>NC_083510.1:5027500-10027500 GCF_032362555.1 Amyelois transitella
GTTTTCTTTTTGAAGCACGTCAAACTTATGGATTCTATAGTACAATTAGAGACAAATATTCGTAAAAAGGTAATTTGGTACAAATTTCTAAAAATATATACTTAATAGTTTCAATATGTGTATACATAATTTTATTGAAAGTCTTAGTCCAAAAATATAAAATTATGGTATTATTCTCATGCACGCATGTTCAATTTTTATTTCCGCGAGACGTGGCTTAAATATTTTGCTTCCATTATTTTTCCTTTGATGTTAACGTATGTATTTCATAGCTTTTAAAAGGGAAGAAGAAAAAGTATCGTATAAAACGTAACTTGTATTTCCACCGCAGTGTTATGAAACTAATAAGAAGGTGTATTTTAGTATAAATACGATACACTTATAAATCAATAACTTGATAATAGTAATTCTACATCATGACCTGACTGGGAATCGAATCCGGGAGTCTAAATTATAGAAAGATTATCGGGGATACAGACTGTGCTCAGTGAGGCTATACTAACATCACATTCTCTTATGGAGTAAAGCACATAGTCGCTATACACGAAGGCAGCTACTAGCCGAAAGGTCCATGCATATAAATAAGTAATTCGAATTAACAAAACATTTTTAAATTGACGAAACTAATTGAATTTCTCGGTGTCCTCGCAAAACACGTGTCACGGATAAAGTTTCAATCCTTAACGGCTATTTATCTGAAGCAATAAGAAATTAATGTCAATCCCAGATCAAAGGGATTAAAGAAACCGTCTGATGGAGCTGCGAAAAGGATCCATGACGTGGAAACTTTTTCTACGTTTATTTTGGATTAATTCGATATGATATAGAATGTAAGAAAAAGAAGAATACAGTTTTTATTCTATCTACCTTATATGGAAATAATTCTTCCTACATATTATTGAGCGTTAAGACATTATAAGAATTCGATACTTTTAACTTTATTATTTTTTCAAATGATAAAATGAAACAAAGTACTATGCAACTCTTCCGTTTCTGTTAGGTACTAAATGTGAGTCTGAATACTTAATATATACTAGAGGCCGCCCGCGACTTCGTCCGCATGGAAACCCTATCAATCCCGCGGGAACTCTGGGATAAAAAGTAGCCTATGTGTTATTCTGGGTCTTCAGCTACCTACATACCAAATTTCATGGTAATCGGTTCAGTAGTTTTTGCGTGAAAGAGTAACAAACATCCATACTTTCGCCTTTATAATAGTAGTAGGAAGTAGGATGTACCTCTAGTCTACAACTGTGATAATAACACAGCTACATTAATCGGGCGTAGGTTACGGATCTGAATTCATTCATGACAGGGTAGAGACGATTTCCTGTAATTTCAGTGAGAAGAATCCAATCCTCGAAATCAAAATTGACTTTCTAAATAAAAGGAGAACAACAAACAAAAACAGATTTTCTTATTTACTTTCTTGTTACATTGAATGTTATTACAGAATGTCAAGGCAAGTAGTTGACGGCGACGACCTGTCTATTACATTTGTGACACTGTAAAGCTTATGTATTTTCCCTCGGAACATCGCTTTTATTTTTTCTCTCAAAGTAAATAGCGACGGTCGTGATGAAATTCGCAGTGGCGGCCGTGCGTGCCTTATCTCTGAACGTAGAGGCTTACCTCTTATAACCTTTCTCCTACCCTTTTTGCCTCATATTATGCGCATTTGTACCTTTTAATATTAAATTATAACTATGAGGGTTCTGGTTTATATCCGTGCGTAAACTATAGAAGGAATGTTTTCAATATACCTATTGAAAAGTGCCTTAAAATTCTTTATAACCGAATAAACAGTGTCTTTAATCTTTGTGTATAATATATGTTAATATAAAAGGTTACTGACTTAAAAAAGCGTAGTTGAAATTATAGAATGTTTTGCTCTGAAATCAGCAATAATTGTAAAGTCATGAAGTAGACGCATACCTACATAAAAGAACGTAACGTACGTTCATTTTCCGAGAATGTTAGTTTGTAACGTGTTTTCTAGATAGAAAGCGTCGGATCTAACAAAATATTATCCCAGACGTTATCGGGTTATATAAAGACATCAAGTCATAGCAGTTAAACTTGCAAGTACCAAGAGCAGACTGCGTGACGCCAGCCACCCTTTGGCTTGCGTCGCCTGCCGCATATTGATGGCCACTAAAACATAACTATCGGCCATCTTGTGAACGGCTCTTATTACTTACCATCTTTCTCATAAAACATTTTTTGTTAATTTTGTGAAATGTATAAAATTATTTGCTCAATTCTGACTTGAAATTTAAATATCCAATCATTAAGCTGCATACCGACTATCATCTGAACGGGTATTATGTCCTATTCACTCTCTGTTAATTTTATGAACTGCATCAAATACTTTGATAAAACTGCTTTGCAAAAAAAAAATATTTTTTGAGAGCCTGCGTGAAAATATCTCCATTTCCATAGTCCTTACGATGTGAAGAGCTAACGAACAAAGTTACTTTCGCATGTATAATATTAGTTGGGACTCCTAATATATTTATCTGTTCTGGACTACCTACCTTTTTCCAGTGGAAAAATTCCAGTAATCTTTCTATGCCTAGATTAAAATTATTTGTGTATTGATCAATATTTTGGCATAGGTACTTTATTATAGAATATCATTTCTGTAAATTGAGAATTTAAATTTATAATGCAAATGATGCACTTCATTGTCTCAGAAGGTAAGCAATACTTCGAATAATGATGAATAATTTAGTCTATTCGGAAAACACAATGGCCTACCTTGGAACTACTAAATGCAAATCAGTTTATAAAATATAAACGGTCTTCTAGGAAACAATTTCTGTATGGATCATATAACGTTCCTGTAACAGTAAAATTTAATTAATTAAAGCGTAACAAATATTGGCACTGGCGAAATTATTTTGAAATGAAATCTGTAATATGCTGTGTAAACTGGAGTTATTGGAAATAAGATGAAAACAATTTGCCATTTATCAAAACGGTTCGGTTTGTGTTTAAATTTTTAGTTAAACCAACACACACACACACATTAAAAAAACAAAAAAGAACTTGCACAAAGCTTTTCATTTGTTTATAAAGATATTATTCTTGTTAAATTTGGTAGTTTGTAGAACTTGCTGTTTCTTATCCTAATGTAATGCCCTCTGGCTGAAATGTATCGATATCTTTGTGTGAAAATCCAATTAAGGTTCGACGTGCCCAAATCATCAATAACCTCAACAGCGAAATCCGTCAGTATACAAAGATCCCGAAGATTGGGCGATAAATACTTGTCTATTTACTTTGTAGATGGCGAACCTTATCTCATAATAAGTTCCTCTGCTGGGGGCTTCGGTAGCGCAATGGCCTCCGCGGGGCGCTTGGTCGATAAAAGTTATTTAATAACAAGAAACACTCCGCTCCTGCGATCCAGAGCCGCGAAGGCGTGATCAGACTTGCTATTTTAACCCTCAGAGCGGCAGTATAAACGCTACACTCGTTTAATAAACATTCATATTGTAGTTCTATATGCGGGTCTCTAGTGACTTTTTTAGATACACTTGATATTATATTTAATACAAGAAGTAGCTTTTGCTTGCCAGCTGAATCACTGATCTGGGAGGTCTATTCACGAAGCTTGACAAAGCAACGACGACGAGTCTTAAGTAAACCGAAATAATAGAAAGAGGGAGAATATAAGATAGGTCTTGTCAACCTTGCAATGGTCATTATTATGATTGTTGTTTGTTGTACTGTAAGAACTTAGATAAATTCAAAACGAGCAAAGTTGGGGGTTCTCCTATGACCACGATCCTGGGTTGGTAAATCAGGTTTTAACTCGAAACGACTCCCGTTGCATCATGATTACACATCATGTCGTTCATGTGCTCTTTTCCCTCACATTTTCCTCGCCGCATGAGCATAAGTCAAAATTATTTAATCTCAGAAAAACAACAAGTTTCTTACCGTTCGTTGCGAGATTATGATACTTTAACATTAATTACAGCAAGAGATTATAAGTTACCATTTTTACTCATTCAATTGTTTTAAAAACAACTAAAACTGCGAAAGTCTTTCTCTCATCTTTGGGTTTCCCCTTTTATTATCATTTTCCACACCCTAAAATGATTGTTCTAGTCCAAAAACGGCAAAGCATGAAATGAATGACGTCTATCACATTCGTAGGTCAAGTCAGCCGTACTACAACTATTGTTTCTGCCATATCGTCGATCAGATTTAATTTCGTATCAGGTATTGTTAGGTATTAGCTGTTGAATTGATACTATCGACAGACCAGTTTCTTTGCTTGACCTTTATAATAATAGAAATATATTAGAGCACGCCAGCGGCTCCTCCCTCGGAATATGAAAAATCACCATAATTCCCGTTCCTGTGGGTTTTCAGGAATCGTCTCCTAGTGCATCCTTAAAACACATAAAGAACTACGCCAACACTACAAATTTCAAGTCTCTAGACCCAGCGTGATTTGATATGTCATTCACTTTCTTCTTTCGTAAATTTTGATGAAGGTAAGAAAGTCTATATGTATTCCAGAAAAAATATTTTATAAGTAGGCTATCGGCAATAATATCAGGGATGGGATTAGGAGCTCAACCCTTCTCCAATAACTCTCATACCTGGTTCTGAATCGAAACAGCCTTTAGAAAAGGCACGTTAATATTCTTGTAAATAATATGAGAGCAAAAGATTCCTAATATGCATTGATGCATAAATAAACTGTGTTTAATTTAGAATTTCTGTTACCATGTTTAAAAGTCCACATAAAGCTTAACTTGCCAAAATTAATAATAAAATAAATTTTGCTCCCGTGTAAGTCTAAAGTCAATGTTAATCCTGAAAGTTTTTTTTGTAACTTTTTTTAAATCGGTCTAGTAGTTCTTGATAGAAGGTATTCGTTGCAAACAAATATTCTATTTATTTTCGTATTTAAGTATGAATTTTCAAGTTATAACATCCTAACTAACATACCTATTTATAAATAAGAAAGTAAGTTTGTTTATTGGCACTTCCCGCATTATCTACTGAAATATCTGAAACAATCTTCCTGAAATTTTGCGTATATATAATTTAGAGTTTGGCGAAGGATATAAGGTATCTCCTGATAAATACTAAGTTTCCGTGGCATTTGCCAAAAACCTATAACTAAACAGGCAGAGCCGCAGGTATATGCTAGTATTTCAAACGTCAAAATGTATATAAAGGATTTAGTGGAATACTTTGTAACAAAAATATATACTTACATCTAGCAGATTTAATTGAATTTCAATTTAATATTTTAATCAATATTGTTCTCACTCCTAGAAGTTACTAGAAATATTTACTGGCATTTGTTACTTAAAGTTGTTGTAAGTAATTTCTATTCCAGTGAGAAAATATAATAACATACATACATAAACTCACGCCTCTTTCCCGGAGGGGTAGGCAGAGACTACCTCTTTCCACTTGCCACGATCCCTGCATACTTCCTTTGCTTCATCCACATTCATAACTCTCTTCATGCAAGCTCGGCGGTTTCGGGCACTTTTGACCTGACCCTTCACCAGGACGTCCTTAATTTGATCAAGATATGTTCGTCTAGGTCTTCCCACCCCGACCTTTCCCTCCACACTCTCCTTGTATATCTGCTTAGTCAACCTGTTTTCATTCATCCTCTCCACATGACCGAACCATCTCAACATACCCTTTTCTATTCCTGTAACTACATCTTCTTTCACATCACAACATTCCCTTATCACGCTGTTCCTTATCCGGTCACTCAATTTCACACCCAACATACTCCTTAACGCTCTCATTTCCACTGCATTTATTCTGCTTTCGTGCTTCTTTTGCCATACCCAACTTTCACTCCCATACATTAATGTCGGGACCAACACGCCCCTGTGCACAGCCAGTCGAGCCTTTTTGGATAGTTTCTGACTGCTCATAAAGGCATGCAAAGCTCCATTCACCATGTTCCCCGCGTTCACTCTCCTTTCAATATCACTATCACACTTGCCATCTGATGTAAACTTTGATCCTAGATATACAAACTCTTTCACTTGCTCAACTTTTCTCTCAATCTTTCCTCCAATCAAAATATTACATGCTGTCATTTCTTTCTCCATTTCAAAAACCAGTGTTTTAGTTTTACTTACGTTCACTTTCATTCCTTTCTCTATAAAGCTTCATGCATACAGTTTACCATCTCCTGTATCCTGATCGTCGGCATAGAGCAGACATTTGACGAGTAATTCATTCATCCTTAATCCACTTTCAGACTCTTTCAAATCTGTCAAACAACTATCCATAAATAGGTTGAACAGCCACGGTGACGCAACACATCCCTGCCTAACACCTTTCTCAATCTTAAACCCTTCAGTGTGCGCTCCGTTTATCCTGACACAAGCACTCGAATCCTCATATAAGGATTTCAGTGCTCGTATCAAGAGACTGCTCACCCCATGCATAGAAAGTGCTGACCACAATTCATTCCTCTCAACTCTGTCATAGGCCTTTTCCAAATCCACGAATGTGCAATAGACTTTTTGACTCTTGGCCAAAAACTTTTCGGCTATGCACCGCAAAAAAAAGACCTGATCAGTACATCCCATTCCCTTTCGAAATCCCGCTTGAGCATCCCATATTTTGTCATCAGTTTCATTCCTGACTCTATTAATCAATACCTTAGCATACAATTTGCCGACGACGCTAAGCAGGCTTATACCACGATAATTTTTGCAGTCCAGTTGTGACCCTTTTCCTTTGTAGTGGCACAATAACAGCCTTACACCAATCTTTTGGTACTCGGCCGCTTCTCCAACACAAATTGAAAAGGCAGTACAACTGTCTAGCTACGACGCCTTTTCCTGCTTTAAGCATCTCGACCGACACTCTATCATACCCGGCAGCCTTACCCGCTTTCATACTCTTAAGTGCTTCCACAATTTCAAACATTTCAATTTTGCCTTCCATCTCCTTCTCTTTTTCTTTGCTATAGCAGAACTCTTTCTTATTTTCTTCCTTTTTTTCAAATAAACTCTCAAAATAGTCCTTCCATATCTTTAGCACACATTCTTCTCCTTTCACAACGCTACCATCCTGGCATCTGATCCTAGTCAGCTCTCTGGTTATAGTTTTTCCTCGGGCTGACCTTACGGATTTCCAGAATACTTTCAGATTTGACTGAAAGTCTTCTGATAGCCTTTTATCAAAATCCTCTTTATACTCTTCTTTCTTTCTAATCACAGCTTTCTTAACCAAATCTTTCATTTTTTTATATTCCTTACGTGCTTCATTCACATCCTCATCTATAACCTCTTGCATTCTTAAGTTAGCTTTTGCTGCTAACAAATCCAGCCATGCTTTCTTCTTTAATCGCACAAGTTCTTGCACATCTTTACTCATCCACGCATTTTTGTGATTTTTCCCTTTCCTTCTTCTACTTACACCACACACTTCAACAGCTACTTTCACAATTCTTTCTTTAAATTCCTTCCATCTTCAATTTCATCCTTCAGTCTATTAATATACTTCTTACCTACATCCATATCTTGCAAATTTTCTACTTTCACTCTTTCCAAAGCGCTGGTTTGCTCCCTTACCCTGTGCCGCCAGCGATTGAAGATACCCCTTATCCGGGATATCACCAGTAAATGGTCCGAGTCAATGCCAGCACCGCGATATGCACGGGTATCCAGCACTTTGTTCTTCAATCTTTCATCTACAATCACAAAGTCTATCATACTTTTTAAAATACCTTCCACTCTTGTATAGGTGTGGATTCCTTTATGTTGAAACATTGAGTTCGACACAAAAAGATCCCACTCTAGACAAATTTCTAATACACTTCTTCCATTATCATTCACCTTTTCGTCACCAAACGCACCAAGCACCTTTTCATATCCATCACGCTTTACACCCACTCATCCATTAAAATCACCTAACATAATAATCTTCTCATTTGGCTTGGTAACTTTCAATACTTCTCTTACACTATTCCAGAACTCCTCGTTTTCGCTTTTTGCTGATGTTGTACCCCTCGAACCCACATCCCACGGTGCATAAACACCTAAAACGAAGATCCGAGTGATTCCAACTTTCAGCCTAATCCATAGAAGACGAGGGCTGACACACTCATACTCATTCACACACTCAGCCATTCGTGCAGAAAGAATTAGACCGACCCCTTGACAGCCTCGGCTGGTACTGGAAATTCCAGACCAATACGCCGTGTAAGGGCCATGCTGCGTCGCGTCGCATCCTTTCCGCTTCCACACATATCCAAACGTCTTTCATCCATCATCTGGCATACTTCCTCAATCTTTTCCTTCATTCCTCCTCTTACATTCATCGTCGCAAAACGGCTTTCAGCAGACCGCATACCGCTCCCGCCGGGAACGAGACGTGATGGGGTGCGGACACCATCGCCGCCATTTAGGTGCTTTTTACGGATCATCATGCGATTCCCACGAGACGCAAGGGAACAATTTTGTCCGCCCCAGCAGAGCCCCGCATGCCAGGGTAAGGCTAGCCATTACCTGGGGGTCGCCCAACCCCATGGCGGAAGTGGCACGCTCGAGACTAGGCTCGCCCCTAGCCATGCATCCATCGGCGCGGCAGACCTTAGATTGGCAATTTAATTGGCAAGAAAATATAATAACTTTACATATATTTGGATCTACTTTTTTGCAAAAATGAAATTATTTTTATTATACTAGTTTTACGGAACCACAAAAGATAAAGTTTCTGGAGTTTACGATTTCCTTTTCATTCCTAGGTATTTTAGTGGAAGTTTTACTCGTACATAGCTATCTGAAATGAATAATGTCTCACTAGAATATCTTTAAGTGTATTTGATGTCTGAAAACCTACGTGATAATTAACAACAGAAAGATTTATAAGATAGAGAGAGAAATATAAGTACCTATATGTGAAATTTAATGGAGATCTCTTCAGTGGTTTTGGCGCGAGAGACGGTAAAACGAACACACTTCATATCTGTATGATTTCATACAATTGACGATTTTCACTCACACGTATTTTTAGATCAAAAATTAACAAAACGTTGATCTGCATTTTAATTGATATTTAAGTGAAAGTAGCATGTGTCGTATTCCTCATTGTTATTCATTATTCATGCATCAAAATGAATAATTGCATGTATGATGTTCAAAATGAATCGTCGCTTTAAATTGTTAATAACTTGATTAAAACCGAACGTTCCGGATTATGAGAAGATTAAAATCGGATTTAACTTGCCCTAACTTTGTTCTCTATTTTATTATTGAACAATATTTACTTACGTAGATAGGTACTAGGATTTCCTGAGGTCTTTGCTCTGATGGAAAAATAAAAATATTAAAAATATTAAGATAAAATACATACATGAGGTACATAAGATGAAACAAATATAATGTCGCTGATTTTTATTTTTGCTATTATTAACAAAGAAAACATTTTTTTTTTAATTTTCTTTGTCAAAATCTGATATTATTAATGAAGATTGATTTAAAAAGTAAATAGGGGACAGCAACAACATGTACTAACCGAACAAACATCAAAAGTGGGAAGCGCGAAGATAATAGGTACAGATAAGTGAATAGATTACAAGAAACTAGGAGAGACAAGTTAATGATATAAATTTCACAAACCTGTCACGTGCTACCCCACCATCCTACCTAGTTCAGGCATGCCGGACATTCACGCGCGGAAAATTCTGGAATGTCTCTGCGGGCAATACAAATTTTGATAGCCAACAGAAAATGTGTGACCTTCGGGCATGAATACAGAATTTTTGGTCTATTTCTATAAGTCCTTATATTTATTCGATAAAACTGAAAAAAAAAAATAACAGTCTAGTTGTTTGTGCTATGCCTTGATGAATGTGCAATAATCATCTTTCTTTATTGTCCTTCAGTTTTGCCCAGAGGTTCGTACTGGGCAGGAATTACCGGGAACAAATAAAAGTAAGAAGGTAGCTAATATCACTCCCGCAACTCCAGTCAATATTTGTGCCAATTTTTTTTATAATCGGTCGGAAATACGTGTAAGTGTATGAGTTACAAATAATAATATCTACAAATGTATATTATGTGGGTTCAGAGCTACATGCGTTCATACCTATTTCTTTTAAGTATAAGGAAAAAAGAATACCAAATATATTTCCACCAATTTGTATTACGCTCTGAATAAGCAAAGCGTTTTTGATTCGGCGCCAAAAGGCTAGCCTGGCGTTGGCATCTTACAAGAAAAATATTTTAAAAATTAAGACAAAAATAAACAACGGGGGTTAGAAAGAACTGGCACGCTCAGTCATAATGCGACAAAGAAAAATTAATTGAAAAAAAAAAGAGATGAAATAACAGCTATATTACATTCGTCATGCGATTCGCGTCCCTTTTAAATTAATTATTGACATTTGTGTATAAAACGTTACTTATTTTCTTCTTAATGTCGCGTTCGATTTTCACGACGGAAACTTACATATAATGTTTAGCTTAAGTTTGTCAGCTCGTTAATTGAATGATAACATGAGTTGAACGTAAATATCGTCATGTCAACGAACACAATTACACCCTTGTTAGGGTTACAAACTTAAAAAGGAAAACTTAAACATATGAAGTTTGTTAACCGCTTTTTGGTTTTACTTGATGTTTTTGATGACACAAAATGGTTATGTTAATTATAAAAAAATACAATTTTAAAAAGAAAAAAATGAGAAGACAAGAGAACATTGGACCAAAAAAAAAGAAATAAGCTTTATGTGCAACATTTACCTTAAGGCTATTTAGCTTTTGCTTAGTATAATTTAAAATCAAATCAAGGAAATATAAAAACCATTTATTATACACTGGACCTGCGCTATCTACATGGAGAGGATAATATTTGTAGCAATTAAAGTAGAGACTCAAGCAAACTTTGTTCTCGCTGCTCGATAACAAACAATAATGAGTAAGCTAAACGCAAGTAGTGCTAACTTCTGTATAAAGTAAAGAGAGAATAAATGCTTTTTCCTTGCTACACATAATCCCGGCTTATAAACGCTAACTAAGTTTGTATATTAGTTGTTACTTCATTTGCTTTGTCTTCTTAGCATTTTTTTTTATTTCACATAAAAGTATATAGAAAATAATACTTGTTCTAGGATTAAGAGTAACCTTTTCTGTTACTGTTCTGGTGAGATTTTCAAAAGGGAGTCACGTCATGAGATCCTAGTGGATGGCGGATAAGAACTATGATTAGGTACACAGGCAGACACGTGGGTGACAACTCCATTCTTGAATTCCCGTGGTTCATATAGACGAGACAATATATTCATACCTCAAACGAAATAATTATATTTACATGTCTTGTAGGTATTCCACGTACTGACTCACGTGAGGTTTATATAATTACTTGTGTTCACCGCAAGCGTTGGGTTGTAACATTAACTTTTTCGCCTTAATTAAATTCAAAGTTGTGTACGTTGTAATACTTTGCTTATAATGTAAAACGTAGGTATATAGAAGGTTATTTGAAATTATCTGGATGAATTAATTAAGCTCCAGGCTAGTTGCCATACTGATCTGATAGCGAAGAAAAAACAAAATGTATGCCAGCTGCACGGTAAGATATCTCTATCTATCACGGTATCATGCCTATTAAAAGTACAGATTCACCTTTGCATCGGAATACTCATGTTGGATTTCGTAGTACAATTCTGCCTTTTCAATATTTTTTTGTCTCAGTGCAGGCTTCAGCGCGGTGGCGCCGCGCCGGCTGGTACCATGTTTGCATTAAGCCATTTACCTTTATTAGTATTAATTTGTCAGAATAGGAGGTCGCTGCAGCCCGGCGCCTGTCTCCTACACGAACTGGGTCAATGACAGACCCGCCGAGAATAGAACCGACGCTTTAGGGTTGGACCAGTTCTATTGTTACCCATCGCTGGTGAGAACTCGAGACGGGACGTTGTTGCATGAATTGATGTGGGGACCCTAAGTAGACGAGTTATACTCGATGCTTGCTTCAAACTTTCTTTTGACAAAGAACGGCTTTGCTGAGATTCATAAGCCACCATTATTCCACTGAATGAACGGAGGGCTTTGTTACACTTAGCGGCGTAGCGTCTTCCTACGGATTAGAGATGAGTTTCATTGAAGCTCCCGGTTAGTTCGTAAATGTGATTCAGAGCGAGTTGTGTTCTTAGTCAGGAATATGTTGACTTGCCTTTTAGTGTCTAGGGCGTCGGCAGAGAGGTGTGCCTAAGTTCAAACTAATCTGGGTGTGACGGCGGCACCGTACTTGCTATTCTATTAGAGTAAAACACAGTTTGTTATCTAGATAGCTAGTTTCCAAACTGAAACAGTATAATTAAAAATAAATTGTTATGTAAATGAGAAGCAGGGTCGTTATTAGATTTAGCGCTTCCTGCCGAAATGAGAAATTGGCTCGTGTATACCTACTTGTAACGGTTACAAGGCGGGTGCTTCGTATTAATATTAATTTCTTAGCTATCGGCCTAGTTTCTAATTGAAATCGCGGAATGAACAATATCGCATATCTTCAGATTTAGGTACATAGGTAATTTTATATTTATTTTTGGTTTAATAAGTAGCAATAAGCAGACATCATTATTTCAATCTGTTACATAAGTTTGAGCTATTGTTTTAAGATTTGATTGGTAATTTTACATTGAGTTTTAAATTTTCTAAATAACAATCGTAAAGTTAAAATATCTTTCTTCAATTCTGAAATTTCAAGAAGACCAAAATGTGTTCATCAGTTATTAGAGTGTGAAAGAGCAATAAGCTATGAAATATAATTTCCACTTTTTCGGCTCACAGTATCTTTCACGTACAAGAGAAAAAAAGTGTTCTTAGAAGTAAAATGGATATCTTAAACTTACCACATTTTATATGATATAAGTAAGCATAAGCTTTGTATCCATGAGCAAATTTAATAAAAATACAATCCCTACTTGAATGAAAATACCCTAAGCAGAAGGAAAAGGAATAGTCGAGGGGTAAATACAATTCTGTCTGATTATCTCCAATTTGCTGAGTTTATACCCTTTTGTGGGTAGTCAAATAAAATAAATACAATTCATGCAAACAAAACACTATAGAAATGAAACTTTTAAATTTGGAATTACTGAGATAAATGTTATTGGTTGCTTCTTACAAATTGCGCGGACTTGAGGCTACGTTTGTTTCCCTAGTTTCAATTTAACTGAAGATTATTTGAAATATTGTTTTTAATAAATCTGATCACGGCTTCTATGTTGTTGACTTTACATTTGAACTTCTTTTCTTTTAAGTAAAACGCGAACGAATATTAGAAAGGGATTGATTTTGCGTTGTCTCTGAAGAAATGTCTTGTACACAACAGGATACGTGCCTTATATTTCTGTGCATTATAGAATCCAAGAGATAAAATCACAAATATTTTTTTATGCAAATGTAGACTGTACGCATTAGCTACGCCCATACTCATGCTCTTTAAGCCTACGAGATCTCGTAGAGCAAATGCTACGAATTTCTCATCGTACTACGATCGCCTTCGATTAACGTGACGTTTTTTGTGTATTTTTCTTTATGAGTGTAGTATATACTATTTACCATTTATTATGAATGTTAAAAGATTTAACTAAGAATCTCATTTTAAAAGCAACTTTAGAGCTGAAGTCTAACAGCAAAGAACGAAACACATAAAAATGAGAAATATAATCCTGGCACAAATAAAAGAAAATATAAACAAAGATTGCTTAAATTATAGACGTTTGGACTGGGATATGTCCAATTGCCATGTTTAATGTACAGAAATAAATCTTTCATTAAACCTAGGCATTTTGTTTTGATTTTAAATATGACCAGATAAATAAAGTTAAGGGGCAAGGTGAGTCGGAGGCGCACACAACCGTATAATCAAGGACGTTTCAAGGATGTCTATGTTAAACCTAGAGTCGGTCTACATATTTTAATTCCGAATTTCAATTCATCATGGTTCTTTTATATCGTATCTTGGTATATCGAACAAAAATTCGGCGCCGTATCCTTTTCGTAAATTCTTAGTTTTTGGTACGTTTTATGTCAAACTTTACATGCTGTGTTACATGATCTGGATATTAAATATCTTGACATGTCATTTTTGTGAAGAGCAAATAAACGTTTATAATTATTATTTGTCCATTTCGTGATTGTATACTTTTGTAACATTTATTAATTTCCCTACAGTTAAAATAATTGTAGACATTACGATAAAACTGATAACTCGGGCAACATTTTACAAAGTGCAAGTTATTTTATCGAACACAGCATTAAATTGGTGAGCTACCTACTCGTATAAACTACGGGTTTTGGTCAAATTGAAATGAACAACTGCAATTATAAAACTTTAACTAGCGAAGTTTTGACTACGGCAGCTTTAGTCTATAGAATCATTTATTGTGCTATGCTACAAAAAGCGTTTAGTGAAAAGTTGTTTAAATTTAATGCGTGCAAAAATAAAAATGGCGATTATTTAAACCACATTTCTATGGTAATGTTTATGGACCCGTTGCAATTTTTTTTTAGTTAGAATTGCACAAGGGTCCTGGTATTAGTTTGGTTATTAGTTTACTGCATGCAAAGACGGATAGCAACAAAAAAGGTATTAATACTGAAACACTATTAGTACTACCACAGCATTTATTAACAATCCTTACACTTTGAAGGTGTAATAAGTCTTTCCTATTTTTTATGAATAAAGTATCGTAAGATCATAAGTTCGAACATTAAGCATTCACATATAATATCAGCGAGTATGATTTCGAGGTAAAGCCACATACGTGAAGCGGATCAGTCGCCGTCAGCGTGGGATAATAGTATTTGGCTCTATAAGTGGGTTACTCAAACTAGGGTAGCCGCACAGATGACAATTCTCATAATCCTTTTACTATTGCAGTAGCTAAGCGAGTGGTAACCAGCTCTACCGTTATGTACATCATAAAAAAATATAAGTCCTAATGACGCACAGGGTAGAAAGGGCCGAAAGTAATAAGAGGTTTCTCTCAGTTTCAATTAATATTAAAGTAGTATACACACAATGGTAAGTACAAGTATGCGGGATAGAGATGTATGCTATGGGTTTCGAATCGATTTGCAATTCATATGAAAGACTCACGAAATCAGTCTCCCTTGTGAACTGGCACCGTGAATTGGTTCCTATTATTACTTTTTCAAATAGAGGCGTCTGTACCCATCCTTAACCGATTGTGGACCCAAAAATTCCGATGAGATTGCTCCATGTTTGCCTTCCTCAAATTTAGCATTGACAGAATTGGTAAAGCTACAAATGGTATATTAGAACGTATGCGTTTGGGTTATATCTATGAATAACATTATTGTTGCCCATTTTTTATTAAGGGCATTGTGTAACATATAGAATATGTTATTTCTAATGATGATCTTGGGTTGAAATCAAATCTGCTTATCTAAGTGAAGAAACGAAATTACATTTTCAGATTATTATTTTTTTTAATCTAATAAGCCAACTTTTTGCAGTGTATTCTGCAAACAGAAAATATTTTCACCTAGTTAACTACTAGAGTTTCAAAGAGATGGCCAGATGCAGCGTGGTAGAAGTATGAAAGTTTAACGACATTAAATATTTACCATTTTCTATCCGAGGCTTCAGACGCTTACGTCCCATTTTCCCGTTTGATTTATGCTCCCCAGACGGAATACCTACTTATGCCACCTTGAGAATATACGGAATCGACAAATATTGTACATAACCAGCTTGTTACTTTATTGACTTGGAAATGATTAGGCGTAGAGGAAATATTTTATGAGACGCTCTGTGGGGAAACATGTATTGGGTACCGATCGATAACTCTTTACATATCTATACAGCGCACATACTGTAGGTACAATTGAAAATATATATGGTCATCTAGATATTTAAATCTAAAATGTTTTAATTTTTTAATGTATTTTTGAGAGTTTGGCCTGCCTTAAAACTATGTCTAAGTATTGTACACAATCTATATTTCTTTTTTGTTAAAAAAAAACAAATGACTTTTTTCCACTGTTCATATCATTATTTTTCCAGAAGTGGTTTTTGGTTTATATTGTATAGCGATGGATACAATTGAGTTTTTAATTTTTTTAAAAACCTTACGTCATAACAGCAGTAAGACAATTCTCGTATAAGACAAATTAAGTTTCATTCAAAACATGGGTAGTCTATTTTTAATTATAATAAACCATCTTAGTTCTGTCCGAGTACCTGAACCGCACACCGTAATTTCCCCTACTATTTCTCAATTTACAGCGCACCATTTATCTTTATTTTTTTCCAGACCGATCCATCTTATTTCAGTTCCTAAGACTGTTAAATGAGACACAGCGGCTTTCAGGCGATATATCGATGTTGAATGAATTTTCTGAAGCTTGAGAAACACGCATTTAATTAACTTTAAGAAGAGCCCGGAGTTCGCGTTCAATCGGTGAATGGAAGAACTTTTACAAAAGCGCAAAAAACTAACCATCTGTTTTATTTCACGTCACAACCGGTCTCGTTCAACTTTATTTTCCCTTATTTAGCACAGAGACCGTGAGGAAAAACTGTTTTCATTTTTTTAAGAGGAGTCCTAGATAAAAGCCAGTAAGGCATTAAGACGTAACCATATATAAATATGTATTGTACAGTAGCTAACAAGTACGTTGATATCTCCCAAATATATCATAATTACCCAATTACCATAAAAGCATCCCGTAACTCATAAATATAAACGGGCTTAAGCGGGCGTGTTGAATTCAAGCACGGCTTATCTTTCCTACGTACGGAAATAATCTGATGCCTCTTGGTTATTACATTCGCGAGCAACATTCTACATTGGAAGTTAATATTGACTGAAATATCGAATCGGTAAAGAGCAATGTTAAAATGCGTGATGCACAGAAAGGCACAGGTTCAAATCCCTCCTCTGCCATGAATTAAAAGTTACATTTGTTTGAATACTAACTCGACTTCAGAAATTTAGATGTGCAACCATGATCGATCCAATACGGGTTAGGTTTAACTGAATGGATTGCGGAGGTCACATGTTAGTCGCTTCGTGTAAAAACCTGACTCACCCAATTCAGAATCCCTGGTCAAAGACATACCCCGGGCTCCTCTCCAGAGTGGTGAGGATGCAACCGAGACTAAAGCCAGGAGGAAGAAGGTTTCAAACTTAAAAACAAAGAAATTAATTGATAATTAAAAACTCAAATCCCGTCTGCCTCATAATTGGCTTCAAAAACATAAAATCTGTAAAGATAACAAATAAGCCCACTGAAATCATTATAATAAGCCCATTGATTTGATACCCAATGCAGTTTTTGAAACAATCTTTTTCTTCATTAAATAGGTAGCATATGAATGCCGTTATTTTTACATTTTACTTATGTCACATACTTGTGATACTCTAATAATTATGAATGTAACATATTATTCATTATTCATAACTAATTATTGTTTTATATTTACATATACATATGTAGTAACCTAAATTCTGGTTATCCTTCTCGCCGATTGTAAGATGTTTAAGTCCCTTATGGGGTAGACAAAGCCAATCGTCTCGATAACTTTACTTACTTTACCATCTGCAGAAACCACACGGCACTTTCCTTGCAGTTTTGTAAAAAGAAAGAATACAAGAGCTAGTTAACGCTAATCACGCTTTGATTACGTGTGGAACAAGCAGACTTGATATACAAGCCATGTAAATATGGCTCGTACCCCTGTAATCATGTTTGTTAGTGTGCGCTATTCTGTAGGTACGCAAATTACTTGCCGTTATGAGAAATTATATCGTGTGCTATATTTGGTTTCGTATTTGAAATGTTCAGAGTATAATATTTACGGTTATACATAAAGAAATCACGTCTTACATACATACATACATAAAATCACGCCTCTTTCCCGGAGGGGTAGGCAGAGACTACCTCTTTCCACTTGCCACGATCTCTGCATACTTCTTTCGCTTCGTCCACAAATCACGTCTTCATCGAAGATAATGGTATATAAGAGCCGACAATTACCAAAAGATTGGAAGGCCTCGTTCAGCTGTAATGTTTTTAATATATGTTGCAATTATTTAGGAATCCAATAAAATCGGTATCAATAAATCTAATTGTCCATATTTTAAATGCGAAAATAAGTCTGTCCGTTACTGTTACGCTTTCGTAGCTTGACTGATTTTAATATAAGTACCTATGTTATTCTAAATGAATATCATTAACTACCAGAGGTTATACATATGCAATTTTTTCCAGAAATTTTAGAATAGCGTAGCGCCGGGTAAAAGCTGTTTAATGTATATGTAATTCTTATAAACGTGTTTGATGGCTACATACGACACCCATTTCTTTTTGCCTTCCATCTTGTCGATTATACAGCAGGCGATGTAGTGAAGTATCAAATTGTCAAAAATAGGTCAAGTGCGAGTTCTATCGATCAGAACAACTACAGCTGTTCGTTAAACGATTCTCAGAAAATTCTAAGATTTTCTTTGATGTTGGAATTCTAAAAATATTGTTTAATCAAACTTGTAAGTGGGTAAATACACTTGCTTTGTAATATTTAGAGATTATAGAAATCGACATTATTATTAAAACTAATATTTATTTAGAGAGAAGAATAAATGGAATAAAATACTATTTTTGCTTTTTTAAATTTTTGTTCGTAATGAATAGGTACCTGCTTAGACTTTTCGTAATGATTACAACTTTATAAGCCTTTTAAAGTAACAGCGGCTACATTTATTCTTAGAAATTCCTATACTACAAAGGCCGAGATGTCTAGTAGTTATGCTTAGTCAAACCAATATTGTTTTTGAATTGGGATCATTCTTGGAGATTCAGACAATTCCTTCAAGCTGAGTTGGCGAACACTCGAAAGTCTTCAAATTTCCAAAGAATCGCGACCGCAAAAGCCAGTTGCCTTTTATTACATTGTTTTTTGTCGCGGGTAAGAGCAAGTAAATAGCGAATATTACTTTTTGTTTCGAATAAGAATAAGTTGGAAGTAGCTTTATATTTTTTTTTCTAGATAAGAAGACGACAAATAAATAAGGTCTACAGAAATTAAGTAAACATATTTCAGAAAAGTTGACAAGAATCCATTTCCGAATTCTATCCGGTAATAGACTCTGAATTACTTTTGGTAGCATGTTATGAAAAAAAAAACAATTTCTCAAACAAATCGAAAAACAAATAATTTATCGTTGTGTTATCGAAAAGCGGTCCGAAAACCTTCCTGGAATATAGCATAAAAATTGTATGTATTTGTAAGCTCCTTAATAATACATATTTCAAGAAAATTCAATTATGTAACTACATTGAAACAAAAATATAACTGTGGGCAAGAAAATTCCGAATCTATTTGTCTTACGATTGTTGCCACGACATAACAACTCTCATCTCTCTCACCCTGACTGTCAAAAGGATAGAAAGAGAAAGAAGATAAGACATGTCAACGATCGTGTAAAATCCAGCTGACCAGTATAATCACGGCTGTGTAATTACTTCAACCACTAGCACAAAGATTTACTAACAAAAGTTGTATTCGATGTCGTGCTGTTTGCACTTTAACTTAATGTGTTAGATTAAAACAAGTTTGTTTGGAAGCAGTAAACCCAAGCGGCATACCTACATTTGTGGCGAGTCAAAGGCCAACTTTCATAAACCCTTCACATAACTGAAGCACTTTCAGCAAGTATTACAATTATCTGACGTTTTGCCGAGGGTGTAACGATTCAATTTAAGCAGTGAGAGTTTCTTTTATTTTGCGTCGTGTATAGTTAACTCACTTTCGTCCGCGTGAAAGTCCGCGTCCCTTTGTCTTTTTTTGTCCTTTATTTATGCAAAATTTCATGGAGATAGGTTCAGTGGTTAAACTGCATAAAAGTTAACAAATAACACTTGTCCCGTCATCAGACATCAAAACCATTAAATCGATCTCCAAGAAATTTGCACGCAGGGAGCGCCGCATGCGAAAACTAGCAAATAAATAAATACACCTTGTCCCAAACAAAGATACTTGACTAAGGAGTATCAAGATTCACGAAATAATAATTTCAAAGTTAGCAGCTTATAGACCATTTCATAAGTAATCAGATTGCGATTTCAATTCAACTTAATTATACATTGCCACTGTTCCAGCCTCAGTCAGATATAGAATATTCTATTTCTATTCTTTCTAGGTTAGGTATTAAATGGGTCAAGGTGCAATATGCGCAATGAACAGTATAATATGGAAGTGACCTTCCAATCAAACTTCAGCCGCATCGTTAGTCGGTTCTTATTCAGCAAAACACACTCGAATACAGTTTTAAGATCTTATTTTATACCTTTATAACTTACGTACAAATACGTTTTCGTATTGGGTATGTTGTTTATATCTTTTAATTTTTTCTCTTTTTTCAGTTTTGACCTCACTTTTCGGTAGAACACATCTGATTTGAACAAGATCTTATGTAAAAATAATTCACATCATAAATCGCGTAGACCACACGAGTTATATAAGAAGATCTGCTCACAAAATCTCGTCAAATCGCAGGGGAATACATGGTTATACTTAGAGTACCTACGCGAGAAAATTACCAACTCTAGCGTTCTGATACTTCGGCGCTGGCGTCAACTGGGAAAATAATATGAGAAACTTTCTTGATTAGAAACTAAAACAAATAAACCCAACGCGATGTGCAATGAGCTTGTAGAATTTTCCAATTATACGGGGGTTTATCGTCACAAGCCACGAGTTATGGTTTTATTATATTATTTTCTAGGTAATATGGTTTTCTTATTTATAAGTTTGTAAAAGTATGAGAGTGCCGTATGGTTCCCGGCACCAAAAGAAAAAAGAAAAGGACCAATCCATATCTTTCGCATGGATGTCTTTAAAGGCGACTAAGGGATAGGCTTATATACTCGAAATTTTTCTTTTACGCAATGGACTAGCAATCTGACACTTTGAATCTCGATTCGATCATTAAGCTAAACAGCTGAACGTCGTCTTTTGAAGACTGTTGGCTCTGTCTATCCCACAAGAGATAAAGTCTTTATTATATGTATGTATGTTAGTAAAAGAGAGCAGAAGGAAATCTTACGTGGTTTCTTATTTTGTACATTTTTATGGCCGCTTGAGGAGGTACCTGACATTTAGCCTGTCTTGCAGGACTGTGGTCAAGGTGTGTAACCTGCCTTCTATACGCTTTTCTTTTAGTTTTATAAGTAAAAAACTCACTTATGTAAGCTTTATATTCAGAAAAGTTAAAGTTTATGTAATGACATAAACTTTAACTTTTCTGAATATAAAGCTTACATAAGTGAGTTTTTTTAGCAGGATTGATAAATAAGTACGCCTCACATAAATAATGATTTATGTGAGGCGTACTTATTTATCAATCCTGCTCGGAGACAATGTGTTTAAAATTTAGTAGTTACATAATAACGTCAGCGAAAAAAATTACATTCCAATTTGTGACACTGTGCTCAATTGAGACCAGAATACTTTTGAATGGAAAAAAATATTCGCAATTTCTTTCAGAACAGAATGAAGGCGACGATTCAATTCATTATTTCTCCAACCCTATTAAGTACTTTCCTTTCAAATGTAAAAAAAAAATATTAATTTAGTAAAGCTTTCTGAGTTGCTGTTAAAATACAGATGCCTAGTAAATGGAAATATTTGTTAGTATTAAAAAGGAAATTCGGGAAGGGCTTTGCTTGGAATTCACGTTTTTTTAACTTTGTGTTCCATAGAATATTTTTCCATTTAATACAGTGATCTTTGCATAGATGAACCCGTACATGACATATTTGAAATTTAATAAAAATCAAGAATTTCCGCGAAATAGTTCTTTGATAAGAATATATACATAAAAATGTTTAAAATCTTAAGAATAGAAAAAAATTAGAAGGAAATAATAATATTCTGTCCCCCATGCTACTCGTACTAACTGAATTAATAGCTATGAATAACTTTGGGAAAACCGTACTATAACTTTCAGTGCTTTTGCCACCCATGATAAAAGCGTTGATAGTGTATGTACTTGCACTCATAGTTATCTAGATTTGTGTAAATATTTTGAGATATGATTACAGCGATACAATTAACTACGTGTTTTATACACCTATGTATAACTACCTTAGTTTTTATTGCGATAGATATCTGTTTTTATTCATAACGAATTTTTACTCTATATCCATGTTTTTTACCTATAAGTATATGATATGTTTCGGTGACCTGTTGCGAGCTATTGTTGAAAACGATCCTAAATAAATAACGTTTCCACTAAGTTCGGCACAGCGCAATGGACCGGACAAAATACAGGCCAGGGGTGCTCGCCTGATTTCCTATCTTGGCTTCAGGCCGAATAAAAACGAAAAATAACTCGTTGAAAAACGGGAAAATATCGCTCTAATATGACTTTATTCGTGGTGAAATTCTGAAAGAGCGCTCTGCAAGCTACCGAACATTTACACAATGAACCTCCGGGGATTCTTTTCCACGTTTATCTTAGCAATGATTGCAATTCAACATTCATTTCTTTGTTCTTACCGTAAAATATCATAGAACAAACATATAATCACGTCAGTGCCAACAATCCTGAAAAGAAAGGCCACGTTCAGCTGTATGGCTTAATAATAGATTTGAGATTTCCAGGTAACAGGTTGCTAGCTCATCGCATAAAAGAAGAATCCCAAGTTTATTAGCCTATCCCTTAGATCTTAGAAAGAAAACATTACTTTGTTAATTTAGGTGGTCTCGTAGCTAAGACAAAATAATGTGTACCAGCTTATAATAAAGTAGGTAATCTAAGGTGCCGGCTGCTGCTTCTCTTCTCGTGAGAATGTTAAAGTCAATCTAGAGTTATTAACTTAAAAAATATATTTAATGCGATGGCTTGCAATTAAGCCATGGGTTGAATGTTCTCATTGGAATCTTGTTATTTTTGGCTCTGTATTTGCCGTAAAGGATTTGTGTGTAGATGTTTGTTATTAGATATAAAAATATATGAATATAAAAAGTTGTTGTCAAGTTCATCAACAAATGGAAATCTACACATTTAAAAATATAATGTAGAGGAATACCTCGAATTTATTTGCTTTTTAATACTTACTGGGACCTCATTTGGAACGGTGCAAATCACCTAATGTATAATTCGCATGACATTACCGTGCCGGTAAATTGAGACTGGCTTTGGTGCTTTACTCGGTTATTATTTCCTCCCGAACCAGCATTGACTCACACGGAGCTGCGTGTAACTAATGAGCCTCAGGCTAAACTATTCCGCCTCCGGATTGCCGTATTAAAGATTAACAAACAACGGAAACTCCCCTTCATGAAATTCTTTACATTAAATCAAAGAGAGGAAATGACAGCTTCCTGCAAATGTAATATTCCCATTAAAAATAACAATCTTCTGCATTTGTTTGCGCTGTATAACTGTTTGCTTCCTCAGCGTTGAACGTACGTTTAGTTACGAGTATGTTAGTATTTAATTTGCATCGGGTGAAATATGTGAGTTGGGGTTTAGTTGAGCCTTTCTTTATATGTTCAGTGGGAAATTTACTGGGTCATGTGGTGACCGGCCGTTGCTTGTGTAAGTCGATAAGGGGTGGGCGTACTTTACACGTGTGTACCGGCCATTATACCTCACTTGTTATGTTTATTTTGTTTACAGTGTACCATTATTCGGGCTTACGTGCCGCTCGTTTGTCCCGAATCTTCCCGACGAAAATACCCTTTATTATTCAATTTCGTGTCATAAATTGACTCCCAAAGATGTTATTAACTAATTGGAAAATTGGTTGTAAAATACTTAGTAATAAAACTTAATATACAATATTTTGTTCTAAATGTCTTTTGAAGAAATTTTGACCAGAAACTACTTACATTTTCTTTTCTCTATTCATAAGCTTCTTTTTTATTTAATAAAATAATCAGTATCATTATCACTATAATTATTTCAGTAGTAAAAAATACAAATGGTAAATTTAATACTAATCCGGAACTCTCGGCCTTGTTCAAAGGCACAGATGGTGATCTAATATTTGACTTTCATGTGACATTCATTACTAATGCAGGACCAAAAACAAGATAACACGAAGCGAACGTTAACGGTCGCGACACAAAAGAAGTTCGGTTACTTTGCAATACTTCGGTTCTTTATTCAAAATGTGCTTTAGTTTTTTTTTATGTAGATGATATAGATTTTATAACTCGCAAATAGAAAGGGATTGAATTTGAATATCTATTTGTCGTTTACTTGCGCAATATTCCCGGTTTTGTATGGATATAATATACGTGGCGGTCTATTCCTTTTCTTCATATGTTTCGATTCACAAGTCATTAGTTAAAGGTATTGTTTGGCATGCTCCAATACAGTAGCGATTCCCCAACCCTCGGTCACCCCATGTCAACAGATAACGCTACAATGGTCTCCTAAATCTATGTGTGGCAAACAACGGCTGCCTTCGTCAAACATCTCTTATCAGTAAGGGATTAGTATAAAAACTCATAGGGATAAAGCGGTATTTGGACCATGTTACATTTGATTTTGGATATGGTGGATAATATATTTAATTTTATGACAGGCGTGTGAACTAAATATATAACAAATACTAAGCATGCAAACATATTTAATTATTAATTTTATTATTAATATTTTGTCGTAGTGCAAAATATTACTGCCAGAAATATATGAATTCCGTGCCCGTTCGTTCTAACACAAAGTAGTTTCACGTAGATCTATAAACTATATTCAAGTGTCCAAAATGTAAAGTGAGTTTAACCTATGCACTTCCTAGTATAAACTGTAAACGTTTTTGCCAAGTTAAACCAATTTGTGGCTCCGAAACTGCACCGAGCTGAATTATATTTTGCAACTTGGCTCGGCGTCGCTACAGTGTTATATCTTTATTATTCTTATTGAGACGACCTCGCTTTATTGGTCCAATAAATGCTTATTCATCTAAATACAAAGCTAAAGGACCGATAATTGTTATGTTTGTCACAAATCATGTAGGTACTACTTTAAAATTGAATTTCCGTGCATTTATACGAAAGATAAATGTACCTTTTCATTTATTCAAGAATTTTAAGACTGTAGCTTTGCCTTCTAATTTATGCCATTTTTGGCAATGACATTCGTTTTCTGCCAAGACAGTATGTAATCACTTCTATGGTTATCAGGGGGCTGCTGCACATGCTCCCATGCTTGCACAGAAAAAATACTGAATTTGGGCCAAAGAAGGCTTCTCACGGTCGCAGAGGCTAAAGTGAAGTAGATACTGAAATACCAAACAAATTTTTACACTACATTGGTGCGTATCGCCACAATGGTAATGGGAACCGGCTTTCTGTGTCTCGCGGTCATCATTCCTCGGGAATTCCTTTAACATGTTTCCGGTCGCAGAAAAAACCCGTACCAGTGTAAGAATATTATACCATTAAATGAATATACTATTAAGTCAATTTACCTCTCGTCATAGTAAATTTTTTAACGGCAAAATAATATTATTTTTCATACAAAGATAATATATCTTTAATGAAAAATAATATTATAAGTGAAATTCGTAACTTCACAAATGGATTACGTTTTCGACTGTACACCGTTTACTGAAACGCTGTTACGCTACGGCCATAGTCGTTACTGTAGCGAATTTACAATTCAAAAGTCATAAAATATCAAGGTATCGTATCGAATCGACAATTCTAATGGAATGTCCACAAATTTTATGAAATGTATTCTAGCCATTGCGAACATCGAATCATACGTGAACAAATATTTTCTTTCCCTGATTTTGTAGTTCACTTCACAGACTAAACGAATTTTCGGATGTGCTCCATGGATGGACGTCCCTCATGGATCGGGACGACAGCTGATTGTTAACGAAATGTTTTTATCGTTATTGTGATACATAGTAGAAAGATTTTTATTAAGTTGTAGAAATATTTGTGTGTGTCTGGGTGATGGGCCATGTTGCAAAATAGTTTTTACTAAGCAGTCCAAAATTAGTAATGTAGGTACTTATAACTTTAAATCCAAATAATTTTTCAGATACATTTATCCACGTTGATGGCTGTTTATAAACATGTATAATATAATTTTTCTTTCCTTCACATTTAAACGCGACACTACAAAGTGCATAAAATGCATATATTTTTGTTAATCATGGTACGGATTTTTCATGCCGCCTCTCGGAATCTGACATGCCTTTCATCTAGATGCTTATTACAAATAGTAGATGGACTAGGTGAGTATATTAAGAAACTTAAGCATAAGTGATTGTTTTTACACGTATTTATTTGTATTAAAGAAACTGGAGTAGGCAGTCAGTTAAAAGCGACATCGCAAGTAGGAGCCTAAGCGGCCTTTGTAGAACTCGGTGCGGAAGTGCGCCAGATAATAAAGGATATTTACGGAAGGCTCCATTGTCTCTGCTCTTTGTCCCTACTTCACATCGGAATCTATTTACCCATCGACATTTTGCTGAGTTCCAAGAATAGAGTTTAGAGCTAGGAAGACAGTTTTGATACGTTACGTGATTTTAAAGAAAACATAATCTCTAAGAATTTTTACTGACAATCGATTTATAATTTTTAATACAGAATACAAGGTATTTCTTACCTTTACCAAAAATATACGTAGCAAATTCTTATATGATTTGGATGAAAAATTATAATATGGTGATTAACCTATTACGATGTCTCAAACAAATCATACACAAATGTGCCGAAATATTAAATTTACAGCAAACAATTGTCCATATCGCGTGAAGCACCGAAATGTAGCTATCACTGCCGTCATTTTGTTGTCTGTTTATGTAAAGAACTGTCATATGCATTACATTACACTGACACGAATTGGTAACAACATGTGACGTAAATACGAGTATAACCACAGATATCTGAACATTTATTATTTACATTTCCTTATAACAGTAGGATTTCTGAGTATAGTAGTATATAGTAATGGAGGTCCAAGACTAAAGTAACTTAACCAAATTGCCTTCAGGTCAAGACTATTCTAAGCCGACGAGAGAAGAGATAAGATTAATCAAACAAAACAAATATGAAAAGTAGGCATGAATAAAAACAGTTTAGAATAACACCTAAATAATGCCTTCATCATGGATTTTATCAGAGCTTTGTTCACGAAGGAATATCATAAAATCTCTACTTACCTGATGGTTAGGATATTCTGATTACTGGCAGTTTTTGTCAAATTTCGGCAACTTCAGTTTAATAGTTTAATTTGTGCATTGATATATGAGTCTAATGACAATTTCCCTTCATATAAGTTCCTATTCAGATCTTACACTATCTACGTTATAGGTACTGCTAACTAATAACGAGGTAGTCGATACCGAGTACGGACTGAAATAGTCTGTAGTAATAGAATATAAGTGGGCGTATAATACCCCTGTTCCTACAATAGAACAAAACTTTCTTCTGGAAAGTTATCAATTTTATATGAAACGTTTGTTGCCAATAATAAGGCGTATCAAATGCGACTGAATTTCAAACAGCTACGATCGGTTAATTTTTGAAAAGACAATTGATATCAATGACTGGGGGAAAGGAGGCAATTAACGAAATAATTAACCTAAATTTAATAAATTCATACATAATCACATCTTTATCCTTTGCGGGAGGTAAATAGACTGATAGGCCACGTTTAGCTGCATGACTCAATGACAGAACAGATTCAGATAGTGACAGGTGCCAGCACATTGTCTAAAAGAAGGATCCCAAGCTATCTCCTTGGTCATCTTTTACGACATCCATGGGAACGAGATGGAGTGGTCCTATTCTTTTTTTTTTATTTGTGCCGGGAACCACACGGCACGGCATAAATTCATGCCTAATCTATTTTATACAAAGTGAGAAATATTTTCACTTGTCGATATTTTGACCTATAATCATGTTATAAATTCTAAAATTTAATTAACTTATCACTTTATTCATAACGGGATAGACAGAGTCAATAGTAACAAGAATCGAGGGGTTGGAAAGGTTATTGTCGTGATCTTTGATTGATTAATTTTGACTAAATATTGATAATTTTATATGCACAAAATTATGAGTGAGCCAAATATTTGTCAAAATTGCACGTCACCTGCCATTTTTATGTCACAAAGGTTTTTTTCTATATAAATTATACGGCGACAAAAGATTTACTTAAAAGAATGCCCTATTTGTTCTACTCCTGCTGTTATTTAGGTCAATTTATAAATATACGAAAGTACCGACACGGTGTTGTTATTGTTCGTAAATTTAATTTCCAACGCTTTCTTCGTTCTTTTCGTATTCAGGGGTTTTTATAATGGCTTGCAAGTTTCGTATTTTCGTAAGTTTGCCGAAAAAATCATCCCTCTTAATTGAAAAAAAAAGACAGCTAATCATCTTGAAATTCTTTTAAAAGTTTTTCGGCTGTCAGACTGTTATTTTCTAATGCTTCTAACCTTTACCATATCCAATAATCTTCACAGAAAAAACCGGAGTGGTTACATTCAATTTGTCAAAAAACGCAACGTATAGGTAGAACCTACCAAAAATAATTTAGGTTGGAACTATCGCTTTATATTACAAACTAACTTATTATTGCGTGACTTAGCTTGTTGGACATAGTAACGATATTAATTTTTACTGTCACATTCGACGAATAGCTATGCGTGAGGCATTGATTTGTCGTAACAAATTACACATTTATGTCATGATAGTCCGTCTATTAATTAAATAAATGTACAAAAAATGTACAATTAAAGCCAAGCCTGCCTCTGCCTGAGTAAAACAGGTATATAAGGTAAATTAAATTAATTAATTAACTTCATGTATAAATAGTAAATCTATTGCGTATTTAGTATCAGTTATATAAAAACTAGTTACATATATTTAAGAGGATTAAATCCTGAATATTCTAAATATTTCGTTTCTACGAATAATGCTAATTTCCAATACCGTCGACACAATTTAAGAGAAGAGTATAGTAGCAAATAAATATATATTATGGAAAAAATAACATGAGTTCAGTAAACCTCAAAGCTAGTTCAAAACTTACATATATTTTGTGCTACTAAATCAACGAAACTATATTTTAAAATAAATAGGCACTTATATAAACATCAAAGATCCTTCATAAAATAAGAATCCAAAAAATCAGTAGCCTGATATGCAAGAACTCAATCAACTGTGATTTCTGATGAAAATTATTGTTGATTTTCCATTGTGTCATCAATTCTTTACTCATATAACGGTGAATTTCTTTGTGAATTAAATGTCGTTGTATAGAAAGCATGATACTTTAGAATTTCAATTCATAACGGTGAATCCCGTCGCAGCACAACGAGATCTGTAGCATCGGATGACAAAGCTGGCGCCTACGTGGCGCTTCCACAGTGACCGCAACTGTACTGATTGTACCTAAGAAGCTTACGCCCGAGGCTATTTGCGCGTATCAAGAAAATAACAATTATTTCAATTTCTCCGGAAATTTCGGGAAATTCTCTTTAAGTGCACTTCTAGACCACAAAGAACCTTCGTGTGCCGGGTGGTTCCCGGCACCAATAGAAAAATTAATACGACCACTTCATCATCTTTCCCATGAATGTCGTAAAAGGCGACTAAAAGATAGGCGTATAAACTTCCACTTCTTCCTTTAGGCGATATAATAATTAATATCACAAAACTGTGTCCACTGTAGACGGCATTTTCTATTCACTGTAACGTCGGACTAGTACGTCCCTACGACTGGAACCTTTGTTAAAGGAAGTATCCCCTTACGGCTTTGTCCAAAGGCTCGAGACAGGATGCACCAGCTAATTGTCCTGGTCTCCTGGCGCGGAACATCTCTTAGGTTTAAATAACTATCCCTGGACCATAAGCATCAGTCTTCTGACAAGTTCAACATACGAACTGTTGAAACCGCGAGTGTCTCTTGTGCGTTTAATTATAAAATAAAATTTAATTATTAAATTATAATTATTTGACTAAAACATTAAAATCAAAGTGAAACATAAAGATGATCACACCAAAAAATCTGTTACAAGAAGTTTTTAAGAATTATTAAATTAAATATTTAAAATAATAAACGTCGACAAAATATCTGTCTTCTGTTTAGTACGAAATACTAACGATACACGCAGAATTACGTTTTTTTACACATAAAAACATGCATTTTTGCGTAGTAGTAAGTAGTAGGTATACTCAGTTTCGAAAGAGTTTCATATAATCGTATTATAACTAGCATAGTTTTTATTTTATGTGAAGGCAAATAAGAGGATAATGTATTCGTCCCGCCCAAGTCTTTCGAAAATATACCAGTATTAGTAATAGATTAGACTAAATCTCCATAAATAACCTATTTGTAGGCCGTGAATTGTTTTGCTAGCCGTATTTTATCCATTGGAATAGAAAATTTGCAGATAAAATAATATTTACAACAGCGTTTATAATTTAGTTTCAATAGAAAAAGTCTAGGCCATCGTCTCCATAGGATTTTAAAAGGTATTGTTCTTTACACTAAAAGAGTCCAATGGGCGCCTGCGTCTCAAAATTAAAGCAAAGGTTTACAATGGACGTAGTTTTACGTTACAGATAAAAATATTTAACTGGTACGAAATTTTTCTTGAACTGACAAATATTTAAAGATATTGTTTACTTAACCTTTACTCATTCTATGCCTTAAATAAAAAAGAAATATACTAAATATATTTCCAAGAACTACATTTTTGGTTAAACTATATCTCCGTTTTAACCCTTTAAAATTAATCACCATAAAAGTAGTACTTACCCTAATTTGGTAACTGACGTGAGTTATAATAGTATAAACACACAATCACTATACTTAATAGAAATGTTGTTCCATTCAACTCGACTTCTATACACGACGAGTTGTAATGTCGTTGTTCATTGTTGGCATTATACCTTTGACACCAGCGCCAAGGCCGCGTCAGACAAATGTGAAATTCACACGAGATGTCAAACCGATCAATTTCCACGTCAAACTACACGTGAAAATATTTATGAACTTTATGAACACAGCTGACTTGCTGCGTTGCCATCTTGATACTTGCGCGGTAAAAAATAGGCTACGAGTAGTTTAATTGGTAGTTGTTAAGAATCCTTCTTTGACTTCGGAATTTTGTAGGTTTTAGAATGTTCAATTCACATAATAAAATCAGTTTATGAACTGCTCAACTGTCTACATTTTGATAATAATTTTAATCGGGATCAATGAAGCACATAGACTTCTTACACAATGTGCGTCTATCACTCTTAGTCCTGTTGCATTTCTCCTGCTGTTATTTATAGATTGTCTAAAAACTAGAACAGCAGGTGACCCGTTTAAAATAAATACAAGCTGTTCTGTGCAAAATCCAATGAACAATTAATACCAGAAGGAAAAGAACTGCAAATTGTACTTAAAGCTGTAGGCTTGCCTCCAGGCGGTTAAATATACAAAGTTTGCTAACAAATGTAAATTCCTTGGCCGGGACTCGATTCTGATCAGACTGAGTTCAGATTAACATAATATTGGTTTTATCTTTGAGCCAAGCAATGAATATAAAGTTGTAAGATTATATTGTTTACATTTTATCGCATTATTCCTTTGCAATGTTCCGACCTCTTTTGATTTGCTGATAAATAAATTTGATTTTGATAATTAAATTCTGATTCAAGAGTTAATCTAACAACTCTAATGAATAATTAATGCACTTACGTAAATTACAGTTCACGTATGCTTACTAAAATACTGAAGTGCTCCAAATACTTTTTCAAAATATATACTTACCTAGTTACATTAATTTTTTATAAACCATTTTCAATTTAAAAGGGGAATGAGCTTATTTCGTATGAACGCCTGAAATGAACTTAAGGCAAGCGGCAAACTATTATTATATTTCGCATCACGTTTAGACAAACGATCATCAGCTAGAACTGCGATAGCTAAATCTTTGGTTGAATATAGTGGCCATTAACTTAGAATATGAAAAATAAACTTACAATAATTCAAAGCTTTTGTGTAAAGTTTTATTTAAAAATAGTGGTGATACTAACATGAAGAATCTTATTTATTTTAAAAAATTTCACGTGATATTATATCGCCGCGTCTAGGTAGATTTACCTAAAATCCCTCATAAAAACAGTTTTTTTTATTTCTTAGAAGCAACAACTTCCAAACACTTTGCCTATACTTTCTATATCTTAATTCTTTATATTGGCAATAACTTGCGTATTATCTTAGGCGTCAACAGGACTTTTGGGTGAATAAAGTTGCCAAACAAATATTATTAAGATAGAATTTATTACAAATTCGCTTTGCATACTGTTGACGTATCCTCTTACGGTTGTCTATTTCAGTAAAAATCTTAAGGCTATGGTAACAGGGTGGCACGAACCTACTAGATAAGATTTCGTGCCCTTGTTACTGTTATTTTCAAAGGTTCATGAATAAACAATTTGTATTTCGTTGAACATTAGCCCGTACACTCTTAAAAATTCAGGAGCGGCCTGAACAGATTAAGTGACTTTGATATACCTACATTAAATAAATAGGCACTTAAAATATTAACGGGCATTTTATTTTTAATTTAAAGGGCAAAGTAAGAGAAAAGAAAATTTTCTATCCCGTTTACCTGGCCTAGATAATTCTCAAAGCATTTGCGATGCTAAAAGTTTATTTCTGTTTAACATTGGTTTTGTGGAGGTAATTAAAAATATTACTCACCTAGAGTATACCTAAGGTATACGAAAACTGAGTTCTTTTGTCTTGTCTATTTTGGAACATTCAACTGGAGTAGTAATTCGCAATGTTATTTACAATTGTTTTGTTTGAGAGCTGCCTGATAAAGGCAATCATAATCCTTCCATAGAGAAAATCTCATCATCCTATTTTATCGTAAGCGATTTGGGATTAATGAAGGTCCGAGTGGGTCATAGGGCCATACCTGAAAGCTATTATTACGTCGAAGTCCATATGTAAACGGCCTCATAACCGTATTATGTTACATGAAGCAATTATTTTCGTATTTAGTTAGTTATGCCGGGAGCGTTGCGAGGGAGGTGCCAGTGGAGAGGGGCAGATCGATACGCTGGACAGGTACACAAATGAAGGATTGTACGAAAGAATAACTCATGTTCGCTTTTTACCTGGAAGCAAGGCCGCAATGAGACCAGTTTCGTCCGAAAATCGGTCGTACTGTCCATCTGAATCTTTGAAATGACATGATTGGTTACATTTGGATTCCAAATACGTTTAGTTTACAACCTCAGATAGTCGTTCCATATGTTGGAAATACTAGCTAAGCTTTTAATGTGTTTAGTATATTCATGCCTTGCTTTCTACGTTCTAACTTATTAAATACTTACATGAACAAAAAACAAGCAAAACAACAGCCACTGTTACAAATTTTGAATCAATGACGCAGCTTATAATTGAAACAAAAACATGAGGTCCACAAGGAAGAACCAATTCTACATCCTTCATAACTTGTAGCAGGTAGGTTAGACGTAAGTAATGGAAGTGTTCAGCGTGGCTTGGGAGGCTCACGTCAAATGTCAATAGCAATCAGATACAGGCTACCAGGTGGCTGGCAAAATGGTTTCTATTTCGGATGCGACGGCCAATGATAGTGGTCGAGGCGCCGAAATATTAAATCAACATACATGATCAAACTAATAGCGTAATCTTCTTTGTAATAAAATGAAGGTAGTTGGATAACTGTCACTATGCATAATACTCGTAGTATGGCAGGAAAAGCACCGAGTCATCGCTAAGATTCGCTAGGAACTGTTGGATGGAACTAATGCAGCCGAAAACATTTAACCGGCGGCATTTAGTTATGGTGGATTAATTTTTTTGTAAATAATTTTCTAGACTACCTAATTTAAAAATTAAAACGAATTTTTCATCGAGGTAGGTTCGAATTCCAACGCATATTATATTTATATATGTTTCGGTTCTGAGTGTGTTGTGTTTGTTAGTTACATTTAACGCTGTGACAGTAGCTTTATTTGTTCCATTGATAGATGAAACGACTCTTTATTTGTCAGGTTTGTTTGTTGCATAATTTAAATATTTCTGAGAAAATTAGGTTACTCAGGGATATAACACTAAGCAGTAGGTAAACATATTAACGAAAGATGAAAAGGTTTTACGGTATTCTTAACAATTGTGTTCTGTCGAATGCTCGCAATAAATCAAGCTTACGAGTGTATGGGAGAGGGATTTATTCATATTTCGGTATATGTTTATTATAAGGAAAAGCTGTTCAGTATGCATTGCCATACCCAACCCTATTACCTCATGATTTGTACTTTATTTGTGCTGACCTTTTATTGTAACACTTTGGTAGACTAATACTATAAAGCCTAACAATGAAAAACAAAAATGAACTTGTTTGGATATAGAATCGTAATCCTTGACAAAGCGGCAGGACGTGGATATAAAAAGTTTGCTAACCGAAATTGACGTCAGGGACCCACCAATCACAGTAACAGTCCTTTGATGTCGTCCTTGAAATAAGATTTAATAAATTTATTCTCCATAAAATGTCATTTAGGAATATAAAATGAAGACGGATGAATCTAGGCATATTATCTTCATGTTTCGATTTTTATTCAAATTTAAGATTTTTATTGATATTCAGAGATTGCTTTATTTTTAATGAGAGATCGTAAAGATGCCAGTTGTAATATTTGTAACTTTTTGAAAAAGGTGAAGAGAGAAAATAGGAAAGCGAATATAGCATTATTCTAGGGCAGTTATCAATCTTAATGCCGCATAAACTCGTACATAGTAATTTCATTTCTTTGTTACCTACCGTCCCGCATTCAAATTAGCATTTTGCTCGTCAGTAGGGAAACACTAGAATTTATGTTTTGTATAATACACCGTTTATTAAAGAATTATTCTGCTTTCATTTGTTATTTTTAAACTAGGTATTCTGGTTTTTTGTTTTGCTTTCTTTCTTATTATGGTGTTAGGTACACCTACAGTTTTTCTAAACGAAAAGATATGTACGTTTTGCGCTTTGATCCTAACACTTTATTCATATTAATAAAAGCCATAAGAAATGAACAACGTAAAATTGAAGTTCTGTATTTACGTTCGTAAAAATTCCGTTGGAGAATTACCTGGTATAATTAGGGTATCTAGTATACTCGTATACACTGTTGCTATATATTCTTTGTTTTATTAAATTTTTTTTACGTTCGCTGTGGAGACAATGGGTCCCTGGGGCCCAGCAGCTAAGATATTTTTGAGGGTCATTACAAAGTGTCTCATCAAGGCCAGCGGTAACCCGAGGGCGGGGACCTTCTATGCCCAAGAATTAGTCTGGCTATTCAGCGAGGAAATGCTTCCAGCATATTGGGCGCTTGTGGGGCGATGTGATGCTTTGGAAGAGATTTTTTTCTCTTTTTTTTAATAGAGTTATATTATTTATAGAATAGTTCTGCACAACTTCAGGAATATAGATTTCTTTAGTGTTTGTGTCAATAAAAAATCTGCAACATGCACAAAGTTAAGTGATTATAAACGTGCGTTTTATGCTCTGTGGCGCCAGGAAGACACAAGATGTGAAGATGACCCGACATCGCATCGAGAGGAAGTCAGAAGAGAAGTCATAGAAGCAATGGAAGGCTTCAAATCCATAATTTGACAACTGACTTCGCGTGTGTGGATAGAGTGATACAATCTCTAGCACCATTCGAATTCAGTGCTCGAATTTGGATGATCATCAGTTAGTGTTCTTCAAACACCAAGCGTTTTACTATATGTGTATGTTCTAAGTCTATTTATTAATTTATTAATAGCAGTTTAGTACTATAAAGTAGTTTATCTAAGTTCTGTAGCTTGTATAATGTACCTATCGTGCCTCCTTGTTCCCTGCGACTGAAGCGTTGCAGCAAGATTCTCAATCTATTATGATCTTCTGCATTAAGAAGAGCTTCGGGACTTTCGATCACCTTGTTAGACTCCTTCCCCTTGGTCTTCTACTACGAGGAAGGAGCATCAATTCCTTTCCAGTTATTATCAGTTTTTTAAGATTGACAGAGTAGGTAACTAACATTTAATGATATATTTATCTACTGATTTTACCACGTCCTTTTATAATTTATTCCCGTGTTTACTGGTACAGCATAGGATACAACGGGGAATACGGTTAGATAACGATGATGGAATACGTGATAACATGTCGGTATGTCTAATCATAGCGTATTCCCAACTGCACTGTCCAGCTGAAAATTAAAGGTCAATATGATTTGTGTGAATAATATGTGTTAGAAATTTTTGAATTGTATATTCAGTTCGTATAACTTTTGAACGATTTAGTAGAAAACAGTAGGCAATGGCATCTTTATAATTTCTAAGCCATCCAGCTGTATGTGTGGAAGGTCATGGAACTATTGGAGCTGCTTTCCTTGTGGTGATAAAGACATGATAGTTAAAAAAAACACCCTTTTTCATAATTTCGTTTTCAACTTGTTAGTATCAGCGAATGTATTTTTCTTAATATTATAAATTATTTTTTCAGTTTTGCTTAGGTACTTATTTTTAACATACATATATATTTGTTTAGTTATAAGGATATTGCCTTGCTAATGTAAAGAAGAATATTATATTTTTCAGGATGTGTGTATGTTTAAATAATAAAACAAAATTTATGTTGTGTATTTTTTTATTTATCGACATCTTATTACATAACATTTAAGTGCATAAATAGGAAATCGTTATGTACATAAATTTGTAACCAAGATATATAATTATAGCGTTAACATCATGACGACAGCCAGCTGCCTTATTAGATACTAAAAAATATTCTCATTGCATTTCTTAAGTTAAATAATATCTCTATCTGTAGGTAGGTAAACTCATTTTAATAGCTTATCAATTTGACGTAGATTGAAGAACCAGGTAAGTGGTAGTGCAAAAAACTTTTAAGTTAATTTAGGTAGGATTTCAGTATCTGAATTAAGTACATTTAAAACCTTAAATAAAAAGAGTGAAAATGATCCAAAACGTCTCTTGTAAAAAAAGACGTTAAACTGATTATTGTTTGTCACGACACTTCCAGTAATTGATCAATCATAAGACAATTAGTTGTACTTACATTAATCCCAGCGCTATTGTTTATTTCTTTAATAACACAAAAACACTTAAGTAAACGCGATACAATTGGGATAGGAGAATGAAAACTGTCGAGACTGCAAGGTCACAAAATAATATTTTACAGCTCAATTTTCACGCATTCGTAAATAAATATTTTTTTTTGAAAGATCAAAAATTACTTATTGAATTATTCTCTTCCCTTGTTAACCTTTCCAATTGCATGGAAATTGAGGCCCTGGCATTTGCAGTAGTTTCATGAGTTTAAATTATGTCTTTATATATTATTTTACATACATAAGATATTTAAGAAAATATGCTTACTTCAGCAGATATTCTCGGTGACAAATGATACTAATTTTCACGTTTATATGTATGAAATGAAAATGAATTGGCATTTCATTTTTCATTGATAAAGGTATGTAAACAAAACTAATAAATCAATTAACAAAATAAAAGTGCTTTTATTCATAAATAATACAACATTTACATTTTATTCGTTGGGTTTCATTGTTGTATTCGAATTCGAAAAACTTTCACTCCTCTCCACTCATACCATCTCTTTTTAAGGAACATGTGAAAAGCTAGTTGATGCCCAAATTTATCTTCTATTCTGCTACATAATAATGACTACTATTTACAATGCTAGAATTAACCTACGTGATTGTGCAAAAGCGCTTACATTGAGGTAATAACTTATTTCGTGTAACTGGTGACCACTAAATGACTATTCATACATTTAATAAAATTAATAACATCTCCGAAACAACCATAAGGTAACAGAATGTCATGGTTCTCCGATTGATAGCGAGCAATAAAATTATGTCTAATTCGTGCCGACAATAAAATATCTAATAGCTTCCTTTATGTTAAACAAGTGGGAATTTATTGATACTCCAGTTAGCATCATGAAATGCCTCGTAAATTGTACAAGGCCGTAAACCGAACCACCCAGAGGCTTAACTAGCGTTATTATATTACGACGCCACTCCTTGAGATAATTTTCGTTTGTTCCTTTGATTTCTCTGTACCATCTATGTTGAGTTTGGATGATTGTATCTTCTTCCAAGTGTCCCCGAGTGCTTTGCTGAAGTGATCATCAACAACGCCTTTGGCAGAAGTCTGTGATTTTTCACTGTCTTTTATTCTTGAGGTTTGAATCTGCCGCCAGGTGTCGCCAAGTGCTTTCGCGAAGTGGTCGTCTACTGAGAGGCTGGCATCGTCAACTTCCATTGCTATTATTTTAGCTGGTTTGGGTGGTTCTTCATTTTTAAACTGAATGGGGCTACTTGCCCGGTCTTTAGTGTTTGGTTTGGGTCCAGGCTGTGCATTCTCAGTGTTATTTTTCTTGAATAAGTTCATGTAGTCGTCACCAAGAGACCGACGGAAGTGTTCATCTATGACTGGGTCGCACATCGACATCGAACCTGTACAAAAAATAGAAATATTACAAAAAAATCTGTTACTAAACTGATGTAATCATGTTCTCTTTTTCATTGTATTGTGCAATGTCCGCTGTCTGTCTAAAATATTAATAAAATAAACATATACGAGACAAATTACAAAAGATCGAAACTTAATACTTGTTTAAACTTATTTATTTTTGTTAAATAAAGATAGGTCTTCGATTTAGTTAGCACCGAAAATGCTTGTGCTTTCTAAAATTTACCTATTCCGAGACGCCTTTTTTTAGGTTTTAAGCCTGATTGATTAGTTCCCTAAGTATCTAGACTGATAAATCCCATTACTATTTAATTATCATCCTCTGTGGTTACCTATCACGCAATTCCTAGTGGACCGCAAATGTCAAAGGTTAAGTTCAATGAGGGCGCAGAGGCCATACGGTCGATACGTCTAGCGGATTATAGTAGATTATCTGCGCCCGTAACAGAAATACAATAAGATGTTTATGTATGTTTATGTTTTAACAACTAAGAAAGCGATATTGCTGTTTGGCTTCTTAACTGTACAAAAAATTTAGTAATGAAGCGAAACAATTTGATGTCGCGACGTATATGTCTACTCTTCGAAAAAGTACTTAGTGCAACAGTTCGTGTCCATTGTTTGGATTGGACGGATCATCATCATTCATATTATTTATATAACAATAATTGACTGACCCAAAAACCCACATAAATTAAACTACTACCGTTGAAGTATATTTACTTATTTATTATAAAACAAAAAAAGCAATTGTTACTGTAGAAATAATGAGTTTATAACGTAATTCTTTTCAAATAATAATATTTTTTTTTTCTTTTCAAATAAATAATATTAAGCCTACTTAATTATACAGAACCTTAACTAAAAAGGAGTTAATATTTACCTGGCGGAGTGTCATTGCTCTTAGTAATAACTGAAGGTCTGCTATAAGGAGGTGGTGCAGGGCGCGACCGAAGTCTCATGTCTATTGGAGCCTCGTGCTTGCTTGGGTATTCTGGAGGTGCGCCTGTTGACAACATGAATCCAAGTTAAAAAATATGGTTGTTTCATGTAATTAAATGACTTACTTCTGGATTTCGGATAACGACGGTTTCCCAAGAGAATTGGGAGACCGTAACCAGGATAAATCCAAGAGGACGATATTTAAGTAGGTACTTTCATAGAGTCGAAGTCGTAGGATACAATGATATACAACTGGTTAAAAAAAATGTTGAACATTTTTACTGAAGCTAATGAAGTGAAGTGAAGCTCTTGTAATTAGAAATAAAAAAAAAACATCTTTTGCTAAACTTAATATATGATGAAAAGAATAATAATCTCATTTGTTATTTTGTTTGTGTTGTTTTTATTTTTAACAGGAAAGTCTTAAGGTTAAGAAAAAATTTAACCGGACTTAGTAGGCGAAGCGGGTAATTTGTTACTGTCATTTTTGACGGAAAGCTAGCTTACACATAATTGGGCAATCTTATGAAAAATTATAATATAAAGTCAAGAAGCTATTATGCCAAAAACAAATACGTAAACAGCTCCTTGTAGAACTTTTTAATCAGTGAAGTAAGTAGTTAAGAAAAGCTTGGCTAGGAACAAAACTAAATTAATTTACGATATGACAAGCGAAACTAGGACGAACTATCCCAACACTTTTAGGAACGTTTTGAGGCCCCATTAGGTAACTCGATTACAAGTTAACTGCCAAAGTTGAAAGCTGCAACACACTCTCAGAGATCGCCCCTTTCGAGAAAGGAAGGATCAGTAAGCTTCTCCTTAACCTCTTTGCGAAAGAAAATCCAATTATAACGTTAAACTCGTTTGTTAAACGTTTCGCCGTCCGCTTATTCTTAATGGAAAGAAAGACTACGAGAATTAAATTTTAGTTAGAATAGCTTTTATTTCACGGTTTCTAAGGAAAACTGAAATAAGGGTTGTGATTTGCATAATGTATAGAGCCTGTATCGAGTACCTAAATATTAAAACACAGTCGCGGATTAACACATTTGCCGCCAGTAGGCTGTTCAAATTTTGCCGCCCCTTGTGATATCTGTGTATTCGACACTATACACGGAGAAAATAAGGTGAAGGTCAAATGTCAAATTTTATAATTAAAAAATGTTATATTTAAGTAGGTTTTTGGAGCTGAATTTGCCGCCCCCTCATACCCGCCGCCCTAGGCTTCAGCCTACTCAGCCTGCTGGTAAATCCGCCACTGTTAAAACCTTATATTTGGTTAAGTCTAGCAAGATTTAAACTAACGAGCATGCATGAAGAGAGTTATGTTATGGATGAAGCGATTTAAGTATGCAGGGTTCATGGCAAGTGTTCTGTGCCTACCCCTCCGGGAAATGCGTTATTTTATGTATGTATGGTTGTAAGTCTGGTAAGAGACAGCGCTATTTATGAAATTTATAACCTGGATTTTATTTTATCGCCCTAAATATAAGGAAAACAAACGAGTTGGCCTTTTGATAAACATATTGGTTGTTAATACAAACATTTGTTAAACATATTGGTTGTTAATACAACCAATATGTTTATCAAAAGGCCAATTTAATAAGCGGGCTGCGTTAAATTTTGCGAAGTTTAGTAATAAGTATGATGTAAAAATACGAAGTTTCATCAAACAACCCTACTGCCTTCGGGCAATGTTTGTGTTTCCATCGGGGGCTCTCGTCGGCCCTCTACACTTCTGTTTACACTTTGAAGGTGCTCTGTGTTCCTGGCGCAATTTTACAACTTAATTTTTGTAACGTTTTAATTTAATTTTGTCGACGTATCATTTCGTTTATTTGTTCCTCTCAATTTGAATGATTGGAACAAATTGTGTTATGTATCCTATCGTCGTCCTTTTTGATTTCATCCCGTTGCGTACCTTCTGGGGACCCACGATTTAATTGAAAGGTGTGGTTATATTATTAAGATTTCGTTGAATCGTATATATTGCTAAATTGTATTACCTGCTTAATAATAAATCGACAGAATCACATTTTAATTTCATTAATCCTACTCATTATAAATTGGAATAGTACCTATATAATCGGTAAACTGGAAGTTGAAGGAAGTAATAGTTTAAATAAAGTTATAAGTTTTATAAATTCATAAACAAGTGTAGAAGGAACGGTCATAATGTAGAGGAATGTGAGTCATAAAGATTAGCTTTAATTAATGAAATTGTAGCGTATTTAATGACGGTGAATAGACATTTTCATTGTCAGTAAATGGTTCCAATTCCCTTTATTAGGTTTATAATGTTTTAGTACTGAATACTTTTGCATTAATTATTGTTTTCACATCTGTTGTCTTCTGTGAAATAGGTAATTTATGCTCCATTTCTTTCCTTGAAAATAGCGTTCTTTTTGTTTAGTTTTGAGTTTCGTAAATTTCAATTTGGTAGGAATCTAAGGATTTTCTCAAACCCATCGCGTTTGAGAAAATCCTTTGTCGTTATCTACAATGCAATTAATTTAGCCACACTGCCACACATTATTTGATTCAGTTTGTTATTGAAAGTTCTATTGAAATTGCTTTTGCAGTCTTTCCGAGGCGCTGTGTCAATTCGGATACAATTTAGTTTTGATTTTGTGCCTAGTACACGATTGATTTACCTTTTCCATTTCTATTGACAGCTAAGTCTGCCGGCCCGTCCTCAACTTCATCTGAAAGTTCCCCATCGCTGTGGGGTTGCGCTCGCGCAACTGATGGTGCGCAACGCCGCTCATTAAAGGACTGTGACCGTAGCGCCATCTTGCCGTTTTCTCTGAAAACATTAAAGATTAGTTTTATAAAGGTATAACGCTTATAACATGATTTTAAGAAAGAAAAGAAAAGAAAGAAAATAGTGAAATAACCAAACATTGTACGAGTATAAACTATATGAATACACAAATGGTATTTTTTTTGTAGTATAATTTCGGGAAATTCCTGTATTTTTAAAAGAGGCATACATATGATAGCATGATGCATAGAGTATGATGTGCTGTTTAAAGGACGCCACTGCATGTCTTCTCGCCCATAAAACAAGGCGAGCTAGGGAAAGAATCCCAGTATAAAAGAAATAATCTTCTAGCAGCTAATTTGTCAAATCGCTATCTCTATCTAATACTTCTGGCATAGAGTCAATATTCATGAGCGGAAACTTAATGAATATCTGTTAATGACGACGATTTTTAATGGTTTTTCTAATCTTACCTGGGTCTATAGTCCGGTAATCTCGTAGACCGCCGCTCCCTACGCCATTTGCCGGTCAACTCCTTAGGCTGTGGGGTACTGGGTGCTTCAGGGGAGTGGGTGCGGTCCCCTTCCGACTCGCCGCTCGAAGCCGTACTTGGCGTCTCTGGAAATAAAAGAAATTATGGTCACATAGATGTCTCAATGCTAATAGCCAAATGTAGCGCATCACATTATGGCCGTACAAATGTGACATCTCTTCAATGCTCTGTGGGTTACATCACCCACTGTCCTTTCCGAGACGAACGTGATAGCCAAGGGGATAAAGATGATAGGTTAAGCCAGTGACTTCTGAGTGTTGCCATCTACAGGTAAAGTGAAGAAAATCACAAGGACTAGGCACTAAGATACTACAGTGGGTTGCCAAATTAATAGGGACAGTCACATTTTTTATCATATTTTTTCTTCAAGCGCGTTTGACTGCTATTTCAAGTGGTGTAAGTGGTCCTGGAATGTATTTTTATGTTCACAGCACCTCTACAGATCAACTTGAAAGTAAATTTCAAGTGTTATGGGATTTGTTTATTTTGTAAAAATATTTTATTATCGGGAGAGACGCGCAGTCCTTCACACGTGTAAAAGTAAAATAAGTAACTAATTATTTTAAAAAGTTATTTTGTGATTTTGTGAAATTATTATTGACTGCAAGTAAGTATTACTTTATTTTTATTAAATCTTAAGTATTTTGGGGCTGATTTTAGGACGAAATTAATTAATTTTTTATTTTTACAGCTTTCACTATGGGTCGAGGGGTAGATTTGTCTCCAAGAAAAAAATCTGAGGTTAAAACCCTTCTTTTGCACACAAGTCATTCTCAGAGGAAGATAGCAGAACTGGCTGGTGTTTCTAAGTCGGTAGTAAATAAAATAAAAATAAATCTGGATCAAGATCAGCCACTTTTGCCCAAAAGAAAAGGCAAATGCGGAAGAAAACGGATTACGACACCACGGTCCGATAGGAAAATCAGGGATATGTGTTTGCAAAACAGGAAGAAAAGTGCTGGATTGTTAACCCAGATGGTACAGGAGTCTGGAATACAAGTTTCGAAGAGAACTGTACAGCGTAGGTTGGCAGAGGAAGGCCTGACCGGACATCGCCCAGCTAAAAAACCGCGACTGACAGAGGCGATGAAGAAGAAACGACTTGCTTGGGCTCGTGAACACCGTCTGATGAGTGTTGAAGACTGGAGCAAGGTCAGTTTTAATGTCAATTGATAATTTATATTAATATTATGGTATATTATCTAAAAAGATTTTCATATAAGTTATAAATATTTTTTTTCAGGTGTGTTTCTCAGACGAATCAACATTTGAGATTCTTGCCGACAAAAGCAACTTTGTCAGGCGGCGCCCAGGCGAGAAATTTCACCCTGACTGCATTGTGGAACGCGTTAAACACCCTGTTAAAATAATGGTATGGTCTGTCATAAGTGCTAAAGGGGTTGGGCGTCTCTACATTGTCCAGGGAACCATGAGACAGGACCAATACAGGCAGGTCCTAGAAACTCGCTTGTTGCCGCAACTCCGGGAATGGTTCTCAGAGGGGGAGGAATTCATGTTCATGCATGACTCAGCACCATGCCATAAAGCAAGGAGTGTAACAAAATTTTTAGCAGACCACAATATACCAGTTTTACCTTGGCCTGGCAATTCTCCAGACATGAACCCCATCGAAAACTTATGGGAAATTACCAAGGCGGAAATTGCCAAGGAAGTGATAACCACCAAGGTAAAACTGATCGAAAAATTAATAAATGTGTGGCACCACAACCCTAAAATAAAGGAAAGTGCCAAACAGTGCATAGAAAGTATGCCGAGGCGGATCGAAGCACTCATTCAGGCTAAAGGAAATGTGACAAAATATTAGCAATATCTCATTGCCATTTTCGTAATACCTGCTAATATTTTCTAATTACCCAAAGACTGTTATTTTTTTGTTTAAACTACTTGTAAGATGTGTGTCTAATATTATTAAATATAATTATAACTCAAAACAACGTTTTTAATTAGTTATGGACCAATAAAGTGTAAAAAAACAATATTTTTCGACTGTCCCTATTAATTTGGCAACCCACTGTAGGTATTGATAGTCCTTAAAAATTTTAACGTTACAAATCCGGTCAGAGTTTATTTGAGTTCCATTTATCCAAAGCGTGTTTAAAGCATGATTTGGAATAAAGTAAAACCGTAAACAGTACTCGATAAGTAATATTAATCATAACGTGATTTGTCAACATCGCTTGATCCACTACAAAGAAAAACTAACTAATATATTTATAAAAGATTCACTGGCTAGATGAGTGCAACGGATCATTAAAAGTTTCATAACTTTGTATCTCATTTTTCATTATATTATATATAATGGGGGTGAATGTACTTACAAGAAATAAAACTTAACAAATTAGTTACCAACAATTAGTTAAAGAAAATATCGGGCTTAAAACAATGTCATATAACTTGCCAAGCAGAATAGAAATGGCGTTGTTAATTAACTAGACAGGGGTTACCACAAAGCAGCTAATAACTTCGATATTAAGTCCTTTGCTAAGGCTCCCACAGGAGCAGGTACACAATGTAGAACCCAGTTTAAATTAATTGGAAATCGAAGGACTTTAATCAGAGTCTGTTGAATCGTAATTTTCGGTGTAATATTGAAATTTGAAAGCTTTAGCGAAGAACAAATGTCGTCATTATTTATATTAGTTTTCATACAAAATTAAACAAAAAGGAAACGCGTAACTTCAGCATTATGTTAAAATTAATACATTCATTAAATAAATGTGAATCTGAAAAGCAATTTAAAAGCTAAGTAAGTACCTACCTAATTTAATAAAAAAATATATCCAACAAACAAAAATATATCCAATAAAGATTCAATGTGATAAAAGTATTTAACTTTTGCCAGATTTGAATCTAATGAGTATACAACGTTTTTACCTTTTTCTGGAGAGGCGACCCACGGCTGCCATAAAGGCACATTAAATTTGGGAGACTGAGGAGGTTCCATTGAAAGGAGTTGCAGTCTGTTCAACGAAGTCCGCGTCAAGAGATACAAATAATGAGTAAGTTCCATCATCACTGCGCAAACGCATCACACTACACACACTACGCACTAAAAAGACATAATACCAAAAAAATGTGTATCACCACAAGGTATAAATGTTCACTTATATATATGTAAATATCATGAATGAAATCATGTCTGTTCTTTTAGCAAACGATCCAGGAGACTCTACAAACGCACTATTGGCGTCCCGGCACAGGTAACACTGAAGGCCGACTGAATAAAAAATGAACTGGAAGAGATTACATTGGAATAAATAAATGAGATGAACAAAAAACAAACCAAAAAGGAAAAAGAATATCACGCTACATCCACACGGCCGGACGTCGAGGCGCTTCCTCTGAGCCTTGCGTGTACAGCATGCGCACAATTTGCAAAACGATTTCCAAAATACCTTTACTGGTTGTTGAACATTAGTATAATACCATAAAGAGATTTTCAAAGTAACTGTAAGTAAAATAAATATAAAGAATTATAAACGTTTATTTGTAATTTCACCGGACTACAATAATAAAAATTTCTTCTGTAATAAAATCAGTAGGTAAGGCTTTAGAAGACACTACACACTGAAAAGCAACTATATAATACACGGACCAGAATTGGTTGAAGATGAGATTTATGTACACTGAGTAAGTAAAATTCAATACTACCACATCTTGCGCATTAACACAGGACTGACAATGCCAAATGCATTGTATACGGAACCTAATGAATTTCTTTCAACGCATATAAAGACGAGCAAATGACAAAGAAAAGTGCATGTAATCTTTGTAACACTCAAAACAAAGGAGATGATGACATCATTTATGGTATCACCAAGTGAGTTTATCAGAAACGAAAAACATTGTTTTGAAGTTTGACCTGATTTTTCAAGCCAAGGTAGCCTGAATTTGATACATAAATGCATGTGTGAATACAATTATGTTCTGCAGGGTATGAATTTCTTATGCAAAATATGTAGAATAAAGCTGAGATGCTGAGATAGGCATGAAGATAAAGTATAGAAAAATATCTGAGAAATTTTTTAATAACCTATAAAGTTCACCTTTTCTATATAATGTTAAAAAACACACGCAACTATATTTGGGAACTGTAACATTGTAAACGCATCAGCCTGTATCTAGAATACATCAACCTGTTCGGTCCATTCATGAAAGTGCGTGAGCGCAGGGCGCGGGGATTAATGAACCCCGCACCCTTCTTCGCATCTACAACCTTCAATCTTACTTTAAAGGTTACAACTTTAAGCTGTATGGCCATAAGAAAAGACTCAAATCGCCTTGCATGTTTATGTTCATAGGTCAGGACAATAACAAATTCTGTACTGAAGAGCACAAGGTTTAGTTTTGTTTGCAACCTTTGAAATTGGATTTATTATTACGGTGGTTGTATCCTTGGAAGGTTGTGTTTTATTTTAGTGCAGTGAGGCGCGGGAGGGATGGGATGTGAGAAGTTGCCGCACTGCAGGCCGTATAAGCATTAGCTTTTTTATTGTCTAATAGAGCGAGGCAAAGGCTCACCGACAGGTAGACTTTGGCGCCGCCTGGCTTTAATTAAGTCTGGAGGTTTCGCCGAATAGAAACGAGAAATTAATAGAAGCATTGACCACGTCATTACGGTCCATGATTGCGCAGTGTCCCACGTTGTTCATGCACAAAAAATTATCGGGATTATTTAGTATTTCAACCGTGACGTCAAAAAATTTAATGAAATCATATAAATATTTTATTCTGGTTTTATGATCTAAATATCTAATGAATTGTTTAATATTACAAAAAGGAATTGAAATAAAATAGAAAATGTAAACCAGACACCGAGTACCCTTTAAATTTTCTAAACCACTCAACAGAATATACAGTGGGTTGCCAAATTAATAGGGACAGTCGAAAAATATTGTTTTTTTACACTTTATTGGTCCATAACTAATTAAAAACGTTGTTTTGAGTTATAATTATATTTAATAATATTAGACACACATCTTACAAGTAGTTTAAACAAAAAAATAACAGTCTTTGGGTAATTAGAAAATATTAGCAGGTATTACGAAAATGGCAATGAGATATTGCTAATATTTTGTCACATTTCCTTTAGCCTGAATGAGTGCTTCGATCCGCCTCGGCATACTTTCTATGCACTGTTTGGCACTTTCCTTTATTTTAGGGTTGTGGTGCCACACATTTATTAATTTTTCGATCAGTTTTACCTTGGTGGTTATCACTTCCTTGGCAATTTCCGCCTTGGTAATTTCCCATAAGTTTTCGATGGGGTTCATGTCTGGAGAATTGCCAGGCCAAGGTAAAACTGGTATATTGTGGTCTGCTAAAAATTTTGTTACACTCCTTGCTTTATGGCATGGTGCTGAGTCATGCATGAACATGAATTCCTCCCCCTCTGAGAACCATTCCCGGAGTTGCGGCAACAAGCGAGTTTCTAGGACCTGCCTGTATTGGTCCTGTCTCATGGTTCCCTGGACAATGTAGAGACGCCCAACCCCTTTAGCACTTATGACAGACCATACCATTATTTTAACAGGGTGTTTAACGCGTTCCACAATGCAGTCAGGGTGAAATTTCTCGCCTGGGCGCCGCCTGACAAAGTTGCTTTTGTCGGCAAGAATCTCAAATGTTGATTCGTCTGAGAAACACACCTGAAAAAAAATATTTATAACTTATATGAAAATCTTTTTAGATAATATACCATAATATTAATATAAATTATCAATTGACATTAAAACTGACCTTGCTCCAGTCTTCAACACTCATCAGACGGTGTTCACGAGCCCAAGCAAGTCGTTTCTTCTTCATCGCCTCTGTCAGTCGCGGTTTTTTAGCTGGGCGATGTCCGGTCAGGCCTTCCTCTGCCAACCTACGCTGTACAGTTCTCTTCGAAACTTGTATTCCAGACTCCTGTACCATCTGGGTTAACAATCCAGCACTTTTCTTCCTGTTTTGCAAACACATATCCCTGATTTTCCTATCGGACCGTGGTGTCGTAATCCGTTTTCTTCCGCATTTGCCTTTTCTTTTGGGCAAAAGTGGCTGATCTTGATCCAGATTTATTTTTATTTTATTTACTACCGACTTAGAAACACCAGCCAGTTCTGCTATCTTCCTCTGAGAATGACTTGTGTGCAAAAGAAGGGTTTTAACCTCAGATTTTTTTCTTGGAGACAAATCTACCCCTCGACCCATAGTGAAAGCTGTAAAAATAAAAAATTAATTAATTTCGTCCTAAAATCAGCCCCAAAATACTTATAAAGTAATACTTACTTGCAGTCAATAATAATTTCACAAAATCACAAAATAACTTTTTAAAATAATTAGTTACTTATTTTACTTTTACACGTGTGAAGGACTGCGCGTCTCTCCCGATAATAAAATATTTTTACAAAATAAACAAATCCCATAACACTTGAAATTTACTTTCAAGTTGATCTGTAGAGGTGCTGTGAACATAAAAATACATTCCAGGACCACTTACACCACTTGAAATAGCAGTCAAACGCGCCTGAAGAAAAAATATGATAAAAAATGTGACTGTCCCTATTAATTTGGCAACCCACTGTAATTAAACAGGCGTTTGTTGCCTTTTTCTGCGTTCCTTTTATTTTATTCCTGCCTCCGCTCCATTGAAGCGAAGCGCCACGGGCCCAGCTCTTGGGATCTATCTACGTATACGATCAGGGTTATTGACTATACTTGATTTATGTTACTTGATTTATTTCAATTCTGTCTTTTATTTCGGAAATGAGTAAAAGCTTTTTCTATTCTTACTACGAATATAGAAAATATGACGTTGAGATTTTAATAAATGACGGTTAACTTTAAAGGGGTATCCTATACCGAACTAAATATTGGGGCTCAGCGATAAAATTATGTATACTATCCAAATAACATTGAAGCCTGTCATTATCTGACGTCTTGTTAACATTATTATGATGATGACACGTAGGACGCACTCTAAAAAGCATTTTCATTGTTCTCCATTCTTCGGTTCGACAAACAATTTGTTGCATGTCATATTTCTAGCATAATAATTAACACATTAAGAAAGTATATATTTTAATTTTTTCTTCCTGTAAATAAACAGTTGATATCATAATATTTTTCTAAAAATATAAGTAGCACTATGTATCAAAATTACCCACATTATTAAAAAAAATATTACAGTTCTTAATGGTAAGTGAATTGCCGATTGCATGTGAGCTGTATGGCACAAAACGCATGCTCCGATAAAGTAGTCATCTCCATAAATACCACTTACAATAGTCAAATAATTTAGCAAAAGTTTTTACCATCCTGTCTTGGGCATCGCTTTCATCCATCCACCCATCTTTAAAAGCCGGCAGAACAGAAGTACCTAAGTAATATAAGACGCAGGATGTGTGTAATTCAGTTAGTGGGAAATTCATTAGACACCCTGGGGCTTCGCATCCGTCTTACAAGCTTGCAATGAGCTACATTTCGCTCGGAGAACTTTTGAGATGCACGCAACTTGGATACCTACAATATGAACATCTAAACGCCCGTTCGTGCCGCAATTTCTCTTCATGGCTTCCGATCCTCACTTCCGATTATTGAGGCAAAATTAATAGGTATACTATACATCATACTAAGTAAGTAATATAATGGAAGGCAAATAGTTGTGATTAAGTAGGTATTTTTTACTATTATAACATAAATCTGCAACGGTCTTGTATACAATCCACGAGCAGAAGCGGTAATTAAGTTCATACAAGGTTTTGTTGGTAGAATTCAATTTAGATATACCTACATTTTCAAGTTTTTAAAAATCATCTGTATGCCAAATTTGCAGTTGTGTATTGATAACTATGTCGCTTACATTTTAATTTGTTTAAAGTCTCTTCTTTCGAGTTATTAATATTAATCAGATAACGAAACAATTGTCAAACAAACGCCCTGTCAATACGTTGCGAGGTAGGCAAAGAATATAAAGGAATGCGTGCTTGCTCCTTGCACGGACAAGTTATTCAAATTCATTCCTCAGGCAGTAACATTTAAATATTCTTAGATAATTGTATAGCATGTAATTGATGAGTTGCGTGGAGCAGTAGCCAGGCCAGATGATGACTGGAGGCGCCGGTACAGCCCACAGCTATACATTTACCAACACGAAAGTTTCGGTAGCTGAGTTTGCATAATTCATAATTTTTAAACGGTTTTATTTAATGCATAAAACACATCCTGGGCGTGTTACGAGTATTATACTTATACTTGTTTAGGCAATTTAGAATTTTATATTATTAGGAACAGTTTCTATCATTATCAACTTCAGCTTCCTTCTGCCTCACTTTCTTATCTTTTAAGGTCTCTTGGTGTCTCCTAATTTTGTCATCCATGAGTGTTTCAGTCAAGTTTATAGTCTATATTATCTTATAAACGTTAGTATTTTCAATACTAAAAAATATTGCATGCCTGAAGGGGCAAACTGTTGATACTGTTAAATGTAATTCCTTCTACATGTCTACATAGTTATGCAATAAATATTTTGAGTTTGAGTTTATGTAACAACTCCTGTCTTTATTCCGTTACTGATGCGTGCGAGTGATATAGTAAATACATAGTGTTTGTAGTATTATTACAAACACTTTTTTCTTTGGGATTACTTTTCGGGGATGTAGGTACGAATGTTTAAATAACTCTTGACAGCAAACGCGGGCCATGCAATCAGAAGTTTACAAACGTTTGGTGGAGTCTCAACTCAACACGGTGCCGTGTAGTTTTATCGCCAATAATTTACATAACATAAAGTTGCAGTACGGGTGTAGTGCAGCCAGGCGGATGTTTGCAGCGAAAGTGCGGGAAGCGTCATACAAACATTCCGCATTCCGCACTATTGCATCAGTTACATTTCATTATAATGGGCTGAGTTTAGGAAGTCTATTAGGTATAACGTGAATAATAAAAGTAGTTTGGCCCCAACAATTTAAATGAGCAGTCATTCAGTAAACCAGGATAATAAAGCAGTGTCAATATCAGATAATAAAATAAAATCGAAGAAAATTCGCAATGTAGGTACTCCTGCCATAGGTAGGTAGTAGGTATGATAATTTTGGTAAGTAAGTAGTTACAACCTCTTTACTACAAGAAATGCAATGAGCACACATCAATTCGTTAGCCAGACATATAATACACAATACTAGTGTTAGTTACAAACATTTTATTTTAGTATAATCTAATGGAAACGTACAACTAGCGACATCTAGAAAACGCTGTTGAAGTTAGAGCAATGAGATACAGCGCCCCCTTTACGCACTGAAGGGACAAGCTTCAGAGTTCTTCTGTGAAAGTACTTAAATCAATCGGTAGATGGAGTTATCATGTTAACATTTTGAAGGTGTAGGCACATCGTACATTTATTAACAAAATTGTTAGCATGGCTATTTGACCAGTGAAATTTTCAGCTTTTGATGTGCCGTGTCGTTCCCGGCATTAAAACAATACAAAAAAGAATAAGACCACTCCATCTCTTTCCCATGGATTTCGTAAAAGGCGGCTAAGGGAAAGGCTCACAAACTTGGGATTCTTTTTTGGGCGATGGGCTAGCAACCTGTCACTATTAGAATCTCAATTCTATCATTAAGCCAAATAGCTGAACGTGGACATTCAGACTTTTCAAGACTCTGTCTGCCCTGTCTGCTCTGTCTACCCCGCAAGGGATATTGACGTGACCATATGTATGTATGTAGGATTTTAATGTAGAATGTGGAAGAATTTAAAAAATATATAGATAGGTAATAAGGCATTAGACAATAGACCACAAAATTTTGTACTTATTTTGGACACCCTATTCAATATGCAAAATTAATTATTTCTACTAACAATTGCAAAATTAATACTAAATAGATATCTACTTAAAGACAGTTAATTGCTTGCAAGTTAGCGTGACAGATTATACCGTGGTTTTCAAGGGCATCTAACACTATTCGTTTCATTCCTTCTGTAACATTGTAGGTAGGTATTATATTATTATATACCTACAACCTATTATTAACTTACCCCGCTATAAGTATAAAAAGTATTTGCTTGCCGTGTAGTTCCCGGCACCAATAGAAATAAGAATAACACCATTCCATATCTTTCCCAGGGATGTCGTAATGGGCGTCTAAGGGACAGGCTTATAAACTTGGGATTCTTTTTTTAGGCGATGGGCTTGCAACCTGTCACTATTAAATCTCAGTTCTATCATTAAGCTAAACAACTTAACTTAGCCTTCGTCTTTCCAAGATGTTGGCTATCTCTACCCCGGAAGGCATATAGACTATAATGTATGCATGTAGCTATTTTACCCATATCTACATTTTATTAACAGGTGAATTCCTATTATTATAATATTTTGTATATATAGTTATGTCGCATAGTCTTCCAGAATAGCGGTTGAGGATACAACCGAGAGAGAATGAATGATGTGAGACAAAAACTAGGCAAGCTCTTTTAAAAAAAACATTACATCTGGAATTTCAGGACATATTCAAAATAAGTAAAAGTATATTGGCAGTTAATCTGTGGGTAGTTAACTTCGATTTACTAAGTCAATGAATCAGTGATTTACTTATGTGCAGCAATATCATCAATGTATTACATTTATGACTCAGAATGATTATGATCTGTCGCATGCATACGTACGTACTAACTATAAGTAGGTATTTTATCTTCTTTTTATCGCAAATTGTTGTGGTGACTCATAATTAATTTAATATATCTAAAAAACTTTATCGAGTACATAATAAATATGTAACGTTAGCTTATCTCGTTATCTTTGTGCATCCCTAGATCTTATAATTTTTTTTTTGAGTTCTAGCAGTTTGTGCTGGGTGTCGATGTGTCAGCCAGTCAGTCAGTTTCCTATTTTATAAAGATTATCAGCTTAGAAGTACTAGAACTAGAAGAGGATGATTGATGAATAAAATGTTAGTTGTTTGGGTAATACTTGTTTAATATTCATTTATATATAAAACAACGCCTTACATAAACATACATACATATAGTCACGTCTATATCCCCTGCGAGGTAGACAGAGCAAACAGTCATGAAAATACTGAAAAGCCACGTTCAGCTGTATGGCTAAACGATGGAACTGAGATTCAAATAGTGACAGGTTGCTAGCCGATCGCCTACAAGAAGTTTATAAGTCCCTTAGTTGCCTTTAACTACATCCACGGGAAAGATATGAAAAGGTTCTATTCTAAAGTGCCGGAAATCACACGGTCATATATCACATAAACTTCACCATCATCTACAGTTAGTTACGCGACTAGTGATTAAACTCTTATACTCAGTAGTTTGAGCATCCACCCTCGTCATACGCTGCCCTGGAGCATGACGGATGCATACCACTGCGCTCAGTTGCATCACATGCATTTGGCCCATGACCTTCTACTTGTTCAAATTATAGCACTATGTTAAAGGTAATATGTGGTTAGGTTGATTCATAGGTACGTTAGAAGTTCGGAATAAGTATACATTGAGCTGGAGAAAACACAGATTGAAGTTCTCATAATTCAGAGAAAATAAGTAAACAAGTGGAACTGGATAAGGCAACAGAATTGGAGAGTAATTAATGCATAAGAACTTATACTTTTAGTTTTATGTAAGGGCAACAGTTAAAAATATAAATCTAAAGAAAGACTAGAAATAAACTTATAATTACTTTCATTAGATCATACAACTAAATCAAACAGGAAGAAGACGTATCTACGTACGGCAATGACGCGCAGGAAGTGCCGTAGCAGGATTTCCTCAACGTTTGGAAATGTTCTTTTGGACATAAGACATGTTAGAACAGTAGAATCTATGATTTGAAGTAGTAGTACTAATTGATCAGACTATAAAGGCGACAATGTATGAATTAACAAGCTAAAAAAATTATGTAATTGAAGAAAATATAGTAAAATCATTATTTTACTATATTTTCTTTGGCACTATGAAATATTATCACTGTCATTATTCATTAATAATGACAGTTTCATAGTGCCAGCTAGAACTGCAATAAGTCATAGACCTATAAATCTAAATAATAAATAATGAATTTTATGGTCGTCCAACAAATAAAATTTAAAGATCTATCGTCCTCCATCGGCCCATTGAGTTCGATGTATGCAGCAATCTTTATTGTTACATAAGTAGCATAGCTTCACGTATATAAGCGTGTTTGTACGAGGTAGCCCTGACACGCTTCGTTGAATCGAGACTCGAGTAAGGAGAACCCTTATGAGGCGGTCAAATCATATAGTAGTCCAATATGTGACGACTGTTGCATACCTACAGATTTAAAATCAATGCAACATCATACAGTGCCTTCTTTGAATTATAATTAATTTTGAGGTTTGCTTGTGATTGATATTGGCAGGAAAATGTATGTCATAATTATAAAAGTGACGAAAGAATTCCTATAACATTAGTAAAAAAATAAAAATTATACCTAATAGTCCAAACAAAATCATATTGCTCAGCCTAATTTTGATGTGATTAAAATATGTAATTATTGAAAACTTTCTAGATTAATAATTCCCCGTGGCTAATTTGGTTTCGTGACTTGTATGTCTCGAAGCATTGCTTATTAATTTTTTTATTATCTTGTTGTATCTACGTACATACCGTAAATTCTTAGTGGCGTAAACATTATGATCGATCCGCTGACTTCACGAGAGGTCAAGTAAAAATCAACGCCTTCAACGGCTATTAACATTCTTTACTTATTAATAAGTGTTGATACGTACAAAGTTGGTCATGTCATAGGAATTGCGGAACAAATTGATAATACCTTGGGATTGAGAGATGCCTTTAAAAACAAGTGTCGTTAAAGAAAAAAATAATAGGGTTTTAAATTAATTTTACAATGAGTGTGATCTACGTTGACGAAAAGTACCAAATATACCATACTAGTACTAGCGCATCTAAGAATATTTTAAAAAATCGATCATTTTTATTTTTTATCATTTGAATAGGATGTTAATGTTGATATGTTAATGTTGATAATGTGTAAGGTGTTAAAATTAATGTGTTAGTAAAAAATGTAATAAAAAAGAAATTTTTGTCGTGTGATATTTTATCACTTTCTGTAATATGTATATATTTCAAAGTTTATATATTACAAATTACCCAATATCTCTTTATAGATAACCGTAGACAATGGTATCTAATACAAATTAGCCTTTTTATAGAACCCATTTAATGAACTCGTCATTTGGTTTATAACCTAATCTCTGAACTGCCGATTCAAGCGATTGCTTGGAAGTCCATAAGAATTCCCTGATAGTATACTATCATACATAGCTCCCTGCTAATGTAATCAGTTTGGAGTGTCATATATTTATTGCCGTACAAAGTGCGTTCCCGAGATGCCTATCTTTGATGTGCGCAGGCGGCTGCATTGTGTGGAATGCGACCGCGCGACCAGAAAACGAGCTACGAGTACGTAAGTACGTACATTTTCTGCCTTCATTTTGGCCACATTACTTGAGTTAATTGTCTATCTTATTTAGTTAAAATTATGCATTTATTCTGCTTTTTCTTGGTGGTCTGTTGTTTAGTACTTTCCAATTGAAACAACTGAGTTTGCAATCATTTAAATTTTGTGGTGATCCTAATACTATTACCATATTGTTTTACACTAAGTTAAATCTGGAGGACAACGTTGTTTTATAAACTATTATGAATTCTCTGAATAGAAAGTGGTTGTATTTTTAGTGAAGTGTAAGCCATTTAAGAGGTTACCAAATACTTACTATGAGAAAAGTTAACGTACCGTTGATAAATTAACATTTAAAATATGTCCATGATTCCAAGAATTTCATTAAAACATAGAGTCACGTCTTAATCCCTTACGAGGTAGACAGAACCAACATTCTGAAAAAGACTAACAGGCCACGTTCAGCTAAGTTTAAAGCTCTATAATGGATTTAAGATTCAAAGTCACAGGTTGCTTGCCAATCGCCTAAAAGAGAAATTTCAAATTTATAAGCATAACCCTTAGTCGCCTTTTACGACATCCATAGAAAAGATATGGAGTGGTTTTATTTTTAATAGCCGAATTTTTAAATGCCCCACGGCACTTTAGAAAAACCATTCCACGAATTGTTTGGTTCTTAGCAATTATCCTGTACCAGGCATTTACTTATTCTAGCGGATCTTAGAAACAATGCACGATACGAGCCAAATTGCTGAAATATCTGCCTCTCGCTTCGCTGCCAACGAAATGGAATCCGTGTTCATTAGAAATTCTACTCTGCATGATGACTTCATTGAAATTGGATGCTCAGGCAATCGCGCGTGCAGCCAAGGTGTCATCGCGGACACGCGACACCAGCTCCGATTTAACTTTTTCAATCGATCATATCCAAATTATACGCTTTCATAATTCTTTATGCATCGTAAGGATATTTGTGTCGTTCTGTGCCAATGTAAAACAACGGAAACAAAATGAAGTTCAGCACATTCCGAAGTAGTTGTGTCGGAATGTTAAAACAACGATTTCAATACAATTCCGATGACCTGTTTAATATCAATGTCAAGCCATTCCGATTTGGTAATTGGAATTTTATTATTTAGGTAACCAAAAGACTTATTGGGTTTTTTAAATCAATAATGAAAGTAAGTAAATAATTATAGAAAAAAGTGTTTACTTCTGTTTAGCATATTTTTTTTTTAATTAGAGCATTTCGACTTAATGCATATATATCACTTAAACTAAAGTTGAAGATGTATGTAGTCATGTAGAAAGATTGGTGTAGGTACTCTTGACTAGATATGAATTATTATGAACGGATCAAAGACGGCGTGGTGGCCAAGTCAGGTTCACAAACAGACCAAATTCTTGATATCGCTGAAAATAAAATTTGCTCTGAAAACAATAGTGATCAGCGATTGCATACCTGAGAGTGCTCGTAACTGTAGTCCGCAACGCAACCTACATTCTGCATTCTTTTCGAAACCGTAACACGCCGCCTCTGCGTTCCGGATTCAGCAGCGCAAGCCACAATCACCCCAATATCTCAAATAATAAAACCCATTTCAATTCGATACTTGCGATAGAATTTCAAGCATTGCATTTCTAGAGAGCTGTAAAACGGCTACACAAAGTGTGCTTATGATTGATATGATAACTTAGTTATCACGACAGCTTGTGGAATTAGCACTCAAAGTTATTTGCTAGTTTTAATTGTATGAAACGGATTCAGAACCTAAGAAGACTAAGGGTTACTACGTTAACTCTCATCTAAAAAAAAAAGAAGGTTCTCAATTCGCCCGTATTTTTTATTTTATGAAAAATTTTATGCTATAAGCAATGACCAAATAGAACTTCTTTGGTAAATTTCTATTTAGTCATTGTCATGTTTGTTTTTCCGCGTGTTCTTTGGTAATCAATATTTTAGACTGAATTTAAAGTTATGGATAAAACTAATCATAAACTAAGTGCGATTTGCTGATCGGGTAACTTTACTAAACAGAAAGGGTTGTGTGTTACCAACTATTATATACAAAAGGTGTTCGTATCCGGCAATAGGATTTGGTTCGATCCACACATTGGTCTACAAATGCCAAACTCACTGCCTTGTAATTGTAATATGGCCGCAGTATCGTAGAGAGCAGTGGTCGACCAAATTCCTGAACGCTTTCTCTGGCGCGGCGGGCTCGCATGCCGGCGGCCGCGGCGCACGCACCGCAACGAAAGTGAGCGCCGCGCCGCTGTCATCGAGTTGCATAATTATCCGCGATCCGACCATTGTTTGTAAACACACCACTGGACAAATTGCGTGACCATATTTTAATTAGTTATGCATACCAATGGATCTAATAAATTATCCCTCTTAGGCTCGAAATTTTTGAACACGCTATTATTATGTATAAGGCTTTGTTCATGGCCGTCTGTTATACGCACCAGCTACTAATAATGCTATGCCGTGCGCGAATGTGGATTGTGTTGCGTTAGATCGATCTCTAAATAAATTTGATTGCATTAAGTAATTTTAATATTTACTTAAGTTTATCGGGACTGTAGTCCCGATAATTAACACATTAAATCGTTTCTTTACCAGTCAAACAGTGTTGGGAAGAAATTAATTCAGCACATACATTTTAATGAAAATTCCGACAATATTTAAAATTTTGGGAAAAAAGGAAGTAAGTAATGTTTGCTACAACATGCAGAGATAAAGAGGGTTGCAAGGCGGATGGAATGCTGGATTGTGGGTCAGCGAAATTTGCGCGGGAAGCGTTTCACATCGCCACCGACTATTCTCGCTGATGTTCAGAAAGCTCTGCTTTCCCACCGCAATTGAAATCCATTGTCATGTTTATTCTCGAGAGAAAGGTCTTAATACTATGTAATTGCTTCCCATTTTACGTCTTGGGGTCTACGATCCCGTGGAAGCATAACAAATTTCCTTTCAGCGGATGTACCTATAAGTTTTTATAGCTGCCATTTCTAGATTTACATCTGATGATTACTTATGCCAAAGTTTAAGAAAAACGATAAGTGGTTTCGACTGTGCATTGAAAGATGTGGCAGTTTCTTTTTTTATTTATCAATTAGAAGATTTCCTACAGGCGCGCCTAGATTGTCTTTAGTCTACCCGGATGTATCGGTCGAGTGCTCTCAGGGAGGAAAAATCCTAAAACAATCGGCGTGACGGTCAGTTCGCGAGTTGCGGGCCGAGGAACCACGCTCAATCGTCAATGAAGGCTTTATCGCGAAACCAGTCCGACTTAACAATGGTATCTTTGTGCCGTTTAGAGAGGACTGCCCGCTTGGCTGAACTTTTTGTCGTACTTACCTACTTGCCGGGGTATGTGAACCTAGACATCGACCTAACAAACATCTTATGCAATAACTCATACTTGGTTTGGAAGTGATGTCATTATAGAGAGCCCAGATACATACTAAAATAGGATTTTAAAAACTTATATTGCCAAGAGAAAAACTACTTCAAATGCTTGACGCAGAAGAAGTCACGGGCAAAGTTATTATCATCAGTAATTCATGAAAAACAGTAATCTGTTGTATAGAAGGACGTTATCGCAGCTCGTTCTATAAACGAAATACATACTCGGTTTGTTCAACGTAATGATATTTTAAATACCTACTTCCCTATAGAGCATGTGGGTGGGGTATATCAGCGAATTCCAATCAAGTTTTCTAGAGTGAGCTCCGTGTTGAACGATTTTACTTCATTCCACGCATTATTATTTTATCTACTGCTTTGGCATCCATCTAGTATGAGATGCGGCTAAATGGTAACTTGGGTTATTTATGTATACCTACATATATTGATACACTGTTGGAAGAAACATGGATGTGATAATAAATAACATGAAATGTAACATGATTTCCGGATGAGCAACTAGGTGTATTAACTTTTTAGCATTTCTGAGGATTAAAGACACCGTGAACCCACACTATGAAATATTATAGTAGTTAAATATTTTCCATAGTTAACATTTAGGATTTCAAGTAAATATTTCATTCTTACACCTATTATCGTCTTACAGTTACAGTATTAACCCGTGTTAGAAAATGATGTTCTTTAATCTCCTCCTCGGTCCAGAATGCCACCTATAATAAATTGCAACTGAGGCGACAAAAATATAACTGGTTGGAAATGGACAGTGACGGGAATGATTTGTTGCGTTGCTAACAACCAGTAAGGTCTTGATTAATGGTGCTATTTTACGATAAATACTTTACTAAACTGTGCATATAATTAATTAAAGATGATTTTAGCTTTATCGCGGATGAAGGAATTGGCAAATAAATTAGTTTAAACAAAAAGAAAATAGACTTATCATCAGGTTCGTTAGCAATACTATTTGCAAACCTTAGCTAACTCAACCGATGCTAAATTAAAAGTTGCAGCGAAAAAGCGGCAAAATTAAGTGGAACTCGAGAGGATGTATTTCCAGGATGTTTTAACTCTTAAGATCAATGAGTCAGTGATGCACTGTCACTCATCAAACGGGAGGAGACGAGGAAATTGTCTTAGATCACGCCGGAAAATTAAGGGCCTTCACTCAAATTGGAACAATAATTAACAACCAGAACTCACCAAAGCCGTCTGAATCACTGGCAGGGTATGCTGGGCATGGTTGTACCATTGTGGCAGCTCGTGACAGAACGTCCAATGCAGATTCCACCTTCTCCATGTTTACCTGGTTAGAAAATGATGCATTATTAAATAACATCTGTATTAGTAGGTATTTGTGAGTCAAACTTCGTCACATCATCCAATTGTTATATGAGAGAGAACACCATAGAATTCGGAAAAAATTATGTTTTTCCGATTTGTATTATTTAGCCAGTTTATTATCATCAGTGAAACTCATATCATTATCATAGTTTAAGTTAAGAACACATTCCTAATGTATTTATTTTAGTAACACGTACGGTAAACATATGTATATCATACCTATCTCAAAGCTACATTTTCGTTTCCACGACGAATTCTTTTTCAAAATAAACAATAGTCTTGACTGTATAAATACTGTATGTTTAAAATTCCGCATGCCGATTTGTGGAATTCATGTCTGCAAGCACGTAAAAATATTTGGCGCTGTACCTACTTGGAACGAGTTTAATAGTATTTAGCTGCGCGAACGGCGATTCGGCGGAAATTCCTCATCTCACGTAAACGGCTAGACGGGGGACAGACGTGCGCCAAGTCGCAGAACTTTGCGTAAATAAGACAAGAGTCAAATGATCAAACAAAGAGTTGTGAAACGTGGTATTCGGTCGCATACCGCGCCCGCGGGAACTCAGCCAATGTACAATCGCATCGCTGAACAGACACGTTGCCCACTCGGTCAATATGCGAAATAGTCGCAATTTTATTTCATTACGATGAGACGCTGCTATCAAAACGTAGCAATGCAATTCATATTGTGGCTTTCAGAATTGCTATAATCAATAATAACACTAATTCCCCGGGATATTTACGAGTTGTATGTTCGGTCAGCCGACATTGATTAAATCTAGCGTTCCAGTGCGTAACAATTTGTTTTTGTTGTTGTCAGCAACTGCTATATTTTTCTGCATTGAACTAGATAAATGTTTTGCTTATTAAACTTACATTTCGAGAATCCAGATGTAGCTTTGCCTTAGTTAAACCGGCATACCTAACATGCGCAATATTTATATGCCAGAAGTCGATACATATAAACAACAATGTACGCTTAATTAACAAATGTGTGACGATCAGCCTTGTAACGGAATTCCAAAAGATAAAACTCACGCATTAACTAATGATATTAAAATATAGAATGCGATTACGAACATTCCAAGCGTAGCTGACAAATTTCATAAACAAATCTCGTTGATTAATCTAAATGATTTTAATGGTCGTGAAATTCCTTGGTATGTGAATAGTATTACTGACGTTGATTTTAATGTGATGATACAAATTTTGTTATTTTGACGCGACTTCTGACTAAGGATGGATAAATAAAACGCAGGAACATTACATAATCGATTGTTGGCTACGTTAATGATGAGGAATTTGGTACATTAACCACAACAGAATTTTCTGGCCGGAGTCACGAGCCCGAAGACGGTATGTCGGTGTCTGAGAAACTGAATAGATTCGACACATACCTTGATGGTCACGAAGTTACTCAACGGAACGTTGAAATATTGTGGAATTTGACACATTCTTAAACAACTTAGTAAAATCTTGAACAGTAGCGTAGTCAGTCGTTCACTAGTCATTTTTTAAGTACAAGGTAAACAATCGTCTTCAGATACAGTATGTAGGTAAATTAGGAAGTTTTAATATCCTTTATGGTTTTTTCTATCTTTTTCTTTGTAGTTAACTTTGGGGTCGGCTCAGCATGTTAGTTTTTTTCAATTAAATTCACAGTTATGGGATACACTTCATTGTTTATTATTTTTTGGTAATAGTTTAAACTGAAGAACCTACCAATGATCTATTCCAAATTATTTAGCGAATACGAAAGTTCGAAGACTGGATTTTCGAATGTGTTTTAAAGACTTGTTTCCGAACAACAAAGTATTTGGAATTGTTATCACCTGCCTTGTTAGCCCCAATGAAAGCCACATGGGCGAACCTTGACATTCCGTGTGGTAAAAATAATAATCTATTTTAGTGTGTGTCCGCGGATTTAAAATTTAGGCCTTATTACAATAACAACTATGGTTAAATTTGAGGAGAGTAAGTCAAAGTGCCCGCATTTGGGATGGGGTGCGGTATATATTCTTTTACGACGTTCGCCACCCCTGCTGTGCGCCTGCGCACGTGGCTCAAGGACTGCAAGGGGACGGCAGATGTTACCCGTTGCTACCCAAATGTTACGATTACTTATCTAATATGCTTCTTTAGTAAATTGAGCTGTATTTAACGTATAAGATTAAAATTAGTTTGTGCGGCAAAAATCCATGGAAAATCTTCATTCATCTTCATAACTTGTCCGATGAAATTTGAAATACGCGTAAGCAACATTATTTAATAAAAACTTGCTGTTGATATTTATTTTAATGTAGAACATTTTCTATAATGACTACTTTTATGTAAGTCAGTAAAGATTTAAATACCTATAAAGTTTTCGACATTATAAAGAGTCGAACAGGGATAATATAGGGCAATTCATTGAACAACTCCCGAAGTGTTTCGATTGAACCGCTCGGGTCACATTGGCTAATCGGGCGAGGTTTATCGCGCTCTTATCATCAAACAAAATAATTAGGTCGTAGAAGAACACTCGTGAATTTTTTCCTTTCAATTATTGTACTAATAATTTCCATTCTATTGGGGTTTTCAGAAGAGTTGTGCATCTTTTTGTAGGTAAAAATAAATATATTTTTTGACTTGATTATGTTCCGTAGTTTCAGCTGGTCCTTCAGGTAGGACTTTTATAAATTACTAACCAAGCAAACACCTCAATAAAGGTGAAGTAACCATCTTATAAACCTATGACATGTATAAATATTTATGTATAAAAGATTTGGTTGAATATGAATCGTCCGTTGTTTAAATCAAACTTAGATTGAGTTATTGTACCCACCTAAATAAACCCTCATTTATTTTCAAAAATTTGATGTTTAGCTTTCAAGATAGTTTATTAAATATGCAGGTAAGAGTCTGTTCTCAATCAAACGTAACATCAAACGTTATATTGCGAACATTGTGTTTTTCTGTGCTTTCTTTATTTTGTACTGCGAACTACATGCGCTGTATGAGAATACTAGTACGCCGCCGTATCAGTTATTCAGTCGCATTCCACGCTATTATGTTCGCAAGATACCATAACATGCTTAGTAGGTAAGTACTTACGCTGCCATCCCAATCCAAAGCCGTATAGCGGCGAAATTTTTTGCCGCGACTCAAATAACCGGTAGGTAACATGTACCTACTTATTACATAGTAATGTTAGGTACATACTTGTGAGAAATGGAGTCATGAACAGGCTGACTATCGTGGATGAAAACTTTGCCAAATCAAAGTTGTCGTAAGAAATGCAAAATGTAAACATACTGGGTTGGCTATTAGGGTTGTTACATGATAATATTTTGGCAGTTAATTCCTCGGATGGTGTAATTATCTATTTGTTTTTACAGTGCATGAAAATGTAAAAAGCAGTGATATAAAAAATAAACATTACTTACGTATTGCGCTTATGTTATTCCCACGATGTTTCACAACAAACTGATTATTTTATCACTTATTATGTCGGTATATTTTAATTTACAAACAATAAAATACTAATAAAGTACTATTTATTTTCGCGTGTTAATTGTTTAGGCAACTGAAACTTCAAAACATTCTTACAAGCCGGTGAAGAATAAAAATCAATATGTATCGGAATCGCGACTGCTCAGAATGTAACGTCAGAAAAACCCGACCGTTGCTCGACTTTAACGCGCAAAGAAATGTACAAAATTCTACTGTTTATTATGCATTGTCCGATAAATACACTTTAAATAGTTGTTATTTCATAAAATGCAACTAACGCGCCACGGCTCTGTTGACGAAATAGTCGCGTTTGACATTTGAGCCGAGCCCACTGCGATTGGAATCCATGGAATGTCAAATATTTTCAGTGCTGCCATCTATGTAAAAGAATGTCGATTGGCGCAGAGGCGGCACACTGGAGTTGCGAAGATAGCCTTATTTCTCTGTAGGAATTCTTATTGTCTTCATTTATTTGGAAAATAGCAACCAAAATATTGTATCTAAGTACAATAAAGAGGGTAAAAAACATATATATTTTTTTATTTATTGGGTTCGATGTGTATAAGCATGTAAGGCGTTGAGTTTGCGAATACGTTGGAATGCGGCCAGTTTAAGGCCGCCTCTGAGCGACGTCACGGCGGCGCAGGCGTGATGGTCGGTGGGTTGTCTTGCTGCAGGGTTATCGACACAGCGCGGAGAGGCTAGGGTCGCAACTTGCCGTTCTGCTGCCATGCATACTTTGCCAGCCTGCGCATAGAGCGTAGCGTAACATCCACGGTTTCGGTTCGATACTTGCGTTAGAATGTATAATCTGCATTTTATTTCGTATGTAACAAACTAAAAGTATTACTTTTTAGGTGTAAGTATATTTAGTATAATTTTTTTATAAATGAAAGAGGAAAAAGCGCGGTGAAATGCAAAACTTTTTAAGGCACACCATGTTTTTAGTTGTTGGTAACCCTTACTGAAGTTTTAGAAATAAATTTTAGAAAATTATGATATTATTTTTTTTCAACAGATAAGGAAAAATATATATCCATATAATTCCATGTTTGTCGTTAAAGGCGACTAAGTGATAAGCTTATAAACTTTAAATACTTCTTAAACTTAGGCGATGGGCTAGCAACCTGTCACTATTTGAATCTCAATTCCATCATTAAGCCTAACAGCTGAATGTGGCCTTTCGTCTTTGCGAGACCGTCGGCTCTGTTTATCTCGTACTTTAAGGGCTATAGACGTGATTAAGAACCATACTGAAATAGTGATAAGTTCTTACTCACAACAACATTATCGCAAAACTTTATAATATTTTGATGATATAAAAACATAAGTGCAGTGATATATGTAGGTACTAAAGTACACGCATCAGATACCTATATTACCTACCTATGTGAAAAAATATCTTTAACTTAATATCTATAAATATAACTCTCTTTCCCATGGATGTCGTAAAAAGCGACTTAGGGATAGATTTATAAACTTGGGATTCTATTTCAAGGCGATGAGCTAACAACTGTCACTATTTGAATCTCAATTCTATCGTTAAGCTGAACTTGGCCTGTCAATCTTTCAAGAATGCTGGCTGTGTCTACTCCGCAAGGGATAAAGACGTGATTATATGGAAGGATGTATGAAATAATTACAATGGCATTATAAGTTGAATTTATGCTAGAAGTTGGAAGAAGTAATTTTCAGGATCAAGAGCTTCTCATGCGACAATGTAAAGGAAACTCTTTGGAAGTCTCGAGTGTGATTTTCATTTAAAAGATTAAAAACGTGTAGCGCCATCTTTGGGCATTTGGTCAAATCAACAAAATGCTTGTGCATTGTTTAGATTCCAAATAAAAAGCATTCTTAGCTTCTTATTCAACTTTTAAAATAAAGTTCATAATTCTTTACAGACCTACTAAACTCTATTACTCTATTAAAGGTTAGCAAGAAGGTACCTTTAATTGAATTTTTAAGTTCAAAAAAGTTGTAGAATAAAACTAACATTTCCTGACACATCTTTATTTTATTTCTAACACAACATTTTTAAATTTTGGAAATAAAACAACAACGTAATTAATTACCAATATAAATAAAAAAAAAAAGCGATAATAATACTAAATAATCATTTTATTCACGAATGACTAAATTGCAGATGGTACATCAATAATAATAAATCTAAGGATGGTGTACTTACTATACTTAGCTCATACAATAATTCGTGTCCATGATAAACATTTAAGTGACTTTTTTCCAAAAAGTTTTAGGTATTGGCACAATGCGCTAAGTGACCACAGTAAAAAAACCCCTCGCTGGCCTTTAATTTCAAAGAATATTATTTAATAGAAAGTCAAATTGTGTAGATACAAAATTAATAAATGATGAATTTATTCAGTCAAATATATTGATAACCCAAAATGCCCAATAAATACTTAATTAAAATCTAAATATTCATTTTAAAAAGAAAGATCTGAGAAAATATCTTAAGTGATAAAATTTGTCACTTAATCGAAGTGTGCCAATTACATAATGGAGTTAAGTCGAACATCTATAATTTAAATTTTATAATATTTCTATCACTTTTAAATTACTATAATATACTAAAATATTAATTTTAGGTATATTATAAAACATCTCACTTGGGAATTCAGCAGGTATTTCTATGCTCTATCACATAACATTTAGGATAACTTGGTTCTTTTCAATTTTAATTTAGTCATTTTGAAAATAATTGTCTACACAAACGTGTGGAAATAATTAAATGATATTTCTTCTAATAGGTGTGTTTGTTGTAAGTGAAAATTCTTGCTTATAAAACTTATACTTTTTAAACGTTTCATATCATCGTACAGAAACCATAATTATTACCTATTACTATCTACCTTTTATAAAATAAGGGATAGATACCTGTGTATTTCTATATTTGAGATTTGTAAACAAAAATAATCAGAATAAGGCGTTATGATTTGTTGAAGAGTTTTTTTTACTAGGAAAATAATTTAGAAAGATTGTCAAACATGAAAAAAAATTTATTCATATTGTTCCACACACCGTTTAATTGTTTTCAAAATTCTCCTGCTACCATCTACATAATCAGCCTCTCTTTCGTTGTTTCAAACCTTCACGTTTTAAACCCCATTTTTTGTCATATATTGAAAATAAACAAAATTAACTCAAAACTGTTGATATTACTTTTTGGTACATATTTCTTTTGTTTGGTATATATATATTTTTAGTATACTTATAAGTAGGTAGTTTAGTAGGTACCTGGCATGGCAGATGGTTTGGCATGAGTAGCTAGTCATCTAAGAAGTTTCTTTAAATGACACATCTCTTAATTGGAATAAAAGCAGTCGTGATAAACTCATAAACATAACTAACTTAAAAATAACGTTAATCCGTTTTTATGTTATAGTAAGTATTATGACGGATATATTCGCCAAAAACGTTCTTTTCAAAACTGGGTAGGTAAGTATGTGTTTTTACGTTATCATAAACATATATTTTCTATCGATTTATAATAGGTATAATTTTTTACGTTTCGTTCACACTTCAGACATTCAATCAAGCTATCTACCAATACATTAGTATTCTATAACACATAAATATAGCTTTACTCATTTCAGTGTCGTTCTTACGACAATTCATAATCTGCTATGTATACTTACATAAATATTATTTTATATAATAATTCAGTTACAGTACTTAAAACTTCAAGGGGACGGTTCAATATGTGAACAGAAATACGATTATTTGTCCCTTGTTTTAGGGCAAAAAAATGGGTAAATATATGTAGTTATTTTTATAAAATGTTGTAGATGTTAAAACATAAAGTCATGTAGAAGTATAATATAATATTATGGTTAATATTTATGGTGTAAAAATATAGCATATCATAAGTAGTAAACACCATAAATATAGGCACTGACTTTTTTGTTGGCAAATAAAAATATTCTTTGAACGATTCATAAATATATTATGTTTGTTGTCTCTTTGAAATTCCTATCGTGATATCATTTCAGTTCTAACAATACCTGAAATTCATTTAGCTTGTTTACAAGACAATGATACATGAATAGTCTACATGTCACCTTAATGATATCACGAAATTTGGAATATAAGTATGTGCGATGATGTGGTCACTCGCATTATTAAATGTCACCTTTATTTTATAAACTATACGATAAATAATTATGAATGTGATAGTCAGTACCCTAATAATGTCGTTGAAACAGGCCGGTATGACAACAACTGCATTACATTCATAATCAGTCCGTCAAAATAATTAAATCCCTTCATGAGCTATCTAAAAAACAAAATTATTAACAGTGCTTTAAAATTGAAAAAGGGAAAAGGTCTTATAATAAATATAGCATCAATTATTTTCTAAAGTTACACATGATGTTCAAAATTGCAACAAAAATAGGTACCTTACGAGGTAAACAGAAAAATTTTACTGATAGCATTGAGTACAATAACAATACTGTCCACAAATTAGTAGCAGTCAAATTCTGCGGATGGCGGTAACAAAAAATGGGAGTAATTAACATTCGTTGCCACCTCGACCTGTCACGGACAGTGCGTAATAAAAGTCTATATTTAGTTGGAGCATAACTTGGTAACTAGGTGGTTAAAAATATATACTCGTAGCTAAACTATTAAAAATGGCACGGTATTAACTTACATTTTGTAATAAGTACGAAGCTCTTCTAGGAAGATTGACTAGTTTCGCAATAAATATAATAAAACTCTACAGAAAAAATGTTCAGTGATTTATGTATTATGGAAAACATCTACTTGCTCGCAACTAGGCATTTGGTTATAAGTACTGGCTTTTTTTTTCAAAATAATATTTGCCTGTTACCGAAAATTTGGTATTTTATTCAATTATCGTACTTTCCATTCTTTTTCAGTTAGGTTCAAGGATGGATCGTTAAACGTGGCTTCCTTCTCCGAGAACCTATTTATTACTATAACGTCATTAGTAAATCCGTAATAAACAGTACGTACATGAATCTGACAAATACATATAAAAAGATAATTACAAAAAATACTGTCTTTTAAGTAAACAGAAGTGATATCAAAATAAACTTAATCCAATCGAAGACATAATTTATATGAATAAAATAGTGTATTAGAATAAATCACACAATTTGAGCTAGCCCCAAACTATATTTGAAAGGTTTTTAGATAAATTAATTATTTTTATTTTATCCCACAGAAAGCGCTTGTTTACCAGAATTTTGGTAAGGTTATACTCGTAACTTAAAATTGTACAATGATATTACCGATTAACTTTAATTTCCTCGAAATTTGATTTCGGTTTCCCTTCATCTATGAATATAAGATACTTATTTCATAAAATGCATTTTATATATAATATTATACTGAATAATTTAATATTTTATTCATAATAATAATATATTTCATATTTAAAGTTTGGATTAAATTCATAATTTTGTTGGCAGCAACATAGCAAGGGCCATTAAATGTTCCAAAATTTGCTTAGTAAATAATTAGCTTATTAAATTTATCACCGTTAAATTAATATACGAAAAATGATATGTCGAAATATTTTAAGGACCTAACGTACAAAACTTGAATGTTTTTGTATAATATTAAATATATAGTATAATAAGTAATGCTAAATATATTATTAAACATAAGGTATCGCGATGTAAAGTAGGCCATATGTTATAATAATCTTTTAAAAAATCAGTACTTGCAAACGGAGTGTTACGTGATAAGGATTACTTACTTTTTACTAGGGCTAACCTTAAATTTTTGATTATTCACTTTCGTAGACAATAATCAAAGCCCACGCCAACACTCGATTAGAAATTGCACACGAATCGATAAAAAGTAAAATGTAAATTAGAACAAACCACAAACCTAATTGTTAGAAACAAATTGCACTCTATTTTGGAATGTGCTGGGTAGAAGGCGGCTTACTTTAGTTTCTAAACTTTTAATAGATCTCAGGTGCGTAGTTTAAGTACTCCATGCATTACATGAGTGTACTAAATACTAACAGATACAAAATCGTATCAATATGATTATGAGAACAAGTTGTACAAATATTGGATTATTCACCTGAAAGGTTTTGATTGAGAAAGGTCACAATCAAGAGATCAAATCGATCAATTATTATTATCATGAAGTAAAAATAAAAGAATGTACAACATCACAAAAATTGTTATGTAGGTGTATGAAGCACAAAAACTACACAATACATAAATAAGGAAATGACAAAAAGCCTCTAGCGATCGCGGAACATCGACGGCCATCAACATTTTTTGGTGATTTCTTCAGACTTTATAGCCGAAGCGAAAAACGACAAAAGGTACCAGACGTCTGAATGACAGCAGATCAATTTTTTTTTATATAGATCATAATTACCATGGCCGCCAAATCGTGACCAAAAGTTGTTTACAAGAAAAATTGCCTTACAAAAAGCAGTGGCCGGTCACGAGACATAAGTGGACGAGAGCCACTTGGCTCGTATTCATCTTGGGCCACTCCAGCACAGGGCATCATTCTTAGTGGCCTAGTAGACGAAGAGGCCCCACAACGACGGCATTGGGTTCTTCTAACGTCCAGAGGTCTTCGCCACCACCAAACCCCATCTGAGGACTCGTCATAACCAGCCTTGTCTGACCCTGAGTCGTAGCCTTTACTGCTTCCCCAAGCTTTGTCGGACCATGTCGATGTTTCGCTATCGCAAGGTGTGACTGGAGCACTCCGTGTGTATTTAGGTTCTTGAAGCCTATTTCTTTCTTCTGATAAAGACCCGCGTTTCTGCAATATAAGTTTAAGATTGGCAATGAATATTCTTAAAAAAGATAATTGTTCTTCATTGAGGTATAAATATTATGAACTTAACAGTTGAGTAAATTTACATAGTAATGTTTTTACTGTTATCTTTGAGCAATAAAGATCTCGAGTCGAGTATTGGCTACAAATAAAAACGGGTCGGGAATATGTTCTGCCTCCTCTCCAAAGAAGCAAGGATGCAATATTAACACCAGAAATATTATTCAAGCCCACTTATCGGCAAAAGATAGTACTCGTACCTTCATGATATCGAAGATAGGCAGTTTGAAGCGTCACACCTCCTGTAGGAACTTTACTGGACACACGCCCTGGCGGTTGTCGCCGGAGCGGATCATCACCATCCCATCAACCTCATCACCAACCTATATTCCAGACATAATTTTATTAATATTTTAGAGAAAGGAAATATAATGGAACGTAAGCTTGAATTCTGCCAAAAGTTAGTTAGAGAACCGATATCACAGGTATCTGCAATTATTGAATTAATTTTGGAAAAATATTTCTTTATATCGAATAGACTTACCTGGATAACTATTTGATCGCGCAAGAGCATCAACCCATTATCACCATCGGATACCTGGAATTAAATAGCAAATTCTTATTGTTTTGCCGACATTGTACTAGGTATACAGTTCCATAACACTAGTTCCACAATAAGACAGATAGTTTAAACTTAATTCAGAAGATAAAGAAACCACTTCCCAACATGCGGAAAAATAAGTTAAATACAAAACTTGCCTGCAAATTGTGTGTGACTTGCAACGGTCTTTCTCCGGCTTGAAGTTTAGTGCAGTACTTAGAAGGGAAATATCCAATCTTGCCGAGGCACTTGCCCTTCCACCAGTCAGGGTCGGAGGTGTCAATGACCGTGACCTTGTACCCAGCCTTTAGGTCAAGTTCATCAGCGTGACGAGACTTGAAGTTGTAGAGAATCACGTACAAGTTCGTTGGTAGCAGACGTTGGTGCTTCTGGAAATTTCGATAATATGTGTTTTGCACAATCCATATTTCTCATACTAAGTAATGTTATAAATGCGAAAGTCACTTTGTTACGCATTAATGGCTTAACCATGTGATTGATTTTATATTTTTGTAGCTCAGCAGGACATAGAAACTAGTGACATTAGAAAAGATTGAAGGAAAAAAAATGGATAAAGGATTTAAACACTCCGATTTTTGGAAACAATAGCTACCTATATGGAACGATTTTGCAATATCCTATAAGATTTTTCTCATTGGGATTGAACAGTTCCGATCTTCAACTTCTTCGGTAAGAAGAAAAAACGAAACACTAAATAAAAATATCCTTTAAAAAGAGAAATTAACCACTTACGCCAGTTTGCTTGACAGGTGACGGGCATGGACTTGCGCTATTCGAAGACAGGCTCTTGTCAGGCTCATCAGGCAGTTCCACGCTACTCATTCGACCCCCACGGGCACTCAACAACTTCCTGCTATGTACTGGCGACGATGGAGCTGCACATCAGGGTAAATTCTTATGACAACGTCATGTTTTTAAGTATAGATAACTTGCTTCGGAACAAATTTTCACTCAAACTGTGCAAAGATCAAATCATATATTGGATAGGTTAGGCTTTAGCAGGATTCGTAAAGTAAATTTAGTAATTTTCGTTCTTTTTTTTAAATTGAATGCTCACTAGGTTGTTCTTCCATATTTCCCTTTCTGACTCGTGGAACACAAGTGGTTCACCTAGGTGTTCTAATTTCTATTAGCTTTTAGCTTTTCATGTGAAAATTCAAAATATTATACATGCAGAGAATGTACAAACATAGGTCTGTACAAACAATCTAATGTACAAACTATCGAATTAGTGAAATATCTAACGTTTTCAGAACTGCAATTATCTAGTTTAAAAAGTGGTAGAATTCTACGTGCAAGTTTTTAGTTTATTATCATTTAAATACTACGTTTGTTTCATGCCATTATGTAACAATGCTTTACTTGGAGATTTGATTTTTATTACATAAAACCGTGTAACGTACATGAAAACGTGTATTTGCAAATCGAGTGATTAGTTACTCTATGTAAGCCATGTCTCATGTTAAGCATTCTGCATTTACCTAGAAAAACAAAAGACAACATAAATTGCATGCAATGTATCGATAAACAGAAATTTTACGAATTCTAATTTGAGATTTCTAGATGTATGATCGGTAATGAGATTGAAATCGAATTTGCCAATGATTGTGAGTTCTTGTTTCCAATGTTGAATTTCAATATGTACTTATATATTTCAATCGTCGCAAAGTGTCTGTTTCTCGCTCCCAATATATGTAGATTAGTACAACGGCACAAGTCGAAAGCAGAAAGAACACTGCACCGTTCATGTTCACCTTTTTAACGACGACGAAAGCGCACCACAAAAGTAGTTTCTAAACAATATAAATCATGAGTAACCTATTCTATGACACACAAGCTAAGCCAAAGGAGACCAGGAGGATAACATGGCTTGTGCTCACAACAATTTGACACATATCCGGAATCCAAAGAACCCATAAGGTAATTAAGAATTACACGATAATAAATATCTGTTTAGAACGTGATCTAACTCTTGATTCAAATTTAGTGAATATCAGACAATTTATTGCAAATATATCTCAAAATGGAGATTGTACTATACATAACATTGAGCTAGAAGCTAAAAACAAAAAGAGTGTTGAAGCTAAAGGTTATTTGGATCCAGGCAAGGATATTACTGGCGATTCGTACAGAGTACTCTGCTGCCCTGTGAGGGCTGGTCGCGGGCCGGTCGTCGTCGAAGCTCCCCGCATTCCGGCGAATCCAGGGAAAGGCTCTTCATCCTAAGGTTCAACTTTTGACGTCTCGGCGAGTGCGGCGCTATAACAGTCACAGAGCATCACTGACGCCATCCATTGAAGCTCACAACCCTGACGTCTGATGGTTCATGAGTTCACTACGTTATGCAAAGAAGATTTGATTATAATGGTCATATATTTACAAATAAATTCGTTCGATGGTGATTTTTTTAATGATATTGACAAGTCTCTGATACTAGATTGATATCATTCAAAATCTACATGAATATTCTGTAACAAGTTTTAACGTGTTGTTATTTCAAGTAAAGAGAACTATACCACAAATTATTAAAAATTGTTAGATTATTTTACAAAAATCTTGATAATTAAAATTAAAAAATTAAAGAACATGTTGTGGTAGAGTTCTCTAGTGGGTTAGTTAAAAGTGTAAATATACAACACTACATACAGGCAAACAATCATTTGAAGATACAAAAATTTCCACAGTGTAAGAGTGCGTAAGCAATGCAAATTAGTAAAATTCTTAAAAATAAATAGGAAACATACCAAAAATAAGTTGCCTAAGAATTCAATATACCTACTCGAGACAAAACCTATGATTTAAAATGCATAAGACTACATAAAGTGAAGGCTATTGCATTAAATGATTTAATGATGTTTCAAGTGACTACGTAACGTAAAATATTGATTATTAGCCCGTCATCAGCAGCGTTCTTTGAGTACCATAACAGAAAAGTGACATCATGGATGTGGTTGGACAACAAAATTATCATTTATGCAATGATTCTGTTAATACATAGAAGATCTACGGGGATTCGCTTAGATACGATGTCTTTGGTACCAGGTGAGGGACTGGTGCGGTCTGCCTGCCTCAACATTTGGGCACTCTTGGAGTTCTTCATTGACCCTGTGTGGACAAGTAAATGGGTACGAGTCTATAATTATTTTTATAAACTAACAGTATGCACTAAGTTTGTTGCCTCTTCTGTTCAAAGCCCTATAAACTTGGACTAAACAAATGGGAAAAGTGTCATTAAAAAGCAAAACGAAAACAAACACATCGATTGAATAAAACAGTGGTGGGAATTGCAGTGTTAAATTTGAACAATTAGTAGGTGTTGACGTTGCATTTGTTAGTTCGCTCGGCGTGAGTTGGGATTCAAATGGAATTGTGAGTTAGTGATTTGAGAAGCGTTTAGATATGTTTGACAGTTCTGTGCTTTTTAGTGGAAAATTATCAAAGTTTCATTTAAAAATGGTATCGGCCCAAGAAAAATCATGCAGTCAGCGCGCAGCGCCAAGCCATGCATCACTTACATCAAAACGCCCGATTGTAGAAAAGACGAATCCGAATTGAATATATCGTGAATAAGTGCAAAACGAGGGAAAAATTAGAAAATAAAGCTTAGATCTGAATTTTATTGTAACAGTAACAATATACATATCACAGTACGCGGGGCGCTTCGGGGTGATTATAATAGAGACATCAGAGGCGGCTTGGGACAGGCCGAGCGCCGGCTGAGTCAGCGCTCTCGACTACGAGGCTTTATGATCAATGAGCTCGTTCCGTGAGATAAAAGTCACTATTCATTTTTTCTTGCGAACACTGGCCGTGGACTTTAGAATCGATGGCGGAGGGTCACCGTTCTCATTAACGAAACATAGGGGCTGTCCGAAAGGTCGCGTCGTTGTCTGCTCCGATTCTGCAAAGATACGCGTCAAACAAAACGAAATAAATAAATAAAAAAAAAACAAAACGTACAAATTAATAAAAACAAGGAAAAAAAAACAAATAAGTGGGTTGGGGATATAGATTGTACTTAATGACTTCCATTGATTTCCCTAAACAATGAGATGATAGACCCTGCGGAAGGACTGGTTCAAGCAGCTAGGGTGTGTTTGCCGAGCTTCGTCTAATTTTAGTCCTAAAAACTAAACTAACATTGCAATCGCGAAACTAAAAGATAAAAAATAAATAAATATATTGAACACACAATGAAAACGAGGCACCGAAACCCAATAAGACGGGACAAACAAAGCTTTATAATTCACAGCTGTGAGGCTGAGAGGGCGTTGCGCTATGGCAGCCGTGGGCGCGTACTTTCTGGTAGAGAAATGGACCGGTGCTGCGGCGATCCGCGGCGAGACCGTGAGCCCCACATGGACAAACTCTTGACGCCGGCGAAGAGTCGCCGCCGCACTCCACCGTCGGCCCGCGGCACCCCGCCTACCGACAACACCGACGTCGACGCTCAGTTCCGACCGCACCCCGCCCCCCGCCCTGCGCCCGCGACTATACCAATGCGTGCAAACAACTTCACACTACTGAAAACGAGTGATCTGAGTGAAGCTGCCTAAAGGCTGAAGTCGATTCGTGGTTGCTTTCTTTCGCGCGGTATTTCCTCCGTTCGATGTTGCTTTACGAAATAAAGTGCACGATAGCCATCTCTTACTACTTTTTAATTTTTTATCTAGTCTGGTTAGTCATACAAATCTAAAAATTCTACTTATATTAAAAAGGACCTATAAATGTTCTACGAATGTATATAAAAACGGCAGATGCTTTAAAGCGCGAGACGGCGTGCACTTTATTGCGAAGCAACGTCGGGATGACTGGAATACTCGTGTAAAAGAGCATCCTCGAAGGACGGTAGCCTGGCCTACGGCGCGGCTGGAGCGGAGAAGCGAGCGAGGTCGGGTGCGGCGCCACACCTGAGCTGGAGGAGACCGGTTGCGGCGCGACGGCCAACCCGCCGGACGGCCGGGCCGGTGAACGCGCGGGCGGCGTCTCCTCCGGCGCCGACACCCGCACTACCGGGCCCCCACGAGATTCCCCGCCACCCGGCTTCGCTATTTCGTTGGCCCGCTTCAGAACTTGGTAGGTCTGATCCACTTCCTCCTCTGAGCATCAAATGCGGTTAAAGACAAACGCGATCGCCAAAACGAGGGGCACATGTATCATTTGTTAAAATGTGCGGAGTAAGATTTATGATTGTTAGTACCCTATCGCTAATTGTATGTAATACTGTTGAATGCTCGGCTTCTGATAATGAAGGGGCCTAGGGGATCACTCCTGACTAATACTGTACCCTCGTCATTGTAGCTATCGAAATCATCATCAAACTCGACCGACCCCTTGAAGGAGATGCGGGTGAGTCTCTGACCAGGCAGCCAGCCATCTTGCACTCCTGGATAAGGTTGTGTTCTTATCAAGATGTTGTATTCATGTTTAATGTTTGTAAGTTTGGCACTTTATGATGATTAAGCTGTGTATCTGTCAGTTTGGCTTTGCGTGTAAAAGCTTACTTTTTTGTATGTAAAATGTTTATAGCTTTTGACAATAATATTATTTTACTTCAGTAAGCCCTATCTACATGACTAACATAGCTGTCAAAATAACAGTCTAGGTAAACTTACCATTCCATCTGAAGGCATTAATCTATACATAGATAATGATAAAAATAATTTCATTTACCTACAAGCAATAAGTAGCGTTTTACAACAAGTTGACAAACGCGTTACTCCTGATCTAATTTAAAAGTTAAAAACACTTCTCATGATATTTTAATCACATATTATTGCAGAACTTATTAAAAATACACCTGCTTCAAAACGCATTAGATTTTATTATTAATGAAGGTATGACTACCGCTATATGTAGAAATACTGGACCATACATAACTCTGCATATTTTGGGTAAAATATCAAATCCAACTAGGAAATATATACCTACATATAATTTGATGACAAAGAAATCTTGTTGTATATCATATTAAAGCGATATAATTCTACCCATGGGCGATGCCTAATGCGATATTCTTTTCAATTAAGTAAGTAATGTTAAATTAGTTTCTACAATGTATGTAGATATGACATTTGTGTGACACGAATTAAATGCCTCGTCATGTCATCACGGAAGTAGGTATTATGATTACAAGAACATTAATGGTTTATATACATTTAACTTGATTAAATTTGGATTATTTGATCAGATGTCATAAGAGAGATGAAACTTTGAAAGTTTAGCACTTACGCATATACATTTTTAGCGCGTTTATTTATTTCTTGTAAACTCTTTATTGCACATATAAATAAATATGACAAATTATAAAACAGTTTAAAAGAAAATGTACAATGGCGAACATATCCCAATCGGGTTTTTTCCAGTCTACCAAAATAAAAAGGGAAATCCAAAACCAAAGAGGTAGCGCACATCAAAAGCATGGAGGATGCGTTATAATAATCAATTAATTACAAAAAAAATTGATTGAGTTTTTTAACTCTGTTCAGAATATTCTAATAGTAAGTTATAATTCAAATTAATGTCATATCTACATCCAATGTTAATTTTGAACGTCTAATTAACAAATAAAAAAATATATTGTCGATGAATTGTTACTTAAATTATTCTTACTTTCTTCGTCGAATGCCGTATCTTGGACTCTATGAGCCTCGATTTCCGAAGTGCTCTTCTGCCTGCGCAGGAGTCGTGATTTGGTCTGACACTTGCCAACTTGTGGCATGCAGTCCGTGTGGACGTTCATCTTGCAGAGACGGCATCGTAACCCTTGCCTGGTGTGCCCTAGGCAAAAAAAAATTACCTAAGTACCTGCATATCAAGCCTTTATTACTTACAGGGGAGAAAAAGCCAACAGATTCGAATGCCAATGTTGAATGAATTCAGCGAATGCGGAACCCGGTTTCCGGCGCCAATGAGATGTCGATGAGTGTCGACTAACGGATAGGCTTATTTACATGGGATTCTTCTTTTAGGCGATGGGCTAGTAACCTGTCGCTATTGGAATTTCAATTCTATCATAAAGCCTAACAGCTGAACGTGCCTATCAGTCTTTCAACACTGCTGGAATAGAACATAATAGACGTGATTATATAAATGAATGCATGAATGATAGAATTAAGATTCAAAAAACATGAATGTGCTTATCGCATTCACGGGAGTGATGGTGTGGTTCTATTCTTAACAACACAGAATATATCAAATTAACGCATTCTTTATCGCAACCGAAAAGTACTTCAACCAAAATAATATGTATAATTGATTGTTAAGAATACTCACAAACAGTTGAATTAAATATGATACTGGGATAGAATCGACCTTTAGAAAATTGACTGAAAATTGCCACAGGAACAATGCCCCTAGTAAAATTTTATATTATTTGCATAGATACAAAGAAGACCATCAAAGGCCACAATCAGAGAAAAGAAAAATATTTTTTTAAACGATCTCATTGGGGAGGAACCCGAAACCGTTGAAAGAGATTCAAGCAAAGAGACAGAAAAATATTTTTTAAAGGTTTTAATATTGCTAATTCATTTCAAGAAAAGTTAATAGCTATTATTTTTCAGAATACATAAAGTATAATTTAAAACAATTAGGTTAGTTAAAGTCATTAATCATTGACTACAAATATTCAAATAAAATTTATATTATATTATTATTTGTGGGTTTATGGGGTTCAGTGGCCTTACAAAATTACTTTGAAATCGGTCCCTATACATGTATAGTATACCTGTACATACCTATACATGTAAAGGCTAAAAGGTTGACGTCTAACCTAAAGATTGGTTACAAATGGTTGAAAATCGCGAAGAAAAATAACAGTCAATGAACTTGAAAAATGGATTTGTTCGTGCAAGGTACGAAAGATCAAATAAAGGAACCTACATTATTTCAATTTTCACGACAATGTGCCAGGTACGAAGCACGAACCGAGTTAAGCAAGCTTTTATACTTGGATGAATCATTGTTAAAATGTGACGAATTGGAATGCCACCACACTAAAACCTTTTCCACGAATAAAATATTTTTTTTCGCTAAGTTGGTTGGATGCTTGAGTAATTTATTAGGTCTTGAGGTCTTTGTTAAGTCACTAAGATTAGTTTAAAATCCCGAAGACTTTCTTTGCGATCTTTGAGATAACAAAACTAGCTGCGATTCGTCAATATCTATAAAACTTTGTGACATTATCTTACCTCTAAGCACTTGTGAGCAGACATCGCAAGGGGTAATTTTCTTGTAAGTGTATTCTTGGAAATTGTGAACATCCGAATCTCCGCGTGCGTCCCGAGCGGCTCCATTCCTCCTAAAACACAACATTTCACATTGAAATCATTTTGCTTACAATATAAACAAACATCGCATGAGATTGGTTTGTTATCGCTGAATCTGTTTTGGAAGCGAATGTTTACGCAACCTTTATCATACGCATTGAGCAATCAATGTTTCCCAAGTATATTCTTCTGTAGTGGGTCATTTATCACTGAGTACTCTATAGACTGTCACAATCAAGTTGTAATACACGTCATAGTATCGATCGATGACGTTGAAGGTCAAGGGGAGATAGCACGTGGAGTCGTCTGCGAGGTAGATGGTAATCATACAGACAAGGTATACTTAATGACCTCACCCGATCGAATAGCCCAAATTGCTCTACTCTACTATCTGACATGGAAATCATGGTATTGACTTTATACGTACAAATTGGTACTCGTAAATGATCATTTAATGATATATCGGGCATCAGTGATATGGGTTTAATATATTGATGGTACATGCAAAGTGGTACTACATTGTGACACAAATGCGCAAAGTTTTTGAAAAAATTGTTTAAAACATTAACACTTAAAAATTGAAATTAATAGAATTATCTTTTCATCAAAGAGTACAAAATGTTAAACCTTGCCCTATTTTTTTGAGCGCTATACTACTTACATATTCGCGCATTTGTAACACAAATTTACATAGTGATTATATTCACTATGTAAATCTGTCAGAATATTGGTGGATGTTGTTTAAAAGCGTACGGTATCTAATCAACATAAAATTCAGCAAAAAAAAAAAAAATAACATTTTTAACATACATTTCAGGACTGTTGTAGTGGGATGTCTAAACATGCTAAATGTGGGGTTTTGAAATACTACGTGTACAGAAACGACGAGCAAAGGAATCTTGAGGTAAGAAGACGCATGATATAGTCGCACACCTACAGGGCACAGTTACCTCATGGCCATTACCGTCGACACCGCGTGGTACATTTGATTTTTTCTTTTTTGTTGCAAGAAGAAGAAACAATAAAATGAACATGACACGAAAATGTGATTAGTACATACATTTTATAATGAATGTGCAAATTGTGATGTTATTTGAAGTTAATAACATTGGAAAAATAAATTCATTTTTACATCACACATTTATCATCAGATGATAATCTAAACGAAAGAATTCGTTAAATGTACGAAATTAACCAAATCAGTTGAAAAATTTATATTAATAAATAACACTTGAGTTTTATTAATATCCAAATATGAATATGATACGCTAAAATGTTAATGAAATGCATGAGCGTAGATGTGTGTATTATATTTCAAACGGAGAAAAGCTTTGCATCTAGGTTTAGGAACTGTTTATGTCTAAAAGTAATAGTGGGTTTTACCATATTGCCAAACCTTTACAAGCTGTCAATTCTCTGACTAAGCAAAATTTCTGTTACTGTCACTTAAACTTTGTATATTGTGGTCACCGTTATTGTTATTTTTAAATTCAACTTTGACAAAAACTCGTATCAAGACTATCGCACAATTCACACTTCAATTATCTTATTTGAAGTTATTATACCACTTGACGTGAAACAGTATCACTATTTTAGTGCATTCCCTGTTGCATTCTCAGCCGCTGAATCCAATACCCGCGACCCTCTAGAGACAGTATTTAACTGATATCTTACATGCTATACAGTAGCCTGCCAGACACTAGCGAAATGTATTCAATATTTTAGGCAAATACATAAGGTCTGATCAAGACATCCATCCTTTAATACATATGATCATGTCTCCTTCACGCAGGAGTAGGCAGAGACTGCATCTTTCCACGATCTCTTGTTCCATTCATCACAGTCGTTTATAACTCTCTTCATGCAAGCTCCTTAGTTTAAATTAAACTTGACCTGACCTTAAGCCAGGACGTCCCCGATTTGATCAAAGAACATTCATCTGGACATTCAAAGTTTTCATTCACACTCTCTTTGTATATTTGTTTATTCAACATACACTGTTTCGTCCGACAAAGGACACAGGGACTATTCACGCGAGCAGAGTCACATGCGAAAGCCAGTCATAATATAAATTGAGTGAATAGTGAATAGGCACTAACAAATAGACTGCAATATAATAATTGAAGTAGAATAATGATGCTTTCCACGACACTTTTGTATGCATCTCGTTATCTCGTAGTTCATTATTTACTAAGAGCACTCAGAATTTGTAGCCATCTGAACTGAATGTACACTTTGAAAATTTTCTCACAGCCGTTGTTTCAATTTTTAGATAAAATTGTAATGCATTGAATATTTATCGTAGTTAATCCGTAAACAGCATAAGCCATATTGGAAGTAAAAAATACAAATTAACTTGTTTTTTTTTTATTTTTCAGCTTCCTCAACGTTGGATATCAGCATGACGTCATTTATTGAATTACTTAGGTACTTAATCTCTGTCTGCTCTGTGAATGTTGTACAAGGCGACTAAATGACAAAAGCATTTTAATTAAATAAAAGAGTATCGAAATTCCCTACGTACGATTGGATTAGATAAGACCTCAGTCGTGGGAACCTCACCCGTATAAGATTATAGTCACGCATCCAGTTGCCTGAAATGTGTAGGTTTTCTCACTATGATAAAATTCTGTCGGCAGGTTGGATATTAACAACAATTAAAATATATGTAGGTAGCAGTTATAACTATCTCGACTAGCTTATAATAAACGATGTTCTAATTCGACTTGACTCTAACGTAACAATTGATTTTATGTGTCATACAGTCCAATTCGAATATTTTCAAAATTTATACTTTGGCGTACCTGAGACAACGCCCGCGTGTTATAGTTAATAGAACCTCTCATATATGATTTTAAGCCCTTTTATTTTATTTTTGACTTTCTTAAAGTTATTTACCAAATTTTCATCATAATTGGTTCTGTGCTTAAAAAAAAACGAAACTCATAATCAGTTTCATTAGTCCATTTTATATTTGTAACATATGTACTATACTCAATTGTAGCTGACCGCGCGTGACTTCAGTCTTGAACCTATGAATTCTGTACCCCGTGAGGGATAAATACGTACGAGTATAATATACAGATTACAATTGTATATTATAATACTTCGATACCTAAGTCGGACAGAAAATAAATCTTATTTCAATGCGTTCCTGAGATTAAGTGAAGAACGTTTGCAAAGGACTTAAAAAGAAGCCGTACCAATAACAGGGCCAAGCGGCCGGTTATTTCCTCGATAATCCCATTTGTAGACTTATAAGTGACATAATGCTCTTATTTTTGTGGTTTTTTATTTGAATTATATGTACTACCTACGGTTATATCCAATGGAACTTGAAATTCTACTCAAGTGCAAGGCAATTCAATTAATGTGGGAATAATAATTTATCTAAGTATTTCAATAAAGTTAGACTTTTACATTATAGGATTGACTACAAGTGAGTCCTATATTATTCCGATTCCTATGGTCTGAAGCTTTTCCCAAGATAAATGTTATTATTTAAAACAATTTTCGAAGAAGCTATCTACCGGTTCGCTTTAGTTAAACACTTGAGTGATTAAAATCGTGTTCAATTACGAACTACAACGTAGTTAAGTGGAATACCGTCGTCTATATCGAACGTAATGTTAGTTTCACATACGAGCAGCTCAGTATTGTTACATACGTACATAGAATACCCCTTTCCCAGAGGGGAAGGCAGAGTAAACAAATTTTTACTTGCCACGATTTCTGCATTCTTCTTTCGCTTCATCTTCATTCATCACTTAATGCTTAGTAATACTTTTTTTACGTTTTCAAGAAATATTTAGTAGCCATATTTAACATAATAAAAATAAATGTATAAGGTAACATTGAAAGAGAACATTGGTACTGTTATTTAAGTTACCTTTAATATGAACTTTTTTTTAAATGTATGAATTAGACGAAGGATACATTTGCCGTGTGGTTCCCGGCACCAATACAAAAAAGAATAGGACCACTCCATCTCTTTTCCATGGATGTCGTAAAAGCTGACTAAGGGGTAGGCTTGTAAACTTGGGATTCTTCTTTTAGGCGATGGGCTAGCAACCTGTCACTATTTGAATCTCAATCCTATCTTAAAGCCAGAAAACTGAACGTGGCCCATCAGTCTTTGCAAGACTGTAGACCCTGTCTACCCCGCAAGGGATATAGACGTGATTATATGTATGTATATGTATACATCGCTCATAATTAAAATTAGACTACGCAGCATTTATGCAAAATCTTAAACGTAAACTAAACGCCCATAATATCCATGCCAATGGCTAGGAACAGCCGATGCTAACGGATTTTTAAAAGGTTACCGTCAACAAGGTTACCCTAGCGCACTCTATAAACGTGCTACAGTAAAGTATGTTCCCGAGCTAAAACTTTGTCAAGCTGCTCAAGCAAGATGGCAGCAGGAAGTTTAAAATTTAGTGCAGCAAAGTTCGAGGCCTGTTTTATTTATAAATCAACACGGGCCTAGTTTTAAAAGTAAAGTCTTCGGAAGTATGATGCTCTTAACTCTGAGAAAGGATTAATATTGAATTTCAATTCTATCTTTGTTTTGGAATCTTTTGATCAAGGCATCTGAAACACGACTCTATTTGAAAAATTAAAGGGTTTTCTTTTTTACAACAGGAAACAGTCCCTAATATCAGATAACATCTAAATAACCGAAGGAGGAAAATGATACTAGTAGCCAGCGACTCGCGTATTTTATTTGAACAAATAAACAATTACTGTTATTTTATTATTTTGATTAAAGTAATGAAGCTTTTTTATCTAATCCAATCAAATGATCAATCGTAATAATAGTACAATTTTATTCATGAAAATCATGGTGACACAGATGTTAATCATCGTTTTATCAAATTTAGTTCAGCTATAACTATGTACATCCTACTTCGGTCATGTACCAGCACATAAGTTTGAGTGCTAACCGATTCTCTCACGGCGAATGAAAATATCGCGAGGAAATCTGCACATTCACTTAACTGGATGTGTGTAACAATAATCCAATATGAGTAGGTTCTTTTGCAAAGGTTAGATGGAAGACGCTCCGTACACAAACTGGCTGAGTAAGCCAAGGTCAAAGGCGCACCTCTTCATAGCATTGAGGATATAACTGGGACTAACGTCAGGAGGAAGATGTTACCGTTTGCATCATATTTATGATTTAACTTGTGACCTACATAGCAGCTGAGGATGAAACTGGGAGCACGAAAAATTGTGTGAGAATAAACCAAGTTTGTTGACCAATGTGAAGATAAAATAGAAAGGAATTCACGTCGTCCACAAATAATCCAAGTACCCAAGGAATACCCGTGAACTGCTTGGTTCAAAGACATGAGAAGAGCTATATTGAAGCCTAAAAAACCTGCGCAGGTCTTGCTTTTTCGTATCATTAACCCTAAAAACAAGTTTTATCTGGCCTTAGCCTTACCTAATACACGCAAAAATATTGTTATGAAAAAATAAAATAAAATTGATTGAATGACAAAAGATGAATATTGTAAATTGTGTCCGTTAATTGTAATTCATAATTCATACGGAGTTTGATAATTAATCTTATTAGATTATTCAAGACTTAAGAATTAGTCAAATGTAACGTACTTATCTGGTGGAGCAGCATGAGGGGGTGGTGCACTTGGAGGCTTCAGACTGCGGAAGGCTTTGAGCCACTTGTTCTTCATACTGCCGGCTGAAGATGAAGATAACTTTCGATCTACTGCTGCAGAACCACTATCTGCCTTAGCCGCAAAGAGCTCTCTCTGTGAACAAAGGATGATTGATATAATTGTCGTTTTTGATACAATTGTACCAAACTAAGCTATTGATTTTGAAAAGAGATGATATCCGGCAACGTTACTTTTATTTTTTGTAGGTACAGTAATGGCAGCCAATAAATATGCTCGCTTATGTTAGTTTGAACATAAATCAAAATTTAAATAAATATTAGTACCTTTTCTATTCAACGAGTGAAGCCACACAATTTACGCCAAAAAAAGAAAAATAAAATTATTGTTTAAAAGGATACATATTTATGTAACTGAAGTTTAGAGGGTAAACAAATAGACGTCATGCTTTATTACCGAGAAGTGAAAATTCGGAAGCGCCGCGTTGAATTGCTTAATAAAGCGTCAAAATTTAAGAGCCTGTCGCTTTCATTATTTAGTATAGTCATATTTTGCTGTGTATTTTATTATACAAAGCTTACGATTTCAGAGATCTGATGTCTATGTCTGGTAGATTTGAAGGATAGACCATTATTTTTAAATACTAGTCAAAAGCGTCTTTGAAATGCAAATTACTTAGACCTTATTGGACTGAAGTTACAAACGAGAAATGTGTCGAGACTCGAGTAACTAAGCCTGAGGAAACTCCCTAAAGTAATTCCCATAAGTTGTGCGATTTATTTCTCAAACGATAAAGGTATGACTCTAAATGTAAGTACCTAAAACAGAAAGGCCTCTTTCACTGGAACCGAAACGAACTGTCCAGCCCGTAAGCAATATTTTTCTCGATCGCATCATGGAGTATTCCCGATAGTATTCTCAAATGCTGGCTTGAAATTTCGAGTCTGCCAAACATAAGTACATGACGCTTCTTTCCCGGAGGGGTAGGCAGAACCCTTTTGATTTGCCTCTGGGATTGATGCACAATCAATCTTTTCTCGTGCTTTTTGGGTACTTTCTGACCTTTCACCACAATGTCCCTAAACTAGAATCTCAATTCCATCATAAAGCCAAACAGCTGAACGTGGCCTATCAGTCTTTTCAAGACTGTTGGCTTTGTCTACCCCGCGAGGGATATAGACGTGATTATATGTATGTATGTCCCTAAACTCATCATGTAAATATAATTTAGGTGCCTATTTCATATAATTTTTGAAGTGTTACTACCTCTCTACTGAAGACTTGGCTTGCGGATTCTTTATAGGTAAAGAGAGTTGTTGATGAACTTTACTGTCACGACATTCAGTGACGTTACTTGTAGCTTAATAACAATTACTACCTTAACAAGTGCATTTATTAATACTTTTTTTACTACCCCATACAAAAACAACATGGTCTTTTATCAATCGCTGCGTTATTACAAAATTATGATATAAGCTACTGTGATATCATTTAATATATACGATATTGATGTAATAATGTGTTATGAAAACGTTTCGTCTTTATATTTCCACGATGATCCCATGCAATAGCCGAGTGATGGTACAAGTACCTATTTGATTGTTACGAAATAGAAAATCAATTGATGATGTTTTGATAGCGAAGAAAAAACATACTTATAAAGTTGTAAATGTCAATCAAAGAAATGAGAATGGTTTATAAACTAGAATACCGCAATATTTCTTTTCAGAGATGTGGCCAAATCAACAATAAGTCAACCAGCTGAACGTCTTTTGACTCTGTTTACTACTGCTTATGAGGTAAACGATAAAGAAGAAAGAAGATATAATGGCTTCTAAATTGGGACCTAAATTAATTGTTGATTGCCAAAAAGGTATACATAACGCATAAACCGATTCACATAATAAACGAACCAAAAAGTTTAGCATCCCTCGAGATTCCAATTAGGCCCAAAAGAGAAAAAATTAATGGTGACAGATAGGCACATAATTTTTTTTACATCGAATAAAGAACAAAATCACATTTTTGCAAACTTTTTAGTGTGAAATTAAAACATGAGGAATGAATGTTACCTATTATAGATGCAAGTCTTTATACGCTACTGCAGCTGAACTATCACGAACACTGTAAATGATACCTACTACTTCTAATACGAGTATGTATGTATGTCTTGATAAGATAGAAATTCATGCATAAGTCAGACGGTTGACAGTAAAATTGTTTTTACTTTATATTCAGATTTATGACGACAATATATACAAATATATATTCATTTATATATAAAAAAGGAATATTATTATCAATGATAATATATGTAGATAAAAATTATAAGTAAGTAAATTATAAGACTGTTGGCTCTGTCTACCCCGCAAGGGATATAGACGTGATGATATGTATGTATGTAAAATTATAAGTGTTATTTAAGAAATTTTAATAAATAAGTGAATATCTAAGTAATAATAATAAACCTGTTATATCATTTCCTTCTCGTACGACATTGTTGTATTGTTTATTATAAAATCAAGGTCAATTTTGTTAATGTATTGACAGGTATTAGACCTTTCAATCATAGATTTAAATCATTATCACACAATACACATCATTCACGTCACCACACTCGTCACCTGTTTGATCGACACAAAATACAATTTTGTAAGGTAGGTATAAATACATAGTTGCTTTCTATAAGAAAATAAGTAGATAGATATTCAGCCTACATCGACTAGGTACATAACATTATTCCGTTTTCCCCTTGAAGGTGAGGAAACTGTTTGATGCAAATCAAGTCATTACCATACCTTTCGTTCTACAAGCTTTCGACAACTCATAATTTTTTAACTTTTTATTTTTTGGCATAATCGGCATACCCATCCACCCTGGGTGGGGATTGGGAGGCATATCTTGTGGATTACTTAATTATATCAGAATCCAAGGTTTTGGTAAAAAGGAAGAACCCGAGCTGCTCTCCAGAGACGTCAGGACGTAACCAGCACTAATGCTAGGAGGAATTATTAGAAAAGTATATCACATTATCTGACTATGGTATGCATCGTAGGCGAATCAGGCCAAAGAAACCTTGACTTATGTCGCCAAAGATGAACTGAAGACCGAAAATGACAAAATAGAGATTCTATGAATGCAGTAAAGTAGGTACAGAGCGGTGGAGAGTGCAATCGGGAATGGGCGAAGAGAATGATTCTCTTGCCAATTTGAGTGGGTATTTCTCATTGATTTGTCAGTAGTAGATATAGTAAAAGTTTCTGAATTTTTTTTGAGTCAATATTTTGAAGACGGAAAAAGTAACAGTAAATAGACACAAGTTTGGATACGATCAAATAAATAAAAAGTAAAATATTGACAATATCTTCCTCAATATTACTTAGTAACGAGATAAAATATTTATGTTTGCCTGTGTGAGTCATAAGGAGAAAAAGGAATTTCACCGTGTAAAAGAGGAAAAAGTGCTTTTTAGTTAAAATGATGATCGAAATATTTAATTTTTATCACGAGTTTGCTCTTTCTCTTCTTCCCAGTCTTTGATTATGGGTATAAATAAATACAGCTTCCGTTTCCTGCAGGCAACTCAATGTCCAAATATATGACTTCAATCTATGAGTTAAATACGTTAAAATAAAATGAGTAAGACACGTATAGCAATGAAAGCCTTTTTTAACCATTTATCTGTTGAGCAAAAGCCTCTCTTTATTTTTATTACAGACTTTCTTATCAAGTGTCTTGCATATCCATTTCCCACTGAAGATCATCAGCTCATCATCACATATAATGTAAAAATTTAATTAAATTATGTTTTCACGTCAAGACATCCATTTGTTTTACCATTCATACATTTTTTAATATTAGATTAAACTACAGTCATTGAAACGGATTCAGTAGGTTATTTCAATCACAACTTATATCAAGATGAAAGGTCACAAAATGGCGTGCTTTTCGCTTATCCGCTTGGTCGTTCTCGTTTCGATAAGACCATATACAAGCTAGATTTATAACTTTACGCTCACAAACGACTTTGAATATTTAACTTTATTAAGATTCAAGGGGCGGGATTCGTGTCAAGCATTAATAAAAAGGAACCTTAATTCTTATCATACCGGATGGGCTAAGCTGAGAACGAGTTATCTCGTAAATAACATCCTTTTTCCTATCTTATGCCGAACTTTCGTGTTCACGTTCTTTGGTCATCATCGTTTGGTATTTTGGTAGGTACCTATTTGTACATACTGGGGACAAGTACCCCTTTTATTACTTTAAGGGAAGGTCGGATAACTATTTTGGATTGGCGTCTGACCTTGACTTTATATGTTCCTTCACCATATAGTGACCATTTGGCATTCACAGTAATGTGTCTAAGTTTTAAAAAAAGAGTCATTAAAATATGACTGCAGGGGGATTCTGATCCGATAATAATTAAAGCGTTTAAAGACAGGCCTCACGATAAGTATCTATGATGAGTTCTAAGGTTACGGTACGGATACTAAACATAATGAAACATTTTTTGGCTGCTATATAGAAATTGACAGGATACAGGAAAAATTCCAAATTCTTATCTCGTGTAGACGGTCGTTGACCTCTTATTTACTTGGCTTACTTACAATGGATTTACTCTAGTCTAGACTTGTATAGTGGAGGGATAATTCTCTAGCTTTTAAGTGTAAATACAAAATGTGTAAGGACAAATGTAGCTTATACAATATGTATAGATAATATACGAGTATCTACAACTTTAAATGGAACATTATTCTTGTCTCTTGAATTTTATAAACATTTTCTTCTTACTTTAAAGAAAGATCTGATATGCATTTTCATTTAAGCAGAAGGAACTCTAATATCCTAATGGAGCTAGAGTTTAGATAAAATCTCCAAAATGTCAACATATATGTGGATTGTATATAAAATTGTCTAAATACGAGTTATCTTGTTTCGATGTACCTACGTAAGCATGATAAATTAAGGATTTCTTTAATGACGTCTCCTTTAAATTACTACTTATAAAAACTTTACACATTCTTAAGGTTCTTTTTCATGCGATTTAAACTTTTGGGATGAATGGCAACACAATCCTTTATATATATTTATGTCGATAAAATCTAGAGATATTTACTACATTTTATGGAAGTCGAGACACAGAAAGAAAGCTATGCTAATATTCCAAAAATAAACTATAATTAATCAAAATTATAATTAATGGAATATAAATAATAAACTGGAATTGAGATGAGGGGTCAAAATTGACCAAAGAATTTCAAAGGAGGGAAGTCAAACTTAATTAGTTGTATAAATATTTGAATTAATATCTATCTTGTAAATGCGTAGGTTAAGGATGTTTGTTACTGATTCAATACTCCCTAAAGAACTTAAAAAGGAGGTCGGGCAAGGATTAAAATTAAAATAAATTTCCTTGATTAAAGAATTACATCTATAAGATGGAGTTAAATAAACCATTATTAATTTTCGTCACAATTATATAATTACTACATAATTGTTACCTTCGAAACGTTAGGAGATAAGTACTAACCCAGCGAGACTACATTATTATAATAAATATTCATGTAGATAAACATTACAGGCCCCGGCCAATCAGAGAAAGTTTATTTCTCAATATGCCCTTTCCGGGATTCGAACTCAGGACTTACTGTGTCACAGATAAACGCACTATCGCTGCGCCACAAATTCAAATTCAAAGGCCGTCAATCTCAATACATATTCGAAGTCGTATTAATGTTATGCCAATATATTACAGCAAAGTTATAGCATAGCATAGAATATGATAAATATCTGTTCAGTAGTTTTAGCGTGAAACAGTAATAAACACACTTCCTTACAAACTTTTTGTATTAATAATGTTAGTATAGGATTACAGTAACACTCTAAGGTGTAGTAAATAGGGTTGAAAAAAGCGGGAAATTTTCCGGTTTTTTTCAAATTCCCTCGTATTTATACAAGTTGTTTACGAAAGTTTCAAGAAAGATAAAAATGAAATATTTCATGTTTTTTATTAATAAAACGGAAAAATATGAAAGAAACGGAAAAATACGATAGGAAAAGTATTTATTACCTTACAATATGCATCATTGTTTTAAAAATTGGTAATTATACATAGAATATATATGTATATATTTTTGCAATCGTTTTTTTTTATTTTTCGAAACAAACGACTAAAATCTCAATAAAACCGATTCTTCCCCAAGGTTTTATTCGCATATATTTCAATGTAACAAACCAATAAAACGGTAAAAAACGAAAAAACGTTTCTTTCACCGAAAAAACAATTTGTTTCTTTCGGAATTTTCAACGCTAGTAGTAAATCGAGAATAAAGTCACATCGGTAACCTTCTAGGATAACCAAATATCCTCTTAAATTTAAAGTAAATAAAGATAAAGCTAACCTTTACCGAAGCAGAAATCGAAATCTCGTTTTGAAGGAAATAATGTTAGCCGCTAAATAAATTGGACGATTTCCGCGGCTCAACGCTTTAGGCGCTATACAACGATAACCAAGCCTCGAGAATCCAGTTAAATGGGTTACCACCATGTCAACGAAATCTTGTTGACCAACCGTAACTTATTGTAATATATTAATGAAAAATATTGTTTCATTTTTTAAACTTACCTCTTCTATATTCCGAGAAATTATCTGTTATCTGTGATAGACAGACCGCTACACAAATTACCTCAAGATTTTAGAAAAGTCATCACCTTATGAATATTTATTTATTTCCCAATTGTTTACCGAAAACATAAAAGAATGATAAATATAAGAAACAATTTTCCATGGGTCTCTTTCAGGACATGATGAAATAAAGTGCATTTAATATTGCGTTAAGAGTTATTGATTGAATAAAAGATTGAAGCGGTGCAGGTTTAGCTTACCGTAGGCATATAATTATTTCTCGTAGGTGATTGTAGCAGTCTACGAGATGTATGGCTACGAAATTTGCTGAAGCTACGACTGCCTTGTGGAAATGGGTAATTGAAGATTTTGCTTTGATATAAAAGAAAGTAATGATATAGGCATCTAGGTGATTCAAGGACAATCATATTTGAGTGCTTGAAGTAGGTATGTAATTGATTTTACAAGGTTACTAACAATTTGTTTTATATTACCTAGGTACTAACCTAGGAGTGTGCACAAGCACACAAACGTCCAAGGATGAGGTGGTCTCCTCTATAAGGACGAACGTGCGCAAGAAATTATTTACGAGCACTATTTATTTTCCAGGTAAACAGGGAATAAGAGACGGGTGATTATTATATCTATCTATTTTAAATCTATGTCATATGTTTATGAATTTCAATTTCATCACAAGGAACAGCTGCACGAGGTCTTTGTGTTTTTTCGAGACTGTTTGCCCCGTTTATCTTTTTAGGGATAAATACGTGATTTATGCATGTACGTACCTATGTTAATCAATTGTCTAAACAAGGTTACAACATTGTCAGAAAACAAGGATAAACCTCTTCTATAAAATGTCTTGCACAATCGAAACAAAAGAATGGGAATTTTTTTTTAATTGGGAAAGTCTGATCACGATACAACGTGAAATACAAAACGTGAGTGCGAGTACAAAAATAAATAATATTAAAACTTATTTTCAAACATAACAGCAAATGAACTTAGAGACTGGCTTATATAATTACATACTCGTATATATATACCTAGCGAGAAAATTATGAATGTATTACCTATCAACATTCAGTGAATACTCTTAAATAAAAGAAAAGTTGCCGGATATGCCTATGTAGCAACGCTAAGACGAAAACACTGAATGTGCATAATTTTTTTGAAATTCCCACGCCAAAACTACTAAGCAAATAAGTTACAACTTACATCGTTAAAATAAACATGCTCAAGCCGTTGTCTCGTTTTATTCGCTTTACTATACTCTGGCAAGCTGGACTGACGCCGTACGCGCATTCGCTGCTCCCTTTCCATGGTCATCAGATCAGACTTCTGAGACAACACCAGATAGTGTAAACGATGTACCAAATCCATCTTTATTCTCGAAAATAGAATGTTCGAACAAAGAAGAGATGTAAGGAAGACTACATAGATGGAAATAGATAGAACAGATAAAGTGAAGAATTAGAAAGTTCACATGACCGGCTGGAGGCACGGTTTGACTAGGCGGGCGCCGCGACGGGACTGGGGCGAAGGCGCCGGATGTAGCGTGGCGGCTCTCGGCGTCGCCTGGCAACCATTAGCAAACAACACGCAACCAAGTATATGGGTAGGAATGATTTACTAACAAAGAAAATTTTCTGAGTTAGCTAGGTAAGTATATTAGGTTGCAAACTTGTGTAGTTTTGTAAGTTTTCCTCAAGCACGGTCTGCGGGTCTAGCATGGTAAGCTATTTCGCTTTTTTATAATGACTTGAAACGGGACAACGATAGTTTATCGTGCGATAAAAACGTCGTCGTGCGTGCCGTGCTAGGCTATGGAAACTTCATATAATAAAGCAGTTCGTTATCGATAATAAACAACACCGTTTTCAAACGTCAATAATATTAATCAATAAGTATCTTTTTTTGTGCTAGATCATTGCTATTTTAACATTTTAATTTGCGGGGTCAGAATTCGGCGAGAGGAATCAATAAGAAAATGTTTACTACGGCGTAGCACTTTTTCATTTTTTTACTTTATTCATAAGCTTTAAACAGGTATGCGTAACACCAAATTAAATCGGTAAATGGTCAAGTTCGTAAGACCTGCAAGGTCAGTGGGCTACATGGAATATTCCCCTTCGTAGATATCGTAGTTGTAATATAGTATACTTTTCTACCATTGTATGTCTAGTACTCAACCGGCATGCCAAGAGGGGAATTGAATGCTTCGGCATACCTTCGCAATGGCACATATTGACCGCAATTATCTGCCGAGAAGTGCTGAGGTATGCAGAGTTGTAGTTGAAAATGCCAACGCAACCCGACCCTTCGATCCAGCTATTCATACTTAGTCATAACTTGAGACCTCGGTTTCCCAAAGATTGTCCAAACATCCACGGCCTACCTAAAGCTACAAGTGTGGGCAGGGGAAAACAATAAGTCCTAGTCCTAAGGTCTTATTCTGTGGCCAGTCGTTTTCTGTGCGAGTTTCCAGTTCCACCTTCAGATGTTATTTTTATTATTCACGATTCTCTTTTATAGAGCGGTTTTTCGGTAACCTTAGGCTATATACCTAATCAAAATGTGAATAACACCACAATAAATATGATCTTGGTGGAATGCGTCGCGATCTCATGATGTCTTCAAAATGACAAGAGGGGTTTTTTAGTGGGCAGACTGGCACACTAGGTGTCCCACTCTGGTCCGTAAAAGGGAATTCTCCTTTATTCAAAAAAGTTCAAAATACCTATATACCTACGAGTATCTCATCGTAAACAAAGTAGGTAAATGCAAAAAGGCGTGATTTCTTGAATGTTTGTATAAATATCCTTTGCGGGGTAGACAGAGCCAACAGACTTGAAAAGACTAATAGGCTACGTTCAACTGTTTGATATAGTTGAGATCCAAATAGTGAGAGATTGCTAGCCCATCACCTAAAAGAATCTCAAGTTTATGCCTAGCGCCTAAACCACGAAAATATAAGTACTAACTTGGCTACTTCCGACATGGCTGTAAATTGTCTTCTAAAGAATTTATTCAATGTCACGCGCCTTCTTAGATAATGTAGATAACTCTGGCAATAATCCAAAGGCTAAAGTCGTTAAAACCTACTTCCTCAGTTCTTTATAAACAGAGAAGTAGCAGAAACATATTTGGTTGTTTTTCAGCCGTGAACTTTTATGTGTGAATGCCAATTCCTTAATTGCCAAATTGGGTGGTATTTAAATGAAAAAAAAAAAACTTTCTATCAAAAATATATGTATTATTATGATTGATTAAATTTTATTTTTGTTTGTTTGTTAAAAAATAGTTATCCCTCACGCTCTTTTGAAAAACGTGTTAATAAATAAGGGGTTGGAAAATGTAACAATAATAACACAAAATATGAGTTCATGATCGTTTATTGTTAAGGTGGATAAAACCATCCGATACAATCTCACAAATATAAATAAATATTTTCCAAGGTAAACCAGTCCTTATAAATCTACTTATGTATATTCGGATAAACCACCATTTTGAGCTTATAACAATATAAATATAGGCAAACCTCTTTATCAACAACAATAGATTGCTTAATTCTTACTACCTAATTGAAACATGCAGTTACACTGTTGAAAATGTATTTCGTATGGGTTCCAAGGAAGTTTTAGCACAAAATTATTAATAGTAATAACGTAGTTTTATTTGCAAAAAGTAGGAATAGGAGTACTGTAAACAATAACTCCCAAATCAATATTGAATAGTACCAATATAGATACTAGCGAGGGTAAAACTATATTGGCAATTGCACATACAAATCTAACAAAGTGGTGTCGGAGTATAAAAATGAATATAACATATAATATTGAGTTTTGGGCTATTGAGCTGTAAAAGAAAAAAATACGTAAAAGCTGGTGAAAACAAGAATGACGTTTATTCCTTATTTCGCCGTGTTATTGTGTGGCGGTAAATATCGGTGTATTAAAATAAGACCTATGTCTGTGGTAAAAGTTTTGTTTACCAAACAAATGTATCAAAATAGAAACTTGAGTTTAGAACAAACTTAAATAAATAATGTATAAAATTTTCAATATCTCATATTATGCACGATAACGACCCACGGGCACGTTATGATAAGAAAAATTACAATAAGTTAAAATAACTTTTTATGAGTACCACTTCATTTGTACTTGCCATAATTATGCTGTGGAAATTGTTTTGTGCCTAATAAATAGTTAAAGTAAAAAAAAATGTGTCATAATAAAAATATAGAGCAGGAATATAAATAAATGTATTGTTTAGTTAATAAGTAAGGGGGAGAAATACTAATTATTAAGGTAAAATTTGTGCAGTATCTGTAAAAGAGGTAATCGAAAACATCTATCGCAAAAAATGCTTTAAGTGTCATATTTTATCATTATGTTAGATTTTTGTACAAGTCTCGTCTTCCATAAATGTTTTAATACTGGACTTGACGTAAGTACACAAATAATTATTAATATTTTTCTAACAATAATATAACTCTGAAAATACTTACAACAATATTTCAAAGTAATTGAACACGATTTTATTATCAATGATATGCATACACATCGCTACACTTGTTCAGACATTCCATTAGATTGGACAGTTCAAAATCATACTTTTTACATAAAAATAACAACCAAAACTATTATTCCCTTAAAAATTATTAATGTCAGAGAGAACATTCTTCACAATCAAACTATTTACATATTAATTAATGTTTAGAATCAAAGTTATCAACTCGTCTAAGTAAGGTGTACTCAAGAGCTATGTCACCTCCCCTTTATTGGTGTATGGGAGGTGGCCCACATATGTTTTGAACTGTGTGTACATAGTAATTTGCAGCACCAGACACAATTGTTAAATAACACATTTTAACCATCATGTTTTTGTCAAACTAGACTATTCAGTACAACGGGTAACATCATAACAATTTCTTGGAGAAAACCAGTAAACTATCTTTAAGTTTAAAATGTAACAAAAAACTATTATCTTGCCCTGAATACTAACTACTCAATATATATTAATATTGATGCAGCAGCAAAATATTTGACACTTGCAAGGCAATAAGTATTAAAATTTTGAGTGGTTTATAGTAACAAAAGGTAACAAAATAAGACATTTTATTGACACAAACTTGTCTCAGCAACTCATATATAGGTTGAGTTATATTTCCTGCATTCATTAGAAATAGATACTTCTAAGTAATTAAAATTAAATAACTAAGATAAGTTATTATTTACAAAATAACTGTACAACATTCATGAATTTTCCGACTCTTTCATTGTACTAGTATGTAGTAGCTAATAGATATTCATTTATTGAGGCGCATCTGCAACTTTAGACTTTCCATTTAATTTGCCGAGTTGTCCTAACATTAGCACTGTGTTGATCAAATTTTCAGAATAAATGCGTTGGTTTGTTTCCATTCGTCTGAGTTTTTGAACCACATACTTGGAGAAAAATTCAAGTTCATGTTCATTTCCTGGGTTTGAATTAACTTTTGAAGGGGCATCGTCAAAACTTCTTTTACGCTTATTGCCCTTTGGGCTGTTCTGGACGGCTGAATTTCTTGGTTTACGTTTAGTTGTGTTAGCTGAACTTTCATTACTACTGGCACTGCTGACAAAAGCTAAATTAAGGTCCTCACCTAAGTCATGTGCTTCTTCCTCATTGAGTTGGATAGTCAAATCATCAGGGACAGTTACCATGGGCACATGATTATCCGAAAACAAGGGAGAAGGCAAGAAAGATACACGTTTACGGACTTTCACTCCAGAATTCTTTGGTTTGGTAGCTCTGGTGTCTTCACCTGTAGCGGCCACAGTATGCCTGCGGTTTGTTTTAAGGGCAGTTGTCTCTGAATTATGAAGACGGCTGCTGGATTGCTTATTGCTCCAGAAGTTAACCTTTATTTTAGGTTTTGGTTTTGATTTTGGCTCAGTTTTAGGCTTTGTCAACACTGTAGGGAATTTATAGCGCACATCATCATCTTCCACATTCACTTTTTCAGATTTTTTCAACACTTTACCAGGGGCTTTGTTATTGTTATTGAAATATTCAAGATTTATTTTGTATCTGATATTATTATCATCATCAGATTGATATCCATTTTTTTTCATGGATGATTTGTCTGATGTCTTCATGCTTTTCACTTCTATTTCTTCTCTTCTTCAAATGTATTATAGTTATTGTATTGTCCTGAAAAATAAATTACTTTATTATTTTCTTGAAATTACATTCTAAATATGCTGCGATCATAAAATTACAGAATAAAATAATTATGTTGCCTTGAGTACATTATGTCAAATAAACATTAACAATAGGCGCAGTTTCCCGCCCAAAGTGCGCGAATTAATTTTGATGTGTGACAAGCATTATGACTTAAATTGCAACTTAACTTTTAGGCTAATGCAAGTAGACCATGTTAAACAATGTTTTACTTTCGGCTTCTTACATTTGTAAAGCAATACTGCTAGCCTTTATTCAATATTTTGCAGATAAAATATTTTAGGTTATAAGATTGGGCGCTATATTATAATTTCGGATTTGAAGGCCCAAGGGACATTTTATAGCAATTTTATATATAATATCACACTAAGACCGTATAATTTTGGCTATTATGAGTTTAAGAGCTATTATTTCATAGGAAATATGTCTCGTCATCACCTATTCAAAAAATAGTCGTCGTATTACATAATATCAATGTTAGACACTGTATAACTTACCTTCACTAGTTTTTGATATTATATTTATCTTGAAATTTCACTTTGCACCACATGGAACTCAAAATAAATAATAAAATGAATACAAACACGACACGCACACTTCACCGAGTAGTTTTCATGACGCAGAGTAGTTCTAAATTTGTCCGCAAGTTGGCAGGACAAGCGGCGCGGCTGTCTGTGCAGGACTGCGTGCGCGGGAATGGAAAATTTGAAAATTAAGTTTATGTAGTTAGGTATGTATGTATGCATACTTATTTATATTATTAACTTTGAGTAGCAATTATATGAAACTTTATACCGGAATTTCTATTAACTAAAATCAACCTTGCTTATTTACTTAATTTAGATAAGATTTTTTGTGGTGATAGTGCTAATAGAAGTAGGTACATATTGACGTTTTCTTTTACACTAAGTAGATACCGTAAAAACAGTAACAAACTCTAGGGTTGTTGACAATCAGAATATATTTATAAATCCAAATTTATTAAACAAAGAGTCAATTTTTGTAATTCTTTTTAATGTCAAAATCAAATGACTTTCGAGGAAATAAAAAGCCCACCTATGTAGCGGAAGCGATAGAACGGCTCGACCGCCACCAAAGGGAAGATCTTCCGCCAGGCTAGGTGTTATGCCTGGGGAACCGCGGCTCCGACGATTTATACTTCAATGCAATCCATGAAATCTTTGTAATCGCGATTTAGATTCTTATAGCACAAACAACATGATGTTTGGGTTCCCGCCAAAAAGTCAAGCTTTAAGTAACAACTTGGTTTTTGATGTGACAACGTCTTATAATTCGATTGAGTGCAGTCGGCACGCACGAAAAAACACGACTCGTGCGGCGTTACCTCGCTCTGAGGCGTTCCATGTAAGGCTTGAAGTGCAAGCCAGAGCGTGGAACGAGCGACAAAGAGGCACAATAGGCCTTCGCGTTCGGCAGCGTATACCTCCTTCTCTATATACCTACATACAAATCTATTAAACAAATGAAATTAAAATTTTCTTTTGAAGAATGCTACCATTCCATCAGTTTTTTCTTCAGACGTTGTCACGTTCAACTATCTATACCGAATTTACAGACAACCAATTTTTTCTTTTTAGTTTTGCCTCCATTCAATACCTACTTTTGTGTTGCCGCAATTAAAGCAATATTGCAATTTATAAAAAAAAAAAAAATTGACTTTACATACCGCATAACCGAAAAAACTAGATGCTAAAACTTTTCTAGTTTTGTTTCCATTCATCCCGTCTTACACCTAGGTGCAGACACTATTGGGTCTTGATTAAACATTAAAAATCGTGGTCTATTGTTTGGTAGGTGGATAGGTGTACCTACTATACTTAGGTATCTCCACAAAAAATATTTATAAATTATTTTTTGGCCAAAACTAATACATTAGTTTATTGAGGTGATCCAAAAGTGATCCCAAACAGAGATCAGGGTTGACAGATATGTTTGAATAACCTTTTATTTTTCAGATACTTAAGTAAGTACCTACTCATTTTGATCGTATTTTAGTTTTTACATTTCAAAAAATAATTCATGTGGCAGCTTATTTAGAATTTGACACTCTTTCTCCACTCTTTGTCTTGCCCATACTTACATACATACATATGGTCACGTCTATATCCCTTGCGGGGTAGACAGAGCCAACAGTCTTGAAAGGACTGAATGGCCACGTTCAGCTATTTGGCTTAATGATAGAATTGAGATTCAAATAGTACCTAACAGGTTGCTAGCGCATCGCCTAAAACATAATCCCAAGTTTGTAAGCCTATTCCTTGGTCGCCTTTTACGACATCCATGGGAAAGAGATGGAGTGGTCCTATTCTTTTTTTCATTGGTGATGGGAACCACACGGTCTTGTCCATGAATATCGACTAAGAGAATTTTAGGCACATCATCTAGTGGAAGTGGAAGCTTTTCCAAGGAAAGAATGCTTCTGGTAGCGAAGAAAAAAAAAGCGCAGCCAACGCAGATTGTAAAAGCCAATTCAGGGATAGGCTAATTCTTCTTTTAAGCGATGGGCTAGCAATCTATCTCAATTTCGTCATTAAGCAATACATTGAGATCTAATTTCGTCATTGAGACACAATTTATTAAGATTGTTTGCTCTGTCTACCTCGTAAGGGATAAAAGCCTACATAATGCTATACGTTTATAATACAATAGAATCTACTTAGGGATTTTAGAGCTTTGCTTTGCTTTAATACTTCACTGAGACTAACTTATACAACCACCTACAACACTGTAAGTAACAGATGTAAAAAACTGATTGGGTAAAACTATAAGTTAAATGTAAAAAAAAATGAATTATGATTAGGTAGGATAAAGTTAGGATACTCTATTCACATCCACCAAACTTCCGTATTTATCTTAAGTGAAGAAGCTTAACAACTAAATAAATACCAACATATTCTACACCGCTTCGAATATGTACTTACCGCTTTATATGTAACTATCAGTAATCGTTTTTGAGTAGGTACCTATAGTAATTTAGCTCTTGACCGTATTATGATAGGTACTTATTTAAAAAAGTAAAATGACTAAATCTCCCTTATAGGCGGTTCTGTGGCTTTTCTTTATTAGTCTACTAGCGACCCGCCCCGGCTTCGCACGGGTGCAAAATTATAAATATTATTATACATAAAAACCTTCCTCTAGAATCACTCTACCTGTTACAAAAAACCGCATCAAAATCCGTTGCGTAATTTTAAAGATTTAAGCATACAGACAAACAGACTAAAATAGCGACTTTGTTTTATACTATGTAGTGATTACTTATTTTCAGTTATGGCTAATATTTTTTAAGGCAACTATCTCGTGTGTTATGATGTGAAAGTGTTTTGTATGTCTTATGGAGAAGGATATAAAGTAATTTTTAGTTTCATTGAAAAATATGAAACGGACTTATAACCGATAAATTTACCACTTTAACGAGACCTAATCTTTAAAGAATAACGTTTCTACAGGAATTAACATATGGAAAGGTGTCTAACAAGCAATTACCTATTTGTTGTGTAAGCCTTGCTAAGATTACTTAATAACCACTAAGTATGACGTAGATAAAAGAAACATTTCTTATTTAACTGTTATGTTTATTATCATACTATTTCAATGGGAAGCCCCAAAATAAATATAAAACATTCGTTAAATTTTGTTAAAAAATCGAAGACTGAATGCATATACACAATAATAATATATACATGGACACTCACCATGTGATTTTTCATTGAGATCCAGCCCATCTTGGCACGGTACTTTATTTTTCTTTTATTATCCGTGATTAGAGCCTTTACTTCCACGGTTTATTCAGAAATCGGACGGAAATACACGATTTATCAGTTTTCAGCTATTTTGAAAGCTGAAAAGATCTTAGCGACACGAATACGAGGTTATGTCGGTCCACGAGAACTCCTCTCGCACTGAGGTGGGAGGCTGTGCGCAATGCGACACTGCTCACATCAAAACATTAAATTTATTGTCGGTGCAACATAAATATTGAATGCCCCATTTGAGGCTATGCATTAATATTTGATATACTAAAAATATGTTTGGTACGAAATAAATGATATGGGCTATTTTATATGGTAAATTATTTTTCTAGATAAATTGTGACTAAAAAATACTGTAAATGTTAATTTGCTATGAAATATCATGAATAAGATGGCTATGCATTTGCGCAACCAGTGAGAAAACTACCAACTACATAAGTTTTTAGCAGTGAATCATGCTTTGACATACCTTCAACACTCCGGTAAGTAACTATTTTGAAAAGAGAACGGAGGGAATATTCAAAACTATTGATTTGGGTTGAGACGTCTACTTCGCATGTGCAGAATAGCCGTGTCGAATAGAAACAGCTCTCCACCAATAAGAGCGGTTGTCTTGGAGTGGATAATCACAGGTGTTGTTTACATACACTCAAAAGAAGAGCGCCTCGTTTCTATACAAGTTCAAGGTGTCATCTACATCCACTAGAACAATTCGTTTCACACGGGTAGGTGTCACATACATACATTTATACCTACATAGGTATATTCCTGTGTACATTTAGTAAATGTTCGTTAGTTTGTTGGGAGGTAATTGAGTTCATTTAATATTTATAGGTACTATTTTAAGTAAATTAATTATTAAAGAAAACATAAATTAGATACTCTTTTTTTGGGATATTGTGATCTAGAGAAACAATCCGTACATGTTTTTATAAATTTATTTTAGTATTTCAGAAAGATTTTTAATAAACTTTAAGGTACCATACCTACCTATCTTCTTGAAAACTTGTGTTGTATACCTAGGGAGGTAAGTAGACCTGCACAGACTATCCATATATTTTGTGTGATTAATTTTTAATCCACAGAAAATTAAGTAGGTATTATCTTGTTTGTACACGTTGCAGTACTGAAAAGTCAAAACTAACTTACCTGAGCTCTTACGGCCGCAAGATGGAGCTGTGTGGCCCTGTAGTCGTACTTCTTGATAGATATCTCCTCCTGCACAATAACATTGCATTGTTATCCCAAGAAATATTACAGAATATTCTACTTTTATGGCGACATAAAAATAATATCTTGTATTGTAATTTATACAATATCCGCCATCATAGCCCCGTCATAAACATTTTTTCAATTATTTTATTAACCTTGGTGACAATCCCTACCTATGAATACCTATATGTTAGATACTTTTGTTAAGGAACTTATTTTTTTCCTTAATTTTAAATTGTGTTAAGAAGTATAAAGAACCTAAACAGTAACCGTGGCAAGTGAAAAGACGTTTCTGCCTACCCCTTTGAGGATGACGGGTGGTTTTAAGTACCTATATATATTGCGTAGAGTTGTATATTATTTTGTTCAAAGGCCACAGATAGATGGCTCTTCAGATCGCAGTAGAATATAAGCATTGAACAAAGTATTGCGTAACTGCTCAAGCTCTACCTAGATGTCGCTATTTGCTTCGTAAATAACCGTTTAAGCTGTTAATTCTGGTACTATGTAGGTACAGTTTATATCTATAGTAGAGGCATTATTCTTTTTCAGTTGCTAATATTTTTGTAGTAGAATTAGACATGCGTCATTTGTACCGTTACTTTGGACTACTTCATCTCCCATGGATGTTGTAAAAGACGGCTAAGGGAATAAGAGCACATTCAAACTGCCGAGAACAACACGAAAAAAAAAATTCGTTATTGTAATAAAAAAAGCTTTTGTATTATTTTAAAACATACTAGTGTTCTATGCTATATTTATTCGCATATTCTGAAAAGATTATTCTACTTTTCTCATTAAAATCTCCAAAACCGTAGTTGGAAATAATCGAAGTAGGTAGATACCTTTCTACGATAAAACTCTTTTTGATGTAACGATACAAATAAAATTCGTAAATTAGTGGTAGTCATTGATTCCGATTGAAAGGATACTTAGTTTATTTGAGTACCCATAGCAGACCAGGCGGAAAACTTTAATGATGCTGGCCCGGTAAACGTTGCTTGCGTTTTGAAACTAAAAATTTGAATTTTACGTAATTTTACGTAAACTTCGACGAAATGTTTCGAACTTTTGATATGTTCGATACATTATCATAAATAAATGAATATATACAGGACATATCATATTAACTTAAAAACATACGTTAGTATCGAAATTTCGAGAAAATTAATAGAGTTTGTAATAATATATTTATTCGTTAGAGCCAATATGGGGCGAACGTGTGTAAGTATTTTTATTAATTGAGGGGAGTAAGGTTTGTAAAATTATTTGCGACCCCTTACACTACCTATGTTATCTAAATGGCTTTGTTTTTCTGGTTCGCACCGAGTGCAGCATCGCAATCGTAACAAAATAGACTAAGCAAAAATGCGTAATATATATAAAAAATATATATTGTAATGGAAATAATAATTCGCATTATTATTTCCATTACAATATATATTTATTTTACTTAAAAGTAAAATATTGTATAATATAAATAACGTTTTCAATTTAGTATTAGATTTGATGACGAAGTAATATTAAATTACCTAATGTCTTTGAATAGTCTGGTAAAATAGTTCAAACAATGTGCTTTTTTCGCGTGACTCGTAATTAATTCTTTCACGCGATCTATTTTACACACCCGCACTAATCCTTGTCACAAATTCTTTGGCCTGGAAAGCGGCGTGTCATATCCACTATGTGGAAAGTATTCAGTTTGCTATCAAGTTACAGTTAATAGGTTAAAATGGGATTGAGCGGTTCACATATACACCTGTGGTTTTAGAAAGTGCTTTGCATTTCTCTTTTTTTCAGAATAATTGCCTACCAGTTAATTAGAGCATCCTAATTTGTTTTTGCTAGATTTAAACGCAATTATTTACATATATTATAAATGAAAAAGAGTTGTATATTAATAGCTTTGTTTGTAACAAATTTCTGGACCTATTTTGACTAAATTTGGCACAGAGATTACAGTAGAACTTTGGGAGAGACTTTTTTTCTGGAAATTCTCACGGAAGCCAAGACACCGTTGGATTTCCACAGAAAAGCATTTTCTTAGTAATGAGACAAAAAACAGTCTAGTATGGAAACAAAAAGTTACAAATCTTTCTTAAATTTATCTCTGGAAGCGAAGGAATAAAACAAGGATAAGAACTTCTAAATAGGAGATAACTTGTTTCAGACAAGTATAAGGGAAGATTCTACGTTGGACAAGCTAAAGCTTTGCTCCTGAAAGAATATTTTTTTTTATATCTTAGAAACGTAAAGGATTTATCAAGAAACAAGTTAAGTAAGATAGCGCAAGAAAAAAATTAAATATTTTCTAAAGTTCTTAGTGTAGACAATAATTTTATATTAACTCAAAAAACATTTATATGGGAATTCATAATTATATGTAGTAGGTACAAAGGTATATAATAAAGATGGTTTAGCTATTCAACCTCAAAACCCTATCAGTATTTGTTCTCTGGACTAAATAACCTGTCAAGAGCAGATATTTTGCCTCGGATCTAATAGTTTCCCGTCAGGTATAATAACAGGGAAAACAATTTGTCCCTCACTATTTGATAGGTAAGAACATGTATTGAAACTTCAGACAATACTGTCTTGGCTATTCACAACATCCTATTTAATAGGTACGGTCGTACAAGAGTTTGCTCATTAAAGAACTTTAGTCACAAAATTTTCCAACAAATGATTGTATTCACCAGCAATACGAGCATGAACTATGATTATAATATTTTGTGTTCGAAATACAAATAACCAAAATGGTAGAATTCAATAATAAAAAATATTTTCATTTCTTTCACTGTTAAATAAGGTCGAATGAATCTGACTGATACCTTCCGATCAACCTTTAACGCCTCAGTTCAACCAAATCCGATATTATTCTTATTCGATTGACTGACTATGAAAGAGACGTGTTTTTTATTTGACTCACCTGGATCTCGTTGACTTTGTTGTACAAGTTGCTTTCCAAACTGCGATTTTGGACGCGCACTAGTGAATCGAGGCTTTCCTGTAAACGAACCCAAGTTATTCGGGTGGAAGTGAAAAAGGACAGTAGATTACGGTTGCAGTAATAAATAATCTGACCAATATAAGCATACATAAATAAAATTATGTTGGTAGTATGATAAATAAAAAATATATGAGTAGGTGTGATTTTTGTAAGAAAGAACTTTTATTAATAACTAAGTATAATATGCAGTTTGCTTGTTTTTCTTAACTTTGTTGGTGGAGTTAAGGGGGGCGTCCTCCATTCATATCTTGTCTCTGCTATTGTTTTTATTTTTGGCATGTTAACTAATTGACGGATATTGAGTATTTATAAAAAAAAATAATTCTATTAATTTTAAATTCAAAAAGTCATCTAGAACATCTTTTTTATAAATTTTTTTTTTCATATATTTATGGACCATGTTCTACCTGCAACTGCTTTATTTGTATTTCAAGATCCTGTGCATCCTTTCGCAGCTGTTCGTAGCTGAGCCGCGCCTGGGGTCCCATGCGGTCCAGCAAGATCTCGCCACGGAGAACTGGAGGCATGCTTTCCTGTATTAAAAATAAGCCATGAATGTTATCACAAAAATTTTACTATCTTAGGCTTTCTAATGTGATTTGCTATGCTTTGTTGAAAGTATGCAACATATGTTTTGTTGAAAGTATGCAACATGAACAGATATATTTACAGAGGAAATTGCAAATTTTTGCAAATTTTCTCAAGAGCGTATTCTCAATATTTCCAAAACTTTTAACTATTTTGTAATAATCTGTTATTTACATTCGCTCTATATTTCTCATTTTAAACTGGTTAAACTAAGTATATTTTTTTGGAGCAACAGGGTCTTCAATAAAAAGTATACTTCCCAAAACGCGAACAATGTCTTCTGAAAATTCCTTGTCGCCCAAGACATGTTTAACGTTAGACCTACTTCTTTTAAAGTAATAAAGGTAGATACCGCAGGCACATCAAGCGGCGGGTCCTCCGGTTCAGGCGGGTACGGCGGCAGGAACAGTCTCTTCGGTGGTCTCATGGGCGGCTGGTTGTTCAGCAGCGTCCGCGCCAAGTGCGCCAGGTCCGCCGTGCTGGACACCGCTCGTGCTTGAGCGCAGAGCGACTCGTAGCGGCGTAGTTGGGTGTTCGACTATTAAAACGTACAGTAATAGAATAAAGGTGAACATATACTTCTTAAAGAAAACCGCACGGAGTCTACGGAGCCTTCAAATAAATTTTAGACACGGGAAGCTGACAGCATTATTCAATATCGCGTGCAATTTGTCGTGAGTTTTTGCAGTATCTTATTAAATTGTGGCTGGAAGTTTAATACAATCACACACTATTCTTACTCGATAAAAAAATAATTATATGATATACTTTCTTGCCCCCGTGGGATTTTCCAGGAACAATAGTTGCCTATGTTATTCCTGTTATTAAAAATTTTAATTACTATTTAGTCTTCTCTCTTCTTAAATTAATATAGTAGGTAACTTTTCCATGGTTATCCATGGAAAAGTTACTGCATACTGGTTTCAGTAACATTAAAGTATTGTGTAGTAAGCTCCCCTCCACCGGCTGTCTATAGAATTAGGTACAGCATTGTTATCTAGCATTGTTATCATAATTATGACGCTTGGTACACAGTACATTATACGTATTGCAGGCTACAAGTTTAAATTATTATTTAAACTAGCTTGAGGCGCTGCTTATGCCTACTATGAGAGGCGGTAATCTTATAAATCGGCGCCCACAGTCTCCAAAAGGCCATGTTCATTTGTTTGACTTTTTATATTTACTTATTAATTTCAAAGCTACCTTATTTGAGTGGTATTTATTGTTCCTAAGAGACAAACGTTCGGGGCGGGACAAGTAAACAAAGAACAATACGACTTTGACTGTCTTTATTATTTATATTTGCTCCTACTACATTTCCTCGCTGCGTTATAAAATATGAGAAGTGCCGTACGGTTATAAGGAACTTATGTGATACATATGGGCATTCTTCCAAGGACTATAAATTATGATGAAAATATATTTTGTAAATAGGTAAGCAATTTGAAAATATATCTTAGATGTTACAAAATAAAAAATATTTTAAGCAAAAAGCGCGAGCATATATGCAAACAAAATATATTTTTCTGACTTCTTGGTTCCTAGGGTCTATTAAATTTTTTAACCTTGGGGTCGTAGGGTCTATGAAATTTTTCAAAAAGGTTGAAGTCTCGAGAATATGTGTAGTGGGCAGTTTGATGACAGAAACATTGATTGATGCCGCGGGACAAGCTATAGCAGTATATAAAAGTTAATACCTTATCTGTGATGATCTCACCGCCCTGGCAGATAGCGTCGCTGACCGCCGTCGTCACGTCTGTCAGTATTTCTTCAAGTTCCTGTAAATAAAAATATATATTTAACATTGTTATTTACGTAAGGAAAAAGTTATAGGTAGGTACAATGATGATAAGAACACCTTGTATATAGTGCATCTACACGTAGAACTTATAATATTTCTGCCTCTTTCTTAGAGGCAGTCAGTCAATATACTTTCACATTTGTAATCATAATACGGATAAGTACGAGTATATTGCAAAATTGCGATTCGCCTGAAATTATCAGAAGCGAAACTCACCAAGGAAATGCTTGGTAACGTTATGTTCTTAGATTACCTCATGCACTTTGGCCTTTCCTAGCATGCGTAACAATACATGTTTCAAACTAATCGGAGTTAGTTGCATTGCATCGATGGCTTCATTCCATTAGTGAAATCCTTTTGCCCTACGATGCAACAGGAGGGATTTTAGTCCTAACTTGACTTGATCCGTGTAGTTCCCGGCACCAATACAAAAAAGAATAGGACCACTCCATCTCATTCCCATGGATGTCGTAAAAGGCGACTAAGGAATAGGCTTATAAACTTGGGATTCTTTTTTAGGCGATGGGCTAGCAACCTGTCACTATTTGAATCACAATTCTATCATCAAGCCAAATAGCTGTACGTGGCCATTCAGTCTTTTCAAGACTGTTGGCTCTGTCTACCCCGCAAGGGATATAGACGTGACCATATGTATGTATGTATGTATGTTGATTATTTTCAACTATTAACAATATTTATTTTTATCTTATTGCTATCAAGTTTTTATTGGTTTTATGGATACCTTAAAATAAAAAAATAAACATTGAGCCTATTGTCAATACTCAATCTGCACAGAACACTCTCACTTCGTTCATCCTAAAATTATTAAATTCCGCTTGTTATATGGAAAGATGTGGTCTTTGTCTACCCCTCCGGGAAAAAGGCGTGATTTATGTATGTATATTGTAATCATTGGAGAAAAATCTTTATCAAAAGAACAAACGCAAGTAATGTTATTTTTTATAGTCACTACTAAAGCTTGTTAGTTCGGGTTTCAAAATGTATACGAAAATGGATGCCACTTATTTTCGCCGTAACACTATAGTGATTTATTTGTAGCGGTCGGAGATTACGCTCTGTGTCAAGTGGGATTCTTTGGGGACTCATTCAATTTCGTTGTGAACATTTCCTGAGTATTATTTTGTAAAAAAATGAGAAAATAACTTAGTTGAAAAGTCTTTCACTTAGAACATATCTTTCTTGAGACTTTATGCATTGTCAACTTTGTTCTTAGGGTGAAAATTTGACAACAAACATTGGCAATTTATTCATTTATTGCACACAAAATAGTAGCAAATCGTTTAGTTTAGATAAGCATTGGTCCGAATTACATTTGAAAATGCACAACTCACAAAAATTATGCAATCTTTTCTTGTTAAAATGCCCGTCTCTCACTCAGAGATGTCACCACCACATCAAAATTACTTTAACGCTGAGACCCGACATATCTTTATAAGATAAGCAATATTACCATATCGCAATAAAATATTGTATGAAAGAGGTGCCTACAATAAATCAATTTTCATTTGCGGTTTATAAGGCGCTTAGGGACAGCATTCCGTTTTGTTTGTCGGATTTCATTTGAAATCTAGTTTCCAGGTAAAGTTAGATTCGCGTTTTAGCATACAAACCTAGCTCGAAACGTTATTTGTGAACCAACCAGTGGGCAGGTATGAGTTCTCACACATTTATGAAACTTCCTACTGTGAAATTATTAACCACAAAGTTATTTTAATTCCCCAAACGGTATGTTTTTGTTATGAATAATATATTAGGAAAGTATAGCAATTAATTTATTCAAGCGTGAACAATTGTTAACCAAAAGAATAAAATTGTTAACAATGCCAAATTTGATGTTGATTTATTTAAACTTAAAACCAAACTTTCGAAAATTTCAATCATTTGCATATTTAGTATTCCTTCATCGACTTTGTTGTAAGGAGGTATTTTATTCAACCCACATTTTTTTTTTGTTATTTACAGTACTGAATTTATTAAACAAACGTGTTTTTCCACCGAATATTGATTGTACAACCACACTTGAGGGGTAATATAAGGCATAAACCGACATATAGTTAGGTACGGGTATGGCCCATGTGTCAGAATAAATTTTTCCTTTAATTGTAAATACAATCTAGGGTCTCGCCTTCGGGCTTGTTCTCGTAACTAATTCCGGATATAAACTTTTAAGGCAAATTGTGTCGTATTTGCATAGGTTCTCAAAATATTTTTCGCTGTCATCGATAGTTTTTTAAATATTATACTGAATGAAATTTTTGTTGAACACATTTTAGTGCTGAATAAGCATAGCATAGCCGTGTGGTTCCCGGCACCAATACAAAAAAGAATAGGACCACTCCATCTCTTTCCCATGGATGTGACCATATATATGTATGTATGTATAAGCATAAAAAAACAATTATGCACCTGTAAAATAATAGGCAACGTGTGCTTTTGATAACGATCCAACATAGTGTTAGTGGCAGTGTGTTGTAAGGTGTTGAATACACCACCCTATTGGGTTTATTAATAAGGTAGTAAAGTAGAAACAATTACCTGTAGAATAGTAGGCAACGTGTGCTTATGATATTGGTCCAGCATGGCGTTGGTGGCAGTGAGTTGTTGTACGTAGGTGTTGTGAGAGTCGTAGTAGGTCGCCAGGGCGGCCGGACTCGGGTTGCTGCAGTAGTTCAGGAACGCCGTGCGGTAGTCTTGACGAGTCTGAAACGATAATTTTATCGTTAAGTAGTTTGTACTAGTTTTTTTAACTTAATTAATTATCAGTGCCGTGTGGTTCCCAGCACCATTACAAAAAAGAATAGGACCAATCCATCTCTTTCCCACGGATGTCGTAAAAGGCGACTAAGGGATAGGCTTATAAATTTGAGATTCCTCTTTTAGGCGATGGGCTAGCAACCTGTCACTATTTGAATCTCAATTCTATCACTAAGCCAAACACCTGAGCGTGGCCTATTCGTCTTTTCAAGCCTGGTGGCTCTGTCTACCCCGCTAGGGATATAGACGTGATCATATGTATGTATGTATGTATTAATTATCATTATATAATTATTATCAGTATCAAAATATTTGTGTGATACAAAGCATTTTTTTATAATAGGTACTAAACTTATGCCCAGAGTGTCATCAGATGGGATATCAAAATTTCTAGTAGGTATACTCGTGACTTCAAATTTTCTGCAAAGTTTCATCCAAATCATACTATCACAAAAGTTGAATAGTAAGAATAATTTGGATATACAAATTGAAATTTCCCCCTTGGTGTGAAGCAACAGAATATATCTAGAAAGATATAAATCAGATATTTATGAAGTAAAATAACAAATACAGAATTCTATATCGTGGCTGGAAAGCAATGTATCATAATGTTCTTGGCAGACTACGATGCACGACTTGGAATTCAGAATTCTGTAAAGTCACAACTCTAGGAATTTGCAGGATGGGTGTTTAACATATACATTGAAAATAATATAATCTTTTGGAAAAAGACCATGTTTATAGTAAAAGTAATAAAGCATTTGTTTAAATTATTTAAAGTTAAGATTGTAGTTAATCATCGCCAAAACAATTAAGCGAAAGGTTAGCAATAGTATCATTATCCAGCATCGAGCACCTACATGCTGAATGTCGGCTTTCAGTCTTTTCGAGACCGTTTCCTATGTCTATCAGACAGTTGTATGTCCTGTAAGGATTAAAGACGTGATGAATGTATTTAAATAAACCAAAACTTATAATTTATTTTAAAACTCATCAATCTTTGCAGGAAATCTTGCCAGACATATTCTTAACTTGATCTTTTAAATTTAAAATACATTCGTCTTCCCTTCCCAATGTTTCTTAACTCACATTTTAGGACTAGTTAATCTAGTTAATCTGCTGCTTAGGAAAAGTTTACATACAATCATGTATGTATGTACGGGAATTACTCCTTATGAGAACATAGACAATAGTCTTAAAAAAATATCAGGCGAATTACTATGATTTGAACTAAATCATGCAATCAAATCGTTATTCGCTGTTAGCCTTAAAAATATTCTATTGAAGAATCTCGCTCAAGGAGCACTTTGAGCGGATTTATGATTTGTTACCGACGGGATTTCAAGTCCGACGTGAATCACCTTTGACTTTTCCAAAACAAATAAAATATTCTTGACTTATTTTTAAAATTGATTTCCTCTTTGCAATAAAAGACACACACATACATATATATATAAAATTCTCGTGTCACAATGTTTGTCTCCGTACTCCTCTGAAACGGCTTTACCGATTTTAACTAAATTTTGCATGTATATTCTGAGAATCGGCTAACATCTATTTTTCATACCCCTTAGTGATAAGGGTTGTCCACCCTTAACATTTTTTTTAACTAGAAATTACTTACAAATTGTTTATATGGCAAAACAACGTTTCCCGGGACAGCTAGTATATATATATATATATATTTATTTATTATCAAATCGGTTTTGCAAGGGTACGAGTACATTATTAATGAAAAGGACATTTTCCAAATATAACCAATATTTGGAAAATGTCCTTTTAGAAAGTTATAAAAATACTTTTCTATGCACAAGGACAAACAAGGGTAATTATTTTAATGTGGACGCCAATATCTAACTACGAGTATATAGCAAAAAATCTCAATAACGCAAATGTATACATGAACTGAATACATACTTTGTACACACATCATCTTACAAAGGTTTAAACATATAAATCCATTAGTCTCCAGTTAAATATAACGAATTCATTTTACAATGGAAAACTCGATTCTATTGTTAAAACTTCAAAGAAATGGTTTTATATATACGTAGATGTGGGTTAAGATAAGACGAGATCCACCCTGAGGAATTTTATGAGGGTAAGGAAAAAATATAAACAGCTAAGGGTTAATGTTCATCCGTAGGACTTCCATTTGATTTGTTGAATAAACAAGAGCTATTTTTACAAAAGGAAAGATGTTTCGTGTGTTAAGAGATTGTTTGTTGATTTCTTTTAGATCTGAATAAGTCCTATGATGTGGTTGGTCCCCGGCACCAATATAAAGAAGAATAGGACCACTCCATCCCTTTACCATGGATGTCGTAAAAGGCGAGTAAGGTATACGCTTATAAACTTGAGATTCTTCTTTTAAGCGATGGGCTAGCAACCTGTCACTATTAGAATCTCAATTCTATCATTAAGCCTAGACCGCTGGCTCCGTCTACCTCGCAAGGGATATAGACGTGACTATATCTATGTGTGTATGTATGAAATACTTGTTTAGTGTCAATTCTGATTTAATTACCTAACCCTTGACATATTTATAATTCAGGCATATTTACCTAAGTCAATAATGGGGACTTTTAAAAAAAGTGTTAAGCAAAACGTGGACACGTCATTTCTAATTTTAAGGAAATTAGTTTAGGGGTTTTAGGTATATGAGCTACCTTATTCATTAATTCATTTATATAATCATGTCTTTATCAGGGGTAAGCAGAGTCAGCATTCCTGAAACACTGATAGACCACGTTCAGCTGTTAGGCTTAATGATAGAATTGAGATTCAAATAGTATTAATTTATGTATAAAATAGTTTTATGCAAAAGTAAGCTACTGGAAAACAATACTTCGAAAAATATTCTTTAAATTAAACCTTTTTCCCACAGGGGTAGGCAGAAACTACACCTATTTATATTATTAAAAATTTACCTTATTTAGTTGGTCATCTGCTTTTCCAAGTGTAACGTCGCATCCTTCTCTATGTGCGAACAGTTTCCTCGCTTGGACCTTCAAGTGGAAGGTCCTGTCTATGAGAGGGGTCGCCACCAGTCTGTCCAGGGATGTGGCCGCATTGCTGTACCCCAACACGTCAGCTTCCACCTCCTGGAGTAACGTCTCCCAGGTATGGAAAAGAGACGATGGGCAGGTTGCTCTGGAATGGAAAGTGAAGATTATTTTTAAAAAATACTACTCAATTTCTGATATTTAACATAGAATTATGGAGTATGTATTTGAAACTTTAAGAATAACGGATTGGACGTCTGGTATCGCACGCAGTTTTTGCATGTAAAATGTTATGATGACTGATATGATAGTGATCACTGTAATTTGCGACGAAACATTTACCAGTGTTAATCACTTTTACTCATAATCTTATAATAATCCGATTTCTCTGGAAATTACACATATAAACAGATGTCAGATTTATACCCTTCTTTTATGTCGGAGATAAAAATTATTAACTTATTATACAGACAGTATTTTGAAAAGAAGAGTTGGTTCATTTCTTAAATATTCCCAAAGGAAGTTAGCCGAAATCGCCAGGGCGATAGCAAGCTTAATGTCATAAACTAGAACGATCTATCGAGATTAACACATGGTTGCATTACAAAGCCTTCATAAGGTGTTATTTCATAAACTTCACGTTCATCTGTGCGTCAATGATTTTTTTTTATCGGGCAACGTCAAAACTAGTTAACAAATGAGTTGGAGAAGCTTACTTTTAAGCAAAATATGTATGCCTTTTAAGGCGTATGAATTGGCGTATTATTGTTTTTTTTTTATATTTAAAACGTAGAATAGGGCTTAAAAACAAATTACATCAAATCTTCCCAAGATAGTCTACTGTCAAAAACACTGTATCAATATTTTCTCTTTGTTTAATAAATTACTTAGTATGAAAGTATATTTTGATCTCTTTTTTTACAATTTTCACATATAAATACAACTTTTTGTCGATTGACTTAAACAAATGAATTGTAAGTCAATATTGTACGTATTTCAAACAATTGCTTTAATTAATGTTTTTAAAAGGTAAATACGCTTTGTTCCAAACAACAGTTTCATTGTTTGCACTTAGTTTTGGGTGTAAAATTTTGCATAAAATGTTTATGGAAATTGTCTATAATTTAATTAATATTATCGTCAGTTTCACGTTCATAATCAATTGATACCATTTGTCCCATTGTTGGACAATGGTCTCATTGTTGGACAAATGAAAATTGGTCTCTGCTCATTACTATCTTCCAGCCCAATTCTTCTGTGATAGACAGAGTTAAAGTTTTAGATCCTCAGTTCTGTGATTTTGACGTGTAAGACGGACAAACAAACATCCTTGCATTTTTTGTAATATTATTGTATGAAAACCACAAACTTAAAACCTGTTAAATATTCCACTACTTAGGTATACGTATTCTTTTATTAGTTTATACCCGCGGATTCAAATAGGCTTTATGAGTGAAAGCGTAATAAACTTATATTTATTATTATCAGTATGATAGACCAGTCTTTAATATTCAATTAACGGCTTTCAATTTAACCAATCCATCATATTTCGTAGTATGAAAATAAATTAAATGACGTTGCCCACGCCCATAAAATGAAATATCAATAAACTTGAAAGCTTCCACTTTAACAATGCGACCGACTAACATACAGCTATATCATATCATATATGTTTATTTTAGTGCAAAGCGCTCTGAGCCCGATGCGGATCACATAGGAATTTAAAAGTTGCTTTGAAGATAAAGTGCCGTTTTTGTATTCGAATATATTTATTTACAGGAGGGAGGAGAGGGATGTATTTGTATGAGTATATGACATATTCGTCGTTTTTCTGTCGCCTGTTTTTTGAGATATCTTCAATGGGTAAATTGACATTAAAATGAGCATAGCAATTGGTACACGTAAGCAATGTTTTATGATGTTAATACCACCAATGGTGCCCATTTTCACACATTGATTCCTGAATTTATCAATGTAAGGAAAAAATAAATTTATCAATGTAAAGATAAATTGCGTGCGAAATAATTAAATTTGTAATTACTAATCAATGTTCCTAATACTAAACCCAGTCCAGGAAATGTGATGCTTAGTTATACTAAATCAATAATATCATATTTTGTCTTTTATATGTAGTTTTAGTTGATTAGATATTGCATTATTTATAAATAGATATACATAATTTAAAAAAAAATATTCTTATCTCGCCTACGTTACTTGTCTGGTGAAACGGGATGGGGCATCAATTTTATAAGAATCCGAGAAGCAATAAATATAGTGACTTTTGATTTTCGACATAGATTAAATGACACGCCACACGGTAAGTGGGGTGATACGAGATTGTGAAATGGGGTCACATATGGTAAGGTATTGGCAGGATTTAGGGCGTAGAACGATAAAATGATAAGTTTTTTCGGTGCTTACGTTTATTACTTAGGTTGACTTAAATAAATAATATGCAATTTGTGATTAACGTTGTTTAGATAAACGTATTTCTTTTTTTCTTCTTTTGATGGGTTATCAATGAAGCCGATCTTAACTTTGGTTTATCGTGACGTTATCGAACCAATACGACAATCAGGCATTATGTCTCGCATAAAACTAGTCATCAATTCTATCATTAAGCCAAATAGCTGAGCGTGGCCTATTAGTCGTTTCAAGACTGTTGACTCTGTCTACCCCACAAGGGATATAGACGTGACTATATGTATGTATAAAACTAGTCTTTAAAAGAATTTTCGACATTATTTACTCGTTTATTATTTACTTTTCAAACCTATTAAAATAAGTTAATCCGACCAATTTATGTGCATTACACTAAAAAGAGCCAGATATTGAGCTACCGTTCGGAAAAGCCGCTTAAAATTTCAATACATTCACCATTTAAAGGATTTTCAGATATAATGTACCTAAGTGGAATTTATTTTCCAATTAATATCATAAACCTAGTAATTTGAATGGTTTGATATAAATTATTACTGTTCAGATAAGATTTATCTCTAAAGCTTTATGATGTAAGACATTTTTAACACCTAAAACTCTTTCATCATAGAGAAGTAGTCCTATATAAATTTTTGAAAGTTTAGGCACTGAAAAGAGCATGTAACATGTAAATAGTATATTTTATTTTTGGTGTCAAGAACCATCCTCCAAAAGTAGATAGGTAAGTAAAACGGTAAATACTTATTGCTTAAGACCAAAATCCTATAAAGTGGTGTTTATTCCTAAATGGGTGCTCCAGTCATACCTATAGTTTGGTTACATAGTAGAGATGAAGTGCCATTTCTCTATTCTGACGGACGTGCTCTAGTGGATTGAAGTTCCACGACTTGACTCAGTTTTAAGATTCTAATTAATCAAGAGTTGCTTCTTGAATCGCGGCAACCCTACCAGTTATTTGAAGGATAAGTCTTTTGGATTCATTCAGATTGTTCAAATATCGGTTTTTGTATGACTATATATTTTTTTTATTTTCGTTTTCTTAATATGTAAGTACTATAAATGCTAAATATATTTGGGCCAAAAAGTTACTTTAATAGAATATCTCTACAAGCTTTCATCCTGTCTTTCTTCGTGATTTCATGGTAATATTGAAACAGTGATTTTGACGTTTAAGACGGTATAAAAACACACTTTTAAATTTATGAAATTACATATTATATGAATTAAGTAAAAGTTCAACAGGGCCACTGCGAATTCAGTTCTTTATCCAGAGAGGTCATATCAGTACACCCTATATTCAGGGCACTTCTGTGGCTGTTTAAATGGTCGTTTGTCTTCCCAAGTGTCCGTCATTTGGACGTAGGGTCACTTTTTACCGCCGTAACTTTCTCGTCTAAATTGATCTAAATTATTATCCGCCAAGATTTTTTTACACATAGTCTGTATGAGATCTTTGACCTATAAAGTTTGAGTAGATTTGAAAATTCACTTAAAATTTTATGTTTAGAACAAATCTATGAATAATGTAGGTCATTAAATAATACTATAACAGCACGCAGTTTTCGTGAAGAGAAAGATGAAAGTGGATGAAACGAATGAAATATGCAACAATCGTGGTATGAACTAAGTAAATAAGATAAAATTTAACCTCTGCCTATTCTTCCAATGAAGGCGTGGTTTTATGTAAGTATATGTAGGCATCAATCTCGTGTGATACGTATACTTTTAAAAAATGAGTGATAATGATACGGGAAGCTATTACGATAATCCTTACAGTAAAAATATATGACCTTCCTAGCGTAACAACTAAACTAAAAGTCATCAATCAACTATTGACAGGTACTCACACAGGCACCACAGGAGCTGATAATGAGGTTTGGAGCTAATTGCGAAAAGGGTCCGAGGGCATTTTGAGGTAGACGTAAATTAATAATTATTGTATGGAACCAACGGCGAAAGGAAACTCTAAAGACCTTCTCACTAAAGAATGTTTAGTTGAAAGATGTTGAATAGTTGAAGGTCCCATCAAGGAGGTTGAGAAAATCAAGTATGACTTGTCTTTACTCGATTCGAGCAATCTATACGTATTTAAATATGGAAGTTTGTCTGTTTGCCTATTTATTTGTTATTCTTTCACGACTTAATGCTGGTACGATATCGATGATATTTTGGTATGCAAATTGTTAATTTTTCCAAGGCCAGACCTTAGCTACTTTTTCCATAATTTCCTAAAGAATGAATTATAGTTCGTCTATATGAAAGGAAATTGAACAACAAACACATTCAAGTTTGGTAATCATAAGTATAAAACTGAGAGGAAGAATTAAGACTGAAAATATAAGAACTACATACAAAGGATGTGAGTATAAAAGTTTTAAACAGGCCATGAGATAAACATAATAGGATCGTGTTTCAGGGGAAAAGTAAACTCTATTGTCATCAGACAAAACCCCCACTGGCTCTTAACAGAAATTTTAGAAGTTTGTCTGGCGTACTTTCGAGATAATATTGAAGGCAGGTAAGTACTTTCAATGTTTTAAGTTCGAAGTTGAAGAGTATTATAAAGTTAGCACGTGGTTCTGCAATTTCGAAACTTATGTATAAGATATGTGTAATTTTATTTACTTTCTCTTTCATAAAATCATATACATACATACATACATACATATGTTCACGTCTATATCCCTTGCGGGGTAGACAGAGCCAACAGTCTTGAAAGGACTGAATGAATGACCACGTTCAGCTATTTGGCTTAATGATAGAATTGAGATTCAAATAGTGACAGGTTGCTAGCCCATCGCCTAAAAAAGAATCCCAAGTTTGTAAGCCTATCCCTTAGTCGCCTTTTACGACATCCATGGGAAAGAGATGGAGTAGTCCTATTCTTTTTTGTATTGGTGCCGGGAACCACACGGCACATAAAATCATATTGCCGGTTGAATTCTAATTGTTGTCTGGGAAAATGTTGACGGACTACATCTTAATGCTTATATTCGTTACTTAGTCACCGTCTGCTATATCTACAATATGATATAGAATGGTTGTACGTGTTTAAGTAAACATCTTTAGGTCGCCATTGCAATTTTATATTCCTAAAAAAAATAAGAAAAAGTTAGCAATGACGTCAGCGCAGTCCGTTATTTCAGTATTTACTAAGTGTCGATGTATTGTAAACACCAACATAGTCCACGCTGGTCGGCTGTTGACCCAACGCCTAATAAAATGGATGCGGCCCTTGTTCTTGCCACAAGTGTGTATTTAGGATCTGGACTGTACTCTGAAATACTCTAAATATCACACTATCTTTGTGTATAATAAAGATTATATCATAATTGTAAGTAAACCTTTGCTAGCTGCTTCTAGTGAATGTTTTGCTGTATAAATTATTCACTTCTGAATTTAGATAGGCTAACCACGGTTCAGCCTTTGGAATTGATTTAATCGATTTGCATATTTAATGAAATGTATGAACGAACATTCAGTATCACTGGACGGAATAAATGGATTAGTTCAAGACTCGTGTTTACATATTTATTCTCTCTAACGTACATGTATTTCCGCGTATATTTAGATATTTCGTCTTAATTTTTAGTTGTTTGATGAAAAATCTATTTTGAAATGAAATTCCTTGTACATAAGGTGTTTTTTAGTTTATAAAGTGATTGCCTAGAATGGCATGTCTTAACTCTTACTCCCATAGAGTAATTTACCAATCTATTCCTACGATTACAATTGGGGCACGAACAAAATAAAAAGAGTAAATGTCAAGTTGTACTTTTAGTAATCTTCCATGAAAATCTAACTACATATGTCTGAGAACATCACTTAAGAGCGAAGTGTGTCGACTTAAGGGATGATATTATTATAGTATATAACATTATTTGCTTTAATAACTTTCTCATATAAGAGAGAATGTAAATGTCAATTTTACCTACTTAGGTACTACTTGTTTGAAATTCAGTGACTTAATGGATGACATTATGGAATTTATCTTGATGACATTATATATTATATATTTATATATAATCTGCTTTTCAAAATAACTTAGAAGTGTAAAAGTCAAGCTACACATGAAATACTCGCCTTCAAAAATTTGAGTATGAGCACATTTCTTTAAAGTGAATTATATCGCATTATTTGTTTTCAATATTATATAGAATGAAAATGCCAAGCTATTCTTACAACCCGTCCTTAAAAATCTAAATATGTCTGAGAACATTACTTAAGAGTGGAGTTCGTCGTCTTAATGGAGTCAAACCGCAGCGCGGCTTGAGGGCGCTTCAAGTATGCAGTCGAGGTTCACTCTGAAGTGCGAAATTATTCGGAAAGTTACACGAATTTCCAACAAATGTATGATATTAGCATTTTCGTGTCAACTTTGTTCATTTATTCAACGAATTTAGGCAAAGTGGAACAACACCACTAAGTATATCTCTTCTTGTTTCATTTCGTAAATGTATATCAATCGTGATAAATACCTTAGGGATGTGGAACTATGGTTCTATGGGTGGCAATTAAATGAAAAATGAAATGAAATCAATAAATTAAGCAGATAAATATGGTCACATAACATGGTGCGCTGTCCCACGATAGGTTACCCTGTGTTATGGGTGGTGGCCGATCATAAAAACTTTGTTAAATATTTTCACACCATAATGAAATGTTTTGTACCTACATAGCGGTTAGACATAAAATGTAAACTGAATACTTGTATTAGTAGTAGGTATATAATGTAAGGTAAGTAAAAATAAAACAGACAAACGTAAAATGGTGATATCTATACCTATAAAGAGTTTTAAAACACTACGCATTCATTTTTCTACATCTAATGTAGGTTCTATTGTCAAGACGAATTTTATAAATTATGCTTTTATAGATAACGGCATACTATTAACTTTTTAAAATGCAAAATCTTCTGGTAATCAAAATCGGTCCAGATTGTAACGAGCCCATCAATAATAATCTGAACGACCGTTTTTTATGATTGATTGATGGTCTCTTCAGGTTAAACCTTGCCGAAAATGGCAATAAGGAGGTGAATTAGGTTACCTCGTGTAAATTATTATATCTTCCCAAATGTAAATAGGCATTATGCTGCTTATTTAATTATATACTTAAACAGTTCAAATGAAAAATCACACAAAAGGCAGGGTTAATTAATAAGGCTTTTTTATCAGTCAACCGTTGGGTATAACAGAAATCTTAATTGTATCTCTATTTAAAATGAATAAAAATCTCTACAAAATAGAATCAATATTATACACATAAGTAAAAACTATACATGTTATTATTATATATACACGCGAAATTTAAACAATAGCTGAACGTGGCTATTATGTCTTTTCAAGACTGGTGGCTCTGTCTACCCCGCAAGGGATATAGACGTGACCATATGTATGTATGTATGTATGCGAAATTTATAGGAGGTTGCGTGAAGAGGTAGCAAACAAACAAAAAAAAATTATTTTCGCATTTATAATATTAGTTAAAATGAATGCATATGGATAAAATTTTACATTAACATAGTACACGAGCAAAATCGTGGTCGGAATATAGTAAAGTAGCCTATAAATATAAAATATAGGTAAAACTAAATATTGTAATGAACAAACATTGACCGAATTCTTATACCTGTATGTCTAACCAATTGTCATCTCAATCAGGCTCTCCCGATAGTTAGCTTGACGGGCGTTTGTTAACTAGGTTGAGTTAGTTAACTAGGTGAGAATTAACTATATACGTCGTCGCATCCACATGATTGTAATAGGATTACCTATCTAGTAGACACCTGCTGTATCCGGGAAACTAGAATATGACATTATATTGCAAGGCTCCAAGGAATGTTTACCACATCTTATACTGGGTAGGTATTTTGGATGTGAATGATAGTTTGTTTAATCGTTTTAAGGAATTATATTTTTAGATTTTAATTCATTTTGACATGTTTTTAATATAATGCACTATGTATTTAAAACAAGTTACTGTAATGTAGGTTAGCTTTTACATATTAATTAGTTGTATTTTTTCAATATGACTTAATAAGGTGGTCGTATAATTATTAGCATGCCAATATGATCATATATACATCGTTGATTTACATAATATGCATCAGTCTTTCGTTTTCAATAATAAAAGCTTGATGTCATTGATATTACATTATTACTTTAAAATAGGTTTGTTGTTGTAACAGACAATCGAAGATAAAAGAAACATTGATTTTAAATGTCTGAAAACGGTACCTATTTATACATTGTTTTGTTTATATTCCTGCCCGAGTTGGTACAACATTTAACTCAGTAATTTAATTTATTAACCGACCATTGATTTGATCAGTGCTCGAAACACAATTAAACTAACTTTGAAACAGATCGCGAGCTGAACTTTCCAACCAAATGCCCAACATTGTAATAAGGATGAAGAATCACATTGGCCGAGTGAATTCAGGCGAGTTAAAGGGCGAATAATAAAAACTAAATACTATTTATTAAGTTCTTGTTTTTAAATGTAGCCTATATCATCTTTCTAGGGAAAGTTCCGATTGCATATATTTTATCCTTTGCGGGGTTAAAACAGCCAACAGTCTTGAAAAATCAGAATAGCCTCGTTCAGCTGTATGGCTTAATGATGGAATTGAAATTCAAATATTGACAGGTTGCTAGCCCATCGCCTACAAAAAGTCTCGCAAGTTTATTAGCCATTACCTAACATGCAATTATTTTTCTAAAAATACTGGCAGCTATATTTAAACGGACCTCTCATGAATGAGGATGGTTCGTTAATTCATTTTATAAATTAAGGAGCTCAATGAGGAAACCTACCGATAGCAGCTGTGGCTGTTGCCAACTAAAAGGTCAAATTATGTTCCCAACAAATAGGAAGGTATCCATTTCCGATCCAATTTCAACCCAAAAGAGGACGTTAGGGTTCGACGAAACATTTAGAGAAATTTAGTTAATGCTTCACTTTGATGTATCACAGGTAAGAATACAGCTGTATATGTTGGTACATTGAAAAAGAGGTGTGGATAATGTTAATATTGGTAAAGAAATTTGCTACAATATTCTCTTACAAGAAATAAGACTTTGTCCACGATTAAGCTCCAGTGGGAATATCTAATAGATAATCTCTCAGAGTTATCAGAATTTGCCAAATGCTACAAGTGATGAATATCATTATGTATATTATAAGGTTTTAAACAGCACACAACACAATATATTCTGTTATGTTTGCTTTTATGACGGCCTCTGTGGCGCCGCGGTAGTACGCACTGTCTGTGACACCGGAGGTCCCGGGTTCAAATCCCGGCCAGGACATGAGGGGAAAAGAACTTTTCTGATTGGCCTGGGTCTTGGATGTTTATCTATATAAGTATTTATTATAAAATATAGTATCGTTGAGTTAGTATCTCGTAACACAAGTCTCGAACTTACTTCGAGGCAAACTCAATCTGTGTAATTTGTCCCGTATATATTTATATTTATATTTACAATTTCACAGAAAACATGTCCAATGATAACTATTTAATTTTTTTTATGAAACGCAAACATGGGCTAAAGCACTGCTTAAATAAATAAATAAATACTAGTTTATTTACTTCAGCGTATAATTGAAGTACTAACTTGGAATATAAATTTTGTCTATTTTCCTAAACAAAAATATTCGTGAATAATATTCAGGTCTTATACGCTATTGACTCTCAAAATCTTTTAATATCTATTACAAAGACGAGAGGAGTGTTCGAAATGGCTTCATTTTAATTTCAAGATACCTTGAAGATTCTTGTGAGGGCGTTCTACATTATTTCAGGCTCTTAGATATTATAAAATCTTTAATAGTTATCTTGAAGCTAATTATGCGAGGGTTTAAGGGGAATAAGGGTGACCTCTAAGTGAAATTGCCAGAGCTTCAATTATGTCGTAGGTATTAGAAGAAATATATATTATGTATGAGGTATGAAGGTAGTGTTTGATTGTTTGCTGCATTTCTGAAGAAATAAGTGTGCTACGTGTGTACTACAGTTTCTTGTAAATTCCTTCCATTAGTAATTATAACATTGAGAGCTTTTGGCAGACAAGCTTCCAACCTGCTACAATTTAGATCTCATTTGAAAATTGTAAGTGTTGCATCTGTGGGATGAATGCGATCTATAATTAATTATGTGAATAAATAAACATGCAGGAAATTGAGACTTGCAACTTAAAAAATATAATAGATACCTATCATTCAAAACAGTATTTTTTCTGGATGACACAGAAAATTTTAGCACAAATCTCGCAAAACCACGTTGAGACTTTCTGTATAAATTTCGGCAATGGCTCTTATACGGCCTTAAGTAAGATGTCTGAGCCGGCTACGAGGCAGGTTTAACCATCACTTATGCAGGGCTCATCCAATTAACTGGGCTGACGCGTGATACTATCTTAGTTATTTCAAGTTGATCTATGTATGTAAATATATTTAAATATTTACATTCACTTCCAGTTAAAAAGTACTCTTTTTGAGACAAGGCATAGCGTATATTTTCCTGTGGTTTAACCTTGAAGGTTTCCTCTAAAAAGGTTACCATAGAGGCAAGTCGTAATCTCATAACAAATTTTTATTTATTAATTATATCTTAACTTTAATGGACAATCTTTGGAATATTGATACCGTACAGGTTAACGCTTTGAACATGCTTCACTAACTAAATACATTTTAAACCCTGAACATTTTGAACGTACATATGTATATTTTGCTAATAAAATACAAATGTCAGAGCATTATTAACACAACACTGCATTGCGGCTTGTCGCACACATAATATAACTTGGTAATTGCGCCTATTGTTACTTGTTGTATTAACAAGGCAACAAAAGGAGAAGGTTTGCTTGTTTAAATGGTTTACTATCAAAGATGTTCAGTTTCATAGGTGTTTAAATGATATATTATTTGGCGATAAAATTTTGTACACGAACATTTACACATACTAACTATGGATATTGTGTGTTTAAGTAAAGTTCTTTAGTTTCTAAGTTGTAAATGATTGACAGACAACGTAAAGCCAAAACAACGGTGATCTATGCTAAAACATTGACAAGGTAAAATGTTTATATTTTTTTTCTCAAACTTGCACTATTTTGGTGAGTCTGAAATCAATAGAGATACAATATCCATTATTAACATTGGTGAATAACTATACTAGTCGTATGAGCATAAATCATGTAAGTAATTAGGTTAGTAGGGGTCAAATACAATCGTTCAACGATTTACACCTTAGATATTTTAGAAAACAATTATATTCAAACGTTCCTTGAGTTTAAAGATTTAGATTAATAGTTGTAATCGATGCAGTATTAAACAACTGATACAATTGTGTGTTAGAATTTGTGTTATGATATATTACGAAGGTTGGATAATAAATTATTCACCAGCGTTCATCGAATAAGCTGTATAAATATTAACTTTCAGACAATACCTAATTCTGTAAATACAAATAAACATACACTATGAATATTTTTGCAAATAATTAGAGAATTGCTTTGTTGCTTGTAAATTTAATTTTAAAATAACTATTTAATTTAAGGAAAATTGTTTCGGTTTTTGACAATGAGAAAGGTAACACGAGTAAATAATGACGTATCGTGCAGCTGAAACAAAACATTAAACTTTATTTAAGTTTTAATAGAAATATACTCAGTAAGATTTATTGAAATTAAAGTAGTAAGTATAAAAATAATTCCAGTGACTCAAGTCACATAAACGAAAAATTAGGTCATTTGTTAAAAAGATGCAGAAAAGAGATTTAAACTTTATGCGCAGATCACTCTGGATATTCGAAACCGCTTTGCCTGTTCGAGGCTCTGCCGTCAAGCAATTTAAGAGGAAAAAGACGTTGGCAGTTCTTAAAAGCGTGAGATTGCGTCGTCCGTCCCATTTCCGCGAGCCGGGACGCCCCAGGCGAGTACACTAACAATTCATGATCGCTACGTCCTGATGGAATCATCCATGCGACACTTAGACTAAGACTTATGAATTTGTATCGTTGAAAATAAAATATGGAAAGGTGGTGTTATTAATAACTTAAGAAGCGTGCAGTTTGTATATTTAAAAAGATGTATTTGTCAACTGAAAAAAATACATTTTCACACTGACGACGAACGTATGCGTCTCAAGCCATATTCTGTTTTTTATGTCCATTAATTTCTATATACTTATTTAAAAAGGATGGAGAAAAGGCAAAATGTTTGCGGCCCGACCATGTATTTCTTCAGGACTTTTCAGGTTTGAAGAGTCATACCATATTGCTGTATGTAAATGAATTAACTCGTCAATGCTTGTTTTACATTTAATATGCTTTGGTTCTAAAATGTCATCCCTTATCACACGCTGGTACGAGTAAATAGCAAACATCAGGTATTTTTTCGACATGTTGGGAGCAACCTTTATCCACTTTATCTAACTTATTTTTTTGAAAATACGTATTAACGGCTTTCATTCATTCAATATAAATAACGTAGCTTCAGACAAATAAACCTTTACATCGATAAATGTAGGTTAGAAAATACGTAAATCTAATGAGAATAGTTCATCTAAACTTAGTTTTATATAGGTACTAGTGAAAAAAAAATGACGTAACTGTCGTAGGCGTTTAATCACAATAAGATATCATATTGTGAAATATGAGATCGTAAAGCGGTTATGTGAATCATATAGATAAAAGAACATATATTCGCTTAGGTATACAAAAAGTACGAAAGTGCGAACAATACTATATGATAGTAATAAAAATGTGGGTTTGTAAAGTTTAATTAATGTAGCATCCTTTTTAATTTAACAATATTATTTTCCTCAAGAAAAAAATCATCTTTATTGAAATGTTGTACCTGAAATTAGGCTTCAAAATCCTAAAAATTACGGGTGCGACGAGTTCACAATCATAAAATCAATTATTCAATGAGTCACTGTTACTTAAGTTAACATTAATTAATTAATTCATTAATTATTATGAAGAGACTTCTTAGGACTGGAGACCGATTTCAGACGTGAACTATGTCAAACCTTAAGTTAGAGTTTAATTCCTTTACTCCTCAAAGCCCTCTGTTGCGCTTTGTTTATATTTGTTTGGTCGGGGCTAAGCTCATAAACTACTACACGGAGTTTCATATGAAATTCGCCAGTATAAGCGACTCACCCGTGAACTACTCGCATAGGAATTTTAGCTATATATATTTTTTTTTTAAAATTAATAGTCTTGAAGAGTAAGGTCACGTTCAGCTGGATGGCTTAGTGACTTGAAACGCAGGTAGTAACCAGGTTGCTGGGTACCCAAATATTAAACTTATTAACTTCAAGTTTATTAACTTTTACAATCTGCGCGGGAACAGAAGCAGTGGGCAAATGTAATGTTTTTTTTTTCTTATATAATACTACCACATCGGTATGAAAACTTCTTACTCATAATTCATGTTAAACTTTTATAAGTTACTTTACTTTTATTAGTTACTTTTTTATCGTAGTATAAATCTTCCTCGTATGTATTATATATATTAGGATTTTTTTTTAATACGTTCGAGTAGTTAATTAATGATACTTTATGTAAGCATAAGCGTGTTCAGTTGTAATCTTCTGTATTTGGCGCCCAAGGCACGTCGATGATGTTAGAATTTCGTCGTACCCCAGAAAGCCTCACTAATTACACGAAACTTAAGCTTCACGAACGCAAATAAATTAATTTAAAAGATAATCTTTGAGATCCATTGTAATAAGTTTCGAAATCTATACCAAACTAAATAATAACGACTTGAAAATATAATTTAGGTAGGTACTTAGAAATTAAGTAACAAGCATTTGCTTGCGACTTGGTCGAGTAAGATTTAACTTTATGTAAGTACATAATTTACGTTTGCTTAAGACTTTATCCGAGTTAGATTGTGTGTCATTCTCAGTTTAGACAGACGACTGAGCTCCAAATTTTATCAAAATGCATGAGTAAGTTGAGAATAGTGTAACAGACAAAAATTTAGTTTTACTTATAGATTGATTCATAAACATCTAAAATATAAATGATCAATTAAGGAACAATATTATATTACATTGTAATGACTTTTAAATACTTAAGTAGAGATAAAAGCATGACATAGTATGAAGTGGACGAAGTATAAGCGTTTTATGAATGTTTGCTTTTACTAGTAATAGCCAACCGGTGAATCCACAGCGCGCTAATCGATATCACCTTTAATAAATAAAATTGCGGTCATTGAACTATGTAATTTACCAGTTTATTCGCTCTACTTTTACATTGTATGATAGCTACATGGGTAGTTTGGAAAATGGATACAAGTCGCCGTAAATGCATGAAGGAATAATTAAGCTTGAATAGTTTATAACCATTATGTCATTATAATAAAAATATACCATTATGTCAATATAATAAAAATATATTGACATAATGGTTATGACTTTTAACCAAAATTTACTCATTAAACCAATAGTTCATCTTTTTTTTACATAAAAAACTTAACTCTTTGAATAACAAGTAATACAATTTTTCTTCATCAGAATGGCAAAACATGTTACATTTAATGAATAAGCTCTTTTCGTCATACACTCAAAAAATAACAGGAAACAAACAAGTAAGTTTATTATCAAAAAATATCCAATTCAAATAAATTCTCTTTTAATGACAGTAACCCCTACTTCTTCTGATAGGTGATATTATGCTAGTCTTGATCGTTACAATAATGTAATTTGAATTTTAATCAATGAAAGTGTTTCATCAAATTTGTTTTCGAAATTACGGGCATGACTCCATAAAAATATTAGTAATGAAATTATAACAAGTTTCTTGCTATAATTTCAGATAGAATTTAGAGATAAGTATTTTTACTAGGATGTTAACTTTTAGTAGTATACATATGTTCACGTCTATATCCCTTACGGGGTAGGCAGAGCCAACAGTCTTGAAAGGACTGAATGGCCACGTTCAGCTATTTGGCTTAATGATAGAATTGAGATTCAAATAGTGACAGGTTGCTAGCCCATCGCCTAAAAAAGAATCCCAAGTTTGTAAGCCTATCCCTTAGTCGCCTTTTACGACATCCATGGGAAAAAGATGGAGTGGTCCTATTCTTTTTTGTATTGGTGCCGGGAACCACACGGCAAATATATAAACGGAAATACGGAAATACGAAAATTATAGCAAGTTTCTTGCTATAATTTCAGATAGGATTTAGAAGTAAGTATTTTTACTAAGATGTTAACTTTTAGTAGTATATCAAACGACATAGATATCAAAGTAGGTTAAAAAGAATTTGTAAGTGGGGTAACGTGCAATTACGCAATTTCTCACCTCTAAGAGATTTTTCACCTTTTTTTGGGAGAGACCTGTAGTCTATTATAATATTAAAGTGAGTTTGTTTATCAGTCTTTCGTCACAATCACAAACTGATCTCCATGAAACTTTACATTCACATAGTGTGGAGTATGGAGTCATGGTTGATCCAATACGGGTTAGGTTCCCCTACAAAGGTTGCGAAGATCAGACGGGAGTCGCTTCGTGTAAAAACCTGTCCCTAGATGGGACAGGTTTTTACACGAAGCGACTCCAGGATCCATGTTCAAAAGCATACCTCGGGCTCGTTTCAAGTGTGGAGAGGATGCAACCGCCACTAAAGCCAGGAGGAAGAAGATAAAGGAATGGCTTCTCTGAATCTGTTTCTAGATCCCTAAAGACTATATAACCGACTCATAATTTGTAACTTCAAGGCCTAGAGTAGCCTTGCGTAACGAAGCTAAATTTCGTGTTGCCTTATGTGAGTAATTAGTAAAACTGAAATTAATTTTCGCTTGTACTAAGTTTACTATTTATTATTCGGTGTCTTTCTGTTTATCATACAACCCAAAAGCTTGATAATACTTAGTATTTTTTTCTTTAAAATAGTTTTTATATGACGATAAAGATCCAATCTAAATATTTAATAGTGTTTGAAAAGCCGAGGCGACCCAGATACAAGATTTAGGTACCTCACAAAAGCAGGGCTGTTGAAGTAAAATGGATGCTTTTTCATGGTCGTTTGTATTCTGAGGTGCGAGGGAACACAAATCAGGAGTTCAATAACCATTAAACAAAGTTGAACAAGAAGGGAGAATTTTAAACAAAGGTTTTGTCTGACAGGTAGCCACTCTATTTCACGCAACGAATAATAAGCCCACTTTGTTCCACGGCAAGTGCATGAAAATTTGATCGCGGCTATTGTAGGCAGTGTAAATATTATGTCCCATTACATTTATACATGTAATGATTTATATGCAGGAATTACTCAAAAATTTCATAAAAATATGAGGGTTAATATTTGGTATTCATAATGAGTGAAATTATTCGTTTCATAATTGGCATGATATCAGAGCCTGACTTCCCCATCGAGGATTATGGTCATATGTAATGTAAATGAGGCTAACGCCGGAGAAAGTACAAGCACTTTCAGGTTATGTAAAGATACTAAAACATGAAATTTTATTTTTTATCATTGTAGTTGTTTACAAAGAGTATTAAATCAGGACAATAAGGAATAATAAATAAGGACAAAACATAATAAATGTATTCACCAGGCCTGTGACCACTTGCTAATAAATTGAACAAATCGCTCAATTCAAAGGAGTATTCGTATAAATTAAGCTGCTAATGATGTTCAGCCCACTCGATAATCCTTGGAGCAGAATGAAGAGGGTTCTATCGAATGGTAGCCGATTCACCGGGTACTATGTCAGAGCAATTTGTGGAATTAAACAGGTGTCGTTTCCCATTGCTGGCAGTTGTGGCATCAAATTTATGTTTGTAGAGATCGATAGGTCCTGAAATTTTAATAAGATATACATACACAAAGCAAATGTTGGTATAAGTTCAATTACACTGTTGTTGTTGTTGTTGTTAGTCTGTGCAGTGTAAAGGAATGTGGGTGTTACGGAGGTCATTGATGTATACAATCTGTGCTTATTTCTTTTTATGTATTTCCTAATTAGACTGTAAGATTGTTTTTTAATAAAATAATAATTAAAAATAACTGCTTGTGTGTAATACTAAAATTGTACAGAAATCTTAAGAAGAAAAAAGATTCAAACTAGATTAAATTTTAAATAAGCTTATTAACCTAGACCAGAAGTCAAAACTGTGTATAAAACATAATAATATCCTACTTACTTTTCACAAAACTGTGGCAATTTCATTAAAAGAAACTCTATTCAGTACTCTTAAAATAAGAGTCAGTGAAGGTATTCATAAAAATAATAACTGTAAGTAAAAGGTGTTCCGCGTTTCGTGTCTGAAAGAAGATTTTCCAGATGCTTCTTCCGAGCTGTTGCCTTCGCAGGTGCAAGCCACGGATATCTTTGAATGAAAATGTAATGAATATGTACCTTTTATGTTAAAATTAACTGAATAACTACATACTACTAAATACAGGCTGACTTTTCAAAGCTTATTTCATGAAACACATCAATTATTATTATTGCAAAAAAACTTTAAGTGAAAAACAAAAATTGCCATCACATATTTAATGATTTAGTTATGTGATTACTTTACCAGTTTTTACGGATCATGGAGTTGGATTAAAACTGAAGATGCTGCAGACTGAATAAAAAAAGCTATTAGTAGGAAAGCGATTGCAACTAAATACTCGCAAGATGAAATCGAGTAGGTATTAAATCAAAGTTAGTTAAAACGTGAGCTACCATATGATTAAAAAAGTAAAGCTGTATGAAGATATTCAACTACAATATTTTCCAGAAATTGAATTTGTAAAATTATTCTTAATTTAAAAACGAAAAAAAATGTTGCTCTTCAGTATAATCCTAACCGAGAAAAACCAGAGCTGGCCGAATTAAAATGAAATAAAATCCGGCTCCAAACCGAGTTTACTTTAGATTTGCCGGCATTAACGAAAATAAAATCTGCGGAAAGGGACGCGTTAATTTCCATCGGCGGAAATTCATTAGGACATTGTACGATTTCACTAATTATCTCGAGGATCCGGTGTGATGACGGTTGCGACTGTTTGTTACTGCTATTGGATTAGATACCTACGTTTAGGTCATCATCCTGGAGCTGGTTGGGTTCCACTATAAAAAAAAGAAACTTGTCTTTTCCAGTGATTTGTAAAGATTTTCGTTCATAAGAAAACCTTTAGTTTTATGACTTGACGTCATTTATTTAGCAGGTTATGTGTTTTACTGCCGTTAAGTCCAACTTTTCAAGTAATAGAAAATATGGAACCGCTTTTAGGTAAACTTTTTCTTCACGAAAAAATGTGTGTGTGTGAGTGTGAGTGATAGGTTAGAAAAATGTTTACCTGACAGTCTCCTCACTTTGGTGACCAGTGAGACTTATAAAAACTAATATTATAATGTATACGCTCATAAAACCATTCCTATTTCCCAAAGGGAATAAAGTCTTTCAAGAAAGTTCGTAGCTATTTATAAAATAATTCTTAGAATTAATATTAAAGTTGGAGTGCAGACAATGTAGGCGGTCGAATTAATACCTCTGTGAAAAGAAAAATACCATGGAATAGAATATATTTATTTTCAAAATTGGATACAAGGTATCACTTATTGACGTCACATCACTTAAATCTAATTATAACTACTACCGCTTCCAAAGCGCATGTGTAGAAGAAGCGACGGAACAAACTTCACTGCAGAATTTTCATCGGACGTCAATACACAAATATAGATTCTTAAATTTAAATCATGGATGAAAGCACATTGTCTACATTAAAAAAACATGAATGACATACATATTTCTTTTCTTATTATTTAACTTGACGACTTACGATGGAGCAGAGCAAGGCTTTTGAATCGGGAAAGTTTGTCCGGTGAGTTTGTTATAACTACTTTTATAATTCTGTTCAATTGAACAGAATTTAATTGAATTCAATAGCGTACGAGAATTTATAAGTGCATTAATTAAAACCCAATTAAGTATTTCTATGACAATAGATAATAACTGTACATCAACATCCTTAATCTGAATGTGGCCTATCAGTCTTTTCAAGACAGTTGGTTCTGTCTACCACGCAAGGGATATAGACGTGATTATATTTATGTATTTATAGATGACATCCTGTTTTGCATAAAATCACGCATACTATATAAATTACACCTATCATTCATAATTCACGTATACATCAAAAACAAAGTCAAAGCTATGCGTCCCGCGGTCACATCCATCTATAGCATGTCAGAATGAGAGTATCAAAGCGCGTCAGTATGTCACATCCAATTTACAATGCACAGAAGATGCGTTCTTCGGCTGTTTCCCGTCTGGCTGATCGCCAGTCATGGACCTCGTCTAGTGATGCCAATGGCACGTAATAAGTGTGTCACTCTAACCCCGGTATGTTTTCGGTTGAAATATATTTGCTTTCATAACTCTAACATATTATAAAATGTATAAACCACTACGTACAGATAAGTTAGTTTTGTTTAAGTAACATAAGGCAGGCTTAAAAATAGACGTAACCTTCGTTTAATAAATAAAGATTTTGCCTTTTTTGATCATATTCTTTTTATTTTTTTTTGCAGAATATTGAAATCCGTTGACAACAAATTAGTCGTGAATCGTGGACAATTAACGTTATATTTAGCTGGTTTACTCCCATTTTGTATCACATCTAGATTAACTATTTCGTTCCCGTGCCAACATCCAGGCAAGATCACGATCAAGTGTTCCACAGACAAGGTTGATTTATATTAAGCGCGTGCTATGGTTTGTGGTTATTGAGTTTCCATTTTATATAGAGTGCGCATTCGTTTATGGAAAGAGTGAGATGGAGCTATTAGAGAGAGCAAGAGATAATTTCCAGATATCGAACAAGAGAGCATCCGTCGTGAGGCCGTCCGTGGTAGGCGTTGCCGTGCAAAGTATCTGCCTCGGCAGAGCAAGGCAGTTCAACGCCAACCGAGCTGACTCGCGCGGCATCTACCTTGCGATCCCAACCAATATTATAATTGCGAAAGTCTTTTTGTTAGGTTTGTTAGAGATTTTGGTAAATGTATAATTTTTACGAAAACGAGATGTGTAAATTTAGTTAAACTCGGGCAAAAGTATAAAATTTTTATGTTATTTTGTGTGCTTTTTCAATATATTTTCAAAACATGTTTAAATTTAATGCATAGAAGTATGAAAACCGAAAAGCGCTTACGAATGCGCACTCTTAAACGATATTCTTTTCATAATGCCTCTTTGTTGTGGTAGAAATTCGGTCATCGCGTGCGGAAGAACACATTGAATACTGGAATTCATGGCACTTACTGATTTATGTTTACAGTGTGAGTTCAACAATTTATAACATTAAATTTTTTGAGATATAAACAAAGTACAAATAAATAAGCTTTTATTTAAATTAGGCACGTGTTCTGCCCAAGGTAATTATATTGGTTGAATTTACATAACAAAGGCGAAAACATTTTGTAATCGTGCGAAGTGAGGTAGCTTAGTTAGTTTTACAAATTAACAACGCCACTTTAAGTTTTTGAGTGAAAGATGGTTTATTTTTATAGTTATTATTTTATATGTTTTATATGTTATATTATTATTAGTTTTATTTTAAGATAATCTTGAGACAATAATTATAAAATACAATTTTATTAAATACAGCTTTGTTTATTTATGTTAACATATCGTCTTACAATTATACATAATATTATATCTATATACCACACGTTAATAGGATTAACACTAATCAAAATTATAATCGCTTATATATGGCGCTCTTGGACTGCTTAGGGTAATGTAGATAATCCACGCCATCTTACATCAAAGGTAACCTTATGATGGCAAGAATAAATAAGAGCAGGCACGTCTTTAATCCACGTAAATAAATTAGTAGCTTTCCCTCGTCTCGAACTAATCGTTAGCAATTTATCATCTTCCTTGTTACTTTGATGACTTGTATTTGATACGATAGCTCAGTTCTTGCCAAGTTATATCAAGAAACTAATAGGCTTAATTTAATATAATAAGTTACTATAACAGCTATTTATTTTTATTTATTTCAGATCTGTATTGAGCTTTAAAATCTAAAACAGATGAATATAAGAATCTTTTAAAGTAACTTTTCATGAGAACTTAATCTTTTTAAGCAATTCAATTTTTTCTGATGTTTTTTATTTTTAATCATAATTATTTATATACTTTATTTACATATTATTAATACAAAGTAAACATGTTCGGTATCCGGTGTTGTTTAGAAATAAATCATAGTGGTCGAAAGCTGATGTTTCCTGCTTGGAATAGATTTTTACATACTACCTAAATCATCTGCTATGATAAAAAAGTTTATTTATAAATTCATTCATATAATCATGTCTATATAAATGTGATTATATGAATGGTAATACCGCAAGGTAGACAAAGTCAGCAAACTAGAAAGACTGATAGGCCACGTTCAGAATTGATATTCAAATAGTGACAGGTTACTAGCCCATAAGAAGATTATTAGGGATTATTAGGTGATTCAAGTTCCTAGCAGGTTAGATATTCGGTTCTTAGAAACATCTAAGGTACAAAATTCTTGATGGAAATACCTTTAAGTTGTTTTGTACAGAATACTACCAGTCGATCTGATTATCTAATCTGTTTTCTAAGAAACGCAACAAAACAAATAATTTAACTCAACTAGGTTATTGTTACCAAGATAGGTGGTTATCCTTAGGGGCGTTTCTAAAAGGTTCTTGGTGTTCCTGTCTCAACATTTGACAGAATGATTTCTGTTTCCATTTCTTTGTCAAATTTGGAAAAGATTTACTTTCTAGGTCGCGAATTATCTAAACAACAATAATTAAAGTCTTAACCGACTTACTGATTGTTGATTCATTCTTCGTTCGTCCTGAAATTTTGTCTACATATAGCCGAAACTACTCCTTATTGAAAGTTGAGGTCTTTCAAATAAAAACTTTAGGAAATATATATTGAGGATGATTTCAAGAAAAATGAGAAGTCTTTTATTTTATATTGTGATGTTATATCACGTGGTAACGAATGTTTATAAATGAGTAAATAGGAATTAACCCTCAAATCGTGTGTTAAAATTTATTTATTCATCAAAAACTTATAACTATCATTACAGGTTTTGACTGAATACGTATAGCATGATATAGAATGATATATAATAGGTAGGAATTCATAAAAATAAATCGTTATAGAAATCCTTCACATTCCACGATAAATGTAAATGAAAATTTGCACCCTGAGCAAACAATAGAAAAAGTTACCATTTTTCCTCTGGTAAGTGTGCGTTTTTCTTGTATGCTTTTTAATAGATTCTTAACAGCTGATTAGTAACTTTATTCGTGTAGAAACAGAAATAATAAATTAACTTATCATAATAATTACACTTATTCTACAAACTTCATTGATTCATTCTTGTGGTATATGGTAGTATGACTTAGATTGACATTTCGCTGAAATCCGTAAGCGCATGTAAGGGCGCAATATTACAATTGAATGGAATACGGAATAACACTTGAGGATAATTTCATATTCCGAGAATCTGTGTCACCTAATTCAATAGAAAGACAGTCGGCTTTATTCGGAGTGATTCGATTTTCAAATGTAAGGTCCCAGATAGAGTTGGCATCTACATTCTAACATCTGTTGTCATGTTAAATACAGGAATGTGAAGTTATCGGTGCCATTTACAATAAAAGGCCATTCGTTGTGCGCCGCTCGCCAAATTTAGGACTTGACCTCATCTATAATGCACGCTAGGAGTATCCCACCAGACGGCCCCGAACTTGGAACAAATAAATGTACTATTCGCGCGAAGTGCCAAACTTGTGTGTTGGGATAGAAAACTTTTCTTATATCAATGTGTTCTTGGATGTCGGCATCTGGCGTTGACTTAAATTAATCAGTAGGTGGTTGGTATGCCTACGACTGATATATTAAGAAGTAATTTTTTTCCTTGGTTTCATGCCTCGTATATTTTTTACAAGTTAGTTATCGAGTTCGGATATCAGTAGGTAACGCTAGCAAATCTCCTATAGGTTAGATTCAATGCTCAACAACTCAAGGTATGCAGTGCCTGCTGACCGGCTACAACTACATAACCAGACCTCAAACGCTTTGAAATAGTTCCGTTGTTAGAAGATAAATATAACAGGTGAGCCGAACACTGCTATTTAAGCGAAATACCGCAGTATGCCTTCAGTGCACTGCCACAGACGAAACTGTATAAATACTAGGTAATACCTACGTGAATAGGTTGTTTGTTGCTGCGATGATTGTATTTTAGGTTCAATAAATATAATATCTATCATCATGGGAAGCAATAGCTGAATAGTGATCGTATCGCGTTAATTCGTATTCCACACCCGAAAAGGAAATGCAGTAAGTATAAAATTTAATCATTTTATAATTTTCCCATTGCTTATTACTTAAAATTGCTTTCTGAATATTGGTCGACAACCGCAACGCAATTTTTCGCACTTCACTATTTAAACCATAGATAATCATTTTTAAGCGTATTATTTTCTTAGTTATCATAGTTTCACATTGACATTGTTTCATGTCCTTAAAAAGGTACTTTATAGGAATACTAGAGGCCGCCCGCGACTTCGTCCGCATGGAAACCCTATCAATCCCGCGGGAACTCTGGGATAAAAAGTAGCCTATGTGTTATTCTGGGTCTTCAGCTACCTACATACCAAATTTCATGGTAATCGGTTCAGTAGTTTTTGCGTGAAAGAGTAACAAACATCCATACATCCATACAAACTTTCGCCTTTATAATAGTAGTAGGATTTACTTAGCATATTTTTAATCGTATAGTAAACGTTATTTTAAATCAATCATGTTCCTGTTCCGTTGTTTTAATATTTATCGATTGGCGACCTAGTGCATTGTTCTTTTACGTCAAAAGTGTCGATGACGAAAATCCAATAGAGCCTTGTTCAATATTCTGGGCAAAGTGAAATAGTTTCGCTTCAAATACAGTACAGGCTGTACCTTTGTCCTGCAACGTCACGGGTCAGTACTTCACATGTCACATAGTGGGATTAACACTAGTGACTGGTTTTAATATACGAAACCTATATAATTTTCTATAAAAAGGTATTTGCGTGGGTACATTCTCGATAAGTAGCTCTTGATAAGAAGATTAGGCACTTTAGCTTGTGATGTATGGATAAAAATAAACTTAACTTACTTACAGGTTATTTATTATTTATTGAAATAAATTTATAAGCAGACTCGACAATATTTATAGCAACAATACAGTAGTGTACATAATATATACTGTAGTGTCAATAATTTTATGTTGAATTAGAAATAAAATTATTGACATTTTCAATCTAAAAAAATATATCACGGTTACGGCAATAATGCCAATATTCAAATTGAAAATATTTCATAAAAATAAATTATTACCGTCAACAATCTAAACTAATCTGTACTCTTTATAGTAAGACTAGCTATTGCCCGCGACTTCGTACAGTTGAAAGAGAGAAGAATGGTATTCCATTTGAATCTGACTCGCACTTAACAACTTTATTCCGTAATTGAAACATCCCACCATGGATTCGGTTAAGCTGTCTGCGTTCTTGATAGGTTTTAATCCCAAATTCAATTTCAACTATCTCTAAAAGTAATTGAACCTTTATGGTAGCAATCATAGTGAAACGCTTTAGCGGGCGTGGAACATGTGGTGAAGAGATTTATCAAATATTCATCGATTCCAATTGAATTATAATATATTCTGGGACCAGGTTGTCCACACTTGAAAAAAGTAAGTCGACATGATGAAAAAATAAAAAAAAAAAGTGTTCAAATAAACAGTTTCATCATTACGCTATTGGCTGAACATGGCCTTTCGTTTTTTTTTGAGACTGTCTGAAATATCAATCTATGTATGTATATACAAAGAAAAGAAAAATATTATTTCCTATGTTATATACATGTAAAAAAGCAATAGACTTTAATCTATTTACTTGATAGCACCAGGTTAAGGTAGATATAAAAAGTCTCCGACTTACTTGTAAGGGATATTTACGTATATTTGCAAAGGATGTCTGGAAAAATTGCATAATGGGATAAAGCGGCATTTCCCTTGACCCAATGAATTTAACTAGATATAGTTTTATTTTTAACATTAAACTTGTTTTTTACCCGTTTTGTGTAAAAAATGGTTATGTCACTATGAATTACTCAATTAAGTGCCGAATTTCCCCCTCGAAGTCGTGAATAGCCTGTCAGTTTTGGACGAAAATTTATGGTACCTAATCATTGATAGTTACTAGTTTCTTGCTTCCGCAGACTATTTATAGTGATAGTTTGGTAAACGGTAATTAATATAGCGTTTGTAAGGTGATTGACTTGACATGTAGAAGTACACTACAAGTGTTAAAAGTGCTATAAGTGTTAAAATTACGATAACCTGCAATATTATGTCCAACAAAAAATCTATTCCTCAGCTAGATGTGAGTGGAGTAAGCAATATTACATCTCAATATCATATCTTTAATCATAAATTTAAACCTGAAGCTACCATAAGTTATTTAAAAGCGGTTGTGACAGTATAAGGATGGATAGATGAACATATGTATGTACGTATATATACCTAATTAGTCATGTATTTATCCCCTACGATACATATATTGAAACTATATTGCATACTTTAGTAGCATAGACGAGTAAAATAGCATAGACCATGATAGTAATATCGGTTCCAGTCTCGCAACGGAACCCTAAAACAGTTAAGTAAATAAATGAAAGCTAGTAGGTATTTTTTTATTTTCCTCTTATTTATTGCACATTATCCAATAACCGTTACATCTATTCAACAATTCATAGGGTCACAAATTCAGTTATTCAGTAAAAGTGACATTAAAAATGTATGTGGAAGGGACATGTTGACCCGTATCAATATTATATTCTCCTCGCGTGTAGTGGTAAAAACAATAGAACAAAAAATAGCGTTTTGTTGTGTATGCTGTTCTTGGCACATTTCCTTGAACCTATTGTCCTTTAAACTTAGAAAATATTTTATTATTATCGTAGGTAATATATAAATATGTCATAAATCCAGGATTATGGACACTCGACATCACAAGATACATGGATGAGTATGTTACCGAGACTAATAGCAGGAAGAAGAATGATTTAGAATTATTAAAAGATGTAGTCTCTCCCTACACCTTCGGAAAAGAGGTTGATTTTATGTATGTATGATCTGATGATATGTATCTTATGCGCAAACCAGATTTATTGACGCAGAAAATAAGTTTATACCACTTAGAAAAACCGTTTTGTTTTAGCGAAATATATCAGACTCGGGATGTTCCCTCAAGAGAGCTTACCTCTTTCAATGTTCTATTACCTCGTCTTTACTACGTTGGAGGCTTCTAAAGATGAATAAAAGATACAGGCAGAACCTGGACTTCGAAATGCGGGTCGAGGTGATCCGAAACATTTGGACGGTTCATTTGCAATGTACGAGCGTAGTCATCAAATTTTATCGCTGATGTTCATGCACTCATGTGTTCGTTATGTCGATATACCTAGCCCATACATAATTGTATAGTAAATTCAGAAGTTCCATCGGCATGAATAGGTTTGGACTTAATAGGTTTGAACATATTTTCCTGTCATGTCGTCGCAATTTTATATAGTAAACCCAGAAGGACGCCACATCCGGGATGAATCCTGACAAAAAAGAATACTACTTGTTAGCTGATAACTTGATGTTGATGAAATTTGTTACAGATATACATAGACATGACGAAAAACATTTTTATTTATTTATGTACACAAGATTATAATATAGGAGCATTAAATATAGTAAGTATAGTACAAAGGTGCTACTTATTACTAACTAGTTGTTGCCCGCAATGTTGTGAGTGAAAATTTCAAAAGTTTCAAAGGTTTCAGTACAGATTTATCTCAATATTGGAAAAGTCAAAGTGCTAAGGAGAAAATAAAATTCAGGACCCAGATTTTTTCGCACAAAAGTAAAATAAACCATTTAACCAACCGTCAAATTTAAGTTCGGTGAAATCTAATTTTTTTAGGATAGCGGGCCATCGAACTTGTTCCAAGTTTTGTGTTCAGGGTTCTTATAATTTGCACTGATTTGCATTTCCAACGAGATTAGTATTTAAGATTTATTTTGATGTTTTGTTTTTACTTGTTATACATTTCTTTTTTGGTGTTATCTTATTTCAGTTATTGTATTTGATATAACAGACTTATATCAAGTTGATTTCTTTGAATACAGGTACCTCCTACAATATATATTTATTTATTTTAAACTATTCACTCCATAAAAATACCTTTAAGACATTTCGATATACTTTTGCAAAATAAACTTGTTGCTCTTCATTGCGTAACTAATATTGGTAGATACTAAAGTACACGTTCAAAGGTAAAGTCTAAATACGTGTGTATGTTGTATAATTTCTGCCTTGACATTGGTAACACGTCAAAACCACAATTTTATGGGGAAATAGATAGAATTAAGCTTTTGAATTTGCCATTTACTATTTCGATAACTAAGAGTTATAAATAGTCAAAGATTATAATCGAGTGTACTAAAATAGTTCTACTCCATATCTGTCTGTGATCATCGCTAAAGGCGTCTAAATTGGAAAAAACACTAATAAGTTTAATACAAGTACAATAAACTTTCTTTGCAAAGTAATGACGAATAAACAGACGACCCAAAGAAATTTAACCTGATGATTTTATCATTATAATATAAGATAAATTTACTCAGAAAATGGAATGTACTATATTATCACGATAAATTTCATACCAGAAATCAAAGTCGTCTGTATATATTACAGCTTACATTTTATGTCCCCTACAAACATCAGTTCTATTCGCCTAAATGAACGCATAGTGTAACAGGTATGTAATTATCTAAGATGAGATCAAAGGTCCTTAGGGATGATTTGAGTAATGGGCTGCTTTGCCAAGGAGAAATATGAATCATAATACCTACTGCCGACCTATTTGGCAAGATGAAAGTTATGCAATCTTTAAGTTATGTTATAATAATTTTTTACGTTTCAAATGTACGTGTGTATGTGAATGATTAGGTACATATGTATATTTCTACCTTCATAATCAATGTTACTTTAATCGTGTGTTGTACAGTTAATGCAATCGGAAAAGTACTTTTTGAAGTTATATGTATGTATTTAAATTATTTTCTCCTGTTTGGTTCGAATTCTAACAGTCTACCGGCAAGCAATATCAGAGTTCGGTTTCCGTTCAACAATAGAGAGACTAGTAATGTATTCCAGGAATACACCAGCATTAAGTGGATATTGACCAATTCGAAACCAGAATAAGCTAGAGCAATGTATTGGATATCGATTACTTTAGCATTGTAGATAATCCTTGTAGTCTTCAAGTAATTTGCCATTTAACATCAGTATTAATACGAGGTTGGAAGCAACTTGGATGTTACTGAACTTTATATATTATATTACGTAATCCTTCAGCTGAATGTACGAGTAGCCTTTCAGGCTTATGATACAGTTGTCTGTGATTACCACTCAATGGATAAAGACGTCATAATATATGTATTTAATACTAATGATTAACATTCAGGTATAATTAATTTTTGACGACAGTAAGACCCTTTTACAAAAATACTCAACAAATATATATTCACATAAAAATATAATATTAGTTATGAATAGATATTGTCGTGTACTAAGAATAAGCTCATTACTTCTACTTATTGAAGCGAAATGAATTCTAGGTAACTGAAGCTAGTTTATCGAACTTTAATCCACTTATCGACTTAACATCATTTTAGTTGAAGCAGGAATAACAGTGAATTTCAATTATGCCATTTCTATTTCGGAACACGTTGATAATATCAATTCGTAATTTGACTTTGGGAACCAACCCCAAATGAAGGTTTAATGTCTTGACATGTTCATTGTTCTGCAAACTAGGACAAGAGCCTCAAGCCGACTATTATACGGTACCATCACGCAAATGTATTCGAAAGCTCGAAAATTAATATCACTTCGCATATCAGATGATCTGTAATTGTCAGTACCTATGCTGCGAAACGCAAATCAGTTATACCAACGTAAATAGATTATTTCGTTTAATAAATTAATGTATCACAGCGTATTCCGAAGAGAAGCTGTGAAAAGTGCAACCGGAGAACATGATGAAAGAGAGTTTTGACTTTATTGTACTTACACAAGGTAAGCGATTTTCAGTCAACCACTTGCTTAAAAGAAGTTATATATAGGACACTTATATAGTATAGTATTCTTAATCTTATAGTTAAGGCTTTAAGTATTTGTTACCTTTGATCCCTAAAAAGGTATCTTTAAAATTGCTGTTGTATATACACGTTTTTTTCAGTTATCCGTTTGATTAAAACATTACTTAGTCAAAATCACGGCGATCTTATTGTACTAAGCCTACTACTTGTTACTTACCTTTCTTTCCTAAGCTCGGCGTTCCGCTTTCTGAAGTTAGCGACGAGTATTTGCAGCTCAGCCGAGTGCCGCTCGTAAACTTGTGACAACTGTGTTGTGAAGTCCGACACTGAAACAAAACGATTTCGTAATGGTTTTGATTACATAACAATGTTATACTTTTTTGTAATGCGAATAATCAATGATATGGTTATGCAGATTATGAAAAAAAAAATTGTTTTTCTTTGTTTTGTTTCTTTGACGTTTCCACGATATGATTTTCAGTTGACGCTTAACCAGTCTATGAATCGCTTACTCCGCGCTTCTCATCGGCGCGGCCAAGTAGCGCCAGCACTTAGGCGATACCAGTGCGATACAAGATTATAGTTCGTCATATTATAGACTTCTTGGAGTTCAGACAAAAAAGAAACTGTTAATTTACCAAAAATATTCCTAAACGTTTTAACCAATTTTTGATCGACTTATGTAAATCCATTGAAATATTATACAGTAACGCCGAATAATCAGAAAATTGAATATCAAATGGCAAGAATTTTTTTGCTTCTTTTGTTCCTCGTCCGCCTTTATAAATTATGTAAGCAATGTGTCCCGCGCTGCATGTACTTTGGGGACAAACTCTGCGGCGAACGATTTGTATTTTCTCTTTACCCTTTTCCCATTAGGATAGTACAAACAATTGAATTTAACAAATACTTTCTTTTCATCTCCACTAAGTTAAAGAAATAACCAGTCCTTTTCTATATTTCCCTTAAACACGATTACCTTGGGCGAATGTTTTTTTTTGAAGATATTTAATGAAATAAATGTGGAAAACAAATCGAACCTATTATGTTCCCACTGCATCTAAAGAGGCGGCCGATTGTCCGCCTATCGGGGTAGTAAATCATCTTGGTGTTGAAAAAAAACCGAATAAACAGATGATCAAGATAAGTAGGAAAGGGCTTAAGAAGTAAAAGGGCAAGAATTAAGTAAATATTAGTAGAATCATAGCTGCATTGAAGAAAACAATATAGAGGTGAAACAAAATAATGTTCACAAAGAAACACATGTTATCATGAGTTGATACTCCTACAGATCTACATACGAAAGTACATCTATCCATACAAACCATCATAAACTCACGTTTTTTTCTTTAAAAAAGGTGGTTAGTACATACATACATTACATACATATATTCACACTACTACTATATTCTATTTATTCTGTGGACAAAACATAAAACCTTCAAGTAATTCAGCTATCGCTTACATCACATTTCCCGTTTGTTTATGTGACAAAGATAGAACAGTTGATTAGAACTTGATCCCAGACTATGATAACACAAGCAAAATTATCTCTTAGGGTCGAAAACACTTCCTTTAAAAAAATATATAAAATTACGTCTCTTTCCCTGAGAGTAGGCAGAGACTATCCCTGCTTGTTCTTTCGCTTCATCCACATTCATAACTCAAGCAAACACGTCGGTTTGGGTTACTCTTGACTTAATCTTCAGCTAGAAAGTCCTTGATTTAATTAAGGCATGTTCGTCTTAGTCTTACCCTTCCACGGTTTACATTCATATTCAGGAAGAATATTTAGTTACTTTGTTAATAATTTTTAGTTACCGACTTTGTTTTCAACAAACCTTATTGTAGCAATCTGTTCACTTCTGTGAGCAAATAAAATCTTTAGTGAGTGCCGTGTAGTATATACATACATACATGTAATCACGTTTGTATCCCTTGCGGTGTAGACAGAGCCATGTAGTTCAGGGCATTTTAGGCCACCTCTTTCTCATGGATGTTGTAATAGGTACTAAGTAAATGGGCACATTCATCTGGTGCAGCTTATACCAATACCTATAGGTTTTGTTGCCTTGCAAACGATACGGAGGTCAGACGAGAGTTACGTCAAACTTGACTTGCCCAATCCTGGATCATGGTCAAAAACGCATCAAAGGCTCCTCTCTATAGAGAGGCGAGGATTTAACCGAGATTGGCTCCAGAAGGAAGAAAAGAAACGAAATATTCAAACATACAAAGCAATTTAATAGCAAAAAAAACATAAAAAATCCAAATGGCGATGCCGCAGGCATTGACTAGTAAGTATTGTCATATTTTTGAAATTCTCGATGTCAGCCCGAGGCCAAAATAGCCTTTGTGCGAAATATTTTTACACAAAAGGTTACCTTTTTATGTTGACAAAGAATTATCCCGGTTTTTAAAGTATCACGAGAGCTTTAGGCTAACGTTTGTCATATACAATTGCCATGTTACTTTTGATATTTTATTTAAACTATTCAAGACCATACATTCCTACATAAAGTCACGTTTTACAGGGTAGACAGAGCCAACAATCTCGAAAAGATTGGATAGCTATGGCGATTTTGAAGATTGCAAGTAGGTATATGATTAATTAAAATATAAATACTTGTATGGTTTACGTACATACATACATATGGTCACGTCTATATCCCTTGCGGGGTAGACAGAGCCAACAGTCTTGAATACTAAATGGCCACGTTCAGCTATTTGGCTTAATGATAGAATTGAGATTCAAATTTGTATGGTTTAAAAGAAGAGAATTTACATTCATTGCCTAAACTTACTTTAAGTTAAGTTTATTTTTAATCACTACTTGACTAGGAAATGAACCTAAATTGTAGCTCAGGAACAAGTATATTATAATGTCTCCTACTAAGAGAAAAAGTCATGTAAATAATTTTCATTCAGGACATGAGTTATGTACAATTTAGAAAAAAAAAAAAACTAATCCAATAACTTAGACTTCATTCACTTACAAAAGTTGAACGTGTTTTCATCAAAGTTTTGCGCGCTGCGCGGGAATCCTTATGAATAGTTTATAAAGTTGAGATAAACTGTTTCTCTACTTTTTTCGTGATGGTAATTTTTTTATCCGAATTTTTTAAATACTGATTGATTTATTGTTTTGAAAATTAAAATTTTACGTATACTTTTGATGTGTTAATAAACACTTTTTTAAATAACAATAATAAAAAAAATTAAACTATAATAAATTAAAAATTGCACGGTTGCGCAAAAGGTTGCAACTAAAACAGTCATTTATTAATTTAAACTTTATGTACGTAAAATGCTCAACAGATGGCCGTGTGGTTCCCGGCACCAATACAAAAAAGAATAGGACCACTCCATCTCTTTCCCATGGATGTCGTAAAAGGCGACTAAGGGGTAGGCTTATAAACTTGGGATTCTGCTTTTAGGCGATGGGCTAGCAACCTGTCACTATTTGAATCCTTTCTTAAAGCCAAATAGCTAAACGTGGCCTATCAGTCTTTAAAAGACTGTAGGCTCTGTCTACCCCGCAAGGGATATAGACGTGATTATATGTATGTATGTATGGAATGATAATAACTGCTGAAATATCAACAGCAGGATTCTAATTTCAGTGGTCAATAATTCTTCATTTACTTCACGTGAACAAGAAAACATCTTTTATTATGAGAAATAGTCCTTTGTCCTTTTGTTTTAATTATACCACTTGTATTTTTTAATATATAATATCCGTATATTATACGTGTTTATTTCAAAAGTGCAATCTAATAAAATAAAATAAAATGCTTCATAAAGTGGATAAAAAAATTTACAGCTTTAAAGAAAATTCCACTTAGAAGCAATATTGAACGTATCACAATCACATGCCAAACATATATGTACAATTGTACATATCTTATAATATGCATTACATCTGATATGCGCTTTTAGTATTTTCGAGACTATAAGCTTTGTCTACCTCGTAAGTGTTAAACGTTATTATATGTATCTGTGTATATTCTTTCAGCTATGAACTCAAATTTCGTCGGTCAGCTAACCCTAAATAGCCCTTAATTTCAAATGCTGGGCGAAATATGCCATGAAAGCCATCTCAATGGATGTATAAAAAACTGGAAGTCGCACCTTCATAAGCCAGAATCAGAAGGCAAAAGTACTTTTTTTTATAGTGCCCTAATCTAAAAATATAAAGGAAGAAAGTGAATGACTGGACTGTTATATCAACGCACAGCCTAAATCGCTGAATAAGCTAAAGACTAGAGAGAAAATTAGCATGTACGTTTTTAGTGTGGTCTATGGGTGCACTAAGAGTATTTCCCAAAATTGCTGTTAAAACAAGAATTATTGAGATATTTTGTTTTACGCGGCCGAAGCCGCGGGCATCGTCTAGTTGCAAATAAATGGAAAAATAAATTTGAAAGAAGTATTACATTTCTACATACAAGTATACGTGCCTTTTTCCCTTTCTTACGAGGGGTAGACATAGACTATATCTTTCTGATTGCTAGCCCATCGCCTAAAAGAGGAATCTCATGTTTATAAGGAAAGGTCGGAGTGGGAAGACCTAGACGAACGTATCTTGATCAAATTAAGGACGTCCTGGTAAAGGGTCAGGTCAAAAGTACCCGAAACCGCTGAGCTTGCATGAAGAGAGTTATGAATGTGGATGAAGCGAAGGAAGTATGCAGAGATCGTGGCAAGTGGAAAGAGGTAGTCTCTGCCTACCCCTCCGGGAAAGAGGCGTGATTTTATGTATGTAAGTATGCTACGACCAATGCATATTTTTCCTTTACTTTCAGGCATTGCATGAGACTAATGGAAAAAAGGGTACTCTAGGAAGTTCCCGATTCCGTCAAGGTTCTTGTGTTTGTTTGGTTAATTTTATTTACATGCACCTTGTATACCCGCTTAGTAACCCACCTTTACATCATCTTAGCATGACCAATACTTGTTTAGTTAATTTTCTAGTACCTTTATTTTTTGTCGGATGACTGGAAGAGATCCCTTCATTTGATAGATCCGCCATTGCAAGTGATTTATTACTTTTATAACTATGTCCTATTGCTTGTAACAGTGTAAATATCTGTATAATAAATATATTACAAACAAACATAATTATCTACGTATCTGCTTTTTCATATCTAAGTCTTTTGAAAGTCTTGTATAAGGGAACGTGACTTCCAGTTTGGGTTTACTTCCGTGGTCATTTAGGACTCAATGTCGTTATCACATATCACGTCTAGCAAAGTTCGGATCGGACAGTTGGTAATGAGCAGCCCACGGGCGATGGCTAATGACTAATACAGCACTGACAATTACTTAGTTTTGAATAGCTCTAACTAGTTATTTCATTATTTTCATTGAGTAAGAGAAAGAAAGAGATCAGAGAAAAGAATGATAGTTTGGATAAGTACATTATTGTAATCTTCAAATAAAAATTACTGTCGCTAGCAGAATCGCTACAGTAAAACTAAAAAAAATATAGATATTTTACCGATTCCGTGGGAATTATCAACAAGAGCAGCTTACTTTGTTTCCCAAGGTCTATAATTTGAGTTTCATTGAAATCAGTTCTTTTGTTTGATTGGAAGAGGTAACAAAAATGTTACTTTCGCATTTATAAGTATTCCGTGTGGTTCCTGGCACCAATAAAAAAAAGAATAGGACCACTCCATGGATGTCGTTAAGGTGCCTGAAGGATAGCCTTATAAACATGGGATTCCTCTGTTAGGCGATGGGCTAGCAACCAGTCACTATTTGAATCTCGACCGACCCGAGTGGCTGAGCGTGACCTTTTAGTCTTTTGATGAATTTTGGCTCTGTCTAGCCAGCAGATGTGGACGGGATTATATGGTATGTTTATGTAACGTTAATATTAGTTTCTTATTAGTATAGCGTATGTCTCATTCCATCTATTCTCAAAAATAATATCAAGAAATGATTTTAAATTCCTTTTGGAAGGATTTCCTTGGGTAAATAATCTAGATAAATGCGGGCGTAACTGACATCGTTAGGACGGAGGGCTCGGATATACGTCATCCCCTCATTTGCGACTTACGTCTAGATATAAAATATTTTGTGGGTAACTATTTGATATCAAGTTAGATCATATATAAGTTCAAGGAAATAATTTCTTATTTTTGGACATAAACTCTTGCGTTTGTGTGATTGATGCCAACTGCTGAAACATATACATATGTACATACATTAAGGCAACGAATAGACATGACCATTCGTTGCCTTGACTTTTAGCCTCTCTCTTATGGAAAGAAGCTAAATTTTTGTATGTTATTTTCGTTAAGAGCATGATTGGAATCGGAGAGAGGATTTTCCGAAACTCTGAAAGAATCATACAGGAAGGTATTAAATGGAACTTAATTTATAACGGCTTCAATAGATAGTAATTTCATTTATTATAATTTGTTCTTATAAATAAAAAAAATATTATCAAATTTGTGATCCACATGATTTTGGGCAGTTCTAAAATGTTCCAAACTTGCCATAAAGCAATAAAAAACTTGCCAAATACATTCAAAAGTATTATTTTTTTCGCAATAATTTTAGCTTAATTATACATGACTTGTCTGAAAGGTAATGAAACAACCAGAAACAACAAACTTTTTCTTTTTAGCTAACAAACTTTTCGATAACTTCGTAATCATGCGAAACCTTACTGAATAAAAAGGTCAGACTTGAACGCAGAACATTAAAATAGCCCGAATATCCCACTAGTCTCACTGACTTGTCCCATGGTGGAACTAGTAAATTTTGTACCAGTAGGTACTAGTGTATTTTTTTATTCTCACTGTCTAAATCTGATTGATCCTCACCTTCCCATGGAGAGAAGCCCGGAATCTTTCTTCAACCATGATTAACTTGCAAACCTAACGTATGGATCATTCATTACCAAATTTCAACAAGTACTTATTGTTTCAAAATTGAGACATACCTAAAAATTGTGTGCACATAAATAAATTCTCTACAAACATAGGCATATCTGTTTTTTACTCTCATTTTTATATATTTAATTCATGGTTTAATAAAGTTAAAGGTTAGTTAGGTTAGATGTGAGCAGGTCAGGCAAGCAGGAATTGTGAATTCAAGCGTGGCAGTGGAGCAACACAAGACCGAGTCACGGAAAAAAAAACAAAGCGCCTGATATTCTGTGCGAACTGAACCTCAGGCTAAGTATACAAAAATGAAAGTTAATGATGACTTTCATTAAGTATGATAACACAAGATTCTAAATTAAGAATTTGAAATCCTATAAATAGTGTTTTTATCTTTCTCACGGAAGCCCAAGGCTCCCAAGGTAGGAGGGTGCTGATGCGACCGGGAGTAACACCCGAAAGATAGTAATTATAATGTGCAATGAATAACTTTAAACTTTCAGGCTAAAATGTACCACAGAGTAAAAAATAAGAGGCTGAATTACCTATTGCAATAAAAAAACGAAAAGAAACGACTTTTAAAAAAATACAATACATACACTGTTCTAACAAATGCTAATAACAGTATGTCGAAGGCAATCAGATTAGCATTATATTAATCCGTCTGCAGTGTTGGAATTTCGTAATATGATGCAAATTTGAACACTCATTTCAATTTTAAATTACATCGGGAAGCCGATATTCCCAGCAGGAAGTTGTTTGTTTATTCAATCATAATTTGTCAAGGATTGCGTTATATTTGCCCTCTTTTGTATACGAGTTGATTATCTTTATTATCTTCTTAGATCTTTACTATCTTTATTGATCTTTGATTATCTTTATTATAGAATATACAAAGTTAAATTCTTTTTATTAGCATGAATTGCAAAATTCAATTTTCTTACATGAAATTTATTTTATTTTAGAAAAAATTGAAACTCTTATGCTACTGAACTGACTTGGATAAAATCTTAAACAGATATAAACCCAATAAAGACATAACATCCATTATTTGTTTAATAAAACATAATTTTTGATACATTTAAATTGTAATAGAAACATGTATTTTATGCAATAAAGAAAAAAATAAAAAAATAACCTAGATACAAGTAGGTAACACTCCACGCCACGATATTGATTACACAGTTTTTACACTTGACTGCCTGCGTGACACGCACCCTCTGGTCATAGAAATAAATATGAATATTTCATATCAAAATAGAAAAGGAACATACATGTATACGAGACAGCTTAAAAATACGCTTCTTTTCCGGAGGGGTAATTGCATTATTTACATTCTAAGTCATTCTTTAAAGGAACTTATATCCTGAGCGAGCTACAGAATCAATCATATTTTTATTTGTGAATGTGTCTTCAGAATGTACGGTGGTATTTATAATCGTAAACTTAAAAAAAATACAACATGCACTCTGCAAAAACTAAATAATAAGTAAAAGTCAATTGTGAAGTTTCTACACATTAAAAACTACTTACAGAATAAAATAATGCAAGTAAACACTTAATCGATTGATTCCTCCTCGGAAATTGGATTAAAGTAATAATAATAGACATTACCAGCAAACTATCTCAGTTGCTATTAAGAACAGATGTGGAAGTTGCCACTAAGACTTGTTGCCGACTTTATCAAACTCATAAAATAAGTAAAGTGCAGATAGCTGACAGTCATGTCCAATTGCTTAAGACACCAGTGGTCTATATAAAGTCATAACGCAAAGTTATCGAGAATTCATATAGAGTTTCTATAGGTACATTTTATAATCCATATAAGTACAATCAGTTATTTTCAGTAGGTATTTAAAGTTTTATTACAAAAATATACTTATATTTTCCTTTTTTGTGTAATCATTTGTTTGCATTGGATTATGATTATAAAATATATGCTGAGAGTAAAAGAAATATTTACAATAAATTATGCTGAAATACACGGTTTCAGTTGCTATTTTATTATTCTACACTTTCTTTGATTTGTGTTTCAAAATGGACTTTAGTGCCTGAAAGACGCGTTAGTGGGAGCAGTGATGAATGCCTTAAGTAACCAGTTCAAGTAATGATTGAAAGTATGTTATCAAAAGTTTAATATGAACTTACTGTGTATAGTTATAGTTAACTTTTGTATACCTATTTTGATTTAAGTTTGTGTAGAGAAAATAAAGAAATTGAATATAATACGATACGCATATGATGAATAATGAATGAATGGTATTTATGAAAAAAAAATTAAAATGGTTTTATACCAGATTGGAAGCTATGTTGGGAAGGATTTTTACCAAATCTCTCCTCTGGATAACTCTTTTTTCACTCGTTGGAATGGTAAGTGACAAACAACAATAAACAACTGTAAATTTGACTTGTCAGAACTAAATTAATTTTATAACATACTGTGCCGACCGCACGTAGAAAGTGGGAAAAGGTAACGACAAAGAAAAAGAAGAAAACCTAAATTATTTTTTTAATGAACGTTTATTTTTAAGGCAGATTTCTAAACAAAATGATATTTTAAAGTTGATTACTTTTTTTCTTTAGTCTGCTTCCAGCGCTTAAAGCATAAATAGTATAAAATTTCGACAATGGAAAGGAGTGATCCACCAAAACAAAGACCAAAGCAATTCCCCATGGCGACCACTAGGTCCAGGGAAGTTCGAGCCACCTGTCTCGTCACTCGTTGGTACGGCCTGTTGCTGAGCGTTATAGTCGTCGTACCAGCTTTCAAATCTTTTTGAGGTTCCATTAAGTTTTTAGACACGATATTATAATCAGGTTCCGTACAAGACGGTAAGCAATCACATTCAAGAGCGGCTTCTTCCGTACCCGGCACTTTTAATTTACCCAATCTATTAAAATTCGTTGTCAAACATTTCAATCCTTCCAAATCGCAGTATTTATTTTTATATTCCGCCGGCGATAAATGATGAGTGCAGTTACATATCTCTAGTTGCTTGTTTATGCGACACTGTATTACACACACCGAGTAGCTGTAATGTTTGTAAGCAATAAAATTATCGGGTAATTCGTCGGGAAACCTGCAACGACGGACTTCAGGGGATGTTAGTTTTAATTCCGGATCGTTTATTACGTCCATAATAGAAAATAATATCGTCGCTTGGGATCCATAAACTGTTGTTATTCTACGATCGTATTCCATATTCCAGAAGGGCACATCTTCAGGAGAATGCAGAAATACCTCATAATCTTGAGCGAGGATAATTTCCAGTGTTCCGGTTTCGTATTGGTTCGTAGATGACACGTAAAATGTTTGCAAACCAGGGCTGTGTTTGTTATTCATCGAAAAGCATGTGCCATATTCAGTTTGTACAGGTTTGAAATTTTTGCAACATTGTATAACTTTGTCGTTCCATTTGCATGACAGAAATAGATTTTTACATGCTGTTCGCATGTAGGTAACAACATGACTGAAATTAAACGCACATAACGTCGCATCTTCAATGCAGGTTGACAGGCAACTGAAGCACGTCCCACTAAAGAATGCTAATTCACCAACCAAACGATCTAGTCTTCCTTTGTTTATGTCCATTTTCTGACTGCTTGCCCATATTTTTTCCATATTGGATATTTCGCAAACAGTGATAGAAGCAAACGTCGTGTTCCAATCTAAATAGTCTGTACGTGTAGTGAATCGAATGGTGTTTTCATTATAATGGTTGTAGTATTTGCGGACAGTCGCCACTGCAGCGATCCACACCTGAATGTAAATGATGAAATATATCAATCTGTAAACGATATGAATATCTCGACGAAAGAGATACCTTGGACCGTGCACTGTAAGGTTCTGAGAAACAAAGCTAATTCTTTTGAAGAACACAGTTACTCGTTCTGTGAATTTCGACATATTTGAAGTTTGATAAACTGTGACTGATGAATGTGACTCAAACCGTCTTTTATATAGCCAATGTCTATTATTTGAAAAAGAGCCTTTTGAACGTTTGACAAAGTAATGCAATTAACTGAAATCATGTAATAGGATCATGTCACAAAGGGAGATTAAAAGGTTTGATATGGCTGCACGCACCGATTCCTGGAAATGTAGGTATTTTAGATAAAATACATCGATGATTAGATTATCATACCTTTTGTATTTTTAAAATAGCGTTATTATTTTTATGAAATATTTTCCATAAGAAGTCCGTAAATTGAGTTTTAAAATGTATTTTGATTTGTCTAATCTAAAGAAGTCTAATCTTAGCAGTGGGCGTAAATCTGGCTGAAGTCAATAAATAAAAGAAGATTAAAAACGGGCCAAGTGCGAGCTGAGCCACACTCAATGTATGATACTGTAAACTATTATAGCTTTTCATAAAAGCTGAAAATATATGATACTAATTATGTTTTTCGTAAATTGATCCCTTAAAATAAAGACATTTCAATATCCAATAAAATCCATAGTTTTAAAAAAATTCAGTTCACAACCCAGGGGTTGTTGTTGAAGTATAAGTTTTTACTTCCACCTGAATGTGGCCTTTCAGTCTCTTTAAGCATGTTAGCTCTGTCTACTCCGTAAAGTTTAAATACGTGGTTACATATATATATAATCTAATCAAAACCTTATGATAATAAAAGGTAAACTTATTTGAAAATCAATAATACTGCATTGTGCTCCCGGGATGATCACCGATAAGCGATAAAATATTCAAATTTCCATTATGGGATTTAATCAAATTACAGGTCAGTTCTGCTGATCTAGCTAAAAGGACAATAATTTACGTAGAAATATCGGGTCTCGTGGAAGAGATTTCTTTAACAATGAGCAGAAAATAGAGTACCTACTACAACAGTCTTATTTTATTCTTTCTTTCATATAAATTGGTAAATTAGTAAACAATAATTTTAATAAAGGTTAAGTTACCTACATTAAAATAGAACTACATCTAATGTCTGTATATACGCATCTTCTGTCTAACCTGCGGAGCGAATTTCTATGTGATTTTCACTATTCCTCTTCTTTTTTTTTCTCTTCCTATGAGTAGTTTAAATACAAGCTGGAGAATGCAAATAAAATGAAATTGTACGATTTATTAATTGCTTTAGAAAAGGTCCATTCCGTTTGTTTCCCCTAGATGTAGTAAAAGGCGACTAAGGTAATACGCAGATTTATCTAGTGCAAGCTTCCATGTCTAATAGCGAAAAAACATAGTGTGTGCCAAGGATATAAAGGGAAGTTTTTTTTATTATGAAATTCTTATTGTGTTAATTTATCTTCTTCAAGATGAGTGGAAAGCTATCTGTGTGCCTACTTCTAAACAAGCGAAGCTGTGGTGGGCCGCTAGTTGATTGATAAAACGATTAGTTTGTGAAATGGACTGGCGCGTTAGGTAGCTACGAGTACTTTGGTTCAGAGGGAATTCTCTTATTGACTTATCGAAATGTCTCTCGGTCGAAACGGGTTCAATCGAATGAATGTTTTATTTCCTCGGCTAACTGGTCTCCGCTGTATAAACTATTTAAGGAGCTATGGCTTTGTTACTTTGTTAGCTATTTCCAATTAATCGATACGCTCAACTGTTCCAGTTTGAGGTGAACGTATTGTTGATCTCAATTTAATTTAATTTTTTATTTTAAATATTGCTTTCAAATTAATGTGAAATTATATAAAATACATTTATTTAGAGGTGATACTATGCGGCATCAAAATTGTGTTTATAATTGTAATTACAATAAAACAAAGGTTATTAAATATGCTTTGTGTATACTTTGCTTAATCTATACTTATACTTATAATATTATAAAGCTGAAGAGTTTGTTTGTTTGTTTGTTTAAACGCGCTAATCTCAGAAACTACTGAACCGATTTGAATAATTCTTTCACTGTTAGATAGTCTATTTATCGAGGAAGGCTATAGGCTACATTTCCTACGGGAAACGTCAACAATGCAGGTGAAAGTTGAATGAGTCGGCCATCTGCGAGCTTTCCACGCGAACGCTGCGCAAACCAACAAAGATATAGTAAAACAATGTACTAAAGATGTGAAGTACTCATTTTTTGCCACAAAAAAGTCCGCGAGAGCATATATCTATCTCTTAAGGTTTACTTATAATAACCACTTTTATGTTAATTTTTTAAGATTATTTTTTCATTATAAACATAAGTTATTTTGAAACCAATTTTCTTTAATTCAGTATTAATCCTTATCAAAATAAATATGTTTATTACTTTCGGCTTTTCATGTATACTAAAATTGCCATTTACAGTATATAAATCAGACGAATAGGTTTTGAGATATAGTCGTTATAAGCAATTTGCAGCGAAACATTTAATACGGCGAACCAGCGTTCTTCTTAATACGCGTGACCGCCTGCAAAAATAAATATGATGCCCAAAATAACTATTTCACGCGGACGAAGTCGCGGGCACAGCTAGTATAATTATATTAAGCAAAGTTATCAGCACAACAGGCGGCAATCCGAAATAAGTTCGGAGAGAGAAGAGTGTAGTGCTATGCGAGACAATATATTATGTAGGTAGGTCTATTCTTAAACTTTGTCAAGACATCATCGGGGCATATGATGAAGAAGTTATACAACGTTATTTTTTCCCATTTCACAAAATCAAAACATCCTTTTCGGATTCGGTAACTAAATTAGACGAGTGATAGTAAGATTAGTAGGACGTCTGAATTTAGCCCAGTGAAATGGGCGGTTATTAAGGCATGATAGGTCTACTGTTATTGTAAACCTCCGTTACCAGCATTAATTTTAGAGTACGTAGAAGCCAATCTTGTGTAAGGTATTATGCCTTGGTACACGTTCGAGACCGCATTGTCTGGGAAATACGTACACGTTGCTGTGATGTTGCGGCTTACGTATCAGAGGCTGTGGCTACATCACTATACCTATACTGTGATTTCCCTAAACTTGGCTGTTTATTGGAGTGAAGTTTATCGAATTTGTTAGACAAATTGATCGGTTTGAAATTGGCCTATAGTACTTTACAAGTATGTACTTCATTGTTAGGAATACATATTGCAGGACAGTTTGTGTATAATTGTATAAATATTATATGTACTTATATTATTATATGTACTTATAAAAATAGATAGATATAAATACTGAAATGTTTGGTGTTGTGACAATTAAGATTTTGGGACTCAGATTTTTTGTTAATCCTTTTTATAATGAAACTACAAACGATCTTTCAAATATTGCTTAATATTTTCATAGTATAAGTACAGGTTATCAATTAGCTTACTATGCAAATACATCGAGATCGATATCAAATACCAGTTTAAATTTGGTGAAAGCAGAAGCCAATCTTGTGTAAAGTATTATGCCCTGGTATACGTTCGAGACCGCATTGTATGGGAAATACGTACACGGTGCTTGATGTCGCGGTTTACGTATCAGAGGCTGTGGCTACATCACTATACACGTAATAAGTATTTTTCTAAACTAGGCTGTTTATAGGAGTTAACCAGTGCGTGAGTTCATTGAATTTGTGAGACAAATGGATTTGTTCGAAATTATTTTCTATAAAATTATAAAGCTTTTATCGAGATAAAAAGGGCGCAAGCATTTATTACAATATATAAATTTAACTTGTGACTGAAGTTATGTTTAACGTACCGTACTAGGTACTTATGTACATCCTTTATTTGTAGACTTTTTGTAGGGTATAAATAGACTCACATTTTTTTCAAATTCTTTCTTAAGTAAACCGGTCTATATTAGCTTATGTGTTTCCTTTGAAGATATATTAGATAAAAAGTATCTAGTAAATAATTTACTTAAGCTTGCTCATAAAACACGAGGAAGTAACATAAAAAGCGTTTTTAATGGACAGAATGACAATATTGTATTTTCTCAATATTTTTAAAAATGTCAAGAAAATGTAAATGTATGTATATTTATTTTAATTTATTTAAATTTTTATGTATGTATGTCAAGAAAATTATGCGAATTTTGTAGAAAAATGTGCATAATATAGTCTTAATTGACCTTTTTAGCGACACGGTCACTTAGTTCTTACAGACATACATACATAAAATTACGCCCCTTACCCGGAGGGGTAGGCAGAGACTACATCTTTCCACTTGCCACGATCTCTGCATACTTCCTTCGCTTCATCCACATTCAAAACTTGTTTCATGCAAGCTCGTCGATTTCGGGTACTTAGTTCTTCTATATATGATATGTCGTGTGGGTTTGTATTGTTATTTTGACCACGACACAGACCATTTTTATGCAAGTCACGACTACCACCTAATCTAAGCAACTTAGGACGACAACTTGAAGAAAGCCATATAGGATCATTATAATTTATTGCTGGATTGCACGCGGATGCGCTCGTGTAAACGTAAAATATCGTAAATTCCCGTTCCCGCGGGAATTTCGGGAAATCCTCTCTAAGTGCGCCGCTAAAGTTTCTAAGGAACTTTCATACCAAACTTTCTAAGGTCAGTAGTTTCGGCTGCTGGTTGTCCTTCAGTCACTCAGTTTCTCAGTAACGGAAAAGTTTTAAATACATGTACATATATTGTTAAAGTTGCCTGCAGGTGTTAGTTTCCTCACACTGCATAATACCGTCACAGATTTGTTAATGTCAAGAAATTAATCTTGATTTAAGATAAATCTAATTTATAAATGTTTGTTTACGATGAAAATCGAAACTGGATTTATCTAATAATATATTGAAGAGTCTCAAATTAACCAATCGTATTTGGTTCCATAAACCAAACTTTTAGCACAAATAAAGGAACAACGGCATTTCAATTTTAACTTAAGTCAGTAAATTTCCTTGTTATTCAACATCAAAGGCCTATTCTTATTTACCTTAACGAAAATATATTGAAAATATATATTTTGTGATCATAACGCCCATGTAACTGTTGTGTGATTGTAATGATATAAACGGGATTTACTAGTGAATTGGTCAGCATAGGGACAATGTCGATTGGAGTGTTGGTTTAAAGTCTGTTACTAAAGCTTTTCTAGTTATATTTAATAAAAAAAAGTCAAAAAGAAAGTTATTCCTAGACAAGTTATACACACAATATAAATATAATATATATGTAAGTAGTATATACAGTTAGAATACCACAAGTCACTACGTAGACTGCTCATGTAAAATTCATTATTTATTAGTTGTATATTCCAAGTCAAATTTTTACATTAATATTCTATTTCGTACACACAGACTCAAAATGTTTACTAATTCACAACTTAAACAGCTACTAAACTGACAGCTTTAATATTAGTGTAGGTTTGGTCGGGGAACAGTGAATTATTAAGAGATTGCCTGCAGTACGAAAGCGTTTGCCTTTGTCACAAATTTTCATGCATTACGAGTACATCAAAGAGTTTTGCAACTTCACTTGTCAAGTTCGTTTCATTTAAAATAGATACAATCCTATTGGGAAAGAAGTAAATTTTATTCATAACATTGTAACTTAATTTAATCTGTTTATCTTGTATAATAAATATCATTTAGTGTTATTATTCGATTATTTTTGTACATAATACATAATATTATTTCGCCATCGTATGTACAGTCGGTTGAAGCCAATGTGTGAGTAATGTGGTTTGAGCGCACAGAAATTCTGCATGGCAACATTTGAAGACCAATTACGCGCTTTGATAATTTATGTTGTGTACGGTTCATTTATAATGTGGTGTTACAATTTGCATAATAAGTAATTCATTTAAATCAAAATGTTATGTACAAAAGTTTATGTTTATGAGATAGATATTCGGTTGTAGACTAAACTCCTTGCATCCAAATAATATGTGAAGTAAAAGTGATTCTATAGATATTTCTGATATAATCTGATCTGATATAATCTAATTGCAAAAGTGGAGAGACTGATGGTTAACAAAAAAAGCAAACACAGTCTCCTAATTTGAGTGTGAAAGGAAGTTTCAATTTAACTTCTAAACTTTTTACAATTATGCATTTTTAGTTTCGCTCTCATTTTAATATTTTTATAATCTTGCAATTTTCTAGACTAGAGACATCATTTAGGTATGAGGGTTATGCAATGTAATGATTTGGTACACTTTAGAACTTATCTACTTTTTAGTGATTAAACATGAAGCTACAAATACCTAATCAATGTACTCGTAGATAGGATAGATGGCAATAGAACTCTTATTTTCAATGTCGTTGAAGACACAGATGAAACTTATATAAAATTAATTTAAATTTAAACATACATGGGCTATTATAGCTTGTATATATGAATATAGGTAAATGGCACCAAAAATTTACTGTAGAACACCTGGGTAAACCACTTTGGTGTTCCACGGGACGAAATAAGGAAATGAATGCTGTAAATGGAAGTTACAATGCCATTATCATTTTAATGCAACTCAATTTCATAATAAAAATGGGACCAATTTGAATCGTGTTTTCCGCGAAATGTAAAAATAACCCAATTTTTGGAACAAGGAAAATGTCGACCTACCTTGTGTATGCCAAAAAGCTGTTATTTTTGGGCCAAAGTGATTCGCTCTTTGCGGTAGCGTTATCCAGCCATGGCGCGTGTTGTGGTGGGTCCCTAAATTGCGCTGCTTTAATGAGATTTACCTATACTAGGTCTGATTGAAATATCATTGTAATTTTATTAAAATATAAAATAAATATAGAACTTTGAAGGGACGCGAAAGATATTTTGTACGGAGTCAAGAACCTGTTAGAGGACTGTCACGTTTGATTCCTCTAACAGCGTACCTGTTAGAGGAATCAAACGTGACAGCAGAACAGCTCCCATGATTGGGCCCGTATAACTGGAAGTTTGGTAAAACTATAAGGTATATATATAACTAATAGGTCACCACATATGGCTCTATGGGAGAGTGTAATCTTATTTAAGATTCTGAACCGGAAATAAAAAAAAATGATCAAAAAAGAGAAAAGAGTGCGGGAAAAAGTACTTCGAGCTAAACTAATCGGGTGAGGGTTCAACATAAGCTACAACGTGAGAGAACGAGACGGAAATTGTTATGAATGACAATGTATAATTGTATATCGAAAACTCATAATGCAATGAAACAAAAAGAATAAGAAAAACGTGACTACCAAATATAATCACCATAACCTTTGAAGCTACAAAACGTCAAACGTTCAAATATTCATACCAAATTTTACACAGCGTTACACAAGGGCAATTAAAATTTTATAAAGTCTGTCGTTGACAATGGAATCGATTAATGAAATATGGAAAAGCCATCATTAAAAAGTTTTATTATTTAACTGTGGATAAGCCAGAAATAAAATGTAAAAATCTATGTAAAACAAGGTGGAGCTCTTCATGTGAATAACGTAATTCAAGTGCTGTCTCCAAATTGCATTGCTCAAACAAGACCTAGTTAGTTAATCTAGGCCGGGTTCAGGATTTTACGAACCGTGTTTTCATTATTTTATTTGTGAGAAGATGTGATCCATGGTCCAAGGCATTAAGGGTCAGAATGATGTTAATGTGCCGGGACCCAGGAGGACGATTAATTTATGAGCATTTGTGTGTGTAGGTAGGTACCATACGAATAATAATACGAGTATATGCTTAGAAATTTTATAAGAATAACCATAACATTACGATTCTGCGGCTTTTACATAAGGTTAAATTCGTAACTTATCTTAGTTACGAATTTATCCTTATGTAAAATCCTTGCTTGTAAATAAATTTTATTAAAATCCTGCTTGAGATGTCTTTCAGAAGAAACATACATATTTAAAAGCGAAAATTGTATCTATAATATATCTCTAAAATAATACGGATTTACTATGAAATTTGACATTTTCCCTACAAATAACTGTACTTATTTTATTTTATTAACAGACTTTGACTAACGAATGTTCTTGCCTTGTGACTCGAACTGGTCGCACGAGCTTAAGAAATAAATTGCCATCCTGTATCGTTTGGGGATATACATTTTGTAATCGGATTAGTTTGACAATAATTATGTATGTAATGAAATCGGTCACACAATACTTTTTATTTAAAATAATTGCATCGGTGTATATTTTCTAATTTACGATATTTTTTTGCAAAGAGTTGTATTCGGTAAATTTATATTCGATTTAGCCAAATCCATTACAACCTTTTATTAATTTTCAGTTACCGATTGTTTCGGAAAGCGATGGCAAAAATAAATCCTTTGAAAGCAAACCACAGCCGGAATCCATTTTCATATGGAGAGAGCCCTTTGTATGTTTTTGATATTGAGTGACACGCTTCGTCGGCAAACTCGGGGATTTTAAACAAGGCTTTATGTCGATTTTACAGAAATTTAAAAAGAATACAGGTAGAAGTGATGATTATGGTATCGTTTCTTTTCCTTTTTTTTAATGAAAACTTTGTTGTACATTTTTGTGCTGGATAAAAAAAGTGAAACTCGTCGTCAGTTTCATGAAATTTATTGAATGGCAATTGATTACAATTGAATGCCTCAACGAATAGGCCTGTGAAGATATTTCTGCTCAAATTCAATTAAAATTTTACTCTTTCAATACCAAGTTGAACAATATAAATAAAAGCATCTTCTTATGAATACTAACATGTAAACAAGAATATTATTACACTCACCTGTCTTGACCAATTTGAAGGTAACTTGCTGTTGATTCTTGAGCTGTTCATTGTGTGTGGGGTGTGTTAGTTCCCGCAAGGCCATCTCCAAAGAAGGCTGCTGCATGACGCGCCCCCGAGGAGGGGACGCCTCCTTGTCCCGTGCCCGACTCAGCTTTCTGAAGAAACTTACTTTCTTCGACTTAGAATTGGGACCTGTAATAAAATTCAAAGTGTGCATACAACAAATTTAATACATACGTTTTTATTTACAAAGCTCTACTTAATAAAACAAAAACCTGCAGTTCAATCAAACAATACGGATTAGACAACTCCAGTCAATGGAAGTAAAAGTGGTGAAGCATTGTGGTTTATTTTATTACCATGTGCAATGAAGTCATTCTGTTAGTCGATGAAAAAAGCACTCCCAAATGCACACTTCATCATAAACCTTCTATAGATGACCGGTGTCCAGTTGGCGTCGAGTTTGTGGAGGCGCGGAGAGAGGTCGAGGGAGATATACTGGGTGCCGGCTCAGAATTGGGCCTCGGTGGGAGCAGGCTGAGTGAGGAGGAAGATGGAGAAAAATGTAATGCAGATACATCAGACCGATGGTCGGGCTCAGGCGTCGTGACACGAATTTTCGCCGTGAATTGTGGCGATGTCGCGACTTCGAACAACGCGTCGAAGTCACGATCGAATATATTTTTTCTGGAGAAAGCCGGCGTAGGTAAAGGGGCAGGTAGTTCGAATTCATCAGGGGCCGGGGTCCTAACAATTTTGCCGAAGTCATTGGGTTCATTGCGGCCAAGCTTCTTAAGGAGCTTCGCCTTAGTGCGCTCGCGCAGCTTAGCCGGCCGCTCGATGGACGGCGTCGGCGAGGCCGGCGCGCGCTCCGCAGGCTCCGGGGGCGCCGTTTTGGGGACGGAAGCGGCGCGGGGTGGGGCGGGGGTCGGGGGCAGGGGTAGCGCTCTTTGCGTCGCAGACGGCAACGGGCCAACAAGGACGTCGAGGGTGGGTCGCTGCCGAAGCCGTGGCAGCGTCTGCGAGTTGTAAGTCAGGGAAACTACTTCATCCGCTGGATATATTACGTACATCCCTGGTGAGACCGCATCGCGCCGGCCCCTCGCGCCCTCCGAAGAGGTGTACGCGCGTCACTTAATCTTACTGCTACCGATTTCGATTTACAATCTGGATTTTAGCATTCGTTTCAAAATAATTAATAATGAATCAAGTAAGTCGAAAACTTACTACTATTATGTGGAATGTTACAGAAGTGACGTCGCTTTCCTGGATGGAAAGGCGAAAAACGATAAAGGAATGTGTATGGATGGGATTTTGAGCTACGAACAGGAGGTAGGAAAGGAACTTATTCTTGTTTCATCAGCTACACTTCCGCAAAACGCATCTTGAACCTATGTGGAAAAATATGAAATTAAAAGAATAAAGATATTATTTATTACAATAAAAATAATCAACGTTTCCGAAAGTAACCAACAAAAGGCTCAAACGAACACCGTGTTGTAACAACAACAAAACAAACAACAACAGTTGTGCTGCGGCCTGCTGCACGCAATAGACACTGGTAATATTGACACTGTAAATATGTAGCTTAGGTCGTCGCTACAACAGGTCCATTGTATACCTAATTTACCTTCATTTGTTACAGTGGAAGCGAATTAATTATCCGGTAGGAATCAATATTTCTTATAAAATAAATCTACAAAATTAAAAGTTCAATGTTATTTTGAATTTAAGAGTAAAAGGTATGCTAAGCTGAATAGCTTGTTCATCAAATTAAGATTCAAATGACCTAGCCTTAAACAAAACTTTCAAGTTTGACCTTTACCTTGAAAAAGTTTTCGAATCTGCGTGAGAACAAAAGAAGGTGGCTCATACTAGGTTTATTTGTTCGCTGCCAGGCCAGCATAGAAGTAAAGTAATTAAGATTAAGTAAAAGTTAGTTTAAGGTTTAAAGTTACTTTTTAAGTCATTCAATGTCAATTCAACCTGTAATCTTAAAATGTTCAAATTATGTTCTTTACGATACTAAGTTACAATAACAAAGTCAACATTGAAACGGAATGTTGTTCAGAACGGCAAAGAAAAGAAAAAAATAATGAGAGAGCAGAGTATCGCTACGTAGTGAAAATTTAAGTGGCTCTAGAGTCGAGTTACCCCGCGGCTATTGTGGCGCGCTTGACCTGCTTGTCTCGCTAGTTTACACTTCAGATAACCCATATTCTGTATCACATTATCGGTTTCATCCCAAAATTGATAGAAATCTAACTAAATTGCGTGAATATCCTTCTAGAGCGCCAACCCTGCTTGTAGTTTGTTTAACTTTTTTTTAATAAAATAAGAATGTGGGGTGTTTTATTTTTATATTATTCATGTTTTTAGAGATATTGGTGCCTTTTGCTGTAAATATCATCAGGTTTAATCATCAATAATTAGTGGTCTTTATAGAAACTGATGAAATGTAAATAGCCGTTGTTGTATCAGTAAATTGCTGTTATTTTATTTTATAAATACACACTACGATTTTATTTGTCCGGATGTATGAATACTGTACGGCTACGGGCTATATCCATACATCCATACAACATATATGAATTGATATAGATAATTTTGTTCAGCTTTTTTTTAAGAGCCCCCGGTCCGCCAATATACACGATTGCGATGCACCAGCATACAACTATCGCTGCTTGGCTCTTTATTGACGTGACATGGGACAGCGACAATATGTCGCGCGATAAAAATGGCGTCGCGCGTGCCATGCTACGGGGGTAGAGTGCATTAGTCAGGAGAAAGAAAGGAGAAATGCTGTATAAAACAACTGAAATTTGGGTGTGAATAGCTGAAGTTAAAAATTCACAGATACCTCTTATTTTTATAGAATCGGCAGGTAACCAGCCTACATTTTAAATTTAAATGTTTAATTGGTTTTAACTTTGACACGAAGTTTCTCCCCCGTCAGAATTTCCAGAAAAAAGTGGCATGTTACTCCATGAAGGCATATAACAATTAAATTTTTTCCTAACTGTGCAAATTTGCTCTGTGGATACTTGACGTCGAAATAACAATTTTGCCTAAACTTCGATATATTAGTACAACTTTTGGCTAGTTGCCTAAAAACCTGTCTCAGCGACTAAAAATTATATAATAACAAACTCCTTTAAATTTAGTTGTAACTACTAGTTTAAACGTTTTAACATCGACGTAAATCTTCGAGCTTTCAAACTTCAGAAATGAACGTGACATTTTTATGTTTTCACAGCTTCAGCTGGTTTTATGTAATCCGCACCTAATTAAGTTTTTATTTTCTTTTATTTAGAAGTTTTATCGGTGAAATACGAGATTCTTTATCGTAAGACCAGTGTCGACATTTCCTGAGACTAATTATTGATTGATTACAAAAATTTTGACTCTGCCTATAATGTCATTTAATTCAAATGATAAAATTTTAGGCAAGCACTAGCTATTTGTTTCTAAGAATCACGTTAAATCGCGTATGCTCGCGATACTTGTCGTAATATATATAACCTTGATGTAACAACCGATTATCGAACTTGTCACACTAACGGGTCCTGATTTAGTTTTAAGTCTTTCTCTATGTCAAGACTGCACGAAGAAGAAACTTAAACTAACTGGAACTAAAATGATGAAAAGATGTTATAAAAAATTATTCTTCTACAAATTTCACATTTAGTGCTGCGCATTATCTGTTCATAGACTTGTTAGTGTACCCAGTAAGCTGGCAATATTTTTTACAAATTGTTACAACTAGTCAAAGCGTTTAATTTCCCACCACGAAAGTCATTAACATACAAAATTGATAAATGACTTCCGATAAGGACAAAAAGGGATGGAAATGGAAAGCATTCCGTGATCAAATCGCGATAGCAGATTGGATTATAGGGAATAACTTTACATATACGGTAACAGCTATTGTCACGGTTGTGCCACATGAAAACAATCAAATTAGACGTATATTCGAGCAGTCAGTATATCGAATCACTTGACCAACTTGATCCAGTACGAAAGCTCACTGAATATGCTTAGTTTGTGCTTTAAATAATAAACTACTAACAAATATCGCCTGTATACTTATACCATTATATTTTTTTGGTCAGAGAGTAGTAGTCACAATCTTGAAGTAATTATTACTGGCAAAATTGATAGCAAATGCCTATATTCTTTAGTCTCATATGATGGGTGGATCAGGTCTCTTCTACACTGGCCACTCAACTAAAAGTCGCTCTCCGTGAAGCCTAAAACAAGAACAGATGGAGGGATACCGTAACAGAGCTAATTCCGCAGGGAGTTCACGACCTTTAGCAGATTCCTCATTCCCTGTCCGTCTTAGAATCACTTAATGTTCAGTTGCTATAATGCTATCGTATCGTTAAAAGAAAAATCTTTCAATCTTTTCGTATTGATTCTTCTACTATTAACAGAAAATGAACAGAAATTGACTCTTTTTATTGGCAATCTGAGTCGGAGCTGGAGCAGAGCACATGCGAAGCAGAAATTTCAGAATAATTTTGAATGTGAAAAGATAAATGACGAATGTACGACATTGTATTTCTTTTTTTTTTTTAGTTAATTTACGTCGAAGCAGGTTCCTGTCACTTTAGTGTATTCATTAACCATGTGTACTTGTTTTGTGATTTACCGATAACGTTTAATTGCAAAGCTGTTTGCAGCGATGTTTTTTCATATATTTTCATTGTGGGCCTATAAATTTACATAACATCAGTGCGTCAACATTCTTATCTTTTGATAATATTTTGTTGACGTCAACAGATATCAGCTTTTCATTTATCCCTTTTAGGCAGTAAACAATCCCTAATATATGTAATCGGAATACATACAATCACACCTCTTTCCCGGAGTGGTACCTACGTAGAGACTATATCTTTCAAATTACCAAAATACCTGCAATTTTTTTTTATTGATTTTACATAAAACTAGATTGTCCTCGAAGCTTCGGTAGTGTAAAACCAAAATTTCCTTTTATTCCAGTTTTGTAAATCAGAAATTTCAATGATTCCCTCTCTTGCATACACTTCTTGTGTAATATTATATGAAAAAAAAATCCTCCTGCAGGACTTCGCATTGCCTGCAAGTCAGTAGCACAACGAGTTTCCTAAATGTACGATACATATGTAACTTAGAAAAAAGTGATTTTTGTTCAGGTAAGTAAGTATCTCAAATCTATTCAACCACTAATGGCTCTAATATATCAAAAATGTTTTTTCACATCTTCTCATTTTCTAGCAGCAGATCTATTATATTATAATATATATGAAAGCTGCTCATGGCATCTCTAAAAATTCAATCATTTTGCATATCTAGTACAACACTTCAGATAAGTATAGGTAAGTAAGTACCTACAACATAATAAAAATCCGATACGTGATGTTCGGTGAAGGCATAAAATATTGAAGTTAAGGAAAAATATCTGAAGCTATCATAAGATAACGGTAAGTTATCGGAGTTTTTCCTTTTATAATTACAATTACAATAGAATTACAAAATATCACACTAGCAGTAAATATGTTTGAATATACTCGTACATATATAGTCTCGTCTATATCCCTTGCAGCGTAGACAGAGCCTACAGTGTTGAAAAAATGTGGCATGATCCAATATGGGCTAGATTCTCCTGTGATATTTGTGAAAGTTGGATAAAGATAAACCCTGACTCATCAACTCTTGGATCATAGTCGAAAGGCGCATTCCGATCTCTTTTTCAGAGAAGTGAGGATGTAATCCGGATTAAGACCAGGAGGAAGAAGAACTAACGGAGCTTTATTTCTGTATTATCTTTACTTTTTGTAGATACGGAAGCGAATGGAGGTCGGAGTGTGGCAACAATGGCGGGCCCACACTCATTATGGCGAAAAATTTTAAGGACGCGGGAAACTTTTGCACACTGCGACTATTTCTATACACTGCACTTATTTTGTTATGCAGTATTGAACAGACATTGAATCTCAGTTTTATCTATCAGAAACTTTTATAACTCTTATTTATATTTTTTTTGATTATATTTTCGATTTCCCACTTTTTATGTGAGGTCGGCACAGTATGCTAGTTTTTTTCCAATTACCTCTGTCACTTGCCATCTCACTGGTCACTCCCTTTCTACTCATACTTTCCTTTATGCTATCTATCCATCTCTTTTTAGGTCTTCCCCTATCGTTTTAAAACTGACGAAACAAGAAAAAGATTGGACAAAGTTTTTATAGCAGATGTATTATCACTCAATATTTTATTAAGAAATGAGAAATTTGTATATGTATATACTAGCACTGGTCTCGGCAACTTTACATTAAAAGACAGAATTAAAGCCAATGCTCTATATTACACAATTTTTAATGAGAGACTTTTGCGATTTAAGCAAAATAAATTTATATTACGCTACCTTGAAGACTAAGCGCAGGTCATTAACAAAACAATCTTCATTCTTGAAAATTAAGTAAAAGTAATTTAACTTTTTTTCTTTAGTCAAAAGTCACTGTGAAAATGTCAACGTTTGTTGGTCTGAAAATTAAGACAGCGAAATATTAATTTACACTCCATCACAATGTGACAACAAGATTTAACATGTTACTGATACATTTACAGGTGTTTGGTAAATATTAACATTACGGATGACCTAGACCTAATCCGAAAGTTTATTATTTTAAGGTAGATATGTATTTGTCAAGCAATGCAACATTTTTAATTTTTGTTTGACGTTATCTTTATAACTTAATGTTTACAAACAAACCTACTTATAAAATAAATATGATTACAAACTAAAATTAAATTTACAAATTGTACAGTCTCTGCATAGCATCAACCTGCGGAAGTGTGAACAAAATGCAGCATTGTAATTATGAATGTCAATTGTCTTAAAAAAATACATTTATTTGACTTGTTCATTGATTTTAAACATTAAATTATTCCCTTGTTGTTTTTCATTCACCGTGATAAGTATTAATGTTGATTCAAGTGATTCATAATTAACTTTTGCTTTCGTCAAACTTTACTTAGGTTTTCATAATAACTTAGATAGTACTTGTTATTTTGAAAGACAAATAAATATATACATATTTTGATTACGATAAAAATCATAGTACAAATTTTAAATACAAAGTATCAATTACGTAGTAAACGTGTAGTGAGTCTCCTAAATTTAAGCTAATAAAGCTCCTAAATTTATTGATAGCTAAGAAAAAGTGAACTTAGATAATGCCGAAAAGCAACAGGAAAAGTTGTGTTCACCAAAACAAAACCAAATATACATTTACAAATCCGCATTAAACACTTACTAAAACATTAAAACGCTCACGAACAAAAAAAAGAAACGATTACCGACACAATGCAGCGGCTGTACATTTTCCGCATAAAATTAACCTAGAAAACTAAACATCGCATCGTACGTAGGTAAGTGGCTAGTGTCATTACCAGGGGAAACGGGGTATTGCGGGGTGCAACTCATTTCCCCTGGCGCAGACACATCCGATATGAGAGAAGATATTCCTTATGCATTGATGCCACTATTTTTTGACATATAGTACATTCTAATCACATACAAATTCTCGTTTGCATTCTAAGTTGAGATTTAGAGCCCGGAGCTGTCTATCTAATTTATGAAAGTAAGACAATGTCCTCTTAGTTATTAAGTATAGGCTTTAATATTTATAATAAGAAATGGAAACCCAAAATATAAGGATTTCTCTGAAGTAATCATTCACTACTAGTTTGAAGACAAGGTGCTCCTTACAATTGACAATGAAATTATACTTTGGCACATGGATTATATAATAGGAAATCATCCAAAGAGTATATGATATGGGCGAAATTTTGTGTCTTCTTATTTGTGGCGGTCGGTTTTATTTGGCTATAAATATAAACGAACCTACATTCATATTAAGGTAAGTGGAATACCTTTATAACTTGTGTAAATATTACTCACATTTTAGTATTCTTATTTTTAAGCCTTATGGAGCTACTTGATAAGAGAGATTTTCTTTAGGTTTTTTATAAGAGACAAACGTTTAGTTTTTTATGTTCTCCTTTTTTCAGGGAATTGGTATATGTGACTAAGTAGAATGTTACAATGTCACGCATACAAAGAGATAATAGTAAATAATGTACCAAATAAGGGGAGCGCATGCCTTCGCGTGATGCATCGCAGTAGAAGAATAGTTATAGGAATTTTCATTGTGAACGCGGTATTTCTTAAGATATTTGGAATGTAATATTACGTGTATCATAAAATATTTTCCAACATATAGTAGGTATATTTATTAGTCACGAAATTTGCTATACTTTTACACTTACGATATCTAAAAATACTTGCCTGATTTTCATGATGTCCTCGCCATATTGATAAACTCAAAGATGGCAATTAGTACTATTGAACCAGTTTGACAACGGTTTACAATTTCATATTTTTACGACGATGAGAACTTATTGACCTACCTATATATAGTTTCCGTTGGTAATAAATTAAATATACATACCTATACATAAAATGTGTTAACTTGGGATTCTTTTGTTAGGCGATAGCAAACCATCACTATTTGAATCGACACTCTTTCCAACTATAATATTTTTTTATTACTGAAACACCTGAACATGACCTTCCTTGGTCACGGAATGAGGTAGTCTCTGCCTACCCCTCCCGGGTAGAGGCGTGATTTGCGTATATCTTTCCATTTTTTATAATTTTGCATCTAAGTGGTACTTACAGAAACCCATCCCGTATATAAATTTGAAAGTGAATTTGTACAAGTTTTTGCACAACAACAGTTATGAGTATTATACAAAGGTCTCATTTTACACCGGAATAAAATTAATATTGTAGTTTTTATGCCCATGGCATTTGCAACAAATAACTACGACGAAGCTGCGGGAAAAAAATAGCGATTCAAAACTGCTAATTAAAGAGAAAATTAATCCAAAGAACAATTACATATGAGATAACAATAAGTAGCTTCTCGTTATACATTTAGATTAAGGACTTTAAAAAATATATACACATTATATTTTATTACGTCGTTGACTGTTCCGTATTTTTATCATGAAATTTTTTACTTTACTGTAGGCAAAACAACTATCAAAGCATTAAAAGGGCTTTTGCAGACTGAAACAAGCATTAGAGATGAAATATGATATTTTATCTGTCGATGGATCCATAAATGGGTAGGGTACTGAGATAGAATGGTATTATTTATTCTCGAAGTTGTGGGATTTCGATATTTTGTTTCATTCCATTTATATAACGTAAACTAAGACTAAAGGTTTTAGAGTTGTGAGATTAAATAAAAGTAATATAATTATTCAGTTATATACCTACGAATTAATTTTAATTTATACTTATAATGCGTAAACTCTGGCCATTAAGAAGTTTGTCCTATATGTTGATAAATGTAGTTCACTAAAACAACCTTAATGTTTACTATGTTTGACAATCATTATGCTATTCAGAAGCTTTCAGGTGTTAAAATCTTTTAGGTATATAAAAATATCTTTAAAAATAAGCAGTTAAGAAGTATAGTATCGATAAATTTTCACATAAAAATAAACACCTTTGTATATGATTTTTTTTATTTAGTTGCCTCATTTAATATGCACAAGAAGGTAATGTATGCTGGAAACTACACAACCAACTGAAGACTAAAAGATTAACAGTATTGTTGTTATTATAGCTGTATCCACAGCCCATATCGATATTAGAAGTGACATTTTGTTTTCAATAACCCCACAGTAGCATGTGATATAGTAATTAGGCTTTTTGTTGAATCACGTGTAATGATGATATTCAATATTGCAATTAAAGTAATTATTTACATTTTAAAGTCAACCGTATTTAGAAAAAATAAAAAATGTAATTTATAGACAGAATGAAACGAGTACTTCTGTCGATGGCTCTAAAAATATTCTGTAAAACATCTTGAAGTAAATTCAACGTAATCGATGGCCATCAATTCCTTAGCCGAGACCGCTCTCAAACTTAATTATGTACGATCACGTTCTTGCTTTTGTAAACGAAACCATTTATAAAAAGAAATTCACATTTAGTCATTATTTTTACATCTGTAGTTGGCATTTAATCAGGGCTATTTCTTTTTAGGGAAAAAAAGACAACAGCAAAGCTATTCAAAACATCATTAAACTGCCTCTGTGGCGCAGTAGCAGTGCGCTTGTTTGTGACACTGGAAGTCCCGGGTTCGAATACCGGCCAGGGCAAGATGAGGAGCGAACTTTCTCTAATTGCCCTGGGTCTTGGATATTTTTGTATATAAGTATTTATTATAAAATATAGATCATCGGGTTTGTATCGAACTTACTTCGAGGCTAATTCAATTTGTGCAATTTTCCTATATGTTTATTTATTTATTATCATTATGCAAGGTTTTACTTTGAAACTTATGATTGTTATTTTATTGTAGTTTTTGTGTCTTTTCTGTCAATGTTCATTAAAAATACATCAATAGTTCAAATGTTGCTTACCTTAATAACATTAAATGCCATAACTCTTATCTAGTAATTTTTCTTTAAATCAAACTAATTTTGAGTTAAAATTACATAAATTTAATTTGAAACACTCAAAGTAATGAATTTTACTCCTACAAAACATTCTGCCCGACCTCAGTCCTCTTATAATTTAATATCGTATATAGAACAATTTGACAAAACGGTACCATAATAAAAGTGGACACTTTGAAAGCTTTCGCTGTGAAAGATCATAAGTATGAATATTTAAGGTCGAATACTCAATTTACCTTTAGCGGAAAACCGTTACGTAGTGAAATGATTTTGTTTTGCTTTATATGGAAACCTTTTAGGATGATGCAAGGGTCCCACCTTGCAGGTAATTATGTAATGGAACATATTGAACGAGCAATTCAGTCTTTTAGGAGACTGTTCATGGAGTTTGGAGTTGGTTGTCCCATTGGGACCATGTCATTATGCCATAATAAGTAGTTAAATCTTAACTTGATCATGTCAAAAATGTGAGTCATGCGGCATCTGACTTGCATCTTTTCCATGACACTCGTCCAGATGTTACCGATTCATCTTTCTTTACTGTTTCTCTGTCATCATTAACCTCTTTTCTTTCATAAAAATACTTTCTACCTCATCTACCTGCTTAATATAAAACAATAACGTCACTGAATAAATAAACTTATTGCGAAAACTAGTTAATTAAATACACGACACATAAAAGTACCTGCCTTAATTTAGATGCCCAAGGGCCGCGAGTTCCTAAGAGCAGAAAATATGTCCACGTCGCGTGTGTTTATTACAAATGAAGGAATTCCCAGCAGGTTTCCTAATTTTTTTATATGACGGTCAGAATATAGGCGGCGTGGTGGGGCCGCCACCCTTCCACGTTGATAATCTTAGTTAAGTCCCTTTGAAAAAGAGCCATACGTTGCGTGTGATAAGAATTTAGAGTTCTAAATAGATTTGTTTTATTAAGTGTATCTTTTTAGGTTCATTATATTGAACCATAAGGTCAGGAAAATTTAACGGTTTATTTGGCAAAGGATGCTGAAGAATTTTTTCAATAATTATTGGAACATGGTAAAATGTAGACTTACTGGTTTTGTCATAATATTTGAGAACGTCTTTTGATATGTTTATTTATTACAACACACACACACACACACACACATCATCACGTCTATATCCCTTACGGGGTAGACAGAGCCAACAGTCTTGAAAAGACTGAAAGGCCACGTTCAGCTATTTGGCTTAATGATAGAATTGAGATTCAAATAGTGACAGGTTGCTAGCCCATCGCCTAAAAGAGGAATCCCAAGTTTATAAGCCTATCCCTTAGTCGCCTTTTACGACATCCACGGGAAAGAGATGGAGTGGTCCTATTCTTTTTTGTATTGGTGCCGGGAACCACACGGCATTTTTATTACAAATATAAAATTAAATCTTTATTTATTTCATTCACATATTTCATATTAAAATTTAAATCAATATTAATTAACTATATATAATTTAGTAGAATTTTAAGTTAACATCCTGTACCACATTTTTTCATATACCAATATTATTAAATCCAGCTCCATTAATAAATATAAAAAAATATGTATTACCATCGCTTTGCAAGCGTCCTATATCTATCGTAGCAAATCTATTAAATTAGTAGAAACGTTTGGAAAAATATAGTACAACATAAAGAGACCAATGGGAAAAGTGTGTTATCGGCAATCCTTAATAAAGGATCCTTCTATCAAAATCTGTCAACTGGCAGCCCACTCCCGCAGCGGATTCATCTTCGTTTATAAGACCTGTCCGATCCTGCGTTAGATGTGAGATTACTCTCTCTGTGTGAGAATTTGTTACCCGCAAACCCATTTGTAAATGAAGGATTAGTGCCTAAATTAGATTTCGTAAATAAGAAAATACACCGTCAACATTATTTTTACAATTAAAATCATTGACATCTTACCACTGCTACACGGTAGAACAAATTAAAGTTGGCATAACGACACACGAACACACGTAAGTGCCAATATAATGAAATCAGTACAACTCCCGACTTCATAAGGTCATGTAATTGGTACTTTGCTAAGTAATAAAGGGTTTATAACAGACCGGGAAGTTTCAGTTGCGGCATGTTCCTTGTTTCATACTCATTTGGTGTATGCTTAGAGGAACTATAGTGTAGATAGAGTATGCGTTACCTATCTAGCGAATTATACATTTCTTACGAAAGAGTCACCTGTAAATAAGCAAGTCTGTACTTGTCACGAGTTGAACAAACATCAAATTATGTTTGATTAACTAATTAAAAATGTTACTTCACTCGTTAAAACAGTTTCATTCACGAGCCATCAAGCGACTCTAATTAGAACTTCTCTGATACTGTTGAAGAGATCTCAGAACATCGCTGGCTTTTGATTCAATACTGCGGATGAATGCGATAAGTACCTCGTTCACGATCGATTGATGCAGCGGTAAGTGCACTGGTAGTAAAGAGGATTTGATTTTATTCTTTGTCTCGAAAAGATATCACTGTTTTGTTAATTTAATGAAATATGTTTACAGTTGAACTTTTATTAGTTAAGGAAACTTTCACGGCAATAGAACTAAGTAGGTTCTGTAAAAACGTCAAATGAAGTATGTCCTACAAATAACATGTTTTATAATGATGACATCAACTTAAAGGAAACCGAAATATATCTAAGGGTATAATTTGACATCCCAAGAGTTAAATAATCAGTGTCATTATCTGGTCTTTCCAGCCCTGGATGGTGATCTTTGACAGTGTTTGGGTTTTCCCCGGAGAGACTCAAACCCAGACGAATGCCAAGAGGATGATAACACCATACCTAGGTAACGTACATCTTAATCTCAAATATCATCGTAAATTCCAAACCTTGGATCTAGGGATTAGTAATTTGACACATAGCTTCCTTATCCTATTGGTGCACTAAAAGAGAATTCCCACAAAGATGTTCGTATTTCCGGTTCTATCACGACTAAGAATCGACTTTATAGAATTCTTTTAAATTTTTCATCTTTTAAATCAGTAAATGATTGTTTATCCAGTGAATCGTAGGTGACAAAAAATACGTTGCCCATGGTTAATAAAGTTAAACCTGGAGTGCGAGTTATCCCGCGTAGGGTGCCACGTCCGTCGTGGGTCGACCCCAAAATTAAACATTAAGCGACACGCATTCACTTCATTAATAAGTTATCAACCGCAGTTGAACCGAGTCACGTTGTTTTCAGCTTGGATTTTCAGTCAATTATAAGAGTGAAAAATAAATATATCTATCTAAAAATAAAGCAATTCTATATTCTATAGACCGTACTTTAATTATAGCAAGTATAAATAAATTGGAGTGGGAGGCTATCTAATATCCCAACGAGTAAGATGAAACTAATGAATTTATTAGTACCATATTTAATTATCTAAAGGCGCTGGGAAACTATAAATGATATAAAATGATCTTGATATAAAACAAAGAAAACTGATTGACGTCTGACTGACAAATCAGCGCACAGCCTAATTGGTCTTTGAGACGTGCCCCAAAATAGGATTTTCCAAAAGTCTCACGGGTATGAAAATTTTACATTAGTTTAGATTTGTGTAAAAATGCCAGACAACATTGGAATCCTTGAAATGGAAAATAAATAGCCATATTCTAAGCCGTGTAACCGAAATCTCCTAAGCCTATGTTGACAGAGATCTCGTTATTTTAGGTGAATTTATTTGGCACATATTTCACGGAGAGTTTCTTCTGGCGACGAAGATCTGTTTTGGAGACATCTGGTTACAAGATAATTCTATTTATATCGTTAATAGGTTTTGCCTGTTGCTTTGCTTCCATGATAATTATCCATACTAATATTACAAATGTCTGCTCGTCTAACTGTAACGCTTTCACGCCTAAACCACTGAACCAATTTTGTAATTTAATAAAAAAAATAAAGTTGTTCCTGAGGAGGAACATAGGCTCCTTTTTTTATTGGAGAAGGGGTTTAAATAGGGCATGAACGATTATCAGTATACTTTTTTGGCGAAAGAAGTCGCGAGCTATTAATAAATTATTATACGGTACGTTCTTACCTCAACATCAAATTTTTGGAAAGGATAGCCAAATGTTTGTTTATAAGTAACTATCTCTATTTATAACAAATGGGCTAGTTAAAGATATGTCTACTTAGAATACTTATTTTCAAAAATAAATTAGATCTTATATTGTGCAATAAATGGAATAATATCTTACGGAAAGCGGCTCCAGTAGTAGTGATCGAATCAGCTGTACAATTCGTTTTACTTTGCTTAATCAAAGAGCAGATTCTGATTTAACGAGAAAATCGAATGCAAACGAGAATTTAAAATTGTTTCCATTGTTAACACAACTTTTAATAAAAATGAGTCATACTTAAAAAACGTCTGCTTTTTGAATCTTATTTTGTGAAGAATCGACATTCGTTAAAAAGTTAAGTGGAAGCCTAAGAGTTCATTCCATTACCTTTACCTGTATTTATTTTGTAAAGATGAAACTTTAAATAAGGTAAACATAATTTTGTAAAATCAAGATTAACAAAATAAAAGTAATAATGGTGACTCATGTTCGGCAATGAGCGTACTTTTCCACCCAGAAGTGTAAGAATATACAAAAATTACATATTACGCGTACAGATATCTTTTCTCGTGTCAGCAAAAAATTGTATGTAAATAGGAGAAGAAATGTGGACTGACATTATCTTTTTGGATATGGTAGAGAGAGGCTGTGAAGAATTTTCGGCAATTTTCACTAGTTAATAGTCATATTACTCCTGCCACGGTGTCGGTTCTAAAGGAGCTTTGGATTCATTGCAATGACCACAGTCAAAAATAGGATTATTAACCCTGCAGTGGTCGCGCGGACTACATATGTAGTCCACTGATACAAAATCAGTTTTATTTCTTAAACGCTACACGTTAGGTTCTTGTGCCGCTAGGTACTTTCAAATGACTAATCGCGGAACGTTCACAGTGCAGCACGAGCGCCGGTCACACGCGGATGTAGCAATACTAGCTCCGCAAAGTTCCTGGACTACACATGTAGTCCGTGCGACCAATTACGTAAGTATTTTTTCACTTCATATTTTTTTTGTTTTAATTTATTTTATGTATAAATTGATGTAAATATGTAATATAAATATTTTTGATTTATGTTATTTTACTATAAATTAATTTAACATTATATTTTTAGGATAAAAATGGATTATCGACAAGCTGCACAAATAGAGGCGTGGTTGAGAGAAGTTGATGCCGACATCGACAATTATCAAGCTGAGTCTAGCTCGGACGAGGAAGTAGATCAGAGCAGGAACAAGATATTAGAGGAGAAGGGTCGGGTGAAAGCTCTGAAGATGAGGAACCACCTCAGCAAAGACGATGGCGTAATGAATATTACACAGGAGTTGATAACACAGTGTGGTCTAAAACGCTTCCTCAAAACAGAGGAAGAACCCGGAGGCAACATAGTGTTTTTTGTTGATAAAATGTTCTTTGTATGACGTTTCGAGAAACTCTAGAAGATGGCCTCTAATGGTGTTCTTCAATTTACTAAACTTGAGTGCACCAAATGCATTATGTATTTACACAGCAAATAAAAATTATGAAAATATATGCCGTCGGGACTTCCTGATCGACTTATCTTTGGGTTGGATGAAACCATTGGCTCAAAAAAGAATAGACTCAAAATCGTTGCCGAGGTCTTTGACAATAAAAATTAAAGATTTTCTAGGTATTACGGACCAAAAAAGACAAGCACCAGCTTCAGAGGCGACGTCGAGCAATGTAGGCGCCGTTGCCACGACTATAGAAGAGCTCGCAATAAAAATACTTGAAAGTCGTGCACTGCCTGCAAGAAGTTTATTTGTGGAGATCATTCCAAGATTATGTGTCTTTCCTGTGTAGAAAATGCTATGAATGATTAATTTTTATTATTATATTTAAATGTGATCTCAATCAATCAAAGCTGTGATTATTGTGCCAATTTAGAGAAGTATTTTTGTTTTTGTTTAATTAATATAAAAAAGAGTTGACATCTAAGTTTTTATTTTATTTTATATAGTTAAGAAAACTATACTGATTATAATTCCATAAGTAAAATAAATAAATTATATAAAAAAACAAAAGTTATTTCATTTTGAATATGGACTACGTATGTAGTCCGCGCGACCACTCTTGTCTCGATTAGGTGCGCGACCACTGCAGGGTTAAGGTAACCGAAAGTTACTCCCGTCTGACCTTCGAGACCCTAAGATCTAATTTCTAGCACGGAAACCAAACCTAGGCCGGACTCATTATTCTTATGTCATTAATTTGTTGTTGATATTTATTACGGTGACAGAGCTGTTTAAAACTACAATCAACAAACCTACAAAACCTGTATCCCTAAACGTGTGTTTCATGTAATTGGATTTTAATCCTCAACCCCAACTAAATTGATTCCATTTTAAATTAAATTAGTACTTGCTGCATCTTCCGTTCCTTCAATTGCCATTTTAATTGAGTTGTCAAGCAAATGGTTTGCCAGTTTACAGTCGGATTAAGCAAATGCGATTGAACTTCTCCTTTTAAATTATTAAGATTTACAACGTTTTATTTTTACTGCTAGCCGTCATGACAAAATTAATCATTTAATCTCCTCACTTTCTTGCAGTATGTATTAAAAATTCATATAGCTGCGATATCAAGTGTTAAAAATTAAGATTTTTAACACTTGATATCAGGAGGCATTGAGGCATTTTTAGTAACCTTCTGCTTACCTTTAAGATGTTTGTGTAGGAACTTTCATTGTAAAATTGATTGTAGAGCTTCAAAATTCACTTTTCGTATAAGTATCGTAAGAAGTAACTAAAGGACTGAAAGATTAATGGCAAATGTAATAAAAATAAACAAAGATAAGCCATGTTGGTCTTTTCAAATAACGCTTTGTAACTACAAATGATAAAATTTATATATCTTCAATTTTGCCCAGAACTAGAAAGCACTATGGAATGCATATGCAATAATTACATTAGAGAGAGGTGGATTTTTTTACACAATGTGATTCAAAATTGGTGCCTTTTGGTTCACGGCACTTGAGAATGGACCACTCCATCTCTTTAACATGAATATCATAAAAGGCGACTATGGATAGGCTAAAAAAGGATTCTTCTTTTAGGCGATGGGCTAGCAACGTGTCATTATTCGAATCTAAGCTGGATGCGGCCTTACAGTCTTTATGCTACTGTTGGCTCTGTCAACCCCGTAAGGGATAAAGACGTGATTCAGTATGTGTACCTATGTATGATGCAAAATAATTTAAAAATTGAAAATACGTAGGTCTGCCTAACCCTTCAGAAAAGATGTGTAATTTTGTCTGTGTTAAGAATTTAACAAAACAAACTGTTGAACTACAAACAAAACTACTACTATTGTTCAACGACGATAGAAAGATAGACTTCTCAGTTTAATTAGCTCCAGGGATGTTTGACATAATATGGACAATAAAACGTTTAACGTCCGCAGTAAAGTGGCATCCGACAAACGACGCGATGGTGAATGTGCATTTAGCTCTTTCCAACTTTGACTGTAGACTGAGTGGAGACGATTATAAATAAATGTTACTACAATGTTGCTTTGTCTTTAAGTTATTCTATTAAATAGATTGTCAAATGTAAAGTTGTAACTTTCAAGTCTACTGGGCAAACCTCGAGTCGACGTTATGCAGGTAGAGTTGCTGCACAGTAAACTTTATTTTATAATTTAGTTAGCTTTTGATTTCAAAATCGGAATAAATAAGAGTACCCACTATGATTTTGGCTCGAAAAATTTTATAACTACTAACACTACTACTAAGGAGCAAATACTGTTTTTAATTATTATTATACTTTTGTTTGTGTGCAAGTGCCTTTTCAATTCAAAATTAAAAATTGACCCCAAAACGTGTACTGTTACAAAAAAGCATTGTTCACTATCCAGTTCACAATCAAGGTATTATAAATAAAATATTTATTCACATGTCGGTTCAATATTTTGACTGGCGTATTTCAACCGAGCTAAAACTGAATTTCTGACAAAGGTACATTTTCACAACACTCACAATAGAACGAACAAATGTGGCCAAATGAACAAAATTTCTGCAACCAAATAATGCTTTGTATTCAATATTCTGCAGATGGAAATCGGTTTTTCAATCTACCATGAATGAAGATGGATTTTTTTTATTTGTTTCGATCTATTCAATAAATTAAAACAGTTAAAAATACATTTCTATGCATTGAATGTACTGTAACATAAAAACAGTTTTGTTTGCTATGAAGAAAAAGAAGTGAAATAAGAATTTGAAAAAAAAAACATGACTCTGATTGAATCCGGTTAACTTATCGATTAGGTACAGAAGACTTTTTCTGAGTTCCGAATTTTGAGGAAAAACATCATAAGTAAATTGAGGCAACTAAATGTGTTACCGTACCGACTTGCCCAATCCAGGATCGTGGGTGCAAACTCCGCGCACTTGACAAAGGTGAGGACGTAACCAGGACTAAGGCTAGACGGACGATGATAGTGAGAGACATGTGACCTTATCCAGTTTTGTAAATTTCGTATGAGAAGTCTTTGCCAAGCAGGTAGCCGTTTTAAAAATTTACCATTATCACTTCACACAGAGTAAATACAGAATAGTATGGCTTTTCATCTTAAATAATAATAATGCATCTTTTAACAGTCAAGATATTTTTAGGTACTAGTTGAAAATGCGGATAAAAGCCAAAAAAAAACAACATGGATATTTTGAGAAATATCTCAAGCATTTTACCGTCTCAATTTACTTCGCAATTTTTCGTCTTCCATAGTTAATAGTATGACCGCGCTGTGCGTGGTAAATAATTCAGTCACGTTTACCTTACCCGTAACTTCGTTGCCACAAAAACTTTTAAAAATTACATTTTTGCCTTAAGGGTTTCAGTAACCTTTTGTATTTAGCTAACATAAAATTTTCGACACTTGCATACGTTGTGTAGCTTGTGATATTTTTCTAAAACAGTGACGGCATTTGCCAAACGTGGCTTTTATTTGAAATAAAGCTTCTCATTGCCTCTTCTAATACTATTTATTTTAATAATGTAGATATTTATAAAATAAAGTATGAATGGCCCAAAGTTTTCGCTAAAAACTTTTGCAGAGCATTTTTAGAGGGAGCAACTAAGTAAAGTTTCTAGTTTCATAAATATTTTACGTTAGTATCTAAAATGTATAAAAATTCTTGTATTCTTAATATTATTCGTAAAATCTATTTACTACTGAACACAATTACATAAAAAAAATTACATCATGTTCTTAAAGTAATTATGTAAAAACGGTTTACTGCATCAAAAAATTTTTCTAAAACATTAACAAAACAATAAATATAGTGCAAAAGGCTGCCTTTTCGCAAATGAAATCCCTTTAGAGCCGCCTACCAGAATATGATAAAACAAGTATATGGTCTGCTATTTGGGAATCCCTGCATTTATAGTTCTGTCTAGAAGTATTATATGTATAAGAATTCGGTCACCACCTACTTTATAAATCCATTTCTAACACGTGTGTGAACTCATGATTTACTGTACACCATCTTTATTTATTGCCATACTTTCCCATTACAAAAAGCGCTCAAGGGAATCGCATACATATCTACCGAATAATTTATCGCCACTTGTGTCACAAGAAAGCTAAATTTTTGTGTTTGATCATATCTTTCGTATTTGCAATAAGTTGTCTTTACATTTAATAAAGAAAATTGTATCGAAATCGATCCTTGTCAATTAATAGGTACCTTAACTAGTAACTCACTTGTTTCACTCAATTGAATTTTTACATAACGGTATAAGTAGTAAGTAATAACAGCCTTGTAGATTTTGACAAAATGGAAAGTAGATATTATTTTCTAACAAAGGGTAAAATCAGAAAAATTGTGATTCCATATGATGAGAGTAAAAGTTTTTTAGTAATAGTGTTGGTAATATCTCGAAGCTCTTAGATTTTTTTGGGCACAAATCGTGACGAAGTGATTATATTTGAAGTGATTGTAAACATTTCAAACAAAAATGCATATTATTCGTGATGTGGCGTAAACGAAATGTGGCTTACTATATACTTTTAGCAGAACAAGAATTATGAAGTGTAGCTTGACTTATGAATTTAGTAAGTAAGTTTCGGTTATACATATTCTATTACCAGAATACTAAATGAAAAGCATTCTTGTCCTCGAATATGGCTTCAGGGAATATCGGCGGATTAATTCAAACTATGAGTTAATTAAATCTATAGAGGTCTCTAATTGAAATGTCCCGAGGTAAAATAATTAATGGAGAGTCACTGTACCGTAGGCTCTGTTTGTTATCATTCTAAAACGAGTAAAGTTTATTGTTAAATCCTATTTATTAAGGGGCAAATATTTATTTGAAACATATGTTTAGAAGTTAAAAGTAACTTCTATATCGACTATACAACCATTCTGAAAATTTTATTGACCGAGTGAGCCAGTTGTACCAATCAATAAACATACATGCATAAAAAAACTGAAAGGCCTCGTTCAAAGTTATGGCTAAACTAATTGATATTCAAATATTGATAAGCTACCTAAATTTGATAAGTCCTCAGTCGCTTTTTACTATATTCATGGGAAAGAGATGGAGTGATTTACTAATCAATTTGGGGCATAATACATATTATGTATCTTCCTTTATATGGCGATAGCTTTCAAACCGCTGGTCTGATTTTTATGAAATTTTAATGTATGTATCATGAGACAAATGATGGGATGAAAAGTGACTGTTGAAAGATGGGTGTCATAAATGCCGAATGGTTCCTGACCTTTAATAACAGATTAAACACTCAAAGAGCATTGACGTCAGGAAGTGGCCGATGATATAATATGCGTCATATCGTAATCTCTTCCAGTGAGAGCGATAAACACAGTGAGGTATTTAAAGGTGTACTTATATTATTATATATCGGAAATTTCTTGTACAAAGTTTAGTCAAATTCAAAACAAGACAATTTCTCCGATCAAATTATAACGAAAATTCCAAACTTTGAACATCCTACTTACTTTTCGACTAACTAAGTAAGATAATTAAGTAATTTATTTTTATATTTAGCTATTACGATCTTTAGAGATGTCGTAAAGTTTTATGTTCAGAATGCGTTTCAAAAATGTACTTACTTGTTGAAAAACATTAGAAAGTGGGAGTATTGTATTTAATTGTCGGTCATGAATTGTTTTAAACATAAATGTTTCAAAGGTGTTTCAACACCTAGTCTAGATTTTGATAGTAGTCAGTATATCTATAGAATCTAATTATCAAAGCCGCTCGAGCTCTTAATTGGAAAGCAATCAGGCGAAAACAATCAAACACCATGTGTAAATGTTGCTGAAATTATGTAACGCTAATCTAGTGTATGCGCCACGGATGGGCCAACAATTTGTCGTTAGACCTTGGCTAGCGCGGTGACAATGAACGTGTTCTGTCACGATCTAAAATTACTCCGAACGTCCCACCTGTGTCCGGGACTCAACGCTCAGCTGTTCGACTGACGTATTGCCGCATCTTAGGAGTTTCTATATCACTTCAATGTGTATGCGAGCTTGGTCCTTTTTTTACTAGCTGTTGACAAAGAGTGCATGTGTAACCTGAACGTTGTTTATAGAGTAAGGCAAGTCAGAGGCGTTGTGGAACCAACCGATGGACATCGAAGGACAAAATATCATGAGGAAACTAAAATTTGCATATATTTTCGTACTAAATTTTCACAAGACAGAGAGAAAGCAACCGGAACAAGAGCCAGAGTAGGATTTTAATGAGTTCAGAAATTAACAGTGCTCACATGGCGCTGTGCTATTATGAACTTCAGTGTAGTCGTAAATATTAGACGAAATCAATCCACAGGTAAGTATTTATCAAGTGAATGAAACTGCTCTTATTTATGTAGGTAATATTATACGTTATAGCAAATTTTTTAAATGATTTTTAAGTCAGTCACTTTTTTTCTTTCCATAAAATAATGATGAATTTTTGTGATAGCCTCTAATGATTAAGTAAATAAGACGCTATATCTAATTTTCTTCTCGATTATCGTATCAGGTATTTGTATCTCAGCCTTAAGCTTTTTGAGTGGCAAAAAATTACAGTCTTAATTAATTTTTTAAGCAGCAAACCGTATTGTTAGACTTCCGGACTGACAGCGCTGACACCGGAATTTGTTCATTATACCGGGAAATTTTAAGCGCTTTAATTTTTGTCTCATTTTATTTTTCAGCCTTGGTATCGCGCGTTGTGAATAGTATATCGGTAAAGAATATCACGTTTAAATGTCAACATTATTGGGGCTATTAAAAAAACTATTACGAAAGAATCATTGGTATTGATGAATGGGTAATATATTGTGTTAATTTTAAACTTAATTTAAAAAGTTCAAATGTACTTATATTACATTATCAACCGCATAACAACCTATGAGTAGGCTACATATGGGTAAGTTAATACGGACTTGCATTAAACCAAATTCAAACGTAAGCATTTCGGCCCCAATAGCATCATTCTTTATTAGGGCACCTAATTCATTCAAGTTTCTTTCGCGATGTTCTTCCAACGATATCTTTTTTGCATCATAAAGTTTATTAAGGGTTCGGTTATTTGGTCTGACCATCAGACCACCATAACCAAAGTGTCGTTTCATGACGTACCTATCAAAGACCAAATATGTAGATATCTTTATATGGATAAAATAATCACTTATATTTTGCTAATATTAACAAAATTAACAGTAAATTAACAGAACTACAATGTCGTTTTTCGCAAATCCCACGAGATTTCTACACACTTTTTTCGGGATTAAAAGTATCCCATATCCTTTTCAGTAAGTATTCCTTACTATTCTTGTGCCAAATTTTATCAAGATTGAGAATGTATTAAGTTGAGAATATAAGCGTGAAAACGGTCACAAAAAGAAACTATTTTTTTTAAATATTAGTTGGGATCGTATGGATTAGTAAGGATTCTTTTCTGCTTGACTGATCTATCAAATTACCCACCGTTTTCAATTAGATCCAACGGGATGTTTAATAGGGCAATGAAAGTAATAATTACACTGGACGAGATAACTGACGTTTATTGATCATTCTATCTTCTTTGATTCAACTTAGCTTTAGTAAATTTCCTCTGAACAATGAGGTAATCTAATTACTGTAAGTAATCCGATAACAGGGGCCATTGGGACGTACTTACAATCCATATTATATGAAATCACGGCCAAAATATTATGCAAGATAACGTTTTCTTTAAAAATAATATAAGAAACCGATAATAATTTGGTTATATGAGTTGGTATAGTAGTATCTAATAACTTTAGTTTTGTTTGTTTGTAAAATCTTTGACGGCCTTTGTGGCGCAGCGGTAGTGCGCTTGTCTGTGACACTGGGGGTCCCGGGTTCAAATCCCGGCCAGGGCATGATGAGAAACGAACTTTCTCCGATTGGTCTGGGTCTTGGATGTTTATCTATATATGTATTTATTATAAAATATAGTATCGTTGAGTTAATATCTCGTAACACAAGTCTCGAACTTACTTCGAGGCTAACTCAATCAGTGTAATTTGTCCCGTATATATTTATTTATTATTATCTTTACTGCATAGAAATTTACCCAGTAACAATAGTGCATAGTTATAAAAGAAACAAATCACTTGCAATGGCGGACTTATCCCATAAAGGGATCTCTTTTAGTCAACCGGTTAACGATAAAGGAACTAGATAATTAAGTTTAGTTGTTTTGTGTAGAGTATAAATTAACCCAATTATATTTATAACCTCTGCTTGAAAAGTCTGTCATAGTATGCGTCAAGGTAAAAAGCTCTTATGAATTGTACACTAAAAATTTTAGTTAAACTTAAACAATAAGCTAATTTTGTTATAGTATGTAATTCCATGCTGTTTAAACGGCTTTTCTTTTCATTTGGAAATCGGAACCTAAGATAACGACTGAAAATATACTAAGGAGAGAAAATGAAAGTAAAAACTCAAATTAATGTAGCAAAAATATACATATTTGACTAAATAAAATAAGCTACTCGTGCTTTACTAGATTTGCTTTACCTTCCAGCCGAAACTCTAAACATGAATAAGGACTTTCAAATTCAGCCTTAAATAACACAAATTAGCGAACTGCGACCGAATGTCAAGAAGATTAGGCGCGGACCTGATTCGGTACTTGTACTACCTACTCACTTATGCAGGAAGTTAGTAACTTGGTCCCACCTGCCGTAAAATACAGGACCTTTATAAGAAACTTGGCCAATGCATACTAAGTAGATACCTTCCTAATGAAAATTAATTAGAACAGTCAAAGTAAGTAACACGACAGAAGTTTTAATGTGCACTTTAAGTAAATCATATACTGTGATGAGCATAAAGTGCTCGGAGCTATTCTGTGCTGTTTCACTATCCGACGTAATATTTAATTAAAAATCATATCATAAACGCGAGGTTAGCTGTTCGAGTAAAAATGTAATAATTTTTAATTTAATTTATACACAGGTAGAACAGCTCACCTTATTAATCTATGATAAGCATTGATTTTTAATTAAATATTTCGAGAAAGTTCTTTATCCAAAAAGTAGATAAAAGTAAAGTAGGGATATCATATACTTGTCTCATACAAATATATAATTACATCTATTATTTTGTCTCTTATCAAGAGATAAGAGATAAAATCTCGTAAGAACGCGATAGTCTTGAAAAAACTAAAAATACACGTTTGGACTTATGTAATTTGCGCAGGAAGAAAAGCAGCATGCACACACTAGTTTTTTTTATGTGAGTTTAAGGTATTAAATAAACTGAACAAGTACATAATTAGAGTTAATTCGTCAATATTAACCATGCAATAACACTAAGTTAAGTGCTGAATAATAAATAAAACCCTATTCACCTGCCTAATTGGTCTAGTGAGATTTCTTTCACAGCGATTCCATAGAGTACGTTGTACTCTTTCATTCGGGACAAAGGTAAGCCCACGTTAAAATATACTATATCTATCTTAGAAGAAATTGATATATGGTATATGAGAATCGGTTATGTATTTTAAGATTTGAATTTCTACCTAAATTTTTAATATGTACAGGCTGGATTAGTGAACATTAGCTTAATTTTCATAATAACACGTAAATACTTTGATAAAATAATTAAACTTGCTAAGAAACTTTGGCTGAAATTCAAAAAACCTTTATCAGTGTAGATATATATTATTTATGTAGAAGTTAAGTATACTTATTTTAACATTTTGTATAAAAATATTGATGAATGTGGATGATGTAAAGGAATTATATGCAAAGATTATTAGGTGCAAGAATACAAATCTGCCCGGGTTTTCCCGACGTGACTGTATTTAAATTTGTTCCGAAATATTGGGAAAGAGGCGTGAGTTTATGTATGTATGTATGTATTGGAGCACAATTAAATAAGATTCAGTAATGGGTATTAAATTGGATATTTTGATGAATTTTGGAGTACGGTTAAGAAGTTACGAAATATTACATGGTAATGCGTGCAAAATTTCAAACCACTCGTATTAAAATAAATAAAGAATGTTAAATTTGAGACTGGCTATAATGTAGAGTTTTCTTTCTCATTGGAATTTTAAGGAAATTACCTGAAAAATATTCAACTAAAACGAAACACACCAAGGTCTTTGAGAAACTCATAATTATAATCATCTTGATTTCCAAATGAAAAGAAAAGTTATTAGAATGAAAATACTGAGCTGACAAATAGGCATGTCAGTCACCCTTACCTTTTCCTTTCAAGCCAAATGTGATTTTGTTTCTGTTTTATTTCCTACCTAACATCCTTCATCCTATTCTGGTACAGTGAATGTGAGTGTGAATAATTCATTTGAAGTAACAGATATTTTTAAATCCTTGCGACATTTCTGAGGAACCCTTTTAAAGCAAAAAATTCAATTTTTTCAGCATCATATATTCAGGAAGGAAATTGGGCCACATTTATATTAACTCCGCCATCTTTGAACACCTGATTTGGCCAATTTTCGTGGCGATCATATTGACGTTCGTAGCAGACAGGTTACATGGTAATTCAGCTTTTTAACGCCGATTTCGTTTATTGATTTGCTGTTGTAGCTTCGTGATATCTTTCAAAATACATTTGTTAAATAACAGCAATAGAATTATATTAAATAACAGGGCGAAATTTTCAGTAGATATTTTTTATAAACATTTCTTAAATCTATGTAAATAACACACATAGTGCGTGTTGATTGGTGGACTAAGCACATATACAAAAAGAGTGGGAATGGAAACGTTATAGTGAGAAGGCCTAGATCTACGTGCCGTGACCAAATCGCGGATGACCTGGCAAGTGGTCAGGTTAAGAGTGCCTAAAACCGACGAGCTTGCATAAAGATTCATGAATGTGAAGGAAGCGGAAGAAGTATGCAGGGTTCATGGCAAGTGAAAATATGTGTTGATAAAATTAATATCAGAAACAATATACCTATTGTGTAATTGCTTGTGCTGCCATCTATACTAATTCATTAGTTTAAATAGTGTATACTCTGTGCACATACTTCGTTTGTTAAAAAAAAAAAAGAACAAAAATAAATGACAGTTGATTTCGTGTAGCATTCAAGTGGTTTTATTATAGGTTATGGGCAATCGTTTTCGCTAATATTTCGCAGTATTTAGTAGTTTATAACAAGAATTTTGGACATTTACAAATGTTATAAACAGTTTACTAAGCGTAATAATCTGCTACGTAACAATTCGAACAGTAATTTGTGAACATTTTTGCATAGTGACTGACCGGTGTGTGGTGTACTGTGTGGACAATGGCGGCGGCAAATTATATTGTCAATGTGCCGAAATTGCGTGGACGAGAAAATTATAGTGAATGGTGTTTCGCAGCCGAAAATTTTTTAGTCTTGGAAGGCATGAAACATTGTGTTATTCCAGTGACAGATAAAAAAATAGAAGTGGCAGACGACGAAAAGACAAAAGCAAAGTTAATTATGACTATTGACCCGACCTTATACGTCCATATAAAGACAGTAAAATCATCGAAAGAACTTTGGGAAAAACTCAAACAATTATTTGATGATAGTGGTTTTACGCGACGAATTAGTCTACTACGGAATTTAATTTCTATACGCCTAGAAAACTGCAGTTCGATGACATCCTATGTTACTCAAATTATTGATACAGCGCAGAAACTAAGTGGGACTGGTTTCGAGATAAATGATCTGTGGACAGGATCATTACTGTTGGCGGGTTTGCCAGACCGTTTTGCGCCTATGATAATGGCCATTGAACACTCGGGAATTCCGATAACGGCGGATTCCATCAAAACGAAATTGATGGATATGACGTCACCGGAACAGGAAGAAAGTGAAGCCAATGGTGCGTTTGCAACTCGTAGCAAGTTCAACAAAAAGAAAAACACGAGTTCGTCTATGGCAAAAAATAGTGGCAATGTTGGCAGCATTGATTCATCTGTGAAATCAAACAAAATGGTGAAGTGTTATACATGTAAACAAATCGGCCATTACCGTAATCAATGCCCGTTGAATGAGAATTCCTCGTCTAATTCGAAGAAAAACAACAAGGTTCAGTCAAATGCTTTTAGCGCAGTGTTTTTGAGTGGGAATTTCAATAAACACGAGTGGTATATAGACTCAGGCGCAAGCGTCCACCTCACAGCAAATGAAAGTTGTATTATGAATGCTAAATACGATCAACACAAGGAAATTATTGTTGCAAACAATGAAAAGGTGCCAGTTGTATGTTCAGGCAATGCGAGAATTACCACAAAAACCGACGAATGCGAATTTGATATCGTGGTTGAAGACATATTTTGTGTTCCAAGTTTGACTACGAATTTACTCTCTGTCAGCCAACTAATAAACAAAGGAAATAAAGTCTTGTTTTCTACAACCGGCTGTAAGGTTTACAACCGGGACAACGTTGTTGTGGCTACAGCATCATTAGTCAATGGAGTCTACAAAGTGAATCTCTCCAGTCAAGCGAATCTCGTCGCATCAGCAGTGTCGGCGGTAACATGGCATCGCAGATTGGGCCATGTTAACCAGGACTATTTAAAACACATGAACAATGCAGTGCTTGGTATGTCCATTGGCAATAAGATTGAAAATATAAGCAAGTCCTCGTGCATTACATGCTGCGAAGGTAAACAAAGTCGGTTACCGTTCCCAAGTGCCGGCCAGAGAAGCAATAGTTTACTAGAGATAGTGCACACCGACATTTGTGGACCCATGGAACATACCTCAATTGGTGGATCCAGGTATTTTCTATTGTTTATCGATGACCATAGTCGCATGACTTTTGTTTATTTTTTAAAGAATAAAAATGAAGCCTTAAAATACTTTAAACAGTTTAAGGCTGAAGTAGAAAATCAAACAAAGAATAAAGTCAAGATACTAAGAAGCGATAATGGTTTAGAATACTGCAACAAAGAATTTGATATGTTTTTAAACAAAAATGGAATACTACATCAGAAAACCAACCCGTACACGCCAGAACAGAACGGATTATCTGAACGTTTTAATCGCACTATTGTAGAAAAGGCAAGATGCATGCTTTTTGATGCGAGTTTGGGAAAAGAGTTCTGGGCAGAAGCCACCAGTACAGCAGTGTATTTGCAGAATCGTACTGTGGCAGCATCTTTGGGTTACAAAACTCCATATGAGATATGGAATGGCACCAAGCCAGATATCAGTCACGTCAGGATCTTCGGTAGCAATGTGATGGTGCACATAGCGAAAGAAAAGAGGAAGAAGTGGGATAAAAAGTCAGAAAAGTGCATTCTTGTTGGATATCCAGAAAATATAAAAGGATATAGACTTTTTAACCCAGAAACAAAAAAAGTGTTGACCAGCAGAGATGTTATAATAATTGAGCCAGAATCAAAATCTGAATGTCAAATTGAGGTACAAGATCAGAGTTTTGATTCAGTGGCGGATGGCTCACAGGGTTTAGATCCAGTAAATGTGGAGGAATCTAACCAGGAGACCAGTTTAGAGACGTCTGGTCAAGATAACACAGAATTCCTAGAAAGTACACTAGAAGGAAGTGATGAATCATATTTTCCTAGTGACTATGAAGATGCAGAGACTAAGCTGGACACACATCACACTCCCAGACCTACGCGAGAGAAGAAAAAGCCAGAGCGATATGGTTTTTCTAACCTATGTATGAATGAAGAAACATATGATGATGCAGCTGGTTTATCTCTGAGTGAAGCAATGAAAGGTCCTGAAATGGAGCAATGGAAAAAGGCTATGCAGGAAGAATTACAGTGCTTCAAAGACAATGATGCGTGGGAGTTGTGCGAAACTCCAACAGATGGTAGAGTTGTAAAGTGCAAGTGGGTGCTACGAAAGAAATATGATAGTGAGAATAAAGTCCGCTTTCGTGCGCGTTTAGTGGCGAAAGGTTTTTCGCAGGTTGAAGGTGTGGACTATACAGACACTTTTTCTCCCGTAGTTAGACACACCACATTGCGGTTGTTATTTGCTCTTTCTGTTCAGCTAGGCCTTGATATAACGCATCTTGATGTGACCACCGCTTTCTTGAATGGCACTCTTGAAGAAACCATCTACATGCAGATACCAGTAGGGTTTCCTGATTCGACTCATAGTGGTCAAGTTCTTAAGCTGAAGAAAGCCATATATGGCCTAAAGCAATCTTCAAGAATGTGGTACAAGAAGGTGGATGAATGTTTGTTAAAAAATGGTTATTTCAAATCTAAATATGAACCATGTATGTATCTAAAAAGGTTAAATAAGAAAATTGTCATAGTTACTTTATATGTAGACGATTTCTTTATTTTTTCAAATGATCCGAAAGAGACACAGTCTTTGAAAGATATTTTGGCTAGTAATTTTAAAATCAAAGACTTGGGTGAATTAAAAAAGTGTCTTGGTGTTAATGTAAAAATTGATAAATGCAAGAAATCTATATCTCTCAATCAACAAGACTACATTGAGAAGATTTTACATAAATTTCATATGAGTAATTGTAAAACTGTATTAACTCCAATGGAGAGTAAGTTACAGCCATCAGGTGACAGTTATGTTGGTAATTTTCCCTATCAGCAAATTATAGGTTGCCTTATGTATCTGGCAGTGCTCACCAGGCCTGATATCGCATTTGCAGTAAGTTTCCTGAGCCAATTTAATAATTCCTATACTAAGGAACACTGTGCATATGTTAAGAGAATTCTAAAATATTTAAAAAAGACTAAAGACTTTGGCTTAGTATATTCTCATGATGGAAATTCATTGTTAGAAGGGTATGTTGATTCTGATTGGGGTGGAAACATGGTTGACAGAAGGTCGTATACTGGCTATTGTTTTACTCTTTCAGGCTGCATAATTTCATGGGAATGTAAAAAACAGCAAACTATAGCATTATCTAGTAGTGAGGCCGAATACATGGCTATGACTGAAGCTTGCAAAGAAGCCATTTATTTAAAGAATTTACAATTTGAGATAACAAAAATAATATATAGTATTGATCTCTATAATGATAATCAAAGTGCTCAAAAGTTAGCGTTTAATCCTGTATTTCATAAACGGACAAAGCACATAGACATAAGGTATCATTTTTGTAGAGAATGTGTATCTAAGAAGATTGTAAATTTAAAATACTTGTCAACAGCTGAGATGCCTGCTGATCTGCTTACAAAAGCTTTGTGCTCGATAAAACATTATAAGTTTTTAAATAAATTAGGCATTCAGATTGTTTAACTATTATTATTGTTTATATTGTTTAGATATAGTGGCGGTGTTGATAAAATTAATATCAGAAACAATATACCTATTGTGTAATTGCTTGTGCTGCCATCTATACTAATTCATTAGTTTAAATAGTGTATACTCTGTGCACATACTTCGTTTGTTAAAAAAAAAAAAGAACAAAAATAAATGACAGTTGATTTCGTGTAGCATTCAAGTGGTTTTATTATAATATGTAACTTTTGCCTACCCCTCCGGGTAAGAAGGGTGATGTTATGCGTGAGTATATAGTGTACGGCAGTGCACATTTGAAGGCAAAAATGAAGGTATGGCCGGTAGTCCGCCGCAAATTTAGGTATTTTTGTTATCTCAAATTCCGGGTATTGAAAGTCTTTTTAACAAAATGACAATCAAAGTAGATGTATCTGCGTAAGACTGGTGTCAAGAAAAGGTTTTGGCATTATTACATTGTTTTATAAATATCTCAAGATGTCATTGGACTTGGCACAGAATGAACGCACACTACAAAATAAGAGTAACTATAATTGTGAAACTAATACCTTTACACAAAATGTATGGGTGTGAATAAATATCTTCAACCCGAAAATTTATACATGATTAAGACCTGTTTATTGCTGTTTGTACTACATTGTAGTGTTAATACCTATGCTGCCAATACCATATCTTTGAAATTATTATCATCGTTTGAAGCACAATTGTTGTTGTTTTGTTTTGGTTGGAACCTTGATGAAAATATCATTTAAACACATGTGTACGTAAACCAATAAATTTCCGAAATAAAGAAACATAAATATATTAATGCATATAATGTTAGTAAATATTTTAAGATGAATAAACAACATTACTACATTTTTATAGTGTCGTTTATTCACCTCAAAATATTTAAATATCTACTTCATAAAAATATGAAGTATAGCTGTCATTATTTATACAAATAGTGTCGAAGTGACCTCATTACCAAGTAAAAAAATAGAACACTGGCACACGTTGGTACCAATGTAGTATACAAAAACAATTTTATTTTCAGACACTATTTTGTAAGATATGTAGTTTAGAATTTTGTTAAAAAATTTAGGGCGTTATTGTTGAACCTTCAATTTTAAATTAAAAATTGAATATATATTAACAACATAAACTAATACGTGGTTGTAACGGTATTATTATTGAAATAAAATAATGATATTATTAGGTCTTACCAAGAGTGCTAGTAGGATATTTGATGAAAACACATAAAATACACTATCACTCACAATATAAGTATTACTAATTTATCTCGTAAACACTTGTCTTTCAAACACTTGAGCTAAGAACACACTCACTATATTTTTATTACTGTTTATTTCATTACACTCTTTACTTATAATGATAAATTTCAAAGGTATTTGGTCAAATTTTCTAAAGTTCTACAGGTCTTACAAGAGGACAAAAATAATTTTCAAAACCACTTATAAACGGTGTAAATAGTTTTTAAAAAACAGCTGTGTAAACTTTTCAAAGGTTGCGATCAGAAACTTTCAGTCGTTTTTTGTGTATAAATAGACTTCGGTAAAATTCTTCTTTGGTATGCATGATGTGAGAGAAATAAGTAGGGAGATAATCACAAAAACTAGTGAGACGTGTCGATTAGTCTCTGAAAGTGGGGGGAAAGTTTTTTGAACTGTTCATTTTAGTGTTGTGACATGTTTCGTTCGATGGTCGTTTGGTTTAGTTTGCAATTAACTGAAGAGAAGATGAGTTTGTCGAGTCGATCGTAGTCCATTGGTTTTGTACCGCGTGTTTGGGCGCGAGGCTGGGGCGCGGCGGCGGGCGTAGCGCTCGCAGGCTGGCGAAGGACTGAATTCCTGCCAACCCGACTCCCGCCACTGTTGCCCTATCATGCACTCCACTCGACCGACATGCAAACTTATTGTGCATTTCCAAAAGGCCGCTTTATTTTGTTCTGATGCCAATATTTATAATAACAGAATTATAAATTGAACTGTCCATGATCAACTGATAAAGATGACAGGTATCGTTATCAGTTTAAGACCACTCCATATCTTTTTCATGGATGTCGTAAAATGCGATTAAGGCATAGGCTTATATAATTGGGATTCCTCTTGCTGTTGCAGTTGTCGTTGCAACCTTTCCCTATTTGAATCTAGATTCCATCATGAAGCCATACAGCTGAACGTGACCTTTTAGTTTTTTCAGGACTTGTTGGCTTTGTCTACTCTGCAAGGGATATAAACGTGATTATATGTATGTATGTTATTTTTTATGAATAAATAGTCAAAACATAAAGGTCAAAACTACAGCAATTTTAGGTCCTTCCAGTATGCCGCATCAAAATTCATATTGCGTAGATACAGCGTATCCTATGCAAACGTAGATCAGGTAATGCTGACTTATTTCACTAGTGCTTCTATTCCACCAATTGTTTTCATTATCTTTCTGGCGTTAGTTCCGGTTGCGTCTATACTTCTCGCAATAGAAGCCTGAAGTATGTCTAAGACCGCGACCTGGATTGGGTAAGTCAGGTTTTTATAAGAGGTATTCCCGCCCTTTCTAAACTCCGCCACCTTTGCAGGGGAACCTTGCCCACATATCCGAAAATGTTTCAACATTCAGTTTCCTGATGTCTTATCACGATGTTTTCCCGTATCGTAAGAGCTAGTTTATAATTCAAACTAATGTAGGTATAAGTATTTTAAAGAAGCGTAAAACTAAAAGCTTTTTATGTGATTGGTCGGACCGTTTAGAATATTGCCAATGGATATCCGTTAATTTATAATTTTCCAACAATCTTACGATGGCATATATAACTTAGAAAAGTGTCATTGGTACATGGCTGAGATAGAATTCGAACCTATGCCTCCAGCTGCATCACGAATTTTCACCACCGATGCTCTATTTCACTCACAACCATTATTTAATTAGACTTGCTAATTAGTAAAACTCTTTTCAGAGACACATGAGCCCAGCAAAACACATGACGCGCCGTGACGTTACTCGCACGCCTGTCGACGCTAAGTCTATTCTTGGCCGGGCGACATTTCCGCAGAGCGCGTAGATCGACGCGACATACCAAATGGTTTTGGCAAAGATATAATTCGACGACACTCAAAGGTCGGCTATAAAACTGTAATTCTTAATTGGTTTAGTATCTTATCTGTTACAATGTTTAATGACAATAGTTTGATAATTAAAATTACAGTTGGGCTTGTATGACTGATGAATCAGTTAGTAGGTAGAACGATACGTCTTCTTCTTTATTGCTTCGCTTTTGTGAAAGTGGTCGTTATCACATTAGGGTGAACACAGCTTTCCTCATGTATAGCTTATTTTAATACCCAGTTTCCCACCGCCGATTTCTCTTTGCGGTGGCTTCCACTGGGTATTAGAAGCTGCGTATAAGAGAGAATTAGTATTGAAGACAAACGAATCTATTCTGATTAGGGTACGATGACTGTACCGCTTATCTACCACCTTGCCGTTAACCATCAGCTGCTGGAGGTAACCTGCAGTATCGGGTTTCTAACAGGTTAATGGCCCCTGCCTTAAAGAAGACTCCGAAGTTTATTAGCCTATTATATGTTCTCAATATTAAGTAAAATAATATCAAATATTAACTACTTATTAAAGTTCAACTAACGTTCAAAACTTACGATGCAGTGATATCGTAGGATACTAATGGAAGCTATAAATTATATGTACTTAGCACATCAGAAAGTATTAAAAGTGTCAGTAAAATTTAAGATAGTAGATGTTAAAACACCTTTTATGAAAAGTTGGAAAGAATAGTTTTCGTTAAAGTTAATTTCAGCGATAAAAATAGGAAACTATCAAACTTGCCGTGGGTGATGGCTTGTATTTATTTTCATTTAAATACATATTACTACAATGTACCATAATATAACAATTCGAAATAAAACAAAACCTTTATACCGATCTACGGGTACAATGCAACCCACCCTTACTATGATGAACGTCTCTATCACTTTCTACTTTACTTTAAAATGCTTATGCACAGTTTTCGATATTCTTCAGGACTTTTATGATGATATTAAAGCAGTCACTAAAATTTGACACATATACGAGTATTACTGCTCGGAAGTGGTTGGCAGTCATTGATAAAATCACTTCTGAGTTTCGAGGAACCAGAATAACTACTATTTGTCTGCTAACACGTGCTAGTATTAAATAATAGATCGCATTGTACGAATAAAATTATATTATATTTTTCCAAGAAGAGGTTTAATACCTATGAAGAATGAAGAACATCAGTACAGTTTGATTATAATACGATTATAATGATGATCATAAATCGTAGTTTCTACAGTTATTGCTCCGCAGATATTATTTGCTAGGTTTTGTTCATGACTTTCTGCACTAGTTTTATTTCTTCAAAAATAAGTAAGGTTGTACAAAGTTTCTCCTTAATCTAAGTTCTAGTTATATATTTTTTCCTTGATGTAATAAAAATAGTTTGGTTGTTTGGATGTAATAAAAATGTAAAATAGTTTGGTTGATTATTTTTTATCACCCAGGTATTTAATCCTATATATAATCAATTCATAATTAAACATCTCTGAGTATCCGTAATTACTTTTAAAAACAAAAAGTAGATATTAATAACATGCAACTTCGGATTATGAGCGAAACTTATTTTTCTGATTTATCAATTACGCCATCTTTAAAATACATAAAACAACCTAAAGTATTTGAAAACAATTTATGTCGACATTGCTCACTCGGCTTTTCGTATATCATTTTGTTAGTAGCCAATGTTTCAAATAGATGGCGTGAACTCAGTGTTTCGGTTAGGAACGGGTATTTTTTTAAAGGCGTTATTGGGTTCAAGATTTTCTGTAAATTTTTATACGTTAGTTTTTAAAATTGGCTGTTTTTGATTAATTTCATCCAATCAATTTCAATTTTTAAATATTTTTAAATTGTCACATACTCAAGCTGGCATTAGCGTTTAAAATCACTTTAATTTAGTTCTTCCCAAAAATCTAATAAAAAATAACTTCTGGCTAGCCATGCAGCTGGCCGCGTCCTTTGGATCTTTTAAATACTGATGGCTCTGTCTACCCCGTTAGAGGTAAACGTGATATTCCTATGAAATTATGTAAAAAAACGAGCGCATGTCGATTGTGCGAGTAATAGGAAGCTGCACTCTGTAATTAGGTCAACACGAGGTCAAGGGCCCCATCAAAGGCTGCTCGGGTGGCCCGGATTCTTCCTTGTTCCGAAGGTTCATTTTGTATTCTTTACCTTATAACTAAATTATCTTTTTATAATACGCCATGTTTCTAGAATAAAATTGGCGAAATAGAAAAAAATAAATCGGTTGCAGAATTAAATAAGAAGATATTAGTTGACTTGTCAGTAAAAATTACAAAAAAAAATCAAACATATCACCAGACCATTTGCAAAGTACAGGAAATGATATTAAATTATCTCTTTTTTATGAATATCATATGAGCAAAAAAGGAAAAAAACGCCGACAATTAGTGCTTCATATATTATTATTTAGGTATACCTATTGGTGTTTATATTATGAAGTTTTAAAATTTTAAATAAGAGATATTTATTTTTATCTGAACTGTAAATAAAGTTATTTGAGATCATCATAGCTATAAAATAACTAGTAAATCAAAAAAATCTGAATAGTTCCCTAAAAGATTGTGTCTGGAAACATCATATCACAATAACGATAAATAAGATAGGGGACAGCCTCTAATAATGCTGGTTTCTACAAATAGACTTAAGTTGACGTTGCTTTACTTGAATTGGGTATTCATAATCCAAGGATAAATCGGACAATGAATTCAACGTTTTGTTGAATGAATTAAAACAAAAAATACAGACATTGATTTCAATGTGATCATAAAATCTGGAAAATATTTTACATTCATTGATGATAAGGTACGATTTGTCTTATTGTATGTTTGACAAGTTGCGCGGGTCCCTGCGCGCGCACCTGACCGCCATCTTGATTTTTCCTTCCCATCCCCAATATCACTATAAGAGGGAGTTTGCACAAGTTAACAGCTGTGATTGTTACACATTACTCCCTCATGTATTAGGTTTATTTTTAAAGTTGGAATACTGTCCAGGAAAACAAATACAAAACGTGTAATCTTGTGTCTCTAGTAAAATCGAGAAGTGTGAAGTAATGGTGGGTTACGAAATACATTAAAATATCGATTTTGTGTGCTTAAACGATCCGAGGTTGTGGAAGTGTATACTCAGATTTGTGGCTACTCGATATTACTTTTATGGGGGTTTAAAGCGTAGGTGTTTCAAAATTTTGCAAAACATCTTAGGGAAATCGATAAACGCGTAAAACTAAGACTGTCTCATTTTGTTGTGTGAATGTGAGAGGAACGGCGCTACTCGGCGTGGTGAGCTGTTATATTGCTGAAAATCTTTTCAGCGATTATCAAATCGTAATTTATTAACGATTCTATTGCGTCACTTCGAAAAGACTGATAAAAGGTTCGTTTATAAAATTTTTACATTACATATATCTATTATATCTTTAGCTTTTTTTTCTCAGTTACTGAGTATTTGTATCGCTTTTATCCACATTATTAGCGATCAGTTATTCAGTTATTAATAATGTGAACTCTATATATTATTTAAGTACCTTCCTATTTCATTTTTCTTACATTCATTCAGGGATTTTATATTTATAAGTAGGTATTTGTCCCAAAGATATTTATTTAATTTATATTTACTTGCCAAAGCTTCGTCCTAGGGCTATATCAGTGACAATTTACAGAAGGTCACTTGATTTCCATACATTACAAAGGTAGTTTTTTATATTCAAGGTTAATCGTTTAACTGTCGTAACCATACGGCCAGCGCTAGTTTTTATATTGGCATAGGTTGTCAATGTAACAGATCAGTGAAGTTCAAAAAAGCACATAAATTATTTAGCCATTCATTCATGTGCTTTTCAGAAAATAAAGATTTTCTTCAAAAAATTACTTTTTTAATTGGCCTTGGTCTTGGATATTTATCTATAAGTAAAGTATTTATTATAAAATATAGTATCGTTAACTTAGTATTTTATTACAGAAGTTTCACACTTAGTTCGTGGCTTACTCAATCTGTGCAGTTTGTCCTGTATATATTTATATATAATATATATATTTTTTTTATAAAATAAGAACAGTTAAAATATGTTTGTACAAATGATGGTGTACTGTTAAAAAGAAAATTATGTTAAATATACGTATTATTATGCAAAGTAAAAATATTCTTCCACAAATCTTTTGGTTTTAATTTAAACATCTTACAAAATATTGAAACACAACGAAAAAAAATATAACTTGCTCACTACGGTACTGAGTATGAAAAGATGAATATGTAACACGTTGGGCGCCATAGTTCATAAAATGTCTGCACTGAGAAAACATACTGAATAATCGAGATTTTTTATTAACTCTAAACAACATTTAGATAAACTTCGCTTTATTACTCAGTAATTATGTTCAAATGCATACTCTGTTCCTCCTCGGAAAATATGGTAAAATATTATAGTATACCTACATTCCTCTTTGTGTTGTGTAGAGATATGATTAGAGTCAGTATAAAACCACATCCTACGCATAACTCTTTATTGGTTTCACTTCGGGGAGCCGACCGTATCGTATTACATACACTGACAAACAAAGCTATTGTGATGACAAGAGACAAAAATCATATAATAATACTTTACTGCTATATTAAATATATTTTTAATAGTTAAGCAAAATCAAATCATCCCTAATATTTAAAATAAAGATTCATGATATACATTAACTAGAATCTGTATGCAGTTGGTATCGTAAATGTCGATCGAAAGCGGTCCCTGAGAACGCCTGACACAATCTCACGACCGATGAAATTGAGTTATATGGTACTTATAACTTTCGTTTTATCCACTGGTGATTTTGATCTCTTTTGAATTCATAGGATGTCCAGAATATATTCATACAAGAACATGGTTTTTGCGTAGGATTACGTTATCAACATAGTTTAATTTTGTCATACATTTAAATACATGTTGTGAAGTATATTTCGGTAATGTACCTTATTGTGTTACTAATACGCATCACTGTTTCCACCTTATCAACAAAAAGATAAGCCGTTTCGTTTTGTAGCATAAATGCTAAGTTAACCCATAGTTCGTGTGTGGTAACACATGGCAATAAAGTTCGTTTTCACTTAATCGATATCAGTGAACTCAACGGTTCAGCATTGTATTAGCGATATGCATAGTCAGTTGTAAACTGAATGTGGAAAAGGGTAGTTAGTGGCAATGTTTAAACCGACTTTGTAATAATAGCAATGAATGTTAAAGAGTGTACTGATAAAATTAATTATGATGACGCCAAAGTTGAAGAGGAGGTGACAAGCCTGTGCTAGATCGATTTTAAATTGATTATACCTATACATTACAAAATAAATGTCAGAAAAATCAATCGACTTATAAAACCTGCAACTGTTAATTTTTCAGATGGGTGGCACGGATATGAAGTGGCAGAAAGACGCGGCGGACCAAAATTTTGACTATATGTTCAAGTTACTCATCATTGGAAACAGCTCAGTAGGAAAAACTAGGTAAAGAAAATATTATTATTCAAATTAAGTTTCTATTCCGATACAAATATTGGAAAATATGAAAAATTGTGAAATGAATCTTTATACATTTCACAATTGTTTGTTGAAAGAGAGATGTTTTGTTTGTTAAAAACAGAAAGTATAAACAAATAAGAAAAAATAGAAAGATGATTTTGAGAAATTAACTAGTTACAGGATTTTACATCTTGTGAGCTTATAATTGAGTTAAGCATTTTCTTAACTTTATAAAGAGTACAAGTAAATATATCTATAGTATCATTAATATAGGTTCTCCTTAACGGTTATTAGTGAGCTAAATTGGATAGGTAGGAACATCGGCTACCCCCGCATTTTGCTGCACGTTCTCTATTATAGCAGACACTTCATTAACTGAGGATAATGCGTTGTTCTAGTTTTCTGTTCCGTTATATAGAACTACATTTAATACTTCTTCTAGTATTGGTTGTGTCTAATAAGAATAAAGGTTTACTTTCTTATAGCGCCTTTTCAATTCTCAGTTGTTGACTTTTAAATAATTATTTACATCTCGACATCTAAGCGGAGAGTTAGAATGTTCTTGTTTTCTACCGTCAACACCTAGGTTCAAGTTAACATGATTTATTTTGTACAACAATATCAATACCCATACTAATTTTATATATGTTGAAGTTTGTTGGTTTGTCCGTCTTTCACATCAATACCACTAAACCGATCTCCATGAAATTTTGCATTGGTACATAAAGTGAAGTATGGATAAGGAATTTTCATGCGGACATAAGCTAATTAATTATATATGTATATTAAGGATGTTCGTAATTTAATAGAAATGTGTATATTTAGACTTTCTTTTTTGACTTCGTTCATTCTTTTTTTTCTGATAATTTAACCCATAACATGGCAACTAATTGACGTATCTATTGTTCTAGTTTTCTATTCCGTTATGCGGATGATTCCTTCACGTCGGCCTTCGTCTCTACCGTCGGTATCGACTTCAAGGTGAAAACTGTCTTTCGCCATGACAAACGCGTAAAACTGCAAATATGGGTAAGTAAAGTAGCAATTGGAATAGTCAGATATTATGACAACCATATTTCTTTTTTTTCATTTTTGTCACACTAACTTTTTCATAAATACATATAAGAGTAAGTAAGTACCTACTAGTATGTACAGCACTTAGTTGCACTAAGAACAAATACAGCCTACTCATTTTATACGTTTTTACTTATTAATTGATCTATTATTTACCACTTAAAGCATAATATAGGTAAGATTTCTCTTGCTTTTATTTAATTTTTGGTGAAATTGTAATCATTAATCATTGCGTTACCAATTACTTGCTTCAACTGAAGAAAAATTATTTACTCAAATTGTTTAATTTTACTATTTTTATACATAAGTAAAATCATTCGAAGAGATTTCTGATCTTGATTATATTGCCGAAGACGAAATTAAATTTTGTCGAGTATGGTAGCAATTTATCTCATTTCATTGATTTACATTTACTTTTTTTGGGACGAAATTTACTTATGCTAGAGTATAATTAATACTAAGCTCCAAATGTTGTGTTTCAGGATACAGCAGGTCAAGAACGTTATCGTACTATAACTACAGCCTACTACCGCGGCGCTATGGGTTTCATACTTATGTACGATATAACCAATGAAGAGAGCTTCAACAGCGTTCAGGATTGGTAGGTGTTCCGACAAGGTTACCAAGTCTTCAAAAGAGAAATAGTGTCAACTGTGTAATGAGCATGATGACAATTTTTGATTTCGCCATTTATATAGTAACTCGCGTACATCAAAATATTGGTGAAATAATCGCAACTCAAGACTAAAAACTGCCCAGTATATAAATGTTCATTGTATTTAGGATGAATCGTGTAACATTTTTTGAGACACGTTAATAATCAATTTATATTATTAAATATAAATAATAAATAATATATATATTTTTTTATAATTATCCTGTTGATGTTAATGTCTTAAAGGCGTTTATATTAAACAAATATTTTCTTAATCAAATTCTAATCTCGACTTTTCTTTTGTTATAAGCAATTTTAATAAAGGGTGCATGCAATATTGTCACGATGTAAAGTTATAAAAAAATCTGATATCAATTAAAAACTTTTTAGGACTAGATAAGGTATAAATAAAATAGGTGTTTTTAAAATCAAATAATAATAACATTACTTAATATAATATTATATTACCTATTTTTTATTACAGGGTAACGCAGATCAAAACATATTCATGGGACAATGCACAAGTAATATTGGTAGGAAACAAGTGCGACATGGAAGAAGAACGCGTGGTCAGTTCGGAGCGCGGCAGACAGCTGGCCGAACAACTTGGCGTGGAGTTTTATGAGACCAGTGCTAAGGAAAATATCAATGTCAAGGTAAATGTTGAAATATGAGTTGATGAATACAAAGTAAAAGATCTAAAAGTAAAGCGTGTATTAAGTGCTTTTGAAAATATGTGATAAATAAATGATGTTCCTCAATCTCACTTGAATAATATAACATTTACAATACAGATGTATTTTTCCGTTTTTAAATCATAAATGTTCCGGTTCTCTAGAAGTATATACTTTTCATCCATATTTTAATTATATAAAAATTTACAAAGAAATGGAAGAAATGACAGTTCGCTACAATTTTGTTGCATTATATATTGAGGAAATGATGATGCAGGATGAACAGAACATCTGATACCAGGCAATTTTATTACTAAGTAAGTATGTCTGACAAGTTCCTACTGCCCTAAGTCATTCATTTGTATTTTTTTTTCAGGCCGTCTTCGAGCGTTTGGTGGATATAATCTGCGACAAGATGTCAGAAAGTCTAGACTCTGAGCCCGCCATGCTGGCCGGCGGCGCTCGTGGCCAGCGCTTGACAGAACAGCCGCAAGGCAATACCACTCCTAATTGTAACTGTTAATAGAATACAATTTTCCTCAAACATTATATTGTTTACAGTTACCTGTATATTAAATTTATGTGATTTCTTGACACGGTTCCTTTTTGGTAGGCGATCATTTCTTTCCAATATCGTCTTGCTTTTTTGCTATTAATGTTAGTGTTATTTTTGTATTCTTTTTATTATTGAAAACTTTAATAAGTGTTTTAAAAATGGCGTTATTCTTCCGTTCAAGCTTAATATTAAATTAAACATTTTTGTTTCATTTATTATTTTAAATTTTATCGATTTGTCTTTTAATGTCGTTGAAACATTTAAACGTCGGCTCCCAACAGGACAGTTTTCATTTGTGTGATGAGGCGTAATATTTCATATTGGTCTGGTCTGACCTAGCATGTTAATTACAAATCATGTACAGTAACTCGCCTTTTCATTTATCTTCTTTATTTGTAACCGAAAGGACAACAAGTATTCTAAAATATTTACGAGTATGTATGGTTGAGGCGCCACAGTACAGGTTGAAACATCATTGAAACCGTTGTATTAAAAAAATAATTGTTACGATTTCAAACTTAAAATGTTTTATGGAGCAACATTAAATAATTGTTGATCATGATAACAATAAAGGAAAATATGTATTAGTATTATTAATTCTATAGGTGTTAAGTAGCCGTATCCATGTATATTGCGAGCTGGAGTAGGGATCTGATACTTTTAATAGTTGTTAAATTTTATCTTTATGATACACTTTTATTAGTAAATATATTTTAGATTATTTAAAAGCTTTTTTCATTATTTATATGTGCTATTATAAACTTTATTTATTACTTTAATATTTATGAGACAACGAGACATATTAATTGTTAGATAAAATATAAAATCCAGGCAATTTTTTTCTCAAATAGCTTTAAAATGAAAACCAATCTTGTTCGTATTAAGGACCAAATGGAATTTAATATATGAGTTTTATAACAGCAAATAAAATAGAATCTTATTGTTTTAAATGCGCAAATTTTTATCAATAACATGAAAAAGAAAGTTTGCAAAAAACCTAGGTAGTTTTCTGAAAAAATCACACACTTACGTTGTGATTTCATCTCTTCAAAAGTTTAACTACACTTTAAAAATTAAGTTTAGCTTCATGAAAGGATGGAAGGTTTCATGAAATAAAGAAACTTCTACAAATTAAAAATCTTATCAATCAACACATATTTGTTGGTATGATTTAAACTAAGATATTGTTTAGATATAATTAGTATCGTTTGCTATTAGAATTCGTTGCTTCTTAAGTAAGGTAGTTAAAATTATAAATGTTTCTTGTTATATTTTGACGTAAACTTATAATCTTGGAAGTTATATTAATGTTACCTTCAGCGTATTGTAATTGCATGTAACCGAATATTTGTGCTTTTGATCTTGGCCTGCAAAATTGGATGTTCCACGAGCGGAAGGTTCTACTGAACTAAGCCGATGTTTGTAAATACGTTTACGAGTGTATAAATAAACTATTGTATAGTATAATATCTACCTACATATAAATCTGTTTGTATTCTTGTTACCTACTATGCTATGTTAATGTCTAAATACTTATAGGTGTTTATTTAATCACAACATAGGATAAATTCAAGCCATATGTATTAATTTCGCATTAACGATATGATTTGAAGCTTTCATGGTCACAAGGACTATTATTAACATAAGAGGATTTTAAATTTAAAATATCACAATTAGGAAAGAACGAAGAAGTAACTAGCATGGATTATTAATTAAAGAATTTTTGACCGCGGTGGATACTTTAAAATTTATGAGTATTTTAACCATGATTGTATCCTCTTATGGTAATAAAAGTAAAGCTTTTTCATTTTACAAAACATCATCTTAACGCGTAGGTATTTTAAGTAAAGTATCCAATGCGTGTCTCCAAATGCGAGAAGCTACTAGTTTATTCTTACGTGTAGATGACATAGACAATACAATTTATATCAAATTCTGTTGAAACATGAGCACATTATTTTTTATAAAATAATTATTAGGTAATTAGTTAAGAGGGTTCATAATAGTTTGATGAATTATAAGCATAAACATACATACGTATTATATTTAAATGATAATTTGGAGACTGTTCTCATCGCCGATAAGTCTCAATTTTGTGGAACCTATTGAAATATAAATTATGAAAATTTCTTATGACGCCAAAATAATACTATGTGCTAAGTTAACTACTGCTGCTGTTTTAATAACATACGTTAAATATATGTTAATTGTTGAATCTTCGAAAACATGCGTTGCTCTTTTACATAAATATGACATATACTTATTAATATGACAGATTACAGCTATTTTAATGAATGGATTTGGAATTGTCAATTTGACGTTATCAATTAAAAAGTGGACCCATGTTAAAAAGATTATAGATCCAAGTAAGTATACTCGGTATTCACTAGTATCTCCTAATTACAGGAATGAATGTGGCTCATATGGTTTGCACAAAGACCTTTTGACCTCAAATGTCATCGTGGCGTTTTAATATGAAATCGAGTCACCACTATTTTGTGGTGTCATTGCCAGTCCCGCTTCATTCAGGGTATATTTAAAAAAATATCGTCTTCTACCGAGTTTTACTTGGAAATAACACTAATCAGAATTATGAAGAGAAAGTTGTAACTGTAGACGTATTGTATTTAGCAGTGTGTGTGCGTTTGTAGAAGGGCACGAAAGAGGCATATCGTAGTGACGGGCTTTAGGTAGAAATGTTGTTTAGCAAATACATAGAACTTACACGAAACCTATTCATAATTTCTATGAATATATCTTCATTGTGATTCTGCAAATTATTTTCTTTTCCATTCGCTACATCTTCATCGCAAAACATAGGAATTTATATTAGCTGTCTTTCATGAAAATGTATGTTATAATATTTGTTGTGTGTTAATAAAGGAATTATTTAATAATAGACCCATGTAAAAGATTCACTAATATATATTATAACATATTGAATGTTCGTTTTCTTACCTTATTTTTTTCAAATTACTCTTTCATGGTAAAAGTATACTATTTTGGCCGATTTTATTATCTTTATAAAAAGTAACTATATAAAAATATTAATATGATATTACGGCGAGGGAAACCATCGTGAGGAAACCTGTTTGATGATCGATCCAATAAAGCTGGGTCAGACGTAAAATCCTGGATCCATGATGGAAGGCGTACCCCGAGCTCCTCTCCAGAGTGGTGAGGATGCAACCGAGACTAAAGTCAGGAGGAAAATTACATACCGTAATAAAATGATCATGCCTCCTCCTCATGAAGTCAGAGAGAAATCTATCATTTTGCCACGATGTTTGTATATTTCTTATGTGTCATGTACGACAAGTTCAGCTGTTTGGCTTAATAATTCAAGTATTAGAATTAAGATTCAAATATGTTGTAAGACCGTTGCCTAAATCAATAATTCCAATTTTATAAGCCTATCCCTTAGTCGCCTTGTACGACATCCATGGAAAAGAAATGTAGTATTCTTATAACTGAGCATATTCAGAATAAGAATGAAGACGACAACCTCAAAACCTTATCCCTTTTCAGTTTGGCAAGAATCGAGAAATAAATTAAATTTATTCAGATAAGGCTTGTATCGTAAATCGAGTAATATTCGGTAACACCACGGAAATCAAAAAATGATGCCGCCTCGTGGATTTGTTAATTTCCTCGCATATATTTCTGCTTCTCTGTAGAATTGCGGGAAGGATAAAAGTATTTTTAAACAACGGCAAAAATAGATTTTTAGAAAATGTAATAAATTATGTGATAAGTTTAGATGATTGAATTATTCTTTTGCAAATTTTCTTTAAATAGCTCAGCCAATTAATTAATTTAAGAGGGTTCAGAAGTTGAGCCAAGTAAAAATGTATGAAATAAAATTTTTACCTCAAGAATCTGCGCGAAATAAGTGGAACATGATATGCACTGAGTTTTTCTTCGCTACGAGACCAGCACAGAAGCGGCAATATTAAAAGATTATTTCTAACTGTGTGCATTACTTCTCCTATCTAGGGAACTTTACAACAAGGTCTAAAGTAATTGCTTGGCCGCAAACAAACAACTACAGATAAAAGCCCGTCTAATTGGAGCATAACTGCAACTGGGTTGATTTCCTTAGTCGCATCTTACGTTCTATTCAAAATGTGCCAAAAATAACACGGTACAAGAATAATTATGTCTATAACCAAGAACAAATTAGCTTCAATTTGGTTATAACACCAACAAAATGTCATCATAAATTTCGCATTTGTGTTCCCAATTTCAGTTACATTTGTTGTTTGTTTTTTACTAAGTGAAGTTGCGTGTTTTTGCCAACTGAAGTTGCATGTTTTCCCATCTGCCTCTCAGCGGTGTTGACTCGAAACTAATTGATTACACCTGCAGTTACGTTGACATGGATACTTGTGTCGACTTTATTTTAAACAGTCTGAAAATAAATAGATTAGGTAGAATACTCCCGAAATCTCATTAAAATTCATCAACAATTAGAACAGTAGCTTTTGTTGCTTGTTTTCTATACTTGTGTTTGCTTTATAATTCATGGCACACAATTAAATTGAAAACATTAAAGTGTACATTAAAAAAATTACAATCCATACTTAATTTTTTCTCCTGCTTTTATTTGGTGAAAAATGATCTTTAAATAAAAGAAAAGTAGAAATTGAACCCTGTAATAAAATTACGATAATTTTAAGTACATACTTATATTTTTTTCTCCAGGAATAATGTGTCATAGAAACAATTGTCATGTTGTCACCTCGTCGCCGGCAAACGTGACTCGAAAAAATTGGCTGTGGTAAATTACCATCCCCTGTTTTTGTCAAGCACTTCTGACGAGGGATTTTCTGGTTAATCAGTGATATGTCGCTCACCCGTATGTATCAAGTGATAATGTCAGATACTTCGAGCACTTTTTGTATCCCAGATTCAAATGGGTTTGCGTATCAAGTACCTTAAACAATTTGGGTCATCCTTACGTACCCTTAATAATGTAGTACTTATACAAAAATGTGTAAGAAGTTTTCGTTTATAACAATAGTAGTTACAATATTAATTTATTAAAGGATCTTCTGAAAAAAATGTCTTAAAAACAAATAAGTTTATAAAATTGGTAGTTAATTACCATGGCACAAACTGACTTAATACAACAGCTGGGTGGACCCATAACAATAGAAATACGTAGAGTAACAATAAGTAATAAAATGACGTTTATCATGGTACATAAAATTTATTATTGATAAAGCTTGACTGATTACTTATTTATTATTAGCCAGATAAAAACCGAAGTACGGTATACTAATCAGATGGTTTAACTTAAATTCTAAATTTAAAGTTTCATCATCTTTCTTCATTATGGTGTTGGTCCCGATTGCATTTTTTCGCGTGTCTTGGATATGGCAAGTCAAATGTTTACGAGTACACGGAGTGACTCCCGCCTGGCTTGGCCATAATGAATCGTTATTACTTATCATTGCTCGCGATGATTTTCTTTACCATGTGAGAATCGACCAATAAAAAGAAGAAAAGTATTTTTATTACATTTTATTATATCAAACAGTGCCTACTTTAAAAATAATCAATTTCATGCTTGAATAAAAATAAAACTATAACAAGTTAGCAATTAGCAATTCTCTAGCCATTTTTATAATTATGAATAAGAAATTGGTTTTACAAAAATGAAATGTTTAAGAATAAATCGCAGTGTATTAAGTCTTATTCCGCTTATAAATAATGTATATTGTTTATCATGTTTCTGGAATAATTATTGTCCATATAGGTACTTTTCAACTAAAACTCCTTATAGTAACGATAGGGGTGATATAAGAGACGTTGCGAGATTAAAAGGTATATGTACCTTTTTATTTTTTATGTTCGACAAAGATAAATATTGTTGTTCTCATGATTTGTATTTTTTTACTTTCCAGGCTGCGAAGCAATCAGTATTTGGGGATTGATAAGACATGGACAGCTAAACCCGAATAAGAAATATTCTGATTATATTGAGAATGTTATGTCTCTTAGAAATGAAATACTGTTAAGCCACGAAAAGGGCAAAGGCTCACTTTGTGTTCAAGATCTTGAAAACTTACGAAATTGGAAAGTAAATAGTACTACGATTACCGACAAATATGGTAGTACGTCAAATAATGGAATGTCCCCAATGGCCGCAATAGCACACAGATATAAGGAGGCTTACAAAGACTTACCCTGGAGTCTGGAATCTACATACATTTTTAAATCTAATTCATTGCCATATGTACTTGAAAGTATTGATGAATTTGTTGATGGCCTAAAACAGCCCGGTCTTCATATTAATTACTCAACACTAATTAATGTGACGATGGTAAATACTTAAACCAGTCCTTTTACCATTATTATCATAATAATCATAAACGGAAAATCATAGATATTGGGAAAATTATTATCCCCCTAGCATTTATCCAGGTTGCATACTTGCTTCTCGGAAGAGGAGCCCGGGGTTTCCCACCACTGAATTCCACCACGATGTTGGATCATGGTTACACAACTAGTTGCCTAAATATGCAGGTTTCCTCGCGATGTTTTCACCTCACCTTAAGAACGTCGATTAGCAATCAAAGAAATGTACATAAATCTGAAAGTTGAATGAATGTGTGAACTTTATAAAATCCAGTAATAATTTAAAATTCTACTGAAATTACAGCCTACGGACTGCGCAAGGTATAAGAAACGAGTGACGACTAACAAATCGACCTCTCTTCAATCGGAAAAGTATAAAGCTACGCCAGAATATATAAAGGTATATATATATATATATATATATTGTTATTTTGATTTATTTATATATTAAACTACACACAGTACCTTATTTTAAAAAAACAAAATAATAAAAGTTAAAGGACAACTAAGCGTCCTTCAACTTTTATTTTGTCGTATTTTTTTTACAAAAACTTAAGAAGTTTTTTTTTGTTTCAAGTCCAAGCATAGGATCGAGAAACGTTTAGGTTTTACCTATGATTATATTACTTTCTTATATGATGTCTGTCGATGGTCAGCAGTGGATAACAAAGCTGGTCCATGGTGCGCATTGTTTGATGAAGAAGATTTAAAAATCCAAGAGTATCGTGAAGATTTACGCTTATATTATAACCAGGGATATGGAAATTCATGGAATGAAGAATTTGGACAGGTTACTCTTGCAGATCTACTGAAAACTTTTAGATTGGAGAAAGAGAGACCTGATAATAAAATAACACTACAATTCTGTCGTGGTCCTGACCTTAGTATGGCTTATAGCGGTCTTGGCCTATTTAAAGATGATACAATTCTTACTGCAAATTTTAGAGATGATAATAGAAAGTGGAGAACTAGTGAGCATGCCCCTTTTAATGGTAATTTAGTTGCTGTTCTGCACAGGTCAGTTCTAGTGTTCACATGCCTATTAACGCTTGAATTACACGATTATTTTTTCTATTCCTATAAAAGCAAACCAGTATTGTAGAATTACTTAGTTCATAATTTTTTCCTATAACTTCAATATTTGGGTAGTGGGAAAAATACTTAACCAAAATTCACTTTAATTATAATTTTATTACAGATGTGAAAAAACAGCTGACAACTATGTTGTGGCGTTTTATATGAATGAGAGCCCGCTGAAGGCAATCTGTAACCATGGAGTTTGCAATTGGAAAGAATTCGAGGAAATGTTCCGGCCCTTCGAAAACAAAACATTTGAAAATGTATGCAATAAAACATTTTAAACAAAGGTCATTTTTTTTAGATCAAAACTATATTTAATTTACACAAATTTATATTATTTTATCCAAATTCAATTTTTTTTTATTCATTATTATGGGACATTTAAACACCACTTAATAAATTTTCATATCTTTTGGTTACACAAAATGTTGTGAAACCAACCAATCAACCAATGGGTTGATGTCAAATAAATTACTTAAAACTATGTTTTGTCCCGCTTACAAAGCGTCAGTGCAGAAGAAGCAGTAATAAACAACACTGCAGCATATTCTTTAATAACGTCAACTTCACAATTATCCTTAACTTAGAATAAAAGTGTGTTTTATTATATATTTATGTTCATTTTTATTATTGCTTAAAATGAGTCGTTAACATGATCGGTGATTTATTATGATAGAATGGAAGGAAGAAAAATAAAATAAAACATATTAAGTCAATTGATTAGAAGAACAAAATAGAACCTGTAATGAAATCATCATCGACACAAATATAGGTTGGCGGTGTATGCAAAGCTATGTAATTTCATAAGGAGTTTTACCACCGTTCAAAAACAGTTTTTCTTCACACTTAATATGCTACTAAAATCTGATGAGTTCTTCGTAATTTTATTAAACAAGATTGTTTCCTTTTATTAAATGCTTTGTAAAGCTTTCGTGTGGCACGCGTATGCTAGTTAAATGGATACTCAAACTCAATAATCTAAATTCCTATAACTTTAGTATGGTAATTTTTTTTGTTTAATTAACCATTTGGCGACCTGTTTATTCTTTTCACAAAGTTCCTATTTCTTTAACAGAGCAGTTCCTGTTTTATTAAAGATTATTCACTATGATTTCAATTTTCGATTCAATTCAATTATTTGTTGTTTCGAATAAGAACATTCAAATTTTTTTATCAATCGTAAGTAGTTGAACAAAATAATTTTAAGAAAAAACATAAGTATTTCATCAATTTGAAATCGTTCTAATTTTAGCAATGCATCATGCACAAATACATCGTTCAAAATTGCAATGATCTTTTTTGTAAAAACTGGTTGATATTTTGCTTCCATTTTGAGGATACTCTTCAGTGTTATTTAGTCGTCATTCAACATTGTAGCGAGGCAAATCTGTGTTCCATTTAACATGTGCTCTCTCATTTTATTAAGTTTGTCTGTATTTATGTTTGAAGTTTGTTCTGCTAGCATTTGCTTCTGGAACAGTGGGTGCCCTTATAATTATTTTGCGACCGCTACTCCTTATAATGTTGTAAGGGGCGACATACGAGATTCAAGAATAAAAATTAAATGTAAGTATTGAATAATATTGTCAACACCTATAAATGTAGATCAAAAGTATGTTTTTATGGAAAACATTTTCTGTTTATAGCTTGTGAAGCAGTAAGCATTTGGGGTTTATTTCGTCATGGGAAAAGTAACCCTGACCTTGATACGGCAAAAAACATGAAGAAAGTCATTGCTACTAGACATTTTTTGGAGACAAGTTATATCAATGGAAATTGTTCACTTTGCGCTCAAGATGTAGAAAATTTAAAAGACTGGCCGATCGATGATAATTTGTTTGATAAACCAAATAGCGTTGCTGATGAGGGTTATAAAGAAATGTTAGGTATTGGCAGAAGATTAAAGCAAGCATTTCCCAAGTTGCTAGAAAAGTCGAAAGATATTCAGTACATAATCCAATTATTTGATAGTAATGATGCAGTAATGAAAGATAGCGCCAAAGGATTGATGGAAGGCTTAAAATCTGGTTCAAATTTAGATTCTTTAACAAGTTTATTCACCGTAAGTTGGATTTTTTCTTAAATAGTTACGATACATATACAATTACTTTCTAAATACTTTTTCGACGATTAATTTTAAGGTTTTATTAAGATTCAATTCAAATTGCTTTTGGTACGTCAGTGTTTTACATTTTTTTTATGCCCACAATAAATTCATCGACCGGCTTCTTAATTTGGGTTTATAACCCAGTCATATAGTCACAGGGTTTATAACCATGTCAGTTACCTTTATTGAATATTATTATTTTTTATATCCACAGGATTCCAAGTGGTGTAATAAGAAAAATAATACACACGATATTATTGAATCATTAAAATATCATGGCAGTTCAGATTACCTAATCGTAAGTTTGGTTTTCTCGCTTTTATCCTTATACGCGTATGATTTCTTGAAAGTATTTCAACAAGAAGTTTTTTGTTTTATTACAGTTAAAAGACAGAATTCAAAGACGCACTGGTATCAACTACGATTTAACTGATGAAGACATTTTATCTCTGTACAACTTATGTCGCTATAGTTCATCTGGGTTTGAAAAAAAACTGAGCCCCTGGTGCGCTATTTTTACAACGAAAGACTTACAAGCTCTTGAATATATGGAGGATTTACATAATTATTATAAAGATAGTTACGGTACGCCAAAGAACGACATTTTAGGTAGAATTCCCCTGGCAGACTTATTTGGTAAATTTGAACAAGTTAAACTTGGAAAGGGGAAAAGAATGGTGGCTTATATTACGCAGGCTTCGACATTATCTATGGCGTACACAGCATTGGGCTTATTCAAAGATAAAGAACAACTCACGGGCGCGTATAGAAATTCTGAGAGGCAGTGGAGAAGTAGCAAAATAACAGCGTTTTCGGCGAATTTTATTGCAGTTTTAAACAGGTAATATAAATGGTTTTATTAATAACTGATTCTTTTTACTTTGTGTTTGTTTTCCTATGTGTGCAATGTCATTCCTAACTCCTAAGGTTTTAATTGTTTTTCGATAAATAAATTTATTAAAAAAATATGTGTAATTACATTCTAAAAATAGGTACAGATACTTAATGTAAGGCCCAAATGACATATGGGTCTATACCATTAATACATAAGTAAACCTTGAAACAATTTTTTTAACATATAAATAAAATATTGTATATCTAGCAGTCCTAGTTCTAAGGAACCGATGACGGTAACCAGAAGTTGTTAATCTGTGTGACCCCTGTAGCCCAAGGGAAAACAGGAACTTAACCCAGCTTAGTTGTTGCACTCGGTGTGAAAGCTCTTATTCATTAAGTAACTTTAACAATAACTTTGGGAAAGTTAACTGTTGTTTATATTAATTAATTTTTTTTAACGTCGATATAATTCGTCTATATAAATATTGTACTGTAATGCAACTCTATGATTCGCAAATCAATTGATACCATTACATTTTTGTTAAAAAAATTAACTGTCCACTTTACTTCGAATTCATCAAATTAAAACATTTAATAAAACTTAGAATCACTATCTGGGTTTTGTTTGACTCAGCTCAGATTCCAGACATTATCGGAGAAATCTGTGCAAATACTGCCACTAGAATACTTCTAGTGGCAGTATTTACACAGATTTCTCCCGATTAAGAATTAAGATCCCGATTTTGTGGAAAACCTCAAAACAGGAACCTGCAGTATGGTAGAAGGTATTATGACATAATAATTTGAATTCATGTGAAAACGTGAATTTGGATAAACCGTCAACGTTTTAATTAAATTTATTTATTTATAATGACTAGGCAGACCATAGACAAAACTAGGAATAAATACTCTTTTTAGTCTATGAAAAAATATATTATTGGCATCGTTAGTCTGGTGGCAAAGCAAATAACAATCCTATGATATATTTTGTTTATTTAAAATCTAAACGGGTACGGTACTTTTAAAATTTATACAGAAGAAGTTGGGTTTCTTCCCTACCCGTATAGATTTTAAAAGTCAATTAAAGATTCTTCTTTGAATCCTGTTTCCTGTAATTATGCTGATTATATCTTGAAGTGAAAAGAGGTAGTCTTTGTCTTATGTATATATGGCTTTTGATTCTTGCGACTATTGGATCTGAATGTGATATGCATGTATGAAAAACAATGATGAATATACATTATTTTATTACAGATGTGCAATCGATGAAGAAGAGGATTATAATGTTATATTCTATTTAAATGAGGAACCCTTAATGTCAATATGTGAAGATGGTATTTGTTCATGGCAAGAATTTGAAGAAAAGTTTAAATCCTTCACCAACAGCTCTGCAGGCTGTAACGACTTTTAAATTTGACGCAATGAAGTGTTCTAATATTTACTTCTGGTACAAGAAATTAAAATTAACCTACAATTTATTGGTATTTCTTTATCATCTTCTTTCCTTACTAAATAACTGTCAGGTTATTGTTTAAAGAGATCATCAGTTAGGTATATTTTTCGAGGAATTTCCTGACAGTAACAATACCATCCATTAAGAATGCTTTAAAGATATTGAAAACAGACGTCTTTAATTTATTAATTCCCAACTTACATTATGAATGCGAAAGTAAGTTGGTTGTTAGCTATCTCTTCATGCATTACCTACTGAAAAAAAATTAGTCGGGGAAAACCTGTATTCTGTGGGATTTGCGAAAAATCTGTATTATTTTGAAGGCGTGCTTAATTCGCGCGTGCGTAGCTGCGGGTAAAAGCTAGTTTCTTGTATAATATAACCTCCCTTTCCATCCACCTGTTTTTTATATTAGACGCAAAAAGAAAGAAATATGTTATATACTTTTATAGAAGCGTGAGACTCTTTTGTGTATTTGACAGATTTAATAAAATAAAAAATATGACGAAACCAGTTCCTTATAACTTTATTCTAGCACAAACATTTCAATAATGACGATGTTGTCAAGGTGACCCAAAAAATGTTTTGTTATTATTTTAACATTTTGGCAGTTAATGCCATAACATTAAAACTGATTAAATGACAAACTGACAGAAAACTAAAAATAATATAAAATCAATCAGAACTACTTTTATCTAAAGTTAAATAAATACTTAAAAAAGGGACAAACGATAATTTATCTTGTCACATTTTCATGTAACAGACATTTTCAAAAGTTTTATTTTTAGAAGGCCGTAGCATTTCTTGGAATTCGTCCCAGGTGCAAATACCGTGATTGCATAATTCCTCCAATGGTTTTTCATTCATATAAAATTCAACCACAAAGTCATCGGGCGCTTTTTTATTACATCTGAAAAAGAAGAAACTATTTTATTTGATGATTAATCAAAACAATATCATTTTTGCTCAGATATAAGAAAATATAAATATAACACCAAAGCTTTATTCATTACCCAGCTTACATATTGCCTGTCTCATCATCTGCTACTTAATTTGAGAGAAAGTTTGCAAATAAACTTACTTGTTTAGAACAGCTATTAAACTTCCCCCAAATAAAGCATGTTCACTAGTTCTCCATTTTCTGTGGTCGTCTCTATTATAAGGAGTCAAAGGTTTGTCATCCTTGAAAAGGCCAAGAGCACTGTACGTCATACTAAGCATGGTTGCATGTGAGAAATATGCAGTGATTTTTTTGCGAGGCTTTTCTTTTTCTAATTGAAAGGTTTTAAGTAAATCTGCTAGTGGAATGCGACCAAATTCTATATTCCATGGGTTTCCATAACCATTTCTGTAATAAAGCCTTAAATCTTCATAGTACTCTTGAATTTTAAGATCTTCTTCATCAAAAAGAGCACACCAGGGACTCGGTTTATCATCGACTGCTGACCAAGTGTAACGGCAGAGATCATACAACGATATGAATTCTTCATTTGTCAATTCATAGTTTATACCTATACGTTTTTGAACGTTTTCTTTTGACTAAAACCATAAAAACAATTAGTATACAATAGAAATAAATAAAATATAGTAAGAAATTGTATGATATAAACTACAATGGTATGCAACTTCATACTAAACCTTTACATGCAAACAAAAATAAAATAAAATACTTTTGTCGAAATAGTTGATGAAAATTGTTTATATACATAAAATATTCCATAGAATAAAAAATAATTAATCTTTACCTTTAAATATTCTGCCGTAGTCTGATACTGGTATGCCAAGGAAAACGTCGTTTGGTTATGTTTCACAAATTTTTTATATCTCTTGCAGTCATCAAATGCCTGAAATTGAAGTTATTATGGTTAGTCTACATACTAACTCTATTAGTGTGAACATAATATTTTTGATTATTACGTTGAATTTAAAAAGTCTTTTCTTCACCTTTCATTTATTTCTTCCATTACGTTTTATGCAAGAATTAAACGAAGCTTTATTAAATATTAAAGATACAAAAAAAAAATTAGTTCAAACTAACCGACATAATATCGCGTCTTCTTATTTCATCAACTTTTAAATCAGGCTGTCCCAATCCTTCAAGGAAACTGTCAATACATAAACGTATATATGGTTGGAAACTTGATCTAAACGTATATGTCTCCGGTTGGAGGTCTCCAATTAAATTTTTGTAGGCTTCCTTTAACCTCTTGGCTATTCCATGCATTTCATATAGACCTTCTTCTGTGGTGTCGTGCAAGTCGGTAAACATCCTAGGATTTACTTTCCAATCTGCTAAATTTTCAACATCTTGAACACATAGTGAGCCTTTGCCCTCTTTATGTCTTTTTATCAAATCTTTCCTTATATCAATGACATGTTCAATGTTTTCGGAATACTTAATTCCTGGATTCCTCTGTCCATGTCTAAATAATCCCCAAATACTAATTGCATCGCAATCTGTTAAATTAAAAAGTAATTAGCTAAATTTCGAATCTTTTACTGTACTTAATTTAAAATAGGCACCGCAAGTGAGTGAAATCGGGTTCAACAAGAAGAACCCCAAGTTTATTCACCTCTTCCTTAGTCGCCTTTTACGACATCCATCGGAAAGATATGGAGTGGCCTTATTCTATGGTGCCAGGAACCATACGGCACTTAATATAAGTTTCTTATCAAAATCATCAATTTCCATGACTTTAGCTATTAAGTTTGTTAAAGGGTGATAACTCCAAAAACTGTTTTAGGATTTTAAAATTAAGAATCACACAAATTTTGAAAATAATATACTTGCCTTCCAATTTTGCTGAATCCCTGATATCACCCCTTCCATTATTATAGGGTGTTTTAGTAGAAAATAATTTATACGGATTAACTTTATTCCAATAGCACGATGAAGAAAATACATAATTAAAAAATAATAAGGATAATCCTGCAATAACTATAGAACACTTCATTTTAAATGTTACACTTAACTAATTTGTGATAAAAAATTGTAAGAATCTCATTAATTTATACTATTTTTAGTAAAATATATCGTCATGGCTAGTACAGTCAGCATTTATTTTTTTCTAAATATATGACTACTGTATTAACAGTTATCAATATTTTTTTTATTTAATATCCGCTAAAGATTTTTGTTTTGTTTGTTATGAGTGATTACTAGCAAAAAATTAGAAACACTTATTTGGTTTCCAGTGTACGACATTCGTTGTTTGTTTCGGTTATGTTGGAATATTTTCTGTTGGTATGTATTTTATCATTAAGTCAGCTAAACGGGATCTTTTATTCTTACCGCGACTATCGGATCTGACTGCCCCGTTAGGAATAAAGACGTAATTACGTAGGTATGTATGTATCAAGACTGTTTTGTATCCTATTTATTGCTTAGCTCCGTAATATAAAAAAATACCAAAGTGCCGGCTGGGATTGATTTGTATTGAAAGTTGAAATTCTTTAGTTTCTTTTACTGTGTTGTATTTTAAAATATGTTATAAAATAATTAGTTTAGTTTATTAGTTATATTAATTTGTTATAAAAAACATATTCAATATCCTTTGACAAATTTGCGGGTAGACCGTACTTGTTTAATACTTATATTTGGTCAAGCCTTGTAAATTAGCTTTATTACTGACGCATGCTACAATCATAGAGTGTGAAATCAAACGCTACAACATGCGTTAAACTTATGTAATCTTTACGTACGTTTTAGAGTAACGGATAATGCACGATTATAAGATAGGTACCAGGATTATGAAACAAAAACACACAATTGGCACAAATATTTTATTTTTTTTCAACTATCATTTCAATAGATTCCATTAATGTGACAGTACAGACGACCAATTCCATATTTCGATACTTTATTAATGAACAACAAATATAATTTCAATTTTTAGGTGAAGCGGCAAAAACTAATTTACTGAAAAGCGATTATGAAGATCGCAATGTTGTTTATTTATGCTACCTTACGTAAAAAAAATAAAAATTATATTACAGTGTAATTGTATTTTATTGATGGATTGAATTGTGTAATACATATCTAAAATAATTTTTAAAACGTGGATGTCAATGGGAGTAAGTTTTAACTCTTAACAGATGGAATATGCCTTCTTATTCAACAAGTGTTTGCTACGAGTAGACGCTGCCCATTTGATACACACATAGAATGGTTGAAAATTTTAACGAAAACATTACAGTATTTTAAAATAGAATTAATAAATTTCTTGAAAAACTATCTAGTTGTAACTGCCAAATTAATGTATCTTTAAAGTCATGAGTATTCATTTACGTTATTCCAATAAAGTAATTTATTATTTACAGTAATATACAAGTAAAATATAGACAATACGCACCTTATAATTTTTATTTCTAATATTAAAATTGGCGTTTTGTTTTTAGAAATAAAATTCTAATTAATGTTACATTTATGGGTGATCTATCAGGTTTATTCTAGCCAGTTAATTTAGACAAAAAATTTTGCTGTATCGTACAAAATCAAAATCAAATTACAAAATTATATACGTACCTAATTTAATTCATACTTTTCACATGAAATTAACATTTATTTAGACGTTAGTAAATTTTTTCGGATACAAATTTTTCAAGAATAAATTTATATAGGTATATAATATTTTTTAACAGCGATTTGAAATAAATTTTAATTAAGTACATATTCAAGCATCTTTGCCATTTTGACGTACTCTAATTTACATAAAATATTTCGCAATCATTTACACATTTTTCATAATTTTTGATCATCTACCTATAAGTACATTTGTAGATACATTATAGAGAGAAAGAGAATTGCATAAGACTTCAAATATCACTAGATGACTCACATCCAATAGAATTGTATGTCATTTCTATAACAAATAAATAGTTGGTCCAAAATTGGAAATGACAAATTTACTCGAAACTTTTTAATATTAATTTGTTACGCTAATTAATGCAGATATGAATCGTAAGCATATTAAACAATTTACTCTACAATGAATTATTTTATTTATTATAGACTGGACAAATGCCTACGAGTATATCTTGAAAGCAATTTTTAAAATAAAACATTATTCGAACTTTTAATAATATTAATTTCTCTAACCAGTGTCCGTATCAATGCGATATCAATGTTCATATCCAAGTTGTAAAGAAATAATTCCTATTTTTTTCGGTGACAGAAGTATACAATTACCCTTTGATAGCTAGGCCACTGATTTGTTTAATCTTTCTTTTAGCATAAGTGCCGGTTACTTTCTAGTAATGAGCCCGTGGTCAAGAGATTTTACACGAAGTAATCTCTGTTTCCTGCAATTTTGGACAAGAACGTATCTTGTCATGATTTATAGCAATGTGGAAGTACAAGCCAACCAGAAAGTCATCGTAAAAGCATAGGTTACCAATAAAACTAATGTGTACATTCATGCCATTGACTGTAGTCTGCTATGCTTTTATACTAGTAATTAAGTCAATTGAATTTATAGCATTCGACTACAATAGCTGTTATAATTTGGGTACGTACTTACTTTGACAAATTAATGTGAATAAATATTAAAAGATCTTATAAATGAACAGATAGCTGTGTCAATTAAAAAAAATAACCAAAAGAAAAAGAACCTGAAACTTTCATGTAAGTTTGACACCGTTCAATAAATCAAATAGTGGTTGCAACAAGATGTTGAAAATATCCTATCACTAAACCTATTCGAAAAATATTGCTTTATTAAGGTCATATTAATCCATAAAAATCCTATGACAAAGTTAAGGTTAGAAAGAGAGAAAGGATGAGGGATAGGTTAAAATAGAGAGAAAAAAATCTAAACTATACTCTAGGAGGTGCAAGTCTAGGGAAGAGTGTATCAAATTCTATCTATCTAATTATATCAACGCATGCATTTCTGTGGCAGTTCATTTCTTTAATTGATCAATAGATTTTACTTAACATATCTTAATCTTTAATTATTTAAATTATTTTGTCTTTTTGGGTATCTTTAAAAGTTCATTATAATTTTAAAAATGCAACTAAATTTAGCCCACATACACGTTCGACCAGTCAATCTTACATTACTATTTAAAAACATTAACCAAAGTTATTTCCAACATTATAAATCAACAATTGAAAAAACGAAAGCAAACGTATATTGTTTTACTAAAAAATCACAAGAATATTCAGAATAAAGTATTGATACTGTACTTATTAGAATTTGTAAACTTAAACGAAGGTGAGATCTAATACAATATTGACATGAATATACTTTAAACGTATAGAAATCTGTTTTTTAACATAATATTATTTTTTGTTTTTCAATGTGTTATACATTTTGTTTTCCTTATTGTTGATACATTTTGGTCAACCCTCTTTTCACGCATGTAAGCAATAAGAAGCAATTGAAGCAGTCATAGTTTTATATAATTACCATATACTTATTTAATTGTCATCTAATACCTAGTGCACCATGCGTACAATATACATAGATAGAAATACATATGAATAGTAACGAATACAGTGATTTATAATAATGTTAGGAACCAACGCACCTTCGACTTTTGTATTCTGCATGTTTTATTGGAATCCAAAGACCGGTTTGCGGTATTTCAAATTGCAAATAACAAGTTAGTGTTTTTGAATATATTTGTACTTATGCAATTTCTAAAATTAGGTGACAATATCTCATCTCATCGGGGGTCCAAACGTGTTATTTTTATGGATAGATCATTAAATAAGACATAATTAGTTACAACAACTTATTTCAAAACTGTTAGGTCTATTAGGTCATACAAAGAATTTGAAATCCAAAGAAAATTATTAATAAATATTTTAAAATATACATACAGGTATATAAAATAAAATATACATAAACAAATGAGAATAAGCTATTATGAGAATAAGAAGGGGCATCCCCAAATGCAGATTCAAATTACGGATTTTGATGAAAAAAGACTGACATAACCAGTAATGAGGTTTTTGTTTTGAAACATACAATTTAAAATTTTACTATTCTTGCCTTTCGTTTACATGTATAATTTTTTTCGATATTAACTTTTTTGGTCTTACCTGATATTTATCTCTTTTTACATGTTACATTTTATATTATATATTTGCGTTATTTTTTCTATTATATTTAAAAACTAAGTTAAGGGAATTTCGAATCCTACCTCTCCACAGATATTTAAAAATTAAAGTTTTTAAAATAGAAAGTGAACAAACAGTACATAATTTAGATTAACAGTTTAGCGACGAATGGAAATACCTATTACCAACTACATAGATCTACAATGATAAAGCACTTTATCTCCTGGTCACAGCTATTTGACATAATTTTACATTACATCGTTACAATAATATATACTCAAGTCTACAATTCATCAGTTTCCTATAAAACAATTAATTTGATTTATGGACGATAACATCTTCATTGCAATCAATCTAGTACCAATATTTATACTGCTCGACGCGGATCGAAAACTGTGAAGTAATTAAATTTAAAATAAGGCAGCCGTCCAAATACGATAATAATACCAAGACACTAAAATGAACACCGATGTCTAACTAACGCTGCGACGTGTCCGCGCCGAACAATATAAAAAAGGCACTAAATACGCAATCTTGCACTTGCTCGTATGGACTCCTATCGCTCCCGTGACGAGCAGCAATGAGAACTTCTACATGATTCTACTAACCAATTTCTTCCCACATGAATGCCAAATCCCTTTCATCCAGGGTCCTGTTTTGGATCTAAGTTGGCTCGTCTTTCCTGTAGGGCTGCTAGAAGAGCCTCTCTTACTTCTCGTTCCGAACTGCGCCATAAACGAATTAGTTCTTCTTCTGAAAGCAACGATAATTCAGATCGCGCCCCCATTGGTGGCATTCTTGGATAGGGAGGAGCTGGAGGAACCTCATTTTCTTCAGATACTAGAATTTCAACACTAGCACGCGAAGCCGGTAGGCCCGTATTTAAGTAATTATCAGATCTATCTGAAACATCCTGATATGATCTGGTGGATGATCCTTCGGCTCTTCTTACCATTGGAGAGGGAGTTCTTAGACGGGTGTTGATATCTGGCGGAGAGTTGGTGAGGCAACTTACATCGCGACTTAGTCTCCTTCCAATGTTTAGACTGGTTCTTTCGTATATATTTGATACGGAAACTGATTCGGAATCAAGAACAGAATCTGTACTAAATCTTCTGACGTTGAGACCTGCTAGACTACATCTTTTTCGTCTACCTCGTGGTGAACGGAGCAATCGGGGTGAGCGACCTTGAGGGCGTGGTGATCGCGCAGGTACTTCCGGAGAAGGAGACAAAAATTTGGATTCCGTCAGATCTTCCGAAACTTCGGTGGTCTCGACGGTTTCCTGCTCTTTTATTGAACCCAGGGAATGGTCACGCTGTTGCACTCTACGAAGGAAAAGCGAATAAAAAATTTGAGCTATGTGAGACACGTATTTTCTACTTTTTATAAACAAAATCAATAAATGTATTTCATAAACACCCTCTTTCTAAGAAGATGTAGTTTATTTAAAGAATAATGTAAAGAAGACCTGGAGAAGATAATGAATAGGGAAAAGTACCCTATTCATTATCTTCTCCAGTGTAAGTGATGAAATGGCTAGAGAAAGAAATTATTGAATGTAACCTACACTTTTGCTGACTCTACATAAAATGAGTCAATGGTAGCAAAATAATATTATATAAATTTATAAACGTCACTTCAATATTTTCAAGTACTTATAATAAAAACGTTAAAGTTAACAACAATTATTCCTGACAGGAAAGTTTTATAGTGATCGCAAGTAAATATACCACTGCTAGCTGCAATATCTAGATTAAAACTTACCTTCTAATAGCCTGTATCATCTCATACAATTGTGCTTTACTTTTACGGCGTCTACGCTGTTCATGTTCCTTCTGAAACAAGGGTACTCTCCTGTCGTAATCTGACATAACAACAGGAAAAAGAAAAAAAAGAAAGTCGTTTTTTCCTGTCTGTCCCGTAGATCTTTTAAACTAGGCAACAGCTTATATTCTTTTATTTTTTTTATAATATGAGTGATTCAAGCCTTTGGTTCTTCCTTTTAAGGCCAAGACACTAACTTCAAAAAATTCATCAAAAAAATTCAAGGGTTTATAGTAGCCTTTTATATTCATTTTTATTGCTATGTTTATCCTTACTTTTCTATTATTATCTTAATGGTTCGAGAACATACATCATAATCATAGCCTTTGTCTTAAGAATATTGCAGTAAAATATACCTGGCTTTTGTTTTGTGACTCCTATCTGTACGCTACAGACTGGAGTCACTTAACAAAACTGCCTTAATTTCCCACTCTTGGATGGTAGTTGTAAGTGGACCTAAAGCCAAAAAGAACTCAGCTGACAGATGCCAAGAAAATGATGATGATTATAAAACTAATAGAATATTATAATTTTACCCTTTTCACGCTTTTTTGAAACAATGATGTGAAATGTCCTTGTCTTATAGTGTTGACCAATTCTCTTGCAGCATGATGAGGAGATACCAATTCCACGCAATTGATGAACCTATACAGTTTCTGTAACAATAATTCAGGTTGAAATAATAGTTAGAATATTTATACATTCATCTGTACATCACCACATGATTTTAATAATCAAAGTCATGTGGTAGGAACATATATTTAGAGAAAGGTTTAATATTAGAGTTAACCAAATATAAATACAAATCTAAGAAGTATCTTCATCAAGAAAGATTTATGCATACTCAATAATGCATACAAATTAATGTACAGTAAAAAAGTTTCAAATGATCGGGACAAACAGGTCTACATCACACACATATTTACGTTTCCTATCCCTACATGATTCCATTACAATAGCATTGGACCATATAATTGGTTACACAGACAGGGGGGTATGGTGATTTCGGTATTAAAGTATCTACAGTCAAAGGCCTTAAGTTTGCCTGCGGGCGTCCACTTTGAAGGCACTTTGTTTGTCCTACTCAAGCGTGAAACCAAGATGGCTCTCGGATTATGTCAGCATTTCAGCGGTGAACGACTACTTGTCTTTGTGATCTCGAAGTAAGCTTTTTGAATTGTGTCTCTTAACTTCGTTGTTAGATCAATATGTGGGTGTCATCTCTTAAACTGTAAAAGTGTATACCTATACTTATGTTGAATGTAATTTTGAATAGCTTGCGTGTAGACTGGAAAGGGTAGCCTACCTAGGCTACACACAAGATGATATATTTTATAAATCCCTAACTAACAGGGACTTAAATTAGACCTTTTAACAAAAATAACTTTTTCTGAAATGAATAAAAAAAATTCTAAATACAATTTTTCTAAACATAAATGAAAATGAGTCAATATTGAACTTAGTGTAAATTTTAAGTTGTTTTTTCATCTAACACTATAAATTGAAAAAATATTTTTCAAAAAATGGTAACAATAGGAGCTCAAATCGTTGCTTCCAAAGTAAGGGCTTACGACAAAATCCATTCAAGTTCATACCACGTTCAAAGTTGCTTGACATACGTGACTGCTTTTACAACACACATTAAATACTGCCTCGGTTTTTAAGTTTAATAATAAAGCCCCCAGGCTGCTTAACGAGAGGACACAACCGGGACGAACGAAAAGGGGGTAGGTAATCACATGAATTATTACGAGTACTTATTATTTACCTGACTGAAAAACATGATATTTCTACTTCTCCATATTGTTCCTTTGGGTTGGTGACGCAGCACAGGCAGAGTATATTTATAAAACAGGTGTTCAAGGATCAATATGAGGCAGCCGACGATCATTCCCACTCCAAGTAAAATGAATACGCCTGCCACCGCTGCCACGCCTTAAAAAGACAGAATTTAAATAAAACATTTTTTAATTGAACTCAAACATTTTCCAAGGAAAACCGGAAGCAACAATTATCCATCTGTTGACCAATTTGTTTTTAAATATTAAAGGTGAACAATATTTTTTGAAATAAATGCCTTAACAGAAAACAATAATGGGAAAAAATTACATTCGATATTCCTCCTCCTTCCTCCTTCACTTTTTGATACCGAGATCGCTTTACAATTTTGTAAGATTCTGAGTCTGATTTCAATATTCATATGCATATATAGTGTATTATTGCTTTTGATATTGAATTATGTCGAATATAAGAAAATTACTAATTATAGGAGTGCGATTCAAATTTATTATGAATCATACAATAACCCCCTATTTTACTGTCCTTATGCGCTAATCTCAAAAAGAAATAAACAAATTTTGTTCCGTTTGAAATGTTGGGAAGAGGGTTTTCGGACGACGGTTATAGATATACTAGGGGACGGTCGGGCAACGCGGGCCCCTTAAGGTTTATCAATCAAAATCTTTGTAAATGAATAGAATTTTATTAAAAAACAAAAACATAACGAAACTTTGCCTCATTGGCTATCACAATCATCAGTGAAAATGAACTAAACAATCATCATAATTACGTAATATCAGTTTAAAAAAAATAATCTAAAAACCCGTTTTGCCCTTAGGGGGTCGGTAAAACGGGTACCCTAAGCGGGCAAAAAGAATATGGTATATAATTTAATCTATTAATCAAAACAGATGTCACAAAAGTACGATCCATGTCCACTATAAGAAGAACATGATTCATGAGACCATTCTTGACATTGTGAGCACTGGATCCAGTCCTCTGTAGGAGGACTTTCGTATTTTTCTCTGCATATAATGCAAAAAAAAATCTATATTTTCGCTGATATGGTCAGTTTTCTTCTTTCCTTTCCATTCTTTCTTTTCCTTTCCCTTCTTTTTTTTCTGTCCAGTGTCTGGTTTTGGCGTGCTAACTTTCGTCATCTGTGTTTTTTCAAATTTATCTTTCTGTAGAGTTTTTACCGGAGTACTAGTTAGAATTTCAGATTTTTGTGGCTGTCTACGTCTCTTTGTTATTCTTTGAGTATTTTGTGGAAATGGATGAATTTCTTGAAGAATATTTCTTGTGTTCAGGAATTCTATGGTTGGCGGCGGTGTACCTAGCTGTTCCTCGATCTACCTGCGATAATGCAGAAGGAAATGTTTCTACTTCTACTTGTTCAATGACTTCAGCATTTTTAGGTTGAATATTTTCCATCAGCTGGTTTAAATTTTCAGAGCACGGTGGAGCAGGTGGCTCATGTTCCTCATCAAAAATCTGCGCTGGTAAATTTTCAGTTACCTGAAGAAGGTTAAGATGGTGATCATTGCGATGAGGTTCTTGTGGTTGTACTTCACGATTGTAAACAGCAGATGGTGCAAAATATTCTTCTCCAATAGCATAACGATCAAACGGTTGAATTCCTGATGCTCGAAAACCACTTAAAGCATTTTGTGGTGTAGCTGATCTCAGGTAAGCCTGGCTCACAAGTTTTGCTACGTCATATTGGTCCATAACCCTGCCTGGATATTGCTTCTGAAATTTATTGATCTCTATTTCAAAGAAGGTTTTGAATGTTGAGTTGAATGCTCTCTCAGTTTTTCTTTTATAATTGTACACCATCTGAAATAGAGATGATCAATTAAAGCCATGCTTTAAACCAAAAATATTAAGCGGGCAAAAAGGGTACTACCCGTTTTGCCCGGACCCGTTTTGCCTTCCACCCCCTGTCTGAGCCCACACCTCAAAACCATTTACAAATATTTTTTATTTTAGTATGATAAACTCGTATTCGATAGTACACATGCCAAACTTAAACGCGATGTATATTCATTCACAGTAAGCTTCACATAAATTGTAAAAATAGAGTGTACTTACGTTGCAAATATTGTATTTTTTTGGCGCGAAAACATGTACAGCTCCCAGTGCACTCGTCTTAAGCGTGCCGCTCCCCGCGGCGTACTGTTTTATCTATGGCGCGAGCGCGCTAGCGCGTCCCGTGATCGTCTTGTCTCGTTCTTTCGTTTGCATAGAAATAAATGAAATACCCTTTTTGCCTACCATAACCGTCTTGCCCGCCCTTCCCCTATAAGTGCATGCAATATATTGACTTATATTATACATTCACGGGTGAAAAGCGGGGGCGAGTCGCTAGTATTATATTTTAAATTCGCCTAATAATAGTACAACGTTTCCCGTATGTCACACATTCTGAATGTTGAAATGGAATCGAAATGTTGAAACCAACGAATTTTTCATTGATCACGGAATGAGTAGGTCAAATCAAACTTGCTACGAGCATATAACAGTTTAGACAAATAACTAGGTACGTTTATGGTGAAGTAAAATACCTACGTGGATATGCAATGATGTTGTGCGTTTAAGTTTATTTGAAAAATACTGTCAACAGTAAAATTTTACTACAGAAAAAAGTTACGAATGTTTTATTATTTTACTTTGCTTATATTATTTATTTTGCGCTATTGAAACCTTAATGTATGTATACTAACAAAATTTGTATGAGTCCAGATGCTTGAAATAAAAATGAAATAAATAAATGAAGAAACCTTGATCTATTGACTATTGGTTCTGCCAATTTCCCAGATCGCAGTTTTTTTTCATTTCATATAGTTCGCAAGCTAGGACATGTACAACATACGCGTACGTGATATCGATTCAGTGGAGAAAAACACGAATCGAGGATAACGATTGTCCTAAACTACTCGTGTTCCGGACCCACCAACTTTTATGGCTCTCTCTTAGATTCACGCGGCATTTTATACACTCGTATTTACACAAGAATTTTTTCGTTTTTGTTTTGACTTACATACATATGTAATAAAATAAAAAGCATGAACGCGCCTTCTGGACATTTTTTTTTTCTTTTTGTTAGGAATTGGTTACGTAGGCAATTTTGTTTAGTTCCGCAGTCATATTTATCATAATTGTCAGTACATTCTTATATTAATTTCAATTCTATCAAGAACAAGCGGGCATTTCCATAAATTTGAGAGCAAGAAGTAGAAACCCTGAGCCATTTTTTTTCGCCTTCGTTTTCTCAAAAGTTGTCCGAAGTGAGAGGTAAACATACTGTTTTTTCTAACTCATTTTTTAAACGATAAATCCTATGTTTAATCTTTTAGGTCGACTGGCTGTGATACCTCTCCCTCATCGCGTCGCTGAGGGGTTGGATTAACGCGGGGTGGCGATAAATTCTAATGCAATTTCCGCCAGAGACGAGCCAGCTGACTATGTACAACATGACGCTAACGAATACACGTTAAAGTAATTATTACCTACATACGACCATGCGATGCAGGGGTTGTCACCAGACCTGAAGAAACTTGAAGCGCAAAGAAAATTAAAAGATTTTTACTTTTTAAACTTTTTTCTAATAATTTTTAACGCATTATACTTGCCGAATATATGGCATGATGAGAAAAGAACTTTTTCTGATTGTCCTGGGTCTTGGATGTTTATTTATATAAGTATTTATTACAAAATATAGTATCGTTGAGTTAGCATCTCGTAACACAAGTCTCGAACTTACTTCGAGGCTAACTCAATCAGTGTAATTTGTCCCGTATATATTTATATTTATTTATACAAACCTAACGGTTTTGGTTGAATTCCATAGTCCGGGCTTAATTTGAAACAAGGTAAACCTCCATACCACTTTTCAGTAAGAATATCCATATATCCGTTTGATGAATACTTTGCTATAACTGCTGATATACTGTCCTGCAAAAAATATTCCCACTTTAACGCATACATAACGAAAGATACCATAGAAAAGAAGGGTTTATATATCCACGAAGTAAAGACAATAATTTATTATTTAAATCTGAATTCAAATCCATACAGGATAATAATTAAACTGATGATAATCGGTCTTAATCGAAGATTATACTCATATAAAATCTCTGTTCTGTGATAACATAGCTATATCTATTTCTCGTCATGCAATAAACTGATCTTGTATGAAAAATATAAAACCCACATTTTTCACTAGACGCGCAACGATAAGTGTAGATATTTGTAAATGTCACCCGTCTGAATTGCGATGAAAACACAGGCGTCACACAACGTGTCACATCTGCGACGGTTTGTATTCAACAGAGCAGCAAAAATAGGTAAAAGTGGGATGTTGAATTCAAAAACAGAAAGTCACTTTCAGATGAAAGGATTTATTTCACTTGTCCTCCCAAATCTCCGAGGTATATGAAGTAAGTCAAGATAAAATGACATATAATCGGTAGAGTCTGTGCTACATGACACCCTGCTATCGATCACAACATTAGAAGGCTGGTGAGTCATCCATCAATCTTGCCTTGCAAAGATCCGAAATCACCTCCCACTCCCCACCACTCGTTCCCCTTTCTGACATACTCATGAAATATAAGTCACACTGTTAACGTTGTTGTAGCAATCTGGTTAGGATGTCACCTGTGTAATATTTATTCATACGAGATTTATACGCAAATCATATTCGTACCGACGTCGTTCTGTGCAAATAGAAATTGTTCAACATGAAAAAAATTTAATTCGAGTGCTAACTGTAACGGTAATTCAGATTACATTTTGTACAATAAGGTACATATAAATAAAATAAATAATAAAGTTTTTTAAACAAACATGTTGTTTTACCTTTAGTGGGAAACCTTTGGACATTCCAATAGCATATGTATCTTCGGCAAGAGCATGGTCACCTACTCGTTGCAGTTTACATCCATGGTCAGTGGCCCGGTAATAGTCCAAAACTGGTGTGTCCGCTATTAAAAGGTCCAGAGTACCATTCCTAAACATAAATTACATTAATGGGAGAAAAATGCATTTCTAACAAAATTAATATGTTAAAATATTGTTATGAAAAAGGGACAAAAATATTTGCAGTGTAAACGTATAATATGAACCCGTCGTAAAGCTCAAGTGTTAAACCGTGGCAAACAGTCTCCTAAAACCCGGGTCGAAATATAAATAACCTCATATGCCACAATAAAAACTCTGGACTTTACTGGGTAAAACCTACGTATTTTGTCATTTCCTCGGTATGTGTGTATTACTTTGTTACGATGAAATGAATACGTGAAAAAGCTTTTCTATGTATGATTTAAGTTTATTTTAGAGAAAGTGCAGTAATAACACGGTCAGCTATCAAAAACTCATACCTTAGCCTTTGGATGCCTTCTTCAATATCTTGGAGAGCGTAACGGCGCATTTGTTGTGCCAGCTGTGGGTTATTTCTTTGGACATAATATTCAGATACCGATGACTTAGCTGTCCCCACCCGCAACGATAGCCACTAAAACAGAGTTTCCTTAATAAATGTCTAGAAAAAAATTCAATGGGACAAATTCATATATTGATACGTACATTACTTCGTCCTTGAAAATCATCAACAGCATTATGAAAAAACAATCCAGCTATTAAGGCGGCTATATTGGCAGTGTAGCTGGCGACGAATATCACAGAAAATCCACCCCAAACATTAATGAGGAATTTGTTAGGCCAGCTCTTTGGAGCTTTAAAAGCAACTAAATGTCCACAAAGGAGTCCCCACATCACCCAAAGGGCACTTGAAATACTAAAATTCTTTGATCTTTGACGTCCCCAAGGATTCAACCCAAAAGGAGACAGCCACTCATAAATAGCTACGGCGATAGCAGTCACATTAAGTGACGTAAATATTGCTATCCACAACTCAGGTGAAAATGGTAATAAAAAAGCTAATAATGGTATATCCGGTCTCTGATTTGGTGCTGCTAATATTGAAACTCCGCTAAAAAAGTATGGTTGGCTATAATCGATTACTTCGGCTCTGGCAGATGACACACTCAATGCTGCAAATGACATATGTGCAGCTCCAGAAACTAAGTCTCCAATAATTCCAGTCCATTTTTCAGGCTCATCATCAAAGTCATCATCGTATGTATAGTCATTATCTAAACCAGTATACCCACTACGGTATTGGGCACGATAACTTTGTTGATTAAGGTAATCACTAACAGTACTTCTATATTCACTTAATTTATGGAACGGTTTTACTAGTTTTCTCGATCCATATAAACCGTCTTCTACGATATACAAATGAAAATCAAATTCCAATTCCTGTGCAATATTTTCTAGTAAATCCATAGCTAATCCATAACAGCAGTGAGTAGCCATACGTGAATACATGGGCTTAGGTGTTGGAAAAAAGAAATCTGCTTCTTCTTGATCCGAATCCCTTTCGAGTTCATTGAATGCAAGTGTGAGATTGTCACGGTCAGAAGTTTGTGGTCGATGACATGGGAGACCTCTTAGACATTGGCCGTCTTCATCTAGTTCTCCTTCCATGACAAAAGGGGGTGCTAAAGCAGTTACGATTCGAAAAATTGTGCGGGCACCATCTGATTGACCATGTGCAACCAAGCGGCCCCCAGGCCATACTATTGTGTGAAGTCTAACATCACGACCCTGAACACGTCCCACTTGTCTCCAAATATTTCCCCCATCTTCATTTGATACTAAGTTGAGGAGACCAAAAGAGGCTGTGAGTGCTCGCTCAGATTTATCAGTATTCCCTGCTAAAGCTGCCGTCGCAGCTAATCGTGTCTCCCTGTAACAATAATAAAAACTTTTCTCAAGTCGTGCTCGTATATCCAATCGAAGTACACTACAACTACTTAGCACTACATTTACGCAGAATTGATTTTTATGTTCAAATGATTATTGATAAGTGATTGTAGATTTCTTGCTGCGGTATTCTTTGTGATGTCTAGTTTGAAGCCCACATAAAATAACGTAGAACAGGAGAAAGATCGGTTTTCTAATTCCTATATTTGTTGCCCCGAAAATTTTGAATTCCTTAGCACGACTAACATAACTCTTAGTAAGACGGAAGTTGGTATAAATGCCCGCTAAACTGCTATCTTCCGCAGCTTTTATAATAAGAGAAAAAGTGCTTTACACTAAACATTCACAGAAACATAATCTTCTGTTTTTTTATATATAAGGGTAAGGTCGCGAGTAAGTTCTTGATTTATAAGGAATTAATTACATAAAAAATATTAAGAGTTTACTAATAACAAGGAAAAAACATACTCTCACCTTTAATAAAAAATATTGATGACTAAATAAGGCAAAGTTCGTGATTTAAATTGCAAAGTAAAAGAGGCCTCATCTACTGGCAGGCGATGCTGAAGTCTTTCGTATTATTAGTTTTATTGTAATTAAAGTAGGAAATAAATTCGATGCATAATTAAATGCGTATTTACTGAACACGAAACTGAAATTGTTTTTATATAACCTCTTCGTAGTAAAACATATTTTGATTGAACTTCCTACAAATAAAGCTTAAACTCCACATTTAGACATACGCGGACGGAGCTGTGGGCAAAAGCTAGTTTTAAATAAAGACTTTTATCGTAAATTATGATTAAGATTAGATATTTATACAGTTAAATTTATTTTTGAGCACAAAATACGATAATGTAAAAACACTCAGATAAATAAAGTTATCAGTACGTTTAGGACAATAGACAACTTTTGTAATTATAGTTACCTACCACTGTCGGCAGTTTGCTCGCTATAACAACGATGTGAACAGCAAAAGTATCCACATCTAAACGTACAGCTTTTATAGGTAAAGCTTAAATATAAACTATAAATACTTTGCTTCGCTTGTGTAAAATATAAAATGCTCCTCTTACTGACTGATTGACAGACAACGCATAGCCTAAACATTTGAGTATAAGCATTTGAAATTTAGCATATTCTAGGGATTGTTATGTGGTTTAGGCGTGCATTAAAAGTGGATGAAATTCCCGTGAAATGGAAGTTACCAGGTCAAAGTTAAATAATCAAATAGCTAAGTTCACAAACAATACACATTTCGCATTCATAATATTAAAAGATTATTTCAAATTTTTCTTTAGTTCAGAAGGGGGAAAAATAAAAAGATACGAAACTAGACCAGACAAAAACAAAGACGAGCATTCGTTGTAAAAAGAGATGATTGCGGCCAACGGCTTAATGGTCACGACACCAAATAACGAATGTATAGAAATGTCCTTACCGTTTGGGTAGATATAGGTAGCTCTCATCAATTAAATATCCCTTGCGGGGTAGATAGAGCCAACAGTTTTATGGCTTTATGATTTAATGCAAATAGTGACAGGTTGCTGGCCTATCGCCTACAAGGAATACCAGGTTTATAAGCTTATCGCCTTTTAAATTTTTTTATCCATGGGAAGATACAGAGTAGTTCTATTCTATAGTGCCGAAAACAACACGACTGAAATTTTAAATGTTTTCTGTGACCTATATCTGTAGGATGATTTTTTTTTTGAACGCACTAACCGAGAGTGCGTAAAACTGTATTCAGTGAGCTGACCTATTTAGATGGCCTAATTTCTGATTGAACTTAAGAGGGAAACTATCTTCGTCATGTCAATAGGCGGCTATCATTCCGCTAAGTCAGCATGTAGAACTTGGCAGACAGCCAGAATTCACTTCCGTGCATCTCCCGTCAAATTGTTACAAAGTAGAGTTGGATTTTGCCCAAAATATTGTAATAATTATAATGCATTAAGGATTGAAATCACAAATAAAAAAAAAAATATATACGTACTTATAATTATACAAACGTATGGTCACGTCTATATTCCTTGCGGGGTAGACAGAGCCAACAGTCTCGAAAAGACAAAAAATTGAGGTTGAGATATAAATAAAGTATAATTAAAGAAATAAGTTATCATAAATTACTATTTAGTATTTGAAAAAAACAAGCATGAAAATGTATTTACGAGTATTCCTTATTTTGTTTAGGTGGTCTTACAAAATTAGAATAAACCGCTTAATCATAATTAAATGGTAAACAATAAGGGATGAAAAACAGTAATTAACATAATGACGAAGTCTTCACAAGACTGCGGTAACGTTAACACACAGTTATACACTTTTAATTAAGTGGCTCTTTAAAATAAAGCTATAGCTTTAGTTTAAAAGGCGAAGTTAATTAATATTTAGCAGGTGATTTTTTGTTTTTAACATAAAGCTCTTAAAACTTATTTAAAGAAAAAAAAATATAAATAAATTTGAAAGGACTTTGTAAATGTTTTATTTTAAACTTTTGGAGTTAAAACAAAGATTTTCTGAAGGCGTATTTGTGAGTAAATAATTTAGGTACAAGAGGTTTTCAATGTATTATAATATAAAGATTGTACTAACACATACAAATATAAGCCATCTAATGTACCACTTGTTTAAGAATACAAATTGCTGATTTTCAATAAATAAGGCACACAGTCTATAACTTTTTTTTTTAATTCTGAATTACCTATTATTAAGGTATTAACTTCTAAGTACACATTCAGTTGACTGAAATAATTTAATTTTTACATTTCTAATTACAGAATAAATAAATAGGTATATAATGTTTTTATATTCAAAGTTCGACACACTTCCAAATTAGCATCTCAAATTACCTGACAAACTTAAAGTTGCTATACTTACTTAACCGTTAAGTTGGAAACTAATTAAAATCTAACAACTTCCGAACTTTTCCACTGTAAAATTTTATGAATTAAATACAGGTAATTACTAACACTTTCTCTGTGTCAAAAGTAAGAATTATAACGTAACTACAATAGGTATGCTGTCCATTATTGTACTTCTTTTTATCTTAAGTTGCTTTCCGCATCTGTTACGTTTTATATCCAATCTTTTCAATTGTTACTGTATAAAAACTAAACCATGCACGTGAAAGGAAATATATATATATATATTATTTTATTTTATATCCGTCTGTTATACCACATCCTCCATATATAGGAGCTGAACAGCTTAAAGGAGCAGTTCAATAAACTTAAAAGTTAGTTTCATTAGTCGTGAAGGATTCTCCAGCGTTTATGTAGTTTTATCTCCCATACACTTGAACTAAGTTGGACGTGGCTTCTTACGCCGATCACGTATTTTATTGAATAACGTTTCCCAGAACGTGTGCCTTCCGGTCCGATACCACTATTAAGAGGGTCAAGTGCAAGCGCTTGATTCGACTTGAGATGAAGAAGCACATTTTGGATTTAAAAAATATTTAAATTCTCTCAACATATGGCAATATTTACATACAATAAGTTTCGCTTTAATTATGAAAGGGTTTAGAAGATTACTACGAAATTTTGCGGAAATCATATAACATCTATTTGGGGTTATAATTGCTTCCTACAATAAAAAAAAAACTGAGTATAATTAATTGTTTGCAAATAGTAGTGAAATTACGTTGATTATATTCTACCATGCGGTTCTAAATGTCAGTTTGTAATAAAATCATTTTGTTTATAAACTTGCACATAAAAAAATAACAAATTATGAAACCACCATTGGATTTTAAAGAATCATCATAATTTTTATACCATTCTGATTTTGATCCCCACTAGTCAAATAAAAATAAAAACCCTTATACTTTTGTTTTGCATTCATCAACTACCTGTTGTCATAAAATAATGAAATTAGAATAGTTACTTAAATTTGACCATAAAGCAGCATCCACTCAAACTAATCAAAAACCCATTAGGCCTATTGAGCTAAAATTTAACTTGCAGTATTCCTCATACCGTAGGGACTTGTTTATAAAGTAAACCCTAAAATAACTATAAATTGTGATTATTTTCCATTATTTAGTAAACCGTTTAAAAAAACCACGATTTATAATTTTTTTTACCTACGTCACTGTATTTATCTACTTGCATATATTTTAAACATTATAGAACTTCAAAGGTGCTATAGGTAAACTAAAAGCATTTTCTATCAGTCAACCTTTAGAAAAAAAAGCTAATCGATAAATAATGCGGTGTCAATTTCAGAATGAGAAAAAAATACACAAATGTTTTATCCATAGAAATAAGAATATAGATAAAAGCCTAGTTAGAAGCCTCAATGGTTGCAATTGCTTGCATGGATTGGATTTATTAAACACTTTTGTTCAACTATACATAGGTATCTATCTAATGTTTTAAATGTAGGACATTAATGATCGTCAGACATTTAAACATATAGCTCAAATTAAATTTTATATGGAGGTTCCGCGGAGAATTTGTCGAAATTCCTGCGGAAACAGAAATAAGCAGAATTTTTCGTCTACGCGGGCGGAGCCGCGAGCTTTCTTTCGTAAATTTATATCATTGATAGTATTTATCCAAACAATTTTGATTCCCATTATCGCCGTAAACTTGATGAAGTGAACAAGTATTTCAGGCTGAATTATTATGCGAATTGTAATTGGCACTGATTTCCGACTCAACGTTTTATAGCCGGATACGCTCAATTTGCTTCTATATGACCGCGATATATTATTTTATTATCTGTACAATTTATTCAGACGACCGCAATGTAGTATACTTATAACATTTATATGAATGGGTAACGAAATGCTTAAGTTCTTTGGATACGAGCGACCCTTTTGCATATTTTATTTCCACGATACTGGGAAACACGTCCCTAATCAACTCTAAGGGCCTGTTAAGTATCTTTGAAGCAGTTACATTTCCTCGTGATAATTTTTGGGGTTCATTGATATAAAACGAATCAAAAAGTGTCGCGAAATATGTGGAAAATCTACCTTCCTTCTTTAGTCGTCGAGACAAACCGAAATATAAAAACATGCTTTTTCTGTTAATTAGAACAAAAAATATTTATCTTTATCAAACTGGTAGTATTTTCGTGAAGCTTAAGCAGATAGGCGAAACCTTCTCATGTCTCATGAACTTAAAGAGTAACGAACGCGATAATAAAATTTCAACCCGAACTGATCACGACCGGCTATTTTAACTTCTCTACCACCACTGCTTCAAAGCAATAACAAAGTTGGATAACAAATATTTCTTGGAGAAACGCTGCGAAAACTAGCTTTATTACCGCCAAATACACGTTGTACGAGTAAAAATTGTGGCTCCGTAGAATATTCTGAGAATTTAGAGCTCAGACGACTGTTGCCAGTACAGACATGTGGGAAATACTTGTTACTCACTGCACATATTGGATTTTCCTGCTCACAACTGCATCGATTTTAACACTTTTCCAATTTCTAAACGGTTTGTGTCGTTGTGGTCGTACAAATTCTAGGTATAGGATTTTCATATACCTTTGGCGAATGTTAACATCATTTAAATGCAATTTTCAACGGTCCGATCAAAAACAAATAGTTGCGGTTATGCTCATTTTCCACAATCATCATTAAATTTATAATGTATGCATATATTTGGGATTTCTAATAAGTTATTAACTATCTCTGTGTCATTATAAATTAATTTATCCAAGCTTTATACGTGCCAACCCCATATATTCTGTTCGCGTGGGAATTTCCAAGAATCTTATCTTAGTGCTTCCATGTGCTCGCTAAGGAATTATATTATACTATTCCAGATATTAGCGACAAAGCGAGGCATCGCCTAGTATTTGTGGTTGAGTATTATCTATAAGTCACGATTGTTTTGATAATCAATCCCAGAAAATTGCATTTTATGTTCTGACACTTGATTTTTACTATATACATATACATATATTGATTACTATACTAATGGGAATAGAAATAAGAATAAAATAAATTAATTTATTTTGGATGAAAGGGATCCATTTTAACAATAGTTATTAGAATACAAATCCATACCTCCTCAGTGGCATTGAGACATATACATAATTAAGAGTGTTGTTAAAGCATTGTTTCATCAAAATTGGCTAAGGGAAAATGAAGTAATGGTCATTAACTTCAAGCACCTACTGCACACGTGTTTAATTTTAATACAGCTTGAATTTCTACTTTGTTTTATTGATATGTGCAGTATTATGCAGATACCAATATGTGCAAACTTGATAATTGTGTTTCAGCTATGCATTTGGTCACTATGTTAGTTACATGCACTGTAAGTTTTCCAAATAATATAAAATGTAATAAAAATGGACGGGACGGGATGGGTAAAAAAAAAAATATCATTTAAAAAATATCAAAATATCTACAACAAATATGATTTAGTTTCATATCGTAGCAATCAAACGGCTTTTTTAATATTGACACGGAATTAGGATACTAAACTATAGAATGAACTATAAGTCTAAATAAGTCTGGATAATTAAAGTTTCCAAAGTTTACGTGTTAAGCGACACGCCCACAAAACCGCGGGCAACAGCTAGTTCCAAAACAAGTATTTTGTATATCTCAAGTATTCAATACTTTCAATTATTTTTGAACTTTTTGTTTCATCCGGTAGTATGTTAATGGAAACATCCCTTCATTCTAGAATAGATGTCCTTGATATATAAACAAATAGTCAATTAAGATGTGATATCTCGGAATGGTGCTTTTCATCTGGTCGCACATCTTTGTTGGCTGTGTTTCCACGACATTGGGCGGCGGTACCCTTGTCAACGTCACACTGCGACGCGACACGACAGATCTCCACAGCAATAAATAAACTAAAACCTTTGCCATTACGCTGACTGGAATTAATTCTTTCCGTTTTATCTAAATAAGTATTATACATAGGAATAAAAAATACATTACTATATACATGTACATGGCACGTTTTCGATATTTAATAACACAAAGTACTTTACATAGTATCAGTTGAGTTACCTACTTATTATTTAAAACATTTCTAGCTCAATCTTATGTTTCTAATTATGTTTAATTAAATTTTATGTTTAATTTTTTGTTTATTTATGTGAAGCTATGCTACTTGTTCATTACACTGGCACCTCCAGGCAACCAGTTTAAGGGCCGGTGCCGCAGCACCATCTGCAGAAAGCCTCAAAGGGCTCAAATACGAGTATGTATGTATTTCTAATAACTATATTATTGAGCCTTTAGGGGTGAAAACCTTAGATCCATGCGCAAATGATTTACAGGAACTACACAATTTATAAATTACGAGTTTCTTTTCTCTTTCTATTATAATTAATAGTTTAAATAATATTTGTTTCTTAAATTAAATTTATAATGCAAATTAAGAAATACTTTCAACATTTTTTGTTTTGAAATTCCAATTAAGGATATGACGAATCAATAAGTCAAACAAAAGTTACGGTGAAAAATTTGATTATAGCTAACGTGACTGACAAATCTAGGGCAAGCAGTTTGAGTGACCAGCGACGTCTGGAGATAAGGTTTTATGTAGCGTAATGCGGGCAGATATAAACCCACCAAGCTTCGCCTTTTAGATAGAAGGGCATAAAAGTAATCTCGAGCCGTTCTCGGACCCGCTAGTCAATTTGCTTTTACGATGATGCTCCACGCTTGTTACCATTCTATTATCGTCTCTTGTTTGAATGCGGTTGCTTTGAAAACGTAAATTACTTTAATGTAAATTCACGTGATGTATTGGAACTTTATGAGTTATCATTTAAATTTAATACTGAATGTATATAAAATGACATTTGCATTTTTTAGTTTCAACAGTCGGTTTGGCGGTTATTATTTCGTCACATGATTTAAAATATTTTCTGTCAGATGAATGTTGTTATAAATATTAAGTTGCTTTCAGGAAACTTAAATTAATTCAAAAAGATTTAAAATTTTAATGAATGATATAACATATTTAAAAAAACACTGTCTTAGAGTGTCTTCTTTTTTTTCTTCTTTAGAGGTACAACTTTTGGATTTTTGGATAAGTAAGGAAAAATATTATAAAATTTATTTAAGATAACTTTCTCGTTCGTCGTAGAAAAACTACTTAAGGACTTAAAAACATTTCTCTTTCAAGCACAGCATTTCTTCAGGGTCTTTTAACTGTCTAATATTGTAAAAAGTTGTAAGTTTAACAAAAGATTGTGCTGCGTAATTTTCGGTCATTATTTTCGAGACGATGTCGTCAAAGAACTTTTCAATTAATATAACTTTGATAAATTCAGAAGGGTAGAGCAATATTTATAGAATTTTTAAACGTTTAAAGTTTTCAAATAAGTGTTTCAATGAAATAACTTTAAACAAATGTTTGATTAAAACACCGAGAATAAACACCTGAAACTCTAAGAAATACTTACTGTATATTTATTACATCCAAATTATTAAATTGTAGTGTTCGAATTGCATGAATTACTTTTGAAATTATTCTTTCTTTCTTTCTTTGGTACCAAACAGCTCACCTTACAAATTCTGTTGAGAAATCTGTTGCAGCATCACTTGGTTCATCCCAGCACGATGCCACAGCATCGCTAAAGAACTGCGCTTGTGCAGACCACGCATCACAAGCGCGCAACACTCGACGCAACGCTCCAACAGTCATTCTCACAGCTGTCTGGACAAATGCCCGATCTAAAAATGAATAGTCATAGTCTAAAACACGTTTTTACAAAGCCACTAGCATGAGTGCACCTTGAATATTAACTCAGAAATGAGTATTTTATCACCACTTTTGTTTTCCTTCAATTTACCGATACCACATTCAATCTGAAGGACTAATATCCACAAATCACGTTGTAACTACCGTCATGATAGATGCGGGACTCGCGATAATTTTTTGCGGTTATCAAATTAGTTTATTTTCCTCACTTTTATTTATTTTTCGTCAAATATACGACCTTTTACAAAATGATGAAATAAATAACGGAAAACGGTCTCTTTAACTCGTGTAATTTATTGAAGATTTTATGAAAAACGGGTAGTCTAGTTTACTATCATCGTATAAGCAGCATAAATTAAAAAAAGTAAAGATGCTTACCAATCTTCATTGGTTGCGGATGAAGGGCTAATAATCCCACAGGAAAACTATTGAAAATTTCCGTGAAATTATCTTTAGTTTTATTATCCTCATTAGCTATATTTATTTGATTCCTTACGTTTCGGTCTCCTCTTTTTTCGATTTTATATCTTAAATTATGCGTAACTGACGTTTGCACCGTGGGATTCATTAAGAAATCACTAATATCACTTGAGATTAATAATTTATTTTTTAGTTTTTTATTTATCTCATTATTGTGTATATATTCTTCACCTAAAGATTCTTCGGCACTATTCACTCTATCTACGTTTATGCTATTTACATATTTATTAAAAGATTCGTTTTTCATTTTACTAAAGCTATTATTACTAGTAATATCTCTATTGTAAAAGGACATTTTTCTTTTCTCAATTGAATTCCTTTCGATTTTAGAAGTTTCAACGCCTTTGATATTTACATTATAATTTCTAATATTTTCTGAACTAATATTGCGACTACTGTCGAACGATTTTCTAAAATTTACATTTAATAATTTTTTGTTAACACTGTGCGCTTCCGACATACTCTTATTACTACTAATACGATGAAAACTCGTATTTATTGAACTAGACTTTATCTTTATCTCATTTTCATTAATTTTTCTAAGTAGCTTTTCATATTTCTTTGATGAATTCTTGAACCCGTTTGTAGAATTATTGTCTGCATCGTCTCTTCTATGGCGATCAAAGCGTTTGTGGTCTGATGTACCAACTTTATCCCAAAAACTTTCAAAACCATTGTCATTTGCGTATTGTGTTCTATTGCCGATGTTATGGAAGACATCAAACTCCCTAGAAGCATCAACCCAAAGCCAAAAGAAATGGCCATCAAGCATGTTCAGTCGCTTGGCTTCATCCATGACAAGCTTGGCGTAGTCGATGTCACATATCAAGACCACGACACCACGAGTTAATCTGGAGACTTCAGCAAGACGCCTGTAGACAATTAAAATTGTCGTTATGGTCAAATAGTAGGTATCGAAGAAATAAACACATATATGCACACTACGTCTTTATTGTCGAAGACAGAGCCAACGGCTTTGCAAATTAAGCTTAGTGAATCTGCCCATAATAGCAATGAATGAATGAATGAATGAATGATGAATGAATGAATGAATGAATGATTTATTATGCATGAATGATTTATTATGCATTGAATGAGTAAAAATGTAAAATACCGTAATCTTACTTTCCCTTCGAAAAAACTTTTCAAATCGTCATTAAATAATGACATAAAGCAAAGATTATTTAAAACCGTACAATTTACCTGAAAAGAGCATGACGGGAGTACTTCATTGGCAGCGAAAGCCATTTAGGATTAAGCGGTTGAGTGGTTAGAATTGAAGACAGGTCCTTCCTCAGGGATAATGTTGAATAGATATCTTCAACGGCAAGCAAAGTAAAAGAGTGCCAATGTGTGTGTAGGAGGGTGGCCCTGAAACCAAATACAACTTTATGAATAAATGCACAAACAAATCAACTTCAAACATCGTATGCAAAAATATTAAAATGTACCTGAGCGCATGGAGGGTTTCTCTTGCTGTTATTTCTAGCCGTATTTCCAAAGGAAGCATATCCTAAAAACAATAAAATTAGTATTAAGTAAAATATTTATTTCGTCATAGTTTCACTATTATTTTTTTACTATTATGATTAACTTAAAAAGAATATTTTTATAGAATATTTGTGACAAATGGGATAACATTTATAGCAATCCTTATAATATAGAAGAACTAAGTTACTAAACTATTTTTTTTAACTTAATGTCATCGGAAGAACTAAGTCCGATAACATTAAGTTAAAAAAAAAATTACTACATTCCAATTCCAATGATATCATGATCTCAGAGCATTATTAATCCACGTCATTGCGTAATCACTGCTAAAGTGGGTTATAAATGACCATCATTTTCTACAACACCAACCCCGGGCTCACATCACAGAAAAAGAAATACGTGGGAATATCGCCTAAAAAGTCCCCGTCACAACGAGAAATGACCCGAGTTTCGAGAATATTATGCACATCATAAAATCTGATTCGTCCCGCTCGTAACAAATTCAGCAATTTCTTATTCCTGTTCGGACGACTTTACTGAATATCTTCACCTTTTTACTTGTCGGTAATACCATTTCTTATGCCAGCACATTTTACGGGTGAGATTATTATTCAAAAGAAAATTTCAACATTAATACGAGTAGGTAGCTAATTTTATTCTTAATCTAGACAAAGCAATTCGTGGTTAATTATTGTGATTTGTGACGCCTCGTTATGTGTAATATATTATGAACACATGTCACCAGTGACGCGGAACTATTGCGGCTCTCACCACAGAAGGAAATATTGCTATTAAACCATTTTATTATATCATTGTTAATTTTACAGTTTAAGCATCATCACCACAATTGTAATCGTGGGCTAGCTGTGAGACACGACTTTGACTTGAAAGTCAATATATAGTGCAGCGAGAGTGAAGCAACTGCTTACTGAGTTAGATTATTTTCTACCAATATTTTTTTTAGTTTCCATACAGATAGAGTAGCATTTCCATAACTAACTATCTTTATTTCATCAATGTCTGAAATAGGTGTACCAACTAACTACCAACTAATAAAATACTATGCAGGTTTTAATGTTTATTTTTTAATAAATTCATTTACACCAAAAACGGAAAATTATATCTCTGTATATAATTATATACTTCATAGCAACGTCCTGCTTTTCCGGGCGACTGTCTCTGTAAACACCTTGAACTCACTGCTTACTTGAGTGTGAAATATAGGCCGCACTGATTTAAATCGATAATACTCGTATCTTTACAGCTTCATAGAAGTTATTATTTCATTGATATTATCTTTTTCTTGATATGTGTCTTTAATATTTTTATGTTTATTTACAATATCTGAAGGTTTTTAGGTATATACATATATAGTGTGAAAAGCTAATTTTGTTGGGTTATGTCCCAAATCGAAGAGGTCAGGGAGGGGCACCGACAAGATGGACAGACTTGATCAGAACTGTCACGTGCACCAATCTCCAGAAGGCCATAGTGCACGCGCAGGACCTAGATTCCTGGATTACCTTCTTGAGAAAAGAAGTTTATGATGGTCACGTCCTTCACACCTGAGGAATCGACGTAGAAGAAGATCGTATTTAGTCAAAAACGCCATGGCACTTCATATATCAGGTCGAGTTCTATCAAGTTCGAAAGTTCGAGTTGCACCAAGGAGTTTCGATCGAAACTTGTTCAGAGAGTTAGTAACGAGGTAACCAGAGTAATCGGCCCATCACATAAATTACATGAGCGTGCCGAGTAACTCGCAGCTGTCACGTACAGACGCTATTTCATAGGGCGGTTGGCGATCCTCGACTTTATCATAACAACCACGATTAATGGCGTGCCGTGAATGGAATCGTTACCAGCTTTTTGCATACATAAAGGCAATGGGCTTTTCCGGAATATCTTTAATTGCAGTATAATCAATAAGGCATCAGTAGATAGAAATGTGAACGTAAAGTAAGGGTAAGATGATTCTATTCATATCTCAATAGATAAAATGAAGTGTTATGGTAATTTATACAACTAATTTCTTATATGGGTGGGACCAAGATCATAGGCGCCTATTCCGAGTCTTGCTCTTGAATCAAGGCTACTTGATGATATATTACATATACGAGTATATATGTGATAGATGATATATATGAAGGTACGATGTGAGGTTATAACCTCAGCGTTGTAGCTTGAGGTAGTAACAAATTTATCTTAATGGACAAAATTCATTTGGGTCGCCAACCTAGTAAGTCTATATAACCTTAGTGTGATGAAAATTACGATGATGCATGCAAACTAAATTTGAGATGAGAAAAAAAATTATTCAGCTAAGTGATTGTTTTTATATAACTTTATAAACACATATCTAAAGTTACATCAAAATTTCTTGCGGGATAGACAGAGTCAACAGTCTTGTCTGATGACTCTGTCTAACATGTCTTCAAATGACTGAATCGATAATTAATCGCTTAATCGCTTTTTACGACATCTATAAGAAGCTATAGAGTAGGCCTAGTTTGAAGTGCAGGGAACCACACGATACTTGCAAAATAACGATAATTCGAAATTAACTTTCATTGAACCGGAAACCTTGTGAAATTTCCAAATAAACCTTTCTAGATATTTCGATAAGTCAGAGGGGTAAAGTTGGATACCAGTTCACCCCAAAAGAGCGAAGTGTAAATTATAGGGGAAGTCCTACGTTCAGCAGTGGACGCCCTAAGGCTGAATGATGATAAGAATAATATAAGGTATCTTTTTGTGTTTTTATTTTGAACTTTTAATTAAACTCACGTTGGCGATAGTATAAGAGAGATGCAGATGCGAAGGCGAGGCCCTTAACACCGGGACGCCGGCTCGGCTGGCGGCGGTGACGACGGCGGCCGATGCTGGGCCGCCGCCGTACACGAAGAGCGCCGCGACCCGCCGACCACCGATGGCTGAGCAGGTCTGCTCCAGCAACCGCACGCTAAATCTGGCAGACAAAGGTATTGTTTTCATATCACTACATAGTACAAAACAAAGTCGCTATTTTAGTCTGTTTGTCTGCATGCTTAAATCTTTAAAATTACGCAACGGATTTTGATGCGGTTTTTTGTAACAAGTAGAGTGATTCAAGAGGAAGGTTTTTATGTATAATAACATAACATTTATAATTTTGCACCCGTGCGAAGCCGGGGCGGGTCGCTAGTATTATTATATAGGTATGTACAATTACTTGATACTTGATAAATGTCATGGGATATGAGATCAACAATATAACCAAATTATTACACAAATCGAATCCCGTTTGACTAACCTATATTTGATCGCAGTCAAACACATCCATTTCGTTACAATCATTTCATACATACACAAGTTACACCCCTTTCCCAGAGGAATAGGATGAGACCATCTTTATACTTGCCAGAAGCCCTGCATACTTCTTTACTTAAGTTAACTTATGTTTATTTAGTAAGTAATTAAATAAATAATAAAATAAATAAATATATACGGGACAAATTAAGATTAAAAACGCGAACTTTATGGTAGCAAGTTCAATCCTACAACTTATTCCATTTTAAATAATTAAGTCCGAAAGTAGGAACACCATTGAAGTATGCATCCACATGAACAAAGTCACGAGCCCAGCGTTACAATGAGAAAAACTTTATCAGCGAAAGTTTCGTTACCCGCTGGTGGTTTCTTTGTTTCAACTATATAACATGCACGCTTGACTTTCGACAAACAAAATTCGTTACGAGTTTTATCATAATAATGTCGGCATATGCTCCCCTTTGTCAATGCCTCGTTCAGCGGCTGAACAATGTATTCACTATTCAGCCCGTAGAATTATGCTGTTATAACTTTAGCTAAAGTATGTAATGTTCAGCTGCACTTGTGTTAACGATAGCGTTCGTAGTACTCGTAAATTTTACAATATTTGTTACGTTAAATAGTTTCACGCACGTTCTTTAATGGCTTACAACAACATTTTATTCTGCAATACATTTTTACTGCAACAAACCCAAATGCAATTGCCATAAAAGACTTGAGGGCCTTAAGTTTTTAGAAGATTGAGGCCAAAACTAAAAATTTTAAAATTCAAAATTAACTACTCTCTTACGCGTTCTCTCTCCGAATAGAAAGAGATTTTATTTTTATATTATTCAGTTTCCATACAACTACTAAGGCTGGGTTTTTTTTTCTGTCAGACTTTTTAAAAAAGATTCAATCGGGCAGAGCTTTAAGACATTTTTATGGTGATTTATTGAGTCGCTGTGTCAATTTCGATTTGAATTATAAAATTTTAAGGTTTCGGCTTCAATCTCCTAAAAAATGAAGGCCCGCGAGGCTTTTTATTCAATTGCATTTGAGGTTTTTGCAGTAAAAATATATCGCAGAATAAAATTTGAGATTCTTCTTTGTAAAGACAGACGAGAGTATTGATTCCTATGTCTGAATAGTTCAATCTATGAATTTCCTCTTTATAGATGTAGATGAAAAAATTAAAGCTTTATTCACATCTGCAGTGGATGTAAGGTAAGGATTGTGTAACCTTTTAAATGTAGAACAGTGCTCCTCGACTTAATTACGACCGCAATCGGATCTCAACAGATCATTTACACACATTACAATGCACTCACATTGACCTATTTATACAATCGATGATACGAATATGGCGTGCTCTAGTGGTCAAGATTATTTGAATACTAGAGGCCGCCCGCGACTTCGTCCGCATGGAAACCCTATCAATCCCGCGGAAACTCTGGGATAAAAAGTAGCCTATGTGTTATTCTGGGTCTTTAGCTACCTACATACCAAATTTCATGGTAATCGGTTCAGTAGTTTTTGCGTGAAAGAGTAACAAACATCCATACAAACTTTCGCCTTTATAATAGTAGTAGGATAATGCTATAGTTGAATTATTCCCACCTACCTATTTATCTATTCAGCCAGTTCATTGTTACGATATAAATTTTATTTTTCACTATATTATATACACGGCCTAAATTAAAAATATTCTAAATATTTAATAACAATTGTTTAACACAATAAACCTCATTGTAAGGGAAATTTGCGGAATAATTTGATGATTGAGAATAAGTTATTCTTTATGACTGCAATGTCATAGACAATTGATCGATCGCTTTTGTCTGCAAATTTCGATATTGGGTTCTTTGTAGTTCCTTTCGTTAATATTGCAAAATAAATCCATAAAATACCTTTAAGTCCGACTAAAGTCTTACTTATAACTTTTCATTCATCTTATACAAAATCGACAGACAAAAATCTCGAAGATGCTCTTCCACGTTCAACTCGGATGACTCCATGATATGGTATGGTAATTCATAGAGTGATACGAAAAAAACAATCTCAATTTTGTAAGCCTAATACCCTTATTTGACTTCTACAATTCATACACATGCATACTGACAAAATGTATGTATTTTGTCAGTATGCATGTGCACTTTATCGCACCACCAACTTAGTTTTTTCTGTTTGGTCAGCTGGTTGACTGGTAGAGAATGCCAAGCGGCATTAAGTCCGCCTTTTGTACATTTTTGTTTTTGTGCAATAAAGTTTAAATAAATAAATAAATAAATTTGCGCGATTAGACTTGGAGCTGACGTACTTACACTAGTTATCCTTTCTTCGCTATCAGTCCTGTGTGGAAGCTAGAGTAATTAAAATCTTCATTTGAAAACTACATATAAAGCAACATACTGTATAATGTCTCAATAACAAACACAATACAATATGTACATAGCTGTACACCAGCCAACGAACTGCAATAAAGGATTCAGTCCCCATTCACTCATTCAACGTCTCAGAAGTCGTTTGAAATTTAAAGCTCTAAAAGCTCTTGGACTTGAAGCTGCTTCTATTTACTGATGTCTAGCCGGGAGTATCCGAAAGTGTGGAGTCGATTCGAAAGGATAGTCGATGAAGGAACTCTTCGGTTCGAAATATCGGATATTCCCGATTCGATGTGGAGCACCGCCGTAGAGTTTATGCTGGGAAATTATATTCGAGAAGACGTGTGGTGGATTGCTGCAGGTACGGTTATTATATTTTTATTACTGGGAAAATATCGAAGTTGAAATTCCAACTTCGATGTTTTTCCAGTAATAATGTGAATGAAGTCAAATGTATATTTGATATTTTATTTGATGTTAGATTAAAATGTAATTCCTAGAATTTAAATTTATGTATTTGGTCCTTTTACCACAGTCGTATTTCCTGTATTACCAGTAGGTAAACAGATAAAATTTTTCCATGAAATGTTGAGAGAACAATATTAATATTGTGAAAAATTTGATATATCGGAAAGCTTAGCATCTTTATTTTTCTAAACTCGCAATTAAGTAGAAAATCGACGTAAGATTATATTTTCCGCATGTTGTTAATGAATTTCAAATGTGGGAAAAGCGGCAAAGTACTTAACAAACATTAATCAAGAGCGCCTAATCTGCGCGTGAGAATTTTTTGCAATTAGCTTAATCCCAACTTACGTTCGCCAACGCCTCCTTACGCAAGAAAATGCTCGAGTCATTAGCCATTTTCTTGGTACGAGCGGCCCAATTACGTACCAGCACGATATAACCATAGAATAGAAACATAGCTCATAGCAATTGTGGTGTGAGCATTTTTCTCTCAGTTCAGGTATAGGTAAGAAGCTAAAAATAAAAATTGAACACTTTTGGTAGATTATTGGAAAGCCACCATTATTCAACGAACTCCTGCATATTGATTTCATTTCAGTCAGTTGATACTACATGATAAAATTATTTTATACTGAAACAAAAAAATTAATGGGACTGAAATTACAACGCACATACAAAGCAAAAGAATGGATTTGGTTGAAGTTATTTATGCTATGGTGGTAATAGCGTGTGGTATTTTTCTCAAACAGACAATACATTAGACTGTCGAGTTCAAGTATTTGAGGTCCCTACAATACTATGCCAGTACCGTATTTCACTTTCATTTGTAGCTGGGGACAGGGAGAGGGGGTGGCTACCTTAAATGTGGTATCGTTAGACACCCTTTTCATCCGAGGGTCCCTCCTTGCTAAGATACGAAATTATAACTTCATTTTGACAACCCAATTGAGGACAGTTAAAAGTAAATATGCCAAAATTTTCATCACGACGATTTTATGGATTTTAAATGTGCTAATTTTCTTCACAAAAAAGTTTTCGTGTGACATGTTTCTTATAAACACAAAACATAAATTCTTAACATCAAACATATATAAGGATCGCCATTGTATTCAATGCCTACTCTAATTAAAACTTATAAACTATAACTTCTAAAATAAAGCTCCTTGGTTAATAGAAGGTAATAAATAAAACTTTTACTTTTCACTTTCATAAAAAAAATGAAAGATGTTTAGCTATATACTTACGTACTTATCTTTGTATGCTAAAGGAATTGCATAAAGAACATTAGTCAAACATTTACCACTTCGTTAAACTATTATTTTCCTCTATAGTAATGTGTGCCGTGTGGTTCCCAGCACCAATACAAAAAAGAATAGGACCACTCCATCTCTTTCCCGTGGGTGTCGTAAAAGGCGACTAAGGGATAGGCTTACAAATTTGGGATTCTTTTTAGGCGATGGGCGAGCAACCTATCACTATTTGAATCTCAATTCTATCATTAAGCCAAATAGCTGAACGTGGCCATTTAGTCTTTTCACGACTGTTGGCTCGTCTACCCCGCAAGGGATATAGACGTGACAGTATGTATGTATAATAAGTAATCAGTTTATATTGTAGTTTTATGAACCTCACTTCAAAAGAAAGTTAACTTTTTTAATCGATTTATTAAATTTTCTTTCCGTTCCAACAAATTAGACTAACAAACCCCACCGGCGTTCAAATAAACGGATCAAAACTAAGGCGGCGAATGAAAAATTTTTAAGCGAAATAATTTTATTCAAATTGATTCAGGATGGGAGATTTATTCAGCTAAAGTTGTTAACGCAGTGTAGTCAATTAATTTAACATTGACAGGTACGGCGAAGGACCTTGAAGCAGTACAGGAATATAGAGTGCTCCTGACATCGATCATTAGGCAGAAAATGAGTTTGGCGTGCTTCTTGGCTGAGGGGGACGGCTCGGGACGCACTCTCGTCGGCGTCAATATGTGTTTGCCTCAGGAAAAGGGACGCTTCGTTGAGCACAATCCGGTTGAAAATGATTGTCTAACCTGTACTGGTACTTTGTAAGCACTCCCGTACTAATCGTATTACTCGCAGCACTGTAGGTAGATGAGACCTGAAGTGAATATTGTGCTTGATTTATTTATTATTCCTGTAGTTGAGCAGTTCATTCTATAATTATTAGTACTTAATAAAGTTGAACAATATTCAGCTAATAATTTTAAAAAGCACGGAGTCGAATATATTTTGTAATAATATCGTGCCTTATATATTTATTTAACTTTTATTTCAGGCGGAACGATGAAACTTGTACTTTCATGAAAAGATAGGATTACATGTTTAATCGCGATTAATTTTTTAAATTACATTTTATACAACGTAACGAAAAAGCTTAAAATGAATGTTTTATTCATTTGTACACTAACAATTTACACGGTGATATGTAAATCTCCCTCATCTTTTCACGAAGAAAGAATATATTTTGTTTCAAGCATGTCTGCGTACAATTTTCTTTTTTTTATTTTATGTTCCATTTCGTTGGCCTCCCTGTTATCCGTAGCCGAGAATCGGTTCCCATTTATTCTCCCGTTTTATCCATTCAAGGTCGACCCTTCACCCTTCGTTATTTATCCAGCAGATCTTTTGCCTAATTAAATGATATAACGTAAATATTAGTAAAAGTTTTTTTTTAATAATTTGATTTAATTAGTCAAAACGATATATAAGTAGATATATATATTTTTATTATTTAATTACATATTATCCAATGAACTAACGTGTATTAACTACTTAACATATTTTATACACCATATAAGACAAGGAAATAGTGGGGAATACTTAACGTGGGCGAATCTGTGAATACAAATATGTAGAGCAAAATATAACAATTATCTAATTGCGTACGTCTTGTTCAAGGTCAAGATTTATTTGACATTTGTAATAAATTAGTTGAACAAAGATATAATTACTAATCTTTGGTAACGTTCGAACAAAAAGATTCAAGTAAATGAATAGGAGTAATTCCGACGATAAGGAATACAAATTTGAAGATTCTACTGTACTGCAAAACATCGCTGCTTTTCGAGCATTGCGAATCAAAAGGTGTATAGGACAATACGATTATGCATTATGCAACTCCTTCGGAGAAGTTTATGCAGTCTTTCGGGCAGCGGAACATTGCTATTTGAAAATTCCTTACCAACTTTATACCACGAAACATATTGTGGTAAAATGTTTATATAAGTTTTCTAAACTTTAAAATTTCAACAAATTTTTGCTACTTTTAAGATCTTGTTCTTTTATCTATATTCTTGGCTTCGTATTTAGGCATTTTGTGTACATTGTATTTCTATTTTATTTACTTAGTACTAAAACTTACCAAGTTTAAATCTATTAAAGGTAGTGTAGCTCTCTTATTCATCCATTTAGTGCAAACTTCATTGTAAATTATTCTTTTTGTTTGACTTTCATTAGCAAAAAAATCACTTCATTAAAATATAAGCCTTCTGTTGATAAAAAAATGACTTTAGAAAAGCCACTAAAGTTAACGAATTAGATAAAGTCTTAAGAGACGAATATCTCTTGTTTGCAGCCAAAAACGAAGCCGGGTTTGCTGTCACTGCGAATGTTCGTGGAGGCTATGAAAGTGACAGTGATATATGATAAATACGGCGTGAATAAATATCTCATGGGAGCTGGTCTTTCAGTGACACCGGAGTACAGGGGGCTGGGTATTGCGGTTGAACTACTTAAATCCAGGTATATTTTACTGCAATATTCTTAAGACAAAGGTTTTGATGTATGTTCTCGAACCATTAGGATAATAATAGAAAAGTAAGAATAAACGTAGCTATAAAAATGAATATAAAAGGCTACTATTACAATTGTGAAATTACTGTATTTCTTGCATACCAGAATTTTAAAAACAATGGCGAAGATTAAATTTATGATCGAGATCGATAATGATGAGAGATAAACTTTCGATCCTATAACAACTAAATTGGCAAGTCTACTACAATACCGTCATAATAATGACATAAACCTTCGTTTTCAAAAAACTTTACTATATTTATAGATGTTCTTATAATTTTAAGCTAAAATACATCTCCACACGCTTTTCAAATAATTTCTCCCCAGCCAGTACGTAGAGTCATTTGGAAGAAACTAATTTAAATTCCTCAAGGGAGCTGTTGTGCTTTGTTAGTTAATTACTCCGAAATGATCTGATTCTGAAATTGGCATTTAGATTTCCTTTATAAAATTATGTAGAAATAAGGTACGTATTTTTTGGAAGGAACAACCGATCGTGTGGTATGAAAATTGCCTTTATTAGTATATTTTCTTCTAAATATAGCAGCATAGCATTAAAACGGAATTTTTATATAGTTACTCAACTAAATCATATTACATTAAAATGCGTCGTGTAGGTTAACGTGTTGTGTTGGTCAAGCTAGCTGGCTTAAGATGTTTAAATTGCATGTGAGCTGGGATTTCCGTCTGTTTGTTCTAGTAAATAGCCAACGGGCATTCCATTTCTGTAAACGTTTAACAAACGGATTACATTACCCAGCAGAAGTATGTTGTATTTAGATAGGGGTCATATTATATGAAGATAAAGATTTTTATATATATTTAACATGCTTTTAGTTAGAAAAGTCTTTTATTTGATGTTCAGAATGTCATAAAATTCGTTCTCAAGATTTGATAAGTATTGATACAAAAATGTATCGATGCGTTTAATTTTGCATATTTTGATGTGAAAAAATATTCTTAGTATAAAGTTTCTCATTAGCTGATAATGATATTTTATTTACAATACGTATCAATCAGTTAATATGCTTTTATCATCTAGTGTCAATATATTTCTATCTCACCTTTTTCACCGACTTGGTACTTAAAAACCGACGAGCATTAATGTGGATGAAGCATAAGAATTTAAAAAAAGGTTTTATATGATGTTTCGTATTCACAGATTATTTTCTCAAATTTCAGAATGACACTCGCCAAAGAATTGGGTTATCAAGCCACCGGTGGCATCTTCACGAGTGCCCCAGCACAGCGCTCTGCGGAAAAGGCTGACATGGAATGTCTCCACGAAGTCCCATACAAGAAGTTCGGAAAACAGTGCGGCGTCACATTCGACACAAACACCGAAAACCTGAAAATATTCGGAATTCAACTCTGAGATAAACAAGAGCAATAAATATAAAACTTGCTCGCCATTATATAATATTCAAAGAATGTTGCTGGTCTATACTGAATTCATAAATTACCCCTGATATATTTAAAGTCTGGATAGGATTTATTGGATCGTATTTTGTAACTATTTAATATCATTTTCTTATGAATAAAATACAGCTGTATTTATTCATGTAGCAATAAACGAAATATATAAGACATAACTCTTAATTCTTGAGTACAAACATTTTATTTCTTATGATAGTCCATGCGTACCAAAATTTTGCTCGCTACGAATTCATAGTCCACTATACTAGAATACTCTCCCAACAGCACTATAAATGCAACTACATCGTAGACATCAAATGAATAATACATGACAATGTAGGAAGCTAAGCAGACATCATTAACATACGTGACCGTATTTGGGCCAAAGCTTAAAGACGCCTGTGGTTAATTGTCAGAAGGCAACCACACTCAGTTGAACTGAGATTGCCAAGGGATGATAAATTGTACCAGCTGTAACAGTAAAATAGTGTACAGATAGAAATACAACTAAGTTATAAATTATACTGTTACGTACAGACACTTCGTATGATTTAGGTCTGGCTTAATTTAAGCGTGGCCCGTTTTGCTTATACTATGTGAAACAATTGTAATAACCGGAGCATTTTTTTTATAAATTCCCAGTATTGATATAACTACAGATTTATAACAATTTAATTGAGAAATACATATATTTTTGAAGTATTGTGATTAATTTTGATTACAGAGCAGATAACAGTCATCCTTTTCAATAATAATATCTTATTTTTGGCACCATGCCGCAAGCGCACCACTTTTCCAATTATTGATATTACTTTTATTTCCTTTTTTTTAAGTTAGGTTTTATTATAATTAGGTATAGATTATTTTAATATATTTTTTAAATGTATAATATGTCTATACAAAATGTTTTACATATAATTATTTTTATTTTGAGATTCTACTCTCTTCCCCTATCCTCTCGCATATCTAGTTTCAACATTAATAGATAAGTCACGATGGTAAAAGCTTTTACAAATCCGTACAGTGGTTAAAGATTAGCCGGAACTCAACACGTACAAAAGGACAGACTCCGTGGACTATCATAGTGCCTGATTCTGAATACTAATTAGGACAAGTTCCATAACGACTGACTACAAAATGGAATGCTACTTGGTTGTTTTAAAAGAGATAAACCGAACGTTAGTTGAATACATTAATAAAGTCAATACTAATGTTATACATATTATTTATTCATTCACTTGTTAATATAATCGTCTATATCTCTTGCGGGGTAGACAGAGTGTAAGACTGAAAACCTTAAAAGAGTGATAGGCCGTAATAATTTTATTATAGCATATCGCTGATATTTTGCTTGCAGTTAAAGTAGACAGAGTTTAATGAAAAAAAAGCTTTTTCTGTATGAAACACTGGCCAGTAATAATAAAAAAAACCAAGTTACAAACTTTATTTTGGAATTGGAACACCTTTAAAGTTTGATGGTCTGAGCACGCCGCCGGAGGGAAACGGTAAGGTATTCCAAGGACGGACAGCTTAGACCGAGAAAATTTTGAATGGAATTTCGTAGCACAAACAGGATTCGCACAAAGAATTTCAGCACTTTAAAGAGTGTGAGGGATTAAAAGTCACTTTTTTTTATTTTGACTAATATTTTCAAGATTTTTATTTTATTTGTAACGAATAAACTCAAAAACTTCTGGACGGATTTTTTAAATACAGAGATTTCTATCTCTGACCTAGATGATAAAGTCCTTCAGGAGTAACATATGTTACTTACTTCTTTCTGAAAATTCCTGCGGGATCTAAGCTCCGTGCAAAGGTCTGATTTTTAAAAATCAGATAAATTTAAATCGGTCTTGCGCATGATAGGTTCCGAACTATCATGACTGCTTTTACCTTGCTATTAGATCGTTCAAAAATTTATTAAAAATTATGTCTGTTGTCCATTTAAATAATTCCTTTGTTTTTATTGAAAAGTATATAGGTATACAACTACAGATACAGCCTGGTGTTTTTGACAGACAGCCAAAGGATAGTAAAAGGATCTCATTTTATTGACAGGGTTCCGTACCTTAAAGGTATTCTGAGATGTGTGTTAACTGCAAATGAGAAAAGTCGCAATTACCTTAATTCTTTTAAATATAAACAAAAAAAAAATAACAAAAAAGTTACAACACGATATGGATTTATAAATGCGTTAGTTTCTAATACCAATAATAAAAAATTAATAATAAATATAAAAAGCCCAATTGGATTTGATTGGATTGGTTTACATCCAATGACATTATTGTTGAATCTCTAAAGGTTAATGTAGCTAAATGTTCACTTCCCGCTAAATTAGAAACAAAATGACAAAATTGATAACAAAGGCATCTCAAAATAAAAGGAATTCTCAAATTTAGCCACTCATTTCATTTTCCTTATGAATTTAGTTGATTGCTTCCAATCGAACAAATGATTTTATTTTTTTACGGCGGCTTCGTCATTTTTATGATAGAAAAAATTGAGATACTACAGAATTAAAAATTGTTATCTTATCTAAGATATATTTACTTCGTTTATTATTTCTCTCTTCTTATTATAGGCAGAAAAGTTTTTGCCACCTGATTCTGGGAGCCATTCTAATTTAACTTGTTTAGAAAACTCTCGATTCAGCTTTACTACGTAATACAGATTCCATGAAAGACTTCAATTTCTTGTTTCTTTTATAAAAATTTTTTTCGACTATTTAGGCGCCATATCAAACAAGATTAAATCAATAAGCATTTTCCTATTTTTTTATTCTTAAGTTGCTTACTGGTATCAAAGTAAACCTTCAACATTCATGGCTTATAAAAATAACAATTTTTATGAAGTCTAGCCAGTCAAGTGATTTGATGGTAAGAAAGCAAAATAGGTTCTTTTAAGAAGTCAACGACCAAATTCCAGTCAAAGGTCATATGACATTAACTTCGAAAAGAACTCTTATAGACTAACTCATGTGTGCTTCTACGTACACCCCAATTAAGATATCTCTTTAAGATTTGATATTTGTGGGTAACAACATTCACCAGTAGAGTGAAATTTTTGCATATGACTGATATTTTTGGGTCTTATTTGGGGTATGGTTATTTTTACTTAATAAGAAAACAAACGGTAATAATAATAACTTATATGACTACATTAGTAACAAAGTGGCGATATCATTATTACGAGTATTATCGTTATTAGTTTTTTATTTAGTTCAACTTCAGTGACTCTTTAGTATTTCATCAAAAGTATAAAACCTTTAAAAAATATTTACAAATTCTAAAAAAGATGACCTTAATTTTTATAAACTCTTTTATTAATCTAGAATTGAAATATTGTACAAATTTATTTTACTGCAACAACTAGCGACAAGCAATAATATTACTGAAGACCTCACAATAGTAACGTGCTTAGTTGGAAAGCGTTTTTAACCCCCTTTTCCAATCTCGCTCGCGTCTTCTCCAATATGTGAGATTGGCGGAATTATTGTACTTCACACAATGGAGGATATAAATAATAGAGCGATGTGAACTCCTTCACGGTCTTAAGTGAGATTTTCTATAAGACCACACTATCCTTTTTGAAATACTCTTTATTTGTCTATTTTCTGAGTTACGTAGGTAAGGTAGGTTGTTGGAATCAAAACAAATGCAATCAAAATAAGCATGTAACCATGATGAGAGATGCATTATGTTTATTAGTCCCGTCGCGTGTTAAGGTACCTGACTTTACCTGAAACCCCAACATTCACAGTAGGTTTAAACTTTTTATCAAACATATATTATTATAACCGACAAATAGTATTTCGAAGATTTCCTGTACCACTTATATTTTGTGAGCCGATCGAATGGAACCAACTTCAACTAAATCCATAAAGTGTTTCACTCTGAACGACATGTATTGGTCTTGTTCGAAATCGAAACTTCGAAGTATATTGTTCTTAGGAGTGACAAGATCGATAAGATGTTCCTCACTTTGTTCAGGTATTTGTTGAAGAGGCTGTTTATGATTCGGGTGAATTTTGAAATTTAGAATATGTAGGTTTCATGTAGGTTGCATGTTGTCTAGGGATGTAAGAGCAGATTCCCGAAATTCCTGTAGAAAGGAAAATCGGGATTTTATCTCAAACGGGCAGCACCTCGAGCAGAGCTACGGGCTTACTCAATTATTTTCATAATTCCCCTACAGTTCTGCACTAGGTTGAGTTGAGTTTTATTTGATGTGACATTTTCAAATAATTTTAGCTGAAAGGTACGATGTAGGCATGATGTAGGGTACGTGACACAATTTCTGTCATTCATATGCACATAATGAAGTTTATAGTCATGTGGGTACGTGACTTATGAGTAAAAAGTGTCAATTATATATATTTCAATAGTAAAAACTGCACAGATTATATAAAGTATCATAGTAAAGCAAATATTATAAAATATTTCATTAAAATATGTTTTCAAATCTATTATGATAAATATGGCGTCGTCGTAAATAATATTTATTGAGTGTAAAATCACTATAGAAAAACGAAATTCACGTACTTACTTGGTGATTTTAGGATACGTTCATTAGGTAAGTTTTAATGTAATCGTTTTCAAAACATCATGAATCAATATGCTTAATGATGCAATTACGTACCTTTCATCTTCTGGCAGCTCTATGTACAGAGGCTGAAGCGTGATGTTGCGTAGATAGAGTGGGTTGTCGCCAGCGAGGTACGTATGCGAGATCTCCGCCAGCGACTGGTTGAAGGCTGTCACGACGGCGGTGGCCGATGGCGGCGCGGCGATGCCCACGTAGAAGACTGCTTGCGCGTCCGCCTGAAGCACACGTAGCTCCTGGCCCGCAGCTGTAGCCGCCACGGCGGGCCACGCCGCGCATGCGAACCACACCACGCATAGCAACCACACGCGCCCACGCATCACGCCCCCCCACCCCGACCTCACCGTCGCCCGCGCCCCGCCCTCCCCCCGCACCGCGCCGCCATCGCCGGCGCCCGACCAACACCATCCACACTCAGCGCCCCGACCCTCGTGCAATCATCCCCATCAATAATATTAACTCCCAATCAATTGTCATAAGTTTCACTTTTAATTTAAGAATTGTTAAGTTAAATCTACAAGATATTTTAACACTGATTATTATGGACGGTTAATCACTAGACTTCCTCGGACTGCGTAGATATCTGTAACAAAGAAAAACTGTATGAGTATGCCAGTGCCGACCATGTTCAATGCTCGTATTCTAACCATTTTACTTTGATGAAGCTGTTTCAGCTCTTTCAACATGAAGATCTCGGGACACTTAGGTTGCGTCAACATATCCCTGCCATGAATTTTTGCATAATGTTGAACTCATTTTGCCGTCAGGCTTAATTTAAGTCGAGTACCAAATAGAGCACTTGACACGACGTAGATTATTTATTTTCACGAAAAAGCGAGTTTAGTTAATGTGGTTCATTAATTATTCAGGATAAACGCGTTGCGAGAAACCTTCAAGTAACAAGGAATTTAATACTTTAAGCAATGCTCGTACGTGTGAGAGTGAAGATGTATGAAGGACGTTTAGTGAATCTTTTTAGTAAATATAGTTAAATGTTGCCATATGGAGAACACTACAATAGAATATAGCACTTTTTCGTTGACTATAAATGTCGAAGAAGAACTTAAAAAAATTAAATAACTAGTGAATCAAAATAATAGCCCAAGAGCCCGTGAACGCCAGACATACCTTATTTTGTAAAAGCTGAAGGTTTCTGTAAATATGCCTCTAGTACAGGTAGGAACGATCCCCACCTATGGTACTCAGGCAGTGGTTGCTTTGGCAGGTAGCAGGTAATAAAGGTATACTTTTTTCAACCTGAAATTCGTTAATTTGTAAAGCTCAATTTTTTTATATTTTATCCGTAATAATACACAAACTCGCGTTACTCATTGCCAGACACCTACTATGGTTGCAACCCCTTGCCAGACACCCCTAAACTATAATATTTTGTAACTCTACTTACGTCATTTTGTAAAATCTGAATTTAATACATATTTTTCGGGGAATTATTCAAACAAAGTTTCTGAAGTAGCCAGACAGTTTTGAAGGTTCTATTATCCTGCCAGACGCATTGGAGTGAGCAAAAGATGCAAGAGTGCGGAGTATATGTAGTAACTGGAGCGAGTGGGACAGAGTGTTCGGTTTCTTGCGACGTTTCATTGCGCATCAGCTGTCGTTTATTTTAGGGATGTGACCTGATGAATCAATCCTCAAAAATTCGATATTTTTCCAAAATGTTTTTTTCACTGTAAGTATAAATCAAATTCATAAAAAACAAGACAAATGTTAGAATTAACGATCTTTTTATCAAATTCTTTTAACAATTATTTTTATTACTATTATCATCAATGTATCAGATCAGGTAGAAAACAAAACATTTATTTTCAAATCTTTTTTAATCAAAAACAATAAGATAATTTGACTTAAAGTTCCCAATGATTAATACCTTACCTTTTTAAAAACAACAATCTGTCAAGTCTACCGGGATCCAAGTGGTTCCGCTCATCATTTGCTATGTTTCCAGCAACTGAAAAGAGGCGCTCACAAGGAACGGATGATGCCACAATAGTCATATACGTCATGGCTATTGATGGTTTTTTAGCTCTTGCCAGTAATGTATAGGATCATATTTCAGGTCCACGACTGCCTGCGATAAATAATGTTTAAGTTCGTCATTTAAACCCTAAGTTTCCTGTGCAAGTGCATTATACATAGAAAGTTGCTTTTTGAAAAGCAACTTGTGGAAATCCCATATTCCTTTATTCAAAGTAATAGATTAATTTCTGTTGTCTGTGGTTGCTAAGTATGTTTGGGATGTAAATTAAACAATTTTAAACCATAACGATATGTATGTTAAGCTTAAAATCGAGTTTTAAGTTGTCTCGGACGGTCGGCCCACATGTGCGCCACAGCAGATTACGGTGGTGGTGCATATAGGTTAAAGAATATGATTATCCTACTACTATTATAAAGGCGAAAGTTTGTATGGATGTTTGTTACTCTTTCACGCAAAAACTACTGAACCGATTACCATGAAATTTGGTATGTAGGTAGCTGAAGACCCAGAATAACACATAGGCTCCTTTTTATCCCAGAGTTCCCGCGGGGTTGATAGGGTTTCCATGCGGACGAAGTCGCGGGCGGCCTCTAGTAATTTATAAACGTAACAAGTTTATTGATGAGAAGTGAGGCGAAGGAGACTACACATACAGCCATCTTGCGAGGTTTTGAGTAATCAACCGGCAGCACTCTTGTAATACGGGCCTTCAATTAATTGTATGGTTTAAACCAAAACAGAAAAAATCGTATCTCGATTTTAGAATGTCTGAGATCGATTCACGAGATCGATTCAATGTATACGATCGATTAAAAAGATCGATTTTTTCGCTCCAAATAATCGATTTTTCGATTAATCGATCTTAGATCGCCATCCCTAGTTTATTTTGTATTGTTCAACGGACGGTTATATACGCATAGTAAACTGTCCCACTCGCTCCAGTTACTACATATACTCCGCACTCTTGCATCTTTTGCTCACTCCAATGCGTCTGGCAGGATAATAGAACCTTCAAAAATGTCTGGCTACTTCAGAAACTTTGTTTGAATAATTCCCCAAAAAATATGTATTAAATTCAGATTTTACAAAATGACGTAAGTAGAGTTACAAAATATTATAGTTTAGGGGTGTCTGGCAAGGGGTTGCAACCATAGTACGTGTCTGGCAATGAGTAACGCGAGTTTGTGTATTATTACGGATAAAATATCAAAAAATTGAGCTTTACAAATTAACGAATTTCAGGTTGAAAAAAGTATACCTTTATTACCTGCTACCTGCCAAAGCAACCACTGCCTGAGTACCATAGGTGGGGATCGTTCCTACCTGTACTAGAGGCATATTTACAGAAACTTTCAGCTTTTACAAAATAAGGTATGTCTGGCGTTCACGGGCTCTTGCTCTATAAAAGAGAGTTATGAATGTGGATGAAGCGAAGGAAGTATGCAGAGATCGTGGAAAGAGGTAGTCTCTGCCTACCCCTCCGGGAAAGAGGCGTGATTTTATGTATGTATCAAAATAAAACCAAAGCAGAAACAACAATAAACATTTTTAGTACGGATATTTTTAATGGATTTGGAAATCTGAAGCAAACAGCTGATAACCTTATTCGAAATAAAAGCGACTGATAGTGACTGAACACATACAAGAGAGATATACTCGTACCAAACTCAATTTTCAAATAGCTTGTACTGTACAATATTTTTACGCCATTAAACGCACTTTATAATTCTTCCTTCAACATCTTCATGATTATTTAATGATTAATGACTGTTGGCCTAAGAGTATATTAAGGCTTCCCACAGAATGAATTGTAGACCCCTATCAAGTCTTCACAGAAAAGGGTTCCGATCGACCGTTGTCCGGCAAAATCGGATTTACCACAATGGTACCCATCTTACGAACGTACGAATACGTTTAGATTGAAAAAAATTAAATACTTCTTGAAAGATTCACCAGATTTTAATTATAGTAAATGAAAGCAGATATTTATAACAATAATATTAGATTTGTAGTTTTCTTTTCATAACATTTTAAGGAATAAAACAATTATGTAGGTATCGTTGAGCCAAATGAGTTTGTGAATGTACTTAACAAAATACGTCCGAATGTTTCTTGTTGTTATTTAAAGGACGGTTCCCAATTGAGATTATACAACCTCCATAAACAAAAAAAAAAGTGCTGAAAATAATATGCAAAATAATGGCGAATGATTACACTGGTCTCAACTGCAATTACTGGGGTTGAAACCTTGACCCTTCTCATATTTATAATTTTAAAGGCTTTTATTTTCGGCTGCACATCTTAGAGAACAACGTTATACGAAAACAGAGAAATATTTTTTGTTCTGTATGACATCATCAAATTAAGTATACAGACCAACTCAATTTCTCAGGGTACTGAAATAAAGATAAACAACTTGATACGTCTTTATGTTGTCCTTTATTTTAGTACCTTCTAAAAGTACATAAATACACTATAGGTTTGGGCTAATTTATTTCGGTACTTAACTATTGAAAAATATAACTAACCAGAAAATTCAATATAAATCACACTTTAAATAACAACTCTCCTAATCATTGGAAATGTGTTAACTTAAAACTGAAGCACATTGTAATGAATCAAGAAACCTGAAAGCATTACCCACTTTTTGGATAGTTGCGTAATAAGTTGGGTGAGATCTACCACTTACAGTAATTAGGCGAGCGTAGTATGGGCCCTTACATTAAATGGAATTAATCGTGGGCAACCAGCGTTAACAAGTGTCTCTAATAGTATGGGCAACCTTTAAGGTGATTACTTATCATTGCGATCTTGATTAGCTTATCAAAATGGTAAACATACACCCCTACTCATGTCACGTATTTATTCCTTACGCGTGAGGCAGAGCTAATAATCCCTAGATTTGATATTCATGTACTTGGTGACAGGATGCCAGCTCATTGCCTGAAAAAATAATCTAATTTTAAGAGCCTTTAAATAAACTAAATAAAGCTAGCATGCACACGTTTCCCTTTTTTCATTATTACTTTAATGGAATTAGATAATGCATTCGACAACTAAAATTATAAAATAAAAAAGGCATATTTTTTTAAGAATACATCAAGAATGAATTGATTACTGTAATACATTACAAACCAAAAATTCTGATTTTTACGAGGCCTAAGCTCTATATTTTCTCTACTCTGTGGTCGTACATGCTGGTTCAGCTCAACAAACTTAATAGAAATCCCCGAGGTGCTCTTTAGTTCCCGAAGAAAATTGAGTATGTTTTTACACGATGCAATTCCCAATCTTAGTCCCGTTGGGGAAAGATAAATTAAGCTGGGAACAAATTTTGTGATGAAAGCTGTTGGAATTTCATTAAAAACATAGAAGTTCATTGATAACTTAAAATATTTTGGGTCACAATAATAAACGACTTTAAATACTATATAAAATGACGAAGATAATGACGTCTTTAATATATACCTACCCTTTTTAACGAAGGCATTCAAAAGCTAAATAAAATAACTTCTTTTCAATAATAAACTAACCAACAATAAATTAAAAAATATCATTAATTTAGAAGTCCATTAAAAGACTATCGTTTATCCACTCACAGACCTGTCGACCACCTCAATTAATAATTTAATTTCATTGTGATTAAAATTTAATTGACAGCTCAAAATAACAGAGATACATTTCCGTTTTCAATAAAATTAGCTTAGCGCGAATGCAATTATTCATATTTGATTTTCAATGATTTTTATTCATACAGTTTTTCACATTTCATTCATTCATCTTAGATCAGTGATTATTACGGGTATTTTATGCTTTGCAGCAAAATAACAAAATTATTGACTTTTGAATCTGAGGTTTATTTTTTTGAAAAGATGTATCTACCCTTTCCAGAAAGAAGCGTGATGTTTGTTTGTAAGAAAGTAAATTAACTATATGAAGTTGATCGAGTTCAGTATAACAACAACAGTAAAACAAAGCAATCAATAAGATCCTTTCACTACAAGTAGGTACCTATAATGAAACGTGTTGTACAAAATCCCTTTAGTCCCACTGGGGTTGTTTCTACAAAAACAGTATACATCAAATAAATCGCTGTCGTTATAGGGGACGTCACTAGTTCATCTTTCTGCTAGCCATTCTCTTTGACAGGATACGTTCAATGGGATGTATAGAATGTTAAAATAGATGTGATAACTTTCTGGGTGAAAGTAATGGGTCAAAGACGGAATATATGCATGAAATTTGCAACTTTAAACGAAAATTGCAAGATAAAAAAAACATTTTCTATTGTTTTGCTCGTAGTTTGAGAGACAAAATAGAGATATATGTATATTGCCCTACCTCAAACTAATAATATCAAGTTGCGAAAAAAAACGCCAATGTTGTTATTGCCTGACAAGAATTTATGGACATTATTAAAAATATAACACTAAACAAATCGAAAATCTTTTCAAATCACTTACTAGTAACGGCATGTCATTACGTTACAAGAGCACAATTTGTATTCTGACGACAAAATTGAATGTCATCTCAAACAACCTCTTTCGACGTCAATGAAATGACTCTTTATAAGATACGTTTTATTTCGTTACTCATGTGTTAGAGTACTAACATCAAGTGAGGACTGGATTTAAACCAGGCTCGATCAGTTTATCACAGGACATTAGTTTACTTTCTAAACATTGATAGCATTTATATTTTTCTTGCTTGATTGATATTCTGTTTTTCGTTGCTCTTTCATAAACTCAAGTAATTTTTTTTATATTTACTAAGATTAGATCTTTTAAGTACTAATACTACTCTGTCAAGAAAGTAGCAGGAAAAGATCAATAATACACAAACTGTTTGTTATTCATCCAAATTTATTTTATCACCTTCAAAATATGCTCCTTTAGAAACGATACACTTACGCCAACGAATAATCAAAACATTTTTTAAACGCTGTTTCCGGAATTGAGGTCAGTTCTCGCCGCGAATTCTCTTTAATGTCTTCTACCGATTGAAAACGGGTGCCACGAAGTGGTAATTTGAGTTTAGGAAAAAGAAAAAGTCAGCTGGAGCCATATCTGGTGAATATGGTGGTTGCTCGATGGTATTTGTTGAGTTTTTGGTTAAAAATTCGTTCACAATGATGGCCTTGTGCGAAGGTGCATTATCATGGTGCAAAATCCAAGAATTTTCTTTCCACAAATCTGGCCTTTTTCGTCGGATTTGCTCTCTTAAACGCCGCATAACACTCAAATAATATTCCTTATTTACCGTTTGACCTTCCGGCAAGAATTCCGAGTGCACAACACCGCGATAGTCAAAGAAAACAGTCAACATGACTTTGACTTTTGAACGACTTTGGCGTGGTTTTTTCGGTTTCGGTTCAGTTGGAAGGCGCCACTCCGAAGCTTGTTGACTAGTTTGCATGTCAAACTCGTAAACCCACGTCTCGTCACCAGCAACAATGCGTTTCATGAATGTTGGGTCGGAATTGACTCGTTCTAGCATGTCCTCAGCGACTCTCATGCGATTGAGTTTTTGAAAAAAATTCAGGTCTTTTGGGACTAGCCGAGCGGCAACATGTTTCATACCCAAATTATTAGTTAAAATGGTACGGATCGTCTCGTGAGATACAGAAAGTTCGGTGGCTATCTCTCTCAAAGTTGAATGAGGATTTTCAGTCACTATTTCCTTCACTTTTGCGATGTTAACTTCAGTTGCAGACGTTGATGGCCTACCAGAGCGAGGCAAATCTTCCATCACATCTCGACCGCTTTTGAACGCTTTGTACCACTCATAAGCACGAGTTTTTGATAAAGTCGATTCACCGTAAGCCTTCTGTAACATTTTCAGTGACTCCGAACACGATATTCCATTGGAAATGCAAAATTTAAGACAAACTCTTTGTTCGATGTTTTTATCCATTATGAAATTAGCAATACACACTAGATATGATATAACTAAAAATAGCACTGTATTTAATGTAAATAACAGATACAACTCAAACTCCGCGCCAAAATGGAAAACAGTTGTGCCAATCTAACAACAACAAAAAAAACAAAAATTTGAATTTGGAACCATAAATAAATAATCCATTCCCGATACTTTTCTGACTGAATGTATATAGCTTCATGTACATCTATTATACGTAAGTGTATTACATACTACTTTTAATATGCTTAATACGAACTTCAATACGTGGTAAGTATATCTAAACCGGAAACAAAAAGAATACCCATGAAATTGTCTGAACCAATGTATAGTTATTATTTCCAAATTCATGAAAAGCCAAGAATTGCCATCAAACGTTTATACGAGTTTCTTAGATTTACCTAAAAAAAAAAAAGTTAAAATTGTTATGTTAAAGACCGACATTTTGTTGGCACGTTCAAAAATTCAGGAGGCATCCGAAATTCACGCCTCTTCCGAGAAAAGATTATGTATACACATAATTTATATGATTCTGCAGACGTCAGCCGCCGATTGAAAATTGTTCGTTGTAGGTTGTAGTTAAATGATTTTAAACAATTATTTAAATAAACTTTTTAATTTTTTAACTATTACCGTTGTTACGTAATTTCAAAATAGGAGTCTAACAACAATACATATAATCACGTCTATATCCCTTGCGGGGTAGACAGAGCCAACAGTCTCGAAAAGACTGAAAGGCCACGTTAAGCTAGAATGGCTTAATGATGAAATTGAAATTCAAATAGTCACATCGCCTTAAAGAAGAATCCCAAGTTTATAAGCCCATCCCTTAGTCGCCTTTTAAACGGCGACATTTTTCTTCACTAACTTAAGACATTACTCAAATATCATGCAAACAGCAGTAAAGACTATGAGCGTTTAAATCACACTCCAAAAATCTTCTTATCAACAGGGATTGGCAAGAGAAATTGTTTTCATCACATTGAATTTATGAAGGAGCGGCGTTGTGTAAGCCTTTGAAAGTATTTTCCGAAATTTCAATCTGTTCAAAAATAACATTCTTTGCATTTTGCTCATAATGTAAATGGAAGGAGAATATTCTTACACCTTGATAATTTTTAACAAACACAGGTGTAAATTTGCTACTTTTTTTGAAAATCGTCCAATATCTTGCTCGATTAACTCAATCAATAGGGACAAGTTACGTAACTAGCCGTTATTTGCGTCAAATTATATAACAGAGGAAATTTGAACAGTTTCCTCATGAAACTTTGTAAACAGCAGATACGCCAAAGTTGTCTTGTTTGCCTAAATTCCGTAATTTAATTGATGAATTAGCGGTTACAACAAAGGCATATATCGATGATAGTCACCGCTTCGTGGATTGCAAGCATTGTATATATTAGCAATTCATATTACAATTACTTGGGATTCATTTTGTAGGCGATGAGCTAGCAACCTGTCACTATTTGAATTTCAATTCCATCATTAAGCCATGCCGCTGAACATTGCCTTTTAATCCTTGTCTCTGTCCACCGTAAGGTATAGTAATGAAATGTCTTTATGTATATATGGGAAAGAGATAAAGCTGAGAACCACAAGGCACTATTTCTATAGTTACAAAAAATATCACGTTTGTAATTAATATTGTTGTTCTTCATCTCATAAATCCGGGTATGACCGCTGTGGTAGGCAATATATCATACCCCTTAACCGTGCACATGTGAGGGGCAACCAGTAAGCAGAGGTCTCGGTTGGATGATCCTCAATTGATTGGAAACGTTCGACATTTTACCGAATCTCTGCTTTCTGCCCATTCGAAACAAAATTCATAGCCCAAGGATTTTTAACATAACTTGGTTAAATGAATCTTTGTTGTTTCACCCTTGTTGATGGTTAATGAAACAAACAAGGAAATAACTTTAAAAAAGATTAGTAGGTACACAAAAACATGAATTCATTGAAATTTTCTTTGCGGAATTGTCTACAAAATAGAGCTTCACAATTAGTATTGTCTCAACAATTTCGATAAGGATTTTGACATTATTAGTAAGTAAATTATAAAGCAAAGCAAATCAATAATAGTTGAAAAGTTGAAAATGGTTCATTTTCACAAGTAAAAAGTTATATCGAAATATAATAAATATAAAAAGTTTTTGAACAACAATTACTTTAAGAATAATAAATCGCCAACAATCCATCACTGTTAGCAGCCAGGCGGTTCCTCGTTGAACCTAATCAATCTAATCTTTCGCATAGTCCCCGCGGAAATTGTTGACCTAACAGATATTTATACGCTTTTGGTATACCACAAACGGCGAATATAATTTCACATAAAACAAATAAACGATAATTTACCTAAATTTTTGTGAAGACTCGAATTGCAAGCTGTTCAATTTACTAACTATAATATATTGTTTTTACCTACATACTACTTTTGAATCCCAATCCGACACAGCTGAATGTGGCCTCTCAGTCTTTATAAGACTGTTAGCTCTGTCTACACCGTAAGAAATTAAGACGTGAATATGTGTTTATCCAATCTTCTACAAAATCTGTATGTACTCTTAGTACATTTCATACAACTCAGTAAGTTTGACTATTTACACCACAAACAATAATTTTTAAAGTCATACTTGCAGTACGAGTAAGACCAGCTCGTTGAGACGACGTCTAAGCGAGTCTGTTTGACTTTCGTTCTTTACATTAGGTGTATGTATGTCCCAATCGAATTTATTCTTGGATGCGATATCTTTTTTCACTAACTGTACTTTGGATGTCAATGTTGTGATGGCTTTCCTTAGCGTTGAACCCGATCAATCTCCTCCATCGCATTGTCCCGAAGCTCGGCGCCGAGCCGTAAAAACATCTATTGTGGGTTATTTTTTCCTAGATGCCTTACATCCAAAACTTTATCTTATCTCGTGCATCATTTTTTCTTATAATCTAACGGTTTCATCTTGTTGGAAAGCTATTAATCGGTACAAGCTGTCGCTATATTCCATCGAATTTTTTACAATCTGTTTTGGGGTATACATAACTGTTAAAGTGAAGAATTAAATATAAGGAGGGTTTCAATGGGTTCTTGGCAATAGCTCAGAACTGGTAACCGGAGTCAAACTGCTTCCTCCTGACTTTATTCATAGTGACGTTAATGTTTTGTAGTTCCTTGGAAGAGATTGCATAATGCAATAAGGCCGTCTATTGTACATTTTCTTAGCTTAAGTATAGAATTCGTTTTTATGTTTTAATATTTGTGCAATAAAGGTTATTCTATTCTAGTCTACTAAAGAGAAGCCCAGGATGTGCCTGATCCAGGATTGGTTAATAAACTATGCGACTTTCTTCGACCCCCGCAACCATTGAATGGCAACCTTACTCATGCTAGATTGTGATAAAAGTTTTTTGCAATCTGTTTGGCGAATACTTACCTACATAATTATAAACCTTTTTAATAAGTCAAAAGTACTTTAACCAAACGCATTTACTTAGTGATTGATGACAGTGGATAAAGGAAAAAGATAGTAAAAATAGCTATAGTCTCTGCCTTCCCCTTTGAAAGAGAGACACGTGATTATTTAGTACCTACTGTATAAAAATAATCTTTATTTTCAAATATCGTACTTCTAGTAGTACTACCTCTAGTCATTCCTATCCACAACTTCAAAGTAATCCTATTTGAAATTCCTGTGGCTTTTGCTCTAAAACTTAAATGCTTCGAGATGAAATATCGTACGTTACTAAGAGCGCGAAATGTATGAGTTAGAAATGAACATAAACTTTTGACAATGTTATATAATGTTATTTTAATATTGACACAAGGAACTCTTCAGCATGAACTGGAAGTTCAGAGCAGTCAAAATACCTACATTAATGTTTTATTAAAAATGATTATACAATTCAATGCCGTGTATTTCCCGGTACCTTAGTTTGGACTAATCCATTTCTTTAAAAGGCGACTAAAGGGCTTAAAGGTGCACGTTTCACTAAGTAGTGTAAGCTTCCATGCTGGTCTGGCAGAGAAAAAAACATAGTGTGTGCCAGCTGCTTCTCTTTCCAGATTTGCAGATTGTAGAAATCAATCCCTAAGGTAAAAAAAAAATCTGGGATTCTTCTATTAGCAACCTGTCACTATGTATTTGAATCTTAATCCCATCAATAAACCTTACAGCTGAAATTTTGGATGTCCTTCCTCGAAAGATTATAATATAAAATAAGAGTATCGGCGGTCGAATCGGTAAGGTGGCCGGTTAAAATGCATAATGCACAGAGAGGCACAGGTTTGAATACCACCTAGGCCATGTACCAATGACGCTTTTGGATGTTATGTAGTTAAAATACTAATTGATGCTCTTACGGTGAGGAAAAATATCGTGAAGTAACCTGCATATTCAGACAACTGGATGTTGACAAATGGACTGATGGTGACAAACCTAACCCATTCGAACGAATACGGGTTAGGTTTACCTGTAAAAGTTGTGGAGTTCAGATGCGAGTCGCTTCCTATGAACCTGACTCACCCAATCCAAGATCCATATTCAAAGTCATGGGCTCTTTTCCAGACTGGTAAAGATGCAATTAGAGCCAGAGGACTAAAGCCAGGAGGAAGAAGATAATATAATGACGTCTTATTCCTTATTATTTTAAATATACATTCATACACATAACTTAATTAGATTTCCCATTGTATAGCACATTGAATGTCGAAACAGAAGGAATTAACCCTACACATGCAACTTGTGAAAGCATGTAGTACATTGTATCGAAAACAAGGAACATTGGTACAAACACGGACTATTGTATAGAGTTCGAGCCGATAAGTAGAGAATTGTGTTGTATCCCGATGAAGTGGGAATCCGTTTACTAGCGGTTCTCTGCAAATCATGTTACTTCCATGAATATTAAAAGCGATGTTATCAAATAGATACTAGCATTTCAATCGTAAGCCGTAGTGAAGTCTATGATTACTGTTTAAAAATCATGTATGAAGTACGTGTATTTGCTTTAATAGAATGTGTCTCTATATATTTTAGACTGCACTTCAAAACATATCCTGTTATGTACAGTAAACTTCAAACATTACAGCGAATATAAACAAGCAATTTCTAAACTGACAATACTAAAAGCAAAACGAAACAAATCAAAATATAAAAAAGAACTTAATCTTCAAACTTTGCCAATTCTATTCCATTTTCAAATCTGGAAAAGTCCACAGCTCATTCTTATAATTCACCACAGTACAAAGCGTACGTTCGATAGAGAGGGAATAAAAGTAACGTAAAAGTTTATGTGTCACCATTACAATAAATCGCAGGAGTAGTGATGTTACTCGACGTGCGGAGATGACTTTGTTCACTTAGAAGCGTGAAGTTGTGAGTGCAATGTTTCAAGTGAATTTTGAATAAATGTTATAGAGCAGTTTTGAAGAACTGGTGGAGTACGTACCTCTATAGGAAAGGGGGTAAAGAAGTAAAGATAATTAATGAGAATTATAAAAACAAGCATACGTAAATACCTATTTTTATATAAAATATTCAAATACGATTTAAATATATTTTTAAGTAAAAACCGTAGCTTCATTTTCAATTGGAAACTTGACAGGCTTTAATTGTTACGAAATTACAGCTAATAAATAAAATGACGATAACATTGTACATATAGTAAAATTACTTGTAGATACCTACAGCAAGTTTTAATCAAAAGGTGGATTGATAAAAGACATCGCACGAGCAATTTTCCTTCTCTAAATAATACTCTTCAGGGAATCAAACTTGAAAATTTCACAGCCATATTTCAAGAGTTTTCTTCAATTTTGTTCGAAGACAAAATTGCAGATTTGCTACATTGTTTACCTACATAGATTTTATTCGACGATATCAATCTTAACTCCTTCATTAAGCCACACAACCAAACGTACCTTTCAATCTTTTCGAGACTGGTGGCTCTGCCTTCTCCGTTAAAGATAAAGACGAGCTTTATACGTATTTATGCAAATGTATTCGCACCTCACCAAAACTCGGCTCTGTAGTTCACTTATACTTGTTGCTCATTGCTAAATTCATTACGCTCACGGCTCTTTCGTACTCGGTAAAAATAGAAATTACATTTCTTCTAAAGCGTTGGCAAATTAAGGCAATTTGTATGAAGCTAAAAAACATTTTATGTTCTCATTACCATTGGAAACAAAAATATGGCGTTTAATCATTGTCGGACATTGGGTTATTACTCTGCAAAGGATTTTTCCGGTGTCATTCATCACTGCTAAGAGATAATAACTCGCGAACATTTTTTTGTTTTTGCTTTCGTTTTGATCAATATTTAGTACCTACTAGGATTTTGCTGTTACCATGTAGTTCGTCTAATTAACCAATAATAGAAACATTTAATAGTAACATCACTTGTTAGCAGGCATAAAGATTGATTAAGCATAAAACTAAATTAATATCTATCAATCTCATTAAGATATTAATATCATCATTCGTCAATAAGAAATACTATATCCACGTTTTCTTTTATGCAGTATTTTACTGATGACCTGAACAAAATGAAGTGATAAAATATAAAAGTCACTATCGTCTCTGTCTTTTCCGTGAGGGTGAATAAAAAATATATATCACTTTAACATGTATAATCAAAAAGAGTAGAGATACTTATCCAAATTGTCAACAGCAAAGGGAAATGAATTCACAAAAATATTCCAATTACAGGTGTACGTTCGTAACCGTACTCTCTGCGCTCGCAAAACATGGGTAGAATTTCCTGTGGCAGAAAAATATACGTTATTTAATTACTTTCCGCCTTCAAAACCCTCATATTGTTTCAATTTTTCTTTTCCATGTCTTTATATTCATAACAGTTTGAAATTTAATATTTGTATTTATCTAAACACAAAACTATACGATCTGGTAACATACATATATATTATCAACGATTTTGTCCTTTAGACGGAAGACAGATCCAACGATCTCGACAAAACTAAAAGGCTTTGTTCAGCTGTATGGCTTAATGATATTATATTTAACCAAAATGAAGCAAAATAACTATCACTGTTAAAATTAAGCGTCGTCCACACAAGGGTAATACAATAACGTATGCCCCTCATGTGTCTTTGCCCCAGTCATCATACCTATTTAACCTCGTTTCTCTGCCATTTGTCACCCCCATCTCGTCTGCCCAGCCAATTAGGGATGGTATTGTATTGTTTTATCACAGAATCCCTTTTGTTGTTAGGAAATAAATAATAATTTCATAATACCTGGCTGCTTTTCTATTGCTCAAGTAATAGTTAATGGAAGTAAGTATATATATGTTCATATATCTCGTACTATACGAGTACATGTTATTATATGTGTAAGTCTTGTGTGTGGCAAAATTCTAAAAAACAGCATCTGACGTCCTGGCGAAGGGGTATGCTGAGATCGTCGAAAGATTTAGTCTCTGCCTACCCCGTCGAAAAACAGGCGTAAATTTATGTATGGTATACTCGTATACTATTCGTTAAACTCAGACTATTTTAGAATTAAAAAAGATTGTTCTTGCGTCGAAGTGGCTCAGACGTCGTGATTATGGTAATCGGAAGGGATTATTCAGCTCGCTGAATACTGATTACAGATGATTATACTACATAAGCAACCATCTTTGAATTTTACAACTTACTTCGTAAACAATAATACAATTGCCAAAATACGACACGAATAAAATTTTCTAATACAGACACTATAAAATACATTTCTTGAAATACAGCACGTTAGATGAGCTATGCGCATTATTAGTTAACAGTGTTGTCTCTGCCTCCCCCTGGGAAGAAACGTGGTTGCAATAATTAAACTAGTAAGCCAATCAACTTTATACAGGATTCCTAACAAATGAATAAACAGATCTTCAGAAAAAGATTCGAAGACAATTTTTTATACAAGCCACTTTACTTCAGCTACTTTATTTTACTAGGTGGTGTTCAGCCATTACATTTCAGTAGTTGTGAGAACAGTTAAGTTCTGGCAGGCAGCATTCTGGCAGCGTCTTTGTTACTATAGAAAAATACGTGCCTTGGTTTTAATAGCTATATTTCAAACCCAGGACCTGACTTGCTTTGACTTGACAAATATTATAGAAATAACTATTTTACCTGTGAGAACTCAATTATACAATTCATACACTTTTGATGTTGCAAATATTAAATTAATTCAACATATTTCATTTCACGAATTTCGTTCAAAATCGACACATTGTATTTATTTCACTTGCATGTCAATTTAATACACAAAGAGCTCTCTAAAAAATTCAGACTTTAACAGGGCAAAATACATTCAAAGCCAAATAGTTTTCAAATTCTCGATTTTGGACATATCGTAGAATACTTAATTAACTGACGATAATGCGTAATTTAATTTTGCTTGAGCAATAAAATAAGAAAAGCAAATGCCATGTGATTTCCCCAATATTGCGGGAACCGGAAGTGTAAATAAGAAGATAAACAAAGTGAGACGCTAAGCAGAATCCCATGGCGGAATGGCCTCTTAGTGAAAATTGCTCCATCTCGACTCCACAGCTCAAAATAAGGATCACACGGAAGCATACTCAAGTCCCTTCTATATTATTATTATTGGCTTTTTTATCCATGGGACTCTTTCTTTCTTTGCATTAAAATAAAGATAAGGCTATGAATACCTATTATAGTAAACCTATTATATAATAGGTACCTTGTCTTTTTTAGTTAAAAGACAAAGTATTAGATATATAATAGGTGTATTTGCTATAGGCAATTTGGTTCTACAATTTGTCTGTCAATAACCTATTTTGGCTTGTCTTTCAACAAATGTCGGCATAAAGCAAAATGGTTGCGCTTAGTAGCGCCGTGTTGTAAACCTAGATGCTGGAATTCAGCAGATACCATTATTACTTACATTATCTTAATCGAATCCCGAGCTTTGAATCCAATAAGTAACTATGCAGTCGAGAATATGTCATAACTAGTGATTCGTAAGCCTTTGTGGGGCATTACTAGTTAGTGTGCTTTTATACCGAACACATTTTAATGATCACTTCTTTCTAACATTATTGTATATTATATATGTAAGACTATGTAAGACTTTATTAAAGCCTATTTCCCCAAGTTCCAAATAGCAAGCAGTTAAGTGCAGTTAAGGTATTACTACGGGTCTTGTAAAAAAATATATTCACTAATGAAATAAGTCGCTAAAAATAAATTTTAAATGAGCTTTATTAAAGCCTAATTTCCCAAGTTTCCCATTTACAAGCAATGACAAGCAAACCACCGTTCGACCGCAGATTTGCGGTTGCGGCTTGTCACGGATTTGCTGAGCTACGTTTTGGTACACTCATGATTTTGTTGACTCAAATATGAATTTTCAACGAATATGCTCCTTCAAAATTGTTAAATTTTTTAATACAAAACTACTTCTTTGATCCCATTTTATTTATCTTTGTCAATCCGTAATCCTTTTTTGACTATGATTTGGAAATAACGAAAGCCAGTGATCAGAGCAATAAAGTGGTTTCAATGAGCAACCATAACATCAAGATATGCAAACTCGATCACATTAGAGCAAGAGCGACTTGTTGTTATATTTTCACAATCAACATCTCCATTGGTATAGCGTAGTTGCTATGTTGTATATAGGTTGACTACCTATTTTTCAGACAGGCAGGTGGTAAATGGGTGAGCTTGAGTAGGCAGTTATATGCGTCTCGTCGTCCGTCGTGCATATTCACGAGAGGCTCACGGCAAGTGGCGTTAGGTTGCTTTGTGCGCTAAACCGGCGCTTCACTCGGTTACGAACGACTAGCTATCTACTACTGTGAAATAGGCCTACATTTATGGCAATCAGGCCAATTCCATTATATGGTATTGATATGTGATCATTAATACGTTTTTATTCCTTTGATGAAAAAAACAAAACTCAAAAAACTAAAGAACCAGACCACACCAACCGCTTAACTATTAGAAATGTAGGATCAGAAGATATTCCTGAAATAACGAAAGAGGAAGTAATGTTTGCTCTTTCCAAACTTAAAAATGGAAAAGCGAGTGGCGAAGACGGGATACTGCCCGAAATGCTCAAGGAAGGCGGAGAAAAACTCTTGGATGCCCTAATAGTTCTCTTCAACAGATGCCTACATTCAGGAGATCTACCGGAAGATTGGAATAGCGCTGTGGTAATTATACTGTACAAGAAAGGATGCAAGACGGACTTGAATAATTATAGACCCATAAGTCTGCTATCACAAACCTACAAGCTCTTCTCCAAGATTATCACCACCAGGATAACACCTAAACTGGACTTCTACCAACCAATCGAGCAAGCAGGCTTTAGAGCGGGATACAGCACAATAGAGCACATTCTGGCAATGAGAGTCCTCATCGAGAAAACTACCGAGTATCAAATGCCACTGTGGTTGGCATTCATTGACTACAAAAAGGCGTTCGACAGCGTGGAAACTTGGGCCGTACATAACTCGCTAAGGAACGCAAGAGTTGATCATAGATACAACCAGCTGATCGCCAGAGTTTACCAAAACGCTAAAATGAAAGTGTCAATACCGCAGATGACAAACCCTATTAACATCAAAAGGGGAGTAAGACAGGGGGATAACCTATCGCCTAAATTGTTTACGCTGGTTGTCGAGGACGCATTTAAAAAACTGAAATGGCAAAAACGAGGTATTTCCATATCAGGTGCACGTTTAACCAACCTTCGATTCGCGGACGACATAGTCTTATTTGCTGACAACCCTACTGAACTACAAGAGATGATCGAGGACCTACACAACACATCATTACGAGTAGGACTGGAGATGAACCTCGATAAGACCAAAGTTATGACATCCGAACAACAAAACAACATCAGGATTGAAGTAGGAGGGACAGAAATTGAGCAAGTCCAAAAGTATGTGTACTTGGGTCAAGAAATTAAAATAGGCAAAGAGAACCAGTGTAACGAAATCGACAGACGAATAAGACTGGGGTGGGCAGCCTACTCCAAGCTTGAATATGTTTTTAACATGAACCTGACGTCACAACAAAAAGCCCAAATTTTCGACCAGTGCATACTACCCGTCCTGACATATGGCGCCGAAACCTGGGTGACTACCCAAGAAGTGATACACAAGCTTGGGGTGGCACAAAGGCATATGGAGCGGAAAATTGTAGGCGTCTGTCTGAAAGACCGTGTGACCAATAAGGACCTAAGACGGCGCAGCAAAGTCACGGATGTCGGCAGAAGAGTTGCGAAGCTCAAGTGGGAGTGGGCTGGTCATATTGCCAGGAAGTCTGAATCTTGGTGCAAAAGATTGCTAGACTGGAGACCTTGGGACCAAAAGCGACCCAGGGGAAGGCCACAAATGAGATGGAAAGACGACATCAAGCAGGTGGCGGGCAGCAATTGGACTCTTACTGCCCAAAATAGAGAAGAATGGAAGGAGATGAAGGAGGCCTACATCAGAATGCTGATAGAAGAAGGCTAAGAAGAAGAAGAAGATTCCTTTGATGAATGGCGCCGTATTACTGTAGGTAGGTACTTGTCACTCAACGAGAGTGAAACGACTTTGAAGACTTTCTTAAATTAATTTTTCTTGGGGTTTCCTTCTCGAAGAAATAAACTTCTTTAGATCTAATCTGTCTATTTGCCGTATTTCATGAAAAAGCTCGGGAAATCTTATATTCGGTATATATATTATATACACTTCAAATTTCAGCTTTCTAAGCTCTGTATTTTCAGGTGCATGTTTTTTGTCAGTCACTCATTCAAATAGTCATTTAGCAACGTAATGTATTGATGAATAGTATTAAAATTATTTTCAGTAGGAATAATACAGTTTTTAAAGAATAACAATGTACTAAATAATTTCTACATTCAATGAAATACGGAAAGAAGAATATTAATAGTTTTTACGAATTGCTTTTAATGTCAAGTGACTTTATGTAGCTTGTGAGCTAACCGATGCTATATTTTATTACGGATCACTGCAGCTGGCCTAACGTAGTGATACAAATAGATATCTATGCTAATGGGTCAGGGTTCTACTTTGTTTTCAATTTAATGGAGAATAGTTTAGACTATATCTTTATCTCCTATGGGCTAGACGGAGCCCATTGCATCGAGAATGCTGAGATGAGAGCAGCTGAATGGTGAGCCCATCATCGATAATGGGAATCCCAAGTGTTTATCACACACAGAAGAAATTTTAAGGGATGCAATGTCAATAGAATTTGAAAGTTCGCAGGGCAACAAAATCAGTTCAGTCATTTTTGAGATATTCATAATTTTTGTAAAACATAAAATGTTTTCGTTAGGTTAGGTCTAAATTCGCATTGAACGACTGATTAGCCTTATATAAGGAAATCTCACTTATAAAAAAAATACAGACTTGAATGAGCGTTCCCAAAGGTATGAATTAGCACAACACCTATCCTATAAATGTCAATCACAGTGTGTTACAAGCTCATATGCATCACCGCGTCGATGTCTAACGGCGTATTTACTGCAATCAGTGTTCAACTGTTAATGGTGTTCACTTCAACTGTCGGATCGGGTTACAAGTAGGTATTACAGTAGTTAACATATACCTATAGGTGTATTATTATTTCAAATTGTGTGGTCAAACACGATACATTGTTGATTTGTGGATATTAATGTGTAATTAATTTTCATTGTTCAGTTGAATATGGTTGTCAATATTATTATCGCACTTATATTTAAAAAAGAAACCTGTTTTTGACTGGCGCCGTAGGAATCACTAAAACAAAAGTAGCCTATGTAATTTTCAACGTCTGAACTACATTTCTATCAAGTTCTGTGTGGTTTGTAGTATTTGGTGGAAAAACCTATAGAATATTTTTTACTGCTTCAAATATAATACTATTGTCTTTACAAAGAATAAAAATTGACGAAATAAGAGTAACTATTTTCTTCACATTCTATGATATGTCGCAACTCAAAGAACGTTCACTTTATTGGGAAATGCCATTAAGTGTCTACCATAATACGGAAGGGAAAACATCGCAGTGCAAATATGAGCAATGTAGGACGGATCTGGGCCATAATTCAATAGATATATTGCTTAGGCAATAAAACGCATTTTTGCTATACGTGCTGCGCACATAAACTATGGCCAAATACATGATTGTGTGAAAAATATTTTCGTTACAAGTATAACCGTTGTTGGCAATAGGTAATATGTAGCTTTTTAACGAGTTTACATTCACATAAGTACATGTTAAATTATAGGCAGGTGATGTTAAAAATGGATGAATGTTATTGTAAGTAAAGGATATTATTTTTTTTTATTGGCCTGTTTGTGTCTTGAAATAGGACATGGAGGAAAAAAATTGTAAATTATTTATAAATAATTTCATTGAAAAATCTTTTTTAAACAAAATAAATATTATAATTCTAACAAGAAAAACCTACTCGCATTTATATGTCAGAACAAATCTCTTTTTGAAAAAGTTATGTACGAAATGAATGAGTGCAAGTGAAAAATAAATATTTCGAATAACAATGGCAGCGTGAAAACACCAACAATGGAAAGATAAGATAAAAACAAAAGGAAAAAACGTTAATACGCAAAAAGTTTTCTTAAAAAATGTAACCTGATAACGTCTCCGTTATTATAATTATTCCGCCCCCGTAGCTTGGCACATACGACGCCGCACGACGCGACGCCGAAAACTATCGCTGTACCGTTCAAAATTCGCTACTTGTTATAACAAGTAGCGAATTCAGCGATTTCGAGACAAAGAAAATGAATGAATTAATATAAAATACGTTAAAATAAAAAAAAAACATTTGTAATAATTATTCTGTGGTAATATGCCAAGTTAATTCTTGTAAGCACAGGTTACTTGGCACGGGATTCGAGACGGCAAGCGAAGAAATCTTGGAAGTCACGTCGGTTTCATCTGCAATGAAGCCACTCCTTTTGTTTTCTTTGTACGAGCTGTGTCGCCAACTGACTTCTGAATTGGCCAAGTTGAAAATATAAAGTGAGACAATTTCCAGCGGATTCCATGAGATTGAAAATGATTAAATTTGTAAAACAAGGTTAAAATTTAGGAACATACATTAAACAAAATAAGTTTACGAGAAGTTGCAATTTAGAGCCAAAAATCATTAGAGGCAACGTAGATTCGAAAACGCTGACACTAAATTCATGCTAAGTTTCGGTAAGCTCTCGATAAAATTAAAAGCAGATTTATACCTTATTTTTCTAGATAACCTTTCTTTTGTGCTAACAAATGAGATTTTGTTTATTACATTTTTATCAATCAAACTCTAGCATATATACTTTAAAACATATTTTTTATTGACTCACGTTGTCAATATTCAGTAGAATGACAATCCAAATCGGATATATTATTCAGAATTTAATGCCAATGGCTAATAATAATTTTATAGAACCATCATAATCCAATCCATTTTATTTGCACAGATGTAAAACTTCATTTGTATACGTCCTTGTTCATCGCATAACTCTTCATGGTAACAAAGCTGTATTTACATAGGAGTTGGCAAGTTGCCTTGTTTGGATGGACCCCTTATCTTATCGGCGGAAACTTAGAATGTCCAATTACAGTTTCTAGTGCAATTAATTTGGCAACAGATTAAATATCATCATGCAGTACTTTTAATAGGGATTGCTCAATTTTGGGATTAAGCTATAATCATATTTGAATTTCTTATAAAGTAGAATAGGACTATTTCATGTATTTCGATGGAACTTAGGCGTGAAAGGCTGCTATAATAGTTATAAGCATCAAGGCAGCTTATAAAGACAAGACGAAATTATATTTTAAAAAATGCGAAAATTGATAGACGGCAGCGTGCTTTATCAATCATTTCAAATAGCGGATTCTGATGTATTTCTCCATTAATCTGAAAACACTAGGATGAGAAGAACAGTACCTTGTACCAATAATACCTAATTTTATTAAATTTTAATGTCAAATACGATATGATATGAATCGAATAGAACCTTTAAGATTTACATCACTACAAGACCGAACTTTTAGCAAGTATTTGGGCCGAAACAAATTTGTACCTAAAAACAAACAGCGTGTAGACTAAGCTGAAAAAAATAGCCTTAACAAATATTTAAAACTACCTTCAATTTACCTTTAGTATAAAATTATCTTGTACTACCCACTACACTACAGTGGATTTGAAGCTATACTTAAATGAAAAATAAACTCTGCTACAATAAAAAACTCTATTCGTGGGTGCAGCCAAATGAGAAACCAGATAGCACCATTTGTAATTCAAAAGAGGTATAAAACCCTAACCAACCATTGTATTGCAGCAGTAACCCAAAAACTAATAGGTTCGCGGTTTGCTAGTATTATTACTTTAAAAGAAAAAAATAAGAATAGTGTGTAAGTATATAAATTTAATTCACTGACTGTTTTATATTTATCCATTCGTATATCAGTTTGTACACTGTACAATGTACAGGCTAATCTCCCAAAGTAATGTAGATTTTCGGCTAGGTACCTTTTCTTGTGCATAACTGTTTAACTTTGGCAAAACTCAGAGTAAAACTCAATTTGATTATACTCCCGATATAATACCAAAATAGACTTTCACGAGTACGTAGTTGCGGATGACAAATAGTTAGTATATTTAAGTATATACAGCATGATAAATTATTATGAAGACCGAGAAAGCAAAAGCAGTCGACAATGTCTCATGACACGATTTATTCCTCCTAACTTTACGAGGAAATACGCTGTAAATCTCCCCTCCGACTCCGTTCTTTAATGTACCAAATTATAATTTCAATTTAATTTAGCCAGGAGTTTGTTGTTAATATTAATAAAATTTCTGTAAGTTTATAAGGACTTCGTATTGAAAAACTCCGAACGAAATCATCAAATTCCTTATATTACTAAATAAATATGCATTAATGGTCTAGAAAAACATAAATGATGAACACTATCTAGTTTGGGCAAGTATTCCCTGTGTTTCAAAGAGACGGATTCAAAAAGAATGCTGATGTTGCAAAGAAAGTTTTAATGTAGATTAATTCATTTATCTGCAACCTTACATACCTGTAGGATAATTAAAAAAGAAATTATTCAGGAATATGAAATTTTAAAGGTAATTTAAACAAATTGCATTGCAGAAAGAGCAAGCAGATGAATTTAAATGAGCTTATCTAAATTCAGTGATTGTTCGCGATGCGTGAACGAAAATTCACAATGAAGCCGTAAATTAACAATTTTTATTTGCAAAACTGTTAGATACCGAATGATATTGAAACTAATTCATCATAGTGCTGTTAAGAAGACACCTATATAAGTGTATAATAGTCGTATAGACTCTGCTATCAGAGTCAACTCAGAAAATTCTTCTCAGAAAATTTTCGACTCTGGTCTTAAACCTAACCAAGCCAAGCATGGTTTAACATTAGATGGAAGTGCTTTCATACTTGTTCAATAGATAGAATAGTATGATGTTTATTTTTAAGTGCCAAAGAGGTCACCTCCAAAATGGAAATTTCATCAATTCTCCCGAAAACCTGGTTCCTGGTGAGTCTTTGCAAAGAGAGCAGTTTATAGTCCTAAAACATTGAAATCAAGAAATTTACAAAATTCAAAAGACTACACAACACACCGTCACCGTCACATGTTCTTCTTTGCTTTATCTTTCGTCTGTTATTCGGTTTTTTGTACATGTATGTTTATTTTCCTGCTAGAATCTAATTAACGAACGTAAAGTATAGGGGATTCAGTTAGACAGAGCAAAGCGTTTGAAAAATGTGAGGGCTTTTATCCAACAAGGGCGAGAAACGCCTGGAAATTGCAGATAGAAAAAGCAAATAGAAACAATAAATCCGGTTACTATTTAATGAAAATATGTTACCATACAGGAACAGGAATGAAATGAGAATAATATTTTTAAGTTTCATTAATTCAAGTTTTAGAATTACATTCCTATTTCTTACAAAAGTTTTTAAGTTCCACTCCTTGAATCGTTATTTATTTTAGCATTTTGCACGAAACATGTGCCACAGATTTACTTATTTCCATATAGCATTCTCTGCCAGTCGAACCTTTACACCAAGCTGAGATTTATTTACGTAAGTTGTATGTGAATTTTCAAGCCTTTCAAATATAGGCAAGTTTGATTACGTGTACGGTTCTTAATAGTTATGGTTAACTGTCTCCATATAAATCAAGCCACTGTAATATTAACTGCGGTAAAATATTATCGTTTTCCATGATATCGAATTCAACCGTGACGGAAAACATTTGTATGCATAAGGCACCTTGTTATGATTCAGGTATATATTTATTGAAAGCGATATTGCTCCCCTTGCGAACGGCTTGGGAAAACGTAATTTGCCAATTTGATCGCGTTATTTCTAAGGTAAATAGAGTGAAACTTTCAAGTTAAACATTAGTATTGGAAAAATATAGTTACACGTGTATGAAATTCGTAATATTTGAGCGCCGCCAGTGGAAGCAAGATTTTAAGATATCTCACTCGTAAGTAAGATTTAGGTGACCTGCTAAATAAAGGTACATTTTCAAGGAAAATATTCCTTAAGTTGTACGTGGAATTCTGTAGAGGTGTGATGAGCCTCGGGCTTGATTCCCGGGTCTGGCATGTATCAGTCTCTTCTTCGAATCTTATATTCGCCCTTCGTACAAGTTACGCCCTTCTTCTGGAAGTCGTCAAAAACCGGGACGAATACTAGGAAAATCATCATGACTCATTTTTGTTTCAAATTCAATATAATATAATATAGTAACCACACATCTTATTTGACAGCACATGCTTTTTTAAACTTCCTACAATCATAACTTGAATGGGTAGGTATCTGTTTACTTTATCCACATTCAGTCATTCTTAAACCGGGTTTGAATAAAAATACTTCACTTTGTGGTAAAACCTATCACCCCGTTTTATGTCCCTATAAAACCTTTGTAGTAAATCGTTTGATTCGCTTGGTAAAAAATTTACTGCGCATTACTTTGAGTTTCAAAGAGAATCAGTTAATTATAATAAAATTATTTTATTACTTAATTAAAATAACAATATATTTTTACTTAATTAAACTAATAGCATTTTTTTTATTGGTGCCGTGTGGTTCCCGACACCAATATAAAAAAGAAATGGACTTTTTAGGCGATAGGCTAGCAACCTGTCACTATGTGAATCTCAATTCTATCATTAAGCCAAACAGCTGAACGTGGCCTATCAGTCTTTTCAAGACTATTGGCTCTGTTCGCTAATAAAAATTGTACAAAATTGCTCGTGTTAGCTGACATATCAATTGGTAATAAATTAAATTATAATTTTATTTCCCCAAATTATAATAATAAGACACTAAGATCATTTGTAATATAAGAAAAAAAAAATATTATCAAAATATATCAAACTACGTAGGTACCATCCGCAGCAGTTTCACACGATATTTTCAGGATAAATTGTTCACAAACATTCCTCATACAAGTTAGGCGTCGAGAAAAGCAAGAGGAAATCTTTTGACATGTTTTTCTTTCAAATCATAGTGTCCACCCCCTTCTTTTTAATCGAAGACAAATGATTCTATTGTTGAAGAAAAATGTTTTTCAAAATATAACAAAAAACTAATCGCTTTTAAAATACTAATCAATACATATACCTATAATAAATGTTAATTTGAAGATTTGGAACATAATGAACATTATAAGTAATATATTTGAACAGTCAAAATAATATGATTTTATTATTTCATTATACATACATACATAAACTCACGCCTCTTTCCCGGAGGGGTAGGCAGAGACTACCTCTTTCCACTTGCCACGATCCCTGCATACTTCCTTTGCTTCATCCACATTCATAACTCTCTTCATGCAAGCTCGGCGGTTTCGGGCACTTTTGACCTGACCCTTCACCAGGACGTCCTTAATTTGATCAAGATATGTTCGTCTAGGTCTTCCCACCCCGACCTTTCCCTCCACACTCTCCTTGTATATCTGCTTAGTCAACCTGTTTCCATTCATCCTCTCCACATGACCGAACCATCTCAACATACCCTTTTCTATTCCTGTAACTACATCTTCTTTCACATCACAACATTCCCTTATCACGCTGTTCCTTATCCGGTCACTCAATTTCACACCCAACATACTCCTTAACGCTCTCATTTCCACTGCATTTATTCTGCTTTCGTGCTTCTTTTGCCATACCCAACTTTCACTCCCATACATTAATGTCGGGACCAACACGCCCCTGTGCACAGCCAGTCGAGCCTTTTTGGATAGTTTCTGACTGCTCATAAAGGCATGCAAAGCTCCATTCACCATGTTCCCCGCGTTCACTCTCCTTTCAATATCACTATCACACTTGCCATCTGATGTAAACTTTGATCCTAGATATACAAACTCTTTCACTTTCTCAACTTTTTCTCCTCCAATCAAAATATTACATGCTGTCATTTCTTTCTCCATTTCAAAAACCAGTGTTTTAGTTTTACTTACGTTCACTTTCATTCCTTTCTCTTTTAAAGCTTCATGCATACAGTTTACCATCTCCTGTAACTCCTCCGCTGATGACGCCAGTATAACCTGATCGTCGGCATAGAGCAGACATTATTTCATTATCATTTTAAAATTACTGTCATGATGAAAAAGAAAATGTTTCTAATCGTGAACTAATTTAAAAGGTTTTCAGTACCTACACCTACTGAGATATGGCTCGGTAACTAATGAGAGGAAGCATTCTATTGGCCTCGGTCTTAAGAATGTTCGCGACCTGAAAACTCTTCCAGCCACTGAAGTATCGGCGCCACTCGAACTTATCTTCATTAATCAAACAACTTCGTTAAAGCCTTTCTATATAGACATAAAGTACATATTCCATTTTCAACACCCTCATGTTTTCAGAACATATGCCTGGGCCTGTTTGTACTAATATTTGAAGAATTCTTACTTGTTGAATAACACAAGTTGGATATGTCAATTATATTGCCTGGATCCCCTTTATATATTAACGAAATACATAGTTGACCATGTTTGTATTTACAGCAGAATATGACATTTTCATATAACTCTTAATCTAATTTATGTAATGTATGGGATATTACATACGCGCAAGTCTCAAACTTTCATCGGGTCTAACTGAAACTGTGAATCAATCCTGCGAATAAAAATTCAACCTTGAAAATATAACGCCAAAAACGAAAGACAGACAAAACAAAATACCTTAAAAAATATGAATAATTTTGTTACGTGTAGTTATCTACACCACTTGATCATTTATTAAACAGTATATTAATAGACGACACCCTTCATTAATAAATTCTCGAGGCGAGGACAAGGTCCATATTGAATCGATTGCTCTTACTAAGCAAAACGTAAGGTATTTTCCTGCAAACACTGACATTATAAATCAGTTTGCTTAAGAGGCCCTTAGTATAATCCAAAGTATAAGTTTATGTGGTGGCGGATTATATCATATAAGATTAGTTCGAATTGCAGGTTTAAGGTTAATTACTAACTCTTACTCAAGGCCCGTCGAAATTTGCTATATAAAATTAGCCCAGAATTTACAAATTTACCACTAGATTTATAAAAATTTATTAAGTTTTTTTTTTGTTTCATCATAAAATAAAATTATTTTCTTTTTTTCTAATCTATATCAGTACTAATAATAAAATAAAATAAAGAAAATGTCTCTATACTATATTATTTGAATACAAAAATTACAAAACAATGTGAGCAATTACAGATAAAATCTAATCCATTTGTTTGAATTGATCACAGTTATGACCGACGTCCTACCGTTTTCAACAAAGTTTAATATGACTTTGGAATCCCATAATTCTCGGTCAGGCCGGCTCTCCAAACGGCCGTGCCAAATTTCTGCACACTCGACATCGTTTGGACTTAGCAAACATGAGGTCAATGCTAATGGGGCGTTTAACTGAATAATATATTTTAGCTTAATAATTTCCGACATTTCAGTTCTAGAAACATGGGGTCTGTATACCATCTTGCCACTACTACACCCATTTAGATCTTTAAATTGTAAGATTAAGGACGTCCTGGTAAAAGGTCAGGTCAAAAGTACCCGAAATCGCCGAGTTTGCATGAAGAGAGTTATGAATGTGGATGAAGCGAAGGAAATATGCAGAGATCGTGGCAAGTGGAAAGAGGTAGTCTCTGCCTACCCCTCCGGGAAAGAGGCGTGATTTTATGTATGTACCTATGTATGTAAATTGTAAGATTCCATTACTATGAATATATATTCCGTGGCGTCCGAGCCGATCCCTATTAAATGAAGTTGCTTAGAACCATAATTCAATGGGTTGGTTGGTCAGGATATTACACGCACGTCATTCTAACTACAAGAGCTTGAAAACACATGTTAAATATAATATATCTATATAAACCAATTTCCCACGGTGACTGCAAAGTCTTTAACGGGGCTTGTCTTTATCAGAAGCCGGTAAGATAAAGGTTCAATATTAAAGCCTTTATTTTCTTCCGCGATAATCACTTTTGTCCCTTCACAGGTCTCGGCTCACTTTCCTATTGATTTTATCCTATCCAAACTCAGTCCTGATTTATGATCGCTTTTACTTTCTGGGACGACGGAAACTTGCGATAAAAGCGACAATAGAAATATAACGACTTCATAAAACGACACGCTACAAATATAACTCATATAGACGTATGCTTTATGACATGTAACTCCGATAATAAAAACTGATTGACTATTGTGAAATTATATAATCGAACCTTAGGTTCAACGTTGTTTTACAAAGGAATTTTACTCCATTTGATTCAACTATTTTCACAAGCCATTTTCACACAGTGTGAGTTTATACAAGTTATTTTACAAGTCAAATCTGGATTCCCATTTTTATTCGATTGAATTTCAACTCCTCGTTTTATACCTTTCAAATATTATCTTTTAAGAAGTTATACTATACTATAAAAGGTAAATATAATGAAAAACCTCTACGATAAAAAGTTGCAGGTTTGTAAATGACTTAAAATTATTTAGAGCACATCACATCCTAGAATATGGTTGAACAGGTCTATTATCTTCCTTCAATTGAAATAACTTACAGCAGACAGTAATTATTAAAGACAGGTTATTAGTGGAAAACTTTGGCAAGTTGTCTGTCGTGGAAGTTAACAGCTAAAACTATAATTAAACGTTCAATTTGGTAAGTAATTAAAATAACGAGGACAGTCTATTTGGTGTATAAAATAATGAGCATACCATCTTACAGATTTTCTTTAGAAATAAGAAAGCGCTTTCAAGCTATAAGGGGGTATTTTGTCGACATTATGTATATATATATAGATTATATAATTATTTAAATCAAATAAATGAATTCCGTTGCGAAATCGCTTTACATAATAACAACTTAAATTTTTATTAAATTTCTGACCTGGAAAACACAGGATGGGTATTATTTTCTCTCTTTAGTAACCCGACCTGGAGGGGTTAATTCGGGACATCAACCGCCGGCGCCTCGCTGAATGCCCGCCACTCAAAACACTCTCATATTTCACAGACATTTTAATGCCCTAAATTGATAAGTGGCGAGAGTTCAAATATTTTAATTATATCTACAATACATAATGCGGATTTAAAAATATACGCCTGTGATCTGGCAATTTTATTATTATTTTTTTAAACTTAGCTTAGCAAGTTCAGCGTAGCCGCGTGGCATGCGTCAACGAAGTGTAGGCCTATCTGCGACCCTTTCTTGAAGATGACTCAAGCGAAATTACGACTAGATGAAAACTACTACAAACAAATAATTAAATCCATTTAAAGAGAGACATCATTAATGCAAAGCATATTTATCAACGCGTACTTCGGTAATTAAAATTCTTTTAAAAAAATATAATACTATAGGTACCTAGACTTTTAACGCCGTTTGACATCTGCCTAGAGATGCAAAAGGGCAGTTTTTGTAAGTAAATTACTTTTAAATTGGACTGACGATGGTTCAGACAAACAGGCAATTAAACTTTAGTTTTATTTAAACTTATTTAACAATATACACAATTCGGTTGAAAAAATTATTTTATTTTCTTTCACAAAATTGGATAAGTTAATTACTTCTTCGCCACAGGCCCTTACAAGAGCAATTGGGTTTATTGTCCGCAAACCGCTGCACGTTATGGCATCTAAAATGTTTATAGCATAAATATAAATGACAAAGAAAGCCATTTGAACTTATTCACAGCTGTCTGATATTGCCTGATAATGCTTTTCTCTCTAATTGGGTTGTTTATTTATACTCAGCTATCACCATAAAGCAATGTTTTTCAACTAAAAGTCTACATTTCAATATCGTGATTTCTCGCGGCGTTAATAGTTTGGCGGATTTATTTGAGAATTTGTCTATAGAATATGCAATATCAATAAAAAAATCATTTATTGCATGGTTTTTTTGGGTTGATTTATGAGGGTGATTTGCTTTATAAAATTAAACGTCAATTTCCTTTTAGAGAAAAATAATTCCTTAGTTAATTATCCTTTTTTTTAGTCGCCTTTTACGATATAAATGGGTGAGAGATTGAGTGGTCCTTTTCTAAAGTGCCCAGAACCATATACATAGTTTTTCCACATAACATAATTTTATCGATAGAATTCCATTAAATACAAAATATTTGTGTATTACATCTCATACGTGTATGTACAGGGGTAAATTCTGCCAAGTAGAATAATAACCTCATTAAATGCCTTTGTTTAAATTAACACACTTAGTTACACAATTTGAGTATGTTTCATTTGTTGTGTTTGAGCTCTTCACAAACAAACCTAAGATGCTGAGCCAACTGAGGGCATTTCCTTTGAACTCAGTCCCAAGTTTCAGGAATGCGCCATATTTTATATAATTCTCGTGTGGTTCCCAGCACTTAAGAGCAAGACCACTCCATCTCTTACCCCTTGGATTTAATTTAAGAGAACTAAGGTATGTGCTCAATCACCTAGTGCAAGCATCGGTGCTGGTATGGGAACAAAAAAAACGGCTCTGTATACTCCGCAAAGAATAAAGACGTCGTATCTCGTTTACATTCTTCAAACCCTACGAATACAGGCGGGTGAAACCTTTTTCCCCAGCGGCTAAAAGATGAGTCATCTAACTAATGTTTTTGAAAATTTTTATGACTTTGTAACTTGATAAATTAAACAGCCTATTAAGTTAAATACCTATGACATCAAAAATTCGTGAAGAACCGCTCCGGAAAAAATTAAGTCTTTCCTCTTCCCTTTGTGTAATGTCTTGGAACTAATTACTTAAAGCCGGCCGTCCACTGTGTAAAAAATTTGTATATTCATATACCACTACGTAATAACACACTTCAATAAGCCGTTATTAAGTTATTCTTGAAAATATGGAAGTAACATAATCCTCTTAATTATAATAAAAATCCATAATGGAATACCTCATCCCTGATTTCATTTAAAGTGAGAAAAATCAAATCATAAGAATATTTATAGTTTTTTTATTTTAGTATCCTATTTCTCTTTATAATTATACTCGTATATACTTTAAGGCGAATGGCTAGCAACCTGTCACTATTCGAATCTCAATTCTATCATTGAGCCGGGCAGCTGGGCGTGGCCTTTCAGTCTTTTGATGACTGTTGTCTATGTCTGCCCCGCAGGGGATATAGACGTGATTGTATGTTATATTATGTAGAATTTCAAAGAGATCGGTTTAACTGTACAGATAACATTTATAACATTAGTATGGATTTTCATTTCTACGGTAAACCAATTCTTTGAGTGAGTCATCGTGACTTCGGAAGGACAATTTTTCGTGAAGGTCTTAAATCGAATCATTAATCACCGATTTTATTTTTTGGACCGACCCATGGATGATGGTGCGTGAAACTCGATTTAGTGAAAATGGACTGGTGCCAATTTCACTACGTAATTTGTTTTCATTACAAAGAAACGAGCGAGAATTATGCTATGTCACAAAAATTATAGTCAGGTTTGGAAGGAGAGTACGTTCTCTTTTCCCTATTTGTATTTATAAAAACATACTCAGTTAAATAATCCAAACATGCTGTGAATAAAAAGTCACTCCTTTTACATACATAATCACGTATTTATTTTTAGGGGGTAGACAAAGTATAAAAGTTATATAGGATATATAATAATAACTCTGTCTACCCCGCAAGGACGTATATGGTAATATACGTGATCATTTGTATGTACACAGTTCAAGCCAAGTTTGAAAAACAAATAACAAACTTACATAATATTTTTTGAAACCACTCCAGAAGTTCAATATTGAAATGAAGGTACCTGAAAAAGAAAAAGTATATATGTAAAACTTAAGACCTAGTTAGTAGACCGTGAATATTTTGAATGCTTTTAATTTGGACGAAGATGAATCTGAATTTAGGAATAAACGAAACTGGTATACTTAAAATGTTACCTTTGTACGTAGCATGCATAGCAGAGTTTATGTGAAAAGCAATTTTTTAGAAGGCATATATTATGTTTTTCGCTTTATAATAGAAAATTGTAAAAATATGAAAAACACATACCAATCAATACACTCGAATCCTCACTATTTAATTCAATATTTCAACTTTGTTTTAACACTTTGTATGCCACGTCACGTACAAATTTTATCACAATGGACTATGGATATTTTATGTTCGCCTCAGTACGATCTTTGTGTATGAAAGAACGCGCTTAAATAAACTACAAAAATATACATAGCTAACTTCAATGTTCCATTGGAAACTCCCACTGAACCTCAATTATATGAACGTGGCCTTAGAGAAATATGTACGTATGTCTACAAACAACAATGAAATAATGTATAGGATAACTTTGAATCGTATCAAGTGGAAATCTATAGTTTCTTTTTTATCCAATGGAAAATACGCGCGATATTAGACGTGGGTGTGCATAAAATTCTGTGAGGTTTTTATTCTTTTTTTATTTTTAGCGTAAGTTTACATACTATATACGTTTGCGTAAATCTCATATACTACAGCTAGTTAAGTCATCACATAACATCATGGCAAGTGGAAAGATGTATTCTCCACCTACTCTGCCTAGAAAGAGGCGCGATTTTATGTTTATATTTAGTATATATATGTATTTAAACGTGTCAAGCAAGCAAAGAAGAATTTGACCAGTCGAGATCTCTATACTCGTCAATTCTGCATGTTTTCTATTCACAAACCCGGTTTCAGTCAGTTTATTAGTCCCTGGATTATTCTGTATGTCGGAGCCCTTTCATTTAGAAGGGTTATCAACTTGGTCGTCTGCCTTGAGTGAACTGACTCCGTAAACAGAAGCTCGCCATAAAACGTTTTACTGCGGCACACATTCAAATATATTCATATGGAAAAAATAGTCTTGTCTGATAATTGCTGTTTTCATATAACTTTTGTAAATTATACTATTGATATTACAATTTCACTATTGAATATCAATTCCATCACTTAGCCAAATAGCTAAACGTGGCCTTTCAGTCTTCAAGACTGTTAGCTCTCTCTACCCCACAAGGGACGCTACCGCTCTTCGGTATCTGTTTTGTTGGAATAGATATGTATTATCATGTCCCAGACCATCTCATGCGCAAAGGTTGATTTAGCTCTGCTTAACTACTGAGTCGACCGTAAATGTCGCATTATTCTGGGCTCTAAACATAATTTGCACCCGTTGACGCAACCGAAAAAAGGTCTAAATGTAATATGATTTACTATGAATTTACTTAACTAAATGGTTAATCTATTTGAAACATGCCGAACATTAATCAAATTAAAACTGGAAGGTCAGAAACGAGCCCAGCATATTCGGGTCCAAATGGGAGCATCCATCAAAATAAATCACTCTTGTCGGCCCCGGCTATATCTGTTGTACATAAACACCGTTTTGCCCCATCCCTAGAGATACATTGTTAACCAAAACTTAGTCAGTTTCTCCCAGAACCATTTATTGATAACGGTTCCACCTTATGGAAATTACCTCGACTCATAAATCCTCATATACAAATGGTAATTCAACGCAACCTCATTTCAATATTTCTATTAGGAACGATAAATAATTTTGCTTCTGGTTTGAACTGGATGAAAGTGGCAATGGAAAGACAAAAATGAAGAACTTTCGTAGTTGTAAAAAGGCCAAAGCACTTAAAAGTAAAATAGGTTCAGTAACTTGATGGATCACAAAATATACACAGACTAGAGTACGTCCGCAGTTACGCATGCGAAAAATCCCGTTAATCGCCCTTCCCTCGGAAAATTCGAGAAATCCTCTCTTAGAGCACCCCCTTAGAAATTTAAAATTTAGAGACTCACCGGTTCGGGCTGTGCATTGTTTGTCAGTCAATAACGGAAGATAATCGCGTGAAGTACTTCATGTTCTGGGAAGTTTCACAACCCTCAATGCGAGATTTCTTAATTTTTAATAAAACTTGATAAAACAGTTCGAGTTTTTGTTTTGTAAAACAAGTGAAGCGGGTGAAATCTTTAAATTCCTTGTTGTTCTGACACAAAGATGCAGTGAAGTTTCAGTGGTTCGTTACTTTTTTTGTAGGTTATTTTCTTTGTAACATCAAAGATATTTTGTTCAAAATAAGCGTTTAATCTTTGTTTTTAAAATCTCTGTAGACTAAAAATCTACTTTCTGGTTCTAATATTATATTTATTGTCGATACTTAATGTCTATACTTTTAATTCCGATAATTTTAAATAAAATCTGTTGGTTCCCGTAAGAGTTGATTATATGTATTTTTTCCGGTACTGAATAATTTTAAACAGTATTCCCTTATTTGTTATTAATAATTGCCCTTTGTCACTTCGATCGACAAACGAAATTTAAGCGCGTAGCCTTGCGTCTTCATAAATATTTTTAGGAATAGGTATTCCTCCGGGGCTCTTCCCTCTCTCAAAGTTTATCCATCTTCAGCCAAGCCAGTTGACATAGTTCCCTAAAATAACATTATCTGTTTTCTCAACATTTTTGTGATAACTTGAAGACGTCCTAAAAATTATGGCATGGCATAAGAAGTTCCTTAGCATCACAATATTTTTTATACAACAAAATAATTGCCAAAGATTTACTTTGTGACAGAAGAATAAAAAATAATAACATATTTTGGGGTATATATTGGTGGTATTCATATAGAACTTCATAGAGAACGAGCTTTTAATTTGCATAATCTTATCACATCTGCACCAACAGCTATGCTTCCAAACACGAACATTTACTTAGTTCGCTTACCTACCAGTAGAGAAATATACTTGACTAGTTACTTGAAATTCATAACGGATACTGTATTAAATAATGTAACGTATTTTTCTGGATCAAATAAACACTGCTCTTTCAAAATTTGAAACGCAGAGAATCACATAGGTATACGAACTTTTCTACAAGATCATAGCACTTTCCACTACGCTTCGACGCATCACCGCGCCACATATTTTACGTAATTTTCATAAAGTTTTACTTTTCTAAAATATGAAAAGGGTTTAAATGTTTTTAAGGTTAACTTCAAACAACAGATGATAAAACCAATTACTCAAAACATGTTTCACAATTTGGGTACAACAATTAGCGAAGATGATACAAGAAAACAGTGCAAAGCTTTTGTATATCAACTCAAGACATAAAAGATGCCTTGTATAAAGATAAAAAATTATAATTAAATTGGAAAATTCAATAAATCGAAATGTAATTTACTTTTATACTCCAAAACTAATAATCCACCTACTTACTTTTCCTTTCATATGTTCCATGTGACATACATAAGTTTAGATACAAATAAGCGAACGGATCGATCTCCACTGGAACGTGATTTATGTCAAGTGTGGCGCCTGCCATGATAATAATACAATAAAATAAAAAGAACATAGAATTAACACATTTTTACTGTGGCCTAGCTAACCCAAAAACCTAAAAAGACCATTTTTATGGGTGATCTGTATAAGAACAGATACGTTTTCAGTTTAAGATAAACGAGTAGAAGCCATTGTTATTATTGTAAATCTCTATAAATTAAGAATAATAAATAATAGTGAAATATCATTCAATTATTAAATAAAACTTAATAAGAAAATGATTAAATACAGTCAATAATGTACCGACGACTTATAATACTGTACTAAACCTCTATCTTGTTTACGAAACTGAAAATTGGGGCACGGTGCTTATTTATTTATGACGTTACTTCACTGAAAATCTCCCGAGAGACACCTGAAGTTACCCGTGTAAAAACCACTACGTTATTCCACCAATATCTTTTGTAGAAAATTCCTAAAATCACTTAAAAAGTGGCAGGTTTTCTCAACTTCCTTTCTCGGAAATGTTAAATATAAAAATCTTGCAGTTTATTTGTTCTAACGTTGGATGACAAAGCTGATTTAAAGCTTGGGCGAAAACCAAAGGAAATCTGTTGAATGTATAGTAATTAGAAAACTTTTCTTAATAAGCTTTTTGTTAATGATCTTCTGCTTCAGATTTTTTACTATCTTTTTTTTTCTGTACATGTAGTCCTGCAATAAATATTTGTCACTAATTTGTAATTATGCGTCATTGGTGTTGTTTAATTGAAGGTAACCATCAACATCTAGCAATTTTCTTTAATATTTATTTTTAGAATGATTTTTATTAATTTCACAGAGCAAACAATCTATTAATATGAATGAATGTAATGTACTACTTTGTAATACATGAAGACTTTTATGTGAGTGAGGAAACATCTAGCGATTACGAAGAGTGTTACCCGCCTTTGTTGATAGTGTTAGTAGTTAGTAGGTGACCTCATTAGCTATTTTGAACACTGCCTCTGTTGCACTATTTGTTTTTACCAAAAACAGAGCAGAATTCCTTGTTAGAATTAATTCTATATTTGTTTTGTCGCCGCTACAAGCAAACACTGCCTGATTGTGTCTATAGCGTTGGAAAGAGAGAGAGAATTATGAAACAACAACCCCGAAAATATGTCCCCATACGCACGTAAACCAAATTTAAAAATAAAGATAAAAGACAAAGATAATATATTTGTTAAAACTCGTCATCATACATTCAGTAATTTTTAGTATTTATCAATGTGAAAAAGAAATGTTTTCATGACAAAGACAGTTTATTTTATAATCTGCCTTCGTGGTTCAGTTGCTTAGGCATTAGGCGAGTAGAACATTTTCTGAGTTATGACCATTACCTACTTTGAGCGCTAAACGATGCTCTTACACGAATGAAACCTGTACATTCAGGCAACTAGGTAGGTATGTAACAAGGATCCATAGATTCCCTGCTAAGGTTGCGGAGTTCGGACGGGAGTTGCTTCATGTTTTATATGAACCTGAGTTACCTAATCCTGGATCATAGTCAAAAGGCGCACCTGGTGCCAATTACAATTAGGTAAGATATTATATACTACTCGTATATACTCTTCTACGGAAGTTGCTCGTGCTCAATGCCATTGATGGTTCTATTTTGTGAAATAAATGAACCATTATATATTAATTTTAATTAAAATTTCTTTGTAGAGAAATTTAAAAGCGCCAGTAAAATTCTCACAAAAAGGCGGTGAAAACATTCAATCCACTTAGACTTTTCGCGGCGGTTTTACTCGTTATTTCTCATTAAACGTTGAATAGCGGGCAATTAGCTCCCTATAAAACAGGGGTTATTGTAGTAATGAAAATTACAACTCTTAAATTTGTTCGTTTGACATTCAATGCTTTTTGTTTTTAAAATTATTCATTACGAATGCCAGTTTGTTTGTTTGAGTAACAATATTTTTCAAAACAGTCATAGAATTTAAATCTTAGAATAGAAACTTTGATTTTATTTTTTAGTAAAAGTCAAAGGAAATTGTTTTGTTCTTCAAGTATCTTTTACCAAAGCTATGATCTGCGTGAGTTTAATCTAGATAAAAACCTTTCATCATATAATCACGTCTATATCCCTTGCGAGGAAGACAGTGCCGGCAGTCTTAAAAGACTGACAAGCCACGTTCAGCTGTTGGGCTTAATGATAGAATTGAGATTCAAATAATGACAAGTTGCTACTTCAACGCCTATAAGAAGAATCTCAAGTTTATAAACCTATCCCCAAGTCGCCTTTAACGAAATCCATGGGAAAGAGATAGAGTGCTCCTATTTTTTTATTTTGGTGCCAGGAACCACACGACACGAACGACGAAAAACGACAAAACCTTTCCTTGTACCCTAAATAAAAAAAGGCCGCTAGAATCGAAACATTAGACTTTGGGTTTGAAATATAAAGGGTATCTTTGAGGTTTCCCTTTAAAAAATGCTCTGCAGTAAATCGCATAGTGAATTTCTGACTATCTAAAAGTTTACTGTTTACGAGAAAGAAAACACTATAAACGGAAAGTAGATTTGATCAAAAATCAGCGATCCCATTTTTAAAATGCATACACGTCAATTATTTTTTTAAATAGTTCTTATATGCCAGTTGTACAATAAATCGTATTTTTATAATAGTGCTGACTCCCCAACTAAATTTAATCACTGCGGCTAAACGGAGCTAGATGGTTACTGTCTAACTTCTGCTAACTTAGTCTTCTATATAGAGGGAGAAGGGTATACTCGTTAAGAAACTACTCGCATCCCAGAATTAGGTTTGTGCCTCGAACAAAATGTTATGTTTTAACTTCCAACATATAAATATTAGCAACAAACACTTTCGCTAAAATTAAAACAATGTATGAGTTTACGTACCTTAATCCATATTTAAGCAAAGTTTCAAAAAAATCGGTTCAGCAGTTTAACCATCACCAGACGTAACCAACAAAAAAAACTTACTTCTATACATTTATGATATTTGTTAAGATCACATCACACAGCATTATTCCTTGCAGGGTAGACAGAGCCAACAGTTTTGTAAAGACTGATAGGTCACGTTCAGCTATTTGGCTTTAAGATAGAATTAAGATTCAACTAGTGACAGGTTGCTAGCCCATTGCCTAAAAGAAGAATCCCAAGTTTATAAGCCTACCCCTTAGTCGACGTCCATGGGAAAGAAATGTAGTGGTCCTATTCTTTTTTCTATTGGAAACATGCCGGGAACCACACGGCACTATATACGTGATTATATGAATAAAAATTATGTGAGTCTGTTAATTCTCGAAAAATTCCCCTATAAACGACAAATCCCTCAGGCTTGCCTATCGGAATCCCTCCGACATATACTTACCGATTTTATCGATACTCTGAAACACTTTGATTTATGTGAACTGAAAGCGTTTCAGAAATTATCTGTATAATTCACGGGATGGTTCACCCACAAAGAACATTTTTTGTTTCGAAAAAGGGAACTTTCTTGTATAATTCTTTTTTCGCTTCCATGGGAATTTCTAGAAACAAAAGTCGCATTTGTAACTCATAATATTTGTAATATTTCGTGAAAATATTTATAGTAATCAAAGATTTATTCGTTAGAAAGAAAAATACAAATAAACATATTTTATTTGTATTTTTACAGGTAAAAACTAAAGTTCCAGTGGGATTTAGGAATAACCTATATTCTTTTGTAGGTCGCGTTAAATTCGTCGGTTTTTGTAGGTGTGGTTGTGTTTAATACGTGCTACTAATTTATCACTTTTATATAGATGGCGTTAAATACGTCGCATTCTGTTTTGTTGGCACTAAATTCACGCGGGCAAAGCTGCGGGTAGACGCCAGTAGTTACATAATCGCAAATCCAGATGCCAGAATGTGCAGTTATGTAAGTTTCATCGCGATGTTTTCCCTCACCGTAAAAGCATCGATTAGCAATCCGACAAATGTACAAAAGTCTGAATATATTTAATAATAATAGGATTTGAAGCTGAGAATCATACTTTTCAGTTGGATTGGTTGGCTTGACCATTGACGCCCTAAATAATGTGTAATAAATAAACAGATAAAAGCCACTGACAATAACTATGTTAGATTAATGAGTTAAGTTTGCTTCTTATCGGCCACTTCGGAGTTTGGATCAACACGATCTATTCAAGGATCTTATGTCTTTGGACCCTTTCATCTTCACAGTTATTAGATTTTGTGGAGCGATTCTAAACATGACCAAAATATTGACTCTACTCTTTCTCAACAAGTATTTTGAATGATGCCTTATCAACTTTTACTTTTTAAGGCCATATTTTGTTTAAGAGAAGGGGTATGCACCTAAATAATACTTTACTTTGAAATTATTGGACAAAGTTTTATGATAAGCGGGCTACATAGAACTAGCCGACTGTGTCAAATGCCCAAACTATGTATCTTCTTTATAAATAAATATACTATCGCCTAAAATTGATTGAACCCTCTTACAATATATTTTATATCTGAAAGGATTTAAAAATGAGAAAGTAATCTTTTACTTTCTTTATTATTCTGTATTCTAGCCCTTGGCTGTTTCGCTCGATAGTTAAACTTTCTTTTCAACTTTGCAGGATCAATCCATTATGAAAAATCTTACGGAAACCAGAAACAATACGCTTCATTAGATGGAAAAGCTATCGAATTTGAAATCTACCTAAATCTCAACGTTGCCTATTTGTCTATTTAGAAATACAATACCTCCAGTAGACAGTGAATGTACTAGAAGCAAAGTAATGTGTCTTCGAAAATATCGTGTTTCGTCCATTATCGTGGCGCGGAAGTTTACCAAGTATTCACACTATTTTATGCATATAAGAAAGTCACACCAATCCCAGACCCTATTCAATGACCATGACTCCTCTCCCGAGAGAATTCTCTATATACATCATTCATCAAATTTAACAATTATTTTGTGTACCTTGCAATATCCTTCTTGTGTTGAGTAAAAAAACATATGTCAACAATACGTTTAATAACAGCAATAAAATGACGAAAAATTTTGATACCAGAGACTATCAAATGATACACGTAGGTACTCTATCCGAACACACCGTGCACCGATGGGATTTAACAACAATTAAACGGATGAGTGAACCATCATGGATATAATTAGTGACACGGCGACCTAACTATCATTAATTAGTTAATGCATAACTACAAATAATGCCGAACCAATCCGATCTTGTATTACATATTATTGCTACCCTCAAACTGAAGATAAGATGCCTGGAAGCATCTTTACTTATTAGCTCTTCCACCAAACCAGACATGGCCTTCGTGAATTAAAGACAAGATTAATTAATGTACAAAATCAGTATGACAAAAATGTGACACTGTTTAATTTACAGCTGTGTTTTGTTACCAAGTAAAGTGTTTATTTAACAGACAATTTGTATAAAATGATATACTAATTGGCTTAATTGTTATAAGACGAGGTGGCCGAGAGGTTAAGGCGTTGGACTGCTAATCCAATGTGCTCTGCACGCGTGGGTTCGAATCCCATCCTCGTCGATATACATTTTGCTTTTTGTATTCATTACTCGACAGGATTTGAAAAATAATCATGGTTCATGAGAAATTGTTTTGTGGGAAACATTACAGTGTTAAAAAGGTATGTGGGATCAAAAATACGCCATGATAGATTAGGATTTGCAAAAATGTCCCCAAATAATGGGTGATGTTTTTGCACCAATTTTAATTAAAAATACAAAACATTAATTTTTGTAAGCCAATAGAAATCAATAAGATTTCTATTGGCTTACAAAAGTCTTGCTTGCTTGCATCATCAATATATTACAATTTTGGAACTGAACAGATAAAAACGCGGTGGTTTTGGAAGGCAAAACTCATATGGACACACCCGCAGTCAATATTTAGTATGTAGATGAAGTATGCCAGATAATTTACTTTACACGCCGTATTACAAGTGTGCGTGCTCTCGATAAAGAGCCACATAAATCTCTCAGGTACCAACGTTAATAAGATTCCGAGTACCTAAGAAAAATACGGGGCTTTTCACTTTATTTGCGACTGTGAATACTGATGTGGATATACCTCGTTCAATTATTTATAGCGAGGAAATAGAAAATCATTAACCTCGATTTGATGTAGGTATAAGTGCAGAATATTCGTTCAATTAATTAACTAAATTAAATGAGTCAATGTATTAAATTGAAAAGCAAAAAAACTTTTTTAAAACGTAGCCTTAAGCCGAAGTGTTGACTTCGGATTTAAGCTACATTTTGAAAAAGTTTTTTTTAAATAAAAGTGTCAAATTGAATAAATTACAGTCGTCTAAGTCTATAAGAAGCTTAAGTATTTGATATTAAACGATCATCGTATCTGCCAGAAACCGCATAAATTATCAAGCGAAACTTCTGCCATCTGATGCCCACTTATTGCAATTCCCAAGGATAAACAGGGGAAATAAATTGGGCAAACGGGACAATTTATTGCTCTTCTTAATCCCCGCTGACACGCACTTAACGCACCTAAGTTTGATCATGGAGCGTACGATCACAAAATCGTGAAAACACAGAAATGTAACTGTACAGAAACTAATCTTAAGAAAGTAGAATATATTTAACACTTAACAAAGCAAGCATATTCCGACAATATCATCCTTCTTCTCTTGGATTTTGGTTGCCTCTTTACCTTTTGGCGCGTGGCCGTTAAGAATTTAGTACCTATACCGTTATTTTTTATAAATATTAACTTTAAATAAAATACGACAAATTTTTATCATAATATCACCGTTCCATATTAAGTATTTTTAAATTGCGATGCCCAATAGGGTTCACATTGTAAGTACCTATTTATATGCAGTAACTGTAATTCAACTTATTTACTTTATAATATGCAATAAAGATTTTCAATTGAACTGAATGGCATAAATAACTTTGTATAGAAACAAAAATAAACCTGAACCTGAATAAAATCATACTTCAGTTTGTATTTTGGGAATGTGAAATGGGATTTGTCGGGAATCTGCCAAGGGTTCCGTTTTCATCTCCGTCCTGTCAATATGTAGCCATCCGGCTATTGTTGATGACCTATTTCACAATGAAATTGAAAATTGTTCAAAGTGAAACGCTTTACCGTTAAGACCGTTAAAAGGTGTTGTGGCAAGTGAAAAGATGAAGTCTCTACCTACACCTTCCGGAAAGGCGCGTGATTGTAAAAGTTATCCCCCTGCCATTTCCCGATTGAGCTTTGTTCCCAGAGTCTGCCTATGACCAGGACTACAAAAACCTATATAATAAAACGAAACTATCTGAACTCCATGTCCTGGCTATAGTCCCGGTTGCATCCTCACCACTCTAGAGAGGAACCCAAATAGATCCTGAATTGGGTGATTCAGGTTTTTACACAAAGCGATACACAGTTGCACTGCACACCTAGTTGCCTGAATGTGCAGGTTTCTTTGCGATGTTTCCCTCACCGTAAGAGCATTGGTTAGTATTCAAACAAATGTACATGAATTCGAAAATAGTCAATGGTACATGACCGTGATATGCTTCGAATCGGTTACAACCGGGCACCTTACCTTATTGAAATATAATGACAACAATGGTTTCTCCTCGTTTATCTAAAGCTAAAAACGTATCTATCTATATTAAAATAAATAAAACTTATTACTTGTTGCGGCAGAATATGTACAATGTTACATTAATACGAGTATATGTCATATTAAAAACAATACTTTAATTACATTTATCGGTATAAGACGAGGTGGCCGAGAGGTTAAGGCGTTGGACTGCTAATCCAATGTGCTCTGCACGCGTGGGTTCGAATCCCATCCTCGTCGATGAACTTTTTTTTTATTCATAACTCAATGGCGTTTGCATGTTAATTTCAGTGTATTTATTTTTATTCTCATGAAATTTATAAAAATTACATGCCAAATCTACTTAAATTTTTTAACAAAACAATACCTATCATAAATATAAAATAATCTAAAACTTGGCTCTTAATGTTGCTGGAACAAAAAAGTAATTTTCGCCTTATGGAATTTTACTAATTCAACAATTTGTCCTATTGTCACTAAATATTCTAACACTGTCCACTGTCCACCATCTTAATTTTTCTTGCTTAGTTTCTTTTTCCATGATTACTTCATTTAGTAACAGAATACTCTTAAAATTAATGTAAATGCTAGTCATCTTCTAGAAGACAAACTTCAACTATTTTATTATACCCAACACTTTAAAAGTTCATAAAAGCTCCCAGAGGATTACTTGAGCAAGTGCAAACTTCTGTCGAATGAAAAAATGTCTTTTCTTTGGTAGTAACTTAGAGATTTTTTGCAACATCAATTTTAGACGGGTTATACTCGCGTAAACACGTAATCAAGTTTTAACAACTGAGTAAACACGGCCGCGGATTATGCAAGCCTACTTTGAAAAGGTTTTCAGGAGTTGATCGAGTAGAAAAAGAAAGGACTACGTTAAACATTTTTGTGAAATCTTTTTGTCAACTTGTAGTCACTATATATATATTGAGATACTATAAGGTGTTTCTTGAGTTTGACCCCAGTGGGAACTTTGATAAGTCATATTATAGCCCGTCTCATTACTTTTATTTTGTTAAAACGATTCGTTCATCGAATTAACAATTGGTAAGAACCATCCATACTTAAACTTGACTTTACTTTCAAGCATCTAAGATTTGCTTGCCTGTATTTTCGTCGCGCAGACAAATCAAACATATACAATTCATACACTCCTCAAAGATCGAATCACACGTTTATAAATATCACCATAGCACAAACCAGTTATAAATTTCACCTTGCGATTATGAAAACATTAGCCTTTTCACCTGTGCAAACATTTAAAAAAAATCATAAAGAGTTATTGTAATTGGCTACAGAGTAACATAAGACGAGGTGGCCGAGAGGTTAAGGCGTTGGACTGCTAATCCAATGTGCTCTGCACGCGTGGGTTCGAATCCCATCCTCGTCGATATTTTGCTAATTCTCAATATAAATAAAACTGATTTTATTTATCTGCTTCCTGTTATGTTCTAGTAAATTTATTGCTACAAATTGCGTCATAGTTTTTTATGATAGTTTGGCGGTGAAGATAAACTATGGAAGTCTAGAGCTTGTTCGTGTGGCTTGAATTCCACTAACATGATCTGTTTGTAAAGAGAATAGACCTGTGATGAAGATAGATGATCAAATGTTACAAATCAACCATAGTTACAAATCAGGTTATTTTCAATGCAAATTTTGATTGCGAACACCGTGCACAGGTAAAAAATTTGATGAATAGATTTCCTCAAATTCGTATGACAATATGCTCCCAGTTCTTTTTAGTAAATTCTAGAAATTTCGTGAAGGCGGAGTGAAAAGTCGGTTCGATGCATTCGAAATCGTCCAATCAAGTTGGGATTATGGCGCCGGGTGAATGCGCGCTATCGACTTGTGCATTTCCCTGTCTTTTTAACGTACGAATATTTTCATTGATTGAGCTCAAGTTTGTTCAGTGCAAAATATACTCTTTGGTAGTAGATATCGAAGCGTTTCAAGAGTTGGCATTAGTATTTTTCCTCTTGATGATAAGCTGTAATAATGAAATAGGAACTTTATTATTTAAATATTTTTCTTTACATCAGGAATAATACATTTCTGCCTATATTTATTTTTCAATCTTTATTAAATTTATTATTTTCTTCCGTAACGAATCTATACGTATTTACCAATTATATACCAAGACATATTTTTTTACAACAATCTGTAATTTTTTTCCTATATTACAATAAAACAAATAAAGTACATTCTTTTTGCATTCCAAACAACAAATCAAGTTATGATACATACTTTTTATTCATATTTCGCAATAGAATACCGAAAAAAATATTCCCAACTCAAGATCAAAGGATAACTTTTATGGTTCGCTCGCGTAAAATTGTTCGCAGTAAGCGGGATTGATTGAGTGTATTTATTTAATTCGGAAGCCTTTTATCTGAAATCAGTATCATTTGGATAAGGTCTCTTGATATTTGTATAAAATATTTTACGCAAGTGGAACAAAAAACAGAAATGAATATTTGCAGAATAAATTTGTTTAATGCTTTATAAAATTCAAGCCGTGTAAACAACGGAATTTACGTAATCATGTAAAGGATCCCATATTTTCCGAAATCAGAGAATCGTGTAATTACGCGGGGAGACGTGATGTCGAAAGATAGCTATCGAAGTGGGGATTACACCGCTTTTTGCTCCAAAGTTGTTTTCGTAACTAGAACACTGAAGGCTTGACCCAGTATTAGGATTCTATCGTTATTTTACATATTTCTGCCGTTTACTTCATTTGTATGTAAGAATAGTGTTACTGAAGTAAGTTTGGTTACTATACTAAGTAATACGAGTAATCTACACTGATTTAATTTTATTACGTTATTTTTAGAGTATCAAAATTAACGAGAACGTATGAAGCACAAGAAGAATGCAGTGATGTGAGTTCTGACACATAAAATATAAAGTTACCAGCAATTAACAGAAAGGTGTGATATAGACTTAATAACTAAACTATTCTTCTTATTCCCTAAGAAAGCGTGTCCTTTTGTCCAACAGTCACATAATTGTGATTTGTTTCTTTTATAACTCTGTACTTACTATTTTCTTAGAAAATAGTAAGCCGATGTCCGAGATTGGCTCATTTGACCTTCCCCGATCAAGAAAATATGGTTAATATTTTCTTTTTTACTACTACTTTTATTCGTTGATTATTTATGCGAGTTAGACAAGCGTAGAAAATAAAAATCAAGATTAAAATAAAATGGCGCTTAATTAACTTATTAATCTTTTTATTAAAGCCAATAGGTAATTAGCAATCCCCTTTATAAATAAATGAGACTCGGGAAACCGTTGGGTGAAATTATTTCTTCCATAACGACCTCGAAAGTCAGGCCTTGTGTTCAAAATGTGGGGCATTTGGCCCCTTTAATTTTAGCATTAATTATTTGTTTGGGTCATCCATAGAAATTACTTAACAAATGGATTTTGTTATCAAATTAAAATCGTTTCGAAATCAGTATCTGATTTGAATTCTAAAAATAAAACAGCTGACGAAGGTGGTTCTTTTCCCGCGCATATTGTAAAATTCAATTAAGTGAAAGGTTAAAATTAAGTCACAATCTAAAATTGATATCATTTTTATTAACTGTCATAAGCTCTTACTTGAATTAAAAATCTATTCTTTACTTTTATGTTATTTAATCGAAAGGAAAAATAATGATTATTAAACTTGATATAATTAATATTACCTAAATACTAATACATGTATCTAACAACATACATAGTAACATGCATACATATAATCACGTCTATATCCCTTGCGAGGTAGACAGAGCTAACTGTTCCGAAAGAATGACAGGCCACGTTCAGCTGATTCTTCTTCCATATAATTAGTATCTTCATGAAATATTATTATTCCAGCTTTAATTTTCCTCGCGTGACGGCATTTTCTTAACTGCTCTATTTCACTACCCAAATTGTGCTTCATAATGATATGACCCTGTCACTAATATAACCATTAACCGGAGAAAACGCAATTAAGATTGTGTTAATTTCTTGTTTATTCTCCGTTTCAGTAATAAAATTATAATTTAATAATAACTCGGTTTAAAAATATTTATAATAATAAACCGGGACTTACATTTATTCAAAAGGTACATTTAATTTTAAATCGAAGTGTTTGTGTAGTGTGGATCAATTGATAGTTTTTCTCTTAGACGAAAGAAGTCTTCCAGCAGATTGTAAAAGTGATCCAAAGAAATATTTCTTTACTGTTATACCTTAATTTCATCATGATTCTGTCGTTATGGAGGAAGGTAGATAATGTAGATAGTATGCAATGTACAATTAAATATATAATTATGTATTGTTATCTGACTGTATAATTCATTGTAATTAATGCAGTTGAGATAACTATGCTTCATTTTAATTTTGAATTAAAGCATCTGAAAGAAATTAATTCCTGCAATGGTGATCGCTTTCATAATTAAAAATTTAATCTATCATACATCCACACTCGCGAGTAAATTAAAATACACGTGTACTAGCTTTTGCTCCAGTCTTTCCTTCAGCACAAATTAAGATTAAATTTAGTCTTTATAATAAATGTTTGCATAACTGCAGCATTAATATAAAAAATGTTGAAGTTAATATTATTATTAATCAATAAGCCTAAAAATTTGTTTTTCTCAAATGATAACTAGAGTATTACGAATATATAACTGATATAAATTAACTAAGTATGGTGAACTTCAGACAAACTTGACAAAGCGGTACAAGTTTCTTTACCGTTGATTGTATTTTAATCAAAAATATTACCATCATTATTCTGATATTTGTCCCTACTGTGCCTCCGCTGGGAGAACCCCGGGTCGGCCTGTGACCACAATCCAGGAGGGTCAAGTTTATACTAGAGTCATTATTTTCTTGTTAAGTTAATTAATCGTTATCCTATAGAATGTAATTGTATTTGTCCTCGTTTTGTGTGGTTCCCGGCACCAATACAAAAAAGAATAGGACCACTCCATCTCTTTCCCATGGATGTCGTAAAAGGCGACTAAGGGATAGGCTTACAAACTTGAGATTCTTTTTTTAGGCGATAGGCTAGCAACTTGTCACTATTCGAATCTCAATTCTATCTTAAAGCCAAATAGCTGAACGTGGCCTATCAGTCCGCTCAGGACTGTTGGCTCTGGCTACCCCGCAAGGGATATAGACGTGATTATATGTATGTATGTATGTATGTATATATATATTTTTTTTAATGAAACAACCAAGTTACACACGACTTACATTTTTCGACAAAGTGGTGTTAAATGTTATTTTTCTTAAGCTTGATTTGTCTTTGTATGTATGGACAGTTGCTTATCAGCGAGATAGTTCTTTCAATTATGTGAATTGTATCAAATCCCTGTGGCATCAGTTGATGAAATACTTACTGTAAATAAAATAGCCCCACGGCAGCGGTCCTTGATCATTAATCTCACAAAGGTCTTGCGCCATTCTTCGCATTCTCTTTGTTTGTGCCCGTCCTCTCTTTGTTGGCTTATTTGCTTCTTCCCGAAACATAATTTTGTATTTATCTCATTGTATTGTAACTACTTCATTAGACCCGCTGACTTTTAAAAAGGATTATAAACGCCGGACGTAAAAATGGGATGGCATTCAAAAATTGTTCGCGAGCTGGGGCAAATTGTTGGCGATTAATTTTAATGGCAGTTTATTAAAATAAAAAACCCCGTTTACTTTATACGGTACGTGAGCGATTCTCGAAAACTATAAATAAAATTGTAACTTTTTGACTGGATTTTGGCCAAAACTACATCTCTGTACTAGATCCGTATAATTAATTATAGTTTTTTATGCTTAAATTCAAATTAATCATGATAAAGCCAATTGAAACTATAGAATTTGTAAGCTTGTCATATAAAGATTAGTTAAATCGATCAGATAGGTGAAACAGTTCATGCCTTCCACAGAGCTTAAATCATTGCCTGTTTGTGCTCTATTCCATTAACAGCGTTGTCTCCTTGTCTCTCATGTATGAATATGAGAGACAAGGAATTACTCAAACCTAGAAGACAAGGGGAAATGGTTTTTTTTATAAAATTGATTTCAATAATTGGAGCCATGGCAATATATGGTGGACTCAAAGAAATTCAGTTGTCTTTATATCACAAAAAACTAAGCAATTCTAACTAAAACTAAGCTTTGTTTTTGTGTTGTAGGTAATAGCAATGTTTTTAGCATCAATACCACTCAGGATCTAAGAGAATATCTTAATCGTTAATAGTATTTTAAAAAAATATTACAACTAAATACTATTAGTACATTCTCTGAATACTTTTAGATCCTTAAGACTTGGTCTCTAAATACTTGCATGGAGTTTGGTTTTTTCAAATTTTACATTGTAGAACGTGACGTGACATATGTATAGCCGGGGTGATCATTATTAAACAATGGCTCAAATTTTTACATGCATCTAGTCCACATTTGCCTGGGAGGGTGGAGTTCGTATTTCGTATTTTAATGTGTTAATCGAGTTACTACGAAAAAAAAATTCGCTGATGTGTGTCATATTATTCTCAGTTCATTTTGTGCAAACAACTTTTTTATCATCTTGCTTGCTTCTGCAATCTGAAAATGACATTTGTAGGTACGTTATTTTAAGATTTAATTTAATTTTGCGTCATAAATAATTTGATGAACGTACCTTAAACTGGTAATAGAATATGCGTTTGCACCTAAATATATTTATTTTAACTTATACTATCTGATAGTTTAATGATAGAAAAGATCCCATTAATTTATGAGAGAGGCATAAATAAATAATTATCTGTCTTTACTTCGACAAACTTTTATTGCAATGACAGATTTGTCTACAAAGTAAAACCAGATTAGAATCAAAATATTTGGAATAATATATAAACGTTTTATAAACTAAGCACAAATTTCACTAAGGGATAACTGTCTTATTTTCAGTTGATATTCAGTATTTCTTTATTTAAGACAATTAATCAAAAATACAACGCGTTCCGCTCGTGTTCCTTGCAAAAGGGAGACGTTTAGTCAAAAGAACGAAAGGCGAGAACAATGCACGTGCCTTGTTTCACTAAAGACGCCATGGTTACGTGATCACTTACGCTCAGGTGATTTAGATGTGTCCCAAATCTAAAGAATCTGAATCTGGTAGTAATTTTTACGTTTATATTCTAACTCATGTAAAAAAGGATCTATGGAGGTTTGTAGGAGATTTCCAGTTCCCATATATAAATGATCGAGTGATTTGTTTTAGTAAAATTCAACTCTTATGCCCTAAAGTGGAACTCAGCATAGAAAAAAATGTTCGAACTAACTCTTTTTTTAATTGCAGTATACAAACTAAGTCGTTTTGATATCTTAAGGAACAAAATGCTCATACTCAGTTAACCTTAACGTTTATGGAGGAAAACTCAAACTCAAATTCAAATCAAAACTAAATCTGAAATACATAACTAGTGAAATCTTGAAATCTTTGGCTATGAGCACCTAGTAGCTCGTTTCCTACGCTTAAACTAAACGAGCTGTTTGCTCGCAGACATCGTAATGTTTAATGTTCTGTAATTGAGCTTTCATTTCAAGCTTGGTAAATGCTATTTCAAATTTGACTTTTCAAATACCAGAAAGCATCAAAAGCGAATCGAGCATTATATGGATGGATATCTCAACAATTAATGTTCTTCAAATGAACTCCCCATTTATATAATAGCAAAATAAATATTAAATTGACTATTTTCAAAATTAACAACAACCTTAGGTTCTCTTCTTTTTGTCTATCAAACATATCGTAAACAACCTGTACTGTACTTGATTTTATTAACAACAATTCAAAATGGCAGCGAAAATGCAAAAATATTTTACCCGGCTTCGGTTTTTATCGCCTACAAAGAATACATAAAGGCTGAAGTTTAACAACTACTCGAGAAGCGAATAAAATGTCACTCGGTGCAATTCAGGCCCCAGCTTACAACTTTAACTAGCCTGTTTGAAATTCAAAGCTGTTGCGAACATAGGTGCAACAAATTTGTGCAACACTCAGTGTAAATTTCATCAAATTATGGCCGGCAAAGGTGAATATTTTGGAGTAACAAATGCAATTTCGACAAAGGTTAATAAATAAATTTGTACCTTACATAAAGATACTGCACTTAATGTAAATGCCAATCGTGCAAATGTTAAATTTGGAACAGCTAGTGTCGTATTTTTTATAAAATTCCTGCTACGTTTGCCAAATCCGAAATCCAAACGAGGTCAGTGTGATGTGGTATGACAAATCAATTCTTACAAAAGTAAATATAAAATAATCCTTGTTTGCTTCATACCGTTGTTTGAAATCTTGAGTTGATTTTAAGTAAAAGCACAGCTAAACTGCCGAGATCACACAAGATTTTAAAATAAGTAAGTATAAGCTGTTATAATTTGGGAATCTATGATGTTAATATTTTTTTTATCTAATCAAAACTGGACTTAAGTACATAAAGTTATTCTATTGCAAACAAATATGTTGATCCTACTCTAATTTTAAAATCATGCTTAGTCTCGGTCTGAACAATTTATGATCACAAGTCATTAAATTTTTATGTCCGATGTGACTCTGTCTGCCCTGTCAAGGCTATAAAACGTGAAACTTGTACACAACTTCATCATTGTCTAGACAAGTTACTACATCATGTACCTACCCAAAAATCACAAAATTCTTGCAGACAAAGATCTTATAAAATAATATCAAGAGCCAAGTTCCAGAATATCTTGTAAATCCATTTTGGTCTGAATTGTTTTATTACGATTTGCGGCAACCTCTCTGGGACTGGATTAGAACTAAATCAGCTAGGACTCTGGACGATAAAATGTCAGTTAACTTTATTATAACTGTGGCCATTATATTTAACGTTCACTTCACAAAGCTAACATAAAATTTATATTTTGAACATTTGAGTTAAAATTTTTGATATTAGACACACATTTTTGTGGCTAAACGAATTTTATATTCATGAAAATGCACAATAATACAAGTAAAACAATAATCTTCCAAAACGTCTATTCTTACTTATCAAAGCCTTATTGTTAGTATATCTCAATTAAAAAAATATATAACCGATATGGTGCCACGTTACTTGCCTAATATTTCATAGCAGTTTGTTTTTTTTTTTTGTATTAAGACAATTCAGCAATTTAAGTTTTCTTCTTCTTCTTCTTGTCAGCATATTTTTGTCCACTGCTGAACGTATGCCTCTTCAATGGATTTCCACTTTGATCTTAATGCGGCGATCCTGGTCCAGGTCGGCCCTGCCGTCTTTTTGATATCGTCCGACCATCTGGCAGCTGGTTTACCCACACTTCGTTTTCCTGTACGGGGTCGCCAGAATAGAACCTTTTTACTCCATCTGTCATCTTCTCTGCGGCAGATATGTCCCGCCCATTGCCACTTCAGACGCGCTATTCGCACACTTATATCAGTGACTTTTGTGCGCTGGCGTATAATGTCGTTTCTGATCTTGTCCCGCAGAGAGACTCCAAGCATTGAGCGTTCCATGGCCCTCTGAGCCACTTTTAGGCGGTGAACGGTCCCGACAGTAAGAGTCCACGTCTCGCAACCGTAGGTCATAACTGGGAGAACACATTGGTCATATACTCGAGTCTTCAAACTTTGGGGTATTTTTGACTTGAAGACATCTGTCAACTTTCCAAAGGCCGCCCAGCCCAGTTGTATGCGTCTGTCGATTTCCTTTTCCATCGTGTCCTTCCCTAACCCGATCTTTTGCCCCAGATACACATACTCTTTAACTTTCTCCACCGTTATGCCGTTAATTAGAATCTGCGTTTCCGTGGGGCCCATCCACTTCGTTTTCTCCAGATTCATCTTTAGGCCCACTTTCCTTGACGCCTGGCTTAAATCGTTGAGCATCTGTTTTAGATCTTCAGCTGTCTCGGAAAGTAGAACGATGTCGTCCGCAAAACGAAGGTGACTTAAATGTTCTCCGTCTATGTTGATACCCATGCCATTCCACTCTAAGGTCTTAAAAATATCTTCAAGGGCATTAGTAAAAAGCTTCGGGGATATGACATCTCCTTGGCGTACCCCTCTTTTGATATTTATTGTTGTGGAAGTGTCCTGTATCTTTGAAGTTATTGTAGCGGATTGGTATAAGTTTTTTAGCACCTGAATGTATCTGTAGTCGATACGGCATCTCAGTAGAGAGTCGAACACAGCCCAATGCTCCACAGAATCGAACGCCTTCTCATAATCTACGAAGGCAAGGTAGATTGGTCTATTATATTCGTGCGTTTTCTGTATCACTTGCCTTACAGTAAATATGTGGTCAATTGTGCTGAAGCCTGATCTAAAGCCTGCCTGCTCTATAGGTTGGTGTTCATCGAGTCGTTTAGTAATGCGTGTTGTTATTACTCGTGAGAATACTTTATAAATTTGACTCAGCAGTGCAATCGGGCGATAGTTCTTCAAATCAGTTTTGTGGCCTTTTTTGTGGAAAAGTACGACGAGACTGTTGTGCCACTGTGTTGGAATAACGCCTGAAAACAACACCTCATTAAATATCCACCGGAGTTCTTTAAGTATTGGGCGTCCACCAGCCTTAAGCAGTTCCGTGGTTATGCCATCTTCTCCGGGAGCTCTATACTGTTTGAGCTGTTTAAGAGCTAGTTTTACTTCATACATACTTATTTCTGGGATGTCTTCAGTGTAGTGTCTCACTAGAGGAGCTCTCTTATCGCTGGGGTTCATGGTATCAGATTTTTTAGTATGCGAGTCATACAGTTCCCCGTAGAATTCGGCAATTACTTCAAGCTTCTGTGACGTTTCCGTGACTATTTCTCCATGCCTATTTAAGAGCTTAACAAGTTGAGTGCTGCCATTTTTCGTAGCTCTTTTGAAAACTTTCGGTCCTCGGTGTTCTTCTATAAGTCGTTGTATTCTCTCGGTATTCCGATTGCGTACATCTCGCCTTATAGCCTTCGAAATCCTCTTATTAAGCTCACGGTGTTGTTCTGTACCATAGGATTCTGAGTTGAGATTTCTTCTTTGTTCTAGAAGCATTTTAGTTTCAGGGCTAATCTGATCTTTAGCTCGAGATGTTAGTTTGAAACAGTCACGTGCTGTGTTTGATATAGCCGCTGTCAGGCGATTGTATTTCTCCTCTAGGTCATAGGTGGAATTTCCTGGGACTGATGTGGTTAGTATTGAGTTCAGTTTTTCAGCAAATTTTTTATGAACTCCATTGGGAATTTGTAAATTTGCTAGGGGTTTTTTGAGTAGCTTTTGTCTTTCCAATTTTGTATTTATGACTAACTTTCCCCTAACCATTCTGTGGTTACTCATCTTGAGTTTTTTAAGCACTGTAACGTCGGTTATTATATTCTTATGGTCGGTACATATGAAGTCTATTTCATTCTTTATTTTCCCACCTGGTCCAGACCATGTCCATCTTCTTTGGGGTTTTTTGCAGAAATACGAATTCATGGCGTAGAATTTTCTTGACTCCAAGTAGCTGGCCAACATTTGACCTCGGTCATTTCTTTCTCCAATCCCGAAGGGACCTACATAATGGTCGTCAGTGGTCCCGGGTCCTAATTTGGAGTTAAAATCACCTAGTACTATATTAAATTTAGTCTTCTTTCCAGCCGCTAACGCTAATTTAAGTTTTAATTTCTTATTATTCAGTTGAATAAATTTTTGTTTTTCATTTTGATGGCTTGTGACCTAACCGGGGATTGAACTTGTCCCTAACAACCAAACTACTAAACTAAAATGGCAAATGAAAATGTGTATGCATACCTCTCCGACCCAATATAATAATAATAATTTATTTAGAATTTAGTGAAACTGTATGATTTGGTTGATAACATCACCAAGTGCATTAAGTAATATGCACTTTGTACTTATGAACACCATAAAATAAGCAAATCTGAAACTTAAAACGTACATTAATGTAAGGTAAGTCAACTTTAACAGCGACAATATCTCTTAAAAACTTATTCCAAGATCTCCACTTCGTTGTAGCAGTTCATTTAACTTTAACTACAGTAACGATGTCATTTTCACTTTTGAAATATGTAAGTATAGCACAGAGAACATTAATACTGAAGATGAAATATACGGTCGTTTGCAGTTGGATGTCGTCGGCCGCTTATTGCTGCAGTTGGTAAGATTTGTAATTTCGATATTACTAACCAAAAAAGGGGTACTTTTTTTAGAATACGGCACAGAGCATTAAAAGATAATATTGGCCGTATAACAGTATCATTATAATACCTATTAACGTACTGACAGCACAAAGCTTTTAAACTCGGTGAATCTTCTAGGCGATAGACTGCTTACGAACTCGTCAATATCTGCATTTCAATTCCATGATTCAGCCATGCAGCTAACTTTGAGCTTTTTCGTGACCATATTGACTTAGTCTACTCCTTAAGGGATTGAAACGTGATATATATTTGCACATTAAAGCACAATAGCACAATGTGTAAATTCCAAGAAAACCAAAATCTAAAACTATTTCAAGAGTGAACGTTTATCTGAAAACTATGCCTCGCCTCCTTTACGGAAGTGTGGGCACATATACGAGTATATTCACTTCATTTTCCATGATACCGGCCTAAAATGTGTGCTTCATCCACATTCATGCAATATTATGAATGTAAAAGAGAAATAAGTTGAACTGAATAGTAAAGCGCCTTTCTATTTTGAAAATCAGTTATAATTAATTCGAGGATGGAGTAAATTGAAGTATTTTTTCAAAAATTCCAAATAAAAAAACATTTTACAATATCAAGTTGACAATTTTAATGATTTATCCTGAGATTAAGATCAAACTCTGAGAGAATATTCAAACTCCAAATTCAAATAAACCCAACTCGTAGCGAAACTAAACCAAATCCATTTTCTCTAACAATCACAAATCGTGCTTCAATTAGGGTTACAAGCAATAGTTTGCAGTCGATAACTTAACCAGGATTATTACCGCAAGCCGTTATCCCAGTGGGACAATTAGCTCCGCCGACCCTATTCCGACCCCTGCTGTGACGGCAGCCGCACATTTTATTTTCATCCATTGTTTTCATGTAACTCGCAAATAATTAAAAACGAAACTGCAGATTCTGTGAATACTTGCAAAAAGACTTAGGTGATAAAAAAATAGAATGAACTTATTCAGATGGTCGTGTGAATAAGATTATTTCAAGAATGGTGTCGAAGTATAAGAAGTAAACAAATCTAATATACATTCCGACATAAATCACACCCATACTAGCGGGTAGGCAGAGTATAGGAACATTTTCCATTGTTTTGATTCTTAAAACTTCTCAGTCTAACATGAAAATTTAAGCAATCCCTTAAATTGGCCGAATTCTGCAAATCACTAGACATAAAGAAAGGTTTCTTAAACCTATTAACCGTTGTCAAAAAAGAACTATATTCCTAAAGTGGCATGTCTAATTTAAATACTACACATAAAAATACTTACAGGCATAAATTTCAGTAGTAAAACAAAATTCGGATTCCCTGCATAGAGGAAAATGAATTCTCCATTACTATTTTCAGACTAGCACTCGTAAATTAAACAAACCATTGGCAAATTTAAAGAAGCGTTGCTGAAATAAATCTAGATTTTAGATAGGTAAGCCGGATTTCGAACTAAAGAGCTCGCCGCATACCGAGAGAATAAAGAAAGTCGCTTCTATCTAAAACTCCAGTTATTCAGACTTTGTGGCTTTTCGGGTATTCCGCCTCTGAGTGACATAATTTTGTTAAAGGTTTTATAAAGATTGGATATTCAAAGTTGGTTTTATTGAGTAAGTATCTAGTAAGATAACCAAGAACGGTTAAACTCGTAAAACACCATTCCATAAACTTAGCACTTTGAGTCATTTGCTTTTTTCGATGCCTTGCCAGGATTTTCAATTAAAAAAATAATTTAAAAAATATTATATATCTTCTTAAAGAAAAAATAAACAATTTAATTTATTATAATAATTTCGATACCGCCTGTAATTTTTTTATGATTAATTGATTTTATTAAAGTCAAGAAAGAGCTGTGATTGACCAAAATCACCATAATTCTTGTTCCGGCGGGAATTTCAGAAAGTCGTCTCTTAGTTCATCCCTAGATTAGTCTAGGGATGAACTAAGAGACTAAATTTAGTGCGTTGATATGTCAGTCAGTCATTCACTTTCTTCTTTTATATATTTAGTCTTGTTTTTTTTAAATTATCATTGGCATGATTTCATATAAAGGTAGTAGTTAAGTACAGATCTTCCCAGAGAAGTGCATAGCCTCATTCCAATCACAAAATAAGGTAACAATGCAAGTTTACCTACCTACTTTACAATTGGAAAAGAAAATTTATGTTTACCAAATTTTTCAACAACATGTTTTCTGAGCAATATTGCACGATAACACTCGTAATATTCTATCTTTAAAAATTGTAAGGTAAATTCATTATTTTACCAAGAAACAAAATAATATAATTTAGAGGAACATCTAGTATTGAAAGCAACCACACCAGCGTAAAACTATTGAAGTTGGCATTGTCATTTCATCTTCTGTGTACTTTATGTCATCCGGATAAAATGTATGTAAATGTTATCAGCTTTTTGTTTTCGAAACAAAAGGGTCAGAGCTCTTCCAAACTCTATGAACGTCCTTATTTAAATACGAACTGAACCTTCGATATTTGTACTTATAATGATTCAATAGTTCTTCAAAAGTATATGAACGAGAATCTCACGTCTTAATTATATCTAGCAAGATGTAAAACGAAATCGTTTTCTTCCCCAAATAATCGCCAAACAGGAGACAAGAGGATAAGTAAACCTTCTTTTTGTTAATCCAGTTAAACATGGAGGACACCGAAGATATAACCACATGAATCCTGCTTGTAGAAAATACGCTACGTTATAACTGTTTTACCAAGTCATTTCAGTATACGGACATAAAATCAGACCTCTTTCCCGGAAGGGTAGGCAGAGACTACATATTTCCACTCCCACGATCCCTACATACATCTTTCGCTTCGTTGACATTCACACTCTTCGTGGAAACTTATCGGTATAGGTCTTGAAACAATTGAAAAAATGGTATGTGCTATATGGAAAGGTACTCGTAATCTCCATTAACCGTAGCGTCACTTTTGAATGCCTAGTAGAACTTGGATAGCGGATCCGATCGCGGCGCAGCTAGTTACGCAACCACCGCACTCTATGCACTTGACATCAGATTCAATGCCATCTTTTTTTTTAACCTAGAATCAATTTTGTCATTGAAATTAATTTACACTTACCAACTCTTTATTTGTATACGTTCTCAGTTTGGTCAAAATTCATGTTTAAATTAAATCAGAAAGTTGTTTTGGTCCTATAAATATTTAAACAATACAATTACTTAGTTCTACGCAACATTTCTAAAGTAAATACAACTTGGAACTCTACGACAACATACATTCCTTACCTGAACTTTTAAATCCGAACTTTTTACCGCAACAAAGCAATGGCGTCACTGAAAAATGTTTTCAGTCCGAGTTCATGCTACACGCACTATTGTGTACTGGGAAAGTTTATATTTAAGCGTCGGCGCGGGTAGGCGAAAGTTGGGTCGGGCGGGCGAGCGAGTGAAGGTATCGCGCGCCGCCCGAGAAGTGGCGGGCGAGGGTGGGGATGGGTGCGCGGGGGGATGGACGCGACCGGGGCGATATTGGAGAACGCATGCGTTGTTAGTCCGCGCCCGGAGAGCGCTGACGTCACACGGCTACCGCCACTCTGCCGCCCGACTCACCCCCAACTCTCATTTTGCTCCAGCGTGTACGACCGTGACTCATAAGTCGAGAGTTGGGACAAACCACCACAGGCGCCGTAAACAAATTTTGCATGAGTAATTAAATAATTTTCCCTGAAACAATTGAAAAATGTTTTTAATAATATTTTTGCTAAGTCCACCTGTCTCTCAAATATATGTATAGCTATCCTACTGATTACGAGTATATAATATACTTATTTAGAGGTTCACAATATAAATCAAGAATAAGTTACTTTAAATAGTAAGAATTAAGAACGCAACTAAACCATTAATATTCGTTACTGTTTAAGTAAACCACGAGTAGGGTAACAATAACCAGGTCCTATTTATATACAGGTGTCATGTTAATCGCGTTGCATATTGAAAGGAGACACTCAGTATTTGATTCTCGTTCCAAATAATTAGAAAAAAAGAGAGTTAAAATTTTTGTCTATTATTCAACAAAAACAAGAAGTGGAACCCACGCAGGCAGTGCGATTTCAAACGACGTCCAAACATTCTGACTCGATCTTTGTGCACTGTTTTGATTATTTTTATCATTGACATTTGTATTTTTTTGGTTATAAAGCCAAGTAGCTGAACGTGGCCATTCAGTCTTTTCAAGACTGTTGGCTCTGTCTACCCCGCAAGGGATATCCCTTCATACATACATATGGTCACGTCTATATAGACGTGACCATATGTATGTATGTATAAAACCGAAAAATATATACTTAATACTCTACAAAAGTTAATCAAAATGTCCTTAAATATGAAACGCAATTTACCAGACACCCTGTATATAAAAAAGTAACTGAACATTGTGAACATGTTGCTTATAACTGACAAAATTTATTAAAAGTAGAAATGGTGTGAAATTTGATTCGTCTTTTGTATCCTTATAAGCTCTAGAAAAAACTATAGCGTATTTCGAAATATATTATTTGAGAGCCATCGGTATAAAGCACTGAAGATACCTATACATAACATTTGAATTATATATATTGGCTATATTATAAAAAAAACTGTAAGTAATGTATGAATATATGAGTATATTTAAATTTTGTGATCTTTAAATACAACCGTCAAAATGCGTTAAAACGGAAATCAAATAGTACTTACATGTTAAGCGATACCTTTTTGTCCGCAAAACGCCAAGGTTTATTTAGGCAAATAGGAGACTACCGTCCGTTTAGAAGGCGGTTTTCTATTTACCTAAAGTGTAACTGCTATTGATAAAACGTCTTACAAAAGACCTTAACCCTATCGCCGCTATAATGGGCAGTTGGCATAATAACTGCCTTTTCAACTCGATATTGAGATCCTCTGGTTTAACCCATTTCCCTTTTTCACAAAGTTACGATAAAAAGAAAGTACAGAATTGACACGTTTATTTATTTGCCAAGCGTGTCTTAAAGTACTTAGCGCGGCGCAAAAACACTTCAATATAAAAACTTCACACATTCAACCCAATGAAAATAATAATCAAAACGACCATTTTTAACTTCCCAGCAAGATATTTCAAAAAATATTATTATTTTAATTGTGTAATTTAAAACAGTTATTCCTATTTATGAAAAAAAAAACAATAAGAAAATTTTCCGTGTCGATTTTTTTTGCTAGACTTTGTGGGGTCACGGCCGTGCTAAGTTGAGTTAATTTATCTATAAAATTCTTTTATACACATTATCATTATAAATTGAAGACATGTCATTGGCAAATGATGAGAGCGTCGAATCGGTTGGTTGCCCGGTTAAAATTCTTGACGCGCAGGATGGCATAGTTTCAAATCCCACCTCGCCCATGTACCAATGACTACTACAACGACCCCAGGCTCTTCTCCATAATGGTGAAGATGCAACCGGGACTAAAGCCAGGAGGAAGAAAATTTGCATATGATGGGCCTAAGGATCCTGCAAAGATTATGCCATATAATCTAATTCTAATTCTAATCTAAAAGATGACTAAATAAAATATAGCTACAATTAAAAATATGAAATCGCTGTATATCTATACAATCCACATTTTATAGTAAAGTTTCCTCTTAAGCCGTTAATTCAACACCGAAACCCGACCGGTATTTATAGTAGGTACCTATAGAAAATATCACCTCAATTTCAAATAGTTCGTGATAATTAAAGCCAGCAAACTACTTCGCAGCTGTTAAGCTAATGTCAGGCCGCACTTTATTGTAACAAAGTTTTTCATTTTAAATTACATATTAACCCATTATCTGGGGGCACGGCAGCGCCCCCGCCAAGTCGAGCAAAAAAAAGCGGCACCGCTGTACCATCCTTTTCTCGAAGCAATTCAGGCTATTTTCGACCCCCCTATAATTTTGTTGTGGATAAAACAAGAAGCCTGAATTTTCAGTAACTAATCAGGTATTTTGCCAATTCTATCATTAAGCCAAATAGCTGAACGTGGCCATTCAGTCTTTTCAAGACTGTTGGCTCTGTCTACCCCGAAAGGGATATAGCCGTGACTATATGTATGTATGTACAAAAAGATCGATTTGGACATCGGACTTGGACTTGGACTCTGGTGAGGAATTCGGTTGCTGGCCCGTCGTGCTGTGTAGTGTGATACATACTAATAATCAAATCATGCGATGTCCAAGATGATCTATTTGTTTAAAAAGTTAAATATATTTAATATTACCATGATAATAACTTATGTAATAACTTAAGGCAGAAAGTTCTTTAACTAGAGACTAAATAGATTAACCGACTTGGTATTACATCTCACAACTTTTTATGGTAGAAAGACTGAGCTGCGAGACTTGGGTTTTTTTACAGAATGTTTTTGATGGCATATATTTTTCCTGTAGAAAAAGACAAAAATCTGAAAAGCATGTATCATAGATAAACACTTCAAGTTAAGTCAAATTAACATCTACTGTTTCTTTTACTTTTTAATACCAGTTCATTATATAAATTATAACAAGGAGTATTCTGATGAATACATGGAGGATACATATTCAGTGTAAATCTGATCTAAATCTGTTTAACTATTGGTGCAAATCAATAAAACTTCATCTTGTGAAAACTGTCACAGTTAAATGTGGAAAGTCTTACCTTCTCACTTTAACGAGTGGATCTCGTGCTCCACTTGCACGCTGAGTACAATAGAGGCGTTAGTCGGACACTTAAGAAATAGAGCGACAATTCATTTCATTTTCACGTCAACTTAAATCGTTTTAATTTTTGTTGAGATCTTTTATCCTTGATAATATAATTAAAAAATATTCAAAATCAGTTTGTCTGTGGGCATCACGTTTCATGGATCAAAAAAGTATTAACACTGCTTAAGGAATGTACTATAATAAAATAATACTATAATAATATATAAATGTACTATTCATAAAATTTTGCGGTAATGTTTTGATACGGGCTATTTATTTAAGAAATAAAAATCTGCTGCATTCAGAATTCTATATTATTATTTAAATCCATTTACGAGTAATGCTGGTCAAAACCGTATAAAATGCTTGGTGATTTCAATTGATTCCACCGCTCACAGTTTGACCACTTTACAATTTTTTTACTTAAAATATACTGAATCGTATTTTAATAAAATTTATTTAATTTATAATGTACAACAGTACAAGCGCTATAATTTCAAACTTCCAAAAGTAACATTAAACTTTGAGGTGCTCTAGATTATAACAATGTAACAAATACTCAGCCCCTGTGAGGATGGAACTAGCAAAAACTAATCGCGCCGCCGTACCGCCTCAAATGTCGTTTGCATGCATTGTTTTCATATGCTTTTTCATGTCATCTCTCGGTCGTTATAATTTAGTAGTCTAGAGAAAACTGCACCCTTCGCCGCAATGAAAATAAAGTTTTTGATAAGTTCTAATTATTATTAACAACAACGCAATAAGCGTTGCGTGAGTGCGGCCAAAACCGTCCGCGGGTCAATACCGGCTAAGTAAGATCGCGGCCAAACTAACATATTTATGCTAATTCTAGCCCGGTCAATAAATCAGCACTGTTTTATTTGTTCGAACTGTGTTCGACAGATGGCGTTATACCGTCCGCTTTTGGAGTAATCTTTGTTGAAAGTTTAGTCGTTTCTAGAACTCGATGCACGAGTGTGAAATGGTAACGAAAAAATTTAGATTAAATAGTGAATTTAACTATTAAAGAGTTTAGGTGATGTCAAAACGCATTGTTAAAGGTAAGTACTTATGTTATACTCTGTTGCTTTTAATTAAAACTCACTTGTTTTTGAGTTATTCAAAGGAAAAAATGTATAACCTAAAAAATGGATAGTGGGAAAAATCGTACAAAATTAACGGGGCAAAATCGTTATATGGCGATTCTGCCCCTTATCAGACGTCGTCAATATTTTTGATCTACTATTATTATTTTTTTTCAAGACATTCAGTATTACGGTATTATTCATGTATACAGATATCATATCTTTTTTTTTCTTATTTCATAACAAGTGTTTTTTTCTACAGATCAATATGGTGCGAAATTATAAAAGAAAAACAGATAGGGGATCGTACAAGAAAGAAGACTTACAAGCAGCAGTACATGCTGTTAGAAATGGCTCATTAACTGGGTACAAAGCTGCTCAAATTTATAACATTCCAAGGACCACAATAATGGACCACGTCCACAGAAAAAGGCTCTCTAATACTCTTGGAAAAAGACCTACGTTATCACCGGACATAGAGAATAACATAGCAAGTTGTCTCCATATTATGGAAAAATATGGCTTTGGCCTGACCAGGGCTGAAATTTCCGATTTGGTGGCGGAATATGTCACCAAAAACAATATACAAACTTGTTTCAAAAATGGAAAGCCAGGTAAACTATTCTTAATTTTGTTTTGAGATATTTGTTTTATCTTTATTATATACTAGTTTTTCTCACGAAATTTGTTTCGCTTTAAAAAGCCTGTCTTATTCCAGACCATAATTTAATCTGTTCCAAATTTATTCCCGATCCTTCAGCCGTTTTGAGGTGATATACTATATCAATGGAACAGACGTATACACACATATACACAAACCCATTCACAAAGTTTTGCATTTATATCATTGGTAAGATAAATACGTTAATGTGAACGGCATCGCACTCCATTTCAAAGTTTTGAAACGGTGCTTGAAATTAATTTTCAATTGAGCATAACTTATTTTTACCTTACCCGAATTCGACGAAAGAAAGTTTTGACAATACTCCTAATTATATGAAATTCACCTGTTAAAGCCGCGTTTAAGTCCGTTGAGTAGTTTCGAAGTTATGACCTACCAGACACACATACAAACATTCCAAAAATTGTTTTATTGCTCTGCTACTCTTCTTTGATCACCCTTCATCAGTTTTTTGGAAAATTATTTAATGTACATACACGGTATTTTTACTGTCTTATTATATATATTGAGTAGTATACCATCGCTAATATGTTACTCTTATGTTTAAGCTATATTATCATAACTTTCATTTAAATCCTTTCTGTAGTTTTGCGTGAAAGAGTAAAAAACATAGACTAACATACTTTCGCATTTATAATATCGGTAAGGATTTTGTATGCGAATAATGACACAAGCTTTGTCTTATATATTTATTTAATTTAAATAAATGATAATGTCAAATGTGAAAAATTTATGTTTCTGTGTTCATTGCAGGAAAGGATTGGATAGCTGGTTTTCGAGAAAGAAATAATCTGTCAATTAAAAAACCACAGCCTGTGGAATACGCGCGTAAAGTAGCAGCTGATCCTTTCGTGTTGAGCGAGTATTACGAATTGTTAAATAAAACAATTAAAACTTTAGGTTTACAAGATAAACCAGGAGCTATTTGGAATGTGGATGAAACCAACTTTTCCAAGGATCCCCTTAAATCGAAAATCGTTGGTGTCAAAGGTCATGCTGCTACAAGGACGATATCTACACCAGGTAAAGACAATACCACAGTTTTACTAGGAGCTAGCGCTGCAGGGGACAAAATCCCACCCTTAATCATCTTTAAAGGCAAATATGTCTGGGACGAATGGACTTCGCCAAATGCATATCCTAGGACCACTTATGCTGCCACCAAAAATGGATGGATGGAGAGTGACGTTTTCGAAGCTTTTTTTAAAAAATCTTTTTTACCGAGTATAGGCGTTGAGCGCCCCGTATTGTTAATTTATGATGGCCACGCAACCCACGTTGGTTTGAACATTATTGAAGCGGCAAGGGATGCAAATGTTACCATCTTAAAACTTCCGCCCCATACAAGCCATATACTCCAACCATTAGACATTTCAGTCATGAAGTCCTTCAAAGATCGTTGGGATAAAGTTCTTGTGAAGTGGCAGAGATTAAATATAGGCGTACAATTGCCAAAAAAAGAGTTTTCACGTATTATTGGAGAAGTATGGGCCGGCATAGAGCCACAAATACTTATGAATGGTTTTCGTAAAGCCGGGATATACCCTTTTAATCCTACAGCAGTTGATAAATCAAAGTTAGATCCTATGAAATTGGCCCGATTTCAAGAACAGAGTTCTGCGTTAGCACCAAAAAAATATGAACCACAAAACTTAATATCAATAGTATTGACATTGATGAACAAAAACATTACACAAACTCCTAATAGGCGGCTTGAAATTGTACAGGAATGTAATTCTATAAGCACTACCAATACCAAGGAACAAGCTGCGATAAAAAAGCCAAACATCCCATTTGAAGAGTTATTACTGGAAAAAATTAAGCGTAGTGACACCTCAACAAAAGTAAAGCGAAGTAGAGTTGCAACAGGTGCAGAGGTTATCACTCACGATGATGTGTTAACATTGAAAAGAGAAAAGCAAATAAAAGAAAACATTAAATTAGAAAAGAATAAAAAACATATATCTAACAATGTGTGCTTGTTAACTCAACTATCAAAAAATAGTGCTGAAAGGCAACCATTTTCGGGGAAACAAAATCTGCCTGCCTGTTTACAAAATCAAACGCCTGATGCCCGTAAAATAATAGTTACATCAAACATCGTGCTTAAAAAAGCTGGAGCAGTTGATTACTCTTCGACAAAACCTGGCCCATCAGGCATCCACAAAAAAAAGACAAGGACAAATAAATATGCAGCATCTTTCATGATTAAGGGTAAAGACAATAGTAAGAAGAAAAGTGGCAAAGAGAACAGCAAACTATATTATAGAAATAAACCTACAAAGAGTTATGAAACAGAATCTACCAGTTCAACGACCAGTGTATCTGGAATTATGAGTTGTCACAGCGACTCCGATATATTGAATTTCGAATCAGATGATGATCTAAATGATATTGATGGACTTTCATTGGCAGATAACGAAAACAGAAAAAGTGAAGAAGAAAACACTGAAAAAGAAAATACTGAAATAGAAAGAACTCATACTGTAAACACTAACAATGATCACGATGCTATTGAACCTCCAACCGATAAAAATGAGAATGTAAAGGTGGGTGAAATTTCTTCAGGAAACTATACAGTGAAAGACTATGTTTTAGTCCGTTACTATGGGAAGAAATGGATTTATTATGTAGGAGTAATAGAATCTATAGATGCTTGTGACAAAACAAACATAATCTATTCAATTAAGTTTTTCAAAACGGTAAAAAAACCAAAGCTTCTCTTCAAATTTCCTAAAAAAAATGATCGTGATGAAGTAACAATTCTGTCGATAGTAAAAAAAGTGGAATTATTTCAAGATGCGGACAACAACAATGAATACTTCCTAAGTAATTTAGATGACGCAGTGTACTTTCTTTAGTAACGTCATATTTCAAGTCGAAAATGTTACATATTATACAACATTTAATTCAAGTAAAAACCTTATTTTTGATTGTTATTTGTTAACTTGTTTTAAAACTGTGAACTGTTTATTGCGGATATCATTTATAAGTAGTCTACAATTTGTTGAGTTTAGGTATTAATGGTATTAAAAATACCTGTCGACAGACTTTTTAGTAGTATAGTACATAAAAATACATTACACTGATTATATTATATAAGTTAGAAGTATATCCTTTAATTCTGTTTTTTTTTCGTACCAAATATTACAACTGAAAGACTGATTACTGAATACTAAGTACGTAATATTTGAACATTTACTGTTTGAGATATATGTAAACATAATATAAGTGTCACGGCCAATTTATAAGTTACAGATATTTTTATGAACAAGTCCTACTTTTGAAATTTAAATACAATAACTTTACTATGTTTTTGAGACTGAAGTTTTTTCACATTTCTTAGAGTTATATTTGTGTTTTGTTTATCTTTAATTTCAATCATAGTTGCAAAAATATATAATATAATAACTTTACAGCTGTGATTCATCTTCTGATACAGTTTCATACTTTATTTTAAGCAAAAAATTTTTTGAAACCTGAATAATCGCAATAAAAAGTTTTGTATTTCAATGTGTAAGTCACATTAAGAACTGATCATATGTTCAATGATCAAGTGATCAAACCGTTTTCTTCCATGATATGATTATAACGACGCAGAATACTAAAAAATATATCATTTAATTCTGTTTTTTTTTTCGTACCAAATATTACAACTGAAAGACTGATTACTGAATACTAAGTACGTAATATTTGAACATTTATTGTTTGAGATATATGTAAAGATAATATAAGTGTTGATTTCTGCAAGAGTTGTTTTATTTTGATTGCCTTGTGTAAAATGGCAATGAAATTATTCATATAAAAAATCTTAAAAAAGGTTGTTTACTTCTGATGGTAGGAATATGACGGATTAGCCCCAAAAAAATAATTTGGCTTGTAAAAGTCGATTTAACTATTATTTCTAGAACTGTAAGGCAGAAACTCGCTTGGCATTCGCATGTGACTGTCAAGCATGGGTTTATTTTTAAAATAACCATTTATAAATGACAGAAATTGATGCTGGACGATTTAGCCCCAAGTCAGCGGGGAAAACCGTCTATCGACATATTTTTTTAAAACGTAATTTAACTAAGTAAGAGGCATATTTATAGTATTAATATAGAACAATCCAAATAGTCAATAAAATTCTAAATCGATTACGTTAATCAAATCTGAAATATCTAGATAAGAACACAAGTTACGGTCTGTCAAAATGAACTTGCAAAAAAATATGACGGTTTAGCCCTCATCGACCCTATACATAACATTTGAATTATATATATTGGCTATATTATAAAAAAAACTGTAAGTAATGTATGAATATATGAGTATATTTAAATTTTGTGATCTTTAAATACAACCGTCAAAATGCGTTAAAACGGAAATCAAATAGTACTTACATGTTAAGCGATACCTTTTTGTCCGCAAAACGCCAAGGTTTATTTAGGCAAATAGGAGACTACCGTCCGTTTAGAAGGCGGTTTTCTATTTACCTAAAGTGTAACTGCTATTGATAAAACGTCTTACAAAAGACCTTAACCCTATCGCCGCTATAATGGGCAGTTGGCATAATAACTGCCTTTTCAACTCGATATTGAGATCCTCTGGTTTAACCCATTTCCCTTTTTCACAAAGTTACGATAAAAAGAAAGTACAGAATTGACACGTTTATTTATTTGCCAAGCGTGTCTTAAAGTACTTAGCGCGGCGCAAAAACACTTCAATATAAAAACTTCACACATTCAACCCAATGAAAATAATAATCAAAACGACCATTTTTAACTTCCCAGCAAGATATTTCAAAAAATATTATTATTTTAATTGTGTAATTTAAAACAGTTATTCCTATTTATGAAAAAAAAAACAATAAGAAAATTTTCCGTGTCGATTTTTTTTGCTAGACTTTGTGGGGTCACGGCCGTGCTAAGTTGAGTTAATTTATCTATAAAATTCTTTTATACACATTATCATTATAAATTGAAGACATGTCATTGGCAAATGATGAGAGCGTCGAATCGGTTGGTTGCCCGGTTAAAATTCTTGACGCGCAGGATGGCATAGTTTCAAATCCCACCTCGCCCATGTACCAATGACTACTACAACGACCCCAGGCTCTTCTCCATAATGGTGAAGATGCAACCGGGACTAAAGCCAGGAGGAAGAAAATTTGCATATGATGGGCCTAAGGATCCTGCAAAGATTATGCCATATAATCTAATTCTAATTCTAATCTAAAAGATGACTAAATAAAATATAGCTACAATTAAAAATATGAAATCGCTGTATATCTATACAATCCACATTTTATAGTAAAGTTTCCTCTTAAGCCGTTAATTCAACACCGAAACCCGACCGGTATTTATAGTAGGTACCTATAGAAAATATCACCTCAATTTCAAATAGTTCGTGATAATTAAAGCCAGCAAACTACTTCGCAGCTGTTAAGCTAATGTCAGGCCGCACTTTATTGTAACAAAGTTTTTCATTTTAAATTACATATTAACCCATTATCTGGGGGCACGGCAGCGCCCCCGCCAAGTCGAGCAAAAAAAAGCGGCACCGCTGTACCATCCTTTTCTCGAAGCAATTCAGGCTATTTTCGACCCCCCTATAATTTTGTTGTGGATAAAACAAGAAGCCTGAATTTTCAGTAACTAATCAGGTATTTTGCCAATTCTATCATTAAGCCAAATAGCTGAACGTGGCCATTCAGTCTTTTCAAGACTGTTGGCTCTGTCTACCCCGAAAGGGATATAGCCGTGACTATATGTATGTATGTACAAAAAGATCGATTTGGACATCGGACTTGGACTTGGACTCTGGTGAGGAATTCGGTTGCTGGCCCGTCGTGCTGTGTAGTGTGATACATACTAATAATCAAATCATGCGATGTCCAAGATGATCTATTTGTTTAAAAAGTTAAATATATTTAATATTACCATGATAATAACTTATGTAATAACTTAAGGCAGAAAGTTCTTTAACTAGAGACTAAATAGATTAACCGACTTGGTATTACATCTCACAACTTTTTATGGTAGAAAGACTGAGCTGCGAGACTTGGGTTTTTTTACAGAATGTTTTTGATGGCATATATTTTTCCTGTAGAAAAAGACAAAAATCTGAAAAGCATGTATCATAGATAAACACTTCAAGTTAAGTCAAATTAACATCTACTGTTTCTTTTACTTTTTAATACCAGTTCATTATATAAATTATAACAAGGAGTATTCTGATGAATACATGGAGGATACATATTCAGTGTAAATCTGATCTAAATCTGTTTAACTATTGGTGCAAATCAATAAAACTTCATCTTGTGAAAACTGTCACAGTTAAATGTGGAAAGTCTTACCTTCTCACTTTAACGAGTGGATCTCGTGCTCCACTTGCACGCTGAGTACAATAGAGGCGTTAGTCGGACACTTAAGAAATAGAGCGACAATTCATTTCATTTTCACGTCAACTTAAATCGTTTTAATTTTTGTTGAGATCTTTTATCCTTGATAATATAATTAAAAAATATTCAAAATCAGTTTGTCTGTGGGCATCACGTTTCATGGATCAAAAAAGTATTAACACTGCTTAAGGAATGTACTATAATAAAATAATACTATAATAATATATAAATGTACTATTCATAAAATTTTGCGGTAATGTTTTGATACGGGCTATTTATTTAAGAAATAAAAATCTGCTGCATTCAGAATTCTATATTATTATTTAAATCCATTTACGAGTAATGCTGGTCAAAACCGTATAAAATGCTTGGTGATTTCAATTGATTCCACCGCTCACAGTTTGACCACTTTACAATTTTTTTACTTAAAATATACTGAATCGTATTTTAATAAAATTTATTTAATTTATAATGTACAACAGTACAAGCGCTATAATTTCAAACTTCCAAAAGTAACATTAAACTTTGAGGTGCTCTAGATTATAACAATGTAACAAATACTCAGCCCCTGTGAGGATGGAACTAGCAAAAACTAATCGCGCCGCCGTACCGCCTCAAATGTCGTTTGCATGCATTGTTTTCATATGCTTTTTCATGTCATCTCTCGGTCGTTATAATTTAGTAGTCTAGAGAAAACTGCACCCTTCGCCGCAATGAAAATAAAGTTTTTGATAAGTTCTAATTATTATTAACAACAACGCAATAAGCGTTGCTTTAAATATATACTCTGACAGATTTTATAATTCCAAAATTTTATACAAACCGCATCACCTATATTGTACGTTCAAACATTACATAAAAGTGTAGGTACTCTACATAATTATGTAAAATTATGTTAATTAAAACTAAAAAATCAAGGCACAATAATTTTAAACCTGATGTTGAAATCATCGGTGGTTGAATAGCTACACTTCAACTCTATTGAATTTGAGGAATCAGGCGGTACAACGGATGGACAAGACATAGGTACCGGCGACGCAATAGCTAACTATAGTATTCGAACTGTCCAATACTCCAACGTAGATTTACGGCCAGTGTCTACCGAAAATGGGACCAAAGGCTTAACGTGCCCTCTGAAACAGGGAGAAGCTTAACATAATTACAAATAAATAGACACTCGAGTGACGACCGTACTCAACGCTGCTTAACTTTTAAGTACTAACAAGTTACAAATACTTGAAGTAAATTTTCGGAATATATCGGACATACAGGGTCGCCAGAAAATATATATTGATTTTAATGTCGCAGACACTAGCATAATGTATTTATTAAATTACAGCATTATAGAAAATGTCAAATTATCATGTTCCTGCTGCGTCTTCCTCTTTTTGTATAAGATGGTCCACTTTTTGGTCGTGGTCCAAAGGTGACTATAAAAGAAAGATCGTGAAAGAATAGAATTAAAAATGTCTGTTATTATTTTTTATGGACATTTGGGTTCAAATAAGCTGGGCTTACTTATCTTATTTTGAAAATCGTACACGTAAATTACCAGTCCATATTATTGGAAGAAAACGCCAGTTGTCAAAACAAGGCGCAAGCTAGGTAACCCAGAAACCAGAGGCTTCGTGTTTTCAGTGGTACCATTGAGTCAAATAATTATTATTACGTAGACAATAATTCCAAAATTTAACTTAGATTTAAAGATGTGCTAAGTTTACAAATTTTCTGGAGACATTTAGGTATTTTGGTATGTTACCACGTCCAATGTTTTCAGGTCTACTGCGCAAATCCAACTTAATTTCCTTTCGGATAGTTCTTGTTTAATTAGGTGGACATGATTAAGAATTAATGTCCGTAAGGTTGGCCGTTAAATCCCATTATAAATATCAGAAGAAGGGAGATTAAATCCTCCACTACACGGGTCGATACTAGTTACTGTTTGAAACCATAAGTGACGGTATCGATTTAGATTTTTCGGTCTTTAAACCTTAGATATTTTTCTATAGACAAAAATAACTTTAACGGGTAAACTTCTGTTTGAGAATTACTAACAGATAAAAACTCTTTTGACATGGAAAAATTGAGTTCGATCAATAATCCATTTTAGTTTTTATACCCTAGTTTTTCTACAACAGTCTTGGAGAATTTGGCTGCTTTTCTTACGTGTCAAAAACTGTAGCCTTTTTATTTATTACAACATTCATGTTCCTTGTGTTTTTCATCAAAACTATATATGTAGTATTTCATTTCAAGTGAAGTGCGTGGTAGATGAATGATGGATCTCGACGTTATACCCTTAATCGAACATCAACTAACTTTGCAACTGATGTAACATATTGAAGTATTTGGGAAGTTTACTCGGCATACATCAAAATAAGAAATTTCTTTGGCTGTTACACATATAATTTAGAAAAATTTCACAAGAGAACAAAATAATCAGTGCAACGTCCATATTTTGTAGAATATATGACATTCTTGATGATAATCTTAAAAATACATGACTCCAAATTTCATTTTCACCATGAACCAAGTTAGTAAAAAATATTAACAAGTAAAAGAAACAACAAGCGACATCTATGTTTTGTGTGGAAAGCGAATTAAAACAGTTGTTGAGAGTGAAAGCTGCTGGGAAACCGAACCAAGTTTAGGTGCCTTTTGCTTGTTACTTTGGATATTCGGTAGATGTCGTTTTAAGTTAGTTGCTTAATATGAATGTTTATTTTTATGTAGATATAAGAGCGCAATGTTAGACTCTATATAAAGTTTAGACATGTCCAACTCATTTGTACATTTCACCATGATGTGGTAAGATTACAATATCAAGAACATCTGAAAAAGCATTTTGAAGATTTTAATATTTCAATACGAGTAGGTAGTTAATTGTCAGGCAATGGGCACAAAAAAATTTCGAACCGATTTTTTATCATTGTCAAAGCTGTTGTTGAAAATTGAACGCTACATTTTTCATCACTGATCACATATTCCCCAGTACTCTCACCACACATAGAGATATATCTACACACTATGAAAGCAATCCAAGCGAGTAGCATGCAAATAAAGAATACATTTAAAACAAGATCCTGCCCTGTTAGCAACAGAACTAGATTGGACCATGATTACGTGGGTGGTTAATTGAAAACATTGTGTTACACGGAACTTACAACTATATCCATGCAAACAAAAACTAAAGATAAAGAATGAGAGAGTACTGGAGCTGACCTTGACCTTCACTGACATATCCGACATCTAAATTTATAAGTTGCAAATGCCAACAAAACTTCAATAAAACTTAGCTCGTGTAAAACAATGATGTAAACATAGTATTAACTGCAATAACCGAAAATGCTAAAGCAACATAATGTCAATTTCAATTCCAAATAAAAAAAAATTACTCAAGTAGAAAATGCATAAAACTTCTAAAATCTTCTTTCTTTCTTCAAAAAGTGATGACGCAAACGGGACTCATGCTAGGAAAATGAATCTTTCTGCGTAATAATAAAATATTCCATACATATTTTTTTTAATCCTAATGTTATAAGATATTTTGATAGGTACAACCTAACCTATATGATCATGGGACTACCCAAAACCTTGAACTTTTAATATGTCTATTATGTAAGGAGTGAAGAGATTGCTTCGACAACCAAATAAATGCCAGCGCTAAGTTATAGTATTTAAAATAATGATTTGTCACTACGAATTCCTTTTTATTACTATGCATGCGATATAACATACAGAAAATGTATTTATACTAAAAAAAGATGCTGTAAATCCTGAGGAAAGACTCCTTCTTTCTCCTGGCATTAGTTCCGTACATCTCTTGAAAGAGGAGCCTGGGATGCGTCTTGACCGTGATCAATTATGGTTTAGGTTTCCCCTGCAAAGGTTGTAGAGGTTAGATGGAAGTTGCTTCGTGTAAAACCTGACTCACCCAATCCTGCATAGTTAATATTCAAAGCTTCGATATTTTTTTATTCAGAGCTACGAAAGGCAAATAACTCTAGTTTCTTAGTCGCTATCTGCTGGACCTGGCCACATCAGTGGGGTTATTCAACAAACTTTAATAAGGCATCTTATCTTCTTTTCACCCTTTTTTTAAATGGCCCCCATTGAGAGCTATAATGAAGCATGAAATAAAAACTAATGAAAATATTTAGGTCATAAAATGATTTAAAGTATTTTATGACTACGCACCGCCGAGTTCAAAAGTTACTACGATTGGCGAAATTGTAAATATCTCTAAAAACAACTTGTCCGATTTTGATGTTCTACGAGCTTAAAAATTCTATTAACTATTACCCCGTAACAAACATGTATATGCGTATTTACGCCCCAAGTTGATTGGTGGACCTCACACTCGCTTCGTGCGCTAGGTGTATAAGCACTAGGTATAGGTTTCTTTATTAGCTAATTATGTCCCGCTGCTAAGCAAATCTCTCCCCTCCTGTGGTAGTACGCTTGTCTGTGACACCGGAGGTCCCGGGTTCGAATCCCGGCCAGGGCATGATGAGAAAAGAACTTTTTCTGATTGGCGTGGCTCTTGGATGTTTATCTATCTAAGTATTTATTATAAAATATAGTATCGTTAAGTTAGTATCTCGTAACACAAGTTTCGAACTTACTTTGAGGCTAACTCACTCTGTGTAATTTGTCCCGTATATATTTATATTTTTTTTTTATATATTTTATTTCCTACCTTATTCTACTAATATTATAAATGTGAATGTTTGTAAGGAAGTGTGAATGTATGTTTGTTATTTTTTCACGCAAACTATACTTACTAAATGGATTTTGATAAAATTTGGTACACAAAATACAACCTGGAATAAATAACATAATGAGTACTTTTTATACAGAAATCCCTATGAAAACAAAGCCCTGGAGCTGAGGTACTATAAATTATGTAGGTAACAAAAATTCTGTCCGATCGCAAGAGAATGCCTCAAGTTGTGTAAAGACTTTTGCACTTAACCTTACTACTGGACATACGTTCGATTTCACAAGACAGGTGATCTCAGATTGAAGGCACTTCTCACAATTAGTATCTTGTTTATGGCTACTGGTATAATTAATCAGGTTAAGATCATAGTTTAAGGTTATAATAGGTCAAATACTTATGTAAGTTTTAAGCAGCAATGTGATCTGTAGAGATTGGTCACCTACTTCATTTTACAATGTTTTATTTTATAAGGTACATTTTGCAATAAGAAACTGTTTCCTGCCGACATAAATAACATTAAAAAAATCAAACTTGTCAGTAACTCTCTAACCCAAACTTGATGTTCCTACTTAGTCCCTCACAACAAACAATAAGATATAATTTCAAGACTAAAGCACTTTCGGTTATTTTCAGTATCTAAATCGTCATTGTTCCAGCTGCGCTAGTTCAGCAGATTCAGGAGACCTTAAAGTTATCGAGCCACTCCCACGCACTCGGATCAAGCTGCGGGTAAAAGCCAGTTATACTTAAAGGTGACCTTTTTTGCTAAAATATCAACAAAAATTTGCAGAACTAGTTTCGATATAATATCGAATAATATTTAAAGCTCGTAAAGAGATGTAACGTTGCTTTTTTTTGTTCAGTTGCTTTTTTTACACTTCGCATTGGAAATTTTAGTAAGTTACGAGTCATTTGACGTCAGTTATACATTACAACAAAAAATTTAAGTTTCATAAGTCACTCGACATCAACATGATTACTTAGAGCTTTATCAAACGCATCGTAAGTTTGACATTATCTTAATATTGCAAAGGAATTCAACATTGCGAAGAGGCGTGGTTGGGATACTAAGTCAATTTAACGAATAATGTCAAATGTTCCTAATATTTCCAGCGATTTATAACGCAAGTTGTGTTTGACAGAACAATTATACTCAGGTCGGAGTTCCATTATTCTGAAGGCAATTCTTAATAACCTTTATTATGTCGATGGTAATTGAAGCTTGTTTGCTTAACAAGTTTTCCTACTTGTTCTATGCGAACTTTCATGTTCGTTGATTTGACAATATAAAATGAACAATTGAAAATTAATAAATATAGATTTAAGTGTCAAGAAATAACAAAGGAAATGGGCAATGTCGATGGAACGAGTCTGTGTATTTGTCTCAATTATTAATATTTCCATGTTATGACTTTTGCAATCATTTTAAAAACATCTTATCCATCGATCAATTTTAGTCAAATTCAAGGCTAAAAAGACATTGATGACAATGAGTAATATTGCCACTCCATAACAGTCATATTGTTAAACATTTGACATATATCACATAATCTTAATTAAATCATACAACTCTAACAATAGTTATATTGAAACGTAATGCATATGTTAGGTTGTAATGAACCTGGTGATCTTAACAAAATGTCATGATCAACTATATGTCACGAAGGCCCGACCTATTAAATATCTAACTCATTAAGATTTGACTTGCATAATTGCACCGAAAATTACTATGAACCGTTAGCACGTTTTGTTTATTTGTTATTCCTAATTTAACAAACCTGTAATTACATTACACGTTTGACAAGAAAATGTAATTAGAAACAATATTTCATGACAAACAATACCTTGACAATTCACCATTAGGTGCCCACTTGGAGCTCTGTTGAGTAATGACAATGTTTATTGTAAGTACTTGCTATTTGAATATTTTCCTTTGATACATTCTTTGTGGATATTTCCGGCTGGGCAGACGACATCCAACGTCACGGTGGCCGAGTCTAGATAAGCCTGGCACAAGATCGCCAAGAGTGTAAGAACTGCATCCTCAAAAGTCCGCCATGATGATGTTGATTTCCGGATGCTTAAAAGTATAGGTATCCCCCTCATACCGAATTCAGATTCTAATTTGAACCAACTTAAAAACTCTCATAAGAAATAATTATAACAAATCAAAAAATTACAAATTGCTGGTAGATTCATTAATTTTCTATTGTTAGATTTCATGCCAATGTAGCAATAAATTGTCCATGTTTAATTTTTTTACTTGTTATAACCTCTTGACTGAAGCTTGACAATTTGATGATTTTATTTACTTTGGTAGAACTTGATTTTAGCTTAAACACTATTGAACACATCATTTTATCATTTAAGTAATGAAAGTGGTCTCAAGGATGCACACGTTTGCCACATTTTACTTATGTATGAGCGCATATGGAAGGCAGGTGTTCACACTGGATGACATGTTAGATTTTAGTAGAACATATAATAGGATGACTTTTCGCTTATCGATCTTATAATGTGTGATTAAATATTAAATGCCCAGCTATGTCATATACTACGTAGACAATTTCAACTCTGGGAATGGACACTTTCGATTAGCTTTTATAATATCGACCTTAAATATTTATCAATATGATTAATCGGTGAAATTGTAAATCGGCCTATATGTTCAATAGTTTCTTAATCGGAGCATACTGAATCAGATCATTGGGTTACATGCGAGGTCGAAATGAGCACGATCGCGCCAGACTTACCACTCTATCACTTGATAGACAATACGATTGATGCAAACCCTTGAGCACAGGTTGCAACACGAATTCCATACCTAAGTCTTGGAGTTGGAACTGTTTGAGATTAACCTTGCCAAGCCAAAGAAACACGTGTTAATGCCTATTTATTTTGTATGGTAGTTTCTGATTATGCGATCAGTATGTGTAGATTCAAATTAGGATCTTTCACATTTCTTACAATTCCTAACAGGTATCATGTTCAACTAACTTTTATCTATATACAGCTTGACGCATAAAGTTGATTTAAATAGATAAGCTATACTTTACTTCTACTACTTCTTCTTCTACTTTACAAATAGAATTTATTAACCCGCAAAAAAAAATACTTCAATTGCAAGCATACACTCATTAGAAATTCCACGAGCACGATGCATGGTTTGACTTCGCATAATATGACGACCTAGTATTCGACATTTTCCGTTCCCTGCTGTGCAAGGAAATATGGCAATACTCACCTAAAATTTCAATGAACCGTGTCCAATACTTTGCATAGCAATAATTTGCCTTAATCTTGCACAAATATTCCTAGTTAGTCTTAGAACACTGCAAAAAATTTTTTTGTCGATAGTAAGTGTGAGAACTCTGTTTTTCTCTTTCCCCGCCGTTCAGTGCGGACTTGCGAGGCAGCGACCGCAAGGTCTCTCAACTGAACTGCCTAGAGCCCCAAGCACGCCGCAAGTCTCGTAAGTAAAAGTAACTTTTAACAATACCTTGGCGGCGCCTGCGCGCTTCGTACGTCAGTTTTGCCAACTCTCGGCACGCGACACTACGTATCGCTCTCTCTTATTTATTCGGTCCCGAAACCAGTGTCGTTTATATCTGAAAGTTTGTTATCATTGGACCTACGTTATGGATATCTTCGGTTAACTTGTGATCTTTGCATACGTGATTTGTAACACTGCCCGTGTTCTTTGACGTTTATGAGAATTTGATTATTCCGTAGTTGTTGAAACTGCCGGGTGTATATTGGATTTATATCATTACTGCGTAAGTTTTAGTTTACGTTTTTTCTATATTAAATTACCTACATGATTAACTCCTGCTCTAGTTCTCTATTGTTTTCATCATTATATTAAACTGTAAAAGTATTTGACACTATCTGCTACGAGTATCATCACCTATAAGTACTCTGTTATTGCAATTCAGTTCATCAACACCTGGTTGAGTAAACTATTCAGTACCTATGTGCATAATAAAAACGATTTGTTAATGAGGTGACGAAAGTAGTATCGTTATAGCATGCCCACAGGTGGGTGTCGAGTGTGAGTGGTCAGCCGGCCACTCGGTTGGGCCAGATCGTAATCAGATCACAAGAACGGGTTTAGCTATTGTAAACACGTGTTAGCTTACAACTGATATTGATATGCGTATCCGTATCAGCCTAATTCAATACCTACTAATAATAATCTAGTTTTACCAAGTATCGCCTGTGGAACTGGGAGAGTAAAGGTTATTCCAACGATACTGTGCATGGTTCCTTATCCTGGTCCGCTATTTCTGGAAGTCTTTCTTTGTATACCGGTATTCATGTTTCATGATTCACAGAATTAAAAAAAAAGGCTTTTAAAAATCTTGTATGGATTTACTTCACTTTGTCGCAATTTAAGTTACACTCAAATACTAGTCTTCTTCCGTAAGTAGTAATTATAAACCAAACCAAATAATATCTAGAACAGAAGTAGAAACAGAAAACCAATTAAGTTTCAACAGATAAAAAAAATCGAGAGAAAGTTAAATCAAAGTAACAAAATGTCAAAGAATTGAATGATAGCCTATTCTTGCCAAGTAAGATGCAAAAATTAGTGTTAAGTAAATTGAATGATACCCATTAATTAATGGTTTCATTATAGTTATTGTTGCTCGAATACATAGATGACACTGGTATTTACTTTTTTAGTTTTTCATTTTAAATCTTTTCCATGTTAATGTTAAATTTTCATATTACTAGTTGATTCCATACCAATACGACCAACACTCATTGCCCTAAGGGACAAGATGGAACAAGGAAAGTCTATTTAAAATAAAGTATTTTGCTCACGAATTTCCAATAGAGTACATTAACTTTCCCCTATCTAATATGCAATGCGAGGTACAATATTACATGTAGAAGTAAAAACAGTAATGTTTTAGATTCGTTTTCCTTCATACATATGTAAAAGCAATATCCGATAGCGTAAAATATATGTATGTGCCCTAAACATCCTCCCTCTTTGATACGCTAACAAGTCAATGCGTACAAATATTAAAGTATTTATAATAAAATTACAAATACCTTTAGCAAAAGAATAATATATTTTCTTTGTCCATATAACACATCTAATTCGAACACTAAGTCAATAGCAAAAAGCGGCCCTCGAGTGACTACTCGTATTTACCACAGGGAATTTATGTAAATTCTTAAAGCTAACTGTTGAAAATGCAAGAGACAGCAATTTTTTTCTTTCATTAAACAGATTTATTTTTAATTTCTCGGTGGTTGTTTCGTATATATATACAGGTTAATATTTCTTAGGATAAAGTCTCAATTATTCTTAACCAATTAAACTGTGCCAGCCAAGTTGGTTTGTCAAGTTTTTAGAACGAAACGCTTTGAAGATACAATAGTTATACGTACATATTTCAGGTACTCTTGACCTGACCTTTTGCCAGGATGTCCTTAATTTGATCAAGATACGTTCGTCTAGGTCTCCCCACTCCTACTGTTCCATCCACACTCTCCTTGTATATTTGCTTAGTCAACCTGCTTTCATTCATTCTCTCCATATGACCAAATCATCTTAGCATACCCTTTGATATTATAGTTCCTGGTATATCTTCTTTCACATCACAACATTACCATATCACGCACACACTTATCACTGTTTCTTATCCGGTTTCACACTGATCATAACGATATATAGATCATACAGTAGTTATAGTTATTCAAATAAGTGTAAGTAAGGATGTAGTCATTAACACTAAATTATGAATTATACTATAAAGAAATCATATCCGTTTTAGAAATACATTCTTGGAAATCGCTTTACGTATCGGTGTGTCGGTGCATATGTACCGATGATGCTTCAACCGAAGTACAAATCTGACATTCTAAATCCAAGTCACGCGCACTATTAAACATTCGATCTTATAACCATACCGTTTAAGCAAAGAACATTCGCGGCTTTAAAATATTGTTAACTTATTCCTGTTTCACTACTTATATTTGCGGTACTCAAACATTACTTGTGATTGCTCAGGCAGCCGTAAACACAAGTATGTGTTTCATTACAAAATCCTCAAATCTTTCGAAATGTTTGACGAACTAGAAAAAATAATTTGAATATTATGTTGATACGTCTGCTCTTTGGATTCATTATTTAAATTATTGATAAAATCCTTCAATGTTAATAATGTGAACATACATAATACAGCATTTAGCCAGTTTTAATTCATCAATCAATTGGTGTTCGACCTTTGGGCGGTACCGCTGCGCTGGCGCAACTAATAAACCGTGCGCGTGCACTCGCGACTCGCTTCACCAGTTGCTTTCCACGACCCCAGGCTGCAGAAAGTCTAACTTTCAACCTGAAATATTTCAGAAAATAACCTTGATCTGTCATTTACAATTATTGCTTAAATTTAAACAATCAATTTTCGAATGATTTGATAAAAATAATAAACATAAAAAAAGCAAGAAATCATTAGTAGCAAAAAAATATATACTTAACAGACTTATATACAAGTAGTAGTAGGACTGTATATAATTATTTCATAAATATTTTTAGTCTTTGAATTTCATATTCGGGTATAGTATTTATGCAAATAATTAAGACACTAAGGCGATTTTGTTAATAATTGTTATGGGCTAGCAACCTGTCACTATTTGAATCTCAATTCTATCATTAAGCCAAATAGCTGAACGCGGCCATTCTGTCTTTTCAAGACTGTCGGCTCTACCCCGCAAGGCATATAGACGTGTTTATATGTATGTATGTACTAAAACCTAGACGTTTGCCTTACTAGTGAAGGTTTTACACTATTTTTAACGCATGTACAATTGTACATATGTCACCAACAGTCTTGCACACTTGAGACATTTTAATAATTCAGAAACAATACAATTTCCAGTAGTGCAATATGTTTGTTGTCGGCAATTGGATAACGAGGTGTTACAACAGTACAGTTGTTTAGCATGCGTCGGACGCGACTTGAGGCGACCTCGACCAGCAGGGCTATTGACGTTGATAAGGCTTAACTACTTATTAAAAGAAAATAAATATTTCGGAATCTGTTTCCCAAATCTATCATTGCTTCGCCCTTAGCAAAATCCTTTATCCTCTAAATTTGAAGACGGCTAGAAGTTATCCTATTTCTACTATTATATTGAAGTAGTTCGTATAGCCGAATAAGTATGGGTTGCCGTGTCACATTTGACAGTTTTACTTGGAGTATTCGAAGGTAAATATGTATCCCTCTTATTTTTTATATCTAAGATTGACCGATGAAATAGCGAGAGTAGAGGAGATGCTTCAAAAAAGTTAGTGTATAGCTTCACAGGTTCTCTAGTGCTGGGGTCCTCTAATGACATTGACTCATTCTGGCCTTGGATTTCGTATACACAATTAAGTGTTGGCAGGTGTCAGAAATATCCAAACGGTCAAGGTGTAAATTCTTCGTGTGTGGTGTTCAGGCATAGTTATAAAGATGTATACATAGCACATAATACTTTATTATTTACGAATAACAGCCGCCATAGAAGATTTTTTCTAGCTCCAATGACAAAAGACTTTTATATAATGTAATAAAATACATATAGCCTAAGTGACTGAGGTCACGTAGTTCAATGTAATAAAACATATCGACTCTACTGTACCTAACAGATGTTAGTCATTAAAAAGCAATGTTATCAGGTGATTTGTGTCACGAAGTTTGCGTCTACTCGTGAAGGTCGGTGGGTCGCGGAAGACACCCCGCGATGCGCCTACGCCGTGCATACTAGTGACGCAAGCGCAGTGTGGCAACTGCAATATTACGTGGTGCTACGAAACGTGCTTCTGTTTTGTGCGACGACCTATATACAGGCGCACAACTTTTGTTTTATAAACTATTCAATTATTTATAAGATGAATCCGCAGACGAACACTTAAAAATAATTCGCAACATAAACTTGTGTAGTGAATTGATTTCTTTTACCACTCATTCTAATAGCAGATCGATTGGCATGTGCTAATTTATTTTGCTTAATTATAGGTTGTATGTTTTGGTCATTACAATCTATTGTAGAAAACATTTGAGCTATTTAGAATAACTGTAGGTACACTTCCGACCTCAGAAACCACAACCATTATTTTCTTTGGTTGCATTCTTAAATTTACGATTATTGGTGATTTGGTACTCATCCGTCTTTAACCTATAATGATTCATGATTGGTCGAACTCCGAACTGTGCATAAAAACGTAATTTTTGTTGAGAAATCTGCATTCCTTTGTCCAGTAATACAGAATTACTCCTATCAATCATACTATAACGAACCATTTCCATACCAGCTTTGACCGTATATCACTTTGTTCGCTTACCTATAATAACCAAACTTTATTATCATTCTATTTTCATATATTCATCTTAATGTGATAAACAAGTCTTCCATCTAGTATGACTCCCTGATGCATTTTAACTTATCTGAAGAGGAGCTCGAGGTACACATATCACCACAATCTCAAATTGCGGAAGGCAACTCCCATATGACTTGCAGATTTCTGCACCGTTGGAGTATCATTTGGTAATAAAACATAATTAAATATAACTCGTTATCTTATTAAGCATCGTTATAAATATAATTTATGAAATTGGCATATGTGGAGACCAAGGAGTAGTTTGAACTAATATAGCAGTTATTTCTGTCCATGCAAGGAATACAGACAATGGTATCAGGTCCGAGCACGACAAGTCTCCGTTTTGCTTGCAATATTATTACTCTGCTATTAATAACCGACGATAAGTAATCACATTTGCTCACGCGACAGCAGATGCGCGGTCGTCGACCTTCTCATGTGTGAATACTCCAACGGTGACGCCGCATACCTCTAGTTCATACGAGTTGTATGTAATTGAAAACTAATGCTGGTACGAATAAATTCACTCGTAGAATTCGGAATAGAATAAGAGTATAGAAGTGGCGAGCACTGGTCAATGTATCCTTGCAACTGACGGTATCATCACTATCAGTCACCATAATGTTTTCATCTTTTTGTAACACAGAAAACTTCATGTACTTTCCATAAGGCGCTTCATCATTTCTAAAGTTTAAAGTAAAATAATGTCATTTCTATATTAATACACAATATCGGCATAATCCCATATTTCACTATACTTGTTCTATATTCGTGTTGCACACATAATTAACTATTATCTATCTTGCCTAAACTTTTTTCAACTTTTTTCCGAAGATTATCCACTATAAGACTATTATGCTGCGTTTTATTTGACTTTATAAATAAGATAGTGAAAGTTGAATAGTCGCTTCGTAACTGAGCCGGTGGTATTAATTTTGCGACAAAATTTTGAGATTCCGTTAAGATCACCAATTCTATTATCATACGTTATGTCAATATTTCTTTTATATATTTTATGTAACTTTACTCGTGTTAGTTCCTTAGAAACGCTATATTCATCTGCGATTTCAAACAAAGTAGAGTCAATGTTTTGTATAAAGAAACTAAGTGACTCAAGTGTTACCATTTACTTAACGTCCGCATCGCTTCCGGATCTCATAAAGCACAACAACTTTTTGCTGCAGTAGTGGTTCAAACTAGTTTCCCACTAGAATATACTTAGCTAGTCATTTCTTGTCAGATAATTGGTTATTTATACATATATGTAATTGTTAACACTTGAGCTATAGGTTTAGATAAGCTAACTATTAATTTTGTTTTCAATTGATCTTTTAAATTTACTAATTAGAAAAATATTTTTGGGATGTAACTTAACAATGTATATTAAACGACCGTCAAATATATAAAACAACTAATATAGACAATCAAATAAAAAAGAGTTGAAGATCATTTAACGAATGCCTTCCATAATTAACAACATCGTAACAAAACAACTATTGCAGTCACCTGTTAGTATGTAGAAACCGCGAATGTATTGAAAGGGTCGAGTGCCGCCAAACGTAACGATTTGTGATCGCACATGTTGCGTAGGCGCAGAGAGCTAATTGTAATAGTGTCCACGTGATAAGTTATCGCCATCATCGCGCTCACGATCTCACATCGATCGCCAATCCTTTACTTTCTACGTCAACCATTGAAATCGAGCGACATTTGTCACCTGCATAATGTATTATTCCCATTCATGAACATGACTAGATGTCCTTCTTGACAAAATTGTAGTGACAAATACGGTCATTATTACAGTCGTTTATAACCCAACAACATAAATGTGGCAGTCGATAATATCACAGTAATGTTTGTTTGCGAGTTAATCTCGTTGGGACAATTGTTTATTACAAAATTAAAATGATTAAGGGGCAGACGTATTGCCCGTTCTAATCTAGCTTGACACAACTGCCTGGTTGCACCTTTGACCTTGCACGTGCCACTTTCAAAACGGCGCCGCATTCCATGTTTTAACACGGTGTTAGCGCGATTCGCTTCTGCTCCATTGTTTCTAAACGTCAACTGAGCACGATGGAATTCTCCAAAAAAACATATGTAGGTATGTTCCGGGTACAGAAATCAATTGAGCATATCAAGATTATATTGCAATAGTGACTAAACTTTTTTTGGTCTGAGTGCGAAGAATTTATTAGTGCAAAAGTATTTTCTTTATTGTATTATTAACAAAACGACTACACCGATTGAAGGCACCGCACCGGTACTTAAACTTTTTTAGTAAAGACAGTTACTCAAGTATGACTAATTCTTGGACATTGTTTTCAAAGGCGTGATAATTTTGAATTAATTAGAGTACAATACCCCACGTCCGTGTCCGTGATAGTATATAGGTGGGCGTATCGGATTTATTATTCAAGTTGGCGTAATAATAGACTGTTAGAGCTAATAGCTATATCGTGATAGCGCGATTCCGTTGGGTGACACAAAAAGTAAAAACCGACTTACAGAAGCTCAAATTCGTGACTAGTGAAATAATAGCAACCGAGGCAACAGAGGGGAAACTTGATGACATTTCGCTTCATTAAGTTTTTCTCTGAGAATCATCTTAAACAATTTTTTGTATGTATTATATAAATGGAGATTTTATTCAGGTAATTTTTTGAATGTCTGCCGGACTTACCTGATCTACGATTATTGTTACGTATATTAATACTTATTATACATACTATTATATATATTACTATAATTTGTTTACTGTTTCCCAGTCCTTGATCGTGGTCATAATTTTGACTTCCTTAGAAGATACTATCAGGTCAAATTCCAGAGGCATGATGGCTATGTTGATAATATAAAATATCTTCGTCTTTAGAACTACAACATTAAAAAAGAAACTGTTTTGTCGTAACTCCATTCATGCATATCGTTACTGTGCAGCATTTTTCTTAACTTTGACGCTGTTATGATTTAACTCGGTCTAAAAACCGAACTTGTTTTTGGCAGGTGGTCATTATATCACATGCGTTGCTGAGTAGTAGTTATACAACCATATATATAACACGTTGTTACACGTGAACATTAAACCGTATAACAATTGTTTTCTTTACAGATAATGTTTCGATGTTTGTAAATAATTTTCTAATTTAAATGGAAATCGGCTTGTTTATTAAAACAGATTGCTACAAATATATAAAATAACTAAGTTGTTGATCTAGTTCTTATAGTTTAAGAATGAAACAAATTTCCATAAAAAGAGATAAAAACTCAAAGTAATCCAACAAATACCAATAAATAAAGTCAAAACGAGTATTTCTTATTTTGTTTATTACATTATTTTCAAAACTTTCGCTAGATGGAAAAAATGTACTACAGTGTTCACAGAAAATTTCATTTCGCGAAATCAGTTCAATACAAATTATTAACCTACAATTTGCTTTTCAACCAAGGCACAAGAAAGCTGTGTGTTGAAACGCAATGTAGTAATAATTAATACAACCTGATTTTACGACACTTCTGTTATAAATTTGGCGATTAAATATAGTGAGAACTGTTACGATATTCATCCCTTGACCTTGACAAGGAATTGTACTCGTATATAATCGAGTTGACGTTTACAAGCAAGTGGTACAAAATTAACTCAAAAACAAATTTTTTTTGGTGATTTTTCCGTCAATTTTTTCGTGGTCTTAATTCTTGTTTTTTTTTTTATTTCAATCTCCTCAAAGTTTCGTTTATTACTGTTCTAATTAATTCGTTCATACTGCTAAAATTGCACCCATTGATGTCACTGTTCAAATTTGCCGAATTTGAAGTAACATTATCGAAATGATTGCGAGTAAATATAGTTTCAGTGTACATATTAGTTTGAGAGTACATATAAGTTTCAGTGCCCAAGTCCATAAAAATTAAATCCTATAAAGGCCTTATAAAATAAGAGGGTACAGTATGTATACTTGCTTGACATGCTTCGAGTTTGGATCCAAAAACAAACTAAACCTGTTCGATGTTCACGATCTCAACCTTTGGACGAGGTTGTTACTACTAGCCCTTTTTACATTTGTGAATATATTTTAATACTGTATTGTGAGAAAAGATAAACATTAAAAAATAAAATACAAGCCCAAACGGCAGGCTATCCCTATGTGAGATTACTTTCAGCCGACGTTTCCTATCTGCAAATTTATTTATTTTATAAGAAAATTATGTAAAGCTATTTTTCTTATTAACTTAATAAATAATATTTGAAAGAAATATTAAGAGACCAATTTTAAGGTCAGATATATCTGATATACTCTTCTTCGGCATTTTATTGAAATCCGATGTGTCATTTTCAATTGAAAGCCATATTGTTCCCGGTTGCAACGTACACATCGAGCCCCGGAGTCCGCTCCTAAATTTAAAATGCTTAAGAACAGTCCTAAGCTGGGTCCGAAGATGTTCTTACGACCTTACTTATACCGTACGGTTCCTTCGCGAGTCTGTTACGACGCTGATACGACACGAAGGTATGGTATGTACAAAAGAACATGTCTGAACCCAGCTTTAAATAAAATTTATAAACATACATATGTACATATAATCAGGTCTCTGAAGTGTTTTATCTATCATCTGAGAGGTTACGTTCAGCTGTATCGCTAGATGGAATTGAGATTCAAAAAGTGACAGTTTGCTAGACTACCTATCACCTAAAAGAAGAATCCCAAGTTCATTAGCCTATCCCGGAGTCGCCATTCATGACATATGTGGTAACAAAATGGAGTGGTCCTATTCTTATGTATCGTCCATCCGGCATCTACATATTTACGGCATGAAATTTATTAATTCAAAACTTTTCCAATTTCCAAATTAGTTCAGACTCAGTTGTCGGCGATAGTGTGTGACATTACCACCTGCGATCTTAATTAACATTATATTATGTATCTGGTACATTTGACCATAGCAGATCATCGAATCCATGCAAATTAAGCAGCCTCGGGTTAAGACCCTGAAATTATCCTTGGCATTACAGTTAATATCTATCATGACTCTACAATCGGTGTATTGCAGTTTGTTACCGCTTCTTCTGCACTGACGCCTTGGAAGCGGCAGTAAACTTAGTTTTTAAGTAATTTATTTGACGTCAACCAAGTTGTTAAACCATACGACAATTATTAAGCGATATAATAATATCCTATAATAATGAATAAAAATTTTGAATTTTGAATTTTGAATTTTTTTGAATTGACTAATAGATAATTATTTGATATTCTACATTTAATCAATTAATATAATATTTGCCTAGCCTGTAGATCCGCCTGCACTTAACAAGAAACTTTTTATGTCCAGTTCTCGTAGGTATTTTGGGATATTCTGTCCATAATCTTAGTGCACCTATACATATTTCAAAGAATATTATGTATATAGTACATGCCAAATTTCGGCTGTACGTCACCAAACGCAAGAATTCCAAATCACAATTTCTTTTAGATAATCAGAAAAAAGAACCTTTAAATGATACCTCATTTTTCACTTAGAAGTAAAAGTTCCTAACACTTCTTAATATATTTAAAGAATATTTGAAAAAGTTTTGTGTATATATCGTTGCGTGGCGAGTGATTGGCGGCAAACCTGTGTTTTACCGATCATGTTTACACATTGTGTAAGCTTTTCACAACGCCATAGCGATTGCCAATTGCCGTTTACTTAGATACCGCAGCAGCTGTGGTACATTTTACTCCAATTATTGACTGCTTTTTTTATTATGACTGGATAATATTTTGTTCTAATATGTAAGCATTTTTCTTATTGGTTTTATTATAAAATGTGTTACACCTTGAAAATCTAATACAATTCGTAAATTTAATTGCTTAGGAAAATGAGTTTTCGTCACGGTTTTATCCCTTATAAGGGAGAAAACAAAACAATTCGAAGTTTTCTTAAAAAAATACTAGGAATTTATATATCCTGATACAGGCGTTGTAAAAGACATCAACGCGCACTGCTTAAAATGCGCATACGCTTAGGTGCATTTTGTATTAGTTCATATTAGTGTTCATACGACTGCTGATTATTACATAGGTACATACACTTAATCACGTATTTTTCCGTCACGGGATAGAAAGAGCCAATAGTATTGATAATAGTTGGAATTCTTCTTTTAGGCGATGAGCCATCATTATGCCATACAGCTGTAAATGGCCTTTCAGTGTAATAATAACATACTAAGCAACAATATTGCGGTAAAATCATATCAACAGTAATCCTACTTTTTACTGTTTCAAGGATACGTGTGATTACATCTACATGTTTTATAATTTTTCAAGACCACTTGTTACCACTCTGCATTAAACACAGTAATTACCTACGTGATTGCGAATTATCGAAACTGTTCGATTCTTTTTCGAGTACACTATTGTGCAAAGTGATGGGAATTGTAATATTTAGATTCATTTTTGCAGTAACAAAAAAAAACTAGTTAAAGAACACTATTTATTCCCAATATCATTGGCGCTCTTCCTTACATTTTTTTCTATTGCTTTGATGTGAGTGGGTTTTCTTAGATGTGTTAGGCTTAGTCCAACTTAAAAACTGGTACACAAAAAATTCTCCCACCATCTCTCCAAGGGGCTTTACAGGAGTCTGCTATTTCAGTGAACTTTACAGCGACCAACGTAGCGGGCAACAGCTTGTTTAGAATAAAGTAGCTGTATTTGCACCCTATAGTTCAATATTTGAACTGCGGTTTAATTAATATTTTTTCTTTTCAAAGGAATATGAATAAGTCTCCAAACTTCATTTATTCTAGATATAATTATTTCAATTGCCTATAAATATTCACGAAGCAAATAATTCAATCCCATGTATAATAATCACGAAGTTAACGTAGCGCCGTGGGAAACCTACGCACCTCATCTATTATGGCGCTCGTAATTATGAATGAAGATCTATGGTAGGTGCTGTGACGCTAATAAAGAAGACTCTGTCTACTGTTCACGACATTTTTTTATTTAATAACACGTATAGTCGTAATGTGGTGGTATTATAAAATCTGTCAAATTTGATTGTCATTTTAGTAGAGATATTATTTCAACTTATCAAAATGTAATATTTTTTTATATTTATTTTGACCCGGTCAGTATACTTTTATTCTGTAGATACCTAAATTCTTAGAAATTTAACTGAACCTCCATCAGTTTTTTTAAATAATAATTTTTAAATATTCTTCTTACCTTTATATATATATTTGTATATATGTTTGTATGAGCGTCACGAAGTCGCGTGTTCACTAATAAAACTACAACATAGATTGAATATGAAAATGCTTATATTAAAAAGTGAAAAATACTTCATTAATAGTTATACTCTGAACTGCGGTAACATCAGCCTTTATTATGTTTTATCAAGGTTTTGCCGCTATAAAACAATGACTACACAAATTACTATACACTCCTACATAACATTTGATTACATTACATATTATTATTCACTTCAGTAATGGTTGAACATCAAAGTGTTTCGTGATTTACTTTACGGAAATTATTTCGGAAATTGTTTTTAACTCTTTTACAAGATTAATGATCTACTTTGTTTATATTTTATGTTAATTTTGAATGGAATATTTTTATGCTGTGAAAATTTATTAATAAATATAAATATACCTAATCAAGAATAGGATGATTTTTTCTCGATGACGAATCCGTTTCACTATTAACACACAAAATTACGATTAGCAATACAGATCAGCAATGTTAGGATTGACAGGGAACGAAGCCGCTTTCAACAACTTGTCTCCAATATCATTATAATTTCATGCTATTTTATATATTGCAACACACTGTATTCAAAAGTCGAACTTGAACGACGCCCTTCAAATACCGCAGTGAAAAAGAGGGTCTTTTGTCGACAGTGCGTGTTGAACGAGGCAAGATTAATTTCTGGCGACTCCAAAACTATCTGCGATTGTTGTTATCACGTTGACTGAACAATTATCGTTTTGTCTGATTGGTTATTATTTTGGCAGGCGAGGTCGGTGCGGGCGTGAGGCGCACGACCCCGCCGTATGCCTTGAGACTATGAGTTTTTGCACCGGAGCGGATAATAGCCTAGTCACCCAGAAAAAACGAGACACGCTTTCGTCGTCGATGTAACGGACCTACTTAATTAGGCGGCTACCGTATGAGAACAATGATAGCAATAAAAACGCCGCCAGTTCCGTAGTGTAATGCATTGTTGCCTTCGGCCTTGTTATTTCAAACCTTTAATTACTCTCACGGAGAGTGCAGTGCACGTTGTTGGTAGCTAAATTGGAAAATCAGTAAATAAGGTAAGTTTGTAAATTTCGTTATCATACTGAATGTAAAAATTACCATTTAGTGCTACTAACGAAACATTATTGAGAGAGGATTTTAAATATTTTTAATGCGGCTTCTGTTTCATCATGCAAACATAGCATTTTCTCTAACATTTTGAGGTTATCAACAAGGCGGATCTATCGACAAAATTGTTCTATCGAAAATTTTAAAAATCCTATAATATAGCATATTATCATCAATATGTGTATTAGCAATTGAAACGAGTACTAAAAAGTTAAAAGTAAAAGGATTAAGCACCCACGAAGACTTGTAAACGAGTTCGATCTTCATTTGTGTGACCTTTTATTGACCTTTCTGCATTGATATTAGATCGTTTTAATAAAAAGTTGTTTTTGCTCGGAACTTAACTCGTTAACCTATGTACATTTGTCCGCCATTGAGGCACTGTCAACTGATGAGATATGGGCACATAAAAACTCTTAATTATATCATCACATATATATGTATATCCAAACGGGCGCAGCACAACCGGTCTACTGGTATGCAACCAGTTATCGTCTTAACATATAAAAGGAAAACCTTACTGACAAACTGACAAAAATAAATAAACAGGATTTATTTCTTTCTCAAAATCAATGTTTCTTGCAAATACGAAGCAGATAGCTTTCCTTTTTACCCACATAGAAACAAATATTCTCTTGCAATTATTCATCCATTGTAATAGAAATCATAGTATAATTGCAAACCCTGTATTTAGCTTTGCGGATTTTTTTTTTTTATTTAAACTTCATTGCACAAAATACAAATGTATAACACAATTGGCGGACTTAATGCTAAAAGCATTAAATACCAGTTAGCCATTGGGTCTGACAGAGAACTAAATAAATATATTTAAATCTACACAAAATTAATAAATTAATGGTTTTGCAACTAATTGATCTACCGAGAAAGTTCAATTAATCGCCATACCTAATCAAATCCATACTCCACGCTTACATTATAAATTTGTATGTCCATCTGTCCATTATGTCTTCATAACAGCTCCTAGGTTTTTTTAAGAAATTCTCCAGACAAAAGCTATTTATGAAGATACCGCCGACGATTACATTTCTGCAGACACCAAATAAATGTCCAAAATACAATCTAAATGCAAATAAATGCTATATGATCCATCATAATATCATTTGAGTCATAAATTGCAATCTACAGAAAGATTGACATTTCACATTTCTGTCGCTGACGTAAAGTGAATGAGCTATTTGACCTATGATGCAAATACTCAGCTGCGCCTAAAGAATTTTGGATTATAAAAGCTTTCAAAACAATTTGTCTAGTCTAGATAAAGTTTTTTAAACTTCATATTTCTATATCCGGCTTTAAGCTTGCAGGTATAAAAGTTCTTGGCAAATTAGAAAATCATGACCGTTTATTTTCCAACGGAGTACTTAAATGTCTTGAAAAATTCAAGGAATTTTAGGTCCATAAACAAATTTTCACTAAAGTATTGAATTAAGTATCGTCTTTACAATGAAATATATTGGCTGTATTTCTTAAAAGTTTTTTTCGGCCACCCATTCTATAAACTTATTATGTCAAACACCTAATCATAACAACAATGTTTCTTACTTCGACTAAAATTTCACCTTAAATTTCAATTTAATCTTTATATTGTACAATTTACACGCGACAGAAACCGCGGGCCGAATGAATATATTTTAAACTTTAATAATTCATTCATATAATCATATTTATATATCTTGCGGGGTAGACAGAGTCGAAAGACTGACAGGCCACGTTCAGCTGTAAGGCTCAATGATATAACTAAATAAACTTTAATGAACTGTTCAAAAAGTACCGATAAACCTAGCTTTTGTTGCTATTTCCTTGAAATTGCGTTCAAATTGACATTAAAAATGCATTTATCATTCCGTGGCATGCGAATTAACTTTTTAACAAGATGTCCACAGCCGATGTAATTAATGAAAGCGGAAATTAATAGAGAATATTCCTTCTGTAATTAGTTATTACACTTTTATTACATTAATTTAGACGTAGACTATTACTTAAATTAATTTTGACATTTTCATTCCTGCAATCTTTTTGCCAGCTACTACTTTGAACTGCCGTTTGAAGTTATATGATTATCTTAAATAATTGCTGTCATATTTAATTACAAACATCAATCATTAAAATTAAATTGACTTTTATGTATACTGGCTTTACGGCTTTACTAACTTGCACGAGTCGCAGATGTGTAAGGTGTTTTCTGACTTAAAAACAATTAAACTCAAAAAAAATTAAGACCTAGATGAACGTATCTTGATCAAATTCAGGACGTCCTGGTAAAGGGTCAGGTCAAAAGTACCCGAAACCGCCGAGCTTGCATGAAGAGAGTTATGAATGTGGATGAAGCGAAGGAAATATACAGAGATCGTGGCAAGTGGAAAGAGGTAGTCTCTGCCTACCCCTCCGGGATAGAGGCGTGATTTTACATAAGTGTGTATGTATGATACTAAAGTTTCTCCCTTTGTCAATAAAGGCGAACAAAGTATCCTTGAAGGCGTCTCTTGATAAAAAATGTATCACACTAAGTGACCGTCCATCACTGCCTACTGCATTAGAAAGTAACACAGATTAGTCAGTATATTTGTCTAACTAATTTAACCTTGCTGGCAAAATATGGTAACGGTGCCGTACGGACAGAAAGTATTTGATTGCCTAATTACTGTAGATACTTTTTTATTTCTGTTAATGCTCATAAAAGTTTGCTCATGGCTAATCACAAATAATTTTTGACCTTGGAAATGAAAAGCCTTTGGAAAAGAAGCGTGTTTTAAATAACCGCGCGATCACAATCGGTTTAGTAGTATTGGCTTGAAAGTGTTACAGACAGAGTGAGTTACTTTTGCATTTAAATGAGTAATATGAGTAGAGAAGTGAGAATTAAATTCAACATAAATGCTATAATTTACATACAAACATATGACCACGTCTTTATCCCTTACGGGGTAGACAGAGCCAGCAGTTGATTGACTTGATAGACTGATAAGCTACGTTCAGCTGTTTGGCTTAATGATAGAATTGAGATTCAGTAAGTACCAGTAACAGGTTGCTAGCCCATCGCCTAAAAGAAGAATCCCAAGATGATAAACATATCCCTTAGTCGCCTTTTACGACATCCATGGAGAGATCCAGAAAAAGATGGAGTGGTCCTATTCTTTTTATATTGGTACCTGAGACTTTCATAGTTTAATTTTTAGGAAACACGCAATACATTCACACATAAAATCACGCCACTTTCGCGAAGAAGTAGGCAGAGACTAAATATTTCCATTTGCCAAGATCCCTGCATCGTGGAAAGATGTTGCTCCTGCCCTGCACAAATTCAGAAACTACAAAACTGATTTTGATGATATTTGGCACCGAGAGATAAAATCCTAAAGAACACCATAGGCTACTTTTTTAAATTGTCCTAAGGAGCGAAGCCCCATCGAGATCCAAAACGGATAATCGAATCCAGAAAAATACTTTTGTTAGCTCTTTAGTGACGTGACAAAAAAGACCAAGCACTAAATTTTATTCCGTTATTGGAAAAATATTATAACACTGTACCCGTTGATCAAGATGTATACAAGAGGTTCTCGTAGCTGGTATTTGTTTTTTGTCATTATCGCAGCAAGTGAAGGTGAACGGTAGGCCCGTCATCAATATAATGTAAAAACATGGTTAACACCGTTTTCCGGACTTTCAGCCATTATAACTTGTGTACATAACCACTATTATAGACTGTTGATGAAAAGCAGTAATTCCACTCGAATCAGAAAATAATAATTTATGTTAGCAACGTTGCTAACGTAACATTTTTCGCTATTTATTCTTTGGTATAGAAAAAAGGTAATTCAATAATTGCGTGTAAACTATAATAGATTATGAATGTGGATGTAGCGAAAGAAGCGCTTCATCCACATTCATAACCCTCGTCTTGCAAGCTTCTCGGTTTCGGGTACTCTTAACTTTCGCCGGGACATCCTTTATTTGTCTCACTCGAAACCTTCTCATTCAGACTCTCCTTGTTGACTTGCTTAGTCAACCTGTTTTATTCATCCTTTACACGTGACCAAACCATCTAAGTATATGTATAAGTATGAATGAATAAATTCATCATACCGTCATTCTATAAACTGGACATTGACTTTACTACTGAGCCTATTTACTTTTATTTTTTCAATATATTTTTCCATATGCCGTGTGGCTTCCAGCACGTTAGAATAGGACCTGTCCTTCTACTTACCATCGATGTCGTAAAAGGCGACAAAGAACAAGGCTAATAAATTCGTTTTCTTGGCTTATAAATTGGGGAACTTTATTTAGGCGATGGGCATTACCCGTCACTTTTTAAATCTCAATTTCATCAATAAAAGCCATAAAGCTGTACGTGGCCTTTCAGTCTTCGCGAGACTATTGACTCAGTCTACCCCGAAAAGGATAAGGTACGTGAGTTGTATGTATGTATGTTTTTTTCAGGATATGTATCGAGAGTAACATCGGAGCTAACGCGTCTGGTATGTGGTGTCGCAGTGGCCGGACAAGATGTCGCGCTGCCTGGCTGCGGACACGGACTAACCCCCGCGGCCCTGCTTTTTTATAACACCGATTAAGGTGAGAGAATACACGTAATATTTTTTAACATTTTATTTACACAAAAAAAATAGAGAACAGAAATATAAAGAGAATAAGTGTAGACCCGTAAAACACGATAACACACTATAGCCACGATACTTACCAGTCTTTCCCTAAAAAATGTATATCGTCATTACCTATCTATAAATATCTTTTTTATAACAAACTTGGGATTCATCTTTTAGACGATGTGCTAGCGCAACCTGTTACTATCTGAATCTCAATTTCATCATTAAAGCAATGCCACAACCAACATGGCCTTATAGTCTTCTTAAAATGTTGGCTCTGTCTATCCCGCAAGAGGTAGAGACGTAATTATATGTATGTAAGTAAGTATCATTTTCATTCTGAAGCATTAATATATACATAGATATAATCACGTGTCTATCACTTGCGGGATAGGCAGAGCCAAGTCTTAAATTAATCATAGGGAATCGACTAAAATCTGTAAGTCTTTAAAAATACATACAGTAAAAAGCAAATGAGTTGCGACCGCAGGCTTAAATTCCATGCTAATCAAATAAAATAAACCCGCAAATTTGTATTACATTCTCATTACCCTAAATAGTTACCCAAATTCAAAAACCCGATTGCAACAAATATGGAGAGCGTGTAATGAACTGAGATACAAGCACGTTGCGAAGTGTTAGGCCCGTCACAGACTTCAGCTATAATATATAATGTCATTTTATTGTCTATACAAAATCTTTGAGAGACCGCAAACGCACTATCATATATTTATTTCTATTCTGGTACTAGTAACAAGTTATACCGTCATTTATATAATTGCATATCTAAATGTATAAAAAAGGACACTAACTGTCTAATTGACTGAAACATCAACGCACAGCCCAAGCAGCTGGATCTGGACATTTCAAATATTTCTTGTAGTTTCCTCATGTAGTCGGGGGGTGTTCTTACAGAGAATTTCATGAAATCCCCGGAGACAGAATATACCGGGATTTTTCATTTTACGTGGGTGGAGCCACGGTCATGTTTTAGAATAGGTATTTTAACTCCGCGTGTATTATGATAGCTTGCTATAATATATATAGAACGGTATGTTTAATATATATTCTAACAAAGTGTGTGACCGGCTTAAGTGTGTAGATTTTCCTGAGCGTGTCTTCTTTAGTTATGATTGTTATGAACAAAAACTGTGCCCTCATTTGCCGAGAGAAACTCTAATACTTCTGTGTCAAGGCCACCGGACAAATTGATATTACATCTGGCGAGAGTTCACTGTAACCAACCGGCATTTTGGCTTACAAACCGACAGAAAGTCACGATTTTATTTGCCGTGCACAAATTATCAAGTGTCCGCGATATATGCTAGACAGTTTTGTAATTTTGTGACACATGTATTGTCGAAGGAAATTCCAGAAGTAGAATAAATGACATCATCATAAAGAAATGGTAGATTTATTTCACCCAAAGAATCGTGTTGATTTTTCAGCTTTTTATGTGCAGTAAAAATATTATTATTTTTTATTAATTTCTGTATTATAAAATTATAGATAAACTCTTTATTGCACACTATATGAGTAAAACATACAAAACGAGATTATTATTACAATTATTTGAGTTAGTCAGTACCATGTCTCTCTTTTAAGGTTGCTAATTATTTAAATTACTAAATTTCTACTTCGAAACTGCAACTGATAAAAGCAATAAATGCAACAAAATATTGCAACTGATAGGTCGCTGCGCTGCGCCGGCGCCACCGTTCTAAAATTAGCTTCGCCGTCCAATACTGTATGATAAGGAAACTATTCTGTACTAATTGACAGTTAAGTTTTATGTCTGAATGTACTAAGTAATTTAATTAATTCTTTTTGGGTATTTCAGGAATTGCTTTTTTAGGGCCAGATCAAAGTTGGTTTCTTTCAAACAGCAGTGTTAATTTATTTACTAGAAAAATAAAAAGATATAATGTACCGCGTGGTTACCGGCACCCATGGAAAAAGAATATGACTTCTCCATCTCTTTCTCACAGATGTCGTTAAAGGCGACTAAGGGAATGGCTTATTAACTTGAGATTCTCGTTTTAAGCGAAAGGCAATCTGCCACTATTTGAATCTCAATTCTACCATTAAGCCTTATAGCTGAACGTGGCCAATCAGTCTTTCCAAGACTGTTGATTCTGTCTACCCTGCAAGGGTTATATACGTCAATGTATGTGTATGTTTATATAATTAATAATTGCATGTTTATATTATTAATAATTGCTTTTGAAAATTTATTAAAATTAAAATAATCTCTACCTACCCCTACAAGAAAAGATTTATTTTTATATAGATGTTATTTTTTATACTTATTAGCAAACAAACTATTATTTATATTTGTAATTTCTGGTTACCACATAGATTTTGTAACTGCTCATTTGTCTGTACTTGAACTCATTGAATTATATGGACATACGAAATGTTAATTCTACCATATTGCAAGAAATTTCTGATTGCAATATGATCGATTCTCATCAATCATGCCGGTATTGTACCGGCATCCAATGACACCATGTGGATTCAAAACTATAATATAACAACGTACTTTGAATGTGTTCTACTTTAATGTCGTTATGATGAAGACATTTTAATGTTTTTAAGGATTGAAAATGAAGGATGGAAACCACAATTCGAATGTTTTTGTAACAATAAAAATCTTAATTTTATCTTCACAAACATTTAAAAACTAAACTATATCAAAAACTGAAAACAAATAAACATTATTTATTATCAATTTGTTAGGTTAATCGGTTAGTATTCAAACTAATGTGCATAACTTCGAAAATAGTCATTGGTATTTGCCTGATCCATGGTCAAAGGCATACCCCGGGCTCCTTTCCAGAGTGGTGAGGATGCAACCGGGACTAAAGCCAGGAGGAAAAAGAATCCCATAATTCAAATACCTCCTAAATATATGTGTAGTGTATGATTTTAGTATATATGTAGGTATATTATCATACTTAAGTTACGAGTATGTTAATGTAACTTTGTATATTTGTTTCATGATAATACACTTTAAATTGAAATTTAAGTAAATTCTATGTCCACTTTCATACTAAACAAAGAAAATAATTATTTGAATAGAAGATGGATTGATAAATTGAAAGTCCGCTACATTCACTTGTACAACAAGAAAATATCCTAGATATGTCAATCTTTAATATAAGGTTTGATTACCTACTTACTGATACTCGGAATAGCTTTCTCTAGTATTCGAAAGAAGCATTTTCATAGAACCTAATTTGAACTGTCAAGTTCATCGAGATAGCGATCTATTACACATCATTTAAAATTAATTACATGTAGCATTCAGATATTCAACTTATGTTGGTAGGTATTTAAAATATTTTTCTTGTTATTCATTCCCTATTCTAATATTTGAAATGAAGAGTGTTTATTTGTTTGACATCTTTTGATTACTTTACAAATTTTCATGAAATTTGACATACATATACCAGTTAAACATGGATACTCAGAAGGACATAAAATACTTTTCACCCCAAAGTTTCTATGTGATTTGCGTAAAAATGCGCGTCCCAAGCCATGCAAAAGCTAGTCACATTTTTAAAATAACATAACATGGAATAATTATCAACCTTTCTTAAGCCTTATTTCATAGTTAATCTAAATTTAAAATTAAACTCGACTTAACTGCAGTGTTTTGATTTAAATAATTATGTTAATGATTACGCAATGAACTCATATAACAGTTATGCCATTTACACTTTGTTTGGGTACATAAATTTTAAAATTTACATTTTTTGAGTAGGTAATTATTTATTTCTTCTTCGCAAGGAAATAACGATGAATTAATAATTTTATGAATGTAGTATAGAATTAGACTTAAGTATCTAAAGGAAACAGCATTAAAAAAATATATATATTTTAATTTTCAATATTTAAACATATTTTGATTGAAATGCAATAAACGGTTCTTTGGTCTTTGTTTTATTAATGGATTAACAGTAATAAAATGACAGCTTGATAAGGCGGCGTCTACATATACTGGGCAATCTCGCCAGGGATTTGACTCGCAATGCAGCTCGGTTAGTATGGACGTGCCCCACATTTAGACTTAACAATATGTAAATACTACCTTGTTGTCATTTTGTTTTTGTATGAATTTATAATTTCCAACCGTTGATCTGATTTTGATGAAGTTTGAAATGTGCGTAGGAACAGTTGATAAAAATTAAGTAAGAGCATCAAAATCGGTCTGGTAGTTTTTGAGATTCACAATTTTATAAAAAAAAACAAAAGAGGGTCGAGGGTCTAAGTTCACGGCAATCGACTAGTGTAGGTATCCCCCAAGAGCATCTTCCAAGAACAGCATGACGTATCCAGTGGCGGAGGCAGAACGTAGCCTTAATAAATTTACCACTTGGTGGGCCGTTTGTGTACTTGAAAGTACAAAAAATGTATTGAGGGATTGATTCAATACACAGAGGTGTGAGGCCTGCCTACTTTGATTGACAGGTGGTTGAGCTGTGGGTGCGCTTACGACCTTGAGTTATCAATTGCTACCGGAACGTAAGTTACCTACTGTCCTTACTATCATGTTATTTTTTTTATAACTTAAATAACAGTATTTCCTTAGTTCAGTAAAACGGGCATTATGACCATATGCAATGCCACCTGACTGACGTTAAGGTCTGTTAGTAAGTCTGTAAAAAATAAATGTACAGTGTGTCGTTAATAGAAATCAGAATGATATGACTGTTCACTTATTAAGGTTCAGTCCGAATAATTAAATATATTCCAATGAAACTATCAAAAAAAATTCTCCTAAAAATCCAAAATCAAATAAATCCTGTAAATATTAAATCCAGATCACCAAAACACATGGATTTAATAAATGGCCTTTATCTTATTACTGTAAAAATTAATGCAAATATTTAACAAAAACATGTCTACAGCTAGTTCGATTGTACACAAATGTATCACTCGAAGTGAAAATTTATGTAATTTCAATTCAATCTGAGTTAATAAATTCTAAGTTGCTTATTGAAACGAATACATTCTGGTAGAAGTTTAAAGTGATTCGATCTGAACAACCAGAGGCATCCACAAATGTCAAGGACGAGACGACGCCATTAACCGCGATCGCTATACGAGAAATTATTACAGCAATCGACGACACCTTGCTTTATGGAGAATTCAGAAATATAACTCATATACCATAGTAGAAAATATGCTTTTTTGCTGTTTGGCAAAAAAAAATGAATATTTTTTTTAATGTTTGGCATTGATGATATTTGGCATATAGATAGAAAATACCGAAAATACAAAATTAAGATTTGCTACATTTTTCTATAAATTCCCCCGTAAATGATGTCCCACTCACACTGCATATGTAGCATTCATATTTTTATACTTTTTATGCTAACCGTGCAAAACAAACTTTTATTTATCATATTACCAGTATTATAAATGCAGAAGTAGTTAGCGACTAAGGGATAGGCTTATAAACTTAGGATTCCTCTTTTAGGCGATGGGCTAGCAACCTGTCACTATTTGAATCTCGGTTCTATCATTAAGCCAAATAGCTGAACGTGGCCATTCAGTCTTTTCAAGACTGTTGGCTCTGTCTACCCCGCAAGGGATATAGACGTGATCATATGTATGTATGTATGTATGTAAGTAGTTAGCGATTCATAAAAAAAATAACTTTTTAACAATTTAGCTTAGAGGTACGTATATTGTACCTACGTCATCAGAATTGCACATTAAAAATTACACGCGAGCAAAATTGTTGCCGTAAGCTGGTAATTTATTTACTTACAACTTTTTTGTTTAGTGTGTTTTGTAGATCTTTATCACTAAAAGGTATTTAAAAAAAATCTTTATTAATTTTTATACATTATAGTGGACCTAATAAAGTAAATACTGCAATAAACGACACATCTGTTCTGAGCATAATTTGAAACACAGCGTTTGATACTCGTGTGATATGAAACTATTTTAACATTTATTTGACATTTATATACATAAACACGATCCTTCTATCATTTAGTTGCAATTTTAGTTTGAAATCATACAAATAATGGCAGTTAGCCATGTCCCAATGACTATTTTCGAAGTTATGTACGTTAGTTTGAATACTAACCGATGCTTTTACGACTTTTACGATACCTGTACATTCAGGCAACTAAATGTGTAACCATGATCGATCCAATACGGGTTTGGTTGATAATCGCTTCGTCTAAAAACCTGACTCACCGAAGCCAGGTTCCAAGGTCAAAGGCATACCCCGGGCTCCTCTACCGGGTGACTAAATCCAGGAGGAAGAAGAGTTTCTTATGTCTGGTGACAGTGAACTGTTACGGCGAACGAAGTCATATGTAAGCAGACATTCGAAATTAAAATTTTAGAATATTATTTCATCGCGTCTATACTTATTTCACTTCATACAATATATGTACGTGAGGTAATACAAAACAACTAACACGATACAAATAAAATTTTATAATGCTACAAAGAATTGACCGCACCATTCGAATGTTGTAATACCAGCTGTTACTTATAAATCTATTATAACAAGTTAACAATGATTATGGCCAACTTGTTTAGTGTAATGGACAATCTAATAGAGCAGTTTGTTGTCATGTTTTCCTTTCAACATACTCGAACACAATGAAACTAAGTTAGGTATAAAATGAAAAATATGAACCGTATTACCTTCATACAGAAGAAAAAAATATAGGCTATCACACAAAGATATTTTTTATATCGATTAAAAGTCCAAACATTTTTTGTAGACATAAAATACCATATAAAATATATCCTATAACAAGAGTTTACAACTAACCGATGTTGTTAAAAATATCCAGATACAGGTTTAAAAGACTGAAGGAAATTGGTTATTAGTTTGGTATGTTATCGATTAAATGTTGCAGAATTGGTCACCTTTGGGTTCGTGGAATTTGTATTTAAGTAACTGCAAAAGATTTTCGAATTCTTTGTAACATTTGAAGTAGGTACTTCAAATGAGTGCATAACAATTAAAATGTTCTAAATTATGATAACTAACATAGTTGTCATTTTTAAACAACATTTTAAATTTAAATTTCTAACCAACGATATTTCAATTTTCGTTGCAAGTATCGCTATTTTGCAATGTGTTTCTGATTTAAATGACATGACAAGTGGATTGAGGTAAGTTAAAAACATACTTATAACTTATCAAAAATTTCTTTTGAAAAAAAAGGTTAATATAATAATTTTAAAAATGTTGACATGTACACTTTTTGATACAATTTGCTTAATTGATGCGTTTGGCCACGGGTAAAAGCAGGCTGTTTACGTCTTGCGCAACGCTCCACTGCGCCCGCGCCGCCGTCACGCGTCGCATGCCCTAGGGTTGTATGTGACGTAAGAGTATTATAACTATAAATAAAAATAAATTCCCTACCAAAAGACTTATATCCAATGGGTAAAAACACTCACTTACCCATCAGACGTAAAAACTACCGTGAAGGAATTCCAAATAACAACAGAAAAATGGCCCCTTCCTGTAGGTTTCTGTGTTTACTTAACTATCCCGAATTGCCCCATTAACATATTAATAATGTGCCGTGTGGTTCCCGGCACCATTGCAAAAAAGAATAGGACCACTCCATCTCTTTCCCACGGATGTCGTAAAAGGCGACTAAGGGATAGGCTTATAAACTTGGGATTCCTCTTTTAGGCGATGGGCTAGCAACCTGTCACTATTGAATCTCAATTCTATCACTAAGCCAAACAGCTGAGCGGTGGCCTATCAGTCTTTTCAAGATTGGTGGCTCTGTCTACCCCGCTAGGGATATAGACGTGATCATATGTATGTATGTATGTATAATGAGCCACCGTTGGCTATATCTTTACTGAAAACAAGAGATGAGTGAGTCAAAATATCTAATAATACTTGTGATGAGTAACAATAACATTTCTTAACTTTCGACCTTCAGAATTAACCATTAATTGGCCATAAAGGCTCACCATGTTTCTTATTATCTTTTGATGGATGGCAACCCTATTAAATACCGCCTTAACAGAAACCAACTACACGCAGATATGACTATAGGCGGAGGTCACATACCTGTTACTTACTTCATTTATATCTACTCAAATTATCGGTATAATCGTCAATTTTAATTGAACGATCCATTAAAAAGGCTTTACTGTATTATTGCAAATTGCCACAAGTCCGTCCCGTGTGAACGACATTATAATGATTGTCATTGACAATTCCATCTGGACAAGACAATTTATGAAAATTATCACATTAATTACAAGGTAACTAATATAAATTATTTAGAACTGGTTGTTTCACTTCATTATATTCCAATCGAAATTGAGTTTTTCCCAACAAATAAATCGTCAAGTAAAGTATTTATTTATAAACATCTGAATCGCTTCCCAAGATTCAAATGTTCGAACACGATCCCTCATGATGCTTCAAATCAATCCCCATCAAAAACTTAAATCACATGTCCCACATTTTTTTAAATACGAATTTAGAAACTTATTGTACGACTTGTGGTCGTTTAAACGCACATTTTTTCTTTCAAGGGATACTCGTAGACAAATTTATGGAAACTTGGAATAATCTTCAATCTCCGTATGCTTGTTAAGAAAACTTACCTTGGAGATTAGAATAAACCATGGAAAACATTTATGAACGCCCTTGGTCTGCAACAACAATGATTCGTCGATGCACGCACGTACATACCACCTACTTATCGCCAATTTTGCATCAAGTGACTGATGAGTCATTGGAATGCATTCATTATTACCCATACATAAAAATCCTTAGAGTCGTGTCTGTTGTACAGAGATGTACTTAAACATTCCTATGCGTTTCAAACAAAATAACATGCAAACATACTAGGTAATAAAAGAAAAGGTATTTTTTATGATGAAATATTAACATGATGTTAAGCAAAATTCTAAATGTTATTATTCCTATTTCTTATGTTTGGTGAGAAACAAATGTTGAAAAGTAAATTTAGCGCTGATAGAAAAAGATTCATTTTTAATGGTGCACATTTTAAAAAGAAATTATTAATTTATCATAGACGAAGCCAAACCATCACTTAATATTAAATTGATTTTTGTATAAAACATCAAAGTATCGCTTACTTATAACGCCATGTATTTCAAGAGATGTTAAATTATGTCATCGTTGAAAAACAGATCAACGACATAGTTTAGTGGGGTTTGCTTTCTCCATTGTTTATAGCTTGCACGGGAGCTGTCAGTATATCTGCAGAGAAGCAGGTACGTCCCACGTATCAATCGTATTATATGACATCATGAGATGTTTACTTGTTATGAAATACTTATTATTGCTAGTTCGCTGAATAAGTCAATCATAATCCAATTAAGCCAGAATATAGCCTCCCAATTATTTTTCATTCAGCTCAAATGGTTAGGACATTTTTACGATGTAAACGTAAAGTTATTTTATTTAAGGTAAAGACTATGATTATGTACCTAAATAAAATTAGGTACTAAGTTTCGCTATAAATAAAACAGTTGTGGTATAAGAACTACTACTGTACGTTCCTTATTTTTCATTATGAAGGAGAAGTAAAAAGATTTATGTTATTTCGAATACTATGGCTTTATTGGTGATGACAAAAATATTTTTACTTTTCTTACCACTTATTTAGTGCAACTCTTTTCTTGCAGTAATCATAGATTTTAACAACATTGCCAAGCATCCGAGTAATTAAGTCATTTCCGTTCAAACTCCGTCTAATCCAAGGCCTTCAAGCGTTAAAATTTTACTTTCAAGCCAAATTAAGCCTTGGATTGATAATTATCACGTCTGAATATATCTTTATATGGAATTCTTTAGAAATACCTGTCTTTTATTTATATGGTATTGAAAGATTCACTCGTTTCACTACTTTCATATAAAGGTACGCATTCAATATGTTTAAAATTAATTAATTTCATGTCCACGTGTCGATCTTGATATTGTAGTAAAACGTATCGAAAAATTTTCAATCACATTACATGTACAAATTAAAGTAATTACGTATTACGTGGTTAATGTATTACTCAATTAAAATGTTCACGTGGAAACCCATTACGGAACTGCAGGTAAATAAAAGATTAGCGTTCATGCGGCCAAGAAACAAAAGGTCATGGGAAAATGTCGACGCGGCTGAGAAATATCATGATGCAAAATTGACAAAATTAATTTTAATTACAATGCGTACACCAAAACTTATTGCTTCTGCCACAAAGTATACATAAAGTGACACAGGAAATGATTGTCCGTTACATAAGGTTATTTCTGCAGCATCTATTCGCCATGTTGCAAGCTGAAACAATTTCTATGATTTGGCTTCATAACGCGTCATGGTGGATTAAAATAAAATAACGGCGGGCAAGTATTCCGATAGTTGGTCAATTATTCTAATGTTGGTGTTTGAAAGTCGAACAGTCGTAACTATTACGATTACTTACTCTAGTTTTTCTTAAATAATAATATATGTTTGTGAAGTACGTAACCTATTATTTGTTACATACAACAATCATTACGGTATGATGACATTTTCAAATAGAACTAATTTATTGTTTTCATTGCATAATGTTTAGTTTTATGATAAATACCTGCCTACTTAATAAGTTTCTATGGTGCTATCATATATCACAAATTTTGTAACTTAATGATAATAATCAGTGAGTTACATCTGCCCCATACCTTATGAGTCCATTTAATAGAATTACAAAACTACACCCACCAAAAATGCATGCTCGTTAAAAAAACATTAACAATTTCATATCCAAGCAATTTTAAGCCCTTATAGCGCAAATGATTATGATTTTTAGCAAATCTACCTTTAATTAAATTAACACTATGGTAATGTGAATTAAATATTCCGAAGTTAACTTATTTCATGAATCAGAATAAAAGGTTGTCTCTTACTTATAAGCTTATCATTAAAAATAATTATTAATAAAATAGTTTATAAGCTAACCCCTTAGAGCAAAAGTCATAAAAGACTTATTGACTAATTACACGTACCTATTATTAAAGTTCATGCTTAATCTTATACAGAAAAGACATCGGTCTAACTAGTACCTAAGTATTGCTTGAGACGAGGAGGTTAAATGTCGTAGTATAACGCGGTCTTCTCAATATTATATAACGTTGGCAAACGCATGGGAACTTTTCTGTCGAAATTGCTACCAGAATGTAAATGTCAAACGCGGGGCTAAACACATTTAGGTATGTTTAAGCAATATTGTACGGAATTCTGTGCAATATTTTTCTTTTATTGTCAAATATTGTAAAATACCCCACATTAAGTGCTGTCGTTAGGGGATGAGTGTATTATTTTATAAATCTGTTGTCTATAAATCAACTGGACTTTTATCGGATCTGGCGGGCTAAAGAAAAGTTTTCTTTTATTCATCCATTCATAATACTTAAAGTAACGATTGCCTTATCTAAGAGACGCCTGTTTTGACGAACATTTTTACATCCAAAGTAGTCATTATCCAATCAAGATGTCGTTCATCATTGTTAATAGGTGAACAAACAAAAAGTTCTATGAGTGGCAACGGAAGCGTCTCGGAATGTGACAGAGGCGGGACGTCTGCCGGATACCACGTCCGAGAGATGAGCGAAATCTGGCGTGTGGCCCAAACGGATAAGAACAGCGTTTTCGTCTTTAATCAGAGGTATAATAATGTTAAACGGCATAAAGCCCGTACAAAAGCATTTATGAGACTTTGTAGTAAATATGTACATAAAACCATTTTCATTAAATATTTCTTCATACAGCTCAGCGTGGCCTTTAAATCTTTTTGAGACTTTTGGCTCTATTTGCCCGCAAGGGATATAGACGTGACTATATGTATGTATGTTGATATATGTATTTCATTTTGGGGCGTAAATTTCTAAGAATTTTCAATTTAAATTGAATTAAAGCTGGTATACAAATTTTACATAACGGTACCGATATACTTATCAGTAGTCAATAGTAATTTCAGAGTAAGTTACCCTAAATATTCAGCGCCCAGTATACCTATATGTATTTACTGACTTTTCGTGGTCGTAATAAATTACAGTGATAAAACTTTTTGACGCATGCATTACATAAGGATAATTATTAATAGTATGGATTTTTACTTAATTAAATCTGTACAATAATTTGAAAGTGGTATTGCTGGCCTGGCTAAGAAAAAAAAGAACAAAAATAGAATATTGAACAAAATATTTAAAAAGAGCGTTTGTTACAATGTTCAATGTATTGAATTAAGTTCACTTTTTATAATGTCCTTGATGTTAATACCTAACGTATGAACCAACTACAAAAATATAAGTTCAATGAGTTATTTCTGAAAGTGCAGTTTTAATTTCTATCAAAACAAGTTCCGATAAAACTCAACAAATAGTTCTGTATTAAACAAAATCATATAAATAAAAATCTCTGATTAAAAATCGAAAAATTACAAAATTATACCTTTCGATATTGCCTAGCTTCGAACGCTGACGTCTATCACTTCAATACGAATGAGATTGAAAGTAACAATGCCCACGCCCAATACTACCTCAATCTGGTTGCGTGCACGTCATCCCGTCTCCCGACCTTCATCCTGCATGCCACAGCTGACTCATCCAGCCAGGATACAAACTATTTGTTAACCATGAGGGCAATGACCTCCATGGAGTCAAAATGAATGTAAGAAAAACACAAATTAAAACTCTATGAGTTTTGAAGTCAGCAATTAAATTAAATCTGATGCTGGATTCAGCATTAGGGAACTACATCAAGTACCAACTGCTCCTAGTCATTATAGATAAATTAATTCTATAAACGCATACATCAAGTGGAAGCCAAATGTGAATCATATCAATTTAGAAGTTTGGCACACCGCACTCTGTTAGTCGTCCTCCGCATCCGAACATGACACATGCTCAATTCACATTGTAACAAGAAACATTATTATATTATTATCTACTTCTACATTAGGTTGGAATCACGTCTGTACTCAGTCCACATCTGACCTAGCATTCCGAGTTTCAGCACGGAGAATTGCATATCAAGGATATCCAATATAGCGGGTATGTTATGCTTTTAAAATGCACTGATACAATTACAAAGGTATCTGCCTCAAGTCTCAACCGTTTCGCAATTGCAAGACGTGATTTAAGAACTGCATCCATAAAGGTAACAATTGTGATCTGTGTGGGCGAAAAGACGCGTTAGTGATAAGCATAATCAAGTCGTGAATCAGACTAGGATTAAAATTCACAACCGGTAGTTAAATGATCCTAATATGGTCGAGATAATATTCGCCACGTCTGTCGACATAGGTCACAATTATTAACTTAATTGTTCGGTGAGTAGGAGCCATTGTTCATGGTTTTGTTACGTGAATCGCATGTGCTATCTAGACTTGGCATATTCCTTATTTATTCAGTTGTTTCGCAATATTACGAGACCACAATATCAACATGAAGATATGGGTCCAAGAAAGATAATTGACATTATATTGCTTCACTCCTAAATTCTAAATGATCACTGTCTGATTTAAATATTTAGATATCGACCAATAATTTTATCACGCATTTTTATTTCCCCATCACAAATCGGTCAGCAGAATCAAGTGTCTATCAGATTTGTAACGTAACATTTCGAATTACAATATTGGTTATCAAAGGAAAAGGATCTCGTTACAAAATTGGGGTGATATCGTGAGTGTCCCGCATCGATATAGTCATGTCCGTCCGTTATGCTGCAGCAAGCGACACAAAAGATGACCAATGCCTGACCTTTCGTCCCGAGGAGAGGATACGTCTCGCAGCTCACAGAATTACATAATTTATGCAATATACGTACCGTAATGAACGATCACAATTTTGACGTAAGTAGGTTTTGATTTCTATTGTAACTTAGTGATGATAAAGATAACTGAATATGAAAAGGTAAAGGTGACTGACATGTCTTTTGAACACAACTTAAATGACGGAAAGGATCGCGTTTGAATATTAGAAAATTAATTTAATTTTTTTCTCTCTCCTTTGGCTTTGAATCTGAGCTTCTATGCAGAAATATTAAATGTTGTCTCAGTCGGTGACCATTTTTTTGTGATTCACTTAACTATTACCTAATAAATCAATTTTAAACTGAGATGTGAAAAAAGAAACTGCTGTTGCCGAAAATCAAAATATCTATTATTTCAATGCCGCCCGCCGCCGTCACCCGCCATGCTCTTTATGGAATTTTACAATTATAATGAATACATTTTTCACTCAAATAGAGCGGAACAATACGAAATTACAGTATTTTGATTTTTTCTTCGAATTGCAACATTTGAAAAAAAAAATGCTTTACCCATTTCAAAATAAATAATTGAATTTGATAATAATCTTCATCCCTCTTGCAGTTGTTCCGCTTATCACCGGAATCTAAGAATAATCAGATTTTTATAAAAGTTAATTTTATATGTCCCGGTATTTTTTATAGTTTCCTGTGATATATGTCTTTACATTTGCATTTGTAAAAACAATAAACGTGTTAAAGTATATTTCTAGGAACCATTTAATTGATTGCAAAAATTAATAAAAGACCATCAATCTGTCTCTTAAATTTATTATATCCGGTATACGAACTCATCATTCATGGCGTACTTGACAGTACCCAATACTATCTACACATTCATTGCCTTACTATACCCAATATTACTAGACATAAGAATTAATCTTTTAAATTTATTATCTTCGTCGGTCTAAAATTTTTTATGAAGCACTTATAGATGAGTAAATGCAAAAAAAAACCATACTTCTCAACTAATGAAACTAAAAGTGTGTTTGTTTGCCCGTCTATTACGTCAAAACCCACTCAACCGATATCCATGGTTTTGCATACATAGGGTACCTACTTTAATGTGGACGGAGCCGTTAGGGAAAAATTGTCGTGAATAAGAAAAGTAAGGTTTGAAAAACAAAAATTATTAAATATATATTTATAATAGAAAGGATAAAATAAATTAATTGTACAATTAATAAATTGTCAAAGAGAACATGTGGTTATAATAATAAAAGAAAGTCTGATTTCGAAAGGTACTGGTCCAAAAAAACAAAAAGCTCCGTCGGCAGCTCGTCCTATCCTCGTCTTGCACGTCCGTCATCGTCGCGACATTTCCCATCAACATGTAATATCATAGAGACATAATTATCAGCTTTCAAAGGCAGTGTAAAAAGACTTACAATATTTTTCAATCTGATTGCATATTCTTCTACTATTTCGGACTTTCTCTTGCGAAGTTTTATTTTTCACGGAAAATGTAATATTCTATAGCTTTATTAATCTAGTAAGTGTTGAAGGTCGTTGTCTCATCGCGGCCGCGTCACTGTGACACACTTGATGACATAACGGCCTGCGCGCGCGACCCGTTACTCCACTCCGATTGGACTTGAAATTTCAATACAATTATTGTTCTTGATTTGCAATAAAAATATATTATACATAATATTAATAATTACGGCACATTGTTACTAATTAATTATTTTTTTTTACTTTTATTTCATATCATTACTTTACGTATCGCTTGCATCTCCTGCATCGCTTGCATCTTCCATATCCTAACCAAATATTATTTATATTTTGTAATGTTAAATAATCAAAGTTAACTGAATTCCTTATCTAATTGAAAAATCATTAATAAAAGAATACCGTTCTTTGTCTACTTTACACAAGTACACAAAGAACGAAATTTTTCATCAAAAGAAAAAAAAATTATGACTTTTGATCTTTATATGCAGATTTTTAATGGAGATGTTTCAACTTAAGCGGCATATATAGCAATAATTGCGTAACGAACATCTCTCAATCTCGCGATGGTTTCGTCCTCACGTACATAAATTCATATTAATAACCAATCACCTTTACACCATGCCCAGCGATTAATTAAATATATTGAGATGAAGATTTTTTAACTTTCCTATTTACGCAGCACACATAGCTTTAACGGGATTCGTGTATAACAGGTTTTCCTGAAACCTATTTCAGATACCACTCTCCCACAATTTACTGTAATTTAGGGTCGATCATAAAAAGAATGATTACATTGTCGTAACAATAATTTTTGAGGTAAGAAAAGAAACATACAAGAATATCAGGTAAACAAGAATCCTCTGAAAACATTTGACTTTTTTGCGTTAATAAATTCGTTTTTAATGTCTTTAATGTCTTCCAGTAAAATATTTTATTTGTAACTATTTTCAGCTGTTTACTATTTGTGACAGTTGTTTAACAAATATTCACATAATAATCACTGTATTAATTCATCATGAACACGGAAATGATTCCAGAACTATTTTATAATTCGCGCATTCGAACCGGTATTTATTGATGTAGTAATTAGTAGAAGTGAACTACAATACGCATAATTAAGCTATATTACCGGTAACATCGTGTAACAAGTGTGTAATTACAGAGCTGCTTTCGATGCCGAAAGAAAGAGAAACTGCTAACAATAAAAACCTGACATGTTTTGTTATCAAACAGAAAAGTAATTAACAATCATTCATTTCTACAACTCACAATGCAGAGCGTTACATTAAGAAATGTTCATATATGCAGACATAACAACATACATGTATCTAGATTTAAACTATAGAGTCTTTAAATTATATTTAATTTAAAATGCGAAAGATAGCCCTGAATATTCCTCTTGACCACTTAAAAGCAGATTGAAACTAAATATATGTAATGGATCTGATGGCTGCCAGTATAATACTCTCAATTGAGTATTCGTACTACAGACAGATATTTATTAAAACAAAATATATTTAAACTGCACCAGGTATCGGACTTAGGATCCCTGAATTTATAACTTGTTATTAACATGAAAGAAAGTAAGTTACCATAGTCAATATCAAAAATAGACCCTCAAATACTGGTCAGCCAACACTAGCTACTTTATATTGCGTGTGCGCACCGTGTTGCCGGTTGTCTCGCTTGTTTTGCTCCAGATTCGTGCCGGTCCACTGACCCTCGTTCTTACGTCGAGGAAACCACGCCCTAGGACTATCTGACACAACCACTCATTGCAACAGCTTTCACGATATCGGATAACGTTCACTATTATATGTTGTGGCCAATGGGCTTTTTATACAGGCCAATAATAACGTGTTATAAATGCCTCGTTTCTCGTAATTTATGAGATAGGTAATCTTTGTTATAAGCTCTATTGCTTATAAGATAAGAAGTGCTCTAGATAATAACTCTTTTATATTTTACCACACAAAGATACGTCCGCCACCAAATCAGGCCTTATCAGGAATTTGCTGGTGCAAGCTCTACGCATTAGCTAGCTCAAAGCCTATCAAGACCCAGGATCAGCCGTCATCAGTACGTAATAGTTACACTTTCCTCTAATAATGGACTTATGAAATCGTTTGATCTGAACTCCTGAGCCAGTCATTAATTTTTCTTCGTTTCCCAGGTTAAAGGTAAATGCTATTGAGTGCTAGAGTGTGAAACTGCGATAACATCGGAACCTCACTTGTTATTATTTAACTTTGCTCTGCAATCTCATGTTTTAAAAATTTTCCAATTAAATATAAATCTAATATTCAACATGAATCGTGAAGAAATAAAAAATCTTTCAATTGTTAAGTTTGTGCAAACAAACAAAACATAAAAAAATAATTACATTTCTATATAAAACTAGGAGATGTAACACTCACAATAGTCTCCACAGATATAACACTATAATAGATGAGTATAACGTATCGTGTTACACTTAAATGGAAGTTACATCATACAACAAATGGTCTCTTTGATGGTTTGGCACAAAAAGAGATCAATAAAACTGATATACTTTCTCTGTTGGATGCTGGATAGCTGCATGCGGTGCGAATAAAAACAATAAATATGATTAGAGAGGCAAATCGTATTATGTTTAACTAATGAACTGTCAGGCGTTACGTATGCTTTCAAGTTAGGTGTATAATTATTTCATCTTCCAAACAATATAGTTAATGTTGTTAGCATTTGACGTAATCAATCTCATTGAGTTACATTATAGATGAGCACAAAAGGAACAGTATAACTCAATAACGATTAATACGTCAATCAAATTTTGAATAGTTTTTATTAGTGGTACGATAAGAAAAAACCAAGATAAAAGTATAGGTTAGCATTTTTGTAAGTACCTGTATCTGTCCCAATATTTTTGTGAAAAAATATTCAAAGCTAATGTTAAAAATGTGAAACCTTAACTACAGCAAAGTATTCCTACTCCTACTTCCTAACACTCGTATGTAAAAATTGTTTCATTTCTGCTCATTAAAATAAAAACCAAGAAATTGAGCATTTCTCTATCGAAATTTTTAATTGCCTTATGCAATTTCGGACAAGTCGTGGATGATATTGGAACAATTCATTGTGGATGGATAATTGTAATTTCACAACACAATTGTAGAGTTTTGACGTGCGTGTGAACATCACGACCCTATTGTTCCGTGATATTTAATTATATTTTGTCGAACTTATTTAGTCATTAAACTATGACCTACTATACTAATTATTTATGTACAAGATAAAAAACAATAGGGCCACTTCTTATCGTTCTCCTTAGATGTCGTAAAAAGCGACCAAGGGATAGGCTTATAAACTTGGGATTCTTCTCATAGGCAATGCAGCTAGCAACCTGTCACTATTTGAATCTCAATTCTCCATTATATTTTATTAAGCCAGCCCAACGGGGCCTATCAGTCTTTTCAATCCTATTGACTCTATCTAACCCACAAGTAATATAGACGTGATTATATGTATGTACGTAAAAATAATCTTGCTTATTTGATAGTGAAGAAAAGCTTGCAACATGAGTTCACTCACAACAACTCATTATCTCTGAATCTTAAATCCTGGTTTAATTTATTGATGTAATAAATTAAACCAGGCATCAGAATCCTGCAACCTTATGACTCTTTCTCCCTCGCAAGGGATAAAAGCAATTGAATTGTCGCAAAGTACATATTTAGAACGCACGGATAAAACTAGTGAGTGCAACATTTAAACTCAAACAAATAATTGGGGATGGGCGCTGGGAGATACCTAGAATTATCAATTAAATTATTATACCATTGCTTTTTGGGAGATACTTATTATTCCTATAAATACATAACAATAAAAGGATTTTTCCATTGTTTCCAGATGAGGCGGCAGGCTCGGATATCAACAGGCGGCGCGCTCGTCGTGCGCTCCGCCTCCGCCCTCCAAGGTAATCCATATCGTATCTTACCAAAACATTTCCACACTAATATATTATTTATACTGGACTCTGTATAATACAATAGGCGGATTTAATGCTTAAAGCATTATATAATAGTCTACCATTGCTTTTGAAATTGAGGCACCTAATTCTCAACATTTAAAAAAACTATGAACTAATAACGCAATAATTTTTCCGCACTGGGCGTTGAAAGTTGGGCACATATTATGTAAGGCTAAGAATATTTTGTTTGATAAAATTACTTTTTCTTCTTTACAGTTTGGCTGTGGTTGCTGATATTTATATTTCAAAACGAGTTTGTCATGTCTGGGTCCATTAAGCCTGGAGTAAGTATACTAATAACTTTTTATCTTATTTTATAGTATTCGTAGAAAATAATGGTCATAACCATTTCCAAAGTATTATCCAGACAGTGTTAATACTCCAAAAATTATACCTAATGTGAATCATATTAATGTAAGATAATTAGATTAGGTCTGGGATAACAAGATTAAGTCTGAATATTTAGTTTTTTTCTGAATAGTTAGACTGGTTGTCAATATCTCTGCAACAAAATTAGGCCATCCAGCTAAATATGACGTTCTTTTTGGAAGACCCAAAAGTCACACAACTGTACTTTTCGGTCAAACTCGTATGGGATTAAGCGATATGTGTATGGATCATTCAAATTTCACTGAATATGTCTGTAATGTTTTTTCGTCCTTTCTAATTTATTATTTTTACTTTCAGTACTTGGACTTCGATAACCTCCCAGAGACGAATTTTACATGCGCGGGCAAAGTTATCGGCGGCTATTACGCTGACCTCGAAACCTCCTGCCAAATGTTTCACGTCTGCACCGTGGGCCAGCAAGACGAGCCCATGGATATCAAGTTCCTTTGTCTCAATGGCACTGTCTTCGATCAGGTAAACAAACTTCTTTTCTTTCGTAGTGCACTCTTTACTGAGTGTTTAACCCAAGGCCCGAAGTATGGAGGCAACTGGGTTAATAAGTGGGAGACTGATTGTAGGTGATGTTTGCATGTTGGCATGGCACTACTAGTTTTCCGTTTCTCCGTAAGGGAAATATTCTTGGATGACTTCAAAAACAAATACATCCTATCTTATTATATAAGTTCAGAGACAATAAAGCTAGTGACAGTGGCCAAACATACAATAGTTACACATACATCGTTTGGTGGAAAGCCCTGAATAACTAGATGTCAATGACGATAAGCGAGATTTTTTACCCAATGAATATCCCTTCCCTACTCTATTTGAAACAACGTGGCTTAAAAATTACAAGCCAAAGATTTACATAATCCTGATAAACTATTGCAACCCATAATTTTTTCAGGAGACAAGAGTGTGTGAGAGAGTAGATGAAGTAGATTGTACAAAGTCTGAAAAATTCTACAGTTTAAATTTAGAGTTATATGGAAGCACTGCACCGCCTATTATTCAAACCGATCAAAAAGCTCAAGCACAATCAACAGAGCAATCTCATCAAAAGACTAAGCCTGATCTTGAACATGAATCAGACCCTATGATAGAGGAATCTCCTACAACAACAATTGATTCAAGTAAAACCAATAGTCACTCTACGGAAGTTTCTGATTCAACAGAGGATCCGTTACAAGAATTTAAAAGAGATGAACCTCAACATCACCTAAGCTCACCAACACAACAACCTATACAAGTGCCAGAAAAAGAAGAACTTACGGAAGGTAATTTTTATGGTCTGTATATTTATTGTCTTTAATATTTATAAAAAATTATATTTTTAAGGAATAAGTACTCTTAAAGTCAATTGTTTTATAATCGTCATCCTCTTGGCACTAGCCCCGATTACATTCTCACCTCTCAGGATATGAACCCGGGTTCCATCTGTGATAATGACAACGATCCGAACGAACGATAGGTATGATTTACCCATTATAACTTCCGTTTAACCTCCACAAACTTGCAGGTTTATTGCTGAGTCACATATGTGCAAGTTTCCTCAACTTATTTAATTATCAGATTTGTGCCTAATAATTATTACCAGTCAATTGATTTTCCTATTCGCGGATATTTTTATTTATGTATATGTACAGCCAAGAAAAGGTACAACTACAACTTAGACTAAGGAGAAACTTTGTACAACCTCAACAAAAATATGCTATTTAGGTTATGTACGTACAGTCTTCCTTTACTTAATTTATACCTACTTTATTTTATATTTCTAATTTCAGATTATCAAGAAGATGAGGAAATTGCCGAATACGAAGATTATTCACATGCGTCGACATCAACATCTACTTCTTCGCCAACTACTACAACAAGAATAACAACTAAACCAACAACAACCGGCACAACGCCAAAATCTACGACAACAACAGTGGCGTCTATCCCATCGTCACTTCGTCCTTCTCCAATAACTCATTTAATTTCGTCAACGCCCACTTTATCTCCTTTGTCGCAACAAACATACTCTTCGATATCGCCATCAGTAACGTCATTGCCGACACTAGATCCATCACTTCTTTCGCCGCAAGAATTTATTTATCGTCATCGAGGCCCAGGGTCCGAAGCAATATCATTCCAACGGCAAAGTTTTCGACCAGCCGATGGAGTTTATATTACCCATGCACCACCGCAGCAGTTTGACCACTTTCAATATGAGTCGTCAAGAACTGCTCCGCGTCCAGCAGCTCCACGACCGATTCCGTTCGTCCAGCGACCACAACCAGCTCCATTTCGCCCAACTACGCTTGATCCTAGAGATCAACTGCTACGTCCAGGACCAACATTTCAACCTTCTGAAAGACATGAGACTTCGATAAAACACAAACATCAAACTTCTCTACCACAGCAACGGCCGTTGCCATTTAATTCATTCTATTTCGATCGAAAACGAAGTGAAGATTCAGGTCCAGAAGATGAATCTTCTTTGTCTCCACGATCGGTTGCACCTCCAGTTTCAGCCGAAAAACCTCCAAGTAAACCAAAAAGTCCTCCTCGAGTTATCGTTACCGCTAGTGCTTCTGTTAGTGACAGCAATGGGAAAAGACTTAATTATACCGTGGGTAATGTCGTAAGTGCAGTGAAGCCCATCGTAAAAATAAACTATGATGACTATAAAGAGTCAGATTTGCTTTTTGATCCATTCTTTTTAGATGTGCCAAAATTACAAAAGAAACGAAAGAATAGGTCATATAAGAATAGAAATGTATTCACCGTTCCCGATAGTGCCGCAATAACAACTGAATATACGAGTGAAAAATCAACAAATACTTCACCACCGGCAACATCTCGTGCAACAACAACTGCAAGATCGACAACTGTTGCGATCACTGCAACTACGAGTTTCACTACAACAACAACAGCCGCTTGGAATCCGAACGACTATGTCGATGATAATTACGAACCCCATGCGTATGTCCCACCGGTGCCACCCCTTGCGATTCTGGTACCAGATCGAAATAAAATAAAGAAAAAAGAAAAACAGTCAAATAGTGATTTGTTTGAAATTAAGACTCAATACAAAGATTTCTCCAAAGTTGGGCATGTAGAAGAAACAAAGCCGACGGAGTCTGCATTGCAGACAACCTCTAGTCAAAGTTCAGAAGTGAATGCGGGGCTTCCCGCCGCCTCACTGCCTCATCCGCCGCCCCTCGAGGCGCCCGCCTGTGCGTCCTCACGCGCCAGTGACTGTCGGATTCGTGCCTAACATTAGCTCACTTCCAATGGGTAAGAGAGGTTTCATCGTTGTATATTTTGTAGTCCTCAAAATTAACAATATTCAATTCAATTTTACCATTTCAAATATAAATACTTAAATTCACAAGTTTGCGACTTAATGCCGAAACAAGAAAAGTTGATCGTGAAACACCTCTTACCCGTTTACTCATAAAGAAATAGTTTCATAATTTAGATAGGTAGTGAATTTTTATCAATTTTCCACGCAATATTTGAATTGTCATAGCACATTACATAGAAACTGTTCTCATATTGCGTGTAATGTATTAGTGTATTTATATAACGTTGCAAATAATTTACCAATTGTAAATATTATTTCTACTATAAATATGTGTAACTTGAAAGTTTTGTTTAAAATTAGTAATATTTATCGAAAATACATTACTTGTAAATACCATAAAAATATATAATATGTTGCTATGTATGTATGGCCATCATTTTATCCATCTCCTTAAAATGTCAGATAAACACTGCACAAAATTAACGGTTTGCCATTAACAGTGTGATAATTCACATTTCATAGGGACTTGTGAAAATATTTGCATAACGTACAAAATATATCTTTTGAAGAAAATAATAGAAAAAACTAAAGTAACAAGTAGGTAATAAATTAGGATTACTTCTGAACGATATGCTGAAGGCAATGTTTATATGCAATGCGGCAACAAGATCAGCATTATCTATCGTAATTGGAAAAGTATAAACGACTGATCAGTATGAGAAGCCACTTTTTGCATAGATTCAATTTACAAATAATAACGAATTAACTATGTTTCAACAAAACTTAGCGCATTGTACGTATATTTTTTACTTTAGTAGTGTGACAAATTATTTACTACGTACTACCTACCATTCGAATATCTGGGTTAGCATTTATTGCACGAGGTCATGCAGAAATAAAACCATGAATGTACCTAATGAGTCCTATCCCATGTGCTAAGCCGCAATTTACGACTTTATATATATATCACGTCTTTCCCTTTAACAGGTAGACAATGCCGATGAAATTAAAAAAATTAAAAGCCACGATCAACTTATGATATAAATAGGTTCTATGAAAATTTCAGATTCGGATGATAGTGATAGATTGCTAGCCCATCACCTAAAAGGAGGATGCCTAGTTTATTAGCCTTTCCATTGAATGACTTTTACAACCTTACTCCCTTGCAGGTACTGTAATAGAAGCAGGCACACACTATAATTAGCTTAGTAGCTTTTTATGACATCTTTGTATGTCCCATTTGAAAGTGTCGGTAAGTAGACGGTATAAAAATGTATACACTTAGTTTATTAATCTTTATAAACTACATGTATATAATTTTTTTTTAGAATTGATTTTTTTTAAAAACCTATTTTTGGTTTGACAGTTGAATAAATATGACGGATTGTTAAAAATATTTCTCTAAGCACCTACTAGATTATTTATAATTTATAAAACGTGCCTATACATATTTTGCGAAACAGTTTATGTAATAATTTTATTACTATAATGGCTACAATACCTGAAATTATGACGATTAGAGAGATGATAGATGAAGCATTTGGAGATCCAGATGTGAGTAACAGTTTACCATCACATTTATTCTCAAGCACAACTGCATCAAAAACTACGAATTCAATGACGCTACAATTTATAATTATACATACAAACATATGGTCACGTCTATATCCCTTGCGGGGTAGACAGAGCCAACAGTCTCGGATAGACTGAATGGCCACGTTCAGCTATTTGGCTTAATGATAGAATTGAGATTCAAATAGTGACAGGTTGCTAGCCCATCGCCTAAAAAAGAATCCCAAGTTTATAAGCCTATCCCTTAGTCGCCCTTTACGACATCCATGGGAAAGAGTTGGAGTGGTCCTATTCTTTTTTGTATTGGTGCCGGGAACCACACGGCATTTATAATTATTCAGACAGTAAACTAATTAGCGCTATAAACAAAATATAAAGCCTGTAATCCACTTCAGGTTCAAACCGAGGCGTTTCATCACGAAAATAATTGATTTGCTTACCAAAGGGCAACTAATTATTTGGTTAATATTTGATTTAATAGATAGGTACTTCATAGTCATTAGCCGTGAACACAGGAACACAATTTAAATTTAACAAAATTTTTAAAATCTCAAATACTACTGAACTGATTTTGTTGTCCTACTGACTTCGAAATTTTTCGCGTTATCAACCAACATACAAACATGCAAAAATATATATTCGTCCCAAGAATTATACTGAGTATCTGCTTCGGTTTTGATGTATTTGTATCTATACCTCCAGCAGGGCTCGTTCTGCTGCCATCTCACCCGTGCATCGGACTTTTTTGATAGTGATCTTTCCCATGGATATCGTAAAAGACAATTAAGGGAAATGAGGAAGGCAAAAATTTATATTTGGGATTCCTGTTGTTGGCGATGGTTAAGCAACTTGTCACTATTTCTCAGTCTTTAAAAACCGTTGGCTCTATCTACCCCGCAAAGGATATACATACATATATTCACGTCTATACTCTTGCGGGGTAGACAGAGCCGACAGTCTTAAAAAGACTGATAGCCCACGTTCAGCTGTTTGGCTTAAGGGTAGAATTGAGATTCAAACAGTGGCAGGTTGCTAGCTCATCGCCTAAACAAGATTTCCAAGTTTATAATAGCCTATTCCTAAATATATATCAAAGGATATAGACATGATTATATGTATGATCTGATTCGATTTGTAAAAAAAATTTAATTGCCCCTGACACCCTGTCATTTAGGTATAATATATATTATCGAGCCATTGTTCACTTTTAGAACTTTATGACGGAGAAAATAAGATGGTCCACTCGGTAAAAAGCGGTATGTAATAAATAGGATTATGTTAATAATTATTTGATTTCCATTTATTTCAGAAAAACGTTGTGCATCATAAACTTATTCAAACTATATTGTATCTCTTGGCAAGACAATTAAGAATGCTGGATAGAAGAGTTAAAATAGAATTGTTTACGAACATAGATGTTTATTCTTCAGAATCTAATATAGTGGTTTCCGAAGTTAAAATACATGCCAATGTTAAAAAAAAGAGGCATGTTCTAAGAGATCCTACGCAAGGTCGAGGCGGCAGCAGAACGAGTCCTGCTAGGGGTATAGATACAAGTACAACTGGGAGAGGAAGCCAGCACAGAGGTACAGCTGGAGACACGAGCGGATCTATACGGGGAGGACCTACGGCTGGAAAATCTACACCTGGAAGGAGCACACCAGGAGGAATCACTCGAGGTGAAACTACACCAGGAGGAACCACACTAAAAGGAACAACACCAGGAAAAGATGACGATCGTGCAGGTGGCCAAACATTTACTTCTCCTAGTGGCAAGGCTTTAACAGCAAGCGAATCTACTGGTCTATCCTTTTCTAAAAAACACGGAGAAAGTACTACTGGAAGGCGAATTGCTGGTACGTCAGGAGGATCATCTGCAGATACTGATGATAGGTCTTTGTCCATGAAAGACACTGAAAAATCATCTACGGAAAAATCTTCAGGTGATAAATCATCTACCGAAAAAACAGAAACATCATCTAAAGAAAAAACGTCTTCTCTAAAAACTTCAACAGAAATGTCATCCACACAAAAATCTTCAACTGAAAAGTCATCTACATATAAATCGACAACAGGAAAGTCTTTAACTGATCAAACAATCACTGAATCACCTACTGAAATAACAACTACTTCTTTGACTAAAACATCTTCCTACGACAAAACTTTTACTGAATTGACCACTACTGATAAAACTTTATCTTCAGATAAAAGTTCCACTCAAAAAAGTAGTACTGAGAAGTCTTCCACTGAAAAATCTACAGATAAAAGTAGCACTGTAAAATCTTCTACGGATAAGAGCGTCACTGAGAAAACCACAGATAAAAGTTCAACTGAGAAATCTACAGACAAAAGCTCTACTGATAAATCTACAGACAAAAGCTCCACTGAAAAGTCTTCAGACAAGAGTTCGACTGATAAAACAACCACTGAAAAACCATCAGATAAAAGCACCACAGAAGAATCTACTGATAAAAGCACCACTGAAAAATCCTCTACTGACAAAACTATCACTAAAGTATCTTCAACAGAAAAAAGTATTACTGATAAATCTTCCATGGACAAAAGCATTACTGACAAACCTTTCACAGATAAGAGTACTGCTAAAAAATCAACAGATAAAACCGCGACTAAGAAATCTACTGATACAAGTCCCACTAGAAAATCTAAGGATACAAGTGTTGGTAGGAAATCTACGGATAAAATTACTACTGATAAAACATCTTCCGATAAAAGTGCCAGTGACGAATCATCTGTAGATGATCTAAGTACTACTGAGAAATCAACAACTGTAAAAAGCACTACCGAAAAATCATCTACTGATAAAAGCACTACAAAGTCTTCTACAGACAAAAGCACAACTGATAAGTCTTCTACAGAAAAAAGCACCGTGATGTCTTCTACGGACAAAAGTACAATAGATAAATCTTCTATGGAAAAAAGCACAACAGATAAATCATCTACCGACAAAAGTACCACTAAATCTTCTTCTGACAAAAGCTCGACAGAAAAGACATCCTCGGCTAAAACGACCACTTTATCTTCTGATAAAACCACAACTGGAAAAACAACATCATCATCCACAAAGGACACAACCTCATCATCTGGGAAGGTAGGTTATGAAAAAATTCTAGTAATAAGAATTAATAACAATGAAGATCATTCATGTATTGCCAGATCCAGCATAAACTTATTCAAATGCTTGCCAATTTTCAACGTACAGTTAACCGCGTGTTAATGATGCAAAGAACACTATACTTAAATGCGGTTAATGGTTTGCAGTGCGATATACTATTAACTGTACAAAATAGAGTAGGTTAAACTATTACTAAAAATAATGTTAATACTATTCAGCTTAGGCATTGCGATGTTATCGACGAAGCTAGGCGATCCAGTAGAACAGTTAACATAAATTTATTTCTTGTCTCCTATTCTAATTCAATAGCATGCAACGCGACACCATCGACAACTTTCGGAGTTTGAGATGCAAAGGGAACGAGAACTACGAATTATACACCAGGTGCCTGCAGACGACAAATTTTTTTTACAGCGACACCAGTTCCTGTTTATCTACCGCTATATTTTTTATTTCATTTATTTTATTTTTTTTATTAATTTCAGCTACCGTTGGTATGTATGATTACTCTTAAAATATGTCAATTGAAAAGGAAAATATTACTTCACCCATAACTTTTTAAAACAAAGTCTTTTAAAATATACTTCTACTTTAGTGCTTGCAGTTTCATAAAAATAAAATTAATGCAAATTTTAAAATAAAATTTTAACTGCATCAACGCAAAATTATGCTACTCCGTAATATTTAAATATTTTGTAATAATTATATAATATTTTATAATATTTTGCAAACTTGGGATTCTTTTTTAGGCGATGGGCTAGCAACCTGTCACTGTCACTAGTTGAATCTCAATTCTATCGTTAAGCCAAATAGCTGAACGTGGCCATTCAGTCTTTTCAACACTGTTGGCTCTGTCTACCCCGCAAGGGATATAGACGTGACCATCCCCGCAAGGAATAATGTTTGTAATAATATGCCGATTTTTATTATTGATGAATTGAGTAGCAGAAATAGACATAAGAAATTTATTTTCACGTCATTATAAATATATTTCACAGAGAGCTGATTCCCGCGAAGAACATGAGAAATCGCCAACACCTATGGCTTCTTTGGAATCAGTTGGTAAGTATTGTTTTCTCATGCGAAGTTCTTTAGGGTTTTAAAATTTTTATTATCTCCCTTTTTTATTTTATGTTATAGAAGTCCAGTATGAAAAACTGCTTGTTGGTGAGTAATAAATATAATGTATAGTATTTAATATATAATACTCAACAAATCTACGCCCTCATAAAATTTGAATAATGTTCATTAATAATTATATTTTAGCTTTTTTACTCTCATTAGAAAGTAACATTTTTTTTATTTTATACAGTTGAAAGGGTACCAAGTGACGAAGCTAAAGCTCGAGCTAGTAAGTTGCCACTATTTATCACATATTTTATTCACATTATATCCTTACCTTTGCTTAGTATATAAAATTAGTTATTATTACGAATGAAAAGATGGGAGATTAAAAAAATATATAATAATTTTAGCTAGATATGCCTCAAAATTCTTTAATAAAACTTACACTAAACCTTAACCTAACTTCTCAAAAAATGCATTAAAATACATAAATTTATCAAATCAGGTCGGCTGCAAGGTGAACAACGTGGAGCTACCCCTAGACTTTCAATAGTAACACAAGAAGAATTCGCAAAACTTGCTAATGTAGTTCGAAGTTTACAACAAAAGTTCGACCCAATAGGAGCAGCAGAATTCCCGGAAAACATACAACTTATGCAAGAGCTACGTAAAGGTGCATCTTTAACAGATGCAATGGCAGCTTTGCAACTATCAGCACGCCTGGAAGCGGCGGAAAAGGCGCTAGAACGCATGACATCACTTGTAACAGAACTTGCTAGTAAATACCCTGACGTAGACTTGACTTCGATAATGGAACGGGTAAGCATGTTGGTAAAATGGAAAAATATTTCTTTATTTTTGGAAATACTTTGTATCCATAGCGACGTATAGTAGTAATTGTAATCTTACTTTCTTTTAACTATTCCTAGTCTGAACCAACCACAGAAGTTATATACAAAGGGCGGCCTGGACCATCCTCTCAAGTACCACCACAGCTAACTAAAGAGGCTGCATTTAAACAGCCACCCAAAGAAGATAAATCGAAAATAGTAAAAAAAATGAAACTTGATGAATCAGCTATAGACACTTTTTCAATACCTGCGTTAGAATCCGAGGAAGAAAAAGAAACCCAGAAACCTGTTACTATTGCTGCTCCTGTTGCTGAAGAAGAAAAAGAAAATCCAGATTGGATCACAGCTGAGGAATTAGAGTACAAATATTTTGTTATCTTAATTCTATACTAGAACACTTGATACTAGTACCGTGATACTCTAGCTTAACTACAAGCAGGATTTATTTTATACTGTGACTTAAAATTGAGAGTAGAAGCAGATTAATCGTACAATCATTACTTCAGTTTATCTTAACTTCTTTTTTCAGCGCGGCATTAAAAGAGGTTTCAGTAAACTTATTCGATTCATTCAACGTAGTTATTAATAAGAACAAAGCAAATGTCGACTCTGCACTCAAAATGGCTAACAGATTGGGTTAGTATTCTAAGAGTAGTAATGACACTAATATTTTTAAGTTCTTGTAATTCGGTAATAAAATTAGTAGATCTTGTCAGTGGAGTCAAATCGAGCGTCTGTCATAACTTTATGAGGTATTTTTTCTGTTTGGTTTGTACGTTTATTTTTTCTTTTATTTGATCAAACGTAAGTTAAAGAATGAGAAGGAAAAGAGTAACAATAGGTAACATAAATGTAGTTAACACCCCTTCGTCTTGCAGTTGCACTATTGCATTGTTACACTATTAGTCCTAGAGCCCGTGAACGCCAGACATACCTTATTTTGTAAAAGCTGAAAGTTTCTGTAAATGTGCCTCTAGTACAGGTAGGAACGATCCCCACCTATGATACTCAGGCAGTGGTTGCTTTGGCAGGTAGCAGGTAATAAAGGTATACTTTTTTCAACCTGAAATTCCTTAATTTGTAAAGCTCAATTTTTTGATATTTTATCCGTAATAATACACAAACTCGCGTTACTCATTGCCAGACACCTACTATGGTTGCAACCCCTTGACAGACACCCCTAAACTATAATATTTTGTAACTCTACTTACGTCATTTTGTAAAATCTGAATTTCATACATATTTTTCGGGGAATTATTCAAACAACGTTTCTGTAGTAGCCAGACATTTTTGAAGGTTCTATTATCCTGCCAGACGCATTGGAGTGAGCAAAAGATGCAAGAGTGCGGAGTATATGTAGTAACTGGAGCGAGTGGGACAGAGCGTTCGGTTTCTTGCGACGTTTCATTGCGCATCAGCTGTCGTTTATTTTGCGGTCTCTTTTTCTAATTTATCAAAAAAATATATTAAATAAAAGCATTACATACAACATTTTGAAAAAAATGTTCATTAAGAATTATACAGGGTGACTTTTAATTCAACTGCATAAATTTAACTGTTAAGTGTACTCATCTAAAAGATATTTAAAAACGTTAAAAGAAAAATATCGATTCATATTTCAGAAAGTACGAAAAAAAATAAAAGTATCAAAATCCACGATCCTAACGTCATTACACCCCGGGCGGCGGAAAAGCGACGCGTAAGATTCAGAGGTCAACGATACAATTCATTTAGCTGAGCGATCTCGACAACTCTGTATTTTACTTGATCTTGATACTAGAAAAATAATTTATTTTTCAGACATTTATTTACATGTTAGTTAGTATTGGTCTTTAATAAAGCGTGTGACGTAGTTTTTGAGGGCTTTTTAAATGTGAAAATGATGACGTTTAATTTAAATAAAAATAGGCTCAAACAGCTCAGAAACATGGGTGTAGTGTATGTATAAAATATTAATACTGTGAAAAAACTAAACAATTAATTCATATTATTTTTAAGTTATATGAAGTTCATTTTATAAAATAATCTCTTTATATTTGAGGTTATGTATTTTTCGTAATTTTAAAATAGTCTGATATTTTTTGAAAGTCTCCTCGTAAAATATTATAAGATCTTCACTACTTTTTTTACAGACAAAGCAAACTCCGTCTTCTTTTTCGTCACTCATGATAGCACTATTAAAACTGGATCAAATTTATTTTACAACGAGCACAAATTAATATTACAACGTTTACTATGCGTGTATAACCGTCCGCTGAACGATACCCACTCTGTTCCACTCGCTCCAGTTACTACATATACTCCGCACTCTTGCATCTTTTGCTCACTCCGATGCGTCTGGCAGGATAATAGAACCTTCAAAAATGTCTGGCTACTACAGAAACGTTGTTTGAATAATTCCCCGAAAAATATGTATTAAATTCAGATTTTACAAAATGACGTAAGTAGAGTTACAAAATATTATAGTTTAGGGGTGTCTGGCAAGGGGTTGCAACCATAGTAGGTGTCTGGCAATGAGTAACGCGAGTTTGTGTATTATTACGGATAAAATATCAAAAAATTGAGCTTTACAAATTAAGGAATTTCAGGTTGAAAAATGTATACCTTTATTACCTGCTACCAGCCAAAGCAACCACTGCCTGAGTATCATAGGTGGGGATCGTTCCTACCTGTACTAGAGACATATTTACAGAAACTTTCAGCTTTTACAAAATAAGGTATGTCTGGCGTTCACGGGCTCTTGCTCTATATTATTGATTTATTGACTATTTTTAAAACAGAAATTAAATTGAATGCTTCACTGGATCTTGGAACACGAATGACGGACCTGGAAGCATTAGTAGCACAATACGCTGAGCAAGTAAATACATTAGACACCGGTCTATCATCACAGGTAAAATAAGTTTTATCAATCCATCAATATTAAATTATAGTCTACATCGGATATTTAAATTTTACGTTAAAAATATTTCGTCTTTAAAATATTTTAATGGCAGATGACAAATTATCAAGAAGAATTAACTCAAATGCAGCATGATCTTGAATCAGGATTGGAAAATATGGCTGAAGCTTTAGCTTCCACCGGAGGTGATACCACAGGTAAGGAGGTTATCTGTGCGAAATTGTATTCCTAAATTATTTTTATTTGGAATAATAGTTGCAATAACGGATTCATAATATTTTATACAAGTGACTTACATATTATTACGATCATTCGAAAAAAGTTAATTTAGTTGATTCAGTTTTTTAAATACTCGTACCTATAAAATTCGCACGAACCTTGGTGAGCATTTGTTAATTTTGTAAATGTTTTTTATGACATGTCCACTCCAGTATTAATGGTAATTTAAGTATCTTTTGTTTCTTTTAGCCGTGGCAGAACTAAATAGCCATTTCACCAATTTGCAATTGGACTTTGAAACAACAAATTTAAGGCAGAACGAGTTGCGAGAAATACAAGTGGCCTTGAAGTCTGATCTAGAGGTGAAATATTTTACTTTTATACATTTTTGTTAAGTAAGTAGTACAAAAATTAAAGTACTCAATAAAGTGATTAAAAAAACTTTAAATATTTTAGGTACCTACCTACGAAACAAAGTAGCCTTGATTATGATTTTTTATACGTACTATTTTTTATAATACGTCTACTGTGGTATCTAAATAAGATACCGCAGTAGACATAAGATGTATCTGATATAACTCTAAGCTTTTATTGAAACAATAAGTATTCATATTAATATAATTTTCTTTAGGACTTACGAAGGGAAATAGAAATTCTTCGGGGAATTAAATCCGATCGCGATGAAGTAGCGGATGCATTGAGGGATAAAGTAGGACTTGGAACCTTAAATGGTCTCGTATCTTTGGAGCAATTTGATGCAGTGAGAGGTGATATGGAACAAAGAATAGGTGCTGCTTATGATAAATTTAACAATCAAGAAATAATTTGGCAAGTAAGCGCAAATGATAATATTGTAGAAAACATAGAACTTAATATACAGATATTTTCTTCGATTTAATCTGTATTTATAATTCTAAGTTATTCAAACCTGTAAATTTCACTCCATAAGTCATTTATTTATTAATTTCAACAAATTATCATAATTTCAGAAAGCTATTGATGACCTTTTAAGGGAACTGTCGGAAAAAGCAGATTATTCGCAACTCGTGTTTTTGCGAGAAGATATCCAGATGAATTTGGAGAAACTGAGGAAAAGATTACAAGAAATGTTGGATATTGTGGGTGAACCTCAAGCCGCAGCCGTTGCCAGAAAGGTTAATAAATCAATTGTGTAATAAGATAATTACTTCATGATACTATCTTTAATAAAATATATTCACACTTTCCATTCCTAGAAATATTTGTACTTTTATAAATTACAAATTACTATTAAGTTCTTTAGAAAAACATTTTTTCCTGAAAATTTCTCTTATTGTCAATAAACATCCAAAACCCAGGCCAATCAGAAACAATGCTTTTATTATAACCTGACCGGAGATCCCTTTTTGTCTCAGAGGTGCACATTTTATCACCGCGTACCATATTCGATAATAAGTGTCATAATTGAGTCATCCCAACAGGTGCACAGGGATACCAACTGTTTGTCCTGCTCTACGCCAGCGTTTATGCACTTGGTGGAGCCTCACAAAGTACCACTACTACCGGCTATGCCAGGAACAAGGCCACCAACGTTAGGCGCAGAATCTCCGGCGAAAGTCGAAGATGGATCCTGTTATCCTGGTCTGCCAATACCGCATCCTAGGGATCCCAGGTTACTGATTTATGATACATAATGTGATAGTGATATTTAAGTAAAAGCAGAATTGAACTATATCAAAAAAAGATTTAGTACCGCAGTCGCCGCTTTTGAATTATTTTATACGAAGTTGTATACAACCCCGCGCGTTCGCACTGCACTCGAGTTTGTTTATCATGGTTTAGCTATTGGAAAGAAGGAGGCTGTGATCAATAAAATATATTTAAATCAATTTGGAACTTTGTCAATTTCGTAAAGATTGAACACATATTTAGCATGCTTGTTTTACGCCCACTATAAATAAAAGTAAATTACAATTGCTTGACCAACAGAGCACACATATGTAATCGATACTGCGGCGGTTCTCACACCAAAATAACCACTACTATTAGCCGTGTCCCAACCGGCATGATAATAAGCCCAGCAAGACGGGATCCTTCAGTAAGTGCAATTTTTTTTTCTTAAAAACAAGCAGTTCATCGTTACCTTGTAATTAATTATTGAATTGATTACCTTATGTTAAAATCTGTTTTAAAATCTTTCTCTCTCACATATTAGCGTGATTCCAGTTACACCCTCCGCCATTAAGCATTGTAGCATAGGGTAAGATAACTTTAAATGTTGGCACTTATTATTCAGGCAAAGACTGGAGACGGAATGATAAAGAAACCGTGCATACCATGCAACAAGTCGACAGTACCAAAGGATAAACCACGTAAATGTTCGGAGAGCCCATCTGCGAAAGGTAAAATCTTAGACTGCTGATATACAAATCTGCCAAGTTAATTTTCTATGGGCAATGAATTGAATATATAAAACTATGTAATTTATTTTTCTTTAAAAGGGTTTTATTTTTATTAGGCGCATCGGAGCCAGAGGATGATGAAGATTCAGACATGACTCCTGAAGATTTTATGACGTCAATGAACACTGCGGAAATGGATGGGGGCGACACGACGCCGCCAGTACGCCTTGAAGAAGATATGTAATATTTAATTAAAACTTGAATATTATTTAGATCTTTTTTAATAAAAAAATGTATAAAAATTAATCCTTTTACTTACGCGCCCTAAAGGGAATATTCCAAATTTTCCCCAGAAACAGTTTTTGCTAAATGCAACGCGGCAAGAGTCGTAGGCAAAAGCTTGAGACGTCACATTTAAAATTATATTGATTAAAATATCATGAACAATAAAACAAACTGGTGGAAAATATAAACAATTTAATTTAACCTTCAGGTTCATTACACACTTTCCAAAAGTCTTGAATGAAGAAAAAAAATTCAATGAGTATTTCATTTAATAATCTTAATGCTACTTTGTTTCGTACAAAAATAAAACGTTACAATAATTATCATCTACTTAAAAGTACAACATTCAACAATTTATAATTTAGAGAAAGTCACCTTTCTTCTCCCTGTAACAACATCACTGGGGCAGTCTAATAAACACAACAAATAAGCGACCGGACGCGCGTCACTTTGAGTGTTCTTGTCGGGTCTTAAAGCTTTTAAACTCTATGGACGGGTCCGTAGAGTGAGATGAGTGGCCTACAATAAAACGTATGGCACGGCTACCTTCCACAGTTGTCGTAAAAACTGGCAGACCCTCGATTGGGGATCTCTGCAAACTCACGTTTCGGCGTACATAGTTTGCTGCTGAAGTCTACGTTACGTTTCCTGAAAATAAAGAAAAGTAAGAAAATAAAAATAAGTTTTATGAAAACATTTACTCATATTTAACTAACGCTACTCGTCGTACTCGCTATGTCGTACTTAACATAGGTATGCTACTAAGAATGTTTTTATCACATTTGCCGAGTGCCTGACATAAGGCTGTAATTTTTCGGGCTACGTTTTACGGTGCTGTGTTCAAGTCCTTCGCTACCATCATACCCTGGCCGGAATTTGAACCCAAGAAGTTGTGTCTTAGGCGCTAGCGTACACGCACTACGGATAAAGTCACAGGCTTCTGCAGGTTACATGCAAGTAAAAGAAAAAACGAATAAAAAGTTACCCTCTACTCGGCAGTTCCATCTGGTCCACGATGACTGACTTGACGTACAGCCGGTCGTTGCACCACAGGATGCACAGAGATCGCGGCTCCAGTACATTCATGTCGTACTCCCACGATAACTCCACCTAATAAAAAAAAAAAATTTTTTTTTCATCAGTGATCTACAGGGAGAAATAACTATTAAAATAAGTACTACAAATGTTAAAAAAACTCTCCCGTTACCTGCACCTCAATAAGTGACCTTGGTGACTGTGACTTGTTCACCTGACATTACTGATCACAGGATTATGGTTGGCCACAATCCAGTGATCAGTAATGTCAGGTGAAGCTACTCTCGTCTACCCTTTGTTAACCTGATAGTAAGGTTAGGTTAACATTGGTTATGTTTCCCTGCTATCAGGTTTACGAAGGATATGAATTTTCTTATACCTATAGTCAGAACCATCAGTTCGTAGTGAATTATAGAACTAGGATAGTTTTTACCTTCCTAACTTTTCCTCCTAAGTCCATTGGATGTGTTACCACAATGGTATATGTTGTACCGTGTTCTAATCTGAAAACAAATTTATTAGTAAACCTTCAAATATAGATTTCTTCGTTAAAAAATGTTTTTAACATGACCATGGACATCATGAATATTCATTCAATCTTCACAGAGACGCCGTTAAACTTTTGTTTAAAACTTTAGGTATAAATTTATATCAGATTAAAATTAATTATAATATAAAAATAATTTATACCTACCTACAAAATAATATTGATATATTTAAGAACTCGTAGACAAACTTACTTTACGTAATTGCTAGGAGTGAGATCCATTCCTCTTATCATACCACGATCTGACAGCAATGTTACTTTTAAGAAACCCTGAAATTATTTAAAATATTTTACAATCTTTGAATAGCATTTATACACAATTTACATAAATGTGCTTGAAATATTGTACCTGAACCCACTCCTCTGCTCCTTTGGGATTGGCCAGCTGAATTGACACCTTATAGTGTCGTTCTGTGTATCAAATTTAACGTTTTATTAACAAAAAAATCATTACAGACATAAGTATAATAAAAGGCACATAAAGGGACATTTTAATGTTCAAATATTCAAATAAATAGTAATAAATACTCATATTACTATGTGATTTCTAGCATTTTGAGTCGACTAAGGGATAGTAAACACTTCGTAGAACCATGATCGAAGTCGAGTTAGGTTCCCCTGTTAGCAGGTTCAAATTCAAATTGAAAATTATTATTCACGCTCCCGTAGGTCATTCTGGAGTCACATCGTGTTTGATGACCTGTCTCACCCGTTCTTTGATCATGGTTTTCATCACAGGTTACACAAGTCCCGAACTTACTTTGAGGCTAGCTCAATCTGAGTAATTTGTCTCTTAAATATACATATATTTATTTTCTTTATATATGGCCTCCGGGCGAGGGCTCGGAGAGTTCATAGAGCTATGAAGACTAAACTTTATTTTTATTTTACTTTATACATTTGGATGACAACAGCAAAATTAGTCCACGACCCTATGAATTTATACAAAAGTAAATATTATTTCTAATACTAACGGCAAAACGGCAGTTCTTTCCCTGTACTGAGATAATACTTGGCTCCAATAGTCTCTTGCTCTTCCGAAGGATACACCTCGTTTTCCGTTTGGTTGTTTTTGTTCGTAATAAGTCCGGGAGAGCTGTCTGCGTGGAAGCTACAATTTAAAAAAAAATTATAACGTATTTTTCCCCCTTACAACACAAGTTGAATTTTGAGATTACAAATGAAAAGGTTTTAACAAAAATAGTTACATTCCAGATATGAGAAAGAAAAGATAAATACTCGTAAGAAATATTTAAATCAATCAAAGCATATATTATAATATTGAATAACATACCCCATTATCGCACATCCGTGGCCGCAATGAAAACACTTTCCAGCCAAGAAATGTTGGTATGACGGACATTGATGTCCTATAACATAAATAAAACTATTAATACCCAATAACCTTTAGATCTATTATCTCATTAAATCAGTTATAGTTCCTTACCTATATAAGGGCATTTTCCGTTAATCGACTCTGTGAATAACTTAATAGCTCTAACGTGATTGCAAGCTACTAATACCCTCGAAGCCTCTTCTAAGCCTTGCTTAACCAGCGTTAGGGGAACTAATGGTCCCTCGGTAAGGTCACAACCTGGCTGTTCCTTGCCATTATTCGGGTAAAAGTCCAAGTGTCCCACGGGTTGGGACATCCCGTATCCTGCCATAAACACAAAATCTGTCGCACGTGTGAAATAAACACGTCGGTCAATTAGTCGGAATATGCGACAAAATAATATATATTCATAAACTATATACATGAATGAATGAACGATTTCGAAGCGAAAAGCACGGTTTATTTACATAAATACATATATAATTAAGTATCGGTTAGTAAATTAATGAACAAGAGCAACAAAGCTTTGTAGTCTTGCCACACAGTACCTGACACTATATGATACAGGTAAACAGAACTGTTGCTGTCCGGATTTCCTTAAAGCAAAGACAAATGTGACAAGTGTGTGAGTTAAATATTTACTACGATTACATATCGTTTTATTACACACATTGGAAAGAGCCAATTTAATCTGTGATGCCATCTTGTGATCGCGCGGTAAACATCCAAGGATTTATATCATATAGCGTCTTAATTCTGTGTGACAGACTATAATAAACATAAAATTGGTAGTCAATTTTAATTATTAAATGATTATAAACATGAACTATATACGGGTGGAGCTCAAATGATTATAACAAGCGTATGTGCATAAAAATGATAAATGAATATTTACGCTTGGGGCATTACCTAAGAGGAATATGCTCTTTCCATCAGTGTGTATGACATCTACGAGTTGAGCATCTGAAGGGTCCAACCTCACGTGGGTGGGCATACCTTGGAAGTAAGGCTCAGCTGGGTCCAGGCCCGTAATCCTTCCTAAGCCCTAGGGAATTACAAGCTAAATCAAAGACAATATGAAGACTCAATAGTGCTTATTGACTTAATTGCATGTAAATAGCGGTCGTTAGTCCAGGGGTCACTTACTTGAATTCTCTCGCCCGCGTAGCCGGCTGTGTGAGCTCCTAAAGAATGACCTATAATGTGGACATCTAACGGGTTCAGTCCATATTCTTTCTGTGAACAGATAAAATTAAGTTCTTTTACATTTTAAAACTTCATTATTTACACAAATTTATTTAAGGAAATTTCCAAATATGCTATTTATGTTAATTAATTCAAAGCAAAATTAGCAATATTGCAGAATGAAGCATTATTAAGTCATCTTTTCATTTCACTCACTTGTAAAGTATTGATGAAATGCGCCACCTCCAGCCCCACGAGCCTGGTGTTAGCCGTGGCTTGCGTGTACAACGGCAGACTGCCTCCAGCCCAGTCCACCACTACCACGTTAAAATCTCCTGCCTTCACCAATTCATCTTTCATCTCACTGACCTGGAATTTGTAGGCAAAACATCTTCATCTTCAAAGCAAACCAATTAAATAATGCGAAATGTTCCATTTATTATCATTACATTTACCAATTTATGTACACCGAAAATATAGGAATGATAAGCACAAGAATCAAAAGTTTCTGCATGTTTCTAAAGAAATCACTTCCAGCAGTCCCAAGACAGTTATTGCATGCTATATTGTTGATTTAAGTATCTAGTAGTACCTAGTAGTAATCTACCGATAAAGGTAAACAAATTTATCACTTTTTAAGAATTTATCAGGTGACCTCATAAATACTACATAAAATAAAATACTATTTTTGCTGTACATATTTTCACTTTCTCTGCATTCCTAAGAATACGGTACTTGCGTCGTAAATTTTAAATTCTATAGGATTTCTGGAATTTTCTACGTCGGGTAAGTAACACAAAGTAGCCATTTAGCAGAGACGAGTTTCTTTACTACTTTCCCAATAAGTTGTTGCCTTGTGAACTCAATTACTTTATAATGAACCGGTTGAATGCTTCCAGTGAAAAGAAATACTGACCCAATTAGAGAGAGGAGTGTCAATGAACCCGTGGATGATCATCTTGGTCAATCGCTGGGGGTTGAAGTTAGACTTCGCTATTGTTTTATTCACGTTAACGTTTAATATCTGTCCGTCGGTGGGATTTTTCTTCGTGTAGAGGATGAACCTGAAATAGAATGTAGTAAAAAATTACTTAATTTATACAAATCACTATGTATACAAAAACGTTACTTATATTAGGACGCGTTTCTGTTCTTCAAATAAAAATACTAGCACACTGCATACGTAAGTAAATATTCTTTTTTTTTAACTATTTTAGGTTGTCCTTGGTGATAGTATAATAACGACTAGATATAGCTTCTACTTAATGAATACTAGCCTCTTGTTGTTTTTTTAAATACTTACAATAATTTTGCACATCAGTTGGTATGCGGTTACCACAGATAGAGATGACATTATTTGCAAGCACGCATTGTAGAAAATTCATACATTTCCAAAAGAAAAAAATAGCCTAAAATAAATTTATGTAAAGAGGCCTTTGTTTGGCAAGGCCGATCGGATAAAACAGACGTACGTAATAAATAATAGGTACCTCGTGTTGATAACGACTCTTGGCAAAGGAAAGACGTTGAATGGCCGGTGTATGAGGTGATACCAACTCCTGGTGATGTTCAGACACCCGAGCTCGTCGTAACATCGGGTTTCGTTTTCAACTGAAATTAACATTTTAATGTGAAATTAGTATTAAAAGATGATCGGATACAACAGACAATGGAGTAAGATGTTAATAAAAAACGTAAAAATGGAAGAACTAAGTAGATAGAAAACTAGATGACATATCCATTATCTAATACCTACCCCAATAGACAGTGAAATGGTAAAGCCTTTTGTAAAAAATCTTATTTAGAGTGTGTGCAATTTCTTAACATCACCATTTTCTAAAAAGGTATTTTATTTGACCCTTGCTCCAATAGCAATTACAGTCAATGTTATCACGTAAATATAATAGGTAAACCAAATGTATTTAAAGGTTTTTATGTCCAATATAATAACATAACTAATTGTTAAATTATTATTACAAAGCTATAAGCTAGTCGCAACCAGCAAAACTAATTGTCATTATTTATAGTTAAAAATATTATAGTAACGAAGAAAATTACTTTTTACACGTAAAATGTCAGTAACAGATAGTTATTCAGGATATACGACTGTGCTTTCTTTTTCTGAGCGTAAAATTAGAATAATTCTTGACCACGACTAATCGAAGCCGCAAGTAGACATAAGTAACAAAAACAACTTGTAATATGTATGTCTACACTATACAAAGACAATACTTAAGCAACAAATGTATGTAAGCCAGTTAGTTAAGGAATATTTGCATATACTCTGTGCCAACTTGGGTTTGGTACCTAAACATTTAAAACTTTGACATGCCCATACTCTAAAACCTTTCAGTGAGCACAATGAAATCCATAAACCTTAATCACTCCATTAGTTGAGCGGACATGAATATTTAGGTATACATTGCAGAAGAGAATTAACTAAAAGGTCAAGGCCTTCCACGTAGTATCAGTTAGACCACTACAACATTCCTCAAACTACTTTATAATCGTCTTAAAATAAAGATAACAAGCTTAAGATATTCGTGCCGTGTAGTTTCCGAAATAGGACCACTAAGGGATAGGCTTATAAACTCGGGATTCTACTAGTGCGCGATGGGTTAGCAACCTGTTACTATTTGAAGTTTCAATTCTATTATAAAGCAATACGTGGGTTTTCCATTCTTTTCACCACTGTTCGCTCTGTCTACCCTGCAAAAAAATATAGTCGTGATAATATTTATGTAAAGATATTAGACTGAAGATAACAATCTTCAGCTATAATATTGTGCTTTGTTTGCCTTATTTTTCTTAAATCAGCAGCAGTCTTTTATTTTTAGTCACCCGGAAATTACACGGATCAAGTACACTTGTCACCTTCAATGTGTACATAGTGGTGTCATCTTAACGAATAATAAGCAAAAGTATGGCTAAGCCTCGTGGATCTGCTGGAAGAGGTTTACACAGGTCATACAGATTGGAATGATCTGAAACTAATATGGTTTTCTCTTTCCTCTTTCTTTCTCTCTTTCCCGTTTATTGACCAACGCACCTTAAATATCACTGAAATGACGAGTTTCTGGAAATATATTTACTAGAAGACCCCAAGAAATGGCGTCACCTACCAACTTCGCTTCGCTGCGTTGCAACAGTAATTATTACATACATGGTAGCCACGGTATGTTGACCTCGATCCGGTCGGAGCGCGCCCAGTTGAACGGGTCAAGAATTCCGGCAAACGCTGGTTGCAGCCCAAGAAGTATGCACCACAGCATCACGCGAAGGTGTCTGTCAGTCAAATGCAGACGGAGCATCGCTGGTGACCTGAAATTTGCAATAATATCTAAATAAAAATAAAAAAATGTACATTTAAACTCTATAGGAATCCAATGGACATAAATCAAATACAACATTTAACATACATACATATTATCACATCTATATCTCTTGCGGGGTAGACACAGCCAACAGTTTCGAAAATACCAATAGGCCACGTTCAGCTGTTTGAAGAATAATTATATAAATAAAGCATTAAATAAATAAACAATTTAAATAGAGTATTCGGGAATATTCAACAAAGAAAGTAGTACAGGCCACTTGTAAATGCATTTTATATTCGAAAGAAAAACAAGCATCACAATCTTATATTACCTAGTAACTAAAATAACTACAGAGGAACCTTACATAACCTACTGGATATGAATATTATAACACCTTACAGCATAATTACATCTTGGTACGTGCAAATTTTATTAGCATAAAGGCTTTCTTACATAATCAAAAAACAATATAATGCAGCTTAATGCACCTAATCTCAATATAGGTTTAGATTTTTATCAAATAATTTTATTAGCTCAGTAGATGGTCTTATCTAAGAGACAGTCACTGTGTCGTAACGGTTAAGTAGGAACTCGCTACCCGCACAGTACGTAGTAACCTTAACAAAATGTTAATTACCCGCACGTAGTTTTTACTAATATCGGAAAGGGATTATTGAACCTTGAAAATTAAAGCCAATTCTGTGAACAACTTACAGTTATCATGCAAAGCAAATATATGTATATAGTAATAGTATTATGTATAACATACATATACATATGGTCACGCCTATATCCCTTGCGGGGTAGACAGAGCCAAAAGTCTTGAAAAGACTGAATGGCCACATTCAGCTATTTGGCTTAACGATAGAATTGAGATTCAACACGTGACAGGTTGCTAGCCCATCGCCTAAAAAAGAATCCCAAGTTTGTAAGCCTATCCCTTAGTCGCCTTTTACGACATCCATGGGAAAGAGATGGAGTGGTCCTATTCTTTTTTGTATTGGTGCCGGGAACCACACGGCACGATATGTATAAAATTTATTATATTGAAGAAAAATTCTACGTTAAGACATTGAGCTGTTGATCATTACTCTATTTTTCAATCTGAAGTCCACCATTGAGGCAGCTAAACGTGGTTATCAAGTCTTGTGAGTAATGGCTCTGCTAACCCCGTAAGGAATAAAGGATAAATGTTGGTTATATTTATTATGCTAGGAACTAATTTAAAGAATGTTAATATTCACGCTGTTAAAATTGACTTTCAAACATTTTCATACTGTGACTTACAATAAAAAAAATACTCCTAATGGGTAAATGAAAGGTAAAATAAAAACCAATGTTTTTTTTCATCAACCAATGGTTATTTTGGAAATTTATCATCAACAAGTAGATTCTCTGTATTCTATCGAATAGATAGATGATTGACTTTTTTAATATTTATATAACCACGTCTATATCCCTTGCAGGGTATACAGAGCCAGCAGTCTTGAAAGTCTGATAGGCCAGACAGATATTTGATATTGATTGTCTGCTAAAATATTGCAATTTAATAATGAAGTTCAAATGAGCAAATTAACAGTGCAGACAGGTTCCAATCAGAGTTGCTTCCAGGTCGATCAGGAGTATTCAGATTACGTTTAAGCTATGTTACAATGACGTTTACGTGTTGTAACCGATATTAAGATAGTAATTTGACGTATAGCAGCGTCCAGCGTGCGCCCGACTTCCTCCCGCCGCGCGGCGTTTCCTTGCGGCCCGGGAACGCGGAAGGCACAGCAAGATTATTACTCACGTGGATTATGCAATAAATATTATTTTATCTGCCCTTACAAATATGAATAACAAATTACGTGAAAATCTTTTAATTATTATTATCAAATGATTTTCTCTCTCTCCAATAACTTAACTACGGCTATAGCTTTTGTGCCCAAGCCAGAGTTTGAACCATTTGAACTACTGATAGGTGATAGTAAAGAATAGGACGTATCTCTTGTATTAATGATTACCTAAGTACATATCTTAACTAGAATAATGTCGGCGGAAAAATTATACACTTCATTTCTCGATTAGAATCCTAAGTTTATAAATGTTTTAGGAAGTTGTTAAATTGGGGTTCCTGTTATTTTTCGGTGACGTTTATAACTATATAGCTTTCTGACTTCGGTTATGAATAGGTATCTATATATACCTATTTTACGAAGCAAGTACATAAATATCGTGGAAACAAGAATTGAATTGAAGATCCGAAACATTAAACGGTTCTTTTATTACTTAAACATCGATATTATGTTGCATGTTGTTATTTCATCAAAGTATAACAAATTGATTTGTCTAATCGACTCCATCGTGAACTTGACCTATTGTTCAATTAATAGCATTCCATTGAATCCATGTCCTCAATGGTAAAGGTGATGAAATATAGAGTTGAGTATGAAGAATTATTTTAAATATTTTTAGAAGAAATGTATTATTTCTTATATTTATAAAGAACAGTAATATTAACCAGCAGGTGAAATATACACTTTTAAGACTCCACTTATTATGATGTTTTCAAAGAAGGGGTTAGTTAGTGGCTTTACGTTCAATGTTAATTTGGTAGGAATGAAAACGACTTGTTTTTAAGAAAATTTATTGAAAATAAATATATGCACAATAAATTGTACATATTTATTTATTCTATTGGTTGAATGACATATCAAGTGTACACTGAGTGTGAAGATTTAAATATGGTATAAAGGTTTCTTATATGAAAACGGGTGCACTAAGATAGAATTTTCCAAAATTTTCACGCTAATAAACGGGATTTGTTTACGTTTTTTATTTTAACGCGAGCGGAATCGCGGCCATATTCTCGTTTTATATAAATAATCGATGTACCCATTGGGTGGTTTCGTGTTCACACAATTTATTATAGTGATAATTAATGGTCGTTTGTTATACACATTACAACACCAAGAATACTTTTGTATTCTTTGTCTCTAAGATACTTCACAAAAAGTTCTCCCATAAATTCTTACATAATTGCCATAGATATTACATCAAAGATAAGATGTTTACCGCCATTGTTCGTAAACTTTCTTCAATTATGTGTTGAAAGATATTAAATTTGATAATTTTCTGTATAAACAAATGTTACGTCTCATCACAGAAATGCTTGTTCCTCTCTTAAGGATTAAAAATTTCAAACGTTCATATGTGAGTTCAGACCGTGTAAGAAGAGACTGTAGAATTAAATAAATTGTATTATTTATACAATGTCCATTCTCTCATCTCTTGATCAAATTAAGGGCGTCCTGGTAAAGGGTCAGGTCAAAAGTACCCGAAACCGCCGAGCTTGCATGAAGAGAGTTATGAATGTGGATGAAGCAAAGGAAGTGTGCAGGGATCGTGGCAAGTGGAAAGAGGTAGTCTCTGCCTACCCCTCCAAGAAAGAGGCGTGATTTTATGTATGTATGTATGTCCATTCTCCTCTTCGGGAAAAGACAACATGTGTGTGCATCTGTATGTATATATGTCAGCTATGAATCTAAATCACCATACGATCCGGTCAAGGTGGTGGCCGAATTAGCAAATGTAGAGGCTTGTTACGACAACCGTGCCTAATTCAATTGCAAATGGGTGCATGCAATCCCAGCGATCGATCATGCTCCACGAAACATTTATTGTATTGTAGGCGTAAATTTTACACATCGCATACTTTTTCCTACGGTTTTTATATTACAAGTCCTTCGCCGCGTAGGACTCGTCAATCCAAGGGCCAATAGCCGCCCCATATTTAATAATTTTAAGACACAGACCTTTTTTTAAGTTTTGTCATTAGGTACATAGTCTCATTCAGAAGAGAAAGTTTTCACCATATATATACATAAACATAAATACATTTTACACACAATTATGTTAATTTTATTCTGCTTGCCTGCACGGCAACTACTAAGTCAAATTGTCACCGGACGCATAAATTAAAATTTGCGAATTATAAATTGCATGTTACGTTAGAAAACTGATAACTTTTTTTTTCAAGTGGGACCAAATTTCATAATCCTCACAAATACTTTCACTTATAATTTTAATGAGAATCGGAACTGATGTAAGATAACGACAGCCGGAAGATTATAAAGAACTCATCAATTGGTTCGATGATCAATATAAAGGCGGTGTCACATAAAAAGTTGGTTTCCTAGCGGTGGCGAGTGCGGAAGTAAATGAATGATGCAACGCACGCACCGTGCCTTAACCCGCTGACTGACATAACTTCCCTAATGTCAGGCCGCGAAATTATAGTGACTTACATCAAGCCTACCGTTATTTTCCATACATAACGCTCTTGCGCTGCTGTGGTTCACTTAAATTCATCAATAGGTATAATAAAACTTAATGGCCGGTGTTGATTGGCGCCAATTAACACCTTGAAGAGTCACGGCGGTAATACTGTAAACTTTCTACTGTTCATTCCAAGTACCTTATTTCCTGAATCGTCAGCCCTGGTTCTTTAAAGGGAAGGCATAGCCACAAATGATAGAGATGATGTAGAATTAGTGATTACAATGTTCTCCAGTAACCATGATCTAATAGGGCTATATCTCTTTGCAAAGATACGGATGTGAGCTTTATTGCCAAAAAACCTGACTTATCCAATCCAAGACACAAATGCGCCTACGACCACGAGTAAGATTTAGATCCAACTTTGTATCTTTTACTTTTATCCAAATAATTCTATAAAAGCTGGTAGTTAACCCAAACAATTGTATTATAATTTTAACTCCAGTACAATTATTCATTACTGCTGTACCAGAACAAATATCAGGACAACTGTAAATAAATACTATAGCTAACTGTGCTTTGAACTTTACTGAGCACTTTGCGTAATTATGGTCATGTTTAGCTCAATGCTAGCATTGCATGCTGCGGTCTCATAGTATACATATAAGCACGTCTATAACCCTTGCAGGGTAGACGGAGTTACAGAATAATAGACCATGTTCATCTGAGATTCAAATAGTGACAGGTTGCTAGTCCATCGCCTTAAAGAAAACCCCTAAGTTATAAGCCTATCACGTAGCAAAGAGGAACAATATATATTTTTCCACTCTCATTGTATAAGACAATCAAGAAAAGACTTATAGACTTGGGTGTCTTCTATCAGGCCATGGGCCATGCTATTATTTCATAATTTTGATTTGAATTCCATAATTAACGCATCCAGTTAATCGAGTATTATGACGATGAAGAGAAGATTAGCATGGCCTCCGCGCAAGGATGGCAAGCAAAATCCTGATAAAAATGTGATGGTGTTTATTTCCCCATGCTGAGAAAAGAGTTGGTATAGTTTAACTTAGAACTTTCAATAAATTCTGAAGTTGAGGGCGGAAAATATATGATATATAGATATGAATCTTTTACGGGAGCAATAACCCCGTAAGGAAAAAAGACGTGATACGTGTGGGTGGGTGTTTATAACTTTATCCCGCTATTTGAAAATGCTAATTTACGATATACATTACCATGTTTGCAAGTATTGTAAAGTTTTGAAACTGCAGCGACCTTTACATAATCGATTTAAAGTGATTCGATTTAACATTCCGAAACAAAGACATAAACTACTTTTAAAAATTTATTTATTACCTCCAAACAAATTGTACTCGTATTCTTGTTCTTAATAACTAAGTGTTTATGCAAGATCATTTTATTGCATATGTTCTTAAATTAATATGAATTAATGGATCAATAAGTTATTTTAAGCAGACTTAAAAATTAAATTTATGTAAATACATGTAATAATTCATGAAATTTGAAATTTGTATACGTAAAATACCTAAAGCTATTTGCATCTTCGGTTAACTAGAACAGTGTGGTGGGCCCAATTATTATGTTAATAAAATCAATATGTTTTGAAAGTAACATAAAATGTTATAATATAGAACCTAATCCAAATGCGTAAAAGGCCGCAAAGGGATAGACTTATAAACTTGGGATTCTCCATTTAGGCAATGAGCTAGCAACCTGCCACTATTTGAATCTCAATTCTATCACTTAGCCACAGCTAAAAGTGGTCCATTGGTCTTTTGGATACTGTTGGTTCTGTCTACCCAGCAAGGGATATAGATGTGATTATAAACATGCACGCGGCTAACGATTGACATTTTGCATCATACAAGGAAGAAGATTAAGATTAATTAAGCAATTATATCATTAAGATTAAAACTTCATTACGCAGACAAAAATAAATCTAAAAATAAATGCCTTAAACCACATCTTGGCGTTTCGTTATGTAATTTTTGCTATGGCTGCCTAGCTAATGGCAAAAAAGCGACCTTCTGTAGACTGAATGTTGTTTGACCTACATCGGGTGCCGGGCGCTGCGCAAGCGCAGTATGCAATGGACGTGCTAAATGCAGTTTTATTTAGTTGGTTACCTTTGTAAAATGTTTTCGAAAATTTTGATTGATCAAATGCACATTATATAAATTGAAGTCTTAATGCTAATATAATGAAATTAATTCTAAAAACAAACAGTCAAAATAAATCAGAAGTTTCTTTTAGTTAATCTATGGAATAAATAAGAAAGAATAATAAAGTTAAATACTTTGTTTTCAGTAAAAAATTTAAGAAAGTTTAAAATTTAAGTGTATTCAAAAATAATTTACATGAATTTTAATACTCTATCGGAGTCGGAACAAAGAACGCGGCGCTATATATACGAAACTGCCAATTATCTCTTAAGTTGGGTTTGCAATTTTTATTTGCAATATAGTATTGTATTGTTTGAAATATGGCGCACCTTCACCGAGAAACCATTGCATTGTGCAGTGCAGTTACGTCACCACGATCTGGGCCGCAAGTTCAGTTGCGCGGTCATCTGCATATCGAAATGCTTCTTTTTGTAAATCATATGAGTTTTATTTCATCTCAGCAGAGATCAGGTATATATAATAGAGAAAATAGCTAAAAAGTCTTAAAGTTTCATCAAAATCTGTTAAGTAGCTTTGGTTTTGATTTTTTTTTCAACCTAATCAATCTTAATATATGATACATCTTTTGTGCAAGTCGTTTGAACACTTAACGTTAACCTCCCCGTTCTCAATTAGGTTCTTTTCCTTATAATAAATAATTAGACCACCTATTGTGGGAAGTGTTTTCATATACAGTGCTGTGAATACAAATACTAAGATACTACAGTAGCTATTATTCTTACAGAGGTGGATTAGTAGTAAACCGTGATAAAAACTTAATTACAAGTAAACATTTTGTTTTATTTTCCACACCACCATTATAGAGGTCTCATGCATTTTTTGACCTTCGAATAAATTTGTATTCCATATTAAAAAAAATACCACCAAGAACGAATAACTTATATTAAAAGAGAACTTATTTTCTGATTAATTTTATATCGCATCTCAACTATTAATTTACAGATATGTATGAATAAGTAGAAGTAAACATGGCCGTAAAGGATGTCATAAAGTGGCTAAGTGAAAATAATCTTTCTGTTAATTTAAGTAAAACAAACTATATGCATTTTAATAAAGGTTTGAATAGAAATAAAGAAATAAATATAGAGTATGACGGACAACTTTTAAATCAGGCTAATATTTTAACATTCTTAGGTATTACTATTGACGACAATTTTAATTGGAAAACACATACTAACAACATCTGCTGCAAACTAAATAAATATGTATACGTTTTATCCAGATTGCGGAAAATAGCTTCTCTGGAATCTACTCTTTTTGCGTACTATGGTTATGTTGAGTCGGTGCTTAGATACGGTGTTATTGTATGGGGAAACAATGTCGACATCAACAAAGCCTTTCTTGTACAAAAAAAATGTGTTAGAGCCATTGCAGGAGTGGCTCCATTTATATCATGTAAACCTCTTTTTCAAAAATTTAAAATACTTCCACTGCCATGTATATATATTTTAGAGATAGTGAAATTTGTTAAACTGAATTTGTCACTTTTTCAGAAGGCATCTGACATATATCCCCGTAACACAAGACGTGGAGATAGACTAGTACACGGTCACGTACCGCGGACAAAAATGTATTTCAATAATTGTTACGGAATGTGTATAAAGCTTTATAATAAGTTACCTGAAGCAATAAAATGTTTGCCATACCGAAGATTCAAAAATGCAGTTCATGAATATTTACTGAAGGAATGTTATTATAGTGTTAAGGAGTTCCTATAGGCCAACTGTACAAAATATTATTAATTGACAATGTGTGAACTAAATCTATTAATTTATATTTGACATAATGTTATTTCCTACGCCTCAGATGGCAAAGTATGTTTGACACCATATTTTATTGACCACCTCTATGTACACATATTTTTAAGGAATAAATGAATTTTGAATTTTGAATTTTGAAAAAAAATTCTTAGTTAAAAGAAGCACACCAAAGAATTTACAAGCCTAAAGAAAGTTCTAGATTAGAACGAGGTGCCTGGTTATAATTGTTACTCCGCATGAGCGACTTACTCATGCACAGAGCAGTGAACGATCCATGCGTGGATATTGTGCGTTTGTTTATGTTAAGGAAATGTCGCCGACTGCATGCAAATCATTTTTACAAACGGTATAATTTATTTTTTGTTCTAACTCATAGTTCTTTGTCACACATTTATAAAAAAATTAAGAAAATGGTCATTAGCCAGAGGCAGAAGAATGACAAAGTAAAGGTGCACAACTGGACCTTAGAACAGATTGGAGAAGATTGAAGAAAAAATCTACTGACAGAATACTGCATCGCATACACAGCACTATTTGAGTCAACAATTTTACAAACTGTTCTTTCTGTTAAAAATTATTAACGCCTCAACGTCCACGCTGAGGCGACAGACATTTGGAGAATAACTGTCTTTTCCTATTGTAGCACAATCGAGTGTTAAATTCTATTTAAATGTAAAAAGAAACCGCGCTCCTTAAATATTTCACTCTTGCGCAATTTTTAAATGTTCGGTACAGTTTGGACGAATTACCATTATGCATTAAGACTGTCTTTTGAAAGCACCTAATTAGATAAAATTATATATACATAGACATTATTATTATTACGCCTCTATCGCAGAAAAGTAGCCATACTTTTTATTCTCTTCATGATGCTCGTCGGTTTACGATTTATAATGTATTATTAAAGTGATATTAATATGCAATATATTTTGAATATGCAATGGACTGAATTGATAAAAAAAGTGTGAAATTTCCCACTAGCAAGCACTCAGACTGATTACCTAATATGTTATTATCTTGGTTTTGTGAGGCGCGAATAAAAGACTTCAACGCGTCGTCACTGCTACGAATTTTGAGTCGACATTATATTTATCAATAGACTAAAACATTTTATTCCAAAGATTTAGAATTTATCCAATTTTATATAATACAAGTAAAAATTTTTTTTATATTCTTCTGAACTTCTGAACCGATTTTGTTCAAAATTTGCACAAAAATGACCACATCATTAGAACCAAAATGTTCAATAGTTATCTAATATAAAACCAATTTTTTTTATGAATACTCTAAAAAATACTTACTAATTTTGTTGAAATTGGCTACAGAGATAGTGAAGATAGATTCAGAAGTAACATAGGCCTTTATTCCGTAAATTAAAACGGGAATGGAGCCCCATATACATCTTCCTCGCATGTTACTGCCGATAGCCGACGCGTATCGTTCCATACTGATTGGTTACGTGACGGATTGTTCTAGATGCTATTAATTCTACGTGTGGAAGAAATTAATTTCCTATTAATGCTTTACTTAAACGTAAACAAGCAACATCGACATAACAAGGAAATGCTTCTTCATTGTGTACTATTTAGAACGTGAGGTGTCAGTGATAGTTTCCATATTTTATTATATAAAAACAGAAGCTGACTAATTAATTGACTTATAGCCCCATCAACTTGGTCTAAAGATTTAAAATTTGCTTGGTAGGTTTTTTATAGCGATTAGTCCAATCACCGCATTCGCACTACACACAAAAGAAAATTTTCAGGAACTCTTGTGGATAGGAATATTAATGAGAAACGAAGCCGCGGGCGTACACTAGTGTTTATTATGACGATAATTATTTCTCTCGCAGATAACATTCCTATTAGCTTAGTTAAGATAACATTTAACTATATCTCGATAGTAGTAATTCCGCTCTGTTAGAGCGGTTACGTCTAGGAATAATTATTAATTACTATGATAATTATATCTAAAGAAACTGAGAACGTTATTATTAAATTATCATCTGCGGAAGTTATTTAAATTTATAGACGATTATGTTTTAGATTTTGTACATAAATTAAGCTAAAATAAGAAGTATTAAATTTTATGGCAGTTTTATTGCCTGGGTATTAATATAAATAGAAGTAGCACAGTAGAATTTATAAAGTAATACAATCGTTCATAAATCAGTAAGTACAATTTTGCTTGTAGGTACTTACTGATTTATGAACGAAATATTAAGGATATTTTATATTATAATTTAATATGTAGTTCAACAATAATTACAATGATTAACCACTTACATTATCTCATAAAATAAGGAAAGGGATATGTATGTTTACAAACAAAACTGAAAATTTGGAAATAGATACCGGTTATTAATAATTTACAATAAAAAGAACTTAAAGTATGTACCAGGCAATAAAGCCTGGATCTCAAGATTTTTTTAAACAACTTCTTTAAATGTACTGAACTAAAAACGATCTTTATTTAATAGAAAAATCCACGAGATCTCAGAGCCACTCGATAAAATTTGCGGACATGCAACCACCGCGGCGATAAGTTGTACAAGGACGTTTAGAAAGATCTGCCTGGCTAACAATGACGAAATAATTGTTTGTAATGTTATCCAATAAGTGGCCTGTTGTAATTGCATGTTTATTTTAAATAGTTTTTCGTACAATACACCACGAAAAAGTGTTTCTTTTTCGTGGTGTATTGTACAGAGAGCAAAAATGCGGCTAGTATGATGAGGCATTTTATACTTGTTAAGTTACCGGCAAAAGGTCAGGTCAAGAGTACCCTAAGCCGATAAGCTGATAAGAAGAGAGTTATAAATGTGGATGAACTGAAAGAATCGTGTTCAGAATTTCGTAAGTGTAAAGACTTGGTCTCTGCCTACTCTACTACTAACAAAAAGTTAATCGAAAAATCCTCTCACTACACAATCCTTGAAACACACAAATGAAGTCGAGCCTGATAATCAGGATTGATCATGTTACTTATGAATTAACTCAAGGTCCTGATAAATATAAAATTGCCACAGACTTATATTTTAAATAGCCAGTCATCTATCGGCTCTTTTTTATAAGCTCCATTGACGTTTTTCGGATAATGGTAAGGTTTTTGTCACTTGAACAGAGCAGAAAAGGGCAGATTCAAGACTTTTTCTATCAACCGTGCTCAAGATTTCATTAAATCACATCAATCTTTATCTATAGAAAATCTATGTTGGGCAAATTCGAATTGTGTAAATTTGTTTTACAATTTACACTCACAACAATTAAAACACACACATATCACGTTTTTATTTCTTACGGAGTAAACAGAGCTAACTGTCTTGCAAAGACTTGAAGACCAAAATTAACTGGATGTCTTAAAGATAGAATTGAGATTTTGATTGTGACAAGTTAAGACCCTATCGCCTTAAAGAAGAATCCCAAGTTTATAAGCATTTCTTTTGATAAGTTAAAGTATATTTACCATGCCCAGTGCCATGGTGTGCACGGCTGCGTTGCCCGCATGCACCGGGTGTAGCTTTCTCCTGCACTTGTCAATGCGGTCACTGTCACTTTTGTGTGCCGAGTGTAGCCGTTGCATTTTCGTGATTCATCTCAATTTATTTACATAACCAAGGCATTTAATAATAGATTTAAATTATCAATTATTATTATTTAAAAAAATAAAATTAATATATACGATGTAACGTTTCTGGTGCAAGGAATTACAATACATAGATTTACAATGAAAACTTATGAGTAAACATGAGTACTGTTCATGAAAGAAAGATATATAAAAGAAGATACTAACATATCAACGCACAGACCAAAGCGATATATCACTGTGAAATGTACCGTATATATTTATTAATAGGTACCTGATGTGATTCTAGTGCAAGGTTATCACTGAAAAGATGCATTATCAGAAAAATCCCAAATACAGAAGCTGTATGTTTCATAAAACTAATAAAACATTTTGAAAAGTAACGCTGTGTTAGGTGTAAGTGGATACAAGAGTAAATTAATATTTTTACTGAAACCGATTATAACTGTTCCTGATCGTGAAAGCAGAAAGTAGAGCGATTTAAAAAAACGAGAAGAAACTACTTTTACCAGTGCAAATTATAATTGATAACCATTAATTACCCGTGGATAAGTTCTTGGAATACGGTTTCTTTTAAAACGTATTTTTTTATTAAACAATATGAGAATTCTGAAGACATTGCAAATATGCCATTTGTCAATCGTTAATATTTGCTAACCGCGCCCGGACATTGGTCAATATTGTATTAGTGTGAAATCATTTACAAACTAATTTTATAAAATCGTGTAAAATATACATGGGTAAAGATTCGAATTGTGGTTAATCTAGAAATTGTGTTGTTTATTGTATAAAATATGGAAAATCATACCTTAAAGTACAAATTTTAGTTTTTTACTAAAAAGGTATACTAATCCTTTTAATCTCGATTTTCCTTAGTAGCGAATTCAACTTGACGTGAAAATTGTAAGTTCATTAGATACCTATTATAATAAAAATAGTATACAATAGGAACTGGGAGTTATTTCCAAATATGAATATTTCATGAACAACTTTTTTAACAATGTTTAAATATTTTTATATATGTACTCATTACAGATCTCTGAAATTAACCGCAACAGACCGAGAGCTTTTTGCTCTGTGTAAGTACGGGATCCGTTGCATTTACCTCAACAGGATGTACAAGACATGCAAATGCGTGCAGATGCAATGCTGATGCATGAACCTGTTCCTATGATGACGCACGTAACATAAATAAAGATTTTCATCGCAGCATATTTACGATTGAATTCATTTAGCCATTTTGTCTATAAAAAAAATTATTGTGTAAATAAAGCCGCGCCCTTTGTGGAAATCCGTTCAAATAAATTAAGAAAAGAAAAAATTCTTAATTTAATTTAATCCTTTTCTTAATTTTATCATTAAGTCATCTAGCTAAAGTTGGCGGGTCAAACCAATCTTTTCGAAACTATTGGCTCGATCGATTTCGTAAGGATTAGCATGTTATGCCTATGTGTAAACAAATGTTTCGCACCGAACAGACTTGGCTACCGACTTGCACTAGATATTAGTGTTTTTGTTTTTCTTCCTTTCATAAGCAATTCCTACGCGACGAAACATTTCCCGTATGTATGTGGACTTAGCTCCTGACTTACGCGTTTAATGAAACAGTTTTTGACAACCGTCTGCTTTAAATTATTGTTAAAAATGTCATATAAATTTAACTTTCTTTACTAAAACTGCATTAGTCGTTACTAATCGTTATTTGAATGTAAATACGTCCTCATAATTAATAATATAATTTTAAATCAAATCCAATTGAAAAGCAAGTCCTTGTTGCAATAAAACGTGTAGTTGTAATGTATGCTCCTAATTAAAAATCTAGACGAGTGAGAATGTGATGGTTCGATTCCCTTATGGTTACCGAGGTTAACAACAAGAATATGGCGGCACTGTTTAAAAAATAATTAAATCTGATATTTAACTTGAAGCATATTACTGTTTAACTTTTAATTTTAACACTAGATTAATTTTATTTTTGAGATAATATTTAGCTACATTGCAAATATAATCTTTTGTCTTAAGTAGTGTTTGCCAGGACTTTGCACACACACATAACGCTTTATCCGTTACTCCCTGTTCCCGTAGGAATTTAAGGTAATCTTCACAAAATGGTCCCTGCATTGTTTTAAGAATATACATGCTATAAATTGAACAATACGAATCAGAATAACATAGCACTAATTTTATTCAGATTTCTATGAAATCAACAAAATACATTTTCAAGTTTCATTTATTAAAAAAATATTACATTACAACGGATTACATGACAAGCAATTGACCCAAATAGCAAGGTTCAAAGTTCAAAAAAACTATTGGAAATTGTAAGACAAGCAAGCAGACTTTACACGCGCATGACTAGAATATGGCCCGCTAATAATACATACATTATTATAAGCTAGCGAATTATCACGATTTATAGCAGCTTTAGAATCACGACTAGTGTTCTCATCTGTGCCTACTTTCTCCGCACGAATTGGCAATTTTGCATAATAATGACCTAAGTTAATCCACAGTTTGTTAACTGACCACTGTAATTAACTAGGTAGGTACGTGATTCGTGAGAAGATTAGATAATATTCTATCAAAGTACACTAGACACGAAGCTGAGATAAGTGGTAAATTTATTAAACCTCCTTGATGAAGTCATAAATTGTTACGCGCTTATTTCGTAACCAACTTTAAAAATTATTGTGCCTTTGCAATACTTCCTTGCAAGTTAGCGCGGACCGCAAATGTTTCAATATTGGTGTTACTTGTTGAACTACAAAAATTGGACCTGTTCCTATAAGATTATAGAGAAAACTAACATAATTCAATTTGGATATATTGTGTTTCATTTTAAGAAATCATATTTACAAAGCAGAAAAGGCGGACCCGAGGCCCTGAAGCATAATATGCTATTAATTTGCCATTATTTTGTTCTAATCGATTTCTTCTCTTTTCCTTGAACTTTGAAGCAAATGCGTGATCTTTGTACGATATGTAATGTTAGAACGATACATAGGTATCGCTTTTAAATGAGTGATTGATTGATATAAACTCTACCAAGCAACCAAAACACTTCTGGTTTAAGCAGAAAACAAAAGGTCAAGAACAAAATCCACAATCATAGCTCTTCCCATGTACTCTATAGTTTTTTGTGAAATCATTATTAAAATAGATACTTATCTGTAATCGTTACTACTAAAGCTAAGCAGAATAAATTCATTTCAAAATTTTATCTAAATAGCGAGGTCAAATTGTAAATTGGTCTTTATTTATACTAGAATCATTAAATATGGGATATTTGTAATTACACTAACCATTTGAAGGTATAATCAACAGTTTAGGTGCTTATTTAACCAGATGTCCCCGATACTGCTACTATAAACTTCAAAGGCATTATACCTTTTTAAGACTAACCGAAGGCTAACCTTATCAATAACAAAAATTGTTCTGCTATTGATATGTAAGTAGTTTGAGACATTAAAACATGTTATGCTATTATGAAATTGCCTTTAAGAAAGTGATTGAATATTGATAATATATATCAATATGCGTTTGACATAAGTTAAAGCATCCGTTATCATAGTAAAAGTACAAAAAAGTATTAATGCCGAGGAAGCAAGAGAAATCTGTAAAGACAGTAGCAAGTGAACATTTTAATCTCTGTTTGTGCAATATATCTGCGTTGCCACCTCAATAGACAAAGATAATATTATTTATTAGAAACTTTTACCGCGAAATGTCTAAGTGTATATGACTGTATAAAATGAAGATGGTCATATTGTTACGCTATGAAACCATTGTAAATTATGTTGATTTGTTTATTAGTAGTAAAATTGATGCAGCCTTATTTGTGTCGCTTTCATGTCGTTTGTCATTTGATGATCCATAAAATTGGATGGGTGATAAATAAATAATAGAAAGCTACGGTTTTACGGTCTTTAGCCGTTGCTCTGGAGAAATTTGGGTTGGATAAAGAAAGAGACGGGTGTCGAGGCTTGTAGGGCAAAAACGTTCGAGAGACGTGTTTGTTAATGGGGTCATGAGAGGAGAAAGCTCCAGGCTCGGCTGCTGCGGCCGGCTTCGTCGTGTGCAACATGCATTCATGCGTTTGTGATTGATACGTCTTGCATTAGTTTGATTGCTTTGTTAATTTGATATGTAAGACTAAATATTTATCAATATTTTTAAGTTTCTCTTGTTTGTTGCAACTCTTTTTTGCTCTCCAAATCGAATAAAGTGTTAGATTTTTTAACAATTTGACCATATGTCTATAATGTTCCCTTCTAAAAGTATAAATTTACTTGATATTCGTTGAGTGTTACGTGTGTTCTTAAATCATATGTAAAAGATATCTTCTCGGTTCACGAAATAATTAATCGATGATATTATTTATTAGTTGTCACCTGCAGTGTTTATATAATAAGTACTTACGTGCGTACACTTTCTAAAATCGGATTAGATAATTTAAGTTCATCTGACAATCGGAACAGATGAGATCGCACGCCTGCCACTTGTTAATGGTAGGTTGAACACTAAAAATCTCTATATATAAAAGAAAAGGTGTCTGAAATGCCTAAATATATACTGATGAGTGACCGATTTTTTTAAATGAATAATCCCAAATCGAAGAGGTCAGGGATGAGCACCGACAAGATGGACATTCATGATCTAGACAGTCACGCGCAACAACCTCCAGAAGGCGGAATACCAAACTGCTTGGAGTGCCTTCGTGAGAAGGAAGTTTATGGTGGTCACGGCCCTCAGTCATGTGGATTCATCGTAAGAGAAGGGTAAACAAAGAAACACCCAAGAAATGGTAAACAATGAAACACCCTAGACCTTGGGTGATTTATATGAATTAGATATATTTTCGTATCTACCTGGCCTGCATGTCAATTCTGCTATTTTATTTTAATCCGAAACGGATCTGAAACGCATTGATGACAACTTTTGGTATTCTACTAACAATTTGTCAAAACGAAGTCGTAACGCATTGGTTACGCAGCCGAAACGGTTCGTTTGTCGTATTCTGCTAAAGGACAAATAACCTTCCGTTTGCCGTTCGGCTATTATTTCGTATTCTGATAAGTTTTTGACAGTTGGTCCGGCCGAAACGCAACGGTTCTGCATTGGTTGAATTGTCCAAAGTTACGGTTTTGCATCGGCAGCAATTAACCAACCGCTTCCGTTTCATTTACGTTTCAGCTATCAACGTAAAGTTACTGAAATACCGTTTGACAATATAAACGCAACTGTAACCAAGCTGAAACGCATCCGAACTGTTTCGGTTAACAAATAGTAGAATTGGCCTGCTGATACCATAGATTCAAATACCAAGAGGCAGGATCTATAAACCTGCTTCAGCTCTATCTGAACCAACTGTCTGAATTAGCCTTTACAAAAATTTGTAACAGTTGTATTATCGTAGGTATAATACTAGAGTTGGAAAGATTTTCAAAAAGAAAGATTGTTAAGCCCCTAGCAAAAGTTAGTGGTACTAATGCACAGAATACAGACAGAGCGCCCCGGGCGGCCCTTGTTTCCTTGCTCTGTGACGTGATACTATCAACAATAAGACAATACGAGTATATTGATATGAAGTACCTACTACAGACGGGACGATGACATTTCAAGATATAAGGCAGTCAAAGATTAAATCACGGAACTGCTATGCGTTTTATGCAGTAATTCATAAGCATAGTTATATATTTGCAACAAATATAAAAACCTTTACGTTTAAATTTGTTTATCTTACCTCGTTAAATGAAATATTCAGCCCTCACTGGCAAACGACTCAAATCTGAAAGAAAATATTAATGTGATTTAAACAGACACGATTTTAATGTCGTTTTAATAGTGTAATATTTTTTATGCAAATTAATTAAACAATTATTATTGAAAAATTATGATAGATAATTTAGAACTTCAACATTACCTACCTATACTATATATTGGATGTACTTTTAGTTTATTCATATAAAAATTCATAAATTCCATCGAAAGGAGATAAGCGGCCGATGGCGTGTACGAAATCATGTATAAATTACCTACCTACCAATCTAAATAAAAATCAACGCCTCTTGTACTAAAGAAGTAAAACATAAAAACTACTATGTTATAAGCAATTTAATAAAATTGGTGATCTTAATGGTGTGTGTGAAAACCTATGCGGTTTCCACTTATATTACAAAAAATACACTGAAGAACTGTTACATTCTATTTCATCACAGATAAAAACCATGATGGTAAGGATAAGAAAGAGTAGATCCGAGTTTTTAAAAATATTAAAAAAATACATAGATTAAGCTCATCATTATTTTGATAGTTTTACGCACATAACCCTAAATTATTTAAAGTTCTTTTGGTGAAGGTATTACCCGAACGTATCAAATTATCGTGCATTTAATATTAACTCCATAAATAACAAAACAAAAAAAAAAATAGGAAACCTATCTAAACTTGTATAAAATAATGACTAGGTATTGAATCTTATCCTAATCTGAAGTAATAGTTTTTGACTTGTTAAATTAAATAATCTAGTTCATTGACCTGTGCACTCATAAAAACTATTAAAGACAGGTTTGTGCCAAAAGTTGATCCCATTGAGTAGTAGACACTTTGGAGAAAGTGGGAGTGGTCAAATTATCTTACGTAGATTTATTGTGTAACTAGGAGCTAATCTAGTATGATTTTATTAGCATCAAGATTAAAATCTATAATTAATTGATATGACCGCAGGTCCGCCGTCGAAAATGTCTCGTTTATATCCCGTTTTAATGGGATTTTTGAGAGGGGATCCTCTATTACTGCTTCCCAACACTTTCCTCATAAATATACCAATTTTAGCTTTTTATGCCTAGTAGTTTCGGCTGTACGTTATCTGTCACTCAATGAGTCAATGAAGTAAGAGTTTTACATAGATATATTAAATATCCGTTACACCTAAAATTTAAGGATTTCAGGGGTGGATTTGGTGGGATACTAAAAATTCTAATACACCCACGGCTGGAACGGAGTATTTTTAGTACATATCATGATATATTCAACATAATCAACATTAAATTTTTGTCAGAGAATGAAATTAATGTATGTAAAAAAAAGTGAATGAATTTAACATACTTAGGCATGTAAAATACTTATTAATATAAAATACAGTGCATACGCTTTAGAAATTAACGTCACAGCGTACTGAGTATTAATAAAGAAGTCTAGAAAATCTTATCATTTGATTTGTTCAACATTACATTATGTTCCGTGTTAGGACGTTTTAAGTGCTACTTAAACATTCACTTTTTCATTATCTGACAAAATATCATTTATAACTATTAAATTAAAATCTTGAAAAATAGAGGTTAATACCCTATTACGTTAACTACCATAGAAATCAATTTAAATTAGAAACGCGATATCTGAATGATATCTACTACTGCCAATATCTCCTTGAATGACCAATACGAAGTACGAAATTTAATTTTTAAAGTTGATTAACTTTTAAATGGAAAAATATCTACATTCAACAACCAAACATCAGGTAGTTCTTTTGACTGGTGTTCTTTTAGAACAAGTGTATATTGTGTATACAAATTGTTATTAGTGATAAAAAATATATAAAAATACCTTAAAAGGAACTAAACCGGAAAGTTTTGATCATGTGACTACGTCAGATGCATGAATAGCATATATTTTTATTCAATACATGCAAGGAGCAAAAAGATATGTGTAATTTAAGTTTAGTCGAATCAATCCTGGATCTGTCAAACTGTTGATAGCCAAAAAAACTGGAGGCTGGTCCAAGAAATAATCAAAAAAATAAGTCTAGCTTAGTCGGCATATGCACTAGGTCAGTTAGCTCAGCGGGTAGCGAAAGTATTTGTTTTCTCCTGAGACTCAGGCGCAACGGCGTCTCCGATGTTGACCGTATAGAATTTCTTTTTTCCACTAGCTTAATGAAAGTTATTAGAAAATTGATCACTTGGTACTGCTTTCTGTCAGGAGATATATCGCATGTCTAAACCTAGGTTCGTCAACTTTATTTCCTTAGTTCAATCGCAATGAAATAGAAAACAATGTTTAGTAGGTAACGATTCTAAATAACACATACTACGTTATCAATAAGAAATGTTAAAGTTCATTTAAAGAAATATGAACTTCACTTGAAATTTAACTATTGATAGCTACTTAACTCAAGTTAAAAATTATGTACCATTTTCCTAGTTGTGATTTTGTATCGACATCAGGATCATAATTCTCGCTCACAAAACACGACTCCAACAAAAATGGCACACCGTTATTATCTACAGGTAAATCATTCCGAACAAAAGCATAACTTGCAAGCAGCCTGTCATTAATGATGACCGGTAGTGCTGTGAGGCGCCGTATATGTGGGTTATCAATAGAAAATTGCCGTTGCAACAGCGCGGAAGCGACTACGATGCAACTCTTTGTAGAGGATATTATGCTTTGAGACACAATAGGTTTGGAAGCATCGAACTAGAACGCGAGTATAAGTGGTATAAGTGTTATGTCACTGAGCACGGTACAAATACTGGTCACTAGGCCATAGCGTTTAAGACAAAAATAGTCGACGAACCGAGAGGTCAATATACTGTTTGTTTTGATTTTTCATACATGTAATGGAAATGGTTTGCACTTAACACATATTTGTATTATGTCATTTCATAGTCATGCTCATGTCATGCCATACATGTCGTGTATTCTATAAATGTTTATATTCTTACTAATACATAATTCAACTGTGACTTAGTATTTAAAATTTATTTCGATAAATATCTACATTAAATTTCTGAAAAAAAAATTGTTATATTTACGATCGAATAAGAGACAAAGTATTGAATAAAATTTCCAATATTATCCGACGAAAACTAAATTTATCAAAACCTAAATCAAGCCTCAATTGATGTCATCCACTGAGTTTGAACAATTAATTAAAGCAAAAATTCTCGCTCTAGTCGAGCAAGAACCTCTACAGCCCTCGACCAACTGAAATCTTATTTCCATTAAACTAAGAATCATCGTGACGAAGCTTTAGATTGCGTCCGACGCCACATGCCACACAAGATGCCAATGCCACAAAAGAATACGCAGATAGTCACGTTAAAATTATAGCACCACACTTAATACTTGTTGGTTATAAACTGGCCAATGTTGTTTATAAAGAAAACAAACAGTACCTGCAGACCATTCAATGAACGATAGTAAAGTGAATAAAATATAATGTGATATTGTTCTCATACTCGTAGTACCACTATACCGCGCTATGTCCTCAGCACTATTGTTGCGAATTAATTGCAGGCAAAATAAACTACGTATGATAATAATAATAAATGATTAAGTAACATAAGTTTCATTTGAAAATTTCAAAATTCTATTAAAATGCCACTCACACGTAACGAAACAAAAGCGAATTCTATCTTAAAGCCAAATAGCTGATCGTGGCCTATCAGTCTTTTCAAGACTGTTGGCTCTGTCTACCCTGCAAGGGATATAGACGTGATTATATGTATGTACATATGTACAAAGCTACTCCCGTCTGACTTACTCAGTACAATATGGTAGTCATCAGGCGCACCCCGCATTCCTCTTCAGAGTGTTTATGATGTAACCGGGAGTAACACCAGGGGGAAGAAAAAGATTTCAAAATTTTCAAATAAGTCTGTGATTGTTAGTGATTATACTTATTTTTGGAATTTTCGAAAGGCTCATAAAAGAGCAGATACTGGTAGTTAAACGATCCAACCAAACTATAAAAACATTATGGTCCTCTCTCATGGTCTACTTCCATCTACATTACAAAATTTTTAAGTTAAAATATATTTAAGTAACTTTATCTTAACTTATCGACTGAAGATTGAAATTAATCTTTTAATGTGGTATTAAACGCATGTATGCCTTAATACTAGACGATATGTTGAGTCAGGGATACAAGCCTTGAATACAAAAAAAATACAAAATTTATCATTGTCTTCTATATTTGGTCGAAATATGGCATTAAAAATAATAGTAATAAAAAATGTATCAATTTTCTTTTGGAAATAATTAAAGATTCATATGATAGAAATTTAATGCAACATTAGCGTTTAGAGCTTTAATTTTAGGGTTTTAGAACTATGTTAACAACATCCCCCTGGGTGAGCAGAGAACAACTGATAAATATGCAAAAACTGCGACACTTTAGACCTGAAACAACGCTGAATCCATATAGGTACCTAATGGTTGCTTTCGGATAAGAGATACTAGCAAATACTCGTATTTGGCACGATAGTTGATGCTGTAATATTTAGCAGCAAATCGGAGGGACGTAATATTCTGCAACACTTGTGCAACATGTTTACCCAGTGACTAGATAGCCTCACTGCCGTATCAAATGATACTTGTGCAACCTGATGAACTTTCGCACTCCGTTAGCTCTTCCTAGATCTGGCAGCCATCTATTATTAATAAGACATTAGAGTTGGCTAACATTTCGAAAGTCTAGCGTCCATAATTCGTAAAGCAATTTCAATGTAAAGTCTGGGACTATGAGTGACAATTGGTAAATACTAAGGCTTATTTTATTGTCACTGAACTCTCCTCAGGCCGAGAATATCATCATCGTGAAAATTTTGAAGAATTCTTTTTTTTTTCGTATACCATAATGTAGGTATGATATTTTCGATTACATAAATACTTTTTTATAAGTCAGTCAAGGGAAAACTAACAAACTTTATTTGGTTCTTCTTTAAGAAGATAAACTAGCAAGCTGTCACTATTTAAATCTCAATTTCATCATAAAGTCATACAGCTGAAGGTGGTCTTTTATTTTTTTTCAAAACTGTTGGTTTTGTCTCTCCCGCAATGAATTAAGACGTGATTACATGTATGTATACATGATATATTGTAATTTTACAGAATGCATGTGCATTTTATCGCACCACCAACTTAAAGTTTTTCTGTTTCGTCAGCTAGTAGACTGGTTGAGAATGCCAAACGGCATTAAGTCCGCCCTTTGTACAGTACATGTTTTTGTGCAATAAAATTTTAAATAAATAAATAAATTGTATTAAGGTGTACCTAACTTCACCGGTCTAGTACAAACCAGTTATTTTGTATTAATCGATGGACAGAATCATGTTGTTCCTAAATATTGCAACGACTTGGCTCAGGAACCTCGTAATTAATTGTAGTTTGATTTGAACTTAAATCAAAATTTCAGTACACTCTGTACATAAATCTTTTTAAAATTGGCAATCCATAATATATATATATATTTTTTTTTTTTTTCTTTTTTTCAATATTAAATCTCATAAATATATAAAATTGAATAATGTATCCTCTCGTCCACATTCTATTCTAAGTATAATTTTATATTGTGAAGTTGACGTTGTTGAAGAAAATGCTGCAGTGCAGTTTGTTACCGCTTCTTTTGCACTGACGCCTTGGAAGCGGCAGTAAACTTAGTTTTTAAGTAATTTATTTGACGTCAACCAATGTTGTTAAACCATACGACAATTATTAAGCGATATATAGTATCCTATAATAATGAATAAAAATTTTGAATTTGAATTTGAATTTGACTACATTGCCCATCCTATTGGGAACGGGAAGGTCACTTTTGTAAAGTTAATTACACAAAAACTCGCTATAGCTATAACTTCCTCCATGTTTTAGTATGACCTTAGATATATTGAAAAAACATATATATCACTTTCTCTTTTTGTCAGCAACTCCCACATTTATTAGATAGAAACATTTAATAGTATGCCGTTCTTCCTGCCATTCTATGGCGGATGGACGATGAGAAAAATGGAAGTATTCACATCTCCAGTTTCGATTCAATTTGCGTAACACTGCTATTAACGCGTGTGAACAATTCGCTATTAATTATAGGAAGTAGCATTTCAGTTACAGTGATGTATTTTTACAAAGAAACTCTTAAAATGTATTTAGTCAAAGTTAAATCTTTAGTATTCAAGTCACTCATGAACACAGTTAATGAATATGTTGTTATGGTTCGTAGTCTGCCAAGAACAGCGTTTTTGTCATGTCATTCATTTGAGATGTCAATGTTTCGAATTGACAAACAAGAGAGGTAGCAGTATTGGAACTTAATATAAAAGGCTTTTATTTTCTCAACCGGATTCTATCAGAACCAAATAATAACCTAAAACATAGGGAGAGAGAGAGAGACTTACATCAAAAATAAAGTTGAAAAATAAGCGAGTTATACTATACAGTCGATAACAAGATGCATTGATCGCCTGGTAATTTATTAGGCTAAAGTAGCATTATCAACTTGAAATGACATACAATTTTCAAAATAAGTGTAGGTATTTTTCCGTAGTACTTAGGTAACTGCGGAAATTTACCTTCAGTTAACAATATGGATTACCAGAGAAAAACGATCAATTTAATATTAAGTTCATCACAAACACAGCAATCTAAATAATATTTGAGCTAGACCGCTCTGTTACTTAGATTTCCTCATTTAGTCTTCCACTTTAATAAATTTTAGATTATAATTTTCTTGGCATTTCTTCTATTTTGATTTACTACGGATGCCATCGTCATATTTATTTAAAATTGACCAGACATATTATTTATCTCGCCTCTATAATAAAATTTGAAGGGAATACTTATTTAGTAGCAACCCCAGCTTCTTTTATGATACTGAATTATGGGTACCTATTTTCTGCATTGCGGCTGCTTCTTATCTTTCGATGATTGTGATGCATTTAGATGTTTCCGAAGGTTCCAGTGATTAGAAAGCGATTTTGCAAGCGGCTCAACGGCGCAGGCCCGCGGCGGCAGCGCCTCGTGGCTTGCCCAACGACGCACGTGCTTCGCCTTGCTAGTGGAGACAACGACGCATGTTGCGCAACACTATGATAACAATCAAAACAATAGATTCATTGGACTGAGGTCTGTTCATTTGTTCTTTTTATTATTTCTATATTATTTAAAAAATAAACTGCAGTAGTCTCTCTCGAACTTTCATCACCTCAATGGTTGATATATTGAGAAATTGTTATATGACTGATATACATATAAATTATTGTTAGGGTACCTCTTAGTTTTACAGGCCGACATTTTAGGAAATAGAAATTAAAGTCATACGTACGTAAGTAATTAAGTAAGTATAATAGATTCTGAGGTGGTTTTACTTGCTTTTTAAGTAAACATTCAGAAGTTTCACAAGTTAAAACAATAGCAAGATATCTGTCACGAGTTTGTTAACATGAAAAATTACCTATCTTTTGTCCTTGAATATTACCTAAATTAAAATAGCTACCTAAGTTGCTCATTAGATACATATATTTATGCTTAATCATATGAATAATTACATAATTAATAATACAAATCATCGTATCTAAAATGCTAGTATTGTAGAAGGGTTAATTTTTTTTTTATTTAAACGCACGTACAACATACAAGGTTTATCCTACCGGATTCGTACATAACAATTTAGAGCGTGCGTATTCAATTAATTTTGACGAATACAATGTTCAATTTGAAGCTCGATCGGAATGCAGTTAACGTAATGACCAGTTTTCAGCGGTTACGTAGCGACTGAACGTTTGCAAATCGCAGCGATGCGTACACGCCGATCGTTTTTGTCTGATCGGTGCAATTCGGAAGCATTTCCTGAATCGAGTCATTGTTGACATAACTTCGACCGTATATAGCTTTGACATTGGACCTAATTTATAAATTCGGTTATATCATCTTTAAAATTTAAAATATATATATTTACATAAAAAAAAAACAATTGTACAGAAATGCACAGATATTTAAGTACATATGACGTTTTTATGCCTTACAAGATTGAGTGAATAGTTACAAAAAGACTCGAAGCACGTATAGCTTGATAACTTTAAGACAAAATAAAGAGTTAAACAATGAGAGATTGCTAACCCATCACTTTAAAGAAAAATCACAAATTGTCAGCCTTCCCCTTGATTTAATTTTACAATCTACGCGCGAAGAAGAAATATAAATAAGCTGCTGGCACACACTGTTTTTTCTTCAATAGACCAGACCATCGCAGAAGCTTTTATTTAAATTGTAACACACTTTATGAGACATAAATAAAAAAATTATATAACGTCATAAATACGACGACATAAAAGTAATTGGCACTCAGTTATAGGTCGTAGCAGTGCTACGAGATACGGTAGACTGCACATATCTTGTGTAAGATGCTACGTACATACAAGTGTTCGCTTGTTACATTCGAAAATCTATCGTTTATTTTTACTTTTAAGTTGATTACTTAGACCAGAAAATCATTTTTCATTATTTTATGTTTTACAATATTTTATGTAAGCTAGCTGCCCCGGCAAACGTGGTTTTGCCATATAAATATTAAGTAATTTCTAGTTAAAAAAATGTTAAGTGTGGACAACCCTTATCAGTAAGGGGTATGAAAAATAGATGTTGGCCGATTCTAAGACCTACTCAATACGCTCACAAAATTTCATGAGAATCGGTCAAGCCGTTTCGGAGGAGTACGGGAACGAACATTGTGACAGGAGAATTATATATATACTCATAAGATAATGCAATTTACTGGAAAAAACAATCGACAAGCGTGTACGATACGGGTAATAAAATATCGAGCAACTGAAATAGTAAGGCTATATGGTAAGTAAAATCGAATAATCCGAATATCTTCTCGAGATAATTTCTCTAGGACATTTTCAATAAGTGCAGTACTACGTTTATCGTAATAATGTGAAATTTGATCATACCAGGGTAAAATTTACTGTACACAGCTCCTTTTCTTCCTCCAAAGTCTGAACACTTCTGAAAACGTTTGCCAGTTTTCACGCACGTAAACAAACACGAGGACTCTTTTTAACCGCGACCTGTGATTAAACAGTCTTTCCAGTTCAATAGTCTTTTGCAATATATCGACAGGAATTAAAGCTGCAGATACACCTTGAATGGGAATGTCTTTAAATGGGCTCACGTAATTTCGGAACGTTTCCGAGTGTTGTAAGCTGAGTCGTGGCTTGCGCGTGCGCGGTTCGTGAAAGTGTTGCGCGAACTGACGCCGGTCTGCGCCGCCGCTTTGCTAGACCAGCCGCAGACGACCGACGCTTTCATTGCTACATGCCCGGGCCATCACTAAGCAACCGCAAAACTTATCATTTCCCCTTACCATTCTTTTACTTTTTCAGTTTATCTTAATATCACTTTAATGACATATCAACGCACAACTCACACTGCTGACTCTAGTAGTTCCTTAAATGATCTAGGCATGCACTAACAGTGGATTTCCTGGGGGTTCCCGTGGAAAGGCAAATTAACTAGTTATATTACAAGAGGAGATTCAATACCCTATTAGAATAATTAACCGATATGACTATCGCGTGATCGTGAGTCTCCAGAACTTTTGACTCAGAAAAGGCGAAACCAAATTAATATTCTTCACCGTACTTGAAAATATTTTAGAGATTGTTCCGTAGGAGCAACCATAGTAATTCAAAGTTATTGCGCGTGAAAGGACGCAGGTATTGGCAGGTAGGTCTACCTGTTAGGGCGATCTCACTTTCAATGCATGAAAACCAGTCCAACTATTCCCTGGCTTTATTATAATAAATGAACGACATTAATTATGGTTAACATTAATTTAGCTTGCGTCGAAGTCACAGGACTATCTATCAGATAGTTTTTTTTATGAACAACCAAAAATACAAAACCCTAAGAAAAAGATAATAGAAATATATTAGGTATATTTTATGCTTGGCTAGATCAAAAAGGTGTGAGAAATGAAATGAAGGAGGCGAAAATTCTCAGATAGGTGCTTTAGTAAAAAGGTACCTATGTCATAAAATTTTTCAATTGAAACAAAGGTGTGAAACAAACAAACCTGTGTGTGAGTGACTTTAGACACGCCAGAACCGCAAAAATATACCAATAGATTCATTGTCTGTACTATCTTTAAGTGTTACTGTGCGGTGCCATTAACGTTCAATTAGGCTATTTTATCTTTAACATTTCGTTGCATTTCTATGCCAAGGTTATAAACATCATGTTTGGAAGCCTTTCCGCTCTGATAGCCTCCCTTACAAACCATTAATGAAAATTATATTATTAACAAATCTATTAACTTCTAGATTCGGATGTTTCAGATCTATGTACATTTCCCCAATTACCTTCCGTCGGGTTAATCGTAAAGAAAGTAAAGTTACTAAAATCAAAATGTCCAATTTGTACGCCTCTATAATCCGAATAGGTTCTACACTAGCATAATAAGCTGCCATACTCTAGTTTATACGTTACCTACGTTTTTCTGTAAATCACTCCTAAGTAAACAATAATACTTACTGATTGTTAAATTGATTTTCATAACAAGTCACAAAACCTATTTTGGCCTTTGATCGTCTGTTAGACTTCCACTGGTGGTCCTATTCAAGCGGTTTGTTCCCGCTAGTTCTGCTGTACAATTATATACAGTAAAGTAGAACTAGTGGGTATGTACTGATTCTGAAACCGTACGCCTTACTCAAGTTATGTTTACGACTGTTATATAACAGTAAACACGTATGTTACTCGGTGTCGCTGTTAGATCTATATGCAATTACCAATATTCTGTTCGTTGCAATAATAATGGGGCCGCTCCGTTGCAGGTACAGTATATTGCAAAACATTGTTATGAAAATGTTATTTTTAAATAAAACTGTTGTAACGATTGTTTATAACGATGGTTATATACGTTGTATGCACTTATGCAATGAAATCTGATTGTATTATCTACGAATCTTGGCTGCCTCCATTCTCATCCTCTAGTATTCATTGTAGAAAAGTCTATATAAAAAGTTTGATCATACTTTCAAATTCATTTAAACAAAATCACAAAGTGTACCTACTTACTTAGCATCTCTAATAAGAAATGGTTGCCTGTCATACTCATATGAGAGCAAAGGCAAACTAGCAGATCTTCTATGAAATGGGCCTAACAAAATTTTGTAACTATGCCATTAAAAATAATCCTACGCACAGAATCCATTATTTTTACTCTTTTTTTAACGTAGTTATTATCCTGGGTCAAATTAAAAGGTCCTTTTCTTAAAATTTGGGAACGGTAAGCAATTGCTAGCAAAATAAAAATACTAACGTACAGAATAGTAATAGATTTACTCGCGTACATTTTATAGAGTTTTAGATCACTGGATCTTATTCGCTATATATCAGATGCGCTGCAGCATTATATCACATCGCACGGTGAATCCGTGAATATGCAATTACGACATGATAGATAGACGCATGCTCTACTTGTAAGTATGATTTTTTTATTACTACATATCTAACAGACTACATTATGCATGTTTTGAACTTAGTGGTTTATGGTCGCAACAAAATAAATAACTTTTCAATTGAGCGGATATGACTGTTCTTACTTATATAGTCCGGGGTCATATATCCCCATACAGCTGTCTAAGCGAGGCATAACGTGAAAAAATATTTTATTTTTCAGATTAAAAAAAAATAACAGTAAGAATGTTAAGGACTACAAAGAGCTTTTAGTCAGAATATATAGATATAGTACCTAATAACATGTAGGCAATCAAGAGCCGCGATCTCCTCCCGTGATTTAGCTCATAAAAGAGACATAATAAAATATATTGGTAGTCATGGGTTGAGGTTGTAACTAACCCATGGCTCCAATGGTCGGCGCATAGGTCAACTTACATTAACATAACCGGCACTATAAGTAGGTACTTATTCACATTATTTATTTCGTGTAAATGATAGGATTTGTGATAGACTTAGATAATGTGCCATAGCAATATTATGACACATCTTATTCCTCCTGGCGTTAGTCTGGATGACGTCCTCAACTCCTCACGGACGACTAAAGAACCGATCCCGAGATGCACCTTTAGAGCATGATCCTGGATTGTGTAAATCAACTTGTTAACACAAAGCGTAGTTTAAACACATAGGTATGTAAATGTAAATAAAATATGCCGTAAGTCCTTGATAAATAGACAGCTTCCTTCAATTAAACTACATCCAACGCCTGGTGGAAACTACTTTCAAGTAATCTAAGTATCGTACAAGCAGTTAAGTAATACTAAGTAACACTTGATGAATCCGTTTAAATTTATGTAACAAGTACAAGACTATCTTTGTTTTCAGACATTACCTGTAATAAACGATTTCAGTCTTCCACAGCTAAAAACGTAGGTAGGTACATTTAGGCATCGTGACTCATAATCGAAATTATAAATAGATTTCAGCCAATGACCCTCTCTATCCATGATTTAAAGTGAATGCGTGAAATTTATTCTTAAGTTGATGCAGAGGCAGTCAAATCCGTTTAAATTGTTTTATGATTTTTATTTAATTGAAATAAAATAATATTAGCAATTGGCAAATCTAATTCGTGATAGTTATTATATTCCGTTCTGATCAATATTTTTTAATTAAAATACTTAACTGTTAACATGGCCTGACTCAATGAATGTAAGTTAGAAGTTTGTAGTTGTGTGCAAATAAAATGAAAGTGGCCTCGGCGACGCCACTTGAGAAATGTCTGGAGAATGCTCTCTCATTAATATCCAATTACACCATGTATGACAGTGCATGACTAATTATTCCCCACACGTATGTAGGTGTGGACCATGCGGACCAATATGTTGTCACAATCTGATTAGACGCAATTGCTTTTTTGTAACAAGATGTGGAAACAGGGATAACAATGAATGAAATAATATAAGGCTTCATGAATATTACTTGATGTAACCGCTGGACACCGTCGAAAACACAAATCATAAGTTCGTATCCCCTAGAATTTATTATCTAGTATCGGTCGGTATTTATATCTCTACTTTTTACGTAGATAAGCAAGGCTTCCAAGTATTGATTGATCTCTCATCTTTGAATGATTTTTATTGCACCTTTGGGGTGCACCATTTACTCTATGGATACTTAAGTTCTTACTTTATACTTTGTCCATGTATTAAAGCCTATTTTATATTTTGCTATCGAAAAAGGTATACCTTAACTGCTCCAAGTTTTTACTAGGTCTCTAGCTACAAAAAAACATCAAACTAAGAATAAATACATATATTTCATAGCTTCGGCTATCCAAGAGTAATCATATTATCTGTAGTTTCGGCGTGTAGCTGATGGTTGCTGGTGGTGGAAGCCGGCACCAGGTGGTGTGGCCCGACCAGACAATACTGCAAGGAACACCCCGTGTCTACTGTGGCGCCTGTGTATATCACGCAGTCCTGAAGGACACACCTGCAATAAAATTTGTAAATTAAAAAAGACCATAAACAATTAACTTAATGAATTTGTACGAAACAGCAAGATTCTGTGGTAAAACAACAAATTATTTTACAAGAATAGGATGTGTTTTTGCATTTAAATACCTTATATGTATGCATAGAAGACAAAAAGTAATTAAGAAAATGCTTTATTGTTCAATAAAGAGAACATTAAAAATATTAAACAGTACACTACAAAAGTACTTTTATATGAAAAATTTATTCTTGCTATAGAAACAGATTTATGTTCAATATAGCACAAAAGATATTGCTTAATGTCTTCAACTGCTGATAAAGCTGTCTACTAGATATTACGTGAGAAGTCTTATGATTTCACTTAATAAAAATACATTCTAAAATATTCTTACCCTTCTCTGATTGTGACATTGTTCATCAATATGCAATTTGTCAGTCTAACTTTGTTTTCCACAGTGCAGTTTGCTCCAATAAATGTACTCTTAATGGATGTCTTTTCACTGACAACACTCTTTTCTCCAACTGTGCAGCATTCATCTATTTGTTTAGTTTTCACTTCACTGTTTGCGTGAAATCTTTCTTCAAGTGGAGATCCTGTGAGGTCGTCCCATTTTGATAATATCTGTGTAAAAACAATAAATGTTGCCGATGATTAATGCTTACCATTTAAAATTTAGTTTCTTTAGTGGAAATTAACAAATATTGATTCTACTTAAGAGTGAAAACAGGTACCTAACATAAAAGAAAAATACTCACCATACTGTTACAAAGGTAAAACGCTGACAGAGTATTTATCCTCATGCCAAATGTATTTTTTGGAGCAACAAGAGCATAGCACCTTATGGCATCATCATAGTACACACTCTTTGAACCCAATTTGTGATCATTGTACGCTGACATTTCTCGAATTTTAGCTTCAAATCCAGTTTCTTTAGCATAATCTAGAATATCTTTTGATAGATCTATATTCTTTTCTGACATAACCTTTTTTTCAGTTGTGCTCTTAGCCTTTGAAAGCTGTTTTTTAATTATATGCGGTATGAGTTCTCCTTTTACAGATGTGAACTTGTTACTTTCAACTAAATAATTTATAACCCATTTCTTTACTACATAAACATGGGCATCAAGCAATCTGCTGTACAAGATGGTATCATTAAATTTTTTAATAATGATTCTGGGAAGAGTGACATTTTCTTCAAAATCACTAGCACTAGCTAAGAATACCAACCTTTCTGTTTCTTTGTCTATACAAACAAGATCCCGATCAGGTTTGTTTTTGTTTTTTGGTCCAGGGAGTTCAATCCATGGCTCCAAACCATTATTAAAGAAAAGTGTAGTAAGGGCTGAGTCATGTTTACGATGTAAGTTTAGTAAATCATTAAGATTGATATTGGTTATCAAGTCACCAGACACAACTAATAGATCTGCAGTCACTCTGTTACTAATGTGTCTTAGAGAATCAGCTGTTCCCCAATCTTCATCTGATGGGATTGCAATCAGATCATATTTAATTTTTAACGGGCATCTTTCAAGAGCATTTATAATATTTGATTGATCTTCACTCAATATAACAACCATTGTTTCTGTAAAACAATAAAAGGTGAATAGATACACCGTGAGGTTCCCCGCACCAATAAAAAACTCCATTTACAGAGTGTACATGGAGTTTATTAATGGTTCTTTTTACCATGGATGTCGTTGTCGTAAAAGGCAACTAAGGGATAGGCTTATTATCTTGGGATTCTTCTTTTAGGCAATGGGCTAGCAACCTGTCACTATTTGAATCTCATTTCTATCATCAAGCCAAAAAGCTGAATGTGGCCTATCAGTCTGTTAAAAACTGCCAACAGTAGCCAACAGTGGCATTATCTACCCTGCAAGGGATATAGACATGCCTATATGTATGTAAATTGAAATTAAAGCCGATTTTTGTTTAAAATAGGTGCTCATTATTTAAATTTTTACCCAAGTTTTGTTAATAACATTTTATTTATTAATTTTAAGTTTTTAAAACCGACACTAATTAAGACTGTCTACAAAAGAAAAAGAAATAAAAAAAGCACATTCACATCCAGCATTCAACACCACTGACTGTATTTTCATATTTTATGCCTAAAAATTCTTATTTATTATTCAATAATGTCACAAAGATTTAGGCTTGAAAGTTATGCTCATAAAAGTTTTAGATCTTTTTTGTATTATATATGCAGATTTCTGTTTCACTAAAATTTATCCAAGTAATTTAATCATATCACTAAACTTGATCTATTTTACAATTATATCCCTATACATACATACATACATACATATGATCACGTCTATATCCCTAGCGGGGTAGACAGAGCCACCAGTCTTGAAAAGACTGATAGGCCACGTTCAGCTGTTTGGCTTAGTGATAGAATTGAGATTCAAATAGTGACAGGTTGCTAGCCCATCGCCTAAAAGAGGAATCCCAAGTTTATAAGCCTATCCCTTAGTCGCCTTTTACGACATCCGTGTGAAAGAGATGGAGTGGTCCTATTCTTTTTTGTAATGGTGCCGGGAACCACACGGCACCCTATTGAGATAGTAATGAATTGCCTTCTTATAACTATGTTATGGTGTATAATTGAATCCCGAGGGACATACCTATCCAAAAACATTTTTATTCAGATTTGTATGTTCATAAGATCTTACTACGACATTGTCATCACTGTAATGAAAATGAAACTAATCATTTAGTGGTAAGTATTTAAATTACAGTAAATAAGTACCTTGAAATCCCAATCTTTCCAACATGTTTAACGAGTACCAGAGGACTGGATATGGCCCCACGGGCAAGAGACATTTGGAAACTGTTCCACCAACATCGGGGAGACGAGATCCACGGCCAGCAGCCAATACTACGGACTGAAATTCGAGTATTTTGTGCATTTTGTCGAAACGATTTTCTTGAGTAATCTGCAGAAAGAGGTTATGGTTAAAGTTTGATCTTCTACTCAATTTCGAAACGAATAAAAGGTATATAACATAGCTGAAATTAATATTTACATGTAAAAGCAGTTAATTGATTAAGATATTTTTTTGCAATGACAAATAGGATACTAAAATTACTAAAATCAACATCGACTTTACATCACATCAACAAGACCCCCAGATAATGTATAACAGGACGAAGCAATCCATGTAACTATCAATGTCTGAGTCTCACAACTGTCAATGTGAAGTCAATCAATGTCAAGCGTTGAAATAAAAGTGATTGGTTAATGTCCAGTCAATGACAATAGAATTGATAAAAATAACCTCCAAATTGTGAAAAATACGATTATTTTGTTGCTCTTTTCGTAAAATGAATTAATGATTATATATTGAACAAAGATTTAAAAAAGAACGTTCAAAGGGTTATTTACTAATATAGAATTATAAGTGCTTTATTAATAAAGTCTTCAAATTATGAAGGAATAAAATTTTAAGAATGTCGTCTCGTTCATCTAAAGTGGTCTTAGGTTTATCATGTGCAGTAACATTAGGAATAGTGGCATATGTGCATGTTAAACAACAAACAGATAGGCAAGTTAATTTTGTCATACCACATAATAAGTGTGTAAACTTTTGGGTAAAAAGCTCCTTCGGGAGGAATTGAAGGTGTATGGAAATTATTCGCGAAGACAAAACAGCTCTTCCTTGGTCCCCGTACAAAAAAAGCCCTACCACCATTTTACATAATAAAAATCTTTTTACAGGGAAAAAATGCATGAAGGTGTTCTTAAAGATATAGAAAGACAACAAAGAAGGAAAATTGAAAACTTATACATGTTAGAAAAGCAAAATGAATTGACTAAACAACTAAAGAAAGAACTTGGAAATTCTTAAATGAAAATAGCATAATGTACTAGACAAGCATATTTATTTAATTACTAACTATGTTAGAAATACAACTATAAAATTAATATTAATTTTATTTTTTCCCTTGTTTTAACCACTCATCCAACATCACATCTCTGAGATTGAGATCAACACCTGTAGGCAGTTTCTTATCTGTACCATCTATGAAGCCATCCAATTCTATTTTTCTTTTGGCTACAGCAGCTAGACATTCAAATGTATGTGGTTCCCATGATGCTAAATCTGATAGAGACTTTCTATCTAACATAATATTAGCACGATCCAAGCCTTCCTTTAAGGTATACAATGTTATATTATGCTGATCACAAGCAGCACTGATTCTGGTGTCCCACAGCTCTTTCATATCTTCTTTCTTTAGATGCCTGCCATAAGAGGCATAAACTAAAGCCCGATGGACATTGCGAACTGCTACAGAATATAAGTTTCTCCGGCGACCAATATAATGTGCAGCTAGTTTAAAAATTCTTCTTTTCCTCCAAAACTCATCAGGTCCTCGACAGCGTATCAAGTTAGATACGGACAAGAAAACCATTCTAACCTAGAAAATAAATACATATGATTTATAATGATACGCAAACGTAACTCGATATTCAACATACTAAAAACGAAAGGCAGCATTAATCTTATACCTCGTATAAACGTAATAATTACGTATAAGTTATTTAAACTTAAATTTTACGAGTTTAATTATTGATTAGCAAAATTTCAGACAACCCAGGCAAAAGTTGAATTGAACTGTCAATGTCATCACAGAACAGAATGTCACTGTCATAATTGTTTTCCTACGTTGGCTGACGAAGATCTTACTTTCTAAAATCCAACACCTAACGATATTTTAGAAGCATTTTGTTTTTAAGAAGCATTTTGTTACATATTAGATGCCCAAACGTAGCATGTAAATGCAGTAATATTGATTACATGGATGGCGAAAACAAGGATTGTAATATTAAAAATGTCGGAAGACTAAGCGATGAAGCGGCACTTAATACCGGTGGTCGTGGTATTGTGCCCTCTGACCATCTCAATACTAAAAACAGAACCCCAACTTTATAAGTCACTCTCTTGATAAACTTTCACAATCTACGTGAGACGGGAAGCACCATGTTCTTATGTTTTTTCTTCATATCCAGACCAGCGTGGAAGTTAGCAGAAGATGAATGAGCTCATTCACTTAGTCACCTTTTACGACATACATAACATGTTATTTCCTAGTACATCAGGCACATTCATCTAGTGCACGCTTTCATGCTTGTCTGGAAACCAAAAAAAAAACATATCTACTGTGTACCTGTTTCATATAGGAATTTACGTAATAAAAACCAGTCACGGTAGAGATTATTAACTGGGGATTCTCCTTTCAGGTTATGGACTAGCAACCTACTTAGGTACTTACCTACCTATGTCACTATAACTAACTCTCCCGTTGCATTATACTATCTATAAATAGATAGGTACTACAAGTTTTAAACGCGCACGTAACGTTACTTTCTCGGACTTTTCGAATCCTGTTACCATGATCTGTGGTCAAACCAGCGTACTACTCCGTTTGCACGACAGAATTTTCTTCTACCGCTAAGTTGTTAGTGTAGGCCACGTTCAGCTGTTTGGCTTAATGATAGAATTGAGATTCAAATAGTGACGGGTTGCTAGCCCATCGCCTAAACGAAGAATCCCAAGTTTATAAGCCTATCCCTTAGTCGCCTTTTACGACATCCATGGGAACGAGATGAAGTGGTCCTATTCTTTTTTTTATTGGTGCCGGGAACCACACGGCACTATGATGGTACACTATGATAAATAGGTACACTATGATGACTAAGTACCTACGATGCGTGCGATGAAATTATATCTAGTGATTTGCGCCTGAACATCTACTGGAATTAGGCACAGATGAAATTGAAACTGAAAGGGACGTGGCCTTTGTTGGTCTCTTACATACCTATTTATGTTATTCCAGTTCATTTTTTTATATTCGGATAAGGATCTTCGTCGCTATCATCTGGATTAATTTGAGAGGAACGACTTGACGCGTCAAAATTATCTTTTGCGATCATTATTTGTCTAACATCCACTGCACTTCTACGTCGTACGTATGGATCATTGCAAGGTCTATCTTGTTTCATTATATATTTTAAGAGTAAAATCTGAAAAAATATCACAAACACGAATTTGTCAACATGTAATTAAAATTATTCTAAGAGTAGTAGTAGGTAGGCTATCCTACTTATACGTAAGTAGGTAAAGTAGGCGACAAAACACAATGTTTCGTAGGAAAATTTTCTTACCTCATCTATTATAACAATGAGGAATAAAGTTAGGTGTGTTATTAATGTAATCATGATGACTTTATGCAGGTTGGCACCGCATCCTTGCGTATTAATAGAGTGCGTTCCCAGCTCCATCAAATAGTTCGATATGCAGGAACCGCTTTTACAACAGCTGTCAATGATAGAAACATACTTCTGTTAATCTCCACTAATAATATAATAAATGCGTAAGTAACTCTTGTCTGTTCAGACATATTGTTTTTGCACTGTTTATGCATACCGATTTTAATGAAATTTGTTACAGAGATAAAGTTGACTCTGAGAAAGAACTGTATTATATTGCCAAAAAAGGGGGAAAAGGGTTTAAGGAGGAGAGGTAAGATCGTCCGTGAACTTTTACGGCGAATGAATTCGCGGACAACAGCCCCATCATCAGGATGGATTTCTAAGTCCAACTTCATTGATGATGCTTTAGAGCCTGGAACCCACTTACTTATAAGGATACTTTTGGTCGGTTTACCTACGCACCACACCGCACATTGCATGGTTTCATGCTATCAAGCCTACCAACTAAGCGATCTACCAGAACCATCTGGTAGACAGATAAACAAAAATGATGATAAATTGGTTGAGATTATAGGACACTGAACTTCAGGCAAATTAATCGGGGTCACGAAAGTTACCCGACAGACGCTCTATTGTAGGTAATTGATAATCTGACTTTCCCACTTTTGGATTCGCCCCAGAAATAATCTAGAATAATAATATTCAATAATAACACCAGCATGAAGATAAAAAGTACTCGAACTTACGCTGGAATCAATGTCAATGATAAAATTAGATACCTCAACGGAACACTATCTGATGTCAACGACGATATTTCTTCAGACTTTTTACGTCTATTTAAACTTGGATCCCATTCATAGTCTCTTATTTTATCATACCAATCATAAGAAAACCAATCTCTAAAAGATTCCAACTGGAAAAGTAACAAGTTCTATCAATACACTAAATCAACATCAGTCGTTGTAAAACATTAGAAAATCCCGGTATTAATGAGATATTTCTTTTAATCCCGAGTCGCTTTTTCTTAAAAAGATTAATCCTTCTCAAATATATTTTATGAAGTGATAGGAACATGATTAAATTGCCATCTATATCTGTTTCTATTTAGGCAAACAAGACTATAAGTACTAAGCTAGTGGCATAGGATGATTAAATTGTCTGTTACACTTTTAGGGCTAAAGGGCAGGATAGGTATAGTTATTTGTTTTTTTAATTCGGAATGAAAATACTTATAGGTAAATATAGTTAAAGACCCGAAGTCGACTATAATCTACTTCTTCCGCAGTCCAATTCTCAGGTAAAAGATTAATAGATATAATTTGATCATGATATCGCTCACCCCGCAACATTTCAATGACCATTGTATATTATCCATGAACCGTTTATATTTCGGGCATGACCTGTAATACTTCATGCTTTCTTCTATGAATGAGTCAGTGTTTTGACGGCACCAAGAAATCTTTCTGGCGCATAACAGGGAAGCTGCGACATTTATAAGTATTATCCATAGGGCACATAACCACAATGGACAGCAAATTACGTCGGAGTCTCGACTGGAATAAAGAAAGCTTCTTATCTATATTTTTAGGATCAGATTAAATGAGCACTATAACCAGACCAGCTTATTCTTAAGTTACGACAATAACTCTACTGCCCACATACTTGTGCTCTTGTGCTTACATATTGACTATCTACAACATAAGTACTACAAGGTTTCAGAGTTCCGGTACCAGCTGCCTACAAGTCCGGCTCAGCCTCCTGCTAGCTGCTTGCCAGTTCCCTCCAGACGCCTAATCTACATCCAACCGGCAAGCAGTCGAATTGCCTTTATTGAAAATTCTGGCCTAAGGGGGGTGACGACCCGTTCCCTAAACGTTACAACATTATACAAAGTTAGCAGCTTAAGTAAGAAAGTTTCTGATTCATTAGTCAAAATACCTTATCCTCTTTCCATTTGCTATGTAGAACAGCATTTGTATGTTCATTGGTATCATTATTATTCCCGACAATAACACGAAAGAGTTCACCACATCCAGTCCTGTTAATTCCATCATGTCACCCATTGCTTTAAAATAAATTCGTAAGTAGGTATTAGCAAATATTTAATAATCAATATTTTACTGATACTAAATAAAAGGATCAATTCATACATACAACAAAATAAAATTATTGACCAAGTAATAGAGAAAATTGATGTAAACCACAAAAAACAAGAGGACCACACAATAAATGGGTGATTATTCATCATAAATATTATTTTACAAATTTATAAATTCAATAAATCAAACACTGACATCAAAAGACAAATCTTATGTCAATCTCTGAAAAAAACTAGTCAAGAACTGGCTTAAAGACATTATGTAATATTTTTCAATTCGAACCAGTAGTTCCTGAGATTAGCGCGTTCAAACAAACAAACAAACTCTTCAGCTTTATATCTAATATAAACGTTCACTGTCAGTTACTATTTTATTTTCTATATATGTAGAGTGATTCACAGTTTAAAAAAAATACGTATAAATAAAGCGTTAGTTTATTATTAAATCATTGCAATATTAAATGTAGCAGTTTACTTAAACATTTTCAGTCACATTTTCATATAAGTACTTACTTAAATGTAATAATAATATGAAAATAACAAATCATTAGTAAAAAATAATAACCTACTTAAATATTGTTTATCGTTATCATACTGAAAATCGGTTACACTGAATCAAAGAATTCATTACTTTTTATTACCTTTTTCTTTTATTACATGTTCATTTGATCAGAAAATTAAAGAGAAATATAACATATTTTTAGATTCATTGATATTAAATGCTATTGACCCTGTTTTTTATTTTCCTATTATATAAGCGATTCTATAAGAATAACATTAAGTAGGTAAGTGTTATTCATAATTGTGCCTATCGACTGTATAAATTGAACACATTCACATAAAACCAAGCAAGTACTTTAACTATACCGCCCGGGTGTACAATGCTTCATTTATTTTATTTTTTTGTTTTATAACTATGCACATTGTGAAATAATAATTCATGTACATAAGTTAAAAAAAAATAAAATAATAATTGTTCGACCTTCTAACATCATCATGACAAGTATTTTTATTTCATGATACATTTAACACTTTACATTTTAACTTTCTCATTACTTGTAGTTAATTATATTTGTTATAGTTTTATTATATTATACTATACATATACATATATATTTTATGTAACAACACCCAGTCGAAATCGATTAGGTATAGGTACAAACAGGACCGCAGGAAAGAGACTAGCGAATCAAATATACAAACATTTTAAGACAGATTATTTGCTGGCAACTATCTAGGACTTGATAAACAAGAGTACATAGTTATCTTCACTTTCTTCAAGGCCTTTAGTATTTATATAAGAGTTAAGAATGACAATATCAGCATTTTGGTACAGACATTATATAGCTACACACAAAATTATCACCAGATCTCAAGTCCTACATATGTTTATTCACATGGTCCTACATGACAAAAAAACTGCTTCGAAAATTATATAAATATAAAATATGTAAGTATAAAAAATAAATAACAATTTATAGTATTGATCTGAATGGGTTTGGCTTCACCCAAGACCTTGAAACATACGTCAGAAAAGTTGCGCAACCACTTTTGATAAAAAATAACATTAGCGTTTGAGTAAGATACAAATGTTGTAACAGTTAAACCTATTCAACATCGAGTTGAGTGACGTCCCCCATTTTATTGATAGTGGGTGCTACATTGAACTCGCAACCTGTGCTCGCTATAACATCTTCCACTGACACGCCTTCAGCTAATTCAGTCAATGTCAAACCTTTTTCCTTGTCTACTTCGAATACACACTGAAAAATATAAAAGTTGTATCAGATGTAAAACTTATTCGTTTAACTATTAAATGTCTCTCTCGTTGTCATTTAATATTGCTTATTACTCTGAGTAAGCAAATTGTTGGCTTCTTAAGCTTGCAGTCAATTAAAGACAATATTTAATTCTCTTTTAGCTTTCCGGTTTGGGGCCGGCTCTCGGACAATTATTTTTCCGTATAATTGTAATAGTCTCCTGCCAAACAACGATACAAGGTTTGATATCCAGCTTTGTCGCCTCCTATACATATATAATAACAATCAGGAGGTCACTGTTCCATTGGTTCGGAAATCGCTACGTTTTATCATGCCAAAATTAAGACTCAATCGGTCATGTTATCGCATCGCGACGTTGGGGGCCACAGATATAAAAAGTAAAACTTGGTCGAACAAAACCTTATATCAATGTTATCATGCAAATAAAAGCGATAGGTAAATTTTTAATCAGCCAGAAGTAGGTACCAGGCTATATGTTGTAGACGATCGTTATTAATTTTATTTATTATATGTGTGTGTATATAAAGGAGTAGTTCTATCTTGTATCCTACTACTATTATAAAGGCGAAAGTTTGTATGGATGTTTGTTACTCTTTCACGCAAAAACTACTGAACCGATTACCATGAAATTTGGTATGTAGGTAGCTGAAGACCCAGAATAACACATAGGCTACTTTTTATCCCAGAGTTCCCGCGGGATTGATAGGGTTTCCATGCGGACGAAGTCGCGGGCGGCCTCTAGTATGTCATAAAAGACAAGTAAACGGATAAACACGATATCTACTGTCTCCGAGGCCCGGCGAGTGTCTCAGTCTCACTCGACAGAATAGCACCAATACTTTTCACACGAAAGTACCCACGACAGTCGTATGAAAAGTGTTGGTGCTATTCTGTCGACGAATCGTTCAGATAAGAAAAAACTGCCGTCCATTAATCGCCCGAGAAAAAAAAATTCAGTCTTTCATCCTTCATCTGTCATTACTGGACTATCTAAAAGATGCAAGCATTTATATGTAAAAAATAAATAAAAAAGAACCTTATTACCTTTTCAGTTATTATCATGTCGACACAATTCTTCCCCGTGAGCGGCAACGTGCACTCGGGCAATATTTTGTGCGCGCCATTTTTCGCCGCATGCTCCATTGTGACCACGACTTTAGTCCTCGGAGCCGATACTAAATCCATGGCACCTCCCATACCTTTCACCATTTTTCCCTGTAAAGTACGAGTAATATTTTCGTTACGTCATGAAGATGAACATTTGGAAACAGATACCACAAGAAAATGGTATATAAAATACGACATGAATATTCTTTCAGCATTTTATGAATATTTTGTAAATATGAAATTTTATTTTAAATGAAAGAACATTTTTAATAAAACATTGAAAGTTTCAAAAATAACTTACAGGTATCATCCAGTTCGCCAAATCACCATACCGAGAAACCTGCATAGCTCCTAAAATGGTCAAGTCTATGTGACCACCACGAATCATGGCGAAGCTGTCATCAGAGGAGAAATAAGATGCACCTACAAATTATTATATCTTGTTATAATAAATCAATTCTTTCATTAAGCCAAACAGCTGAACGAGGCCTTTCAGTCTTTTTAGACTGTTGGCTCTGTCTACCCCGCAAGCGATATGGACGTGATGATATGTATGTAACAAATCAATCAATACTTACAAATACACAAAACCAAAGTCTGTCTATCTGCTACGCTTTCGCGACTATGAAATTCGTGTGAAAATAGTTATCTCAGGTCAAACATAAGTTACTTAATGTTACCTTATGAAAAGGAGAAGCGTCAAAGCAGTCCTTATCTAAAATCGACACACTGAATATATGCAATTTTCTCATAGTAATAACAAATTAACATCTCGTCATTGTATGAACTGACTCTCATTTGACTAGTTGAAGGCAGGGCTTAAAAATTTTACCAGATAAACACAATATTCACCAGGAAGCACTGTCACAGTTTCTTTTCCTGCATTGATGAGATCTGCATCAACTGCATCTTCTGTTGGGAATGGCCCCAATCCGAGAATACCGTTCTCTGATTGCAGCAATACTTTCACATTCTTCGGAATATAGTTACTGGCCAACATTGGCATGCCTAAAAATATATATATTCATTACTTTTCTCACTAAACTTTAGTATCATTGCTTTCATTACAAATCATCAGTACAAAACAGGAAAATCCAAGGTACTTAATATACAAACCTATGCCAAGATTTGCATACATTCCATCTTTAAATTCTAATGCAGCTCTCTTAATAATCCTTTCTCTCATTATATCAGATGCTTTCTTTTCCTTTTGTGATACGGGTTTTGTGACAGTTCTCCTTTCTATGCGTTTTTCATATTTATCGCCTTTAACTATTCTGTGTACATATATGGATGGCACATGTACAAAGTCAGGTTCAATTTCATCAACAATTTCTTCTACTTCAGCTATAGTTATTCGGGCGGCTCTACACATAGCTGGATTAAAATTTCGTGCACTCTTCCTGAATATCAAATTGCCGTGTTTGTCCGCTTTCCATGCCTTGACAAGCGCGTAGTCTCCGGTAATAGCCTCCTCCATGATATAATCCTTGCCGTTGAACTGCTCATTTCTACGTGGGGAACTTGGTATATCAATCTAAAAACATTACTTAGTTTTTTTTTGTGAACGAACATGTTAGGTAAATCTAATATGAGTTAAAATGCAAATTCTTTTATAACAAAAGTAGAGTAGCTTACTGATGGCATGAGAATTTAAAACATATTTAACACATACTTTTCCATCTTTTGTATATTTGATGGGTGATCCTCCTTCATGTATTAGCGTGCCAAATCCTGTAGGTGTGAAGAATGCAGGTATACCAGCCCCTCCGGCTCGAATGCGCTCTGCTAGAGTACCTTGCGGCGTTAACTCTACCTAAAAATAAAGAAATAGTATTACTCATACTACCCATACAAATATTATAAACAAGAAAATAAATATTTTTAACAAACAACTATTAGAATGTGATCTATCAATACAAATAAAATCAAAACTGCAATATCATATTTTATGAAATTTGACACAAAGACAGATTTGTCCTTCAGGAGTAACAAAGGCCTCTTTTATTTCAGAGAATTCCCACATAAACAAGATCCCAAGCAATATTTTGGTATTTTGCTATGAACAGAACAGGTCTTGATAATTTACACAAACATGTTTTCTATTACATATGTTATCAAGTATGTCTTATAAAAACAAATCATATGCATATTAATTTGTTTTTGTTTTATGTAAATAAATAATTCCACAGAATGGCTGTTACAATTATTATTCTTAATAATATGTGTTTTAAAAATACCGAAAAGATTAAACATTTTATTTTCAGCATGCCTTATGTACCTACCTCTAATTCTCCACTGAGAAACTGTCTTTCAAATTCAGCATTTTCTCCAACATATGAAGATATCATCCGTTTAATTTGTTTACTCTGTAGTAAAATACCCAAACCAAAGTTTTCAACACCTGAAATTATATTACACTTACATATATACCTACATACTCTCTTCCTTAATAGACTTCTGAAATTTAAGAGCTCACTCTTGGCTGTGGAGTTAAGTGGAGCTTCCTCCAGTAAATTACAAATAAAATACTTAAGGCTTTAATGTAAACAAGTCATTTGATTGGGATGATGACATTGTCGCCTTTAAATCATATTATAATTATACTATCATCATATTATAACTGGTTATTTTACACATTATTAATGGGAAAGATGTATCTTTCTTTTTCATGCTATGTCAACTGAACAGATTTGGATGTAACTTTATAGTGATGAAACTTATACAACAGAGTCATTGATGGCTAAAATTTACATTAGGCTTCTGCTGTTGAATACTAATACTTTAAATTTAAATTAATTTTAAAAGTAAAATTTTATTTACCAGCATTATTTGAAACTACAGTAAGACCAGCCACTTTTGAATTGTTCAAGGCCTGGATTAAGTTCTCTGGTATTCCACAAAGTCCAAACCCACCCACTAGCAGTCTTGACCCATCTTTTATATCACTTACGGCATCCTTGGCACTTTCATATATTTTCTTTGTATTTTTCCTTCCAGTACTATAGGTTGCACATGATATTATCTAAAATATAATCAAGTTTATATACACTTAGGTATTATACATTTATGTGTGAGACATAAAGACTGACATTAACTTATTTATAAGAACTATAATCATGAAGGCTTCTTTTGGTGGTAAAATAAAAGAATAATGGAATATATCAATTGAAAATGTGAGATAGGTATTATAAATATATTTTTTATAATCATTAAACAAGACTTTCGGCTCGGTCTCACCCGCAAGGGATATAAACGTGATAATATATATGAAAATATTAAACATGAAGTCACTTACCTTTCCAAATCCATGACTTTTATTTAGCTTTGAAATAATATTTGTATTTACAAGAAGTAAACAACTTTTATACAGAATAACCATTTTGCCTTTCTCAATTTTTAGATGCGAAGTTATAAAATTTTCTGTAAATAAATGAACAAAACCAACATAAAGTTGTGGTATGTGGTGTTTTATTAGGCAACAGTATCGCAGTCACAGCTTGAGCACAGCACAAAAATAATAATTGCACTTTTAGTTCACAAACTCACGTAGTATTTGTAACAAATTTAAAGTCATGTTTCTTTACTATTTACTACGATTCCAAAAACCAAAAAGATATTACGATTTAAACTTAACAATTACATCCTACAATAGCTAGCAACAAAACAACAATAAAAACAAAACATGCACAAAATCACAAAATGCAAATTTAAATATGCACCAATAATGTCAAAACAAAACAAACAAAGATGTCAAAATTGTCAAACTTCAAAAATGTTTTTAGAAAAAATCATGCAAAAGTTTATGGACTATAGGGTTAATAAAAGTATCTACTTACGTGGTCTAAAATTAGAATATTTTTACGAAATGTAACAAAAAGGTATCTGTTGTGCTCGCTGTATCACCATCCGTGATAAAATGATAAGAATGAATAATGTATGTAAGAATTGAATGTTTTGTTTGTCGTACGATTCGCGAGGTCAACAAGGTTGTTCGGTTGTTGATATACCTACCTATATACATGTAAATCATACAGTACCTAACTAAGTGGCATAAAATTAAATAATAAATACTTGTGACTAATGGTCGCACAGTTAACAAACTTTATAAGTATTATGGAATCCCTACTCTAACTATATCTTTATTATAAGTAAGTATTAAGCTTTTAACCGCTATCCATCCGCGTTTAACTTAAGTAAATTGTCGTAAGAGTTTCTTGAAAAATTGGCCATGTTACTATAAAAGATCTGTGCTAAATTCCGTCCACTAGATGATTTTTGATTTATTAGTTAGGTTAGGTACAAAAGAATATAAAAATATGATCTCTTTAAATTTTTTACTCTTATCTGAGTGGTTTATGTTATATCAATTTGATTGCTAGCCAATACATGTGTGTGAGGGAAAATATAGCGAGGGAACCTCAACATGTGCCGTGTGGTGCCAAAAACCAATACAAAAAAAAAATAGGACCACTCCATCTCTTTCCCATTGATGTCGTTAAAGGCCACTAAGGGATAAGCTTATAAACTTAGGATTCTTTTTTTTAGCCGAGTGGTTAACAACCTGTCACTATTTGAATTTCTACTACTAAGCCGAACAGCTAAATGTTGGCTCGTCTACCCCGCAAGGGATATAGCCGTGACTATATGTATACGAGTATGAACCTCGACAACCTTCAATTCTCGAACTTCTCGACATTCTCGAATTCAACAAGGTAACCTGTGTTAGCCGATTCGTTGCGGATGACACGGCAGTCGTGTCATATATTTTTTTAACGTGTGGCGTATGACTCGGTAGACGTGCCATTTTAAAATTGATTGTATCTCTCTCAACTTTCGTTTTAGAAGATTCTACCCTGAACAAAACCATCCTAGTTTTTTACGTAAATCAAGCCTGTAGGGTTCGTTTCTGAATATTCTATGAAATAGAATAAATCAGGGATTTTCAACCTTTTTTATATTGTATTAATATTAATAACCAAAACAAAACGGCACTTATTATTATTTTACTAATTTATTATTACGGCAATAACGGCCTAGTGCATTCGTGAGTAGTCTCTTCTTTACTGTAGGTCAAATAATCATCATAAGGCTGAGAGTCGGGGAGTTCTTCTTGCTTTAGTATAGTTTAGGTTTCATAATTTAGTTTTCTTTGGCAAAAGTTCTTTCGTGAACAAAGTCTGAGATTCGAAACTAAAATTTTCAGTTTCGCAGATGAAGGCATTAAGTACCACGTTTTGTAACTTTGTTTTGATCTGAAAAATGAATGAAAAAAAAATGAAACTACAACGAGTGTAAAACATTACTAATATTATGTATTACCTAAAAACATTATTTGAATTTAACATCGAATGTAGTTTACATCGGACACACACATCTATTTAATTAACCTCACTCACTCATTTTTTAACTTCGAAACCTACAAAATGTTTGCTACCTCTGAACAGAAAAGTAACTTGCCAGCCATTTTCAGGAAAACACTTAATAAACTCACTCAAAAAATACTTAAAACGACGTTACCTTCCGCTTACATGCGTGGTTTGCTTTCAATTAAGTGAATCAAGTCATTACACGTGTAAAAACCAAGAAAAAGAATATAACTTTTCAGACATGGCGGGTGACACGGCTACCGTGTCACCAAACGCTATGGCGTTTGACACGGCGGACGTGTCACAAAATATTTGTATGCCGCAACTGCTAAGTGTTTAAAAATGTGCGCCGCAACGAATCGGTTAGCTGGTTCCTCTGGACTCTGGAGGGTCTGAAAGATTAAACTTGACTTTTCCCACTCCAGGGTCGTGATCGGAGGCGTACTTGGAATTGGGCTTCTCTTTAGGGAGAGGACACTAAAATATTTAGTAGCAAAAAATAACCTCGTATTTGTGGCGTTTATTCATACTTAGGTATGGGTGGGGGTCCGACTCCCCGACTGTTCAGTTCCTGAAAAGAAACAGCCAAAGGGCAGTCAAGTTTTAAGCGACTGTAGGTACACATGATTTAAGTACTAAGAAGCCCACATACATACTTACTTATACAGGGCTTATTTAAGATAGTTGATAAGACGGAACGAGAGGGAGAAGCATAGTCAACGAAACGCTTTTCAATCCATTAAAATCTTTTAATGATATCTTAGAATCAAAATATTTGTTTAACCTATTATTGATTATATTATTGTAGTATTGCTTATTAATAAATAACTAATGACTGCAATACTTAAACTACTTAATTGAAATAATACCTACCTACGCATAAAAAAGCAGAGTGTTGATTGAATTCTTATGTCGTCCAAGGTAGGAAGGTAAGTAAGTAGGTTGTACCTACGAGGCAGATATATGTGGCTGAATTCAACTGAAAAGTTTTGTTTCAATAAAAGAAATAAGTTGAACATGAACATTGTCACCACACCCAGCCAAGCAAAGCCTGACCCAGTCTAGCTGGATACACCATTAGGCACAGATACTTGGCTGCGTGAATTCTAAATTTTTTGAAGTCCACTGGTTTACTCCATTGAACCAACTTAAGTACTTAGGTACATTTTATCTTTCGGAAATGTCTAATGAAATAAAAAATAAAGACACTTAAATCTATGTGGGTAATACGGTGGCATCGTGTCGCATTGTGGTGTCGCTGTTGAATCTTGGTGTTGAATTACATAAACAAAAATAAACTAGAACAGTTAAGATAAAAGTTGTAGGTAGGTAGTTATGTAAACTTTAGGTAAATTTAACCTTGTTCCATGTTCCATTTATTCAACATTGATTTAGTGTGTAGCAGATTTAATGGTTCTGGTTTGTTTTAAAAGTACCTACCTACGAAGTTTTTGTGGTAGATGGAAGAAGAAACACATTTATTAAGTACATGTGTGTCTACTTCCATTTCAGTTATTTTTAGTGCTGTGAGTAGTAGTCCATTTCTATATGTAGATTCCTCTTGAAATAAAGGTTAACAATCTTGAAGTCCTTTTGTTGAGAAACGATTAAAAATTTATAGCCATAAGAAGAAAAATCTAAATTGAATAACAGTTCAGATAATAAAGAATTTTTATTCTATTAAGTGCCTATAAATTTATATTGAAAAGTAATCTACAACACAAATACGGTAGGTGGGTATCAAGATTGTTCAGGGAACCTCCTTTATGTCAATATCTGAATAAAACGAATTCTTTTTAATAGAACTAGTATTTAGTATACTCCAATTTGGCTTTGTAAAAATCATTAAATCAATAAGAACATTTACTATAATTTTAATTAATGAATCTTCAAAAATTATAGGTTTTTAATCACACAACACCTACAAATACAACAGCACCAAACGTCAGTTTAAAAAAAAGACCGGAAACATGTAGAAGAAAATTGAAGTCAGTAAGGTGACTTCAAAATAAAATTTGACCAAAAATAGCAGAGCTTTGACAAAAATTATATAATATTATTTCATTTGGATTATTTAAATTTTGGTTTTGGAAAATGGAATTAAAACCCATTACAAAATTTATTGAAAGACGAAATTTTTTTATTTTGATTCTATGTCACGAATAGACTTTTTTTATTAGCAAATTTTAACAAATACTTTCAACATGTATCCCCGTACGTATACGAGGATTGCTATGATAATGAAACTACAATGACATCTAAATAATACTTTGATCTCTCCCTTCCTTCATCTAATAGTCTAAGATCCGGCTGCAAAATCACTACGTTCATCGCGTAGTTAATCAAACTCACATTTTAACATACATTTATGAATAGGATAATACATAGATAATAGGGTGCCAGTCAATAAGTGGCCGCAAGTAATTTTAATTAAATTAATGTTAATTAATTTTCCAAAAAAAATTTCGTTCACTTGTTTTTTAAATAAAATATCATCCACATCATAGAAATGTATGTAAAGAATTCGAAAATCAATGGGTGCCGTTACACACTCGGCCGCAACTACTACGCAGCCAGGTGTAAACAGGTAATATTTTGGTCTATTTATACGTTCATGTCGTACACGCATGTTTTTTATATCAAATTAAAGCTAATTTTTTTTTAATATGATGATATATCGCTGCCTGTGAATAAATGGCCGCAAATTAGGGTTGCTAGCTGTTAAAAACTCGAGGTATCCGAGATAAAGTGAAAGAGAGTTAGCGAGTAACGCCACTTGTTAGACAAGGATGGCGAGTACCAGCTGTGCGAGTATTTGAAGCCATTGCGCACGCGTATAGATAAGGTTCTCAACAGTTTGGAGTCAAGAGAATAAATTATTGAGCCAAGAAATTATTCTGGATCTGAGTTAATTTTTCTTGGTTCTATGCGTAGTATCTTTTTTGTAAAAAAAATAAAACATACTCAAAATTACATTTCTATGATGTGGATGATATTTTATTTAAAAAACAAGAGAACGAAATTTTTTTTGGAAAATTAATTAACATTAATTTAATTAAAATTACTTGCGGCCACTTATTGACTGGCACCCTATTATCTATGTATTATCCTATTCATAAATGTATGTTAAAATGTGAGTTTGATTAACTACGCGATGAACGTAGTGATTTTGCAGCCGGATCTCGTACTATAATATTTCAACTTTATAAAATTTTGGATCATTACTAGGATTATCTTTAGATAATTATTCATGAAAATCGATATTAATGGGCTCCTGGGAATGTGATGATTTTATATTATACTGAATATGATGAAGGTTACTTGATAGCAATGATAAAAGGCACATTAATACAAATTTCTTGGATAAGTATCTACAAATATTCAGTTACTGGTACTATTTACTTTTGAATGAATATCAGCAGGATCTATTTGTATTATCCGAATCCTCCTGTTATTCATGTTTTAGATTGCGAAATTTACACGTACTCTATCTTAAAACAAATAAATATTTTTACTTTAATACCACTAAAAATTCCAACAGTAACGAGTCAAAAGTTTTATTAAAATAATAAATACAAATAATTGTTTGAGCTCGTTCACTCTAAGATTATTGCTTTTTTTCCGTCTATCTCTGTAATCTATTCTATCCCTGCATCTAACTTGATAATTACATATTTTCATTCATCGACTATGGCCATCATAAGCACACTGGGTACAATAAAACTTTACAAAATGGCTGAGTATCTTTGTCCACCAATAGATTTAAATATAATATATATATATATATATATATCATTTTCATTATCACAACTATTTGTACAAAAATAATTCATCCTCAACCCGTCACTATATTTGCCACCGTCAGTCCCTCTTAACTGAGTCTCCCAGAGCGTGCGTCTGTGATAACGCCCCAAAGTTCTATAATAAACTCGTCAGTGAAGCCGAATTCCTGAAGATCGCTGTTATCTATGGCATCGGCCAGCTCCATAGAATTGCTCTTGCCGTCAGCGAGGTCCCACATCTGCGTCGCCAAGTCCGTGTCATTGATGCCCATGAATGTTTCCAATAGTTGGTTGATTTTTTCTATACCAGCTTTAGATCCCTCGTCATGCTGTAAATTAAAATTAATCATTATCAAAATGTTGTCGTGTTTTATTACTAGCTTTGTAACGTCGTTAATAATAATAACTGAAGCAAATAGACTACAGTTAGGCAGATAAGAAGTATTAAGTAGAACTTAAATTTAGAGTAGGTAAGTAGGTGTGTTAATAATGTGGTGTGTGTAAATGTAATGTATCTTCAGATAGTTTAGACATATGTATACATATTTTGTTTACACATTTATATAGTTTTCTAGCGTAACATATGACTTGAAGTTGTTGAGACTTACATAAGTAGGTAATGCGTCATTTTAAGTACTTACGTCATTTTCTATTGTGGCTTGACCATTTGCTTTAAATCTGAGAGTTTCTTTCCCGGAACCGTAACTCTGTTTTTTACCAGACCTAGCGCTACCAGATTTAGGGCCGATACTATTAAACCCGCTTTTTAATGGTTCTACAAGTCTCATTATGAACGTTGTTCCTAATGGGATATCTTTTAACATCTTGGCAACTTCATAATGTCTTTTTCCAACCATATTTTCTCCGTCCAACTTCTCAATGTGATCGCCAATCTGCAACATTGTTAATTCCATAAACGTCTGCTTCCTGTGAAGACCTTAACAAGGTGAATAACTGAAATCGTTGAAGCCATTGTTGGCATGTTAACATTCATTAGCCTCAAATCATTTATTAGCACAAAGAACTTTTGTTCGTGTGCATTCGCTTGCTATAATATTTATCTAGGTATAAAAATAAATGATTTAGAAGTGATATCACCACTTACCTATATGCATCGAAATAAGTACCTAATCAAAGGTGTAATCTTACTTACCTCTATATGTGCTATTCTTGATGCTATTGATCCCTCTCTTATTCTTTTAATGAAAGCATATCCTGCACCATTATCCGTGATCGTCAAACCCAGCGCATCTTCTGTTTTTACAATTTCAATCTCCTTAGGCCGACCCTTCCTATGTGCAAATATAAAATCTTCTAAGCCTATTTGTCCACCAAGTAGTTTTTTCATGTCTACTTTGTGTGTATTCAGGGTGCAGAATAAAATCTGAAATCATAGAAATACATTTTGGATTAGTAGGTCACAGACGCAAAGTTACTTCTACTACCTTATTACTAAGATTCCCTAATCTAATTAACCGCGCCTATATTTTGCGTGACTTTTACGCATATTTCCTAGGAAATGGTGAGCAATCTTTTGATACTGCATTTATATTTTCAATAAAGGTAAAATATATCCGATTTAATTAGCTTTATATTTATGAACATATTCATGCCAGATGTAAAAGCCAAAACATTAAAATCCAGTACCTACTTATACCTAATTAGGTTGTGATTGATATGGGAATCCTAGATATTTTACAGTTTTTACCCGACTGCGCGACGCAAAAGAGGGAAATGTAATTATGTATGCCTACACTAGTAAGTAACAAACAGATTTTTACGCATTGCTCTTTGGTAGTAATACCTAAGTATACGGCAGTGTGCTCGTCCGGTCCTTGACCTACGTGTACTGGGTCATCGTACAGGCACACACATGGCGGCGAAGCGTGTCTCACAAACACTTGCCACGTTCGTCCACATCATAGGTAGATATGAGAGACTGCGCCCCTGGGCCAATTCACTTCCTGGCCGCTCAGCCGTGCGCGCTTCCGCACACAGTGACATTATTAACTCTGTTAGCCATATAATATAAACTGTAACAGTATGATAACACGATAACAAACTATCGATTTCAACCTACCTACTTTTGTTGCCCAATGCCTTCGTATGTTACCTATTTAAATTGTTGTACCTAAACTGCAAGCACAGACTGCAACTCTTCGCAATTTCGGCGGCAAGGACGTGTATCAGTTACGTGACTTGATAATAATATCTATACATGAATAAATAGGTACCTAAATCCACACTCCAAATCATTATGTAGAAAAACTTTATGAAGAAGTACAAACGAAGTAAATCCAATAAAATGAATAGACTATGGTTCAGGTAGAAATGGCTGAATAGGTAATCATGGTATCTAAACAAAATATTTTAAAAGTACCGGTAAAGCGATTGCGAATTCGCATTATTTGGGTTGGAAATTAAGCAGGTGAGAAGATATATGAACGAAATTCTTTTGTTATTGTCTACCTATTATGTAGTACCTACGTACCTACATGTCGCATCATTGTTCAGAGAGCTTGGGTAAGCGATGTTGTAAAATGTCGGTGTAAATTACATTTGTTCTTGTAGCAATAGTTTTGTGAGCGAAAACATGATCACCAAAAAAAAAAATTTGCAGCCGAAATCTAAGGAACTCTTAACATACCATAGGCAGACTCCGTGTGTTAATCAAACAATAAACATAGATAGTTTTACTTATCATGCAGTAACTCAAATTAGTTCAATTACATGTTAGTGAGTTAAGTATTTCCATAAACGTTCTTATTTAAATTTAGATAGGTAGTTAGGTACAAAAATATATTGCACAAAACTTGTCATCATAAAGGACCTTGACATCAAACGCGCCTTCAGCATTTTCACAAACGTGAAATATCACAGATCACGAGTATTCTTGCCATTTTACCTGGGCTGGCTGTGTCTGTGTCTGTGACCTTTACATAATGCGAGGGAAATGACCGGCCAACCGTCTCGCTCGCGTTTTCACGCCCTATTCTCAAGGACGAATATTGTCCCGACCCAAACTAGGTACCTACCTATACTACCTATCGACCTTGTTATTTTAGAGCTGTATAGAGAACTATATCAAAATAGGTATAAACCTACGCACTATGCGGATCACAGTCACCGAATATAGAGGGAGAAACCAAGAAGTCCGCTATCCGCTATGGAAAATTTGAGCGGCGAATAGCCATTATTCGCCGCTCAAATTTTCCGCAGAACAGCAATTATGAGTAGGTATGAGATTCTATTTTTTCTTTTATTTATTATACGATTACCTTCCTAATTTTAAAGATTGGGTATACCTACACCTTAGTTAGATATATATTTAGAAACACAATCTGCCGTGATTTATAAGGATCAAAATTAGTTCTTTTCTCAGAAAAGAACGTTTTCTGATTGTCCTGGGTCTTGGATGTTTATCTATATAAGTATTTATTATAAAATATAGTATCGTTGAGTTAGTATCTCGTAACACAAGTCTCGAACTTACTTCGAGGCTAACTCAATCAGAGTAATTAGTCTCGTAAAAAAATATATATTAATCTTAGATCGTGAGCAATATTATCATTCGATTGTTTCTGACTATATTAATAAACAATTGAGTTGAGTGCCCAATGTTTAAACACACCTACCTATATTAACTGACTCGTGATGTGACTCAGGCATGTTTGATTCATTTGCGCTTACGTTATGTTATCATTATAACAATAACTATGTAGGTAGTACAAAATACCTATCTACATAGGTACTTTGAAGTGCAAAAAGAGAGACCAACTCAACTTTGCGTTAAGTAGATGAATGCGGAAATTGTAGCTTATGCGCTTAGGAAGTCGATAAGTGGTATATTTACATATATATATAATATTTGTAACAATTTTGAGTATTAGGTATTAAACTCATTATTTCCATCTAACGTTTAAGAAGATCTTCAAATACTAAAATATTTCAACCATGAGTTAATCTGCTTGAATAACATTCGAAATACATATATATATACCTAAATACCGTAAATAGGTAAGCTGGGTACTACGTTCTACTGCTTTACATATCAAAAATTTATAAACGGTATCAGAATTATCTAGATTGATCAAAATAATTTAGGAAATCACAAAGATAAGCACCTAGCCTAGTTGACTTTACCTGTAATAGCTTTTAATCTTTACTTTGCTTATAATCAGACTCGACTAATGAGTCGAATTTCAAATTTCAACACTGACTTTTACACCTCTACCATTTACACTTTTGTTGAAGTAGGTAGTCAAGTTTAAGTGAAGTAACAGAAAACACTACCTACTACCTATAGTATATATACGTATATGTATAGTTACGTAAAATAGATTTACACACAATTTACTAACTGACCTCAATCAACATTTTGAAGTAAACAAATAATACTTTAATTTTGTTCCTTTCCCTACTGCTGTTACAAATGGTAACGTCTTCTGATAGCATTCCCTTATTATTTTCATTGTATTGTAAAATGTATTAAGGATTGGTAAAGTTACTTAAATCACACAATACCTTTGGTTACTAATATAAAATACAAAAAAAAAACTAAATATATGTACTTACTTCAAAAATTTACTTAATAGGTACCTACTAAAATTCGTGGCCTTCCAGTATTTTCAAGATTGTTAACTATACAGGGTGACATTTAAAACAACTGCATCCTTTTAAACATAGACTATACCCAATTACCCATGCTTCTGAACCGTTTGAGCCTATTTTTATTTAAATTAAACGTCTAAACGTCATCATTTTCACATTTAAAAAACCCTCAGAAACTACGTCACACGCTTTATTAAAGACCAATACTACATAAAGAAATTAAAACTAAACATGTAAATAAATGTCTGAAAAATAAATTATTTTTCTAGTATCAAGATAAAGTACAGAGTCGTCGAGATCGCTCAGCTGAATGAATTGTGTCGTTGACCTCTGAATCTTACGCGTCGCTTTTCCGCCGGCCGGGGTGATTATGACGTATTTAGGATCGTGGATTTCGATACTTATATTTTTTTTCGTACTTTCTGAAATATGAACCGATATTTTTCTTTTAACACACACACACACACACACATAATCATGTCTATATCCCTTGCGGGGTAGACAGAGCCAACAGTCTTAAAAAGACTAATGGCCACGTTCAGCTGTTTGGCTTTATGATGGAATTGAGATTCAAATAGTGACAGGTTGCTAGCCCATCGCCTAACTAAGAATCCCAAGTTTGTAAGCCTATGCCTTAGTTGCCTTTTACGACATCCATGGGAAAGAGATGGAGTGGTCCTATTCTTTTTTGTATTGGTGCCGGGAACCACACGGCACTGCCGGGAACCACTTTTATTTTAACGTTTTTAAATATCCTTTAGATGAGTAAACTTAACAGTTAAATTTATGCAGTTGAATTAAAAGTCACCCTGTAGTATATACCTCGTAAGGGATAAAGACGTAATGTATGTACACATAGAATTAAAAACTCGATGTTCTAGGATGGCCATGCAGGCTCAGCAGTGACAGTTACCGCCACTACAGTTATCTTCAATCAATCATCTAGGTAGATAATTAAGAAAACGGAGCTATAAGAAATTTTCCCATTTACATGACAGTAACCTCAGAATAGAACATAAGTACCTAATTGGGATGTAAACAAAGCCTTAAAACAAACTAACATGATACACGAGATTAAAACATTACGCGAGTTTTGCACAGAGTCACAGATATTTTAATTACACCTTTTAAGTAAGTATATCCATTCAAAATAAAGTAAATTTTCAAAATTCAAAATTATTTTATAATACCAATGAGTGTAATAAATAATACCAACAATACCAGTGAGCTTGCAAACAAACAAAGGTGTGACGTCACAACTTTATATTAAAGACGCTTTGGACTCGCCCAAATAATGTGGTACGAAGGTATTTCAATAAATCTCAGACGATTGTTTTTTATTGTTGCGATTATTTTACCAATGTTTTAGTTGTTCTGAAACTTAATTTCTAAACACCAAAACAAAAATTATATATCATCCCAAAAGGACCCTAAATCACAAATTGGTTTTGATTGCAATAGATGAAAGGTATGATTATGTTGTTATAAGGAATACTTAATGGATGTTTTACTAATTATTTGGCGAAATAATATTCATGATATAATAAAAAACTGTCTGTCCGTCTGTCACCAGGCCAAGCTGTATCTCATAAACCGTGAATAGCTAAAAAGCTGAAATTTTTACATATTATTTACGATGGCTACGACGCTGTACTAAAAAATACTAAAAATTTATTTTATGCGAACACAGTCTAGTGATAGGACTCGAATCGAAATTCTATACTCGAATCAGTTCGAATCACCAGGACAAAGTTCGAATGGTGATTCGAATTAGCATTCGATTCGAACTAACTGATGATTCGAATCAATACGAATTAAACGTGATTCGAGTCCCATTACTAGAATACACTAAACGTGTTTAATCGTATATTTTTGCTCAATATTAATAACAGTATAGGTAGGTTAGGTAGTAGTCGCTAAACAAATTTACAGAATATTCACCTAGCCATATGTTACCTTTCAAAATAAATAATAAAGTATTTTTTAAAGTGCCTGCTCTTTCTCTTTAGTGCTCTCATTAAAAAACGCAATTTTTTTTTATCGATAATACGGAACCCTTCGAGTGCAAACCTGACTTGCACTTGGCCGGTTTTTATAGTTTCATCAATCAAGGATTTTCAGAAATTCCACTGCGTTGCGCAGCAGGATCTCTGTACTGAGGTATGGTGAGGTGGTGAGGTATAATGAGAACTATGAGTAGGTACTTAGGTATAACAAAAAGGTTGTAGTTTAGATATTTAAGTAGTTGACGAACATACAATGTTATCAGATAATGAAAGGAAAGAATTCCGTTTTTTATTTTACTACCTATCTAAAAGAATTCACCCACGAGTCGCGGCTTAGGCCAACTAGGTAAGTAGGTATACCTACTGTTTTTAATAAATTATACGTTTTACTGTTGAACAAAAGTGCCTATACAAAATATCTTTTTCAGTATCGAAATGCTCATTAATTATGTGTTATTTTGGCTAAATAAGTCTGTACGTAGATAGGAAAGTACCTATTCTTTCATACGTTGCATTATCTAGGAAGTATATTAATGTAGGTACATATCTGCAACGTCACTGGAATAAGTCTTTAGTCAGGCAGTAATATCACAGACTTATACATTCGACCTTATTGTAAGCCGTTCAAATGGAAGCTATCACCTATACCTTACACGTAATAGCTTTAATAGATTCTTACGTCTTCCGGTGGAAAATCATAGCACTCCGCTATCTTTTGATAGAGCTCCTTAACGTTGGAGAATCCCGAGATGAGTCCCAGAGGACTACCGTGTGCTTGTTGGCAGTGGAATACCAACTGGGATTTCTGAGATCCATTGTTATTGTCCACTCCGTTTTGCTGCTGCTGTACTTCCTCTGTGGGGGTAGGCGGCACCGGAGGAGGCGCATACTTAGGCGCCTTCTTCTTGAATAACGACATTGCAGTCGGGCACTTTGTAACGGTATCACGGTTTTCCTTAGCAAGAACGTCAGTGCACGCACATTCTACACCCGTTCACAGTAAAATTTTAATCACTACAGAGTCGCTTATCTTGTGAAAAGTTTAAAATGTACTGTCGCGTCATAGCACTGATAAGTTATCACCCAATGGCGATGTTGGATAAGATTATGCAGTGTAGTGGAAGGTAATGGAACGACCGCATTGGAGGCCGAATGAAGCGCGCAAGCGGCGACCTGAATGACGACTGACTGAAAATGTCGAGTTGAATGCGAGAGCGGTGTGGAGTGCGGAGCGGAGGGCCGCCGCCCCGTCATCTCATCGCCGCCGGGCCGGTCGGACTGCCGACATGGACAAACCTAATTTAACAAAAGTCCATTCAATCGACACAAGCTATACTGATACACGACACAGGTATCTCATACTGATATTCAGGATTGCAGGGGAATACCATTCACAAAATAGGTACCTATATTGAGTTACTATACTAGGTGCCTACGTATATATTGCTCGTTAAGCCGGGTCCAGACGAGTGTAACGTGTAATGTAATCCACCGTGTAATGTAACACGAATTCTACGTGTGGACGGCACTACGAGCATTACATGTAACGCTCGCGCGGCGCTCGGGGTTGATCCATCGGCTGTCGGTTTTTCGCGCGAACACAAAGACGCTCGCAGTGCTCGTTTGGACGGCGTTCGTGACGGTTGTGTCGTATGTACGTTCATGATGTGGAGTGACGAACAATCGCTTGAACTTATTAGTTTGTATCAAAAAAAACCTGTTATTTGGGATCCAAAAAACCCGCAATACTATAAAAAAAATCTGAAACACGATGCTTGGAGTGATATTGCTCATTCATTGGAAAGAGATGTAGAAGAATGCAAAAACAAAATGATTAGTTTGCTTGCTTCACATCGAAGAGAAAAAGGAAAAGTAAAGAAGAGCCATAGTTCCGGAAAAGGTATGTTTTATTATAAATTTATGTTGCTTTACATATTACACACTTTTATTTATTAATTTAGTTTTTACGGTATTATCACTTACTTGCTATTAGTACAATTATTACTTCTATTGTATACCCACTATATTACTATATTCTACTATATTTTACTATACATATATGTACTATATTCTATTGTATTGTTTATTTATTGTAATTTATTTTACAGGTGGGGATGAAACGTACAAAAGTACATGGTTTGCTTACGAGGCGCTGGCATTTTTAGGAGATCGAAATAATCCAAGGAAACGACGCAACACAGAGGTAACTGCATTGAACTAGTTTCCTTCGACTTGATAAAAAAAACTTAACAATATGTATTCTGCCAAGAAACTGTACCCTCGTTCATAAAATAGTCATTAAACTCATCCCTAATTTGTTTTGCCGTTGAGGCAGCTCTTCTAGGTACATTATTCAATGGAAGTAAAGATGACATTTCACAATCTCTCCGCCAACTACCTTCACATAATCTTCCGTTTTGGTCGCTGTCAAGTGAGCCAGGGGGTGCATACAAGTTTTTAGATGAATCCGTGTTTCTCAAAAAATTATGCAAGTGTGCAATAGCCATGACTATAGTCTCCACGGTTTTGGGCTGAAGGAGCATAGGTTTTCGTAGAACTCTGAACACAGATGCTGTGATACCAAATACATTTTCTACAATCCTGCGAGCTCTGCTTAACCGGTAATTAAAAATTCTTCGCGGCGATCCCTTGGGGTATTCTCCTGGATAGGGTTTCATTATATTGTTTTGTAAAGGGAAGGCAGAGTCTCCTACAAAAACATATGGTACTACTTTGTTTCTACCTTGCAGTGCTTCAGGTGCAGGCAATCTTAACGAATTATTTTCTAGTTTTTTATATAATTCAGTTTCCTTAAAAATTCCACCATCTGAAATGCGGCCTTGACATCCGACATCCAGAAATTTATAATTATATTCCGCGTCTACTAAAGCAAACATCACTATACTGAAATTAGATTTGTAGTTACGATATTCTGTGCCACTATGTACCGGAGCCTCGAGAATGACATGTTTACCGTCCATGGCTCCGGCACAATGGGGAAAATTCCACAATTCATCAAATCTGTTTGAGATCTGGATCCATTCTGACTCTGTTTTTGGCAGCTGAAACAATGAATTTCTTTTTAATTACAGATTACAAATGAACCGGAACAGAGTGCATCTACAAGTGTCGAAAATGATAACAGTTTGTTTGATAACAGTTCAGAATTTATATCACCAACTGGTCAGGCCCCCAAAAAAAAGAAATCAGACGAAAATAAAAAAATGGGTATGCTTTCGGAGGCTCTTGGCCTGCTTAAGAGTGCTGCTTCTAGTCCTACTCCTGAACCCCGGAACAATAATCCAAACAATTTTGACAGTGAAACCCTTTTCAAATTTTATATGCAGCAAGATGCAACAATATAACAGAAGTACTAAAAATGCCGTGCAGCGAGCAATAATGGACGTAATATTCAAAGCCGATGAAGGGTGCACTAACTTTTCTCAACATTATTATCCATCGGCATTCAATTACAGTGGGTATACAACAGGCTCGGTTCCTTCATCAAGATACTGCAATGAACCACCTTCTTTGTCTAATCGCTCAGAACTTACTTCAGGGTATTCAACAGGTCAAAATCAAACAAGTTGCCCTACTGCTCCATATGCTTCACCTGTTCCCTCAGAATTATCTCAAACTTCATATGAAGATGTAGACTTTGTGAATGACCTGATTTGAAAAGAATAAATTTTGTACTACATGATTTGAAGATACAATTTGATTCAACTTTCTAATTTTAATTTTGGAATAATTTTAATTTTGCTTACCGTACTTAATACAATAGCTTAATTTGTTATTTTAATAAATAAATAAAAATATGTAAAACTCACCTTAATGTTTTCTTTCAATGCTTTTATAATCGCTTCACAAACTTCTGGTACAATGCAAGACATTGACTGTTTTGAAATTCTGAAGGTGTATTGAAGGCTTGTAAATGAATCTCCTGTTGCCAAAAATCTTAGTGTTAGAGCCAGTCTATCTTGCGGCGAAATTGCAGATCTCATTATAGTGTCTTGTCTTGATATTTTAGGCGCAATGATTGTTAACAAATATTCGAAGTCAGTAGGCGACATCCGGGTAAAGTTTTTATATTGACCACTTATATGTTGAGATTTTAGTTCCACAAGTAAAGAAGATCTTCTTTTATACAAATTAGTTTTCCACCATCGACGCTTCCGACTTTTGCGGTCTTCAGTTAGTAAATACATGAAAATAAAAGCCGCACCAGCTATCACGACCTTCCTATTCGGCATGTTCGTAGCAACTGAGTGGAAACAGCTTTTGAAATATTTTCGCGTTCACAATTCGCTTTAGTTCGTGTGCCGTCCACACTGTTGATACTAAATTACACGTAATCTTACATTACACGTTACACTCGTCTGGACCCGGCCCGTTATCTATGAACTCTATCACTACGAACAACATCACATAGCAGATTTTAAAACGCCTGTTCAATTTGAATTAGGTAGATACATCTCAAAATAATTGCTTTCAAAATTTATATAGGTAGATTGGATTCCATGTATACCACTGACTATTATACCTAAGTACTAGGTATAAACTATACATATATCGTCGGTCAGTAGGAGGTCAGTGATCAAATCAAGAAAAGTATTCAAGAACACCGTTTTTTGTTAAAATTGTACTAAAGTTGGGAAATATAAAGATTTTTATTAATATTAATCTTTACCAAAAACCCTCAAGATACCTTAATTTACTTTGTGATTTTTAAGTAGGGACCTTGATATCAAAATATTTCTTGCAAAATAGAAGCCCTTCTACGCATAAAGAATCGGAAAGCTATAATATACCTGGCTCTGATAAGTGAAGGTGTCACAACTTACAGACCGGAAAAATTTAAAAGATAAATTTAAGAAAGCGGACCCCTGCCCCGCAGTTCTAAAGAGGAGGGTGCAACTGGGAAATATATTAAGCTTAAAGGCCCCAACCATTTTCAACAGCATTCAATTCACTGGGAAAATCCCAGACCATGACGGCCTCCTTCTGTCTAGAGGATCATTGCAAGAATGTAATAATAATGGAAACGGAAGTCGAAAACCTGAGTTTTCGACTTCCTGCTCCTTGATCTGTTTAACCGCTATCTTCGCCGTATTCTCGGTGTTTACTGGCCTGAGAAAATCTCCAACGTAGACCTGTGGGAACGCTGCGGTGAGACTCCGATCGACCAGCAGATCAAACGCCGCAAATGGAACACATACCGAGGCAAACCCTAGACTGGAATCCCCAAGGAAAGCGTAAACGTGGCCGCCCTAAACAGACCTGGCGGCGGACAATCATCGCAGAGGTAAAGAATATAGGGAAGACTTGGAGCGAAATAAAACGCGAAGCTCAAGACCGAGCGGGATGGCGACGCACTGTGGATGCCCTCTGCCCCAGCTAGGGGACATAGGACCTTAAGTCAAGCTCCTTGATCTGAATCAAGGAGCTTCATGGGACATGCATGATTACGCCGCATTGAAATCAAGAGAGCGATGTTTACCTATAGCCCCCCTACGTTGCTCCACAGGGCTATGGTGACTTTTATTTACCGTCGGGAATTCGACTCTCGGATACGATACGATAGGATTACGATTAATTATGGATTCCGGTCTAGTTTCATGATGCCTACTCTTGGGTAAAAACACGTTTGTTCCTTATACCTAAGACACAACAATTCGTACGAGTAATACTAACACTGCTACAGTTACTTTTTAGTCTGCACTCTATTTTCGTTGAATAATAGGTACTGACGTACTTAGTAAGGTACTTCGGTCATATTTTTTGATGACTACCTAACTAGAATAATCTATTCTATTGATCATATGTAGGTAAATACTTACTTATGTTATACAGAAAAGATTGAGGTAGGTACATATATCTGTAACAAATAAAGTCCAGTAAGACCGATATTGGCACAGCAACGGACAAAACCTAACCTTTTTTCCTATTGGGCCCTACGCAAGTTAGATAGACACAATGCTTAAGTTTCTCTTGATATATGTAGTGTCCTTGTACATAAATATAATCCATTTTCGGGGCAGATACAGCCAATTCTTGAAGATAGAAAGGGCGTGTTCAGCTAGCTGAATGGCATGACGTGACAAACTTTGTACATAATTAAATCATTTCCAGTTTTGTTTGAGACCCAAGAAATTGTAACTATATACCTATAGTATGTGAAATTTATAATTTTTTTTAAGATTCCTATTTACGGTTATAGGCCACCTAATGTCAGTGCCTATGTATCATTGATACGATGTGCGTCAGGATAAATAATCAGGAAATGATTACTTACATGAGTTTTAAATTACATGAAGTTAATAAAAAACAATATGTCTTTTTTAATTTTTATTACATTTTAACAGTAAATCTACGAGGAGGCTACAGCTTTTTTAGGTGTAGGTTTGCCTTCCTTGAATCCATTACGGAAACGCCTCCTGACAATCTTGAGGTGACGCATGCGGCCGGTTCCTGTGGTCTTCCTGCGCTTAGCTTTCACTGACCAATGGTCTGAAATTAATTAAAAATAATTTCTTTAAAATTTAATCTTCCATTGCTGCAACAAAGTGCTGGTTGTTTCCTGCAGTTTGTAAAAAATGTAGAGAATCAAGATTATTCTTTTAGGCAAATCTACTTTACCTAGTTAGTTAGTCTACCCAGGGTCATATTATTTTTTAATAAGGTTTATTTTATGAGTAATTTCTCACTGATAGGTAGGTACTTAGTTGGTGAACAATGAACTTTGCTCTGATTACAGATAATCAAGAAGTAAATTTAATTATCACCCACCATCAATTTGCAACCACATGACACTAAGTTGTGTATCCTTACTTATACATACTATAAATGGGAAATTCTGCCTTTGTCTTTGGAAAATTCTGTCCCACCTTCACAGGTAAACCACTGGACCAAATCAGATTTTTGTATGCATTTAATTAAAAACCCGCTTTCTTTAAGATTTCTAAAAAAGGATACTCTCTTTTTCGAAAATCAATCTCAAAATATGAAAGATTGCATGAAATTTATCATAAATTCTACCGTGCAAAGTCAGAGCAGGTTGCCAGTGTTCTATAAAATATGGTCATTATGTATGAACTGTATGAAACATCAATAATAATAACACTGGCTGTTCAGTTTTATCATTATTTTTCTTCAATTTCTATACCTACATTAACAAGAAAATATTCCATATGAAGAACATTTCCTCAATCAGAGTAGGATTGTTAACATCAAGAAACTGGTGGTGGTGCCATGTGGTTCCCAATACCAATAGAAAAAAGAATAGGACTCCTCCATCTCATTCCATGGATGTCGTAAAAGGTGACTAAGGGATAGGCTTATAAACTTGGGATTCTTCTTTTAGGCTTGCAACCTGTCCGTTTATATGAATCTCAATTCTATCAGTAAGCCAAACAGCTGATCATGGCCAATGTGATTAAATTTAATGTATGTATAAGAAACTGAATTTCTAAATCAGTTCTTACATTATTACAATCACTACATTTTTTTTCTGTCTGTATGTATGCGCTATCTAATCTTGGAAAGTTTTAGATTAATTTTGTTTCTGTTAGAATACATTTCTGAATGTTTATATTAGGGATGTCACGAATGTCACTTTCGTCGCATTCGCGAATGCGGATGTCTGATTTAGAAAAAAATTATGAATTACTAATTAAAAAAATTTTGAAGAAAATTATGGATTGTAATTATTAGGGACTGATAACAGTGTAAAGATGGATCATATAACTGATGGAGTTCATATTGGTTAAGATTTGACCCCTTCTAATAGAAATCATGAAGGCGAAAGTAACTCTCTGTTATGCTTTCACGCCTTAACCACTGGACCGTTCTTCATAAAATTTTGTATAGAGATGGAATTGACCCTGAGAAAGATTATAGGCTATATTTAAAAAGAACCCTGTAAAAATAACATAGAACCCATAATGCGACAAAAAAATATGACTTACATGATCGCAATTTCGCTGCAGGATATCCACATTGGGCACATTTCGATTTCTGGATATGGTATGATGATCTACCGCATCTCCTGCATAACGTATGGGTCTTGTTACGGCGCTTGCCAAAGCTTGAAGTACCCTTCGTCTGAAATAAACATAGTATATAGGTTATAATCAAGCCTGGCTTTATCTCTGGATATGTAAAAATAAACCATATCACTAAAATATAAATCGTAAGTCAAGGATTTTATAAAGAAAAAAAGCAGAAATCACTTCAATTTTCTATGATTAAATTAGATAAAACTTATAAAATATAGCGAGTGAGTACCATTTTGTCAGAATTGACAATTCAAAAAGGCAACAAAATTCAACAACTGTGACTAAATGTCAAAGTCAAATAAAATGACCACATACCATAGATGACAACCATAGTCAAAGAATTTTACTAATTTTACTAAAGCCTAGTCATAGAATCTCGCAATGAAATGCCCACGAAATACCATTTAAAATTTAAATTATTTTTAAATGGTATTTCGTGTTTAATTTTAGTGTTATTAGTATATGGAGCAAAAAAAACATGAACGAGAAAGATATGTACCTAGTGGTCCAAGTAGTGGTATGAAAAGCCTTAATTTGTGGTTAAATGTAAATTTTGACTGGCAACGTCCCTTTCGCATTCTATTTATTACTAGCTGTGCCCGCAACTTGGTCCGCGTGGAATAGCTATTTTGGGCATTATTGAAGCCCTCAAGGGTGAATAATTTTCCCCGTATATTTCACATTTTCCATTAGGTATTTATTTGCTCCTCATAGTTGCAGCGAGATGTTATATAGCCTGAAGCCTACCTCGATTAATGGTCTATTTAACGCAAAAAGAATTTTTCAATTAGAACCAGTAGTTCCTGGGATTAGCGCGTTCAAACAAACAAACAAACTCTTCAGCTTTATTTAGTATTTTTAGTATAGATAAATATAATAATCAATTATTTATAGCTTTTTATATCGATTCAAAAATTAAGAAGTTCCATACAAACTTGCACCCCCTATTTCATCCCCTTGGGATCGAATTTCAGGATAAAAAGTATCCTATATTCTAATCCAGGTTACTAACTATATCTGTGCCGAATTTCGTTCAGATCCGTTCGGTAGAATTTGCGTGATGCGCGTACAAACATAGACAGACAGACGGACAGACAGAGACAGAAAAAAAATTGTTTTGGCTTCTATTGACCCTAAAAGATCCCTAATATTTTTTTTTCTTAAATATCTTCAATGTACAGACAAAGTTCAGTTACAGTTTTATTATTATGTATGAATTATTTATAATTAAGTCGATACCTAATTTTTTAAATTCTTATGTCAATAGTGTCAACTGTCAAATTAAATTTGATCCAATCAAAATCAATTAATTTATTGTCATGTCATGTCATCCATCATGTGTGCGTTCAATGCGGAAGCTTATACCTACTAAAATTAAGTATCTCTAAAAGTTATTTTATCGTTTAATTTTTATAAAATTAAATCCTGAAAAAGTTATCTTAACTTAAACGTAGCAATAGAATAATAACACAAATTGCAATCGTAGCAAGTTTCGTGAAAATTACGCGCTGTTTCATTTTTCTGTTTGTTGTATCTGCGACTTGATCAGATTCCTTTGCATTCACAGAAATTAAGGTAAATATGAATGAATTACGATTATCTTTATTTATTTATGAAACTTGATTTATGAAAGCCCGCAAAATTTGATTGCTATTGGAATTTTGAGATATTTAGGAAATAGAGCTTAGGTACTTTTTTCAGAAGTTGGTTACTTAAGCTGTAAAATTGTTGGTTACATTTAAGCAGTGGCTCATTTTTTTTTAAATTATCGATTTGTGTTTAAAATAAGATGGGTGTTGAATTGAATAAAGAATTACCAATAGCAGGCATAAAAAAGGGAATTTTAAAACAATGAGGTCATGTTGTGAGTATACATCGAAACATATTATCTAAGCTTATATATGCTTGCATAAAATAATGAAGAATGTGTATGAACTAAAAGAAGTAGGTACTTAAAGAAATCATGGCAAGTGTAAAAATCTATTTTTATACGTCACCCATTTTAAACCATACTAAACTTTTCTAACTTAATATGAACAGGTTATTTACTTTTATATTGAGAAAATTTTTAGTTTATCTTATTTATTTTGGTTAATCATAATTGTCTATTAGTTCCATCTGAAATATATACTATATCACATATTTATTTGATACTTCTTCTTTTAGATACATAGAGAAGATGGAACTTCTAGATGTTATGAAAAACTTAACAATAAAAACTGATCAATCAGAAAGTAAGCAACAGTTGTTTAAATCCATAGCGGCAGATATTGATGATGTCCATACTGAAATTGTTATTGCTGAATATTCAGATAAAATGCTACTAATTATATCACAATTTCAAAAAATTGGCAGTATGTTGATGATACAAAAAGATCAAATCCATAGTCCACTTGGTACAAATGATATATATACAACAAAAGTTATTTTTGGTGCTACAGGAGAAGAGCAACAAGTTGCTGCGAGGTACCTGGCAGAAGCAATTAATATCACAAAGCCCTTGTGTTTATTTATTAACCTAAAGACATATGACATTGAAACAGTGAAAGCTTGCAAGGATATTATACTGGATATCAAAAAAAAAGAAGAAAATAACTAACATGGCTCTACAAGAAGCAAAAAGATTTAAACCTGTACATAAATATTATGGCCAGCTGGTTCTTGGTCCACCTGGTGCTGGTAAAACAACATACTGTTCAAAGATGGCTCAACTGTTAAAAAACATCGGCAGAAAAGTTGTGATTGTAAATTTGGATCCTGCTAATGACCTCATGTCCTATAAGCCAGACATTGATGTGCGTACATTGATTGATTTTGAAGAAGTAATGGAGAAGAAAAAACTGGGCCCCAATGGAGCATTATTATATTGCATGGAATATCTAGAGAAAAATATAGACTGGCTCCTTAATCAGATAGAGAATGATAACTGCACAAATTTTATTTTTGATATGCCTGGCCAGGTGGAACTTTACTGCCATCATGACAGTTTGTGCAAAATATTCTCAAAGTTGACTGAAGCAAATCTACAGCTGTGTGTGGTTCATTTAGTTGATTCTCACCATTGCTCTGATGCTGGGAAATTTATAGCAGCTTTGATGTTATCCTTAAGTGCTATGTTAAAAATAGGTTTACCACATATTAATTTACTCACAAAAGTGGACCTTTTGAAAAAACATGTTGATAAGTTACATTTTGGCATAGATTTCTATACTGAAGTCTTAGATTTAAGTTATCTTCTTGATTGTTTAGACACAGATAAGTTTACTAATAAGTATAAAAAGCTTAATGGTGCATTTGTTTCAATTATTGAAGATTATAGCCTAGTTAGTTTCCAGCTTGTCAATGTGATGAAACAAGAAAGCTTAGTTAAAGTTAAGAATTTAGTGGATAAGGCCAATGGGTATGTCTTCAAAGCAGATGAAGGAAGAAACGTAACTAGTATGTTGGCCTGCGCCATGGGTGTTGAAGAACCATCTGATTATGATCTTACAAATTTCTAATAAATTATCATTGTGTCATAATAATTTCTTTTATTTTAAAATTTATATGTTGATCAAAATTTTTTCACCTTTTCTACACACAAACTGACTTCCCCAATATCCATTATAGGTGCTTGGCCATCCACACATTGGTTATCCGCATTTAAGATGGATTGGTGTTATAGAGTATGAATAAAAGTAGGCGGACTAAACAAATATACAAGGAGAGTGACCTCATATTATTGACTGAAATTGAATAAATATGTGCCGTGTGCCGGTTCCCGCACCAATAAAAAACAATAGGACCACTCTATCTCGTTCCCATGGATGTCGTAAAAGCCGACTCAGGGATAGGCTTATAAACTTGGGATTCTTATTTTGGGCGATGGGCTAGCAATGTACTAAATTTGATCAAAATGCGTACAGTAGGTAAATAGAAACAGTAACAAACATACACATCCTTCCTCAAAAACTCGCATTAATATTATACCTAAGTCTAATAATAATAAACTCCTCCGTTTCTTACTGAACATCCCAAAGCAATGGCACTTGTAGTTGTAGATATTATGAAATTTTACCAAACTTCTCGTCTTGCAACATTATTACATTATTGAAATGATGTAAAAAGTGGAAGGTATATACCAACCCGGTAGTTAGGTTAGGTTTTTAATATTGGTTTTCAATGAGTGCTAGTAATGTCATATATATACTTATTCTTACAGATGCCTAAAATTAAGAAAGATGAATGGGAGAAATTGATAGCGAAAGAAATGCAATTGGACAATCTTCTCAGTGATAAAAAGGCTATTCAGGTTATGCTTCTTCACCAATATAACGATATTAAAGATGCAACGCAAGTAGTGATCAATCACATAGCAAATATAGAAGGAACAACTGTAACTAAAATACACAAAAGGCTGCACCTTTATGATTGAAATAAAAGGCATTTCATAATGATGGAACGTTTTATTTGAAGACAAATACAACTCTTTACAATTAAAATTCATCCAATTTTTTTGTGTTCATAAACTGAAATAGTAATGAACTTTTTTAAAATTTTACATTGCAGGTTTACATTCTTAAGTTATAAGTGTTTTCAAAAAAGCCACAGTTCCATGTTTGCTACTTCAATTACGAAAAATGTTATTACATGACAAGTCTAATACATTTCGATTATATTATGTTGACAATATTAAAGTGACCATTGTCAGCAAACAAGTTTATAAAATGTAGTAAAGATATACTGCTGAATCTAAAACTATAGCGAAGTAATGGTTTTAAAAGAAAACATAAAATCTACCTCCTTGAATCACAACTAATGTTACATTAAAACATGACAAATATTTAAGTGGTTCAAATGTAACGAAATAAAAGGCGATTAATAAAATTTTTCCACATATAAAGTGGATTGAATGTGCCTTGTATAATCATTTTATATGTTGAGAAAACATTACCAACCACGTTATAATTATGCTATGAACCCTCTAACATACTTTAATGATGTTACACATAATTCTTAAAGAAATCAAAATACATTGAAGTTAAAACTCTAATCTACACATTGTGTTTATTTGAATAAGCAAGCAATAATATATAGGTTGTAATAATGTAATATAAATGTTTAATATAATGTGCATATCGCATCTAGCGACAGCCAGCGAATACTTAGCAATGTATGAGCGCCCACATGCAACCGGGCGCTCTGTTACAGGGTCTCTACAGACCTCTACTCTCTCCCACTGATCCAGTGGTCGACTTGTACTCCGTACGAAGTCAGATGCTTTATAACTATAAAGTCAATGGACAGCGCCGTGGCTGCTACAAAATGTGCAATACACCCTTGATGTTTGATTGTTAAAATCAATTATATGTTATAGTAGCAACATATTTGTCTATATTCTTGGCCAGGTTTCAGGTAAGCGTTCCAAAAATTGTAAAGTCTTCATTAAGTTCCATTCTCGATTATCGTTAACTGTCCAATTTCAAAAGATCGTGCGCTCGCAATGGAATGTAACGTTGATAATTGTGACAGTTTTACACTCAATCGAGTTTCATAGCAAGACTTGGATGTCTCATTATTTTTGTTAGTCATTCCAGCTAAATTTAAGTATAACAATATAACAAATTTACAAAAATACATATAAATTGAAGAGAACATTCGCAAGTCTGACTCCCCGAAAATGCATATAAATATATCACTAACAATCTAAGATTTCCTATCGAAATAATACCCTATAGGATGTGGAAAAGACAGATTGCGAATGTACTTTCAGTTTCATCAAACGTCTATCGTTAGACTTAAATCTACGGGTTTCAGACTCGTTTCAGGCAGTCCCTCAGATTTCAAAGCACCAACAGTCATTCAATAAATGCAATTTTACACTATCTTAACCTTGCCTACAATTATGGCGACGATAACCTGGCATTATACCAACCATTCTATGGTAATAGTCATCGAACATAATTATAGGATACACAGTCCGTCACAAAATATTATATAGTAGTCCTATCACAGGTTGCTATGGTACAACAAGAATTGAATACAAGTAAGACATTTCGAAATATACAATACAACATCAAAATTTTACTATAAAACAGTAATTGGTTGATAAATTTACGGTATTGGTCACATCAAATGAAATTTATTTCCCCAATTTTGTGAAAGACTGTTTATTCCATTTACACTCCTTCCTATTCAACAATCAACGCCTAAATAATATACCAAGAATTCCAAAAACAAGTCTGAAAACAATTTGGTTTCATCTATGCAATCGACAGTCGTATACATCATACATCATGTACTTAATTTGCAATTAATCTTATTTTTGTAGAATACTCACTTCATGACTGGATGGATTTTATAGACGAAACCAGCCTTAAAATAAAAAATAATGATTTGGTAAATTGTAAATATACTATATGTAAATAAATAATGCTGACTCAGTACCTCATATGCTTAAAAATAAAACATATTATATACTAAGCCATCTCACTTTTCAATCAAACGACTTAACAACCAACATTAGTTTATTAATATATATTTTCTAATTATCACTTGTCAAAAACGGGTGCTGTTGGGTTCTTATTTCGGAGATATTTTTCTACCTCAATCAACAGAACCTGTCTCTTAATGGATTTTGATACTTGCTTTGATATTACAGATCTAGTAAAGTAAGGCTAGAGGTTATGTGGTGCTTATAAGGCAAATATCAAAACATCCTAAGAGGTATTAAGTCTCATTAGGGATTATCGAGACAAAAACATTGCCTCGGTTGTCGTTTGTTTTAATATTATAATTAATTAACACACTGTGTCAATTAAAGTAATATAAAATCAGTCTCAAATTTGGGAAGTCTTTTAGATCTTCAGGCACGTATACGTCATGTCTGTTGGGTACTCACCTCACAAACAAGAAATTCTGTGGAATATTTTGTTAATTATCCTGTTTACAATTATGCTATGCAACCCAAACAAAGACGTGCTAAAACACTGCTATTGAGATGTTGTCAAATTCCCAAGAAGTTAGTTAAAATGAATGCTAGTGAAGGCATTGTCATATTACTTTTGCTCCCTCACTAGCAACAAAATGTAATAATAAATTGTAATTATGGTAAGCTTTCCTCAAACTACATGAAATAACTTTAAATATTGAAACAAAATATTAGACAAAACTACTTTGAAAGACAATGAAGGTTACCTTAGAAGGATATATTTAGTTAGAAACGGGCGCATCACCTTGACCGATGTGCTCCTTTTCAGATTTGTGGCTTTGCTCCGCCACCTAAAATACATGATTCGATTAATTCAGTGAAAAATAGATACTTTAAACTACACAATTTTTAATAATAAAAAATAGAGGAAAGCTTTTGTAAGTCCTGTTGTTTAATATTGTAGAGATCTGATTTATTCGGCTATCACCTTGTTATTGTCGAAACCATCCAACATTTGAGCGACATTATTCTTCTGATTGGAACCTTTCTTTTTTCCTTTTCCGACATTCTTCTTAAAGTTTTTTGCAGTCTTTGTTTTCTGTGGTTGTGCGCCTGTGAAATATTTTTTATTGTTAATCAATAATTTATAATTAATTATCACATTTATTGCGTTACTGACAAGCAACATACAGTCAAAAGTAGTGGGGAAGCGGAAGACCTCATGCTTAGACTATCGACTTGTATAGAAAAAGGAGATGATAGAAATATTGTTTATTCCGATGTTTTCACGGGAATGGGAAATCGCAACCAATTTTATGCAGGCGAAGCTGCGGATAACAGCTAGTAAATAATATATTTATTACACCGGCGGAGATACCGGCATAATTAATATCAGTTAATACGACTTAAAATTTAGCGTTTACCATCGCCTTCATTCTCAGCAATAAAGTTGTCTTCCTGTGGGCTTACATCATCTGCTTGTGACGTCATTTCTTCAGGCCTCACAGTTTTTCTGTAAGAAAACATCGTCGTGGTAAATATAAAGACATGGTGAGAATTAATACCAAACAAGTTGTCTCTGTGAACTGTCGTTAATAGTTTATCTGGGAGTCTGCAAACTTAATGTTGAAATGTGGACTTGGGATAAAGGATACAACTGGCATGAGTGAAGTATTTTTTCCTTAATGAGCCTGGTCACACAATACTACTGAATGAGTCTTCTTCAAATATAGACTAAGAGCTCGCGACGCCCAGACCTACGTTATATTATAAAAGTTGTAAATTCTTCTATACATGTCTCCTATACAGGTATAATCAAACCCAGCCTATACAACCTGGGTCGCGGTGGATTTGGCAGGTAACAAGTAGTAAAGGTGAGTAAAATTATGTCTCTTTGTTATAGTATAAAACTTAGTTTTCATAAATTTTAATTTACAATCATATTAGAAAGCGCCTAGTTTATTAGCGGACACTTCGGGCGGTAACTACTCCTTTCCAGACACCCTTACAGTACCTATGATTATTAATATATTTCTTTTACTTTTGTCATAGTATAAAATCTGACTTTTATATATGTTATTCCGAAAACTATACGAATAATGTTTCCACAACCCCCGGTCACTTTCGATGGTTCCCCTATCTTTCCAGGCACGTTGAAGTCTACTCCAGGCGTGCGCGCGATGAATATACATGTACGTACGTTGGTGCGAGTGAAATAGCATGTTAAGTTTAATACCTGTATTTTTAAAAAATAGTATAATGCAAGGCGAGAGTTATTAATGAAAGTGCATTTACCCGTTGACGGTGAGCGTGGTGGTCTTGACGGGCTCGTGGTCGCGGCGCAGGCGGCGCGGCGCGCGCGCGGCCCCCGCGCCGCCGCGCCCGCGCCCGCGCCCGCCGCGCGCGCCGCGCCAGCCGCGCCCGCCGTATGAGTTGCGGGTAGGCGGGGTGTAGCCCACGTAGCTCACCTGCCATTTATCCACAAGTAAAATAACATATACAGAAAATAAATTTATCGCAATAGGTACATCGAGCCTTTTTATTTGACAAGTATTAGACAAAATAATCTAATGCATTTTTGCATTGCATATGCATGCATTTCGGACCGATTTCTATAAATCGGTTCTTCCGCTCGGGAATACGGGATCACAGAACTGGACATAAATTTGGCATGTCTAAACTCAAATATAACACTCCGTCATTTCACGTCGGTGATTAAAAATGGGCGCGAATCACTTAAGCATAATGCAGAATTAAAGCACAATTTAACAAAATTTTTATCGTGTAATCACTACCTGCAAAATAGTACAATAACTACAACAAATTAAACATTTATTCTAAAAAACAAAATCTGGAAAATTTATATTTATTTTCTAAATTCAAACCTATGACTGTACGACATAACATAACCGGATATATCCTACAGTCCATACCTGCGGATAGCGAGTCGCCCTCGCGGGGTAGCTACCGCCTCCCCACTGCCCCACCACCACGCCGGCGATCTCCAACCGAGCGCCACGTCCGCGCCCGCGCTATCATCAAACAAATACCACCCTTTTAACAGACTTTAAAAAAAGGAGTTTCTCAATTCGTCGGATTCTGTTTTGTTTGTTTGTAAATAATTTATTGTACATAACAATTTTTTTGTAGTACATAATAAGAAATATTTTTTTTGTATATTACATAACCAATTAAATATTAGATCGTTTACGCTCTTGCATGTCTATTTTAGACATGCAAGGGCGTACACGATCTAATGGGTAAAACGGTTCGGTGCTCGAAGTAAAAAGGTATAAGAGAGGTAAGCCATACCAATGACTTTGAATCTTTTTTCATAATTCATCAACTCTACAATAAAAATCGATTAGCAATCAAGTGTAAAATCCCAACTTACCCATTCCAGGATCATAGTCAAACGGCGCACACCGAGGTCCCCTCCAAAGAAGTGAGTATTTATATATATGTATATATACTAGCTGTCCTGGCAAACGTTAAAGGTGGACAACCCTTATCACTAAGGGTATAAATAGATATTGGCCGGTTCTCAGACCTACTCAATATGCTCACAAAATTTCATGAGATTCGGTCAAGCCGATTCGGAGGAGTACGGGAACGAACATTGTGACATGAGACAAATCCTACCCCAAGTCCTCGCGGCCATCCTCCGCCCACAACACCCGCAACAAGAGGCAGCGGCGGCATAGCAAACTCCACTTCCAGTCCCTCCAAGATTGCCTTCCTCATGCGTTCCACCTGACAAATAATGAATACTTATGTAAGTAACAACGCCTACCACAATGAACGACCTCAGAAATATAAGAAGGTAATCGTGCATCTATTTTCATATTGACTGAGATCGGCGCATAATACAATTATTATATTGCACAATGTTAATTCATTAAGAATGAGTTAAATCTCTGGCAAATTACAGTATAGAATCAAGTCCAGAGTTTGATGATGCTTTGACGATTATAAGTATCCATACGAACCATTTGGAATTCCCTTCCCACATATCTCTTCCCCGATACATACAACATGGAGATTTTCAAAGCTAGAGTGAATGTGCATACACCACCTTAGGCCCAACTTGCTTACCACAAGGCAGATTGAGGTCAAACACACTGAAATCTATTATAAAAAATTCCAATAATGTTTAGTGTACCTTGACAACAGTATCGAGATTGTTATCGCACAGCTGGGCCAGATGCTTGCAGTGGTTGGCGCGGTGCAGGTTGCGCTGCAGCAGCTTGCCGTCGAAGTAGAGCCAGGGCGCGGCCACGAGCCAGGGCACGGGCGCGCCGCACGCGTCGTTGGCCAGCAGCGCCGCCTCCGCGCCCGCCATCACCAGGGCTCCAAGTTGCACCCCGCGGGAGCTAATGCCGTTCACCTGGAAATTACCATGGCTTAGTAAACGATCAAATACGTTTTCTAAAACAGTTAGTTACCCATGTAACCGTTAATAAGCCTGAGCTCATTAAAGTGAAATTACATAGGTATATTCGTTAAATGGGTATTTCAGAATAAAAAAAAAAGAACAAAAATATCTACTTACTGTCATTTCTTGCAAGTGAAGGGCGTTCATGAGATCATTAGAGAAAGCTGTTGCTAAAAATGCGTCCAGTTCCTGTCTTCGTAGGATTTGCAACTGAGATGTCATGATAAATCTGAAAGAAAAAAAAACATGAAACTAAGAATATTAATATTTGGTTTGTCCGTATATAGGTATATTTTACATCATTTTGTACATAAATAAATAGTATTTTTACAACAATATCTTAAAGCATAAATATTTCATTTTTAGTTTGATTCAGTGTTTTTACCTTAGCACTGTAGCTAATATGAGAAGATGTTGGGGCACATATGATATGTTCAGCATCAGTGGAGTATCTGATCGCATACAGGAGAGGAATGCGCGCATGCGACGGCATTTGTCATCTTGAGCAGTTCTGAAATAAAAACATTACATATTTAACATTTTACACAACAAGCTATATGGGCTTAGATGGAATTCAAATTTAAGTTAAAAAGAATGCCACGTTAACTTCTTTTTCCCTTGATTTACTTTAACAATGGAAACTTAAACATGGGAAGAGAAGCAACTGGCACAACTCATAGGAAGTTGACGAAAAAAATTTCATGTTTCTTTACATTTGTGTTTAAGTAACAGCTAAAATCTGAAGTGAGGTTACACCTTTTGTAGCTGGGTACAATAAAGCTCACCCGAACCAAAGCCTCTGCACGGTTGGGACCGGCCAATCGAGCACAACCCCAGGCACCATTTCGGGACTCTTGCCCGGGTTCACACGGGAATAGATCCATTCTGATACCTGCACTGTACAGGCTCGTTCGTTAGCACCAGCAGTGCTAGCTGTGCCTTCCTCTGCAACAAACAATTAAACTAATAGTGGACATTCAATTAGATAATAATAAAAATATATTGAAGTGCTCAAGTATTTTCAAAATCCTGTTTGTAAAGAGAAGACAACATTGTTAAGTTTCGGTTGTATACATAGGCAGAGATTACATCTTTCCACTTTAATTCTTATACTAACGTCCATGCAGTGTTTCCACATAAAAAATTATGATATGCACTAAAATATTTCATGGCATGTAGAATCACTTAATTAGAAACATGGATGTATTAATAAATGGTAAGAAATCATAATTTTAAACGACATTCTTCTTAACATGTAGATTGATTCTAACTAATTTTACATAAACAACATTTAAAAGTGTATTTTTCAGATAACAAGACTTGATATAAAAAAATTCTTCAAAGAAAACATACCCTTGGCCTTCTGAGCCATGAATCGATGATGATGCATGTTATACAGAATCGCGTAGACATTCTGCCTGATAGGTCTGAAGAAGTGATGGATCGATGGTATTTCGCGATGGTTGTCGTCTTCCATCAGCACCGGCAGAGTGACTTGTCTGTGGGTGAGTATAGAGAGCATGCCGGGGTGCATGAGGCCGCGCGCGTGGCGCTCGGCGCAAGTGCGCAGGACTTCGGCGGGGGCGGCGGGGCAGTTGTCATCGGCAGACAGGCTTTTTGAGACGGCTTGGCGGGCCTTAAAAAAATAATACGTTACGTGATTTCTAATACACTAGTCGTTCGCCAGTTAAAACCTTGAGAACACATTTTTTTTTACAAAATTATGAATATCTCAAAAACCACTTGACCAGCTTTGTTACCTGTTACGAACTTAAAAATTCTATTTAAAGATTCAACATACCTTTTAAATTTTATCAAAATTAGACCAGCGGATCGGAAGTTATCGCATTACAAACATACATATAGGCTGAAAATGTATTTTTACGCTCCAAGTTGATCAGTAGAAAAATTTATTCCCACCAGCTTGACAGATAACCTGGCTTACCAGCCCAATAGATTCAACAGTCCAACTGAACAAACTTTACTCAGTTGGACTGTTGAAGGGATGTTGTACATTTTACTTTTGCAAAATAAAATAAAAAGATAGGCAAAGCTATCTAACAATTCAAGTTGTGTAAAGTCGGAAATCTAATGCCATCAATTTTATCTGAACTGATACAAGTTATGCCATTATATTGCATAGCTTTAAAAAACCTGATGTCTAGAACATTATCAAAAGTGATGGACAATAATAGCCCTACCTCCTTAGTTGCGGGCTGCTTGTCTACTCTATCAGCTGGTTTGGCTTGTGTAGTACTTGAGCTCGCATCACCGCTTTCCAATGATAATGCTGCAATTCCGTGCTGCAACCCATTGCCATGCTCCTCCGTGTGGAAGTCCGCGTTCATTGACGCATTCACTGTTGCCAATTTGTAATCTTCCAAGCCTTTTTGCTGTAATATTGACCAATTTTGAAGTGCCGAGTGTTTGGTAAAAGGGACGGGCAAACAATAAATTTAACACAACATAAATATATAACAGTAGTAAGGGATAAAAATTAAAATAGAAAACGAAAGATGGAGGACCACTTTGCACTTATGATTCGTTAAAATTTTGATCATGCAACACGATAGGTGAAGTATTTCAATCAAATGATGCCAATGTTGTCTGATGATGATTCAAAAGGCGTGGATGACCATAGCAATAGATTTTTAGAATGTGACACTGAAAATAAAAGGAACCTCATATTCAGAAGTCTCTGTTGCCAACTTGGAAGTATCCAAATCTGTTGATGTAGACTGAGGACTGAATTCAGGTTTTTGATTCTTCTTTGTTTTCGGGCGACGACCTGTTAATAAGAGATAAAACCATAACACAATTATTTTACACACATTTAGTTCTAAATAAAAATTTGTTTATAAGTTACAAATCTTACCAGATGCAGTTCTATACTTGAGAAAACCATCTTTGGTTCCATTGAGATAATACTGTACAGCTTGTTTGAGTTTGGCAGCGCGGAGATCGTTGAGGTCACCAAATATCTCAGTGCACGCGACGTCAATGTCAGACGACGGCAGATCACGGACGAATTGGCACACACTTTTAACCAAAGTCTCTGGCGGGACTTGCTGCTAAAATTTAAGTTTAATTGCTATAACTTTTTTTTTATATTCATCAAAAATGTTTTCCTACTATATTCTTAAAGCGACAGTCCATACAAGACAATAAGACAATATAAGTCCTACGCAAAAAAAAAACATTCATACATATGATCACGTCTTTATCCCTTACGGGGTAGACAGAGCCAACAGTCTTGAAAAGACTGATAGGCCACGTTCAGCTGTTTGGCTTAATGATAGAATTGAGATTCAAATAGTGACGGGTTGCTAGCTCATCGCCTAAAAGAAGAATCCCAAGTTTATAAGCCTATCCTTTAGTCGCCTTTTACGACATCCATGGAAACGAGATGGAGTGGTCCTATTCTTTTTTTTTATTGGTGCCGGGAACCACACGGCACAAAAAAAATACGGATTTTTATCAAACTTCTCAGTGATAGCTAAGATATCAGAATAACAAAAAAAAGTTAATTATAGACATTTAAGACGGACGAAGTCGCGGGCAGCAGCTAGTATTATTATGAAGATTTTTTAGCTATAGAATTCTAGGTGTTAAGTATTGACGGAAATAAATATATAATTAATATGCCAAACCAACTTACACTGGTACCAGTGCAGACCTGAAATTTACACATTATTTTTCTTTCAATCCCATACCATTGTGATGATCAATTTGCAGTTTTGTTTTGATGACAAAGGCAAAATATGATGTCCAGACAGACTAAACAAGGGGTTATTGTACTGGACTTTTTTATTCGAAAAGTGTCCTTGTTTCGCTTTTTATTATGATGTGAAACAGAACAAAGATAGCTTTTCACGCGATAAAAAAGGCGTCGCGTGTGCCACACTACGATGACTGAAATCATAACTTTTGTAAAAAATTTGAGGATTATTTCACAAACAATTACCTTTTTCTGCGTAATCCCCAACCTCTTGTAAAAATCTGTAAGACTTTGCTCAGATAAAATGGTGCCTCCTAGCAAGGCAGCCATAAGACACAGCCTATCTTGTTGAACATCCAAAACACGAGGAAGTTCGTGAACCATATACTCTTTTGTTTCCAGTGAAGACTGAAAATTTAAATGTAAAAAATTACACACATATACATGTATGTCTAGAATAAATTATTAATTTATTTTTATCGAGGGTGTGATAAAATCAGAAATGTTTAAAACTAAACTTTTTGCTGATCTTTGATTAGTTCTTTTATTTTGTAAGCCTTGATAGTAGGAAGTAAGGGTCTAAGGGCTTGTCATTCCCATCACAAGTATCTTTAGACTACTCACTGGGATAGGCATCTAGTTGTAATCAATGATAAATGATCTTATTTTCTTGAACAATTGGATTTCCTGAAAGTCTTATATTGCTTTTTGTGATTAACTTTTGAGAAAAACATGTAACTAAATCTGTCTGCATACCCGATAGGTTAATTTCAATTGTGAAGAGCTGAAATATCTTGGGGGCTGAAATACTAAATATTCAGCAGAGCATCCCACCAGCCCCGCATATGTTTTTTCACGGCAAAGTCCAACTACTTCTTGACAATGATCATCAGTAGACACCATCTGTATAAATGAAAAGGTTTGAGTAAGACCTCATTAGGGTAAAAGCATCCTCTCTATTTATACAGCATTAAAAACAAAGTTAAATTTGTCACTTACAATAGGTATGTTGAGATACCGCAATGCAGTACGAAGGCAGGAGTGTAATCCTGTAGGGGGAACCCACCACACTTTGGGAGGTGGTGTGCCCTTTGTTACAATGTGGCGCAGTACCTGTTAAGAATAAACAAAAAGCTTATTTTAAATATTAACCTCATTCAGTATATTAAGCCTTAATTTTAGTTTAAAGGGTGTTAAACCTTCATGGTTTTGATTACAATAAGTAACTCCCTGGCCAATCTCTTCAATCATCAACTATGTCATGTATGTATCTAAGATTTTATCTATGTATAAGAAATAAACTTATGTACTCACTTCACACTCTGCTTTCACTTATTATAATCTTGGGCTTGAAATTAATTTCAATATGATGATTATTTTTAAGGACATATTTTAAAGATTTTATCAATACATATTACATTTATTACAGTTTAGCTGGACCATTATGGTTTTCCATCAAGGCGAGCTTGTATGAAGAGAGTTATGAATGTGGATGAAGTGAAGGAAGTATGCAGAGATCGTGGCAAGTGGAAAGAGGTAGTCTCTGCCTACCCCTCCGGGAAAGAGGCGTGATTTTATGTATGTATGTATGTATCAAGGGTTCCAGATTTCAAAATCATTTATAGCTTTTATGTTGTCCAGGCCCAATAACAAAAAAGTGTCACTCAAATCTACCAAATAATTTTGTTTTTATGTAAATATATTTTTTTACCAAATAGGTAAAAAGTCTCTGTTCATAGAATATATTTAATAATGATGTCATAACAAAAGTTGTTTAGCCTAGGTTAGAGGTATAAAAATCAAAGATCTGTAACACCTGATGCTGCACCATGGAGGTTAAGCTAAACTATAAGAAATATAGAAATTACACTTTAACAAAAAACATTCAGTCATGCAAACAATAAAGTAAAAGGTGATAGCAGCTAGTTTAAAAAAAAAATGTCTGGTAATCCTCTGTATATTTGACCTGGAGGTCTTTTCCATAAAAAAAGTGCAGCTTATTTCCTTTGCTTAACATTATTTAATTTCAATAAATAACAGAGCCAGCACTTACTGAATTGACTCTTTGTCTGTACGTAGCCTGCGTCTGCATCCAGTGTTGTGGAGTTGCGGGTGGTGTTGGGTGGGCGCCATTGAAACAAACACAGAGGGCCACTTGATGCTCAGCCAGAGCTTGAGCTAGTGTTGTAAGGAATTGGACACAGCGTGCCCATTGTCCCCCACAAGCCCAATCTGCATAAAAAAATATTTCATCAATTATTAAGTGAGATTGATAGAGAAATAATTGAAATGTTAGTTTTTTTACTTGCATGATATTTGTAAATTTACCTTGGACTTTGATAGCACAGCAAAAATTTATTATCCACTTCATTACAGTTATGTGGTGCAAACAATTTCTCTATTTTGCTAGAGAAATGCATGACCAAAAATTTTATGCCTATTTACCTGAAAAATATCCGCCATACAATCGATCTAAGCAACCTTCCGCGTCAAGCACCAGTCGGAAACCGCCCGCTTGATTTCTGGCGATTCTAAAAAGATCAACACCAACTCCTTCATTTTCTAAAAATGTTTGTAGATCTTGTATTCCCATGGTTCTTTGACAAGTCGTTAATGAAATAGTACCCAACTCGGATCAATCGAACACGTTCGTTTCGGAAATCTGCCGTCTGAAAAATATGATAAGGTATATATTTCAAACATCTGCAATTTTATGCTTATGTACAAAATATTGCTAATTAAATAAATTTCCGAAATAAGAGCAATTAAAGTGGATTTCACTACATAACCGGCACAAACATATCTCAAGATTTAAATGTAGATATGTCAATATTAACAATTAGAAAAACAGTGACACATAAACGCATGTATAATAAATATATTCAGAAAATACAAACCTTAACTAAAATACCATGCCAGCGGTAAATTACGTTCGCCAAAAGATGAATACGGAAGCCATTTGTAAATTTATTTCAATCAAAATCAAGCCCGTCCGTCCTTCTTTCTTTTGTTCAGTATTGCCAGTACCGTGAAGTGAAGGTGAAAATAATGAAGCAGTTATTTGAGACTATCGCTGAAAAACATGGAAGGTTGTGTTCTTTATTTCAAATGCAGTTTTACTGTCAAAAGAAAATACCTAAGGTTAGGAAAGAATAACTTTATTTGGCTTATTGTTGAAACAATCGTAATGATTTTCTATTCCCTAGCATTATTTTTCGCATGGTAAGTGTTACAAACGGATGGACCTGTTTTGTCTCCACGGGTTCAAAACAATCATGAATCAAGAAAATGATATAATATCAAGATTCTACAAACATTTAAATAAATGCAATATTCTTGATTTTATTTTATTTTTACATGGTCATGGCTATTGCTTTTTTGTGGCCATAGAAGTAAATAGATAAGTAGGTAGGTAGAATGTCATTGTCACTGCCAACCAAATTACATTAGTAGATTCTTCACTGGACTTTTCATTTCCTTCACAAGTTGCAAATTGTCATCTTTTTGTGCGATTGTATTTCGTGTCCTAGATTATTTCGATCTTTTTTGATTTATTGGGCGTACTACGCCCGTAAAATACAGAATTAATAAAATAATGTTTTGTAAATTCTACAATAAAATTGTATAATACGTCATTAATTTACCACATTAAGCCTATATTTGTAAATATAAAAAATGCAGTAGATGTGCTCTTAAAAATACAACAATAGCGTCTTCAAACAAATTGATTACTTTAATTCAAAACGATACACAGGGTTACGGTATGCCGGAGCAAAGTAATGATTATCGTGTTGTTGTATTTGGAGCAGGCGGTGTAGGCAAAAGTTCTCTGGTGCTACGTTTTGTTAAGGGGACATTCAGAGAATCGTACATTCCTACCATTGAAGACACTTATAGACAGGTAATTTTTTTCATCCTAATAATTAACCAATTTAATCCAGAAACTTGCACATTGTGTAAAACAATTTACCATTTATTATCGTGTAAAGTATTCTAAAGCAGTTGTTCTTTTTGGTATAGATATTTTTGATAACTTACTTTTATTAATTAATTAGAATAGTTCACACTTTTTTACTCTTTTATAATAGGAAGGCACTTTGTTCATCTTATAGACATGACAAGTCTTTATCTATTCTAGACCAGTATTTTACAGACCAGACCATTTTACACAATGTTATTGAAAAAACAATTACAAAAATTATTGCTGGAGTAACCTTAAATAGTAATTAAATATAAACCGTCAATTTACAGGTGATCAGCAGCAACAAAACTATATGCACTTTACAAATAACTGACACAACAGGATCCCATCAGTTTCCAGCTATGCAAAGATTGTCAATAAGCAAGGTATTTTAAATTAAATAAATCATAAGTAAATTAAGTGATAAATGGCCACAAAATAGTTTTAGTGCTAAATCTTGCCCTTAAGTGACATACTTACGGAAAGCGTGTAAATAATTTTTATGCTAGACTAAATTTAATAATGCTTTTTACAGGGCCATGCTTTCATATTAGTTTATTCTGTGAGCAGTCGACAGTCTCTTGAGGAGTTAAAACCAATTTGGCAAACAATAAAAGAAATAAAAGGTGGGGAGTTGCCAAACATCCCAGTCATGTTGGCCGGCAACAAATGTGATGAGAGCCCGGAGATCCGAGAGGTGTCTGCTTCGGAGGGACAAGCACAGGCTCAGGCGTGGGGTGTATCATTCATGGAGACATCTGCCAAAACTAATCACAATGTTACACAGCTTTTCCAGGTTGGTCTTTTCTCATCTCCCATATATTCATACATAAATTGTACTAATATTAAAAAGATTTATAAATACTGTTTACTTAGGATTTGCATAATGCAACTATGTAATGTCCGTGAGCAAAATGGCAGGCAACAGCTAGTACATAATACATAAAATCACAGCTTTTGACATGTAGAGGAACCAACACTATTTTGAAAATGCTATGACTACATTCAGCTTTATGGCTTAATGTTTAAGTGTACTATAGAAATATCATAAATATGAAAGTAAACAACTTATGGGCTACATTTTACATGTGAGCAAATTTGTGTACCTAATAGCTTTATCTTCAAAATAACTTACAATTAACAGATTTATATTTTCTTCAATGTATGATGTAAGTTATGCCACTATGCTTAGCCTCTGAAGATAACACTGGTAACATTATGCATCTTGAATATTTGCAGGAGCTGTTAAACATGGAAAAGAACAGAAATGTTTCTCTTCAAGTAGATGGTAAGGGTAAGAAGAAGAAAGATAAGGTAGTAAAAGATGGTGGCGAAGCCTCTGCGAGCGGTAGGGAGAAATGTCTCGTAATGTAATATGAGAATCCTTATTTCATCTTAACCCACCGAGTTTGTAGAAATTACAGATTCTAGTCATAATCCAAGTCCCTGGTGAATTATTGCACGGAATTAGTTTTAAGTGTAATACATTATAATGCATTAAAAATTAATAATAATGTAGTACCTAATGTAATTATGCCTTTTAAAAATTAATTTCCATTGTAATGGAGCTTGAGAAGTCACTAAATGCATATTTTGCTATTTATAAGGGATTATTAAGTTATTTACACTAGTTACATAATGTTGACTGATGCGACTTTTATAGTTGGAACGATTTCCGAATAATGTTAGTGAAAATACAACGAAACGAAGTCTGTAGGACTTACTGTTAATTAATCATTTATATTCAGGTTTTAATGAAGCAATGTTAACATTTATCAATTTTTACATTCCTAATGCGTTAAAATGACAACTGTAGGATGTATCTATGAATCTTTTGAATTTTAAATTTAGCAATTGTGGTTACCATTGTTCTAATGGCTTGATAAATTAAAAAAAAAACTCGTTTTGTCATTCCTTGTTTTGTCATTCCATTTGTGATACGTTATTATATTGTGCAATTAATCTTAATTACGACACCACATATTGTTGATATTCGTTAGTCAAATCCCAACAATTATAATATAGACCATTAGTAATTACACAATCTATCACTTTACTGAAAAGATATGTGATGGCACGGCACCCAAATGCGATGATTAATGATTTGAATGCAGCAAAAAATTTTGGAGTAGTTAATTAAAAACCAATAAGATTTTTGCCACATTAATTTCTTAAGTGAAGTTAGATAACGATATAGTGGGAAATATAAACCTGTGCCAAATGTAGCCATGTTTACTATAATGGCAAATAATAATGGTACCTATATAAATATTTTATCCATTAGAAAATTTTGCTTTACATTTCATAGGTACAGAATCTATCAAACGCAAGTAATAATCTATAGCGTGATTTTGTCCTGGAGAAATTTTCTATATCATGTTATTTGGTAGAGTCAGCCACAAATAACTGTTTTACTCAAATGTTACTTTGATGTTGTATCTTACTACTCGTGAGAAGCACTTGTTGTCAACGAAAAAGAATAAGTTTTGTGTCTGACTTTACTTTCTAGTCATTTTAACTAGTCATTATACTAAAAAGTAGCCATTGCTAGTATTTAATGCACTTTATTTAATTAATATCATTCACTACATATCCAATTAGATTTGACCATATTATTAAATTTTATCTAGTCAGTAAATTATCATGTTACGTACCTATTCGACATTAAATTTAATTATCGGAATAATGTTAAATCTGCATCTTAGTTTTATATATATAGATTTTATGACCCTTTTTTGATGCTTGTTTTAAGTAGATAAATCATAGTACCTTTCTTTTTTAAAATTCATATTTATTTTTCTATATAAATACATGTGTTTTTTTTGAAAAATAATTCTTTAATTCAATATTTATTAACTCTGTCATTGTTGCACCTTTGATAGTATTTAAGAAAAAGTACCTATTCTGGTGTGTTCAATTGTAAAAAGCACTCTAAAATCACTGTACGAGTAGAAACATTATCATAAATTAGTTACTATATAAACCAATTTGTGAATAACTTTTTTAATTAAAAACACAGGCAATTAGGAGATAACATTACCTTATAAACAACACTAACAAAGTTTTACTACATCAAGAAGGCAGTTAACAAGTTATTTATTTTTTCATGTAGTAAAAGGGTGCAGAATCTTGTTATTTTCTTGATTTGAAATAAATACAATGAGGGAATATTGCTTATTGGCACTGTGTCTAAACTGTAAATTATGACAAAGTTGTTGAAAATCTGAATTGTTAAAGCTGGACCAAGTTGTTTGATGTTTTTAATGTAATAACATAGGAAATTAACGTTGTATGGCATGTGTTGCCGATACGTTACATTTCTCACACTAACTATCTCTCTTTCTTCGAATCTTATTAAAACTACTTAAATAACATTTACCTCCCTTTATAGCTAACTTGTTCATAAAGTACCTATACCTTTATTCTTCAAATGGTGCCCATACTATAACATGGCAATAACATTATACTTAGGTAATAATAGTAATTACAAAACCTGGTGGTTTGCGTGATTAGTCATTTGAAATATTCTCGCGTGCCTTTTGAGCATTGTTACTTTTGCAAGAATCTTGACAAATGTAGCTGACCAGAATCGCTGCGATACCAACGCATGTTGCGAGTGCTCTCCGGTATGCATCGCTTGCAAGTGAGAAATTGTACCTATTTCTGATTTACTAAAATCGCTAGAATGATTAATATTTAGTATCGATAAACGAAGTAGTTATAATAGAGCGGCGTCAATAAGTTTAGGGTCTAGAATAACATAATTACAGCTTTTTATTTATGCGTCTTGCTTTCTTTTCCTTAACCTCGATAGATGATTTATTCAAATAGTTGCTGTAGGTTCTTAGTGTAGATTTAGGTACCACCCATTTATTTAGCGTACCAACTGTAGTTTATAATCCGTCTGATTTTATAGCGTAGCTGATACTTGTCACAATTTATTATAGCGCCTACAAATTCTAATATCAAAACTGGCAGTTATACCTACGTGTAAAATACTTACATTGTCACTAAGTTGTAAGAAAACTACCAATTTTACTTTTATGACCTCAATTTTCTGTATGTTTGTTAATATTTTTCCACTGATGTGAAGTTCCAGTTGTTTTACCAATCGGCGATGGCGGGTCTCAAGACAGTCCATAGGAATCATCGAACAAAATGTAATAACTAAAGTTTAATGAAAGAAGAATCTGCCATGGTTATGACATGACTTCATAGGCAAGTACAGTGGGCCACATAGAAAAAGTATAGTACTTTACCACTATAAACTTTCTATGTAGCCCACTGCGCTATTGATACTGCCAATGGCAACATTACAACAAGTAAGATGTGGTAATTAAGCATAGACTCGCCTCGTTCTTTGTTTTTAACTTAGTTCAAGCGCAACTGGTCACAGACTCATTCAATTTTATTTGTTTCTTAGAACTTATAAAAGCAACTTCGATTCCCGCGCAAACTGCGTATGTCTACCACTCAACTCTCACAAAAAATAATATTTTAGTACAATTTTTCTTTTGTTGTTTCACTGGAAGCACACTGACTGTTATTATTGTAAATATTGTTTTGTTATAAATAATGTTGGTTATGAGGTTGCAAATGTTTGTTGACCAATAGGCATGTTTAGGCACAGAATGTCGTATCACAATGTCTTATCGTGTCGCGGAATGACCTAGTCTTCATTCTATGCCTAAACTCATACAGAATTTTAGCAATGTAGAAAGTATTATGTAAGTTTTGAACCGTACGTTGCTACCTTAAGTTCACATGAAATAAGTATCATCTTTAAAATGTAAACTGTATGTTATCAGTCACTTATTTATTACATTGAATTAAAACTACCTTTATCAAACTTATTTATATTTTGAAATTGTGACACTTCTTACTAAGGCATCACGAAAATAAAAAGAGTAAAGTAAATTCGGTAATTTTTATTTTGAACATTTTTGTTATTAGTTCTAAGGTTTTTAATACAATACAAAATTATAAAAAAGATATGGATGCTGTTTACTACTCATACGTTTTCATTGTGCCCAGTGGTATAATTTACATTAATTATTAGTTTGGTTTTAGGATTAATTATGTTTTCCAAATTATTTAATACAATAACTAAATTAATACACACCTAAAGTTATGATGGCGCCACTGTGACCCAGGCCGAATATATATGCCCGATATGCCGAAAATGGTGGATAATAGTATACATACTACAAAATTATTTTCCACCATTTTCATTTTAAATCACAAAAGATTCCATAAAAGCGTGTAATATTTTGATTGTTTGAAAATTCTTGACTAGAAATAGGCACGCAAATAAAAATAAAAAGTAAAATGCCTTAAATAACAAGAAAAATGCCTTTTTCAATTTCATCTTCTTTATTTTTTCCATTGATCATTCTTAAACTTTAAAAACTTATCTAATAAATGGAGCATAACATGCTTCATATTCATAAAAATCCAACAGTTTTTACGTGGTGGATAGGTTAGGCCCTATGGCGGAAAACTGAGGTCGTTACACAGCAATCCTAAAATATCACAGTTAGTTTCTTGTACTTAAAAAAATATAGGTACTCTCTTAGAGAAATTATTCCTGAATGAACTAACTTCCTAAGTTTTCAGCAATAATTTTTGTGAGTTAAAAATATCTGAATCCTGGGTTGGGCAACACGAGAAAGAGCGCGGTATACCTAAAGTGACCATACGTCCCGCTTTCAGCGGGATTGTCCCGCTTTCAGGCTGCCTGTCCCGCTGTCCCCAGCGAGAGCAAAAATGTCCCGCTTTTGCAAACAAACTAAATTTTTATAGGTACTTATTTTATATCAACATTGCACTCAAATCTCGCTGACGAGAACAGTCAGTCAAAAATACTAAATGCACAGACAAAATATTTTTACTGTTTTATTATAAGTATAGATAATTATTCATAATTAACTTATATATTAAGTATTTAGTATATTTTTTATTTACTTATGTACAAAATTCTGAAAGCGTCCCTCTCTGACGCAAAAAAAAAAATGGTCACGTTAGGTATACCTGACCTATTTTCATGCATAGGTAACGTACTTACATACAGTGGTATGTCTAGGTAATTAAAGGCACTGACGAACTTATTATCTCTTCTCTTTCTATATTTTCAGTATACCTAATATAAAAACAGAGAGGGAAGACGAGGAATATGTCGACTTGTCAACGATCTTGAATCAACCCTGGGTGCATAAATGAATTAGGATCCCAGCTAACTGTATTTAATGAATATACTGGATAAAACAACGAACGAGACAACAGCAAGTTTCAAACGGAGATATCCGAGCTATAAACCATATTCCAAAATAAATGGGAATTTTCACTGGTATACATTTATAGACTAGAGTATCCTCTAAGCTTAAATCTGAGTCCTTTGTATTACTATAGTCCTTAGTATTGAGTATACATGAACACAACCACAAATTACGAGGAAATGCAAGATTTTGTAGATTTTGTCCTTAGATGTAAATGGTGCCATGCCATGATACACGATTTAAAATAGAATCATCATTTCATGAAAAGATATTCGTAAACTAATAGGTAATTATAGCTTTAATAAGCATCTCCACTACCATCCTTAGGGCTTTGCGTTTTTCGTTTGAATGCTATTTGTGGTTGCGACATGTTAAATTCGTATGATGCACTAGAGAGCCTTCCAGTACTAGCGGATCTACGAATTTTCGGCGCTTCGATTGGCTGCGGGCACTGCACATTTGCGGTAGGCTGCGAATTTCGAGCATTAGTTAGCGCGTCTGAAAATACATCCAGTAGCCTATGTAAAGTAGCCCCACTAATCCTGTCACCACTTTCTATAGATTGACTATGGTTTGTTTGCTGTTGATTTGCTTCGGGAAATAATTTTCTTTGACGTTGTTTTACACCTATACCTAATCCTAAGAAACTTAGATTAAATGGAATGTTGAATAAATAATTAAAAACTATGATTACAAGAAGGACAATAAGTAAAGAATTAAATGATAGAATTAAAAATCCGTAAACAATTTTGTCGAACGGAAACCACAGGCCATCTGGAAAGGAATAAAATATATTAACAAAAAATATACAAATATACATATTTTCTATCTGTATGAATGGTTTTGCTAAAATGTGGAATTCTCCTTTTTTGATGAGAATGGCTAATTAAAATAATTTGCTTAACTTTTTTCATTGGAAAAGATTTCGAGTATCTTCAAAGAATTTATAAAAAAATACAACATTGGATTATTCTTCTTCAGCCACTAATTAAAACACTACTTATAATGAAAACTTATGACTTTTTTCATTGCAAGAATGACTTAATAATAATTTTGTAGAGATTGAAGTTTACATAACTGTATTCATGGAATAACACTACTTTTGAAGAAGAAGAACAACTAACATGACAAAATAATGAATCCAGTAAACAATGAAACATACCAGTTATGCCACTTATCATTATCTTGATGGCAGAACTAAGTGTTATCATGGGCTCTGATATAATCGTTGTAAACATTCTGATGGCAATTTTCAAAGGGTTCATGTGTTTCATAAACAAAATTATATCTGGAGGTGGAACCTCACAACTAGACTTCCAAAACTGCCACTGACATTTGTTGAGTGCTGACAAAAACCTTGCCAGTTCCTGTTGCTCTGCTTCCTGTAATATTAAATATAAATATTTTTAGCCAATGCATTCTTAATAGCAAAATATTAAATTGATAACAAAAACTGACTTAAAAGGCACACTTAAATAATGTGGCCTGTAATAGCTAGTACCTTGTAAGAAATGACTACTTCATAAATATATAGTGCAGCAAACATGAATATTATAACATGTTTATGAGAAAGCCGTTTCCAAAGCCAATTTACAGCCAGAATTATTCCAATCAAGCCAAGGATCCAAACAATGTACATCTGAAATAAAAAGTACATTTAAAATGCATTTTAATAAGATTTTTTTGTTGGAAATTCCCTCAAAAGCTTTACTTGAGAAATCTTATGTTACATGTTTTGGAGAACAGAGGCTAGGAGGGAATTCCAGATTTTAGCAGATTGAAAAATAAATCAAATGAGATACATAATTATACATAGGTAATGAGGTCGATTTGTTGTCAGTTGTCAGCTTTTGATGACAGTCTGGCCTCATGCTGTTGGAACAAAAATAAATTTTGTCATACCTTGTATTCAATTAAATAGATTTGAATATAATCACTCCACACCATCACAATCTTTTCAACAACAGTTGGTTTATAAATAGCGTCCTCAATATATCCCATAGTTCTTCTGAGTACAGATTCTGTCATAGCGGTGTTTGATTTTAAGTATTTATCTAATGTATTCCATTTATCAGAGTCAAATCTCATTTGTAATAAAACCTCAATACTACCATCTTCATGTTTCTGGAACACAATTTGTGGAAATATAGGGAAAACAATAATGCGCTGAATATTTTTTTTGCGGCTTATAAGTTACACCTTAAGCTCACACACCTGTACTTGACCTCCACGCAGTACCAGGCCTAGTAACCTCTTTAAAAATATATCACCAATACCAACATGGTTTTCTGATGAAGATTTTCTTTGGATTATCTTTAAATCAGGTGGAACATCAGCTTCTTCCAATGAGTCCATGGATCGTCTTGGAAGTTCATAATCCCAAGGATCTGGACCGAATTGCTTTTCACAGTAAAAAGATGAAAATAATGATAATGGTAACAATAAATGTAAAAGCGTAGCCATTTGATTAAATATGAAGGTTTTTTATATATTCCTATGGGTCAATCATAAATTTTGACTCGTTCAAAGAAAATTGAAATATATTAGAAAAACCACAAATTGCGAATTGAATTTAAAACAACAAACAACATACATAACTCAGCTGACGGAGTTAGTACGAAATTGGTGAAACGTCCTGTCACTGTCAGTCAACTCAACGTGAAGTCAAAGTGATTCTTCTTCCTTGTAAATAATAGTCATTGTCAACGAAACTGTCAATGTCACTTGTCATGTAACAGTTGGCAGTGCACGTTTTTCTGTCATCACTCATCTTTCGCCTTTTACTAAAGAAATTAGCATTGCTTTTTTTTTAATTTTTCTTTATAATAAATCGTAACATCTAAAAAACAATTTACGTATCGAGTTTGTTGTACATTTCATTCTTTGATAATTTGGTTTTAATTCGAACATTTCGAACCCTACCGCTTACGTACAGTTGCTTGGCTACAGTCTTTACTGCCTAACAATGTCTTCTATAGATTTTGACCCGGCAATAAAGCTGTGTTTAAAATATTTACATTCGAGTGCTCCTGACTCAACTGAACAATTACGGTTGACCCTTGACGATTACATTCGACAGACATACGGAAGTTCAAAAACTCTGGGTATTGTTTTACCCAAGAAATATTTGAATGAAGAGAAACTAGAGTCAAGCAGGTCGAAACATAAGAACGATAAAGCTTCGAGCAGCAAAACTATACCAATACCTCAGCAAAGCCCTCAACAAATACAAATTCCAGAGCGGGAAAATGATGATGGCTCCGTTATGGATGGTGAACTGGCATTTGATCTGCTGGAAGAAGACTTGACATGTGTTGTGTGTCGTCAGATTGCGGTGCAGGCTGGAAATCGGCTTGTAGAATGTGATGTGTGTCATTCTCTTTATCATCAGGTAATTCCTTGCTTTTTTTATTTTATTGAAAAAGATTTTAGTACATTTTCAACAAATAAAATGTAGGGTCAGACACTTAGCTATGATTTAACACTGTAAAGCAGTCCATACTGCTTAACATAAAACATTTTTTTGAATGTCTCTGTTTTGTATTGCCTATATCGTAATGAGCTGAGCTTAAAATGTCACTGATGTTATAATATTCATTGCAGGACTGCCACAAACCGGTGATCAGTGACAGCGACATGGGCACAGGATGGCAGTGTGCATCTTGCATCACCATTCATGGATTTAGTGCTGGATTCTCCAGCAAATCTTCCTCTGCATCAAAATCCCCTCCTCTTATATCTGGTTCTGCAACACCCGTAAAGATTACTTCAAATAGTTCGGCATCATCATCACCATCATCATCAAAAGTCGTTACTCCCAGTATCAACATTATATCTGCTGACAAACGTCTTCAGATTATGAAGAAAAAGGCAGCAAAACAGCAGGAAAAGAAAAAAAGTTCTAAGTAATAATATTAACTAACAGTTAGAAAATGCTCCAGTTAGTTTGATTTTGTATTACTTTAACAAAGATAATTCAATTCTTGCAAAGTCATTATGTTCATGTAGATAAAAATTGAGCAATAATGTATACATACATACATATAATCACGTCTATATCCCTTGCGGGATAGACAGAGCCAACAGTCTTGAAAAGACTGATAGGCCACATTCAGCTGTTTGGCTTTATGATGGAATTGAGATTCAAATAGTGACAGGTTGCTAGCCCATCGCCTAAAAGATGAATCCCAAGTTTATAAGCCTATCCCTTAGTCGCCTTTTACGACATCCATGGGAACGAGATGGAGTGGTCCAATTCTTTTTTATTGGTGCCGGGAACCACACGGCAATAATGTATAGGGTATTAAATTGAGTTATTGTACTGTAAGATAAATAAAATACCCTTATTAATTTACGAATATGTACACTTTTATTTTTTACCCGAATGCGCAGTGCAACGGTTGGTAAGTGTTCATGAGACTAAGTATGTATGTATGTTTGTTCCTATATGGCATTGTAGAGATCAAAGGGCTTGTCCAATTTTGATGATTCATATGTTAATCGATTTGTTTTAATCTTGCGAGTTAAACGCATAACATCTCTCCTCCCCCGTCCAAAGGCCAATATTCTGCGTGAGGGCGAATCCCTAGCTCATATTGCTATCCACTTCTACCCGGAAACCCGCTCTAAGAATGGCCGAATTCCATTGCATTGAAAAACCTATTGCTTAATGCTCATTAATATACCTATTGTTGAATGAGTCGTTAAGAACTAAATAAAAAGTATAAAATAAAAAATATTGCAAGAAACAATTATATTTTTTTATGTTTATACTAGAGGACACTACAGCTTCATCCGCGTAAAACGAAATTATTTCCCATTCTCGTAAATTCCCGTTCCCGTGAGAATTTCGGGAAATCCTCTTAGTTCACCCCTAGGCGATGGGCTAGCAACCTGTCACGGTGTGTTCCCATTCAGTCACACCTCGATCTGTAACACTTACTCAATGGGAAAAAAAATCCCGTTCTGTAGTAGTGGTACACATTGCAACTATCGTTTTCCCAATGAGTAACACTGTTACATAATGGCACTTTGTAATCCCGATCAGTAATCCTGGTTAAGAATATTTTTTTATAAAAGCATTTCTAATGTTTATTTAATTGGTTTTTAATAAAACGAATAAGATATGTAACGAATTAGTGTAGAAAATACATATATTGTTGTCTTTGATCTTATATCTTTTTGGCCATCCAGTTCCATGAAAACTATTGTTTTAATTGTGCTTTGAAATACGCCGCAAGTGAGCTGGCGCAGGGTTCAAGTAATTCAGGTAAGTAAATGATGTCACTTAATAAACAATGAAAAACATTAGCCAATGGCGGCGGAAATGCCACCAAAAATAATCAAAAAATAAATATATGTATTTTATACACTAATTCCTTACATGTCTTATTCTTTTTCAATTAAGAACTAATTAAACAAACATTAGAAATACTTTTATAAAAAATATTCTTAACCAGTGTTACTAATCGGGAATACAAAGTGCCATTGTGTAACAGTGTTACTCAGTGGGAAAACGATAGTTGCAATGTGTACCACTGCTACACAACGGGATTTTTTTTTCCATTGAGTAACAGTGTTACAGATCGAGGTGTGACTGAATGGGAAGAAACCCCTGTCACTATTTGAATCTCAATTCTATCATTAAGCTAAATTGCTGAACGTGGCCATTCAGTCTTTTCAAGACTGTAGGCTCTGTCTACCCCGCAAGGGATATAGACGTGACCATATGTATGTATGTAGTTTGGTTATTCTTTGTTTTAAGTACTAATAATTTAATTATTATCATCCAAGTGTGTTCCTATTAGGTAATAATCGTTATTTTTATTTACCCGTTCAAATGCATTTTTCTATGGGAGGTCGAATATTAGGTACCTAATATGTACCTACTTGTATATGTTTCGTCATGAAACACTATCTGTTGCCAGTGTTTTGTTATTCCAATATCTCGCTATGTTACTACAAAGTTCCATTAAAATCGGTACCTACAGTAGTTTTTGTGTAAAAAAGTAACAAACTTTTGCATAATACTTACCTATTAGCAGGAAGTACTTTGAATGTTTTTTATAAAAGTTATAAGCACAGAAACTATTTAAAAATTACAAGCACTGCAGTAGTGGGTAAATACCCATTTATATTACTCACCTGGGTACGGACTTGTATACTTTGTACTTTTATGATATAATGTAATAAGATACCTATAGCGTTTTAGTTCTAAAAGCTTCAGTTGTTTTTCTTTCAATGTAACCAATCCTGGAAAGCTGACTTCGCTATTGGAGGACAACCGGTGCAGGGCGGTCCGTCACAGATTTGATGCTGCGGCGTATCTGCTGAAGGAATCTCGATATTCGCCTTTATGCAACTGTAATAAAGTTAAAAGTATCGCTATAATGTTGAGATGTGAGGGAGCTTTTGTTACGCCTACTATTTTACGCTTCAGATAAGAGCTTTCATGATGATATTAGTTTCAGGGCGGAGATCCGTGGGCGTTGTCACAGATACAGTGAATTTTTAGTGTTATTCTGTCAGTAAATATTTAAACTGGTAGTAAGGTAATTAACCTCAGAACAGTTAATAAATAAAAATACTATAAGTATTAAATAATAGTGGAGCGACAAGTGTGGCTATGTGCCAATAATTCGAAGGAAGTGCAAGATATCAGAAGTGGTAACATTTTCTTTTTGTTTTCATATCTTAGATAAATTTCGGTACCAAACTGTTACCTAATGTACTTTCTTACTTTACGATTTGAAATCTCTATAATTACTGTTATTTTGATAGTGTCTGCAAAATGAACAGCGGTCGAGCGCGAGTGCCGAAATGCGCGCGATGTCGCAACCACGGGCTTATCTCCAGTCTGAGAGGCCACAAGAAAGCCTGCGCCTACAGGCTCTGTCAATGCCCCAAATGCGGCCTCATCAAAGAACGACAGCGAATCATGGCAGCTCAGGTTGGTATAATCAAACGTGCGATATCTGAATTACACCGTCATCTTTAGTGTGCCAACAGAAAACAAACAGAAAGCTTGCACCTATAGCCTCTGTCAATGCCCCAAAAGAAACCTCAAACATTGCGTAGGTACTTAGTATTTTTTAGGAAGGAAGTATTTAGTTTTAAATTGTTGACCTAAGTATATCAAGCGTGCCGACATAAATGCAAAATATTTCGCCTGTGTGGCATAAAATTTGGACTGTACAAGACTATGTTATCGCAACTGATGGTAAACACCCACCACCATCAGTCACCATATATTTTTCTTCAATTCTAATATATCTCAGTTTTATTTGATAGCTTACAACTGTGCAGAGAAATGCGTGCAACATCACATCATGCGGGCGACGACTCTACCACTGATGATTCCTATAGTTCCACTTTCATAGTGTTTGCCTATATGCTTTCCTTTTCTTCCTCCTGGCTTTAGTCCCGGTTGCATCTTTACAACTCTGGAGAGAAGTCCAAGGTTTGCCTTTGACCATGGATCCTTGATTGGGTAAGCCAGGTTTCGACACGAAGCGACTCCCATCTGACTTCCGCAACCTTTGCAGGTAGGTACTTACCCAAACCTAAACATGTGCATTTCTGCGCAGCACGCATTTTAACCAGGCACCTTACCGATTCATTCACCGACGCTCATACGAGGTTTGCCTATAGGCAGTGTTTTAATTTTGTACTGTATATTACAGAAAGAGGAAAAAGGTAGTCTTTGCCTACCCCTCCGGGAAAGAGGCGTGATTTTATGTATGTTTTTATGTATGTATATTAGGTTAGTACCAAAACAGATTTTATGTTATAAACACAGGGCGCATTTCCATTTGGGCACTTAGAGCATACTTATTTATTACAGAATTCAGCATAGCATAAGGCTTAAATTCGGAATAATCTACTTATAGGTATATAAATCTATTAAGTAGGTATATCATAGTAATTTAACTTCTTGCCTTATTTACTCGTAAGTATCTTCTAAAATATGAAAACGGAACCTATTATAAAAGGTATGCCAGATTACCTATCTTAACCTACCCGATGCAACTGTTAGAAAGTAAATAAGTACATATCTACTGTACGAGTAAAGTTCTACCTAAATTAACTAATAGGTAGGTATTCTTGCAATTAATATTTACCTAAAACTTATACAAATCAAAAGAAAAAGGTTTGCTTTTTATCTGAATAATGGAAAGATAGAAAGAGTATTATCATAACAGCATAACGTAGCCATCCAGTCTTTGGGTTCTGTCTATCCCGCAAGAGATATAGACGTGATTATATACTTATGTAGGTATCTAGATATAATATAAGAATTTCACAAAATGGAAGTGCCGTCATTTTCAAGATTTCTGCATTTATAAACCAATTTTAGTTATTCTACTTAATTATAACTCATAGAAATTAAATTCGAAAATAAAAATTACCTATTCATAGTGCTTTTAATATCAAAGATAAAAAAGACACCTAATCCGTGAACGATCCGTCCGTAATAACACCAAATACCACACCTAATTCTAAAATAACATGCAATTCAGTGACGTTAATGTGTTTTAATGTAGTGAAATCGAGAACAGCTAATGCGGTGTTGGTTTATTTAAACAAGTGGCACGTGTTTACGTCGCCGCCGGATGAAACATCGATCGGTTTACACAGTAATGCATCGCCGATGTCCCACCACTTTCATCCCGAATCTATGGCGTCATGCTCCCGATGTATGTCGATTATTGAACTCTGCTTCAAAAATTCGAAAAAATTATGACCATAACCTTAGAAACACCCTTATTCTTTTCGAAACTATGAGTCCTGTTAACTCCGATAGACGTAGTGTATACGTATAAAATATGCACGGTTGAGCTTTGCTCCGTGTCTTCACGTATATTAGCTATCTTTTACTTAGAAAAGAACTCTTATAATATTTTTTTACCTTTCGGCCACTATCCTTTTCAAGGCATTTCTCTTTTCCATTTGTCCGCTCTTGTAGGCTTTATTGAATTATGCATTTGCCATATTGAAATAAATCTCAGTCAGAATACACAGGAAAATATATCTGCAAATTAAGCCGCTAACTAATATAAATTCTATGATAGTACGGCGTGTGGGGATCAAGTTCTGTTTACATTTCCAATAAAGAGACGATCTCGCCCAGGGACCGAGCTGGCGGCGCTCCCCAGGGTGGCCACTACCGCAAACACAAACACTCACTGTTTGTCATTGATTTTCTGCTAAATTAATTTATCAACATTACGATTCCTGTCACTTATGCCTCGGGGTTACAAATCACGTCAATTTCCTTTATCTTGGAATTAAACTGAGGGAATGTTTTCGTGGATTCGTAGGCTAAGTCGTAGCGGTAGCGTACGGCGTAGCTGGCTACTATGAATCTACACTTTGTACAACTAAACATTTACTTGTTTTAATCAAATGTTGTTATCAATTATCATGTTGTCATGTGTATTTTAATACGTTTTTACTGCTGTCAATTTCAACCATTTCTGCTTATTTATATGTCGAAAACATAACAAGAATTAAATTTCATGTTCGATCACAATGTGACTGATATTGTCCAAAAGTCCCGTTTTAAGTAATTTTTAAAACAATATTTTGGAAACACCTTGTTTCTAGGATCTGCTGCTGATATAATTTGCCACTGAGGTTTAGTATTATTACACCAGGTGGCCCTAAAAAGGCAACAAGCAGCCGAGGATAAGATAGCACTGCACCTGGCATCAGTGGAGACCGGGACTGCCCTGGACGCGCTGCCTCCCGGACGAATCTTCGGGATGCGCGTCACGAGACCCTGCCCCAGTCCCGGCCCAGAGCCGGATTCAAATGCCGAACAGACTGTATGTTTTTTTGATTTTAATAATATATAGTATCACTATCGGCATACCAAGGATTGCCTAAGTTAGATGCAATCAGCTGCTTCTCTTTCCATGCAGACACATACAGACATATCTTTGGTTTATTTTCTTCAAAGGTACTTAAAACTGTATTTAAACACTACCAAAAAATTTATTTTTTAAGTTACCTATGTATGAAGGCTTTTCTTAGATTGTAGAAAAATAATCTTATACCTATATAAAATTCTCGTGTCACAATGTTCGTTCCCTTACTCCTCCGAAACGGCTTGACCGATTCTCATGAAATTTTATGAGCATATTGAGTAGGTCTGAGAATCGGCCTACATCTAGTTTTCATACCCCTTAGTGATAAGGGCTATCCACCCTTAAAATTTTTTTTTTAACAATAAATTACTTAAAAATAATTTATATGGCAAAACAACGTTTGCCGGGACAGCTAGTTCATAATAAAAATCTCACATGAGAACAGAACAATATGAGAACAGAAACAGCTAGGAGCAATATGATATTTTTTTTTATTTCTAGCCTATACACATCGACAGCGAAACTAGCGATTCTTTGCCTGACTGCTGTGCCGCTTCTCCAGATTCAGCTGGCAGCACCAGCGCTGCATTGTCACGGTAACTTCCATACTTAAGGCCAGAAAATGTGTTTTTAGGGGACAAAACACATTTTATTCTCACTCATTCAACAAATTCTGATAAACTAACATAATCACGTCTTTATCCCCTACTGGGTATCTATCTATCTACCTATCTACTGTAAGCTCTATCTAGAGCTTACAGTCTTGAAAATACACGTTCAACTGTGTGGTTAAGTTCTGATTTTGTATTCTAATTTAGATTCAGAAAAATCTAAATAAATTTAGACTTTTGACGTGTGCAATTGTGCATTATTACTTACGTAAGTACTGCAACAACTACCTTGACTAGTTACTACTAAATATTTTGATACGTTTTATCACATTTGTCGGGTTGTTTATTTTTTTGCCCATAAAAATTTAGATCTGTGTGAACGAAAACGATGAAGTATTCATTTTGAAAGTAATGTACTTTAAATAAGGTAATGAACATTAAGTAACTCCTCCTCCATCCTTCCAAATTTTCTACAAGAACTGGATGCACACATCAAGTAAGGGAATTTAAAATTTCAACGGCATAATTAATTCTTTATTAGACCCGGTGGTAGTGAAGATGGTCCAGATCCCGAGGGAGCCGTGACTACCGCCGGACTAGAGATGCTGAGGAAGTTGTTTCCGGGGAAGAAACGGTCTGTTCTGGAGCTGGTGCTGCGGCGGTGCAACCACGATTTGTTGCGAGCTGTCGAACATTTCAATGCTACCCAAGTAACATTTTTTAAATCATTCATCGACATATATATTTTCCTCTCATACATTGATCACAGAATCAGATACGCTTGGTTCATGTGAGTAATAAGTTGGTTTCCCAAAATAATGCTTCACGATTATCTAAAGAATTGCTGTCAAAAATAGAAAAAAAATCCTATATTTTATTCGAAATTCATATAGTGCTTCGAGCAATACGGAAGACGTTCCATTCCAAGACGGAAGCCCGTCTTGCTCTAAGGTTGCAGTCAAATAAAGAAGAGGGTATCAACAGGCGAGCGTTTAATATACCTACGTGTTTTTTTGATTCACAGATTCAGCGCGACAAACTCCCCATACCCGCAACAAGCGTGAGTTTGGACGCTTCTGTCTCCAGCTCTGAAGAAGTGGAAACCCGATGGTCTGCATTCAGACCAGTCGGCCCCCGCGCTCCCCTGCTCCCCGCCCTCGTCATGGGTCGAGTCTGCGGCTCCGAATGGCTAGTTCCACTACCTGCCCTGCCTGCTCTGTCTACCCCGCTACTGCTCCCGTTTCAGCACCCCCACCCAACAGCACCATGTAATCCCTGCACGCCTGATTGTAGACAGTGCAATTCGCATCATTAATCTATAAAAACTATGTCTTGTATATTATGAAAATTTCTAGGTTAAGAAGACAGAAATTTGATTCTGGTTCTAAGCTTTCAAATAAATGAGTAAATTATTGAAAATTAGTATAAGTACTTTTAATTCAATTAATATCGGTAAATTACGTCGGATATCATCTAAATCAATCAATTCTTATTTATTGTTCGTTGTATTAAACTATTGTAGTTATAGTTTAAGTTAAATCATACTTAACACATCACCCATTAAGTAGTTATTAATTTACAGAACAGTACAGTATCTACCTAAATAAAATAATATTAAAATATCAACTACTTTTATTTACCTTCCTTTTCCTTAAATAAGACCAATAACTATACTTACATATACTGCCCATCTATTTTAATTATAAAGAGGTAAGCGTTTGTGAGTTTTAATGTTTGAGGCTAGAAATCTCCGAAGATACCGAACCGATTTCAAAAATTCTTATTGTTATAGGCATGCTATGTGTCTATGTATGCTTCGATCTAAAATTCTAAAACTACACAACGGATTGTTTTTTTGATAAATAGAGGGACTCAAGAGGAAGGTTCATGTGTATTAGTATATCTATGTATAACTTATGCAAAAACATGTAAATGGTCTAAATTAACTAAATGAGATTTTGTACAAGATATACCTATGACTGTATGTTTTCTAAAATAAATAAAATAGGTAGATAGCTATTTTATTTTATTTCTATAAAATTTTTCTATAGAACTTATAGTTCATAATGATTATTGTCTTAGTCACTAAGAAAATAATCACTTTCCTCCTCCTTTAAATATGTATAATAGGACGACCCTACTCTTTACATATATAAGTGCCTATAGGTTCCGAATAAAAGTTTAACTTAACAATAAAAAGTAAGTTTGTAAACTCTATCTTTATATCGATGATCGACGATATATAGATAGAGTTTACAAACTTACTTTTTATCGTTAAGTTTAACTTTTATTCGGAACCTATAGGCACTAATAAATGTATAGAGTAGGGGCGTTCTATTATACATATTTAAATTAACTTCACCTTTGATAGGTTGGTAAGTACAGTGATTGTTCAATTTCGCCGTCTGTACCAGATTCACGTTTTCGAACAAAATGTACCTTTTGATTGCCCTTCTCATTTTGTACATCATTTGCGACGTCAATTATTTCTTGCGTACTTACTTTACAATAATAAGCGGTCGAATATTTGAGAAGATAATTTCTTTAAATGCCTCATCTTCAATATACGGTAAGTTTTCTGTTTTAATCCTTTCCAACCGGCAAAAAATGTTCTGATCGAAACTAGTATTTTTATTTTTTATCATCAGTTTTTATCATCAAACTACCTATAAGTTTTCAGCACCCGACATGTGTTTGTTGCCATGACATTTTTGTGATACCGCAAAAGCAGCCAAATGTGGCTATGGCTGTTATATGACTGTTTATAGGTTAAACTAGCGACTCCGTCCGCGTGGAATAGTTATTTTGAGCATCATTGAAGCCCTCAAGGGTGAATAATTTTCCCCGTCTTTTTCATATTTTCCATTATTCCTTTGCTCCTAATAGTTGCAGCGTGCAAACTCTTCAGCTTTATAATTATAAGTATAGATACTGTCACAGCTCATTTGTAATGGTTATTAAAGGTACATACCTAATCTACCTCTTGAAACTTCTCTGTATCATCTGGCCTAAGATTACTGAAACTGTTTCAGGTATTTGTACTTTCCAAGACTGCGATGTGTGCTTCAGACATCTTCGCTTAGCTAGATTGCTCCGTGAGATTGATTTTGCTCGTTATCATTTTTACGACCGCACTGGAATCTATGAGCGAAGCCTACAACTAAGAATAAAATCCTTGCAAGGCTGTACCCTTTCCTCCATGGTTGAGCCCGTGGGATTGCTACAAATTTATAAAATAACGACCAAGGTTAGCAATATAAATCCTTCCTTACAATATAAGCCATTAAATACAATTTTTATTTATTGAATACCATCTAGTAGGATAAAATTCAATATTGCCACGAGCGCACATATTGTACAAAATAGTTAGGAATATGAAACATGCACATTCAGGCAACTGGATGTATAACCATGGATCCAATAAGGGTAAGGTTTACCTGCAAAGGTTGCGGAGGTTAGATTGGAGTCGCTTCGTGTAAAAACCTAACTCACCAAATCTAGGATCCATGGTCAAAGGTATACCCCGGGCTCCTCTCCCAGAGTAGTGATGCAACCGCGACTAAAGCCAGGAGGAAGATAATTTATATTTTTAACAGTGGAAGAATTTTCATGATCGGTACATTATTTTGGAAAGTTACAAACTAAACATTGTTATAAAATTAGTAGATATTAAATAATTTCTGGTTTTCGGCCTACGTATGTACTACGGTTGTAGCCGCAATAAGCTGCTAGTATCATTTTAATTGATGAAAAGATTTCCAAATTTTAATGCTGATTAATATTTTTTTAGTTAGTCTACTGGGATGACTGTTCATTATTTCTTCAACACGATGTAGTCACATTATTCGACGGAAAATTAAGATATGTGATAGTTTCTCGTCAGCATGCTATCGGGAAGAATGGAAATTCTACGGAGGTTTTATTGAAAGGACTAACTGGTTCCGAAAATAAACCTTTTTGTCCGGAATATATGAAAAGCTGGTTTCGCGGTATGGAAATATCCAGTGCAAAGTTAAGAAAAAAATAAATGAGCAATGGAGAATACTTTATGATACCTACTTAGTTTTATTTTATGAACATATAGAAGAAAAATAAGTATTTACAGGAATACTAAAGTAATATCCGCTGATTACTTGAAACCATAAATTAGGTTTTACCAAATGATGATGATTATACCATATCTATTACCGCTATGCGCCTCAGTTAGTTAATTGTATGAAATAACCTAGGTATAGGTAGATAACTAAGTATAATTCCTATAAAATATATACACACCAGTTCACTTTTTTTTAAATAGCCTTATCTAATCCCAAAAATAAGCATTTAGAAACTACGTTATTGAACATCAACTTTTATGTGATACAAATCCGATACCGTAGGGTTATTAGGTAAATGTTTTCAAATTTAACTTTGTAATTAAAGTCATGTCAATAACAATATGTAAATATGCGCGGTCTTGAACTTGCCAGTGCCTCCACTCCTAACTTCAAGTCCATCAAACCGGTTCAGTGACTCCATCGACCATACCGACTGACGTTGTTTACAGTAAGATACGCACAGTATTTTATTATCATTCTTCCAATTCATACCATATCTTTGTTTATACTGACAATAATAATGTATTGCATTATCACAACTGTTGTGGCTATCCTTTACATTTTGTGGGACGTGAACTATTTCCTAAGGATAGCCTTCACCATTGGAATTGGTAGACTATTCCAAAAGAAGTGTGGAATCAATGACACCACAACTATTTACGGTAAGTTTGTGCACGCCACCTACTTTTTATGGTTCGTAGATATAAATAGAATCGCTTACCTACCTATAAAGTGATGTAGCAAATTGTGATATGTGTTAATTAATTTTATAAGAATTTTAATATTTTTGGTAATGGTGATCCAATGTAGGTATTGTATCTTTATTAAATTTCTAATTACATTATTAGAATAGTAGTGATGGCAGCTTTTTAGACCATATCAAAACTGATGAGGTTAACAAAAATTCTCCCTTGATTTGTAGTTGGCTCAGTTGCAATAGGTAGTATAATCAAATTATATGCATATGTCTTTGCTTACCTATATAAAATCATAAACTTTACTAGAAAACTAACTGTACTTAGATCATACATTCGCTCTTAGGTATGTACCTATGTACTAAATTAATTCTGTGTTTTGGCTAACCAATGTTAAAACCAGTATATCTATAAAAACTTGATTTATGCCTCAGGTTTTTGCACGACCCAAGATGTGGATATCTTCCTGCGACACATGAACAACGCCAGATACGTGCGAGAGCTGGACTTCGCCAGGTTCCACTTCTACGACCGCACGGGCATCTACGCCAATATTAAAGCAGTTGATGGACACGCTTTGCAGGGAGCCTCTAGCATCAGATACAGGAGGACTATTCCCATATTCACTGCCTATAAAGTAGAGACTAAGGTGAGGAGTAATCCTTGATCTACAGATCACTAGGAAAATCCAAGTAGTAATACTAGGATTTTTCTAGAGATTTTAGACGGCTTCACCAGATTTTACGCTAGAATAGAACCATTCTATCACTTTCTAATGAATGTCGTAAAAGTCGACTAAGGGATAGACTAATAAACTTGGGATAGGTACTTCTTGTAGGTGATGGGCTAGTAAACTGTCATTATTTGAATCTCAATTCCATCTTTGAGCCCGTTGGCCATTCTTTGTGAGACTGTTAGCTCTGTCTACCCCGTAAGAGATAAAGACGTGATTATATGTGATTAGTGATTTTGGCGGCACCGCTAGGTTCTACTAGGCATAGACTAAGATTTTATATTTTATTATCTTACCAGTGTTTTGTAGTTATGAATTCTGTAAAATAAATAATTATGGCTGTGAACTTTGAACTAAAATAGCCTTTAAAACTTAACAGGACGGATTCTTGTTTGTTTCTTTGTAAACATTTTATTGCATATAAAAAAGAAATATAACAAATAAAAAAAATTGTCATTGGATTGAGAAGAATACGTACAATGGCGGACTTATCCCAATTGGGATTTCTTTCAGTCATCTAAAATAAAAAGGAAAATTCATAATCAAAGAAGCAGCGCACATAAAAATCATTGAGGATGCGTTATAATAATTAACCTTCTTCTTTTTATTAATATCGAATTATGAGTGAAACTTTATACGAGTAATTACACTTTTATAACGGCAAATTACTCTGTTTTTATTGCCAGTATAGAAATATTAAATAAAAGATAATAAGAAGCAACCGGAATCAGGTTATTTACTATTCTTACTCAAAGAAAAGGTGATACGTTAATTAGCGCGGAGCCAGAACAATAGACTAGTCGATTCATTATGACTTGATTCCATGCAAAGTACATATTATAATAAATTACCAAGTATTACAAGGTGGGTATTAAGTAGACATCCACCAAAGAAAAATAAAACTTTTTACGGAAATTAAAACTCCTTGCAACGAATCAGACTAAACACCAAATGTACCTAATTTTAATTAAATAAAATTGTATATTTCAGTTGGTGTACTGGGAAGACAAGACGCTTTTCATAGAACAGAAGTTCATCACGCTGAATGACGGTTTCGTCCGCGCCGTCGTCCTCTCCAGACAGAACTTAATTAATGTTGATGCTGCCACTCTCTTCAAGGGTATTCCTGGTGCCGACCATAAACCTGAGTGTCCAGAAGAAATTAAACACTGGCTCCAAGCTATCGAGATCTCAAGCGCGAAGCTTAGAAAAAAGGATTAAAAATATCACTGACTTCATAGTTTTGTAAGGATATGTATTTATTTTTCTATCATTAAACAAGGTTGCGGTTGCCAGAATTGTTGTTCTAAATATTTTTTCAGTGGAAAAAACTAAAGTCGGCAATTTAGATGCTAAAAAGTGTTGTGCGACAAAAGTGTCGGATTACGCGTTGGATGCAAAGTAGAGAGAATGCAGAAATGACGATAACATAATTTAAGGTTGAAGTATCTTGACCAATTCGGAGAAGTTCTTGTAAAAGGTAAGGTCAAGAGTACCCGAAATCAATACCGAATGAAAGAAGTATGCAAGGATCGTGGCAAGTGGAAAGATGTAGTGTCTGCCTACCCCTCCGGGAAAGAGGCGTGATTTATGTATCTACGTAATTTTTATTAGTTTAAACAAAGGATTATAGTAAACATTCCAGTCTTTTCAAGACTGCTGGCTCTGTATACCCATAAGGGATAAATATGTGAATAAATGTAATACCTATGTACCCAATAAGTTAATCTGTAGAATGACATGTTTAGAAAAAAATGGTTAATTCCACAAGGTATTTTTCTTCGTTTTCCACATTTTATGCATTAGTGCAGCACTCCATCATGTCATGCTGCGTGTTAAGTTACTGTTTATAAAACCTGCGCATTATGAATACAAAATAAGGGATTCATAAGCAAGCATCTTATGATACGGAAATGTAGCCTAGAAAATGTAAAACAAAATGGACTTTAAAAAATTAATAAAATATCTGGGGACTTTAAGGCTAGATAATCAATAAAATAATGCATCCATTGGAAGGTAAAAACAACAGTTAGGTAAGTATTTTACCAAAGTTTGTTTGAGCTTTGTTGAAGCGTATTGAAACAAAAATGTACTCTCTCTTATATTGATAAAACTATTAGATACGGAATAACTCCGCGTGCATCCCTTCATGATGATCAAAGTTTGAAATTCGGCGCTTGCCGCGGCGGCAGGGTGGCGGCTGACGAGGCGTGTGAAGTAGCTCCAGTTTTTTGGGCTTCCCTTATTAGCCTGCTGCATTTAGGCAGACGGCCGACTACGACCACACACGAGACAAACACATAGAATAACACGACTTTGAAGTTTTGATACTTGGACTTTGATAGTTATGTGGTGGCGAAAAGTTAATGTTTCTATAACAATTTAGTAAGTAAGTACTAGTTACAAATTTTGATTTATTTTATATTTTCTTCTTTTAAATAGGGAGTAGCCTTGGACCGGGTCTTTGCTGGCGTAAGTGCTTCTTTGTTACGAACAAAACATGTGTAAGAGTTCCAGTTATGTTGGTTTAAATAAATTACTCAAGGAAAAAGAATATAAGGATAATCTAGTTTACACGAAGATAATTCCCATTTACTTAAACTTTTATTCAATTACCAAAGAACTTAGAAAATAAAGTTTTATTTACCTTTTTATTAATTAAAAATTAAACCCTGCTATAAGTATATTTTTATACAGAGAGGTGAAAGTTTGTATTTCATATTTATCGTTAGCGACGAAGTATCAAAATACATGAGAGTAGTAGAATTTCAACGGTGGTGGCGCTAACCGCGTGTGTCTTGTCGCGCAATAACAACAAAATATCCATTAGCTTTAGTGGCTTGTATTCTTATAATTTATAACTTAAAAAAATATCAGGCGGTCTATTTTTGAAATGAGAAATTTACACTAATTAATTTTGTATTTACCTATTACCAGACTCCTTTAGAATGTATGTAAAAGGTTCTAGTATCACTATAAGATACTTTTATTAAAGTAGGTACCTAATTAACCATCTCTGAAATGACATTTAGGTATGGCCAAATATAAAATTAAGAGAGCGTGCGTGATACGCAGAAAGGCATTTCGAATCCTACCTCGGCCATGTCCCAATGACTATTTTCGAAGTTATGTAGTAGTAGTATTAGTTTGAATACTGTATGTGAAACAATTATCATTCTATTACCTACAGGTCAGGTTTACTCGTCAAGTCGACAGGATCCATGGTCAAAGGCAAACCCCGAGCTCCTCTCCAGAGTGATGAGGATGCTACCGGGACTAAAGTCAGGATAATTATCACCGTTTGTCTGTCTGTTCACGCTGATCTCCAACTGGTAAATGTGTAAACCTGAACTACGAGGCAATATGCGTCCGTTGATATCTATACCCAAAATATATTCGTACCTACCAATAAGTTTATTCGCAGAGCACTCACAATTAAAAGAGGACATGGAGAATGATGGGTTAGAGTCGAGCAGAGCAAAAATGGCACTTTCCATACCACTAATTACAAGTTATAAAAATTTGATCAATATTAGGTACCTACCATTCATAGTACTTTTAGTTTGTTAACATAACAAATTGCCTGGAATTATTAAATGTCAACAGCAACAACACATGCCGCAATTACTTATCATAAATTTTCTTTGAAAATCTATGTAAACAGTAAAACTGTACCATAAAATGACTTATATCTCTTTGACTATGTAATGATGGGCTCGAGATTCATTACTCATGAGCTTTAGAACGAACGTGTTCCGTAGGAACATAAAATACATATGTAATTACTTATATTTATAACATTAACTTACATATGTAAGTAGGTTTGCGGTAGTGCCACATGGGTTTTGTTTGAAATGTAATTTAATTTTATTCTCTGCAATCTCTTCCAGGGACTTATTTTTTACTCTCATTTAAATAACAACAGTATACATCAACAACCCTGAGCTTAGCTGAGAGTTCAAGTCTAGAGTACCTACTCTAAATCGACAAACATGCATGAAACTAGGTATACACGAATGTGAAAGTAGCAAAGTAGGCTTTTAGATAGATAGATAGATAAAACTGTTTATTGCACTTATGGTGCAATAAAGAGTTTTATCTATCTAGATAGAGATGGTACAAAGGCGGACTTATCGCTAATGCAATCTTTTCCAGTCAACCTTTAGGTGGAAGGATTTGTATGCCGTTTACATTGAAAAGATAACTTTTATTAAGGATTATTACATTTTACGGATCCCTGTGACTTTTAGGTCGTATAAACCTAGTGAAGGTTATAAATGCGCATATATACCTTCATTTTTTACATCACCCACATAGAAGATCTCGCATAAACTCGCATTATTAGTTCCGGTAACAGTGGGGATATTTGTGCTGTTAAAAACACAATGATTCACAGGCAATCAATTTTGCCCATCGAGCTTTTACTGCAAACAATTGTTAACCAATATTTAAACACGTCCTTTTGTTTGACAATAGTAGCGGATTCGCCTATCGATTGTGCGTACCCTGTCAGTTTTACCTACATTGTTCCCAGTAATAATTTGTCTTACCAACTGCTGGAAGTATCAGAGAAAGGATGTTCAGATTATATTGTGCGCGTAAGAGAACCGGAAAATTTCATGGATGCATTCGATGAAGTCAATCGTTTGGGAAATACAAGAAGAAGTGACAGAAAGATTATTTTCTTACCTTTCAATGAAAACGAAATAGAAACAAACAAATTGCTTAATGTGTTATCTTTAACACCGACGAGCTTTGTAGCAAACCTCTTGATGATATTGCCGTCGGCAAAAGGGTTGGACATAAATTGTTCAGCGTACAGTTTACTTACTCATAAATATGTTGGTTCTGACGAAGAGACCAGTCAGCCGGTCTATTTGGACCAGTGGGACATTTGCACACAAAAATTTCTTGGCAATGTGAATCTGTTCCCTCATGACATGTCTAATTTGCATGGGAAGACTTTCAAAGTTGCTTGTTTTACCTACAAACCTTATTCATTGTTGGACTTAGATACCACTGCTGGGCTAAATGGCCGAGATGGTACGGAAGTTAGAGTTATAGAAGAATTTTGCAGGTATGTATGACAAATTAAGTCCAGTTATAGTGCTGTTCATTTTTGATAAAATTATACTTTGCACCTAGGATATAAATTTGTGCTTATTAGCTATTTATGTGCCTGCTGGATTTTTAGAAACGCTAGATAAACAACATTTGATATTAAATGCATATGTTTTTGTAGATGGGTGAATTGTACAATTAAATTAATAAGGGATGACGAGCACGAATGGGGTGAAATTTACGAAAATCATACGGGAGTCGGAATTCTCGGCAATCTTGTGGAAGATAAAGCAGATGCTGGAATAGGTTTGTGTGATCCATAAAAATAAAGGGCAGAAGAAAAACCTACATATTCTCAAATAAAATCTAAAGAGCTCAGGCACTTTAAATCACTAAAACATATTTTTTCAATTTTCAATAAACTTTTCTTATTATTCAATAAACCGTCTTTAAACCATGCTGTGCTTCAATGACAGACTTGTATTTTCTGGTCTAGAAACGGACCTACGATATTGTGAACTTGTTACTCTAACTAACTGCTAAATAATTACTTAATTAACTAGGCAAAATTGGATTCTTGAAACTTGGATAAGTTTGACCATGAGATGGTAACATGTTTCTTTTACCAGCAGTGGGACACATTACTCGGATAAAGATTAAATATAGGTAAATAACCATCTACATGTTATGTTTCAGCTGCATTATATTCTTGGTATGAGGAATACATAAATTTGGATTTCACCATTCCAACTGTAAGAACTGCTATTACATGTGTTGCGCCTTCTCCGAGGTGAGCAAACATTGTATTACGCGTATTGGTTAAGTAAACATACTTCTAAGCTTAGGCTCTCCGTTAACTTATTTGATTTATTTATTTAAAGCTTTATTGAGCTCCTAGCTAGGTGTAATAAAGAGTACATACGATACCTTAATTTGACTCGCCAGAAAATGCCAAACTAGGATTGGAAAATTTTAGTTAGAAATAGGAGCTTATTATAGGAACTTAGATATACAAGAGCAGAGTAGAATAAAGAGCATGCCGAATATTATACTGTAGTATGGATCGTATCCACTTGTTGTATAATATTGCTTGAGTTACATACATGGGAGCCTTCCTCCGCATATATAATATCTATATTGAACATTTATCACTGCTTATAGTGAGAATTTTTGGATTATTAACACTTTTCTTTTTTCAGGTTGCTAGCAAGTTGGGAGATGCCATTAATGCCATTTTCCCTATACATGTGGATAGCATTATTATTCGCTTTCATTTATGCATGTATAAGTCTGACTATTGCTAACAGATGTTCTACGGACAGAGTACTACTGACAACTTTTGGCATGCTGATTACTCAAGTATGTTTACGTACATATTTATTTATATACTCGTATATTTATTTATATTTATTTTTAGTCTGTGATTTTCTTTTGAAGTAGCCATGAATTGGCCATGGGCCCAATTTTTGTTATTTTAAGAAGCTACCCCTTGGATTCTAAATTTTTTTGATAAATCGTCTAAGCCAAGGAGCCCGGCGCCCGCCTTTGCGAGCACGATTCTGGATTGGGTGGAGTCAGGTGTTTATACGAAGCGACTTCTATCCTTTGCAAGGGAACCCAACTCGATTTCGATCCAACTGGATCATGGATTTAGTTGTCTGAATGTGCAGTTTCCTCACGATGTTTTTTTAAGATAAGCACATCGGTTGTACCCAAACTCCTACATAACTCAGAAAAGAGTCATTATTGGTAAATGAAACAGGTAGGATTTGAACATGTCACGTGAATATAATTAACTTAGTTTAATTTACTTAGGCTTTAATTTATCTTACTATATTTATAATCAAACCTAAAGCGGGTTCTTAATTTATTTTAAGACTGGTCTATTCTAAAGAAAATAAAATTTTCCAGTCTCAACCTGACACAGCCGTCGGCAAAACTTGGCGTGTCCGCAGCGTTACAGCGTGGCTTCTTATATCCGGGCTGGTTTTAGACAATGCTTACGGAGGGGGCCTGGCTTCAGTTTTTACAGTGCCTAAATATGAACCTTCAATAGACACAGTTCAAGATTTAATAGATAGACAAATGGAGTGGGGAGCTACACATGATGCTTGGGTATTTTCGTTAACGCTCTCACAAGATGTAAGTTTATCAGCAATTATTGTCATAAGTACATACACAAATACATCACGCTTGTTTCCCATTGGGGTAGGCAGAGATTATTGATTTCCACTTGCTACGATCCTTACAGACCTCTCCCGCTTCCTCCGCACTAATTTCATACATATTTTACGATTACGGTAAGACATTCGAAATTTGGTCCTTGAAAGTTTGACGAGGCCGGCTCTGTCCCACGTTTACAGTCCGCTCTGCCTTATAATTTTTTTTCGTTAATCTGTCATCAACCATTCTCTCGACATATCCTCACATCTCAACATACGCTTCTCAATTTTGGTCACAACATCCTCTTTCACTCCACGCATTTCTCTTAAATCGATATTTCTAATTCGATCTTTCAATCTACTACACACACACTACAGTATACACCACACATACTTCTTAAAGCTCTCATTTCAACTGCGTTAACTCAACTTTCATTTTATTTTTGCCATACCCAACTCTCATTCCCATACATAAGTGTGTGTGTTAATTTTGATCAAACACAAACACCACTATGATCGGCCAATCGGGCATTTTTCGATACCCTCCTACTTCTCATAAAGGAAAGTAATGCCACATTTATTACTTTGTTTCACGCAGTCACTCTTCTTTCTTTAAGTGACTTTTTAAATGATCATAAATGTGCCTACTCATATTTTTGCTCCTTAGCCGAGAATAAAACAATTGGTGAACTTGTTTAGAGTAAAGGCAACTGATGATTTAAAACAGCTGAGTTTTACAAGAAAGATGGCGTACTCTGTTGAAAAGCTACCAGCAGGTAGGTTAACCATTATTTCTTCTCTAAATAAATATCTTTGAATTTGTAGTGAAAGGTAGATGATAACTTAGGGTAATAACTTAGACATACATACATTCATAAAATCACATCTTTATGCCTTATAGTGTAGAAGGTACCTATAGGGTAGCAGTAAAAAGAACAGTCTCGAAAATATTGAAAGGCCATGCTTAGCTGCGTCGAATGGAATTAGATTAAAATAGTTATTGCTTACCCATCGCCTAACAGAAGAATCCCAAGTTTATTAGTCTTCCCCTTGATTGACCTTTACAATCTGCACGAACTTTATTCTACACTGATTAGGTAGTTTTATTTCTAAACCACGCCGTTATGCTTCATATAAAGAACTGTGCTTTGCAGATCCTAAATAAATTTTCCATTACCTTTTGAATTAACTTTTGGTTTATTTTAGGAAATTTTGCAATTGGGGATTATATAACAAAAGAAGCTTTGACTAACTTGTCTATTATGAATCAAGATTTTTACTTTGAGTATTGTGTAGTAATGCTACGAAAAAGTTCTCCTTATACGGCGAAAATCAGTCAGTTGCTTGGCCGTCTTCACGCGTCCGGGTTAATACTAGCTTGGGAAACTCAGGTAGGTACTGAAACTTCGATTTGCCAAAATTTTGGATCATGCTCTTGTTAGGGGAACAATGATTATTTAAACTACCTATACATTATTATTGAGCTAATTTTTTCAGGTTGCATTGAGGCATATGAATTATGAAGTTCAACTTGAAGTAAGACTGTCACGTTCCCGTAAAGATGTGGATTCTGTCGAACCACTTAATTTTCGGCACATTGTGGTGAGTGTTCATTTTGGTCTTTTTAAGTATAGATTAATTTTATTTATTTAATTCTCAACGACAGTTGAGGAGGTAGACTTTCGTACTAGAAATATATAAGTAGGTATTTTTGAAAGACTTTATTTGGATTGTTTAATTATAGTTGCTTATTTTTTTCAGGGAATATTCTACATATATACGCTGGGTGTTTTACTTTCTATTTCGCTTTTTTTTATAGAGCTGTTATGGAGTAGAAAATCTGTAATTTCGATTGATCACTAAAAAATATATTTTTACATAGCGATTTAGGTAATATCCAATTTTTCTTCTTTGATCTATAATTCCAATAAAATAGCCTCGTAAGCGCAAAACTAAAATAATCCACATGAATATTATAGTTTTTTGGCAAAGATATCGAAAAAATTAATTTTATTGGAACTCCGATATGAATTTCCTTTTTCGATCCTCTCACTCATTTTTGCAGATATTTAGTTGAACAGCGATCTATCACTTTCTTATATCTATTTTATTTATGATACATGGCATTTTAGTCTTTTTGTATGTTTAAGTATTTTTTTAATGACTTTATTACAATAATTAGATAATATAACTATTGCAAAAAAGAGAACTGCTTGCAATCGATATCCTTACCTATATATAAGTCGGTTAAATGTCTTAAACTTGCTCCTAAGTGTAATAAACCCTTTCCTGAAAGCCGCATCAAAATCGGTCCAGCGAAACGCGAGATAATCACGGACATATATATATTCGTACGTACCTACATACAAGTCAAACTGAGATACACCTTATTATTTAAGGCGGTTAAAAAGTGCTGATTAAAAACTAAAACTACACCTAAAAGAAAAGAAATATTACGTACCTACCTATTTATCAAAAAAAAAATAATTGTACACTCCCTGCTTGAATCCGCGGAATCCGAATTAATCAATCCGCGGGAGAGTGCCCAGAAGGCATATTAAATGGCAATGCTGATTCTCTGAGTCAGATAATTTCCAGCTGTCACGAGATGCCTCACCCAATCAGCTGAAGATAAGACGGCGCAATTGTGTCGAAGTAAGTCGCATCCCACTCTAATAGCCGCCCCAATCTTTAGGGCACCAAAGTTATACCATACGGTCTCTTGTAATCTTCCCGAGCCAGCCCGTTTGGTCCTAAAACGGCAGGGATGGGATGGTGGAATTATATTATTTAAGGCGGCAAGATGCGCAAAACGACCGGCCACCTCTTAGGGTATGAGAGGTTTCCGCTGTCCATGGCCGTCAATTTACCTCGTACGTGTAAAAAAATTGATTAAATGTCAAAGTCAAAGCTGTCATGTCATGATTATCAAAACGTTTGATTTTAATACCTACATCGATTTTTCAATTCAATTTCATTCGTCGTGCGTAGCATTTATGGATAGCGGACGTGTATTTAAGTTTTGTTGTGTCGCGGGAAAAATCGATCGATAAGTTGTACATTTCACTAATCAGCGAGTTTATTTTTGTGATTAAAATTGATGATGATATATGGGTTTTAAAATGACGACATTAAAAATGCATTTGTGTTTATTTTTTTGCTTGTCTTTAATTATTTACGCATCCAGTGAATTCGTATGGAAGCATCATAATAATGAAGAATTAATACAAGTTTTGGAGGAAGTTCATGAGAAATGCCCGAATATTACTAGGGTTTACTCTCTTTCTGAACCGTCTGTCCGTAATGTTCCTCTATATGTAATCGAATTTTCGGACAAGCCTGGATTCCATCAAGCTTGTAAGTTTTTAACTGCTTACCTCCAATATACACTAAGTTAAAAAAATATTAATAAATTATGTATTTTACAGATAAACCCGAGGTTAAATACATTGGAAATATTCATGGAAATGAAGTGCTTGGTCGGGAATTGCTGTTAGGTTTGGCAAATTATTTGTGCGATCAGTATCTGTATGGGGACCGCAGTATTGTTGCTCTTATACATAGTACTCGTATTCATCTTCTCCCATCAATGAATCCAGATGGATGGCAGTTAGCCACAGATACGGTAATTGATTATTTTTACTTGTATTTTATTTATAGGAATCTACTGCTGTCTACTGTTTATTTATAACTTCTGATGCTATAAGAATATCCAAACTGTGTTACTTTGTGTGTTATTTATTATATTTTTTTTTCTAGGGTGGTCAAGATTTTTTAATAGGCCGCAATAACAACCATTCTGTTGACTTAAACAGAAATTTCCCTGATTTAGATGCTATAACATTTGAGTTTGAACGTCAGGGAGTCAATCATAATAATCACTTGTTGAAAGATTTGGCTCGCCTTGCAGAACCTGTAAGTTTGTTTTTTATTCATGTATATAATATATTTTTTTAAATATAACTTATCATACTGATATACATACATATGGTCACGTCTTTATCCCATGCGGGGTAGACAGAGCCAACAGTCTTGAATACTAAATGGCCACATTCAGCTTTTTGGCTTAATGATAGAATTGAGATTCAAATAGTGACAGGTCGCTAGCCCATCGCCTAAAAGAAGAATCCTTAGTTTATAAGCCTATCCCTTAGTCGCCTTTTACGACATCCATGGGAAAGAGATGGAGTGAGAGTATTCTTTTTTGTATTGGTGCCAGGAACCACACAGCACGGCATACTGATATTAAAAGGCAAAAATTATTTTTAATACATCAACTAAATTCTGGACTGATGTTGGTGATTTTCCAGAAACAGATTGCCACAAAGATAAGACTACACTTTCAGTAGTAGCACAGTATTGTATTATTCTGTAATTTTTTGAGTGGCAAAACCCAGGACAATAGAAAAACAGAAAGAAGTTTGTAATAACAATATTGCCTCAATACAAGCCTTAAACAGTCTCTGTCAACTTCATGTGTTCCCAGTTGCACCCTCCTCCACAATGCGTCAGGGGCTTAGGATCTGCCTTTTGCTTGTCCCAAAAAGTAAAATTATGAAATTCAATTTTTCTTACACTTTACTGCCTCCTTCTCTGGCCCCTCAATCAGTTGTTATTTACCACAGTTGGAGCCGGAGACCCGTGCTGTAATGCGTTGGATAATGTCCATCCCGTTTGTGTTGAGCGCGGCTATGCATGGTGGCGATTTAGTGGCTAACTATCCTTACGATGCCAGCCGGAGCGGAGCACCCATGTCGGAGTACTCTGCAAGTCCCGATGATGACACTTTCAGGTGCTTTAATCCTCGTCATTATTTATACTATTCAATTTTTTTTATTGATATTTGTTTGAAAACTTAAAAAAATGGTATTCCATCGTAGTTTCCGACTCTGCATATTTGTATCTCTATTTTAATTATATTCCCACAATAGGGAGCTGGCCTTGACATATGCGACTGCGCACGCGGATATGGCTTCAGCTGCGAGGAGAGGATGTCACACTTCCAGTTCAGAAGGTTCCTCATACAATTTCGGCAGGCAAGGCGGGGTTACCAATGGCGCGGCTTGGTATAGTTTGAAAGGAGGTACGATTATGTTACGATTCTAATTAGGTGTTTTTTTAATTAAATTTTACGCACCAGTATTACTTGCTGCAGTAATAGAGACAAAAAAGTTTTTGAAAAGTCTTTATCAATGTAAAAATGTTAAAAACAATTTTAATTTGCTACCACAATGAATTCAACTTAAAATACTTGAATTCAAAATATTCAAGAGCCCTTTGTGCTGTAACATTAGTGCGTTGTTTAAGGAAGTATATGAAGCAGGAAGTGTCTGGATTGAGCCATTTAAAGTCCATTGTAAAGGTACTGGCATTTAAGATTTATCCGAAGGCGGCCGTGAGAAGTGAACTAGCTTAGCGATGCTAATTTTAGCACTTGTCCACTGTTAAACAATGAGTTTTTACAGTGTTTTTTTCTCGTCCAGTTTCAAACAATAGTAGGTCAATCATATTATGATAATGTGTATGTTATTCTTTTAAACAATGTCTTCACTAACACTATGTAATTGAGAAGATGAAAACCGTCTAAGCGCGTGTCGCGACATGCGCAATGTATCATTGTCTATAAAATATTTTCTGTTGATATGTTGGTACCTATATTGCTTGCTACTGTTTTATTTTTATTAGGTCATGGGCCCAGAACTAGGGTGTACCGTACTTGCCTAGTAAGTACAATGCGAAATAAGTAGGGAACTTTAAAATTTGTAATAATAGGTACGCAAATGTCGCAAATCCATGTCCACAATCCAATCCATCCACAAATTGTAACCTTATTACATGTTATAAACCAATACGAAATATATAAATCTTTCAACATCGATTTTTTCGGCTAATGCTATAGTACGACTTTAGATAGCATAGGTCGCCACCTATCCAACATCATTTTTTACAGGCATGCAAGATTTCAATTATCTAGCTACGAATGCATTCGAGATCACCCTTGAACTTGGTTGTGAGAAGTATACGGCAGAGGAGAACTTGGCTCGGGAGTGGGAGAGGAACCGCGAGGCGCTGTTAGCTTACCTTTGGAAGGCGCACGTGGGGGTGAAGGGGCTCGTCAGCGACGACTCTGGTTTCATACAAAATGCGGTGATATCCATCGTCAATATAACCGGACATTCGCCACGACCGATACGCCACGATGTTACTACAGGTTGGCATTTTGTATTGTAATTAATATTCAATACTGAAGCAAGTTTTTTTGGCATTTCACTATTCCATCCTTGATCTAATTTGACATTCATTGCCTAACATCTTGTTTTATGGGACAAAGTAGACTAAGTTTTATTAATGTGTGTTTTGAAACAGTAAGTAAATAGCTTCTGTATTTATGGCAAATATAACAAGTATCATGTCGGTAGTGAAAAATATTTGCAAAGCGGAACACCATAATTTGGTAAAATGGCAAACCGCGTGTTATAATAAAAATGTGTTTTACATGATCAGGACAAAGGAAAATACAAGAAATTATTAAAACAGTAAATGTAACGCACGTTTTTGTAATTATTCATGATTGTATCTTGTTATGCATTCTACAATTGATGCAGTCGTTTAAAGGACGTTATTAGATTATTAGAATAAACTAAGTATTTCCTTGCAGCCTTAAGGGTCATTCCATTTATTAGGTTTATTGCTTTCAAACTTTTCAAACTATTAAATATTGGAGCGGTCTTATCGGAAGAAAAATGCATAGTTGTGTTTTATATTTTTTTAATTACACGTATGTTGAAAATTGGCATAACAGCATAAATTCCAGCCTATATAATATAATACTAAGCAGTCTTAAAAATGCATAAATTATTTACTTACAAGTGAAGCGTAATGTCCATAATTGCGTAAATATGTGTGAGGTATTGCAAAAAAAGTTTTTTCAATACCTTAATTTTTAATGAGATTTTCTTAAAATAGTATTTCAGCCACGCTTTTGTTTATAATGAAAATTTTTATCCGATTACACCTTACTGCGTATTTGTAATAAGGGTTCAATTTCATTCGCGTCGCCTCGCTCTCCGGAGACCGCTTCGGGCATTGTGGGGTTGTTTCATTCGTATTTGAACAAGCGTTAAGTCCTGTTCATCTTCCAAATGTTTGGTTTAATTTGGTGAATCTTTCAGGCGTGTTCGGAGATTACTACCGCCTCCTCACACCGGGGCACTACGAGGTGACAGCTCACCACCCCGGCTACTTCCCGGTGTCGCGCGTGGTCACCGTGCCGCACTATCAGAACAGCGCCGTCGTGCTCAACTTCAGGCTCGAGGTAACTGTTACTTAGGCTCGGTACATTACTACGAGTTGACGGCTCACTGCTCGGGCTACTTTTATTTTATTTTAAGAAATGAAAATTATGATAGCACGGAAATTCACAACCTCACCTACGTTACTTTTCACATAAAATTTTAACAAAATCAGGCTACTGGCCAGCATATTCACGCCTCTTTCCCGGTGGTGTACTAAGCAGATGACTCGATATCCTTCTAGACTGGTTATTGTCACTCGTACGATTGGTTGCCCGTTTTTCGTTAAATGATCTCGATTTTAAATATTATTGTTACAAATTACTTTGTGACAGTTTAAATTTTTACGTTACCTTTGGAGTATACAGATGTGCGGAAGGCAAATAAGAATGAATACCTGTGCGTAACACGGGCTATTCAGAAAGCTATCAACGAATGTTTTCCTTAAAGCATGTTTTGTGCTTCATACCATTAAAAATTTAAACGGTTGTATATACCTATGTCAGGTGTCTTGCGAATGTAACCTTGGGATCTTTCGAATCACGTCCAAGTTATGTAAATATCCTTCTTGATGAGGTTCAAACTATCAGTTATTAATGTTATTATGAAATCAAAAGAAACGAGTTTTCATCTAGCAACAGCAGCGTTGCGTAGGTCTATAAAAAGTTACATCCACCTGAACATAATATTATATTGGATGATAACAATGAGTGATGGAATACTTCTTTTGACTTCTAACCGTGTACAATTATGTCATGAGATGAAAATAGATCTATTGTGTTCCAATCTTAATTCACTTCAGTTATGTCGCATCTTTTTTCTTCTGGGATCATTACTTACGTATTGTGCAGGAAAATTATGTTATGAGAAACAGGAATAGAGATAATCAACATTTGGCGGTTTCTCTTAAAATTTACGTTGGCTAATAAGTAATTTACATTCGGTAAGCCGAAATGTGGAACGCAATTCTTCGGTACTTCTAATACGTTCATTTAGGTACTATTGCTTGTGAGATCAGAATCATTTCCCAAGTTGATATTTTAATATCGGATTAGAAGATTTAAAAGCTTTATTTAAATATACAGTAAACGGGAAATTACATAATTGATCCAATTTTAAACTGCAGTTCACCTCTGACGTTATGCAAGAACGTGTGCAAACTGTGGATCACTTGAATATTTGAATACTGATGGACGGAACGTGTTTGAGACAAGCAGGTCAGGCGTGTAATCCTGACTTGTTTGTTGGCTGCAAGAAGATGAGTTTGTGACGTCACGGCGCCTGTTAAAGTTCATGCGGTTTGACGCAGGTCCGCCCACTATGATAATAGCACCGCGTGGGTGGTGAGGGTTGTAGTAGACGGCGCCTATTATCATTTCGTACGTTATCGATAATTATAACGATATGGTATCGATTGCCTTATTAAGTAGGTACCTATTATTATTTTTTGTTTTAGATTGAGTTGAGATTTTTGGTTTTACAGATATGTAAGGTACTGTGTTGCAAACGTATGTAGGGTGTGATGCGAGTTTGATGTTCAATGTTATTCACATACATAGGCGTTATAACACGCCTCTTTCCCGAAGGGTTTGGCAGGGATTTTTTCATTTGGCCCGATCCCTGCATCTTTTTTTCGCTTCATCTACATTCATACATACATATAATCACGTCTATATCCCTTGCGGGGTAGATAGAGCCAAATGCCCTGAATAGACTGATCATCCACATTCATAACTCTCAATTCATACAATATCGTCGGTTTCAATGTTGTTTAGGGATTTGATGTCAATCATGTACTTATTATTACGTAGTACGTATATTTACGTGTAGTACGTATACTTATAATGAAAGAATAATTTTAAAAATATTTGTCTTCCTTTTCTATAGATCGTTTATAAGAATTTTCTACATCTTTAAAATAAAATGAGTCGATATTTGCCGAGTCTTTCTCCTCAGCCGTTCACTCTTGACAGAGTGGTCGTGGTTTTATGAGGGTGCGTCTTCTTTGGATAATGCAGCCCCAGCGATGCGCCTCCATTTATTGCGGTCTTCATCGTTACGGGAACATTGTACTAAAGATGCTTGTGTCACAACTTTGCCGAGTAGGACCGAATATATGTATGGTTTGATACAAACGAACGTCAGTATTTTTCTTCCTGAAGGTTCTGATACGGTTCGACTGGTTATAAGCAACGTTGCTGAAACATCCGATCGCATATATGTAAATACGCAGAGATAAGTCTTTAGATACCTTGCAGAAAACAAGAAATAATACATTAGACATACCATTTTTTCCTTCTTCCTCCTGTGATGATTCGAAAATTAAATATTTTAGCGGCCCCAAGCAAATTCATTTGAATTGCATGTTGGACTTGTCCCCATATGGTCCACTACTGCAGCTGCCGGGCATGAGCGGTGATATCTAAGTTAACTGTATTTTTTTCACATATATATTTATTTTTTTTAAATTTCAGCCAACATCGAATTGGTTCGATGATGTGACAGAGTTCGGTCAGTTCCCGCACGGCCGCGGCGGGCAGGCGCGTATCTACAAGAGGTCCATCTTCGACACAGTCGTCAATACCATGCTAGATAAGAAACCCAAAGATTAAACGTCACCGGACTCTTTGAACACAGACATAAATCTTGCTAGACTGCGTGAGGGGATCTACTTAGTGTTGCAAAATGGTTTTTAACAAGTCAACCTCACAACTCAACACATTCGAAAGTGTTTAATTCTGTATGTGAGGAGCGCAATTAATAAATTAATGTAGTGACCTGCATCTGTAAAACATACCATAAAAGTTGGCTGAAATAGGAAACTATCATTTATTTCGCCTAGTTCACTTTACAGTAGGAAGAAAAAACTTATCATTCGTGTACATTAACTGGCGGTATCTGCTTGATCTATGTCTGTGTTTAATATTTTTTAAGAAACCTGGATCATGAATGAATGTGCGAGTTATTTGTATTAATCAAAAAACCAATGCGTGCGTTTCCTCACTTGAAGTGAATAATTAGCACGGATTGTAAATCATAATTATTATCAACAATTTAATTAGGTGTATAAAAACTGAATGGATATTTATTAATCAATATTTAAATATCTATTTCATTAATGTAGCGTACAATGCTGTAAATAGGGATTTCATGAGAAAATAATTATTACTTTTGAGGTTATTGTCTTATGGTATCCTTCTATTTACTTCATATTCATATCTATATATTAAATTATTCATCCATGTTATAATCATTCACAGGAAAATGTATTCAGGGACATATAAACGTAAGGTAGTCCTTCACACGAACTTTCCTTAACCTATCTCTTCGAGTGCCATAGAAATAGTTGAAATCATTTTGTAGTTCACTTATTTTTACATTAATTTGATTTAGAAAAAGAATTTGTTCGTATGTAATTTTATTGTGTTCTTAACATTTTACAAGTTTCTAGTCCTACTTTACCTGTTTATTTTGTAAGCTGTATGTATATAATGATAAGTAGTGTTTGTGTAGTCAATGAATATTAAATATACTATTTTATAACTTTAAGGTTAATTCTTTGTAGTAAAATTAAAATGACATAACTTCGATATCTGTTGGGAACTGTGGCCGTAGTGTTCCATCTGAGATAAGACAACGTAAAACTAAGGAAACATTCTTAAATGTATCACTTGAATCTGTTTTCCCTTTTATGAGCAAATAATTAATTAATTTGTCGATATGAATCTTATTATAATACCTACCTATATTTTTAATTAATTCAATGAAAATGAACTTACGGTAACTTTCCTAGGAAATGATGAAGGAAAAAATTTCTTAAAGTTTAAACAAAATGTAAAACTTTAATAAGTGAAATAAATTAATGCCAACATTATTATCTATAAATCTATTTGTGTAACAGTGTTAAACACTAATAAAGTGGTTTGCGTGCATTCAGAATTTTAATCTGTCCATTATCATATAATTATTATTCTCAGTCAATCAAAGTATTCAGGCGTTAAAGAGTAAATAAGTTTTTTACTGCAGAAGTTTAAAAACAACTGTCTGAAATAACACATTGAAAAATTAAAACAATTTGTGTTAAAATGTTTATTGAATTCCACAATTTCAATGCAGCTCATACGACATTATGATATTGTTGTATGTAAAGTATTGCGCCTCCGAAATAGTCTAAATACATACCAGTTGCCGTAACACTTATAAAGAAATTTTCTAATACTAAAGAAAAATTACTAAATTATATTTACAGTATATTGTAAAAAGGAAACACTAAGTTATTGGGGCTGTTACTTAAATTTGTTTGTTTTCACATAAACAGTAAAATAAAGTTATTCAAAAAACATTGATCATCTTAATGATCATCCTAATGATTTACTTACATCAGTTTTACTAAGAAATAATATTAACACAGATGTGATGTGGTCTATAATAGATAGCCGGTAAAATTTAATTGAACTATTACAAAAAGTTCCACCTTTCTAAGGTCCGGCATATTTCTTATCTTACCTATAATTTACATATAATACCAAACCAAAAGAAGATTTGTGTGGTTTAGATAACATCTATAAAAATATAATTCACCTTTATTACATAATTACTTTAATAGGTATTTATTTACAATTGATATAATTTTTGCTTCAGAGATAGCGTGTACGACTATGAGTTTAGGCTTAGGTATAGCTTTTGTCCGCCTTAAAGATTTTTGTTGCGGTGGTTTCCAATTCCGTATGTCTTCTTTCTTTTTTTGTGCGTTATCAGTATGTCGGTCTTAAAATGCTCTCGATAAAAATAAAGAAGAAGAAGAAGATGAATCAGAGTTCTAATTCTCTTAATAAGAAACTTCCATGCACTTTATTTAAATACATTTTCTACGGTTTAATTTAAAATTTCTTTCGAGTTCTGCAAATAAAATAATAAGAACTTGTTTAGAGCTAGTTTTTGCGTGGAGATTTGCTCCCGTTTGAATTGCCTATGTTGTCCCGAAGGTCTATTCTGTCTCTGTAAAATTTTCTCAAAATCGGTTTAGAAATTGTTGAGTATATCTGTTACAAACAAAAATAATTTCTCTTTATAATATAATAGTATGGATTTGTCCATGAATTGGACGGCGGACGTCAGTTAGCTAAACTTCGAACATGCTATGACTGTGTAACGAAATAAAGTTTTAGATAAATGTATGCTAAACTTTTATAAATTTTAGTTATTATCGTTATGAAGTCGTTATTAACACTTCCATGATTATATAGCTTCATAAAAATAATATTTGAGTAACGATACATTGGTCAAACATGCAAATATAGAAAAAAGTAATTAAAATCTAGTAACTACTGTTATTGAATGCGATAAATGTTAAGCTGCAATAATACTTGTTTACATGACGTTCATACTATCTTCACTTAGTCAAATTTAATTCTATAAGTTTTATTAGTATAAAGTCGTCTGCATTGAATTCAATTCAAATACTACCTAACTACGTATCGACATGTACTTACGCTAACTCTAACATTAATGATTTTTTATTGGACGGATTCGTTGCGTTCATCAGGTAAAAATTGTTCCCATATCGAATATATTACTTAATAAATAATAGGCGTAAAGGCCACTAGGGTAGGTACATTGAATTACATAAATGGCACAAGTTAAATTCATATTTTCGAGACGTCCAGCTACTGTATTGGGTAACATAAGTAAAATTATCTAAAACTATTGTTCTATTGTTAAGAAGCACCATTTGATTGCTTTTGTGATGTCGAAATCACATTCACAAAATATTTAAGAGATTGCATTTTAAAGATGAACTATATTCTTGAAATCCTTGAATATTGAAACTAGGTTTTTTAGGATCGAACCATAGTAATTGGAATAATAAAAGACAATACAATAGAAATGCCCAATTGAAAAATGGAATGCAATATGAAAATGTTATTACGGAAGCCATCGTTCGTGCCGTCACATTAACCAGTAGGTACTTAGCTCCTTTTAGTCTTCTAATATTCCAAATACTATAATATTATTTGAACGTGTTTGGAACCGTGTACAAACTTTCATCTTGGCGTTAGTATGTAGTTCTCCAAAGTTTCGCATAAGGTAATTCTGTGACTAAGTATTAGTGTCTGTTTCGATGCATCCCAGAATGTCGGCTGCCGGGTCTGGACTGGACTATTGCGTAGTGGTCACTGTTGTCTGAAACCGATCTGACAAAAGAAAAACACTTAGAGGACAATCTTTATGGAAGAAATCTATTAGTGTACTAAGCAAGGCGTTTGTTACTTAAGTTGGTGATAAAAGCATGTGAATTTTATGAATTCGTATATACACTGTACAGGGTAAAAATAAGTCAAGTAATGAATAATTTTTTTTTGTAAATTGTTTTAAATTGAAAGTTTTCCTAAGGTTCATTGGTGTTGTTATTGATAAGAGTTGTTTAGTTTTGGAAGCAATTTAGAAAATTTAGTCTCAAGTTTCTTTTCAATTTTGATAATAAATTATGGGCGTTTTGATGTGATAAAGTAAGATCCGCTTGTTAGTTCTTGTGAACGTCGTCACACCATCACTTATGCTGAAAGGTTTTATTAACAATCGAATCGATCTGTTACTTGAACAAAAAAATATTGTTTAGGTCTGAATGGATTATTTTTTTTTATTGTTGTGACAGGCACAGGTGAAAAACTGTACCTAAGGCAAAAATGTTTGCTAATAGTAATTCTTTTAGGGTAATAAACGCCTCTTTAGTTTAATGAATTTACCTAACATATTTAGTGGTAATGCGAGTTGAATTTGAAAACGATTGGTAGGTACAACAGGTATCAATACATACGTGAATGGCATCGGTTATGTATGAGCAATGTTAATGTTACCTCGCCGAGTGTATAGTTGATGACGGATACCTGCCGCCGTACTGGCTGCCGTGCCAGCTGCGGTACGGGTCGTAGTCCTCCACCACGGACGGGTCCTTCTCGATCACCTGGACATGTTCATAAGGATGTCAATCTGATCAGTATCTCCTGACAAAAGCATAAAGCTTTGTGCCGGATTTTTTTTTATTGGTCTTTGCTAGGAACACACACACTTGAGGATAAAGAAACACAAACTCCATAAAAGGCACGTGAAAGTGGTTCAATTGCGGAAATATGTCCTCGAAAGAAGAGTAAGTTACACAACCTTATTTATTTAAAATTTTTTTGAACCTATGCTTCAACAGGTCTACTAAATTCTAAAAGCATTCTGTTCTAGTCAACCTTAAAAAAATTGGTGTTAAATGTACCTATACCTACACATACCTACGCCCAAAGTCAAACCTATATAAATATTAGTGTAAGAAATATTGAATACTTAATTCCGCCTTATTGATGACAAAATAATGTAGTTTATCTTAAAATATCTTACATCAGTCCTGGCGCACGAGCAAGTCATGGCGGTGCACAGGAAACAGTTGACGAGCAGCATCACCAGGAACATGACGCCCAGCGCGATGGCCAGGTACAGCAGCCACAGCGGCCGCACGCCGCTCTCCGCGCACGTCACCACTGGCCAATGTACAGAACGGCATGAGGAAAACTGGTACTAATGTACCGTTTATATGTTAGTTTGCGACGGCTCAAGATCGAGGAAGTAAGGTAGATGCACCATTTATGGACAGTATAAGGACTTTTTTTTCGTTTTTCCTTTATAATTCGTACATTTAGCAACATACTCGTACATTCTCATGGATTTGGAGGTTAATAAGGAGGAGACTTTACTGAATAAATATTAACTATGGACATTCTTCTAATTGAATGCTTATCATTAAAGAGTATTTCAGGGTTGATTAAGTTGGTATAATGAAATAAAAACTACTGAAATTTAATACTAAAATCTGAATGCATAAAAATTCTGCAGTTGGGTTAATTGGGCCGCTTTTTCTTCAGTTGCGTGTACACTTTGCTGTACTTATATTTATGTCATGGGATGTTACTGCTTTTAACTGATTTAGTCATATGAGATGCAATAATGTATTTTTATATAACTATTATAGGAATTTCTTCTTAAATTATAAAATTCCTATTATTTTTAAAGTACTACAAGATGTGTAGAACCTACTCACATATGTATCTATTAGTATGTATCACACGTCTGTAAACAGGAAAATCCGTGTGTTGCAATTAAATTGATTGAAAGAGCACTTTATCGAAGTTAAATATGTATGACTCACTGTAAATAACTATTTAATATAGATTTTCAATGGCTGATTAAATTTGCAACTAGTGACAAGGTATACCTATCCTCATAGCCACAAGTTGTCACCCAGTACTTAGATACTAGTGGAAGGTAGATTTTTTTTGATAGATTATTTTTTTAAACTAACGCACTAAGTTATCTAGGTGGGAACGTAGTCTACACTAATATTATAAAGAGGAAAACTTTGTTTGTTTGGTTGTAATGAATAGGCTCAAAAACAGCTGGACCGATTTTAAAAATTTTTTCACCATTATAAAGCTACATTATCCACGAGTAACATAGACAATATTTTATTTTGGAAAAAAATAGGGTTCCGTAATATATTTGGATTTTTCGGACACAAACTGAAAAAAATCAACCAAAAAGTTACTTATTTTGAATACGCTGCCTAAACTATAAAAGATAGAACCATAAAATGTTTTAATTAATTGTAGATCTTATAAATATCTACAAAAAAGTCCGCGACACACTATACCTATCTATGTCGAGTGAGGCACAACAGCCATATTTTTATTTAAAAATCTTGAATTTTTTTTGGTCTACATTTAAACGCGTTTTTTTTACTCATGTTATTAATCCTTATCAAAATAAATAATTTCATCAATAAGTACAGTTTATGTAGGTAATATTTGGTCTTTGAATGATTAAAATTGGACGTTTGGTTTTGAAGTTGTGGTGAACTTAAAATATTACGATTTCTGCTGCACGGCCCGGGACTGCAGGCAGAAGTGACACTTTTGCCGAGAGCAAGACTTAGCCGCTTTGCGGGCGGTCCTTTAGTTAGTTCTAATAGAGATATATTTAGTATCGCCTGTGCATCCGTGCGAAGCCGGGGCGGGTCGCTAGTACGATATATTATAAACATTCATAACTGATTAAAATAAGGTTTTACCAGCATTATCGTTGGGGTCCAGCACAAAAACTCCAGTGGAAGCGGTGACCGTGCCCTCTTCGTCGCTGGCCTCGCTGCGGTCCGCCGATGTGCAGTCTATGGCAGCACATGTGCTTCCTGAAATTTATTTTGTGCCAGGTTTGAATGTAATTAAAGGTAAAACAAAGCTTGAATTTCCATGAGCAGCCGTTTAGTTTCTATTACAGTACTCACTCATAGATGCACACCAGTGTGTTACACAATAAGTTACATTTACTTAGCTGTTAAAATATTTCTCTCTAGAAATAATGAAAAGGCGTCAGCATGTTCATTGGCACTCATTAAATTCTTGTTACGAGATTACAATCTGTCTCTCCACAATACAACATTAATAAATCTATCCCAAGCTTGCTGTGTACGTTTCTTGTGTAGCGAGTATAGCAGATACGACTATAGTTCTGTGTAAAATCTAGAAACCTCGTCAAATCCCGTGGTCAGGTGGTGAGTCCCAGCTCCATCATTACTAGATAAGTACAAATTGCTTCCTTTGATTCCATCAAGTTTCTAGTCAGTGTTAGGTTATAGTTTTACTTTTAATAAGGATTAGCTGAATAAGTTTTTTAAAAAGAAAATAAAGATTAAAATTCAAGTAGGTACCTACGTTACGTGTGCGTTTTACCTGTATTATTTATAAAAAGGCTAAGATTATACGAATAATGAGAAGCTGTTACCTCTGCAAACGCCAATATCGCACTGGAAGTTGACTTGCGAGGAGTCGGGAAACCGGAACATGGAGGCTATCGTCAGCTCGGCGGCGCCGCTCTCAGACTTCGTGACCACTGTCTCGTGCTTCAGCGGGCATCTGAATTATTTAAAAATGTAGGTACATTACTTGTGTTGTGAAAAAGTGAATTATGCGAGTCTAAATATGTTGAGTGATCGTTCTTAACCTCTCCAGACTATTATGGTAATCAATCAGATAAGTTAGTAAAGCTATATCAAATGTCTTTAGGCGGTCTGTAAAATCTGAGCCACTGATGATCATCTACATATTAGTTAAAAACATTTCAGTACTCATAAAAAGTGACATCATTGCTCCAAGTGGAAGTTATAGACTTATTTAGTTTTTTATGAGTTTTGGTACATATTCTATTGTATACTAGAGAGTAGTAGAGTCTGTTTATGAATCGAGTCCCACTAGTGTAGTACATAAATAGGACAGCTTACAACAACCAAGAGTATGTACGAGTAAGGAACTACTCTACTTATGATCAGTCAGCTATATCGCAATTATTCGAAGTTTTTTCTTACCCTTTACTATCTAAAAGATCTACTGTATTGTTTTTCATGTTGAACGCAAAACAGTTCTTGAGTCGAATGCCGTGCGTGCCTGTGAAATAAAATCGTTGAGTTGGATAAAGTTAATAAGGGTTTCTATACCAAGTAAATTATTAAATAATAACCATGTTACCATCTACCATCATGTGCCGTGTGGTTCCCGGCACCAATACAAAAAAGAATAGGACCACTCCATCTCTTTCCCATGGATGTCGTAAAAGGCGACTAAGGGATAGGCTTATAAACTTGGGATTCTTCTTTTAGGCGATGGCCTAGCAACCTGTCACTATTTAAATCTCAATTCTATCATTAAGCCAAATAGCTGAACGTGGCCATTTAGTCTTCAAGACTGTTGGCTCTGTCTACCCCGCATGGGATATGGACGTGACCATATGTATGTATGTTACCATCTACCACAGTACAATATACCTAAACAATAACTGTCTCAATTCTATGATTGAATAACTGTCTACCCGGCAAGGGATATAAACGTGATTATATGAATGAATGAATGAATGAATAACTGTTTATTGACTATAGAAAAATTAAAAAAGTAAATATTAAAATTCAGGGATCGTGGCAAGTGGACAGATGAAGTCTCTGCCTACTCCTCCGAGAAAGAATTGTGATTTTATGTATGTATTTAATTACAAGGAAAATTCATATTGGTATCAAAGCAAAAGGCGTCCTTAACATTACACAGCGACCTCTTCCAGGTAACCATTGAAGTAAGGATAAATCAATTCGGAGTGCACGTTCAGAGTAGAATGTTAAAAACGGATAAAAAGTTCAGCGGCCTCCCGGTCTCGGAGAATGTTGGCTCTGCTACCCGTAAGAGATACAGCCGTGGCAGTTGCCTTTCGGTGTTTCTGTTAGCTTTCTCTACCCGTACGGGTGATTATGGTAGCTATGTAGAAATTTTTTATTTACCATCTGACTTGCTCAGTTCCGCTCGTAGTGTGTATGGCAGACCAAAGGCTGCATTTAAAACCTTCTGGCCTTGCTGGTTTAACATTCGTAGAGACACTAGGGATGTTTCGTTTCTGTAAAATATAAGCAAGTGTTTTTTATTTTGAAGACGCATAGTTTCATGGATACTTCAAGGATAAAAGATTGTTGTAATCTACAATCTTTTATCCTTGAAGCAATATACAAGCATAAAATGAAATAAAAATATTTTAACTTAACAAAGAAACCTCGCAAACAATCGAGGTTCTGCGAAACAATATGAAGTCAGCAACAAAAGAATTCTTTACAGAATGAAGCATGAAAATCAAGAGTCCGACTGTTCGGCAGTAAAACTCGGGATGCACTTGCGACTGTTGTCACGTGTGCAATTCCGTGATAAAATTCCTGTGGTGGCCTGTGTTGTGGCTGGTCGCGGCTGCACATTGCGATGTTATTATTAATTACATTTTCATAAAAAAACCTTCCTAACTAAATCGTGTCATGTGGTTCCCAGCACTTAAGAATAAGAGCGCTGTTTCCATTGCTTAAGCACTTCAACCTATGTAATCAATAAGCGTTATACGAGTAGCAAAGTTACATACGGGAATCATGAAGGCTAGTTGTCTCTGACTAACGCTAATCTGGATCATGGTTATAAGCTGCCCATCTTCTTTCCAAGGTTAATGATATAAAAAAATTATGACTAAGATTTAAGTTTACCTAGAGTTTCTGAATCCTGCCTTGCCGCACGTGATCACATAAAACTTGTCGTCAGCCAGCTCCAGCGTCCGGTGAACTCGGACCGCCAGTGGCAGGGAGCGTTCGTCAGTTCGCTGAAATAGACGAGGCAGGTTTAACTTAATTTCTGTATCTAGATTAACGACTAAGATAAAAGTGTACGCTAAGTATAACATATCAAACCAGATTTTACAACTTTTAAAACATAAGAGCTGTTATATATATGCATAATTTAATCATCATTTTGAATTAAGGTTTATTACATTGTTATTATCTTTTTACCTTCCTTCAGCTGCTAACCGGTAATGGCAGGTATTCTATGAGATTTACCCAGTCCTATAAATTGTCTCTCTCTCGCATGTTCCCGTTGTAGCCCCCACCGCAATACCTGACGGGCAGGAAGTTTGCCTTTCCACTTTTCTCTCTCGACTTTCTTCGGTCAGATTTAAGTGCATTGGCTACCATAACATCTTTCGCGAAGGCCAAACCTGGAGTTCTTCAGCCTGCCTTGATAGAAGGGTCCAGCTGGGCAGGCCAGGCAGGCCGTCAATACTACGGGTATCTGAAAAAACTATGGTTCAACTTACATTATTCCAAAAGACGCCGCAATAATCCGGCGAGCCCTGCGTCGCCACCAGGTTGATGTCAAAAGTCACCGTTTCCGTGCCGTTACCCTGGGCCATACAAGATGGGGTTCTGGAAATTTTATACAAATTTTTAAAGCACCTATAATAAAAACAACCTATTTAAAAGTGGTAAGTATGAATTTTTCCGGAATGGTTTGGACAGAATCAAAAATTGGTCAAAATAAAAATAACAAGTAATAAGTACTGTCTACTTAAAATATATTTCTCTGAAATTTAAAAACGATCTTATTTGGCGATGTAACTCGCCAAATAAGAATAACGCAAAAATATGATAATTTTTGTAACATTTTCTGAAACTGAACTGAATTTCTGGCGTACCTGTACTCTCTGGCGTGAATGATGCCGTTGAACGGCTGATTGAAGGTGACCCTGATAGACATGACTCCGGTCTTGCAGGTCGCGTTAACGACGGGCAGGAATTCAATGTTCTCCACATTCTGTCAACAATTCATAAGTATGATTTGGTTACTTTAGAGAGCAGATGTATGTTTCGAATAACTTTGAATAATTGGTAACGATTATGTCTTTCAATAAATTAGTACCTACATATAAAGGTGAAAGTATGTTAGTAAGTCCACCTTTCACGTCAAAACCACTGAATCGATCTCCATGAAATTTTGCTTATGTGGAGTACGGAGAAGGGTACTTTTTACGTGACTCCGGACTAAAACAGCTAATAATCTACGACGTAGGTAGTTTGACAGTAAGTTAATACATTTATCATTACGTCGCGGTCGGGTATATTGGTTGTATTGGAAACAACTTGACTATGAAAGGAATTTCAACCCACGACCACTGAGTCACAAGGCCAATCAGGGAGGCAGTTTACATCCTGCGTAATGTTTTCAAAAAGTTTTTACGTAGGTATCTCTTTAAACAGTTTCAGGTGTTTCTCATACCAATATGTTAACAAACTTCATTCAAACTGCATATACGTATTAAAACTTGTGCAATCCAGTGCCGGTAGCCAGGTACTGTCCACTCCACAATGAGGACTTCCTGCAATGTCTGTCACGGCGCCACTTTCCTTGTACGGTCAGCACGCGATTGTCAGTAGTACCCGCCTTTGTCGTTTCAACACTATGTTATCGATCGCACGCATCTTCCCAAGTCCTTGTCATAGTCGGTCCTATTAGCATACCAGCCGTAGCCGTTTACTTAATCGACCTCTTCAATCGAGTATTCAGTCCTTTTAAAATGTCAGATGAAACAAAAATTACATTACTTGACACTGTTAGACACATACTGATAACATAATAAAACTAACGCAGAGAGGTAAATTTAGGCACGCTAGGTTCACTGCGTGCGGACTAAGACAGAGTACTAATTTTAAAAATTAGCGCAAGCATGTATGATTTTAATAAACGGTTTACTTTTTTTTATCCAAACCATAAACCAAATTGCGTGCCTAGCAAAAAAAAATATTTTATTAAACCTAACAATAAAATGTACAACCTAAAATTATGCTAACTTAAATTTACACAAGAAGACTGAAGTGAATGCGTCGCTAACAGGGGTGTGCAAGAACAAGGTGCTTCATTGCCTATCAGTCTCATAAATTTGATTCCGCCATTTGAATAGTTTTCTCATCACCATGCTTTGCTATGTTGGGACTCTTATTTATTATTGTGAACTCTAACAAACCGTTACAATACAACACTAACTGCGCAGTGCATAAATCTCAGAGTACAAATCACTGCTCTTTGTAATGTTGACAGCTGGTTTGTTGAACTCCGGGGAGCAATACCAGCTAAGAAGTTCTATAAGATATTATATATGAATGTAAGTTTATGTTAATAATGTCGGTAGAATAATATGGTCGTTTAAGATACCTAGGTTATAAACAAGCTTTAATTTTAACTTCTAAAAGAATTAAATATAGCAGAAATTTCGCCACCTCTCCACCTGATATCTCGTACGTAATTCCGTCATTCATGATGAATATATTCTTAGTTATCGTCATATTATGTAACTTATAAGTATTTTGCTTCAAAAAGATATATTATCTTTTTAAATCATCGGGCAGACAGGACTATGCAATGCAGTGAATTGAAGGAAATCAGAATTGATGATGGTCTGCATTTTTTTTTATCTCAGCGAACTCAAGTTTCATGCACTTTGTTTTGAATATTACTTTTGACAGATCGGTTATAATTAAAAACAGACTTTATAATTTAATGAATAAAACTGATATTATTTTGCCCTTAAATTCATGAAATTTAAGTAATAGTGATGATAGTATTATAAATCGAAAAGGACCTGAATTCCTTCGAGAAAAGGATCGTACAACCGTGCCGATTCTTAGCTCGAACTGGGTCTTTGTAATTTTTTTTCGGTATAAGTACCGATATATACAGAGTTGATTATTTTCCTTTGTTATAAACATTTTGAAAATATGCACAATTTCTTAATTGTTAAAAGATTTTTCTTTTGACGAGTCGCATCAAATTCTATTTCCTACGCTTTATAAATACCCTGGAAATTAATCATTATGATGTACAACGATTAAACATGAAACCAAATGAACGGACAACACGATTTTTTACAAATTTGTTTCACTTAGTCTTATCGCATTAAATAATCCGTTAGCGGATTTCCGTTCCCAAAATCTTTAAACTGGTAATAAAAATTGTTGTTACAATGCCATGCTCTCGGTGAGGAAATAAAACCTGTACCTACTGCATTCATGCAAAAAAATAATAATGAATATAATCTAACTACATAGGTACTTGTGTTACTAGGTAGGTACTGCTGTACTTACCTAAACATCTCACTTCTGAATGGTGGTCAACATTGCCGCCCCAATTCCTGCGGCAGGCGAACTTTACCAGGACGAAACGGCAAGAGTATGATAAATAAATAAATTAATCTCATCTCTTAAACACTCAATTTGTTCAAATGTATCATACTAATATCATACATAACACTTTAACTTTAAATAAATTTAAAATACGATAACCTTCGATTTTTTCTTCAACAAACACCTTCATAATTATGTAGGGTTTTCGAGTTTGAAATAGTGGAACGAAATTATAAACAAAAGAGCAACCAAACGTAAAGTATGTAAAAGATGTCGTCACAAAAAGAAGTCGTTTTGTCTATTGGTACTAGTTTTGGAATCACATATTGAAATCGATGCTTAGTTTTCTTGTAAAAGGTATTAAGTATTATAATCTTAATCTAAGTAATCCCAGAATATCTAAGGGATAGGTCGTGAGGTCTATAAACAGGGCAATCATAGAGCTCGTATCGTAAGCGTCGCCCGAAGGTATGGAATAGTTTCCGTAATATCGCATCATTTCATGCGATTTCATCTGTAATGATCATTTTGATTGTAGATCTTTTAACATTATAAAATAATTTCTAAAAATGGGTGATTGTTATCCTTTACTCGGGTCATTATAATTTCTAATCTGCTGTGTTTTATGATAAGGCATCACGCATGAATGAGTACATACCTACTACACAAATTTCCCATTAATTTTTAATATCATACATCTCATTCATGTCTAAAATTCCTTTCTTCAGTCTCTGAACATAATTTTTTCCTCCCTCAGGGATCTGTATCTTGCACATTTTCTAGGTTCACTTTTTCTTAGGCGTGCTGAGCTGAGCGTATCAGCTCAGGTTAAAAACTCTTTAGCCACTTACTAAAGAGATCACTTATGTGGTATATCTTAAGTTGAAAAGTGGTCTGTATCGATGCCAAGTTTGTAGATAATATTAGACAATAATTCATAAAATTATATTAGTATTCTCTTAAATGCTACAATCCTAACAATAAATCAGACGTGATATGGTACTTTCCTTAGTCCTTCCCAACTAAACAAAGAACAAAATTACCAAGATGAATATAAATTACTGGTATTAATCTCTAAAGCGATATTCTTAGAGTAATATTAGGAAGCTATCAGGCGTCGTCGTGTGGACGGAATCGTGCGCGGCCGCAGTCCCGGGGCGCGACCCTGCGGCCCTATTCGGTCTCAGCAGACTATGCGGCCACATAATAGTGCCTTGTGTTTCCTGAAACCCCATTATACTACGTCAGGGGAATGGCAATTGGCCATTTCCAATAAACAAATGACGATCGCCTGACTACGCTATTGGCCTTTGGAAACAATGTAGTGTCGTAGTAGAATATGACAACCATTCATCAGAAAAGAAAAAAATATTTAGATGCACATATACAAAATTCAAAATTTTTATTCATAATTATAGGATAGTATCATATCGCTTAATAAGTGTCAAAAATATTATAGGCATAATATACCTCAATCCCAACAATGATATTGTAAATGCGAAAGTATGTTTAAATATTTGTTTTCTCTTCACGCGTTATATACTGAACTGAAATTTTAGGCACATATATAATTATGTGCCGTATGGTTTCCGGCACTTTAGAAATTAACCACTGCATATGTCTTCCATGGATGTCGTAAAAGGCTAGTAAAGGATGGGCTTATAAATTTGGGACCTCTCTTATAGGCGCTGGATTAGCTAGTTTTTCAATAATATTTCAATAAAAAAGAAATTTTTCTTATCAACTCAAATGGGTCTGACTCTTTATCACAGATCCCCAGTTCTCTCGCTTCTGTTGTTCCAAATACAAATAATAAAAGTGAAACATAAATTGAAAGATGTTTGTAGGTGGGCACTTAAGTACGTAAACTAGATGACATAAGAAAAATATTCAGTTTACAAACGTGTTTTGTCACAGGCGAGGCTCTGGGTAGCCATATTGTAGTTTTGAAATAGGTACTTGTTTTAGTGTCCAGTTCTTAGCCTTGTTTATGCTTACTAAGTATTTTTGGACTACGGTTGAGCTACTATTTTTAAAGAGTAGGTACTTGTCAATTTCGAAATAGTTTATATGCCCCGCAGAAAAAAATATAATCACTTGTGTAGAACCTGTTACCAGTCTAAACAATAGTCGAGGTATAAACTTGAAGGCCGTTGTAGAGCTAATAGTATTTCCATCAAGACAATACCTGTAAAAAGTAAGCTAGCAACAAAGTTCCTACAAAAAATTGTGAGATCTATAAGACCTAGGTAATTTTTATTTTACTAGAAAGCACTATATTTTGCATTTAATTTAGTTTTTTTCTTGATTCAGATACACACGAATTTACATACTGTCTCACATACATAAATTATGCCTCTTTCCCGGATGGGAAGGCAGAGACAACATCTTTCCACTTGCCACAACTCTGCATACTTCTTGCAAACTCGTCTGTTTCGGGTACTCCTGACCTGACCCTTTGACAAAACGTCTCCAATTTGATCAAGGTACAAGTCTGGCCTTTCCACTCCACCAGTCCCAATTATACTCCCTTTGCAAATTTGCTTTCAATCTACTTCATTCATCCTCTCGTCATGACCAAACCATCTATGCATTCCCTTTTCTATTCATGTTACAGTATTTTCTTTCACATCACAACATTTCATTAATACACGAATTTTTTAATAAATATTGTAATACGGAGCTGTAGAATTTTAACTTTGGGTTTACCGACGTATTTGTAGGACGAAATTGAATATTCATTACCACAGTAAAACCTTCGTTCAAAGGTGTTTAGTCTTCCGTACTTCTGCCCGCCTGTTAGCGCAGTCTCGGTAATGGAATGGAATGACATAACACGCAACGCTTTGCGCAATAGAGATCATGGTGTTTGTGTACATTAATGAGAGGACAGAAGAATGTAGTATACCCATAGTCAACGTAAGTTACAAAAAATAATATAGGAAATAATCGATAAAAAATTAAAAAACCAAGTGAAAGATTACTTATACACGTAATGATTGATACGGGTGTTATTTATAAAACCGTACTTAAAACATCGGTGGTAATAATTATACGAGTAAATAGTTATTTAGCTGGTGCTTTATAAATGTTAACGTTTGAAAGTCCTTTCAGTGGCTGTGCGTTGATATCTACCTTCTTCTTACAGATAAATATATTGAAGATCATAGATTGTATTGTATTTGTTTGACAGTGTACTTTTACGTGCAAGGAAGACAGGACTATCGTTTCATACGCAGTTTAATATTACCTGTAATTTTACATAGATCAATTAAGTTTAACGCCTTATCTGTGCGCTAAGTAACTTGTGGTACTGTTTTGTTTGTTCTTTCGCCGCCATCTACTGCCGTTTAGTTAACGGTCCGAGTCGGATACATTTCGGAATTAAATCGCAATAACACGAAAAAGAATACTCGCTAAATCAACATAACTGTCGATTTCCTACTTGAGTCGTTACGATGATACGCAAAATATAAGCTTTTAAAAGTCGTTACAGAAACGGTATTACTTGAACCGTTTTTTCAATCGGTGCCTTCGTTTTAGGAGTTATCGCATGACTTCACCATTTTTGTTCATGCAAAGAATTGTATAATTCACAATGGCCTCGCTATAGAATACAACTTATATTTACCGTTTCAATAAAATTGATGTAATAGAATAGAGTAAGGCACTCGCTTACATCGCTTGCTTAAATTATACTGAATTACCTAAAGGTAAATAAGTTTTTTCTTTCAACAGTTACTCTAAATTATCAGTGGAAACAAATCGGGAAATAACATCGTTATTATAATTAAAGTATATTAAGACATTATATATTAAAGATTCTAAAAGGTTTTCATAATTATTGTTTGGTAGAAATGAGTGTGCGGTTCGGTAGACGTAGCCTGCAATGGCGGATCGCAGATGGCCCTTAGCTGACCTGCGAAAAGGTCATGAATATTAAATAACTCTTACGAGTATAAGCTCTAGCTTGGGGCTATACTCCCGTGGGAATTTAAGGGTCTCTGGCCGGAGCTCTGTTTGAGTCATATTGACATTAGGTTACTTTATTAAGAATTTATTACTTATTACATTATTGTTTGTTTGTAATATCTTTATTGTACATACAAAAGAACACAAAAGTACAGTAAATTATTAAGAATTTACAACTAAATTTTTTTTTCACATTGTGTAAATGATTATGAATAATAATGAATAGATTTCTTGTGATGTGATAAGTAAAAACAATACACACATAAAATATATTTTAATTCGTTTGAATCAATTATTATTAAGAGGTGGCCGGGAAATAGATATTTTTTTTTTAATTCCTAGGGTAGCACATCTCCGGGCAGAGTTATTGTTTCATGGTGATGGACGCTGGTCTTCAACAACTATACGAAGTGATCTCCATGACGAGTCTGCCATTTATTCTGCGGGTTATGTAAGCCAAGTGCGCCGATTCCCATATGTATCGTTTGATGTAACAAGCCGTCGACCGGTTTGCGTGCCCCCGATACTGCCCATATGAGATGACGGTTCAGATGTGCATTACTGCTTTAAAGATAGTTAGCCTATTTTTTAAATTAATGAAATATTCCTTTTTTCTATGGAAAAGCAGTAAGCAGAAGACTCTTGCATATATAATATACAAAGAATTTAAAAAATTATACGGAATCGCCCTATGCGTTTGGTATATTGGGTAAGATATGTTTAAAATGGATTGAACCGAAATTTCTAAAGGGAACGAAAACTTGAACAGACACATATACAATATATTATTTTCTTAGTCGGGTTACTATTCAATTTAAAGTTTTACATTGATTTGCTCGTTATTTTACAATTTGTACACATAATAGTATAAGGGTTATTAAAATAATTTTATAGTTCTTGACATCTATCGTTAGCCTTAATAAGTTGTTCCCATTTCTTTTCTATGAACACAAAGAAGCAAAAACTGACATCCAATCAAAAAGTAAGTAACACATTTCGCAGTATATTATTCCAATCAATTTGCGGCTTCCCACGGAAGTACACGGCGTTGTTGATAGCTCCCAGAAGGAAACGGTCAAAGATGATTACCGTGGATTGACAGAGATCAGCGTAAATAATGACAAGTCATTTGTCTATCATTTCGTCTCATACATATGTCGGTTTGTTGGTCCAGCCTACAATTTGCGTGTTCGTGGTTGCAGTACATTGCCAAAAGTGTCGTAAAATGTTGCCACAGGATATTTGGACATATAAAAGAAGTTGTGTAATCACTTTATTGAAAAGATACCCTATCTAAGGCATATTAGTTCTCCGATCTCGTATTGGGTAATGAAAGTAATGTGACACAACACAATGAACTCACATTCTGTGTTTAGGGGGATATTGATTAAATATTTATTTGCAAAATCTAGCCATCTCTCGAGTATAGAACTAGACGTGTAACTGACGTGTACTCCCAACGTGTAAAATTCCTTGCCAAATAAGCAATTATATTGAGCCGCACCCAATTGTGTTGTTTAAGAACAAAAAAAATAATTAAATGCCTATGTATGTTGTGTGTTGATTTGTTTTCAACCAAATTTTAGCCATCAAGAATAATACATAAGTCTATACTTTAAATAATACTTTGCCTTAGCAAAATAACAAATCTAACGACTTCTTCGTAGGTTTTTAGTTTTGAAAGACAGCCTCAAAAGAATTGAATATGTCACAGACACGGCTGCAAATCAGATAAGTTGCTATTCACAACAACTTGAATGTGACATGACGTAAGAATCCAATCGTGACTAAATATGTGAATACACTTGTCCATTGTTTACACATAGCCACAAAGTTGTCATGTTTCCTGATCAACACCGATAATATTCTTTGAAGTTACGAAAAGGCTTTTATGATAGTCTTCATATGGCCCATGGGCCGGTCAGGCAGGCTTGAGTTAAAAAGATAACAAAAGACTTGAACGTATCATGTTCTGAAAAAAGTAAACATTTAGCATAGGTAGTTTATTTAACAGTAGATAGGCAGTAAGTAAATAAATTTTAACCTATTTAATTTCATATTAAATTTTACAAACAGTTTATAATGGCTCTTTGGAAATTACGAAATGATTCGTTATTTTAATGGTTGATAGATGTAAAGGATGGCGTTACGCATTAACACATGAAGTAGATAGGTGCCGGTGCATTACGTATGGACATTTCCTCGGCGTTATCACTCCGCGATCAGCCGCGGGCGCGCAATCAGAGCGTTGCATGCACTGCGCATGCGTGGCGAATGCTTTACGACCACAGAGCACTGAAAGCCCCAGGGTTGGCGACTTTACTCTGTGCCTATCTAATGTAACAAAGTAAAATCTTCTTTATGTTTCCTTCTCAATTATATAGGTTTCATGATATGTGGCCCGTGATTTCGTGAAATATAATATATATTTTAAATAGAAGCTTCATTATTGTGTTCAAGAAAAAGTGGATAATGCCAAGTCCATTCCATTAGTAAAGTTGTCCGTAGAAGTCATGATGAGTCTAAGTCCTCTTGCTTTGCAAGCTATCTTCCTTTTTAGTAAAAAGCCTTTCGGAGCTTCTATTACAAGTACCTACCTTGTGTGAAATAGCTATAGCTAACACAAGATTTCTTAAGATGTTGACGTTCTTTTTAGGCTAACTGAAATTGTTTTGAGACATTGAATTTAAACTAAAATAAGTGCTGGAGTTAAAAACAGTTACCAAATTGATTATTCTTTGAATAATAATGTATGTAATAAGTCCGACATTAGATCAAATGTCATAACATAACAGTTTTAATGATTAAATTATGAAATTAAACTGTTATTACATTAATTAACAAGGTAATGGAGGAAGATGCGGCCTCGGCCCGTGTCGTAGAGGCCGCTTGCTCATACCTACCTACTGCGCCTGCGCATCACTTAGTTCAATCACGCAAACATAAACCTTTAAGATTCAACTGGAAGTAGCAAAATGAAAAAAAAAACTGAACGATCTGAATAATGCTATATTTCTCCATGAGTTTTGTTTGTTTGGGGCGAAATGAACATAAACAACATTGTTCGAAAATAGATAGTCAGTCAACCTCTTTGCAATAAATAGGTTAGAACTGGCCACCTATAAAATATTACTATAAAAAAGAATACATCGCGGGAACGTTTGTTTTTTGTTTTTTTTTTAGTTTAAAATATTATGATAACCTAAAGATCATCCGAGTTCTGTAATTTAATGTATATTTATGTCAATGAGTCCTTATAATACAAGTTCAGTGTTTTATCAACCTTATGTGCAGTTTTTCTTCATTTATTTCAAGTTACAACCCACATTCAACATTTCATCATTAAACATTGGTCCTTGATCGAGCCACATAATTTCGAGCTGGTTTAAATACTTTATAACTACAGTAAATATTCTCAATTGCGTAAGTCCAACTTTCTTCCGTAACAAGTAATAATTGAATCTACATGGCATGAGGTATTTTCATCTATACGTGGAACAGCATCTGGAGCAAAGAGCAGTGCTAATAGCTTTGCAATATCGATGGCAAATGGGAATTCATCTGCAGGGAGTGAAGAAAGCTACAGTTTACGGTGATTGTTTTGTACCTATTTATATAAGTGAGTGCGTGTTTGTATTTGACAATATAAATTCCATTACCTATCTCTAAAGACTAGAAAGACACTATAGTGTAAAAACCTGACTCATCCAATCCTGGATCCAGGAGGAAGGAAGAAAACTGAAACATTACATTCTGCAATTTTGAAGTACATAAACACTTTAACTTATTAGAACCAAAGGCGTGATCGTCATTCTATAACGAATGTATTTATTTTAGATTCTATTCTATTTTATTCAAATAATTCAAATAAAAACTATAAAACAACTACTGAAAACAGTTCATAAAATAATTTTGTTTTAGGTAGATATAGATTAACATTGTATAAAATTTATTAAGATTGTATATAGGTCAGTGTAAATTAAATATGGAAGCTTTGTTAAATGTTCAGGAGCGCCTTAAATTATTGATTGGAAAAGCTCTTACAAATTTAAATAAAATTCCAAAAGAACAACTATCGCAAGAACAAATTGAAATAAGGATCAATAATTTAGAACAAAATTGGTTTTTGTTTAAAGAAAACGATGTCAAACTGTACAGTATTGCCGAACATGATTTTCATAAAACTGAATATGTATGTAATTGTATGTATGAGCAAACTGAGGAAGCATTCATTATCTGTAAAACGCAGTTGATGATAATGTCTAAACAATTTGCCTCAACCACTGTCATAGGTGATCCGCAAAATAACCCAGTTGTCAAATCAAACTCGGCTTCAGTTAAGCTGCCGAAAATAACCATTCCAGTGTTTTCAGGGGCTTATTCGGAATGGACCACATTTCGCAATCTGTTTCTTTCCCTGATTCACAACAATAGTTCACTAGATAATATCCAAAAGTTTCATTACCTGAAAGGTTATCTTACTGGAGAAGCCGAGATGTTGTTCAGGCACACTCCTATTACAAATGAAAATTATACCCGATGCTGGGAACAATTACAAAATCGCTATAATAATAAAAAATATTTAATTAACTGTATTTTAAAAAGATTGTTCAGTCAAAGGTCTATGAAAATCGAGACGGGAGATTTGTTAAAAGGTATTTTGGATACAACCAATGATTGCTTAAGTGCATTGCGTAATTTAGACGTTGAAGTGAGTACCTGGGATCCAATTATAATTCATATAGTTTCCGGGAAGTTGGACCCAGAGACTCGCAAGGAATGGGAACTGTTCACCTTTACTCTTGATTTGAATGAATTGCCGACATTTAAGCACTTTCAGAATTTTATAGAAAAACGTTTTAGAGCATTAGAAAATATAGATAATGAAACTAAGTCCAATAGCTCGTTTACTAATGAAACAAAGTGCATGTTGACTTTAAATCCTACTCGTTTTCAATGTGAGTTCTGTTCAGAGAAACACAAATTGTGTTTTTGCAAAAAGTTTGCACAGCTTTCTTTAATAGATCGAAATTGTTTTGTAAATAATAATAATATATGTTTAAATTGTTTAGGTGGTAACCATACTTTATCAGAGTGTAGAAAATCAAGTACATGTCGAATTTGTCACCAACGACATCATTCGCTTTTGCATTATAATGTACCAGGAAATAAAAATCATCCCATTGTAATAAATAGTCCATCAGATCATCCTGTCTCTGACAACAAATGTAGAACGTCAAATGTTGTATTACCTACTGCAGTAGTTAAAGTTAACTCCAAAGATAATGAAATCATTCAACTAAGGACATTAATTGATCAAAGTTCACAAGCCAGCTTCATCACTGAAGCTGCTGTCCAACGTTTAAATCTAAAGAAAATCCCAGTACAAAGAAATATATTTGGATTAGGCAATAAAAGTTCTACTGAGATTAAAAACATGGTTCAAATCACTCTAGAGTCGCGAGTTGAACCTAATTTCAAAGTAAATGTAAATGCTTATGTTATCCGTAAAATAACGTCACATTTACCAGAGCATGATATAAATTTAAGGAATTTGGGATTGAATTTAGATAATCATCGCTTAGCTGACCCAGACTTTCATAAACCTAATGACATTGATCTGTTACTGGGTAGTAATGTTTACAGTTATATTTTAAAAAATGGAATAATGAAGAACTCATCTAGTTCTGTAATAGCTCAGAATACTATTTTTGGATGGGTGATTTCTGGTTTACTTTAGTCTTTAAAATGATGTTCATAGTATCACATAGTTAGGGATAATGTAAGTATAAGTAATTTGTTAAACCATTATGGTCAAACATTATTGGATCAAACTAGTGATTTTATTTAGCAGGTTTCTTTTAAGGACATCTCTTCAATAGATGTCCTTGCCGGCGGGCATGTTCGAAAATAGATAGTCAGTCAACCTCTTTGCAATAAATAGGTTAGAACTGGCCACCTATAAAATATTACTATAAAAAAGAATACATCGCGGGAACGTTTGTTTTTTGTTTTTTTTTTAGTTTAAAATATTATGATAACCTAAAGATCATCCGAGTTCTGTAATTTAATGTATATTTATGTCAATGAGTCCTTATAATACAAGTTCAGTGTTTTATCAACCTTATGTGCAGTTTTTCTTCATTTATTTCAAGTTACAACCCACATTCAACATTTCATCATTAAACAAACATTATGATTTAAATACTTCAGGGCTCTACCAACAAAATATTTACTTGTTTTTTTTTTACTGAATCGAAATAGTTTACCCTACAAATAAACTCCCCAAATTCACTAAGCGGATTTTAATATTGATGATTTTAATTAAAGACTTGTGTTTGTGGAGAGATTAAAACTTCCACCTAAGCACAGTATTGTATTATAGAGAGTAGGTACTAGCGTACAATTGTTGCTCTTTTTCTATGTGCATATACCGTGACATTGAATTTAAGTATTTTTCATTGATCTGATCACTATATAGACATTTTGCCCGTTCAATACTTACACTTTTCATTTGTTTACTTTCTAGACTTATTTACCGTTACGCGTTTCATAGAGTAGTTATAATGGTCAGTGAATCTTCTGCGTTGTTAAATTTATCTTACTCTACTTAAATAAGTAGTTATAAATTAAATAAGAATTGTTTTATGCACAGTATTGTTTTAAAGGATGAAAATAATGGATTATAAGGGAAATTTTTAAGACAGTTGTTGATCACCTACTCTCCAGAAGGATAGCGATGTCCTTACTTTAAACGCCGAAAGGGTTTTATATCATCATATCTATACTGACATACTTAATAACAATTCTATGCGTAAATCTATACTTCGATCATGTCATATTTATGTAGTTTCGGGCATGATTCGACGTCAAAACACGCAGTTCAATGTCAGTGCCTTGAGCCACGCTTATTTATGCGAAGCACGCTATGTTGTCGTATTTCTTGAAAGGTAAGTTTTATGTGTCGAATACTTTGTCGTAATCTGATAACATAAAAGAACAATACAACTTGAATTAGGTCTACATTTTGACACTTTCAGCGCGCATTACAAACGATTTTTTTTAATAATATTATAGAGGCTGTTATATTCAGTAATAGAGGGCCCGCGATAAGCGAATTGATAAATCAGTTTAAATTTGATGAAAAAGTTTTACACCTCCTCTAACTCTTCCTACATCACTCACTCGGTCGGTTTATAGAAAAAGCCTTTATGTCTTTTGTAAATAAATTAATAAAATACTATATTTAGATTACCATAAATTAAAACGTTTTCTGAATCCTTGCTTAAAACTATTCTACCTAAATAAACAACCTTTACCTACGCGTCTATGTACTACGCCCTACATCTTATTTATAAATATGACCAATAATGTCAAACAGGTTTGTGAGTATATATCAACAAGTAATTATAAAAAGCTCTTAAAAAATCTACGACCATGGTATGAAAATAGCGACTTTATTAAGTCAGTTCTATATTATAACGTTTTTTGTAAGTGTCAAGTTGAGTAACAACTACAACGGACAATGAGTAGCTGTGATGTTCGATTTTATCTTAAATTAGATCTTCCATTCCTATATAAAAAAACCGATTATATTTTTTACTAGCTTGATAATGTGCATGTTTTGCATATTTAAAGATAGAAATAATAATCTTGTATTATATTAGAAATTTAGTTCAATGTATTTAAATGCATTCATTCAGGGGTTGGTAAACCTATTTAATGATATTAAGTTGTGATTCACTGATTGGTTATGTTTCTGTTGGTCCTGTATACTATATGAGTCAAATGCACGTTGACTCACTTGTCGTTAAATTCCATGAATGAATTTAATATAGTATGAGTAAGTTAATAACATATAACAAATATTTAATAAGCCGTGCTGTGTGGTTCCCGGCACCAATAGAAAAAAGAATAGGACCACTCCATTTCTTTCCCATGGATATCGTAAAAGACGACTAAGGGATAGGATTACATACTTGTGATTCCTTTTTTTTAGGCTTTGGCTAGATTTGGATCTCAATTCCATTATTAAGCCGAGCAGCTGAACGAGGCCATTCAGTCTTTTCGGGACTATTGGCTCTGTCTACCCCGTAAGGGATATAGACGTGACTATATGTATTTAATAAGCCGTAATTGATATAAGTTCTTCGATATCGAAACCACGATTTTTAATAACTTAATGTAGATTCTAAAAATATTTTCCTTCCTTTGCCTGCCTTTAATAGTACCTTCAGAATAGACTACTTATAGATTTTGTTCACCGGTTATGAATGTATAATATAACTAAAATGTTCATTTTAATTTCACACACATAACTATACAAGGTTCAGTTTTGGATAACCGAGTGTGGATATACTATTGTGCTTAATTATGAATTATTGGGCATTAACTAATATCTCTAAGTTTCGTTATCAGAACAATAGTTAGGTATACAGTTTTTATGATTTTAATCTATACAAATGCTTAGGTACGTACATATATACGCTTCGACTTAGCAGCGATTACTTGTTTGATTATCAGAACGCGGTATATAGTGACTAGGTTATAAAACGTATCAAATATGTATTTAAAAAATCTAAGGTCGCATGTCGTATGTTAGAATTACACAAAGCTATTTTGTGATCATGCGTAGGATGCACAGGCGCAGGCGCAAGGAGCCTTGCGTTGCCAAGTTGGTCGCCATTAAAATGACATGGCAATGAAACCGAGTTCCATCTAGCCTTTTATGTCAACTGTAATATTGACCAACTTTTTTCGATCATTTAAATGGTAGAAATTGAGGCAAGTCAATTTAAATTTTGTAACTAAATTAGGTTATGCTTGCTTTTTGTTATAACTAAAGGTGTATAGAAACATAGAAATATTTTATTACTCCTTGGAAAATACTGTCATAGTTGTCCTGAACTTAAGGATTTAATTATTTCAATGACATTCAACCACAACGTTATTAATAGATTCTACTCAGGAAATTACAAACGAATGACAAAAGCGAGGCGTTTTATCATGAAACGTTATTTCTATTTGACCAGTTGGATATGCATGTAGAATAGCAAAATTTTTAAAGGTACAACGATACGCTTATAAATAATACTTGAAAATGGTTAAGGTAATTTGTTAGGTAATTGACTCTACATAATAAACTATCCCATTTGAGTTGGATAGAGCTTGGTTTGGGTTTCTTTTTTATACAAGTATTACAATTTTTAAGATTTTTTTTAATAATGAATAGGTATTCACTATTTATAATTATTTAAACATCTATATTTTTTCTTCTTTTTACACGTATTAATTCTATTTTACATTTTATATATAATGCTAATTCCATTTATTACATTGACGGCGGTAATGAAAAGTGTAATATTGGTTTAAATATAACGTCAAGATGTCAATATATGAGCCATATGTATTAGTAATAAGTATAATATTGATGATATCTGCCACATATAACAATGCCACATAAATGCGGTTCACATTGCAACCCACAGATATGATTAAACAGTTGGCTTCACATTCACACTACTGGTATTCATTGTCTGACTACCAATGTGGGTTACGTTAACCATAACTACATAATATTATACAACATTCGATAAACCTCAAAACTGACGTAATAAATGCCGGTTTATGTTATGCTATGTTTATGTGCTGTTAATAGGTGTTACTATTACGAGGATATCAGGGACTTTTGTCACATTGGCTAGTACACCGCAATAGATAGTTACAGTTGCTTTAAGAGTTATTTTTGACTAGGCTTACTAGGTCTCCATTGATGGCTCGTACCTAGTTCATAAGTTAAAAGTAACAGAACTTGCAAGTTTGACTGAGAAGACGAACTGATAAACCAGATGGCGAAATACGTTGAGTGGACAAATCCATTACAAGGATAAAACGACGAAATACAAGAGCAAACTGACCACGCACGTCACTATAGAATCAGAGGTCACCTCAGTTATAAGTATGTTGTAAAAGTTGGTTTGCTTACTTGAGCATGCGCAGCTAGCAGGCTGGCTAGGAGATAGAACCAGGGGAGCCACATATTGTATTGTTTCACTTGACAGCTGTCACCGAGTGTCTGACACTAGCGTAGAGTAGCGAGTCAGCGCGGCATGGCGGCCGGTCGTAGTGCGGGACGCGGCGGCACTGCGCTGAGCCGCGGACCGCGCGAGTTGCGAGAACAACAAACTTACTTTCGGTGAGAGGATGTGGCCATACTGGTCACTTTTTAGACATATTAGGCGCCTTGGTTAGGAAGAGATTAGAAGAGGAGATTGTAATTTTGGTTTCTTCACATACACCCATTTGAATGAATTCTTCCATTAATAATTTTATGTCCCGATAAGAAACGAGACTAGCCAAAGTAATTATCGTTAGGTCACTATAAACATCACCGACGATCTACAAGTTCACTGTATGAAATAGCAGATCATAATTAAATGAAACTGAATAACAATATACATATAAGTAACTACATTTTTATACTATTTTAAATGGGAATTTATTATGTAAAAAAAAATATATTCCTTTGAGAATTTCTCTTTTACAAAAATAGTTAAAATAAAAAAAAAAGTATCAATAATCTTGATACAATTATTGAAAAAAAATTAACACAGGGAATTGAATCAATACCCAGTGTGAACGCGTCATCGATACGCAACGTTGCGTCGGCGGGCGGGCGGCTGGCATTACGACACACGCCCACATGCAAGGCTCACCTGTACACACACACACACTCCACAACTGTCAGGTATACCACCGGATCTTTCCGATAATCCCCCAACCTGACTTCACCTTTTTGTTTTTAATGTTCGCCTCTGGAACTATAAACCAAAGGCTTTTTGTTTAACCACCTCTTGCTCGTAAAAGGTTCGACCGCAAGTAACATAACTCGAAGAATGTGGTTGCTAATTAACGAAACTGCTTCGAAATAGTACTTTTGTGCTTTAGTACAGCGGATAAAACATAATGTTGTAATAGTAATTTGTACGTACATAAGAATTCAACGCGCTCCTGAAATGTAAAGAATTTTTATTTTTGACAGTATTTGATTAATAGTATTTTTATAACCAATAGGTTGTGATATTAAAATATGTAGAATATCTCGGGATTCCTGGGGTAATAAATTTTACGATTTTTTTTTTAATTGAATTAAATTATTTTACAACAAATTATGTGACAAATAGTGCAAACGTAGATGTGTGCGTGTCAATACGAATGTGTTCACTTGTACAATTTAGTTTCAATTGACATTAATTAAACATTTTCATCACAGTATCTTTCGGACTAACTCGTAACGAAGCAGTATATAAAGTGGTTTCAAATAAACTCTCCCAGTTACAAAATTAGGGGTAGTTTATTAACTGAATTATTATTAGAAATTTTACAAGTTGGAAACTATTGGATACTGATAAACAAACCAAACTGAATGTTGACGGTAGACCTAAATAGTTACTACCAATAACTTTGATTCAATTTCAACTTTTTTAAAATTGTTTAACAATTATTAACTACCCGTGTGGTTTCTCGCAAGGTACAATGGAACTACTTCCAGTACTTTATCCATCCATGGTGCACAAATCCAAATAACCCTATTATAAGCATGGCTTGGGTCTAGTCTTTAGGTTGCGGAGGGCAGACTTCAGTTTCGCCCTGGGTAAAAACCGGTAACCATGTTAGGTAAGCTAGTGGATTTCGGGCTCTAAAGTAAAACAGTCAAGGATACAACTAGGAATACTCTCAATGATTAATATCACGAGTATTTAAGAGAAAAACAATATTTACATACTTATTCGTACATAAGTAATAGTTTATAGTGTAAAGCTACATTTCATAATCTGCTGAATTTCAGCCTTGTGAATTTATGTCGTCGACATAGGATAATTATAGAAATGTTCTAATCATCTGTTCTGAGTACATATCTTTCCATAAGTTTAGGAAGGTACTAAAACTACTAGAAGGATATTGTCTATAGAATCAAGAGAACTTCTCCAGTTATATATTATTAGAGCCTGTTTACTTCAGGTCTTTCCTACAGGCGCAAAGCCAACTTTACCAAATTTTTATGAAGTCGATGAAAATCAAGAAGGATACAAATATCATTTTAAGTTATTTTCATTATATGGGATAATATGGGTCCCTTAAGGCAAAGAATAAATATTGTAATGTAAATATTGTATCCAGCAACAATAATTGTTTCGGCTTCAACACCGGGTACACTGAAATTTTTTTATAAAATTAAGTAGCTTTTTTCACGGCTTATTTTTTAATTAAAGTTTTGTATGAAATATATAGTGACTTTCCCCATTAGGTACATACAATTTATTATCTGCCTTAAGAATTAAATTATTCATAATTTATTTCTTATTTTTATGCCTTATTATTCATTGTCCTCGTTTAATTTAAGTTAAATGCCGAATAAACTATAGTAAATATTATATTTTAATTTCCTAACCAAATATGCACGGCATCTACCGGTCAATTAATTCAAACTTTAATTTCGGAAAGGTCCTACCGAGGGCGCCACTGCCGCCGTGCCATGTTGCCGCCCAAAATCAATATCAGCGAGGTGCGCGCCGTCCTTCCGTTTCAGCCACAGTCTAGCTAAAGGCACCTCATGTAATAGTCCTTTTACACTCGGTACCGCGCAACCGTGCTTCGTACCTGAAATCAACTACTTTCGGACGTATCCCACTCATCTGTGAGTATAATTCTGATTAATTACATTATATCACCAAATTACATTCAATAATGATTGAATCGCTATATTATGAGTTCAACTTCATTCATAAAATCTTCAGTGTGAACCTCAAAACGGTTTGAATTAAAGAAACAGCGGCGTTCTTTTACTATGTACGTATATAGGGCGGAGATTGAACTTATAGGGCGGGATTAGCGAGATTTTCCTCAATCTAATCCGATTAAATTATTTTTCTAGGAAATGGGAATGTCACTTTCTTATTTAACCCTTTTTATAAATTGAAAGTTGAATTTGTGACTTCGATGTTTAAAAAAAACATTTTTAAAGCAAAAGTGACTTATAATATAACAAGATATATCACGTATTGATATAAAAAACATATTTTGATGTGTTATGGAGGTACTTATGTAATATACATATAGTTTATTTTTGCTAGAATATCCAAAATATATTTACATGTGTATAATTTAAAATAAAATATTTTCATTAGATTTATAAGTAATTAATGATTTTTATCGTAGGAATAATCCTTCGCTAAAGGTAAAGAATCAATAAAAGGATCTCGAAAGAGATATATCATCAAATCAACGCTCTTGGAAGAATTTAATTTGTATGATATTAGTAAATGTATACTATTCTTATATACAAATAAAGCTTTATTTATCAGTGTGGGAAAATTTTTCTATAGGTACGAAACCGAAGGTAATAAAAGAGAGAATCGAAATAGCGTCGACGAACGTCTTTATTCGAGGAAATAGCATTTTATTACGTCGTTGTGATCCTTTTTTAAAGCCCTATAGACCAATGTTAATTAAAAACGTTTAATACTTAGTAAGGTATAATGTGATCAGATTGCGTACATATTTAACACACGTATAAGATATAACTTATCAGCTAATCAGTGATGTTTATAAATGGCTAGTTTATCATCAGTGTTTTGAAAATCGGTATCTGGAATATTTATTTTGCTACTATAACTAGTGAAAGATAATAATATTAGTAAGAATCAGTCTAAAAAAGGACCTTATTTTAATTAAAGTCTTAATTTAAGCAACAAGTTTCAATTCGAATATTTCATGAGATTTTCCGGTGAACTATTGATATAATCGTACACAAATAATGTATAAAGCAAAATTAATCGGTTCTCACATTAATTTGGATCTTGCTTTCACGAATTTGTAAGAATAACGTAATTTTAATTACATGTAGGTACCTAAGATTAAAGAGTAAACATTTTTTGTTAGTGGATCCTAAAGAACAATTATAAACTTATAGAATTGCTTAAACGAGATGGGCCAACTATATTAAAGAAAAGCTTAGTTACGGGAAAGTATGATATTATATTATTAAAATAACTGTCAAATAAACTTGGGACTTCATTAACGGCCTTAAACCTGGCGGGTGTTTGAATCGTAATCAGCCGTCGCAGTTCATTAAAACCCCGCAATTCTCCTTCCTTCCTCCAGGGGGTTAAAGTTATAAGCTACCTATCAATTATAATTTATTAAAACCGAAGCTTTCTGTTTTGTTACTGTTTATTTCCATAAAAGTACATTTTCGAGTCTATGAATAAGTTCCACTATTTCCTGGGTAGGCAGAAATCTTTGAACTCGCTATGATCTCTGCATACTTCGATAGCTTCATCAATATTCATTATTTTTTTCATGCAAGCTCGACAAGTTAGGGTTCTATTTGTTGATTCTTTTAGAAAGATAAAACTTATGTTAAAATGCATTCATTATTTAGATGAAATGTGAATATAATATAGTAGTAGAACAAGACAGTACAATTATTTACTTCTTCAAAAACCCTTTGTAAATTCATATTTGTCACAATCTGATAAGTCGTATAAACAACAGGGTGGGGGACTTATTTCATACCGTCTCGGGGGAATAAACCAAAATTTAAGATTGCCCACATGTCATACCTTATCAAGATATATTCGTGGGGATACAGCGGCGTTAAGGTGTAATTTGTAGGTACGAAATAAATGGCGTGTGTTTATCGTGGAAGGCACTGATTTAAGTAGTTGCATGGAAAATAATTAATTACAGAAAAATTCTACACGCAAACCAACGATTTGTTTGCATATGTATTATAGGAACTTCAAAGTTTATGACGCGCCCCTCTCAACCTCTTCCAAACGTCTTCAATTTTTATGAATTTATCGAAATCACCTTTGTATATTCTTCATTTGACAGTGATTCAGAAAAAACTTTATATCTAAAAATACTTTTAATCCTGGAAAAAAGCCCGTTCCGACGGTTGACAACATATTCGCAGGACTAAATTTGTTTTTAACTCTTCAAAACTAAACCATTCAACTTAAATATTATCTAACAAAAATAAACCAACATCAGTAAATAAAAACTCTGTATAGGTAAGCTTACTTAATTTTTTTGTTCCTTACGTTTTTTCAACAAAAATCATATAAGATATTCTAGAGTTCATTTTATAAACTAAGTACTAAAATTAGTACTAGTTGGTAAATGAAATTTTTGTATTCTACGAAAATACTGGTCAATAGGGTGTGTTTTCGTTTTATGTAACCCTGGCAAATGAGGTTTGACTACTAAATTCTTAGATCAATGTCTCTGAAAAGACGTCACGGGGCTGGCTGCCGGCCAAAAGATAGTTTGCTCTCTCACACTTGAATTGAGACAAATTCATGGAAAAGATACATACATGCTTACTATAAAGTCGAGTCACATAAAGTCGAAAATTTGACAATTATAAAATTTCACCATTCTAGTAATGAACGGCACAGAGTTAATTTACGGAGCTACCCATTAATACCACAATTTCTTTTTAGCGCATCCCTAATCAACCCTTTCAGTACCGGTTCCCAATTTATTATGTAGGCATTAACATTCACTGAAATTTTTAGGCTCTTTTTTATATTTAAATTCAGGCACTTGATTGATAAAAACAAAGGTTTGTAAATAGCTTGTTGGTAATTTTAATGAAACTTACAAAATTAGGTTTTTTTGATTGAGCATTTAAAAATTGTTTTGCCTTTGAGCTCTATTCTTTGTTTTCAACTAATACAATATTATGAACATCGTAACTCCCGAAAAATAGGTTATAAATAATTTCCTTGGGGGTTTCCTTCAACAGCGGGAGATCCGGGCATCACGGTTTAGCATTATACGTATACGTGGTTAGAATAACGGGAATCTTATTTAGAGGCGGAAATAATAAAGTATCTCTTCTTCGTAGAAGTTACTTGTGTTTCGGGATAAAAATTTTGATTGAACGAATATTTGAATTATATTGAACAAACACATTTTTGCGATGACGCGATACTTTGCTTTCTAACAAGATGTGATTTTATTTGTTGGGTACCTACTGTGTAATTAATCGTACTGCCTACCTGTTTCAGTATTCGTTTACTCACAAGAACGCATTGCGTCGACTCGTATCGCAAGTGTACTAAAAGAACTCTCATCAACAATATTATAAACTAAATGATAACTATACTAAATATTACAAAAGGTTTGCCTTTCCATACACTGATAACCTATACTCCTAAATTTTGTAACGTCTAACGTTTTTACGGGAGGAATATTAAATGATCTTATTACTCATAAGCAAAATAATCATATCCTATAGCAATGGCCCAACGTAGTCACTTTTACTGATGGTCGGTATCCAAATAAAGTAATGCGGCGTACGTGCTCGGCGGTCCTGGATATTGGTCTCCAGAGGTTATCCTGACGGCTTTCCATTTCGTTTAAAAAGAAAGAATACAAACTACAGTCCTAAGTACGTATTTTATGTATTTTAGCAATAACAAAAACCATCTCTGCTTAGTTTTCCCGGTATGTTGCTTCGAAGTTGATGAAGTAGGTACACACACAAAAACAGACGAACTAACTCCGAACTTGGGAATTCATTCTATGGAGAATGATAAATGATCGCCACACACGAGCATAAAATGAAGCTTTGCTGGAACGAACCAAATGGAGGAAATTGCAACATGTTATTACTTTTATTCAGTTCTTTATTTATTAAAAGTCAAAATTTCAAATATCTCACTGCACATTTTAGTTAAACATTAATACCAAATTTTTCATTACATATAAGTATGTATATATCATAAAAAATGGAACTACCAAAAGGTTTTTTGGATAGCACAAAATATATTTTTATAATAATGTCTTAAATTTATTGCTGAGTTCTTCTTGGAACTTTCCTTTATTACCTTAGAGAGTCAACAATAAAATACGCAATAAAACTTTTCGCGCGCGGTACAAAGTGGGCACGATAGAAAAGAATATTATTTCGATACGTCCTGTACAACTATGGAGCTATACGTTTCTGTGGCGCCCCGTAACTGAAGTTCTTTAAATTTTGGGGAAAGTATAACCGTCCGAATGGATGTCAATGGCCCTGTAATAGGCAACAGTCCCGGAACGATTGCGTAACGGGCAGGGTGCGAGGGTGGCGCTTGGCGGCGGCCCGTGAAAACCCTTGGAAAGATGCCAGTAGTTAAGTAAACCACCTTTTTAGTAAACAATGTCAGGAGATTTAAAACATATTATATGCGTATATAGGTAAATAAACTACAAAAACCATTTTAATAGTGGTTAATTAAACACTCGCTAACATTCGTAAAGTTTATATATTGTAAAACATAACTTAAAACATTGAAAAAATAAAAACATAAAATTAAAACGTGAATTATAACTTGTCTAACTTTGTTTCGTAATGTGAAGAAGAAAAAACAATTGACTCTCATCTCTTAATAATTAACTTTTTTATAAGCTTCCAGTGCGCTAACAATATACTCGTTAACAAATAGTATATATTTTTTTTCTTGAAGTTTAAGTAAGTTCTTATTTCCCTTGTAACACTACATTTTTAAATGTTTTTATTAACTCGTATATGGATATGGATGAGCAACAAGATGTCGTATAAATATAATAAAATAAATTTATCATGCCAGTGGTATTTAGGGTTACAAACGTAAACGAATTAATAATATGAATACTTAGTCACCAGACAGCGACATGTATTTGTAGCATACCTACCGTTTAGTTAAAGGTTAATAAACGTAAAAATTTGAAGTAACGTTTTTACGACATATTTAACATTCATAACATTACGAATACTACATATTATTAAATCTAGAACTGACATTCGACTGAAGGATTTCTTTATTCACCACAACTTAGACCGTCTCAATATAAAAACATAAAAGTATTTATTTGAATAAATTCTAGAAATAAAAAATCTTATCAAAATACAAGTAGGTATTTGTGCTGTCAATTTGGCAATTGAAAATTCCAGACTACAACTTCCCAAAGAGGACGTTTTAACCGCAGCGCTTATTTCACTCCAGCCGGCTTATTCTCCTTTGTTTGACAATTTGCAACGCTGTAATTTAATAAAATCCGCCCAGACGTTCGCAATAGTATTCAATAAATTTACATAGTACTTTGACGGAATAAAAATATTAGTATAACGAAAGAAACAGGCACTGCTTGTACCTATTTTGGTACCTATGTTTTTCTTAACCTTATATTTCTATTCTCTAAAGAATATATAATAAGAATATACTATACCATATAACTTAAACGAATACAATCACATCATCGTCATAAAACCACGCCTTTATCACGGATTAAGCAGAAACTACATCTCTCCACATGTCACAATCACAGTATACATCTTTCACTTCATCCATATCCATCAGTGTTCATAAAATAATCTGTGTTGTGAAGTTGACGTTATTGAAGAAAATGTTGCAGTGCAGTTTGTTACCGCTTCTTCTGCACTGACTCCTTGAAAGCGGCAGTAAACTTAGTTTGAAGTAATTTATTTGACGTCAACCAATGTTGTGAAACCAAAAGATATGACAATTATTAAGCGATATGAAGTATCCTACAATAATTAATAAAAAGTTAGAATTTGAATTTGTGTAAAAAGAGCAACAAAATGTAAGGGTGTAATATATTTTGTCGGCAGGTAGTTCCTGACTTCCAGAGCCTGTCAGCTGTCTGAGAAACGCCTCAGTTTTCCCTTCGATACTTGTCAGTAGTTTTCCTTAGGTGAGACCACCTTTACCCAAAGCTTTGTTATATGACAAACAAAACCGTTATAATAAACTCTGATATATAAAAAAAGCTTATCTTTTAAGATTCTGCTCTAAAATAGAAGGCATGTAAATGTTTTGAAAAGTGGAAAAGGGTAATTCATTCTTCTGCACTGAAGAAAAAAAGTACTACTAACTTGTCGTACTAATCCAAATTTGATTCATTTGGAAGAACAAATATTTGTCGAACTTTTCAATAATTTATGGCATCGTGAAGGCCGTTAAAAAAGATTATTCTATTTATAAATAAACCTACTTTAATGCAAATCATTTATTCAGAAAACTGAAAAATTGTTTTAAAACTTTCGAGATTTCTCAACTCTGCCTGAAACACCAATCTTGCTAAACTAACAAGTTCTAAATTTGTTAAACTTTTTTACACGTGCTGAAAGTGATTTTTCAAAAGAATAACTTAAGTTTGTCCTTCAGCAGGTATTGTAATGTAAAAACACTTTTTGTTATATTTTTCATCCATCTCTATGAGGCTTTTAAAAATATCAAAGGCTCAAAAATTTTTCTGAAAAGACTTGGATGTGTAAAATTGATAATATTCTATTGCATTTTTTCTTATACTTATTTATGAGATTAGCCAACGAAGAAATTATACACGTAATGAAGTTTCATCTTCTTGACAGAAGCCGTGCCTTTTTAGGGTAAATATTATAAGTTCTAAGTTATTATAAGTTTATAAACACCGTCGTAGCGTACCCGTGGTCCCTAAAGTAGAGACTGGGTTCGCCTTAGAAATCTAGCTCTTATATAATGGTTCATGCACTTCATATGAGTTTTTATACCCTCAGTCATTAGTCTTTAAAGGGAAAGACATGAAGTAGTCCTATGGTTGAGTGTCGAGAAAGACACCGTACGACGATAAATAAAGATACAAGTGATAAGGAAAAAAGCAGAATCTTTGCTATCTCCCTCAAAAATAAGTAAAAAATTATTGATTGATAAATAAATTTGATAAAGGAGGCGGCAAAATAGAGCGCGCGGGGTGTCCTGGAATCTGTGGCCCGCAGGCCGCGACCACTGCAACCCTGTCTTTCTCAAGCTTCCGCAACTCCTTCACCACCAATGTCAATTACCTGAAACGAAGGTATGTACTCTAAATCCCACTATACGCATTATACCAGACAATATTTCCGACTTTCTCTTGAGAACCTTATGACCAAAAAGGATGATGTTTTTGGTTAATAATATTTCCACTGGAAGGAATAAATTGGATCTCGACCCAAAGCATTGTGCTGGAGGGTGCAACTTGGGTAAGTCTCAAGGATATGAGGGAGAGAGTAGAAGATTTTTTTCAAGATATCTATTACCAAGTCTTTTATATATCACTGTAATATTTTGGAAGATATCTGATACCTAAAAATAATTATTATATTTAATATGTTAAACTTTTGTCTGATTTTTATCTGTTTATTTAAATGCATGCATACTTTGATGCTTTATATTTTTTTTACTTGGTTTCTATTTACAATGTCTGTATATCCAAAACCTACCTTCTTCCTCCATAACAGTGCTATATATACGTGTTCTTATTTTGACTGTTAAATAGTTTGTTGCATTTCTCATGTTTTTGTGTAATTTTTTTATTTTAACAAATAAATATGAAAATCGTTGCTAGCATAATTTTTATTAAAGTTTGTGGTAAAATACCCAAAATTCAAACCACCGTAAAAAGGCCACAGCCGCTTCACGTCGCAGCTTCACCCCCGCCTGCACTTGACCTTTTTACTTAAAAAATATGGAGAGTATAGAAAGATTTTAGAACATAGAAAGTCCAGTTGCCTTATTTCATATGTAGGCACTTTTGCCTAATGCTATCGTCTTACATTAATAACGATACAAATAGTGAGGTGAACAAATAGTTATGTGTGGGCGTGTAGAGGTACACAGAACATCTGTTGACGATGTGACCTCACAAAAGGCACCGGAAATCAATATTTACGTGTTCTTATTCGATTCTGAATATTGCTAAGGCCCCACGAAGCAAAATGTGTTTGTGGCGTTTCAGCAAGGTGAAGAACTTATCAAAAATCTTTTCTGTAGTCTCTATGTTTTGCCCCCCCTTTCCCTGAATACCCGCAGTCCACAGCCTTGTTCACATACCGTGTAGCACCACTCATCAGCTCAATTTGTTCACGCGGCGCTGATCACTTACATGTTGTGAACTGATGTTACATCTCTTAATAAATAACTCATCGTCAGTGCATGGCGCTTTATCCTATCGATGTCTTTCATTATCGATGTTGCTTTTAAGGCAATGCATAAATATGTATATCCCGCCCATATGTCGTACCTTTGTCAGTAATATATTTTTATTGTCGAATAATGTAAAAAAAAATTAAAAGCGTCTTATCTGTTTGTAACAGAGCTAAGTTTGTAATAGAACCAATAAGAACTTCTCGTCTATTGAACAAGATTCTCCAACTTATTTTATGGTACTTCATGAATCATTGAGAAATGTTTACCAAGGTCATCTTTTAGAGTATAAAATTTAATCCAGAACAGAAAGGCAGTACTCAGTATTACAAACACAATTCAATACCGAATTCCCTATCTTACTAGTTAGGTATCAATGAGTGGCTACATTGCGTGTGTGTCGGTTTGTCCTTCCTGTGCGTGTCCCTGTGGCGTGGCGTGGCTCGGCCGCGTAGCTCAGCTGAGGCGTTGCGCAGATTCAGCTCGGGGGATCTCCAGTCGGAGTGCGATGAAGGAGAAGTGGACCCCTACACGGGCCGCCCGGCGACCACCAGCCAGCCCAAGCCGCAGAATCAGAGGCCGCCCTCCCAGGGTAAGTGCTTTTATCAATTTAAGTTGTTAAAGTTTTACCAAAAAAGTTGTTAATTTAGTGCACCATCTTGCCAAAATAGGATTAGATTAATTTATTATTATTCTGTTGGTAATTTTTATGCACAATAAAGAGGATTCATCATTATAATTATTTAAATAGCAACTGGAGGTAGCATCGGCAGCGCATCCGGTGCGCCGGCGCCGGCTGCGGCCACGGCAGCTGGAGGGGATCTCTCATTGAACCTTCGTGGAGGCTCACGCGGCACCTCGGCACCATCTTCACCGGCCAAATCGAGGGAATCTTTGCTGCAACGCGTTCAGTCGCTGACTGGAGCCGCCAGAGATCAAGGCGCTAATCTCCTTGGTAAGTTAATTTGACCATTCCATATCTTTTCCATGGGTGTCGGAAATTATGACTAAGGGAATGGCTTATAAACTTGGGATTCTCCTTGTAGGCAATAGGCTAGCAATATGACATTATTTTAATTTCATTTCTATCATTAAGCCATACCTACAACTGAACGTGGCTTTTCAGACTTTTTAAGATTTTTGGCAAGAGATATAGACGTGATGATATGTTTGTATGTAAGTTATTTTATAACCTACAGCAGTACCTAGTAACCTAAACCCCTAAATAATAGACGCTTAGTAAAAGCGTCTATTATTTAGGGGATGGAAACTATGAAAGAAGTATACTTAAGTTACCTGTAAAATGTTTTACCCTTAACTTAACGTAAACGTTAAGAAATTGCGTACTTTACAACGCATGACTTTTCCTTATAGGATACACATTGAGGTTCATACTAGTATATGTAACCTTACGCATAATCTCAAGCTAAGAAACCTTTTTCTTGATTGATGTTTACAACATGCGGGGGGGAAATATCAGATAGGTACATGCATTAGGTACTTATTTGTTGCAAGTTTAACAATTTAAGGTAAGAATGTCTTTAATGAATCCAGAGGCGACAAACGTATCAATTTTATACAGAAGTCCAGAGATCCATGTGGTTGAATTTTTCTTATCCAAAATTCCTTTTCTCCCAGGGAGTGTGACATCAGTAGCTTCAGTCGGTCGCGGCTACAACCGGGATCGATGTGTGACCCTTTTGGTCGTAGATGACCAGAACACCGACTGGTCCAAATACTTCAGGGGTCGTCGCTTGCCCGGAGACTGGGACATTCGCGTTGAACAAGCAGAGTTCAGGGTAAGAATAACAACGTCTAAAGCTAATTAAAAGTTGAATAGTTTATTTAAGGAATCAACGAATTCCCATTCTATTCAATGACTTTCCAATTCTCAGTTGAAAGAACTCTCTCATTCTGAACTACTATACTACTACTATAAATTAACTACTATTTCGTGTGTTAAATTTTAACAGCGTAACAACAAAATCAATTTAATGAAGAGATAGACATAAAAGCTACAAAAAATGCTAAAGGTCCTAACGTGTTAACAGTTTCATTATTCAAATATCACTCGCACCCTTCAATTTATAAATATTTTATGCGCTTAATGTTCCTTTATTGGGGCCATGAAATCTTGCCTGAATAAGACGAGTGAATTCCTGTAAAAAGCTTATACTCCTATTAAACCCTCTGGGAATCTAATAAAATAAAAGCGTGTATTTAAGGGGTCGTTATCTGGGCAGGCAGCTGAAAATTTATTGTGTTTGTGGGCGCATATTTAATATACGACATACAATATACGGCTGGTCGTTAACGAACGAATTTACTGTCACATTAAGTGGCGAGGCTATGATGACAATTTAATCGTCGGAAATGTGTTATAGTCACTAACAAATACGAAACAAATTTGTCGCAGCTAATCGTGAATTTTTGGAACTTAGTGAAGCTATTGAACTATAATGACTTAAATTAAAGTAAATGTGATATTCATCAATTTACATGTTCAACTCTACATTGAGGAAAATATTTAATGCATACTTATCACTAAACTTGGTGTTTGTTTTCTTTCGCCTTAGAAATTCTTCATAGCAAACTTTCTGATCTAAATAAATCGATCGCATTTTGTACTATGTATTAAATTTTTCTTATATCTTAAAAAAAATATTGTTTCTTATTAATTTATTTGTTTGAAAAGGTATATACATGGAATAAAAAAGAAAATAAAATTTATAGCGCGGTGATATCTTTTGTAGCTAAGTAATATTATATAATCAAGTTAATGGCTTAATAATAATTACACCAAGAAATTTTCTAATTAAAAATTATAATGATATCAGGAGCTGTCAGTCACAGCCAACTCGGATGGGGCTAATGTATCCATGGCAGTATATCGCAGTGGTACTAAGGTCACCCGATGTTTCAAGTGAGTATAACTCATATTATTTGATGTTTTTAGAACACATTCACCTGATTGCAATGGTAAAAGTTTCTAGTTATGTTAGTAATTTTGTTATACCTTGATAACATGTGAAGTTACACTTACATACTTGATAATATCTATGTACCTACGAAGTAAATGAATTTTAGTTCAATTTTTCCTACTGTAATGTTCCATTCCACTTTGTTCCTTCGCTGTAAACCTTAAAAAAATATATATAAATAAGTTTTGTTTAAAGACTTACTTACTGACTTTAACATTTTTGTATTCATATTAAATATTTGTAATTTACCAGGCCAGAGTTCGTTCTGGTGCGGCAAAACGTCCGCGACGCAGGCGCCGACTATCGCGCCTTGCTTTTGGGCCTCAAGTTCGGTGGGGTGCCTTCCATCAACAGCCTCAACTCTATCTATCACTTCCAGGTTGGTATTCACGTTCAATTTTCGTAAGAAGACGTTTTACTGTAAAATCAAGTGTAAAGTACTGCCTTAATAGGCAAGCTTCCATGAAATTAATGCATGGAATGAAAATAAGAAATGCAAGTTTGGTTGCAAGTGGAAGAATGCATTGTTTGCTTACCTCCCGTTACTCCTCCTATATCAGTTTGAAAATTGGCAATTTTTTTGTTATATATCAGTTTGTTATTGTTTCTAAAGGTAGTCAACCTTGCACCAAAGCAGGGAATGTTATTAGCATGAAGTCCATTTATTGTACCTATTAGGTTCAATTAAGTTTAAAATAAATAAATATATATTCTTTTAAAATTCTTTCTTTTGTAGACTGTTAAGATACAAGTGTTTGAGAGTTTAAACATTGTAAGACATCTCTGATTCAAAGAAAAGTTTAATAATTCAGACAGTTCTTTATAAAAATCAAAATATTGTTGTAAACTTCTCTAAACATCTCAGTATAAACAATGTAATTTATATAATAGGCAATTGATTGCATATATTGTAAACAGCGTTCCTACATTCTGCTAAACTTTCACGTCCGACTGCATAAGTTTCTCCCCACGTTCTATTCTAACTTATCTTCATACTTTATACTTTGACAGTACATAAACTTTTAAGTATACTATTTGAACGTATTTATTTTAATATAGGATAGACCGTGGGTCTTCGGCCACCTTTTACAACTGCAGCGTCGCTTGGGAAGGGAAAACTTCCCACTCATCGAGCAAACCTACTACCATAATCACACGGATATGGTAAGTACTTACATTTATTTTCTAGGTACCAATTTAGCTTCCGACCTCTTTATGTGTTTAACGTTTATCAAAACTTAACGTATTAATGCCTGAAATATTCTTATTAGCGTTTCAAATGGTTTTTTTAAACGTAAAAAGAGGGCAGCTACAGGGCTTTTGAAATAAAATTAACTTTAGATTTAATTATTTTATAATTTTTCTTATGTAACTTTTTCATATCACTAACGTTGTTAATTTACAGTTTACTTAAAAATAAATAAAATAATAATAATAACTTTTTGTCCACAAAGACAAAAATACAACAAAAATAATAACTCGCGGCAAAATAATTTAGAGAAAATTCGTTATATTTTGAATTTGGAATAAACATCGACTTCATGCACGCATTAATATCACATCGTCACTTAAACGCACGAACTAACATCAGAATTAATCGAAATGAAAAGTTAAAACGTTTTTGGCTCCATATCTAGTCGCTCCAAGATTAGTAACGATTTCTGACTGTATTATTTGTGTGGAATCGATACAGTTTGGTGCAATCATATCGGTCTCATCGTGCTGTTGTGGTATTGTGCCTGCATACACCTCGTGAGCGCCGGAGTTCTGAAATATAAACCAGTGTATTTGTTGATGGAGAGTACCAGAATCGGGAACATCAAAGAGCAGTGTTTACGATCATGCTTCGCACCGATTTATACAATATTATTGCGTGGGTGAAAAGCTTGCTCTCGTCTATTCGACATTAACTTTTATTGTTAGATAGAAATGGTAAAATACGATGTTTGGTGATTTAAGTATATCTTACCGTAGTTGTTACCATTAATGTACTTAAATAAATAAGGCGACTGAAAGTTTTAGTCACGTTTATATGATAAAAAACAATTTTTCGTTTTAGTTTCTGTGTAGAGACATAAAAGTGAACATAAAAGTTAATGTCTGAAAATTTTGGCTGGTAAAAATAGAACTCTATCAATTGTGTAGAAACACTTTCTTATAAATACAAAGTGCTGGCTGACCTAGGGCTTGGACGTTGTACCAACTTTAGCAACATCATTTTAATTTATTCGCATTTTTTTTTTAATTTAGCCGGTTCACAAAGAAATTTGATTTACAGAAGTCGAAATAGAACGATAAAAATGCAACATTATACTTGTTTTTACATCGCACGCAATTTTCTGCGCATTTGTTTATCCGTTAAATGGATCTCGAGTACTTACCTAGCACTTTTATCCTCTTAATAAATACATACATATAGTCACGTTGATATCCTTACGGAGTAAACAAATTAAGTTTTGAAAATACGAAAGGCCACGGTTACCTGTATGGTTTTTTGATTGAATTGAGATATAGAGTGACAGATTGTTAGCCCATCGCCTACAAGAAGACACCTTTTACGACATCCATGGGAAGATAAGCACTCTATTCTGTTCTGTTCTATAGTTTAAAGAACAGCACGCCACTATTCTATCGTTTTGTATAAGCAAATGCGATTACCTTGTCCATCGGCAGCGGCGCTCGCGGTCGTGCAAGCAGATGCCGTGTCGCTCGTAACAGTCGTTGTAGTTCGCCACGCAGGCGTTCGGAGACTTCGTCCGACGGCGGTTCATGTGCACCTGTTTACATTTTATTTTTAATAAAGGGTTACCACAAGTTCAAATATCTTATGAACTATCCTATGGATTAACTGGCAGAGAACTGTAGATATTTTTTTATATTTTTAAGCAATTTTTTGGTACAAACAGGTAGAAAGGGGAATATAAAAAAATATCTAAGTAAAAAACATGATAATGGTACGGAACCCTTTATGCGCGAGCCTGACTCGCACTTGATCGGTTTTTCAATTTTAATATATTTTTTTTAAGATAAAGAATACTTTTTAAGATAGTTGCAATGCGCGATTCACCGGTCAAAATGAAACATTTCCTCGTATTAGGAGCGCTGCGCCAATATCTTGACATTTGACAAACGTTGACTGATACTTCTCGGAATTAAACCAACATTAATTTACTTGTTAATTAAACATTGAATGCAAAATATTAAATATATTTATTGCTTTATTTCTTAGTATATAAGCTGTTTGAACAACTAGTAGTTATTTTTGCGGTTAATTGATCTTTTCATAGAAAAGTAATTTGTGTATTCGATTCGATTCGAAGGAGATATGAATTTATTATTTTAAATATTATGAGATGAAAACGCATTCTAATAAGTAAATATATAAGTGAATATCTTTGCTGTATAAAGAAGGTATTACTAACTTGGCTTTAAGCGGAGTAACTAGGTAGGTATTAGACAATCATAAGTTTTGATGTAGTAGGGTTAGATGTAATTAAAACTAACTAGGAACTACTCTATTATTTTTAATAAGTACTAGGTACCTACTAATGCTATGGATATCAAGTTATACCAATGCTCTTGTATTTTATTTAAAATAACTTAGATTCCTCTATGGGCTATCAAGTTTACCGAAACACTACCTTATACTGCCAATTTCATGATTGAAAAGCTATATCAAGAAAGCTCTTCTGCGTTTTAAATATCCAAACTAATGATGTTGATCAACTTAATTACAGCGTACCTAATTTAACTTATGTGTTCACAAGAGATCACTCCGGTAAATATTAGATGAAGACGTAAATAACAAATTATAATTACCTTGCACGCGCAGCCGTTCTTATAAAGCAGCCTAAATCCTTTCCTTTGGCGTGGCGTCACGTCCCGCCACCGACGCGTGTACCCGCAAAGGTCGACGTGGGCTTGGAGTTGTCTGATGTTACCTTAAATCATATCACACATAAGCTTTACTTTTATAAGAAAATCCCAAATATAATAAAACAGAAAAACCGCAACAAAAGTGGAACTGAATAATCTTACTTTTTAAAATAACATAGAAATATCTCATTTGCGTTTAATTACATTGCCTATATAGGGTTGGTTAAAAATTTAAATGAAACTGAAATAGATCTGATAAATACTTCTTTTTCTTCCTTCCTTTCCCGCCTACGTGGGGTCGAGTCTCTTTGTTAATTTGCGCCAGAGTGGATGATTCGACGATTCTGGGTTGTCTCATTTGCGATGTCCAGGTTTTGCAAGTCTCTCCTGATATTGGACCTCCAGGTGGATTTGGGTCTTCCTCTTCTCTTGGGTGTTCGGAAATGTTCAATGCCAGATTTATGTCATCGGATAAATCCACATATTTATAAACAAATCCTGAATGTTTCATTGACATACCGACATGAGCAGGAGTTAATAATTATTGTAATAATATGGGCAGTTATTGATTCTTTGACAATTCACATTCATAAACGGATTGACGGCCTCTGTGGCGCAGCGGTAATACGCTTGTCTGTGACACCGGGGGTCCCGGGTTCGAATCCCGGCCAGGGCATGATGAGAAAAGAACTTTTTCTGATTGGCCTGGGTCTTGGATGTTTATCTATATAAGTATTTATTATTATTATAAAATATAGTATCGTTGAGTTAGTATCTCGTAACACAAGTCTCGAACTTACTTCGAGGCTAACTCAATCTGTGTAATTTGTCCCGTATATATTTATTTATTATATTTATTTATTTATAAAGATTGTTTGATGCCTATATGCAAAACAATCCTAGGTAATTTAAACTGCCACACAAACGCAGAGTTAAATTGGATTAAGGTATTTCTCGCACTTGTGCTAATAACATGAGACCCACCTGTAATTAGATAGGTTTCCCTGGGCTGCAGTTGGAGTCCGCACATGGAATCCATGGACGCTGTCAGTAGGCGGCCTGTTCTGAGTGCCAATAACATAAGACCCACCTGTAATGAGATAGGTTTCCCTGGGCTGCAGTTGGAGTCCGCACATGGAATCCATGGACGCTGTCAGTAGGCGGCCTGTTCTGAGTGCCAGTCTTGCTTTGGGTGTAGCCTGAAATGAATATATATTGTATTTTATTAAAACTTTATTGCACAGAAAAATCTATGTACTTATTCTATAATTCTTGTTACTTTATAATTATATACATTAATATTTACATACATGCACATATACATATAATCAAGTCTATATCTCTTGTGGGGTAGAAAGAGCCAACAGTCTTGTAATAACTGAAAGGCCACGTCCCGCACGTTTATATTTAAGCTGTTAAAGTTAATATTTGACAAACCAAATTACTAATGTTTTTTAAAAAAACATCTCAGTAAATTAAAAAATGTAAATAATACAAAGGATTGAAAGGGTTCGTAATCGAAGAGAAAAAAGGGATCGTAAGCTAGATAAAACAGGTGCAACTCTTACTTATCGAATACTTACTTTGAAAACATTCCTGATCTTCACTTTATACGCGTCTAAGAAATCGTGACCTCTGAATGTTTTTTGTACTCTTCCAACTATCACTGTAAAAGAACATATAGTCAGTTTATATTACATTAAAAACTGTTTTCCAAAAGTTTAAAACTTAAACAAAAGAATAAAGCGAACTTAATTATGTATCCTACGTTTGCAGTAATTTGAATGATTTACATAACCATAATATTCTTTGTGTGAAGACCATCACATTAAGGGATTCATTTTGGAATTCCTCAAGCAGTATAATTACGGAATCCGACAAATATTTACATTTTAACTACATACGGCATATTTTCACGATTCTCACTCAGAATGTTTGCTGTGTTGTATTACGAGGCAATTAGAATTAAAACAACGATGTGAACGATAGATACACTGACAACATCACATAAAAGCCAAAAGTACGGTTCGCAACACATCTCAAATTTTTTTCTGTTTAGTTTCCTTGGGGAGTGAACTATGTAGAATTTGAAATGCATGGTATGTTATTTTTTTTTTCATGTAGGTATTGACATTACACGGAGTACTAACACATATAAGTTTCTTTAAAGTGGGGAAAAGGCTCAAGGGCTCGGCCGGAATCTCAAAGTTACAACAATGTACCTATATGTAAATAATTCTAAATGTACTTTATTAGGGACAGGAATGTTGGTATATTTCTCACCAAAATCACTGGAACAAAAGTGTGTTTGTGGGTGGTCAGGTGCGCACGTACAGCCTCCAGCCATCCGCCAGGTGGTTGCCAGGAGCGCCAGTGCCAACCACCTCGTCAGCATACTATCTAACATCATCTGGAACAACAATTGCCAGTTAATATTCATTTTAAAATAATAAATCACATCCTTATTGGGTAAACAAGTCTCGAAGGACTGAAAGAATTGACATTTAGATGGAGACAGGTATCAGCCTTGCAGATAGTAGTCCATCAGGTAAAAGAAGAACCTAAAGATTATACTCGTAAACCTTTCCCTTGGTTTACTTTTATAATCTACACAGAGAGAGGCAGCTGGCACTCACATGATCGCTCCCAGACCAGCATAGGACCTTGTTCGACGTGAATGTGCCTAATTCTTTGGTCGTCTTCTTCTGCATCCATGGGAAAGATATGGAGCGGGCCTATTCTAATGTGCCGGGAACTATCTGGTTATTATTTACAGTTATTTTAGATTTCTTAAAATTTATTACACCTGCAATAGCGGGAGGTTTGTACGAATTGAATTCCTTATTGCAATAGAAAGAGATCAAATTACAGAATAATGTGACCATTTGAACGGTTGTGGCTCGGCTTGTGATTACGAATCGATTCATTTACCAACAGTTTGATCAAAAGGTAAATTACATAGTCTCGAAAATAAATATTCGTAGGTAGGCTACGTTCGCTAGCCTACCCCATTACAAATAATCCCAAATCTGAAAGACTTTCCCAAATTGACTTTTTCATCTGCGCAGGCCGAGACCCAACTGGCATGGGTTACATTAATTTGTAACTCTAAGCTTGCTATTGAAGAAATAAGCTTTATATGGAACTTCGATACATCTTAAGTCCAGAAATCGACATAATTTTTTCAACTACGATGACACACTATATGTTTTTTCTTCGTTACCAAACCGACATGAAGAAGCCTTGGTTTTCTAAATAACCAAATTATATAACAGGCCTGACATGAAGTACTACAAGTAAGTCAAATAGAGACAAGTACATATATTATGTTTGTAAACATAAGTGTCGTAGTAACAGTTCGTTCGGAATCTCAAGGAGTTTTCAACGATCTATAATTATCTCGCCGCGTTTAACGAGCAAAAGGAGCGCTACTTAATGAATCCTAATTGAAGCCTTCATTCTATAATTTAGGCCTAATTTCGTAAAAAAAACCTATGTTTATTTTTCGTTTAACTTATGACTTGAACCACGTGGGTGGAATGAAGTTCTCCTGGGTTTCCAGCATGTTTCAAAACGTGTACAATAAAAAATGTTTTGTTATTAGAACGATTGCATCTTTGCAGACCATTTAAACACTTTCCCAACTTGTAATTAAGAAAAGAAGACTTTTTGCGGTAATGAAGGCACAATTTTATTTATTGTTTGCTAAGACAGACATGAATAAAATTATATGATATATGTATGTGTTTCAGCACGCTATATAACATTTTAATTATAATGCATTTCCATTCTATAATGTTTATATCGCCTTACCCCATGTAGTTACACCATGTAATTAACGATTATAACCCATGCATAAAACACGAATGTAAATTATAACGTCGCCTCTACGCCAAACAATATAACTTATTCATCTAATATTACATTAGTACATGTATAATAATCCTCGTCAAATATAAGTATTGGTAACAAAAGGTTTTGACCTTATATCCAAGACAAAATATCCAGAATGTACATATTTTCTAACCATTATTTTCTCTCTCTATCTCTCTCTCTCTTTCTATTCGGTTAAACTTAGACATAGGCGGGGCAGATATAACTACACAATATAACATTAGTTCATTAACGTTCGTGAATAATCCTGCAGATTGGACCATGGTTATAATACTATAAGTAGTTATGCTCCTGAACATGCGGGTTACCTCAAGAGCGACTTTGACATTCGGTATGGAGTTCTGGTAAGCGTTCATAGCTGTGAAGTAGTCTTTAAAAAACTATGGACGTCATGGGTGACCACTTTATGCATTACATAAAATACTATTAATTTATTAGTCTGAACATAAAGGTGCCGTGTGATTCCCGGCACCAACAGAAAAAAGAATAGGACCACTCCATCTCTCTCCCATGGATGTCGTAAAAGGCGACTAAGGGGTAGGCTTATAAACTTGGGATTCTTCTTTTAGGCGATGGGCTAGCAACCTGTCACTATTTGAACCTAAATTCTATCATTAACCCAAACAGCTGAACGTGGCCTATCAGTCTTTTCAAGACTGTTGGCTCTGTCTACCCCGCAAGGGACATAGACGTGATTATATGTGATGTGATGTGATGTGACATAAAAATGATGAAACAAAAATATTACCACCAAAACAGATTAAAATATACCCTAGATCGACTGCAAATATGACCATTAAGAATGTACATACATACATACATAAACTCACGCCTCTTTCCCGGAGGGGTAGGCAGAGACTACCTCTTTCCACTTGCCACGATCCCTGCATACTTCCTTTGCTTCATCCACATTCATAACTCTCTTCATGCAAGCTCGGCGGTTTCGGGCACTTTTGACCTGACCCTTCACCAGGACGTCCTTAATTTGATCAAGATATGTTCGTCTAGGTCTTCCCACCCCGACCTTTCCCTCCACACTCCACACGGAAAAGGTTTAATGGTTAGAAAATATGTACATTCTGGACACACATTAAGAATGTAATTGGTAATATTCACTATAAAAGGAGAGAGGTGGAAAAATTAATTAAGATGATATAAAATATGCATATCTATTGTTTTTTGAGCCAGCCTCAGTCAAAACAATTTATACGTGATAACGTCCTCTCGTCTCTCCGTAATCTCGTTTAAAATTTTGCAAACGGTTAGTTATCGAAAATGTTACGAAAAGGTTATCACTGATTAGATGTAAGTAATATCATTACCCTTTAAATTCTAACGGCTGAACGAAATTTGCTGAAATTGGTTACACGAGTTGGTCTGAACTTGGATAAGTGCTATTTTGAAAAGCGGAACTCATTAAAATTTTGATATCGTATTTATCTACAAACAAATTAATTAATGTTTTAATTTAGCTGGAATAACTCTTATATAAATGGCGCAGTGCTCCTCTCTGGAGAGGTGAGAAAAGAACTGAAGAGAGGTAAAGAAAGAGGAACTGGTAGACTGGTAGAGAATGCTAAACGGCATTTAGACCACCTTTTGTACACTTCTTTTTTTTGTGCAATAAACTTTTAAATAAATAAACACTTATACATATATCTACTTATTCTCGATTATTTTTACTGGACCTACAACTAAGACGTCTGTTGCATTTCTTTGTATTTCTACCGTACTTTCCTTAAAATGTGACAACAGTTATGACATAGCGACCTACTTTATTGTGCAACCTTGCGTTTTTGAACTCTTTTATATCTCTCAATAAACAATCGCTAACAAAATTTTATGACCCCTCGTAGATCCTCTATGAGCCATAAAGATTATGAGATGCATAAAACTGCTCCGTTTATTATTGCTACGCGATGTTTAGGTAGCACTCTAACCTTAGAACTATATTTTACTATTTTAAGATAAAACTATACGTGATTTGCTAATAATTTATTCTAAAAACAAAGTATCGCATATGAAAGAAACAAGTGTGTGCAAATAAATCTAGGCATTCTATAAATTACGAGTCTTTTTCAGGTTTACTTGTAATTTATTGTAGTGATGTTAACCAGTTATTGTTTAACAAAAAAAATAAAACAGCCTGCTACATCCTATGATTTTAACTTACCATAGGCTTAGAGCGATCTTTTACAATAACTAATCGAATTCCCTGCAGTGAAATAGATAAGATGTGGAATTTAATATTTTCAACATATTTTATTGAATACTCAAGAGAGGATTATCTCTTCAGAATAACATCACGAGTATGTTTATATTTTCCTGCGGCACGTTTTGTAGCCTTTATAACCATAATCCTCAGACTAAGTGCAGTCCGTCAGCTCAGCATTTGTATAGTGGACCATTTCTTATATTTTTTAATGTTATAAAGCCATGTTTTACTCTACAAGCGTCGCTGCTAAGCCGATTTACGGGAATTACCTCACGTCTCTTTTTAATTTTAACCTTAAAGCATCAAGAAAATAAGAGTTAAACCCCGAAGTTAACGTGATGCTTGATTCAATACATAGATTTTATAGTTTATTTTACGGCTTAAAAAAGGTATTGTCAAATTTTCTGTGGTTATTTATTATAAAAGAAAACTTTTTAATTAGTAAAAGAAGCAATTTTTTTATTAAACAATTTAGTAATTTTCATATGCTACCTATCTTAACCTAACTAATTTAAAACATTACACAACCTCATACTAGTTGTATTAACAATTGTATTATAACCATCTTGAAGCTATGTCCATCACTTTGAATAGTAGATAGAGCAAGGTAGAGCCGTGTTCACAACAAAGTAACGATTTATCACCTCTTACGATCCTACCAACGACATTACATTTGTACGCATGACCTGACCGGAATATAATTTTTAATAGGAACTTTTATTCTCATTTTATTACCAATTTTAATGCGAATCACTATTTTAAGTACTTACGTTTTAACATGGGTTCATAGTAATTGAAAACTACATTTGTATGGCCATTGTCTGGATGTAGATTTGCCTCAAAGTATTTATATATATGCTATATCCATACAGGAAGTATAAGAATTAAAGTGGCATATATAGCTGTGAGGACATTTATAGAAATAATTATTGTGAGTTAGCTTACATATTTTTTTCCCCATATGAAAAGCCATAACAGGAACTGAATTTTCTATGGCAGTAAACGAGTAGCATTTTTCAGCTATTTTGTTAATGAAATTGCTTGCTTAAGCTGACAAGCAATTTCATTACGGTGAAGAAATGAGGAGGAAATTGTAATTGAAGATTGTATTAAGAAAATAAGAATTTAAAGCTCCCAAAGTTGAGTTTTTTAGGGGATGGGTTAGTAATCTTGACTGTGCCTACCTGTATCTCAATTTCACCATTATGCAGATAAGCTAAGCATGGTCTTCGACTTAGCTTATTAGAACGTAGTGTACATAATAAAGATGTTTCTTAAAAAAAATAGAAAAGTGTGTACTTAGTCTTTAGGCTGAGAACAATACGTTTACCATTAGAACGCGCGTAGGAAGTGAAGTGTACTGAGGAAATGCATCATTGCACTCTATGCATGCGCCAAGCTGTTTGAATTTTAAAGGCTATTTTGAATTAATAAATTGAACTGAGATTAGTTTATAAAATTAAGAAGGACTCTAGTTATGATTTAATTGCACATATACATACATATCTTATACTAAATATCTAAATCAAAATTATAACTTTAATGCAGAACATGAATTATTAAATATTTACAGAATGCCTTAATTTGGTCAGTCATTCCTTAAGTTGGGTAAGTATTTGATTAAACCTTAAGGGTGACGCAGTTTTTTATTTGAAACACCCATATTTAACATACATAGGAATTATTTAATCGTTCAATATGAAATATAAATCTAGATTATGATTTACTGGTAATAGGCACGTAATAAATCTCAATTTGTGTTTATAGCTTTATAAAACTGTCGTAAAGTCTTTGTAAGGAAAAGCTTATAACTACCTTTAAATATTGGTATTAAATAAGGACGCTATTTACTAAACCTAATTACATTATTATTTTAATAATAGTTATAAAATACAAGAAACTTCCTTTCAATAACTATCATAGCACAATAGTTACCAGTGCGCCATGTTTCATATTGGTGGCTCTACTATTATTTTTACCAAGTGTTTTTTTTTTATTTAATTTTGCTAATGTTTTTTATTAAAAACGACAATTCCAACTTACGTGAAGACGATGGCACCGCTCGCCATGGCGAGATTTTTTCGAGTAGCCATTTGCATGGCGCGCGCGCATTTTTTATTCCGTCGAATACAATAAAGGCGGTAAACAATACGATCTTATTATGCGTTTTTGGATAAAAATCACAAAGCGGAAACTTTACGGGCACATTCCCATAGAAGTGCAGTTTCGGAGCGTCGCGCCGGGCACAATGGGTCGTTCGTCAGGGTCCGCCGGGAACACAGAGCTGCATGTTGACATTGTGCTCTTACCCTTGATATTGAGGCTTTACACTCATATTGAACATACACTATGCATCTTTTCAAGGTTTACATGTACAAAAAGATTTAAAAAGAACATTACAATGAATTGAGAAAATTCTGTTTTGTTTTTCGGTTGAAGACGTTTGAAAAACGATATTAAGATGCTAAGGTAGTTGCAAAGTTTGTTGTTCTCTATTATATTATTTTAGCCAGTCCAATGAATGACATTTTGACCTTGCCTTTTAGTGTGGCGATGATGTAAGAAGATGCTACTTCCATATCTCGCTGTCTACAAGATGCAGCACAAACCGATATGTATTATAATAGCATATTTATATCCATGAGGTAATACTTATTTTCTGTATGATTTATGCATATAAGAATCGCCGTGCCTCAAAACAATACAAGGCAAGCAAGTATATTTAATAAATTGCAGTGAAACCAATTTCCTCCCACTTGCATATGGACCTACTGGTCACTATTCTCATAATAAGATTAATTAATTGTATGTGATAAATCATCTATCTTTGGTGATCTCATAAATGGCAGTTTATTTTATTATTTAACGTAATAATGGCGTCATACATCAATTCTTTAGCGACAAGGCCACTGCACGCGTGCTCACATAAAAAGCTTTTAAAAAACTGTCCTATCAATACGATCAAAAAACTAACTATTATTGGCTGACACACAATTTTCATGACTGTAACTAAAGGTGAATTCGATTATGTTTGGGTAAAATCATAATTTTTTTTATTTAATTCAATAATTTTGAATAATTTTGTTTACTGATTAAGATATTTTGCCTGTTGATATTGTAAGAGAATATTGATGAACAAATGCCTGCCTATCCCTGTCAAAAACAAATTTATATTATGGTTTAATTATAGGGTATGTTGAGATGGTTCGGTCATGTGGATAGGATGAATGAAAACAGGTTGACTAAGCAGATATACAAGGAGAGTGTGGAGGGAAAGGTCGGGGTGGGAAGACCTAGACGAACATATATTGATCAAATTAAGGACGTCCTGGTGAAGGGTCAGGTCAAAAGTGCCCGAAACCGCCGAGCTTGCATGAAGAGAGTTATGAATGTGGATGAAGCAAAGGAAGTATGCAGGGATCGTGGCAAGTGGAAAGAGGTAGTCTCTGCCTACCCCTCCGGGAAAGAGGCGTGAGTTTATGTATGTATGTATGTTTAATTATAATTGAGTTATGATGACTTCATAATCAATACCAAATAATGCAAAACAGTTTATATCATCCAGTCTTAATTGATCATAGTTAATGTTCAAATAAGCACCAGTTTACAGTACAACCAGTAAACAATTAAGACTAAATGATAACGTCAATATTCAAGTGTGTTCCTGAATGTTTTTGTATTTACTGTCCAAGCAGATAGGCTAGAATTCATTAGTTGTGCTCTGTCGCCGTAGTAATTGGAACACGTCCCTACACGGCCGCTCCACTAACTGTACCCTGATAGGAGTCACGTCTCCTTACGTAATTCCGAGAGCACGCAAAACCGGCCCGATGAACTTTATCTCACGGGGATACATAAATTTGGGTATTAAATGTACGTAACTTATGGGTCGATTCCGGAAAGCGCTTTCTATTCTCGATACTGGGAGTACTAGTTCTTGAAATGAGATAATATGATTGTATATCCGACCTGAACGATTGGGACTGATTTACTCTTGAGCCGTGTAATAAAATTGTATAGATTGTTTAGTCTGTCACGCTTCATTCAACAGGGACGCCTATAGGTCAAATCCTAAAGTAAACAAAGGAATAAATAACAATAGGCGCCGTTCCATTTTACACAACAAATGCCGAGATGCCATCAAACGAAACTCATTATTCGCTAACGATCATCTCCACGTCTCCTAACCTGCGTCTTGTGAGCTGACACAAGACATAAATCCTTCGGTCAATAGTTAACTGCGATCGTCACTTGTGATATAACACAAAAATAACACAGATATGGATAATGCAGTCTGTATGCAGGAAGCATCAAAGCTAGCAAGCTGAGTAAGGTATTAAAATTATGAGACTACATGTCTAGATGCCTTATAGATATTTCTTCCTCGATAACTTTTCGGGAAATTATCTTTGAATGTCTTCGTTTTAAATTTTAGCATTGGTCGCAAGATCAATATAGGTTAAGTTTTATATTAGTTACATATAGAGACTCACTTAGACCACTTATAATGGTTTCTTTTCTAGATTTTCTATGATATATAATATAGCTTGTTAAAATGGCATTGTGTATCAATTTATATTAAACAAAGTTCCCCCCCTCCCGGTCTGTCTGTCTGCTCGGAATAGTATTAACTATAATAAAATAAAATAAAATAAATAAATAAATAAAATAATGAACGAAAAATATATGGTACAAATGGGAAACCTCACTTCCATAACTTCTATGTTTTGTAATCGTGACATTTCAATTATGATTGTAAATAAGTCAATCAATCTCTACACTATCATCTATCTTGAAATCTAGGCAAGAATCTTGGTAAGGTATCCTAACGATTACAGTAATTCTCAAAACTTTGCCTAACTACTGCGTTGATTGATAATCCTTGGCATTAATAACGGAAAAACACTTGGCAGATTATCTTTGATAATAGTTGAGATTTTATTAAACATTTGGTTTTTGACGTCAACAAGTTTTCTTTGGAACATAGTAATCATACACAATTTTGAAATGCTTATAAATAAAAATAATTAATAATGCATAAAAAACTGCATTTAAAACATCTGAAGTAAACTAAATAACATAACATATAATCACGTCTATATCCCCGGCGGGGTAGAAGCCCACAGTCATCAAAAGATTGAAAGGCCACGCTCAGCTGCTTGGATTTTTGCATTTCAATCTCAATTCTAACATTAAGTTAGAATTAAGATTGAAATGTCTCTATTTGACTTTGCTATTGAGCGGCGAGAAGTCGACAGGCGTCAGCGGCGCGCGCCAGCGCATTATACTTACTGCTGGTACACTGAACGTTAATCACTTACATATTAAAGAAATTTCGAACCTTCTACACGAGATAAACAACTCGTCTGGTGTGTATTTATATGCACCCGACTGTACATATTTATTTTCACAGGTGATGAATGGCGAAATGCAAAAATGCATTCCGTTGAAATGCTTATGGCAACAAAATGGGCGTTAAATGTGTCGAGCGTTGATAAAATGAATACAAACAAAATTATTTTTACGTGTTGAAAGCGCCAAGCGTTAAGCTGCACGTAAACCTTCCAAATTATATACATATATCAGCTTTGTTATTTTTTCTTTCACCGTGAAATTGAAGATCTTCGTAAAATATTGCGGAATATAATGTTTTATTATGGTTCATACTCGTATGAGTTTATTTGTAATTACCAAAGAGTAAAAATTTTAATTTTTTAATCTTGGTCAGAATAGAAAAGAATTAAAAAAAAAATATCCTTTGAACTAAATAGAATAGTTTTTTATTAATTTACATTCAGTTTCAATAATCAATTTATTAAGTGTGATAACACCCATTAATCAATTTAAATTATTAATTAATGTTGGTAATTATAATATAATATAATTAAGATATTTATTTAATATTGCTGGCTTGGTAATTCATTTGTCTTACGGGGGCGTCAGTCGATTACTGTGTAATGCGATAAGCAAACCTCTGGTTTTCAAGAGTAAAGCAGCCCACACACGTCTCAAACTGGACCGACCTGATAGACCACTTCAGTTATTTGTTCCCACTCTCCAACAAACGAAAGTCCTTTACAGTGAACTGACGAAATTGTTTCACTCGCAACATGTGATATTGAACCTGCGTGCAAAACTTTTCGCGTACGTAACAATCAGGTGCTAATTCTGACGTTAAACAATACTAACTTTATACACGGATGCAAGTTATTTTTTTTCATATATACTACTCTGTCAAGAAAGTAGCGGGAAAAGATCAATAATACACAAACTGTTTGTTATTCATCCAAATTTATTTTATCACCTTCAAAATATGCTCCTTTAGAAACGATACACTTACGCCAACGAATAATCCAATCATCAAAACATTTTTTAAACGCTGTTTCCGGAATTGAGGTCAGTTCTCGCCGCGAATTCACTTTTATGTCTTCTACCGATTGAAAACGGGTGCCACGAAGTGGTAATTTGAGTTTAGGAAAAAGAAAAAAGTCGGCTGGAGCCATATCTGGTGAATATGGTGGTTGCTCGATGGTATTTGTTGAGTGTTTGGTTAAAAATTCGTTCACAATGATGACCTTGTGCGAAGGTGCATTATCATGGTGCAAAATCCAAGAATTTTCTTTCCACAAATCTGGCCTTTTTCGTCGGATTTGCTCTCTTAAACGCCGCATAACACTCAAATAATATTCCTTATTTACCGTTTGACCTTCCGGCAAGAATTCCGAGTGCACAACACCGCGATAGTCAAAGAAAACAGTCAACATGACTTTGACTTTTGAACGACTTTGGCGTGGTTTTTTCGGTTTCGGTTCAGTTGGAAGGCGCCACTCCGAAGCTTGTTGACTAGTTTGCATGTCAAACTCGTAAACCCACGTCTCGTCACCAGTAACAATGCGTTTCATGAATGTTGGGTCGGAATTGACTCGTTCTAGCATGTCCTCAGCGACTCTCATGCGATTGAGTTTTTGAAAAAAATTCAGGTCTTTTGGGACTAGCCGAGCGGCAACATGTTTCATACCCAAATTATTAGTTAAAATGGTACGGATCGACTCGTGAGATACAGAAAGTTCGGTGGCTATCTCTCTCAAAGTTGAATGAGGATTTTCAGTCACTATTTCCTTCACTTTTGCGATGTTAACTTCAGTTGCAGACGTTGATGGCCTACCAGAGCGAGGCAAATCTTCCATCACATCTCGACCGCTTTTGAACGCTTTGTACCACTCATAATCACGAGTTTTTGATAAAGTCGATTCACCGTAAGCCTTCTGTAACATTTTCAGTGACTCCGAACACGATATTCCATTGGCAATGCAAAATTTAAGACAAACTCTTTGTTCGATGTTTTTATCCATTATGAAATTAGCAATACACACTAGATATGATATAACTAAAAATAGCACTGTATTTAATGTAAACAACAGATGCAACTCAAACTCCGCGCCAAAATGGAAAACAGTTGTGCCAATCTAACAACAACAAAAAAAACAAAAATTTGAATTTGGAACCATAAATAAATAATCCATTCCCGATACTTTTCTGACTGAATGTATATTATTATACAATTCTATATAACTTAAGTTGTGATGTCTCAAATTTTTTAGTCATATAACCCAGCAAAGGTTTTTTTTTTAATTAACCTATTTTTGTTTCCATCGATTCTCATTTCTATGGCATTTGATTTAGTTTTCTGATATTGATATTCAATTAAGATCCAATATTGATGTTTGCTAGTACCAATTAATAATTAACTTGCGAGTACAACTAGTATGCTAGGTAACACAGTTCCCTAATGGCAATCATCTAAAATTCACTGCTCTTATGTCAGTTCTAGATTGCCATACAAACATAGTTTTGAGACAATATTCACACTAGAATACGCCCGCAGCTTCGCCTGTGGAAAACGAAAAATGACTTCTTATTTATTTTCGTTAAATTTTGGGAAATCATCCTTTATAGCAGCTCATAACCTACATGCCAAATATCATTTACTCATCATTCAATCTCTAGACTCAATTCGGGTTGCGCTTTGATATGTCATGACATTAAGTCAATAGTAAGTTTTCTAAAAGCATTAATATTATGGAAATATTTATAATGGCACAATCAGCATACATTAAAATAAGAGATATATTTTTTTAATGCTACACAAATAGGTTTACAAATTGAGTTGTTAATACCTAGATCTAATCTAATTTAAATCTAACGAGTGTTCACTCGGTGTAACATATTACATTACGAGAATACTGCTCACGAAAAGGTCATTTGATTGAATGTCTCTTCGCAGCTACGCCAGAACACATTATGTATGCCATTACCACAGACCTTTTTACCATAGGATAATAACGAGATCAAGGGATGGTCACAGATATTCTTTTTTTTTTGCAAAACAAAACAGAATTCGTTATTCAGTTCTCTTAAAATTGTTACGTTAAAAGTTCATGGTATACTCGTAAGAGATCATTTTTTACAGAATCAAAGAAGAAGTACTTAAATTGCGCTCTTGACCTGGATTTTGTCTAAAAACAATGCAAGCAAATATTAATATCTGTTCAGTTATTATTATTAAATGTACCTATATCAGCGTAATTTATTGAAATGAAATTTCTCTAAATTTATTTACTGGGTAAAATATTTCTTACTGTAGCCTATGTCTTAAGATATCTAATGTAGTTTTCTTTTAAAAACCTTTCAAGACTGATGTAAACTTCACTTTTATCATTAAGGTGTTATGGAGGTATTTAATTTAACATTTAACTTTAATTTAATATTTAACATGCGAATAAACAAGAGAGAATTTTCTTTATTTTAATTTGACCATTACTAGTAACATCAAGACATAAATATTATTTTTTTGTAAGAAAAATGTCTAATATTATTAGTTACGTTTCCGCATAAAGAGTCAACACAAACAGAGATATACAAGTCACAGCTCTTTAAAATTCAAGTGAGCTATTTGTTTACCATTGCCTAAATAAGTAGCTGGTAATAGTCCCGTGTAGGTGTATTTATTTGCTAGCCTGTCTACATAAATCTCAACTATTATTATTTTGACAATTAAATTGGCCTATGCTTATAATTTACTTAAATATCATAAGTAGTTTAGGTACTGCTCAAAGTAAAATAAAATCATAAGAAATAAAAATCACACACTGAGAAATAAATAGGAACGAGGGATAATAAAATAGGAAGATGCAACGGATAGTACGATTATGAAAATATAACATGAGTTGAGTCATGAAACGAATATTTGCATTACGAGTTTAAGTACTGAAACATGTCTGCTTTGAGTGTGAATGCATATGTTAATATATAAAACTTTGTACTAAAGGTACATAGGTAAGGGTTAAAGAAACTTTTTATTAGTGAAGTTATTTTGACTTCGTTATTAATCGTGCGTGTGTAAAAATTTGTTCATAAATTTTGTAGCAATATCATTATATCTTCGCGGGACAAAACAGTATCTACTCAAATCAGTTTTTAGGATATAGAAAAGCTGTTCATACCAAAAACTTTGTGGTGAGTTGCGAATATTGAAATAGGAAACCAAAGCTGCGTAACAACTAGTACAGTTTGCATCTCGGCGGAAATTCAATACAGCAGGGGAGGTCATAAGTGTTGAATTAACACTCTGCCTACCGCAGTCGTATGAGTGAATCGCGTTACGTCCCCGCCGGGGCACTTGGCGCCACCGCAGGTCATTTACATAGCAAACACCATTACTTCTGCTCTTTTCAACTTGGTTGCATTTTTATAACAAACATTACGACAAAAAAGCTAATTTATTAAGGTTATTAGATACCATTGCTAAAAATTATTAAATGATGCTGTGAGCCTGATTGTTTTATAGTTCCTATCCTAAATGTATCTTTGAAGTTTTTTAGGTATAAAGCTAGTTGCAGTATGTATAAAAGAAAAAAATATGAAACACACACGCACCTTGACTTAGGATTCGGTGATAAATACGAGTTTTGAGGAATCACACAGTCGATACAGTATCACAAACAGATAAATAGTAAAATTTTCCCTTTAGGCAACCTTTTATGTTGTAACAATTTGCAATGTATTTTGGCCTGTAGCCAACTCACACATACATTGCCAATGTGGGCTAAACTTTCAAAAAACGTTCACTCGAAAATTTTCACAAACACAATATCCACATAAATAATAAGGTTAAGCACTGATTGTGTAAAATAAATTGGTTCTCTAAAATTTAAAAATCATTATGCCGTTATAGTTCGAGTACAAGCACGTGTTTATTAGGACTCATTCCTTTTTCAACTAATAATTATGAATAATGGATTAACATTTTATACCGCCTATTCATATATATTTTTAAACGTTACGTAGTTGTTAAATAAAACAATTCATTAATTATTGCATATATTATAAACAATAGAGTGCCAGCTTGCAAATAACAGACACAAACCACATATACCTATCGTAAAATTACTAAGAAATTGGAATAAATAACCTGTTGGCAAAAACATATTTTATAATAATCTTATAGGTAACATGAGTCATAATGGGTATGGCATGGCACGGGCTATTCGTCTATTTTCTATGGAGCGTCATTGAACTGATGACGCCGGTGGTTAACAACTGATTACAAACAAGCTTGACCGCCCACATACAAGAGTACTTTCATGTCTAGCCCTTTATGCCTACATTGTTCAACACAAAAGTAACGAAGTTGCAAGCATTTAGGATTAGTTCGTTGGACTTTTTATAATTATTATTCGATTATTTTCCATTCGAAGTATGAATTTGTAGCATAAAGTTACAAATTGGTAGATAAATTACCTGATTTCAGACATTCATTCACAATAGTTTTATCCGACCCTGAAAAGTATACCCAAAGTCGAATTAAAGTAACTAAGATGCACATCACAACATAACTTGCATTCCTTGACTCTCGACCCAAATTAAAACTTTTTCCTTTAATTCAGCAGCACACTTACGTGAGTAGTTTTAAATAGTACGTATTTTATACGTATTAATAAAACATTAAAAGAAGAAAATTTCAGAGGATTTGAATGAATTGAGCACTCAATCGCTGGAATGCAGCAGCTGTCTCTTGCAGTAACATCTGTTTTCACTGCAACTGATATCAATAGGCAATTATCAAATCCAATATTATGGCTATGCATTGTGCCCAGCAGCACTGTTCATCGATCAGTATCAATCATTGTCATTTTTTCACACAGACAGTAAAAGCTCGCTATAGTCACCCAATCGGCTAGTGTTGCCAACCCCAATCAAGTGTTAAACTGTAGATCAACTTTAAAAAATATGTAGAAATCTGTAAAAATCTCTTTTTAAAACTGAACCTGAAAGGGTTTTCATTTTCATCTTTGTGAATATCAATGTCTTTGTTGAACATCCTTTTTTAGGAAAAGGAAATTTGGCGTCGAAAAAACTGTAGATCTAAAATTATTAAAGCCGAGCGGTTGGCTACACTGCCCGCTGCTACCAGCTTTCACAACCATTATCCAACGAACCGATAGCGGTTCCCTGACATGGATAAGACTATCGTTTCTTGGATCGAACCATTACATCGATTTATGAGACGAGATCTAAAGTTAGCGACACGTAGTAAATCCCAGCCAATTTCACTGGTGTCGGAATTCAGACATTCAGTATCGTCTTTGTGTGACGTGCCTATCACAAGGCTAATATATAGGTATCAATCAATATTGACGTGCCTTAGAAAAATGTAACTTGATTACTAAAGAAAAGTACATTATGTATATATTCATTGAAGTGTTATATCTACCTAATAATGTGGCATTATTAACTTTATTTACTTTTTTTATTCGGCAGTTCGGTGTTGCTAATAATGCTTTATTGTGTTAACATTTATTCTTAAAATATAAATGACAATGTTATGCGTCACAGCTCTTATAAAATGCTTTCTGCTACTTCAAGATTAGGAGACTGCCAGCGCGCTTACTTGCCAGGGTCGGGCACGATTTGCACATTGACAATAATTTAATGAGGGTTCACTTTTTTATTGTGATCTTTAGAGCGTACGCATGTTTCTCTTTAAGGATGCGTCTAGGAAATGCTGACTAACAGCATTGACTACTCTAGTCAAACATGACTATAAAACCTATAATAAAACGTTTAAATAATATACCGCTTCAAAGAAGGATATTTGATATTTGCATGTGTGTATTTTTATAGAAATAATCTCTTTTACTAACACATCTTTATCCCATATCCCATACAATTTTTTTCCGATAAGTAGTCACAAGACTCAATGACCACGTTGAGCAAGTCCTTTTAACTGTGAATAACAGGTACCTATTAATGATGGAAAAGATACAAAGATAATGACAGGTTGTTAGCCTATTGCCTAAAAGAATGTTCTTCCTTATAGCTTTTTGTCTGTAAATAGCCTTTTTATATTTTTTTATGAAATTGTTGGTATGTGAAAAATTCACCGAAACTATGTAGTCGTGGTTGTACATGCTCATAGTAATTATAGCTATTTGTCGGCGAAAGCAGCCTGCGCCGCCGCACCGTTAATCTTATGCGCCCGCGCCACAGAAATTCAAGGTTAACTTTCGCGGGCAGAGATGCATTTGACTGCACCAGTATTGGCCGATATCTTAAATGTGATTTTCTTATATAAATTATAGAAGCATTATTTTCTTTATATATTCTTTATGATTGATAAAGTGACTTTTTGAAATGTAAATGTGAAAAAACAACAATATCATAGTTAATTTGTAGTTTTCTTAGTAAAACATTTAAGTTACTGATTTTATAGTAGGTTCTTTCATTTAAGCAACTGTGTACCATGTCCTTACAAAGTTCTAGAGATTGCATTCAATGAAACTGATGTACAAGGAAAACCGATGACTCACCAAATAAATATTAGAAGCGATTGTAGAGAATTTGATTTCATGAAATGAAATCATTCGCGAGCATTTAATCACATGCGCACTTGAGTCTGAAATATTCCTGTGCTCCTGACATACCTACGTGGGCGAAATTAGGTCATATTCATATCTCAAAAGATTGGTGTAGGTACATGCTTTGGCAAGAATTTTCATTGTAATCTTGAAAGAAAATTAGAAAAAATTGTATAAATTACTTATAGATTTGTGATTTTATGTAGATTTACAGTAGGTACACCTAATCGTCGTTATGAGAAATCTAAATAAGATGAATCGGTGTTAAATTGGAACTGGTCAAATATAATTTAATTAAAATACCATAAATTATACCTAATAAAAATATACATAAAATCTTTTATGATAGTAGGAAGAGATTGCGATAAATATAATTCATATTTTTAAAGTTATTATAATGTAATCAATGCAACACCCTAGTGAAATGTAAAATAATATTTATCTTCACATACAACGTAATAATAAAAACATTGTCCAGCGTTCTCGAAGCTAAATACCTAAAGATAAAACGCGGCAATAATTACAGCTTTCAATTTTCTGATTACCATACCACCGCCTTGAGGCTGGCGGCTTCAGCATGCTAATACTCCACACACTCTGATACAGGAAATGGGCAAATCATTCCCCGTCGCGATTATAAGGAAATTTTAATTTTCATATTTTTAGGGAAGAATTTTTTTTTAACTACCCGGAGTCAGTCGAAGAGGACAGTCTTGAAAAACCGAAAGGCCACATTCAGCTGTTTGACTTAAAATTAAATTGACATTCAAATAGTGACAGGTTGCTAGCGGAAAGATATGGAGTGGTCCTATTCTTTAGCGCCGGGAACCACCCGACACTGTTTTAAATTAATTTTGTAGGTAAACTAAGTAATTAATGAGAGAACCTGGTGAAATATTTAAGGAGTTTCTTGTTATAACATACCATACTGATGTAATTGCTTAGATATATTCAACAGTCAAACAGACTTATCTTAAGGATAATATGTGGTTGATGAATCATTATTTAACCTAATTACTTATAAAATATTACGTAACTGTGTTGTGAATTTACAATTATTTAGCTGAAATGTCCCTACCCTATCGTAACGATGACAGTCATACGCTGCGTCACTATACTTCTGAATGAAACTTAAATGATTCATTGCGAATTATTTTTAGTATACCGCGGTATTCGGATAATTTACTACGAACCGCAGTGACAACGATGCCAGACTTATTTAGCCACAAACTTTATTTACACGACGAGTAGCGTAACCTCATTGATAAAAAACATATGATTCGGAATGAGCAACTTGTAAATGGAATTACAATTCATATTTATTTACACACAACATGCATAAATAAACTTATTTGCATATTATTATTATTTTTCATTCCCTTTTAGGACATGACACAGGTATCTTGGTCTGAAACAATCCATTAAAACAAGAATAAAACAGTGGCAACTTCAATCCCAATATCCTTTCCAATATCTGTCAGGCTATCGTTGCCTTTTTGCATGCATTATTCATGGATCTGAGCATGTTTCTGCATTGTCTACTCGTCTGCAATTATAAAATTTATGCATAAAGCCTTTAGGCAGACCAATGTATTATTATAAGGGCTGATGCTGAGTCACCGCTGCCATGGAATGATCGAGGTTGTCCACTTGTTCGGCTCAGTGAAGCTGATTTATCGATATCCTATCAATGCTGATCGATGTGTCTGCGATTATAATCGTGGATCAGGTGACGTGGTGACAGGTGTGAAACCAAAGCTCTACTATGGAGCCACGTCAACTCTAAATGGAGAACAAGTTGAAATTTAAAATTTAAATACCTCCAATATGTAAAGCTGTTTGTCATTGTTTTGTTATCGTGCTGAAAGTAAACTAAAGTTTTTGTATTAATTATTAGTAGATATTACATGGTTTTTAAAAATAACGAAGTATAGATATTGAATTTCTAATTTCTGAAATGTATACTTAATTGAACATACAGTATGATTCATTTCAGGAACATGCAACGCTCCCCACACTGACGAAGATTCTTTGAAATACTTTAGTTTAAACAAGTTAATTCCTATTTGTATTGAGTATGCTGTGCAAACGACTATTGTTTAAATAATAATTCATGTATTAAATAAATTGCTGTTCGTAAACATTTGGTGTATAGACACCATCAATAACCGTGTCGTAATTATGATGCATACTTCGATTGTATCTTTGCATCGAGTTGCAATCGATCATTCAGATAAAATGGCTTCTGAGCTTATTTCTAGCCACGTCTGCCCTTTCCATTCATGCTCGTGAGAAATAATCGGTCTCTTTATAGAAACCAAAAGCCACGTCATTCATCATGCATTCATAAGTAATGTTCAGACGACAGAATTTGTTTAACTCTCATTTTCTATACGCCAGTCCTTTCCATAAAACCCTTTCATCGAGTTTATATTAGTCATTCCCTTTAAAATTATCTTTTTGCTTACAAATTTTATTTATGTTGTTTAGTAATTATTTTTTTAATTTAAAATAAAGATTTTTAAAATTTATTCTTGAATCGACTTCATACAAATCAAACAAGGCACAATTTCGACTTTTACTTTTGATTAAAATATCCTATATTTTATTTTTTGTTGCGTAAATTTACTATGTATTCATAAATTTTATTGCGAACTTTCTGCAGTTGCATAGTTGAATGCGTTATTGTTTCGCGTCACCAAAACAGTCGTAAAGACGCAAGTTTCATGTCGTTTGTCTTTGATCGTAAATCATACATTTAACAAACCACTGCTGTCAAGCCAATAAACCATTATTGGTCATGTGTGCTTGGCCAACTATAACATATCGCCATCTCGATCACCAATGCTAAAAAGACGTGTTAAATTGCTACATACTTTTCTCTACTATCATAATGAAATAAATTTGATACATTTCGGTTACTGTTAACTTTCATTATATTTTGTTTCATAGTGTCATCTAAATCTGAAATTACAAGTAATAAAATACTACTATATCATGAATATAATGCATGCATTATTTTCAATTCATTGGCAAACTATTGGTTTTTAAACACCTCAAACAAATTATTTTAATTTGTAAAACATTTGCGTGTTTTTTATCTTATTAAGTCTCTAATTATGAAGTCTAATTAATTCATTAATGAAGAGTAAATGATGTATGATCGATCGTAAGATCGCTAAGGTAATGAGGATCACAAAACTGTCAGACGAAAGACTTCGACAAATTATCAAGCTACGACAAATTAAATTAGACGAGGCACACGATACCGCGTGAGATAATCAGAGATAATTGAGGCATTTATTTGTTTTTATTTTTACATGTTACGATAACTTCTTATATAATGTGTATATTGTGATTTTAGACGAAATACTTTAAGAGCTTTTTTAAATTAATACGAATTATTTATGGTTTTTAATCTATACTTATTAAATTATAAAGCTGAAGAGTTTGTTTCTTTGAACGCGCTAATCTCAGGAACGATTGGTTCGTATTGAAAAATTATTTTTGCGGTAATTAGACCATTTATCGAGGGAGGCTTTAGGCTATATAACATCACGCTGCAACTATAAGGAGCAAAGAAATAATGGAAAAAGTGAAAAACGGGGAAATTTATTCATCCTTGAGGGCTTCATTGATGCCCAAAATAATTATTCCACGCGGACGAAGTCGCGGGCACAGCTAGTACATACTTAAAATTAAATAAAACTTAAAACGTTTTCGTTTTACGTTTTAATTCATAGCAAATCATAAAAAAACTTGCTTTTCATTCACAAGAACATGTGATTAAAAAAAATACGTAAGCTGGTTAACTGTAGCGAAATTATTTATTGTTAAAATTTCTACAGTGATTGTTATAAGTGTGAAGTACCTATAGTTGTAGCTCGTTGGCGCAGCATGAAATTCTGTCGAAATGACAACAGCTTTACTACGACGGCTACAATAACTACGCTGTAGCTGCTACGCTAATTGCTAAATGTAAGTATCTTCATTTGGGGTTTTTAAGTGCCATAATCGAATTTGGACCTTTTTGTACTATATACACCAACTGTATACTCATATCAACAGTATAATATCCAAAGATTCTAATCTTTGTATTGTATACAAATTTCTATGTTCATATTACACCAAAGACAATAAGAACAGTTTTAATATTTAAGCTTATAAAGAACCTTATATTTACCTAAAAAAAGGGAAACATAAGCCAGAGTTTAAAAAGTTATTATTTTCATTTTTCTAAATAAAACTACATGTTTACGAAGATTTTAAGCAGAATGAACAATTTTTTATTACATATTTATCAATCACTCTATACCTAAATACAGTAACAACCTCTATTTTGTATATAAATTAGCAGAGGTAATCATCAATCTTAACAGAGATTGACAAGCAGGTCGTAAAAAATAGTGGTCAACGGTGTATAATTTCAGCTGTAGAACTTTACAATCAAACATATCAGTGATTGAAATGGACACTTTTTAATAATTTAAAATTATAAGAAGACATAAATTGATACGACATTTTGCGCTTTGAATACCCTTGTAACTGTCAACTTGTCACCACAGGCTTTGTTTTGTATCAAGGTTGAAAAATCTTTCTAATCCATTTAATTTATAGAAAAACTCATTCTCGTAATACTTCTTGCTGCTTAGAAAAATTAATATTGAAATATCCATCCTTATTATCCTTAGGCGGGACGCAACCGGGACACACACTACAAGGATGATGAGGAATAGAATAGAATAGAATAGATTTATTTTCAAAATTGGATACAAGGTGTCACTTATTGACGTCACATAAATCTAATTATAACTACTACTAGAGGCTGCCCGCGACTTCGTCCGCATGGAAACCCTATCAATCCCGCGGGAACTCTGGATAAAAAGTAGCCTATGTGTTATTCTGGGTCTTCAGCTACCTACATACCAAATTTCATGGTAATCGGTTCAGTAGTTTTTGCGTGAAAGAGTAACAAACATCCATACATCCATACAAACTTTCGCCTTTATAATAGTAGTAGGACTACTACCGCTTCCAAAGCGCATGTGTAGAAGAAGCGGCGGAACAAACTACACTGCAGCCAGATGATCTTACGAACTATAAAGTAGCCATGAAGTTTTAACCTACTGGCATAATTCTAAAGCTCAAAAACAAAGTAGGAGGGGTGACGAAATGAAACTGAATTCTTGTAACATAGTGTCTAAAATTAAATTCTATTGCTTCCAAATGTTCCCACATAAACTGAAGTTTATGACCACACACGTCTCTCCAACGAAGTTTAGATTATGAAAGAATCGTCAAAACAATATTAAAATATTGGCGTAAAACCAGGTGGGCAATGAAATAAAAAAGGCACGACCTTCGTGAATATTTATGTGAAGAAAAGTGAATGCGTCTGGTCTGGGAGTGACGCGACCTCACCTGTTCTCGAAAAGCCAATTCCAAGACGAATTACCCTTTGTTCCCAGCCCACCTTGCCGCGCGGCGTCTGCGCTATGGCCACGTACGTCTGTATACATATAACGACTTAAAGTTTCTCTACAAACACGATTGTAATTCACGCCTTTCCAAAGAAACCGTGAATGTGAAGTTTAGTCGTAAATCAAATTGCGTTATTTTCATTTAAAGTTAATGGGTTCATTACTGCATTAAGAGTGCACCGATCGCTATTCTGGTTAACGACTTGCCTTCTGTGCGTAGACGCACAGTTTCACCAATTTGCGACGGTTTGTGTACCCGGATAGATTTCCACATTCAACGTGCGGTTTGTTTAGTTGCGTGCTAAACAAACGAGAGGCTGTTTTCGACACGGGTGCAGTTAGCGGCCCTTCTTATGGAGATGTCACAGCTAGAGCCCGCCGCTGCCACTAACGACACACTTCACACGATTTTCACTGCATTCTTCTCTAAACAAGACGCCACTTTGTTGAAGCTAAATTGTTGAGACATTGTTAGTGCCTGCGTGTGGAGACAGTAAGCCAAACAAAACGTAATGTGACAAATGAAAAAGCACAAAATGAACGTGTATCTAAATCTAAGACATAAGGGTAACATAATTCAGCTCTTAATGTAACATTTATGTATATAAACCCAAAGTTTTAATGGGTGTATTTTGTGATGTCTTTTTTATTAAAACTAAGTGCTCAACGTATGATTTCCTTTAACTAGACTTGAATATACTTCAAACAGTTATTTAAAACTCCAACTATCGATTCACACTTTCTCCAGCAACTAGCATAACATGTGTAGCTACCAACTTTTCATATAATTAACTGGAGAGAAAATTATTGAAGCTCTGCTATGATGACAACAATTAAATATTGTTATGTAAAAAGTTATCAAATTCATTAATTTATTTTAATCTGTAAACGAAATTTTAAATAGGTATAGAAGTACTGTAGCAGTAAAAAAAAGTTGCTTATGCATTACACTCGTGTAAGATTAAAAATACCTTTTTTATCCAAATTGCACTTTTTAGTCAAAAAATGACTTAGTTCATAAAATGTACTGCATTGTGCATCGTAAAATGTTTTGGGAACCTCATTTCAGTGTATAGTGAATCGGGACACACAATAATGGGCTAAAAAATAATTAACGAAAGTCTAGAAGCTAATCCACACTAATAATCTACACTAATAATAAAGAGGAAAGATTTGTATTTTTGTATGTTTGTGTGGAATAAACTCAAAAACTACTGGTCCGATTTTGATAAAATTTGGCACAGATATAGAATAGACCTTCAAAAGTGACATAGGCATAATTATATATATATATGTATATCTATAATTTTATATATATCTATAAATATAGTACACAATTGTAAAAAAAAATATTATCGCCAGAGAGAAATGTTTACTCTTTGTTTATTTCAAAATATAAAACACAAAAATATGTCCACCCGTGCGAAGCCGGGGCGGGCCGCTATCTTTGATATTAATAAAAAGTTAAACAACACTAAAAGCAATATTAAGCAAACAGTAAATCAATTTCCCCAATCTGCAAAGTTATTGCAATAAATAATCGTATAAGTTCGCATATTATATGTCTTATTTATATTTTACTTTACATATACTCATAGAATCAGATTGAATCTTAAAATTAATTTTGCTCGTAATAGAATAAATATTATAGGTATACGCACAAAATGTATTATTTGTAGTGTGTGTGGTTCCCGGCATCAATAAAAAAAAAAGAATAGGACCACTCCATCTCGTCCCCATGGATTTTGTTAAAGGCGACTAAGGTATAGGCTTAACTTAAACTTGGGATTCTTCTTTTAGGCGACGGGCTAGCAACCTGTCACTATTTGAATCTCAATTTTATCATTAAGCCAAATAGCTCAATGTGGCCTATCAGTCTTTTCAAGACTCTGTTGTGGCTCTGTCTACCCCGCAAGGGATATAGACGTGATTATATGTATTATTTGTATGAAGTGAAAATTCTATACTCTCTTTTTTGTGTCGGCAATAGACTCGACCTCGACCTAATTCTACAGTGCGACATCAATTCAGTCTGACATCGGGATTGGGGAAATTACAATTGAGGTGGTCAAAAGAACGTCAATTAACGCGACCGTTCTTTCATTTTTTCCAAAATTTACCTTTTCTAATTCTTAGTATTATTCGACTTTGCTTCAGGGATCTAAGTTTACTTATTTAACATTCAGTTACCTAATTTTTAACATTGAAAATATTTAAAGCTTAAAATAGAATTTCATTAAAAAGAATTGGTTTTAAATTTTTGTGTCACTATTACTATATTTATAATAGGTACTTATTCTAATTTCTACGCTAATTACTTACTTACTTAAAACTTTTATAGCAATTGTTTTTTATTCCACTGTAAGCATGACTGTTGATTTAGATAGGCTCTAATCTCTAAGTTTTTAGAATTCATCGCTGATTCACATTTTTAATAACCGTATCTGCGTTCGCTTGATTAGTTTTAATGGTCATTCTATTCGCAGAACTATTAAACCTTTCGTTTCGTAACTTATTTAGGAGTAAAACTATTTACAACAAAATAACAGGTAGGTAGGTACGAGTATCACTACATTCATTCAGATATGGAACAGGAAAAATAGGAACAAAATTCTGCCTCGACAAATCACTGAGCGACGCCACGACATAAATCATTCAGGTCCTGTGATTGAGGCAATTTTTCTCTCTTCCGTGTCACATTTTTTCCGTCAATCTTGTTTATGCTCAATAAAGTATGCGATTTTTTATTTAAAAATAGTTGTCGTTCGATTAAAGAATTAATCAAGTCGAGCGATTGCGCAGACCGTAATTTAACAAGCTAAGTGTGCTGTTATGGACATGACCAACGCGCAAACACGTAAATATAGTAATTATGTTGTGGACATACCTACTTGCTAAATTGAATTTAGTATTTGTCGTAATATAATAATAACCCTTAAAGATTAAACAAAAGTACATAACATCCTAATACTCGAAACGCTTAACTTCTACTTGTCAATAAGAAGGTAACTTACATTTTGCGCAAAATGTTTGTTGCATAACAATTCATTGTCTATCAGAAAAGTCTGTCGCATATGTTGTAAACAAAGTCGGGTGTACATTATTTTGACGGCGTTATGACTGGTCGTGTCAGATTGCTCGACGTGAGGAATGTGTGCCAACTTGTCTAAATATACATCGTCGCTTAATACGCGATATTGCGTGTAATTTATAGTTGCAGCGGAAGACTATCAATTATTCTAATGATACAAATCATTAGAAAACCTAGATCATAAATGTACACCGCCTGATGTGCTTCGCTTGACATGATCTCATTTGTTTTAAGGGGTGTCCCATACATACAAAAATCAAAACATCATAGGTATGTTAATAGGTACATAGTAGAATTCGGCCTATAGCAAATACCTACGAGTATTATTTCGATTTCTATGTGATACATAAACATACTGTTATTAATTAGCTGGGTTTGTATTTTCTTTTCTTAATGTTTTTTTCATTTGTTCCTATCCTGCTTAACAATAAAAGACATATAAAAATACAGATGAGTGCAAATTAAAATATATTTACCAAACTTCAAACATTATAACATGTTTTTATCAAACATCTCGATTCCTGTACAATAAATCTAGTGCCACAGTTCCACATCAATCAGGTTATCGATGACATCCCTAGTTATATAAAGATTAATCGCTTGATAATGCACTTCAATTTACAGCATCACTGGGTGCAGCGCTGGACTAAACATTACCCTAGATTTTAGTACGCCGGAACAATATTAATGATTTTAACAGATGAGAGGTAGAATAGACAGTTGGTTTCTTCATAATACTATAAGTTTTAACCAAGAAAATTCTGTACCTATTCTAAAGAATTACGTTTTGGAATTTTAATATCTTTTTACCAGTAACGTTCTAATAAACAAACTTACCATGCCGATAACAGTAAGCTTAGTTATATCGGCAATTTGATATTTTATTGCTTCTGATTAATATCAATAATAATACAATTAAAAAATCGAAATGTGTTGCAAAAAGAGCAAAAAATAAAAATTACGGATTTCATTAAAAAACAATTTACGAAGATTTACGTCCAGAAAATATAAAAAGAATATGTGAAATATAAATTGTTGTACTTCGTATATATAGGTAGGTTAGGTACATGCTTTGGATAATGCGCTTTTATCAGCATATTATGATGCCAAGTCTGTTATCTCTTATCACGCATGCACTGTAAGGAGCGTAGAGGACGGTGACACACTGCCTCGCTGCATACTTCTCTTATCGCGATTAGAACGCTGCAAGGTCGGGCTCGGAACTAGGTAAAGTACACATAATCCTATATCAAAATAATGCGTATAAAATTACACTAGATTTCTTAAGAAACAACAACAAATATCTTGATTTTCTTTCGATAACAACAATGAGAATAGACGATAAATGTAAACAAGTATTTATATACTAGCTTTTGTGCGGGGCTTTGCTCTCGAGAGAATTCCAGAAAAGGAGACAATGTTACTCTCGAAGGTCTATTCTATATCTGTGCCAAATTTCGTGAAAATCAGTCTAGTAGTTTTTGAGTTTATTCGTTACAAACATAAAAAGAATAAAACAATTATTTTCGCTGTTATTAGTGTGGTTGAGCAGTTATTTATTGCGTTTTCCTTTGGGAAGGTTGGGGTTGGCGTCTGTACTGATTCCAGGGAAACCTGTACAGTTTGAGCCATGTTTACATTGTTGATTTAAATTTCAGTAGGTTTCCTCACAATGTTTTCCTAATCGAAGCAAGTTCCAATTTAGTATATTAATTAGATTAAGAAAAGAATCATAGGTATATCACAGGTACATAGAGGCAGTGGCATTTCAATTAATCTTTCGCTTATGAGTCGGAATTATCTTTAAATACCAAACGTGCCTTTTTCATTAAAATTAGAATGCAGACATAAAATGGCCGATAACGTGTGTATATTTCACACCACGCTTGTAGTCATAATGACAATAAATATTACCTCCTGAGAAAGCAGAAATGTGGGAATGTAAATTGATATGCAGGCATTTGTAGAATTACATCATACCTTTTCATAATACCATTTTTCAGGTAAACAAACGAGTATTGCTGAAGTAATTAATCTTATTTTCTTTTCCGCGTCATAACGTTGTTATCTTGGCAACATATCGTCTTCAAGTAGTAGGGGTCTTATGCCAGATCCAAGGCATTCTAGAGTTTGAAAAGATTTTTTTATTCACTTACAAAATTGCCATAGCCTTAACTAAACAATAATTTTCAGTAAGTAATAAATTACATCTTATTACCGGGTCAAATTGAACTGATCTCAGAGTATAATGAAATCATTCGTAAAGAAATATGAGCTGTATTTTAATTGTGTGACTGCATGATCCCTTAAAAAGACTGCAACTCATAATCTTGATCTGACAGATAGCTAATTGAAATGTTGCAGTTGCCTGTTTTTGGACAACTTCCAACAGCTGTATTTCGTCAATAACTTTCTGCCAAGCCGGATTTTTCAAACAAACATGATGTCAAGGTTACTAATAAACGATGTGTTTACATTCCAAAAATGCACATGCAGTTTTGTTTTTGTTGTAAATTTTAAATTTATGATGATTTATATTATCATAATTACCTATTTTAAACATGGTTATCATTAAAATGTTAGTATTTTAATGTTCATGTTAAATATATATACTGAGGTAAAAAATATGTTAACTGCAACTATACCTAAACGTAAACTGTTTTACAAAACTATCGAAAAGTCTTTTTTTACCGGTGTTAGATCAAATAAAAGATAAGTTTACTCAAATAAATAAATCGTAAGTAACTAAATTAAAAAACACGCATTACCTCTTCCTTGGGTCATAAAGTGTTTCATGTCCTTAGAAATTACAGTTAATACCTATCTATTATCAAATGTATCTTTTTGCTTGCTTATAAAGTTTTTCAACAGATTAGATTACAATAGATTTAAGAGTTTCGTAAAAAGAAGAGTAAAAAAAGTATCGTATAAAAAATCCCTTTCGTAAACAGTCCCTATTGAGTCAGTGAAAAATTACCACTTAAATGCATTGGTTTTCTTTGGATTCACCATTCATCTTATCACCGATTATGTTATCAGACAAGATAAAGTTACTGAAAACATCACAAATCGTTCTGAACATAAAATAAATATTTAAATATGTTCACTGCAAGATAAATTCTAAGTGTAATTTATGGTTAGTGCAAGTAATGGGAGGCGAAACGTTAACACAAGAGTGTGTAAATGTGTAAACAGTAGGTAAATTAAAGATTTTAACCTTGGCCGAATAGCCAACCTGGATCGTGGTGTTCAACAGATTTAGCTTCTGTTTACATTTTAACATTATTTCATTGAAGTTTAGAGTAAAAATATGAAAGCGTTATTTTCCGAGTATTTTGTTTCGTAATAACATTTGTACCAAAATTTCAAAGAATTCCCTGCGTGATTTCCCATATTCAACATTCGTTTAATCATAATACTAAAAAGCCAACGTTGTAATTCTCTAAACGATACTTAAGTGTTTGTTACATTAAATAATTTTCATTCATTAAGGTAGATATAACACTCAATTTTTTTTCCGAGCCTGTACTTACTAACTATACGAGATTTTGGATAGATTATATTCTCGAAACACCGAGACAGGTAACTATTTTTATTAAAACTTTACTAGAGAGACAGAGGACACGGTAGAACATCCGATCATTACGTCATGATGCACTTGGCAACTTCAATGAAAACACATTCGCGACCACTGGACGAACACGATGCAGACGTGCCGATGTAACCAATTGAGTCTAGATTTACTAACAGAAGTCCACTGACAATGAATTTACGATCGTCTCGCCCTTCGCTATAGTCAATCCACAGTCAATCGAACAATAGTGTTTCTACAATATAGTTAGCTACTCAGATATACCAAGACAAAACAACTACCCGAATCTAACGTGCTGTTATGAAGTGAAACAAATCTAAATTGAGAAATTAATCATTCATTTAATCCGGCCAGATATTGTATGCATTGCAATGAAATAAGTATGCGCGTGCGACCACATTATCGGCTGGTGTGACGCCTTTCTCGAAATCTTTACCGGTCACGTTTATTTCGGGAGTAAGAAACATTGACTACAGTACTGTGACGAATGCACACGCAACAAAAACGTTTTACTAATAAATAAAGGTCCGCAAGCAAATATTTTGTCTGTATTTTCTGAGACTTCTTGAACATTACTTATGCTAATACAAAATATTGAAAAAAATAAGCTAGGTAAAACCATTATAAATCATAATAAAACTAGCGAAATGCTATTTAAAATAAAGAGTATTTCAGTTAACTTTCCTTAATTATTTATGCTCTACATTAAATAATCGGAAACGTAGTCGGATTCATTAACATCTCTTACAATTATTGCAATCCATAAATATATTTAATCAAAGAAATAAATTGATACAAATAATGCATAGATAGGAATTTGCCGGTCTTTTTATAAACCACTCCTTATTAACAAGACCCTTTCCAAAGATTTGATTTCATCCCGGTAATGCCTTTAATGTGATGGGCTCAGTGACCACCTCCGATCGTAGACCAAGCCTGTGAAGGTCAGATAACTTCTTGATATATATTTCATAATTCTAATTTAGGTCAAGAGGCCACTTCATTGATTCAAATTCCATCGCACCTACTCCAAATGGAAACGCGGTCTGAATCGCACGATATAAACAATTTTATGCGCTAGCTTTTATAAACTTCGTATGATTTTCGTATTTCAAAACAAAAGGCACATAATTTAATGCGAGTTTAAATGAAGACTGCGGCATAAAGCTCACATTTGTTGGTACAACCAATGTTGTTTTGGAGCGACGTTTGTGTTTCATTGCCCTGAATTTATTTGATTACAACAGTACTGACGCTTTATTATTAGATGCATTCTTGTCATTATTATTACGCTTTTATTCTCTCAAATATATGTATATTCTCGTTTCATTTGCCCGTTACTTTTATTATGTTAGTGCCGCTCTACATACAAGAGCATTAAATATTGTTTATTTTATTAAAAGATACCTGACCTATCTTTCGATAATTCTTTTCACACAGTTTAGTGATTCATTAAATTGCTTCGCTTTGATGTGATGAAATAAATACAAATTTATCTTAATTAACTTCACTAATAAGGTAATGAATTTTGTAATTTGCTTGTTAATTCATGTAATCTGGATATTAAGATATGAAAAACGTATTAGCTGCTGGTAATATCTATAGCTTGAATAAGCTTAAGTCTGGCATCTCGTATTACCGTTACCGACGACTAGGCGCCAGCCCACTGCTCCATGGTAAGCACATACAAATTACATTATTGATATATATTGACTGTTTTTTTTATATTCAAATATCTTTATCACAATGATACTTGATACACCAAAATATTACCACATCTAAATGTAGTAAATGAAGAGTATATTAAACAATAACACCGAACTGTAGCGAATTTGTATATAAATATAATTTTCTCAAGTGGAGAGAAAAATACAATTAGATTTATTTTATTTTCATGGTAACGATATCCTTAACCACAATATTAACATAATGTTAAAAAAGTTAAAATATCGTCATTTATCATCATCGTAGTAACATTACAACTCAAGATCTGATAAGCGTAAATTCCCTGGATCTGCGCCCTCTAATCTGGCGGCCATCAATGTCAGATAATAGATATCCGTGAGGTATTATTAGAAAGCGATTCCTTGGCCATAAGTCCCGTGGTGTCAAACCGTGACCCCCGTTGACCCAGCTCACGGAAGAAGTTAATCATCGACCCCAACGCGAAGTACCGTGTATCAACACCACGCTTCTATGACCATGAGTTATGTCTATGCCCATACTTCCTCTGGAAAACTTCGCTAGAGTTTGGTATGCACGTGGGAACTATAATAAAAGCTTCCCTTTCAGCACATAATTTATAGACAAATTTGAGAAACCTATCGGCTAGCAGACTTTCCTAGATATATAACGGCATTAAAATGTATCTTATTGATTCGACTCTATATGTTGAACGCTTATTATTTTGAGTGGAACACTAAAACTTATAATATGAACACCACACCTAAGTAAAACACTAAAGATTCTTATAGACGTAGTACCAATTCCAAGCAGTGAAAACTTCTAAGAAATTATGATGCGCAGCTGTGTTCCATATTGTATTTAATTCACGGTATACAACCCCATCTTTCATAGGCAAATAGACGGAGACCTTACAAGCGAATTATCGTCGCAGACGTGTATTCGCCTGCAGTCTATTATTAATTGCCTCTGTGAACGTCGCAGGAATTCCTCGGCGCAATACCACTCGTTGACCCACTGGATTTCTAGGGCCAAGTTCATGAGCGCTGGGACCGTAGATGCTTGTCTATGCAATGTTGCAACTTGCAATGTGAAAGCCGCATTAGAATCGGTAAAGGTTTATGGGAGAGATAAGAGAACATTCTAAGAATTGAATTAGAAGGCAATAAAAGTGTTATCTTAATTCGAATGGTGAGCCGCTAGGCGCGGATATGGGCCGAGACTGTAAACAAAATTGGAATCGTAGTCCGCGACGCAACAAGTTATTTTCACATTGAAAGAACGTATAACATTTTGAATTAAATGTTAAAATCGGGCCATATCTTTCCAAACCTACATGAGAAATAATACTATGGTAGGCGTGCGATTCTGTGGAGGAAGTTGAAGCCACAAGTGTACTCTTGTTACATTACTGGAATGAAAACAATGAGTCCGTCTATTGAGTGCAGGTGACAAAAGCCGGCCGGTTGTTAGCTTTTCCACGCCATGTCATCATATACCTAAATATAACTCAGTTAATGTTCACATTACTAAATCGCTGCTACACAGCATCGGTGACGCGATACGTAATACTCGATACCAATGCATCATATGCACTTTAATGCAAATCTTATCAAGTAAATACTTATTCCTCTCGACTTTGCGGTTATGAACTTACCTTTAATATACTTATATACATAAAATGTAATTGACTTATGTTATTTGATTGTTCTACAAAATAAAACCCATTTTTATAACAAACAAGTCCATTATCCAATCAGCCAGATGTTTTCTGTGATTAATCACCAGTGTTGTTTTTTAAATATTAATAGATGTTATAAATAGTACTACCAAGTGGTCTGCAGTTTGATAAGATCGATATTGAGTATCGATATCTGTTTATTTTATTGAGTGTGATAAATGTAATAAATTATCATTAATTTCATTTTTTTTTAATCAACTTTTTTATACACTCGACATAAGATCAAACAGATCGATAAGATTAAGAGATATTGCGTCTTTTTAACTATGTATCTAGATTTCTACTGCTTTCTGTCGATAAAGCTATCCTACGGGCAAAGTTCAGCTCTACCATTTCTTCAGATGTAACCGCCGTTTGTACTCCCACGCAAGCCGACAATTTATTACGGCTTGGACGTGAGGCGCCGACCGATCCTTACTATTACCGACACCGGCTTTCACGGCTTCTAATAATTTCCTCAGCGAGATCAATTATTCCAATATCAATAAATCATCGCCTGCTTGTCACATCTGTAGCGCGCCCGCATAAAGGGAGCAGACTATCTGGCTCTGTCTAACCAGCTTAAGTTACGAGTAGTTGATAGCTTACGCGGCAAATCGTTCCATTGGTTACGTCAAGATGAATATTTGTTTTTGTAAAAGGCTTGATTTAAAACTAGAATATACCCGCGGCCCTGCTGTAAAATAAAATATACCATCGATATCCCTCAACGCGGTAAGCTCAGGAAATTCTTTCTTAGCAACCTGCGTTGATGAGTCAGTAAGTAAATCAATCGATTTTCTATTAAATTAAATAGATATGTTTTGTTTTTTTAGACAGAAGTAAATTTATATATATTGTTAACGGTTCAAATTAAAAGGAAAACAATGTTAAAGAAATACAAATTTAGGTTAATAAGGTCTGAATCGGACCCTCAATTATTCATAACTTGGAAATTGCAAACATGGATTTCCAAGAATCGACTAAATATTTAGCATACTTCAGGGTGAAGTTTACACATTACACAATATTTGCCTAGGCGTTCTCAAATTGTGTAGTTAAGTTTACTTGCGGTAACTACCATATTGGCAAAATTCATAATATATCAAAAAGTAGATACTGAAAATAAAGTCAATAAAAATATTTTTGGTGATATATTTAATTACTTGCAAAATGTTGCTTATTTCCGACGCAAATTAACAATTTCCGATAGTTATAAAACCAAAGTAAGAATAATAGAGCCGAATTATAGGGCTCAGCTTTTAAAATAAAAAATAACAACAGCTTTATGAAATGGAACATGTATGGCGCCAGACTGTAAACCAGGGCAAGGCAAACCTCATCACTGATATAATATCTTATGTAGGTACTTTTAATTTCCTACTAAAATGTGAAGATAATTGCACTAATTAAACAATAAGGGCTGTTAATATACCCCATTGAAATCTTTGATTATCAGCTTCATCCCGAGACCACCGCTGGAACACCACTAAGCATAGTCCAAGGTTAAATGATGCGATAATATGTAAGCAGAAAATTGCGGATGTTGTTTTAATGATTTCATGATGTCACGATTGATAGAACTTGACCCTGTAATCTATATTTTCTTGCTGCATATGATGTTCAATCTAGAAATAGGATTAAATCTGCAGACAAAATGATAAACATGTAAATGGAAAAGTTATATTCAGGTATTTAATACTTCATACATTGATTGCAGAGTTCCAAATTAAGGTACAGCTAATCGATTTAACTTGTCTTGGACCTATTAAGGACATTACTAAAGATTTTCTGCCTAATTTATCTTTTAACTTGTAACTTACTTTATACATTTTAATGGAAGCACTATTCGATCATAAATAAAATTATATTTGCGCTGTATTTTTCACATTATGATGTTAGCCCGATCTCGGGACGTATTGTTTGGATCTTCACAATTTTAAAAGATTTTTTTTAATCCTAGATAGAATACGAAATTATATTCTAAGCTCGCCTCATTTTGCACTACAATGTTCTATTGGAGCAGCGAAGCAGATCGCCCGGCCGCCCATTATGCAATAAAATCACTTGATTAATCAATAGAGTGGGTCCTACAAACATCAGTAACAATACACTTCCTCTGGTGCTGGTACTAAACAACTTGTTTCGCACCAAGCCAGATATAAATAGGCACTCCTACATAGTATTTATACCCATTATTTTTCGCAAAAATAATGCATTTGACAATAAACACGAAGGGGACTTAAAAAATATTGCCCCTAATTATATAAAAAATAACATAAGTATACCAAAAAGAAATTCATTTTCTAGAAATTAACTGTGCATATTAAAATTAAGTATTTAACTCCTTATCACTAGACATTACTTTAAAGGTTTACTATTACACAGACAGTTAAAAAAAAAAACAAATTTTTCATACTTTATCATAGAAAAGAAATTAACCAACTCCTTGAGTTTTTATGAATGGCAACTGTCAAAAAGTAAAGCACTTTAGTTAAACAAAAGCCGGAAACACAACCAACTAATTACGACGTGGCGGTGTTGTTATTAGATGCATTAATGATGTCTAGGTTAATGCTTTTGTTTCTGTTTTGCACTTATTTGTTGTAAACGTGAGACTCGTCATTTGGCAGTTGTCTTCTTCCTCCTGGCGTAAATCTCGGTTACATCCTCACCTCTCTGAATAGGAGCCTGGAATGCGCCTTTTGACCATGATCGTGATTAGGTGATTTGTCAATTTCGCAAACCACATATTAATATCACCGGATTTTCACACACACAAAAGAGCTTTTTAAAACCATTTTGTCCCTCTGTCTAAAAAGTCAAGTACAAAAGTTACTCCTCTTTGAATCTTTTTTTGTAACGCTGAATCTGCTGGATGGTGGAGTCGTATAACAGTTGTCTATGTCTAACAGTGTATTTATTTTTGCTGATCATAGATTTAATAACGTCGTCCAATAGTAGGTACACGTCGTCGAGTCTACGCTAAATAAACGCTAACAATGTTTACAAAATGTGTCACGTTTGCTTTAAGCAATATGTGCTGGCTAACAGCTAACAAAATCTACTTCATATCGGGTGTCTAAATAAGTTTAGTGAACTACTACATAACTTTGAATAGAAAACGAGTTTATCTTATGTGAATATGACCCTCGATCGAAAGGGCAGAATGAAAAGAAATTGATGTTACCAGGTAAAATATGCGAGTCGATGGAATAAAAACAGAACATGGGACCACGGGCTCCGGAGCGTAACAGTTCGCACTATGAACTGGGAAGGTTACACGCGAAGAGTAAAAGAAGGGCCGTAATTATCCACGTACATACGAGCTTTCTTGACTACAAGTTTCAATATATCTATGTGAAATACAAATCCCCCTAGTAAATTATTTAAAGCAATCAAACTTTTTATGTGAGTTTGGCACACAGTTCCTCGTTTAACTTGCGGTATCAGTTTAGTCTACGTTATGGAAATCCGGAAAAAAAAGAATGTTAATTCAATTTATCCGCGAATTTAAATAGTGCGTTAAAAGAAAACCTAACATGATTAAATGCTTGATTCAGTTAATGAAAGTGTCTTCTTTTTCCAAAAATTTTTATCTTTATTTTCGTGGCTCTTACCCGAACACTGTTAATTACATTATCATTAGCACCTAATTAGTTCCGTAAGCTGAAATCACAAAAACTGAGGTAATATATGTAAGAAGTAAACAAATGCACCTGCACTTCTGGAAAAATCTGCGGTTCTCGATCATCAACAGCACAAACACAGCAACCAACACTAGTCCATGCCTTTTCTGTTTACAGTTTCAGTAAGGTTCGAACTTCGAATTCAGTTTGTCGTAAATGCGCACGCGGTATCCGTTGTAAAGACGTTCGTCGCACGCGTTCTCCGGCACGGGCGCAATCGGTAACTGAATGTAGCGCTGTGTTCGGACCAGTTATTATGCGTCCACAGCGAGCATCAAGCCAAAGCCAACCAACACGTGGGTATTGTGATATCACACATGCAAGACACCGCTCTTATCGGTGCATCGCCCGTAAAAGCTCATGATTCACCAGAATTAGGTTTCGCCTGTGACATCATCAAGTTATGCGCGAAAGTAAACATCGACCAGGCTGTGGCGTGAATTTTAAGACAAAATTGTGTTGTTATTTCCATAAGCTGAACATCTTGTATCGAGCTCTTCATATACCTTTGTCAAACATTATTAATCTCAATTAACTTTTTTATAAATTACTTGACACATACATATGTACCTTGTACTTAAGACCTTAAATTTCAAATTACTTATTAAGTAAATTTTTTCAAACTTTCTTACTGATTTTAATTTCAAAATCCAATGCTGCAGCCAGCCAGGGTGGTAAATCAGATTTTTTTTTCTATGCATCTTAATTTACAGCCTATGTTAACTTTTTATTATCTGTTGTCACAGGATGTTTAGTCTGGATCACTAACTGCCTAGATAAAGCTTGTGAACTTCCTTTAGTTAAGTGGTATTTTTCGTGTATTGCACTATACTATATAATATTAGAATAATTTCTACCTATTGGATTTTTTTACCGTCAGGACTTTTATTTTACCTACTTCAATTTCTTTTCAATAACATTTTATGAGAATCTTACGAAGGCAACATGACTGAGATACAGATAGATGGTATTCCTTGAATGTGATCTTGTTCACAAAATTATCCAAAAGAGACAAACGACAACTAGTACAACAGTAACTAGTTACTAATTAACCATTGTAAGAAGAAGATGGCGTTCTTCTATTTATATAAAACTTTGTGTAGTGCGACAAATTTAATTAGATTACAGTTCATTATCATCATCAATAGGTAAGTCTCCTCTGCTGGAGTAGTTACAACTATCTCTATATCAACTATCTCAGGAATAGATTACACAACACGTGTGGATCCTGAAATACAAGAGATTTCCAGTTCAAATATTTATCCCATTTTTGAAAATTAGGTTATCGCCTCAATCTTCCTCCTGGCTTTAGTGCCGGTAGTATCCTCATGACTTTGGAGAGGAGTTTTAACGCCGCAATGTGTCTTAATTAGTGTTAACTGACATAATTTAAATGCATATCTTTGTTGATAAACATGAAATCTGGCGTTATCTCCGAAACTATACAGAAGATTCAGAAGTGTTTGCCAAATGTCAAGGTTATAAAATGGCAGATTTTCAGTCGTTGTTTTTGTATTTTCTACTTTGTCACTTGAAGCTCAAGTTTATTTAAAAATATGTTGGTGACATACATACATAAAATCACGCCTCTTTCCCGGAGGGGTAGGCAGAGACTACCTCTTTCCACTTGCCACGATCTCTGCATACTTCTTTCGCTTCGTCCACATTCATAACTCTCTTCATACAAGCTCGGCGGTTTCGGGTACTTTTGACCTGACCCTTTACCAGGACGTCCTTAATTTGATCAAGATACGTTCGTCTAGGTCTTCCCACTCCGACCTTTCCCTCCACACTCTCCTTGTATATCTGCTTAGTCAACCTGCTTTAATTCATCCTCTCCACATGACCGAACCATCTTAACATACCCTTTTCTATTCCTGTAACTACATCTTCTTTCACATCACAACATTCCCTTATCACGCTGTTCCTTATCCTGTCACTCAATTTCACACCCATCATACTCCTTAACGCTCTCATTTCCACTGCATTTATTCTGCTTTCATGCTTCTTTTGCCATACCCAACTTTCACTCCCATACATTAATGTCGGGACCAACACGCCCCTGTGCACAGCCAGTCGAGCCTTTTTGGATAGTTTCTGACTGCTCATAAAGGCATGCAAAGCTCCATTCACCATGTTCCCCGCGTTCACTCTCCTTTCAATATCACTATCATACTTGCCATCTGATGTAAACTTTGATCCTAGATATACAAACTCTTTCACTTGCTCCACTTTTTCTCCTCCAATCAAAATATTACATGCTGTCATTTCTTTCTCCATTTCAAAAACCAGTGTTTTAGTTTTACTTACGTTCACTTTCATTCCTTTCTCTTTTAAAGCTTCGTGCATACAGTTTACCATCTCCTGTAACTCCTCCGCTGATGACGCCAGTATAACCTGATCGTCGGCATGACATGCAAATGTTGGTGACATGAATAAAATTCTGATTTGCTCTCTGAACGCGACCCACCTTGCAGTGATTGCACACTGTTTGTCGATAGCATACCTAGGTAATTCTTATCAATATGGGTCGAGATATGTTGTTGCAATATTTCCTCCTTATAAAAGTTCCTTCCATTGTTCCAAGACGGCACCACTTGATATGACAGATAAGTAAAGGAACTAAGTTGGTAGGATTCCCCAAATAGTTTACCAGTTGATTCTGAGATCCTACCTGGAAAAGACTTTTCTAGGTTTTCATCGCCAGCGACTGGTACATATCATAATCCCATAAAAAAATCTACAAATAACATCGAGATAAAAGTTTGTACTGTGTTGACAAAAATAAATTTTCTTACGCGAGCGAAGATTTTTCAAATCTAATTGCACATAATATTCTTTAAAGATTTTATTCTATTTTAAATGAATTAAATATATACCTAAATAGTTTACTTTTTCTGCTCCTTATAACTTGACATGAAAGTGTGCATTTATTTCAACACTCCTGTTAGGTACGTGATCCCCACGAGGATATCATTTGCATTTCCATACGTCTGATGCATGCTTTATTTGTATAATATTCTATCGGGCACAATATTTCACTCTAATCGGTACTTTAAGTAACTGTATGAGACTAGTCATTGCAGGAGAAACATGAAATATTATTTGTTTGCGCAGAAAAGCTTGAGAAAATTCAATTATATTTGAGACTGACACGCCGTCTATTGACTAATCGAATTAATTTGATGGAAATTGGATTATTTCGTGAAGCGTGAAATTACGGCTCAAATATTGTTATGAGACCAAAATGTCAGGAAACCAATCAATTAACATGAGCAGATACAAAAAGAAGAACAAAATATATTTATATATTTTTTGTACTTATGTGATTCATACGACAAAGAAACTAGTAACTAGTGGCTATTGTCATTTCTTACACAACTTTTTATAACATCAATAGTTGGTAGTTAATGAGAATTTGATAAGTTTTGTCACTTTTCAGTCGCCTTTTAAAGATTATGGTTTAAATCACGTTACTATATTTAGCCTCGGTAAATAAGTTTAACTTAAACTAATATTTTTTTAATGCAAATCAATAATTGAATATTATTTCATGTTAAGTTATAAGGTATCCCTTTTTAAAGAATAATAAACTTTTTCAAAACAAAGGTTGTAGAATGAGGTTACATATTTGGTTAATTTAATGGATGTAGCAAATCTTATATCTACTTATGTACATGATCGCAAAACAGACAACATGTCCAATTCACACACGTTACGACCTGGCGCCGGATTCATTAGATATCTATTTATCGGTCGATAAAAAATGCAAAATGCATGAAGTGTTAATTTCTTGTGCGTAATCTTAAAGATGACGACATTCGGTTTAGCTAGTTTTGTAGATACACAAAAACACGATGACGAGAACTAGATATCGTGATCGTCGAAGGAATCGCATAGATTTTATAATATACCTAATATTATTTTATCGTCAAGTTTACCGATACTATAAATTTTCCCAAAACTCTAATAAACTCATCTGTTGATGTATCCCTCAATATCGTTGTAGAATTTACTGAATATTGTCATTGTTATGAGTAAATGATAAGTAATTCTTATTTTTACCAGCTTCCATTTATCTGTGTTAAAGGATTTTTCATTTAGATACAGTCGAATAAGTTAATAAATGATATTATACCTGACTGGTTCGTATGTATCCTACTTCTCTACTAGTGTCAGATGCATTATTTATATGAGAAAGATCAAGAATTTCATTCACATCATTGCACGCCACTATGATGCGTCGGAATACTACTACTAGTATAATATACTCGTAGGTACTTGGTTTATAAGGGTTATTTCTAACACCCTACGTATTTAATTGTCTGGCGTCATAAAACTAATTGAATAACATTTAAATAGGTCCATAGAGCTGCTTGCCACTGATTTATAATCGCTTAGGCACAGTAAAGATAACATCGGACTACAAAGGCGGCAATTGCAATGATATACGGCAATTGCCATGTCCTTTGAAAACAATAAATATCCCATCGAGACTGGTGCGATATTATTCCTCGCTTGTTTATTATCGTTAAGAGCTATTGTCAGCAACTTGATTTTGAATTGAATGCTCCCATAGTTTCCGTAAGCCTATCGGCTGATTGATCAGTAGATAACTACTGTTGAAATAGTACTAGTAAGAACTAAGAATTGTCTCTGGCTGCTGGCGCCCCGTATTTTCTTCACATACTTAATATTCATTATTTGACATTCATAACATAAAGTGCAGGCTGACCTTTCCGGAGCCCTCCATAGAAATTTTACGAAGAGACACAAAGGTATACTGATACCTTTGTGTGTTTGGAGATATATTTTTTTAAAAGGAAAAACATAATTGTGTATTTTTTTTAAATTAAAACCAACTGTATATATATATATATATAAACCATTTGGGTAACTAAGTAGACGATTTGTTTAACACTAGCACTAGACATTTAGTGGACGAACCGAAATGAGTGGACTGAAAGAGAAAAGGGACCGTTGAACGGCGACGTTATATGAACTATCCGGGTTTTACAAAGAATTGTTGTCGTAACCGCACAGGGCCCATCATCTCCGGACATAACGACACCAACCACAACGCTATTACGAATGACGAAGTTGTCACAAAACTCACCATAAATAGTAATATACACAAATGTTCATTTGTAGATGCGTCACCGGTCCTCGGATTCCTTGGAGTAGCGTATTACACTTGATATGCGCCTGCGCCGCCCACGACGACGCCTCCGCCTCTGATTTCTTCGCAAGCATTTGTATCATATCATATGACGTCATATTGATTGACGGTATTATATTAACTGTATCAATGAGTTTTTCGTTTATTCTAAACTGTAGGCCAATAATGAAGACCTGATAAGTGGCATCTGACGCCAACAGACAATGTATATATCCTGAAGATATTTTTACCGCACATGGCAAAAAACAACAACAAGCTATCTAAAAACTCAGCTTCCGTATTACAACCTCGGAATCTACCATCGATATAGACCGTTTAAAGTCAAACGTTTGGATATAACGACATAGTGCGGTAACGTTAAAATTTTTGCGGTCATAGGATTGTGGTTGAATATGAAATAAAATTTTCTAATTTAGATGGTTTTATATTTATTTTATGAACTCAGCTGAATTATGGGGAATAAAGAAAGGTATTTTAATTGGTAATGTTTTAAAGTTGGTAATACACAAATCTTGGCTAAGTTTGATCCTATTTAAAAAGGTGACTTGATTTAAGCTGAAATGATGATTTAGTGGAAGTATGTGTCATACTCAAAGGGATCGAATATAGGAATCGAATGTTTACTGAATCCGTGCCAATTTCTTCTGTTAAAGACGTAATAGTTCTATGAAAGACGTGGGAGAATGTTATGAGTTGTGCTATAAATCCGTTTAGTCAGCCTAACTAAATATTTTGATTGTTATAGTAACGGAAACTTCTCGCTCACCTAAAACGTTGAGGTATTTACGTAAAAAACTATTTAGGTACGATAGAAAAGGATCACTTTCTATGACGGTATGATTAAACGACCTCTGTGGCGCAGCGGCAGTGCGCATGTTCGAATTTCGGCCTTTACAATTCATATGAATTTAGTGTTTTAATTATTTCCATATTATATTTAATTAAAACACTAAATTATAAATATGTTATATAATTTTCACCTTAAATTTATATTATTTTTAATTTCGTCTCCACTACATTCGTTGTTTTGGGCTATTTCATTTACTAACAATATAACATGAGGTGTACAAGGTTCTCTGATAGTTAGGAAAGTTCTAAAAATAGAACTTTCCTAACTATAATTTTTAGCATGGCTTCTCTATTTTTACCATTACCTACTAATTTCCGAGTTATAAATATTAGTTTAAGCTCTTGCCAAGCCTTGCCTTTTACCCTGCACATTCGTGTAACTGATTGTAATATCATAATAAGCTTGTTTTGGCAGGCACCTAAACTATTTTGTTCACATGGCCATGCTCTGTGTTCTGTAGTCATAGAATTTCCACTCCATAGCGTTATCATAGGTGGTCTCCTCCCTGGTAAGGAGGAAATCTAGTAAGTACATAGAATATACTTAGACCTTTAACCACGGGGATTATTTCATCAAATGTCCCGCATATAATTCGTCATCCACTTTACACACAAGATTTACTGTTTCAGAATGTTTATTTAAATGTGTCAATAGTTAGCCAACACTGAAAACAATAGGTTTGTTTGCATTTATTCATAGTCGACAAATAATATATTTCTCACTTAGGCTTACTGGCCCGGATTACTACTTCGTTCGACAATTCTAAGTGAAATTTCTCTATTACTGAGTACAATAACTCTGTCGATGTTGTTCTGATAAAAGTATTACTACAATATTGATTTAATGCGAAACAGTGATATTTTTGCCATGTATTTATCACAAATATTATTTTTATGTGTATTTAGTTAAAATTTTGAAGTACAATTTTATAGCAATTTTATAACAAATCTATTTAAATTATGTTGTAATGACGGAAATGTTATGTATTTAGTAGTTAACAGAATCTCATTTCTTGTTGCAGGTAACGGCTCCGAAGTTCCCAGTTGTGATCAAGATAGGTCACGCTCACAGCGGAGTGGCTAAAGTGAAAGTGGACACCCTGGCCGACTTCCAGGTACTTGTTTTACCTAAATATATTGATTCTGTCACAGCAGGGTTGTATAGGAGAACAGTAAATACACTGAGAAGTTTGAATGGGTAAAATTCCCACGTAACCAACTAATCTTCATATAACACACGTAAAAAAGAGAGTCCCTAGTAATTGCAGCAGAACATATAAGAAATTCGGCTGTTTATGTATGTTTATACCAATTCATATGCACATAAATTACATAGGAAAGATAAACTGAAGAAACAATAGAACATAGGTTTTGCCTATTTATAAAGAAATCTCTACCAGCAGACCCGAGACAGGAGACATGATGGCATACTGTCTAGCATTTCTTTTCTGTATTCGAGACCGTATTAAGTACCAAAGTTTAATTCACGATGAAATAGATATGTATAGCTTTAAAATGCGTAAGTACAAATAGACTTCGAAAATATTTAGACTTGTTTTTTTTTTTATTATTTTCCCAATCTTTATTCCCTACCCATAAAACTGAGATAACTTTAAACGCATATTTACATAGTAAGTTCGCATATTAGACACATAGAGGGTCACTTAAACTTTAAACAAAGTACCTTTACGTGTTTTGGCCTTAATGGCATAACTTTTCGGACGGTTAGTCCATTTGTGTGTCTTCTTATTCAATTACAATATTTTACTGTAGTTACAAGTACAAAGATAATTCTAAAGGTCAAATATAATCGCTCATTTTATTCTTAACTTATAAGTATACAGAATATATTAAAGGATCATTCAGTAGATTTATGACACACACATTTATTTTATACGTTACAAACTTAAATTGGTCCTGCAGTTGGCCTATGATTAAACTAAATTAAGAAAGTTAACTATCGGCTATGGATCTCATATTATAGGTTTCTGTTGAAAATATATCATCGTAATTGTACACATAAACTATCTGATTTATAGCTTTAAATCAAGGTAACTGTCAGTTCAGAATTTGTTGTTGATCTCTTTTTAAATTAAAATCGACATAATTTCGTTGTTTTTGCTTACAAAGCAGTAACAAGTTAACCATAAACACTGCTGTCTGCAAGAACTTGATAAGTTGTTATTGTGGCTATATGTGTTTTGAGCTTACGGCTACTTACATATTTATTTATAATATTTGTCACATAGTTTACCACAACCATTTTTAGTTTCCTGAAAATATCAATAATTTTAAAAAAATATTTATTTTTTAAGCAAACGACGAATGAATTAAAACTTTCATTATGATTATTCAATATCAAGTTTAAGTAACTATATCTACTAGTTAATTTGATAGTCTCGCTTTAAATCTATTTTTCTTTCAGGATATTGCCGGGGTCGTGGCAATGCTGGGGACCTATTGCACCGTGGAGCCCTACATCGATGCAAAATACGACATCCATATACAGAAAATAGGCACTAACTACAAAGCCTTTATGTAAGAACTTTCACTGAAAAGTGAATTTAATTAGGTTTCCAAAGTAATGATTCCGGGTCAAATGATTATTTCATGGATTTTTTATTTTACAAAAGATCTCTAGGTGCAAAATAACGCGTAGAGTTAGAGAGAAAAAAGGCAAAAATGAAAAAGGGACTACAACCAAATTAATTAAATCAATTATTAAGGTGTAAGTACATTATCAAACCTAGTGTATTTACACCTTATAAGAAACTCCCAAAATTCAAAGACGTAGGTATATTTTATGAACTTTGAGAAACGGATCAAAATTTAATAATCGGAATTATTTCACAAATAACAAAGAACAATAAAACCCTAATATTAATTTTCCTTTTATAATTGAAACTGCTACACAACGCCTGAGGCAGCGATAACCGCTCATTTGCTTTCCATCACATTTCCAATTCTACAGGCGTTTGCAGGCGGAGCGTTAACGACGCAAATTACAATTGCAAATGACTAGGCACTAATTAAAAAAATGTTGCAGGCGCAAATCCATATCGGGAAATTGGAAAACCAATCAGGGATCGGCCATGTTGGAGGCCATTGGTATGAACGACAGATACAAGATGTGGATTGATGAGGTAATAACGCCTGAATTTTAATTTTTCTTTTCAAGCACTGTCAATGTAAGAGTTTCAATGTGTATTCAGTAAGTTCACGTTCTTCTTCTCTTTTTCCTTGCTCTTTCTCACTTTAGTGGGGTCATCTCTCTTCTAATCTTTTGGCACCCGGACTGTCTGTCGAACTGAATAGAACACAATTAATTAAGGCTATGATAAATTACAGGTCAGTGAAATTTTCGGAGGTTTGGAAGTTTGCGCTTTGGAGCTGGTCGTGGGAAAAGATGGCCGCGAGCACATCATCGAGTTGAATGACTCCGCCACCTCGTTCATGGGAGACTCCCAGGAAGAGGACCGCCGTCATCTAGCAGAGCTGGTGCTTCAACGTATGCAGGTGTGTAATCACTTCAGTGTCGTCTTATCAACTTCAATCGACGGAACAGTCGTGTTATCGTATTTAGTATCATCTATAGTTGTAATATAAGTAATCAAAGCTTGACAAATTTTTAAGAATCAGATCCCTGCTTTAGGTAAATCGTGTTTCAATTAGATCTGGGAAAAGTATAGGCACTGTTAATGCAATTATGTATTACATCCTTTTGTACTTAGTTTGTGCAATTTTGAAATAAATAACTTTCGACAGCTACCGAGATAAGAAACTAATTAATAATTTTAATATTTCTAGACATTAAGATCGCTTATGAGCCTGACTACGACTACGAGAATTATTTCTATTGCAGCTGAAGAAATCAATAACAAATACATTCATTTACATTCCAGGCTGTTTGCCGACCAGGCATAACAAAGACGACATCCCGATCCTCAGTATCAGGCAGTTCAGCCGCCGCGTCCCCCGAAGAGAGGTCGATGCCGCTGCCGGGAGGGCCGCCGAGCGTGCCGCCGCCTGCGCCACTGGCCTCCGCCGCTAGCATCGACCGCCCGCTGCCGCCCATCCCGGCTGAACCATCGCAGCCGCCGCCGCCGCCTCTCACCAGGCGGGACTCTCAAGGTAACGTAATAAGAGTTCCAAAAAACTATTATTATTAAAGTTTATATTATTAGACTTGTAGAGAGCTTTTACCATTTTTGGCGTTTCTTTGCTTAAATCTGCTGACTGATACTTTAGCGTTAAAAAATTGATTAAACTTTACTACTTCAAAGAATAATTAGCTTACATCATCATATGTTAATTTAAATTGATGGCCCCTCTTTTATATATTTTTTCAACTTATATTTTCGTTATATCAGCTTCACAATCATCCACCGTGTCATCCGCTTCGGCCGCGCCCAGCACCGGCAGCGCCCCGAGCGGCACGGCGCCTACAGGCTCGGCCTCCGGTCGGGGGGGCTTCGCCCGCCAGGGCTCCCTCAGCGCCGCGCTTACTGAAGACGCAGAAGACACCATGAAAAACCTTCGAAAGACCTTCGCGGGCATTTTCGGCGATATGTAAACGTAGACGTTCTTGTACGGGAATTGGACGGTATTTGTACCAGGCTACGAATATTCTGAAAAACGTATAATATGCTAGCTACGGTGTTGTACAGTCCCTACCATTCATAGACATGTTATAATCGAAATACGAAATATTCCTTAGCCGGCAGCATGAAGCAGTTATATTTAAGTACATAGAGCTCAAGAAATAACTCATGTAGATAGCCACATGGTACAATACACGTTTCTTGTCCGGCACAACATTCAATTTAATTTGTTTAAAATATTGACATTTTAATACATACCTACCTATACACAATTATCTTTAAGTAATTTGGAACAGTAGCTGAATAAAATTATCCGGTATGAAGCTCAAGAAGCATTTTTATAAAAAACAATGCTCAGTTTCAAATTAATATTACACACCTACCGAGTTTTGAAGGGACCACCCCTTTAACCCAAAGTCCTGTCAAAAAGAGGCCGCATATAAACAGAAAAGTTAGTCTAGTCTTAATATAAAATAAGTTTAGATTTTTTACAATAAGTTTATTATAAATATGAAAATACGAATCATCTGAGCTGCATTGTGATGGAACCCGTGCGGTACCGGCGAGCGCCCGTGCTGCGCCGCGTCGTAGTAAACTTCTCTTTCACTGTCAGACTCCCTTCTTTACTTGCTGCACTTGTAAAAGTCGCTGAGATTTACTTCTACATTTCACACATGTGACTCATGTTTTTTTAGTGTTAATATTATTAAGGACGAATAATATGTTGTGGCAATAAGTAGAAAGAACAATTTAAGGGATATCGTTACAATTTTTTCAAGTTTTATATGAAAGCGTGTTGCTTCTTTGTGTACTCGTAGAATAATCTGAATGAACTGATTCTTTATTAATTCCTAAACTAAACCAAAGATTTATTTTCTTAAATTTACTTTATTATTCATTAATCAAAATTGTTGGCAAATGCGCTCTGAGCAATGCTATTTGAGACAATATTGTTAAAAGCGAGAATTGATCCACATTTTATACATTATTACTAGATGTATCTAATAGAATAGTATGGTAAGATCTTGTTATGCGTATGACCTTATATGAACATTCATACGGAGTTTTTCTTATTTAAAATTTTGTTTGTCTATTTGAAATGCTGCACTCTCAGTGCAATATTTCCTACTTCATATTCTTACTGCGAGTGTCTCACTCGATCATTGTGCTATGTATAGGTAACAAAGATTTTGGAAAGTTAAACTTGAATGTCAACGAAGTCTGACTGATCGTCATATCAGGAAAAATCTAATGTTATCTATTTCGTCAAGCGCATTGTGCTTTTCATATCTTTTTAGTAAATATTATCTACCTTTAGTAGTAAGCTTAATATAACCTACTTAATTATTTAGCAAACGCGAGTTTGAAGTAGACAAATAATTTAAAATGTGTCGTAGAATATTGTATGTAATAACCTATTATTATATGCGTCGAATTTACGGGTTAACTGTCAGATTTTATTTATTAAAACTTAGCAAAAAATTATAGCAAATTATTAGCATTTTAAGTTTGTATAATGCTCCAACTGAAACCTACTTATTGTTGATGTAGATATTACAACGAAAATAGGAATACAAATATAAATGTAAGACGGGATAATTCACATTAATTGAGGAATCGGTATCTTAGAATTTACTTGTTATGATTATATTACAGATATCTATTTATTTACCTATTTCAAATTGGGGATCATAAACATAATTGGTACATCGAACGGCAGTCATTTTATGTTTTAACCCTTTTCACGCTTATAAAGTAAAAGTAGCTTCAATCGTACCTACATTAAATAGATACATAACTTACGGTACCTATTGGGCTTTGGCAATACGTCATACCTCTATACGAAATATAGTATGCTTAGACTAATAATTATATTGCACTTGTAGCTAGATTTTGACACAAAACCCTATAGCATTACCTACACTGATGATATAGTGTAACGAATAACTATACGTAAGTGTCTATAAAGTGCGCAATTATATAAATTATCTTACTTTCGAATTATAAACTGTATAATTTATAGACACATAGCAATTGAATTATTTACAGTAAGTTCTCAAACTATGGATAAAGAAATTTTGGTTGGTTACGTTTGTATTAAAGATTTATTCTGCGTTCGTTAACTAATTAAGGTAATATGAACACTAAAGTTAATTATAAAGCTGTTGTTGTTGTTGCTAAACAAGTTATACAATGTACTCATATGAAATGATGAATAGTATTTCCGAAAGACGAATAACGGTAAAACATTTTCACAATCTGTAAATGAAATGATCTATGGCAAAAGTTATCATTTATCCACAAATCATGTTTCAAACTTAAAACAAATGTTTTAACGATATTCGGTCTTTTATTAGAAAGACATGGTCAGTCGAAACAACTATACCTCGAATAATGCATAATCACTGAAGAATCAGTAAAGTAGAAGAAAAAAAATATAAATACCATAAAATTTTACAATATTGTTAAACCCTTTTCACCCTATCACGATGACCATGTCTTCCAATGGAATATGTTAATGGAATTTGAATGCATGTTAATCTATACGATATATAATAAAATACCTCTTTTGGTAAGTCAGTAACCACCTACTGACTTTTGTGATTTTATTTTCATCAAGTGACCCCTAAATAACTTCCCCAACCTTTAGACTAATACTCATAAGTACTCGTATGTGATAAGATACGTGCCATCTATCCCTTCTAGACAATGAATCATCGTATGGTACATGGAGGAGCATCTTCACGTCTATAGTGTATAGAATAGCGTGTAGTTTTAACTTAGTCTTTTTGGTCTACGTGTTGCTGCTACACTGCTCTTTCTTCCATATCTTCCTTTTGTTCAAAGTGAAAATAAACATCGAGATCAAGGTTATTTAACTTGGGATTATTCTTTTAGGCAATGGGCTAGCAACCTATCACTACCTCAGAATTGATTCTAATTTCCAGCACTAAGCTATACAGCTAAAAGGCCATATGCCTTCGACGAGTATGACTATCGGCTTTATATACCTCCTAAGGGATAAAGCCGTTAAGCTTATTAATACTACACTATAAGCACTAGTTCGAATAGTCAGTTCAATTATCTGATACGTATGTGTCATTTTTAATCGACTGAAAAAATTTAATAAATAAAAAGCTTGGCAAAGATATCAAATATTTTCAGTATCTAATAAAACGTTCACAAAATCAAAGAATGTCACTATAATCTAATAATTCAATATCTAATTAATATTGCTACATTACCTATCAAAAACGCCTTGAAAGCCTTCAAATAAAAACAAAAACTGCTAAAAATAATTGCTACAATCAGTATCCAGCCGGGTCCATGCCAGTGTTGAGGCTGTAGTTGCGGTACATGCCGGCAGCTGCCAGCCTATTGGTGAAGGTCTGGCCGGCGGGGAAGAACACCGAGCTCACAGAGTGGATACCTGCAAGTACACAAGGATGAACCATCACTCTTGAAGATGACGAGGGGCTTATTCCGGAACATTGGAAGACAATGTGTCTTACCGCCACTCTCTTTGGGTGTGAGGTTAACAAGAGTAGATAAAAGTGTGAAGAAAATGTATTGCCTGTAAAAAGGCCTGTTTATCGGCCGTGGAATAAGAAAATAATGGTTTTGCGTCCGGTGCTGATAGCGTTGAAGCTCACTTTTCGATTAGGAAAGAGCGCGAGGTAAAATATAAAACAGACTTAATAATTAAAAATTTGGTCTACTTGAACATAATATCTGCAAATCGTATATAATCTATACTATTTACCAATAGTACCTCCTGCTTCTTTTAAAAAAAAACTGTATTGACAAATTATTACACAGAAATTAGCTATTCTACAGAAGAACCAAAACCTTTAGGGCATATAGGTATCTTACATTGATCTTGGCCTACACTCATAACGCTGTTTTGTTACCGGCACTTTTTATATCACCACCATCTCTTTACGTAGATATCATGAAACTCTACCAAGGATATCTTACACGTTACACGTACTGTTTTCTCGTAAATCAAACAGGATTAGGTGGGGACCTTTTAAATCAAAGATCATGGTTTAAACTGCTCTTCATGACTCCATTAACTCCGTTTTACCGACCGTTTAGTTATTTTAATTTCAAATATGTAACAAAGGAATCAAATATAGGGCATTTTCAATCACAATCAATCAAATCTTGTCTCACACTCACCTGTTCCTGAACCGTAATAGTGAAGGGTGAACAGGATTCACTTCAAGAAATTACCCGACTTAGGTACCCACTCTTGTATCATGGCCATATTATGCGGTCATAGGCAACTGGGAAAAACGCCGCTTTTTATAGATCTACGCCACGCAAGTGTGGTGTATTAGTGCCTACAAGCCATTAGTTGAATTTGTATGAATATGTATCATTAGACCATAAAGTACTCACGGCCACCCATTGGCCATCATCACCTACCCGTGTAGCACCGCAATGATAGTAGGCGGTCGTAGACAGGATGCATATCCTCTTTATATGGAATGAGGTTGACTGTTTACTTAAACGACTTCTGTTAATGCGTTTCATTTCAAAATCGAAAGTTTTTCTCGTCATCATAGCTTTTAACGGTCCTGCTAGTGCACTTGCTAGGTGTTTTTGCTTCTGCCCTTTAGTCGATTTGAATGATGTCAACAGGAAGAAATGTACTGGTAAAATCTAACTTACCTTTTTATAACCGTTTGAAATAATGAAACTAAACATAAGATACGTTTGTACTGTTCGAACCAACAAGATCATAAATAAAAAAGATAAGAATGTATAAAAAAATCATTTATTTACTCTTATAATTATTTAACATTTCATTTTACAATTAGGTACTTAGTTTGCTCAAACATAATTTAAACCATATCTTATCAAAAACGGTCATTGGCTTTAAGTAAATAACCCAGAATTGGTGCTGTATTGTCTCAATAGAATGCTTATTTCGTATACATAAAAAAATTAAACTAAAACCTTCTTATTCTAAGAAAAACAAGAAACAAAAACAATTCGCTTCCCTAGACATAAATAAGTTACTTTTTTAACAATTAAACGCTGACTTCCAGACGATAAAAATAATGTCTTAAACAAGAAAAAATAAACTTAGTTAAGCTTTAATCTTAATTTATATGGCCGCTATGTCAGGATTAATTCTTTTGTTTCACACTTTAATAAACCAGACCGTCGTCCATAAAGAAAGGAGAAAACGGACTTTGTTAAGTTATATCATAATTAATATTAATATGGCAGTGGATCCATTCTCGTGTTTAAAGAATAGTTTCTATACATGCCGGATTTAGCCATCGCGTTGGTGAAACCCTGATTCTTCGGAAAATATGATGTCGGGACGGAGTGAGGGCCTAGAACGATCCCGTATAGTGTTCATTATTTTTAAGAGTTTAATGTTTTAACAGTGAGGAATAAAATATGGTGATTTTGTTTTAAGGTTTAAATTTATTTTAGTATCTAATTAAATGCACAAACAATAACGCTAATACAGGAACAATTTGTCTTCAGCATATAAAATTATAATACCTGACTAACATAAACATATAATGAAGTACGAAGAAAGACGTGACTATATGTATTTACATATATATAATGAAATAAATAGGTATCAACATTGCGGGATAGGTAAGAAGGTTCTGAAGGACAAAATCTTATATTAGGTAGATAATATTACTATTAAAAGTAGATGTAGTAAAAATGAGAACGTGATTTCAGACTATGAAGACTATACATAAAAATCAAACAATAAATAATAATATATACTAACCTGGTGGGTACCATCCGTAAACGCTAGCCGATGTTCTATAAAACGGATGCTGTTTGCTCACCTGGCAACCGTACCCGTTGAACCAATCTGTAAGGACGCAAAGAATGATATTTTGTTACGACCCGTAAGATCGTCGTAAGATCGTCTGTTGATCTTGTATTACGAAAGAAATGGATAAGAAGTGAGAGAAATTTATACAAACCGTAGCTAGTGAAGACTCATTCTACGTTCGGAAGTAAATTAATATTAACAATTCAATTCGGTAGAGATATACTTAAATGAGTATAAACTTAAATGTTATGATTTCTCTTAAATCCATTAAAACAAAAAATCTATTCTATATAACTGCAGACGTAGATATTAAAAAAAATATATTCCAGGTATTATGTCTCCATGTAAAAACAGAATTAGGTAAATAAAGGCCTTTCCTATTGCTGATGTAGATACCACACGAAGCCCGTATAAGTAAGCCTCCACTCCACTAACAAATAGTTGAATAACCTCTTAATGACAAAAATGTGGGCTTTGTCTTTACTATTAAATACAAAAGAAACATTTACCACAATAAAAACGACTATCAATGGTGAATCTTTTGCTAATCTTCTATCAATTAAATCTATTTTCACTGATTAAATACGATGAAAAGAGAAGTTTTTTATAATTAGCTTAACTGGCTTTATGGTAGCTTCAATATTATGGAAAATTTCCCAAAATCGTATATCGATATGTCATTTGTCACAAAAGGTGCTTTCATCTTTCATCAAAAAGAAAGAAAAAGAGTAGAGAATTGCTTCAAAGTATATACTTACGAGGATGATCAAATCTCTTTGGCAAGTTGCAGGTGACGAACAAATCGGAGGTCTTAGGATCAGGTTTCTTAATCTCGTTCTGAAGACTAGCCCTATCCACGCATGTGGCGGAACAAAACCCTGGCTCTTTCGGCCCTTCAGGACCCTTGTCGCCCATGATGAAAATAATCGAAAGAAAAAAATTCAATATACCAATTTCAAAGTAAACCAATCTATGTAGTGCCAAATTGAGTGTAATGTCTCCTTGACAACGTTTTGTTTTTTATGTTTCCTAGGAACGGTAGAAAACTAAAGAAAATTCACTCTGAGCTGAGGAAATGTTTAGGATGAGTACTAAATGATCTCAGCAGCGTAATATTTGCTTAGTCTGAGAATTTCTAGTCGTTCTCCCACATAAATTAAGCAAAAATATGCTATGAAATGAATTATTTACCATCAAATCCATTTTAATTATGTTCAGCATTGATATTTTTTTTATATAAAATGATGCCTATAATTTTTAAAGGACATACATACATACATACATATGGTCACGTCTATATCCCTTGCGGGGTAGACAGAGCCAACAGGAAAAAAGGACAATATTTTTATATACCTATGCAGAAACGTTTTCCGTTGCATACTTATCAAAATAATTAAGTCCACTAAGCTCGAAGCATGTTTCCTTATCTGTGAGCGATACATTTATGTAGGACTAACGTTCACTACATGATTTTAAGTGTTTAGAAAAGTATTTGCCCTGCCTAAATACTAAAGGAGAAGCGAGATATTGACAACTGATCTACTCTAGATCTTAAATAACATATTAAAATAACTGGATCAAGTTCGAGATTTCAGGTTTGTACATAATTCGGCATTGGTACATTCATTTGCACGTCCCATGCACAAAATATAACTGTTACCAGCAAAATTCTATAGGTATTAATAGAAAAACGCGACGAAATGAGTGTACGATGATCTTTAGCTCATTGGGCATGCATTCTGTTGAATATATTAGTTGTTATCAGCAGTATCAGAGCGACAACTGACAATAAATGAGTGGGTGACTATCGGGAGCCACCTACTGCCACCACGGCGCAGTGTAATTCAATCATTCGTAATCCTTACTTCGTCAAATTTAAAACTGTTTATCATTCATTGTGTTCAAGCTGCTGTACAAGATTTATTTAGAATAAAAAGGTTGGCCAAAAATCTGCCTGCCAATCATTTTCATAATTTTTTTACCATAATATCAAAACGACACAATCACATTTATGAGGTTATTATTTTTTGTATTGATATATAATTAGGATAAAATTAATTGATTTATTTTTGTGCATAGAATAAGTACGTAAAAGATAATAAAATGAAAACAATTAGTGTACAACAGCCGATAAATTTAAAAGTGGTGAAACTAGAATTGGACTTCAGTGCATTTGCTTCTTACTCTAACACAGAACCTCAAAGTAAACCAAAGAAAATCAAAATACCTAAAATTGAAAATGTAAAACACCGTTTGACAGTTCCTCCACCGCCGCCTCCACTGATAGAAAACTGTTCTCAGGTAAATATAAATAAAACTTTTCTTGTGTCTAGTAACGACTAGGGACCATGACCATCGACTAACCTAAGTTTGTCCCATGAGAAAAGAAACTACACTAAATAATAATTTAATACTGTATTTGGAAAAAAAGCGTTTCGGTACAGTTAGTACCTGCTTATCACAATTTAACCATAGCTGCAATTTCTTTTTAGAAAAAGGATGTCAAAGAACTAATTGAAACTCTACTCGATGACTTATACGCAGAACAGAGGACTTGGAGCAACGGCAGTGCCGTGGACTATAGTCATGGGTAAAGATAACAAAATTTTAAGTAACTTTTTGTTAAAGTAAGTATATATAAGAAACGTTTGTCAATATTTTCAGATCCACTTCAGCCGCTTCATTAGCCTCAACTTACTCAAATTATGGCGAGCAAACAGACGCCATCGAGCGCAGTTATTTAGACTCTTTGGGTAAGTCTCAAAAGTAACACCAAAAGTTAGTTAATAACTATAACTCATATTACTCGTATTAAATAAATCGTATAAAAACATATTTATTAATTGAAAACGTAGATAAGAATCATCAGAATGGTTTGCGGTCTCAATTTGATATGACGAGTTCGTAGAGTTTCCTTACAATTTGATGCGAACCCACTTTCAAACTGCGCAGCTTCTGATCTGTGTTTGGTGTGCTAGGGCTTTCACTCTAGATTTCACCAACAATGTGTTCGGTTAATAATTTCAGATATAAATGAACTCAGACAGCAGATAAATGAATGGGAATACAGATTACAAGCGACAGGCGAGCGATTAGCGAAAAGTGTTCGTGTTAGGGATCGCCTGCGGAGGCAACAGAAGAGAATATGTGCCGCTTTCACCGTGCTTTTACGGCATATCAGTAAGTGACATTTTCTTCAGCTCTCATACTTCTTTAGTGCTGGTGTTCTATCTATAACAACGAGCCCGGGTATTTATTTTTAGTCCATCAGTAGCTTTTCAGAAACGTTGATCCTCGATGATTTTCCTCATCCTCAAAATCTTCATTTAAATGAAGCTGCTCTTTCTCTCTCTCTCTGTGGCTAAAACATTAATCTTTCTGTCACAGGCAGAGAGAGAGACAGCAGATACATATGCCTTCGCCTACGTTCTTCAATACGGACCGTTTTAAAATGTCGTATTCTTCTTACTTAGTTTCATCAAGTCAATATGAATCACTAAAGTATATTATATTTAAGAATATAATTAAGTATGAACAAATATTATAGTGAGCTAAAGTAAATAAATAATGTAAAAAAATACTTTTGTATTCTGAATACAGTAAACCGAAAACCGATATGTCGACAAAATGATTGATGTGACTACAAATAAATCGTAATTGCATATTTATTAATGGCCGTTCGCTTATATGTGTTTTGAAATGGTTGTCAAAGTCTATTTAGATTGAAAAAAGGTCTATTTTATAAAACATACCTAGGTAAATAAATTACTGTGGATATTACTTCGAGAAAATCATAATTTAAACTAACATTTTCCTAACTGATGAACCTGACGTTTCATCTGTATTCAATAAAGCCTTTAAAATAGCTTCAGGCACATCAAAGACCATACCTTTGAAGAGGTCCTATTCTTGTATATCTGGACCCGACACTGACGTACACAGGCGCCGAATCGATACGCTACGCACACACCTATCCTCGGGAAGCTATACTGCGCATGTCAACTAAAAACGTACCACGAACTCATCTGAGCGAGATTTTATCGTGATAAGCAACACAATTCTCTATATGAACGCTCTGTTTACCGTTTTGTTGAAATCCCAGTTAGTCACATAGTACAGGGTGCACAACCCTGCCGCGCCGTTTCCTTTCGTGACTTTCCCAGTAAACACCGCATCAGCTGGTCGACTACGCAGTCTCAAATGCTATCAAGATATGGCATATAATTATTCACATTTCCGTACTGTTTCCTTGATGCCTTTGAGTGTTCAGTTTCTTTCACGCGTTCTAAATAGAGTTGTTTTGTAGCGAAACATGTTACGCCCGTGGTCAGCCGCAGTGAGACTGCATAGACTATTAGGTCGTTAACATAGTGTCTAGTGCAATTCTAAAGGTATGCGTTTGTTGTCCAATGTATATGTGCAGGACCGATGAGTGCTATCTTAAACTCCCTAAGGAACTTAGCAGCGTCGTCGAGGACCAGTACAGGTAGGCTATAGTTATTTATATACCTAAATATCTGATAAAATTATCTCTTTATTTATTTATTTATTATTAAACTTAGATATTTTTTACATTACATACATTTAACTGCTACAGTGTAACAAAAACCATAATATGTAGGTTTGAACGTACACTGGCACTCATCGTTGAACATCTTGATGCCATTTATGTGTTAATTTCCGATTTCCGTTCACCTCGATCATCAATTATAATTACATTATCTCCATTGAGAAATAGGCTTAAGTAGGCACTTGCAGTTTTATTAATATTCGCTTAGATTCATTTACATAATCATCTCCTCAATTAAGGATTTCAGTCATTTGACGCCAATTGTAAATGAAATTACTGCCAGGTATGTCATACCGATCAGCGATCAAATTTTTGCATTAACCCTTTATTAAACCTATCTGTGTTTTTACACAAATATAAGATTTAAAAAAAAGGATCTTGAACACGTAATACCCAAGTAAAATTAAAATATTACCCAAGTAACCGTCTATACCCAAGGTCTATTTGAATAATATTTTATTGCAAAATGCGTGCAAAATACATGTGCTTGCGTGTGATACTACAAGTTTTAAATAATCACAAATAAAATACAATACCATTTGCTTCTTTTACTTTTTAAAATTATTACCAAAAGTAAATCGATCCCATACACTTTTCCATTCAGCAATTCTTCCCAATTTAAGGTGATAAAAAGTATTTTATTCAAAGTTTTTTTCTACATTAATATGTAAATTAGGAAACTCAGCGCTATTATATTGTACTATTTAAGGCAGGTCAAATAGATTAAATTGCTTAATTAATTTATCCTTATGGATAATTAAATATTTATGTTCTTTTAAGTACTTACTTACTCTCAGAAACACATATTCCACAACACAAGAAGGTAATTATGGAAAATTAATATTTACGAATAAATAACTTAATGAATAGCATATAAATGATAGCGATGAATCTGACGTTTTACGATTAATATTGACTTTTTATTTCTGAGAAAAAAGGAAAAACTAGACGTCATATTTTACTACGACTACGACTCGTAGTCAAGTCGTGCTTCTCTTCGTAGCACTGCTACCACTTTTACGTATTATTAATATTTGATCCTAAATTGAAAAATAAATAGTAACAAAAACCTTGTGGGGTTGAATAACAAACTGCTCATAAAAGTCCGAAAATACACAGAAATTAATTAAACAGAAAAACAAGGCCCTATAAAAACCTTCCGTAAAAAGTCCGTACTGCCTATGATGACGATAGAGACGTCAATACTTAAATAATTATGGCCAGTCTTCGTGTCTTATCAAGAATATGGACAGGCTATGGCGTAAGGGATAAATATGTGTATGTGTGAAATAATTTCTCATATTTTTTACAGCAGGGGAAAGTGGCGCTCGATTCGGAGTGGGCCCGGCCGGCGGGGGCGAAGGCCCCGGCGAGGGCGGCTACGCAGAATGGCTGCATGCCATGAGATTGGTAGCGAGGCTACCTGCCGGTGTACCACAACACTTCCGAAAAAAGGTACCTACTAATTAAATAAATATATACGGGACAGTCATCGCTCAGATTGAGTTAGCCTCTGTAGGTATATTTCGAAGCTCGTGTAACGAGATACTTAACGATAATATATTTTATAATAATTACTTTTGAAGATAAATATTCAAGACCCAGACTAATCAGAGAAGAATCATTTTTCATGTCCAACGTAGATTTCTCCGTATATTCTTATTGTAATATTTTAGGTGAATTGAAGGGAAAAATGACTGATTTGTCTATCAATGCACTAATGTCCTAAACTACTGAATGTGATTTGATATAAAAAACGCCTTCCTAGCTAAAAACAATTTAAAATAAAATTCATTCTGAGCGAACTAAGAAAGGAATAAGACCCGATCGTAGCAACATTGTTCTTAGATAGCAATATGAAAAACAAGGATCTTCTAAATTTTTGTCCTTGGATTGTCATGCCATAAAAATGTTTCCTTTGTATTGTACAATTGTATACTCTTTGTATTTCCTTTTTTGAAAAAATGCGAAAAATTACTTTCTGAGAAAATAAGAGGCGAATAAAGCAATCAAACTTTTGTTTGACGTAGGTAGGTACTTGCAATTTAATCTACAAAGATGGACTACATTTCGGAAAGACTATATTTAGACTGTTTTTCTTTACGGGATCAAACTCTGAAAGAAATAATTTATTCAAAACGTTACTTTACTTTTAAATAAAGTCGATTAAAAATTTAAGGTATCCTTATCTTAAAAATATACAGTTTTAGTAATTCCATAAAAACATAGCAGATTTTTGCAGTAAGTTATGTGCTATGGTTTTACTTAGGTACCTACTTCACAAAAAATGTGAATTGAAATGAAATACTGAGCGGTTGTTTTTTCTAGAATACCTTTCTTAGTGGCTTCCCCGGAAAGGAGTGAGAATGTTCCAATGCAATTATTTTTCATTGCCTGCCGGTGACTAGAGATAAATCAGTTATCATTATGGTCAGTCAAATCAGTCAAATTAATATAATTATTCTTTGGTGTGATTACTTTTGTCACACTGTAAGCAAACTAGATTTTAACAACCATTATCAATATTCTTATTAAGTATACCTATACTTCAGAATAAAACACGTTTATGTGAACAGCTATGGCTAACGTTGGCGGATCGCCACTTGACGGCGAGAGGAGTGGAGTGGACGTCAGCAGAGCGAGCCTGCTTCCGCGGCACAGCACAGCCCGATGACACAGAACTGGGTGCACAGATTCTCAAAGTAGGTTCTAAATGTTAAGTTATGTAGCTTTGTCATCGTCCACTTTTGCTTTTTACCGATTTATAAAATATTATCAAAATAAAAACTGTCTTAGCGCTCGCTATGGAACATACATGACGTCAAATAAATCTGTTCATCATCTATCGGTCAGTCAGTATAGCTAGAATTTTACTAATATTGATTGGTTTACGAAAAATCATTCGACCTGAGTCAGCTTCTTGTTCCTGGCGTAAGCCCGATAACATCCTCCCTACTCTAGAGAGGAATAGTGCGCCTTTTGCCCTTGATCATTCACGAGGTAGGTTAGGTATTTAAACAAAGCGATACCTATGACATAACGACGACACGGCATCCATGGGAAAGAGATCCCTATTATAAAGTACCGGCAACCACATAGCACTGAGTCAGGAACATGAAGAAATATATGATTTAATCTTAGTATTGTTTTTTCATTTTATTTAGGATTTGCACCGTACCGGCTGCTCCCTTTTCTGTGGCACCGAAGGGAGAGAGAACCAAGCAATGCTACGTAGAGTATTATTGGCATATGCAAGGTAAAAAATATTGAGAATTCATTGTCAAATAATTGCTAAATTTTAAAAGTAGTTTTATGATTAGAAGTTCTTTTTTATAGATGGAACAAAGACGTTGGATACTGTCAAGGCTTCAATATGTTAGCAGCTATTATTTTAGAAGTAATGGACAAATCCGAATCGGATTCTTTAAAGGTATGAATGAGAAATGCTTTCAATGTATCCATGCTTTGGACATTATTTTTAACCTGATAATTTTTATTTTATTTTAGGTTATGATTTATCTAGTAGAGGCTGTTCTTCCTGAAGGTTACTTTGCCGACGATCTTCGAGGATTATCAGCAGATATGGCTGCTTTCAGAGATCTTTTAAGGCTGCGTCTGCCGCGTTTGGCTAATCATATGGATCATTTACAGAGAATATCAGATGGTAATAAAACTCTTAAAATTTCAATAAAACGAAAAATATAAATATTGCGGAACGATTTCTCTTTAATTTTCATTATATTTTAAATTATACTGGTGTCTTTTATAACAACGAACATTTTATTTTCCTTAAAAATCTAAAAAAGCCTTCTTATTTTACTTTTAGGCGGAGGTGTGGAACCTCCTTTACCTGATGTGTTTACAATGCAATGGTTCCTCACGCTTTACGCCACGTGGTTGCCGCGTGAATGTTTGTTGAGAATTTGGGATCTCGTTCTACTGGACGGGAATGAAGTTCTGCTGCTCACAGCCCTTGCTATCTGGGATATGTTGCAAGAGTGAGTTCATAAATAAAAATAAATAATTATATATTAAACCTTAAGAAAAATTCGATGTATCATGAAACTAACGATAAATCAGCCAATTGAAATCAATTTCTTTTGCAGCCGAATCCTTTCAGCGAGATCAGCAGATGAGTTTTACAGCTGTATGGGTGGTGGGGCGGGCGAGGTCTGGGCAGCCGGTGAAAGCTTAGTTGCAAGAGTAGTAGCATTTGGTTCAGCACCTGAGCTGCCGCGCCTGCGAAGCCTCCACAGATACAGGGTAACGCCGCCGGTTCCACCCACTGCTCCGACATACCAACCTCCATTACACTCAGCGGTGAGAGTTTAAAGGCATTACAAAAATATTTTGTTTTAGAGTTTGTTTGTGTCGCAGACTGATAAATGTTGAGAAAAGAGGCTTTCTTTTCTAAGAATGTCCCCGACCGCAATATTATGTTGCAGTGATAATCAATAAATTCATCCATTTTGATGTTCAAGGGGAATAAAAATTAATTATTATTAAAAATGACATTAAAATTTTTGAACAATTTTTAATGATGTCTAAATACTTTGATTATTTTTAAGATGCAATCAATGACGAAACGTGGGCTTCGTTTATTCTATTCCGAAGATGAAGGAGATTCAAGTGATGACGGAAATAAACTAGCATTAGCAACGGTAAGACGCAATAGTATTTAATTTCTTTAATTCCAATTTTTGTTGCACTATGTAATTATAGGCGTAGTAAGTTATTGTTATACGAGTATGTTTGTAGTATAGCCACATCATGTTCTCTTTCCCTCAGACTGAAGCCTTTCCTGAATATAATTCTTATTTAAAATTTTAGGTGATACCAAGGCGTGAGGATCGCTTGGGTGCTGGTGATCGACTTTCATTGGATATAGGAGCTTTAAAACGTCAGTACGCTCGTCTTCGTGAGAGACAAAGACAAGCGCATGTTATTTTAGCTGCAGCATGTGCTCGTCATGCAGCAGGTTAGGAGTGTTCAATTTTATTTCTGAGTTAAAACCACATAAATAATAGTCAACATAAAATATTCATTCATGTTTTTTTTTCAATATTCACTCTTGTTTCTTATTTAATATGTATTCGTTTTTCAGTTGGAGTATCTACTTCCCCAACTTCTCTCGCAGTGAATAATCTTTTGCTTGGAAAGAACGCTATTGTTAGTTCCCGAGGCAGAAGGCTTGGCCCGCCACCTGGAGCTATACCTCCTTCCAGACAAGCTTCATCACCTCGAGATAAAACTCGTGAAACCCGATTACGCAGTCGTCCAAATGAAACGATTAGCTGGAACGAAGAAAAAAATAAAAAATATTTGAGCAGGCGTAATTCAGTTAAGTGGAAAGATATCAAACATGACCAAATTAAAGAAAAAATAAGAAAACCTTCCATCGATTTGGATGAAGCTGGGGATGGGGTTATTGTTTCTGAATTAGAAGCTAATGAAATGATAGCATCTTTAAGATCACGCAGTTCGAGTGAAACTTCCTCTTATTCTTCCCGTACAGCGTCTAGCTCTGACACAAGTCTCTGTGATGATAAAGAAGATGGAAGTGACTCAGAGAACGACTTACCTGACGATGATAATGCAAAAAATACTAAAATCCATTCAATCACCGAAACATCAGTTCCTTTTATGGTTTGTGAAGATAAGAAAGATTTACATGAAATTAACATAAAGCATTCACCTGAAAAGGAAAAATATATATCAACCGAAAAATCTGTAAAGAATATAACAGACTATCTTGACACTGCTGCTGGAGAACCACTTCGCACCTACATTGACGGTTTTGAATGTAAACTGAAAGAAAGTCCAGAAAACAGTACGTATAAAACTATAAGCACATTTAAAAGTGTTTCTGCATTAACAACAGAAAGAAATGAAGTGCTTCAAAGACTTAGTAGTAAATTTGATGATTATTCTGAGAATAGATCCAAACAATTAACAACAAAATCTCAAAATTTCACAGACCTGAGTCCTGTAGGTTTATCGCCTTGTAATTATTCTTTGAATAATAAATCGCCTTGTGATTATAAATTTGAATCATATTTACTACATACTCCGAAATCGTCTATTTCAACTAGACCTCCAGATATCATTGATAGTCTTACTATGTATTCGAACTTTGTTCCTGATATAGATTTGTCAGATAAAAATTGTTCTGATTTAGACACTCCACCCAGAAGTCCTGATGCCGAAAGCATAATTGTAAGTGAAGATGAACCACCTATACCACTAAAAATTGACAAATATTTTGAACATAGCCCAGAATTTTTCGGTGCCAGAATAACTGATCCTAATAATTCAGATATACCAAATCGAAGACCTATAAAACGTCATGCACGAGCACCCAAAAAACCAGATTCATTAACTTTACATATAAGTAGTACTGATAAGTTATTAAAACATGACAAAGAGAGAGCTTCGTCCTTGCCCCAAAGCCATAATTTCAGCACGGCTACTCCAAGTCCTAAAACAAAACATAGTGAAATTATTGAAGAAACTTCAAGTAGTGTGGAACAAAAAGAAACTTCAATAAAAGAATCAGAACCACTTAAAACTCCTGATGACATGAAAGATAAAGAAATTAATTCTCCTAAAGAAAACATCATGAGATCTGGTCGGAAAAATAGTGAAAGGGCATTACAAATCATCCAAGAGAATTCTAAAATACTTAGTAGAATTTTAACGAAACAAAACTTGTCTGATAATATCAATAAAGCTAAAGAAACTGTGGAGGCGGGAAGAAATTTATCACAAACAAAAATAATTCCAGAAAATAAACTTGAAAGTGAATTAATGGAATCTCCTTTACTTAAGGAATCTACATCAGACTCATTAATTGGATATAAAAAGAGAAACATTAACGTTAATACTTATGAAAAAAATGATTTTATAAGAATAAGACCTTTATCAATTGACGATCCATTTTCTTTTGAAGATCGAATTATTTCACCTAAATCTGGTCAAAATCAAATTAAAATACCTAGCAATGAGTGTTTAGGTAATAAAACTGATTTATATGGATGGGAAAATAAAGGATTTCTTTCTGAGTATAAAAGTTTTTTACCAAAGTCTGAGGGGCAATCTGAGAGCTTTCATTTCGATAATGAAGAGAAATCGAAAGAATTTACCCAAGATGATTCGCTGGACAGTGATAAAAAAGCAATACCGATATCTGAATTAACACGTCATTCTTTTTCCGGTGAATCCAAAATGTCATCAGAACACAAAGATACATTTATGTTTGATAAAAGATTAATTTCTGATGACTATAATTACGCTCTTTCAAGCAAATATAATGATTTTGTGTTATCTAAAGTTAGTGATATCTGTAGTAAAACAGTAGATAAGGGTCCGAAAATTTGTGAAAATTTATCAAAGACTGACAACAGCCAAGTTAGTGATTTTGCTAATGTAGTAACCTCTTCTATTAGTTTCACTTATGAACCATCCGCTGAAGATGATTCGCCAATGGGAGCCAAAAGTAATTCAAGCGATACCTTATGTCAAATAACATCGCTTGATCAGGTATCTACTCCGATTTCACCTAAAATATTTCCCAGAGAAACGCCTACATTACCTAAAGATATTTTGGACAGAAGCGATAAAACTAAAATAGAATCTGATGACACCTGCAGTGCTATCACATCACTTACTATAGAAAGCGATACATTGTCATCACTATCATATCCTCGCAGTCCATCCACGGGTTCATACCATCCATTTCCAACACGTCCAGCAATGCGCATGCCGAAAGAGCTTGGTGTCAGACTAGGAATGTATCCAAAAGATACAATCAATTCTCCGCAAAAGTAATCATTCGTCATTCTGAAAACAGCATATTTATTCGCGCCGCAGTACATTTTTGACCTACACTCCCATTTCTAAATTCAAAGTTTCGTTCATTCTCATTACAAGCATTCAGTTCGGCTGTTCCGATTCAAGCTTTTCTTAAATATCTACACATTATTTTTTCGTAATTATACAGCTAAATAATCACTTTTTATAAGTATTTACGAAAATCCCATTAAATTTCGTAAATTACAGATACTTAATATTGTCATTGTTTTGATATTATTGTTCTTGTTAGTATTGTATAGATTGTCAATGTATTATTATATTTAATTTATTTTATATCTACAAGTTACGACTGTTTTATATTTTTAGTTCTGATGATGTACTTAACACTTCACTTTGGAACACGTAATGCCTAGCTAAATTTAAGACCAAAAATTATTATATAGGTACCTACCTAATAATATAAGCAATTCCAATCAGTGTGAGATAGGATCTAACAAACATGTTGCCTTGAATCCAATTTAATATTATTGTAACAATCCTTCGCAATACGAAAAATGTATTTTAAGGTAGATAGGCTACTTGTTTAAAGTTATTATTATAATTTACAGCGAACAATAATTGTTTATACCGCAATAGGATTAAAATTCTATCTTTGCAAAATAAAAAGATTTTCTTGTTAGAGAACGATATTTATTATACGACAATATTGAAAAATATATACATTATGTGACTGCTGGCTTATCTAGTTTCATTTATTGCTTAAAAATCATCTATTACAGGAGGGCAGGTACACACTAGGTGTTTGTCTCCGTACATGTCATCAATACGTCCGACTGTTGGCCAAATTTTGGTTTCACCTTTTACAAAGGGCTGAAAAAAAATAACATGTAATTTATCAACTTTATAAAACATTCTAAAGTTTTACATAAAAAAGCAATTTCGGAAAGAAGCCACCTTCTCAGATAAAGAAAACCTTATAATACTTATTTTTACCTTCTAAAAATTAGATACCGATGAACAACAGATTTGGAATAAAAACATTCAAGAAATGAATACTTACAGCAGGGAAAGCTGCCTGTTCCCTGGTGTAGGGGCGACTCCATTCTTCTGATATAACTGCTTCCTGGGTGTGTGGTGCCATCTTAAAAAAAACCAAATACATTAATAAATAAAAAGGTACCTCGCCTATTAGTAGCACCACTACAGAATGAACATACAATTGTATGTTTTTATGAAACAATATTTTCTGATTAGCCGATACGTTAGTTTAGGAGTTGAAAAGTGCTATTAACAAGTTAAGAGGAAAACTACTAGGAATTTTAATATTATAAAGAAACAATTTTGATCTATAATCATCATGCTCAAAAATATTAAATATTAATGTACCTACCTTAAGGGGATTAAGTCGCTTATCTATTACTCCGTCTTCGATGTCTTTAATTTCCTTTCTGATGGTAATTAAAGCTTCACAAAATCGGTCTAGCTCTTGCAAATCTTCAGATTCTGTGGGCTCGATCATCAATGTTCCAGCAACGGGCCAAGACATGGTCGGCGCATGGAAACCTTAAATTTATATTGCACATTAATTAGAAACTATATTCGATAGTCATCACGGTTTTATTATCATTAAGGTTTTGTCACACTTAAGCCTATAAATTTTTATCAATGTTTTGTTTGTATCAGAAAATAAATTTCGAAACAGAAAAATTCAAGAAATTAATTTTTTTAAGAAAAAATTATAGAATGAGCAAATTGTATGTGCTAGAAAGACAATGTTGACAGACAATGTTCTGTTAAGCTCATTTTACAGAAATGGCTTTTCAGTAGATAAACCAATGCCATGATACTCACCGAAGTCCATAAGTCGTTTAGCAATATCTCCTGGCTCAATGTTGGCAGTTTTCTTCAGATCCCGGACGTCAATTATAAACTCGTGTGCGACCAGGCCCCGCTCGCCTTTGTACAATGTCTTGTAATGACCCTCTAGCCGCCGAGACATATAATTAGCATTCAGAATGGCCACTTGTGTCGCTCGTTTGAGCCCTTTTGGTCCCATCATCTATAATTTTAAAGTAATATACCTCTGGAGTAGCTTAATAACGTAACAGTACCTTTAAAAGCATATATTTAATATCAATTAATTGATTTATTTTTGTTTAAGTTATTAAAATGTGACATAAAATTACAAGACAAATTTTTAATTTTAAAAATACTTTTACAGATCTTGATCTAAAATCTGTAGAACTTACTTTGATATATGCCCATGAAATTGGAAGAATTGCGGAAGAGCCATATGGTGCCGCACTGACTGAACCAAAACTATGTGCTGCGTCGCCTAAATCTGCCAGTGGGTCTACTACCGGGTGCGATGGCAGGAACGGGGCTAGGTGAGCTTTTCTGTAAGAATAAAATATACTTATAGAATAAATATACATTACAAATAATACACAAGAGGCGCCAAAGATTGAGTCACAAGTGATTGAACCATAATACACTTTGAAATCATAGGCCTTTAAACTAGTTATGTGGTAATTTAGTTTCAGTTATCGGAATGCTACCCCCGGGCCTGAAATACATACATATTAGTAGAAAGTGCAAATGGAAACACGTAAAAAAAATAAGAGAGACGGTATGCTCGTACTTACACTCCAATTGGACCCATACCAGGCCCTCCACCTCCGTGGGGAATACAGAATGTTTTGTGTAGATTTAAATGTGACACATCGCTACCGTAGTCACCGGGGCGACATAATCCCACCTAAAATTAAATTTTGTACATAAATATATTTTTTGATGTTACAAAGGACAGTTACAAATTAAAACAAGAAAAATGACAAGTACCAGTAAGAGTATTTAAATTTGTAAGTCACCAGAATTTTGTAACTTTAAACGTAAACAAATTAAATGCCAACCCTAAACCAGGTATTCAAGTTTATTCAAAAACTTCAGCATATGCTTATCTTCAACTTAAAAAAAAACAAATTTTAAAGCATATGTACATAGTTGTAATTTAAAAAATATTTTTAGAATTTTGTCCAACTGTTGTGAATTTTTGTTTTTAATGGGATAGGTATATACTTAAATTAACATTTTGAATCGTTGTTTCTTACCTGAGCGTTCATATTAGCTCCATCCAAATAAACTTGTCCGCCATGAGCGTGAACCAGCTCACAAATATCAGCTGCGCGCTCCTCGAAGACGCCGAACGTGCTTGGGTACGTCAGCATCAAGCACGATATGTTGGCACTATGTTCCTCAACCTTAAAGTAGGATTTCCTTCAATAATCATGAACAATGCCACAGAAATAACCATTTTTCAAATACTTGAAATGTGTAAAAATGTCATAAGTGTCTTGTTATAGAAATCAAAATTTTAGGATGCTTCCGTGCTTGCATAGATTTTTAACCATATGAAGCTAGAGCTGATGGTTCCTGTTACAGGGAATGTACAATTTGTTAACACATCTTTACAATCTTGCCGAGATATAAGAAAATAAATCTTTTGAAAGTCCTAAAGTTACGCAAATTATTATAATTTTGATAGCAACTTCAAAGCAATTTTATCACCTTATCCTTAAGATGCGCCATGTCAATATCACCAGCCGGCGTGACCTGTATAGCGCAGACTTTCATGCCAGCCATGTGCGCAGACGCAGGGTTGGTGCCGTGTGCACTCACGGGAATCAGGCAGATGTTGCGACTGGTATCACCACGGAATTCGTGGTAGCGTTTGATAGTACGCAAACCAGCGTACTCGCCTTGAGCACCGCTACAAAACGTAGGCGTCAATACAAATTTTACAGAAGATAGAAGACAGACAGAAGATTTGAGCGAGTGTAAAAATGTACTATGTCATATCATAGAACACAATAACTGGACATGAGCCAAAAAACAACGGTTATAGCTACGACTAATATGATGATGGTCAATCTCTTCTGGAAGAATTAACAATACTTAATGAAAATATATAGAACCACATAAAATTTACACTTAGTTGCTTATAATATAGATAATATCATCAATTTTACATTATTTGATGAACACTTCGATATTTACCTGTTAGGCTGAAATGATACACGGTCGTAACCCGTGATAGCGCATAAATCTTTGGCCAATTCCTCAAATAATATGTGGTATCCTTCGCATTGTTCGAGCGGTGCGAACGGATGGATATCAGTAAAGTGTTTGAATGAGCAAGGCATCATCTCCGTAGTCGAATTCAATTTCATAGTACAGGACCCCTGAATAAAAATCATTAATTTTATTTATTTTCCCGTTGCACGTTCTTGTAGATACGTGATAAGCTTACATTGTTCAACTTTATTGGACTGAATCGAAATAAGATTTCTACAAGGCTATATGGAACACTGTGTAGCCAAAGCCAACCCTTCAGTTTTAACTATAGATCGCAATTTTGATAAGAAAAAGGATCGAAAAATATCTTAGAAAGGGCGACCAAAAAAGTATGTCACTAAAGTAAAAAGGACCACGATGTTTTGTTAATTGATTTACACATTTTTGAAAGCTAGTCTCTAGTTTTTCTGTAGATTGAGGTTAAATACACTTATATAAAAGACACATAGAATCACCTCAATACATATACGACTTTACGCAGGTAGTAAGCTTTTAAAGGTGCCCAGTAGCTAAAACTGTTTATTTAAAATCTTTGTGATTTTCACTCTTTACGCGATAATCAATCAAAAAATACTATTAATAACGACAAAGTCTAATTTCATTCAATATAAAATTTATTTTTAAATTCGAATTAAAATAAAACATTCTAATCAACCGTCAATTATGTATTTAATAATTACTTATCATCAGATAATGGTACATCGCACTTACCAAGGGTATCATAGAGTGAACTAAGGAAACATCTTTATTCTCCAATCTCTTCATGTATCTCACTATTCGAGTCTCGGAATGGTGCATATTGAACACAGGGTGAGTAAGATATGGGGAAGTCCTTCTAAAAGATCCTTTTGCGATACTTCGAGCTCTTACATCTTGGTCATTCATAGTCTGAAAATAAAATTCGTCACTTATTATTAAAATAAAATTAGATAATTGTCAATTAATTCAAATTTTAATTTTATAAGTATCACCTCATCAACATTTTTGCAGTCAAAAATCCAAAGAAGATCGTCGACGTCCTGCATTGTTGTTGTTTCGTCTAAAGCTACTCCTATTGCTCCATCTTCGAAGTATCTCAGATTGATCTTCTTTTCGTGAGCGCGGGTCTTTATGGCTTTTACGTCATGATCGGGTAGAGGAACGACATGCAGTGTATCGAAGAACACCTCGTTCGATTGTATGTGTCCACGCTTTCTAATGCCTAAAAGTTGAAATTGATCAATGTTTATAAAAAAAGGAATAGAGGAAAAGCGCTGTGGAATGATATATTAGAAAGATATATGTGACTTCAACCTAAGAGAATGGATACCGAACACAGTGATAATCTAAATCAAATTTCTAGGCAAAAGAAGATATGGTAGATAAAATTTCTCTGCAATAAAAGCAAATTTATGAGCAAGATGTATTTTTACCATGTTCAAGTACAAGTGTAGCATTGTGCACCCGAGTGGCGATGTCCCGCAGTCCCTGCGGACCGTGGTACACGCCGTACATCGCCGACATATTTGCTAGAAGCGCCTGCGCAGTGCAAATGTTGGATGTTGCCTTGTCGCGACGAATGTGCTGTTCTCGGGTTTGAAGGGCTAATCTGAGAATAACATTTCTTTTTACTTTGGCGTTATGAAAATATTTTTATTTAAATTGAAGATAGGTAACTTACCAAAATCGTGGTAGTGATACTTTTGTGATCTTAACAACGTAAAAAGCAGCATAAGAAGTGGTTAAAACTTTAGTCGAGTTGACACAATAAATACCTGAACAATCACGATAAGTATCACGGATAAGTTTCAAGAAGTGTTCGCTAATGGATTGTTTGGTGATACTACATTTGGATGACTAAAATAGCTTACTTTATGGTGATAATAGCGACGATCGAGTGTGGGACGACAAGAGAAGAAAACCTAAAGAGAAATTACTGAATTACCTATAAGCATCTCTTCCTGACGCGTCCCTAGTGACGCCCACCATTCTTCCTGGCATAAGTCTCACCAATGGGTGTTCAGCCGCGAAGAACCCTGCATGGGGTCCTCCATATCCCAATGGAACTCCCAGGCGTTGTGACGTGCCAACCGCAAGAGCTGCTCCGCATTCTGCAGGCGGTCGGAGCAACGCTAAAGCAAGCAGATCTGTGGCTACCACCACTAAGGTCTAAAATGAAATATTAAATATTTATACTAATTAATTAAAATTTATTGGTAGGTATACATGTTATCATAATTTATTTGTTAAAAATTTTTAAACCGTTTTTGACACATGCCTCGTTCTGTAGCTTTTTATTACTTTAGATAACCAAAAATATTGACAAAGAGAGTAGATAAGAGATATACCTATGTTTGAGAACCCCAGGGACTTCTTATAAATAATTTTTGCACATCGCTTCATTGCTTAGACCTACGACAGTTGCATTGTATACTTACACCATGCTCCTGCGCTTGAGCGGCGAACGAAGAATAGTCGTACACCAGCCCTCTAGTATCGGGGCATTGCAAAAGGACAGCCGAAATATCCCTCTGGGCAAAGTCAGCTTTTCTGACGTCAGACAAAACTATCATATCCAAACCTAGGGCTTCCAGTCGAGTCTGAACTACAGCAAGAGTCTGTGGATGCAGTCTGTCTGAAATAACAAACTTTGTTCTTCTGTTATGTCTGTAAAAAAGAATAACATTTTTTCATTACTTAGTGCATAACGTCCCTTAACAATGTCATATAAAAATCCGCTTAGGGTTCTATAACAATCTTTACGTTAATGGACGAAATAATGTGCATGCTAAAGTGATGTTTATTTGTTGACAACAATAATATGTGTATCGATGTAATGTAAATGACCCATTGATAACACATGATGATGAAAACACGACACAAAAACTGGACTAAAATTACATCAATCCTAGGTTATCATTACTTATTTACGGTTACATATAGCTTCTTAGAACTATGTAATAATTAGGATTAGTGAAACGAAATTCTTTAGTTATTATTTTTATTTTTGGTTCTCATTTTTGTTATTCCTATGGTAGGTTGATTACTCAACAGAAGAGACAGAAAACAGACTGAACAAAATGGGCTGAAATTTAGCTTAGTTATAGTAGGATTAGTGAAACGTTTTTTTTAATAACAGGTTTATATTAATTTATTCCCATTATTTCTATTCCTATATGGTAGGGTGATGAAATCAAAAGACTACATATAAAAATATAAAAACATTTAATACCTACCTATGACATAATGATAGCGCCTCAGCAGCAGCAGTACCCTCGTCCAACAACGAAGCATTGGCAACATCCAGCCCGGTGAGGTCACTGACCATCGTCTGGTAATTCAACAGCCCTTCCAACCTACCCTGCGATACTTCTGGCTGATATGGCGTGTACTGAGTGGTCCTGAAATTGCTTTACATTAGGAATTTGCTTTGATTTGAAATACAAAAATCGTCTTACCTACATCTTTGTCCCTTATGGGGTAGACAGAACAAGATAATGAAACTTGAATTTATGAGCTCACTCCAGGAGAACAATGTATTCTCCTTAAAAATACACAATATTTTTTTAATTTTAAAATCCTTAGTTAACATGAAGAAAAAGAGAAATAGTTACCATCCCGGATTTTCGAACATATTTCGCATGATAGTATGAGGAACGCAACAGTTGTGATAACCCATGCCTATGTATGAACGCCATATTTGATTTTGTTCCGCAATTTTTCGTACCCTTTCAATGAGGTCATATTCACCTAAAATTTAAATTGAATTATAGTCTTAATTAAAAAAGGTCTTTATAAAAACCGTAAATTATGTATTAATTTATTTCTTCTATATCCCTTACAAATAAACTTACTTATAGGGTCGCTTATGTTCATAACTTCTTGAAATTGAATTTTTTTAGGTACCGCATCGTTCGTTAACTGATCGAGACTCTGCAATAAAAATAAAAATTGACTGAGCTGAGCTTTATTCTATCTGAGCTTCTTATCTTTCAGAAGATAGATACGTTTACAGTTAGGTTCCAAATGAAATCGTACATAAATTTAATCACATGTACATATATCCCTAGCGGGGTAGACAGAGCCAACAGTCTTGAAAAGACTGAAAGGCCACATTCAGCTGTGTGGCTTAATGTTGGAATCGAGATTTAAATAGTGACAGGTTGCTAGTCCATTGCATACACAATGACTTGGTATTCTTCTTGTCAATGCTTAGCAAATGAAATCAATTACCTAATTGAAAATATCTATCTAAGTTAAATAATATCTAAATTATTTAAGTAAACCTTTTAGATGGATAGAGGTGTTACGTCCATGTTATGTATTCCGAGATAATAGAATCGCAAAATCTCTTTCTGTGAAATTCGTAAATTTCAAAACTTCAAGACGCATGCCGGAAACCACAAGAAAATTAAATTACCAACTTATTTGTTCTTCCTCCCAGTTACATCCTCATATCTCTTTATTGAAGCCCTTTACATCTGACCATCGCAACCTTTGCAGAGATCCCAAACCCATATTGAATTGATAACGCAAAACGCTGGACTAGATGAATGTATTTAATGCCTTACGCGCTTTTTATGTCCATTGAAAATAGATGGCGTATCTACTAACCTTATATCCAAGCAAATCTAGCATAGTCACTACATCCTGGTCACGCGGGCCAATATGCCTGCTGGGGAAATCTGACCTCTCAGGGAACAATTTGTCCGACTTTGCATGTGTTGTAATACATCTTAGTGCATTCTTATGTATTTTATTCTTCACATGGGGGTATTTCGTTCCAGAACCGAGTAAACTTCCAGAAACATAACCACGTATTAGAAACTTATGCATTGTGATTTAAATAGATTTTTAAACTATTGATACTTTAAACCGATATTTTCATTTTAGTATGTCTTACGAACATGAAGTCAATGTTCCTACTGATAGGAGGGGTCAGGCATCTGACGAGTTATCTGTCAGTATTAAATAAACATAATTAAATAATGGATAAAGTCGTAACAATTGTTCATTTGCTTGTGTAAATACCGTTTTAAATTTCTTTCAACCTGACTTTGTTAAAAAACCAAGTACCTAAGTATGATAAAGACAGACGAACCATTCCCATCAAATGCCTATTTACATACATATATAAACACGTCTTTCTCTCTACGAGGTAGACAGAGCCAACAGTCTTGAAGTGACTAAAAGGTCACATTCAGCTCTATATCACCTAATGCTTAAATTAAGATTAAAATTAATAGGTTGCTAGCCCATCGTCTAAAAAAAGAACACCAAATTGTTTATTTCAGTTTTTCCTTTGACTTTTTTACAGTAACTTTGAGTTTCATTTTGCAGGAAGAGAAGCAGCAGCATTTACGGAAATATGGACGTAAATTAATACAATTCATAACTCATTCATACTATCATAGCTCCATAATATTACATTAACACCATCTGTGCATTCTTTCTGTGCTTTTAAACCAATTTAAATGATTCATTTAATCAAACATTCACCAGATGGAGTTAGTCGATGAACTGTATTTTACCGAAATTCGGTTGATATGTAATTCATTAGATATTCGTTGTTGAAACTTCATTTTTCAAACTTGATTGTTTTAAAACTTTAATTTGTGTTGATTATAATATAAGAACTCACTGTTTCTGTTGTTTATTTTAAATTAAAAAATTTATTGATATAATTTATATGGCGTTTATTACGACATTAATTGAAAAATTAGGAAAAAAATTATTAATATAATAAAATCGATTATTTTCTTGCGAAAAATCGATTATTTATTAATCGATTTTTATACTTAAGAAATGAACCGATTAAATAAAAATCGATTTTTTATCAGCAATGTCACATCCCTAGACTTAGGTATTTGATGTCCTTGACGGAGATTGACCGAAACAGAACATCACATGGCAAGCAAGTCACCTCTTCCTCCTCCAACCGTCGTCGTCTTAGCGGCCGAACCAAGGCTGAACCGAAGCTTAATCTTGAGTCGTACTAGTAAAATCGCGTATTAGGTCTACTAGGTACGATGGCATAAACATTTTACTTTTGTATTTTATTTGATAGCTTGTTTTATAAACCAAAGATTCAACAATTATATTTTGTTGTGGAATAAATATTTTGAATAATCTTTGTTTTCTCTGCCCGTATGTTACCATTTTTGGTTAGCCTTGCTGCTTTTATGTTGGCATTACTTCACTTCACGTCATTTTTTTTTTTCATTTTATTTGACAGTCTTCCTTGATCCTTGACAGTCTTGTTGGTTGGCAGGAGGTTTTCCCTGTTTTTAATTTCTTGGTTTTCCTGTCACTTAGTTTTTATTTTGTTTTGTTTATCAAATCAGTTTTAATTTCTTGGTGGATCTGCCAACATTCTAAATTTGATACAATGACCGTGTCCGAATATTTTCATATAAAGCAACAAGTAATGCTATCCGTGAGTTCCAGCGATAGATTAAACCAGACAATAAATGAACTAAAGGAGTACTTTAAAGAAAAAATAAATTCCCCTAGGAGATGTGAACAAATCAAGACTATTGGACAATTATTACATGTATTAGAAATAAGAGACTTGTTATCTGAAAATAATGTGCAGGCCTTGAAATATATTGCTCTCTATTTAAGTGATCAAGGACTTGTAGACAAGTTAAATGATTATGAAAGATGTCACACTCCAAAATATTGTAATAATTATTACAGTAAGATACTTTTTGCTATCAAATCACTTTTCACATGATAGTTACAGTTAAGGGTTTTCATTGTATGTAAGGTTGATTGGTTCCAAGTAGGTATTGGTAGCCTCTTATGATTCTACTAACATAACCCTACCATGAGAGTAAGCAGTTCACCTAGTGCAACAGCAGTAATCCAATCTAAGCATTTTAAGATTTCCCTGTTAAAACAACTGTCGTAAAAAGAATTTGCTTTATGTAATTTCCTGATTTACCCAGACTTTGATTGCAATCATAGGAAACCCTAGGCCCTTCCTCAGAGAGAACAAGAACTATGTCAGGAGAATGATTACTTTTTACAGTTAATGTAAGTGATTTATTTTGTTTCAGATCTTGAGAACTCATATAGTGTATCACAAAAAGAAACTTTCAAAAATGTCTCCAACAAAAATCCTTATAGTGACATGAGCAACAGAAAAATCCAAAGGATACACAAAACTGTTATTGAACAGATTGGTACATTCTGGCGTGATTTGGCTAGAAATCTTAAAATCAGAGAGTGTGATATTGATTACATTGATAAAAATTATCATTCACTTCCAGCTAAAGCAGAAAGGATGTTCCAAATATATATTGACAACAATGCAGATAGCCAGAAGTGGTTATTGGAACTTTGTGAAGCTTTGGAAAAATCACGTAGGAAGGATTTAGCAAAAACACTGAATCATATTTTAACTATGAATATTTGATGAGTTGTTATTGTACCTACTTAACATTTAAGTTATATTTTTATACTGTGTACAATATATCTATCAGTTTACTTGCAGGAAATTTTTTATTTATATATTTTATATTTTATATATTCAATATAATAAATAAATACATTCATTTCAGTTAGTATCCCTTTGCAAAATTTTGGGGCTAGCTAGTGTACTCATGGGACTACATAAACATAATCTAGAATAGTGGGACAAATGGATTTGTCTAGTATAAATTATAGAAAGTCATTATTGTATTTGAAACAACCGGAATTTTTAAGCTGTCTAATAGAGTAGTAGAAGAATGGACAAATAATTCTAAGTTTGAAATGATTTTATGATATTTATATGGTCTATCGAATCACTAGCCACCATCCTGCCATCACTGGTATTCATACACATGTAATCAAAAAATTTCAAGATTTTCCTGTTCCCATTAATAGGCTATTTGACAAAGTTCTAAAAACTATCTTAGGGTATTTATTTGTTTATAAGGAGCCCTACAAAAATACTTTTCTGCCTTTATTACAGCTATTTTATTAAAAAATCGAAAAAGAAAATGAAATATTCAAATATGCCGCCAAAACGCGACTTTTAGCAATATGGCGGCCATGGCATGCAGTGACGTAAATTTCGTGTAAATATCATACAAAGCTTGTTGGTGTTTCGAAAAGTTTTGATTTTCTCGTGTTTTATTTAACTTGTGCCACGTCATATCTGTGAAAATTATTAAAATGAGTTCCTATAAATGTTGTGCAGGGCCTCAATGCACTAATACAACAATAAAATCTCCTACGAAACTGTTTTTTTCTATGCCGATGGATTTGAATATTCGCAAGAAGTGGTTTCAGATCATGATCTAAGATCAGTGGTTACCAAGATATACTTACATTGATGTTTTCACATTCCTCAGTTCGGCAGCATAGAAATCTGGATTGTCTTTGAAGAAGACAATCCAGATTTCTTCTTCCAACCATTATTGCGTCCACTTTTGTCAGCTTTCGCGGAATTGGTTAAATACCTACCTACGTTATCTGAGTAATCCTGAGCGATCAAACACTTATAAAATCTTGAAAAATAATAGCGAACACTAAGGAACGGTACGATCCACAGTCTGTTTATGGATAATTGACGTCATAATAGAAATAGCCAATCACGTTCGTTTTTAGTCACGTGACAGCTGCATATAAAAACCTAATTTTCTGAGACGGATTTTGTTTAAATAATGCAATATTTTTATCTCGCGTTATTACAAATCGCTCCAAAAAAATAATATTAGGACTGATGACATAAAAGAAAAGTATATTTTTAATACAGTCAAATAGCCTATTATTGGGCTTCATTTCAGTAGTAAAACAAAGTTTATTTTCTTGAAAAATATATTAACAAAAACTTAAAATATACCTAGAGATATAAAATAGCACTGTGGAGTGTTGGAGTTAGGAATGTTATGGAAGACTCTTTAACAAGAAAAAATCACTGGTAATGCTTTATACAACTTTTAATACCAAATGGGTACCAGATCTTATATAAATTCAACTGATTCCTATCCTAAAACTTAAAACTATTATAAAAGTTTAAAAATAATACAATTGATGGATGTATATAAAAGTGTTGTATAACTAGACTAAATGAGATTAAAATAAAATCCATATTATATGCAAGTTCCTCCTCTATCCGTGCAAATTCTTGAAGTCAATAGTGAGTAAGGATTATAAAATTGGGATTCTTATATTAGGCTATGGGCTGACAACCTGGATTTGTTTAATTTACAGAGTGAGGAATAAAGACATTGTATATATAGGGAAGTCTTAAAAATCATCATAACAGTTGGCAGCTCTAGCAGTTTCGATAGAAAAATCACGCTCGCGAGGACCACAGGTACGCGTTTTGGAACAATCTGAGCCACGGAGACGCCGTGGTGTCAGCCACCGGCTGCGGGCACTGCCAGCGGAGCACGCAGCGTTCCGGGTGCGGCATCATGGCCACGTGGCGCCCGTCCGGGGACCGCACGCCCGCAATACCCACTGGAAATAAATCATTTGATCATTCATTCAATGTACGACACATTGCTTCCTTCAGATCTCTCACAATGTTATCCCTGATCGCAAATCGTTGCGTATTTATAAAGTAGATTGTGGAGAAAAAAATATTATGAAAAACACGGTGGGCTATGGGCAAGCAACCAGTCACTATTTGAATCTCAATTCCATCATTAAGTCCTAAGCTAAACAAAGCTTCACAGTATTTTCAAGACCGTTGGCTCTATCTATCCCGCAAGAGACTTGATTATGTACATATTAAAAACACCCTTGTTACCACAATGCACAAGTTAAAATTATACAAATTGTATCATTGATATATTCGGGGTCCCTAGAATCTCATCAAAACTGCCATAACATTAATACTCACATGGGCTTCCATTAGGGTTCATCGGGTACACCTGTGTAATCTTTCCATCGTCGTCCACATACTGCATTGCTATCTGCCCATTCCGTTGCACTTTATCCAACAAATGCGGTTCGGATACGCTGAATCTTCCTTCACCGTGCGCCACCCATACACCAAGAACACTACCGCCCATGCCTTTGAACCAGACGTCGTCTTGACCCGTGTTTTCTGTGATTTTTACGGCACTCCAGCGGCATTCAAACCTGTGCAAAATGGTAATTGAATTATTTTTTAAATATACCACAGCTCAGTACATTTCTTGGTGCAAGTGCCACCTATTTGCTTGTACTTAACTGAAGATCACGATAACTCAACCTTATGTAAAAGTAAATAAGGTCTATTTCAATAGCACCACATTATTTAAAAAAAAACATACCTTTCTGAGAGATTGTGGTCCAAGAATATTTGTGTTTTATTGGCATTACTGTCCGATTCCGGGTCTATCCAGCCAAGAAGGGCCATGAGCTGACATCCATTGCACACGCCGAGTGAGAAAGTGTCACTTCTGTTCTTGAAGTGCGTGAACTGGGAACTGAGACTTTCAGAAAATAATATACCCGCGGCCCAGCCTTTAGCAGATCCTAATGTGTCTGTAATAAATTAATTATATTAACCTTTAAGCAATATTATTAGCTTGGTTTCTCTAATTAAAATTTTTCAATCTCAACTAAGTAGTTATTTTTCCTTGAATAAAAATTATATATACCTGCGTAACTGAATCCTCCCGGGAACACCAAGCCCTGGAAGGCGTCAAGCGTGATCTTATTGTCCTGCAGGTCGCTCATGGTCACGTCAAACACGTCAAAGTTAGCCATCACTAAAGACGCTATCATTTCGCGGTCTCCGTTTGTTCCTGCCAATCGTTATCACATTAATAATTTATGAGCACGAATTTATAGTTACATTCGAAATTCAAAAGTTGATTTAAACCAATAATTTTTACGACTGACCTGCCTGGGCCAATAGTCAAAACTCTGCCCAAATATTTTTGCATTAGAAAAATTTGAGTCGATCTTTGAGGCGCACCGGTAGTGTTCATGCCTCCATGTTTGTCTATTAGGTAGGTATGTGGGTTAATGTATAATACTGTAACTGGATGTTTGAAGTGGATTTCGAGTATCAGAGATAGTAGAACGAAACTAATGACCATAGACGTGATGCAATCGTGAAGGTGCTCTCCTGACAAGGCCAAAATAATATTAGGTTTACCTTCTTCACGTAGCACAGCTACTCTTATCGGCTTAGTTTTGATAACCGCCGCTGCAGGGTCAAACGTAACGTTATATGTTACGCCCTTACGGTTTTCTAAACCTGCAAAAAAAATTTAATATTTTCAAGCACTTTATTTCTTAAAAAATACATTTCACTGGCTACAATTGCACCCACAAATAGTAAGTATTATGTTCACAAGAATGTTTTTGGTTAAATTAAAATAGAACAAACCTTTCCATTCCTGATTTATACACTCCTTATTAGCTTGAAGACATTCCAGTTGATAGCTAGTTTCTTCCCACATTTTATATACGTCTTTCAGTTTCAAATCCAACACTTTCGCCCCGTTTATATTTATTACAACCTGTGAAAAGTAAAAAGAAGTGAAATATAGTACATGGATAGTGAGAGAACAAATTAGCTCTTTTAGTTGTTTACCACATTTACAAAAATGGATGGTATGGTAACAGTTGTGGATAACCTTTATTTGAATTGACAGGTTGCTAGCCCATCTCCACAAGATTATTCTAATAGCTATTTCTTTGACAGACTTAAAAAATACGCGTGCTAAGAGATATAAATTTACCCTACTACTAAGTAATTCACTTCTACTAACTACTGAAATACTTACATCTGAATTCATTCCATATTTTCCTACTTTTCCAATGCACTTAGCGCTCACTCCATTTTTCTTATAATCATGTAACACGTATCCCAAATCGCTTTGCGCCACTTCTACTATGATTCCTAGCTCTTCATTGAACAGTGCTTCGATTGCTGAGACGTTCTTCTCAACTTCAAGGTCCAGGTTCAATCCCCTTAGTCCTCCAATGGCTAGCTCTAAGACTGTCGTGATGAAACCTCCTTCGCTTATGTCATGGCCAGATAAAAGTTTCTTTTCTGAAATTAATAATTTAAAAAAAAGTTAATAATTCATCTAACAATAAAAAAATTAAAGAATAAGATGCACTTTTCATAGACAACATGTCATCGAAATTCGTTATTCTTAGATTATTACTATAAACAGTAAAATTTTTTTGCCCTAACTTTCAGTTTAAAATTGTTGTCATCAGTCTTCACGAACCATTGTGGTGGTGCAACTGGAAACACGCAAATAACATGGGTATGCACAATATAAATTTCTATATTATTTAATTGATCTTTACCTTTCAATAGCTTCTGCGTAGTTTTGAACAACGCCTTGAGAACTGTGGGCTCGTCTAGATCCGGCGGGTTGTTGCCGAGTTGCTTGTAGCACTGCGCGAGAGCTGAACCGCCGAGTCTGAATGTTTTTAATTAAATTATGCTTTAATTACCACGAAACCTCTGAATAATTTCATAATTATGTTGTCAAACGAACACAAAATGTCAATACTATTTTACTAAGACTATGCCTCTGGTACATTCACTTTTTTCAGTCTCCTGTCGTAAATGGGGGTTACATCATCACCTCCCTGGAAAAAAGCCCGAAGTGCGCCTTTCACCTTGATTCTTGATTGGATTGGGTAGATCCGGTTATTACACGAAGCAACTCCCGGCGGCCAAACCCATATTGTATCATGGTAAAGCTGTTGCACTAGATGAATGCACCTATTCCCTTAGTAACCTTTCACAACATCCATAAGAAAGAGATGAGAGTGGTCTGATTCCAAAGTGCCAGGAACCGGCACGAATTATATTTTTTTTAACATACTTGACCCTAAAACATACACGATACCAACCTATACTTTCCAGTAGTGACTGGAACGTGAACAAGGGCCGACCCTTCCTTCTGCAACACCGGTTCTACTTTCACAGTTACATCGGGGCAAGGCGCGTATGTGGATACAACTAGTGTACCAGGAGATTTTACTAAAATAGAAAGACAATTGTTGGAATTTATACGACTATTTGAAAATACTGTAAAAATTTTTATTTACAGAATAAGAACCGACTAAACGATTTTATGTCAAGTGACATATGATGTTAAATATTTAAAAAGAGACGAGGTATATTCAGATGTGTAAAAGTATTTAGTACTGTAATTCAGGAGCATTCCTTGAAAAATATTTCTTAAAGGCAATAGATAGGGGTATTTGGAAGTATAGAGGGAAGCCTTACTAACCGCGAGACAACTTTACACACAACTACTAGAGCCCTCGATCTAGTTGCCAGAGCATTAAAAAAATATAAGTTACCTTTCTCCTTAGCCACATTAGCGCACATAGACAAAGAGTCTTTGCCGCCGTCTATGGCTACTCCTAACTTAGCCATTGCGGCACATAGCGCTTGACACGCCACCACTAAAGTTCCACCTTCGACTCCTGTTTTTCCAGGCCACATCCAGTTTCCAGAGCATTTCACATCTTCTAATTCTGATATTCCGGCAAATACCTACAGAAATAACAACTGCTACATATTTTTTTATCAAATTAAAATCTTTGCATTATCCGTCATGCGTAAAACAGCGCCGTTCAGACACGCACACGCGCTAATATTGTACAGTGTACACATTCTATAGTTAACGCAATTTTAAGGCGCGGTGCATTGCAAGGAAACAAAGAAGTTTTAAAACTCTCAAATAAAAAGCTAAAAATCAGCCATTTTCAGCTTTTGGCTTCAAAGATTATGGTCCATTGAAAGGAATTTATTTAAAGTTTTGTTGCCTGCCTAGATTCAGTAATTTGATTATTTGTGAAAAATTTATGACGAGACATTCAAATTTAACGGATTTAAACGGAACTGCTCACTACTTATACGACTACTTATTACCTACGATTTAATTTCGCACTTCCACAAAAATACTTACCAAGTTAGTCAAAGCTTCTCCCAAAGACAATCTCGCTCCAGCTGCGGGATCCAAGAGGCCTTTGATGTTCTGAGTGCCGATGGAAGTGGCCGAACCCACTGTGTGGAAATGAGAGAGTGCTATGATTGCACAGTCCGCGAGTGGCGCGTGTAAAGGTCCAACGCACTGTTGCTGGGCGACCAGTCCTGTGACGCAGCGGTCTACCTGTTAAGAGGATTATATTCTAATGGTACAAAGTTTTTATTTATCGCAAAAATGTCCGCGATGCTCTTTATTGCATCAAATCACTGCAGCTACTTCAAAATTATACAAAATTTATGACTTTATTTTGGGTAAGTCATAAATATTCATATGCGTTTAGTCAAAAGCTGCTAAAACTATTCTTTCGAAAAACTACGCATAACCACAAACAATAAAATACTTGTATTTAGATAAACTAAAATCAAATTACCTTATTAGTCAAATATCGTTTACTGGCAACATTCACAAGCCTCAACACTCGGTCTAAAGCACTTTTCACAGTTATATCTTTTGGTAAAGATAACGGCTTCTTGGTTCTCTGGTCCCTCTTCAAATCGAATGTTTTGCGCGGCATATTTCCTGAAATTAAAGCAATTTATAAAAGAATCTATTACCTATGATCTTGGTTAGTGTATACTAAAAAGACGTGTTTATGCACTTAGGTGCCTCTTTTGACACTCATGGGAAAGAATTGGTGTGGTACTATTCCGGAAACCACACGATACACTAAGATGTTCTATGTATCGATTTAATTTATCACGCTCTTTTCTTGTCGACAAGAAACTAGAGAATAGACCAAGCCAACTTCAAAACGAATGTCAGTATCTTTGTTACCGAATATTAATATTTATGACCCTATGCTTTATGTTCACGATTCCATAACGTTAAAATATGGTAACGTTTTGATGTACATACCTAATACAGCTTCCAAGTGAAGATCATAAGGCATCTTAGGTTTAACTGTAGGGTTCAATCTGTCTGATCTACTTAGATATTTGTCTGTGAAAGAATCTTCGATGAGGCTCATGTATCCATCGCCAGTTACTTCTCCCACAAACGATACAGGACACCGCTCACGTCGACATATTTCTAAAATGAAGAACAAAAATAATGGTCGGTTAAATAGGATAAATTGAATATTGAAATCGATTGCAAAAATAAATAGCGCGTTTGATGGACTTAAAATAACAGACAAAGTCGGCAATGGTTGTCTTAGTGAGGGAAGTGGAATGGTTAGACAAAAGTTGACGCAGCACTCAACGCTAAGGCCTCGATAAAACAGTCTATAGGAATCTAGTCGTGGTTCATATATAACCTTTAACGCCCACAGACGAATGTGCAATTTTAAGAGTGAAAAAAATTTCATCATCATCTGTTCTGCATCTCTGAAGATTAACCCTTACAAACAAACAAATTTACGTCTTTATAATAAAAGTGTATAGATAATACAATAAATACCTAACTTACCTTCTAAAATAACTCTATTCTTCTTGCTGCAAAGTAACGCATCATTCTCCTGATATTCTGCTCCCCAAAGCTCCAGTGTGGTAATGGTGGGGTCTCCCAACTGGAACTCTTTGGTGAATACCACGGCTCCTTCCGGTTCCACCAGTTCTTTGAGCACGTTTCCATTACCGCCCGCACCTTGGTCGTGTATTGCTAGAAATTAAACAACTTATAGGTATTTTTTCATCTTTGCAATTTTCCTAAATAGACAGGTCATATATATAAAAATATATAAGTTCAGCAGTGTTTTATTTTACATTTTTACCCTTACCACTGTAATGTTTATAGTCCGTTTTCTTGAGTGTCTAAACTCTTTCTTAAGCAATAAAAACTTACATTCAACCGGATTGATGTCAGCCTCCAAACAGCCTCTCACGACGCGATTCAGGCGATTGCCCATTTCAGCATCACCTTAAACATTGAACAAGATATAAAAGTTTTAAGAAATTATAACTTATATATTTAAGGATCAGAATATTTGTAATTTAAAAATGGTAGAGTTTTGTATAGAGTTGTAGTTTGAACATATTTTAAAAGCAAATCATTATGATATGTATTATTTTTATGATTGGGATCGAAGACAACACACAATGGGTGCCGGTTTTTTTACCGCAGAAATTGTAAAAGTCAATTAAAGAAAAGATTTATAAGATAAGGATGCTTCTTTTAGGCAATAATCCACCTCAATCTTTTTACTCAACAAATTGAATCTAATGACTTTTATTTTGACTCTGATTACACCAAAAGACACAGATTTAATTACCTCTTTGCACAGCTCCAAAGTCCAAAGCATGGTCCCTACCGTCGCCTCCTTGGACCGCGACGGACGAAGCAGCCCCTCCCCCCACCCCGATACGGTACACCGGTCCCCCGATCTTCACCAGTAGCATACCTTCAATATACATAATAACATATTTAAAAAATCGATCAAGTGCGAGTCTTCGTGGACTAGAGATTCCATACAATCTTAGAATAATAACTGTAAGCTATAGACTAGATTTGATATAAATTTCAACTATGACCAATGAACTGAACATCATATAAAAGTTAACAAACTTATATTTGCGAGCGTATGCATAAATATTGTTTTATTTTTTTTATTTTCTATGTTCTATTGTATCTAACAATAAATCCCAAAATATAACTTTTTCCCTTTATTTGTACTATATGTCCTCACTTTGTGCCAAATTTCATGATTGTAGGTAACAGGAGTACCCAATAGTTTTGACAGACAGACAGACAGACAACCAACTGATGCAATACAGTTTCCGCTATTTCCTTTCAGCTGGTAGACTGGCAGAGAATGCCAAACGGCATTAAGTCAGTCTTTTGTACATTTTTTGTGCAATAAAGTTTTAAATTAATAAATAGAAAAAAAGAGATGATAAGACAGACAGACTGTTGAGCTAGGAACCAGGGGTGCGTTTAAGGTCACGATCCTGCATTGAATAAATCAGGTTTTAACACATAGCGACTTCCTTTCTCTCTATAATCTTGGCATGTTATCAGTTACATCCACTTTTCGCTTTGTCTGGTCTATAGTGTATATTCAATTCTTAGACTATTGACTACTCCTGTCTCTACCTCTCTACCAAAATATTTATTTGAATGGACTAACATTTTATCAAACCATTATAACATTATCAGTTAATGTATTGAATTAGTGTGCAAAGTTTTATGTATATTATGATGTAATTGTTTTATGATCGTCATAATTTATTTATATTTAGGTAGTTACATTTGTTATATTAATACTACATTACATTATGACAATGAACTTAATTGACCTATTAACACATGGAATAATTTACGAATGTACCAATTAAATTGCTTAATAATACCTAGTTATTTAATGTAGAACATTTGTAATTTTCGTCTTTAAGATAAAATTATTTATTCCAAATAAGGGCAGCACTGCACCACTGAAAATATGAAATGGCTCTTAATAGCAGCAGACCTAGGCGATATGGTTAAAAATGTTTACCTTTGTCTGGTTTGTTCTTCTTGATCATATCATGGGGCATGTATCCAATGCCACCACTAAACATTATCGGCTTTATGAATTCCTCTCTCACATTGTCGTCATTTTTCAACCCATAAGATTGAACAAAACCTGCAAATATAAAAATGTTAGTAAGTTAAGTATAGCAATAATGATTTTAGATTGCTGTACAATTTTTAAAAATAAATTATTCTTTTTGGTACACAGCTAAATAATTCAGCGCTAAAATAAAAAAGGTGTGGTACCTACTTTAAAAGACTTTAAACCAAACCATGCTTCATGATATAAGTTTAATTTTTATATAAATACAAAGATTAACGATACCTGATACTACTGGTTCTCCGAATTTGTTGCCATAATCGGAAGCACCATTACTGGCATCGATGATAATTTGTAAGGGACTTGCGAAGTTGTTTGGGTATTCCCATCCTTTTTCTTCCCAGGGCAAATCGTAACCTGTAAAAGATTTAACATTGATTATGACACTATTTAATTAGAAAAACCACTGAAAAAACTAAAATTACCAGTTAATTCTAGTTTATTAATAGCTACATGTATCCAAGCTGCTATATCAGAATTATTTTGTCGTCAGCACGATACCATGGCGGTACACGTGACCCATTGGTTACGTATACCTCCATGGTAAAATTTTACCAACCTAGGACTAAACAATGCTGATTAATGAATGTATCTATAATGATATGTTTCCAATATATCTCCCGCGACACTATCTCTAAATATAATGTATATTGCCGTCTACTAGGATATCACAAAGAGGTGGCCAATACATTTACCAAATGAGGACATGGAAAAAAACGGAAATGATGAATAATAAGTTTGTATATCGCCGTTCCAGCCACTGTATGTATTCTGCAACAAACTCTCTGCACATCACTTAGCCTGCCGCTAGCCGTTAAAATTATCTCCGGTTCTGTTCGTTCAGGTTCCCAACGGTTGACTGGTTGTTATAGAAAGTGAAGTAGCAGTAGAAGAAAGTGCTTATATCAGCCGAAACTAAGGGCAAAGACAGCACAAAATAGCATAGCTACCTGGAATATTGAGGTTCCCAACGCTATATCCCGCCGTTCCAGCCACCGTATGTCCCCCACGACCGACTCCCTGCACATCCCTAATTCTCCCGCCAGTGCCCGTTGTGGCTCCACTGAAAGGCGCCACTGCTGTCGGCATGTTGTGAGTTTCGGCAGTAAATATTATGTCCGATTCCGTAATTTCCTGGACAACTTGCGATGGTTCCCGTACATTTTTCGGACGCAGTTTGGTGTGCTTGTAGCCAATGATAGCACTGGATAGAAAAAAAGTATTTAGTTGACTACTTCAAATATTATTATTAGGTATTATAAGAGTATGTTATGTAGGGTATGTTAAGATGGTTCGGTCATGTGGAGAGGATGAATGAAAGCAGGTTGACTAAGCAGATATACAAGGAGAGTATGGAGGGAAAGGTCGGAGTGGGAAGACCTAGACGAACGTATCTTGATCAAATTAAGGACGTCCTGGTAAAGGGTCAGGTCAAAACTACCCGAAACCGCCGAGCTTGTATGAAGAGAGTTATGAATGTGGATGAAGCGAAGGAAGTATGCAGAGATCGTGGCAAGTGGAAAGAGGCGTGATTTTATGTATGTATGTATGTAAGAGTTGTTTTGATTGGGATTGTATTAAACAAGTAATAAAGTAGCATTTTGAAGAATAAAATGCTACTTTTATATTTAATGTATGTAGTATAAGTTTTTGAACTTTAAAGAAACTCACCTGCTGTTATCTCCAAATTTAATAACATTGTTATTGTTTGAAGTCTTTTGAGTTGAAGCTACCATGTCAATAAGTGATTCATTGATCTCCTTGCCATCTAATATTATTTTTCCCTGCAAATAAACAATTTTCCAAATAAGATAAATTGAAAGTTTAACTACCTATTAACATGGATTAATTTTTTTTTCATAATAAATTTTAACTTTATTTCTGTAAGGTTCAATTTCGGCTGCACCGCCCCGGTCACCGTTGTATGCTTCGGTCGTGTGGGGTAAGGTCTATAGAAACACTATACGAAAATCACTTACCTTAAAGAACCAATGGCGTGAATGCTCACTGTTACTCTGAGCAAGGTCAAATAATTCAACACTTGTTGGGTCTCGCTTCAATTTGTTTACAAATAGGTCCAAATAGAACTCCATATCCCAAGCATCAAATGCTAAACCTAAAAAACAATATTCTTGTGAGATGTGCTTTTAAAAGCACCTTAGAATTATAATTCTGAGGTGCGTTCTTCCTGAAGCATACTTTAGGTATATTATGCAGTAAAAACATTGGCAATATTTGTCGAGTTCAAAGGCAAGTAACATAAAGTAAAACACATTTACCTAATTTTTGATTTACTCTCTTCATAGCGGCTATGCCTTCTTTTTGTAAAGGCACCACAAACCATGGCTCCAAATCATTTGGTAGGCCTTCATTAAAACTTTTGCGTGGAAGGTTGTCTTTCGTATAGATACACTGTGTCATCCTATCATGCAAGGGAGCTGCAAGTTGTTCAAATAAAGCAGAAGAAACATTTTTGGCTTTTCTGAATGTAATGAGATACCTAGTAGATACTTCGACGCGTATAACATCTCGCAGGCCAACACTTTCACAGATCTGTACAGAATTACTTGACTCTGCTGTGGAGAAATTGAATCTGAAATTCATAAAACAGTTTTGTACCAATCTATTCATTCTATCACTATCTTGTGTGACGAGGTGCCGCTGCGGTTTACCCGCGCCCCTCTACACAGCCCGGGAGCCCTATAAGTGCGCCCGCGCTCCCCGTGCCATCACGTTTGGACAACTACACCATTCACTAAGTAGCTCTCGCTGCTACATACTTGCCGAATCTCGTGTCTATAGCTAAACCCACACCATTTTTTAATTTGTAAAAATAGTTCTAATAAAGGTTGATGTAGTTATTTTATGGATCTTTGAATTATCTTATCTCTATTACCTGCGACTTTTTACCTTAAACACATGACTTGGCAAAGAGAAATCAAATCATATTTAATTAAAAAAAAAACATCATATAAGTAATATTCAAAATATACTTGGATTTTGGATTGGGAAAAATGCAGATATAATTGGCATTTATTTTAATGCTTATTTGGTTAATCCACTTCTTCTCAGAAACTCCTGAAATTTTGCAGTCTAGGATCTGGTTACAACCAATTAAAATTTTGTGTATTTCTCTGCACTCTGGTTAGTAAATAGGTGGTGCAAAGTGGAATAATTTTCTTATACACTTAAAAAAAAGAAATAAGTATTTTCTTTACCTAGGCCCAATTTCAATAATGGTCTGAGTTCCTTGAACTTGCTTGTAAATAGTTTCATTCTTTAATGCCTGAGGTTGCAAAGGTGAGCTTAACAACCATTTCAAGATTTTTATCTGGTTGATGTTGAGGTAGTCACATCCTTCAGCCAATTCCACATGGTAACAAAGTTCAGTGGACAAATCTGATACATCAGAATCCACCAATTTAAGTTTTTGAAGTATTTCTTTTGTTTTATAGGCACTAAATGCCTCAGATGAAAAAAATCTTATGATACACATATTTCAAACTAACAATATGACCAATGTGGCCAATGTCTCACACTAGACTGAGAAATATTCCCAATTATAGACCATGTACAGATAACTTACATCAATGTCAAAGATCAATTTGTATCATTGAGAGTATCTGAAAAGACAAACAACTTATGCAATAAAAACAACAATGAATAAGTATGTGAATAAACCACTTGTTTTATCAATTAATATTTCAGCAAATACTTCAAGTGACAAGGTTATCAGATGATGAAAAGAGATATCCTAGTTTTATAATAACAAGCAATTTATTTAGGATAAAGTGACATACAAGTATCTTCTTTACAGATGTATATGCATGGAGCATGCTCCACCCAGTTAATAAAATATTTATTTAATCCATTATTCTGTCAACAATGAGTTCAATTTACCTACTGGTGAAGCAAAACAATAATTTAAATATTATTCTTTCAGCAACTGAAACCAGTCATATAGAAATCTTTTGTTCAATAATACAATCTAATTTGCATTTATTTTTAGAAAAATGTCAGTTGATAAATACTTGTAATAAAAGTGCTTTCAACAATTTTATACATACATACATAAAATCACGCCTCTTTCCCGGAGGGGTAGGCAGAGACTACCTCTTTCCACTTGCCACGATCTCTGCATACTTCCTTCGCTTCATCCACATTCATAACTCTCTTCATACAAGCTCAGCAGTTTCGGGTACTTTTGACCTGACCCTTTCCCAGGACATCCTTAATTTGATCAAGATATGTTCGTCTAGGTCTTCTCACTCCGACCTTTCCCTTCACACTCTCCTTGTATGTCTGCTTAGTCAACCTGCTTTCATTCATCCTCTCCACATGACCGAACCATCTTAACATACCCTTTTCTATTCCTGTAACAACATCTTCTTTCACATCACAACATTCCCTTATCATGCTGTTCCTTATCCTGTCACTCAATTTCACACCCATCATACTCTTTAACGCTCTCATTTCCACTGCATTTATTCTGCTTTCATGCTTCTTTTGCCATACCCAACGTTCACTCCCATACATTAATGTCGGGTCCAACATGCCCCTGTGCACAGCAAGTCGAGCCAGTCGAGTCGAGCCAAGCTGTGGGAATGCCACAGGAATTCTAGGAAATTCTCTCTTAGTGCACCCTTAGACAACATAAGACAAGATGTAATAAGTAAAATAATAAATAAATATATATATATACGAGACAAATTACACTGATTGAGTTAGCCTTGAAGTAAGTTCAAAACTTTTGTTACATGATACTAACTCAACGATACACATACACACATACACACAATCACGTCTATATCCCTTGCGGGGTAGACAGAGCCTACAGTCTTGTAAAGACTGATAGGCCACGTTCAGCTATTTGGCTTTAAGATAGGATTGAGATTCAAATAGTGACAGGTTGCTAGCCCATCGCCCAAAAGAAGAATCCCAAGTTTATAAGCCTACTCCTTAGTCGGCTTTTACGACATCCATGGGAAAGAGATGGAGTGGTCCTATTCTTTTTTGTATTGGTGCCGGAAACCACACGGCAACGATACTTTATTTTATAATAAATACTTATATAGATAAACATCCAAAACCTAGACCAATCAGAAAAAGATTTTTACTCATCATGCCCTAGCGGGGATTCGAACCCGGGACCTCTGGTGTCACAGACAAGCGTACTACCGCTGTGCCACAGAGGCCGTCAAAAGTGTACTGCATTGATATGTCAGCCAATCAGTCAGTTAATGCCCCTTATAGATAGATACAGATTTATGAACAGTTTCATGCAGCTAAAGAGACAATATAATAAAAATTAATTGAACTAAAACTGTGGTCAATTCAAGTTGTGATTCTAGTTGTTAAAACCGTTAATCTACCTTACCTTACTTATTTTATATTACTCTAACTTGGTGCCAAGGTAGGTACTTACAACTGTGTCAATGGTAAACAACAGAAACTTAGAAATATGATAGTCAAGCATACATACATACATACATAAAATCACGCCTCTTTCCCGGAGGGGTAGGCAGAGACTACCTCTTTCCACTTGCAATTATCTCTTTATAAATAGATATAATACGGCTTTTCACCTTCGCTAGCAAGCATGTTAACTTCTACTAGATGAATGTGCCTAATTCCTTAGTTGCCTTTCACGAAATTCACGGATGAAATAGACCTATTCTCTAATGCCAGGAACCACAAGACACAATTTAATTCATACTACATATTTTAAAGATAAAAGATTTTGGTAATATTTGGCAAAGGGAACAGATAAACCTTTAGAAGTTACATAGTCTAATTTTACTTTTTATGAAAATTCCCACATATAGTCAAGTTTTTAAGTTTATATATATGTATGTATGTATGCTTGACTATCATATTTCTAAGTTTCTGTTGTTTACCATTGACACAGTTGATAGTCAAGCATGTTTCATACATTAGCACCCATGATGGTAAAATCATTTAAATATAAGACTTTTATCTAAAGCTTTACGCCTGTGGGAATTTTCATAAAAAGTAAAATTAGACTATGTAACTTCTAAAGGTTTATCTGTTCCCTTTGCCAAATATTACCAAAATCTTTTATCTTTAAAATATGTAGTATGAATTAAATTGTGTCTTGTGGTTCCTGGCATTAGAGAATAGGTCTATTTCATCCGTGAATTTCGTGAAAGGCAACTAAGGAATTAGGCACATTCATCTAGTAGAAGTTAACATGCTTGCTAGCGAAGGTGAAAAGCCGTATTATATGTATTTATAAAGAGATAATTATTTAATACAATGATTTTCACTTACATAGGTGTTTAATTATCTAATTAATTTATCTCATCCTATTCAAAATAAACAGTTCAAAACGAGTGAAATATCCTCCCTCAGCATTTTGAAAAGTTTCAAATCCACAAACACGAGGAGAGAACGAAGACAAACAAGTCATTGATTGAATTGACAGTGACAATTGGTCAATCACTGTCAATGACCGACTTGTTTGTCTTTGTTTCTCTTATGGCAATCTAACTTCTTCACGAGCTTATTTTTGCCGGTGTCAAGTTTTACTTCGTTTTTGCTATAGCATTTTCCAATTTCAGCGTAATAGCTGTGGGTGCTTTTCTCCGACTTTTTGATTTATCAAAAGTCACTAAATCCGTTATTGTAACAACTTTCCAACACTCATGCTTATATACGAACACTTTAAATTAATAAACACACTTATAGATCATGAATAGTTGATCAAACAGTCAAACACATATTTTGGAAAAAATATTACAGGACAAACAATATGACGTTCAGGTTCCCGGCAAAAGTCGGACTGCCCTTTGCATATTTAAAAATAATAAATATTCCATCAAATGAATACGGTATTTAATTCCAATGAATTCTTTAATACCTATAAAAACAAAAAGAGGCGGTAATTAACGATGGCCGAACTGTCGATAATTGTCGATCGAGAAATCATAGTCTCTCATTATTTGCATGATAAGCGGACGACGGTCGCTGTGCTGACTTTTTTTATGCTACCCTCTTGATGGCACGTTACCCAACGCTTCACCGTAACCCACTAAAACAAATAAGTATGAAATACAGATATACCTATATTTTTATAATTAAAATATTCAAAAACAAAGTACATATTATCATAACGATTGAGTAATATAATTAACATTTTATTATATTATATTAAATTTAATAATTTTGTAATATAAACAACTAGGTTGTTTATTGTGTTAATGAATGAGTGACATCGGTGACCGCAAGCTACACAGCTTTTAACTTCTTTTAAAAGCATTCAACGCTCCCATAACACTCTTGTTTAAATATCACTATCACACTTTTCATCTAAAGTAAACTTTGAGCCTGAAAATATACCTAAACTCTTTAACTTGCTCAAATTTTTCTTCAATCAAAATATTCAATTCTGTCATTTCTTTTTATCTCAAAAACCAATGAATTTGTTTTATTTACATTCCTTGATTCTTTTTTATAAAGCTTCACGCACACACTGTTCACCATCTCCTGTCTTCTATAACTTCTCAGAGAATGACGTCGGTATAACCTGCTGATTGTTCGCCTAGTAGAAGACATTTGATGAGTAACTTAATCATCCTTAATCTACTTGAAGACAATTTCAAGTTCAAGAAACTATAAGTTTATAAGCCACGTTGAAGTCACAAGAAGTTTTTTTCTGTTTAAGCTACTGCCTAAATTTTATTGACAAGGTAAATCATTGAGGCACTCTTCAGAGTAATATTCATGGGCGTTTAGGACGTATCTCTATTTCTGGGGCCACACTACCGGGAAATGCCATTAATTATCGCGTTAAGGGACGTTAACCGTAGATGTAGCCACGACTTAACGCAATAATTTGACAACGGCATTTACATTGTCGTTGTCAAATTATTGCGTTGACATTCTGCCAAAATGGGGATTATTGGGAAACAATTTGTTTAATGTTGGAAACCCTTTACCGACCGCATCGCAGCATTTTGTTTCCTTTTCCAAATTTCCATTCCAACATGGCGTCGCTTTGCTAGTTTGTCGAACGGTTAGATTGTCGTTGGGTTTTATTTTACATTCTTTCGTGCATTAACGTGCTTTGTTCTAGTAGCATGTGGAATTCATGTAGCTACGACATAGTAGAAAGAAATTAATGTTTTATTTTGTTGTTTGAAAATTCTATTGATACTGAAGACAAGGTTTGCGGCGTTTGACGCTTTGGTGGGCTCTTCGAGCCACACCATTTTTATCCTTTCAAGTATTGATTTTTTTGTTCCCGATTACCTTCCGAGATGATGATGTATACGGTACGTTTTAGAAATTGTATTTTATTAATGATTCCCTAACTAGGTATATATTTTAATTACCTACTTTAAAATGAAGTTATCGTAATAGGTTACTTTTACACTTTGTTTGCACTACGATATTAGCATTTCTTAAATGTTGGTTTGGTTGGTTGGTTGTCAATATGGCTATTAAACCTTGTTTAACAGCAATATAATATACCTATCACAATATTGATTAGGTCTAGAAAAATACAACTAGATGAAAAGAAAAGATACAACAGCAGGATGCTTTGTTAGTAATTAAGTACTCTTTTCATTCCTCATAATGTATAAATGCATTGACTTAACTAATTAGTATATAAAGAACCATAATTTGGTACAGTTGGCCCAGGTTACTAGGCCTACTGTACTAATACCTACCTACCTACTACCTATGTAAAATTAAGAAATCAATGGTTGATTAATAAAACTGTACTAACCTGTGTGATTCTTACAATTCCTATGTGTATACAGGGCACCAGTACGGATCAAGATACCCGCTTCAGTGACAAGGAGAAGAAGTTGATGAAGCAAATGAAGTTTGGCGACTGCTTGACCCAACAGGTTTACATTTTCATTATTTTTAAAAATATCTCTTGAATATAGAGGTTTATATAGAAGAAAGAGAACTCAGTTCAGCGGTGCTATGTTATTGTGACACTTTAGAATGTCCACTTCACATCTCACCTATTGATGTCATAAAAGCCAACTAAGGGAATAGGCACAGTCATCAAGTGCAATTTTTACCAAGATTCAATATGGGATAGGTTCCTCTGCAATGGTTGCTCAGCTCAAATGTCAGTTGCTTCAAAATCTCCAAATGCTCCAAAATCAAAATCTGACTTACCTAATCTCTATACTAATATTATAAAGCTGATGAGTTTGTTTTGTTTGTAACTACTGGTTTGAATTGAAAAATAGTTTTTGTGTTGAATTGGCCATTTATGGAGGAAGACTTTAGGCTATATAACATCACGTTGCAACTTTTAGGAGCAAAGAAATAATGGAAAATGTGAAAAAAAAGGGGAAAATTATTTATATTTGAGGGCTTCAATGATGCCTAAAATAATTATTCCACACAGACACAAATAGTACTTATAATGTGGATTAAAGTTTGATCAATGACTAAGTAGAAATACAAAAGTATTTTTTGTATTAGGTGGACATGTCCAAAGTGAAGTTGGATGTGCTGAAGCCATGGATCACCCAGAAGATCACAGAGATTTTGAAGATGGAAGATGATGTAGTCATTGACTATGTCAACAATCAGTTGGAGGAGAAGGTGGATATTACATATATTTTTTCTTTTTTAAATTTAATAATAACTTGTAATCATTGCAGTTTCTTTACTGTGTCAAATATTACAGTTATTCCTTTTTCACATAATAATAGTGTAAAATAACTTGTATTGTTTGCATAAAGAAACTGCAATTGAAAGATAATGTCATATGTATATTGATTGCGTATGGATATTTTTATGGTCTTCACCGGTTAGCGCGCCGCCCGCCCCGCCCGCCGCAGCCAGCCCATCGCAGCCGCCCGAGCGCTTCACTCTTTCGGAGGCCCTTAGCATACTAAATCGGTATTTACGGGGAAATTAAATACTTACAATGCTAACTCAGTATAAGAGAATATGCGCTGTGGAGTTCCCTAATTTGAACAAAGAACAAATTATTTTCTATGAAAGCCGTTAAGAGTCGATCTGACTTGAGGTAGGGAAGTTACAGTAGGCTATGCGTTCAGCATAATGGTTGTGTCCGCAAAACCCTTACAGATGCAAGAACTAGAAGAGAGAAGAAAGAAAAGAGGAATTGAAGCCTTCCTAACCGTCGGTTGGCGGTAGCAGAGTAAGCAGAGATTGCAGTGCAGCCAACAGTCTTCGAGCGCCAAGCACCGCAACGAGCGACGCGCCGCAGTCTCCGGTGCGAGCGACGCGATCTACACAACATGAAAATTAATCATCAATCTATGTGTACATAGTTTTGCTTCCCTACCCGAGTCATATCGGAGCTGTTATGTTTCCATTCGACCATCGACTTCATTTTAATTACCATTTTCGACAGGAAAGTAGCTCTCTTAACGGCTTTCCAAAGATTTATTTTTATTTTGAACTCTTTCAATATAGTAAATGAATAAAAATAAATATTGGCCAGCCACAAGGGAAAATCTGATAGGGTGTGGATAGTTGAGTTTAACTATGAGGTGACTAATGTTATAATGTTTTTTTTCCCGATCCTGTTTCCTCAACTCCTAGTTCCCATGTCCAAAGAAAATGCAGATCAACTTGACTGGATTTCTAAACGGGAAGAACGCTCGCTTGTTCATGGGCGAGCTTTGGGAGCTGCTGTTGAGCGCGCAAGCGAGTGAGAACGGGATTCCGGAGTCGTTCACCCAGCAGAAGAAAGAAGAGATTAAGAAGAGAATGGTATGTTAACATTTAAAATTTAGTGCACATTAACTTTAAAGTATTTTTACCTCGTGTCCTGTCACTTTGGGGGTCATCCTTGGAATATTTGTCTCATCTCTTGGATCATCATTAATGTATACATAAATATGTATGGGGAATACCGAACAAATTGTTTTAAAAAGACCTTTATGGATTTGGGATGGAATTGAGGTTCAGCTAGACAACTTCTTAATCGCCGTAAATGAGAATCTCAGGTACGTAAGCAAGCATTTCTCCCGATTGACTTTCAATTCGCGCGGGAAGAGAAGCAGTTGACACACTATGTTTTTTCCTCACTACCAGCATGGAACGCTTAGATATCCTATAGATGTAGCTACAGTATTACCATTTTTGCCACGCTTATGTCTTCTAAAGCTGTAAACATTAAAATGTTTTGTAAACAGGAAGAACAAAAGGACAAAGAGAAGGATCGCCGGCGGTCGCGGTCACGGTCCCGCTCACGACGTCGTTCCCGTGAGCGGCGCCGCTCGCGGTCACGATCGCGTGATCGCTCCAACGAAAGGAAGTGAGTTGAGGGAAATTTGTTTTGTTTACCTACTTTTGATAGTAACTATTGTGGTACTAACAGCCTCACCACGAACACTGTACAACCTGTTAGGTGTAGAAAAACTAAATTTGGGTCTTCTTCCTCCTGGTGTTACACCCGGTTCCACCCTCACCTCTATAGAAGAACCCGGATTCAGCCTGTGACCATCGTCCTGGATTGGGTGAGTCAGGTTTTTTCCCAAAGCGACTCCTATCTGACCTCCACGACCTATGTCAGGGAACGCAACGCATGTTATATCCTGGTTACTTATTCAGTTGCTTAAATGTGCAGGTTTTCTCACGATGTTTTCCCTCTTTTCCCTCTCCATCCGTAGCACTCAATGTAATGTTTATAACCCAAAAGAGTTTTTGTACATAGCTGAGGTACCATTTGCACCTAGCACTCTAGGAAATTACGCTTTTTATTCAGTAACCTTCACGGTTCGATCACCGACACTTAAAGTAATATGATTTCACTATTATATCTGATTATATTTACTATTGGAGGCATCGCAACGGTGGCAGCCCGCGGCGTTCGCGCCGCCGCAGCCGGGACAAGAGCAGTCCGGCCAAGCCGCACGTCGACGAAATCAAGCTACCTGAACCTAAAGGTAATCTTATTTATTCAGTTTCATTTAATGTTAGCATAGTATCAATAACATACTGTTTTTTAACATTGTGCGGGAAGTAGAAGGAATTAAGATGTTGTTTTGTGATACATTTTATCAAACAGTATTATATATTATTGGTTGAATGTTGATCTAATAAAGAACAGTTCCAATAGATTTATATTAAAGCTAAACTTTTAACTGGACGGTGTATTAAACAGAAAACGGCAAGTCTCCTGAGAAAAATGAAGTTGAAGAGGTGAAAGAAGAAGTGAACCACAACACCACGACTGAGTCCAACAAGGAGGAAGAAAAAGTGGAGGAGAAAACCGAAAATGAGGGGCAAAAGTCTAGATCTGCGTCCCCTGAAAAGTAAGACTTAGTTTATATGTATTTATAATTTTTTTATATCAGTTTAATGTGCCTATGGTCATATTACAAGGAACTAATCCCTGCCGTACATTGGCATCAACAATTGACAAAATTTTGCTTCAAATTTATTCAGTGGGATCATCTTGGTCTGGGGAATTAGAATGGAGTTCTTATCTTTTATTTTACTTACTTAAATTAATTTACTTAGTTAATAAAAGTGTTCAAAAAGTTATATTTTAACAAAGTTGTATCAACAGGTTGGATAACGAGAAACCTGCAGAGGAGAAGGCGGTGGAGAAGAGGCGTTCGTCCAGCGAGCGTCGCTCATCTTCTGCTTCATCACGTAAGTTTGGATTTTTGTTGATTTCCAGAAATTTTTTAGAGCTTGCCACAGTTTTCGGGTTTTGCTGACAGGATTCAGGATTAATATCGCGCAAGATAATGTGTGTTCCAATGGTGAAAAAACTGAAGACGTTACATAACAGACTAAGGTGGCAAGAGTGATTTCGGAAAGTGGTTCCCAGGCCCCAAAACATAGTTGCAGAGGGAGCAATTAAAAATATGCAAGGGATGAGAGAAATTGCTACCGAATTGCTAAATCGCGCAAACGAGAAATTATACATAATTTTACAATAGATGAGACCAGATTTTCCTCCATAATCGGATCACAGGATAATGCTTTTCTCTAAGTTTTTTACAAACAACACTTGTGAAGTCAGATCCAATAAGCAGTTTTATTCATTCATTTAAGTTGTCAAATGTTTGGCGCTATGCTAATGTTTTTTTTTACACTGGCAGGTGGGAGTGCTAAGAAAAGGACGTCATCACACAAGAAGCGCCAGTATCGTTCCAATCGAGATTCGTCCACTAGTGTCAGTCCTAGGCGCAGCTCTCGCAGAGAAAGGTAACTTCTTATATTATCGTTGATAACTAAGGAGTCTCATTTAACACTTAGTGGCACATTGTACAAATTGAGTAGGTGTCTATAAAGTACAGATGCTTTTATGATTACCGATCTTTATAAGAGAAAGGAAACGTATGAAGAAACATTAAGCAATAATCAGATACTCTAAGCGTTAGTCCCGTTTTTGTTCTCCTTGAGGCGTCTACGGTTCGCCTGGTGTCGTGATCCAGTTCGCGTAGTACGCGCGAAAAACTATTATCGGTGTCTCGTTTCACGTCATAATAAAAATAGAAACAGCGATGGTTTTTCGCGCGATTAAAACGGCGTCGCGCGTTCTTCGCTATGGGGGCTTAGTGGCTAAGTCAGATAATTCAATTACACAAGATTCGCGTTTGATCTCTCCAGTTCTGATAGGTAATTTTATTCAGTGGAGTATATTATAGAATGAAACAATTAAACAAGTGCATAAGGTCGACTTATCCTAATAGAGTCGAAAACAATTTATTTTTCATTTTAAATGTGTAGGATTCCTCTAAATGTTTTCTCCCAATAAAAGGTAGAGCATAAGTAAATGTTGTATTTATTGATTACCCAGGAGTAAGTCTCGTCGTCGTAGCAGCCGTCGTCGGTCTTTGGATCGCCGTGAGCGAGAAAGGGAGAGGGAGCGGGAACGCGAGCGAGAGCGAGATAGGGAGAGGGAACGGCGACGAAGGGAAAGGGAGCGCCGCGAGAGGTAATTGTTGTTACATCCTTCTTTCTCTTGGCCATAGTTCTGGTTGCATCCTTACCCCCCTCTAGCAGAGCCCGGGGTACGCCCTTGACCATGGATCCTAGATTGGGTGAGTCAGGTTTTTACATGAAGTGACCCCCTTTCCTCTGCAATCTTTGCAGGGGAACCTAATTCGGTATTGGATCATGGTTACACATCCTTGCATATTGTAGTCTATTGTGCTGAATTTTATATACTAATTTTATCTACTCTTCTTCATTTATATACGCAGTGTTTATATATCAAATGATAATATTTGTAGATCGCGCGAACGTCGCCGATCGCTGGAAAGGCGCAGGAGATCGCGGTCTCGCTCTCGACGACGTTCGAGGTAATTATTTTGATTTTTGTTAGATTTTATTTCGACCATATAACCTGTTTATATATGAAAGGAAAAAGTGCCTCACTTATTTGTCAAACAATAGCCAGTTAGATGGCTCTTAAATAGTATATATAAAGATAAAAGCCAGTAACATACATGACGGTGTCACGCCAACTACGAAATGTAATAACCAACTACTTGGAAAAAACTTCTGCTTTTCCTTATTAAATTTCCAATGAGACTGAAAAAAAAAACGTCAAGATCTCTAGCTGATCAATTTTGAATAATTACTTTTTTTTCTTAGGTGATTGGCTACCAATCTGACAATATTTGAATCACAATGCCATCCAGTTGTATATGGGTTCAGTCTTTTTTAAATGATTGATTCTGTCTATCCTTGAAGAGATGAAGAAGTGATATATGTATATCTTACAATGATGTATAATTTATGTAGAATTGTATTGGTTTAGATCTCGCGAGCGCATCCGCCGATCCCGCTCTCGGCGTCGCTCGCGTTCGCGTCGCCGCTCGGGGCGCCTCTCGCGCGACCGCCGCCTCTCACGCGATCGCCGCTCCAGGGATAGACGATCAAGGGATAGGTCCAGGTAAAGATCGGTTTAGTTTTCTACACTCAAATTGTTCTTTTTTTTATTGACCATGAACGGGCCGGAAGGTTGACAGAGAGACGTGTGGTGGTGTGGTGGTGCTCCCATTTTCTTCCAAGATTCTTCAACCAACCAACTTTTTCAAAAGTCAATTTTTCAATAATGTCTTTAATGTAGATATAATCATCTATATAGGCAAAGGAAGTTAAAATTGAAGGAGTAAATCAAGACAAAGATACCCTTATAAAATCTGGGATGTTATGATGAAATCAGGTCATGAGTACCTATAAACCCACAAACTTGCATAAAAATAAGTATGCAGGAATTGGGGCAAGTGAGAATATGTAGTTTCTGCCTTCCCCTCCGGAAAAGAGGCTCGATGAATGTATGTATGTAATAATTGTAAAATTGTTTCTTATTTGACAGGGATAGGAAGTCCAAAGACAGAGTTACAAAGGATACACGGTCGCGCGATAGGAAATCACGCGACAAGAGGTCCAGCGACATCATCAAGGAACGTTTGGAGAAGTCTGTGTCCATACCTAGGAAAGGTTTGTACCATTTATCATAAAAATAATAAAGTTCAAGTTATACCTAGTAACACAAGTCTCGAACTTGCTTCGAAACTAACTCAATCTGCGTCATTTGTCCCATGTATATTTATATTTATTTATTATTTAATGCCTCCACAAATAAATAGATTAATTGCAGTTCTTCCATGTGCATAAATTTTTTGATTTGGATATTGGTCAATAATAGTCATATTTAATTGAAATGAATTTCTCTGCTCACAGAAATGGAGAAACTAAAGAAAAAATCGTTGGATCGTGAACGCGTTTCAATATCAAGGGAAATTTCGAAAGATAGAGTTATTTCCAGCTCAAGCAGAGAATCTTCTGTAACACGCGACAAATCAGCATCACAAAACGAAAGCAAGGTGAAGGCGTCTCATTCGTCTGACGAAGATGAAAAGGAAGATTTTATAACTATTCCTACTTTACGCGAATATTCGAAGAGTCTTTCTCGTACCCCATCGCCATTCCTAAGGAAACATGAGATTGAAAATAATAAAAAAGCGGATAGGTCTGGTGATGATGCTTCTGGAAAAGATGGACATGTTGAAGAAAATAAAACTAGAGAAAAAGATCCCAAAAAAGGAAAACGTAAACATCAGACCGAATCAGAAAGCGAAAGTAGTGAGGAAGTTGCTAAATCCAAGAGTAAAGCTAAGCTTAAGCGTAAAGAGAAAGCAACTTCGAAAAGAAGTAAGAAGACCAAAAAAGAGAGTTCTTCCAGTGATAGCGAATCTGAGGAATCTTCATCAAGCGATTCTGAGGAAGATAGAAAAAAGAAGAGCAAAAAGACATCTAAGAAAAAATTGGCAAAGAAATCCAGGAAAAAGAGGGCTCGTTCCTCTAGCTCAGATTCTAGCTCAGAGGAGGATGTTAAACATAAAAGTTCAAAGTCTAAACAAAAGAACATTCCAGAGGAATCTGACAACGATAAAAAGTCTAAAAAACGTAAAGATGTTAGCGTGGAGCGCTCTAGATCAGAAAAATCGGAAGCAAAGCAGGCCAAATCCAAAAAAGTTGAATCTGAAGATTCTCATGATGAAAGTTCAGAAAGTGATGAAAAATCTAATAAAAAGAAATCTGTCAAACGGGATTCTTCTAGTTCTGAAAAGGATGTCAAACGTAGTAAGAAACTGGACGCTACTAAAGAAAAATTGATTTCACCTGAAACAGGAAAGTCAAAGAAAGGGGATGAAAAAACGGTAAAAGCCAAACACACCGAAGAAGTTAAAACAAAGTCTAAAGATGAAAGTGAGAAGAGGGGGAAAAAACGCGAAAAAGACGAGTCATCCTCTGAGAGTGATCAAGTTTCTAAAAAGAAACCAAGAAAAAAGGTTTCAGAGTCGGAGTCTGAATCCGACAGTGATGAGCCTAAAAAATCTAAAAAGAACAAGAAGCACAAGAAACACTCCAAGAAGCATAAGAAACACAAAAAACATAAGAAGGCTTCAAAAAAGAAGGACGATTCATCCGACAGTGATGAAGCTGAGGAAGAAGAGGAAGAGGGTAAAGTAAACAATGAGGATTTGGAGAAAAAATTGCGTGAAAGAGCATTGAAGTCAATGAAGAAACAGACCAGTGCCTCTGGTTCAGATTAGCATTAAGATTTTGTTTGGTAGCACCCTGAATTCCTATGGTTTGGACTAAAACATAGGTTTTAATTTTTTTAAATATTTTCAATTACCATAAGAATGTATGAATTAAGATAACGTGTATGTCACCATGTTAGAAATAAAGTTTTAAAAAGGAATAATATTTTTTATTGATAAACAAAAGTTAACATTTGTAACAAAGTTTTAAAATATATTAAGTTACCTAACTTTGGGAAATTACTTTGGTTATCTTACACAGTAAAGCAGTAAAAAATAATTATTATTGACAATGTGTTCCTTATCTTCTTGAGTAACCTCTATATCCTGTGACTAAACTAGGAGTAACACCACTGTTATAGATATTACCGGTTCTTTTGTTATAATATCCATAGCCCAGATGATATGCGCCTTGGTTATATGGGCTATTGTATCCATAATAAGACACTAGTCCACCGTTTCCTCCATAGCCACCATATCCGCCATTTCCGGCAACATTACTTAGGCCATAGCCGCCGTATCTTTTGTAACCGTTGTAGTCATTGTAGCCGCCGTTGATCCCAGAATATCCGCCTGAGATCCCGGCGTATCCACCTTGGTTCCCGGCGTATCCGCCGTAGCCAGAGTTTCCAGCGTATCCGCCATAGCCAGAGTTCCCGGCGTAACCGCCATATCCAGAGTTCCCGGCGTATCCGTTGTAGCCGTACGCGTTGTCATATCCACCGTACCCCCCATAGTATGAATTGTAGTTGTTATATTTGTCATCTAAAGTGCCGTAGCCCGTAACTCCGTAACCACTATAGCTGCTTGCACTAGGGTAACCGCCCCAATCCGAATAACCGCGAACATCTGAAGTAAGAAAATGACAAACATCAGAACAAGATTCAATTGAGAAACTAAGATTATGATTCTACATAACTAAAATACTTACACGAGCTACTAGCGTCAGTAACTAAATCATCTTTTTGTTGATCTACTTGTTTAGGAATCAAGGCCTTTTCTAGATCCGAGGTTTCACTTGGAGCTGCACAGGCATAGCCAGCTGCTGCCACCAAAACAGTAAATATTCTTAAAGCCATTGCTGTCAACAAAAATATATATCTATTATAAACCTATATCAAAGTTTTCACACGTTAAATGGTCAACATCACGAAACATCCCGTCTATCCCCTTCTAGTCGCATTCTATGAAAAAGGGTGAATAATATTTTGAAAACTATCCCAAGTATGGGTAAATGCAAGTTGGTTTGTTTGTTACCTCTTCATAGATAAACCGCTGAACCGATCTCCATGAACAAGTAATATAAGAAAAAGAGAGAGAATATTAAAAATCAGTCAAGACTCCGCGTAAGAATAAAAATGTTTTTTTGTTTGTATTATGTTTGCGCGAATAAAGCGCCACCTTCATGCGTGAATTTAGCGCCAGCTGCAAAAGAATGCAGGTTTTTAATTATGTCCATATTGGGGTAGCCCAGTTGGGGCAGAGTCGAATAATCAAAGTAGAAATTTATTGTTTTAATATGGAAATATATAAAGGAGGAATATAAGCAAGGGCAAACCACATTTCCGAATTGATACCTAATTATCTTTTAGTAATATTAATAGTAAGTAGATGGGAACTTTTAACATAAACTTTGAATTTTTTGTTATGCAAATGGAGGAGCGATTCAGTCAGTTTACTATTGTAGTATAACTTATTGAGTTATCTAATTAAAATTTAATCTGGAGGGCCGTGGCTTGTGTGGTCTAATGAAATTCTTGGAACACGTTCATAATTAATTTAGTAATTTACGCGAAGGTAAATTGTACTACTAACTTTGGAGTAGGTTCACACTTCCCAGACTTGCGTGACCCTCAAATGAATAAATGGTAGTTTGTAAGACCATTCTCACGCTTAGGTTTTGACCCATGAACGTTGTGTGCTTAGCAAATCATTATCATAGTTCAAGTACAGACTACCATAGAAGTGGCATTACGTCCCGCCTTCGTGAATCCCTTATTAGTTTTAGTTAATAGCATTTCAGACTTAATTATGACGAGGAAAATGTTAATGTAAGGTTTCCAGATTCCAGAAGAAGAAAAATAATTCAATAAAAATGAAATCGTTTATAAATTTAATTTATGCAAAACTAATGCCATCTTTATCTTTTTTGTTAAATTGGTTTTCCTGCGTATTAATTATTGCGTGACACTAATTTTGTTAAAACTAAACAAAAATACACTCATTATTTGTTTAGTGTTCCAGCTTGAAAATTTCTACATAGATACATAGGTATATACATTTTTAAAATAGCAGTATAGATCTGCTGGCGCAAGAGGCGTCCAAAATGGCATAGTGAGTGGTTGCTGAAATTATAGGATTTTGTTAGGGCCCTTACGCACTAGCGGCTAACCGCGGGGGCGGCTAACCGCGCGGCTAGCCGCTTTTCCAGTTTAATATGCAACCGCTTATGATCGTACGCACTAAACCGCCACAAAATTTCAACCGCGGCGGTTGAATGGAGGGCCGCGGCCCGCTTCGCGGCTAGCCGCCATCTTGTGTATACGCACTGGCGGTTAGTTTGCGGCGAGCCGCCGGTGAAGTATGCACGTGTTTTGAGTTGCGCAGCCATGAACTTCGACACAGAGAAATTCATTGTTGAAATTCAACAACGAGAAGCTATTTGGAATTGTGAAGGAGCAGTTTATAAGAATAGAGATTTAAAACGGAAACAGTGGGAAGAATTAGTAGATATTTTTGGAAAAGAAGAGATGACAACAGAGGCAAAAAAAAGTCTTGGTAAGTATTTATTATTATTGTTACATATTTTTAAACGAAACTAAACATACTTTAAACATCTTAGAACATAATAAATAGGTCTATTTTCAGTTAAATCATATTTCTTTGCCATTCTAATTTCCCATCAGTCATAAAATATTCGGCAAACAATTCTCTGTATCTCAACGCAGTTTTATTGTTCCTTCTTAACCCTTCCTGTGTTACATTTTCTGGCAAAGGGCAACTGAGTGAGTCGTCGAAACAATAGCCATCTCGATCTCTTACAAAATTATGTAAGACACAAGTAGCTTTTATGATATCTTTTGCTAGAGTGAATTGAACATTTAGAGGTCTATGAAATATACGCCACTTGTTTGCATAAATTCCAAAACTGCATTCTACATATCTTCTTGCTCTAGAAAGCCTGTAATTGAACGTTCTTTTGGTTTCATCCAAATCTTTTTTTGCGTATGGGCGCATTAAATTCGTAGATAACGCAAATGCCTCGTCGCCTACAAATACGTATGGGATACATGTCTCGCTGCTTTGTGAAATCGGTTGTGGCTCTGGAATATCCAATTGGTTTTTTTGCATTTTTTCATAGAAAACCGAATTTTGAAATATTGACGAGTCACTGAATTTACCAAAAGCTCCAATATCAACCATAACAAATTTATAATTACTGTCGCATATTGCTAATAAAACCAAAGAGAAAAAACTTTTATAAGTAATTAAAACACATCGAGCCACTGTTATTAGGTGCAATGCATCGTATGTGCTTGCCGTCAACAGCACCTAAGCAGTTAGGAAAATTTGCTCTTTGAAAAAAATCATTGGCAATTTTTTTCCAAGCGTCTTTGTTTGGTTCAGGCAAACAAATATCTTTCAGACAAAACCAAATTGCAAAACAAACTTCTCGTACGATTTCTGCTACAGTGCTTACTCCAATTTTGAATGTATAATGTAGTTCCGTGAATGTACAACCTGTTGCAAAATATCTGAAACAAACATTTTATTATTATTACATGTTTTATTGAATTCAATGACCTATGTATATTCTTTATTGCACATGTCACACGAATTACAACAAATCTATTACTTTATGACTAAATCATTAACTTGTTTGTTGTATTGTTCTAGGAAAAGAATTACAAAAGAAATGGAAGAACATTAGGGATAATTTCGTGAAAGCTCTAAAGGACAATGTTACCAGGAGTGGGTCAGCGGCTAAGAAAAAGACTCAATACATATTTTACAATAATTTAATGTTTTTGAAGGACACAGTATCTATCAATGAAACTGATTCAAGCATGCAAAGGCAAGAAAATGAAAGAAATGAAACAGAAAACGTAGCTGACCCAGTCGTAGTACCACCGCCAAAACGAAAAAAAAAGAAAAATAAAGAAGATGATATAGGAGTTGAATTGATTAACGTCTTAAATAAGAATGTAGAGTTGAAAAAGGCGGAAGAAGATGAAGATAGACTTTTCTTTTTGTCGTTGGTTAGTGAAATAAAAAAAGTGCCTGAACATATACGCCTACGTACAAAATCTCAAATAATGCAAGTCATTACTGAAGCCCAAACGTCTGGATACAACTACTGTAACTCTACTTGGGATTACGTACGACCATTCTACAACCAAGGGCCATCCCAAGGATATCAGACACCATCATTTGCTAGAAATAATAACCCACCACCACCGCCCTCAGTTCCACCTACACACCGTGGAACATGTAATCAAGAACAATCTGTAATGTCTCCTGAATCAACATATTCACAGATATCTCAAGAATCTGATTATCTAGATCTTTTTAATGATAATAATTCTCAGTAATAGTTATAGTTTACTACTTTTTTTATTCAATTATAAACCCACATTGCGATTAAAATTAAAACATAATAACTACTAAAACTTTTTTTATTTTTATCATACTTACCTTAATGTTATTACTAATTTCTCTTCGGGTTGGATACAATCACGAAATTTAGTATCTTGTCCTTTGATGGTGTCATATAAAACTGTTAGTAGTTCTTCAAATGACGAAACACTCATTCTAACATAGCCGAAAAATTTATCTTGGTGCTTCTTCAGTTCTTGAAAACAACTTGCGAACTGGCCGAATTCGTTGCGTGTTTCTAGTAAAGGATGAATCCAGTATCTTTTTTTATATTTCTTTCGTTGTTTTCGGGAGTAAAAATAAATAACACAAGCTATCTCGACGGCGTCCATTTTATTTATGGGCCACGCGCCTTCGAGCGGTCCAACCGCTTAACGCGGTTTCATCGCGGCTGACCGCTATGGCGGCCAACCGCGAAGAAACCGCGTTAAGCGGTTGGACCGCTCGAGTCTAACCGCCTAGCGGCCAACCGCTAGTGCGTTAGGGCCCTTAGGTTGAGAAAGTTGCATTTTAAAATTAAGAACGATTTTGAAATGGAACTCGACAGGTATTGGTTTTGGGGCCACTGTGTTATTCTCTTTAATATTATTCTTCGATTCGAAGTAATGATCATGAGGTTGATGCAGCGTGTTATTGTTTATTATTTTTTTTACTTTATCTCAAATTTACTTCAATGATATATTTCAAAATTAAAAAGATGTTGTTGGTCCGTAAATAATTTCATGATTCTGTATAGAGTTTCCACTTAATTCATATTTTACATTAATTAGAATATTGCGGAGTGTTGATTTCATTAGTTTGTTTTTAATCGACTTAAAAAGCAGGGGATTATCAGTTTAAATTTATCTTTATTTTCCACGATGTTGTTTTTTTTTTTTAGTTTGATACGTATTAACACGATCACTATTGTTTAATTTAGATTTTTAACATAAATTTTCATCTGGAAGTCATCATCGTATGTGGAATGGAAAATTCAAACAAGTAGATTTGGATATTTTTTTTTAATCTTGATGTCATTCTATGAGTAAGTAGTAAGTACTTTATGCAGATGACTGCATTTTTTTAATTTCTTTCGTTGTTTTTACACGTATATCATAATAAAAAGTAATTATTTTAAATGGCTAGTGACAATTTTAATGATGAAAAATATTTATAAAGTTTTTTTTAATTATTTATATTTTGTTTGAAAAACTTTTTTGTCAAAATTAATTTTTTATTTGTTTGTTCTTTCGTTAAATTTGATAATCTATTTTTATAACTTAAACAGTGCAATAATTAAAAAAAGAATAACTTACTATAAATATGTCCGACGTACAACAATGACTTACAGGCAGTAACGCACGCGCACTTATGTGCCGAGCGGAGATGCGCTCTGCGTGCGCACGCGTGCGTCCAAACCTTATAAACCGTGGGAGTTTTTGTCTTGTAATTGACAATGGTCACCAGGGAGGTAATGAGTCAGTTTGTAGGCAATGCGTCCTTCTGATGAGGCGCTATGACGCAGGATTTCTGTCACAATTGTCTTACAAACATACATGCAACGAGAGACGAGTTTCGGAGTAAGTTACACTCATGTGAAGGACGGGGCAATGCAAAAATAATTATTGTTCCGGACACTTATGCAGTCGTCTATAATACCTAATTAAATCTGTTGCGATTTTTTAGGCGATCGGCTAGCAACCTGTCACTATTTACATCACAATTCTATCATCAAATCATAAGACGGTTGGCTTTGTCTATCCCGCATGAGATATAGACGTGACTATATCTATGTATGTTGTGTACATAAGTTTAGTACACATTATGTAAGTATGTTGTTTAGGAACACTTATGATTACGTTATATCCCTTGTGGGGTAGACAGAGCCAACAGTCTTGAAATGATTGATCAGCCACGTTCAGCTATGTGGCTTAATATAATTATGAAATACTAGCTGTGCCTGCGACTTCGTCCGCGTGGAATAGTTATTTTGGGCATCATTGAAGCCCTCAAGGATGCTCCTTCCCCGATTTTTTTCACATTTTCCATTATTTCTTCGCTCCCAATAGTTGCAGCTAGACGTTATATAGCCTAAAGTCTTCCTCGATAAATGGTCTATTCAACACAAAAATAATTTTTCAATTCGAACTATGTTGCCGTCGTCGGGTCTTCCCATACTCCCTTAGGGGAGTCGGAGTAGGTCAGGGCTTTTGGCCCTCTTCAATGGCATCATCGCTGCCTACGACTGTAGGCAGGTCGATGGGGCGGCTGTTGCGTACTGAGTCTTCACGTCTTCATACACTGGGAGTTCCCATCGGCGGCGGCGTCGTCACTGGTCAACGACGTCTGCCGCAAGGCGAGGGGAGGGTTTCACCCAACGATCCGGAGGGCGGGTGTGGAGCGGCGCGATACCGCGCGCCTGCAGGTGGCCGTGCGATGACGCGTCCGCCCTCTCGAACGTCTAGGTTCTCCCACTTCAGGTCCCTGAGGATCGTCGAGTTCTTCACGTAGCGCGAGGCTCCGGAACTGCTCTGAGACTTTGGTTCTCTTGGGCTCTGAGTCTTGTGTTGGTCTCAGAGCAGTATGCGTACCACGCCGGGGCCGCGTACGTGAGGCGGGATCTGACGTACGTTTGGAAGATCCCGAGCTTCGTCCTCAGGGGGAGGCTGGAGGAGAGAACTGCGTGAACTCTCCCCCTGGCTGTCTTGGTCATGATGCTTGATCTCGTCTTCTACCCCTTTTATAGCCTGCCGCCTCGAGCCGCGTCGAGCGCGGCAACCGTTACGCAAAATTATAGCATGATTCAGTATTTACGCGCGATGGCTTCTTAGGGTATTTCATTTCATGTATAAGTTTGGTGTTTCTATACCGATTTCGATGATTCTTTGAGTGATGATGATTGAATATGTACTTATATTAATTTTTAAGAATTACGAATGAGTGTGAGTGTTATTGGTATTATCTATAAACGTCAGACTAAAGAAATATAATCAGAAATCTCCGAACTGCTAAGCTATTAGGAATTACACGTGTTATTGTAAGTGAACCATAAAAGACAGACTTATGCTGTCTTGGGATATTTTTTTAATAATTTAATGTAAAATATTTCCGTTATACATGGTTTCGCTGTATCTTTAACCATTAAGGCTGCACACGCGACGGAAGCTTAAAAATTCAAGTAACTTCTCCCGTTTTCCCAACATTTCCTTTTACTGCTCTGCTCCTTCTGATTGTAGCGTCATGAAAAGTATACTATAACCTGCTCAGGAGTATGAAGAATAACTGTACCAAGTTTCGTTAAAATCCGTCAAGTGGTTTTTGTTTCTATAAAGAACATACAGACAGACAGACAGACAGACAGACAGACAAAAAATTTACTGATTGCATTTTTGGCATCAGTATCGATCACTAATCACCCCCTGATAGTTATTTTGAAAATATATTCCATGTACAGAATTGACCTCTCTACAGATTTATTATAAGTATAGATATAGATATAGATAGATGTAGGCGTACTTTCGTAGGTACTTGAACTAAAATTCGGTCCTCACCGTCAATGGTGTCAACTGAATATCAGCTGTCAAAATTTAAATAAAAACAAGGTTCACTATAATATATGTAATATGGCTGTTGTAGGTGTAGGCTAGAATTGTAACTGTTATCTTCCTTTAGTGACAAGGAATCATTTCAATTAAGTAGGAAACATTTTTGAAAAATTAAACCATTAGTTCAGGTACACTCAAAATACAAAATAAAGTTCAAAGTATTATGAATGTTTTAGGAATGGCACCGGTAATTTTTTTTGTTTAATTTAAAGAATTTTTACAATATTTGCGGAAGCGATCAGAATACTCTATGTGATTTTTTGCCAAATTTACATTACACATTAATTGTCTAAAAGACATTGAATTGTACACTTATAGATATTTTTTACGTTTGAGGTAATGTGTTGAATACGGAAGCGTGTGAGCTATGACAAATTATCGGTGAAATGATTACGATGACGTTGAAATTACTCTCATGCTCGGCTGGCTCGAGGTCGACGAAGAAGGTCATCTGTCATTCTAAGATTTTGGGAGTGAGTGAGGGTTCTAGGTTTACGACGTAAATTTTTGTCTGGTTTAAAGTAGATTTTAGGATACAAAAGCTATCGCTACTCCTATCAAATTTATTCGTAACCTCTAACCTTAATGATACTATTATGTATTTAAAATACTTACTGTACTACCCAATAGTTTTTTCTTTCCATATTTATTAAAAACAATGTTTAGAATTCTTTCGGCGTTGAATGTCATTGGAAATGTAGCTGTAGTAGATGATTAGATCATTTCATTTTCAGTAGGATGCCAGTGATGCTACTAAATTATCTTGATACATATTTAAGTCGATAAATACTTACATTTTAAACTAATTTATATTATACTAGCTGTGCTCGCGACTTCGTCCGCGTGGAATAGTTATTTTGGGCACCATTGGAGCCCTCAAGGATGATTAATTTTCCCCGTCTTTTTCATATTTTACCTACATTACTTCTTTGCTCCTAATAGTTAAAGCGCGATGTTATATAGCCTAAAGCCTTCCTCAATAAATGGTCTGTTCAACCCAAAAATAATTTTTCAATTCTAACCAGTAGATCCTGAGATTAGCGCGTTCAATAAAAAAACAAACAAACTCTTCAGCTTAATAATTTTTTATTTATATTTAGAAGAAAAAGCAAAATTAATAAACAAATATGAAAAGATGAATGTAAATACCTATAGAAGATATAAATGACGTTTGCTATAGCCTTACTTTATTTTAGAAATTAATTAATAATATAAGAATTTCAATATTGTTTTATTTCAGTAGGTAGGTACATAAAAATTGACTTTACACTTATTAATGTTGGTAAATTTTCTATGTAGTCCATTGTAAATGTTGCGGCATTGTCGTCCTAAAACTCATTATCTAACTGAGGTGACAAACCCACCACTTAGTTCTTGTCTAATCCTACCAAGACACTTAAGTTTTTTGTTGGTAGAGAAAAAACCTGGGTTTGGCTTTTCTGAAGCAAAATAAAAAATAGAATCTGAATAAATGTAAATATTAAATAATACCTATATTATTCAGACTTCTATGATATTAAACAGAAACCCATAGACGTTGAAACCTGACAGATTGTCTGAAAATCTTCCCTTCAGACTTAATAACCTAATCTTGCTAATTCTCAATATTTATTACATTTTCAGAATAACAAACATAATACATAATTTTATAATATCTATCATTATTTGATTCATGAAGCGTTGTTCATGATCCTAATTTTAGGCTCAAGCTCATCTTGGTTATTAAATTACGCGTGAAACTGACCCTTGCGGAAAATTGTCTTTTTTATCTTCGTTCTCATAACGACATAAATACGGGGATACTTATTATAAAGGTTGAGTAAAATCATCATCTATCGTCCTCCTGGCGGTAATCAGTCCCGGTTCTTATCCTCACCGATGAGGAGTCCGAGGTATATAACCACTAGCCTGGATTGAGTAAGTCAAGTTTTTACACGAAGCAACTCCCTTCTGACTTCCGCATTCTTTGCAGGGAAACCTTACCCTCTTAGATCATGCTTACACATCTAGCTGCTCAAATGTCCAGGTTTTCTCACAGTGTTTTCCTTCACCGTTAGATTATAAGTTAGGAATATAATTGTTCATAACTCAGAAAAGAGTCGCTATTATACATATATTTTTTATTGGGATACTTTTTAACCATTCGACCACAGATGTGTTAAGCAAGGTTAGGCTGTTTTCGTAACCAAACAAAATCTTATTTTTTAAATACTTAGCCTATTTTTATATATTAGGCTATAAAACCCGTTTGGCCCACTACTTATGTCCTCGACTCTGAACGATATTAGTGATGAAAAATATTGTTTTTCTTTTTGACCTGGGTTTTGATGTTCATCGTTTATATATATTTATATGTTCTAAACGGAGTAGTTCGTTGATTTAATCTGGGTGATTTTCCCCTTATACATCGTCGAATAAAAAAATTGCAGCAGTCTGTATCACTTAAATCAAGCTTAAATAACATCATCGCACTATCTGAGAATAACATAACAGGGCAAGGTTATGGCTCGTTAAATGGTCTAATGTATCATGGTCATGGCTTATATGGATTCTGAAGATATTCCTTGTCATGCAAATAGCGTCATTATCTGATGACTAGGAAAAGAGCAGATCGTTATTAAAATTTGTATTGACAATAACTGCAATTAAACTGATGATTGTTTTTATATTTGTCTAGACCCAGAGGATTGTTTTATATATCTACCTAATTTCTATTTATAAGTCCATAACTAGACTTATAAATTGAAATTAGGTAGACATACTCTATATTTTTCGTTCGTCTGGTTTTTGAAGAAAAAGTTAAATTTGAAAAAAACCAAAAGACTTTTTGCTTCCTATTTATATGTAATATAAAGTACTTGTACTATTATAAATTAATTTTGTGTTTATCCTGAAGCTGAAAAAATTTGTACATTTTCTCAACTCACAACTCAATCAAATGGCTGGCAAAATGTTCTGTTCGGCAAGTTTATTATCTACAAACGAAGCGGTAAAATGTACGTCCTAAGTGGCCAAGTAAAAAATGCCGGTACTATAAAATGTCTAAGAGGATTTTGGAACGTGCTATAGGCGCGGCATCGGCATTTTATAAAATACTGATCATCTATAGATGCTTGGCAGATTACAATGTTGTAGAGTTTAGTAAAACTACAACACCAAAAATATAGTTAAAAAGTAATATTAAAACAATACGGTAACGACGCCTTATATCTGAAAATTTTAAATACATATAATAGAATAGTACTTCATTCAAAACCTTGGAAGGTATTACTGTAACATCATTGTAGCCTTAGTATTATAGACACTTGTGTAAATCGCCCCAAGTAAGAGGTTTATGCCGTATACGAGGACCGCACTGACCCGTGACGCCGCATTTGAGTCACGGTCGCATGCATGAGACATGTATAGTAGATACTCTACCTGAGACCAGAAATGGCCAGGGTAAAAAGACATACCTAACTTTTGCACGTAGGTGAATTGTAGCTACATATAAATAATCACGTCCATATCCCTTGTGGGGTAGACAGAGCTAACAGTTTCAAATCCCACCTCGGTCATGTACCTACCTATGATTATTTTTAAAGTTATGTACATTAGTTTCAATACTAACCGAAACTTTTACGGTGAGGGAAAACATCGTGAGGAAACCTGCACATTTCAGGCAACTGGATGTGTAACCATGGATCCAATACGGGTCAGGTTTACCTGCAAAGGTTGCGGAGGTCAGATAAGAGTCGCTTCGTGTAAAAACGTGACTCACCCAATCCAGGATCCATGGTCAGAGGTATACCCCGGGCTCCTCTCCAGAGAGGTAAGGATGCAACCTGGACTAAAGCCAGGAGGAAGAATTAGGTATATATTATTATGTATAATTATATATTAATTGTTGTGATGTAACTAAAAATTCTAAAATGTCATCATAATATATTATTGTAATAAAAAACCACCAACAACCTACTTCTACCTATAAGTTGTTATTTTTGCCTGAACGTATGTCGTTGTCTAGTTACTGTAGATAATATTGCGACGGTATACTCTTAGTTCTATTCCTAAATACGGCGATTGGTAAAAGGTTCAATAAATGGGCCACACGACAGTAAAAAAAATCCGTCAATAATTTCTTTGATTTTTATTTTAATGGAAACACAATTCTTTTTCACATAGCAAGATCTAGTTCAGAAATATTCTTTCGTATACACGTTTAATCTCCTATCATATTTTTGTAAATATTACATACTGTTGTGTTTTTGCTCATTACATACAATAAACTAAAATATCACTAACTAATTCAAAAACAATAAATAAGTACGACACAAATATCTAGATCGATCGATTTTGGGACCGTCCAAGAAGTTTATTTTTATCAGTCAATCCCAAAATCAGCAATCTACCGACCTGACTTTATTTCTGCGACTTGATCATCGCTTTATCGTTCGTTTTGTCGTCCAAAATTCTAGGGTGAACCGCTATTCTGCGTAAGCTTTTCTTCATCGGTTTAATTTGATTTTTCAGGAGATCTTCTAGCTCGGACAGTGAGCTGATTTCTTTCAAATTATTGAAACTAGCACTGCGCGCTCCATTCCATCTGTTTAGGTAACGGTATACATCTCTGTTGTTTGCTTGACACTGAGCACAATTGTATGGTACAGGGACGGCGCTGGGGAAGTTCTGTTGTGCCATGTTCATGCCGGATCCATTTCCTGGACAGTATGGTACGAAAACTACTGGCACAAAACCGATAATACCATACGGAGCATACGTTGGCCCTGCATTGGCTGGGCTTTGACCTCCCTGTACTTGAGTCGTGGTGTCATTATTTCCAGGATTCACGAGATAGCATGGACAAGAGCCAGGGCTTGGGACGATAGGAAGTGGGTAGGGTATGACGTAGATGGGGAAAGGAGGCATTTGACTAGAAGGAGGAACGTAATTTGGCGGCTGTACTCCAGTGCCTGAAGGAGCGCCGACTGAATCCCCACCACCTGGAAGAAATCAAACCACTTTGTCAGTCTTTCTTTCGATATAAACCAGTCAACATAAGAAATATTTGTAAAATTTGCGCATTAACATTATGAGAATACTCGTTCGTAGAGTATTTAGGAATCTCTTTCGGACATGTACCAAAATATTTTTACATTAATTCTTGCGTATACTTCGTTATTAGCAATTTTTTTTAAAGCTATAATGAAATGTTACCTGGTTGTCCGGGTTGACCTGGTTGTCCGGGTTGCCCAGGTTGACCTGGCTGACCTGGTTGATTCGGACCACCTGGTTGTCCTGGCTGGCTTGGGTATCCAGGTTGAGAAGGTTGACCACCACCTTAAAGCAAAGATTATATGATAATGATTTGTTTTTGTTAAGGGTCACGCATATTTTGACCCTTGACGAATGTGAATGAAGCAAACGAAGTATGAAGGGATTGTAAAAAGGGGAACTAGGTATGAATATGATTTCTTAAAAGGTCATGTCCTCTAGGATTTTGTATACACGGCTTTATGGAAAGGAAAAGTCGCAACGAGGACATACCAGAACTATGATGGCGATTATTTGTAAAAGGTAATTTTTAATAGCATTTGATTACAGTCTTCGATGACTGAGACTATAATAATCAGACGGCTAAGGCCAAATTAATTTGTCCTTGCATTCAACAGAAAACATTTACGTATATAAGAATAAGACAGAATGTTAATGTAAGTGCCGTGTGGTTCCCGGCACCAATAAAAAAAAGAATAGGTCCACTCCATCTCGTTCCCATGGATGTCGTAAAAGGCGACTAAGGGATAGGCTTATAAACTTGGGATTCTTCTTTTAGGCGATGGGCTAGCAACCCGTCACTATTTGAATCTCAATTCTATCATTAAGCCAAACAGCTGAGCGTGGCCTATCAGTCTTTTGAAGACTGTTGGCTCTGTCTACCCCGTAAGGGATAGAGACGTGATCATGTGTGTGTGTGTGTGTGTGCAGAATGTTAATTTCTTGAAAGACAATAATATCTAGATAAGCTAAGCTACATAAGTCACAATATCGTTCATAATTATATATTTTTTATCCTTATCCAATCTTAGATTAATATAAATAAGTACCTGGGTATCCGGGTTGCCCTGGGTAACCGGGTTGTCCGGGGCCTCCTTGTTGGCCAGGCTGGCCAGGCTGACCTGGATATCCAGGTTGACCGGGGCCTCCTTGTTGTCCGGGCTGTCCAGGTTGTCCGGGTTGTCCTGGGTAACCAGGCTGTCCTGGTTGACCAGGTTGCCCTGGGTAACCGGGTTGACCGGGGCCTCCTTGTTGTCCGGGCTGTCCAGGTTGTCCGGGTTGTCCTGGGTAACCAGGCTGTCCTGGTTGACCAGGTTGCCCTGGGTAACCGGGTTGACCGGGGCCTCCTTGTTGTCCGGGCTGTCCAGGTTGTCCGGGTTGTCCTGGGTAACCTGGCTGTCCTGGTTGACCAGGTTGCCCTGGGTAACCGGGTTGACCGGGGCCTCCTTGTTGTCCGGGCTGTCCAGGTTGTCCGGGTTGTCCTGGGTAACCAGGTTGTCCTGGTTGACCAGGTTGCCCTGGGTAACCGGGTTGACCGGGGCCTCCTTGTTGTCCAGGCTGTCCAGGTTGTCCGGGTTGACCGGGTTGTCCTGGGTAACCAGGCTGTCCTGGTTTGCCAGACTGGCCTGGTTGTCCGGTTTGACTAGGGCCACCTATGAAGCAACATAATCCTTAATATACAAGCCTGACCTTAGCATTAACATTAAATAAAGAAAAAAATGACCGGCGAAATACTCTTTTATTATTTTGGCTGTGAACCCAAGTATTTAAACGATTTTTTCCTTCTAGTGAATAATATGTTCAGACAACAAGACACCTTAGTCTTTCTGTAAAACTATGGCCACTCTGGCTGGTGGCGTTGGTTTATTTTGGGTGAATGTCCAGATTCGGAAACAAACTGAAGTAAAGAAAAAGTAAAAACTTACCTGGCTGGCCTGGTTTGCTAGGCTGTCCTGGTTGTCCTGGGTAGCCGGGTTGTCCAGGCTGTCCGGGCTGTCCTGGTTGTCCTGGGTAGCCGGGTTGTCCAGGCTGTCCGGGCTGTCCTGGTTGTCCTGGGTAGCCGGGTTGTCCAGGCTGTCCGGGCTGTCCTGGTTGTCCTGGGTAGCCGGGTTGTCCAGGCTGTCCGGGCTGTCCTGGTTGTCCTGGGTAGCCGGGTTGTCCAGGCTGTCCGGGCTGTCCTGGTTGTCCTGGGTAGCCGGGTTGTCCAGGCTGTCCGGGCTGTCCTGGTTGTCCTGGGTAGCCGGGTTGTCCAGGCTGTCCGGGCTGTCCTGGTTGTCCTGGGTAACCGGGTTGTCCAGGCTGTCCGGGCTGTCCTGGTTGTCCTGGGTAACCGGGTTGTCCGGGGCCACCTTGCTGTCCAGGTTGACCAGGTTGGCCGGGTTGTCCTGGATATCCTGGTTGAGCAGGTTGACCGGGTTGTCCTGGGTATCCTGGTTGACCGGGCTGGCCGGGTTGTCCTGGGTATCCTGGTTGTCCGGGCTGGCCGGGTTGACCAGTTTGTCCTGGGTAACCTGGTTTTCCTGGAGTACCTGGCTGTCCAGGTTGATTAGGGCCACCTTGTTGTCCAGGTTGACCAGGCTGGCCGGGTTGTCCTGGGTATCCTGGTTGACCAGGCTGGCCGGGTTGTCCTGGGTATCCTGGTTGACCAGGCTGGCCGGGTTGTCCTGGGTATCCTGGTTGTCCGGGCTGGCCGGGTTGACCAGGTTGTCCTGGGTATCCTGGTTTTCCTGGAGTACCTGGCTGTCCTGGTTGACTAGGGCCACCTTGTTGTCCAGGTTGACCAGGCTGGCCGGGTTGTCCTGGGTATCCTGGTTGACCAGGCTGGCCGGGTTGTCCAGGTTGTCCTGGGTATCCTGGTTTTCCTGGAGTACCTGGCTGTCCTGGTTGACTAGGGCCACCTTGTTGTCCAGGTTGACCAGGCTGGCCAGGTTGTCCTGGGTGCCCTGGTTGACCGGGCTGGCCGGGTTGTCCTGGGTGCCCTGGTTGACCAGGGTGGCCGGGTTGTCCTTGTTGCCCTGGCTGTCCGGGTTGACCGGATTGCCCTGGTTTGACTGGAGTACCCTGCTGTCCTGGTTGGCTAGGGCCACCTTAAAAGAACACAATGTAAATTTTAAACAATACATAAGTATATATTGTATAAATTATGTTAATTTTAATAAACTAAAAATAATTTTAAAATAATATATTTACCTGGCTGTCCTGGGTAGCCGGGTTGCCCAGGTTGTCCTGGGTGGCCTGGTTGACCGGGTTGTCCTGGCTGTCCTGGATATCCGGGTTGACCGGGTTGGCCGGGTTGTCCTGGATGGCCTGGTTGGCCGGGTTGTCCTGGCTGGCCTGGGTGGGCGGGTTGTCCTGGCTGGCCTGGTTGACCGGGTTGTCCTGGTTGTCCTGGCTGTCCTGGGTAGCCGGGTTGTCCTGGTTGTCCTGGGTAGCCGGGTTGTCCTGGTTGTCCAGGCTGGCCAGGTTGTCCTGGTTGACTAGGTCCACCTTAAAACGAAGAGACATATGGTTTTATACTTCGTGTTGTTTGACAGATAGACCTATCCTTTATTTTCAGTTGTTCGTTCTCTACATAATTGACTTGTTGCTATTTTATAAATGAAATAGAGTACCCCGTGGCTAAGCACGCTTAGAATAAAAACAACTTTTTCTTCTCACGGGAAATCCTTTCAATACACCCGGGGAAAATGGCAAAAAATACATACTATGTTTAAATTTTGCAAGTTTGACATAAATTATGGAGAAACTATTTCATCATCTTTATCAGCCGAAGAGAGGATGATACTCTTGTAAATTTCGTAATTGTTCATCCTCATTTAGGTTCTACGAGGTGGTGAGTGCTACATTCTACCGAAATCGATAGAGAATGTGCGCTTAATGACTACCAATGATCACGATCCTCAGCACTGAGTGAGCGACTAAAGAGAAAGATTTTAACATAAAAAGTTTATAAGTATATGTTCTAGGAATGACGGAAACTTAAATATTATTACCTGGCTGTCCGGGCTGCCCTGGGTAGCCAGGTTGACCGGGTTGTCCTGGTCCTCCCTGTTGACCGGGTTGTCCTGGGTGACCGGGCTGTCCGGGTTGTTCGGGATATCCGGGCTGTCCTGGTTGTCCTGGGGTGCCGGGTTGTCCTGGGTGAACGGGCTGTCCGGGTTGTCCTGGATATCCAGGCTGTCCTGGTTGTCCTGGGGTACCGGGTTGTCCTGGGTGACCGGGCTGTCCGGGTTGTCCTGGATATCCGGGCTGTCCTGGTTGTCCTGGGGTACCGGGTTGTCCTGGGTGACCGGGCTGTCCGGGTTGTTCGGGATATCCGGGCTGTCCTGGTTGTCCTGGGGTGCCGGGTTGTCCTGGGTGAACGGGCTGTCCGGGTTGTCCTGGATATCCAGGCTGTCCTGGTTGTCCTGGGGTACCGGGTTGTCCTGGGTGACCGGGCTGTCCGGGTTGTCCTGGATATCCGGGCTGTCCTGGTTGTCCTGGGGTACCGGGTTGTCCTGGGTGACCGGGCTGTCCGGGTTGTCCGGGATATCCGGGCTGTCCTGGTTGTCCTGGGGTACCGGGTTGTCCTGGGTGACCGGGCTGTCCGGGTTGTCCTGGATATCCGGGCTGTCCTGGTTGTCCTGGGGTGCCGGGTTGTCCTGGGTGACCGGGCTGTCCGGGTTGTCCTGGTCCTCCTTGTTGTCCAGGTTGTCCTGGTTGTCCCGGGTGACCAGGTTGTCCGGGTTGTCCTGGGTGACCGGGCTGCCCGGGTTGTCCTGGGTGACCGGGCTGTCCGGGTTGTCCTGGATATTCGGGCTGTCCTGGTTGTCCTGGATATCCGGGTTGTCCTGGTTGTCCAGGCTGGCTAGGTTGTCCTGGTTGACTAGGTCCACCTTAAAACAAAGAGACAATTAGTTTTATACTTCGTGTTGTTTGACAGATAGACCTATCCTTTATTTTCAGTTGTTCGTTCTCTACATCATTGACTTGTTGCTATTTTATAAATGAAATAGAATACCCCGTGGCTACGCCCGCTTAAAATAAGAACAACTTTTTCTTCTCACGGGAAATCCTTTTATTATGAACACCCGGGAAAAATAGCAAAAATAAATACTATGTTTACATTTTGAAAGTTTTCCACATAAATTATGGAGAAACTATTTCATCATCTTTATCAGCCGAAGAGAGGATGATGCTCTTGAAAATATGGTAATTGCTACAACCTCATTTAGGTTCTACGAGTTGGTGAGTGCTACGTTCTACCGAAATCGATAGAGAATGTGCGCTTAATGACTACCACTGATCACGATCCTCAGCAATGAGTGAGCGACTAATTTTTTTTAAAGAGAGAGATTTTGACATAAAAAGTATACTTATATGTATTTGATCTAGGAACGACGGAAACTTCTTTAGATTTTTTTTTACAGGAGCAAAGCTCCGGGTATATGTTAGTTTGTCAGCATTAATATTATTACCTGGCTGTCCGGGCTGCCCTGGGTAGCCAGGTTGACCGGGCTGTCCGGGTTGTCCTGGATATCCGGGCTGTCCTGGTTGTCCTGGGGTGCCGGGTTGTCCTGGGTGATCGGGCTGTCCGGGTTGCCCTGGGTATCCGGGCTGTCCTGGTTGTCCTGGGGTGCCGGGTTGTCCTGGGTGATCGGGCTGTCCGGGTTGTCCTGGATATCCGGGCTGTCCTGGTTGTCCTTGGGTGCCGGGTTGCCCTGGGTGACCGGGCTGACTGGGTTGTCCTGGTCCTCCTTGTTGTCCAGGTTGTCCTGGTTGTCCCGGGTGACCAGGTTGTCCGGGTTGTCCTGGATATCCGGGCTGTCCTGGTTGTCCTTGGGTGCCGGGTTGCCCTGGGTGACCGGGCTGACTGGGTTGTCCTGGTCCTCCTTGTTGTCCAGGTTGTCCTGGTTGTCCCGGGTGACCAGGTTGTCCGGGTTGTCCTGGATATCCGGGCTGTCCTGGTTGTCCTGGGGTGCCGGGTTGTCCTGGGTGACCGGGCTGTCCGGGTTGTCCTGGATATCCGGGCTGTCCTGGTTGTCCTGGGGTACCGGGTTGTCCTGGGTGACCGGGCTGTCCGGGTTGTCCTGGATATCCGGGCTGTCCTGGTTGTCCTGGGGTGCCGGGTTGTCCTGGGTGACCGGGCTGTCCGGGTTGTCCTGGATATCCGGGCTGGCCTGGTTGTCCTGGGGTGCCGGGTTGTCCTGGGTGACCGGGCTGTCCGGGTTGTCCTGGATATCCGGGCTGTCCTGGTTGTCCTGGGGTACCGGGTTGTCCTGGGTGACCGGGCTGTCCGGGTTGTCCTGGATATCCGGGCTGTCCGGGTTGTCCTGGATATCCGGGCTGTCCTGGTTGTCCTGGGGTGCCGGGTTGTCCTGGGTGACCGGGCTGTCCGGGTTGTCCTGGATATCCGGGCTGTCCGGGTTGTCCTGGATATCCGGGCTGTCCTGGTTGTCCTGGGGTGCCGGGTTGTCCTGGGTGACCGGGCTGTCCGGGTTGTCCTGGATATCCGGGCTGTCCTGGTTGTCCTGGGGTGCCGGGTTGTCCTGGGTGACCGGGCTGACCGGGTTGTCCTGGGTGACCGGGTTGTCCTGGTCCTCCTTGTTGTCCAGGTTGTCCTGGTTGTCCCGGGTGACCAGGTTGTCCGGGTTGTCCTGGATATCCGGGCTGTCCTGGTTGTCCTGGGGTACCGGGTTGTCCTGGGTGACCGGGCTGTCCGGGTTGTCCTGGATATCCGGGCTGACCGGGTTGTCCTGGGTGACCGGGCTGTCCGGGATGTCCTGGATATCCGGGCTGTCCTGGTTGTCCTGGGGTGCCGGGTTGTCCTGGGTGACCGGGCTGTCCGGGTTGTCCTGGATATCCGGGCTGTCCGGGTTGTCCTGGATATCCGGGCTGTCCTGGTTGTCCTGGGGTGCCGGGTTGTCCTGGGTGACCGGGCTGTCCGGGTTGTCCTGGATATCCGGGCTGTCCTGGTTGTCCTGGGGTGCCGGGTTGTCCTGGGTGACCGGGCTGTCCGGGTTGTCCTGGATATCCGGGCTGTCCTGGTTGTCCTGGGGTGCCGGGTTGTCCTGGGTGACCGGGCTGTCCGGGTTGTCCTGGATATCCGGGCTGTCCTGGTTGTCCTGGGGTGCCGGGTTGTCCTGGGTGACCGGGCTGTCCGGGTTGTCCTGGATATCCGGGCTGTCCTGGTTGTCCTGGGGTGCCGGGTTGTCCTGGGTGACCGGGCTGTCCGGGTTGTCCTGGATATCCGGGCTGTCCTGGTTGTCCTGAGGTGCCGGGTTGTCCTGGGTGACCGGGCTGTCCGGGTTGTCCTGGATATCCGGGCTGTCCTGGTTGTCCTGGGGTGCCGGGTTGTCCTGGGTGACCGGGCTGTCCGGGTTGTCCTGGATATCCGGGCTGTCCTGGTTGTCCTGGGGTGCCGGGTTGTCCTGGGTGACCGGGCTGTCCGGGTTGTCCTGGATATCCGGGCTGTCCTGGTTGTCCTGGGGTGCCGGGTTGTCCTGGGTGACCGGGCTGTCCGGGTTGTCCTGGATATCCGGGCTGTCCTGGTTGTCCTGGGGTGCCGGGTTGTCCTGGGGTGCCGGGTTGTCCTGGGGTGCCGGGTTGTCCGGGTTGTCCGGGGTATCCGGGCTGTCCAGGATGTGCTGGGGCGCCAGGTTTTCCAGGCTGGCCTGTAGTTATAATTGCAATTGTTATTGGTATGTTGTTAGTTGTAACATAATATTTATTTGTGTAAAAGTAAAAAGCATTATGTAGGTAAAATAAAAGTTTATTATGTAGGAAGTAAAATGGTGTTTTCAAAAAGGTTCCCTCTGATATAATGCTGGATTTGGAAGAGCACTTTCATAAAAGGATAGGAAGTACAATTTTCTAGTCGTATTGTCATCAAAATCTATGTTCTATACGAAAAATTTAGTATGTAGTCTTGATTATTGTGATATTTATCTGGATCACTCTCAATTGAGAACTACTGTACTACTGAGCCCTAGCCAGACGTAGCCAAATTAAGAAGTGGCCTTCATGAGAAGTAGTCTATTAGCGAGTCGTTGCCATAACGAGAATTAGCCCTAATGCACCTGAACGAAAATAACAGGTTACAAGTAATAACTTTATTTCGTAATAAGTGTTTCGTTGACATATAGAAAGGAAGGACTGAAATATATGTTAAGAAATATATATTCTGAAATATATATCTATGTGTATAGATAGATGTTGCTTTACCTGTGCCTGGTTGACCGGGGTAGTAAGACCCTGGTGGACCGCCGGGCCCACCTGGGCCACCGGGGCCACCGGGTCCTCCAGGGCCACCGGGGCCTCCTGTTAAAATACAAAAAAATATTAATACTTTTCACCATTTTGAATGAATTTCTTAAAGTAAATATGTAACGGAGTTTAAATATTTTGCAAAAATTTATAATTAAATGGCCCAGGTTCAAATCCCACCTCGGCCACGTACCATTAACTCTCTGTGTTATGAACAGTCGATTGCAACTGGATGTGTTCCTATGATATGGAGCCTTATTGGTATTCATTTTTCTAAACGGAACATATACATAAAATCACACTCCTATTCCGGAGTGGTAGGCAGAGATTACATCTTTCCACTTGCCATTGTATTATTTCGCTTCATTTACATTCATAACTCTATTCATGCAAGCTTGCCGAATATTGACTGTTCAATATAACTAACTAACTAACCTGGGCCACCGGGTGATCCGGGCGTGCCCGGGGATCCTGGTGAGCCGGGTTGTCCGGGGTAGTGACTGCCGGAGCCGGGCGGGCCTGCTGGTCCTCCTAAACAATAGATATTGATTAAATGAATTTTCAATGTGGTAAAGAGCAACCTTTATTTACCTGAATCATATTGCACTTAAAAATTAATTACAATTTTATATTTGGTTCAGTGTTTTTTTTTCTTTATTAAAATGTTTAGGATTCCTGCTATTCATAGAAAATGGCATCAGGAAGGCGGCACGACATGTTTCCAGCACTTTACATGTTTTAAAGGACCACTTCATCTGTTTTCCATGGTTATGTGTGTAACTTTAACCACGATCCTGAAAAGGTCGCGAAAATCAGACGGGAGTCACTTCATAAACAACCTTACTTATCTAGGATCATGCGCAAAAAGCGCACCTCGCGATCATTTCCAGAGAGGAGAGTTTAATAGGGTTTACGCCTGGAGGGAAGAATTGAAGATTGAAAACGAAAATGGTAATACATTACTATAAATACTGTAATTTTAGTGAAAGTTACCTGGACCTCCAGGGTAGTATCCCGGTTGGCCTGGAGTGCCAGGGGAACCTGGCGTGCCGGGCGAGCCTGGACTGCCTGGTGTCCCAGGCGAGCCTGGGCTGGCTCCTGAGCCGGGGTAATAACCTGGGTATCCTCCGCTGCCAGGACCGCCTGGGCCACCGGGACCCCCTTAAACAAGAATAATATTGCTTTAAGCATTATACAAGACCCTACACAGATTTCGCCTTTTGATTTTATTAAGAACTTTTCGTCCTTTTCAATCTGATACATATTTTCGTTCCAGAAATAACTAATAAGGAGCCTGTCGATTCCTAATGTCTAAATTATATTCGTACCAAGATTCATTACAATCGGTCCAGTAGTTGAATGGAATGCGGTTTAAGCATGAATTTTGTGCCATGCAGATTATTATCTTACATTATAAATGTTGTACAAAAAAAACATGTCTATAATTGTACTGTTGCTAACTGCAACTGCATTGAAATTTAAATTGAATTTTCAATTCGAATTTATGAATTATACCAGTAAACAGACAGCTTATTTACAATGATTCGCATTTAATGTTGAATATATTGATATAGGTTTCTATGGTAGAAACAGATCATAACCCTTGTGCAGAAGGTGGTGTTTGAAATATTAATTTAAGTAAACTTAAAATGTAGTAGCTTTTGATAAATAACAGATTACAATTGTTTTATTCGAATTGCTTCATATATTATTTAAAATACAAAGCAAGCTTTTAGGGCCCTTAATCTATTATCTTATTATTAGAATTTAGGTATCAATAAATGTGAGTTGTGAATCTATAAATAAAAAAAAAGAATGTAACCTGGGCCTCCTGGTGAACCTGGACTGCCCGGGGAGCCAGGACTGCCTGGTGAACCTGGGTAGTAGCCGCCTTGAGCTGAAATTAAATATTTTTCATTCATGTATTCAAAAAGATTCGTTTGTTTTGAAAGATAAAATTCATGATCATTTTTTGACGGCCTCTGTGGCGCAGCGGTAGTACGCTTGTCTGTGACACCGGAGGTCCCGGGTTAGAATCCCGGTCCCGGACATGATGAAAAAAGAACTTTTTCTGATTGGCCTGGGTCTTGGATGTTTATCTATGTATGTATTTATTATAAAATATTGTATCCTTGAGTTAGTATTTCGTAATAAAATATTGTATCCTTGAGTTAGTATTTCGTAACACAAGTCTCGAACTTACTTCGAGGCTAACTCAATTAGTGTAATTTGTCCCGTAAAAAAAAATGATGTGAATAATAATACTGGTTTAGATAAATTTAATATGTTATGAGAAACAGGCTTTTGCCGATCGGACACATGGCGACTTTAAACATGTTAACTCATGTTCAGTCAATGTCTAAACTATATGACTGCAAAGTTTCATGAAAATTCGTTCAATACTTAGTTAATTTTTTTTATTGATGAAAAATTAACAATTAAAACATTCAAACACCCTTACAAAGTCGCATTTATGATATATGTAGAAAGAATTATTATTGTATTTATTCTAGTATTATTCTGAGGATGCAATAATGGTTTTATATGTCTATTTATGTTTATTTGCTTACATGGTCCATTAGGTCCATTAGGGCCACCTGGTCCTCCAGGGCTACCGGGTCCGCCGGGTCCACCTGGGCCACCTAGTGAAAAAAAAAATCCAAATAATTGTGAGGTTTAATATGATAAAAAGACATATAAACCGTAGACCTAGCGAACACATTTGAGAATAGTGGGACTACGGGTAAAAAAAAAGTCCCCTTGGTTTCCTTGGCGCGACAACGTAGTACCAAGGGTAAAAGTCGAGAAGACATTGGGCTTTCAGAACGACATTACGCGGTTTAATTTTATATCGATTACACGTGCGATTAAGTAAATAATCTGACAACATATTTACAGAAAATGACTTCTGTAAATATGTTAACAGATGTAATTTATCCATTTTAATTTTTTTTGTACTTATATGTATAAGTTCTAAAGTAATGAGTTGATAAATAATTAATAATTCTACATTATATTATAAGCGATCATACCTGGGCTGCCTGGTGATCCAGGACTACCTGGAGATCCAGGTGTGCCTGGTGTACCGGGATAGTAACCTCCTTGCCCTGAAATATATACAAACAATTTATAAAGTCTGTACATATACAAAATATGTAAAGAATCAAATTGTTTGTTTAAAAATTATAGATCGCCAGTGTTTATAATATAGCGATATGTTCGAAATTAGACTAGTAAAAAGTTCATCAATAATTTGAAAGTGATAAATATTGTCAGTTTTTTAAAATAAATTTAGTTAGTAGGCATATTATAAAATTATGCGGGAATCTACATACATGGTCCATTCGGTCCACCGGGTCCATTCGGTCCTCCAGGTCCATTTGGCCCACCTGGGCCTCCAGGTCCGTTAGGGCCATTTGGTCCACCTGGTCCGCCAGGTCCGTAAGGGCCATTTGGTCCACCTGGTCCATTAGGGCCATTCGGGCCGCCTGGGCCTCCTGGTCCACCACCAGCTCCTCCAGCACCACCTGTGTTAAAAGTGAAGTTTAACCGTGTCTTTAGGTTTTATAAAAATACTGTCAGAAAACAGTGAAATAAGTATTTGACAGTATTTTCATATATATCAGAGAATAAGTTACAATTAACTAAAATTTATCGTTTAGCAAACGCTTAAGAGAGGCGACAGGTTAATACAAATTTGGATTATTAAATTCATCTTACATTATAAGATGAATTTGATAGTTTAATTTTGTATTTATTTAATTTGTATCTTTGCTATATATACAAAAATTATTCATCATATCTTCTCTTGTGCCTATGAAGTAAGTAAAAAAATACCTTGACCAGGTGCAACGACTCCAGGGCTGGGGTTCGTGTTCTGACCGCTGCTGTCAGTCGGTGGGCGCGGTGGCCGCGTGGGTCTCGGCGGCGGCTTGGGAGGGACGCCGCCAGGGGTGCGACCGCAACCCTTGGGGAAATATAGCTTCTCCCAGGGTATTATCTGCCCTGGAACCTTTTCAGTCGGCTGGTTTGATGTTCTGGATATGAAAGAAGAGAATTTTGATTACGCAAAGATTGTTGGTTTCACTTGTAGTCCATATAATAGATTGAAGAGTTCATCTAAAGAAAACATCGTCAGAAAAGTAATTGAGAAATATATTGAGGCTTGGTAAGATTTACCTTCATCCAATAATAAATACCTTGTGTATTAGGTACATCATTAGTTTATTCTGTGCAGGTGGTCACCGATACTCATGGACTTTTCTTAATCAAATTAAAAAGAAAGGAGAATATTTTGTACTTATTTATTTTATCTTACATTTGAAGGGCTCAGGATCCGTCACGATGCACAATTGGGAATCAAGCGGACATGCTGTTTGCCCTCCTTCACCTGAGTGGGACTTGATCCAATTGGGATCAATGTTACACATACTGATTTGTTACAGTTGCCTGATCACACTTACGTTTCGTCGTACTCGTATTTTTCATCCGGGTACACTTCGACGGGTTTGTTTGGCTCGACGACCCGGTAACCGTGGCTGTCGGCTACATAGTGTGTAGCTCGGAGGTATCCGTCAGGGTCTACGTAACCGTAGCAACCGTATGTCACGCCGTCGGGCCCGCGGGTCTCATGATGGAACTGGCCGTTGGGACCCACGTCATAACCGAAACCATATGCGTCTGAAATTAAGTCATTTATGGTCAAAATGTAGAGGTCAAAGTGTAGTCGTCTAGTGACTGGTAAGAATTAGTTACCGTTTAGGTAGCTTATTAAAAAGTGCACGATATAAAATGAATTTTATCTTTTGGTTTACACCTTGTATATTTTATAAAGATGTATAATTAAGTGAGAATCCCATAACAAAAGTCTTGAAATAATTTTTGGGCTTGGGGCATGCTCAAACTGGAGTATTTTGTTCCTTAAATATTTGTATAATAGATGTTATTGTTAAAACCAGAATAGACGCTTCATAGTAGAAATTATGGAGGTGGGTCATCAAATAATTAACGAAGTTTATAAGTGTTACTGGAAACACGTAAGCACAAAATTTATTCCCTCGCGTCGAGGATAAGAATAATATGCTTAATATTAGCAGTCGTAACACCACGCAAACATGTTTTTATATTGTATTTAGATCGTCTTATTAGGAAAGAAATAAGATTTTACTAATTTTGCGCAAATAGCTCGTTGTAGTCCAATAAAGCGATTTTTTTGTAAGAAACCCGAAATAGTAACATATATAAGATTTAGGAGATTTATTACACGTCTGGAATTCCTTGGAATGTCCCACTAAGACCTTGCTCAGTCAGATAGCCTGTTTGTCGGGTTGCGGTGGATAACAAATTCGCCAACTGCCTCCAGTGGACAGGATGATAAACAAAGGTACAGAAACCAACAAAACGCATTGTTTGGAATCTGAGACGAGCAAGTTACAATTTACCTACATATGTTATCGATGATTCATATGTGTGTAGCAGAATGACGGCAAAACTAAACAAAAAAGAAAGAGACCTGCCACCGAAAATCTAATCTAATTGCTTTATTTCTGCAGTGAAAATTGAAAACTAAACTTCTATCAATGGAAACATCATAAAGATATTTATTTCTTTTTGTTCTAATATGTTGGTGAATAAATGTACTGCTTACTTGTGTCATAATTGGTTTCATAGTATTGGTTCTTCTCGTCATCTTGAATGTCGATGACGATATCCTTTGCGTCGCCGTAGCCGAATTGTCTTCCAGCCCGTGCCGAAGATTCTGCCGGCTGTGTCTCCTTTTCTGAGTTGCCTTCATTGGCTATTTGGGTATTATTCTTCGTTGGCGGCGCTTCACTAGCTATGGCTAGCACTAGCGATGCCTGCAAAGTAACGAGAATGTCATTTATTATAAAGCCTTCATCGCTGAAGAAGTAGAATTACTTGTTCTCTTTTAAAACAAATATTTTATGAAATCACTTCACGGACACAGTTCTGATTAATGTGACTCTGTCATCTCTGCATACGTGTTTTTATACAATGAAGCAGTGAGTTTTACACCGGACAGCAGAAATAAAGAAGAAAAAATACTTGTTTATATTTTGGGAAATAATTTCAAAGATCGCACCTTCCGCTTATATAAAGGTACTTACAATAAAGGTGAATAAAGCAGCTTTTTTTACAATAAGAGTTATTTTATATAAAATACTTAATATACCACAGAACCTTTTGTATTATTTGTTTCTCAAAAAGTATCTAGGTGATATTTTATTTGTCTGAATCTCGTTATGTCGGAAAGGTTTCGGATTATTGATGTGGAGAGATGATTCTTTGTTCGATATTGTTAGCACTTACTTATTTGATTTTTCGGAATGATATAAAAATAACAATAGCGTGGGTTGTTTCAAATGACTGCTGATCTATTTTTCTAAAAAAAATTGTTGTTAGTCCATTGGGTTCGTTGGACTCAAGAAAGCTGGCAGTACTAAAATCGTAATATATTGCATCGGCTACAAATCAAAAGTTATAGATTTTTAATTTTAATCATAAAGCTACTCGTATATTAAATCAACATAATTTATTTTCTATATAGTCGCTTATAAACAAGTAAACTTGTTCACATTATAAATGTTAATTTGTTATTAGTGAATCATCAATTTACATATTAAACTCTCAGGCTTAACGTAAATATTTTGTGTACATAGTAATAATACCAGTAGTATATTACCTTCCTAGTATTAACAAAGTCATTGGTAAGGTTGCTCAATACTAAACTCTATTGGGTGGGTGTTTTACACAATCGATTCCTTAATATTACATACCTTGTGAAACTTCTTTCTTTATTGATATCTCAATAATATCTTAACGTTGGTATTCTATTAATTGACTAAATTGGAGAGCAAACATGCTTAACCGATTTTGGGACACCAGAAAGACGCTTATGAGTTAAGTACGGGTATGCAAGCGTCTATTCATACTTTTTAATTCAAATATTTATTATGGTTCAAATAAAAAAGAAAAACATAATAAAGAATAAAGCGTTGCTGCGATTCACACTGTAGTGTAAAAAGCTCGTGGTGTAAAACTATGAAACACCTACTTGCAAGTATCTTTGAAGACGTTATTTGCAGGAACAACAAGCTTATTCGCATAAACCTAAAGTCAACAACACATAAAACATATACAGTGACAGCTGGGAAAGTTTAAATAACAGAGCTTTGTAACAGATTTACATGAGATCTTATAAACATGTGAAGGGTGTCTTACTTCCAAACATGATGAATTATAAACTTAATTTTGTCTTATAATTATGTTGTTTTACACGAGACCTGAGTACCTATGTTGTTATTTCGTTTTGCATAATAAATGTTAAGAAACACAGACACTTTGTTTACTCAGTGCTTAGAGATGATTTGGTAGCGATTGCTAAATTGTCAAGGATGCACTTAACTCTGAAAACAAGACGTTCAAATCATACACACATGATTTAACCGCAACTTGCAAATGCACTTATTAGATTAAACTAAATTTTTAAGTGAGCCAGCCTTTAAAAAAATATTTAGGTATAAATCAGGTGCAGCTGTCAAAAATTTCTGTTAGTTAAATGGGAAATTTGATGACACTGTATAGTTAAAAAATCGTTTTTCTAAAATATAAAGTTTTCTAAGTAAGTATGGTCAGGAAGCTTGATGTTTAGGCATATATCATATAGCTAACCAACAAAACGGTAACAGACTTGACCGCAATCCAAAACACATGTGCACATAGATGCATTATTAAAAATGAAATAAGGTTGAAAGTAACCCTGCAACATAAAGAAACATAACGTCTACAGGTAATTAAAGCATTAAGAATTTGTGGAGGAGCTTATTTCGAAGTTACAATGCAGCTTACTCTTGAAGTAAAGCCTATATCTGTATGAATTGAGCTTTAATTAAGATTGCCCGAAATATTGATATTTACGTGCACAATCGAGGTTGATTTATGTCCTCGTCAGAATGTCAGATATTATCGCGTTACGTTTTAATGAAACAGGAACAGATCAGTAGTGTCTGAAAAATATATTTTTTTTCTGGAAAATGATTCTTGTATTTTTATAATTTTTGTTTTGTAAAAAACTCAATATTTACATTTTATAAGTTTTGTCGAAATGTAACCCCTAAAAATTTCACAGATAATGTATCTAGACGGAAAGGCAACTGATTCGCGCCTTTAGCAACGCATGACATGGATTTGGGTCAAACTTTGCCGAATCAAATTCACTTAAGTAGTTACTTGTTGGTTAGAATTCGCACACTATTGGAATTCTCCACGCGTGTCACTTAGCTTTGCCGAGCCCATGACCGTAACCTCTCACCGGCTTATGTTCCGACGTCACGTACAAAAAGAGACAAACATCAAAGTAAATTGTTTTTTGATCTGGGACATAACGTGTAAGCATTCAGCCTTCGTTGCATTTTCAAGAGCCAAATTTTCGCCAAACAATGGTTTGGCACAGAAAGCAGTACCGCCTAAACCAGTGTTCCGACCTTTGAAGTGTGGCTCTGAATAAAAAAGATAAGCAAAGCCTTTCTTGCGATTCTGATCATTCACAATGCAGGTAGAGGCCCTAGACGTCGAAAGTTAGTTCCTGTCCGATTCGGGTCAATGTATTTATAGACATAGTAGTTCACTTTTATCTACGCCGTCACTTTAGGATTATATAACCTAGTTACTCGTAAATCTGTGACACCCTTGATTTGTTCTAAGTTTGAGGGTGTTTGTATTCAATTTAATGTTCACTTTTTATTATCATAAAAGTTATTTGATTATGCATAAGTACAAGAAAAAAAAAAAAAAACAGAATGATTCGCAAATTTAGTTTTGTTAGTTTTGTATTGTCATTCAATCTCTTTGGCACTCATGACATGAACCGTTAGACCGGTTGAAGGCACGAAAAAGAATTTTTGACAAGAAACAAGGCAATATCCCTTCGCGGGTGACTCAACAGGTTTGCCCAAAGTGAATTAAAATAAAGTGATATAACATGTTAGTGTATGGAGCGGGTGTTTGAAAAAGGCAGGCCGCCAATTAAAGCATTTACTTAATGAATAATGTGATTCAGCATTAATATGAAATACATGCGGACCTTAAGCATGTAGGTACACAAGCAAGCTGTGGCTCATTCAAATAAAGTGTTTATTTAATTGCATCTCGACACATCCTTATGAATATGTGAAGTTGACGTTCGGTTGAGGTTTTATGATAAGGCGCTAAGAAATGCTCTGGGTTAAGGTTTTCTTTGTATTTTTCTATATTACACTTAACGGATTTAAAAACATTATGTTTTTACTTTTTATTTGGTACCTGACCATTTACATGAAATAGGTTAGTATGTTGATATGTGTAAAAATAGGTAATTATTGACATAATATTAATTTTCTCAACTCACATTTTCTCAATATTTTCATTTTTGCTGAAAAAATGTTCAGACTAAAACACACATAAATTACCTTATGGCTTTTTTTTATATCAAAAAAATAAAATAAACGGTTGTTTTATTCGTAATAATAGTTCAAGCTATGATTATTTGTCATTGACATTTAATTGGATACGAATGTATGAAGTCTGAGCTTGATTGTAGTGTTAAATATGTTTATTATATTATAAGACTATTCATCACTTGTTAATTCATCATCATCATCCACCACCATTATGGCTTTAGTTCCTCATCTCTCTCTCTAGATATGAGACCGAGGTGCACCCATGACTACGATCCGGGATTTGGTAAGTCACTAACACGAAGAGTTCCACAACGCCCAAATGAGGAACTTTTCGTGTGAATTTGAATCTATGTACTCGATTTTCATTCGGCCACCTTACCCGTTCGGTCACCGACGCTTATGGTCATTATTATTTTCAGTAATATGTGTATAATTGTTTAATGATGTCAATAGACAATATAGGTAAGTATATCATGTCAAGGTGCGGTGGTGACGCCAGCATTATGTCACACTCTCCATCATTTGCAATCGAATCTAGTCGTTAACTAGTTGAACAAACAGGCGAAGGTCGCGTGCATCCGTAAAGACACCGTCGCACCTTATGTTTCGTAGTGAAAGTGGATAAGATATTAACCTTTGCTATTGACCAATTTTGATATCAATGACCGCTTTGGCTGTAACAAAAGATTTCCTTGTATTGTTATTAATTATAGAGACTTTATAGCAACTTCATCGATCGATCAACATGTCCTTTGAATGTTGAAAATGACTATATAACAAACGCTTGTGTTTGTTGTTTTTAAATTGATTTGGCAGAAAAATTCCAAAACTTTATTGCAACTCTTTCTCAGGTGACAAAGGGGGACTTAAATTAATGTTATCAGAGCACCCTGTTCCGAATTAATCAATTTAACAAATTTAATGCATTGACTGCGCTGTTTATATGATGACGAATTTTGTATGGTTGTTGCAATCTATTGGTAGATGCTTATCAGGTTTGTCAAGTATTTATATTAAAAGGAAAATAAATGGAGTGATTATTATGCACGTCTTGTGTGTTCATGAAATCAAATGTTGCCATTATTTGAATATGTGCCTGGGGATTTTATCAAATCCATATACTTACTTATGTTGGACAAGTGTACTGTGCAATATATTTGATTAGCATATTATGCATTCTTGCTTCATAGCACTATTGCAGTAGGTGTTGAAAAGGATTGGTGTGTTAGCTGTCAATTTAATAGTGAATAGAGAAATACCATCATGATTGACATTTATTTGTCTATTTGCTTAACGCTTTAAAAAGAAAACTTACTAATTACTACTACGAAGAAATTGTGTATGTAGTTCTGTTTTAGTATGTGGCTCCCGGCACCAAAAGAAAAGAGAATAGAACCTCTTTCCTATGGATGTCGTAAAACACGACTAAGGGATAGACTTGGTATCTTCTCTTAAGCGATAGGCTAGTAACCTGTAACTATTAGAATCTCAATTCGATCATTGAGCCAAACAGCTGGACGTGGCCCTGTCAGACTCTTCAGACTTTTCGGGACTGTTAGCTATGTCAACTCCGCAAGGGATATATATAGATATTCGTTATATCAATCTACATTTGATTATCCCAATGACGGTAAAAACATTGACGACATAACGTTTACGACAATTTTATAACCGTCTATTATTGCCCAAAATTAAGGACGAAATGTGTGACCATATATGTATATATATGGTTTCATTACTTTAATACTAAAGCTTAGTAAGTTTATCTCTACACCATGTGATTGACAATGTGCTCCATAACATAAGTACCAATATGTAACTAAATTAACTTCTTACACCATTTTCACACATATTTTCTTCTTTTCATGATACACACATATCATGTCTTTATCACTTACGGATAAGGTGGAGCCAAAAGTCAAAGCTTGATGGCTACTGGATGTTTCAACGACGAACTTGACATTTCTTGTGATAAAAAGGAAATACATTTCGGCATGAATAAATACGAGTATGTTGTCTTTTTATATATATGATGAACTGCGTTTCGGTGATCGTCATTTTCGGAATCTATTTCCAAAAATAGTTTCATCTTGCAATTTTAGTTGGACTTTTCTAAAGATACTTTTCTCTTTACAATAAAAGGTTCTATTGCCCCACATTGAAGGAGACAAATGATTAGCCCGATGGGTGAATGGGGCAGAGAAAACAAATCGACCAGAGTTAGTCGTTACGAGTGCCGCACTAGGTACTTAGTGGCGTGAGAATAAGAGCGAGTTGCCTAACGAACTTCCCTCAGGTCATCAATTGTACTTTACCTTAAACATTGTATTAAACATTGGCTTTATAACAGACATTTTTTTTTATTGCTAAGTTTAATTAAATGAAGTGGTCAAGAGTTTCGAAGCGTAATAATAAATAAAAGATGGCTTTTAGAGCGTAAATAGTCTTTCCTGTTGCACTTGATAGTGCAAGACGATTTTACTTATCAAATACATTCGTATTTCATCATCAGCTGTAACTTCAGCAAATAAATATTAAATGTAATTGTAACAACATAGACTATAAAATTCATTAAAACGTATATATATAACGTCATATACAGACTAAAATTATAGACGTTGCTTCTGGTCAAATTTATAGCCATCAAATGTCTATAAATACTGCAAACCATTTCTTACTTCTGGTTTCAAATAGGTATTACTTGTTTCAATTGCTTCTATGGTAGTTCTTGTTAACTTAAAAAAGTAGGTACTAGAAACACTATTTGTGAAATATACCTACTCATAATTTAGTAAAGCCTAAGTCCCAATGTGAATATTACAAATACTTACGCAAATATCTATGGATGATTAAATCGAACGTCTCATATGAATATGATCACGAAGCATCGACTTGTCCCCAAATAGTTTCGAAATCCATAGTCTTCCAACTTCTCGAAGGGTCAAATCTTTATTACGAAATTCCATTAAAGCTACATCTTTTTGCTAATATCGACTTTTGTTTATTATGCGGCATTATTAAATAGTGAAATATTATAACCTAACAATATTATAACCTAACAACGTTTTAATATCTAGGTTAAGGTGGAGTAAAAGACATAAATAATTTTAAGTCACAGAAGTTTTATTCATTATTTAATGCGACATATTTAAGTTTTTTGATTATCTAAGCTTTGTAAGCTGCGAAATTAGTTATTTTGTAGATCAATATAACCAACTGTATCATACTGGGTGGCAGACGAATTACATAAATATAAAACGGATTTAAGTATGTCTAAGTACAATGATAAATTTTTTGATTTATATTTTTGTTCCTATTTATATACTTTTATTTTAATACAGCAATCAGTTGATGATTTTTAGGACCAGCTATTGCCATTTTTAAACTGCTTTTTATTCTGTTCTCAATATGCTTTCTTTTATTTTTAACCAACTTCAAAAAACGAGGATGTTCTCAATTTAATTTGAAAGTTTCTAAAGAAACTGTTTACTCATATTTGTTATTCCTCAATCACCTAGCATTTTAAAAACGGACATATCATATATGCCTTTAAGGCCATATATACACTAAGGCCTTCTGGAAATGGCAATTAACGAACTCGTTTAGGTGCTAACGCTTCCTGAATTACTTTAAAAGGACTCCGTTTCGCCTGTCCGCTCTAATACCTCTCTCGTTATTTGTTTTGTTTTGGGTCGTAATGTGACTATTTATTGTCCAATGTACGCTAGAAGTTGACGAGGTTTTATCCTTTTGGGATCTTACCAATTTTTGTTTAAATACCAAAATGCTTGTTATTGACAGTGTTACCGTGTGGTTCCCCGCACCTATATAAAAAAAAGAATGGGACGACTCCATCTGTTCCCCATTGATTGATCGATTGATAAATGGCGACTAAGGGATAGTTTTATAAACTTCGGATTCTGCTTTTAGGCGATGGGCTAGCAACCTGTCACAATTTAAATCCAGCATGAAGCCAGGAATTGATCCAGCATGAAGCCGACAGCTGAACGCGGCTTTCCAGTCTTTTCCAGTCTATTGGCTCTGTCTACCCCACAGGGGATATATACGTGATTATACGTATGTAAGTGATTAAATTTTTAAACGACTTCAAAGTTTCGTCGTTGTTTAGAAGTCGGGTTAATTTATTTTAGTAAATTAATTTAAAAACAATAGATACAGCAGTATATCGAAATGAAGGATTGTGATAAATCAGATAGCCTTTTAGGATTGATTTAGATCCTCAAATATTTTGAAAGGTCGTCTCAAGCTAGCGCTTACGTCATGACGTCGCAACTTCGTTTGTCAGAGGTGAGCTGGCTTGCATCCTCAACCTTTAAACTATTCCATACCCTCGTGTAAGTACCATTGCACAATGTCCCCGCTCATCCATCTAATGCTAACCGGTATACTTGTTTGTATCATTCGTTTAAAATCAGAGATGACTCACACAGAGGCTTATTAAATCAATAGTCATGTATTAATTAACACGTCTCTCTCGAATTTAACGTCAACATGTTTTATAGTTGTTAATCAAAGTTTCGGTAATTGCGATATATTAATTTTAGTCGTATTTGACAATGTAACTGGTATCTAATTTTTCATCTAAAATACTGATCATTATATAGCTATCAAGTTAAAACCGGGCTCAAAGGCAGACGTGCCTTCCGAAGCATGGGGGTCTCGATAAAATGCCTCTATTACAGGAGACCTGATCAAATTCGCTCCACGTCCGCCGATGTTTTTCACGCGTGAGTACTACAAACGTACTCTAAGATACAATCGAGTAGATCCCCTTTATAAATATTAATGAATGAATAAACTAAATCTCTATTTGTTCGAATTTGGGTGCCGTCACTCTGATCTAAATATAGAATCACATTGAGATACTGAGAGGTGTCGCTCAAGTGGAATTTTCAAAATACAATTCTTTCGGAGATGTTTATTTGGTTTGTGCAAAAACTTAAGCATTAAAGTTCTTCAGTGATTTCATGCGTAGATGACATGTCATTTTTATTATTTTTATTCAGATGAACAAGAAAATTTGTAAAACAATGATAATAAGATCGGTATCGTATCGATAAGCTAATCGCATAAAAGGGTTGTCAAAGTAGCCTTCATGCGAATATGATCGAATGATTGACAGCACAATGTAACATACACTAACAAGTCCGAGGCCCGCCTATTGCGAATTATGAGATAAACAATGTCAATGTCCTGTTATATACCTTGTATGCTACAGACCGTTATTTTGGCCATGTCCTGCATTTTAATACAAGTGTAATTACCGTCCTCCACTTCTCAGATGTATCAGATAATGCTTCGCTAACAGAATCCTCAAAAGCTCAAAGGACCGAGAAACAACGATAGCATAAACGCTAAATATTTTGACGAGGCTTCTCGTATATAAATAGGTACTGAACACTTTGACGAAGACATGTTGTGTTGTTATAAAGATTTTAAATAAAATTAATAGGTAAGTTATTAATAAATTAATAAAGAATAAACCTTAAATTTATAACAGAAATGTTTAAAAACATGCTTGCAACATTTTTAAGGAAAAGCAGTAAGTACCTAATCATGGCGGCGTGGCACAAGGATTGATTTCTGAAAAATATAGATTTCTAAGACCGTAAGAAGCTAAGAATGTGCCGAAAAATACGCGTAAGTAATTACGAACACGCAAGGATGAGATTTAAGAATCGAGAATACCTAACAATGAATCCTAATGGCCTAGCAACATACAAAGCTCGTGTCCTGTCTGAGAAAAGAAAAGAATACGTCACGGCATACGTAGTCTCATTGATCGTATAACGGTCACCAGTGACCATTGTCTATAACCCCGACGACACGCCCCAATATCGGACAATTTGTTAAGTAAACCAAACAATATGTTGTAACGTTCACGTTAATGATGTCTACCAACTTAGTTCAAACAACCCATTTTTTTCGCTTTAGTCTCATAATAGAAAAAAATAATTTGATGCAGCTAGTTGACACAGAATATCGTGGGTATGGAAATGTCACTCAAGTGATAAACAAAACAAAACAGAAACACATGACTATGAATCGTATAATTTTTTTCTAGCTTTTGTGAATTTTATTTACAGTTCGCACAAGGCTAGACATTTTTGTTCCGAAATTTACTTTATCTTCCCAAATCATTGTCGTTTAAGATGAATGAGAACATCGGACTATGAAATAGTGTTGTGTATGCAAAGAGTTAATGTTTTGTGTTAAAGAAACAGTATTTGTATGAGTCACTTTTTGTACTTACTCCATTTTACTTTACGGGTGTACTATACTACGTTTTAGCTTATGCTAATTACGCTTTGAATGAACTTATCAATGAGTTGGCGTCTGCCATGGAAACAAGACTTTTAGGTAGAGCAGCCTACTTTCAAAAATATTTAAATCACCAATATACTATTTTAGCACTGTACCTAATAGTTGAAAGTTTGTAATTACAAATGTGAACTAAATGAATGATGCTTAGTTTAACTGAAAAAAGAACATTTTTGCTTTGGTTATTATATTTAAGTATAACAAAATATTTTTTACCAAAAAAAATAACTGAACAATTTGTATACTTTTTTAAAATTTCTTAAACTATATTAGCTTTCAATTTAACAATAAAGATGCCATCGGAAATTTGGTGGTAAAATATTTTTCATAAGGTATAAATTATATGTAATCGATTCCTGTATTTGTTGTTGAAAAATCCAGTGGTCTTTAATTATGACTCAAAATGTGCGTCGGCGTTTTTGCAGATCGCACTGAGAGATATGCCCATTTGTGCATAATTCAACATCATTTTATTTCGTGTGGCCGGTATCTTAGAGCATTCAACTTGACCGTAAAATGTTATACAATGTCGAGACTGATTATTGTTTTAAGTAAATTTTTTATTCTAACAACAAGTACCTAGCTCTTTTACAATTCGATATGTTTGCTTTTTCAAACCTATGATTTTATTTCTTTTAAAGAAAGATAACACGATTCCATAGGTTTTCAGTTATTTAATGAGATTTAATTATAAAAAATCTGAATGCACCTAATACAAATTTTCTTTCGTCACCTGGATGTAGATTTTTTTCTGGCGGCCTTGGCAATGGTTCCCATGATATTTAAGGGTTGAGTATTCAACTATTTGAATTAATTTCAGAAAGCTTAAATAAAGACTACCTTAACTGACAATTTGCATGTAACAGGTTAAGTTACGTTAGTAAAATACATAATATTTGTTCCAGTTCGTATTTTAGAAGCTTACTTAACCAGTTGTAATGACAATCATTCAGATAAGTTTATCCATTGTTTAGTTGACACAGACTTCATCGATCATTTTTTCTCGTGTATAGGAAACATAATACATAGTAGTAAAATATGTAAGTTCAATTGAAAAAAGCTGATCTTTTAATGTCACAAGACATAGTTTAGCCTGGAGCTTCTCTCTAGGGGGAAATTAAGGAAATAAGATTGATTTAAAATTTCACCATGCAAAGTTTAATCACAATTGGTAAAGTGGTTTATCCGTTAAACGGCACAGACAGACATATAGATAAAGAGACTTTTGCATTGATAATAATAGTACGGATACTAAGGTATTCAATGACTACAAATAACATAGATAAACTGTTTATAAAAAAGTAGGTTGGGCCTCCTCTCTTGTCTCCTTTTCATTATTTCTAAAGCTTTTTCAACATCACGTCATTTTTCATAATGGATTGACCAGGAAGCTAAGCGGGCCAAGTGATTTATGACATAGAATGATATAATAAGCCTTCAAAACGACAGAACCGGGTGTTATAGAAAATATACGCATCATTTAAACGACATCATATCCATATAACTACCCATACAAAGTGCCGTGTTTTATTCAAAGGTCTATCTTATTTTAAAAGATTGATTTGCTAGAACCTTGACTGCTATTTAAAAAATATGCTAATTTAATTAGTCATAAGTAAAAAAAAAATGATTTACATAAATAATTTTCTTCTATATTTTTGTAAATATTTTGTTAGGAGTATTTTTACATCGAATGCAGATTGGTGTGGTAATAGACAGAGTATTGACTGTCGCTGTAATATTTAGATTTCATTAGCAGCTTCTGAAGGCCTTTGTTTTGAGATATTTCGCAGTCCATTTAATGACATTATTGAAGTCAGACTTAATTAGGAAATACTGAGTGAGTCTTGTAATATCAAAGATGAGAGATTTATAACACAAAGGTCTATTAATTTCAAAAAGCTTCTGCGAAATATTTACAAAATATTAATTGCGTAATTTAATACAGGAAATTTCAATGTATTATTTTAAAAGGTAAGGATAAAAATAGATTTGATAGAGACAAAATAAAGATTTGATTTAATTAAACTTTGCATTGATTAACAAACGTAAATAAAAAAATGCATTTTAAACACCCTTGATCAAGTGAAACTTATTGTTTCGTGAAAATTTAATGAGTATTCTTTTGCACTATTTTATTTTTATTTATATATATTTACTTAAGGCTAGATCCTTGGAATAATAATAACACATATTTCAATTAAAGATTTAAAATAAAATGAGTACATAAGTACACTTAAACTTACTATGTTTGACTTTCTGTAACGCAACGGCCTTTCTTACCGCCGCAGCGGATTTTGATAGAATCATCACTGTCATATTTTTCGCCGGTAAGTTCAATTTAAATAGTTGCTGGAGAGTCTGGGACAAAATAAAAATATTAATGAGACTTACCAAAATATAAAACGCGATTCCCGGCCCCATGGCACGGGTGTCGGCCCTTTGGCCTTAGTGCCCCGCACAGATCCCAGCACCGGCAGACAACACAACCAAACGTTGTCCAACTTTGCTAAATTCGCCAACGTGACCCGCTCTTCACGGTTCGACTTTAAAACTAAAATGTGCAAACTCGAAGATGCGCCTCTTATATTACCTCTTACGTTTAAGACGGATACCGCAACGTTTGCCAAACGTGTGTGGGTGTTTTGGACATGTGTGACAAGTGATAATAGCGAGTCCTTTATGCGTGTGGATGTCAAACCAATAATTCGACATATTTGCTACATTGCCTGATCATGATCAGATAAACATATATCTTGGGTTCGATTTTGTGTTCATTAAATTACATTAATTATTCTTTCGCCCAATAACACATTCGTTAAATGGAGACAGTTTTAAAATTATCGCTTTGTATAAATTAATAAACAATACATTGAGTTATAATATCCCTTCACACAAGTTTAGATTACTGTGGGGCTAGTGCAAACTGTGTTATATATGTCTGTATATGTAATGTACTAACTTATTTAATTAATTTTTAATCAAAATTTAATCATGATTCAATCAGAAGTTTAATTATTATTCATAAGAGGTAAACGTTATGTGATAAGGATATTATTATATTTGACATGCTTATTTTTTTTTGCGGTCCACCATATTTCTGTCACGTCCCTAAAATCTCGCATTCCATAACAATAGCCATACGTTGTAATAAAAGATCTGACATGTTATTATTTCCTGTACAGTAAATTTTAAAAATATGTAAAGCAAAATATCATAAACCTGTTGAAATTAACTTTTGATCAATGAAACGTACAAGTGAGGATAAAATATGAAATTAAAATAAATGAAAGCATTTTGTTTAATATTATGATTTCGCAAAACTAATTTATATTTGAACGTTACCACCTATGAAAATGATAGTAGTGAATTCGCAAACTGAGTTGTCTTAATTAATGTGTCATGTATAGAAATAAATAAAGCTGTGTTTCTCAAATATGTAAGTTCTAACTTAGGGTGTTATAAAATAGAACAAAGATTAAAGGATCTTAAGTTTATATTGAGAACTATGTAATCGTTTTTACTTGATTGAGTGCTTGATCAATCAATCTGCCACATTTGATATTCGAAACGAATATTGAAATCGCCTGACGACTTCTCTCGTTTTATCAAGGTGGGAAGCTTCAGGCGACAGGCAGCAAGCCTTATGACGGTCAAAATTACTTTCGAAGGATGGCATCATTGATCATAAAATGAAAACACAACAAAATCTATTGAGTTTCAGCGTCTATATCCCTTGTGGGGTACACAGAGCAAACAGTCTTGAAGAGACTGAAAGGCCACGTTCAGCTGTTTGGCTTTATGATAGAATTGAGATTTAAGTATTAATATTGTACATTCCTATTACAATTATTATAATTTTTTCTATAAAATATGGGAAAGTCTTTTGAATCACGCTAACACAATTTGAGAATCACTGTACTTTGGAGGAATGTTGCTGCCCAAGCTTAATTTCGGCGATATCATTATTATTATTTATAGTTCTATTGAACCTTAATTGAACGGAAATAGAAGGCGGTTTGGTCGACAAAGACGAATAAATTAAATTAGCGGCTCTGGTTTGCTAACATTTTTATATGTTTAACTGATCCAGATAAGGAAATGTAATTAATACGCTATGTTTTAGTAACATACTTGTTTTATATATTTGCTTTGATCTAAACTATTTTTATTTTTGCCTCAAAACAAATGGGATAGTATGTTAAAATAAATAAAGGTTATAGGTACGCGTAATGACTTTATATTAGTTTGAAGGTAGTTGATGTAATACTTTCGCAAGTTTCAGCCTATTCTGACAAAAGAAGATACCTGACTGAAAAGTACATACATATAACTTGCTATCTCCTATAAACTAAGATTCCTGTTTTTCGTGTTTCTGTATAAAATAACAAAAAGGGCAAGCCTTTTTTACAGTTCTGAACTATATTTGTACCAAGTTTCATAAAAATCGGTTCTGTGGTTAAACTGTGAAAGGGTCGCAGAGGAAAAAACTTACTTCTGCATTTATAATATTAGTTGGTATGCATTTATAATAATAAGATTATGTAAGGGATAAATCACACAGATTTTATTTAATAGGGATAGAATTGTAAAGAATTTCATCTGAAAGAAAGACATTCATAATTTTCGTCTCATTCATACATATCGTTTATTTCGATTTGAAAGTAGCGCGTTAGAAGCGCGTAGCTAGCGCACGGTGTCGAAACATTTTGAGACTTATTAGTATTTTGTTAATGCGATTAGTATACTTAACTACAATATGTAAACTAAAATTTTTTTTATATTCCATTAATGAATTGCTCGTAAAATATTTCGAATGTAATACAAATAACTCAAAGTACTTCGATAGCTACGAACTAATAAATGTTAATGTTCAAAATGAATCTCGGTTAAAAGCATTTAAAAGTTATCAGCGAATCCGGCGGGCGCGGGCGTTTCGATGAAATTAAACACCCGCATTTTATCCATTAAATAAAGATTAATTTTTGATATTATTACTAGTAGGTACTTATGAAATATTTTATCCATACTACTTAATATTAACTAGCTCTGTCAGTCTTTTATTAACGCTTTCACGTTATTTAAGTACAGTGAAGTGAAGAGCAAAAACGTGGCCTACCGAGTATTTTCAAGGTTGTTGGTTCTGTCTACCCCGAAAAGAAAAGGCTTGCTATAACAATTACTTTACTTAAACCTTAAAAAAAAACCATAAATTTTCCTTGTCCGTTTGACTTGATGAATAAGTAATTAAGAGTAGATTAGGTCGTGAAAGTATCTCTGATAATGAGATGGGTTCAAGTTGCCAAAATTAATAATTATGAAACCTAAACGTTGAACATTCTGCGGCCTTTGCGATTATTAATAAAGTTCGATTAAGTTTAGCGCAAGTATTGGCCAGTGTCTAAAATTATTTGGGACTTGTATCCTAACTTGTGAAAGAAATTGCGTAATTTGAAGTATTTTAAGGGAAGTGATTTTTTCCTACCATCCTGATTTTTAGGGTTCCGTACCAAAAGGGTAAAACGGAAACTTATTACTGAGACTTCGCTATCCTTTTTTTTATGCCACCAGTCTGTAACATGAACCATGATAACTAGTCAGTTATAATTTTTACAGATTGTGTATGAATGGCACAAAAAAAAAACTAAATAATAGAATCATATTAAAAATTAAGGAGGCTCTCATACAACAAACGTGTTTTTTGCTCGAAAATGAAAATTTAAGCACACGCTTGAAATATTTACAGAATATGAATTTAATGACCAAATTCTTTAAAATTTAATGATAACATTTAAATAAACTAAATCCCCAGTTTCTTAGCCATTGGCCTGGGGAGGTCCAGAAGTGCCTGTGATCACCATAAGCGCCAGGGTGAGGTGAAATTCTCATTAAACTACGAGTACTAACTAAAATAGTATATTGTAAATACCTTGTTACACATGACATATTAAAAAAATATTTAAAAAAAACCTTTTAGTATAAATAAAAATATAACTTAAATAGTAACTATATAAGTATTCCTCATAATATAAATATTTTTAGTAAGTAAATGAGGTTTAGGAGAGTCAGCTTGCGAGAATGAAAGTCATTTGAGAAAAATAGCAGTCAAGAAAATGCTACAGATGGACAATAAAGCCATCACATTTATTACTTACTTTTATTTTTAAACTGGTATATTTTTAACATATTACAATCAAAATATAATTGGTTTTGAGGCCTGAGCCCGTCATGTTCCATTTTCTGAAACCGTCGTTTCTCGAACACCTTACATATAATTTGAGAGTTCCGTAGATATTGTATCCTTTTAAGATCACACGTTTTGTATATTGTCTGTTATGTGTCTTTGTTAGAGTTAATCTACAAACTGATAGGTCTTTAAGTTTCATCCTTATCTCAAATCCAAACTCTTCAAAATTTATTTTTAAATTATTTTTTACTATAATAAAATAAAATACAAATACTTTCACATGTGAGAATAAGTTAATACAATTATGAAGTGATAAATAATTACTTACTGCTCTACGTAAGAAAAATATGGGTTTAATTTGTGAGGTAAATGGTTGCACGAAATATAATTTGAGGAACCCCTTTTTATTTTTATTTTTTTTGTAACTCGGGAGTGAGTTGTATTTCGGAGCCGACGTTATTATGACAGCCCTAAAGTGAGTTCTTCGTACGATTCATATTTTTGTTAGATCAATTTTAAATGCGACAGGTTAGGTATACTTTTTCAGTTATATTTTATTTAAATTCAATGCAACAGTGTTAATGATACTGATCAGTTGATAAGAAAGACATTAATTTAGCACGCACCTACATAGGCCACAAGATATTGCCTTTGTAAACCATATCCCATTTCAGACCCATATATTGTCAGGGATAAAATACGTAATGTACCGCAATATTTATTTTGGGCCCGATGTAGCGGTAAAGCGTCGATACCTGGTAAATTTGGCTTCCTTTCCATTCTTCGAAGGCTTGTAGGACAGGAATCGCCACATTCGACAAACGGAAGGATTTTTTCCTCTTGGTATCGAGTTCATTGACTCATTTGCGCCACCGGTTATCTCACAGCTAAGGGCAGGCGTTCACCAAAAAGTGTTATGGTCTGCATGTGACTAAAGTGATTTTCAGCTACCGGGAAACTATTATTTAAAAAAAATATCTAAAATGCACCGCAGTTTTGATTATAATGCAATATTTGCATAATCAAGTTTTTATACTATTTGTGGTTCACAAAGTTTTAAAAACATTTTTTGTTGAATTTCTTTACATGTGTACCTATCCTTATACTCGGCATAGCGGAGAATGAGCATTACCAATAAAAACAAAAACAAACTGCCAAATGGGCTTTCTTTCACGACGAATTCGGGAAAGGCCTGTATTTTAAGTGCATCACATCGTTATTGCCATCGTAATGGATGAAATCAAGTTCAAGTGCAAGTTGAGACGAAACCATTTTATTTTATACGTTAAATGTAGGCTAAAAATCATCATGTGATCGTCTTATCTTTATTTGCATGTTGCCATTTAATGTCTATATCTTATCATTAACTGAAACTCAATTCTATCGTTCGCGTTCTAGTTGAGTTTGCTAGGAATATAATTTTATCAAAGCACTAAGAAGCAACCCGTGCCTACAAAATACCTATCGCTAAGTGTCACTGCCTCTAAGGATAATGTGTTGAACTCGTGATTACAGAAATTAAATCGACATTCACCTCAGAGTGCTTTCATATCACGGCATGTTATTTTTAAGTTTGTAAAAAAAATCCCATACCTAATGTGTGTTTGGGACATAATTATCTTTAGAATACATTTTTGAGAGCTCAGCTTGACCAGTGGAAGTTTTGATGTTATTGTAATGATGACTTTTTCTTCTTAAGAATACACAGAGGAGTATCCTTAAGAATATGCCTTTGTATATGTTGAAGATTGATCAATCTTTTCCGAAATTGGGTGGATATATATGTATATATAGCAGTTAAGGTGTATATAATCGGTGGCGTCTCGCGTAAATTTTGCGATGGACATCATATGTTGTCCAAGAAGGCTAAAGGGTTAATATATAGGAAAATATGTTGGAAAGCCAATTTTAAAGATTGCATTTGTTTCATGTTGTTGCTGGAGTTAAGCTCAATGAGTTCTCTTTTCTCTTTGTACCCACTTGTACATTCTGGTGATATGTTTCGTGACACAGGATTCGCTATAGAGGGGCAATAACTTGTCGTGTTTGTTAACATTACAAAAAAAATTTTTTAAGGCTTTTGAATTTTGATACTTTCACATATGTATAATATCAATGACACTCTCAGATATCGTATTTTCAAGAGGCGTGCTTTCTTGGGCTATTTTTACGACATTTACAAACAAACAACGTTTGGCCAACGGTTTTGCATGAGTAGATGTGTATGTATGTCAGTATGTATATAACTCACAAATGAGGTAAGGAAAAAAGAATGCGTATATTTACCGTTGTAAAAGACAGTTTGCAAAGATTTTGCAAAAAAGTTACAAAAATATCTGATACGAGTATTGAGGCTGGCAGTAATTTAGGAAGCTTTCTTTAGTTGACACTGGAGAGAGATTTCCCTTTTGTAACGGTCAAATCAAAAACATTGCTATTGCTTTAATATTTAAAAAAACACACATTCACGTCTTTATACCTTATGGGGTAGACACAAGATTGGTTCAGCTGGATGGCAAAGTGATGGAATCCAATGAATGGATGCAATCCTTACCCTTGATTAACTGTTATGATCAGCGTGGGTAAAGCAGCAGCTGGCAAACAAGCTGCTTACCTATCCGCGCAAATTGCATCTCTACAAGTTGAATCGGTATAAAGATTATTTTCTAAATATAATAGTGCCGTGTGGTTCCCGAAAAAAGTGAAAAAAGTTACTCCGTCTCGTTCCCTTGGTTGTCATAAAAGGCGGGCGACTAAGGGATAGACTTAAAAACTTGGTATTCGTCTTTTAGGCGATGGGCTAGCAACCCGTCACAATTTAAATCTTAATTTTATTATGAAGCCTACCAGATAAACGTGACCTATCGTAACGGGGTAGACAGAGCCTACAGTCTTTACAAGACTGTTGGCTCTGTCTACCCCGCAAGGGATACAGACGTGATTAAATGTATGTAGGTTCTAAATAGAAAATCTTTTGTCTGACGTATCGCTTCCAGGAAATTCCCAGGAAGGAATTATTAAGAGTTATATTAGTTTACTTATGAAAGCGGGTTTTATATTTATTACTAGCTAAGTAATAAATATAAAACCCGCTTTCATAGCTGTAATAATAGCTGGAATAGAACAAGCTACGTAAAAACCCGATGGTGCTATAATATTGGATGAAATAAAGTTGGGGGCTGGGCCGTGAAAAAGTCATGTAGGTAGATATGTTTTTAACTATTGACCCTCACGTGCGTGGGTTTTCAGACAATGAGCATGCATGCTAATGAACAGGTAAACGTAAAGCATTAGATATTACAAAGACAGGTTTGCAAACCATTAATTGTAATATTTTATTGAGTTATATGTGGCATTTTATTACATACTTTTAAATAAGTACCTATAATTGCAACCAAAGACAAAGTTTATTCTTAAAAACTAAGAGGAGTCTTAGAAAATTTGTGTTCTTTTTAGTGGATGAGACTTTGAGTATTTCTAATGTACTATTTTGGAATCAAGGCAAGTAGTAATAATACAGGTAGTTCGAAAAAATAGGAAAATATACATACATATATCAGACAAACACATTCAGTCTTCTTGAGACTATTAGCTCTGTCTACATTGCAAGTGATATATACGTGAGAATATATAAATACATATTATTATGTATAATTAAAATATCTATTCAACACTTAATTTTTTTCCGATGGGTTAAAGGACCCGTATAATGAGCCAATATACCAGTTTTCTGAATCTTACGCGTGACGGTATCTTTCGGTGACTAAACGGGTTATATCATGAATTTAAATTGATTTCGAAAATATATGCATCTCTTGTATTTGCTAATTTAGAAAATGAATATTGATACATTTTAAGACGCCAGTGATAAATAAAATGAAGTGCATGTCATTTGATTATGGGTTCTTTGTAAAATCGTTTTGATGTATTGACGCAGATAACGGCGACAAAAGGACAATAAGTAATTTTATTTCACTTAGTACCTACCTACATTAATGGTAATTTAAGAGATTTTAATATAAATGATGCTTCGATTTTTAATGCACCAGTCGATAAAATTAAGATTATTATATTAGTTCACTGACGATAAACTCTTTGAGGAATCCTTCACAATCGCAGATTTGGATGTAAAGTCATCTAACCATGGGTCAAGCTGTGTCAGTTTCCAGCTTTTCACTAATTTCTGGGTTATATGCTGACTTCTCTCCAGGTAGAAAACTCGACTTGACCAACGCTAAGAGGAAAATAATAACCAGGTTTAATTTTACTTAGTGGCATAAGATTACGTTAATCATTTTAATAATATTAAAATACTTATTTATAAGTTTGTCATTGGTGCATGAAATTGATTTGGCTGCTCTGAAGTTAAAAGAAAAATAACTGATGTGAAATTTGCTCGTTAGAAGTAAAGGTGTGTTCTTTTTAACTGTGATTTATTTTTGTCCAAGTTATTTATGGAACAGATAAGGTTTGAAGTTTTGGGGAGATCAGTCGTCCGTGATATTATATTCAAATTCCAAATTAAATTGATCGAAGGTGGGCATTGTTGTAAAAAGGATTGTTAATATTGTTCAGATTGAACATTCAGATATCTGGTTATTGTAAAATGTGTATGTATCAGTAAAAAATATTTTATATGTTTTTCTTTTATCAAAATCTTAAGGCTTTTATATAAATGTCACTTGGAAAATAATGGGGTTTTTTTATCATATAAGTATAACAAGAATATAATACGGAACACGCCTTCGAACCAATTCATTCTTCCTCTCTTTAAAAGAGATCTGATTTATAATTTTATATGTCACTTCGTTAATACTTGATCATCTGAGGTTGTTGACATTGGCTTCGTAATCGTGAATCGTGATAGATGAGGAGGCATGGGTGATGCTAAAGTCATGTTTGTGGACTAAGAGTGTGGATTGCTCTACCTTTAGCCGTAAATCAAATTGAATTGTTTTATTTCTATTTACCGTTATAAGCGCGACGTGTAAGTTTTCTCAGCCTTCATGTTAGTAGGGGATAAAAAAAAGCATAATATTAAAACAACTGTCTTTTAACAAGCATATGGTAAAAGTTACTTAATTCCAAAACGGAGACGAGCCACTACCTATTAAAAATACTTAGTAAATTTGTTAAAAATTTTAAGTAAGGTATATTTGTATTTTTATATTCTTAAAAGATTCTGCGGGTAGCTTTTTATATAAAACGCAGGGTAAATACAGCTTTTAGTGAGCAGCATTTACAAATGTGTAGGTTACTAATAAAATATATAAAATAATTTTATTCCTTTTATCTTTTGTTACCAGCACAGTACTTGCTGTGCTTTTACATAGAGATAATATAAGATTAAAGTAAAAAGCGACCGTCGGTGTTGTATCTACACCGTAGTTATTTAAAAAATGTTGGTATGAATTTTTGTATTTGTAAAAAACCTCTACCGGATTTATAATATTTCGAAATTTTTACATTCATTTTAGAATAAATTTTTGTTTACTGTTTTAGAGAAACTGGCCTCCTAAGAAAGCTTTTAACGTTACATTTACCTAATGTAGCTTGTAAGGTATATTAATGCAGGTTGTAGGTAACTATTTAAACTAATAAGAAAGAGAAATAAGAATTCTTCTTAAATAAAAAAAAATCATGGTAAATTAATTTACATGCATTTAAGACTAGTTCATGCGACAAAGTATAAATTAAACATGTAAACAGAAGTTCTGTAGATATTGTGCAGTTAATGCGGATATAGAGTCGGAATGTGGACATTACAGTGAGTGTGCGAGACCGCAAAAACCAACACGGGTTTGGGAATTTCATGACAATTTAGCAGTTTAGCACTTCTAAATAAACAAGGGATTTTTAAGTTAGTTATTCAAAACTCGTGACCTTGCAACTTACTAACTCCATGTTCATCATGAAAAATAATCCTAAATAAGTTTATTTGTGATGAATGAAGCTAGCTAGTTGGCTATTTATAGCCTTTCCGGAGAGAGAGAAGTAGGTGTCTAAGGTGATGGCCAATCATAAAGTATAAGTAAAAAATATAAGTGAGATTTAGTAATGTTTGCAAAGTAGGTACCTATATTAAACATTTATACTTACCAGTCTATATTATTGGTGCGGCTTTTGCATTTAAAAGATTCGCTAGAATGATATAAAAAAATTGACTTAAGTAAAACATGATGTTCCACAAGTATTCGGTGAATATAAAGCGGTGAATGAACCAAACCTGTGACAGTCAATAACCACATACGCCAGTCCACCTACGTCGTCTATTTTGCATTTTAAATTTATCACAGAAATTTCGCGTTATGATTCCAATATTTATGGCAAACTTGACCCCACTAGTAGTCCGGGATTTTTAGATTTCTTATTCAAAAACCGCAATAGCTATAAGACGGCTACGTGACTGTTTTAGGTGCTTCGTGATTGCAATCTTGGGGAAAATAAAAACTGTTGAATGTCTTTGTCCCGTTAAAAGATACCATTAAAAGTTAGCCAACAAATCGCTTAATTCCATCTTTGTTTCCTTGTTCCCTTTTAAATTATCTGTTTGATCCTTTTAAGTAGATAGTCTTTTGAATTACACAGGGATTTTATTTGTAGACTAAAGTAAAATAAATTTTAATTAAAATAGTCTTCTGTTCTTCATCAGAAATTTATTAATTGTTATAATCAGAAGCAAATAATCTAGGCGATTGCAGAGGATTACTACTCATTGCATTATTGTAACATAATTGAAAAACATTATGAAGAGTGTGATGTAGTAGTGTAGACTATGTATCATAAATTGAGTCTTTATCGCTTTTTTATTTTATATAGTCAATAAATGCTAACTTAACAATATGTAGTTTTAAAAATCTGCATGTAAAATTTTTAGATTTCTGTGTCAGTTCTTGCACTGTAAGACAATGAAATAATGTAAAATAGTTCACAACTAAAGCTTAAGTGCTGTCCCGTTATGACGAGCATGACGTTTAGAGTACTGATTTATGTTTGACGATACTGTTGCCAGGACAATGGTCAAACTAGACGCATTGATATAATCACGGTGTATGTCTTTATGTCTGTCTCGTTATGACTCAAAAAGTCAAGTTCAAAGTCATTGTTCTAGTTTTGGAAGGTAAGCATATGGCTAAGAATCAGGATATTTCGTTTAGATAAATACTTGAAGGCTTCGATGTCGATATGAACTTAGCCTTTCCATGCTTCGATCATTTATATTTGTATTTATAAAATCTTTGTCAGAATTTTGATTAACAAATAGAGTTACTTTTAGTATGCCTTAGTTAGTACAATATAACTCGACTACAGGCACTTCGAAACTGGTAATATTCTGAAAAAAAAAACAGTTCCTCTTCAATCAGAGAAATTGACGAGGGTGAATTCGTCGTGTAAACTTTTGATAAGCGTAGGTGGGTGCAGCAGTTTAGGGATCAGACTAAATAATGATTTCTTAGGTCGTTCCAAGGTGCCCAAGTCTGAATCCTACATACATACCTATAGCCACGTCTACATCCCTTGCGCGGTAGACAAAGCCAACAATCTCGAAAAGACTAAAGTGCCATTAACCACACGGCACACGGTTTGAATCCTATGCTGGCCATGTATTTACAAATAAATCTTTTTTTGAATTTTATACATAATTGTATTAACTGTGAAAAAAGAGCAGGATCGAAACCATAATAGGTGAATTGAAATCTAGAACCTTTAAAGTTCATCGCCTATTAATAAATCTATTTCCTTAAACAAGTTAGTCAGTAGTAGGTACCTTTAGAACCAAATAATTTATCTTATTCTTCGCTTAGCTGTTCCCGAAAATAGAATAGAAATAATTAAAATTGATTGAAGGAATATCTAACAAATCGTCTACAAAGTAAAGTTTTAATATGTGAACTTTTTGTATTTCGGACGAAATATCTGATGATATCTAAAAGATGATACCGAAAAATGCAATGGACTTATAATGATCTTTTTATGGATCTTACCGTTCTGAAAATCCTATAATAAAATGAGATAAAATATATACCTATAGACTTGATCGGAATAACTTTACTTTGAGAATTTTGGAAGAAACAATATATATAGTCAGACTTTCTCTTGAGCGCTGTGTTGAGGTATCTTGTGCCGAGCTTGAGGAACACATTGTTATTTGTATTTATAGTCCACCCAACAGTAGTATTATGGATTTCCTGAATGTAATGGAGGAAGTTCTAATAGTAGCTACAAAAAGTAATAAGAAAGTAATTGTTTGCGGTGATTTTAACATTGACATATTAGTTAGCTCCACAGTGACAATACAGTTTCTTAACCTATTTAAATGTTTTAACTTAGATAATGCCTTCTTGGAACCAACCCGCTTCACTGCCACATCTGCTAAATGTATTGATAATGTTTTTAGTGAACAAAAACCAAATAATAAAAATGTATTTAGTAAATTACCCTCTGATCACTGCGGTCAATTAGTTACCTTTTCCACTAAACGTAGTACACGTGATGGATTAATTATGTGCAGACCTATCACAGCCCATAAAATCAATAAATTTACAAGTTCTTTAGAAAATAAAATTTGCGCAGTAACTTACACGGGCAGCGATCCTAATGGTCATTATAATAAGTTATTTACTACCATTTCAGACGCGTACTCTAAAACATTTATACAAAAGAAACGGAAATGCAATAATAACTTTAAATTCAATGAATGGGCTACTGTTGGCATCTACAAAAGTAGAAAGACTTTGTACGATTTATATGCCCAAAAACAGTATCGATTTGAAAGCGGCTTCGTAGACCATGTTAGGAATTATTCAAAAATTTTCAAAAAAGTATGTCTACATGCAAAATCTTTGTTCATTAAAAACAAAATAAGTAATGCTCCTAACAAAACAAAGGAAACCTGGAGTGTTATAAACAAGGAAACTGGTAGAAGTAATTTTAAAGAAAATATTAATGAAATTATATTTAATGATAGGAAAATTACCTCTACAACAGAAATAGTAAATTTATTTGAACATTTTTTTTACAAATATACCGTTGGAATTAACTTCTAATATTGACTCATGCCCTAATGAAGCTGAAATACTACTTAAAAATAATGTCAGCATTTGCAGTTCCAAATTTAAATTCTTAAATATTGACCCTACTGACATTATTAATACCTATAAAGAACTTAATCTGAAAAAGTCTGAGGATTATTGGGGTATGTCGGCTGTTGTGATATGTCATATTATAAATATTATAGCTGGGGACTTAGCTTATATATTCAATAATTGTGTTGACCAAGGGATATTTCCAAATTTAATGAAGTATAGTAAACTAATTCCATTATTCAAGAAAGGTGAAAAATCAGATCCTGGTAATTATAGACCAATCTCAATTTTACCAATTTTGAGCAAGGTGTTCGAGAGAATCATGCTTAATCAAATGCAGCGTTACTTTAAGTCTAATAAATTATTTCATAGTCAGCAATACGGCTTTACTGAGGGGAAATGTACAACAGATGCAGGTGTGGCTCTTGTCACTCATATTCTCAATGCATGGGAAGACTCACAGGATGCCATCGGAGTGTTTTGCGATCTGACCAAAGCATTTGATTGCGTAGATCATAGAACTCTTCTGCTCAAGCTCGCTCATTACGGGTTCGATACTGCTGCCGTTGAACTAATTAAATCATATCTTAGTGATAGATTACAGACGGTAGATTTAAATAACACAAAATCGAAAGGAGCGACGGTAAAAATTGGGGTACCGCAAGGTTCCATTTTGGGACCTTTTCTCTTTCTGATATATATCAACGACCTGCCTTGCATGATTGAGAAACAGACTGGCATCGTGTTGTTTGCAGATGATACGTCACTAATTTTTAAAATGAACCGCCGTAGCGAAATCTGTGATGATGTGAATAGCACTTTAGCCGCCATCTCTAACTGGTTTACAATCAACAACTTACTGTTAAATGCAAATAAGACCCAATGCATTAAGTTTACACTTCCCAATGTGCGGCAGGCAAATGTGGATATTAGTATAAGTAGTAAAAGATTAGATTTTGTTGATAGTACTACTTTCTTAGGAATAACATTAGATTCAAATTTGAAATGGCATGCTCACATTTTAAAACTTTCTAAAAGGCTTAGTTCTGCAGCATACGCTATTCGTCGTATTAGGCATTTGACGGATGTGGCAACTGCGAAGCTAGTATATTTTAGTTATTTTCATAGTTTAATGTCATATGGTCTACTGCTTTGGGGATCAGCAGCAGACATACAAACTATTTTTATTTTACAAAAAAGGGCAATTCGATATATCTACGGTCTTAAACAAAGAGATTCCCTTAGAGATTTTTTCAAAAACCTAAATATTTTAACTTTGCCCTCCCAATACATATTCGATAACATCATGCATGTTAGGAAAAACTTAGACTCTTTCAAAAAAGTAGGTGAATGTACTAGTAGATCACTGCGGAACAATTACAAGTTGTCGATCCCAGCACATCGGCTGGCTAAGGTAGGGAAATCTTTTCTGATTAATTGTATAAGATTTTATAATAAATTACCAAAAAGTGTTCTTGAAATGAATGATAGAAAATTCAAACAGTATATTAAAGTTGAGCTTTGTAGGAAAGCCTATTACAGCACGGATGATTATATTAATGATAAACATGTGTGGCCCGAGCTGGACATAATGGCCTCTTAAATGCTTGTGTATTTTTGACATGATCTTGACATAATTTGTACAGTATGTACATATTTTATTTTATATTTATTTTATTTGACGAAATATTCGTATTGACATAATCAGTTCTACATTCATACATGTTTTTTAATGTAGACAATGTGCATTCGTCCACGATTTAGATTTAAGAGATCTATATTTGTAAATTGACGTCCTATGAAAATGCTGCAGTGTAGTTTGTTCCGCCGCTTCTTCTACACATGCGCTTTGGAAGCGGTAGTAGTTATAATTAGATTTAAGTTATGTGACGTCAATAAGTGATACCTTGTATCCAATTTTGAAAATAAATCTATTCTATTCTATTCTATTCTATTCTATATATAGCTATTTTATGTGTTCCAACGAAAGAGAAACAGTAAAGTAATTATCGGAGGAGACGCCAGCGCCGCTTAACAAGGATTTATTTTATTTATGTCTTAATTAGTATTTACAACATTTGAATGATAGAACCTATTACCTTGTCATGGTTTGAACTGTTTGCTATTCAAATTCGCAGTATGGTAGACAAGTAGGCAATTTGTGTTATTTATGACTTTACAGCTAAGGTGCCTTTTTTCTATTTACAAGCAGTATTTTATAAAAACATTTAAGAATACTAGACTAATTTCTTAGTTTAAATTGAAATTGAACTATCTAGCTAATTTTGTGTAAGCTTTCAAATCAGTAGAGTACATTGTTTAACGGTCTATAAAGATAAATCAGTTTTAAATTTGTAATTGTGTTTGAGTTACAGTTCAAATTATAACCTTCTTTTGTTTTTACGTGTATTCCTGAATGATTTAGATAGGCAACTAGGCCATTCTTTCTAATTATTTAAATTTAACCTCTGATGACTATGTGTAGTATATACTCTACAATTTTTTTTATAATATTATAATTGCTCTCGTATGATCTCAAATGCAAAGTCATGTCAATCTAGAATATATTATTCGAAACTGTTGAAGTGTAAATTATAGTTTGACAGACTAAACACTATCAATTTAATTATGATTAAAATATGCCCAGAGGTCAATTTAATTTATTGAGAGATCTCACAAAATTAATTTCTCTTCACCAGATAAGAAAAGGGACGGTAGGAAAATGTGATTTGAAATACATAACATGTACAAAAAAATCAACAGTTATGCGATTTTTAATCCCCACGAGGCCTGTTGAATGTCAATGACCTTATAATTGTTTTTTATTTATACTTAAATGTTATAAAAGATTTTAATTCTGCTTATATGTATAGATAATTACATCAATTTTAAATAACATATGGGGTTCCTTTATGTCAATCTATGCCAAATTTGTGTTCCAGTATTATGGTTACGGAACCCTTACAATTGATTAATCAATGCCTAGCCAAAAGGTTATAAGCATTTATAAATAAATTTAACTTATGGTAGGTTCCATTGGGGATTTCCACCTTAAATTGCCACTGAAAGTATGGTATTTTGTGCGTAAGAATTCGCAGGCATAAGTTGAAAATTTTGTTTATTTGAACAACGCTTTTTACGTCGATTTCTTTATGGACTGTGCAAAATTTCAATTAATAAGTATTGATTTTTATTTTTCATACATTTTAGATTATTTATGCCTTATAGATGTTTTGTTTAGAAAATAAGAATACATTTGTTACATGTATTAATGTTCATTGTACATATTGTTACATGACTTATTAACATAGTTAGATCTTGGTGTAGACCGGTTGCAGTTTAGGCATCTTATCACCATCATAGTTTGTCATTTGTGCGACCTTAATAAAGGACACTGCGGTTTCTATATGCTCATTATACTCCTGATAAGACCAATGGATCTTCATCAAGAACATTCGCTGACTTATAGGACAACTAAGATTGTTATGATAAGGCCAGATATGTCAAAACTTTTATTATTATTTCACAAGTTTATATTGAATTAATATATAATGCAAAAGAGCTCATTAGCATAGTACTCTATTTGTGAAAATAACCCAGTACGAATCCAGAAAAATTACTACTAAAGTACTGTAATTAATAAATCAACTAAAATTACGACATGCAGCAATAATAACTAGCTTCAAAGCGAAATTTGAAAGCTTTTATGATTTTAAATTAAAAAAAGTGGACAGTCTCGTTCTAAATGCAATATCCAAATCAGGATGTGACAATATTCAATTCACAAATTGTCAAGTAAATATAATATAGGGAATCCTCAATTAGCCGTCTCATATAAAACAATGTCTGATTTCCTCAACAATGACAAAACGGAACTTGTGTTAAGTAATATTTATTTATAATTTTCGGCAGCCTTGGCCATAGGAGATGTGGTAATTTAATTATCACATTTTGTTAGTTTGCACGTAAAAATATGTGTTTGTCGGATTGCTGTTATGTGTAGCCGATGGCCGAGACTGCATTAGCAACTTCGACGAGGTATTAAATATATTTATCACAATATTATAAATAAATAGGAATTGTGTCTGGTAGAATCAGTGTTCGAATCGAAGGTGCCTGGTTAAAATGCATGTAGCGCAAACATGCACAGGTTTAAATCCCGATCAACAATGACTATTTTCGAAGTTATGTATGAATTAGTTTGAATACTAACCGATGCTCTTACGGTGAAGGAAAACATCGTGAGAAAACCTGCACAATACACATGGCAGCAACTGGATGTGCAAGCATGATCGATCCAATACCGTAACGTATTACGCAAGGGTTGAGGAAGTCAGATGGGAGTCGCTTCGTGTAAAAATCTGACTCACCCAATCCGGGATCCATGGTCAAGGTATACCCCGGGCTCCTCTCCAGAGAGGTAAGAACGCAACCGGGACTAAAGCCAGGAGGAAGAAGAATGTCTGTCTGGTCTGTTATGTTTTCCTAGCTACCCCGTTGGACCGATTTTTTATTAAACTTGGAATGGAAGTCTCGAAAAATAGTTAAAGCTTTCACCTCATTTTCGTTAGCTCTTAAATTTCCGTTAGCTCGTTCAGCCATAAGATCAATCCCATCAGTTTTCTTAGGACCCTACTCATATATTACAGTGTGCCCGCTAATGTGATTAAAACAACAACAATGCAATTCAAAAACATTCCTGCATGCGAGTGAGCTGAAAACAATGCGGGCCGAGTAAAGTAACACATTCAGGGTTTACTTCACTTATGCTTTCGTACGCGGGGCACGTCTATCACTATACCGGGAGAATTTGTCTCGTATCACCGAGATGGCTGGCTCTCGAAGCCACTATTTCAAGATGTGAATGAGTGTTGAATCGTAAACATGAGTAAGGTTGGAATATACATCACCAAAATGCTATATAATTTTACCTATTATTAAGAAACCTACACCAATTAAAATAGATGAAAAAGCCAAATATTTAAGAAAGTGTCCAGAAACGATGATAGCGTAATTTTTGAGTTGAATTATTCATTTGTAGTTTTACCACCAAATACAGGAGGACACCGATTAAGATACTTATTTATTATTATAAAATCTTGACAAAGTAACGGTGATTAAATAATTTGTCAGGATTTTTATATCCTTTACTTTTATTTTATTTTTATATCCTCTACCTCATTATATCCACAACCTATTGAGCGGTGAAGTAATTTTAGTTAGCAATTTAATATGCTGTGAATGTAGAATAAAGAGTTAAATCTGTAACATGACACCCAAATGTTCATACAGAATACAACAGAAAAATGTTGTATTCCTTAAAAAGTTTGCGTTAAAGTTCTGTATTTTATTTATGCTACTTACGACAATCTAAAATAATTGCAAATTCTAAACTACTAATAATAGTAAGTATTAATAATAGTAGAATTTAGTTCTACACTACTAGTTTTTACTCGAGGCTTCACCCGTGCGAAAATAGCCTCATCTACAAAAATATAGGTACAGGTTTTTACAAATCCTGCGGGAACTTTTGTTTTTACTGAAATGAATGGTGGAATGTCTTTCTCCTGACTCTTTATTAAGTATATATACGCGAGATTTCAAGAAGATTGCTTTAGAAGATAACACGTGAAGAGGTAGCTTACAAACAAACTTACTCCGCATTTATAATATTAGTTGGGATGTTATCTTGAAATCAATAATAGAATTTTTATATTAATAAAACCTAGAACTATATCGAACTTCCGACAGGAATCTGGGTAAAAAAAGTTGTTTGAGAACCGGTAAAAATATTATTATACTTATATATATTTTTATATGGTTGTAATAATTAAGTATCTAGTGACTGAATTAATGCTTATCCCAATGGTTATAACGTAAGAACCATCCGCTGATGTAACGACGACTTTATAAAGATATCATCATTTGAACATGATTTCAAACTGGTTGTATCAAGCAGGACAATTGATCATTCAGTTGAATAGTAATTGATCGATAAGTAAAAATCATGCGGAGGTGTGACAAATTTCAATGTTATGAGTGACATTGTCCTCCTATATAGAACACATGGACATGATCCTGATGTTATCAGCTTTCTGCGTTTTGAATTTCAAAATTACCTACCTTAGTCTTAAAACGAAGACTTAACTGTAAATACAAGTTCCGTGGTTTGTATTTATGTGACAGTTAGTCGCGAAGTGCCAAAATGTAGCTTTGGAAATATTGTATATCAATAAACCGTAGCACCGTTTTATTGGTGGCCAATACCAGACTTGATATGGATTTGAGTGGGCTCTTATACTAATAGATGATACCGTTTGATCTGTTTTATGCTTCTTCAATTTAATTTACATTAAGGTATTGCCAAATTAAGTAATTGGTAACAGTCAGGTGCAATTAAGCACCGATAGATAAGATCATATTATTAAATTTAAGCACTAACTTTAGCCTCTGAAAATTCAATAAAAACCGAGTCTTTAATAATTTTAAAATAAAATAAGTCTTTTAATAATCGGTATTAAACTAAGATCAATTATGAGAGAAGAATTTAATAACGAATGTAATCACAATGAATATAAAATCAAAATGTTGAATTTAAACACAGAATGAAAATACCTAACTAATTAGACTTTTTGAACGCTGTTGCACGATTGCTCTTGCTTTAACTAAAATAATTTAATTGAGAGAACGATAATATCTTGGGGATACACATAAAGCGGGCATTGACTTAGACAAAGTCACTCGAGGTGGGTTTTAATAAATTTAAAAAAGGCGTAAGTGTTTATCGACTTTTTTCTATTTGTAGACTTCTTGGAGCTCTCTCTTCTACTACGTAAGTATTTTGAGAAGTTCTGTCCTAAGCAAAAGTAAAAAATTTCCTAGTTGTCCCGGCATCTATTGACAACGGTAACCATGCTTTCAAGTAAAAGTTTCACTTAAAAGAAACGGAATTCATTCATAGGAATTGAAAATAAAAGACCTTTCGGTTTCAATAAATACAAACAAAAATATAATTTACTGTACAGTCTTTTTTTACATTAGTGTTAATTTACATTAAGCATCAGAAAATATTTTAAAATCTAAATATTTCAACATCTGATGTTGTTGAGCTTCCTTCAACGCTGTCGTCAACGTGAATAATTTTTTCGACATTTTCGTTAAAAGTTACCACTGATTTTCTCCTAGGACGTTTTACTTCACCGAACTCATCTACATCAGATAAGTCTTCATCTGCATCCTTTAATTTATCTTTTATCACAATTGGCATTATAACGTTAGAATCAGTTTGGCTAATATCTACTACAGATTCGACTGGTGCTTCTTTCGTGGAAGTTGTTGGAAAAGCAACTTCATTGTACGGAGCGTCAATCATCTCTTGCAGTCTTCTCTCGCTTCGTTTCAATTCATCTATATTTATTCTCGGTTTCGGCCGAACATCGACCTTCGGTGGTTGCACGATTGACTCATTCCGCGATTCCAAGCTGTTCTCGTCACTGAATTCTTCGTATTTTCTTCCTTTTCTCCTGTGGGCCACAACAAAATGAATTATCACATACCAAAACGTGACAAGAAAACATAAATTAAACAACGGATAATTTACCATTTAAGGAAGAACCATATAAGAATGGCTACAATCAGGATGAAGAGCAGGACACTGAGCACTATTGTAGCCACTAACAAGCCTACATCACGTTCCGATGAGTGTATCTGCCGAGCGTCGAGATGATCTTCGAGTGATATACTGTCCGCTATGCTAACCGCTCCTGCTGCGTTGTTATTTATGGCTCTGCAATGCAAATGTTTTATGAAATAATTTTATTTTACAAGAAATTCCTTAAAATTTTAATAAAATAAGAAAGTTGCAATTTTGTCGTATGTAATTAATTTTATAAAAAAATATGAATTAATGCAATTTGGAATATCTAACAGTTTCATTATATGCCAACTTGTAAAATACCCCATACAGTAATAAAAAATATGCTGATGATAATATTTTACGAGGATATTACACCCGGACGTCATATTAGTTGCATGAAAATGTCAGTCTATTACTAGTAAGCCTTCAATAATGTGGAATTTTATATTAATAAATTGTATAATGAAATAATATCAACTTCGTAACTTCCTAAATAAATTAAAAAAGAGTGCATAACTTCACCGATGTTGGTATTCACTAGGTTACCAACACCAAATCTTTTAAACAAGTATAGGTCTACATAAATAATAGTATGATTATATATCTACATCATAATATTATAAATAATAAATTAAACATAAGAACTCATGACATAAAACTTACTCAATAAGTAAATCTGCTGCTACCGGTTCTCGTTCTATCAATCCATAGACAAATAATTCTAGTGTAGCTCCACCAACGGTTTGTCGTTTCTTTCTCATGCTCAAATTTTCTTCAATTCTCTCAGTTTCATCTGATATAACTACTGCTCTTAATACTCTTACATTGTACCCCACTGAATCACTCAAATTTGCTATAATTCTTGGCTCGTCTTCTAGGAAAGCATCCCTAATGGTAATCACAGCTATGTTAGATACATTTAACAATTTTACCTGGAAAGAGAAAAGTTCAAGATGATTTAAACTTTAACTTTAAAATTTTATTCATATCGATTATTGGATTATTATGATTAAATTCATAGATTCACACTAAGCGATCTTATTACAAAGTAGAGCCAATTTAAAGCGGAACAATGCCCGTTGATGAACACGTTCTTATGCGAGTATATCCGAATTATATATTTTTTTATACGATACGTTAATTTATACGAAAGGACTGAGAACAGGATGTGGTGGCGTGATATAGGTATCCACCCAAATGAGCGAAATTCCCAGAATTATTTTCGGTCATTGTATATTTTATTTTAACTGAGTTAATTTGAAGTTTGTTTTTATTTATGACTCGCTTTTGTTAGCATTCTTGCATGTTATGTCCCGCTACAATGTTAAATCGCTGGTTGTGTTAAATAACAATTATTTATTAATTTAAAAGTTTTGAGCTTTTAAAATTCCACCCCTATTCTTGACGGTAGTTGACTTCCACAAAGGATTATATTCAATATTCTATTTTATAATTGCAAGAATTTAGATAACGTACTGTATAAAAGATCATCCATCAACAATATGCGCTATATCTATGTATATATGAATTAAATAATGCAATCAATGCAACAACAGCAAATGTGAATGTTGTTATCGTAGACTAAGTTAGTGAATAGTTACTACTGAAGGAGTAGCAATTTTGTTTGTAAACCATCCTTTCTTTTCTAATCTGATTATACTCGTACCAAATATTTTCTATGTACGTAATTTATCGTGATTAAACAACTATATTATTCTTACCATCAGTGTTATTGCGCCACTGAGTCCAGCTCCATTTCGATCAGTGGCATGCACAACGAGCATTTGACCTTCCTCCAGTGTGGAATCATCCTGAACGTGGACAGATCCTGAAGTAGGGGACACAGCTAACACTGGTTCTGCACTCCAGTATATTAGAGCAGCATTCTCACCAACATCAGCGTCAGTTGCCTATTAAAAAATAATCAATTTAAGATCCAAGACATATTTTGGAAAATATATATTTGGTGACGATTAAGTATAAATCCCAACTAAGTTTTGACACTTGTTCAAACTAAGGCATTAGCATCTATTTCTTTGATATTTGAATTAAGCTTTTCTTGTATGCTTTATCTTGTATGTATGCTATATCTTGTATCTTTAAGCTTTTCTTGTACTTTCTTGCATATGGTTAAAAATCGAATGCTGTCTTAATTGTTTTTAATTTACATTGTTTGAATGAGTACCTGTAATTGAGCCAAAGCACGTGGCAAAACAATATCTTCTAGTTCCGGAACTGGGTATCCAACGGCAACAGGTTCATTATCTCTTTCTATAAATATTGGGGAGTTGTCATTGATATCGTTCACAATCAGGTTCACGACGCTTCTCCTTGGATTATGCGCTATAGATTCGCCAAGAATCCAAGTACTGGTTCCATAGTCATATGGACCAAGCCAGTCTAACCTTGACTCTGAGACTGATCTCTTGTTACGAGTTAAACTAGCACAATGTACTTCTATTTCAACTTGAATCTGGGACAGAGCCATAAAAGCTATTGAAGGGTCTTCTCTATCAATTGATCTCGCATGTAATCCGGTACCATCAATGTATAACCAATCCTGATTGGTAGGGAACCTGTTTGTAAGTGTGTATGAACAGTTTGCGTATTCAGAGGCATTAAAAACTACAAGATTCTCATATGCCTCTTCTTCATCTCGATCTAGCACTATCAGTGGTGGAAAAATGATGCTAGTTTCATCTACGGTCAAATACACCTGTAAGTTAGAAGGTTGATTAATTAATTTAACACGAGAACGACGACCTCTTCAGTGCAGTGGTAAAGTTCTTTTATCGAAAACTTTTTTGCTAAAATTTAGGCGTAACTTACGATGTTTACACATTGGCGTAGACAATTAAAAAACACAATTGAAGTTCCAGGCAAAATCTATATCACCAATATGAGTATTATAGACGTAAGGATTGTAACTTTCATTGTTTATAAGGGCTAATCTTCGGAAATATTAAACTGATCATAAAAATTCTTTCCCCGTTGAAAGGTACTAAAGCCTTTCTAGCCTATATTTATGTATGTACCACGGACAAAGACGTGGCGGGCCGCTAGTCTAGGATATAATAAGGATAAGGTACCGTTGCTTCGCCGATAGCTTGCGTGATGAGTGTCGTGGCAACCACTTGGAAGGTGTATTCTCCGACGTTGACTGGTGAAGATACCAACAGTTCCCCGTCACTGTTTACAGCTATCCGGGCTGCTAGGTGTGCTATGACAAAATTTAAAATAATATTATTGTTACCAAGAATAGGTAGTTAAGTTCATGTCGACTAATAATATACCTAAATGTCAGAGTAGGTACCTAAGATTGTTTGTTATGTTTCACAATTAAACAAATAATCCGATCTTCATGAAATTTTGCATAGGTACATTTGGTATGCATACAAACATACATACCTATAATCACGTCTATATCCATTGCAGGGCAAACAGAGACAATAGTCTTGAAAAGACATTTAGTATGGAGTACCTAAAATGCGTATGAGTACCTATAGGGTACTCATACCTATAGGGCACTTATACAGGTGGAGCCGCGGGTTAAAGCTAGTATTTTTATAAGTCTTAATTTGAATGTAAATTAATTACTCTTTATTTTAACCTATCTGTGATCGCAATGTGAATAACTACGTACTAAGATTAAATTCATATATGTAAGTCGGTTATGTGAATAACTTACTTTACGTTAAATAAGTTAAATAATGTTACTCGAGTTGTATGATATTAAAGAATACTAGAAACACTGGACTATCTAGGTGAATAACAGAGTTTGAATAACTTTGTGTTCAACAACACGCATTTGCTTTTATGAAACTTTAGGCGTTATCTACTCTAGAGGTTTACAGACTTGACAACTTATTTACTTTTGATGAAAGGCGTATGAATTTATATTCATTAAAATGTAACGACTATTTACATTGTGTACTACAATTTCAGCGAAATTAGATATTTATAGTCAATTTTTTGGCCTATTAATAGATTTATCGTCGATTGCGTACGAGTAGTTATAGAAACAATAGGTTAAGTAGTGCATAAACTTAGAAGAGTTAGGTAAGAAAACCATTAAAAAATAAATTACAACTTGTATAAATATACCTAAATAAGGGATGGGCTTATTAACTTGGAAGTCTTCATTTAGGCGATGGACTAGCAACCGGTAAATATTTGAAGCCTAATTCCATCGTTAAGCCCTGTAGTTGAACGTGGCCTTCCAGTCTTTTTGAGATTGTGGGCTCTATCTACCCCGTAAGGTATAAAGACGTGACTATATGTATAATATATTAAGGATTGATATACATATCTTAGTGCTATATTCCTTAATTGCCTTCTACGCCTATATTACTAGATTTTAGTTCCATTCTGATATTGAATTATTTATTATACCCACACTTTTCTACTATAAATTAATTAGGTTCATAAATATAAATAAAATGTGACAGATACTTACAGTCGTCTACAGCTGCTGAGTATATGAGTGACTCTCCGTTGTCTGCGAAAGCAGTCACTCTCCCTATGACTCCCGTTTGAAGAACTTCTGCCCTCAGCACGTAACTTGATGAAGTGAATGTGACTGTTGGCGGAGGTATCGGAGTGTCTGTAACCAAAATTATTGAACACCACATTGCTGGTCTGGTCGAAGAAAAATCATAGTGTGTGCTAGATGCTTCACTTCCCATGCAGATAATTTAATTAATCATGTTCAAGGAATAGGCTTGGGATTTATTATTAGCTTAGCTAAAATAGCAATAACTATCTGAACTTCAAATCGTTTATTCAGCCCTATAGATCAACGTAGCCTTTCTTTTCTTAAATAAGAAACATCTAATAGTAAAATGTTGATTCCTTATATTTCTACTAAAACAGAGACAACGTGAAAGAAAAATAGATCTGCCAGTGAAGCCTTTCACTTCAGAAAGTCTTTTCATGCTGTTGTTCTCATGATTTTTAATTTGATTAGTTTATATAGATAAAAGTATTTAGGGGTACCTGTGTGCAATACTTGTAATAACAACACAGCGGCCGCGTTTTCTATGTGAATTTCCAACGCAACATGAGTGATGTCGATAGGCAAGGTCACTGACCCTGTCTGTTGTACAGTCACCAACCCCTCGGACAAGCTGGCCGTGAACAGTTCTGCATAATCTATGAAAAAAAATATATATTTGAACACAAGCACTCAATGGAAGGGGTAATACGGATTTAAAAAAAATAATGTTTGCAATAAATAAGTAGGTACACAATACTTCTTCTTCCTCTTCTTCAGCCCATATTCATCCACTGCTGCATGTAGGCCTCTAGTAATGCACGCCATTCTCCATACACAATACTGATACTATTAACTTTTTTTGGAAATGTCATTCAGAAGAATGTAAAAAAAGAGCGAGAGACCCAGGTAAGGCTGAGAGCACAATGTCAAAAAATTTTAAGTATATAAATATGTAGTAGTAAAAGTATACAATAAATAGTACACATTAAGTTCACTTACTTACTTACACTTAGTGCCGTGTGGTTCCCGGCACCAATACAAAAAAGAATAGGACCACTCCATCTCTTTCCCATGGATGTCGTAAAAGGCGACTAAGGGATAGGCTTACAAACTTGAGATTCTTTTATTAAGCGATAGGCTAGCAACTTGTCACTATTCGAATCTCAATTCTATCTTAAAGCCAAATTAGCTGAACGTGGCCTATCAGTCCGCTCAGGACTGTTGGCTCTGTCTAACCCGCAAGGGATATAGACGTGATTATATGTATGTATGTATGTAAGTTCACTTACCGCCTTTTATTACGACTATCGTTGCATCGTAGCCAGTAATAGTAATTGATTCGTGCTGAACTGTACCAGCTTGCATTATGCCTTCGTAAAGAACTTTGCTGAAAGTCACCATAGAGGCTCCTAAAAATGAGAAAAATGTACACCTTTGATGCGACGTATAGGAATTTTGAAATTCCAAGCATGATTTTAAAAAGCATATTATTGCATTATAAAATTTGCATATATTGTTCTTAAGCGATTTAGATACTACAATACAATACAAGTACGATTAGTGTCGTGTGGTTCCAAGACTTATCAATAAGATTATCACTATGTAACTAAACTGTATTTGGAAGAACCGTTTTCCTAAGATTTATGATACCGTTTTTGAAGTTATAAATATTTGTATATTTATACAATCACGTCTATACAACAACATATACAATCCCTTGCGGGAAAGACAGAGTCAACAGTCTTAAAAAGACTGATTGGCCACGGTTAGCTAGATATGAGATTCAAATATTCGAATTGAGATTCAAAAACAAGTTGCTAGCCTATCGCCTAATAGAAGAATCCCAAGTTAATAAGCCTATCCCTTAGTTTCTCTTTATGGCTTCCATGGGAATGAGATGGACTGGTCCTATTCTTTTCTTTATTGGCGCCGGGAACCACACGGCTAATTCCTATTGTTTATTTATTGTTAAAAAAATCTATATGGTAAAAAATACCCGAGCGCTCTATTTCGATCACAATTGTTGCTGCTGCAGGTATTGCATTCACTTTGGAAGCATGTATTTCCAGGATAATGATTCCATTCACTGGTGCCATATCTTCGGGAATATGAGAAAGTAAATATAAGCTGACTGTTGCTCCATTCCGCGAAAGGTCAAAGAAGCTTTGCAATTCTGAAAGAATTAATACAATTAACATAAAAACGTGATATTCCTATTTAAATAAGAATTAAATCACTATAACAATTTTTCTGTATAAATATTGCTAGCAATGATAAGACAAAGCTTTGAAAATCAATAAATTAAATAAAGAGAAAAATACAAAGCAAACCTCCAAATAAGATAAAATCTACATCCTCAGTGTAACCTTCTATAAGAGTAATAGGCTGGATGGTAACAACGTCATTATCTATAGACCCTATGTAACTCGATCTATCGAATCCTAATATGGTCAAGTTTTCGTCAACCTCTGAAAGTAAAAAAAATACATTAGAAGATATAATTGCGTCCACTATTGGAACCCGCAAATTAGTAATTAAAGAAAATATACCATTAGGAAGCAGTATGACTATAGTTGCCTGAGCAGTGGCTCCATTCGGTGACTGAGCGTTGATAATGAATATCAACTGGTTATTGTTGGCAATGACTCCAGGCGGGATCGCCTCACTGGCAGTTAAGTTCAAAGAGTTTCCATCTCGTGTGATTGTGAAGTAGATCGAACTGTCTGTAAATAAGAAAAAAAATAAGAATCCAAATAACTCCGTTAGTTCACCTTTTAAATAAAGTGTTATGAGAGTTAGTGATAAGTTAAACATACCACCGACGAGAGTAAACTGTACGTTTTCGTCATATCCTTCTGATAATGATATGGGATGCTCTAGGATATTGTCGGTTGTAGCCGTGTAAGTTCCTACGTAGTAAGTTTGACCAAACTCCAGAGTTTGAGAAACTGGCGGCGTTTCTCTAATGACCTCGAGAATGACCGTGGTGACAGCCGGCAAAGTGTCAGCGGCGGTGGAAGCTTGAACGCCGAGTACAATAATTCCATTGGTAGGTATGGACTCCTCAGGAAGAGCGCTGTTCGTTTGCAAGATTATTGTTGCTCCGTTACGCGCAAAGGTGAAGAAGTTACTCAGATCTGAAAAATGAGTACATATTTTTGAACATTATTCTTATCTCAATGCTTAGTACAAGTTGTTAAACCATACGACAATTATTAAGTGATATAATAGTATCCTATAACAAGAAGTTTATTTCACATACCTCCAAATATAGTGAAAATGACATCCTCAGTGTAACCTTCCGTAAGTGTAATCGGCTGGATGGTAACAACGTCATTATCTATAGATCCTATGTAACTCGATCTTTCGAATCCTAATATGGTCAAGTATTCGTCAACCTCTGAAAGTAAAAAAAATACGTTAGAAGATATAATTGCGTCCACTATTGGTACCCGCAAATTAGTAATTAAAGAAAATATACCATTGGGAATCAGTATGACTATAGTTGCCTGAGCAGTGGCTCCATTCGGTGACTGAGCGTTGATAATGAATATCAACTGGTTATTGTTGGCAATGACTCCAGGCGGGATCGCCTCGCTGGCAGTTAAGTTCAGAGAGTTTCCATCTCGTGTGATTGTGAAGTAAATCGAACTATCTGTAACAAAAAAAAAGGATAAAAATCGAAATATCGCTATTTGTCTACTTTTTAAATAAAGTGTGTTAAAGAAGAATGTGTGCTAAAGATATGGAAGGACTATTTTGAGAGTTAATTTGAAAAAAAGGAAGAAAATAAGAAAGAGTTCTGCTATAGCGAAGAAAAAGAGAATGAGATGGAAGGCGAAATTGAAATGTTCGAAATTCTGGAAGCACTTAAGAGTATGAAAGCGGGTAAGGCTGCTGGGTATGATAGAGTGTCGGTCGAGATGCTAAAAGCAGGAAAAGGCGTCGTAGCTAGACAGTTGTACTGCCTTTTCAATTTGTGTTGGAGAAGCGGCCGAGTACCAAAAGATTGGTGTAAGGCTGTTATCGTGCCACTTTACAAAGGAAAAGGGTCACAACTGGACTGCAAAAATTATCGTGGTATAAGCCTGCTTAGCGTCGTCGGCCAATTGTATGCTAAGGTATTGATTAATAGAGTCAGGAATGAAACTGATGACAAAATATGGGATGCTTAAGCGGGATTTCGAAAGGGAATGGGATGTACTGATTAGGTCTTTTCTTTGCGGTGCATAGCCGAAAAGTTTTTGGCCAAGAGTCAAAAAGTCTATTGCACATGGACAGACACATTGCGCAGGAATGAATTGTGGTCAGCACTTTCTGATGATGCATGGGGTGAGCAGTCTCTTGATACGAGCGCTGAAATCCTTATATGAGGATTCGAGTGCTTGTGTCAGGATAAACGGAGCACACACTGAGTGGTTTAAGATTGAGAAAGGCGTTAGGCAAGGATGTGTTGCGTCACCGTGGCTGTTCAACCTATTTATGGATAGTTGTTTGACAGATTTGAAAGAGTCTGAAAGTGGATTAAGGATGAATGAATTACTCGTCAAATGTCTGCTCTATGCCGACGATCAGGTTATACTGGCGTCATCAGCGGAGGAGTTACAGGAGATGGTAAACTGTATGCATGAAGCTTTAAAAGAGAAAGGAATGAAAATGAACGTAAGTAAAACAAAAACACTGGCTTTAGAAATGGAGAAAGAAATGACAGCATGTAATATTTTGATTGGAGGAGAAAAAGTTGAGCAAGGGAAAGAGTTTGTATATCTAGGATCAAAGTTAACATCAGATGGCAAGTGTGATAGTGATATTGAAAGGAGAGTGAACGCGGGGAACATGGTGAATGGAGCTTTGCATGCCTTTATGAGCAGTCAGAAACTATCCAAAAAGGCTCGACTGGCTGTGCATAGGAGCGTGTTGGTCCCGACATTAATGTATGGGAGTGAAAGTTGGGTATGGCAAAAGAAGCACGAAAGCAGAATAAATGCAGTGGAAATGAGAGCGTTAAGGAGTACGTTGGGTGTTAAATTGAGTGAACGGATAAGGAACAGCGTGATAAGGGAATGTTGTGATGTGAAAGAAGATGTAGTTACAGGAATAGAAAAGGGTATGTTGAGATGGTTCGGTCATGTGGAGAGGATGAATGAAAACAGGTTGACTAAGCAGATAAACATGGAGGGTGTGGAGGGATAGGTCGGAGTGGGAAGACCTAGACGAACGTATCTTGATCAAATTAAGGACGTCCTGGTAAAGGGTCAGGTCAAAAGTACCCGGAACCGCCGATCTTGTTCGAGAGAGTTATGAATGTGGATGAAGCGAAGGAAATATGCAGAGATCGTGGCAAGTGGAAAGAGGTAGTCTCTGCCTACCCCTCCGGGAAAAAGGCGTGATTTTATGTATGTATGTATTAAAATAAAGTGTTATGAGAGTTAGTGATAAGTTTAACTTACCACCGACGAGAGTAAACTGTACGTTTTCGTCATATCCTTCTGATAATGATATGGGATGATCTAGAATATTGTCGGTTGTAGCCGTGTAAGTTCCAACGTAGTAAGTTTGACCAAACTCCAGAGTTTGAGAAACTGGCGGCGTTTCTCTTATGACCTCGAGAATGACCGTGGTGACAGCCGGCAAAGTGTCAGCGGCGGTGGAAGCTTGAACTCCGAGCACAATAATTCCATTGGTAGGTATGGACTCCTCAGGAAGAGCACTGTTCGTTTGCAAGATTATTGTTGCTCCGTTACGCGCAAAGGTGAAGAAGTTACTCAGATCTGAAAGATGAGTACATATTTTTTAACATTATTCTTATCTCAATGCTTAGTACATTAAAGCAAGAAGTTAATTTCACATACCTCCAAATATAGTGAAAATGACATCCTCAGTGTAACCTTCCGTAAGTGTAATCGGCTGGACGGTAACAACGTCATTATCTATAGACCCTATGTAACTATATCTTTCGAATCCTAATATGGTCAAGTTTTCGTCAACCTCTGAAAGTAAAAAATATATAAGAATATAAAAACGCGTCTATTATTGGTACCCGCAAATTAGGAATAAAAGAAAATATACCATTGGGAAGCAATATGACTATAGTTGCCTGAGCACTCGCTCCATTCGGTGACTGAGCGTTGATAATGAATATCAACTGGTTGTTGTTGGCAATGACTCCAGGCGGGATCGCCTCGCTGGCAGTTAAGTTCAGAGAGTTTCCATCTCGTGTGATTGTGAAGTAGATCGAACTATCTGTAACAAAAAAAAGGATGAAAATCAAAATAACGCTATTTGTCTACTTTTTAAATAAATTGTTATGAGAGTTAGTAATAAGTTTAACATACCACCGACGAGAGTAAACTGTACGTTTTCGTCATATCCTTCTGATAATGATATGGGTTGATCTAGAATATTGTCGGTTGTAGCCGTGTAAGTTCCAACGTAGTAAGTTTGACCAAACTCCAGAGTTTGAGAAACTGGCGGCGTTTCTCTTATGACCTCGAGAATGACCGTGGTGACAGCCGGCAAAGTGTCAGCGGCGGTGGAAGCTTGAACTCCGAGCACAATAATTCCATTGGTAGGTATGGACTCCTCAGGAAGAGCACTGTTCGTTTGCAAGATTATTGTTGCTCCGTTACGCGCAAAGGTGAAGAAGTTACTCAGATCTGAAAGATGAGTACATATTTTTTAACATTATTCTTATCTCAATGCTTAGTACATTAAAGCAAGAAGTTTATTTCACATACCTCCAAATATAGTGAAAATGACATCCTCAGTGTAACCTTCCGTAAGTGTAATCGGCTGGACGGTAACAACGTCATTATCTATAGACCCTATGTAACTCGACCTTTCGAATCCTAATATGGTCAAGTTTTCGTCAACCTCTGAAAGTAAAAAACATATTAGAATATAAAAACGCGTCCATTATTGGTACCCGCAAATTAGAAATAAAAGAAAATATACCATTGGGAAGCAGAATGACTATAGTTGCCTGAGCAGTGGCTCCATTCGGTGACTGAGCATTGATAATGAATATCAACTGGTTATTGTTGGTAATGACTCCAGGCGGGATCGCCTGGCTGGCAGTTAAGTTCAGAGAGTTCCCATCTCGTGTAATTGTGAAGTAGATCGAACTATCTGTAATAAAAAATAATATTCAAAATAACTCCCTTTGTTCACATTTTAATTTGAGTGTTATGAGAGTTAATGTTAAGTTTAACATACCACCGACGAGAGTAAACTGTACGTTTTCGTCATATCCTTCTGATAATGATATGGGATGCTCTAGGATATTGTCGGTTGTAGCCGTGTAAGTTCCAACGTAGTAAGTTTGACCAAACTCCAGAGTTTGAGAAACTGGCGGCGTTTCTCTTATGACCTCGAGAATAACCGTGGTGACAGCCGGCAAAGTGTCAGCGGCGGTGGAAGCTTGAACTCCGAGCACAATAATTCCATTGGTAGGTATGGACTCCTCAGGAAGAGCACTGTTCGTTTGCAAGATTATTGTTGCTCCGTTACGCGCAAAGGTGAAGAAGTTACTCAGATCTGAAAGATGATTACATATGTATTTTTGAACATTATTCTTATCTCAATGCTTAGTACATTAAAGCAAGAAGTTTATTTCACATACCTCCAAATATAGTGAAAATGACATCCTCAGTGTAACCTTCCGTAAGTGTAATCGGCTGGATGGTAACAACGTCATTATCTATAGACCCTATGTAACTCGACCTTTCGAATCCTAATATGGTCAAGTTTTCGTCAACCTCTGAAAGTAAAAAAATACATTAGAAGATATAATTGCGTCCACTATTGGAACCCGCAAATTAGTAATTAAAGAAAATATACCATTGGGAAGCAGAATGACTATAGTTGCCTGAGCAGTGGCTCCATTCGGTGACTGAGCGTTGATAATGAATATCAACTGGTTATTGTTGGCAATGACTCCAGGCGGGATCGCCTCGCGGGCAGTTAAGTTCAGAGAGTTTCCATCTCGTGTGATTATGAAGTAAATCGAACTATCTGTAACAAAAAACAGGATGAAAATCAAAATAACTCCATCTGCCTACTTTTTAAATAAAGTGTTATGATAGTTAGTGATAAGTTAAACTTACCACCGACGAGAGTAAACTGTACGTTTTCGTCATATCCTTCTGATAATGACATGGGATGCTCTAGGATATTGTCGGTTGTAGCCGTGTAAGTTCCAACGTAGTAAGTTTGACCAAACTCCAGAGTTTGAGAAACTGGCGGCGTTTCTCTTATGACCTCGAGAATGACCGTGGTGACAGCCGGCAAAGTGTCAGCGGCGGTGGAAGCTTGAACTCCGAGCACAATAATTCCATTGGTAGGTATGGACTCCTCAGGAAGAGCACTGTTCGTTTGCAAGATTATTGTTGCTCCGTTACGCGCAAAGGTGAAGAAGTTACTCAGATCTGAAAGATGATTACATATGTATTTTTGAACATTATTCTTATCTCAATGCTTAGTACATTAAAGCAAGAAGTTTATTTCACATACCTCCAAATATAGTGAAAATGACATCCTCAGTGTAACCTTCCGTAAGTGTAATCGGCTGGATGGTAACAACGTCATTATCTATAGACCCTATGTAACTCGACCTTTCGAATCCTAATATGGTCAAGTTTTCGTCAACCTCTGAAAGTAAAAAAATACATTAGAAGATATAATTGCGTCCACTATTGGAACCCGCAAATTAGTAATAAAAGAAAATATACCATTGGGAAGCAGAATGACTATAGTTGCCTGAGCAGTGGCTCCATTCGGTGACTGAGCGTTGATAATGAATATCAACTGGTTATTGTTGGCAATGACTCCAGGCGGGATCGCCTCGCTGGCAGTTAAGTTCAGAGAGTTTCCATCTCGTGTGATTGTGAAGTAAATTGAACTATCTGTAACAAAAAACAGGATGAAAATCAAAATAACTCCATCTGCCTACTTTTTAAATAAAGTGTTATGATAGTTAGTGATAAGTTAAACTTACCACCGACGAGAGTAAACTGTACGTTTTCGTCATATCCTTCTGATAATGATATGGGATGCTCTAGGATATTGTCGGTTGTAGCCGTGTAAGTTCCAACGTAGTAAGTTTGACCAAACTCCAGAGTTTGAGAAACTGGCGGCGTTTCTCTTATGACCTCGAGAATGACCGTGGTGACAGCCGGCAAAGTGTCAGCGGCGGTGGAAGCTTGAACTCCGAGCACAATAATTCCATTGGTAGGTATGGACTCCTCAGGAAGAGCACTGTTCGTTTGCAAGATTATTGTTGCTCCGTTACGCGCAAAGGTGAAGAAGTTACTCAGATCTGAAAGATGATTACATATGTATTTTTGAACATTATTCTTATCTCAATGCTTAGTACATTAAAGCAAGAAGTTTATTTCACATACCTCCAAATATAGTGAAAATGACATCCTCCGTGTAACCTTCCGTAAGTGTAATCGGCTGGATGGTAACAACGTCATTATCTATAGACCCTATGTAACTCGATCTTTCGAATCCTAATATGGTCAAGTTTTCGTCAACCTCTGAAAGTAAAAAAAAAAATTAGAAGATATAATTGCGTTTACTATTGGAACCCGCAAATTAGTAATTAAAGAAAATATACCATTGGGAAGCAAAATGACTATAGTTGCCTGAGCAGTGGCTCCATTCGGTGACTGAGCATTGATAATGAATATCAACTGGTTATTGTTGGCAATGACTCCAGGCGGGATCGCCTCGCTGGCAGTTAAGTTCAGAGAGTTTCCATCTCGTGTGATTGTGAAGTAAATTGAACTATCTGTAACAAAAAACAGGATGAAAATCAAAATAACTCCATCTGCCTACTTTTTAAATAAAGTGTTATGATAGTTAGTGATAAGTTAAACTTACCACCGACGAGAGTAAACTGTACGTTTTCGTCATATCCTTCTGATAATGATATGGGATGCTCTAGGATATTGTCGGTTGTAGCCGTGTAAGTTCCAACGTAGTAAGTTTGACCAAACTCCAGAGTTTGAGAAACTGGCGGCGTTTCTCTTATGACCTCGAGAATGACCGTGGTGACAGCCGGCAAAGTGTCAGCGGCGGTGGAAGCTTGAACTCCGAGCACAATAATTCCATTGGTAGGTATGGACTCCTCAGGAAGAGCACTGTTCGTTTGCAAGATTATTGTTGCTCCGTTACGCGCAAAGGTGAAGAAGTTACTCAGATCTGAAAGATGATTACATATGTATTTTTGAACATTATTCTTATCTCAATGCTTAGTACATTAAAGCAAGAAGTTTATTTCACATACCTCCAAATATAGTGAAAATGACATCCTCCGTGTAACCTTCCGTAAGTGTAATCGGCTGGATGGTAACAACGTCATTATCTATAGACCCTATGTAACTCGATCTTTCGAATCCTAATATGGTCAAGTTTTCGTCAACCTCTGAAAGTAAAAAAAAAAATTAGAAGATATAATTGCGTTTACTATTGGAACCCGCAAATTAGTAATTAAAGAAAATATACCATTGGGAAGCAAAATGACTATAGTTGCCTGAGCAGTGGCTCCATTCGGTGACTGAGCATTGATAATGAATATCAACTGGTTATTGTTGGCAATGACTCCAGGCGGGATCGCCTCGCTGGCAGTTAAGTTCAGAGAGTTTCCATCTTGTGTAATTGTGAAGTAGATCGAACTATCTGTAATAAAAAAATAATATTCAAAATAACTCCCTTTGTTCACTTTTTAATTTGAGCGTTATGAGAGTTAATGATAAGTTTAACATACCACCGACGAGAGTAAATTGTACGTTTTCGTCATATCCTTCTGATAATGATATGGGATGCTCTAGGATATTGTCGGTTGTAGCCGTGTAAGTTCCAACGTAGTATGTTTGACCAAACTCCAGAGTTTGAGAAACTGGCGGCGTTTCTCTTATGACCTCGAGAATAACCGTGGTGACAGCCGGCAAAGTGTCAGCGGCGGTGGAAGCTTGAACTCCGAGTACAATAAGTCCATTGGTAGGTATAGACTCCTCAGGAAGAGCACTGTTCGTTTGCAAGATTATTGTTGCTCCGTTACGCGCAAAGGTGAAGAAGTTACTCAGATCTGAAAGATGAGTACACACTTTTGAACATTATTCTTATCTCAATGTTTAGTACATTAAAGCAAGAAGTTTATTTCACATACCTCCAAATATAGTGAAAATGACATCCTCAGTGTAACCTTCCGTAAGTGTAATCGGCTGGATGGTAACAACGTCATTATCTATAGACCCTATGTAACTGGACCTTTCGAATCCTAATATGGTCAAGCTTTCGTCAACCTCTGAAAGTAAAAAAGTACATTAGAAGATATAATTGCGTCCACTATTGGTACCCGCAAATTAGTAATTAAAGAAAATATACCATTGGGAAGCAGTATGACTATAGTTGCCTGAGCAGTGGCTCCATTCGGTGACTGAGCGTTGATAATGAATATCAACTGGTTATTGTTGGCAATGACTCCAGGCGGGATCGCCTCGCTGGCAGTTAAGTTCAGAGAGTTTCCATCTCGTGTAATTGTGAAGTAGATCGAACTGTCTGTAAGTAAAAAAAAAGATTCAAAATAACTCCGTTTGTCACTTTTTAATTAGGGTGTTATGAGAGTTTGTGATAAGTTAAACATACCACCGACAAGAGTAAACTGCACGTTTTCGTCATATCCTTCTGATAATGATATGGGATGCTCTAGGATATTGTCGGTTGTAGCCGTGTAAGTTCCAACGTAGTAAGTTTGACCAAACTCCAGAGTTTGAGAAACTGGCGGCGTTTCTCTTATGACCTCGAGAATGACCGTGGTGACAGCCGGCAAAGTGTCAGCGGCGGTGGAAGCTTGAACTCCGAGTACAATAATTCCATTGGTAGGTATGGACTCCTCAGGAAGAGCACTGTTCGTTTGCAAGATTATTGTTGCTCCGTTACGCGCAAAGGTGAAGAAGTTACTCAGATCTGAAAGATGAGTACATATTTTTGAACATTATTCTTATCTCAATGCTTAGTACATTAAAGCAAGAAGTTAATTTCACATACCTCCAAATATAGTGAAAATGACATCCTCAGTGTAACCTTCCGTAAGTGTAATCGGCTGGACGGTAACAACGTCATTATCTATAGATCCTATGTAACTCGACCTTTCGAATCCTAATATGGTCAAGTTTTCGTCAACCTCTGAAAGTAAAAAAAAAAATTAGAAGATATAATTGCGTTTACTATTGGAACCCGCAAATTAGTAATTAAAGAAAATATACCATTGGGAAGCAGAATGACTATAGTTGCCTGAGCAGTGGCTCCATTCGGTGACTGAGCGTTGATAATGAATATCAACTGGTTATTGTTGGCAATGACTCCAGGCGGGATCGCCTCGCTGGCAGTTAAGTTCAGAGAGTTCCCATCTCGTGTAATTGTGAAGTAGATCGAACTGTCTGTAAGTAAAAAAAAAGATTCAAAATAACTCCGTTTGTCACTTTTTAATTAGGGTGTTATGAGAGTTTGTGATAAGTTAAACATACCACCGACAAGAGTAAACTGCACGTTTTCGTCATATCCTTCTGATAATGATATGGGATGCTCTAGGATATTGTCGGTTGTAGCCGTGTAAGTTCCAACGTAGTAAGTTTGACCAAACTCCAGAGTTTGAGAAACTGGCGGCGTTTCTCTTATGACCTCGAGAATGACCGTGGTGACAGCCGGCAAAGTGTCAGCGGCGGTGGAAGCTTGAACTCCGAGTACAATAATTCCATTGGTAGGTATGGACTCCTCAGGAAGAGCACTGTTCGTTTGCAAGATTATTGTTGCTCCGTTACGCGCAAAGGTGAAGAAGTTACTCAGATCTGAAAGATGAGTACATATTTTTGAACATTATTCTTATCTCAATGCTTAGTACATTAAAGCAAGAAGTTAATTTCACATACCTCCAAATATAGTGAAAATGACATCCTCAGTGTAACCTTCCGTAAGTGTAATCGGCTGGACGGTAACAACGTCATTATCTATAGATCCTATGTAACTCGACCTTTCGAATCCTAATATGGTCAAGTTTTCGTCAACCTCTGAAAGTAAAAAAAAAAATTAGAAGATATAATTGCGTTTACTATTGGAACCCGCAAATTAGTAATTAAAGAAAATATACCATTGGGAAGCAGAATGACTATAGTTGCCTGAGCAGTGGCTCCATTCGGTGACTGAGCGTTGATAATGAATATCAACTGGTTATTGTTGGCAATGACTCCAGGCGGGATCGCCTCGCTGGCAGTTAAGTTCAGAGAGTTTCCATCTCGTGTAATTGTGAAGTAGATCGAACTATCTGTAATAAAAAAATAATAATCAAAATAACTCCCTTTGTTCACTTTTTAATTTGAGCGTTATGAGAGTTAATGATAAGTTTGACATACCACCGACGAGAGTAAATTGTACGTTTTCGTCATATCCTTCTGATAATGATATGGGATGCTCTAGGATATTGTCGGTTGTAGCCGTGTAAGTTCCAACGTAGTAAGTTTGACCAAACTCCAGAGTTTGAGAAACTGGCGGCGTTTCTCTTATGACCTCGAGAATGACCGTGGTGACAGCCGGCAAAGTGTCAGCGGCGGTGGAAGCTTGAACTCCGAGCACAATAATTCCATTGGTAGGTATGGACTCCTCAGGAAGAGCACTGTTCGTTTGCAAGATTATTGTTGCTCCGTTACGCGCAAAGGTGAAGAAGTTACTCAGATCTGAAAGATGATTACATATGTATTTTTGAACATTATTCTTATCTCAATGCTTAGTACATTAAAGCAAGAAGTTTATTTCACATACCTCCAAATATAGTGAAAATGACATCCTCAGTGTAACCTTCCGTAAGTGTAATCGGCTGGATGGTAACAACGTCATTATCTATAGACCCTATGTAACTCGACCTTTCGAATCCTAATATGGTCAAGTTTTCGTCAACCTCTGAAAGTAAAAAAATACATTAGAAGATATAATTGCGTCCACTATTGGAACCCGCAAATTAGTAATTAAAGAAAATATACCATTGGGAAGCAGAATGACTATAGTTGCCTGAGCAGTGGCTCCATTCGGTGACTGAGCGTTGATAATGAATATCAACTGGTTATTGTTGGCAATGACTCCAGGCGGGATCGCCTCGCTGGCAGTTAAGTTCAGAGAGTTTCCATCTCGTGTGATTGTGAAGTAAATTGAACTATCTGTAACAAAAAACAGGATGAAAATCAAAATAACTCCATCTGCCTACTTTTTAAATAAAGTGTTATGATAGTTAGTGATAAGTTAAACTTACCACCGACGAGAGTAAACTGTACGTTTTCGTCATATCCTTCTGATAATGATATGGGATGCTCTAGGATATTGTCGGTTGTAGCCGTGTAAGTTCCAACGTAGTAAGTTTGACCAAACTCCAGAGTTTGAGAAACTGGCGGCGTTTCTCTTATGACCTCGAGAATGACCGTGGTGACAGCCGGCAAAGTGTCAGCGGCGGTGGAAGCTTGAACTCCGAGCACAATAATTCCATTGGTAGGTATGGACTCCTCAGGAAGAGCACTGTTCGTTTGCAAGATTATTGTTGCTCCGTTACGCGCAAAGGTGAAGAAGTTACTCAGATCTGAAAGATGATTACATATGTATTTTTGAACATTATTCTTATCTCAATGCTTAGTACATTAAAGCAAGAAGTTTATTTCACATACCTCCAAATATAGTGAAAATGACATCCTCCGTGTAACCTTCCGTAAGTGTAATCGGCTGGATGGTAACAACGTCATTATCTATAGATCCTATGTAACTCGATCTTTCGAATCCTAATATGGTCAAGTTTTCGTCAACCTCTGAAAGTAAAAAAAAAAAATTAGAAGATATAATTGCGTTTACTATTGGAACCCGCAAATTAGTAATTAAAGAAAATATACCATTGGGAAGCAAAATGACTATAGTTGCCTGAGCAGTGGCTCCATTCGGTGACTGAGCATTGATAATGAATATCAACTGGTTATTGTTGGCAATGACTCCAGGCGGGATCGCCTCGCTGGCAGTTAAGTTCAGAGAGTTTCCATCTCGTGTGATTGTGAAGTAAATTGAACTATCTGTAACAAAAAACAGGATGAAAATCAAAATAACTCCATCTGCCTACTTTTTAAATAAAGTGTTATGATAGTTAGTGATAAGTTAAACTTACCACCGACGAGAGTAAACTGTACGTTTTCGTCATATCCTTCTGATAATGATATGGGATGCTCTAGGATATTGTCGGTTGTAGCCGTGTAAGTTCCAACGTAGTAAGTTTGACCAAACTCCAGAGTTTGAGAAACTGGCGGCGTTTCTCTTATGACCTCGAGAATGACCGTGGTGACAGCCGGCAAAGTGTCAGCGGCGGTGGAAGCTTGAACTCCGAGTACAATAATTCCATTGGTAGGTATGGACTCCTCAGGAAGAGCACTGTTCGTTTGCAAGATTATTGTTGCTCCGTTACGCGCAAAGGTGAAGAAGTTACTCAGATCTGAAAGATGAGTACACACTTTTGAACATTATTCTTATCTCAATGTTTAGTACATTAAAGCAAGAAGTTTATTTCACATACCTCCAAATATAGTGAAAATGACATCCTCAGTGTAACCTTCCGTAAGTGTAATCGGCTGGATGGTAACAACGTCATTATCTATAGACCCTATGTAACTGGACCTTTCGAATCCTAATATGGTCAAGCTTTCGTCAACCTCTGAAAGTAAAAAAGTACATTAGAAGATATAATTGCGTCCACTATTGGTACCCGCAAATTAGTAATTAAAGAAAATATACCATTGGGAAGCAGTATGACTATAGTTGCCTGAGCAGTGGCTCCATTCGGTGACTGAGCGTTGATAATGAATATCAACTGGTTATTGTTGGCAATGACTCCAGGCGGGATCGCCTCGCTGGCAGTTAAGTTCAGAGAGTTTCCATCTCGTGTAATTGTGAAGTAGATCGAACTGTCTGTAAGTAAAAAAAAAGATTCAAAATAACTCCGTTTGTCACTTTTTAATTAGGGTGTTATGAGAGTTTGTGATAAGTTAAACATACCACCGACGAGAGTAAACTGCACGTTTTCGTCATATCCTTCTGATAATGATATGGGATGCTCTAGGATATTGTCGGTTGTAGCCGTGTAAGTTCCAACGTAGTAAGTTTGACCAAACTCCAGAGTTTGAGAAACTGGCGGCGTTTCTCTTATGACCTCGAGAATGACCGTGGTGACAGCCGGCAAAGTGTCAGCGGCGGTGGAAGCTTGAACTCCGAGCACAATAATTCCATTGGTAGGTATGGACTCCTCAGGAAGAGCACTGTTCGTTTGCAAGATTATTGTTGCTCCGTTACGCGCAAAGGTGAAGAAGTTACTCAGATCTGAAAGATGAGTACATATTTTTGAACATTATTCTTATCTCAATGCTTAGTACATTAAAGCAAGAAGTTAATTTCACATACCTCCAAATATAGTGAAAATGACATCCTCAGTGTAACCTTCCGTAAGTGTAATCGGCTGGACGGTAACAACGTCATTATCTATAGATCCTATGTAACTCGACCTTTCGAATCCTAATATGGTCAAGTTTTCGTCAACTTCTGAAAGTATAAAATATATTAGATCAGTATGACTGCGCGTTAATAACGAATCCTTTACAAGCCATAAAAGTTTACTCCTTTATTTAGGCTTCCCCAGAATTGGTCACCATGCTGGAATGGCAGGTATGGTTACCACAGTATCTATTAATTCTCGCCTATTTTTATATATTAGTCTAGGAGGCGCTGCTGCCCCAATTCCACTTAACCCCGCAATCTCCTCTTACAATACCCACCGGAAGATATTAAGTGGTGCTATTCTTCTCTGCCGGCATCACATGGCTATCGTTGTTCACGTTGGAATACCCAGGTTCATTTCTCTGGCAATATATAGTTGAATTTATGTAATTTTACTTTTTTTTTCTCTAAGTTTTGATGTGTTTTTTTTATTTTTACTGTTTTTGTGACGTCTACCGATTATTATTTTTACTAATTTATACTGGTTCGTCTGAGGTTTTTGGTAAGTTTTTGACCGTTTTTTTAAATTTTACTTCTTTTTGTTGTTTTTCTGACGTTCACCGAAGACCGAGCGGTCATCCAGGTATTATACGTAATTTACCGTAATCATGCAGACTTAATGTCTTCTTTCAAATATTGAACAATGTAACTTGAGACACAACGATAAGTTTAATTTTTCATTAAAGTGCATGGATGAAGGTACCTTTAGGCATGTCAATGATCACAGCAGCCGAGCCGTTCAAATCTCCTGGTTTTTTGGCGATTAGTGTAAAAATGATTTGTTGATTACTATTCCAGACGTCTTCAGGTAATTCATGGACAGATAAGTTGAGGTGGTTATTATTATCTGTTACCGAGAAAAAGTTCGAAAATTCTGAAATAAAAATTTGTTATTAACATGGAGATAGTTCTTAAGTACTAGATAAATGTTTTCAATGCTATAATTTGCCTAGATTATAACATTGTTTTTCAAATAGCTTATGGATTAGCAATATCAACACATTGACTTTTATCGCAAATAATAAGGTACTTATTAGTACTATTTCCGAGATGAAAGTCCTCTCTGTACTTGATATCCTTATCTGTACTTTTAATTGGTAGGTAATTTGCTAATCAGAAGATGAGAAGATGAATACGATGAGAGAAAATTTATTGGAACGATATTCATTTTGTTTTCCACAAACATTTCAGAGTGACTTAAGTCTACTTATTTTTCTGAATATGTTTTACACCGTTGGGTACTAGCAGCGCTGCAAATATTTTATTTGATTTTATTCTTGTTATTAAGAAAAGTGTTGCCTTTTAGTTTACAATAAGACATTTTAAAATAAACTGCCAGAATTTTTAATCAATGACAACTTTACCTCCTTCCAGTTCGAATGTGACGGAATCATCGTATCCTTGCAAGAGGTACATTTCATCAGAAAACTGAAGATTTTCCTCTAAATCAAAGCTTCCTCTATAATATGCTGCATTGAAAACAGGGATCGTTGCAGTTGTATCTTCGTGTATTAATTCAATGACTATTGTACTAAAAACAGATATAGCTCTATTTCTTCGCGCTTCAACTTCCAATATAATAAACTTATTTTCTTGAATGACATCTTCAGGTACATTAGTTGCAGTTATAGAAACAATCTCATTTGTATGGGAAAGTGTAAAATAAGAGCTAAGATCTGCAAAAAAAAAACATTTTAATGACGTTAAATGTTACGTTATTAAAAATTAATTGTACTGAGATATTGTTAGAACAATACGTCAACAGGTATTTAATTGTATTGATAAATTATGTATGTATTATAAGTATTAATGATCTTGTAGGTGTTGTAAAAGTCAATCAATCACCTAGTTTCCATGCTGGTATGGTACAAAGAAATAACAATGAGCGTGCTAGTAGCTTCAGTTCTCGCGCTGAGTTTTAAAATTTCTCTAAAGCCGGCACTATGTTTGTTTATCATAAACGTGGCATCGTTTTTGCAGCTAGTGACTCAGTTTGACCTTAGGGATTAAATTATATTTCAACTAAATTGCTCACCTCCGGTCAAAAAGAATTGAACATTTTCAGTGTAACCCGTATTTAGAATTAAATCAGGAAGATTTAACACACCGTGGTCCAAAGATCCGACGTAGGTATTCTGAGAAAATCTCATTACAGCCAGGTCGGTAAGTTCTGCAAAAAATATTTTTTAATTTCTTCTACGAGTATAATGCACAAAATATATAGGTTATAGCAAGCACAATTAGCAGACTTAATGCTAGAAGTATATTTATTGCATTACATTCTGATCGTTTGTATAATTGTAAGTTGTTTAGATAAAGGATTTCGGTATCGTTAGATATTGATTTAATTTTTTACCTGAAGGGAATGTTATTACAATGGCAGAATTTGCTCCTACTGTAAGCGGTTTTTCTGCTAAAATACTGAAAACTAAAGTCTTCTGATTAAATATAACATCTTCTGGTATAATACTTGATAGCATCAACGTAACTTCATTCTCTTCTTCGATGATGCTAAAGTATTGTGAATCATCTGGAATACCAAATTAACATTTTATTAAAAAATATATAAGTTATAAAAGCTTGTTATTACTTTACAATTTTTCTAACATTCGTTTCTATGGATATCATTCTAATGAAAGCTGTCGTTATAATCATAAATTTATTAAAATCATATATAAATGTATAGCAACATCAGGTCTTATTCTTTATTCATGAAATGGATGGGTTGGATTTACCTCCATCTAGTCGAAAAGATACAGTGCTGTCAAACCCTTGTACCAAACTCATGTTTTGTATTTCAATGATTCCATCAGTAAAGGCGCCTGAATAAATATTTTGGGTAAATAGTGGCGTAGTAAGGTCATCTTTTATTATTTCTATCACTAGAGAAGCCGTAGTACTCAAGGCGTTTAACCCTGATGCGCTAACGGTCAGCTGCAGGAAATTATTTTCGAAAATGACCGAGTTCGGAAGTGGTTCCAACAGCTCTATGGTCACTTCATTTAAAGTGTTTGAGAAGGTAAAATATTCCATGTAATCTGAAATAGATTTGATCTTTTAAAGCAAATTACTTATGCATACATACATAAAACCACGTCTATATATCTTGGGGTAGACAGAGCCAACAGTCTTAAACAGACTGATAGGTGTTGTGTCATGTTTAGCTGTTTGGCGTAATAATAGAGTTAGATCCAAATAGTGAAAAGTGCTTAGGCCATCGCCTACAAGAAGGATCTCAAGATTATATGCCGATCCCATCATAGTCGCCTTTTACGACATCCATGGGAAAGAGATGGAGTGGTCCTTTTCTTATTTCTATTGGTGCCGGTTTCATTAATATTAACGTAGGTACAATATTAAACAGCAATATATTTTATTTTATAATCATATTTGCGGGTGTCAATGTCAGATATAAGATTTGAATATAACTGTATGCTCGAGGTACCAGTGCGGTTTGAAAGGAAAAAACAGGACCTTATTTCTAGGGTCATATCGGCCATTTTTTTTTTATTATTTGATATATGATAAATATAGTAAATATAAAATTTTTATCAAATACTAGCTGTGCCCGTGACTTCGTCCTCAAGGAAAAGTTATTATAGACATCATTGAATCCCTCAAGGATAAATAATTTTCCCGTTTATTTCACATTTTCCATTATTTCTTTGCTCCTCATAGTTGCAGCGTGATGTAAAATAGCCTAAAGCCTTCCTTGATAAATGGTCTATTCGACACAAAAATAATTTTTCAATTCGAACCAGTAGTTCCTCACATTAGAGCGTTCAAACAAACAAACTCTTCAGCTTTATAATATTAGTGTATATTAAAGTACTTCAATAAAAGTATCATATAAATGTTAATTAATGATCACTTACCGCCATCAATGGTGAAATTTACAGAATTTTCATAACCTGTTATTATAGTTAAAGTCTCTACTGATAGATTATCATTTTGGTAGATTCCTCTGTAGGTGGTTGCTCCAAATTCCAATATTCTATCTGTGAAAATAAAGTGAAAGATTAGGAAAATGACTAATTGTGAAATTTTGTCGTGTAAAGCGACTAAGAGATATGCTTATAAACTTAGGATTATTCTTGCACGCGAAGGGCGCAGCCTGTCTCTATTTGAATATCAATTCCATTATTAAACCATAATTCTGTCTACCCCGTAGACCTTCGATCAAGTGCAATCATAATTAAGGCAAAAGTTGCAAATATTTAAAAGTATATATTTTAATCATTGTATGAAAAATTTGTATTTTATTAGTATGTATACATAAAAAAATACAGGTCAGATACAGAGGTAATCGAAAAAAGTGACTTTGAAATCCAGCTAATCGTGAGCTTAAAATCTTTTCGAGATTGTTGAGCTTATAATCTCGTTAGGGATAAAGGCATGATGTATGTATGTGAAAGTGATCATTTTAGTTATTAATGTAAAATCAGAACCACTAACCGATTTAATAAAACACCTACCTCGAAATAATGACGTATAGATTTTTGAGAATTCTCAGAGAAACGAAGACCTGGGCGGTAGATAGTAAATTTAAAAAGTAATACCTGTAGGTAATGCGATGTTGATAACAGCTGAAGATCCAACTGTTCGAGGTTTTGTTGCTATGACTGTCAATGCTATATTTCTTTCACTGAATATGATTGGTGGAATCGTTTCTGCAGTGAGTGTTGATGATTCTTCATTTCTCATTAATTGGAAAAGATTAGCGTGTTCTGTAAAATAACACTAGCAAAAGTTACACAAAATCATTAAAAATATAGTAGTTGCAGAATTAAAAAACTGTAGATTGTTCTACTTTAAAAATTGTTTTTGATCCTATGAAATATTTAAAAATGGAGATGAAATTCCAAGTATATTGTGAGAAAACTTGATTGTATAGAGACGCCAAAATTTACCTCCGTCTAATGTTACTTCCACACTATCATCGTAACCCTGGATAATAATTATTGGTTGTATAGTTAAAACGTCATCTGCACTATAAGATGCTGAATAAAGGGCATTTTCAAACAGAGGCGTGGCAGTGTCATTTTTTATTATAGCCAAAGTAACAACCGTTGAAGCCCAACTACGAGTAGTTGTCGCCATCACTATCAAATTTAAGTATGAGCTATCCCAAATAATATCATTAGTTAGTTCCATCATGGTTAGCGTTATAATGTTGTCTTCAATAGATGTAGAGAAGAGTTCTGTAAAAGATTAAGCCATTTTTTTTTAAGTTTGAAAGTATATGTTCCTATATTACGTTTATGTAGAGATTTCACTGAATTTAATTTAACAAGTGATTTGAAAACATATTAAATGGTTGAAACATTATTTTAAATCTGCTTTACCATTTGATACGTTGACAGAAACATCGTTATTTTCAAAGCCTTGACTTAATACAATATTCGATACTTCCAATACGTTGTCTGTAATAGTCCCTTCATAATTTTCTCGTTCGAATTGAAGTATTATTTCTGAAATACAATATCAACACGTAAGAAATAGATAATTGTAAGTCACAGAACCATAAGATAATATTTTATAAGGAATAAATTAACGATAAGTAAAATAAAATAATTACATAAATTTTATCATAAAGGATAGGTATATGAAATTTAATCAAAAGCACCTTCAGGTAAAGTTATATATATGGAAGCTGATGCACCAACAGTTCTGAATTTCCTCGCGTGAATGGTTAAAATTATAGTTTGTTCACCAAGTTCTTCAAGAGGTAGCGAGTCATCTACAGAAAGTGTTGATATATATCCATTCCTATTCAGTCGGAAGAGATCAGAATATTCTGGAAATTAAAAAAATACAATAACTAAAAAATTAAATAGTTGAATTATATCATCGACTACATATAAAACTGTGTCATCAGATTTATTTTATCTGCGTTCTTGTTACTGTTTTGATATTATCTGATTGTTAAAATTTTACAAACATAATTATGTAAGACCATTCATATTGATACCGATTTTTTTTAAATACCTATAAATATATTTTACCATCGTCAAAGCGATGAAATTTACAAAGATTGAAGTAGACTAAAGCATTGTAAATAGCTATATTTCATAAAACTTTGACTGAATGCTGCCAGTTAAGGTCACATCTGGCATGCTTCAGTTATTGGAAAAAACATAAATCAGAGATATGTACAATGTTTTCATCTAACAAAGGGTAAGTAAACCACCCCTGACATTTTATTTATAGGTAGATAGAACGATAGAAAGATCTAACCTGGATCAGTAAAAACCAAAACATATCTTCTAAATCCACGATGGAACGGAGACATATTTGTAAGATGTTTGTGCAAAAATCACCCATACGATTATAATTTGATTTTCAGTGATTAGTTTAGAATTGATTGGTGCATAAAACTATATTCTTTACAAATTTTTAGTAAGAACTCATTCTGACTGATGAGAATTAGTTAAGGGTGGTGTAAAATTAACTTCATTACCTCCATCAAGCGTTATTTCCACTGTATCATCGAATCCCTGAATTAGTTCAATTTGTTCCAAATTAAGAACATTGTTCGTACTGTATGACCCAATGTAAACTGGCCTTTGAAATATTGGCGTAATTGTGTCATTCTTAACTATTTCCAGGGTGACCACTGTAGAAGCAACACTACGTTCTGTTCTTGCAACCACTTCTAAGTTGAGATACGTATTTTCATCAATAATTTCTTGTGTTAACGGTTGCATCGACAGTGTTATAACATTCCCTAGAATTTCAGCTAAGAAAAAATCTGAAAGGTGAAAGTATATTTATATAATACTTAAGAAGTTAGACGTTAAAGTATTTTCAGAAACTATGTACGAGTATAAATAAAGTAAGTACCATTAGAAACAGTGACAGAAACTGTAACTCTCTCGTAGCCTTGGACTAAAATCAAATTAGACAACACCAAAGTATTATCCTCAATTATCCCTTCATAATTGGATCGCTCAAATTGGAGACCGATTTCTGTGAGAAAAAGAAAAATTGAATTATTTTTAAATAAAGTCTTAACTCAAACTAATATAAAGCCATTTGAGCAGAAACAAAACATAAATTACTAGTTACCGCTAATTCGATGAAGTCCAGGAATATAGCTAATCAGTAAAATTAGGTTTTATTCCGACATAAACAGTTTTTGGTTATTTATTTCTTTCTCGTTTCGGTACAATCAAAAGAAATGATTAGAGCACATAAATAAAAATGTAGTTTCTGAGGCCTGAGATGTTATATACCTATTGGTTCGTCTTAATAACAACTTTTTATAGAAAAGTTCCAAAGTAAGTGATGCTTCCATGTTACAAAATACAAAATATTCTATATATTTAACAGTAAAAGAAACACCTTCTCTCTTTCTTTAAAAAACCATTAAAGTTTACAATTCGAATTAAATATATAACTTATCGCCGAGAAAGCGATACCTTCAGGCAATTGTACCACAATAGTGGCCGTAGCGCCGCTTGTGAATTCCCGATGAGCCCTTATTACGAGATAGATCTGCTGTCTTATCAAAATGTCTGCTGATAATGGGGTTGTCACGTTGAGTGACACGTTGTTCCCATCTCTGATTACGCCAAAGTAAGAACTGTATTCTGAAAAAATAATAACTATGTTAAAAATGTATACTAGATATATCGCACAGAGGAGATCATTAGAATGAGTTGGTAAACTCAGCTACTACATAATATCCACATAAGCACATTACTCAAGTCAAAATGAAGGAGATCGAACCCGGAAGTCTGTCTTCTTAAGTAAGCTTTTAATCATACTTGTATGATAGAAACAAACAAACCTTTAATATTGTTGAATTCTTAATTAAATTGTGACCTCTTTTGAAATTTGTGGTATATTAGTTCCTACAGCGGTCAGAAGGGGTACGCTTCGCGTAAAATCCTGACTGACCCGATTCAGGATCGTGATTACAAGCTCAAGGGTCTCTCCAGAAAAATGAGGTTACAAACAGGAATAAAACCAGAAGGATGATGTAGGTGATGATGAAAAATACTTATTTATTTTTAGGAAAAAAAGAAATATTTTTACCTTCATTCAAAGTAAAGTCAACAAGCTCGTGATAACCTTGCTGTAGTGAAATGGATTCATCAAGTATTATCGTGTGCTCTTCTGTGTACGTTGCTGTATACAAGGGTTGATAAAAAACGGGTTCTTCAGGAAATTCAGCATCGCTATCAGCGGTTATTCTAACGGTAGCGTAAGACGTTCTCGGATCATCTCCAGTTCTATCAACATCCTGAATTAAATATGTAGGTAATTTAAAATTCTTCGTATTGATTGAAAAAAGATTGAGGTATCTCGTGACCGAACCGGACCGGCTGAGAATTATCTAGATATGAAAGTCAGTATTGCAATTTAACATGATAATATACCTATCTTTTAATTTCCCTTTTTCTGATAAATACCCTATTATTGTTGTGATGTACATGACGTTACAATAATTTATTAATAAGATATTTTTGGTCAAAGGTGTCTTTGTGCCTACAGATTTGTGAAATAAAAGCAATAACAATTTGGTAAAGCCTTATTCATTGTTAAAAAATCTAACCCAAGTAAAATATTGCAAGGAAGAGTTGTAAAATACTTGACGTTTACTCATCTCTTTTAATTTTACGTCTTCTCTGTTATATTTGAAGGCCTGGGGATACTGTGCATTTTTAACAAAAGCATCAGCGCCTGAGAAGGTAACAAAATTTTTGCTTTGTTCTCGGGAGCTTCAGATGTTTTTTCATTCAACATAAGTAACCAAGTGTATGCCTATTAAAACTTTTTTGCGCAATTAATTGCTCTTTAATAGGTCAATATATGATTTATGTTGTGTAAAGGATTGAATTCCAATCCAAAGGTTCAAACTTATGGTGAACTTACTTTATTTGTGTTTTCTATCTCAGCACGCCCCGTATAACATCAATGTAGTTTTATGATCATATATTTTCAGTTTTTCAGAACAATTTAAATATAATTTAGTCGTTAGTTGGTGTCAGACGGTTTTCAACATAATCTAATTTTATATACATGCATGCCTTACCTAACTTATTGCTACACCGGATAATAAGGTGATCAATCTTGTATGTTATGATGGTAAAGTATTAAATTATTATAAAGGATCGTATCACATTTACGTCTCTAATTGGAATTTGTACATGTGTTGCCAACACATATGTACATGTGTTCGCAAACATTTTTCGTTTTAATTTGTTATTTTATTGTGGTTTTATGATATTGGAAAACAAAAAATAGTCTAATACATATAAAAGTTATAAGTATACAAACTTCTTTTTGATCAGGCATAATTTTTATTGACAAATGTATAAACTATTTGATGTTTTTTTTTATTTTCGTCATGAATACTTACTGTAGCGCTAATAGTCAGCTCAACAGGTTCAGGTAGTGTCCTTATAAATGTACTTGTCCTTAAAATGGCTACGAATTCCTTTGCATTAGTTGAGGATGCTTCATCATATTCAATTTCGAATAGATCGCTTCCAGTCAGTGCAAAATCTATTCTATAAGTTGTGAGATCTATGTCCCTCACTACAATGTTGTGTTGGCACCCAGTTATCTGGTGTCCGGGAAGGAGGGGTGTTGCAATTGCGATGTCATATTCGTTGGATGGCAGGAAAACTGGACTGTTATTATTTGTATCTTGGACATTTATTTGGAAAACCTAGAATAAAATTTATGGCGATTAAATTTATAAATGCGATGTATTCTTTTGAATTAATACACAATATAGGATATTTGTTTACTTGCATTGAAAATTTGAATGTACAAGCTACAGTTTAATCAAAATCTGTAGAAAGGACCTAAGCTAGGCACATTCTTCATTATTGATTGATTTTGATTATTCTTTTGTTTGTTTTGTTTGCATTTGATTCTGGCGGGTACCACCACTACACTTTAATAATATTGGGCATGGCGGTAGGTATCTTGAATTTTGTTTATTAACTTACTTGCGTAATAGCACTTCCGTCTGAACAACGGAATTGCGCGGTCAAAGTAAAAGTATCCAATGTTTCCAGTTCTTCATATTGTTCGTAGTTAGCGGATGTTGTTAAATAGAATGTTGTTTCCGAAATGTGACCACTTATATACGGCCCCGAGTTTAAGCCACTCTGTACGATGTCAATGACTCCTAAAATTACAAAGGAAGCCAAGAAGTTACACGAGAAGCACCAAAGTTCGTGAAAACTCTACCACAAATAGAAAATTTTGTTAAACTTAAATAAGTTGTCATAAAAAATTAACACGTTTTTAGTTAAGATAAGAATTTCGTCGAAGGACTAGTTGTCATCACAGACAACAAATATTCGGGTTTTGTCTCCGCCAGTCATATGTCAATGACGCTTTTCTAAGCTTGAGTCGAGTTGCTCGTCATGTCTACCACTCCTGGAATGTTGTAATAGGCGTACCCCACGGCTCTCCTACGGAACGGAACCGACAGAAAAATCCAGAAGCATTAATACAAGTTTTCTATTGGCGAAAAAAAATTTAAGATCTGGATCATGTGATGTGGAAGCCAAAGGTACAAGCTATTCTGTAATATATTCGGAAATTTGAGTAAATTTAATAACTCTAACCTTCGTATTTCCAATAACACGCAAAGAGAGTTGCGAGCAACAGCTAGTGCAATAATATATTGAAAGTCTGTGTATTCTCTCAAAATATTCTTAATATTTTGTTGTTTCCCCTCAAAGGTTTCTAGTAAATAATAAGATAATTACTAACCTGTAATGCTGATTACTTGATTGCTATATATATCTCCTCGGTCGACATCAAATATGTTTACAGGTACCCGTGTGAGGCCTGGGGTGATGCCTTGCAACTGACACCCTGAAATTAATTCAAATGTACCTATTCTTTCCCTTAGCTATGCAATATAATTAGCTTTCACAGACATTAATGTGAAATTAGTAATTTATGGTATATAGTAGAATAATAACAAATATAATTAATTTAAAAAGTTTAATAGAAAGCATTCAATACATTGGTTTTAAGTGTTTCATTAATTTTAAGATAAAGCGCCTGTTCTATTTAAATGCAAAACATGCTTTTAAATATTTCCGAAACTAAACTTTAGGCGTCACTTTACAAAAATGTAGATGGTGAAGTAGGTAAGTAAGTTTTTTTTTGTGGTCCCAGCTTTTATATGGGTAATTATTTTATTTATCCACTAAGTAAAAAAGGAGGAATGCGGATGATTGTGACAATGAACCTCAGACACGCGTTTGTGGACGTCAGGTATTTAATTAAGGATGTTACGCATCATGTCTGTAGAAGTCTTTTCAGGCCCATTACATTTCCAAGTGCGTTATGGTATGTACCAACCTTACGACTCGTATCTTTAAATTTTTGTGATGCTTAATTTTGTACTGCTTTCTATCTTGACTTCTTGAATGTTCTTGAATTAAACTTGTTTGTCAGTAGAGTTTTTAATAAGTGTTTAAAATAAAATTCTTATTAAACTTACCATCGGTGACGCGAAAGGAAATGTATATTAACCAAAAAAGTAAAGTAAAATCACGTCCCATTTTTCATTACCGATTGAGTATAACTGTTGCTTTATATCTTTTCATTACTGCATTTGAAAAAGCACGATTCAAATAAAACACCTTATTGTTCTTTGATATAACTATCACTTTTACAAAATTGTAATACCGTTGCACTTTAATATTTCGAAGCTACTATATCTTCGTTAAACCAATCTTTATTATTAACACTAACGAAAATGTTCTCAATATCATTAAAAATAATATCAATAAGTACGTCAAAGAGCAAAGAAATGTCCACCAATTATGAATGCGATGCATATCATTCGTTTAATGGCGATTAGAATATCTATCGATTGTTATCAATGCGAGGAAATAACATGATAATACGATGTTCGGAGTACATATGAAAATTAAAGATTCGTCTATAAATGTTAAATGAAATACGTACAGATTGAGCTTGACCCAAAGCAAGTTTAATACTTGTGTTATGAGACAACTCAGTGACAGGAGTTCAGTATTAGTATCTTTTGATAAATACTTATATAGAAATCATATCCCTACTTCCCTACTAATATTGTAAATGCGAAAGTAACACTGTGAGTATAGTAATCTGTCTGTTACGCGATTTCACGCCTAAACTACTGCACTGATTTTCATGAAATTTGGTACAGATATAGTAGTAGTTAGTTGACCTTGACGAAGAACATACTTTTTATTGCGCAAAAAAGGGAAGAAGACAACGCGTGTGATTTCGTGGGCAAATTAAATAATTGGTTTTTAAACTAATATGTATAAAACATCCAAGACCCATTAAATGAGAAAAAAGCTAATTTTTCATCATAACCTGACCTGAGACCTGTGGTTCAAAGACAGAAATACCAGCACTACGCCTAAATTCTGCAGTTTCTCAAACTAATCCAAGGTTCATGAATGGAGTCAGGACAATTAGTTAGTTTCCAATAATTCGTCGCGTCACTTTTCTTCCGTCTATACCTAGGTATGTATAATTCGTGTGATGGCACATTGGAATTAAATTATTCCGTCTCTTTTCCATAGGTGTGGTAGAAGGTGACTACGGAAATTACCACATTCATCTGAGTTTGCAAGCTACCCTACTGCTCTGGTGGTGAAAAAAAATACATAGTGTGTGCCAACTGGGTCTCATTAATTCTCAATAATGTTTTTGTTTTTAAACATATGGAATCATACCTTATTTAATTTAAATTATCAAATGAAATATTTAGCTATTTTAAAATTAAAGTGCGATTTTAAGTTATCAATCAGATAAGGGGATGTGATTGATTTTAAACAAATGCCGCTTATGATAAACACCTCCTTGAATGATACATACATTGCTAATGACGTAGTGTATTATTATTTTATCAACTGATATCAGTATTAAGTTGCCTATAATATTTTATCAGTAGGGTATTGAATCTAACATGTGATATGAACAGGGTTTTTTCGCGGTCGTTTTCATAGATCATTTGCTAAGTTCGTAGGTATATGCAACAAGACGATATAACAATTAAAAGACGAATTGCTGAGGAAACTACGACAATTCTTTTCTCTAGCTTGTCAAAGAGATCACCTAACAACTGTACATGTCCTTACTCTCTTGCTCTCATCAAATCAATAAATCATCGAACAGAAACACTATTCACTACGAGTCTTACAAGAACTGTATGTTATTCAGAAAATGATTGTGAGAATAGTTCGTCGTCTGTTTCATGGGACCGCCAGTTTAGTTTTCCTATTTTTCCTTAATATTAGATGATGTTTAGCAAAATATTTGCCCTTTACAATCTTTGGACTACTGACTGTATTACCTGTAGATATATTTTTCACTTGCGAAATTTAAATGAAGGTTCTACAAACTGTTATAATTGTCGTATATTATGAACAACAACAAAAAAATCATTAAAAAAAAACACGTTTCAGTGCCAAGCATTAACAGTTGTGACGTCATGATTCTGCTCCATACTGTCCTGTGGCTTCCTATTCACAGACACGTTGAGGGCTAGCAGCTGTTGTATAGGAAGCCTCGGAGAGAGATTTACCATGCTGGCCCATTGGCCAGAGCACAGTTCTGGGAATTTAAGTTTCTTCAGGAAATGGCCCTCAAGAAACCAGGGCGAAACACACGTAGGTGAATAGTCCCATATTTTCAACTCGTTGAGACGAACCCAGCTGTAAATAAAAAACGGTATGTAGAACAAGTTTGTCTACAAGTTACAAAGTAAATAAATGAATATTCACGTGTAAATTGGCAACACAGAATTAAAAAAAAACACACTTTTTTATACGAAAGAGTAACAATATCTTTTTTCAATATTGGAATCTACTACTGGAAGCTGTGTGTTATTGTTGTGGCTTATTATATTATGCTCCCAATATTTAAACCATATTTCGGGAAACTGGCGGGCACAAATTGGATACTTACGGTCCAAAATAGAACAGAATGGAGGTTAATGAAAAATCATGATGGTTCTCAAAATAGGTTTTCTTCATTGCTTTGTAGGGAGTTGAACTATATAAAGGTAAAAATAATAATCGTACCAACTTAAATCAAGTGGTTGTGTTTTATACGTCACTACTACTTATATATTAGTCGCCTTTTAAGACACACATGAGAAAGAGATGGAGTGATCCTATTCTTTTATTCTTTCGAGGCCGGGAACACCGGGTTACTCAGAGTGACCTGTGAGCAAAATATTTGTTTAATAAATATGCCGATATCGAATGACTACATAATTATTACTTTAGGAAAATTATAGATTATTTCTAAGAAATATTGCTTAAATCTGATTTATCTTTATCAGCGATAGCATTTCGCGAGGGCTAAGAAAGATGTACAGTGAAATGTTTTTTGTAAATATATCTCAATCGACAAATATACATAACGAATGACATTTTCAGCGAATAATCCTAATTATTAGGGAATTAACCATTCAGTGATGAATATTTTCATCAGTAATGCTAAAAACAAAAAATAAATAAATTGAATTTATATTTAATGGGGAGATGATTTATTTTGCATACTCGTACATGTAAATACTCCCTTTAATGAGTTACCTAAAGATTGATTGTAACGTAACTCGTATAACAAAATTAATATAGAAAATGATCAATCGATAAGTGAACCGAATAAACGAAATTCTATACAATATCTGGGACTGGGTAAATCTATAGCAAAACACTTCAATAAGTAAACAAGGGTGTAAGTATCGTACTATTTGTTTTGTTTGCCTCGTAGTTTGTTGTGGATGACGAGAATAGACATACTCGTACAAACGCTAAGACGTGGCTGTGGAAAACGATAACAGTAGAATATTTAGTGTGAATTGTCAACAGAAAATAATTTGTTTAAGAGATTTTGACATACACTCATAAATTCAGGGAAACGGAATGTTTTATATCCCTTTCAGTAAAGACAGAGCCAAAAGTTTAATGAAAGAATTAAGATTCAAATAGTGACAGGTTGCTAGCCCATAGCCTAAAAAAAGAATCTCATGTTTATGAGCCTATACATTAATTGCTTTTTACGACATTTATGAGAAAGAGATGGAGTGGTCCTATTCTTTTTTGTATAAGTGTTGAGAACACTGCAATTCATACATTTTACTTCAATGTATCAATATGATTTATGGCTAACATAACATTTATCTGAAAAGTTAGTGGTTTGGTGGAAATAAAAAAATAAACATCTTAGAAAGATGAAAAACTTACGCTGATATATAAAGCGCATGACAGTCACAGTGCCAAGGGTTTCCGGACAACTTTACTATGGCTAGTTTAGGCATGTAGTCCAGAGTGCGCGACGGCAATGATGGAAACATGTTATTGTCGAGGTACCTAAAAAATAAAATGAATTTACAGCTGAGTCTAGCCAGTGGTTAAGAGTGTTTGTGTTGTCACAATAAAATTATTTTAATAGATTTTAGTATGCATTTCATATTCGTTAATTTAATTCTCAAATAACAAGCACGGGGAAAGCTATGGTATGTATTACGTTCAATATAATCTTGACCCTCATCAATGGGGAATATACTTAGCAGTTCTGGCAAAGGGTTAATATTGTTGATGACCTCGGCTCCCCTCATACTAGGTACTTTATTGCCGAGAGATTTCTGTAAATATTAATTATACCCATACAAACTTGATATCTATGTGGATACGTTTAATCGAGGTTTGTTCTGATAAAACCACGACCAGACAGTCAATATGTGTGCATAAACATATGTTTGCATTTTCACGTCTAGAGTCTGGATGAAACAAAGGATAACCTTATCTATATCTATACATATAATAAATCTGTAGAAGGGTCAATTCTGTACATTGAAAATATTGAAAAAATAAATAGCAGGGGGTGTTACTGGATCGATACCAAACACAAATATGTGATTAAAAAAATTTTTGTCTGTCTGTCTGTATGTTCAGGCATCACGTGAAAACTAACGGTTCGATTTTGATGAAACTTGGTATAATTATACCTTATTATCCTGGGCATAAAATAGGATACTTTTTATCCTGGAAAAATACGAAGAAAAAAAAAACTTCATTTTTCAGTTTTTCCATAGACGTTGTTCTGTAGAACCGCGAACACACGTTACGTTACCCGCAGTGGATTCAGCGCCGTAACTGTAGCACCGAAAGTCGGATTTAGCTTGAACCGTTTGCGGGACACGCGGGCCGCTACTAATTACTATGAAAAAAATACTTTAGTCCGGTCAATCTAGACATTCGAAGCTACATTAATTCCCATCAAGCTCAAAATGAGTATACTTGTTTAAAACACAATCAAAAGCATTATTTCAAAATTCCCCATGATTCCGGTTTAAGGAAAAACAAATACCGAAGATCAAAGGTAAAAAATGGGTGTTTCGCGATTTTCTTCAAAACGGTAAGTTTTTCTAATCGGAAAATTATGTGTGTTTATTCTAACCTATTTCAGACTTTTTCAAGTTTAATAATAAAAATGTTAAAAAACGCGCTAATAGTACACTACCTCAGAGGTGGCGTGGATACGTGTGCATATTATGACGCTTGCAACTTTTATCGTTATATCTTAGAAACGGTAGCTTTATTGAAAAAAAATATTGATTCCTTTTTATAGATAACTTTATGATCTACAATCTATGTCTGAGGTAATTTTCCGATAAAACTTACCGTTTTATGTATAAACTTTACTTTGAAGAAAATCGTGAAAAACCCATTTTTTACCTTTGACCTTGGGTAATTTTTTTTCCTTAACCGGTTTAATGGGAATTTTGAAATAATTCCTTTGATTGTGTTTTAAACAATAATACTCATTTTCAGTTTGATGGGAATTACTGTAGCTTCATTCTTATTTTTTGGTCTAAATTGACCGGACTACTTACTACAGAACGCGAACTCAACTGCAGTAGCTCAATAGAGGGATCTCCTTAATTATTATAGGCCTAGCCGTAATTGGGTCCAAAAGATATTTATAAGATGTCATTGTCAGAGTTACTCAAAATGGAGAAATAAACCATCCACGCGAAGACCGACATCCGCGCGGACGGAGTCGCGGGGGGAAGCTATCTATACTAATATTATAAAGCTGAAGAGTTTGTTTGTTTGTATGAACGCGCTAATCTCAGGAACTACTGGTTGGAATTGAAACATTATTTTTGCGTTGAATAGACCATTTATCGAGGAAGGCCTTAGGCTATATAACATCACGCTGCAACTATAAGGAGCAAAGATATAATGGAGTATGTGAAAAAATGGGGAAAATTATTCATGCTTGAGGTCTTTAATGATGCCCAAAAAAAACTATTCCACGCGGACGAAGTCGCGGGCACAGCTAGTATGTAAATAAGGACCCCAAAAGTAGAATTTAAGCCATCATTCAACGAAGTTTAATGGTATTTAATATTTGTTCGGCTCTGTTTGTTGCCAATAAATCTTAATACATACTAGTACATATTAATTATTGTTAGTAAATTTATTTTATTATAATACATACTTACAGAGTTGTCAAGTTTTTAAGCGTTGCAAAAGTTTTGAAATGAACCTCAAAAATTTTGTTATCAGTCAAAAGCAATGATGTAAGATTGTTTAAACCATGGAATGCAGTGTAGTTCAAGAAACGTAATTTGTTTCTTGACAAGTCGAGTTTCTCCAATCTTGAGCAGTTTGAAAATATGAAGTCTGGGAGTTCTGAGAGTGAGTTCTCTCGTAAATCTAAATGCCGCAGCTGTTTCAAGTTTTCCAGATTTACGTCCATCAACTGAAATAAAATGTCTTTTATGTTCGTTGTAAAGGTATCAAATAAAAATACAAAAATTTATTACTAAAACCAATAATTATGTGTGCACACATAGTCATTTATCGCAAATCCCATAGGGAAAGTGTAAGTGTTAGTCTTTCCGAAATAAAAAGTACCAGTATTACACCGGATGCTAAAGTATAAGTTATGTGTAGATATTGCTGAAGACTAACAGCTAAGTAACAAGTAAGAATAGAACAGAAAGTCAATTATCTACAAGTCTCCAGCAGTAATAAAGAGACAGAAAAATCCAAAAACCTAGCTTAGATTTCATCAGCTGACAACTATACCATTTACACATAGGAGAAATCTGTTGTATCTTCGTTATGTTTTCCTCTACCTTGGAAGCATCAAAAAGCAATCACACTAAAGTATGTAGCTCAGAAAAGAGTCATTGGTTTATGGACGCAGGAGGATTTTAACCCGACCACATTGAAACTGGAACGCTAAGAGAGTTTAAGGCGGATACCAACTCGACCATCAAAATTCTTTAAAAGTATTTATGGTTATTCCTTTAAAGTACTTACATTGATTAAATTGTTGTTCGAAATATCCAGGAAAGTCAAACAAACTAGATTGATGAAGAGCCGGCCGGGCAGGTACTGCAGTTTGTTCTTATCCAACAATAACGTTTCGAGAGAAAACAAGGCTTCAAAGGAATTCTCGGATATGTTATTTATTCTATTGTCTGACAATTTCAACACCTGTAGTGTTCTCATTATAAATGTTCCGTTTTCTATGTGTTGGATTTTATTCCTCGACAAATCTAATATGAGGAGTGACGACAGTCCCACAAAGCTATCAGAAGGAACGTACATACGTGACTTGATTATTAGATATATCTATCGTTTCTAATACAGAATTGTTGGCAAATAACATCTCGGGGAGTGTGTAAAGGTAATTGTTTGATAAATCGACATGAAAAAGCCTTTTTGTATGCCGGAATGCCTCGCTGTCTATTTCCTCAAGGTAATTTCTTTGAAGACGCCTTAAAAAAGAAAAATGAATATTAGTACATTCTTTTATTTGGTAATTTAATGGTAATGTTATTTAACATATACAAAACTGATTGACAAAACAGTGTCTCTAGTATAAAAAGAAACCATGTTCTTCTTGATCTGAAACTAGAATATTATTTTGAGTAAATTTCACATATAGCTTTAAATGTTGCCCACCAATTAATAAAAACAAATGAAGCTCGTTTACGCTCTTCAAAGTATTGATAGATATTCTATACAAAATCGGTACTATATTCGATACTATAATAATTCTGTGACACAAACATTCACATTTTAATCAATGCTACATATAGAAACAACCACTTATGTTCTTTCTCTTTGTTATCATAATTCGAATATATTTTGTATTAAAATTAAATAAGACTATATAAAATAAGAAGCATTCATTAGTTTGTTATCTTCGAAACTACTCAACTGAATAAACAAAATATTTCAACCATGTTGTATGAAACATCAGGATGGATGTAGACTATTATATAAATCAATTTATTTATCAATTATCTCAACTAATTAAAAGAATGTATAGCTAATTTTATTTTTGAAACAAAAGCAAAAGATTCGAAAAATTATGAATTGCTGTTGTCGTGTAAGTTAATAATTTTTATTAATGTCAATTAAAATATTACTGATATTATTATTTTTCAGTATTTTCAGTACGCAAGGAACCGTGCAACATCATAAGAATTTACAGAATTTGAACATTTTAGAGGAACAGTGAAATGGAACCAACGTACAATATCCTCAAATTGACGAGCGAGTCGAATATTCCCGCTGGCAGATACTCGACGCGATTGTCGTACATGTCTAGTTCGGCCAGAGACCGCATCCCTTTGAAAGTCGTCTTATGCAGTGTGCGCAATTTGTTGGTTCCCAGGTCTCTGGAAAGCAAGGCTTTATATTATGGAAAATTTAATGGTGATGTAAGAGACTTAACATATGAAACATTGTTACTATATAGGTTACAGCGTTTTTTTTTATTGGAAATACTCGTATGATTGTGTTTGACATCAATCTGCCTGATTGCAAGCAAGGGGTCTAAGGTAGTGCACGCTACCTCAATTAATGATTATTTATTATATCATTTAAAATCCCTAAGAAGGTTTGGGGAACATTTATAATACAAAAATAATAAATGTAATTGAAATTAAGATTATTAAAATATCCATGTATACTTAAGACTACTTTCATAAATAGACAGACTCTTTTTTATTGTAAAGGTCTAATAGAATGCCAATAATCGAGCGTTATAGATAAAAATACTTTTGAGTAATATATACTCTATACAAAGTAATCCGTGTGAAGTAAAGCAAAGAAACTGTATTTCAGTTTCTGTAGTTCCGTTATTTGAAAATTTGCTATTTCTTGGAATATGTGCTCACGTACAAGCCGAGTGAAATTACTAGCTTAATTACAGGTCTCCGATTTGAATACGATCTTTGATTAACAAAACCTTTCATCCCGAGTCTATTGGACGTACTCTGAACATAGGAAATCAAGACTATACAAAGTAAACTAGAGTTTAGGTTGTTAATTTGATCATTCATTGCTTGCTTGCAGACTGAGATTGCGCGAAAAGATATGTTTTTATCGAAGAAAGGAAATTATAAATATCAGTTGATAACACTAATCTTCGATAATAATTTGAATATGTGCAAATAAGCCTTCTTAAAGTACCTTCACTTAAATTCAGCTATTCCAAAGTAAGTTCGAGACTTGTAAAATTTTAATCTATCTCATTGTAAAATAATGTATGTGACTTCAAAGCTCAGGGTGCTCAAGACAATATCAAATTGATACCTAAAAATTATATATAATATAATATATAATTAAGTAGCTACTCTAAGAAATAATACGCCATGAAAATTTTACTTTTTTCGGTCGGCTGTCTGTGCGACGATTAAACTTGAATTTATTTAAACATAAATAGTGTTAGTGCTTATGACTCTGTCACTTCTTAGTCTATTTAAAATAGTCGTTGTAATCATATTATAGCATAATTTTTACTTTGTACATATAGGCTAAAAATTTCAATGGTATAAGCAGTAAATTTCGTGTGGAATATAAACCCTTGAATGTATCTTGGTAACCGTATATTTTGTACAAATATAATCTTTACCTCAAAACCGGTAACTTGGCTATTAAAATAATATAAGGCGTCTGCTTAAGTAGAAAAATCTGTGAATAGATGTCAGCTTTTATGAAAAAAATACTTTTGATCAAATATTATTAACAATGTCCTTTGAAGGTGGGATTAGTTATGGCTTAGAGGTTATAAGATCAAGATCCTGCGGGAAGACTACTATACAGATAATAACTTAATTCAAACATTAATTTATTATAAGTTAGTCATATTCCGTTTTTCCACAGACATATGAAGAGTCAACTACCACCATTTCATGAATGGGAAGTTAGAAGCCAAACATAACAGTTTTGGAGTGTTAAATTTACAAATAAAGTTAAACAACTCACTGAACCGATTTCCGGTAAATTTGACAAAGAAATATGCGGAACACTGGACCTTTACGATTAACATAGCATAATTTTTACCATTCCAAGTCACCATGGGAGCAATGCCCTGGATAAACTGATTTGCTTATACTAACATATTGACTAAATCTGCAGGCACGACCAGGTCAGCTGGAAGGCTGGAGAGGTCAGATCTCCAGCAATTGAGCGCACGACGATCAACATCACACTGGCAAATTCCTTTGGAACACTGACGCCATCTGGATTGCCCAAAACTTATTGTCCACGCTGTAAAAATTTCGTGCCATTAGGTACTAATTTAAGAACGATTTTCCTCAGGGCAGGCCTGGAGTCTGGCTGAGATCGTGCTGCTTGTCTTATCACATCGAATGTCTAGTGCAAGCATTGTAGTGTCCTCGGAGCGATGAGGCACGGTCAAGATACGAAACATTTCATTTACTGTGTAATAAAAATTGATAGATAGATAGATAGATAATTCATTTATTTGATTTGCTACACACAATTTACAATGAACATACGGAATACAAATTAATTAGGGTGTGAGTTGCAGCAATACAAAAAGGTCACAACTCAACGAATTTATTGCTTAATATTAAAAGTACTCTCATATTTTGTTTTAAGGTCTGTTTGATCAAACATGAAAATTGTTTTGATTCGTCAAGCCAATTTTAGTAGGTTCTGATTTAACAAGCCGATAAAAAGTTCTAATTTATCAAGTCTGTTGGTAGTTTCAGTATGTCAATTGTTAATTGGACCTAAAACTACCTAGTTCTGTTCTGTCTAAATCTCAGATTCTCCGCCCCGGTACGGCCCACTCGCATGACAATCGTTTTTTATCTTTTTCTGGCCATAGCATTGCCTTTATGTTTTTTTTCTGTATTTTCTTTTCATACCAATGAAAAGAAAGATATTCTTATATCCTTTTCAAAAACGTTAATTGTTATGGTGTTCAAATATCTACTACTGAACGAAATGGAAATAGCAAAAATGATGACAAGAAATTCAATTTACCCTTTTTATATACCTATGATATTCACATGAATATTATCATTGACTTTTTGCCTAAAGCGATACTACTGATTCCTGTAAGCCGGAAAGAAAAGGGATAGTATTTGTGACATTGGTAATGCGATCCCTTAAGATTCCGTAAATCCAATGTACAAATGAGGGAGTTAACAGAAAGGTGCTGTATGTAAATACTCATTTGTTCAAGTCCACAAAAACTGAAAAATTTAAATAAGTAGTATAAATTAAGGTGAGTGTAAACAACTCATTGCACCTGAATACAAAAAGGATCCTGTTCTGTTTATTTGAATTAAGACAGTTTATAACAAAACGTACTTACACATCTAAATTAAGGAAAATATACATACATACATACATATGATCACGTCTGTATCCCTTACGGGGTAGACAGAGCCAACAGTCTTGAAAAGACTGATAGGCCACGTTCAGCTATTTGGCTTAATGATAGAATTGAGATTCAAATAGTGACGGGTTGCTAGCCCATCGCCTAAAAGAAGAATCCCAAGTTTATAAGCCTATCCCTTAGTCGCCTTTAACGACATCCATGGGAACGAGATGGAGTGGTCCTATTCTTTTTTTTTATTGGTGCCGGGAACCACACGGCACACGCATATATATTTATGTACATGAGTACACATTCATATAGTAGTAGTTGAAATTATTTCAAGAGTCAAGAAAGATTTCTATAGAAGTATTCCCATGAAATTTTCTGGCCCTTTTATATCATCCCCCGGGGTTACTATCGAATCTAGGGATATTAGGTTCGCTAAGGACCACCTCCTCAGTGTTTGTAACTCAGGTAATCACACAAAGCGGCTTTAGTATGACCCTGTTAAAAGGGGCACCTAACCTAGCTTCGATAATTGTTGCACAAGGTGAAAGTGCCCTAGATTGTGCCCGCTGACCTAGCTTAAAACCAAAAAACTCGTTTATCTCGTGTTCCCGTTGGCAATTTTAGAAAACCCTCTTCTTGTGTTATAACACATATCAAAGAAAATTCATTTTAAGAATTAGCGTCATACACCCAATAGTCGTTTCTGTACTTTTGGTTTTTTATAATAGCATGTTCAATATGAAATGAGCATAATTCCGATAAATTAATTTTCATTTTGGGTTTAATCCACTTTCAGATATTTGAATTTTATTTTAGGTAGATATATATTTTATGTTTAAAATACCAAATAAAAGAGAGTATGATGGCGTATGATGAAACACGACAAACTTTTCAGAATGATGAATCACAGTGTCATAGACCTGATACTTTACCGCAATTATGGTAAATGTCAAATGTTTCCGTATCGAAAAAAGAAAATAACAGTTAACTTTGTTTTACGCTTGAATGTCAAGACTCAAGACAATATTTATTATTTTTGATGAGGTTGGTGCCGATTTCGTTTACACTGACTTTATTTCCAACTTGATGTTATCATTGTATACTTCCAAGATTGAATAGGTATAGGTATTGTAATTTCATTAATACGATTCACGCGTTTTAAAGAAATATAAATTAGTTTCGTTGTAACAAGTTTATCGTAGGAAATTTGAAAAAAAAATTCTAAAAGGAAATTACCAAATATATTTTTTTCTTTAAAAATATACTGGTATGAAAATGAGAAAATATTGTTAAGTCTTCCGACCGGAACCAATGACAGACGTGCTTCGGAAGACTGAATCATGATAGTCTTTCCTTGTATTTTGTTTATTTATGTACCTATTTGGATAAAAAATATTTAACACAGAACTGTAAACTATTATTTCAAAATTGGTTGTTGTGTTTTTTAACAAATATTATTTTGATTTTTTTGATCAGTATGATCGGTATTTAAATATTTTACCTATAGAAGAAATTAACATATAATGTTTATCAGCGGCCGACCAAGATTTTGGAACAAGATTAAACCTTGAAGTGGATTAGTACTCGGTAGTTTTATGTAAATCTAACCTTTGTAGGAAAATAATAAGTAAATAGTTTTTTTTTAAATTTCAAGGTAAGTAAAGAAATTGCTAAGTTGCGTGTGTCATAAAGAAAGGTTTTTATGAGTTCTTAAAAATTAACGCGTAACTACATAAATGCCAAAGTATACTCATATAATGAAATAATGTTTAGGTAAGAGAAGATTTAAAAAAAAAAACATAATAAAATCTTAAAACTGTCGCAATGGTTTTATAGGAAAAAATCAAGAAAAAGAAAGAATAAAACCAGAGAAAATTTGAAAAAAGAAATTACTAGTTCGTCAGAAAAATGAAAGAAGTTTTTAACGTAGCACGCGCAAAAAATTTAATAACATTTTTAAGCCTGAGAAGAAAAATATCGAGAAGGTGACAATAAAAAAAAAATACTTGGCTGTTCAATAGCCCGCAATCTCCGGTCCAGTTGCCGCCAGTGGACATCCGAAGTGCATGGTCCGACCGCTTTCTCGTCCTTACTCGATCCCCGAGTCAGCATCTCGAAAACTTCGCAAGCGTTCATATTGCATTGTGATGCAGCCGTCTGCAAAACTGAATTAAAGGAAGACGATTTATGAATTTTGGTTACAGAGTCAGTTTTATTGATGGATTATTAAATTCTTTCTTCGTTAAGTAAAGGTCCGAGCACACCAAACAGCAGTTCAGAAGCAGTGTGGTTTAAAAACAAGTCCTCACCAAGTTGTCATACAATATAAACTCTTCAAAGTCGTTACACTGGGCGAGGCAGCGGAGCAATTGGAGCGCGGGACTGCGTTTAAATTTGATGTGACGAGCTCGAAGTTTCCTTCAAACTATTTGGTGTGCTGAACGATTGTGCATGTCCTAGAGCCACAAGTTATCAATAAATCTAGCTTCTGAGGCGATGAGGGGAGGTGAGAAGGTTATATTGAGCGGTATTTAGGTAGTCCCACTTCTTATTATTAAATGCTCTTGAGAAAGCTGTGTTCACCTATGATTGGGTTGTATGATAGTATAATGAATTGTATGTTTTTGTCATGTAACCTGTTGGTGTATCTAAATAAATAAATGAAAAAATGATCATATGGCTAACCACAACCTGAACTGTTCATAAGAGTATATTTTCTTCTAATTTATCAGTTGTAATCGTACGTTGCTAGCTCCTACATTAACTTGCCCATGAAAGTATTTTGTTTTACAATGAAACTTAAGCATTATTAAATTAAACTACTATTATGGGTTTCACCAGTAATTACTCGTTTGCGTGTTGTTAAACACCTAACATAACTAAACAGATAAGGTTTTCATGTTCGTAGTATAAAAATTTTTGGTTACACAATTTCAGTTACATAAAACATAGAGGTATAAAAACAAGTATTTTGATTTATTTAATTTATTTATTTGATTTGCTTTGCCTTCGCGTATTTTATTTCTCTATTAATCTTCATTATATCGTAGTTATTCTGGTCTTATGACTATTGGCTTTGTCCATCCTGTTAGGATTTAACCAGAAAGCAAAAAAAAATTTAAGGTCACAAACAGCTACCTAACTAATTAAGGCCACCTAGACGATAATTTGAAACAAGACAACAGCCCCCAATTACGACGTTAAGTAGGTACTGCTATTGAGCGCTAATTTAGTAAATGTAAGATAACAATAGAATCTAGAAGACATTCTCAAGTACCATACCAGCTCGGTCGTTAAAGTTTCAGAAAGCACTAAGGAACCGAGTCGCATTAAATTACGTCCACTGGGAAGGAAGTCGAGAAGTCAACCATAGTTTCGGCTAAGTTAGAACATGTAACTTATTTTACAAAATTAATTTGATAAATACCACCAAAATGTAATTGAAAAAAAAAAAGAGTATTGGAAAATTATTATTAAGGTAAGTTCTTTGAAAGATACAGATATAACACGAACTTAAGTACCTTGATCATGATCAAATCGGAGATAAACGAACATACGAAAAGAAAATGGCAAGAAGAAAGATGTAGGCTCTGCCAACCCTCTCCATGAATAAGGCATTACTATTTGTTACCAACTTACGTATGTTTTGAGTATCGAAAGTTTATTAAAATTGAGATTTAATTTGAACAAAAAAACTTAAATACATCTATAGAGTCTGATCATAATTTATTGTTACTTCGTTATAAAGCTCCATGAAAAGTTCCGTATTCGTTCATCACTGCTTACGACAGTTTGATCCCCAATACAATAATTAATCCATGTCACGTCAGTTTCCCTATATCGAATTTACGTCGAGATTGTCGCCTCATGTTAACTTCATTTTGGATAATCTGTGTCAGCTACCTAGACAGCGGCAAGTTCATACATACGCTTCAATTTGCAAAATTTGTTTATACGTTATTCCAGGCACAGATGTTGATCTAGCTAGACCCTGAAAATACGACGAAAATTGGGACGGAATACTTGTATCCCTTATTTCGCCCTAATGTCTTCGCAGTAAGCCAAAGAAATCAGAAACATTTTGTTTTTTTAAGTGATGACTGAGGCCCACCACATCACAACTCGGCCGCAGAGGACAGGGGCAGCCGCGTTTTGTAAACAGTCTTCTTTCCTTATCACATCTACCTACTATCGTGTGTGCTAACCACTGCGGCCAGGACAGGACTGAACTACTGAAAAAAATGAAAATGGAAATTCCGGCAATCGGTCTTACCCCGCAACCTTTGGATTGGATTCTTCTTTGCTTTCCTGCGATTCACGGCAAACAGCTGGTACTGATGTCGCGGGTTACTATCATGTCGCGAAAGGGTCCCCTTTACGACATGATTGTTACCCTTGGGGACCATATAATGTAAAACCTATCCTAACTCATTTTCTGGAAATACCTCTTGTAACCTCGTCATAATGGTCAAAGTCCGAAGTACAGAGAAGGACTTATCGTACGGGAAAACATAGGGACACACAGAAGGACCTTTATGATGAAGATACCTTTCATCCCCGTAAAAAACAATTATTTACAAACCTGTATTCTATTGTAGTTGACTAGACTTAATATATAATTGAAATTCGTGAAATAGGCATTGTTATATTTCATGGACAGATTTGTGGCTCAACTGCTGAATTTGTTTTATTTTTAGTATTAAGTTTGAGTAAGGAATTTAGGGCAGGACTATGTTTAAGTTATTTACCCCGGAATTTGAGAAATCTCGCGAAGTTGAGTATTATTCAGTCATTCAGAAGTTTCTCTTATTATTTGTAACTGTATTTTCACTGGCTTCAACGAATGAGTGTACTATGTTAACTTTGTGTTAAACAGTTTATAAATTGAGGCACTCAAAAAATTCGATTGTGATACCCTAGACGAAGTTAACTTGGTTTATTTCGAAAGAAGGAAGTTATCTGTTTGGTTAGGTCGTTTGTATAATTTCGTGCTTAAAAGCAATAAATATCAGTTTACACACCTTGCAGCTGTATTATTTGCACCAAAAGTAATATATTAATGATGAACATGGCAAAAACACTATATACACGACAGAAAGACAAATGCACTGAAATCTGTGTCATTGTTCTCCATTCGATTGAATGGCACAATGCAACAACAAGCAAAATTTTTGTGATATAATTAATAAAGATAAATACTGTAAAAATTTATGACAATACTTGCTTTGCTCGGGGCTCCGCTTGTTTGAAAAGCTGTAGCCTAGGATACTCCTAAAGGTTTAGTCTGTTTGTGTGCTAAATATTATCAAAACAGGTCCAGTAATTAAAGAGTTTATCCATGAAAATCTAAAAGTACTGTAATAGCACAGCATTGATAGAGTAGAAAATATTACGTAATTTTGTCTACCTTTTGTGTAGTTCCATCGATGTTTTATTAAAAGGCACTCAATTAAACTGTTAACTAAATTGCTTCTATCCGCATTCGTAACTAAATCAAGTAGGTAGGTAAGAAGATATAAATACTTTCTGTGTTAAATTTAGTTATATAGGCAATAGTACATACCTTTATATAAGTACTATATATTCTTAATATCCATCAAATTAGTAAATTTGCGAACAAAAGCAAATTTGCAAAAAGACGAAGAATATCTTATGCCTACTACCAGTTTAGTTTATCTTTGATCCAAATTTCATCAAAATATGTTTAACAGGTTTTGAGTTTGGTCTTCCCCAACAGAAACATAAAAGTTTAGTTAAATAGTTTGTCTACAGTAAGTAAGTTAAGTATGTGTAAGTAAGATATGGATAAGTACAATATGCAACAAACCAACCATGTAATAAGATGTATGTAAGGATATATCATGGAAAATATTTTTATTAAAGATAATATTGTATGTTTAAATTGTGTAACATGAACATCCCATTAAAGAACATTTTGTACCAGCGATGCTCCGGAAATATAATATTCCATAAAATTGACGCTTTCGTCTTTTGTATAAATTGATTTTGATGGGTGATTTTTATCGATTTTCACTTAAGCTTATGAATTAGTTGGTAAAAAGAGAAAATATTTTTGGTGATAGGTATGTTTTTTGTTTTAAGTATTAAACAAAACATTCTACGCCCAACTGTCTTTCCAAATAAATGCTATTAATATAGGTACTCGTACAATAAAAAGTTTCGCGTATACGTTACAACAAAACGTTTTAGAAGCTGTAAAAAAAATCAAGGTTTTAACTCGACGCAATAAAATAAATAGGCGCGGCCATTATTACACGCACATTGTCTCTCGCATGGAAAATGCCTTCAAAGGAGAATGCGCTGAAAATTATGAGTTCCTATATTTTTTAACAAAAACTGGCTGTAAAGCTATTAAGAAAGGACATATTGTAATATAGGTAATTTAATTTTATATCAACAACTTCTATAATTATCGTATTTATATTTAAAGTTTTAGAATACGGGTCAAGAATACGCTAAACCGACGAGCTTACCAAAACTTGTAAACTGGCAATAATTAATGTCGCCTTAGAAAAAGAACAACCAAACAGCTGAACGTAGCCTATCAGTCTTTTGAAGACTGTTGACTCTGTCTATCCCGCAGGGGATGTAGACGTGATGATATGTATAGAAAAATAATTTTACAGGGATTATGGAGAAGTAGAAAGTTGTAGTCTCTACATGCTGTACTGCAGAGGCGTACTCCGAGAGAAAGGTTTTAACTTATGTATATCGATTATTTTACTAATAGTAGTTTACTACAAAAGTATTTTTTTAATTAAATCAGTCAAATAGTACCTACACCCCGAATCCTCTCAAAGGTACCCATCACTAGCACAAGTATTTGTTTGTAATTTGTGTACTTTCAAAATATCTCTAAAGCAAATGAAAACTCAATAAGAGAAATATGAAGCGATTTCAAAGAATCTTTTTGTTCCTTTACGGCGGTCTATCCCGCTGAATGAACATTAATAACGAATGCGCAACCGGATCACAGCCCTGATGTATGGTGATTAGATACGGGGTGGGTGCGTAACGTGAGAGCCGCTCATAAACTCGACGCGAAGGCGTTATGAGAAAGAATTATTTCCCCATCAATCCATTTTATCTATAGGAATATTACAAAACCGAAGCGATTTATACATTGTCTGTTTGAACGAGCTAAGCTCGATGGATAAAACCATTGAAAATAAGTAGGTAGTATATAAATAACAAGAAACTAAAATAGAAATTGATTGAAAGTATTGAACACAAATGTAATTTCAAACTGGATAAATAAAGTCCATTAAAAGTTTTATCTCAAACATAAAATTGATGGAAACTTTTAAGCCAAGATTTAACAGGCGAAAACCAATTTTTACTAATACCAATTTGACTGGCCGAAAATTGAATTTCGATTTCAATTATACAACTTGTAACTTTTACGGATTCATTTCTAGTCAATGAATCGTTTGATAGCGAATTAAGAATCATATTTGAAACTCCGAAAATAATCTGATGAAAGCAGTACCTACGATATAATCCGACATGAATTCTTGTAGAATTACAGGTGCAAAAACAGAAAATGTCAATATTTTTCAACCATAAAATAAAGGGTTCTTAATTACAAAGCACATAACCCTACTACATAGTTTGAATAATTCTTCTTGCTCGGCTTTTTTATATTTGTTTTTTGTTTGAAATGAGATAATTTTGAGATGGACATTTGGAGAAAATCTATTGGATTGATATAATAAGTCGTAGTGATTATGACATATTATAAAGTAAATTCCTCGTTTTTTGTCTGGACTATTGTGGACGGATTTTGTTCCTGTTTGAAATATCGGAAACAGGATTTTCTTAAAGGTGTTTTATTTATGGTGGGTCGTTAGTAGTTAATAAATTGAGTTTGGGCAAGTAAGATGAATTTGGTATTAAACAAAATAATTTAAGGTAGGTTTACTGATTATAATTTATAATAATGACATTCATAACAGGGTTTGTTCTTTTTATGATCTTAGTAGGGATCTTAATATGAAAGTACTTATACTTAAACCTTAATAACCAATATTATATCACTCTATCTATATTAATTCTTTATAAAAATGAAATATTTTAATTAAAATTTAAATTACTTTAAAAATTTTAAAAATTAAATTTAAACATTGTACTAATCTAAATAATTGTAATTGTAAGCGCACCTTTTATTCCTTTTGTGCCTAATAAGGCGATCGAATTATTCCCAGAAAATACTTTAAAAAAATCATAAATAAGGAGTTTGAGTAAGTTTGTTGAGTAAAGATATGTAAAATAATTATATAATACATATATAATAAATATTTGCCAAAATTCCATGAAAGTTTATTCAAGTTTAATTGTTAAACTTGAATAATTATTTGACTACAAAAATAATTTAGTACACATTAATATCGATCGTTTTCATGCATTCTATTATTGAACTCACAAATAACTTTAATGATACATTATACACAAACTTTTTCCGTAACTTTCCAGACACTGTTGGTTGTTTAATGAACATTATTATAAGTTCCTAGACGCCAGTCATACACAATGGTGAAATAAACTTAATGACAACTATTAGGTCGTGTTAACACAAAAACATTTGACGTCGCGTCCGAAGGGTGGGTGTCAGAGGCACCCGCGCGCCCATTCGCTTTGCATCGGGCGGCCGGAGACAGCGTTTCAGGCGGCTGAAATTCGCACGCAAACGGTCTCTGCGGAAAACTACGTAAAAATTTAAACAAACTTTTTAAACTACTCTGTTAACATGTTGACTTCGTTTTTTGTCTCTAACAATACATACTTGGTGTCATATAACTTCTAAAAATAATTTAGACGAATCTAATTCTTGTGGACCTGTTAATTACAGTGATGTAGTGATAAATGATAAATAGTTTATGTCAATTGCGTTAAAATGTGATTTATGTGAACAAAGACATATGAGTAAATAAACGTTATTGTTTGTTTCGTGTGCACACATGCCATTTAAAGTGAAGTGATATATAAAAATATCAGTTGAAGTTTGTATAAGTAATTTCTATGTGAAGGTTAAAAAATCAGTAAGTGCGCAATGTCAACTTCGGGAGCGGGGACTAGCATGCTAATCGCTTTGCAAACAACCTGTAAGACGGCGTTTGGTTCTGCCCCTTGTGTGCCTTGCGTGTTAGCACAGTGAGCTAAGAAGGCCTCACTTAGCGAAGAACAAAGGATACTGTCGTTGTTATCTGCTTATCACAAGACACCATGGACACTAGGTAAGCAACTACAAATATTTTTTTGCTTAAAGACCAATAACCTAATGCTTGATATATGTAAAATATTTAGGTATAGTTTACTTACCCAATTTTTGAATCTGTATAACGTGATAGCTGAACTGAAATCACTAGTGGAAATGACGTGGGTAGCCGTACAAACAAATACACCAGCATAAAGAGCGGTCAGATTGTAGCACATCCATAAATTTATATTATTCAATTAGAAATCCGATTTAGAAATATTTCAGTTCCTGGAACTAAAAACTTTAATTTGAGAACTGTGATAATCCAGTAGCGCCTGTTTTGTTTGTGCCGTGTCTGTTAACTCTGCTTAGACAAATATTGTTATCAATGTTTTCCAGTTTATCTTCCGAATATGAAATTGCTCCTTTCTTGAATATATATTTAACTTGTAATTGAGTTGGCAGGCGTAGAAAGGGTACTATAAACTTAAATTTGAAATTTGGAATCATTAAGTGATTACAGATAATAAACTTACTCTACAACTAGCTTCGCTCACGTAACCATATCCATAAAGAAAGCATTATGTTACTCCAAAAACTAAAAACTGAAGTAAATAACTTGGGATTCTGTTTTTTTAGGCTAGAAACCTAACACTATTTAAATCTCAATTCTATCATTAAACCATACAGATGAACTTTGCCTTTTAGTCATTTCGAGTCTTGGCTCTACCCCCGTAAATGACTCTAAAATGAATGATAACCCTGGGATAAAGAGATGCGATTATAATGTATGCATGTAAATAAAATTAGTTTTGATTTATTTGTTAGTATATCAAAGTACCAGGGCCAATATATCTGCTGATTTCGTGGTTCTTTGATGAAATAATAATATTAACTATACTAATTATAATGTATTACAGAGACAACTGACTAAAACTTATTTATTACCTTGTATATAATATTTACTTGTATAGTAGCTATTGCGAACTAATTCAATTCGATCTTAAATTAAGTATGGCTTTTCTGATAACATCATATAGTTTACGAAAATGAAAGGCAGTAGTGATTTGATAAAAGATGTGTACTTACAACTGAACATGAGTGATGACATGTCACACGTGTACAGATAACCTGAAATGTTTGAACGCTATGTTTAACTTGGCCTACAAAATGTACTGTTTTTCCGATACTCTAGAAACTGAGAATTTAAAATAACAGGTATCTAAGTAATAAATTATTATTATTGTTGTGTTAGCTTATGAATATCATCTAAATGAAAACATAAATATAAAATTTGAAAATTCTGACATCACGATTGTGATTTGCTGACCGTATTGAGCGAGTCGTGCCTTAATCTGACATTTTGTGGCGGAGGCTGTCTTGAACCGATCTTCATCAAACAAGCTAAGAATGCTCCCGGCTAATAAAAAACTAAATCAAAATGGGTTATCCGTTTGCGAGCTACAATGCCACAGAGAGACAAGTCAAATTTACCACCTCGTGTCCTTTTTTCCTCAGGGGTTACAATTAGCTGTTTACAGTGAAACGAAACAAAATGTCACAATCAAATCTTTTGTTTGATCTTTCAGGTAATTATTTACCAAATGGTGTAGTGAGATTAATTAATTATTTATTGAAGGTTCCTTCGAGATTTTTTGTAAAACCAATAAAACACTTCATTCTATCGAAAGTACTTGTATGTGTGTATAGGTACATTGTATTCCACTCCACAAGTTCTTAAAAAACTTCAGATAAAGATTAATTGAATATTTGGAGTCGTTCAAGAACGGCAATAATATATATTATTTTTAATTAATCAAAAATACACCCATTTATATAACACAATAACTAACTAACATTCCATTTCTTGCTCGTATTCGTTTTTCATGCATTTTTATTAAGCATTATTCTATCACTAGAGGCCGCCCGCGACTTCGTCCGCATGGAAACCCTATCAATCCCGCGGGAACTCTGGGATAAAAAGTAGCCTATGTGTTATTCTGGGTCTTCAGCTACCTACATACCAAATTTCATGGTAATCGGTTCAGTAGTTTTTGCGTGAAAGAGTAACAAACATCCATACAAACTTTCGCCTTTATAATAGTAAGTAGGAAGTAGGATTCTTCCTCTTGGCTTTAGTCCCGATTGCATTCTCACCACTCTGGAGGAGAGCCCAGGGTTTGCCTATGATCACGAATCCTGGATTGGGTGAGTTAAATTTTTATATTAAGCGACTCCTATCTGATCTCCGCAATCATTGCGGGGGAACCTAACCCGTACTGGATCGATCATTATAGAGACATATATGTATTTGCAGGTTTCCTCACGATGTTTTCGCTTACCGTAAGACCATCGGATAGCATTTAAAATAATGCACATAACTTCGAAAATAATCATTAGTACATGGCCGAACCTGTATCTTTCTGCGTATCACGCGTTTGGCACCTTACCGATTCGTTCACTGACACTCTAATCATTTACATCTATACTAATATTATAAAGCTGAAGAGTTTGTTTGTTTATTTGTTTGTTTGTTTGTTTGTTTGAACGCGCTAATCTCAGGAACTACTGGTTCGAATTGAAAAATACTTTTTGTGTTGAATAGAACATTTATCGAGGAAGGCTTAGGCTATATAACATCACGCTGCAACTATAAGGAGTGAAGAAATAATGGAGAATGTGAAAAAATTGGAGAAATTTATTCATCTTTGAGGGCTTCAATGATGCCCAAAATAACTATTCCACACGGACGAAGTCGCGGGCACAGCTAGTAGCATATAATCTCAAACCATCCATCAATGCAATACGCGCTGAATTTAATGTGAATTGAACATTCGATAAGCTTTAATAATATTTCAGTGGTAGCGATGCTTTTTTTTCTATGATCGTTGGACAAAGAGATTTAAGTTTAAATTGAATGGACGTTTTGTAAGTTAGAAAGTTAAATTAATGTTATTCATGATAGGTACGTGGGATCTGAATTACTAGAACGAAATCCAAATTAGACGAGATTTCAAGTGATTTAATAATATCTCATTCAGAATTAGGACCATTTAGTACATTATTATGAACTATTGAATAGAGTTAATCTTAATTGTATACCAATTAATGCAATCACTAAAGTTTATCGACATCATATCTTCAAAGTGATCAACTATTAATTTGCATGATATCTTATTCTTCTGAACTTAGTTCGTGTTTCCTTATTTGATAATAAAAATTATAACCATTAAGTATTAATGCCACCTTTCTTTGAAACTTACGATAGGTTAACAACCTGTCACGTCACGATTTAAAACTCAATTCCAACACTAAGCCCTACAGTTGAACGTAGCCTTTTCGAAATTGTTGACTCTATCTACCCCGGAACGCAAAAAGATGTGGTGATGTTTGTACGTATATGACTCGTAATTTGTCTAATTTTAGTAGCGTTTGTATCGGTTGCACTTGACCACCTATATCTGCCGTCCTCAAATTATAAGTAAACGCGGATAACCTACCTGTAAGGTCCTTAAACATAGCCGCCTTAAGCTTAAGTCTTCCCACGATTTCCTTGACCACTAGGTTGTAAGGTTTGAACTACTAAATGTAACGCAGGAAAGTTATTGATACACAGTCGAGGATTTGATTCAATCCGACACGACGACGACTTGTACCACCTACGTACAATACACGTAGTTCATTAAATAGTCTATATTCACAGAACATGTGTCAATACATCGCAACATTTTATTTTATTTCTTTTCTAAGGAAATCGTCAGATAAAACATTTTATTACTTCTGGTGCCGGTAAATAAATTAACTCTGAGTTTTCAGAATCAAAACATTGATTGATGCCAGAAAAATCTCATCGAGATGGTTATTTAAAAACACACCTAGTTTGTTATAACTTGTATTTCTTATTATTTTTTAATTAAAAGCTTATTAAATGTTTGCTTAACAAACGTGAATGTTTTAACTACTAGAGCGATTTCGAGAGCTTCAAAATATTTAATGAAATTATTTTATTGAAGACAAAATATTTTTAACTAAATCATTTCTATCATGCAGAAAAAATGCTGCAGGAGATTTCATTTCGAGATTTCCGAGAAAAGAAGTAATCATGATAAGCTTATATAGGTATATTTACCAATAAAGATAGGTAGGTACGTTGTATCTTTTTGCGAAAAGATACCGTTTTAATGCATTCTTGTATTATATAGCGTCTATTCTAGGCACAAAACCACCTTTTCATCTCTTTTGTAGTCGTGATACCGAATCGTAAAAACGTCGTAAATTAAAAACAAAGGAAAAGTATTCGGCAAGTTTTTACGAACTTAGAAGATTTAAAATTTTGTGCAATATAATTATCTAACATTATCAACATACGTGGGCTCTGCTCCAGATTGGTAAAGATGCAACCGGGACTGAAGCCAGGAAGAAGCAGAATTATCGCACATTTATTAAATTTTTTATTTATAACTTATTAAGATGTATTATTTAGTATAAGTTGGGCTGCGCTAGAACTCGAATCCAGAACCAAACGAATATACACACGTATCTCGTTTTTATCGCTGAAATAGAGTCGAATAGTTGGAGACCATGTCTAATGATGGAGTTGCGATTCGGTGAATGCTGGCTCATCATAGGCTTTAACCATTGTTGACTTTAACAATCTAACACTATAAGATTTATTTATATTAGGCCAGAATGGAATCACATAACATGCGGCAGATAATTTTGGGTTATTAAATACTCGTAAGAAACAAATCAACCAAGAGGAATGTAATCTTATATCACGCGGCAAAGCAGTTAACATTTGTGAACTAGATCCGCCCTATCTCACCTCAATATCAAGGATCCTTCACCCAACCATTCCCTTCCACTTTCATAGTTCCTTTCAACTTGTCAACTACCTATTTACTTACGAGCCTTTCTAGACATATATTTACGCCTATAAAGCGTACCTTCCATGTCTTTTGTAGATAAGTAGTACCCTTCGTTGAGATACTGGTATTACGCGGATAGCTTCACGCCAGACTAAACATTCCTTATACACTTATCCCTAACTAATGACCTGTAAGGGAGGCTACTATATGATTACTTTTCTTTCTACGAAATATAATTCCAGACGATTTTGTACATGATTTTTGATATATGCGCAGGCTTGTACAACTTATGTACTTGTGGTTCCCGATACTTGTGAAAACAACCATTCATCGTTAAAGGCGACCAAAGTATATGCCTAGTATAACTGTTGTATTAAATAAGTATTTGACTTAGTAATTGGTGTAGAAAGACGAACGAAGTTGTGGTTTTTAATGAGTTGCTGACAATCCTGGCTATCTGATTTACAGATGTGTGATTCCGTAAAACATAGCTAGCTAAATAATCACATGATAACTGAATTGACTAAAACATCAATATAATTAACAAACATATAGGCACACAAAATTACTTGTATTATAAAATTAGCTTAAATTTATGGGATCGCACGTGAAAAAGGGATCGTGTCAAGTGAAAATATTTAGTGTCTGTCTACCCCTCCGGTAAAGAGGCGTGTGTATTTATTACACAATCCACGACTGTTTAATATTACATAAAATGTTATCAAAAGTTCGCTAGAACCATCTTTTTGGGCGTGGGTTAAAAAACCGATCTGATTACATGTTCTGACATTTCGCAGATTGGGGGAATACAATGCGATCGATTCCATTTATCTCAAAATCCGGTAAGCGTTGTAAAGCTGGGTGTCTCATTTCTAGTTTGATCTTCCTAGAGAGTACGGAAATGAAGAGTTCATGTAATGTGATCGCTGGTAACGCACAAACACAATCCATACTAATAATATTCCTAAATGTGATTGTGTATTGGTTTTTTTTTGTCCGTCGTTTACGTCAAAACCAGTGAACCAATCTCGATGAAATTTTGCATACATATAGTGTGGAGTATGGAGTAGAACATAGGGTACTTACCTTTCATAATTAAACAGAAAAACGAACTGTGCTAACATGCTAATCTCCGAATTTACTGAACGAATTTTGTTGAAATATTTTCGTTGTGTAGCTATTTTACTTGGACAACATGTAAGTAGGGTACATTTAATCTTGGAAACTAGAATATATAAGGAACCCGAATAGTTTATCTATATGAGGTATGGGAATCGCACCTTAGTGAAAATGGTTCAGCTTGATGGCCACTTTCTGTCCACTTATACGTACGAACAACCCCACGTACGAATTCACAAGCGACAGCTAGTTTTTAGTAAATACTGATATAAATACGTATCATAAAAGTACATATGCTTGAGTTTTAGCCAAAAATCGTCTTTTGAATGGAGAGGGCATCGCCCGGCAAACCCAACGAACTTGAAATTCTACGTATTGTTATGACAGATCCGAAAATATATTTCAACGATTTTAATGATGCACATTGAATATGTTTATTGAAATTTCATGCCGGTCTAGGTGTGAAGAAAGGAACGTATAAAGCCGCTTAAATTTCTTGCAGTACAGGGGTTATCACAACAAGAGCTGTCAAGACACATGTTTTATCTTCTCTCCCTTTCGAACTTTGGGTTAACTTTAGAGTTAGAGAGAGGGATAAGACATATGCCTAGTCAACTATAAGTAAATAACACAGCAGGTCATTACAATGGAGCAATGAAATGGGTCAAAGCATATCGGTAGAATATTTTCTTCGTAGATTTATTCATAAAAGTTAAAAGTTGATTTATAAGAAACTGATGATATTATAATTTATTAATGATGGGTGATAAAGACTAATAAACATATCACAGGCTCTATATATTTGAGAAAATATGAAAGCAGAGTAAAGGATATAAAGACTAATGCAGCTTCATTATCATTCCTTATCATTGGATGCATCAGATTTTTTATATGCTGAGCGCGATCTATACAGATAAGAAAGATAATGCATCGACGTAGCCTCGCCTTTAGATATTTCTACTCTCTTTGTCTACAAAAACACGCGACATTGTCTGAAAAACTAATATAGGTAATTTATTTTCGCTCTTAAATTGTTTTGCGTCTATAGACTCGCAAATTAATCCTATCATATATAGGTACATATTATACCATTATACCTGTCATTCACTTTGTGGTACTGCCCTAGCTTTTATAGACGGTTTTATGTTTTATAGTTACGTTATGTCGAGGATGGCCACATTAGACCTCAGGTATAAAATATTGTGATTGTAGAGATACCGGTCGTGCAAACAAAGTTAAACTATACTTTTCTTCGTTCTCGTGGGAATTTTCATCCAAAAAAGTATCCTATGCACTATCACTTTCGCATGTATAATATAATATTAGTTTTTTTGTATTATTATACGAAATAATACTAAAAATGGAGAAAAGTCAAGACCTATTTTATACAAATTTTGCTACCTACAAAAATAATTATAAATAAACATTATTTACCAACTCAAGAAACTTTTACTACGTATAAAACCAAAACTGTACGTTTATATTATACACAAACATATTGCGTATGTGCGTAACTATAGTGCTTTATAAGAAACAGCTGATTTACTTTTCGTGTTTTTGACTTTGACATGGGTTCTTATTGTTAAAGTTATTTAGTTTTGTGTACTATAAATATCCATAATGAACATCATTATACATTAATAAAAACGTAAAAAATATACCCACACCATAAAAGGCACCTACTTATATGAAATCTTTAATACGATATCATAATGGTTTTACCCCTCGTGTTAGGTATTACCCATTATTTGAGCTTGCGTATATCGCTTTAGACCTAAAATTTTTTCCTATCAGAAAAAATCGGATTAAAGTCACGCAATTAAAATTAAATTATCGAAATATACATATGATATGAAAGTGGAGACCGACTGACTGATTGACTTAACTTGAATTTTTGTATCTATTTTTGTTTGTAGTAGGAATAAACCCAAAATAGCCCGACCGATTTTTATGTGGCAGCGAGATAGAACAAACTTTTTGGAGTAACATTGACTAACTATTGAAACAGTACTTTTTTATGGAAACAAAGTACAGTACCTACATTACTATTTTTATAACATTATAAATATATTCATTCATGCACTGAATTTAGAGCTGTTTTTGTATTTAATAAGCCTGCTTTGTATTTATTGTAGCTATTGCTCGCGGCGCCGTTCGCGTACAAAATCGTTTCCAGAAAATTTCCTTGGAATAGTATTTTACAGTATTTGTTTTTCAGTAACCGTGCGAGCTTTTACACTTCATTCCGATGTTAAAACATAGATTTTGCGTGGGCAAAAAAATTTTTGGGATATTGTACGATCACAAGTCACGGTTCAGCTTTGCGTTGTCAGGCAGTCACTCAATCATTTGGTCGATAATGGCTTTATATAAATTGATTGATTGATGATGATTAATTATACGGCCAATCTGACGTAAGCTTATGTACATGTCTCTAAATCACAAGGTCTCGGTCAGGTCATGTTTGGAAATTAAACTTTTTCAGAATGGGCTGGATCTTAAATATACATACACTTAACACTTATTTATCTGTCACTGGGTAGATTCAATAATCATAAGACATGCCTAATGATGGAAGTGAGATGCATATTGCATCATTGAATTAGTATTATTGATAGAATTCGGAATAATAAAAGTTTACTTTCATACTACGCAGAAAACTGCACGCAATGACGTGACATAATTCCTGTAATTTTCAGTTCAGTTTTCAACTACGCTTTGGCATTTTTTTTGTCTTATATTATTCCGATTTCTATTGTATTACCCCGTTCCAGTCTCTAATGTGTATATTCGTACAAATATTTTAGCAGCGTTTCTTATTTGTTTTAGCACAACAAATTCAAGTCAAGATGACGACACGGATTGGTCGAGAAATTCAACGATGGAGGAGTACTCTTATATTGCACACAATGCTACCGACTCTTACGGTATGTCAATTTGTTTTATTTCTTTAAATATAATAGGAGAGACATAATATCATTCAACAACATAAGTAGTGTTCAGACGTGATGCATTGATTACGTTATTGTTGAATGATATTATTCCAGTAGGTATCTTATAAATACATTAAAATTTTAATTGTAAAAATATAAATTTTATTATAAATTGATTTTTTATTAATTTAATTTCTTGTACAAATAAAAATTCTTCTATGCTGGTTCGGAAGCAAACGAAGATAGAAGAAGTAAAAATATAATGTGTGCCAGCGGTTCTCTTCCCGCTCTCATTGTAGTGATGAAGACAAATGCTAACAAAGTCGGTATTGTTCTTTTAGGCGATTAACAACGTGTTTCTATCTGAATCTCAACTCTATCACAGATTACTATCTCTTACCGTATAAAGGGCTACTGCCCGGCTAATAGTCACGAGACTTAAAACTCTGTTTAGCTGCATGACTTTAAGACAGAATTGAGATTCAGAGATGGCTAGTGACAGGCTAGAATAAAATGTAAATAAAAATTCCTAATTTATAACAAAAGCTTTACATTTGAAAACTACACGGTAAGCTAAGTAGCTGGAATGGACTGTTTTTTATTTGCTACTAGACCAAGATGTAACTTGCGCTAGATGATTTGCATATGAGAAAAAATATTCAACATCAACAGTTTTCAAAATCCAAATCTTCTCTCTCTCTCATATCGTACCGTATTCCCAATTGTATTCTCCGCTGGCTTCAAAGAGAAACCTTCGAAATCCAATGTTCCTTGTTATTTTTATCGAAGCAAAATATAAATATTTCCATAAGTTATATCACCGCGACAGAGATGATTGAAAACGTGTTGCGGACTTGTTCAAATTTATTTCAATGGATTCGTCTGTTGTTACTCGAAGAAATGAAAATATTAATTTTATCATTTGTATCGAAAAAAGTTCAATACGAGTTTTACTTGTTTTTGGAATTTTCATTTTAAATTTTATTTGTACAATGCTTAAAAACCTTATAAATGATAATCAGTTTTTTGTCATTTAACTTTAAATAATATAAAAATAATTAATACTGAAGTTTCAATAATATCAAGTTGTAATTTGTAGTTATTTAGTACAAATATCAGTTATTCCATAGATTTTTTTATCATCCGTAACACTTCAATTACCTACGGTCTAATAAAATTATGAAAATTAGCTATGTATATGCAAACCTTCACTCCTATAAATCTTGATTTAGATTAAAACTGGCATCTTTACAACCCTAAAGTGTTTGTATGGCTAAGAGCCAAGAAAGATAGGAGTAGGCCCACTTCCCAGTTACTTTAGCTACTTATTTCTTATTAGAAAAGCTGGTTGAGCAAAAAAGTTAGCAGTGACACTCTGGTTTTATGGCGGATTTATCGGTGGTAGTCAACATTCTGCAAACATAAAAGGTTTAGTACTTGAGTGAGTTTCTTTAGTAGTCTGGCGTAAATGTTCAAAAATGGTTATTCAATATCATAAACTTTACTTTTATTTTGAAAAAAAAAAGATTAATTTACCTGGATATATTCTTTCAGATACCTGGTTTATTTAGAGATAATCCTAGGTATAAGTTCGCCATTGTGAATGTTTTTGAAGACAATACTGATCAAGGCCATATTTTATAAATGTTGTCATGAATTTACGTATTTAGATAAACGCATTTATTTACAAACAAAAGTTATCGCCTAAAAGAGCTTACACTTATATCTCTTAAGGAACCAATAAACAAACTTACATATCTTTATTATAAAGTCATAGGCATTTTAATGAACTATCTATTTATTTTAAAAAAATATAATCATCTAAATGGATTTTTTTAAACATGAATACAACAGATATGAAATTTGTATGAAAAATAAATTCATTTGGGAAGATCAGTTTAAACATCGAAAGAAAGAACTTCTGATTTCACTTTATACACATACCTACAATATGAGTATTTTATTTTTGCTAAAGTACATAAAGTTCATACTTCAATACAGCATCCTTAGAGCGGGCATCAAAAGGCGGCAGCTTAATAAGTAGGTACTGCAATTATGTAAGGTATTTCACGGCCAGAATGCTTTGTATTTTGTACATAACATTATCTTCATTTTAAAATATCACGGGGTCGATAAGCCGACAGTCTCAAAAAATTTTAAGGCCACATGGCCTTAAAAGGAAACATTTCCTTGATGGCTCAAGTTTGGAATAGTCAGGTTGCTAGCCCGTCTCATTAAAGAAGAACAAAAAAGTTTTCTTTCAAAATATTGCATAATACAACAAGAAAATTATAAATCAATAAAGTAACATTCACGCTCATTTTATCTGTTTTGTCTTAGAGGAATGAATTAATTGTCACGTCTTCAAATAATATAATGTTTTACAGCTAACCTAGCCGACTACGCACTTACCCAAAGAGGCTTGTGATAAGCACTCAGTCGGTGGAAAAAAGTCCTTTGAGACGTGAGATAATGTAAAAAAATTGGCATAGTAATGATGAAAATGAGAAAGCGAACTTGTCTGGGCCATTACTATTTCATAAACGCAAAGGCACATATGAAATTCTGAAATGCGTCATGAACAACCAACAAATTCTTTCGGGACTTGAACAAATGTTTATGTAACACCATGTCGTATGACCAATAAATATTTTTCTTTTTCCTTTTTCTAAACTTTTTTAACGATTTTGTACCTGTTAAAGCCCGTAAATTGAGTTTAAATTAATTTGCGGTTTGTAACTTTTCAATGACCTTTATTTATAAAATTATCGGCCTCTGTGGCGCAGCGGTAGTACGCTTGCCTGTGACACCGGGGGTCCCGGGTTCGAATCCCGGCCAGGGCATGATGAGAAAAGAACTTTTTCTGATTGGCCTGGGTCTTGGATGTTTATCTATATAAGTATTTATTATAAAATATAGTATCGTTGAGTTAGTATCTCGTAACACAAGTGTCAAACTTACTTCGAGGCTAACTCAATCTGTGTAATTTGTCCCATATATATTTATTTATTTATTTATTATTTATTTAATAATCAATCAAAGGTTTACCCGAGAGCCAAGTAGGAAAGTGTAATTAAGTACAAAATAAATTTTTAAATTCCGATTTTCCTGATAACTAACTGGTAAGTAATACGGGCAAACTCAATATTCAAGACAGATTTTATACATACATATAGTCATGTCTATGTCGCTTGCGGGGTAGACAGAGACAACAGCCTTAAAAAGACTGAAAGCATTCAGCTGTATCGCAGCTGTATTGGCTATGTAATTGAAATTCAATAATGACAGGTTACTAGCCCATCGCTTACAAGAGGAGTCTTGAGATTATAAGCCTATTCCTTAGTCGCCTTTTACGACATCCTAAGAAAAGATATGGAGTGGTTTCATTCTTTACTGCCGGAAACCATACGACTCTATTCAATTTGTTAGAATGATGGATAATTTCATATTTTTAGTTTTTAGATACTAACCTTGAACTTAGTTTTTTCATAATTTCTAAACGAATTTCCCTATATTGTTGCTTTAGCCATAATATGAGAAAACTTAAAAAATATTGTATCTTTTTCTGACAAATAATTGAGTAGAAATTCTGCGAAATCCGTCTGCGATATAAGTGTCACCTATTTCATCATATTCAGATTTTAGAATTAATACGGAATCTATTGTTTCAGACACACTATACGACGTTCCCACCGGCATGATAGTGCTGCTGTCTTTTTTATACGGGTCCATATCGGTGCTGGCCGTGGTGGGGAACTTCCTGGTGATGTGGGTGGTGGCTACATCGCGGAGGATGCAGAGCGTCACCAATTGTTACATAGCAAATCTAGCGTTAGCCGACATAGTTATAGGATTGTTCGCTGTACCATTCCAAGTGAGTATCTAATTGTAGGTACTTTTTGTTTTTTTTTTGTACGAGTAGGTATAGCAAGCGTCGTAATTAAAAAAACACTTCATCACTTACAGACAGGGTATGCAGAGCTTTCTCTTTCTTCTTTCTTCTTTCTTCTTTCTTCTTTCTTCTTTCTTCTTTCTTCTTTAGTAGTCGCATGTCGTACATACGTTACTATTACCCGCAAATAATGTACCTTTCAACTATGAATAAATGTTCATGATCGAAATGAATTTCACAACAAAGTACTTACAAACAAACAAACAATGAAAGTTATAAACTTCACCTCTTTATAACATTAAAAGAGATCCTATTTTTACTTTGCTTAAACCGAACTAGTTTCGAATAGATATTTTTTCACAATACTACTAAATCTCGAAGTATACTTCGCCGTAACTCTTCGTAGCTTCGTAGCAGTCCCGCGTAGCGTCTGCGTAGAGTCTTAACGCGCCCGGTGCCTTGTGCGGTGATTCTATAATGTTAGATTATTTTTATTATAACTGTATGAAAATATGAAAATAAATAAATACGCATACAACTGTTATATTTATTTATGTAGCTTTCTTTCATTTCCAGATTATTAAGTTTGACATTTAAAAATAATCAAAATTATATACCATCAAAATTGTATAGGTAAATTGACGGTAAGAAAAACAATCTAGCTGAACGCTTCCTACGATTTACGTAAATATTATTTCTGTTTGTCTTGTAAGGAACGATGAATTGATTTATGCGTATAAAGTTAGCTTTAAGATAACTTTTAAAGTTTACATTCCTTATTCCTTATATTTTTTTTTTATATTGTTTTCAACAAATTTCTACTGCCAGGTATAAATATATTCCGAGAAAATGGACAGGCACACGTGACAATCACAAACACCCAAATAGATTTCTCAAAGGAATAAGTTATATGTACCTATAATAAAGTTGCGAGTGACACGTTTGAAGTGAAACGTAAAACACACACACATACCATGTATTTATCCCCTACTAAGGTTTCGTTTGGCTAAATGGCTTAATGAATGGTTGCAAACCCATTTCCTATGTATGAAAATTTCGAAGATGTAATTTAAAGCAGGTTATTATTAAAAACAAAATAACTTTTACGGTCGTTGGGCTTTACAAAACCTTTCATTTATAATTTTTCTGTAGTTCTACATGTATCGTGTTCGTTGGACCTTCGAAATATACATCGTTTATCGAGCGTTTCCCATACAAGTAAAAATGTCATTTCAACTTATATTATAAATGTTAAAGTAAGTTTGTTTGTTTCCTATCTCTTCACAATTAAATCACTGAACCGATCTTCACCGAAATTTTGTATTCATGTAGGAGGATTGGAACATACATAAGATACTTTTCACATGAGCGTAGCTGCGGACTAAGTGTATTTTCTAATAATTTAGTTTAAAGCAGTTAATTAATTTTTCATTACGTCTCATCGAATTAGTTATGTAGTCACTATTAATGGCATAATTTTTTTATTGATTAGGTACCTCACTGAATCTACCAAAAAACTGCCGATTGAACATTTTGATTATACAAGAAACTAACTTTTATAAGACAGTGGTCCTACAAACCGTAGTTTCCCCGCCTTAATTACGCAGTTAACTACAGCTATCGGGAAACGTCGAGATCCCTATCATATAACTATGGTGTGCTGTGACCTACTCTGACGCAAATATTGATTTAAAACCAGTTGGTAGTTACGTAAGACAATATGTCTTGGCCACCGTAATCTTTTTAAAGAATATAATTTGTGTAAGAAAACAAAATTGCGTACAAAGCTCCTGTTACTCGTAGATTCAAAATTAAGATATTTCACTCGTAAGGTAGAAACTCGATATTATTATCACATTAAAGCGTGTTCTGGGCCTTAAAGCTAAAAGGAATACGTGAATATGAGAAAGAGTGTTAAATAATTAATAACTAATTTAAGAACAGCATTATTAAAAGTCTTCTTTATTTAATGATAAAAAAGCTACAATGAATAAACTGTCGAAATAAAATTCAAATAACTAAATACATCCTGCATGAATCATGACTTACTTTAAAGTATTCTTCCTCCTAGCTTTAGTCCCGGTTGCATCCTCACCACTCTAGAGTGGAGCCCAGGGTATAGCCCTTTAACTATGGATCCTGGATTGAGTGAGTCAGGTTTTTACACGAAGCGACTCCCATCTAACCTCCGCAACCATTGCGGAGGAACCTAACTTGAATTGGATCGATCATGGTTAATAAACCAGTTGCCTCAATGTGCAGATTTCCTCACGACATTTTCCTTCACTGTAAGAGCATCGGTTAGTATACAACATACTTGGTACATAGCCGAAGTGTGTTTTGAACCTGTCTTTATGCTCATCACGCATTACAACCAATCAGTCGCTCACTTACTTTTAAGCGTCGATCAATCAAAAAGAAGACAATAAACTACATCAGAATACGTGAGAATGTTAGTCTTTTCTTGGGGTATTAAGTTTTATACGCAAGAATTAATAAGTGTTCATGTGTGCTAATTTTAATTTATAAAAAAAACATGATTAATTATCTTTTTCCATTATTGTTTGGCGGTTGACTAGAACAGATTCCTTCATGGGATAAGTCCGCCATTGTAAGTGATTTAATTCTTTTAACTATGTATTATTCTTGTAACTGTGTAAATTTCTGTGCAATAAAGATATTACAAACAAACAAACATGAAAAATTGTGCAATTAACATAATGGAACAATGTAAGGGACAAAGGAAATTCCGTTTGATCCACATACAGTTTTCGGAATTCATTTTCATACATGCATACCCAATGAATCCGGAAGCTTATGAGTGGAACTTCCGGATTGGGCTCAACTGATGTTAGAACGTACACCCGAAGTATAATCACATTGCATGCATGACATACATATACTCCTAACTTGACAAAGGATTTGAATAATAAAATACGTGAGTAGTGGAGCGCGCGGTAACGAAAATTTAAACATCAAAAATAAAAGTACTACGAGTATCCTTCATATAATCGTGTTACGCTTTTTCTCAGGATAGGAAAATTTACTATTGATCGATAAATTCATTTAAGATATAACATAGTTACATATTTGTTTAGATAAAATGTTCCTTAAAAAATATATTTTCAAAATCTATTGTTAAGTTAGTAATCAGGAAAAGCAACTACTATCAACTATCTAATAAATTATTATATTTGATTTTAAATACCTAGATACTGGTTTAGCATTTATTTGTTGATTCATACAAATAACTTATCTACTGCAGGCTGACAAAATCTTGGAATAAAGTATTCTATCATTCGAGTTTTTCAAGGCTGCTGTTGGCTTTGTTTACCCCATACTTATATGAATAAATAAAGACAGGGATAAAGACGTATGCATAGATGTCAACCATGTGAATGTTATAACTACTTCAACAAATCTGTTCTCTTATAATTTCAAAAAATACTTCTAGTCCTATTTAACATTATTGGTAATTGTATGGAAATTGCAAAATAATATTATTTACTTACTTATAAATATTTAAAGTTCGCTCGTGCAATTTAAACGGCTCAACGAATCAATCCGACGAATCGGGATATTGAGTGAATATAAACCGATCCACAATTTATTGGAAGCTGCGAGATTTCAAATCTCAAATTTATTGAATGACGGATTTACTTTATTAGAAATGACTGTTTAAATACCTGTTTTTTTAAGCTAGAATACCTTTTAATAATTTGGAGCTTTAGTGAAGGAACAGCTAAAGGAAGATGTTCACGGAGGCATAGGTTCATATCCTGCAGCGGCCATGTACCAATGACTCTTTTTTGAGTTAGATATGTAAATTAGTTTGGTTTGGTTTTTTGGTTAACAATCAATTGTAATTGATATCCCTTCCCTTGTACAACAAGGGAACAAAGGAAAACATCGTAGGAAACTTGCAAATTTATTGTTGTGAAAGTTTCTTAGGCTCCTGTGGTATTTATTAAAGTGTTTAGTCTTCTACAAATGGGAATATCAATGTGATTAAAAAATAAGTTTATATTCGAGATTCGCTGCTAAACTGCAAAAGAATTTGAATAACAAGTAATATAAAAGTTTTTCGAAAATAAGAATTCTTGGTTATAAGCATTAACATATTTATTTTCTCAACAGTTTCAAGCGGCGTTGCTGCAGAGGTGGTTACTGCCGCACTTTATGTGTCCCTTCTGCCCATTCGTACAAGCCCTCAGTGTCAACGTCAGCGTCTTCACGCTGACAGCCATCGCGGTGGATCGACATAGAGCGATTATTACCCCTCTGAGGTACTGTTATAATGTTTCTTGTAGAAAATATATCACTGTAGAATAGGACCACTAAAATTGTGTTCACGTGGATGTCGTAGAAGGCGAATAAGGGAAAACGTACACTATATACATACATCAAAATATTTGGGTTTTGGTTCCCCTGCAAAGGTTGCGGTCAGACGGGAATCGCTTCGAATAAAAAACTTACTTACACAAACCAGGATCATAGTCAAAACGTGCAATTCGGGTTAAATTAATATTTAAAGTCAGGAGGTAGAAGAAGGAAATTATTGAACGCACACTTTTGTCAGACATATTTAGATGCCGTCATCTTACACGAAACATTTGGAAATAAAAAAAAAACATTCTAGTCAGTCTATTTTTTATTATTAATAAAAAAAACAGAGAAATAATATTAACATAAGAATTAAATCCCGGAGCCTTGGAAGAAGTTATCCAAATTTCGAAAAAAATGGTAATCTGTTGGAGCAAGGTCCAGGGAGTGCGGTGGAAGTCTTAGACATTCCAATTGAAGCTCCTTTAATATGGTAGCCGTTTGTTGTGCAGTGTGTGGTCTAGCGCTGTCGTGAAACAGCAGTGGCGTGGAGCGATTGACCAGCCTCAGGTTGTTTAGCAGCTAGTTTTTTCATCATAATTTGCAATTGCTGACAATAAACGTCTGCCGTAATCGTCTGGCCAGATTTTAGAAAACTATAATTAACGACACCAGCACTAGTCCACCAAACACTTACAAGAATCTTTTATTGGGTCAATTATCAGTCCAGCCATTGTGGTTAGCGACTTTTCATCACATGTTATGATTTGATTTAAATACCCTTCATTATTGTACCGGTTAAGTAATTAAACGAAGCAGTCAACACGCGTTTGCCGGTTTGCTTTACTCAATTTGTGAGGTGCCCACCTTTCAAGTTTCTTAATCTTCCCAATCTGCTTCAAGTGGATTAAAATAGTTTTATCACTATCACCGAACGATAGTGAACCGAACGAGACGTAGTGAACAGAACGTAGAGACGTCAGTCCCTTGAGAGAGGGTTTCAGTTCCCTGAGACGAGAAGCGAAACTTTTACATTAAAACGACTCTTTTTGATACCAGAAAATTTTAATTCTCCGCTGCACCACGCGGCATTTCTATTCGTATGTGTTTAGTGTGTAACTGACCTTAAGAATTCCAATCTCAAATAATGAGAATCTCTTTAGTCGGAGTTCCGCTTGCGATATATTAACGAGTAAAATAGTCTATATAGGTATGTATAGTCTAGTCTTAAAAACTTGAGAATTACTATTATGTATAAATTTGTATAAAAATGGCAAGCGATGATATCATAACCACTTTCAACATTTGCATAGCAGGTTATTACTAGATATTAAATTAGTAAAGTAAATCTTATCCATATAAGAATCATAATAAGATACGTTATTCAAAATATGACAAAGGCAAACTATGAATATAATGTTATTTGAAGAATAATAATCCTCATTTTTCATAAATCTAACAACTTGTTCCAAAGTATCAATCTTCTGTTTATTTCTTTACTGAACCATGATTTTCTTAACCTTATTCCACCACCTGCTTATCTAGATTCGGCGCAATATGTCTTATCTTATTCCGCCTTAAGCTTGCTTCCACACGGTATTTACATCTAGCCCCTATTACCTTTATATCTTTCGGAACGCAGCCTATTCATCTTTTTTTTTTTTGATCTTTCTATTTGTAAAGTATAGATACATAATAAAATTTAAAATTCTTTTTGTTAAAGGATATAATGTTATCTTTATATTATGATAGCGAATAGGACTACTTCATGTTTTAATATTACATTTTAACGGCAAATTTTGAGCTTTGACATCAATGCTAAAGAAACAATTCATTATATTCATAATGAAGATTTTTTAAAAGCTTTTTTAAATAAAGAAAATTTCCTAAGCATATCAACTGTGCAGCTAAGCAAATGTTGTATTATGCTTTCAATCTATTATGAGTAGATTGATTGCGAACGAAAATAATTTTAATTAGAATTGATGAGTTGTTTGAAACGATAATTTAACCAAACATTAAAATTAAGTTTATTTTAGTCCTCAACACATTAAAAACCATTCAGCTAACGAATAAGTTCACTGCTAAATTTAATTACTTCCTGATACGTAAGAGGCAGATCTTCAAACAATCTTATTATGCCCGTCCGTTGTTATATTCGTCTGTTTCCGGTACTAATAAACCATGATGGGCAAAGTGACCGTAAACCTTCAAATACGAATCGGACCAGATTACGTCGGAGTGAAATAATTGCCTTGTAATTAAAGTTTTAAGCCCTCTTCGACGATATTTTGGACTAACAACTGTTGAATTGCCCAGTTCGAACATTTACGCTGGAGGCAATATCGTTAAAGTTAAAACCTTAAAAATCTATAAATAGTCTTGGGATGGTCGTTGAATTATCGGCTTTACTAGAAAAGATTTTGAAATAATATTTATATCTGATGAGCAGCAATATTTGAACTTAAGCAACAAAAGTGTTAGCACTATTTAGAAATGTTTTAAACTCATAATAAAATTATTTTTTCCCATTGGAATCTACAAAAAGAAAATCGTCCTCTGCGAGTCCTTTCATCGTTAAAACTGTTAGTGCAGTGCTTTTGACTAAACGTTGGAAGTTGGAAATTATGTCTTCAGTCACTTTTCCTTTAAACATATTATATAAATTCTATGCACAGCATTTGTGGATCTGCCATTAGCACTCAGCTTCAAAGTACAATAGATTGTCGTCATTGTTAGTGTTCCAAAGAGATTTTAGTATAAAACAGTTTTCCACTCAATAAACCCCGCACAATACTGGCATCAATAACTGCCAATTTCTCGGGATAAAACTCGCAATATCACGACAACTATTTTGTCCCGAATTGCGAATAAAAAGCTACATTGTTGGCATTCTGGGTTTATTTATTTTTGGCAAGTTACAAAATTCTTATACGAAAATAGGTCGTTGTTTGCTAATTATATATACCTAGGTAAAGATTTCTATAACTAAGACTTTCTATAACTAAGACCATTTACTAACTTAATAACTTTAGAAAGAGTTAGTGTTATTTAACTCTGCCAAAATATTAGTAATATAATTTTAGGTACCTACTCATAGAAATCGAAATAATATGCTCAAATATATCTATGGTCATACTGTACTGTACTTTTTTAAACCCATTTGGAAGTAATTTTAAGTTACAGATTAAACGTAACAAAAATGCACGATTGGTGGGAGCTGGGTACAGAATAAGGGGGTTAGGGAGGCTCCTTTGATGATTGTGATGAATAAATTGATCGGATTTACTTGTACAATGGAAATAAATAAATGTAACATTTTGTTTTGTTTTCTTTGTTTTTCTATTTCTTTTGTTTTATCGAGGTCTGTCGTCCTTTTGAAAATGGTAAAAAATTTCAAACAGATGATTGTTCTTTTTATACAAGAATTCGTAGTATTCTACTTATTGATAGGTATTCTATTCACGTATCTTACCAATTCTTATTGTACATGCGTAAATTTAAGTATGTTTGACACTCGCTCGTGCAAAAACTACTGAACAGATTCAAATTAAAACTTTTGTAGGATGCCATATACCATGCATCTGAAATAAATAAATAGTCTACAATTTTCAGACGCACGCACGCAAATTTTCAAAGTTGGGAAACTACATTTGTGTTTTTAGATAACTTTGTTATAACACGACAAACAGTTTCCTATGATTTCTCTCGTGAATTGACTTTTGTAACATCTCACAAAACCAGTAAGGAATGCTCAACTTAAGGATGACAGTCGAAATTCCTGGGAATCATACATTCAAGCAATTTACTAAAAGGGTTTACATGTTGTAGCGGCTGTCATGCGTCCAACATACCGACTTTGCTCTCATTTCCCTCGTGCGATGTTTACATAGGCACAATATGGATATGACATTTATATATAATTCTTTTTTGGTCCATTAAATATCTTTCAAGAAAAAAATATTTTCTTTTAACAGTGTATTTTTGATTGCATTCTCTGTTACGCCTTGAAAAATGAGAGCTGAGTGTAGGTATTTAAATGCACTTTGTGTGCCGAGATAAAAAAAAATTACGCCTGCTTTGAATTTATTTCAAGTAGTGTCTAGAAGACATACCCTTTTCTTACCATCGTGTAAGAAGATAGTCATTGCTAAAAAAAAATAGAATTCCTCGGTAAGTCACTTTAGATGTAACATTATTGAAATTTATAAGCTAGTGCAAAACTACGGCGCGAGTTTCTGAGAAGCGTCAACTATAAAAACATATTGAACCAGCAAACGACTACTGCTTTGAGGAAAATACCGGCGCAACCTACCGTTCAATCACGAAAATCCGCAACCTAATTTCCACTGGATTTCGTTAGCAGATTTAATTTGAGAAAACGATCAAGTTGATTTACGAGCGAGAATTTACTGACCTTATTTTTGGAGTATGAACGAATAAATTCTCACAATCTTTCTTCGTTTAATCCAACTTTTAATTTGTTTATTTATCAATTTGTTACTCAATCTTTTAGTCAGAGCCAACTAAAATTATCCATTCATAAGCTGTACCATGCCTACACCGAAATAATCTGTTGCCTTCCCTAGAATTTTGAATTTTACTCACAGAAAAGGTCTGTTTCCAACAAACTGGGAATGAGTGTTAGCTATCCTAATAAAAGTCCAGACTCAAGAATCTAATAAGCACTTGTAAATAGGAAATTTTAAATCGGCGTAAAAAGGGTCTTCCGTAGAAAGTGAAAAAGTTATACACTTTAGAAAAAGCATGTCGCATAAAGAATTTATAAATACGCTTAGTCATTACATTTAAATTGTAGTACCCTCAGGAGAGAAAAATAATTGAAATGTAATGAATAAGCGTATTTATAAATTCTTTATGCGACATGCTTTTTCTAAAGTGTATAACTTTTTCACTTTCTACGGAAGACCCTTTTTACGCCGATTTAAAATTTCCTATTTACGAGTATATAGCCATGCACATATTGCAGACATATGTAGGAATTAATACTCGTGACTGTCCATCTGCAATGATCATGATCATTTATAAATAAAATCAAACGATATTGCATCGTAACCAGGCTATTTAAAAGCCGTAAAGTTCGTAAACCTCAAGCTATAAAACGCTGTTTGTTCAAACATTCATAAATTTTATTTTGTTTCAGCGCACACACGTCCAAACGCATAGCGAAGGTGATTATAGTTTTTATTTGGCTACTGGCTCTGTCTTTGGCAGCGCCTATGGCCATGTCTTGGGAAGTCATAATGGAAGATGAGCTAGATCCTAGTAAGTATCTCATATAATTATTTATGGAATAACTATAAAGAAAAGCTGCAATGAATGACAGAGTCGTAAAACAAAATATGGCCTCCTTGGCATTAAACATTTTTATCCTAATCATATCATATAATATCATACCAAAGAAAAACTGATAAGAATTAGTTTAATGGATATTCTATTTACATGTACTAGGCTGTGTACATTTTATCAATACGGCGTGTTACTCGTACATTAACAATACCGTGTATAAATTGAAGCTTTCTTTGAAATAAAAAATAAAAGAAAAGCAGTATTTTCTGTTTAACACAAAATATGTATTTCTATCAAAAATAACAAAAATTAATAGTACTAAAATTGAGATAATTAAATTTAACTTAAGTTCACCATTGTCAATTAATTAAACGCAAACTGTTAGAATTGCTGATATTAAATGGAATTGCTCACATATTTTGATCAAATTGTAAAAAAGAGATTTAAAACGTTTAAAAACGTAACTTGCGTAGATATGTTTTGCATAGTACGCAAATTAAACACACCTCTTCTTTGTTATTATTTCCCCACTCACACAGAAATACATCAGCACAGTTCACATTAAAACGAGATTCCGTTCCTTTGCTTCAAGTTTAGATCTAATAAAATACGATTTATCTATCAAAAGGTGTTTGTTCCCAAAACACGTCATTTTAACATCGTTCATTTTGAACCTCTATAATGGTATCGTCGCAATAAAAAGTTATTACGCGGTCATTGCATATTGTCGTGACTGAAGATACTTACTCTGTTTCATGGTGACGAATTTAAGTATCGCTTATATTCAAATGGTCAATGACATCAAATTTTTAGGGTTCCATACTCTAAGAGTACAACGAATCATTGCGGGAATGACGGGTTCTCACACATACACACAGTCAGTGTTGTAATATTGTTTTAATGGTAATTAAATAGATTTCGAATCTAATCAAAACCTAACACAATTTTCAAGGACTAGAATTTAATTAACTAATGTGATTAATATGTAAGACTTTTAGATTTATATTAATTAAAAATATTTGCTTTACAAAGTTTTTGTTTCAGTTACAAATCAAATTTATAAGAAGCCATTTTGTGCTCCTAGCGAGTTCGGCTCGCATTCCTTAGCAATCTATAGACTGCTTTTGTACATATTTCAGGTAAGCATAGATTAGTCATAAAATATATAACTTAATACCTAAGTAAACGCTTTAAGTATGTAAAACTACAGTTTCCAAATCTAAACTTCACTATTTCTCTTCTTGAAACTTGCAACTAAATATCAGAGTACTTTAATATGTTTATGTTTGCAGTATGTGATCCCGCTTTGCGTGATAACATTTGCATACGCACACATGGCGATGAAGCTATGGGGTGCGCGTGCACCGGGTAACGCACTCGAAGCGAGAGATGCAAATCATATGAAAAACAAAAAAAAGGTAATAAAATATTCTAATTACTTGCAATATTGTTTACTTACTTAGATTCCTGGATTACAATTATTATTATTTTTCTCCTTCATATCCCGTTCTGTGGAAATATCTTATCTTAGTGCTCCCGCTTGACTTTCCAAGTAATATCTGTACCAAAATTCAGTACGTCGAATAGTTTCGGTTGACATTTATCTGTCAGTTACTTGGCAATGAAAGAATTTTATTAAATTGATTAATGACTAAGGGATAGACTTATGAACTAGGGATTCCTCTTGTAAGCGATGGGCTAGCAACCTGTAAGTATTTGAATTGCCTCATAAAGCCATAAAGCTAAAAGTGGCCTTACAGTGTTTTTGAGACTGTTGCTGGCTCTGTCTACCCCGCAAAATATTTAGATGTGACTATATGTATGTATGTAATAACTGTTTGATTTGATTTTTATTTTATTGTTCGTATTTTAAACAATATAATGAAATAACTGTACAGTACTTAAAACCCACTTATCCCAAGTCGCCTGGGAAAAGGCTCTTGAAAAAATAACGTCCGTTTGTAGTAGCAGAAATTTCGTATATTTTCTAAGAGAATGTAGTTAAAGGCTTTTTCTTTGGATCCGAATAATATCTACTGCATTCAGAAACTCCCAGCATTCTATTGAAAATTAAATACAAATATTTATTTTTAAATCTCGTACAACGTTCATATTTTGCGAACAAAGGAAATCTGGTTACATTGTTTCAAATTATTTACTTTGTAATCTTTAAAGCTTAAAACTGATTTTTCTTTTCTTTTCTGAATTATATATATATCTTATCATATATTTATAGCATTGTTTTTTTATTTAATAAGAAAAATATGTATATTTAATATAATTCAAACACATGTGCTAAATATGAATGCTAAAGAAGAATCTTTGACATATAGGAGACTATAGTATTTCTATAGTATCTAATGAATCATACACAAACACATTAATTCATTATTAGAGAAATTGCAAATTGCTGTGTTTTTTCATTTCACGAGTAAATTATCTTCAGCTTGCACCGTCGTTATGAAAAGACGTCACTAAGCCATAAACTTTATGCTTGGCAAATGAAAAATGGCAATAGCAAATGAAATGCTTCCCTGAACGCGCCCTAGTTGTGATTGCTAATGGATCTTTTATTTTCGTACAGGTGATAAAAATGTTGGTGCTGGTAGTCGCGCTCTTTGCTCTGTGCTGGCTCCCGCTTCAGAGCTATATGCTATTGCAGTCGTTTTTCCCTTCGATAAACGAGTAAGTATTTTATGTTAGAAATATTATTACAAAATTACTCTGCTTTGTCCGTAATGCCAGCATGCTTTATGTTATGCTAAAAGGGATCGTGGCAATCGAAAGAATATGGTTTTTGCCTACCCATTCGGGAAAGGGGCGTGATTTAAATATGTCTTTGTACATTATATGTATGTCGTATAATAAAGAAACAAATACTAGTCAGAAGAAGAGAGTCTTGAAGAATCTCAAGTTTATAATATTTTTTTAACTAAAAATAAATTTTAAGCATGGGTTCACACAAACTTGATGTTCTTGATACACGTACTCGTATACAAATGCCCATGTTCGTCAAATTATCTTATTGTGGTGTTGGAAAATTTTATTACTCGTCTACTTATCATGTAAATTACACCTAGACGCGTTACATTTACACTGATTGTTCTTGAAATTAATATTATAATGAGAGATAGAAGGCTAGCTAGTAGTCGGCTAATTATGTATTTAAATTTGAAATTGCAGACAATGTTAAAGCTTAAGTAATTTTTTTATAAATTTGTATCCAGTTAACTACTACAAGTTCACAAAATGTTACAAAAATTGGATATTTTATTTTTCTTTGAATAAATCTTGTTCATCCATTAGATGATGTCCAACGGGAAATTGACATTAATTACGATTCTAGTCAAAATATTTTCAAACTTGGAATTTTTATAATATTTCATCATTAAAATATTGACAAGTGAAATGTGTTGTTTGCTTTTCACGAGTTTGTTATTTGTTGGGAATTTATTTCCATTTCTGAATTTGTACGATTCACTGAATTTAGTTAATGTAACGATTAAGTACATATTTACTCAGTCGTTTTCATATTTAATCGAAAATCATTTAAATTAATGAAGTTCGAATAATTATTTTGAAGCATTCACTTTTGGTACTAGTGACTCGTATTTTCATGAGTCTTAACAAAGTTCAAGAAAAGTGATATTTTAATTTCTTTCCTAGTCAAAAGTTTATAGTATCCTTTTACCTGAGAAATTTCCCGGGGAAATGGTTTTTTATTAAATAAATAAATAATAATAAATAACGTTTATTTGCTCTTCACAAAAATGTTATTGCAAGCTAACTTTAAAAATCCTTAAATACTAAAATAAAATTTACCTGAAATACCAAGTAATCGGCAACCGAAACGGGTAAAAAATATCTACACATAGGTACTGTACTAAGAACTGAATACGCCTCTTTTGCGGGGGGTAGGCACAGACTAAGTACATTTTACCTGTAGCCACAAAGCTTGCATAATTATTTTACTTAATCCACATAGACTAGTATGTTTAAATAAGAGTACGCTTGGCTTGACCTTTTACCATTTTTTTTTTGTTTTTTGTAAATATCCATTCTTAACAAATAAAGGATTTTTGTAGTTAGCTTTCAATCAAATAGCATTTCCCCGGGAAATTTCTCAGACGTTTGCCTTTAAGCCTATTTTTCTAATAATTCAAATAATATTCTATAGAGATTTCATTCTATTCTGCCAGAATTCACAGGCCAATTGAAAACTGAGAACATAAAATTTTATTTTACGAGAAAACATTGTTTAATTTTTATTTTCTGGAATTTTATCCCATTAATTCTAAGACATCGTTCCTCTTGCAGGTACAGATACATCAACGTGTTATTTTTCTGCTTCGACTGGTTGGCGATGAGCAATTCTTGCTATAATCCATTTATCTACGCCATTTACAATGTAAGTGAATAAGTCACAAAGTCAACTCGAAAGGTTTTAGTTTGTACCATTTACAGCACAAGTAATACTAACTTATGTTGATAGAATTCGGAATAAAATAAAAATACAGATTTGGTAAGTATTGGTGAACATAACGTCGCAACTTAAGATTTGTTGTGATAAAAAAAGTTTTTATATTCACCTCTATTTTGAGATTTGTGTGGTAGTTCAAGAGTGAATTGTACATATTAATAAAATCTATCTTGGGTTGTAATAAATAATGGGTGAAAGATTTCATTCCTTTGTCTCCGTCGTTTTGTTGACTTGACAGAGTGCTGGTGATTATGGAGTATTTTTCACAGTTTTCCTGCAGATGGTAGCCGCTTTCTTCCAATCACTCTCTAATATGTAGTCTATGGCTGATTTTTAATACATAAAATTTAACGCTACAGGTTTGATTAGTTTTATTTTTAATAAATATTTTATGAATAAGACAGTGATTGTAGAAAACGCGAAAATTTTATTGAATAAGCATTCATATACCTTTTGGTGTCGTCTTTAAGATACCTACTGGTAATGTCATTGGATAGCGAATGTTTTTTAGAAATTTAATAAAATAATACTTAAAATACTAAATTCTATGGAAACAATTTGGATATGCGGATTCTTCGAAATTGTGTCTTGAAACTTAGTGAGTTCATTCATTAATTTTCAAGGCAAAGCGAAGAATCCGCATATTTGCATACTCATATCGACTTGCCTTCGGGCACATTCTGAGTAGCAATGTATTTCTTTTCAAGTCAGGTTTAATATCATGATCTCATTAGTTCTACGTATTAAAATTACGATACAATTCATTAAAAAATTATCGTGTGATGGTTTTTTGTACAAAACTGTAAACTGCTTGCTTGCATCAACTAATATTAAGATTAATATATACCTATGACATTTCTCTGATTTATTTGAAACCAATAGGTAACATATAAAATTCCTGTAACACCTAAAACCAACTCTAATTATCTTTGACACGACATTTAAAATAAAGTTTGGCATTTCCAAAGTTAATTTGCTTTTGTTTCGGTTTGATTAATACAAAAACAATTCTAATTTGAACAATATGATAGGCAAAGTTATGAAGTACTCCAATAACAATATTTCATACTCGTTTGGAAGCGAAGAATAAATATAAAATGTGGCAGTTAATTTTCGTTCTGCGAAGATCGCAAAAATACTCGTATGATCATGTATCTGCGGTTGCGTGTCTTGTCAAAATATGCGAAGGGCTGACAACCTGTCACTAGAAATTACATTACATTTAAAATACTAGCGAAAAAGCGCAGTTTTATAGGGGCTCCTGAGATTTTATAAGCCGCTATAAATAGGTACTTCTCATATATTTTTTGTAGGTACTTATACCTATTCATTTTAGTTAGGGCGACCTCAAACTAAGTTTGTAATAAATATCTAGATTCCGAGACCAGTTGAAACAATAGTAAATAATTAATAATAAAAGAGAATAACTCACATTTACTAACAAACATTCAGCGACACTTTAAGTAAAGTATAGTAATGGGGGATCAAAACGTTTTCCTTAACAATGAATATTTTAAAACGTTATTCAATCTCAGTATTGTCGAACACACACATCATTTAATTGTACTTAAATTACGCAGACCTTAAATATATTCTTCAAAACGATATCTACGCAGAAAAAGGAAAATGTCAAGATACTACCTACCCATACTCGTACAACACTCGATTTAGATTGGATGCCGAGCTTCCTTTGATTGATTGCTTCTATATTGTCAAAGAATTGGAATTCTCGCATAAAACAAACATAACTCACAAAAGTTGGTGTGCCTGACGTTACATTAACTATGTGGCTGTATTGTCTTCAAGTTGTGCTAAGACAATAAATAATATCAACACAATTTTGACATTAAATAATGACTTTAATGGAACTAATGATTTCTGTATTTAATTTAATTTTTATTAAATAAGTGTGCGGTCTATTTGGACCTTGCTATTCTAGATGAACGTAACTGAGAGAAGAATTATTGATATAAGACTCCTATGGATTGAACCTCATACGAACAAAGTGCTTCGTTTAGTTTTTCTGTTAATCAATTATTATTTTACACATTTCATATTTACCAAACAAAAGAAATCAATTTCTTTCTAAAGTTAAGTATTTTTTAATTACTATTCTAAATGTAATGAGAACAACTTTGTAACCCACTAATTAAGTATTACTAAAAATACTTCAATTTTAACGACAGAATTCAATTTGTTTGACTTTGTAGCCACAAATTATTTTCAATACTAAGTAATATTATGGTATGAGTTTTAAGTAATTATTAGCAATGCCGGAAAACTAGTGGAATCACGCGCCCATTCCTTGAAAAGTCCTCATAATCCCATTTTAGATATACCTTTGATGGTAATAACTTAATATTCATTTCATTTTCTTTTCTTTTTAATTATTATTACCCTATCCCGATCCAATCGTAAGATCCGACTAATTCCTTATGTTCCGATTTCTTTGAAACCCTTATCACTCATGGTGTTATAAAAATATGTGACCCTCGTAACCCCATTCGAACACCATGAGTTTTCAAGTGAATTCCTACGATTTATTTACCCCAAAGGACGAAAAAGTAGCCTTGACATGTGATCTGGAGATATACATTAACCCGAATCACCCGCATGATATAGAACAGATTGCTTCAATTCACTATTTCAGTCACGAACATTCGGTGAAATAGTTGGACAGCTAATTCCGGTGGCCTGAAATTAGGTTCGTAAAATCAATTGAAACAATTATTGACAATCACACATAATAAATAATGATTATCACTGCAAGCTTAGATAATATTTGTTATAATAATTATGTTTATCTGTGTTAAATACATTCGCAATAGTTATCATTTAGAATTAAGGACAGGTTGTAATTCCATTGTCTGAAATAAAAATCCCTTACACGTTTTTTTTATTTAATCATATTTAATGATGTGATATTTGTTACAGGAAAAGTTCAAAAAGGAATTCAAGCAGAGATTTACATTTGGGAAGAAGCCTAATAGATTTGCCAACGATAGCTATGAGGTAAGATGTCGGAACCGAGGCACACTAAATTGCTATGCAATATCTGTTTCATGCCTAACTTTCTTTATACAAAATAATTTCACTGTATTCATGATTACTTTTGATAACACAAACTACCGAAATTATTTAATACGAGATTTGGAGAAAACTTCCATTTTTAAATAATTTTAGCTCTTTCATTGTGCCGAAGTGAAGTATTTTATCCATTTCTATATTACTATACCTACTATAAATATCATGCCTATCTACTGTTTGATATTTTACGCACTTTTTTTTAAAGCTATAATTAAATTGTAATTGTTCACAAATTAAATATATACCATGTATGCTATACTATAAACGAAAAATATTTTTCACAGGATGGACAGTCCTACAGGACCAGGATACTATCATTTCGGTCAACAAATGACAGAAGCGTTTATTCGGCAAGAAAATCGATAAATATCGCCCTGGATGATACTTTGAAGCCTCCAGGAAGAAATCCTTGCCATTGTCTGAGAAGCCAAAGTAACTTGCAGGGCGGCAATGGTTTTAGACTTATGAAACCTGAAGTACAAACAGATCAGAACAACAGCTTTAGATCTAATGATAGTAAAAACAAAAGAAGACCAACAAAAAGAATATCAAATGATATGCCTATCGGTGATGAAAGGGTTAGTGAACTGTATATATTTCCTAATAGTAACATTGTAGAGTTTACAGACATATCTTACGATGACAAAGTGTAAATATAATTATAGAAAGAGAAATTCCATTACATTGTTATTATTTAGAGAACTGTCCATAGTTATTTATTTAATACTATAATTAAGAATAAATAACTAAATTAAGAATCTTTTGTATTGTTTCATTGATTCACCCTGAATGAATGAAAGCTGTAGGATGAAATAGAATTATTCACATTCAAATAAAATTTTACGTATTTATTTGACATGAGTAAAAATAATGAAAAAGGTAATTTGAAAACTAACACATAGAAAAAAAAGCAAATAAAAATGATCGTTATCCTTGCCGAATTTCACCCTAGCATAAAACTGTCGGGAACAATACTTGCATATCGGGAAAACTGCGACTATTGCATTTTTTGTCAAAAGAGCAGCGACATTATTTCAACACGCTGCTGGAAAAAGCATTCAACTGACCTGCCCTGCCCATACATTCGTAAAAACGAAGATCGAAATAAAGTTTCATCCTTACTTGATAGTTTCAAGCATTTACCAGTACAGCAAATCCTACGGAAACTACAGTTTTTACTGGGATGAAAAGTCATTCGTCAGAATTTTAATTTTATATACGCAAAATTGGTTTAGTTAGATAACACGTGAAGTGGCAACAAACAAACAAATAAAACTTACCTACTTTATTTATAATATTAGTTGGGATTCATGACACGACATACGCACAAATTAATTCTTCACGGGGTCAATCAATTTAATATCAAGCGTTATAATATTTTTTTCATTTACACATAAAAAAACAACTGATGCTACTCAAATCCTTTATATTCATTTTATATTAAACTTTCTTACTACCAAAGCAACTACGTAAATTCAATTAACAGTCAAAATAGACCAGTGGCAGCATAGTACAGAGTGGAGTTTTATTGGAACAGATGAGACCACTGTAAAAGTCTTTGCTAATATTTTCACAGCATCCAAATAATTACTCACAAATACATAATGACACCTGATTTTTAAATAACAATTGCATTCATGCAACTCACAATGAAATTGACCAAGGACCAAGTATGCAATTAAAATATCGTTAATATGAAAGAGAATCGTTGTACTTTCATATCAGATTGAGTATCCGAAACCATCGATGCCACAACCCAGTAAACGCGTTATAAACAAAATCTCTTTTAGCCCACACTTGCGATTGCTATAAAACTTTTATACCTATGTAGCTGGGCGATGAGATTAAAAATAGATGAAACAATAAACATCGGAAACATGGATGCTACCTATAGTTTCAAGGTTTTATTTATCTTTTCATATGTATTGTACGGGTGTTTACCCGTAGAAGGTTCCCCAACAGCAAGTAGTTATATAAGGTCCACTATACGTAAATCAATACCCAAAAGTTATTTGCAAAGATACCTAATAAATACAATAAATTGGTTTTTATAAATATATTATCATCTTATTTAGTCTCACATTTTCATACTGACATGTGTTATGAAGCGTATAGCTTCATTTGAATATTTTCAGTCAATAAGGTTTAAATTCCAAGGCGCAGACGTGACTGGCGTTTGCGCCTAGCGTTTCAATAAAAGTATATGCTATTTCAATATTTTAAATAAAATAATGCACAGTACTCTTTATGGAGAGTGTGAACGGCCTTGATCAAATCGGAGTTATCCTAGCGTAAGCTTAGGTCAATGACATTCTATGTAGAGAGGAAATGAATGTGGATGAAACAAAAGAAGAATACAGGGATCCTCCTTTATACCCCTCCGAGAGTAAATATTTTTTTTTTACTTTTATAATCATGATTCAAGCAATTGAATATATTAAGTGTAAATAAACTTTACAAACCATTGCACTGCTCAAAATGAGATCACCCTAGGAAAGACTGATGGCGGATGGTGGTGTGAAATTGCATTCTTTACCACGCTCTTTAGTGTTTTTGAAGTCAATCGAATATTAAGATTTAAACATAATGAAGGCATAAATTTTTAACTAAGAGCTTTATAAATCCCATTTTAACAATCAAAGATTTTAAAATCAAGGAAAAAAAGTATGCTTGGGTGAGTACCTAAATAACTTTAAATTGCAGGCATACCTACATACTTACTGGCAGTCCTTTAGTCACTCATGTTACTGAATTGCTAAAATTTATTAGGATTTAATAGGCTTTGGACGCTAAACAATCCGAATCACCAAATTATTTAAGTGAATATAATGTGCTATGGCATATCAGATAAAATAAAAATAAAACATTCAGCACCAAATCTTTTTAATCAAAAGCATTCATTGACAATTTGTACATGCATAATTACAAACGAAACAAATATCACAGAATAAGGTAACAGATGTTATATGAACAAACGTTTTATCTAAATTGTTCCATTTACAGAACGTCCATTATTCACAGGGTTTCGGCTTACACTAACCATCGTAAGTTGAACTACGTTAAAATCGTAATAGTTCCTTATTCGTCGAATATGCAGGTCCTCAGAATAATAGATATAATTCTATAGGGGTCTGCGTTAGCGGCCGGCCGACGATCTTCTAAATATCCTTTCTTGTCCTCCGAGACCTGCCTCGGAATCCTGACGCAGCAACTTCGGTTGGCGACACCTGAATCAAATAGTTTTATTATACGTGACTTCTTGGATTGTACAGGCAACCGCATATTGCGTTACCTTGCACAAGAACTGTATAATAGAGACGAATTCACAATGTATTTGGATAGGTTGATATTCTGTTGACCGTACTATTTACGGTTTATGTCGATAGAAATATATGTAGCTATGGATCTGTTCAGCATGTTAATTATTAGATAAATATACAACCTTTCATACGTCTACAACATAAAGGTACTTTTCTACATGGCCTATTGTAAAAATTATGCTCAGTTCGACTTTTTCATGTAACGCTTTTGTGATATAACATATTAAACAATCAGGCAAACCTAGGATCTCATATCTTTCTACTAAAAAAATAATAGTAAAAATTAAACACTGTCAGGGTGTGTGCTGTAACGCGCATACGGGGAAGAACAGTTTATACAGTACCGATACATGTTCAATATTTACATTAAAATTTATTATTATTTATCAAAACCCTAATCTGATATCTGTCCAATTAATCGTAATTATAATATGATTGGAAATAATCAGCTTAACCAGTAATCAGAATCGTCGTGAATTGATGATCATGCTTTCATGATTGATGATCTTCTAAATATCTCTCCTTAGGTCCTTTCATAATTTATCACCGCATAGTTATAGTAAAAATAATATCCACAAAAGTCTACATAAAACAAACACAATAAACTAAGAACAACATCAAATATTTTGATGACGCTGAAAAACGAACCCTGGTTTCTCATTGTGGCGGTCTAGTGTACACCTATTTAATTAACTCCTGTGGCATGCAGGTGTTTCGATATTTCTTAACATGCTTTTTTGCCAGAAATACTTACTTTTTTTTTAATAAATTTTGCTTATGAATCTGAAATAAATAACGTGTTCATTCAAGAAACATCTGGACTCAGTTTGCAGAGTATTTTAGGTCACCATGTTCTATTCTATTCCGGAGAAGTTTCGAAGCAGGAGCAAGGTCATTAAAAATGTATTTTATATAACATTTTGAGCTTATATTTATTAGCATATTATTCAGTGCCCAGGATAGTATATATCCTTATTGTACTGTCATGAATATTGCAATGATTCAAAGAAGTTTATTTTACCGTGATTATACCTACATCAACATACAATATTAATATTGTATATTTTGATGTAACATGTAAATCTTTAGAAAATTTGTATAATTATTGAATGAAGCATACAGTTATGGGGAACATATTACACTAGTTCGGCCGCATAATCTTTCCTTTGTAAATACGACTACGTTATTTTGTATTGAAACTAACGCAATACAAAAGTTAACGAACTAGTATTTTTTTGTTGAATCACAAATAGAAATAAGTCACAAAAAATTTACCAACGCGAACATAATAAATTTTACACTGAAAACTGCATTTTTATCAAGCTTTCTTCATAGACCGTGTGTTGCAGTTCGTTCATCTGTATAACATAATAGAAAGGTTACTGACATACCTACTGTATTATTAGTAGTCGTAATGACCTCGGCATCCATCAGGGCATGATTTTCATGCGGTGGCGAAGGCCCGCGGGTAAAAGCTTATCTGATGCATGAGGCGTGTCATAGACATTCAATTAACTGATAACTATTTACAAACGCGCCAAACTAACGTTTGTCCGCGACTTCGTACGCGCGACGGTTTGTTTTTCCTGGTCCCATGGTTTTTCCATTTTGTTTCCCATGGTTCCAATTAGTGTTAATACTTTTTGTCTACTTTAAACTTTTAAAGGAATGTATGTTCAAAATTTAAAAAAGGGCATCCAAGAGGAAGATATGGAGTGACTCATTCTAAATTGCTGAAAACCACACGGCGCACCTTTAAATAAAATTAATTTTAGAATAACCTATGTCAACTACACGTCAAAGGTAGCGTAGAAGAAGAAAACAAGTACACTCGTGTGTATTACCTGCAGTGAAATCTCTAATGTGAGGCATTCCATTCTTGCCGGTGAGTCGTCTGGCGTTGTCTGCCCCGTTGTTCGCGTCGTACTCGTTGATGTGAGCGCCGTGTCGACGAGCCAATTTGTCTATAGCTCGTTCAATTACCCTGTAAATTTGTATCAGACATATTTTTATTTTGTATAGAATATTTATAAATAGCTCCACATTTGCTAACGATAAGTTTGGATCGATCATTTTGAAAAATTTCAAAGCGCTGAAGGTGAGGTAGATGGATCCGAGTTTGAGGCTTTGTGTTCAACCACAATGACATCATTGTGAAAGGAGTTTTACAACATACTTAGTAGGTAACCAATATTTAATTAAATTATTGGGGATAGTAAAAATCTAGTAAGTACTAGTAAACATAACGTAACCAAGAAGGTATGCGGTATACATAAAGTTCTATAGATACATATATTTATTTTTTGGTAACCCTTGTTCATATGTCTGTGACACCGGAGGTCCCGCGTTCGAAATCCGGCCAGGGTATGATGAGAAACTAACTTTGTCTGATTGGTCTGGTTCTTGGATATTTTTCTATTTAGGTAAGTATTTTTATAAAATATAGTATCTTTAAGTAAATATTTCGTAAAACAAACTTTTAGCCTCGAGGTAAGTTCGCAATCTGGGTAATTTGTCCGGTATATATTTATTTATTATCTATTTTATGGCTTGAAAAATCAAATTGTATTTGTACATAGTATGTAGATACGTCTAAAGAATATAAGTAAAAGCTATAATCGCTCTAAAAAGCAATACAACGTATTGTTGTCGCCACGAAAATGATAAATTATTCTCCTTAGACAAGGGATTCTTTTTGACCAATGGATTATACGTGGTATAAATTTGAAAAACCCTATTTTCATTATATTTTGTAAGTGCTTAAAATTCCCCTAGAGTAGGATGCGTACATACCTAGGAATTTCCCAAAGGGATTCTTTCTATAATTTACAACACTTAAATCTAAACTAATGTTAACATAGTAAAACTCAAGAAACTCATAAAAGAATTTTAGCAAGAAATGAATAAATTCAAAATCCACCTTGCCGATATAAAATAAAACGCAATTATTTTAGGAGTAAAATGAGTTAATTTCTTATGGAATCTGTTGACAAAAGACACATAATCCGATAATCAGTTTTTATTTACAAAAATTCAGGTAGGTACTTGAAAGATGTTATTAAATTTATTATAGAGATTTTGAAACTTATATATATATGCACTTATAAAATTTTCAATTATTATATTATTCTCAAGTAGCAGCGTTGCAACAAGAATACAACAACATTTTCAGCGAAGCTAATATTAAATTCTTAGTTTCTAAAGTACCACATTACTTAAGATGAGCTTTTATTAAAATATTCATTAAACCATTTTTCCTTTTTCTAAACGGTTTTGGCCTTTAGCCAACATTTCAAATAAAACAATAATTTCAGATATTATTACGCCTGTAAGAGCCTACTTGGCAGTTTTCACAGGTTTTGTACATTAATTTAAGCACCTTCTGTGCCAAGTCAGCCTTTCCATTTTTATTAATAAATAATATATTTGTATATTTATTTATTAGAATATTGATAGGATAATTCAACACGGGACTAGGAGTACAAAAATTGGTGGTACCTTTTTGTATCGACTTATTCAAATGCAAATGAAGCCATAAAGCCCGCATTGTTTTTTCAATAACTTATGTACGACACGTCTATGATTTTCTTATATGTACATTAAATTTTTTAGAGCACCTAGTCATGCCCAAAATTAGAGCTATACAATTGCAACGTTTGAATGTTTTAATGAAACATTACTTACAAAATACCGTCCTCTTCCCTCATGTCCTTAGAAGAAAAGTAGCAGAAAGTGGCATTCCCTGGCCAATCGGGTACCGGCTGGGGTTCGAAGGTAGCTACCGTGCCGTACTCTTCCGCCAGGCGCGCCAAGATATAACGAGCCATCCACAGGTCGTCCGCTGCCCGAATACCTGGGTTTGGACCGACCTAAAATTTTTATGTCGACATCAATGTGTTTGGAAAATTTTGGTAAATAATTTAGATCACTAAGATGTATTTAATGATAATGTCATATACTTCCTATAGTACAGTCAAAGACTCGCTGCCCGCGGGGCCATAAAACTTCGGTGCGCTAGGGCGAGGGACATGCGATGAGTCACTTATCGATAACAGTATATCGATACCTACGTGCGCTTGAGCACGGTAATTAACTTTGGCTTATTTTACTTTTTCACAACATAAATATCTACACAATGTTTGCGTCGCGCGTGGGGCATAACTATGCCTGCCGTAAGGCCTGTAAGTGCGATAGAGAACGCGGCAGGCGGCGTCTAACTTCCACGTTTTATGGCCCCGCGAGGCAGTGAGTCTTTGACTCTACTACAGTGGATACTTTAGCGAAGAAACAGTAGGTAGTAGATTTAAAAAAGTAGTGTTTTATATCTAAACAGGTTACATTCTATGATTATATTCACTCATAATTTGTTGTCAATACTTCTCTTTCGATCATGTTTACATAACTAAGTACCTAAATCTTTAATTATGTTGTAGGACTTCTTCTAGGACAAAAGCGTTTTTATTAAAAAAATAAAAGTAAAGTAATTCATGACGAGACATTGGAAAAACGAGGCAAAGTCGAAGCTTCCCAGGTAATTGAAAAAAAGGACAAAGCATTAGCTAAGTTATATATTTACTAAACAGGGCTATTTTAAGCGGGACACATCATTCTTTTTTGTAAGACACGTAACAAATAAATTAGGAAAACAAAAGAAAATCTTAAAGCACGCTTAATTCCAGAATATTTTTAAGAATTCTACAAATGTAAATATAACACAACGATATTATCAACAATTAAAACTTAAAGGTAAAACTTCCTAAAAGAATGTTAGTATCAGTTTGCTAGAAGCTTGCGTTAAAATTCATGAAACAATTTTCGTTTGAGTGTTTTAAAGCTCGAATTTAACAAAAAGTAATTGTTTCATATTATTTTGTGCCCTTTTACGTTGTTTTATAAACGGAACTGCTACCGGGTTGCGCAATTTGGAGCGTGCAAAACTTTGTGGAAAATGCTTGACATTAAAGAATGGAACGAGTTTCTAGTTGCAGGAAACAATTCATTTTCTATATGCGAATAGATTTATCTGAATTTTACACTTTTCAAACAAACAAACAAACTTTTCACTAGAATTCTTACTTAGCTTCATACAATTTGACGTCGATCATAAAAGAGCGTATTAATTAACTTTACATGAAGCATGCAGGGCAGACCCTTTAAATCCGGCTCTGAACGATCGATACCTAAAAGTGAAACTACCTCTTTTAATAATTTTGGTTACTTACTAAATATGACTGTTCTATTAGCTGTGAGTTGTTATTGTTATTATAGTTGTTATAGTTGAAATGCCTACTTTCATGCTAACATTATAATATATACGCGATAGAAAGACAGTCTATCATTTGTCCGTCTGTAACATTTTCACTGCTAAACTCCGGTCTTGTCAAGTAGGTAATATGTGAAGCTCTTTTTCTTGAAAACCACACGGCATGGGGGAATAACAGAAACTATATACAGATTTACACGGGCGTAATTACGCCGCTAGTCGACTATATCACAAGGACGTATACAATATTGAATATTCAAATCGAACAGTTGCTGGAATGAATTAACAAAACCCAATTATATTTCCGCGAACTACTAATACATGGTCAAATATTATAGTATGTACCTGAAAATTCCATTGTGATGGCGTTGTTCCTGGATTTATCCCATTCAAACCTATTCCGGCGTAAAGGCAACATCTGTTGGAAATTGTTTAATTTAGATAATTAATGAAGGATTCACGTATTGGGCATTACTGTAGGTAACTTAACTACTTGGTTACCCTACTTATTTTCTTTACTTTAGTTTTGGGTTTCAAATTAATTTCTCTCTCATCTTTGCATATTCACATTATTCACAGTTGCACCCTCCACCACTTTACGTTGGGAGGCTTGTGTCCTACAATGTCCTATGAACACTTTTGATTTTAACTTTATCGCTTATAACGGTGTTTGAAATGTAATTACTTTATTTAAAATAAATTCGCACCAAATACCTCAAAATATTATTAAAATCAGTAACAATAAATTTTACCTTTTCGACCTTATAGTCATAAAGAACGAAACGCGCAACTCCCAAATGCATTTAAATTACCTGTAAAATGCCTCCATGAGGTCCCTGGCTACGATTTTATTGGCCCCGATTGCGCAGTAGTAAGGCCCAGGCGGGGCGGGGAACCCCCCTGCGGGCCAGCCCAGTGGACGCCCGTCAGTGGTGGTCAGGAAGAATTCCTGATTGAATCCAAACCAGGGCTCCTCTACTTCAGCCTTCTCCGTGAGCATCACGCAGTTCTTGCGGTAATTTGATGCTGATAGTGTAATTAAGAGTTACGATTAATATCTATACAAATAATAAATCTGTAGAAGGGTCAATTCTGTACATTGAAAATATTAAAAAAAAAAAAATAGCAAGGGGTGTTACTGGATCGATACCAAAGCCAAATATGTGATTAAAAAATTTTTTGTCAGTATGTATGTTCAGGCGTCAAGTGAAAACTAACTGTTCAATTTCGATGAAACTTGGTATAATTATACCTTATTATCCTGGGCATAAAATGGGATAGCTACTTTTTATCCTGGAAAAACACGTAAAAATCTTAATTTTTCAGTTTATGGGATCTTCTCTTACTAAAACATCGAAACATGCTAGGCGAAGCCTAGCCGTATTTGGGTCCGATAGATATTTATAAGATGTTATTGTCAGAGATACTCAAAATGGAGAAATAAACCTTCCACGCGAAGACCGACATCCGCGCGGACGGAGTCGTGGGCGGAAGCTAGTTATGGAATAAAACTGAAAAATACATAAGTAACTACCTGCCTTACGGGGTTGGTAGACCTAATAATCTCGGAAAAGGTTCCGAGGATAACTTTGAAAATGGCTTTTTGATGGAACTGTGATTGAGACAATGAGAAGACAGCCTATTCTATTTAAGTCGATACTCTAAGCGCAAAATAGAACTTTTTTATCGTGCAAATTTTTTTAATTAGCTTTATTTCCGTGAGATTCACTCATCCAGTTGTTTGTACATAGTACCGGCTTTAAGAACTTTTTGAATGAATAAGTTTATTATCTCTTTTTATGAGCCTATAAAATATTACGACTCATGAGATAGTCACGGCTTTGATGAGATAATTTCATTACAATGTTTCCTTAATAGATTTGTAATAAAATAGTTTTCTTCTCGAATAAATTTAGATAATATTGTATCATATAGTAATTAATAACACAACCTGTGCATTGTGCCTGGCAGACTATCTCCAGCGCTACTTACTTATTATTCAGCATCAGAAGACTCTCAGGAGTTCTTTTACACATTAATAATTACATTTGCTTAAATAATAATACAAGTAATTATACATCATATCTTATTATAGAATATTTTCTCCAACATTTAGAAACCATTTCTACACTTGAAATTCAATATTTTCAAAAAATGACCTACTATACTGACCTACTATAAAACGCTACGCATAAATGTAGCTCATAAAATATACTTAGCAATTTCATAAGCCTTAAGTTGCACCCATCTACAACTTCAGGAAAGCAATTTGAACTTACACATTTAGTGTGGAAATCATAAGACTAAAATAAATCTTTGAAAATTAAGTAGATATTATGGTTATTTTTAAATTATTTAAGCAGTAATTTGAAATACCTAGGTAAATTTCTTTTGTGCACGTTATTTAAATTGTTCATTTCTACGGGTAAGTTTCCATAGAGCAATAAAGCTTATAACTTCTGCCGAGTTTCAATGGAAATTAGTTCCAAAATTATTTGAAAACTCAAACTCATTCCGTGGTTCAACTGCACTGAACTAACATACTTGTTACACTCACTGAGAATGTCAGGACAACCTTACTTTATATCAGTCTTATTCATATTTCTTAGTCTTATTCAGTTATCGTGACATTTTGTAACATTATAGTAATTAATATTAACACGTCCTAGGAAACAGAGTATGAATATGGATGAAGCGAAGGAAGTATGCAGAGATCGTGGCAAGTGGAACGATGTAGTCTCTGCCTACCCCTCCGGGAAAGAGGGGTGACTTTATGTATGTATGTATATACGTCCTAGAGAGGCCTTGTCGTCCACCACAAACTTAAGGTGGGAAAAATCAGATAATTGTACCCTTTTAATAAATTTGTTTCATTAATAAATACTTACGAGTTGGTTGGTAATTATGAGCATATGTATCAGCCAAAACCATAATGTGGCTGCCTCGTCGAAACGGATCGTGGTAAATCTTTTCTGGGAAAATAAACGTGTCCGAATTATCAGCGGACGCCTGCCCGGTATTACTGCCGTCAAAGTACCAAATTGGAAGATCTGAAATAAAGATTAAGGACTTATACAGATATATATAATTTGTAATTTTATTAGGTGACTGACTGATCTGGCTAGCCATTCTGTAGATTATTTTGGAAAAAAAAATGTCATTGATTTACTGCAGCCTCAGATGGTGCAGGCCGAAGAAATCCAGGCACTATATGCGAGGCAATGGACTTAATCTGATTATATAAATATGCAGGGATATATGTAGATATTGGAAAAGCGAACCATGGAGTTTGAAGTAGTTGTAGTCTAGTAGTAACTATTCCTCATCATTCGTTTATCCTACTAATGGTTTAAGGACATAATGAGGACATTTCCTCTTCCGATAAGAATTAACTGTATATAACGTATTCATGTTAACGTGTTCGTAGGCTAAACGATTCTCAAAAAACAGATTCAAAACGGTTTTGCTTAACGTCACTATGAAGTACCAAAAGCTACCTAAGTAACAACTCGAGAAATACAACTATATAGCCTTTTTATTCAATAAAAGAAGTAGATATATTAGTAACTACTATCAAAAACTTTTAACATTGCGTCCTAGCTGATCTTTAAACCACAAAGACAAGAATGATTGTTACTGACAGCGAGGTTTAAAACCTCGTCACTTACAATCACTCTTATTATATTTTCGAATATTTTCCTCGTTACCTACACAACAGACCCATAATATATAAGGATGTTTGCGCAAAACTTTTCAAATAAAATATAATTATGTTTTGAACTGTCGAAGGAAGTCATGAAGCGTGTCCCATTATGGTTTCTGTCAGTAGTTTAAACAACGAGTAAACATAATTTTTCCGTAGTCAACGTCATCCGGCTTACTTTCAACGGAATGTAAATAACCTACTTAAAAATATGAAATGTAATTAGATTAAGTAATATGTGATTTTTCTATTTTGTATTCAAATATTTTAGTCATTTTTATTCATTTGAAAATAAAAACAAAAATACTTAATATAAAAACAATGTAATCGAAGAAGTAATCAAAGAGTATAAAGAACACAAGTATCTTTTAAAGATATACCTACCTTTATGGCTTTTAGGAACAAAATCGAATGTTCTGTCTTTAGATCTGAGGTTTATGCCTGTTCCATCTACCCATACGTAGCTTGCGAGGATCGCTTCACAAGGTACCTCCAGGTCTTCATACTTCCGCATAGCAGCCTTGTTCAGGGCAATAGGTGTGGAATTCATGATTACGGTTGTTTTGCCTAAATTTAATGCAAAATTGCAATAAGTATACAGTTCTAATGCAGTATTGTCACAGTTTTACAATAGTATGCAAAAGAAGTATGCAAAGTTCGAATATAATTTTTAATGTAAAAATTTACCTTCTATTTGTTTAATTATCTATAACTTTAAATTTGTGTAAGACAAAAATTTTGTTAAACTAAAAGTCGCAAAAAGACAGAAGTGTCACATCTGTCATAAATAAATACCTACCTATACTTTTTCGGAGTTTCTTATCTTTTATCAAAGTCATGAAAAAGTTTTTACTAAGTAATTTTAAATCCTTCAATTTAGATTGAATCAATGAGTAAGCACCCTCGATTTCTTTTAAGTTTAATATAAAAATAAGCTTGTTATCATGTCCACCAATCTTTTAATTAATAATATATATAAAATTTCAATTTATGTACCTAAACTTTTAGAAATGGTAATGTTTAAAAACTTTTTTTAATATCTCCTGAAAATATGGTATGAAACTAATGTCCAAAATAAGGTTTAAATACTCTATAATTTAAGAACTTCTTGTCATTTTTATATCATAACAATACTTTTAATATAATGTAATAAAATTTGTCTTGTGATATTTTTCTATTTATTTTCTTGGTTATTACATCTGGATATAAAAATTAAACATGGTTGTTTTCTGCACGGTTATGAGAAACAATTTTATAATAATGATCACAATTTTATCAGTAAATAGTTTGCCAAGTGAGAGCTTTAAACGACGCAAACGCGGAATTTTTGTACCTGAACCAAGATCCCTTACAAGTAATCGCACTGAAAGTACAAACATGGGACTAATTCCAACTGAAGTTTCTGCTACGGAGACAAGTAAAAAGTGGCGAGTTGGGAGAGTAAGCCGAAAGCAATATGAAATAGTCAACATGATATGGAGGAAAACAAAAGTATTTTTAGATACAGAGACTACTACATCTTCTTTGATCAAAGATATCAAAACATATTTAACACCACGACCGACCAAAAGAAATACTGAAATATTCCACCGCAACAAACCGACAGAAAGTTATATAGAATTTTATTATTTAGATGAGATTGATAAACCTGTTGATATCGAAAAAAATCGTTCAGTACATTTAAATGTTGAATACATAAAAAATCGACCAAAATTATCCATTAAAAATTCTGAAAATTTCAAATCCATAGTAACTGGCTCTCCGTTTTTGGCATTTCACGTGAATGCTCCTTCTCAAAAGACAAAAATAACAAAATCCCCAAAAACCTCAACCATGCTCTTAAATAAGCAGACAAGCTCCATTCAAGATCAAGATAATACACGTAGGCTAAGTTACCCTTTTATTACTCTAAAGACAAGTTATAAAAATAACGATCATTTTTTATTGTGGAATAAATTTATTAATGAATATAGCTCTACTAAACAAAATCTAAGAAGCCAAACACTGATTGATTTCAGAGGCGAAACATGTCCTCTCACAACACAGCCTGTTACCCAAAGTCCTATATTAAATATAAGAAATGACGTCGTCAATACTGAAAGTATTGATATTAATTTACCTACAACAATTTATGATAAGATAAAATTTTTCGAAATATATGATCAGCAAACTAAGAAAACCAAAAAAACATATAGTGATCATCCTAAAATTATCAGTAAAAATGAAGTTAATAACCTTGATGATAGACCCAATTCCGCCAAAATTTTACTTGAACATGTAAATGTAAATATTGGCCACCACGATGGTATTCGTAATATTAAAACAAAAAAACATGTTAACAAGAATGAATATGATCACCTTGACTATTTCGCACAGATGAAATTTAATACAACATCACCCTACACTAGAGCTAATGAAGAAACCAAACATGATATCTATGCCCAAGAAAGCAAGGTAGCTTCGTGGTCTGATTATCCTTTCGTGGCAGTTTATATAAATGAGCCCTTTCAGGTTTGTTTCTTTATTAATTTATATATTTGTAAGAACATTTTTACTCATAATTATATCTTGCACGTAACATCCTACATTAAAGCAAGGCTTAATAAAAAAACTAAACAGATTTAGCTGAAAATTTACATACATGAAGAGTCAATAATACTTATTTAAGTGGTATTTTTTTACCTCGATATCGGTTAGGCAAAATCTGTCCTATCTTCATCCTCATTTATCAGCTTTAAACTTTAAATTTACCCCAGAAAGTAGCGACGTTAACCGTCGTTTTACACGAGTAAGGACAGCTGGCATACGATAATCTGTCGTATACAATATATAAAATAATAGTTTTTTTATTTTCCAGGTACTATGTGACGCAGCAGCAATAAGCCAGCACTGGTTGGTCACGGCTGGATCTTGTCTTTCAAGGCAACATCGTACTGGTTTCACGTCTGATGGTCGGTCAGCATATGTCACATATTGTGGAGCAGCCTGGAGACAGCCAGAAAGAATAGCCTATGTGAAGTATACGCTTGTACATCCTAAATATAACCCGCGAGTAAGGAGTAGACAGTTTGTTTATAATATCGGTATGAACTATTCTATATTAACATAATTAATCATCAAAAACATACATATACACGCCAATTTTCTGAAGGATTAGGCTGAGACAACACTTGCCCACTGCCTGCGTACTTCTTTCGCTTCTACTATAATCTTATTTTACAAGCTCTTTTTATACATGCTTGTTGGTCTATCGTAGGTACCTCTTGAACTGATCATTCGCCAGGACGTCCTTGATTTGACCAAAGTATGTTGGTCTGGCCTTTCCCATTCACCCTCTCCGTTTATATTTGTTTATTCAACCTGTTTTTATTCATCCTCTCTAAATGACCGAACTTGTAATAATTTTTTCATTCCAAATAATTCATAATGTATTAATCTCATCTGTATGTATTTCTATATTAAGTGATAGTAGGATAATTGTGGAGTTGACATTGTTGACGGAAATGTTCCAGTGCAGTTTGTTATCGCTTCTTCTACACTGACGCTTCTGCTGGGGCACAGTAAACTTAGTTTCAAGTAATTTATTTGACGTCAACCAACTTTGTGAAACCAAGATCTGATCTGATCAAATTTTAAGTGACACTGAAGTGTCCCATAATAATGAATAAAAGTTTTGAATACAGGTCTTATTCAAGTCGTAGGCTCCTTGATGTCTGCATGTCCAGGGTGGGCTCCGATTACATTGATGTCTCATCACTTTACTAGTTTAGATGGATCTACGGCTTCTGCTGTTGGATGGGGCTTAGACAGGTTAGAATATAAACACATACCATACATAAATCACGCGTCTTTGTCAGACTGGTAGGCACTTAGGCAGAGATTACATCTTTCCACTTGCCACGATCACTGCATACTTCTTTCGCTTCATACACATTCATGACTCTCTTCGTAAAAGTTCATCATCAATATCTTCATTATCATCACAAATTTATTCAGGTTTTATTCTCAATTTAAGACTTGTTTGAATATTTAGATATGCTGCCAAATACCCAGACGCAGAAATTCCGACACACCCTTTAATGGTATACAAAGGGTCAATTCATTCCGATCATTGTCCAGGAAATGTTGGGTACTAGTAAGTGTTGTGTTTCGTTATTCTTTTAATCAAAGTTTCACAATCAAATTACGTTAGTGGTAATCAAGTTGATAAGGTTCCCGATAAAAATGCGTGGTGCGTATAGAGGCGCAGATCCAAATCCCACCTTTTTTGATATATGTACATTACGAGCAGTTTGAGTGCTGTATACTCTTTCGGTGTAAGAAAACATATCACTCCATAAATTTCTTTAATTATTTTAAAGTAATTAATCTGTTTACGTTTTTTAGTATTTAAGATAGCATCTTCGAATAATTCCTTTGATAACATAATCTTGATTACAGCGAAGCGAAAAAAGTTGAAACGTTAAATGTTATAAAAAATGTGTACTGCCTTTCACTGCCGCCTTATAAAAAGGAGGAAACTGACCCTGTTCATGGTAGCCTTCTTTTAATTGGTGGAAAACTGATAGCGCTTTATTTACAGGTAACGATCCGTAAAAATTATTTATTAACCATAATTAATAAGTTAAATTGCGAGAATAGCTTATATTCACAATACTCAAGAACCACGGAATTGAGATAGTAGCAGGAATTGTAAATAAGTTATTTACAATTCCTGCTACTATCTCAATTCTGTGGTTTAGTCTAGTAGTAAATAAAAGTAAGTGTAAGCAATGGCAGGGAATGGTTTAAGAAAATCTGCATTTGAGTTATTTTAAATAACTCAAATGCAGATTTTCTTAAACCATTCCCTCGATTCAAATATGCTTACACTTACTTTTATTTACTACTAGACTAGGTCAAAAACCACTTTGTCAATTATTTGCGTTTTAATAATATTAAATATAATAGTGTCTAAAAAAATTGCAAGAACTGACCATTCGGACTTAGCATTCAGATTTACTTACCGAGTTTATTTTATAAGTCAAATATTCCAGTTAATTAATATTTAACTTACATTTTTTAATGTTCTCGTCGATATACTTACCTTTGTACTTCGCTAAGCTTTTTCTTTTTAATTAAATGCCTCCAGGAAGAACGTCGCGGTTGGGGGGAACAGTCGGCGCAGTACACGGCTGTTTGGCAACTCATCCCTTGGGTCCTGGAGGTGGCTAGGGAGCCCGAAGATATCGACGCCTTCACTGCCGACATCTGAATTTCCGGACCCGATATTTTTGACTTTTTTTTCTATGTTCGTATTCTAAAAAGTTTTTGTATTAAAATTTTCCTGTGCCGGCGGACCTAGCAAGAGGTATTTTTGTTTTATTTTATTATCCAATTTAAAGTTACATTTTCTTGTTTCTGTTAGAACGAGCTTAGTTTACTTTCTGGAAGTATTATTACATAGCAATTCTCCGTGCCATTACATTTTTATGGGTTTCCTTTGAAAAAGGAAGATTTTACTTTTAACACATATTTTGAAAAATATCTTTTATCTGTTTTGAATCCACTGCTTCAAGAATATCTACTTGTCTAAAATGTGTCTGCATTAGATATTCTTGAAATTTGGGAAGCCCTAATGTCGCCCTAGGTCACACAGAAAGCGCTTTTTCCTGTTAGATACCTTACTTTATTACAAGTATTTTTGCAGCAATTTAACCGTCGTATTCCTTCCTTCAATCACATTTTTTAATCAATTAAATCCCTAATGGTGACGATATTTGGATTAAAGATTTGATTTAGTACAAACTCGTATGTATACAAACCATTTCTTTTTTGGTAGGTGTATTGATTTAATTTTATTAATACGTATAACTTCTAATAGTACTCTATAGTCTAAGTCTAAACTAAGACAATATTCAGATTTAGGAATAAGCTTACAACTGAGTCGATATCAAATCTGTGGTAAGGACAGAGGTTTTTAGGCTGTGAAAAGGAAAGACAATGAAATAAGGGCAGGTTGTTAACGAAATGCTTTATTTAGAGAGTCTGTATTTATTTTTAGCTCACATGAAACAAATCACGCCTTAAATAAGGAGTTAAATAAATATGTGAAAAATATATCCTCTAATATACATAATGGGAACGTTAGTTGACTTTTCTTACACTAACCATTCTGTACGACCACGACCACTCTGACAAGAGTGTAACGCATAAGAAGAAGAAGTTGACTTTTACTTATTAATATTACCAATCAGAATATTCCGTAGGCTCGCCTTGCTTTTCGTCAAAAATTCGCATTAGCTGCAATTTTTGATTTTGAAATTGAACCAAAATGTAAATAATTGCAATATATTTCTTGCACCTTAGCTTAACGAACACATCTTATTTCTAAAAAAAATATTAAAAAAAAGCTAGAGTAGGCATTAATAAAAATTCCTTCCTGTTTTTACAAATAGCCTAAATTCTCTTTCAATTTTTGCTCTCAGAATTTGGAAAGCTTATTTTCGGCACCTCACATAAATTCTGAACTTAGGCGACTCAACGGAAATTACAGTTATTTCTCGTTCAAGCAGATACGGTATTATAAATCCTTACTTTGCTTGTATACCCCGTAATATCGCGACTTGTTTAATCTACTCCGGATAAAAAATATAATACACACCGATAAACTCTAATAAATGTAGTTCAGTATTAATTTAACATTATTTCGCTCCCAGAAGCTGAATTAACAAGAATGAATATTTTGTAGTTAAATACAAAGAATAAACAAGTGTTATATTATTTGGTGTAAATATAAAGTGAATTTGTATTATGTGGTATGTTGTGATGTGATGTACCTTAAAGAATACGTTTAGTTTGAGAATCTAAATTCTTAAGTATTCAAACTTATATGTTATTTTTGTCCACAAATTCTTAGAGTACATATTTTACATAGTGATATATATAGATTATTCTAATGTAGTGTGTCTTTGTTGAGGTATATAATATATCAGTGATTAAATAAATCAAAATTCTTCCGATTCTTATATGTCACTTGGCTCAGAAATCATCTTATGAGGTAGTCGTTTACATCACAAAAAGTCAATCGAAGTACCGATCGCTCATAATACGCTTCATCCACGGCACATACCCCGCAGTCCTGGTATATATGCCATACTTCCCCCTCTTCCCGCAGCCGTCCCCAAAGCTCGTTATGCCCTGCGGACAAAAACGCTAATTTAAAGTATCAGTAAATTATTTTTAATTCGCAAAGCCGACAATCAATTTCAATTCACTGGGTTCATTTTGTTGGATAATAATGACTTACAACAGGAATCTTCGGGCTGTTTTCGTTGGGAATAATTGAGGAAAATGATGTTTTCAAAGGGAACAAACATTCCCTAAGTGTAATATTAAATTATAAAATCGACTACATTGAATCTTTAATTTTGATGTATCACGGACTAATAAAAAATCACTTGTATTTTCTGCTGCCTACTATCTGCCTACGTTATTCAAAAAGCTGCGTCGTCCATCACACGCTGTCAATGGAAAGGCTCGCTTTTTATGTCTACTACACATTTGCGCACCCCAAATTATATTTAGAACAAAGTTATTTTCATAACACTGACTGACTTCATTAAAAAATCTACAGAATGTTATATTATAAATAGGTTCACATAAATTTCAGAAAATTAACACCTTATCCTCAAATACTACTACTAGCTTTATCTCTATCCTCACAAGATTTAAAACATTTATAGTTTTTTACAATATCCAAAGAAAGATAGCAAAACTAATTTTTCAAGCTAAACTTCAAATTTGGTATTACCTGGTCTAGACTCGGAAAGGATTTTCCATGGCAAGGTAAATTAACGAGTTTATTCACATTACGCAAGCAGAGCGGCGAACCTACTCTTGTAAATAATAAGAAACGTACCTGTAAATAATATCTCATGTTATTATCCCGGCACAACAGCGGGCCGCCCGAGTCTCCTGCGCAAGAGTCCCTTCTTCCGCGACCCGCGCACACCATGTTGTCGGTGATAGCGTACTGCCAGTATGAACGTCTGCACACACCTTGCTGAATAGTAGACACCTTTGGAAAACCATTTCTTTATTCTCCCTATCATAGAAAACTTATCCATGCAGTAGGTGGATCGACATATTCCCATGGTGGGACAACTAAGCTCATTTCGTTAGTACTTATATCTACTATATATAGTCCCACTGGACTACTGGGACAAAAGCATCTCACTTGTCCCACCATAAGACAACACCATCAGATTAGTAAGATTGACCAAAATTGTCATTCGTTTTGTTTTCATATATTGTATAATTCTGGATATTAACGTTAAAACGAACAAAAACTTTAGTATTATTATTTTACTTAAAACTAGCGACCCGCCCCGGCTTCGCACGGATGCACAGCCGATACTAAATATGTCTCTATTAGAACTAACTAAAGGACCGCCCGCAAAGCGGCTAAGTCTTGCTCCCGGCAAAAGTGTCACTTCTGCCTGCAGTCCCGCAGTGCAACCTGTTGTTTTAGGATACATAACAAAATTATTATAGAGCTTCTCTATAAATTTCACCACAACTTCAAAACCAAACGTCCAATTTTAATCATTCAAAGACCAAATATTATCTACATAAACTGTACTTATTGATGAAATTATTTATTTTGATAAGGATTAATAGCATGAGTAAAAAAAACGCGTTTAAATGTAGACCAAAAAAATTCAAGTTTTTTAAATAAAAATGTGGTTGTTGTGCCTCACTCGACATAGATAGGTATAGTGTGTCGCGGACTTTTTTGTAGATATTTATAAGATCTACAATTAATTAAAACATTTTACGGCTCTATCTTTTGTAGTTTAGGCAGCGTACGCAAAATAAGTAACTTTTTGGTTGATTTTTTCAGTTTGTGTTCGAAAAATCCAAATATATTACGGAACCCTATTTTTTTCCAAAATAAAATATAGCCTATGTTACTCGTGGATAATGTAGCTTTCGAATGGTGAAAGAATTTTTAAAATCGGTCCAGTAGTTTTTGAGCCTATTCATTACAACCAAACAAACAAAGTTTTCCTCTTTATAATATTAGTGTAGATAAAAGAAGGCCCATAAGATTTCAGTAAGAACAATAATTAAGTATCTGCCGTCTGTCACTCTATCGGTGTTCAATTTTCTTTCGTATTACTAAACGGATTTACCGCAGTAAATATGTGGACGAATAAGTTTTACTCGCGATTAAAAAATGAGCTTTTCACTTATTGTGATTGTTTACATAACTACGTACCTCAATAATTTCGACTTCAACATTTTGTATGACGCAGCTGTATACTGTATAAATTTAACAATTCTCGACACAGCTGCGCAGAATTGTTTCATTAGTGTAATTAGTAAGAGCTTCTTTTATTCTTGTATAATTATTCATTTTACCCTCCGACTTACAAAAGGGGTAAATAAGTTTGATAGATCTTGTATTTGTCGATGGTATTGTAACATCATGAACTTATGTATTTCAATGTAATTTTTCATGTTTTTTTATTCGAATTACGCAATCGTTTATTTTATAGAGTATTGCAGAAATACATATACCTAAATAGGCCAATTTTGGTGATAGTGATATCAAATGGTATATATATTTTTTTATATTTTCCTCAAATTGCGTATCTACCTAATATATAGACAAAGGGCTTATAAATATTGATATTTCTATTGTACTATAACTTGTAAGTATTATCATCGGCTCCTAAGACACGGAATCAAAATGTACGGATTTTATCATTTCCATCCTAGTATATGTTAAAATAATTAACCTTTACCTATATTGTTTCCTTTGAAGTTACGAGGGCCAGAGTAACTTAACAGGCTGTCAAGTGACTCTTTGGAAACTTGACATTTAAATTAAGCTAGGAGCAATTAAAAGCCTCACTGATCATTAGCATTTCGAAAATAAGGTCGAGCTTACATTGAGTGATATAATTACGTTTTCTGTAAGATTTTATCGCATAATAATTTGATCTGTAGAAGGATTACTCAAAGACTTAAAATATAGTTAGACTTTTAACCTGATAACAATTTATTGATATTTTTTGGTAACAGCCGAGGTAATGGTTGTTTTTAAAAATTACCTCATTTTAGTCAGTAAAACAAGTAGAAAGTCTTCCTTTCTTTTGTTTTTTCTTCAATGAACTTCATGAAATAGTGTGAATTCCAAAATTGTATAGTTGTAACAAAATACGCACATAACGCGAACAACTTTAATCTTTTATAAAACACTGAACTCCACTGCTTAGAAGCCATCTTAGAAAACTCAAAAGAAGCGGTATCGCAATAATGCTTCCTATATAAAATCGTATAAGTTTAAGTACATAGATTTATATTTATTTTACCTGAGCTTCATGCAACACTCTAGTGCCGTGCAAGTCGGTCGCTCTTCGTTTCCCCCAGCCCAGTATAACGCAGGTAGTGTGCGGAGGCAGTGCCTGACCAGGGTCAGGGAGGCAGGCGATTCCGTGGCCTAGATCAGGTCGGGCTGGTACTGGTAACCTAAGTACAGAATAAAATAAAATATAAATGTTGAAGAAAAAGAGATTAGACCATTTAATAAAATAAAAACACCCCATACTCGTAAATACAACTTGAGAATTTTGGGAAGGTTCATAATAAATCAGTATACTGAGCGTCTAACAGACAATGCATAGCCCAAAACGCTGGGTATACAGCCTTAAAATTTGGTATGAAGGTTTCTTATGTGGTCTAGGGGAGCACTTAGAAAGTATTTTACCGAAATTCTCGCGGGAACGTAAATAAGCGAGATTTTTCGCGGGCGTCCTGTAGTGATGTGTAACTGACCACGACTGGTCTCTCAAGAGCATAAGACAAAGAGGAGAAATAAATAAAAAATAGGTCTTATTTTGGTTTATAAAATATAGATCTAAATCACAAAATGACGACGAAATGACTTGATGAAGGGGAAAAAGGACAATCGGCAGATTAATAGCACTCGTGATAAAAGATGTATCCATTGGGCGCTACCAAAAATGGTTGGTAATAAATCGGGTTTTTCGTTTTATTTTCCCGCTCACTCATAAAGCAACAGGGCAACTGTAAAGAGCGGCCAAGTGCGTGTCGAGCCAAGCGCATTGCTGCCGTTAGATGCCCAGTTTTCCCACCAGAGTAAATAAAAGTATTTTTACGAGTAACTAATACATATTTTTCTGTAATGGTACTTTTTGTAAATGATCGTGTAAATGAAATTCTGATTTAAATATGAAGAGGAAGTGTGGTTCCTGGTACCAATTATAATAGTCACTATTGTAGTAACTCCGAAAGTTTGGTTTTATGACTAAAATTGAAAATTAATACAACGATTGGTTGCCTTCGCTGAAATTGTAATTTAAATATGGCGAATCAAAAAAGTATTGAGAAAAGATCTTATTATATTACAATTAATAAATATGCAATTGAATTCGTAAAATTCAGATTTCATTTTCATTATGGCTAACATTTTCATTATGGCTAATTCCAAAAGAGACTTTGCATCTAGAAAATTAAATTCTAGGGATTAATTTAATAAAGGAATTTAAGAATTGCGCTCTACTGAATTGTATTCACATGAGTAAATTCTGCACAACATCGATTTTGCTAAGTAAGATTGGTAGGTATTGAAAAATTAATGAGCATCTGGACGTAAAGAATATGTTTGAACTATTGTACAGTTAGATCAATAAGGATATGAGGTTCTGCGGGACGTCTTTTATGTCGTCTAGCAAAAACAGAATGGCGAGAAGAAAAATGGCGTCTTCTACTCGTCCAAGGTCCATCTCGAGTCAGTACGTTTCACTCAAACATTTTATTATGGTTGTAGTCAGAAATTTATTGAAATTAAAATTAGTTTTGTTAGGAATCCAGCAGACGGTTTATAAACATGGACTTCTTCTATACGATGCGCTAGCCACCTATTATAATTAAATTTTGATTTTAAATTTAAAATTTTCACTTTATCTCAATATTAATTTGAGATTCATTCGTTAAGTTAACCAGTCAAATGTGGACCTTGAGTCTTCTGAGTGTTATTGTCTAGATAAAGCATGTAGGCATGTCATACATTTTTATATATAAAAAAACGAACTAACCGTAGCATAGCAACATCATTGACCACCGTGTCGGGATCGTACTGCGGGTGTATGACGGCCTCCGTGACCCTCAACTCGACCTCGCCTCGGCCACGCGTCGTGAGGTCGTACTCTCCTAGCCTTATGTAAAGCCGCTTTCTCACACAGTGAGCCGCTGTCACCACCCACCGGAGAGATATTAATGTACCTCCGCAAAATGCTTCCTGAAAAATAAGTATTTGTGAGCAAGCGGTCCGCCACAATTGTACATACTTACATGCATAGCCTGTATCACCCATTTCATGATCGGTTAAGTATTTGATCCGATGATAAGCACTAACAAACAAACTGAGTTACAAAATTGACCTCTTTATTATATTACTATAGTACAAATAGCTAACTTTCTGTTAAACTGAAATTTAAATTTTTCCCTTTTCTCTCCTTTAAAAGGACGTATGACCTTTCCAAGGTCTAAAATATATTTGTACCAAGTTTCATAAAAATCGATTGGTTTAACTGTGCAGGGGTAACAAACTTAATTGTGCATTCTAATTTTAATTGAGACAACTACAACTTAGATGTGTGCGAGCAAAACTGCGGTATTAATAGCTAGTATTTTCTCTTTTTTTTCCTTTTAAGGAGTTGTTTGTCCGTTGCCAAATAATCTACGAAATAAGGCCAGAAAAACCCTGTTCTTTTATTTGTACATAAAACATCTCAGAAATGCCTGACACTTTTAGGTCACGTGGGATTTTTATACGGTTTATGAAGAACCTTCTTTAGGATTGTCTGTATGTAGCAGTCATTTTATTCGGAATATTTTAGAAGTATTGAATGAATCGTAACGATGTATAATTTTAAAAGATTAGCAATGCTTTTAAGCATAGGTATAACACCACTATACATAAGCATAACCTATATATAACATACACCTATATGTATATAAGCATAAGTACCTATTTTTTTTTAATCAAAGCTTTGCGTGATATTGTCAAAAACTTCTTTCTTTTTCATATACAGGTTGTTCTCGAACCGTTTATCTCTTTGCTTCTAATGAAACTAAAAGTCTAAAGCTTTAGAAAATTAACTTGAAGATTTATGTATTGGAAATTTTCCACATTAACCTAAACTATCTGATAGCAGCTTACCTATGCTACTTACCACGAAAAATAAAAGTGTGAAAAGCTTCTTTAAATAAACGTGTGAATGAAAGTTATAACTTAGTTACGATATACTAGTTTGCCAATTCATTTCCCATGTTGAGTGAACAAATACAACGAAAGCACTACGGCACGCCTAAATGGGAACGGGTACTTAATACGTTCAAACATTTGCTCTATCTAGTACGAGTATTAGAGAATTAATGGGAATATTCGCCAGACTACTATAAATTACTCATTTTATCCGCTTGCTGTTCAAACTTCGAGTCAAACGAACACTTTGACTAAACGATAGTAACTTCGCCTAATAATATGATATAATAGTTTGCTCTTTTGTCTCCAAGTGTACAATTTTAAAACGGTTTGCGTTAAACGCACGTGAATTTCCAAGTAACTAAATTTTAATTACAAAGGTTATTTTGACTGTAGACTATCAACATTAGAGAAAGAATCTTGGTTAAAAAATATTTGATTACAACGAAATAGTAATCTAAGACTTTGTGACATTGACAATGCTGGTAGAACCTATCATAAAATTTAGTAGGTACTTCATTTCATGTACCCTAAACGCCTGTAAAATTTAATATGCCATTCTAAAGTCTGCGTTGGTCTCTGGTCTTGTTAAAATTTAAAGGCTTAGATAGATCATAGCTTCAAAGGTAGATACAATTGTGAAGGATAATTTTGTCTTGTTCGAAATTGTTTTCGTACGGAAAACAAATAAATTGTGCTTCTCTCGTACTAAACAAAACAAACAACGATCAACAATTTGGGTGAAACATCGGCCAGCGAGAAAATTGGCCGAACTGTGCACAACACATAATGCAGTTAGTAGGCATATTACGAGAAAATCAATGTTTAGAGGTATAAATTGGCAGTTATTATTTAACTTTGACTATATGAATATCGTATAATGATAATTTATGCAAGCGCCGTGGCGTTTCTCAACTGTCATAAACTTTTGTTTATAGCCATTTAGGTCGGTCGTTTTTGTATTATGATACCCGTCGTATCGTAAATAACAACTTGAGATGCATTATAAAAAACAATAAAAGCAGCTCTTGAATTTCAAATAACTCTTACTTTCTTTTCGGCTCAACAGTAAAATACTAAAGAAGGTGAAGCGTAAAGATCTGGCATAAAGATGGTTAATGCTTATTTAATCTATCACTTTCATTAAAGTAGCCTTCTTGGCTATTTTACTGACTATAGGTACTATTAAATTAACTGCGCATATTCTTTCCTAGTAGCTATTTATTTATTTACGAATCCCTTTTCCTGTAGCAAAATTAAAGACAGACAGGGGAGCATCAATCCACTTAACCTCGGTCGGCTTCGTGAATCTTTTGAATGCCGTAAATAAAATAAACCGCTTCTTTCAAATTCTTGTTCATCAGTTTGTGATAAAAAAGATATCCATTTTAATTAATATAACAATAATAGAACCTGAAACAAAAGTTCGCGAGCGAGATTCCATAGGTAGATACACCCGATGAGAACAAAAACCCTCGACTGGCGTCCAAATCACAAAGGGGAGATTTGCGGTTTGTTGTAATCTTTTTTCTGGGTGGATCATTTTTAGACTTTAATATGAGAGACAGACCAATTTATTTGACGTATTTTAATGTTTATTAGCCTTTTAATCTCTGGACTAGCTTTGTCAAGTAGAAATATGTAACTCGGTATATAAGAACGGGAAACAAAGAATTTTTATGAATTATTTTATATAAAAATGTACTTGACGTATTAGCGTAATGACACACAATTTGAGCTATGCATCAATATGACAACTTTTAATAACGCTTCTGAATAATAAATCTATCTTTCTCTCTTCTTCGCTTGTGCTTCAATCGTACGCCCAGCCATTACGTTTCGGGGCCTCCGATTCGAAAAAATACATACCTTATACCGGTTGAGCACAGCGACCTGCCACGGCCACTTGCCAGGTATGGTGGGTCTCCCACCTATAATTCTGACCATCTGCTGCATTCTCGCTCGCATCCTCATTGCAGGAGATCCTCGGATTCGTCCAATTTTCCCACATGGCGGCATCGTGGTTCTAGATACCCTTGTGTCTTCTCGGTGTAATGCTGTCACTGGACGTGGCATCGTTTCTACTACGCTATACCCTGAAATTTTGGGAATTTTATGTAAACAATAGCGGCCCACCACGACTTCGCCCGTAGAACATTTTTAAAAGTTTTTAAAACTCGCAGATAACTTTATAATTGTGCAAAATAATTTAATTTTTCAGTTTCAGTATTTCGAAAGATTAGCCTTTACAAGCAATTAATAATTTACCTATTTATATTAGAAGTCTTTCATTACTAACTAAAAAGTCAAAGCGATATTTTGGATAAAAATGTTCACCAGGTGATCATTAGTTGATGACTATGAAAGATGAGTAGGTCCGTAAGTAATCAGTACATGTAGCTAGTTATTGTGCAAACGAGTTTGATTCAGTTGAATGAGGAACACGTGAGCAAAGAACCATTAAATCAAAATTGAGGAAAACTGTGTATAATTTACTCATTAAAGTTTAAAGGAGTTGGTTTGTTATTACAAATACGTATATACGAACTTTGAGAATCTAAAGCAAACTTTTAGAATGTGTTTATTTCAACGTTGTAAAATTAACATACATGCATGCACATAATCACGCATATATCCCCTGCGGAGTACAAAGAACAAAGAGTCGCCTTTTAAACGTGTAAACAATATTTCTATTCATTTTCAATAGGAAATTAGACTGAAACAATAAAATTATTATAAAAAAACTTAAGTTACTACCTATATACATATGCAAAAATGTATTATATACTTTGACACATTTTTCTTAATATTATTTATCTAAAAATTCATCCAATTTTATTGAAAAATATAGCGAGAATGTTTGTAGATTTAGGATTTGTTTCCTACGAGACAGGCTGTTTTCTGTTATATTTACTTTTGTCTGTCCCTTTTATTGGGTTTCTATTAATATAAAAAAATGTATTTAACTTATGTATGCTTTTCCAAAATCTGAGAAAGAAGTTTGTTGTTAATTAAACTCTAATAGACAAAATCTTTGCAATACACTAGGTATATCTCTCGTTATTTTATTCTCGATTTCATTCTCAACTATTGCCCTCAAATCTTGGAACTCGAGCATGACATGCACGGGTTTCAGTTTGCAGATCTGTTCACAGTATGCATTTGTAATACTTTGTATACTGTAAACATATTAATCTAGGTATATGTTAATTATTATACTTGTAAAAAGCATTATAACGTTATTTACATGCAAAATAAGTTTATTTAACGAGTCTTTTGTTATAGGCACAAAATACAATGTAGAATTTGTTAGCTAAGTACCTATGTGAAAGATCACCTGGGTCCTTTCTCTTCTGCATCCTACCGCGGATCCAATGTTGACAGAAACTACCTTCCAAGTAGCAGTAAGCGGATTGCCTCAAAACTTTCTTCCCACAAAGAACCGGCCTTTGACAAAATCTGATGAAGACAAAAAAATAAAATAACTTTCTTTGAAGGCAGTAAAAATACAACACAATGATGCCTAACATTTTCATTCAAAATCATAAAATATTTTTTGAACAAAGAAAGTTCATGCACTTATAGCAACCTTTGACTTTACTTGTATGTCTTCGTAGGCCACGCGGCGTATATAAAAATAAAAAAAACCTATAATTATTGTTGTACCGAAGTTGACCCTAGGTGAACCACCTTGGTGTTCCACGGGTCAGAAAGGATTAAGTCAAGGCAGAGTTCTATCTGGTGATAAATTTATTAATTCATGAGAAAAAGTATTCGATTTACATTTTCCTTCAAATAGGAATATTGAACCAGCTTTTTGATTCAATAAAAAAGCAGCAAATAATATTCCTTAGAACTCCGTACCTTCGTCTAACAGTAGTGCATTTCTTTGAACAGGGGCTCCACGAAGTCCACGGAGAGAAACCACGAAATCTTTTCTGAACTTCGTTTGAATTCATTTGGCGTCGCATCTGACAAAAGAAAATCATTTTTTTATTAATTAATGAACTTAATTCATACAAGACATACAATACAAACTTAACAATTGCTTAAATCTTTCGGGGCTGCCAGATCGCCCTGTCCACTCCGAAAGTTATGTCAAATGCCGAATTATATGTGATATTTGTCGAAATTTGTTTGGATAGAAATTAAAACTGCACTTTCTTAAATAACTCACTAAACTCATATTTTAAGTATTTGGTTTATACATTAGGTATTAATTATCCATGACATTATTAAAAGTGTACTAAATTAGATACATTCACTATTGTAACATGTAACATGCGCGATTCTCTCTGTTCAAATATTTTTTTCAGTATTCTATTTCTGTACTTTTTTTATTAGTGGCCAGCAGTACCACTTCCAAATTATTGTACAAGTTGTAAGACGCAAAGACTAATTTAGCTGGATGACATAAAATATGAAACATCGAACAATCAAAGTTGGGAGTAATAAAAAGATCTCAAGGTCCCTTTGCCAAATCATTTCACAGTATGTATGGAAAATATCACAAACGACTCAATATTAAACTTAAGCCATTCCAGACAGAATCTCACAATGTTTACACGAGAATACATTCTATCTAGTCTGTAGAGTTGAGTGAACGGGGCAAAGTTCATAAGTAAAGAGAAATCTGTTAAGAATATATTTATACTTACTTCTGTTTAGTTTATAGAATCAAATAAACAGCGATCTTTACGTTTACACATTAAAATAACTTTAAACAACATAGGTTTCTAAATTCAAAGAAAATACATCTGCTGTTTACGCGAATAATTAATTATAATTTACCTTTCATTTAAATTCAAGAATCGTCTTATTCCAAAATCCTTGGAAGCTTGGTCAGAATATGAAATAAGTCTTTCGCAGCGGAAGAGTAATCATGTCGATGTGTAACACTTTATATACTTTTAAGAGATAAGTGTGATAAGCCAAATGTTAAGGTAGGTATTTTATGAAGGTTTTAACTCTTCACAATTGAGATGCATTCCTTTTAAGCTGAATCAAATACTTACTAGGCACTTAAATAATCATAAACAGATTCCTATAGTTCTTATCCAAATCTCTATTTATTGACCTTGACTTCAAAACTTGGGTCTCATTTGTAGGTATATAAGATATACTTAGGTAAGATGGTGTGAAAATATTCGGCCATTTTTTACGTTCGTCTCCCTTTAACCCGCTGTGGAAAATTTGCAAGTTATTTGTTAGGTAGGTGTTGTTCATTATTATAGTCGGTTCTTACGACTACTTACTTACGAGGTATAATTAGATCACAAAAATAGAAACAACTTACGCCATGTATGTGCAAAACTTCTTCTCGAAAATTTCGGTGCGTTGGCCGTGTTTCGTCTTCTGCACAACTGTAAACAAATATGAGGCATCTTACTGTATTATATAAATATACGAAATTGTATCATCTCTCCGACTGTTTGTAAATATCAATGTGTTCCGTATTTAGTTCCATAATGAAACAACTCACTTTCTAAACGTTATGCTATAGTAAAGGAACTATTTATATTCCATACTAGCATTTAGTCCTGATTATGATCGGATCTTAGGTAATATTTAGGGTTCACATAAGATCAAGACCCAAGAGTATGAAGGTGGCTCTGAAAGGGAAATTTCACCCAGTTTTTCTTACATCGTGCCGTGTGGTTCCCAGCACCAATAAAAAAAAGAATAGGACCACTCCATCTCGTTCCCATGGATGTCGTAAAAGGCGACTAAGGGATAGGCTTATAAACACGGGATTCTTCTTTTAGGCGATGGGCTAGCAACCTGTCACTATTTGAATCTCAATTCCATCATAAAGCCAAACAGCTGAACGTGGCCTATCAGTCTTTTCAAGACTGTTGGCTCTGTCTACCCCGCAAGGGATATAGACGTGATTATATGTATGTATGTATTTTTCTTACAATTCTATCCCCTCACAATGAGCATCGATTAGCGATCGTAGCATTACACTTCTGTATAAATTTTTACATGGTTTCTGTATCCAAGAATCATGTCAAATACTAAATCAGCGGTCCTGTTCAGAAAAGTGGAGTCATAACGAGTAGTAATGCCAGAAGGGTGCTGATCATTTGTTTCGTGATGTGATGATGATGAGTCAGTTCAAAAGTGGAAATAAAAATAAAAAGGTAAAAATTTAATTTTCTAAATAAATACCGCCTTAATAAAAAAAACCTAAAATACTCCTGTCATCTACTGACCTTGCAATTTCAATCCGTAGCGAATCCCCGCATACATTTCGTCGTAGACAATGCCGCCGCCTAGTCTTCTTACCGTTTTGGCAAACACTCCATCGACTCCATTTCGAATATGAAGCCACGTCTATGATATGTAAACCTGAAAGACAATTTATGTGGAAAAGGCTTTATATTTTTTATTTTTGCATAGGCGCATATTATCTACAAGATTATTAGCTGTTATACGGGGCCCGTGAGAATTCCCAGGCGTTTTACTAGGTGTTACTAGGTCTCTGTGCCTAATTTTATCAAAATGGTTCTGTTTTTTTTTTTGGAATGTATTTTGTTGTTGTTTTTTTTTTTTTGTTTTAGGAAATTTTATTCATCTTTCTCTAAAGGCCAGACAGATTTGGGAGGTTTAATAAACCATATGTTTCGTCGTCGTGCTAACTAAATAAAAACATGATAATATAAATATGAGGCAAATGTGTGACTACATTAACAAAAACAACAATAAACAAAATTGAAGCTTTATCAATATAGCTAACCACGCTATATTGCCGTTAAAAGTGAATTAAAATGTTGACCTGAAATTAATTACAAAATAAAAGTAAGCATAATGTTACAGGTATGCTATATTTCGGGTCAAGTTGATAATATTTTACCTGCATCGAAACTCGTACTAGAGAGCAATTTGTGTCCTTTAGATGTATAAGTCATTTCTGGTATTCTTTCATCTCGTTCTCTCCTTTCAACTGCCTAAAAATGAAATATAATTTCAATTTTTACGTTTTTAAACGACTTCAAAACAGGACCCTAATAGAAAAAGAATAAGACCAATCCATCTCTTTCCCATGGATGTTTTGAAAGGCGACTTAGGGATAAGCTAATAAAGTTTGGATTCTTCTTATGGCGATGGGCTAAAAACCTTTCACTATTTGAATCTCAATTCTAACATTAAGCCAAACAGCTAAACGTTGCAGTCTTTTCGAGACTGTTGGGTCTTTCTACCCCGCAAGGGTTATAGACGTGTATGTATGTCAAAAAAGGATGTTCTCAATTCGATCATTTTTTATTGAATGTTTGTAACGCGATCACTCAGTAATATGGCCAATTTCGATTTTTAAGTTATTTGCAATCAGCGTTATTTCAATTTTAAAAAAAAGTATCATCAGATCTAACACAGAAGTTAAAACTAAAATAAAAGCCGCAAAATTAAAAATAATCTAACTCATTTTCACCCATTTCCACTTCCTGCACTTCTAACATAAAGTGAAGCGGAATAATGGAATTCTTGTTACCCAACCAAGTCTCTTTCAGTGCATTCCAAAAACCGTATCTTAAGCGCTTCTTAGAGGAACCAGGGACAAAATGATAGAAGCATCTTCCTTTCGCAGCTATTGATTGACGACGTGGAATTTTAATAATTTTGAAATATCTACTGTGATTCCTTCGCAGATAAAATATTTTTATTAGCGAATTTGATATCTACAAATTAAATTACAGAGATTTTGTTACATTGTTTTCGAGAAATAAGTATTTGCTATTAAAAAGGTCAATTGTGTACGTCCTCCAGACTTGACCCTTAAAAACAGCAAAAATGTATATCACATTATAGAAAGTAACAATGCATGAAGAAAATAATGGTGGGTACTTCATTAGATGGAAGAGTACCTAGTATAGAGATATTTGTATAAATATATTGTTTATCGTACAATTTACTTTTGGTTTTTTATTTAATTATTTAACTTCATTAAAAAATATGTGGGTCTTAGGTTTCTCAAAAACTGTTACTGCCAACACTCATAAATGGAAAAAAATGGTAGTTTATTTGTTTGTTTTGTCTCTTCACGCATTATCTAAATTTTGCGTATATATATATATAATATATATGTGTATATTAATAACAGTCTGGAGAGGACATACTTTTCATGCCAAAACTATATTTAACGTGGGATTTGCAAAAAAAAAACTATAATTATTTTGTAGGTGGCGCTAAATTCCAAAGCTTCGGGTAAACGCTAGTATAATACAAAGTATACCACTTCCATACACCAGTTTCCTAAATGAATGAAACTCATTCAGGAAACGTTATCAAAAAGACAACGTAACCTTGATGCAATCATTCAAGTGATTCATGACATGATACACGCCACCTTTATTGAATAGAACATAACAATTCGATTCCCATTCAGATATCTAGGTCGATCCTTTTAAAAATCCTATAGTTTCGGCACAATACTGGATGAGTTGCAGTCAGTCGATAAAGAAAGACATATTTCAATTTGGCTGTAAGCCAGACTTTTTTATAGGAACAGTTCATTGTCAGTTGCAATTTCGGCTACGATAGACTTAATTCCGATTTCGTGTCGTTTGATGCATCTATTCAAGGGACGGAAATTGGGTTTTTAGTTGCAGCCATTGAATTATCATTTGTGGACTATTTTATGTAAATGCAAGTTAAAACACAACACTGAAATTTATTTGAGATACAAAATTGTGTCCGTATATATTAGTACCTATTAATGTTCCGCTCTATTGGTTAACTAGTATAATACCTTATATGCGGCTCCGAATTTTTTTCATAAAAAATATTTATCTTTTCTTTGGATGTCGTAAAAGGCGACTAAAACCACAATCTCATGTGGGTAAGGTTACCATGCAAAGGTTCCGTAAGTCAGACAGGAGTCGCTTCGTGTAAAAACATGACTTACCCAATCTAGGATAATGGGCTAAAGGCGTTCCCCCGGCTCCTCTCCATTTATATTATACCATATATTACCTCAATTCAGAAAGAATTAAATGAGAGAGAGTATTTTTTTTATTTCTTACCTGTATAGCAAATATAGTTAAAATAGAAACAGTAATAACAGGAACATGACCGAACCCCTTCATGGTCTCCGGCACGGGATCCAGGCGCCATGGATACTCCGCATCTGTGATCAACAATACAAAAAATGTTTACCTCATTTATTCAATAAAAGTATTATATCAGTCTGATTCAGATACAACTTCATCATTTTGAAATTCATTTTACACGAAAAATGAATTTCAGAATGATAAATATTCTCATAAAAATTACAATTCATTCATTTACATGGCAAATTAATAAAGTATAATTTAGGTAGGTACATATACTAAAATCATTAAAAATCAGATGGACAAAGGAGAAAGAGATTTTTAAGAGATGCCCAACTGAATACAAGTTTTTTTTAATCTATCAAAATCTAAGTATCACGTTACCTTGGAGAATGAGCATTTTTTATAATAATAAATATCTACTCCCAAAAACCATAAGTAATACATAATAGTCTGCAATATAGTTACACTGATGTTTTGTAATATAGTAACAAAACAGCAGAATAAAAAGCTACATTCACACATGAATATTAAAACCTCCTAAACAATGAAAAACGAGTGTATTTCATAAAACAAGGCCTCCAAAACAGTAACAGATGGAACAAACATTCAAGAATAGATTTTCTCCTTTTTTATAACCATAGGGTAAACGAAGGGATCAACGGTTTTGCGATTTATATATATGTTTTAAATCTGTCTCATATATGTAAGAAGAAAATAGTTTTCAACTTGCGTAAACATACTTATGCTAGTAAGAAATAAAAGAATACTAAAATGCGAAAGTAAATATTGGATAAATAAAAACTGTTTTTTATTTATAATTATATAAATATTGTAGACATTGCCGAAAACAAACTAATAGCTCTAATGATGTAGACTAAGTCCATATTGATTTTTCCATGGGAGCATAGGCCCGGGCAATACCTAGTATAATCCTCATATTTTAGTATTACAGTTTTATTATATTATTTTAGTATAAAGTCCTGTTACAAAAACAAGTAAAATTTTCCGAAACTTCCGTAACTATCAAAACACAACTTTTGAAGAAATACAGTTCAAGTAGCAAGTTTGTACTGGCCCTAAGATTTATTACATTGGGGATATAGTTAGGTATGCTTGCTTTTCTCTTGAGGCATCGCAGGTTATACACACAAATTTTCATACTTGAGGAAGAAGAAGAGCTTCAAATATATTTTCTTTTGGAATCAAAGGCATTTAATAGTCCTAAGTGAAGGGTAGAATTTAATAAAGTTTAAATTTTATCAGGCAACGTAAGCAGAGGTAACAAATAAAAATCAATTTATAATATTAGTATGAATTAAGTATTTCTATAGGTATTAGTGTTGATATAAGGAAATGGTTTTTAATCATCTATCAATATACTAACCTCCTTAGTATATAATGCTACACCGACATAATATTATACCCGTCTATGTAGTACACTACCTACTTTTGATCTTCGTCTTCAACATTAAATTATAAATGAAGTAATAAAAATTTATTTAAAAAATCACCTACTCAATTGCATAAATACGTATGATGACTAATATAATATAAAACTAATTATTTTATGGATATTACATTTCCCGCTTTATCAAAAAAAAATTATTACGATCAGTAAACTTTCAACCTACACTATCGAGAAGAGGAGTGTTATATGATTGACGAATGAATTAGATTTCATTTTAACGTAAAATCGGGGGAAGCCGCTATGTTCAGCATCCTACGGCTGAAATGATGACGATTTGAAGTTCTTAAACAATCAATTAGAGAAGAAATTCCAGGCTTATGCTTTTAGTCTGTAAAACTTGTACAGAATAAACTATTAGATCCAATCTTCTTGCGTTAAACCATAGACATTAATCTAGCTAGATACTGCAATGAAATTCATCTATAAGAAAATAGGATGTAATAAAAAGTTTATTTACAACTCAGAATATTGACTATAATATTTTGTACTGCACTTAAATAATAATAAATCAACAGATATTGATAGCAACAGTTTGGAAAAAAGGTGTACAGGACATGAGTTTGCCACGCGATTCACCTAGAGCACATGACCTAGACTCGCGGAGTCTAGTATATTCACGATTGTGCGTCTTACCTTATAAGTACCGATGGTTATAAGAGACAATGCCCCAAGAACAATGCAATTAGTGAGTACCATATTAATAGCTGTATGCACTCAAATGTCTTAGCTATGTCGACATTGTTACGAGAAATAACATGGACAAATCTTACAACGTATTTGGTGATGGAGGTCGGGTGTGATTGCTTCTGACTAAACTTGAGAATTTTGGTCATATAAAATCTCTTTACTTGAGGAATAAGGTTATCTCGAAAAAATATGGATATTTCCTCATTATGTACGTAAATATAGTTCTATTCTGACCTTTGTTTTAGAACTTATTAAATAAAACTTTTGTTTTCTTATTTTGTAATAAGTATATCCATGCAACTTGAAGTAAAATATAACACGAACTATTTCTGTTACCTTTTTGATTTTCGCTAAATTTTTAAAATAAACCTGTACAAAAACATCGATGTAGAGTGCTTAAGATATCTAACAAGGGTAACATTATTTTTCTCTGACTCCACACCATGGTATACTTATTTCTTGGCTCGATTCCTAGGAGACAGTTTTGTGATAATTTATTTGGTAAAGTTACGAGTATACCATTCGGAAGGCCTTGTAATAAATTTAAAAAAAATCTTGAATTCATGGCTACATAGATACAAGTACATTTGTCAACAGATTTTTTTTCACAATCATAAAATTGTTTTAAACTTAGAGGAGTGAGACTTTCCAAGAAGAAGATAAAACGCCAACATTAGCCTATTTACATACATTCCGTTTTAAAATGGCAATGATTATTGTAAAAATTTATCTTATGACGGCGAAAATGGTTTTTCTTTCTATTTTATTCAAATATACGTAAATACACAATTTGTAGAAAAAAATTTTTGTTAATACTTGCAATATTGCTTCACAACTAACCCTAAGCAGATAACCCCGAGTAGTAGATTTTTGTGGATAATCTTTCTTGACCCTACACGAGAATACTTCCATCATTCCTTAGTAACAACATATTTTCTATCAATGTCTATAAAGATTTCATATTCGTCTACAAAGTAGGCATTCACTTTTTTCTTTTGAAGTTAGAGTATACATATATTGTATGTATGAAGAGGATGTAAGATCAAAATAGAAAATTGATATCGACGCGGGGATAACAGATTGGGATCCATATACTTAGGCACTTTTTTGATTTGACATATTTTCCTTCATGTCATCCTCACAATAATTTATTACCTATCTGATATTTTTTGAATAGAGAATTTTATTTCGTTACAGAAAAAATATTAATACTAGTATGAGCATGAAACCCACAGATCATATAAAGCCACAATAAGTCACTATATTATAAAGGTACTATTTAATTCAATATTACGATTTCTATGTGTTATGTTATTTTCAGTACCTAACTACAATACTATTGTATTATTATATATGTATTAGTTTGAAAAACAATATGTTTAAGTTTAAATCACCTCATAAGTAGTAAGTAGCTATATAAAGTGTGTAATAAGAATTACACCTAATATACATATGTAAGTCTTAAAATTTCACAGTTTGATTTGAATCCTTTTTGAGGTTTTATTGACAAAATATCCTTTGAATGTGAAACTGTTTAATCCGAATATTATGTAAATGAATATTTGCCTTGATGATTCCACTTTAGATTTCAGTCTGTGTATCAACACAACACTGATTAAAACAGAAATGCTTACGAAAATTAATTCCCAATTTGTTTACCAACGAAGAAATACTTAAACACACAGATTTAATTTTGACAGATTAGATTGACTGTCACTATGTCTGAATCCCAATTCCATCGAGCTATATGTGACCTTCGAGTCTCGTAACTATTGGCTCTGTTAACCCCGTAAGGGAAAAACCCCGTATGTGTGTGTGCAAACCCACTATAATAGACGAGCACTGAAATTGAATGGATGAATTCAATGCAAGTCCGTTACTCGACGTTTATCGTAAGAAATGTAAGGTGGGGTTCCTGCAGACAGTGATCCATATCCCATCATATGCCAATAGTCGTAAATCACACGCACTTGCCGGATATCGACCGTGTGCCCCTGCCCTATAGACCTAGTCGGGCTGCCATACCGCCACACATCATTGAACATATACATACAACTGTGAAGGCCCGTGCTTTGCCGAAATATTAAAGAGATTTGTATAGGACTAGTGTACGGCAGCGGAAAACGAAATCCCGTTTATTTCCATTGGAATTTTATAAAGATGAGATGAACCTATAACGCCAAATATTCCTATAGGTATACCAAATACAAATCCTTAGACCCAGCAGTTTGGACTGTGCGTTGATATGTCAGTTAGTGTCGTCTTTTTATACATACATATAATTAGTCTATATCGATTGAGATTCAAACAGTGACAGGTTGCTAGCGCATCGCCTTAATGAAGAATCCCAAGTTGTCATTAGTTTTATACCAAAATATAGATATAGATTAGCCGTGGCCATCAAACTTCGTAGAATAGATTAGAGCCTTCATTTCTTCCTCATTTGGAACTAGAGAGCGCCTTCATCTCTACAATATACCTTCCTGACAAATTTCATCTTTATTGCCTTAATTGTTTTTGATATTTTGTGATCAGTGTGTGAGTGAATGAATTTTATTAGCTTTTGTATATATAATTTAGAAAATAAACTTTTCTTTAATAAAGTTATAAGTAAGTATATAATTTAAATTGTCATCATTATGTAGAACCTCTTTTTGGATACATGTAGTTAAGCAAATAAGTAAGCTAAGTACCTAATATCATTTCATTCAACATCATTGAAAGGACCAATGCTCGTACTTAATATAGCACGTATTAACCTACATGCAATCGTTCATAATTCATAGCGTCATTGTATATCATAAATTAACGGAGTCAGTTTGAAGTCCTTTAACAGGCGAAAATTAATTTATGTTCCATAAAATAGCCTAGGCAATATCACGGTTCACTAGAGGACAAGCCTATTGTTAAATAGAGTTATTTATAACCTGTTAATTCCAATTGAAATGATTTAAAGTTTGTTCGAAGATTCTTCTTCATCATATATAAAATCATTTTCAAAAGGTTGTATTGAATTTACGAAATATAATCTTATAAATAATTGGTTTTAATAGAAAAAGTAATTAAAACCTTTATATACCTTTCATAGTATTGTTTTTATACAGAAATGACTACTATTTATGTGGTCTATCTATTTTGGCTGAATTTAATTTTAAAATTCGAGCGAGATTAATTTAAAAATAGAAGTATCATATATGAATTGTCACACAAACTTTAGTAGTTACTGAAGTTAATTGAATGTGCTACTTACATTAAAATAATCCATCTAAACCGCTTTTAAGCCCAACATCGCAGTTAACTATGAAGTCTGACAATTTCTCTCGGATCACTGACCTCTCTGCAACTAATTGACAATGATTTCCCAAGGCACAGAGCATTAACGAACATCAAAGGACAGACGTTATTAAAACTGAAATTCATTCCAACGGGAATGGCTAGCTTACGTCATAACACCGCTAAATCCATACGTCGTACAATTTTATAGTCACAAAAACCTATAAGTTCAATGTCACAAGGCCACTTTTAAGGGGAATCGTTATGATTTTTTTTTTAATTTTGAGAAGTCTTAATACACTTTTAATAAAATTTTATATTTGTTTATTACCATTTGTGAAAATTTTTCGATTGAACAACTGTTCCTGGAAATACTTTGTCAATAATGTACCGCGTGCCTCTCGTAATTGATACTGTAAGAGTAAAGTGATTTTAACATCGAGTCTTGATATTAAGTTATCGAGAAAATTCCGCTGAGAAATATTACAGCTTAAAGAGTCATAAGTTTATGATCGCTTACATAAGCTATGAACTGTTATAATTGTGGACTTTCTTCTTTCATAATGTATGAAGAAGTAGTGATTGAATTAATAAAAATTACAATTCATACGATATACACACGATTTTAATTTCACATTACTGTTATTAAGTCATAAGAAGTTACTGGAATTAAAAATATAATATAAAAAAAATTTGGTAATATTTAATTTCGTAAACATAAACGTTTTAAAACAAAAATGTAAAGATCTAAGTCTAAATATGTATTTCCACACTTACAGGTTTTTTAAATTGGTAAATTATTATGTCAACCAACAGCAGCTTTACAACTGAAATGTATTTGTAAGTATTTAAAGTTATTTTCTAGTCCCGTAGGAGTGAAATTTTGAAGATACGCTTGTATTCAATAAACGTATTAAAGACCGACTAGTATAGACTTCAGGACAGTATCTTATTTCCTTAGACAATTGAAAAGTTAACAATTTACTTAAGTAAGATAAGCTTCGCTAAGTAAGCTGGCGTTATAGTCCCTTTGTAGTCTGTCTTCAGTTGTGTTCATATTTTACCATTACAGTGGCCGTCAGTGGTGAAAATAAGTAAAAACAAAGTATATTTTCTGTTTCTGAGAAATTGGAAGAGTCAGAGTAAACACCGGTCTGCCTGATTATTTATGTAGTATGAGAAAGAATAACATAGCAACCCCGATCAAATAAACTATGAAAAACATTGCTAGTATAATGGCTATTCTTTCTATAGCCACTATAATTTTGATGTTTTAAGATTGCGCCCGTTTGAAACAAAATGTAATAAGTTTTTTATGTGTTTATTCAAGACAAGCTTTTGACCGTGAACTTCATATAAGTAGCGTAATCTTTATTTTTTATTATCTCAAGTTTTCAGCGACGTTAAAAAAGGAGGAGGTACTCAATATGTCTTGATATATTTTTGTATGTTACCTTCACGATTACTCACCCAATTTTTTTTAAAGGATGTTATCCCCTGTAACTATCTAGCCCTTTTATTTATCAGTCAAGATTGGATACTAAAAACTTTTGGAATTCCTCGAATTCCAGAGTTTTCTTATTCATAATTAAAAGCAAAGTTGTCGTTTTTAATGAAATTTGTGAAACGATTTATAGACATTTTCATCTGGTAGTCACAACTATATTTTCATTCAACCTAGTTGCTTTCATTTTGAAACATTGGATTTTGATGCAAGCTTCCATGCTGATCTGATAGCCAAGAAACATAGTGTAAGCCACCTACTTCTCTTCCAGTTCAGATCATTCAATCAATAAAGTCAAAGGCTTACAAACTTAGTAAAAGTATATTTGTAAACTTAGTATAACCTAAGTATATCATCAACTTAAAAAAATATTTTATCCATCCATTATCCCGAATTCTCCAATTTACTTATGTAACTAAAAATCTAATAGAAATTACAAATGTAGGTATACCTGTCAGACAAACGAATTTATATCATTGGATATCTTTATATTTTGTATGTTTTAAAAACTTAAATCTCAATAAGGTTAACTTGCAACTATGTCATAGTTACAAGCAAACCTAATTGACTAAGAACATAAAAGTCCTTTATAAAAATTATAGTACTGAATTACACCGAAACGGTATAAGTATTGATAATAAACTTAAACTACTTACAATGAAAATTTGTTGATTAGAAACTAAATTAACCTACAGATACATATCTGTATCATAAAACTTTTGGGATTGTTATCTCGATCTCAAATTGACACATGGTTTGCTATTTTTTAATGGTTGACTGGTAGAGCATACTATTAGCATTAAGTTCACCTATAGCTTTAAAGCCCAATAAAATTTTCAATAAATTGAAATTGTGATCCATTAAGCATTTCCGACTTAAATCCATTTTATTAAGCTTAAAAAAATAAAGAATTGCACTTACCTAAATTTCTACATACATACATACATATGATCACGTCTTTATCCCTTACGGGATAGACAGAGCCAACAGTCTTGAAAAGACTGATAGGCCACGTTCAGCTGCCTGGCTTAATGATAGAATTGAGATTCAAATAGTGACAGGTTATTAGCCCATCGCCTAAAGGAAGAGTCCCAAGTTTATAAGCCTATCCCTTAGTCGCCTTTTACGACATCCATGGGAACGAGATGGAGAGGTCCTATTCTTTTTTTTTATTGATGCCGGGAACCAAACGGCACATAAATTTCTATCTTTTAAAATTATAAAATGCCACTTACCTCAAAAGTAAGATATACGTTGCCAGACAATCTGCAGACGACATTCACGGCCGAATTACCATTACAATGGTAATTTACCAAACCTCGTACCTATTACCGCTGTAAGTATACGTTACTATGCGCGATTTCGGCGAAGTGTTCGCGACTACTGCGGTCCTGAAAGTGCGCCCGCGCACTAACCGCCGCGGTTTAGCAACGCCACTGATATAAAAACGCTGGATAGGCTTACATACCTATAATCACGTCTATATCCCTTGCGGGGTAGACAGAGCCAATAGTCTTGAAAAGACTGATAGGCCACCTTCACCTAGCTTAATTATAGACTTAAGATGCAAATAGTGACAGGATGGTAGCTCATCGCATCAAAGGAGAATACCTTCAAATAAAAACCCAAATTAAAGTAAACTTAAATAACATGAGACTTGTCGTAATTTCCTCACTCTTCTAGCCGAAATATTGAAATATTGAACATTGTGTATTAAACTATTGAAAGTTATCGAACTCCAGGCGTTGGTCCCTGGAAAGCATTTAAGTCTATGAACACGATCCTCAACTGGATGAGGCAGGTTTCTACATTAAGGGAGTCCCGTCTGACTTAACTCATATCGGATCATGGATATGAGTTAAGTCATCAAGTTAAGTCAAGTTATAGTCATCGGTCTATTGAAAATTGTCTAGCGTCAGTATATTATTAAAGTCAGTGTTCACCGTAATCGGTGAGATCATTGACTCATTGTGTAATAATTAATTTATATTGACACTAAATCGACGTTGTTTCCGGATGAGTTAAATGTACCTCTATTTGTAACGTTTATCTTTATCTCGTTATTTGCATAAGATTGCTTTTGAAATAACTCGTAAAATGTAGATAAATGACATATACATTAATCAAGTCAACGGCTTTTCCCGCGTGAATTGTCGGTACAGACAGAATTCTATTAAGTATTGAAATATTCTAGTTGATTCTGTGTAACAAAATTTTTTTTTAACAGTTCATAAAAAAATCATCAAAACTAATCAAAGCGTTCTTTTTCAATCCAATTAAATCATTTCTGCATACACATATTTCTCATATAATAGCTGGGGCCATAAAACACAAAATCCATAAAACAAAAAAGGAGAATATAAGAATATAATATTAAAACGAAAGGCAGGCTACAGGTGGCTTACTAGTACCTACGCATGTTTGCACAACACACTCATTATTTTAAGAATATACTATAATCAACGTAGATTATTTCAATACGGGAAGTGATAGCGAGCGGGTCGACGACCGTTTAATCAAATATGTATACAGCTTCTCGGATATCGAGGTGACGCGTTCATTTGGTAGTCTCTCTTCATTATCATCATATGAAGATCAGTAGGTCAACAAAATCCTACTCAATAAAATACCTAGGTACGATACAAAAATTTTCATAAGTCTTTAATGATTATTAGGGCAGCATTTGACTAAACTTATAATTACACTCGTGTTTTTAATTTAATCAAGAAAAAAATATATATCATCTTGACACCAATAAACTTAATTGTAAACTAGATTAATTATTTTAAAACTGAAATCTAGATAGTTAAACTAAATTAATTAATTGTCTCATAATTAGGTCATTCGTTATTGATATTTGTAGGCATAAAAGTCTACACACTCAAACATCTTTGAGTGCTTTATTAAATATTTATTGGCAACAATTTACCTCTGTATGGCTACGTATACTCCATATTTTATACATACATGTCCAACAAATATAATGGTAATTTTATTTTATTAAAAATCATAAAAGCTTACTCTAAACTAAAATAAATTATAAATACAATACAATGTTTAATATTTATAATTATAAATATTAAACAGTGTATTGTATTTAATACAATGTTTAATATTTATAATTATAAATATTAAACAGTGTATTGTATTTATAATTTATTTTAGTTTAGAGTAAGCTTTTATGATTTTTAATAAAATAAAATTTTATTGATGTTAGTATTGTTAATTTATTTATAATATAATTATATTACATCAATAAAATTTTTCGTTTTATAAGTACTTTTATGAGAAGGGGCTCTGCGGCTAAATTAAATTGAAAAACTATGCATAACTGTACGATACAACACGAGTAACTAACATCGACACTCATTTAATTACGCACGCATTAATTAAATTACATTCATCCCACACCTAATGACATTATAGACTACCTTCACCTTTTTGAAGCTTTGACCTTTTCTACAAAAACTGCTGCTGTAGTCCGATCAGGGTCACGTAACTTACAATAAAATAAGGTGTTATTAATTAAATCAGCCTATAAAATTAAGGTTTAACCTGGTAACAGATATCCAGAGCCATTTTTTACTTTACCCGCATTAAAGCCATACAATTTTGTTCCCGGTCTAGATTAACGCCCATTTTTATGAAGATAAACTTTAAATAGGATATGTACGAAAAGTGTTAGCGACACATTAAATTTAACATAGCGCACACTCAATAAACATTGTCATATTGTAGCACACTCATTAAGTATTGTATTGTATAGAACAAAAGAAGCGAGATCAAACAATACCCCCACCACGACGGTCAATTGCATTAGATAGTACACTAGAAAGCGAATGAGCACTTTAGAGGCATATTTTAGATATTGTTATTATTATTTATGAAACCTAATTGATAAACGATAACGCAGACCGTCATAGATAAGTGATAACGCTATTTTTATAAAAGTCAAGGACACGAGGTCAATAATTGGATTATGTTTTTTGATGTCAACAAATGTAAGTAAATTTCTCGAAAAGTTTATTGTTTATAGAAACGAAAGTATTGTAATAAGAAAGTATGATATATGTATTTTTGTATAACTTAGAATTTATTAGAATCTTATATTGTATATTCGAGAAATATTTAAAAGTTGACAAGAAATTTTGATGAAAGCATAGGTTGAAGACAAACTTTTGTTAAAATCTCTTTGAGAAAGAAATTGTCATATGTGAAAATTATTTTATATGATGAGAATTTTTGTTACTTTATTTGGAAAATGGAAATTGTTATGTTTTATTCATGTAAAATTGAGAAAAGTAAATAAATATCACCTAAGCGAAGCTATGCACAACACCAGAAATCGTCACGAAATTTGAGGTTCGCGTTAAGGTATTACTCCGACTTACAATAGTAAAATCGGCGGCAGAGGGCGTCGTAGTGCAATTGTTCCAGTTTAAAGTGAAAAATCAAGAAAAAGAAGACCTCAAGAAAGAAAAAGTCCTCAAGGAAGAAAAAGTCTTCAAGAAAGAAAAAGTCTTCAAGAAATTAAGTCGGAATAATACCTCTTAGTGTAATAGTTTAATAGTGTTAGGAAATTAGTATAAGGTGTTGTGCGTGGTTAGTGGACGGACAAATTGTGTGTATTGTTTTCGTTTTTTAATTCTTCAATTAGTTTAGTGGTTTCTAATAAGACTTGAACATAGTGAGTAGGTATTCCAATTAGTGATAGTGCTATTGGATTTCAGTGACTGAACCTTCAACCGTGAGTAATTCAGACTTTATTAAGTGACATAGACTTTAATTAGAGAGAGAGACTCAATATTTAGTGATCATATAGTGAATAGACACTCAGTGAGTAAGGTCAATGACCCCACGTATAGTAGTTTTATTAACAATCAAGTGAAATTAGACATAGGCTTTTGGAAGAGGTTGATGACCCCATTTCTACACAACCTACCATCCGAGGATTCTTTGTTGGCCTCACTGCCGCGTCCGCAGCCGTTGACGTCATATACCAGCGGGGGGGGGGCGGACTTCTACTGGAGCGGAATTCGGGACTCCCTATAAGTGAAGGGGAGGCTAGGGGAGGCAGGTACCTAGTCAGGGTTATACTGTCACCTCGACCCGCAACAAAGGCGTGGTCCTTCGAGCCGGATCTTCAATACCTTTCAAAATGCCAGTAACGAGAAGCCAGAAAGGCAAAATGGAACCATTACGTCCACCTACTACAACAAGTGAGGAAACAGGCACAACACATAGAACTCCTACAAGTCGAGGAACTACAAGTGGAACTGAGGACTCCACAAACACAAGCATGCAAACTGGAACGCGAGAACAAGCACTACCGGGAAGCACGATGACATTAGTTCCAATGGAACCGAGAGATAGCGAGCCTACGCAGACAACGCGCTCCCCATCTAGGAGCAAGAGAGCAGGAACAAGCAAGTCAGTGAAAACAAGAAGGAAACTTCAATTGGAAAAAGAAATTGCGGAACTCAAATTGGAACAAATAAAAGCAGAAACCGCGAAAAGGGAAGCAGAGGCGAAACTTCTTGAGGAAGAATCTGATTCCGACCTAGAGGAACCAGAGGACAGGGCGGATCGTGTACGAAGTTGGATGGCTGGCACACAAGACAACGCGTCATGTATGGAAGTTCCATTCAACAGAAATGAGGATCTACCAATGAACAACCTCGCTTCAGCTATAGCAGCGGCATTCGAAAAAGCTACTTCGAAACACAAACCGTTGCCACCGAAGTACATGTTTGAGTTACCAACATTTAATGGAGATAGTGCAGAATGGCTAGCTTTCCTAACAGTATACACCGAAACATCTACTATGTTTTCGGCAGTTCAGAATATGGCTCGACTAAGAAAAAGCATCGTGGGACAAGCAAGAGAAGCAGTGAAAAATATATTGTATTCGGATTCTCAACCCAATGACGTCATGGAAGCATTAAGGAGAAGATTCGGTAGAGCGGACTTATTAGTCACAGCCGAATTAGACAAATTAAGGGCGCTTCCTCGTGTAAGTGAAAATGTACAAGAACTTAGTGCATTCTCATGTAAAGTCAACAACAGTGTGACAAGTATCAAAGGGTTAAAGAAAAACAAGTACCTACACTCACCGGAAATAGTGAAACAAATCACGGAAAAATTACCAGCGTTTATTCAATTTAGATGGTGCGATTATATCGCACAATACGACGAAGATGAACCTGATCTCGAAATACTAGCCAACTTCCTGAACAAAGAAACCGATAGAAGTGTTGTGCTGCTATCAAACGAAAAGAAGAAAGTGATACAACCAAAGAGGCAGTCAGCACACGTAGCAGTTGAACAACCCATGAGAAGGGGAATTCAATGTATTCAATGCAAAGGAGATCACTATTTTTCGGAATGCAAAGAATTGAAAAACGCAAGTATCGACGAAAGGTGGGAAATGGTAAAAAAGTTAAAAGTTTGCTTCAATTGCCTAAGAGGACGACATCGAAAAGATGATTGCAGGTCTAGACCCTGCCGACAATGTAAGAGATTACACCATGCGCTTCTTCATAAGGAATATAAGAAAGAAAACAGTACATATGAAAAGAAGAAAGAAGAAGCTAGTGTTACTGGAACTGTCAACACTTTGAAAACACCACAAGCGCTATTGAAAATAATGCCCGTACAGCTATACGGGCCAACGAAATCTGTGAAAATATTAGCACTTCTGGATGAAGGTTCGACAGTCACATTGCTGGACGAAGCTACAGCAAAAGAAATAGGAGCAACAGGACCGAAAGAAATCCTTGCTCTAGAAACAGTTGGTGGAAATACGATAAGAAACACGGATTCTGAAAGAATCAATTTGAAGATTCAAGGCGTCCACCAACGGAAGAAAATGAACATAAATAACGTGAGAACAATTAAAGAAATCCAGTTGTCACCGCAAACAGTGGATAGGGCGAGATTGGAAGCCTGTCCACACCTGAAGCCTCTTATCGACAAAATATGTTACGAAGACATGCCTCCGAAAATGTTAATAGGTCAGGACAATTGGGAACTGATCGTATCGAGACACACTAGGAAACGCAAGAAGGACGAACCCGTTGCTTCATTCACGAAGCTGGGATGGGTATTACATGGTTGCGATGGTGGGATAGCGAAACAAGTACAGTTTATGAGATGTGCGCATCTGAAAAGTCAAGACGACAATTTGGATGCCATAATTAAAGAACACTTCGCAATAGAAGCACTAGGTGTCACTGAAAGGAAGCCATCGTCTGACATTGAAGAGAGAGCAACAAAGAAATTAGAAGAAGTCGTGCGAAAAGTTGCTGTCGATAAATACGAAGCGGGATTAATCTGGAAAGCGGAAGACGAAACTCTTCCAGACAATCGATCAACTGCGGAAAGCAGAATGAGAAACTTAGAGAAAAAGTTGGATAAAGATCCTGAATTGAAAGCCGACTACGAGAAACAGATACAACATTTGTTGGATTCAGACTACGCAGAAGAAGCTCCGAAACATAGTACATCCACGAGATTGTGGTACTTACCGCACTTCGCCGTCACTCACCCAACGAAAAAGAAAAGAAGGATAGTATTTGATGCAGCAGCAAGATCCAATGGGAAGTGTCTGAACGACGCGCTCTTATCTGGACCGGATCTGCTACAATCATTATGGGGTGTGTTAATACGCTTTCGTCAAGGTCCTATAGCAGTCGTAGCTGACATTAAAGAGATGTTCCTGCAAATCCTTATGAGAGAAGACGACAGAGATAGTTTGCGATTCTTATGGAGAGGAGGCGACAGGACAGGACCAATGAAAGAGTATCGTCTTAAAACTGTAATATTCGGAGCGGCCTCATCACCCAGTACAGCAATATTTGTGAAAAACAAAAACGCGAAAGACAACGGACAAGGGCACCATGAGGCCATCAAAGCGATAGAAAAGAATCATTACATGGACGATTATCTACAAAGTTTTTGGGAAGAAGAACATGCGGTAGAAGTCGCCACGACAGTCGACGAAATACATAAGAAAGCAAGTTTCCATTTAAGAGGATGGGCATCCAACCGTCCTAATGTATTGAAAAGGATCAACGGAGACAATAGCTTGGAAAAGGAATTAGAACTTGGTCAGCAAGAAGAGAAAACGCTCGGAATGAAATGGAAAGTGCAAGAAGACTGCTTTTCATTTCGAGTAGCAATGAGAAACGTACCAAGGGAAATTTTACGAGGAGAAAAGACCCCTACGAAAAGACAAGTGGTCAGCGCAATCATGTCAACATTTGATCCCTTGGGATTAATAGCTCCAGTTCTTATTCAAGGTAAGAAACTAATGCAGAATATCTGGAGAAGCGGAGTTGGATGGGACACCGAAATTTTGGCATCAGAGGAAGACGAATGGCGTAAATACTTACAACATATGAAGACAATAGAAGAGCTCACAATACCACGATGCATCTCTCCTCACCACACCGAGGGAGAGCTACACGTCTTCACGGATGCAAGCGAAACGTCCTATGCAGCCTCAGCATATTGGAAAACGATAGAAGAAGATGCGAAAACCTCGTTGATCGCAGCAAAGAACAGGGTAACTCCTCTAAAACCGATATCCGTTCCAAGACTGGAACTTCAAGCAGCATTGTTAAGTTGCAGACTAGCGCGCGCAATTGAAAAAGAAATGGATCTGACGGTAGTAAAAAAGACTTTTTGGACAGACTCAACGACGGTTCTTTCATGGATCAAATCAGACCCGAGGACATTTAAGACGTTCGTGGCACATCGCTTGGCCGAAATCGAAGAACTTTCGAAACCACAAGATTGGAGATGGGTACCGACAAACCAAAACCCGGCTGACGATGCGACCAGGGATGTGCCCGAAAACTTCAACGAAAGACACAGATGGTTTGAAGGGCCTGAATTCTTAAAACAATCTGAGGAACATTGGCCGAAGCCGAAAGAAATCAAGAGAGAACCGCACGAAGAGGACAAGAAGATTGAAAAAGTAGCAACAACGAGACAGAAAGAGTTTTCTACGCCAGATCCGAAAAGATTTTCAAGTTGGAATAGACTCCTAAGGTCCACGGCAAGAGTGGTTCAATTCGTCGAAATATTAAGAAATAATAAGCAAGAAAAAGAGAAAGTCAACGCGACTAAGAAAGATGAACCATGGAGGAAGAACAGAAAAAGGAAGAAGACTCCAATTGTTCTAAAAAAGATTTCAAAAGAGCAACAAAAACTCTTTATTCCGTTGGAAACGCATCAGTTAGCGAAAGCAGAGGCACTATTGATGCGACGAAGTCAAGACGAAAGTTTCAAAGCCGAAATAGATACGTTGAGAAAAGGTCAACATTTAACGAAAAGTCAGAAGCTGCATAATTTAGATATAGTCGAAATCGACGGAATACTTCGATTGAAAGGAAGAATTAACGCCGTCGAAGGAACACAACAAGAAAAGAACCCGATAGTATTAGATAAACGGGATTGGATAACACGACTGCTTATCCAACATTACCACAATGTGTTCCATCACGGAAACCACGCTACTGTCATCAACGAATTAAGACAAAGATATTGGATCGTGGGAATAAGAGCAGCAGTACGATCAATCGCGCACCTCTGTCAATGGTGCAAAGTAAGAAAGTCCATGCCGACGACGATACCGATGGGAGATCTGCCTCCAGAAAGACTGTCTCACAACAGTCACCCGTTCACTTGCACAGCTGTAGATTGCTTCGGACCGATGACCATTACCATTGGGAGAAGACATGAAAAACGATGGGGCGCACTGTTCACCTGTCTCACAACCAGAGCAGTGCACGTAGAGTTGGCTACATCGCTGTCAACCGACTCCATGATCATGGCCCTGAGAAGATTCGCCGCGAGAAGAGGTATGCCAAAAGTAATCTATAGTGACAATGGTACTAATTTTGTGGGTGCCAACAGAGAATTGAAAGAAGCTGTAGAAGCATTGAAGAAAGAAGAGGTAGAGGCAGCCGCGGACAACATTGGCGTCAGGTGGAAATTCATACCGCCTGGTGCTCCGAACATGGGAGGAGCGTGGGAGAGACTGGTACGGTCCGTTAAGACTTCACTGACGGCCGTGCTCAAAGAGAAGAATCCTTCAGAAGAGACGCTACACACTCTTCTGCTTGAGGTCGAGCACATTATCAACTCTCGACCTCTCACCGAACTGGAAGACTGCACCAATCCAGAGTCACTCACGCCCAACCACTTCCTCATTGGGCGATCCTGCGGCGCGCCTAGGCTGGGCGCGTTCTCCGATTCCGATCTTGTCGGAAAACCTTCGTGGAAGACTTCGCAGCGGCTAGCGGACCACTTCTGGTCTCGCTGGCTGAAAGAATATCTTCCTGGCTTGCTGCCACGGAGGAACGTCGGCCAGCCAACCCGAGACATCCGATGTGGGGACATCGTAGCAGTCCTGGATCCTGCCTTACCGCGAGGCACGTGGCCTCGCGGGAGGGTAGTGCGCACGCTGCCGGGCCCCGACGACCGGACCAGAGTCGTTGATGTGGCTACCGGTGGTGGCATTCTGCGACGGCCAGCTTCGAAGCTAGTGGTGATAGTGCCAGTGAATAGTGAAAACAAAGCAGAGCAAAAGTGAAATTTAGTGAAAGTAAAAGTGAAATAAAAGTGCATGGACATTATAGCAAAGATGTAATAGCATAAGTAGAATAAGAAACGTTTGATGTCGCTTCAAGAGTTTGTGCGCAGCACGAGGGAGAGTTTGTTAGCGACACATTAAATTTAACATAGCGCACACTCAATAAACATTGTCATATTGTAGCACACTCATTAAGTATTGTATTGTATAGAACAAAAGAAGCGAGATCAAACAATACCCCCACCACGACGGTCAATTGCATTAGATAGTACACTAGAAAGCGAATGAGCACTTTAGAGGCATATTTTAGATATTGTTATTATTATTTATGAAACCTAATTGATAAACGATAACGCAGACCGTCATAGATAAGTGATAACGCTATTTTTATAAAAGTCAAGGACACGAGGTCAATAATTGGATTATGTTTTTTGATGTCAACAAATGTAAGTAAATTTCTCGAAAAGTTTATTGTTTATAGAAACGAAAGTATTGTAATAAGAAAGTATGATATATGTATTTTTGTATAACTTAGAATTTATTAGAATCTTATATTGTATATTCGAGAAATATTTAAAAGTTGACAAGAAATTTTGATGAAAGCATAGGTTGAAGACAAACTTTTGTTAAAATCTCTTTGAGAAAGAAATTGTCATATGTGAAAATTATTTTATATGATGAGAATTTTTGTTACTTTATTTGGAAAATGGAAATTGTTATGTTTTATTCATGTAAAATTGAGAAAAGTAAATAAATATCACCTAAGCGAAGCTATGCACAACACCAGAAATCGTCACGAAATTTGAGGTTCGCGTTAAGGTATTACTCCGACTTACAATAGTAAAATCGGCGGCAGAGGGCGTCGTAGTGCAATTGTTCCAGTTTAAAGTGAAAAATCAAGAAAAAGAAGACCTCAAGAAAGAAAAAGTCCTCAAGGAAGAAAAAGTCTTCAAGAAAGAAAAAGTCTTCAAGAAATTAAGTCGGAATAATACCTCTTAGTGTAATAGTTTAATAGTGTTAGGAAATTAGTATAAGGTGTTGTGCGTGGTTAGTGGACGGACAAATTGTGTGTATTGTTTTCGTTTTTTAATTCTTCAATTAGTTTAGTGGTTTCTAATAAGACTTGAACATAGTGAGTAGGTATTCCAATTAGTGATAGTGCTATTGGATTTCAGTGACTGAACCTTCAACCGTGAGTAATTCAGACTTTATTAAGTGACATAGACTTTAATTAGAGAGAGAGACTCAATATTTAGTGATCATATAGTGAATAGACACTCAGTGAGTAAGGTCAATGACCCCACGTATAGTAGTTTTATTAACAATCAAGTGAAATTAGACATAGGCTTTTGGAAGAGGTTGATGACCCCATTTCTACACAACCTACCATCCGAGGATTCTTTGTTGGCCTCACTGCCGCGTCCGCAGCCGTTGACGTCATATACCAGCGGGGGGGGGGCGGACTTCTACTGGAGCGGAATTCGGGACTCCCTATAAGTGAAGGGGAGGCTAGGGGAGGCAGGTACCTAGTCAGGGTTATACTGTCACCTCGACCCGCAACAAAAAGTAAATCTCCTAAATCTAGCCTTTGGTAAGATCCATTAAAAGGCGCAAATTGCGTGGATGACTTAAATTAATCTTCACGTCCACGTAAATTCTTCACGTAAATTCATTACTCATGTTATCTCCTGCTTACAATATAAGATCTTCGCACTTAACTTTTAAATGTGTTAAATTATTTTCTTACATTATCTTTTACGTGAGGATTCGCTCTCGTGGGATAAGTGCAGTCCGTGCAGAAAAAAGTAGCTTAAGTTACTCTTCAAAGTTTTTGTTTACTCTTCAAAGTTTGTTTGTCTCTGTAACAAGTTGACGGCCTCTGTGGCGAAGCGCTAATGCGCTTATTGCGACACCGGAGGTCCGGGGATTGCGAAAAAAGAAAACACGCGGATGAAGTCGCGGGCAAAAGCTTGTTGATCAATAACCTTCTACAATCCCAATATCATCTCTTCTGTAAGCAACGCGATTTTATTCCATGTTACTTTATTGTCTAAGGCTTATCTTGTGAACATGAGTCTCAATCTAGCCTGAATACTTTAATACGTAAATTGAAACTAATGGGGTTCTAAGAGTTCGAAAACATTACACTTTTCAACCAACACTCGGTATATGAATTATTCGTAACTTTTTATATAAACACAAATCTTTTACGAGATAAAATTGAGTTTCATTATAGCTATTGAGGATATCCCTTTAAAGGCTTTATAAGTATGTATACTGTTCATGTTTCTAGATCGTATGTTTAAGCTAGTCTAATCTGACATTAGGTATTGTAAAAAACATGATTCTAATTATAATGTAGAAAGCGCGATGATTTTTCTAGTCAGAATTACTTTTTTAGGTAAAGTAAGTATACTTTGTAGGTATAAACTTATTGGGTTGTTGCTTCTTCGTCAATAAAAAGATTTTCATTGAACATAAGAAAAGATTCAGCTATTGGTTTTTGTCGCCACTAGTCAGATATGTCGAAGTCATCAGGGTGTGAGTATCCGTTGATCTAAGAACAGGAAGGTAGAAATATCTTGTTTGGGCCTCTTTGTTCTATTGGAATTCAATTCATTACACAAATAACGGATTAACTTTCAGAGTCTTGACCCTTGTACCAACTTAATTCATTATCAGATAACGGCTACCTTACAGGGATTCCAACAGGCCACATTTTATGTTAGCTAATTAACTACCTAATTAGTTTTAGTGGTTAAGCTCAAGATTGATGTGTTACTCGATTTGCCAGTGAGGGAGCGAGCTACTGTGAAATAAAGTTTTTTTATAATACGTGATTGTTACAGAAAATTTATGTAATGACCCGATGACAAATTACACATTTGAAAATATCGCTGTTTTTATATCAATTTCTGCCTTCATCCAATATTTTTAAACCTTTTTTCTTTTTATATTCAAATAAAAAATCCGATAAATACAATTTATAAGTATCTCATTAAAAGTTTTAAGTTTAATTAAAGTTTGGGTTCCTCTGTATTTGGTCATTAGTTTTAATTAAGGAAGGATACGGATTTAAGGTCACTCTCGTTATAACTACATCCTTTTATAAAAAGGAAGTTTATATCTTTTAATACTTACGACAATCATTGATAATCACAATACATACTTAGTACAACAAAGTCTGCGGCAGCGTAGCGTACATCAGGCCAAGAAGCATGTGGCAGAGGGTGCAACTGGGAACACGCAAAGATACTCGTAAGATCGTTGCGTCTACGACCGATATATGCGAATACACATTCTTATAAGGATTACACATTCGATATACACACTCTGCGAAAATAATAAAATGTCCTATAATGTGTGTAATGAAAAGGGCTGTCGTCGCCCACGTATGGAAAGCTAGACTCTAGGCTTATCAGTTACGAAGCTGTGAGAAAAGTAACACTCTTTTTTCTGATATCTTCTTGAAAGATCTGTGGCAGTAGTCGTCATCGGCAGTAATAAGTTTATTACATTGAAGGAACATTTAACCACGAGTTCAAATAGCGAAATCGCTGAAAAATTAGAGGAAGATTTTCCCGCGTTCTCGGAGCCAAGAGATTTAATTTTACTTAATATTTTTCGGGAATTTCAAAACAGTTGGCAATAAGCGTGTCTCTTGCTCAACTTACTCTTCAAAAGCGGCGAACTTTCCTGTTAGGTATTTCGCCACATACTCTAACCAATAAAATAGACTGAGAAAGGCAGGCAAATGAAAAGCTTTTCTCGGCTATGCTAAAGCCCAAAAATATCTATGTATTTATTTCTCTATTCAAATAATTAAATTTAAGCTTAGCAAAATAATTAACAAATGTTCTGCCTGGGATTAAGATCATCATTCATAGTCCAGGAAGAAATGATAAAGGATAATACATCCTACTAAGCAAAGCTAGAATCTATTAATAGATTCTAATTAAGTACATTAATTCATTAACGTATTCACAAGGGACCTGAAAGTGAATCTTAGAGTATCTCGACGCCATCTAATGACCGTCGTAAACCAGAGATGTTCCGGGACGACACCTATTTATCTTTCGGGACACGCCGGGACGAAATCATTTCTAGAACACTTACTTATTTCCCCTATTTACTAAACTGCTGAAAACGTTTTTGTCCAAGCCGTCATACCAAATAAGATTGTATTTATATTATTAACTGACTGTGCTGGAAGGAGAGTTGTGTTTTCCTGCGTACCTTAGATTTTTTTTTACTTTTGAGGCAATGGTTTCGGCAAGATGAGACTGATAGTTCTGAGAATTACTGGCTACAAATTAGAAGTATTTATTATAAATTAAGTAATTTGCCAAATAAGAAGGAGAAAAGTTAAGAATAAATAAATAAATATAATAAATATATATGGGACAAATTACACTGATTGAGTTAGCCTCGAAGTAAGTTCGAAACTTGTGTTACGAGATACTAACTCAACGATACTATATTTTATTACAATCAGAAAAAGTTCTTTTCTCATCATGCCTTGACCGGGATTCGAACCCGGGACCTCCGGTGTCACAGACAAGCGTACTACCGCTGAGCCACAGAGGCCGTCATAATTCAATGATTATGACATATGATTTTTCATTTCTCTGGTTCTCTAGTATCAACTTCATAAACTTGTCACTAGTTTCGAATCCACGACCAATAATAAGGAAGGTTGAATTACAGGAAAAAATTGGGACTTTCCCAACTTCTTTCACTAACAATTCGGCAACTATGCGGTTTTTGTTATAAACTTTGGGTACTAACTTCTTCTTTTATTGGCACTTAAACTACCCTGAAGTTTCTTAGAAAACATAAACTCTTTAACGCTTGAAGCTTGAGCTTCAAGTGGTTTAAACTTACATGGTAATACTTTACAACTTCTTAAGTCACCGCTTTAACCATAATCCGGGGAAACTATCGTTTTTCGCTAAGCTAATGTTTCTTGAGTAAGACTTAAATTTAATAAGTATTAAAACCCCCAACGCAAAAACAGGGGTGATTTATTATTGGCGTTTAAATATGTATGTGTATCAGTTTCTATTTGCGGTTTTGTATTAGTAGCAGTTAGGTTTGAACTAGTGTTTTTTATTTTTGAGAAGCAAGTACCAACAGTATCTACCTACTGCTCTTCTTAAACAAGTTAATAAAAATAATGGTTCAGGGATTTTTTCCTCTTTTGAATTACTTTCAAAAGATACTTACTCATTCTTGCCACTGTATTTGTAACTAATACGTGTACTTCAATAAATTAACGTCACGTCACAGCACACTCGCTCATCGAAATTCTCGCTTGTTTCTCATTCAGTTAAAACAAATTGAGCACCTACACACATTTTCCCCAAAGGGCGGGTTCGATTATGCCAAACTTGTCAAGATAAGACTACACATTACAACGAATATTACTCATATTCCATGTTTATGCATGAATTGGGTCGCAAAATTATGAATTGCGGCGGGGATCCTATTGCGAATGTAAGGGACAAAACGAATGTAATTTCTCGGTGGTGATTTGTACGTATAACAAAATGTATTTCAGTCTTCAGACTACATACTTATATTTACATACCACGTTTATTTTATTTTAACTTTTCACAAATGGAATTGTTATTGGTATATGATATAAGTACTTAATGAATAATAGTGTGATTAAAATTGTGTATTATTTTTAAAGCTTAATTAATATCCTTTCTCAATTCTATACATACATACGTACATAAAATCACGCGTCTTTCCCGGAGGGGTAGGCACAAACTACCTCTTTCCACTTGCCACGATCTCTGCATACTTCCTTCGCTTCATCCATATTCATAAATCTTTTCATGCAAACTCGACGGTTTCGGGTACTCTTGACCTGACCCTTTACCAGGACGTCCTTAATTTGATCAAGATACGTTCGTCTGGGCCTTCCTACTCCGACCTGTCCCTCCTCACTCTCCTTGTATATCTGCTTAGTCAACCTGCTTTCATTCATCCTCTCCACATGACCAAACCATCTTAACATATCCTTTTCTATTCCTGTAACTACATCTTCTTTCACATCACAACATTCCCCTATCACGCTGTTCCTTATCCGGTCACTCAATTTCACACCCATCGTACTCCTAAACCTCTAATTTCCACTGCATTTATTCTGCTTTCGTGCTTCTTTTGCCATACCCAACTTTCACTCCCATCCATTAATGTTGGCTCCAACACGCCCATTCTATCTATAAATCATACCATTCTCAATTCCATCTTTAAATCATACCGCTTAAGTGACCTTAGTATTTACGAGACTGTTGGCTCTGTCTAGCCAGTAAGAGATAAATACGGGAGTGTATGTATCCATTTGCTAGATTAATAATTTAAATGGTAAAATTATCATTTATGTGAATATGTTACTTTGTTTTAATATTTTTAACTAGAACATATTGTACAGAAAATCTCTAAATGATCAGCTATGAAATTCTAACAATTTTCTATTTTTTATATTGTTTTAGCTATATTATAAGAAATGCCTTGTAAAAGTTTCATTTCCTATGAGCTAGGTTTATTGGATCTCAATGTGAGAAAATGGAGAATTAATCATATATAACCCTCTTCATGTTTTGTACCCCCAAAACCCACAATTCTAAAAATAACAGAGGTAAGGCCGCGAAACTGGGAGACGGCTCGGATTATTCGGGATCGAGAATATTTTAGACATAACGAACATATGGTGGAACACATTAAATCCACTTAACCAGCAAAATACTCTCATAAAACATTCCCGATGAACGTAGAAAAGGTATTGTGAAAATCTTTTTAAAGTACAACGTAATTTTTGGTTTATTCCCTTTGAGTCACCAAATTGAAAATTTATCATATGTGGGTTAGGATCCCCTGCAATAGCTCATCTGTTTCGCGGGTACTCTTGACATGACCTTTCGCAATCCCCAATTTGAACAAGGGCACAAGGAACACATATAGGCCTTCCAACTCCAATGTTCCTATTTACACTGTCATTCTATATGTTGTTTACGTTTTTGCAATATATCGCAGTTACTTATTTGATATTGAAAAATTGACAAAATGATCATAATACAGAGCCTTTATACGCTGCTTATTAAAATATATGTTTATAATTCCAACGCTTTAAGAGGTACAATATGTGTTCTCAAAAATTGTACCTAAATAATTAAGACCTATATTGTATCCATATTTAAGGAATAAATGATTATGATTACCTATGTAGGTATACCAAATCTATCCACTTTAAATCACTGTACAATTTATTTACTGAAATGTAAAGAGTCGCATTCATTTTATAATAAGACAATTTTAAGAGGGAACAATAGAAATTTACCTATTCTTGATCTCTTTTAACATTGTTATTTAAAACTTCAGACTTATACCACATAAATCACAACAAAAATGGGGTAAATCCGCCATTGTAATCGATATTCTTCTAAGTCCAATGACTGTTTTGTAATTTGTTATATTTATTTTTATGTGCAATAAAGAGTTTACAAACAAACAAAAGAAAAGAGACTACATTACCAGAGAGCTACATTACCATAAAATGCTTTGAGCTCTTAAAGCTCAGAAGACTTTAGTCTAACACATCCTTGTTTGACCCAAGGGAAGTAAACCTAATTATTTTAGGAAACCTTTTTAGGATAATCTGATACTGGCGATCACTTGTATTTATTTTTAGAATTAACATCTGCCTCTGCGATAACAGTGTTTGTTAGGGCTAGGAGAAGAAGACACAACGGTTCTGTCTGCCCCACTAACTAATAAATCCGTTATTATTATGGAATACTTGATTTCATCCGCGGCTCCACATGTAAAATTTCATGGAGATCAGTTCAGTGACTTATACCTACGTGAAAAGCGAATGAAAACAAACGAGTGAAAACAAACACACTCACATTTTTTGATAATATGTTAATATGGTATGAATTCGTATCAATGCTGAATTATTGCGATTTTCTTGGATCTCAAAGAGGATGGTACCTTTCTTTATTCTTGGTGGTGGTCTGAGAAGAAATCATTACAATAGCTTCACTTGTTGCCATTCCCTGATCTTACTCATTTTTGTCTAAGGATTCACATTAAAAGTAGTTACTGAGGAACAAATGAAAGATGCAAATATTAGCAATGTCTTTATATAAAATACGAAATAAATAATAAAATATATTTAAATTAGGTATTAAGAGTGCATGATATAAGATCTTTTTTGTGATAAAAAAATACGTTAGGTACAATCATTTGTTCATATACTTATAATTTTTTTTATTTTATATCTAATCACAAACATAAATCTTGACTTTACGATTAAAATTCTTAATATTTTATTTTAAATGACTTGAGTAGTACCTACATAATTCTTTCTCATGTTGTTTTGTCTTATTTTAACATGAAAAATTGAGAATATATCTATATGTTACTACAAGGAAATTATCTCCTTTCTTAAGCGGTAGAAGCATTTTAGAAAGGAGATCATGTCTTTGTATACAGGACGAAGGATACATTATAACATGTTTATACATTTATATGCAAGTTTATAATAAATCTCTTTGTCATTTATGATGTCACCTAATTATGAAATATGTAAACAAATTCAATATAAAACGAAATTGGCACAAGAGCGATAAAATATTTGTTTAAAATATATTAAAGTATTAAATCATCATAAAGCAAAATTACAAAGTTAAATTTATAATTATAATATCATTATAACCTGTGACTTTCAGTTTGTTTGAGCTAAGGGCCCGTTTTGAACTAAGTTCATTTTGATTTTAATGCGCCCCGACTTCGCTCTCAACTCGCTTATAACATTTGATACCTTTAAAACATATCTTACATTTGAGATTTAATTCTTAATCTACAATATAACATCGCGTGATTTAGTTAAAATTCAAAGTCAAGATTACATCTATGGGCTATTTTTGTTTTATTTATCAAGTCCTTACTGTGAGAGCCAAAAACTAATAAACTTTAACAGTAATTTGTGTTATCAAGGGATATACTTAAACTTATAAATTTACAAATGCTCGAGTCCGGTTAGTTCAAAAACACACAATGACTTGTGCACAACATAAAAGGAGCATTTATTATCTGCTAAAATCGAATCTATAAGATAGCAAAGTACAAAACTTTGCAGTCATCTTAGTTCAAGTATGTAGCGAAAGTGTCTCTAAATTCAAGGGTTCATCTCGAAATAATATCAGTCGAAATTAACCCAAAAAGTTTTGGGAACACCTGGCTTCTGCAAACACTCGTTCCAGCTATCGATGTAGGGAGACTTCGCGTCAATTGTTGCTTTTCCAAGTATTTCTTTCTTGCCCATCTTTAACTTGCAACCAAGACTAATGTAGATACTGACTTTGTCTAGGTTAGCTTTAAACACTGAGAGTTTAACTGTAGAAGATTTCGGGTCCCATTTAGCAGATATTGTCGGTTCAAATCGGTCACTCTTCCAGTAACATTCAGCTTTATTTGCTTCCAGTATCGTGGCTTTAAGGTACAGCGGAGCTGAAAATATATTTACATAAATGACTAGGTTATATAAAAACTAAAAGCCTTCTGACTCTGTTTCTGAGTTTTCTCCACTTAACTGATTTTACATGATTTGACATTTTTTTCCAAACTGTAGCACAAAATATTATTTAACGGACATGGTAGGACTCGGTCATGCACAAAATATACCAGATCCTTCTAGTATTATATTAATCAACAAATTATACGGTCCTAATAAACTTGTTTCGTCCGATGTCCAAATACACAAATTACCAACATGACACGCCCAGAACAACAAATGAGTACAAATATTTGCCCACATTCGGATTCGAACCAAGAAGTGAACTGGCATGATATCCAATTACGCAACGGAGGTCATCGGTCCCTAAAAGCATAGAAAAAGCTTTTCATTATTTTCGTATAAGTTTGACTAGCATTTAAACGAAGAATAAATAAAGGTATTAGAAGAATAATAACGATTATTTAACAATATATTTTTTAAAATGAATATTTTATTTCAATATTCTTTAATTGTAACTTTTAACATATCCACGGAGTCTTCCTAGTTAGAATAAAAGAGCATTTTTTACGGTCTAGTGCCTTGCTATCTTACTAATAGGTAGTCCATCTTTTTTACCCAACCATCGCGCGGGGCTGCATATCGTGAAAATTTCCTAACTAAATCAGTTTGTCTGTTTTTTATATGAATAGGTTTAAACATTGTTTTTTTTTTCTTTTAATCTAGCGACTGGCTTTGCAAGAGTACTGCACTCTACACGGGGTGGACAGAGGAAACTATCTGAAAGATCACGTCCAGCTTCAATGCTGATACTCAATATACCTACTACAGAATGTTTTTCCTACAAAAAACATCGTTATTACTTTTATGACGTTGTAAACGTGTAGTGATAAAGATCTATAGATATGTATTTTCTCCTTTCCACATTTTATCTAAATTCTCGAAGCCATTTCAGCTTCAAATACATATACCTAATCTGACATTTTAGGGTGATAAACAACAAGACACAAGATGGATCGACATCGTTTGAAAGGTGGATAATGTATAATATATACATATGTTCATGAAAATCGCAGGGTCCAAGCAAGTGGTGTAAATAAATGTGGGCGAATTTAAATGACGATAATGCAACCTAAACAAATATAACGAGCAACCCGGCTCTTCTGCGTAGTTTTGCTGCTGACACATGTGTACATTTACGAGCACGATTCCGACAAGTCCAAAAAGCAAATTTCCTAAAATAATTGATGATTAAATTTGCTAACCTAAAGGGCAAGGGGTTAAGTAGTATTAGTAATATTAAATGGTAATACTACCTACATAGTATAAAACGGCCTAACGGTTTCCTCTTTTTTGTTCAACAAAAAACTTTCGACGTTTATTTTACTGCTATAAACACATCGTGAAAACCCATTCCTAGGTACCAAAATATAGTTATTAAAATTTAAGCAATAAAATAGTAGACAAAATTGATGATTAAAATCAATTCAAAATATTAAATAATCTATTGTCGCAGTTATCTTTCAACAGGTGAAATCAGATTTACTAAGTTAATTCAGACTGAATAGAAAAAGGTTCTATTCGTATCAATATTCAATCGGTAGAAAGTAAATCCAAAGATTTTTTTATAAATCAAAAGAATTTATTCTATTACTTATCATAGTACATTATAGACTTAGAACATAAATTAAGAGATACTTAATTGTGCATGGTTCATATAGAGGAATAAAATAGCCCATAAGCTTTCTTCCTGCTACCATTTATATGAATTATGTCTGTGTTTAAAACCCTCTGTTATTCAGGTGTATATGAGCATTAATAACGATACACGTGGCAATTTGGCCATTCGATATCTTGGCACGAGTCGGTTATTACAATGCCCCAGTTAACATTATATAAAAACTGTAAAAACTGGAAGGCAGATTTTTATTTAGTCTGTTGTATTGTGTTAAAGTATCATTAGTGGGTGTTACAGAAAAACACCTTATAAAAAATAAAGATTTACAGACAGTACAGTAGTTAATATTTTTCAAAATTTACCAACTATGTTTCAAGGGAAAAACTTTTTTATTACCACGAAAATATCCACAAAAATTCAGGAAATTTGTCGTCTCATTTCACCACAGAATAATATGACTAATGACTTTCTGTAGACAAAACTAACCGGTAACTACAAAAGCAAACATTTGGCCTTTCGTCCCAATCACTAATCAATTTATAAAAGTTAATTCGTCTAATTGGACGGGATCGGCAACCGAACGCCTATAAACGGAACAAGTATAATGTTTATAAATAACATAAGTTCGTAAACAATAAGGTTTTGTTTTCTAAGATCAAAAGGTAGTCTTGAATGTTCTTATGTTTAGGGTATCCGATGTTTGATTCCCACAGAGCACTGAACGTCGTACTCGCTAGCACACCATCCTTGCTCTTCACAAATTACTTTTGTGTTTTTATTTATTGTCTACAAAAATAATTTTAATATAGCCTACTACAGTACCACCGTGGCTACGCCTATATAAGAAGCCTACACGCCTAACTAGGTCTACGCCTTATTTCAGACCTGCGATTTGAGCTGTACATTAACTCGTTAGTCAATTCAAGAGAGATGAACATACTGACTAGTACTAGCTTAGCTTAGCGTAGCTTTCCTAGTTGGTCGACGGTTTAAATAATAATTAAAAATTTATTGTAACCCCAGTCAGAAGACTGTGGTGAATAGCGGCAAAATACATCATTGCACACAGAATAAATAAAAAGAAATGACGCAACCACTCAAACACTTATGATTTCACCAATACAAAGTATGAAGAAATAAAATTTTACATGCAACGTGTAACTATACTTACACATTAACACATGTAATACATATTATATATATATACATACACACAGTATTTTTATCATTAGTGTCAAATTATAATGTCGTTTATCATTTCGCTTTATCTGTTCGCATGGTAGAGTGGTTAAGACAAAAGAGAATTGTACATACCTAGTAGAACTCTAACGATTTTCTTTAAGCATTTTAAATTTTTAAAAGATTTTTGCTTAGTTTACTAACATACTAAAATGTAAAAAGATACATAATGTTTCGTGGTAATAAAAAGTAAGTTACACATTTAGTCAGAATTTTTATTTGTACTTGTTACCCTGACACCATAATTATTATTTGAATTACTAAATCAATGCAATAATCGTCAGTTTCATTTAGAATTTAAAAAAAATGCAGACCGCTGTCAGCTTCTTTCTATGCCAAATGCCAACAGAAACTCATCAGTAACACTCTTCATCAAAAAATATCCTCTACAAAACGTAATAAATAACATCCAAGCAAGTGAATAAAAAAACCTAATAAAAATTGCACCAAAAATGATAAATAATTGCGCCTCCTCATTGGTTCATGTAATGTCACTTTCCTCTTACAATTCAAATCGCATAGCCGCGAGCCCACTCTCTCCTGCTTAATAAGCAAGTAGCATACATGCCTCGTTGCTTACTGCTAACTACATTCCTGAACTGTACACTAAATTATTGCAATTACCTCAGGACTAAGTCTGATTTGCAATTCTAATACTAGTACAATGTATGTTTCATACCTAAAATTATATCAGAATACATATAATAAAAAAACTTTTAGATTAAAAATTAAATTTTTGTATCTGTAATATAAATGTCCACGTATCTAAATCTCAGTTAAATGTACAATTATGTATGTCTCGTATTACCAACATTTGCTCGGGGAATAATACTAAAATACATGAAAAATATTTTTATTACTGTCCTCGTAAGCAACCCGAGAAACCCTATTGCTTGCCCATTTATCCTCCTCCCTCGTAACAAGGTACCTGAACGAAAGTATACATTGTTTACACAATGCCTAGTTTTGGTTTGTCAGTCAGTAACGCAAGTTTAATAAAACTTGAAAATCCCTCAGGATTTAAATTTCAAATAATTTTATTACCTCTAAATTGCTCCTGTTCTTGCATGGTCTGCACACTGGTCCTCAGACGGTTGACAGTGAGCTGGACCACGTCATTCAATCCATTCTCACTGCTGTTATACAGCAGGGTCACCTCCAACTGGCCCTTCTTGTTTTCCCGCTGTAAATTTCATAAAAAAATATATTTGTAAAATTGTAGCTCCGATGGCAAATCTGATAAAAAATAAATTTTCAAATTTGTCATCAACAAATATAAGAGTCCTATCCTACACATAGGAGTAAAAAATATGCGAAAACAGGCTTCAATTAAGCAATGATAACTTAGATATAAAATATTTCCCACGAGATTCTTTTTTATATTAATTATGTCAGTTACATTTTGATGGTATTTTTACGATTATTTTATGTTTACTTTATTCATATATCAAAATAAGATGCCTGGTGCAGTCATTAGATCACAGCTCTAATACAAATTAGTTTCGTCAAGGTGAAGCCGCTATCTATCATCTCAACCTCATCACTATCACATACGTAACAAATCATAACAATTACGATCCACTACAAGTAGGTCTAACAACATGTACTTTATGTGTAGATTCTGACTCTTCGAAAAACTTTTATTTTAAAAAATAAAGACATTGTAAGCTACATTACTAATATATGTTTTTCTTACTATACAGCCTACAGATATCGTACAATTGTTACATTTTTCAGCCATATTTTCCACCGAATTAGGTTCGTTGTCGTTTCTACATTACTTGTGCTGTGCACCTTATACCGAGGATTTTAAATTTTGGTCGAATCAAAAATAACTGGGAATTAGCACGATGTCATCTATGTGATGTGACATAGGTAATTCTACAAGATATTTTTTATTACTCTATTCATAAATCTCATTCCCACGTCAACTAGGTAACTCGATGCCATCCCTTGAATTTCAATGTTTTTCTCAAAGCAAACCTCATAATCGATATTTGCACAGAAATTGTCAGAAATCTTCTGAAAAATTTAAAGTTTGATTTTAGTTCTGGTGCCTACGAGTAATATAAAGTTTAATTAGTGATAAATACACTACATACATTTGGCACAAGTTTTTATGTAAGTAATTGTAGCAAATATAGTGTCTGGAAGAATGTTTATCTAATGAAAAAGAACATCAAAGGCAATAAATGATTGCTTTAAAAATAGTCATCTCTATAAGTATTAAAGATAATTTAACTTGCGTCACCGTATGAAGTACAGAGGCAACCTGGGATCGGCCGAAGTCGAGGTCAAACCCATTCTATTGTAGACGTCTAAAGAAGTCGAATGTGTTCACATCGCACGTTTGTAGGACGTTAAATTATACCCTGACTCATCCAATATTACACAATCGATATCATGAGCGGCATTCCTACTTAAAATCAATATGACTACTACCTACGTGAAATTTATCTATCAATTAGTTTCGATATTTTCTAATATTAAATAAAAGATTTTGTTTGGTATTAACAGCTTCCATGATGGACCGGTAGCGAAGAAAAAACATAGTCTGCTACCCTTGCCTTGCAGATTGCAAAAGTATAAACTTGGGATTCTTCTTTATGGCGATGGGCTAGAAGCATATCACTACTTGAATCTCAATTTCATCATTATGCCATATGTACATGGCCTTTCAGTCTTTTTAAAACTGTTGGGTCTGTCTACCCCGTAAGTGATAAAGAGGTTAATATAAATCGGAATACATCAAAAAGGGTTATTGCGAGAACTAAGTCTTGCCCAAATACCATTTGTTTTGTGTAGTATTAAAAGGGTTGAGTTGACTTTAAATCTTGAAGTCTTTACACACATACTTGCCTTCCTAGAGCAACATTTAGCATACAAATAAGGAAGTTAATTCTTTCCACATCTACCTACTTCGCGCATTCGGATGAATAACTTATATTTAACTAGTATATTGGCTGTTCTTTTGATAAGATGTCTAATATGATGAAGAACTCTAAAACCTCACAAAGAGACAGCTTAGTTGGACGTAAATTAGGTTATTTTTTTAGAAATGAAAGGGAAAATACTTTAAACAAATCATATTGCTTTATCAAATAGTCACAATTACCCAATAACTGCTCTTATCATTATCATAAAAGTTATTGAACCACGGTTTTCAGTTATAAATGGTCGAAAAATCCTATTTTATACATACACATATTCACGTCTATAATCCCTTATGGGGTAGACACTTTTTTATTTCGGTCTTTATTTATCAAATTCGTATCAACATACAGACATATATCACGTCTTTATCACTTACGGGGTAGATAGAGCCAATAATGACAAGACTCGAAGGGCACGTTTATAATTCCCATATATTAATCGGATGCCAGCTCCAAGTCTTTTCTAAAACTATTTAATTGAAAAATATGTCATTTCTGTATTATAACGAGTTAAGGTATTAAACTAGAGAGTTCAGATTTAAAATGCGCAACTTTTGTGCGACACCTTTCATAAAATTTGAATACCAAGATACAAATGATCTGCTAGATTAAATATTATAATGCTACATAAAATGAATATTTCTAAACACCTTAGTAAAATATAATTTGTTATCAATTCTATAAGTTCATGACCTTTAACATGTGTCGTTCCATTAACACTTTTCGACTTAATAGGTATAATTGCGCCCATTGGGACGAATTTTGCCCATTAGTATTATTGTGTTAATATTAATTTAGAGGGATAAATTAATAAGGTAACAAAATTATATAAGCACTTTTTTATAGTGCTGGCCTACATAATTAGGTACTGCATTACAAACCATCTTAAAAATAATAAAAACCATGAGGATATTTAGCGTGAATTCATTTTATATACCTACCCTTATTTATAAATATCAGGTAAGCGTTTCGGAATCATGGTAAGTGAAAATATATTGTATCTGCGTACTCCTCCGGGAAATGCGTAACTGTGTGTTTTTTTCTTTCAGAACTACGAGAATTCCTAGATGCCAAATATCTTGCTTTTATAATTGTACATATACGAAAAATATTCACAATTATTCATTTAAAACTTAAATAGAGAGGTTCAATTCCATGGTTCAGGTAACTAATCAAATGATACAGTTCGACCATAGAACAGTTTAAGGCTGGCCTTCTAAGTCAAGGATGATACGAGGTGGTATTTTAGTTAGGTTCTTACTTTTAATTTTTACGAAGCATGAGACTTTTTGTCTTTTTTGTACTGTTACAAATATGAATTTTTTAATTAAATGTATTGTTTAAGTTTAAGTACAGTCATTAAAAGGTATCATTATACAGACTGTAAGATCGAGTAGAGGAAAGATTTAAAAGTAGAAACAAAACACAATTTATACATATATACGATTCTGCACAAAGTTTTGAATGACATTGCACACATATTCTAGATTCATACAATTTTTTTTACCATTATTGTCAATACATTACCAAAAAAGTATGTTTTGTAAATAGGAAGGAGGTCGATAAAAGTATGTCTTATATAAATACTTCCTGAAGAACTGTGGTATTTATTCAGAAAGGATTTATGTATATAATGAAAACCGCGTTAAATCGGATCACTTTTGTGAGCACTTTGCAAAACATCCTTTTTTGAAGTCTGTCAAAAAGAGGATGATGAATGTTTTGAATGTTTTTCTTACATACCCTTGAATCAGAAGCCGCCAATCCACTTGCAATCGCATTAATGGGTCGCCAAATATCCGGAGTGCCGATCAAACCATTTTTCAGATCATTTTGGAATAATTTTGAATCGAAATTCCATGTCGCTGCACCGAGAGTCCTGCGCTTCTCTAACACAGATTTTTGTAACGCGGCCTCGGCTTTAGTAGATTTGAAACTACTGAAAGTTTTTTCAAGAAAACCTCCCTTGGCTTTTGGTTCTTCTTGAGTGGCAACTTTTGAAGTTTTGGAATCAGTCTTGGCGCCTCTCCGTTTTTCCGATTCTTGTTTTGCCGGTTCTAGCACGGCGTAAATTGTTAGCGATAAAAAATGTCCGGCAACTAGAGACTGAAGGTCGTTTTTTTTTGTATCTTTTTGCTTTAGTTGAAACTTGAAGTCTTCGTTCCATATTGGCCAAGAGCTTTCCTGTAGTGTGGTTTCAAATTTGCTATCTCCAGGAAAAATTTTTACCTGTAAAAAGCAGATAAAATTTGATCAGTGCTATGAATGTCGTCGAGTAATCTTACCACTCTTTTTTTACTTTAGACAAGTAGTTTGTAAACCGACGCTGTAATGGTAAAAGAAAACGAAATACGAAAACCTGCACATTCAAACAAGTGGATGTGCAAGTTATAATAGAATTAGGCCTCTCTACAAGTTGGCGGAGGTCAGACGGGAGTGACGGGTATCCTCCACAGAGGTAAGGAAGCAACCGGGACTAACGTTAGGAGAAGTATGCAGAGCAACAAGATTACGTTCTCTACTTTCTATTTTATCTTGGTATCCAATAAAAAGTATTTAAGGTGCATATAAATTTAATCTTAAGTGCTTAGGTATCACAAATACACCTACGCAATTACTTATAAATTTTACTTAGATTCCTTTTTACATTGTCTTACCTTAGTGACAAAGAGGTAGATAAGGGACAATCACATTTAGTAATTACGCATGCGACAATATACTTACAATAATAATTAATAAACAAAGAAAACGGAGAAGCGCCGGGTTATGTTATTTTAAATATTTTTTAAGGACAATATACCTTTAGTCGTAAGGTATCGTAGGTTGATATAATGGATAGAAACATTATTTTAATAAGGTATGCCATTACTTTTCATTCGCATACAAATTCGTTAAAAAATTAACATATCTACAATTACGTCTTTACCTCTTACGAGATAGATTTTAAACATTGAGTACTTTTGGCTTATTACAATTTTAAGCAATTAGGTTAAATCAAACGTTTGTTATGAAGTATAACAAACGTTTGATAGAGTACATATTCCGCGTATAATGTCATTAAAGTATAATATCTGATTGCGATAATCAGTTATCAGTGATTCACAAGGTTAGGTCCATGTATATTTTGGTACCTACTTAAGAGAAGTTGTTTAATCAAATGTCACTTACGTTTCGTTAAGTATTCACAAAATCTTTTTGTGAATATGTACTCTAAATTTTTCATATAATTTCTGGTATGTGTAATTCTGGTGTGCACCTTCAAAATTAATGAAATACACACCTTTTAGGAATTGCGCATATCCAAACCTAGAAACGTTTCGTCGGAATAAATACCTGTTACTGGAGGATCTGCTGCAAACGAGTACTTTATGCGATCGAACTGTGAGCAGTAGACATTTTTGATAAATTTCAAGTGTTGAATGCATGTCATAATTGAAACTCTACCAACTTAGTAACAAACAAAGATACAAACATATAATTATATCTTTATCCCTTACGGGGTAAACAGCCAAGAGAGCCAACCACGTTGAGCTGTGCCATTGACTAACAAAGTCAGTTAAATACTTTAACTACTGGTAAATTTGTCTCCTGCTAAATAAGATACATATTAGTCCACACTTTATAGCGGTCAGCCAAAAATAATCTTGATTGGTATGTGTACTAAAACATTTAACTAAATAATGTTTACGGCTTCCATCCGCGTGTGAGTAAATTTCGCTTGCGCAATTACATAGGTGCGCAGGTGTTTATTTTTACTATTTTTAATGCATCCTACATAATCCAATTATAATAACCATGGTCAATCCAAATGGTTGCGGAGATCAGATAGGAGTCGCTTCGTGTAAAAATCTTACTCATCCAATCCACGATCCATGTTCAAAGGCACACCCCGGGCTCTTCTCCAGAGTGGTGGGGTGATGCACCCGGGATTCCAGCCAGATGGAAGATCTACTTAAAAAAATTACTTAATTAATCTTCATGGAGTATGTTCCGGTTGAATACCATGAGATGAGCTCGAGTCCGCCTATAATCACAATTCAGGTAGAAGCGGTGCGCGTACCTACTTTGGATTAAAGGTACCTACCTAATTTCCTCTCTGGTTACCTAAATGTGAAGATATCGGTTTTCCTCACGGTAGTCAAGTTTGGAAGGAATTCTATTAAATGCCTCATTATAATTATACAATTCCACTATTGCAAGCTTTAACGGTACCTAACTTAATGGTTCCCCTATTAGGTACTTCAGTATCAAGAAGGTATCTACTATTTATATTAAAACGTCAACTTATATAAAATGTAGGTACTTTAATGAAATAATTTCTGCAGATTTATAAGTTTAATATCTAAGTGGATACCTAGGTACCTGTTAATAAACAATCAGTCGGCAGTTGCTGACGCCGGCCTCAATTAGTAAAACAATTAGACGGATGTTCGTTAGTGTATCTCCGCTATGTAGTAGTTACCGCCCGCATACCGAATTCCAAACAAGAGATTATTAACTAGAACTTCAAGAGAAAAAAAACGGAGTTCACCCTATAAGAATTGTCTCATGTAAGTAAGTCTATAAAACAAAAACATAAGCTGTGTAAACGTAGCACGAATCTGGTGGATCGTGGGTCTACCCATAAGTGAGTCCAATAGCACTACCCTTTACTTACACCCTTCAGTAGTATCAGAGAAATCATAATAATTACAAGACAATAGAAATTCAATAGGTATTCTAGGCATCAGAACCTATAGGAGTGATGTCGTCGTCTTGCAACGCACGTAGTTTTCGGAGCTGTCAAATAAAACGATATTATGACTGATGTTGATGGTCGTGATAACCATCACTTATGGTGAGAAAAAACATCGTGAGGAAACCTGCACATTCAGGCAACTGGATGTGTAACCATATAATCCAACATGGGTTAGTTTCCCGTGCGAAGGAGCTCATACGGGAGTCACTACGTGTAAAAACCTGACTCACTCCATAGTGGTGAGGTTGCAACCGGGACTATAGCCAGAAAGGTCGTGATAACCATCAGTATTTACTAGTAGGTATACTAATGACTTTAGTAAGTACAAAAACTTATTATTTCCATTAAATTCATAAGAAAAGTTAACACATAAATAGTTTCCTCTTAATAAAAAAACTTGACCTATTGCGGTGCATAGGTCAAGTTAAATATTGGATACTGTATAGCCTTTTCATATGAGTTTAAACGTTACGTGTTCATCCCACTATTCAGGTTGATTAAATAGAAATAAGATCAGCTATCAACAGACCTTTCCAGACAGTATCAACATTTTTTTTATGTATTTAATCTTTGCTGTGGGGTAAGTGCTGCATGGGTCCCGGTACTTATAATAAGATCACTTCATGTCTTTCCCATGGATGTCTTAAAAGACGACTAAGGAAAAGCTAATAAACTTGGGATTCTTCTTGTAGGCGACGGGCTAGCCATCTGTCACTATTTGAATCTCAGTTCGATCATTGAGCCATACAGCTGAACGTGGCCTATCACTCTTTTCAAGACGTTTGGCTCTGTCTACCCCGCAAGGGATATAGACGTGAGTATATGTATGTATGTACTTACTTGTTAAATTTTTTTAAATAACTTACTTTGACAAGATATCCATGGGCCCTACTAAGCCCGAAAAAGGAAGGAAGGTGTCGCGCACCAATAACAGTCACATATAAAGTTTTAGCCACAGGATGGAGCGACAACTTGAATCCAATTTCCGGCTCCAGGCTCCCGCTGCCAGCTAATTGATTGTCCTTCTTGGTATTTAAAATATTCTTCAATTTCCCAAATGAAAACTCCATCGTAAACAAACTGCCGTCGCCAACGCGATATCAAGATACCAACCGCCGTAAAAACCGGTTCTTTGAATAAACTTATCACGTAATTGCAATTAAACGCGACTTATATCTTATATCATAAAAATTCATGGTTACATTTTCACTTGATAAAAACTACACTATTCACAAAATTAAACACGAAATTCACAACACTATTTGGACACCGACTGGGACAGTCATTGAGTTACTATGACATTAAAAAGGCATGTGTTGTGTGTATGAAGATCGCATTAGCACTATCAACATAACACGACCTCAAAAGCAATGCTCCTCGTAGCTACGATAAAAACATAACTTCTCTTTCACACTTGGACGTGGGGCTTAACGACCAAAACAACATGCGAATGCTTGGTTATCTCGTAATTTGACCGGTTAACATTGCTGAAGTTTACATGGATGCTAGTGACATCTAGCGAAAAAGACCTAAAACTAGAAATCGCTGTTCATAGATGGCGTTATTAATCGATATATTGAGTAGGATCTAAAAGTAGGATCGAAGAATTTTTTAAATGCTTTTCACGTTAGGGTAAGTTTTAATTTGTATCAGGTTCTGATATAAATTTACATTAAATTTACATCGTACGTCTATTTAACCTTTGGGAAGGGTTTGATTAATCTACAAAAAATAAGTAGATTTTAGGTACATACACACTGCAAATAAATGCAGGTGTGAAAAACGACACAATACATTATCATAATGAAAATATTATGAAATTTTATTGTTTTTCTTCGAACGGTTCACTTTACACAGGGTAGCAAGTGTCAAATACATTATACAATCGATAATTAAAAAAAAAATGCATCCATATGTGTCTTTATTCCTTACCAAGTAGAAAGAGCCATGAGTCTCGAATAAACTTTTGATAAAAACCTCACTCATAATAATTATCTTAGTATGCCTTTGAGGCCTGCACCATTGAAATTAATTATTTGAGGCTTTCATGTTAGGAACAACCATATTTTGATGGTAAAATAATTTCATAAAGTTATAGAGTAATTGACCGTATGACAACCTTGGGGAAAATCCAACCCAATACAGTAAAATTAAAAAAATGTTATCAATGTACCTAATTGAAAAAATGATAACCAGCGCAAGTGTGTTAATTAATAAATGTTCTGTGGCGCAGCGGTAGTACGCACTGTCTGTAACACCGGAGGTCCCGGGTTCAAATCCCGGCCAGGACATGAGGAGAAAAGAACTTTTTCTGATTGGCCTGGGTCTTGGATGTTTATCTATATAAGTATTTATTATAAAATATAGTATCGTTGAGTAAGTATCTCGTAACACAAGTCTCGAACTTACTTCGAGGCCAACTCAATCTGTGTAATTTGTCCCGTATATTTTACCATTGGTTGTCTTAGGCTTGACAGAAGCGCCAAAAGGCTACCTACCTTATTGCTTTTATTGTCAATACGTCTTCTTTTTGTCACTTACAAATTGCTAGTGCAAGAGATAACTGCTATTTTATTAAGAGGAAGGACACCCAAAAGGTTTAAAAAAAAATAGAATTCGGAATAATATAGATTGTAGAAATGATAAGTACTGGTGAATTGAGTTGCAACTGATTATTGTAACTCTAAAACTCAATTTCGAAATTTATTTGACAGCTTTTCAATACAACTTCAGAAAACATAGAAAATGCGTACCATGCATAAAGTGACACTTCGTTCCTAAAGTTTCGACATATTGTTCCGATTTCTATGCTTTAAAATCCCTTCATTACGAAATAAACCTATAAGCGATAGCACCAAACCTAAAAAATATTGGCCAAGTAAACTTTTTTCTAATTAGTGATTTAATGATTTTTTCTTCAAATAAAAGCTTAAGTACATTGAACTGGCTCAAATTAAGGTTGAAGACGGTTATTCATGAAAAATATAATTTAAATAAGAATGAGTAGCTAAGATTCGAAAACTGAATTATTATATTATGAATCTTCATAAACGTGTGCCGTGTGGTTGCCGGCACCAATACAAAAAAGAATAGGACCACTCCATCTCTTTCCTATGGATGTCGAAAAAGGCGACTAAGGGATAGGCTTACAAACTTGGGATTCTTTTTTAGGCGATGGGCTAGCAACCTGTCACTAGTTGAATCTCAATTCTATCGTTAAGCCAAATAGCTGAACGAGGCCATTCAGTCTTTTCAAGACTTTTGGCTCTGTCTACCCCGCAAGGGATATAGACGTGACCATATGTATGTATGTATCTTCATAAATCATTAAAAAACTTCAAAGACCGTGTTTAAATACAGTTCCACATTGGGTAAAAATAAAATAAAACGACAGTTATGAAAACTTTACTTAGCCAGTTCTTCATAGTGTAAGAAATTGTCAACAATGCAATAACAATAGTACTATTCTAGCCCCTGAATTTAGTGATCACTCTGCTTATGACCTCGACTATGCTATCGTAATAATGCACGATGATGGAGACCACGAGAACCAACATGGCGAAGCAGATGCCTGTGATGTACATGAACTGGCTGGCCTCTTGTGGTGTAGCCAGCAGTTCCTCACTGCTCGCGTCTCGGTCTAGAGCGTCGAACTCTGAAGTATCTGGGAAATACATATATTTATTTAGCAGTTAATTTCCGAATAGAATGACAATTTTCTAAATGTCGATGAGAGAATAGATAATTACAATTTAATCAAATTATGATGCCAAAGGTACCTGGTATCGAAAAAGCAATTAAACTAACTTCGAGACTATCCCTTAAGGGAAAGACTTAGTGTATTACATTATTATACATTCGTATTGTGGCCCTAACTAACACGTCCTAACTGCTCTTTTTAGTCATAGTCTAAAAAACGATTGAAGCAAAAACTTACCTGCTGGCGTTTCTACGTCACATACAACATCGCTCTCCGTTATCTGTAGGTCAAGTAATTCCCGTACTGACAACAACGCTTCGGCCGGGGCTTCCCCAGGGAACAAATAGTCACATAGATACAGTGAACCAACGGGAACTAGGACTCGTCTTGGAGGCTCGTTGAAGCACACTTTCTCTGTCATAAACATCAAATTATATATGATTGAACTTATTTTGCTGTATAAATTGCATAAATTAATACCCTTTGTTACAAATAAATTTACTTCAAATTATGTGTATTTTGTTTTGTTTGTTGACCACTCCATCTCTTTCCCATGGATGTCGTTAAAGGCCACTAAGGGAAAGGCTTACAAACTTGGGATTCATTTTTTAGGCGATGGGCTAGCAACCTGTCACTATTTGAATCTCAATTCTATTATTAAGCCAAACAGCTGAACGCTGCCTATTAGTCTTTTTAAGACTGTTGGCTCTGTCTACCCCGCAAGTGATATAGACGTGACTATATGTATGTATGTATTTCTTAGTAAAAGATAGTTTATTTTGTGTTCTAAGGCAAAAAAGCGCAGCAAAATTAATTTCATAAGTTGAAAACAAACAATAAAAAAAAAGTAATGTATAATTTTGATTGGACCATACATACCTTCAGGCAATAAATTGTCATCAATCAACGCATCACAATGCATTGTGAATCTTGATGCAAGGGACCTGATTATGTCTTGTTTAACTGCAGTCACTGCTTCACCTATAGTTGCTTTAGGACACATAAATATGCTTGATGAAACTACTCCGCTAAAATGTATGCTTCCATCACATTCTAAATATTCAACAGTCTCTGGCATTGAATTTTCCTGAAACAATTCAGTGTGTATATGACTAAATACTTCTTAGAGATAAGACTTAGTAAAAAAAAGTCAAACAGGAATCACAAATAAAGAGCACAATTTGGGTAGTATATAAAACACACAATGCATAAAATAAAATGAAATTTTAGTGAATTAAGTTAGGAAAAATAATGTGAATAACTTACAAAAGGCACAAACAAGGACACATGCATTGACTTTGGGGCATCTTGTACTTTTCCTGCTGTTTTTGGCTTTTTCTTCTTAATAAGTTGATCCAAAGGCTCAGTACCATCCTTCAGCTCGCCATCTATGAACAGTACACTAGACTCAATGGTCCGATGTGCTGACTCTAATATTTGCTGCGAATGCGAAACATTATAGTTATATTAAGTCTTTTTGTTTTGGCAGTGAAAATATATATGCATACATACATATGGCCACGTCTATATACCTCTCTGGGTAGACAATTTTTAGCTATTTGGCTTAATGATTTATGCTTATGTAAAAAGCATGTAACTAGTGAAAAAAATAATAATAACAATGAATTTTATTATTTGGGTAGTACACAATTACACATTTAATCCTGTCTAAATATACATATATGCTCTAAAATAGGGAAAATAATATAATGACTTTATTAATTGAAATAAATATAAAATATGTATACCAAAAAATAAGTACATTGAGAACTACTTTACCCCTTTCAACAGATTTATATACAAGTATTATTTTCTACATAAATTAAAAGAGGATTAGATAAAACTTACCTGAAATTGTTGTTTAACTGATATACCATTTTTCTTTACAATGACAGGATACACTTCATCAAATTCGTAATAACAATCCAACCTCTGCCATGTCTGGGGTTTGGCTAAGAACTTCCACTCCACAGGTTTAATAACAGTGTTCTTAGCGCCACCACCTACTTCCACACTCTTGCAAGTCAAGACTTTAGTACGAGTAGACATGTGCAAGACTAGTCGCTCATTCAAATACGGACAGTTACCATACATAAGCGGGTTCACACTCAAAACTTTGTATGTGTGATTTAATATAACTTTAATCTTGCTGAAGTAGTTTGGGTCTTCAAAAATATCTTCATCACTTGTAACAAATATTCCTGGAAAATTATGAATGAACAGATCAGATAAATATATTTTAATTTCAAAAACAGATTAATATATCACACCCTTTCCTCAAAAAGGTAAGCAGAGACTACATCTTTCTACTTGCCACTGTCATATGCATACATCATTTGCTTCGTCTTTCATATACATCTTTTGCTTCATCCTCATTTATCACTATAATATTAAATCATAATTTATTCACCTTGTACAAACATGCCACCAGGAAGCATTCGTGTGACATGCTTAGCATGGTCAGCGACCCAGGCCTCAGATATTTCAAGGAGTGTTTTGTTAAAGTCAACCTCCTTACTAGTCCCAAAACTTGATTCAGATCCTGTGTCTGATGCTTTCTCTTCTGGGGTCCGAGCTAAATGGATTACATTTTCCCGTGCAGTCGTAGACTGTAATGTTAATTTTTATGGTTTTAACTTTATTAAAAACAAATGCAAAATTGGTACTGTACACTACATACCTAACTGTTACCTATAGTATGACCTGTATTATCTCCAAAGAAGCTTCTTTGACATTACATTTTAGTAATAACTAGGACTTCAAGAGAATACAGTAATACCCCGACTTACGCTACCTCGACTTACGCGAATTCGGAGTTACGCGATTTAATTTAATTTCATTATTATTCGTTCAGTTAACAACAGGCACAGACGTGTAGTGCGGAATCGGCGCGTAGGTACATAAGTTACGATTTTGTGTTTTTTTGTGCGTTGTGCGACGACCTGAGATATTTACTAAGTACTATGGCATCCAAACGAAGTAGAACCGACTCTTTTCACTTGGTAGAATAATAAATTTAGAAGTGGATAGTGATGATGTTCAAGAGCTGTTGGATTCATACAATGAGGAGCTTACAATTGATGAGCTCATGACAATGCGTGAACAAGAGGAAGAAATTGATAAACATGATTCTTTGGATCCAGTTCAATTAGAAGATCAAATGACAGTTGGAAACTTGACAGAAGCCCTCAGTTCGATTGAAAAAGGGTTAACAATTTTGGAAAACATAGACTCCAATGAAGAGCGCATTTTTGTTACAAAACATAGAATAAAAAAATTACTAGGATGCTACGAGGAGATATTACGGGAGAAGAAAAAATCATTGACTCGTCAGACGACTTTGTTACAATTTATGATACCTTCTACATCAAAATAACTTCGGATTGTGTTTATACACTCTATTAATATAGTTTGTCATATTATCTAAAATTAGATACTAATTATTTCCTAAATTATTGTTTTATTTAGTCTCCAGTCCCAATTAAATATACTTTGTATGTCTTTATATGCAAAATTGTACCCCGACTTACGCGAATTCGACTTACGCGGATAGCGCTCAGTCCCACCTATCGCGTAAGTCCGAGGTATTACTGTATATCAAGAGATTTATGAGGCAAAATATTTATATTTAATTCATATAAGCATAAACCCACCTGTCCCAAAATAAGTCCAATAACGCAAGGTTCTTTGGACGCATACTGTTCCAAATATTGTAGACAATATTCAGGTGAATACACTGTTCTCACCATTTTCAAGATTGTTTACTTGAGTTTTGATAGAAACTTATTAATGTAATTGCTAAGGCGAATTGTAACGTAGACAACAAACTCAAATATTTTTATGTATTTTCTTGACTTGACATGGCTACATACATTTGTGCAATGTGCAGTGATGAAATGAAGTAATGGTGAAATGAGTGAATGCACCCACTCATAGTGTCAAAAAAAATCGATCAAATAATCGTTTCACAACAAAACCATTAAGTTTTTTTTTTACATTTCAGTGGTGTTTTTTTTATTGTACATTGTTAATACTTAAATAAAACAAACAGTCTTAACACACATAAAATTACACTTCTTTCCCAAAGGGATAGATAGATACTATATCTTGTCACTAGCTTCGATCCCTGCGACCGCAGTCACTATTTTCATTTAACGATATTTATGAAAATATCAAGTCAAAAAATGTTTCGTTTCAAAAGATACAATATTATATTCAGTAAAATAATGTATTCTAATTAATCAACCGATTGTTTATTATTCGATTTGTAATTCATATGTCCCATCCCTATAGGATATGTCGCCGATGACAGCTCAACAGCTGACTGTCAATGTCTGTCTGCTGCATGCTGTCAAATGAACGCATTTTTTTTTTGCTTCTATGATCAACAAACAAACTAAATAGAGGGATCAAATATCAAATGAAAAACCATGCTACATGTAATTTATTGAATCCATTCATCGTTTCATTCCAACATTGGTGAATAAGCTCCGTGAAATACGTGATATGAATGCAAAGTAGTATAATTTCAAACAAACGGTACGACTATAGGAAGTGACGTCAACGTCCACTTATTGAGATCACTTCCTCGTTCTCAATAGGTACGTAAGTTTTATAAATTAAAATTAGATTGATTTATAAAATAAATTATGACGCATCTTTAGTGCTTTTATATACGCTGCCTTTTTGATTATGGATTTTCCTTTTCATTTTGTTTGAATGGAAGAAATCCCAATCGGGGGAAGTCCGCTATTGTACATATGCTTCTAAATAAGAGTTAACAAACTATTTATTTAGCAACTAGAGTTCACCGGCAGCTCCGCTCACATGGTCCCGAAAAGTTCAGTTAAATTCCGTTTCTCCTGCGAAAAAATCTAATTTTAGGACACCCCACAGAAATCGGAATATTCAACATAACTTAGGTACATGGCAAATTTCGAATCTCTAGATTCAGCGTAGCTTCAAAATACTTTTATTGGGCCAAAAGGTTAAGCGCTCTTAAATCTGTCTGCAAAACAGACTTTTGAAACAATAAATCAAACAAATATTTGCGGTGTCAAACTTAATTTATTTTAAAATCAGACACATAATAATGCAGAAAGCAATATTAAATACCTAGTTACATTATGAACCACTAATGACGAGTAACTAGTATGCGGTATCCCCACATTACATACAAAGTCATCAAAGAAGCATGAACTTAGTAACAGTTTAGAAGTTAGTAATACATCACATTGTATTTTAGCACCGATAGGCATAAATTAAAATTCGTCAATAAAAATCGGTGTAGTAAACTCAAAATATTAAATTCCGGTGCGCCTATTATAGGTAGTTTATCCTTAATTGAACTTGCATTTAGAGAAATCCATTTCAGGGTGTTGTTCCATAAACCTAAAATCAAAGAAAATAAAATATTATTGTTAAGAAACCATATATCTTTCACTAGAGAACACAAAAACAAGTTTGAAAAATATCAATCTCGATCTAAAACTCGTGATGAAATACCTGAAACTCGGTCCAAATTGTGATCTCTAAGAAGATAACAATTCTTAATATCAATAAAACACTAACACTAATGGAGTTAGATATTCAAGTACAGCTATGCCTGTACCTAATAATCATTCTAACATCCGTCAGTGACCGCCAGACCCGACCATAAAGTTATGAGGCACAGCTAATCGGTAATTATCTAAACGGTGCGACCGATTTGTTCATGTCGTTTAAGTATTACACGCAAAATACGGAAATCGCCAAATAACTAATATAAGAAACTAGCTGTGCCCGCAACTTGGTCCGCGTGGAATAATTATTTTGGGCATTATTGAGTCCTCAAGCATGAATAATTTTCCCCGTTTTTTCACATTTTCCATTATTTCTTTGCTCCTTATAGTTGCAGCGTAACGTTATATAGCCTAAAGCCTTCCTCAAAAATTTAACGCAAAAATAATTTTTCAATTCGAACCAGTAGTTCTTGAGATTAGTGCGTTTAAACAAACAAACAAACTCTTCAGCTTTATAATATTAGTATAGATGAGACAACCATTTGCTGCAATGATTCAATTTGAATTTCAAACTAATTTTATTATAAACCTTTAGAAACATCAAAAAGTTATATTTACTAACATTTATACTACTTATTTGTATTATTGCTTTTTATTAAATAACTTACTTTTTAAGGACGTCTTGCTTCTTCTGTTCGTCACTAGTGGGGAGCCCCATCTCTTTTTGTCTTTGATCGTACATCATCTTTTCTACTAAGCCTCGAGTTTCTCCGTCCAAATCGGACAACTTGGAAGGTTCTGTAAATGAAATTGATAATGCTAATTCAAAAGAGTGAATTTATTTATTTTTAAATTCGATAAACTCAAGAAAATATATATCGAAACAACTGTAACTTTTCTTCTTTCTCATGGCGGTAGTCTCACCTCACTCACTCTCTGGAGAGAACGAGGCGCGCCTTTGACCTTTATCCTGGATTGGGTGAATCAAGTATTTACCCGAAGCGACGCCAGTCTGTCTTCCGCAACCAACTGCAACCCGCGACCAGGGTAACTAACCCATGTAACTACCTACTTAACCTTAAATTCATACCACGAGACCTCCAATATCCAATAACAACAAAAAATGTAGGGGACCTAAATTCAAATCGTTCACTCGTATACATTATTAAAATACATATGAGTCAATTCGAGTTACGTGAATTTCAACTCGATATATGGAGTCGCGTATTTTCCAATTTGGCATCATCACAACCAAAATCGACTCCCTAATCCTAACAAGTGGTGTAATAATTAATCCTACTTAACTTGTACAAGTGAAAGCGTTCAAATATGATATTAAATTGACTTTGTTCGATGATATAAAAAAATATTACTTTATTGTACGAGTAAGACTGCTCGTCGTAGTTTACAGCTATATAATAAGTAAGCTTGATAAAATAAAATAAAAAACAACCTAAAAAGTTCAGTCTAGTCTTCACTGAAGGCGAGTACGAACTACCTAATCTTTACTAAAACCATATTGGACTAGAGTTTCAACGGATAATATCCCAATAGGATCTTACCTGGATTAATTTTCTTGGTAGATATTTCAGGGTCCGTTGTTACCAAGCGACTCCACCAATTCATTTTGTTCACCTACAATAGAACAAACAACATTGTTACCAACAGCTAAATTGGTCATTAAATTTAATAGGTATCCGCGAGAACACTTCATTTCATGTAATAACGAAGTTAAGTTTAAAATAATTATCCTAAGTAATTTTAGAAAAGTGTTACAAGGTTTATTTATGACATTTGACAAAAACTTTGTTAGAGTTAAGAATTTTCTTTGAATCTACTTGGTTTTATCAACATATGACTACGATCAAGTCGACAGCCTGTAATGTTGTAAAGCGGTCGATACTTTGAGCTACGCCCATATTGCCCATTGAGCACAGTGGTGAGGTGATGATGGATTACCTTTTCCAAGTTAACCAGCAAATTGCGTCCATCCTGAAGCACCCAGGTTGACTCCTCTACCTTAACGTCGGAGTCCAGCTCACCGTCGATAATAAGGGGTTGACCTTTGATGCCGACCTTCAGGTGCTTCTTATTGATGATCACAGTCAGGTCACGGGGTCGTAGGACTTGGCGAAGTGGTACTCTGAGCTGTATGCAAATTTTGTCAATTTAATATATGATAAATAATTCTAGTTGAAAGTTGGCGAAGTCAAATAAGAAGTCAGTCGAACTAAAGGTCAATTGGCAATATGTGAGTAATATATAAAAAACCCCAAAAGACGTGCTTTCGAACGACCCTAACTGCCAAGAAGATACATGTATATTGATTGGTACTAACAAATACATTCAGAACCACTTTGAATACAATATATGCCCAGAAAGTCCGTGAACCAAAATTCGTATGCAGAAAAGTGTTACAAAAATTCTATCAAACATTTTCCGCGAATCTGTATTTTTTAAAATCGGAGTTTTGCCATCCAAGCTTTGTGGCTGTACCTAGAGAATGAAAAGATCACACTTTCGCCGTTACATCAATTGTTTGTTAGGGTGTAATTATCATATCTCGCCCACGAGACTGCGATTAAGTACTTATGTATCATTGTCTATTGTGTGAACTCATTTCCTATACCTATGACGTATGTATGTTATGTTGTAACGTCGTAAAGGAAATCAAAGTCCTTTTGACCACGGAATGTCGTGTCAATGAAATATTAATCTGAGACGTAGATGGGTATAATTTTATCAGAATTAACACACTACACTTTGTTACTTTATTCAAAATGTCAAAACAACAAGTTTTAATAAAAGCAAATCAGAATGGGGTGAACAAAAATCATTTCTATATTGCGTCATTGGGGTCAACTATATGACGCTTTTATCATGATTACCATACACATAAACGGGAAAGTACTCAAGGTTCATGTAACTGTATAAACAAGGACATTTTTTATTATATGATGTATACCTTAACATACACATGTTTTAAAGGCTGCGTAGGAACATTTACTTGGTGAGTAATATGGTAAAAGCTGATCAGCTCAAGCTTCACTACTGGAATGCTCAATGCCTTTTTATATACATTGTTGTTCCGGCTGTGCTCTCTGTCCGCAGGTCCGGAGGAGCTAGGAGAGGTTAAACAAAATATCAACCTGACGAGTGTGAATCGTAGTTTTGGTGTTCCACGGGTTGACCCGACTTGACCCGTAAGTAATAGTTATAAATTCAGTTCCCTGAACAGGTACTTTTACGAACATTTCCCACGTCTCAAATTTTTACAAGTTCAATCAAAAACTCAGTGTATGGTTAAATTAAAAGTACAATGATATGAAATGAATTTCAGTTTTCTCGGGGAGGTAGGATAGATAAACCACAAGGTGTTAGCTATAACTGACAACTTAATGACGTTCAAAGAATACGGAATGATTCTAAAACAACAATTATTAAGTTTCACAAGAGGACCGCCAGAACCAACATGTTCATAAAATAAAGAGGAAACAGAACAGAGATAAAAATTGACACTAGCAAGGTTTTATTTCAGACCATACAAAATACAGACATTTTGGTTGAAAAATGATTTGGGGGCACGTCAGTGGTCGCCCCAGACAAGTCGAGCAAGCGAAGAGGAAGAACGGCCGTCCTAATTATCTTTTCCATATTATTATTTATGCGTCGCAGCATGTTCACTTGGACAACTAGGCACGACTAAACGCTCATCAGCCGTGTGACTGAAGATTAGTTGAGAGACGTTCACAATTAGGTAATTGTTATTTTTTTAATTTAAATAACCTTATTACACTACAAAATATCTCGTAACAAATAAAAAATATCAACTGTTGAAGAAAAAAAATACTCTGTAATCATAATATTTTGTGTTACGAACGACCAAGAGGCGTGATGGCCTCGCATTCCTCGCAAGGACGATGCGAGTGGATATACTCATGTCAACCGACAAATGGACTGCATTTGCGGTTTGGACCCATTAAAACAATATTGATTAGGTATAGGGACGTTTAATAAAACTTAAAACGTTGAATAATTGAGCCACGAAATGCATAAAATAAACTCATCCTCTCCCTCTCTCCCATCCAAGCAAGATCCTAGGATAGGACTAGAGGAAAACAAATGTATACTTACTCCAATAGTAACGATGCAAAATCATTTTTGAGACACTGTCTCACCTTTAAAATAAGATGGCCTTATAATTTCAAATTTAGGGAACTCCAAAACATTATTAACGCACGGAATGAATTTTTATTATCTATCAGTTCACAAAAAAAAAATGGTTCACATATTTATAAAAGTACATAGAATAATATATTATGTAACGACATTTGGCAATGGTTATGTTAATTTGCTTCCGTTTTTGTATCTTGTTAATGCAAGTGATTGTTTAAATTATTCGCATTATGCAATCTATTGGTATAAAGACCGTATTCTCAAATCGGAAAAGGTTCAGGCTTTAAATTGGATATCTCTTCATTCGCCGTCGTTTTTTATGAACATCGCAGTGACCCCAAGTTCAATAGCTAATTAATAATTTATAAGTAAATGGTAAAATTAAAACATTGTGTTGACACATTATGAAGTTCTCAATACTATTAATAATCTTCAAATAAACAACATAATATGTAGGATGACCATGATCATTATTCAAGTATGCAATGATGAATAATAAAAAGATTACGCGTAGTTTTATACAAAATATGGATAGTTCAATGTTAATTCACATTGAGAAATTGTATATAATGATATTAATAAGAACGATTGACCGCTTGTTCATTAAGTCTTGTCGTGAGACTTAACAAAGACGCCTAACATTTACAAATTTACATACATATAATCACATCTATATCCCTTGCAGGATGGACAGAGCCAACAGTCTTGAAAATAGTGATAAGCAACGTTCAGCTGTTTGCCTTATTGATAGAATTAAGATTCAAATACAATTTTGATAGTAAAGATTTAAAAATTGGTTTTTGAAACAGCTACATTATGCCATAAATATTTTATAAGTAGCTAAATAATATTAATATCACAATTATTTACAATACATACTGTGTGTTTTTTTTCTTTATTTATTCAAACTTAATGCACATAGAATGTACAAAAGGTGGACATAATGCTATATGGGATAGTTTTAAGACTTTCTGGACCATTCATTATCGACAAAGGAGCTCCTAAAAATATTATAATGAGGATAAAACTGATGCAGTAAATATTTATAACTTTTAAAGCGAGAACAGTTATAAAAATAACGATTTGTCTAAATTCGCTGATCCCGGACCTAGAGATCCGGCACTATTTATCGCAACGAACTCGATGGAATTTCTACGCACAACTATTCACTGGCGCCATATTTATTAAATTTATCAAGTGCTAAACCTGTTATAATTCGACTCATACAACAATATTATAATTTTTTCGATTCGGCTTTATATGTGTCAAAAGTGGGAGGACATTTAAATGTTAGATGATTGGGTAATGGTGGACCGATGTTGATGATATAATTACATTCCAATTAAAGCTTGATTCGTGCTTGTGCGTGTGACTGAGAAATTAAGCAAGCCTCTGATCTTTTGTTGCATTAACGAATAACTTCATAAGAACCTTGCAGTTTAAAGTAACTGTGTATGTATGTGTAACTCAATAGTGCTATGTTATAATAATGCCTTTACAAATTATCTGTATAATATAAAATATTGGGCTTTATACTCCAGAAAATATGAGATGCAGTTGGTCACAAGCATGATCGCTTGATTGCATTCCTTGTCCTAGGCAGTGATCTGGCCTATTTTTACAAATATTATGTAATTTAATTAAATAAACGTAGAGCAATTAACAAACTTAAGATCTTTTTCCCTATTAGATAAATACTTCAATGACAAGTCAATTCTAAAAATATATAAGTCTGAATGTTTTCTACCAGGGTCATTATCATCATCTTCCTGGCTCTCCGGAGAGGAGCCCAAGACACGCCTCTGACCAAGAACTTTTATTTACCCAAAGTCTGGTTTTTCTTTAAGAAAGTGTTTTCTGATTTCCGCAACTATTTGCAGGGAAACCTAACCCATATTCGGACATGGTTAGACACCCAGTTGCTTGAATGTGCAGATTGCTTTGCGATATTTTCGCTTACCATAAAATCGTCGGAACAATCATATTAATGTAGGTACATAACTCAGAAACTGATTAAATATTGTAGAAATATCGAATTAAGGCAGAAAAATCGTCAAAAAAAATTAAATTTACAAATATGCTTTATCGTAGTCAGGATGAGGTTTTCAAATTACTATAATTGGAATTAATTCAATATATTATTGTTAATTAATGAAAGAAAATGTTTATAAATTTCCTCAAGGCGTCAAGCAAAGTTTAGAATGACTCAATTGAATCTTTTTAGCCATGTTACCCATTTGTGTTATAACATAAGTACATTCAGTTGCCACTTCATTCGAACTGGTTTCCAAGATCCCCATGCGGAAGCCAAGCCTCAGGTTGATACACTTGAGACCAACTAAACGAATTATATTGGTACTTGGTAAATGTCACTAGTATTGTTGGACATAGTATTGTGCTCGTAAATTGCATATAGATTGGCACTTGCATATCACGAACATAGTTTGAATAAAGTATGTAATTGATGTATTAAGTAGGCTTGGCACATAAATTTCTTTTCATAATATTTTTATGGTTCATGCTAATGGTCATTTTTGCTTTTAAGGTTCATTTCACTATTAAAAAATACTCTTTTTTCGTGACTTGCCTTTGTGAGACTATTTTTTCGCGGTTTAATACAAAACTTAGATTTATCTAGAAAAAAAGGTGTTCCTTTTAACCAAAAAAGGTAATCCCTTTAACTTTTTTAACCATATAATTTTTAACTGAATCAAGCCATTTTATTGTACCATATATGACGGTGGAAAGATGTAATCTCTGCCTACCCCTCCGGGAAAGAGGCGTGATTTTATGTATGTATGTATAATTCGTGACTAAGATGCATTTAGAGTAAGATTTATTTATTTATTTAAACTTTATTTAACTTTACATGTGGTTCCCGACACCAATAGAAAAAAGAATGGGACCACTCCATATCTCTCCCATGGATGTCGTAAAAGGCGACTAAGGGGTAGGCTTATAAACTTGGGATTCTTCTTTTAGGCAATGGGCTAACAACCTGTCAATATTTGAATCTCAGTTCTATCTTAAAGCCAAATAGCTGAACGTGGCCTATCAGTCTCTACAAGATTATTTAGCTCTGTCTACCCCGCAAGGGATATAGACGTGATTATATGTATGTATGTATGTTTATGCATGTAAAATGTACAACAAGTGGACTTCATGCCTAAAAGTATTCTCTGCCAGTCGAACCTTTGGACCAAGATACTGATTAACTAAGATAACTGAGATGGATTGATTGGCTACATATTATTATAAAAGTAATTTGACATTTCATGTAGGTTGACGTAAAGTAAAAAAAAAAGTAAAAAAGTATTTATTTCGTCTCCGTAGGCACAGAAAAATTACAAAAAATGTACAAAATATTGGTGGAGACTGGGGTCTCTTAAAGACTCGAGCCTGTGTAACAGTACGCCATGCTCTCACAGCGGTTGAAGAAGAAGTACATGCAATTATTCTAATAGTACGTATAAGTATTATAACGTACTACATAGGTACATACATATGGTCACGTCTATATCCCTTGCGGGGTAGACAGAGCCAACAGTCTTGAAAAGACTGAATGGCCACGTTCAGCTATTTGGCTTAATGAAAGAACTGAGATTCAAATAGTGACAGGTTGCTAGCCCATCGCCTAAAAGAGGAATCCTAAGTTTATAAACCTATCCCTTAGTCGCCTTTTACGACATCCATGGGAAAGAGATGGAGTAGTCCTATTCTTTTTTGTAATGGTGCCGGGAACCACACGGCGTTATACGTACTATTAGAATAAAATGATAAATAACCGACTCAATTTGACATCAGTTAAATTACATTTTAAAATATTTTTCGTTACCTCATTATTTTTCGCGGCAGAATTAATTGATTTAAGTGCATTTTTTGTCGTGCTAATGATAGAGTACAAAGATTTTAACTTAAGGCTAAAATTAATGATAACATGAAATCTGCTTCCATTGCTTTGTGTGAGAAGAAAAATAATTGGTAAGTTGATCGCAGTTTGTTTTAGAATTTAAATAAATTTGATTAATTGATATTCTATATCTATTTATTAATTAATTCGCATTATCCACTTTCTACATAGCATAACAGTTCTTCAAAACTTCAAGGTCAGAGAAGAGTCAAGTTCGTCCGATTCCTGTAATGTTATTCCTAATGCAGACGCCGCGTCCTCGCCGCTAGCGGTTGCGCAAGCGCAATACAGCAGCAACGGGAGCTGCGTCATTTAACCCTAGTAGAAGTGTTGACGTGACCAGGCACAACTATTACTTCTTATGATTTTCCTGCAGTGTGTATGCAGACATCGTCAGTCGTGCGTCTAACCACTTAGTGATAACATTTCTGACAAGGAATTAATACTATTGAGAGGGTAAGAACTTCTCATTTTAAATATCATCAAACTTCGATCATCACAGGATTAAATTAATTTAAAACATAATCCTCACAATGTTATAAATTTCCAAAATTGAACCGTGACATTAACCTGAGCAAAACATGCAAGGCGGTTTTCCAGAAAAATGTAGATATTAGTTAATCCTGCCTATAAGATAATCAAAAAATCGAATACCTTCATGACCGAGTCATTCAATTCTGAGAATGCAAGGTAAAAATAAAGGAAACTTATCCACAAGTTAATATTTTTCTAACAATACTTTATCATGATGCTAAGAACTCCGTTAACAAAAAGGAAGTTTATTGATTAAATTTTAATGTTTTGTTAAATTTTTTATCATTTAAAGTGCAAATTTTACGCACAGAGCTGCTACGTGCAACTTCATATATAAACCTTGGTGATTGTTGTAACACTCTCAGTACGACTCTAGTCGCTTTGCCGCTTGGAGCAGGCGCGTCCCACGACGCCGGCGCACGGAGAGGGCGAGAGAGCTAACTCGAAAGGAACTGACGAGAGGAACAACGATAGACATGTGGACCGAGTGAATGCAGTGATCTGTGACGTAATAGTGAACTACCTATTAAACAAAAACAATAAAGCGTGGCGGTAATAGACAATGGATGCCAAAAGCCCGGTGAGTGATGCTACTGTAAGTTAGTGAAAAGAAAGAGGCAAATTTTTATAACTTTACTGTTCAGTTTCTTTATATAAACATGTAATAATAATATAGTAAATTAATTCAATATACATACTTCAATACATTTTGAAATAACTGTTTGCTAGGATTTATCACTTGCTGTTGCTCGTGCTCTATCAAGCAAAGCAATGGTCACACCGTAGACTGTTTCTTTACCGAAATGAATAACAAAGATTGATTATTTGATGAATTAATGGTTTCAAAATTAATTTCTTATTTAACACTGTTTCTTTACCCGGGTAAAATCTAGTCGTGAGATAAATCCGTCGTTGTAATTGCAATATTTTTGTTAGAATATTTCCTAATTTATTTATACAACAAAGATTACAAAAACAACTAAGCGATTATCAGTGATTTTTGTATTGGACTGATTAGAATGGTTTCAATAAGTAAGGACTACTTTTTAATTAATTTATGACTACTATATGTGGAAAATGATATCTTGGCAAACTTAAATATAAAAAAACCGCCATGGGTCACCTTCTTTGTACTAAGGAGAAGATTATAAACAATAGGACAACCAAGCTAAACATCTTCGCGTGTTGAAAAGTTGTAGATTAAAGAAGGTATTTTTCAAGGTTACCAAGAGAATGACTTTTGTTGAGTATTGCAACTACACCACATACATACATATAATCACATCTATATCCCTTGCGAGGTAGACAGAGCCGAAATTCTTGAAACGTTCAGCTCTTTGGCTTATGAGATTCAAATAGTTGCTAGCCCATCGCCTAAAAGAAAAATCATATCCCTTAGTCGCCTTTTACGACATCCATGGGAATGAGATGGAGTGGTCCCTTTCTTTGTTGTGTATTGCCGGTTACCACACGGCACTACACTACTTATAAAAAAAAGACCAATTTTTTGCCTAAAACTTATTTTATCTGTTTTGACAATAGAACTAATTTCAATCTATATGAAGGCCTCGCTCGACCACTTCAGAATGTACTTAAAACATAGGCTGACGCAGGCAAAACCCAGAGTAAAATATATACTTACTCAGTGATCAAGAAAAGACAACGAACCAAATCAAAATAAACAAACAAGAATGTGGTTCGCAGACGATACTGGTTACGATACTTGGTCAGATCCGCATTTACTATAAATGTCTACAAAAACAAGTAAATGACGAAAATCGCATTAATTACAATATCTAAACAGTCTTCTGTTGTGAATTTATGTTTTTATGATGTTTTGTTGACATGTCATAAACATATGTTGGTATTTATTACAGTATTAAGTTTTATAGGTCCTCTTTATGATATTCCTGCAATATTATATTTGTGTCCAATTAAATCCTATACTAAAATCAAATACGTCAGGGTCAATACTTTTCCGATTAGGATGCAATCGGGTTAAGATTTTGATAAATGTAGATGCAATTTTGATAAAATTTTATTTCACACGTTGATACGAGTAGTTTAAAGCATATGCTTTTTACGTGGCGACTAGTGACCTACTGCAGACATTAAAGCTAGATAATCGCAGAGGTAAAACAAATAAAAAAGTGATTGTAACTTTAAAGATTTCTTACTTGCCTACCTATTTAGTTTAGGCAAATACCAGACAATGCATTGTTACAGACCAATATCATACATACCTACATAAAATCACGCCTCTTTCCCGGAGGGGTAGGCAGAGACTACCTCTTTCCACTTGCCACGATCTCTGCATATTTCCTTCGCTTCATCCACATTCATAACTCTCTTCATGCAAGCTCGGCGGTTTCGGTTACTTTTAACCTGACCCTTTACCAGGACGTCCTTAATTTGATCAAGATACGTTCGTCTAGGTCTTCCCACTCCGACCTTTCCCTCCACACCCTCCATGTTTATATATGCTTAGTCAACCTGTTTTCATTCTTCCTCTCCACATGACCGAACCATCACAACACACCCTTTTCTATTCCTGTAACTACATCTTCTTTCACATCACAACATTCTCTTATCACGCTGTTCCTTATCCGGTCACTCAATTTCACACCCAACATACCTACTCCTTAACGCTCTCATTTCCACTATCATGGCTAGATTTAAAAACTATAATAGTTAATGATATATTGCCTGGCAATTCTTTATCTTACTATGAAATAGTAATATTGTTTGCATTATAACCGCAGTAACGTAACTTGCGAATTGAGTGCTGTCATCCTATAACAACACTTGACTTAGAAGGTTAAATATACGGAAGGGAGTATAGTTACAATAAATGATATTAAAAGCAAATACGCAAAACTGAAATGCTAATAAGTAAAACTAATACAAATGTATTAACTTTTTTAGATAACTATAACAGTTCCTTTAGCTGATGTGCATGAAAATTTATTGTTATTATTAAAATAAAGCTAAATAAGGTAAACACAAATATATTCCGACAAGATAAGTTTGCCTTTCAACTGAGTTACCAAGTGTACTTATTTTGTAAATATTGCAACGAGTTGGATTGAAAGGTGTTTTAAATCGGGTCGTTAGTCCTTGCGTACCTGATCATCTGTCCAGGTGAGAAAAAACGAACTAAATGGCACAGGGACAGACAAGTTATGCCCTCGGCGCGCGGCCTTCACATTTCCCAACACCCGGACTTAGCGCGCATCCAGTCCGGCGCATTCAGCAAACTAAATCGGCGAAAGGTGACTGAGCTAAGTCCATTAAAATATCATATTATACACTTAGCATTGTCTTTTCCATCATATGATATTAAGGTCAATAGATTCTAAACCTTTTGCTTAGATCATACAAATCATGTGATCAGATTAGAATTTTATAGAAAAAAAAATTCTTCTTCTGATAAATATGTAGAGTTCACATATTATGTAGTTCTGAATATTCATAGTGAAGGTATGAAAATAAATAGTGGACGAAAAATGTTCATTGATCCCACATTTGGAAATACGAAAAAACCTAAATAAAATATGAAAAACATCTTTCAACATACTTAAGTGAATTTCAAGATCTGACATTGCATAATTTTGTTCGTCTGAGGTCATGTCTGTTTATTATTTGTATAATGGGTACGTACTAAGAAAATATGATTGAGCATGTAACGGATTATATATGATACTTATCTTGAGACATTAACTTTTATTGAATAAAGTAAAATAACAAGTTCAAAAGTAATGCAATTATTTCCCTAAAACATAAACAAATAAATTAACTTCGCCATTCTTATAAATAAATATTCACGGTATTTTAAAAGTATTAGGTATTTATATGTAGTTATTTAATAATATGTAGTTGATAAAAACCCCGACACTTATTTAAGTTCCCTTTAAAAAGTAAGAAATTATTTAAGAAACTCAATCTTAAAGTACCTAAGTACATATAAAGAAATAAGTGCGTCGCGTTACGGGACCTATTTTTATTTACCCACGATTTTTATAAAGTTAAAGTAAATTAGTTTGGTTAGAATATTTGTAATTAAATTGTAAGGTTTAAAGCGATTTATTACTTACTTTTTAAAGGGAACTTAAATATGTGTATATATTATTAATTAGTACATTTTGGAAACTCTTGATCAAGGATCAACACGGCAGAGACACACACACGCACACTTTTGAGTGATACGTATCGTTTTTTGCGCTGGGAGTTAAGTTTCGAACCCCCTTAATTAAATCTTCAGTATTCTCTATCAGTGCGCTTTCACTCAAGTATATTTGCAAACATGCGAACTTTCATCCTCATTTTCAACTCCCACAACATTTAAACGCTCTTTTGCGTCGGGGGTTAAAAAATACACAGATTGAGCTAGTTGGTTTCATGGTTACCAATAAACATGTACCTACATGACCATTTTTAATGGCAACTATAGAAGCACTGGCATGCTATTAATTTCTGTAAATAACGTAATAATTCTTGTTGCAAAAATCACTTGTTAGTAAAACTACTATTAATAGTGTTTATGTTACATCACACATAAAGTATTGCACAAAACGTAATTTGGTTCTAATGTCACAAGCATTTATTGTATGAGTAGGTCACTGCATACCACAATAGTTAATTTTTTTTAACCTGCTGTGAGAGTTTGAATCAACTTTTGAAAAATATCTCTGTACACAGACTCAGAAAAGAAAAAGAATCATGGCAAATAGAACTCTACAATCTCTACCTAATCGGAAATAGGCGTCTACACAGACGCCACACAGACGTGTGTTAAAAAGATGGTTATATTCTGATTTCCTACAAGGATGCATGTTGATACCTAGATCCTGAATGTCAGGCCAGACACTCGATATGGATTTTCCACTTAAACGGAACTAACAGACAAAACGACAGTTGATGTAATGAGATTAATTCGACTATTGTAAGTATGATGTTAACGTACGCGTAAAAACCCTTAACAATATCATCAACTTCAAGATACTCATATAATAAATGAGGCATTTTTAGGATCCGTATATACAATCTGTAATTTCTTCAACATTTACTATAAGTTCTAAAAGCATCATGTCAATATTTATGACCACACTTTATATCGCTAGTTTTGATATATTTACATAAAATTGCAAAAATGTAAAATATCACGTGCTTCGGGATTTCCTTTCGCCTCGAAGGTGTATTTATCACCAAATGTATTTAAATTTCGGTGACGACATCGCAACAGAGCAAGTTACATTACGAAATGTATAAAAGGTAGTTCAAATTATGGACGAGAAATATGTAGGTCAAATACCCGGGTTTATTTTTTTAATTAAACTTATCGGTTTTATAACGATTTTGCTAGATAAATTTAATCAATATCGACAAGTATGTTAGGGTAAGCATTCACAACATACTCAAATTTGTAAAATTACAAAAGCCCTAAAATAATCAAAATAATCTAATGTTCATAGAATATATTATTATTAACTGATATGTATAAGATTCAATAAATTGTGTCTTGATCTATGCATGTATGTAATCAATATATTTATTTGTTATTAAAATTAACTGATATTGTTTTTTCTTTGCCAAAATTCCACCACAGTAATTGTATTTAAATGTAAAAAAATGATTGTCATATAAATAAAAATCAGTTAAAAACCTGCTACGTCACAGAATCTCAAAATTAATTATCGAAACCGGTCACAAACGCAAGAAGGACACTGCCAAGCATTTCTTATTTAATGATATATAACGGGTAACGTTACAGGCACCGTTTTCGGCAACACCAACTTGGGTTTTTTTGCTTCATATCATAAAAAAAAGTTTAAAAAAAAGTTGTGCTTTTGACCTCATAGGACTTATCATTCAGGAGATGTTACTGTGATTTTACGGTGACTCACAAAACGATACTAACTAATATAATACTCGCATTCGGATATGTATTTTATCACTTTACATACAATAAAATAAATAAATGAACCACATACTATGGCCCACTATAAACTAAGGTATGTTTTGAACGATACACATAAGCCCAGCACACCAAGACCAGCAGACAAAAATTGTAAACTTAAGTACAAATTTTCCTTGCGCCGATAACCAAACCCAGAACTCCCGGTATGGTGGGCTGATGTGGGGCACTGAGTCACAGACCACGGAGGTCATATAAAATTAAATTAAACAGTTACCTTATATGCAGTTGACACAAAAACACAAGACGATCTTGTTTGACGCTCATTTAACATGACGCTAGGAAGCTTTGCTGTTACTATTTTTCAAAGACCCTAAGCCTTCAAGGTAATGACGGAGGCATTGTATAAATTCCGGTAACTAAAACGTTCACGACTTACGTACGTACGTACGGCTAGTTTCATAGGTTATATGGTATTGGGATCCCGGATTTAAGGTTTGAATTGTTCCACATAAAACGTAGACATTTTTTGGAAGAATGTGGAATGCATAGACCTGAAATATTAGTATTTATACCTACTAATAATATAAAATTACCTACTAACTACAAATAAAATACTTATGTTATAAAATTCCGTTACTCTTTTGATGATAATTTTGCGGGGTCGCTAAAATTTTCCAGAATCGAATACAGGAATCTAGAACCGCGTCGTTTTAAAAAGTCATTTAATATAATATTTGGGTAGATAAGCTTTTGTTATGAGCGATCGAGCAGAAAGTAATTTATCGATAGGAGCAAAAACTTATCGTTCATAGCATTTATAATGAACCACGTAATAAAGGTATAACAGCAACTTTGGACGTCAGATAATGATGTCATCACAATGCGTGTATGAGAAGAATCCGGCGAAGTAACCTCTTCCAAGGTAACTTTTTTTATTATGAAACATGCTTATCCAATAATAGTTTATTACTAAGTTTTATCGATATAAAAAGAGGGATGTTACTATAATTTATAGAATGATCTCATTCGTTGCGAGTAAAAAAATTGAATTTACCGAAACTGTCTGGGTCTTATCATAAAAATCAGTGACTCTTAAGCGTACATTTTCATACTAAAATATTTTTCTTTTACTTATATATTGTATTCATTTTAACATTATAAAACTAGATATCCGGTTACTTTCTGTGGGTCATGATGTAATTTACAACGCAGTCAATGAAGCGGTTTAGATTCGAAACTCTGAACAGGATGCACTTTATCAATTAACCTGACACTGAAACCTAGTCAATAAGGGAGGTACTAATAATTTAAATTAGGTAAGATGGTCGCACAAACAAAGCCAGGGATTTACTCAAAAAGAGGTCACATTTAAGATTTCAACGTGTTTGAATGAAATTAGAGATGTTACGGTACGTAATAATAGACATCACACCAGTCAAACAGCTTCTACACTGATTTGCATTGACACGAATCCCGTTAGTTTCATAAATACCTACTACCAATTGAGTTCAAGGACGAGTATAACCATCATGCCGCTGTGACCAGCGTGAACAATGAGTTATGTTGCGGCGTCCTCATGCAATCGCGTATAAAATATGATAATTGGATGTTCAAAAGCAAGACTCGCTGTCAGTTTAAGACCAAAATGAATAATATAATTCCAAGACCCGGTCTTCACGTGCTTTAAATATAATGATATTGATCGTTTGTATTCTAATGTAACATATAAATCTACTTACATAAATAATGTAAATGCAGTAAATCGCAGAGATAATTGGAATTCAAAATTGTAGGTAAGTTTGTATTGCAATTGTAATAGTTTAAAGAACATTGAATATCATAGGTGGAGAAACGAAAAAAAAAGAACTTTCGATGAGAGAGGTGAAATCAAAAGTAATGAATTCGTGGCTTGTAATCCGTTATACATTGTGACATTTGGAATACCGAAAGTATTCCAAGAAGAACCATGCAAATGCAAGAAGTATGTGCGCTTTCTCCTCCAAAGGAGAACAGTCTAGCTGGTTGACTGATTATCATAGTAAGTATAACAGCCATTGTTTGAGATTATGAAAGTTAAAGCGGAGGAGTCAAGTAAGATAGCGAGACTAACGTATCTACAAAAGAACTAGTACAATGGATAGGTTTAAGCTCGAACATAAAAGAGAAACTAAATTAATTTAGTAAGCAATTACTTCCCAAAGTTATTCAAGGTTAACAATACTACGAAATTGCATAATTTGTTTTGCAGCAGTATGTATCTCGAATCAAATGTCATTATCACTCTAAGATGATTAAAATTTAGTTAATTCTTCCGTGATTTCACAAACCGTTAGAAGTACTTGAACCGCATGTACCTATTGACTATTGATTCATAAAGATTGGTGCTCTTGCATAACTAGACTGTCTTGTTGAACCGAACATGTTTCACAACTATGCACCTGTTATTATTACTTTATGGCGTTAACTAACCGTTACAGTTCATTTCTCTTTTGGAATGAGGACACCTGATTAAGGTAAGATATCATCAAACTTGACAATATTACAGAAAATCCCTAATAGAATGAAAAGCGGAAATAAATAGGAGTAAAGGATATAATGTGCTTCAGAGCCATATAGCGAAACTCTAGTAACATTATGAAACAATTATTCAGTATCAAAAACTACATAGATAAAAGGAACAAAAATTCGTCAACAAATAATAACTGCCAGCAAATACCTTTTTCCAATTAGTAATTTTACTTCGTCATTTCATCTACGTTAATATGACAGTTCATTGGTATGGAATTTACCAACAATAATCTATCGTCTTAGCTATTTCAATAAAACATAATTACAAAGAAGCTGATGTGTTAACACACGTGCTAGTTACCATTTGTTGAACCACGATGCATTAATTGTAATATCCTAGTAACAAATGAACTATTCATGGGCTCCGGAAACGTGCCTTACCACGTGCTGATAGCAATTAAATACTGAATCATGTGGGTACATATCCGTAATGTTGACACGTGCCCTATGCGTTTAATCTCATGCATAATAAATAAATCCTAATGTATTTAAAACTAAGAAGCCACAAAATCAAGTATGGATCACACGCTTAGTTGCAATAGCACAGCTCTTGTTTAGAGCAGCGTGACTTTTTCCCAGCCTTGACGATTCAAAAGCCAAGAGTTTCAATAAAGAACTTAACGCAAACATGGTTTTACTGCACAAAACAAAACAATTACCTAAATTGGCTAAGCATTAGCAATACTTCGACAGTTGTTTCTACATAGTATCGAATAATAAGCTGACTAAATACGACCGAGTTCCCATTCAGTTGCAATATCTAGTTTTATTGGGAACCTTCGATTATGGAAACCTATTTTCTTGTTTTCTTTAATTAGTTTTCCCACAAACAGCGAAAGTATTGGTGCATAAACACACATTGTGCTTACATTGCCTCGAGAAGTTTAGCGACAAACCGGTTCAGAACATTTGGCGAAATGTTTTGCAATAGTTGTTCGCTGTGCCAATATCGTTTGTCATACATAGCAAAATGCACATTGCAGGCAGAACAAGACCTTGTTTATATCAAACTTAATTTAACATAAATTGGATAGCTTGTTAAATTTACGTTCATATCATTTTTGTTCAGTAATGTTTATGAGAATTTTGCAAGATTAAATCTACACGACCTTGCTTTGACTATAAAAGAAATGCATTATGGTACAACCTAAATTGTCTATCCATCATGTTATCAAAATAACAAAGAGGACCATGAGGTCGAAAACAAAACTAAGATTTATTGCGTAAGAGGCCGGCGAAACGAGACCGCAAATAAAGAGAACACGAACCTTGAACACCGTATCTGACAAAATCAATCGGACTTCAAACAAAACTTGACCTAAAAATGTATTGGATGTTACTGAATCTGAAGTCCAATTTATATTTTATGTTATTATGTGTAAAATCTAAGTGCTTCAATTATTCAATTCAATTATAACAATGTGGCAAATCATGAAACAGGGTCCATCGTGTACACAAATTTTACCATAGTGTGATAAGAAGCCTAATGAATAATGCAGAATATTTGCATCAATAAAAAATGTAAACAAAAGAATCGCGTTGCATAAACACGCAGAAAATGAAAGGGATCTGATCCAAGATGTCGCTAATCTGCGGAGTCGCAACTAGGAAGAGTCTGAGATGATTTCCGTGAGCTGACGCTAACACCCACATTCGAGTTGCACAACACAAACTTGTATTATTCAGTACAATACTTGATGTAGGCTTTGTATCAACTTTGTGCAAAATAAGGACAAAAACGTTGCGCTTTAAACAAAAGAAGACCTATTAGCATCGCCTATTAGGCCAAATTATATCAAGAGCCAAAAGACTAGACGAGCAAAAAGTTATGTTTTCTTTTTTTGATTTAGCCCACAATTGTTTATAATGTTTTAAGTTCTCGTGTAGTTTAATGTATCAACTGATTACTTCATTTATCCCTTCACCCGTCGTACCCGGCGGAATCTTGGACTGAGTGTTAAATTTTAGCTTTAGATGTTCAATCATATATGACAGTTCATCCTTTTAATGGTTTCAGTCGTACGTTAATATAGTCATAACGCTCACCCATTTCTTTTGTAAATTTAGAGACTTTTAAATTATGGCTTACCCACTTCAAGAATATGGTCAGAGGATCCTGGGCTCTTATCCGAGAGGTGAGAACGCAACCGGGACTTCGGAGGAGGATGATGAAAAATCCTGAATGGCGAAGATGGACAGTATGACAATTAAACCCAAGAATATTTCTAGGTATAACTCGTTGTCCTTTTTACATAAATGAATAGTAAGCAAGGACTTTGTTCCGGTACATATCGAAGAAGTCACTGCGTTAATGGTTAAAATTACCAGCACAGAATTCTCATTAATATTCATTGGACAAAAGAGACTTGGGCATTTACTGGGTTGAGGACATATTATAATGATAATTATTTTACGTTATATATAATTTCAGTAGCGGCTGTAATCAATGTCCGTAGGTATCATTTTTATAAATATTGTATGCATCCATGAGAATATTGTTAATACCTGCTACCTACTAGCCTGGTTGCCTTGAATACTTACATCAAAGCAGCATAAATTACACAAGAATTTCGCAAATCTTGTTATTCGTTATACCTAACACATTTTATTATTAGATCGTTTCATTGACACATTCATAGATTTAAAAGGAAAACAGAAAAAATATATTTAATACCTTAGTTACAAAATAATTAAAACCTGTTCCAAGGACATGTGCCGCATCCTGGATGCTTAATAATCCTAATCATATTTCATCATACTAATATTATCTATAATTGTAAAAGTATTTATGTAAGAAGGGCTAGATTCATAGATTGCGTCTCTTTCACGAAAAACTACACTCGAACGAAACCGTGGGCGGTCACTACTGTAAAATAGAACCAAGTTGCAACATGAGTTGACATTGTTACAGATATCAACACCAGAATGGCATATTCCGCGGCCATCGCTGTCAGGTAGCAGTGCATCCGGGAGCATCAAAGATTCAAGATCACGAGGTGGTTCGGCATCGAGCCAAGGATCTTCTAGTAACCAAAGCACCCACGTACGAAACTAAGCCATTTATAAACAAATTTGTGGATTTATTCATAGGATGTTTTCGGGTATTGCTCAAATTTCGCTTAACTAAGAAAATGTTGGTCCTAGTATACAAATTGAGTAATCAATCATAGAAGGAACGATTGTTTTGTTTATTAAAAAACATCCTTGAATGAATCTTCTTTTGAATAACTCACCTTTGACAAAAATAAATTGTGCTAAGTGGTACATCATAATTGAAAAAATTTATTGAATCTTAAGTTTTTTTATAAAAATTGAAATATTTCAATACTGAAGTCGGTCGATACTTGCTGCGCAAGAAGCCGCCAGCAGTTATAAAAACTCTTACACGTGTGTTAATGTTCCAATTAAATTACATATGCAAATATGTACAAGATAATTAATAAAACTTGTAAGATACAAACAGCCTTAGACATTGCAAAAAATCTGCCATTCCCTAAAGTTTTTACACTTCTCTAAGTACCGATATTAATAAAAACGTCGTTGCGTGTCAAGTTTTTCCACTTAAATGGGCGTCTCTGCTTAATGGAGGGTGTTAAAAAAAATTGATTATGATGAAAAGCAGGATGTTGATGTAACTTTAATTTGCTTTGTATACCTACTGCCATTGACCGAACCTCTATATGTATAGAGCATTATAATATTTACGACTTTGTTTACCTATCACTGAGAACTAATGTCAAACTGGATTGAAAATAGTTTAGTAAATAGAAATCGCCGTTTATGTGTATTAAAATCTTGTAATAAAAATCGAGGATCGATTCATTTCATTAATGAGCTTGTAATGAAAAGTAACTTAAATTGTAGAACAATAAGAATATTCACTTCGCATGATGATAGAGATTGATAAGATCAAACCACGCACATGACGGCCAGTTTATGTTCTGTGTCTGTATTCCGTACGAAAGTATCCTTCTCATAAACACTGAACCATTATTCTATTTACAGAGTGTATCGTCCGGTTCGTTCCTGTTAAATGCGGCGCATTTAGTTCGGATGCAAGGAAATGTCATCCAAGAAGAATATGTGCGTTATAATGAGCCAGATATATACGGACGTAAATCTGGTCTTTCTCAAGCGATAGTATCCATTCCGGAAGAAACAAGAGACCAGACTGATACGTTTTGGAATGGTGTGAAGCGAGGGTCGGCGACGGGGCAGGACGGCGCTTCGGTGGCGAGTTCTACGCACTTCACAGTTGTGAATGGTTTCACGAAGCAACGGGCTGCCACGGAACCTAAAACCTGCTGTTGCAACCATTCACATCAGATCACAGTCTTAGTTATATCCATGACGATATTATTTTCTGCGTGCATTCTAGCTGCCATTTGTTTTGTGGAAAGTAAGTACTTTTTTAGTAAGTAATCCAGTCGTTTGAGGAAATTTACAAAAAGTGTTGATTGAACTTTAAGCAAGCATATTAAAAAGACTGGTGCTTAAATGTGGAACTATATCCTTGTGTATCACACCATCCCACACGATTTCAACAAATTATTATTTATACAATTTTTTACTAGCCATAAATCTTTGAAATCTGATTTTGATTCACTATTTTTTTGTTACAGTGCGAATGCGTAAGGAGACCGGAATGTACAAATATTCTTAATTGAAGATGTTCGAAAAAACGACGCTAAAAGTATTAATTACTTAAGTAGTTATTTCTTTATTTAAAAATACTATGTGCCTTAACGGTAGAAATAAGAATGTAAAGCGCGAAGTTTATTTTGCCAATGCAAAAACGATAATACATAATTAAATAAGGTACATAGTAAATTTTAGAACAAATGTATATTTTTTTAGGAATTAAGTAGATAAAAGATATTAGTGCAATAAACCCAGTTAAAATATTTATTCAAATACATTCATTACTGTGGGTTCCTATGCGAACATCTCATGTATTTTTTAATACATATTTATTTTCATCGTTATTATGGTTATGGCATGTTGTAAATGAATGAATATACAACAACTTAACTTTATTAAGCCATCCGGCTGAACATGGCCTTCAACACTTTTCTAGACTGCTGGTTCTGTCAATCACGTAAGGGATAAAGACGTCATTTATATAACATTTATTGAGATTGGCAGATATTTAAACAAAAGAATAATTGAACAAAAGAAACAAATGAACCAATTTAGAGTACAATGATAGTACGAGTAGTATACGAAAATAGCCTGTATTCAACTTAGTGAACAGTTTAATGTTTCGACAAGTGCAATTGTGCAGGTAAAGAAATCCCAGCCAACTCAATTTAAACTTTGTGTTTTTATATTTTTACCCTAAACAGACGCATTTGCAAAAAAAAAGACAGATGAGATGCAGACGGATGTAGATGCAGCAAAAGTATACTTATAGGGATTATGACAAGTGGAAACATGTTGTTTCTCCTTATTCTTCAGGCAAAGAAGCGTGACCATGATAAATTGAGGGAATGTTGGATCACATTTGCTTTAATTGCATTAACTGAATTTTCAGTGATCGACGTAACCAAGAAAATATAAGTGTTATTTAATTAATGTATTACCACTAGCACCATAGAAATCGGAGTAATATGACAAAGTAGAAATGCCATATTGTACTCAAAACTAGAGATGTGTCTTTGTTTTGTGACGCACGCAGTTTTCGGTGTTGTTGTAAAGCTGTCAAAGAAGTCTTATATTATTCCAAATTCTATGGTTAGCACATATCTAATTATAAATATTCTGTTAACTAGCAAGAATTCTTGAATGCAGAAAGAATCCAATAGCATAAGACTTTTTAAGAGTAATAATGAAAATTATTATAAAATATAGAAATAGTTAAATAAACTTAAAAAGATGCACATTTTCGTCGTTCTCATGAAAATATGCATCATTTTCATATAAATATCAAAAGGTGTTGTAACTATAATTAAGTATTTATAATTGTATACTGTAAAATAATGAAATTACCATTTTGAGTGTTTTGGAGGAGAAATATTCGCTGCAGAATAACTGTGATAATGTAAAAAATAAAATAAAATTATATCCACTAGGTACCGTTTTATTCATTTTATTAGTGGGGTCCATAAATCAGTTTGGATTAGAAATGTTGATACCTGAATTTACAGTTGTAAGATCTGACGCCTAATTTATTAAACTCCTTAAAAATACACAGCTTTCGACTAGACCAGGACTGACATGACAAATATTGGTATCTTTGTAATGGTCTATCTAATATCACTCACCTCAACTTCTTCTAATGTCTGCGTCCATCTGTAGTGTTCAAGGTCACAGCCGTTTCCAGAATTAGGTTTCAGTTTATTCTTCTCTTTGGGATCATCATCATCATCCTCAGGTGGATCCACTACTTCAGGGTTGGTGTCACCATCACCAATCTCTGCTTCTGGAAATTGTCAATACAGTACATTTTAGATAACCTTTGAGTTATTACTATATAAATATATACTTGGCTATTGCCAAGGGCTTGATGGCTTGATTTGATTTTGATTCGATTCTCATTGCATGGAGTATTCAGTTCTCCTTCCAGTACCCTCAGTAGCTCCCTTTTAATTGACTGTGCCTCATAACAACTGAAAAAAAAACTTACTTTTCTTTTGATCTTTATCAATATCCTCTTGCAATTTGACAGCTTCTTGATCTGTCAGTTCAGTCACTGAAGCAGCCTCAAAGTCTTGTTGAAGTCGCTCCTGTTCTTTTCTCTGTTGGATGTCCTTCAGTCTCTTGTCTGCTTCTTCTTTCTCCCTCTTAATTCTATCTGCTTCCTCTTTAGCCTTCTTTGCATGTTCATAGAATGTTTCTTTCACTACCTGAAAAAATAAGGGCAAAATAATATTTAGTTATGAGAAATGGACAAACTTGTTTGTCAACTGCCTAACACAAATCTGGAATTTTCTCCCTCCTCTCTTCCCGCGTAAGGACTTTTAAGGCAAAAGGAATTTCATTATTTAAGCAAGCCTTTATGTACCATCTAAGATTTCATCGTGCTTACTATCAGGCAAAACAAGCATTCTGTAATGCCCTGAGGGATAGGCTGGGATTACATCATTCCACTATCCTTGTCTACGGCTTTTATGATTAATCTACATTCACCCATATTTTCATTTCACATACCTACATATATATAATCACATCTATATCCCTTGGTGGGTAGACAGAGCCAACAGTCTTGAAATGACTAATAGGCCACATTCAGCTGTTTAGGGACATCCATGGGTACTAGATGGAATGGTCCTATTCCTTTTTTTATTGGTGCCAGGAACCACATGGTATTTTTCACATAAACAAATGATATAGATTTTGGATGTGTGTTAAAGTTTTACAATTACAGCTAATGGAATTAAATTTAAATAATCAAAATTACTTTATAGTAATAATATTTATTTGTTGTACCTTTTTTATCACCCTGTAGGATGTAACTCTATCACTATTTTGATTTCAATTCCATCATAAAGCTATACAGCTGAATGTGGCTTTTTAGTACTTCTTCCTCTGTTTACTCCTTCTCTTAATGTGATGTTGAGACTCAAATAGTAAGAAAGATCTGGCAGTCAAATAAACACATCAATACTTACTTTTTCCCAGTCACCCTCTCGACCACCAGTGAAGAAGTCAGTTTTACGAGCTAAAAACCCAACTATAGTCTTCAAAAGCTGGAAAAAAATTGTACATGAATTCATAATTTAGATTTTCATTATTAGGGGAAAAGTCATCATTTCAAGAAAGACATAGGAACTTCTATTAAAATAAAAAGTTCTTCATGCACAGCCAGCTTAGGCTAAGAAATAATAAACAGTCAAGAAATTTATTGAGAGTAGGTAGACATCCTAAGGTAGTATGGCACTATATTGAAGTCAACAATCAAGAAAGTTCTAGTAGGTTTTGGAAAGATATGAAAAATTCATAACTAATCAATGTTGGAAACAACATTGGATATTTATTATGCTTCATATAGGTAAGCATTATGTCGTTTACTGTTACCATGGTTGCAATTCAACCCTTTACATTGGTACATGTATGATAAATACATATAAACTAACCACATGGTTACCTTATATTTGGTTGTGGAATTATAGGAGTGGACTATGAAAAACAAAACGTAATTGTGCCTTCATTAGTATAATGAAATAACTAGAAAATCATTTAATTTTTACTAAGAGATCTTATTGTAACAATAGTTTTTGTTATTGATGTAAACTTACATCCTTTACGCCGCCTTCATGTTGCTGGGCCATAGCCAGAAGCATAGAATCGAATCGTTCTGGTTCAGTAGCCATTATGATAATTAATAATATTTTTTTAATTAGCTTCTTGTGTTATAATTTTGCAAGGGAATATTCCGAAAACTTGTAAATTATAATGTGCAACGACAACTTGCAAATCTTTCTCGGTTCGGTACCTATCTATTTTACACGAATCAAGTGACAGGTGAAGGCTTCACCTGTGAAGCTGACGTTGACAAATGCTTCAAACAGTCATATCTTTTTCTATATTTTGCAGAGACAAACTTTTAACTAAAATTATTCAAACTTTAAACTGTGCCACCTAAAAAACAGTCCACGTGAATGAGAGTATGAGCTTAGGTAAGGGCACATGCAGCGTGCCCCTACACACGGTGTTTGTCTTTTTAAATAATAATGATATGAAACCCGTGCATCATCATAATATATTTATCAGGACGTACAATTATACCTATTTAAAAATTAACAAAGGCAACTCCACCTTGTTCTTTGTAGTAGAGAGTGTCTTTATTGCTTTATCGTGCTTTTAAAACCAAAGATGAATGATGTAAATAGATTAGGTACCTACGCAAGTTTATATTTGCATTTAAGTTTATATTTAAGCTATCGTTTGACATATCCGTAAACATTTAGGCTAGCAACTTGCCTTTCATTTAAGCCATACAGCTGAACGTGGCCTATCAGTCTCTTTAACTTCAAGTCTATTGGCTTTTTCAAGACATGATTATATGTATGTTTGAATAATTATTAGTCATATTACTGTTCTAAGTGTTTTTATAGTTTATATTATTTTGTATTCTTAGTTTTATTCAACATACTTTAGTTTTTATCTTGAGTACAGGCAAACTAAGCTAGTTATACTTTTAACATTATTTTAAGTAAATAAGCCTAAGTGATCAAGCGCATATATAGTTATAGGTATATACCACAAATTAAAAAACATTACATTGATTCAAGACAAGAGCCTCCGAACAAAATACATTTGTTGAAATAAGCCCTTGTGAGGATTTAAAATTCCATTTGAACTTAATCGACCACCGTTATATTTTGTAGTTATATCTTTACGTCAGTGACCCTCTCGATCGTCATAGACAAATTCAGGTCAAAGTGGAATAGACAAATCACTCACACACACAAATGCAGAAAGTGAAAGAAAGTGTCAAGTCAATGGAGGTCATGCATTGCATTTTTGTGCATTTTTATAAAAAATAATTCACTGGGAACCTAACTTTTGCCAAAAATACTAATGATTTTTCATTTTGTGATGTGTTTAATAGAACAGGTTGGTCATATATTTATGGAACGTCTACTTTGCATAAAAAGTTTGTCGTGGATTGTCAAAACGTTTTATTTTCCAGGATTTTTATCTAAAACAATAAAGTAATGGCAGATCAGTTTTGTTTACGTTGGAACAACTTCCAAACAAATATAGTGAGTGCCTTGGATTCCTTGAAATGCTCAGAAGATTTGGTCGATGTTACTCTCACTTGCGAAGGCAGAAACATCAAGGCCCACAAAGTCATACTGTCCGCGTGCAGTCCGTACTTCAGGAATGTGTTCAAGGTGAATGACTCGGGACATTAATAACCTTCGACTTTATGCTTATACTGTATACAGTATTAGGTCATTTACTAACCGAGTTATGCCATATTCATATAATACTGACTTTCAATGGGAATATAATTCAAAACAATCAATGTTTTCGTTGCAGGAAAATCCATGTCAACATCCAGTTATAATATTGAAAGATGTATCTGCGGATGATATTGTGAGCTTGTTATCATACATGTACCAAGGTGAAGTATTCATAGAAGAGAGTAAGCTGTCATCATTCTTACACACAGCAGCTTTGCTTCAAGTAAAAGGCCTCACTGGTGTGACACAACAGGTGATTATGTGGTCATGTTTTTAATTTTTTGTCAATATTTTGTGAAACACTACCTACACCTAAATCAAATGTGGACTTTGTTTGGTTCTTGGCAGAGTAGAAAAATATTACTACCACTGGATTATTTAATTAAAAGTGCAACAAAATTCTCAGATCCACTTGGGTAGGCAGCTAGTTGGTAAACCCTTGCCAAAGCTTTATCCCTTGGACCCTAAGTGGATTACACATTTAGAAACCAAAAGCAAACATAATTCAACCATGTCTCTATTCATAAAATATTTTACTTATATTGAATATTTTCCCTACAATGGAATCAGTGTGTAAGTGGTAGATATGGAATCACTCCATGATTTTTTTACAGGCACTTGACTTACTGATAACTTATGATTGTTGTCTTATGACAGCCTATGAAGTGATCAGGCATATAGGTACCTGGCATTTTTTAATGCAAAATCAGAACTAACAAATGTTATTAACTCATCAGTGTATCAATATGGTACTGAGTTCAAAACTAGTTGTTTAAAAATAATTATAACTTTGTTTTTTCAGAAAGAGAATTTTATGTCACCTAACCCTACCAACAAATTGTATACACAACTAACAATTTCCTCCAAGCCACACATATCATCTGGCCACAAGGAGGCTAAATTGCCAGCATTAAAAAAAAGAAGATGCAGCACTTCAGATAAACCAAATGATGTTACAATTGGAGAGACCACCCACAAAAAGAACAAGACTATAGAAAATTGTGATATACCAGCTAAAAATAATATATCACAGTCAAGTAAATCTGAAAATTCTGTATTTATTCCTGAGAACAATATAGACAAAAAAGCTGATGGTAAAGTTGAAATACCAATTATTACTGCAAATGGAAAAACAACGACATTACCTCAGGTACAGAGTAATTGATTTCCTATACTCAACAATACAAATTTCAGTGTCATAATAAGTTGGTTATTTTGCTGTGTATTGTTTGTGAGTAATTAAAGAGTTTTGTATTTATACAGCATGTAACAGAAAAGGGACCCTTTAGTTACATGCTGTATATTTATATTTAGGCATTGCTGTTTTTACATCACTCTTTACTCAACTTAACTCACTTTAGATAAAGACTAGCACTAGTGATGAATGATTTATTTCTATCTTTTGTTTGTTCTCTTGAGTGTTCCTAGTTGGACCCTCCATTGTTATGCTTCTGTCTTCTTTATTAAGATATAGTAGCTAAAATTCTTGTGTCACAAAGTTTGTTCCCGTACTCCTCCGAAATGGCTTGACTGATTCTTATGAAATTTGTGAGCATATTGACTAGGTCCGAGAATTGGCCAACATCTATTTTTCATACCCACAGAATGCAAAGCAATGTTTGCCGGGACAGCTAGTTTCACTATAAATTTCACCAAAATCTGTCCAGTAGAAATGTGAAAGAAAAATAAACAACCACACTTCCATAAATTTTCTCATTGATATAAGTAGAACATAATATGATTTATGTTTTTACTTTTTATGAAACATTTGTTTTATTATTTTAGGTAAATATTCAGACAGATAATATACCAGTGATTGTGAAAACAGAAAGGCTTGATGATGATGAATCTCCACCGGCAGGACCTCCATTGAATTCTGATGACGATGGACTACCAGATTACGAGAACAGTATGCTTGCCAGATCACTTTTATCAGGTAAATTTACATAATAAGCAGTGATAACCATTATTCTTTTTTTGTATTTATTCAATTTGCCAACAGTTGTCTGGACTGGACTTGGACTTTGATGAGGACTTCGTTTGCTGGCTTGTCGTGCTGTGTAGTGTGATACTATACATACTAATAATCAAATCATGTGATGTCCATGTCGATCTATTTTAAAACGTAAAATATTTTTAATATTGGCATGATAATTACTTATGTAATAACTTAGGCAGAAGGTCCTGGATCTCACAACTTTTTACGGTAGGAAGACTGAGCTTGGATTTTTTACAAGATGTTTTTGATGGCATTATAATAATTCATGTACAAAAATCATCAACATAAAAACTAGTTGCATAACCTTGTACTGACAAAACTACATGCACATTATAACATAAAGAAATTACAACCTAAATTCTTTTTCGCTGTTGCACCTTCTGCCTTCATTCTTTGGGGTCTAGTGTTTTCAAATAATGATTGTCTGTCTGACATTAGGTTTGCATTCTGACTTTTCTCTCCACTTTGTCTGGTCCAAAGGGCTCTGTTGGCAGAAATTGCAATTGTTCTTAAGAAAAATATGCGTGGCAAAGTGCTGAAATGGACACTATCGATCACAGACTGGACCCCAAGATGTGGAACAATTAGGAGAGGTCGACAGAGAAGGAGATGGGCAGATAGTATACGACATACCGCAGGTGCCTTGTGGGTGAGGCTCACAAGGGACTGTAAAAAGTGGAAAGATCTGGAGGAGGCCTTTGTGTCTAAACGATACTCTGATGGAGACTGATGTGTTTTTATTATAACTGTTGTATATGTGTAATTGTAAATCTGTAAGTCAGCAATAAAGGCTTTTGAAATTGAAATTGAATTTATATTTAAGAAATCACTGGGATTGAGTTAGCCTCGAAGTTAGAATGTTGTTTAGTATAAAGCAGAATTTAAAGGCCTGTAAAAAGTGTGAAAGAAAAGGAGATTTAGTACCAATTATGCTTACCAATGAAGTATTCAATTTTGGTTTATTTCTTGTATATTATTCAAATGAAATTTCTGTTATTTCAGGTATCAATCCATCAAAAGGAGATATTAGTGCCAACAACTCTTCCTCCAAGAAAGGGACCATTGTGGTTTCTGACACACATGCAATCCGACCTAAGGAGATTGCAACTGACACTGTAATCTACACTAATGCTGTCACTAAAAGTCCCCTGAAAAATACGAGTTCCGAAGAAACATTAGTAAAACCCGAGAAACAGTCGCCCAAATCTGACATGGAATATGAGCCAGAAGTATTATTATCGGAACAGCAAGAGTCCGATTCTGATAATACTTTTTCACAAGATCAATCTCAAACGCTTTTACTACTGGCCAGTATGTCTAATGTTCCTGTTTTGGGAGGTGCTTCAACATCGCAAGGAGTTTCGCATCAGTCCAACCATGCCGCGATATGTGGGGACTGTCCACACTGTGGAATGAAATATTCCAATCAATCGGCGCTCAAGTACCATGTGCGGTTAATGCATTCAGATTTAACTAACAGGCTGTGTTGTTACCTCTGTCCAAGGTCGTTCACTATGCGAGAGACGTTCAAGGAGCATATGTGGTCAAGTCATGGTCAGAGGAATTAATAATGAAAAGTAATTGTGCCTTGGCTCCATTCTCAGCCAGATTGGAGAGAATTTGGTTATGGTGTATTCACACTCTCAAGTTACATTAATGATGAATGTATATGTATGTATATAATATATACTATATATTATCTTTGTAAAATCACTTATGAGCTGAGCTATGCAATATTGTGATCTATTCGTGGTTTAATTTAATTATTGAAAAGAATAAATTAACTAAAAATTCATAACACTAAAGTAGAAATATTATCTTAAAGAAGTTTGTTTGCAAGGGATGTGAATTCACCATGAGTTAACATGGACTATGAAAAAATATGTTGTGCCTTTATTATTATAAAATATAAAATATTGAAGAAATACATATACCTATTTATATTTAAGTTGTTATGAATGATATTAGTAGTTATAGATATCAAAATGTACATTTGGAACTGAAATGATTACTTCGTAGGATGTAATAGTTTCGATAAAATTAAAATTGTTTATAAAAAGTATGTACAAATAGTACAACAGTCTTTACAGGTGGTTTATATATTTATTATTAAGTTTATTTCATATTTTTTTAGTTACCAGTTATTTAGATACCTAATGGTGTAAAATTAAAGAGCAAAGTATCGTGTTACCAGAATTTGAATCCATTTCTTTAACAATTGGTGCTAAGAAATAAATTCTTATAGGAATATGGTTAGTTTATAATTGTGACCAATGTCGTTCATAGGTATTTATAGACGGTCAATGAAACAAGCGAATTGTACAAGTATTAAATTCAAACAAGACAATTTATTTATACATTATTTAAGTCTAAAAATACATTAGTTCAAGAGAGTGCCTATATTTATTACTTTGATATAAATATTTATATAAAAACATTTTTTTGTGAAAATATATCAGAATGGTTTCTTATTTGAAACTCAGGATATGTAAATAATAAGACGTTCTGGATTTTGTTATGATTGGGAGAAGTTACTAATTCTTGAAAATTGCCAAAATTCGTCATTGGTGTTCCTCAAGCTTGATGCTTAAATAAAAAAATCAAGGGTTAAGTTATTGTATTATATTATTTTTGGTTAATATTGTGCAGACAAAGTCCATAAAAAGTTGTTTATCAGTATTGTTTAAATTCTGTCATGCGTATTGTATCAAAATTCAATATCCTTTTCTTTCCCTACTTCGTATGACAACTTTTTAAACTAATAATCCGGGGCGCGCCGAAATGTTTAGAATAATTAATTTTTTTTTGCTTTAGTTTATCCTCAGCGCAAGTGATAATTAAGCCTCCTCATAATTATACATTTCATATATGTAATTGAACTGCGCGTTTTAATAATCACAGTTTTCAATAAACATTGAAGGAGGCGAATCGGATGTGTTTTTTTACATTTCAGTTAAACCTGTGCCAAATCGGTTCTTTTTAATGGTATACTGTTTCTACCGCAAGTTACCAGTTTTTGTGTTTAAGTGTACTTTAGTCTTCATTAATTTTTGTAATTAAATTATATTTTGTTAGATCATTAAGTGTGCAAATTTTGTTATCTCATATCTTTTCTATTGATAGATCTACTCCAATGTGTCGAATGCCATTAGCGAAGTATAATGTCGTCCTAGATTCATAAGAAACTATGAGAATAATGTTAGATTTATTTAAACTTAGAGCCTTTAGTAAAAAGATAAATATTTACGTACCTAAATAAGTTGTTGAATATTTTATTCAGAATTTTACAAAATTTACATTTTAAATTATGTTTAAAATAAATTTTATGCTTCGTATTGATTTTTTTTTATTTACAACAATCCTTATAGACGTCTGGTAAATTTGTATGTAGCTTCGTTTCTGAAATAATCTAGAATAAAGATTTTTCTTAAAAAAATATTCCTTAGTTACCTACAGATTGATGCTGAAATAATCCATATGTAAGTATATTCATTAATTAAATGATTTCTACATACATATTGTCTAAAGTCTTCTTCAACACGAAACAAAAGACTAAGATCTGCGCCAAACATCTGGGTTTCCGCACATCGGAGGACACCCCTGTGTACATTACGGAACATCTTACCGCGAAGGCTGCGCGCCTATTTTTCCTCGCGCGGGAGCTCGCGTCTTCTAAAAAATATAGATTCTGCTGGTCTTCCTTCGGTCGTATATACCTTAGACTGAATACTGAATCGGAAGTTATTCATATTAAGAATGAAGGTCATATCCAACAACTGTACATTGACAAGTGACTACTTACGTATACTTTTTTGTGTTATGACTGTTGTAAGGGAATATCGGTTGCTTATTTTTTGCAATGTGTAGCATTAATTTTTATTGTACTGGTTAACTTAAGACATGTCCGTGTGCAAAGCACACGACGTATTGCCACATATCTGTTCTCATATACAAAGAATATTCTACAAAATCAGTTCACTTGTATACTGGCACATTTGAGAATTCTACATAATCATACTCATTTTCTGTACAATTCAAATAGTATTCATAAATTATTTTATATATCAATCAACATCAAGACTGAATTAGGTTACAACGCATCTGTTTCACAGCGCAACCAAAAGTCACTTTTACTTATATTGCTATGTTACGTTATAGATATATATCATAACAATTATATTTGTCTCACATTAGTAACTTATAACTTCTTAACAATTAAACCAATTATATTCCTACAAAAATATGCAAATGCTATGTACAAGAAATTAACTAATCTTAGCTTACTATATAAACTTTCAGCTTTCTACGTAAAATATCCTGGGTCAACATTGTGTAGTGATAAATTCAGGGATTACAGAATAGTTGAGTGCGTGTTTATTTGTCAATACCTATTAACTAAAATAACCCAGCTCGCGGTACATAAAAGTGTTTTTGTTAAGAACCCAACATGAATAAGTTGGTAAATACAATTAATGATATAGATAATCTAAACCCAGCTCGATCTGTACAATGTGATACAAATGACCTTATTAAGTATTGTAATATAAATAAATCAGATTTTACCATCTTCTCACAAAATATTAGAAGTATTTATTGTAATTTTGACGATTTCTTAGCAAACATTGCCCAACTGAACTTTCTACCGGATGTGTTATTGTTTACGGAATGTCGTCTTGACACCAGTAAACCGTTACCTACACTAAATAATTATAATTCTTATTTTACCACAAATCTACTCAACCAAAATGACGGTGTGGTGGTTTACATTAAAGATAATATTAACAGTAAAGTCAAAGAAATAAAATTATTAGGAGCATCATGCTTACAGCTGGAAATATTTAATAATTTGGTACTATGTATCTATCGATCACCGTCGAATAAAAATACAGAAGATTTCACAAACTCTCTTAGTACCCATTTGGATTCACTTAACACTAATAAAAACGTTATTATTGCGGGAGACATAAATATTAATATTTTATCAAAACCCTTAGAACCACCCCATAAGACCAAAAACAGAATTCATTATCTCGACATGCTATCTGCGTACGGTATACTACCCGGGCATACAATAATAACTAGGCCAGTAACGAATTCGTGTATAGACCATTTTATGTTAAAAATTAATAATAATAAAGTATCAGCCTTTATAGCGGTCTTGAATACTACTATTACAGATCATGCAACAACGTTTCTAAAAATATCTAAATCTAAACTCACAACAAATGCCTTAAAGACTAAAACTAACTTAAACTTCGAGATGGCTTTAAAATACCTGCAAGAAACACAGCTGTCTGATCTCCTTTTTAGTGACGACCCTTATTTTATCACGCATACGCTTATAGAAAAACTCATTGACTCCATAAAATATAATACAGAAACCATTAATATTCCTAGTAGCAAACGCGTATTAAAACCCTGGATAACACCGGGTCTACTGAGATGTATCAGAAATCGAAATTCATTACAAAAAAAATCAAGAGACAATCCATTCGATGCAGTTTTAAAAATTACATACACCCGGTATAGGAACTTTTGCAACAACCTACTGAAAAAACTAAAGCGTAAATATGAAAGAAAACTGCTATCTGAATCCTTAAAGGACAATAAAATGCTTTGGAAAACCATAAAATCAATTACTCACACTAACAAAAAATCTAAACCTAATTCAGAATTACTTAATTTAAAAACAACACCTACTGAATCAGCAAACTTTGTTAACGAATATTTTTCTACAATAGGAAAACGACTTGCTAAGAAAATATCAGATAACAGTGACAAAACAGACCTAAATAACTATATAAACAGTCTACCTTCTCTGCAGCAATCATTTGTTTTGCTACCAACTGATAATGATGAAATAAACAGCATTATTATGAGCCTAAAATCAGAAAGTGCTCCTGGTTGGGACAACATTTCAACAAAATACATAAAATATATAAAAAACCTGATCATTCCCATAATAACTCACCTTGCAAATCGCTGCTTTATCACTGGTACCTTTCCTGACCTTTTAAAAAAATCTATTACTATTCCTATACACAAAGGTGGTGATAGAGAGGATATAGGTAACTATAGGCCTATTTCAATTCTACCAGTTATTTCAAAAATTTTAGAAAAGTTATTAAATAAAAGACTTCTTAATTATTTAGCAAAATTTAATATAATTTCTTCTAATCAATTTGGTTTTAGACAAGGCGTATCCACTGAGGATGCTGTAAAATCCTTAACTTCTATAATCTCCGAAACATTAGATAGAGGCGATAAATGCCTTACTGTATTTATAGACTTAAAAAATGCCTTTGACACCGTATCTATTCCCATCCTTATTAAAAAACTTGAAAGGCTAGGGATGCGTGGTAAACAGCTGTCCATTTTTATAGATTATTTATCAAATAGGAAACAGAAAGTAAGGCTCGAAGGGACTTGTAGTGAGGAAGTTGGCTTATCGTTTGGCGTGCCTCAAGGTAGTGTCCTTGGCCCGACTCTGTTTCTGCTTTACATAAACGATCTTTGTAATAAAAAAATGAAAAATGCAAAAGTTTTCTCATACGCTGACGATACTGCAATCGTTTTTAGAGCAGAATCTTGGATGAGTGTCAAGGAAGAAACTGAAAAGGGCATGTCAACAGTAGCTAAGTGGCTAAAAAATAATCTTCTCACACTAAATACGAAAAAAACTAATTATGTGTGTTTTTCTATAATCAATGCTTCCCAGCCTAGTAACGACTTCAAAATTAAAATTCACTCATGTAACATTATATCTACAAATCAATGTAATTGCCCAGCTATTGATAAAATGACACAGGTGAAATACCTGGGTGTTATATTGGATCAAAGGTTGTCCTGGTATCCTCAAATAGAACTCATTTCCTCGAGAATCAGGAAGCTTATTTGGCTATTCAAGAGTTTGAGATATATAACCCCTAAAACCACTTTAATCAATGATTCCAAAACACCTAAAAATATATTAACTACTGTGTATACATCTCTAGTCCAGTCTATTATTATCTATTGCATACCAGTGTGGGGAGGTGCGTATAAAACTCGATTCTTAGAAGTAGAGATAGCTCAAAGAAGACTATTAAAAGTAATGTTCTTTAAAAAAAGTCGTTTTTCTACCGAAGCGCTATATAAATTGAGTAATTTACTATCAGTCAGAAAATTATATATTCTACAGCTGCTCCTTAAGAAGCATAAAACCGTATTGTATGATCCTGAAAAGTTAAGGAAGAGACGAAAACATAATGTCGTTGAGTTACCAATTACAAAAACCCATTTTGCCAGTATTCAATATGATAAACGGTCTTGTTATCTATACAACAAAGCTAACAAACAACTAGAAATATACTCAAAACCTCAATATGTTGTAAAAGATATTCTAAATAGATGGCTATTGAATCTTACCTATTCTGAAGCGGAACTGTTCATGGATTATGTGGTTGCTTAATAATAAGTTTTTGTATTCTTAGTTGATTTTATTTATTTTTTTGTAATTCAATACAAGTAACTAGATCATAATTACTGTTATGTTAATAAGAGGAGCGGAGCCTCCTGACACAGGCATCTTTTGATAGCTTAAAAGGAGACTCCAACACCTAGTTATAAGATCATTATCTGTTTCAGAAAATAAAACATTTTTGATTTTGATTTTTTGATTTTGAAAGTGAGCAACCGAACTCACATGAAATTGAAATTGCGCAATAAACTTTTTTTGATCAAGGCAAAATATATAAAAAATATATCATACATATGTTATGAATCTGTGATCCTGCCTAAGGTCCTTTGGATTAACTATTAGGGTGCCATTGAAATATATTCTTATTAGCATAATGGTAGAACTGTTGTAGTGGCCAATGAAACGACCCTTTTTTAAGTTTAAGTAGGTTATTAATAAAGGAAGCCCATCACTTTCATTAGAATAGAACCTTCTCTTCTTACGGGATTGTTTTCCGGGATACGACGTTTCCAGTGCCCCTGTCCACGAACATACCAAGTTCATACTATTTATTATAATATGCGGGAAATTCAAAATACCATTGTTTTTAAAGAAAATTATCTGACTGTCGACGGTGGTCTAGTAACTTATGTAGTACCTAACACTATTTTTTCTTATATTCGCAATTGACAAAATTAACACAACAGATCCATTAATTCCAGTAGTTCATTTCTAATTATGGCGGAAACATATATCAATTAATTTTGAATTAGGTATGTGTGACCATATGGTGACATGTTTATGAAAATGTTAAGATTTAATGAAAAAAGTAAAACTAATATTTTACTATATTTTTTATACTATTTTAATTTAATCTATCCGCACCGCATGTAGCATCCTACATTTAACAAACACCTATGTTTTGTTTTAATTTTTGCTAACAAATCGGCACTCACAACAATGGCGACGGTATACTATAGAGAAGATATAGAAGAATTTCAAATTGTTTACCTTGTAAAATACAATATTTACAATGCTAACGTATTACCTAATATTCTCGTTGTAAGCATTCACATTAGTTGCATGAATGTGGGACAGTCAACCTCATCACAATATGACACTACCCTACATGGGCTCTTATGTCGCGGTAATAATTTACATTATTACAAAGAACTACTTAAATTCTGCCCGTAGTTTTGCCCGCGTAAAAAGTAGATAGTAATGGCTATACGTTTGTTGTCTGGTTGTGAATCGGTAATACGAGTGACTTTCTAGAGACCAGTCAAAAGTTTATGAATCTGATCAACTTCTCAAACAACTTGAGCGATCAGCTGACGTCACTTTGCATAAATTCATACGACACAATATATTTTGCGTCCCATGTTCTACCAACAGTTATTCTGAAATACATATAGGTACATACATAAAATTGCGCCTATTTCCCGGACGGGCAGGCAGAGACAAAATCTTTCTACTTGCCACGATCCCTTCATAATTTTTGTCATCTTATTAATTGCCATATTTCTTTGTTTTTTTTTTAAATGGTTTTTTAATCCTCTATATCGATTTAGCTAGTTCCATGTACTGTTGACTGTACACAGAGTAGGTAGGTTGCGGGTAGGTGTAAGGGCGCCGTGGAAGCCCCTTAATGCAGAGACAGCTCCGCTGGGACGCTATTGATCGTCATCCGCCGTCAGTGGCCGAGCGCCCCTATTGATTCGCCGCAATCTGCATGATAACCCGCCTGGTTTCTCTACTACCCAACATATATTAGAACACATTATCGAATATATTATATTTGTACAAAACTTAAATTTGGCGGCAGAAAATTGTCGTCGATTAGATATATTTTTCAAATATAGTTTTTAAAGTTTATGGATTAGGTAGGTACTTATGCTAATTCCATTTTTATTTAGTTTAAAAACAGTAACGATCTGCTGGTAGTTTTCGCTATGTGTGATAAACTACTTTACGAAGTTTATCCTGTACAATTATATTCCTATTTGAAGCTTTTCTAATAGGTAGGTACTTACTCGTATATTTTTGATATTTGTTTACTGTTTAAAAATTTGGATATAGAGAATACATACATACATACATAAAATCACGCCTCTTTCCCGGAGGGGTAGGCAGAGACTACCTCTTTCCACTTGCCAAGAATAAGGATATTGTTATCTATATTATCTATTCATTGATATAGAGAATCATGCAAGAAATGTTAGATTTATTAGTTTATTAGCGATATAAGGTCGGTAGATCAGTAATAGTTGCATAAAATAAAAAAAAAGTGAATTAATTATACGACATATTGAATTCGCGAAATAATTTTGCGAAACTACTTACTAAGATTTACTAGTTGGGTGGTTCAAAATGCTGAAACGTCGATATCACGCTCGTTCGTTGCGGTGTATTACTATTATTTTGCGCTTACGAGTATGTAGTGAAACTGTTGTGCAATAAATTAATTTAGGTATCGAAATTAGCCGTAAACATTGTGTTTTTTAAAGAAATAATAAGTATGAATGAATCTCTCTCTTCAAAGCGATTCCTGAATGCATTCCCAGCAGCATCGAAGTTCGGAGTTACCCAAAAAGGATAATAAAACTGCTTTCTATCTAACTTTGTCTGCCTTTTAACAACCTATCTTGGGTAATTGTCATTCACTTTTTATAAGTGATTTTGATATTAGTTTTTTTGTTTCATTCCGAACTTTATTTACAGAAAGACACACAATTGTTATTTTATTTTACACCGGAAAATTATGCTCAAATAATCATGGATCTAAGTTATTTAAATATACGCATTTGGGTTATACCATAGAGTGACTTTGGCACCGTATCATCATCATATATCTGAATAAATAAGGAGAAATATGAAACTTGGCATCATGTTGAAACTTGGCTGCCCGTATTCAAGCTGGCCAAATGTTCCGGGGTTCAATTCCCAGTAGACTAGTAGTGCCATCTCGGAACGGAGTGCTAACGAACGTATTACTTATTAATTTCATCTTTGGAATGCTCCAACGCTTTGGAGTTGGTAGAATTACTAGTGCCCTTTGAAATAAAATTTTATATTGATAAAGTTTAATTTAATATTAACTCAGGAATTGCAAACCGATGTTGCAATTGACATCTTATGACTGTTATAAAAATTTATCAAATAAGTTCATGACATGTGTGTAAATCCCTACCCGGGTTCTTCACGGCTTTTATATTATGCTGTCTTCGGCTGATTACGTGCCTGGAAGCCAACAGCTGATAATGAAATCAGGAATACGTCGATCTGCTATGACGAAATAGAAGCAATGTCAATCAATACGACCAAAACTTTATTTAATTGCAAAATTTATAGGTAAGTATTCATTTTCTTCTTTCTTCATTCATCTGATTTTACGAAAGTCATCACTGGGATAAAATACAAATGAAACTTTCGAGAGAAGTCTTCTAAAACTTGGTGACTGTATCACCGAGCGTTTCATTCAAATTAAACCCCTCAGTCTCCGGCTTCTGTGCGCATGTCCGTTACATCTACAGGGCGTTTCAGACACTAGTTATGGTTGAAGTACGCTTGTTTACAGTGCGAGTAACAAAACCCGAAGTTAGGCACGAGACTAAATAAAAAACGTGAACGTTAGACGTTGATGCGATGCGACGTTTAGCGACGGTCATTCAAGTAAAAAAGCGTGATAAGTAATTGTCTGCTTGTAGGTATAATCAGTGGCAGATACACAGCACATTGAAATCATAGGGGTTGCAGTTGACTGTATCTACCAAGCCTGAATAACCACTTTCTTAATTATCCTACGGACAGGATACATTCTCGTAAAAAAATATATTCTTTTATTTAGAAAACAAGTTGAAGTTATCCCACGCCTTGTATTTCCGTCACTTTCGAATAGAACCACTCCCATGAATATCATAAAAAGGCAACTAAATGATAGGCGTATAAAGTTGGAATTCCTCTTCTAGGCGATGTGCTAGCAACCTGTTACTTTTTGAATCTCAATTACATAATGAAGCCATTCAGCTGAATGTGGCCTTGCAGTCTTTTCGAGACTGTTGGTTCTTCTACCCTGCAAAGGATATAGACGTGACTATATGTACGCACATATGTATGCAGTTCCGTAGCAGAAGTACGAGTAGTAGAATCATAAATATAAACTTAAATAATTCCCATTTAATTTTTGACGATCTAGGCTACTTCAGTCGGGTGGTTTCCGGTAATTTAATAGGACCACTCTATCTCTTTTCCATAGATGTCACAAAAGGCAACTAAGGGAATAGCCATTCATCTAGTGCAAGCTTCCATGCTGGTCTGTTAGTGTCGAAAAACACGGTGCTGCTTCATTTAGGTTAAATATATTTTTTTGCAAAAAAACACAACATGATCACACATCTTCCCGTGTAGATTTTAAAAGTCAGTGAAGAGAAAGGCTGATTAACTTGGGATTTTTCTTTCAGGCGACGGACTTCTAACCTGTCATTATCTGAATCTCAATTCCATCATAAAGCTATCCAGCTGGACCTTTCTCTTGTGGCATTTCAGTCTTTTCGAGGCTGTTGGCTCTCTATTCCCCGTCAAAACTGCATTACATGACCGCGCTGTATGAACATACCTACCTTGACATCTGTTAACTTGAAAAGTTAGGAAAATCGCATCAGGCAATTTTTTGCAAAAAAATATCCTGGCAAATTACTCCGTCGTGTATACTGCTTAAAGTCATGTGCAATGCACGCAACGCAATATCCGTGTTGGCCAAGAAGGAAATGCAATTTTCATTTAAATAATTAGAAACAAATGTACTCCTAGTTAGAGATCTAATTTTTTGTTCAAATTAAATAAACTTGAGTTAAAGAGAAAATAATCTTATTAATTAAACATTTTCGTGCAAATAAAATTTTCGGTAAGTACCTATCTATGTTATGTTATGTACACCATTAAATCAATAAATTATGAAAAACATCATACAATAAGGTTGGGTATGCATAAACCTCAAATAAGCAGTACCTAAGTATCAACAAAATTTTAAAGTAAAATATATATGACAATGTAGTGAAAAAAATACAACGATCTTCATTTTGTAGTTTATTCGATGAAAGTTTGCGGAGGTCTATCGGGCGAAGGACGAAGGGCGCGGGTGGTGCGCCACATGACTACAGGCGATGTGGGTCACTGCCGCCTACGCGCAATTCGATAAAACTTTGCAAGTAGCTATCTACCACATGAATACAGCGCAAACATTCGTCGTAAATCGTCAAACTCCTTATAGTACACTTAACACCCACATCGACTTCCGTTACATTTGAAAGTAACATCAAAAACCTGCGGAAACTTATACTTGAAAATTATTTTCAGTAACGACTTTCAATATAACAAAACTCAAGGTTATAACTGAAATGAAGTACCAAGTTTTTGCTGATCTCTGGTTTTGTATCCAGTGAAAGTGTGTAACTAACTAATTAATAGTGCAAAGTATCGATCAATCGTTTCACCATGGTTCTAAATATAAAATTCCGTCGAGGAAGACAAAGTTCGCGCGCAATACGGGCGCAGGCAGGTAGCAGGGCGGGCGGCGGCGGTGCGGTGCGGCGGCGGCGGCGTATCGATTCCGCGGCGCCTTCAGTCGGCGTCCGTCGAGCGCCGCGCTGCGCCGAGCCGCCGGCGAGCGGGCGTCGCCCCTCCCCGGCCCGCGCCCCCGACTTCATCGAATATCTCCTCGTCGCCGGCAAACTCGAACGACCTCTTTTCGCTAACTAACGTCGCATCCGCGTCGACTCCCGCCGCGAAACTGCGCTCGATCTACGCGACTCGCCGTCACGTCGGGTCTCGGCGCCAATTCACTTTTTGAATTTAGTCGTTCTTGATCTTTTTGGTATCGAGCAGATCGATAAAATTTGAAACTGATGATGATTTTAGAGAAAGTTGGATCGTGTAAATGATAGTCGGGTAGTCGTAGAGCGAGCATCGAGTGATGTGGCGGTGGGCGTCAGGTCGAGGATGGAAGGTGTCGCTGGTCGCGCTGGGAGGCGCGTAGGGTCCGCGCCATGGACTGCTGTAACTACGGCGAGTACCGCGGGCTCGCGCACGGCCAGTACGCGGGTTGGGAGGGCTACTCGCCGTACGCGCCGCTGCCGTACGCGCCGTACTCGCAGTACTACGCGCCGCACGCGCACGATCCGTACGCGCGCTACTACCGTTACGATTACCCGCACCATTTGCACCACAATGAGCATGTCATGCCAATGGGTTGGTATTTTCATACTTTATACTCTGTAATTATTAATAGTTAGATTTGTTAGTTAATACTAGAATGATAGATTCTCTGGGCTTAACCGTCGTGGGAACGAGATCTATACTATATTTAATCGATATCGATTCAGTTAATCCCGTTAACAACTATAAGTAGATTTTTTATCAGTCACTATTAAGTTTAAACATTTAATTATTTTTAAGACTTCTGAAAGTTATTTTTATTTGTATTTATTTATAAGTTAGAGAAGAAATCAACAAGTTAACAAGCGTTAAAATTCACACTTAGGTACCACCTGGGCACCTACCACTAAAGTTTTAACTACAACCGATTAAAAAAGGAGAAGATGTTCGATTCCAATATTGAAACTATCGTTAATATCCTATTTACTATTATTCGCTGCGTAAGCGTCTAGCCGCGGACAAGTACTCTATAAATTAAAAACTTCTAAGTACTTAACTTACTATTGTAACACACTAAGAATAAATTTTGAAAAAAAAAGTTTTATTCAATTTTATATATTTATAAACTGTACGTTATTTTGAGAATAATAATATGTCAGTGATGGTCAATCTATCATTAATGATGGCCACACAAAGCAGGACTGCAAAACAGAAAATCGAATAGTTGTACATGTACGCAGTCCTAATTCCTTGAGCCTAATTGAATTATAAGCATCGTAGTAAAGTATACATTACGGTAATCGCGAAGGCACGCCGTCGCGTTGCTCGGGAAATTTGTTTACCAATACCAGAGAGATAGGAATGTGCGCATGGCGCGAGGCGGCAGTCTGAACAATGAAGTATGAAGTAAGAATTAATGTTTACGTTTGGGCGGATTTCTCGGCGTCTACGTCACGTGTCGATGGAGGGGAGGGGTGCGCCACAGGTGGTCGCCCCTCCCCTCTTCGCGATTGATCGCCCGCACAGCCACTCTACATATTGACCGGGGTTCTAACACCCGCGTCGCGATTCACTGCAAACTCCGTGTACAGTTCACGACGAGTAAATATGGGCACAGGAACTTATCCTATACCATATAACTAGGAACTTATCGAATATCCTACACTGGGTTTTGACTTTGAATTCATTCGCATCGTATTAGTTGGAGATTGTGCGCATGATTCTGAGTTATTCAAGCCTATAAATAAAATGTCGTTATTTTCAAATGTTAGAAAAACTACGTCAACTAGGTATTTTTATTTTAGTTACATTATATTGAGAATATTAGGCAAATAAAATAAGGAAATAAGGTAAAGGAAAGTTAGATAACTATCCTTTTCATTTATTCAATTTAACTGAACCGTGACCTCTTCTTTCTCCTGGCGTTAGTTCTGGTTACATCGTCACCTAAAAGTGCCAAAAGAATTATATTATGTCAGATAAACCTGTATGTATATTTTCACTTTGGTAGATGGCTTTTGATAAAATCCATGCCTCGTATATTCTTATGTCCATGTATGAAGTACCTACTAAACATACATACATATAATCACGTCTATATCCCTTGCGAGGTAGACAGAGCCAACAGACTTGAAAAGACTGATAGGCCACGTTCAGCTTCAGCTTTAAGATAGAATTGAGATTCAAATAGTGACAGGCTGCTAGCCTATCACCTAAAAGAAGAATCTCAAGTTTATAAGAATCCCATTGTCCCTCTTACGACATCCATGGGAAAGAGATGGAGTGGTCTTATTTTTTTTCTATTGGTGCCGGGAACCACACGGCACCACTATACTACTTTATAACTTTTCAAACTTAGTTTATAGTAAGATTGGTGGCGTCTCACTATAAGCTTGCCTCAGGTTATAAAAAAAACCTTTTACCATTTCACAGACAACATTTTAAGATAGCCTAATGGTCGTAAACAAAATGAAACATAATGTTGTTTACTTCTTCTGAATTCAGCGTGTCGATGAGGAAACCGTCAATCTCCGATTAATGAATATGTAGATGAAGTTTTTCACGCAGTTAAGCGCGTTATGAAACAATTTTTATTATAATTTCTATCGTAGATGGCGCTATGTTGTGATTTTGTCGCCGTCTGAATGTCATGAAATAAGAATATTGTTTAAGGAAAAGTTTTTATAGTTGCTAACTGAAGACCAGGCAAGCTTCACGGTTTAAGGTTTCGTTTTTGTAAAATAATAAAATTAGAATTGTTTATTTTTCGTTATTGTTTATTGTCAAAGACAGCATATTAATTTTTGTCTCATTGAGTACCTAAACTATGAAGCGTTAAAACACCCAGTCTACTGTAAGCGACATAAAGTATACCTTATACCAGTGTGTGTACCTAGAAATTACACCTTTATTCTTCCCAAAAATCCTATGCAGCATTGGCATACTACGGATCGTTGCGTCCTTGACAGAGCCGGGATTTCTGGCAACATGAAAATATTGCGGGCTATAAATTAACCACGAGCGATCCCCTGCGATATAATAATGTTAATATTTCATTTACCCTCACATCCCTTTACAACGTTACCCGTTATTTCGGTGGGAAGATTAGATAGGAACATAGTATTTCTTGGGAGCGTAGGCACATTATGTAGGTGGTCAGACCACCTTAAAGTTCAGAGTTAACCACTACAGATGTTTTTTGGAGAGGCCTACATTCAACGTGGATTTCTGGTGTCTGAGATAGACATATTATTAACAAAAAAATGTTAAATTTTACTTCAAACTAAACAATTTTCAATTGTGTTTTTGATTTTGACGCGAAATACAAAGAATACCTACGCGCTGCGATCAGATCTTAAAATCGATTCATATTCAAAATTTAAATTCGCAAGTATATCATTTACGGTGTCAAGGGTAGGTCTGTAAAATATTTAGTGAGTGTAAGATAAGTATGGAATAATTTTGATTCCCTATAAACAGTATTTAAAATTAAACTGTTTGACTATCTTTAACTCGAGCACAAATTTTATAGATCGCCCAGGTCGGTCGTCACTTTCGCTACTTATTATGCGATCCCAGCTTTGTTTACATTGCGAAGTGCAACTCTAAAATTAACCTGTGAACGCCACCTGCCTGCTTGCGGTTATTTTTGTGCTTTCTTTAATTTTAGAACTAACATCCTATTTACAGCAATTGAAACAAAAAGCTTGTGTAATTATTAATGGAGACGATGGAAAAAGTTGCACGGATGGAGAATTCATGCGCGTCCATATTTCCCATGTAGCTGGATGTTTTAATAAGTAAATCCTATTCAAATAATTTAAAAAAATAACCTTAGAAAGGCGTTCGTTGACACTAACATCAACTTATACTCGTACTTACTTATACGTATGAATACCATTTCGTTATCAGGGAAACTACACTAAAGTCCCCAAAACAATTGTAGCATAATAACTTATTGGATTTTTTAATAGGTCAACTTTTTACTAAATGATTAGTTGTATTAGAAGAATTTGTTATAAATTTTTTGTCAGTGTTTATTTAAACAAATAATTTACCTCTCTTCTTTTCATGTTTCCGGTTGTACTTTTCCTGCACTTCTTCTACCTTCCAATTTATTTATCTCTATATATGTAAACAGATTATGGCGCGTACGCGTCGAAGGAAAGCCGCGTGCGGCGTGCAATTGCACGACGAGAGCAGCGCGCCACCACGCCCGCCCCGCATCTCCAGCATCCGCCTACGGTAAATATATTTTTTTTATTTTACCAATATAAGAACCTAATCCACATTGGATTATATTTATACATCCACTTGCCGCAACATATGTGTTTTTTACGATATTTTTCATTAGGTACCAGTGAACTGTACATCTATTTAAAATGTGTTCTATACTGATAAAACTTTCTTGGGGTTGTCGTGAAATGACATTTTTCCAGTTTAAGCTAGTTTCTCACATTTCAAATTTAGAAAAATAAGTTTAGGCACTCTGTTTATTTAGTAGCATATACCGCCCTATAAACTAAATTCCATACATTTCGTTTATAACACATCAGCGAAACCACTTTCCCTCTCGTCATAAATATATTCATGAGTCAAACTACAATCTAATAAATGGTGACGTCGCGTCACGTCATTCATAACTTTTGCTTTACGAGTTGTTATGTTCTCACTTGGCGTGCTTCGAAGCTTGCTTTAGGAAGCTCCGATCACACCGTAGCCATGCAATGTGAATCGATAATAACATTTAAATAAAATAATGACAGTAAAAAGTGTTATAAATTGCAATTCATAACGGCATCTGTTCCGCAGCGGTAGTGCGCTTGTCTGTGACCAGGGTTTAAATCACGGCTTGGGTCTTTATGTTTATCTATATAAGTATCTGTTAATCGGGGCTTCGTGCAAATTTTCAGTTACAATGAATCCTTCATTAGGAAATTTCACCGTTCAAAATCACCGACATTGCGTGTCTATTTTATCTCCGTGGCACATTTCATTAAAATCGGTAAAGTAGTTAACTACTTAAACTAGCTACGAAACCTCAAATAACCTTACCCATACTGGACGGATGGATGCAGCTTCCTCACCATGTTTATCATCACCATAAGAGTATAATAATCATAACTCACGAGGTTACCGCTATGTGGGATGTGGATTTCACGATCATTGTCCCGATGGTGGTATCTGGGAATGGTCTAATAGCGAAGAGTCTCGACCAACATCTAAAGAGGCTAGCTAGCTAGATTTAGGGTCAGATACAGAAGGCAGTACTTTTGGACACGGCACGCATCGTCAGAAGGTTACTTGCTCTGCAGGCCTAACTACCGGTAGGTTAAGTCCAATTCCGCTGCTGGTAGACATCTAAATCTTTTTTTAAATGTTTCTATTTTAAAATTATTTTAAAATTAAAGTTTAAGTATAAAATTTAAATAAATCAGTGAATAATTTTTATTCATATAAAACATGGTGATCATGGCATCAGTTTCTCAAATATAGACTCTAGGAGTTAGTTAGTACATGGCCGAATTGAATTGAACTGTTTAAATATATAAACATACAAGACAATTTAAAGTTTCCATAATAATCATAATAAGATCGATCAAAATCTGACAAAATCGCGATCACAATGTTTTCTAAACGTGAACGTTTTAAACGAAAAAAAAACATTTAAAAGATGATTCAAATCAAACAGTAAGCAAATAAAAAAACAGCACACTAACAACATTTACTACAGAGATAATATGAATAAAGTTTTTATCCTGATTTGGGGATCAGATCAAAAGTGCCCGATCACTGCCACAAAAACTTGCTATCCACTCAAACAACATGGAAATATGTTCGTAAAGTAAAAAGGCTAGTTAAAGTTATCTAGGTCAGTGTCAGAGGACACCCGGCGTCCTCCCCAAACTTACAATAATATTCCAAAAGCAATCATACTGTACGGCAATAAAGTTTCTATTCGTTTAATACAAACCAGTAATATGTACCAAACCAGTAGTATAACATTTAATAAAGTTAACAACTGTCATTCATTGCCTCATTTTCAAATTGTACCGAAAAGTTTGAGTTCAATGGTAGTGGTTAAATTAAATTGATCTGATTCGAGGTGTCGCCGTGTCGCCAATTTTAATTTGTACGTTTATCACATTTAAATCTTTTGCAGGGTAGACTAAAACAAAAGTCTCGAAAAAACTATATACTCGTAGGTCACGTTGGCATAAAGTTAGTATTTAGTTGTGATTAATTGTGTAGGTATCACCAATGTTACTTTTCGAGTCAACCACAACGAATACTCAAATACTTAATAAACCGAGAGTCAACGACAAAAAGAACAAGAAATGGGATTGAATATTGATTAGACGGTGGACTCAAGTGTGAGCAGCCTCGCCGAATAATTGAGCCCGAAGTGGTATTATTACGGCGTCATATTACAAGACAAGTGAGCGGCACAAAGGCGCTAATGAGGGCGGGACGGGGGTGCGGGGTGTGGTGGTTGAAGGGAAGGGGGGTGTTGGTGGCCTGTGAAAGCTGTCAGCGCTTGATTTTTCCGAGTGTCGTGGGCGCCTGGCTGATCGATAAGTCACGTGGCCCGCGCTCGCCACCGCTCGATAGTTAGCCTCCGCAAATCTCCCGCCACTAGTCTGCTGTCGCGCCGACCCATACGCTCCGCACAGCTACTTGCTGCAGTGTGGTGCAAAAGAGAATGTTTATATGAAAATGTTGGATCAAATATTATTTAAGATTAATTTATTTTTTGATAATTAACTGATGTATCAACGCACAGCCCAAACTACAGGCTTTTAACATTATTACTTGGTTATACAAAATTGGTTCCTGATATGGGTGCACTAAGAGAGGATTTCCGTAATTCCCGCGAGATCGAAAAGAACAACCGCGGGTGTTCTCTAGTATTATTTTAACAGAATTTTAAATAAGTATTAAAGATTTAAAAACTTGTAACAAAATCACGATCTATATGCTACGACTTTCGTAGTAATAGTTACGAATTGCTACGAAGTCGTAGCATACTCGTATATTATTTTTTATTATTTCATAGCAAATATTATGAAGATTGAATTACTTTTTTATTAATAAGGTTTGTTGTGTTATGTTGTATGTTTTTAAGGAAAATCTTTAGAACAAAACGCTTAAATTATTTGATTTATTGTTACCTTAAACTATATCATCAGTGCCACGACGACGGGTTCTACAAATGTCGTAGCATAGTTCATGTTGAACAAAAAAGATTTTTGCAATTTCACTCTTTAATTCTTTATTCATACGTTTCCTAAGGTATTTTAAAGTCATGTAAGTACATGACTTATGATGGATGCAGTTCCTGCAACGCGATGCACAGTGTCGGAACGGACATCGATCGCGTCCCCGCCCCGCTCTCGCCCGCTAAACATTAACACAGAATATAGAGAACACAGAATAGATTAGTGTATTGCAATTTATTATTCAACCCATTTTACTATGTGCAACAAACAGATCATGCCGTAAAAAGGTTGAAATAAAAAGTGAAAATATTTATCAGAAAACACCATAACAAAAAATTGTTTTAATATTAACGAAACCAAGTGCATTTTAAAACGATTTTACAAGTCAGCAACCATACAATGATCAAACTGGAATAAACCAATATTATTCCATATCGGGATTTTTTTATTTTATTACCTATCCTGAATTGCATGTATAATCTCAAAATTGTAAATTAAAATACGCACTTCTTTTGTTTCAACTATGTTTGTTTTTAACATTTTGTCGGTGTCTTATTATGTAAAAATTATTTTATGTATTTAAGGAGGCTGAAGAGCCTTTGCATAACGGAATAAGCATTTTAGCTATAGTAAAAAAAATACTGTCTTAGTCAAGTGATGGATATGCTAGGAAATTATATTCATGTGAGTTCGAATGTTCCCTCTGTAATCATTTTTATTTGTGTTATTATCTCATACCCAGCTTATGTGCATCGCTCCATACGAGACTCAGAATATCATGATTTATTCTATTATCGAAACGATCCTTTACAGAGTTCAGGAAGTTCAAGTACTTTGTGTAACAAGAGAATGCTCTACTTATTCATTCATATTCCAAGTAGACGGCTACGGCATATTGTTGTCTATTGTTATACGGACGAAAATAAACGATGATTATCACTATCTACGTCGAACAAAGCTAAATAAACAATGTAAATATTGACATCGGTTTTATTAGAGTAGGTTAGTAACTACAGATAAACTATTTTTATAGTTCGTAAAGGTGACTTGTAAAATAGTTTAGTGCTGAATGAAAACAGTTCTAATTTATCTATTAGTTTAGGTGCAGACCATTAAATCCAAATCAATGGTTTTGAACTTCTTGTTACATTTCCACTGAATAAAGAGATAAATATATGTAAAGTACTTACTTAGTGTGATTTAAAAGATTGTGGCGAACTTGCACATTTTGCAAGGTAAACTCAGTTTTTTTTTGTGCTTGGAATTCATACCTTGGGTTTACAAATTTGAAAATAGAGTGAAACAAATAAATAATAAATATATGTATACGGGACATATTACACAGATTGAGTTAGCCTCGAAGTAAGTTCAAAACTTGTATTACGAGATTAATTGAACGATAGGTACAGGCCAATCAGAGAAAGTTTGTTTCTTATCATACGTAACTTTACATGTGAGTAAAAAAGGTTTTATTTAAGTGTTTATATCAAAAATTTCCTCAAATACAAAGGGGTTGAAAAGTTTCCATAATATAAAAGAAAGTCAGCGAATTCTTAATGTTTTCTTCATTTTTTCACCGTTACAATTCAAACCTTTAGAGGATTCTTGTTTCACTTTACTAATTTGCTTGGTTTCAACATTTGTAAAACAAGTAAAAGGAAAACAAATTTCAAGTCTTTTATAGGCATAAAGTGTGTACTGAACTTTTTGATAATTTGTTTCAAATACGTGTGGCAATATTTTTTTATTGATTACCTACTTCGTAATACATTAAATCAATTAGATTATTGAGAGATTAATCTTTATCCATCTAAGTGTGGATTATTCCTAAAATGAATTTGATGCAGTTTGCAGAGAAACTACTTTATACAAATGTACGTTCCGTTTGATAAAAAAGTCGCTAAAAACAGAGTTTTTAGAAAATTTAAACTCGAAAGAAATTAAACTGCGCTATAGAAAAAGTAGCAAAATTTCGAAGCACATATTCGCCACTTCCACCAACTTTTTAAGTACTATATAACAGCTACACAAACAAAAGGGATAGGTATCGACGCGAAGGGTACAAGCCGTGAGGGAGTATTGTGCGCCGCGCCGTCACTAGCGTCTCACTTAGCCGTGATCGATACCACGACATACGTTTGCAACGCCGAATTCCATCAATACTACTTTTTGATAAGAAAAAAAACTTTCCGCATTAAAGAGTTGTATGCAAAATAAAAAAATAAATATATACGGGATAAATTACACAGATTGTTATAAAAATAATATGGCTATATTATTTGTATCAGGCTGGTTTCTCTATCATTTAGAATTTTAAATTATAAGGAAGATCCTAATTTCGAATTTAAATTAGGAAAATTAGCGCGCAGTTCAAACGCTTCGATTTTACTAGGTACATCAATTTATGTAGATAATTAATGCAATCTTAATTCTTAGAATTTGACAAACTTCGTACTTTGCATATATTGAAAAAAAATTGCTTAAAAATAAATAAAGCTTCTCATTTTTGGGTCTTGACTAGACTGAATAATGATAATATTTTATTGTTCCATGTTTCACGTGTAAGCACACGTTTTCTTAACTTATTGTATAAGAAAATAAAAGAATAAAGATTGTGATCTTGTATATTTGATGAATATATCCGCAGGAGACAGCCTTGATATTTGTGTTCCAATGTGTCAATGACTGTATTTCATTTATTTTTTTCAGCCTCCGCTAGAATGTGGGATGAATGGCCGCAACCCTTCCTACTGCGAGCCGCATATGTGGCCGCACTACCAGGTGAGGTATATTTATTGATAAGGCCAATGACTTAGAGCTCCACAATAGCTTGGAACTTATATTTTCTGAATTACATGTGAATTTTTAAATTCTGAACTATACTTACTCCTACAACGAGAAAAACCATCGTTATAAAACCTGCAAATTTAGGCAACTGGAGACAAACCACAATAAAAGCTGGCTTAGGTTTTCATGTCGGGTCACATACTGAGGTCAGAAAGGAGTCACTCTGTATATTAATTAACATCAATATGGTAGAATTAGGTATTTTAGGGTATTTCACACACCACACTAACAACATCTGCCAATGATTTTCTTGATTTATTAGCTCTACTTAAATTCTATAAATAACCTTATTATTTGGGTATAAAATTATATTAAAATTATTTATTTTTCCAGATGGGAGTCCTGGGCGGTAGTTGGAACGGCGCCAGCGCAGCGTCGTGGGCCTCTCGGGGTGCGTGCGCACGGGAACACATGCGCTATGCTGCTGACTGTCGCTCTATGAAGGTAGGTAAAAAATGAACTAATGACGAGAACAGCGTTTTTTTACTGATTTAAATGTTTGAAGCAATGTGAATTATTGCGATCATCTTTTGCGATACCGCTTCTATCTGCAGTTTTGTACCAATCTTGTAGTACAACACCTTTTAAATGTTTTACTTTATTTGATAATGTTGTTTCTTGTTGTATCAATCAATGATAAAAACAATTGTTTTAAAAATTTCAGAGTCCGCATCCGCATATCCAGAATCAAGCTTGTATGCAAGACGGGCGGTCGACTCCCTATCGTCCGTACGCTGAAACTACATATAACGGGGATTGTGGAGCTCGACAAGGCAGTACGTCGGATTATACCTCGTCAGTAACACCGAGCGAGCCTTCTAAAGTACCGAGAGAGCGTTTCTATCCAGCGCCGCGACGTTCGCCGCCCGAGGAGAAGCGGCCGCCGGTCGTACCGCTGCCCGCCTTCCAACAAGCGTTCGGCTCAACTGAGATAGGCAAGTTTGCTGAGGCATTTAGTCGAGCTGAAGTAGCCCTCGAGAATATCGCGAGTGATACTTTTGTGTACGAATCCTTCTCAGACTGGGACGCGTCACTTGAACCGCAGTGGCCGGCGTCTCAGCCCGCATCGCGGGAAATCAAATGCGAAGAAAACTTTTAATGAAGTTTTCTCCGACCTAGTGTTAATTTCGAGCGGTCTCGCCTCTTAGCTAATTAGACAATTTTTAGTTCACCACCACGTTGCCAAAATGAGTAGTCATGAGACAAGTTTGATGTCGTAGATCCATAGAATGTGAAATTGTGCTGACATGTACGAAAATGATCGATCTGATGAAAAGTGGTGTGACATTTGATTCATATACATAAAATTATAATGGTATAAGTAGATTTTATTAATTATCTAGTTAATCCCTTTAACTAGTTTTAGACCGACCTTAAAGGACAAGATGAAATTTTGTTATAGATGGGATTTGGAAAAGTTAGGTACAGCATGCATAGGATAACAATATGAATCATGACTCAATGTGCCTTTAATCGGAGAGCCCGGCCGCAATCGCGCGGCGTCGCGCTCGCGCCCCGCCCCACCGCCCGCGTCGCTATGGACATTATATTACAATAGCAATTATAGGGACCAAACGTTTAGACAAATATACACGACCTTCTCGTGAGCATGATCGATTCGCAATAAGCTCAACGAAACATTTTTACTTAAAAAATTGATCTAGCCAAGAGGCAATAACGCCTGATAAAATTGAAAAATACAAATGAACTTAGTTACAAATTGTAGGAAACAATAAGCAATTAAATACTTTACAAAATTTGACAGAGACTCGATATATTTGTTTCGTAATGTTGATATGTGAAATCTAAATTTTGCAATCGTGTGTACTTAAAATTAGCCTAGAAATAAAATTAAAAGCAACAATTTGTGCGGATGGCCATACCTATTATGAGAAAAAACTAGACGGGTTTGGATTAAACTCTACGAAGAAATCATGTAAGCAGCACATTATATTTCCCGCGGGTGCAGACTATGACAAAAGTTAGTAAGTAATTATATTATCTTGGAATAAAACTTAACAATTGCTATAAGAAAACGCCTCTTTAAAAAAAGTTTGTACTTACCTTCCCTTTTCACTTCTGGGGCACTATAGACGCCGCGCGAATTTAAATTATAACATTCGAATAAAATCAGGAAGCATGAAACACGTCATGTTAGTAGTATATTTAGGTAGTTAAATTTGATAAAATTTTTAAAGAGATTACTTATGAATAAATGGCTTTTTAATTAATATATAGGGTCCAACAATGTCGATGTAAAAGTATCAGTTGTGCGATTTTATTATCACGACATAACTAAATCACAGTTGAAGCTGTCATTCGTAGCAGTATAGTGTCCCTCCCTATGATCGTTTATTTGTTTACAATATTTCCCTAAATTTCAATGTTTTATTGTTAATTGACAATCATATGTTTATTGTTACGTGTACAAAGGTTCTGATATATTAAATAATATGTTATTATACCTAAACATTTTAATTGTATGATTTATTGGTTATCTGTGATAATTAATTTTATTAAATTTGAATAATTGAAACTATCGGAAATGGTATAGGTACTTAAAATTAATTTCGTTTCTTTTTATATTTCAATAAAATATCGAAATAATTTACGCTAAATAATGGGTTCATTTTTTTTACAAAAAATTTATATAAGACATTTTTAGCAAGTTATCATAAATTGTTTTATAATTGGGATTTTGGTTCATAACATATTCCCAATAATATAAATCTTAGTTTGAGCTTAAAATTGATGATTATAAAGTATAATGATTGTAATAATGTGCGGTGCGTGAAACCAGTAACTTCCAAAGGTCTTCATTTTTGTAGAAGAGTCCCGCGTGTGTCAGTGTTTTCGATCTCTTTCGACAAAATACAGCAAAAATTAATGGAGTGCCTTACGTATTTAATATGATATGAAATTAGGATGGATGAATTTTATTATAGCATAATTTGATGAAACACCATAATATAATAGCGTAATAAAATACTTCTTTGAACCGAGTATTTCATAATAAGTAGATATTGTAAACTTAATTATTTAATAATAACCTTTATATATTGTAAAATTACAAACTTATATACCTTAACGTAATGATTCTTTATAAGTCGTGACGTGCACTACTATTCCTTCAAAAATTATTTAAAACATCATGTTCATTCTTCATTCATTGCTTTGCTTAGTCTAGTCAAATTGACAATGTCAAATTGAATCATTAATTTACGTCTCTATTATAGCTCTTACTTCCAGTAACAATATAATTAAATATCGACTTATGGAACTACTTATATAGTTAACATTAAACAAGCGTGGAAAAATATCATTTCTAAAGATTATTTTAAATAACAGTTGTAAATGTCATGGAATGATTACCAATGTGACATATGGATTTAAAACCTCTTCGAGGTGCGATATTTGGTTATTATGGTAATAAGATGAAAGTATGTAGTCTGTGCCACATTATGTATATACGATATACATCTCCCTAGATAGTCCTATTGTTATTTGTTTTAAGTATTAGAAACATAATTTTACTGTAGAGAGGTGTAATTACCTTAAATTAAAGTTATATATCTAGGTGTTCCACGATAGAGCTTCCCGATTGATTCTCCACGATTTGTCTACCATCGGAGTTAGATTGTGTGTTTATTATTATTGTGATCCTTACTTACATTTACTGTATAATTACTGTCTCCTTTTCCTTCATGTTCTAAATAGTTGTCTTAATCATATACAAGTTTATGGGATTTGTATCCACTGTAAAATTTCTCGACTTCAATGAAATAATTTTATATAATAAACATATGTTTATCAAAATTTATTTTCTTTATGTGATATCCGTTGTATGTTATGCGTTATGTAACATTCCAAAAACATTGAGCATCTCTTTAAATTCGTTGAATTTTAGGCCAACAAAATTATGTAGGTTCATAAGTATTATGTATGTTTGTTGAGACAGTGAAGTACTGACAATGACAAAAATATTGAAATTAAAAAATATGATGTACCTATCTAGGCTATAATTCTATTTTTAACCTTGTAAATAATTAATTATATTTTGAATGTTTCACTCATATCAATCAATCTAGATCAACTGTTTTATTAGCAAATTTTAAGGTTTGAATCCGAAGACACTGAAATGTTTGATTTATGGACGTCGATGTACGATTTAATAAACACATTGTACTGATTTGTGTTGTTTATTTTATACTACCGACCCGGCCCGGTAAGAGAAATCCTACTACTATTATAAAGGCGAAAGTTTGTATGGATGTATGGATGTTTGTTACTCTTTCACGCAAAAACTACTGAACCGATTACTATGAAATTTGGTATGTAGGTAGCTGAAGACCCAGAATAACACATAGGCTACTTTTTATCCCAGAGTTCCCGCGGGATTGATAGGGTTTCCATGCGGACTCCATGCGGACGAAGTCGCGGGCGGCCTCTAGTGTAAGATAATTAAAAAATTAATAGAATAAAGGCAATCTTTTTTGGACTAGTTTTACGAGTTAAAAGAGGTCGTGTCTATAGACACGAGATCCAGCAAGTAGCCGCTAGAGGATAGCGAGCTACTTAATTTGGTGCACGCTGATAGTCCCAAGGTACATTAATGTTTTTTTTAATCAAAAAGAATCAGTAACAGGCAATAGCAGCAAAGCGGCGTGCTTTGCGTTTTAATTCTGTGGCTCCCGCCACTTTATTAGAATAGGGCCACTCCATCTCTTTGCCTTGATTGATGTTGTAAAAGGTAGGTAAGCAGCTTTTATCATGAACCAATATAGGAAGGGTGCCCAATCCAGGACTTACAAAGGCGCACCCCGGGCTTTTCTCCAAGAAGGTGAGGATATAACCGGGTGTAAGGATTTCTTACATTATAGTGGCAACATACACAACTATACTACTGGTATTTCAACAGTTATCTATGATAGTTGCCTAAAGCTAAGTTGGTTTCATTGTCACTCCCGCGCCATTTGTTTTTATACTTTGTACTGTTGAAGACAATAAAATGTATGTGGCTTGATGGTTTCCATCATCCAACATCCAATACAGTGGAGTACACTAATTTACCGGGATTTACGCCAGGATGGTTGTGATATTGATAGGAACTTGGTAAGCATGGAAGTTATTAGAATGGTGGCCTGAGGTTAAGTGTCATAGTAATGTGAATCTAACTTCTTTAACTATTGGGGAAGTTGTTTCTTTACAATATAATGCTAAGTCTGTAATCTAAATAATTATTTTGCGTTGTTGGTGGGCTGTAATGACGAGGAATATATTAAGTGCGGTACAAAAAGTGCGAAAATATTTTATTTTAAAGGTGCCCTGAAATATTCGTTTCTTAAATAGTAGTGAAGTATTCGTTTCTTTAGTAGATGATGTGGTGGTGTGGGACCAGGTGGATAATGCAGATACAAACAAAAATAAAAAAATTAAAAATGATCTAAATAAAACTACAAATTTCTTTTTATGTTTATTGATAAGCAATAAGAAATTAACTTCCTTAAGTGTCACAAACTTATTATAATCTTAGGAAAACAAATGGATACATGGATTTTGAAATAAATCTAATTGTTGGAAGCCACTAAAGAGTTTTGTAATTTAAAGTCACTATTGACAAACTTCTGGGGTTATTCCAGGCGAACCTTGGAATTCTGTGCACTTTACTTTCAAAGCTTTGTGAAGGCACTTTAAATTTAGGCATTTTTGATAATTTCGTTAAAGAAATAAAATGTTTTGCCATTCGATTAATAACGAAAGGATATAATTATTGAGTAAATTGTATGTAAATAAAGTAGTATAACAAATTCTAGAGACAAGTTAGTCCATTTTCCCATATATTTTAATTGGGTCTTAAATTTTAGGTAGGTTATGAAAACTCGATTACAATAAGTTTAGAAGTTTGACAATAGTACACATTAAACATTCACTGATATATATTACATTGATTAACATAAAGTCATTTCAGAACAGAAATGCAAACTATACAAATGGAAATTATAAAAGTTCAATACTTATTATAACATTAGTTACCTTCATATTTTACTTCAATAAGTCTTTCTAAATATTCATTCATTTCCCTACATTACTTTTCAAATGTCATTGAAGTATGAAATACAATCGCAATTAATGAGCTCATTCTTCATTTTCATTTTTCACTCATATTTGTTTATTCAATTTATTAATTATATTTTCTTAGTATAATAATATCTATAAATTGATTGTATAAGTTCGTAATTATTAAATTCGAATATTTTAACATATGTATATTAATAAACAGGTTTTATTTCGATAAATCACAAAACAATCTTTTAAATAATAACTTTAAAATATAAATGTGTGATCACAATAATAAATAATAAATATATAGGTACTGTACATAGTACTGTACTATATAGTCAATATTATATATCAAGACAAATGTAAAATATAATAATAAAGTATCGTCAAAGAGACCGTTCGAAAACTTGTAACTTGAATGCGGCAATTTAACTCATACCTATTCATATTCCTATAAGTAACTAAATCTACATTAACTATTTGATTAAACAAAAGTAATATTAGCATCACAGAATTAATAAGTTGACCTTAGTCTAACGAAACAACCCGTAAATAGTACGTGTAAATAAACATGTGGTATGACAATATGTGATGTAGTAGATAAAACCACAGAACACGGAATGTCCCGCCAGCGGTTAAGAATTCCGTGCTCTGTGGATTATATCTACATGTTAATCAGACTAATATCGACATCCCAAGTAAATCTTTGCACGTCGATATTTAAATAATGGCATAAAAAACTATTGTTCTGAGGCATGGCCTGTAGACTTATAATTTTGCTTAGTCTTGATGGATGATATTAGGTACAGTCGGATATTGTTCTTAGTACATAGAATTAAGATGATAATTAAAGTTTGAAGCCGCTGCCCATTTACAAGGTTTCCAAGGTCTCGAACAACATATTTTAATGTATAATAGACTACATCAACAAATCAATCATATCATCTATCATGTTTTAAAATTATATAACAAAAGAGTGCAGGATACAATGTATATATCATTCACCTAGCCTATGATAGAACTTTCGAATTTGATCACGAAGAGAAATTATTATCAGAACTACCTAGTGTATTTGTTTGTAGGGTCAGTGCGACTAAAGGTAGTAAGTATTGCATTGGCAATGTGATCAAAATAAACACAAGTATTTTTACTAACTACTCTCACGATAAATATAATCAGTATATATGTTTACAATGAGTATTAAAAAGCACATTTGTAGAGGGCTAATTTGGCACAGAGGTCATGTAAGGGAACAGTCGTTTTTGCAAAGTAATTATAATCTTAAGGATATTTTCTAACTAAAATGGGTAGGAATGCGTACAATTATTTCAGTTATTATCTAGATAAAATATTATCGTGCCTTAGTTTTAATCTACGGATTATGTAGTTAACAACAATTTCATATCCTCATTCTTAAGGAAATTAATTCAATAAATTAAATGTATAGCTGCATAGTACACTGAAAAAACAAAGGTTAAACCATTTGAAAATATTTGTACATACTTAAAATTTCATGAAAACAAAAAAATATTTTTATTTATTGTGCTAATTTCAACTAAAATTTGCAAGTCGTAACCTGTCGACTTACTGAGCTGTTATAGAATTCTTGATTATAAGTAGGTACTTATACAAGCAGAGTAGGTGAGAACAAAATTGTAGCTCAATTATCATTCCATTTTTACTATTGATATTGTCTTTAGTTTTAACAAAGAATAATCACATAATTAGGTACTCAATTATTTGTTTAAATATTAATGAGGATGGGTGTAATATATAAAGGTATGAATTTGAATTTTATCTTTATTGTAGTCAGAGAAATACTAATAATTTGTACTAATGTAACAAAAAACAGTGTATAGAAAACAAAATTCGTTATCTTGTTGCACTTTTTTTTTTTGTAAAAACTGGATATAAGTATGTATCATCATTAAATATCAGCATCAATTATTTTCAATAGAAATCCTTGGAATTTGGGAGCCCGAAATCAAAGTTTCATTGAAATAAATAATAATACAAGGGAATTCTTTTTAATATCCTTGGGCATAGATCATTGATTGTTACATTATCTTTAGTGAAGGTTTATTATAATAGTGACATTTAGTATTTAGTTCACACAATATCCGCATGCAGTCTTGTACGTTAAGAAATAGAATTTAAAACATCGTAAATTTATTTGAGCTCTTTTGAACTGTTCAAAATTTGAGCTTATAAACTTAATGAGCCGTCAACACTGCGTGATGTCATAAAATGTGAAAAGTACTTTAATATTTGCCAAAATTATATTTGATATTATTTTGTAGTTAAATTTATCACTTAGGTACATTTTCTATAGCTCAACTTTGAAAGTAGGTTGATACAAATATACACTGTTCACAGACAAAATTTACTCGTAACATGTATTGAAAGTCATTATAGTGGGGCCAGTCACACTGTTTAGGAATACTTGTTGTCCTTTTTTGAGAATAAGGACACAGTGAAGGGAATCACTCACACTTATCTGTCATATTTCCAAGCAATTCGTGCGTTAATGTATCTTGATTTGATACATGAACGACGACCGCGGGAAATTCAGTCAGCCAAAATCGTAATGTCGGATGGGGTCCGGGAGAGCGGACGTAGGCCCTTGCCACCCAAAAAACAAATGCACAGGGCACGTATATCCAAAATTGCTGTATGATTAACTTCAAAGTAGGCATTTATAAGGTATTTTAGATAGTGAAAAGTTTTCCGGTTTACAATGTAAATGAAATTGAGGTTAGATGTGTGTGCAGGCTGTGCATTTATCGAGTGGTAGCGCCGGGGTTCCATCCACGGAGCGACGAGCGGGCGATTAATGGCGGTGGTCGGGCGCCAGTGATTTGCGGCTGGCGGAGAGGTGCAGCGCTCGCGGCGCCTGACGCTGCGAGCGCGGCAGCGTCGTGGGAGCCGCGGGCGCCGCCGCCGGAGCCGCCGCGCCCGTCTCGCTCAACATATCGCGCGGTTTCCACACGGGCGATCCTACAACACACCAAACACCGAACTCTTTATAAGTCACATCTCGTTTGCGCTCTCAAGGTAATTTAGAATGGGTTCGAACGATCGCCAGGTTATCGCGGTTTCGCGAGCAAAGAGTTGAATGTTTGATGAAATGTCGTAGGTTCTACTCCCTGGTAGAAAGCGTACGAGTTGAGCGCCCGGAGGTGGACGGTTAATAAATCGGAGGTGAGTGGCGGCGGAGGTTGCACGGTTATGACGATCAACATTGTCATCGAACATTCAAGTCGTAGCGAAGCCGCTAACTTATCTCGACGATAGTTCACTTATCTATGTACCTTAAGATCATTTTGTAATAGACTAAATATTGTGATTACACTAGGAGCTACAGTGCACCAGTCGATTGAAATACCAGTCCAGGATGTCGTGTCTATCACTATAAATTGCACAATAAAATTCCTGTCCTTAAGTGCATCAACTAAGATGATAAAGATGGTGCATAGCTAATTGAAGCGCTACGTGGACAAGGTGGTAAGATTATGTTTGTCTACGTCATATTTAAATAGGGATACATTTATGTATGTCGATAGTACGTCTATGAAGTATTATATTGTATTACGTTTAGCCTATTATAGCTTATTAAATCTATTACATATTGTTTATGATATATTTTTAGATTTTTTTGTTTTATTTTTGGTTTATATTTACTACATTTGCGTTTAGCCCTGCAGTCCGTTTATCTATATATTTTGGAGTAAACTCCGTGATAAAATTTGCTTGTACTGCTAATTTTAGTTCACAGCCGGCTCACCGTGGCGTCAGATAACAATATCGTTGGCAGAAATAATAGCTGCAATGCAAAGCTGTTCACAAGCGTGTTCCTGTCCTGCAGCGCTAAGCTATAATGCATTAGTATAAACTGAACTTGTCGAGCGAGTCTTTTATTTCTGGCGTTGAGCTTAAAACACACAGGCTAAGTTTTCTTTATGGACTCACCTAAGTCATAGTTCAGAATATCTAAAGACATTTTATTACTATAATAGAACATGAATATACCGTTACAGATTCCATTATCATCCACGATAAAAAAAATACGCTTAGTGAACTGATAAACTTATGCTTAATTGAGCAGGTAAAGAAGAGAAGGCAAGAAATTAAAATAATAGTATTATCATACTAGTAATAATCATAAAGATAGGTACTTTGAAATGGAAGACTTAATGGTACAAATCCACGGCCATCTAATAATTACTTTAGTCTAACGGATTAATATAGGTTCAGGTATAAGTAGAAATTAAAATGAAGACAGAGACATTATGACGAAAGTGATTAAGGATTAATCATCAGTACGATTCCACAGCCATTATTATTAAACACTTAGCACTTGGATTTACTTTAAGATTGGATTAAGCTACTTTTTTTTTGTAATACAACGTTATTATTTTCAACTACCTAAGATAATATGAGATATACTATATGAGATCCATAAAATTGCTATAGTGTAGTATTACCCTACATGGGTAAGTATTTAATATACAATAATTTGATTCACTTAACTTGCTTTTGATTTGAAAAGTTTCAAAACACTGACGTATACATTTTCTTTACAGTGACTTAGTATGAGTACTTACGTCGTTATATTTCGTTTCCGTTGTAGGAATTCAATTTAGATGAAGGGTAATGAATAAAATGAAATGTCACTTAAATATAGTACGTAAAAGGCATTATTGTAAGAAAAGTTAAAGCCATTAAACTATAATAAGTTGGTGCTTTTACCATTAAGAAATAACACTATCTAATACATAGGTAATATTGTAAAACAATGATAAACCTTTCTCCTGTCATATATTCATTCCCTAATCAATTCCTTTTAAGGGCAAGTCATCAGTTAATAAACTACATTTTAAGAGATAAAATAGTATGGTAAAAATCGAAACTGTGTGGTTTAGATGTAAAATTAAATAAGGCGTCTTTGTAATCCTAAAAAATAAATTATAAAAATATGGTCATATGTTACCCAACTAATTAAATAGTAATAAACTAAGGCCTTGTTTACTAAAATGATATAAATTAGACGTGTATTTGATCGAATTCGCTATTTCCGTAATTGCGCGGGGCAGAGGCGTGTCCGCGCTCGTGGGGCAAGTCGTCCAGAGTCTCGATGCTGCTGCGATCCGACGATGTCAGTACGGATTGCAAGACCAGCGGCTTACGACGAGATTTGGGGGACTTGCCCTTCCCCCTATGCTAGGAGGTTTTACTCTGCTTTTTTCCAGACAAATAGCATTGAACACAAGTCGGATGCTCAATAGCTTTAGCGATAGATTCAGTTGATTTAGACACTACGATACCCATCTTTATTGCTTTGTCCTCAGCTTTAGCCAGCTGAGAATAATGAGTCATCCTATCCAAGGAGTTGGTACCGAGTCTGGCTAGTTTTTCGCCACTAGACTTAGAAGAGCGTCGGCTTATGTTGGGTGATTTGCATGGAGATCTATCAAAGCTGGCTTGCGGAGTCCTCATTATCCCTTTCTTTGGAGCGGGTTTAGGAGATTTTGACCTGTCCATACTATTTTCACGTGATTTCATGATACTTCCTCGAGGTGACCGCGATCCGTCGAAGCTTTGCTGTGGCGAACGTGACTTATCTATAGATCCTCGCGGAGATTTACTATGATCAAAACTTCCCCTTGGTGATCGATGAAGAGATTTGGTTTGCTTAAGGCTCGACTTGTTTGGTGATTTACATACTATCACCTTTGTGACGCGGTCCCGATCGGGAGACGGGATATTATTCTCTATAGATCGATTAGGTGATTTATCTCTGTTAATACTACTACCGCTACAGGATCTTATTACTTTTATTTTCTTCTCCGACGTGCACGACTTTTTTCTTTCTGGCGACGACTTAACAGAGTGCGAGTCCTGCTTACCTAATTCCTTAACCATAGCCGGTTGATATTGTGTTGGTTGATGCGAAGATTGTATCAGTCGAGCCTGGCTACCAGTGCTGCCAGCGCTCAGAGTAGAAGTCGTGCTGTAAATTAGAAAACAGAATAAGTTAGCAGGTGACATGGTTTTGGAAACGAGTCAGTATTGACATACATATGTATGAGTAGGAGCGAGCGAACCTACGCATTAAATTTTGAGTCAGTTGAAGTAAGCATGTGTAGTTAGCCAATGAGCGTCAGTGTAGGCATGGTGTCGTCTGTGATGGTAACCCATACATATGTTGTACCTGAGCGTGAGGTGGTTGGGTGTTCGGCCTAACCCTCGCTTGGTGGGCGGCGGCGGCGGCTCGTCCTCGCCCTCAGACTTGGAGCCGGGCTCGGGGTCCGACTTGTCGTCCGGCGGCGGCGGCGGCGGTGCCCGGCGGGAGGTACTCTCAGCTTTATAGTTAGAGGGTTAGGTGGGTTAGCACATTAGTAAAATATTTCATAACATTAAAATTAGATTAATTAATATTACTTGGTATATTTTTAACTATTGGTATATTGTTAACACTTTTTAGTAGATATGAATGAATCAAATTACTTTTATCGCACATAAAAGAAACACTTATTAAGAACTATTACTAAAACTAAGGTTTACTGGTATACTTACCACTTGCATCACCAAGCGTCTTGCTCCGAAGCCTGAAGGGTTCTTCATCAGATGGCTCCTGAGGTGGTTCTTCGGCGTCCTGAGAGTTTTCTCGTGATAAGTCACCAACCTGTAAAACGAGATATAATTTAGTATTTTATTTTTATAAAAAATAGTTTTGAATGTTAGATATAAAAAGTACGTATGCTCTTTAAAACTAAGGTAGTTTAACTTAAAACTCACCTCAATATTTCCAGCTGATAACCGTTGCCCTGATGTTTTTGGCTTCTTGGTTTTGCCAAGAGTTTGAGACCCCTGCATAACTTGCACCTATAAAAAAGATTCACATAATATTATTCATGTTCAAAAGCTGTGGCTGTTACTTAAGTTATGATTACTTAACTACGAGTATATTTTGGGTAAGGTGCTAGAATGTAGTATTTTTATTACAAACTTGTCACAGTTATACATCGCCTGCTGTGTATAACTGTAAGAATAAGATTTAATAAGAAGACCATATTCTTAATAAGATACGTTTTGGTTGATTAAGCATCTTTCATATCATGAGAACAGTCCTACATGTCACCTTAGTAGCAAATAGACCAGATTACTACAATTTTTATATTCCGGCAGATGACATCTACACAATTTTACCTGATGTTTAGGTCGCTCGCGGTCCCTGTCCAGGGTGTGGGGCGCGTGAGGCGCGCGGGGGGGCGCCGGTGCGGGTCGCGTGGTGGGCAGCGACATGTTTCGAACGGACTCGCGGATGATCTGACGGATCGTTTTGAGGAACGCGTTCCGGAAGTCCGCAGTGCTAAATTAATTACAATTACGTTGAATAAAAATTACAATGATCTTGTAGAACCTTGAGCATTGGCAGACAGATAATCTTGTAGATGTGCTCTCTTATTTGTAACAAACACATCAAAAGTGCGTGACTATAATATAGGCAGTAAATCCTGGCTGATGAAAATGTCAATACAAACTAGTTATTGAAAATATTTTTTTTACTACATATTGCCTTAAAAACATTTGCTTTTTTCCCAAAGTAATCTATGAATATGGCAAGCCATCTCCAAGAACTTATTCCGGAGATGACTTGTTTCTTATTTTCATATAAGAATTCGTTTATTTATGACAATTTTCTGATGAGGAAAAATTAATTAAAAATTCAAGGCAAATAAACGTCTACATATTACTAACTGTATTTACCTATTAGACAGCACGTAAACCTTCTCGGAGCGACGTTGTAGCTGACTCCTAAGATGAATCAGTTCCCACAAGAAGTGACTGTCCATGTCTTTGGCCGAGGAAGCCCGCACTTGCACCTCGGTTACCGGTATCAGCACTTGGTACCGGATGATCTCCACTTCATTGGAGTTGTTCTTCGATGATACGCCCTTAAAAAAAGACAGTTTCATTATTCTTTCTCATATGTGGAAAGTGTGAAGTGAATATTTGTAAAGATTTTATATTACTTGCTTTCCTTGTTCGATATGAGCTTATTGAAAATTCATATTTTTCTAAATCATAAAAAGACATCTTAAAAAGTATAAGCCTTTCTTGTAATTAGTTACTGTGAATCTGGGGTAGATTTTTACCAATCGAATTTTTGGATTCAATCCTTGTTGCAAATTGTTTGTCACATTACAATTTTTTATTCAAAAGCTCACCATTAATTTCTTCTTCTGTCTCAGTCTTTCTTTGCAAAGGAAGACAACCGCTGATTTAAATACAAAGCACATAGCATGCAATTCTAGTCCTTTTTTAATTTTTCCTAAAAAGTCTGAAATATTTAACCATTCTACGCCGCCGTAGTATAATAAATCACCTGAAAGCAAAAAGGGTCATTATGTTAATTATAAAGTAGGGCGTAATAATACATGAAATGAGAAAAACCTAGAAACGAAAAATGTAATGGTAATTTTCATACCAGGGCTTAGATCTATAGGTTGCTTGCAAGACTTTTGGTGTTGCCTAAACAAGTGATCAAATATAGCACCATATTCCTCGTGTATTCGTTGCATCTCATTGATGTGTTCAGCAACTTTTTCCATTCCTTTCAGGGCCTCTGAAATTGTACAATTTATATTTATAAGATGAAATTGTAGTATATATATAATAATACGTTCTCTTGATAAAGATTAAATAAAATAACCTCCTAGATCATATTTATTTGGAAAATATATGTATCATTAATAAAATTAATTTGTGTAAGTAAATCTAAAACATACACAAACTCTAAGAGAAGTGGATTTATTTCTTGTCAATATGCCTTCATATATATATATCTTTGGTAAGTATTTAGAAAGATACTAACCTACTAAATGGAGATGCTCCTCAGAGTTAACATCAGTCAAGTTTCTCAGCTGTTGCAGCAGTAAAGGATACTTCAATATCCGCTGAATCGGCTTTATCAGATACGACTCTAGAGTTGACGAATGCTGTTGTTTTGGATTTCTCGAGGCCAGAAACTCTTGCAAGGCTTGATTACCTTCATCTAAAATTATAAATGTAATACAGATTTGAGTCATAAAACAACTTTTGAAGTGAGCCACCCAAACTTCAAAAAAAAAGCTGTTCTGACAAATAAGAATGGAAATAACGATATCTCAAAATCATAAACTTAGTACTTACTCGGATGCAGAACTTTCTGTGCCTTGCTGTGACTAGCGCAAAACGAACTGTATAACTTGAAGTGATTGACATAATAAAGAAAAGCATTCCCCACCGCAAAGAGCATATTCTGAAAGAAAACAAGTAAAATATTATTATAAGCGCGCCAACATTTTACAAGTATTAAAGTTTCTTAGAGAAATGTTATTTCACACGTGTAGGTAAGTTTTCTCACCTTAAATTGATTCGAGAATTCAAAATGATGAAAGTTCGGTTCAGCCTCGAGCGCTTCTTCTAAGTTCTGCAGAAACTGCCTTTGGAAAGTCACGATCTCTTGAATGTTCCCGAACAGTGCATTAATCTCGGCATTTGATAAAAAAGTTTCCCTTTTCAGCGGCTCCAGGTAATTTTCAAGTAAATTATTCAGATTCTGTAAGTAATGGAGTACGATTAAATAGGTTAGGTTCAATCGACTCCCAGCCGTACTTGAGGGATTAATTAAATAATTGATTATGAATATTCTGAATTCCCGCCTGAGGATAGCGGCTACATCGCAGGTGCGACCGGTTTTACTCGAGTTTTACGAAGTTTTAAGTACGTTTTATAAATCCATCACAACTTTCAGTTTGATGAATATTTATTTGAAATGCGAATTCTAATAAAACCTCTAATTAAAACACACTCGTATTGCGACTGTGAATAACTTTAAAGTTAGAAATATCATCTGATTTTATTTAACAGCAATCGAGAAACGGCTTCGATTTAAGGAAAATTTATTTAAAGTAAGTATATACATGTAACATTTTTCTTTAGGTTACGAACTCAGTGGGCTTTAGCACATAGTATAAGATTAAACCCTAACCTACCCGAGTAAAAGGTCCCGCGTGTACTTTCTTTGATGTTCAGTGAAAAGGAGTTTAGCACCCTTAGACCAGTTATACCGGAATGATGGATGAATTGACTCGATATGATTTATAAAGATAAATGGTAGTTTTCAATAAGACTGATGACTTTTTTAACTTGTTACTTCCATGACAAAGTCAAGGTCGCAAATCGAGTCAGGACATTTTCCGAACAAAGAATTAGGTAGGATTAGCTGTAAATTCACCGCACATTTAGCACCGCACATGGTGTACCAATAAATGGAAATTGAACTCTGCGATAGATATCCCTAAATTATCTTTCTTACAATCTTACCTTGACGTACGCTCGTTCAGTGTCCACCAGCTCCAGTAGCACCTTCTTCAATTTATCAGCATCAGACATGTGCCTCGATGGCGTGCCAGCCGCAGCACTGGCCACGCTTCCCGTAGGACTCCCGCGCCTCGTGTCAGCGGGGGAGCGGCACCAGCCCGTCACTTGTTCCGCGCTCTGAAGTCCACGTTTCTATTTAATGCCCATCGTCCGTTATAATTACGTTTTCTTTTGGAGGCTGATTGAATGTATCAACGCCATGCTACATTCACAACGTGCAATACAAGTAACAGGCAGGATTGATGTTCAAATTAAAATTATTATATTAGAAATTGTTTCGTGAATAATTTAATCATGCTTTAAAGAAATCATTAATTCAAAACAATTGTGCAAAAATATTTTTCTGAACGATCTCAATTAATCATCAAATTCGGTTAGTCTTTGAAGTTATAAAACAGTGGAATTGGGTTAGAGACGAAGTGCGGTTTAAACAAAAGGGTTTTGATAAACGCTTCTGTCTTTAAATGTAGGTACTTTCGGAGAAGATTGGATACGATCTACGGGACAGGTATATAATAGGAGAATGGCTTTAAATCGTATCCCATTTGATTCTCCAGAGACGATTATTATTTTCGAGGGAGACATTACCATGCGGGTATCGTAACGAAATAAAACGGGGAACGGTCTCGGAGCGATGGATAATTGAATTTGGTATTTAGTCGCAGCTGTGGATATTATGAGAACGGGTAAGTGCGATATATTTGTTGGACGAACCTTGAGAAGATTTTCGATCTCGAAAGAGTTAGTTCGAGAGCTGACTTTAGGCGGGCCGCTGGTGACGTCGCTGCCGTGGGCATCAGTTTCCGGGCTGTACAGCTCTTTGCCTGCCAAACATTTTTTAATTAAAATAATGATCAAGTGCTATTTTGCCTCCACAAACTTTATTCAATTATATATATAATATATATTATTACATATTACATACATACATATAATCACATCTATTTCCCTTGCGGGGTAGACAGAGCCAACAGTTTTAAAAAGACTGATAGGCCACGTTCTGCTGTTTGGCTTAATGAATTTAGATTAAAAAGTGACAGGTTGCTAGCCTGTCGCCTAAAAGAAGAATCCCAAGTTTATAAGCATATCCCTTAGCCGCCTTTTACGATATCCATGGGAAGGAGATGGAGTGGTCTTATTCTTTTTTCTAATGTTGCCGGGAGCCACACGGCACATAGATATTATTAAACTGCGCTTAGTTCTAAAAGAAGTACTGTTTTTTGCTTGGATATTAAGTTTAAATTAAAATACAAAATATAATTTAACTATACGGCGAAATGGTAGCTATATAATTGAAAAATGAATGTTTTGCGTAGACGTTACGGCTATTCATGTTATCATGAAAATTGTTTGTATTTTCTGTTTATATTCTGCAATGTAATTAATTTTGATACTTGACTTCTGACGAAGGAAAAATAAAACAATACGGGACCGGACAACAATATCGCAAAAACAAAATCGTGAAAGATTTTGTAGAAAAACTGCTTAGTCGCTGATCCCATTTGAGACAAAAGATAAAAGAAACGACGTTGGAAGGCTGTTTCTAAATGTCCCAAAAACAAAGATATCGTCGTTTAGATAGGATATCCGGTATCCCAGCGGGGTTCTGTTCGCTTTGGGGCAACCGCACCCACAAACAGACGTAGCCAGCAGCCTGTGCGGTGAATGTGGGCGTGCTGGCGACATAAATGGATCATCGTTCCGGATGCAATTGCAGACTCGCTAAGTTACAACGCCAGCAGCGCGAAGTTGTTTTATATTCAACATAACTTTGACTACAGACCGAAATAAAATGCTGTTACGTTGTAATTATATCGTTGATTTATGAAAGAAATGATTTGTTTTTGTAAAAAAAAAATCAGGGTACTAAGGCGGGAATGTGTATGTAGGTAATTGTGTTTTTCTGTATCTACTACTTAATACTAAAGCAGTAGAAGAAAAAAAAATTACATCTAAAAAAGACAACTAAGACATTGTGGCTTGTAATGATGATATCTTAATCAGAATAATAATATTCCTAGAAGTTCATCTTTATTTATTGTTTAATAATAACTCATTGTAATGGTTTTAGAGATCACAGACATAACAATCATGCCTTCGTCCACTCAGAATGAAAGGTTAAGTACTTCAAATAAATAAATCGATATAGGCGGTGTGACCTTTCGGTTAAATATAGAATCAATCAACCTTCCAATAACTTCGGACTAAGGACTATAAAATGATTTCAAATGTGTACCTTCTGCAAAAATGTAGTTAAATTTAAATCGAAAAGTCAAACTCGTGGAGTGACCTTTAGAGTTACAAAACTAGTTAAGAGTTAAGAAAATAGTAGTGACGATCACTGTATCGCACTGATATAGGTTAGGTATTACCAGAACAGGGATATATGTAAGGATCAATTCTTGATGCGAAAATTTTTTTCTTCGTTTTCTCAGATATTTGGCTTATTGTTTTTTTAGAAATCGGAATAATTAAAGGCCGTTCCGGGATGTTGTGACTGTTAATTTACTTTTGTGTCTATCGGACCCTTGATAACAAGCTTAGGCGCTGTTGAGCGTTGTCTAATTATTTATTTAACAGGGAAGGTAACTATGATAAACCCGTGATAATTAATCACTTACACAGAGATACACAAGAAAAATCTATTATTAAAGAAAGTAAAAGATTGAATAAATATCAGAATCCTATTTATTAAAGGCCCCACATACTATGATCACAAAAGAGGAATTCTCGTGAATACGATACCCTTCTTTCAAAGCTCCATTTCAAAAGTAAAATTTCAATTTTCAATTCATCCCGCATCAAGAGGTGCAGAGTTTGGATAATATTGAAGGAAATTACAACGTTCACGACAAAGTTTGATGTGGAAGCCGCTTTATGACAAGAAGTCCCACAATGAGTTTTTGGTCTCGGTTAGTCAACATCGGGCTCATGCAAACAGCCCGGGGTTGGGTCACGGCCTTTATTTGAAGGACGGATATTTCTGTTTCGAAATTAGCACAACACGCTAACGACTGAGCTGTGCTGTGTGTCACAAAAACTATTATGCAGTCAATTAAGTTGGTTTAAGGTCCGAATGTGTTATGAAGACCTGGGTTCTGAAATAATCAGATCAAGGTAGAAAATCATGAGGTGTTTTTATAAAAACAATATACGAATGCTTCTAATATGCTGAACTGGTAGCGGAGAAATAACTTAGTACCAGCTGCTACTCTTCCCGTGTTGATTGTAAAAGTCAATCAAGGGAAAGGCTTATTTAATATCAATTTTATTATAAAGCCATTACAGTTGAACGTACCCCGTAATGGGAAAACACGTGATTTCATGTACCTATGTACTAATTCAATTAATCACATTATTTTATTTCTTGGAACTTAATTTCTTTTCACTTCACAATTTGTGTATATTTATAACCTGATGTGATAATATAAACGAGAAAATGCATTACAAATTCAGTTATATCAGTTAATCAAATCGCGTTATTTATATAACAAAGAACATAAGTTATCAACATAATACACACAACACCAGCGACCATAAAAAAGAAAATGTGTTGCTATTTCGCAAGGTGTAAAACGGACAAAACGAAAGCTTTTCGGGTCACATATTGAATATGCGTCATTAGAACAGAAAAAGCCGTCTCGTTAGGTGAAAATGTCATAATAAATAACGTGTTTGCGGGACAGAGAGGGTGCCTTTGTTCAGAGGACGGCCACCCCGCCTCGGCCGTCATGCCTCCATGAGCCACTTGGATGTTGCAAAATAACGAATGTTCAAATACAGACATCTACTCTGTAAGGGATAAAAACGTGATACGCCTGTTTGTATAAACAATTTTTTTAAGTGTAATTTTAAGTGAGTATATATATCTTATGTATAAAATTCTCGTGTCACAATGTTCGTTCCTGTACTCCTCCGAAACAGCTTGACCGATTCTCATGATTATTTTGGGAGCGTATTAAGTAGGTCTGAAAATCAGCCAACATCTATTTTTCATACCCCTGAGTGTTAAGGGTTGTCCACCCTTAACATTTTTTTTGAACTAAAATTTACTTAAAAATTGTTTATATGGCAAAAAAACGTTTGCCGGGACAGCTAGTTTTCTTATATTTTTATAGATAGCTATCTTCTTTATAATGACTGTCTTGAGTAGAAACACGTCTATCACTTGGAATGTTCTATCTCTAGTATATGTAATTTATGTTCTGTAATATAGGCTGTCATCAAACAAACAATAACTACACTGGGATTCAATATGTCGGCATAATTGCCTCTTCAAATGCACGATTGTTATGTGAATGCTGATACAAATCACTACCTACTCATTATAGTAGGAACTCATTGACTTTTCATATTTGAAGCTACTCGTATAAATAATTTTCTTCCGTGTATTTTTTTTTAATTCTATACCTAAGATGAATTTTCTAAGTAAATAAATAATGAAAAGAAGGCAGCAAAAAGAGAGCGCAAGGAAATTAGCCAAATTATTTATTTGTTAAGGAAAATTTGGTGTGACTTTGAATAAAATTTATAATGCGGCCAAACAAATTAGGTAGGCCCTTCTAATTCCCAATCTCGAGGTTAAAATTAGCAAAAATTCACGAAACTTCTTTGTGTTTTATAAGATTTCTTATTATTTTTACACTGAAAAAAGTATTTTGTTGCGAAAGCTGTTTTGATACCGTGCATTGTTTGTATATCACGTTACCTATACAAGTTGCTCGTGTATCGCAGGAATTAAGTAGAACAGAAATTTGGTAAAATTCTTAAGGTATTGGAACAAGTCACGTAGGATATTTAAATAATAATTAGACATTGCCATTTTCCTAATGGATTCCAGCGAATTAAATAACATAACCGTTTCCGTGAATCCCTGAAAAACTCTTTTGTTAATTAAATGTGAAGTACTTATTAAGATCGTGTTTTTCTTTTCTCCGAGGAGTAGGCCGAGACTACATATATCCGCTTGCATACTTTTTTTTCATTATTTCAAATGTATTTTCAATATTTTTGTTCTGAACATTTGTATATAATATTTATCGATTCGTATTGATTTCAGATTGTAGCATCTTAATCAACTGGATTAACAATGTTTACGATAGTGAAGTTAAACGTTTAGGGTACACCTACACCTGATTGCGTTCCTAGACACAAACCTGGATGCCAATAATGTTATCGTTTATGACTACGTGTGAGCGGTAAATGTTTAATAATTTCAAGAATGTGATAGTTTTAGCAATATCGCTTTCTAATTAAGGAAATAACGCGTTTTGAGACGTGATGTATTGACACCTATAAAAGCTCTACAGACAATATCTACAAAACAATGGAGTACATAATAGCATTGCTTACTTGCCGCAGACATATATGTATTTTATGAAAGAAGAGCCTCTATGACTACGTAACTTTACATAGGTACTTATAGAACCATAACATCTCTCTCTCTCTATTCCTGTTCAAACTGTGTATGTGAATTAGACCTTGTCCAGAACTTAGCTTGTCCTGTTTGTTAACGATAGTTATTTTATTAAAATAGAAACAAAGATGCCCAAAAGTATATAATAAATATTATACCTTACTATGAACGATATAGATGAGTTTAAACTATTTGATGACACGTATTTATAAACTATATTCTGTCAAATATTAACCTCATTCATAGAATTTTACATGAATTTAGGAACTTTACTTGTACTTAATCAATAATCCTTTTTTGTAATATTCCATGTACAAAATATAACTGGCTGACAGCCACAATTTCAAGTCAATGTAAATTGGATTGGTTGGAAACGATGCCAAAAGTATAACACAGGCGGAAGATTGACGAGTTGCTTGTTAAGCGGCAGGCGCGAAGTGGAAATAAATTATGACGTCAATTCCACTGAAAAGGGTATGGGGTACTTATAGCACCTGTTCGGAGTTAACTAAGGGTTGGGTCCAGAACACGTACCGTATTTTAACAATTTCAGATTTACCGAGCCGAATATGCTTTTGAATATCGTAATAACTTTGCCGTTGGATAAGTGTCATGATCGTGATATATGTACCTATTATAATATTGATTATTGAAGTACATAATTGCAGCGGCAGAGTTACGCTATTAATAAATATGGAATTTTCTTAAATTCCTGCAGGAGTGAAAATTAACGAGGACTTGCGTTTTACGCGGACGAAGCCACTGGCATCAAAAATGGCAAACCTTATCTGGAATATGGTTGCATATTGTAAACACTAGGTATACAATATGCAACCATATTCCAGATAAGATTTTAAACGATAAACTTAACCTTCCAAAGTTTTGAACAAAATATCAACAACTTCATAAAATATTTATTGTAATAACAAACTTAATATACCTGGCATTAACAATAAACCTACTGGTATAACAAGTATTATAAATTCATGTTCAAGTTTAAGTTGTTCAAAGACTTAAGTGTCATGATGATGTAGAAATAACGAGCGTCGCGTCGGGAGCCATGAGAAGTGAACACACCGCAAAATAGGATCAGCAAAAGGCACAAACTAATAATAGCACAGAATAGGTCATGTATATTATTAAACTGTAGGCATTAATACATTTTTTATATTAGCTACGATGTTCGTAGCTTTTTAAACAAGTGAGTTAAAAACAGTTTTTTGTGAAATATGCATGAGGAGATAAATGCATTTAAATCTTGTTCTGTTTAGCTTTTATAACGATCAAGAAAAAATATATTTTTGTAACAATTTTACATAATATTGTTACGAACTATTTCTTTGGTTATTTTTTCATTCAAACTTCAAAAAAAAAAATATTTGACTAACTGTTATTAGCACAAGTAGCAGGTGAAAATATTTTATGAAAATATATCTATTCTATCTTTATTTTGTTCTGAAAACGTTATTCTGCAAAGTCATTTCATTACACACCACACATCGGTTTTAGCTCAAATATATACGATAACATACAATATTTGTTAACGAAGCAGAGTTATAGAGATAAGAATATGACGTGTTCGTAAAAAACAGGTTGCTGGAATCGAGTGGCATCAAACTGAAATTGTTATGGCATAAACATGATATACGACCGATGTCGAGATTTCATCCATAAAAGTATACGATTTTGTATCAATAAATTCTGACGATCGTGATCGTTTTAAAAATTATGAGGTAATACGAAAATATAGAAATCGGAATAACATTAGACAATAGAAATGTCATATTGCACTTCATAATTTTTATACACATTGTACTAGGGGAATCATTGTTCCGTGCAATTGTGAAGCTGTTGTACAAGATAAAATCCTTATGGGAACTGATTACCATCAGTTGCGACATTGACAAAACCCTTCTATAGTCTTACATTCTTACGAATTGTATGGGACAAAGTTCTTAAAGTTATTATCGAATTGGCTCGTGTCCTCTCGTGCTACTGTGTTATATGAGCTATGTCCTCGATATTTGGTAGGTTCATTTTACATTATCGTTTGTGAGAAGGGTGGGTGGCAATTATTGTTCTATGGTTAATAGTACCCGATATTTCAGCGACAAGTGTATTCGAGGACACATTAACACTCCAGAGGCTGGAAATTTAATTTCCTTTTGAAAGGTATTTTGATCATATAGATTCTAAAACTATGTCAGTACTTCTTGTCTTTGCTATACACGGTGATAAATTTCTAACGCCATTAGCAGCATAGTGTTAAGATTAAAAAAGAACTTCATTCAGCTATACTAGAAGTAAAAACAACAAGCCTTAGAACTTGGCACTGTGCTGCAAGGATTCCATGACGTATATAAGAAGGTTCCAAAAGAAGACAAGTTCTCGCCGATACATGCTACACTTAAATAAATTAAAACTGCCTTTTATTGTGCTTTCAATATTTAAAATAAAGATACCGACAAATTGAGGACTGTTTTCCTTTTTTTATGAAGTCGATTTAAGAGACATCATGAGTCTGCGTCTGTCGATTTTTAACCTAAAACTTATTTCAAATTTATAAGTAGCTATCATGCTGAACTGTGATGTGGCCAAATTTTTAGACACTCACGCATATTAACTCTTTTTTTTTGGTATTTTTCATTCATTTCTTTATTCAGGAAGAAAAATTGTAACACAGATCCAACGTTTTTATAATACAAGTCACCTTAACTACTTAATTTTAAAAAATGTACTTACTCCAAGCCGGTGCAGGCACGATGAGTCCGGAGATCATGTCATCCGAGATGACTGGCGGCTCGCTCGGGGGCGGGGGGCACACGAGCGAGTCGATGATATCGTCCGTGGCAGCTCGCATCATCCCTGATAGCTCGGGCGGCTCGGTGCGGGATGACCTAGAAACAATGTTAAAATAGAAACAAGTTCGTTTCTCTCGTTAACAAAACTTGCCCTAGTCGTAGCTGGTCAGAAAACTTCGTAACGAAAAAGACAATTTTATTGCGTTTTCGTAACTGGTTATGAAGGAGGAAGAATATTACATATTCGTAGATGTTTATCGAATATCGGTTGCGCACGTAGACTAAAGGCCTATTTGTAAATTGGCAAGTTATGTTGAGTCTGGTAAAATCATGCCATTATTTTAATTAGTTTCGACAGGTGTATCCTGTGTCATTTGGAATGAAATAATAAAGTAAATCGTATTTCTTGTTATTAATTCTTTAAATATAATAAAACATTAAGTCCGACAATTGTGCTATCCATTTGTATGTATGTATGTAAACTATTATAATATATGTAAGTGTATTAAGTAACCTACTATTCATATTTAAGTTATTATATATTTTACAGTTATTATCGCACCATCCGTACATCGATCTGAGTTTGGTCCTAAGGTTGGACTGCCAGAGAATACCTTGTGGCATTAAGTCCACCTGTTATACATTATACGTGCATAAAGTTAAAAAATAAATACAATGAATAGTGCTTATTTCACATAACAAGCAGCAATCAAATTAAAGTACCTTCGATTGCATTAATGTTTACTGCACACGATCAGTTTACAACTCCACATGCACAGATCAATTGGCATGATGAGCTTCGTGTCACTGCTCTATAATTAAAAGCCATCTGTTATCTGTTGTCATATACATTTACATAAATAAAGTTAAACGACAATTCCCGAGCCAACAGCCAAATTAAGACCCATTAAATCCATTATTTTCCGCGCGATGCACTTATAACCAGAAGCACAGAAAATGTAAGGAACAATACAATATTGTCAAGATAAAAGCCTTCCAATAAAGCCATAACTGGGGGCTTTTAAAATGAATTCAAAAAATGATCTTCGAATAATTACGGACATGAAGATTATAATATACAGCTGCTTTGAAATGGGCATTCAGATTAACTCCGCATTCAGATTAACTCCCGGTTGGCTCAAATGAGCTTATGTTTTGTTTGGCTTTTCGGCGCAGACGTGACGACGAATAAGAGGGAAAATTGGAAAAACAGGCGCTGAAGCGACGTAGCTAGGAGGCAGGAGGAGTGAAAGAGTTTGCAAATTTATGAATCTGCTTTGTCGATGCGGAAACTTCTTTGTTATAGAGATGCTAATATAAAATTAGACAATGTTATCATTTAGGCCGGTAAAGAGGGGGGACTTGGAAATATTAGCGACGCAACACCTTAATTATTCCCGCAAACTTCGCTGTATACAATGAGACAATAAAATACTGACTTAAAAGCGGAAAGGCTGTATCACATGAACGAAGAGATGAAACAACTCACAACAATAATAATATCGTGTCGCGAGCGCTTGTTTCGAGATGACATTTGTTGGCGAACATTAATTCACGCGGCGCGGTGACGTCGAGAGGCTCAATTGCGAGCGCTCACAATGGACGCGGCATGCCAGTGTTGCCAACCCTTGAAAGTAAACTATGTCACCTGCCGACTACCGACAGCGATTATTGTGTACGGGGTCAAAAACGGGCGGCCACGGGGAGCAATATCCGCAGGGAAAAATGCGGAGTCGTCTAGTAGGGATTACCGACAAGCAAAATGTTACATCGAAGATTTACCCAGTTCCACAATTTAAATTATGTGGGTTAACCTAGAAAATTGTATGCGATGAACTACTTTTTGTGAAACGATCACGTAACTACGTAACTTTTGTCCTTTTGTATTTTTTAAATATATTACAATTTGCTAGCTCATCGCCTACTAAAAATATGCCTCGAGCCCAGTGATCATTTCATAAGCGTAGAAAAATAAACATATGGTTCATAAACTACCCTTTTACCACATATGATATTACTCATTTTCTTAAAGTCGAAAGTCCTTGATTTCCATGTACTTATTTTGAAGTATCACATGAATTCGTAATTAAACCGAAGTAAGTCCTTATTATTAGGGGAAGATAAATATTCAAACTACTTAATTCAATAGTGGTCATACACACTACTAACTTGTACAGTGAAACATATCTTTTTGAGATTTTATATAAAAACATATCATTTTCTTAATAAATTATGGCTCAAAGCATTGTAGATACCTACATGAAATGTATTAAAACTTTCAAAATTTAAAAGATTTTTTCTCATAACGTTGGTAACACTGATTCGACGTCAGTCGGAGGCCGGCAAAGGGCTGCAGGGCAAGGGAGTATATAGGTCGTAGCGCTTCGGTAAACTTGTCGCGGTCGCGAAAGGTCAGGTGTATGAGGGCGGGAAATTCCGATGAACAGACCTGCCTCCCCCGCCTAGCTTCGCTCGACGCGCGATTTAACTTCCGCTTTATTAGGTGCAGGTCACAAAATAACCAAAATACAGAACTATTTTCCGAATGTAAACGAATATAGCTGTGCACCAGGAAATATGCTTTTGTATGTACTTCTATTATAAGCAAATAATTTTTAATTCCAGGACACAGACTTATATTCGTAATAGAAGTTTTGCAATTTCACAACAAATCTTTGATCAGTAGGGCTCTTTACAAACTAAAAGGTATTCTTCACTTCAGGATTCTTCATCAGAATCTAAGTTATAGAGGATAAAAAGATAGTAAATATGCGTTATTAACCTTAGTACTCCCAGACACAAGAGAAAATGGTGAGATTATGACAGATATTCCGAATGTAACACGAACATTAAACTTGCTAAGGATGACTTATGAAGAACGTGAAAAGTGAATAAGAACTGCGTCAAAGAAATAAAAGATACTCTATTGTAATTCCTGGTTCCCGCAGCAGACCCTAAAAGGGTAAACCTTTTTGTCGGAAACATTTATGCATCTGTTACCGCGATTTATTCTAATTCAATGGTAACGAATGCGCCTCAGCGGGTCGTTTGATTAGCGAACACGGTTAACTTGGTTGACGATCGACGAATCTTTTTAATTAACATAGTAATGATATGCCAGTCGATACAGTGCACCTTCTACAAAATTTTAATGATGAAAGAAATCATGACTTTTTGATGAAAAAATAACATAGTTTAAAATCAAATTTGAAATGCTTAAAAGACATTAAATAATCTTTATTTATTATGATCATGGTTTAGTACAATTCATTATTTCAATACAATAATAGACTTTTACATAGGTACTTTTTTCTTTTTCAAATCCTTTCAAGGCGTGTAAAGTGCAACTTTTTGCTAATTTAAGCTGACTACAAGCTAGGAAATTGATGGTCGAGAATGCAGTCGGCAGTTAGTTTACGTTGAAGTTCCGTCGGGTAATGGAATGCGCTGATTACGCAACCACATTCAAAACAAGAAATGAATAAAACATAACCGCAAAAAATGGTATCCACGAAAGGCGAAAGTAATTTGGAGTAAACGATTGAAATACCTCATCATCATGACGAGTGAAAGCTCCTCCTGAAGCACGCTCTCCAAGTACATCATATCTAGGTCAGACACGATCGCTCCGTTGATCACCATTATCTCGTCCCCTTTGATTATTCCTGGCACAGAAAACAAATCGAAACTGTATTCTTTCTACCTTTTTTAACGAAGCTTAATAAAAAAAAGAACAATGGGTGTAGTCGCAATGTTTACGTAAGAATTGATTACAGACGCGAAGATAAATAGAGGGTTGCCTTTTTAATAAAATATCGCTGTAAAATTCTAAGAACGAGAGGTTTTGGAATATTGATTTTAGAATCGAGTAATTATTACCATTATAAAACAGTCAATAGTTTTGAAGGCAATCCAAAATAAATATTAAGAAAGATGATTTACCGCATCATTTTCTTTAAACAAAAAAGTGAAAATCCTTTTCAGAGTATGTACAGTGTCAAGTAAGTACTTAAGTTAATTGGGAATGCGCAATGATAAGAAACATAATTAATGATTATCTCAAAGAAATATCTCACTGCTGACTCAATGAACGACAAGTTTCTTACACAGCGTTGATTTATATATAAATTTGGTTTCCAACAATTCTGTTTGCAAGCGCAGTCAGTCGATTTGGCGATTCATTTGTCAAAGTTAGCCGAGCTAGCTAATCACTCATTTGGAAATGTGCTTCGCTGTGTGCAAGCTAAAGTAACTCTTTGAACATTTCGAGGTAGCCCGAGTTACATAACGATAAAACGCACTCGCAAACAGAACACAGTTAATATACACACATACCTATATGTACAGTGTATGTAGTACCGACTTATAAAAGATTGCGTTTAGTGTCGAAATTCGGTGCAAAATTCTCCAAAAAAAAGACTGGCATATTTTTTAATTGAAAAATTTTAAAAGATGAACATGAGAGTCTGTTAATGAGTGATGCGAAAACAGACATTATGATTTACATAATAGATTACCGTTTTGCATGGCAACGCTTTTGTCTTCGACACGACTGACGTAGCAGCATAGTTCGTCCTGACGCTCGGCGTTCTCTATGAGCTCGGCTTCCACACTGAATCCCCACATCTGCTCCAGAGTAGTCCGTTGTAATTCCACTTGGTAAAGTATTTTAGCGCAAACTTCAACGACTTCGTGGGTGTGTAGCTGTATGGATACGAATGTATGTTAATTTAGGTTTTTTTTTGTTAAGTCATTATTGATATTTTGTCATTTGATGATTACCTAATTAAATTATATTTTATAGATGCCGAAAGGCACAATAAAAAATTAAATTTTTAGTTTTACTGTGTACATATTACAAATAGTAAAAAAGAGAACATAAAAAGGTATAAATGAAACTGAATAAAGAACAAATGCATCATAAATATCGAGTTCACGAGGATATCAAATATATTTTTGGCAAGCAATGAGTTACAATGTGATTTGCGAGAAAATATTCAGTTTTATGTCATCGATTATGTGTTATATATTAGGCTTAGCTTTATAACGGTGGGTCTCGACGACAGGGGTAAGGCAATGTAAGATATATAGTCATGCATGATTATTCCGAGGAGATAAAGTGACAGTTTGTCCACATTGCGCGAGGACTGGGTGGAAATTGATGATAGGGATTAAGCCCGGGTTTGCTGGTTTTAGATGTAGCGTGTGTCTATGGTTACATATAGAAGGATTCAGCTCGCGGGAAATGTGTACCTTGCTCTCAAGTTTACGACGTTCCGAAATAAATGGAGGTCGGTGTAGACCTGAGTAAATTTGTAGTTCTTCATGCGGTATTTTCTTTGCTTTATTTTCAACTTGGGTAGGTAAATACTATTGCTTTGTTTTTATCACATTTTCTTATTTAATGTTAAGATAAACAAATAAGTGCATGAACACATACTTCTCATAAGTGGAGATAAATTAATAAGCAAAACGATAAAAAGTATGTTATAATTAAGGTGATCAATCATTATGAAAAAAAGATAAAAATGTTTTGTAATATATAAAACACATACGAAAAGCACGTTTAGAACATAAAGAACCGTGACTGTTGGGGTTTTTAGCATGATTTAGAAGGGAACACGCCTAATCCTGTCAGACCTTAATCAGAGCAAAACCCAAAGGGTAAAAAATAATTAGGAGGGATTTAGGATGGAACAACAGAACTGGAAAAACCTTTGTTAGTAATAAATTATGCCTATATTTATATACATAGATGATTCGTAGAAAAAAAAAACCAATTAAGATATTTGAAAGAAAACAGACTTGTTAGAGGCAAATGTTTTAAGAATTTTTATGCCACCACGTATGAGAAACTCACAAGTAATAAAGCTTTTATTTAAAGATTTATGTAATCACTTATCGACAGTATTGTAAATTTTGATAACCTCGTGCAATATGTCGTACACAATCAGCGACGCAGCGGAGGCGGCGCGCTGTCAGACCCTACTCACGGGAATATCCGTAACAAAACATTTATATTTTATTACACCTTCGGAATCATTCCCCAAATTATTAAATTAAAAAATATGACCAACAAATTTCAAGCTCAATCACTGTAATATTCTTTGCAGAAGTAATAAAAGGTTGCTCTCTGTTCTTAAGTCTCTCATGAAAATGTAAATTGTGTAAGTTTTTTCTCAAATAAATCGCTCCGTCGGGACTACACCGTCTACAACGGAGTGTAATTAAGTTAATTACAAGCCTTGTTGCAATGACAATGCCGTTGAAATTTGTCTATTTGATTATCTATTTTGTCTAGAATCAAGTGCTTAACAATTAAAAAGAAACTTAGTAAAATACTTAGTAATTTTAAATAAGTATTTGGCATTCAAAAGTCTTTTAGAATTTCCCAGAAACCCTACATTTAGTAAAAGAAAAAACAAAACAGGTTATAATTAAGTAAGAATAGTACCAGTATTAGTATATTTTGCACAATCATTTGTAAGAAACTGTTACATCAGCTGAATACAATTCTGTAAAACTCACAGCTTCCGCCATGACATGAATAATTATTCTTACATCATAGAATAGAGTGAAATTATCACTTACGTATGTCTCAATTAGGTCGCTGCGATGTGGGACAAAATAGTTATGGTCTTCCATATCCCTGCGCTTCTTCACCCTGACGAAGTGCTCGAGTGCGTTGAGAGAGCGGCGTGCGCAGGCGGCGGCTAGGAACTCCTCCACGGACATGCCTTCTCTGACTCCTACAGTAGCCGTGGTGCCTTCAGGGAGCGACACCCGGACAGCTGCTTCGCCATCGTCACGAGACATCTGGTTAAAATCCGAGATTTGAATAGGCGTGAACTGATTGGAAATAATGGCTTAATGTACATACGTAATAATTTATTAATTCTGCGTTACTACTACGCTGTAAAAGGTAAAAACCTTTCATCAGTTTAAGTTATTTATTCCTTATTTTACAATTTACACACATATTTACAAAAGAATTACAAAGCGACAATCGCAGCGGTTATGTCGTATCTGTTAGTGTGTAGCATTTCGTAGCAGAGTGTTGTAGTTCGTAGCGGTTCGTAGCACTTTTACATCAGTCAAAATATTTGTAAAAACAATCCCGATAGAATATGATTCTAATTATTATTTAACTCAAAACATGCGTAAGATATCTACTTATAAGCAATTACTTATATATGTTTATAAGCAACACTGGTTTAATGACATTTTAGCATTTACAACTCGAACAAAAACTATCTATATTTGATTCTCATTTATTGTCAAGTTTGCTCTCGTACTTGAAATGCCTTAAGACATTAATAAATCTCAAAGTATACTAGTGCTCAAGTAAAAATACACAATACAACCGTAAATTGAGTACTTCCCAATCCTTTACGCATATACATATATTTGAAAAGGCTTGTTCCAAAAATATATCATGATAACGTATGAAGTATAATTTTGTTACCCAGTAAAACTCATTTGGCAAATGTAATTACGTTTGTAGTAATCATATATAAGTTATTTATAGCGCGACTGCGTGTGTTCACCCATCGGTTTATATTGAAATGTACATAGATCATTGGAGATATCAATTATTCCTGGCTGTTTGTAATAGTGGATATACTAGATAGTAAAGAGTCAATACTTCTATGCAATCCTACCGTAACCAATGGCCATGTACTAATGACCCTTTCCTGAGATAAAGTTAATAAATGAATAGTAGATAGGATCACTAACGGATGTGCGTGAGAGAAGACTTATCGAGGAAAATGTGTAACCATGATCTTATAATGCAAAGGTTGCGGAGGTCAGACGAGTCGCTTGGTGTAAAACATGACTTAGAAAACTTAAGGTCGTTGCCACAGGCGTGCCGCGGGCTCTTCTTCGGAGAGGCGAGGATAACGTTGAATCTTCCCTGGGAGTATCGGTGTTATACATATGAAGATACAGGAGTAAGGAGACTGACCTCTGTGATAAGGTTTTAACGGGAACTTTATCAATTCGGGTTATCGTTATATATATAATGTATATGTGGCCTGTATATTCAAGTTGCCTTACTATGTTTTGATCAACAGTAATCATTCAATTACTGTTGATAGGTAACAAAGAAAAAGTCAACGAAACAAAGTCGCAGTGGGATTCGATTCGCTCGTATTTTATTCGGGACCTAATCACTTTGCTACAAAAACAATGTCATCGAAATATTCGCGGCGTTTTTACAAGGCATCTGAGATTTTATTTTGATGCATATTTTAACATAATCGTATTGAATTGTTTTTCATTCGTTTTCTATTTCGTACGGAACCTAATTTATTCAAATCGAATGCCACAAAAAATCCGGTTCAATCTAAGAATACAAACTGAACAATGATATTGGTACGCTATGTTATAGCCCTGGTCAAATTACGCGGCTCTGTTTGACTACAGATAAGTAAGGGCTGATTATAAGGTACTATGCGCCCCCTTACATATCTTCCTTACCCCTGACCTGGAGTAACGTATGGGTTACTTTTTGTCCCGGAATTCAAGTCAAGTTCCCGGCTCCGGGGCGCAGTTAATAGTATGTATATATTTTCGAGTACGCCGACAAACTGCCAAGCAGTTTGACAAAATATTGTAGGTAATAAAAATCTGTAGACAACAAAATTCAACAAAATCAAGTTTGATGTTAAGGATTTTTTCTGTTTTCTTGTTTTAACTTGTTCGTCGTACATTTGCCTACTTAAAAGTACGTATAAACTTTATTTAAAATGATCGCTTAAATGTAACCTAGCTACATCACTATGAGAAGAAAGTCATACCAAAATGGATATCACCATCATAAAGAATATGCTCATAAAAAAGGAAAAAAAGGCAACAAAACCTAATAGCGTCATATTTCTTTCATGTCGTAATGTGAAACTGTTTTGGCACAAACAATCCGGAAATAATTCACATCGAGCCCGTGTAGGCTCCATCAACTATATTCAGCGTATGAAGGTATCTGCTTCGATTGTGACTGGGAGCAACATAAATTATTAGCTTTGCTGTGTTACCATTACGTGATCCGTGTTCGAGCGAGCGCGCCCTCGATTGAACATGACGATATCGCAACGACAATACGATCAAGATTGACGCGGATGACGCAAACTCGAAAAAATATGTCCTCTCTGTTCAGTTTCCATTTCAAGAGTCTACGTTCCTGGCTAAATGAGGTTACGGTAATAGGGTAATACCGACCATGGGATAATGTGTATATTACGTGGTAGATGCCTATTATGCACGGATGCGTGATTGTAATTCTCGCGTTGAATGGAAAAGGAAATTACACTTTTTTGTACTTCATATATATAGTTCACGGCATTTTAATATTACCACTGTATCTCTTTCCCATGGATATCGTAAAAGGCGACTAAGGGAAAAGGCACATTCATCTAGTGCAGCTTTTACTAGGATTCAATATGGGTTAGATTACACTGAAAAGGTTGCGGAGTTCATGTAAGAATCTGACTGTTCCAATCGAGGATGCATAAGTACATTACAATTATAAAATACTCCCACTTGCTACGATCTCTGCATACTTCTTTCTCTTTATCCACTATATTCAATCTAGGATAATGTTCATGTACACCCGGGTTTTTCTGAAAAGATTAAGATGTAAATGGGATTAACGCCAGTAGGAAGAAAACATGACTTACCTGCATGGAGCGACGGCTGGATCCAGAGTTGGAGCGGGAAAGGTTCGGTGCCCTGCGTTTGGTGGCACCTCTTCCAGCAAGCAAGTTGTTGAGCAGGGAAGGCGAGCGCGCGCATATGAACGCGTGGAAGGAAGATACGGTGAACACGCCCAACTTGTTCAGCGTACTCTTAGTGCCGCGGGATACGTGAGTCAGTAGCGACTGTGTGACAATGATAATGACGTATTACAAAACGTTATTTTTTACAAAAATATACTTTATCAAATATTCAATGCGGTTTACAATTTTAATTGAAATTTATGTTGATTACGTCAATCATGTTTTATGCACTTTAATATTGAATTAAATAGCAAACAATAAAATTGCTTTAAGTGGTAATCTCTTTCTTTTTGGTAAACTGCTTTTTCCAGACAGCTTTTAAGCGAATGGCTGAGAATATATTAGGAATACGCTATGTGTAGGGAAAGAGAAAAATAACCGTTTTGTAAAAGCCTGCAAATTTGGGGAACCATTTTGCAGAAATTGAAAATATTATTTATGTTTATGCTGGGAAGTCATTTATGAAGCTCTTTGACACGGGTCGCGTGGAGTAACAGATTCCAACCCTCGCTCCCGGTCAGCGGAACTGTCAATTTGATAGCGGTGCCTACAAATTTCCTTTAGCCGACAGCTTCATAAAATCATTTGGCAATTCAACGCGTCTTCACCGTCTTATTATTGAATGATAAATTGCGTTGTCGCTATTATACGAGATGTTGTGATACAAAATTGGATATAAAGTTTGTGGAAAACACGGTCGTTTCAAAGAGAACCGAATACTGACTTAAAAAGTTAGCATGTAGAATTTATTATTATTCCACGTGCTCGCAACATCGTCGTTAAATATTGCACAACATTCTCCTTTTACGTTAATAAAACTATAGTTTCAACTTTCGTGTGCATGTATAAAGCGGAAATTTTGCTGCATCGGATATAAAGCTGAAATAGGGTTGCAGTTTTCAATTTATGGGATGATGGGAAAAGTTGTAACAGATGTGTTACCTTAGGATTAGGGAGTTCGCCGGACTGCAGGCTGGCCATGTAGCATCGGAGGCGGAACTGTTCGCAGTGGAGTCGTTCGAGATTCTCTTCCCACTGCAACATCTGCACTGCTAGTTGCGCACGCGTCTCCGGGTCCGAAACTACGGACTGCTGCAGGTCCGCCATGTGTTTCAGTTTATGATCCTAGGTAAAAAATACATTATTACTTACGTCAATGTAGTTCTAAATTACGCACGCGATATGAACTGTGCAGTTACTGATTAACACTGTGATTTTAATCATTTCGTACACACTTTAACACTCAAACGATTACCTACGTATTACAATTAATTTTTTAAAAGTTATTTGTACTAAAAATATTATAGCGTTCACATAAATTGAATCGGGACGACGTGTCAAAGTACTTAGCAGATAATGTTATTATGCAGTTTACAATTATTGTAGGTTACAATTTAGCCTGAGAGTTGTTACATTATTAAATCACGAACTTTGTCCTGGCTGTCCCACAATACCACTGTTTTTCACGCTCACGAAACTTTTCCCATTTCTAAAACGAGTGTTTTTTACCTGACTGCAAAGGGATAGTTATATATTTAATACTTATTTTTCATCTATTTGAGAATGCATATTCCTCATTTGCTCATTTCTTATATGATCATAAAATCTGGACGAATTTCTACTGGTTATAAATCAAGGTTTATCTCTGCTTATGAATTTAAGGGGTAAATTAAATATAAATAAATATATACCGGACAAATTACACTGATTGAGTTAGCCTCGAAGTAAGTTCGAAACTTGTGTTACGAGATACTAACTTAACGATACTATATCTATACATATAATAAAATTGTAGAAAAGTGCTGTCTGTACATTGAAAATAAAAATAAAAAAAATAGCAGGGGTTATTGTTATGTCGATGTCGAACCCAAAAACGTAATTAACTTTTTTTTTGTCTGTTTGTCGGTTTGTCTGTTTGTCGGTTTGTCTGTTTGTCTGTTCACGCTAATCTCAGAAACGGCTGAACCGAGTTGGATGCGGTTTTCACGAATATATTGTGGTATGCTTCAGTTATGCTTTAGTGTTTGTTTCATGTCAATCGGTTCATAAATAAAAAAGTTATGTCAAATTAAAGAATCACGTCGAACACTATTCTATGCTTATACATAGGCACCATTAATCTCCGCAACTATTTGACGGATTTGATTGAAATTTTGTACCGACATATTTTAGAGCCTGGCGCAACATAAAGACTACTTTTTACCGCGGGAAAACATCCGTTTCCCATGGGAATCGGTAGTATATTGTTTTTTTAACGCCTGTTCCGGTCAACGAACGACGTCGATCATTGTTACTAGATAGGTAAATTACAATCTATACATATAATAAAATTGTAGAAAAGTGCTGTCTGTACATTGAAAATAAAAATAAAAAAAATAGCAGGGGTTATTGTTATGTCGATGTCGAACCCAAAAACGTAATTAACTTTTTTTTTGTCTGTTTGTCGGTTTGTCTGTTTGTCGGTTTGTCTGTTTGTCGGTTTGTCTGTTTGTCTGTTCACGCTAATCTCAGAAACGGCTGAACCGAGTTGGATGCGGTTTTCACGAATATATTGTGGTATGCTTCAGTTATGCTTTAGTGTTTGTTTCATGTCAATCGGTTCATAAATAAAAAAGTTATGTCAAATTAAAGAATCACGTCGAACACTATTCTATGCTTATACATAGGCACCATTAATCTCCGCAACTATTTGACGGATTTGATTGAAATTTTGTACCGACATATTTTAGAGCCTGGCGCAACATAAAGACTACTTTTTACCGCGGGAAAACATCCGTTTCCCATGGGAATCGGTAGTATATTGTTTTTTTAACGCCTGTTCCGGTCAACGAACGACGTCGATCATTGTTACTAGATAGGTAAATTACAATCATTAATAGAATATGTTATAGTTACTTATTACCTTGGAATTGACTGGATTACCATGGGAAAAAAATTAAAAGGGCTCATCTAAATTCTTTCTACTTAAGTTAGTTTAGGCTGATATCATAAACTATAAGAATAATTTACCGAGGGAAATCATAGTACTCCCATGGGAATGAAAAAACATTGTTCTTTTACGGCTGAAGGTAGTTTGTAAGCTGTTGAATTTTAAGAATAATGTCGAACAGATTCCTTCCAGTTTCCCGTGGGTCTGAGATGTTATCCCGCGGTAAAAAGTAACATAAGTGTTGTTATTTCCAAGCCTAAACTAACTGTTTGCCAAATTTCATCCATATCTGTTCAGTAGTTTTTGCGAGAAAGACTAACAAATATGCGTCTATACAAAGTTTCGCGTTTATATTATTAGTAAGAGTTAATTCTATTACGAATAACTACTTTTTTTCTCTGTTAGTAGAATTTACTGAAACTTTATAATAATTTTTATTTATAATAAATATCTTTATAGAGAAGTTAAATAAAAATTATCGGTTTAGGAATCGCGGTTCAGCTTAGGATGGACGTTTGTCGGTTGCATACGACGACTGCGCGCGCGGGTAGGTATATAAAGCGCGCCGAGAACCGCGCCGCGCCATTAAAGTAGGTTTTTTAGCTACCCAAAATGACTGTGATTATGATCCAAAATAAAAATAAGTATATATTTAAAAAAAAACGCTGCTCATAGTCACTATTCCACGCGAACGAAGTCGCGGGCACAGCTAGTTTTATAATAAATACTTAATATAGATAAACATCTAAGACCCAGGCCAATTAGAGAAAGTTCGTTTCTCATCATGCCCTGGCCGGGATTCGAACCCAGGACCTCCGGTGTCACAGACAAGCGCACTACCGCTGCGCCACAGAGGCCGTCATTGCCCATAGGACATTCAATTTAGAATCTTGTATTTCATCGATTCCTACCGTAATAGCTTGTTTCCCATCTACATTATGACATATCCACAAAATAGCCACTGAAATATGACTTGGTCAAACAACAATGATTATTAGTTTTGTATTTTGCATATATGGTACTTTGGAATAGTGCGGTCGGTCCTGAAACTCTCCCGTTGGCCGACGTGTGCTATGAATATTAATAGGCGCGTACCCACCTGGCTGCGATAACTATCGCACAGATAAAATACATTGTTTCCCACTAGCACGTGTCCCAACCTTAATTACGGTTCCTATTTTGAATATATCTCATCGGTTAGTGGCGTCTAAATGAGCCTCCGCCCGTATTGCTGTGGTCAGATTCGCTTGGGACTTGTTTTTGCCTAATGCTAAATAGTATTTTATTAGTAGTAATATAATATGAATACTGAAGACAGATTTTTTAAAAGAATATAGTAATTGTTGCAAAAAGTTTAATATTGAGAAAAATAATAATAATAATAAACTTAAAACTTGATTAAATTGATTGATAAGTAAGACTTGGACACTTTCGCCCTGACCTTCCATTAAACTTGGAAAGTTTCTAATTAAGTTAATGCGACTTTGTTAAAGGTTATTTAGATCAGATCAAAATAAAACAGTAACCAAATCCATACGCAAACGTCTTTAACATTATATTTAACAAGCAGGTACCTATTATGTATTCTAACTTCGTATTCACAACATTCATAGTCAGAATGCGTTCAACTAAAATAGTTAATGAGTAGGGAACTCTTGAACCAGCGCTGGAATCGTATGTTCATATGCAGTAAATATGAGTAGATGGCCGGCCGAGAGCAGAGAGGAATTGCAAAAAATAGGGGTTACAAATGTTTAACCCCAGTAAGCAGCATATTTATATCGCGTCTTCAAATGCAATTGCGACCAAGAAAATCTAAACAAAATCGTTAAATTGAGCTTGACGTGAGAACCCCGGGTATACCATGCAAAAAAAAAAAAAATTGCATAGCATAGAGTTCCAGAATAGTATCAAGCAGTGCTTCATTTCCGAGCCCTCGGTATTTTGTAACGGCAGACACAAAGGCTTTGATGCGTGTTGCGGTCGGTCGGTGCGGGTCAGAAATTGGCGCGATTTACACAAGGAACGCTCTCTGCCGCAACCATTCAACCTAGTTCCAATTGTTCTGTGCATATAATGTGTATATATAATGGCATTGATTATGTTCTTCTCAGCCCTACTTCTAATTTAATGAGCAATAGTTAATTAAGTTTTAAACCATGATCAATTATGTGTTGATTCTCTTTTGATGATATCAATTGATGTTTCTCTGCAAAGGTTACAAAGTTATACCCAATCCAGGATCAATAAAAAACGCACACATTTAATCGGGACTTAATTCAGAAGACGTTAATTAAGTTTTTAATCACTGCAAAAAAGTAAAGCAATGGCATGTCTAAAATATTTTCAAGTGGCGTAACTTCCATTGTCCTGCATACGTATTATGCAAATTTTTGTTCCCATTTTGATGAAGCGGAGCCTTACTTTGCGCAGCACTTGCAAATTTTATTATAATGAACACATCCATGGCATGAATTTAAAACACCAGTATAAAGATAGTTTCAACTTCAACATGTTCACATCAATGTAGGAAAAGTAATAAATATAGTTTTGTACCTGCAGAATAGTTTTTCTGTTCAACATTGTAACACACTTAAAGGTTAATAGCGTGCAATGAGAAATATTGGAGCATACTTGAAATGGATCTCTATAGCAGGGCAGCAAAGTTCACTCCTAGCAAGAGATCAGTTTACAAAGGTAGTTAGAGATTCGTGCCAGTCAAACAATGCTTCTGTTAGTTCAAGCCGAAGCGATGCGCAGTTAGGTAGCGGGGCATAATATTTCAGCGAGCGAGCTCCACTCCACGTTTAACCGTATTTCTATTATTCCATAGCTACAGAGATTTTACTGGATTTACTTTAAAAGCAGAGATAAATCCGCTACCACAAATTATTTATATAACATGGAAACCACGCTCAGGGAAGTTTTCATGTTTAATGTAAATTTTATCCGCTTATCTTTTAATTAATCTTTAGTTTAAAGAAGCGCCACCGAGTTGCAAATTGAATAAATTCAATGTCTGAGCTAGGTACTGAACGAGCAACGAGAAACAGAATACGGTGACATCACAACAATGTACATAGGTACTTACTGATTCAATAGCTTTTTCGAGACGATATATCTCCTCCTGCAACAAATGCAGTGTCCCCGTTTTCCCGCGGTGGCGAGCGAACGCGGCGGCACACGCGCTATGGATACTGTTTACCCAATTTTCAAGCTCCACCTGTGTCGGGATAACCAATTAATTAATTATCTAACCATTAAGTTTGCAAGAATAATTAGTAATTAGTGTTTGGATATCATGTGTTGACAGTTAATTTCCATCCATAACAATGTTAAGATTAATAAAAATTATGACTGAAACGCAATAATACTATAAACAAACGAAATAAATTATTTACAACCATATTATTTGATTTCATATCATGGAACACGAACCTGGCACGGTGCTTGGAATAAGTAGGCATCTCCAAATGCAGTGCTAAGACAAAATATGTAATCTCGTTTGGGGTGCTCCGGAATGGGCTGCATGATGGCACCGTCCACTATAATCAGGTGCTTGGGAGCGGCTTCCACCGAGCGCCCCTCGCGGGAGTCGCACGGGTAGAAGAGGAGCGTGGTGCCTTTCAAGCACACCCAGTAGCCTTTCCAGCCACGTTTGCGGGCCAGTTCGATTTGATGCTTTTTCCGCAGCAGCCATTTCTTCACGCTCAGGAAACTACGACAAGAAATTTGTTAGATAAGAATCAAGACGGGCCAGGTTATGGTAATGTTTAAATATTACTGCAACAAGGCACTTAAAGGGAAGAAAAGTGGGGGAACCTGTTTTCTTCTTAAAATCGATATCAAAAATTGGATTATTAAAATCTAAGGAAAACAAGCAGAAAGTATGTTTTTGTTGGTAACAACCAGACCAGCATGGAAATTACATACAAAATTTTACAAGAAAATTATTACTATCACTGGTTCAAAAAAAATTAAGATTTCTGTGGAAAGGATATCTAAAAATTACATTACTCCAAGACTTTAAAAATTAAAAACGAAAAGAAATAATTTATCCTTTAATATACACCACAACATCTAAGCTTATAACACAGGACATATTTTATAAATCGCATTGGACATTTACTTCCTAGTCCTGGGATAAAATTCAAAAGACGGTTTTGTATTTTTCAGATAAAATAAGTCGTTTACTTGTTCCAGTACCCCAAAATAAACTGCAAACATAACGGTCATATCGATTTTCTTATCAACATCAATTTTCTTACACGGCAAAATGAAGTGTTTTTTTATTAGAGATCGAATTTTTGGCAACGATACTCCTTTTGATCTCTTGCCGAGAATTTCCATTGCCCAAATAATAACATTCACAGGGGAAGGGGATTGCTTTAGCCGTTTGTCCCTCGATACTTTGATATCTGTTTTCACTTGGAAAATGGTCGAAGAATCGCTCTGCGACATATTAATTTCATAATCATTCTGTAAATAAGAGCTATTTATAATTATATAAATTATTGTTTTTGCTCATATTTTTATATACCAAAATATTTGAAAGATGTGCTTTTTGCCTTTTTATTTAGAATTTTCTTATTTAATATAATTTCACTGTAAGAGAATTTGTCTTTATCAGTGTCAATATATGTCATTTTATTCTTTTATAATATTTGCTGCAAGTAGTGATTATATCCTCTTTGTTTCCTACTACAATACCTGCACTAATTTTAAAGTGTTGGAACTTCGAGTATATACTTAATTTATTAAACCTATACTTAGATTATGGGCTTATCAAACCACCACAGCATTTCGTTGAGGATAAAGCTCCTTAACTTCCTATGTTATTTAATTCTCATTAATTAAACAGTTTGGTTACTAGATGATGTCTATGAATAAATAAGTACACTTTATGATTCATATTGTGATATCTTAGATGTGAAAAGATTTAACGTTCTTATTCAGTTCTATTTTTAAAAACTTTAAGTATATCTCAGGCATAGAATTAACAGCTTTACAAGATTATGAATTTTAATGATGAAAAGTTTTTATGTCGCCGAGATTTCTTACTTCTGCAGAATAAGAAAACGTAAAGTAAAACGAAACGGTCTAGCAACACAAAAAAATCTCGCAAGTTCGTATAAATTTGGCTCCTTTAGTTTGCGTGAATAAGGTTAAAACGCAAAAGAGAATATAATTTACTTTTAAAGCTTAAAGTAGTGTCGCTAATCTTATTACTGCAGTCTGAGTGCAAGGAGATAAATCGAATCCAATATCTGTCTTTCTCCAATTACGTAGAAATTTAATTTGCTATAATTAAAATAACCAGCTTAATCAAAGCCACATTAATGATGGTATGTTTAATTAATTTACTATTTCAATTCGTATGCCGTAATATCGAGGATAAAATAATTTTCTGATTTATATAGTGGGCTATAATTCACGAGAAATCTGTATTTACGTTGCACGAAACGGAGAGAAAGGGAAATTCATTAATCACTTTATACAAGAATTATTGCCGTCTATAAATACTGGCCCGAATAAAAGTCCAGCAAATTAAGCGTAATTGAATAAAAGTTAAGAGCTGAACTTACAGTATACCGGTGTGCTGACTCGTGTAAAATGCTTAATGTTTTAGAAAATTAATTACCTTTCTAGAGGACATTAATTTCATGTGACAGATTGCTATTAAAAAAGATTGTATTATATTGTCGATTGATATCCTTGTAGCAAAAAAACAACTACTTAATAACAATCTCTGTCTAGTGAGATTGGGATCTTTCCTCCCTTCGTACACTTAGACACCGTACTTACGTTTTTACAGCGCCGTTGAATGGGTCATGGCTAAGATTTCCCTCCGGTCATTTGGGATTCATGGAAGAGAAATTGTAGCCTCAAGGTACATAAAGGACGCCGTAGGCTTTTCTAACAGAAACTTGTCAGAGGTAAGACGTCGCCTTTCTTTCGTTCGGTCCTTGTTTTACTTACGTTTTGAATCTCGGGAGTGAGGAGCATTCTATTACACTTTTTGTTTATCTTCATACAAGCGGTAATGTTCAGCGATACGGGTACCGTAGAAGATGTTCAATAGAGACTTTGTTTGAGAGCGCAGGAGTAATTCCACCGAGCATTCCTTTGTGTTGGGGCTCTGACATTGATTACTACCGAGCGAATAAAAGAATACAATTTGCTTGATATCATTTTGAAAAATTATATTGTAAAAGTAAAGATAGTATTTTAAATGAAATGGATTAGTCTCTATTGGTACAAAATTTATAAGAGAAAATTTTATACATTGCTTTTCAACGAGTCTTAGCAGAATTTCTTGTTTTAAGCGACTTTTGTAGCGAAAATATTGTACTATGTGTACTTCTCATAAGAGTTTAAATAGTATTATTTAAAAACAACATTTGTGGATTTTATTTTATCTGGTCTTCAAATAAAATTAATGATTACAAGACATAAGAAATACTCATACGTATTAGTTAGCAAGTACATGTTTACGAACCGAAACTTCGCACGCTAATTGTGTAACCGTATTTTTGTTTTCTCATCCATATAATTACAAGAGGCACCTCGCTGTCCGACTTCTCCAAGTGAATAATACTAATGAAGTAGTTAAGTAATTAGTTAATGAGTTTTCCGAATGGACTCACCCGGCTTTCCTCACGGCTCCCGTGCAGTTGAAGGAGGCCGCCGCGGCGCCGGTCTGCTTCCCTTTGTACGGAGAATTCATCGCACTTTCGCCCGGGTCTTCTTCGTCGGAGACAGCTGTTGTCAACGACATGCGGTCGTCATCCGATATCTGTGGGTAATATTTGTAATCAAGCCCTTGTAAACCTTCGATTGATCGTCAATACAGGGCACTAAAGAAAATTTGAAGGTCAAGAAAGAGTGCGCTGTTAGGGAAAGCAAACGCGAGAGCAGCACACCAAGATTTATTAGGCTTATAACCGGATAGTTGTTTGAGTGAATACAATATGGTAGGTAATACCAGACTTAAAAAAAAGGAAGCTGATTATAAAATTTCAAAGTACCATTTAAATATGTATGTATTTTGTCGGCTTCTAATATTGACATATTAAATCTTCAAGCTTCAATTAGATAATTGGAGACGCGACAACAATTAGACGCGTTATTGCCTAACTTTAATTGCCTATTCTATATATAAATTTAACCAATTAGAGCAGAAACTCACACATTTCATAATCGACTCTCAACTTCTATGAAACATCTCACGTCTGAGATGCCTCCCCTACTTTGCTTACACTTTGGCTGGCAATTTGAGTATAGTTACAGAAGTTGCAGTTCAATCAACATTCTAGTTTGACAGGTACATTAAGCACCCACTCTGTGAATTCATATATATACATAGCAAAACCAATTTTATCATGAGTTCTGACAGAATAATAAAAAATGACTACTTTTCTTGTGAATGATATAGGTGAAGACAAAATCACTTATATTAGTGTAACAATTATTTCCAACGTGATTTGGTTTAAGATAGAAAGCTAGATAATTTTTGGCAAAAATGTTTTATGGTAAGTAGTTCATCCTTTAGTTACTACTTTATTAAAGTCTGATAGTTAAAATCTGTTAAGTTTTCTTTCTAAGTCATTAACGTAACCTGAACTTTGAAGTCCTTAGTCAAGAATGTTATCTAGAATACTATGTGATGGAGATGGAGAATGTATTATATACCTACGTAATATTCTGTATAAGTAGGTGTAAAGAGCATTTCAAATTGACAGTAAGATGCGAGACTCTACTTTCTTTGTTCACCGTTTGTATGAAAAATGATGTAATTTAATAAAATGTGAGACAGATGGCTTCGGAGTAAAATACTCTTATGATTTAATAAAGAAGGATGAACACATGAGACTGAAGAAAATTGCAATATTATATTTTACTAGAAAATCATTTCTAGATCATTAAAAAGCACACCCCTGGACTCCTTGACAGAAGGTGAGAATATAATCAAGACAAACACGAGGATGAAAAAGAAGATGCATTAAATAGTATTTTAAAGTTACATAATTTATATACATCAACGAATTTATGTATTTCATCTCAGGTAACGCAGTTTTCCGCCACTAGAGTTCCGCCGCCTGCACCTCAGAAAATTGTTACCTGGCTATATTCTACTAGCGCACAGCTACACACCGTCGCAAAGCAGTGGGACGAGTGCGAACGAGACTTTCATTACTTTAGCAGAAATTTATTTCTTCGAAATGAAAATGTATTTCGGAAATTTTTATACCTCAACTTTTACAGGTGGAAATATAATAATAATGAACCTGAGAGTGAAACGGTGCGTTATCTTTTGTTATTAAATCACATACGTTTCGACCTATTTCGTGAAATACTTTTATCCCTGAGTTTCCAGTTTCAATCTCCTGTCAGATCGAGCAGAAACCCAAACTTTCATTGAATTTTGCCTAGCTTTATCTGGCTTGATTAGTGTCATTTGTCCTTGTATGTTTATACCTTGGCAAAAAGTAGAGAAAAAAAAATTCTGTGCCCCGCAACTTTTATTTTTATATATAATGGCAGAAGATGTATGTATGTGATGTCAGATACTTGAAATGGAAAATTCATGTATACCAACACTGAATTACCATATAGAGAACAGTGTCTCTTGCGCTTTTGATCACAACACAATGCAAGAAGGAGAGAATTGCTTTGAGGCAGGCGCATGCGGACGGCGGTAGCGCGCTCTCGGCTCGATGGCACTCGACGCCGCTGCGCCCTCGCTTCCGCCTTTCACGAGTAAAAAAGGAAACCACCATAACATATAATTTTCATAAAACTAAATATTTAAATTTACATGTATGGAGGAGGAACGTTTTATATAATTTTAAAAACTAATATATTTTTTTTAATAATTCATCAAAACAAAGCGGCAAAACTAACATATCAGCTTACAGACTCTGAGCAAAATATTCACAAAAGCACTTCGTACTGAACATGTCAACGGTAGGTATTTGTAACACGTAGCTGAAGTTTCAAAGCAGTTAGTTGTTAAATCCTGCTTTAAATTAAATTGCATTTAATATTAATCGCTTTTGGCACCTCAGAGCTCGCTCCAACATAACATGGTTACAGATATTAACACTCAAGCATTGCAACCGCTCTTAGTTGACTGGGAATCGTAGTAGTTTCACTAACAAACTTTTACTTTGGGATCGTTTAACGCTAGCGGAGTTAATATAGGTATCTACCCTCCGATATTATAGTTGTAGGCACAAGAAAGCAGTTCGTCATGACTGATTTCAGTTCTGTGCAGTTCTGCAAGTCATCTTAATTCTAACTAAACTTTTCTTGTTTAAATTCTATCAAAAAATACACTTATTCGTCTTCATCACTCCGACCAACACCTGGGCGTTGAAACAATTTATCAAACCAAAATAACTGATACGAGAGACACGTTATAAATATTAATAAAAGCCTTTACGATACAAAACACATTCAACACGAATACGGCGAAGTTATTCATTTGTCAAAACTCGTTTTTACAGCTATCACTTTGAATCTTATATTTGCTTTGTTATTTCTTTTAGCTTCTTTTTACATGAGACTCTTTGTTATTTACGAAAAATATGAGTTCGACAAAAATTTAAACCTCTTAGCCAAAACCATTCCGAAGTTCATGAATCTAGATGAGGTGTGTTGTCGATTGTATTGTTTCGCATGTAAATAGCTAATGTTATTCTGTAGAACATTTCAGACCCTTAGCGTACGCCGTGTGAAGAGTGAAAAACAAATATTTGTGTGCCAATTGCGCCAAAATAGAAAGGGTAGATAAAGGCGCTCATTAGCAAAAAAGGAAATTGCAGTTTCCTCCAAAAGGAAACTAAAATAAGGTCAAAATGTTAGCCATCTACTGCGGGCTTTTTATCTTGCGGTTGCTTTATTCTGGAGGTTTATTGTTAATGGCACGATGTTAGGTAGAAACAGATAAGTGTTCATTTATAGAGACAGAGCCTTGCCACGGAATTAATAGTACGCTTCACCCCAAATGCTGTTTCTAATGATTACAGAAAAGAATAAAAATAGCAGAGAGTGTATTATCTCTTTTTATATTGAAACTCTTACGCTCCGAAATTTCCGACTAGAACCATTCCAAATCTTTCCCGTGGATGTCGTAAAAGGCGACTAAGGGAATTGCTAAAAACTTGAGATTCTTCTTGCACGGGCAATAGACGGGCTAGCAATCTATCCCTATTTGAGTTCCATTTTCATCATGACGCCATACAGGTGAACGTAACCTCTCAGTCTTTTCAAGACAGTTTATTTTGTCTACCCCGCAAGGGATATAAACATGATTGTATGTACTCTTATAAGGATTTATATTTCAATTTTTACAAAATATTCAAATAAAACTAATTTAATACTCACTTTCCTTAGAAAAGCTTCATTACAGGTTTGTGCCGTTCCTTTCCAATGATAATGACGATATCTTACATTGCCAAGTAACTTGGTACCATGCAACATCGAAACTTCGTAAACTATTCGTCGTATATTAAGTACATCTGTACGCTTTTTATACTTGTGAAGCTTGCGCCGGCGAACTATACGCTCATCCGGCTCCGAATACTCCCCCGTGCTCGTCAGCCCTTCCTCGGCAGCCCACGCACTAAGCACGCTTTCTATAAAACTAAACAGTTGCTGCACATTTGGTTCTAATTTGCTAGGTATGTAAAGATAAGGCGAAACCGTTTTTTTGGGGACAATCGCTTTCTCATCAGGCTCATCTTCCGGAGGCGGTGCAACATCATGGTACGGACAACTATGAATTTTGTGGTGATGATGATGGTGGTGGTGATGATGTTTTGCTTTGCGTTTAGGTTCCTTCACTATCGAACCACCGCCGCCCTCTCCTTTGTCTGCGGTCTCACCGCCACTGGAATGCGAATCACCACTTCTTTCTCTACGTGGCTTAGGATGTCCATTCGACGTCAAAGCTACAAGAGCCCCAGCTGCTAGGCAACAGTGGTGGGCTACGCAACAAAATCGCGCATCTCCTTTTCGTACACCTGTATGAGCTTTGTGACAAAAAGATACATCGGGGACTCTAGCTCCTAGAGCCGCCAAGTGCGCGCGGTCTGCGCAGACCTGCATCAGAAGATTCTCTCCAAAGTGAACAGTCTTGTGTCGCCGACGTCGCAGGTGCATGACCGTGCCGCTGCCGGCGAGCGAGGGAGGCGCGGAGGCGGAGGCAGGCTTGGCGCGAGGCTCGGGCGCGCGCGCACATCGGGGCGGCGGCGCGCGGTGCGTCTCCACCATCATTGGCGAGGAGCGGCGTCAGCGGCCGGCGCTCGAGCGTCACCTCATCACGCGCCCGCCTTTGCACTTCGAGTCCCGCTCCTGCCTTGACGTTCCTTGTAGCACCGTTATTGTGTCACTAACATCATTTTATACATATTCCTCGGTTGAATTTCATTTTTAAAACACTGTGTTTGTTAATGTTTGTTAATTAGCCTTCAACTTGCAAAAAAGAAATACTGTGTATAAATTGAACACTTTGAAGTGAATGTTACGCAAACTTCTTGATATTCATCGTCCTTTTTCCTCTCTGATTAAAGTCTTTCTTGGTATAAATTATGAATTATCTCTGAAGTGCTCGTTAGAGTTGCAGCTGTGTTATCAAGACGTCATACTTAATTAATATTGATTAATATGCTTAGTTATCCTAGGCTATATGCATAGATATGTAGGTATATAAGTACATAAGTAAATGCGATATTTTTAAATAATTTTTGCAGAGTCTACCTATTGTTATTTTCAATAAATTTAGATTTGAAATGTTACATTAACTAAAACATGTTCATATAAAATTATAAACGTACTCCAAAGATATTGAAGTACTTGCCTAGATATTTCCATGATTACTCAAAACGTTGAATTTATAATGTGTACTTAAATTTAAACGAAGGAAAATATGGCAATAGGTACTTGTATTGAGAATCTGATGTAAACGGTCTGCGTTTGAAGTGGCTTGTTCCCTGAGGAGACGTTAACAAGCTGTCAGCCAGTAAAAATAATTGTCAAGCAGATTTATTCTTTCGTTTCCAATTGTCTATAACCTTTGAAACAATATTATTTTCTTTGATCTGGTTAGATGTTTTGACTTAGACTTTGTTTTACTATCTTACGTTACTGATTTGAACGCATAACCAACGCCAACGCATAGATAACGATATTTATAACTTAATCGCTATGAAAACGACTAAAAGGTTACTTTGCGAAACAGGCTTTCAAGTCCTTAAAAAACTATATAATTGAAGCATTGCTGTATGAGTATTATCATACAAATTTGAAGTATGACACACGATCGTAGCGTATTTTTTGTAGTTTGGTCGCGTTTTAATTACGCTAATAGCCGGCGCGAACTTTTCCACGTGAAGTAGGGCGTGAAGTACCGCACCAAAGCGACATCGTATTTGGATCATCGTCATTGTCAGAATTTCTTCTGCACTTTATTAAAGATGTCTCGGAACCAGTTTTATAGAACATTTGGTCTTAACAACTGCTGAAAACTTTTATTGAAATTCTTATATTATTAATTCTTATATTGTACCTCCTTTTTGATGTTGCAAACCTTTATTGGGTACATTAACTATTTATGTATAAAAATATAGCATTCATTTAATAAGATCAGAATAAAACTTAACGATTTCAATAGTTATATTGATATAGTGAAACAAATTACACCGGTCATTATTATATAAATATTAAACACAACCTATTAATGTTTCATATTTTAGAAGTTAGTGATATTTATTGAAACCTACTAATGAGAAATGTTTATTTGTAAAAGCAAAGCAATTTAACAAAAATAAAATAAATACTAGCTGCTGCCCGCGACTTCGTCCGCCTAAAATCTCTATAAATTTTAACTTATTTTGTTATTCCAACATCTAAGCCATATTACACTATTATGAACACATGAAGCCATTTTTGCGAGAAAGAGTAACAAAAACACACACATTCTTACAACCTTTCGTATCGTTAATTCAAAAGTCGGATAGGATAACTAATGTTATGCCCGCTAAAAACCTGGACCAAGAAAAAAGAGGTATTAATTACTCGTGTATGATACATATGTCGATAAAATGAATAAGTCCCTATTTGTAGATATTAGGGTTTTATATTGTAAAATATTAATTATTTCATTAAACAAGTGGTTTTCACAAAAGTCATAATAATAGACAATGCCCTACACTGAAGTTAAATTGATAAATAACTAATTAAGCAAACATTTAACGTCAAACATAATATATCAACGTCACTAAAGCTTTTTACCTACTTTGATAAATACATTTTGTATTCGTGTTACTAGGTATAACCGATACAATATAAATATAATGGAGTAGGATGGAGCTAATCAAACTTTTGGATGGATTTTGTTGCAGCAACGCGTATATAACTGACCTTGATGATTCTTGGCCGAGAATCTTCCTCGGGTCGCGAGCAACAACTAGGCCATATGATCCATCCATACTAATATTTTATAGTAAATAGATTTTTTTGTTTCTTACAAATAAACTCATCAAATTAACAGTATCATAGACTCTTCTTTTTCTGGAAATACCTACGAGAGCGAAGCTCGGCGCGAAACCTAGCCTGTTTTAAAGCATAATTAAAATAATTGAGATAATGCATAATTATCATATGGAAGCAATAAATTACAACAATTTTATTCCTAACGTTTCAGTTATTTGAAGGGTCCTTTTTCTATTGGAATTTATGTACATATTCTGATGTACGTACGAAATTTTGCCTTTCCCAGAATGGAATATCAAAAATTCTTTTGGGCCGGCGGGTCAAGAATATACATATTTATAATTTACATAGAAACTATCATGGAGTAAGAATATATACTACCGATTACCTCTATGTATAAAACGAGTATGTTAATAAAACTTCTGGTAAATAATATTAAAGGGGAGACAAGAAATTCTGATGTTCTCCATAATCTGCTTTAGAATAACTAAATAACGTCTTAGCAATATTCGCGGTTTGGTATAAATTTAAGTTTATAAATGGAAAACATAATTTTCATTCAAACATAACTAACAGCCCCATTAAAGCAAATTGTAGTTCTTACAATTTGTATAATGATAGTAATTTACATAACGTAGTACCATTAAATCAATTTGTTGAAATTGTACACATGAATAAAGTACACTGCGTTTGGAGTTAATTCCTGGAATCAGCAAATTCAATATTCAATTCTATGTGGATGCACTGAATAAAGAGAACGTCTATATTTGAAAGTATTTTCAATGCACTTGGATGCGCCGAGAAATAAGAATAGAAATACACGAAATTACTTTTACTCTTTCGTATGTTTTATGATTACCTTGATAAAAATAATAGGTTATTATACATATCCAGTAAAAATTATATTGATATAAAAAAATAATGCCCAGTGTTGTTGTATGTTTTATGTTTTCTATCCCAATTATCAATGTTGACAGATCAGATACGAGTTAATTCAACGTTTGAAATTGAATCGAATATTGGGTCGACTAAGCAATTATGGATTCGGAATGAGTCACCGCAACTGCGTGGACGTTTTCATCCAGCGTCCTGCATTGCGCCAAAATCCCATTTGTTTCATTCTATTTGTTCTTTTAATTGGAACAACAACGCTGAACCTGCTCCGTCGTTTACAACTTGTAACCATTATTGTTACAAGTTACACCGTCTATGTGACTTAAATTCTCATCGTATTACAACAATATTGTTAAAAACTTAATAATGTCGCCTTGATAACACAACATAACAATAAACTGATAAACTACAAATCGAGTTTTGATAGAAGATATTACAAAGTATTCCGATTGAGTTTTTTTAAACGTAACGCTAAACCTGTTCTGACGTACAATCGCCGCGAGGAAAGGCGTACACATCACTTCTACACATAATACAAACAGCATTGATTTAATTTATTTCTGCTATGTACAACTCCATTTGAAATATGCAGAGGAGCGTGTCGATTTGTTTCAGTGAATAAATAAATAAGTTTTTTTGAGTTACATAACCAAGCACTAGGCACACACTGAACCGCTCCAACGCCCTGGCGGCCTCGCTGCGACTGGATCCGGCACGCGTCGACGGAGGGTGGTTGTGATCGTCGAACTTCGTTACGATTCGGACTGAAACGATCGTAACTCCTCGGGCGCTTTCGGAGCACGCGCGCCTGCGGGCGGGCGGCGCCCCTACGTCCGCTCCACCCGCCTACTACTATATCAAACGGGCTTTTAATTTATTGCTACAAAATTAACGAAAGAACTGATAAAAACAATTTCAGGTAAATTTAATTACATTACAGTTGAAAATTTTCATTATTTTTGTATTCTTATTGTGAAAACAAAAATAATGTTCATATACACACTATACAAGTAAGATATGTTGAGTTTGATCTACTTTAATAAAATAAGAGTACCTTTTTTAAAAGTCAAATCTCACTAAAATAAAAGGAGTCAAAGCGAGTTCATAATATATACATAATCGAAGTAAATCAAATTATCGTCATAAGTTCTGACAGAGGCAACGCAAAGTTTTTGGGCATTGTCATCAATGTTTGTAATTTAGAAAATGGTGACTCAGAGTGGCAGAGAAAGGTCGCAGTTTTATACAGAACCAGCTTAATCTAATTAGAGTACAACATGGCATAACGTTATCGCGCGACTGTCACGCTTTGCTGCCGCGTTTTCCCACGCGGAAAATATTCTTGCCGTCTTCGTGTTTCCGAGACGAGAAGTACGAGCAAAACGCCATAAAACATACGACTTTACACGTTTATAATTCCAGTCGGGGTCATTGCTCTACTGCGCTTATTTACTATCCATGTTGGATTAAATCAGGGCTGCCATGAATAAATTGATTGATATCACTCCTCTGATTTATATAGCCAGTACCAATATCTGTCATTTTTAATCATCGTTAGTTAGGAAAATGAAGAAATGTGTTAAAGTTAGGAGGAAACACAAACTTTTATGTGTTGCTGTAACTATGTTAGAGAATTCCGTTGAAACGAATAATGTGTCTAAAGGGAGTCACAAGTCGAGATGTAGTTACTATGTGAGAGCTTGGCATCTCCTTCCTAATTCACAACTTTAAGTATTTATTCATGTTTCCATAAAAAACTTTCAGTACAATCACATATCTAAATCATGGATTATATTTTCTTTTTAGTTGTGACTTTAATATTTCTGTGATAATCAATTCTTTTGGACTTTTTACCTACTGCCTACTATTTCTAAAACATCTTAGGATTTATCTTGAGCAAATAATCAATAAAGTTCTTTTGTTAAATAATTTTTGTTGTAATGGTGTCGATAATAATATGCTTTGTATTCGATTGTACGTGTATTGTAATATATTTCCTTGAAATTATGTGAATAATTTGATGGCGTACAACATGGGTCAAAATCTCCAACTACGAAAGTAGAGGTATTTCATATAATTTCATGTGCATAATATATTTCTTCACGTGTAAAAGTACAAAAAGCACTTTTGTATGTTTTGTGTGACGGGCCTCTGCCAAGATCCTCTAATTGGTAACTCGTGTTTACTTGTATTTTGATATCCAGCAAGGTGAGCCGTGCCTTAATAGAGTTGAAAACACTTTGACAGAGCTTCCGTTTTGTAAAATATTTACCACAATCTTAGCGGAAGCAGGCAAGCAGACTGTTTTATAAAATAGATTGTGTGCAGAAAAAAAATCTTATTTGTACATTTTTGTTTTTTTACCAAACTGAAGTTATATTTAATTATGTCAATTTTTGTATTAAAGACTTCATCTGAAACACAATTTTTAAATATAAACAAAATATTTTTTTATGAATTTGTAAAATATGTAGCGAAATAATTTTTTTAATACATGAACACAGAGACCACTAAAATTACTTGTTTCCTTTGGGATACCGTAAATCATGTGAAGGTATTTTAGTCCCTTAATTCATAACTTCAAACATTAGTCGAAGTGTTTCCGAGTATGTTAATAAAGTAGAAATTCAAATAAATATTTGATAATAAAACATCGTTCGTTTTATTTCTTACGAATTACCAGATCTGCTCTTCTTTATTTTATGGTTTGTTACTCCGTGGCGTAACCTTCTAACCTATTTTCATTAGACTCGAATCCGGTCTTTAGTGCTATGCTGATTGCGCCACTTTATTCGAAATATGCTTGAAAGCTCCCGTTGAAATTTTCAGTTTTTTTCCTCAAACATAAGTATGAGCCAAAGTCGTATAATTAAACGTTTCGGTAAATGATGAATTTTCAGTTGCTTTTTCAATAATCAAAAAGCTGATTGCAGCTTTAAGAAGACAGAGTTGAGTAGCCAAAAGTATACCTATATTTGATGCATCAAATAGTATTTTTTATTTCGACTTTAATTAAACTTGCTTTTTTCCAATTTACTTTTTTTTAATTTAAACGATAAATTGCACAATATACCTAACGATAAAATTTTATGGTTTATTAATTTATATTAACAAAATCATATGAAATTCTTAAAGAACATTGTAAGTACCCAATTTAATCCGGAATAATATGCCAAGGGTCGCTACTTACACGTTCTGTGGGTAAGTGGATGAAATATTTACAGCGGACGAATATAAAAGCCGAGATTTAAGGCAGGAATGCTGCCGTTCACAGATTTAATAAATAAAAACTGGGAATTAATAAAGTATTCCATAAATACAGAGTATATTTTCAATTGAATGAAAATCTAGTTACGAATGTTTCTCTCAAAATGTAAAAAACAATTCCGTGTAATTTTTTGAAACCTTTATTAGTTTAATACCTAACTAGAATTTCGACCAATTCTCTTTTAGCGTTCCGAATTTAGGTTCCCAAATTAAAAAAACAAAATATATGTAACTGTAAAAAATATTTGTATATATTAATTCGTTTCAATCTTACTTTCCGGTTAATACAATTAATTACATATTCTCATAACGACTAAGCGTAGGTGTTTTCAATGTCGCTAAAAGGCAAAGTTAATGAATCATAAATTATGATCGCTCGTTGGCTGAGCATCGTCATCAATTTAATTACGCTTCTGACTTACATTTCATATGAGATTCTGATCAAAGGTAGCGACTATGCTTATTTCAGCAAAAGTGATTTCAATTTTACCTAACGAAACTACTTGATTTTTAGAAATCTTTATAATTGATGTTAATACTAGTTTACCTTTTGAGAACGGAGCTTTTTGCGTATTTTGCATATGGTAGTGAGGGATTACGAAATAAAATTCTTTTTAAAACGTGGCTTATAGTTATGAGATGTTATTTATAACGAAAAAATCAAAATTGAAAACTCTGATACTCCTCATCTCTTGTTATTCTCTGTATGTACCTCTGTAAAACATTGTTAATAGAACATAAGGCAAACTACAGGAATATTAGATGAAACATGAAATTGTGTGTGTGATTGCCAGTTTATCGTGTTACACCGTATCTCCGATATGTTGGGACTAATTGACGTAGCAAACGAACCGAGAATACGTTATAAGAAAATAATATGGCGCTGGCACAGAAGCGCAGGCGTGAGGCTTCGACGGATTCCCCGCACGCCTCACCCTCTCCAATGTATTGCATGGACAAAGTAGAGTGGCCTGTGTGGCTTTACCATAAGCATCGAAATCCATTACTGTTTCGTCGCTGGGACAGCTTCATTGCATTTACGTAGCAAGCAGTGTACCGTTCTGTCGTCGAGCGCAGGATCGAGTTGAGTGAGGCGTCCATTACATTATGCTTAAACCTACAAACGCCTGTAATTTCCGTCAGTCATGAATAAGGAATACCTACAAAAGTTGTTAACGTGAAATATGTTGAAAGTCACTATAATCATTGATTGAATGGATAAACATAAAGTTATTATAAGGCTTTTTTTGTTAGTTATTTGATACTACAAATATGTATATTCTTTCAACCAACGCATCAATAATTCCCAAAAAAAAATTCAGTGTTTGTTGACCTCTTGCAATTATTACTTACATGCTTTCTGTCACAAAAATCAATTCTACGTAGTTATGCAATATTAGAGAGAGAGATAAGAGAGAGAGAGAGAGAGAGAGATCACAAAATTAATAAAGAACAATTCAACCAAAAGATTAAATAATTACATGTCTTTAAAAGCTATCAAAACATTGTTTAGTTGTCAAGCGCATTGATTACAGTTACTAAAATATGAAAACAAATTTCAATTTACTTTTTTATTGTTTTCAGCGTCGTACTTCGTTAAAGCCTTTGTTTTTTTATAGGAAATTGAATAATTTGATAAAAGATGACAAAGGGACTTTGACGGAATACTAAATATATAAAATATTGCTTGTATTATGGAAAAAAGAACGAAATCTCCTTGTTATGTTTTAAGGCTTAAATTATTTAAGTATACTTAACGTTCCAAACAAATTTCAACTAAACATGTTTTGTTGGAAATTCAGAGTGAATTCTTGGCGTACGCGTGTTTTTGTCTGGAACGGGAATTAAAATAAAATGTTTTGTTATTTCTTTAACCGCGTTAATGGATCTCGCAGAGTAAGGTTTACCTCAATGTGATTGAATAATGGTATATTCTTGTATATTATTAAAATTCTTTTGTGTTAAAGTCCTGTATACAATTATTTAATACTTAATTAAACTTTACTGCTAACAGCAAATACAAAAACAAACACTTAATATATACAAAGCACAATTTTTTTCCGAATTTTCCTTTATTACTGCATCAAAAATGCCGAAGTTGCTATGCAATATAACTACATATTTGCAAGAACGCTTGCAATGTGCCTGGGGCAACAGACGTATATAATCAATGTTGTTCGCTCCCCATCAAGTTGGTCATATGCTTGTTCACGCATGAATCACCAAATGAAAAATATTTCGCTTTTTACTGTTTATTTATTCGTTCGTATTATTCGTATACAAACAAATTATAGTAAATAAGGCATATAATATATTTAATTTTAAAATGTAAGCTATCACGGTAATAATAGTTTGCGTTTAACTGACTGACACTGTACGGCTGAAACTTCTGGGTGTAGGAAATTGAAATTCTGCATGTCTGTTTATTGGGAAGTGCGGAGGTTTAAAACATTATTTTCCAAGATTCTTACAAGTATTTACTGAATTTTTTTGTTTAAACACGCGTAGAGCTGCGACTAATGAGACCAATATCTAGTGTAGAAAAAAATCAGTTTCGTTTTACACAGAACAGGCAACCACCTAGACATAAAATAATCAAAATTCAGCAGAAAATATTTTTTGTTGAGTAACTACGTACAACGGGAAAAAAGAATAGGACCACGCCATCACTTTAACGATTAAGGGACAGGCTTCTAAACTTTGGGTTATTCTTTTAGGCGATGGGCTAGTAATGCCTTTTTTTAGTAATTATTTCTATCATTCAGTTGAACGTGGCCTATCAGGCTGTTGGCTCTGTTTACCCAGCAAAGGAATATAAAATGGAAGGGATACGTGATTATATGTGTGTATGTACGTACATCTGGTATGAAACAATTGTTGTGTCAAGTGAAACCAATTGTACATACATATATCTATATCGTAGCCATTCGTTTCATAAAAGATTTTCTTTGAGAAAATGTGAAACAATCAGGGAGTTATTGTCTGCCTCTTGTTAGTAGGAAACACATTGAACACAAGTCAGATGTCACCTACCTGCATTCCATGGTGAGCTGTATGGAGTATTGTTTTTACTTACCTGTAACAAAAATAATGAATAATTAAAAATTTGTTATTTTCACGCCATATTTTCACCCCGTAATCCGGAAAGATTTAAGGACCACAATTTTTTACATTCATATCTTATGCTAAAAACCTAATTGGCGTTTTAATTTCACTTAGAAGTTTAATTTTCTGGAAGGAAGATTTTAAAATAGCGGAATATGGTTATTTATGTTTACGGACAAATAGTCATTATTAAAAATTATTAACCTTATCTCGATTTTTTCTTTGACTAATGAATAGCCCACGTAAAACGAATAATCACGCTTATATCCAATCCTGCGGGAATTTCGGGAGATTTTTGTTTAGGAGATACCTACATCATACTAAATAAATATCTACACGCCAAATTTAAGCCCGACGGGTCCATAACCTTAAGCTGAGCGTTCGCGTTTTTGATAAATAAGTCAGTCACCTTTGCACTTATATGTATAGACACTAAATCAAAGTGCCTGAATTAACAGGAATAGGTATAAAGTTAGGTAAAAGGCAGCTTAAGTACATTAATTGCGGATGGGTGGTGTTACACGTACGAGCAATATAACACAGGACGGTTCTCCGCATTGCGCCTCGCAGGTTCACATTAATGCACCGACGAACATCTTTAACGAGGCAGACGGCAGGCTTTGAGAACAATATCAAGGTTACTTCGAGCATATTCATGTACCTTAATTTGTTAAGCATTTAGTTATTAACGACTTAAAGAGTATGGATGCTTGGTCTGGGGCCAGATGTAAAGATAATTTTTTTCCTAAATAAACAGCGGATTAACATCTGTGTTAATATTAAATTATGCAATTTTTGTTTAACTGAAATCAATTTTGATTTATCATTTGATAGAGAGTGCTGCTCTACATACTACTATACGTATGTTCGCATAGTGTCTTGCAATAAAGGTCTACATAAAATAATGTTTATAATTACATATCATAACAAAGCTCTCCAACGGTTGAGAATAAAAAAAGCATAAAAGTATGATTAATGTCCTTACACATATGCATGTGTAAGGACATTAATTTTCTTTGTCTCGTCCATATTTCTAATCTAATTCTAAGTTTGGATAATTGTGAAGTTAACGTTATTAAAGTAAATGCTACAGTGCGTTTTATTCCGCTTCTTGTGCAGTTTTGAGTATTTTATTTGACGTCAACCAATGTTGTGAAACCAAAAGATAGAAGGTTCGATGATATTCATATCTTCAGGGTAATAGAAAGATCAAAAGCAACATTATACTGAAGTAATTCATGTGTTCTACCATTATTTTTTGCCGAAAGCTTCCCAAGCAAATAGCGTATATATTAAATACGATATATAACCTGTCTTCGCCGTATAACACGTTTCCTGCGGAAATACATCATGTTGAGCCATTTTTCCAACCATTTGTTTAGCTATCTACAAAAAATGGCGGTTATTTTTTTCCTTTTAAACATTTTTATGAGTGTTCCATTTGTGTATAGTTGTGGTATTCTTGCCAAGTATATTTTATATGAAAAGTTCTACAATACATTAAAAAAATTAGCCTCTGTTCTTTCTAAAGGATATAAAATTCTAAAAGTTATAGGTGAAATTAATGGCCCATACCACCTGAATGTTTTTAACATAACGTATCTGATACAAAATTATTTTCAATATGGAAGTAAAAAATAAACTAGTTTTTAATAATTGTATCTAAGTATACTACTACACGATACGAGTCGGCGCTCATTTTTCATTTTCGCGTAGTCAATCATAATTTCGTTCAAAAGGTTTTTGATTTATTATGGGCCGTCGCGTCGGTTTTAATTATACATCGCATCCACCTTAAGCTGAAAAACATATGGGACGGGTTCGCTATCATCATAAATATTGCATAATGTAGTTGTCCTTTTTTAAAAAGTCGACGTTTCCATCCTGCGCTACCAATCGTGTTGGAATTTTTTCTATTTACTTTTTTGCAAAGTGCAGTATTTCATAGAAAAAAAGCTCAATCAGAATTACTCAATCACTATTATATCTATTCAGACCTTTTGATATAGGGTATGTCTATGAATGACATTAAATCCACCTTTTGCACTGTAAATAGTGAAATATATTTTAAATAAATTACTACTAATATACGGTACAGTATACGTCCCTGCTGCGACATAGTATTAAATGTTACTTATATCTCTCATTATTTTGCTCTGTCGCTTTGAAAGAAACGGGATCAATAGAAAGCTGACCCTGACACAATTTGCAGTGGTCGCGTTTTGCTATCACATTCAAGGTTCGCGACCACACTTAAAAAAAAATAACTAAGGTCTTTAGGAGGTGAAACGGGGAGAGGAAACATAGTGAAGAAACCTGTATATTTCAGGCAGATGAAAATACTAGGTGGGCTAGATTTCACTTGTTTCATTGTTAGCAGGGTAACGGATAAATATATAATTACGGTACCTATTTCTACTATTCCTAAATAAACTACATGCTACGCGTCAAGCAGGAATTAACCGCGACAAACACCAAGAGGACGATTAAAGTATGGAACAGAAAAAGTAAAACAACTAAGTTTGAATATTAGCATTAAAAGAGCCACGAATCACATCCGTTATTTATAGATAAAAAATAATTTACTTAACTTATAGCTAAAGTGTAAGAGATCGTTTTCTATGAAAAGAGCACTAAAAATACCCCGAAGAAAAATTGCAATACAAATTTGTCGGAAAACAAAATAAGACGTAGAAATATTAGAAAGGGCAAGTTTTGACCTGAACTAACAAAAGTCCTTCTCAAAATAAAACTAGTAAGGGACATTAATAGACTACCTGTTGTAATAGATAAATTTTATCACTGATATTCTATGCCTTACTTACTACCTCACTTTGTAATTTTTATTTATTATTGCTTATAGCCGGTATTTGGTTAAGTAAAAAGTCAATACAACCATTTGCTAAAGTTTATACCAGATATAGGTAGACGTGCAGTTAAAGGCAAAGTTCAACAAAATCCTTTAAACCTTTTGCAAAGAGTTTATACCGAACAAAACTACCGCTATTGTATTCGTGCAGTAGTGGTTCCTTTCTGCGACTAAATTTCCTAACTTCAATTAACTTTTGGATAACTCGATTAAGAATATAATGGGAAAATCGATCCTGTATTAATCAAAATCTTGTGCTCGAAGTGACCTACTTATAGTTCGTGACACATCCCAGAACTAATTAATTGATAACACTTTAGGCGTTTGCATTTTGTTTGTGTAATTAAATATCTTTAAAAGTATGTTTTATAAGAATTACACTTGACTTTTTTTATGAAAAACTAACTGAGCACAAAAACATAGTAACTAGAGCTTTTTTGGCAATCCTGCAAAAGTAATAATATTGCGTCTAAATAAATAACTTAACGTAGAATTTTTTCCTGAACTAAGTCATTGAGCTTTTGTTAGCCTTTTATAGCCGGCTTTAAGTGGTACTCATATTATAAAAGTAATTGCAGTATTGTTATTTTTAACGGTAAAGTTTTTGCAACTTTGTGATATTATTTTAGTAGAACATATGACCAAACTGAAGACAGCATTAACTTTATAGGCAATGGTGTGTAACATTCATAGGGGTTGAGATTCGGTTGCTGAAGTAATTTCCTACTTTTCCTTGTTCACCAATAAATTGATATTTTGGGTGACTGTTATTACTGATGTCACGCTTGCATATATTTTATAAGCAAATGCTTTACCATGATGGGCCACAAAAGTCAAAATTATTGTGAGAAGTATAATCAATGTTGAAATATAATCACAGCGGCATGTTAATGATGTTCCATTCCTGACTCATAGATCATGGTCAAAAGCGGATTTTGACTCACCTAGGGAAACGCTCGGAAGAGGATGATGATTAAACGCGGCATATAAAAAGACACGCACAGCAATAAATAACATTTTTGGTAGGTTTACTGTATATTAGAAATGATCACAATCACACTCTTATTAGTATTCTATCGGTGGCCATCTTTTCCACGTTTCTAAGGTGGGTTAATGGGAGGGTGGTAAATTACGAAACGGTATAAACTTACTTAGATGCTGCTGCCTTCAGATATCACAGGCTAGATTATACTGTTTTTTTAAATAGAGGGCGCATAAACTATAAACTGTTTCTTTAAACTAGTTCTGTTTGGAGCTTGAGACTTTTATTCCCTCACGGGAATGAAAATGTGACAATTTATTACAGAGAACATATTTAACACAATTGAGTATCGTGGGATAGATAATATAAAAAAGCAAATTAAATTTTGCTTCAAAATATGGTGAAGCGGAAAAACTGATATAAAATTGAGTTTTACCCCTTAGCAATAGCTAGTCAAGTATTAATACGTGCTACTGTACTACATTTTTGTTGATATAACATTTTTCCGATCCTTTCAGGAGCATGACCCGCGCGTTAAAATTGTTAAGAAAACACACTATTTATCTTCTTCTAAAAATAACCTTGTATGTTTGCGCTGTCATCCTTGAACATAGATAAAATACTCGTAAATACACTCGTGGACATGTCCTTGAAGTAATGCGCAAGGCAGACCTTGGTGAAGAGGATTTCCAAAGAGCGATTAAGTTGCCTATATACAACAAGTATGTATGACAAGTTTACTGTGGGAAATAAAACATGATGGATAGTTGAGCACGTAGCTCGGATAAAAATGATATTTCAGACACAATGCCTGAGGATCTTCGTTCTGTTGAAATGATTTTGAAGATAAGAGGATATAAAGTCTACCTACTACGGCTCCATTTGGTAGCATTTGTACCTAATACGATACATATAGGCAGAACTTCGTAAAGTATGTATGTAGTATTGTTAAAGATCAGGGTGTGCTGATTGACAGTGATTTGTCTTTTAATTCTCATATCAATGTAATTACAACAAAAGCTTACAAAATGTTGGGTTTTGTTTTGCGTATTAGTAGGGAATTTAATTATAGTTCAACGAGATTACTTTTATATAATGCCTTTGTACGACCTATATTGGAGTATGCGTCTATCGTTTGGAACCCACAGTATAACATATACATTGAATCAATAGAAAAAATTCAAGAGAAATTTGTGAAACATTAAAATTTTTTGAAAACCGCTCTCATGATAAAATTACAGAAAACTTGCCGTCGCTGACTAGTCGCCGAATGAATAGAGATCAAATTTTTATTTTTAAAATTTTACGGAATTACCTACATTGACTCTCTACATTTGGTAAGCAATATTTATTTCAAATGCCGTCTAATAAATTCTAGAATTAAATTATTTTTCGATGTCCCATATGCTAAAACGAATTACATTCGGAATACATTCTTGTACCGCGCTTGTCATAGTTACAATAACATTTACAATGACCTTGATTTGTTCAACTCATCTATAATGTCATATAAAAAAGTTTAAAGACACAAAATAGTTCAGATTAATCAATCAATGGCTTTTTGGTTAAATTTTCACGAAATTAATAATAAATATGATTATGTGTAACACACTTACATTTATATAATAATTTCCTTGTCTTTTCGATACTATGTATTAGTAAACAGAGGAAACTATTGGTTTATGCATCATAGTATAAGATAATATTAATAGGCAACCATGTTACTGTTTGTTTCCCTAATAAAGTTAAATAAATAAATAAAGTATGAGATACAGGGAATGCTTTAGACTTGATTTTACTTCTAAAAGCTAGTAAGTTTTAACTAAAATAATGCTTTTTAAAAGATTTCTACATTTAAATACTAGGTCAAGTTATACAATTTTTAAGTGAATGTGAATATGCTTTTATATTTTTATTTTTAATAAATATGTTTTCATAATTATTGCACATTTCATTCATACTAACATGAACGAATTCTTACGAATATGAGCATTAACGGCTTCTTTATTAAATATGGTTGAGATCTTTAATCTAGACCAGATCTTTTAAGCACCTAAACACAGACTGTTTTTCACCCTAGTTCAGGAAATATTTTTTGTGCACTACGATATTAATAATAAAATAAAATTCGTATATTTCTCCCACAAAATGGAAATAAACATCTTACCACCAAGTCTAGCACAACTAAAGGTCTTCACCCCATATGAATATCAAGTCAGAAAAAAATTTTAGTTGGAGAGCGCCTTTCTTATGATTTGGGATGGAAAGTCATACTATAAAGTCGCATGTTTATTAATAATCTTTATTGATTATGATATTGAATAAAAATTTTATTTATTTATCTTAATGTTTTTGAATTCAAGGCAATAATTCTATAAGTGAAAATGAAATAGCCAGAAAGTCGCTGCATTTTTTAAGTAATCTGGAAATAAATAAAGCATTGGATTCAGGCACTACATAATGTAATAATGTAAACAATACCTCCAAAAATGCAGCATTCTTTGATTTGATGGCCCCCATGCAGTTATACAATAACCTTCATAACAGCTTCAGTTTCTTTGCAAATTTAACGCGGTTTCGTATAAATATAACCAACAGTAGTAAAATCTCGGTGCGTCGCAAGTCTCAATATGTTTTATCCTAATATTAGCTACAATAATCTGACTATTATGTAAAAATTGCTCTTAAGAGAATAACATTGAACACTCTATGAGTTACAATAAACTGTTTAATAATAGTAAACATTGGCAGCTTCAGAAGTAACACACTAAGTCAACATTTAATCAACAAGACGAAATATCACAGGTGGATCAAGCATGTACAAGCAGGAACTCTAATAGAATATAAATTTATCTAATTAAATTTTCTTTTTCTATGTTGAAGGTAACATGAACTTGATTATTGGTACACAATGTCAACAATTCACTCGTACATTAGGCCGTAGAATTGACTTCACTTTGACACAGAGGATATGTTTATAAAATGCGAAAATTCACAAACATATAACTAGGACAGTCTTTCCTGTAACAACCATGGAGATTAAGTTTCAATGATGGAGCGAAACGTAGCGAGGGACGACGTGAATCTTCTTTGTCCGTGCACTTGACAGTAAAAGCTTTGTATTTACACAAACAAAACGTCTCAGTTTCCGATTCAAAGTTCTCTTTCGCGACATTCGACACGACTATTTATCGACGTATCTAAGCATTTGAAACTTGGAAATAGTCTCGATTTATTGTATTGTAAGTTAACCTCAAAGTAATATTTTTGAAGCTACGTTTAGGATGTGATTGTATGAGGTCGGGGCGCAGCGACGCGCGCCGCTGTGCGCAGTCTCGTCCGATGGGGACCGATCGGGACCGAGCCCCCAGCTCTCCGGATCAACAATAGGTAGGGCACTTACTCGTCCGGTATATTACGTAGCTCTTATATGTGCACACTCATATTGGATCGTATATTATGCCTGAATAATATGAACAGGCATACAGAGCAGCGTAGCTACATTTTAATACACATTCAGAAGCTTGGCTCGCCTTCAATGTACGTTATTCAAGCCATAAAAGGAGCAGCGAAGCTCAAGTTACTAGCTGGCCCGGGTTGGTGTATCGATTTATGCTGTTAGCAAAAACGTTTACCTCGGAATATTTAAAATTCCTTGTTTTAATTAATTCCGTACCTATATTTTCATCTATTTTAAAATTGAGTGAAGCTTCTTAATATATATGTCACTTCAATTCGAAAATAATTTTTTTTCTCTGCTGTTTTCTATTATTTATCATAATATGCTAGCTAGTCTATAATCGCGTAAATCGTGGAACTGGGTCAAGATCAAAACATTTGGATAAGAAATCCGTAACATTTTCAGAATGACTTTAAGCCTACAGAATCTTGAACCGGAGCCGCTGCTTTGCCACCTCCGCTGGGCCCGGATAGAAGGGGCAGGCTGCAGAAAACCTGGCTTGATGTCGTTAAAGTAGATATGCGCGCCAATGGTCTGAAAACTGAAGACGCCGCAGACCGGGCAAAGCGAAAGGATAAATGTAAGAAAGCGGACCCCAGGCCCTGAAGCACTATAGTGGAGGGTAGGCGCAAAGATTAGAGAGAAACCTTCAACCGAAGTCCTTTCTTAACCTACCTGATGTTATATGTCCGCCGTCGAATATACAGGTTTTTCGAGAGAGAAATGTGTAAATACCTATAGGCACACCAAATAATAATGATTTCGCAGACAGCAAACCAGACATGAGAAATTTCATTACTCGCCTATCTATGTCACTGAAAATGTTACAGGCCCTTTACATTCTCCATACTTGTAACGAACGAAGCGAACACAAGATAATTGAAGTAAGCGCGCAGAATCTGCGAAGCAATTTACCTCAAGCTGTAAAGAGGATGGATTTGGATTGCTGGCTCAGGGATTATTCCGTGCATATCCCGATCAGCTCCGATCTCAATTAGATCTGGAACTAGATCAGCTTTTAACGTCAGCTGCAAATGTCTATGTAAACGGGATGCAGTTTCTTGCAGCATTGTAGTCTATGATGTAAAATTGAAAAAGAGAATCCATTGCAAACACGAGTTTAATTAAGTAACAAAAATAACTTTAACTCAATATTGAGAATGGTACTTAGTAATAACTAAATTTTAATTATTTTCGTAAAAATTAAATTTTAATTTATTACCGCCTAAATATTAAATATTAAGTACGATTCTCGCGGAGTAGGAAAGGAGTATGGATATCATAGTTAGTTACGATAATGCATTAAACAAATGAATTGCTGTTAAGCAGGTAAACTGTTTAACACTGTCAGCTTTCGCGGTCGCGGGGGAATTTGAACTTGTGCATTACTTACTGTTAGGATTTTTTAGTTGGGCACCCCATCGACGTTCTCATCCATACCTACTCATCTGTTTATACCAAGTCAAAAATCAATTAAACGCCGTGATAAACACATGATGACATGACTGTAATGTGCACTGTACTATATAAGTATACATTTGTGCTAATTTCCTTTTCATTTACTGATTAACTTAAAAAGCCTTTCCAAAAAAGTGACGTAGATAGTTTTAAAGCAATATTTACTAGCAAAATCTCATTGAACCGTGTGTGTGTAAAAGAAACAAGATTTTTGGAAATGAAAACAAACATCTAGACTACTAACAATCATAAACTTTGATCACGGTGAATAGGTTTATAGGTTACAAGGGAATAAACTCATCGCAATTATTGTTGTTCAGATAAAGTTTCTTCAAGTCTGTCTTTAATGCATTGTATAATTTGTTGCCTGTTCAGTTTCATAACATTGTCAGCAAAATCATATCTTTTACAACTACTAGCAATGACTAATTAGATTAAATCTCAATGTTTTTTCATATAATCTTTTTATATGATTTTTTTTAATGAGTTATTAATGTGGATGAAGCAAAAGAAGAACACAGGGATCGTAGCAAGAATAAATATCAAGCCTACCCCCTCCAAGAAATGGGCGTAATTTTTGTTCTAGTCGACATACACCACTGAAAAACCAATATCAAAGCGTCATTGCAGGACTTTGCTCCCGTGGGATATCCAAAACCGCTCTTTTTGATACATATGTTGACATATCTGTATTAAATTTCAGCAAAAGCCGTTTTTTTTACTTTGCGTTGCGTTGGAATATTTTTTTGTTAACGAGAAAGGCTTTAAAATTGGTTTGTGGTTTCTCTTTTGGAGGCGTAGGCAGATACATATTTCCATTTCTTTTTCTTCATAGACATTAATCATACATCTTAAACAACACAGGTTCTCATGTCTTCTTTCGCCGAATCAACCAAAGAAATATAACCTTTCCATAACTCTACATCATCCGCTTAGTTGACTGGTTACAAATCTTTACGCTGTTCACATAATTTGTGTAAAGTAAAATAATTATATTATAAGACAAAGTTTAATGATCATCTCACTTCCATCATTAAGCAATCCAGCTTAACGTAGCCTTTCAGTCTTTGCAGATTTCTGGCTCTGTCTTCCCCTTAAGAAATGAAGATGTATACGTTTTACGAAAAATCCTGTTAATTTCCGTTCCGGTGCTCACTGACACTCCTCAGAGAACCTACCTACATGCCAAAATAAAATTCCTTCGCCCAGTTTTTTCGGCTGTACTTGGTCTATCAGCCAGTAATGGAAGATTTTTATATAAAAGAAGATAGAAAATGACTTACCTCACTGGAAGTCAGGTAACAGATCCTTGAGTCGGTGCTGTCGATGGAAGCCTGCTGCACGATGCCATACCGAGTGGATTCGCGGTCACTCGTGTACTCAGACCGCACGCTGTCTTGCCGATCGAACACATTACTGGAACAAAACGACACTTGCTTGATTATAAAAAATATTTGTGAAATCAAACAGATAGACATTGCTGGATTACTATTTGCTTATAAAAAGTATAGATAAATCCACAGTTTTTTCGACTTGACTTTTTGAGCTAGAGAGGGAGCCAGAAAAATCTGGCGCTAATAGAAAAAGTTAGCGATACAAAAACATGACTTTACTACTGCTACTTGATGATGACAATTGGTACGGTGCCTCCGAAGTATTAAATTCCCGTTTTTCCTATTGCCATAGGAATTTGTATAAAAACGATAGCCTATGTTGAACCTCGGGTAATTTATTTTATTCATAAAAATACATAAATGTATTTTCTTACTTTCTTCTATTGATTATTCGCATAAAATAACTAATGAAGATACTCTTGATTCTTTTTTAGATATGGACAGGCTTGTTTCCTTTTTAACCTATGTATTATTGTGGTTTCCCACATAGTTTTTTTACATTTAAGTTTTTATAAATTAAGCTATTAAAATAAAGAATTTTAAAAAGTGTCAGCTTGCTTTTAATCATATTGGAATTGGGAAAGGTTTCAGCAAATTGCTTTCGACATACATCAAAGGTAATACACGTAATCAATATAATATCTCAATATTACCAGAAGGAATATTTTAACGTGAATTGATTTCCCAATCGAGTGCTCGATCATAAATGCTGACTAACGAATATAAAAGCTTCTCGATACTTTAATTTTATTTTCTAGTTGCTAAATGTGTAAGACGATATTTTATCAGTAAATATTATGATATATTATTAATATTATGATATATTAATAAGCTCTTGCATAATTGAATAACAGTCAACAACGCATAGTCAGAACTCCTTTGAATGAAAGCTAGTACTAGCTATACTAGTTACCTTGTAATATTATACTTGAGCTAAAGTAATCTGTGCTAAAGTATCACGCGACTTCTTGCTGGATCTCGTATCTTACTCGTAATCCAAATCCCTATTCCCTTCTAAATCTGTACTTATCATTTTTTTCAAAAATTGTAAGCCTCCCCTAAAAAATATTATTATTAACCTTTCGCAGAAAATCTTTTGGAAGAAGGCGCCGACCACTGGAATTTAATCGCATACAAATTTCCATTTTCTGTAGTACAGCTTTAAACTGTCACCGACCTACAATCCAGTGGTTGAGAAAACAAAAACATCATTTGGGGCCATGGTGAGGGAGTTCCCCTCCACCCGTCATAATGAAGGTACCATGCCCTCCAACCATCCGAGCGACGGTACGATGCCGTGCGCAAAGTTTCTCTACTAATGTACTTTAATTACCGTTGTTCGAAGCTATCAGCTCGGTTACTCCTGTATCCGGAGTCATTGAGGCTGCCTTCATGTCGCAGGCTGGGCAGGGAGTCCCAGGGGGAGCGGCGTGGGCCTGGTGGGGGAGCACCCCTCCAACCATCGGAGTGTCGGTACCATGCCGCCCGTGCAGACTCGCCGATACAAGAAGCACAGCGGGATGCGCTCACGAAACTATAGACAATAATAAAAATAACTTAAATCGTCTGGTACTTATTGTTCGTAGACACGCAGCTCGTAGACTTCTGTATTCTTGATAGATTTCTGTATAATAAATAAGAGGACCCTTATAAAACCACCTGGAAAGTTAAATTATATTCTGCAACAACAACCCTTCGTTCACCCAAGGGGAAATCACACGGCAGTCACGTAACTCGGTATTTGGACCAAAGTGACGGATGCCTGCTAATATAAGAGGCAGGAGTCATCCGAGGATAAACTAATTCGAAATGGACATGGCCGTGAAACCCGGCGGGATACGGCTGCTTCGTGTCAGATTAACGGCGCTAGCTTTAAATCCATTACGTATTTAAATTCAATTTAACAGAGTAGCTTATTAAAAAAAATTGTTCATAAATAATATCGTTTTCATACTTATGCAGTTTTTAGTAGAATAGGTCATATTGTTGGTTGGGAAAAGAGAAGTTTTAACAAGTTGTGTAAACTTCTTGGTCGCAAAGCTTATATTACCTTGGTAACACATCTTTTCAAAAAGTATCACGGAGATTTTTTCACTCTGACTGACTGATTTTCATTTAGATAAAGGTTATAGTTTTCTTGGATAGGGTCATTGATGCCGCTTCAATCACGGATCACTAAACAAAACATTTTTCTAACTATTACCATTCTAACTTATCCAACAGTGACATCAACAAAATATATATCGCATTAAAGAACATTTCCCTTATATTCCAAAGTTATTTTAATTTATAAGAATTCCATACAAATATTCATATTTAATATTTGCAGAAAAACGTTTCTGTATCCATCGGCTAATTTTGAATCGGGAGGAGGAATTCCCTCGGGCATTCACGACGAAAAAGCCTACGAAAATAACTGGGATATGCGATCGATATCTGCCGGAATGCCTACAAACAAAAATATATTATACCTCACAGAGGCACCATTGGCATCTTGTGTAAAGCTAAAAGCTATCGCTAATGGAAGTAAATATTTGTACGTTCCATTTCATTATCATTCATTAGATATGTATATTTCTTGCGTTATATTAGCCATAACTCTCGACGAAATATACCATTAGATACTTTATGTTGTATTATCCAATCAATTTACTGTTTTATCAAATACCAATATCAATAAACATACGTCACTTTTGTTGAGTTTTTTAGTATTATAATTCTTTGGAAGATTATAAGATATAAATCAAAATTTTTATATTTTAACCGCAACCGTAGCTTATACTTATATTTTATTGTAGTTTTGCGTTTTATTTTAAAAGTGTCCAATAATCAAATCTTTGTAAAAAGTAGGAACAAATCGTCTTATGTTCTGATTATAACCGATTTCCAAATCGAAAGACGATTCGCTCAAACGCATTTTTATGGGTTGAATCATTAACGATAATCAAATTGATTCTAGTAATGATGTGAAGGGTTTTCGCAATTCAGCGGTTGCCTTAGAAGGTCGCACCCAGAACACGTACGAATCTCAAACGGTCGTCTATTTACGACGTAGAATAATAAAGCTAATGAATGTTTGGAGAGGAAAAGGAACTTTGAAGTTTCAAGTTTAGCTGAAGGCAACGGAGGCACTATGTTTGTATTTACTAACACGCGCTAAGGTACACTTGGTACTAATAAGCTAATGAGATTTTTAAATGTTTTAATCGATTTACAAGCATTTTGCCCAGGTTTTCGCTCTCGGGAATACTAGTAGCCTATGTTACCATGCTAATTGCCTATCGGTGCTTTTTGAGTTTATTGGTTACAAATAAAAATAAAAACTTCCATCTTAATAATATCAGAATTAATACATGGAATATTTAGTCGTATATATAGAGTTAGAGAAAATATCATCAAAAAACCCAAACGCCTCCGTTAACAGAGTCACGTAAGTCAGGTGGCAGTCGCTCACTGTAATTGCCTGACCTTCCCATTGAAATGTAAAATCGAAAAACTTTATCAAACAAGTTGAACTGAACTGACATTAGTTCTGGTACATTTTCACACGCAGTTACGCGATTTTCCAAGTTTTGTATGTTTGCATTTTCGCCATTTAAATTCGCAATGCTGTGAATTTCAAAGTGTTAGAAGAGCATATGAAAAGTCATTCGTTGATTTTTACTTGGAGTAAACAAAAATTTTCTTAAAAAAATAAGTGATATTAGTTAAATAAATAAATATAAATACGGGACAAATTACACAGATTGAGTTAGCCTCGAAGTAAGTTCGAGACTTGTGTTACGTGATACTAACTCAACGATACAATATATTATAATAAATACTTATATTGATAAACATCCAAGACCCAGGCCAATCAAAAAAAGTTCTTTTCTCATCATGCCCTGGCCGGGATTCGAACCCGGGACCTCTGGTGTCACAGTACATACTACCGCTGTGCCACAGAGGCCGTTACAAATTAAGGTTACTAACTCTGAAAATTTTCAGAAGAATTGTATTAAGGTAATGAAAAAATAAAAACAAAGTAACTGTTATATTGATATGTTTTTCAACAAAACACTTAAAGTGTGCGTATGAAGATATTCATGAAAATATCACTTTTTTTGTTACCAAGGAAGTCGTTGCACAATACATTTTCTTATCTTCATTTTTCGAACACGGTAGGTAAACATTTTTTCTGTTAGTCGAAGTTTGCTGAAGATTTATAAAGGTCAAAGTTATGAATTAAACTTTGACCTTTATAAAATCTTCAACTTGTATTTTATTTCTACACTGTTATATATCTCTTATTCTTTAGACATCCAGGCATAATACTGGTCTCCGACGTCCTTCATAACACTTCTTAAACCCATCAGGTTATATCAATCCTAAGGTATACTATTAAACGAGAAATATTTGCACATACATATATTTACACTAGGGTAATTGAGAACGGCTCTATTTCGTTGAAATCGGTATTAGAGTATTGAAGCACACTCAGGCTCCTCACGCGATCTTACTTGCTCTGTGGTTATGATCTATGTACGTAACACGATGTAATTAAACAAGATTAATGTTCCCGTTAGCATTCAGAGCCCTAATTTCGTATTCGCTCAGCTCAGCACTGGCCATAACTTCAACGTGATTGGAAAACAAGCTCGCAATAAATATTCGGATTTGTTTTGTTGTGGTTGTATAAATTGATTTTATCATCAATTAGAGCATTTGAGCAAACGGACTTTCGTTCTTCATTATTGATGTGGTAATAAATTATAAAAATTTGTTGTAGCGTCAGGTCTCTTTCAAAATTGTACATATTACTAGCTGTCCCGGTGGTTGGACCGATAAGTCCCTTCCTTTCATTTTAATTTTATTTACCCATATCTTTACGTTCTTCATTCAAGGGTAGCACCATTTAGGTAGTGCCATCGAGGTACCTCGTACTAAAACATAATGCGGAAGGCCTCTTTGGTTAGCGACTGACTGACCGCATGAGCGCTAGTGTGTTGTTTTTTGTTATAAATAATAAAAATATTATGTCAAAATCTCTTATGTCGGAATCTTCCGATTTTTTCTCCTCTCCGTTCTTTTCATTGATCTTCGACTGGAACTGTTATTTTATAAGTTTTCTTTAGTCGCTATTCATATACTACTTTGATTTGTGAAGTGTAAATATAAACAATTGGTGTAATCAGTGTTATTCAAGGACTTTATAATAGCCGGCCGGCAGAACTTAGAAGCCTTCCAGAGCCCTGGTCAGCCTCACTGGAATTCTTCTGCATGGTGGATGTTGGTGAGTACCTTTAATCTGCCTAGTTATACGGTCTTGTAATATGAGATTATTCAAGGCTAGACGCCTTGAATAATCTCATATTTTTCCTCCATTCTCTTCTCTCATACTTCTTTTTTTTCGGTTACGCTCCCCGCAGGATAGGTCCTATTTACACGGGCCATCCACCCAAATGTTGTTTTGCCATACAAATAATTTTTAAGTACTTTCTACTTAAAAACAAATGTTAAGGGTTGACAACCCTTATAACTAAGTGGTTAAATAGAATGTTGGCCGTTCTACTTAATATGCTCACAAAATTTTATGAGAATCGGTCAAGCCGTTTCGAAGGAGTACGGGAACGAACATTGTGGCATGAGAATTTTATATATAAGATGAAATTTCTTCTTTCAACAATTTAAAATCTGTCCTTAGAAATAAATATTAAACCGAAAAACCAAGGAAACGTATGAGAGCATAAAAATTATGATACATAATTATTTCTTTGTCTATTTATATCTTAACAGAGACATCGATGGAATACTAATACCAAGAAGAGCCGCTCTTTACTTAAATATTTGTTTCTGAAGTACGCCCTTTAGTAACAAATATAATAAGCAGAGTTCTCGTTTTCACAAAAATGGTTTCTGTGTGAATATTTAATATTAGTCGCTTCCGGACAAAGCAATTGAATTCTACATCTTCATACTAACTAAAACAAAATAGCTTATTTTGTACCTACTTACTCGCCAGCTCGATAAAATGAAGCTTATCAATTGCCTTTTGAGATAAAATCGATGTTTTAAAGTAAGAATTAATTATAATTGAACAAGATAAAACAAATTTGATGATTTTAACTTTGAAATCAAAATTCAATAATCTTTGTCCTTTATAAACAACTCAAGTTGTGAAAGTTTAAATCTACACAATTATTTCCTATTATTTGTTACCGATTTTCTAGGTGAACTTAAAGGACAATGCTTTGTGAAGCAGATATTTAATTTTGTTATTTAAATACTTACTTATTTATGAAGTTCAAACTAATTTGAAGTTTAAACAAATATTAGTAGTTATTATGTTTCACACCCACATTTTTAAATGATTTTCCGTCAGGCTGACAAAATTATTATAATATCTTAACAAAAAAAAAAAAGAATTCTGTTACCAATAATGTTTTTAACCAATAAAGTTTAGTTGGTGAAAATAATAATACAAGTACGCCGGGATATACGACACAAACATTCACTCGCTTGCCTCTTTCTCGTCCCAAACATTTGTTTAATTTTTATGCAATTTCTTAACAAAAACAGTAGACAGTAGAAGACAGCTTTCATTTGATATTTCATTCTATAGTGCACCTTAGTATTCCTTTTTTAGAATCATTACACTTATGAAAACACCTTTGGTATATTATTTTCTTTTAAAATTAGCATTAAATCCAGCCGTCTTGGCTATCGTAGAGGTTCGCACTTTTGAAATGCGATATGTGCGGATTATATAACTACGCGCAGCAAAAGCTTATTGGGTATATATAATATTTAAAAAAAGCATCTTATTATACCTTATACTGAAGATCAAAATAACAGAGGCGAGGAAATACATCGCGAGGAAACCTGCATATTCAGGCTGTGTGGATTCATTCATTCATGATTCAATTCAGGTTCAGGTTTCCCAGCAAAAAGTTTCGGAGGTCAAACGGAAGTTGCTTGGTGTAAAAACCTGACTCACCCAATCCGGGAACCATAGTCAAGGGCGTTCTCCGGGCTCCTTTCCAGAGAGGTGCGGATGTAACCGGAACTAACTCCAGGACGAAGAAAAAGGTGTTCAGAAGTGGTGGGGATTGTATGCCAGAGGCCATCCGTAGAGCTCAAATGGCAAAATCCGTTAAATACATACACAATACAACATGATGAAATGACAAATATCTGAGGTATATCTAGCCAGCCTGTTATTGTTCAATATTTAAGGAAATATAAACGATATTCTATTTATGGAAACAGCACTGTGTGAATTTATGTTAAGAATATATAATTTAAAATGAACTCATTTCTGTGTGCCCTTACCTGGATTGATGATCGCTCAAATAACCCTGATCGCGGTCTCGTACTCGATCCCTTTAACAAATATAAATTCATTTAAATTCTGCACACTTAAATTTTTCATTGAAAAAACGTTTTACTTTTTATGAAGAGATCAACTGATAAATCTCATTGGTTTCGATGGAATGCAACTGGCGGCTGAGGCGGCCAATGGCGGATTAGGTGAAGCAAAGAAGTATTTTATTTATAACGAACGAACGAAACGACAACGAAACAACAGCTGCATTCTCTCTTTTATCATATCTATGGAACTCGACGGAAATGTGTAGTAAGTACGTACCTATATCTAAATTTTAGAATAAACCAGTCGTGTCGTTACAGCCAATTACCGTATCCTTACACTTTACATAAATGTAGTTTATTATATGGTTAAACTTTCTTCATTATCTCAAATTTCGAGGGTCTCCTAAAGGACGTCTGTGCTCTTGGTGGTTTCATTAAACACAAAAGTTTCTTTTACTGTTTTTGTTTAAAAAGTATTAAGCCAATTAAAGAGTTCCGTAGCTAAATAGCAAAATTATTACAATAAGTATATAAGGATCACTCTGATTAAAAACATAGTTGTAATAACTTAAATTGGAATTCTTTTATAAAATTTAATAAAAATATTTCAGAAGTTATTATTTTTATTAAAATATACAAATCACATTCGTAGCCTAATATCAACCTTGGGATAAAAAGAGCAGCTAGCAATTTACTGGTCACCTGCTATAGCAAGATTCCCGACATAGACGCGCCGGGTAGCCAAAAGGTATCGTTGTGGAATGCCTTGCGATCCCATGATGTCTTCAAAATAGCAAGCATTCCGCGCGGAGGGCTTTTAGTAGTACCTACTGGTACATTAGGTGCTTGGAGTCCCATACTCTCCCGGGCAGAGACCCGGGGGTCATCCGTAAAAAGGATTTTTCCCTTCGATAAAAAATGTATATATAAATCACATAGTAAATATATACGAACCTGGTATTATGATCGCTCAAATAACCACGTTCTCTTTCCCGTTCCCTTTCCCGCTCCCGCATCAACTCATTGCGATCACTAGAACAAAACAATGCTCATTAACTTAAAAGTAGACATCTATTATCCTTATCCAAAATATGTAATCAAATTACTGAATTTTCGGAAATTTTCACGGGAGCCCAAAGTAACAATACTAAATAAGTTTAAAATTATTCTACATTACTATGAATTCTCAATTTCTGACAAAATTTTAATATATCATTCAAGTGCACTTTTAAATAAATAATTTGGGTTAAACTCTCATATGAAGAGTTCCGTTCCATCATCGTTTGTTATAAAACCTGTTTTAAAACATTACCTGTATAATAAAATTAAACAAAAATTGCTTAAAAAAATATGTTTGTTAGAAGAGTTTAGAAAAATGATAATTAAAAGTTTTATAAAAGGATTGTTTTGAGTGCTATATTTTTAATTCTCATCCATACAACTATGTGTAATTTTTAACTACAGTTTTATAAAGTGATTTCTATAATTACAAACCTGTAGTATCCATCTCGATCAGATCTAGCACTATGCTGCCTTTCGACGCCAAGACGGTGTGGAAGAGGCAAAGTGGAAGAACGGCTCCCACCACCAGAGCATTGGGACGCAGGACCTGCCATAAAATATCATTTTATGTGTGCACTCAAAAACCATGCAATAATAAATATTTCATAAAACTTATATGTATTTATAATCTCCTAGTAAATGATGCACTCATATTGTGATACATTCAGTAGCTTATAAAGCAACCAACTTAAAGCCTTTCTAAATGATAAAGATTCAGTATCTATGCTACGGTGCGTGAAAGAAAGGAAAAATGATTTGGATCTGCCGAGGTTTTCCAATAAATTTATTAAACGAATTATATTGACTATAAGATAAATTATTATTTTTCAGTAAGATTTTGCTACCATGTATCAATTTTTATGTTTCATATTTTGTTATACAGTAGTTACATATAATAATTTAAAGGTGTTGGTCAAAATTAACTCTTTTGCAAACGTATGTATTTCATGTTTTCTTTTTTGGTATAAAAAGCGATTAACTAATTTGGTATCGATTTGAGGTAGGTATTAAGCTTTAAGGTTCATCCGTCACCACTCCTTTAGTCCAGTTTAGATAGATTTACAGTTTAGTAAAAAGAAAATGAAGCTTCCGCGTCCTACCGATTCTTATCTTTATTACTGAAAACTATGAAAAACTAAATAATTTTTTTTAATAGAAAAAACAATTTTTTTTAATAGAAAGGCAATTTTTACACCAGTATGCATTTTATAAATGCTTCAAGTACCTAGGTGTTCCGTTCTTGTGGCGCAATTAGTTTTATATAAGTTAGTAATTAATTAATCAATTTAGTGTGATTTATGCACAATGCTAAAAAATTATCAGCCTTTAGGCAATATAAACTTTTTCCTCCTGCCGTTAAGTAGCGATTAATTCGTCATCTGTCTGGGGAGGAGCTCGGGGTGCGTCTTGCACAACCACGATCTTGGATTGGGTGAGTCAGATTTTTACACGAAGCAAAAAACCTTTTCAAGGAAACCCTAACTGATAATGGATCATGGTTACACAATCAGTTGCCAGGATGTTCAGGTTTCGTCACGTTGTTTTTCCCTCACCATAAGAGCATCAGTTTGCACTCGAATATATGTACATAATTCAGAAAAGAGTCATTGATACATGGACGAGGTAGGATTTGAACCTGTCCCCCACACGCATAACTTGCGCATTTTAACCGGGCGCCTTAAACCCTTCGACCACCGGACACTCTACTATAGTAGAATACTATATCGTATGTTTGTACAAAACCCAGAGTAAAGATAATTCGTCGTATTTCACTTTTTTCATGATTTGAAAAAGTGGGATACAACATTTTAATAATAAGTATTTATTATAGAATAAAGCATCGTTGAGTTAATATTTCGCAACAAGTCTCGAACTAACTTCGAGGCTAACTCAATTTGTGTAATTTGTCCAGTATATATTTATTAATTATTTATTTTGATAATAACTAGATGCTCAAAAGATCTGTGCGAATGTTGATGTTGATCTAACTGAGTTGATGTGACTGATACGTATTATTAAAAATATTTTTAGTTGTGTTAGGTATAATTACTTGATAAATAGCACTATTATGGCGATGATGATTCTCTAAATCCTTTAGAATAGAATAAATTTATTTTTAAAATTGGAATTAATGTATCACTTATTGTCGTCACATCATTTAAATGTTCACACAAAGGTTCTCTGCTTAACCCAATGGTAGACTGTTAGATAATGCTATTAGCATTAAGTAAGCCTATTGTACTTTACAAATTGTAAAGTACAATAGGCTTACTTGTTGTTACAATAAAGAATACATAAATAAATCTAATTATAACTACTACCGCTTCCAAAGCGCAAGTGTAGAAGAAGTAGCGGAACAAACTACACTGCAGCATTTCCACTGGACGTCAATTTACAAATATAGATGTGTTAAATCTAAATCGTGGACGAATGCACATTGTCTACATTAAGAAATATGAATAAATATTAAACTAATAATTTCAATACACTGTACAAATTATGTCAACACCGTATTAAATATACATAACAATAAACTATTATAAAGGTATTAGAATAGGTAATAGAAGGGATATATTCATATCATGTACTACACTACGGATGAAATATAATTAATCATAATTTACATATGTTAGTTTGTCTATCCTCGTTAACTTCCGAGTATTGATAATATGAGTAAAAGTATGATTTCATGGCAATTTTATTACTTTTTATAGTAAGAAGGTCTATTTATAATCTTTTTATTAAAATTTATATAGTTAATTTGTTGCTTGAATTTCAGATAATAATATTAATAATTTGAAGAATGTATGTTTCGTATTAAAACTATCTACATAATTTTGTCGTTGGTTGGGAATACTTTTATTAAAGATATAATAATGATAGGTTTCATTCTTTTTAATTCATTACAATTTAAACCGATATATATTTTGATTGCAATTAAATAACTTTAAGTTTTAATAAACAAGTTAAGTGTTTATTTTCAAGGTTTTTTTCTGGCAGGTCTCATGAAGCTTTAAAATAAATGTACGTACTTAAAGTATGACAGCGCATAGTTAAATAAATTATGATCAATGTGAGAATGTAAGTAATGTATTAATTTCATGCTTTGTTTGTGTGAAGAACTAAAATAAGTTTTACTCACCAAACCAATAAGGACATGACATGACCCTTACAACAATGTACCAATAGAGGCTGTAGTATCAGTGACATAGCCTCGCAGTACCATGATATTTCAATGCATTACACATACACTTTACAAACATTTGCAAAATATAACAGAAAAACAAAAAGAAAGAACACAGAGGTTTTGCCTCTAAGAAGAGTTAGTACTAGGAGTCAATGTAATTGATCCAATGTAATGACATTACAATAATAAATAACAGATGTTTTCACCTCTGGCCCTTATTGCAGCCTCCTTAAGGTTTCTCAAAGAGTGTAGAATGGATTCTTGGGTCGGTCCTCAACAAAAAAACAAGAAATGGGTTCAAGTATATATGTATCAAAATTCCTAGCTAACAATTTGTGCGTATGCGTATTATGTGTTGAAACAAAGAAATATCTCAAAGTATTATTGTAAATGAAAACTATTAGTACAGCGTATTAATTAATCATTAGATAAAAAGATCGCATTGAATAGCAAGTATGCTGAATTGTTTCGATTACTGCAAGCTAGCTATCTAAATTTATATCAAAATTGTTTGAAGCCCAAAATTTGGAAAAATGTAATGGAATACTTACGACGACGCGGTGGATAGGGACTTCGTTGATTAGATGGCGGCAAGTTGTCGTTGTATTCTACAAGCAAATAAAACGTTAGTTATTCAAAATTTAAATGTTTCAACGGTTATAATTACCAGTCATATTTGATCAAAGTACCAGTCAGATTAGTCCAAGAAATAGAGGTAAGTACTTTCATAAATGCAGAGAAAGCTGAAAATTTTCATGAATGTGGGACGTTTCACAGAATTTTTTACAATGTATAAATTTACAAAACTAGATTTTTTCAAAATGGTTAATTTTGATTTAAAAATACAGTTTATTCGAGGAAAAATATTTTAATTGTTCCCACAAACATGTTTGTCACACGATTCCTGAAGCTTGAGAACAGGAACATTTTAATTTCCTCCTAAAGATATCATAAGAGGCGACCAAGGGGTTTTCACTTTTGTATTGTTAAACACCTACGGTTGTGATTGATATCTATTATGATGTCGTTAACATACGACTTTTTAGTTAGTTTTGATTTAGTCCTCAGGGTTACAGATGTCAAACGGGAGTCACTATGATCACGAACCCTGTGGAAACTCACCTCCAGGGAGAGTATAGGTATATTAGTCATGATTGAGCAAAGCGCAGGCTGCTGGGAAGGCAAGTCGTTTTATTTATTATCTTAGCAATGCATATAAAATCTACGTACCTAGATCCTCCATGCTTTGACTAAGCAAAGCCTCAAAGGTGTGAAGGCTGTAGCTCTCCGCATCCATGCCTTTAGCCAGCGTGTTCCTTAGATGCATTTCATATTCGAGCAGAAGTCTCGAGGTTGGTGACCCCGGTGCGGGAGTGGCGCTAGACTGCGAAGCTTGTCGAGACAAGCATGGCTTCTGGCGAAGAGGATTTTTTTTTAGATTATTCGTGCAAAATTAATTGGGTGCCCTATGCTTTCCGGCATTTTAGTATAGGAACACTCGATCTCTATACCATGGAAGTCTAAAAAGAAGACTAAGGGAATTAGTACTTACATCTAGTGCAAGCCAAATACCTTAACCTTCTGAAATTCTATACCACATTCACTTGAATCTCGTCTAAGCACTCCAAACTTATTTTTCCCTGCCTTAAAACCGCCTGACATCTTGGAATTTCTTAATGTTTCATACATATCTATACACATATCTATCATACCTATCTTTTTAAATATTCCCAAAATCTCTGTCAAAATCCATTATTTTAATTCTGCATTGTGAAAATCACTGTCAAACGCTACACCACGAGCCTCGGGCGCGTTTCCGAAAATTTAGATTTAACTTCTGCTACTACTGCTTCTTCATTTTTATTTCAAGGGAACATTAACGGTAATTTTAGTAAATAAGATGTATTGCACACCACTAGCTCTGATAAGATATTATGTAGAAGTTGCTGAGTAAGATATAGTGGCCGTGTGGTACCCGGCACTTTAAAATAGGACTATTTTATCTCCCCAACAATGGATGTCCCAAAATGAAAAGTACATTAATCTAGCAGAAACCTTCATGCTGCTCTGGTATTGAAGATAAACATACTCTGTACCTGCTTCTTCTTTTTCCGTGAAGATTGTAAAAATCAATCAAGGAAAAGGCTAACAACGAATTTTTCAGACAAAAAAGGTTAGCCATCTGTCACTATCTCAATTTAATCATTGAACCCTCCAGCCGAAAGTGGCTTTTCAGTTTTTTGAGACTGTTGGTTCTGTTTGCCTTGTGAGGCAGAAAGTCGTGATATATGTACGTAGCTCTCTTATTGTTATCATTACCCCGTGATGATGCTGCCTCCCATCTCGTCGCTGACAGGGTTCCTGGTCGGAGTTCCCGTTAGATGAGGATGGCGTGGTCGCGTAACATTGGTTGTCGAACATCACATTATCTGATGGAGGGGAGAGGTCACGTTCTCCGCCGCCCAACTCTAAGTACAAGCCTCGACCAGGATAGCCGCTTGGTGCTGCCCCCACTCCTACTCCTCGACTGTAACAGAAAAAAAGTAAATTACAAACTTGATCTGTAGAAAAGAACGGCAGTATCTGGTGGTTACCACCAACGGGTGGTCGTCTTGGAGCGAAAAGCTAGTAACTAAACGATTTAAAGACAAGTAGAAATTTGATAAAATGGGAATTAAATACTTAAAAATACTTTAACAGAAGATATTTTCATATGTAGGCACTTTTCTATGACAAGATACTAATTATAAATTCAAAAGTAAGTTTATTCGTTACCATTTCACAGTTAAATTACTAAACCGATTTTGATTTAAGTTGAAGATAGTAACGCTCTTTAACATTATCTTTATTTAAAATAGCAAGCAAATAAATATTCTATTCTATTCTATTCTAGACACAGACAAGCGTCTGTTACCTTAACCCTCAATTTCATAATTCTTTAAATATTCAGATCGTTAATTAACATTATTTACTTAAATTTCTTGTTACAAACATTGAGAAATAAAAGCATGTATATTGTATACTCATACGGTCGAAAAAATAAACCCAGATACTTCTAAACTAAATAAAATCATAAACCAAATTAAGTACAAACCTGTGTACCAGTTTTATTTTCTACTATAATAATATATTAGGCGTCATCTTTATGTAATATATAAAAAACGGCATAAATGACTTTTTTAGCATTTAGCTACTATTTTTCTCACTTTTTTTATTAGGGGCCAGCTCCTTTGAATTAGCGACAAAGCAACAGTTTTATGAGCGTAACCTACCTACCGGTTAATTTCACAATATGTCTGGGGAAAAACAGGAGTGTTTTCCCCTATACTTTTGTAAGAATATAGTTAATTGTCGCCGGCTACTTTTTCTAGTATTTTGGGAAAATCTCGAATTTTCGTTTATCGGGTGGACTGCAATAAAAATGCTAGTAAATAAGCGTACCGTTGCGAGCTCTGTCGACTATTATTGTTGACGACGTGTGAGTAGTGTCCATGGTGCATGTGCTGCGGGTGGCGGTGCCCGTGGGAGCCGCAGGACGGCGGGCAAGGAGCCGCGCCTCCGTACCGGCGGCGACCCATCTCTGGTGATGTCACAGGACTCTCGGTTGAAGGCATAGGCTTTAGCATGCGCTTGAGCGTGCTGGAGTCTGGAAATGTTGGATTTAAAATTAAATTCCATTCTATTAAGTTCCATTTCTGCATTGATGTGCATGCATAAATATACTCGTAGTAATCAGCAATTGCCACAGGAGCAAAGCTCTGGATAGTCTAAAAATCTGGTAAATATATCTAAGTGGGCATCGTGAATGGCACATTTACTTTCGCATAGCTCAATCCAATATAAAGATCTCCCTAAAATTTTATTTTTAAATAATATAAGTAGAGATTTTTTAAATCTCCTCGAAGATGGAATTACTTCAAATTAATTTAATTCAAATAAAGTTGAAAAATTTACAATTGTGGTTTTTTGTAATACAAGAACCAAATAGAACTGAAATAGGAAGGAAATTGGCATTTTATTTACAGACATGGTTAAAAACTGCACGCGAAATATGACATCTTACGTAGAAAGTGATACTTCTTTCGTCTCCCGTGGGTAAAATACCCCCAAGGTAACAACGTTACTTTCTTACCCATATTCATATCCTCGGTACTCTTAGATTTGGTGCGCCGTGAGCCGGAGGTGTTGTTATTGATGACGTTGTGGTGATGTGCCGAGTGCCGGTCAGATTCACGGCCCTGGAAGAAAAAGCAATATTTTAATTATATTTCTGTCACACAATATTTTAAAATCATTATAAGATCATTGTGATTGAATCAGATACAGATGTAAAATTGAAACTTTTTTATTGATTTACTTGCAATGTTACCAATATCCGAAAATATTAAAAAAAAATTGATATTACAATTTGTTAAACTATTTAATCAAATCCTCCTCGGCTTCCTAGGAAGAAGGATATAATCAAAAATATCACCACTTTTATTTTGGTACATCAGTTAATTAATGCATGTTTTTGAAATTTTATCGTTCTATGTCGTCGTATATCTCTTCGTATTCTGAATTAAAGTTACTTACGGATTCATTTCCATCCCCATAGTCAACACTCTTCGGCATGTGCTGCAGATGCTCCTTCCCGGGCCGGGTGGAAGTGGCCGACGATTTTGATGACGTCAGAGTTCCACCGGCCTGCACGCCTTCAGATTTCAGGTCTTGGCCATGCTGATTTGTGGATCCAGGGCCTGTCTGTTGCCCTTCTTCTGTCGCCTGTATCGAATAAATAATTTTTAAGTAATGGTTTCTTCAATTATTTATCAATTTTAATTTTATGATAAAATATATATATTTATTTCAAAAAAAAGGACAAATATTTCAAAAGAACAATGTTTAAATTTTTCGTAGCGTGCGGCGTAGACCGATAAAAGTTAATTTTCAGCATAAGTAGTATTACAGGATTTCGAATAAAGAAAATAAAAAAAAAAAAACATTGTTTAACATCAATGACTTCCTCACTAGGCAAGCCTGTGTCGAGGAAATCAAAATTAACAATAATTAAGAGAGACAAACAGTAAAGTTTACCCAGCCAGATAAATTAAGTAATTATTGATGATTACACTTTAAAAGTTTTGCTTAAAAAAAAAAAAAAATAATAAAACAGTAGTCTTATAATTTAAGAATTTGTTAACTAGGTATAAAATTTCTTCCGTTTCATCATAATTTAATGTAGATAACCAATTACAAATCTGTCTATGTGCTTGGGATACAGTTGTTCTTTTAATATCACAAAATCTGGCGACATAGTTGTAAATATGAATTTTTATAAAGCCACCTAACCTTTGTGCAAATCTTGACGTAACTATGGGAGTCGGAATCCTAAAAACTCTTCGAGATACAAGAAATTCGTAGTTGTCCACGGAAAGGACAGATTTATGGGTCGACACCGAAATTCTAAGTATATAAAGTTGGCGCACTGTAAGAACTCCGGCCTCTCTGTAAAGATCTTCCGTCGGATATCTTCTACGTTTACAGAGCATTGTCTTCAGCACTGAACGCTGCGCTCTTTCTGCTCGGAGAATGAAAGTTTTGCCCGCACTTCCCCAACAGGAAATGCAGTAGATAATTATAGATTGACAAAGCGCGTAGTACACAGCCTTCAGTGTGTCAGTACAAGCAGAGGTTCTCAGATTACGCATTATACTAATTACTTTCCTTATTCGGCCCGAGAGAGTCTCAATATGATTTTTAAAATTAAGGTTTTCATCAACTTGAACACCTAGGTATTTGAGATGATTGACATGCTTCAATGTATCACACAAACAAGGCTTCACATTGCATGAATTCTTATGGATTTGAATTTTCATTCCCGGGACAGGCTTAGTTGCGGCGGTTTTATGAAAACACAAGTACATTGTTTTATTCGTGTTCAATGTAAGTAAATTATCTTGAAGCCATTTCGATACCATGCCCATACCAATCTCGGCAGTAGAGTGAACTTCAGTCCATGAAGTACCATGGAATATTATTGCAGTATCATCAGCGTAACACAAGACTTCAGAATTTGGGATTGCTACTTCAAGTATGTCGTTGACGTACAGAAGGAATAGAGTTGGACCGAGAATACTCCCTTGTGGTACACCGAATCTTACCGGCAAAGTTTTACTCGAAACTGGGCCAATTTTCACACACTGTTGCCTATTCGTCAGGTAACTTTGAAACCAATTTAGGGTGATACCACGAATACCCATCTTCTCAAGCTTCCTCAGAAGGATAGGCACGGACACAGTATCGAAAGCTTTAGTGAGATCTATAAACATGCCGATACATTTTAGATTTTCGTCCAGATGTGAGGCTACAGTAGATCTTTGTACGGTCACCTTAAAATTAGTATTATAAAGTCGAAAGCGCAAGCTTCAAGTTCAAAAACAAATGATTTACGTTAAGCATATTTTTAACAATCGTGAGAACCTCGCCTGACCTAGTTTTCTTATATAGATGTTGTGATTCTTATGATGATTTCATGCACCAAACATAACATAATACTGTTATCCACCCAATCACATAACGAGATCGATTATTGTCTAGTATAAGGCCCTATATCATAATGTTATGTTAAAAGTTTTCCTTTTTTCCACAAAGAACCTACATTAGGTCCATGGGTTCCAACAGAAGCTGTGACGGTCTTCGGAGCGGTGGAAGTGTTGGTGGTCATCGTGGAAGTTTCCTGTGACTTCGGCGGCCTTGTAGGAGGCTGCGAATCTGATTGACGAGCAGCCGCTAAAAGTAAATTAAAGATAATTACAAAATTAATATATTATATTCAAATGTTGACATTTCACAAAAAAAATGAATTTAAGTTCCAATTATCATTATAAAGTTGTTTTAAAAAACAACAATATTGCCGATAATCTTAGCTGAGATTTGCATTCTGATTTGGTAGTAGGAATCACGAAGCTGATTTATAAATAAACAGTTAAATGAATAGAATTTGTTAAATCGACTCCAAGATAACATTTATATAGTTTAGGTGATTTCGTCCATATTTAACACATTCCCCGTTCACAAATTAAAGAAATATTAACATTTAATAATACTTTAGATATAATTCATAGGATATCTTTTGATCTATATTAAGCTTTATTAATCTATTCTCAATAGGATATTAACATAATAAGAATGTCTAGTCCATTATATTTTCCTTAATATAATTCAGCATTTTAAGAGTCGTTTTCCAAGTATTGCTAATGCGATGAAGCTTCAAATAAACAGTTATTCTAAAACCTAAGTAGCCAGATCTAATGAAATATGCATGTTGCTGTTAAACGTATCTTACGTAAGTATATTCAGTGTTATGAACGCGGAGTACGCTTCAATGCGATTTACATAATTTTTCATAAATAGCCATTAGGTAGTTACATTCAGTACATTAGGTAGTTTAAATATAAATCATAAGCACCTTGCCCACAAGTTGAAATAAAACTCCTTTTAATTTTTTTTTATTAAATCTCTAATCGAATAGTACCTATAAATTAAACCCAATTCATGCGAGCTTTTTTATGTCATAAACGAAGTAGAAAAGTTAGCTTAACGGTTTGATAAGCTAATGATAAAAAGGAGCTCACGCTTAGGCGGCGCCTGGTGGGCTGGTTGTGAGTTGGCGACATTGTCGTAAAGCGAGGTCGATGAGGTGGCAGCGGCGACTTTGTCCGTCCGGTTAGCAGTGCCGCTCGCGCCCGCCTCGGTCTCAATTGCGCGGGTCGTGGTACGCGGCAGAGTCGACGAGCCTGATGCAGTTTAGTGTCATAATAGCCTTATTTTTTAAATGCTCGATAAAGGTACGTCTCAATTTTTATGCCAGTATCAGTTTTTTACTTATACAGAGTTCTTGTCTAAGGCAATTAATATTTCTTTTACTTCTAGCACCTACAATACTTTCTAATCATGTCGATGTTTAAAATAATAAAGCTATAGAAAAATTGGCGTTAAAGCAGTATCACCTTCACTAAATGATATTGTAAGTATAATCTACGCGTATGTTTAAAGTGATATAAGAACTTACGATATCGGGGATCCTGGGCCCGCAGCCTTGCATATTGCTCTTGTGTCATACAAGTGCATTGTGGCTCTCGTCCGTAAGTCAAACTGCGAAAAACAAAAATGACATTAGTTGAAGATGATTTGATTTTTATGGAGCACTCAATCTGTTTCCCATAAATGTTAAATGGTGACAAACAAGAATTAGCACTTTCATAAGTACCTATAGCATTTTGCGCAGTATACCCTCTACAATTATGATCCCATCTGAAAAAGGTTCCCCGGCTTAAATAGGAGCACGGGTGGTAGGTACATGCAAGTAACCTTTACATGGATCGCTGCCATAGATAGACCCCAGGTTCCTCTAAAGGGAGGTCGAAACCGAAACATAAGCCAGGAGGATGAAGACCATAAAATAGATACTAGCTGATAAAGGTACAAGCTGTAAACTGCAGCTCCGCCCTCGTTAAGCTTATATTCAGTATTTTCAATTGAATATTTTCCGTAGGAACAAAATAGCCTTTGTTAGAGATAAAGGTCTGTTCTATTAATGAGTAACGGTTCAGAAGTTTTAAATATTTCATCTTTCTAATATCAGTATGTATTACCTTGAGCGATTAGGGCTGGCAGGAGTAGAAAGCGGTTTCCTCTTGGCTTTGAACTTCTGCTTGTTGCCTGGTGGCTCCAACTTCAGGCTGTAGCTCGAAGATGCCTTACGTGAGAATTTGAATGATGGTGACTAAAATCATAGAATATTTTTATGAATCGGTTAACCGAAAATTACGGATTCATGATCTTAAAATGTAATTCGTGGAAGAAAGTTAAGTAATGTACCTCGAATATGTCTTACGTGATAATTTAAATGATGATGACTACAGTTATAGAATACTATTATGAATCGGTTAATCCAGAAAAATGGAATTAAGTTCTCATTATACTCAAAAAGGAAATTGAAGTAATAAAGTTGAGGTATACAAAAATAACACGTTTTTATGCCATTAATATTCAAAACAACCCAATAAAAATGTTTCCCATTGTATATAGTAATATATTACTTTTCATATTACTTTATAAATCGTCGTGATAAAAATGTAATTATTACAATTTAATTTTAAAATTAAGAACACACAAATCAAAATCGGTTCATCTGTTCGGGAGCTTTGATGCCACAGATAGACACGTCAAACTTATAATACCCTATCGTTTCTCGTCCAGAGTATAAAAATGGAATCGTGTCAAATATCAATAAGGTTGCGTGATTTCACGCGATTAAGGTTTATTATTATAAGGTGTGGCGACAGTTCAATTTGATAAGCCACACCTGTTTCATGTCTAAGTAGTCATAAAATGTAATAACTCAATTAAGGAAAACAAATCGAAAATGCTGCTTTTCACTTATAACATTCATAATAGCACCTTTTTATTATGGTTTCACTATAAATCATATGTATACCTTATATATTTTTTTTAATAATCTTATCACATGGTTCTCAGGAAAAGATTTATACAGGTTTACTGGTATCAAACACAAAATCTTTCACCTACTTGCTCAGACCATCATCACTGAACTATTTTTCCAACGACAATGGACAACACTGAAATCGTGAAAAAAAATCTGTTCCTTACGAAATTATTGTAATTACCTACCGCGTCAAAATGTGTGATTATTTTAAGTAAAGCGATTTCGGTGTTGGTCGTATAGGAGAAATTGTACAGTGTGAGAGCCTGTGCAAGTAGGTAGCTTTTGCGTTTGATACCAGTTACACTGTATAACGAAATAGTCGAACGAGAGAACAAATGTTGGTACCTTCGTATTGATATAATGAAAAACATAGATGAATGTTGGTAAGTGGAAAGGACTCTTTGCCTACCCCCCGGGTAAGAGGTGTTATTTTATGTATGTAAATATAGTTAATTTTTTAGGAGCTAAATTAAAGGTAAATCTTGATATGCATTTTTGTTAAAAGAATTAATTTTGCTACTTACCGTAGTTTAATATACAAATTTATTTTAGATTAAAAGACATTCAAGATTGTTAATCTTTTTTCAGTAAGTACTTATAGAAATGACTTCTTAAATGTACTGATAACTTACGCAGCACTCCCGAAATTGTTTGGCATCGATGGGAGAAGTGAAGTTTAAGCCCCAGGTGTCGTTGGTCATCGGGTCCTTCCAGTACACGAAGCATTCCGAAGCCTGGCCGATCCGAGTGCCTGGAACGTGAAATTAGGAGGATAAGTAAGAACCTAAGTAAACACTTTATTGTTCATTCAAGAGAGCACATCAAAACATGAAACAATAAGTACGTAGGCGGGCGTATCCCTGAGTGGGATCCTCTTCAGTCGTCAGCCTTTGACGATAGGTAATTAATTTTCAAATTAAAAAAAAAAACTGTTTAGTAACGAACTTGGGATACTTAATTGTTGAAATCCATTTCTATAATAAAATATAATAAGAAACGAACGAGGTCAAGGAAGATAAAATGTGTAAGTGTCTGTAAAAATAAAAATATATATATAAAACATTAAAAAAAAATAAGTTATTTAATACTTATAATTTAATACAATTGATTTATCAAAAAGATCTTTATTTTAAACATTATTTATTTTGATTTATTACCAGATGCAATATGGACTTATCAATGCGTTAATAAAACAGTAAAAATGAAATTTCTGTAAATTAAATTTAATTACATAAAAACTTGGCGATGAGGAAACAATAGTAGGGTAAGAATTTGAAAAATAAATCTGATTTCACACTAATTACACGCTAATTGCAGTTTACGGGACGTATCCGAACGAAATATTTTTTTTTATTTTAATCGAATAACTTGATCACTTCATGCAACTAAAGAAAACATATAAATTGCACCCTAATAAAAATCGTTCATCTACGTCTACGTAAACGAAGACTTGAGTATCAACTAATATTACTCATATTTTTTTAAGAGAGCCCTAGTTTTTTGCCTTTTCATGACTATTATAGTAGAATTCAACACCTATTTCAACATTATGTATTAATTGGTTAAAATACATACATACATTTGTCGAGTATTTATTCCTTTCCGGGAGACAGAGTGAACAGTCTCGATAGATATAGATATAGATAGATTTCTAAACTATAGATTTGAGATTCAGATGGCTACAGGTTGCTAGCATGTTACTAGCCCATCACTTAAACGAAGAATCATAAATTTATTAGCTTCAGTCTTAATCTGCACGATAAGAAAACTGCAGTAGGTTTTTTCCTCGCTATCAGATAACCATGGAGTATTGCACTAGATTAATGAGGCTATTTAATAGAAAAATACACTGTATTGAAAAACCAAATATAAATACATACTGACACCTAATAAAATCTCGAACAAAATATGTGAATTTAAAATTCAGTTAAGAGACTACACCGTATTGGATTCCAGCCGATCACTTTTTGCTACAAATTTAAAACTAGGTTACTGATACAGCGGGTGTAAGAGTATCTTCCCAATTGCTCTCGTAAAATGTTTTCTAAAAGCGTAAAGTTACACTTCAGATAAAAGAGCCTATTTTGAGAGGTATTAAAAAACGTTGCGTCATATTTATTTTATAATGGAACTAAAGAAGAATCATAAGTCTGGTATAAATCTTGTGATACAAGTTTGTTGTCTGATTGTCATCTTTGCGGAAAATATGTATAAAAAGTTTATAAATAACTGATTGATTTCCTTTAATAATACGTTGATAGTTAAGGGAAATAAATAACTAGCTTTCACAGTCACAGTTTAGCCTTCAGTGGAAATCCATATTCGGTTGAAAACATCTGGATACTTAATCATTTTACCACATTTTCAGGCCCCTACTTAAGAATCTCTGGATAAGATCAGAATTTTCGTCATCCAATAAGCTCTAAACGTCTATCCATAATCACATACTTAAAAAATATTAGCTTCAGTGGAACTAAATGTCCCACACATTTAGTTCCACTGAAGCTAGTATTTTTTTTAATTTTACAAGGAAAGATTTAGTAGCTGAGATGACGCTTGGCCTAGTTTAGATAATATCGTGACAGACCTTGTTTTTGTGAACTTACAAATTTAACTTCAGTTTCGGCAGTTTAAGGTATAATTTGTGGTTAAATGGTTAAACCTTTAAGGTATAGTTTACCATTTAACAAGCCACTTTTTTTAACTTTAGGATACTACTGACTAGATATTACCCTGTATGGTAATAATTTAATTAAGGTACATTCTTTAAAGCCTTCCTCTTCCAACGTTTCCATTGAGACCGTTTTTTTTTACTAAACAAGCCTTACTATTCGACTAATCTTTGAATTTTTAAATTTTGTGACATAATTATCTTTATCTTAATAAATAAAGAAACATTCAAGTCTTACCCGGCTGGATTAGTCGCACATCGAGGATCTTATCGACTTGTGAATTGTAAGCCGTGATGTGGAACACGCACTCGGGGGAGTCCTGGATGCAGGCGATGTTGACGGGCACCAGGTCTTCGGAAACTTGTTGCCATTTCACAGTGCCGGCCCCGCTTGCTGACACGTGGAACACTTCCGCCCATAGTCTGGAAATGTTTGATAATATTACACATTTTTTGACATTTATTGCAATCACGGTATTTTTTATGTAGTTAAACTTTGCTGTGTGGTAAAAGTGCTGCGTGGCTTCCTAGCCCAAATAAAAAATGTGATGCACAGGGCCCTGTCTCTAACTCCTACAGACATTCGGTCATGTACCAATGACTTTTGCCCTGGTTTATGTATATTAATTTGATTGCTATCCGAGGGTAAAACTGTGAAACCTTCACATTCATGTAACTGAATTTATTATTACCACGATCCAATATGGGTTAGGTTCCCCTGCAGAGCTTGCAAAGATCAGATGCGAAGGACGGGTCATAGGCGCACCTCAGGCTCCTCTCCAGAGAAGTAAGGATAGAACGGGGACCAAAGCCAAGGGAATAATGATGAGGGATCTTATCTGGTCAAGAGCTTTTAATGAATACCGGAATGAATTTCATTTAGACTTCCATATTAAACTTATACAAATGTCAAAAATAACACAATATCCCATTCGAACTGCGAATAAACCTAATTTCCTTCAGTCTATGCATAAAACATAGGTATTCTAAGTGCCTTACTTCGTTAATTAGGTCAACCAATAAATTATAGTTGAAGTTAATTTTGCTGGCTAGCGTGCAGACATCATCTGGTAGAGGGAGTTTTAGTACGTACATAAAAATCTAGCCTCTTTCCTGGACGGGTAGACATAGACTACATATTTCCACTTCCCACGATCCCTGCATACTTTTTTCGCTTCGTCCACATTGACACAAGCTCGTCGGCTTCGGGTTACTTTTATATATTTCGTACATTTCGTACCTCGCGTGACAATATATATTAATGATGAACAAACTATCCCAACCGTGCCCGCAGTCCGCAACGCATTTTATGACATCATGGGAGAGCAGATTCCATACATGTTTTAGTACCAGGCATGCAAAGGTTCCTGTTTACCCACTGGAAGTCAGGTCACATATATAAGGTTAAACAATAATATATTAATACTTTTAGAAAAACCTCATCCTCGCCATCCTATATTTTTCTATTATTTCTTCTTCATATATATATATATATATGAAGTCACAGTTGTAAAAGCTCTTAATACACGTGTTTAAATGTTAATCTAAAATGAGTAAGACCTAATTAAGAATATCACAGATTACAATTAGCTGCAAGAATTATGGGGTCAGTGAACAAAAATGACTTAAAAATGTCATTTTAACTAATTTTTCTCACATAATTCTATGTAGTCGATTGAATATGCGAAACCTATATTAAAGTAAACGGAAAATATTTAATTATTAAAGATACGAATAGCGATTTTTTATATCGATGGTGATGCCAAACACTCAACCTAATGTAAGTGCTAAAATCAAAAAAACAGATATTTTCATCACAATCTCCGCACTGTAAACCAAAAAGTCACTTGTGCAAGAAACGCGCATTACACGAGCCGCGTTTGTTTACTTTACTATTTTGGTCTGCTTATGTTACCTCTCTATATGTGTTTCTCGTCAACCTAAATGGTCCTTCGTCCCATACTTGTGATGATGATATGTATCGATACCAATTTTTAATGCAAATGTGCCGCTTGGTGACAGATTTCGAAGAAATATTGTTTGGAAGTAATATAATATCCTACGTCAAACATAGGCCACTATTTTCTAGGAACATAGGTCGCCAGGCGGATAGTACCAAATACTTTCAAGTCCTACAAAAACAATATGTTTGTCATATCTAACATCAAAATCATAAGAACCCATACCATTAATACCTACCCATCAGAAAAGAATAATGCAGAGTCAGAATTTGATGCCGTAATGAGTTGCAATCAAATGAATTGCCTATTGTACCTGCACTGAAATGTCCACTGAATGTCATCATTAATGTAATACAACACAACTGCTTATATAACCTAAGCTTTATGCATTGCTTTATAAGTAGTTGCTAAAGTTTTAATTTATTGCATAAACTTTACTAAAATGCAAAATTTGTTAAGAAAATAAAGACCAAGTAGAATGACGATAAGGAAGAAGTAGCACAAAGTAGATTACTTAATGGCATGCATGTTCTATTAGAAGTGTACTTTAAGAAAAAAGAGGATAAACTTTAAATTTTCGCAGGAACGGGAAACAAACAAGATTTTTGGTTTTACGTCTGCGGACCTGTAGACCAATCTAGTCTAGTTTATATAAAAGAGAGAACTGGACTGACTGACTGACTTATTAACGCAGTTTAAAACATTTAAAATTAATCTGTTCTAGGAGAATATTTCCCGAAATTACCTCAGGGGCGAAAATTTCGTATAACATGACTATAGCTTGCTCCTCATCTTTATGAATGAGTATGAGGCATGATGGCACTATACTGGTAACACACATTAGAGAAGTTTTGGGTTAACTCATAGATATACGTCCTAGTGGCTGAAGTTCTGTCACGGATTATCTTCATAGCGATAAACCTTGCGTTTAGTTTACTACCCATCTATACGAATGAGTCCAGTAATAAGCGAACTTTAGTAATAATTTAAACTGGCCTCAAAATAAGAGAAGTATAGGCTCACCTCAGTAGATGTCCGTCCCTGCGGCGAGAGTTCTGCCACGGGCTGTCCTCATAGCGGTACGCCTTGCGTAGTATTGGCGCGCAGGAGCACGACGATAGCTTGTTGCCCATCGTGCGCGTGCCGCACTCGGCGCAAACCACTATGTTGCCTGCAAATATTCATTTTATGAACTATTTGATAAAGCATATTTAAATCGTACCCGAAGTTGATAGAGTTTGCTAATGAGAAACGCTATAATGACGGAACTTGTGCAGTTTTGATGTCTCTTGAGATACAGACAACTTCATAAAACGACGACATTTAACACTGTGCAATAACAATAATCAATCAATCAATTCCAATCCATACTAATATGAAACAGAGAGTAGCTATTGCATGGGCACCACTCCCGTGGGAATTTCCCGAAAAAAGTAGTCTTTGTCAATCCTGATATCTCTGTGCCGACATGTCCAGAATAGAATAGATTTATTTTCAAAATTGGATACAAGGTATCACTTATTGACGTCACATCTCTTAAATCTAATTATAACTACTACCGCTTCCAAAGCGCAAGTGTAGAAGAAGCGGCGGAACAAACTACACTGCAGCATTTTCATCGGACGTCAATATACAAATATAGAGCTCTCAAATCTAAATCATGGACGAATGCACATTGTCTACATTAAAAAACATGAATGAATGTAGATCTAGTCCAGACAATCTTAGATTCATTAGTTTTCCCTTTTCTATCATTATTTTTCTGCCAAATATAAATTTCATAGCAATACCTAGAGATACTCGTTCTTAATAAAAAATGAGCCAAGTGAAACCAAACTTGATTTCCTTGATATATCCTTAAAAGTATAGGCAACATTTTAGCACAGAAAGTTGACATCATTTAGATTTACCATTAAAGGTAAAGCCTGAATGAGAATTTATTTACTTAGGGGAAATCGCCTGTTCCATGATTCTATTGAGGTAACTGAACTCCACATCCTATCTATGAAATAGAGTTACCAAGAATTCCTTTGGTCCAAATAGTGTGTTAAGAAGTAGCATATTCTTTTTATCTCTGGATTGCATTTAGTGCTATTATAAAAAACAATGCGGGAAAACTAAATAAGCATACCTGCTTCATGCCTTTGAAAGTACAACCAACCTAGTTAGACGTTAACCTCAGAGTTAACGGCAACGTTCGTAAAATTCGTTACAAACGTTAAACCGTTCTACTCGTATTGTTCTCTGCAGTAAAATGAGTCTAATAGTAGTTGTATGGTGTGAATTTACCCGCGGTCCCGTGATGTCACCAGGTTCCATCGGAGCGCGAAAGAGAATGTCCGCGGTTGAGGCTCTGGGAGCGCTGGGTGCCGTGTCTGTACGGATTCTTCACACTGGCATGCTGAAAATGTTGCAATCATTTACATAATATATAAAAGAAATTATTGTAGATAATTTCAATCCTGATAATGAAGAACTAAAATTAATTTACCTCGAATCAAGTGTAATAATCAAATTTCATTCCATTTCACTTTTACTTTTATACTTATTGCAAAAAAAGGAATTTTAAAACTATTATAGACACTAAATAAAATTGGTGGAATAAATAATTTCATTAAAACAAGTTACATACGAGTATAATAACAACATACTCGTTTGTCAATGTAGTTGGAACTACTTCAGGATTCAAATTATCGCATCATTTAAAACAAAAATATTCAGCTCATACCCAATTACGTTTATTTTATGTCAAGCAGTTAAAATATAAAACCTCACTAACGTGAAATTATGTAATTAATTTTAATCTTGCTAACTGCAAAATATATGTCCCATTTGAGGAGTTCCATATTTATTTCTAAAGTTATTTCATAAAATAATGTATTACTGAACAATACCTACATATTTCAGTTCTAAAAATGCAGAAAATTCACGTTAATAAGACTGTTAGCAAAATGTGTAATGCTTTAATGTTATGAAAGCTGTTTAATATGGATTCGTTTTATGGACATTTAAAAATTTTAACGGTGCTCGGATATAGGAAAGTAGGTACAAATTGCTATATTTCATGAAATATCCTAATTTTTTAATACTTTATTGATTATTTCAAGAATAAGGTATATTATATTGTAATATTTATAAGCATGCAATGAAACTTAACCACCATTTGTTATATAAAATTAAACACCTTCAACCACTTAATAGATATTGAGAAGGAAACACTCAATTAATAATAAAAACTTTAACACAATAATACCAAATAGTGATTGAGTTCATGATTGTTTAAAATTACAGTTTAATTAAGCAGTTTATTGATAAATCATATTGCAAATGCATGCATAAAATGCCGATAATATTTTTGACAGAAAGACTCTATTAACGAAGATGACTATAGAAGCTAAGCTAATCAGCGCTTCTACAAAAATTATTTATTTTATACAATCGGTTATTGACGTGCTATGAAGCTACATATTATGTACACTACTCGTAGGTATGTTGGCGTATGCTGGTTGCTTTAAATGTCAATGCGTACTTATGGCACCACCATACTGATTACTGCAAGGTCTTTACAATTTGCGGTATTGTCTATTTATTCCTATTAGATACTAAACACACCGAAAGATACCTGGTCTGATCAATTGCACATTCCAGCGAACCTTACTACTATCCAATATTAATTAGTTGCGCTCAACACTTAACAGATCGAGATTCGATTAGGGAAGTGCCGGCCATTTCTGGAGTTTCTTCCGAGGAACTTGAATAGTTCATTTGAAATAAGGTCATGTATATCTAATTCAGTCACCATCACTTAACCATAAGCTTAATACCTGTATATTTATACAACCGTAGTGCATGAACATTTGAAACATGGTAACATCTATGAAATGTATTTTTATTAATTCGTATTATCATTTGGCAACTTAATTTATATCCACATCTAATTACCTACATGGAATAAAATATTAACCGACCGAGGTCTGTACATGAAAGATAAAACAAATTATTACAATTTGTATTTGTCCGTCTGTATGTTCGTACTCGAATCACGCGAATATTCCAATTTAAATGCGATTTCCCAGATGTCTTAGACTTGGTCTAACAATTTTTCCCCTACACATCTTACAGGGATTCAACTTTTTGTATTGAGACTGTCAGTGAACTTTTATGGCGAACGAAGTCGCGGGCAACAGCTATTTGCAAATACTTTAAGAAATTATTAGGTCAGTTAATGGTTGTGGTTTACACCTATACTGTTCAATATTTTGATATGGTTACGAAGCCATACATGTTTAACTGTGCGTGCCAAGTTACTTGTGTGGTGTCACATTTACTATAAAGTAACTTAGTGAGCGATAACTTAAACATTTCATAATATAACTAATAACTTTTATATTCCTTTCAGCTTTTCATCAATTATATCAAAGTTAAAACAAGTTATAATGGAAAGGTGTTATGAATTAAACAATGGTAATTTAATGCATTAAAAACAACATATTATATAACTTGGCTTAATTTAATTTGTGTTAACTATTATGTACCTAGGCTGGTAATTACCTTCCTAATCAATATCTATTTAATAATAAAGGTCACATCACAACAACAGTATATTTAAAGTTCTAAGGAGAAATAATACTTTTACTTCTTTCGAAAGAAACTTGGCCTCATGAAACAAACATTGGCAATAAGGAATTGTAGTTAGTATGTGTTCACATATATAAGTTGCTAAAATTGTATCATAACTGATCTGTAACAAGAAACCGTCACCTTCGCATTCATACTATGTCCAGGTTTTTATAGTTATCTTGCTATCAATTACAGAGAGATTTATTCGCTCAGTGCGCAGTAGGTTGCAAGTATTTTAAATATAGTTGTATGACCACATACGTTATTATTAGAACACACTTAACACATATGTACTAAATAGGTCATTAATTCAAATTTAAATTTCGTTGGTTTATTTAAAACAAAAATGTGAACATGCATGATACTTATTGCTTGAAATAATTTACTGTGCATTAAGTTTCAAATAAGTCTGACACAAAGTTAATTTATGTATTTATTTAAAGGTAAAGTACCAGTTAGAAGACATTCACGAGGAGGATGGGGGTACAAACACTCCATGTGCAAATTAATTTAAAGGTATTACGAACCTCGAAATTGTTCCAATTTTGCGCAGAAAATTTAGCAGCCTCCACGCTCTCTTTAGCACCCATATTTATGAAGTCGTGAGATCACTCGAATGAACTATGACAATCGGTGTTCGATGCGAATGCTTTGAATTCGTGACACTAGTGTGCACTACAACTGTTCTCTCTGCTGAGAGTAGAGTTTAATAAGCATTAAAATACCTCTAGCTATCGTCGGTCGTTCGCAAAGTTAAAAATTCACAGCGTTGAATAGTAAATGAGGGGTTGTGTATGTTGCAGCAAGCGATCGAGCACGACACGGCAGCGCACGAGCGGCGCGGTGCAGGCGCGGCGTGTAAACACAGCCAGCTGCTGGCCGCCGCGGGCCCGCTGCCTGACTGACCGCTCGCCTCACGCTTGCCGATCGCTTCACGCCTACCCAACACTGCAGGCACCGCACTACCGTCCGCCGCCTAACACCGAAACCTATCTAGAGCTAACGGGGCCAACTAAACTTTCGATTAATTCTAATATATCTCAGTGCGCAGGATGTAATTGGCACGGTTTGGCGAGCGGTGCGACTCGATGACACCGGCAGCTCGGCTAAACGTCAGAGCAGACTGGGTCGCTCTTCAAGCGTGCGTGGCGGCACTATGTGCGCACAGCCGCGCGCCGCGCACCGGCCGCCGCCGAAAGCCGAGACGCAGCGACGCCCAAACCTAGCAGAAGATATGCCGGCCAGCGCCCTCCGTATCATCTCGCAAACACGACATCGGTGCCATAGTGCTTCGAGAAATTATATTTTCAGAATAAATCAGTATAACAATTATTCATCTACGGCTGTACATGGTAGAGAGTTTTGCATACAAATAGTGTTAATCATATTGAGATTATGAAGATCATCAATGGACGTCCGGAGCGGTGCGGCGTGGGGCGGGAGATGCGCGCGCACGCTCTGAGACAACATTCGATTTTGGTCCATGACTGTTGGATGTTTCCACCAGAGCTTTAATAGTTCATTCTAGACGACAGCAGGGTGCACGAGTACTTATTAACTTTAATTTGACAGAGATACAAATGCACTATTTCCATAACATAGACTACAATGTAAAAGACACGAGTGATCGTGTCTTTTTCGCCTAATTTTCGGCATAGATCTCTTTGACATTTAACTTCCGACGTACTTAAATATTCGTTAAATTGGACTAAAAAAATGGTTGATATGTTTTAAAAAAATTGCCTAAGTTGTCTTATGTAAATGTTTCCTGAAACTTCTGTTAATATCATTAAAATGAGTTAGATTTTTTTAATGCTCTTCTTCGCGTATTTTATGCGCTAGTAATGATGATTACACCTGATGAATATCTCATATAATATTTATCGAAAAACCAGTCAAATTTATTTCTAGTCACGCATAGTGAAGGGTTCTATATATGCCAATAAGGTGTTGTATGTTAAAGTTAAACAAAACTAATGAGTGAATTTAATACAATTCATAAAATATATCTACTTTTAAAAAATTAGGCTTGACCATAAGTACTAAGGTAATTTGGATAAGTTTAATATTTTACTATTTCATAAAATATACAAGGTTACGTAGAAAATAAAAACCTTTAAGGTTTTTTTAATTAACAAAGAAGTCCTTAGTTTCTTTCACTACAATCCTATAATGTTTATAGATGTAGAAAATATCATCTTAAATTTCATCCTTGACTATGGAACCAACCTATAAAATACTTTGGAAATACCAAATAAATTCATAGTTCGTAGTTATTTGCAAAATTGGTAAATTTATATTTCTACTTGGAACAGTTTACCTACATTCTCAGTTTTACTACTAGTCCACTATTTTTTTATAACGCTTAGTAATAAGAAAGTTCTTTCGTTTAAAAATACTAACATTTCAAAGGCAGCATAGCCGATGCTCTCAACAGCATTATCTACAACTATAGATTATCCTGTTGCAAGCATCGGCTTCGTACGATAGTAAGAATGCGCCCTTAGTCTAATCTGGCTAGAGTTTGCAGTGGCCCCGTTTATCTGGTACAACGGAGTACGCCATTGTTGTCGTCGGTGCTGATCGTCGCTCAAAGTGCTCGTATGCCAAACTATTTACTTAAATACGAGTAGGTCACATGCCAAAAGCGATAAGAGCGATCTATGAATATCTATCCTTCTATGGCGTTATGTTCATGATAGTACACAAATAATAATAGTTGAACAGACAAGCAGACTACATCAGATTATGATTGTTAAGTTTTTATACGTTTCATTAAGAAAAAATATAAGAAATTTGCAGAATGCATTGAAACTAAATCTATACATATTTCTTGTACTTACTTATAAAGAGAAAAGTATTTAAGTTTTTTGTTTCTTGGTTAGGACCGATTTTGATGACATCTGGCACAGAGACTTCTTTTTTTTAAAGCTCCACACAAGCGAAAGATAGATTGTATTTTCATTTGTTAATTTTAAGGAAATTTGACACAAATCAAAACCACTGAGAGAAATAAAGACCATTTTAATTTCAAGAAATTTTAACGGGATCTGAGCCCCGGACTAAAATCTTGTAATAAAGCAAAAGACATACGTATTTTAACCAATCTTGAAGGAAGCGGATCTTCTTGTCTCTATGTTAAGTTAACGACAACAACAATTATGGTTAAAGGCGTTCATCACAAGAGTGAGTGTCAATCAAATCGCCGGATCTTGTTTGCGAAATTAGATTTCGTATCGTTAAACATGATTCTGTGAGCATGACATGAGGTCTGCTTGTCAAACTATTTTGGTGTAAAATTATTATAAGAAGTAGCTTTGTTACTTACAATTTAATTACAGAAAATTTTAATGATAAGAATAGTTTTGGGCTATAAGTAAGATACTTGATCCATAAACTACTAGGCGGATGTTTTGAAAATTAAAAAAAAAAATTCTAAAACTTTTGATTTTATATTTCCGGAGAATATAACATACATACATACATACATACATATAATCACGTCTATATCCCTTGCGGGGTAGACAGAGCCTACAGTCTTGTAAAGACTGATAGGCCACGTTCAGCTATTTGGCTTTAAGATAGGATTGAGATTGAAATAGTGACAGGTTGCTAGCCCATCGCCTAAAAGGAGAATCCCAAGTTTATAAGCCTACCCCTTAGTCGGCTTTTACGACATCCATGGGAAAGAGATGGGAGTGGTCCTATTCTTTTTTGTACTGGTGCCGGGAACCACACGGCATATAACGAATATAAAATAAGTCGCTCCAACTTTATAGACCTATACCTTTTTTAGGTCTCTAATTAATACTCAAACGAACTTAACCGCATACTATTAGAGACATATTTGGCTTTGGAGCAGCAAGTCTAACGGTTTAGCCTACACTACCCATGTTTTGTAAGTTAAGCTTTAGCTCGTATTTCATTGGTCCATGGAATTGGTTATAAATAAATCGGGTCTTGTAATAAAATTTATACTTAATTTGCAAGCATTTAATCTCCGTATAGCAAAAGTCTCTATTTGTCTAAGTGACCCTGTATTTAGTAACAGACAAGAGATTTATAGTTTTTTTGGCAAGATATGGTGAGTTCATTGCAATGTCTGTCTGTCCTGTCCCCAAACCGACTGAAGCAGATTGAAGAAACTGCTTTGCACTCAATTACTGGTAAGTATAGTAGCACAAACCATCCATTGCTTTACTATAAAAATCCAGTTAAACGAGCCTAACCATAGGACGTTAAGTTCTCTTGCGCACCCGGGTAATCAAAAAAGACGTATGCTTCATTATTCCCTACAAAGAAGACATTAGTTTAAAACTCGAAGGTCACGTTTCACCTAATGACTTTTAATGATAAAATGTTTTATTTTTGTATGTATGGTTTTCTGATTAACCTGCGTGTAGGAACATGCCAAATGCAGGTTAATCAAAAAACAGTATAATGAGACAATTACACATTGGTTCAATAGGGTTCTAAAGTGGCGCTGCTTCTTAGGGAGCATACAAACAGGCCAAACACCAAGATAATGCAACAATATTATCTCTCATCTTGAGTCAATGACAAACACTCAAGGTAAGATGTAGAGGTTTAAGGAGATGACGAGCAATGTGTGTTTCCAATTTTTTAGAGTTATTGTTCTTTAATATGAGTCGCAAACTAATGATTACGGTTAATGAAATTTAATATTTAAAAAAAATGTTGTCCTTAGTTACCTACCTAAACTTGTTCTTCATAATACAATATGACTTGTTAATCATTTTACCAATATTTACCAAAATCCAATTATGGAGAACTTGTACTGTTTGAAAGTTAGACTTGTGTGAAATGGGATGCTCCAAACTGCATTAGTAGAAGTGTATCTAGGGCATATTCTTATTATAATAAATTCAATTTTTTGTTCGTTCTATAGTGTGCGTCCATGATGGCAGCTCCAAAAGAATCCTGAAAGTATTTAAGGATTGTTGGAAACCCCCTCAGTAAGGCGACGATAGTGGCTTCACACCGCATAAAAAAAAAACATTTTCTAAATTTTCACTTTAGTTTGTTACTGACATTAAATTCGTAAGTTAATACTACTATTACTAACAGAATATGGACAATTGGACATTTCCGAAATAAAATAATTGAATTTAAATATAAGTTTTTCATGATTTCCGTGACATAAATAGGTCGCCTTTGGGCGTGGGGTCATGCACGTCCATTAACCCGGCCCCTGGGAGGTTAGAGTTACCTTCTCCACTCTTCACTTGGGTAATTCCTGTCTGGCGCGTCTACGTCGCGGGGGTGGACATCTTTCACTCTAGTAAGCTGGAGTGTGTAAATGGCGAAGTTCAACAGGGACCTGTTCTGCGGGGTATAACGCAAAGCCCGTGTCCAGGGGTGAAGACCTCAACGGTGGGGAAGGGCGGAGACAACAGTTGTCGGTACGGCCAAACTAGCGGAGGACGCGAGCCACAGTGGCACACCTAGATCCTGATTGAGAGCAGAGCGGTAGCCATCAGTACCGAAGTGAAGCGCAAGAACCATATGTTCTGAATCGGTTCACTCTTGGATTACTATAGTCACAGAGGTTATAGTACCGCGATGTAGAAAGTAATGGGACTACTACATAATTGATCCCATGAGAGTTGCAATGATGAGTATGCATATAGACAGTGTAAGACCGCCTAGCAATCCGCGTAGCGACCGGCGCCCTGAGCTTTCCGGGGCTGAGGGTGTGAAATGGGTTACCGGCCATCAGTCATGCAGGCAACCAGGCATCTTATGAAAAAATGCTACTGAAAGTAAAAATTTCTACTTAAGAAAAAACCATCGCATCGGTACATGGAATGTACGGGGGCTACTCGACGATGGAAACCTTCATATTTTGGAACAAGAACTTGAGCGATGCTAACTCACCATCACAGGAATTAGCGAGACACATTGGAAGGATAGCGGCCACTTTGACTCAGAGAAACACACTATTTATTTCTCCGGCAACGATAAGAGTAGCTTTTCGAGAGTGGCTATTGCGATCTCTAAACTATGGAAAAACTCAGTGCTTGTATACCACCCTATTAATGATATAATCATCTCCGTTAAACTCAGCGCATCACCAACCCCACTCAACATTTTTCAAATCTAGATCAAGATTTGCCAGGGATGAGGACATAGAAAACTTCTATTGTCAACTTGAGTCTTCTATGTCTAAGATTGGAAACTTGCGACTGAAACTGCAAAAAGCGAGACAAATTAAAAAATCTAGAAGAATAAAAGTGAAAGACCTAAATTCTTTAACCATCTCAATAAAGGACAGACATGCCGCATGGAAAGCATGTGTTGGGAGCATCGACTCTAACTCCTTCTGGACTTCAGCAAAGAAATATATTATAGATGCAATTGCAGAATCACAGCCAAAACACATCTTAGCCAAACGAGAGCACTGGATGACTGAGGATACCTGGCAATTGGTCGAAGAGCGCCGAAAACTTAAAGCCAGAGGCGCTAGCATTACTGAGCTAAATGCCAGGTCAGTTATCATACAAGCGGCTTGCAAACGTGACCGCAATGACCACCTGGGAAAAATGTGTGATGAACTGGAACAGTATTCTGATAAATACCAAACCAAAGACCTCCATGATAAGGTGCGATACATAACACGCCAATATAAACCCAAGACGTGGGTTATTGAGGACTCCGTTGGGGCGACGGTTACGGAGATAAAGGACATTGTGAATGTATGGAAGGAAAATATTCCTGCAATAGCAAATCACTATTTTCTAGCAATTGTTCACCAAGCCTCACATGCGCTCCCCACCAAATACGTGACCGTGAGCCCGACATCATGCGGGATGAAATACGAGCAGCAATTAAACATCTCAAATGCAATAAAGCCATAGGATGTGATGAAATCCCAATCGAAGTGTTTAAGGCGATGGGAGAATCTGGAGTCGATGTCTTATTGACTATCTGCAATAAAATATGGGAAACTGGCATATGGCCGGATGACTGGTCGCAATCCATTTTTATTCCGCTGCACAAGAAAGGGTCCACCAAGAAATGCAACAATTACCGACTCATATCCTTAATATCGCATGCAAGTAAGGTGATGCTCCACATACTTTATACAAGACTGTTGGCCTACCTCTCAAGGCAAATTGCACCCGAACAAGCCGGATTCGTAAAGGAAAGCAGCACTCGCGAACAAATTCTTGTATTGCGTCAGATCATTGAGAAGGTAAGAGAGTTTAATTCAACCCTTTACATCTGCTTTGTAGACTTCCGCAAAGCATTTAACACGGTCATATGGACACATCTCTGGAAGGATGCATCTTATCGCCGTTACTATTCAACACCTACACGGAATACATCATGCGCATTATCTTGGAGGAATGGGACAAAGGTATATCAGTCGGGGGACGCGTGATAAATAACTTTAGATACGCCGATGATACAACACTTCTCGAACAGACTAGAGAAGACATGGAAAATCTTCTGACTCGTCTCGAAACTACCAGCCTCAAATTCGGACTTGCCATCAACCGAGACAAGACGAAGATGATGATAGTAGACCGGGCTGTTGTTCAGTGGAATTAACGTACAGAGCATAGCTAACTGCGAAGTTGTACAGAACTATATCTACCCCGGCTCTCCTATTTCCAGTACTGGAGGATGTGGCGACGAGATCAGACGACGGTGCGCTATCACCAGGTCGGCAGCGGAATGACTGAGAAAGATTTGGGGGGACAGGAGGACTACCAAGAAGACGAAGGTCAGATTGATTAAATGCCTTGTCTTTCCAATTTTCCTCTATGGTGCCGAAACTTGGTCTCTGAGACTGCAGGATCACCGTATAATCGACACATTAGAGATGTGGTGCTGGAGATGCCTCCTAAAGATCCCGTGGACGGCGTTTCGCACCAATGTTTCCATCCTAAAAGAGCCTCATATAAACGACCGACATAAGACCGACTATCTTCATCAGTGCAATTACAAATACTAAAGTTCTTTGGTCACATTTCCCGAAATGAGAACTCGATGGAGAGACTGGTTATTTGGGGCCAAGTGGCAAGAGAACACGCGGCCGATCACCAACTCGCTGGACTGACCTGATCAAAAAAGCTACTGAGTCTACCATGGTTCAGTGTGGTCGCAACATCTGTAACGGGCAGAAATGGAAGCAAATCACTGAGAGAACAGTCCCCGGGAAATAATACGACCCGCCGAAAACCTCTCCATGTACCTCGTCTACGCAACCACGACCACTCTGACAAGAGTGTTCGACTAATAAGAAGAAGAAATAGGTAAAGTTCTTTTACAATATTTTAATTTTCAAGTTTTCAATGATTGAACCCAACTAGTACTCTATATATTAGGTACTTAAAAAACTTGAAGGTCGCGTTAAGCTAGATGACTTTTATTTAAATTATAGTCACCAGAAAAATATGTTTGTTTGGAATTTTCATAAATTTGCTAAGAACATTTTTAGAAAAACATAATTTTTTTTCTCTAAGCTGTTAACAACTTGCCCCTACAACTTGCACACTATATTTTTGTCGAAACTAGTTTTTTGAAATTTCAACTTTGGTCTATTAGGCTCCTTATAACGAAAAAAGGATTTTTTTGGAATTCCTCTCTTAGTGCCAGTTTAGACCACAGGTCTCTAGACTTACTGGTAAGGGCGATGTCTGTGAGTCAGTCATTTAGTAATGGAAAAGTTATTAATTTATAAATGAACTTTGAATTACTGTTACAAAAAAAGTGTCAATTAAATTTAATAAACATAAAGTAACCTTAAGGAAGATCACAATGTCTTAAAACAAAATAAATTACTTAATTACACGATAGAATACACGTAATTAAATACATTACATAAATTTTTAGTTTTAATTTTGACGCTAGAAAAGTATTATATTCACTCAAAAAACGATGGGAAAGTCAATTTAAAGAAATCTAAATTATTCAATTTAAAAAATAACAATGCCCGCTATCAGCGAATAAAAAAAAATGAAACAACTTTAAACTCAGCAGTGACAGCACAATTAAGGATCATTTTGTTATAGGCGTTTTGATTCGCCCAAATAATGAATTATGTATTTCGTGATATCGCAAGCATTTTTTTTATATTGATGCGATTATTCTACCAATAAGATGTTTTAGTTGTTCTGTTACAAAATTAATTATCCTCAAAACGAAAAATTGGTCATAATGCCTATTCTAGACTACTGGACATTCCAGTCATAAGACCTAACATGCTGAGAGGAGTGAAAAGAAGTCTGTGCCTCTCCGGGAAAAGTTGGAAGGCCAACTACCCAGCAAAGGACCCTTTGCGCGAAACGCTACCCGTATCCTAAACTATGAAACGGGCAATATTTATGTGTGTCAGAATGGCGGGTGTACCTCACGGATTTTAATATCTGTTTTGGATTAAAAACGTACCTGATGTGTACCTCAGTGTACCTATCCTAAAAATCTGTGTACCTCCTTCTATGTAAAGATTTTTAATAAAATAGGTACACCCGCGGTCCTGACGTCAGGACCGCGGGTGTACTTCTAGTTAGCATATGTAGGTAAGTAAACTGTATATGTAGATTTGGTACCTCTTGTGTACCTGCAGAAACAAATATTAAATAAATAAAAAATATTAAGGGTGCTGAGAAAATGTAAAAAAACATTTTTTTTCATGTTAAAATTTTCTTTTTCTTTTTTTTGTAACTGGCCAGTTATGACACATTTTGAACAAAACAGAAAAGAAGTTGCACAATACAAATTATAATTAACATATATCAACAACAAAATGTTTATGTATAAATGATCTAGTTCTAGTTCATTACTACAGTATATATTTTATGTAGGTATCCTTCCGAGGCAAGCGATGGGAGTGTTATGACGATCTTCGTAATAATGTAAGAAAAAGCTAAATGTATGATTTCAGAATGTGACCTTTATAGATTGAAATATTTTTTTGTAATATACATAAAAATATATTTTGTGATTTAGGAATGTTACAATTCTGTACATAAATGTATAATCATATACAGACAGACACTAGAGTGATCCTATAAGAGTTCCTTTTTTTTATTTTATTTTTTTTTTCATTTTCTCAGCACCCTTAATATTTTTTATTTATTTAATATTTGTTTCTGCAGGTACACAAGAGGTACCAAATCTACATATACAGTTAACTTACCTACATATGCTAGTTAGAAGTACACCCGCGGTCCTGACGTCAGGACCGCGGGTGTACCTATTTTATTAAAAATCTTTACATAGAAGGAGGTACACAGATTTTTAGGACAGGTACACTGAGGTACACATCAGGTACGTTTTTAATCCAAAACAGATATTAAAATCCGTGAGGTACACCCGCCATTCTGACACACATCAATATATGTGTGTCAGAATGGCGGGTGTACCTCACGGATTTTAATATCTGTTTTGGATTAAAAACGTACCTGATGTGTACCTCAGTGTACCTATCCTAAAAATCTGTGTACCTCCTTCTATGTAAAGATTTTTAATAAAATAGGTACACCCGCGGTCCTGACGTCAGGACCGCGGGTGTACTTCTAGTTAGCATATGTAGGTAAGTAAACTGTATATGTAGATTTGGTACCTCTTGTGTACCTGCAGAAACAAATATTAAATAAATAAAAAATATTAAGGGTGCTGAGAAAATGTAAAAAAACATTTTTTTTCATGTTAAAATTTTCTTTTTCTTTTTTTTGTAACTGGCCAGTTATGACACATTTTGAACAAAACAGAAAAGAAGTTGCACAATACAAATTATAATTAACATATATCAACAACAAAATGTTTATGTATAAATGATCTAGTTCTAGTTCATTACTACAGTATATATTTTATGTAGGTATCCTTCCGAGGCAAGCGATGGGAGTGTTATGACGATCTTCGTAATAATGTAAGAAAAAGCTAAATGTATGATTTCAGAATGTGACCTTTATAGATTGAAATATTTTTTTGTAATATACATAAAAATATATTTTGTGATTTAGGAATGTTACAATTCTGTACATAAATGTATAATCATATACAGACAGACACTAGAGTGATCCTATAAGAGTTCCTTTTTTTTATTTTATTTTTTTTTTCATTTTCTCAGCACCCTTAATATTTTTTATTTATTTAATATTTGTTTCTGCAGGTACACAAGAGGTACCAAATCTACATATACAGTTAACTTACCTACATATGCTAGTTAGAAGTACACCCGCGGTCCTGACGTCAGGACCGCGGGTGTACCTATTTTATTAAAAATCTTTACATAGAAGGAGGTACACAGATTTTTAGGACAGGTACACTGAGGTACACATCAGGTACGTTTTTAATCCAAAACAGATATTAAAATCCGTGAGGTACACCCGCCATTCTGACACACATCAATATATGTGTGTCAGAATGGCGGGTGTACCTCACGGATTTTAATATCTGTTTTGGATTAAAAACGTACCTGATGTGTACCTCAGTGTACCTATCCTAAAAATCTGTGTACCTCCTTCTATGTAAAGATTTTTAATAAAATAGGTACACCCGCGGTCCTGACGTCAGGACCGCGGGTGTACTTCTAGTTAGCATATGTAGGTAAGTAAACTGTATATGTAGATTTGGTACCTCTTGTGTACCTGCAGAAACAAATATTAAATAAATAAAAAATATTAAGGGTGCTGAGAAAATGTAAAAAAACATTTTTTTTCATGTTAAAATTTTCTTTTTCTTTTTTTTGTAACTGGCCAGTTATGACACATTTTGAACAAAACAGAAAAGAAGTTGCACAATACAAATTATAATTAACATATATCAACAACAAAATGTTTATGTATAAATGATCTAGTTCTAGTTCATTACTACAGTATATATTTTATGTAGGTATCCTTCCGAGGCAAGCGATGGGAGTGTTATGACGATCTTCGTAATAATGTAAGAAAAAGCTAAATGTATGATTTCAGAATGTGACCTTTATAGATTGAAATATTTTTTTGTAATATACATAAAAATATATTTTGTGATTTAGGAATGTTACAATTCTGTACATAAATGTATAATCATATACAGACAGACACTAGAGTGATCCTATAAGAGTTCCTTTTTTTTATTTTATTTTTTTTTTCATTTTCTCAGCACCCTTAATATTTTTTATTTATTTAATATTTGTTTCTGCAGGTACACAAGAGGTACCAAATCTACATATACAGTTAACTTACCTACATATGCTAGTTAGAAGTACACCCGCGGTCCTGACGTCAGGACCGCGGGTGTACCTATTTTATTAAAAATCTTTACATAGAAGGAGGTACACAGATTTTTAGGACAGGTACACTGAGGTACACATCAGGTACGTTTTTAATCCAAAACAGATATTAAAATCCGTGAGGTACACCCGCCATTCTGACACACATCAATATTTTTATTACAAGCGATTTCAAAACGATTCTAACGATTTAATTGAAACGTCTGGCAATTGGAAATTCTTCTTTCCATATTAGCTGTTGCCCACGACTCCGTTTGCGTGTTATTACAAATACGAAGGTTAAGATTATTAAATTTACTTAAATTTGCTGTAGAAGATTAGCTGGTCCCTTTGGCTTCCGCATCACATGATACAAATCTTATATTTTTTTTCACCAATAGAAAATGTTCATCAAGAAATGACGAGTTTTTTAAGACGTCATGTTCTTGATGCTCGATTTTTATACGCCCACAGAAAATGCTCATCAAGTTGAACAACGTTTGTCAAGACGTTTTTTCGATATTTCCTATAGTTTAGCTGAGTTGTTGTGGTTCGACATCAGATGTTCCAAAGTCCAAAATAAATTATACCCTATATGTTGGCCAGGCATTTTTATGCCTGGCCAACATATATATAGCTTATACATATAGCTTTTGCTAAACAACAAAAAAAAAAACATTCATATCCGTTCAGTATTTTTTTACTGTTTTATTATATGTATTGATAATTTTAGTTTTAAATTTCCTACAAAGGATAACGTACGCTAATATCGATACCGCCCACCCGGAGCATGACGGTTTCGTTCTTAAAAAAAGGGGACAAGTGTGAGTTGAACTCGCGTGAAGAGGGTTCCGTACGATGTTACCTATCATAAGTTGGTACGCACAATATTGAGTGATTTACCATGTTATTTTAATATCATGGACTTCTTATAGGTTTTCCTATAATCTATAAGGTATAATAATAGGGTATAATAATAAGGTATCTATAAGGTATAATAATAAGGTATAACTAATTTCTATATTTTTTTCAAAATTTTAGGTTCAGTAGTTTCGGAGATAAGGGGGTGGAATGGTCAATTTTCGTCTATTTTCTTGAATAACTTGGAAACTATTTATTTTAAAATTACAAAAAAAATACATCTAAGACAACAAAACAACAAGACCTTTCATTTGATATGCCACACGATGCAGTTTTCAGAATTTTTTTTAATTTTCCCCTCCCCCCCCAAAAATGACCCCCCATATACAGATTTCATCTGCTCACGTCACACCTCTGTGTTTGGGTCACAGGAATTGATATGTGTACTAAATTTCAACTTAATCGGTCTAATAGATTCGGAGATAATTGACTGTAAGCGACGGACGGACAGACACACGAGTGATCCTATAAGGGTTCCGTTTTTGTATTCAGACGTACGGAACCCTAAAAGTATGATTTTTGTGTGCATTGCCTAGAAAAAACGAAATATTTTTTGTGGTAGTTCTGATGTCATTTAAAACAGTCAAAAACACCGACCATTCTGTACCTGAGTTAATTAAGTTATGTATCTGTTCTCAAAGAATCTCAGTCCTTTGAGTCCAGATCTGAGAGCGCAATACGCTTTGATGAAAAAGAGAAATACGTCAAAGCTCACTGAAAAATGTTTTCATTTTATAAAGGTATGAAGCACATTTTAAACTGCTAGATTTAATTCTGTTTCAGCGTGACGACTCGGTCAGTAGGTCAGGGCTGATTTCAACTATACAAATAATGCATATTGATTTGTAACATTCAAATCATAGCTCAAACCAAATGCATACCTATGAACGTTTACCTGGGAGTACGGTAGTGAGAGTCCTCAACAAGTGAAATAAAATATTATGTTCAACCGTACTGTTCTAATTTGAATTTAGGTCATTGTTGATACCCTTTATTTCGTAATGCATATAGTGCCCTGTGATTCTCGGTACTTGAGAACAGGACCACTCCATCTCATTCTCTGAGATGACGCAAAGGGTGACAAAGGGAATATGAGCACATTGAAACTTCCCTGCTTATCTGGTATCGAAGAAAAAACATAGAAGGTGCCAGCTGCTTCTCTGCTTTAAAAGTTAATCAGGGGAAAGGCTTATAAACTTTAGGTTCTTATTTAGGGCGACGGGTTAGCAACCTGTCTCTTTGTGAATCTCTTAACCATAATTTTTACCTATACAGCTGATCTTGACCTATAATCATTTGAGACTACTGACTCTGCGGCTAAATATTTTTAAAATAAATGTTTCGGTTGAATGGGTTTCGAAAAATATGTAACTGTACTGATACATGTGATTAATACGTGATACCAAGTAGGCCAGTACCTATGCAAGTTTATTCGAAAATAATTCCTAAAGGCCTTCCTTAGAAAGTTCGAAACGTAACGTTATTTTATTTTTTATTCAAAAAGAATATATAACGAAAGATGTCACATGTTTGATATGTCTGATTTATCGAGTTCTTTTTTTACAGTTTTGGTACAATCCTTTTATGTTTGCTTCCCCTCGTTTTCCGATTAAGTGTAGACACATGCACCATAAGTTACATTTTGGTTTAAGCAATAAGAAATTATTAATAGGTACATTTGCTAATATATCATAGTTTGAGTAATATAGTTGTGTTTTTATTCAAGTTACCCAGGCTCTTCGATAATATAGCATTTCAAATTCCCCTTCTTCAATAAGACCTTCTTTCCGTCGCCATCAAAAGTATCCCCACATATTTACGAGGCTCTCAAATTCTTCTCATATATAAAAATAAAACAGGTGCAGGTTCGATGCCTGCTGGTATCGATTTCCGCAGAGCTTAGCCCAAATTCTATCATTTCAGTCTTCTTTACATCTAGATTTAGTAACATGAAGTTGGTAGACGGTTAAAGTCATTATTCAGTAAATAATAGTTTTAGTGAAAAATCAAAACATTTAAAACAGTAAATAAAAATTCTGTACATAAGGTATATATACATAAAAATAAAATTAGCCGCTGAAGAAACAATAGTAGAGTAAGAATTTAAAAAAACTGTATGTATGTTCGTACACTCTATTCTCCGGATCTACTGGAAGGATTCAATTGAAACTTTTTCATGTATTGGGACACTTGATTGTTTGGATGGAGAATGAATGTATGGAGAACTATGATGGTTCTGCTATAATATAAAAAATGATGCTTTAACTAAATTTGTTCAGCCTGATGAGCATTTTCTGATAAGGCATATATTAATTGAAGACCTGGATCACCTGATTAGTAGTCATAATACCCCAGCTGATAGAAGATAAAGAAACGATGTTAGTAGTAATCGAAACAGCTGAAAGTGGCCTATCAGATTTACAAGGCTGTTGGCTCTGTCTACTCCGCAAGAGATATAGACGTGATTATATGTATGTATGTATGTATATATATAGGTATAGTCAAAGCTGCCGATGCTTAAACAAAATACCCGTTCAATTCTGACAGGACTGAGAGGACTTTCGTACTTTTCGGACGTTCTAACTTAAAACGGCTGGTACTAAGAACCTTCGATCGTACTAGAATCCTTCAGACCCACAGGGAACGTTACTCAATTTCACAGATTATTTTGATTTCGATGATTCACGTTAACGTATTCACACCCATTAATTTGTGTGAATGACCTTTCGCTTTCTTTAAATAGCCAATGGAAACTGTTCTTTTTTTGTTCCAAAGATATCCACAATATGTTATTTTTATGCTACGAGGGTTTAAATAAACGAAAAATGTCCCAAATCAAGTGAATTTACTCGCAAGGCTGATCATGGGGCCTTTGATGTCATAAACCTCAAAAGTTATTATTTTTAGGTAAAAATGTTATTTTGAATAAAAAAATAGTTCTTAAACAGATAAAAAATTACTTTCTCCAAAAAAAGACGTAATTGGTCGTAGAAAAATATTTTAATAAATTATATAAAAGAACTACTTTGTAGTTTCTTGTATCTAAGTATCTTAATTATGTATTTGTTGTGTGTGATTTTAGATTTTTGTACGCATATTGGCAACTACGGAACCCAACATAGCGCGTGACCTGACATAAACTAGTTCTGATTGTGTGAGATAGCAGTTATAAAAAAGTAAGGCGTTTTATATTGAAAATGAAGAATAATTTTTCAGTACACTATATTTTTCTTCTCATGTACAGCGTTACCAAATAGAACGGTTTTGATCCGACAGATGTGTGTATCATTTTCATAATTTCATGTTTTATAATATGTTTAACTCTCATTAACGTTTTTCGTTTCAGTCTTGCCATAACTACCCAATGCTAATAAACCGATTGATTTAATTACTTCGTTCACTACTTTTTTTGCTCCAAGATCATTAATACAACTATAACATTCAAAAGGCTGATAGTCCTGAACAGAGATATCGACTGAAAATAAACCATCATATTCTAATATCATCCTAAAACTATTTCATTTCAAGTATCTAGATCCAACGCTGCGGCATAACAGTATAGGAAACATTTATCTAAATTCAAGGCCATTTATAATGCTGCTAAAGTAAAGAGATCTACGATGAGGATGGATGATGCTTTATCCGAGTCGCCAGATGACTGGTCTGGGATGCTACAATGCATGATGGCTCTAGTCTCTAAGAAGCTTTATGTCAACACTACAAAACGACCGTCAAGATCGATCACATCTAACTTACCATAGACTCATAGCAATGTGTTTTATTTATCCAATACTGTTATTGTTTTCAACTGAATGATTCATGTCATACACATAGCTGTAACACGACCGATCATATGCGCATGTAACGACTTACTTGTAACGACCGTTAATATCAGTTACTTTATAGCTACGTTATTCAATATTCTATCCAGGGATCTAATTTTGATGTAAATTTTATTATTAATGAGATATACTTAACTACATATGTTGGTTTAAAAAAAAAAGTATTCTAATGACAGATTCTATTCATATTTAAATAATATTTTCAATCTGTGTATACATAAATATTTTCTGGGTTTTCTATTGCGCTGTTACGTTTATTCGACGTACATATTTTACATCTTATCGAAAAAAAATATTTTTAATATATATATGTAAACAAAATTAATATAATATCAAATTTTCAACGAATCCGTATACTGTAAAAATTTTACGCAGCTAGTAACGAGATTTTGCAACCCTGTTAACGACTAGTGATTGGAGAATGACACCGATGCATCCGGCCTCTAAGGGCGGTGTCAGAGTTTACATTAAGAATTAGTTTGGGCATATCGTTATGAAAGCATAGCAATATATGCCCAAACTCGTCAGGCACCTCATTCACTTATCAAGCCAAAGATCGTAGCGCAAAAATGTGAAACGTCAAATGATTTGCACTGGTATGGTGCAAGGGCGCGGCGTGCGTGATGGCCCGGTCGGAGCGCGGCGCGGCACACACTAGGGCGGGCGGGAGACACGGCAGCGTTACGTCAGCGCGGGGCGGGGGAGGGGGGCGCCCCGCACTGCTGCATCCTCCGAGGGCCCATCTTCGCCCGGCTCCGCTGAAAAACGTGACATCTCCGCGCCGACCCCCCACCCTCGCAGCCCGCTCTCCAAGGACCGCGCCGTCACTCACTCATGGTCATTTGCTGCAGAAACTCATTACCTTGATGTTATCATTAGCACGATCAAACATACAACGAATACACTTAATTAAAATTTCAAGTTACTGCCATGACAAAACGTGAATACAATAATGCCCGAAAAGCGCGATGACTCTGTAGAATATAAATTTCCCTAGCTTTCCCGGAATCGTGGTTTTGGATCCTGGCTGTGGTCCAACAGGCTTTTTGAATCGGAACGATTTATTATCTCTATTTAAGTAAATTTGGAGTTAGATGCTTAGGTGTAACTACTTTACTAAATCCTTATAACTTTCCTCATCAATTAAAAATACAATACATAAGTGTACAAATACAAACAGGCAATGTTTCTAACATGCTTATCACCGGACGTCGATGTACTGGACAAATGTTGATGAAGGTAACTTTTTATGTTGGTAGTAAGCCTGGAAAACTTATAAAGTATATGATTTTGGAAACTAGTTCATCAATGGATTACAAATTTAGATCTAAATAACAAATAAGTTTTTTGTTGTTACCAGTGTCAGTTTAATTTTGTTATATTTATTTTGTTGTCTAAAATCATGTAGCTACTTGTGTTGATGTGTTTTGTTTGTAGATATTAACTAGACTACTTATAACAACATTTCTGACAGAATTTAATAGTCGGAATGTCAGTGTAATACAATGTAGCAGAAGTTAAAGTCGCACGATTGCACTCTGAAGACGTTTTGCGACACTGTGACATTTATGAGTATCTATCAATATTATTACTACATTCTGGTTATAAATTAATTTAATTATTTTCTTTCCCGCATGGAATTTCGGGAATTCTTCTCTCAGATAACCCTTAAACTACATTAATAAGGAAAACTACATGCCAAACCGCTAGGTCACATGTCAGTTAGTGTTCACTTTGACCGGTCCGTATCAGTTTAAATTTTAACAGGTGCGTACCTCAAAATATGTAGAAATCGTACGAGGTGATTTAGAAAAAATAGAAAACATATGGGCTAAATGAACAACAACAATAATAATGTCCTTGGCTTGATCTTTTGGGTTTCACAAGTTAAACAACAGCCGCCCTGTGTAAGAACTAAAGGTAATCTCATCAAGTCAGGTGGATAAAGGATCTTAAGCAATACTCCTTTGTATTACTTGGCTACTAAGCGGTATTGCTTGCTGTAACTGATGATAATGAGATAAGTCAAGGAGTGATTTTTCAACAAATTTTTACGAGCCCACTTTTTATTTCGTAAGATAAATAAAAACAGAACAAAATGGCTATTTGACCAACCTTTAAAACCCGAAGCTAGAACTAACGTCCAAAAATATCTATTGAAACAAAGTTCAAATGAAATATTTGATTATCAGCCCGAGTTGAAAACAGAAGCCATAGGAACCCATGAGTGCAGATGGTCTAAAATAGAGTCTTTTTACCATTATAATATTAGTGTAGATAACAAGGTCATTAGACGTCGACTTATCAAATTCAAACCAATAAACCACCATAATATTCTCGAACCAATGAAAACAAACATTATTTTAAAAATTTATTCTCCAAATAGTTATTATAAAAAAAAACAAAATATTAAACTCTAAACATAAGATACATTCCTTAAGAATTCGGCTTTAAGCAAAAGATAGTTCAAGAAATATAAATGCTTTGTAAAATGTTAATTAACTTATCAATAAACTCTATTTAACGAAATTAAATTATGAGGTAGATGTTTCCAAATAGTCTTTCATTAAAATCTTACTTACAATTAATTATTTTATAACTAGTGGCTTACATACTAATAGACAATACAAGAAACCCGTAAGATAATAATACCTATCATCAAAATAATATTTTTTGTGTAAACTGAGTGAAATATTCAAAATAAATATTATGCCTGAATTAAAAAGTTATAATTTTATTTAATGTTATTTATGATTTCAACTGGTTTACTTCATGTATTGTGAACATTTTCATGACCTCATAAATTATTAAGTAACTTAAATATTAATCAGTCGCCAAAACATAAAATATGTAGCTGTGAGTGAATTAATATTTGAATGGTGTTTGATCTGCCTGTTTTTTAAATGTGAAATAAGTTCGATATATACCTATAACAATTCAGAAAAACTAAATGTAATTTATTTTTCATTAAGATGGTAAACCAGTTTTACAACCATCTTTACATATAAACGAAACTCTTATACTAAAAATAGTCAAATTTGTAATAGTACCCACATGGCATGAAAACATTAGATAATGGTGGTCAAATTAAGTACCTACGTAATTATAAAACTTCAATCTTATTAATAGGCTTTTGAGCAAACATAAATTACGTTTTTACTTGGCATCAGCTTACTAAAGTATATTTGTACTATGCGCTCCAGATTAATATATCAATAATAACTTAAGACAAAGAGTAAAATTTCTTAAAAAAAAACATTAAAATTATACCGAACACAACGCTACATTAGTTATTTATGCATATTGCAACAAAAAATATTTGGCTTTGGCACGACATGAACTTTCCTTTATTTTTAAATACACTTCGGTCAACACCATTCCATTAAAATCAACAGTTCGTAAATATCTATTTCCAGTATATTCTTAATTAGGTATATTTTAGTGGCAATCGTGATAGTCTTACAAAATTTACCCCATATTCAGATCTTCGTAGATTGAATTAATTATTCTGATATGATATATTGATATTTCGCCATCACTTGTCTGTAATTTATGTGGTAAGTAGAGAAATAATGAAATGGAAAAATAATATAAATTAAATTATAAATTATAGTAAAAAATTATAAGTAAATAAACGATGAGTCAGCTCCACAGCAAGTTTCCTTGTGTTTTGGTAAACAAACTCAACAATACTACATAAGAAATATATATAATAATGAACCTCCAAGAAGAAAACCAACCAAAACAAGAATTTATTATTTGCCAGGCAAATGAAGGTTTATAGGCAAGATCGTCACCTCTGCTCCACAATAATATTCAGTAAATCTTTATTGTTGAAGCCAATTGATTACAGATTGTGAATAATTTTATAGATATGCCTGCAAACTTTACTAAAAGCGCATACATAAAATGGCTTTAAAATAAAGTTGTTTGTGACTTAAATCAGATTCTTTGTTTCTCATTATAATTTGTCAGGGGCCTTTTAATTTAATTTTTTTATTATTTTTTTGTGCAAGTAATTTTACTACTATTTATAAAACCAATCTTTAAAATTAGTACATAGCCACTGTAATACTTATTTTAATATGGGTACATAATGCTTAATTTAACAAAATCTGTCATAATAAAATACCAACAATTTTCAAAATAATTCATAATCATATAAACACACACTTAACTTTGGGTAAATACAATAATATACGGTAAATTTAAGATAAGATTAACACTCGAACACATAAAATTTGTACTTATGTTACCTTTTCGAACTTAAATGCAAAGTTAATTATACAGATAAAGTATGTACTTATAGTTTTGTTTTAAATAATAAGTGGATTATTCAGTCTTGTTTAATTGTACTTCTTGGTAAATGAGGTAGTTATGGCGATAACTTTCATATTTAATGTTTGATTTTAGCTTTAAATTAAGCAAACGCTAAAGTTGTTTGTTATTACAGTTAACGAAAATTTTGGTTTTGGAATGAAAGTTTAAGTCTCATGGATTGATCCTAAAGTTGATGAACCGAAACTTAAAGAAAATGATGCTTAACATGAGGATGTATGAACGAATAATGTCGCAGGATATACCTATGTCAATCATTTTGCTGCAATAAAGTTTTTTAATTTGGTGGTACAGTTACGGTTGTTCAGGGCTGCTTTGCTGACTGCCTTGCTGGCTGCCTTGCTGACTGCCTTGCTGGCTGCCTTGCTGGCTGCCTTGCTGACTGCCTTGCTGGCTTCCTTGTGAGTTGCTTGATTGAGGATCGCTTTTCTTCTCCGAATAAAAAAGTAATAATAAAATTATTAATATTAAATAAAAAATTTGCCGTGTGGTTCCCGGCACCAATACAAAAAAGAATAGGATCACTCCTTCCCATCTCATCTCTTTCCCATGGATGTCGTAAAAGGCGACTAAGGGATAGGCTTACAAACTTGAGATACTTTTTTAGGCGATGGGCTAGCCTACCTGTCACTAGTTGAATCTCAATTCTATCGTTAAGCCAAATAGCTGAACGTGGCCATTCAGTCTTTTCAAGACCGTTGGCTCGGCTCTCCCCCGCATGGGATATAGACGTGACCATATGTATGTATAAAAAAATAAAGATTTAATAATTTAGCACCTTATATATCCCTTCCCACAATTTAGAAACCAAAATAGTATATTTGATTGAGATGAAGCTTGTTTTAAATACTGATAAAGGACTTTTGATTCGTTGCGAATAATTAACTGTGAATAACTTTAAAATCCATACTTTATTACTAACATCATAAAGAGGAAAAGTTTATCTTTAGAAATACTGAGCAGATCATAAAAACTTTCACTGTTGAAAAATTACCTACATATCTGCGGGTACTATAGGCTATGTATGTACACGGTCGAAACCGAAGCGAGCCGTTCGTATTCAATAATTTAAAAAATCAATGAGGTCATCAATCGGGCAAGAAAAAATAAAATAAGTTTATGTCAAGTAATAGAAAATATATTTAATATATTTTATTTCTTTCTAAAGAAAAAGGAAAGGTCGGGGTGGGAAGACCTAGACGAACATATCTTGATCAAATTAAGGACGTCCTGGTGAAGGGTCAGGTCAAAAGTGCCCGAAACCGCCGAGCTTGCATGAAGAGAGTTATGAATGTGGATGAAGCAAAGGAAGTATGCAGGGATCGTGGCAAGTGGAAAGAGGTAGTCTCTGCCTACCCCTCCGGGAAAGAGGCGTGAGTTTATGTATGTATGTATGTATTTCTTTCTAATCATAGATCATGCCGTGTGGTTCCCGGCACCAATAAAAAAAAGAATAGGACCACTCCATCTCGTTCCCATGGATGTCGTAAAAGGCGACTAAGGGATAGGCTTATAAACTTCTTCTTTTAGGCGATGGGCTAGCAACCCGTCGTCACTATTTGAATCTCAATTCTATCATTAAGCCAAACAGCGGAACGTGGCCTATCAGTCTTTTCAAGACTGGTGGCTCTGTCTACCCCGTAAGGGATAAAGACATGATCATATGTATGTATGTATTCATAAAATAATATTATACCTTTACAGGGCAGTCGGCAATCAGATGGTCTTCACTCTTGCAGTTATGACATCTCTTTGGTTGAGGTTCGATGTTGCACTTTGCAGCTATATGGTTGGCAAACTCACCGCAATTATAGCATCTGAAATTATAATATAATAAATTTATAAAAATTATATAAAAATAAATATGGACCATCGATGGTCTGGTGTGATAGTAGAGGCACATGTTCAAATCCCATCTCGGCGATATACTTATGAAAAATGGCGCTCCGTGACAAAACATAACCCAGGTTACGCTAAAAAGAAGTAGTTTTCTACTATTTTCTGACTGAATGTATACTTTTGTATACATTCGGTCAGAAAAGTATCGGGAATGGATTATTTATTTATGGTTCCAAATTCAAATTTTTGTTTTTTTGTTGTTTTTAGATTGGCACAACTGTTTTTCATTTTGGCGCGGAGTTTGAGTTGCATCTGTTGTTTACATTAAATACAGTGCTATTTTTAGTTATATCATATCTAGTGTGTATTGCTAATTTCATAATGGATAAAAACATCGAACAAAGAGTTTGTCTTAAATTTTGCATTGCCAATGGAATATCGTGTTCGGAGTCACTGAAAATGTTACAGAAGGCTTACGGTGAATCGACTTTATCAAAAACTCGTGCTTATGCACTCATAAGCACGAGTTTTTGATGTACCACTGTACAAAGTGTTCAAAAGCGGTCGAGATGTGATGGAAGATTTGCCTCGCTCTGGTAGGCCATCAACGTCTGCAACTGAAGTTAACATCGCAAAAGTGAAGGAAATAGTGACTGAAAATCCTCATTCAACTTTGAGAGAGATAGCCACCGAACTTTCTGTATCTCACGAGTCGATCCGTACCATTTTAACTAATAATTTGGGTATGAAACATGTTGCCGCTCGGCTAGTCCCAAAAGACCTGAATTTTTTTCAAAAACTCAATCGCATGAGAGTCGCTGAGGACATGCTAGAACGAGTCAATTCCGACCCAACATTCATGAAACGCATTGTTACTGGTGACGAGACGTGGGTTTACGAGTTTGACATGCAAACTAGTCAACAAGCTTCGGAGTGGCGCCTTCCAACTGAACCGAAACCGAAAAAACCACGCCAAAGTCGTTCAAAAGTCAAAGTCATGTTGACTGTTTTCTTTGACTATCGCGGTGTTGTGCACTCGGAATTCTTGCCGGAAGGTCAAACGGTAAATAAGGAATATTATTTGAGTGTTATGCGGCGTTTAAGAGAGCAAATCCGACGAAAAAGGCCAGATTTGTGGAAAGAAAATTCTTGGATTTTGCACCATGATAATGCACCTTCGCACAAGGCCATCATTGTGAACGAATTTTTAACCAAACACTCAACAAATACCATCGAGCAACCACCATATTCACCAGATATGGCTCCAGCCGACTTTTTTCTTTTTCCTTAACTCAAATTACCACTTCGTGGCACCCGTTTTCAATCGGTAGAAGACATAAAAGAGAATTCGCGGCGAGAACTAACCTCAATTCCGGAAACAGCGTTTAAAAAATGTTTTGATGATTGGATTATTCGTTGGCGTAAGTGTATCGTTTCTAAAGGAGCATATTTTGAAGGTGATAAAATAAATTTGGATGAATAACAAACAGTTTGTGTATTATTGATCTTTTCCTGCTACTTTCTTGACAGAGTAGTATATAAATAAAATGCATTGACTTATTTGGCTTTTTAAAACCATTTTATTTAAGTCTTTTGTTTTTTTTTGTTAGTATGCTGTACAGAAAAGTTCAAAATCCTAAGAAAATCCTATTCCAACAAAGAAGATAAAAATGTGGTAGGTAGGTACCTAAAATGTTCTTGATCTTATATAGGTGAATCCTTTTGCGTGCTTTCGTATTCGATCTGCAGACTTGCAAACAATGCAGTAGAAGTAAAAAGAAATACATATGATTTTTGGCTCTACATGTTTTTTTTCAGTTCTCAATATTTTCTTCATTTATTGCCTCAAATCTTGCCAGGGAAATATTGAGATAGCTGTTGTAGCACACACAATTTTAATTACTCATCAACTTTTTCTTCTTTTTTTTCAAAAATTCAGAATATATAATGAATACTAGACTAAGAACGTAAAAAGTAACTAGAAAATTATAAAAAATCTTTGAAAATACCATATGAAACCTACATGCCAAATTTAAAATTCTTAGTGCATTGAAATGTTAGTGAATCAGACAGCCAGTGTCCACTTTTATAATAATAATAACTAGCCGACTTCATCCGCTTTTAAACTACTTATAAATTTTAACGTATTGTATTGTTACAATATCTAAGCTTAATTAGTGAAAAGTTTCATGAAAATACATTCAATTGTTATTGCGTGAAAGAGTAACAAACACATACACATTCGCAAATTCTTACAAACTTTCGCATTTATTTTATTAATACTAGGATATAGGAGAAGATTCCCACCGTATTTTCCTGAAGCGTTTCTTGGAGAGCGGACGACGGTTGGATCCCTGGCAGTCGGTGGCAGAGGGCCCCGACACCCGAGTTGCCTCCAGCCCCTTGTCGGACTCCTTACATTCGAACTCCACCAGTTCTTCGTCTCCCAATGATCGAAAACCGCTCATTTTAATCACACTCTGAAATTGGAAAGCTACCATTAGACTAATGCAAAGGTGTCTTAAGCTTCCATGCGTGTCTGGTAGTAAAGAAAAAACTTGGTTTGTTCCAACTGATTATCATCCCGTGCAAATTGCACAAGTCAATCAAGAAAAAGGCTTATCAACTTCGGATACTTTTCTTAGCCAGGGTTACTTCTCCTGGCAACCTGTCACTAAAATTTGAATCTCTATCCCACAGCTGATTGTGGCCTTTCAGTCTTTTGAGGACTGATAAGTGATGGAATGATCTACCTCATAAGGGATTTGACACCTTTTTATATACGTACAGTTACGTCTATATACGTATATAAAAAGGTGTTAAATAATCGGTGGCTATCCCCACTGCCAAAGGTGCAGCATCATACTCTACATACAACTTAATTCTGTGCTGTGCGTTAATGTTAAGTTAATGTATACTTAAAACATTTTATCTAGCAGTGTCTTTATATATTCAGAATGTTAGGATTTTTGATGAGCTTCTTTAGACTGAAGATGGCCCCAATTTGAATTTACCACGTGCTCCTAGTGGCACAGTCCGCCATTGCCACGTGACATCACACAGAAAATTCAAAAGTAACGATAGTAACCAGAATCGAGAGATAACATTTTGTGAGAAAAAATTACGTTATCGTCATTCAACAACACAGTCTTGACCTAATATAAATTTTACCGCTGGCGTCGCTGCAACCGAACGAAGTACAACTTTGGTGGCGTAAATATATAGAAAAAACATCCGGCCTTGATAAGCCGAACCAACAAATAAGCACTATCGGGTCAACCGCTAGATACCGCTGTATTCTGTCAATGAATGTATTTTACTATTATAATCGTAATAGGTATATGTTTGATATGCCGTAGAATATCTTTCAGCTTGTTATCGTTATAATCAATGAGGTACTCGTCCCCATACTACGCAAGTATGTTACCTAGGTGTAGTTATGCTACATATACATACTGTTTCAAACTTTTATTTCGTTTCTTGTTTTTTATTTAGAAGTATAAAATTATACGAATAATTTCATAATATATATATGAAAAATTTGTATATATAAGTATATTTATAAAGTTATAATTATTGTTAAAATTCATACTGAAGAGGAAATGTCATTCAAAGCGATACACGTGCTCGCTAGATGATAAATAAAACTCGATACTCAGAATTGTTTATCTTCATTTCATAATATAATCATAACCATAAAATTGTATATTATTATAGATTTATAGCCATTTCATCAGTATTACAAATTAATAGAAATGTATGTTAAAATTTAATTACAAACAGTGTTTTAAGGCCGGATGTACGAAGACATAACTTGGAAATTATCAGTAACATCTTCCCCAATTATAAAAATGAACCCTAGTTTGAATATTAACTCATTCTTTAGTTTGTAAGTAATACTTACAACAGGTGTTTTAATTGTGTCAACTTTATGCCCACATAATTAATTTACTCTTCCACAAGTGACGAGGTGATATTCCTTTAGCCCACACGTACTTAGTACCCTGAATATAATAAGAGCTAAAGAAACTGCACAAACCACTGATCCGAGCCATTACAAAATAATTGCGAGAATTACATGCGTTAAAATCATTATTTTTTTTTCCTTTTATCGTCACTTGTCCCTACTCCTTCATTCTCTGCCTTCTATTTTATCTACTTCATAAAAGAGTTTTATCTAATATATTAAAAGAACATTTATTTTTGTAAATGGTCTATAACACTCTCAATATTTTGGAAAACGAACGATTCACGTTTAGTTGGTCAAACACCAAAAGGATGATTAAAAATTTCTTTAAATATTTCTAAAATAATTGCATATTACCTGATGAACAAAAACGTCCTGGCCACCATCTTCAGGGGTAATGAACCCCCAGCCCTTGGCGACGTTGAACCACTTGCAGCGCCCGCGTCGCGTCACCCCCACCACCCCGCTGCCACTAGAACTACCCGCACCTGCAATAAATTGCATTGTATTCTTTAACCATGCCTTTGAATAGAAAAATTACAAAGGGGATATCAATAGCTCTCATAAGCTCTATTAACAATTGTTTAATGTGATCTATTTAGTCCTCGGATTTATTTTAAGTAAAACTCAAACATGTCACAACAATTTTAAGAACTTAGCTTTTGGAAAAAAAATTGTAACTGAGCTAAAAGTGAATTTTTATCATGTCTATGGTCTACTAGCACTAGAATCTCAGTTCTCGTTATCGTGTTATACCTACATTTTCAAAAATATTGGAAATTTGATAGAAAACAATTACTCTGCCTTCTCAGAAATATACTTCTACTTTGACGCTGACATTTTCTTTGAAATTGTTAGTAGCACGTGCAAAATAAATATTTGGCATATTTAAAGCAGTTGTTGAATTTTTAATCTTAGGGACATCATGACTTGGCTTATGATCCTTATCTCGGTTGCTTCAAATATTATCTAAAAATGTTTCAGAATACATGATAGGAAATAAACCTCTGAGAATGATCGTAAAGCGCTGTTGTATATCGCTAAAAGCTATTACAATATAATATAAGTACATAGCTGTTGAGCTCAAACATTGATTCGTATTCTACTTCTAATTAAACCTTATTCGTATAAAAACAAATTGTGTTAATTAATGAAAATTGTGACATGTACGGTTCATGCTAATGAACGAAATTTCAGAATGTGCATTATGATAAAATAAACTCTAATGAAATTACTGTAAGATAAAATGATTGCATTAGACGAATCCCCGCCTTCTTACTACATTAATAGACTTTATACCGTTCGGAAATCTATTAGCAATAAATAAGGACCCACGATCGCTTACTGGACTAAGAAAGGGTACTATTCCCCTTATCGGGCTCCTTTACAAAAAATAACGTGGGAAACCATTTGAAGAATAGACTCCTCTTTTTATTTCACTATAGTTATTAACCTCAAAAGCTTATTTACGCATATTAAATTACTTATACTGCGTATCGGTTGTTTACTGCGAATATATGAATATTAATAACCTTAATAGTCAAATTTATTAAATTTATAAGATAGTTTATATAAATTTATCTCAAATTTTACTTATAGGTATTACTTCCTATATCTATTACTTTCTTTAAATCTACTTTACTTATCAAATAAATAACATAATCCTATGATGACATACTATAAAAATCAGAATGCGGATATGTAATATGACTAATAGCAAAAATCAATTTATCACTAATTTTAACACTATGAATATAACTTGTTTTCTTAGAAGTCGGAAGTGAATCATTTTACTTCCATCTCTTCAACTTGCGGATAATTTGTTTTTGTGATTCATAACTATAAGAAAAACGGAAAAGACAATACCAAGTACGACATTTTTATGTTTTTAAACTAATAAATTTTGTTCAAAATTTTATGATTAGATTTAATTTACTTAATATGGAAAAACAAATTATAAAAATAGAAACGAAACTTTTCTTCAACTTAAATGAACTCTTATTGATAGGTTCGCTAATTCAATTTACATTACCATGCGTTGGTATGTAAGCTAAGCACATTATTTCGGGCGGCGGCTGGTAAAAGCCAACACACGTGGCGACGGAGTACAAGAATGTTCGGTATTTAGGTTGCGTCTCTGGTACCTTTTTCATTCATTGCCGACACTGCACCTATTGGGCCCGCCGTACAGCATACTATAAGAGCCACGTTGCACAGCGGCCGTAATAGAATATTGAATGTAAATTCTTTGAAAATACGTAGTATAGATAGGTATATGGAATTAAGATCTTATAAATAAGCATGAATGGTAAACTTCACCCAAAGTTTAGTAGCATAGGTATGATGAGGCGAGACAACGATTTTCAGAGACTTACATTTTTTTAACTTGTTTATGGCTCATTGCTGAGCGAAAGCCTAACCTCCTTCCAGTTACAATTAAAATACCTACTTTATTTAATTTTAGAACTTTTTCATTTCAAGTTTTATTTATTTATTTAAACTTTATGCATGTAAAATGTACAACAGGTGGACTTAATGCCACAGTCGAACCTTCGGACCAAACTGAGATGGATGCACGGGTGGAGCAATGACTTTAAAAAAAAAATATGAATAATAGATTACTTTATACACTTACATATAAAATAGTTTACATACATAAGTATGACTATAGATATATACTATATATAAAATAAACATACATATACTACATAGGATGGATGATAATAAGTTTAATTTTATAAAAAAGAAATAAATCATTGTTAGAAAGAAAATGAAAAATCTACAGTAGAATAGAATTCGATCTCTTGAATCATATCACGTTGGTAGGTGCTTTCTTTTTTATTGGCATAAATTCTATTAAAACGCGGATTTAATTTAGCTTACATTTTTGTTAATGTACTTTTACGTTTGTTTGTAATTCTCATCTGAAACCCCCAGAGTCTGCCTTATCTCTCGTGGATGAATGAAAACAACGTTGTTATCAAAATGCTGTTGCATCAACTCGATGCAGTCAAAGGAGTATCTCATTATGAAAATTATTAAAAACATTAATTTACATGTATTTGCTTATTTAATAAGCAGGTATTTATTATATAAAAATATACAATGTCGTTGAGTTAGTAAGTAACAACCCATAACCTATAGCAACGTAACCCAAGTCTCGAACTAACTGTGTGACTGGTTCAAATGTGAGTGACTTGTATCAGAATTTCTTTATTTTATTAGAAATCTATTCATCGTCTGTAAGAGATGACCAACTATACCTACTAATACAACGAAAAGGTGAAGTAAGTTACTTTAATTGTTTATTAGTTCAAAGTTTAACTTATCTTCAGAAATACTGAACCGAGCATGAAAATTCTTTCGCCATTTAAAGTGTACATTATCTGTAGTCTGGTGCCATAGGCTATTTATGTACTATGTGCGAAGCCTAGGCAGGTCGCTAGTATTATACATATGGCCATTTTAAGTATTTGTATATGAGCATCTACATATTATATATCTACGTATTATACATCTACGGAACAAGAATGTTCACGATTCCATGAAAACATAAAAAGCCTTCTTTTTCTTGAGTTTCAACTTAAGTAAAAAATATAATGCACAACATAGATGAATCGAAGATATTTGTATAAAAAGAGCAGTGTGAGAGTATCGATCAAGTGGAAGCAAAGGTGGATGAGAGGCGTGTATCTGTTTTGTACATTTGTTTACTCGGCGTGGCACGTGAGTCGGAAACGGCCCCCTTTCCCCTACACGCCGCATCTCGCGCCAACTACATACACTTAGGAATTTCTATGCAACCATACATTCTGAGGTATGCGTTACTTCTGGTTGCATACCATTATACCTCTCAAATATTTGATATAATCCTATTTGTTTTTACGGCTTTGCGTTTTGATGAAATAAATTACTTACTTTTCTTAAGAGGGAAGTGTTGCGTACCTACTTACCGAGTATTTTCATTATTTAAAACTGCTAATAAATATTATAATTGATTGTTTTGGTGTCAGCAAAACATTGACATATAAAATTATATTTACGTGATTTAGTTATTACTTGTACCTTCGCTATACAAGTCCATTATAACCTCGATTTCTGGGCTGTTATCATTTAAAAAATAAATTAATTTTATAGCTTTGTACCAAATACACCCGTAAACGTAACTCTACAACGAATGCCCGTTTGTGACACAGGAATCGTGACATTTCTTGTTTATTGTTAGTTCTACAGCGATTATACTATTTTAGAACTTGAGTTAATTTAAGCGTAAGTTATTTTAAAAGCAGGAAGGGGAAATACTATGCATATCTTAAGTCAAACATTTAACTGCGTGCACGCAGCCTAGCATCTAACGTCTTACGATAATATGATTATGTAGGTGTTCTATTGTTTTGTCGGTATAAACTCGTAATTAGCATAGTTTGTACCCGCAGTCGTTGCAGTGGTTTACTTACCTAATTATAAATATTTGAGGAAAAGCCATGATTTTATCTTCCGAATCATAAACTTGCACCAATGTTATAAGTTTTTACTTAATTATTTTATATATGATAAATAGGGCACTTAAATGTTATTCTAAAATAATGTTAGTTAATTAACTTCAAAATAATTGTGAACCAAAATAAATTGGGAAATTAAAATTTTAGCCATAATAACGACACTTCCACATCGTTTAATTTTTTCTTGGCTGCCTATTATGGATTGTTTATTTTTGCAGTTCACCTTTTAACTACAGCATCATCGCTTTGCATCCTTTTTAAAAGCTTAGACGTTTTTCTATTCCCAACTTGGTAACAACGTCATATTTTAAAATTCATTGTATATAACCTTATAGGATATTCATTGGAAATATAATGTGCATGTTAGCATCTTCATTCCCTTGTTTAAAATTATCGTGAAAAATATTCGGTCTATTAAAAACGTCATTTAATACCAAATGTGAACTTTCACAATTACAACACGTGCTACCTATAGAAATATAAATCACTACTACAAATTTTGACATCACAGTTAAAATAAGAATTTTTAAACTACTTACCAAATGTGTGGCCCCCTACTGTATTCCTTCAAAGCATTTTATAAAATTGGCTACTATGAAAACTTATAAACTATGAAAGCCATGTATAAAATAATATTTATCTCATAAAAAAAAACTTACTTGAACTGGTGATCTGTACAATAAAATGCTTAATTAAGTATATTCTGGTGAAAACTTTGACGAAACGTCACAAAAAATAAAAAAGTAAAGTTTGCGTATAATTTGTAGAAGACTAATATTGGACCAAATTATTATTTAATCAAATAAAAACATTACTTTAGTTACATATATGGTGTGATACTTAAGATCAGGAGATGACATTTATAATTTAGATCTAGGTTAAAAGAATGATATGTCTAATTAGCTCTAGGCTCGGCCATACGTGGGAACCATCGTTGTCACCATGTTTTCAACACGTCATCTATCTCTACATGTGTGATGCTCTTTAGCATCGCCTAGATATCTCGCATTCTACCAGAAACATGTGACAACAAAAATGTACGATACATTACGTTAAGTATTCCCATTCTGAGAGGTCAATGACATCCGCGTGTATACCGTAGGAAATATTTACGGCAACCTCTGGATTTTATTAAAAACTTTTTATTCCTGCCAGTAAATGACGTGAAGAGACAATAGAATCATGTTTCAAAGCAATAAATCTGTCCACAACAAAACATTTAGGAATGCCGTATATAAGCCCATTCATAGAAAACATCACGTGATTTGGTAAACAAAACACATGTAAGTACATGATATGTGTTTTAGCTATGTGATGCATGGTCAGCAAGCAAATCAAATGACCTAAAATGTTGTGCCATTCACTAACTCGGTTGTTATCAATCGTAGGTATGGAATTCGAACGTGAATCACCATCAAGTGGCGCTTTGGCTATGGGATCTTGAAACGAGAGGGAAAGAGACAGTTGACCATACCACCATTCAGATTTAATTGACTGGTTACGAGTCAGACCCTGCCGTAGGGACGTTACGTTACTTAACATCGACTTTCTAAACTTTCTGGGTACTTCTTGAAATACCACGCTTATGGCAAATATTTTAGTAGGACCGCACATCGAATTGTCACATCAATTTTGTCTATGACCATCTAAATTGTAATACTACAACTTCTACTTATTTTAACTTTGGTAACAGTAGAGCTTTTACAAACACGTTGAGTCGTGGAAATATCGATAAACAAGTTCGACACTAAAACTGTGGTATGTCGATGACAAAAACACGTAGTACAAGTGGTGGGGGGAGAAGATTAAAGGTCCTCCGAAAATGCAGTCGGATTCTTACCTAAATACACACACAGGTACACGCCCCACTCTCACAAAGGTAAAATAGTAACCGACAGATATGTACTGTATTGCTATTGGTTTAGAGTTCCGTTTGGCACACGTTTCGAGGCATACACGCGAGTAACCGAAACGAAATCGTAGGTTAGTAAACAATTGCTGCGCTGCGTTGAAGCGCAGTCTTCGATAAAATTTTGTAAAAGTATTTTAATATTCTGTCAATAATAAAATAAATGGTAGGTTTTACAAAAAAAAAAGTAAGATAAAGACCTATATTAAAAAGTAATTGGTTTAAACTTGCGTTTTATTCAAGGACTATATTTTATCTACGTCTTAAAACAGAAAAACATTGCGTAGAAAGTGACGTAACTGAGTATCGTGCAAGGGTGTACGTCATTAATTACGATTATTTATAATTAGCCAGTGTTGTTGATGTTTGTCAACGTTATACGAAGTAAACATGCTACACATATGTGGGACATCAATTACGAAATCCTATTAACCTCAATTTTTTATATTTTTCGTGATGTTCTTACTTTCCATAGGCTCAAATACTTCTGTGACATATAATCTGAAGTGCTGAAGCAAAATACTTGTGTGCATGCGCTTATCATAATATGTTAGATGGATGACTTTAACGTGCTGGATAAATTAAAACTTAAAAAAATATATTTTAAGCTATTTCAAGCCGTACTTACTCGCAGAGGGAACTGCATTTCCGCCTTCCCTCCCACTCATGATACCTAATTTAATAAATTTAACAGGCACTACAAATATCACCTCTTCGTAACATCCATCCTTCACATACACAAAAGGCACTTGGTTATCATCAGTTCATTTGTTGATTTAGTTAACGCGCATTAAAATCTTTCAACTATAAAAAAGTGTGGGGTGCATAGAGAGGCCGCGAGCGCGCGCGTAGCGACCATCGACGCGTACGCAGGTCGACTGCATCCAAAATGAGTGACAGTGGTGCGGACGGCAGCGATGCGGTCGCTCCCTTCCCGGATATCGTTAAGCAAGTGGTTTTTAAAATAGAGAAGCTAACGGAACGTGTGCACCGGCCGAAAGCGTCGGCCGCTTTACCCCGGTCGCGGCCGAAATGTGTCACTTCTGTTGGTTCGCCGCCCGCCGCCGTAGCACGCCGCGCTACCACTTCTAGCAGGAACACGCCGGCACGCACCAGGGTGAACGGCACCATCAGCACGCACACACCCATTCGCACGACCCAAAAATGTTTTGCCTTGTCGCCCAACAAAAATAATAAATTTTCCTGAGGATTTGAAACTTACTTACCGGACGATGCTTTGAAACAGAATAGATAGAACTAATTTATATCCTGAATTTAAGATTTAAATATGAAATATTTGTATAAGCTTTGTTTATGAATAAGGTATGTTGCCTAGTCAATATTTTAATTATGTAATAATTATCTAAGTCAAATTAGAGTTGGATAATTTATAAGAAGTATGTATACCTTTATATGAACCTACATAATATGTACTTGTATAATATTCAGTAAGTAACAAGTACTTTATTTAAAAACAGATCGTTTATAAAACCAAAAATATGATTATTAACCAATCATAGTACAATGAGGGAATAGGCCTATGTGGCGCGGTGGTTAGTGCTTATCCCTCAGCCAATTCATTTATTGTGTCTTTATGTGAAATTTATTTTTTCACAGTTCATGCTAATCACGGAAAGTCAAGCAATCAATAAATTCATAATATGTTGTAGTTTAAGTATATATTATCCATATTGATGGCATAATCACCCCGATCGAATACTACCTATACCATTCCAGTGGTACAAACAAATACAAATACTTTATTTGCTATAAATGCGGTACAATTATAGGTGTTACAAAGCATATACATTTCGCGCATTTAACCAGTCATCCCATGCGAAAATACGGAAAATTTATATTAAATGAAAATTAAAATTGAAATGAAAATTAAAATAATGTCATATTAAATGTTCTTGTCAAAATTTATTTTAATCAAAATATTCGTCAACAGTATAAAACGATTTTTCCATAAGCCACAGTTTTAATTTAGTTTTGAAGGCATTCAGAGATAGCGACTTTATATCCTCATTGAGGCCGTTGTATATTTTGACAGCCATTTGATAGCTATTTCTGCTTTTTACTTTTGTGGTTGAGATGAGTAGATTTAGTCTATTAGGATATCTACAGCTATATTTGCTAGTGTTACTTCGTTTTATAAATAAGTTAGGGTTATTTTTGACAAACACACAAGATTCGAATGTATATAGGCATGGAACAGTCAATATTTTTAATTCTTTAAATAGAGATTTGCATGATGTCAGAGGGTCTACGATGCATATTGCTCTGATACACGCTTTTTGAGCTATAAGAGCACGTTCTAGGTGACAGGAATTTCCCCATAATAAGAATGCCATATCGAAGAACGGACCCCATATAACCATGATATGCTTGTACATATTGCTACTGCTTTGCTACTCACTTTTGTAAGTTTCCACAAAGCGTACGAAAAAGAGTTAATCTTTTTACAAATTTTGGCAACATGCCCTTCCCACGTACACTTGTCATCTAATGTAATTCCTAAGAACATGGTTTGGTTTGATTCTTTGATTAATATGTTATTGTGGGAAATATTTAAACTATGTTTATTACCATTCTTATTTATAAATTGCTTAAAAGTAATCTTTGTTAAATTTATTTGTAGATTGTTATTATTAAGCCATTTTATTATTTTGTCAATTGTTTTATTAATTTCATCATTATAAGTTAGATTATTATTACACGGTATAATTACAGAAATGTCATCAGCAAATAGTAATAAATAAATAATATTAATATATAATAAAAATAACATTGGGCCCAGGTTACTACCTTGTGGCACTCCTAATAAATTTGGTTCCTTCGTAGAGTTATATTGTTTTATTTCATATATTGTGTCCTGTTACACAAATAACTCTTGACCCACTTATTTGCCAAACCTCGAACACCATACATTTCGCATTTATGTAGGTAGCAATAAATCGTGCTTTACAAAATCAAACGCCTTACTCATATCAAAAAAGACAGTCGTGACTGATATACGTTTATCCATCGATTCCAGAATTTTATTTATGAGATAGAAGGTGGCAAGTGTCGTGGATTTTCCTTTTAGAAATGCATTCTGTTCTGGTTTGATTATTTTAAACTTATCAAGGAATAGAGTAAGACGTGTGAGGAAAGCTTTTTCAAATAATGGTAACCAGTCCTCTAAGAAAATTTTGTCTAGACCCTAGCACTATACTTATCTACTTATTTAATGTTCCATGTTTATGATGGTCGAAATAATAAATTAATAAAAATACAGTTTTAGTGGAATTCAAAAGAAAATGAAAGAAATAACAAAAACTGTACATCTTCCTCTAACATGAAGTGTTTAAACAACACCCATTAAGAATCTTAAAAATAATATTAAGAACAAACGTCTTCCAATTATTATTGATTCGAAAAGTTGGAGGCTCCTTCTATATCCCCAATACAATTATCGATTAGAAGAGCACCTAGTATATTATTTCAAACGCAGCAATAATATAACAACAATTGTAAATTTATGAAAATGCAAAAGCCATTGATTGTTTATGTAGTAAGCACACTGGCTTCAATATACAACGATGCGGTCGTTTGGTTATTTAGATTTTTGAGTTACTGCAGATCTACATAATTTTTAATGTCTTCGCATATGTCATGATTACCATAATAATCAGTTCTTTCTTCATCATGCAATTTCCTAAATAATATATGATAATCAATGTTTCGAAAGCGTGTGTAAAGAAATTTTATCATGATCGATCGAATTCTAAGTGGCAAAATATACAATTATAATAATGCTGAACAAACTTTGAGTTAATTGTTAAAATATTATTTGTTTACCCCTTATTGTACTCAAAAGCTTATTGTTGCAAGTGACAATTTCTCATCCACTTTTTCCACGTTACAATAAGCGACCATAGAAACGGCGAAATTTGGAGCGTGTGCTTTACCACCCCAAGCCGGCCCTTCAAGACATGTCAAATTGTGACGAACTGGCCGGTCAACTCTATTGTCGACATTCTAATCCACATACGATTATGCACCGACAATATCCAAATAGTTGACCTACAAGAAAGACAAGTTTTGAAAATAATAAAACGCTACTGATTGTTGTACGCTTTCTCTGATCTTTTCACCCTACCCGGTCGAGTTAGAACTATTTTATATTTTCTATGATGCGTGATGTAAATCAGATATACGCTAATTAATCTATTCTTAGCTTGGCCCCTAATATTGTCATGAAAAATAGATAACAAATGCGATTCATTTGCGAGAAGATTGTATATATGTAAATCTTTGAATTAATTTTGTCAGATGTCACGTTTTATATTATTAATAAAGTTCGGCTAAAAATATTGAAATTTACTTACTTCTATTCACAGAAAACAAAGCAAAGAATTATTTAAAATCACAAAGCAATTCATTCGTATAATAATTTCAACTTCAAACACGACTAAATACCGAAATCAATCATACGCTTGAACAATATAAATTTTCTATTGCTCATAAGACTACAAAATTTTAAAATCTACTTAGAAAGATACAAAAAATCTTATAAATATTAATGAAAATATACAAATTTAGCTATATAAATCAATTAGACGATATGATGAATTAAGAGAAGTGGTCTTCAGGCCAAAATGTCAATTTCCTTTTGAAGCATTTTTGAAGTAACAATTCTTTAAATACTCTGTAAAATTTGTAATGAGAGTATCTTTAATGCTTAGAGAAACGTTATGTAAACTCTTACATAAGAATAACATATAAAATCACAGTAATGTTTTTAAATCAGTGTATTAAATCCTTTTTACCAAAATAGAATCCTACCAAAAGCTGCAGTTTCATTCACTCATCAGGCCTACATTGTGTCTGATAAATAAATGATACTGAATGTCTTCATATCTTCTCCTAACCATATATAAAAGATCTTGTGGATTTTTCGTTTATTGTTTTCGTAATATTTTATATTTGCTGGTAGTTTTGTATGTTTATTTTTTCTTTCATGTTTTCCTCTATCTGTAATTAGATTATTTTATCGTTCTACTATAGTTTTGAAATATGCATATTGCCTAAATGAATGACTTATCATTGCCTCCATCATATTTTCTTAGGTTTTTAAAATCAATTTCTTAGGTTTTGTGATTCTGCCCAACATTCTGTTGCATGTTTCTTACTTTTTCCATACTTCTCCAACACCATATCTATCTGCCCTCATGCTAGTCAATAAAATAGAAACAATTGTATAAGTATGATACTCATAGTGACACCTATGTTAAACATTCTGCGTTAAACCATAAACTAAATGGTTATAACATACTACAAAAAAGGAGATGCTTATTCCCCTGCCTCAAATAAAACAGGACTCTATCAAAACAGTGAAGATGGCAGCACAAGCGTATTCCCCTTTTACTGCCATCTGTCTAAAAATAAGTAAACTAAAGGAAACTTTTTACAACAACAACGCTTTAAAAGCGGCGAAGAGTGCTTTTACGTCCCCTCAATAAACTCTGTATTATGTATTTGTTATATTGTTATACAGAGGCGGGACTGTGAAGGGGTGGTGCTGTGTTAGATTAACCCCAACCCAACAGTAGGTATTTTATAAGCAATTGTATCAAAAAATGTTAAAACCATTAAATAATTTATGAAAAGCTTTATACACCATTTTATTAACGAGACGATGCTGAGAAGAGTCTAAACGATCACAAAGAAACATATTTAAGCTTATTTTGTTTTGTTCTGTCTAAAATTGAAAATGGAGCACATTGTTTCTTAAATTGTTTTAAAAAGACAAATTTATTTGAAAATCGAACCCAAAGCCATTCAAAAAATAAAATTCCATCAAACAAAATTAAAAATCCCACGGATATGAAGTGTTAGAGCCATTAGATAGGAGGATTTGCGCGAGGGAAGCCGCGGACAAGGGCTGAATTAATCATATTTTTAATGTAATTAATTTACTTCCCAGATTTTTTTTAATATATAAAATTATAAGAAAGTTTTGCTGTACCATTGTTGAACAACACCCTCTTAGCATTGAATTTGTCTAGGCTTTTTTAGTGCAGTCGGACCACCTGAAATATGGATTAGTCATAGCGAATAGCATCTTATAGATCGGATTCTTAAAACAGAAGAATATTTCGGTATACCTACTATATTTTATTGCATGTTGTTTTACCATAACTTTAAACAATCAAATTGAGGAAAATGAATGTTTAAATAATCTAAAACTGTTCATGCATTTGTTATACTTAAACCTATTTTAATGATTATATCAATATCAGATCAGCCATCAATTCAACTTCATTCTTATCCTGGCTTTCTCCTCACCTTTATGGACTGGTGACCCGTTGGCAGTGCCGTTGGTAAGGACGGCTGGGACTGCTGTCTTGGTGGCATCCTGTTTTTGGGCCGTGGCCCACGCAGCTGCCGCCGCCGCCGCAGCGCATACGCTGCACTCTGGAAATATAATGATGTATTTGTTTTAGTTGACTTTTTATTCAATTTCAAATTTTTATTCAACCGTTATTATACAAAATAAAATCTACTTATATAGCAGAAACGACGGACTGAATGCCACATTCTTTATCTAATAGTCAACCATTGGGTCTTTAATAGGATAAATGGGATTTAAATTATGAGAGATTAAATGGAGCTTCTACGAATCAGAGAACAAGTTAAACAAAAGTTATACAAATAAATCTTCTTCAATAGCAAGAGAAATCCGAATAATCCGATAAATTTTGCGAAATCTACTGCCAATTTTAAAGTCAAATAAAAATATTAAGCGAATGTTTAAATATTTCAGTAAATCCTGTATAGTCAGTCTCTTTAGGTACTGAAATAATGGTACATAATCTTTAGATGTATTTTAATCACAACATACAAAGAAGCTCAAGTAATTAAAATAAAAATGAAATCAGTTATTACAGTTTGAATTTATGTCTTTAAATATATTTAAAATTGTTTTCAACAAAAATACGTACCAAGATGTTTACATTTATTTTTGTAGGTAAATAAGTATCTACCAAAAGAAATAGACTATAAAGTAGGCGCGTGACTGTTTTGATTCTAATTTTTAGGAGTATTTTTCTACTGACTAATATTTTTAATATTTAAACGGAAATGCTTATTTACGGTGCGTTTAATATTGACGTTTATGTGTTTCATATTAATATGTTTTAATTGAGTAAACTATTTCGCAAGGTACATATTCTTGTTACAAGATACCTACTGAGCGTAATTTTTTTTTATTATTTTACTACCCATCATCGCTTTGATGGGGCCGAAACTACATTTATATCTCTCTCACAATCTTATATGATATTATTTAAAAATAATAGACCATTTTTATTAAGCAGTATGTGAGAGCATTTCTAAAAAATAACATCCACTTAATGTTTATAGGTAAATGACAGTATATTAAAAAAGATTTTCCGTAAATAATACACTATTAAGTTGTTTACTTCAATCGTTACCACAAAATTTAATGTTATTTGTGATAAACAGGTTTGTCAATAAGTACATCACTATTGAAAATAAACTTCTAGTTACTGTTTAAAACAAATTTAATATTTTTTGAGCGATCACGCACTTGTTCCAGATTTCATTATCACTACTATTAAATGACGATATGAAATCAATGCGTAGTCCAATTTGATGAATCATGTTAGTATATAAGAAGACTTACCCTTCATGTATGCCGCGAGCCACCCCTGTTCAAATATGTCAAACTAAAAAGACCACACATATAGTCTATTCAAAAACATGAGTAATTAAATCATACTCATTTAAAAAACTCGAAATATAATGATATTCGTCTTCAACTTGCGTGTGTCGCAATAAAAAAATAGCGCGGACCTGCGCGATCGTTCTTTCTTATAGCCTATTCATTGATTGAAATGAATGTTTATTAGTTTTTTTGCAGTATCGGAAATGTAAAATGTTAGTATACATTATAGAGATGTGTCGCGGGGGCCGATTTGGGAAAGACTGCGTGGTACTTTTGCGTGAGCGTGGGGCGACGCGCATGGCTAGGGGAGACTGGATACATTTACCACTAGTAAATAAAGGTAACAACCTAGTATTTCAAGTTGTAATTAAAACTCACTTATCGAAACCCTAAATACATTGTTTTTACATAAATTAATGGTGGAGTCGCAGTCATATTATTTGGAAGAAAAAATAATAACCAGAAGGTATTTAAGTGTTTGATTTTAGCTTTGAGAGCTGTGGTAAAGAAAAACCGATTGCTAGTTATAAGTTTTATCAAAATATTGAATAGTTTTATTACATCTCAAATTCTAAAAGAGGATAGATGTCGAGAAAACAGCTGAATATAAAACCAAATCAATGAATTTAGTGATTCTGGACACAGAAGTTAAGCTTTTGTAACTTGCAAAGACTAGGAGTAGATTATCCGTGAACTAAACGAAAGGAAATCAATAATAATAAATCCTTGTCATCATGGTATTTAATCTTACAATATAATTCTTTGTTGTTGCTAGGAAGATAATGTTATGTAATTAAATAAAAATCATTTCAGACTGTGGGCCATGTATGGTAAGGAACAAATAAATAAATATTTTTATTAAGAAACTACAGGACATTCGCCGCCGCGCTCGCGTGTATAAAATAATCCTATTATTTCCCGTTCCCGCGAGAATGTTGGAATTTATACCTCATTAGAAAATGCTCACGAGGCTGAACAATTTTTACTAAGACGTTATTTATATTTAAATCTTCATCAGTTGTTCAAATTTTTTAAAATAACTTGTAGCCTATATGTTGCCCAGGCATAAAAGCTATACAACAACAAAAGTTTCAATCAAATAAGTTAAATATTTACGGATGTTAACGTGTGCAAATAAAAAGACTTTTTTTATTTATGGTCTGTGTGTTGTTGTTGTTACATTTCTTCTAATATAATAAATATTTTTTTTTAATATATTCAATGTACAGACATAATATTTTATTGCTTTGTTATATGTATAGATATAGTAACCAACGAATAAAAATTAAATTCTACCCTCTTATTTCTCTAAAAATAAATTACGATAAGGTATGTACAAATACTCTGCGTCATCTTAGTATGTCCTACGATATACATACATACATACATACATATGGTCACGTCTATATCCCTTGCGGGGTAGACAGAGCCAACAGTCTTGAAAAGACTGAATGGCCACGTTCAGCTATTTAGCTTAATGTAAGATATCTAACATTAAATTTAGTTTTTAAATAAATTAAAGTAAAACTCAAATAAATTGTTTGACATTAAGTAAATTACTCGTATATAGAAAAAAGCGTGATGGTATGTGTGTATTTAGTAAATGTAAAACAATTTCTGCTGGATTTTAATCAGCGCGCATAGCTACGAGTATATTTAACTAAAAGGAACGATTCTTCATTAAAGTGTATCCTGTAAAAGTTATCATAAAATATTTTTCTGATCATCATCTCTGTGTAAGTTACGTCCTTAGCCTTAGAGCGGTCCATTATCTAGGTGATTTGACGAACTATTTAACTGGTTTAGGTATACATACGCTCCACGCCAATCTACATAGGTACGTAACCCAAAGGACGGACCAAGAGGAGCAAAATAAGAACTAAACCTAGGATAGGTTTACGTGTTGTTGTCTTTTTAGCTTATATTTTTGAACAGTTATATAATCGGACTGATAATAAGTTGTGACCGAATCGTCAGCAACTCTGCTCTGCCGAGAACTACACGGCTTTTTGATCATACTAGTCTAAAAAAATATTAAGTTATTTTAGTTTATTCTTCTTCCATCTGGTGTTTCTCTCCAGAGTGGTGAGAATGTAACCAGTCCTGATTACATTCTCACCACTCTGAAGAGAAGCCCGAGGTTCGCCCTTGATCATAGATCCTGGATCTCGGGGCCAGGTTTTCTTACGAACGAGTCCCGTTTGACCTCCGCAACCTTTGCGGAGGAAGCTAACTCATAGTAGTTCTTGATTACACATTTGGTTGCCTTATCTGCAGGTTTCCTCACGATTTCGTTTTCCCTTGCCATAAGAAAGAGAATATTTTAATAAATTTGAGTTATCGAACATTAATAAAGCCAAACGCAAATGAATCATATTTGACTAATCCTTTATAAGCAGAACATATTATTGCGAATAATTGTTAAATCTGTGTATTATATAAAAAAAATTGGCGGCCATATTTGGCGAGTGTGCGGAGCATGCGCAGTGTGATTGAATACAAGCAGCCGGCCGCACATCTGCTGGTCAGCTCGTGGACACAATAGTGACTCTAAAGGGTCGCCACAATTTTCAATTTTGTTGAACAAGACATAATTATGAGAATTCAGATTTCTATGGGATCTACTTCCACCGACATTGAAATTGGGTAGAGAAGATAACTGTAGAGGCCTCTCTCTCTATCTCTGCCGTACGTCACGCATAACCGTTAACATTTCTTTTTCATTTATAAATAGTATACATAGATTTGAATACTATGAATTTCACACCTGTATAATAATACCCTCCACTCAGGCCAAAAAAAGAGATAGGCGGAAGATCTAACTTGAACCAAACTAAAAATTTCGAAAGCCGAAGACCAGACAAAGTGGAGAAATATCGGAAAACAAACCATGGGCCTGAAGCGCAGGAACGTGGGTAACTTCTACATAAAGATGAGAGATACATGGGTAATATACAACGTAAACAATACTGGATTTTTGCCAACATTCACAATTTCGCTTAATTTTTCTTGTTTATCCGCTACAATTTCAAATATATCAAACTTTTCAAAAACATAAAAAAATTTAATTATGTTATTATTTTTGTACTATGTTATTATTTTTTTACTTGGAAGGTTAATTGAGGCAAATGAAATAAAAATATTTCGATGTATGTACTTACTTAATAACATGAAAAATATTATACATTTGTGTCGATGGGCCAAAAATAACCGTACCATTTATAATGTTTTAAATTTTGTATTGATTATATTAAAATTGAGTCATTTATTACTTGTTTCATATTCTACAAAGGTATGTATGCCACTTTTTAATCTTCGTCATTCATGGTCACTCTACACCAATTACCTGACCCACCCTACGCTACATTATGGCACAGCGCTTATTTTTCACTCTAATTTTAGCAACAATCCTCCAAAACTTCGCTCTCAGCTGGCAGAGTATCTAATTTTGATATATTAATTCTCTAACTAAAATTATCTGAATAATACTTACAATTTTCTTTCCGTTTATTATTTTTTTACAAACATATTTATAACTTTTTGCGCTGACTACCCTTCAAGGGATATACATACTCACATCTTTATCCCTTGCGGAGTAGACAGAACCAACAGTCTTGCAAAGACTGAAAGACCACGTTCAGCTGTATGGCTTTAAGATGGAATGAATTTCAAATAGTGACAGAATCCCAAGTTTATTAGCCTAACTCTTAGTCGCCTTTTACACCCAGAGAACTGAAATGGAGTAGTTCCATTCTAAAATGCCGAAAACCACACGGCACACCTTTTTTTATTATTTGATACTATACTTTCACTAAGATCAATTCAGGTGGACTATTGTTATCAATGCACAATCATTGTTCATCATGTTTCATTACTATAAAATTAACAATAACGTTACCAATAACAAAAATATCAGATGTAATAGTAATGGTGTATGAATCTTTAAGTGACCGATAATATTTCATGAAATATTTACTTTTAATAAGCGGCTGGATCAAAGGTCCCTGTTATTTTGCAAATAGGGGAAGGTTTTTTATCGCAGCAAAAAAGCAACAAAAAAGCGATTTCGCTAAAAAAGCTTTGGGCGCGTGTCAGAGACGAGGCGGTAGTGGACAATGGATATCACTCGGCGTTAATAAGGCTCCTCGTGATTGACATGCGAAATTATTCACATTTACATTTATATATACTTGCTATTTTTTATTTAATTTAACATTATAGCGGAGACAGAATTAGTTTTCCGGCTGTATTGACTGTTTTAATAAAATTTAATTTAGTATCATATTAAGCAATAAATAAATAAATGAATGATATCAGATATTTAGAAGACATCTTTAGTTTTTGTTGTTACCGTGAAGCGTCGTAGCGTCAGAAAAATTCCGGGGTTTAGGAATGTTTCTCTTACTCTTTTTATTACGAGAATGTCTTTGGTGAGCTAATAAGCACAATCTTTTACATGGTCTCTTAATCTGCGAGAAGTAGAAGTATCTATTTTTAATTCTATATTCTGAAATTTCGTTCGTGTTTATAGCTCTGGCCAGAGTTCGCATTTGCAGTGTAAAATTCACCATTAACAAATTATTCAGTCTTACTTAAATAATTGTTGTTATCAGCTATGAAACAAAATAGGAAAAAAAATTGATATAGTTAACACAGATGCAGATGTGAAATTGCGAATGACCATTCTCTGTCAATCAATCAGTGAAACAAATCCAAAAAAAATGACCCCTCGTTGACCACGCTCAAAAAAATTTGCCCAAAAAAATGCATTAATGGAAGTCCATTCAGGAGACTTTGGCCCACGTGTCACCCCTCGAATCCCGAATAAAAAGCGATAACTTCCAAAATTGCCAATTTGTTGGATTAGACCGCAGATTTATGGTATCAAAAATTTTATATTCATAATTGCTCAAAGAAGCCGTTTCATATCAAAGAGTGGAAGCTAAAAATAGGATAAACGGAAACTACTGCATAGTAAATCCGAATTTAACCTCTCGTCAGTCGCTCATTATTATTGAGATTTCAATCAAAATAAGTATATTTCTTCCCAATTCAATATTTGAAATATTTTTTCCAATTCCGATCTTGAACTATTTTTGTAATTCATCCAGGAACTCTATTCATTACGATCATGTAGTTACTAAAAATAATTTGTATTATTTTTGATTGATTTATTTTTAATTTATTACATTTATAAAAAATATACTGTCAACCATACCGTGAGAGCTTTGCAGTAGAATCACCGGGATGAATCTTCAGTTTATCATCCTGTATGAAACATGACTGAAGAACCAAATCGCTAACTTTTCTCCATTAGATCCATGACATTGTTTACAGTTTAATACGAGTAAAAACTATTAAATTTCCATTTCCAAGGTATTTTTCTACAATGGCGCCCAAATGTAAATATTACACTCCTGCCAAATTTATACTGTTTTGTGCTTAACCAGTCAAATAAACAAGATATATACATATTTATTAGCCATATATGATTATAACACATTTGATTTGTAAACTAAATATAAGTCTAGTGCGTCAACAAACTTAGATTGATGCATCACGCATGCGTCGAAGGGTCGCACCACTCGCCAACTTTTGTGGGGGAGTATTCAAAGTACCGAAATGACAAGTTTTTGCCCATCTTACATTGTGCGTCAATCACACAACCCACCGTTTACATACAAAATAAGCGCTCTTGTGTTGACTAACTAATAATTCGAATCAAAAGTTTTGACAATTTTGTGTGACAATCACCAGTCATGATGAGTATGTTTGAGCTCGGGCTTGATCTGTAGTGTTTGATTAATGTACCTACCTACATAAATGGGGATATTAAAAGCGGGTTTTCCTTTTCAATTCTATTTATTTATTTTATTTATAATACATAAAATCACGTCTTTATCCCTTACAGGATAGACAGCGCCAACAATCCTGAAAGTATTTAAGACCACGTTTAGCTGTATGACTACATCTTATTAATATTCAATTATTTGCCAACTAAGTGTAGGTAATTGGTCTTAAAATTAGGAATGAATCTTAAACTTAAACTTAGCAACCTTTTACAGGCGTTGCAAATTGGTGGCGTCCAATGTTCCACTTACTACAATCTCTTCAAAAAAGGCAAGATCCAAAGCAAAAGAAAGCTTGAACGACTAGGCAATGAACCTCCTGGCTTAAAATAATACTTTTCAAGCAGCTGTCCTAAACAGCGTTGATAATTGAAGGTCGGCAATTATAATTACCGACATCATAAAGAAGAAAAATAAATAGCGACTGTCATACAAACATTAACTTTTGATCTAATGATCCGGCGTGGCAGAGAGACGTGGATTTTTTTTGTCCTAAAGGCGCGTCTGCGGTCAAAGTAAGTTAGGGAACGTGGGCATTGCAGAAAAAGGTAGTCCTTTTCGTGGCTAGCATTGAAAGCTTTACTTGATCCCTCTTTTATTTGATCGATAATAGCCAATTTTTTATTAATCCTGATCTGATTATTCAGTGCATACGAATGAAATTTTAACACACTCAAATATGAATAGCTATAAGTAGATATACTTTATGAAAAGTCGACTAGTTTAATTTAACTTACAATAAAACGGCTTACCATTGACCGTTGAGATGGAAATTAATTGTTTTTAATATAATTATTTTAAAATACTAATAATTTCAATTAAAATTATTTTCAGTATTTAATGTTGATAAATATAATTTTAACTTTACCCAAACCAGTTATCAATTAGATTTGGATTTTGGATTTGAATACTCGTAATAATGAAATTTTGAGGTTTTACCATAAATATTATCTTCGAAATTGACAAAAAGCTAAAGTAACTGCAAAAATTATGAACATACGTTGCCTTGAAATCGCCAAATTTTTGGTACAATTTAGGGTACATTTTTACACTTACCACAGAAGGGCGAGGACCCTCATAAGGTCGCGGGCTGCTATTGGTCGTTTTTGGAGGGACGCTGCGCCGTACACCGAGGGTTGACGCTTTTATGCGCAGCCAATCAATTCGCTCATTTTTTTAAATAAAGAACATAAAAATGGTAAAAAGACTGCCGTTTTTTACATGCCACTTGTTGTAACATTTGCCCTTATGTAAAGCAAGGTGGATGATTGATGATACGCAGTCGGTGCGTCTATATGGATGTTTTTATTTCTATATAATTTTATTATTAAAAAATAAGTACTGTACTTTCAGTTGGCCGCCATTGGATACCTTTTCAGTATGATTTATTTTATTTATTATGTTTTTTGGTTAGCTTCTTACCTAAGAATGACAATAGGTAAATATTTTGTTTGCTAAACTTTTTAGCAATGATAACATTAGTCTAGCTCTAGAATCAGCAGACAGGTGTGTACAAGTTATGAAGGGAATTACCACAAAGCACGAGGCGTATTGATTAACTAGCGGTGCCCGCGACTTCGTCCCCGTTTAACCCCGTGTAATAGTTATATTGGGCATCATTGAAGCCCTCAAGGATGCCTTCAAGTCCTTGTTTTATTTTCACATTTTCCATTATTTCTTCACTCCTAATAGTTGCAGCGTGATGTTATATAGCCTAAAGCCTTCCTCGATAAATGGTCTATTCAACACAATTTTTTTTTCAATTCGAACCAGAAGTTCCTAAGATTAGCGCGTTCAAACAAACAAACTCTTCAGCTTTATAATATTAGTGTAGATTATTTTTAAGTGAAGCATGACAACAAATTATAAAGACTTTTGAAGACTTTATAATTTGTTTAGTTTTAAATGAAATTTACAAATAACCCTTGTAGTACCCTTGGTAGCGATTTCATAGGTATACAATACATATTATAAAATCATGAGATGTTTTTAAACAACTTATCGCATTTTTATTATTTAATATTGTAAAAGGCATTGCGTAATTAAATAATGTAAATAAAAGAAAAATATAAAGTTCAGTTTTTCTAGAAAATAAAACATTAACAGAAAACAAGAATTAGCTATGTACTAAACAAGCCGTTATTAGAGTTCGGCGAAATTCTAACACTATTTTGCCAGTTACAACTGAAGAAAACCAAGCTATATTTTGAATTTCTGCCAGTACCATCATTGAAACAAGTACAAATAAATTAAATAAATTAAGTATGTACATTATTTTCTAAGAAGGGAAACATCAGGTTTAATCACAATATTATTCATTAAGATCTTTTAAGTTGACGCTTTCCTATTCTAATGTTAATTGGTAAGGATGAAAATTTTCTGTTTCACAATTTCACTTTATTACAAGAGCCATCTATCTAAATTTTCTATAACTACTTAGTATAATATAGTAAAAGAAAAGCATTTAATTCAATGCTCATAAGCAAGCTGTAACGTTTCGAAGTCGGTTGTTTGTCTACGACTAGTTTCTACAGGTTGTGGTTAGATGGCGCAACCAATACTCTAGGCTACGAGTGCTGGCGTACTTACTACCGGACTACGACGGTGCTACACATCAATCAATGGCTCTTCCATCTTCACCAAGAATTCATTTGCGTTTTATTTTTAAACTATAATAATAAGCATTATTTTCTCAAACTCTAACTATGCAAAGCTTGTTTTACTTTACAATTAGTTTTATTGAAGCAATAAACTGATTGTATTTTTGCTATGAAGCTTTGAAGGTATATTAATGGCTTATTCTTTTAGGGGTTAGACGGAGCCAATGGACCATTGAGATTGGACGATGAAGATTGATGTTTATTGAGACTAATTTTCATTCATTTTATTGCTCTAAAAAAAATTCATGTTCATAAACTTAGTAAGTATAAAATATATATTATTTTTTAAAATTCCACGATTTATACAAATAGACGATAAGAAAAGCTAGTATTCTCGTCGTGACAAATCATAGCAAACTTTCAGATACCCTAAGTTAAAATCATAGTAACGGCACCCCGTCTCTCTAGCGTGATTTACCCGCGATTATCCCGCGGGCTGCGCCGGCGCCGGCCCTCATGTAACGGTACCGCGTGTTTCGATTTCGTAGAGCATTTCTCCGGCGAGTCCCGTTACCGGCCCGAAAGTACTTTTGTTGGCCGCCAGCGCCTGCGCAGCGACCGCCCGAGTTCACGGGATTGAGAACGGAGCACTCGTGTTTATAATTTTCATCAAAACAATAACTTATGAGTCTATTTGTCTACGTTTAAGCTGATAGAAAGTGGGTGTCGGTAAAAAATAGTACGTAAATTTAAATTTTTATGAGTAACACCATAATAATAGATACCCATTCTTAATTAATTTTAACATTAGGTACAAGAGTAAGATGATCTTTAAATAAAATATAAATCAATATATTTCAACATACGAGTAACTTATTGATATTGCACAATGATTGAGAAAGAGCCGCATGGCGCAAATCATAAAGCCAATAACTTTAAATAAAAAATAAATCAAAATTATAGTAGTCATTATCTTTCCGGTAGGACTTTGATCCACACTATAATTTCGGAAAAAGTGTACACAGTTCAAAATTGTAAAACTGAAATCTATACCATAGTAGTCCCTTTTTGACAATACCTTTTTAACAAGAAATCAAAATAATACCTTTTAGACGATGGGCGAAGCAACTATCTCATCATCATCATGAAGGTTTCCAGCTAAGCAATACTTTTCGGAATTTTTGAAACTGCTAGCACTGCATACCTACCCCGTGAGAAGTTAAGGCCCTTTTCATTTATATATGATATCTGAATATGTATCTATACAAATTTGAATAATTTACAAACTATATTGCACAATGAACGAGAAACCGCATGGCTTTAAGCTTTCATTAATATTAAGATGTGTACTTAATATGTGCCGTGTGGTTCCCGGCACCAATACAAAAAAAGAATAGGACCACTCCATCTCTTTCCCATGGATGTCGTAAAAGGCGACTAAGGGATAGGCTTACAAACTTGGGATTCTTTTTTAGGCGACAGGCTAGCAACCTGTCACTATTTGAATCTCAATTCTATCATTAAGCCAAATAGCTGAGCGTGGCCTTTCGGTCTTTTCAAGACTGTTGGCTCTGTCTACCCCGTAAGGGATATAGACGTGATGATATGTATGTATGTATATGTATGTGTACTTAACGAATGTTTAAAATTCTTTATTAAATTAAAATTATTTAAAGTTTTAGTGAACTCAAAAATTTGACAAATCACAGTTTATGATCTTTATCAAAAAATTAATATAGTAGATTCCGAAAAATCACATCAAGTTTGAATAATTTTCAAAATATTGATATTGCACAATGATCGGGAATCAGAGCCCATAAAACTGAGTGTCAAGTTGTGTAAGCGAATGGCCTTGCGGCGCGGTCGATGACTGCCGACCGCGATGCTATTTACTTTATCGAGTGAGCGTAACCAACGAAAGTTTTATCCCAAATTTTGTGCCCAAAAAATCTGTCTCCAATACTTTCTATTGGGGCTACGCTGTAGAGCTTTGAAGCTACGAGCGCTATTTTTTTGCAATTATTTAGTTGTAGTATAGACGTTTTTAATTAATGTTGTTGTATAAGCTCCAGAATTTTACTGCAAGTTTTTATCATTTCACTCTTAGATTATACGAGTATGCTACATTATTGTTGAAAATTTTAACTATGATGTGGTCAAAGTCTAAAAGTATGTCGACGAAGCGATCGTAGTATGTAGGGATCCTGGCAAGTGGAAGGCTGAACTCGTTATACCTACCCCGCTAAAAGAGGCGTGATGAATTTAACTGTTCAAAATTAAATAATTGCCAAAAAAATTGTAACTCAACAAAACGAACATTTTACCTTCATCGTCTATCATTAAAATGTCATAACTTTATTGCTATAAACTCGAAAACCATAAATTGCGCAACGTAACACCAGTAATGTTTCATGTTTTTTGTCAATAGCCGAAGGAATATTCCACGATAAGGCTAAGACACACTAGGCGGGCGCGAAAAAGCGCGGGTGGAGGCTCGGTGACGTAATCGTTTGGTTCGATACTCTCGAAAGGCTGCGGGGTGAACGGCCGCTAGACGCGGAACCGCAGCCTACGCCACCGCTCAATTAAACATTCCGCATGTACATTATGTATTTATACATATCAAGTTTACTTTCATAATTGTTACTTTGTTGAAAAAACTAAATATAAGATATGACGTCAAAATCTTTTATAAAATTTAAATAAAAACGATTAATTCAAGTAGTATTTTTTATATCTTCTCTCAAATACTTACAGGCCCATTTTTTGTGTTATTATCTCGATTCAGAATAATTTTTGACCATAAACTTGGAGTTTCTAAAACCATCTAGCCGTCTTGTTCATTGTATGGCTCACTTAATGCCTTAATACCGTAGTTTCTTTTGCGATATGAAAATAAGAAAGACAAAAGACAAATCGAAGCAACTTAGAATTCTTAACTGCAGAAACAGTTAATAAATATGGGCTTGCTAATTTGACAAAGAATAAGAATGTCATTGTTACAATAAAGTAAGAAATTAACTGTGAATTTCAAACGGTTATGTTACCGGAGGCTTGGAGCAAACACTCGTTGTTTAGAAACAGAACAATTAACAAATGACTAAGAGGCGTCACTGTCAGGTTTGTTCTAAACAATACAATGTATGCCGTCAGTTCATATTGACGATTTCAAAATATATTTAAAAGTGATTTTCGACAATTAAATCAGAAAAATCCTAGCTTTGATTTCTTTTTTTTTAATTTTTAACTTGTAATTTGGTTTACAAAACTGATTGGTTTGCTTTTTATGGAGTATTAAAAGCATCAATAGAGTAACATATAAGTCATTATGTCCAACATATATAGTTATCACTTTCTACTCTTGGCGAGCTTGTAATTATGTATTATATTGTATCTTTATTCGCCGTTTAATTCAATTCGATATAATATCCCCCCACCCCCTCCTGTTAATATTAAGCTGGCCGCTGCTAATATGACTCAATCATTTGAAGCGTATCACATAACAAAAATGGCCACGTCATATTGGTTGGTATATAAAAAATATAAATAATGCGAGTAATGAGTCCAAGTGAGAGGTAGAGGCGAAGGGCCGTTGAGAGCGAGTTACACAAGGGTTACAAAACTATGGCAATGAACCCGCGTGAACCTGAACCTTGCGAACCGCTAGTCGATGGCGACAGTTCTCACCAACCTTAGGCCTCACTGAAAAAATATATATTTTATTTTTCATTTAAGTGCTTCTGCTCTCATGTTGCGTGATAGTAATAAGAAGATAAGAATAAAGGATCGGAGGAGATGCATGCAAGCTCAAAATAAAACTCCTGTTCAACCTTGCCCTCAATCTCACTAAACTTTAAAAATATCGATGTATATCAAACTGCCTATTCAAGGTAACTTACCAAAGTACATGCACTACATTGTAGTTATAGCATATATGAGTATAAGTTTAAAATCAAGTGTTGTCTTTACTCTGTCTCTCTCATCTCTGCGTGTTCCCGGTTGCACCCTCTACAAAGGTATTTCGGGGCCCGGGGTCCGCCCGGTCCTGTTGTCTTCACTCTGTATTCTCTAAAAAACACCATATAAACATACAAAATATAAACAAACTGTACGACTTAATTATTTCATTTATCCATTTCATCACACACTTTAGAAACTCAGCATAAACTAGCTTATAAAAAAAAATAATGTATGTAAATGAGGCAAAATAAGTATAAATAAATATATATAATAAATAATTCTCAACATGTCCTGGCCGGCATTCGAACACGGGACCTGCTGTGTCGCAGACGAAACGCGCTGGCACTACGCCACAGAGGTCGCCATGATAAAGTTGGCAAGTGAAAAGATGTTGTCCCATTTGAAGTATATTTTTTAGTTTAATTATAAGGAATTACTTACATAAAAAAATAATTTATTTATCTTTAGGGATCTACAGTTATCGACCCCTGCCGATCGTGTGGCGCTCGGCCGCGGAAATGTTACGAGTACATGCCGGCTGCAAGCGGCGATCGCATCGCGCCCGCGCAATGCGGAAACTGCGCCCGCGCAGCGGAGCCTCCCAGACCTATGAGGATTGCATAAAACATTTCATCTTTATGTATGCGTTGTCAGTTTTATTGATAGTCGATGCAATTTAAGGAACTATTGTTTATAAATCTTATTTTAGGATTATATATTATTTAAGCATATCCTATTGGTTACATGTAGGTATTATTACATATACTCGTAGCATACACATATATAATAGCATACAACAAAACGAAGTTTTTTTTCGCGTATATATGATCACGTCTATATCCCTTGTGGCGTAGACAGAGCCAACAGTCTTGAAAAGACTGAATGGCCACGTTCAGGTATTTGGCTTAATGATAGAATTGAGATTCAAATAGTGACAGGTTGCTAGCCCATCGCCTAAAACAAGAATCCCAAGTTTGTGAGCCTTTATAGCGCAAATGATATAAATCATTACATTTATATTACTTGCGGAGCAAACTAAGCCAACAGTCATTAAAAGACTGAAAGCAAAGTATATTAATTTAACACTAAAATTCAATAAATGTAATATCTTAAGTATTTACCTATATGAAATATGTTTAAGTATATAAGTTTTAAACCTTATATACTTAAACATATTGCTATGCGAAGTTTGAACATAACTATATGCTAATAGTTATATATGTCAAATATCAAATTTTAAATACGAAGCTAGTTATGATATTGAGAAATTAATCTGATGCAATTTTTACAAAAGCATAATTCGACGCCTAATCACAATCAAAATATGCAACTGAAACTATAATATTGGTTATTCAGATCAAAAAACAATGTTTGTATTACAATCGAAACCAATGTTAAAAAATGTAAAAATAACGCTCATACAAACGACATCAACGTGCCTTTGTGCTCTGCCAAGACAACGCTTCAAGTATTGTGGCTACGCTCGGTGTACTTAGAGGCGCAAAAAATATTCAGTCTAGCTAGGTAGGTAAGGCACAACGCGTAGTTATTGCCTCGTTACGAAGCAGAACTCTTTTTGTATGATGTTATTGTAAAAATCAATTCCTATTCTTGAATGTCAGTTTTAATAAACGATTTTTGCTTACTTTCTTATTTTGATATAAAAGATTTTTTTAAATTATAAGTTTACAATCTAGAAAATATTTTTTTTAGTTTGTTAATTTGTTACATATAATTTTTTCTAAAACTATTGAATAATGTTTTTGAGTTACTTAATTTATTTAAGAAATGTATTGAACCTTACATCTATAACTGGTGAAGTTATATTTATAAACTTTTCCTGCCAGTCACCCTTTAGAAAATGCAATAGTTAAGAAATTAAGTGACAATTTAAGATGAAAAATGTTAATTAATATAGAAAATTAATAGAGTTTTATTTTAAGTAAAAAAAAATGTTTTATATATTAAGAGCTGTTTATTTTCTTTGTCTTTGATGAACCTAAGTGAAATATGAATGTACATTTCATGTTTTATATTTTTACATAATTCAATATTTTCTAATGTTTACACATAGGTACTTATGTCGTGAACCATTAAAATTTCTTATAATAGATGATGATATACGGCAAACTACTTGCATCATATTCATCAAAATGAATAAACAATATCATGCCACTTTAAGCTAAAATACTTTGGTATTTTGGCTTAAAGTGGCATGATATTGTTAAGAAAATTTATAATAAGTACACAAAATTCTCTTATATATTAAATTTTATAAAATACACTCTCAATTTTTAATAATTGAAAATCATGTTCTGGAATGTTAACTATCACGCTTTGGAGTTAGATCTGATTTATTTAATTATATTGTTTGTACAGCAAGCTTCCATGCCACAACATTAATTTATTCCATTACAGTTATAATAGGTTAACAAAGCCATTAAGTATACGAATACTTCATTTAAATGAATACTTGGGCAAACACAAAGTGTTCAAAATAAATATGAAAGTCATTTACCATCAATTAATCCCAACACTTTAACTAAAACTTACAAGTTCTACATGCAAAATAAATTACACTAAAATAATTGCTAACAGTATATTTTGATATCTTGATTGCTTTTTGAATTTAGATAAATATATTTTGAGGTATGATTAATATGAAAATAAATCATAATTTAGAATTTAAAATAACAAACTATCGTAAACATATAGAGGTCGTGCTTATTTGGACTGCCAGGCTAATTTATAAAATCATTTATCTGCCTAAGCCTGTTCAGTCCATGGAGTATATGTAGAATATTGTGCCAGATTAATAAGAAAACTAAATGTATACTAATATTATAAACCTGAAGGGTTTGTTTGTTTGTTTGTTTGAACGCGCTAATCTCAGGAACTACTGGTTCGAATTGAAAAAATATTTTTGCGTTGAATAGAGCATTTATTGAGGAAGTCTTAACGTTATATAACATCACGCTGCAACTTTTAGGAGAAAAAAATAAAGGTAAATGTGTAAAAAAAAACGGGGAAAATTATTCATCATTGAGGGCTTTAAAGATTACCAAAATAACTATGCCAGGTAGTAAAGAATATAAGTAAGCCATGATCTAAATTTGAGTCAAACTTTATTGAACCAATCAAACTTTAGAAAATAGCAAACAAATTAGGTCCTGGGGGATTTAAGTCTGTTGGGAGTAAATAGTTGGCCTGATCTACTTATTTATTTTACGGCTGAGCAATAAAAATTTTTTTGAAAAAATTTGTTGGGCAAAATATAATGTTCTTTTTTATATCTATCTCAGATTCACATCATAGTAATGTATAGAGTTTTAAAATGTGTATAAACTTTGTTTTTTTTAAGTAATCATTCTTCATCAGGCCGTGAGGTGTTGGCAGAGTAGAATTGCAAACCCTATATATTCGCATGGGTATCGTAAGAGGTGACTAAGGGATTAAACAGGTGGGCAGCAGCGCCTCCAACGCTGATTCACAACAAAGTAGAATCAAAAGATACTGCGGTCATCAACCCGCCTGCCAAACGTGCCCATGGTATATAAGCCCACCAATTCTGGGGAGGCTGGCAACTTTTATAGGCTGTTAAGGTTTAAGGCTGTTATACTTTGTTTGGATCACAATTTAAAATTGCACTAAAGACTTAATATATTGATATTATTTAGAGTTTTATTCGCTTTGTGTGCATACAGCACGGTGGACAAGTCCTCATGAAACATACAGTCACGTGGAGAGCAGCGAATGCTTGCAAACTGGTGGGTTCGCGCCAAAGCCACGGTCAACGACCCCGCTCGCATGCTCGATAAAAGTAAAACCTCATGCTTTCCGACTCACATCAAATATAAATATTCATCACAATATCATATTTGAACAGATGATATAGCAGATAACATCACCCACCTGTTTATAGGACTTCAATAAACCAAAAGACCAAGAATAATACTGAAATACATAGCGATTATTACGAGGTAAAGTGTATAATCTTAAATAATTACATGGGCAAATAATAAAACAATATTGTAATATTATTATTAGAAAATCATACAAATTTGAGATTCTTCCTAAAATATTTTAAATTATTCACAACTAGACTCATACATTATAGACTGTATAGTAATATGTTTTTGTAAATTAGTTTCTTTAATCTTTAATATAAAATATAAACTTTAAGTCTATAGAGCGATATTTTTACCTACAAGACATGTAATTATTTGAAACTATGCTAAGTTACTGTTTTCTTATTTAGGAACTAATGAACTTTATTTTCTCATTTGTATATGCTAATTAAAGTCTTGTGTAGGTAGCAGGGGTCACATTGTATTCTACTTTGTTATATTAGTAAAAATGATGACAATTCATTCATTCAATTTATACAAGTTAATTTTATAATAGATGAAAAGTTTTTGAAATAATTCGTTTAGAATAAATAAAATTAAATAATACTGATAAACATTTGCTGTTATAAAGATTTTAAAATTTTTTGCTGATATAATACTGATATTTGGAGAGGAATGAGTTATAGTGTCAAACCTAATAAAGAAAGTCCCTTATCGGTCTACGAATATATCGATTTCACTCTCAATATTTGCTGTTAACATCCAACTTTATCTCAACTTATCAATAAATAGTGATAAACGGTTCTACTTGAATATTTCAAAGACGAATTGATTCTGAACCTACTTACTGAAAGTACCTATAACTCTTATGCTGTCTTTAGCGAATACATTAAATATAGCCCAAAAGAGCCTGTTCTACTAACGAGTTTGCTATAATTTAGAGACAGTGAATATTGGAGGATATTTTATGGTAACTAAAAATTCATTTGATTTTTTTTAGAAAAGGAGGAATAGGCAAATACAAGAGAATTTGGTATCGAGATATTCTTGTCCAGCTATTTATATGACCTAAATGCTATGTCAATTATGTATTGAAATACTAAACCAAGTCAATATGCGCTACGTTATGTAGTTAGATATCAAGTTAATTATCATATTAGTATGAGCTCTCAATTTCGTGTAAAAAATAAAAAGATTGAAATGTCCATTGCAAAGTGAGCGTAGATGAAAAGTGAATCAACCTGACGTTCGCTTGTGCGGCCACTGGCGGTCGTTGCCCTCACAAATTTTCGTTTCGTTGGTTGCGATTGCGACGTTGTGTGCGTACTCCCCCTCCCCCCACTTCCCATGAGCCCCTGCCCCCCATCCCATTCTGCCAACGAGAACATCACGACTAGCTCACAGAACCATTGTTCAATCGTATCGACAAAAAATCAATTTCCTCCGAAGAGTACACGAATAAATCCGCAGCACATCACTCCAATCTATGACATATCCTTCCTTTTATTTGCAAACACCATTTTATTTTTGCTCTTGATTCACGATCTCTTTGTTCGAAGATATAATAATTGTCTAATTTATAGAAAAATAAATAAATGATCCATACTCGTGGTATCCATATCTTTGCACGTGTTGTTTTGTTGTGATCACCGATAAAATATTAAATTTATCGCTGTTTTAAGATGTTAGTTTTTTTACTGAGCATTGTTTTGTTTTGTTTCTTATTTATAATAAAGTTCAATATTGTGCAGTTAGGCAATATTTCGTTCATTAAGTGTGATTGCTAACTAAGGATTATACAAATGAAAGAAGGTCGAGGTGAGGAGTGACCGGGACTGACACCGGGAGGTAAGAGGGCTTTCTTCTGCGGCAACTACAAAAATGTAAACTACAATAAATCTTTATTGCTACAAAAAAACAGGTTCTTTAGTTAAATTGCTTTTTTACATTATGGGCAAAAGGCGGCTTTAAACACTTAATCCCTTTCTCTTTCAGGAACCTTTAATGTACCTAAGTAATAAAATCTATTTAACTGGGCCATTTGTTTTTCAAGTCAACTGACGACGCGTATCAGCGGAAGAAATGGCGCCTTAAGATTAGGAAAGCCGACCCCGCGTAACGGGAAGAGGCGAGGACAAAGAAGAAGAAGAAGATTTGTTTTTCCAGTAGACAGCTATACAAGTATTGTGTAAGTAGGTAGTTTCTTTTTTGTTTGTGTTAAACTTAGCTTAATACTAATATAAAAAACTATAATTATTATCATTATTAGGCCACCCAGCTGACAACGTGGCTTTTTTATCTTTTCGAGACCGTTGGCTCTATCTTCCCCTTAAGGCATAAAGACTAAATTAAGAACAATGATATATTTATACCCAACCTACTTATAGGTATGTATAAACTGTATTGTATCATAAAACTATTCTATCCTTGCCCATTCATTTATTATGTTTTTACAGCTGCTACTTCTACGTAAATGTTTATTTAACTTTTTGTGAAAATCAAATTTTTAATGTATACAATACTATCTACATTGTTACTTACTACTGAACCTACCTACCTACTAAACCTAACTACTCGAAAATTCGTATAAAGAAATATATAATTAAAAGTCTGGAAAAGGAAATTTCACAGGAACTATATAGTTCCCGTGGAATTTGCAAAAACCTGTATTCTTTTGAATGTGGCTCTAAATTTGCATAAAGGTGGTGCTATCCGCGCGGGCGAAACTATGGGTAATTAACTACTCTACTTATATAAGAAACATTCATGCTAAAATTATTTTTACCACTGAACTTAATGCCACGGGCATTTTCTGCCAGCCGAACCGTTGGACCAAACTTAAAAAGATATTCGGTGGTGGAATTAAGAGTGCATGACATAAATAATTTTACAAAAATATATTAGACAAAAAAAATTACAAATTTTTAAATGTAAAATTAATCAATAAAATGTTATGTCGTTTGTTGTAAGAAATTGTATCGGTAACTTCATAGCACGAAACTATTTAGTTTCGTGCTATGAAGTTACCAAAATAATGAGTTGTCAAAATTAAAAAAAGAACGTACTTACTTGAACACTTAGCTACATGGACAAGTATCTTTGCCTCCTCAATAAATCGAAGGATAAACCAAAAAAAAGTTGTTGGACAAGACACAGATTTAACAACAAGGACACCTTGGCCATGTTATGGTCTTTTAAAACCTCTATTTTGATTACCTGTTAGAATAAGTCCAAAATGCCGCCCGCCGTTTATATTTTTTAGATAATGTTAAATATAAAAAAGTCACAATTCTCAAATATTTTCTCTAGAGCTCATTTAGACAACAACCAATTTTAAGTTGATTTCTTTCCGATCTTTGTATCCGATTAAATTTTATAATACAACAAAGACTTTTAATTCAAAAAAAGAACAAATATGAACAATTTTCTTTCTAAAATATCAAAACTATGGCGGCAAATTGGAACCGGAATAGAGCGAGGCAGACAAAAAGCGCGATATGAAATAGAATGATGTTGTTGCAAGCTAGGCCTTGTCAATGACCTCTATTTCGCCACCGAACGTTACAAAACCAGAGGTCGACGATTCGCGTCACGCTCACGCCTCTCGCATCCGTCGTTATAAAGCTTTAACTACAATTATGTATTCTACGCTTTGATTTAAGCTTAACTTTTTTGGTCATTATGTAATTTATTTTTATAATAATTTTATTATTGGTTCAATGTGTTTAAGTAAATTTGTAACTGAATTCCGAATATTAAAATGGTGGAATTTGGCTTTGAATAAATAAATTGTAAGATTCTATGCAAGGAGGACGCAAAAAAAAAACTCAAAGCATGACTGATAGAAGAGGTAGCGCCTATTCTACAGCTACCTTTTTATCCCGTCCCAAACATTACGTAGGAGTAGAGTCTGTGCTGGTGCTGGTACTAAAATAAAGTAGACTTTGCTGACTTTAGGGGTTATAAAGAGAGTCCTCCATTATATTTATCATTCCTCCTTTATAATATAGGTCCTTTAAACAGAAGGAAATATAATAGACATAAAGTCAAATCAATTAAAAAGAATGACGTATTTAATGTGTATTTATTTTGCCGTGATTCACCGAGACAATCTATCACGCCGAAATGATTGTTAATGTCAAAGAACGGTAAGACAACGACATATTTCTAAATGGTGTGAGTGTAGCTGTCAGATGGCGAAGATAAAGTCATGGTGACGGATTGATAGAATGACAATTTGGTGAGTAGGCCAGCCACCACGGAAGACACCGGTCGCGGTTCACCATGGTTCAATGTGACACTTACCGACGTCATAAGCAACTTTCCTACTAGCAATGCGCTTGCTTGCGACGCTAGCGCTGCGCGTCGCACACGGTGGTCACAAGAACCATTTTGCGCCACTTTTCTACAAAATATATTAATTTATACCACTATGACTATTCTTCGCGCCGGCCGTAGTGTCTGTGCCGGCGCGGCGTTAATTGACGTAGTCTCGGAAAATCTGTCATGAGAATACTTGAAATCATTCGCTCCATGACTTTCATATAAGTATATAAAGAAGAAATACTTTAAAACAAAATAAAGTGTTACTTTCTACTCCTCTTTACAAAAATTGGAAAATTAAAAAGATGTGCTTAAAATAAATTAAACACGTCTTTTAAATTTTTAAAAATCTGTGTAAATTTTGTAATTGAAAAATACAAAATTTGGTTATGAAATCTTCATTTCCTAGTATACCGATAAAATGACTCTAAATAATTTAGTTTAATACAAAACTTATATTTATTTGATTTATAAGTTAAAGTATGCAGAAGTTGCTTTTGACTCGTTGACTTCGGGTTCCGAAGCATAGTCGCCGAAGTTGTAATCGCAAACACGAAGAGTGAGATTAAGACAATTTTTTTTGTCATATTTATATTACACCTACATAAACGAAGAAATACAATTAATCTGAATCTTAAACTACACGAACAAAATTAACCAAGTTTAAGATTAACAACACATAGATTAATGGAATCATATTTGCTACTTATAGTAAAAATACCTTATCTATTTCTTCGTATGATCCTTTCGAATACACATCTTTCAAATAAATACCAATAGGTCTTACCCTGAAGTCGATACCCTGAGCCTGATACCCATCAACTTTACTTATGTAGGCCTAAATAGTAACTCAAATAGACTCAAAATTGAGTTTAAGTTCAATGAATATTCAAGTATGTAACTATCATAATTTCATCTCTTCTAGACTTCAGGACCCAGTGGTTTGGGCTTTGCGTTGACAGTCAGTCAATTACTTATTAAAAGAAGAATGGACTTACCTTTAAAATGAGCATATTGCTAATGGAATGAGGCAATAGTCTTATGAAAGGTTTTCGATGACTTGTATGATGCATTGATTTTGTACTTACCTCTGAACTAAACCACAGAAATCTGTCAGATCGTGATTGAAAACTAAATATAGAGTATTTAATAAAATGTCTATCAATATTCTAGTCTAATCAATAATCTGCAAAAACTGACCGATTTTCTTAACAAAAAAAAGGTCTTTTAATTTTTGTATGTATGTTTTGTTTAATCTATTGACAGATAACTTTAATTCACAGTTTTCTATTCTCAGGTTCATTCCTTAATATCTAGTGGCGATTCTTTATTCAACCATTACATGTATAAATAGAAATATCAGACAGCATTGAGTCTCAACTCCACAACACACTAAAGTCCAGTTTGTCCAGGAAGCGAATGTATAAGTACTGCGTCTTCTACATAAAGAGGTCGTTGGCACTCTCTCTGCTGGCCCTTTCATAAGAACGAAAGAGATAGGGGAATGTTTCCAAACGTGATAAATATTTAATGGTATGGTAACTAAAGACAAGAAGAAATGGGGAAATAAACATTCGTAAGTACATTTACATATTAATGAGAATGACTGACTGACTTTACAAACAATCTATATTAGTTCAACAAAAGTTATCAGTGTCTTTTAAACAAATTATTTTAATGTACAAAAGCAAAAGAATGATGAATGGCTTGGTTGGATCGCGTATAGGTATATACACAATATATTGTTTGAAATTTTCTTATTTCTCTCTTATCAACTATGTTAAGTTCTCAATCATATTTATATATGATCCGATGGGTCCCTAAGGTGCAAGTACCGCTTTGTAGCGCCTGCGCCCCGTGTAGCCGGGATTCTAACGGGACTCGTCCTTTCATTTTACTTTTTTCTAAACTCGGACCGGCTAAGGCATGCGTTCACTTTTAATGAAGCTTAGTCTTTTTTTTTTGTTTTTTATGAAATCCCCTGGCCTTTTCTATATCCGGGCATGCACAAAAATACAAGTTTCAATTAAAGTAATATTAATAGATTCGTTCCTCAAGTTGTTGACGTTATCCCATAAAACAGCATACCTACTAATTTAACATTACAAAAATATCTCAGTTACTTTACATTCTATTCTATTGTAAATAGTATTTATGTTTGATATACCTACACCAATAGCATTCAGCAAAACCATATCCATAATCTGGATCTATTAATATTTATATTGCATAGTACTTATTGCGCCTAAGTAATTTCTTAGTTGGATATGTAGTTATCAACTAAGAAGGAGAAAAGAAAAATATGACATCCTTCAAAAACTTGATACCTACCTACACAAAACTTAAAACTATACTGCAAAGATAATATGCAAGTAATGTTGGTACTTACCACATTCATAAAAAAAAACTTGGCTTGAAGCGTAACAGAATGAAGAAACCTTTATTTTGTTTCCTAAATAAAAAAAGATTAAAACGTAATCGATAAAAAGGTAACAGTGTTTCCTTTAATTAAATTCAACAACGGTAATCCTGTACACGTTATTGAGATGAAAAAGCCTTATCACCTGGCGGGCGATCAATCCATTAGTTAAAGTTTACCAAAAAAGTTAACCTATTATATTCATAATGCAACTGTTCCCTGACAAACGTCGGATAACGGGGCCAAAGGGTTATGGGACCATATGCGCCTGGCCCAAATACCGGATATGGGTTAAGTAATCACAGGTTTTTGCGTCCTCGCTATTAAACCCCTTTCTTTTGTTAGCTATAACAGTACTTTTTATTTTAAAAGACGACATTTGCACGCAGAGGCAGTCTGTTAATTGAATTGCTTACAATTTAAAATCGATGCCTTTTCAAAGTTGTTCAATCTGGCGTAGTATATTCTTTTGAATACTTTAAAACCTTCAAAATACTCACGTACCTAAGTTTTAATTTCACATTTTACATATATTATTTATGTAAAAAACAATACTTTAACTGTTATTCGTGTCTTTTATTATATTTTTATGACCAAAAAAGCTACTTAGACCGTACCATGTTAAAAGTGAAGGTTTGGTCAATATTGTATTGATACTTCAAATTGGTCACTGGATGGAAAAAATAGGCAGTCATCAATCTTCTTTATTGTTTGTTCTACAAGACCGTTAGTTCCACAAAATGTTCAGCGCTATTGATCCCGGTTTACACAGAGAACTGTTAGATATGACAACATCTTGTGATGGCAAAAATGCACTTTTGTTAAGGTATACAGAAATGTTGCTGACGCTACAATGGAATACTACGGCACGGGAGCGACCGTTAGGTACGCGCACAAAAAGTGCATAAATAAAGCAAAGTCAAGTTACCACAAAATGCTGCTTGGAATGTTTTGTTTCCCATTCGGTTCTATACTTTGAGAAGAATGCACTTACACTTAATGCATTTTGTTTTGTTTTTCCAGTTTCTGAAAATATTAATATTGTTTCTACCCGTTCAAATTTCTATAGCAGACAAATACTTCAAGAAATCTACAATGAATGCAATGCAAAAATAGTATTTGGCAATAAAACCATAAACCCATTTAGTGCCGGCTTCGCTCTTATTTTAATGACCAACACTACCTAAGGGTTTTCGGGAAACTGTTTTTTCTCTCTTCGCTCTTCAAAGTTGTTAACTATTTCTTTATAATATTTTCATAACGATTAGGTATGTCCTAATAGTCACTAAAAATCTTTTAGTATACAAAAATCTGTGATTTAAAAATTAGCCGCAGACGACCACCATTTACTCATATTGATCACAGTATAACGTACTTAGAAGTACATATTTATTTTCACTTTTCACCTTATCAAGCCATAGGTACGATAGAGAGCTCGAATAGTGCGCGGGCGCAGGCGACGCGTGGTTCCCGGAATCGCACGCTTTCCACAGCCGCCGCGCGAACTGCATCTCCCCGGGGAAATGCACGCGGGTTCGTTGCACTTACAAACTCATAACCCCCTTTCTAAAGCGCCGATCCAATTATGTGCACTTTCGCAAGCCGCTACTGTCACTCGCCTAGATACGGATAGGAAACACGCAGTACGCTAGTCGCTGGCTCCCACCTGCCGATGCTCCTTTTTGGAGTTGTCGTTTCCGTTCATAATTTAGAATTGATTCTCAAATTTTCTTTTTATCCTTTTGGTTATAAAAGCGTGATAATAGCATACTTCAAGTAAAATAAAACTAAAAATAAAAAAGGATTTATTTCGAGTACACCATACAAAAAGAAAACAAAAATAACATTCTACAGGTACTGTACAGTTGATAATATTTTAACATAACATATAATCACGTTTATATCACCTGCGGAGTAAACAGAGCCAAAAGGTTTAAAGAATTTATTTTCTCAAAAGAATTACATAATTCACTTACCGAGAAAATACAAAGATATAATTAAACTATTGTACGTACCTAATCAATAAGATTTTACATATCTTTCGTGCCATCTGGACATGTTTGCACTATATAAACTATCACTGATGACACATCACTTAACAATAAACAAAATAAAATGCAGCTAAGAATTAGGATTTCGGTATTAACTTTTAAACGAAACATTTCATTATTTTTTATGTGAAGCAAGCATCTGAACATAAAATACTCTTAAAAACTTAAAATCAATGAGCAAGTAACAAAGAGGGTAGACTGCATTCGTGTTCTAAAGACAACTACTTACACTTGTTTATTAAGGCGTGTACATTAGTGTATAAGCTGTAGCGGAATAGCATATTTCTATAACGAGTGATATATTTTTGCAAATTTAACAGTGATCTATAATTAGTTTATAACATAATTCAAATCACTATAATTATACGTATCAATATCAATATCCCTATCACAGTATATTATTTATTAGTAAAACGTTACATACTTATATAAATGCAAGTATAAATATTTAACATATATTATAAGAATTTGCTTTTTATACTTATTTTACATATGTATATACTATATTTATACATTTATACACATTATTATGAGAGGTCCTTTAATATGTGACTTTTTAGCAACTTTTTAAATGTGAAAAGTGATTTCGATTCTTTTATATCCTTTGGCAATTTGTTATAAGACTGTGCACCTTCATACATAATATTCTTTTTTCCAAGCCAACAGTCATCAAAAGAATAAAAGGCCACGTTCAGCGGCTTGGCTTAATGATAGAATTGAGATTCAAATTATGATAGGTTGCTAGCCTATCGCCTAAAAGAGGAATCCTAAAATATATAGGTATTACCGATATTTGCGCCTTTTGAGGTTTTCTACCTCATTTGCAACAGCACCGGCCTTAGATTTGATAACCTGAAGATGAAAGGGCGCAAGTATGTCGACGCAAATAGCATCCCCCACCAACGGCCGCCCCAATCTCCAGGGCACCAAACCATCTGGTTTCTTGCTATCATCCTGAGCCAGACCGTTTGGTTCTAAAACGGCTGGAATATGGATGGTGGCAAGAGTGCGGAGGATTATATTATTTAGGGCGACATGGTGTCCTTAGCCGCACCTAAACGCAATGCTATTGCCAGACGGAAGGCGTCACCATAAAGCAAGGTGTCCAGGTTAGCCGATGGTAATGCCTGCAACCCAAGACCACATTCCCACTTATACGGCTAAAGTTTCTAGTAAATTATCTTGTGCAATTCCAGAGAGCAGCTTATATATGCCTTTGCGAGGATGGATTTACGGGATAATTGATATCAATAAGATTATAAAAAAATTATAATCACATTTCCAAAACAGCCAAGGTTTGATTACATAACATTATTTATAAGATAAAGAAAACATAATCATATATCCAAAACAGTCGGGTACATGAATCGTAAATGAAGGCAGCGCAACTTATTAAATATCAATTGTACTTATTATCTTTATGAACTCTAAGCTTTTAAGTCAATAGATAAAAAGCATTATTCTTCTAATTGGCTTATAACTTAAGCAGCTCCAACAAATGCATTTTACAAATCATACAGGTAATCTTATTTTTTTACATAACATGCTTAAGTATTTCGAACACATTAGTCAAATTCCTTCATTTTTATATTTATCGGAGCATATTCTTAACTCAAGATACCAGAATATGGAATAAATAAAACCGTGAAATCCTCATAGCAACGAGAAATCAGTTTTCGCGTGGATGTATTTTCTCGGTGGATGTTCCGAAACCGTCTCGAGGAGAGTTTCAGCGGAACCAGCGGCCGTGGCGCGGGCGCACGCCATTGAAAACGAACGGGGCAATGAACCCGGCGACTTCTCACGGCACTTACACTAGACAATTTAAAACAAATTTACATGAGTATGAGTTTAATACAAATTTTAAATTAAATTTGCAATACCTATATTACAACTAAGAAATATTAAAAATATATGTGTTGTTTCATTGAACGGACATGCAGACACGGAAGGAACATCTAAACTAAAGAGAAGAAGAAGTGAAAAAGGTTTTTTACATTAAGCATTTTTCATATTTAATAAACCAAATATTTGGGAGAGCAGATTTATAAGTTATTCATTCTGTTGGAACTCGAGCTTGATAGTTTGTAAAATTAACGAAATGTCAATCTGGTCAACACTGAACACCGAAAAACATTTAACATTGTTGTTATTGCATATTTTTTTTTATTTTATCATATTTTCTTTATTTTATATTCATATTGTAATTTTAATTAACAATTTAAATCATAATACACAGGTAAAATTACTTGCTTAGTACCTCTTTGCTGTAACTAACATACCTAGCAATCTCAGTGATGTGGAAAACTTTCTCAGTGTATAATTTTAAAATAGAAATCTATGGCTAGTTGTTAGTCTTAAAGTTTTTGTGCAGAATTTTTGCTTCGCACATTTTCTAGGTTTGTGCTACATCGGACCTATGGCGGCTAGACGAGTTGAACTTGTCATGAGTGATTGCAGAGAGAAGGGAGGAGGGGATAAGAGTGCATTGACACACTTACCTACAACAGACTGCAGCGGCGAAATTGCATCGGCGGCGGCGTGTCGTCGCTGGCTTCTGCGGATATAGAACCACCAGCGTCATCAGACCTCTCCTTCCTCCCCCACACTCGGGAAATCGGTGAAACAAATTGCGAATCTACTGAACTCTGCAGATCAACTTATAATGGTTGCGTTACAAACCACTGACGCCTCGGAAAAGTGGAATGACGTCGTTTCACTTACCAACACGAACTTAGAGAGAAATGGAAAAACTTGTTGATTTTACTCAGGCTAATAGAGAACAAGGTCGAAATAAAAAGATTTATTTTTTTATTGGTTCCTCACATTAGGTTATTATATATTAAGATGAAATTTATAATTCAAATTTCGAGAAGATTGGTTCAGTAGAAAATGCATGAAGAGACAACAAACAAACATACATTATTTATAATATTAGTTGGAATGGAGCGACAACTTCTAGCACAAGCTTGTACTTGCTTAAATGGTGATTATATTTGATTAAAACCAATTACTTAATTTTTCAGTGACAATTTTAAATACTTCATATTAACTGTGCATCTGCGCCGTGAGGTTGCCGGGACTTTAGAGTAGGACCACTCCCGCTCTTTCCCATGATGTCGTAAAAGGCGATTAAGGGATAGGCTAAAAATTGGAATTCCTCTTTTGGGTGCAGACCTCTCACTATTTATTTTAATAATATATATTTTCATTTCTTAATATTGAAATACATAGGTACATACATACATACATAAAATCACGCCTCTTTCCCGGAGGGGTAGGCAGAGACTACCTCTTTCCACTTGCCACGATCTCTGCATACTTCCTTCGCTTCATCCACTTGAAATACAACTAAATCAAATCCGTATAAATCACATTCGAACAAATCGTGATTGTTTTGCAAAACCTCTGGCGACATAAAATATTCATGATTATGAGAAGTAACGGGATCATAGTATACACGTTGTATAATTGATGGCGCGCAATGCAATGTGAATGCGCGTTGCACTTGACACGGTCGCGGGGTCAACGACAGCGCAACACTCGCGGTATTGTTGCCAGAACTTTTACAATTGTGTACCGTATCTGACCTCTTGTGTAAGATTCCGGCAAGATATGGTCGCGTTCGAAATTTTAAAAGTCAATACAAAGCTTTTTTATGACATCGGAAAGCTGAGCAACTCTAGTTAGGTGGTCTAAACTTTTTAGATTCATAATCGAGTACCTGATTGACCGAGCGCTGCTTGGTGGACGTCAGAAAAACCAATATAGTAAAAACAAAAATAAAAACCTCACCTCCGACGTGAAAACCGATAGCACTGATTTTTAACTGTTTCAAACTTGGAATAACTACTCAGTAATTATTCATTTCGGTAACTCGTAATTATTCACAGCATTGACTAATTTTTCAATGGTTTCAAATGACATCAGAAAAAAAACAATTATCGTTGCCTAGCAACCATCTCGTACGGAAAAATTAGTAAAAAAAAATGGTTCATAAATAACAAAATCCCAGACATGGGACATGAGAAAATTTTGCAAAATTGCCCATTAATATAAGTTCGGAGAAGGGCATTGGATACCTTTCATCCCGGTATAATCTAAAGGTTCCGCAGGATTTTCGAACAACCTGTATTCTTATGTAGCACACCTATTACATATCTTGTGAGTCACCTAAACCGTTTGAATCGATCGTGCCAGTCCTTAGTCCAGTTGCCTGAATGTGCAGGTTTCCTCACGATGTTTTCTCTTACCGTAAGCTGATGCGCATGATGTTAGTATTTAAACTGATGTAATAAATTCGAAAATAGTCGTTAGAATCCTACCTCGGCCATGTACATAGCCGAGGTAGGATTCGAACCTGTTGCTTTCAGCTCATCACGCATTTAAACCGGGAACTTTACCGATTTGACCACCGACCTCATATTTAATAAATCATATAATTATTAACATATTTATATAATTTAACATTTAATTATTTTTATTTTTTGAACGCTCCTGTAAATGGAATATTAATCCAGCACACTCTCGGGTTAAATGGAAATACAAAAAAAAAATACGTGTATTAGGCAAAATATGAAAGCACTTGTTGACTTACCGATGTAAGTAAGCTATTTTAATTTATATTTAAAATATTGACACTGCCACCTATTTCCGATTAGAAAACTTAATTTTTTCACATGCATTATGCATTAATCGCCACTTTTTTTGCATATGGTAATAATTAATTAAAATAAAGTTTGATTGGCACAACGAAGAAAAGAAAAGAGACTAGAAAAGCACAGCAAGCCTCGCAACCATCTTGTATGGAAAATATTATTTGGGTAAAAAATGGGTAAAAATTTAGAAAAACGAATATTCCCAGACATCCTAGCTAAATCGATTTACCCCCGTGATCAAGAACGCTCAAACAAATATTGCTCGTTTAATAGAATAATAAATAATTAGTAGTTTAGTATAATAGAATCAAAAAATAATCTCCCATTATTTCATCGTATACAATTAATTAAAAATATTTTGAATTAATTGTATACGATGCTGGAGCAACAGCGCCCTGTTACAAACACCGAAATAAAAAAACAGGATGAGCGCACCATGGATATACTGAATGTCTCGTTTTGTTTCAGGTAGGTACTAAAGGCCATTAAAGAATACTTATATTTGCTTAAAGTGGGTATCTTCAAAGGCAACAATACAACCGGGACAATGCCAGGCGGATTATTATTTAAAAGGAACAACAGTCACTGCCCTTCTTTACTGCCTGTATTGTATTCTTCTTTTTACTTAAAAACAGATAGAAACCTAACAAATATTGCAGATAAGTAAAATGGAAATAAAGCTTTTATTATTTTTCTAAGTAAAACAAATTCCTTACCTTCCAGAAAATGTATGCATAACTCAAGTGAGGTCATTGCCAGATGAGAATGCAATTTCTCCACATTATTTTACTACTTCCTAATATAGATCAAAATGAGTTTGTAAGAATTACGTATTGTGTATTTCTTAATTTATTTTATCGTTTTCTTATGGCCGTAGGTGCATCTTGGACCATGCAAATATTAGATGGAGATTGTAAAGGTATCCTTTTTATGTTGCAACTTCTTAATTCGAATTGCTGCATCAGAAAACAAAAATCTTTCGCTTATTTCTATGAGCGCACGTTATTGCCTTACTCGATGGAACCTCTACTCACATCTATGGTAGGTAAACTAACTCAAAGCCACATATCAAAGTGAGCTCAGCAAAGGTGTCCAAGCGTGCGTATTGCGAGGTGACAATGAAAGTAGGTACGTTGCGTTTCTCGCTTGCGATAGTTCTCCGGAATAAGGCCAGCAGCGTTCAACGGCCCCAATCGCGCCGTTACCGTGAGCGCCACGCTGTTGCCACAAAACATCGAGACTATAGGTATATACAAATATAGAAACATAAGATCATCGTCAAACTTCCGACGTAGGTCCCAGTAGAATCCCCTAATATCTGAAGGGTAGTCCGGGATACGCTTATGACCACGAAGCTATGATAAAATCCATGCACAATTCTTACATATCACTTCTTTGTCTTGTCTTATAACAAGTTGCTAGCTTATCGTCACAAATAAAATTCACATATATGAGTGCAATTGCGTAGGAAGAAAAGCAGTTGGCGCACACTATGTTTTACCACCACAATCATCCATAACTCAAGGAAACCCAACCCAACTTCGATGGTTATCTCGTTATACTTTCGCTAGCCGTAAAGGTTTATAGAATTTAATAATGTTTGATTCTAATTAACATTGATATAATAGACGATAATTTTAATTTTAATGCTGGAAACACATTAAATTCGATGTTCCATTTTTTTGCCTTCCAAACTAAGAGAAATTTTATTTTTCATCATTTCTTCATTTCATAATAGAAATTTTGCTTTTTTTTTACTTGTTCTTAAAAACTCATAAAATTTATAAATAGGAACCATTTTCTAAAACCGAAACTGTCGGTTAGTTCAATGAAGCATTATTTTTTTATGTTCGATGTTTCATTTTACAGCCACCGAGCGTCGACCAGCAGTGCCAAGAAATGAATTTTGCACAAAAATCTGATTATTCTTACTCAAATTTCAATATTTTGAATGTTCGGTTGTTAAGTTTAAAATTATTTATATATCGATGTCGAAACTTTTGTACTAATATGGTAAATAAAGATTTGTAATTATGTTTGTTTCGAAACAGAAATTGAAAATTTCTCTCTTTACAATCATCTCTTTCTCCTTCTTATTAATATTCCAAATAGTATAATATCTAGGTTTTTAATTTTGGTAAAAAAGTAATTTCAAGACTTGTGTTAATGGGTTACTTACTCAATGATACTTTATACATATATGTCAAATTACGCCTCTTTCCAGGAGGCGTAGGCAGAAATTACAACTTAATAACATTTTTCACAATGAAGTGAATCGTCGCTACCGCCATGTAGCACGAGCGATGATTCGGCTCACCCGCCACCAAAGAGATGATCTTCCCAGTGCCAGGCTAGGTATTATGCCTGGAGAACCGCGGCTCCGAGGATGTTTTATCGGAGGTTGTATATATGCTCCAATCCGTGAAACCTTTGCTTGCGCGAATAAGACTCTTCGCTGATATTGGCTGAGAGCGTCGCATGATTGGCTGTTGTGACTTGTGGCGAAGGGATGTCGCCACACCTGCATACTTCTTTCAGCTTCATTCATATACATCAATCTCTTCACTTCATGCAAGCTTGTTGTTTTGGGATGCTGTGGACTTGACTTTTCTCCTAGACGTCCCCAAATTGATCGGTGCTATTAAAGATTTTGTTAAAAATCGATACCGATATCTCTATACTATACTATTTAAAATATATATATAAGTAGTTTATAACTATGATTGTTTATTATAGGCTTAGGTTAGGGACTTTGTATGTATCGCGACAAAGCCGTGGTGAGCCGCTAGTTCTTACTTTATATATATGTACATATATATAAACAAGTAATTAACATCCTAGACACAATAAAAAAACCTTATTTATTATAATCATGAATTCAAGCCAGGAATTAAAGAGGTGAGGATTATATAATTATTATATAATCCTTAATATATTTTGTAAGCAACAAAATATATTAAGGATACAAAAAATATAAAATTCGGAGAAACAGTGTAGTTTGAACATCAGTTTAAAGTGTCACAATCACGAGCCCCCTCTCGAACTTATGCTAATATCATAAAATATGCGGTGACCGCTGCTAAACCGCGCTCTGATGGGATACCAGAGACGCAATTGGCTGATTCTGTTTACGAAATGGTAATTTAAACACGCAAATCCGCTGAGTTGGTTTGAAACTAACACTGTCTTGATTTTATAAGTCCTTAAATAATTCAAATTATTCTGTGGACACTGGATGTAACAAGTTGACACATTGAATACCTACACATTATTTTCTATATCAAGCTTCTTTTTGTCATAGCGCATGGAAATGCCTTGCCAAAGATTGTATCTTAGGGTGAAACCCGTCACTAGTCACGATGTACTAAAACATTAATCAAATTTTGAGAAAATTTATCCAAAAATAGCCATTTTTTTAATAAATAATTACAAAATTAAATGAGAATTGGTCCAAAAATCTGGAAAGTTCGTGCCCCGGTAGAAAGTAATAACGGTGTAGGCAATACGTGTTGTGTGCGCAAGCGGCAGCGTGATTCACGAAACTGGCCGGTGACATAATAAACTGAATTAACATAATTGCGCGCCGCCAAAAAACCCCTTTCTTTTCCTTCACTCTTACTCACTGTTTACACTACTCTACGATTTAGATGGCGACGGGGAAACTGGACGACACTGGACGTGCTTGAAACTTTTAGTTTAAGTTGGTTGTATGTTGGTTGCACAACATTGTTGGTTGTATCTTATAAAGGCAGACCCTTTCTCATTTAATTGTTTTAGCCATAATTTATGCTTTACTTATATGAATATCATTTGATGACCGAAATCACTTTTTCCATTTAATGTGTTTGTATCATAAGATTACTGAATTTATGATATGATACTGGGTCCTAGGATTCTGTTCTCGTATAATACGTTTATAATACGTCGTATATAACGTTTGCCTAATGTCATCAAAAATATAAATTTATTGAATTGTTTCATAATCTCTCATCAATGTCAATCTCATCATTGTATTTGCAGCAGGCTCCATCAAAAAACCGGCATCCTCCCGCAGATAAAGGAGCGCCGGCGCAACCACTATGTGGGCGACTGCAGCTGCTTTCCGGTAATGTAACAGTCGCGTATGGCTGTAAGAATTCTGCTGGAGGTTCGTTGAACTTTCGCGAGTGCAGAACGAAGCAGGGTGGGGAGCCACACTAGGTCACACCCGGCCATCGGCACACTTACCTTGACTCGACGCACTCCTCGCCGCACAGATCTGCGCTTTGCCGACGTTACTATAGAAAACTAGGCAACCACCAGGCCGATATGTAATGCAGTTTAGTTTAAAATATCCTTTTGGAGAGAAAGAATTTAGATCTATTGTCCTTTTACCGAAGGTATTGTTATCTCTTCTCTTTATATTAAAAAATAATACTTAACAATAATTAATAAAAGCGTGACACGTAACAGCCTACTTTATTATACCCAGGATTGATTTGCATACGTTTATAATAGAAGTATGAAAGAGTCCTCTTAGATCTAAATATATTACATTGTATCCACTGCCATCCACTTTATACTAGAAAAAATATGTTTACGAGTACAGAATCTATGCAATTACAAGGTGTTCTGCTAATAGCACCCCGTTCTCTATCAGATGTAAAAAATACACAATAGTTTATATATTTTACAGGTCAGATACATTAAATGTTATCTACATCTGGACCAACTACCTAATTTTTGTGAAGATACATCGCTCAGGGCTTGGAATGCTGTCTCAGAAAGTAATCGCGATAAGACAGGCAAATCGGATTGAAACACATGCAATTTTTACAGAGGCGCCTGACAGCTTAATTCAAAAATTTTTTTGTAGGGCTTATGCTGAATACATTAAAAACATGATGGCATGCTCTATAAGTCTGTAGCTATATAAAAATAATATAAGTAAAATTTCATTTTTTAATAAGAAACAAATTAACACATATACTTTTCCAGAAAATAATTTAAATTTCATAATTGTTTAAAGATAAAGATGACGGCTACTAGATACAACAATTATCTCAAATAAGCGCAGGAATATTAACGTTGTTATTTATTGCATATTATAAAACTGAGACACCCAAATTGTTGCAGAAAACATGAATAGTAAGTACGTAGAAAGCCGATTAAAAACTGGCTTCAAGGAATCGCACAGAACACAAAATATTTTAAGAAAATATTATTTCGTCAACCATTCTAAGGAGGATTGTTTACTTATTTTTATAAAGAATTTAAATATTTTTTCAATTACGTAATAAGAATGTTATTTATAATATTAACATTGATTTCAATAAGTTTTTTTTAGAGAAATATATTTAAATTTTAAAGGAATGTAAGGATAAAGACCCAAAGTACTAAAGTGTAGAAGAGAGATTAAAGAGAATAAGGAGGAGTTAGAAGAGCTCAAAGAAAGCTTAAAATCTTCCTATCCAAAAATGTCCTTATCTTAGAAATAAATGTTTCTGAAATTATGATCTACAACTAACCACACAAAATGTCTATTTTATGTTAATATTATATAAAAATGTCAAGACTAGATTGTATGTTGGCAATACTTAAAATATGTAAAGATATACTCTGAGCTTTTAAGTAACATGGCAATGAAAAGGGTCTTACTCCTGCATGAAGAACGCCTAATTATGATGCCAATTTTGTCTCGATTTTTAAATTCAAATATTAGGTAAATTCCTATACCCTACGTAGGTAGGTAGGTAGGTTCAGATAGGTATTAATAAATTTATAACTTTATAATGGTTCTTCTGTCATTACTGGGAGATCAGGACTCTCGCTAGAACGATGCATCCAGGGATATATACAGGAGGATAATCGACTATCCCCAACTCGAGTCGCGTGGATTCAATAGGAAGCGACTACAATATAAAACACTAACTTTATTTTTGAATTTTTTGTCTGACTGTCTGTATGTATGATCACGCTTATCTTCGAAAGTACTGAACCGATTTACTTAAAATTTTCACCAATTGCTTTGTTTTAACTTAGAAAAACATTTAAAGTTTGCTTCATCAATCAGTTCACTAAAAAAAAGTTATTGTCATTTAAATGAACTCAAGGCATGAGTTTGCCTGCAAATAAGTTAGATACAAAATTTAAAATTCAAAGTCATTTATCATTCTACGACAGCATTATACCTAAAAACATCTATACTAATATTATACAGCTGAAGAGTTTGTTTATTTGAACGCGCTAATCTCAGGAACTACTGGTTCGTATTGAAAAATTCTTTTTGGGTTGAATAGACCATTTCTCGAAGAAGGCTTAAGGCTATTTAACATCACGCTGCAACTATAAGGAGCAAAGAAATAATGGAATATGTGAAAAAAAAACGGGGAAAATTATTCATCATTGAGGCCTTCAATGATGCCCAAAATAACTATTCCACGCGGACAAAGTCGCGAGCACAGCAAGTGTCAAATAATTTTTTGGCTTGTAACCGTTCAAAACTGAAATGCTATTCTAAAAAAATTTATGTTATACATACATACAAACATACATATAATCACGTCTATATCCCTTGCGGAGTAGGCAGAGCCAATAGTCTTAAAAAGACTGATATGAGATTCAAATAGTGACAGGTTGCTAGCCCATCGCCTAAAAGAAGCATCCCAGGTTTATAAGCCTACCTCTTACCTCTTAGTCGCCTTTTACGATATCCATGGGAACGAGATGGATGATCCAATTCTTTTTTTTTATTGGTGCCACATCAAATAATTATATAACATTCTACAAAAAATTTAAATATTATTAAGACAATGTAAGATATAATGTTATAAGTTATTAACCTCTTTGTCAGTCTACCTTAGTAAAGACATCAAACAAATCAGTGAAGTCTCCATTGTTTAGCGATCAACCACGAAATAGTCTCAAAAGCTCATTGTACTCATTTATGAAGCTGTACTTTGAACTTTCAACTTAGGCGTTTGTTTAAAAACATTTGTAAGACATGTAGGTAGCTGTTTAAAAACTATTGCTTCAGTGCTGCTCTGGTAGCAAAGAAAAATGTGTATTCCAACAGTTTCTTAGCCCGTTCAGTCCAGGTTGAAATGATCAATCAAAGTCAATTTAAAGTCAATGACCGGAAAGCCTGGGATTTTTTTTAAAATGGCTAGCAACATTTTACTGTAGAATACGGCCCACAACCCTTGTGGTGAGCTCCGTCTTCCTCCGTGATAAATATTTATATAATACATGCGTGTATTTAAAATGTTATCAAAACTCTGTGTATTTTCGCGCAATTCCACGGTACTATAGGACTTTAACCACTTCAAAACCCCTTATTATGAATTATCGTAACACAAATATAAAAAAATACTCGATGGCTTTGTCTTAAAAAATAATCACGATTCTCCTTTGCTTTTTTTATAATCATATAGAAAGGTACCATAACAAGTTCAAACACATTATAAAAAATTGGTACTTGTCAAACGGCTCAGAAAACTTGCAGAACTTCTCTGCCAAATAATGAGTTGTGGTCCGAATTTGTGTTCTATAACCTTAGTTTATATAAAAGCAATTCAAACGTCGTTAGTCGTCATATAAATTGGCTAATAGCAGGCATTGACTCTTCGCGACTCAAAAGAGTTCAACGCTCGCATCGAGCTAGTCCCACGACGCGCACAATAGCTTTTTTGTGCAGTTGCTTTTGGCTATGACATCACCTCGCCTAGCAGCGAAGCCTGGCTTTATAATTCAATAATTTCCATTATTTAACATGATTACATGAGTAAGAATCCAGCTGAACGTGGCCTTCCAGTTTTTTCGAAACTGTTGGGTCTATCTACCCCTTAAGGAAAATAATGATGTGTCGAAATGAGGAAGACCAGAGTTGTGATGGAGATGTGTAACTACAATACCATATGGTTTAAGTTCCTCTGCAAAAGGTGCGGAGATTAGATGGGTGTCGCTTCATGTAAAAACCTGACTTACCCAATCCAGGATCATAGGCAAAGCTCACCCCAGCAAGGATTTAACCTCATGAAGACAAGACTTTGGCAGAATGAGATAACTATACAAAAAAGAAAATTCTGTAATCCTTAAAGGTTTTCTTATGAAAAACACCTTCATAATTTCTACTAAGATATTTGTCATTAACTCTATATTTATTCGCAAGTCAATAGAAAATCTGTATTTTAAAAGTTATACACGTTTAGCACCATATACGAAGTACGACGTATGTATAATTCTATTTATTGAGATTCTTCTTTTAACCGATAGCCAACATCTCGTCACTATTTAAATTTAAATTCATATAGCTAAACGTAGCCTAGTAGTAGTCTTTTCTTTTTTTACCAACAGGCTCTGTCTACCCTGAAAGACAAAAAGACGAAATTAAATGTTTGTATATGATTCCGTTTTAATTAAAATATATGTATTGATAACAAAGCTGCTAGCTAAGGATACGATTCGGGTGTAAAAAGTTGCTCTAAACTAGAAAAGTAATCGCAATCCATTACTCAAGGATGCGCGATAATAGATAAAATTAATAGTGGAGTGCTATGTCACGGAAGGACCGCGTGAGGAACTCCCATATCCACGGCACCCGTGTGTCAAGTCCGTGACTTAGCAGACAAAATGCAGAAAAGCCGCCAACGCTGGAACGGCCATGTCTTGAGAAAAAAGGCAGACTACTTGGGGAACAGATGTCTGGCCATCACGCTACCGCTGGACCCAGGTAGAAGGGGCAGACCGAAAAGATCGTGGAAAGATGATATACGGGCCAATGGCCTGAAATCCGGGGACACCAAAAACCGAACCAAGTGGAGAGAGAAAAGTCAGAAGGCGAACCCCGGGCCCGAACAACCGGGAACACACAGAGAGAAGAGAGAGCGTGATAATAAACAGAAACTTAGCTCGCCACACGTTTAAAGTGAGCAATTTATCGATTGTAAAAAAAAATACCTACTACGCAGCCTAAAGTCTCGCATTAGTAATCAAATCATATTACATTTTTTTACTTCTTCATGTAAAAAAATACCATGGTCGAATTTGATTCCAGGAGCGAGTTATTTTTTGTCCACGTAAACATTTGTCTGCGTATTTTAAACTTTTTACTTGTAGGTATGGTCAAAATGTTTGGCGTGCAAAAAAACTCAACATTTTGGTGGAGGAGGCTTCGTGCCCTCGGGCGGCGGTTACGTAAGTTCATCTAGTTTCAAGGTCGAGGACGTTGCTCCCAAATCGCTGATCGCGTCCTGCCTTGGAGGGGCTTGGGCTGTTCACTTTGGGCGTTTATTTCTTTTTTGTTTTCTATACTCTATAAGTATCAAATGTATCTTTGATTTTTAAGCGCAGAATATAAAAAGTTCGTTAACTTTGTAATTTCAAAAGTTCATTTAATTAAGGATAAATTAGAATAGAATAGATTTATTTTAAAAATTGTATACAAGGTATCACTTATTACTTCAGATGACAAAAAATTACAAATTCTGTCATATAATTTTTTGCCCAGGTAGAATAGGACTACTTTCTCTTTTACAGTCGAACTCGCAGGGGAGACTAAATTACAAAAGTACTTACAATTAGTGCATACAAATCCCCAAGTAGACAGAGAGCAAAAGACTTGGATTTGTATATAGGGTATGAAGTTAAACACCAGGAGACATATCTTGTATCGTTAAACTTGGTGATAGTCCTGTTCCAGAAAGCAGCTACTTAGATTGTAAATCAAAAAGAAAGTGTTTTAACAATATATCACAAATTCTCCACCCTTCGGGCGGTCAAGCAGTAAGCGAGACAAAAGTCACAATGGATACATCCCTTGCTGCTGTGTTCTGGCTACTGCGTTATAAAACTTTGTTATTGTAGCAAACAAGTAGCCATAGTATAATAATGGTCTTCTATAGGATGTAACGGCACAAATAACCATGAGTAAATTATACTGTTTGCAGTATTTTAACAAGAAATCTTTATCTATACATATTAGGTTTTTGAGCATACTTAGGTAGTAGAACAATGAAGCATAATTTGTACTTAACTAATTTAATCAGATCCAGACTTGCGGAATGTGATGATATGGAAATCGAGTCCTAATAGGACATACGCATAGCTGTTCTGATGCAGTTTAACTCTAAAATAGATTTGTGGGTAATTCATGGAAAATCCAGTTCGTACAAAATTCTGCACAATAATGCCATCAAATGTATCACACAGTAAAGCAAACATTTCCCTATGGAGTCGGCACAAACCAATGTGAAAGCACAGTATTTTTTTCTCAATGCTTTCTTCAACATTCGCACAATTTATCGACACAGGAAACATAATAGTTTCTATGTCATTGTGTTTTTGTCCCCGCAATGTGTTTTTGGGTGGATGGGGAACCGTTATATTTTTCAACCAGGTCTGTAATGGCCACCCTTTGAAGGCAAAAAACTTGGGCACCGGCAGGTAGAGCAAATCTTTTGATCGAGCACTGCGATTATGCTCAAGTTCGGTATTATATTATTTTTTTGTATTGCTCATATGTTCCAATTTCGGAAATATGTGGTTGTAACTGTAAATGTCCTTTTTGAAAACTCAAGTACTTATTGTTGGCGAGATCACGTTTGTGATTACCCTTTAAACAGTGAAAGGTTTATGCAAGATGGTTGATTACGAGCCTGCTGCTATTGACATAACAAAACACGTGCCTACCAGCCATCTGCTAGTCTTATAACGTTTTATTAACTGGTTAGTTAGGCAAATAAGTTAGTTTTTCTTGTCAGCCAGAATATTTATATAAGTAGTAGATTTTTTTAGCTATTACAGGCTAGGATTCCTATTTATCACGGATTCCTTATGTATACTTAGAATAAAACAGTTTAAATATGTATATTTAAATAAAACAGTTTGATACATGTGCGTATCCCTACTAATATTTTAAATGTGAAAGAGTGTTTGATTGTCTGTCTTTCACGACCAAAATTCCTAAATCGATATCAATGAAATTTTAAACAAGTTCCTACTACAATATAGTGTGAAGTACGGTAATAAGGTAGTTTTTGGTTCTGTGGATTAACGTGTTGTTTGTATGCTTTTTAAAGCCGCGGACTAGAGCTAGTTTTTGGTTGGCAAAAATTTCTTGAATTAAAAATATTTCGTGAAGAATAGCCTGAATTGTATGAAATGCTGATAAATTTAGCCCTCCTAAACCAGACTTTTGAAATTTTTTGAACAACATAAAAATATTTTTATTGAAGTCCAACTTTTATTGCAGAATCGAGCAGAAAGCAAAATGGCCACATTGAAAATTTAACACCTATTCATTTACTAGTAACGCCCGCGGAAAGTTCGGGAAATCTGAAAGTTTAATGATATGACCTCATCTTTTTCAGAATGATCTTTATATACCAAAGCCCTATTTCAAAGCACCAAATGATTTATTATTCTGAACCTTGTTCATATTACATAGAAATGAAATAGTCGAGATTCAATCGTCAGCCTCGACCATGGCATTGGCGTGCGAGCGAGATGCATGACACGTTGCTTGCCGTAGTTCATTCACCCGACGAGTACGGAAGAACAGCGCTGACGGCGCGGGCGCAGGTACTCGGGTGCCGCGCAGGAAGGACGTCTCCGACCATGAACCGGGTATTCTATCAGTCAAACGGAGCCATTCCGCCGCGCCACATCGTACGCTCCAACATGACGCTCTGACACTCTGTGACATTCTGCATTTAAAATAGACTGACAGCAACATAGATCTCAATATAAGACTTATTTTTTATATTTTTCCCTACTATTAAGTGACAGTTTTAAGTGACGTGTGGATTTATTTTTAAGTGGTAGTTGTAGTGACTTCGTAATTTTCCGAGGATTTTCATTTTGGATTTTTCTTCAGCTCTCAAATTTCTGCAATGCCATCCAGCTAATGGTTAGTAACTTTGTTGTTTACGTTGCACTTTTTATTTAAGTTTGTTTTTGCAAGTCCTTCTTCTCCCAGTCAAAAGACATCAACGCGCAACTTCAGAACTTGTCTTTTATTTTTGCATGTTTATTTTATCGTAACTAACATATCTTGTTTAATTTCTCTATTTTTACTTTTGTATTCATGTAAGTACATTTAATTTTATAAAAAAATTTGGTGATACTCAATGTGATGCATTTATCTAATTAAACCACCAACTAACCTCTATTCGATGAGATATTTAGATGGTACGTACTTAAAAAACATACATATATAAAATTACGCCTTTATCCGTAGTGGTAGGCAGGGACATCTTTCTACTTGCCACGATCTCTGCATACTTCTTTAGCTTCATCCACATTGATGATTTGCTTCATGCAAGGTCGACGGTTTCGGGTACTCTGACCAGACCTTTTGCCCGAACGTCCTTAATTTGATAAAGGTACTTACTTAGGTTCGTCTAGGCCTTGACACTCCTTGTATATTTGCTTAGACAACCTGCTTTCATTAATTCTCTGACCAAACCATTTTAACACATCCTTTTTTAAAATAACAGTAGTAATAATGAGAATAACGAAAATTATAGTTCTTCTTACTTTCTTACCTGCAATAGAGTAAAACGAGTAGGTATTATATACATATGTTTGTTCAATAACACAGCATTATTCCAGCACTTTATCTTTACAATATAATTCAACATTATTGCATCTTTCGTAATAAAATTTATTTTTATTATTTAAAGATCACAGATCAGGACTAATCATAAATAATTTAAAATTTTCCCACTTATATGCAAACACAAATTTAACTTTGAATATAAAAAGATGCCGGCAATGTATTTGCACCTTCAAATTCAAAATTTCTTCACATATTAGGCCAAATATTTAAAATCCTGGATTTTTGATACACCCGGTATTAAAAAGCCAGGGTTTTTTATCTATATTATCAATTTGTTGAGACGATTCACATTTAACACTAAAAATATTTAATTTTCCATGAATGAAATTTATATTTTTCAACGCAACAAAATAATTTTTACTCTTATCAGGTAAAGATTACTAAAGAGGCTGTCGCCAATTAATAAGCTCTAAAAAAATATATAAATCACACTCTACTTCTTCTACTCTAAAAGCCATAGTTAAACCAGGGAACGTAGACAGGTTCCAAATTAGCAGCCAAAAATAGAGCCTCACATAAAAAAGGCTATCTATCACACACGCACTCGTACATATACACCAGCCATTGTTATTGGTCTGTTCCATTGCAAAAACTGAACCTTGAACTTCGCAAGTTCAAATTCAAGGCTAACATTTGGCACACGTGATCTACCTACACGGATTACGTAATTCCCACTTCGCCTTTACTCCCCTCTCCCGATATGGTCATGCGCATCTCAACATCACAATGCAACCTTTTGTTTACGTTTCGCACTAACTGTAGCTAACTTTTCTTTGTCAGAAACACGTGGTCATATTACAGTTTTTGTTGTTTCATGTAACATAAACGAAATCTCTAAAATAGGGATGATGTTTAAAGACCTTGTGTCTTTAAACAATATTAATAATTTAATTAATTATTGATTGAAAGACACGTAATTAAATAAGTTACGTGAATTTTTAGTTTAAATTTTGACGCCCTAAATGTTTTATAGTTATTCAAAGTACGATGGGAAAGTCCATTTAAAAAATCAAAATTATTAAAAAATAACTATGCCAGGAGTAAACAAACAAAAATATGGAATTACTTTTATTAGGACATCAAATCCATTAACGCAGTAATTAAGGTAGCTGCCATACAAATAATGTTCATGACGCGAACAAGAAACTCAGATGTGACGTCACAATTAAGGAGCGTATTGGACTCGTCCAAATAATGTGTTATGTTACTTCGTACATATCAGGTAGTTTATTGTTTATTGATGCCATTATTTGACAATTGTTTTAGTTGTTGTAAAACAAAATTAACTCCAAACCAAAAAAAAAATGGCATCGTGCCTATTGTGCATTTCTCCATTGTAGTAAAATGGAATACCACGTCTTAAAACCCAAAGACATAGAAATAGATAGACTATGGCCAAAAGCGATAAGCTGATCAAAATTTAAGCCAACAAAGTATTCTAGGTTATGCTGTAAACACGTGTAAAGAATTACATTTCGAACTATAGGTTAGAAATGATCTCAATTCTTCTATAAGATCTGCCTTGTTTCCGCCCATGGAATCTCCTAATTTTTTAGCGCATCTTTAAGCTCTATAACTTACCTACATACATATAATCACATCAATATCCCTAACGGGTTAGTTACGGGTAAGAAAAGTTAACAAAAGTCTTAAAAAGACTGATAGATAAACCACGTTCAGCTGTTTGGCTTAATGATAGAATTTAAACCGAAACCGCCGAGCTTGCATGAAGAGAGTTATAAATGTGGATGAAGCGAAGGAAGTATGCAGAGATCGTGGCAAGTGGAAAGAGGTAGTCTCTGCCAACCCCTCCGGGAAAGAGGCGTGATTTTATGTATATATAGAATTGAGATCCATGGGAAAGAAATGGAATCCTATTCTTTTGTAACTCGGATTGTGGCTTGTCCATAACATAAATTATTTAAACGTACTAAGTTGATATTTACAAATAAAAAAATTACATAAAATGAAGTCGCCCAAAATTGGCTCCGTTAATAATAACTTACGTACTAATATGTACATATTTCATTATATAGAGGCGAACTTCAGTGTTCGCATACCAGATACATATAACAAAAAATACATAGCTACAAAAACTAAACTGAATCAAGAAACACAGGAAATAAGATGCAAATTAGCTTGCGAGAGTGGCCGCAGTTTCGACAATGACACTGACAACGACCGATGATATAACAACAGGCTGTCAAACTCGTGAAAACTCGGTCATTGAACCGCGGTGAGCTCGCCACTCGGCCCAACTTTTTGCTGCTTTCGCTTATGCTATTCTCAAATGTATTACGCACTGCATAAAGTTGAAAATGAATGTTCGCAACACATTCAAATTAAATTTTAAACAGTTAAGATTTGGACTGAAAATTCTGTGACGCAAGTATATAACAATGTAGATTGTTATATTTTTGTATTATTTCGAATTTAGTAAATAGGTTATCTTAATGACGCAATGGTTCACCTTGAAAGTTTTGTGATTAGAAGCAAATATAGAAAAATGCATCTCTAATGAGTGTTTCGATGGGAAATGGTTATTATTCTTTCACATGAGTCGGTTCACGTTAGTTCTTTGTACCAGGAAGGTCCTTGATGGTAGAAAGTAAATTCTCTCGGAGGTGCGCACGCGCAGCCTGCGGGAGGCGTGGGGGCGGGTGGCGGGAACCTGATCAGACAACGGTACTCGGCGTCGTGCCCGGGGCATACACGCATCCATTATGTAATGCCCTTTTTCTTGCTTCACTGCTTGTCGCTGTGACCTCCCATGTGGGATGCCGGCAACAAGTCAAGCAACTTCATTTTCATACAACATTCTTGTTTTCTTTGATTTCAAGTTGTTATTGTGTTGTTAAGGTAAAAATGCTTATTACTATAAGATCTACTTTTTACATCCTTACAAAACACAATGACCCTAAACAAATACATGTTCATTTTGATTACTTTTATGTTTTAATTAGATAACTTTTCGTTTATGTTTAACAGTTAAAGACTTATTAATTACGATTAAAGTATATACTTGGTATTAATTGCCTCACTTCAATATTTGTAAAAATACGCCTACTGTAACAAATAATATTAAAAAAATTACATCATAAAATAATACTTAAAGAATACAACCATATACCATAAATAATATACCAGCGACCAGATCAAGAATTTTAATCGAAAGTAAATAACGGCCTCTGTGGCGCAGCGGTAGTGCGCTTGTCTGTGTTACCGGAGGTCCCGGGTTCGAATCCCGGCCGGGGCATGATGAGAAATGAACTTTCTCTGATTGGCCTGGGTCTTGGATGTTTATCTATATAAGTATTTATTATAAAATATAGTATCGTTGAGTTAGTATCTCGTAACACAAGTCTCGAGCTAACTCAATCTGTGTAATTTGTCAAAAAAAAAAAAAAAAAAAAAAAAAAAAAAAAAAAAAAAAAAAAAAAAAAAAAAAAAAAGAATCCAAAACATGCCTCATAAATATCCATGACGTGAAATATTCTACTTACGCCAGGTGGACTGACTAAATGTATGTCGTCAGCCTTCCGGTGGCCACTCTGCCAAACGGTATACCACACCATAAACATTATACGCAGCTAAAAATGTATGGAATAAAATTCTATTCAATGTTTGTCATCCAACCTATGATAGAAAATATATCTCAACCTGTCTCATAAACAAACTTGCACTCTTTTGTGGGTTTTCACGGTAACAAAACAATATTGTGAACTCACGTCATTCAGTTCGTTGACATCTCCACATAATCATGCTGTTTGACTCATCAAGTTAGTAGGTTGCTTCTCGAGAATCACCAGTAATATCTAACCGTTGTTTCAACAGGTAAATACGTCCAGGGAATCTTAATATTTATAAGAGGGCACTGTCATATGAACGCATTACTCAAGACGCGCCAAGATTTGAATTTGACATGTATGTGGAGGTGCAGACCAGATATGGAACCAGATAGTGTTTCGCTAAATTCACGCAAGAACGTAAATTAACGGGATTTTTCGTAAACACGAGCGGAGCCACGGGGGCGCTCTAGTAATAGATAAAAGGCAACGTCTAGGGAATTCTAAAAATGCATTGAAGGCGAATGCAGTTTTGTGATGCGCAGGTTTTTTCCAGTGCAACACATTACCGGTGTGACGGATGGCCGGCCGCGCCCCGCTGAGCTCTGATTTCACCCTCCTATTTTTATTTTTTATCAGACGACCTAACGGTAGCCGATCTCTTGGTACCGTTTGAAGCCTGCATAATATTATACTGTTATTAATTTATCCATGGGAACATTTACATAATATATCTGGAGATATTAATCTATCATAATTGCATAAATATTATCGAAATTATATAAAAAGAAAGATATCGGAATAAGACAAATATTATCTCCAAAACTATAATACACATCCATATCGAATTGGTACCTAAAAGTAAATTTGCAATAAAAAAATTTTTAAATAAAACTTTCCCGCCGTAGCTCGTAGAGGCAAGCTACGAATCTCGTAGCATCGTAGCAAGCACTATTAAACTAAATATACGATTGATCATTCAGACCAAAAACAATAAATTAGTACCCCGTCGTTTATTTATTTATATTTACCTGTTTTATAACAAGTTAAGTCAGCGTATGCTACCCATATTAATTTTTTTTTCCAACAATTCAGAAATGAAATATAAAAATTTACTGCAATTAGTGCTGAAAAGCACTATTTATTTTAAAAATTTGAATTCATTGTGAATGAGCAAAACATGTCCTATTGATGAATACTATTTAACATTAAATTCAAATGCAGTTGAATTATTAAAAACGCATCATCACACAAATATAAAGAAACTGAATATTTACAGGTGCATTATAAGAATTACTGGGATAAAAGGCGATCATATATCTTCGGCTTCAAATTCCCGACGATTATAACGGTACTCTTAGAAAAGGCCGCCTTCCCGAGCCCCGAACATGCGGTCCCTACCTGCCAAAACTAAACACACTTGCTCCTTCATATCAACATTTTTTTTTGGATTACTCGATAGAAGATACTCGTACCTCGATGTATTGTCACAGTGATGGCACTTTAATGCTTTTATTATCGCTTATAATATAAATAAGAATGCTGACCGATTGACACGTCAACACAGAATCAAAATGCCGAAAATGGAAATTTGAAATAGCGAAAGTGATCAGTAAGAATAAATTTAGAATATATACTAACTAAAAGGCTTGGAATCAAAGAAGGAACCAAAGGTAACAGGCTTAAAACATTTTCAATCTATATAATACCGGTTACAAATGTTACATTCATTGAAATTTTCAAGACATCCTCGTTCAAAAATTGTAAATTAGATTTACTCTACAAAAGCTACAAAAACGCCGCACCGTTACCGCTCTGGGAGAAGCAACAATACGCAAATTAATACAGATCGTTATAAGATCTACTTCTAGCAATGGAAGGCAAAACTAACAAAGGAAAGTAAACCGCTGATGTGGTTTGTTCGATCGATGAAAGTAAAGGCCGGTGCAGACGAGCGACCGGTCCCGTTAGCCGGCCGGAGCGCGGCGGCTGATGGAATACTAAACGCTGACATACTGCGCGGCTTTTGACCCTAGCCACATTCTAGACTCGCAGTTCACACCTCGAGCCTCTATATTAGCACCTAAGTTACTAATAACTGGATTAGGACACGTCATTTTTAAGAAGAATTGAAAAGCTTTTCCGCTATGGTCAATATTCAGCCTAAGAATGTCTCTAATGTAGAAAGATTCTTTCAGATTGATTTTTGGCATAAATTATTGATCGGTTTTATATAAAAGAAAAAGCTTAAAGACTTATCTATTAAACGATAGCCAAAAACACTGCATGGATTTTGCACAATGTTGGCTTGCACACATGCGTATTCCAAATTAAAATCAATAAAAACGATTTCAAGATAAAATAAATAAATGAATATAAACGGGACAAATTATACAGACTGAGTTTACCTTGAAGTAAGTTCTAACTCAACACTACTATGTTTTATAATAAATATTTATATCGATAAACATCCAAGACATACGCGAATCAGAAATAGTTCGTTTCTCATCATGCCCTTACTAAGTTAAAAACTTTTGTACCTACACCATATTACTATAATGATATGTATGACACAACCAAACATACTGTCAAATCTCCAATCAGAAAAAAAATTTTTACAGCATATTAACTGCAGTTATTTGGTTGTCACCATAATTAAACTTATTGAAAAAAATTATGGACCCAATTTTGGGTAGGTATATCATATTCATAAACAAAAAACGGACAACTCCAAAAAATTTAAGTTCCTAGAAAACGTAAGGTAAATTGCATCGCAAAAAAATCGACTTTATATTTACTCCACCTAAACGGGTTTGGAGTAACCGCATAAATGTCACTTCGAAAAAATCTTACTCAAAAAAATGTAGCAATAAACAAAACGGTTTACAGATGTTCACAATAACATAGCTGTCCTTTGCAATAGACCTTTTGCATTTTTTAAACATCTCATTGTTACTGCGACTATATTATTTTCCAAAAAGCTTTTGCTAAAGGCAATTTGCGCAATGGTATTTTTTAATGCATCAGTGTTCGTTATTTCCAAAGGTCCATAAAGTTTAAAGATTTTGTTTAAACTAATTTTTTGCGTATAATTGTTACGCGCTGTTTTCTAAAGAACAAAACGGTAAACATACCGACATAGAATTGCACAATTTAACTGTAAGTCAAATTGTCAATTGTTAAAATATTATATGCAGCGAAGGCTGCGTTGCAAGGGTGGCCGGGAGATTAGAAATTTCGCTGGATCTATCGGGGCTGGTATGTCGCTATGAGGTAGTACAGATATAGGAGAGGACATTGAACCTACGCAAAATTCGCTGCATTGGGCTAGGTCTAGTGCATGCGCGTATGTAGCGGCATCAACACGGAAGCGCCGCGACAAGGACCGCGATAGCAGCCCCGGCGCAGCCAGAGAGGGAAAAAGGCATGAATGAGTATTGAAGCCTACCCCAAGAAGGGGGAAATCGAGTTTGCACTGCGGGCACCACCACTTACAGATATAGACAGGCCTGTGCTTTATACTAAATAGGATCAATAGTACTCGTTCCGACAAAAATATAAAACACGCGGGCTTAGCACGCCGGCCGCAAGATTGTAGATGTATTGTTGAAAATTAATGGCATGAATAGATTTAGACAATTATTTATAACAGAGACTAAGTTTACGTTCTAAATACTTAAAATGATAATGACAAAAAGACATTAATTTGAATTCGGAGATGACACCTCGTAAGTAAATAGGAACATAAATAAAATATTATCTAATTTCCAAGGTGGAAAAGAGTAAGTGTAATGGAAAATACTAAACATAAATATTTATAGGCCTTCCAAATTAAGAGAGCTTGTCACTTTGAACTTGACGTAAGTACCTACATAACAGTTAGTTTTTTAAATGACAAATACGTAAAGTCAAAATATCCATTAGAATTAAATCTATATATATAAAACTCTTCCGTTACTGAGTGACTGACTGACAGACAACGCACAGTCGAAACTACTGGTCGTAGACAGCTGAAATTTGGAATGTAGGTTCCTTGGGATATGTAGGGGAGCACTAAGAAAGGATTTTTGGAAATTCAACCCCCAAGGGGGGGAAAAGGGGTAAAAACGTTTCTATGAAAAATCTTATTCCTTGGGTTTATAAACTTGAAACTTGGCATGAACACGTACATAGGCAAGTAAATATGTTTGACATTATAAGTTTTTTCAAACTACCCTCCAATCGTGATTTAGGGAGTGCGATTGGGTGACTGATTTATTAACGCGCAGCCGAAACCGCTCGGTATAGGAGTCTGAGATTTTGAACAGAGGTTCCTTTAGTAACATAAGTGAGCACTAAGAAGGGATTTTTGAAATGTCAACCCCAAAGGGGGGGAAACGGGATAAACTGAGCCGGGGCTGCGGGAAAGTTCTAACGAGATACCGTGGCCCCGGAACGCAAAGGGCAACTGAAGGAACGAGGTGGGTTTTAGTCAGTAAAAGTCTGACACTCCCTTCCGTTCCACCCAGAGCGGGAGAGGTCATTTGATGATTTCCCATCCTTAAAAAAAAAGACTTTGTATGACAACTTTCAGTCGTCTCTTTAACATACATAATAACATACATAATTATGTACATACATGCATAACATTAATAACATCACGCTTTTAAATCCCTATTTTGTGTTAACACTACCCATACAAACAGCTAAAAGGAAACAAGTGAAGAGACGAAATTTGTCCGCATCCATTTTTACCTAAATTCTTAACGTTAATGAGATTTACTTTTTATTATCAGGTCAACCTAATAGCCTCACATGTACGTATAACTTCGTAAGAATTTTCTTTCAACTCCTAACCGTTGAGGAGTTGTACCTTCCATCATCAGCTCATTCACATGGGATGATGACTATCAGACGCAAATACTTAAACAGATCTATGAAATTGTCAAAAACGTAATTGCCTGTAAATTTGAGGTTTGCCCTTGATTTCCCTCTATTTTTTTATATGTTTGTTTGTTTATACACATACACATGTAATCGATAAACTCCGAAACTACTGAATCGATTTCAAACATTCACCATTAGAAAGCTACATCATCCCTGAGTAACACAGGCTATATTTAATTCCAGTTGTAACAAGATTTCAGCCTGTGGATGAAAAAGCCCTGTCGAGATCATGAAAAACGCTATATATAACCAAATTACACGTGGGCGAAGCCGCGGGCGGAAAGCTAGTATTTTAATAATAATCCAAAGGACCTCTACGTGTTGGACTTATACCGTGAAATCTAAGATTTACATTTACATAATAATAGTTTAATAATAAATGTAACCTCGACAATCAATGTTATGTAACTTGAATAATGGCGAGAATATATCTGTAACTAAAAATTAACTTGACTGAACAATTAAATTCACTTAGGTTTTTGTAGTAAGTGCAAAGAAAATTAGTGAGAATGTCAACGACCCTGAGCCCAATACTAGTACAGTAAACGCATTTCCCGGCGCACACGAGCGCGGCGAGCGAGTGAGACGCCGAGCGCCGCCGGGCCGCGGGCTAGCGCGGCCGTTCACCCCGGAAGATTCAGTGTTTTGATACCGCTCAAGCCTCCGTCGATGGAAAACTGCATTTTCTTTTGATGCGCTTCGCTTTTCACGCTCTAATTGACTGCCAATTGGTAATTTCGTTTTTATCGACGCGTAACACGTGTCGGGCTTTTTAAGTGTTGATGCTGAAGACTCTTGACACCGTCAAATCCGTGAAGGAAATGTATATGTTTTTAAAATTTATTACTTTATAGTACATAGTTTTTTATGCTTACCCTTCTGATTTTTCAATTTGAAAGATGTTTTGTTATCGGGTGGGAAGCTTCATAGCAAAAACCTTTTTCAAAAGTTAACCAATTATAGGTAAAAAAAGTGTTTTTAACAACGAACGAAAACATTGATCTGACAATATCAACAATGTAAGAAATCTTCAACGCTATTATTCTATTTTAGTGCACTGACGATCAACATAATATGATTATTAAATAAGTTATTTATAGGAAAATCTTACCATAAAAAACAAAAGCCATCCAAAATCATAAGGTCCTTTGTAAAGCTAAGGCACCTAAGCCGGCAGACGTTAGGGCAGGTCGCGAGACGCGCCCTAATCGCCCGGCGCTGGCTCCCTAACCGATATAACAAGTAGGTGAATAAGGGCTATTATCGCCGCGCTATAAATATGAGTACTTCACTTTTTAATGACTTGACTGAGGCTGCATGTATGCGTGAGGTTAGTATTGAAAGTGTCCTTTTTCGTAATATACAAAAATGAACGCAGCGTAATTTAAAGAAAATTCAATTTTGGGAAAATAAATAACAATAACAAAGTTTTTTAGTGACTGCTACTGGAACTTGTTAATTTTTTTACTCGCTAAGATGTGATGTATTTTAAATAAGATCATCTGTGATTATAATCTAAATTAAAATGGTATACACAAAGTAGTATTAAAGCAGGACAAATAAATATATCATTTATATTACATGAGAATGCACACCTCATTCCTACAAATCGTCACGTCGCCGAGTTGCGAGGTAGACAGAGCCAATAATCTTAAAAAGACTGATAGGCTACATTCAACTGTTTGGCTTAATGATAGAATTAAAATTAAAATTGCCTACAAGAAGAGTACCAAGTTTATTGGCCTATCCCTTAGTCACCGTGATTTTTCTATTGGTGTCGGGAACCACACTGCACACCACGTTTAAATAAATTCGTGCAGACAAACAACACGCAAAAGCTGAGCCCGGACGCGGCCCTTTATGCTCAAACCAGCTTGCAGCTGTTAACAGATTACAGGCTGTAAATAGTGAAATCAATAATGGATAATGGTAGGTGGCAACTGGCAGGGTGCGACGAGGTGAAGCCGATGCCTAGATGAGAGTGGGTGCATCACCCTTACCATTGATCCAGTACTCGCTACTCCGCGCTATATATCGATTAACTACTCGCTAGTAAATTCTCTCTGTCGTCGAATAACCAGCTGAAACTAGTTTTCCGAATTCGAATATCCCTGGTAAGGGTGCGTGCAGGCTGTGTCGACGACCCGCGAGAGTGAAAGCGTGTTCCGGGAGGCGCGGGCCGCCGCCCGCCCTGCCATGGCTTTCGCTGCCGTTCTCACGCCACTCGCCCCGTGTTTTTAAGTTGTTTTAATTAGCGCTTTCAGGTTGCGTAAGGTTTATGGAAAGATAGTTTCGTCTATTTTACTCATCAAGTATTTACTGAGTAACTGTTGGATTCTTTCTGTTTCGTTAAACAATAAATCTTATTGAGGATAATAAAACGAAGGTAAAGTTTTTGCTATTGGTGTAATGAGTTACAAAAATTGTCATTTACAGATTTTTTTTTCTGTCATTGAGCTTGAAGGTCATGAAAAGTAAGATTTTCCATGTGTAAAGTCATATTTCCCGCGGCTTTGTGATGATCTTCGATAAAGTGTAAGGATCGGGAGCACGGTCACGGCGCGCGCCGGCCGCCACACTACGGAAGTAATGAACTTGAATGCAGCCCGGCCGCGGCCGCACTGCGCTGCGCCATCCCGCTCTCCTCTAATAGCAAAATACTAGGCGCGAACGTGACGTACTCACTGCATTTGCTGTCAAATTCGTCCGCATTCTCCGTCACAGGTCGCTTTCGTCGTCGATGCGTTTATCGGAACGAGACGCGAATATGTGTGTCGATTGCATTCTCGGCGTCGTAAAAGTGCATCTAGGTCGGTGGGCATAGCACGGCTCGGCGTCGGGTTAGTGCGACGCGCTCCGGCTAGACGTAGGGCAGGTCGGCATCGGTACGGCGGCCTGGCGTTGCATAATGCGCATCGCGCTCCAGCGGCTCGCACGCTGGCCCGCGCGCTGCCGCTGACGCCGCGGCGCTCGGCCGCACCGGCGCGCCATGCGAGCGGCCCGTCGCCGCCGGCCTCTCGTCCCGCTCTTGGCGCTCCGCATACTGCTAGAGTACCTCAAGTCGCTCGACGTTGCCCTCGCAGCGCACGCGAGCACCGCTGGTTCCTCTTTACCAAAGACGAGACTGTTCCGTCGCTGTTGTTCCATAACAGCCATAAACTAGTTCGGAGAATGCCATAAACAAAGATTGTATGTTGCGTAAGTACCTCACAAATACTTTTATCATCTCAACAATTCAAAAACGACCTAATTTAATTATTAAGGATTAATAGGGGTCAAAAGAAAAGATCAAGACCCTTCCAGACAAGATGAACATTATAATAACTTAAAAACGAATATATAACGCAGTGAATTTTCCTGTATTTTCAATATGTCCAATATACATATATCGCACCATTTTTAGTTCAAAAGACTAACATGTAACATTAGTAGATGACCTTGCAATACTTTGGCACTAGTCCGTGTTATAATACACATAAGTATACGACACATTCATTAAAACATACCGGAAATGTCCAAATATACGTATTATAATAGCAAAATCTTTCTAGCATCTGATTAATGAAAATTATAATTTAAAAATCAGCTTCCTCGAAAACAAGACCATATGCTTTGGTAGTTGACCCTTTTCGAAAACTATTTTGGAGATTATATACTTTGATGTATTTTTCGACAATTTGGCGATTTCTTCCTGCCAATATAATGAAATGCTACATAAAAAATAATTAATTACAATCATACGCCCCGCGCAAAAGAATTTATCTATATTTGCATCTTTATCATAAGTGCAAAAATGTATTTGTATGACCAGTTCGTCATTATACAAATTTAAATTTGATACTCAGCACATTGGGCCATACTGATTTTTATAAATAGGATCACAGTTTAATTAATACTGAGTAATCTCTTAAATAGAATAATAAATAGTACCTTAGTATCATAACTTATACTATCCATGTTAAATATAGCCAAGTCCCTAACATGTTTAGATGAGCCTACACTTGCTGTTAGGTTCATCTATTTTTCAAAGAAAACGATTGTTATTTAAAAAGATAATCGATATATGCTTTCAAAATGTTTCATACATATGTTCAAAGTGGTTTCCATATCTAACATACTTAAAATCAAAAAAGAAATGCTCGTAGGTACTTTTTTATGCTAATAAAACTACTAGTCTTTTATATAATTAAAAGCTATTCTACAGTTATTTTATCTTAAAAAGTGCTTAAATTTTATACAGCTTTTTTTGGTTTTGTCTGTACTAAACATATGTGAAAAGATATCAAAACAATTATTATTGAATTTTATAATTTCGGATGATTCGATGTGTTGGCTCTGTATTCTTCACAAGAGATATAAACATGATACTCGTAATATGTATGTTTTCATGTATGTATGTATATATAAATCAACTACAAGCCACAGAGAAGCGAACATTTATGAAATTTCCGAATGGGAAATTAACCATTCTGTAAATATTATGACATGAAATATACCTACTAAAAAAAACTTGAATCTATACGCAAATCCGCAAGTGAAATTAAAAATAATTCCAGTAATAGAAAATACATAACAACTCATGTATCGATAGATAAGGAGCGCGCGAGTTAACGCAATAGGGCAAGTTCAAGCGCAGGCGCCAAGGTTGCTTCCTAGTGCGCAGCGCAGCGGTGCGCAACACTAGTGCAGCGCGCGAATAAATGAGTGTCGCGCATCGGGATCATTTAAAAATAGAATTTTCATTCACATTTGAACTGACTGGCGATAAAAACAAATAATATGCAAAATTATAAAATTCTTTTAACGAAGTTTTCTTGAAAGTTTAAAATGCATAAATACAGTCGAATTGAGACAACTACTTTGAAAATCGATTTAAATAACATTGCTTCAATCAATTTGCGATAAAGGCCTTGACAGCGTTATTATATTTTATGAACTTTTACAATAACATGAGAAACTTTCTATAAAAGAACCGTTATTACATTTCAGAATATATAAGATTATATGATCTTGGATTTAACTTCACGTAGGTATTATCTAATGCATATAGTAAGACCAAACGCCGATTTCAAGAACATCAAGTTTTTATCATATTTTCACGACAATTCACCACTCTTTTGATTGAATATATTGAAATCCAATACGGATAATTACACTAGATTATTGTGTAAATTTTATAAATTTCCATCAAATATGTTTACCATTGAAAGATCATAAGAGTATCAGAATTAGTATTCCGTAATATCTTGGTCACGTGTACAGTTTATTAGATAAATTGTGTTTATCTAATGCACTTGACACAGTGAATAACAAACAAAGATATTATTCATTAATTAATTAAAACACACAATAAACGAATAAAATTTATCATTTTAGTAAAATAAAAATAAACAAAACCTTTTTCTTCACATTCGTCTGTTTAATAACAATATTAAAAAAGTTTATATTTTAACAATCAATATAAGTCAAATTATGTCTTTGTTTTCCTAGGTAGAGAAACCTAGAAAGTAAGAAATTAATTCACCAAAACTACCTACATGAAAATATCTTAGGGTGAGTCTGGCTAAAGAATCGCGTGCAGTGAATGACATTGCGCGGGCGCATTGCGCAACAGTCACGGTCACGTGCGAACCACCGCCCCGCTTTTACACGAACTATAATATTATGTAAACATGAACTTAAGGTTCACGTATCCTTTGAAAACATAATTTATTAAGTAATGGCTATAAACTTTATTCTTGTTTAAGACGATGGGTTGTCAACTTTTCACTAAATCTACATCTCAATTCCAACATTATGCAATTATTCTACAGAGAAAAAAAAAAATACGTTTTCGTGAGTTACATTTTCTTTCAAGCCAAAGTTAAATTTTTCAACATTTTCAATAACTTTAAAAATAGCTAGCTTTATTTGCTGTTCTACCGTAGCAATAAGTTAACGTTTTGAACTTGACTTCATAACTACATACTCCAATTGCACAACCATTTTAAATTTATTTAATCAATGAGTGAACACCTAGAAAAGCATTTTTTAGCTTTACACTTTTGCCTCTACTATTTAAATGTTATTGTTGACGACAGTTTGCGTATACACATACGAGTATTTTGCAAAAATTAATATCATCTATCGAATCATATCATAATATCGAAAAACAAATCGTAGGAAGTAATAACGAAAATAAATAAAAAAAACCCTTGATCGTGCGATTCGCAATTATAAAATAAAATCTTTAAATTCCAGTTCGATAATTATAGTGCCTTATCCTTTCGCGGAAGGTCATTACGTTTTCTTACTTACGATTGTTGCATCATTGCATAGAATGACAGATAACGCATTTTTTTATTTTTTTTTTTTACTATGGTCACTTTTTCTTGAAGAGCTTACTACAATACATATAAGTAGTTACGTTACATATAATCGCGATGCTACCATTGTTAATTTTGTAAGTACGGTTGGATTAAGTCCCTTGTTCTTCTTTTCTTTCAAATTGAAGGACTTGACTATAAAATTTACTTTAAAAGTTGAATCTCAATTAATATTTTAAAAATCTCCTTATGTTTAACGTCTACAACGGTCAACATTTCCTAAATATGATTATAAAATAAACTGAGAAAATAGTGAAGAATGGAATCTTCAAGAAATCTGTTGAAATTTCGTAATCACTAGGATTTACAATACAGTCGAAGCTTGGGCAACCATTTGAATGTCAAATGGGCCTGTTTCGAAAACAAATTTTTGTTCCCATCTAGCGGGCATATCGTCGGTCGCATTACAAAATAATGAAAACATGGAACATTCACTACAGTAAACCCAGTACGGTGAATCATAGAGTTTCAAACACAAACTGTAAGCTGAATGATTCTGTAGCCCATATAAAACAACCGTGATCTTTGTTTAAAATAGAACTTAACGCTTCAGGAACGTTCATATATCCAATCTAACCTTTTCTTCTGTTCATTTTTATTTTGGTACAATACTCCGCCACTTCCGCAATTATGCAATGAAATGTTGAACTTAGCGATTGCCACACTTGAGATTCCACGGGAGTTTTTCTCAAACAAAACTTGTTGAGTTAAAGGTTTTGGTTTACAGTAGCTACTTATTATTCCACTAAAGCATAGTCAATGTTCTCAATATTTTAATTTTACATGCATACAAATTATAGGCGCGTCGAAGAAAGTATATATATTGTTTAATAATGTAGATAAACTTATTTAACTTATTTAACATTATTTAAAAGGTTCACGTATTATTCAGTATGCTGGATATATTTATTCGTCGCATTATATAAGGATTATTCGAAGTACGTGCTGAAGCTAGTTCCGTGTTCCACGTGTAAGATGCCAATTTGGCAAATACTCAATGCACCGTCAACAAACGAAAACGAGGATTATGTTATTTTCAGATTTTGTGATTTATTGACTGACATTATAAATATTATCTTTCAAGCTATCCCAAAACTTTCACTTTTATTACTACAAAAATAACGAAGTATGTTTATTTGTTTCAGGTACAGGTCTTCGTGAAAATAAGCGTATAATGAAAATATTCGTCTGAAAATCTAGAAATCAATTCAAGATGAGACTGGTAAATATTTACTTATTTTATTATATACATTTTATATAGCATCATGACCTTTTAGATAAAAAAACAACATCATAAACACATTTTTTTGTAAAAGATAACATAAATAAATCAATCTTGATCTACATTAAATATTAAATGATTAGTAAAATTTTCTCAAAATATAAATAGGCAAAGGGGAAGTGTCGGTGCGCAGTGGTAAGTGCGCACTCATCACAAAACTGGGTCAGTAGTAGCACCGCCCCTTTATCGAACGTGGCTTTTCACCCGCTCTTTGGGAAAATAAACTCTTTACAAAGATCTTAGCTTTCAATATCACTTACACTCATACCGATGCACCCGGGTGTTAAAAGCAGATGCATTCCGTCACAAGACTATCTGCATATTTTCGGCATTAGATTCTAGACATTAATTTGGAATGATATGAAACATATTTTTATTATTTATAGAAGTACTCAATCAACTTGATTTTTAAATAAAAATAGTGTCAATGAAATTAGTAAGTATATTTTACAAGATTTTTTTTTCAACAGTCAACAAGCGAAGACATTCCAAGCACAACAGTGGTGAGTCGCAACAGTCCTGCTGTCGCTAGTGTGGTCTCCGGCGCGGGCGCGTACGATGTGACGCGCATGCGCGAGGAGGAATTCGAGCGGCTCACAGTATACATAGTGCCAGACGTGCCCTGTGAGAGGGGCACCCCCAACAGGGCAGAGAGGACTCTACCACGCAGCCTCACACTAAGACCATCAGCAGTATTATCTACGCCCAACACACCGGTAAGAAGAAAGATTTGGATGGTCAAATTTCGTTTTCCTATCATTTCTATTAGAATGATAGTTACAGTTACAATTCTCATTAACCTAAATAACCTAAATTTAATTCTGAGTTTTTCGCGCCTCCGTGGTTGCGGATAGCTTCTTTTAGTGCATAAGAGACAAGGCTCTCCACAGAAACATACAACAACAATCAGTTATTTTGTGTGTACTTCTCCGTGCTGTATAAATAGTAATCTTCCGTGGGCATTTATATAAGTAATAACATCAACAATTATTTCCACAGACTGAGGGTGTTTGGAGTATCGGAGTGATACCTCGGGGCTCCCGTTTTGGGCCCTTCGAAGGTTCTCGCACTCCCAACAAGCCAAATGACAAAGTTTCCTGGAGATATTATTGGAGGGTAAGTTTCCTAAAATTTGAATTAGTTCATACAGCTTTAGCCTTTATAGAGCCATCTTAACACTTGCAAGTAAAATCTTTTGCCGTTCTTGTACTCTCTTAGCAAAAACAACTTACTTTAAACACAGCCCTGGTTGAGGAATCTTGTAAAAAATATGGGAGACTAAATTAAACACGCTATATTATTAATCATAAATATACCAACTTACTACTAACTAACATTCGAGTATGCAAGCAAGCTGTTCATCATTGCTTATCTAAGCACTATTCTTTTCTCTAACTAACCTATTCCTTTATATTGGGCCAGGTACAGGAAACTGTCAGACATCATACATATGGAAATATTAAGGTGAGATTGGGTTCATATTAGAAATATTTTATAGAATAATACAATGCAATAGTTTTAATATAATTAATATTCCTTGAGGTATTCGCATACCACAAGTCTCGAAGTAACTTCGGCGCTAGATAAATTAAAAAGATTAGATAAATAAATAAATATTTATAACGTACCAATCAAAGTTGTAACTTCATCTTTAACTATGTAAGCAACTTCTTGATTATAAACTATTTTCGTGGAGAAAGGTTCCGAGATCTTCTAGATCAAAAGTTTATCTAATTATTCCGTTGTTATACAAGTGACATTAGTCCTTGACTCCTACTAATGCTGCTATCAGTTGCACGCGGTCTGCAAATATCCTGCACGTGCCACGTGTTTCATCGAAAACGTTACGCTAACAATGCATGTAACACAACTTGCTCTTCAACACATGCAAAATTTAATATAAATTCATGATGATTATTATTGGTTGTTAACAGTTCAGCAACGCATTTTATTATCCTTTAATATTGATACATATAACAACATACGAGTATTATTGATCCTAAAGCTATAATGTTGGCGGAATACCTACTTGAAAAGCTTTCATCTGATAAACATAAAACAAAAGAAGCAACTCCGTTGATTATTATACTAATAACTTCAGTGTTACTTTCTCGCATTTTTAACGCTTATCTAATAATAATTTATGTTATTTAATTACAGATATTCAAAGATAGCGACTACTATTACCTGGATGGGTCGGACACGAGTATCGCGAACTGGATGAGATATGTGGCTTCTGCGTACTCGCTACCCGTCATGAACCTGGTCGCCTGCCAGCATCAGGAACACATCTACTTTTACACTATTAGGTAAAACTTCTACTTTTTTCACTAACTCAATTTCACTTTTTATATTTTCAAACACGAGACAATATTCGCAACTAGTCTCAATAGATCACACAAGTTATCACAAATGTCAACTATTCTAAATTGATGCATTTTTCTAAACCTGATTTTTATTTATTTGTTACAGAGATATTATGCCAAATGAAGAACTTATGGTCTGGTATTGTAAAGATTTTGCGACAAGGCTTGGTTATGATATTGATCCTGAACGAGCGACATATTCTATATGTAAGTATAAATTCAGCTTAATGTTTTAGGAACTTCAATATTGTGAGGACAAATTGATTGTTTTAATTTTATGTGCAATAACATTTTGTTTTGTTTCTATCTTTGTTTGAGATTAATATTTGACATTTTTACAGGCAAAGAAGAAACCATCAAAAAAGCATATGGAATACCACCAGCCCCGGTGCATCCAGAAATTGCTTTTAATCACATGAAATACGTTCTGGGTCTTACAAATGCAAAAGAATTGTTAGAAGCTGAAATACCGAGTCGTCGGAGAAAACGTGAAGCTAGTGATCCACCAAGGGAAGATCGAATCTCTAACAAAAATGAAAGAACTATTGTAAGAACTGACATGCAAGCAAATATCATTCACACAAAATCAGAAAATCAAATAATTAGCGAACAATCACCTTTATCACCGAATGGGTTGATGCAGCCACCTTCTCCAGTTAAAATAAATCACAGGGATAATCAAACTCTAGTTATTCACCAACAAAAGGAAAGTACAGCACATGTTGTTGTTCATCATCTAGAAAATCCAAGAATACATAACAATCGTTCACCAGCACAAAACCAGCATATCAGGGATATGCGTGGACCGTCTCCAATGGCACAGAATCATCAAGATAAAATGGAAAGCAAATCACCGAGTATGAGTCATTGTGGACCCCCTCATTACGAACACCAACTTACACCTAATGATGAAGGATATCATAGCAATGGCTACCATGATGATTTTACACCACCAGAAGATTCTAGTGATTCAGATGTCGAAAACTATGTATTAGATTGTTCAAACAAAACAAATGAACCTAAAGAAACTGTAATAGTGCAAAAAGTAGATCAAGAAATGCATCGTAATGAGTATAGAAAAGTGAAAATAAAAATGCCAAGAGCATACCAATATCAAAATCACAAAGACATGGATTGCGAAAGTGAAAAAGAATTAATTATAGCCGAAGAAGTAATGGATGCCTCTCCCCAAAATCTTTCGCCGCCAAGACGTGATCCAGCGACGTCAACTGTGATTGTATTGGAATCGTCACAAAACACAATTGTACCTATAAATAAGCCATATTATGAGAACGGCACGATTTCACCAGGACCGCCACCAGCTTTTATGAGGTATTCTCCTCCAGACACGCGAATACTCGAAACTATTCTAACTGGTAACAGGATCGATACTAATAACAATGATCCAAATCGTCGTCAACCTAATGCGACCCCGCCACCATCATCTCCTACAGAGATGGCGTATTCTTACAAGAAAAGCCAAAGATATGGCAACGCTTGTAGCCCGGACTCGAGCTCCAACCTCACGCCACTGCCCTCGCTGCTGCCACTGCCACAGCAATTGCCAGTACCCAGTGCTGCTTCTGTGTATTCATCATCGCCACCTCATACCATTCCACATACAACGGAAATAAGAGAAATCAGAGAAATTCGTGAGATACGAGAAACTCGTTATGAAAGTCATTACCCTAACTACTCATATAACTTATATTCTCCATCAAATTCGACTATTATAACTCAACTAGGCTCTCCTCCAAACAGTTACTCGCCCACCGTTACTTCTACACATCAATATGAAAGATCCCAAAATGGACAAAGCAACCATCACTATCCATCGTCGACGAGCGTAATTACTCTAAAGAATTGCTCTCAACTGAGTTTAATTCAAAATTCAAACATGAATAACCAACTTGTGCCGCAACATGGAAGCATGAGCCCCGACGGATCCTGCGGTCTTATGGTTGCTCCAATGAGTCCTAACTCTCAAGCTTCTCGAGGATACAGAAGTTTGCCTTATCCACTGAAGAAAAAAGATGGGAAGATGCATTATGAATGCAACGTATGTTGCAAGACATTTGGACAGCTATCTAACCTAAAAGTGCACCTGAGAACCCACTCCGGTGAGCGACCTTTCAAATGTAATGTTTGCAACAAGTCTTTCACGCAATTAGCTCATCTACAAAAACACCATCTGGTGCATACAGGGGAGAAACCCCACCAATGTGATATTTGTAAAAAACGATTTTCTTCCACATCGAATTTAAAAACTCATTTACGCTTACATTCTGGGCAAAAACCGTATGCCTGTGACTTGTGTATGCAGAAGTTCACTCAGTTCGTTCACTTGAAACTTCACAAGCGGCTGCACACTAACGACAGGCCGTACGTCTGCCAGGCTTGCGATAAGAAGTACATAAGCGCTTCCGGACTCCGCACTCACTGGAAAACTACCAGCTGTAAGCCAAACAATATCGAGGAAGTTCTAGCCATTACAAACGCTGCCAACACTGAATGTATCGGTGAGTTCAAAATCACTTTTCAATTTATTTGTTAATTTTATTTATATTAATAGCCACTTTCACTTTTTATTTTTATCTGGATTTGCGGACAACTATAAAAAGGTTTTATTTACAATAAAGCCGCAATAATTTAATAAATACAAATTAATGATAATAAAAATTAAGATAGTCACTATTATTTCAATGAGAGTAGTAAAACGCGAGCGAAGTCACAAGAGCGACTGCAACTCGCTGCACTTTCTCTCTGTAGGTGAACCGCAACTTTCACTTGCGCTCTCGCTGAACGAGCCGATTTCATTTTCGCGTGCACTTTATAGGTTCCGTCGACAAAGACTGCCACGAGAGAGAGGCCCATGAAGCATACGAGGTCCACTCCCCATCACAGGGCGGGCTGGTGGGAGCCGGTGGGGCGCGCCTGGCGTTGTCACACGACGTGGTGCTGGGGGCGCACGCACACACCACAACGCCGCACCTGGTGAGCGGGCACGGGCCGTTGTCGCCGGCGCACGCGCAGTACCGACAGATGGCGGGCGAGCACGAGCCGCCAGCGCAGCACTATGGCTCGCCGGCCGCCGAGCCCCGTCCTAGCGTCATCGAGTCCAGCCAGCCCCTCATCATAGAATGTACCTGAGCCTCGCCGCCGCTCTCCTCGCATCACACTCACGTCGGACGCATGTCCCCCGCCGCTCCTTGTGATTCAAATTTTGTGATTCAGCAAAATAATTGTGCATAAACAATACTGTGGCGAGTGATGACTCGCTGCATTAAGTGGCTATGAGATTACGATATGAACTCTAAGATGTATAAATTGTAAAAATGTAAATTTAAGTGCGACGTTAGGTACTAAGTACTTAAATAGATAAGTCTCATTGGGAGAGTGTATTATATTGTATGAATCATTTGCGTACGTTATACCTAAGGTTTCAGCAGCCCTTGTTATACTAATGCTCAATTTTATACGTGAAATTATTTTATTGTAAATAGGATTTTGTGACATCGACTTTAAATAATTAGGTTTTCTATGCAGTGTAGCTATCTACACTAAGATACTATTATGTTTATCGTGGTGTAATATGTTTTTCGGCAATATACTTTGAAAAGTGATACAACTAATATTACGGTTGATCATTTATTGACTTAGAATTCTATTATCAAGAAGCAACTTCAAATCGCCTATGGGATACGACGAGAGTTTGTAACACCAAAGAAACAGGCCCAGAGGGCGATCTTAGTACACCTCTCACGCATCCATCGCGTCTAATCTTCCATAAATCCTGATTAAATAAAACAATAGCTATTCATTTCAATAAATAAAAATTCAACGTCACTGTTTAGTGGTAAGTGCCAAAAGCACATTTATAAAATATATTTATAAGTTATCCTAAAGAGATGTCGGTTTAGTGTTTTAAATTGTTGTTCCTAATGAATAATTGGAAAGTAAGCGCGTATGAGCAAAAACTTAATTCTAATGTTATTTAGATTAAAATCGACAAATCGTGTACATTATCCCTACGCTAGAACAAATGGTGCTTCACATCGTAGAGTAGTAGTCGTCTGCAGCTGCCTGACACGACATTATGTCTTGGCAGATGGAAAGACTAATTACTACATTATTGTAGAATTGTAAACAACTCGAGCCCTTCAGTCTTACTTTCGAGACTTCAGTCGTTTTTCAAAGCTCGAAACTTTCATAATCTAGTATTCACACTTTCATTGATTACTACAAAGACTTGAATCACTCTAGAAATGAAGCAATACAATAAATGACTCTGGCTTAAGAGACTTCAATTTGAAAGTCTCAAAACTAAAATTAATCAACTCGAGTTTTTACAACACTACTACATTGTAATGTTAATACACCGAGTCTACTAGTTACTATTTTATATTCCAAAATTGAAGTTATTACGGTTCTCCTATTCGAAAAGGCTGAGATAAATATGTAATGATGGCGAATATTAAAACTAAGTAGGTATGTCTACTTATAATGCGTCGTGCGCCTAGTACGAATATTGTGGAGTCTATTAAAATATAGCTTATATACGTGATGTAAAACCAAACGATAGCATTTTATATATTTCTATTGTTCGTACGATTAAGATTTACAAGAAAACCCTAGTAGATTATAACTTGTATGTTTTGTACTATTTGTCTACCTGCTAAAAATTTTGCAATAATCTTAATTAATGAAATACTAGAACTTACTGCAAGATATATTTTTTATTTTTAACATGAAATATGTACTACTTTATTCTAACAGAATTTTTTTTAAAAGCTTTTTTTCAAAATATTGTTTAAATTGAAAATACATACTTTTGTCAACATAAACTACTCAGTTGATATCATAACTTTCAATTTTTTATCTACCCCGTTCGTGGTTTATGAAACATAAACGTAATATAACTAAAACAGTATGTGATGTTACATTGTGAGCACTTTTAGAGATTTCCTAAATAATATTATTAATAGTTTATTCAAATCTCTAAACGAGATGCATCATTTTCATGCTGTTAAACTACTTAGTACTTACCTTTATTTGAATAGTTTAACAAATATTTTCTGATTTTAATATTTACAGGGTTTATACAAAATGTGCGAAAATTCCGAATGTGTACCTACGAACATTTTACTGTATAAATTTACGAAATGCAGGTAATGAACTAGTTCGTCTAAAAACGAATACTTAGTCGCTAAAGTGTCACACGACACGATAAATGTGGAATATATAACTTAACTCATCGATTTAGACAAACTAACTACATACTTGCTTCTAAAATATTTTTATATTTCTTAGAACAATCCGTTTTTTACAATAAAATGTTGCATGTGATAAAATATTGTTAGTGATTTTCATATTTCGGCTAGATTTTCAGTGATTCCATGAAATATTCGTATCTATTAAAAGTTTTTAATATTAAAAGAAATATCTCAGTCATACCTGTTCATTACAATATATACCTTAAACTTCTCGCCATTCCTTATGTTGTTCATAGATATATTGTCTAAGTATGTATATTTTTGTTAAAGTTTTAAATATATAGGTTTTATGATGTTTTCGTAAACACGAAGCCAGTCATTTAATCAATTTGATGTTTTTCTATAATTAATGAATTACACCTTTTAAAGTATCTTTTGGTTAATCTAAGATACTGTTATTTCATATTGACTGGTATCGTGTAATCCAGGCATTAGATTTTTGATTACCCGCACAAATACGGGCATAATTTTACTCAAATTTTTCGATTTGTTTCATGACCCGAGTGATATTTTTAGACATTTGTATTAAGGTATACTATGAAATAAAACTCAGTTCACGTAATACTGTCATTATATTTTGTCTTAATTTTGCGTCACTGTACATATTTCCGATTGTGATTACACTTTATTCGGTATATTTCAAATCATCTATAATAAAATATCAGTCATTTCTATATATCAATCTTGTATAAAAAGTACCATCTAAGAGACCTAGATCATATTTGTAAGTACAATACCTATCTATGGTACAGAAAGTAATGAATGTATCACTACGTATCGATAAATATTTCCGCTACAATATTAATGTTATAAAGGACTCACATACACCTATAATGAGTATTGTAATAACTTAAAGCGCCGGAACTTACCTACTTGACTATAAAAGGCCTGTAATTTTATACACATTGACCGATAAATTGTTTTACTACACTGAATCCATTAAAACAGGATAAAATATAACATTGTTGTTTTAATTACATCTTCCTCGCCCTATCTTCTTTTGCTCTGTTTTCATGATTAAATCTATCTATCTATTCAGTATAACAACAAATTATTAAGTACCATTTTTTTAACAAAGATTCATGTTTGTATTGAAGTCCAAAAAAGAAATAGTTAAATAAGAAATTAATGACAAAGAATTTTGCTTAGCAGTGTAAGCATAAATGGCGAAAGAAAGTAAACTGCTAGTTAGGAATCTATAAGATTGTGTTCCTAAATAAAAATTTGCGAATCTTAAAACTTTACTGCCGTATCATAATGTGTAAGATGCAAACCACCTGAACTATTCCCTCTTGTGGACTAAATTCTTGTGATCAGCGTATGGTTATTGAATCAGGATGGAGAAATAGGGCTTAATTCTACAGACACCTTAGTATCTTTCCCGGGGGAGTAGGTAGAAAGTACATTTTTCCACTTGCCACGATCCCTGCATACATACTTCTTTCGCCCACACACATTTCTTACATCTACATCCAAAGTCTACAGATTGAAAAAAATAAAACTTGGTTCTCTATGTAATTTTCATTAATTGTTTTTTGTTTCTGTTTCTTGGTTCTCGTTCTCTTTGACAAGTTCTTGTGCGTTACATTTCTTGTAGTGTGTTCGCATATTGGAAGACTGGGTAAAAGAGAGTTTGCAACGCGGACATGAGTAAGGTTTGGCGCCAGTGTGGAAGTTCAGGTGAGATTTGAGGTGGTGCTTCTTGGTGAACGACTTCGGGCACAAAGAACATGAGAACGGCTTCACTCCTGTAATTCAAATATTGAATATGAGTCTAAAGATGTGATTTCATCGTGAAAATACTTTTCGAAAATTTCGGTAGATAGCCACTTACTAAATATCCGAAGTTGAAAAAATTGTGCGCCTTGTGCCACAAAAAGAGCAATTTGGAGCCTAAGCACAAAGTAAAAATAAAACCAATTTTGCCTACATTGATTAAGCTTAGATAAATAAATAAGGCAAAACATTTATGGAATACTGATCATCTTCACGTCAACAATAAATAAATAAATTTAGTACATACATACATATGGTCACGTCTATATCCCTTGCGAGGTAGACAGAGCCAACAGTCTTGAAAAAACTGAATGGCCACGTTCAGCTATTTGACTTAATGATAGAATTGAGATTCAAATAGTGACAGGTTGCTAGCCCATCGCCTAAAAAGAATCCCAAGTTTGTAAGCCTATTCCTTAGTCGCCTTTTACGACATCCATGGGAAAGAGATGTAGTGGTCCTATTCTTTTTTGTATTGGTGCCGGGAACCACACGGCACAAATAAATTTAGTGAAGAAGTTTATCACAAAAACCTAGCAGAAAAATTTAATGCTAGACTCTAGACTCTATAATCTGCATCGCTAAAGCTGTAAATTCTTCACTGACCGGTGTGTAGTCGCAGATGAAGCGTCATATTGGAGCGGTCTGCGAACCGCTTATCGCAGTGAGGACACGCGTAGGGGCGCTCGCCGGAATGCGTCCGCTGGTGCTGCTTCAGTAGCATCTTGCGGGAGAATGCTTTGCCACATTGTTCACAAACGTGCGGCTTTACACCTGACAAAATATATTTCCATCAAGTATATATAACAAATACTACACTCTACTGTTTTTACTCATTGATTTAAGGAAATTATCTTGGTGCTCGGGGACACTGTCAGGTAAAACGCTTCATGCGGGATAGAGATATTTTTGATTCGATTTTACCTTAGCTAAGATACGCTTAGCTTAAATAAGTTAATTCACGTTAAATATATATTTACAATACAATACTCCAGAGAAGTGTAAACGCAAGTAAAATTGATGCTAGAAGGATAAACATATTCTTTATATTTTTTTCTTAATAAAATTATAATTCAATTATATTATTTATCTTGCTCTACGCCATTTCCAATCTCCTGTTTGGTTTCCTTCCACCTAATGGTTGACTGGAAGGTATTGCATTAGCGATAAGTCCGCCTTTGTACCATCACTATCCGTTTTGTGTTGTTTTATATGTTTTACTCTTATGGTGCAATAAAGAGTTTTATCTATCTATCTATAATTTACCTGTATGAATTCGAACATGCATGTTGTAGGCAACGCGCTGATTAAACGACTTTGGACACATCGAGCACTTGTATTCCTTGCGGTTTCTGAAAACAAAGAATTTTTATTACATAAATATACCTATCACACAGCAATCTTTGCCTGTATTGGTCATTGGACAGAACCGAGATGAATTATACATACAGTGCAATAGAAATTGAAAGAACGAACCAAATAAAATTAATAATGTAAATCATTTCTTATAGCTTAACATCTTATTTGTCGATAAAGCAACGAATTATGATGTTATTTATGAGTACACGTTTTTTATAAAAGTAAAGACCCCCTGACAAACATGATGCACTTATAGGACTCAAACTCTTAACATAATAGCGCTACATAATATATTCTCTCTGCCCAAAAAGTTTCGATGCCTATAAAAATTATAATGTTGCTTTGTTTAGTAATTTCTGTTTTTTTTTTCTGTTTTCTATATATTATTATTAGGCACGTGTAATACTAAAAAAATGTTTTTCAATTTAGAAAACACATAGACATAATCTTCCAAGCAGAAGATTTTCTTAAATCGATTAATACCTATAGCTTTTTCAAAAAGGATAGTTGGTTCGTTCGTTTACACATCTTACAAACCTGTGAATCTTCATATGGCTGCTGAGGTAACCTCTATCATTGAAGTACTTCCCGCAGACAGTGCACGTGGCGGCGAACTCCTTGGTGCCCCGGTGCACGGACATGTGGTATCTGAAGTTGCGAAGTTGCGAGAACGTTTTGCCGCACTCGCCGCACGAATACCGCCCCGCTGTCGCGTGGACCCGCGAATGTTCCGTGAGGCCCTCACTGTCAGGAAAAGCCTGAAAAGTAGTCAAGGTAATATATGAAATTATTTCGTTCAACAGCTCATGATTTAAAAAAAAAATCTTGTCTGAAAAGGGCTGAACATTTTTTTACTGCCGTGTCTATGACTGTTAACTTGAATCCTAACATCAGTCAAATTAGCTAGGTATACATTTTATTCTACTTATTTCTTTTTAATTTTATGAATTGCAAATGCTCTTATTTTATGAAAACACAACTTTAGTAAGTAAAAGTATCAAGATGTGTTCTTCTCACTTTTTAAAATTTTACCAGGCATCTAAATCAGCTAAACCTGGCCTTTAAATGATTTGAAGACTGTTGGCCCTGTCTACCCCGTGAGAGATGGACGTGACTATATGTATGAATGTACCTAAATCTATTAAAAATCAAATCAACGGCAACATATTATAAAAGAAGAACCTATATCTCTTATATATAAAATTCTCGTGTCACAATGTTTGTCTCCGTACTCCTCCGAAACGGCTTTACCGATTTTAACCAAATTTTGCATGCATATTCAGTAGGTCTGAGAATCGGCTAACATCTATTTTTCATACCCCTAAATGTTAAGGGTTGTCCACCCTTAACATTTTTTTAACTAGACATTACTTATAAAATTATTAATATGGCAAAACAACGTTTGCCGGGACAGCTAGTTTTATATAGTTTTCCTGATATATAAATAAGTAACGATATTCAGAAAAAAGCATATGTGGAAAAAATAACTATGTGTTCCACAATATTTTTATCAGTGTACAAAATGCGTGGATTTTGTACTTTTATCTTGTTTTTCGATGATTCAGCATTATTCTTTGAGATAAGATATTGCGAGTTAAACTCGATTGCAATAACGTTGAAAGTAGAGATCAAGTGTCGTTCATTTGAACTCGTTAAAATATCTATTCATGAATTTTGAGCAATCATCAAAAGGAATTTAAATAAGTAATGTATTCCTTATTACCATTAAAATGAAAAGTAGCTTATATAAATGAATATTTCGTACTTACGTACATGCAGTTTCACTGCACGATGTACCTTATGTTTATCAAAGACGGTGAAATCCTGCGAAGCTTTTCAACTTAAGTAAAATAAATGACTCCTAGCACTTTAAATATCGTAACTTAAGCGTGAATATTTCTGAATAGAATTATGGTTTAACAGTAAAAGTTATTCAAATAATTTGCGCCATCAAATAAACAAGTTAGAAAATGTTTGTAAGTATGTACTTCAATTATATTTTATCGGAAATTATCCTGTCGGAGACAATAATGTTGCCACGGTTGGTAATATTATGATTTTTATCTTCTTATCAAAATCAATTTTTGACCAGTGATGCAATGTGACACTATATTGTGTAACATACACAGGCTGAGGTATTACGAGTATGTATGTGATGTAATGATATGATTTCATTGTTTTCTGAACTAATTTTATTCTATCGCACGCTTACTTTAAGCGGAATGAAACTTCGGATTCTTCTTTTAGGCAATGTACTAGCAACCTATAACTATTTAAATCTCAATTCTATCATTAAGGTAAACACCGGAACGTGGCCCTATCAGTTTTGTCAAAACTATTGGCTGTAACCACCTCGCAAGGGATATAGACGTGATAATATGTATGTACTCGTATGTACAGTGACTACACGTAATGAATTTGTTACCAAACTAACTTCTTAATTATTTTGCATTTATTTATGAAATGAATGCAAGTTACTTTAATAACTTAACCTAAATTAGGGACTGTAAGGCTAGTTCATTTTTAATTAGTACTAACTTGGCTACAAATTACACACTTGAAGTCCTGGCCACTGGTTAATACATTTTCAGGTGTCTCGATTGCTGGTGAAGGTGCCGGCTGTTGACTGTTATTGTTGTTATCATTAACAACAACTTCATCCTAGAAAATGACAGTTTCTTTGTATTAGTTTAAGACATTTAATTATAGCCTTTCTGGGATCTTAATAAAATCGGTAATGATCTCACATGTTGTTTGAGATCCCCGAGTCTAGCTCTAAGAATGGACGATTTGATAAGGATGTTGCATTTTACATATCTACCTACTATTATCTAACCTTGTAACCCAAAGAGAAGACGAGAACCAGGCTTAGGAAATGTGAATTATATTTTTATCTTCTTACGACAACCACAGATAAATTTGGAGTACTTAGTTCTATTCTACTCTGAGACCACACGACTTCAGAACTGGATCTAAATAAAATGTTTCCAAATAGAAAATTTATATTTACCTCTCTGTCGTCAATTAAAGATGAAATCCTCTTAAAAGTTGGTCTATAATTAAAAGTAAGTCTGGAACACCATGGATTTTCTAATACTTGATTGTATATGAAAGCCGACGTCCTTGTTGTCTGGAGACTAGTTTCCAAACATGCATTTTCATTTACAGGAAGGTTATATTTGATATTTTCCATAAAGTAATTATGTCCAGACCGTTGATTGGTAGTTGAAGATACATTTTGCAAGGGGTCTTCTATTCCTTGCGTTGAATTATAATCAATTGATGGCGAAGGAACCTCTGGTAAAAATTGCTCACTCATATTTGGCGAAGGCGATGGCGCATGAAATGATGAAAAGTCTTCACTAAATACACTACTGGTTGAATCAGCATTCTTTGAATAATGTTCATTGCCATTCCATTTGGAGATGTTGTCCTTTCGAAAATTATTAGTCTCCGATATACTTTCTCTGTAGTTGTTTTCAGACTCGTGGTCGGTTCTTTTTCTTGTTTTATCCGAGGTTGTGTCATCAGTCCGTGGATTTTTACTATTTACGTTCGTCAAAAGAACAGATGAAGGAGTACGATAGGGTTCATTTGGTATTGCTAGCACGCCTGTCGCCAGACCGTTAGCGTTACCGTTTCGAGGATATGTCTCAAGACATAAATCACGCGGAAAAAAGTTTTTTTGTCGGTCGAAATGAAAGGTTGGGAGATTTTGTGAAGAAGGTCGTAGAATTGGATTGATCCAATTGTTAAACCGTGCTTGGTTGTCATGATAATCTGATGAGTCATCAAGTGAATGTTGAGAACGTATGTCCTGATTGTTCTCTCCTTTCTTGATGTTAATGTATTCATGATCACTGTTACTTCCAGCATCTAAAGCTACTACATTTCTACTTTTTTGATTGCTTGCTTTCTCAGCCAAATATTTGTTTGAATACAAACTGTTATTTTCTAGAGTATTTCGTTTTCTGAGACATTGAAGATCTACAAATATATCAAGAGCCTTAACTACATCTATAAAATTTTGTAATTTATGTTTCTGTATAGCCACTTCGCCATTGTAAACGTAATAAAGGACTGAGGAGAAAGCTTCAAGATCAAAATCTGGCAAGAAAATACATGTCGGTGTTTCTCCTCCGGGACAGGAAAGTAGTATCCGCTGTAACAATATTTTTATTGGTTACTTTTTACCTTGTTATCAATCAGATCATAGCCATAGAAATTGGATCAATTTATGTTTAGACTTCGTTCGTGAGAGTGGCTTACTCTTAGGAAACTACTGGCACTGGCGAGGACAGCTCGATGTGCGTTGAAGGAACGACCACCACAATAAAGTTGCACATCGCACCACTCCCCAGTCGACAACCAATCGCACATCTGACAACAAAAATTTTCATACATACATATAATCACGTTTATATTCCTTGCGGGGTAGACAAAGACAACAGTCTTGAAAAGACCGATAGACCACGTTCAGCTGCTTGGCTTAATGATAGAATTGAGATTCAAATAGTGACAGGTTGCTAGTCTATCGCCTAAAAGAAGAATCCCAAGTTTATAAGCGTATTCCTTAGTCGCCTTTTACGACATTCGTAGGAACGAGATGGAGTGGGCCTATTTTTTTTTAATGGTGCCGGGAATCACACGGCAACAAAAAAATATTACCCTTGTTTGTAATAACAATTAAATCGGGTCGATTTCAGGATTGTATGCAATTGTGACTGATTTGAAAATCAAAGCACTATCACGACTGACCCTTACTTTGTTTCCTCTATGACTAGCGTATAATTTTTTTACGAAACCAGTAAACTATTATATAAGTTGTTATCATGATATTAAATTTCTATATAAAAAAGTGCTAGTCATCGGCTTACCACCATGCAGTTACGGTGGACACCCATTGCAAGCTAGAAGACTAACTCGAACGTGTGTAAACATAACATTATTTGCGGCATACTTTTGTCAATTTTTCGACAGCACGCAAACAAACGCGTTTCGGTGCTATATCTACTAGTACCTGAACGCTCGGGCTCACACGCAGTTAGGCAAAATTAACTAAACAAATACGAGCAGGTCAACGTTTTTAAAGTAGCACCAGTTGTGAAAGTTCAGAGCAAATAGATTTAGTCAAACAAGAGGAAAATTAGAAGTCTGATCTCGCCCATCCATCGACAGCTGCATTTAGGAATGTGTGACGGCGCACCAACCTCATAGAAGCAAATTCCAATTAGGGTTAGCTAGCTCAATGTTTGGTATGGTGATTATTTTGATCTTAATACCTATATAATACAAATTTGACAGCCTATAGGTATGGTATAGTATTTTGCCTATGATAAAAGTAGCTAAAGAGAGAGCTGGAATCTCGAAAAGATCTCTTGGTATTTTTTAAGGCCCATAGGCAAGCAAATCTATCACTATATATTTCAAATTATATTTTTATAATTTAAAATATACAAAAAAAAACTTTTATATCTGGTCATAAAATAAGAAAGTACTTACAACTCCTAAATTGTTATATTAAAAATTATTTACACTTAATCACACTATAGATGTGGAAATAATCAATTATCATAGCGTCAATCATTGATGTTTCTGTTAATAGAGATAGCTATCTCCTAGGAGATAAATTTCCGAAGTTAAAGATCATTATGTATTAATTAATATGTATCCGTGTAACCAGATATTCCTATGAATTGATAAAGTACCTACCTACCTGCAGTGTAAAACGCATGAAATAAATATGATTATTAAATTATTATTATTATTTAATATTCAACATAAATAAGTATTAATTTAATATATGTCGGATTGAAGTTAAAAAAACTTGTTAGAAATATGAAACATATACATAGTCCTACAGTACAGCCAACTTTAAGTACTTTGAGGGCCCTTTGCATGGAAAAAATTAAGAACTTTGGAACTAGGAGAAAAATTGGTAAAGAAAATAGGATTTGCGAAATACAACCGTCTTGCAAGACAAGACATGCCTTCCGATGGAGCTTTATAGGTTTATGTAGTCAAATACCAAAAACGGCGCCCTTATTGTTCGTCATGTGTCATGTCAGTCTCTTCGCCTATATTTTATAACCATTATTTTTCGTATAGCGACCTGGCTTACCTACTGTGCCATAGATACCTACTAAGTAGTTTCTTTTTAAATTTCGATCATAGCAGTAAAAGTATCCATATGAAACTTAAAATAATTCAAGGAAAACTTGAAACAAAATCGGAAACATCAATGTTGTTTGTATTGATTTAAAATTAAGAGAATGGTGTACTTCAGAGGCTAGCAGGAAGAGAAACTGGATTTAAAGAAAACTACTGATACAAACTTATTGTCTTCCTATAATTAGGTAGATTTTTGCAAAATTGCGATCGGATGGCTAAGTGGTGAAAACGTGATTCTGTTTCTCCCTGTGTAAATTTTTGCGCTGAGACGGCGTAGGTAATGCGTGGCAAAAAGCGGTGGATATATCTTTTGTATACATGTATGTATGTCACAGAATACAGCTAGTGATGTGGACAGCTTGGTATCCAACAGAATTTAATTTTACCCAAGCACGGAATTATTTACGATCCTTATCTTAACAGACTTTTGGGGGACAAAACTGCCAAATTTCTCTTTTTGAAATACAATTTACCTTACTTAATATATTACTAAATTTCAATTATGATTAATAATTTTTTCAAGTTCCTGTAATTTAAGCAAAATTTAAGCAAGCAGTATTAATTTATTTTATTAGAACAGTCATTTAATTAGAATTTATTTTTAGTTTTCTCATCTCTCATAGTTATTAAAGTGATGGTATAAATTATAATTTTAATCGTTTATGGAATTTAATAGTTTTTTCATTCTACCTAATCCCCTATATACAATAACAAAATAAAATTAATAATGTAAAAGATCCGTAAAAAATCCGTGAGAAAAGTAACGGATACAGATACGGATACGGATCTTAATTGATACGGATACGGATATACCTACGGAACATCACTACTTATAACTTACCACATATTTTTATTAAGAATAACTAATTTTATAAATAAACAAAATATTATAAAAACTGCTCATTTTACCTACAATTATCACGAGAGATTACAAATTATCACTTCAAACTTTGCCATTTACGAAACGTCACATGACACGCACTGAACAATATTTTCCGTTTTATCAATCAATTTTACTACCTAACTACAGTGATACCTATTTTCTTAATAAATTGAAATATAACAGACTATAATACGTTTTCTCATTTCATCTTAGAGTACTAGAGTAGGAAAGTAAATACATTCAATATAAGCGTAAACGTATTTTACGAGAGTAAAGATATGTAGTTAGTTATTAACGATCATGTAAGTTCTAAATACTTGAAGTGTACCTACACACTTCAAGTATTAAGAATTTCTCTCCTTTAATAATAACAATGTATCCTTCCAAATTTTTGTGAGAGTTACTTAAGTAAGTATCCTACAACCGGTACAACCAACATGATACGTTTGACATGATAAGTTTGTGTGAATGTATAATTTACGTCAACACTTCTCTATCCCTTTCTTAGACAGAATGAACAGTCCCGAAAAGACTGAAAGGCCACGTTTAGCATAAAATTTATATGAGATTGGCAAATATTTTTAAAACTAAATAGTATCTACCTAGTCATCGTAGATCACTTTTATATCATTTAAAGTCGACTTTTTGTGCGTAAATGTTAACAAGAGAATAGGTATCAAAATAATTTGGTAGACTTACATTTTTTAATTGTTTGGCGTATCTTAACAAATACTTAAAAGACTATTCCAATTTTTTATTACACTATGAAAAACACATGATCGCGACAAAAAGTGCGGGAAAACACTGCGAACGAAACTTGACTAGTTCAAGCGCAAGAGTCCTTCATACTGATAGCCGGTGCTCGATGGCGGCTGCACGCGCATACTTCAGTCCATCATCGCTTGGCGAATATCTGGTGTCTCACGCACTATGATAATGACACTCGTAAACACTTACTGTCCAATTTAACACTGTTTATCCAACAAATTAACATCTTAATTTCTGAACCGCCGCTAAATTGGTCGTTTTTTTCATCCGAGCCAACCATATTCCGACAACATAAGTACCTATAGGTAACAATTATGAACAAATTATTTTAAGAAATGTCACTTCAGTTCACGCGTTCTCAAGTTCATGAACATTTAATTTACTTATCTTAGATAAGATTACGACGGACTCTTTATTATTTCATTATAAGTATAGGTACTTAGTATGTGTCTATACTAATATTATAAAGCTGAAGAGTTTGTTTGTTTGTTTTGTTTGAACACGCTAATCTCAGGAACTACTGCTTTGAATTGAAAAAAATCTTTTTGCGTTGAATAAACCATTTATCGAGGAAGGCTTGAGGTTATATAACATCACGCTGCAACTCTAAGGAGCGAAAAAATAATGGAAAATGTGAAAAAAACGGTTAAATTATTCATCCTTGAGGGCTACAATGATGCCAAAATAACTATTCCACGCGGACGAAGTCGCGGTTATTATAGAGCTAGTTTATTATAGAAGACAGATACAAATAATTGGGTTTCTATCCTACCTATCTAAGAATATATACTATATATAGTCATACTCGTAAATAGGTTCGTATTGTGTGTGAGTGAGCACGCATTCATATTATATAGTTTTCCAATGAAGGTCCAACGGTAATTTAGAATAGGACAATTCCATCAATTTTTATGGATGTAATAAAATGTCACTCAGGAAATACGGCTGTAGCGGGAGCGATGATTCGGGTCGACCGCCACCAAAGGGAAGATCTTCCGCCAGGCTAGGTGTTATGCCAGGGGAACCGCGGCTCCGATGTTGTGTCGGAGGTTGTATTTACGCCTTAATCCATGAAATCTTTGAAATCGCGATTTAGATTCTTCGCTGCTATTGGTTGAGCGCATCAATTTCTTCGCGATGATTGACAGTAGTTTTTTTGATTGTATGTTGTGACGAGTGGCGTAGAGATGTCGCCACACGGCTATCGCCTTTTCAGCTTTTACCATGATTATGGGTTAGTTTCCCCGCAAAGGTCAAATAGGAATCGCCTTATGTAAAAACCTCACTTAAGTACCTAATGCAGGATCATAGACACAACCCGAAATCCTCTCCAGAGAAAGAGTATGTAACCGGGATGTGTACCAGGAGGAAAAGAAAAGGTTCAGAGAAGATATAAAGTAAATTTGGAAGCATTCGACTGGTTTTAGTTTGTATCTTCGGTTTACACCTTCTCTACCTTGGTCCGGTGAAGGTATCATAGCGCCAAAAAGTTAAATGGGTTTTATGGTTTAAGGTAATTTGCTTCACAAAAATTAAGAGGTAACGGAGCCCATTAGCTTTCTCGGAAAAACGTTTAATTGTGTAATAAAGAGATAAGATCTAAACATATCAACTTAAGTATCTAGAAAGTTAACAAAATCTTTTTTATAGCTTGGTAGTACGTGTCTTCCTGATCCCATAGGAATTTCGGGAAATTTCCCTTGCTGCTTTACACTTCATGACCAAAATTTCGGCTGTGCGCTGCTGACACACTATACTCGTATAACAAAATTTATGCGAACCTAAGTATCTATTTTTACTTCAACAGGAAAAATGGGATTGTATGTACTTAGTCTTTTACTTGATTTGTCAATTTTTAGCTAATTTTTATTGTTTACCAAATTATCAACTTGGAAGGTATATTTCTATTAAGTACTTAAATAAATTACCACAAAAGAATGTTTTCTGTTCAAATTTGCAAATTCACATTCTTTTTTTTTAGTAAATTGTGGTTATTGAGGGTGGACTTGAAGAAAAAAAACAAATAGTAAAATATTTTTATTATTTGAATAAATTGTATAAAATCAAATCCTGGGGGCCCATTTGAATAGACTTGACAATCAAAAATTGTATAATGCAGCCGAAAGTTAAAAGTAATAATATAGGTAATAATGTTATGTTAAGATTCATCAAATATGTTTAATCCTACATTCTCATCATTGGTATCCACATAAGTGAGAAAAAAACTACCATCTGAAGCATCATAGTCATATTTCTTACAAACACAATATGTTACACTTCTGGCACAACATCTACACTTTTTAGCATGTTTTAAAGTAATTTCTTCTGGGAAATCACATGTTACAAATTCATCTAAAGAACAATTACTACATTCATTTGTACAATTAATACTGCCTAATATATTTCTATCTAAATAATCATCAACAGTTTCAAAACTACCTAAGTGATTAAATATTCGTTTTTGTTGCTTACTCAATACTTTCTCAAGCATAAATACTAAATGGTGGTGATAACACTGGAATGTGATCCTATCTTTCATTTGATTTTTCAAATCAATCCATTGTTTGACACAATTAAGAGGTGTTGTATTAGCCCCACTAAACAAAGCTGGATTTGTGAGCAGACCACTGGCAGCCATCACACCATCACAACACACAGTATTGTGGAGCTCATCAGCATCAGCCAGGGATTTAACACCACCATTTGCAACAATTGGCACTTGTACTGACTGACACACTTCTTTTAAAGCATTTGTATTAATACAATCACCACTTTTCTGCTCTGGTGTTCGTCCATGCACTGTTAGAAATGTAACACCACATTTTTCCAACTGCTGGCATAGATTAATAGTTTTCTTTAATTCCTTTAAAACTCTTATTTTCACGGACACACTAAAGTTGTTTGGTAAATTACTTCTGACCCCTCGTACTATATCATGAATAACCTCAGGTTTGCTAAGCATTGAACAGCCATATCCATCATTGATAGCCCATTTTTGAGGGCAGCCACAATTCAAGTCTACGCCATCTGTGTATGGATATATTAATCTGGAAGCGTCAATAAAATCATCAGCATTGTTGGCAGCAAACTGAGCAATTAGGGGAGTATCACTGCTGGTTGTTGAAAACTCACTCGCTCTGGCTTTCATATTCTGACAGAATGAATCTGCTAATATCATAGGCGTAAATGTTAAATCCACTCCAAAACTGAAACAAAACACGAACATAAAATACACGTTTTCATAGCCAGTTTATGCTGTCTACATTGGCATTTTTAAAGTACATTTATTGACATATTTTTTGAGCAAATAAAAAATATTATTTTCTGCATAAAATGCTGCAAAATTTACTTACTTCTTAACAAGTGTTCTAAATTGCACTTTGCTATATCGAACCATAGGTGCACATACTTTCAAGTAAGATTTTTTTACTTTGGTATTGTGAAATAATTCAGATATATTTGATTTATCTTTCATGATTTACAGAATATAATATCGTTTTTTTCATAAATAAAATGCAACGGCATTGATCAAAGAATAGTGAAATAAATGAACATAAAAACAAATTTTCGTGTAATAAAGTTGTTTTTGATGAGGTTAGATATGAATGATAACATAAAATGATTGACATGAACTAGTGTTGTTGCCGCTCGATCAGAAGCACAGAGGACTTTTGTTGATCAGAAGCTTCCACTAAAATCAGCTGTATTAAATTAACCGAGTTGCAATTCTCATTTGGCATTATGGTGCTTTTAGCGCATGACTCCAAACAGAAATGATCTAAGGTGGAGTGCTCGACGACATGTTTAAAATATATTTTTTATTCTATAACTGTGTAATGTGACATCTTCGCGAAATTTTAGCTTACAATATGATACGTGCTATTAGTGTTCTATTTCAATAATGTTGTAAATACTACTCACTTTAATTATATCTCACAGAATCACAGACATATAAAGTAATATTTTAAATCTGTGGACTGAATAATGTTTTTGACATGTAACCGAAGATATAATGATTTTTAGATGACAACCATCGATGCTATCGAAAGTTCGGCAACACTAGTTTGGTACGTCAACGTCCTAAGTGACGTTGACATATACTTTAATTTATAAACCAGTGTTTCTCAAAACATGATACTTAGGCGTACTACTACTAGTAATACGTTTTTTTTTCGGTTTTTATATTGCTGGGACAGCAATAATTATTCGCGTGATATAGGCAGGTAGTGCTTATCTTTCAGCAATTATTGGAATTTTAACATTTGTTATGACATCGACAACAATTATATAGTTAAAATATTGAATACCTCACATACATGTCTTACTGTGTTTTAGTTCATTCTATTGATTAAATGATCATCAATTGTATCAATTATAAAATAATAATAGTAAAATTTTAAGGTTAGAGGCTAATAGAGAGCGTTAGAACTAACGTTACTTATTTCAAATAAGGTTTGAGAAACCTTGACTTGGCTCACAATTCACAATACAACTAAAATTGTGGCTTTGTTGGAGTAGAATAATCTAGTGATTTGGTTATTTAATTACACTATTATTAACTGTTAAAATTATTCAGAGTATTTTTAGGTACTCTTTAGTATTTTTTATAGAATCGTAAACATGTCTATTACTACGGATGGCGATTTGATAGATAAAGCAGTGGAGAAAGAAGAGCGTCTACAAAGGATAAAAGTTATATATCTTTTTTATTTGCCTTTCAATTTTCTACTATACTAAGTCATTCAAATTGTCCACGTAGTCTTACACTTACTTCAATAAAACGCTTCTTTTTGTTAGCTTCGCATCATTCACTTTGACAAAAAAACAGAGAGCCTCGCAATCGTCTTTACCATGTATTTTTATTAACTTTCAGGTGGTGCTTTTCTATCAGCAGTTGCTGGAATTTCAGCATTTGTAGGATTTAGTGCCACTTTAGCAGCTGCCAAAAAAGCCGATCCGAAATATTTTAATAAAGGTAATATATATTAAACAGTTACAGGCTGATTTGTGAAATCAGGTAGGTACCTACTTATCCATCTTGTAGAGGATACCTACTTACCAGATTTGAATCCCAATGCAGGCAGGCACTGCTAGGCAGCTTTTTGTTACAAGTGAAAAAAATTTGCCAACAGTTTAAATAAACTTATTTATTTTCCAGGGTTACATAGCAGTGCTGAGTTAGCAGATGCTGGTGCTATCTTAGCACTTAGAGCGCTTGGTTGGGGTACTCTCTATGCAGTGGCTGGGACTTCATGTTTGTGTTATAGTATATGGAAGCTGTCTGGTGCTCAAAATGTAAGGATATTCAACATTTATCTTCTTGAACTAATATCTCAGTTTCAGATTGGGTATCCTTATTTTAATGATAACCATTTGTAGAAGTTTTGTTACCTTCTGCTTACATGCGTGGTTTGCGTTCAACTAAGTGAATCAAGTCAATGCATGTGTAAAAACCAAGAAAAACAATAAAACTTGTCAGACATGGCGGGTGACACGGCTACTGTGTCACTAAACGCTATGGCGTTTGACACGGCAGGTGTGTCACAAAATATTTGTATGCCGCAACTCTTAAGTGTTTAAAAATGTGCGCCGCAACAAATCGGTTAATAAAATTAAGAACAAGGGGAACAGAATAACAAAACCATTGGTAATAGGCATGGCACAGGCTAAACTGAATAATTGATATCATATACATGTGCCTGTATAATTCAAATACCTACTTTTTTTTCAGCTCAAGGAGTTTAGAATTAAAATGGGCAACATATTACCCGAACTACCTAAAAACAACCCTCCTCAATCTAGAACAGAATTTACTGGTCTTAATGACCTATTAACTTATATATCAGAAGAATATGGAAAACCAGTTAAAGGAAATTAGAATAATGTGTGAAACAAAATTTGTAAATAATTATTTATTTAGTAAAAATATGTGTATTAGTTTGTTAAATCTTGTTTTATTATGTATTCTTCCTTATAGCTGGGTCCCCCATTACAACTTCTTTTACAGGTGTAGACTGCTAACACTCCCCAATCTATACTGTTTAAGTCTATACCAACATCGATAAAGTTAAGTAACTGTGGCATGATCTGAAATTAGAAAATATGCTTAATTCTTATATTGTCTGAGACAAGCTACAGTGTTGATAAGGTGCTTTAGGAAATTAGGTGACCTCAAAGGGATAAAAAGTAGAGTATTTCCCAGTATTTTAAAAATGGTTTTTACCTGAAATTCAAATTGTCTTTCACCATTACAGTACTGACATTTTGGTATATCTATGAAACTATCAGAATTTCCTGTAATCCATAAAGGATGTCCATCTCTATCATATCTTAGGACTTGGTCCGGATGCCTTGCAACTCTCTTGCTGAATTTATTGAAAACTTTATCTTCTGGCAATGGCCTAGTATACTGCTCCAATTCAGTATCACTAACATTGTCTAAACTGCCTGCCTTCTTTTCCTGCATTAGTTTTCTCAATTTTTCCATTTCATGATTCACATCCACATTGTCCTTATCTTCCTGCAGAGATGAAAAATAATATAATAATCCACACTTTCCTATAAGGAATACATAGGTTTATTTTTTTTCTGGAAATTCCCACAGAAGCAACACCCTACATAAAAGTAAGTAACTATAGGTATACAGTAGTACTTGAAAGCAACTAAAAAAGCAGAACTCTTCTGGTTAATATCATAGAAGGCATCAAAAGAAAAATATCACTTAGGGACACATGATCTTCTAGGGTGGGATAAGTTGTGCTGATATTACTACGCTTTTTTTTACAGTTGATATGGAATAATGGTACATACATACATAAAATCACGCCTCTTTCCCGGAGGGGTAGGCAGAGACTACCTCTTTCCACTTGCCACGATCCCTGCATACTTCCTTTGCTTCATCCACATTCATAACTCTCTTCATGCAAGCTCGGCGGTTTCGGGTACTTTTGACCTGACCCTTTACCAGGACGTCATTAATTTGATCAAGATATGTTCGTCTAGGTATTCCCACCCCGACCTTTCCCTCCACACTCTCCATGTATATCTGCTTAATCAACCTGTTTTCATTCATCCTCTCCACATGACCAAACCATCTCAACATACCCTTTTCTATTCCTGTAACTACATCTTCTTTCACATCACAACATTCCCTTATCACGCTGTTCCTTATCCGGTCACTCAATTTCACACCCAACATGCTCCTTAACGCTCTCATTTCCACTGCATTTATTCTGCTTTCGTGCTTCTTTTGCCATACTCAACTTTCACTCCCATACATTAATGTCGGGACCAACACGCCCCTGTGCACAGCCAGTCGAGCCTTTTTGGATAGTTTCTGACTGCTCATAAAGGAATGCAAAGCTCCATTCACCATGTTCCCCGCGTTTACTCTCCTTTCAATATCACTATCACACTTGCCATCTGATGTAAACTTTGACCCTAGATATACAAACTCTTTCACTTGCTCAACTTTTTCTCCTCCAATCAAAATATTACATGCTGTCATTTCTTTCTCCATTTCAAAAACCAGTGTTTTAGTTTTACTTACGTTCACTTTTATTCCTTTCTCTTTTAAAGCTTCATGCATACAGTTTACCATCTCCTGTAACTCCTCCGCTGATGACGCCAGTATAACCTGATCGTCGGCATAGAGCAGACATTTGACGAGTAACTCATTCATCCTTAATCCACTTTCAGACTCTTTCAAATCTGTCAAGCAATTATCCATAAATAGGTTGAACAGCCACAGTGACGCAACACATCGTTGCCTAACGCCTTTCTCAATCTTAAACCACTCAGTGTGCGCTCCGTTTATCCTGACATTCATAGCACTCTAATCCACATATAAGGATTTCAGTGCTCGTATTAAGAGACTGCTCACCCCATGTATAGAAAGTGCTGACCACAATTCATTCCTCTTAACTCCGTCATAGGCCTTTTCCAAATCCACGAATGTGCAATAGACTTTTTGACTCTTGGCCAAAAACTTTTCGGCTATGCACCGCAAAGAAAAGACCTGATCAGTACATCCCATTCCCTTTCGAAATCCCGCTTGAGCATCCCATATTTTGTCATCAGTTATAATGGTACAATGAAAGTAAATACCAACCTCATCTTCTTCATCAACAATAAGTTCCCACTCCTTGAATAAAATAGATTTACCTGATTCTGTTACAATAAAGTTGTTAATTTTACATGAAGTAGGATTCTGAAATATAAGTAAAAAACATTTATAAGAATATAAGCAAATTTCATAAAGCAATAACTAGTAGCTATTATTTTTATAATACACAACATATGGAAATCCATCTGTTTCTTGTCCAGATTCATCACTATCCTCAGGTTTTACCAAAAATTTAAGCAGTATGTGTCCTGCTGACTTCACTTCTATTATATTTGTAAACATTAGAAGTTTAGAATTTCAACGCAAAACTAAGTAATACATACCTGTTGTACAACAGAGCAATATTCCTTATGTCCTTTCTGCCAATCCAAAATCTGGTGTTTACGACTGCAGTAATAAACTTTTTTACATTTTGCACAATGAGAAGGACCTTTGATGCCACAAACATCACATAAATTGGCCCACTTGTCCATTGGAAAAACCTATATAAAAAAATTTTGCTACAGTAGGTTAAAAAAAGTTTGATGATCAGGTAGCACGAAAACATAAAAGTAAAAGAAAGTAAGGATCACGGCAAGACGTCAAGGTCTGATTATGTTTAAGATGAAATAAAATTTGTTTGCTACATACCTCATTTTCATTCTCTTCATACGGCTCATATGAATAAAAAGGGTTCTTTCGAGGAAGTTGGCAACGGAGGACCAAGAAATTTTCAGAAGAATTTGGCTGACAGCATGGTCCATTTCTACATATGAAAATAAAAATTGTCCGATGAAAACTATTTTCGTCTTCTTCATATGGGGCATAAATCTACAAGATCACATTATTTCGATCACATGTTATCATGACAAATAGAATTTCTATTTTTAAAGCAAGTCTAAAATGTTTACTTACTTGACACAAAAATACTAATGGGTCTTTACACTTTTTACAAGACAGCACAAAAGGTATAGGCAAGTTTTGAAGATCCAGCCATGCAGGTTTGCCACCGATTTTACTCGGAAAAAATCGAGGATGCAAGAGCCAACTACATTTTTCTTCCAGTATGCCGATGTCAATTTTATTCTCACTCATTTTTCAGACCACGAATTGTTTTTTAATTTGATATAAACGCAGATCTAACAAAAAATATTGAAATACAATCTGCGCACGGACCATGCACGTCTTCTTCAAACATTGATTCTATGTATCAATATCAAATGTCAATGTCATGCAGTACTTGTCTTTTGACACGATTCACGCTTTTTTAATGGCTTTGGATCCAAGTCTTTTGAAACAATAGATCTAATTTAAATAAAATTTTAAATGTACAATATCAAATTATAGATATATAAAATTAATTTCTTATAATTTATATTAGTCTGTCAATAGAGTTTTAATTTGCAGGTCATTAAAATCGGTGAAGTAGTTTTTAAGATGTTCAATATATTTATTGACTACTATAGCTAGGTATTTAACAGCCCTTGAATCGTTAGACTGGCAACACTGACAATCAATCGCTGGTCGCTAGATACAGTAGAATCCCGATTATCCGAATCAATTAAAACCAGTGGTAATTCGGATAACCGAAAATCCGGATAATCGATTTCATAGTCAAATCAAACAATATTTGATATTTAAATGTTATCTTATGTAATGAGTTTGACATTTGCACCTACGTCGCTTAGAAAAAATGATTTAAAAAAAAAATTATACATATGTACATGTGATTCAATCACATCTTTTCATTGCAGCCAAATCTCTGATGTGCTTCAGTTGTAACAGCTGTAAGGAATTCGAATCCTCCTGTCTTTCAAACCACTTAAAAGCTATTTCTAGAGTTTCAAAAGCTTCTGCGTGAGATGGTTCTTGACATTCATCCTCAGTTTCAGTCTCTTCTTTGAGATGAGAGCTGGGAGTAAACATTCGGAGGCGCGTTGACTTGTCGCTAGTTGCGCGGTACTAGAGCCGTGACGCGAGTCCGGATAATCGGAATTCTACTGCAGTTCTTCAGTTCAGAGGTCTCTAGCAGAAACTAAATAGAGATAAGTACCTACTATGTATGCCGGTAGCTCAGCTGAGTCGACTGAACACTGCACTGGTTTTAGTCAGTCAGTCTATCCGAATCGGTAAGACCTAGGTCGTACGAAGTCGGCGGCAAACTGCATGAGCCGTAAAGCTTTTTTATATTGTGATTGTCCGATTTCGTTTTATGGCGGGCAAAGTTACGGGCAGGAGCTAGTTTCAAATAAAAGTAATATAGCAAGTATTTTTTGTATTGTGGCCACTAATATAATACACAAGTAAAATTTTAAACTTTACATTATAAAATAGGTACAGTATTAAATACACATGTTATAATAACTAATATTTACAAGTCCGAGAAACTACTATACACATTATTAAATTATAATAATTTAATAGACATGGTATATGGACAGGCAACTGTTTAACATTCATTCTTCTTAAACTTTTTACTTGATTCATTCATTACATCTTCAAGTTTATTAATTCTTCTTGTTTTGAGAAACGAATTGCTATCACTGTCACTCACATTCTGTCGAATACAATTCAAACTAGACACATTTTGATTGTGTACACCATGTTTTTTATCACTTATAGTTTTATTACTCTTATTCACTATTAACGTATTTTGAATGTCTTTGACCAAATCACTTGTCTGTGCAAATTTAATAGGTATTAATATTTGATTTTCATTATCACCTTTCTTTATAAATTCTGGCTTGATCTGCACCATAGACCTATTTTCAGCGTCACTAGAAAGTCTTATTGCCTTTCGCAAGTGTATTGTGTCTGAAGAATCGATAAAATTTCTCTTAACTAATATGTCACCAGAGGATATTTGTTTCACAAATGTCAATGTGGGAGGGCCTTCTGAGTCTTTTCCTTCTGTTTTATTTAATTTACTAGAACTAGCATTGGCTTTTTCTCCGTCTGATCCCTCTTCTTGTTGTTCTTCCATTTCTATTAATTTACCTGAAAATATATAGTTACTCTTAAATTTACTAATTAGAAAACATATGTATTTGTTTGTGTTTAGGGCTAATATAAAAAAGTAGCCAATAATAAAATGTTTTTCTTCTTCCTCCTGGCTTTAGTTTCGGTTGTATCCTTACCTATCTGGAGGAACTCTGGGTGTGCCTTTGATCAAGGATCCTAGATTGGGTGTGTCCAATTTTTACTCCAAGTGATTTCCATCTGACCTCCACAAACTTTGCAGGTAAATATAATCCATGTTTTGGATCCATGGTTACACATCCAGTTGCCTGAATGTTCAGGTTTCCTCGCAAAATGAAAATAGTTGTTACATGGTTGAGGTGAGATTCGGATCTAGCCACAATCCGAATCCCACCTTGACCATTCTGTGCATTACGCATTTTGGGCACCTTACCGATACAACCACCGCTCTGCTAGACTTAAATGTTTTTATACGATATTATTTATACATACCATTTAAAGTAGGGAATGTGATATCAGGAAGAGTCAAATGCGAATCTGGGTTGTATTTATGCATAAGGGTTTTTAATAATTTTGATATCTCCTCGCGTTTTCTTGTTACAACTATTTCGTCAAACCAATTTGCTAGTTGTTTTATAGGTAACGAATAATCTATAATAGGTTCCTGGAAAAAAGGTATATCAGAAATCAATATGGTCATTTGGCCATCTGTTATCTCGACACTAATGTATAAATTAAATTGCCTGAGATATTAAAAGTTAAATTCACTTCTTACTTCAGTATTTGCAGGCAATTTACAGCATCCTGTGTCACAATGACTGTTTGATTATTCAAAAATATATTAAAACACCTTATCAGTAAATGGGTGAGTAAACAGGTAGGATATTATACTTTTTATTACAAAGATTTTTTTTCTGCATAGATTCTGGTTTTGAAGTAAGGTTTTACTTTTGTATCTTCAGAATGTGTCAGAGTATAACTTGAGACCAATGAAAGATTTTCATCAATGAAAGATTTTGTTTGGTTAATGATGAAAAATTATTAAGAAATGGTACTTACCTTAAAAAAATGTTCAACATATTGTAATAAATATAAGCCACAATCGGTAAAATTATTTTGCTGTGGTATTTTCGGACAGCTTCCTTTCATGTTGTCTTTATTGAATATTTTAGATGGCGATATCTGAAATATTGAAGAATAACGAAAATAAGACAGATAACAATAGAAAACAAAATCAATTTTTTTTTTTTGTAAATTACCTTTGCTTGGTATTCGCAAGTCAGATAGTCGCGCAATGTTGCAACAACACGAGATCTCGAAGCGCCAGCCAAGGAGTCAAATATTAATATACATGGTCTGAAAAATTAAAGAAAGGGTAATAAAATGATAACAAGATACTGTATTGTAGTAGTGTTTATTCCAGATGACCCAGACAAACGGAAACTTCGATCTCGATCGAAAAGTTCAGGTGACTAGATAGAGATAGAGAGATACTGCCATCTTCATGGCCGCATCTATAGAGAAACCAGTCTAACGCGTATCATTGGTTGCACTTCAATGTACCTACATATTCTCAAGATAATAAATGAAATTCAGCAAAGTGTCAGTCAGGTATCTATTCAAAATCATTTACAGGGACACTGTGGGATTTCTAAACTACCAGTCTTGTTTACTAGTTGGGATGTTCATGTTTAATTTGAAACTGCTACAAACATTTATGAAAAACTAGAGGCCGCCCGCGGCTTCGTCCGCATGGAAACCCTATCAATTCCGCAGGCACTCCTAGATGAAAAGTAGCCTATGTTATTTTGGGTCTTCAGCTACCTACATACCAAATTTCATCGTAATCAGTTCAGTAGTTTTTGCATGAAAAAGTAACAAACATCCATACTGACATACTCACAAACTTTCGCATTTATAATATTAGTAGGCTATATTAAAAATTCTTACTGCTTGATGGGCTCAGTTTTTCCAGCCGGCTGAACTTCAGGTTTCTTTTCTACCGGAGTCTTCTCACCCTCCTCTTCATCTGAATCACATTGCATGTCCAAATCACTTTCCTGAAATAAAAAAAAAAATTATAACCTGATAATAATTTAAAAAAAAAGAGTGGCTTAAATATTTAGTGCAATAAATTATGTTTATAAAAATAGGGAATCACCTCTGCCTCTGCCTCGTCACGTTCACTTAAATTATCTGAGTCACAACTTAATGTAAGTTGTTCCTGTTTTGTTAGGGGTGTAATTGTTGTATTACCTATTTGCATAGATGATCTGCGCTCTGTAAGAAAGTGTTTTTTTTTTAAATTTAAGTTTAATATTTTAATATATTACTTGAAAAAATAAGAAATAGATTACAATAAATAAAAACTCCAATACCAACCTCTTTTCTTAATTTCCTGTGGAGTAACAGTACGATTATCAATCATACTTCTGCATCCATCTAAGCTGGGAAAACAAATAATAGCCACAAACCAGTGGCAATTTTCATTGATAGGAACTACAATATAATCTTTTTCAAATATGTTCACATTTTTTGTCCATGTTTTCACACGTGCATGACGTTTTTGTGCTGGAGTTAAGCTGCTGTCCCATTCATGAGGGTTCGAACTTTTATTTACTTTACTGGGTTTTGTTGTCAATCTTTTATAAAAGAAGGTGCTAAAAATATGAGTCTTTTCTCTCTGACTGTGAGTGAGAACTTCATGAACTAAATGTTTTAAATAAAAATCAATTATAACATCATTTAAAAACTGATCCTGTGCTAAGCACATATAGTCTTCAGTATTTATAGGTATACCACCTTTACCAGGAGGATAAATTAATATTTGTCTTATTTCTGGAGAACTGGAACTGAAACAAAATTATTAATTTTTATTACTAACAGGCTTCACATGGGATTCTCAGACATAATAGTAATCTATCCTTTAATAGACTTAAGTGAGACAATATTCAAAACCTGAAAAGGAAAGTAATAAGTTACCTTTTGACTCCAGAAGCACTGGAAGCACTTGCTGACCTAGTAGTCATTTTTGTGACATTATTACTTTCTTTAGAACATGTCCTTACTAAAATGTCATTAGCCTCTCGAGCATTCAGTTCATCTATCACTTTTCCAAACAACATTTTTAATGTCGCTTTAGCTTCATCAGTTATTATATCTGGTAGGAGTGTTATTCTTTTAAATGGATCATTAGTTGACATCGGGTTATAGTATGGACCTAAAACAAATGTTATAAGATATCATACTTCTGCATGTAAGTTTGGAATAAATAATAGTAGGTGGGTATAAAAAGTAGTAATACAAACCACAATCTTCATTCATATCTAAAGCTTTCCTAATATAGGCGCCACACTTGTTCATTGTATACAAAAAAATAACTGGCATCCCTTTCCCAAAATGTACCAGAATTTTTACAACTTCCTTCAGCTGAATTTGGAGTGCCACATCCTTTGATTCATTCTTTAGCGAAGGTGCAACAATTTTGATCCCTTTTGATGATATGTAAACCTACAATGGGAAACATTAATTTCAAATAAATGACATTGAAAATGAGACAAAGAAGAAAGTTTTCAACAATACTTGGTATAAATGAACATAATGGTATACCTTTTCTTTAGGTGTGTATCTATAGGAGCCGATCCTAATAGTGCGGCAATTAAGAGATGTAACTATGTTCTGTAATAAACTAGGATTCATCTCGTCCCTACTAGTATCTGAAAAAGTGAAATAAAATATTATTATTAATACATGAACCCGTAGGCATCAAATAATAGCCTTTTGCACTGGGAATTTAAAGTTGAGATAAAGACTCAACCCTTGAAAATGAGATATAAAAACAAAAAAATTGTTGAATTTTTTTTTCATACGCAAGAAGATCTGGGGCATTTAGGAATTAATAACACGTAATGGATATAGAAAAAATAACCTAGACAAATATTCAAATATTATACAATTATGGGTAAGCCAGTTTCAACAGAAATTCAATTTTGGGTCAATACAGCTGTAATTTTTCGCACGTTGGAGAAGCATAATAACAAAGGCATAAGTTTAGGGATACACATTAGGTTATTACGACCAAGTACGCAGTCTATCGATTTCTCCGGTAGCTAATATCTTTTGCATTACTTCACATTGCTATCATTTTGGCATTGTACAGGCAAGACAAACCGACAAAGGAACTTTATAATGGTAACATAGAAAAAAGAAACGGTTATATTTTGAGGTAACGCATGCAAAGTACTACTCATGTACCCAAATTTCGTTGAGAACACTCAAAAACATATAAGTACGATATGTACAAAACGTGTATTTATTGATGTAATTACCTGTTTTGACGCTTTTAAAACTGTTATGAAACATATTGAGTCTAGAATACTAATAAAATATTGAGAATAAATTAAAATACTCCAAAATAAGGAACAACGACACTCGCATTCATCATCGAAAAGTTATTGAAGAAAACAAATTGACATATCTATGTCGGTCGGCCATATTAAAGTGTAGTGAGGAGCCTGACTTGTAGTGTTGTATCAAGCAATTAAACCGATGTTTAATCGAGAATCGCGTAATGCATAGATAATATAATAATAATTAATGGTGCAGTTTTTGTGATTAATTTCGAACACTTTTTGTATAATACATTTCATTTGACGGTAATTTATCAAAACTGAAAAATTTCATAATAATGCATTTTAGTAATTTCCGTATGGTAACGTATCATAAGACTTTGTTCTGCCCTATTTTCTCTAAAACAACAAAACATCGATTTTTCACATCTTAATCTTTTCTACTTGCCAGATTTCAGTTGTTTTCTTATGCAGTCTTTATCGGAGCAAAGTGAAAAGAAAAGTTTCATTTGCATTATTTCCTTGTAATTTTTTCAATAAGTGTCTTCACAAAAAAGAAGAAAAAGATATCGGTGAAATATAAAATACCGGTTGTAATTTACAATCGGTATTTTATATTTCACCGAATACTCCAGGAAAAACTATGTCCGATCCGTCGTCACACATTGCCTCCTTTGTGACATCTGTCATCTCTCAAGTCACCACAGGCTGTCACTGTCACTCACTGATTTTGACAATAGGTAGGTAATACTTTCTTTCCGGATATAGGTACATGCCTGCGATTACCTAAGGTCACTTCCTTAAAAAATCTTAGAAAATCAGTCGTCCTCTATGTAAATACAATTTTTAAAGGCGAGTACATGGGTATTTTTGACATGCGCACCTCACAAACAATAGCTACCTTTAAAAAAAACTTGAAGGACTATCTCTCTTCTTATATCCTACTATACTATTATAAAGGCGAAAGTTTGTATGGATGTTTGTTACTCTTTCACGCAAAAACTACTGAACCGATTACCATGAAATTTGGTATGTAGGTGGCTGAAGACCCAGAATAACACATAGGCTACTTTTTATCCCAGAGTTCCCGCGGGATTGATAGGGTTTCCATGCGGACGAAGTCGCGGGCGGCCTCTAGTACATACATAAAATCACGCCTCTTTCCCGGAGGGGTAGGCAGAGACTACCTCTTTTCACTTGCCACGATCTCTGCATACTTCCTTCGCTTCACCCACATTCATAACTCTCTTCATGCAAGCTTGGCGGTTTCGGGTGGTCTTGACCTGACCCTTTACCAGGACGTCCCTAATTTGATCAAGATACGTTCGTCTAGGTCTTCCCACTCCGACCTTTTCACACTCTCCTTGTATATCTGCTTAGTCAACCTGCTTTCATTCATCCTCTCCACATGACCAAACCATCTTAACATACCCTTTTCTATTCCTGTAACTACATCTTTCACATCACAACATTCCCATATCACGCTGTTCCCTTATCCGGTCACTCAATTTCACACCCATCATACCTACTCCTTAACGCTCTCATTTCCACTGCATTTATTTTGCTTTCGTGCTTCTTTTGCCATACTCAACTTTCACTCCCATACATTAATGTCGGGACCAACACGCCCCCATGCACAGCCAGTCGAGCTTTTTTGGATAGTTTCTGACTGCTCATAAAGGCATGCAAAGCTCCATTCACCATGTTCCCCGCGTTCACTCTTCTTTCAATATCACTATCACATTTGCCATCTGATATAAACTTTGATCCTACTAGGATCTAGAATACTAACTAGTTGAGCAAGTGAAAGAGTTTGTATATCTAGGATCATCCTAGATATACAAACTCTTTCACTTGCTCAACTTTTTCTCCTCCAATCAAAATATTACATGCTGTCATTTCTTTCTCCATTTCATAGTTTACCATCTCCTGTAACTCTTCTGCTGATGACGCCAGAAACCTGATCGTCGGCATAGAGCAGACATTTGACGAGTAACTCATTCATTCTTAATCCACTTTCAGACTCTTCCAAATCTGTTAAACAACATACATACATATGGTCACGTCTATATCCCTTGCCGGGTAGACAGAGCCAACAGTATTGAAAGACTGAATGGCCACGTTCAGCTATTTGGCTAAATGATAGAATTGAGATTCTATCATTTAGCCAAAGAGAGAGAGACTAGTGACAGGTAGCTGGCCCATCGCCTAAAAAAGAATCTCAAGTCAAACAACTATCTATAAATAGGTTGAACAGCCACGGTGACGCAACACATCCTTACCTAACGTCTTAATCTTAAACCAACTCAGTGTGCGCTCCGTTTATCCTGACACAAGCACTCGAATCCTCAATATAAGGATTTCAGTGCTCGTATTAAGAGACTGCTCCCATGCATAGATAGTGCTGACCACAATTCATTCCTCTCAACTCTGTTTAGGCCTTTTCCATATCCACGAATGAGCAATAGACTTTTTGACTCTTGGCCAAAAACTTTTCTGAAAAGACCTGATCCATACATCCCATTCCCTTTCGGAATCCCGCTTGAACATCCCATATTTTGTCATATCTCTTCTTAACACATATTAATCAAGCTATTTTTTATAGGTATGTATAAAACTATGTATTTATTTATTTTATGAAGTATTTTATTTATTGTATGTAGTCTGTGTTAGTTTATATGTATAGTTTGTTTAATATACACTAATATCTGTTAGGTATGCTGACCACCCAGTTCCATGTTTTCCTTTCACTACACAAAGCTTGGCTGGAAAAGATTCAAGCTTAGCGATAAGTCCGCCTTTGCAAAAACATGTTCGTAATGTAATTTTTTCTTGGCAATAAAGATAATTTATATTGCTTTTATTACAATTGTCCATTGGTCGTGTGGGGTTCTCGAGTTTTGCGCTTAGCAACATGGACTAGTGACTAGTATAAATTAGTTTAGCAGTACACATTAAAACGAATTAGTTCATAAAAAAAATTAATAATTCCAGTTCCAAAATTTATGTCGTATGTATACCATAGATAAAAAAACTTACCATCCATATGGTCCATTCCAATGCCACTATCTGGAGTCCCACCTTCAATTTCACTTAGCGATGGTTCCTTCATACTGACAGACTGTTCATGCTAAAATAAAAGTATAAAGTTGTTTTGGAATAGAAAGGCAAAGGATGAATAAGTGATTGTTTGATTAAAGAGCTTTACACATATAATTGGAGGATAGTTTTGTTCAATAGCACCAGAAATGTATAACTCAAATAAATATTTGGAAGCACAAAATCTTTTTCTTCCCTAATTATATAAAACTAAGGACTCTACTCATTTGCGCGGGAGCCAATTTTCTCTAATATAAAACAATAACATAATAAGCATCTTCTGTATGTATTAATTTTCGGGAATAGTAGATATAGATAGAATAGAAAACAGTTTATATCATTCGCAATAAAAGCTATAAGTTCTCTTTCGTCAAATTGTCATCATTTATCATATTTACCTGATTACTAAGCATAGAACTATTGGAATCCTCCTCGTCAGAACTCAGGGTCAAAATAACTGGTTCAGGGTCTGGTTGCTTTCCTCTAGGTTTTCTAACTCGTGGTGGTTTTTTTTCTTGTACAGGCTAAAATTATTAAAATAAAATTAGGAAGGTAATTTTTCAAGCAATAAAAAATTGAATGCTCTGGTAATCATTTTTTTGAACTTACGGTTGTCTTATTATTTAATGTTTTCATAGTGGATTTTAACAAATTCAATTTAATACCTTCGCCACACGATCTGCAAGAAAATTATCATGTTAGGGTATTTTCTTAAATATAATCCCAACTTATATTTATAAATGCGATAGTTAGTTTATTTGTTACGTATATAACTTCCACTGAACAAATCTTCTTGAAGTTTTTCGTAATTATATATAATTAGCTTTTGCCCGCGGCTTCGCCCGCGCAAATGTATTTTAGTTTATAAGGATACGCCATAAAATTTCACCCATTTTTTAATCCCGTATCGTGCGGGACTGTTTTATATTTGATTTAAAGTGTACGGTGACTGCATCCTAGTTTAGTTTAACTATATTTGTTAATTCTGTTCTCATGTAAGTGGATTTAATGTAATCTTTTATGAGAATAAATTCTTGAAACCTATTTAAATTCCTATGGCTTCTCCCGTCTTGTCCCGTCTCTTCTCGTTCTATTCCATCCCGTCCCAACCTGTTGTGTCCCGTCCTGCTCCGTCCAGTCCTATTCTGTCCCATCCCATCCTATTTAGTGCCATCCTGCTTTCCGCAACTGATACGTATTTTTTACTAACCAAAATTTAAGACTTCTCGCACTTCGACACCCATCAAAAACGCCTTTGAGATGCAGTTTTCAAAATCCAATGTTTTAATGATTATTTCATACTAACCAAAATTTAATTCAAAAATTTCATATACCGTTAAAATTGACGAAATTTCATATAAATTTACAACCCCTATTTCACCGCGATAGCAATGCAATTTTTAAAATCTTATCACTGTATTCGAATTTTTTACTAAACAAATCTAATATTTCATGTGCCCAACATTAAAATTGACAAAGTATCATACAAACTTACCACCCCTATTTCCCCCTATAGGAATGTAATTTTCAAAATCTAATATATGAATCAATATTTTAATCTAACCGTAAATTTAAATCTACATTAGATATGCCAACACTAAAAATGACTAAGTTTCATACAAAGTTGCAACCCCTATTTCACCCCCTTAGGAATGCAAATTTCAAAATTTAATTAATGAATTATTATTTCAATCTAACCGTAAATTTTAATCTTAAATTTCATGCGTCCAACATTAAAATTGACGAAGTTTCATACAAACTTGCAACCCCTATTTCACCCCCTTAGAAATGCAATTTACTTAATTAATGAATTATTATTTTAATCTAACCGTAAATTTAAATCACAATTTTCTGGTGTCCAATAGTAAAAATGACGAAGTATCATACAAACTTGCAACCCCTATTTCACCCCCTTAGGAATAGAATTTCCAAAACTCCTTTCTTAGTGGATCCCTCCTAATAAAAATCTACCTTCATGCCAAATTTCATCTTTATTGGCTCAGTAGATTTCGAGATTTCGTGATTCCTAAGTGACTGATTTTTGCTTTTATATATATAGATTAAGTCTGGAGGTACTTTTCATCCAGGTTAAAACTAAAGTTCCCGTGGAATTTGTGAAAAATCTGTATAACTTTATCGGTGGCGCTATTTAGCGCCACAATAGCGATTAAGTTTTTACCTGCAGTTTCGCTGGCATGGCTGGTAAAAACTCTTAAACTTATCTCTCGCATGCGGCTCGGTCCGCGTTAAATTACCCTACATATGTCCTCTGTTCTCCACACTATATGTATGAAAAATTTCATGGAGATCAATTCCCACTGAATTGTTTACGTGAAAGACAGGCAAAGAACACTGAAACCCACTTTCACCTTCATAATATTAGTATGGATAAAATATAAAGTACATCTTACATTGGTTTTTCTACTAAAGATTTTTCTGGCTCTTTCTTTTTCAGTTCAACTTTTTTACTTGCAGGTACGCTTTTGGGTTCTTCGGTAAATACACGTTTACACCTGTAACAAACAGTTATAAAGTGGTAACACATAATCAGAATGAATAATTAAAATAATAAGATGTATGTTAAAAAAAGTAGATATCCTTGTAAAGAAGCAAGTACCCAAACACTATTCAATTGCAGTGCTTACAATTCATGGTTGCAATACACGTCAAAGGCGAATAACTGTTGATAAATCTTCAAGACGTTGATATAGTATGAACGTAAATAAATATTTTTTGATTGAATTAACATTTTAACATACCTTTGACATCGACTGAAATCGAATCCAGTATAGCCACAAAACTTGCAAACTGCTAACATGCCGTCTACGTATTTTGGTGGCGGGGACCTCTGCTCAGGAGATTCAGAACCTAAGGGATGCACTATATTATTAAAAAGAAATTATAAATAGTTAGATCTTTTGACAAATTTTCCAGTTACATTCTGTTAAACGTGGCTTTCTATTATTTTCGATACATTTGGGTCTGCCTACCCCGTAAGGGTGTAATAGAGTAAGATCCCAGAGCCGTAAGACACAACTTATTTTCTAAAGAATGGATCTTTCGATTCTCAGTAGTCTTTCATGTACTTTTAATACCTGCATGTTTGTGAGACTTGCCCGGTGACACCTGCGCAGGTACCAGGCGATAAAGGTAACTAAAAATCACAGTTACTTAACTTAAATTTTTATGACTGATTTTTATATATATTTTATAGAATATTACTCTGAAGTCATATCAGAGAAGTCAGACGCTTTCCATGCGCCAGAACTTTGGTCAGACGCTTTAAAGCTCTATCAAAAAAAAAATTAACTTAATTTATTTTTAAATGTCTGACTTTTATATATGTTATTCAGATAACTATTACAAAGTTGTATTAAATCAGTCAGACAGTTTGTAATGACCAAACACCCCTTAAACACAAGAATTACTCAGCCTCGAGTATGAGCGCGATAGCACAATGCGCATGCGCGTCAGAGTAAAATATCTAATATTTGAAAATTTGAAAAGTACTTACTGTTTTCAATTTAATATTTTTGCATATCTATTCAAAGACGATGAAATTTATAATTAAAATAATAATTAATCATTTTTAAAATAATATAATATATTGCATATAAATAGGGGAAAATGATTTTTTTTGTAGCAATAGCCTTTCAAAAAGAATGATTTTTATTTTATTTAAAAAAATATATCTATTATAATAATTTCAATAAAAAAATAATTAATTATGATTAATCAATTGAATAATTATTTTATTGTCTCTTTATCATTTTCATCATCAAAATAATCATTTGAATTTTCATCATTTATTAAATCTATATAGGTACTGTCCACTCAAGTCATCGTCCTCATCATCAGTTAGATTGTCGTTGCTGGCAGAATTTTCCGTAAAAATAAAATCATAAACAATTAAAAAATAGTATAGTAATAGTAAACCTATAACATATAAATATAAGTGAAAGGCGACTAAGGGATAGGCTTACAAACTTGGGATTCTTTTTTAGGCGATGGGCGAGCAATCTATCACTATTTGAATCTCAATTCTATCATTAAGCCAAATAGCTGAACGTGGCCATTTGGTCTTTTCAAGACTGTTGGCTCTGTTTACCCCGCAAGGGATATAGACGTGACCATATGTATGTAGTCTACTTTAATTTCGACACCACCGCAACGGATTCGTTGGTCCAATGGTTAGCGCGTGAGACTGTGAAGTTGGCGATCCGAGTTCGAGTCCCAACAAGATATATGAATTTTTAATTTTTATTAAAAATATTTTTTTTTGTGTTGTTTGAGTATTTATTTAAAAAAACTGAAAGTCAAAATACTACATATAATCATACGGTAAAAATATTTTGTCTGTACATTTAATATTTTGACTGAAACAAATAGATAATTTTTTTTACATTTTTTATCTGTCTGTCTGTATCAGACTGTATGATTAAGATTCAACTCGAACTTTACGCGGACGACGTCGCGGGCAACAGCTAGTATGCAATATATTATATTATTTTAAAAATGATTAATTATTATTTTAATTATAAATTTCATCGTATTTGAATAGATATGCAAAAATATGAAATTGAAAACAGTAAGTACTTTTCAAATCCTACTACTATTATAAAGGCGAAAGTTTGTATGGATGTTTGTTACTCTTTCACGCAAAAACTACTGAACCGATTACCATGAAATTTGGTATGTAGGTAGCTGAAGACCCAGAATAACACATAGGCTACTTTTTATCCCAGAGTTCCCGCGGGATTGATAGGGTTTCTATGCGGACGAAGTCGCGGGCGGCCTCTAGTATTAGATATTTTACTCTGACGCGCATGCGCATTGTGCTATCGCGCTCATACTCGAGGCTGAGTAATTCTTGTGTTTAAGGGGTGTTTGGTCATTACAAACTGTCTGACTGATTTAATACAACTTTGTAATAGTTATCTGAATAACATATATAAAAGTCAGACATTTAAAAATAAATTAAGTTATTTTTTTTTTGATAGAGCTTTAAAGCGTCTGACCAAAGTTCTGGCGCATGGAAAGCGTCTGACTTCTCTGATATGACTTCAGAGTAATATTCTATAAAATATATATAAAAATCAGTCATAAAAATTTAAGTTAAGTAACTGTGATTTTTAGTTACCTTTATCGCCTGGTACCTGCGCAGGTGTCACCGGGCAAGTATCACAAACATGCAGGTATTAAAAGTACATGAAAGACTACTGAGAATCGAAAGATCCATTCTTTAGAAAATAAGTTGTGTCTTACGGCTCTGGGATCTTGGACTATAAGGGGTATGTGATATATATATGTACAAAAGTTAATAAGACCACTATAACAGTTATTAAAAATGCTTAAATGGTGAAAAAAAATATCGTAAGGAAACTTATATGGCTACAAAGAGTTTTTGCAATCACCAGTCTAACATGATTATCATAATACAACATCCGGGCGACTGAATGTGTTCCCATTGTCGTAGCGAAGTAAGGTTTCCCTTGTCAAATCAGTAGAAATTCGTTATGTTGGCTCATGGTAATAGACAGACCGAGCTTCCCCTGGAAGGCTAACCGGAGACAAACGCTAAAAATAATAGTATTTTTGTTTGGAACTAACTTTTATTTTTGTTTGAGTCATGTGGTTCCCGGCCCTAAAAATAGGACCATACATCCATCGCTTTCCCAAAGACGTCGTAAAAAGCGACTAACTAATTCCATCATCAAGCCATACAGCTGAACATGACCTTAGTCTTGACGAGACTGTTGGCTCTGTCTACCCCATGAAAGATGAAGACGTGATTATATGTATGAATGTACTAATAAATTATACACCAGACAAACAGCTATATAACATATTTTTAACTACATACCATTGTCAGGGCAATGTGACTTTTCAGGTGTCGACATGTCGCTACTTTGAGGTTGAGATAACACAGTTGGAGAGCTTCGACTACTTAAATCGCCGATTAACATCTGGAAAATAAAACCAAATTAAAATTCATATCTAAGATGACTTTCAATATATACATTTGGTGTGTGTTTGTTATCTAGGGCCCGGTCTCATATTTGCATTACTACTTGTTCCTTTTGACTCAGGCTGGTTTAGAGCAAAGGACATGTCTTGGTGCTCGGGGCCCGCTTTAGAAATATTCGGGTCTTCTTCCCATTTCAAATGGGCGTCTGATCCACCACATCCTTATCAGAATGAAATTCATCCTGTTACTATATTTAAATCTCTATATTTATATCTATTATAATGGAATTGAACATGGTTCATTCAAGAAAAGATGTGAAGGGCACAGGGGAAAAACAAGCGATGTCACATTTTTATGTTTTTTGAACTGGCAATACCATTTTATAGTATAAACTTGGTAGAACGAAACGCCAAAACACACTTTGTAGTAACATGCAGAGTCCCGGAGTAATATTCATAATAAAATATTGATACAGTGCAACAACAAGCAATGTCCAACTCGTACAGGAGAAAAATAAGCATTGCCCATGGTTGTCTGTTTGACGTTTGTTTAATGACGTCTTGTTTTTTGAAACGCCTGATGTGTGGGTAAAAGTGATTAGTGAAGCTAGACAGAAGCCATGCCCCTTTCATGTGATTGAAGTTGATCAATCAGTTGTCAGACAATGGACAACCTTTCTATTCCCAATGTATAAGAAGACTTGTCCTTTTTTATCTTGACCCATAAGAAAAATCAGGGTTGAAAAGGATCATCCAAGATTTTTCACAGAGAACATTACAATTCCTCTTGGACTTCATCTATTCTCATGGCACCTAAAAAAAAGTTGAACTCTCATAGTGTTGCAGTTGGTGACTCAGAGTTTGTACTGCCAGATCAATCCTATAATGAGAGCCTTCCAGTTTCAAAGGCAAAATTTATGGATATCCAGGCCCTGTCAAAGTTTTGTGGACCAAAAGCTAAGCAATACTTCTCACAGATAAAATATAAAGATACTTAAACAATAAATATTTCATAGACATTGCATATTATTTGCCTGTATTTTCTTTGTTCCATATTCTTGTGCTAACTCAATAAACATAAGAATGAAAAGGTTTTTTTTTTCTTTACACCAAAAACAAATATATTTTCTTTATAAATAAGTATGTATTTCTTCAGACTAATTTAGGAGTTTCTCAATTCATTGTCTTTGTGACATTGCATGTTTTTCCCCTTCAACAATAACATTAACAGTATTATGTGAAAAGGAATAAGGTTTATCTGTTGAGAAGTGTAGGTGTGCGAATGGCTAAGGTGCCAGATTTAAAAATGCTTAATACAAATAAATAGGCACAGGTTACGATCCCACCTTATCATCACTTTTTATTAACATTAGTTTGAATGTTAACAGATGCTTTTAAGGTGAAGGAAATCAATGTGAGGAAACATGCACATTCAGGCAACCGACTGTGTAACCTGGCCAATATGGGTTAGTTTCCCCTGCAAAGGCAGCGGTGATCAGATGTGAGTTGTTTCTCATAAAAACTTTAGTCCCCCATTCCTAAATCAATGTCAAAAAAGCGCACTAGGTTTCTTTTTCCTCAGAATAAGGTTTATCTGACACTGTCTTTACACTTCAGTACTAATAAACTTTAACTGCTTTATCTGCTATCAGTTTTGTGAACCAAGTAAAAATAAATTAAGAAATAAAAATACTTACAGGATGATTTTCTAACATTTCTTCAATTCTAACTGTTCCACCGACAGATACAAAATAATCTATTTCACTACTTGTATTTTGCATACACTGTATGTTTGTGTCTTCTGAAAATGGTACATTAACCTGAAACAAACACTACTTTATATTACTATATATTTATTTAGTACTTATTTGAAACATGCAATTGAATAAATTATATATTATCAAAACATATATTTAATTTTTATACTTGGGTCCTGAGGGGAAAAGTATAGAGCAACTATGAGTCTCGCCTGGCTTGTATTGCACTAATATCGTCCCCTTACTGCAAAAACCAACTAAGTGCATGAAATTAGGTTTCGAGAAATTGACGTTTAAAGGTTTGCACTGTCAAATCACTATTAAGATTGTAACCTATCAAGAATCTGTTCATGTATTTTTAATACTTATTTATTAAGCTTTAAAGGTAATTAGTACAATAAAAGCAAATCTTCGAAATACTAGAATAAATTAAGGTATTAGGGCGAGAGGTGGTGCAAATAAATGGTTTTTACTGTAAAGATTTTTTAACTTTACTACTTAAGTGCCCTAAATATTACTTAATATTGGGTTAGTTGCTTTTAATTTAATATTAAAATATCCCATAACTCACTAAAATGTTACAAATATGTTGGTAAAACGAGTTTAAAACACAATTATGTCGGCCTTAATACTTTATTATGTTTTAAAACAATACCAAATAGTACAATCATCATCATTAATGTTGTTAAAATAAAAAACCAATTCTTTATTAATTTAACATAACCAAAATCAAATATATAAAGTCATACAAAAAGTCTGCAATTTTAGTGGCTGATTCGTTTAGGTCTGAAGATCCTCTACTGTTATCATCTGAAATATAAAATGTGCATAAGTAGTTGTTCTCTGCTAACTTGCAAATACATACATGCATACATGTATAAAATCACGCCTCTTTCCCAGAGCGGTAGGCAGAGACTACCTCTTTCCACTTGCCACGATCTCTGCACACTTCCTTCGCTTCATCCACATTCATAACTCTCTTCATGCAAGCTCGGCGGTTTCGGGTACTCTTGACCTGAACCTTTACCAAGACGTCCTTAATTTGATCAAGAAACGTTCGTCTAGGTCTTCCCACTCCGACCTTTCCCTCCAAATCCTCCTTGTATATCTGCTTGGTCAACCTGCTTTCATTCATCCTCTCCACATGACCGAACCATCTTAACATTCCCCTTTTCTATTCCTGTAACTACGTCTTCTTTCACATCACGACATTCACTTATCACGCTGTTCCTTATCCGGTCACTCAATTTCCCACCGCTCATACATCTTAACGCTCTCATTTTCACTGCATTTATTCTGCTTTCGTGCTTCTTTTGCCATGCCCAACTTTCACTCCCATACATTAATGTCGGGACCAACACGCCCCTATGCATAGCCAGTCGAGCCTTTTTGGATAGTTTCTGACTGCTCATAAAGGCATGCAAGCATAAGGCTCCATTCACCACGTTCCACGCGTTCACTCTCCTTTCAATATCACTATCACACTTGCCATCTGATGTAAACTTTGATCCTAGATATACAAACTCTTTCACTTGCTCAACTTTTTCTCCTCCAATCAAAATATTACATGCTGTCATTTCTTTCTCCATTTCAAAAACCAGTGTTTTACTTACGTTCACTTTCATTCTTTTCTCTTTCAAAGCTTCATGCATACAGTTTACCATCTCCTGTAACTTTTCCGCTGATGACGCCAGTATAACCTGATCGTCGGTATAGAGCAGACATTTGACGAGTAACTCATTCATCCTTAATCCACTTTCAGACTCTTTCAAAGCTGTCAAACAACTATCCATAAATAGGTCCTCGGCCGCTTCTCCAACACAAATTTAATAGGCAGTACAACTGACTAGCTAATACGCCTTGTCCTGCTTTTAGCATCTCGACCGACACTATCATACCCAGCAGCCTTACCCGCTTTCATACTCTTAAGTGCTTTCACAATTTCGAACATTTCAATTTCGCCTTCCATCTCATTCTCTTTTTCTTCGCTATAACATAATTTTTTAATATTTCCTTCCTTTTTTTTCAAATAAACTTTCAAAATACTCCTTCCATATCTTAACACACATTCTTCTCCTTTCACAATGCTACCATCCTGGCTTCTGATCCTGGTCAGCTCTCTGGTTCTAGTTTTTCTTCGGGCTAATCTTACGGATTTCCAGAATACTTTCAGAACTTGCAAATATTCTATTCAATACATAAAATGAATGAACCGATTTAGATATGGAAAGACTAGGAGTCGTCGAAAGCCTAAAAGGCGAGGTAAAGTAGGAAGGGAGTGACAGGGGAGATGATGCACCATCTCTCCTGTCACCTCAGATGGTTAGACAGACAGACGGACAGCGGAGGCTTAGTAATACGGTCCCGTTTTACCCTTTGGGTACGGAACCCTAAAAATGATGTACACATATAAATTCACTTTCAAAACCTAACAACTATAAACTTTCATTTAAATATCTTTAATTAGCAAATAAATAGCATAGTAACATATATCAAATGGCAGCTAGACATGTAATTTTTTGCCATAAGCATTTATACGAGCACTTACGGTCAACTCTGATTGACTAGATTCTTTCGCATTAACACTGACTGGGTAGGTATTATTATAGTCACCTAAAAATAAACGATCATCATCACATGCACATTCTTATGTTAGTAGATATAAAAACTGTTGTAAAATATTGTTAACTAGCTGTGCAAATGTGTGCACCGTAATAGGATTAGTTCCTGAGATTAGCGCGTTCAAACAAAGAAACAATCTCTTCAGCTTTATAATATTAGTATGATTAAACAAACAATAAGCCTTCCCGCCACCCCCGGTCGCACGTAAGTAGGTATTTATCTTAGTACCTATATGAAAAATTATTTACCGTCAGAAATCATCGGCAAAGTACATGCGTATTATAATATTGTGCTATAGTTAGGTGTAATACAATCAAAATATAGATCATAATAATACATTCCGTTTCAATTTTCAACTAAGTAGGTAACAAAATCATTCTTACAAAAATCTTACCTAAAATTAATTACATAATGATTTTACTTACCCGCTTTTTTCGTATTATTACTTTCTCCACATACAAGGTTTAACATTTTTCTAGATCTGGAACTCATTACTATAAAATTATACACACAAATCAGCAAATTTAACGAAATTCAACGCAAACGCACAGCAAGAGCGACGGTTGAAACGCGACTTACACGGTTTTGGCTGACGGGCTGAATGAAATCAAAGTTTAAAGCTTACAAGTAAAACCAACAAAACTACTTTATTATATTTTTCTTGTAGATAATATTTATTTACGAGAGAAATATGAATCAGTAAAAAGGACTAACAGATTATTAAATATTTTGTAAGTAGGTAACATAGAGAATTTTATCTAACAAGTAACTGCTAAAAGCTTGCTAGTATTGTTAAGTATATTTTTGCAGTACTGGAATAATTTTGTTTTGTCAAAATTTAACATGCCAAAACCATTGAAAATACGATTACTGATCTTTTCTGTAAATTTTATTTAAACATTTTATTTAACCACTACACATTACTGTTTTACTGTACATTTTTTTCAAAATTACATTGTAAGATATCTTAGCGAAAAGCTAAATCAGGAATGAAGCGTCATATCAAAAAACGGGTTTTACCAGCGTATAGAGCTTGAAAAGGAGATTATGAAGGTGCACTTAACTCAGTTTTGACAAAAAGTGACTTTAATTGGTTTTTGCAGTAAGGGGACGATATGTATGAAAGAGGTTATAATGAAAATGACAAACAAGGTCTCTGAAATGACTATTTTTAAATTAAAAACTTTATCAACATACCTGTTCTAAAACTTCTTGAAGTGTACAACTCTCTTTAGGCAGTGTAAAGGTTATAAGTCTTTGTTCTCCATTTTGAAGGAATATTAACATTTTTGCTGATTGGGGTTCGGAAGTATGTTCAGAAGTCCCACTTGGAGCCTCTGTATTTTCTAAAGAAAAAATAACAATTTTATATTACATTTGATAAACAAAAAGATGTTCTACTCAAGAAAACCAGAATATCTAATGGGTAAGAAAACGAGATAACGCAATATAGAACAGGCGAAAAATTGCTATGAGATAGATCATCTCTCTCTCTCTCTCTCTCATCTTATATTTATTTCCTTATCCCAGTTGCACCCTCGCGCCACTATGCTTTGGAGCTTGGGGTCTGCTATGTTTATGAGATATGTTGAAGATGATTTATATCAATATTAACTCTTTGTAGTACGAGATCCGGCTGCAAAATCACTACGTTCATCGCGTAGTTAATCAAACTCACATTTTAACATACATTTATGAATAGGATAATACATAAATAATAGGGTGCCAGTCAATAAGTGGCCGCAAGTAATTTTAATTAAATTAATGTTAATTAATTTTCCAAAAAAAATTTCGTTGACTTGTTTTTTAAATAAAATATCATCCACATCATAGAAATGTATGTAAAGAATTCGAAAATCAATGGGTGCCGTTACACACTCGGCCGCAACTACTACGCAGCCAGGTGTAAACAGGTAATATTTTGGTCTATTTATACGTTCATGTCGTACACGCATGTTTTTTATATCAAATTAAAGCTAATTTTTTTTTTAATATGATGATATATCGCTGCCTGTGAATAAATGGCCGCAAATTAGGGTTGCTAGCTGTTAAAAATTCGAGGTATCCGAGATAAAGTGAAAGAGAGTTAGCGCGTAACGTATCTTTTGCTTTTAAAACAGTTATTTTTTTCATACATTCTCTATGGTATCCAAAATCATTAGTAGATTCAACGGTTAAAATAATATCACAATATTTATATTTTTTGTTGCGGCGAAACATTAACATAGAGAAACACTTCTTAAAAGTTACAAGCACCCATTGATTTTCGAATTCTTTACATACATTTCCATGATGTGGATGATATTTTATTTAAAAAACAAGTGAACGAAATTTTTTTTGGAAAATTAATTAACATTAATTTAATTAAAATTACTTGCGGCCACTTATTGACTGGCACCCTATTATCTATGTATTATCCTATTCATAAATGTATGTTAAAATGTGAGTTTGATTAACTACGCAATGAACGTAGTGATTTTGCAGCCGGATCTTAGACTATTGGGACTGTGAATAATGTTACGTTGAGTTAAATTTTGTGTTTTTGAGGTACTTATAGACTTCGTGCGTTTTGCTATTTATAACACATACCAAGTTGTGGCGTTTGTTGTGTTTGCATAGGGGGTACTCGTTGAACTGGCCTCGGCTGTTCTTTGCTTCTCACTAACGTTTGTCTTCCAGTATCCCTGAAAGCAACACATGGAGGAATATTAAATTTTTATAGGCAATTTCATAAGCACATATGTTTTAGCATTGGTTATCACATATTATTTCATAGAAAAAGGAATTTTATTAAAAAATAAAATTACATTAATTACCTATTTTGCTGGTTTGGAGTCCGCGGCGGTTGCATTCTTCTAAAATCGGCCAGAGTTATTCTCTGTCCATTCGTCAAGGTCACAAACTGTCTTTCTTCCTCTGGGGTCTGGTCCATTAAAAGTTGTCCAATAATTTGTGAATGCTGTTGTAAATGTGGTTGTTCATAGGTAACAAAGCCATGTTGAGGGCTAAAGTTGACTTGTTGGTGTTGTTGCTGAGAGACTGAACTGCTAGGGAGTGACTGACGTAATGGTGGTGGAGGGGTGTGGAATTGTTGCGGTTGGTTTATATGGTCGCTCACTGGATTCTTGGACACTATCGCGGCTGTTATACTCTCTTCGAGATCGTCCATGTCGTTAGCGTTGTTAGGCTGAACGACTACTTTCTTCACCTGCGGCACTTGTTGGGGGTGAGGCGATGCTCTTTGCTGAAATTATAAAGGTTTCATATCACAAACAAAAATACAATAAATAGAAAGATACAATTATCCTTAGCCTTATCAAAAGACTGTTGGCTCTGTCTACCGCGTGAGAAATAAAGACGTGATTATATGCATGTAAAATACAAACCTGCATTGGAGTCAATTGATTCTGTTGAGGTAAAGGTCCATTCGTCTGGTTTCCCTGAACCACCGAGTGCTGGGAGACCTGGCCCTGCATAGCTTGTGCGACGATGGTGCCCTGTTGTGTTATAATCCGTGACGGCCCGTGGGGAGAATTCTGCTGGTTTAGCAGTATTTGGTGCTGTGAATACAACATAGTATGAAATTATTAATCATTAAAGATTGAATATCTTTCTCTAGGCGTTAGGCCAGGTTTCATCATCACCTCACTGGAGAGGAGCTTGTGGTGCGCATTTGACCATGATCCTGGATTGGGTTATCATACTCAGCAACTCATTGCAAACATAGTGGAGGCAACTGGATGTGCAGGTTTCCTAATTAGCAGTCACACTAAATTACATAATAAATTCAGATGGTATAACATCTGAATTTATTTTTTTTGGGAATATTTTTCATAGAAGTTAATAGTTATTCACTGTCAACCTATCGCTTAAGTGATAAAATGAGTTTACAATATATTTTTCACTCAACTTTTTTAAACAAAAAAAAAATTGTCGCTTAGTACCTGATGAGGGGAAAGCTTAATTTGATTGATTTGCTGTTGATGTACTTGCTGGTTTAACACATGATGAGCCAACTGATGTTGCTGGTGTTGTGGTTGTTGCGCTTGTTGTTGTTGCTGCAATTGTTGCTGTTGAAGCTGCTGCTGCTGTTGTTGTTGTTGTTGTTGCTGCTGCTATTATAACACAAGAGTAAACTATTGCATTTGCATATTGTTTTTAAGCAATGCTACTAAGCCACATATATCCTACTAAAACTACTACTATATCTTGCTAAAGCATAAGCCAGGAGGATCATCATCTTTCTTGCACCAGATGTCTGGACAAATGCAAGGAGAATTATGATTGCTATTTAACCCTTCGTAAGCTTTAGGCCGTATCCGGGCATGTACTAGGAATGCTTTGTTCCGGATCCGTCCAAATGCACTCGTCGTAGTTTTTACACAAATATAATATCTAATAACAAGAAATAAGGTGTTTTATTATTTGAAATGTATTTCTAACGAATGAAGCCGTCATAGACAACTGTCAAATATGAATTTCATCCGTTCATTTAGCTAACCAAGTCATTTCAAATTGTGACTTCGTTGTGTTGCAAAGTGACTGAAGAACGTGTGAGAAAACTCGTCTTTTTTGGCTGTAATTACAAACAGGTATGTAAATGTTTTTATTTCGTTATTATATAGTTACTTTCGAAGCAATTACGTGTAAAAGTTTATAGATTTAGTAAAAAAAGAAGGATTTTAGCTTTTTCAAAAGTAGATGGAGTGTGTTACATATTTCTTTCGTGTTAGTTTATGCATTATATCCAATACCTCTGTAATGGATATAATTGGTTTTAGATAGTAAATTTATTATACTATTGAAATACACTAACTTTTTTACAATAAATACATGGATTTTGTAAATATCTTATATTTTTCAAGACTGAGAATCCGTTACACGCACACATACGCACTATGTCCGCCATCTTACTTGTGTCGTACACTGTCTGTGTATTGTATCGCGACGCTAATATACAGCATGCTTTCAAAAGCCTCTGTGATTTATTCATTGATTGAAACTAAATCTACGAAATTTATTTTATTGGTTTTAGTCAAAATGTCGTTTGGTTTTGATGACATGATGTCATGATAGTTGGGAGATGGTATACAGGATCTACGCTCCGGTAACTCGTATCGCGCTGTGTTTTAGCTCGTTAGTTTTGTCTCCGTGAGCACTTTCTGATGAAGTGACATCGAGGGTCTGATGATGCAGTCGGAAGGTGGTATACAGGATCTACGCTCCGGTAACTCGTATCGCGCTGTGTTTTAGCTCGTCAGTTTTGTCTCAGTGAGCACTTTCTGATGAAGTGACATCGAGGGTCTGATGATGCAGTCGGAAGGTGGTATACAGGATCTATGCTCCGGTAACTCGTATCGCGCTGTGTTTTAGCTCGTTAGTTTTGTCTCCGTGAGCACTTTCTGATGAAGTGACATCGAGGGTCTGATGATGCAGTCGGAAGGTGGTATACAGGATCTACGCTCCGGTAACTCGTATCGCGCTGTGTTTTAGCTCGTCAGTTTTGTCTCAGTGAGCACTTTCTGATGAAGTGACATCGAGGGTCTGATGATGCAGTCGGAAGGTGGTATACAGTATACAGGATCTACGCTCCGGTAACTCGTATCGCGCTGTGTTTTAGCTCGTTAGTTTTGTCTCCGTGAGCACTTTCTGATGAAGTGACATCGAGGGTCTGATGATGCAGTCGGAAGGTGGTATACAGTATACAGGATCTATGCTCCGGTAACTCGTATCGCGCTGTGTTTTAGCTCGTTAGTTTTGTCTCCGTGAGCACTTTCTGATGAAGTGACATCGAGGGTCTGATGATGCAGTCGGAAGGTGGTATACAGGATCTACGCTCCGGTAACTCGTATCGCGCTGTGTTTTAGCTCGTTAGTTTTGTCTCCGTGAGCACTTTCTGATGACATCGATGTCTGGTTTGAATACATGCTAATAATTTTATTTTATTGACAGATTAAAATGGAACCCCAAACCCCAAGTACTTCCAGAAGCATGTTTGTCGGCTTGGAGGTGACTAGAACTCCTCAGGGATCCCTTATTCGGGGCAGAGATGTAGTCTTGGAGACATCTGGATCAGGGAGGATTAGAGTATGTTATTTTCCAGTTTTGTTAACTTTCCCTTTTACTTTAAAAACAAAAACTGATTATTTCGTATATTTTATTACAGCCTTGGCGGCCCCAAAATTTATCTGTGGAAGGCGAAGCCATAGAGATCGTGGATGAGTTGGTCCATGGCGGCGAAAAAGTAGCTGCTGTAAGAATGGTTTTCTTTTTTTTGATAACTTTAGTAGATGTTCAACTTTTTTTTAACTACCAAGATAATAATATGTCGAGATGTATACTAACTTATTGCTCACTTATTGATGTCTATTGTAAGGATTATCGAAACAAAATATTACCTATTATCACAACATGCAATGTTATTTACAAAATAATTATTTTTTAGGTACCAGAGGAACGTACGAAAGGTCAGCCGCGTAATCTTTTTGGCCGAGAACCTGTAAGTTTCATTTTCATAACACTCTTTGAAAGTATAAATTACTTGCATTGAGAAAGGGATTTTTATTTATTGCCGCTCTCATCGTGCACCGGACTATCTGATAGAAATCTAGTCCATCCAGTAACTAAGGTAATGTAACTAAGGGTGTTTGGTTTGTGCTTCAATAACACAATTCTGCTAAAATTGGCAATGCGGTATGAATGTATTGTAACTTCATTGATATAAAGGTGTTTGGTGTATGCTCAATAACGTAATTCAGCGAAATTGGCAATATGGCATGAATATATTGAAAGTTAATTGAATAAAAATGAACAGGAATCTCTATTCCTGTTCATCGTTGGGATACACTAATTATTCCTTTTTATAAAAATATTGTGGTTGGCATCTCTAACAATACCCGCTTTTGTTATGTTTGTGTGTATGCTTGCATGTGGTTTAGGGTTTGGTTTTTTTAATAGGATGAAGACATACTGGATCCTGAGCTGGCTGAAGAATTAGCCATCGACTCTGGAAGTGATGAGGATGCCGAGGAAGAATTGACTCTCGATCAGTTACAGCAGATGTTGGAATCAGATGACGATTTTATTGAAGATGAAGTTAGTGAGGAGCCATTGACTTGGTCATCTGATTTTAACGAATTTAGAGGGGTCAGGGAGGACTTCAACGAAGAAGCTGGTCCTAAAATTGAGGGAACAAGTCCTTTAGGCTTGTTTACTCAAATTTGGGACCAGCCTCTGATGGATTCTATTGTCCACGAAACGAATCATTACGCTTGGGAAACAATAACCGGTTTCTTTGAAACCGGAGACTCCATGCCAAGTAAATCTCGCATGAACGACTGGGTGGAAACTTCGGTTTCCGAACTATATAGGCTTATAGGTGTGATGATATTTATGTCAATATGTGTAAGAAGTAGGTTAGAGGAATATTGGATGACGGGTGTGATGGGTATGCCGGAGTTTCGAAAACTGATGTCAAGGGATCATTACGTAATGCTCTTAAAATTTTTGCACTTTACTGATAACAACAACATACATGTACAGGGGCGTGATAAGAAAATAGCTAAAATAAAACCTATTATAGATTATTTAAATAAAAAATTCCAGTCCATTTACGTGCCTCACAGAGAAGTATCGATAGACGAATCGTTGCTGCTTTGGAAGGGTCATTTAAGCTGGAAACAATGCATTCGTTCCAAAGCAGCTCGATTCGGTATCAAAAGTTATGAACTCTGTGAGGCCGTAACTGGATACGTAGTAAATTTAATTTTGTATGCCGGCAAAGGCACGACAACTGCAGAAACGGTTTACGGGTTTACTACATCCACTGCCAAAATAGTCCTTGAGCTTTTCAAGAACTATTTAGGCAAGGGATATACCCTGTTCATGGACAATTTTTATAATTCTGTTCCTCTGACCCAATTTCTAAAAAAACATAAAACTGACGTAGTCGGTACTCTGAACCGTCGCCGAAAAGACACGCCCGTAGAAATCCAAAATTTGCAGGATAAAAGGATGGCTAGGGGTAGTGTGGTAAGTAGACACTGTGGTGATGTATCCGTCATAGCATGGAAAGATGTGAAGCTTGTCACCACTGTATCTACTTACCACAAAACAGATATGGCTCCAGGGCACAGGGCTGGCCAACCCTGCTCCAAACCAGTCGTGGTCCATGAATATAATAAATACATGGGAGGCGTCGATCTCAAAGATCAAAAGCTAAGCATGTATTTATTAGAAAGAAAGAGGGGAATCAAATGGTATATTAAAGTTTTTAGACGTCTTTTAAATATATCTATTTTAAATGCATATATTATATATTGTGCTAACATTGGCCAGCATAAAAAAATGACTCACCGCCAATTTCGTTTCAAGCTTGCTGAAGAGCTCTGCTTAGAATTCGGACAAAACGTCTCCTCACGTTCGCGCCAGGTCCCCATCCCCACCTGTAGCAGGCTGAACAGGGATTTTAATCATTTCCCTGTTCATAATGAGGTGACCGAGGAGCGAACCAAAAAACAAGATAAATTTAAGAGGGGACGTTGTGTTAGATGCAGGCAAAAATGTAACATCGCGTGCAGTCATTGCACGGTGTATATTTGTGTTGGCCAATGTTGGCTTGAGTATCATACTTTAGAAAATCTATAGTTTGTAAATTACTTCTGTAGTTACATATATATAAAATATATAATTAAATATTATCTATTTATTTATATTAGTTATATATTTATATAAAATGTGTGATGTAGTAGTCAACACACCAGACTGCTACTTCCAGGTCTCGGGTTCGATCCCCAGTCAGGTCAAGTTGGTAAATTATCTTTTTCATATTGACTTCTGATCTTGGGTGTTTATCTATTTATGTATACATTATTTTATTTTTAAATATTAATATTAGGATTATTGTTTAAAAATACTTTTTTCTCTTTGATCCCTTCTTTCTTAGGACTGCACTGGTTTGGTCTACGGGTTATAAGATACATAGAATGAATATACAAATAAAATAAAAAAAAAAAAAATTCAAAGCCCTTCAGGCGAGTAGGCGACCAATACTGTTGAAAAGAGTTTCTTTCGGCGTTTCTTCTCTTGCAGTGGTCGGTTACGAAGCGCTAGTAGTCTTTAGCTTTGAAAGAATTAATAATTTTAAATTTGAGTTTTGAATACATATCTATTTAATTTATCTAAATCGATAATTTTTACATGTAATTTGACGTAAAAAAGTGCCTACAAAGGCCTATTTTCTGAATAAACGTTTGAGTTTGGTTACAGTCGGCTTGAGCTCGATCGAACGCATGCGTGTTTTGAGTCCAAACATGCTTTGTTTAAAATTTAAGTTGACGTCATTTAGAGACACTGCTGCAGTGCAGTTTGGTGCCTATTCTTCTGTTATCCTATTCTTCACTTGCGCTTCTGAATTTGTGTAAACTTTTTTGCATATGAATATTCTGCAGACTGTTTAAATAACACCCTTTTAAAACGTTGTTGTTATCAGTAAAGTGAAATGATGGGAATCTAAAATTTCGATTCCTACGCAAAATTTTTTTGTTTAATTTGAATTCATAATTCATTAAAAATAAGTATTTTTTTTTACAAAACAACCGACTTCAACACTATTCCCTATCTCAAAAATTACTGAACCGATTTTGATGAAAGTATTTTTTTTCAATAAGTCTTTATATATTACATAGTTCTTATCATTATAGATTTATTGAAAAAAAAAACTTATCAAAAACAGTTCAGTAATTATTTTTACAAAATTGTAATTTTATTTTTATTTTTTCATTGGTAAAAATAATTCCTAGTATGTACTATGAATCATTGGTAAAAATAATTACTAGTATGTACTATGAATTGAATAGGTTTAGAGTAGTGGAAACCAATAAACATTGTACATTTTTGTATTCCAATAAAAGAAACATTTTAATCAACATTTTATTTTTATTTTTACAAGACACTCTTTTCCAAATTACTAACGTGCACAACTAAAAACAAACATCCTGTAGATATGCCCAGATCCGACCTAAAGCAGTTAGACAAACATTGACAGTGGACGGATACGGCCATCAGCAGTTAGGCGTTAACCACATGCCGCCATTTTGTCCAGATACGGCCATCAGCAGACAAGCAAGGCAAACAAGTCACGCACACAGACATACATTTTTCTAGTTTTTGGCTATGGTTTTTCGCTCATTTTCTCTAGGCAAGCTATATATGTCTGATATAAAAACGAAACTACAATTTTTCGTGTTTGCCACACTGCCCTTACAGTTGAGCAAAGACAAATGTAAGTGAATGAACGAGCCAATTGAAAAAATGATAGTTTTCTAGGTAAGTTTTCAGTTTTTAGTAGAAATATACTATTTTAAGACATTTAGATACATTTTACTTGTTGTTTTGTGAAGCCAAATACATTATTTACGATTACAATGCCTCAAATAAATCTACATTTCAATATTTTCATGGTAATAGAAGTATAAAGTTTGCGTTGTAGAAGTTGCAAAATGGCGAAATCGTGATTCTTACTGGATTATTTGTGAAGACGATTTTAGAGAATTTTACTTGGGACATAATAACTTTTTGGCACCATTAAATTCCTCAATTATTGGACTTTGTGGAATAGTAAACAAAAACAGAATATATGAAAGATGTAAATTGCAAAATCAGTAAAATATTTACAATGGATAATTTTTCGGTAAGTTTTGAATTCAGTGACCTAAATATAATAAACGCAAGTGTTTTTTCGCATCAAAATTTATTGCATATGATTCTTCATTTATATATCTTTAAAAAAAAATAAATTTTTGGGTAGGTCCCAAATAATTATATACAGATATACAACAAAATCTAAGACACTGCGCGCCCGTCCGCCGCGGCGCTTGAACGCCGCAGACGAGGTGCGCAGTTTGCGTATAGCCGCCGCAGCTGAAGGGTTAAATAGGTCAAATAAATCTAAATCCACTAGGACAAAGGTCTTGAAATACCTCTTCATTTCATTCAGCATTCTTGCATTTATAATATTAGTTTGGATATGTATAGTAATCATCTAAACTTTATAGTTTTAGTTTAATGTTTCTTTGCCGTTGACTGTACGTTTCCCGGAAAAACAGTTAAAGATGCAGCACAGCACTAACCTGTAAAAGTGGCGTCCTAGGTCTGGGTGGGCGGTGTTGATGCGCGTGCGGGTTCAGTACGCGCGGGGACGCCGGCCGCTGCGGACGTACGCCGCGCCCCGCGCTGCCCACGTTCAGACCCACGCCGGTCGCGCCACGACCGTTCCCAGCCGCTGGAGAACCCAGTTGGGCCTGTGTCGTCATGGTGAAATTCAGTTCGGAAAACATTTTAATATATATATAATGATAACAACTGTTGTTGTTAATAGCAGCCTCAATGATGATTATTTGTTTGCAAGACAGATTCAGCTTAAAGGAGATATAGGCAGAGATTACTCCTCATTGCATAGGCTTTTAGCTCACCTGGTGTTGCGGATTATGTTGAGGATTGAGCAGTCTAGTGGGTAGTTGCAGCGAGCCAGGCTGAGAGGGTTGCATGGACGGCCGGGCCGGCGGTCGGCGGGGCCGGACCGTGCGGACCGGAGTCCTTACCAACGTCACTCCAGCCGGCGAAGACAACGCTTGATTCAACAGGCGAGGAGGCGCCGCGCGGGTTGGAGTCCCCTGTTCATTTAGACACGGCAATTTGATCTCCCATGCAAGTTTGATATCAAAGAAAAACCATAGTTTTTACCAGCTGATTTCCATCCTATGCAGATTGTAAGTCAGTCAAGGGCAAGGCTATTGGAATTCTACTTTCAGACGATTGACACGCAACCTATCACTATTTAAACCCCAATTCCATCATTAAGCAATGCAGCTGAAAGTGGCCTAGCTGTCAGTCTTTTCAAGACTGTTGTCTTCTGTCAACCCCGTAAGGGACGTGATTGTATGTATGTTAATAAAAGTTATCATCCCCTGGGGTCTATCCTAGTTGGGTCTTCACTGAGGAAGAGCTGGGATCCACCTAAGACTACGATCCAAAATTTTAATATACATGACCCTGTTTACAGTCATGGATCATGCTTATTGCATTAAATAAAAATATTAATTCTCCAGTTGCCTTTTAAGATGGCAAAAACTTAAATTATTTTGTGCCAAGAACTATGTTAAGTTCAATACTGACATTCACACTTTTTCAGTGTTACTTAATAAATCCTAGAAAAATCCATCCCAGACTTTTAGAAAAGTTGATAGCAGTAAAACAAACTTACAGCTTGATTGATGTAAGCCGCGTGCATAACAACTTGCTGGTGCTGTATTTGCTGTGGTTGTATATGTTGTTGGTGTTGTTGCTGCAACTGATGTTGCATTTGCTGTTGTTGTTGTTGCTGCTGGAGCTGATGTTGCAACTGTTGTTGTTGCAGGTGTATGAGCTGGGGAGATGCCCTGGACAGCTGTTGTTGTTGCTGCAACTGTGGTTGTTGTTGTAGCTGCAAAATAACATTATCAGTGCAATGTTACGACTTATCAAAACTTAAGAATTCCTGCAGGAAAGTTTTGCTTAAAGATATGCTGTTAACTTTACTGACTTTAAAGGCCCATCCATAGCTGTGAGCTTCAGAATTATTCTTATTAAAATAGTAAAGCTTTGTCTTAATACAAACCTAAGTTATATATTTATTTTATTTAACATACCAAAAAGCAAAATAAAACAATATATTTAGTTATGAATACTGATTAAACAGACTAAAAAATATATTTTAGCCTACTAAAATAAAAGTTCTTATCAGGTTAGAGAAGACCAAGACAAATTCCAACTTGTCATTCAATAAGCAATGAAAACAAATGTTATGAGAGCAGATGGCATAGAAGAGGTGTTAATACACATAATACATTTTCAAATCTTATTTTTATTGTAATTAAATCTTAAAACTCATTAGTCGAACCATGCTCTGTTATATCGTCCATATTTCAGTAAAAACAAGTGCAAATAAATGCAAGCATAAAACAAGTGCCACTAGCATACTACGAATCTCTTAAAAGAGTATTTTTTACCTATAAATTAACCCATAAACTATAGTCATCATAAATATACATAGAATTCGTCGGTTAAAAGGTTAAAATCTCGTGCAAAAAATCTTGATGACAATAAAACACACGTGCGAGGATCATATTAAACCTTCCACAAAAACCTGTGTGCAATTTAAAAAAAAAAAAACCAAATCAGCGCTATAAGCGAACGAAGCACATCATCCTATGACTAACGGTTTGCTGTGGCGCATGTTGGGGCGGCGGCGGTGGTGGCGGGGGCGGAGGCTGCGGCGGCGGCTGCTGCGCCGGGTGGATCACCGTTGGCTGCGAGAGCACATGAGCCGGACTCACCAACTGCTGTTCAATACCAATATCATTCAAAACGGTTGACAAAAGCAACATCCTTTAAATTGACGAGAATGACGTTAAACTCAAATAAATTTAACTTGATGCTTCGAAAACAAAACCAATATTTAAGGAAGTTTCATATTCGTTAAAAAAGGGTAAAAAGAATCATCATTCAAATTTTTGGAAATTTTCAGTCTTGAGACACATAATTTCCTTAAGTCCTTCCTACATTTTTTCCACCTTTGGTACATTCGATTTTCAGAAGTTACCAAGCCAAAACAATTTTAAATATGAAGTAAACTGGTAATTGTTGTGATGGTGATGTTGGCATAAGTAAAAAAAACACAATTATTGGTAAGCCTTGCACTGGTATACCAGTTAGCAATGTTAGTAAAAAAGACAAATAAGAATATGCTAGGTACTGATATTTACATTGTCTGTAAACTGTAAATCATATAATATGATTTATCATAGTATTATTAGATCTAAATCTGTATTTGATATACTCGTATAGGGTATATTTCAGATAAAAAGAGATGAAAAGTGTCACTTATTAGTATATGGCAAAATTATAAGAGTGTTAACACCGTCAATGAAGCAAAGCATAATTAAGGAAAATTAAAAGAAAGATATTTACTGTCAATAATAACTACCACTTCCACAATAAAAAGGCAATAATTACTGCATATTTTTTTTTTTTAAATCACTGTATTATTAATTTAATAAATTAACAAAATATTTGATGGCTATAACTAGAAATTTTTAATCGAAAAGAAAATTATTTCAAAAGTAATTATTGTTAAAATAAATTATATGTTTGGCAATGAGAAAATTATATATTATTTATTTAGTTCACTGCTTATTATTTAAAGCGTTTAAGTCAACATGTTGGTTTCAAAGTACAATAGTTTAGCATGTAGGGTAAACTTTCAACAAAATCAAAAATAATTAAAATTCTACAAAAATAATTAAAATCACAGTAAAAAGGTTTCATGCTAAGCATAAAATAAAAGTTTGATAATATTATTTCTATAAAAAGTGCAAAATAATAATGGTTATGTCATTAAATTGTCTACTTTAAGTTTATTTATAAGCCGACATACATGTTGTGGCCGTTGTGGAGTTGACTGTTGCATCAAAGATGCATCAATGATTTGCTGAGCTTGTTGCAACACAACCTGAGCATCCACAGGTAAATCAGATGTGTAGTAAACCTACAAATAAATTTACCGTGAACAAATCACATCACCATCGAGGCTTAGATCTGACAAGTATTGCCAATTGATTTAATGAATAAGCTATTTTTATTTGTATGCAATAATTTTGAAAACAGGAGAAATTTTTTGTAGTAAAATAAAACTTACTTGATGTCTATGTAAGGTCTGTTGCTGGTGTTGCTGCTGCTGCTGTTGTTGTTGTTGTTGTTGGAAGTCAGCACGAGGTGGTGGAGGTGGAGGAGGTTCATGGCGAATAATATATTGTTGTTGGTACTGTAAACCATCACCCACAACTAATTGCTGCTGAACACCCTCACTCACTATGATGTCATTAGCCTGATCAGCTTGTTGAACTACAACCTGATTGATATATCAAAACAATAATAAACAGTCATGAAAGTATATAAAATAAATCAAATTTTGATGAAGGCTCATTCTGATAAGAATGTTTTACCATTTGTAGGTTCAGAAGATGAGAAATAACCAAAGTTTTATTTTAAACAAGCACACAAAATATATGATGTGAAAAGATTTAGTAGATTTTATTGTTTGCCGAATACCACCCTAAACAACTTCTAATCATAAAATCACGCCTTTTTCCTGGAGGGGTAGGCAGATACTACATCTTTCCATGTGCATTAATTCTAAAACCAATTGTTTTCCCATCAACATCTTGACATTGGTGTGGTTCCCAGAACCAATTCAAAAAGGAATAGGACCACTCTATCTCTTTCCCATGGATGTTGTAAAAGGCGACTAAGGGATTGGAATAAAAACTTGGGATTCTTTATTTAGGCTATGAGCTAGAAACCTGTCACTATTTGAATCTCAATTCTATCATTAAGCCAAACAGCTGAACATGACATATCAGTCTTTTTAAGAATTTTGGCTTTGTCTACCCCACAAGGGATATAGACGCGACTATATGTGTGTATGTATCATGACATTGTAAAAAGTGAAAAAAGGACAATTAATTTGAAAACTAGTGCAAATATTGTAACAATCAATATTCACTAATAAGAAATTTTTACGAACATTAACTGGCTGTTGAGCATATTGCTGCTCATCCTGGTTTACTATAATCCCATCCAAGCGTATGTTAGGACAATATCTTTGTAAATCTTCTAAAGTTAATGAATGGCCTTGTCCAACTATCTGGTAGTACTGAGCCATTATAAACACTTAGCCTGGAAAAGAAAATCTGTTTACTAATATGTAATAATAATGCAATTTAGGACAGAGTAGCAAACAAGGATATCAAAATCAAAGTTTTCTTAAATAAATAACAGAAGGGGTTACCCCAGTAGTAACATTTACTCCCTACTAGTTTGTTTACAACATGAAAAAAATAACAGGAAATATATAATTGTTTACTTGAATATATTCATGCCAAAAGTACTACTCTTTCACTATATATGAACAGCACTTTTATTTTTGTATAGGTGTATGCTACGATGACAGTTTATATGCCATACACCCTGGCGATCGCATAGCTCCATTTATGACTCCATGGATTGCATGAACATTTCAATGGCGACGGGGTAACCGATGACTATCAATCACTCATAACATATCTTCTTTAAACTTTTTCAACACATTTATATTGCGCTGAAGATTGCAAAACAAAAGTGTAATGTAGCGTTTATTCCGATGGAATGAAATGGCTTCGATTACTTTGATACAACCTAAATTCTTTCAGTAAAGACGACTCACTATAAATTATCGATAGAACACATTATGCATCTTACCAATATTTACTAAAGACATTTTAAATGCCCTAATAGAACATTCTGAATGAATTATTATCATCAAAATGTAAAATTTTAACTCAAACGCCAAATCAAGATACGAATTTACATTATGGCGTGTGTGTCACTTTTTTTACAATATTTTTTTTTATTCCCTGATTGGGTCTGTGTTGCCCTGACCCTGTCTACTCGATAAAACTAAATCTGCATTGCCAGTGAAAAGAATCGACATGTATAAACAAGGTTAAGGTTCACGTAAGTATCGCGAAATCTACATCGTATTCCAAATACCAACAAATATTAAAAATACGAAAGTATACTATATTTGTTTGTTTCTTACCTCTTGAATTAATACTGAAACATCACACATATTCTTGATTAGCTGTACCCGGGACTTCGTCCGCGTGAAATAGGTAGTTATTTTGGGCATCATTTATTTTTATTTTCTTCACTTCACTTTACTTTATTTCATTTTATTTTATTAGGAAAACATACAGTCATTTATCTTGTAAAATCTCATTTAGTTACTTTAGACCATTTACATGTTTTCGTATATTTATACGTTGACAGAAATTCGAAAAATCATATTTTTTGGCAATTTCTTTTAAGTACTGACATCGGTTAGTTAATATTAATTATGTAAGGATATGGATTTTTGTAAAATATAAGAATTTCCCTTTTTTGCACGTTATGTCCTCGCCGTTCCTTGATTTGTTCCAAAGTTCATGATCGTATGTCAACGGGATGGAATGACGGAATGACGGGACAGAATTTCGATTTACATTACACAAACAGAGGGAAAACGAGAATTCCTTTGAGGGTTTATTTTTTTTTCTTTTGGTTCTATCTAAATCGTAATAATAATTGATATTACAATTCCGTAAACCAAATTTTATATATGAGAGATTTTCGAGACAGATGTCCGTATCTCACTCCATAGCCTAGCAATCTGGTCCACTACCATCCCATCCGCATGACCCATGCCAAGTAAATCCCTCCCTGGCAATAGTTTGGCAGCTGTGGAGGGCTGTCCATTGGTGTATCCCAATGGTTCATCAAAGGACAGATCTTCACAGCTGCAGCCATCTCACTTTAAAACAAAAGGTACCAAAGGGCTCTTCATGTTGGCTTCGGCCCCATGAACGCCTCCCAAATAACCGGGTCCCAATGGGCGCGTGTACATTTTACTTTTACCAACATTTAAATAACTATTACTCGTTTAAATATATTAGATTTTATTGCTAATGAGTTCTAAAATAGATATAGCGATACAAGCGAAAGGTTTATTTTTTACGTAATTAGAATTTGGGTGCCCGAGCGTTGCTAAAGGTCGAATTTAGGTGTTCTGACGTGAAACCGTCCAAATTACACAGATCGGTAAACCTTGAAATAAGTTCAAGACAGATAAGGAAACATTGAAGATAATTTTTCCAGTCTGAAGTTATCTTAAAAGTATTTTTTCTCAATTAGCATGTTCTTTGGGAGCAATACTAGTAGTAAAACATGGTATAGAACATTATCCCAATCAGTCTTTTCATTGTAATTAGTTACCGGTTATCGATATAATCGATACCATGATATTTTTTTCAAAATATTGATAGTTGATTATCGAGCATGTAGGTAGCAACACAAATCATTCGTTAGGGATGTGACATTTAACTGTGACATTAAGGCGCCGTTATAATTTACGGCGACATCGTATCCTGCCTAAAACAAAAACGATTTCTATATAATTGATTGCTTTGATGGCACGGAAAATGGATTAATCTCTAACGATTTTGTTGAAATTGAAATATAGGTGTATATACGGGGGTAAATAATTGATTAAGCAAAGTCCCATGTCTGAAAAAATAGTTTTTTCTATATTTTTCACCCTTTATAGGTACTCAAATATTTTTTAACGTACTAGACGGTTTCTAGGCAATGATATTTTTTTTTATATATCACTTGATAATAATAACATTGAAAATTACTGAGTAGATAAAGTTTGAAAGTGTAGTTTGTTCCGCCGCTTCTTCTACACATGTAGATGTAGTTTTAATTAGATTTAAGTGATGTAATATATAAAATAAGTGATACCTTGTATCCAATTTTGAAAAAAAATCTAAGTAGGGTGACGGCACCAGTAATCAACACTTTTAGAGCATCATGTTCAATGAATAGCGATTACTCAAAATCTATAATACCAAGAACCATTGAAGTTGGTGAAAATCATAAAGAAATAGTATAAGAATAATATGTGCTGCAAATTTTAAATTAATTAATAATGGTTATTAGAATATAAATTAAATTTAAAAAATCATCAGAATCTCCAGTTATCGACATTCAAAATCCAACGATCGACTACCACTTATCGACACCTACCCAGTTATCAACATCCTGTTATCGACAATGATGTCGTAAAAATAGGAAAAACCAGTAATTAAAGACAGTAAAATATTTAGTTAAGTATTTATTTCACATAATGCGTCCTAATATCACAAATGCGTACAAATTATTACAAAATTTAATAATCAGTCTTACAACTTAAAATTACAAATATCAGAAATGCGTACAAATGCTACAAAATTAAAATTCAGTCTGACAACTTAAACTACTTACAAATAAATAAGTAACGAACTTTTTTAACGTTGATGTTTATAACATTTATAGAATTCTGAATAATTTCAATATACCTAACTACTGTTTCTCAAAAATATCAATCTAATTCTTCTTCAAGTTAAACATGTAGCGTGTAGCACCAATGCTTACAAATTACTTTAACCATAAAAATCCGTAACCTACGGAACAATAGTGAAGGTAGATAGCAGATGTTCAACCTACTGTATTGCATTTTGCAATTATAAAAAATATAAATCAAAATGACTCATAATATCTATGTTAACATTAACTGTAAACTGTAGTCTAAGGAGATCTTCGTAATTTAAATAATGTTTCTTTTGTAGAACTTACTAATCAGTCTGACGTTAACCTTAAAATACTACCTATATAAAATATATATTAAGTAGAAAAAGAATTAAGTGAAGAACTAGTGACTCTTACCTTTAAATAAATATGTATATCTCTGTTAGGAACAAACAAGTGAGTGAGCAACTAAGTTCTATAAAACGATCACATATTTTATCCAAGTAAGTATATATATACCTAACGTTTTACCAAATTTTATATTATATATATATTTATATATCACATATTTTTACTGAGATCCTTAATTATATATGTCAGGTAAATACTTTTGCATTTCTTTGATTTTATAAAACCCTCTATTGTTGAGACGCACGGGTGTATCAATTTCCTCAATTATTTGATCAAATCTGTACCATATTTTATCTGGTTTTTCAGGCCATCTAAAGGTGTTGCCCATTGACAAAACCATTGCACTGACTTCGAATAGATTATTCTCTACCTTTTCTACCTTCCCGGGAAAGTATTTATTTTCGTACGTTACTATTACGTAACATCCTGAAGTAATTTTATTTGTTTGTCTAGTTTTACTTACTTTCTTCTTAGTAGTAAGTGAGCATGAGGCATCTATGTCAAAATCAGAGTCAGTGGTGGTGGGAGACACTGGTTTTTTACGTTTTAATGGTTTTCTTTCACTGTTAACTGATTTACTGATTTTGTTGATTATATTTTCTCTGTCGTTATCTTCCGAAATATTATCTTCAGCATAGCTGCAATCACTTTCAGCAAACTCAATCTCTAAACTTGACTCTTCTGAAGATGATTCAATTCGGGGTATCTTCTTTTTATTTTTTTTAGAAATGGTTTTCTTTTTCTTTTCTGCATTGTTTTCTTTCAACTCCTTTTTTTCTTGTCGTTTTCTCGCTCGTTCTTCTTTTTCTTTTTGTTGCCTTTTTTTCTCATTTTCTTTTTTTTCATGGTATTCGCGCCATGCCTTGCTTGTTACTGCTGCTGGTATTTTTTCTCTCTTTATTCTTTTTTTCTTTTTATTTATATCGTCTTCCGGCCAAAAAAGAAACTTTTTAAAAGGTGATGGTACTATAATACCTAATGCATCATCCATCGTTTTTTTTGTGGGTGCTATTTTATCTGTATGAATAGTTCTTGAAATAGGTGCGCGTGTTGGTCTGTCTGGAGTCAAAAAAGGTGATCTATTTTCGGGAACAATGCTCGACGTGATTGTGTTGTCTACTGCCCACTGACTGTTTGCCGTCGTTATTATTTCAGGTTGGGGTATGCCATTGCTTTCAGTAACAGCTGGATCACTGGGAAGCTGAAGTATTGATGGTGACGGAGGATGAGTAATTGTAGATATCTTTTTGGGCGTACACTCAACAACTCTCTGCAATGTATTAAAATCTTCAACTTCAAGATTTTGATTAACCCCTCCAAAACCGCTGTCAACAATAATAGGTGATTGTTCTCTTATATCTTCAACTGAGGCTAAAGAATAATTTTGAGGTGTTAAAGAGTTTCCGAAGTCTATAACTTCTTTTTCAGCCACTACCGTCTCGGAGTGAGATACATGGTCTATAATATCCATTGAAATATTAATCGGTTCCAGGGTTGATGGCGAATGTGACTCAATAACTTCAGATGTCGGCAGGATGTTGCATGAACTTGCACAGTCGTCAGAGTAGCATTTAGATTTGTTCTTGGCCCATATAACGTACAAAGCGGTGTCTTCCTCGGGAAGGTCACTTTCAACTGTGTCTCTTTTTTTATAGAACAGATTCTGAAACATAGCTAACTTCTCTTCTGAAAAAACACCAATTATCTCTTTTTCTAAATATTTAACAAATTCTGTTAATGCTGGATTGGACTGAATAACTGAAGCTTCTTCTCTGTTTTTGATTTTGGACATATCGATATAATCGGGACCAAATGGAAACAAGCCTCCGGCCCTGAATCCGTTTTTAATGCAATCAGGAGTTAATTTTTCTATAGCTTTTTTCAGCAGTGGAGCAAAATTTTCTTTTTTAACGTTTTGGCCCAGATTTTCCATTTTCCATTCGTTGACAGTCTTCTTCCAGAATAATTTTAGCGGCCTAAAAACTGCTAAGTCCATTGGCTGCAACAGGTGAGTAGAATTAGGATACAGCGCAACAACTTCTATTCCGTGTTCTGAACAAAAATTCGACAAGTGTAAGGTAAGATGTGATTTATGGCCATCTATAAAAAAAATTATTGGTTTTTGAATCATATTTTGTTCAAGCCATGGGTTAAAAATATTTACGACATATTCATAAAATGTGCTGCTACACATCCACCCGCTTTCGGATTTCCCTATCGCCCAATCTTCAGGTACAGTGGATGCAATATATGTGGGAACCCTTTCATAGCTAAAAACTATCATTGGCGGGGCAAGGACGCCAGCAGCATTGCCAGTAAACAAAACCGTTAGGTTTTCTTTGTCATCACCGCATGAAGTATACAAATGTTTTTGACCTTTCTGTGCAAGAACAGGGCCTGGTTTCGGTGATAAAAAAAATGCACTTTCATCCGCATTAAAAATTCTGTTAGGATCTTTTAAAATATCCTTTAGATTTTTTTCTTCTAAGTAACTTTCAACTTCTTGAAACCAATTTCTTATATCTTTTTCCGAGACGTTATCACGAGCAATTGACAGATTCTCAGGTATTTTTTCCGCCAAATTAGGGTGCCTTTTTAAAAAAGCATGATACCATTTCTTCCCAGGTCTATTATCTGTGAATGGATTGGGAATTTTTTGATCTATTATAATTTTCTGGACACTATCTAGTAAGGAGTCTCTACAAATCGGAAAGCGTTTTAGTGGCATTGTTATCAACCATTTTTCTAAAATTTCTTCATGCATTTTTGAAAGCACTGTGCTGGGCCCCATTGTACAGTTAATTTGAGTTTTTCCAGATAACTTATCGTGCAGTGTGATTCTGGGCACGCCAAATCTTCGAGCTGCAACGGCAACTTTTTCGCCTTTGCGGACAGCATCAACAGCTTTAGCCATTTGCTCGGACGTATAATTTTTTCTGGGTGCCATCTGGAAACAAAATAATATGAAAACCAATTATCGACACCCAGTCATCGACAGTGTCGATTAATGGTAAGCGATCTAAAATATTTATGATTAAAACACAGAATAATAAAGCACTAAACAAGAAGCCAAGATCTTAAATCGAATTAAAAAAAATTAAAAAAAATAAATATCGACATATGTCGAAAACTGGAAAAATAAAATTTCACGGAACTAGTTATCGACATCGATTTTTAATAACCTCCAAATCTATAAATCGTCGCAATGACATATAATTACTTTAGCTTATTTAATATCAGTCTCAGAAATCAATACGCACTTCGATACAGTTACGTTAAATTAAAAATAAAATGAAGATTTTCAACTTACCTTGTTATGGATTTCGCTAATAAAATCGGATTAGCTAAGGAACACAAACGGTGACAGTAATATTTAGCTCGCCATTTTGAAAACAAATGGCCGAGCCCAAAGTTCTGTTTTGTGACGACAGAGGGAGTCCTGTTGTCTATGATTAAGTGTTGCCATGACGGGAAATCAAAATATAACTCTTATTTTTTCCTTAAGACTAGGTTAGATGTCGATCACTGGGTACATGTCGATTACTGGTGCCATCACCCTATTCAATTTTTTTTCTTTTGAAACAGTTAAAGAATCAGGGCGATCGCAATTTTTTTTTGTTCTTACTTTTTTATATGGCTCCGCAATACCGCTCGGACAACCAGTTGGTTGAAAGAGTAATCAAACTTTTATGGATACCTACATACTCTTTTGAAGGGAAGGAATGTCATCATTAAACAAGTAAACGCTCTTGCTTTAGCACAATTTCTTTGCGTTATGACGTACAGGTGGCGTTTGTGTACCCTAAAATTAAATAAAATTCACCTTAAAATCACGCTCTGGCTAGGCGATTGGGTTGAGGTGTGTCGTGTGGCAGATGATAAACCGATTTAAACAAATCAATAATAACATGTTATTTGCTATTGCAAACAACAAATCAGTTAAAAAAATCGATTATTATGTTAACAAAATCGATTGTTTTCTCACGTCCGTATAGCACAGATCGGTCACCACATCACTTCATCTGCTAAATAGAGTCAAATCAGTCTTCTGCTAGCTTGTTGATTACGAATTTTCGTGTTTTTAATTGGATTTAGTATTTTTAAAAGCATTTATTTAAAATTGTTTAAAAAATCTGGCCATTTCGTAAGGTTTGGAGAATTATTTCACACTTTCTTTAAATATTTAGTACGAATACCGCGCGGATTCCAACTTATGACATTTTGTTGCCGTCCTCATTTCTCGTGCAAATGGATGATACTGTGAATTCTCCAGGTACAAAACTATTAAATAATACGGCAATAACAGTAAAATTGTTTGGTGCAAGTATAGATGTGATAATTACATACAAATTCTAGGTAATAAAATGGCTGATTCTGCGTCCGAAAGTGATTCAAGCTCTCTGGATGGCGGTGCAATGTTGCCTCCCAGTGCGGTCTCTCGTGATCAGTTGCAAAAAAGAATAGAATCTCTACAGCAACAAAATAGGTACGGACGGTAATTTGTAAAGTGTAAAATTAATACACACACAATTTGTGTAATAATTAATGGCCCAAATAGGTATATTTTTGTACAGCTCTAATTTTATTCTAATTGTTGCCCAGGGCTTTAAACCATATTAATTTGGCAAAAATTGTTTTTGCGGTAATCTACCTCTAAACAACTATCTGTGTAACTAATTTCAGTCATATCTGCTTATCCTATTTTAAATCTTCTGGAAAGTAATTCATATTGTATAATACTTTATTCAATGTACTTCATCATTTACAAATTATTTACAGAGTATTGAAGGTAGAGTTGGATACATATAAACTTCGAGTTAAGTCTCTGCAGGAAGAAAACCGTGCATTGAGACAGGCTTCAGTTTCAATAGTAAGTATTAGGTATATTTAAGGTAATGCTCAATTTAAAGGTTTTATCTGAACCATTTATGATATATGTTACACCTATTCACTTGAGAAATGCTTATTTGGCGTAGTTTTATAAAAAAAGCAGTAGATATGTTTCATCATCTTTTTAGCAATTATTGTTGCTGTTGTACCTCACTATGGGAATATTAATAAACTTGATTGAAACCACGCAAATCTCAATACAATTTAAGACTATAGATGTGGTAAATACTGGTGAATTTTTGTACCAACTGAATGTTACGCCAGAAGATTAAAGCCAGATTCTTTACATATTGCATCTTAATTGTGCGTTTTATTTGACAACTGTACTTTGACAAACTGTGCAGAAAGCTGCATGCAGTAGTATATGGTAGTTGTGTTGATTCTATGGTAAAACATATAATTTAACTATAGTTAGTAAACTATTTAATTCTTTATAAATAGTTATTGTTGAGTGTTTTGAGATATATTGTATTAGTGTTTTGTATCAGTGAGCACCTGTAATTGTCATTGGTGCTATTTTTTGTAAATGGGTTTTGGTCTTCTAAATAAATTTAAAAAAAGATATATTGAAGTAAGCCTAGAAGGTTCTACCAATCACTGAAATTTTTTTCTGAATTTGCTTAGAACAAGTTGTGTGTTTAATTGTTACATTTTTTAAAGCATTTGTCAATTTTTTTTTCAGCAAGCTAAGGCTGAACAAGAAGAAGAATATATATCTAATACACTTTTGAAGAAAATTCAAGCTCTCAAGAAAGAGAAAGAAACACTGGCTCACCACTATGAGAGAGAAGAGGAATGTCTTACAAATGATTTATCACGGAAACTGAATCAGGTACCCTTTCTGTGACAACTAAGCATGGTTATTTTTATACTATGGAACTAGCTAAAACATCTTTCATGTGGAAGAATCTTTCACAGTTCAGAAATGTCAACAACAAAAGTAAAGAGTACCGTGATGAGCTTCCATGTAGGGGTATGAATGTGGATGAAGGGAAAGAAGCATACAGAGATTCTGAAAAAAATACATTTTGTAGTCTTGTCTTGTCTACCCCTCCTCATCCTCATCCTTGTAAGAGGTGTGATTTAATGTATGTCTATTAATAATGTTACATACTTAATATTACAGTTACGTCAAGAGAAATGTCGTTTAGAACAAACCTTAGAACAGGAGCAAGAATGTCTTGTCAATAAACTGATGAGGAAGATTGAGAAACTTGAGGCTGAGACTCTTGCTAAACAAACTAATTTGGAAAGACTCCGCAGAGAAAAGGTAAGGCCCTATAATACTTGGTAACGACCTATATTATTATTAATAACATACTGGTTAGAATAATTTACAAATTTAATAAAAGATATTTGTGTATAAAATTTGTTAATGATTATTACTCACAATTTTATGCTTCAATCCTGACTAAGTTATAAATAATGTTCTTAATTTCTTACACATTTAGACTTTTGATTTTGTCATCGTATATGTTTGTATGCATTCTGCACTTCCTGAACAGATTTTCATTTACAACTATTGCATCAATAACATCAGGCTATTGATGAATTTTGATAAAGAATATATATTCTATGAAGGGCTTTATCAGAACAGTATTGGAGTCATATGTGTTTCTTAGATTAATCTAGTCTTAATAATTATAAATTATGAATGTTTATCCAAGTGTAGAAATAAAACTTTTAAAGGTGGAACTAGAAAATACCTTGGAACAAGAACAGGAGGCCTTAGTCAACAGGCTTTGGAAGCGGATGGACAAGTTGGAGGCTGAGAAACGATCTTTACAAATAAGATTGGACCAGCCAGTGTCAGATCCTGCCAGCCCTAGGTGAATTTTTCACTGAACATAAGCTATTAACATACATTTTACAGCTGCTTATTAAATAGTAGTAACTTAATGCATCTGCATAAGAAATCGAATTCCCGGAAATAAGCCTATGTTACTTCCGAAGGTCTATTCTATATCAGTACCAAGAATCATAAAAATCAGTCCTGTTGTTTTTGAGTTTATTCAAAATGTATTATTTCCATTTTATGTTATCTTCCAAAGCATTAATTAAGGCTTCATTTCGCCAGGGACATCAGCAATGGTGATACAGCATCAAATTTAAGCAATCACATTCAAACTCTACGCTCCGAGGTTGTAAAATTAAGGTAAATTTGCAAGTAAAAAATAGAAAATATTTATTCTTCACAGAATGTCCTTTGAGGGTATGTATCTCGATACTTTAACTATTGTTACCTATTGTATATTTGAATGATATGAGTTTTGGGTTTTTAAAATTAAAACAATTTCATCAATTTGTCTTGTTGTTGTTATTGTAAATGTTAACTCTTAACTCTCTAATCTTTGCGTGTTTCGTTTTCACTATTATGCCCAGGTTTACCAATGTTAGCTCTGTAATATGATATAACAGTCAAACATTGTCTGATCACCATTATAAGGATATATACTTATATACATATACATATACTTTTTCACTTAACCATAATTTTTTTTTGTCGTTGATTTCATTTGGTTGATATTTTTATATTAAAAATATCTCATATTTTTTACTTAGGAACCAGTTATCAGTTTCCCAAAATGAAAACAAGGAGAAGATGCATCGTTTGGCATTAGAGGAGAAACATATCAGAGAGGAAAATCTTCGCTTGCAGAGGAAACTGCAGCAAGAAGTGGAAAGGCGTGAAGCGCTGTGCCGGCACCTCTCGGAAAGCGAGTCTTCTTTGGAAATGGAAGAGGAGAGGCAGTTCAATGAAGCGTTGAGTGTATGTATTTTTTTGATTTGTAATAATCAAAATTGGAAATATGAATCCGAGGACTAGTGATGATATTTAAAAAAGAAATTGGAACAGTGAAAGATAGATAATAATTTAGGGTATCGTCACCTTATATATTCTTTAACAAAGATCTATGCCAAGAAGATACGCATAAAAATATTCACTTGTCTCTGTTCAAGCCAAATGCAAAGTTATGCTTGCGTTCATTATTTAATTTCTTTTTAGTAATTTTTTTAAAAATAAGTTTACACTTACGGGATAAAAAATATTCACTTGTCTCTGTTCAAGCCAAATGCAAAGTTATGCTTGCGTTCGTTATTTAATTTCTTTTTAGTAATTTTTTAAAAAATAAGTTTACATTTACGGGATAAAATGCACCAAATCAGCTTGCCCCAAAGAAAAGTCTTGTACTTACTCAATGATACTGTTAATAACCTAATAAATAAATAAACCTTATGGTGTGGTCAGTAAGTTGTAAATGTAATGTTGGTGCAGGCGCGGTCCCGCAGCGTGTCGTCGCCGGGCGGCTCGCGGCCGCTGTCGCCGTACGGGCCGCCGCTGATGCCCAACGCGCCAGGCCTCCGCCCCGCCATGCATTTTAATTCGCAGGTACATTTTAATATTGTTTTGTTCTAACTGACTATGTCCTTTGATTGTAACTTTGGATATTGGCTATGCACTATGCTATGATATAAAACTTGGAAAATTGGATTTTTTTTGTTATATTTTGGAGAGAGGATACCTGAGCTTTACTATACAATATTACGCGGACAGAAATCGGACGTAGTCAAGTCGTTGGTAAAATCATTTTCATCGTCTGAATGTATTCCTGGCACATTTTACAGCGATGTTGGTTTGACGGCTACTTGCTCATTTCTGTCCGTTCCACGTTAACATACATTATATGTACATTCAATTGAAATTCCAGCAACGTCGGCCAAGCGACCGCTTCGTGAAGCCCGCCGTGCCGGTAGCGGGAGGCAGCCCCGGCGTGGCGCGGGGCGGGGAAGCCGCGGCCGGGCTGCCCGCGGCCGCCAGCACGCCGCCGCGCCCCGCCCCGCCGCTGCTGCAGCCCGCCAGCCCCATGGACACCTCCTCCAAGGACTAAACACGAGGACCGTCGACGAGAGAGCACCGTATTGACGGGTAGTTTTTGAAGCGTTGCGTGAATGTAAATAATACTGGTGTTAACGCGCATCTTAAAAATTGCGGATCGTATTCCCAGTTGCTTCACCGCCACTATGCTATGAGAGAGATTTTTTAAATCTGACCCAAATTCATTGAATGGTCAATTTTCGTCTATTTTCTTGAATAACTTGGAAACCATTAATTTTAAAATTACAAAAAAATACATTTAAGATCTTCTCAACAAGACCTTTCATTTGAAATGCCACACGATGCAGTTTTCAGAATTTTTTTTTTAATTTTCCCCTTCCCCCCCAAAAATGACCCCCCATATACAGATTTCATCTGCTCACGTCACACCTCTGTGTTTGGGTCACAGGAATTGATATGTGTACCAAATTTCAACTTAATCGGTCTAATAGATTCGGAGATAATTGACTGTAAGCGACAGACACACGAGTGATCCTATAAGGGTTCCGTTTTTGTATTCAGACGTACGGAACCCTAAAAACTAGGTAGATCGACTGGTTGTGCTAGGTAGATAGACAGATCACGCAGCCGATTTTCTATGAGTTGAAATGACCAAGTAAAATCCACTAGTTTAAACCGCGTATGTGACCGTGTCCGTTCATTGTGACCACAACTGACACGTTCAAAGTGACGAAGAACACCTTTCTATTATCGACGTTTCAGCGGCCGAACGTTTACAACAGAAAGATATTTGCGCGTTAATACCTGTGTTATTTATATTGTACACTAGTTGAGCTGCGAAATAAGAAAAACTTAAAAATTTAATGCTAAGAAAGCGTTTCTCTATCTATAGGTTATTTTGATTCCAAATTATATGTATGTATAATAAATCGGAAAAATACCTACTATGTATAAAAATTTTAAAAATTGTACAAAATATGTTTGACTGAATCAACTTCGAAAACCTTATAAAATTGTCATATTCAATTTTGTGATTTTATTTGAGAGTTCCATATTATTCATTAGATCCGTTCCATACGATTGTAATAAAAAAATCAAATATGGAGGTGATAATGTAAATGCAACTGATAAAAAGAGAAAATATTTACTCAATAATCGATTCTGGTTCACGTAAATACTAATAAAATGTAAAGGTTTTCGTATAAAATAATATCCAAAATTATTGTTTCTTTCCTTTTTTCTTAAGATTTGCATATTTCAGTTATCTTTCTTGGCATTATTTATTTATGCTATTTGCTTACATTTGTGTATTACGCTAGCAAAATGCAAAGGGAATTTAAAAATGCCATATATGTTCAAATGTTTTGATCCGACTTCTTCAAAGATCGGAATAATTAATGTCTGAACAACATGGTATGTATCTGGTTATTGGGCCCAAATACGTTAGTAAACTCGCAAAGCAGGTTTGATTTTGAGCTATATCGGGATGCGCTCCTAACTAAAGCGAAGCTGTGCGAATTCAGCCAATCATAGCTCTCAATTCCTTGCTAATGTAAGAGGATTGGTCAAATCTACATTTTCTCTCGACTTCTTTGGGGACGCACCCTAATCGGCTTATTCAGTTGTACAATTTTGTTATTGAAGGTGCCCAATGTCTTTTGTTATTGGGTACATTCGTCTTTGAAGTTGTTATTTATTATTAACCGTCAAGTATGTTTTCAGTTTGTAATTAAAAATTTTGTGTAATAATGAAAACTTGAAGAAAATTGTGATTGTACAAATCTGTAAAACATGATGATGTATAATACAACTTTTTATAGGGGATAGTAAAATGAAAGAAGTGAATGGCAGCAGATTGAGAGAATTATTGTCATCGTGTTTGGATATGAGACATAATTCGATGACTTTATTTCTATTGTGTACAGCAGTCAGGTTTTTTTTTTAATACGGCACTAGCGCTCCTCCGTCGACGCCCTCTACAGGGATGCAATTCTTTACCGTCTTGTCAGAAATTATATTATGTGCTTTAAGTATAGCGAAACTTGTCTCTATCAGTAAGGAGACATAAAGAAAGTTTTGAATTCTATTTATAAAGCTACAGAAAGGTATTTCTTTTTTATTTATTTTGGCAAATTGTTGGCAATAAGTAACAACGAATATGTACAGGCAAAGTTTAAAATCATTAATGACTGCGGCCTAGAGAATTGCCTACCTGGTCCCAGAGCCGAATGACACTTCGGCACCCTATTTTCAATTGTTGGATTTTTTGGATTGGATAATTTGTGGGAGTTTAAGTGTCATTCTAGCTGTTAAGATATTGCACATCGCTCACTGCCCTATCAAATTAGCACGCCCCAGTTATCCTTCCTATTTATAGGCTCGAGTAAGTTTCGTCGATATACTGATGTAATTAGTAGCAAGCGCGAGACAGTTAAAATAATATGTATATGTCAAATGATTATCAAACTTCGATACGACGGTTTGATCTAGTATTAGAAATAGCTAGTTCCGATTAAAATTTGGACGTGGGCTTTTAAATTTGCGGCAGTGGGTTTTATTATTATAGGCTGTGTTCAAATTCACCTATGGAAAGGTGATAGATGATTGAAAGATTGTAATTCGATATATCACAAGCAGGGTAATCAAACTACTCCCAAGTGATGTTATAGTGTAGGACTGTGTGACACGGTAAGAATGTTGAGTTGTGCCCTCAAGGGCTATTGTTTAGCCACTGTATGGGAGTAGTGAGTGCATCCCTTGAACTCAATTCAATTATGCAATTTTTCACTTTAACATTATATTTTTTTTTCAATGTTATAATAAAACAAAATATATGCATTAATATTACTATTTTTTTCTTTTATTTCGTTTACAACCTAAAGCGCGTGTGCAGAGAACACACTACAACAAATGTCACTCACCAATCAGCATAATCATGCTCTGCGTTATGTTGTATTGTAGAATTCAAGAGACATAGTACAATGTAAAGAGAAAAAGAAACTCGTCTGTATTCCATTCAAAAAAGGTTCTCAATTGGACCATATTTTTAATTTTATAATTTTGCTGACGAATGTGGCAGTCAGTATTTTGTTTTGTTAAGTATAGTTTATTTATTCAAATTTTATGCACGTTAAATGTACAACAGGTGGACTTAATACCACAAGGCATTCTCTGCCAGTCGAACCTTTGGACAAATTTGAGAGGGATGTACAGGTGGTGCGATAAAAGAAATAATAATGTGGGTAGTTCTACAAACTATGGAATTTTCGCCGGCTTAGTCAAAATGTTATAAAAAAAATGTTTCAAACTATTTTATTTGGACGGCATACTGTTATTGGTAACTGTTTCTAGCTGGCCTCTAAATATAATATTGTTTTTCAGTTATTTTATGAACAAAATCACTATCTAAAGTGACGAATTCTCAGGATCCTGATGTGTCCCTCGAACAAATTTTACTACAAAGTGTGTCCTGATTACGTGAGTTCATAAATAAAAACCTAAAATAAAACCTAAAATCATATATCCATTCACACATAGCGCGGTGTTTTGTCTGCCCAGCGTTGTCAGCGAGGAAAGTATTGCTAAAATCAGTCGAGCTCTCAGAATCCTGGTAAGATATTTCTTTACGTATTCATTTAATAAATATGATATTATACAGTTTTGATATGTAAGTTGCTAACATGAAGCTTGGTCCTGCTTAGTTTTTATTAAATGTTACAATATTGATGTGATTTTTTAATATAATACAATAAATCTCAGGATCCTAGTCTCAGGTTCCATCCATCCAGGATCCTGAGACGATTGTAAAAATATATGTTTCTGTTAAAGATAATTCACAATTTTTTACCTGTAATCATTAATCCACGACACAAGTATGTATCTAATGTAATTTATCATTTGACTAACTTTCAGTATAAAATACAACGAAGAAAAGGTCACACAATCTTTGCAGTTTGGAGGATCTCGCACACAGCTCTCACTTCATATAGTAGTTGCGTATTTGAAGGGAACTACAAGATCATATTACACTGTATCGTTAAGTCATAATGTTTACGCTATTTGGGCACATTTAGGGCCGGTACAAGATTATTACCAATGAAAATAGAAACCATCCATTTCTTGAGTGACGGTCCAGTAACACAGTATCGGAACAAAATTATGTTCTTCACGCTAGCATGTAAAATTACCGATCTGTGCCCTGAATTTATAAATTGGACTTGGAATTACCCTGAAGCAGGCCATGGCAAAGTAGCTTCAAATGGGATAGGATCCGTGTGCAAAAGAACTGTAGGTAATTGATGTTGTAGCACATGGAGGTGATGTTATTATCCTATTTGAGATCTGTGGTGTCATTCAAAGTCACTGCCTTGGTGTGACACTTTCTATCGTCACTAAAAGCGAAATTGAAGACATGAAAAGAACAATTTCTAGCAATCAGCAGAATTTCATCGCTTTTAATTGCACACTCAAAGTCCACCAAATACAAGGCAATGCCTTCATACCATGAAAGATACAAATAATAAATAAATAAATATATACGGGACAAATTACACAGATTGAGTTAGCCTCGAAGTAAGTTCGACACTTGTGTTTCGAGATACTAACTCAACGATACTATAGATATATTATATTAAAAACTTATATAGATAAACATCCAAGACCCAGGCCAATCAGAGAAAGTTCGTTTCTCATCATACTGGCCGGGATTCGAACCCGGGACCTCCGGTTTCACAGGCAAGCGCACTACCGCTGCGCCACAGAGGTCGTCCGACAAATGAAATCCCTTTGTTGTTTTTGTGATGATGGTATTGTGTGAACAATATCGGATAAACCTACTCGAATACCCTGCAAAACCAAGACAAATTTTTAAAGACGTCAATGAAAGTGAGACAGAATCAGCCTGATGACATGATCATTGATCTTACGTTAAATTTGGGAAATCCAGAAATTTTAGCTACCATGCCTGATTTGCAAATTGACCCAAGTACTCTTTTCCCAGACATATCCCCAAGCCTATCAAAACAAAAAAAAATAGATCAAAGAAAAGGTAAAAAACAAGAAAAAAATTTAGAGATACTGTTAGTGTGCAACAAAAAATTAAGTTATATCAAGGAAAGATTGAAAAGTTTGAATTTGAAGATAAAGTTAAAAAGGAGGCTAAATTAAAAAAAAAAAACAAATGCAAAAAAGAAAACTTAATTCTAAGATTTTTTTTTGTTATTTACTTTATAATAGATACTTAATAAAGTACTTATGAGAAATTAATGTTAAGAAGCGAATTTAATTTGTGACATAAATAATTTATGAATAAACGTTGATTTTGATTGATTTCTATAGTTTTTCTTAGTTTCCTGGAGGCATTCTCAGTTTCCTGTTGCTTGATTTTCTTTAAAGGGCCATAAATCGAAAACTTTTCAATATTTTGACTGTTCCCATTAAGATAAGATTCTTGTATTCTTGTTATTAGACAAAATTTCGTAACCAGAATGAATAAAAAGTGTCGCGCCAAAATCAGACTCGATTTCGTCCTTAGTTTGTAGAACTACACAATATAAATATGAATAATAGGTTACTTAATGCACTTACATGTAAAATTTTACAAACATAAGTATGACTAATTCATGTAAAGTAAACATCCATATAGGTACTTCATAAGTTGGATGATTGTGCAAAGTTTAAGAAAATCTACTGCTCAAAAAGAAAATGAAAATGTATTTGAAAAGTGAAATGCAGCGAAGAGATCGAGCGTGGGTAGCGCTTAAAAGTTGACTTTGATTTAAGATAATCCGGAGCGAAAGGGTCGTTGAGAATAGCAGCATGGATAGGATTCTAGCTTTGCGACGAAGAGGAATAGGCAGCCAAGTCACCCAACCAAGCTGAGAACGAAATGAGGAGACATGGTCATATTTTCGTAAACCAAATATGAAACGATGGCAATTATTGCCTAGGCTATGTGTTAGCTAAAGTATCTCTGTAACAATGATTATTTTTTAAGAAAAGCAATGTTTATCTACATACATATAATCATGTCTATATCCTTTGCGGGGTAGACAGAGCCAACAGTCTTAAAAAGACTGATAGGCAACGTTAAGCTGTTTGGCTTAATGATAGTGTAGCGGGAGCGATGATTCGGCTCGACCGCCACCAAAGGGAAGATCTTCCGCTAGGCTAGGTGTTATGCCTGGGGAACCGCGGCTCCGACGATGTTGTGTCGGAGGTTGTATAAATAGCTCCAATCCGTGAAATCTCTGAAATCGCGATTTGGGTTCTTCGCTGCTATTGGCTGAACGCGTCAATTTCTTCGCGATGATTGACAGTTGTTGTGTGATTTGATGTTGTTGACGAGTGGCGTAGAGATGTCGCCACAATAGAATTGAGATTCAAATAGTGACAGATTGTTATAGCCTGTCGCCTAAAAAAAGAATCCCAAATTTATAAACCTATCCCTTGGTCGCCTTTTACGACTTCCATGGGAAAGTGATGGAGTGGTCCTATTCTGTTCCTATTGGTGCCGGGAAGATTTGAATTCAAGAAGATAAATTCAGTAGGTACAGATAACGCATGAAGTGGCTACAAATAAACTGACTTATCTACTTTTTCATTTATAGTATAAGTTGGGATGGGGGTATAGGACATAGGTTACAGACAATGAACATTCAGAAATTTTCCATCTATCTCTGTGAGTAGGTTAGGTAGGTACATCACCAGTGAAAATGTCAAGGAATGTTGGTGTCAGATAGGCAGCCGATAGTCAAAGCTTTGTCAAACATTTTACAGCATGTAAAATACTGACCTCTACTTATTTATGTAAAAACATTTTGGATGCTGTGTTGGTGAAGTTGTAACAAACATCATGACATAGTGAGATATCGGGTTAATACATAATGTACATACATACATACATACATATAATCACGTCTATATCCCTTGCGGGGTAGACAGAGCCAACAGTCCTGAGCGGACTGATAGGCCACGTTCAGCTATTTGGCTTTAAGATAGAATTGAGATTCGAATAGTGACAAGTTGCTAGCCTATCGCCTAAAAAAGAATCTCAAGTTTGTAAGCCTATCCCTTAGTCGCCTTTTACGACATCCATGGGAAAGAGATGGGGTGGTCCTATTCTTTTTTGTATTGGTGCCGGGAACCACACATACATAATGTCGCTCTTGAAAATTAATTGTCTGCAAAATGTTTCTTTTGAAAGTAATGTCAAATTTAAAAATACAAAAAGGTAGTTTTACACACACTCCTTTAGGTATTAAAGCTAAACTGACCATCTACTATTTATATAAAATAAAGGTAAAAATTAAAACGTAACGTTTTTTTATTTTATTTCGAACGTTACTTGCGGGTTTAATACTTGTAGGTACTTACCCTATTTTTAAATACTTAGTATAATGCAACGCGAAAGTTTAAAATTAGTGACTACCATCTGCTCTTGGATTCTCTTCTATCGGCTTCGGCATCATCAATGGCTGGAAAAATAATCGCACTTTACACACGCATCGTAAACCTAAGCAAACCAAGCTACGACAGGATAGGGTATATTTATTTGTCTTCGACGCTAAGGTTAGGTACAGGTAAAATGATTTGCATAATGCCTCCCACGATGAGTTTGGCTTTATTAAAATATTTTATGGTAAACAAACAGTGCCCGAATTAGTTATGCAAGGCAGTGAAAAAATGGCATGCAGTTGGTCGTATAGGTAAGTACTTACTTAGTTCTCCCTGAATGGATTATTACTGTGATTTTGTCCGCCGTAAAAAAAATAGTTCACTGACAAATTCTAAACAAAGCTGACCCCTGTATACCCTACCCCCTTAGTGACAGGAGAAATTTTGTAGAATAACTAACCATTTCTCAGTAAATATGGCTTTATTCAATAAAATTATACAGTATGACTTTGAACATGTGACAGAACTGAAATGTTCGTTTTATGATAAAAGGTGTCAAAGCTAATGTGGAGGTTGCATATCACCACATTCTCCCCAGGTTTTAAGAAAGATCGTAATCTTGAAGATGAGACGGTGGATGTCGGTCTCTAGTAGAACGTCGCAGTTCAGGGTTTTGTGTTGTAGTAGCATCTGTAGTCAAATTAACTGGTTCCTGTTCTTCAGTTGTTGTCTCTTCGTTTGACTCTGCTGAATCCCAATTAGATGAATCAGAATCAGCCTCCTCAGTATCAGACGAAGTACCCATTGGGGCTAAGTGCCTGTTTGAAACTACTAATTCTCGTCCATTCTGTAATCTTATGTGTGAATGAAGGTTGTTAGCTTCTAATAATTGTACTTCTTCTACAAGAGGATCATATTTACTTCTCCTCACCGGGGTTCGATATAAAGCTTTATCTGCTTCTGTGAGCCAAGATGGCATTGATTGTCCATTAGAAGAACGTCGTGAATGATTAAACATACGCTCATGGGGCGTACATCCAGTAGCTGTGCATAGAAGTGAGCGGATAGCATGAAGTGACTTCTCAAGGACAGTTTCCCATTGAGTAATAGGCAAATTAATTGATTTTAAGGTAAGTTGTATAGTTTTCCAAATGATTCCATTATATCTCTCGGTCTGACCATTGCCTTGGGGATTATATGGTGTAGTGTAGCTTGTAGCTATGCCTTATCCGTGCAGAAAGGTTTTAAGTTCGGCTGATATAAATGCGGTACCTCTATCCGAGTGAACGTAAGATGGCAAGCCAAAAATGGCAAATAATTCAGAAAGTTTCTTTTGCACAGTTGATGAACTTACATCTGCACACGGGAAAGCGAAAGGAAATCTAGAAAACTCATCCACCACAGTAAGTATATAACGATTTCTTGTATTATCGCATGGCAATGGTCCTTTGAAATCAATAGAAATTCTTTCAAAAGGTGATGTTGCTTTGATTAATGTGCCCTGTGTTCTAATAAATCGTGGCTTTATTTCAGCGCATACATTGCATGATGACGTCATACGTCTGACATCCTCAACTGAGAATGGTAAATTTTTTGATCTGATCCAGTGTACCATTCTAGTTATACCGGGATGACACAGATTATTATGCAACTCGAGAAGCTTAGCATTGTCTACTGTTGTTAATGCTGTTACATTTGCTCTTGAAAGGGCATCGGCCACAATGTTATTCTTGCCCGGGCGATATGAGATCTCAAACAATTACTATCAAACTATCTTAAACAATTTTTTATTCCAATTTGGTTTAAGTTGGACCAAACCAAACGCATCTGAGAAAACCCCATTCACGTCGGAGTTTTTTGCCAGTAAGCTGTAGGTTTCAATACATATGTATAATTCAATTCAATCTTAAAAATACCAACCTGCTATGTAACTCTCTTTCGTTTGTTTAACCAATAATACTTAATATATTCAAGTGGATAAATATAAAACTATATTCCACATCAGTTAGTAAAGCTTTCAAATAAGTTTGCGACGATCAAAACTGTATTTTTACCTCGAAACACTAACTAATATTTAAATGTCTCGGACGTGTTGTTAAGTACACGGAACGTTGAAATTAGATTCAAATAGAAACTTGGTTCTAGCCAGTGCTCATAAACTGTGTTTGCAGAGAGACGAATGCTTGGTGTAGCATTATTGATCCTTCCAATAATTATCGAACACGTTTCATGTCACCATGCTCAAACAAATGTTTAAACACAAAAGTGGACGAGTATGGCGGATACTCGGTGCCACATTGTTTGTAAGTTTACGTACGGAATCGTAAAGAGGCAGGCAGTAGGTAGAGCTAACAGAACGGCGGTGAGAGCAACGACTTGCACTGTAGTTCGAAAGACACGACTGGGTGTTTGATTTTCGGTTTATGGGATCTGTATATTTATTTACCGATTGATTATTGCTAATGACTATGTAAGTAGGTGTGGGGTCACGTAGAAAAAAAAATATTGTCCGTTAGAGGAATGTAAGTTTTTTGATGCTTCAAAATATCCTTTAGCATAAAAGCAACAAAGATATCATCAGCATTATTCAAATGGTGATTGTCGCTTTGCGTCCTCCCTGGGGAGAATTCTTAGGAACACCTTTTTTACGATCTTGAAGTAGCATTGGTAATCAAAAAAAGTCAAAATTACAATTGGATCTAGGTATGTATCTCTATATATATATATATCTATGTGAAATAGTGGATCACACTTTTGTCTTTTAATGTGACTATACTTGAAGACTTTAGAACCCTAAAAATTCGTATTCAACATTTCACATGGCACCTGGTCAGTTGAGAATGAAGTGCGAATGTTAATACTTGGTAATTTTCTATCAAGTAAATAATAAAAGTTGCTATCTTTAGCGATATGCTAACCACTTCATAGTTTGATAAAAAAAATATTTGGCGAAAGTAACTTCAGTTTTTTACTATAAGTATTAACTATAAGTATATAAATGTACTTTCTTACTTAGATTTTTCTTGGTGCATTCTTATTCTAAATACTTGCTAAAATATTGCATTAAAAATAACTACCAATTATACCTACCTACCTGCATCACATTACCTACAGCAGGATAATTTGTGTCTATTTAAAAATGCTGAGCTTATTGCTACGAACTCGTTCAGAAAAATGCAACGTAACTAAGATTTGATGACAGTAAATAGAGTAACTGTGACTTTCCTCTGGGTCAAACATGAGAAATAGATTCGATATGTTAGATTCTGTTCAAACATGATTCAGCATAGACCATCAAATACGACATGCTAAAATTTTTCGAGAATGTAGGTAACGTGACTACATATTTGAGCATTATACAATACCTACACTGTTTCAAATAGCCGTTATGTCCATCGATTTTACACAAAAATATTTATTATCTCCTATCAATTAAGCCGCCAACATAATCTCGTAAGCTGTAAATGACGCGGTCATTCAAAAATCCACGGAAGCCACATATGGCACGAGATGTCGAGACTAAATAGTATTTACGCCAAGGTGTTAATTTCAGGAGGTTAGAGTAGCGTGAATTTTATTTATATGAAAAGTTAATTCATGCCCTGCTAGCACGTAGTGTTTAAACGACAGAGTTAGCACAAGGCTCCGAATAAACAGAAACTGAGTTGGAGTCTCCGCGCCGGCGGCCGCCGTCTGCATCGGTAGGTACCTATATGCAGCAAGCGTTCATGCGCGTGTAGTAAAACTTTCATATTCAGAGGTGCATGTACTTAAATTAATGCCTGTTGTTGTATTTATTAATATTTAAGTATTGTATCCCAACTAATATTATAAGTTCGAAAGTAAGTTTGTTTGAATATTACCCCTTCACGATTTAAATTTTCGCGTATTATTATATAAGAGTCTGGAGAAGGACATAGGGTATCATTCATCCCAGTAAAAGCTTAATTTCCTATGAGATTTGCGAAAAACATCTATTCTATTGTAGGTGACGCTAAATTCGCCGCCGAAACTGCGGTCTAAAGCTAGTTGTTAATATTTGGTTAGTAACTATAGGAAGATAGCTCTTTGGCTTAATGATAAAATAAAAAAAAAATCAAATATAGACAGGTTTTTAGGACATCGCCTAAAAGAAGAATCCCAAATTTATAGGCCTATCTCTTAGTCGCTTTTGACGACATCCATGGGAAAGTGCCGGGAACTAAACGGCATCCTGTTCAAAATTATTTTATTATTAAGGATAAAAGACAGAAGTGGCAAAGGGCTTTTTTTATTACCTGTCTACCTTTTTCATCTTCTCTTTATAGGGTAGGTACTTATTCATAATCTTAAAAATTTAACCCTTTTGTAAAGATATTACCTACAATGTGCAATGCATATAGGTACATACCGAATTATAATCTTTTCTCAGCATGTGAAAATGATTTGTAGGTCCAAGGTTTGAAGTAGGTATGCTACCGCATACCTATAGTTACGATGAACCTTATTTATGTATTTATTTACGCCAATAATACAAGAAAAAGAGAGTTTTTATAAAGCTGAAAGTTAGGTATACTTTAATCTTGTGACAGCCTTAAGTTTCTTTTTCTATGGAAGCTATCTACCTACTTGCTAATCAATGCTTTTGTATTTTTTTACATGTCGTCAAATACGGTTATCAAGGCAAGGTTTGTGGCTTTTTGTGGCAAATAAAATATTACAAACTACAACTTTTTGTGTAAACAAAGAGATTTTTGGTCAGTAGTTTCTAAGAAGGGACGGGGTGAGTCTTAATCAAACATCAAATAGGTCAACTATGTCAACTGTAAGTTTCCGAGTTTTTTATATGTGAGGAAAATTTTATTAAATATGTATACATTTGGTCGGTCGGATCGTATGTATCGTAATATGTATACATATCGTCGGTAGATGAGTGTTGGTTATGGTGCCCTATTCTGACTACGAACAACAAAGATTTTTATGCAAATGACATCTATACAAATTTGGTCTCTGGGAACGGAAAAAATGGAAGTACTCCGTAGATCGAAAAAACTGGAGTAAGAAATTTCTTCGTTTTTTTTTTAAAATTATTTAGTAAGTATTTATTGTCTTTCATCTCATCGTTGGGTGGCTCACTCCCTAACCTTTTTTACTACATCCTCATCCTTAATTTTAAGACGATTTTTCGGTAAAATATGGTATTTATTGGCTTTCAAAATGCAATAGTTGAACCAGAAAAATACTTTAAATAATTTTTGTTTCACAACTTCGCTGTGTTAATTTCTTTACCTAAGTATGTTAGTGAGATAATCTGAATAAAATAGAAGAACAAATTGGTTAGGAAATAAAAACTATTGAAAGAATTGTTTTACGTATTGAATTAACTCAAATGTTACGTAGGATAGGTTCAATTACAAAGTCTTGAACCAAAGTTATTGTCTAATCTACCTAAATCATAAAGAAGAGTTATCACCTAGAAAACGTTGAAACAAATTTGAATTCACCGTGCACCGATCGGTTATAGGTAACGGTTCGGAGATATTTAAAAATGAAACATTTCTGTGGAGAGCATTGAGCCCGTGGTTGTTGGAGGTTTCCTTTTCCAATTAGCACTTTGCCGGCAGACCGTAACTGGGTGAGGCGGCGTTGGAATGCTGACTAGCTGACGGCTGCGGCCAATATGCTGTACCTACTCGCCTGTACTTACTTACTCTTTGTTAAAATCTGGACACTGGATCTTAGAGATAAACACATGCCTGTTGGTTAGAAAATATAGGCGTGAAATAATTTATTTGGGTGCGATGAAAATATAAAAAATGTTGTATCTGTAATCACAATTACTTAGTACAATCGATAATTTCTTAGTCCAATACCCTTTGGCCATCATACTGGACTGACTTAGGTAACCCACAGAAAAGCTAAGAAGGGTGTTACTGAAAACACGAAAAAATGAAAGGGGAAATTAGAAGAGAAAAATCGATGAATATAGAGTAGATTCCTACAGCATTATATCCACGCTGACAGACTGTGTACCAATATTATATTTTTCATGTTTTTTACATAGTAAATTCAATTATTTCATTAAGCCTAAAAGTTGAACGTGGCCTATCAGTATTTCAAGACTGCTGGCTCTGTCTACCCCGTTAGGGATGTAGAGGTGGTTATATGAATGAATGAACAAATATAAGCTCTCTCGCAAGAAATAAAGACGTGATTATATGCATAAAATTTTTTCACGAAAAGGTGTTTTAATCATTTTCTAATAGAACGCGATGAAATCAATTTGGATTCATCGCTGCGCAGGATTGCCTCCGCGTAGAGCCTCCAGCCCGCACCAATCAGCTTAAGTTTCAATACGGCAGGGGCGGAGCTTCGTCCTAGACCGCACCAGGCTCAACAAGTCAAAATAATTAAAACAAAACGTATTACTGATAAATAAGATTCAATATTGGTTACACTTTGTAACAACAAGATTTTAATTTCACAATGGAAAATGTACTTTATAGTATTGCGGTATGAATCACAATTGATTGTTATGAGGAAGAAACGGTGGGTATGTTATTCGGTGACATGCTAATGAGGTGTAGTCTGATGAGTTTGCAGTGGTTCTCCAAGCTGTCGGCACGCAAGCCTCTCTGTGATATATGAACTATGCGGGCTATCTGCGACCAAACATTTTGACAGTTTAAAACATGTGTGAATTGTAACAGTTCTTGTTAAGTGAAATTAGCGAATACGCAACTACCGTGCAGTGAACTGGAATTTAGTATCTGATTACAAGAAGTGCCTTGATTGTGGACGAAATTGAGGACAAACAGATTGCTGAAGACAGGTGAGCGATTAAAAACGGCAAAGCCAGAGTTGGAAATTTGGCATTACAGTTGGCATTTATGGCATTCAATGCCATAAATGCCAACTGTAATGCCAAATTTCGGCGAATTCCGCGGATCCATTTGCTTCTGATCTAGGCAGTGGGTAAGGAAGATCTGGAATTGCACGGAGTATCTCCCATCTTAATTATAAACTTACCTTATGTAGTACCTACTTATTTAATTGCCTGAAATGTGCAGGTTAATTGCGTTTCTACACGATGTTTTTCCGTAACACAGAACATCAGTTTATACGTTAACAAACGTTATTTACAAAGGGCCTAAGAAATCAAGAAAAAACCCACGGGGCTTTCTCATCAGAATCCCGATCCTACAATCCTTGGAATGGGTAAAATAACGGGCTGGATATCTTAATACGGTTTCAACGCACGCACTGGTTGTGAATGCGCAAGAGCGTCACCTGTCAATAGCTGGGGATTGGGGAGTTTGTCATCATGAAATCTGATTGTTTTTATTTGCCCATTACGTTCTTAATTTGAGAAAATATAATTAAACATTTTTTACCGATTTAATTAGATAACTTGGGTAGGTATTTGAGTTTGTTGAGATGTTAGAGTTGGCTGCCTGTTTTGTAAGCAATTGAGAAAATATCTACCTTATATAAAAAATAATTCCATGCTCACTCTACGATAGCGATACTTACGGATAGTCAAAAATAATGCTTGCCCCAGACTATCTTAAAAAGACTTTCAACTATTAAGTTCTACTCAAAAAAAATCCTACGTTCTTCAAATAAGTTAACTCTTGCTATCCCGTTTCACCGTGCAGGTATTGCCTCCAATTCTTTCGCCGTTAAGGCTGTTAGGCTCTGGAATTCACTTCCCGAGTCCATCAAGACATCCCCAAGTCGTTCTAGTTTCAAATAGCGGGTATACGGGGTTCTCTTGAGTCGCGAGGGTAATTCATACCTCTCTCTCTCTTTTCGGTAATCGCTGCACCTATTTATTTATGTATATTGTTTATCTATTGTAGTTTTTATGTATGTATATTGTATATTATAACTTTTTTTAATATTTTGTGTAGGTATAAATATATTTATTTAGTTTAACCCCACACAAAGTTCTCTGTCAGAACCAATGTTTGACTGGTAGGTAATGCTTCCAGCATTAAGTCCGCCAATTGTGCTATACATTTGTATATTGTGCAATGAAGTTTAAAACTTAAATAAATAAATAAAAATGTTTTAAAAAAGGAATAACTATTTTTTCTAAATACAACATACCTGCTTATTTCTTTTATTTAATATCACTCCTCGGCTTGACGTCGATTAATTCAACAACATGTAGGTAATTATCTATAATACCTACAGGTTAAATACCTAAATAAACTAACATACATACAATCACATTTATGTCCCTACCGGTGTAATTATAGTCAACAGTCTTGAAAAGAGTGAAAGGTACCTATTATAATTTAACTTTTCTAATCATATATTAAATAAAATCATACTTTCTGTTAGGTAGGAAAAAACATACATACATACATACATATGGTCACGTCTATATCCCTTGCGGGGTAGACAGAGCCAACAGTCTTGAAAAGACTGAATGGCCACGTTCAGCTATTTATATGTAAAAAAAAATCTGAAATTTAGTAATTAAATTTTAAGAGTAGGTACGGAGTTACGAGATACTTTCTTTACTTTGTAACTTAGAGGTTGATACTTAAAATCCGCACACAACATACGCATCAGAAAATGTAGACAATAAACCTGCAGCGAAAACGCAGGCTGTAACACAGAATAATTAAATTTTATACTTAAAATATCAACGCGCCGTGTGGTTCCCGGCACCAATACAAAAAAGAATAGGACCACTCCATCCAGGCGACTAAGGGATAGGATTACAAACTTGGGTTAGCTAGATGGCTAGCAACTTGTCACTATTTGAATCGCAATTCTATCATTAAGCCTAATAGCTGAACGTGGCCATTCAGTTTTTTCAAACTTGGCTCTGTCTACCCCGCAAGGGATATAGACGTGTCCATATGTATGTGTATGTATGTAAAATATCAACCATGTAAGTGGAAAAATATAGTTGTTTATAGTTTTATACGAAACGTCTACCAAAAAATATTATCTGGATTTGGAATGCCTTACCCGAAGACCTCAGACGAATAAGTTTCTCCAACAGACACAATTTTAAGAAGTGTACTTTTTTTCCTCATTAATAAGTCTATAAATAAAACTTTTGTGACTGTTCTGTATATGAAACAATCAACACATTTAGACTTTCTGGCTATTACCTACTTTTTGTTACTCGTTATACAGCAATTTACGCAAGTACCTATCTAAGTTAAGTACTTAGTTGAAAACGCATCATATATAGAGATTCATACATATAATTACGCACTTGTGCATAATACTTATAAGGAAACCGATTTAGGCGAAAACTCGCGTTCTAGAACATATAAAAGTCAGATTGGTATTAATTTCTATGTTATTTCATCGTTCTAATATTATAAAGAGAAAATATAGGTATTTTTTGCTTGTAACGAAAACCTTAAAAAATCTGAGCACAGAAACAGACTAAACCGTCAAGTCATAAGTAACATATGTAGGCTACTTTTTCTGGAAATTACCACTCCCGACTTGCGAAGCTCAGCGCAAAAGCACGGCATAAATAATTTTCTTTCATCTTTAAATTGATTATTTGACACAGGTACTTACTACTAGGTACTTACTTACCAGAGACGAACTGTTTCAACCCAAAAGAGGCTTTCCGAAAAATAATATATATATAAAATATTAACGTACCTTGTTAGCTGTTTAATTTTCTCAAAGTTTTTAGGGTTCCATGCCTAAAAGGCGAAAATGGGATCCTATTACTACCTCCATCGTCTATCTGTCACCAGGCTGTAGGTATCTCATAAACCGTGATAATTAGAAATTTCGTATTTCCATTGCCAGAATTGAATCTATTTAAAAATTTACTTTATAGGATAAGATAAAAACCAGTACCTAAGAATATTAGTAGTAGTGATTATTATAAAAATGTTCTACAGAGCTTATTAAAATAATCAAATCACATCTCAATGAAAATAGTCTCTGCTCGAAACAGTGTTTCGAAAACTGATTTAGGTTTCTTTCGTGAAAGTAAATAAGAGTAAAATATATAATATTTTTTTTTCAAAATAACATCCTTATTATTTTTGCAAAGCTTTACCAGTAGATATGAAAACCATGATATCCTAATCAACCGTACGTATTTTATATATGTACTTAAAATAAGTAGGTATAAAATAAAATAAATAATTATAAAATAAAAATAAATAAAGCACTTTAACTATCATTGTTACTTTAATCTAGTAAAATAACGGTACCTAATTATATTTTTTTAAACTTTCAATAATATGTGTGCGAATTAAACACCAAATGTAAATCAGAATGATTAAGTAGATACTTTGAGTGACAGACGAGGCACTCCCTATTTATTTATTCATATATGAAATCGACCAAAAAATAGCTTAAAAATTACGTTTTTTTCATGGGAGGCCTCCTTTAATATATTGATTTTAATTATTTATTTAGAAAATTTTAAGCGTCTGCCTGTTACTGTTAATAATATTGAGCAAAACAATACGAAAACATTTAATTTTAAGTATTTGTTATTATAGCGGCAACGGAAATACATAATTTGTGAATATTTCAGTTTTATAGCTATCACGGTTCCCTTCGTGCGGGAGGCCGACTTGCACTTGGCCGGTTTTTAAAATTGTTGTCCTTATTATAATTATACCCTTATAATTTCTAAACTTTACTAATAATAAAACTACCTAATTAAAATAAAGTAAAATAAAGAAGATATTTCTTAGATTTAGTTAACAATTACTAAGCCTATAAATCGTGTGCTATTGTTTCGGCCAGATGTCTCGAAGGGTGTATTGCTCGCGGCTGTAGTACAAAGATGATATTAAGTACCCGAATCAAGATTTCCATTCCCGCAGGTTTTCGGGAAATCTTTGCCTACATCATAGAAAGTAATCTGTATTCTGAATGACAAATTTCTGCCCGGTCGGTCCAGTGGTTTGGGCTGTGCGTTCATAGATCAGTCAACTATCAATTAGACACCTTTGTGTTTTACGAGTATATAGTATAGAAGTTGGAGGAACTATATATTGAGCTGAAGACAGGTTAAGAACACACAATTAGCGTCATTCCTTTTTTAAATCGGCGGTAACATACCCAACCAATTGTTAAATTATTGTTAAATACTTTCCCATTGCTACTTCTGGCCCAAATTACCTATATATTTAAAATACCTAATTAAAACCAGCCAAGTGCAATTCGGACTTGCGTACGATGGGTTCTGTACCATCATGACGTTTGTGATAAAACCTGTTTATTTAAACACTACTTGTATATTTAAATTGACCAAAAAGTACCTACGTTTGTTGTATTGAAGCCCTACTTTATTAATTTTATTTTTATTTATATATTTATTTGTAGAAGTAAAATACAACTAAATATTCTGTGAAAATTTTAAGCCTTAGTTATTAACAATGGTATTGTGTAACTTAATATTTTATTTTTTTATTTGTTGATATAGCGACAATTTTAGCTAGTTATTAGGGTTTACGAGGTACAGCTTGGTGATAGATAAGCGAACGGACAGACAGACAGCTTAGAAATCGGGTCCCGCTTTTACCATTTATGTACGGAACCCTAAAACGATATTTCTTAGGCCTTAGAATCCCTGTTAATCGCTGCTTAGCAATTACTAAACCTATAAATCGCTTGCTATTGTTGCAGCCAGATGTGTCGAAGGGTGTATTTCTGGCGGCTGTAGTACAAAGATGATATTGAGATCCCAACCAAGAAGCGTATAACCAAATAACGCTTTCGCCTTAACTAACATTAAATTTAATGTTGAATGTCTTATTTGTGAACTAGTTTTTATTTTAAAGGGTATTTATTTAGGAATTCCTAGAAATATGAAAGATTGTCAGTGAACTTTTACGGAAAACGAAGTTGCGGGCAACAGTCTGAAATAAAGCATCATGATAAAAAAGAGAATACGTTACCACTCATGGGAGTGTTTGTTTACAAACTGAAAATTTGCGCTAAGTATAAATACTTAAATTGATATTGTAACTTATACGCGAATGGGGTCCCGATTCCCGGAATCACGTCAAACCTTTGAGTTGTATTGTACTTTATTAAATAATATAAGTCGATGCCAGCCTCCTTCTTAGTCTATCAATGTGCTGAGGAATGTCACTTAATTTTAGTTTGCTTAGAACTTGTCTCTATCTGTAAGATCTGCAGTCTGGTGCAGTGCGGCACGATGGGATAGACTCGGACATTTGGTCTGCCCAACATAGATGCCAGTCAATTAGTTTAATTTTAAATATTTATGAAGCTTTTTTATTACAAGCTTCTTGTGCACAAAGCTGGAGACCGCGCAGGTTCCGTCACCAACGCGGCGCAGGCGCGGGCCTATCGGCGCGTCCGGCTCGCCACAAAGCCCCACCATAAAGTTTTACAGCAAGCATAAAACCCCGACTTTTTAACCCGAGTTATTTGAATTAATATCAATTCGGAGTTTCTCAATGGGCTTTACTCCTCAAACTTTAAAGTTTTATGACAACCACAGAATTGAGGAATAAAATTTAATTGAAATGTAGAGGCAAAGAAGTTCGATTGAGGTTATCAGCTTCCGAATTTGAATATTTACATTGAATACGGCATATTAAACTAATTTGGACTCCGTTCAATTGTGTTCAGGTTTTTAATAGAAACAAATTTTTTTATTTCCTTTACTAGGTAATTGACACATTCTTTGTAGCGATGCACCATATAAGTATTAAGTAATTGCAGCGGAAACTTAAAACAATAAATTATGTACTTTAGAAGTTCACGAATGATATTGTATTATTTGGCAAAAAAAAATATTTAATTAGTTCAATATTTGTACGAGTAGGTTTGAAGAAAATTATAATAACTAGTTGAAAATTGAGTAGCGGACATACATATATACGGTATCTTAATTTTATTAATTTATTGCTTTAAAACCTACGTAGTTAATGTAAAAACAATCAATTTAGGTAGTTTCGCTAGTAAGACAAACGTTATTGATCATGTTGTGTTGCGGTTATTTGATGTAAGTCTATTGTTTGATTAACATATCAAGGCTGGCGGTTGTATACATGCCAAGTGATAATGAAAATTCAAGTTTGAAACAACGATGACGCAAGCCCATTAAAATACTGAGTTTTCGGCAGCGTTCCATTTGCATAGCCTTCTCGGCCTTCATTACGCAGCCATTCTGCAAACTTTGAAATTAGTAATACCAACACTGGCTATATTGTTTCAATGGTTTCAATATCGGTTTGGTCTTGCATTTGATAATTAGCACCTCTCACCTCACATCGTCTGCTGCTCGCACGACAATTGCAGCATTATACTACTACATCTCACGTAGGCTTTTATCGAAACGTGTGCCATAAATGTTCAATAGTCGGCCGGAGCCCCTTTCGTCCTGGCAGCCACTTGTTGTTATCTTGATATTTTATAGGGATCTGTAAATCGCTTCGGCGGTGTCAGTCATCAAGAGACATTCCAGAGTGTATAGTATTGATTGAGGGTTCACTCGGGGTGGACGCAAGCGCCGAGCGGCAACAGATAAAGAACGTTATTACCTACTCGTAATTAAAAGGCGATAACTATTTATGTTCTCTGGTACGCTTTGTATATTTTGTAGCGAGCTCATCAGATACAGAGTTAGATCCGAAACCGGGGCCAATACTCGCACATCATATTTAACCTCGCCATTAAAAAGAAAATGTTCGCAATTCATCTATACGACTTAAGTTTAATATTTATACCTCATGGAGTCGTAAAACGATGAATAATGACGCTGCGGACGAGTGGGCTAGCGCTGTAATTACTCTGCCTTTATACCTACATACATGTTGGGTGCTTTCTTGTACTTTAAATTTTAAATGTTGTACGAATACGATAGGGACCTGCGGGCCTATTCTTCGAGGACGTAAAACAAATTACGAGTATATCCTTCAGTGGATGAGCTGCGTGTGCCCATAATAAAATAACAGTATTCAATAAAGTGTCCGCGTTCGTTAACTATGAGCAAGTAATTTAATAGTCTATACCAATAACATTTAAACTAAAGATTTTTAAAATCAATTGATGAATTTTTTGATGTACACAAAAGAGATGTTGGCATATACGTGTTTGGTATAATAATCTTGAAATAGTTAGGAAAGCGTTAAAGTTTACTTTATGTTTATGTTTCAGCCCTGAGAAAATAATTCCTAATAATACTGATCTTGGGAAGTTGACACAATCAGAAATTAATTTATTGCCGTGATTCAAGCTAGATTAGGCCCATGTTTGATAAAAAATCATTACATAGTATAAAACGCAGTCGACTTTACTTTTGTAAATTCTAAGGATTATTCAATTAAACCACGCATTTTTGTACACTGTATTTATTCTTCTTCAATAAATCATCAAAGGACATCATACGAAGCCGGGCAGCGTCGTACCTAAGTATGAAAGGCCATATTTCTGTAACTTTAAAAAAAAATATTTTGATTAGAACTCTATACACTAAAAATAATTATCGTTAAGTACTGAGAAATAAAAAAAGAACATAAACATTAGATTTAAAAATATTGTGAATAAAATATGTAATATATATGTATTAAAGATTGTTTAAATGCATTCCGTCAACAGAAACATTGTCATTGCAAGTATAGCGATATTTGCGAATAAGATTTTGTACGCTTGTGGCTCATAATAAAAATCATACAACTTATCCAATAAATCACATATATATGACATACGTCACACAGGAGAGGCTCGGGACGTTGAACCTACGTAGTCGGCGATAATAGGCACAATAAACACGACGATCGTGCTCGGCCAAACTTACAATAAAATATCCGGCTTATTTGCATTCACATTTCGTGATGCTTTCCGTTTGGATAGTGGAGATTTGTTTATTTCATAACTCGGTAACTAGTAGGCATGTTTGTTCAGAATCAAACTTTGATTTGACACTTGAGGCCTTGAGAATCTTAACACTCTCTGTAGACGCGGTAAACAAGGTAATTTCAGTATAATCACGGCTATTTTGTGGACTTATATACATTTCAAAAATAAAAGTAATGGGAATTATTCAGTAAAGTATAGGACCATTCAATCACTTCCTGTGGATGACGTCAGTGGGAGGATGATTAAAGGATGAAAGCACTTAGTCGTTATTTCCCTGGAATTTAACCCGGTTGCGTGCTTCATGAAAACTAAACAAATAAATATATATGGGACAAATTACACAGATTGAGCTAGCTACAAAGATTGTTATTCAATTCTAAAGAGCCGGAGATATTGATCTAAGCACTTTTGATTTGATCGAATAATGAATATATGAAGAAAACTCTTACAGAGTTAGTCATAATTTATGTAAGCTGTTAATTTTTTGTATACTAAAATAACGAGTATATAGGCAAATATAAAAATTATACTTATAGCATTTATTATTTTACAATTTTCTTCATATAAAAGACATCAACGAGTCAAGCTATTGGGCAATTCATTAATTTTATAGTGTATTGTTTGGTGATGTTAATTAACATTTTGTAAAAGAATAAAAGCCGCCTATTATTATTATCTTTGCACTTATATTATGAACTTTATGATAAATATTGTTACAAGTTCATGCATGTTTACAAGAAGAGAGCATGAGGAGAGCGGAAATATTCTCAATAATTTATGTAAGCATTATAGGTATTGGACAAAAGGCAATACGTTCATATAATCAAGTTTGTCTCCACCGCGGGGTAGACAGAGGCCACAGTCTCAATAAGACTGATAGGCCACATTCAGCTGTTTGGCATAGTGATAGAATTGAGATTCAAATAGTGACAGGTTGCTAGCCCATCACCTAAAAATAATCCTAAATAGAAGCCTATCCCTCAGTCACAGTCAAAATAAGCTTACTTACTCTTTATAGGAAGACTCTACTCTACTTCCAGATTATACCTGTCTTTATTTTGTTCGTTCTTTCGTAAAATTTGTTTTGCGTGAAAATAGCCACTTCACATTTAATAAATGTTTCACTAGCTTCACTACTTCTAACTTTTCGCTAGCTGCAGTAAAATATATCTCACAATAAGGTTTAGTTGTAATTTAGACATCAAATTCTCATCATCTCATATTCTTGTGTAGATTTCAGTACCGCAGTACTGAATGCACGTTTCTCAAAATTAAATTGGTCTTCTTAGTATTAATTTCCGAAAAAGTGTCACTCTTATTACATACATAGCCAAACGGTTTGGATAGCGTATTAAGATATTACTTGATAGCTTGTACTATTGTTTTCTGATTTATGCATAATTAGTTTAATGAGAAAAAATCGTTTAATACTTGCATATTCTGGTAAATGGATGTATGCATGATCCCAAATTAATTAGATTGTGAATGTATCAGAAGTCAGTTGGGAGGCGTGTAAATCCTAGCACACCTAATTCAGGATTGTGGCCAAAGGCTTTCTTTCGAGAATCTTGAGATTATAATGTATTCTTCACTTTCGACGAAAAACAACGAGATGTTATAAAATTGACGAATCAATAGTATCGTTGCTCCTGAACGGATGAATCGGTTTAGGTTTTGTTTTTTTTTTTTGGTCGAATTGTGAATTAGTTGAGACTGTTCTTAGCTATTTTTCATAGAAATTGGTCCAAGATGGCTAAACAACATTTCAAATTACATATTTTGTCATGGCTCAATATATATATCATATAATCGCGGCGAAGGACTCGTCCATTAAACAAGACATTCTTCATTAATACATTAGTCGTTCGCCGCGAACTTAGGCTTCGCGAACACCTTAAATTTTTACAATATTGTGAATATCTCAATACTACCTAGTATTTTCATGCGCTTAGAACTTAAAAATTGATAGATCCTACACACACACTGCACTTTAATTTTTTTTTAATCAGACCAATAGTGTAAATGATATCACACATATGATCACGTCTATATCCCTTGTGGGGTAGACAGAGCCAACAGTCTTGAAAATACTGAAAGGCCACGCTCAGCTATTTGACTTAATGATAGAATTGAGATTCAAATAGTAACAGGTTGCAAGCCCATCGCCTAAAAAAAGAATCCCATGTTTGTAAGCCTATCCCTTAGTCGCCTTTTACGATATCCATGGGAAAGAGATGGAGTGGTTCTATTCTTTTTTGTATTGGTGCCGGGAACCACACGGCACAAACATACATCCATACAAAAAATATATTTTCGCCCCAAGTTGATTGGCTCTGAATTTTTTTTTTTTTTTTTTTTATTCAGGATGGCTGCCTCGCACATCCTGAGCGCGGTGGAGCCGACTGTGGGCGGTAACGGCTCTCGGGGCGGCCGCGAGAGGGAAGTATCCGTCGCGTTGGACGACCGCGAGCTGTGGGTGCGCTTCCAGACGCTCACCAACGAGATGATCGTCACTAAGAATGGAAGGTAATAGGCTAAAAGAATAAAACAGTATAAAAGACCAAGATATGTTTCTTGTTCACTACCTAATCAAGAATAATAGGAATTTAGGTCGGAAATGGAAGTCTTGCTTGAGCACGATGGGGGCAACCGTAACGAGCCTAGTCTCGAAAGAGAATTGACCGAATTTTTACGCGGTACTCGTAACTATATTATGTTCCTTCTTCACAAAAAGATTTCCAGAGGTGGATTCGATTTTGTTCAAGATATCTTTCGGCGCAAGTTATACCTTTAAATGCGGATTCCGAAACAGTTGGAGAGTCGATCCACGGCCCCCAAAACACGTTAAGAGACGAGGATGCAACTGGTAAATCTATGGGAAGATAAAGGAGAGTATACCGTAACATTTATAGAAATACTAGAGGCCGCCCGCGACTTCGTCCGCATGGAAACCCTATCAATCCCGCGGGAACTCTGGGATAAAAAGTAGCCTATGTGTGATTCTGGGTCTTCAGCTACCTACATACCAAATTTCATGGTAATCGGTTCAGTAGTTTTTGCGTGAAAGAGTAACAAACATCCATACAAACTTTCGCCTTTATAATAGTAGTAGGATTTAACAACGGAAATTGTTACACACTTGCATAATGAAACAGACAACATTGATGCGAGGTGAGACTGGAGAATAAACGAGTCCTAACCTAACAAATAGTGATGCTTACAGTGATGCACAATAGCAGAATTATTTATAGCCATAGCTGTCATCATTTTATGTTGTGACCATAAAATGTTCTGAGACATCACACTAATGAACTCGCTTTGTGTTCAATGAAATTTGGAAGGCAAACTGTCCAAATTACGAAATATAAAAAAACACGATTACGAGTTTCGCTAATAATAGCCTAGTTATACCAAATAGCGTAGTCGCGTATGGTTGAAATGGAATAATATAATATTATTTAGACTGTTTATATATCTGTTTAAATGCATTTTGCATTCACCATCAGAAAAATCGCGATTCATAGGCCGTAGCTTCGTAGAACCTCTACGCTTAGCCGACAGCAAAGGGTAGTGCAAAATAAAGTATACATTTTTTATTAAGTATAAAATTTCCATTCCTGTGGGAATTTCAGGAATTCCTCTATATACACGTCTAGATCACATAAGGATGCAATCAAATTTCTAAATCCGCCGGTTTTGGCTGTGCGATGATTTAACTTTATCTGTTTTATTTTATATATTTTTACTGCAGCTCAATATGCTATGTAAACAGACATATATTTCTGCTTTTTGATGACGTTGCTATTAAACATACCTACTCATATTCGCATTAAAATACCGTTTTTACTATAGACTGCAACATATAGGTTGGACCTACATGGACAGTTTCGCAGTGCTAACCTGCGGCTAGTTTTCAACCATTAGCACCGTAGGCCATTCTCATTAACGTAGCGAGGCTAAACGATACCGCCCGATGCCGTTCAGCCGTGAGGCACCACCCTGTTATGCAGGTAGGTCATGTCTGACGTCCTTGTTGGGAAAATAATGATACCTTGTCATAATTTTCGTTAATGTCAATATTCTACTTGTTCGGAGAGGATCAATGGTAGAATCACGTATGAAATAGTACCATATTATATTTTTGAACACAAGACCCTACTGTCATATTAGCTGTAAGGTATATTTTATGAAAATAAGACCACCACACAGTCAGGCCACAATTTTTTATAAGTGGACTGTGTAATTAAAGGAAAGGTACCTTCATTTTGCAAAGTTTGATTTATGGATTGGGTTTGTGAGTTAAAAAGTTATTGCTTGAATTTGGTACAAAATATAACGGATACCCATTTTTTTAATAGGCTTCTGTGAATAGCGTGATTTGAAGTGGTCCTTTTCCTTCAGTAAATAAATTTTGCCACTGAAAATAAGTAAACTTAACATTTGTTTTGTTTTCAGACGCATGTTTCCTGTGGTCAAAGTTACGGCAAGCGGATTGGACCCCACAGCTATGTACACAGTTCTACTGGAGTTTGTTCAAGTAGACTCACATCGATGGAAATACGTCAATGGTGAATGGGTAAGTTCTTATTATAAAAAAATATGCATTCAATCAAAGCTCAATCAAGAGCTCAAGTTAACAACAAATGTATTGTTTTCATTCCTTTTTATAAATTCGTTTTTCTGTTTAAAGGTTCCCGGTGGAAAAGCAGAAGTACCTCCATCAAATGCAATATATATCCACCCAGAAAGTCCTAATTTTGGAGCCCATTGGATGAAAGAACCTATATCGTTCGCTAAAGTAAAACTTACGAATAAAACCAATGGAAACGGCCAGGTAATTCTTTCGATGCCGCTGGTAAATGTCAGTTTACCGTAATGTTTCCCTAAGAATGTTCTCTAACACAACAAAAGAAAAACGAATACAGTGTTTGAACTACTTTCCTTTAATTAGCATCATGAAAGTTCCCACTGTTCCAAAACATTGCACTACATTAATTACTGAGTACTCCATATTCACGTTCGTACGTATTTACTCAACGAAAAAATGGAGCATAATATTAAGCAGTTCACAGTATTGATTGAATATTGATATTGTCTTAATTAAAAACATGATAAGCTGGTGTTACAATGCTACAGTTTCGTGGCTACCGCTAGTTCAAGGAAGCTTCTCACGGTTCAATGCGGTGCGAATGAATATGAAAGCAAACATCTGATATATCCAGATCCATATGTTGACGACTCGGTGTGAAATCTGTAGCTTTACCAACTGTTTAGCGGGCGCCGTACGCACTATCATTTGTAATAATTATTGTCTCAGCGCGATGTTTACATTATACATCTTTTTATGTTAGATGCTCTTCACAATGCATCTTAAAGTTCATTAACAGAAGAATGTAGCTAACATAGTCATTTGATATTCGCATACATCCTTCTAAGTTTGGCACTATAATGTCAGTAAGAGAGGGTGTGACTATTTTAATTTTCTATGATAATAAGGCGTTAAATTTGCATAACTTTTGTTGCTTTTGTGATTTAATTTAAAGAGATATCATATGAGAAAAGGTTAAATATTCGTAAATTGTTTCAGATTATGTTGAACTCATTGCATAAATACGAGCCTCGAGTACATCTAGTGAAAGTTGGCACTGACTTGCGTCGCATCATGACGTATCCATTCCCGGAGACGCAATTCATAGCAGTGACCGCTTACCAGAACGAAGAAGTGACGTCACTCAAGATTAAATATAATCCTTTCGCCAAAGCGTTCTTGGACGCGAAAGAAAGGCCAGAGGGATATTATCAAAGAGATTTCGTAGGAACACATTACCCGCAACAAAGTTCGTCGCCTCATCAATACCCACAATGTAAGTTATAGTTAGTCCAATTTAAAATTGCAATTACACGCCAATGACAAGGACACCTGGGTTTTAAGTTAATCAAGTTTTGTTACAGACGTAAGGCATTTTTAGTTCTTACTCCAAAATAAATAAGTTTTGTTTAGATGAAGATGTGAATGAAGCACGTAAGGAATATAAGAAAATGAAAGATTTGGTTAAGAAAGCTGTGATTAGAAAGAAAGAAGAGTATAAAGAGGATTTTGATAAAAGGCTATCAGAAGACTTTCAGTCAAATCTGAAAGTATTCTGGAAATCCGTAAGGTCAGCCCGAGGAAATACTATAACCAGAGAGCTGACTAGGATCAGATGCCAGGATGGTAGCGTTGTGAAAGGAGAAGAATGTGTACTAAAGATATGGAAGGACTATTTTGAAAGTTTATTTGAAAAAAAGGAAGGAAATAAGAAAGATTTCTGCTATAGCGAAGAAAAAGAGAATGAGATGGAAGGCGAAATTGAAATGTTCGAAATTGTGGAAGCACTTAAGAGTATGAAAGCGGGAAAGGCTGCTGGGTGTGATAGAGTGTCGGTCGAGATGCTTAAAGCAGGAAAAGGCGTAGTAGCTAGTCAGTTGTACTGTCTTTTCAATTTGTGTTGGAGAAGCGGCCGAGTACCAAAAGATTGGTGTAAGGCTGTTATCGTGCCACTTTACAAAGGAAAAGGGTCACAGCTGGACTGCAAAAATTATCGTGGTATAAGCCTGCTTAGCGTCGTCGGCAAATTGTATGCTAAGGTATTGATTAATAGAGTCAGGAATGAAACTGATGACAAAATATGGGATGCTCAAGCGGGATTTCGAAAGGGAATGGGATGTACTGATCAGGTCTTTTCCTTGCGGTGCATAGCCGAAAAGTTTTTGGCCAAGAGTCAAAAAGTCTATTGCACATTCGTAGATCTGGAAAAGGCCTATGACAGAGTTGAGAGGAATGAATTGTGGTCAGCACTTTCTATGCATGGGGTGAGCAGTCTCTTAATACGAGCACTGAAATCCTTATATGAGGATTCGAGTGCTTGTGTCAGGATAAACGGAGCGCACACTGAGTGGTTTAAGATTGAGAAAGGCGTTAGGCAAGGATGTGTTGCGTCACCGTGGCTGTTCAACCTATTTATGGATAGCTGTTTGACAGATTTGAAAGAGTCTAAAAGTGGATTAAGGATGAATGAGTTACTCGTCAAATGTCTGCTCTATGCCGACGATCAGGTTATACTGGCGTCATCAGCGGAGGAGTTACAGGAGATGGTAAACTGTATGCATGAAGCTTTAAAAGAGAAAGGAATGAAAGTGAACGTAAGTAAAACTAAAACACTGGTTTTTGAAATGGAGAAAGAAATGACAGCATGTAATATTTTGATTGGAGGAGAAAAAGTGGAGCAAGTGAAAGAGTTTGTATATCTAGGATCAAAGTTTACATCAGATGGCAAGTATGATAGTGATATTGAAAGGAGAGTGAACGCGGGGAACATGGTGAATGGAGCTTTGCATGCCTTTATGAGCAGTCAGAAACTATCCAAAAAGGCTCGACTGGCTGTGCACAGGGGCGTGTTGGTCCCGACATTAATGTATGGGAGTGAAAGTTGGGTATGGCAAAAGAAGCATGAAAGCAGAATAAATGCAGTGGAAATGAGAGCGTTAAGGAGTATGATGGGTGTGAAATTGAGTGACAGGATAAGGAACAGCGTGATAAGGGAATGTTGTGATGTGAAAGAAGATGTAGTTACAGGAATAGAAAAGGGTATGTTAAGATGGTTCGGTCATGTGGAGAGGATGAATGAAAGCAGGTTGACTAAGCAGATATACAAGGAGAGTGTGGAGGGAAAGGTCGGAGTGGGAAGACCTAGACGAACGTATCTTGATCAAATTAAGGACGTCCTGGTAAAGGGTCAGGTCAAAAGTACCCGAAACCGCCGAGCTTGTATGAAGAGAGTTATGAATGTGGACGAAGCGAAAGAAGTATGCAGAGATCGTGGCAAGTGGAAAGAGGTAGTCTCTGCCTACCCCTCCGGGAAAGAGGCGTGATTTTATGTATGTGTATGTATGTATGTTGTTTAGACAGCACAAAGTTATTTATTTACTATATGCAGTATTAAGTCTGCGCTAAGCAAGTGAATTAATTGTCCCTTTTGACTTTACAATGGAATTATCTTTTTGTTTGTTCGAGTACGAGTACCTATTCCTTGAAATTCAGCGACGAACGAGTATCATAACGAGTATAGTGTCAAACCCGAGTTTAACATTTAGAAAAAAAAAATTGATACGGCTGATATAAAAAAAATCTGTAGATCTACTTACAGTTAAAACTGTGGGGTTGGATTTGGCTACACTGGTAGTTTAGCAATACTATTATAATGGAGAAGCTCTATCTTACAGTTGGTGGCTGGTTCGTAGCGTCGCAGTCTTTGTATGGCAGTAGTAACGCAGCTTCGAGGCGGCCCGCCCCGTACCCGCCACGGCCGCCCTCACGACCTAGAACATTATCCCCTCCTTGTAAGTAATTATCTTCAACTAGCTTTGCCTATCTTCTGATCAAATGTAACTCCAAATTCCCAAGGAAATACCATATTTAAAGATCAATTCATAGGAATTATCTGTATACCAATTTGCGTTAACCTTTAAGAGCATAAAAGAGTGAAAATACATATGTGCCGTGTATATTTTGCATATTCTGAGTAGGATCGCATCTTAATGATAGATGACGTAAAAGGCTACTAAGGGATAGGCATAAATGCTTTGGATTCTTCTTGTAGGCGATGGGCTAGCAAATTGTCACTATTGAATCTTAATTCCACCTTAAGCCATATAGCTGAAATTGGCCTTTCAGTCTTTTTAAGACTGTTGGCTCTGTCTACCCTGAGAGGGACACATATGAGAATATATGTATATAAGAGTAAAACTATCCTTTTGACCTTTTTGGAAAAATCTACGTTTCGCGCTGAAACTCTAACAATATGGATTACGTAACACTTACTTATTCCTTTTATACGTGTGAGCGGTTAAAACCCTGTGATAAATCATTCCGACCTGATACGTCATCAGTAAATATTGCCATGTTTTCTTTCCAGCGTCTTATAGCAACTCAGATCGTACTTCATCTGCGGCTCCGAATAGCAGTAGTTACACGTGGGCTGGTAGCAGTGGCTACTGGAGCTCGGCGCAAGGAGGCAGTTCTCCTCAGCCTAATTCGTCGCCGGGGCCGTACCGCACGCCTCCACACGCGTACCCAGCACCTCTAGAGTACGCCCCTGCGCCTCCTACTAGCACATCGGCGCCGGCCTCAGCGCCAGCGCCGCTGTACCCGTTACAGTACGAAACTCCTGCCCAGCACCACTCGCCATACTACCAACACGCGTATGCGCCTTACGCCCATCACGCTATTGAAGATATTTCTTATTGGCCGAATAGGTGACTGGTTTACTGATATTTGTTATCTTAAGTTAGATTTTTAAATAGGTACATTTTTTTTACAAACTCAAAAAAATATACTAGAAATCTCAAAATACACTAAAAAGCTAAAAATAATTGAAAATAAAATTAACAATACGTCGTACCTAGGCGATTAGTGCGTTGGTATCCAACTTACCTACATCAATTTTTCGAGTCGGAATCTGATTAAATACAAATAATATCAAAACCAGACTTGCTTAATTTATGTGTCAATAACTGATAGATTGCACACAATATACTCCTTGAAGAGACGCGCGCGTTGGCCATAAATTGATGTAGGTAGGTAGTTAAGGGACCAACCCACTAATCACCTAGGTGCCTTGGTACGACTTATTCTTAATTTAATTTTCAATAATTTTTAACTTTTTATTTACTTTTTAGTGTATTTGAAGTCGTTTTTAATTTTTTTTTTATTATTTTATTCGTGCACTCATCTGTAAATTTTTTATCGTGTGTCTGCCAATTGCAAATAAAAACTAAGAAATTTATATATTACAGCCTGAACAGTTACGGGTACCAACCAACGGAGTATGTGGGAACTGGTGAAGTCCCTTACGGCGCGGAAGGCATGCCATTTGGTCCTACCGGTCCCACGCTCGAGTCCGCCGCAGGTGAGGGAAGAACCACCCCTGCTGGCTCCGAGCACGCTTCTACAGAAAGAGAATACAAGTTTAACACGGAAGAGGAACGCCAATCGCCTTGCGACGACGCTAATTTACCGCCACGGTCTCCTACACAGTGAAAACGAATATTGTGAAACGACGGACAAAGATATAATTAAATACAAATAAATGTTTTTGAATAAAGTGAAATGTGCGCACAGTGCACGCCCATTGCATTACGAGACTGTGACAAAATAAATACCTATAATAAATAGATAAAATATTATGTTATGCCTTTATTAAAAAATAAAATATGACAGAATTATTGTAAAATATGTTTATCTGTTTTTCTTTCTTTACGTTGAATGCGATAAGTTGAGTTTGGCGATTTTTACAAAAGTGTGTGTGAGTAGGCCACACTTAACATTTAGAGTTAATGTTTAAAAATTTTGATCGTCAATTATATTTTCATTATGTTTGGTAACTCGTCGTGCATTATCATGTCCCAGTCATATAACTTATAAAGATTTTTTTCGGTAAACATATTAAAATTCCCCCAATATTCAACTTTTAACGGCTGAAACAGATGAAGTAGTGATCGGTAGTCAAAAATAATTTTATATTTCCTATTTTTTTCTTATACCTATATGCACTTGTATATTTGATTTGTATAGATTGTGTGACAATTGGGCCGTTGTAAATATAAGTACATATTATATACGGGGCATGAATTGAATGAATATTTCGTATTAAAAAATCTACGCGTCGCTTCGTAGTGAAGAAGCGAACACGCCACGGCTACGGCGTAGACGTTCTACGCCACTCGAATATAGATACTTACTTTCTTAATAGAAATAAATGTAATGCTGTATCTTTTTGCATAATGTTTTATATAGATTTTTATTGATATTATCAAAATATCACTGTAAATAGACAATCTCATATGTAATGATTGCAGACATTCACTATATTCTAGACCTTATTAGATATGCTAGCATAATATTTTTTGACAATAAATAATGTTTTTGTTATATTTCTTTGCATTCATGTTTCCCTATCATTGTTTTATTTAATTTAACTCTAAAGTTATTACTGACGTTGTGTTGGATATCGCGTTTACACAGTAAGTTTTATAATAAATAAGTAAATATGTACTTACGTAAACCGCCACTTGGCTTGACGTCACGTGACTTGAAACTGCATAAGGATCGAACCCGAGTATATTTGGTTCAGAGGCTAAAATCTAATCTAACTGGCGATTATCTTCGTCCTTTTTTTTATAGAGATATTGTTGTCACAAATAAAATACTGTCATAGTCACAGGTTTGCATATTGTATATTATGAATACACCGACGGGCTTGTATGAAGAGAGTAATGAATGTGGATGAAGCGAAAGAAGTACCTATGTACAAATGTATGTACGAAGAGCCTCTGCCTACCCTTTCGGGAAAGAGACGTGATTTTCAGCATGTATTTTGGTAAGTATTTAAGTTTAGTGTTAGTAAGTTAAAGCATCTAAATGCACCAAAACAAAAGACAGTACCTATGTAAGTACTAAAGGTACTTTCTCGCAATCTCTTCCAGGCTACCATGTGGTCCATGGTACTTATTGGAAAAATACTTATACGGTAATTGACGGTGGTTGTTGGGGATGACCAAAAAGGTTGGGTTTCAAAATATTTCTTTATTTTTAATGTCATTTTTCAATAGTGTTTTTTGTTGGTTCTCGTTTTGTCAGTGGAAAAGTAAAGACCGTATTTTTGTAATCTCTTTATTTTATTAATTCCTGCCGCTATTTAGGGGCATCTCTGGAACAAGGAGAGCTGCGGGTCTACCGGGCAAAACGAATCCATAACAGTGGTTATTAGGTTCTAAGTTATTAGTGATGGGGTTTTAGTTAGGTACTTACCTAGGTATTTTTTAAGGTCGCAACTTAACTTATAAAATCGATCGAAAAATCGATCAAATCGATTTCATTTCCATATAAAGTATTATCGATTACCAGAAACAATCGAAATTATTTCATTGTAGAACATCTCTACAAATTGTCAAAATCGAACTGTCACGGGGATCATCTTGGTTGAAATGGACGTAGGTATACACCGATAATCTTGATAAAGCTCACTGACACTGACGTTTAAACTGACGTATGTTATTTTGGCGCCTAACTTGATAGTTTATTGACTTGACATTGACATTTGATATAATTTATTTAGTCGTTGCAGTGGGTGGTTCTAGTATTATATTATATCTTGGTTTATATTTATAAATATTTAATGAATTAAATTTCATTACCTAAATAGTGAAGAAGGTTTGCCTATCTTTAATATGGACACAAATTTTACATAAACAAGTGTCGGTGCATTTCTATTTCTTTGGAGATTTCTATGGTGTTTACCGCATTTATGTGAAAACAACATAATGGAATCAACAATTTCTGTTTCTAAGGTAAGAACTATTTGCATACAATAATTGAAATAAACCTGTACTTAAATAAGAATATCTGTAGATAATAAATATATAACCCAAAATCAATATTCTTCTATTTGGACCCCAAATACTGTTATATTTGGGGTCCTGATATTGATGATCTAGGTAATTATCCATTTATATTAGACTAATAAAATGCATTTTGTCAGTGCTGCATTGTTCCATTATAAATTATTTCAATTTCAGGGAGTATTTTTATTTAAAAATGGCTTTAAAAAATCTAAAAACTTGAAGAAGACTTCTCATCATAAGAATCTTTTTGAGAAAACATGTAGTAAGCAGCCTTGGTATGTAGCTTTTAGAAAGAATTGGCAAATTATTGAAGAAGAAATAATGGTGAGTTGGAATCATGTGGTTATTAGCATGACAAAAAGAAAAAAAAGGGAACCTTAATAAAATTATTTATATGACTTTTTAATATTACAGGAACTCCATTCTAGGACATACAGCACATTGTTGAATGACATAGTAAATTACATCAAATCATTTCATAATCATAATGACTATGTTGGTTTGGATACAATTATACCTAGTGCAACACTTTTGACTGGCATCAATCAGCCTGACCATGTTTCTCAGTTTGCAGCACTAATTGAAAAGATTAGGTAAGATGATATTTGATATGATAGGAATAAATAATACTTTAAGATTTTTATCCTTAGCCTAATTTAATAGTGTATCTGACAACTTTATGGTAAATTATGTATAACTTATATGAAACAGTTTGGTCTTTTGTTTTTTATCTTTTAACATAAGTTACATGTTGACACTTTTCAGGGAGGAAGTCACTCCACATATAGCAATGATAAGTTCTCAAGATGCACCTACAGTCAAACATTTGGTGGAAAACACTGTTTGGCAGCTCATACATGGAAATGAGAAATTGGTTTGTGAATTTATGAATTTATAATTCTTTATAAGAAACAGATTTAACTATCTTCAATTTACTTTCTTAACTATGAAGTAGTAACTTAATTAAATATGCTTTTTATATATTGTGATGGAAATAGTTCATTTCTCATAATAACCTTATTAGAGATGGGTGCAGGTATCTAAAGAATTTTTCAGAATGGTCTGGTCTGGTCCTGGACCAATTAATCAACCAAAATTATTTTGGTCTGAGTTCTTGGATGGCCATGGCTCTTCAGGAACATTTTCTTATGAGAATGTTATCTAGATCACTAGGTCTCACAACACAATGAATGCTGCTTACATGTTACAACATGCAAGCGACATGGAAATACTATTATTCTTATTGGTAGTGAATGGTTTTAACACTTCAGGAACAGTTTAATGATGAAGAAGATGAAATCTTCAAGGGGACTAAAAAGTTAAGGAAAAACCAATGTACTATGAAAACATTGAAACAATGGTACTCCACACAGTATTTAGAACAATCACCAAAGAAAAAGATGCATACAAAATCTAATGGGTCTCTGGTTGTAATAATACCTGATTTTGAAAGTTTCAATTGTAACGTGCTGCAAGATTTTGTTATGATTGCAAGGTAAAAATGTTTTATTTTCCATATCTTAGCTTTGTTTATTACGGTACTTGACTTTACTTCCACTGAAGATTGTATAATATTCTTATGACCATTGTAATAGGAAGTCCATTGTGGACTAGCTACTGGTAACTATTTTAGGATTTTAATTCCATCACTTAGCCATCCAGGATAAATGTGATCTTTGAGTCTTGTGACTGCTTGTTTACCGCTACGATATTACAAAATAAATGATTGACGTAGATTTCTCTATCAACATATCATGTTAAGTATTTTATGTAAATGTTTGTTACAGTTCCTATGTATCGTCATTGCCAATAGTTTTCGTGTTTGGAGTAGCAACATCTGTGTCGGCACTGCATAAATCATTTCCATATCATGTGTCATCTAAGCTGCTGATAAAGGTGTTCCATTCACATGCATCACCAGTGTACATGAATCAAGTATGTATTTGTTTATTTTCATAGTATTTATTGTTTGTTTTCATGTAAGAAATAAAACTAAACCTGTTATTGTAACTTTTTTTACATGTCTTTCAATTGAAGGAATGAACTGATACTGGTAGTTTTATATTGAATAATAAATCTAAGCATATTGTATATACTTTTTGTTTTTACCTTGACAAAAATCTTCTAGCCAGGAAGAAGAAGATTCCATTCACAAAGGTAAACTGGTAAACAATGTATTAGTATTTCATTTGTCTACTACAGTCTCAAGATTGACTGTAATAAATCTTAAATTAATAGAAAGTTTGAATATCTGTTTCGTAAACGTAGTATATGTATTGCCTGGGTCTTTCGAAATCTTATTATTTGTATTGTCAATTCAAACTAAAGCCTTGATATAGTTATGACTGAAGTATCCAAAGATCTCAGTGTTTTTATTTTTTCTCTTGTTAATTCACTTTCATGTTAATTTTTATTTTGGCTAATACTGTTAATTACCGCGAAATTTGTTTACTTGTTTATTGACAAAGTTTGTACTTGTTACCTATATATTTTTCAGGTCCTGGAAGACATATTTTTAACCCATACAAACCCATTTCACTTATCAGCAAAAGCCTTTGAGTTGCTGACAGATGTGTTTTTATTTTACGACTTTTCTGTAACTGGCCTTATTCAAAGTATTAAGGTATTACTTTTTTATTATTTTTTAATAAGATATAAAATGAACTCAAGAGCTAAACAAAACTTTTTACAAGAAATATTTTCTTTATAAATAAATTAATCAATTCTTGATATGATCCTGTATTTGTTTACTAGAGTACACTTGCAGATACAATTTTTCCTGCATGTATGGAAATTAAGGGGATTAAAAATTTCATGCTGGCAGAGCTGTGGACGTCTCTACTTTAAATTATGGATTTTACTTTGTTTCTTGCAGTACTGTATGATGGACCATTATTATGGAGACAACATAAAGTCACTGTGTTGTGAGCGCGGGAAAACAGAAGAGATTGTCTCGAGGCTTACTGCGGTAGATCTAGAAAATGTTCGACAGTTGTTGTCGTTTAGACCATTTCTGGAGTCACAAGAAGACTGCCAGGCGAGAATCAGTATGTTTGAAGATGATAATTTCTTCAAAGAAGTGCTTTGTAGTGAAATAAACATGCTACAAGACTATCTCTACACATTTTACTTGTGTTTAAGATTACTGCTCACTTTCGTGAAGGATTTACCTAAGAATTTACTTGGAAAATCGGTAAATATTATCAATATTTGGAGTTTTTACTCTGATTACAGTCATTGAGCACAAAATTAGTATTTGGAAAAATATTTTTTGAAGTTTTATAACATTTCATAATAGTCCAGATGATAAAATTCGTAACTTTTATTTGTTTTCTTTATTTTGATTAAACATTATTCTTCTGCATTTAGGTACGCGAAATCTACTCCAAATGTGCCCAAGAGAATGTTACCACTACATTAGCATTCAATGAATGTATGCAGCTTATAAATTTCCAATCGCAAGTGAAACTTGTCGATAGCATCAAAGTCGCCCTGAAGGTTATTAATTCTGCTTTACAAGGGGTATCGTCTGTGAAACCATTGAGGTCATCACCAATCAAAAACAATTTGAGTAGCATAGTTTTGAATGATGACACTGGAGAGAACTTTGTGAAGGCAGTAAGAGTACATTTGATGATGTTTATGAGACAAATTGAAAGTGCTAATACGGAGTGCACTATTTTATCGGAAGTGGTCAAGGAGGATACGAATGAAGTGGAAAATGTGCCGGTGAACAGATACAAGTTGAAGGAGGTGAAGGTTTTATATGCATTATTTAAAGTTGTTGCCTGACATGATTTTTTTTTCTTCTAATGAGGGGCAATTATTTAAGTGTAACAATATACCTACCAATCTTCAGTTTGTCCCATAGTTCTTTATACAGACCGATAATTTAATATTTTTTATGCCAAAATCAAGGATCACTGTTATGGTCAGATCATGGTTATTTTATACGCACAATTGAACAAATATTTGGTCAGGCCGTATTTTTTTTTATTATAAATGTAATTTTACGATTTTCAGAAATTATTAAAAGCAACAAGAGTAGACAAAGTGCAGTCAGAGTTTGAGATGGTTCGGTCTCGTTTTGTGAGCTACTTAGAGGAGATGTTTAGCAAAGGTCTGCAGCCGCCGCATTCACAGCCGTTTCATGAAATATATTTCTTTGGTGACGTGGCGAGTGTCCGGAAACAAATCGTAGGGTCCCCGCGAGGCGCTATACACACAGCGCTTAGCAATCCAGTACATTACTTGCAGGTAAACTTTACAATGATTATACGTTACTCTAGTTTTTATTTAGAAGACGCAATACTGGTCCTCATTACAGCGCGTAGCTGAAGGCATCTCTGGTTTTTCACTCTAAAGCTGCTGCTTGTATCAACGATTGAGTGATAGTTTCCACGCTCTTGAAAAATTTTGACAAAGATAGTATCTCCGGCATAAATTCACAAAATTTCTATTTTTTTTTCTTTGACATTAGTCACTTAAGTAACTTTGAAAATGCGAACAAAATCAGCTTTTTAAAACTTTGTTTACGGGTTAGAACTAAAATTTTTTTCGGCCTGTAAACTTCAAAGTGGGGTTTGACCAATATCCTAGTATTATTATTAAGTTAATATCACTTAGCAACGTTATGCCAAGCTCATTTGTTACCAGTGTTCGTGCTGCCATCTACCATCATTGGAGAGCGTCTCCGACAGTCTCCCGGACGTGTGCGTAGCTTACAAACTGCACCGGGAGTGCGGCAAACACATCAACCTATTTGATTGGATGCAGGCCTTTGCAGCTGTGTTGTTGCCTGACCAAGACAACGACCAAAGACAACAGGACTCCGCCCTGCAGTAAGTAGCCTTATTAAAATAGCTGTCAATACAAAACTGCCAAATCATCTGTCGTTTGAGAATATCTTTCTTCTTTGAGCGTGTGTGCTATATTAAATACATCAGGAGTGTAGAAAACATAAATCCGTTCTGGCAAACTTCGATGGTGGTGAAGTTAAGCACAAGCTAGTTTTTAAATTTATTTTTTTGATTTCACTACTTGTTTTTGCGCGGATTCTGTGCGGATTGTTTCCCCTTTTCCGTTATACCCTTTATAGATTACTATAAAAATTAGGCCTTTTATAATACAGGCAAAAATATGGTGTGTAACGGTTGAAGTGATACGTAGATATTAATTTATTTCTATGAACACTATGTAATTTAAAAATATTTGTTTCAGTATTCGATTCACACGCGCCGTTGCGGAGTTGCAGTTCCTGGGTTTCATCAAATCCTCTAAAAGAAAGACTGATCATGTGATGCGATTAACTTGGTAACACATTAAATTAATTTATTTTTGTTTGTAAGCACAATTGGAACCAAATAAATGTTTTTTGAAAACGAAAATGTATAATTTTCACCTTTTTATACAAACATAAAATGTCACCTTTACTGCCTAGTACCCTACGCTTATGACGCTTATGATGAAAATGAGATTTATTTTGAAGGTTGATTGTTTGTCCGACACCTTAAAAAATCCCGTATAAGCCTTTCCCTTTATTATTTATAGTAACAATTTTTTTTTACTTGAAAAAAAGAAAATATACTTAATTTGTCTTGGTATTTCTTAAACGAATGATACAAGGCCTCTTTTACCTAAGAATTACAAGCCGGTTAAACTAGATGTATTTGGTATATAAATGAAGTCATTGACTTAGCATAAAATACATAAGTAATATACCTATCTGCGAAATGTTCATCTTTATTAGGTTTTATTCGTCCTTGGCACCAAAGAACACATCCTGGTCCCTTCTCCATCTCTGAACAACACGTTATTACGAACAAAAGCAGTAGTGAACCCTATTTTTTACCTCGATAGTTTTATTTAAAGGACTAATTTATATCACAGAAAATTATAATTTCGTGGTATATGAAGCAAAATACGAGTTGCGAGTATTTTCAAAGCAATCGATGAATTCACAAGCACCGGTAGAAGTGGTTTCAGGAATGCATTCTTAAAAAAATCGAACAGCTCGTGAGGACAATCTTGCAAAATGAAAACTAACCCATATAGGTACCTATTAGTCCAATTAAAATTTTACTCATAGATATTTAAGTACATCTTTCTAATTTTGGGCCCTCACTGCCTACTTATATCGGTCGGTGTCTTTATAAATCTTAGTAGAATTTTAAATGATGGCGTTTAAAACGCACACAAACTAGTTAAACTCAGTTTGCAGGTTATATTTATTTATATAACTATATAATAGGAGCCTGGTAACGATAACTATGAATAATTTTAACAACAATGTTGTATAGGACTTTCTTGCTACATACAGATAGGTACTATTGCAAATAACTTTTTAAATATTATTAAAACTAGCTATAAATTAAAAAAAGTATGTACGTATCTTACAAAGGGCTGTATCTATCAAAAAAATTGCAAACAGCCGTCGTAAATTTAAGCATCGTTAATAAGGAACTAATTTTTAACATACATACATATGGTCACGTCTATGTCCCTTGCGGGGTAGACAGAGCCAACAGTCTTGAAAAGACTGAATGGCCACGTTCAGCTATTTGGCTTAATGATAGAATTGAGATTCAAATAGTGACAGGTTGTTAGCCCATAGCCTGAAAAAGAATCCCAACTTTGTAAGCCTATCCCTTAGTCGCTTTTTACGACCTCCATGGGAAAGAGAATGAGTGGTCCTATTCTTTTTTGTATTGGTGCCGGGATCCACATGGCAAATTTTAATTAATAAATTATTATTTGAAAAAGCAATGCTTAGATGGTTTGCTCACGTGTAGAGGATGAATGAAACCAGATTGACTAAGCACATAAAAATAGATTTATTTAACTCCACAACAAAACGATTGCATCTATCGAAGTGAGAAAGAAGGATTATACTTTGACCTAGACAAGGACTTATGTAAGAAGAATACAGGGATCAAGGCAAATGGAAAGATGTCATCTCTGCCTACCCCTATTGCTGAGGTATGACCTCGGCGTAAGTCTCTTCTCAAAAACCTAACCATAATTTATCTCTTAGTCAATAAAAATAAAAATAATTTTTATATACTACTAATCGAGCAAGAAGAACTTATCAGCCTTGAATCACAATTTCATGAGAAGTTGCATAGAACCGACCTCTAAAGGTTAAGAGCACATCGCACCACTTTTATTAGCATCTGTATTTTGGCACTGCCTAGGACGAGTTTAACGTAGGTATACATTTTATGACAGGCAAATCATTATGTTTAGTATTATTTTGTTACTAGCAACCCGTTCCGGCTTCGCACGGGTATTTCAGTGGGTGTATAATGTTGAAACTTTTCGTAAATAACCTATCTTTTTACTGTTTTAAAAAAACGCAAAAAAATGGGTATTGTAGGTTTATCCTTAGAAGATAGACATATACCACCGCGGACTTTTTTAAAGAACTATTAAAGAGGTGCAATTCCACCATACATTGTTTTGTTATAACTCAAAAGGTTTTGGCAGCGTTCTTGAGGAAAGCTCCTGATCGGCTTAATTTTTTCCGACCTATTAAACTAATATCGTTGTTATATTGTCAGCTTGTACAAAACCTAAACTTACTATACACATAAACCTTCCTCAAGAGTTGCTCTATCTATTGTTGAAAACTGCATGAAAATCCGTCTCGTAATTTTCGAATTTATCGCGAACAGATAAACAGACAGAGGCGGCGGGGGACTTTGTTTTCTAATATGTATCTAGTGATTTAATTCTTGACCTTTCTGTTGAGGATATTAATATACTTGTATAGGTATGACTTAGCTGCACCTTGCGTTTGCTCATTTATTATTGGTGAATAAAAAATGGCTTTTATGATACTTATTCCCTCCCAAATGGATATTAAGACCAAAAATAAATAAAAAGATGTTCGTAAAGGTGAATGTGTCAGTTTTTGGAAAAATTAAGTACCTAAGTTATAATATATTATCTGTAGGTAGGTACAATGTGCATTTTAGCATACCATTCTACATAGGTATATGTGGCAAGTGGTTTCAGATTCAGCTGTTATATGACAATAAGGAAGACATGGTTTTTTTATTTGTAATTTTTATTAACATCTTTATATGTAATTATCTACTATTTTTATTGCAATGATTGGTCGAACAGATACCTAGGTGCACCTGTGTGCGTGATCAAATTAGATTCAAGATGAGACGACGAACATTGTTGGTCTAAATAAATATCATAGGTCATCCTGAGTACCTTTGATTATAAAATAATATGAAGTAAGTAGGTGCCAATATATTGATGGTACAGGTTATTGGAAAGGTTATTATGCTAAATTTATCTAGGCTTTATCAAATTGAGTGTAATACATAGGTATGTATGTATTTAAATTTATCTAGGATAAGTTTTATGTTCATGTTAATAATACCTACCTACTTCTCTTAGTTGTATTGAATAGGCATAAAAAAGGTTTTTTTTATATGAACAGTTTTTAAGGGCACAAAATTTTGCAGTTAATAATTGACATACCTATTTCTGAATAAATAAAAATATCCGAGTTCAGTCTCAGAGAAAATAATATTCAGAATAGACTCTTAAAAGAGGGTGACCGAAAAGCACTGGTCTGCTAAGATCAAAAAACTAGTGGGCCCAAGAAATACATCGAATGGAATGAAAAGAGTGAATAAGACAAGATAAGTAAGTATGGAAAAAGCTGAAGGAGGCTTTTGTCTACCAAACACGCCGGCAGCAGCTAAACTAAGGTGAATCTATAAATAAACGGAAATAAGTTGTGAAACAAAGTCTTTAATTTGTGTTAATGTTTTGGTTATTGATTTATCTTTGCTAAAAGTCAAAGTAAAAATCAATGTACTTAAAAATTTACGTTAAAATGTTATTAATCCGATTAAAAAATACTTAGATGAAATGAAATATTGTTGTTCAACGATATATTGCGTATTGACGTGTCGTTGTGCCTATGTAATGCATGATTTATATTCAAAAATATTTTATTAATTCAAATATGTAACCACTAAATTTAGATATTTATCTTTTGTCGTTCCCTTGACCCGATACGCATTATAATTTTGGTGACAAATTATTAAGTAAATAATGAATAGAACCTTCGGATTGCTGCGTGCGCGCACACATGGACAATGGCTAGAGCTAGACGGCTGGCGGTCGCCACGTGTGTATGTAAATGTGCATGTACTTACCTGTGGTCATCGATGACCGAATCAGGGAGCCGGAATATCGACATCGTATGTTTGTTCTCCGCTGACATTACGTTAGAAGCCGGAGAAATGTATAAAAGATTTTGTCACGAGCTGTTAACCATCAGTCGCTCATCTGCCACCGACAAACTAAATTCAAAATGAAACTTGTACGTTACGTAAAATTTTTCGAATTAGTTTTAGAAGTATAAAAGCCTCATTAAACAGTTTTTAGCAGTGTTCAAGATTATAGGTGATTGTTTTGGAGTGATTACTTACAAATTGGTGATGTTTTCAGATCATTGTCGCCCTTGCCCTAGTGGCCATCGCCGCGGCCGCCCCAGCGGAGCCCGAGCCACCTAAGATCCTCAGAAGCGAATTTGAACAACAACCAGAGGGTGGTTATGTGTTCAGGTAAATAAATAATATATTTAATATGCTTACCTACTTATTTTTTTTCGGTTTTCTCAGACATATAAATTAGGTTTTTTTTGAATAATAATAAAGCATTAGCATGTTTTGAATAGTAATGCGCAATCTAAATCGTTGCTTGGTGCGTTTATTCTATTGTTTCAACAGAATATCCGTGTTTTGTTTTAAACAAGTACGTAGTCATATGTACCTACAATAATAGGAGAGTTGTAAAAATTAAAAAATATTTCAAAGGATAACCTTAATTTTCAGGGAAAATAAAGGACTGTAAAGAGTTAATTGCTTTGAGTATATTAGTAAAATTTAACCGAAATTTTCATTAAGAAATAGAAAGGTAAAACTTATTTAAGAAATAACTTATTTAAACTTAACATAAAATATACTTTTCTTCCAGTTTTGAAACTGAAAATGGAATCAACCGCAACGAAAACGGAGAATTAAAAGAAGTTCTGGATGAGGAGAACAAACCACACAATGTCGTGATTGTGCGAGGATCCTACACATACACCAACTCGGAAGGCAAACCAGAGACCGTCAACTATTTCGCCGACGAAACAGGCTTCCACGCAGAAGGCGACTCTATCCCTAAACCCGCTAGGAAGTGAACCGCCTAAAATACTAATCGATTATCGACTAATTAATCAATGGTACTGATTATTCGAATAATCGATTCAAAGTCACACGGCTAGCTTTAAGGAATATTGTAATTTCTACCATTATGCAGGCAACTGCCCCCGCATCCTTGTTGCTCGTTGCAAATGATGCACACTGCCATATTTTGTACTTTTATGTGATTTTTGTTATGTTTTTTATAAGAATGGAATTGTAAATAAAGGGCGATTTCCACTACCTTCTTTATATTTATTTTTCGTTATTACTTCAGTTCCTAGCATAATTTAAAATACACTCTAAATTCATAGATGAGTAAAGAATGAGAGTGGGTACGTCATGCTTGCTGTACGTGTTGATCTCTTACACAAGATGTCACCTAGAGCGTTACGTACCGGAGGCTTATAACTGGAAAAATGTTTTTGAAATATTGAACTTAACAACATAAGAAGTACAACAAGGCTAACTAATAATGTCTTGTTATAGATACCAGACTGTTGCTACTATTACTTGTTATCTCATTGCCACTTTAATTGAGTCTATATAAGGTTATCCAGTTGTCTAGACATTTGTACGAAAACCGTAAACGTTTCAAATCCGGAATAGGATGTTCATTTATTTCCATTGTAATTGAATATTATGATTTCGTGCGTTCCATACATAATAAAGACAGTGTATTTTCAGTCGTAAATTAAAACAAAATAAAGTACTCTTGGGCATTCATTCAATTATCAATGCAAGGTTGACATCATTATTTGTAATGTGATTTTTTTTTAATAAATGAAATTAGTTTGGGGATAAAAAAATTGCGCATTAAAATCGAGGGTAAACGTTCTGTCGTGTGTGATCACTCCATCACTTTCCTTGAATATTGTAGGAGGCGACCAAGGGAGTGCAAGCATTATCCAAGCTGATTAAGGTTCTCTTGAATTGTGTGAATAATTTATTTCCGGATGGTGAACATATGCTATGTTTTGGTTCTTATAGAACTAGTACACTAGACTAGTACTATAGGCCTAGTAATTATAAGAATTCCCTAGAGGGCAAATTACTCGTATGATATAGCCAGTCTGTGAGCTAGCAGCAAGTTGAAGTGCGAGTGAACTGGCACATTCGTACTCGTGTAAGGTATCTTAATAGCTTATACCAAGGTGACTCGTCTAGGCAATATATATATATTTCAATGGCCAAATTATGACTCATACATTAAAATGGTAAAGATTCTTTGATTCTTCAATTAAAAACGTAAGATACCTACTTGAATGTGTCCAAATTAAGAGTAGGTATAAAAAATATTCTTGTTGACTATGGATAGGAATATTTTACATCAAAAAGTAATAACTAATGTCACAGATTTGCAAACACACATAGTTCCTCTGTCCCAAATGAATATAATAGTTTGCCGTGTTTGTATTTTATGTCTGTCCATCCGCACGTTTTTTCAGATACCCTATAAGTTGTACTTATTTTGGCATGAATTTACTTACCTTATACATAACACAAAAACAACTTCAAAAAAGTGGTAAAAATTTTATAGGGTACCTGCCCTATGCGGAAAGTGGAGGAAAAATTCGTTGTCTAGCGTACCGTACCTCATAGGGTATTGCAGAATACTTTAAAATATTGCGAGCTAGTATTGTAGTACTCGTAATTAATAACATAGCAATCAGTTTGAATAATATAGGTTTTACGAGTTTACTATAAAACGCTATGATAAGCGATTGATTTATAGAAAGTAAAAGTAAAATTTTTTTATTTCATTAAGCCTTTAATGGAAATATGGAATTTCACGAGTTTAGTCAATATTTTATCTCATGAACATAGCAGTATGATTGCACATGACCCTAGTGAGATAAGACGATCTTATATAATACAAATCTGTCGAGTACCTGTTCAACCGTCATTGTCTCAAGTTGCTACAAGCAAAGCACAAATGAAATACTTCGGAATAAACAATACGCATACGCAATCTTACGGCGTCTACTGAATCTTAATTAATACGTATCTTGGACACAAAAAGTCAATTATTTTAGTAATGATATTAAACCTCTAACTAGACGAAAAATATTCAATGCGTGTAATTAACCCACACAGATATTTCTGAGGGTATTTAATTTGTGAACAAGATTTGTATCTTCGCTCTTAATGTCGAATAACAACGTTTTTAGTCATTTTTCATGAAAAAATTGTGTTCGATGCTATTTTAGGCTAGGTATGCATTTAGAAATGACTAAGCGTTTTTTAATATCATCAGTACTACCTACTTATTAAGATTATAAATACTTTAATGATACGTGCATCGGTTTCGGTTGTTCATTCTGGATTCACGTGTTTTTATTATAGTTCTAATTATATTTTACCGATATCACCGATTTGTTAGGTCATACTGCTTCTAGTTACTATAAGTAGGCATTTGGTAGCTATACGATCTAAAAACAAAAACTTTTTAGGTAGTATAGATAGTATCTACCTAAAAAGTTTTTGTTTTTTTTTTATCTTCAATTTCCCATCTGTGACAAAATATAAATTTTCAATGTTGATAAAATATAGGTAGCTATCATTCCTATCTTATAATATTGACTACACAACAAAAGGTTTAGTTAAAAAAGGTCTATGATACTTTATTTAATATTTTTTTCTATATTCTTCTTCTAAAACTTCTAAATATCAAGAGGTCGTAATAACAAAACGCACTCCAATTTTTTATTCTGTTGAATGCAGTCCGATATGCGGGAGAAATAACTGAGGGAAATGTCCGTGGAAAACTGAAGGATTGTTGAATAAAAGTCCACTGCAGCCTCCCCAGATATGGGGGGATTTTACCCATTGTCACCACGTCGGGCAGGCGGGTATGACCGCAGTGCCTATTGATTCTATTCATATCAGCGTAAGAGGCGCTGCTGCCCACCTCCCGCTTAATTCCTTGATCGCCTCTTACGATACCCACGGGAAGCTGGTTGTATTCAACTCTGCCGGCACCATACACCTGAATTAATAGAAATTTATGGAGAGCAAATTAAAAGGCTTTTGAGAAAGTAAAAACTATATTACAAATTGCTAGTATTTGGCTTTTTATATTCAAATAATAATGACATACATATCCCTTTACATAATATATTTCTTTGAAATACCTGGTTGACTGGAAGAAATCCCTCACAGGGATAAGTCCGCCCTTGTACGTCGTTATTTTCAATGTATTTTATGTATTACTTATAATTTGTTATGTACAATAAAGAATTTACAAACAAACAAACAGACATTATTAAGCTCGATGGCCACCCCTTGACTATGATTCTGATCGAGTAGACAAGCTGACGTCTCTACCATCTTGTTAACAACTCTCCCAAAGGAGCCAGTCTTAATAGTCTGATAACTCTGGCCTAAATATGACTCTTATAAATAATATCCCTGAAGTGTTTTGTACATTTAATAAAAAGGTACCTGATTATGATGAATGCGGAAAACTGGATGTCATTTCAGTATGGATAATATTCCAATGAATAAATGCTTATTGAGTACCAAAATTAATCTGGTGATAACTATATTATGCTAAGAAAATGGTTTACTTACCTAATAACTATGGCCAGTAACGACAAACAAGTGTTTCATTTTGCAGTAAAGACCACCGTAGTACAAAGTGTTCTGCAACATAATTGGGTGAAACAATGTGCAGCAAGTAACATTAACATAATTTAGGGTTAAAATTGCTAAGCGTCTACCTCTCGTGTTGTACAAATGCTGAATACATGTATAATTCGGTTAATGACAGCTGGTGGGTAAAAGGGACGTGTATGAAACTCACGTTTGAACGATGGCACAACAAAAAATATCAGCACAAAGCAACCCTGCTAACTATAAATGGAATATTCGGATCTCACGGTAACAGTAGCTCATTGAGAACGCTGTGCAACTAGTCTTGTTGAAGCTTCATTAAGGTAACATTTGTTAATTAACAGTGTTTAATTATATTCTGCAGAGCAGACTTTTGAGTGAAATTTGAGATGTGTTATACATATATTTATGTAAGGAGATGTAAATCCTGAGGGATTTAGTACCCCTCAACGTGAGTTTGCTTATTTTTATTTCACGGCTACATTGTTTGATCAATTTGAAATATAAATTAGATATTGCAGAATTTAACAAAGAAAAAGCAGAAGCGAAATGTACCCTTAGAAATCAAGATTGGTGATTCCGAATTTACAAACAAAAGATATAAATAAAATAGAGAAAAAATAAAAAGAACACAAAAAATATTATTATTGCATAGAGTTTTAAGGTGGTTGGTGGTTGTGTGATTCCTGGTACCGGTATTATAAAGAAAACAGAATGAAGAGTATATATGAGTTATAAGGACCATGGGAAGTATTGATCATTGATTCCCCGTGGCAAGAATCTGATATTGTAAATTATTTTGAAAATAAAAGAAATATAACTTTACTTGTTGTGGGTCTACTGGAAGAAATTCCTACAAAATTATATATGTTATTGTTACGTATTTATTATGCAAAAAAAAAAAATAACTGGACGTCATAAATAATGAGACTTTATTAAAATGTTGATGATGTCATCAAGGTGAGCTGATGATAACGGAATTTTTTGCCAAATGTAATTAAAAATTTGTCATTGCCAACAAAAATAAATTAATTTTGTGAATATGTGAAGTAAATAAAAAAAAAAAAAGAAGTCTAACATTTTATTCATTTAAACACTTAACAAACGGACTGTACTAGGAATTCAATGAAATAAACTTATCAACGTCCTCTTAAATTCATATTGCTGACATTCAAACTTTACTGTAATTTTTAATGCGAAAGTCTGTTTGTCGATCTGATTCCGCTTTCACAGTTAAACGGCAAGTCAAACAAAATTTACTTCTTTTCTGGAAATTCCTCTGGTAACTGGAACTTGGCTGGAAAAGAAAGAATTGTAGAAAGACGAGGGCTGGGACCATGGACCATTTTCTTCATAGCGTAAATATTATCAATCAAGTTTTCCCTGAAGCGAAAGCTCTTCATATTTAGGTAATTTGTAAATAGACTAATAAAACTACCATAACATAACATTGTTTCACATTTTAACTTGAAAGTACGTTCACGTACGCTCCAACCGCATAAAATGAAAAATCACGTTATTTTCCGTTCTCGTGGTAATTTCGGCAAATCGTTTCTTAATGCACTCACCCCAGTCCACCCCATAAGGTTCCAACATGCCCAATTGCAAATCGATTTTGCGTTATTATGCCAGTCAGTGCCCTCTTTTTCGATAATAATTATAGTTATATACTTTTTTAGATAATATTACATGGTCACACTTTCACATAATCCTTATTATACAGATGACTCGCGCAATAATCCTCGTGCTGCTATTCTGCTCGCTATCGTCATGTCAGTCTTCTTCGGCGGCGACGCCGTCACTGACACCGCTTCCAACAGTGGGTCCTACTCCGTTCCCTTTCACCCCGACTCCGTTCGCTCCTACCCCTTTTACCCCGACTCCATTTGCTCCATCCCCTTTCGCCCCAGGTTTCAATAACCGCTTCAATTATCCGTACAATCCACAAGCAGGACCAGCTGTTCCTATTCTCTCGTTTACCAATGACCATGGCGCGGCAGGAACTTATTCGTACAGGTAAAAAGTATAAGATTTTATGTTCAGTAACGAATAAAAATAATTTAATTTGGAGAACTTCGTAAAGGTATTAGTGAGAACCCCTGGGAGAGATCCGGAGTCTGTCTATGACTACAAATCAGGAGTGAATAAGATTGGGTTTCAATGCAATAATTAGTATAGTACGCTGACATGCGATAGGAGAGAATCTTAAACAGAAAAGAAATTGAAATTATAAATTTAGTTGTAATAAAATCATTTTCTATTTCAGTTTTACGACTGCTGATGGCAAGCAAGCGCAGGAGAGTGGCTTCTTAAAGGATGCCTATATTGATAACAACGGCGAGCCTCAAGGGACTCAGGTAACTCTTTTACATAAAAAGATACTAATATCAACACAAAAACCCACCGAATGGGCTTCTGACCGATGGATGGTGCCTTAAGAATTTTGCAAATTCCCACGTGCTTTCATGGCCCTGGTAGAGGCTAGACTTATAATAAATATTTTAATGCAAAGCTTCGGAATGTTAATTCTTTGTGATGTGAATAACCTTTCTATTATTTCGAATTTTTGGACACAAATGTCACGAACACAAAAGCTGGCTATTACCTGACAACCAGACAAGTAGTACAAATCTACTCTTTAAAAAAATATTAAGTTGCAAAAAATGCTAATTTAACCTTTTTCAGGTGGTTCAGGGTAGTTACGCCTATGTAGCACCGGATGGTACTCCAATTCAAGTGAGCTATGTTGCAGATGAAAATGGTACAGTATACATATAACGCAATCATTTTAAAATTATGTTTATGTATCAGTAATTTTATGAAAATTATTAATGTAGTATTTTTATTATAATGAAAAACAGATATAACGAAAAAGTCTCTATACTTTTGATGCTATCAAATGAGTGTACATAATTATTAAAGTAATTGGTTATATGAATGTAAATTTTATGTCATATAATGAAATTGTAATTGTGATTGGTTTGCAGGATTCAGACCATCAGGTGTTCACATTCCCGCAGACGGCAAAGCGATCGTTCCTCCGGTTGTACCTCCCATTCCCGGCGTTCCTCCCGTCCCACTCGTAGATGGCAAGATTGACCCCACCCACAACAGATATCATCACTTCTACAACAATGGCTATAATCGCCCTTACGACCCTAGGTATCCTTATGACCCTCGCTACCCAGCTGACCCCCGATACCCTGTTGATCCCCGGTACCCTGTTGACCCCAGATACCTAGCTGATCGCAGATATCCAGCAGATCCCAGATTTCCATTCAACTCCAGATATCCCTTAGACAATAGGTACCCTTACGACCCAACAAAGTACAATTCTTTATACAACCCTTACAACAATTTCAGTAACGGTTTGATTAGCAACAAAGCGCCTAATAAAGAGACAACCAAGAAGGAGACGTCATAAAACCGAGAAATTTATGCGTGAAATCGATGTAATTTATAGATATAAGTATTAATGTACTTTTATTGAAATTAAATGAAATGGCTACATTCGTGTTGATAATTTACCTGTTATTCTTTCAAGTATAACATTATGCAGATTTCTTTCTCGATGTCGTCAATTTTTCACGGACGTTCGATAAAATCGAATTTCATACATGTCAATAACATCTGAAAATTTACGAACAGGTCAAGCCTTGTATGTTGCCTTGTAACTTGCGATAATACTTTTTATAAGAATTTCTATCCATACTATTATTGTATGGTAAAATTTGTATAATAAAATTAATTATTGTTATTAACATAAATCTGACCTTTCAAATGTATCACGTTTCTCATCACACATGTGATATCAAGTTTTGAGAAAAATTAATAGGGAATTTACTCAAAAAATCTACAGAAGAACTAGTTCTCGTAAGGTTTTCTTGAATGTTATTAGGTTTATTAAAATCGATGGACTTAAGTGGTTTTTCTAAATATTACTTCAGTGCAAAACATAGTTAAGTAATCTACTCGTACAAAAACAGTGCTCAATGATAGGTGATAAAACCTGTGTATGAATTCTTGAGCTATGTCTATTTTTATTTTGTGTCCTTGTTGTTGAGTATTTTCAAACAATAAGGTTAAACATTAATTAAAGATAATTTACGTAGATAATGTTCATTTTATTTTACTTCCTGTTAAAGCCAAGCTTATTTCATGCTGCTCTGTTAGCACAGCGTGTGTAAGCTATTTCTCTGCCCACGCAAGTTGTAAAAATCAATCAAGGAAAAGCTGATAAACTTAGGATTCTTCTCATAATTCATCTCGAAATTATTTTGTAATTTCTTCATCACCAAGCGTTTAACGTTGTTTTCTAGTGACTACCGGCTACAGTGGTCTGCCTTGTAAGCGAAAAAGACGTGACATGTACATACACGTCACGTCTTTTTCATATTTGTACACATGTATAAATATGATTCAAGCCAGGTTAGGTTTCCATATTATGGTAACTGAGTCACAGAAATCAGGTTTACCTAAATCGTTCCATGCAATTCTTGACTTTCCTCAGACATCGCTGGATTAGATACTTGTATCTATTCGTATATAGGTCTTGTATATTGTATTTAGGCAAATTAGTTAACTCACCTAGTTGGAACAGGGTGTAATTATTAAAATCATTTAATCTGAAACAGTTGTAAATAGTGATCTGGATATACATAGTCCCTGCTTGAAGTATGGTAAGAATTAACATAAATGTCTAATTACGTAATAATTAAAGAGATATTGAAGAATATTCTGATGATTTCATTAATTTATTAATGTGGAAGACAACCGTTGAGACGAAGTCAATTGTTGCACAAAAGTTGAGGCTCGTAGCCGCAGGTCTAACTTTAATCAATAGTTTGACCACAATGACATATGTAATAAAAATAACACAATAGCACATAACACATCAATATAAATGACATTTGGCATAGATAAATGCGGAATTCAATCAATACAAAAGGGAAAAGTTGTCAATAACTCTTATCAACTAGCTACCGGAGAAAATATAGAACCAATAGACGATACAATAGGATACAAGTATTTAGGTTACTATCAGACACGTCAAATTAAGGAAAAAGAAGCTAAAACAACATTATCAAATAAATTCAAAACTAGACTCCATAAAATATTGAACACTCATTTAAATTCAAAAAACACTACTAAAGCTATAAATGCATTTGCGATACCTACACTCACCTACTCTTTTGGTATTATTCACTGGTCACAAACTGATTTAAAAAAGCACCAACGGACAATTAATACTCAATTAACGAAATATAGAAAACATCACCCGAAATCATGCATCCAACGCCTAACACTCCCCAGGCAGGAAGGAGGCCGCGGTATTATAGATATACAAAACCTGCACAACAAACAAATAACCACACTTCGTTCATTCTTTCATTCTCAAATTTCACCATTACACAAAGCCATAGTTCAAGCAGACGATAAATACACACCCCTTAATCTTCGAGATTCATCCAAGCAACCTAACGAAAATATTACTACCCCGCAAGAAAAGATTGAGACATGGCAGCAAAAATCCCTACACGGGAGACACCGTCACGACCTCACCAACCCTAACGCCGACAAAACAGCGTCGAACGCGTGGTTGAAGAGGGGCGAACTGTTTCCCGAGACAGAGGGATTTATGCTAGCTATCCAAGATCAAATTGTAAATACAAGAAACTATCAGAAACATATAATTCGTGACCTCAACCTCCAATCCGATCTCTGTCGCCATTGTCACAGTGCTTCAGAAACAATACAGCACATTACCAGCGCATGTAGATCCATTACACAAACAGATTATAAACACAGACATGACCAAATTGCAGCTATCATCCACCAATATCTTGCATTTAAACACAAATTGATTCCTGAAAAAACAGCTTATTATAAATACTCCCCACAAACTGTACTAGATAATGCGCAATATAAAATATACTGGGACAGAACAATCATTACCGATAAGACTATTCACCACAATAGACCTGATATTACCTTTTTTGATAAAAATAGCAAAACCGTTTACCTTATCGACATAGCCGTTCCAAATACCCATAACCTCACATCCACACACACTGAGAAACTAACAAAATATAGAGATCTAGCTATCGAATTAAAAACACAATGGCGTGTAGACAGCGTAAAAACTATCCCAATAATTATTTCAGCTACTGGCGTTATACCTACGACTCTCCGTAATAGTTTAGAAAGCCTACAAATTCACCCTCTTACTTATATTCTCCTACAGAAAGCTGCAATCCTTAATACCTGCAGAATAGTCAGAAAATTCCTTTCTCTTGACTAAAATTTTGTTCTTTCCTCCACTTATTTCTATACAATATTTTTGCTTGGTCAAAAGCCCGTAAAAATATTTAATTCCCCTGAAAAGGGTGTAAAAAATTGCATAAAAACATAATAATAATAATAATAATCTTTATTGCAGCTATAAAATGCCATATCACATAAATTAAATTAAATTAAAATTATTTAAGGTCTAAATTAAATAATAGTGTATATTCTTAACCTAGTTTACTTACTAGGTCGTCACCGCCGGTTCTCGCACCGATGCACATCAATCCAGTACCTGTATATAGGACTGTTAAAACTACCACTCACCGCCCGTAATATACCGTTATTAGAGCAACATAATCTTTCCCAAAAAGAGGCTATGCGTGCTCTCACAATAGCAAAGAAATCGGGCACTCTCGCCTCGGCGAACATTTCTGATGCACTACAGTAACGTGGCAGTCGCATGAGAGTGCGAAATGCATCATTATACTGCACCCTCATGGAACTGTAAGCCTTTTTCGTAAAGTCAGTCCAAAGCTGACAAGTATACAAACATTGGCAGTAGGCATTGAATAATGTCAACTTAACCACGTCACTACACTTGCCAAACCTCCGTGCCAACATGTTACACCGAACCGAGAGCGCCCGACGTTCTCTGTCTATATCCTGGTCATCCCTGAGGTCAGGGGTAAGAATATGGCCTAAATATCTGAACCGTTGCACAGCCCGAACTGCGGAACCATTTAGTTTTACCTCAGGTATATTTTCTGGACCACTTCCTGCCTTAAAAATTAGCATTTCAGTTTTGCTAGCATTGTATTTCAGTCCGTGCGCATTAGCATAATGTTCACAAACCGAAAGTAACTTGGCCAAACCTTTAATAGAGGGGCTGAGTAGCACCATATCATCAGCATAGCTGAGATTATTCACACATTGGCCTCCTACCCAACAGCCAATTCCTGTGCTCCTCAGCTCCTCTATCAGCCCATTGACGTATACATTGAAGAGATCCGGAGAGGTTAAGCCCCCTTGACGTACACCGCATTCTAGTCTGTATTCACTAGAAGTCGCGTCGCCCCATTTTACATGATTAGTTTGGCTTCCATACCAGTACCTCAACAGGTCCACTAATGCAAGTGGTACTCCCGAGACCAGCAATTTGCTCCAGAGAATTTCATAATTCACAAGATCAAACGCCCGGCTCAAGTCCAGAAAACATGCATATACCGTTGTACCTCGACTTTTATAATAGTTAACGGTATATTTTAGAGTAAATATAGCGGAATCTGTCGAGAGACCAGGGCGAAAACCAAACTGCGCATCATCTATCTTCAAATTTTTAAGCAGCTCGGGCTGTATCAACCGCTCAAATATCTTCCCCATAATAGTCCCTAGAGAAATGGGTCGATAGTTACTGGAGGATCCCACATTCCCGGTCTTATTTTTGACAATAGGGACAACAACGGTCTTCATGAGATCGGGCGGTAAGTATGAGTATTTTACACACAGATTAAATAGAGCAGTTAACTTAGGGCACAGTTTATCCCCAGCATATAAAACGTGTTCCAGGCTGAGATCATCATGACCCGGAGATTTTCCTGACTTTATTCCTTTAACTGCCTCTACGACATCCTCTTCAGAGAATACCACTATATCCTCCGTGTTCGGGTTAAGGCAGTAAGAACTCCGGAGTACCGGCAGGGGTTCTACCTTGAAAGCAGTGGCAAACAAATCTGCTATTTGCTTGTGTTGACGCAGACCATCCACAGTTGCGGGCAGAGTTTGTTTAAAATCAAACTTTTTTGTTTCCTTCCAAAATTTTGGGAAATTTTTTTCCTTTCTATGTTTGGCCAGAATATCTAATTTAATTTTTTCAAAATTATTTTGACACCATTTAAGTTTATTTTTAAATGTTTTTCTACTATTTATCATAGCCTCATAACTATGTCCCGTGGATGGCTTGCCCGACCAGACCCAATTATTAAAGTTGAGTCTGTAAAGCTGGTGATGTTGCTTTACATGGAGATTCCAGCCAGTCACCTGCTTGTGCCTACTTGTTTTATTCGTGCGAGAACCGGAAGACTTAACGGCTGCTTGTCGTAAAACACTCACTATATTGTTATACAAGTTTCTTATAAATAGTTGATGGTCATTGATTTTAAAACATGACTTGCCAGTACAATTATCACAGATTAAAATATGATTGATGCGTTCAAGATTAGCCTCACAATGATTAAAATAACAACCCTTTTGACTAGCATCTCTTATACCCCATCTTACTCCGGCAGAAACATTCACATCCTTTGTTGTGATACCTTCCATCATCACACCGATATTGCATTTAACACGCAACGGAAAATGATCCGACCACGAAACGTCATTGATCACACTGATCTCATCAATCGCCTCCCAGCCAGCCTGCGAGGCGACGCAATGATCCAGCCAGCGATGGGTACCATGAGCATCGCTTAAAAATGTGAATGTTTCTGATTCAATTCCTAGCTTCTCAATATCCGCACAATGCCATTTTTGTTCATCACAGAAACTTAATAATTCTCGTCCAAATTTTGTACCCGGATGGGAGTTGAAATCACCCATGATAAAGGCAGATTGTATACCGCTTTCCTCGACGATAGCACTCACCTGAGATAAACAAGTTATAAACTCTGTGAGATTGTCAGGTTCGTCCGTAGGCAAATTATGGTCCAGCGAGTCGGAGGTCTCAAAAAAAACCAAAATTTAAAATACTAATTTATTAAAAGAATGAAATTACAAGTTATAATTACGACTAATTACAAGTAAGTGCATGGGTCGAAGTGTGAAGCCCAAGTGGCCGAGGCGTCCGGTCTCCGGGCGGGCGTCGAGGCTTGCACGTGCTGCTGCGTCGGCACTTTACTTCACTTGCGCAATTCATTGCATCGGTGCCGTGTGCAATGATGTGACAGGTCAGCGGTCTTCCTATAGGACAATCCCGTAACACCTCCACCCTTAGAAACGCAACTATTTTAGGTTCTTTAACGAAAATGTTGCGTTCGATATTCTGTTTGCAGGGCTTGGGATGCTGTATATAGTTGTGGATCTGGAAGTTTCTTCAGTCTTCGGGATATCGTCTGTGGTTCCAGGATTCTGTCTTCGGTTCATATATTTGCGGCTTAATATAACCGTAGCTGCGACTGCAGTGATGCTCAGCAATACATATAATGGTACTGTAGTGTGGTATAGGGATGCTGTATTCACTTCGTCCATTTCCATGGGTTTCTGGGATAAAACTCTATCTTGAATGTTCCGAAGCATCTTCAGGTCGATAGAATTAAGAGTTATCGCTGGCTGCGATGAGATGTGTAGGTCCGGGTTATCGGGGATGTTGAATATCTTGACGGGTTGTCCTTCGACGCGATCTTGAGAGTTGTAGATGGTGAAGTCATCTGTTTGAACTGAACACCGACGTGGAATAGTAATGAGATGGCTACGATGCAGAATTCGGTATTCATCTCGCTCACATGTAAATCGTACTTTGGTTGGCCGTGGAAGAGTTAGGATGTAATGTCTGTCATCCAACTTTTCTAGCGTCTCTCTTGTAAGATTGACGGTGATCTGCTGGCAGGAGTCGTCGATGGCCTGTCTGAAGATGAGTGTCTGGATACAGTCAGAATCCGATCTAATTTGCTGGTAAGTTGTTGGTTGACATAGGTATCGAGATTGTATCTTCGGGCATTCTGCCTCTATGTACATGTACTCTTTACCGTTGGTTGCTAGTAAAGGATGAGGGGGTATTAGGATTTGGTTATATTGGTTGGGTACTATAGGTAATTTATAAAGATCATAGGTTTCTGTTGAAAGTATTGGAAACTTGAAAACTATAACTATTTGTCTATTCATATAATATGAACCTGCCTGTATGATATTATAATAGTCTCTTAAATCTATATCTAATAATTGTTCGTTATTATATAATTCCTTAAGTTTTCTAATAATCTTACTTAAAATGTCGACTCTTAACATCGAGTGATGGACACTTGATGTACGAGTGAACGCCAATATATCTTCTATTCTGCGTAATTCGTTTGAGAGTTCATCTATATTATTGGTGACGATCGATAAGAACTGAGCTAACTTAGCGTATTTTATCAGATTGCTATTCTTATGGATCTCGTCGTCTAGAAGGATATTCAATGTATGGTTAAGTTTCTTTTGATTTTCTACTAGACTAACTAATACACTCGCATGATGAGCCATCCACTCCTTATTTAAGCTAACGTGGGTATTATAGTTACTAGCTAATTTCTTTTGATTGGTTTCAAGAGATTCAATGGCCTTATTATAGTTTATAGCGTCTGTATAATCTAAATTTCCTGTTATACTTTTTATCATAGACCCTAGACCATCTACGAGACCTCTTCGTAAACGATGGGGTTCTAGACTGTCCAGTTCGTATGTTGTTTTATTTAATTTGTTACTTAAGTAATCTACCTGGTGTTCAAATATTTGATAAGTATCATTAGGTAATCTAACTTTTAGTTCTACGATTTGGTGTTTAACAAGTTCAATATGTTTCTCAATGCTACTAAGCTCAATGTATTGTAGGAAGGAGTGGTCATGTGTTACTAGTCTAGTAGGTCCCAATTTGAAGGGCAAAAGTCCAGGTCCGTCTTCCAGGCTGTCAACTTGAACTTCTTGCGCTCGTGTCACGGTCAGAGTTAGGAGTAACCTGCAACAATTTTGCTGACTTGGGGATTCTTTTCAGTCTAACTTTTGCAATTGGGCCGCGCTTTTTAGAAGTATAGATATGGATCGGCAAATCCGCCAATACAGTATCTTGGGTATATCTTGGGGCTATCTTTTGCCTACTGGCTGAAGGGTTGGTTATAAAAACTTGTTGTTGGGGTTGGTATTCTATTTCCGGCTCGCGATTTTTATTTCGGTTCTCTATAATAGCCTCACGTTCAACGGTGGTAGAGTCATGTATTAGTTCGTACACTGTCTTCATTCGGTCTTTGTGTGTTTGTAGGTACTGTTGCATTAAGTGTCCAGTAACATCTATGTCTATGGGATCTCGGGGGTTAAAGTGGCCATTTATTAGATCATATGGTCTACACTTAGTAAAACTATGTACGGAACTATTGTAAGCTATGAGAGCATAAGGCATTAGATTAACAATGGGCTCTGTTTTTTGTTGGATACTAAGAATACGGAGATGTTCAAGAAGGGTAGAATGGAATCGTTCTATGTTGCCATTATCACTAGGTGTATGGGCCAAGGTCTTGTGGTGTGTTATTTTATGTAATCTTACGAACTCTGAAAACATTTGGTTATTAAACTCTGGTCCCTGGTCGGTGACTATTGTTAAGGGAAGTCCATGATGGGTACAGAATGTTAGGAGCCCTTGTAGGATGCTGAGTGCTGTACCATCCCTAAGGATGTATGCCTGTGCATATTTCGAGAAAACGTCAATGAAAGTTAGATATTTCTCGTTTTGGGCAGTGAAAAGATCCATATGGACTACTTCGAAGGGCTTAGACACAGGTGGGACAAGATTAAATTGTGGCTTAACGGGGTTTCTGTCATATTTAGCCTGCCCGCATATGGTACATTCTCCTATAAATTTTGCGATGTGTTCTTTCATCTTGGGCCAAAAGTAGCGATGAGAAAGGGACAAGAAACATTCATTTATACCACGATGGTTAGTTTTGCCATTGTGATAGTTGCTGATTATTTCTTGTTGCCTCAAGTACTGTTTGACATTCTCTATTTCACTTTTACAAAGTACAAGGTTCATAGCTGAATTTTTGAAATTATTTTGAATGATAGGTATGATTGAATACATCGCAAGTGGGGGGTTTAACAACATACCAGTCTTAACTTTAGGATTTACATATTCTTTGACTGTATTAATAACTTCTTGTTCTAAATTTGATTCCGAAATCTGTACTGAAACTCGGGTATGTGTATCAAATGGTTTAGTTACGACAGGTCGCTTTTTTACGTCACCTACGATAGTTATGACGAGCTGTCGGTGAAATTTATTAAGGGGTTCATCGGTAATGGGGACTTCTAATATCGGGTTCTCCTCACTGGTATGTACCGTGGCTGTTGTGGAACCCTGTAATGTCTGTGGTTTTTCTGATGGATTACCTATTATGGACTGTAGGTCGTCTAACAATTGGTCTAATTCTTCATTGTGAATTTCTACCCTAGACAGTGCGTCGGCGTTCGTATTGCTTTTGCCTTTTTTGTATATGACACTGAAATCGTACTCGCTTAATTTCAGTTTCCATCTTGTAAGCCGAGAATTGGGTTCACGCAGACTCATTAGCCACTGGAGTGGTTTATGATCTGTTAACACCTTAAATTTTCTACCAAACAAGTATGGCCTGAAATACTTGGTGGCCCAAACTATGGCTAATAGCTCTTTCTCTATTGTGCTATAGTTGGTCTCACTGGTATTAAGAGTACGAGACGCGTAGGATATAGGTTTGTCGGAACCTATGGGCCCTTGAGATAATATGGCTCCGATTGCGAAGTTACTTGCGTCTGTAGTCAGTATGAATTCTTTTTCAAAGTCAGGGTATTTAAGTATGGGGTCATTTGTCAGTAAGCTTTTACATGTCTCAAAACACTTAACGTAAGCCGGATTATCAATTGATATTCTCTGACCTTTCTTAAGACAGTGGGTCATTGGCTTGGTTATACGGGCAAAATCTGGTATGAATTTTCGGTAGTAACCGAGGAGGCCTAAAAATTGTTTGATTTCCTTACTGGTTTTGGGGATTGGATATTTAACTATTGCGGATATTTTATCGGGATTTGGCTTGATACCGTCACGAGTTATGACGTGACCTAAATAGGCAGTCTCAAGCTTGAGGAACTCTGACTTGTCCATTTGTACTTTGAAGTTAGATTCCCTGAGTCTCTGAAAAACCTTTTCAAGGTTAAGGATGTGCTCTTGGAGAGAAGTACTAAAGACTATTATGTCGTCCAAGTATACCAGGCATATTTCATTTTGAAGGCCTCTAAGGACATTGTCCATCACTCTTTGAAAGGTTGATGGCGCATTTTTTAATCCCATCGGCATCCGAAGGAATTCAAAGTGCCCGTGCTCTACATTGAAGGCTGTTTTAGGTATATCTTGTGGATTCATTTCGCATTGATAAAATCCGGACGCCAAATCAAGTGTAGTGAAGTATTGACACTTTCCTAGCTTGTCAAGTACGTCATTGATGTTCGGTATAGGGTACTTGTCGTCAATAGTCTTTTCGTTTAGTTTACGAAAATCGACAACTAAACGCCATTTTTGTTTGCCGGATGCATCTAATTTCTTGGGAACTACCCAGATGGGGGAGCTCCATGCAGACTCCGAGGGCCTTATTATTCCCTGATCTAACATTTTTTGAATTTGATCACGGACTTCTTGTCTGTGTATAAAGGGATACCTGTGGCTTTTAGTGTAGATCGGTACCTCATCCGTGGTTTTAATAGAATGTTTAACTTGGTTGGTGAATGTCAAGGCTTCACCATCAATATAAAATATATCTGAGTATTGTGAGCAAAGCTGTAGTAGGTTGGCTTTCTCTTCTGCGTTGAGGTGGTCTGTACGTAGACGCGACAGAACCTCTTGGGTTCGCTTAGACATGGGCTGCTGATCTATGCTAGCACTATCGACATTGAACAGTTCGGCATTCGCGGGTCTATCCAAAGATAATATAACATCGTGATCGGATGGGTTTTCAATTTCTATCACACCGCGATTGTTCTTAACTGAGGTTATACATTCATGAATTAGGCAGTTACACAATACTTGTTCCGGTATATAAGCATCACCGTCCCCTACATTGATAGGAAGTCTAAGTAACTTAGAAGATTTAGCTGGTATGATATCCTCGTAGAGGTTAACGTTGCGCGAGTTATACATTTTGATAGGGTTGGACGCGTTGCTAGTTACTATTATTAAGTCTTTAAGATCAAGTTTGGCTTCCCATTGGGTGAGCAAATCTAACCCTATTAATCCATCAAAGAACTCGTGAAAGTCATAAAGGAATAATGTAATGTCATTATCACAATTGAATTCTTGGAAACACGGTAAAGTTATAGAATGATCACTTTTAGAAGTACCGTGTATATTAGTTATTTGAAAGGGGTCATAATTCAATTGCACATGAGGGTAGTATTTCTTTGCTGCAATGGGACTAAGGAAAGATTGGTTTGCGCCAGTGTCCAATAGAAGTTTAAGAGGGGGATCAGTTATCTGCACATAGGGTAACTGTCGTTGTGTTTGCAGATTAACTTCTATTTTAACTTTTTTGTAAGGCTGGCTATCTGAAAATCCTCAGCTTGGCTAGACGATGGCTGGGGAAGGTTATCTGTCTGTCCATTATAAGTCACTTCCGATATACTCGGTCCTTGTCCAGTATACAGGTTTTCGTCAAAAACATTATAGTTAGTCCTGTCGTAGTCAATAGGTTCAACGTAGTTATAGTTATTATAGTCACTATAGTCTGGTTCGTAATACACGGGGTAGTAATTATAATCAGAATCATAAGCATAACACTCGTTCAGATTCACATCTCGAGATTTGAAATAATTTGTGGGAGGCGGATTGCCATGTTTGGTCCAGTCATGGCCACTAGGTGGTAAAACTCTTGGTGTAAAATGATTAACGCCGCTCATAGGGCGAGGACCGGCATTATTATTAAAATTTCGATTTGGTAATCTGAACATATTACTATTGGCATTATAATTTCGAGGTGGTGCTGCGAACATCTGTTGGGTGCGTGTAGGCATGCGAGGTGTAGTTTGATTGAGTTGGAATTGTGCATTAGGTTTAGGTTGATAATTATTAAAATTCTGACGAGGTGGAAATTGTGTCATAGGACCAAAGGTGAAAGGTTTAGGTATTTGAGGTAGTTGAGTTTGTGGCGATGGCGTTGGTGTCTGTACAGGTTTAGAGGCGGATGACCCTTGTAAGTTTTTAGGGAGTCCTTCATTACGTTGCTGTAAATACATAGTATTTAACTCCTCCTGAACAAACTCCAATGCTTTCTCCATGCTCTCTGGACGCATGCACCTTATACGAGATCCCAAAGGTTCTTTGAGTCCGCGAACAAAAGCCTGCATTGTCAATTTTTTATACAGGTCTCTCTTAGCAGTTACGGTCGTGGGGATGCTTTCGTGTAAGGTTACAAACGTCATTATAGTGCTAAACAATGTCTGACACCTATCGTAGAACTCTTGAGGAGAGCTATTACCTTGAACTTGCATAGCTAGATCGTTATACAAAGTGGTCTCATCTCTTTGGTCACTGAAATTATTAATAAGATGGTTTCTGATACCTAACCAATCGGATGGAATACCATTCGCATTTATAGTCAATGCGGCATTGCCCTTTATCTTGTTTAGTATGCCGTTAATCAAGAACAGATTGGTGAGGTGGTTATCCTCCGTCCAATAGGCTCCTACAATCTGATCGCATAATTGTATAAAGCGAGGCAGTGTATGAGGATTGCCATCAAAGTCAGGCGCCAATCGAAGGGCCTTAATTATAGTGTCAGGTTCAACATGCCCAGTGGACGGCTGTCCTAATGGTATTTGCTGCTGAGCCATTTCTACGCTATTACTATCTAAATCTAATGAATCTAAATCTCTATTACTATCAATAAAAGTGTCTCTAGCCTGCCTGGATGCAGAGCTATGAGGTAATTTACGAGGGTGAAAAATTTTGGAAGTTTACTACACTAGGAAATTAGGAAATAGGGAAAGCAACACCACGAATAAATTGTAGCGTACTTACAGTATCATGTCTCGATACCTGGTCCTTCTTGAGTGATATCGAAGATCGGATATCTCCTCCGCCCTCAGCTCGACGAGTAGAGATGAGTAGGTCAGCTCGACGAAGGTTCGAGAACCAGCTAGTCACGCGGGACTCGGGCTGAATTCCAGCGGAAATCTTGATCGCGATCGCGCACGCCTAGCTCGAGCCTACTACCAAGACTGCGCCAATTATGGTCCAGCGAGTCGGAGGTCTCAAAAAAAACCAAAATTTAAAATACTAATTTATTAAAAGAATGAAATTACAAGTTATAATTACGACTAATTACAAGTAAGTGCATGGGTCGAAGTGTGAAGCCCAAGTGGCCGAGGCGTCCGGTCTCCGGGCGGGCGTCGAGGCTTGCACGTGCTGCTGCGTCGGCACTTTACTTCACTTGCGCAATTCATTGCATCGGTGCCGTGTGCAATGATGTGACAGGTCAGCGGTCTTCCTATAGGACAATCCCGTAACAGGCATGTAAACATTAATTAACAAAAAAGATCGCAAGCCCAACTTTACATGAACCGCCGCAATCCTGTCGCTGGAACTGTCTATCACTGTCACATCAGGAAACCTGGACTTCCGCCACAAGACAGCCAGGCCTCCGTATGGACTACCACGTAAAATTCCAGTCGATGTATCGACGGAACTCGTTGCAACACAGCCAAAATTACTATCAATGTTGTGTGCATAACCTAGGTCATGAGGCAGAAGCCACGTCTCCTGGAGCAGAACAAAATCATTATTTTTACATAGATCTTTTACACAATCCGCTGATCTCTTAATTGATTTACAATTAAACGATACAATAGTTGTCTTATCTAATATTGTACAATTCATAAAAAAAACACTATAATTTGTTAGCATTCGATCTTACATTTTCGCGAAACAGTCTATATTTAGTTCCTTGCGGCCAAAATTCATTTGATAGGAATTTATCCAACTTAGTTTTAGACACAGTAACTTTAAACGATTTGAAGGCCATCTCATAATTTTGCACAAGTAGTTGGACTTCTAAACATTCTTCTCCCATTTCTTCTATATACTCTTTAACGTCCGCCTCGCTAGTCGTCTTAGAAAGTCTCGAAACATATATAGAAATAGGTATATCTGCTACTTGGATTCTACTTAAATTCTGTGCAGTCCCACATTTGTTACTTTTACGTACATGTTTTTTACGTTGTGGCTTTTGTTCAACTAAAGTAAACCCATCTTCTGTAATACTTCTTGTGCGTTCTTTTTGCAACGGCGCAGAGTCTATTTTCGCGCGACTGCATGATGAATTTTGTGCAATATCCCGATACGACGGTGTGTGTATAAGTTCGTGAGTGTCAAGCAGTGCGTTTGACCTCATAACCGGTTGTGCAATCGCCTCAGCTGATATCGACTCGGTCGCGTGTTTATTCACAGAAGGCGGCGAGAGCGGAGTATCGTTTATATTACTATCGTACAGTTGCATCTTTGCTGATATGTCATTATTTTTGTTCAGTGATATTTTTTGTACTTTGTTTTGTTGTTTTGTCATTTTATTTTCTATTCTCATTATTTTATCATGCTTTTGCATACTATTATACGAGTTATTTGTTTTAAGCTCATGCAATATTCGCTTAATGTCGTCTATATCTTTTCTTACTCCCTCTAGGTCCGTGGGCGACTCCTTAGGCTTAGTGGATTTTAAAGCCGCTACCTCTTTTTTTAACATGGCCATCTCCTTAAGAAACGCTGTCACATCGACGTAATCAAATGTAACAGCGGGTAACTTAGATATTTTCTGAGCTACAAAAATAGGTAAACTGGTATATTCGTACTCCTTAATGATTTTTATTATTTCCTGGATGCTTTTCTCCTCCGAACCTTCTTTTTTACGCATAATTTTCTTATGTGGGGCTAGAAGTGATATGACAATTTGACGTGCATCTTCGATTTGTTCAAACGAGTAGGAGCTCAGGCATATCTGTATTATTCCAGTTTCTGGTAAAGTATCCACCTTGTCAGTAACGAATGCCAACAATTCATTGATAACCACATTACACGCGGAGCATTTCACAGATGAGTCGCATCTTTTGTCATTATTAGTTAGTATACGCGTCTGCGCGCGCGCTAAAGGCATCGCGCACACGTTCCTATTACACGGCTGACACGAGAAGACTGATATGAGGGAATATGATAAGTACTTACGAAAACTAAGATTTGTGAAATAATAAGTTAATCGCTCCCATTAAATTTTTCTTTATCCCTTAGGATGACAAGAACGTGTTTGTAGAGATAGTTATTTGTAAACAAAATTAATGATACAGAACTGAAATTTGTTTATTCAGAACCTACATCTATAACAGTCGATTGTGGGAGACATTGCTATTGTATGAGAAACCTTGATGAGGCAATTCCAATAATTTTAAAAAAGCCTTGTTGAAGTATGTCACACGCTTATACCTGTAACTGGTTTGTAGTTAATAATAGTGAGAGAACAGAAATTTTACGTATAATGATATGCATTTGAGAATAGACCATAAAGACATCAATTACCGTTCGGCATCAGCAGATAACTACTTACGTTTAGTATTGTGTACTTGCGGTTAGTATTAGAAAACGTTGTATTTTACGATGAAAAAAATAGTTACATAAAATTTTTTTTATAGATAGAACTTAATAATCAAATCCAAACAATTTTGTTTGCTTAGTATAGTGGATTGTCAAGTATCTCCCTATATAACATTATTTCTGTATGGTCGGTGTTTTGTAAACGAGGATCCACAGCAGTGTTCCCGCGCCTTAAGGTTAACTTTACAGGCATAGTGTTACATAATTGATATGCATTTACTCAAAATGATTTAGTTAAATTCCAATGAAAGCAATTGCTCTGTTGACATTGTTTAAGGGTTCCGTACCTAAAAGGTAAAACGGGACCCTATTACTAAGCCTCTGCTGGCTGCCTGTCCGTCTGTCTGTCACCAGGCTATATCTCATAAACCGTGGTAGAAAGTTGAAGCTGAGTCGCACTTGACACATATTTATGATTAATCACCTGCCGGATTGCCTAAAATCAGATAATTCTGTTGAAACCTATAAAATACTACTACGTACTATGCTATGAATGATTCACTTTCGTGACTTTATCTTTACACAGTTTATATATCATACGATACCTACAAATTAGTAACATACAAACGTCAAAAAACAATCTATGAATGGAATTCGAGAATACTTAAATCATAAACTTCACTTTTACCGACTCATAACAAGTCTTTACCAGTAGGTACCTATCAGTTCTACGACATCAGGAATAGTTTACTTCTTAGGGTAGTCCCTAAGATACTCACAGAACATAGGTGGCAGATTGCCATACATGAGGTAACGGGTAAGAATTCCGAAAACCATCAATGTAGTGGTTGAGATTGTAAAAGTCAATACAGAGAAAGGCAAGGAAGACAAGGCTAATAAACTTGGCATTTTTCTTTTAGGCAATGGGACAGATGGAATTGCAACCTGTCACTATATGAATTTCAATTCCATACAGTTTAAGCTTATCAGTCTTTTCAAGAGTCTTGGCTCTGTCTACTACTTATGGGATAAAGACTTGATAATATGTATGAATGGTTTAGATTCTGTCGTATTCTGAATGATTTGTATAGTCTTGCATCAAGTTTCTTAAAAAACTTCTGATTCTAAACTTTACTGTAAGTTTCAAAATAAGCTGTTTAGTTTTTGTTGCACACTGCTCAAGCCTAAGCTTATTTAAAAACTGAAATATATCTTCACCGAATTTTTAAGATATCCTTATGTTAAAATTCCCATATTTTCCGTACAAGAGACTTTCTCACACTGTCTTTAGTCATAAACATATCCATAAACTTCGCACAGATTGCATCGATGCGTAATTGCAACAAAATTTTTTCGTATAAATACGCAGGGGTGTGCATCAGAAGTGCATCATTTCACAGTGTTCTTCCGAAAGCCAACTTGCAATTGCAGTTTAAAATGAAGTGTGTAGTAAGTGTCAGTGAATTTATAAAAGTTGAAATAATCTGGATTTATCTAAACTCGTGGGATATTGTGAACAAAGAGAGGTTTCCTATTGTAACAATTTAGAGTGGAAGCAAAGTGACTTTATTTTCGGATTGAAATTTTCAATTCGGATTATTTTATAACCTATTTTTTTATTACATTTACCTAGTATGGTATGGATAAATTAACGTATATGTTAATATCAATTAATGTACAGTATTGCTGGAATGTGCAATTTTGCCTTAGTGGTAATTCGTAAAAAATTTAAAAATTTAATTCATCATATGAACATCGGACTTGCGCAACCAATGTCATATTATTAACTGAAAATTCCCAAATTAGATAATATGTCATGAATTCGCGACTACAAAAAATATTTCCGAATTTTTCATTTATCTGCTTCGCATTTATTCGCATACCAAAAAGTAAAGTTACAATCATTAAGCTTTCTGCTCCTCTGCAGATTCAGTTTGAGAAATTATTATTATATTCTTTACATTTATCAAAGGAAAATCAAGGTAACCTATCTTAAAACCTTCCGTATTTGAACATAACATTTTGACCATCAAAGGATAATATATAGATAATAGCCTTTTGTCAAATAAGTGGAAGCCATAAATCAGAATACCTAGGCCTATTATTCCGATTTCCAATTGGTTCTTAACTTCGGCCGGGGGCTTAACACATATCCGTATAAGGCTTCTCATAACCATAAAAATATTTACGTTTGATTGCAGCTAGCTCTTCTGATCATGATCGGTATCGTCAGGGCTGACGTCAGCAGTTTTCAGACGCTCCACCCGCAAGGGGCAGCCCTGGTACTGCCTTCTCACCCACAAGTATTGGTCACCCCACACTCACGTCTTCAACCCCTGCCCAGTCCACTTCCACCACATCTTCAACTCCGCTCGCAAGAACAACAGTACACCACGGAACCAATTCCCATTATCCGCCAAGAACAAATCGTAAATCATGACGGGTCCTATAAGTGGAGGTATTTATGTGACATTTGTCCTTATAAATGTCCGATATATAAATATTTAATTGTTACGAACCTATTTCTTGTATTCAACATAATGCCACTCGATTTATTCAATGCAAAGTATCATTCGGCTACAGTTACATTTACATTCTACTCAGGCGCTTCGTTAGACTAATTAAATATAATATTATGAGCGGCTTGTATTATTCATACGTCTTATAATAATTACTTGCAGTTACGAGACCGGCAATGGTATTTCGGCAGAGGAGCAGGGCTACGTGAAGAACCAGGGCGTGCCTGATGCGGAAATACAGACGGCCCAGGGCCAATACCAGTATACAGCTCCAGATGGACAGGTAATTTTGAGATCAAATTATATAGATTTATAATTCGATTTTAAATAATTAAAAGGTAACATAAAACTTCCAAGTTTTCTGACAGATATATGTGTTTAGTATAATGTGTTTAGTATAATATCACTGATATTATTGTTAAATGTATTAAATGTTAAATAGCATTTAATACATTTGAGTAAATATCTGAACTAAATATATTACTTTATGTTCATGTAAAATGTCAGCTAAACACTCAGTTCCACGTAATGATTAAATACACATAGATAGTAAATATTAGTGTAAGTTTAAATACTCATAAATAAACTCCTCGTAAACAATATTTTTACATACTGAAAGAAATACAGAACGTTATCAAAAAAGTTTAGATTTCTCTGAAGTTATTTATTTAATTTAATTAGACTGGAATAGAAGAAACTGTCATTTATTGCAAAAAGACATGTGTAATAACCTTATAATGCTTGTAGTATAGTTTTATTTCCCAATTTCAGGTGATTCACCTCCAATATTTAGCCGACGAGAATGGCTTCCAACCGCAAGGCTCCCATCTGCCTACTCCTCCCCCCATTCCTGAAGAAATCCAAAAAGCTCTTGACTACCTTGCAACCCTCCCTCCAAGTAACGAGCAAAACACACAATCGAGGGACAAACATATTCCTGTGTTCATTAAATAAACATCCTTTTACCGAGAAGGGTTAAGGGAGTTTTGGAGAGACAGGATTAACTAGTTAGTGACCAGAATTAGTCTGACATTTAAAAAGTCAAGGGCATAGTAGGGTATGCTTATTAATTTATTAAATTACAAATTCTACATGAAACTCCCTTAACTTATCAAAAATATGACCCGCCCAGAAAGTCTTTTATAAGTTATAGGACAGTCACATGATATTTTCGTTAGTTGGGCTTAAACTAAATTCAAAAGACTTTAATGTATAAGATAGAATAAACAAATAGTAATCATAGTTTTGTTTATATAGTAAGAAGTAGAAAATATTCAAAGAAGATAATTATTTTAAATGTTACTATAAAATGTTAGAAATAGTTATTATATTTAGATAAAATACGTTATTTAATTTTATGACATTATTTTAATGAATCGATTCTCAAATAAATATTTCTCATATATAATCTACCTATCTTTTATTTTCATAAATAACCATGTGCTCTTGACTTGTTCACTTAATAACATAATTATAGTTTTGGATGAAGTGATCGTGTTATCAATTTTAACTGTCATAACTAACCTTGTTAGTTTGAGTAATAACAGGCCGGCGCTAGCAATTACCAGATCGCTAGTTGTCAGCGCAAAAATAATTACAGTGCAATAAGTTAGGCGGCATATTAACCAAGCGAATTTGATTAACTGCTTATTTGAATGGCCATTCATGTATGTTCTTTACTTATTTATCAACTTGGGTTGGTGGAGTTGTACAAAGAGTGCAGCAAGGAGCGATGGGCGACCCAGGTTGCTCAAGAACCAGTCGGTTCACTTTCTCCATCGCTCGTGTCAAGGTCGCCGACCATCGCATTGCCATAAACTTCATATGCCTCATTTACACCGACGAGATGAAAAAAATAGTGATAATTTAATAAAAATTGCCATTTAAGCATTGCATCGTCGTGATGTTAACGCTAAGCACAAAATCAAATTCGTTATTGAATAGTAATGACCTTACCGTACCATTGATTTTAAGTTTTAGTCAAAAACTAACATTATCACATTAGATTATCACTTATTTAGAACCTTACAGGAGAAAAAAAAGTTTTAATATTTTAAATTTCAAGATGCAGTTTTATGAAGATATTTTGAAGTGCAAAAACACACACACACAGTTCGTATTTAATCGAATTTAATTTACAATTCCTTGAATATTTTGGAAGGATTTATAGGAAAACAAAATAATTAGAAGGAATAAGATTATATATTTTAATTATTTATATGATTAAAAGTAAAAAAAGTTTCTTTGATTTTTAACATACGTATTAAATTTAGAATACTAACGTAGTATTTATATTAAATTTAACCAAAATTAAACGCATGTCGTCTGAGTTACCGAGATAAAATAGGTGACATTGCTTCACTATAAAAATTTGTGCAGTGAGCTTAAATATTAGATCATGAAATATCAAATGACTTCATCACATTATCATAGACATACATCACCGAGACTGGTCACACCCAGCAAATAAATGCAGCAATACCCGAATTCGCCTGAAGACATTCTATTCGAAGAGCCTACAATGTGATTTACATAACATATACGAAATCCTTTGTTGTCTGAATACCTATTCATAAAATCACCTATTAAAATTGCCCAATACATGTATGTGCCGATTCGATATGATATATTGTGTATACAGAAAGTGAGCAGCCCGCGAGAGCCAGAGTAAAAGACTCCAACGCGCATGAGCACCTATTTCGAAGTCTTTTATTTTAGAGGCAACCTAATACAATTCGATTTCTTGCTAGTTTTATGAAGAAAATAAAATATGATACAATATAACGTTAAACATACTAGTGTCATATATCTATTCAGTAAAAATATTTTTTGTAATCAGTTACATTTATTATCTACTTAGAAGATCTTAAACCGCTTAAAATTTTTAATTAAAATATTCGTAAATTAATTTGGTACTAAATTTTGACCAAAGCTTGGCTCCCATGATACTTTAGAAGGGATAAAAACCTTCTTTTGTGCCAATTTGAATCAAAATCCATCAATAAGTATTCGAGTACCTACCATCGTCATTAAAAAAACACAAATCTTTTCTCTTTACAATATTAGTATTATACTTGTCTAAAACATTCCCTACAAATTCTTGGTATTTCACCGTTTGACTTTTCCTTAGCTAACATAAATTACCATTTATACATATTGCGGACTGCTTGACTCGGGGTGGCGTCTGAAGACCTCTAGACGTTGCGATGCGTCATACACACCATTACTTACGTAACTTACAAGTAGAACTTGACTTGTAAAACACCATACTTGAGACGTCTGACCGTATAATAAATTATATCTTACGGTCAGACGTATATGTAAGTATAGGGTCAGACGTATATATAATTACGTCTTTATACCTTACGGGGCAGACAGCGCCAAAAAAATTCCAAGTTAACTAGGCTCTTCCTTGATTACCTTCTATAATTTGCACGGGAAGAGAAGCAGATAGCACCTAGTGCATGGTTTTACTTCGCTACCATACCATCATAAAAGCCAGGTACATATACTTCTTTAAACATGTCATACGTCATTATACTTCCGAGGAAGACAGAGGACATGAAGACCATTTTTAGCTGGAGGTTTATGAAGGGATTGAGATTCAGAAATAGTGACAGGTTACTAGCCCAACCTTAAAGATGAGTCTCAACTTAACAAGACTTTGTATCTATTTAATTTGTTCATAAAAATTGAACAAAAAAACAAACATTGAAAATGTCTTGTAAATTTATTAGCCTTTCCTTTGTATAACATTGATTGCGCGGGTAAGAGAAATAACTGGCACGTAATTCTTTTTCTTTGCTACTAAACCAGTATGCAAGTAAGTTTACGTCTAAATGTTCTTCTTTTAGGCGATGGGCTAGCAACCTGTCACTATTTGAATCTCCATTCCATCATGAAGCCAAACAGCTGAACGTGGCCTATCAGTATTTTCAAGACTGTTGGCTCTGTCTACCCCGTAAGGGATATAGACGTGATTATATGTATGTATGTATGTTCGGAAAGTTCGCAACGTCGGTTTTTCTTGATATAATAATGATATTATTATATCAAGAAAAACCGACTCGTTGCGAACTTTCCCTTAAAACAATAATGTTTATACGAGTATTGCATGAATGTTTATTCGATGTTAGAGGTAAAATGTATATAAGATAATTATTGAATAATATAATTTTGATTTATATCAATTAGAGTATTATTAAAATATTACAATTGTGAAATAGTACCGTAAGAAAGTTTGAAAGATAATTTATTTTACCAGAATTTAGTAACTGTGAATCATCGCAAACAATATGACGAAGAAATTATGATATGAAAGTTCTTAGGCGGTTATCACACTGCACCGGAAATAGCATCGATGTTATATTATTTTGCGGTTTCAAATTTCATACTAAGATTCCAATGTGTGGATAGATTTTTATGAACAAATAAATATTCCATATTCAAAGATAAAAAGTCGGTTGGTAAATCAATATTGGTGCAAAAGCCAGTGACAGATAATTAGGCTTGATATAAACTGCACTTTCATACTAGTTATGCATTATGTTTCTACAAAGAAATCGCATTAGTACAAACTAACTATAGGGGGAACATAAAAAGTATTCCTGAAGTTTTCAAGTTTTATTAATCAACAAAATAAAAATTAAGGAAATTTGCTTTTAAAACAAAAAACACTATGTATAGTTCTAATCGATACGAAATAAACAGGTGGGCGTAGTCTAGACATTTTTGTGGCCTACAGCCAAAGCTAAACAAATGGAAATCCGTTAGCATTATTGACAAGTGACGAGCATTACGTCGCGCGCCTACAATTGACATTACGCCTTGAGGTAATGTATCTACTGTTTACTTATTTCATAGATTTTGCGACACCTCTATGAATTGTGAAATTAGAATTGCAGGGAGGTGGTCGCTTGTAATTGTGTATAAATACCATATTGTCAGGATCTTTGGACATCAGTTGTCACACGGTCTTCTCCGTCAAACAATTAAACACACAACAATGAAATCTATTGTAAGTGTTCCACAGAAAAGTGATAATCATATGGATTGTGCAAATTTTATAGTTTATAAATATATAGATTTAATATTAACTGACTTAAATAATCTTGATTAAGTGAAGTGGTTAAAGATGTTAAATAATTGACTTATGTGATGTTAATCGTGATAAATAAGAATAATTCAAATTAATTAAAAATAAAAACGTTTTCAGGTGCTGGTTTCTATGCTCGTTGCCGCGGCGTTGGCTGCTCCTCAAGCACCTACCGAGCCCATCCCCATCCTCCGCCAAGACAGCCAAGTGAACGGTGATGGATCGTACCAGTATTCATATGAAACCGGCAATGGCATCAGCGCGGACCAAAAGGGAGATCTGAAGAAGGTCGGCGATGTGGACGCTATCGAAGTGCAAGGACAGTTCCAATACCCGAGTGATAACGGTCAAAATATTCAGCTGACGTACACTGCTGACGAGAATGGTTTCCAGCCCCAGGGCGCTCATTTGCCCACGGCTCCTCCGGTACCCGAGGCCATCCAACGCGCCCTGGCCTACCTCGCGACGGCGCCGCCGCAACCTGAACAACCAACACAATAGATTTGTCGACTGATCAAATACTCATAGTTATTTTATGATTATCGTTTTGTATTTTTATACTACGTATTTATAATGCTGTATTAAATTCTTGTGATATTTAAAAATGTTTTATTAGCAGAAACCTTTAGGAAGTAGAATAAAATAATTCGAATAACGGGAAGCATATGATAATGAGAGAGAGAGAAATATCTAAAGTTTATATAAAACATAAATATTTATGAAAATAGTACGCATAGGATAGGTTTATAAACTTGGGATTCTTCTTTTGCGATGGGCTAGCAATCTGACTCTATTTGAATCTAAATTCTATCATTAAGCCAAACAGCTGAACATGGCCTCTCAGTCTTTTCAAGACTGTGGGCTCTGTCTACCCCGCAAGGCATATATACGAGATTATATGTAATAAATTGATTGACGTGATAAAAAAAATAAACCCCGCTTATTTTCGTTCCCGTGGGAATTTTGGGCTTTATTTGTGAACCTATATAGGTACTGACTAAAGAAATCTAAGGGAGGTACGAGATCATCTACATACATTCTTTACATTTGCACGCAATCAGCTCCGGAAATTAGGCGTGAATATTAGAAATATACGGCTGAATCTGTTGGAACATTGGGACAGACAAGACATGAGACTGCGCTTAGTAGAGATACCAAATATATGAAAGTTCACAACATGCCTATTAAGGAAAAATTATCGTATTATTTAATAACTTAGCTTGTCTTTTAATCTTGATTTCATGCAGAATCACAGGGGTTTTATAGGAGGTTATGCTAATTATATTTTAAAACAATTTTTAAATGTTTTAATAAAATTATTAACATTTTATTCAAATTAAAAAAGAATATGATGTTTTGAACGAAAATTCTGGGATGCTTATAAAACCAAATTAAAAAAAGGATATTTATTCTTGAATAAGAAACAAAAATATACTTATGTAGAGCAGCCAACATTGTTTTAAGCCCTTAATTATAGAAGGCTGTTTAATGTTTATACCAAATAAAACTTCTATGTAAGAGACATTATACTATATACTATATTCACTTTCTTTGTATAAAAAAAATCTTTAAAAAATACATTTAAGGCCTTTTGATTGCATGTTAAGACTTATACAGTGTGTTATCTATCTCTACTGTTTCTAATAAAATATTTGATTTAATATTTTTGCGTATGTCTTTTATTTAATACTGCGTTTTTAACATAACATGATTTGACAAATATTTTTTTACAAGACTTTTACAATTTTATGTATATTGGTAGCGAATTTCATACTTTATTTTTTTAGATTGATAGATTAGAGCATATTTGAGGACATTAATAGTCTAGAGCAATCTTAAATTATGTCTCAAAATATACATTACTAAAATATTTATAGCCCCTTTACTTTTTTGGATGATGAACATAATATCTGTTAATAAAATATTTTGAATATTAAGGACTGCCATCCTTGTGAAACTGGTTGCAAAATGTTGGTTATTGTATTAAAACCTATTATGTATTTAGCATATTAATCTGTGGATTGCATAACTTTATTGAAGAAATTTTTATGACTTAGTATTTTTAGATAAATCGCATTGTTATTGTTTAAAAAAAATACCTGTTTTGTTCTTTGGGCGCTCAATCACCGAGGCTCGGCAAGGGTTAGTAGTGTTAAGTTTGTAAGAGCAGTAAGGCATCTTACGGAAATAATGCTACGTTGGCTGGTGAACTTTTGTTGGAGAGTTTTCTCACGCACCTCTTCCGGGAGAGTCAAGAAAAAAGACTGATAATGAAATCATAGGTCACGTCATACGGTTACGAGGAATATGACAAAATTGTTTCTTAGTATTTAAAAGGCTAAAGAAAGTGTCGGATAACAGACGACGAAGAGAGTGAAAAAAGGAATTTAAACATTTCGGAATTTATAAAATGTTGCATCCAGTAATGCTGTATATGTAAATTATAAGTCATTTCGAAATAAACGTCATTGAATTGTTATAACTTCAACTTGGTTTTGAATTGGCATCAAATTTACAATTGCATCAAAAATGAAGTTGTAATGTCGGACTTGTCAGTGATAAATTGGGAATGTCTTTAATAACATATGCAACATAACTTAAATTGTAATAACTTCAATTACTCGGAAGGTCTAAGGTTAGAGCCCTTCTCTATTTGCTATTTAAATATAAAATGATTAATATTGAAATAATCTATGTCATTATATTTATTGAATTTATCTTTTTTCAATTGCAACTGCATAAAAGGCGCTTTATGACGTTATTCCCAAAAAGATCTTTTTAAAGCATGTAATGTGTCAAATTTTTGTAAAGTTTCATTAAATAATGTGGGAGATGGACAAAAGTTTTCTGATTGAAAGAGTAATAATGGCATTAGAAAAAAAACTGATACACAAACTCAATATTAAGCCAGTATTCACATACAAAACGTTTAATTGATTGATAATTATTCATAAAATAATTCGTTAATAATAAAATCAATCGTTTTAGTAGTCAAGGTAAAATTATAATAATGTAATTATTTTTTGGTAGGTAAGTAGTTGAAACTCGAACTTTACGTGTCAAAGGGCATCGATTTTTAAGTGAAGAACTATGGATGTGTCCAGTTGCATGTACTAAAAAATGGATAATATCTGAATATTATCCATTTTTTATTTTTCTAGCATAGTGGTACGAAATTTTTGAGGGAATAGATATACAGGTACTCTACTTAATAGAGTAAAGTTTTTTTATGTAACCGACGACCTTGCATGAAGGGACGTATGAATGTGGACGAAGCAAAAAGAAGTATGTGGAAAGATATTCTCTATTAGTCTCTAGGTAACTTACCCATCCGGTAAAGAAGCGTAATTTTATGTATTGTGTGAGTAGTATTAAATATTATTTGCATTTGAGTATTGTGATAGAATTATTATTTAAACTTTGTTTAGTTGTTTCTTGTTTGGACAGGACATGAACTAATTAGGATTTAAAACTGTGACATATTGATTATTTTTTATTGTACATTATTGTACAATAAATTATTGCAATAAGCCATCAATATTATGAATTCAGTGAAATACATAATTAATTTAATCTAAAATCCACAAAAAGTCGTTAATTAGGTATAAATTTAAATAAATTTAGAAACAATTTGTAAAAGACTAGCTTTTGCAAGTGGTTTTACTCCTGTTGAAATTTACAGAAAATAAGTAAATTTATCGGTCGCTGTGCCATCATAATATTATTTATTTATGATGGCACAGCTATTCATTTTTTAAATATTTAAACTTTATTGCGCCTTTAATAATGTACTTATGATCAAAATAGGTCCAAAAGTTTTTAAAATAGTTGAATTTATTAATTACAAAAAAAAAATAACACAATTGTAAATATTTTTCCAAAGCAACTTATAATGCCCTTAGAATCATCGATTCTGTGAGCTATGTATTCAATATAAAAGTTCATGGTTAAAATTTGGTCCAAATATGGGAGCTTTGCATTATGTCAAGTTATTCCCAAATTAAAGATTTATCAGTCATGTGCTAGATATGTATATATGGATTTAAATATCGATTATTCGTTGATGACCATTTTGACATCACGAAAGCGCATGACCATAGGAGGTTTACACATATTTTGTTGAATTTATTCTGACGTGCCTAATTTTGCAATATCACCCGAGGTGGTAGGCGGTGCGCTGACCTGCCCGTATATATACCGATATAGCATTGATAGAACAACATTGTCTAGTGCCTTCACCGACAAACAAACATGAAGTCAATCGTAAGTGTCAGTGATAGTGTTTATTAGAATGCAAGTGTTAGCCAAATTTTATTGTGCATCAGTGACAAAACCTGCTCGAGGATCTTTAATTAGAAGGGCACGCGGGTTGAAGGAAGTGCAAGCGAATTAATCTTTCGTATTTTGTTTCAGATATTCTTTGGTCTCTTGGCGGTAGCTTGTGCTGCTCCTCAAGCACCAACAGAGCCTATTCCAATCTTGCGCCAGGACAGTCAAATTAACCCTGATGGCTCATACCAGTATGCATACGAAACTGGCAACGGTATAGCCGCTGAAGAGAAGGGAGAGTTGAAGAACATTGGAGCTGAAGAGCCCGCTCTGCAAGTCCAAGGCCAGTTTCAGTACCCCAGCGAGGAGGGTGGCAACATCCAACTGAGTTACGTCGCCAATGAAAATGGCTACCAGCCCCAGGGTGCCCATCTCCCCACCCCCCCACCGATCCCCGCAGCTATCCAACGCGCTCTCGATTTCCTCGCCACTGCTCCTCCTCAGCCACAATCCTAAATAATTTATTAAATTAATTTTGTAGTGGTTTTGTCGTCCATATTCACTATGTGAACTAGGATGGTCAAAATTATTGACTCTATTCTTTAGCCCTCCACGAAAGTAGGGAGTGATAACTATTTTTTTTTTAATTTTGTACATATTTTATTTATAAAAAAGTTAAAGTACTATAGAAAAATTGTTATCATTTACTTTTCCAAACCTCAACAAACCTAAATGTGCCAAGTGATTATCTTCCCTCTTAGATCTTGATCTTAATCTTCCCTGCATGAAGTTTTAACTAAATGTTAAAAAGGTCAACAGTTGATACACAATCGAACTCTATGGAATTAATTCCATGCTAATTAATTCCCATCTTAATTATTAAAAAATCAATGTAATTTATTGGGTTAAAATATTAAAATGGATATGGTAAGAGTTTACACGTGGTTTAGGTACATATTATCCCCTATAATATATAAGGATATTTTATTACGTACCTATATCGAAATAAATATGAAAGATTCATAAGGAGAGTTTAGGTACTAAATTTACCTGTTCGAAGTCAGAGTGGGTCGCTAGTGCATCATAAAGTTAAAGCATCTCAGAAGAATCAGGCCAAGGTAGCTGTTAGTAATGCTGCCTAAAAGATTATTGTCGGTTCCAAGTAATAACTATATGAATGTTTAAATATGGTACGTTGCGAAATCAATTGTGAATTCGTGAATAAGTATTGGCAACAGATTCTTCTGTTCAACTTATGGAAATATTTAGATTAATAATTACAAGGTATAAAATTGTAACGCGAAACGTAACGTCACACGTTATGACATGGTTTTATTCATGGCTTCTAAGTAGTCGTCGTGAACATAATTATTCATATATGAAAAAAATTAATAAACCGTAATCAATAGAAGACGATAGTCAAGTAATCTCGTAACAAATGTATAGTCTATAAGTCTTACTCTACTGTGAGTTATCAGTATTAATACTCGTATCTTATCTATCCTTTTATTAGTTTCGGTCCCATCCTCACCTTTCCATCCTGACCTCCGTAATCTTTGTATATTCAGCCATTGTAAACCTAAACCCATTCCAGATCATGGTTATTTTAAGTCAACACAAGTATATAATAAGTCACGTATATATTCCTTGCGGGGTGGACACAGTCAACAGTCTTGAAAAGTCTGAAAGGTCACCTTCAACTGTGTGGTTTGATGATACTTATTACTATTAGTTAATTTTACGTATAAAAGGATTCCAAGGATTCCGACACTATCTAGTTATTTATACGTCAATGAGACATGGAAATAAAACATGCATAATTACGTATAACATCAATGAAAAGAAAGGTATCAGAAGTATTGATTACTATATTCTATTTAAAAAGATTGCGTGATATGATGATATACATAGCGTAGTGTCTGACCCTGCTGACCTGGTGGGCCGGTAATAATAGCCGTTGACATTTACACGAAACAAACTAGTTTCTGACACCACGTCTCCAATATTTATGGTCCTTAAATAACATATTTTTGAATGAGTTGTTTTCCCAAATTATTAAAAAAATAAGGTAGGTAAATATGTTTTTCTTTTCAAATATTTAACATACATACATATAATCACGTCAATATCCCTTGCGGGGTAGACAGAGCCAACACTCTTGAAAAGACTGATAGGCCACGTTCAGCTATTTTGCTTTAAGATAGAATTGAGATTTAAATAGTGACAGGTTGGTAGCCCATCGCCTAAAAGAATAATCAAAAATTCAAAATTCAAAATTTTTTATTCATTATTATAGGATACTATTATATCGCTTAATAATTGTCGTATGGTTTAATAACTTGGTTGACGTCAAATAAATTACTTAAAAAGTAAGTTTACTGCCGCTTCCAAGGCGTCAGTGCAGAAGGCACAGGAACCTCGTAATTAATTGTAGTTTAATTTGAACTTAAATCAAAATTTCAGTACACTCTGTACATAAATCTTTTTAAAATTGGCAATCCATAATATATATATATATATATTTTTCTTTTTTCAATATTAAATCTCATAAATATATAAATCTCCCGTGAACAATGTATTCTCCCGTCCACATTCTATTCTAAGTATAATTTAATATTGTGAAGTTGACGTTGTTGATGAAAATGCTGCAGTGCAGTTTGTTACCGCTTCTTCTGCACTGACGCCTTGGAAGCGGCAGTAAACTTAGTTTTTAAGTAATTTATTTGACGTCAACCAAGTTGTTAAACCATACGACAATTATTAAGCGATATAATAATATCCTATAATAATGAATAAAAACTTTGAATTTTGAATTTTTTTTTGAATTTTGAATTTTGAAGAAGCGGTAACAAACTGCACTGCAGCATTTTCTTCAACAACGTCAACTTCACAATATTAATATTAAATTATACTTAGAATCTCAAGTATATAAGCCTACCCCTTAGTCGCCTTTTACGACATCCATGGGAGGGAGATGTAGTGGTCCTATTCTTTTTTCTATTAGTGCCGGGAACCACACGGCAAATATTTAAAGTTAACATACATACATACATACATATGATCACGTCTATATCCCTTGCGGGGTAGACAGAGCCAACAGTCTTGAAAAGACTGAATGGCCACGTTCAGCTATTTGGCTTAATGATAGAACCGAGATATTTAAAGTTAACATACTCGTATTAATATGATCTAAGCATAAAACTCATAAAAGAAATAGAAAAACATACCTTCAATTTAATCTGATAGATAGGTACATATATCTTTATCGTCTTTGAAGTGGGTCAGGTTAAATACTTAGTTATTTTTTTATTTATTAATAAAAACATCTTAAAAATATAAAAAAACAAATGTAATAAAAATGAACAATGGAAATATCTCAATGACACTTTATGGGTGCTAAGAGAAGATAAAAAAATTGGTATCATCCGTACATCGAGCCTGATACAAAATATTCAAATTTGGAACACGTGTCGATTTTTTTTAAAAGAGCAAATTTGCATTAGTCCCGGATACACCAACGATATGTGAAGAATTTTAAAATTTTATAAGGTAGACGTATCACCTGTGAAGTAAAATTGTATTAGTCAAATATCCATAAAATCTGCGTTATTTTTGAGATTCAAACAGTTTGAATATACCAAATATTATCCATCATTTGAGAAAAAGCTTCGATTCGTTTTACGTTTTCTAAATATATACATATTATATCTAAATAAACAAACATAATTTTAATAGAGATGTTTTTAATATAAAAGAAGCTAGATACTTAAGGTCATTTTCATGCACATGTTAATATCCTCAATAAAAATATTATTTTTTTGCAGTCTCGTATTGCAATATATAAAGCATGTTTTTGGGTAAGACAGTGACAGTATTTAGTAAGGATCGAACAGAAATACATAAAATGAAATTATTGGTAAGTTCAAAGACAGATAATATTTATCACTCTTTATTAAAACAGTTTTAGTCTTTTTTATATATTGTGATCTTAAACGAGCATAGGAGCCTAAAATCTCGGATGGTACCACAAAGGTAGTTTGGCCATCATAGACAGAATTCTGAAAAAACAAACGCATATTAGTTGGGATGGCAACTTGGGACTTTTCTTGTGGGCGAGGGGCTAGTAAACTAACAAGCAAGTTTTTTAATTTTTTTTAATTTCAATTCCATCATTAAGCTATACAGCTGAACTCAACGTTTCAGTATTGTTGGCGCTGTCTAACCCGCAAGGGATATGGGTGTAATCATATATATTTATGTGTCTCACCATCACCCATGGCTTTACCAACCTTTTGGTTATATGAGCCGAATCATGGAAGGAGTGCGCTGCTCTAGCGTTTATGAGTACTTTTTTGATCAGCGCACTCTTTCTTGACTCCCTACAAAATCTCACAGGTATTAGCTCTTTGCGTGGCTGTCACCAGCGCGGCTGTGGCCCGGCCCTGGCAGCAGAGTGTGGTGGCACAGAGAAAAGTGGTGGCTGACCCGGTGAACGCAGCCAGGAAGGTCCCTTCCACTAGTAGTGTCTCAAGTGATGTGGATTCTCCTATCCTGAGATCGGACATCAACGTTAATGCTGATGGATTTGCTTATGCGTAAGCACTAATTTTATGTCTTAATTTTTTTATATGTCGACCTATATCGAAAGGAGATCTATGCTGATATGTGAACTATGTTGCCTATATACAATTAATTGAACTTTCGTTGACAGTAATCATTCTAGTGTTTTCAATATAATCAATATATATATATATAATACAATTTCAATATATTCAATATAATAATGGGCAATATAATCGTATTTAAGCCAAAAGGGTAAATTTCTTAGTATAATTATTTCAAAACTTCAGGTATGAGACGGGTAATGGTATCGCAGCTTCAGCAAGCGGCTCTCTAAAGACTGTGGACAAAGTTGATGCTCTTGTAAGTAAAATAAAATGCTCTTAAATATTTATCAAATTTACAGATAAAATGAAATTAAATGTCAAACGAATGCTTCGGGCAAAAGCTTGGTAATAATATAAGTAGTATGGTAACAACAGGTACTATCATTCCTTGAAGACTAGGAAAACAAGGATTATTAAATTATCGATAGAAAAGTCAGCAAAGTAAGTCCATCTAATAAATTTCCTTTTTCAGACCGTACAGGGATCATACCACTACGTGGCTCCTGACGGTACACCAGTCCAAGTAGATTACACTGCGGATGAAAATGGTTACCAGCCAAATGTGAGTGATGTTGAAAAATGTTCTTCCTTTTTATTAAATTTAAGAGGTCGGGCTCTTTGAGGCTGTTAGTGTGAGCTGATGTTAGTATATTGAATCAGCAATAAATTAACCCTTGAAATCGTTCGGCCTAGTATAAATAAGTGCCAGATAAGTAACAAATGAACAGAGTTTGCAATCTTATCTATTTAAATAATTTATTTAAAGACTAGATACGTATATGGACTAGGTACATAAAATTAATAACAAATTAAAATATGCATACAGGCTACCTTATGGGAGTAACGGTTACATGTGATTAATTGTAGCGATGGAGTGTTACCTATGCGACCAAAAAATTAACGACCATTATTATCTAGGGAAGAATAGCGTTGTTAGAAATAGGTGAAGCTGTTAAACCATGATGTTTTTGTGTTTCACAGAGTGACCTCTTGCCTGTTCCACCACCTATCCCAGAAGCCATCGTCCGTTCTTTGGCGTACATTGCTGCTCATCCACCTAAAGAGTATTAATAGTTCAAAAAAGAAACGTAGGGGCTAAACACCACGAAGAAAAAGACCATGGCCAAAGAACTATAGGAACTGCATCGAGCAACAAGATGAATATTATTGTTACAAACCAGCATTATAGTTATAGTTTAACTGTAAATAAATATTATGAGTTTACGTATAGTATTTAATTTTTCTATTGTAACACGATTCTTGAGAAATTTTATACAAAGAAGCTGCTCCCTCTTTTTTTCTATCATCATAGTGTATGAAGTAAGTAATGCATGAAATATAAGAGGAACCTTAACCATCAATATTTAAATTATAAATCTGAAAGTGAGTTTGTTTTTCGATCTTACCGATCGATATAGTGTGTATTTCGGGGAAAGACGTACCGTATACTGTTACAATCGGCATTGCGACGATGATAATATAAAATAGCAAGAATGATTAAACACACAATAGCTGATCAATTTATAAAGGTGTTTAAACCTAAAATTAAAACAAACATTTTTTTTCTTAACTAATTTCACTGTTTGAGCTAAATAATTAGGTATGAATCTAAGTTTTGAAATATCTATTATAAGTAGATTACTAAAGTTACATTTTTTAGTAAATTAGGTACCTATACTACAACCTTAAGTACTTATAAAAGGGCTTTAATTACCGTTAAAAAATTGATATCGTTATTACTTTTGGACAAGGTTACCGTTATAAATTAAGTACCTACCGTTATGCTAGGTATTTTTGGATTCATTTACTATTATACTCATATGACGGTACCAGTCACACTTATAATCGCGTCGCGAACGACAGACAAACTTTAGTTACCAATAGGTATTTTATAGAATAGAACATTTTTCATTTCACATAACGGTAACGATATTTTAACGCTAAATGGTAACGTTATCAATAATATAATTGGTATCGCTATTCTTATCGTTAATTGGTAGAGGAAAGTAACTAAATGTGGGCTAGTGCTTTAATATGGGCTAGTAACAATTCTCGAAAACCTACAGTCGAATGACACAACAAACGACGATCGTCCATCGCATTCATTCGCTTTTACATCGCACTCACTCACTCTCGTCAATCGCGCGCGAGCTGTCGCCATTGTCAGCTGTTTTTGTGTTGCTGCTGTCGAAAAGTTTTCTGAGGTACGTATCAATGTGTTGTTTAATCAAAGAAAATTAGGTCTAAATACTGTAACCATGTGTTTTATTGCAAAATATAAGTTTAATTTTATGATTTTCGATCGATTTATTGCTTGCTATATATGATTTGTAAAGAACAAGATCAAATTTATTTTAGTTAAGAATTCCGAATATGGGCTATTACTATGGTCCTAAATATGGGCTGCTGTGGCTTCGGTCATAACTTTGTCTCCATATAAAAATGACCTTATTGCAACAAATAGGAAGAAAATTGAAAAAGAAAATAAAACAAAAGATAAGAAACCCAAGCAAAAGAAAAGAAGTTTAGGAAATAAGAAAGCCAAGACCAAGGAAGAAAGTGTAAGTGAAGAATATGTCCAATTTGATTCAGATAGTGAACCAGATGCCCCTATAGGAAGAGAGGCTCCTGATACTGCCGATGCAGCGTCAGGAATTTTTTTCCGAAAACGAGGCAGGAGAACTGTGGGTAAGATGTTTAATGTGTCAGCTCTGGGCACATAATGACTGTGCTGGGCCAGAGTTTGACACTTGGATATGTGATTTTTGTAAGTAAATTATGTGATTTCTTCCATCTACCAAAGTAATTTGATCTCTTATAAGGTAAATATTTATAATTGTTATTTTCGTAGAAGACATATTAAGTTTCTATTAGTAGCCTATATTTAAGTACCTGTTCCATATTTAGAATCTATTTTGATATTTTGTTTAATGCTCAAGATAATAATATATAATAATATTAAGAACATATGATTGTTACTTAGCTCTTTAAAAATGTATGTGTGATTATTTTGACCACAATAAATGGTTAATTTTTTAATAGTTTTTTATTTTTGAGGCAAATACAAAATGGTAGCCCATATTTGGTTACTTTCCTCTAACGATGTTAACGTAATTTAATATCGTTATATAACGTTATAAGCTTACATTACTTAGTCATAACTTTTCGAAAATGACCGTTACCATTACTTTTAGTATTTATTTGGTAACGTTAACAAGTCCTGTTTAGAAATGTTTTGATTTGATGCATTATTTTTGTTCCTATTACCATTTTATGTAGGTAAACTAATAGATTAGGTATTTAAAATTAGTAGATATCTAGGTATTTTGAGCATAGGCATCCCAATTAGTATTATAAATGCGTTAGTAAGTTTTTTGTTTGTTAGGTTCACAATTTATCTACACAATTGATTCAGTCAGTTCTTGAAATTTCGTATATATGTATAAAAGAATCTGGAGAAGGACATAGGGTAGACACATGTCATTCCGATTAAAACTATAGTTTCCATTGGATATGTAAAAATATTTTGTGGCGATAAAGCGCGGGTAAAACAATAATTATCTCAACGCCGCCCACAAACATATTCCCTATAAAAGTTTATCCATATTTCAAAGGTTACTTGGAAGAGATAGCTTTGGTGTAAAAAGTGAATTTGCTATGTAATATCTTGTAGTGCGATAACAGGTTATACATACATACATACATACATAAACTCACGCCTCTTTCCCGGAGGGGTAGGCAGAGACTACCTCTTTCCACTTGCCACGATCCCTGCATACTTCCTTTGCTTCATCCACATTCATAACTCTCTTCATGCAAGCTCGGCGGTTTCGGGCACTTTAACAGGTTATTGAAAACGATATTTTCAGGAATGGTCCCTTTTTCTGAGTTGCTGAAATCCTCTTAACCTTGCCTGATAAAATGTTTGTTTCTTTTATTATGAAATCCTATATTGGCTAACCCAGGACAACTTGAACACAAAAAAGTCTTAAATGTTGAATTCTCCTACGCTAAAATAAGAGCAAAGTCACAATAATAACATGTTAATTTAATTAATGTAAAGGCTCTAAAGCTTAATTTGATGATGTCCTTGTAAAAATAAGTCTTCATTGTTATATTTTGTGCTATTTTTGCATTAATTATAATATTTGCTTCAAATTGTTTAAGTGGAAAAATCTGCTATCCTGCGTTTATTAATAAAAATGTACGAAATATAAAGGCACACAAAATTATATTGTTTGAAAAGTAAAAAAAAACGTAAATTTATTTTAATTAATGTAGGATCCTTAAAAAATTTATAGACCAGTAATAACTTTTATTTTACATTCAGGTCGGTCGGTCGATCTCGTCCGAATATACTTTTCGTTGAGATTCGTTTAGAACTACCTACCTATAATGATTTCGTCATGCTGGATCCAAGGACAAATAAATAATTAAGTATTCATAGTATTTTATTATTTCAATCCACCCACTCTATATGTTACTGGAAGATAAAAATCAGTATTAATAATATGATAAGTAATGTATCTAACAAAAACACATAACGGAGTTTTAACTACCTACCTATTATAATTTTGCATAAGTATTTGATATAATATTGGCAGATATCTGCTTGTGTTAGTTATAAATCGTAAAAATAGAATATCTTTTGCGGTATAAGGACTATGTATCTAAAATAAAATAAACAATATAATTTGACATACATGCTTTAAAGCTTTGGCCTATAATATCATGTTATTGGTATCCCAAAAGAAATACAAAGCACCTAATGTAAGTACCGTCATAAAATTATTATGATTACATGTATCTTTTAAAGTGTTCCGGAGAGTCACTATCTGAATTTGAATACAGTTGAATGAACGTGGCCTTCTAGTATTTTAGAGATATTGAGCTCTATCTACACTTACCGTAAGGGATAAAGACGTGACTTTATGAATGTAGTAGGTATGTATGTTTTTTCAGTGGGCAAACATTTAATATTATTAGATATCCAGTTGTCATAATAAAAGTAATATTTTGTACCGAAACCGTTAATTTAAATTTAACCGAAAATGGGTCTATTTCCATAATTATATACATACATACATATAATCACGTTTGGCTTAATGATAGAATTGAAGTTCAAATAGTGACAGGTTGCTAGCCTGTTGTCTAAAAGAAGAATCCCAAGTTTTTACGCCTTAGTCGACATCCAGGAGAAAGAGTTGTAGAGGTCCTATTCTTTTATCTATCGGTGCCGGGAACCACACGGCACCAAAGTACGGAAATATCTAGGTACTTCAAATATCGCAAAATGCAAGTCATCTTTAAATAATTGCATTATTTTTATGCTGTGGTAAGCTAAGCCAATTATTGAGTTTGAAAGTAACTATGGCTAGGTAGGTAATGAGAATTTAGTAATTTTTTATTTCATACTTATGTGGTTGTATTGGATTCTGCGAAATTTAAAGAGTTATTGTAATGAACCATAGTAAGCCAATGAATCGTGTACGCCTACAACGAACATAATAATTAAGAAAATTAATGTTTTACACCTCGTAATTTGCATAATACTAGGTAAAGATGTAATAATAAAAAATATAGTTTATATCTCATAAACGTTGTCTTCATTACCTGACATGCATATATGGTGGTTAGTTTAGTTTCAATATTACTTCATTGCATTAGATGCACCATAAGTATTTTGCGCAGATGACAAGGTAAGCCTACTTTGACATAGTATTGAAAATATCATACTTATCGTATTAGTATTGATGAATATTAGTGGAACGAGTATATAAAGGTAGTGCATGAGATCTGGTATGTAAATATAATAGCCGTTCAAGTGAAACAGTACTGTGAATTGGTTTTAACAAATATGCAAAAGCATACAGAATTAATAGTAAGTACTTAGTTTAATTTAATTTCGGTGAAAATTATAAAAGACTAGCTTCCGCTCGCGACTCCGTCCGCGTGGATGTCGGTCTTCGCGTGGTTGGTTTATTTCAAACTAACCTACTTTACCTTATAATCTAATTACTATACCTATGTTTTCATATGTATTATGTTTTCAAAGATAAACAAAAAGAAAATAAAATACCAACCTAAATATACTTATTTACGATGAAAACTTAAACTAGGTACGTACGATAATATTTACAAAAGTATTTACAAATAACTGATCGGAACAGTCTTAGAAATGACACCAAATCCATTAATCAAAAAGGTCGCGCTGAAAAGCACGGTTTAAAATTACACGCATACAATATTAATTAAATTTTTTTTACGTATTTTTCCAGAATAAAATGTATCCCATTTTATGCCCAGGATAATAAGATATAATTATAGCAAGTTTCATCGAAATCGAACCGTTAGTTTTCACGTGATGCCTGACATACAGACAGACAGACAGACAAATTTTTTTTAAATCACATATTCGTTTTTTGTGTCTATCCAGTAACACCCCCCGCTATTTATTTTTTCAATATTTTCAATGTACAGAATTGACCCTTCTACAGATTTATTATCTATATGTATAGATGTTATAGTTATGTTATGTTATGTGTTTGTCAATACAACTAAAACACTGTAATAAAGCTGCTTTATATATATACATACCTAAAATCACGCCTTCTTCTCGTTGGGGTAGGCAGAGACTTCATCTTTCCACTTGCCACGATCTTTGCATACCTACTTATTTTGCTTCATCTACATATATAACTTTCTTCATGCTAACTCGGCGGTTTTGCGTACTCTTGACCTGACCTTTTGCCAGGACTAATTTGATCAAGATACGTTCGTATAGGCCTTCCCACTCTGACCTTTCCCTGCATACTCTTCTTTATATTTGCTTAGTCAACTTGTTTACTCTCATCCTCTTCACATGACCAAACCATCTTAACATACCGTTTTCTCAGATCTTAACATTCCCTTATCACTCTGTTTCTTATCTGCTCACTCAATTTTACACCCATCATACTCCTTAACGCTCATTTCCACCGCATTTATTCTGCTTTTGTGCTTCTTTTGCTACACCCAACTTTCATTACCCAACACACCCCTATGCACAGACAGGCGAGCTTTTTTGGACAGTTTCTGACTGCTCATAAAGGCTTGCAATGCTCCATTCACCATGTTCCCCGCGTTTACTCTTCTTTCAATATCACTATCACACTTGCAATCTGATGTAACTTAAAAAAACAAAGCTGTTTTGAATAGCAGAAAGCTAAAAAGATCAATTTTGAAATGTATGAAGCTATGTAGAGTAATGGAAGAATCGTTAACATTATTAATGATTGTATGAATGATGTACAGACTGTATGACTTTTATAGGCAATAAGATTCAGAAAGAAGTTCGTTTTTAGGAATAGTTAAACACTTAAATACTTAAACCGATTTTTAAAAAGTAGTTTTCCTTATTTTGATACAATAAAAGAGAAAATTTAAACAAACGACTGTAAATCATACAAGATGTGTTCGGGACAGGATACCATATTGTACGTTAATGTCCAATAAACCAGTCGTTATCCGAAGAGTATTGACACGGCCTTGAAACATGGCCGGTGTGGAGTGGTGGATAGCAAAAGCGTGTTGTATATGTATCATAAATATACACTTATGAGCAAAGAAAAGTGTACCTTTGTAAATTAATAATAAAAGATTTCAAAATTTCCAATATTTTAAGACGAGTTTGGAACTTCATTGAATCTTGATTTGTGAACTGCAGGATAGCACTATTCATATACGCATATGTATTCGATTAGTAATTATTGTTTATCATTAATTAATAATCCAACTGGCATTTTATCATGACTCTTGGTTGCATCTCCACTTTTGGAGTTAAGCATAGTTTTAGTTCTTGTACTAGAATCGTGGCCAAAGGGAGATCAATAGTTTTTACCGGAGTGTACGATCCTTCTTCGTACTTTACATTATATGTATGCAGAAATTTCATGCAGATCGGTTCAGTGGCTGTGAAGAGGCAACAAACAAACAAATTAACTCACTTTCGTATTTGTCATTTTATTATGAGAAGATTGAATGCCGATTGTTGATAACTGAATATACGGTTAGGGGAAAATGTATGCAAAGGTTTCTTCTTCTCAGGGACTAAAAAACAGAAATACACCAGAAGGCGATGTACTTTAATACGACTAAAAACGACGCTAAAGTAAAAAATGAACAAATAAAATAGCTTGCTCTGGTGAGGTACTTACTTGGTACAATATTATTATCTGCGAGAAAGAATTTGGTCTGAATTTTTGCTTTCAAGTGTAAAATAGCAAGTTCATTTATTATACAAACCGAGTAAGATTCGGTCCATCCTAAGTAATTAATTAGCTGATAAAAATGTTGCTCAAACTTTATAGTACCGGGAAATATTATTTTATATTTTATAATAGCTACATTTCAGTGTATGTCTTTCATACTATAATTTTTGATCAGTTAAGGATACAAAGCAAAATATATTTTTTAATAATCGTTATGTAAAAAAATTCTAATAAATGGAAATCTGGGTGGAAATTTTTCAGAGCACTTTTCTATTATAGATAAATGAATATATATACTACATAAAATATACAAATTTAAATATTATAATATTTGCTTTATTTTCATATATTTCTACTAATTATAAAAAAAGAATTGAATTGACTCATTCATTGGATGATATACATCTACCTAATCATATAATAAATGCAGCAAAATCAATCAATGTTGAAACGACATGAAGATTGAGAATCTTTGGGCTGTAAATAAATGTCAAACTTCACATTATAAATGAGACAAAGCAGTCTCGAATACTTTATAAAATTAGTAGAAAAAGGTATAAATAAGGTTGAACTTTTTTAATAGCACATTTGGGTAGTTAGGCGCGTCAGATAGCTACGAAAATGCGACAATTCTTGGTAAGTTAAATGCGGATATGAAAATAATGCAATACAATGAAAAGATACAAAAATACTACTTTATAATTGGAATGTCAAAATAAAGTGATAATGTTTATTTTATTAGTGGTTATTATAAATTTATTGTAAATTATGAATTTATGAGTGATAAATGTCAGTTATTAAATTTAACCAATTCAAAGGTTACAAGACTAAGTTTTTTTTTTATTTTAGGTAATTTGCCTATCGGTGGGTGTGGCGCTTGCAGCTCCTCAAGTCAGGTCGGTACACTAAACTGTGTAATTATTTACATGTAAAGTTTCATTAATAATGTAAATGGTAAATAGTTATTGGAATAAATAATACGTTAATATCCCTGTCGATATCAGGAAAGCCCAGACTATTGATAGTTTCAAAAATCTCGTTAGGTCTCATTATCTTTCTACTTTACCCTAAGTATATGTTATTTTTATGTAAATCGGTTCAGTACTTTCGGAGATAATCGTGATCATACATACAGACAGACAGACAAGAAATTAAAAAAAAATATTTTTGCTTCCTATTATTCATTCTAAGTGCCCCTCTATCCATTTCAGCCAAAAATACTAAATGTACAGACAAAATATTCTTACTATTTTATTATATGTATAGATTAAACAGACCGATTCCTCCTTATATTTAATATCATGGTTGTTGCAGAAATGTGTTTCCTTCGAATGTGCCGCGAGTCGTAGCTACTGCCGCTGCTACGTCAGGTAGTTACGACCCTGGTCGCTACGACCCTGGCCGCTACGACCCCGGCCGCTACAACTCAAGAGCCGACAATTCCGGGCGTTATGTACATGATGACTCCGGAAAGTATAAGTAAGTTAAATTCCTCTATTAACTTCTATAAACTAACTAACTACTTTGAAATAACTTTAAATTGAAACTATAAAAGATGTCAAAAATGATTGTACATTTACATTACATATCGGCATTTAAAAACTTTATAATAACGTCAAATTGCACTTTTGTAGAACTTCTGTTACATCAAATGTACTTAAACAACGATCTTTATATCCAATATAGTTGTTTATTTGGAATTGCTACAACGCCAATCAGAACTGTACAGACCCATTCAAACATTTTTGTAAAACAAGAAGTTACATAATCGTTCTTTTTTAACTTATTATAATACCTACTTTAAAGATGATATAAATCGATTAAGTAAATTTTTATATCTAGAGTTTATAGATTATTTTTGCTCTATAAATTTATAGTGCAAAAGATTGTCATTGTATGCTTTTATAGTATACGCTGTCACATCTAACACCTAAACATGACTTTTACATATCTTTTTGGCAATTAAATTTTACATAATAGGACTATTTTACTGCTTGGGAGGGATCGTAGTAAGTGGAACAATGTCCTACCTCTTCCGGAAAGAGTCATGATCTAGTTTTGCGTTAATGTAAGTAATGTACATTCATACATATGGTCCTGTCTATATCCCTTGTGGGGTAGTCAGAGCCAACAGCCTTGAAAAGACTGATAGGCCACGCTCAGTCATTTGGCTTAATGATAGAATTGAGATTCAAATAGTGACAGGTTGCTAGACCATCGCCTAAAAAAAGAATCCCAAGTTTGTAAGCCTATCCCTTAGTCGCCTTTTACGATATCCATAGGAAAGAGATGTAGTGGTCCTTTTTTTTTGTACTGGCGCCGGGAACCACACGGAACACGAAAAAATTCATTTAAATTAAAAAGGAAAACATGTAAGTAATGTTTTCCTTTTTAATCTAAATGCATTATTTCGACAAACTGAAGGTTTACCCTTTGCCTAAGACATATAGATAATATAAGATACACAGTAAAGGCTAATAAAAATAAAAATTTACTTATCATATACGAAGGGCCTTATAGTTTAAATTAGTCGTAGAACTCTATAAAATGTATTTTGTGACCCACACAACCATCTACATTAGAGCTGTTCTTTATTTACATTTCTTGATTTTTCCGGTGACATTTTGATAATAATTAAGCTTTAAAGATAAATTCAATGGCACTTTTGAAGGTCTTCAACTTTTTGTGTAGTTGTTTTGATATAATTATCATTTAGTGCGTTTATTCCTTGTTTTTTATACTTAACATATGTAGCATCCATATCTTCTTCTTCTTCTTCTTCTTCTTAGCCTTCTTCTATCAGCATTCTGATGTAGGCCTCCTTCATCTCCTTCCATTCTTCTCTATTTTGGGCAGTAAGAGTCCAATTGCTGCCCGCCACCTGCTTGATGTCGTCTTTCCATCTCATTTGTGGCCTTCCCCTGGGTCGCTTTTGGTCCCAAGGTCTCCAGTCTAGCAATCTTTTGCACCAAGATTCAGACTTCCTGGCAATATGACCAGCCCACTCCATCCATATCCATCCATATCTATATCGTGACATTAGTTCGTTATGAAAGTTTATCTTATTCGTTGGATAGGGTCAGCTCGGTCATATATTTTACCAAGATTTAATGAATAGAAAATTGTGTTTTTCGGCCGAATACAATTAATAATTATACTAGTATTGGTTATTGTTACTGCTTTTTTTTAAAGTTCATCGTTTTAAAAATCAAATAATAATACATATATTTTTCCTGATTTGTGATGCTGTGTTTCATAAATAAATAAATTCCTTTTGCAACAGTGGTGACCGAGGCGACCGTGGTGGGGCTGGTGGGTTCTACACAGGATCCAGCGACGCTGGCGGCCCAGGAGGTCCAGGCGGTGCCTACACTCCTGACAACAACGCATACAGGTTAATCTCTCCTACCTTTCTTTATTGTACCTTCAGTCATTGTGTTTTAGGTCTCGGCCTGGCGTTACTTTTAATATGAAAAAAATCTCTTAACTTATGATTACTTCTACGTTCTGATATTCCAATGTTTTCAATGACACTGAATTTGTTGTGAGTTGTTGCTAATTAACTTACTAAGTTCGGTGTCCATAAAGCATGCCGTTAAAATATTAGGTAAACTTGTTACTTTTTGAAAAAGTAATACTTGTTAGGCTTCAAACCGATTCAACATTCATAGAATAAATAATATGTTTAGGTATTCAATATATAATCAAATTTGCCTTAGAAAGATGGCATCGCTGTAGTGATTTATGTAGATTGGTTTATATTTGTGATAAAATTATACATACGATACGTACTTTTTGATTTATCAGTAGTTTGGTAGATGTCGCTATATTACTCTAAAATATATCAAGTCTATAATTGTCTAAATCTAAATTGTTAGTGCTTGCAGTGCTTGTATATTGCATAATAAATAGAAATAAGCAATTAAGTTTGATTAATATCTTACTGGTAATTTTTTTTAAAGTTACTGATAATAAATTCTTTTTAGGGGTGTTGGCAACGTTGGAGTTGGCAACTTTGGAGCTGGTAATGTTGGTGTTGGCAATGTTGGAGTTGGTGGTGTCGCCGGTGCCGGTGCCGGGTCTGGTGTCGGTGTCGTAGCCTCAGCCGCCGCCGGCCGCGGTGTCTTCGGAGTCCCCAAAGTGTCCACAGTCAGCGCAGTTAGCAGCAATTCAGCCAGCAGCTTCGCCAAGGTCGGCAATGCTCCCCCCAGCGGTGGTAGTTACGACTACAAATACGGCATTATCCGCCAAGACACTGATGTCAACCCCGACGGTTACCACTACCTCTATGAGACTGAGAACAAAATCCTCGCTGAGGAATCTGGAAAGGTCGACCAAGTTGACAGCGAACAAGGTGCCTTGAGGGTCACTGGATTTTACGAATTTGTAGCACCTGATGGTGTCACCTACAGAGTCGACTACGTCGCTGACGAAAACGGTTTCCAACCCACTGGCGCCCATTTGCCTTAAGTAGATTTGATGTTCGCGTGCTAGTACCTTGCCCATAACCTTAAGTTTCTGTTGTAATAAATCTTCTGATCTGTATTAGTTGTAATTTAATAAATAAATGTAATGAAATTTTTACTTGTGTTGGATTATTTTTAATGACGTAAATCCTAAAACTATTAACTTGCCATTTATTATTATCAAACTGGATTTTCTATAAAAACAATTCACAGTACACGTACAGCCTATAACGTACAACGTATTAGCTATTGTGTCTTAAAAAGCTAAAAGTTAGTCTTGCCATTTTAATTTTTGAAATGAATTTTCCAATTGCATCTTGAGATTGCAGTCTTAAAAATAATTATAAAATTTGTACCTAATTGAAATTCGGTAAACAGAATCAATTAAGGGATTTCTGAGAAACTGTTAAATAGCTGCGGATACGGCTAAAGAAAATTTAAAAATGGCACTTGGTTATATTAAGACACATTGTACTAATACAATAGAATAAATAATTTAAAGGTCACAAAACACCCAATTTCGTTTTGTTTTTTGAAATGTTAAATTCATCTATAATAGCACCTTAAATGTCAATTATATGAACAATACAAATGTACTAGTCTATGTTATGAATAGGACGATGCGAGTACTAAAAACATATAGAGATACAGCTGGAAAGATGGACAAACATACAGAAATTCTAACAATCAGGTTTTCGGCCCCTTTTGGCCATATAGGTATAGGCTCCACATATCAATTTATCGGCAATATATTTCAAATACGTAAATAAGTTATTATTATAATTATAAGATATAAGTAAGTAACAATTTTATTATACGTATGGATTGATATGTTTACACCTCAATTAAGATGGGTATTTTAATTATGCACCGTAATCATTAACGATACTTAAGTTTATAACTCTATTAGAAGAATATTTAGTATGTTGTATGTAAGAAGTAGACATAAGTAAGCAATTAAAATATACCTATATATTTAACGTAGTCATTTGTTTATTATTTTGAAATTGGAATAGGATAAGACAAAAGTGTTATGGAACAATTTGAATTATCAATTAAACAAAAATAATAATACAAATCCAGCTTATAAGTGAAAAATTATTTTTGAAAAAAAGTCGAAAAAATTCATGTTATCCTCAATAAATACATAAAATTACGCTTCTTTCCCGAAGGGGAAGGCAGAGACAGTATTTTTCTTATAGCTATAATCCTCGTATTACCACTTTTGCATCATCTACATACATCACCTTTTCGATGTAGTTTGTAGGTTTTCTTTTCACGGATTTATATCCTTAAGTACTCTGTAGAAATATGTTTATTTTAAAAAATAATAAACTAACAGAAATTCTCGAAGACTGAGAGTATGACAAAGAGTCACATCTTTACTGCCTTATCATTGACTTAAAGGCAACAATCCATATAACGATATTTTTAAATATTCTTACAAAAAATAAATAATAGTTTAATGTCATTAAATAGCCTTCAAGTGCGAAACTTATAAACCTTTGTAAACTTAAAAACCCTGAACGATTACTTATGGACCATTTGTCATAATAAAACTAATGTCTAGATATCTCTTAATAGACGAAGATTCCTTTTCATTCTGGGAATAACAAGGAAACTCATCATATCACATGTCATAAACGCAGCCATTTGAATGTTAATAAACCATTATAATCGGAATGCTTCGCTTACTTTGTTGCATTAAATTTCATTTTTATTTTATGCAAATCGCTGAAGGTCCAACCGCATGCATTCTTCGGGAATAACGATCATACCGCAAGTCGGTCGTGTGACGCCCTGCGCTGGGGTCGTATGGGAGCAAGTGTAAACTGATCCAAATCGCGAGCGGCTTCCATCTACCACGGAAATATTATAAACATTTATACTATGCTAATTCTTCTGCCCGACCTCGCCACACCTTGATTTAAGGAGTCTGTTCCACTTTGGTATGAATTGTCCAAATTTATTCATCATTTAAATGTTAAATAAATGTCAATGTAAAAATATTTTGATTTGGTTAGGTTAAGGCGGTGGTGTTAAAGTAAAACATGACAATTTAATATAATCAATCTTATTACAGATGTGTGAATCGTGATTTTGGATTTTTAGACTACGAGTTACTTTAAGGAGTTAAAATGCAAAATATATGTGTTGTAAGTATTGTAAGTGAGTTAAAATGCAAAATATATGTGTTGTAATGTTAAACTAAGTCCTATTCCAAAGTTAAGGCGACCGTGTTTGTTTTAAAGCAAACTGGTTTACTCGTGCAATGGACTGTGCCCTATCGAATATCAAAAATATTTAGTAGAGCACAGCCCTAAAGTTGCAAAGGTCATAATATAAAAGATAGAGGCTTAGGACGAAGAGAACGAAGCGAGTGAGGTCTACCAATCAAATTGAGGCGAAAATACATTTTATGCATGTACCTATGTATGTATGTTTGGAACGCGATAACTTTGGAACCCTTGGTCCTATTTTAATGAAATTAAAAGTGTGTATTGTAAGATCGTGTGGAATCAAAGTAATTTTAGAGATATTTGCAATTTATCAAAAATTTTAAGTGTTTGTGAGGTCTAAGTTCGCGGCGAACGACTAATAAATAAAAACATTCAATATAATATTTAAAGAATAAGTATGTGGAATTGTTGATTTATCAATTTGAACCTTATTTTAAGTAAATAACCACAATTTTTTTTAATCACAAAACTACATTAATTTAACCAATAACTCATTGACGTCAATGTATTGGAATCCTCGTGCCTGCCTCTTAACAAGATTTAAAAATACTCTTTAGACGTTTGGTGTGCATAGATTGGTATTTTGTAAAAAAGTTTTTACACAAAAAAGAACGCACTTATGTTTTGACTATCGATAACTAGGAACTATTTTTAGATTTTTTATTTATCTCGTATTTAATTATTTAAATTATTAATGAAAAACAATCATATCAATAATGTTTAAAAAGATATCAATAAAGCAAGATGTCTAAATTACACGCACTCCAATAAAATGATGCGCAATATTACAGACTAAAATGTGGAGCAAGGTTAAATAATGAGATGACTATCATACTGTATTTCCTATTAGGTGCATACCGGCTTTAAACCATATAAAACAGCCTAAAGTGTTGTTTGATGTGGTGAAAAGGTTTTGTAATGTTATTAAGTAGACGATTTTACCGTAACTGTAAGCACTAATTAGTTTAAGATTTGACGTATGTATTAATTACTGAAGATTAGAAAAAATAACTGTTTCTGTCATCTGGTGGGAAAAAAATTCATTGTTATTTATATAAATAAAACGCCTGCTATGTCGTTTTTGGCATTTAAGAATAGAACCACATCTTTCCCATGGATATCGTAAAAGGCGACTTAGAGATAAGCCTATTATCTTGGGAAACCTTTTGTAGGCGATAGGCTCGCAACCTGTCACGATTTAAATCTCAATTCCATCATAAAGCCATACAGTTGAACGTGACCTTTCAGTCTTTTCAAGACTGTTGGCTCTGTCTACCCCATTCGAGATATAGACGTGTGCATATATGTATGCATAAGGCGCAAAGGTGATTGTCTGACTGATCTATCATCGCACAGTCCAAACAACTGGACCGATCGAGCTGAAATTTGCCATGCAGATAGCTATGATGTAGGCATCCGCTAAGAAAAGATTTTGAAAATTCCCGCGGGAACGGGAGAAAATGAGATTTATCGTTTTTTGCCGATAGATGTAGCCGCGGGCGCTCTCTTGTTGTTGTAGTAGGTACTTATAAGCATATTGTGTAATATTAATTTATTTTAAATTTCAGGTTCTCCTTTCCTATTTAGTTATTGTTCACTGCTCTGCGTATGATGATGGCAAGTATCATCCTAAGAAATACAATTTACATGATGACGGCATGTACTATAGGCCCTTAGACGAGGGCAAATATATTCCTGGAGATGAAGGAAGGTATACTTACATTTATGTGCAGGGATTGTACCCGGACTACCCATATGTCCACCAAGTTGGCCCTAATGGTGGCTTTGGGCCTAATGGCAGAAATGGTGGCAATGGCGGATATGGAGGTAAAGGAGGTTACGGTGGCGAAGGAGGATATGGTGATGAAGGATCTGGTGAAGATGAATTCAATAAAGGACCAGACGGATCTGAAAGGCCAGATAAAATTGAATACATCGGCCGTAAGTTCTATGCTGCAAGATTTCCATATATGCACTCACTGATTAAGGAGCTAATTGAAAAATACGTTTCAATAGACACCCTCTTCGGAGAAGAATCCGATGGAAGCGTAAATCATTATATGAAAGTGTTTGGGAACAGGGAAACTGCTGTGAAGTGCCATTATTTAAATAGTAAAAGTGATGATGAAAAAGACGGATTCACGACGCAGTAAGTATTTATTTCTATAAGCTTAACTTTGAAACCCTTTAGTTACATATTTTTAAAGGACTATGAAAAGAATAGCGCAGTTATAATAGGTGCTCAGCTGCACAAACATTGAATCAAATTTTTACGATCACATAAGTATGATTTTTGTAAAGACGGTTATGGGTCATATTATATTATACAGGAACAGAATTCATACAGTGTTAAAAAAAGTTATCTTAAACCTTAAAGAAATCATTCAAAATTTACTATACGATATTTTTTTTTGATAAAATATAGTTAAGACAAATAATAAAGACGAAATGAAAAAAAAAATTAGATTCCATCATACAAAATACACCTATCTTAAAAAACTCATATACAATCATCTCACATTGTTGGTAATTTAAAAAAACTCTGTCGACAGATACCCACCTCGGCCGGCTTCAGACAATGGCAAACATTCAGGCTCCTACTACAGCTTTAAAGGAACGAAGATTCTCGATAACCACATCAATAGTGCTAACATGAAGACTACACTCAAACTAGAATACGAAGTGTTTGTTAGAATAGTAGACGAAGTCACAAAACAATGAACATATATACATATATTGTGTGACATTGGACTGAATTATTTATGAATAAATTTAGATACACCTGTAGTATATTTAAAATAGAGCTTTTGTTTTATTTTCTTACTAGCTGTAGCCCGCGACTTTGTCCGCGTTTTCGAGTTGAATCTACAATAATGTGAAATAAATAAAAAAAATATCTTGTTTTTGTTGGGGCTCGAACTTGGACCACCAACTTCACAGTATCACGCGCCAACCACTGGACCATCGAGGATGTTGCGGTGGTGTGAAATTAAAGCAGACTAACAAACCAAAAATCTTTTTACGTGAGAATTACGCATGTTATGTGCGGCAAAACCAGGATATTATCAAACTGATTTTCACTTATATTTATATGTTATAGGTATAATTACTTTGAATTTTAAATTTCGTAACTTATTTGCAGACGAACTGATGCCTTGAGTTCATTCAAATGTCGATAATTTTTTTTTTGTGAACCGATTTTGATGAAACAAACTTTAAATGTTTTTCTGAGTCAAAACAAAGCAATTGGTGAAAGTTTTGAGTAAATCGGTTTAGTACTTTCGGCATGATCATACATACAGACAGAAAGACAAAAAAGTTAAAAAAATAATTTTTGCTTTCTATTATTCATTCAAAGTGTCCCTCTAACCATTTCAGTCGAAAATACTAAATGTACAGACAAAATATTTTACTGTTTTATTATATGTACATATATAGATATGATGAATCTTATTTACTTGAATTAGGATGAAATGTTATATTATTTCAGAACATTTAAATAATACATATATATTATTATTTAATATATATATTATTTTAGTTTGCAATTTTATATATATTTTACCAAATAACATACTAAAATAATATAGTTTAAATGAGAATTTTATTTTATTGTAGTTAAGTAATTTGTATTTTAATTAGGTAATTTGATATATCAGAATGAAGGATTCTCTAGTTTCTACATAGTATAATACTACATAGTTTCTACATATAAACTATGAACTACGAAATCATGAGATCCTAGATCGAAATTTTATGAAATTTTGAAACGTTTCATCGTCTCTGATTCTTAGCATTTTTATTTGAATTGTATTTAAATGTAGTAGTAATTTATCGATGTTGCTGTCTCATTTAATACAATATGTCAATGCCAAACGTTAGATTTTGTCGTAGAATGATCTAATTTTCATGAGATTTGGTGATGCTTTAATTTATCACCATACCATTTATGTTGCACTAAATATCGATTTAACAAATAAAATTTACATTTTTTGAAGTTTATCTCAAGATATTTGTGCAATAATTATTTCTATTCAAATTAACGATTGTATAAAAGGAACGTTTAGTCTAAAAGTGGATCATTCGTTTTTTAACGTTCAAAAGATTTGAAAAAAAAAAATGAAACTTGTCGCGGTAAGTGGAGTGGCTTTGGATATGTAGTGTTGTTTGACATAATTGTTGATTAAGTGAATAATGTGTTTATTGTTTGTGCAGTTTGGTGTGTTGGTGCTGGGAGTGGTGGCGAGCAATGCTCAGGATGATGGCCGGTATAGGCCTGGCGTGTATGGTGGCGACGACGGTCGTTACAGGCATTCCGACGAAGGAAAATATGTTCACGTCGGGGATGGCAGGGCCGCGTACAATCCATATCTAGTGCAACAAACTAGGGTCGTGCCAAGGTAAATAAATGAAAATCTTTAATAGATAAAATAAGGTAACTATAAATTTGAATAATTGCTGATTTTACTGAAAAAACCATCATCCTCGCATACTGTTGAAAACTTTAAGAATTTTTTTATAATACCAGGACACCGGTATGAGATTGAATTGAAAACATTTGAAGATAAAGAGGATAAAATCATTACGATTGTAGGTATCAGATTTACTTTAAAAATTTCTGCATTACTAATAATTAATTTTCTTATTTTTCGCAGCTTCTTCCGAGCCCCAGTAGCGGTCGCACCTGTAGTTCCCGCCGCTTCATCGACACCCATTTACTACGCTCAAGTCGCACAACCCTTCTCTAGGGTCTCGCAGGACAGCGAGCGAAACGCGAGGATCCTCCGCCAAGAAGGCGACGTCGACATCGACGGTTACCGATACGCGTACCAAACCGAAAACAGAATCAACGCCGAAGAATCTGGAAAACTCGAGAACACAGCTACCGGTCCAGGCCTCAGGGCTAGGGGCTTCTACGAATATGTGGGCGATGACGGTGTTACGTACAGGGTTGATTATGTAGCTGACGAAAACGGATTCCACCCCAGCGGTGCTCATTTACCTCAGAACCTACCCGTCTAATTTATTAAACATCAATGTGTATATATTTCGTCCGTCTTGTTTGTTGTTTTAACCAAACTCCACATTATTTAAATATAGTGTTTTAACAACCCTTGTTTGTGTTTATTCAATGTTCGCATCGACATTATGCAATTTGAACTCATAAGTTCAGTTTCGTTCTTAATTTTATTACTGTGTTATTCGACAATCTTCCGTTCAGATGAGATTTTATGAGTTTTACCTGCGGATTTTATGAGGATGTAGGCGGCGTCCAAGCCGAAATAACTCCGTGTTACAAACAGGAAGATTAGTGATGTCGTCGAAATCCGAAGAATGCAAAAAGACCTATGTTTGAATTTATTTATTGTAAAACTATACATTCTTGACGAAACCTAAAGTTTACAATTAAACAGTAAGTAACTAGCATTTCATAATCAGTTGAATTGATTGGTTCCCAATAAACATACATACATATGGTCACGTCTATATCCCTTGCGGGGTAGACAGAGCCAACAGTCTCGAAAAGACTGAATGGCCACGTTCAGATACTTGGCTTAATGATAGAATTGAGATTCAAATAGAGACAGGTTGCCAGCCCATCGCCTAAAAAAGAATCCCAAGTTTGTAAGCCTATCCCTTAGTCGCCATTTACGACATCCATGGGAAAGAGATGAAGTGGTCCTATTCTTTTTTGTATTGGTGCCGGGAATCATACGGCACTGAATGAAATTTAAGGAAATTCCTTGATAGCCTATTCTTTTCGTACCACATGGAACCGACCGATGTATGAACATGTAAAATAGGTAGTAGGTACCTATGTACATGGTTTTTAGCAAACTTGATTTTGTTTTTGTCAGTCAGTCACTCGGTAATAAAATATCTATCATATATCGTACAAGTATCTGAAATGTATACAAGAAAAAAGCGACTAACTGACGCATAGTTTATTTTGAAGAACTGCACATTTTTGCAATGATTGACTCATACTCAATACGGGAAGAGGAGTTTAATTTTTAGAGATAATAATTGATAATTCTAAAATTTTACAAGACTGCCCTTTTGTTTATTGTACAGTACACTATTTAACTTAATATTGCTTCTGGTCAACTAACTATAGTCAAAAATTATTCTTCTATTTATAAAAAATTATGACTAAGTGGCAAGTAAGGTAGGCGATTCCTAGTAACAAACCAAGCATAACACTTAAGGGCCTAATGTCTCGTATTTGAAGGAGCTATTAATTTTCATATAGAATGAAAAACACCTATATAGTGAAGGGTAATATATGTATGTTAATATCATTCGTCTTTCTCTCTCTCTCTTTCTCTCTCTCTCTCATGTCTGGGGGACCAATTTTACCCTCCACAGAAGTATTTCGAGGCCCAGAGTCTGCCTTCCGACTTTTTTCTCTAAAAAATAAAAGCTTCATTTGTGTATCCTATAGAAGGTTATGCTCAAGAAAAAATAATTTTGGCGGCACGATATATGTAGAACAATTTGAATAATAACTGATGTCATTACGGTGAAGGAAAACATTGTCAGGAAATCTGCAAATTCAGGCAACTTCATGTGAAACCATGATCGATTTAATACGGGTTAAATTCCTCTTTTTCTTGTAACCTCACTCTTCTACTCTAAGTCTCTTTTTCATTTCTTTAAGAACAAAAATTGCGAAGGTTTGACGGTAGTCGCTCCGGCTCCTAGTCCAGGATCCACGTTTAAAGGTATAACATTAGTATTCGTAATTGCACAGTTGACGAAAGTCGGTCTTTAATATGAAAACCAAAACATTGGTGCGAAACGCCGTCCAAGGGATCTTTAGGAGGCGTCTCCAGCACATCACCACATCTCTAATGTGTCGATTTTACGTTGATTCTACAGTCTCAGTGACCAAGTTTCGGTACCATAGAGGAAAATTGGAAAGATAAGGCATTTCATCAATCTGATCTCTGTCTTCTTGGTAATCCTCCTGTCCCTCCGAATCTTTTCCAGCCGTTCCACTGTCGACCTGGTGACGGCGCAACGACGGCATGGATCTCGTCATCACATCCTCCAGTTCTGGAGATAGTAGAGCTGAGGCAGATATAGTTCTGTACAACTTCGCAGTTAGCTATGCTCTGTACTGTAGGAGGATGATGACAGGTAAAAAATTAAAACGGTAATTAAATGATTTTTTAGGTTAAGAATAGTTTTTTTTTTTTCAATTTTCGACATCATTTTATTTATACATTATTATATCAAAAGTTTTGAGGAATTGGCAGCTGTTGAGCCTGGGAGCATGTTTATAATGCAATGGTAAAATGATAGACGAACTTGCGATAAAATATTGAAGGATTGATGATGCAAAATATGTATGCATGGTTAGTATAGAGATGTACGTTCTGCTTAGGCCGCCGAGAAATAAGCATGATGTAAATGTATAATATTTCACGTACGCTATTGGTTTAGACGATCACTGTACACTTATTTTTGATTTGAACTTTCAAAAATAAAAGTATAAAACACAATGGACATTAAAACAATGCAGATAATCAAACAGATATTATAAGGTGGACTTGTATTGTCTTTACCTTTACGTATGTTCCCCTTAATCATATCACAAGAGCACAAGAAGTACCAGTTTTCTCCAGAACATTAATTGATCTTTGTGCTTGATTGGATTATTAAATGTTTGTCGTCACATTATTAAAAGACATAGACAATCGGTTTATATTATATTTCATTAATATAACATGGTTAAATATTAATACAATATGTATTTTACATATATATACACTTTCATCCATATATTAGTATCAAGTTAATCAATGCAAATAGCTGACAATATCAATGTCATAGTTGCGTAAATAATCGGAACTGTGGTATAAAAGTTACTATGATTGGACTGTGATGTATCAGTCAATTCACAGATCTTCTATAGTAAAAATGAAGTTCGCGGTGAGTGACATACTATAATAGACAAAGATAAATAACAGCGATAAATTAGAAATTAGATATGTTATATCGGAAAGTTTATTGTGATCAAGTTCTCATTCAAAAATTATCTTTAGTTAAAATTAATGTCTAATTGTTTCAGCCTGTTTATGTAAATGTGTGTACATTTTTTCTTCTTGGTTGAAAGAGTTCGAAATTCATAAAATGTTAAAAAATTTATATTAATTAAAACATTATTTCTAGTTAAGTATCAAATATTTATTTGTTGAGCCTGCCATTCCCCATATAAGGTGACAGTTAGTTGATAAATAGTTGAAAACCTGGGTTCCTGGTTTCCTTAACCACTGGGATCCTAAAAAGTTTAAAGTACCTACCTAATACTAAAACTTTCAAACAGATACGAACAAGTGGCATGCGCGAACTGACACGAATAACATGATGATATTGTCCACAGATTGCTTTCCTCGCTGTTCTGGCTGTGGCTTCTGCCCAGTTTTTCAATCAGCCTCGCCGCGCCCCGTTCCCCGCCCCCGCTCCCCCACGCCCCCTGTCCCCCAGCAGATCCTCCGGCAATGACGCTAACGCCAACATCGTTCGCTATGAAAGCAGCGTCAACCCTGATGGCGCTTTCAGTTATGCGTAAGTTTTTTTATATTAGGGGTACGGAACACTTGATATATATAGCCAAAAACTGTTCTAAAAAAACAGTAAAGAACAGTTTACAATGTTCATATCTGCCTGTTGCAATTTACGGGTTTGTAATTTGAGTACGGGCATAAAGGAGGCTTTGTAAATAACACGATTGCCCGATAAGGTTTATGCAGTACATCGATATAAGTATACAAAAATTTGCTAAAGTTTGTATGTTTTTTTAATTTATTTACATAGTTTGTTAACAGAACTTAGCGGAGGCACATTCGAGTACCTACAACATATTTTGATGATGCATTTCTAGCACGTTAGAGATGTGGCATGTAAAGCGCAATTTTATTAAATAACTAAAATATTATGTATCTATTAATGTTTTGTCTCGAGCTTAGAACTTTGCACAAAAAAATGTTCAATGGGGTATAATTGGGCATGGTGTTATTTGAGCTTTCCTAAGTTACAAAAATTTAAAGACCACGTTTATAGTTTTTTATATTATGATAATCATCTTGAGCCAAAGATTTGCACAACTAACAATCTCAATTTGATGAAAATCATTTATTAACAATGTTTTTTGACATTTTAGTGTGGAGACTGACAATGGTATCGCCGCCCAGGCTCAAGGAACCCCTCGTGATTTTGGAGGCAACCCTCCCGTCGTGCCTGTGGTCATCCAGGGCTCTTACTCATTCTTGACTCCCGAGGGAGAGCAGGTTGCTATCTCATACACCGCCGATGAAAACGGATACCAACCATCTGTAAGTATACTTTAGGACTCGATGTGATAATCTTAGAACGTAATTCTTGCTTTATTTTGAGCTGATTTTGACCTTTCATTATCAGGTTTATTATAACGACAAAAAATATTTTATTTGATCTTTGTAAATGCACGAACATTTCAAAAGCGGGTTTCCCGGTTACTTCCTCATCATTCTCTCTGAAGATGAGTCCTGGTTGCAATTTAGACCATGACCGTCGATGGGGTAGGTCAGGATTTAAAAAAAAGCGACTGCGACATGAGACATCCAAACCCATATTGGCTTATGGTATCTGTATCTTGTGACATTGATTTAACTTACATAAAGTTATTAGGTATTTATAGCAACATTAGACTTAACTATAATATTAATGATATTAGTCAGTAGAGTGACACAACTTTATATCGTTAGCGCCATTAATGGCAGTCCTCTTGGCACATCGTCATTTGTTTTTTGACCAAGCCTAGGCTTGGAAAGTTTTCCTCAATCTTAAAACAAAATATTATATTACAAATATTGTTAAGGTTCAGCAAAGCAATCATTACGAAATATTTTACATACAGACAACGGCAATAGCCAAAATGGATTTATAAAATATTCTTGGAAGATTACAGGAGAAGGACGATGATGATATACATATATGTATTTGCAGAGCCTAAATTAATGTTATTAGATATACATTCATTATCCAAATAGGATGCTAGGTAACGTTTATTGACGACACCACAACTTATAAATGAACTCTCCCATATTAATAAGTTGTTGTTCATAATTATTAAGTTCGCTATAATTCAAGAATTTTTCCAAGATTGATTAATTTATTTTTCTTTTATCTGTTATCATAAACTAAATGTGTATTTTTTTTAGGGAAGTGCTCTGCCTACTCCTCCCCCAGTACCGCCTCAGATCCAGCGCGCCCTCGACTTCATCGCCAGAAACCCACCACGCCAATAAGAAGCTACAATTAAAACTATTATGCTGACCAAATGTAAATTATATTTATCATTACATACTATAATAAAACAGTAAAAAAAATTCAGTATATTTTCAAAAAAAATTATTACGATGAAATAATAGTAACCGAGCATGAATTTGAAAAAAAAGGCTATCTGTTTGTATGTTTGTTTGTACACGCTAATCTCCGGAATTCCTGAACGGATTTGAATGAAACTTTTTTTGTTGTATATTTTGGAATCTTGAACTGATGTCGAACCAGCTCAGCAAGACTATAGGAAATATCGAAAAAAAAATCTTAACAAAAGTTGTTCAACCTGATAAGCATTTTCTGTTAGCGCATAAAAATCAAGATCTGGAACACCTGATGCAGAATCATAACAGACCAGCTAAATCATCCGATATAGAATAGAATAGAATAGAATAGATTTATTTTCAAAATTGGATACAAGGTATCACTTATTGACGTCACATAACTTAAATCTAATTATAACTACTATATATGGAAAAAACATCTTAACAAAAGTTGTTCTACCTGATGAAATATCGGTCCATTAGTTTTTGAGATTCTATTCGTTACAAACAAAAATACGAATCTTTTTTCTCTGTATAATATTAGTAGGGATTATTAGTATTAGCTGTCAACTATGTGCCCTAGGGTTTCGCTGCCGAGATAATTTCGGGATATAAAGTATTTTTTGTTAATCCAAAATGCCAAATTTCGTTAAAATTGAATTTATTAATCTTAACCTTCGTATTTCCAATAACACGCAAACGGAGTTGTGGGCAACAACTAGTTGTTTAAATAAAGTTTGTGACAAAAAGAATTCTAAAGATATTTATTACTTACTGCAAAAAAATATATATTTCATTCTTCTTAAATTTATTGATTTGGCGTTGCCAAAGTCCACAGGCTATAGAAAGAAAAGAAGGAATGAAGTAAAATATATAAATATAAAGCATTTTTATAAAAAAAGTCATTTCATGATGGGCGATAAATAAAAATATTTGGAAATTGTGTATATTATAAACACGAGTGAGTTTATGGGGAATCCTACGCTCTTTATTTAAATATAACTGAATAATTTATAAGTTGTATGAAGTTCAAACGTGCACATCTAAAAGTCGTGTTAACTTCACCTGCATTCATTTCATATTTTTTTAATTATAGTTATGACAAGAATATCTTTAATAGTCTTCCTTTTTGAAGTTCATTGGCTTTGATCCGCATATAATCACGGTCATGGTGTGGCGTTAAACATATGTAAGTTATAACAGAATGATGTTGCAACCGCAAAACTCCAAAAATACACGGCAAGTTTTAGTAATTTTTTTTTTCTGATACATACATACATACATACATACATATGATCACGTCTATATCCCTTGCGGGGTAGACAGAGCCAACAGTCTTGAAAAGACTGAATGGCCACGTTCAGCTATTTGGCTTAATGATAGAACCGAGATTCAAATAGTGACAGGTTGCTAGCCCATCGCCTAAAAGAGGAATCCTAAGTTTATAAGCCTATCCCTTAGTCGCCTTTTACGACATCCATGGGAAAGAGATGGAGTGGTCCTATTCTTTTTTGTAATAATGCCGGGAACCACACGGCATTTTTTTCTGATATACATGAATATATTAATATAAAAATGGCATGATACTCTTCATAGATCCAAAGTATGTTTTTCTTTATAGTTCCAAAGTAGAATTATAGGGGTAATTAACAGACTCTAGAAAATACGATTTTGTAGGTTGGGTTGTTAGAGAATGTAAAGGCAAGAACATTCTTCCCATAATTCGACAAAGATAACCGGAAGGTTGGTAGACCCAAGGGTGGTGGTGGGATTGATCCAGAAAAGAAGCAAATTTACCAGAGCACACGAATGTATCCGTACGATCATCGTTTGTTGTAATCCAAAAAAATTTGCTTAATTAATTAAGTTTGTGGTTTGGGAGCTCCTATTTTATAATAATTTTATTTTTATTTAATATAACGGTTTCTGATATACAGCCTGTTGACAGACAGACCGACAGCAGAGCTCTTTTTTAACTTTTCGGTAAAGAACCCTAAAAGACCTTGAGTTTTAATGAGAGACAGGAGAAATTATTTATCTTTTGAGCTGTGAGAATTTCACTGGTCTCCAAAAATCCGTTTTCCCACAACCTTAAAAGATCGTCAGATCCCTAGCATAATGCCTGTTCAATTACAGACTTGAACAGATATTATGACAAAATTTGCGCAATTTTGTTAAGTTTATTGTATATTGGACAAATCATACTTGCCAAAGGTAAAATTATTAAAGTAATATAATATTAAATGAACAGTACCTAAAATAAATAGTTAAAGAAGTTAGCAGGGATCGTGGCAAGAAATATGTAGTGCCTGCCTAACCGCCGGGAAAGAGGCGTAGTTTTATATAAAATATGCATCTACAATAAAAATATAACTATGCAAAAAAAAAATGTAAGCTTTTTGTCAAGAATTACTTTGTTTTAAATAAATTTGTGTGCTTTTGCTGCTGCTCACTATTGTAGACTGCACCCATCACTTTTGTTGGTTAGCGAGCCCATCACAATTACCAATAGAAATATAAAGTGTTATTTCTTTATTTATTCACACATAAATACCTAAATATAATCAGGTAATTATCGCTTACGGGGTAGACAGAGCCAACAGTCTCGCAAAGACCGAAAGTATGTCTTTATGATGGAATCGAGATTTAATAGTGTCAGGTTGCTATTGTTGGCCCATCGTTTAAAAGAAGAACTCCAAGTTAATTAGCCTATCCGTTAGACGCCATTTATGATATCTAAACAGCTTTTGGAATCCTATTTGTTACCATTGCGGAAAAAACAAATACCCTAAAATTTGGTCTGAACGTACAGTTATGAATGAATAAATGGCTCTCACTTATTAATCTGTGTGAATTTATAAAGGTATGAATTCAAGTACATTAATTAAGTGAGTGTAGAGCAAATCTTCGGTTAATGCAGTAAAATATACTTAGCATAAAGACTTTTATAATGATACGTTACTGTTTAGAAAGAAAAGGTTTTTAGAAAATCCCCATTGGAGTAAAGGAACCGGACAGAAGCTGTTGTAATATTGTTACCCAAAATTCAAATTCTAAATTAAAAAAAAATCATTATTATATGCCAGTAATTCATTATTATAGGATACTATCATATCGCTTAATAATTGTCAAATCTTTTGGTTTCACAACATTGGTTGACCTCAAATAAATTACTTAAAACTAAGTTTACTGCCGCTTCCAAGGCGTCAGTGCAGAAGAAGCGGTAACAAACTGCACTGCAGCATATTTTTCAACAACGTCAACTTCACAAATATCCAAACTTAGAATAGAATGTGGACGAGAGAATACATTGTTCAGATTAATTTATTTATATGAGATTTTAATAATAAATAAAAAAATATATATTAATTATCTTTTATGGATTGCCAAATTTAAATAGATTAATGTACAGAGTGTACTGAATTTTGATTTAGGTTCAAATCAAACTACAATTAATTACGAGGTTCCTATGCCAAGCTCAAGTCTATATAAATTCATTCGTCAGTATTATTCAAAGTTTTTCTACACATAAAGCTATTATTTCTTTCAACTTTTACTCGAACTCGCAATACTCTTACCATAAAGGATTAATAATTTACAGTGGTTAATTTTCTACGTCTTTCTGCGAGAAGCATCTGTCAATGTTAATAATAACAAATAACAATAAATTAGAGGCGTGTGTTGTAGCTTATCATGGTCTGGTTATGCCAATATTGCGATATGGAGTAATATTTTGGGGTAACTCAAGGGATAAGGAAACCATTTTTGGGGCACAAAAAAGATGTTTGAGATCTATGTGTTCCTTAAAAACTCAAGACAGCTGTGTGCCACATTTCAAGTCTCTCAAACTATTGACATTTCCATGTATCTATATTTTTGAATTGTGTGTATTTGTAAAATTAAATCCACACTTGTTCAAGAAAATAAGGGATACAAGAAGGAGGGCAGAGCATGTAAGACCACAATACGTACACAAGTTGGTAGTGGGCGGCCACAATACTGCGTTGTTAAGGAAAAGTATATTTGGTATGGCCCCTGTTATATATAATAAATTGCCAGAGAGTTTCAAGGATCTCGATTTTTTTAACTTTAAGAAGACATTCAAATTATTTTTATTAGATAAATGCTATTATACGATAAATGATTTTTTAAATGACAAGTAATAATATACCTAATGTGACAATTTATAATTTCCTTTTATTTGTTTTAATGCATGATCAAACATAAATGTTAACGATATTTTGTGAGTGATAATTAACTATTGTACATCCTCTCCAGGATAAAACATAGTGATACTATAAACACATGTAACAGATCTATACTACTTACCTATGTTTTACAATAAAGTTTTTGAATTTGAAAAAATAAATTGAAAAAGTAATACAACGTTACGTTTGACAATCACTTATAAGTAATTAATTAATTACCTGCCCGGTTGCGTGTGCATTAATAAAAACAGCGCGTTGATGCCTTTTGCACCGTAATAAGTAAATAATAAGAATAATTATATTGATAGATTGAAAATTTAATTTTCTAACAATATTATACTAGCTTTGGACAAGAAAAAAAATCAAAATTGACGGAAACTGTATCACATTGTCTTAACTTTTAATAAATAAGATTCTTAAGAAAAATTTAAAACTTATTAAAAAAACAGTTGTTAAAATACTTTATTGTCATAATAATGGACCTAGAAAGCCGAAAGCGGCATGACGTTTGGCTGATATGATACTAAATGAGCATAAATTAATGCAATGACTAAGATTTATACGTTTTAGATTTTTATGTTTGGAAAAAAATGTGATAATTTACAACATTAGTCAATGATATTGTTCAGAGCACAATATTGTCTTTAAGCATAAGTACCTACATATAGTGCATTATTTGGGCACTGAAATATCGATACAACAAACGGTAACGAAACAATTTTGATAGTGCTTTTTGTTTATTAATTCATTTTAAAATTTATTAATTGCCATGAAAAGAATACCATACTTAAATTTACTTTACTTTATAAAACAAATATATTTTTTGATTGAAAGTAATTATAAAGTTATCCATATACGTATATTTGTTGTACTTGGCAATTTCCTTTGCCTTTACAATATTCTAGGTAAAAAAATCCTTGGTTGCGAAAGAATGAAGTGTAGAAAACAATAACTTATTCGCAATATTAAATTTATGCGAATATTATATTATCACAGTTCAACCTTTAAAAGTGGGTGGATCGGTTCCATGGTATATAAAAGCTACCGCGATTTTTTTCGGACATTCGATCTAGTCTAACGTTACTAGGCTATCTATTCAAAATGAAGTTTGCAGTGAGTATTTAAAACGAAATCAACAAATATATAAAGCCAACATTGAAAAACTTTCCATTGTGTATAAGTTCCGCCAATAAAATACACTTACAATAATGGAAGACTTATATAAAATTTGGAAAATTTCATTAAAAAAGTAGTAGTTCAACCTATACTTCTATCTTGTCAACTGCAGTCTAAATGTGTGCATAATTCCTTAAAATATATGGAATCTCTGCTAATTCATTCCTCTACCTTTAGGTGGTCGCGTTAGCTTGCTTGGCTGTAGCCAATGCCGCGTTTCCAAGCTTCCCGTCTTCACTGGCATTAAGAAATCGTCCGGCCGTACCTTTCGCCCCTTCCGCCCCAGTGCCTCCTCGGGTGCAGCCCGTAGCCAGGGTCAGCGCCGACGCCCGCTCAGCCAACATTGTCAAACAAGGCAGTGAAATCAACCCTGATGGCAGTTACAACTATTTGTGAGTAAACCTTTGGAATATTTGTGTAGTGGTTATTAAAAAAAAATTAGGGAAAGTCTTCTTTTTTGTTCTTAAATGATACGAAAGAATAAGAATAATTTATGTTTTAAATGTTACCGAAACACAACTGTGGTCTAATATTGCCGGCTGTAAAAAAATTTCTTCTCTGTTAATAAATCACTGTGAGTTAAAAAACCATTTCATTATGTCAAATCTAGAGATTTTAACTGATTAATGAAATTGAATAACTATTTCATCCGAACATGCCAATAATTAACAATATTTATAACTACTTGATGTTTAGCTACGAAACTGACAATGGGATCGCAGCTCAAGAACAAGGTACACCCAGAAACTTCGGCGGTAATCCTCCCGTCATTCCCGACGTAGCCCAGGGTTCCTTCTCGTGGACGTCTCCCGAGGGACAGCCCATCGCCATTTCTTACATTGCTGACGAGAATGGATACCAGCCACAGGTAAAAGAATAGATGAAAACTCATTTATTTAACTTAATTTTATCAAACAACCAGATTTTTGTTATAACTTTTAAAAGTCTTTATGGCAAAATGCTATTAAAAGAAATTTAAACGTTCCGGGAAAGAGGCGTGATTATATGTATGTATGTAACCGTTCAACTTCTGTCTAAAATCTCATATAGTGTCAATAGTGTCGTTTCCCGAAGGGGTAGGTAGACAAAGTCTACATAATTTCTACTTACCAAGATACTGTACCTACTGTTTTGCTTTCTCATTCCACAATTTTTTATGCAAGCTCATGCATTGATTTAGGTTGCTCTTGACCATACCTTTGACTAAGTTTTGTTCAGATTAAAACATTTAAGAATCCCAAGACGAACGTTCCTTGATCATATCGAAAATCTGAGAAATGTCAGTTTACGAGTTCCATTAACCGGCGGACTTGAAAAAGAAAAATATGTGGGGATGACCTGTGATCCTGTGGAAAGACTTGGTCTCTGCGTCCAGCCAGTAAGAGGTATCATGTAGATATGTTTAAACATATTGAGCAGTATTAAAAACTGTATTTTTAATTGGCAGGGTGATGCTATCCCCACTCCTCCCCCGGTGCCTGCGCAGATCGCCCGCGCCTTGGAGTACATCGCCAGAAACGCGCCCAGGAAGTAAACAAAACCGCGAATCTCAACCCACTGCCCGATAAAAATATAAGACATGCCTAGTTAGTATTGACGTAGGTTCGATTGTGATATGTTTATTGTTATAATTCTCAATATGAATTAAGAATGTAAATAAAGTTTTATAAACAATGTATTGGTTTTTGTTTACATTACCTATTAATTTATCTTTCAACGTAATCCAAGCTGGCTCGGTTACCCTGTTCACTGGGTCGCGAAGGTCAGTCGGCAATATCTCTTCGTAATTACTTGGCTTTTCTATTCCTGAAACGTGGTTATATAGATCATTGACTCCTCCCCAGGAATGATGTAATCAGGCAAACACCAGGAAATGGAACCGAAATATTGAGATGATAAAAAAACCACATGTACATTAATTTGCACTCTACCATCTACTAAATGCCAAAATATAATGATGATAATGCTTAAAATATATTTAAAATCCGTTTTACACCAAAGCACATTTTAAATTATTATAATTTTGCTCTTTAAGGAATCTTGGCATTTATATTGACGAAATGTTGTTTTCTATTGGCAATCTAATAAATAAATAATTTGTTATCAAATCCATATATTATATTGCAAATGAATAACAATACGAAATATCTTTAAAAAGTAATAGACGCTTTTTTGCATCTGTATAAATAGGGATAAACCATAGATAAATGCTGAAACGGAATGTAAATGTAACTGAATGTAAAAATAATATACGAGAGTTGAGTAACTGAGGTCAGCTAGTGATTTATCCTCTAAACTTTGCTTAATGTATACATTTATGACAAATGCGTTTAATCTTTTCCTTTGAGATTAGAGACATTGAAAGTCTAAATAAGTCTAAACTAACCTGGGTATATGCGAACAAAATTTTCAAATACCACTAGTCCTTCTTAGAGTTATTACATTTAGTTTGATTGCTGACTGATGCTTACAGGGTGAGAAAAATCATTGTGAGTTAACATATATGTATATTCATGTAACTGGATGTGCAACATCATGGTTGTATAATCATTTATGACCGTCAGAAAAATTCTTCTGTGTAAGGTTTTGGTGGTCAGCACGAGTTGCTTCATGTAAAAACCAGATTTTCCGAACTGTGAGGTAGGCACACCCCCGGCTTTTCTTCAAAGTGAGCAGGCAACCTCGACTAACGCCAGCAGGATTATGATAACATTAGACAATCATTGGGAGACGCCTATGTTTAGTAGTAGACATCCAACGGTTGATATGATAAAGAATCTGGAATGATCATTTAACAAGTGTTTTGGTTAAAGCTTATAGCAAAAAATTGTTATCAAAAGTTACGCATGGTTTTTTATACTAAAACTCATTTAGAGACGCGCTTTGAATAGTTAGACATTTATAACATTTAGTAATCGCCATTTTAGTACTAATGGTATCATAAATCGCCTCGAGACAGACATCGGATGTCCAGTCCAGGTCGTGTAGTCCTTGGTTTTTATCGATGTCACAGTAGTTCATGGTGGCTTAACATGCCCACGCCTGGCATCAACATCCATTTTATTTGGGAGACCTAAAGTCTATCAGTACTTACAGTAAATGGATCTCAACTTAAACTGGTTAATCGTCTAGCCAAACCCATTCATGATTACGCCATCTTCAAAAAATAAACAACTGGTTTAAGATTCTATTGTGCTGTGACATTATCACTTAATTTTGAAAAAATCTATTAATATATGATAATGACTGACAATTGAGATGTCCTTTTCTCATTTCAATAAGATGCTTACTTTATATAGCTCATAAAGAAAGCGAAGAGAGAAACCAATTTGCGTAATTTTTCAAGGCCAGTTCGTAAGGAAATATTTATAACTGTAAAAGGAAAATAAGATATATATACAGATACAATAGAAAGAAAGATTAAGACAAAACAAGTGTGTGATGTATGTATTTATCATTTGCTATATTCATTCATTCCTTCAATATAACGTTAAGATGGTTCATGTGATCTTCACCTCTCCCGCTATGCGGACCGCGGTCGGGCCCTGACGACCTTAGCATTTAAGATGCCACCTCACCTATTAAGTACTATATATTACTTATGGTTTATAGTGCACAATCGCTCCATGATGAATGCTAAATCGGGGCCTATGTTCGCTTGACATATATATTAATCAATCCAAGGAATAAGAGTTGTAAAAATAATGATTATCTATATAAAAAACATGAGTTTACATAAGTTTATAATAACACCGTTGTATTTTATAGTCAGTTCTACGTCAGATTTCCGAATTCAAATTTTTCGAGTGCATTATTATGTAGGTAATATAACTAGGTAACAGTTTGTTTACTGAGAGCTTAGACTTCGCGAACACTTTTAATTCTTACAAAGTTGTGTATAATCTCAAAAACTTTTAACTTTACAATTTTATATTGACAAATATTATACATGTACCTTTTAATCAAAATCAGATCAAAGGTTCGAAATTTATCTTGTAACAAACATACAAAAATGTATTTTTGTCTCAAGTTAATTTGTAGACTTCGCTTGCTTCGCCGGCTTAGTCAATTAATTAAGAAATTTAATTAATTATAAATACGAAATATAAGAAATGCTGAGTTTGGGTTAGACAAAGATAATGTGCACTTTTGGAAACCACAAACTATCGTAGTCGAAGCAGGTAACTCTCAGATAACTCTCAACTAAAATATTATACCTTTATTAGCTTTGTTTGACATAAAAATAATTTACTACGTACGTTTATCCTTTCGTATTAATTTGTTTCGATGTGAAAAATATTAATAGAATCATAATTATGCTTAATTGCGTCAATTCACCGATGCGATTCATCAAGTATAATGATTTCAATAGGTTTTAAAAATAGAATAATGTTTTGTATTTTATGCAATAGGGCCGAATGATGCGTATTCTAAAAATGTTCTTGTTTAAAAGTAGGTTTGATTGCGAAATAATGATAGTAAGTTGCGTGCATGCGTATTAAATATCATACTGTTATAAAACAAAATAACGAAATTTTTTGCACTTAAATTATATTTCTTTTTCGATACAAGATTGGCCCTAGCTTTGGTCATATGGTGTCTGTGACTTCGCAGAAAGGATGAACATATTTTTAAGAACAAGTTATGATCGTTTCGACTTTTAAAAATTTATGTTAAGTTCGTAACTTTATTAATATGATTTATTGCAAATATCAGTATACAAATATTCATTCATGCATAAATATTAAAAAAATAGTAAGTTCATGTTCGGCTGTAAGGCTTAATGATGCAATTGGGATTCAAATAGCTGTTAAGTACTACATATATCATGCATTTATCCCGTATGAGGATATTAGACAAAACCTAAAATCTTAAGAGGTTTATACTGAATAGATTTTTTAAAATAATTAACAAATCAATTGGTCCCCTTTTGAAAAAATTATAAGACTTGATATAGGTTGGTAAATACCAGTAGGACATTATTCTGCCATCATAGATAATAAGTAGGTATACCAATATTTTTAAAACTACCAAAATGTAAATGTCAATAAGCCTCTTGTTTTATGTGGTCCACTTAAAGTATTACTAAGAATTTATAATATACGTTTCTTAAAATAGTAGGTAAGTAATTGTGCTGCAATATTCCAGATAATATTTTTCTATGTTTATGTGATGTAAAAATTTAGTATATATGGTAATCAACCGGTTAGGAGTATTTGAAGCATATTTTTGGATTATCATTGATAGTAAATGCTGTTTAACCTTTTGAATTTTGCAATAGCAGATGCTATGCTGATTACTGGTCTATCAACTCTAGCAATATTTGCATCTGAATAAAGGTTATATTTTTTAATTTTTTCTATATTAATTTATAAAATCGTCACCTAGACAGTCGCCTTTCTTAACGATTAAATAGGTCATCGTACAATTTCACATTAAAATGCAGTTTTTGGCTCACACCAAACGAAAATATTTTGTACAGATATCGAATCTCACCTATTGTCATTGTACTTGGCATTAGCCACGATAACTAAGACTATGATGTACCACTGGCTCGCTCGCTTTGTTGTAGTGTTGCCGATCAATAGTCTATTGATAGGATATCAATTTTTGAATAAAAGCACTAGTATCGACAGAATTATCGATATTATTGCGGCTGATTATTGCAATAACTATCAATACTATCGATAGTGTTGACAGGCCTATTGATATTGTAGATGATTTTTGAGGTTAACTACCCATAGTGCAACGACAACGCTACTCCGTTGGATATTGTTGGCATAGATTTTGGAATAATAATATTTCGGTTTCTATGGAAATCACTTATACTTCCATTCCTTTAAAGCATCCCAATATAACAGCTACTTTGTGTAAAAAGTATAGTGAAATCATTTACTATAAAAAAAAAAATTATAGTGCCGGCAGCATAAAAGTTTAATTTGCCAGTCTATTCACAGGTGAACAAATGTAAGTCTAACTGAACGGGACTTTATAGCAACGTCTGTTTGCCTCTTGTTAGAATAAGTTTTGCTTTCAATGAAAAATATATTTATTTTTATATCCTCACTAGCTGTGCCCGCGACTTCGTCCGCGAGAAAAAAATTTTTTGGGAATAATTAAAGCCTTCAAGGATAAATAACTGCTCCTTGTATTTAGAGCGTGATATTGTACAGCCCAAAGCTTCCCTCGATAAATGGTTTATTCAACGCAAAAAGAATTTTTCAATTCGAGCTAGTAGTTCCTGAGATTAGCGCGTTCAAACAAACAAACTCTTCAACTTTATAATAATAGTATAGATTAGTCCTAAATGAATGACAATGCAGGTGAATGCAATCAAATTGGGCTTATGGAATTTAAAACAGATTTCTTGATTAATCAGCCTGTAAGACATTACACATTGAGATCCGTCAGTGAATTCTTTATAACCCTTCTATATTATTTTGTAAAGTTGTTATTTCTTATGCACAATATCAAATGCCATTCTATGTTTTTATGTAGGTGTTTAGTAGAGGAGGCGCCATAAAACTGCATTCGTCTAGGTTGTTACTTAGTACAATAAAATCGAAGATGTCACATTACAATGCTACAGATGATTATGCAATTGTTTATATCTTGCAATAGCCGTATGTTTTTTTTAAATATTAATCTGTATATATGTAGGTTTCGTGCACAGTGACTACTTTCGTAAAATTGCAGACATTTCTCAAGATGACTTCCTCACCGAATTGGCAATCAGACTAATGTACGTAACTCAGAAAAGTAATTGATTTCAGCATCAAAAGCAGCCTTGTTAAAAAGACCTTCATAGACGTATCTTAGGTATATTTATATATGGCCTAATATATGGGCTTGGTAGGGTAGTAGCCTGTGCATTATATTTTTTTTCACCGATGCTTTATGATGATTCATGACCGTTCACATATGTATAATCCGTCGATGGACAGGTTTTATCCCTTCGTCCACTTTGGTAAGTTGTTTGTTGTTTCACAACTAGTTAGCAAACAGCGAAAAATTTGTTTTTCTTGTTGGGGTTTGGGGTCTTTGACTAACTGAAAAGTAATAGATTGTAAAAAGGCCAATGTTTTCTTGATCACCGCGTATTTCTAGCGTTTGACTGTTTCTTCAAACAAACGATTATAACATTGTAGTATCCGAAATACGAGTGCAACACAGAAATATGTAGTCTGTTTTGTTATGTTTATTTATTTAATTTGAAATGAATTGGCTTTGTTAACATCTATGAACAATTGCTTGAATTTTTCATGTATTTTTTAAAACAAGCCTTTTTTAAATAACAATTTTTTACATTGAATAAAATGTTGTGTATTCTACTTAAGTATGCGAAATCGTTTCGTTCAAAATACCTTGTAATCGCACATCTACTAATGAGATTAACCTCTCCGGAGGAATTTCGCATAGGCGCTTACTGTAATCACCTTTGTTCACGAAAACAATACTGAAGAAACAATATTGTTTTGGAAAATAACCTGTGAACTGTTAAAATTTAAAACGAACTTAATGGATTGATTGTCGAAAATTAAAGAGGTAATGTAAGTATGTTGACTAGGTTTAATTGGCAAAGCATATTACTCTACAGAAATGTAATAGTAAATTTAATTTATTTTAACACCGTTCTTTTATTTATATCTACCCGTTTAAGATATAGTTTTTTCCGAAATCTGTCTGAGGTTGAAAAATACCTATATGAAAGACAGGAATAGACTTGGTTTTACAGTAAAGCAGTATATGTACCTTTTATTATATAAGTACTCGTAACAAATAGATAATGTCAATTTCAATGACACTACGGACTTTGTTAACTTTAACTCTGGTTTAAGGATAATTTACGTCTTGTATTGTATTATATTTCAATTTGCATTTTGTGGTTTTTACTTTAACAGTTAAATTTAGGTTAGGTGTGGCAAAAGTACATAATTCGTTAGTGCAACTTTGAGTGTGTATGCGGCTGTAACATCTTGTGACCACAAATCTAGGAAGATAAAACGCTAGTCATCGCGGAACTCAATCAAACTAAGAATTTTTATTTTACAGCTTATCGACGACACGAAAATGATCGAACGAACGGCGGTATAAAAAATTTATAAGAGTTAGACAGGCAGAAAGGCCCTCTTTTTGAAACAGTCTCCTTATTTTAATAAATATAATAAATTTTAATATATATATATATAAATATACTTAAATATACATATATACTATTGATTTTTTTATAATTCACTTACAGATATTTTATTAATTTAGTACAAGTTGGGATCTATGTGAAAGCCTTACTTAAGACTATTCAATCTTAGTCGTAAGTTTAGGAAATAAGGTTTAAAAAAAGAAAAATGACGATATCCCATTAATTCATCTTTACCAGTTTTATCCTATCGACTACTACGAGTTTACTGACAATTTTTTCCTCACCGTAACTAAACTAGCTCGATAGCAAAGATTCTGTTTTCGAGTTGAAATTTAAATTGATATGGTACACTATGCGACGATTGCAATGTGTTTGACATAAGGCGTACTTACCATTTAACGCTAACTTGGCGTTTTACGAGGCTCTTCGTAGGTATTCTATTGTGGCATGGCAAAGGCGAGATAATGTTGCAGTCAAGGGCCGGACTTGAACTCGTAAATTAATTGCCATATTATTTCTTTTTCCTCCTGGCTTTACCTGTGCCCTTTTTGCGCCACATTCATTTTACCGATTCGACCACAGACGCTCTAAATATTATTATTTACATAAAGTCATATCATTTACGAACTGCTTCATAGTAGATTGTCAGTAAATTGACTTTCGATATAAATTCTATGAAATTTCATGGCAAGGTCCTTTCAATATTAAGAATCAAGAATGAAATATCATACCACAATATAAATACCTATAAAATATATTTCGATAAAATTGTATACCTAGGTAAGGTTACTGAAATATAACAATTTTCTTATTAAACTACAATTGAATTTGGTATCAAACTTTAAAGTAACACATTGTAACATACAACACAACAAGGAAAAAAGGGAGATGTTCAGAAGACGAATTAAATCCGCAAGGAATTATACTAAACCATTGGCAAAACATATTACCGTAGATAATTTTGTTTCTGCGTACGGATTTCGGTAACAAGCTGATCGAGTTCAATAAACTACAAACTTTATTATTTAGATCGATCCGCAATCAAAAAAAGGTATCTTTTATTACGATGCCAATATCGCATTAGGCATTGAAAACATGTAACGTTGTAGGTTATATTTTATTTGGAGTTTATCGTGATTTGTGAGCAATGTACCTGTATTGGCTTCAATTATAAAACGGATAACACCAATGTTGCTGATTAACCTATTCTTTTGCCAAGTTTTGCTTCCTTCCCTTATTGCGGCCCTGTGCACTGCAACAGACTCCCCCTGCTATATGCAATGGCTAGACAAACCTGCGACTCTATAAAAGGAACAGGTGATTAGACCACTAAGTACAATCCGGCGCACACGCCGCCGACTACCGACACATGGGATATACCACACTTCGCTCATCTTGATACTAGAACCTTAACATGGTAAGTCTTATGCGATATTGATCTTGATCTCAGTCTTTGTTCTTTGTCATTGCTCTGTGAGAATCATTCATGTACTTTTTAGTCTATTGTTAGTAAGCCGCTTTGAAAAGATTATTGAAGTAATAAAGGGCTAATTTTATTTCTTTGTTTTTAAGATTAAAAGTTAAGAATTTCTCGTTTTTGCTCTGCTTATTGGTTTATTTTTATAACTTCAGGATACGTAAATATGAAAAGTTCGATTTTATTAATTTTTCGAAACAGTTTTATGGTTTCAAGTATGAGATTTACACGCTAAGAAAGCAATATATACCTACACGCATGAAAGTGCAATATCTTATTCATTTATAGAAGAATTACAGTCAGGAATATACGATATACTTAGATAAAGTAATTTTCAGGGGTTTCTTTCCATAAAATTCTTTATGATTTTTTTTTACGTGATGGCTTAAATCTTTTAATCTCAATTATTGCATTTAAACTATTAATAAATCATATTAATTAAGGTGACGCAAATATTTTCTAAACAAAAATGTACATTACGACATCATTTAATTTAAAAAAAGGAATTTCACCAATTCTAAATGCAGGTTTATATTTAACAATTATGCTCATCGGCATAATCCTGTCATAATCGAGTAAAAACATTTATCATCAGGTAATAAATTAAAATGACATTTTCATGACTGTTATATTGTTAAGGAACACATAAATATATCGAGGAAATGATAGGATCCATGAAACCACTGAGTTAAGGTGGTACAAAGATTTATGTAGAAGGTATTTATTAGCGACACTAAGACCCCACAAAATTTTTAATTATCTTAAGATCATTTTTAATAAATGAAGAGTAAAGAAAAAAGAGAGTTTCAATTATTGTTCTACATTTTTTTTATAAATTTGAATCAAAACAAGAATGAAAAACTAAACTTGAACTATAACTTCGTACCTCAAACAATAAAAGAAGACCATTTCTTTCAGAAAAGAAAATAATGTAATAAAAAATGGACTACTTCCTTTAACTTCTTGTTGATGAACGTTATAAACAACAGGATTTCTTTTTGATTGATAATTAAATATTATCATAGTGATATCTCATATGAAAAAATATTTTTTCACAATGAAACCACCTTAAAACTAAGAGATCATTACATGATATAAAATATAATCACGTCTATATCCCCTTTGGGGTAGACAGGGCTAACAGTCATCAAAAGACTGAAAGGCCATGCTCAGCTGCTGGGCTTAATGATAAAATTGAGATTCGAAATGGTGACAGCTTGCTAGCCCATCGCCTAAAAGAGGAATCCCAATCATAGAAGCCTATCCCTTAGTTGCCTTTTATGACATCCGTGAGAAAGAGGTGGAGTGGTCCTATTCTATTTTATATTGGTGCCAGGAGCCACACGTCTTAATTACTCTAAGAGATCATTGATTGTTATTCTAAAGTTCGAGCGTAGAAAATGTTAAAGTTAAACATGAGTTTAAATCAATATACAATAAATTGCTTAGAACGTCTGCAGCAAGTTTTTAAGGACGCGACCATAGTTGGCGCATAGGGCATAGGTTCGTGGGTCCCTGCTTATGCAATATCGCGTGCATTTATTGCATCTACAATACCTCGATACCTAACCTTTGTCTTTAAGCTGCTTCTTTAGAGAGACAAGTGCCATTGGCTAGAAATAAATCAATCGCCTAGGCTTTTACGGTATGTAGAGTTCCATCCTTACCAGACCTTATAAGACACATTTTTTTTTTATTTTGAGAAAATGTAAAATTTTACGTCAATGCATATTTTTTCGATTATTTCTAACGATATCAAATTAATATATAGATAACCTTTGGGTAACTGTTTGTCACTAGAAACAACGCCGAATATACTGCCCGTAGAAAGCTAAGGGACAGAGAGAGAGAGAGTGAACTAGTATAATTATGTCTAGTGATTTAAGATCTCGGGGTTAAAAAGCTAATAGCACAATCATGAAATATTATCCCGACTTAGATATTCATTATTACTGTGAAAAAAGTAGCATGCGTATTTTATCTTGTGTCGATTTGTCAATTTCTTTCATTCTTACGCTTAATCTATGCATATAATAAAACAGTAAAAAAATTTTGTCTGTACATTTAGTATTTTTGACTGAAATGGAAAAATATAGGGACACTTAGAACTAAAAATAGATTTTTTATTTTTATTTTTTGTCTATCTGTATGTATGATTACGCTTATCTCCGAAAGTACTTAACCGATTTTGTTAAAACTTTCACCAATTGCTTTGTTTTAACTCAGAAAACATTTAAAGTTTGTTTCATCATTTGAATGAACTCAAGACATGAGGTTGCCCGCAAATAAATTACGAAATTTAAAATTCAAAGTCATTCATTATTGTACGGCAGCATTATACCTATAACAAAAGGAAAAGCTAATAACGTCGTATATAAAGAAATTCTTTGAGTTTGTGAGTTAAGTTAACACTTTAATTTCAATTGCTTTATTGGTCAAAAATATAATATCACATATTTAAGTTAATATTTCATATGATAAGTAGGTATATTGATTTATTTCACATTATTGTAGATTCAACTCGAAATTCACGCGGACGAAGTCGCGGCCAACAGCTAGTAAATAATATAATGTTAAGTTAATCGTTAAGAATATGTTTCACTAACTGAAATCAACTGGAACAGTTTTGAAAACATACCGAATATTGTGCTTCTTAGACTCCCTTATCTAACGTTGTAAAGCCCAATAACAGAGATGTTAATATACTTAGGTGTGATAAATCTTCCAGCCGAATTTAGTTCGGGTTGCATCCTCACCTATGTGGAGAGAAGACTGATAGGACAACCAAATTCATATTAGATAATATTTAACATTTTCAAATACCTACTACAGTCATGTTTGGGAGTTCAGTGTCTTTAGTTTATTAAACTACCGTGTGAAATAATTATAATTAGAGGAACTTCTGTTTTTACGAATATTGTCTTGCCAAATGAAATTCCTGACATATTCTCACAGTACTTATTCACATATACCAAATTGACTTGCAAAATGCTGTCATACACGGGGTTTGCAATTCAACATGAGACGCTAATAGAGGTGTTACTAAATAACGTGAATGCATAATTTCTGTGGGTAGTAAAACCTCATAAGTTCCTAGGTATACTTATTCAATTAAAAAGTTAAAATTATGGCCTAAAACTATTTAGTTTAAATATAAATTTTGGTTACCCTCATATTTATGTATAAAAAAAAATATATATTTATATAATAAAATGTCATGGATATCTGTTTAGGGGTTTTGACGTGAAAGACGGACAAATAAACACACTTTCACATTTATAATGTTAGAATATATTATTAGTTAAACATTAATAAAAGTATGCGTAAAGTTTTTAAAATGCGCTAGCATCTTTTCCGCAATATACGAAAAGCATTTCGAAAACCCTTGACCCGAAACTGCATACACACTGAAATTTATGTGTGCCTAATCAAATAAAAAAACAAGTTAAAAGGTGTTTGACTCCATATTTTAAGTGTTTGGAATTTTTGAGCTCCAAATTGAACACCCTCATAATTTAATGGTTAAAGGATTTTATTTTCGGTTTTATGGCTGAAGAATGAAGTAATGAGAAGATTATGGTCGAGTTAAAAGCTATAAACACTAAGCTAAAACATAAGTAACTTTTTAAGGGTGCTTAACCTTTCTTGTAGGCATAAGACAAATATTTTGTCAATGGCATAACAAGCCTGTCTTAGTGGCAGTGAGGAGCCATACTGCGGGGTATCAGGAATCGTGTTTCATTTTTGTATACTACGTCTAATATGGGAAGTCGTGTTAAGGCTAAGATGCTAAGAGTCCCCTTAACCGATGAGGTGAAATAAAAAGATTGATGCATTTGGATAGAACGAGATGTAAGTAGTGAAGACTATATTGTACATATTGTATAAAATATCATGAATAGCCGCTCCCTTCACCTTAATATGATGATTTCACACTCACATCTTTATACGAAGCATCCATATTTAAGTATTATACGAGCACGCGCAACTATCAGTTTACTGCTTGTAATTTATAATAATCTTCAATGAAGCGTGTCAACCTTGTAATTGTATCTTAAGCCAATTTAAACTATTAAGACAAGTTTTTATGAAGATCTTTGAAATACATACATATAGGTAATATACATATTTGTTGTTTGTAAAGTGGAATAAAATAATAAGGACTTATAATTAAATACCACAGTTGTAATAATGGCTTTGTGATTTTCATTATAAATTTTGATCACATAGGTATTAAATGTCCTCATCAGACTAAAATGAAGTTGTGAGCCTGTATAGTTCAGCAGTTTAGCAGCAGAATTATTTTCATGTATTTAACCATAACCTACATGTTTTGCGGCAGTTAAATCTTTGAGATGAGGGTTCTATAGTAAGGTTATTTTAGAAAAATAAATATTACCTGATTGGCATTCTCACTATGGATACCAATCTAGTCATTTCGGTTCTTCGTGTTGTGATGAATATATTTTCATAAACTCGAAGAACCGACAAGAAAAGCAACATTTTTAGGAGGACAGAGTGTACATATTTCCACATTCCTTGCATATTTCTTTTTTTCTTCTACGATAGCTCGTAGGTTTAAGTTACATACATGCGTATAATCACGTCTATATCCCTTATCGGATAGACAGAGCCAACAGTCTTGAAAAAGCTAAAGGACATGTTAAGCTATAAGGCTTAATAGTGAACTTGAGATTCAAATAGTGATAGATTGCTAGCCCGTTGCCTACCAGGAGAATCCTAAGATCAGCCTTTCCCTTGGTCGCCTTTTACGACGTCCATTGGAAAGATACGGAGTTGTGGACTACTCTAAAGTACCGGAAACCACATTCTTGCTTATTTTAGCAGCACGTCCCGATTTTTTCATACTTTGTCGTCTTTTTACAAGTACCTACTAGCGGACGCAAAAGGGAAGACAAGTATTTATAGGTAAATGAAATGCGAAGACACCATTACACTCGTCCAATACTTTTCGTGATCGGCGTGTGAAGGCCAATACAAATGGTCACAGGCGAGCTAATTGTGTTGTCTTATGGATACAATTAGCGAGTGGTCACTAGATGTTTGTTTATGTGCAGCGAGCAACGTGACCCAAATAGTCTGCGGCAGGTCACTGATAACGTGAATGTCATGAAAATGCTGTAAATTAGGAATTTAATAAGTAATTGCGAGGGGTGTATTTTATGAAATTTTCACATTTTGCACTTATCTAAAAACAGAAGTGTAACAACTTTCACCTGAAAATTGACATTCATTGTATCCGCGACTTCGTCCGCGTGGAATCATTCCCGCGGGGACTCCGGGATAAAAAGTAGCCTATATGTTATACCTACATACCATATTTTATCGTAATCAGTTAAGTAGTTTTTGCGTGAAAGAGTAACAAACATCCATACAGTCATCCTGACATACTCACAAACTTTCGAATTTATAATATTAGTATAGATTATATCTTGTAAAGTATAGAAAAAATCATATCACAGATATTGCGGGCAGTTTATATTAGTAGGTATATTTGTTTAGTTTAGGTATTTGACTTAATTTTCCTTTAAGAATTTATATTAAGAAATATTTTATTTAAATCTAGATATAAAAAATAACACGTACCTGCTCCCTCACTCTTGTTAACGCTCTTGTGACGCCTATTAATTTTAATAACGCAAATTTGTATTCGAGCTGTGCCATGGAACATAGTTATAAAAATATAAGTATATAAAAAATATACGTAATGCCCCTTAATGCCTAATGCTCAGCATACCTAGATATAGTAGTAGTTTTGATTTATCATAAAGTACTTAGTAAAGTTTGAATAAAGGGCAAAATTATCATTAAGATAAGCAATGGTGTGCGTAGTAATGTAGGTAATTATAGCAATTGCCTGGTGATATTTTACACAGTTTAACCGCGCAGCGAATCTTTGCTTTTCAATAAACTTCCAAGTTTCTCGAACCTACCTATATGAAATACATTTAAAAAATAAGTGGATTAACGGAGTATTTATTGGTTAGACAAAGCTAACAGTCTCAAAAATACTCAAGGGTCATGTTTAGTTTGTTTGATACTTATGGAGACATCTACATGGTATGTAGATTTGAATTTTGGACTAAGTACACACCCAACAGAGACGCCAGAATGAGGTTTATGTACATTTTAAACAAATGACTTACACGATAAAAATAGTTTGGCAAAAAATCAGGGTTTTTGTTCATAATACTTTTACCCGGGACATCTCTTGAGAATTCACAGACTGAGAAGTGACCAATGTGATCCACAAAGTTTTAATCTATCTTCTTCCTGCTAGCTATAGTCTCGGTTACATCCTCGCCACTCTGGAGAGGAGCCTGGAGATCCTGTATTGGGTGAGTCAGGTAACATGAAGCGACTCTCATCGTGATGGTATAATCACGATCCAATTGGATGTATATCCAATGACTGAATGTTTGTTTTTATATTAAAACTAATGTCTTCGTTTTAATATACGTGGTTTTGGTACATACAATAATATTTGAATTAGTTCTGATAAAACGTTCATACTTTTCAGAGAGTGATATTTTTCGTTGGGTTAGTTGCCCTAGCGGCGTCCGCTCCACAACAAAAGCCGTCTGATCAAGTGATAGCCATTATCAAACAAGATTTCGATCAGCAGGTGGATGGATCTTACAGATACAGGTAACTTGTTTATTGTTGTTTAAGTTAAAACTATTTAGTTTCTGCACACTGCCCTATACTCGGTGCCTTCATATCAAAATATCATCTATCTAATTAGTATATTTAGGCGGTGTTATGGAAGCGCAACTAATTTGTTCATAACAATTGATAAAAAAAAAAAATTGAGGAGTACTGATATTCATAAAAAAATACGATCAACAAAATCGATTTCAAATTCGCCAAGTCATAACCTCGTTCACGGACAAGAATTCTTTCTTTTTTAAGTCGGTCAATAAGAGGTTCATGAACATAGGTAGGACTTATTCTTATAAAATTTATGTAGGTACCTAATATTTTCATAAGAAACTTTTAGATTTTAAGTTATTTTAACCAAAAACAAACAATAATTCAAACATAGGTACCTATATTTTGGTTTGTTTTCAATGTAAATTTACAAAGCTAATTTATAAACACCTGATCTAAAAAACATAAAAGATAAAAACATGTTGGTACTCAATGTTATGCTCTATGTAAACATAGGTTAACGTTTGATCAGTTTAATGGATTAGGATAAATTTATAAATAAACAAGTGCCTAAGTGCTATTTAGATAGTATTCACGAAATACTTGCTGGTAGTTAGCTTTTGGCGTAAAGGTGTTTCGTCATATGCAATTGATAATTGATTTGTACATTGAGTGGATCATTATCTGTTTTTATGCTTTTGGTGTGTACATAAGTTATCCATATACTAACGACTTAATTATGAAAAAGTAACCGCGCTTGTCTGTCTATTTTCTGTTACCTCATGGTGAACAGATTTCGATGAAATTTCAAAATACTTATAATGATGTTTATAGAATAAAATGTTAACTATTTTGAGTTTACTACAAAAATTAAGTACCTACTTTAAGTATGATATATAAACACTTTATTGCACCATTAGAATAATACATATATAACAGCATAAAATAAAAAGAGATGGCACAAAAGCGGATTTATCACTACATCAATAGTTAGATTTAATTTTGATACGAGTAGATTCTATCATTAAAGTACGCGATAATGTTACTTCTGATTTAAAATCCGTGTTCATAAACGAATTTTAAAAATAGAATATTATCAATTCTAGTTATGAGACGGAAAACGGCATAAAGGCTGAGGAGACAGGTACGCTCAAGAAGGCGAGTGGTCCAGACGCAGGTGATGTCATCGTCGCGCAAGGAGGCTTCAGCTACACTGCGCCAGATGGCACCGTCATCAACCTGAACTACATCGCCGATGATGAGGGCGGGTTCAAACCTGAGGTGAGTCCAAACCTTCCTAATAAATAGGAAAGTACCTGTCTAGACAAACGAATATACCAGACAGATGAAAATAAACTGCGCCAGTTGTAACTCCATATATATGTACAAGAAACGAAAAAAAATAGTTTAACATTTGTTTACTTTAAATTAAACACATTTTATATACATATATACTTGAATTTACATACAGATATTTTGTCAGGTTAATTTTGCCATTCTTTAACTTTTTGGACAGCAAAATTGTTAAAATACCTATATTATTTGTTTACCGCTTTGTCGGCAACAATTTTTCAAATTCAAAGTCATACGATTACAGATTTCTATCGCTAAGATTCTGAACCTAGTTGAAAGCAAACGAACAAATACATAAACAAAAACAATAGTAATGTACATAATCCTTTAAAATAACTGCAAAAAGACTTACAATTCAAAAACAACAGAAATTATATAATTAACAACTAATACATTTATAGAAGGTTATTGCTGTGTTTCCGTCTGCTTATTCCCAAGCAATGAAAATCTACATTTCGCCAAATAAGTGATGCTTGAGTTACATAATTGAGTTAACAATCATCTAACAAATCACGTAATTGGAATAACAAATGTGTTATAACAAATAGCATAACTCGATACAAACAATATAATATACTATATCTACTACCCAGTTGTTTATTTTAAGCAGAAACTGGGTTCCAAATAATATATAACTAATCTGTATTTTTAAAGGAAAATATGATGGACAACATACAGGTGTAATCACTAGACGAATTTCTGCGAAATTTGACAAACAGATAGTTATTATTATGAATGCATACGTTAGGAAGCATATTTCAAGTACAAAACTCCATGTAACAGCTAGTATAAAGATAAATCAAATAATTTATTTCTTAAATTCGAAATGTAAAGTCTAAGATTAAGAAATATGGTCGTCTAACATTCGTGAAGTTAGTGTGTCATCTTTTAGTTCAAGGACGTATGCGCATTCCATTAACTGTTAGTCGCCCACTGGGTGGTATAACAATGTTATGTCAAATACATGCAAATTACGTGTTTTGTTTCGTACAATGTGCGAAATGTAGGCTGTCTAATACTATTATTTGCACATCAACATGAAACTAGTTGATTATTTACTAAAAAGGACGATCATCAAATAGTAGAGTATGCCACGATTAACTCAAAGCTGATAACGTTTGATATAGCGTCATAGAAACTGAAAATGGAGCTTTAATTTGAACTAATCGTCTTTTAATAATAGCTAGGTTAAAGTAAATACTTATAAATTAATATAAAGTCTTCTCAAATACACATGCCTTTTGAAATTTTTCATTCCACATTTTATAATCTAGCGTGTGTGAACACTTAATAATAGGCTTTTCCTTTTACACTTCGTAATATTGTTATAGTCAGATATGCTAAAATCTCAAAAATAGTTGAACGTCGATGTTATCTATGATGCTATTGTTAACAACAATGTCATCACTAACAATAAATTTACGGGGAAATATATGTAAATGGATAAATTTATCAGCTAGTATAAAGTCAAGGTTGTAAACTACGTAGAAATATCAGATTTTTTTTTATTATATAGTCAGCGTGACATTACATCATGCTACCTTATGAGGTGAATCATATCATAGAAGTCCTGATGTAGCAATAAAATAGATCTGTCTATATTCTAAATTAGAAATTTGTTACATTTTATTTTTTGTATTTATTAGTCAGTCTGCCAGCTGATATGCAAAAAAAATTATGAAGTGCAACTCAAATCCTATAAAAATAAGACTTCCATTTTCATTGCTATTAACCTGTTTTCCAGGGAGCACACTTGCCCACACCACCACCAATACCACCAGCGATTCAGAAGGCTCTCGACTACCTGGCTACCCTACCACCTTCTCCACCAGGAAGAAATTGATCTTTTCCTGTGAAAAACTCACCATCTTCTCCGTGGTACCTGCGACTTTGATGCTCATCGCTACAAAATTTGCAATGGTTACAAAAATCTCGATTATTTCTGTAACAGATTGTATTTCTGAAGCGATAAATATTTTATACGACGCATTAAAAATCAAATAAAAATGAACGTGTACAATGACTGAACTGTGATAGACAATGATGATTGAACGAACGGACATGTTTGTACTATTTATTTTCTTATTAAATAAAGCATACAGTGCCAAAGAAGCATTGCAAAATTAAATGGTGTATTTTCTTTGTCGTATGCCACTATCCCAGTTATATGCCCTGACGTTATTAATTAAATAATGTTTATAATACTTCTTGATCAAAAGATTAATTATTGAATGCATAATGACTCTTTTTTGATCATTATCTTTGCAAAGATTTTTAAACATTTCCTCTCGGACTTATGGCTTATCTTTTAGGGTTCTTTCTGCTCAGCTTTGCAATAATCTCCCACAAGATACGAGATCTGCTCTTAACCTAAGTTCTTTTAAAACAGTAATCAAAAGAATGTATTCTAATGCATGTAACAATTAAGTGAACTCATATTTATGTAAGTTTATATATATTTTATTAATGTATGTTTACCACTAAATATTAATAAATTTATTGTTTATTATAACGCATCCTTAATGCTTTCTATGTGTTCTGCCTCTTTAATTATGGACTTTCCTATAAAGATTTTACAAACAAAACAAACAACATTTTTGGTATTGAGTTTACAGCAAAAAAACATAAATATTGTTCCTCCCTCTACATGTTTTTGTTATCTTTTATTTTACTGCTTCGTGAGGTCATTCTTATGTATTTTGTTTATTAGCACTAACGTTAAAACAACAGTTAAGTGTCACATCACATATGATACTTATGTCACTTCCCTAAATGCTGAAAATTAAAATAACCCAAGATCATAGCTATTTTTATGTTTTTTTGAGGTAATAAATCAAACTATGCATTCATACTACAATACAAGTACCTTTGTGTCCGGTTAAAGGAGAGTAAAAGACAGTTTAGCCCGACTTACAACAAACGTTGATGTATGTCCCAGTCAGTTTCAATAGATGTATCCATTTCTTTTCACTTACGTGCAGCTAATACTACATATCAGATTTATGTAGCTGTCAAAGTTTCTTAGTTTAACGAATAATCTTGCAAACTAAATTTGACATCGTAATTAATGTAATGGCACTCCATGACAATTGGTTTGAAATATTTAGATCTTAACGAAAGTGAAAATTAGGATACTAATGGAACAGACATAAACCTCGAAGCCTAGTTAGTATTTAAGTATAGATAAGTAAGTTGAGAACGAATGTACTAAACTTTTTTACTAAAATTTTTAGTATCGTCTTTGATACATCTTATCAAAGACGATACTAAAAATTTTAGTAAGTTGAAGTTAAGGAAGCAAGCAGCAGGCTTGTGAATCTGGTGACCCGACATTCCGCTCTCAACCTGTTTGTGTAGTGAGTAGTCCAAGGTCGGAGATGAACGTAGAATAGGATACAACGCGTGCGGACCAACTTTTCGCCTGACCCTTAACTTTAGGAAAATTTTCTACATATCGAACATACATACTTATAATTAAGTCTTTAATTCCTTTCGAGGTAGACAGAGCCAACAGTATCGAGAAGTCTGAAAGTCCACATTCAGCTGTATAGCTAAATGACAGGATTATGATGCCAATTGTGACAGCTAAAAAAATAAATTTAGTTAGTACCTACTAGTAAAAATTGAATTGTAATTTTTACTGTGTAATTATTATAAATTAACCAAACCTTTATTTTCCATTTTTTTATCCTCTGAACTGAACCGAAATTACTAATTACGGTGGTCTGAAAAGTTATAAAAATTTCGGTATACTCGTAATTTTTTTTAATGTTGCACTTTTATACAAATCAAGTTTATGAGTCTACCTACTTCCCACGAAAATATAACACGTATATAATAACACACATACATTTAATCATATCTATTCCATTGCGGGGTAGACAAAGCCAACAGTCTAGAAAAAACTGATAGTCCATGTTCAGCTTTTTCGGCTAAATGATGGAATATGTATATGAAATTTAGACTAGTAAATATAAAAATGTATACATTTGGCGGTAAGATTGGATATGGGAGAATATATTTGTCGCAAGTAGACTGCAACCCATCAATAACATTTGCAGTAGTGATAACCAGTTATTACCCAAAAGTTATTCTATCTACTGAGATAGAATACTTTTTGGGTTTTGGACGGCCGACAAAGGAGAGGCAGACCAAAAAGACATTGGGACGATCTATGAACGATATTATGGAAATAACAGGAAGGTATATAAATAAAAATCTTTTAGCTATAAAAAGGAGAGGGGATTTAATATATTATCAATGTTTGGTGAATAATTAAAAAGAACAAATTTATTTTGATGATTTCCGTACGAGTATTTGCACTTTGAAGGTGGTAGTAGAATTGAAATAAAGTTATGTTCACGTTATTAAGTGATATCTTGTATCATTTTCGTAAAATGAATATTTTTCTATTTAAAGTAGGTAGAAGATATATGTATGTTTAATAAAGACTCCTGGTTATATTTATTACAAAAGCAATTTTCGGGTTTCTGGCATAATTAATATCTAAATACGACAGTATAATGTCTTGTCAGTTACTTGTGAAATTTATGTAAATACATGTTTTAAGTATTCATAAACCTTTGAAACTCACAATTAATTTCAAAACAATAAGCAATAAATTTTTTGGCCTTAAAATTTTATGCTTATTATAAGGCTAACCTTAGAAGTACAAAAAAACAATAATAAATTTTTAGTAGTTATTCTTGTGAAAAAAGGATTGCATTCTTGAAAAAAAAAATATTCTTTGTAACAAAAATGATTTATATATAAGTGTAGTGCAGTGTAGCCTTAATCTGAATCATCTTTAGAGTGTGCAACCGAATCTGTCACTGGCTCAGGAGTAGTCTTTGTAGCTAAATAGCGCAACGCTCGTTCTATAGCGGGTGGGATCGGCGGCGGCGTCGGCAGGTGCGCGCCTGTCGGACGGTAGCCGTTTTCATCCGCCGTGTACGATAAACTAAAATCTTGACCATTTTTATCCTAGAAATAAAATACAGAATAATTCTGTAAAAAAAATTGGTGAACTGCGTACTTCAAGCGATCTTGTAAAAAATCTACATTATATTCATGACTAATTGATTTGAAATTACTTTAATGCCGTCCGCAGTATCCTCTCCAGGTCACATGTACAAAATTTAAAAAAGCGGTATTTTACAAAATTTTAAAAAATACCGTAAAAATATTTTTACGTACCGTGTAAGAAAAACTTCCAACTACAGATTCGCCTGTTTTGTTGTCCTCAAACGATTTCAATTCGCCTTTTTCGAAAACTTGAGTACCATCTCCGCCCTCATAACTAAAAATAAAATTCAATCATTTGTTCATTTGACTCAACACTCTCTTCCTCTTAGTTTTTATCTCAATCACATCACGAGCCCAAAGCATGCATTTTGAAATAGGAGCAACTCTCATCGGACCTCCGCAGGGGAACCGAATCCATAATTTATCATGGTTAAAACTGCACTCGATGAACCTGCGTTTTCTCTTAGTCGCCTCTTATTAATGGGAAGGTATGGAGTGGATATTTTTAAAAGTGAATTGACATTGGGTCGAAAAACTCTCTCTCATCTGCCATGGCTAATTGTTTGTTGTGGGTTTGACTTCCGAATAAAGGATTTGCTATTTTGCACTAATAAACAAAAGTCGTAAAAAATGACAAAATTTTTACCTGTAATGAAAGTCGCCACTGTGACCATAAACTTGATTTTCAGATTGAATAATTGGTATAACAGGGTCACGTTCCCGACTTCTAGGTCGATTATGGGTGTTTTCAGTCTCGACTTTTTTCTTGGAATTGTCAAAGTTATTAAGCGTTTCTGTTGTAGTTGTTATATTTTCATGAATTGTTGTTTCATTTCCACTGATTGTGTTATTTGATATTTTTGGCACCACTTTTTGAACGCGACGGCGATTTGAATGACCATGATTTCGATTTTTAGAGCGCTGTAAATCTTGTTTATTATTTCTTACAGTAGCGTGTTCTTGTTCATAAACTACAGCCACTGGTATTTGAAGATCTTCTTTAATGATTTTTGTGTCAGATATTTTGATATTAGCTGCATTATTATCAGAAGATTTGACATTAAAATCACCCCTTTCTCTCGGCAGTGTATGGATTTGAATATCACCGATTTCCTTATTTGGTAAAATATTATTGTTTGCTTTATTGTCAATAGATTTTCCTTCGCGACTTCCAGTTTCTTCAAAAACTATTGCGACAGGTATTGTTTCCTCAGGAGGATGATTAAATTTGTAGACTTCTCTTAATACTCTGTCAACGTTTTGTATTGGTTTATACGCACCATTAGATATGTCACTTGTCCATACAGCATTTATGAACACCAAAACGATTTTAATCGAATAAATAATAAACATTATTTTAGATTACTAATACAGTGCAACTTATCTCTAAGACGGTTGAATTCGTTATGAAAATGAGTCAGATGATCAACTTAAACAAAGTAATCTGTTTTTTTTCTATATTTATATTTGAATAGACTAGTCCGACAGGAATTAATTTCTTATTTTGTTTTTGTCCTAGCATGATTAATTTTCATTCAAATGATGATATCATCATTTGTATACTCTTTGAACATACGGAAGTTTCGTCTAGTCTGTTTAACTACCAATTAATCAGTATCAATCAAATTTATTTACATGTTAACCTAACTAGCAGAGATTCTTACTTAAGGACAACATTTTTGTTGTTTAAAAATTTAAGGCTAGCCCCTAACAAACGTTGTTTGAGTGCTGATTGCTACAACATTGAGCATACACTACGGTCTAAAAATAACAAATACTAGTGAAATATTGTCATTATACATCTAAACCAACATTACAAATTTGTAAGGTTAATTAAGTTGCATTCATATCAGAACAAAATAAAAAATATATATTGAAATGGAAACAAAGTCAGCAATTTCCAGATAAGCTTATACTGAGGTTAAATTTATCCACCGAATATATAAGGCGCTACTAAATTGTCTAGTTGAAAATATAGATAAATACATATTATATCATTTACAAGAGTTCATATAATTTATATTCGTCGCTATTAGAATGATATTCAGAAGTCAAAAGCGTGCCCGGCTAATGGCACATTCAATCCATGACCGGTTGGTACATACCAATGATTTTTTTCTTAATTATGTACAATAGTTTGAATGCTAACCGCGCTAACTGTTCTTATAGTGAAGGAAATCGTTGTGAGGAATCCTGCACATTCATTCAACCGGATGTGTAACTATAATTTAATATGAGTTATTTTCCCCTGAAAAGGATGTAGAGATCAGATGGTTGTAAAAACCGAGCTCACCCATTCACATATTATCTCTAGAAGGGTGAGGACGGGACTAACACCACAAGGAAAGAAGATATTCAGAAAAAATATAGAGACTGATCAGCAGAATAATTATATAATCAATATATGAAAAAATAACTAAAAAATATTCACGAATCAATATCATGTTGATAAACTGTGGGTAATTCCTGCTCGATTTTCGGTAAATGGTGAATGATTGTGTAAACATCTATCTATATCTATGTATTTGATGTAAATTAATAGTACAATCACTATTCAAATATTTTAAGAAACGTAGGAAGCTAATATGGTATATATGGTTCCCAGCACTAATACAAAAAAGAATAGGACCACTCCATCTATCTCCCATGGATGTCGTAAAAGGCGACTAAGAAATATGCTTATAAACTTGGGATTCTTTTTTTAAGTGATGGGCTAGCAACCTGTCACCATTTTTAATCTCAATTCTATCTGAAGGTGGGCTAACAGTCTTTTCAAGACTGTTTGTTGGCTCTGTCTACCCCGCAAGGGATATAGACGTGAGAATATGTATGTATGTATGTAAAATACTACAGCTGGAACCTCAACATAAATTTCGGCAATAATTATTATGAAAATAGCAAGATATTTGATAAGTAGGAATTTTGGAAACGTGGAACGAAACTTTTGTATTAGTTGTTAAAGCGTGTGTCCGCAAGTGTTCCATGGAGGTTGCAGCCAGACTAAATTGCTTGGATAATGATAACTTGTTATCTTATTGGTGCAAAATAGACAAACATAACAGTTAAGACTGTAGAAAACAAAAATGTAGTATCTTATAAATCAATGTCATGAAAAACCGTCGTTTTAGGTGGCGTTATATATTTAACCCGAATAATGTAGATAAGATATCGTTTTCTTATCTTTTTGTTCGGTCATTCGACTTTCCATAATTCGTTAAGACAGTTATATGTATTTTTTTTTAATTGTCGTATCTTGGATTCATCATTTGTGCAACTGCACAAAGTTAACTAATTTTAATGATAAATATAAAAGAGTGTCCATTTAATGAACAAATAATTTTCAGAGATAATTTTAATAAAAGAAACTTCATCTGGATCCAGCAAGTTCCATTAAAAGTTTTCCTATATTACATGTACATACTACATACACAACAATATTTGAGATTTTTTTTAATAGGAACAGATCAGGGTAATTTTTATCTGACCCGTTATCAAACCACGTGTTTTTTAATGATTAACCGACTGACTGATAGTCTTTAGGTGTGCACTAAGAGAGGATTTCACGTAATTCCTCGTACCGCGGGCGTGCAACAATATTTATTAATTAATGGAATTTTTGTTCGGTATTTAAATAATCCCCTGTATACCTAAAGTAACATATTTGGTTAGGAAAAGTTAACTTACGTAATTAATTCGTAAAACTGACTCTGGCTGTGAAGAAACGTACCAATCTTTTCGATTAGCGGATCTTGTTTAATCTGTCTACTATTAATCCGAGGAGTTCGTCACTGGTCATGTCTCATTGTTGACACCTAGTCGATTGTGCAATTTTCCGAAGAACATCTCTGTCAAGCGCTAAGGTTGAAGTATTTAGCGTCCACTAAGGCTCGTTCCGCCGGAAGGCGGGGGGAGGATAGTGTAAATATCTGAATCTTACATATAAGTGCTCATGAAGTCTGGAGTACCACTCATCAGTAGAATTCTGGACTTTATACAGTGAAGATGTTTTATAAATTAATTTTCGTGTGCTTGTTAGCGACGTGCGTGAATTCTGCGCCGGCGCCGGATAGCGCGCCACCACCGGAAAAACAGCAACCTACAGTGATCCCAATAGTTTCACAATCAGAGGAATTGGAGCCGAATGGCACATATAAATTTAGGTAAGTACTAAATGATGTGAAGATATTCAGAAAGATAGTTAAAATTCATACTTAATTACTTTTGAATTTTAAACCAAAATTAATAAATACTATTTATAAATAATGGAAATAAAACACGCACGTTACCTTTATTTTATCTCGGACGTTTACAAATAGTAAATAAAGCAACGCGAAATTAAAAAAAAAAATTATAAAAAATTGATATAATTATTTAAATATTATTATTTTATATCTATAAATTTATATCTCTACAAGTCTTGATACATCTATATTCTTTATCTATACATATATACAAAAGCGAAAACCAGTCACTTAGGAATCACGAAACCGCGAAATCTACTGAGCCAATAAAGATGAAATTTGGCAGGAAGGTAGTTTTTAATTAGGAGAGATCCACTAAGAAAGGATTTTTTTCCTAAGGGGGTGAAATAGGGGTTGCAAGTTTGTATGAAACCTCGTCATTTTTTGTGTGGGATAATAACTTGAAATTTTAGATTTAAATTTACGATTAGATTAAAATAATAATTCATTAATTGGATTTTGAAAATTGTATTCCTAAGGGTGTGAAATAGGGGTTGCAAGTTTGTATGAAACTTCGTCATTTTTAGTATTGGACACGAGAAAATTGTGATTTAAATTTACGGTTAGATTAAAAAAATAATTCATTAATTAGATTTTGTAAATTGCATTTCTAAGGGGGTGAAATAGGGGTTGCAAGTTTGTATGAAATTTCGTCATTTTTAATGTTGGACGCATGAAATTTGAGATTAAAATTTACGGTTAGATTAAAATAATATATAATAATAATAATAAAATAATTCATTAATATAATTTTGAAAATTGATAATTCAAATTGAAAAATTTTAGAATAAAATTTTGGTTGGTATGAAAAAATCATTAAAACATTGGATTTTGAAAACTGCATCTCAAGGGCGAAAAATAAGGGTAGGAAGTTTGTATGAAACTTCGTTTTTTGATGGGTGTCGAAGTGCGAGAAGTCTTAAATATTGGTTAGTAAAAAATACGTATCAGTTTCGGAAAGCAGGATGGCACTAAATAGGATGGGATGGAACATGATATGACTGGACGGGGCAGGACGGGACACAACAGGTTGGGACGAGACGGAACAGAACGAGAAGAGACGGGACAAGACGGGAGAAGCCATATGAATTTAAATCAAATATAAACTTAAAACAGTCCCGCACGATACTGGATTAAAAATGGGTGAAATTTTATGGCGTATCCTTATAATCTAAAATACATTTGCCCGGGCGAAGCCGCGGGTAAAAGCTAGTTTTCTATAAATATAAAAGTACACAGACTGACAATCAATGCAAATCCTTAACCGCTTGGTCTGGAGATGGGACGTTGGCTTGTAAGATCTAGGAGTCGGTGGGCAAAATTTTGAGAGCATTCCGAAGAAATTCCCATCAGACTTTCGTTTTTCGCAAGTGATGACATGGACGTACTCGAGTATTGCGTAAAAATTTTAGGTGCATATTATATTGAATTGAATTGCTTTTCTTTTTTGACTTAATTGGATAGAGGGACACTTAGAATTAATAATAAAAAGTAAAAATATATTTTTTTTAATTTTTTGTCTGTCTGTATGTATGATCACGCTTATCTCCGAAAGTACTGAACCGATTTATTTAAAACTTTCACCAATTGCTTTGTTTTAACTCAGAAAAATATTTAAAGTTTGTTTCATCGAAATCGGTTCACTAAAAAAATTCAAAGTCGTTTATCATTGTACGACAGCATTGTGCCTAATAACATCTATACTAATATTATAAAGCTGGAAGTTGTTTGTTTAAACGCGCTAATCTCAGGAACTACTGGTTCGTATTAAAAAAATATTTTTGCTTTGAATAGACCATTTATCAAAGGAAGGCTTTAGACTATATAATATTACGCTGAAACTATAAGGAGCAAAGAAATAATGCAATATGTGGAAAAAAAAAAACGGGGAAAATTATTCATCCTTGAGGGTTTTAATGATGTCCAAAATAATCTGTATAAAAAATCTTGCAGAGGTATCACATTTTACAGGATTACGCGTGTATAAGAAGTGACAAATGTCTTTCAGAAGTGTAATAATTCGACTTGAATTAAAATTTCAGCTATGAAACTGGCAATGGAATTAAACGCGAAGAAACATCATATGATAAGGTGCTCCCAAAAGGCCGCTCTGCCAGTAGTAATGAAGGCGGTGAGAGTGACAGTGATGAAAGCGATGAAATTCATGTACAGCAAGGATCTTATTCCTACACCGCTCCTGATGGAACGCTCATTTCTGTGAGGTAAAATAAGACATACATACATATAATTACGTTTATATTGCTTGCGGGGTAGACTGTGCCAACAATCTTGAAAATACTGTTAAGCCACGTTCAGCTGTTTGTTTGGCTAAATGATAGATTTGAGACAGGTTGCTAGCCCATCGCCTAAAAGAAGAATCCCAAGTTTATAAGCCTATCCCTTAGTAGCTTTTTACGATATCCATTGAAAAGAGATGGAGTGGTCCTATTCTATTTTCTATTGGTGCTGGAAATCTCACTGCACTAATAGAAAATAATTAAAGAATTTGGTTAAATGATTTATTAGTGTTTATGAGTTAAATTATTATTTACGTACTTGAGAAAATAAAGATCATAAAATTCACATAACTGTGACATGTTCAGCAAATAATAAAACAAAGTTTGACGAATGTTATTTATCTGGTAATTAACCTATTCGACATTATGTATATACTTAATATTAGTCTAAGCAAATCTTGATATAGTTGAATAAAAAATAATGAATTTATATTTAGTCTTATATAATTGTAAAAGTAACCGTTAAAAATATAAATATATTAAAATGTAACCCTAAAGGTCTTTTACAAGGATAAGGTGCATTATTTATAATAATTAAATTTTTCGTTGTTGTTTTGAATAGGTACATTGCTGACGAAAATGGTTTTCGACCAATTGGGGACCACATACCTAGAATACCTTCCGCATCATCGGAAAATTCGGGTGAAAAGTCTGGTCGTGCGCTAAAGTCTGACAGCAAAGCTTCTGGTTCTGCACCTGCAGCTAAAACTGCGAAACCTGACTCACAAACACCGGCAAAAAAACAAGAAGAATCATCTGATTCTCCTGATGCACAAAAAAAATCTGCTGATTCTAGTCAGGCACCAGAAGCACAGACTGAAACAGCATCTTCTTCGCCGGAATCCTCAACACCATCAGAGTCAACAACATCAGCGGCATCCGAAACAAGTAACCCAGCTGAAGCGTCTTCAACTGCCACTCCCGAAGGTTCATCGACTACAGGTTCGGAGTCGTCTTCTACAGCTAGTCCTGAATTATCAACTGCCGCTTCAGATGTATCATCAACGTCTAGTGCCGACACGCCATCAACTGCCTTGACAGAATCTGCTTCTGAGGCAGCATCAACAGCCGGTCCTGCTTCCACCCCAACCTCTGAGGAATCTCTTTCTTCTACGGGATCCGCACCAGCGGAGGATTCTTCAACGGAAGCAGCGACATCTACTACTGCTGTTTAATTTTAATAAAAATGAAAAAGCTTTATAATGGTGCCATCTTCGTATAATAACATGTTTAATTCTCTAAGTGATATAAGATGTTTCTGATTTGAGCCTTTAGTATTATGCTTATCTGATAAAATCGTCCCAAATGGATGTCTAAAGGATAATCTGTTCACCACACATAAATAATTTTATACATAAATTGAAAAAAAAAAAACCTGATTGTGATATTCGTTGTATTATAGTCGACATTGTGTGTAATGTTTATTGACCTTTTGTAAATTATATAATGAACTGCCTTTTAATTGTTTTATTAAAATTAATATGTTTAAAGTAAAGCAAAAAGTCGTTACCTATGAATATTTAAGTTTACTATAACTAACCAATTGACTGGTATTATAAATATGATCAATATTGTGAAATTCCTCTTTTTTGGGTCTGTGTCTCTAAACAGCAAACACGACCCTATAGCTTATATTCATTTTAGTTAGCGCGTAGTTTATATGTCAGTCATTTGATTTGAAAATTAAGGTTGAAATTAATAAGATATGTGTGCCGTGTGGTTCCATGCACTTTATGTAGATTAGGACCATTCCATATCTTTTCCATGTAAAAGGCGACTATGGATAAGGCTTATAAATTTGGGATTCTTCTTGTAGGCTATGGGCTGGCAACTTGTCACTATTTGAATCTCAATTCCAGCATAGAGTCATACAGCTGAACGTAGCCTTTCAATCTTTTCAAGACTTCTGGTTCTGTCTACCCCGCAAGGAATACAGACGTAAATATATGTGAATAAAAAAAATATTATAAAAAACTAAAATTACTAAAGAAGTCATTGCAATATTTAACTAAGGGATGAAAATTTTTATTCGAAATGTAAACAGATCAACTCAAATTAAATGTAGCAATCAACGGAGTAACCAACTACAGAGTTATCCTCGGTAGTAAAATCGGTTAACAATCAAGCTGTAAATAAAAATGTAAATGATAAATTGAGTGCAGTAGTATTTATCTTAAAAACCTTCAGGAACAAAAGGAATTTAGCCGCGTGCCGATGCAAATTGAAATATCACACATCAAATGTCAAGATCAATTCCCAAACGCATAGTCGTGTAGAAGCGATCCTCCTCTCACTTTATTGAGAAATGAGTGAACAAAATAAATAACGTATAGAAAAAAACAAATGCAAATAATTTTTAGGCCTATATAGACAGATAAATTGAGATACTATTCAATGACATAACCTAAAAAGTCTCTAACATATTAGAACTGATTATTATTATTACCTGGCAACTCTGAGCTCTGACTCAACTAACTATAATTGAGAAAAGTAAGACTATGGGTGCCTAACCTATATAATTATACATGTTAAATCTTAACATGTTGATTGGCTTGTATAATTAAACGGAAACCTGCGATATTTCCATCGTTAATAAATGTTTTCAATTTTTGCGTTATGAAATTAAAGTGGCTAGTAATATTTCAACGCTAGCTTAACAACTATTTCGACAAAAATAACTGAAAATTACTTAAAATTGTAATCGTAGTCTCTTATAAAAACCAGTGTATGGGAAGTGGCAAAACGCATTCAACCGTTCCAGCTGTACTTTTCGGAAAGCATATGTCCAGCAATAAATTGACTGATGTGACAACAACAGCAAAAGTCTCTAGCTCTACCTCAAATAATCAATCAAGAAGACCGTATACTTTTTAGCAGTACCGTATCACAAAAAGTAAGTTAAAAAAACAACAACTATGAAGCCCATTTTTATAAACTGGTTTGATATATATTCTGACCATATAGCGAATGGTTCCACTGTTTACGTGTCAAAAGAAAATTATTCCAACAGAGCTTCAGTAATCAGCGATAACATAAGTATAACATCAGTTATAGTAAATTGATCATTCACACTAAACCACACCAGAGGTTGAGATTCAGATAAATCTAGAAATTCTGACACCAGGAAGTAACCTGTGCAACATCATTATGAGTAACGTGAAATCCTGGGATGAGAGAAATTCAAGACCTTGAATTTTTGACACTAGGTTTATTTTTATGTAATATAAATTCTGGAAAGCTGCCTTACTTTTGATGTCAATTATATACTTTTACCGTACACTTAAATTTATTGATATTGTAATAATATAAGACAACAGAAACGTTTTATTGCAATGAACCAATAGAAATGAAGTGTTTTCGCAGATTTCTGGTTGTCAATCAGAATTAAGAAGCTATATGAAAACGTCATTCTTTATATAATAACGTTAAACGTTGTAGTCTAAATTATTCCGAATTCTATGAATGTACCTATGATATAAAATTTGCGATGTAGGCGGTAGAACTGCCACACGGCCACGCGCTGGTGTCAGTGACCTCGTTAGTTATGTAATGATAGCCCATCTCTCGTTGCACGCAGATGCAATTGCGATATTTGACCAGCGATAGGCTTGTCTTATTAAAATGACTTTTAACATTGATTTTTTAAAAGTAAAACCAATAAAATAAATAAGAAAACGCTTGTGCCTATACCGTTTCTGCGGAGAGAAAACTACATGCCGAATTTTAAAAATTCTTGTCCCCGTGGTACGTGGTAAGGGCTATGCCTTGATAGGCACGATTATTTATCAGATATTTTTAAACACTTAAATTTTAGTAACTTTTTTATATTTATGTATGAGCTTCCTCAGAAATTACGGTAATACCTAATCATTTGCTTCAATTCATTTGTGAGTTTTGTTTCATAATTGTGTGCAATTAATTGCGTCCTGACGCACTACAGCAGCGGAACCACAAAATAAGGATACCACAGAAAAGAAATTGCATATTTTAACGTGTAATAAAAAATAAAAGGACATGTATTAAAAGTAAGATAAAATATGACTATGTTCATTGTTAAGTTGCTATATGTATAGAAAGGGAAAATGGTTTCAGTATTTTTATGTTTATTCACAAAACTTATTACTAACAATAATTAACATGTACTTACATGTTAAATATTGTATAATATTTAAATTAGATATTCTACAGTCTCGAATAATAATATGTAGTCCAGAATAAGTAAAAATACATACATAGGCACATAAAATCATCATCTTTCCCCTTTATTAACCATTTTCATGCAATCTAGTCGGTTTCGGGTACTCTTAATCTGGCCTCTTATCAGAAAAACCCTGATTTAACAAAAAAAATATTATCAAAATGGAATAGCATCAGACTATATCTGTATCATTATTGTTTTATCTAAGTACGCAAAAAGTATCGGAAATCGTGCGGATGGCAACGGGCGCGGCCACACACGCCCTGTGAGCCGATTGCACAAGCGTATATATGGCAACATTAAGAAGAACATATAGAACATAGATCCAAAGTATATGATGCCAGGCAGCAAGACCTTTAAAATATGTACAAAACTTAGTATGCACTGTCACTATAATATCATTAACAACATCGTCTTCATGAACATTTAGGCAACTAGATTTATACTTTAAACTAGGATAGGTTTAACAGATGCAGATACCTGATGAACCTGATTTACCCACATAAATCGTAGTTTTGAGCAGACTTAAAGGAGAGCCGAACTAGGTTAAACACAAAGAGGAAATGAACTACTTTGTAAACTTTGAACGACTTCTTATAGAAGAACAGCAATTGAAACTCTGCCTTACCCTTTTGAACTTGTTGCACAAGCCGCCTTGATAACTGATACTAACACGTTGCTACACTGACGACTTAAAACAACGCCTACACTTTATGTAACTATCGATCGTAGTAAACATTGCACTAACATGCATACTATTGATTCGTCAGTTGTGAAAACTTTTACTCTTTATTATTAGGAGTAATCAAGAAATAAGACATCAAAACAATATGATGAAGATGGTAAATGCACTTATTGTCAATAAAGATGTAGTCAATGAAAATGCAAGTTAATTACTTATGAATATCAAAAAATAGGTAAAAGTATCTAAGAACAATTATACAGGACTTGTTTTGTAAAAGTTTTTGAGCACTTGCAGTAGAATTATTGAGGTGAAATTTAAGTTGTGGTAAATAAATTTGTTGATGGCGAGCTAGGACATCTCACAGAAATCTGTCATACAAGTAGGTACATCTTCTAATGAGTTCTTGTTTTTGTTTATTTCCTAACTGTATACATACATACATACATAAAATCACGCCTCTTTCCCGGAGGGGTAGGCAGAGACTACCTCTTTCCACTTGCCACGATCTCTGCATACTTCTTTCGCTTCGTCCACATTCATAACTCTCATACAAGCTCGGCGGTTTCGGGTACTTTTGACCTAACTGTATTGTATGTCAAATAAATGTTTTGTTCATATAATTATATGTATCGATGCTTAATCGGATATAATTTATAATTCGTAGTAGTTACTAACGGAAAAGTTTGTATTTATTTAAGGATTTTTGACTGGTCAAAATATAAAAGACATTTATTACTTTCAAAATTTCCTAAGTATTTTTTATAATATTTCAAAAGACGTAATCGAAGGCTTATGTAGCATTACCTATAAAGTTGCCTAAATCTCGATGATTGATGACCTCAAAGTGGTATACGTAACACCATTGACAACCAAGTCCAATAACAAGTCACACAATGGTATCTCATCTCGACCATAATTTTTTGATATCCAAATTGAAATCAACCTGGGCAGCCGAAGATCCCGCGTATTGCAGGCAGTTTGTATGAAAGTGTGATGGCACACTAGCGCGAGTAAGTGGCAGGGGTGTAGTATATAAGTGAGCGCGGTACTACCACTCTGACATAGTTCACGAGACACCACGTGCCCCGGCGTCGCACGTCTTATCACACATACAACTATGAAGCTCCTGGTAAGTTACTATAAGTTAAAAAAAAGAACTAGACCACTTACCACTTTCCTGACCTATTTCTAAAGAGCCAAAGAAATAGGCAGGATTCAAAGACCATCTTCTGGTTGTTGCGTCAGGGTGCCCTAAATTAGGGTCGAAGCAACTTCGGCTTTTGAACTTTGACATTTCATTATTCAGTATGATTATTATATCTTATTTCACTTTGGTAGAACGATCAGTTCAAAAACTATGTCTATCTTACTAAGATATTATACTACCTGTTATTCTGATTAGAACCAAAATATATTTTTTTTAGATTAAAGTAGTTCTGTCTATTTACATCAGGTTTGCTACAATTTTATTTGCATGTCATTTGTCTTTCGTTTTTACGGTGTACTTAGAGTGGCGTGATTATTCAATCTTCACATTTCGCTTGTTAATTTCTTACAGAAACACAAAAAACTTAAATAATTGATCGTTACTAATCGCTTAGTTATAGTACGTTTATTTATGTAATATCACTTTCTAGGTCAAACAAATCCGGTGATTACAATTTCAGTCATTTTGAACTCGGCCGGAGTAATTAAGTACCCTATAAATAAATCAAATCCAGTGTAACATATAGTGAAAGTTAATTGATTGATTAATAACTCTTTGCAGATTTCAAATTGCCCCATGGTAGTTTGACATAAATTTATTACTTTATATTGATATATTGCATAAAGATTGTAATCGTAGAATAAAAAAAACTTGATTTGATACTTGTTTATTCCCAAAAATATATATATAATGATCAAACGAATATTAACATTTCGAAACTGAATAATAGTTTGACAAGAATTATGTAATAACAAAATCAAAACACATGATTGACAACAAATGTTTTTATTGTTTTTTAATTTTTTTTTCATATTTTCAAAGTTATATGTATTTGAAGATAATTTTAAATTCGTCGATATATTTAAAACTAGACCGACGCCATGTTATATTAATTTTATAATAAACAAAATTTTACGTATGTACATTCCGAAGCTCAAAACCGATTTTGTCAGAAAATCGTTTAAATCAGACCTTATAAGTATATGCAAACGGACATCTATGTTTCACGCTTACCCTGGTGTCTTGGTCGAAATCTGACCTAGACCATCGGGCCGCAGAAGCAGTTGCTCTACTTCTCTAATATTACAAGTTTGTTACGATAGTCAGTTATATAATATAAGAGTATCTCATTAAACAACAGGAACTAGGATAACAAAACGTACAAACGTCAACTTGATCTCAATGAAAACAATGTGGTTATGGACATGCACATAAGAGTCAAGTGTGCTGTTGAGCCCACTTTCGCCCAACCTGCGTGTCGAATGAGCCGGTTTCACAAGATGGCCTATTGTATCTGCCTCATTTTATCTTACGACATTACGAATATGATTAAGCTTTTTTGTCTGACATCATCCTCGGTAAAAATCAAACTTTTCTTTGAATGTATCTTGTAAGTTGTATAGTAACAACAGCCACAAATTACAATAAACGTACTTGAAAAGAAAGAAAGACCATTACATAGATCATCTGAACATTCTGTTAATTAAAATTTACATTTATGTATGAAAATTGTCTTCACTAAGCATATGCCGTGGACAATGCTGTTTTTTCATATATGCAAATTAAATAGTTATTTATTAATTGAAACTTAATCGGCAAAGTACTAAGACTCGATTCGTGAGTTTAAAAGTATGGCAAAAAAGCGAAGTAATGTAAAATAGTCAGATTAAATTTTTAGCAGTAACAACATTTGTATTAAACCATCAAATTGTAACTCTTCCAGGTAGTATCTTGTGCAGTCCTGTCTCTAGCGGCAGCTCTTCCTCAACGAAGAGTGTCGTTGAGACCGCAGCCAGAGCCGCAACAACAAATCGATGACCAACAACAGGCAGAACAGAACTACAACGCTTACCAACAACAACCTCAGGAATTTAGACAACAACAGCCCCAGCAGCAACAACAACAAGATTATCAGCAACCACAACAGTACAGGAAGCCTGTTGATGACTTCAGAGGCAAAATTGAGTTGGAAACTACTACGTTCATCCCTATTATTCGTTTTGACAAAGAGCAAGGCACTGATGGGAGCTATAAAACTGCGTAAGTTTACATAATAACATATTATTTTATATTTATGTGTCTTTGTAAATAACTTATTGGGTTGATATAGATACAATGTATTACTGAAATTTGACCTAGCGCCTTAAAACATTCCAAAATATACTTTAGGGTTGTATGTAGATCTTTTAACTGCTTTCTGCTACTTCCGTTATACATTATCATTATGATCATTTTTAAGGTCTATTTCAATAAATAGTTAATTAAAACGTATTAAAGAAATAATTTTATTGTTTTTTCAAACATAACACATATTTAAATCACTCAAATATGTTATCAGTCTTAAAAAATACATAACTAATTTATAACAATTATGATATTTTCTGTACATACATACATATAGCCAACAGTTTTGGAAAGACTGAAAGGCCACGTTCAGCTTTATGGCTAAATGATAAAATTGAGATTCATTCATGCATAGTATCATGTTGATTCCCAAGTTTATTAGCCTTTCTATGGTCGCCTTTAACGACATCTATAGGAAAGATATAGAGTGGTCCTTTCCTAAAATTCCGGGAACCACACGGTATTCTTGTTTTAGTTTTATATTTGTCAATAGATTTTATAATATCGGTAACTTTATTTGTCGTACATACAAATTTTGTAAATACAAAAACCTTTAATCAGAACATTTTCTGATTGCATAATCAGTTCGATCTTATTTCTATTTCAGTTATGAGACCGGAAACAACATCCAGGCCGAAGAGCAAGGCTACCTGAAATCAGTGGGAGACAACCACGATGCTCTCGTCCAGCAGGGAACTTACACCTACACAGCTCCTGATGGCCAAGTCATCACTGTCGAATACACTGCTGATGAGTTCGGATTCAGAGTAAAGGGAGACCATATCCCAACACCACCTCCAGTATCTCCCGAAATCCAGAAAGGTTTAGACCTCATATACGCTGGAATTAAAGCTAACCAGGTAAGAACAATTACATAATTCAGAATAGCTAAACGTTCAGCATTGCAAATAGGAAATGATTGAACTTAATTGGTGTAACGATGTGCGTTTGTGATTTCCACTTCATGAACTAGTCAAATGCACACTACTGAATTTAGCATCCGGAACTATTACATATATGTCTGAGATAATGCTTTTTTATTATATTAATAAAATGCTAGTAATATTAACAGAATTTATCGTGGTTCACTAATACATAATGCTGAATAAATTGATAATGCTAACAAATTATTATTTTATTACTTACCGGCAGTATTCGTAAAATATTTTTCTAGGTCTAGTTTCATTTTATTTGGAGCTTATTAATATTCATGTATTGAACCAGTTTATGTTTACGTAATATCATAAACATCTAATACTGTTATAGTAATCCATATATCTTTATTAGGCCTTCAAATTGCTGTTTATTTTTAAATAAAATATTCATTGGTTTGCGAGATTCATATTTAAAGAAAGTGATGTTAGTTTGACCTTGGTCTGAATTGAAAAGGTTACCGGTTGCATTAACAATTTCATTTAACCAGTTGGAGAGAAGGAGATGAGTCAAGAAATGTCAAGGTTTAAGCTAAAAATGAATCCACGCTTGTTATGATTTGGTAATTAATACATACAAATAATCACGTCACTTTTCGCAGGGGTAGGCAGAAACTACAGCTTTCCACTTTTCATGATCCTTGTATCATTTGCTTCCTCTACATTCATATCATCGTTGTCTTTGGGTACTCTTGTCCTTACGACCTGATTTGTTTATTGTTCGTCTTGGCTTTTCAATTTTGCGTACCAACTTAAATTCGTCAGTTAATCACTTATATATTAAATTAGTTTGACTTACTGCATTGTGTTCAATACCAATAAGGACACACGTACTGAATCAATATAAAAAATAGTAGTTTAGGTATCTAATAATGGCTTTGTTAAAAGTAGATGTAGTACGTTAGTAGAGTAGACGGTGAGAAATATACTTCGTGCACTTTTATCAACCTTTGTGTACATCAGTATTTAAAACAAAGTATCTGATTCAAAATAAAAGTTAGGTATCTTACTACAGTATAAATAAATAGCTTCCTTGTTTAAATACAAGTTATAATAATTATTTTTGTTTCCATCAGGAGCGTGCTGCTTTAGAAGCCAAGAACAACCCAGAAGCCGCGCGGCAGCAAGAAGAAAGGGCAGCACTTGACTACAAAGGGCAATACTACCAACAATAGATATATATTTCTTAGAATTAAGGACAAAATTGTGTACACATTGACACAATCAAGCTTGGATTGTGACCATCTGTTATTTTAGCACTTTTTGGTTAAGTAAACATGCATTTGCGTGTTTCAACGCACAATTTAAATTACGTGGTTACAATTCAAGGTTGATCGTGACTCCTGTTAATTTTATTAACTGGCGACGAAGGTACTTCAATATTTCTATGTTAGATTTTTTTTATTTTCTAATCCATATTCGACAGTATTATGAAATAGGAAGCTAATAGGAACCAATAAATGCAACAACAATATCTTGTAAAAAATGTTTTGTATCTAAAGAAGGCGTTTAGACGAAAATAATTCTTTTTTATCAAACCCCTGAAAGTATTTTTTTCTCCTAATTAAGTTTCCTATTGATGTGAAGTAATGCATGCTTTGATTGTTAAGTGGTTAAACATAACAACAACGGTAGCCCTACACTACGTGACCAAAATTCTCTTAGGAAACCGCAAGAGTTTTCAAGTATTTTCAATTCAGTACCTAAGTCCAACTTTTTTTTAATGTGATAAAAAATTTGTATCATAGTTATGTGTTCATATTTTTATACTTTTGTACATACCTTATTAACTTATGATAATTATGACTGTTTGATAAATAAATAAAAGTGTTAATGAAATTGTTATTTATGATTATTTGTATAAATGTCAAACGCAGTAACCAATTCGATGTTAAGGATTTGCATTAACCAGTTATAAAATAGATTCAGAAGTAATTAATCATTACGAATATTCTGGTCAATTTCATAATGTGTAATTGAAATGGCGTCGGTGGTCGAATCGGTAAGGTCCCGGTTAAAATGTGTGATGCGCATATAGGCACAGGTCTAAATCCCTCCTCGTTCAAGTATATTACGCAAAAAATCGCCAGCAAAAGGCGATATATTCTGAATGTTTGCTGCTTTTGGCTTGTGGCGAAGAGATGTCTCCACAATTAGCATGTGGCAGATGGCCCTTTTCTAACTTGGGATTCTTCTTTTAGGCGACGAGTTAGTAACCTGTCACTTTCTCTAAATCTTAATTCAGCAAGTACCTACATAATTTTAAGCCATCCAGCGCAAAACGTACCCATTTAGTCTTGTAATTATTGGCTCTGACTATTCTGTAAGAAATAAAGACAGACCTTTTCGGATAGATCTTTGAAAATTCCCATGAGAGTAATAATAAATTAATAGGTACATATCTACATAAATACATAGAATACATAGATATTATTAGCCCTGCCTGCCTGCCACAAAGCGCTCAGAAAACGCCTGAAGGAGGCAACAGGTGACCCTCGCGCGGGCAGTTTATTATGTATTCTCTTGTTATTTTTCTTTTAGTTTAATAAGCCGTGTGCTGATTGTATTTTGTACCTTATAATGCAAGCTTTTAAAGCAAGAAACATATCTCATCATACAGAATTTCCGGTTGCATTTGAATTGACGGATCTCTAGGTCCGTCGAGTAGACAAAACTGATATAGCTGCTTGCATCAGAACTCAAGAAACGTCGACGGAATACTTACTGCTTTTGTCCCTTAGTCGCCTCAGAATCTTTTTCCAGAAATATCACGGCTGTAAGTTGTTTGATGATATCATGACAATAAATATTGTCTGCAGTACGTGATTGTCTGAATGACGTGTCTGATCATCTTGAATGCGGGACGCATATCAAAAATCTCGACAGCCTTAGAAAGCAGGGAATTCGCGTGTTTCTTCAGAAGGGCTTGGTTATGCCGTAATAGTGAGTCACCAATCTGTATAACTTTCAACTACTTTTGTGTCCTTTTCCATGAATTCTTTCATCTGTGGCCTCTGGGTGGTGTGCCAGTGGTAGCGCCGGGTTCGAATCTTTGCATGGGCATGATGAGAAACGATTTTTTTTTAAATCTTCATATAGTATCATTGAGTATCTCGAAACACAAGTTTCGAACTAACTTAGGAGTTTACCCAATCAGGGTGTGCCATATATATATTTCTTATTTATATTTTTATGATGTAAGTAAAAAACATAACGTGTCATATCCAATGATGTCGCCTTTGAGAACTGGCTTAGTACCTAAATAAATTCATATATATTTGTATAAATTTATTTGATTATTGCTCAGTTTTCCATTACATTAGTTTCGTCAAATGCCACACGTAAAACAGGATCCGCCGGGGTCACCATTGGCCGCAATGAACATAGTATTTTGCAATAATACCGTACCATTTCGGACATCATGCCTCCATTTGTACTAGATTTATGCAAATTTCAATTGAAGAATAAAATTAATAGCGTATATTATCCTTCATTATAGCGCATTCCCGATGCCTTCTCAGCCGTGGGCTTCATAGCTCGCAGGACTTACCTACTTCAGGATTGCCTTGGCTAAATAACAGCCAGGGCTAATTTCACAGGAGGATAATATAGTATATTCGCTATCTTCTGACCGTAAGTTTTAGTTAAAAATATTCTCATCCTAAGGTTTTTATAGGAAAAGAAGCACATAGTTGCCAATGTCCAGTTGTAAAGTTAGTCAGATATAAATAAAAACTTTTGAACAGTTTTTTAACATATTTATGACTTAATAAAAAGCGTCATTGGTCGAGTGGATAAAGTTCAAAACACATGCTCGCTCCCAGGTTTCCTGGTTCGGATCACATCGCAGCTTCGTTTGATTACTAACTAAGACTCATACAATGTGTGAAAACATCATTCACATTGATATAGCTAAATATAGGGTTGCGTACAGACATGACTCGCTACATATTAAAACTTACTTACCAAATCCAGGATCTTGGTTATTCCTCTAAACGGACAAATGCAACATGCGATCGCAAGGAGGATGATGATTTTTTAAAATTTAACATGAAATATAATAAAAACAATTAATTGAAAGACGTTGACTTGTAAATGTCAACTGCACCAAATTGGATGTAAAGTATTTATGCCAGAGTCTATTCATATTGCAAAAACAGAATATTTACAGCGGATTGAGTACCGGATGTTGTACTGATTGCAAAGGTAAAATTACCGGATAATGTCAGGCTAAAGGTAACAGAGTTTTTAGTGAATACAGGATCCCACGATAAAATTTCATGATCCACACTAAAAATGAGTTTAAAATGTCACAAATATGATCGACATACTATTTTAATTGTATAAAGTCTCCGCTGTCTGAAGTTAAATTATCATAAATAAAAGCACTTGTTTTGGGAAAATTTGGATTTAATTATTTATACCTTTTACATACCTAACATGGAATGAAAGAACAAAAGGGCATATTCTAAAATATTATATTAAGTCAGTTTTTTGTTGGTGTTTATTAGTTAATTAGCGAATAATTCGTAAAAAAGAATATCATTTAAAATAGGAAAGAGAAACTTCAAAGAATACAATATAGATGTATTTTTTAATGTAGACCCTATAATAAAGCCGTGGTATTAAAGAATGAAGGGGCGATCCTTCTATTTACCCAAAAGATCACATTCAATGACCACTAAACACCTACTTGATCTTTGGCCTGTGTTGCCAAGCTGACCATTTATGCATAATTAATACTAATTACTCAATAAACTGCATACGTCAGGAACATATTTTCGCATATTATATTGTTAACTTGGTTCGATTAATATGGTCCATTTTTCTTATATTTATTGCCATCAATCATACTGCTGGACAGAAGATTCTTTTGCCCAGCATTCATCAAGGATTTGGTTGCCTTAAAAAAAATAGGAGTATTGTAGGATACCTATGACTAGAGATTTGTAAAGTTAAATAAATAAATGCTACGGCACGTGGCTAGTTTCTTGTTAGTCACAATTCTTTTAGAAGTTCAAATGACCAGTGGTTCAATGATGTTAAAATTCTGATGCTCCAGATAAGTATAAAGGAATATATTTAGGAATTGGAGTATCACTACAAAAATCAAAGTTTTGGAGTAAATATTGTAAAATAACTAAAAACCATTGGTTATCATTTAATTACATTCTTATAAATATTATAGTAGCAGGGATTTTTGTTGATTTTTTTCCTCAGAAAACGAAGTCCCCGACAGAGGCTAATAACTTATGAACCATGGCGATTTTTCATAAAAGTTTGAAAAAATAATAAAAAATATCCTCACACTCAATTACATTAAGTTCACGCGTGCAAGTGTAGCTGAGCAGAGATGTGTTGCCTGGATGCGCGCGCGTCGTCGGGTCGGACGAAGTTCATAGGTAAAGACGACGGTATATAAACACCATGCGATGTCACCGGGCCCACACCAGTGCAGCCTGTGAGTGCATCCAGACACGTTAAGAATTCCTGCCCCAATTACAATGATGGTAAGGATAAATTATATACCTAGCTTATTTATCCTCAATAGAAAGTCAGGAATGATGGACCAAAATTAGTTTGAGAAGGTCAAATTTATTGAATTTAAACCTCAGGGTATGCCCTAAGGTTACTAGGCGATATCATCAAACTAAACTTTTTGTTAAAACGATTTGTTTTATTATTTACTATTTTAAACAAAACTTTTAACACATACATTTATAAAAAAGTTTTATAGGCTACTGGTGACCCGCCCCCGGCTTCGCACGGGTAGCATTAATAGATATGATCTTTCCTCAAAAACCCTCTTTCCAACATTTTATACAGAAACAAAATCCGTCCAAAAACTTTCCGAGATTACCACATACAGACAGAGAAAAAAGGGAGACTTTAATTTGTTATATGTAGTGATTATATGTCTGATATATTGTTTATAAAACACCTAATTTCATAAAAAAAAAAAATAAGATTGTAAGTTTCAGTGACTAATGGCACTACATACCTACAACATCAAAAAGTTGAACTTCTTCATAAATTTTGTATTGAATTTATTTTGAATACAAATTTCATACGCGAAAGTAAATGATGAGAGTCACGACAAATTTTATAAACGCTACAGTCGTTACAGAAGTTTATGCACGATAAAAAGCTTACCTATATAAGCACGCCCGCAACTTATGTAACGACAGCACGGTTTTGCCTTGCACAATTGCATATGGCTCACGTGAGCTTATATGGAATCCCATAAAATTTAAAAATTTGACACTTTATCAACTGCAGTTCATGGAATGACAAACTTTGTTTTCTACATTATTTTATTCTGCAGTGCAAAAAACATACCTTGGAATATCTATATTGAGTAAATAATACTAACATTTTGACATAAAAATAACGTTAAAAGTAGTTGACATAATATCCTTTATGACAACGATTCTTAAAGATATGTGAATTAGGTAATAAGAAAATGAACAGAAAAATTTTGATGAATTCTCTGCACTTTCAATACTTAGGTATATGAATCTCAAATTTTGAAGCATGTAATGTTTACAAATTCAGTTTTAAATCACCACAATAAAACAAAGTGCTTCACGCTGGCTTTATATACTTAAATCTTTAAAACTACGAAACGTATTTTGTTGTAAAGTTGTTGTAAAGATATAGTGGTTCAAGAAGACAGTTTATACGTCAGTATATAACCGTGCGGTCACTGCGGAGACGGGTCGCTAGTTTTGTTTAAATTTATAATGACACGACAAAAGTTCGATAAAGCCATTAATTTTTATGTAAACTGCGCATAAAATATGTTATTGTCGCTGCAGGTCAGGAGTTAATACTGAGTGCGTGATAGGAAGGCGCGGAGACAGATGCTTGTCGAGTCACGGTTGCCTTGCTTTCCCTGTTTCCGACATTTACCACTTGTGGCATGTCACGTTTCAATTTATTTTGGGATTATAAGACTATTTTCCGCTACGAAAATCTTTCGGCATCTAGCTTTTTAATTTCTAAATTCGAGTTCAGTGGAAAGTGAGCAAGAAATAAATAATAGAAGTGTTTATAACGAGGAAAGGAAATTTTACTATAATTCAAAATGGGTTGGGTGCAAACGTTGCGGAGGATAGACGAAAAGTTACCAAAACACGATCACGGTCAATAGGCGCACCACGAGCTTTTCTTTAGAGAGTTGAGGCTGTGACCGGGATTAACGCCAGGAGGAAGCAGATCGAGTAAAGTTTTATCTATAAAGTAGTAAAGTAAATATATCAAGTAGAATATTAATTCAACTAAACGTTATAGTCTTTTAAATTAATTGAGACTATCTACGATGATCTTAAATTAAATACAACAAGAACCATAAAACATGATTTTTTTTATATTTTCTTTTCTTTTTTTTAAATAATTTTCTTACGCAAATATTGTATTAAGCAGTGGGTATGTAGGTATCATTATGATTTGCAACTTAATGCAATACATGGAATGAGTTTATCAAGCCATTGGTGCAATATGGTTTACACCAGATGAAAATGTCAGACTTGCGGAAGATCAGACAAGCCCTCATTAGTACTATTCACGCTTATTGATGTTGACTTCAAAGAGAGTTTATTAGAAATGTTGATCTGTATCTTGAAGTGAATATATATTTGTGTCAGCATGGTTCGTAGATATGTAAAATATCAGGAAATATCGCCTATTCGGCTCGGTCGAGCTCGTAAGTTGACCTATTTCACACGCCCTTTATAACGGTTACGCCTTGTTTGGTTATCCATACTGAAATCAAGATGGATTGATGCTATAATTTAAAAAATAATAAATAAATATTTACGGGACAAATTACATAGATTGAGCTAGTCTCAAAGTAAGTTCGACAATAAATTTGTAATTTGAAAATCTGGGAAACCAACCTACTACATTCAGTAAGTCAGTGTCGTTTTATCCACCGTATAATCATTGGTTAGCTTTCAAACTAATTTTAAATTGGAATAAATTAATTTTATGTATTATAACATATTAATTATATTTTTTTTTTAACTTACTTTTGCATCAATTTTAGTTTGTAGTCATCTTTTTTCTTTATTTTTATAAGTAGTTTTAGCTTTAGTTTTAATTTGATTTAATTATAATATTTATATAATTGTTAATATTGGAATAAACATATTCCACAATATCCATACGCAGGTTTGTCTATAAACTTAACATATATGATGCGGTTGACTCCGCGGTTTCTCCATTATTCCTTTTCCTTTATATTCGTTTCATTGTTGACGAGGAAAGCGTTTCGACTCTCTATTCCGCTGCTTCATTGCTTTTCCGCGTAATAATACAAGTTATGTTAGTATTTGAATAATTTATGATGTTTAAGAATCACGCACTTAGATGATTTTGGTACTGTTTGGTTATGTTGTTATTAATTGAACGGATGAAACATTTTAATATGGTCTCGCTTCGTGATACAAGAAAAATATACGATGTGATGTTTCTTTATAAACTTCTAAATAACTTATTGGATTCCGGGGACTTAGTGTCATTAATAGATACAAAAGTACCGAGTAGACTGCCACGATATCCTATAACTAAACTGCAATCTGGCCCTACATCGAGAACAAATCTGGGCGGCCATGCGCCAGTAAGGCGTTTGTGCGATACATATAATTCCTTGGTTCGCAATTCTGAGAATTTGGACTTATTTGACGATAGTTTGAATGTCCTTAAATATAAGATGCTGAATATAGTGTAAATGTTTTAGGATTATAACTGCAAATTTTATATTTAATACCTACATATGTTACTGAATCTATGGTGAACGATGTGTATACCTGTAATTGGTGTTTTCATAAGAACAATATGTAATGTCCCTGTCATTGAAAGCAGTATGTTAACACTGTTGGTGTAACAATTAAATAAATAAATAAGATATTTTATATATTTGTGTTGTTATTAATTAGATAACAAGTTCTAACTTTAAAAAAAAAGATTTTATAAATATTTTAACCTTTAACGAACTATTAAAACTTGTAGATATGTTAATTTTCAATTAGTCGCGGGTTTTGAGAGCATTTTGTTTATATTTTACTAATTTAGTTGTGTGTTTGTTAAACTATTTTTTTTTAATTATTAATTTTCGATATTTAAAAAAAAATTGTGATTTTGATCATATGCTGATGCACACATTGTATCTTAACGCCTGTGTCAAAACTATATGTTCGGCGTAAAATCTCATTGCTTCAATAATTTTAACAGGCAGTAAGATTTCTTACCGAGTTTTTGATGTTAGTGATACAAGAAGTTATAGTTTAAGTATATTATAGTATGCCTTCTCGAACAAAGAAAAATATTTTAAATCCATAAGAGGTCCTTCTTCTTCTTCCTCCTGGCTTTAGTCCCGGTTGCATTTTTTTGTTTCAACCTGTGTCTTTCTGCGCATGACGCATTTTAACGGGAACCTTACCGACTCGACCACCGACGCTTTACCATAAGAGGCCCAGGCCAGCGAAAAATAGAATTGTAAATAATCCTGTAATGTTACCTAGTAAGTACTCGTACTACTTAATTATGTGTGTGATTTAGAACATCAATTAACTATAGAAATAAAATAATAGTAGCTACTAAAACCAATTGTATTGTCCAAGTTTGGCTTACACTGATGATCAAGGGCTTTATTCGCGAATAAAATTCACCGTTCGACCTTTAAAATTTGCTAGGGATAAATACTCGTATGCAAGTATTTTAATATAAATACCGTATCGAACTTGAATTGATTTATTGAATTGAACAAGTCAGATGAACTTGACCTTAGGATTAAATAATCAAGTGCTATTATAGTCATGGCCATGAAATATTGTTAGAACACAAACAATACTTCTGTTTTTCTTTTTTTTTAATTGATGAACGGCTTTTGTAATGCCTAGTGGCAAAACTCCTACTCACATCGTTACCGTTTTGTTTCAGTGCATGTGCATGTAGTGCAGGTTATGGCATTTTGTTATTTTTTTTCTTATTAAATTCCAGATATTTCTATTGTCGCTCATAGCGGTGGCCGCCGCGGCACCGCAGGTGCAGCAAGGGCAGCAGTCAAATAACCAAATCCCAATAATACGCCAAGAGTCTGAGGGCCCCAACGTAGATGGCTCATATAAATGGTTGTAAGTACTTATGTTTTAATAACAATTCAAATTGAATCAAAACTATGTGGTTTCTAACAGTGTATTTTGAAACAACTCGCTACTTTACTTGCAGACAAATGTCCAAAAAAAGCGAATAAAGGATACTTAAACTTATTTCCGCTTCACTTCAGTGGAAACAGTGTAGCCAAAAGGAGCAGTTTTGCATATAAAATTAAGGAGTAGGTGCGATTTGTGAGAGGCCGAATGGAACCTCCGTCGCAGCGGAACGTAGAGAACGATAATGGAAGGCGTACGCCCTGCCCCGCTCCGTGCGAAGTGAGAAATAAACTACTGATATCCACCGGTTTACTCCGCTCCATCCCGCTCCGCTTCGTCCCGCTCTGTTCACCACTCTCCACTTGACAATACTCCATTCCGCTTCAGTGGAAACACTCACCACTTTTCACGTCTCTTCTCTCTTCACCGCTGCGATCGGCTTCAAATACAGCTAAACGTCGAGGAAGTAATCTGTATTAAGCTGATATGCGAGAGACCGATCGAATAGATCATCTAATTTTATCTAAGTTTAGAACTTATTTTACAGTATTCTCATTCAACTTTTCTACAAATCCTCACTAGATCTTTGGAAAATGTCATTGTTATAATAAAGTTTACCTATATAATTTCAGATACGAAACGGGGAACGAAATAAACGCCGAAGAGTCAGGTTACGTAAAGAACTTTGGCAAAGGGGAAGGTGAGGAAGTGCAAGTGGCTGAAGGAAAGTTTAGCTACAAGTCTCCGGAGGGAGACCTCATCGCGCTCACCTACATCGCTGATGAGAACGGATTTCAACCACAAGTTTGTATATTTATTTATATAAAGCTAGCTTTAGCCTTGATTCCACCCGCGCGAAAAGTACCCTATGTCCTCCTCCGTACTTCACACCAAATTTTTTGAAAGGCAGACAAACAAACACATATCAATCAATCAATTACTCGATATTCTTGCGGAATAATATTGTAAGGCCACGTTCAGATTTAGATTCAAATAGTGACAAGTTGCCTATCGACTAAGAGAGGAAACCTAAGTTTATTGGCATGGATATAAATATTGATATTACCATGGATACATAGATATACTAAATTTATTATCTCTTTTTTAACATAATCCCCTGAGATTCACTATTGTTGACTTAAAGTCAGGTTCCCTTAATGTTAACACTTCATGCTAACATTCTAGCAATCTTTAGTGCACTTTCAGGTTGTAAGTGATACTTTACTTTTATAAGTAATATGAACCGTGTGCCGCAAAAGGCGATTTAAGGAAAGGCTAATAAACTTGAGATTCTTCACTGATGTCACTATTTGAATTCATAGCCGAATGTAGCCGTTCAGTCTTTTCATGACTGTTGGCTCTGTCTACTGCTCTGATTAAAGGGAGCAAGACGTGATTATATGTATGTAGAAATTCGAAATCCTAACAAAAATATCAGATCTACCGGAAATAACACAGCTTCTTTCTTGCATTTAGATTAAAACTAATGAATACAGTCTTAGTCAACTCGTAAGAGTCAATATGTGAACAAATGTCGTCCGAAAATGTCAAACGCTGACCCATGATCTGCGCTTGGGAAATAGCAAGTTGAGAAGTCTTCGAGTTAAACTTGACTGAAAACTGGTCATAGTGTGATAGTTTTCTAAAACTGTGTCACTTGTGTATGAGTGGTTATTTTTACCTATGACTTTGTTCACATGAAATTTTCATAAGACTTTAAATACTTATGAAAAAGGCTTTTAATTTTGATAAAATGACCACTATTTTATAAGCTCGAACTCAAATATTAATTTCTTTTGAAATTATTTTCATGCTCGGTATTTATTTATTACATACCTACACACTACTCGTAAAATTTATCACGTCTTTATCCCTTACGGGGTAGACGGAGCCAAAAGTTTTGAAAAGACTGAAAGACCACGTTCAGTTGTATGGCTTTATTATAATCATTATCATTATCATGATACACAGAAGTATATGTAATTAAATTATTTTTTATTTGGGTAGGCACATCTATTACTAAAGCAGATATCTACATTATATATTGCTGATTTCAATACTGTTGTAAAATGTGGAATATTGATTGACTTCGTCTCCATGCATAGGTGCGGCTTCTTTAAAATTTAAATCAAACTGATCTCCACATAAAATGTAGGTCAAAAAACTAAATCATTCTGAACACAAATAGATGAACAGATTCATACTAATAGTTATCATAAATGCGAAAGTTAGTTTGTTTGTAACCTTTTTTACAGACAAATCAATGAATTAATTTTCATGAAATTATACATTCCTTCTAAATGATCCGGACATTAGGTGAGTGAACGGCAAAGTACATGGGGTACTTTTCACACGGGCGGTGCGGCGGGCGAAAGCTCTTACTTACATACATAAAATCACACCTCTTTCTCAGCTTTTTTTTTCTAAATGAGCATTAAATTTAATTAAGTGAAACAAATAAAAGGATATTCCGAAAAAATACGATTTACACAAAATAACTAAATATACGCATAAAAGAGCGAATAAGGAAGAAAAAATCGCAATACAAAATAAATGTTATGAACGAACCAGCTCAACATTTCATAATTTTTTTCTTGTAAATTTTCCAGGGGGAACATCTTCCGACTCCGCCCCCAATCCCACCGGCAATTCAGAAGGCTTTGGAGTATTTGAAGACGTTACCTCCCAGTGCAGACGGTGCCTCAACAAATATACAGCCTCAATATCAACCTTCCCCGTTCAAGCCGCGGGGAAGATTTTAACTATATCTACTATGCATGCGAAAATTAAAATTGTCATTATTTTTCAGTAATACTCTGTGAATTTCAAAAGAAAAATTAGGTAATGCCGTTTGATGGATTTGTTAACATGTATTTTGATATGCATATAATCATATAACGGCTTGAATATTCTAGATAGTTATAATATTTCAATTTTTTATTTTTATTGACCCATAAATTTTAAGATTTTTACTTAAAGACCTTAAAAGTATTTTGCGCATCTAACAAAATGTAAGAAATCATAATAACGCGGCATGTTTTTAACTTATCGCAATGAGGAAATTAAGACTGAGCAAAGCATGATTAAATTAAATGATAAAATGAAATTTATAAACCAGAGGAGGTAATAAGTATTGTTTGTTACTTCCATACCAGTATTCTACAAACCTTACAGTATACCATGTTATCATTGACAACGGTAGAACATTTTTCGCACCAAGAGCTTTTTCTACATACTGTTAATGTTAATCGACTGAGATTACGGATGCATCATCTTTTCTCAGTATTCAATGTGTAGATAGTCGAACTTTATTTTGTATTTACTTGTATTTTTGTATAAGAAATAAACTTTTTTTAAAGTGTTTACTATCAATTATTTATTATATTAATTATGTACCACGTTCGGTTCATAAACGAAGGTATACCTTGAGATTTTATTCTACACGATGACTGATATGTTTTTTTTAGCTTCTTCTTAGCAATATTATCTTTCTTTACAAACATACACAAAATCACGCTTATTTCCCAGAGAGGTTAATCATTATGCAAGCTCATCGGTTTCGGATATTCTTGACCTGACCTTTCGCCAGGGCGTCCTCGATTTGATCTTTTTTGATTTGGTTTGCTGATTCTTTATATATAAAACAATACATTTTAGGAAAATATAATCAAATAAATACGAACTTCTGTTACTTCTTGTTACTTCAACAAATGCTGTTCTGTGAGGGAAAACATGGTGGGAAACCTGCACCTAAACTGCTGCTGAAGGTATCGGGGCCAGAGACGTCTGGGACCTCTCCAGAGAAGTGAAAACTTCCGGATGCCCGGATGTTTCCACTTCTCTGGATGGATGAAGGAGGACGATAGTCGGTGTTACGGTTAAAAAGTAATTTGGTATAAGATAGGTAATTCTTCATTGTCTGTCTATTATGGTAACTGATATAATTTTATAAATTCCTGTCAGGACTTAGAATAGAGAGGACGAAAATGACTATCTGCCGACACTTTTTATAATATAACTCCCTACTATGAGTAATTCCTTGGTAGTTTAATCCCAGATATTTGAAACTGTGAAAGAAATTTTCACTATTACCCCATTTGCATGGTATATATTGTGCAACTTCTATCACCATTTATTGCAACTATCATGTTTATAACTATCGTTTCACATTGAAATGCGAATAATGGTTAAATGAAAGACTAAAACTTAGTACCTACCATGTTTACTAGAACATACTACTTATGTTTAGTAGAAATTGTGAATAAAACGCCGAATAGCACCTCAACCATAAATACTCAGCATTGTGCTTCTGAAATGAAAATTTTTATGTTATATGTATTTACTAGAGGCCGCCCGCGACTTCGTCCGCATGGAAACCCTATCAATCCCGCGGGAACTCTGGGATAAAAAGTAGCCTATGTGTTATTCTGGGTCTTCAGCTACCTACATACCAAATTTCATGCTAATCGGTTCAGTAGTTTTTGCGTGAAAGAGTAACAAACATCCATACATCCATACAAACTTTCGCCTTTATAATAGTAGTAGGATTATATCTGACTTAAAAAAAAATCATCTTTTTAAATTTAATATCTGTAAGTAAAATTGTCTTATTGCTCTTTGTTTCTTATTGTGATTTCTTATGATTAACACATAAGAAATTCCACAAATAATGAACATAATTTTTAATTTTACCCAGCTGACAAAAACTAAAGAAAGGTTGAGTCGATGAGTGTTGCCCCACGTCGAGATTAAAAATTTTGAGCGAGTATAAAAACTTAAATCTCTGGAGGGAGTAGTGATCTCTGCCTTAAAATAAAATGAACAAGCCATAGAAATGAAATACATAATTGGCTAAAACTAAAGTTTACTAGCATTTACCTACAAAACCTTACTCATATCTACTTTGGTGAATCATAAATACCAGAAATTTAATACGAAATGCTATTTATTACATTTATAGACGTATGTTTCAAACAAAGCTAAATGCTAAACGATGATTTCTCTACAACCGCCTACGCGTTAACCTTCTTTATCTTACAATTATCTTGATTCTGATGATATACTGGGTATAAATCTATGATACAAAATTTGTTCAGTAATATGTTATTTCCAAGGTTTCATCATCATGGTCTAACACCCCTGTGGTATGGCAAGCGCGATGCCGTTTAATCGCGTCATAAACTATCGCTGTCCCGTTTCACGCCATAATAAAAATTGAGTGGATAGATTTTGGCCATAAAAAGGCGTCGCGCGTGTCATCTTCGAGGGCAGGAGAGCGTAAGTCAGGGGAATCTACTCTGTATTGGATCATCGTCATACATGCTTGAACGCAAACACAAGTTTTCTGTGCCGCGCCAGTAGCGTATACAAAATGCCGCTCAGGTGGCAAATAGGAGTATTTTTTTTACAAAATATGATATTTTACTACCTACACTACCTCTGAGTAGTTCACCTGAGTTCAGGAAAGTTGATAAGGCTATATATATATATTTTATTTTTTTTCTTTGTTTGTACCATTCTTTGTTAACTTTGCTAGAGTTGGACGCTCGGGTTTTTTAAGTTGTGCTTATTTTAAAAATTACATTTGTAAGCTCCAGAAAAATTCAATATAAAAAGATTATTATTAATTTGCAAACGAAATTTAAGCCGTTGGTGCCTATCACTTTAGTTGCCATATACCCTAAACCTTGGCGGTAATAAGGTTATTATATTTCAGGTATATTCCCAAATCGAGAATCCCCTTAGAACAGATAGTCACAGACTGACTATGGGCTCCTCTCTATGGTGAGGACGTAACCATGGTTTTCGTCAAGAGGATGAAATAATTATTTTCCTGACAACAAATATTAATGGATTACAATAATTGATTATGAACTGACTTGTCATTATGTAAATCATCATAATCTATTTTGATATATGAGCGTAATCAAGGAAATTCTATAAATCAATCAAATTATTATAAGACATTATTAACGAACTGTAAATTTATATTAATATCGCATATCGAATAATAATAAAAATATTTCAAACTAATGTCAGCTCGCGATTTGGCCTCAATATAAATCTTAGGTCGTCTAAACATACAAACTTAATCATTGACTTTCGTATTTATGATTTAAGAATGATTAGATTCTAAGCTACCAAGATACTGCAAATCTAAAATATTATTTATACTTCAGGTCTTTTTGCAAAGTCTAGATATCAAATAAACAGATACCACAGTTGCGGTCAGTCCGACAAATTTTTTTTTAATGTTCTGACAACTTTTCAACTCTGCAGCATATACAATCTGAAATTTATTTTGATTTTAGAACAATCACATTCTTATTGTTCCTGTACAAATTCCTAAAAGTCCTTGAATGTGGCACAGCTAGGTAAATAGAGGACTGTTATTTAAAGAAATTACCAAAATCTACACAAATATTATGAATGCGAAAGACTGTTGATTTGATAAGGTTACACGGCTAAATCACTGTTGTTATTTAAATGAAATTTTGTATAGATGAAGTTCACTTGTCACGAACGAAGCCGTGGTAACAGCTAGTATAAAATAATAAACAAAACTGTACTTATATCTGAACTTATTATTTATAGAAAATATTGCCAACCTACTCAATATTGTACACAATACATTTGTCTATTATTCATTTGAACAGGAATCTAGATTTTCTTTGAATAAATCCAATTATTGTGCAAATACCATTCACAAACATTAATCTTGTAATAATATCCAATACAAGAGTTGTCAGTTATTCAGAAAATTTTGTTAGCCAAGCAGGTAATTTATCTTCTTGCATATGCATTTTCCCGGACCTTGGTATTGGTCTTCTCCAAGAAACCTTAAATTATACATAGGTACAATCAAATACTTTAGTCACATCTAAATCCCAAGAAAAGAGTCAACAGTCTTAAAAAGACTGACAGGCCACGTTTAGCTGTATGGCCTTATGATGGAACTCACTTACTAAGTGGCCTTTTACGACATCCATGGGAAAAATATGAAGTGATCTTATTCTTTTTTTTTTTTAAATTGTGCCGGGAACCAAACGGCGCTATTACATTACTGCATCTAAGTATTAATACAAATTTGATTATATTGAACTAATCCACTTAATTCTGAGTGTCTTTGATGAACGTAGAATTTTCGAATTTTCGTCGTAGATGAACTTATTTATGTGCCTTAAACCTATAACTTATGTATGCAAACAATGCATTCATTCACAATATCCGATAATCACTATCACATATAATTAAACTGTTCTCAGAGAGCGCTTAAGGCTCCCGCGTAATACGAAAAATTTTCCTATCTTAATGCACCCCTTAACTACACTAAGAATCTACATGCCAAATTTCATATCACGTAAAAATTGGTCTTGATCTAGCCAACCGTTTGGCCTGTGCATTGATACCATATCAAACAATAAATTCTTAATACAAAACGACGTAGTCTTGAACTAGTCAGGATCAATGACTAATCTTAACTTTGGTTTAAGGCTGGCAAAGTTTATGATTTAAAGAGATAACTTTAGTGGCCTTTGAGTCTTGAGAGTAAAGGATCTACCTTAGGCCTCGCATCGTAGCGGTGAAGGGTGCTAACGGAAACAAACAAAATTTTGATACAGAGGAGAGGAGATAGTTAGAAGTGAAGGATATAGAAGTATTAAAATTTGTTCTACAACTATGATTGTAACATACTTATATTGTATTCCTAGTACCTAACACTAATCTGTCGCCACTATAGGAACAAGTCATAAATCAAATTATAATATTAAAGTCTAAGGTAAAGGGGTCATTTTGAAATTACCTGTATTATAAAGATTTTCGACGATTTTCATCGCACATTGTATGTATTTCTTCTTCTTGAGTGAAATAAGCTCTTTACTTACTATTTCAAAGGTTTAGGCTTTTCAACAAATAAAACATATAAAAATGTTAAAATGAATAAACTGAACGCTTAACTTACAACGTTCAGCCCAAAAGCACTGTATCAAGAAATAGTTTGAATTTGAACTTGTATACTTTAAAAGAAAAATGTCACTTAAATAGATAATGGGACTTATTAAAAAGCAATTATTGGATCTATTGTTACCACTCGCATGCAAAAACACCTACTATTTGGGTTTCTCTTTGATAGCCAATGACGAATTTTATGATTTCTTAAAAAGATGTGCTTTAATTTTTAATGTAATGGTTAGAATTCCTTTTTTTGTTAGGTGACACAGTAATCCATATGAAGCAGTTTTTTTAGCACTTGAATTTCCGAAGTTATATACTTGCGACCTGAATATGAATCTTTGTAAAAATCTGTCGGCTATTTATAGCAAAATTTATTTCTATTTTTTCTTAAATATTTAATTTCATTAAAAAAAGAAATAACAAGCACTGCATAATAATAAATGTAAACATGAAATTTAAGAAATAAAAATTTTTGAATGCAATGTTAAGTTTTGATAGAAAGAGATTTATTTAAAAAAGCAAGGCGGCGCCCGCCCGCTACAGTGCGCATACGCAGTGAATACTCCAATTTCTGAGGTGAGCCAACAACTACAGTTGCGTATAAAAGCCGACGCCGTGAAGATGAAAAATCATTCCCGTCTAACACATCCTCCGAGGATCACCTGCCTATCACACCACAATTAGTTATTATACCAAAATGAAATCGGTGAGTGCAGACGGTCAATTATCGAAACTTTATCTAGATATTATCTAATCATTATAACCAAAAACATATGTATATTAAATTATCTATTAAAAAAAAGTTCATTAACGCTTTGGTACTAATAATAATTACATTAGTGAAACTTTCACGATCACAACTAAATAACTATCTATCACTTTTTCTGAATATTCTCATTGAAATGGTTTTCCAGAAAATTATAATACATGTATCCTTAAATAAGACAGGCCATATTATTTTTCGTTGCCATTAAATTGTGTGGTTTATTTATTTTGATACCAAATATGCAATAATAATTTAACTTTAAAAAATATTTACTAGTTTATACATAATGCGCTTGGTAGTCAAATATTATTATTTGATAGATCTATGAAATAACATGAATCTGAAGCAATAATTATAAAAAGCAGTATTTCCTTCATTATTATAACTATTAGGTTTCAGCCAATCAAGAAAGATTTATTTTAAATATGATACTTATCAGAAGATGAGATGATTTGATATTGAATCATTTTATCTGTTTATAAATGACCAAAGATTATTTTAAATATTACTATAATAATTTTCTAAAAACTTAAGTGTATAAACTTATCATGTACATACATTCAAAATAAATCTTTATTTTTAATCTAATACAAAACAATACAGACGATATACATACAAACAAACAGAATTTGCCTCATTACATTACAGTATCTATCATTAACTACTTTAGATGTAATAACTAGCAACGTTTACCGCCTTAAGTTATCACACACCTATAGTCAATGCTTTGATTACCAATTTCTAACAATACGCGATGCCGAGATATCAACAACAAAGAAGTTTCCTTAGATAGGTACCGCCGTTTCCCACAAAATTACTTGACACTCAATTGTTATTGTATGACAAACAATACTCTTTTTGTGTCATTATAAACCACAAAGGCTGTTTATATCTTAATCTAATCAATATTCAAACTGTTACTGTCGAAACATAATAATTGCATATGCACTTTAAGTGCGTAGTTTGATTAAGATGTTTTTATTCGTTTGGTTTTATGGGTTTATCGAGTTTTTACAAAATTTAGTTATAGTATAGATATCGTAACGATCATCTTTTTATTGTATTAATAGCCATTACGACAGCCTGATATATCACTGTTGCAGCCCAAACCAGATAATAAAAATGTAAATGAATGATTCGTGTGCCATTTTGAAATTAATTGATGACTGAATTGAATGGGGTCATTTTGAAACTGAGGTCAATCCCAACAAAAATCATGAATTCTCAACATTGTGCATAAAATTTTGATCAACTTTTGTTTTTCACTTTTTCGTATGAGCAATTTAGCATTCTAATTTGTGTCTGTAAGCTTTTTGTCCTTTTTATCACAAATTGGTTCTTCGGCTAATCTTGCTCGACACATAACAATAATAATGGTGGCATGTGGTTCCCGGCACTTATAGGTAAAATAATAGGACCACTCGGTCTCTTTCCCATGGAGTTCGTAAAAGGCGACTAAGGGATAGGCTTATAAACTTGGGATTCTTCTTTTAGTCGATTGCAACCCGTCACTATTTGAATCTCAATTCTATCATTAAGATGAACAGCTGAACGTATTTTATTAGTCTTTTAAGACTTTGTCTCTGTCTACTAAGTGAGGGATATAGACGTGATTATATGTATGTCTGAATTTAACAATAATAATTTACTTAGGACAAAGAAAAGCAAGAAAGCGGATATACAAGATTGCAGTTTACCCAACAAAGAGCTATAAAATTTAAGGGTGTAACCAAGACTTGCGAAAAAGTAAAAACTGGTGGACAGATCAACAAGTTCTATCCAGTTTAACCACAAGTAAGATAAATATTAATTAAAATTTTGGTTTTTATGTTTTAGTTTGTGGTACTATCAGCTGTATTAGCAGTAGCGTTCGCCCAGGCGCAGCAGTATACGATCCCAATCATCAGTTACCAGCAGGACTCGAATGTTGACGGAAGCTATCAATACAGGTTAGTATTCAGTAACTAAAGTCAAATTTTTGCTAATAGGAAAAAATTACCCAAGCAAAGGCAAATAAACATTACGAAGAAATTTACCTCAGGCTTGGTTCTACTCTAGCCTCTTGATTGCAGACGTTAGATAACAGTCAAATCATATAGGTAACAAAGTATTCGGGTTTTAAAGCTTCACTGCTAATGATGCATAGTAACAAGGAATACCACATAATACAGGGATGTGGGAATACAATCATATGTTGATGACAAAGCATTAATAATTGAATTAGAAAATTTAACATTACAACACCAAAGAAGTGTTTATATGCACCTTCCTAATTAAAATATATAGGACATATAAATATGGAGACCATTTTTATCTCTTAAACACGTTTGTGTTTCGTTGAGTTTTGAAGCAAATAATAGATTATATAATCGACTGCTTACAAAACCAAAGCACCTAAAGTTCACACCAATAACTGTCACCGAAAGATAAAAAAATATTGATTGCTTTTCAGTTGTTTGATGACGCAAACATACTAATCGTAAAGCGTCTATTTGGCAAGCTGATCCATCAAACATGAAATGGGATCCTAAATGTTATTTCAGATAAAGTTTGATATATTTATGTAAAGTTCTGTTACTTAATATCGATGGTGACATCATAGATGTGCATTCCTTTCGTGTCAAACGCATTACATATTAAAATAGGACGTATTAAGAGACACCCGCACATCTGAGTCGGACCTACTTACGCAACAAAATTGGCTCGGATATGGTTTTGAAATCATATTAATATTGGAATATGGTTTTGTGAAAAGTTTAGTTTTAAAGAATAAAGTTTTAAAGATAAAACAAGGTAAAAGTTGTACTGATGACTATATTGACTAAATAGATAGATGAGTTTATAAAGAATTGAAACCGGTGCACGGTGGTCTTTTTCGTCCAAGTATTTTTTAATTTATTTCTGACTAAATTTGACTTTTTAAACTAGGTAAAACTGTTTTGAGATTCAAACTGCAACATTTTTGATATTCCGGCATCTAATGTTAATTAAATACTATAACAATTTTGTTGTTATTAATAAGTAAAATCAAATAAAAGTTACAACAAACTCTGACTCCTTGTATAACTAAATTATAGTTTGATGGAAAATGTACGTAATAAATATTTGTCAGATATAAAATTTGCATGTAATCATTTATTGTTTGTTAGTAGCTTGGAAATATACATGCGAATTTATTGAGCAATTTGTCAAAACTTTCAGTCTCACACATACTAAATTATGCAACATAAAATGCCATAGACCAAGATACCAGTTTCATGATGGCTGTCGTCTAGATTAAAGTGACAATATGTTCTTGGGCTCTAAAATTACGTTTTACTTAAAAGTTTAAAATTTTCGCTTGTTCGTTCTATTTTTATTACCATCCAAAAACAGAAATTTAACAGAGCTTTAGCGTCCTATCTCTTCTTGTAAGAACTAACATTCTTTTAACCTCTATTGGTTTTTTGCGAGGAATCAGAGAATCCCTATTTCATACTAATTTCAGACTATTAAAACATCGCTTTACGTATTTTGTTTCTCCTTGAATTTGGATAACTCTAGAAAAGTGAGACCTGACATTTAGCAAGAAAGATTCTGTAAGACCTAGACCGCTTACTAGAACCTCTCATTACATTTGATCTTTAGTGATGTGCGTCGATTGCCGGCGGTATTCACACACCTCGTTTGAAACACGACCACGACCAATCAATTTCTGAAACGTTTTGTTATAGGTAGTTTAAAGTACAGTTCTTAAGCTAAATAGCTTAATAATATTATTTCAAATACATATTGCTGTAGTTTATTTTGGTTTACCAAAATGTTGATCATATAGTTAAAGATAAAACGTCAAATTTAAGTTTAACAATGGGCTTATTATTTTAGATTTTAATGGTGCAAATGCAGTCCACATTTAATAAAACGTACAACAACGAAAATATAAAAATTATCCTAATTCTCGGAGCCTGGCTGATATTTGAAAAATAAACCTATATGCATAGTTTTTTCGGATACTAAATCGTCTCCCTAATTTAATACTTTTTTCGTCAGCTACGAGACGGGCAATGGCATCGCAGCACAGGAGCGCGGCTACTTGAAGAACGCGGGCATCAAGGATGCGGAGGCGCAGGTTGCTGAAGGCTCCTTCAGCTACACCTCGCCCGAAGGCGTGCCCATCTCTCTCAGATACACTGCTGACGAAAACGGTAGCTTATCCTGCTAATAAAGTCATAGTCTTGCTTGATACTAGTCATAACAAACGAATATGTCATTTTAAACAGTTTATACACACATCATGTCTTTGTTCCTAACAGAGAAGACCGAGCTAACGATTTCGAGGTCTTCTCTTCGAGTTCGAGGATTTCTCAATATGGCTTAAAGATTCAGATACTCATAGTGACAGGCGGCTATTTAAATCAATATATAAAGACCTATATTTAATTGGATGTCGTTTCCATACACAACATCACACTCTATAGCTCAGTACATATCTTTTAATTTTTTCAGGATTCCGCCCCGAGGGCGCCCATTTGCCAACTCCCCCACCGATCCCAGAAGCCATCGCGCGCGCCCTGCAGTACATCGCGTCTCAACCTCAGCAGAATCAATTCCAACCTCAACAACAGTTCCAACCACAAGGTTTCCAACCACGAGGAAACTTCGCTTCCCTTGGTTAATAATTATAACGATTTAGAAAGAAAAGTCAATCGACCTACACGATGCTGAGTAAGATACTCATGAGAGGCTCATTGAGTAGAGATTTGTAACTGTGATTTAATTAATTCTAAGAACATTAAACTTTATGTATGTAGATAATAATGAGAAAAATATAATATTCTCGAAGAATTTGGATTTTAAATACAATTTTATGAATACGATAAAAACATTCTTATAAAATTAACCCTTTAATTCAGTACTTTCATATTCTTTTACCGACTCACATGTTTAACACACATTTTGTGATATCTTAATACTTTACGGCGTAAACAGAATCAACAGTTTAGAAAAACCAAAATACTGGAACTGGTGCTATCTCTGTCTCTCTTACTCTCCTACGAAGGATCTAAAAATGAATTTATTAATCCTGGCAGTTTTAATAAGGATAATGAGAAACTCTTATCAAAATATTGCATTGTCATCGGTCCTTGATACGTGTGCAAAGTTCCAAGTTGATCAGACGTTTAGAAACCAGTGAAAATTAAGCTCAAAGATTCCGTTACATACATACAACCCAAGCTAATAAAAGCGTAGTAAAAAAACATTGAGCTTACTTATATCCACAGTTAATGTTGGTGACGCCCTCTAGTAAGTTGAGTATAAAAAATATAGAAATTTAAGCAATCACTCAGCACTACATTCTTGTAAATGTTAACGACAATCACTAGATGGAGCCATAGTACGATTAAATTATGAAAACTTCGTTGTAAAAAATACAAACACATTTTTATTTATTTCTTTTAGTAATTCAAGAAAATTCGGGTTACATATTATATTGTAGTACTCACTACCATTATATTTTTACTGCTTTCTCAAGATAACTTTTATCTTAATTTGCCCTAACTTTTTAACCGTCTTCAAAAAGTAGAAGGTTCTTATATCAATCGTTTTTTTTTAGTATTTAGGTATACGTACATAAATATAAGTTATACTTGTAACTTGCATACATGTAATCACATCTTAATCCCCCAAGACTGAAAACACTCTAAAAAATATTAGAGGTTTATCTCTTTCCTTGCGTCACATCAATAAATTAAGATGAAACAATGTGACCCCAAGCAAACAATAGTGTGAGCTTTGGTAATACTTACTTCATTGCATTAAAACGTGTGCTGGTTGCTTACCTATTATTAAACTATTTGTCATCGGGATTTGTTGGTTACATAATACTTATTTCTAGACGATAACCACAAAATTTCGTAACACATCTGGGTTCCGTACTTAAAAAATAAATAAAGGAAAATAATTTGTGACGTCATTTTAACTTATTCAACGGTTCAAAGTGGGATGTAGGTAAAATATCATTAATCAAACTCACTAGAATGTACTTTGACGTGAACAATTCGTGCAGATATTAAAGCATCACTCCATGTCACATATTAAAGCGCTTTTAATAGTTATAAAATTATTTGTTTTTAAAATGAATTCCGTCTTTTCGCATTCCACTTTTTTCGTCCAACAGCATCTTCAGTTTTAAGAACTGTTGCAAAAAAAATCTCATATTAAAGAGCATTAGCTTCCCTAGATCAATTATTTTTTATTTCAGATGCTGCCAATGTTACGCTAAATAAAAACTTTTATACTTTCTTCTGAAATATCTTATTACGTTCAATCATAATAGGGATGTCGGTATTATAGTACTTTAATTAGCATGTAGAAGCATGAATATCTTATACCTATGTACAACCGTGTTTGCGGGTATATCATATGTCTATCTGTTATGTAAGTAACAATATGAGCTTATGAACCGCGGTGACCTTTTATTGTAATTGATCAGTTATTACAAAATAATTATTATCTAGGTATGGCTCTATAGTGGAAACTCCCAAGTATCTATGTTAAATATTTTGATTACTTTGCTGATCGAGTGGTTGAGATATCATATTTAAAAAGCGTTCATGTAACCTATATTCTGAATCTTACCAATGATTCTTCTTCAGAAATATGATATTTTCTTATTGCTACCCAATATGGACTAATGTTAGGATCAATATGGGTCGGATTCAGTAGTAAAGCCGACGGATTCGTTTTGCTTAAACATGACTAACCCGACCCACTCCAGGATCGAGGTCACAGTCGCACCCCGGGCTCCTTTCACGAGTGAGGCTACAAACGTAACATCTGCTGAAGTAGCATGATGGACTATTCATAGCCAAAGTGCGGAATCCTAAATATGTAAAATAGTGTCAACCTGTTTATCCACAAGACGCGTTGGGAGTCATTGACACATAATGAGCAAGTTTGGTCCTCGTTTCGCATTGTTAATAAGGAATGAAGTCCCGGCTTGACATTCTTAATGAACTGGATATAAAGTGTGGACAGCTGTCTTGTTGTCACAATTTTTAAACATTTCAACTGGTGGAGATTATTACAAGGTAAGTGAGAATGGAATAATTTTCCAGCCTACTCGTACTTCATCAAGTAATGTCTTCTAAAATAAATATTTTTGCTTGTTTTTACTTATATTTCTTCTAATCGTATTGGTTTACCAACTTTCCATATAAGTACGTACACCATAGGAATCAGTTTCTTGAAACAGGGAGGGAATAGATAATATTCTAGATCGAGAGTTCCCCAAGCTTACGTTACGGATAAAGCTAGATTTCTCAAACAACTAAGATTGATTTCAAACAAATAAGCAGGTTAAGATCGCTTAAATAAATAGCTAGGTACTATTGATACTTAAGTTTAATTAGACACAACAAAAGCATAAAAGCCAGCACGTCTACTGTATTATTAAGTTCAAGGAATTGAATCTTGAATTAGCTATGCATATACTCACAATATTTTTCAATGCCATCATCATATTGAATACTAAAATGTTTAAATATTAGGTATTTCAGACTTAAACGAAAAGTCTTCTACTCTCCTTTTATAATCTTTATGCAAAACCGAAAAGTCAAAGTTGTAGAAATCTAAAAATACTTATTTTGGATTATATGGAAAGAACATATTATTATGTACATTGAAATGTCCTACTTCTTACTCTATTCAAACATGTTGCTGCATTTTATGTAATCAATAGGTATAAATTACCAGATTATAACATTCATTTGCCGTCCTATTGTTAAGTTTCTTTCATTATTTTTTCTTACCATAAACAGTATCAAATCACATACGTTACATAAGTGTGACCAAATCTTTCTATCATCTCAGCGCCAGTCATTATCTGCTAGTTATCGAAATAAAATTGGTATAATCAACAGCATACCAAATTGCCTGCATGTAACTCTATGACGCAGTAATAGAGGCGAATTTACAGTGAATTTCGGTAGGTTGATGTGCTGTTTACTGTACCTATTCTTAATAACGTCATGGACACTATAGACCAGTCGGCCTTGACACATTTGATTTGATGCAGATGCTTGTATCTCTTCTACGCGTCATCGTTGTGGTTTTGGTCATCGTTGACGCGCCGACGGAAGCTAGAACAGAAACAAAGAAATTTGTGTACAACATTAACGGGCTTGGAGCTTACAGTTTTGAGTAAGTATATTAAAAAGGAAGGATAAGTTCTTGTTGTCGTAGTGATAACAAATTAGTAACCTTTTCTATTTAAAAATCATAATCAATCAAGAGCAATGTAACCTTAAGATGGAACTAACTCTAAAAGTCAAAGCTAAATGTTTTCAAAATCGTATCATCGTTTGAATAAAATCAATAAGTAATGCTAATAGAAAAGTGCAATTGACAAATATACGAGTATGTAATTGAAATTAATTGTAAATTTGCATGTTGTAAAGCTAATTCGATTTCAACCTTGCTGGTAATGTAATTTACCTAACGAAACAGTGACTTTTGACCTTAGTTAAAATAGCGTGCAAACATCTTGCCTCTTCACTTGATTCTTTTTAAACCACATTTTAATTGAATCGTGAACGTACCAGTTTTATGATTGCCCATGGTAATTACGAAGCATCTTGCAACTTTGGCCTCCGATATATTATATTCTTGGCAAAGCTACTGTACTGTGGTGTAGTACTGGAGTAGAGAAAAATACCTAATATATCACGTTTTTATCCTTTACAAGGTAAAAGCTATAGTCACAAGGGTTGAAGGCTTCCACTGGATAGTTCAATGAAAACATTGAGATTGATAAGTAGAAACAGTTGCTAAGTTATCCCCTAAAAGAATAATCCTTAGCTTATGTGAGAAAGAAGAAGAAGAAGCCGGAATACTGCCTTTGTTCTTTTAAAAAAAAAGTTCGTTAAGAATGAAATCTTTAAAAAAAATGTATGCAAAAATAATATACAAGTCTTTAAAATGTCAACACACAAAATATATTGTTTCAGGTATGAATTATCGGACGGTTCATATAGAAAAGAAGATGGCGGTTTCAAATCTTCGAATGACGGATATGGTGTACGGGGTGAATATGGATACGTGGACCCAGGGGGTCGCAGACATTTAGTTCGTTACATAGCCGACGTCAACGGGTTCCAGCCTCAGTTCCATAGCGACGACTCAAGATTTAATGACAGAAGAATTATTTGAAAATGTTAATAAATTTAATGTTGATTTAATATATAAATTTAAGATATAAATAACATTTACAAATATACAAATAAGAGTAACTTGCAGTTAAATAAATAGTATTTAGAAATGATTATATTTTATTAAGTAATTTTACTCGTCTAATGATGATTTTATCTTAATAATACTATGAAACAATATCGATTTACAAAATTCATTTATGTATATGAATTTAGACAATTTTTAATGAAAGGTATCTGTATATTAACTTTATTTCCTTAAAAATCTGCCGGTTATACTTTTGAGTAAGAAATTGGTTCTATAAGTCCTTTTCCATTTTTGGTATTACAGTACCCTAAAAAGTAGGATCCGTATGTGATACTAAGGTGAGAATTGTAACTCTAAATTCTTGTTTTAAAATACTTAAGTAAATACAAATACTCGTTGCATGCAGAAATAATCCATTCACATTACTATTACTACCTGAAGTGGTCAATTATAACTTGAATGCAAATAATGTATTTGTAAAGCTAAGGCATAGGAGACTTTATATTACTGAGATCAGCACGTCTTGCAAGTGCTGTTATTTTGACCAGTGCATTTTTCATTACGTATAATATATAAAGGTAAGTGTATTATGAAACATTCATACATTTAAGAGGTAACTCTTGGCAATAAAGTGACCAAACATTTCCACCTTTATTATACAATTATCATTTCTTGTACGAAATTAAAATTTTGAAAAATACATCTCTCATTATAAAAATATTAATTTCAGATGAAATATCCAGAGCTCATGTTGTGTATTGCAATCATTGCATCAATGTATAAAAAATCGGCGGTGGCGTATAAGTTGGACGTAGATAATTTATATAAAGGGGAATACAGTTACAGGTAAGTCATATGTTCAGTCTTTCTCTATTCCGGGTGTTTAATTCAAAACATAATGATAAGAATTGATAATCACGCCTTCATTTCTTAAGGAGTAGACAGAACCAAATAAATGATAAGTTATATTTAATTAGAATACAAGCAAACTTGGCACTGCATGCCTAGCTTCTAAACATATTTAAACTTACACCGTTCTGTCTGTACTTCCATTAAAAGGCGAAGATTACATAAATTTAAATTTTTATTTCGACTTCTATGGCAAAGATGCTTTTTGTAATTTGTAGTTGATTTGCTATTCTTATAATTTTTAAGGTGTAATATTATATACTTTTATTTTAAATGTCTATTTAAAAATAATAATTTTAGCTATGAAAGTGACGATGGTACCATAATGGAGGATCGTCAAGGGAAACTCGACGAGAACGGTGATCAAATAGTCGAAGGATCTTACAGTTTCCGTATTGGTGATATCCAATACAAAGTGACGTACTATGCTGATAAAAATGGGTACCATCCCACTTATACCATTTCTAAAGTAAGTAAATATACTAGCACATAAATCTTTTTCTTGTTCTTATTCTTGCGATGCCATCTTCAATCATTAATGCTTCCTGTAGGTACTAAGTACACAGCTGCTACAAATGCTAACATAAACCGTAGTTAAAAACAATTGAAAATCTAATTAAGAATTAAAAATTATTATTAAGAGTGTCTTTCTATTAATATGTGACTACAAGTGCAATGATAAAAACTGTAGTTTCAGGTCCCTATACTTCAGTCAGTACCGGAAAGTTTGTCCTCAACAGCCGTTGCAAGCCTTTTAGGATAAACTAAAATCAATCATCAATCATAGAATATTGTATTAATTTTGAGTCAGAAATATATATTTTTTTTAATCCGTGCTGAATTTAATTTGAAAATTTAAAAATTGTTTTTTTTTTGTCACCACTTTTTAATATGAAAACTATAATTTTATCTATTATTACTTTCAGATCCCAGTACTAGAAAGAACATATTTCAGTTTGCCTTCACGAGCAGTTGCATCTGTATTGGGATAAAATAATGAATAAATATTCCATTTTCACTTTAATTCCTAACTAAAAATAAGCATTATTTCTTAAAAAGTTACCCACTTTTGTCATCTTTTACACTACGAGTTAATTTGAATATCATTAGTTAATATTATCAATCATAATTTTGATGTAAAGTAACTGCTATGAATTTAAAATCTTTGCAGATTATTTATTCCGGTTTATTTTACAAAAGAAAGAAAAAAAAATATTTAGGTAACTTATCACCATAAAGTTAACTTGATTCTCTTTCGTTCAAATTCTAAATAATATGTTTTAGCTATACTAGTTACTACATAGACCTAAACACACCGAAAAATTTCGTAGATCGTGGGGAGACTTCAGCCAGTTCCTGTCTACAGCTACGATCCGAGAGCAATTGCGACTATACTAGGGTGAATGAAGACGTTCTTAAATGCGGACAAGAGTCTATTTATCTTAAAATTACCTAGCTTCTTAAAATTAGCCCCAATATCTACAAATAATTATAGTTCTAACGTTCAACTCAGTTATAAGTACTCTTCTAAAATTTATTTTTTGACTTATTTTAGAATTATTCTAATAAAAGACAATATATCGAAATCACATATTTATTTCAGTTTGATCATCAGCTTGACTAGAGCCAACGCACTTAATATAAAACAACAATATTTGGCAAATTACGAGTATAACACACAAGGTTCTCTAAGAAACATGAACTTTAGCATACCTACTTAAAAAATAGTAGGCAAAGGTCAAAATTCGCCTACATCTTTTGAAAACATTCGTAAGAAAGGTCAGTCTATGATTCTAAAAACGAAATCCACATATTTTCCAATCGTATCAACTTAGCCTAAAAGTGATGCAGTAGCCGCAGGAGGCAAGGCGCCTGGACCTTCTTCAACTGTTGGCTGAAATCCGTTCTCATCAGCAATGTATTTCACTAAGTACAACAGTCCAGAAGGGGCCCGCCAGGTATAAAACCCTTCAGATGCTACAAACGCGTTGTCTGTCCCAGCGTTCCTTAAGGTCCCAATCTGCTCGTGTCTCGTCTCATCAGACTGTTCAAAACTGAAAACGGTATAAAATACTCAACTAAAAATCAAATGGCTGGCAAAACATGATTCTGCTACTTACACAAACTACAGAATTAATAATAGTACCTACTAATACAGTTCATAAAATATTTACGTACACATAAGAAGAGGATGTCGTTTTTACTGGATTCTCAATAGTATATTGCATTATAATAAGAGTTGTAATAATAAAATAACAAAGAAGGCAAAATATTTATTAGCACATTTTATAAAATTGAATTAAAAGAAATACCAAGTGGCACTAGAAGTACATAGATTGATTCATCAAATATCTTACCATAACGGATTCTAGGTCATTATATGAATCCTTACGCCAAATTTCAGGGAAATCCATTTTGTGGTTTTAGATGTGCAGTTATAGTTATGTAAGACCATCTTTTCCTTTTATAAAAATACCTTCTAATAATTTATATGTTAAGCCCAAAGTCATTAAAAATAAGAAGTAAACGTGATCAAACTTACAAGAATCTGTAATTTCCGGAGCCATCATTGTTGTTTTCGTGTTTGAGCAATTTCACTGCATTTTCTAGAATACTAGCTGCGAGTGTGCTGGAAGCCAACGATGATATGAGGCAAAGAAGCACCTGGAAAATGTTAATATGTGAAATAAATTAAATGTTTTATTAACATCTAAAATGGGCCATTAATATTGTAAACATAGTATTTTGATTTCCATCTACCTATTTTCATCAGCTCTATTGAGCTGATGAAATCAATCAAAGGAATAAATTTCGATGAAGATTTACTAATGGGGTAGAAAAAATTCAACACAAACACACACAACACATTTTAACATTACTTGTTTATAAGTGATCTGTTGCTCATCTCATGTATGAGTTAGTTTAGTTATTTGAACGTCGTTCACGAATTACATTAATTTTTTTTTTTTTTTTTTGGACAAATTACACTGATTGAGTTAGCCTCGAAGTAAGTTCGAGACTTGTGTTACGAGATACTAACTCAACGATACTATATTTTATAATAAATACTTATATAGATAAACATCCAAGACCCAGGCCAATCAGAAAAAGTTCTTTTCTCATCATGCCCTGGCCGGGATTCGAACCCGGGACCTCCGGTGTCACAGACAAGCGTACTACCGCTGAGCCACAGAGGCCGTCAAATTTAAGTCAAGTTTATAAAACCTACCAAATTTTAAATACATTTTTGAACGTGTGATTTACAGATTACTTTATTTATTGTTAAGGTTATTCATATCATATAAGATGATATTTAAATTAATACTTAAAACAAGTAATATTAATACTTTTTATACACAAAGCACGTTATTTCACTTGTATACGTACCAGTTTATTCATTTTTCTAACACCGTGTGGTTGCCGTGACCGTTGCTTACAATCTGATGTATTGGGTAACTATCTTCTCTTTATATAAAAGTGGTCGAGTTATTACATCTTAAGTTATGTGTGTCGTCAAACTTAACTTCAGACAAGGCTAACGGCCCTTTAGTCGATAAAGTTAGTAGCTATTAAATTTTTAAGTACTTATTAGAAGGATATTTCACCATTGTTATAAGTATTTGACAAAACTAGCTTTCCCTTTTTTGGTTTAAATTTAAATTTAAGATCACGCAGATTTAAAATTTAATCTAAAACAATTTTTTTATTTATTATTTTAATATTTACGTATTATGTACGGTAATTATTAGGGTTACTACGTCTTTAAATATTAAAACCAAATATGTCCTCACCTCTGTAAAAAGGAACACGAGGTAGCCCTAACCGCACAAACTTCATGGGAATATAACCTTACTTTGACAAAGTACGCTCGACACGACGATCAGCATATTAAAGTCTAGTGTACCTATATTACTATCGCTACATACTATAAAATAAAGTAGCTTGTATCCTTTGTTTACTTAAATCTTTTAAACTTTCCAACCTATTTTGTTGAGAGTGCTTTCAATAGATATTGTGATTTTAGAGAAAGGTTGATATTAAGGTATGTGATATCAGCATTGCACCCATGGCGGATCGCTAGGGTTCAAATATTTCGATTCTAAAGTAAGTATATATGCGACTTGCATCATTGCCACAGGTAAATCAAACATCTCAGCAAAACGTAGCAGCATTTAACATTGTCATTGCACTTAAAACCACAGCAAAAATGGTTTTCCGTGCTCTTACATGTTTCACGTACCTATATAGGTCAAGAAATGCTAAGGTACTCATCTTTAAATTATGACTATTAGTATGAAAGAATATAAAACTAGATAGCACTTCAACTAACTTTATTAATATTTTTCTAAGTAGTTAAGTCAACAAGACAGAATAAAAGAAGAAATTATTGACTAAATAAATATTGACTAGGTAAGTAGTTTAGCCAGCAGCGCCGGCGCCGAGGCGTCCTGGTATTCCACCTGGCCCCTCACTTTCCTCTGGTTGATAGCCATTTTCATCAGCCTTGAAGTTAGTAACTTTTAGTACGTTTTTAATTTCATCGAAATACGCAAAACCACCCGTTACTGATAAGATTGGCTGATTGTTAATGTACTTCACTATTCCTTTTTGCCATCTGTAAATGTTGTCCGATGTCCTGAAACTATATAAACTATGTTTTAGTCCTACTTATTTATAACATTTTGTGTTCCGTATTAATTTTCCTGATGTTGAATTTGTGTATAAATTGAAAATAATAAGACGTGGCCTATCCATAATTAATTAAACATTTTTACATCTGACAATTTAATGGGCAAAAAGAAAATATATAAGGTGTGCCGAACATCAAAGTTGTAGCGCCTTGTATTTGAACCAAGCAATTGTACGTACAATATCAGTGCTACTCTGACCTGCTAGGATTTTATATCATCTATCTGTCTTAATTATAAATCAACAACCATGTCGGCGTATATATCGAGTTTGGTTGAAAATAATCCCATTGCATTCCGATTGCCCCTTTTTCCAGCTCTGTTATTGCTTTTGCCTGTTTATTACATTTTGTTTATATTCAAACTTACCCAAACTCATAATTTCCTGACCCATCGTCTTCGAAGTAATTTGATATTATTTCATGTAAAGGACCTCCAGAAGAAGTAGACAATATCAAAACTAAACATAGGCAGGAAGCCTGTTAAGGTGAAATATTATAAATTAGTATGTTTAAGTACATACCTACATATAATCACGTCTATATCCCTTGCGGGGTAGAAAGAGCCCACAGTCTTAAAAAGATTGAGGGACCACTTTCAGCTGTTTGGCTTAATGATAGAATTGTGATTCAAACAGTGACAGCTTGCTAGCCCATCGCCTAAAAGAAGAATCCCAAGTTAATAAGCCTATCCCTTAGTCGCCTTTGACGACATCAATGGAAATGAGGTGGAGTGGTCCCTTCCTTTATTTAATTGGTGCCGGGAACCACACGGCACGTATGATTAAGTACAAGATTTTATGCTATGGTATATTATGAACTTTTAAAAGTTCTAAGTATAAATAACAAAAATACATATATTACGAAAAGCAAAATAAAATGCAAAGTTTAAACAAAACAAACTAACCGTGATATTCATTGTAGAAATGGCTATTTTATTCTTTATAAAAATTATCTTATTCTTTATTAAACTTAATGCAAGACCGTGTTACATTTCAATAGAATGTTCAAATGTTCTATTTCATGTGAAACTTGAGTACTAACTGCTATAATGCATTTTTAATCAACGACTTTAAATACGCGTTGCCTCCGCTACCTTGCAATATTGCGTTAACTTTATAGATCACGATATTTGCAGCCGGCCTGAACTTTCATGACCAAAAAAGTTTTGACATATAAACTTAATAGAGATTCTTATATAAATTGGTTTATCTCTAAGAGGACAGATAAGCATAATTTGTCAAGAAGAGTGAAAAGTTAAATCTGAATTTTTTCAATTTTAATTGATTTGTTGACGTTATTTTTATTAACAACTGTATTTTTGGAATAGTTCAAACGTTTTTTTTCACAGATCATATGGGACGTTTATAATGTTTTTAAGTGAAATCGTCTTTAGCGGTTTAGTGCACGTTTTGTGATGGGTATCTATGTAAAAATGTGAAGCTGCTGTGCAGAAAACTGCACAACCAGGCAACTGGATGTGTAACTTTGATCCAGTATGGGTTTAGGTTCCACTGCAAATATTGCGGAAGTCAAATGGGAGTCGTTTCGGGTAAAACCCTGACTCACCTAATCTAGAATCCATGGTCATGGGCGCAAACCGGAATTGTCTCTCGAGTGGTGAGGATGAAACTGGGACTCTAGTCAGGAGGAAGAAGTAAAAAAGGGAGACGCCTAAAGATTTTTAACAGAATATTGAGTTGTATATTACCTTTGCAAAATGAATAATTAAATTAAAATAAAGTAAGTTTTGCTTCCATACAATAAACGCAATTTTTAAGCAATTTTTTGGTTGATTTGGTAAACGTGAATTTAAAAAAATAAATATTTAAGTGTTCGGTGTGGAACACTTCGTGTGTGAGTCCGACATACAATTAGCCGGTTCTTTTTTATATAAAGTCTTACTTTTTTGACAAAAATATTAAGACATGAGGTTTAATCATGCATGTAAAATTAAAACCACAGAAAAAACACTGCAATAAAACGTTTTTATGAAGTATCATTATTAATTATCTATTAATATTATGTACGTTTATAATAAACCTAATGTGCAATTACGTTAGCAAAAAATTAAGTTATACATTGGAACTCTATATTGTATAAAATACCGAAATAATAATTCTCAGGGCATTTCTCAGGGTCTGTCATGAATTTTTCAAGATTAGAATCTCGATTTTTTTGATAAACAAATTAACATCAAGAACATTACTTAAAGTCTAAATTCTTACACGATTGTTAAAAATTACAATAAAATCTGTTTAAAACTGAATAATATTTAAAAATTAAGATTTATTAATCGACCACGTTTGTGTCTATCAAACATTTATGTTAAACCTCCAAGTTTGAACATTTTTAAATTCTGCCGTGTTGTTTAGAACATACTCGCACTTGACCAGTGTTAAATTCTTATGAATTTTCTTCCGTTCTCTCTCCCTCCTGGCGTTAGTCCAGGTTGCGTGCTCACCTCAGTGAAGAGGACCCCTAGATGTGTCCCCATGATCAAATAGGATAAGGTTCACCTAGAATGGCTGCGGAGATCAGACAGAAGTCACTTCTTGTAAAATTTGACTTACCCAATCCAGAATCATGGTCAAAGGCACACATTAGGCTCCTCTCCAGAGCGGTAAAGATGTAACCAGGATTAGTGCCAGGAGGAAGACGGAAAGTTATTGGGTTATATGTGCAGATAATATAGGATATTTTCAGGGAGGCTAATCGACTTTAGGTTGACATATGAAGTGAAGACATTAGTTCTGTCATCAGAGAAATGCTGTACCGGTATCTAGAACCCACTCGCTAATAAAACTGTGCAAATATTTCAAACATCAAAGATTAGTTAATTTTTAAAATTTTCGAAAACTCTTATGGGTGTCACAACACGCATCAGATAGTTTGTTATTGGACCTTTAAATGCCACAAATGGACAACCATTAACTTTTATTTCATAACATCTGTGATGGAATTTAATGCCATAAATTTTGAAAAAACAATATTTTATTTTTACGTTTTTTACAAAAACAAATTTTAATTACTTACGAGGAACACACTATTTGAAAGTTTAGATTAAGACAGCAGAGAGCAAAATCTCGGAAAAAAAATAGGTATCTACCTATACCTATACCGCTGTACTATATATTCGTTGAAATTATTATCAAAGGCGATTTAAAGATGAAATGTAGGTAACTTAAGTTACGTATTATTATTAGCTCCAGAAAAAAGTAGGCACACTTATATGAAAATGTCTAAATTGCAATAATTCCTAAAGCTCTTGTGAATAAAACTCAAAATTTTATTAACATAAATGTGTATTTATCTTCATGTTACTTTCAAAATATAACTTACGTATAATAAAATTATTTTCTGCATAAGTATTTTAATGACTCGACTTTCTAAAACTATACATGACCAGGGCAGAAATGACTAGGTATAACAAAGGTTTGATAGAATTTAAAAACCAAATGAAGTTGTTAATTAGCCAGTTGCGCCCGAGGCCAGACGTCCAGGAATTCCTCCTGGACCCTCACTTTCCTCCGGTTGGTAACCATTTTCGTCAGCCGTAAAGTTCGTGACTCTCAATATTTGATCATCGTCGTTCATATATGCGTAACCACCAGTCACATGCACGAACGGCTGGGTACCTAGGTACCTTAACTCTCCTTTTTGCCATCTGTAGATGTTATCAGACTGTTTGAACCTGTAAATTATTAATTTATATAAATTATATATTTCATGAAAAACAATATTTTATACTTTTGAATCCTTAATACAATGTAAACTTTAATACACTTCGTTCTGGAGGAAAATAAAAGTATTCTTTAATCTTTAATTAGGAAAACAAAATCATTGTTTGACTATTTTCTGTTAAACTCAATTTCAGTCTAATACTTTAACTCGTGCTAGCATGCAAGCAGCATTTTGTTTTTTAACAGAGATTTGTAAATGAAACTTTGAGTTAGTAAATAAAAGAGATTTGTATTTCAGATAAAGAAAGCATTTTTTTCTCTTGGACCCAATCAGAACATCTTTGAAATAAATAAGACCTTTGTAATTTTGTTTCTTGTGTTTATCAGTCTCGATGTTATCTGTGTACATAAATTAGTAAATAAATAAGAACATATCTAGCTAGCTATCTCTAGCATCAAAGCTGAAAACATTTACGTTTACATAATTAAAATCACTTACCAAAACTCATAATTTCCTGAACCATCATTAAAAAAGTAATTATCCAAAATACGAGCTAGAGGCCCCGCATGTGATGACGATAGTACTAGTACTAAGCATAAGAATAATAGCTGGGGAATACAAAAATAAAGTTATTACTTGAAGAATATTATAAAAATATCATACAACAATCATCAAAACTATATAAAAAACACAATACCAACCAATAACTTCATTTTATTAAATCTTGTGTTGTCACTTTGCGAACAAAACAAGTTCTAGTTCCAAAACATTCAATTATTTTTATATATATAGGTCTTTGACACACATTTCCTTGTAGATTATCATAAACCATTTTGGTGGAAGGTTGAATAACAGATTAAATTCGGATTGATAATAACTATAACTGCTCCTTAAAAATAACAGACATGTAGAGACTAGAGAAACCAGTTTAAATGACCCTAACTAATTTAATACACCTAATTTTACAAAATCTTTTGCAGTTAAAATATTTGCTATATCAGTGATATCTCAGGCATATATTTTTGTAAGATCACTCACGTCACGATTTTGCTGTTTGCGTACGGAAAGTATAAAAAGAGAGTAAGTACATAATAGAGTAGGGACGCGATTATAATAAAAATCATGTTCTTCTGAATAAATGAATTTCGTATGCAAAATAATCATCATCATGGAATTATCATTATAAACAATCGTTTTCTTAAAGTGACTTCATAATGATGCTAGATTATTTTACTGACCCAGATAATAGGCAGTAACTGTCACTGATCAATCATCAACTTATTTATTGTCATCCCAATTCATGTATCACACTGCAATACTTTACATACTCGTATATTGTTACAAGAAATTTTTGCATGTCTATGTAACTGTTCATACCATGAAATACTTTTACGACCTAGAATAAAATGAAATATTATCGATTACTTTTATATTATTATGGTTATATTTCCAGACTGTTTCGTAACATTTTAGGAAAACATTCTGTAATGTATTCATTGAATATTCTTATATACCGGGCCAAGGAAAAATATAGTATTTTAGCCATTTTCTTAGTAAGTGACATAATGCGTACCTATACATTTCAGAAATAAGAAAATATAATTTATTAACTTAATTTAAAGAACAAACAAAATCCACTTGGTTTTTAACGAAAGTACATACAAAGTTATAATCATGTCTTTATCCCTTGCGTTCAGCTGTATGGTTTAAGTAAGAGGTTCTATTTTTTTTTAAATCTTATTTTGATGGATCCCTAGAATACATAAGTATTACAATAGGAGGTACAGTGGTAATGAAAAACCATAATTTTACTTTACAGATATTAATTGTGCTATCAGTTCAAGTAGAGAGTGTGATTTATACATAGTAAGTATTTAGGAAAATCTGGATACACTTCACTACCAACCAAAACACGTGACTTTAGAGTCGCACTTCCTTGCAGTCGGGTAAATTATATGAAGACATTATAAACATACACTCGCATTGGTCTTTGAGAGTGTGTTTTAATTTTGACGTACCTAATTTTTACCGAAATTCTAACTAACAAAAGGAAAATATACCTTTTGTATGCTTCTTACTTTACAGCCTCTTTTGGGAAAATAATTCTTGGCTACATTTCCAATAAATTGAAAATATTAAGTTTGTATTGTTGAAAAAAAATAGACATTCAACATATTCTGTCATTACTGTAATCTATTTACATGTTTGAATATCCATAAAAGTATAAATTGTACATATATTTTAGCGAAGATGTGGAGTTAAGAAGAATATTCCCAAACGAATTCCCACAGGACACAGTACGAAAAAGTGGATCGCTGGATGCTGAAGTATGTATTGTTATTCAAATATTGAGTATTCTATAAGGGGGATAACTCAGGTCCGGTTAAACCCCATGCGGGTAAATAAATAAATGTACCATTGCCAAATTCGTAAACACTCAATTAACTCGATAAAGTAAAAGGAATACAAACCTTGCATTAATTTTAATTCTAGTATCTCTCTTAGTTAAGGTCTACCTACATATTTCACGGTTTTGCCCTTACGATGTAGACAGTAAATAAATAGCCTCGCAAAGGCTCGAATGCTACGTTCAGCCGGATGTCTTAATGTTGCAACTGAAATTTAAATAGTGAAAGAGTGATTGTAAACAAGCTTTTTTTGGAAAATATATTTTTATAACTTACCGACAATCTTTTTCGTGCTTTTTCCTTTTAGCTTTTCCCATATGTTATTGTTTCTTTTGTTTCAGCAATTAGGACGCTACGCTGAGCTTGAACGGTACTTTAAGTATCCAAAAGCTGAACTAAACAGCCATTTTGAAGAATTGGTATGCTATCAAGAAGGTCAAAGAAAGGTAACTAAGTTCCAAAGCATGAAAAAAAAAAACATGACACGTTACCAAAAAAAATATATTATTTTTGCTTGTTTATATTTTGTTCACATAGCATTAAAATAAAAGCAGCAGGATAATAAAGCTATACTCAAAGAAGGGGAAATATCGTAAGAAACGAAGTAGGATATAATCAATACTTATTTTTTATCTTTATTTGAATTTCAACCGATGCTCTAGAGAGATAACATCGTGAGTCTGGTCGTAGACGCATCTCGGGGTCCTATTGAGAGGTGAGGATGCAATCGGGAAACAAAATGAGTAGGAAGATGATGAGACGTGCGCAAGTATCATAAAGCGTAAGGTAAATAATCATGACTCTTCTCTCTTTCACCTTTGCGTGTATCGGAGAGCCCTAGTGAAATATTCAAATTGCTTTCGTATACATAAAATATACATAACCAATAATCACATGAACAACTGAATAATATATGTATATACATACAGGGTGACATTTAAAACAACTGCATCCTTTTAAACATAGACTTTACCCATGCTTCTGAGCTGTTTGAGCCTATTTTTATTTAAAGTAAATCATTTAAAAAACCCTCAAGAAATACGTCACACGCTTTATTAAAGACGAATACAACAAAAAGAAATTAAAACTAAACATGTAAATAAATGTCTGAAAAATAAATTATTTTTCTAGTATCAAGATCAAGTAAAGTACAGAGAAATACGTCACACGCTTTATAAAAGACGAATACAACAAAAAGAAATTAAAACTAAACATATAAATAAATGTCTGAAAAATAAATTATTTTTCTAGTATCAAGATCAAGTAAAGTACAGAGTTGTCGAGATCGCTCAGCTGAATGTATTGTGTCGTTGACCTCTGAATCTTACGCGTCGCTGTTGCGCCGGCCGGGGTGATATGACTTATTTAGGATCTTGGATTTTGATACTTTTATTTTTTCGTACTTTCTGAAATATGAATGAAAGGAGATCAATTCAGTGGATTTACGTGAAAGACAAGCAAAGAACACTGAAACCCACTTTCACCTTCATAATATTAGTATTATTGGATAGACAGTGATAACAGTTTCAAAAAGACTGAACGTCCAAATTCAGAATGAAATTCCTAAATAATGCCTCAGAATAGAATATCAAGTTTACAAGCCTTTCCCTTACTAAAATTGGAAAACAATGATCTTTCTTTTTGTATTTTCTAGTATTGCAAAGTGGATTTGGACCGACACACCCCCGACGAGAACAGATACTACATGTCATCAAACGAGCGGAGCCATCTTGATCGCCGACGGGTTTTCTGCCTCATGCTGATCTGCTTTACTGAAGACGAGCTGGACAGAGTCACCGCTTCGTTTTAAACAATATAATAATGATTTCACTAACTGTGTAAATTTTAATAATAAAAACCGAAAACAGTTCACATATTATGTAACTTCCCTTTTCAATTTTCTTTTGTTTCTTTACATCAAAGAAGCACATGTACACATAGTAAGTTGACATATTGTTGTTCATATAAAATACGTATTTTGTATCGCAGTACAACGGCCCACAATGAGCAATAAATGGATTGTTTAGAAATTCCGGGCGAAGTGCTGACTTGGATGAGAAACGCAAAGGAGCGCGAGAAACGTTTTCTCGCGCTCTGCGCACTTTGTAAGACTGTCATCAGCAAATGACAGTCGGCCTGAAAAATAGGCATTTCCATGAAAAAACTAACTAAAGCAGACATCTTTTTTAAGTAGTAGTAGTAGTAAAGTAGTATTATTTATAGACGCAGAACCAACAGCCTAACTACATACTTATCTCAAAAAAAATCATAACGCAAACAAAAGCTTTGATCTTCCTTATGTAACAAAGCCCATGAGAACAGTTCAATAACTTAGTACAGTTAACGACTTAAACACTTAGTCATTAATATGAAAGTAGTTCTTAAGTCAAAGCAATAGAATCTAAATAAATTTGGAGAGATGGATTGTCATTCTACTTTATCTTGATACGGATATGTTCGCAAAATGGTTTAGTCTGCCATATGAAGCGATCTGATAGCCAACCTATTATTTCGCAGAACAGTTCCCATGACCACTAAACGTATCCCACCCACTGATTAAATGATGCAACTGGGGTAGTCCTTTTAATTAGGGTTGCCATATAGAATTATTACAAAGTAATGCAAATAGATAAAAAGTTGAGTTCTTGCAATGAGCAAAATACTGTGTGCAATGTAACGGTAGGTATTACTTATAGGAATAACTATTTTCAAGTAAATTTTTCATTACCATTATGAACGTTTTTTTACGAATTTTATTGTTTTTTTTTTTATTACAAAAATCAAATCCTTTTTCTGACGGGAAAAATCCCAAGAAACTCGACAAGACTCGAAGGTCACGGTCAGCTGCATGACGAAATGGTGAAATTGACGTGCAGATAGTAACATCAATAGGTAGGTGCTTGCCTATCGCCAGAGAAGAATTTAAATCTCATAAGCCTGTCCCTTGATAAACTTTAAGAATTTGCGTGTGGAGACAAGCAGCTTGCACAATTTTCTTCTCCTTTTTGTTCAATCTAAAACATACAACAATCAGGCCGAACATTTGAAGGTTTAAATTTAGCTTCTGAAAAACAGAACTTTAAAAAATTTGTCACGGTTACTACATTTGTGACTCAATTGGCAGAAATGATTTGAAACCGTATTAATAAAAATTTTGTTAGCACATATTCCATTTTCATTTCTGAGTTATAAATTAGTGATTAAATAAACTTGATATGTAATTTGTAATGTATGTAATAAGGAAGACTCGATCTGGTTTAACACCGGGTGGCAGCCCTACTTACGCTGTACTACACGTAAGCATTTTCAAAATGAGCTGTGAAAATGACAGATATACCTTACGAGACCGGAGATACCATAGCTCATTATTGTTTGGGTGCCAGAGATAGCCAAACATGAGGCAATACGTAAAATTACCTATATTGCTACATCGAATGATTATGTGTTATTAATATTGGTTAGCCACACAGTTTATGAAATAAGAGAAATCTTTCCGCACATATTATATACATACATATTATCACGTCTTTATCCCTTTTGGGGTAGAGAGAGCCAACAGTTGAGATTCAAATAGTGGCAGATTGCTTGCAAATCGCGTAAAAGAAGAATCTCAAGTTATTAGCATTTGTCATTGCATATTTACAGCACATATTTATAATTTAAAAAAAAACCATTATGATGCCATACAGCTGAACGTAGCTATTCAGTATTTTAAAGAATGTTGGCTCTGTCTTCCACGCAAGGGACGTGAGAAGACGTGACGTGAAAATTATTTACCTTAGGTACAGCCACCGCTGTCACAGTCCAACCATTTATTTAGTAAACTTAAAGAGTGATCTTAGCTGCTTATAAATATTAATTGAAACATTATAATAATCAATTTCCTTCTTCCGAATACCACTGCATCTTTCAATATCGATGAGTATTATTACTAGCCTTTTCATTTAAATATGGTACTTGACCTTCTCTTGACATTTTGTTAGAAATACATAATAATATAATTGCATATTTGAATTGATGTAACAAAAATGTCTATTTGGCTTTCGACCTTGTCACGGTAGCCATCGAAAATTTATCACCTGACATATATTCAACATTAATCAAGAAAATTTATACATACTACATATGATTACACCATAAGTACCATAAGTAAAAGTAGTACTTATAGAAGTAAGATATGATTTTTTTTTTTCAATATTTTCCAATAGTCCAACCCCTTTATGTTTATTCAAGATAATTATCAGTGTCAGCCAAATTACCTTAAAATACGAGTATAGTGTGTTTTCTTAAAAAGCGCTCTGGCCGCGAAAAAATACTCGTAAACTACGAGTATTACATAACAACTTACTTCCTTTCCCGATTCAACAAACCCAAAAAATGCTAAACGTAGCCTCTGTGGTTTACTCATTTCAAATTTAATAAATAGTATCTACAATCACTACTTTATCCCTTACGAGGTAGACGGAGCCAACAATCTCGAAAAGATTGAAAGGCCACGTTCAGTTCTATGGCTTAACAATGGAATTGAGATTCAAATAAATACAACAAGCAATAAATAACATAGGTATATAGTATTTAAAGACAATATAAAGGTATCAATGATTATCCTTTTCTCGCTTGCTTACGGCAAGCAAATTACCATACAGTGTGGTCTCGTCTTGACGAGCCAGAGTTACATAAATTGTTATTAAGATTAAGTCTCGTAATATACTTACCTGCTAACAATAAAGAAGTCGAGGTAAACAAGTAACATACTAAGTAATATTTTAAAGAACTTCGCGAAAACACACGTGCTCTGTTAGTAAACATCAAAAAGATCCCATAGAAATCTCTCAGCTTTTTCTGATCTACCTGAATCAAATTTAATTACGCTATTTGGAAAAATCGGCAGTCTAGTATAGTACTTTTTTCCGGCATACAGAATGAAAGCCTGCCTTCGGTTGCATTATAATGGCGTCATGGTAAATAAGATGAAATATTACCAAATTCACGGAAACTGCTACTGTTCTAGGATTAAAAATATCTTATTCATATGAGATATGTTGTTCATAACTGTCTTTTGTAATATTTTGGTTACTTACCCTCTATTTATGTGGTTATACCTAGGCTAGAGGTAACCCAAAAATGAATATGAGGAAAATGTATGGGTGCCGGAGGTCGAGCGCTCCGCCTCGGGTCATCAGACTGTGACGTAAGGCAACCAGCTAGGATGGTTGCGACAAACAATTGTGGTCGTAAATAAATCCGAATATATACACAAAAATTTTGTAATCCATGGGATTCACGTAACTTATAAGAAACAGCTAAAAATAATCTTAAATTCTCAATCTCTCAAATCAATGGTTCACACAGCCATGGCAATTAAATACTGGACTTTTAAAAATTAAAGCATTTGTTATTTCTTATACCAGCCAGGGCATGATGAGAAACGAATTTTTTCCGATTGGATTGATCTAAAATATAGTATCGTTGGGTGAGTATCTCGTAACACATGTCTCGAACTTACTTCGAGGCTAACTCAATGTGTGTAATTTGTCCCGTATATTTTTATTATTTATTTATATTCACCAAAGCTAACGATAATACCTATTAATTCTAAAGATTTCTTACAGTAAATGCTCAATAATCCTGTACAGTAAGTACAGGATTATTGAGTAGGTATAGCCTTAAAGATTCTATGGCGAAAGCTGATTTAAGACTAAGTCATAATTTAGTAACCAACCACATATATTCATCGAAATGTTTTCACCTAAGTACTCGTCAGAAATCAATTTGACATCGAATTATGCAGCAACATGTGTTCCCTTGAACTTTTCTTGATGACTGTTTATATTTATTAGCATAAAATTCACGAATGAACTTTAACTCTATTTTTTTAAGGATTAATTTTGCTTAAATAGTTGAATGCATCATCTTCCTAAAACTTCGTCCACAGTAAATATGAAATACTAAAGGCCGTGGCGTTTGATGAGCTGATTAACGTTCCCACAGTCTTAACAATTCTACAACCGCAAACATTTGAGCAATTAACATACTTGTATGTTCCTTATTCCTCTTGTATATAATCTTTATTATATGAAAAATATTTTAAAATGAATAAGTAAAATTTTTAAATCAAATTTAGAAAATAAAAAAAATACTTACAAAAATGTTACAATTTTCAATTATAAAAAGATGTCAAAACGTTTTTTGACAATGTTAATAATAAGATATCAATAAAAAGGAGCATTTTTTAAATAACCTTGTATTTAAGTAACCTGTGAGATTATTGCAGTCGCGTCGTGTGCCACATCACGCCCGAGGGTCTAAAGAGGATAGACAGATTGACTGACACTTCTAAATTAATGATAGTAATTGTTCCATCACGGTGTTAGTGCCGCATTTCTTTTATAAATGGTGCCATGCTTAAATATGTATAGCAGTAATAATGACTAATGAAATGTCTTTGGTAAGATTTATCATTTTATGTTAGATTTTCTCAAACTCTAACGTCTAACTCGCTTCGACATAGGTATTATGATAATTTTTGAGTATTTGTCCATCATCTTCATCATAATCTCAATTCCATCATTTAGCCATAAAGCAAAGCGTAGCGTTTTAGTCTTTGTCTACCCCGCAAGGAATATAGACGTGATCATAAGTAGGTATATCTATTATCCATCATCGCGGCAGTGACGCATTTCTTACGTTACGGCAGTACCTCTTAAAATAAAATTGTAAAGCATTAATGAAATAAAAATAAGTCAATTGAAAGGTTTTCCGGTATTTACTTAAACATTTAAAAGTCGCCAGCTTTTAAGCAGCAAAATAATCTCAAGTTCAAGATTATTGGCACACGACTTGAATGTTACGCAATAAGTTTAGTTCAAGTATTTTTGATGACTTTGATTAATTTTGAATTGTTAAGTAATGATGACGATGCCTCTTTCAAGCATGGGTATATATGAAAATTCATATAACTAAATAAATATGTATAAGAACATGATCATAAAAAATCTATTTTCGTATTTCCACTATTGTGTTTCGCATGCATGGGACTGAAAAGTAGCCATATAACCACCATAAAACCACCATTTCACCATTAAAAAAAATCAGACTTTAATACCATAACAATAATATACCAGACAGACAGACGAAAGTTTTATCAATCGCCGCCTATTATTATTTTGGAAAAATATTTAATCCACTGTCTTAGTTAATGTTATTAATTAATCTTAGTCTATATTTATTATACCTCAAATAGAATCGAGTTAAAAAAGGCTCATCAACAAATTTTGAATACGAATTGTAATATGCGTTAAATGTTTAATAACGACACATTGTCTGCCAAGAAGATTATTACCTTTTGTAATCCCTATTAACATTGACATTTGTCGGATTATACTTAAGAAATATATTTGCGGGTCAAACTTGATGTTTACAAACACATGAGAGTTCAAATATGTTTGTGTGCATGATTTTGTACATTCACCGAGCAGATACTACACCTGGTGCCTTACTGTGGTGCAAAGGAACGTTGTAGGTCTGTTCTGATGCAATCGTGTTTTAGAGGAAATATATAAGAGACTCTTACAATACGTAATCATCTTATACATCAAGAAAACATTGAAGGGAACGGTCGATAGAAAAATAAAATAAAAATGAAACTGGTAGGTAAAAGTATTTAAGTGCAGTGAAATAGTGAGTGATTTTTAGTGAGTTCCTGTTGGATACATTTTTGATGGATGGATTTGTTTTCAGTTAGTATTGGCCTGTGTCCTTGCCCTTGCGGTCGCTGCTCCTCAAGCCCAAAATCCTCAGGATGTGCAAATTTTGCGCTATGACATCAATAATAGCGGTCTGGATACTCATGATTTCGCGTAAGTTTTATCACCATATAAGCACGCTTGTTTGGAAATTGTATATTTTTCTAGTTTAAATAATATATAAATTTTGTTAGTTTATAACTTAGAGTATCCACTTAAATATAAATAATTTTCATAAATAGTGTATAAACACTTTAGGCTAAGGTTGTTAATCGTATCCAATCTGAAAGTAACAAGTAGTCATCTAATTAAAATCAAGTTGTGACGATCCACTGGAACCATCATGGCGGTTAAATTTAAAATAATGCCGCATGATTTTACAAATACAAGCAGATATTTGAATTCCAGATTATGATTATTTTTTAATGACAAATATAATTGACGATCAACAATTTTTTATTATAAGTCGCAAATAATAAATTCAAACATATAACTGTAACAACATAAACTTTATATTTTTACAGGTTCGAACTCTCCGACGGCACCAAGCATGAAGAAAGAGGTGAACTGAAAAACGCTGGAAGTGAAAATGAGATCTATGCTGTTCAAGGGCAATACTCCTGGGTAGGACCTGATGGGGTCACTTACACCGTCTCCTACATAGCTGATGAGAATGGCTTCCAACCCACAATCACGCAGACTGCCGGGGGAGCAGTACCCGAGGGAGTCATCGCTTTACTAGGCTAACTTCTATACCTCTCCTAGGACAATTGATGTAAATATTTTATGTTGGAATAGTATATAATATTTATATACGATTTCATTGTATAGCATAATAAATAAGTAAGTGCTTTGTACTAAGTTTTAATTATGTCCTTTTACCTTACATGATCGAAGCCTTTAACGGTGTAAGATCTACTGATCACTTTATATTTTGCGAATTAATACATAGTTTGAAGAAAAACTCAACACCCCGTAGACAAGTAGGTAAAAAGTGAAATTAATAAGCACAATTTATCGACAACCAGAGGTTAACAATCTTTTTGAATAATTGAATTTATTTTCTTGCACAACAGATCGAACCTAGACCTCCAAATTATAGATATGTTTCTAACTAAATATAAATCAACAGTTTATTATTGGGTGGTAAAGTTTTTAATAAGCTTTTGCCCAGGGCCCAAGAAGAACTTCGAAAAATCCTTCATTTTTAACACATTACCACTAAATGTTACAATCTTTACATATGATAAAACGGTAAAAATATTTTGTCTGTACATTTAATATTTTGACTGAAACGGATAGAGAATTTTTTTTTTCATTTTTAGCTGTCTGTCTGTATCTGACTGTATGATTAAGATTTAACTCGAAATTTACGCGGACGTAGTCGCGGGCATTCTTCATCAAATTTAAGTGGTTTTGGCGGTGGTATCATTAATGCAAATCAATTTCCTTTACTCGTACGATTTTGGGGTCTAATGTCAATTCATATAATACTAAAAACTGCTATAGGTATAAATTCAAAATTGTAATACTAACGCCGAACCAATCCAAAATGCTCACAAATAATAATCAACGAAATGTTTTTCTGATTATTTAACCGTGATTACCTGACAGCTCTTCTGAGTAATCCCTAATTACACAAAAAAGCTACCGGATATCATAAGTTTTTAACCACAGTGGAATTATTGTAAATTTGTATCCTCATACACCGTTTTACCGGTAACGAGGTATCACGCGCCCATATTTATGTTAAGTGAGAAAATACTCGTTCACAATTTATTTGCAAATTCTTGTAACAAAAGTACAATCTTTGTATAAGGTACATGAGTTTCAATCTTTTTTCCAACCAGATAACTTTAAAATGTTTCTTAACAACTTGTTATTTCATTTTAAATATGTGTTTTTAGGAAATGAAACTATCGATACGTTTCGCATTTTTTGCACTTACGAGTATAATACACGTGACCAGTGATAATCAAGGATATAAGACACCATCAGTTCTAACTTCAGTTAATTTTGACCAGTTTTCACATAATCCCGACTCTCTATTTAAGTTGTAAGTATTTTGAATATGTTACATGTTATTACTTTGTCGTTTTTCAATTATTAAAAATGTTTTTTTTTAGATCACTTTCAGATATAAATAATCTAAATAAGTTAACGAGATCGAATATAGAAGAAAAAATTTCCCAAGTAAGAAACGACATATCCAAATTCTACGCTCCAGATAATATTCAAAGGAACATAAATAATATAAAAAAGCTTACTGACATTATTAATCCAGGCTTGCGTTTTATTAATGAATCTAAAGAAAAGAAAAAAGATTTAGATTCCGCTCAAAAATCTTTTAATTATAAAAGTGAAATCACGATAACAGATAATCCAAGATTGACTGAAACGACCTCAGACTGGACTACGTCTACAGATAATGAAACGGTTTGTATGCTATACATTATATACTTAATTTCTTTATAATCGTGGCATGAATGAAGCTGATAACTTTCAACGTACGATCAAATGCCACTTACGGAATAGATCAGAATAAAAAAAATTAATATCCTAATAACAGAAAAAAATAAAAACTTATTTCTAATTAGGTCTACCTATGTTTTTATTTTCCAAATAATGAATAAAAAACTCATAATGTGTACTTGTTGCTTTTCAGACCACTGACTTATACGATGAAGAAATTGAGACCCGGATCAGCTCGTCAGCAGTAGCTTCATTACTGGGTTAAATTATGTTGGCGTTGGAGTTTGTAGCGCATATGGAAGACCCTCACATCGTTCATAGCATATATCAGTTTGAAGAATTTTGTCAAAGAATATCTGAACATCTCTGAGATTGTACATGAAATGTTCATTTATTTTATTCCCGTCCTTATCAAACTCGAAATAATATAGGCACGTTGGTATCTTGGATCGACTTGGGCGTCGGGTTTTTCTTTTACCATGTCTTTGATGGGTCACTCGAGAACGGGGTGTCACACTTTCTTGATTGACTATTAATATTGCTCTTCTAGACATTTTATTGTAAATTGATACATAGGTTGCATTTTGGAAACTAAGAGTTACATCAGTTCTGTAACAATAAAAGTAATGTGGTTGTTTTAATTAAATATTTATAATTTTTTTTCAATTCACCCCTTCTATATTCAATAAATCGAAAGAGAAAATGCTCGAGGAAATAAGAGCATTGGTGGTCAAGTGGTGGTATCCGCTTACAAAGCAAGATTGCTCTTTTACGCCGCGGTAAGATTCGAATGAATTTGCATTGCATAGAACACGTTCTAATCTTACCCGTGACTCAAAAGGTATAATGCTTAATAAGTGACCTGAGCTCCTCTCCAAAAAGGTTTGGGAGCAGCGTGGTCTTACACCGGATTAGGAATGATGATCTGTCGCTGTTTTTCACTCAAACTAGTGAATGTTATGTATATATAAATAACGTTTTTTGCCTAAGTGTGCAGAAACGAAGATCTAGGGAAAAAGCTAACATATTCTAAACTTACTAGAGCAAAAGTGTTTCCTACCTGTTAAGACTCCATTGAACACTCGTCAGTGGAACGCTAGTGGTAGTATTATCAGCAACAGTGATACAACTTGTTGACATACTAAATAAAACCTGTAAAAAAGTTTTTAGTTATCCTATATATATCTAATTATTTCATAATATTTCCAATTAAAATGTACGTACAATAACATGATGTAGTCGTAGATATGTCATGACTTTTGATTCAAATGTAGATATTTCTTAAAATTGTACAACTAATAATTTTGATTTATTTTCTTTTCAATTTCCAGTTGAATTCATGCAACGCGTCATAAAGTGCAAACGAACTTAGTCAGAGATTATTAATTTACCTAACGTTTTTCATACTGTTTTTTTGCCGACCAAGGGATAGGCTTATAAACTTGGAATGCTTCTTTTAGGCGACGGGCTAGCAACATGTCACTATATGAATCTCGATTCTATCAATAAGATAAAGAGCTAAACATGGTCTATTGGTCTTTTCGAGACTGTTGGCTCTGTCTACCCCGCAAGGTATATGGACGTGGTTATATGTATGTATATATTTATAATTGTCGTGGTCATATCACAGAATTGATCACTTCATGAAATACTCGGCCAATTCATGATCTGATCACATTTCATGAAATGGCCAACTATCTATTGACCACATCATGATGTGGCTTGACCAGATCATTGATAAGAAACAGTTTGACGATTTGACTTGTTTAATCATATCGTAAAATAGTTACATATAATCGTAATAGTTTAGGTTATAAACCAAATAAAGGAGACCACGGGAAAAAAGTCTATGGACAATTATTATTGGCTCTCCAGCCAGATACGATATTTTGGAAACTGCGAAGGAAGAGTACCTATCTTATATTCAAGAAAAAAGTATTTACGATTCTACTGTTTGAAAGATTCCCATGTTTCTTTTTCATTCTTGTTTATTTTTAACATACAAATTTAATAATAATAAGTCGGAATACAATTTGCGATATAATATAGTGCCATCTTAGTGTTAAGGGTCTTAATGTAAGAATTCTTGTCTTGCCAAAGTTTTCTAGGACAATAAACAATGTTTCATAATTTCATTCGTAAAATTGTTGTATATATTTTTATTCTTATATTATCTATTATCAAGTTTCCAGAATTTTCTTAATTTCTGTCCCTTGATAAACATATAAACAAATACTTTATTTTTTTATATTAAAAAACCATAAGATAAATAAATGGTTTTCATACTAAAAATATTCTGAAAATTTACTTAACATTTCATGGACACTCTCTTTTCATGATCTGGCCAATCGTGCATGACCAAATCATTAAACGTATAAGATTTAACAACAGTGATGTGAATAGATCATGAAATGCTCAAATGTTTCATGAAATGATCAATTCTATGATATGGCCACGACATAATCATTGATTGAAGTGTACGATCATCATTCTCGTAGTGCACCTTGATGGTGCGTTTTATTTTGAAGTTATTTATGGTCTTTATATTAGCTCTCGAAATTTTAAATATGTTTGGGTTTTATAGCTAGGACTATTATGTAGTAACTTAAAGTAACTAAGCGACCATTATGTGTGAGCGTGTCGTAGTTAATAATATTCTGTACTACATATCTATACTAATTTTATAAAGCTGAAGAGTTTGTTTGTTTGAACGAGCTAATCTCAGAAACAACTGGTTCGAATTGAAAAAAAAATTATGGGTTGAATAGACCATTTATCAAGAAAGAAAGAAAGAAGAATATATATATATATATATACCTAAATAACATATATATATATATATATATATAACATCACGCTGCAACTTTTAGGAGCGAAGATATAATGGAAAAAAACGGGGAAAATTATTGATCCTTGAGGGCTTCAATGATGTCTAAAATAACTATTCAACGCGGACAAAGCTGCGGGCACAGTTGTGTACTTTTGATCCTTACGATATTCACGAGGAGAGGGCTTTTGGTTCTGATCTTCTGGAAATAAAATGGGTAGTAGGTAAGCTATAAACATTTTAGTATAGATACATTACTTATATGGTAAGCTAATGAATAAGATAAGTGAATTTTAATTATTAAAAAAATAAATATCGAGTGAGGTGTCGTTTAAGAAGAAATGTAATGAAATTTCTGCGATCTCAAATGGCGTCAGTAAATAATTGGATAGCCAGACGCACCCGAGTGCATTTGCTCTTAATATTTTCAACAATTTTTTTTCGAACTTCTTTGCATTTGCTTTAATAAAAGGAAATATTATATATATATATTATATTATAAGGTTTAACTGATACTAACAGTAATAGTTAAATCACTTTAATAACTAAAAAGTTTTGGCTGCTCTATTCTATAATTATGTCACAAGTTCCACACCGAATTTTTCTCTCAGCATCACAACAACGTCCTTCAAATTATTCAGCCACTTTGAGTACACAACTTTTCCTTTTTTGTCGACTTCACTATAATATAAGTTAGCAATTTCATCAGGAATCTCAATTTCAGACCTCAAAGACTGTTTTTGCTTCCTCTGCTGAATCTGCTCGTTGTCTGTCTGTAAAAGTTTCTTAAGTTCCTTTAAATCGCTAATTCCTAGTATAATCAAATCATTTCTGTTCATTCTGTCTTCGTAACATGAGAAGCCTAAAAATAAACAAGCGAGATATATTGCCATCCGAAAATTCATCTGAAAAGATAAATGCAATAAGAATAAAAACATGCTCGTACAATTTATATGAACATTTGTCGCTGTGTAAGTAATTTCTAAATCTTAGGGATCTATTATACCTTAGTGTCGCTTAATTTTTATTTGATAGATATACTTGACAAACTTATTAGATTTCTATTAAACAGCCACGTATTTTTTCTGAAAATATTTACAATTCCAATTTCACCCATTATTTTTCGTTTGCTTGAATATGTACCGTGTGGTTTTCGGCACCAATACAAAAAACAATAGGACCACTCCATCTCTTTCCCATGGATGTCTTAAAAGGCGACTAAGGGATAGGCTTACAAACTTGGGATTCTTTTGTAGGCGATGGGTTAGCAACCTGTCACTATTTGAATCTCCATTCTATCATTTAGCCAAATAGCTGAACTCTGTCTACCCCGCAAGGGATATAGACGAGGCCATATGTATATATGTATGTCGTTAAATATGCCTACATTTCAATAAAAAAAAGCATCGGTGGTTGAATCGGTAAGGTGCCCGCCCGGTTAAACAAGTGTTGCGCGTAAAGGCACCGAATCACACTGCGGCCATGAACCAATGACTATTTTTAAAGTATGTACGTACATTAGTTTAAATACTAACCAATGCTCTTACGGTGAGTGAAAACATCGTGAGGAAACCTGCACATTCAGGGAACTGGATGTGTAACCATATGATCCAATACAGGTTAGGTTCCCCCTGCAATGGTTACGGAGGTCAGACGGGAGTCGCTTCCTGACTGAACCTGACTCACCTTATCCAGGATCCATGGTCAAGGGCTTACCCCGAGCTCCTCTTCAGAGTGGTGAGGTTGCAACCGGGACTAAAAGCCAGGAAGAGGAAGAGGAACTGTATTTCAATAAAACAACAATATACCTATTTAGAAATTTCAGGATAAAGGTTACAAAGTAACTTACTTTAAATACGTGCTCAGCAAGGACGTTTGATTGAAAATGAAAGCAGGTTTTAAATCAATGTTATCAAAACAATTAAAAATTGATCATCAACGCTCATGGATTGAGATTAATGACAATATGATTTCAAGTCAACTGATTTCACGTCAATCAGTTGAGGAAAAGTGCATTTTTTAGCAACCTTTTATTTCAATACGAACTTATACAGAAATGTGGTCAGAATCAAATGCCTTAACTCTCACCACTTATCCCGGGATGCGACTTTGCTCATGTTCCTGGATTGGGTAAGTTAGGTTTTTACACGAAGCGACTCTCATCTGACTTTCGCAACCTTTGCAGGGTAGGTGCCATTGCAACCTTTATTGGAACATGATTTCAAGTGCCATTTGGTTCGGTATTATATTTTTAATGTTAAATATCAAAAATTAAATATTAAAAAAAATATGGCCACAAGGTTTACTTTAATGAGGTATCGACATTTATTCAGCAAACAGATAATGCATACACATCTGCGACTATAAACGTGACTAGCTGCATTGGCAAACAATATACAGGCATGGATTTCATGCCATACATACTAATTTGCAATAATTAGAGTTTCAATCAACCATTAGACTAGTCAATAATTATAAAATTGTATTTGTAGCGCACTGGCACTTAAGAATAAAGTATTTTTTAAATAGGTACATTGTTTATAAAATTCGAATTATTCACAACATTTACTTTTCAGCATTGTTACCTATTAAATGCTTTTAAATGACCCAAAGGTTTTTTTTCAATTTTGTACTGAATTTGTTATCAGTAACTATTGTCTTCCTCTACCAATAAGTTTTATACTAAAAGGTACATACCTTACATAGGTAAATATAAAAAAGACATAATCTCACTATGACGAAGAGGTCACAGTGTAAGTTATTGAATCCATTATAAAAAATTAGGGCAATAAAAGGCACGGGTTTTTTTGTTTTACAATAAATTTGTATGATATCGCTGAGATAATACGGCTCTTATTATATATGTATGTCTGTGATACGATGTGCCACTTGCCATTTCCTTGAGCAATATATCTCCCACTTTCTCCCAGTGTTGTGGTCATGGTGGCAGTTTTATGAGCTGCTCTACGCAATCGATATCTTATCAAGGGAGAGAGTTTCGCATGATAATGTCATATTGTTGTAAAAATAACGACACATTATGTACACGCATAATGAAATCCTTTAGTTCAATATGAGCCCTACTATCCTGTCTTACTAATATTATAAATGCGAAAGTTCGTAAAGATGTGCATGTGTTTGACACTCTTTTACGCAAAAACGAATATACGGATTTTTTTTTGACACTTTGCGGTTATATATGTAGTTAAGACATTGGAATATGATAATAAGTTTTCTCCTATAGCTTATAGATGATGGCGTTGATATTAAGATAGTGACAGGTTTGCATTTTATGCAGATTTAAACAGATTTTTCTTTGAGTGACTTTTATAATTTTCACGGCTAGAGAAGCAGCTGGTACGTATACCAGACCTGAACAGTATGAGTCCCCTTTTACGACATTCATGTAAAAAGATGGAGAACTCCTATTCCAAAGTGCTTAGTATATAACGATTATGTAAGTACCTAAATAAATGTACTATCGAAATGAAGAAGCGATTCAACTGATAGTCAGCTAAAACGAGATGACTAAAGTTAAGTGCACGAAGAGATCAAAGGTTTAATGAATATTATAAATTTCAACATTGAATACAAATAAGTGTGAATCTTTGAATATGTATTGGGTAAACCTAGATGTCTTCCAAAGTAATTGTATTTTAATAAAGGGTATTTCTAAGTGCCCATTGTCAACCAGACTAAGATTTCCCATTACTTCGATCGCCACACTGACGCCTTTCCAGTAAAACTTATCAAACAAATTCCTTATGACTTAAATAATACTTACCTACAAATATTTGTTACTAAATGTCAGACGGGTACATACATATTTATAACCACATCATTCCTTCCGGGGTAGACAAAGCCAACAGTCTAGAAAAGACCAAAATGCCACGTTCAGCTGTTTGGTATAATGATAGAATTGAGTTTCAAATAGTGACAGGTTGCTAGCCCATCGCATAAAAGGAGAATCCAAAGTTTATAAGCCTATCCCTTAGTCGACTTTTACGATATCCATGGGGAAGAGAAGAAGTGGTCTCTATTATTTTTTTCTATTGGTGCCCGGAGCGACACAGTACAGTCAGATAGGTCACAGTAAATGTCAGATAGGTAATTCTTATTATATTTCTCTAGACCCCCGTCTTATGAAAGAATTTTATATTTAGATATTATAGCTATATATTATATTTAACTATATATTTAGATATAAAAACCGTTGTACACAAGGCTCAAGAGATACCTGGGTCACCTCCGTGCGAGGTGAAACAGCTATCTCCTAGGCCCTAGGCAAAAAATTTATTTTGTTTCTCCAGATTGGTAAGGAAAGATTTGAAAGGTATCTATTCACGAACCTGCTGAAAGAGATTTCATTTCAAATAATCTGTACTTATGTCTTTGTTTATTTTCTTTATACATTTGTGACCAATAAAAACCAGCACAAAACCAAAAGCCGTGTGGTTCCCGGCACCAACACAAAAAAGAATAGGACCACTCCAGCTCTTTTCCATGGATGTCGTAAAAGGCGACTAAGGGATAGGCTTACAAACTTGGGATTCTTTTTTAGGCGTTGGGTTAGCAACCTGTCACTGTTTGAATCTCAATTCTATCATTAAGCCAAAAAGCTGAACGTGGCCATTCACCCTTTTTAGGACTGTTGGCTCTGTCTACCCCGCAAGGGATATAGGCGTGACCATATGTATGTATGTATGTACAAAACCAAAAAATTGAAAATGATTGTACACAGTGTCATTCGACCACATGGCAGTGTAATAAACTTCAGTTATTCAAAGATCATTGTTACAAATCTGTCTGACTGAACACTCCTCTAAATGATCTCACTTGCTAATTGTGCAGTTTACAAGAAATATTCACGTGTCCATTGTCCGACGTAGGATGTTACCTATTTGGGCGGCGATTTGTGACGCGTTTTCTTGGTAAATCCATTCATGTGTCCGTCTCCTAAAAGGCTTGATGTTTCTCGTCTGTCACGTCTGATGTTTAAAACGTTTATTGAGTGCACTCACTGCTCCAGTTCTGATATGACCATATTTATACCATTTATTATAGAAACAAATTACACAGATTGAGTTAGCCTCGAAGTAAGTTCAAAACTTGTGTTACGAGATACTAACTCAACGATAATATAATTATAATAAATACTTATATAGATAAACATCCAAGACCCAGGCCAATCAGAGAAAGTTCGTTTCTCATCATGCCCTGGCCGGGATTCGAACCCGGGACCTCCGGTGTCACAGACAAGCGCACTACCTCTGCGCCACATAGGCCGTCAACATGACATCTTTATCGCTCACGGACTCGATAGAAATAGAAGCAATAGTCTTTCAGGCCTTTCAAATGCCAGTTTGAGTGGATAGCTGAACGTTTATACTTACCATCTAAAAAGTCATGAGTGCCTTAAATATGTATTGTTTTGTACAATGGCTACCTTATTCGCTTAAACTTGTGATAGTGGCCTTTTCAAGATTTAATGTCATAATTAAAATAATGTTATTTTAATTGTGACATTAAATATTTTTTACATTGTGATATTAAAACATTTACATACATAATACTTACATAAAATTTTAGTTACAGAATCATCACATAAATTCATTATAATAATTTATTTTTATATTAATATATTTTTACGGAGTAGACAGGGTCACCAGTCTTGAAAAGCCTGAAAGATCACGTTCGGCTATATGGCTTTATAATAGAATTGAGATTGAAAAAATTTAAATTAAAATAAGTAATCACAAAATAATCTGAACACCATATTAGATTAATACCTTCAATAAAATATAATTATTAAATCATCTTAAGGATTTTTTATATTTATCTCAACGATGGACGGGCAAGGATATAACATTCAGTGCGTAATGATATTTTTATTTTCTTACAAGTTTAAAAAGAGCCTAGTTTACATTGGGAATTTCTGTAGGATTTATCTTAGATGTGCCAATTGTTCTATATAAGGACCGGTGTTTTGGTCAAGCAAAATTGGCTCGGTTTGTCACTGGCCAGTGGTCGGAGTTCGGTGGGCAGCGGCGGCGGACGCATACCAGGTACTCTTTATATAAGGAGAACTTACGAAACCGTTAACACATTCTGACTACGGCCTGTCCAGGAAACTACATTACCTTTTATCAAGATGCTGCTGTTACTGGTAGGTACTTATTGTATTTACTTTTATTGTCGAACTTGTAAAATATAATAATTTGGACGATAATAATAATAAAAAATATATTGATTTACAACAGTTTTGTAAAAACTTGGTAACAGTACTTGTTTGGTGGTTTAGTAACTGTATAGTTACTCAGGGTTAAGTTTCCTTGCAAACTTGCCAATTGTGACGGACAGACGGGAGTGACAGTATGACTTTGAATAGACTGTTTACTAGGAGGCTACTACTTTTTGGCAGGAGTCAAAAATGTGTTATTAGCCTTGCAGATTTTTTCGAAATTTGTGTTTTTTCCATTATTATAAATGCTCTATAACTATGTGTTTATGTTACAGTAAGTGATTATTCCATAATATATAAGTGTCCCAAAAGTACAGAGAAAGGCCTTAGTAAATCACGTACAGCTTAGTATTACTGGAGCATCTATTTGACTAGACTATAACATGACAACACTTGATTAATATTTTAAGTGGTACATTAAAAGACTTTTATCCATGTCAATAAAAATTTTACACAATTCTTAAAGTTAAGGCAAATTTTTAGTTATGCATATAAGGAAGATAAAAAATATGACATTTAATCCCGTGCATCAAGGCTTTGTCTATATTTAATCGCGAATTTGACCTTCGCCTATCTAAAAAGTTTTTATAATATTTGAACGTGTGACCCGACCTGTTCATTTGTTTTTCTTTATCCTAAACGTTATAAATTGATTGAATCTTGACTTCTAGACTGCGCCCGCGTGCTGGACGTGAAACCCCGCTAATTTCCGTTTCCGCGAGAATTTCAGAAGTCGGCGGCGATGCGTCAGTTAGTGTCCTTTTACATATATATCTGACTAGCGACCCGCCCCGGCTTCGCACGGGTGCAAAATTATAAATGTTATTATACATAAAAACCTTCCTCTTGAATCACTCTACCTGTTATAAAAAACCGCAACAAAATCCGTTGCGTAATTTTAAAGATTTAAGCATCCAGACAAACAGACTAAAATAGCGACTTTGTTTTATACTATGTAGTGATGAACAAACATACATAAATATAATGTTATTTATAGTAAAGCAAATAATAAAAAACCCATTAGTCTCAAAAAGACTCGGACTACGTAAAGCCTTCCCTTACCTTGGTCGTCGTCAAATATAGGTAATTTTACATTTACTGCTGACCACATTATACTCGTAATGTATTTTATTCTAAAGTTCCGCACGGAAACTATTTGTATTAAAAGCTAACAATATTCGCACGAAGTTTATTTTACCTACATTTGATATATATAGATATATATTCTTGGTCGTACATGTCCTTCAATTAGCATTATCATGAAACATTCAGATGCAGATAGGAAAAATAAAAGGGATCTTGTTATCGCTTCAAAGTAAAAGCATTCCGATACAATAAACATATGTATATTCAATTTACTTCATGTGAACTTCTTATCATTTTAGACCCTAATAAATTTAACGAAGAGGCAATGTTTTTTGGCTTGAGTTTTATACTTTTTATACTAATATGTAACGTGATATAAAACGAAGTGGCTATACCTATAAGTATGTCTATCTATTCTAAGCTTTCTTTTTAAAAATATTTTGATTTGTCCCTTACACATTTATTTATTATTATTTTAAATATAAAACACACATTTTTAACAATTTTCTCTGTTATTTGGGGAATTTATTCTCTTAGATTACATTCTTCAAAGTTCATCAGTGAGCCAGGTGGGTACATAATGTATAAATAATGGGTAAATAAAACCTAGTAATAGATCGATGCTATTTCTTCTCAAACATGAATTATTATTTATACTAAGTTTGTTACGTTACGTTCCAGGTCTTCAGTGCCGCTTGTCTGGTGCAAACACTAACAGCAAGTCCTTATTATGGTAGCCAGCCAAACCAACCGAGTGCGCAAGTTGTACGACATGAATACGACACAGCAAACATGCCTAATTCCTATAATTTTTAGTAAGTCAATAAATATTTAATTTTCTAAAGTTCATCAGTACAGCCATCCAACTGAATGTACGAGTAGCAGTTGAGTTTTATAACTCATTGTTCTGCCGACCCCGTTACGATTAAATGGATGTGTAACCTAACAATAAGGGTTAGGTCCGCTTGCAATTGTTGCAGAGGGCAGACAGAGAACGCTTACTAGAAAAACCTGACTTACCCACTTCAGGGTCGTGGTCACAGGCAGACCCCGGGCTCCTCTGCAGCAAAGAAGAAATCAATAGAATAAATATATCGTATAAATTGCAGTTGCATTAACAACAGTATATAGTAGTACCTACAAAATTTCGAATCGAGCAGTCTGCCAAAAATGTGGTTGCCGGCCCACTTTTACTAAAAATAATGTCACCCAGACACTTTCGCCCTTATTGATAGCACACTTTATTTTATAGGTATTGGTTCGCTATTTATATAAAACCTACTTATTATTATTTTTAATAATTATTCACTTAATCTGTTAGATACAAAATTAGAATGAATATACCATTTTAATATGTTAATGTTGATATCAACTTACTACCTACTCTTTAGTAGGAAATGCCTGGGCATTACAGAGCTTATAAAAATACAACTGATAAAACCACAATTTTATTTGGATAGTTTTGTATAATAACAGTTACTCGACCCGAGTAGACAAAAATGTAGACGAAATAATGTTTACATATGCTCAGTTTATATAAATTTAAATTTCTTGTTACTTTAGTTTGCAGTTGAGAAGTGATTTTTGCCATTCGTTTAAACTTACAACAGTTTATTTTTATGTCTATACATAGATAAAATGCAGTCACGCAATACATTGTAGGCCTATTTATGGGATATTTTTAATAATGTGCTATTTAAATATTTTACTAACTATAAATTCATAATATATGGCACATGTGAAAACAAACAAATACAAGGTCCATTTATCAACAAATACTAGAAAATAAATGAAATGGAAAGCTAACAATGAGTCAGTCGTAATAGATCGACATAAATATTTGCAGTACAAACACCACGGAATGTCGGTTTTATGTAAATTAGTCTTTATTGCACTTACGTGGACGATGTAACCAGATTATCGCGGGACGTGCCCCGACAGGTTGATGGTGACCGACGACGCTTTGTAGAAAGCTAATATTTGGCAACAAACTTTCCGCAATAAACAATATATCCGTTTTAGTGCAAATAGGTACTATTTGCAGGAGATATACTAAGATGTGAGATTGCCCTGCACAGATTGCGGAGATCACTCGGGTGTCGTTTCGTGTCAAACCTTGACTTACCCAATCCAAGATCATGATTAAAAGACGCATCTTGGGTTCCCATCCAGAAAGATGTCGGTTACGGTCTTTGTGGCGCGACGGTAGTGCGCTTGTCTGTGACACAGTAGGTCCCGGGTTTGAATCCCGGCCAGGGAATGATGAGAAATGATCTTTCTCCTTGTTCTGGGACTTGGATGTTTATCATTATAAGTATTTATAATAAAATATATTATCGTTGAGTTAGTATCACGTAACACAAGGCTCGAACTTACTTCGAGGCTAACTCAATCTGTTTAATCTGTCCCTTATATATATATTTATTTATGTATAAGCGGAATGTATTTGAGAAGGACAAATCTATTTGCCGTAGAACACATGCATTGACAATATTCTCATAATGATGTTCATCTATTTAGTCTCTGAATGATTTTCGTGCACTTTTCAAACAGCTGTCAAAATTTTAATATTCTTTGTTAGCCATTATTTGGTAGGTATGTATAATTAATTCCGCAATTATTTTTTTAATTTCATATATATAAATGTAAAACAATTAAGACAAAACATACATATATACCAAATCATTCATACGTTCATGTTCGTACTTACCTAAATGATAAAAAAAATGTAGATCATTTTTTAATACATCCAAATTATAAATCCTGTTCATAAAGCATGTGGGTGTTTCGCATGTTGCTTTATAAAGTACAGATCACACTAAAAGCTAGACTAAGTTATCTCGCTTAACACTTTTTTTGTAGCTTTGTTTCATTCATTCATTCAACCAAACTACCGTCAACAAAAAAGAGCAGTCAAGCCTAGATAATTAATTATATGGATATCATGCAAACAACACAAATTGCTGAATAAGCTTTTGCTTGAGTTTCAGATTCATAGGAACTTGGTAAAAACCATTCATAGGTATTCATGCCTACATTTTTGTTTACCTGTCCCGTAATTTTGGCTGTGTGTGATTAGAAGGATTAGTCCGTCAACTTTTCCTTTTATATATTTGCATTAATAATTAACATTTACATTAGATAATTTTGTTTAGCTCACGGTATATTGTATACTTTATCAGATTTATGTAATTGAAGCGCATATCATATTAACATGGACAATGGAACAAGATCGTGGTACAAAAACAATTTAAGAAGTACACCTGCGAAAGGTTCAACGGCCGCTATTTCAACGGAGCTGATCAAAGGAAACACCGATCATTTGAGTTACAATTAGGACTTCTTGAGAATTCAGCTCACTGCCGGTTATAAAAAGCATAAAATTCTTGACGAGTTTTGCAAATCACTAAGCATAAATCATCGATATACGAATTAATAAGAATTATTTATTTTGAAATTAGAAGCAGTTACTTCCTTTTTACATGAACCTACACACAACAAGACCGACGAAGCTCAAAGGTGAAAGAAAGATTGAAGAAATAATTGCAATAAATACGTTAATTTTATTAACCATCTTTATTTTAATAAGAAAAAGTGTTTTATTATGTTAATGCCTTTATAAATCCTTGTCTCATATTATACAGGCAAAAACAAAAATAACATAATTATCCCGTTAGAAGTACAGATATTTTAAATGATTACAAAATCCATATATCTTGTGAAAAAATATGACACGAATTTTATGATATATGGTATATTTATTCAAGGTTTTAACAGGAATATTTTTTATTCTCGTCATATTTTAATAATTTAGAATATTCATTAGTAACACAGTGTTCAACAGTTATCTTCGAGCTTACCGTATTATGTAAAATACGAATGCTGATAAAAGAAGGAAATACCTTTAAAGACTATTTTTTTTTCTTTCTTTATTTTCAGTTATGATGCAAATGATGGGTCATCCAGAACTGAAAGGGGAGCTATTCTGAATCTGGGATCAGATGATGCTGCCCTTGACGTCAATGGAGCAGTTCGCTGGTACGACAATAAGGGGCAGTTGTACGAAATGACGTATAAAGCTGGCAAGAGGGGCTACAGGACCATAATTAAGAAAGTGTCATAACATTGTATGTAAGAAGTGAATATGATAGGGATATATAGTAAACTAATGCAAAGAATTGACTTTAACAAAAGACTGTCTGGATTCGATTGAAAAAAGCGATCGGATCTTGTAACTTATGTATATTGTCACTGGAAGTCATCATATCTCTTGTATTTCATTAAGTTTTTATTTAAATTAATTTATTAAATTATTGAATGAACAATTTTTTTTATTTAATTATTAGAAAACATTATTCAATTAACTATACCTAGATCATACAAGATTAAAATGAATATTGCGTAGCCTTGTAAAAAAGACTAACGTTTATAACTATTATAAATTTCGTTTTATAGCAGAGCAGAACAACTTAAGGGCCTTAAAAGAAATTGAATATCTACCTCATTTTTAATATAATGCCGCCTTTAGTAAATTACGTAATACAACTTTTAGATTTATATTGTATTACTTATCACTACATATTATAATGTAAAGTTCTTCCTTTTTTTTCTGTCTGTATTTATGCGCTTATCTTGAAAAGTGGTGGACAGAAATACTACTCTGTCAAGAAAGTAGCAGGAAAAGATCAATAATACACAAACTGTTTGTTATTCATCCAAATTTATTTTATCACCTTCAAAATATGCTCCTTTAGAAACGATACACTTACGCCAACGAATAATCCAATCATCAAAACATTTTTTAAATGCTGTTTCCGGAATTGAGGTCAGTTCTCGCCGCGAATTCTCTTTTATGTCTTCTACCGATTGAAAACGGGTGCCACGAAGTGGTAATTTGAGTTTAGGAAAAAGAAAAAAGTCGGCTGGAGCCATATCTGGTGAATATGGAGGTTGCTCGATGGTATTTGTTGAGTGTTTGGTTAAAAATTCGTTCACAATGATGGCCTTGTGCGAAGGTGCATTATCATGGTGCAAAATCCAAGAATTTTCTTTCCACAAATCTGGCCTTTTTCGTCGGATTTGCTCTCTTAAACGCCGCATAACACTCAAATAATATTCCTTATTTACCGTTTGACCTTCCGGCAAGAATTCCGAGTGCACAACACCGCGATAGTCAAAGAAAACAGTCGACATGACTTTGACTTTTGAACGACTTTGGCGTGGTTTTTTCGGTTTCGGTTCAGTTGGAAGGCGCCACTCCGAAGCTTGTTAACTAGTTTGCATGTCAAACTCGTAAACCCACGTCTCGTCACCAGTAACAATGCGTTTCATGAATGTTGGGTCGGAATTGACTCGTTCTAGCATGTCCTCAGCGACTCTCATGCGATTGAGTTTTTGAAAAAAATTCAGGTCTTTTGGGACTAGCCGAGCGGCAACATGTTTCATACCCAAATTATTAGTTAAAATGGTACGGATCGACTCGTGAGATACAGAAAGTTCGGTGGCTATCTCTCTCAAAGTTGAATGAGGATTTTCAGTCACTATTTCCTTCACTTTTGCGATGTTAACTTCAGTTGCAGACGTTGATGGCCTACCAGAGCGAGGCAAATCTTCCATCACATCTCGACCGCTTTTGAACGCTTTGTACCACTCATAAGCACGAGTTTTTGATAAAGTCGATTCACCGTAAGCCTTCTGTAACATTTTCAGTGACTCCGAACACGATATTCCATTGGCAATGCAAAATTTAAGATAAACTCTTTGTTCGATGTTTTTATCCATTATGAAATTAGCAATACACACTAGATATGATATAACTAAAAATAGCACTGTATTTAATGTAAACAACAGATGCAACTCAAACTCCGCGCCAAAATGGAAAACAGTTGTTCCAATCTAACAACAACAAAAAAAACAAAAATTTGAATTTGGAACCATAAATAAATAATCCATTCCCGATACTTTTCTGACTGAATGTATGTATGTATTTAGTAAAATATTGATGTCATAATAATCAGAATCGACGTCAAGTATTTTGGCATAATCAAAAGGGAAAAAATCAATAAAGGAAATTTTTAGTTGAGTTTAAAATCACTTGCTAAAGACCATGTAAGTATTTAGCCTTTAGTGTGATGTTAATCATTATGATCGTCAAATGTATTCGCGATTGTTGTTTGTTCGCTAAGTTTCATCACTTGATTTCGTGTTATCACTCAGTTGCATACCCTGTACACTGACATTGCTGTAATGTCGACAAACATTCACCTATATTTAAGGATGGTTTTGTATTTTTTCTCACAGTATCCAAGTGACTTGTCAGTTAGATATCCTTTACAAAAAAAAAACAAGATGTTCACCGTAAGTACCTACTACATATAATTTGAACGATAAAATTTTTATGATATAAAGTAAAATAATTTTCTTATATATCCCTATCAAACACTTTGATTCTAACTTTTCAACTAACCACTCATTTTTGTGTTGATATGTCGGCCAATTAGAAAGTCAGCCAGTGTCCTCTTATGTTTATTGAGATTAAGTAAAAAGTGGCTCAGTTACTTTTTGTTTAAATGAGATGATGGTTGATTATATTTCCAGAAATTATTCGTCTTCGCCGCTTTCATCGCAGCGCTCACTGCACAAGAAAACGCCGACAAACAGCCCGTAGAAATAATAACGGAAAGAACTTTAGTCAAACCAGATGGATACGATTTTGAGTAAGTACGGTTTCAATTCATATAAAATACTTTACTGTTCATCTACAGAGCATACGTACATTACAAGGGCGGGCTATTCTTTAGTGGGATATTTTAATTATTAAAACTTATGATCAATCTCATAATTAGAATATGTCTTGTCTATGCTTGATTGTTTACTCATCACAAGTACATTTTGAGGTTTATTGGCCATTCCATTATCTTCTTACCATAAAGTGTTACCTTGCATAATATGACAAAGATCTTTTGGTTATATACCTAATGATTGGCTTAACGTTTAATTACTACGTTATAATACTAAGGTATATTTAAAAATCTTTTTTATATATTACATTTAAAGTCGCTTTTACGGCATCGTACCTAAAAGGAAATATGGGCCCTTATTACTAAGCCTCCGCTGTCAGTTTATCCGTCTGTTCGTTTGTCCATCTGTTCTGTTCGTCTGTCCGAGTGTCTGTCACCAGACTGTATCTCATAAACAGTGAGAGCTGGAAAGCTTATTTTTTTAATGGTCTATTTCCGTTGCCGCTTTAAGAACAACTAAAAAAAATAGATATAAAATGTTTAGGGGAGTACAATAAACGTGATGTTTTCGTATTTTCGCTCAATATTAATCACAGAATATTTTTCTCAGAATATTTACTTATTTATTTCCTTTCAAAATAAAAAAATTATAACAATAAAGTAATTTTTTAATGCGGCATCATACAACAAACATATTTTGTTTATCCACAGCGCCATCTTATTAATTTCTTTAAATTTATTAGGATGTCAAATCCTAAAAAGATCATGGTATGTATTGACCGCATTGTAGTTCTACCAATTTGCGCTAGATGGCATTGTTATAATGTTAAATGATGTAAATAATAATTATTTGGTTTTGATTGAAGCTGAAACGTGAATATAATTTTAATTAAGTGAAAGACGAGGAGTATGCTATACCTTTGCCGCAACCCCCGCATTACCCACATATTACTCTCTTCTTGCAAACTCATGAAGCAATACTAATGGTATAATTATAAATTCCTCAAAAAGTATTTTTATTTTAGATACAAAACTAGCGACGGCGTATCACGCCGGGAGGAAGGAACCCTGATCACCGTTGGCGACCAACAGGGTATCGGAGTGAAGGGGTCCTACTCCTACACGGCTCCTGACGGACAGCAGTACCAGGTCACCTTCACAGCTGATGATAAAGGATACAAACCACAGATTCACATCTTACCAAGCCAATAAATTATGTACAAAGTATTCTGCCTTTATTTTTGAACAATTAATATCTAATTGGTCTAAGGTTGAAAAACATCGATTGCGCCTATTCCCGCGGGATAACCCAAATATAGCCTAAGTATGTTCTTTTCCACGGTGTAGGTAAACTTATGCTTTAATATATATTAGTAATTATAAATATTATGCATACAGGATATAATTTGTTAATATTTCCATTCATTAATTTATAGTAAAATGGGCATGAATGTTGCATAAATAGACCGCAAAGATCCAAAGAAGCGAAAATGCGTTGTTTAATTGATAGGAAACTTAAATGTACCTATGCGTTTTATTTGAGAGGCAGATAAAAGAATCTTGGATTAAAATAATCATTTACCGCTTTGAACTCTTCTTGTTAATATACCTACTTTATCCGATCAAACGAGAAAGAGAGTGTGAAATAAAACATTTAAATGTTTTCATTATGAATCATTTACTTATTAACAACATGCACATAACAACTGTAACTATGGTGGGTGTTCACAGAGAGTAAGTATAAGTAGAGAATTTGTTAAATAGCTGATCAACTGATGATCAGCTGATCAATTGAATACTATATTATTACTTTTAGTATCGTTATTATATTATATAAGGTTGTTCTGCAGAGAAACACAAATAAAACAAAACCAAAGGGTAATATGTCATTTACAGCGAAAATCTATTTCTATGTCAAAGAGAGTCAGTGTCCACTTACTATTACAAAATATCACCAACATACTGCTTTTGCTAAATCGGATGTAAATTGGGAATGGTAACGGAATATGGCTGATAAAAGAGAAAGATAGAAGAAGAAATTAAATTTAAACTGTCATTGAAACGCAACAAATCATGTCCACTTTTGAGCTCTTAAGGCTTGGTAGCATTCCATCAAATATTTAAACTATTAGACCCGGATGTTGTTGCAAAAGATTCAAAGATAAGAGTATGCAGATATTACACAGACACAAACCCAAATTACATCTTTATCACTTACGGTATAGACAGAGCTTATATTCGGAACATTCAAAACGCTTGTTTGGATGCATGAAAGTGATATTCAGGTATCGTTACAGCGCATCCGTAATTTTGTTCCTGATTGTTTAATTTGTCTTTGAATCTTAGTAATATGCACTGACATGATTGTCCTTGTACGAGGTCCACGAAATTGCAAGGAATTCTTGAAGTCTTCTTAATTTAATTATTTTTTCCGAAAGAATTGTCACCGATAATATTAATAATTACTAATCATCTCTTGTTCAGTATGCTTCCTGCAGGAGCTTTCAAAAAGAGCATTTACAAATACACCCCTTTGAACCTAAATATCATATTGAACGATATGACAGACAGTAAGACATTAAGACACATTTTAACTTTAAATTTTAATGATTGAAACTATATTATTTTCTAAAAATTTTATATATTTAAAATAAGATTACCTACAGTCTTGGTTTAAAATGGGAGAAGTTTAAAAGATATTATATAAATTAATATAACTTGATAGAAGATAAAATCAAGTCATATTGATATAAATTTTGAATATAGTTATAGAGATGATTGCCAGAAATTTTGTACTGAAATTCATTTACAAAAGTCTTCAAAGCTGTTTGCCATATTGTTCTCGGCATCAATAAAAAAGACGACTAAGGGATAGGCTTAACTTGGGATTCTTCATTAGGCGACGGGTTAGCAACCTGTCACTATATGAATATTTAAATTCTATCATTAAGCCAAACAGCTAAACGTGGCCTATCAGTCTTTTCAAGACTGTTGGCTCTGTCTATCCCGCAAGGGATATAGACGAGATTATATGTATGTACGTATATAATTCTTAAAAGCTTTGGATTTATTTTATTATAAAGAATATTAAATGTTAGCACATGAAAAACATTATTGGTTTAAAATTTTTCTTTGTGAATTTTTCTAATCGTTCAGAAAAAATGAAAGCTACTTAGATAATCACGTAAAATAAACTTAAATGTCAACACATGTATTTCTTAACTGTTTGATCCGTAGATCCTTTTCCTGTCTTTTTTTTAAAGCTAGCTTTATTTTGTTATCATGTAGGAAAATTCTTTTAACTTTTTAACAAATAATAATATCATAAAGAGGTAAATACGTTTATTTTATTCACATCTACGAGTTACATGTCCACATTTAGACTAGAAAATATAATTCACTTAACATTACATTATTTGGTTTTAGCGATTCTGATAAAATTACTTTTAGTATTGTGCAGGCTGTTGTTGTTGCTGTTGTTGCGGTTCTTGTTGTTGCTGTTGTTGTTGGTCATCTCCGGTGTGTTCTTTTGGTTGGTAGCCGTTCTTATCAGCTACGAAGGTCACTTGTATGTGCTGGCCATCGGGGGCAACGTATTTGTAACTTCCCTTCACAGACAGACCTTGCTGATCCGTGTCGTTTTTGTACTCGCCTTGTTCTTGTCTGGAGGTACCATCGCTGGTCTCGAACCTTAAGAAAAAGAACGATGTTATTAGAGGTAGAAAGAGTTAATTAATATTATAAAAGTAGTTTACATACAGTTTTTTTTGTTTAGGTACTGAAATAAAGGTGAAATAAAACTCGTTAACAAACTTGACTCGTCATTCTACCTATTCTATTTAACTTACGACTTTTCAAACCACACTTTTTTTCACAAATTATGATTTTTTTTGATATAAACACGATGATAAACACAATTCAAGATATTTACTTTTATTTAAGTAAGTACCTACACAAATAAATGGACTATTGGTAAGACCTCTACTAAAATTATAGAGATTTTGTTCAAAATTGAAGCTACAATAGTACGTTAGATTCATTTTCACATCAAAAATCCCTATTAATGCCTTCTCATCGAAACTAAATTGACGAATAAAAATAGTACAAAAGTTATTAATTACTTACATAAAAAACTATTTGTGTAAACAAACATAGCTAAATTACTTGTAATACCATTCAAGGATTCTTATAAAAAGTTGTTAAAGACGTAATATATTCTCAATCCCTCATAATGCGCGCAAATAATTTTCTGTTAAAAAAACACATTACCTTAGTTTAATGTAAGATGAGCAATGACCTTAACTACTTCAAATGATCATAAATAACTTGTCCTCAGTAGCATATACATATGTGCCCTTGCCTAAATTATTCGTTTATATGATGTCAATTATTTATTACACACACATTGTAGGTACAAAGGTGTTTTATATATAAAATTTAAAGATTACCATAAATTCCGCAATGAAATAATACTATAAAAGTGGTAATTAGGTACTGGTGAATGTGACAGCGCAACTGATTGTTGTAACATTATAGTTTTTCATAATGCAACTAGATTTTAAATTTATTTGACTGCATCAACTTTAACTGTTTTTTAAATAGAGGTAAAAAATCTTGGAATGAGTTTTATCCAAAATATTATAGAAATTTTTCAAGTAAAGTATTATTAGTACAGCAATAGTAATTCATTATGACATTTGTTAATTCATATTTCTTCTCAAGGCAATAAATTAGTCTAGGTATTTTTCAACAAAAAGACGTATTGATATATTTAAAAAGTATTACTTGTTTAAGTGACTTACTCAAAGTTGTATCCATTGACGTCTACTTCAGAGTCTTGCTTGACAATCTGGACTGTCTGTTGTTGTTGTTGGCTAGGGGCAGCAGCATCTTGGGGAACAGCGCATACTGCTGCTAAGGCTGCCAATGCGAAGATGGTCTGGAAAAAGTAAAGTTTTTAGTACATAAAAATTTATATTAAAACAATATTATACTTATAATAATACAATGAAAATGGTTAAAGAACTTGAAAGTCCTGCTGCTAACATAAGTTACGTATAAGAGAGCACCATTTACGTGTATTTAGAAAAATTTATTCATTTAAAATTGGATTATTTTTTTATATTCATGTATGATATGTGTGAAGCTTAACTCATTAATTATAAATATTTTAAAAGAAATAAATAACAATTATAATGTAAATGTAATAGCAAATGAATGGTATAGTTTTAGAAAAATAGCAAGTAGAGACGCGAAGTTCCTTCCGTGAAAAACTTCGTATCCGTTCAAAGTTTTCACGACACAAGTATGCAACTTACAATTTTCATCATTTTGAAGTTTAGTGAATTTTAAGGTGTATATGATAGAACGAGTCCTAAACGACTATACTTCTGAGTGACTTTCTGAGCTATAAATATCTTTTCAAGTATTGACAATTGCTTGTTTCGAAGTTTCATTGTCAGAGGAGGTGTTAATCAGAACAATGCAAACAGTTTATTTGGTGATCCCCGAAATGTTACATGGATTTGTCAATCATGTAAATTGTTTGCAGTCGGTGGCCGTGCGTGCAACACTTAACCTAATTATCGAGAAGATGGTGGTCATATGATTGGTAAGTTTTTTTTTATAATTTATTACAAAAAAAAAACTTACCAAAGACATACATTGAACTACGCCGCACTAAAAATATACTTAAGCTTTCTCTATAAAAATTTTACAGTTTTATGTTGCCCTACATACATGTTGTCCAGACTTAAAAGCTATTCATTGAAATGCGTTGAGTTATTCCAGAGAAGACAGAAACAAACAGACAATAATATTCCTTATTAACGTTGGTAAAGTTCCTTAACCAATAGAAATACACCCTGTATGAATGAAAGTCTGATATATATACATATGATCACGTTTATATCCTTCAAAGGGTAGACAGAGCCAACAGTCTTAAAAAAGACTGAAAGGCATAGCTAGTTTCTAGCCCATCACCTAAAAACATCTTAAGTTTTTTGTTCAATAACTTTTTATCTATATACATATTATATTTCACCTGCCTCTATTTTTATCTCCTGTAGAATGTATACCTACTCATCTAGGCTGAAATATACCTGCTATATAGATACAATATTATAACCGTTGATTTAATCCTGATCTCATCAGTCAGTAAAAGTAAATAAACATAGAGACACTGGCGACATAAACAAATGTAATGATATTCGGTTCTGAGGTAACCCACACGATGCAATATTGCTATTGTCACATTAATGTAGTTTTATGATAAGAAAATTATTGTGTTATTAATGTGAAGTACGTTAAAAGTAGTTTATTTTTGTATCCATTAAAATCAATATCCTACAAAAAGACAAAATATTATACTTGATAATTAGCAGAAAAAGCATCGCCTAAAAGAAAAATTTCAAGTTGTTCCAAAAATTCCAAGTCCCTGTAAGTTTATAGAAAATAACAACATCGTCTCTTTTCCGTGGATTTTGTAAAAGGATGCACTAGTCTGGTAGAAACAATAAAAAAAATATAAACCAGGGTCAATCTATGCGGGAAACAGTTAGCACACGTTATTTTTCGTTAGTTACCAGATGTACCTAAACACGATGATATTTAAAATTATTACGTAAGTCCTTATGTTCTAGCGAGTAAACACTAGCTGAACTCGTTGTAATCATTTACATTAAGTATATAATCAGCGGAATGGCTTAGTAATCAATCCTTACAGAGATGAGGTAGTAATAACAATTAAGTATATTATTTAATTTAAAACTTTAGCTTCTGTGTATTAACCGTGGTGTTACTTAATCCAGTTTCAACATCATCCCATAGGTACCTAGATAGATAGTTATAATACATTTGTCACTTTTGGTAAGTCAGTCCATGACCTGACCTCTCCGTGACAAGACCAAGCTTAATTTGAATATATAATATTAAGTGGTATATTCAGTTGTCTGGATGCATGATGTGCCCTTACTCTCTCATTTATCCCTGACAACGGCTGGTTTTATTTTTCGTTTTTACTATTTTATTGTAGGTTTTGATGAATTTTGACGAATTTTTATGGTTTTTATGCTGATTGTTTACTATACTTTTATGGTTTCCCTGAGATTTTGGTGATTTTTATGTTTTCTTTTATTATTATTTTTAACTGTTTTTCTGACGTCCACTGAGCACTGCTCGGTCATCCAGGTACTTATACCTAAAACCAATTACAGTCGCAACTCTTTAACGTATATTAACTCAACACTCTCAGCGAGTGTAGAAGTAATTATTACCATATCTGTTCGTTTATTTTTCGCGGTGCAAAAGTTTTGTAATTTTGGTACAAAATATCACTATTTAATTTAACAATTAAGAAAAACAGTATAATTTAATCTGCTTATTTTCTTACTTATTGACTTAAAATACGTAACATTTATCCTTGATTATTTTTGTAGATGATTTTTTTCATCTAAACTGATCTTTATCATATCAAATTGCTTCAACAAAATATGTCGTCGCTATCTCGACTTTGATCAATTGTGAAAAAATATAACTGCATATACATACCCACAACATCCTCAGAAGCTAGTTTTATTTATTATACATTATTTTCGTATGTTATAACCGCAGGTCAAGGCATACCATAATGTGGTTGAATTAATTTAAAATGTACAAGCGAAACACTGTAGTTTTACGACACATTGAACCTTAATTTGATAAAATAGGACGCCTTTAATGAAAATGTATGTACGTCTATTAAACATCATCAATGTTGATTTACTTTTAAAATTACCATTTAAGATTAATATATATATAATGTATATCCAAGATATATAAGAGATAACTACATTTTCTTTATTTTAGAAACTAACACTTGTCGTTGCAAGACCATGAGTACCTAACATTTGAAAGTAAATAAACTATAGAAACAATAGTTAGATTCGTTATAAATTGACGATGAACTTTAAATGTAAATAAACGTTACCTTGAAATTACTGTGAGTAAAATAGAATCTTCAATTAAATATACATTAGGCAAGTAAACACTCAACGCAATTTTTATCAAAATTATCCTCAGTACTACCTAACTGAACAAAAAATATCCAACAAGAGCACAATTTTTTCTATACGAATATACAAAATAAACTTTTCTATGTATTATGTCGGTAAATTGCAAAAATTAACACAATTAAACAACCAATCACGTTGACTTGAAACTGTAATTTATCTTTAGCTATTTATGTAACTGATGTTATGTTTATATTGTTTCACAATATCTCAAACATTTTTTTATTTCCGCATCAATATCCAATAAAAACTGCCTAAGATATAACGAAGTAAATAACACATTACTTGGGCGAGTCTATTTGTTTGACAGCTACCTTAACAATTATTACGTTTATGTATATGATATCTTAATAAAAGTTATTCTATATTATTTTATTATCATATCATAATGGTATGGGTTCTTTAAATAATTTTGAATTTCTTAAATTGACTTTTCCATTATATTTTTAATGAACATGAAACATCTATTTTACCAAATTTAAACTACAAAATTCACAAGTGTAATTAATCGATTTTTTTTCTATTATGTCATTAACTAATTTATGTTGTTTTATGTTTTAACTGAAATTTACTATACAGCACAAATAGTTATAATGACGTAAATATCTTCTAAATATAGTTACTTAGAAATAGGCGCCTAGCTAGTATTGATTTTATTTTCGTCTATTGCCAAGGTTAATATTCCCAGTTTTGTTGTAATCTTATTATTTTAATTGTAGATGTTACGCATGATCAAACTCGAAGGAATATAAAAACAAAGCAATCAAACCATTTATTAGATATGCTAAGGCTTGATTTCATATCTCAACATCAGGTACAAAAAATCACAAATCACATCAAAGTAGCTTCAGTATAATTAATTCCAATATTTTCTTTTTGTTTTCCTGACTTTAGATATTTTGTTTGGCCATTTGGATGTTAATATAATAATGCGTGGCGCATAGTACTTAGGATTTCTATATGCCATTACACATCACATAAAGTAACCCAATAAATCGAATTAAAATATTTTGTTGCACTATTTTTACCTAATATAGGTAGAACATAAATCAGAAATTGCTTTTTCAACTTTTACACTAGACGTGTTCCAAACTGGATCTAGTTTCCATTTCAATTTAGTTTAGCGTTATGCTTTGCACCTTGGATAGCATTTACGACTTTAAAAGGAAAGATGTGGTATTTACTCTGCATTTCATTAAAGAAAAGTATGAAACTTGTGAAAATTGTTTAATAATTTGTGAAAATAGTTCTGCGCTTATTTACTTAAAATAATGAAACATTTTCCTTGCCTTGAATGTGCAATTTTTATCTAAGTACGAATTATACGAAACCAAAAAAAAAGGAATAATTATTTTTTGTTTTTTAACTTTAAAGGTAAAAAGTTACCTTCATCAAATGGGGGCTAAAGTCAAGAATAAAAGATTAAAAAATATGTACGAAGCTAAATAAGTATGCAAAGATCGTGGCAAGTAAAAAAGTCAATCTCTGCCTGTCGCTTCAGGAGAGGGGTGTGATTTACGTATGTTTTTTTGCTTAATTATTTTATAGGTACGACATTCTCGATCTTTTAATGAAGAAGCTGACTAAAATAACAACACATAGCCCCAAACTTGTTGATAACTTATAAAGTACTCTAGGGGTGTACTAAGAGAGTATTTTCCAAAATTGCCGCGTGAAAGGAAATGACGGCTTTTAGCTTTACGCTGGTAATGTCGCATGTATCTACTAGTATACTATCCAATACAATACAAATTATTTTTATTGCCCATAAAAAATGCATTAAATGTGGTGGTATCATATAAATTGTTAATAGCTTTGCTTTTTAAAGTTATCTTCTATATAATAACTTGGTTTTTACTCTTCTTTGCTGCCGTTTCATTCAAACAGAACACCCACATACTTTTGGAAGCACATTGCTTCTGGTTCTCAAATATTTGACGAAGCTTTTGCAAACATGTGTCATCATGACAATAAAGTGAAGCTTTTAAATGAGCCCATTGTGTTTCACTCACGGACTATTACTCAACACTTGTCGCACCTGCATTGTAGGTAATCCTAATTATATTTCGTTATCAACGTTTCATTAGTTAGTGGCTTATTGGTAGTTATGTTTATTTTGCTGTTTATCATTAGGATGGATTTGCTTGATGAGCAGGTTCAAATCTTACCGCGGATATGTATCAATAACACTTCATATAGGTACTAACTTGCTATGAGGATACTATAATACGTTAGTTTTATTGCTAACCGATGCTCTTATGTCAAGGGAAAACATTTTCAGGAAACTTATTTATGACTTATATATTGATTGGTAATCCTGATCCAGTAATGGTAAAGGTTCCTTAAAGAAGGTTGTGGAGATTTGTGTAAAACCCTGAATGCACACTCCCAAGATCATGGTCAATGTGGTAATAGGCAAACTCAAACCGAGACTAACCCCAAGAATAAATTGAATTTGTTATATTCGAGTGAAAATTAGAGATAATTTTCTAATTTTCACTCGAATATTTCAATTAAGGATTGACAATTTAAAGAGAATATTTAGGGACTAGGTTCATAAAAATGTTTTGCATAACTGAGCCGCTATCACACAATTGATCTGACATAAAGTTAATGTAAATAAAATATAAGATATGCATCTTTGTATTAATTAAACATTCCGCATGTAAGAATTTTTTTAATAGATATAATTATAATGACAAATAATGTACAATAAAGCTAAATTAATCTTACTGTCGTAAGCAAATTCCAAGTTATGACTGACAGTCCAAACAAATGAGTTACCGAAAGTTTTGTAAAGGCAGAAACGAAGATCGTCATGGTGACGGACAGCTAACGCCGCGGGCAACGCTAAGCCATCCTCTGTGATGTCATCCTCCTGCAAGTGCACCACTGTGGGATACAAGGTATATAATAAGAGAGATCCACACTACTTGCTCATTCGTTAGTTTGTGCTCAACACGAAAACTTAGCAAGATGCTTAAATACGTGAGTCGCAATTTTTCTAAGTTATTACAATAAGCAACGAAGGTCACAGTTCTGTTTGTATTCCGATTCATAATCACTGTTTACAACCTGTTACGAAAGTGTGTCGTGACTTTTGTGATGCATCTGTGGGGCAACTATTAAGGAGGACGTTGCGGATGGATCTCGTAAACTGAGTTTATGACAAACTCTGAGTTACGGTTTCATAAGCGGTCAAAGTTTATCAACATAATTATTTAATTATCTCGCCATAACATAGGTTTCATCTAACGGTTTTTTAGAAAACCTGTAGTTGCAAACTAAAAGGAAGATTTGCTCAAACCTCAATATTAAATAGGAATTTTCCATCATCTTTGCATGTTGCAACGCCATATCGTATAAGTTAAAAGTAATGCATAATTACATGTAATATATTTTACTTGAAGATTTTTAATTAATTGTCAAAAATACCCTAAACCGACAAGGCTGCATGAAGAGATGAATGTGGATGTGGTAAAAAATAAATCTTGCCAAGTGAAAAGATGTAGTCTCTGCCTACCCCTTTGGGAAAAAGGTTATTTTTGTGTGTACATATGTATGTACTCCTATTGTAAAACAACTTGTTTGTATTATCCAGGTGACAGTATTGTGCGTGGTCGCCGCGCTGAGCGCAGGCGCACCCCAGCCCCAACAGAACCCTCAGGAAGTACAGATCCTTCGTTTTGACAGCAATGTTGAACCCGACGGCTACAATTTCGCGTAAGTTTAATAGTTATAGTTTATATATATATTTTTTACATTCCTTTATTTTTTTATTTAATCAAAAAATATTACAGGTTAGGAATTAAAAGTTGAAGATTTGTTAATAACTTAGTCAAAATTGTAAAATGGTAGTGTTTGTTTTTCCCAAAATCTAATTATTGTCTCTTTTTTATTAGAAAGTTTAACTCTTGCAAAATTCGTAGTACTAGGATTTCTTACTTACATTTATTCTAATGTTTAAAACTAAATAAACGAAAATTTTAATAACTCTTAACTTACAATTTCGTAATTTACAGTTAAGTAAAAATTGTGAAAAATTCCGAGCTGTAATTTACATACAATTGAGACTTCAATAATTTGTATGTTAAATCATTAAAATTCGTTTCAAGAAAATGAAGGATTCCGCTTAAATGTTAAAATGACACACGTATAAAAACGGAGCCACGTTTATTAATTGAAATTTATAATTATATAAAAAAAAATATTAACTAGTTAAACATTGATTGACGACTGAATTGGTACATCTTAAGCCTTCAATAGATTTAAGTATAGTATTTGTAGGACATACATATAATCACGTCTATATCCCATGCGGGGTAGACAGAGCCAATAGTTTTGATAAGACTGATAGGCCACGTTCAGCTGTTTGGATTAATAATATTATACGATTGAGATTCAAATAGTGACAGATTGTTAACTCATCGCCTAAAAAAGAATCCCAAGGTTATCCCAAGGCGACTAAGGGATAGCCCTTAGTCGCCTTTAACGACATCCATATAATAACATTAAAGGCGACTAAGGGCTATCCCTTAGTCGCCTTTAACGACATCCATGAGAAAGAGATGGAGTGGTCCCTATTGCTACATACATGGTATTTGTAGTACCTATAGTAGTATTAATTAGTGTATTGAGTAAATCTGTGTACACCAATAGAGGAGAATATGAGATGATGTTTTGTACACAGCAAGAGAATACGTTATAATTGAATGCTGCTATTAAAGAGCAAGTAATCTTTGACAGAAAATAGCGTGAAAGTGAAAATTTAAACATATTTTTTTTTTTCCAATAGATACGAAACAAGCGACGGAACATCCCGTCAAGAGGAAGGCAAGATCGACAACCCAGAATCCGAAAACGCCGCTTTAACAGTCACTGGACAGTACGCATATGTCGCGCCTGACGGAAAACACTACACTGTTACATTTACAGCAGGCCCTAACGGATTCCAGCCCAAAACCTCCCTCGGACAAAAGTAAATTTGAACCACTTTTGAGACGATATTTCTAGATAATTCAAGCGCAATTTAATAGTATCGAAAATTGAATGAACGCCATGTTTGTTTAAGAATCATCTTAAATTGCTACTGTGTTAATTAAGCTTTTGTGTATGGTCCATGTAAATACTCTGATAACATTCATCCCTAATGAACATTTTCCCGATAGCTATCCGCTTATCGATCTCAGCTGTATTCTGTCTGAGCATAAAGAAAGGGAAATGCGAATTTTAAGTTCTTGTGCCATAAGAATACCTTTTTTACTTTTATAATTTTGTAAAGACTCATGTGATATTAATAAAGTTTTTAAGAAAATTAAAACAGTCTTCTTTCTTCAAAAATGTTGATTATCTTCATCACATTGGTTTCTCTACATTTTCTGTTGTTAGCTTCAGTAATTTCTAAGCCCGCTTTAGATATCATCATCATCATCCTCCTTGTGTTAGCCCCGGTTGTGTCCTTTACTTCTTTACTCTCAAGAATGAAGCCCAAGGTCCGTCTATGGCCCTGTTGCTGGATTAAGTATTTCAGGGTTATACAAAAAGGGACTCCAAAAACTTTGCAGTGCTATCTTACCTATCAGCAGAATGTGCAGTTTTCTCAAAGTTTTTTTTATCGCCGTTAGATCATACTTATCAAATTTATATTTATAAATAGGAATTACCCTCCATGCCGTAAAAAGATTTAACGTTACACGTGACGTAAAATTGAACGTGACAACATCAATTTCGCACTAGTCACTAGTGTATTTTGAATTGCATGGTAGAGACCATTACGAAAGGGCCGAATTTTAATTAACCCACGGCTGTATTAAATTTTAATAAACACTTTATAAAAAAACTGAGTTCAGGACTCAGTTTTTTTTTAACTGAGTCCTGAATGCATTTAAGTAAATAAAATACTTGTGTGATCTTATAAGATCTTCATCATTAACTCCATACTTATTTCCATAATCGTGATATAAATAATTCAAAAAATTATATTTTTTAATAAGTATCTGTATATAACAATTATTTTATATTGTGATAAACACTGCTTGTGGACGAAGCGAAAGAAGTATGCAGAGATCGTGGCAAGTGGAAAGAGGTAGTCTCAGCCTACCCCTCCGGGAAAGAGGCGTGATTTTATGTATGTATGTATGTATAAACACTGCTGAGAAGAACTAATAGTGCAGATAAGAATGTCTCTACTTTATTCTTTAATTTTTCATAGGCTAGGGCCCTCCCGTAAATGCTTAATTGAATATTAGTTTAAAAACAACATTTACTCGTATTTTATATTTCGGTATAAATAACAGATTCCTATATTTTCATAATTTTAATTCATAAGCTTAATTCTCAAGGACTGTCTCTTATTACAAAATATAATTAATTGAACTGTTCACAAAACAACATTATAATAATTAGATTTGTATCCAATCATCTTTATGATAAAGTGCAAAAACTACTCGGCCGCGTTCCGACAAAAAAGATATTGCGGGTTTACCTTGTTATTTGTCTAGTAACTATATCCAATAATTTCAAAATTTTACCATAAATTATACTATGTAAGTATAGGAAAAACTTATATCTTTTTAAATGGAAGGTAGTAGGTAGATAATCTGTATTCAAAACAAATAGAAATGGATGATTGAAAAGTGAAACAACTCATACAAAATAGTCATAACAAGTTACGATTTTGTTTAATAATATTTCATTATTTGTTATTAATTATAAATAATATTATTAGTTTCCATCAAAAGTCGAGGACGCTGTATTGATGTTAATTGTAGCTCTTTATTAACAATTAAAGATAGGATGGCATAAAAGGAATTAATTGATTTCTCCACCAACAAACCTATCATTAATTACCATTTTTACATACATACACAAAATCACGCCTCTTTCCCGGAGGGGTAGGCAGAGACTTCCTCTTTCCACTTGCCACGATCTCTGCATACTTCCTTCGCTTCATCCACATTCATAACTCTCTTCATGCAATCTCGGCGGTTTCGGGTACTTTTGACTTGACTTGATAATTTGATCATACCATTCTTCAAGCCCAAAAAATATTTGCACAAATGTAACAACATATCTCCCCCGCCTTCGTCATTACAACGAAAGATCGTACTTAAAAAGAAGTCTAGCACAACCTACAAGTAATGAAGAACACGACCAAGAAGCTTCTTTCTTAATCCTGGTTACTTTTCTGAAGAGGGGCCCGGAGAGCGTCTTCTGACTATGTTTCTGGATTAGGTAAGCCAGGCTTTTAGACGAAGCGAGTCCCAAATGACCTCCGCAACCAGTGCTGGGGAACCTAACTTATGTGTGATATTGTTAAAGCTACATTAGATAAATGTGCTTATTCTTTGGTCGTTCTTTACGACATCCATGAAAAAGAGATGTAGTATTTAAAAGTATTGCGAACTACACAGCACAAGGTAGTATCTTTTAGTATTTGAATAAGCCCACATAATCAATGTTATTATTTGAAGTTTTTTTGACGTTGAATTATAAAAAAATTAGTGGGTATATTACAATTTTTATTACATAACGGATAACAATAGTTATGATGCAATTAAACATGCAAATGCATTTTATATAGCTGTACGCCCACTTCAAGTCATTAAATGCCATTTACACCTAGATGCAATATGTTAGGCCTTAGTGTTTACATGCTGCGACTTTACATCCATGCATACGCACATTCGTACAGATGTTTCGCAAATCTAACTATGTATGTAAATGCCAAGAACATCACAGTCTTCTTGGAATATAATCATAATACGAAACGCAACTTTATCATTTTGGAATTTTATTGTAACCTTCACTTTAATTACGTTATTCTTCTATAATTAATCACCATTTTTTACGATTGTCCATCAACAGTCGTAGACAAGTATGCCGAAATCTGATTACCTGCGATAGAATTCTTCATCCAATGTTATGGGTTATTCCGATAACTTGCGTTAAAAATATTTGTAATGATCTAACTAGTTTTAGTCCTACAACGTGTCCTCACGTCTCTGAAGAGGTCCTGAGTTCGCTTATGACTACCTACGATCCGAGAGTAGGACAGTCAGTGGAAGCAATTCTTGTTTTATCTCTACGACCTTGGTAGAATGTAACCCTTACACTATTATAGATACACATACAATTGCCTGAAAGTAAAGGTTTCTCTTCTTCGTTCTCACCAAACCTATAATCGAATTTTCATTAAAGTAATTACTTTAACTTTAATACATATATTGATATACTTTATTATTAATTTTATTGAAAATTGAATGTATAATGGATTTCAAGGTTTACCCACAAATGCTTTTAATAACGTCACATATTATTTATTATTTGCTTTACTACTATGTATCTCAAAGTCCAACATTTTATTTAATACTGTTTCTTGCATGAAATAATACATTATGACAGTGTATGAAATAACTAATTCTCTACGTACAGTCGACGTAGAGCACACAACATTTTCACGATAGGAAAAATAGTTATTGCATATCGCACAACAATTATATTACGAATGAAAACAAATTTAGAAATCAAGTTGAAGATAGATTCCCCGACCTCCACAAGAACGTTACGCTTCCAGGATAAAAATTAAGACGATGGAGTCACATTCAAAGTAACAATCGAAATTCCGCAACGTATTTCTGAGGAAATTGACGTGTGTAATGCACTTTAAGAGCATGTTTTTGATAACTTGATCCCTTGGGGAAATTGACAAACCTTACCTTTTGTAAAACATCAAAATTTTGCTGACCTTGCGTGGCCAATATAGCTGATACTCAAGGATCCACCTGTTTTATAAATTGCGCAATAACTCAAGTATTGTCATCTCCGTGTAGAGACGAGTGTGTTTGAGAACCTTCGTTATGTCACATTTATTTAAAATGGTTACAAAATCATTTTGACGAAACATGTAACCTTTTGTGTCGTAGTTAAACTCTGACCGGGTCAACCAACTTCTCACTAAATGCATTCAGTTTGCTAACTAGCTTTGCTAAAATTTAACCTCTCATTTAATATTTGCTCTTTATCATTCCACTGTATTTAGTATGTCAGGCCTATCTAGATGATTCGAGAGAAAAAATAAAATTCAAATTCAAATATTGTTGATGTTGATCGGTACTTTTGCAATACACGCTAGGAGGAAAACAGATATTGTTTGTTCTCGGCTTGATAGAAAATAAACTTAATCATCAAGTGTCCGTTGTAAGCTCAAAATAATAATAAAGACTTGGCAAAATGGATTCACAAATATTAGAATTTTAGGTAACTGCATTAAAAATATTATTATGTTTCAGGTTTATTAATATCAGTAAATTTATGAAAGTTTATGTATATCTTATTAATTATGTACCTACACAAGCCAATGCCTTTCTTTACATTTTCCTGTCGTTGCCCTACTGGAAGAAATTTCTCTAGAAATAAGTAGTAAGGTAAATCTCTCTTTAGTTTAAGTTCTATTCTTATTTTTTTCCTTTATGTACATAAATATATAAAAAAATAAAATGACTGTTAGAATACATACAGGAACCTGAACAAATTGAGTCAAATGATCACCAAATAAAATATTTTCATGAGTACGAGTCGAATTTATAAGAACAAAATATTTAAATACAATTATAATGAAATTATTTTATAATATATAAGTTAGTGGTAATTGTAAATTCTATTCTGTTTATGCACTGGCGGTTGGGTGCCTTGGTTCTTGTTCATCGTGCTGCTCCAAAGGGAATTCAGTAAGTTTACGGGGTTCAGGAGCTACTTCTGCGGTCGTCGGCAGTTCGGTAGTTGTGGCTTCTTCAGCAGTTGCTGTCTCAGTTTCTTCTTTTACATCTTCATTTTCAGGGGCTTTTGGCAAATGATCTCCGTCGACTTTGTGTCCTTCGAGGCCCGTGGTGTATTTAGTTTTATAAGAGATACCATCGTCTCCAATGAAGGAATATTCTCTCTCATAAATCAATACGTAATCCTTGCCATCAGGATCGGGTACCAGGCGGCCGCGTTCTTCGTAAGTGATTCCTTCTGCCGTGACATATCGTAAGGCATATTGTCCGAAGTCATCGTGGATTTCCTCATGGTGAATGGCCGGGAGCGCGCGACGGACATCTGTCTCGGAGAGCGTCGGAGCGCCTCGGACCATTGCGACGAATAGACATAAAAGTGTTACCTGAAAAGTTTATGGCAATATTATTCACTTTCCTAGGAGATTTTAACTCCTTCAGGAAAAATACACAGCTGAGTCAAATCATGACTGTTAAAATACGGAGTAGTTAATTTGGGCTTCGTCTAATTATTTACCACTAATTTTAAAATATACTTAATTTATTAATAAGTAAGTCTAAAAATATAAATGAGAAAAAACTTACACTGTTCATATTGTTCTGATTTTTTTTCCACTGCAACACTCGTTTAACCTCTGTCTATATTCTGCTAAATGTAAATAAATGATAAAATTATTTCTTTTATAAGATTCCTAATGTCTTATCTAATTAATTAATTAGAACCATTAAACATTTAGAATATCAATAATTATAAGTAATATTATTAATGGATCAGAGTCCAACCTAATGATATGCTTAGCTAGATGAAAGTAAATTAATGAATTAATTATGTCATATAGCCCACCACAATAATAACATGAGGCATTTAATACATGCAATATCTAGTTTACAAGATTGATTCTTATTAGTTTGAGACCTAGCGTTTTTAACACATTTTCAAAGGTAGTACATACCAGTACATATCACTAAATATCACCTTTACGGGATAGACTCGAGAAGACTCTAGAATAAGTCTCGAGAAGACTTGAAGGCAAGTTCAGTTGAAAAGTTTCATAATGGAATTGAGTTTCAGATAATGGCCCATCGCCTGAAAGAAAACCCAAGTTTATGAACGTCCACTTTTATTGACTTTTACAATCTAGAAAGAAGAAGCAGCCCTTAGTAAAAGTTGGTTAATAAATTAACAAGTCTTGTTACATTAACACGTGGCACATGGGAGAAAAATACATGTTTATTTTAAGGTAGGTTGAGGGACTACTAAAATGACCGTTCTTGCACCGCCTTATTTCTATAAGTTTTTTTCTTATTTTCAATCCATATAATAAAAAATATTACTTTATAATAATAACATATTATTTAAACTAGGCAATGTACCAACCAGTGCCTGTATTACCTTTCATAGCAATTGCATTCAATACACTGCTCTAACAAAAAATCAATGGCAAAATTATATTTAAAGAGTGATGTTCGCCTTATTCTAGCTGCGCACTAGGGCTTCACTCTGTTGGAAATTTCGGGAAAAATGTACTTATTATGTTATTCCCGTATCATACTCTATTTATTCTATTATTCTCTACCCGTACACCAAATCTCAAAAAGCCGTCCATTAGATTTTGCGTGAAAGAGTAACAAGCATCATTTTACTACATCTTTAACTTCCGCATTTAATATATTTTAAAAATGTGTTAGAAAGATAATCTGTGTTGAGTTATCTTCAAATGTTAGACTGTACAAACGACGCCTGTTAAGAAATTTTTCTTTACGCGGATTAATGTTATAAGTATTTTGGTTTTAGCTTTACCTATGTATATATACACAGGTAAACCACAGTTTAGAAAGAAACAATATACTAACATAAAGCCAGTCTCGTTTTAAGGTACCTGCATTATTATTTATATACAGTGACAGGACAGCCTTAAAAACGCAGCTGAAATTTTTAATTACTTAAATAATGTAGGCTTAACGTGGTCTGAATCATTCTGTGGAAAATATTCAACTTTGTACAGTTCTACAACTTTGCCGTGCAATACTTTCAGTAAACGTTTGTTCAAAGTTATAAAAGTTTTTCCATGTCTTTATTAAACTAGTTTTAATACAATGCAAATTTAATATCCATGTTGGTAAACTTAATCAACTCAACATTAAACTATTCTCACAACTTTGCGCCTTTCCTATTGCACCCTCCACCACAGTGATTCGGGGCCTGGGGTCCGCTTTCTTTAACTCGTTTAACATTAAACTAATAATTTCCCCCAGTTTCAATTTATTTAACTGACTTCAGTGCTAAGTTCTCTCTCAATATCTCTTCTCGTAATTCGTGCTGACGCCAGGAGATGTCGATGATAATTTAGAATATCAACGTGATCCAGAATGGACAGGCCAGGAGTATGATGATCTATGATAGCAATATAATTCAGTAGCTCATAACCCTTTCTAACTTTACAATTTCCTAATATCTCTTTTTTTCTTTTGTTTGTAATTATGGTATCTTTAATTCATAAGATTATACCAGTAACTCTTTGATTCAATAAGTATATACGGATTACATTGAAATATGCAATTAAATGACATTTAAATACAATAGGCCTGTTATCGCCTAGATCGTCTCAGTAAATAATCTGCTTCGTGTCGTAAAGTCATCAATCGTGACCAAACCTTCCTGAGTTTCTTGTATTCCCTCGTCTTGCATAGGTCACTCACGAGGTGATAATAAACTTACTTCTTAATGGCAAGTTGACTTAGCTCTAAAATTGTTTCGTGGGACACATTAAAACAATTACTTTTTTTATATATAAATAAGAATTTTCTCATTAAATTGATAATTTTGCAACATGTTTCGTCAAAACTAAACCAGTCAATAGGTATCTGTTTCGTTATAAACAATTAAAATTGTAAGGCCAATCGTTCCTTGCTTATACCAAATTAACTTCATATCGAAACTACTATTGATGACACCTGTCTATTAAATATGTACAATAGATAGCCCCTCTAAAAATCATACACCCAGGAATCTTTGCATGGAGACGTGATTGATTTCAAAGTAGATAAAATTATATAAAATTTTATCGCATCTTTCCACTTGCCATGATTCCAAATTGCAAGTCATTGCAAGTCAAAATTACTCATAAAATTAATGAGTTGCCCATAATAGACCACTGCAAAAGCCATAAGATAACATTATATGATGATAAATATGATTATAAATTGCTGTAGATTTCAATTAGATACTACGATTATAAAATTAAACTAAATATTTTTTTCTAGTGTAATAACAAATCCATTGCTTTGAATTACCTAACAACAGAATACAGACAGACAATATGAAACAAATAGCCTGTTGTTTATTAATCTATATTTTGAATAAAAATCTTCATAAATCACTGAAAAAGTAAAAATATAGTTTCACTTTCTAAAAAATAGAATACTTATACGTAGCCAAAAAAACTTTACTTAGCACGACTTTGTTTTTAATAGTAATAAGTTAAATATTATATGTACCTCTTAAGACCTGATCATAAGGTACAATTTATCACCTTAAATATGGTAAAATTAAAACCAAGCACAAAAAACCACCTTGATATTTCGTGTAACAAATTGTTAAGTAAACAATAAGCACTTACATTGCGACCTCTGTCAATTAGTACATGTTTAGATTTTCATGTTAGTAATATTATCAAGAATTGATGTTGTTTTAAATTTTAATAAGGTCAAAGGCACAGTCGTGGTGCTGTGACGTAAGACAAGGACCGTTATTTTTTTAACTTTTTTTTTTGTTTCCTGAAACGATAGTGCATACATTGCGGAGGGGAGACGTGAGTCGCTTTATGTAAAAACCCGGCTCACCCAATCCAAGATCATGGTCAAAAGCGTAATCCGAACTCTCCAGACAAGATTTTCACACTTCTAACCCTAAATTTGCTGCATATTCCGGAATACTTAGGAATATACTTTATCACAAACATACACCATACGTTTAATCCTCAAATTTCTGCTAAATAATATTTTTCCAATTGTATCTGATTGTTTTTTTGTTACACTAATTTTGCAAGGCTTGTTAATTTGATTTAATTGAAATGTAATGTATTTTAACGCATGGAGCTATTTCCCTGATTGTTTTTTGCATAAACACATCCTGCGGGATACGACCCAGTTTGTTTCTACTATTTCTTTTTTATCTTATTATATGTACTCAGTTGTATTCTGTTATGTGAAATAACAATAAATAAATAAAATGAAGATGCAACCGGAACCAACACCAGGAGAATACTGCGCCAATGACATAATTATCAATCCAACCACTTAAAAAATAACGCCCTGCAGTCTACGGAAGAAAATTATTTATTATAAAAGTGCTCTGTACGTTTAAGCTTAATTTAATACTATAACAAAATAGCCCCTGTTATCCAAAGCTCGTAATGTATCACCAGAAAGTGTTAATTTTATTACTATTTTATTCATTTTTACGGATTTGTAAATAATTCAAGATAAGTTAGCTTCATTTTACAAGATTATATAAATAAAATAATACGCGAAGATATTTATATAGGTATAGTATATCACTTTATGTATAAATAGAAATAACGAATAAACTGATAATGGGCTGAATTATTGCAAAAATAGAATAAAATAAAAAGGAAACAAAGTTCATCATTTTTTTTTATTAAGAAAAGCTGGTATTTTTTTATACAATAGCTTTGAAAATAAGACAAACCTAACATTTAATATATAATGTATTCTTAATAGTTAAACTAATATACTAGCCATTGATACTATGAAGTTGTTTACATTTAATAGAAATAAAAATGTAACAAAAGGACACAAACTTTAGTAAAACTCTGTGTATGAAAGACAGAAATCGAAATATTGAACAAATTATATCAGCCGTCGTTTGAATGCTAAATAATGCTTTTGCGGTGTGGGAAAATCGTAAGGAAACCTGCACATTCAGGTAACTGAATGTACTTATAATGAGAATGTACACTCGTGATCATGCTCAAATCCTCTTAAATAAAATAAGGTTAGGTCTCTCTGCAAAGGTTACCCGAGGTCGAATGGAAGTTGCTTCATATGAAAACCTCAATAACCCAATCCAGGATCATGGTCAAAGGCGCATCAAAGTAGTTACATTTCTGCTGAAATCAGCCGTCTTCCATTGGTGTCAACCGGTACAAGAATTTTTCACTTTCTTTAGAATCGAGGTCGATTCCTTAGCTCGAGATGATTGATTTTATTCCACTCTGCCAGAATGCAAAGTTTAAATATTTGTATTTGGAAAATATTATGATAGAATTCGTCAGTTATTTCATGCGTAGGCAGTTAAATCAACATCCTCTTCTATATACCATTGATCTATGTGTACGTATTAATAAATTACGAGAGTGTTGTAAAGAATCGGACAGTCTCGTGTGAACTCTTGCGCAACGGGCCGCGGAGCCCGGCCTATACTGTGACTTACAGGACGACACAAGGTAAAATTATGATTGAAATTGTCTCATTATATCAATCAAAGTTAGTTCAAATGTTATAGGTAAAAGTTAAGCACGTTACAATTTCTTATGAATCTTTTGAATCAAACCTTTGATAAAAATGCATTTACATTATTATACGTGCTGTTGTGTAGGTATGACAATGTTGAAACACATAAATATGAACTACATGGTGTTTAATCTACTTTCTCATCATTCCCATCTAACGAAACTAATTTGTGCATTTTTTATTAGTCGACCTTTGGGTTAAGCAGGGAAATTAAGTGGGTGTTAAAGTAATTATCGGATAAACCTACATTTAGTGCGGGTTTCCTTACGATAATTTCCCTCACCGTAAGAGCATCGGTTAGTATTCAAACTAATGTACATAACTTTGGAAATAGTCATTGGTACATAGCCGAGGTGGGATTTGAACCTGTGCCTTCTGCGCATCACGCGTTCTTTCATCACCTTACTGATTCGACCACCGACGCTCTTAGTATTTACTCAGATATAACTACATTTATGTATCTTAATAAGCAACTACACACTAATAACATATATACGAGTATTATTAATATAATAAATATACATTACACACTTAAATAAACAATACAATTATTATGAGCATATACTGAAAAGGAAATTCTTTATATACATAAGTATATAATAACATTTATGTCACTCAAATGCCTTAAATGAAATGCTCAGCTCTCGATGAGCTTGAGAAAGACAGGGTAAGACGAAACTCCTTATTACTCATTATATGTATTGATTCGTGCGTAAATGGAAACACCTAACACTATGGGTAATGGGTTCTGAAACAATCCTAAAAGGTTACCTTCTCAATACTTTATGTTGAAAATCTTAATCTTTAAAATTTCACTTCTAACGTTAGAAATCTTTGTTTCTCTTTAATTCTAAATGTATAAAAGTGGATACTGAATCACTGTCATATCAACACAAAGTCTTTATATTATGGCATATGAGAGAATATCCCGAAATTTCTCGAAAATAACGAGATTTTCTTTTAAATTGGGCGTAACAGCAGGCGTAGACTGCGCCTGTACAATAACTTTCCCTTCCACTACATATCTAACAGACAAATATTAAATGTATTCCAAAAAGAAAATTCCTAATTTCACCTTAACTACAGAAATATTATTAGTACCCTTAAATCCTATAATCAGTTACAATTCTATAATCAGTAACTATAAATCTATTAAATTTACCAAAAATAAATTATAAAGATTATCATAATGCATAAACCATTTGAAAAATATTGTTAACCCCAAATTCAATGTATTTTAAGCGAAAGAGGACTTTTGGACAACGCATACATTGAATACCAAATATACAGTACCATATAAAAGCAATAAGGATTTCAAATTATTGCTTACAATAATAATTCATTAAAACTTTCACGTGTACGTTTATTATAAAAAACCATTAAACCTGTTCGACAGGTGTCTTTATTGCCATTTTATGATTTAAATTTTATATAGTAATATGATATTGGTAATTTATTCAAGAATTTGCAAGATTTATCCGCCAATGCTAGTTCAATAATCTTTGAATTTCGTTAGGCAAATAATTTGTAATGCACCTTTGTTAATGTAGAATATTAACCCTTATAATACAGTCAGGTAAAAGTACCCAAAATGGCCAATCTGAGGATACATGCTAGACTTGTATTTCTTCAAATTTTGCTGCTATCCTTAATGAATATATATGTTCCATGATCAGGTCAACTAGTGGATTGATAATATTTAATATAACGGTATTATATTCTTGTTTTTAAAAACTTCACGTGTATTTATTATTAATGGCGTATTAATTTATCTAAGTAACCCATGATTTATTGAGTCAAATAAAATAGCATAATGACTAAACCTGTCGTACTCCTTTTTTGATTATTTTATTAAATATTGATGCCCTTGAATAGATGATTTCAATTTGTGATTAAAATTTGAATAATATGAGATATGATATAATACATCGAAGTTACGCCTTCAACGATATAATATTAGTATGTCTGGTATAAACAATTACTCGAATACTTTAATTTATAGATGATAAAATACTTAATAAGGCCCATTTGTTAATAGTATTTCTTACTTAAATATGTCACATTAAAATACTGTTATGTGAAAATAGAATTTAAAAAAAATTGTCTCACAAAGGTCGGATGGGCCTGATTACGATTTTATAGGTCTGGTAGCTCATTTGACCTGCCTATTCTAGTTATTACGGATGTTGTCGTACAGGTTTTATTATTAAAGTGTGTAACATGTACAACAATATATATATTAAACTAATTAATTGAAATTAACGTACAGTCCTTCAAAATGCATAATGAATATCAAATGTTTAAAAAATAGACTGAAAGAGTATAAAACGTTTATAAATTAGAATGTCTTTTTATTATTAATTATTTATTAATTCTAATAATTTCATATTAAACGTTCACCAAATACTGTTAAAGAAGATAAGTCATTTAAACAAAAGTCCGAATTCGATTAAGTTCATATATTGATGCCGGGAACCACACGAAAAGAAGAATAAGACCACTTCATCTCTTTCCCATGGATGTCGTAAAAGGCCACTAAAGGATAGGCTTATAAACCTGCAAGCAACCTGTCACTCTTTGAATTCAAATTCCGTCATTATGCCACATAGCTGAACGTGGCCTATCAGTCTTTTAATGATTGTTGACTCTGTCTACCCCGCAAGGGAAATAGTGTGATCATAAGTTTGTCTATTTAGGAAAATTTTAACAGTACAGCTGATAAAAGCATTTAAAAATATAAGGAAGTAGCCATAAATCAATCAGAAACGCCCATACGCTGTTAACAATTAGCAATAACAGTTAAGGTTACAGAAGATGTTGAATTTAACATCACCGTATTTTTTTACATTAATACTTTATGCCGACCTCATATTAAATTGTGTAAGGTCTATTCCGGAAAAAAAAATTTTGTGAATGTGATCTGCAAAAGTAATTTTAAGTATATTTAAAAGACTAATTTAACTCTATGCCAATTCTGCTTCTTTATTTAACTAGAGAAATCATTAGAATATCTTTAATAGAAAAATGACCAATCACAATTATAAGCATACTGTGAGCATACGAATTAGGCGTAATATTTCCAAAATTACTTGGGTTCAGTCAATTTCATCGAATTATTAAAAAATCTAATCGCTTTATCTTCGTGACATCCGAATGCCACGCGATATTCAAAAAATATTTCTACGAGGTGATAATAAAACGTGACCTTACCAGTACCTACTGAGAGTTTTAGCGAATATTTTCAAGGTGCGTAAATATCCGGCTATGCGTAACTTAATGTGTAGTATCACCTATATATTTAAAAAAGACACATAAAAACCCTCACGTTCCCCACATTTAGCTGCTTTTCTTTTTTCTTTAATAAACAACTAATAAAAACCATCATTATACAAATAAATATATTTTAATTGATTAAAATGCAAAACTTTTAAATCTGTATTTAATTTAATATTGGATTCGATAATGACAATTTTGCCACCCACAAGTCGAGCAAAGTTCCAGTATTAGGCCTACTACCGCCAATTCAGTCAAATTTTCAAGACTGTTGGACTGTTTAAAATATTAGTGTTGCTTAGCACACAAAATAAAAATATTTCATACTTTATATACGACCAAAAACAGCAGATAAAGCCGCAGGTGACATTATTTGTTGGCTTTGAACTACTATTAGGATTTTCCATAGCGATTTGTATATATTAGGTATAGTGGTGAATTTGCCATGAATATGGATCCAGTTAATTAAAATAAAAATTATCAAGTGTCATTATCTCATCTTCGATAAAATACCGGTTTAAGTTCAATAGAACATGCGGTTATATTAAAATATAAATTACACATTAGTTTTCGTAAAACTGAACCAAACGACTTATTCTACATTCCTAAAACAGTTTTATCTTACAATACTAAGAATAATATACATATTTTCTGCCCATTAAAATAATGTTGAACAGTAGATATAATTAAGTTAATTAAAATTACGTATATAAACAAATAATGAATTTCTTCCAAGCAAGTTTTGGATCCTATACGCAAACTACGGCGGTAAATAAGCGAGCGTTGCCTTAAAAGCTTGTAACTCTTTAAATAATTCTTAAATTTTTAAAACATACATTTTTTTAATACATACCTTACTACGAGTACCTTTCATATAAGTATAAGTTAAAAAGTTATCTATGAAATTGCCAATATCAATAAAGAAACAATAAATTTATATTTTACCGTAAGCTGTTATCAGAATTTAAGGTGGTTTTAATTTATAAAAGAGTGGGCAATAATATTTTATGGATAAGCTTAATTTATGACTTGACTGTGCGATATAAGGTTGTGTCTAATTTTGTAGTGAACCGAATTCATTATCATAAAACTAATATGCAATTTGATAAATTTATAAACATAATATTATTGACCTGAGAAATTCCTCTTGAGAACTCTATGAAGATTAACACATTGTTTCTTTTTAATTCCAGATGTTTCCATCATCTAGAAGACTCTACATACTAGTCACGATATTGGCATGTTTCCTTCAAGCTCATGGTGCTGATAAATATACGGATGAAAATAGACCATATGAATTTGGCTTTAACATCGAAGGAGAACAACACAGGCATGAAAAGAAAGGTAATGGACATCTTCATCTCATCTCTCAAAGCTATAAAAATGTGTCAAGGCTTAACAAAAGTTAAAATTTTAATGTAGGTACTTCTTATCACTTCAAAATAGCAGTACTGGGAACGAATAACATAAAAGGAATACTAAAATAAAATTCACGGAAATAATTAATCCAAGTTTTAAGGTAGCTAGCGAATATTATAAATTTTGTTTTATTAAATATTTGAGAATTAAATTAATGACACTCATCATAATCCATATCTATTTAAATAATCACAGTCACATGCGAAAAAAGACGCCAATTAGCGTGTTAGCATAAATTTTGTTTTGCGTTACAAAGCGTGACTCCGAAATTTAAATATTTAAATTTATTTCTTGTAGAATATTTATTTTCTTAACATTAAATAAAAATGCACCAGCATTTCAATTGTTTGAGTATTTACGACATATAATTAATATTTATTACACGATTTCAACTAAAAATAAAAAAAAAATATTTTTGATAACTGAAATTTCTAGTATATGTACAGTGTTTTTATTTGCTGTTACATACATACATACATACATACATATAGTCACGTCTATATCCCTTGCGGGCTAGACAGAGCCAACAATCTTGAAATGACTGACAGGCCACGTTCAGCGTTTTGGCTCGATGGTAGAATTGAGACTCAAGTAGTGACAGGTTGCTAGCCCATCGCCTAAAAGTAGAATCCCAAGTTTATAAGCCTATCCCTTAGTCGCCTTTTACGACATCCATGGGAACGAGATGGAGTGGTCCTATTCTTTTTTTATATTGGTGCCGGGAACCACACAGCATTTGCTGTTAATGTTCCTATATATTTAAAGATCTTTAATTACTCTCTATTTTGTAATCAATTCACACAAACAATAATTCTATTGAACGTAAGACACCTATCGTTAGCAGTCCTTAAATATTTATTTTAATAAACCCCTAAAAGCAATTAATACTGGTTCATGTTTTTTTTTTTAATTTAATAACTATTTTTCAAATTATCAAAAGTATTTCTGCATATTTTGTAAACATAAAACAGACTAGACGACGCCACCCGTAGCTTTGTCGCGTTTTTTCATTCATTAACATCACTAACCAATAAATTTTCTTAAATTTTATAGGTTAGTATATTATACATCTAATTGTCAGTTTTGACTTTTACGTCACTTTGAATAAAGAACATTCATTATGAGCACATTATTTGATAATCTACAAGATAAGAACTGAATGAAGCATCTAAACCAGGCACTTAACTTTTATTTGAATAGTCTTTTTATATACGTCTGGCACATTAGACACGTTATCATAGAAGCAATCGTTAACACGATATCAATATAATTATGTTTTTAATTTAGCTACTGATATATTATTGAAGGATAATTCTTAAACATTACTTATTTATTAAAAGGATGTAATAATATCATGTTCATCATGTAGTTCTATATAAAACGTATCTTTTTTTTTATTTGATTTTTAAGAACTACCTACAGAAAGTATTACAAACATCACGTAACTAGGTACGAGATTTAGATAAATCTCATCTTATTTAATCCGTCTTTAGTAAACACATTTCTCAATATAAATAGCCCCTAATGAAACGGCATATGACATCATGCGCTAAATTGGCTTAAGTAAACTTAAGTTAACAGCACATTATTGAACCAGCAATAAACGAGTATTCGATAATGATAAATATTTGATTTCATCACAATTTCGATCGTACTTCCTCGTCAATTAGGATTACATTGAAATCATTATTAATACAAAACTTTTGAATTAAAAAATCATTTATAATTTTTGACCCTCTTGTAGATTAAGGAGATCCCAAAACATTTTTAGTTAACGTGTAGGTAATTTCAATCTTTGATTAATATCTTCAAAACAGCTAACTTAAATATGATTATTTATAATTTGGTTTTGATTTATTAACTAAGCAAATAAACAAGGAGAATGTGAATATAGAGAAGGAAATACTCAGACGAAAGACCTTGATCAAATCCTGAGAAAGTTACGTTAGAATAACGAGCTTGTTATGAATGTGAATGAAGCGAAGGAAATATGCAGATATCGCGGCAAGTGGAGAGATGTAGTGTTTGCCTACCTTTCCGGGAAAGGGGCATATTTCTATATATGTATATTATTAATTAAATCACATGATTTAAATATGTTTTCAAAGTTTAGGATGAAAATTGCAATAATGAGCGATTATAAAATATAAGCAATGTGTTTGTTTCAGATGAGAAAGGTTTGATCATGGGTGAATTTGGGTTCATCACAGCGGATGGAGTGTACCACGTCACAGTTTATGCAACAGATGAGAATGGGAATTTCAAAATCTTGTCAATGAAAAATATTCGTGTAAAACCATGTAAGTAATCCATGCTAATATTATAAATTGTTTGTTTGTCAGTCTTTCATGACATAACTGCTGAACCAATCTCCTTGAAATTTAGCAAACATATAGTGTGGAGTACAAAAAAGATTGTACGGAACGCGAACTTTAAGTAAATAAAATAAAATAAAAACAAGAGTAAACAGTATACTTTTATCAAACCACTTCAATGGTAAAGAATCAAAAATTTCAGTTTAACTAATCTAATCATTTGGTTTTTTAGATCCAACTGGACCCGAAAGACAAGGTCATTCGCTGCCACTCCCACCGTCTCAATCCCAACCAGGGCCGCAGCCAGGACCGCAGCCAGCGGCACCAGCGCAGACTCCACCCAGAAATATTCCAGGACCTGTCGCACCAGCGCCAGCTAAAACTTGCTCCTCCTGTAGTATTCCAACTACTACCACTATTAGACCAGCTTTACCAAGTGCGCCCGTGGGAAATCCAAACTATCCTTCTCAAGGCAACACCAATTATCCATCACAAGGAGCTAACGCAAACTACCCAGGATCAAATGCAGGCAGCAATCCTCCACCGGGATCTGGAAACCCTAACTATCCAGCACCAAATGCACCTACTAATTTTGCATCAGGGCCAAGCAATACTAACTCTCCTGGTTCCTATCCAGCTGGAAATTTCCCATCAGGCGGGGGCAATCCAAACTATCCAGGACAAAATGGTGGCAATAACAACCAAGGACAAAATTATCCAGAATCGAATGGAGGAAACGGTCCACTTTCCGGTGGTAATCAAAATTATCCAAATTCTCCTAATTATTCTCAAAATAATCCTCAAGGATCAAATTACCCCGGTCCAGGACAACAACCTTCTGGTGAAAGAAATCCAAAACAGTATGAACCTCAGCAACCAGGAACTCCGCAGAAACCGACTTTGACCTACGCACAAATGCAAATAGTCGATAGTAATACCGACATTCACAAAAAGGAACCGAATGAAAGAGATGGGTTACCTGATGGCCTCACTAAAGATGATATGAGTAAACTCTTGTACACATTTAACTACACGGTTGGGTTCCATGGGCATTTTGAGGAAGGCTATGCTAACGGAGCTAAACAGGGATACTATTTTGTAACAGGAAGGAACGGAGTGAGAACAAGAGTAGATTACGTAGCTGACGAGAAAGGCTTTAGACCTAAAATCACTCAGGAAGTACTAGACTTACTATCTGATGATGTGCCAAAACCTGAAACAGAAAAAGATGAGAAATTCGGTTTAAAAGGATACGAATTCAAATGGCTGTACTACCCAGTGGACAGTAAGCGTTAGAAAACAATAAAATTGGTATTTTCAAATTATGCAGTTACCTGATATTGTTAATTTAAGTTTAATTGGCTTTAAGATATTATTTACATAATCTTTTACTTATAGAATTTAACTTTAAACACTGCCTAGTGAACTGCCATAAAAATAATATTTGTAAATAAAATATTAAACCATTTTAAATAGTTTTAATGGAATTCCTATAGATATGATAATAGTACATTACGACAGAATTGTTTTAATAAAGTATGTACTGTGCCGTGTGGTTCCCGGCACCAATACAAAAAAGAATAGGACCACTCCATCTCTTTCCCATGGATGTCGTAAAAGGCGACTAAGGGATAGGCTTACAAACTTGAGATTCTTTTTTTAGATGGGCTAGCAACCTGTCACTATTTAGATCTCAATTCTGTCATTAAGCCAAATAGCTGAACGTGGCCGATCAGTCTTTTCAAGACTGTTGGCTCTATCTACCCCACAAGGGATATAGACGTGACCATATGTATGTATGAATGTATTTATATGAAAAGTTGTGAATAGCATTCAGATATTTTATATACTTTATTGCTGATCTGCAAGTATACAATATAAGTGTGAACATATTTTTTTTTATATTTATACACAAACATGCAAGTGTTCTTTGTTCATTTGTTCTCCCACGTTTATTAAAAGGGATATCAATGAAAATAATGCATTCCCTTGTGCTTTAATATATTTCATTATTATTCAAGTGTTTATAAACCTAGATATATAAAGCCAGAGTTGGTTTGGAAATATTTATTTACCAGATAAGTTCATTATCCCCTACAAGTTTCATGTGACTTGGAAAAGACATAAACGCGCCTCAGCAAAGCCGTAAAAAATTTCAAAATGATTTCCACTGTGGTTTGCATATGCCGGTCTGGTGGCAAAGAAAAAGTATAGTTTGTACCAACTATCCTCGCGCATGGATTGTAAAAGCCAGTCAAGGAAAAGAAAATTTAGACTCTTTCTCTGAATTAATTTCATTTGACTAGACGGATATTTTAAAATCTTGTAACTGTTAGGTCTGTCCACCCCGTAAAGAAGAAAGACGTGACATGAGTATACGTCGTAAACATATATTACGCCGTCGTTACGCCATCTACCATAACAACACTGAACTAAGTATACATACAAAAGTTAACACTTTTAGATAACTTTTATCAATAGTTAATCTATGTATGTTCATATATTGAGTGCTTTTAGGTTGCTTTTATATGTGAAATCTTTAATATTTCATAGTCTAATCACAAGATGTCATCTCAAAACTATTAATTTATTTTCAAAATAAAATAAAATAAATAAAATAAAATAAAAATATCTTTATTCACTCCACAACAAAATTGACGTGGATACCAATAGAAATCAAAATCTTAATACTAGTTAAGTTTAAGTAACATTGAAGGAGATAAGTTCTAGGGTTTTAAGATAATACGAGTAATAATACCATATAAAATAATCAATTTAGATGTGGAGATCTGGTGCCAACACTAGGCGTCAAAAACACCTGTATAGCAGGTCACCAGGTCCCCCCCCCCCCACGGAATATGGCACATAGGTATTAAATCTACGAAATGGTACAATAATTACAAACAAGTTTTGCGTGATAACCCCTGCATTCAGCCCTAAGACGTTAGGTCTTGGCATCAGTAAGATCGGTATTACTACTGAATGCAGAAGCCAGACATTATACACAAGGCTACGCTATGTACATACTTATAACTATATTTGAATAATAAAAATTCTTTAACACTTAGATTCCAAGAGAAATCGTCGAAAGTAAGGAGTAGTCAAACTAAAGGATGAAGCATATTCTCTGTTTCTTCATAAGAACAATGTAGAAGCCAGTTCGTAACAATTTTTTTGCATGAAAATTTGGTCAATGCGACAATAGAAAGTTTTGCATTGAGGTTTTTGTATAGAAAATGCCCTATAAAGCCAAAGAATCGATTGGAAAACATAGTATTATATTTTGGAAAAGAGAGTTTAAGTCTGTTGTTACGGCCCAAAATATCAGGATGATAAGTTAATGTTGAGTGAAACTTCAAAACAGTGTCTAAAATAAATAGTTGTCTCACGGTAAGTACCTGCCATTCATTATATAGGTCAGATGTTGGGTATCGAAAAGGTTTAAATGCACTTACTTTGAGGACTGCTCTTTGAGCTCTTTCGAGTGTTATAAGATTAGTGACAGCAGCTCCGCCCCAAGAGGTTATGCAGTATGTGATAATGGATTGGCATAGAGCCTTATAGGTCATTTTTAGAACTTTCATATCGGCTACAGGGCGAAGTAGTTTAAAAATATATATCAATTTTCTCACTCGAGAAGATAATAGAGAAATATGTTGTTGAAAGGTCATATTAGAGTCAATTGTAACACCTAAGTATTTAACCGTGGTCACTCTCTCCAAAGCTGGGCAACCACAAGCTAAGGACTCGCAAAGTGGGGACGAGAAGTTATGTGAAATTATCTTATGAGTGCCTGTACTCGGGAGATTAATATTTCTCATACTATAGATCATGTATGATGACTTTGTGGTGTTAAGTGTTAGAATGTTCTCTGCAAGCCATTGATTAACTCTATTTAAGCCTAACTGTGCGGATTTAAATACTTCGGGCCAACTATCTCCAATGAAGACAAGTGCAGTGTCATCAGCAAATGACAGTACGTTACCATTCACAAGCTGAAGGTTTGTAAGGTCATTTATGTATACTAAAAAAAGGCTAGGGCCCAATATGCTGCCCTGCGGGACACCAAAATGCAGGGGACAATCAGAACTGAGATGGGGACCAATTTTGACAAGTTGTCTACGGTCGGTGAGGTAGCTACGAAGTAGATTGAGTTGAGTACCACGAACACCCAAGGCTTCTAATTTCGATAAAAGACGTGGTATCGAGAGTGTATCAAAAGCCTTGGCGAAGTCTAGGTAGACAGTGAGGCATTTTTGACCCGAGTCCAAAGCATCAGTAATAAGAGAGGTTAAAGTATCGACCGCTTGGGAAGTTGATCGGCCCGTGCGAAAGCCAAATTGATTCTCAGATAATAGATTATTTTTCTCGAGATAATGGATGAGACGTTTATTTAGAATGCGTTCTAGAATTTTTGAAAGTGCGGGTAGTATAGAGATGGGACAGTACTGTCTTTTATTAAAAATAAGTCGTTACTTAGTTTAATGCGGAGTTTAAGGAGGAATTTTTTTCTATCACCGGAACTATATTAAAAAAGATACAAATAAAAATGGTGGAATACGGACTATTCGTAAAAAAGATTTTTCTCCTCCCCAAATGATCCCGTTTAAAAGAATAGTCGTTGCTTGAATTACAGGTTGTTTACTGAGTTTATAATTATCACTTTAATCAAAGTTAAGTCTGTATTAACATAATCATTGCGTTACTACATTTTTGAAACTAAATTGACTTAAGCATTATGATTTCATAAACAAACTATGTTTGTTATTTTTTAGACAGTAGGTACCTAAGTATACTTCGTGAATTACAGAAATCGGAAAAATATTAGACATTTTCAGCATATAATACAGGACATAAATCGAAAAATAGGAATATGTCTTCTGATTTCTTTGGTATTTTTTATTAATTTTTTATAAGAAAGATTAAGAAAATAAATCATTAAAAAAGGGAATAAATTACTGATTTAGTAATTCAGATAAATATGATTTCGAAATAGCTTCCACTTCATAGCTTAATGAAAACAATATCTACTTAGCAAAACAAAAGTCGGCCCGTTGACCGCAATTTTGAAATAACCAGCCTCATAAAGGACCATTACCCAAAACTTAACCGCAGTATACTATGACAATAGTTAGTTCAATAAAGAAAATTGCATAATGCGTATTCATGAATGAATCTTTGCAGCTACCAGCTGAGATAGTATCTCCGCATGGTTTTGGCGGGAAACCCTTACCAGTTGAAACAGATCCGGCGCGTGCGCAACACGCGTCAGACAAAATCTAACCCGATGAGATCGCGAACGCGACGTTTTGTCTCCTAGTCTTTTTGTAAGAAAAATCTTTTAAATGGAAGTATTGAGGACACGCCTCATTTGCTATTGTACTGATTCTCATTGACGCAGTGTGACTATGCATTGTTACTTTATAAAAGAAGTGTTAGTTCTACTTTCTTAAGTACACCAAACAATCCCTGTGACTGAATTTTAAGTACCGATTTTAAAGTTAATTATACTTAAAAAGGTAATTTTGACGACTACAAAACTGGTTTAATTAGAGGCTTCAAAGGAAAATAATTCAGTGCATATTAATACTTGACCTTTGGGAGGTATGATAATATTACAATAAGATAACAATTTTAAATAACAAGACTAACATGCAATAAAATATAAAAATATTAATTGATCTACATTGAAATAAAATTAATGAACTAACCAAATAAATTATAATTATTCATTTGTGGTTATCTGCAGTCATTATCATTTAACATCACATGTCATTATTTGCATTCTAGGTCACTTGCATATTTCTTGTTCAAATTCCTTACAATAAATTTATGTCACTTGTATGAGAACAAAAAAGAATATTCATCTTCATTATTTCACTGTTTTTTAAGTAGGTATATGGAACATTTGTAAGGATTAGTTAATGGTAATATTGTTTAATGACAATGGGCTTTGTCTACAAATTGATTAATTCGATTGTTTGTCGTTGTTACAATTAAGATATTATAGTTTTATTTACCTTCCTCACTATTTCCTTGGTGAAAAACAAATTTTAATAAAATTTAGGTTAGGTTATTGTTCTAAGACTCTTCTGATAAAATTTTTTAAATTTTTACTCTGAGTAACATTAAAAAAAATTAATCAATTTTAGAGTACAATATGCTGCTGTAATAGGAATGTTGTTTCATTGTGATGAATTATAATATTTCATGAGAAATTAATGAGGAGAATACGACCGGTACACATAAGTTAAAAATCGTGTCCAGGTAAAGGGACTTTTTATTTTCTTACTTGTTATTAAATTAAAATAAAAATAAATTATAATAAAAATTTGGCTTCATTATGTCTGAAGTCACAAAAATATCCACATTAACTACGTTTTGCCATAACATTGAAATATATTCAACAGTTAGAAAACTCATAATTTAAAAAAGGAAATGCCTCAAATGGATTTGCTATATAAATATTAATACGTTTTAAAGTTCAATGAACCATTTATTCAAAATGAGCCAAAACAAGAGCATCCATTCAGATGAGTTCAATCCAATAGGACATTTAAGGAAATTTACATCTTATTGCAGCATTTTGTGTCGCAAAACAATTTTTTATCATTGTTGGACTAAATAAACGTTTTACTATAACAAAGGTATGAACTACTCGTATGTCTTAACATTTTAATATAGTACAGTAATATTATAGAGATCATTTACCAATTATATATCTTTCAGTGTTTAAAAAACATGAAAACAATTGTTTGAACATTATTATATCAATATATAAACGAACACCCCAGTCACCTCTCCATTAGAATGTATCTGGGACAACGTTAGGAGGAAGATAAAGACGTACCTATACTACAATACATACATATACTAAGGGCATCATAAATCCTAGGATAAGTCATAAAGTTTTGGCTGTTACTGAATTTTCGACAATGTATCAACCTTAATTTTATAAATAATTTAAAAAACACGTTGCTTGTGAATGATACAGGGTTAATTAGATTATCAAGTATTTTCTAAACACTTCAATCAAGCTGCCGCTACCATATAAAGCAACGTTTCATTGCATATTCGTCAAAAAACTGATTTATGCGTGGTTAACCACTCAATTTAGACTGTCGATGTTTTAATTACCTGGTTTATTGATGATAGGTATTTCTCGGAAATTAAAAAGCGATATATTTTTAATCAGACATCAGGAATGAATTGGAGGGCAATAAAAATGACGCATTTCATTAATCTTTAGATATCGCCAACCTACTGTAGAGGAGTCCATGGTGCGTCTATGACCACGATCTTGGATTGGGTCAGTCAAATTTTAACACGAAGCTACTCTCGCCTATGCTCCACGATCTTTCCAAGGGAATATAAAATGTTGGATAATGGTTACACATCCAGCGTTTTTTTAATATTCGATAAATGTACAGACAAAACCGTCGGTTCCATGGATTCAATGGCATTTGGCGTGCAAAAAATCATGTCGTCATGGCCGCCAAGTGAGGATTTTAGAAAATTATTACGAAAGGCTAAAGTATCAATCAAAGGCTATTTATTTATAATTATGAGTCACTTTTAAAACAAGACTTCCTTTTACACACATTATCTTTTTTTAACAAAACTGTGAATTAAGTTTTAAATGTCGCAGTATTCTCAGGTCATATATTTTAAACATCCTAATTTAGTATAATTTTTTCTCGCACTTTTTTATCCTTAAAGGAGAAATATAGTAGTCACTAGTTTTTGGCCGCGGCTCCGCTCGCACACATTAATTCTTCTCAGTACTCTAAACTATGTTTGGATAAAATTTAATGAATAATCGGTGAAGATAAAGCGTGAAGAAGTAACTAGTACATACTTTTACACCTTTAATAACATAAGGACGGATATGGATAGTATCTTTTAATTTGGCGTAAGAAAAACACCAATGTCGCATTGGTCGATACTTATACAAAAGTTATGTTTAGACCAATATATTGGATTCATGTCATTTCACATTACCCAATAAAGCAACAAGTAACATAACAATACTCGTATTTATATCGATTCTGATTCCGAGATCGCGGAGGAAATAACTGCAGTGTAGAAACCACAAATACCACGCTTCTACTAGCTTTATCAAGTTTCATATTCAAGCTTCCCGTTTTATCGTATTTTCAAATAGGAAAAATGTGTCGTACAATCATGTTACCTATCGTTTATTATTTAAATTTTTAATTGCAAATTGTTATAGTTATAACAAATCCCCAAGTTTTCACTCAAGTTAAGAGAACGTAGACGACACTCATAAAATTAATTCACGCTCTTATTAAAAACGCCATAAGGTAATGAAAAATAAAGTAACATAATTGTTTTATAAGTTGTTTTATTCCTTTCCAGTAAACAATAATATCTAGGCACACAGGAGCACTGACCAAACTGGTATATTACATTATTGATTGTCTGATATTACACAACTGCGCAGTTTTTGGCATACACCACATATGGAACATACTCATAATAGGTACAAATACGGAGGTTTCATAGTCATGCATTCTATTAGTAATGAAATGACACCTATCACCGTCATACATCAATCTCGTCAATATCAAGTGACTTATTGTTATTCAGGGAACGATGCCAATTTCACTATCGTTGAGTGTCCCATTGCGTGAACACTTTCTAGTATTGTAAACATTACCTTTATTACTTTAATAATTAAGAAATAAAGAAGTAATTTTATGTATGAATGTACCTCTGGAGTAAAAATTAGGCTTGAAAGAAATCAAACATATCAATATAAAAAACGTTCATATTTGTAAAATTGTACAACACAATCAATCATAGGTACCTATTCAGCGATTTAGTGTTTATGTTTAGGTAGGTAAACATTTTACACGTTTTTGCAAAATTAATGAACCTTTGAACATCTCTCAAAATAAAAAATCCTGACTTTCTGACATTAATTTAGAGAACCTTCCAAAAAGCTTTTGTATATAATAACCTTGATGGTGTTACAATTAATATTTCGCATAAGAATTATTCATACTTCCACATCAAGGTCAGCATGACGATGTCAACAAGCATGCATGCCGCTTTAATGGTGCACCCACGCTTAACCTTGGCTAAAATATGGAGCAGTAATTTTATTAATAAACGTATGTTCTTTTTTCATAAACAGATTAAAATCTTCCAGGAGATTTATACACGAGGAAAGGAATATAATTAATAACCTTAATGTTTTATTTTAGGTCGCTTCGGGGATGAAAAATGCTTAAACAAGAATTGCTATTGTTGGTAAGTAATATCTGAAATATTTTTGATTTGTTTTTTTTTTAATTAGGTCAATAATAACTTGAAACCAGTCCTATCACTTTAAAATTATAAATGTCCATTTCAGTAGTGATGTTACTTATCATACCTGTATATCACAATTTGCAACAATCCAATCATCCAAAGAAGTGAGTTTATGGTCAACTTACAGTTTCTATTTTATATTATCTCATAGCTTATTAACGTGTGGTAATGGACCGGAAAATTTTAATCGAATGTCTAGCATTACATAGGCTTCTTAGTTTCCTGTCTGTAGAATCTTTTCATGCGTGATGTAATTTCTCACTCACGAAATTTCACTTTTTGTTTAGACATATAATCGCTAAGTACCTCTTTCGTACAATGTTTATGCGGTAAGGTCTAATAAGTGGTTGCTTTTATAATACATACTAATTTGATTTCCCACGCCTTGTAAAATCCTTCGCGTTGTGTTTGTACTAAACGAATGTTATGTCAACCTTAATGAAATGTGCGAGTCATTTCATCTGGAACATTGTAAATAAATTGAAAAATCTTTACAATATCTTATAAATTTATACTTATTTCTTTAACATATCTTATATATTTTGGGATTATTTTTATAGGCGATGGGCTAGCAACCTATCAATATTTGAATCTCAATTCCATCATAAAGACATACAGCTGAACGTGACCTTTCAGTCATTTCAAAACTTTGCAGGGTAGGCCCCGCAAGGGATAGATCTAGACGTAATTATATGGATGTATGTATGGAAAATAAATAAAAATTAACACTTGTTCTTTTACTAAAATATAAAAGTTGTTTTAGAATTTTTTTTCTCTGGAGACCTTGCTACATTGCCGTACGGCCTGCATATTTTTTGACAAATATAGGTTATAAATGTGTTCCAAGGAAACATAAAGAGATAGTTAAATTTACCGTACATATATTGTTCAATATCATTTCCTTTCAATTCACCTATAAAAATTTTATTTTCAACTTATTTTAACACACAAACTAAATAATCGCAAATTTAAAGATCACATGGCGTATATTTTCAACCAATAACATTTAATACTAAGTAATCGCGACAGATCTTGCAATTATTTTAAACGCAAATTAATATTGTTTGGTAATTATAATCCTTCTACATATGCAAAAATATCTTGTACTTTAGCCACCGCGTTGCAATATCAGTCAAACGGTACCAATCCTTCTATCCTGAACACAGAAGCAATCACACAGTGTTTTGGTGCCCAACCAGCTCTTTGCTCTGTTTTATCGTTGAGTTCTTTGAGAGTGAAAGTGGACAGTGCTCCAATGTTTACAGTATTGAATCAGAATTACGTACAGGACTCGTTCTACTTCGTAAACCAATTTCATCATCGCATGCTCCAAGCAATAGTTCTTATTTCGGATATACGTATGTTTGGAGATTATATAGTATAGTGCACACGCGTTCTTACAAACAAAAACGTAAAAACGTTTACATATTTTTGTTGACTTCATAAATCCCATGTTTATGTTCCAAAGAAAATATCCCATATTGATTACAAAAAATTAAATAGAAATTCTTCCTCTACGTATCTAATTATAATTACAATTCATTATGGAAAATTCCTAAGGAGCGAATAGCTGAAACTTGTACCTATAATATATCGATTTTATAAGTTCTACATTTGATATAATTAACCGAGATATGGTACAAGATCAAACAATAGCATTGCAAAAAGTGAACATTACGATTACCAGCTCGGAAGTACCTCATAGTACCGTTGTAAACAATACGCATTCTTGTGGGATTGTTTAATCCAACAAGAAAATCGAATTACATGCGACTTTCATGATGACGGTATAAAGATAGATTAACTTAAGGTATTTCACGTGTATTTTATACAATCTTCTATCAACCTTCCAATACCTCTGAATCTTAGTTCCATCAATAAGCCATCCAGCTTTATGTGGCCTTCAATTTTTGACTATTGGTTCTGTCCACACCTTAACGGATAAAGAAGTGAAGAGAGATGTGTATGTATGTATTTCTGATATGGGTAAAGGTAGGTAAGCATATAATTTTACAACCTTCATCATGCGCCGCCGTGTCGCCGCTCCACCCGAGTTCCAGAGTCAAATGGAGGAATGGAAAAGTCAGGTCATTACAGGGAGACTGCCGTCTAACCTCCAAAAATCCATTGACTAGTTCAGGTAATGAATAGACAATCAATTTCCTTGGGCAAGTTTCTGTAAGATCATTATTTTAAAGAGTTTTTCAACAATATACTTTATTAAATATTAGTCTTCGTATTAACAGTTTATTTATTATACTTACATTGTGTAAATAAACTTTGTTGAAATATTTGAATATTCATTTTCAAGTGTTTAACATTTAGTTGCATCGTCGTAATTAGTAGGATTAATTTCCTAGAAGTAGACATTTACTAAAATAAACCTGTTTTTAAAATAAGCACATACTGATTTAAATAAATACCTATACCATAATAAGAATAACAAACTTTTCGAAAATGTAAAAACCTAACATTTAATACCTTCATTTTTTTAGAAGGAAATATTGCTGTTTATTCTTAAGCCATTGGGTTTTCAATTGCGTTTGTAATGTGATTGTCACTGTAAAAAAGGTTTTATACTTTTTTTACATAATTTGATTTCATGTCATTCCTCTTTCATACCTTTTGGCTTATTTTCCATTTTGTTAAACCATACCTGCTAGAACAAATCTTATTATAAATGAGCTTACAATAACAACCTTTATTAGAAAATTAAATATAAAATACAATATTTTGCAATGGCTAATATTTAAGACAAACTAACCAATATTCGAGATTATAGGTTATCATATAGTGGCCACCTCTTGCTCCATAGAAACCTCGGTTAGACAAAAGGGAATGTGGAGCGAATTATCGGACTGCTAACTGACGGTTGTGTAACATTTCGACAAACCAGGGCTGTCTACAGATAAACGGCTGAGACATAACGGAGATAAAATACATATAAAAGTGATATGTGCAAATTATCCTTAGCTTAATGATACTCTATAAAGACTATGTCTATCTTATATTTAGTCTGTAATAATGATTCTGAATTTTATCTGAATTATCTACGTGCATATCAAGTCCCAGAATATTCAGCTGAAAGGGTTCCGCTAAATATTGGTGCACAGAAATGCAAGTAAGTACAGTAATATTTAAAATTCCTTAAGAGCCTTCTTTTGTAAATATTTATTTAGTGCAGCGTTTTCTTGTTGATTGATATATTTTTAAATTATACACATTTGTGGCTTCTAAAAGCTTTAATTTATAGCAGTCTATTTTCAGAATTTATTAAAGATAAAATATGCTAGATGAAGTAGCCCTTTAGTGTTCGAGGTAGGTACTCTTGACCCAAGCAAATGTAGCAAACAGCCCACTGGTGCGGGTTACTCTTACATGGGCCATTAAAATACACCCACTAATTTTACATAAAAGTCGGATCTATGGACGCAATAACCTAAATTTGGATGTAAACATTTAGAGATCCATCCGTAAATATTCTTATGGCTTAACATAAATTGATGTGAAATTTTATATAACCTATCTTGTTCATATCTTTAAAACTGTAATATAATCTCCCCTCGCTGAAATCCTTGCTATAATTATAACTATTATTATGTTATTAGAATAATATTAATTCAGATTTTCTACGGAACACACCTAATATGCATCCTACTACCATTTACGTTTCATCCGTTGTTATGTAAGAAATCTATGTCTGATAGATTTATTTTGTGTCAAAACATTAGTATATTAGGCATTTTATTATGGCATCTATTACCTAACGACATGTTATGTTATGAATTAATATTTAAATAATAAAAGTCAATATATAACGTTTACTTTTATATGTAGGTTATAAAAATAACATTACAAATATTTTAAAATATTTATTTCAACGTTATAGCAATAAATTGTACAGTTGTGTAAGTTTTGTCTATATTTCTACATTCTAAAATGGCTGATTAGGTCTGTTCATGTTTATTTTTATCTAAGTACATTTAAGAATTATGAATCTACTGGAGAATTAGCTTGGTGCATGTGGTTGAAGAAAAATAAATATGCAAAAGTCGGGGCTAATGGAAAGATGTGATCTCTACCTACCCCTCTAGTAAAGAAGCGTTAAAATTTCTTGAACCTTGTTCCATGCACAAATAAAAGAAGAGCTCATTCATTCATTACGTGTTTAAAGACTCACGCACTTTCGTTTCACTTGCTTATCAGTGTTAGCTCAGATAATATTCATGCTATGACATCTCAAAGAAAAACGAAGGTACACCTGGGTGAAACTTCAGTCTTAACGCAACAGGCGAATACTCTCATGGTCACTGTTTTTATGTAAAACTTTAAGTACAGACCTTAACGAAATTACACTTGAATTTTAGTAACAAAAAAGGTAATTAATTTTTTTTTCTTGCTTTTTAGCCATAATGCAAATAATCCTATTGACAAATAAAGAAAAAAGTTACCTAAAAAAAGACCTATGCTAACTCATTTTATATAAGATTAGCTTTACTTAGTTCATTATCTCATAACCGATGTGCCTTTATAATAATAAGAAAATAAAATAACGAATTTTTTTAAAGTACTTTAATTTCACATATACATTTTCATACTAATTGTTATGTTTTAAAATTAAGTATGTAGGTACGAAAAGTATATCAGTTTAATAGCGCAACTTAAAAAAATTAAGAAATCCTGTGTATTTCTAAAATAAATATTGTTCAACGAATCGCTGCCACAGCTCGTAGTGTCCAAATTAAAGCAATGACCGTCAAATGTCGGTCTAGGTCGCAGTGTTTGGTGATTGGTATAAATTTTCATTAAAAGCGTTTTTAAGTGAATGTACTCGAAGTGAAAAGCAAATATTTATTATATAACACCATCTGTATGCAATTTTGATAATCGGCACGTTACTTGACTTTTGTGCAGTGTAATGCAAAAATAAGAGGTAGGTATAGGACGTAAAATCAGTGAATTTTATAATACTACTTCAATTAAATCAATTATGAATAATATAAAATGTGTTCCTTGTATAACTTAATAATACAAACTGCTTGCATTAGTCCCGGTTTCATCCTCACCTGAAGACTGGACCAGGGTTTTCGGCAATAATTACTATTTTATCTTGATAACAATATAACAATACAAGCCAGTTAGAAGGTTGCGTCTTAGACCAAACTTTGCATCTTGCAAAACAAACGCACCTACAGCAAGTAAGGGACTTTGAAAGAATGCTGACAAGGTCACCCACATGCTCACCAGACATCAAATCCAGTTTAATGATACCTATTCAAAATAGAAAGTGAATAAATAATAAAACAGTAAAAAAATCTGTACATTGAATAACTTAAGCTACATAAAAACTAAATTAGGCGATGAAGAAACAGTACTGGAATAGGATTTTGAAAAATAAAAAAATATATATTTTCTTATGATGTATAAAATTCGTAAATTTGAAATACCTGATGCAGCACTACGATGGTCTAGCTAAACTATAAGAAACATTGAAATGACACCTTATCAGAAATTGTTCAGCCACGTGAATGAAGTTGTAAGCAAGTGAAACAATAATGAGAAAAGCAGGTGGCGTTCGTGGTGGAAACTGCACGCAGGAACTAACCATTTATAACACTTAGTAAATAGGACAGAAAACATGGCTTCTTGCGATAGATGACAACGGAGTCAAGGCTAGCACCACAGCACCCATCTGGACAAATAATCATGAACACGCGATAGTACTTACCAATTAAACAAATAATAGAAATAAATAAAAGATACCTGGTTTTACAAAGGTTTCGGAGGTCAGATGGAAGTCGCTTCGTGCAAAAACCTGACTCATTCAATCTAAAACCCATTGTCACGGGCGTATCCCGGGCTCCTCTCCTGAGGTGAGGATGTAAATGAGACTACAACCAGGAGGAAGATACCTGGTTTACAAAGGAACCACCTATAAAACATAGTAGTCTCTCCGCTTCTTTTTCTTTGTCCTACGGCGCAGAACTCAGAATATGCTTGTTTGCTTGGACTTTCAGTATGTTAATTGTGTTTAATAGATAATTAATTTTATTAAAGAAAATTGAAAAGGTTTACTAAACTATTTACTCTATTACGTTATGATAGTTATAGAAATACGCGAGGAACTAGTAGCATTTTATCCATCAAATCCATTTGAATCTATTCAAAACATTTGGCATTGAACATTTAGAAGCAAATATAATACAAGTAGATAACCATAATATTAAACATTGTAATACGCTCTTTTTAAAATTAATGCTATTTATCACATTGGTTCGCGGTTGATAAAGAGTAATACCTACAACAAAAACCAGGGATTACACACATAATGAATATTTATTTATACAAGGCTTCCTTCAGAAGTACCTATTTTCGATCAACTTACATGACAGTAATAATTTATTATCGTCCACAAAATAATCTCATCGAAATAACTTAATTCAATTATGTCGTGGTGTATGCTGTCTTTTATGCTATTAAACACAACAACTGGATATATGCGAGCGAATGAAGAGACAAATACGATTAAGACTTATGTGCGTTTACATATTTAAATATGAAAGACTTAAGCATCATACCTTGTAAATGACCTGTTGTTCACCCTTGCCTCAATTTTGTATGCGATCCTCTTCTTGTCCAACCTGGAAGCAGGAAGACGAAGAAGGAGGACAAGCTAGAAGAGATCCCACTTAGGGATAACCCCGCCTCTGTAATGTACTTCTATTTTATAATTATATTTGTGTGGGCGAAATGTCCGTTAATTCACAATTTCTGGGCTTAAAAACAGGAAAATATTTTGTATTTGTCATAATTGGCATGGCAATTGAAAACAAGATAAAAGAAAAACATGTGGGAGTCATATTGTTTTTCAGAATAAACAATTCTTATCAATGACATACCTATTTAGTTTGATTAATATAAATCTGAATAAAATACCATACTTTATCTATAGTTTTCAGTGATCGGTATAAACCATTAATAATCGACAATTACAAAAGTGATAGCAGAAAATGTCTTGTAAAGAATATTAAAGCAATAAAAAAATACAAGTCTACATTGAGATAAATAGAATACTTGCAACCAAGCTAAATGTATTTCCACAAAACCAGTGACCACATATTTCAGTAATATCGAAATAGCTCTGATTTCTTCATAGTCCCAAAAACATAATCCACACATACATATCTCGCAACAAGTCATTGAAAAAATAACAAAATCACATTTATAATTGTAATCTGACATTTTTAGCCGCAATATTCTTATTTCTATCTCGAGGAAAGACAATGTTATCGGCAAGTGACACGACCCCGGCGGAGGTCAATTCCCAACAATACCGACCATGTTTAGAAAATTTAGTCATCTGCGCCTGCGCTGGTGTTCAAGGCTCTATAGTGAGAACCGCATCTCAATGTCACAAATAGATCTAATGATAAGCACACACACGCGGTGTCAAATACTGCACAACAAATTGGGCATTTAATTTATTAACCTTGAATAAACTGATTGTAAATATTGTTCAAAGCCGTAATGAAAATTGATATATTATGCAATTTACTGTCATTGGATAGCGATACTTCCTGATGTCTTCGAATTGTTTTGTACCTATAGTATTGTTTTATATAAGAAGGAAATAGGTAATAGCCTAACCAAAAATCCTTTATTAAATTAATAATAAAATAGAAAAGGAATAGTCAACAATCATAAATGACTCTCTTCCACTAAATAGCAATAAAATCAAAAATGCCTTGCTACAGAAGCCATGTAAGATTTTATAAAAAACATCGACACAAATTCATTCTGAAACATTGTCATGGTTTTAAATCTTAGATTAAGTTATACCTTGATCTGATGCGGTTCATTGCGACAACGAGGTCATGTAGTTCAAATCGTTGTCATTCATTACCATTACAATAATAGTTAGGTATAAAATGTATCGGTTTCCTCATCAGTAATTTGATTTATTAACCGGGGCGTTGTGGTTGCACACATCGCGGTCTCAGAGGCATTGCCAAATTACTATCGGTATGATAGTATTTCTAATATAGATAGTATCGCAAGTATTGGAGCAAGTAAGAACAAGGGTATTGTGATTGCAAGATCAGACGCTGTGTGGATTGTACACGATCTTTATATATTGCGGCAAAAAGAAACTTTAGAACCTATAGAAAAAAATCAGTTTATAAGAGAATGCTTAAACAAACAGCTCTCCGGTATTTTTTTTTATTCCAGAGGGAAGAAACAAGTCACCAGATCCCACCTCAAGAGAGTATAAAAAGCTGTAGAGGGAAAGATTATTTCTTGCAGAAACAGGATCGATTTTATAACCGTACATTCCTTCGTCGTTACCTCTTCCTACCCTTGACGTGGGGTTTGCCCACAGTATGTATTTTTTTTCCAATTGGTTCCATCGCTTATAATCTAACTAGTTACTCCATTTGTTACTCATACTTTAACCTTTTTTTAATAGTACCATGAGAGTGTAAGGTCGCCCATACACAAGGAAGTTTCAATCGAAACCGCAATGAAAACGAAAGTAACGAAAATTACGTGTAGTAACAGCGTCTGCTGATGCGTTCCAATCGGCTAGTGTTGTGATCCGGTAGTTCATTCCTTTTCGTTCCTTTCCCTTTCCTTATAACCAGGTATTGCATACCTAACGAGAATTACTTATTTCCTTTTCCTCAATCAACATTAGATATCCTGACACTTGTCCATTGCAGCGTATTCTATCAAGAGGACCCGGATTTCATCTATGTTCATGATCAAGGAATGATCCATATCGTGACCAACCCATAACAGGTAATTTTAAGGGGTTAATGCAGACCCAATAATTCAAAGACGAAGGCCACGTTTAACTGGATGAATTAATAAAGAAAGTGAGATAAAGAGACAATTAGAATCAAATTTATAATCTATTCCCCTAATTTACTTTTACAATCTACTGCGAAAAAGTAAATTCAATATCATGTTCTTTTCTCTCCATCACGCCAGTACGTAAGTTGCTCTACGTATTAAAACAAATGTTTTAATTATCCTTATTCTATCCGGGAACCACACAGTACTTTAGAATAAGATTTTTTTAAAGCTGCTGTAATAGTAACACATAGGTAACATTCATCAGTAATTGATAACATAGGAATGTTTTAATTACAATAACCATTGCGGTAGCTTCTTACACTCTCATGTAATTAGTGATTTCCGTTTTATTATTTGCACCTACATAGCATTGGATACCACCTACATCGTATTACGTGTAGGTGGTCGGTATACAAATTACATTTGTTGGGAATGCAATACATTGGGGTAATAAATTAAGATAATATTGATTAGTTAAACCTGTTCTATTAAATTTATTGCTGAAATTAAGCATAATAGTTACTGTTATACTGATTTGAACGTCTACGCCAATGATATTTCGGAAAAAGTTTATAATAAAATATGCATTTTGGGCAAAATTTTCCGTCCTATCCAAATTTAATAACTTTTCCTGTCTTGAAGTACCACAGTATTAAATCAAATTATGTTTATATTCATAGAAAATCAAAGCTTTGATACACGCCAAATAACCTCGATCGGCGATCGTTTCATTACATAATTTTAATTTATCATAGTAAAAATAAGGTCATATTAAAATAAAATGTTCTAGGAAGTTTGCAGATAAAAGAGGCTCTTGAAATCGATATTGTTGTCCCAGGTACCAAACGTCGTTTCTTCTTTACCTCTTACAAAGTTCAGGTCACGACCGTTTACGTAAAGATGTCTTTGACTGAGACCTCAGTGTGCATGCTTATACGATGGTGAAAGCGGTCGGACCTTTAGCAGAGTCCCGTCCTTGCCTATCCCGTTTTGGCTTGACTAAGTGACTAAGCCCGCATGTTATTTGACATACTCGGTAATTTCCACATGTCGTCTTGTTTTTTCCCAATCATGGAAAGTGATAACGAAGCTCTACGGGCAAGTTATACATCGCGTTGACTTCTCATAGAAAAACATAAAACTTTACTTTCACATGTAAGCAATAGGTATTATTGGTTTTAAAATTAAGACCCGGTTAATATTATATCGCTATTACAAGTAACATGATTATAGCTTTACGTCATAATTTCCGTTCTGATTTTCTTCATTTGCTTCAATATGGTTAATTGTGACTAGCTGTACCAGCGACTTTATCCGCGTAATATAGTTATTTTGGGCATCATTGAAGCCCTCAAGGATGAATAATTTTCCCCGTTTTTTTACATTTTCCATTATGTCTTCGCTCCTAATAGTTGCAGCGTGATGTTATATAGCCTTCCTCAATAAATAGTCTATTCAACACAAAAATATTTTTTTAATTCGAACTAGTAGTTCCTGAGATTAGCGCGTTCAAACAAACAAACCCTTCAGCTTTATAATATTAATATGACTTTATTATGAAAACCATATATTTACAACTTTTGGTTTTGTAACCTAAAACTTGTTAAGTCTTATTCAATGCAATTATATGGTATTTGGCATAGTACCATGGTACAGTTCCATGATGGAACTATTGTAATGAAACAGTCATGGCAGTACGGTAAAACATTGTTATGTAATATGTGATCTGAAATATTCTTGTTTGAGAAAAAATAAATCGAAAGTTGAATATCGATACTCTAATTGACACCTCAACTTGTTTAATCTCAAGTTCTAATTAGAAAGTGCTTGCACTTTCGGCACATGCCAATGTGTCGATGCATTATGTAAGTATTTTGTAACCTCAATCAGATATGTTAATGTGTGGACTTCCGAATAGACACTTTAATATAGCGTAATGCGCTCATGATATATAGTTAGCATAGGCATTAACTTGTCATATAGAACTTTGAATATTTTGTAACTGGTTTGTAATATAAATAAATTGAATAAAACATACTTTTAACAGATACTCCAATCGGTAAGGTGCCCGGTTAAAATGCGTGATGCGCATAAAAGCACAGATTTAAATCTGTCATGTTCTAATGACTTTTACGGACTGAATGTGTAATTGTGATCCAATATGGGATAAGGTTTCCTTGCAAAGTTTGCTGAGGTCAGATGGAAGTAACTTCGAGCAAAACCTGACTCACCCAAGTCAGAATCCATGCTGGAGTTAACCCCCGGCTCCTCTACAGCGTATTGAGAATATGGCTGAGATTATAGTCAGGACGAGAAAGACGACGCTCTACTGAACCTGACCTACATACAAACACACACATAGTCACGTATATATTCCCTTGCGGGATAGAAAAGCTTGACAGGCCACGTTCCACGTTCCGCTGTAGGGCTTTATGGTCCAATTGAGATTCAAAAAATTACAGATTGCTAGCCCATCACCTTAAAGAGGAATCCCAATTTTATAAGCCTATCCCTAAGTTGCCTTTCACGTCATCCTTGGGAAAGATATGGACTGGTTCTATTTTAAAGTGCCGGAAACCCGAGAAAATGAAAAATATGATATAAAATCTAATTAAGTTTTCCTAAGTTGTAACTTTATGTTTTATACATGCTAAATAATCACTTCGCGAATACCAGTTTTCGGTCATTACATAAAGTAAGGTGCGGAACCAGAATTAGCAAATGGGGTCGAAATGGATTGTCAGCACAAAAACCTGTGAACGCATTCGTATTCTCGTAAGTGCGCTGGTGACCGAACTCAATTGAGGTAAAGTAATACCACGGTAATGCATTAGCTTTACAATTACTGGCGACCCAACCTAACTTTATAAATACTGTAAACGAAAACCGGATAAATGCAAGTCGGACTGGCACACGTTGGGTTCCGTACCATAATATTTTTATCAAAATATATCTCACATGTCAACTACTTGATGAATTATGTTTCAAACTAATTTAATATAAAAAAATAAGGCCACATCATCTCATTTCCCGTGGACGTCGTAAGAGGCGACTAAGGGATAGGTTTATAAACTTGGGATTCTTATTTTAGGCGATGGGCTTGCAGGTTGCAAGTCACTATTTTGAATCTCAATTGTATGAAAAGCCAAACAGCTGAACGTGGCCTGTCAGTCTCTTCAGGACTGTTGGCTCTGCCTACCCTGCAAGGGATATAGACGTGACTATATGCATGTATGTATCTTTTCCACAATTATTTACTTTTCACATCTATTGAACTCATGTTCAAAATTTAGAGGGGGTTCACACTCAATACAGGCTATAATCTCCATGCGTTTTTCAAATGTTCAATTAATTCACTTTCTGATTCACTCATATCCACCAACTCAAGCATCAGGATTATAGAATCATTTACATGTCATATATTTAGTATAGATCGCAAAGAGACCCTAAATGTTTACAAAAGTTAGAAGTCACAAAGGTAAAATTGAAACAAAACGCTGACAACGGTCCTAGGTGATTAAAAAGGAAGTAGAATAATTTCTACTTACTTGACAAAATGTAGTACATATTACGACAATTTCATTATAAAACAAAAGTCCAGTCTCACGTTAAATCAGCTGGGTCAAACCGCGGGCAGTGCATTGAGACTTGCGAATAGTGTGACCAGACGTTTAAGGTGTTGTAGAAAAAATGTTGACGAAAAATTGGCATTCTTTTTCTTTTATTTAAAAAAAATTAATTGTAGTGTCTATTAATGCGACATAGAATTGAGAAATCAAGCCCGCGAATATAGTTGTAGAAGGTGTAATTAACTACACAAAGATGAGATTATTTAACCAAATAAATTAATCCATAAGATAGAAAAAAGAAATTTCCAATTAATTTAACATTGTTTTAAAAAAAATTATGAACACATGACAATAATAATGATGGTCACACTACCGCGGCACCGAGCACCGTTTTCGTCGCGCGCGATTACGTCAGCCAGCTTTCGTCGCGTGAGAACCTTAGCGCATTGTGAGCGCGCGCATCACTTTCATTGTTAGGTGAATCTTAAGCGGAACGGAACGGACAAGTACTCGTGCGGAAGATCAATGCGTGTGCAACTAGGAATCCATTTGCAACTAATTCTCATGTGCAATACGTCCTGTTGAAGTCATTGGTTTAGGTTTGCGAATTATCAGAACAAAAAATTCGTTTCCTTGCAAAAAGGATTTTCTTTTGTTTCACGAACATACTGTAGTAAATATTATAAGTATAAAATAGTTATACCTATATTTTTGAATTTTTAAATCATTTATATCTTAAGAATTGGCTAAGAAGAAACAATACAAAGTTAAATGATCTTAAAATTTAACTTTTCTCTAGGCATCTAAATCTTTAGACATTTAACAACAAAAAATATTATTTAAAATAACAGATTAATACAATGCGTTACGTTATCATTCGGTTTATACAATGCATATAAAACTTCGCTACTCATTATTCATTCCACCATTGTTTTGTTTTGGGAAGCTCTGCGTCATTGTATCTAAATAAACACAATAGACAAAAGAAAAATATATTAATCATTGCACCGACATGCTTTATAAATTGCTAGACTAGGTCAAGGCTATTACAGGTACAAATTTGCTAAATCAGACAATTCACTAATCGAAGTATCTAAATATAGAGATTTATTGGCTTCATCCTTGTAAAATATTAGCATATCCTTTTAAAAATTACCTAAGCTACATCACACATTTACCGTTGAATGTTCTTTACACAATCTAAGACGTACTTCTTTTATTTATTTTTTTTCAGTTGTTTCAATTAAAGCCAGATTTCTGCTAAATAAGTATTAATAAAAATAAAGTCCTATGGTACATGCCTGTAAACAATTTTTACAATGCCTTCACGATTTTTAACCTTAACCAACCATACCAGTTTCAACAGTTATAAATGACATTAGTAATACTTATACTTATTAAGTATAAGTAATGCTGAACTCAACAAGTGTGCAACAAACCTTTCTTTGAACTCAAGCAACGAAGCCTAATGACCTTTCTTTAGAGACAAATGCAATCTTATCACTACTTACAATGGCTTAACGGTACTGCTATTCTAGTAGGTTGGCATTTATGAATCTATAGTTAGTAAAAAACACCTTTTTGAAATTAGTAATATGACTCAAACTTTATCATAATATAAAATTAAAGAACACATACTGAACTGGAAAACTGGGACAAAGAACAAACAATATGTATGTTAATATATTTTTAATTCGAAAACAGTATACAATTGTCTGGTATAAATCCAAAAATACATAAGAAACTACAACTACATCTATGACCGGAATTCATGAAAACCGTTCATGACTCGTAAACAAGTTATTGAACATAAAGCAATATACTATATCGTCTCTAAAAGTAAAAGGGTAGAACGTAGAGATAGAAGCGGTGAAATAGTACGTTATCCCGATTTCTTCGGGAACTACAAATTTTCCTTAAGCATATTAAATGCCTACAAATAGTAATATTATGACATAGGTTTAATTACTTGTTATAAGAAACGACGCAAAATAAAATAATGAAATAAGATCATCAATTGCAAAAATCCGAACCCACTGACCCAGATTATTACGAAATGACGGTGGTACAACGTAACAAATAATTTGAGTCTCATACAGATAATGCATCAGAGTGTATTGTACCACAAAGAGGCGGTCCTAAACGAAATGTGATCTGGGGCAAAGTTGGGAAGCAAATAATGTGAACCTGTATAAGTTATTGCAATAAAACTCGATCGCGGATCAAGAACAATCCATATCTCCATATCACGTGTTTTAATCGATAATAAAACGTATCAAAAAGTAATATGTTGTGGTACAATTCCGCCTCCAAGGAGCCGTACTAATAAGTACTAATTTGATATCCTGTCTTTTCAAAGAATCTTTGTGACATCTGAATTCAGCAGAAAAGTGTTTTTATTGTGTGTATACTAAAAATTAAAAAAAATATGTACGAGTAGTTGTAACTACAACTACTCGTACATATTTTTTTTCGATAATGGTAAAGAATACCAACCACGCCGAATTTTTTCACAAACCCATCTGAGGTAAAGTTTGCAAATCTATCCTCAACAGTAATTTCTTTAGCCAAATAGAGTTTAGTCATGGCGGATGACGTTATCTTCATGATTCACGAGCACACTGACCGACATATTTGGTCACAAATTGGTCCTGCCTTGTAGACTCTCCGTTTGTGCAATCGACGGACGATAGAACCCACTCTTCAATCGCTCGGCGAATTTCACATTAGGGTCAAAAACACTATCAGCCATAGACCTTTGCGCACAGACCCGTTGGTAAACAATGTGAACTAGAATCCATAATTTAACGTCCTATGCAAATACATTGACTATGTAAATCATGTGACTACCTTTGTTATTTGTAATTAATCTCCCATACTTGGAGTTCAATTACTTCCTTATTAATAATGTACTTAGTAAATGTTTATTTTTATAATATAAAATTTTAGATGGTCTCTCTCTCGTCTCTCCTGGGACCTACAGTGGAAATATTCAAGGTAGAACATGTAAGCTTATAACTCAAATGGATAACTTAAACGGCAGAGTCAGTCATTGCCTTAAAGTATACCATAAATTGAAATTGGTTTTAAGTTCTCCTACCTTTAATATGATGCCTTGAGCTCGTTGTTGCCACCAACAATGCATACTATTCTGTTGGGTCTATTGCGTTTCTCATCTACATAATATACTTATAATATAAGGTTTATAACTCCGTATAAATAATTGTTGTGACAGGATTGTCGAGATATGAGATCAGCACTGCGTGCAAGTGGGCGATAAATTATTCGATGTGTTTACGTTGAAATTTGTAGTGAAGGTAATATTAGGGACAGCAAAGGCATTGCAAGGTTCTAGCTACGTTGGTCGGCAGGTCCGCACGTCCGTGGGTGCCCGGGGCGCCCAGCCAAGACGCGTGGGCCCGCTCCTCGAAAATCCGCATTGCGCGAACTTGTGTTAACCTTCATAGAATTTACCCACAGCTACAGCAATACATACTCCTTTTAAGACATTCATTAAATTCGCCCACTTAAGCAACCCAAGTAGGAATATCACTTTTAATGATCATGAGGTGAATAACCAGAGGTCGTTTTGCGTTTCCGTAAACGGTTATCTGCATCGGAAAAAACTGTTTGAAGTACACACTGGCACCGCAATACATTATGTTTATATTAAAATAGTGTGTAAGTTCATGATCTTAGAAATAGATCAGAATATGAAGAACAGTAAACTATACGAAAATGTTATTTGACAAAGACAAAGTTTTTAATTTGCTTAAGAACTTTTAATAAAAAACACTAATAACATAAACTACCTTTTAATAAAGAAACTATATAATTTATTGAACTAAAACAGGCACTGGTAAATGAGCGCCCTCGACGTGGGTTCCATCTAGGCCTGCGCTGTATTTCGTGACGTAGGTTTTCCCATCATCACCAATGTAAGAAGTCTCACCATCCGTGACCATGACATAGGCGCGACCATCAGGAGTCGGCACCAGCCGGCCTCGCTCCGAAACCACGGTGCCTTCAGCGGTGACGTAGCGGAGGGCATATTGTCCAAAGTCATCATGGATTTCCTCATGCTGTAAGGCAGGCAAAGCACGACGAGCAGCTAAACTTGGCGAGCTTGGAGCTGCTACTGCAGACGCAACTAGGCACGCTAGCGCCACAATCTATAGAAATAACAGATAAAACACATTGAAATGTTGAGATATCTAAGGCTTATCTTTTTGAGTCGACTTCCTAGAGCCAATATTATTATGACGATAGTTTAGATAGTATAAATTGTCAATTGCATTGAGAAATTCAGAGGCAAGGAGGTGCTTGATAATATCGCGGTTTTAAAAAAACTGTCACAAAAAGGATACGCCTACCTACATTCGTAGAAGGTAGATTTAAATTGAAAGATTAAATTGAAACTGTGAATGTAACCTACCGCAGGTTACATACACAATTTCAATTTAAACTTGAATCATAGTATGGATTAGGCTAGGAACCTTGACAAAACCTACGCTAGAATTATTTGAAGGCAAATATGCTATTCGATGCTTAATCTTAATAAATTACTTAAAAATATTCACTCACCAATTTCATTTTTAATAACTATTTACACGAACCACTTTTTCTCTCAAAGAAAGCTAACGAATGTGCACTAAACGACATTGATCAAGTACTTTTTATAGACACCTGAACTAATTATCTACCCAAAGTAACGGCAATTTAGGACCCTGTAATGTAATAATTACATCCAATAAATAGGTACTTAGTAATAGCTTATGACGTCATAATCTGCCTTTCACATTAATCATAAAGCAAAACGTACCACTATCTACATAGGTAACTTTTCAAAATGTACTTGTGTAGGTTGTATTTATTTTAAAATAAGAAAAACATTTTAACTCCAAACGTTGTCTCAGTAGAATTCTAAGACAAAACCTCTTTGTTTTATCTACTTTGAGTAAAAAGACACAGTTTCCTCCTCCTCTAACAATAGACATACGAACATACAATGTCAAAAATTTGCATGATTCAGAAATACATTTTGACCCACATGTCGTCAGTTGGTGTATTGTATTAACCAAAAAAATATTTTGCCGCCTTTGCTTCGAAGATGCCTAAATACTTAACTTAGGTATCTTTACTTATACTTTCAAAATGTTGAACAAGAATATTTAGTTCGTATTTTCCAATTTTTTGAGATGTGATTTATATAAAGATAGTGCATTTATACTTCTCAATGCACTATTTTGATCTACTCTAGAGTAACTCTAGGCTTTTAATAAAATAACAGAGAATGCACCGTTTTGCCAAAAAAGCGTAAATAAAATGATCGACGTAAGTAAGACTCTACTTGCAAATGATGGCAAGTTACTTTCTGTTTAATATGTTCATCTAAATAAGAAAATTTCAGAACATCTAAAGTCTAATACGAGTAAAGGCATCAGGCAGAAGCAGAGCAACGTTAATTCTAAATAGTTAGTCAAGTATTCAGTATTGGATTGTATCAGTAGGTAAGAAAAATATGTACTTAGTCGATATGTTTAATAATATTAGTTGATTAGAGTAGATAGGTTAGGTTGGCACGGTACTGACACATCGTGAGAAGAGAGGGAGGTCTTGTTAAGGGTCTTGTTTAAAAGGGCTTTAAAAATGGAAATGGAAAGTTTTGGAAATAGGGGAAGACCGAATAAGAGGTAGCGTACAGGAAAGTATAAGTAGGAAAGGTGTGACTAATGCGATGGTAATTTTAATTTTATAAAAAACAAACATACCTTCTTTTCCGACCCCATGTAAAGAGTGTGAAAAGGAAAAACGACAAAGAAAGAGTACATGAAGATACTGTATAGAATTTTAAAAAGATCAAATTAAAGCTAAATAATCTTGATCCTTTTGTTAATACATCACGATCACAGATACATTGAACAATCACTTAAAATATGCCAAATAATAATTTTGTTTCTCACAAATCATGCACACAATGTGTTTCTCACAAAAATCTTCCTATATTTTTATTTAATTACCTAAGTAACTGTTATTAAATTACCTAATATCGTGAACTACGTCAATTTAATTAATTTGTCTCTCAAAGACATCATTTATTTTTTGCTTTATTTTGTGTGTGATGTACTTCATTCTTTACACGTTTTTGTAAACGGAGTTGTCGATTTTTTCTTTCTGTTAATTAGCAATTGTTGGCGTTTCCTGGCAGTTAACAAATTTATGTTTTGTATTTTTCGTTTTCATACAAAATAAGTACAAAATATTTATATTTCGTTGATGAGTATAGATGATGCCAACCTTACTCATACGTAGGTACATTTCATATTTTCCTAATTTGGTTCTTCAGCTGAACGTGGCCCATCAGTCTTTTCAAGGCTGTTGGCTCTGTCTAGCCCGCAAGGGATATAGACGTGACTATATGTATGTATGTTGGTTCTTCATCCAAACCTGTATGATTTTTAGTCAATTCTAGGTATCTCATAACGTACTTTAGTATCGCATTCATGTCGCGTCGGCTTCTACATACATTAGTCACGCTCACGCATATCTCAGATTGCAAATGAAGACTACTACATCTAGTGTGATATAACCAACAACCCTTGAACAAAGGCGCGATTACCTAAGTAGCGACCATTAGGCAAATTTTTACAGAATTTAAACCACGCGTTTATGAAGACAATACAATTTTTAAATTTACTATAACACTTGATTGCCAAGTATGTCATATATAACTTCCATCCAAAATATCAAACAGGTACATTGAAATCATAACTCTAATAGGTCTTAAGGTATACGCTTTTAAACCTATGCCAGATTTAATAGGAAATACAAATTTTCATTCATGCGAATAAATTTAATTAAATTGTCTCTAAGGGTGAACCAAAATTGTAAATTTTGATTTTGTAACCAGATATGTCACTAAATACTTATAAACCTTCAACAACACTACATGCGTGCCTATGATTCATTTAGGTGCGTGAACGTTTTGCCTAATCGAATATTGATTGTAGTAAATCCGAAAATGACGTAGTCTTGAATGTAAAAACAACTACCTATTAGCATGCAAATTTTAACTACTCTTCAATTTGACAGACATGATTTTGAAACAAGGATTGTTGTGAATGTTTCCTCGTTAAAAAGAATAGTTTAGGTCACGGAAATATACTTATTATGGTTTTAGATATACAATTTTGTCAGATATTCAAGTTATCTAATTCTTTTGATATTTCTGACTAAGTCCTCATATTTGAGGTATAATAATAATTCAACCTTAAGTTTTAATTTTTCAATCGTGATTACAGGGACTTTCTATTGATGGATGAAAATGATGTATCAATTTCATGTTTATGTTTGTTTCTAACGTCTGCCAGAATGTTTCCGCGTAGGTCCTTTGGTGGTCTGCCCACGTAGAAGTCGAGGTTACAGACTGACTGTTGTAGGCAGTGGATACAAATTGGTATTCCATGATAAATCCATGTGTGAGGTTGACGTAAGGACAGGCTTGTCATCACTATTCAGCTCTTCCTTTTGTCTATGTAACACATTAGTACGAGGATAAGGCCATTGCAATAACGACTTAAATAAAATTCTTATTCCACAACTAGTTCCAAACAATGAAAGAAAAATGTTATCCACATTAATAATTAAAAGAAAGGAGTTGTATGTTTGTAATGAATAAACTCAAAACGTATTGAAATTTGGAACACAGATAGAATATACCCTTAGGAATAATAATTAATTTTAGGCAAATTTTTGTCTAGGAATTGTCACGGGAGCGAAGCCCAGCGCAAAGGCAAATCTTGTTAATAACAAAAGTCACAAAAATGGAAATATTTATTATTTTTTCACATTGCGTCAAATAACGAAAGAAGTCCTCTCTTGTAACTAGGTAGATAAGGGAATGAGATTATTTAAGTTACTGACCCAATGCATTTGGGCTGAAAATTGGTATTATTGCTATCATGGGGACTTTTATTATATGTAAGATGGGTATCATTTTTCGGCAAATACCTGATTACACTTAACACGATACACGTTCAATAGTTTAAACTAGTTTAAATGATCCTTTACAAAAATACCCAGCTCTATTGAGATGCATTGAGTTTTAACGTAATAACAGTAGAACCATGTGTTTCGTTACTCCACGGCCTTCGGGGCTGACTTGGCATCTATTGTTCAGTAAATTACTGAATCCGTCTCTAATCCGAGCCTAACCCATTGTTTCTCACAGCCGACTGCCCGATTTTACGGACTCTGAACACCACCGTACTGACATTTCAATAAAAACAATGCATTCCGTGATGAATAAAAATAATGATTAATTAAAGGAGACACGATAATTTATTTTAGTGCAATTACTAGGTACATACATAGATATAATCACGTCTATATTTCTTACGAGGAAGACAGGGTCAAGAGTCTTGAACAGACTGATAGGCCGCGTTCAGTTGTTTTGCTTAATGATAGGATTAAGATTCAAATAACCATTATAATTCTTTCAAAAATTGTACTAAACTATTATAAGATTATTGCAAATTAGTGTGTTTATGTTAAATAACAGGTTTTGTCAAAGTGTCTGCATCGTTAAAGACTCTTGATGGGATTACAAGACAAAACAGCGTTACAATATATGCTCATTAAATAACCAGTACGCGTAAGTCCTTGACACACCACTAATAGACCGTTGTTATAAACAATCCTGACTCCCACACTCTTCCAACCCGCGATTTCTGAAATTAATACAGGTACAAATCTAATGCCGTCAACTGCCGACCTTGTCTGAACCTACCATTACTTTAACAAGGAATCAGTTAATCCGTAATTATGCACTTAAGATTTGTATCTAGATTTCTAGTAAGCAAACAAAAGTGTGAAAACATATTTTATTTATTTTTATATTTATCAAACGGGCGGTGCCGGTAGAAAAAGTGCGTTATTTAAAAAAACTTATATTTCCAGAAATCATCTTTCCGTTTGTGCACAGAAAAGTAAACATGCTTCTTGTACTAAGTCTTAATAAAAATATGAATTGAATTTAGCAATGAAACATTGCAGACAAAAAAAAATATTTTTCTTATTGCGGATATGGTTTATCTTCTTAATTAAATAATAGCAGATTGTCGTGATTTACGCACGATCGATATAGAATGCTTGAATCAGCTAAAATTCCGTAACAGTTGTATTTGATTATGTTGTTCTAATAATATGGGTGGTGACTCACATATCGACAACTAAAAGAAAACAACAACGTGTAGTCTTATACATTTTAAAGTATCACTTCTTTTGCAGCTACTACATTAGCCGTTTAGGGATTTAGGCGAATCAATCAATCCATCAAGAATCGTGTAAAAAATAATACTAATTTTATTTTCAGATATGCGCATGCGGCGCGTTAGCGGCTCTAGACAGTTACAGCCCGCAACAGGACCCGGACCAGTTCCACATCCAAACAGATGAAGATGACGAGCGGTACTTCTTGTACCAGACCCACAATGGACAGTATAGAAAGGAACGGAGGCTGAAAGATGGATCTGTTGTTGGTAAGTTTGTTTTCTATATGTAATGAAGTTTAAATCTCTTATGCTGTAAACAGAACTCATAATCATTCTTAGATTAATTGGGCGGCTTAGTAATGGAATGATGGATGAATAATGATGCACTTTCTGTCAATATAAACTAGGTAAAATTATGCAAAAGCAAAAATCTTTGATAAGAAATAAAAGTATGTTATAGTATTGTTAACCCTTTTTTTAAATCGTAGGTACCTACTCTTATTATTGTAAAAACAACAAACAATTTACCTTTACAGGGACTACAGGCTGGGTCGGTGCAGACGGATACTTGCGTCTACAGGACTACATAGCTGACCAAGATGGCTACAGAATATACAAATCGAAAACTGTGTTTGTTGGCCAAAATCGTCCTATTGGTGTAAGTAAAAAATGTACCTTTTTAAATAAAGATTCTATTAAAATTGCATGCCCATGAATTTTTACCTTATCGTTTAACAGCTTCCTTTAATTATGTTTTATACGCATACAAGAGTAGGAAGGTACTATCGGACTAATATTGGGACTTTCAAGCTAATATTCTAAATTTCATAGTCGTATCTAATTACACATATTTACTTTTTCAATACATGGCCCCGAGGAACATGAAAAATTTTTAGTAATTTCTCAAAAATTAGGTTAACTTATATTTGTAACATATACGTACATACACATTATTACGTCTATATCCCTTGCGGGATAGACAGAGTCAACAGTCTTGAAAAGACTGTAAGCTTATAGTTGAAAAATCGATTAAACTAAAAAATATGTGTATTCAAATAATGACTAATTATTAATTCTTTATGAAAATAATATTATATTATAACTCTTATTAACCCTTTTCTGGGATTATGAAAATAATATTATATTATAACTCTTATTAACCCTTTTCTTTCAGGAATCATTGAAGATTGCTAAAACAGCTCCGACTGATTCTGGTTACGGAGTGACGCCAGCGCCTGCCATACATCAAGCCCGGGGACCACGCCCAGTCAGTTCTACCACACCAACACCAATTCCATCCTCTCAACGCCCACCGACCTTCCCAGCAGAAGTTTCAGTCACTCCTCCACAACGTACATACTCTAGCCCAACACCGACCCCTCAAGTTCACGTTTCACCAAACTCTATAGACGTATCCACCACTTTTAACTTCAAACCTACTGTTCCACCGATAACTGCTAGCGAAGCTTCACCATCCCCCAGCCCATATGATTATGACTCTTCTAATACAAACACGATTGATGACGGGTATTACGCCAGTGATAGCACGCGTTTCGACGTGTTCAATCCTAACTCTTACAGACATGCCGATGAATGGCTAAGACGCCAACGTCCAAATGTGCGACTCGGAGATGGATATACACCCCAATTTCCACAATATGATGGTGTTGCCTTCAGACAAAATGGATTTAGATACTATTTACCGAAACAGTACCATGAAGAAGACTCGAGTAATTCCAATGAACGAACTGGGAGCTTTGGTTACATCGACCCGTTCGGAATACGTCGGGTTATATATTATAATACCGCGCCAGGTGAAGGTTTCCAGATCAGAAAGAACAATAGATACGTTGGACACAACGCAACTCCTTACGATCCGAGGCCTATAGTTTGATTAAATATTAAGTTAATTTTAAGAAGACATGAGATATGTGGTGATCGTGATTATGATGGTGCCATTGCACGATTTTTAAAGGTTATGCACGTTGCTTTAAAAAAAAACCGTGCGTGATTTTGTTCATAATATGGCTGAAGCTCTTAATATTATGGTTTTACTTTAAGAATTCAAGTTACCTAAATATTTATTTATCAGTATTTTTAGAAATATAAATTGATTCGTAAGAGACAAAACGATTTATTTTTCGAACGATGCGAACGTCTTAGCCATTATCTAGTTAATTTTGTAACTAATAACTAAATAAATGCCTGTTTTGGGTAACGTATTCGTAAATGTACCTTTACGTAATTTTTATTTGAAATGTATAAAGTAATCAATAATCAATCATCAAAGTGCCATTTTACTACAGCTGTAGTCTTCGGTAAATCTATTTTTCCTTTTGTTACTCATACATAAATTTATGAACATATTGATTTCAACTTAAAATTCATTCGAAATAAAATAAACATGCGCATAAGGAAAACATTGATTAATATATTTTACCTATTTGGAGATCGGGATATGTTAACAAAACGAGTCGTTGAACTAATAAAAATTCAAACATTATATTTAAATCAGTGATATCTAACGGCACAAAATGTAGATATGTAAATAAATACCATTTAGGTAAATCAAACTCCGGAACTGCCTTAATTTTCTCAAAATATCCTTGATACACTCTTACTTTGCCTATAAAAATATTCCAGTGAACGTTTACTTAGCAAAATTAGGATGATTACAGATTTTATTTTAAGTTTTGTTAATAGAAGTAAATACCTAAATGTAATAAGTCAGGTGCATGTTTAAAAATTATGTCACTGTTAATAATTTGCTATTAAAAGTGATGTTTCTTAATTAGAAACGTAAAAATATCAACTTGTTACAGTGACTATCAGATGGGTAATAAGTAATTTAAACTTTTATAGACTAATTTTAACTTATCGATTTTATTCGTAATTGTTGTCCTCACTCTAACGACTATTGTATCATCCCACAATATATTTATCTGCACGTCATTATTTTACATTATTTTACTAAGTTAAAGCGCATTTTAAACTAATCACTGTCTAATACAATCTTATTTATGTAATTAATAAAGTTGTTAACAGAAGTTTATTCATTTATTTAATTAAAAATAATTAAATCCGACTCCAGAAAATATTAAAAAGCTAAAAATATTTGAAAATTAAATTAACAATATGTCGTACCTAGGCTATTAGTGAGTTAGTACCTAACCTACCTACGTGAATTTCTGGAGTGGCTGCCCGCTGCACGCATGTTGTGTGCAATCTATCAGTAATTAAAAAATAAAATTAGAAAGTATATTGTTTTGGTATTTTTTTGTATTTAAGCGGGCACCGACTCCAAAAATTGATGTAGGTAAAAACCTACCTAGGTTAGGTACCAACCCACTAATCGCCTAGATACGGCGTATTGATAATTAAATTTTTAGTTATTTTTGCATTTAAGTGTTTAAGAAATGTATTTATTTTATTTTTATATGATCACGTCTATATCCCTTGCGGGGTAGACAGAGCCAGTACTCTTGAAAGTCTGATAGTCTAAATTAGCTGATAGGTTTAATGTTAGAATTGAAATTCAAATAGTGACAGGTTGCTAGCCCATCGCCTAAAAGAAGAATCCCAAGTTTATAAGCATACTCCTTAGTCGCTTTTACGACATCCATGGGGAAGAGATGTAGTGCTCCTATTCTTCTTTTGCACCACACGGCGCGGTGTTTTCGATAATCAGCTTACTTTTTTTTCTTTTCACCTTTTTTGTGTGAATACATTTACGTAATTAGTGCTTAGCATCTGCTCTCTATTAGCTCTTATTTAATTTTATATTTTATTCTATTGATTTTTTAATGCAAAAAGAATTTTCCAAATCAGATTATAAATACCGGAGACATATGCTCTTACATACATAATAAATATAGTCGTATTGAGAACCTCCTCCTTCTTTTAAGTCGGCTAAAGAACAAGAGATAATGTTGGTCGGTCTGAGCTAAACATGTTTTACTCTGGCATCATTTTCATAGCTGTATCTTATAGTACAGCTGATCCCTTAGAGTTCTATAAATATGTGTATGATTTCATAACTCGTTGCTTAATGGCAAATTTTAAAAGGTAATTGAACATGTTCATTAAATACAAATTACGAAAAAATAACTTCTTGAAAATCATGTTTTGTGTTTAACATCTCTCGTTTGCAGGTATTGCAGGTATATAAAGAAACAGTTTTCAAAATTAGATTAGTTTACAGTGAAACTCATAAAGGTAATGTGGTTATCAGTGTATCGTTTTTATGGTCTTGTCACTTCGTCCTTATGACTAAATATCTTTTGTTTAATTACAGAAAAATGTTGACAACAATTGCTTGTTTGTTATTGGTGACCGTAGCATTTGCTCAAAATGGTCATTACTCTTACCAGGGAAGCTATCTTCCAATGGATCACAATGATGACATCCACAACAGAGATTTGCCCAGTTTAGTGTACAATTTCGAGCAACTCAGGAGAGATCAGCCGCCGCAAGTTGAAGTAAGAGAGGAAGACCTCGGGAGGTACATGTACAGACCACGAACAACAACAACAACTCCGCCGCCAACGACTAGAATGGTCGAATTTCCCCCACAAGTCCCTGAAGTTAAAATATTGCCAGAGCCTGTTCACCAGCACCTCAATGACGTTTCTACGCCCAAACCGTTTATTGGACAAACATGGAACCAAATTATAAACAAACATTTACCACCAACCGTTCCTCCGCCACCTACTACTCCAAAGTGGATGGACCTTTCGGATACCTTAAAACACCATAGACATCAACATCCTCATTACAATCCAGCACCTGTATACAATCCAGAATCTTTTCCTCAAATGCATAATGAACCTCAATCTGCTTATCCGCAATACAGCGGTGTAGCTAATGCCGATTATGTTCCTACAACTGAAGTACCTTACGCTCTGTATATGCAAAACGCACCGACGGAACCACACGTGCGTCATCACTCTGAACCGAGATCTCCGTCTCATGCATCGAGAGGTCACCACAAGTTCAGCTGGAATGACGTCATGCCAACAGAAGCCAGTCAACCGATGGTAACTACAGCAGCAGCTATCCTACAACCACCAGCGCGTAGAATGAATCTGCCATCGTCAATTCCTACGTTGACGCCATGGTCTGGGGATAACTTCGGCAAATAAACTAAATTGTGTAGATTTTTTTTATTAATTAAATAAATGCTAAAATAATGTTATGGATAACTGATTGCTGAATTTTATTTCTTCGCTGATTAATTTAAAAATGTAACCACTGATTTCATATATCCAATCTACTGAAAAAAGGGTACTACTGGAAAGATAACATAACTTTAACGTAACCTCTCTTGAAAGAAAGTCAAGTAAATATAATAACATACGTCACGCACAACTGAAAAAATCATAACAATGTGTGATTCGATTTACTGTCCGGCGCAGACGCTTAACTTTTTAATTAGTGGGTCCGGAGCGTAGGCTTACATCGGCGTGTTGCGGAAATCCGCTGATACTCATTTTCTGGGTTCAGCGAAAATCCATTCACTGTTATTTGGCTGAAGGGAGAAATGTTCCGCGCGTCTGGTACTTTATGTGCCACTTATGGTTCAGGAATTGATAAATATTATATGTATAGAACGAGATGATGGTACGTTATAATGATGAAAATCAATCGGTAAATGATTCACTAATAAATAAATTATATTAATAAATGAATAATAAATTATACTTATGCTATTTTGGATCAGAATATATTATAGAGGTTATTTTGTTGTTCTTTTATTATTCTTTTTCTAAGTATACCAAACAAACATTATTTCTATTTTCAAGATGGACGAATGTATGTACGAATTTTTGGTAACATTGAACATTTTTCATTTCAAAATAATAATTTGACGAAGCTCTAACTAGACGTCAAACCACAAATTAAATTTCTTTAATAAATTATTTAACTCTATCGGTAAAAAATACACTGTCTCAATTTAATCTCCATCCCGGTTAGCTCACCAAGCCTAATCTCAATTCTCCCAAAATCCTCTTTATTCATTCTAATAAAAGTTAATTCAGTGTAATCGCGGCCCACGGACCAAACTAAAAGGAAGCCACTCGGCCCGTTCTGTTATGATAATGGCCGAGTACCTTCGATATTCTTCATGCAAATGCTTGTCGCATTTAATTCCAGGTATAAAATCTCCTCTGCGCACGAATAGACATTTATAAGAAATGCAAAGTCGGAACGGTTTCTCAGGACGCCAAATAAAAGCAAAGCCACGCTGTTTACTTAGTAATAGTGGTAGCTTGAATACTTAGTCGTTCAAGTTCGTTTGAATACTATCGTTAAATCAGATATCCTATTGAAAATAATCGCAATGAAAGCTTTTTGTTGACTACCTGGAAATACTCTTAGTCGGGTTCGGGAAATCATTTTCTAAGTCAATAAATAAAAGTACCACTCTAAAATACCGCAAAATCAGGCATTTTAGAGTGGTACTTTCTTTCTGGATTTCTCTACATGGAGTAATTGTACATATGTTTATACGAATTACACCCAAAAAAACTATAGGTATAGCTAACTTTTCTCGTTGTTCGCTCAGACAAAAGACAAAATATAATTTATAAAAAGGTTGATTTCAACGATTCGTAATTTGTACTATATGATTAACACCCATCCTTAATACCTAAGGTCCGGATCCCGTGGTTTGCTTTCCGACGTTTTTGTCACCACTTTAACATGAAATAGATAGGTACTATATTCAATAGATTTTTTACCAAGAACCATAGCAACGTATTAATATTAAACTAATCGATTTTTGTAAAAACGCTATAATTAAAGTTGTGCTTTATACATCAAGCGTATTTCTCTAAGGAAAAGTCAGAAGCTACATCTTTCCACTTGCCCGATCCGTCGGTCTTTTTGTGGAAGCTCGTCTGTTAAGGGTACGTACTCTTGACGTGACCTTTAAACATAACATTTTCAATTTGATGAAGATACCTTCGTCTTTGCTTTTTCCCTTTTAAACATTAATTCCTTCACACGATCCTTGTACTCGTTCATTTGCTTACTTAGCAAATTATTAAATTTTTATTTTATATATAGACTGAAAAATTAAATTCAATACCCCGCTCCGATTGCAGTGCCCTTAATTGTTTCTAACTTTATTTTCAATACAATGTATAAGATTCATACGATGAGGAAGCAATAAATGATTTAAATTACCTATTTGATTGGTAAAACGGAAAATATTTACCTTTATTAAAAAAATATATATCTAATGAGCATTCACTTTTTATTCCTATCATTTGTTCTTCTTCCATAGTAAAACATTCCCATAGCACGCTGTTCATTATCATGCCATTCAATTTTACATCGATCATAGTGTAAAAGCCGCTCTCAGAACTACTACGTTTATTCTGCTTTCATGCTTTTTCTGCCACACCCCACTAATCCTATTGACTCCCTCACATGGTTTTAACACTAGTACAATTTTACTTCGTCAATAGTTCATCGTTATATTAATAGAGAGACTTGGTTATAAAGAGAAATGCTACCATGGGCGATTACTCGTAGAAAGGTTTAAAAAGTTAAAACAAAATATTTATATGTATTTTTTTATTTATTCCAAAATCAGACAAGTTTATCATATCTTTACTGATTGAGTCGCTTAATAAGTCTTAGATACAGTTTCTTGATCAAAAATTAACAAATTTTTAATTTCAATAACGATGCAGAGAGAACTTCCAATGCCGGTCAACGTATTACGACTAAGCGACTTCGAAAGAAATTTTTCATTTATTTAAGAACTACAGGGACATGGTAAGGAAGGGCCCGGTAGCTGGCTGGCTCCAAGATCGTTGTTGGCTTGTTGCCAAACGCAAGGATGTTTGACACAAACGGGATCTCGGGTAACTTGAAAGGCAAGTTGAATTGTGGCAACCACGATGGCCAAGATACGCGAACTACAGGTGGGTGAGCTACTTCAATCTTTACAGTATCAAGTTTATCGTCTTCTGGCTTTAAAGGCTTCTCAGATTCCACCGTTTCGGATTTCTCCGATGATGCTTCCAATGGTTTCTCGGCTTCCTCTTTTTTCGGTTCATTATCAATGACAACCTCGTGCACAACAGGGACATTTGGGTAAGTTAGAAGTGGATCGGCAAAAGCTGCTACAATACCCTTTTCTTCATGTTTTTCACCTTTCGGATCTTCAATCGCGACAGGCATGGCAGATCTTAGTAATGGTCCAGGGGGATAGTATCCCATTGGCAGGGCATAGTCAATTATCGGTGGCCGTGCTTCCAGTGCTGGGTGCGCTACGGCGCTTGCGGCCAGAAGAAGACAGCTTAACATGAACATCTGTAATTAAAATTATGATTAACAACTTTTCTTACAAATTTAGAATAGTTATCCATACTTAAAAAAAGAATAGGTATACATAATAAAAGATAAATTATATTTGAATTGTTATTTGCAACTGATTTTCATGAAATTTAACATAAACTAGACCTTCAACAAAAACACAGGCTACTTCTATCCTAGAAACATTCCTACGGGAGTGAAGGCCCAGTCAAATATATATAAAGTCAAGTGTTTAATTATTACTTTTTTATTACCAATGTTTTTTTTACCTTTAGTTTGTTGTTCACTGTTTACTACCACAGATAACACTGGCCTCTAAAATAACCATTCCACTTTATATACATGCAGTTTCTTTTCGTCTATAATTATCTAAATAATACAATTTATAGGATTCATCTAAAACAAATTAAAACAAACTCTGAATTCAATTCTTTAACCACAAACCTATTTGTTGTGGTCATAAAAATAACAGAACTTTAATTGATACACACATATTTATCACTCAATGATAGTATGTGAATTCAGATATTTAAAAAACCGGCCTAGTGCGAATTGGATTCGCGCACCAAGGGTTTCATAAGATTATCTATAAAAGAGCCCCTGTTTATTAATTACTTAAATTATTTATTTTGAAAGGTAACATAATGAAATAAAGCCTAGCTACAGACGGACTGTCGCCTTAGTAATAGCTTTTACCTTTTAGGTACGATACCCATAAAATATTGGTGTGAATTTAATTTATGTATATATTTTTTTACCTTAAATGAATATAGTTTTGTATATATTATTGTATTACTGGTTGGACACTACTATATTGTTCTACTTTCGTTTTGATTTATATATAGTCAAATTAATGTCTGATTTTTGCACTGCTGCACTCAACTTGAGACTAAGGTAAATTCAAGTTGAGTGCAGCAGTGCAAAAATCAGACATTAATTTATTTAAGGTATTAATTAAACATATTTCTAAAAGTGAATGTCAGGAGCATGATGGTGGCGCATTTTTACCATGACGTCTCATAATCGAATTCAGTATACCTTTTTTGGTAACGAAAAATTAGTTTTTTATTTTTCTTCTATATATCAATGGCTTAAAACAACATAACACAAAGTGAAGCAACTTCGTCTAAGGATAACTAAAGCTCAGCAGTGTTCCATCGTCACAGAACCTACTACACACACAAGAGAAAGCCCACTTTTTTCTACTCACCAAACATCCATCCAATTCAGAGATTTAAATACAGCGCTAGTTAGAATATTTTATTGCATTTTCATTCATTGTGACGGTCTACTATGGAGAAGGGTAAACCATCAACTTACACCTATCTTTCCATTGTCAATTGATCATCCTTAGCAACTGCTCCAACGCGCTCCTCTCGTAGGATTCGAGATCAGTGTTTAACACGTATGAAAAGCGGCTGCTGTCTGACTCCTTGATAACAGGAATACCAGCTTGGATCTTTGATTTATTGGACTCAACGGCATAGTTGACAGGTTTCTTTACGAAGTTGTTTACTAGGTATAAATATTAATTAATAATGACTTAAATCATTATTTTAGCATTGCATTTAACTACTCAAAATATTTTAAGCCCATCTAGAAGTAACGTGGTAGTAACCACGATTTTTCATATCTTCATCATACTTAAGTCAAATAAGAAAGCAGTATAAAAGTATTTCCCGATTCTATACATTTAAGTTGAAAATTTTTTGTAATCGACTTAGATGAAAATGAATTATCTATTTATATAAATTAAACACAATCCATATAGGTGTACTAGGCCTGAATTACTTTATGTGGCGATCCAAGCGTGGAGGTAACACTTAGGTGGTAGGTATAGAATAAAGGGTGTTTTTAGATATTTGAACATTTTTTTGATTATATGCAGTAAAAGTTATTTTCTGTTCACACAACACGAAATAATCTTTAAAGGTTTTAACTATAGGTACTAGCAAACATTGGTGAAAATCGATTGCAAATTGATTGGAATGTATCATATATTTGTATTTCCAAATGAATATTGTATTTATCGTTCATATTATCACGTCTTTATCCCTTGCGGGACAGAGCCAGCAGTCTTGAAAAACTGGCAGGCCACGTTTAGCTTTTAGGCTTAATGATAGAATTGAGATTCAAATAGTGACAGGTTGCAAGCCCATCGCCTATAAGAATAATCCCAAGTTTATGCGCCTATTAATTAGTCGCCTTTAACGACACCCATGGGAAAGAGATGGAGTGGTCCTTTTTTATATTGGTGCCGGGAACCACACGGTACATATTGCGTTAAATAATATAGGTACAATGTGGTGTTTGATAAATAATTATGAAATTGAAAAGAATTATTGTTCATACAAGAAGTACTGAATAAGAATTTCCGAAGATTTAGCTTAACAAACAAACTATCAAAGTTACATACTTTCCCTTTTATAATGAAGACTTTGATGATAAACATGAAGTATTCTCTTCTACCATCCACTCAGTAATTGCAGTTACTGAAAAACTAAGTTACCTACAACATACAATAATTTTAATGGATTAATAGGCATTATTTCTATTAGTGCCGTGTGGTTCCCGGCACTAATAGAAAAAAGAATAGGACCACTCTATCTCTTTCCCGTGGATGTCGTAAAAGGCGACTAAAGGGTAGGCTTATAAACTTGGGATTCTTCCCTTAGGCGATGGACTAGCAACCTGTCACTATTTGAATCTCAATTCTATCTTAAAGCCAAATAGCTGAACGTGGCCTATCAGTCTTTTTAAGACTGTTGGCTCTGTCTACCCCGCAAGGGATATAGACGTGACTATATGTATGTATGTATAATAGGCATAAGACTCGAAAACCGCTATTTAGCTGGATGGTGGTTGCTAGCCCACCACCTAAATGAAAAATACCCCTTTTAATAATTATTTCCCTTGTTTGTCTTTTATAACTTCACTGCCAGACCAGTATATTATTCAAGCATGAAGTCAGTTCTCGTCATCATTATAAATTTAACAAGTTTGTTCTTTTTCTGTGTATCAGTAGGCATCAGTGACTGTCTTGGCAATCAAAACGAAATTTTCCCTTTTTTTAGTTCTTGCTTGTTTTTTCTATTTTTGTTTATAGATTTTTATGAGTACATTGATGGTAAAAATAAATTGAAACATGATGGTATTAGTTATAAGTTTATTTTTTTAGGCAGCTGCAATCACGCAATCACGGGTTCTGGTAAAACGACAGGCTCAGGAGCTACTGGTAAATGCGCACCTTCTGCCTTGTAACCGTCCAAACCTGCAGAATACTTAGTTACATAGGTTTTTTCGTCGTCACCAATATATGTGACACTTCCATCTGTAACTAATACACGGCCTTTGCCATCAGCAGTAGGAATAAAGCGCCCAGTCTCAGTCACAATGGTTCCCTCAGCTGTGATGTAGCGGAGAGAATATTGTCCCAAATCATCATGGACCTCTTGGTGTTCTAAAGCTGGGAGTGCCCTTAGAGCCAGCCTCTCAGGAGAGCTTGGTGCACTCATAACTGCTGCCACCATGACGGCGAAAAACACGACCAACTGAAATATATGTTAACGCATTATAAACATGATGCATTTTATCTCTCGCAGTAATTGTTTTATTTATATGCTTAGATCTTTAAACCTACGCAACGGATTCTGATGCAGTTTTCCTTGATAGATAGAGTAATTCAAGAGGAAGATTTATTGATAAATGCCATCGGTGCCAAGCCGGGCTACGAGTATTTAGGAATAAATAAAGAATTCTGAAAATTATTAAACACTAGATTTATCTACAAAATAATATATGTACCTATGCTTAATTTATAAGTATCTTACCTTATTCATTTTCTTATGATGTGTTTGACGTATAAGTTATATCAGAAAATTGCTCCAAGTCAATAATGAAATAATATTGATGAACAATCGTTTAAATATATGCAGTTTCGTAACAATTCAAAGAAAAACTTGTTGAACATAAGTTTAAGTACTCATTTATACCTAATTAAAGAACAAATACTAAATAATTACAAAAATAATTAGTTGACAAGTTATTTCCAAAATTAGACCGATTTGTCACAAACAGGGCCAGTTTGTTTAATAATATAATAATAGTGATTGTTTTTAAGGAAAGTAACTTGTTTATTCTCACACATTCATGCATTAGATATAAATTAAAGAATTAACATCCAATAATTATCAATTACAAAAAATTGTCCACCTGATAAGCATCATGGTAAGTATTATTACATCTTTTAATATTTGCAATTTTTTTATATTATTTTAAATTCTTTATCATTTTTTTAATTGATTGACGTTTTATTTGTAGGTGGCGTTAGGAGCTTTTATATTACTCTTTGGGACCTTCTATGTCTTTGCAACTGCAAACCCTTTAGATCCCATAGAAATAATAATTGAGAAGCACATCAAACCTGAACTCACACATTATGGACTGCAACGAGGTTACCCGCCATTCATATCAAACTTTATGCAACACGGAACAAACGTTTTCTTTAAACCACAAATAATGTTATCTCCTAACTACGCACCAGGACATGGAATGATTATTGAAAACAAAGAAGACTGCAAGAAATTACCACTACTGTCTGCTGTACCATTTGCAATGGCTTCGGAAATGACAATAGATGAGCCTATCAAAATTGTGGAAACTATTGCTTCTGAAATTCAACCACCAACAGTTGATAAAGTGATCGTTATAAATACATCAAAGCCTATAATGCCAGAACTTTCCATTCCTCCAATGGCTATATCTCCATTGCCGGCTATTACCGAAGAATTAGCAGTTGAATTGCCCGTGAGTAGTTCATTTCTATCTGCTGTTAAACCTGACTTACTACCTCTCATTCCTTTGCCTATTAATGATATTCCAAATGATCATGAAGTTGTGTCAATTCCCATGGCTCCAGAACTTCCCCCTGTTGAACTAGCACAAGGCCCATTAGCAAGTGAAAATTATCGACCAGAAGTGACTGAAGAAATCAAACCTGCTTTTATTCCGGAAGCACCTGAACTACCACCTGTTCCTGAACCTGAAGTGTTACTACCTCCATTACCTCCAGTTGGCCTACTACCATCGGTTCCAGAAGTGGAATCTGCTGCATTTGTAGAATCATATGATAATGAGATGGTATTACATATTCCAGAAGCACCTCAACTACCTTCCTTTTCACTGCCAAAACTTCCAGTTCCTGTCATAATGCCAGAAGTTTTCAAAGCATGTGATGAACAAAATAAGACTCAAATGTTAGTGGAGACGGAAATCCTGTCAGCCCCGATCTTACCCGAATTTCATGAACAAATATTTATGGATTTAAACCCAGAAACAATTTCGGCCGAACCAATACTTCCTTTATTAGTTGAGTCTAAGCCTGTGCTTATAGAAGATAAACATGAAAATATTGAAATCCCTACTCCACCGGTTCTTTCCCCAATGACACCAATCTCATTGCCTGTGAGTGTAGTAGTGCCGGACCCTATTTCAGAAGATCTTCAACTCCCTCTTTTAGAAGAAATTAAACCCGTTAGGATAGAAGAGCCTAAATTCGAACCAATGGAAATCCCTAATCCACCGGTTCTTTCTCCAATGATACCAATTTCATTACCTGTTAATGTAGTGGTACCGGAACCAATTTCAGAAGAACTTCAACTTCCTCTTTTAGAAGTACCTAAGCCCGTAACAATGGAAGAACTTAAGTTTGAACCTAAAGATATCCCTGCCCCACCAGTTCTTCCACCAATAGCACCTATTCCATTGCCCATAAGTGTGGTAGCACATGAACCAGTTCCTGTAGCTCAACAAGTGCCACTAATAGAAGAACCCATACCAATAATAGAGGAAGCTAAAATCGATTCTGTTGAAATTCCTGCCTTACCGATTCTTTCTCCAATGGAACATTTTTCATTTCCTGGGGCGCCAATTCTTGTCCCATTTGTACATAATATGAATCCGGTAACTATTGCTGATGAGTCACCATTACATTTTGCAATTGAACATGAAGCCATATCAAATGAAATATCTAATGCTGAAGTTCATCCTGTACCTATTCCAGAAGCTCTTCCATTACCAACTTTATCTATGCCTGAAATTAATCCACAGAATATTCCTGTACCGCCGGAGTTACCGCCCTTTTCTTTCCCATCAATGCCTGTTATGTTGAATGAGCCTTTATATCGGCCCGCAGAATTAACACCTATGGTCATAGACGAACCAACACTTCCTCAATTCGAGGTACCTAATAGACCATTCTTTATGTCATTTGCCAAACCCCCTAAACTATCAACATCTGAAATGGAATCCATTATTTCTTTTCCCACATCTTGTGTTCAAAATATTGTGGTAGAGCGTGTTCTGCCACATATAGTTCACGAAGGAAAAGTAAATGTAGTGCCTCCGTCCAGCTACCCAGTCTATTCACCGTATTCACCGACTTTAGCCATTCGATTATATTAGGAAAAACTGAATTTATTAGGCAATAAATAAATATTTGAATTGAAAATTTTGTTTTATTTTTTCGCTTTTCAATTTTCTTTACACATTTCTAAGTTTAAACTTTAGAAGTATTGGCTGATTCGGTTTATTTATTAGTAATGTCCGTATTCCTAACTGTTTTCCTTCCCACTGTAATTTAAACTCGCGTAGCATCTGAAAGTTAAAACCCATCGGATAAAAAAACTTATAGACACAAATCTGATTTCTTTTAAACAACTAACTCGGCATGTATAGAAGAAATTACCCGAATCAGAGTAATAGCCATATTTTGTTCCGCCAGCCTCCGTGCAATGCATGATCTTGGCCCAAAACCAAAAGGCAAACTTAGGAAGGGATGTAAATTCTCATAAAATTGTGAACCACGCATCCAACGCTCGGGCTTAAAAGATGTAGGGTTTTTAACAAACTGTGGTAGTCTAGAAGCCAGCATATTTTGCATCACTATGACAGTCTGAAATAAAATTAAGCTTCTATGTAATAAAATCTCGTGGGAATCGCATTATGAACCTTAAAAAGCATATAAATGGCGGCGATGGTGTCCGCACCCCATCACGTCTCGTTCCCGGCGGGAGCGGTATGCGGTCTGCTGAAAGCCGCTTTGCGACGATGAATGTAAGAGGAGGAATGAAGGATAAGATTGAGGAAGTATGCCAGATGATGGATGAAAGACGTTTGGATGTGTTGTGCGTGAATGAAACGAAGCGGAAAGGATGCGACGCGACGCAGCACGGCCCTTACACGGCGTATTGGTCTGGAATTTCCAGTACCAGCCGAGGCTGTCAAGGGGTCGGTCTAATTCTTTCTGCACGAATGGCTGAGTGCGTGAATGAGTATGAGTGTGTCAGCCCTCGTCTTCTATGGATTAGGCTGAAAGTTGGAATCACTCGGATCTTCGTTCTAGGTGTTTATGCACCTTGGGATGTGGGTTCGAGGGGTGCAACATCAGCAAAAAGCGAAAACGAGGAGTTCTGGAATAGTGTAAGAGAAGTATTGAAAGTTACCAAGCCAAATGAGAAGATTATTATGTTAGGTGATTTTAATGGATGGGTGGGTGTAAAGCGTGATGGATATGAAAAGGTGCTTGGTGCGTTTGGTGACGAAAAGGTGAATGATAATGGAAGAAGTGTATTAGAAATTTGTCTAGAGTGGGATCTTTTTGTGTCGAACTCAATGTTTCAACATAAAGAGATCCACACCTACACAAGAGTGGAAGGTATTTTAAAAAGTATGATAGACTTTGTGATTGTAGATGAAAGATTGAAGAACAAAGTGCTGGATACCCGTGCATATCGCGGTGCTGGCATTGACTCGGACCATTTACTGGTGATATCCCGGATAAGGGGTATCTTCAATCGCTGGCGGCACAGGGTAAGGGAGCAAACCAGCGCTTTGGAAAGAGTAAAAGTAGAAAATTTGCAAGATATGGATGTAGGTAAGAAGTATATTAATAGACTGAAGGATGAATTTGAAGATTTAGATGAAATGAGCGATATTGAAGATGGATGGAAGGAATTTAAAGAAAGAATTGTGAAAGTAGCTGTTGAAGTGTGTGGTGTAAGTAGAAGAAGGAAAGGAAAAAATCACAAAAATGCGTGGATGAGTAAAGATGTGCAAGAACTTGTGCGATTAAAGAAGAAAGCATGGCTGGATTTGTTAGCAGCAAAAGCTAACTTAAGAATGCAAGAGGTTATAGATGAAGATGTGAATGAAGCACGTAAGGAATATAAGAAAATGAAAGATTTGGTTAAGAAAGCTGTGATTAGAAAGAAAGAAGAGTATAAAGAGGATTTTGATAAAAGGCTATCAGAAGACTTTCAGTCAAATCTGAAAGTATTCTGGAAATCCGTAAGGTCAGCCCGAGGAAATACTATAACCAGAGAGCTGACTAGGATCAGATGCCAGGATGGTAGCGTTGTGAAAGGAGAAGAATGTGTACTAAAGATATGGAAGGACTATTTTGAAAGTTTATTTGAAAAAAGGAAGGAAATAAGAAAGATTTCTGCTATAGCGAAGAAAAAGAGAATGAGATGGAAGGCGAAATTGAAATGTCCGAAATTGTGGAAGCACTTAAGAGTATGAAAGCGGGAAAGGCTGCTGGGTGTGATAGAGTGTCGGTCGAGATGCTTAAAGCAGGAAAAGGCGTAGTAGCTAGTCAGTTGTACTGCCTTTTCAATTTGTGTTGGAGAAGCGGCCGAGTACCAAAAGATTGGTGTAAGGCTGTTATCGTGCCACTTTACAAAGGAAAAGGGTCACAGCTGGACTGCAAAAATTATCGTGGTATAAGCCTGCTTAGCGTCGTCGGCAAATTGTATGCTAAGGTATTGATTAATAGAGTCAGGAATGAAACTGATGACAAAATATGGGATGCTCAAGCGGGATTTCGAAAGGGAATGGGATGTACTGATCAGGTCTTTTCCTTGCGGTGCATAGCCGAAAAGTTTTTGGCCAAGAGTCAAAAAGTCTATTGCACATTCGTAGATCTGGAAAAGGCCTATGACAGAGTTGAGAGGAATGAATTGTGGTCAGCACTTTCTATGCATGGGGTGAGCAGTCTCTTAATACGAGCACTGAAATCCTTATGTGAGGATTCGAGTGCTTGTGTCAGGATAAACGGAGCGCACACTGAGTGGTTTAAGATTGAGAAAGGCGTTAGGCAAGGATGTGTTGCGTCACCGTGGCTGTTCAACCTATTTATGGATAGCTGTTTGACAGATTTGAAAGAGTCTAAAAGTGGATTAAGGATGAATGAGTTACTCGTCAAATGTCTGCTCTATGCCGACGATCAGGTTATACTGGCGTCATCAGCGGAGGAGTTACAGGAGATGGTAAACTGTATGCATGAAGCTTTAAAAGAGAAAGGAATGAAGGTGAACGTAAGTAAAACTAAAACACTGGTTTTTGAAACGGAGAAAGAAATGACAGCATGTAATATTTTGATTGGAGGAGAAAAAGTGGAGCAAGTGAAAGAGTTTGTATATCTAGGATCAAAGTTTACATCAGATGGCAAGTATGATAGTGATATTGAAAGGAGAGTGAACGCGGGGAACATGGTGAATGGAGCTTTGCATGCCTTTATGAGCAGTCAGAAACTATCCAAAAAGGCTCGACTGGCTGTGCACAGGGGCGTGTTGGTCCCGACATTAATGTATGGGAGTGAAAGTTGGGTATGGCAAAAGAAGCATGAAAGCAGAATAAATGCAGTGGAAATGAGAGCGTTAAGGAGTATGATGGGTGTGAAATTGAGTGACAGGATAAGGAACAGCGTGATAAGGGAATGTTGTGATGTGAAAGAAGATGTAGTTACAGGAATAGAAAAGGGTATGTTAAGATGGTTCGGTCATGTGGAGAGGATGAATGAAAGCAGGTTGACTAAGCAGATATACAAGGAGAGTGTGGAGGGAAAGGTCGGAGTGGGAAGACCTAGACGAACGTATCTTGATCAAATTAAGGACGTCCTGGTAAAGGGTCAGGTCAAAAGTACCCGAAACCGCCGAGCTTGTATGAAGAGAGTTATGAATGTGGACGAAGCGAAAGAAGTATGCAGAGATCGTGGCAAGTGGAAAGAGGTAGTCTCTGCCTACCCCTCCGGGAAAGAGGCGTGATTTTATGTATGTATGTATGTATGTAATAAAATGTGGAACAGCCGAATCAAATAGGAAGTTAACATGTTCAAGTAATTAAGGCTTCATGCCTTGCAGAGTTTTAAGTTGTAAACTAATAATACTAGTCGTCGTCTTCGTCGGTTCCACTTTGGTTTTTGAAGTTACAAAAACAAGATGATTGTAGTAAAAACATTATTCATCTTATTACATCCGGGTTATTCTCCAAAGAGGTGAGGAAGCACCCGAGATTACCGCCAGGACGAAGAAGTAACACAAGTCTTACCCCTTTTGGTATCAGGTATCCTCTAAGTACAATATCTTTCTGCAACCAACGCCCTACGCCTATAGAAACAGGGTTTAACCTCAGACTCTCCTTTATGACACTTCTCACATAAGTAGCCTTTGTCAATGTTTCTGCTGATATCTCTGAATTTTTTGTAGGAAGCAAAGCCATGATTTCTTGAAACATTTTTTCCTGAACGTCCACATTTGTAGCTAAATGATACAATGCGAAACTCGTGGCGTATGATGTCTAAAAAGAAAAGATATAGCTAAATTTATTAAAACTCGTTGTGCAATTTTAGATCTTGATTCATTCACTATGTAAATTATGCTAGTACCTTTATTTAATAATTCTGAAATTTGTAGGAGTTAGACAGTCAAAGTTTTATCGTTGGATACTTTTTAACTCTATAGAATCACATTATTGATAACGAGAGAATTGAGAACGCTATTCAAGCTATTATTATTTTATATAATGTAGAAGAATGGTGCACACCCAGGCTATGCTAAAATACTTTGAAATAAAGACTCACAGTATCAATAGCGGCCATCAGCATATCGACCATCATTCCCACTATGTCCTTTAGATCTAAATTCGGTTGAATAAGAAAGGACTGCAGAAGTGAGATATCGCGAGCATCACTATCTTCATCAAAAAAATTTACACGACGTAGAAATATCTCTGTAGCTATTCTGTAAAATAATACATTTCTTTTTTATATTGTGGTTTTCAAAGCTGTTAAAAATGATTCATCTATGTATCTTGTAATGATAAACTATAAAATCTTTAGTACCTACATAATATATAAATAACTATAATTTTATATGGAATTTTATTTAAATAACCAACAATTCACAGAAGAAGTTCGTTCTTTATCAATTCAAAGAACTTTCATATAAAACTATAAAGTATTCGGAATAATTTGTGATAAGTACATATATTATTCCGATTCTATGGCTCAAACTTACTTCTCTAAATAATCCTGTGATTTCACGAGCTTTCTATATAATGGCGTTTTGATAATTTTCCAAAGGATACCTTTATCTAACTTCATTATACCACTGTTTGAGTCAAAAGCTGCTGAGATCACTTTGCTGCTGCGCGAATCTCTTTCTTGTTCAAGTTGAGAAAAGCTGTCAAACTTTTCATTGAACCCAACCTTCCCGATAACTAAAAACATGCGAAAAATTAAGAACCATTTAGGTTTGAATGTCCTACAGGGAAACCTGACACTGCTATGGGTTTTGATTTATATAAACAAGGTCATGTTTATCAGCCGAATATCAACAAATTAATAAATACTTAACTATATGGTAAAAAATATAGGTTTATTTATTTTACAGAATACCGGCTGTTTTTATTACATACATACATACATATCATCACGTCTATATCCCTTTCAGGGTAGACAGGGCCAACAGTCTTGGATAGACTGAAAGGCCACATTCAGCAGTTTCGCTGTTTGGCTTTATGATAAAATTGAGATTCAAATAGTGACAGGTTACAGCCGTTCAAATTCGATTAAAGGATCAATCATCATGGTCAAAAGGCGTACATCGGGCTCATCTCCAGGAGGTGAAATTTTAACTAGGATATACGGCAGGAGGAAGAAGAAAAAAGTACTCCGTGGAATAATTAATTAAAATTATTAACAGTACCTTCTAAATTCAACCTATTCAAGTAGTTCAAAAAATCGTCGTTCTCAGTTACTCTATTATCCTTTATCCACTGCAAGAATTCTTTAACAATACTATCAGTATCCTGAATATGTACTTTTACGCTCTGTGGACCTGTGAAATTTTTCTGGAATGTGCTACGGAGCCGCCACCATTCTGGACCATTGCTAGAATGTAAATAATTACTTTGTAAACAAAATTAAAAAGGAAACCCCGAATGAAGTAAGACAAAATAAAAAGTATAAGTAGGTTTTCGATCAAAATATAATGAGTTACGAGAATCTTCAGATTATGATTAAAAAATCGGGTTATTGTATTGGTGCCATGAGATTTCCTTTCGGAGAACATGACCAGACCACTCAAAATCTTTCCATTGATGTTCTAACCTTTATAGAACAACTAACTTTTACACGCAGCTTCGCCACCATGAATTTAGAGCCATTTGCAAAAGAATACATGTTTTTCCAAAATCCCACGGAAACTGGTTTTTTCAGGGATAAAAGGTACCCTATATCCTTCTCCAGTCTCCAGATTTTTTCAGTAGATAACTCAGGAAGAGGTAACAAACAAATAAACAAACTTAATATTCGCGTTAATAATATAAGTTGGTAAAAGTAATCTTATGTTGATAAAAACAAAAGTAAATCCTAACAAACTGATAAACAGAATCCTATGATTCTTTGTGTTTTATATTTTTCTTTGCTCAGTCGTTATCAATTTTTGTTTTCCTGTTTTATTACTTTTATTGATACATACATACATACATATGGTCACGTCTATATCCCTTGCGGGGTAGACAGAGCCAACAGTCTTGAATAGACTGAATGGCCACGTTCAGCTATTTGGCTTAATGATAGAATTGAGATTCAAATAGTGACAGGTTGCTAGCCCATCGCCTAAAAGAGGAATCCCAAGTTTATAAGCCTATCCCTTAGTCGCCTTTTACGACATCCATGGGAAAGAGATGGAGTGGTCCTATTCTTTTTTGTAATGGTGCCGGGAACCACACGGCACTTGTACTTTACTTAGTAGGTACTAGTATTGATAATGACATGATACTGACTCTGTGCTGATAGGTGCCTTTACGCATAGGCACAGCTAAGAAAATAAAAACGAAACACATAATTACGTTGAGAGTAATCCTCCAGTGTTGTAAGAATCTGGTTTATTTAACCGATAGTGTAACATGGCAACATGGCTTCGCCTGGCGGGATATTGGTCATCCTGGCGGAATATAGCCTCCATATCTTCAGGATCGAAGACATGGAGTAAGTTAACCCCTGGCACCTCCCTGACGAGGCTTCCATAACGCTTCCAGTTCAAAAGAGCATTCTGGTCAAGGGCTTCAGCATTGTAGTCGCCTAAATAATAAGTGATTAGTGACATAACATAGGAAATAATCCTGCAACTTCAGACAACCGAATTTGTAACCCTTTAAGGGTTAAATTCCCCTGCAAAATTTGCAAAGGTTTTACACGAAGCGACTCGCTTCATAGTAACCAGAATCTTGTTGGATGGTCCTCTCAGTGGGGTGAGAAAGGACGCAACCGGGACTAACACCAGGTACAATCACTTCAAAAATCAATGGACGCTGTAGCGACATTGGTTATAATGGTTAAGGTAAATTGATATATGAAAAATATAGTATGTTTGTTACAAGGAATGATAACTAGCTGGCCGCTGACACTACAGTACACTACAGTAATTATCTGTTCAAAATCTAATTTTCGTTTTCTACTAATCAAAATTAAACTATTAGGTATATGTAGGTACCTACCTACTTTTATTATGTTTGCTAGTAGGATATTAATTAGGCATAGCTAAAGGTACATTTTGAATGCCATGCTACCATACGACTAAAATGAGTTTAATTCAATATTTTTTCGTGTTTTTTTTTGCCATGGGTGTCCCATAAAGTGTAAAATCTTATTATAAAAATCTAACGAGAAGGTATACCTATAGTCAAACTAAGATAAGTCGTCTTAATTTCCTTCAACCAAAACCAATTCACTGATATGCGGGCTTTAGTTTTACTTGAAGTTGCTTATTTAAAGTACCTACAAACTCAAAGCAAAAGTGGCCTACCCATCAAGCCGTTATCATTATAAGTCAATTAAGTACTAATTCGTTTAATAATAATTAATTACTTACCTATTAACGGTATATATTTGTACAAAGTTCCTATTAATGGATAACTTTTGGGACCAGGAATATTGTCAAAGTTCAAGCAAGTATTATCTTTAACTACACTCGACTTTCTGATAAAACGCATTTGCTTCACATGTTTCCGTAGAAATAATTGATTAATTTTCACCGACTTTAACATTTTACACAAGAAACCTGATATAAAGGCGGATTGCAACTGAATCTGAAATAAGATCGCTATAAGACAAATATGCACATTAAAACAGAAAAAACATCCACGGGTCAGATTGCTGCCTACCTGGCTACAATTTATATTCTAGATCGGTGCATACGAAATGGTGGTACTCATAAATCATTTATGTTAAGGTTTTTATTTGCCTACTAAACTATCGGAATGAGTTTGTTTGTTTATCATAGAAATCGAATAGGATTTCTATGTTTAAAAAAAGTACTTACTAACTTAAATTATTATTGGTACATATTATTTATTTAATATATTTTTTCATATTAATTAAGGACGGAGACACTTGCCTCACTTTCTATTTTATCTTATACTTAATATAAGGTATTTCGGTCTCCGTTTTCATCTGAACACTGCCGATATTTCGGCCAACAACCTGATCGGCGCACATTCGCACAAACAAAGTAGGTATGATAAATGCGTTTAAGAGACAAGCAGGCTGATACCTCAGGGGTTATTGCGAGTTTTACTCGATCAAACACGTCGTTTAAGTATACGCGAATTTGTATGTGATTTAATCAGCGCCACCTAGTGGTAACACGATGGCACTAATGCAACACCATACAAACTCGCGTTACTTGCTCGAAGCTTTTGGCCGAGTGAAACTCGCAATAACCCCTCTGGTACACCAATACTCACTGGCAAATTGAAGAATGGCCAGTAGTCCTTCTGTCATACCTTTTTATTACTTAATATTTACACTATTTTTATAAATGGAAATGCTACCAGCCGTCTGGGCACACTCCCGCATGTTGATGCTATGCAGGGACTGTACAATTTGCAAATTCAATTTTAGTTTGTAATCATCTTTTTTCTTTCTTTTTTATAAGTAGGTTTAGTTTTAATTTGATTTAATAGTAATCAATTTTTAGTAGAATAAAAAAATATTATTCAAATAAAAAATAAACAAAAAATTATAAATTATTAAGAAATCAAAATAATTTGAGGAATTCATTGTGAGTAAAATTGACACGAAACGAAAGAAAAATTCCAAAAAATGTAAACAAAACGCGCCATAGTCATTGAAATGCCAGATCTGAGAGAAATGACCATCGGCGTCAAATGGAAAGTGTAAACAGCTGTGGCTGGTCCGCCATGTTGTTGCTTAAGCCCTTAAACAAGCGTCCGAGGCTATTTAATTTGACAGCAATTTAAGACTGTTTAAGAAGACGTTTAACTCTAAACAACTTTTATGAATACGATTTTCTTAAGTATGACTTAAAGTGTGTCTTAAAACTTAAGAACGTTTATGCATAAGGCTGTTAGTAGCTAGCAGCAAATATTTAGGTACCATGCCCAAATTACCCAAGACAAGTCTATATTTAAAAAAACAATGTGTCGTATTGACAAAGTCACATATAATAAAGTCACAGTACATGAAGTACATCAAAGTCAATCATGTCGTCTGTCCGTTGAGATTATTATTACTGTGGTCCGTTATTTGCATAAGCTTTCATTGCAGTATCGACCATCGACTTAATTAGAATTAATTAAGAAGTTGTTTAGCAGTCAGTGATATAAGTCAGTCTGTCTAGAGTAGTCCAGCCAGACAAACACAAAAATAACGAAGAAAACCTGCTGGCTGTCTGAAGATAGATTAGGTACCTACATAGTCTGCTGAACCAAACTTGTTCCTGAAAATATTTATTTCATTGTAATGAACCTGTAGCTGTACTTCAAACAAAGTGAAACTTGGAATTGTTCATCAACGTAACGTAAACAAAAAGCAATATCTGAATATTAATGGTTATTCGATAAAAGGTTAGGTTGCCTAAGGCAAAATGAATTTTGTATCAAGATTTGGAGGAAGCAAATGTTTAATAAAAAGACTATGTGTTAACAAATCAAGATACATTTCAAATCAGTCAATTCTTGGAATAGAAACATCCTGTGATGATACAGGCTGTGCAATCATTAATGATCAAGGGGACTTACTTGCAGAAAGTTTACATTCCCAACATTTGATGCATTTGAGAAATGGTGGCATTATACCAGACGTAGCTCAAGATCTACACAGGTCTAATATCAAGTCAATTGTATCAAATACATTAGACAAAGCTAAACTCACAGTGGAAAATATTTCAGCAATAGCGGTCACTTTAAGACCAGGTCTTCCACTTAGCCTTGCAGTGGGCATGAAATATGCAAAACAATTAGCACGCCGTTACAAAAAACCTATAATACCAATCCATCACATGGAGGCTCATGCTTTAGTTGCTAGGATGCATCACAATATAAAATTTCCCTTTTTGGTTTTATTAATATCTGGTGGTCATTGTCTACTGGCTGTTGCTCAAAATGTTAATAAATTTAAACTTCTGGGTGAAAGTATGGACAGTGCCCCTGGTGAAATGTTTGATAAAGTTGCAAGACAAATGAAACTAAGGAATTTGCCTGAATATTCAAAAATATCAGGAGGTCAAGCAGTTGAACTGGCTGCATCAAAAGCCAGCAACCCACATATTTTTAAACTGCCCTTGCCATTAGCTGAGTATAAAGATTGCAATTTTAGTTTCAATGGTTTAAAAACAGCAGTTTTACTTCATCTCCATAGAAAAGAAAAAGAGCATGATATTGTAGCTCATCGATTAATACCGGAAGTGAATGATTTATGTGCTGCAATGTTAATGGCTACATCAAGACATTTAGTACACAGAACACAGAGAGCAATTGCATTTTGTCACAATAATAACCTGATACCACCTGATAATAAACAGCTGGTGGTTTCTGGTGGAGTTGCTTGTAATAATTACATTTTCAATGCTTTGACCACATTATGTAATGAAATGGATTATCAAATTTACAGACCACCTCCTAAATTATGTACTGATAATGGAATAATGATAGCTTGGAATGGATTCGAAAAATGGAGGCGAAACATTGATATAGTTACAGATTATGACTCCTTAGATATAAAAGCTTCAAGTCCTTTGGGTGAAAATTTAATTCAAGATGTTATTTCGGCAAAAATACCTATGAAATTGATGAAATTAAAGTTATGAAAATTGTCTTTTGTTTTTTAACTGCTATTATATTCTTCATGTTCATGATTTAAATCAGGTCTTAACTATGTGCATGCAAAGTTTATTATTAGATTCTTTGTAAATGACTATTTTAATAACTATAGCTTATTTTATGTTATATAATAATTTTTATCAGACTAGGGTTTCATACTAGGTCTAAAGGAAATGTTATTTTAAAAGTATTTACCTTCGGTACCTATTTAATGTATTGTAAACCTACATGCAAAGCAAATTTCATGTTAATAAATGAAGCCCTTAAAACGTTTCTTTTTCATAAAAATTATCATTTCGACGTTGGGTTTGGATAGTTCTTTGGACGAATTCTCAGTTTGGTTCTGCGTCTGAGTCCGACCTTGATTCCGAGTTTAAAAAAAACAAGACGGTTAAAAGCCTGAATGTCTTCTTGACATTGACAGTATTGATTGACACTACAATATCATTTGATCATTCGATTCATTAAATTGCATTTTGCATTCCAATTCATTTCCAATGGATATAAAATTATACTCAGTATAAATAACGTAACAAACCTTAGCAGTTGCCAAATAATGTGTTACAACGTAATCATATCAAAGTTAGCTCTGATCTAGGGCGCAATATTATTACAAGGTGCTCATCAGTGGTATGAAAAATGGAATTTCTAGAAAGGATCTACCTTAATATAAGAAAACAAGTGTCCACCTTACCGGCGCTACCGGTATCCGTGCCGAAAACTGTTGATTATCTTAATAAATCAGTTAATAAAATTCGGTTGCCTCCATTCACAAAGGACAATGTATTATACTATTATTTACCAATGCAAGGTCTTGTTAGTTACACAACATTATCCATCAGTGTGATGAATCCTCATCTAATGATCAGGTATTTGTGTCTTGATTATTATCCTATTTAACAGTCTATTGGAAAAAGTACTCATCTACTCAAAATGTCTAGAGTTAAACACAATTGTGCTTATTTATTAATTCAACAGATGCATATATCTATACATAAAATAAAATTCAACTCTTTCTTTCACTTTCCATGATCCTTGTATAATTTTTTTCCACATTCTATTGCTTCATTGACATTCATAAGTCACTTCATCCAAGCTTGTCTGTTATATATAAAAAATAATAAAAGTTTCAGCAGGAACATGTAAAGATGAAAGGGAGACAGAAAAATATAACTTATGACCACAGATAATTGCTTAAATCAGTAATATCATACAATAATAGCATTGGTAATTTTTAAAATTAAATGCAGATTCCGATCAACTATTATTATGTTAAAATTTTTGGTGTTAATAATTGTTCCAGACTATTTCCTAGGAGAGATATAACTGATGTATTATTCCTCACTGCGGGCAGTGGTGCTGGGTTATGGCTGTGGGCTCGTCCACATATGGCAGCAGCAGCTCCTGCTAGACGTTTTTCATGGGCATTTCTAGGTGGATGTCTGTGGCCACTAGGCTCTATATTCCTCTGGGCAATCCTTAGAAGTTCAGTTGGTCAAAGGCCTGTCATTGGTACAGTTCTTGGAATTTCTACAGGAGCTATGCTTACAAATATCGCACTAGATTATTTCCATTATGTTGAAATGATGTTTTGTGGAGAAGTTCATCTTCCCGAAGAAACATACACACCTAATAGTGATGATGAAAAATATGACATTGATATTTAAAATTTGTATTATCATAAATATTGCTTTTTTCTGATAAAAGTTGTAAATATTGAAAAAATGTTTGTGAATGTATTATTTGGTGGTAGTTAAGGGAAGTTGCTTTATATGTCTGACACTCAAATGTATCTCCACTAGTATTGAATATGTTATTGTGACTTATTTCTCACTCTAGTCTACTCACTGACTGCTGAATTAAATTGTTAAAATTATACAAAGCTTTTTTTATTTTATATGTTTTGTACCTATTGTAGATACATTAAAATTATGATTATCATAAGAGCATGTCAAGCCCAACATTTATGTATAACGTAAGTTGTATTATGTTGTTTACATCTCCTTAACGGCTATGGACAGCTACAGAGTAGACAGGCCCAACTAGTTCTTTTAGGCGATTGCTTACTAGCCTATCGCCTAAAATATCTTAAGTTTACAAGCCTTTAACTACATTCATTCATATAATCACGTCTTTATCTCTTGCGGGGTAGACAGTCTTGAAATATTGGCAACGTTCAGCTGTTTGGCTTAATGATAGAATTGAGATATAGATAATGACAAGTTGCTAGCCCATCGCCTACAAGAAGAATCCCAAGTTTATAAGCATATCTCTTAGTCGCCTTTTACGACATCCATGGGAAAGAGATGGAGTGGTCCTATTCTTTATTATATTGGTACCGGAAACCACACGAAATTATTACCTTGATATATTTTTACAATCTGCTCTTTACTTTCTTGCAATAGCTACCTTATTAAGGTTAATTTTTGGGCATTAATCTGGTGGCACGGTAGTGCCCCCGCCAAGTCGAGCGTGAAGTAAACACTGCCGTACCATCCTTTAATGGAAGCATTTCACCGCATTTTCAGGCCCCTCTTAGAGAACCTCTGGATAAGACCAGAACGCAGAAATTTTCGACATCCATTAAGCTATAATCACATATTTAAAATCCAAATTTTAAGTCTGTAGGTCATTTAGCTCCGAAATGAAGCGAAAGCAAAGTTGCGCATTTATGATACTCACTCACATATGATCATCAAATTGACCTAGTACTTTCTATAAATTGAGCTAAAATTTGGTACAGTTAGAGTTTAATGGCCACAAAACAAAAGGAAAACTATAAAAACTAGGATAATCGAAGATCTGGAGTTCCTGAGGACCCTAATTAGAAAACACAAATGCCCAACCAAACTATTAGAGATTCAGTCTTTACAAAAAATACTGAACTTGGTGGGCCGCTTCATTAAGTAGTGCTCAAAAATCGAAGGTCTGAAGTGTCTAATGAAGAACCCTCAGCTGTATTAGAGATATGGTAATGCTATCTTCTAATAATGGTACATAATAAACATAAGTATCGCAAATGATTTCGTGACAAAAAATTGTAGGTTCCTTTATCAATGGTAAAGAACCTGTAAGTTTACCTTGAACTTAAACACAACTATTTTTTTTCCTTTATTTAATAAACATTTTCGTAAATACAATGAAATTCTTGTAAATGTATCTTGATTTAGTTGTTTTGTGGAGGCTTGGACCACTCGACATTCAGGATCAAGTGGTCATATCCATGTCCGTTCAAAGTTTGAATCGCTTTTGCAGCATCAGCTCTAAACTTAAAGTGCACATATGCAAATCCTTTGCAGTGTCCAGTACTCTGAAAATGAGGTTTAAGTAAATAACTTTGCGTTGGTAAACGTTAAAACACATATTAAGTTTTATTTTCTAATCTCATGCAATGTGTAAAATCTGACTTATTTATTTTTTTAAACTTCATTGCACAAAATACAAATGTATAGCACAATTGGCGGACTTAATGCTGGAAGCATTATCTACCATTCAACCATTGTGTCTGACAGACAACTTTATGTGGGGTTAAACTAAAGAAATATATTTATACCTACACAAATTATATAATAAAATAATTATAATATACATTCATAACAACTACAATAGATAAATAATATACATAAATAAATAGGTGCAGCGATTACCAATATGAGTGAAAAGGCTTATAGGTATTAAATATCCTCACGATTCAAGAAAAAACCCGTGATTTGAAACTAGAACGACTTGGGGATGTCCTGATGGACTCGGGGAAGTGAATTCCAGAGCCTAACAGCCATAACGGCGAAAGAATTGGAGGCAATACCTGTACTGTGAAAAGAGATAGCAAGAGTTAACTTATTTGAAGAACGTAGGATTTTTTCGTGAGAAGAACTTAATAGTTGGAACTGTTGGAAGTCTTTTTTAAGATAGTCTGGGGCAAGCTGATTATTGAGAATGGTATAGAGCTGACATACATAAAATGTGAAGATTTCTACGGTTACGGATGGGGAGCCATAGCTGAGAACGGCATTCAGAAATACATATGATCTTACTTCCGAAGGCAGAAAACTTACTTATACTAGCTGTTGCCCGCGACTTCATTCGACGTAAAAGTTCACTGAAAACTTTGACCCCCTGTATCCTCAGGAGTGGGAGGAGAAAAGAAGTGTATTCTGTTGTTGCCAGTTTCAAATTCAACCAAACAAAATACATCTGAGATAACCACATTATAATTTTGGCATGATGCAAGTAGAAACATGCAGACAGAAAATCAAAAAATATTATTTTTGGCTTTTGTTGGATTTATAGTATAGCCACCCCATATAATTTTTTTGACAATATCTTTGAAGTACTTACAGACATCGGTCAGTTACTATTTCGTTATATGTATAGATGAAAGTTACTTTCATTTATTTCTTAATTATTCTATCAAATACTAAACTAACTTACCTTCTCTTTAGCGAGGTACAACTTCTGGACTGGCCCAAAGCTCTTGACAAGGTCGTCAAGATCAGCCTCGACGGCAAAGTTGCTAAGGTTGGAGATACGAATGGCGGCGACGTCGTCACGGCGAGCGCCCGGCGGCTCCCGGCCCGTGCCGCGACCGGCGCCGCCTTCGCGCATGAACGGTGCCACGTATTTGTTGGTAGGCGCCGCTTTCGAATCTATCGTGAAAAAATTACTTCTTAAAATTTATAAGCCTGCCTGCATAAATGGCTTTAAAACAATATTGTTATTTTCATTGCATTTTTTATAAATTACTCTTATCCTTGAAATTAGCAATAAACTTCACATTATAGAAGTTAATTTTGGCTATTGTTTAGTTTTATATTCCCTTTTGCTAGAATTAGGTCTTCCTCCCTGGCATTTGTCCTCTCCTATGATAATCCCAAGGCCTACCTATAACCATGATCTAGGAGGCGTAAGCCAGATTCAAATCATTATCAAGGACACTCCAAAATTATCCACACTCCAAAATATCATTCTCACTATTTTTCACACTTCATCTCACTATAACATTAATATTGAAACAAATTATAAAAATGTATGTACCAGCAGTTTTAGCTGCCTCGCTAGCTTTTGATTGGGCCAGCTGAGAGTGCATGAAGGGGCAGCTGAGGGTCCAGTGGTCGCCTTGGCAGGTACGGCACTTGAATATCACACTGCTGGTTTGAGGCTAGAAAAATATAATTTTAAATACCTTAGTCACTCTAAAAAAAACAAATAAGGAAACTGACTTTTTCTTATGATTATGCCAGAAACATCACAGGTAAAGATTCTTAATCAACCCTCTGGCATTTCATTCCAGTTACATCTCACATTTAAGAGACCTTATAGTAAGAAAAGATAGTCATCTCTACCAATACTATCTCCACCAACCTTGAGTCCATCTAATTCACCATCATCTGGGCGTTGACTCTCCTCCTTGCTTGTAATGAACTGCATGTAAACATCTTCAGACACATTGGTAGTGGCAGGATTGGGACCTGGTTTATCATTAGCTGAGTCACCAAATTTACTCCAGGTCTTGCGTTTAGCGATACTCTAAAACAGATGTCAAATTATAAATTAAATGCCTACAATCTCTTTGGTTTGGCTGCATCCATCTCATTAGTTTGGTTTAAAAAATGTTTTGCACATATATATTAAGAAGTGGTATGAACAACTCTGTTAATTGACTTTTGTAAAATATGCATGAAGAGAAGCACACACAATAGTTTCCTTTGCTATAGGAAGCTTGCATAGATAAATCTGCTAATTGAACTTAAATATCTTTCTAAATTAATATCTTATATAATTACTACATTAAACATTTGTCATAAAACATCCCACAAAACTTTAAAGATTACCTTTGAGACCACACGCTTTTCTATTTTATAAGTTCGGACAATTTTCACTTTCTTGTTGTCATTGTCATACTTGTATTCTGTCACAATTTTCAATCCATTCTCAACAACCTCTGATGGAGGTGGAAGTGCTCCCTGATCTATCTCGACTTCGTCAGCCCAAGACGACTGAATTTCATCAGCAACCGGCATCTAAAAAAATCATGTAGTTATTAATGTGACAAGTTGCAATATTGGGGGTCTACTACATTGATATTATTCTAGAGACAATGATAAACCATTTATTTATTTTTACATTCAAACCAAACCAAACCATAAATAACAATTGTCCAAATACACTACAAACATGGAATGAATATAGTTTCTCTTTGCCTGCTGCCACCTTGAGGGGGAACGGGAGAACATGATTTTCCGAAATTATTTATCATAGGGAAGAATATATTTCAAACATAATCCAGATAAATGTACAGCGTCAGCATCAGGTATTTGGAAAAAAAAGATTGGAAGAGTCGGTGAAACTTGAAGGTTATATTTCAACATTGAACAACTACAATTATTTTGGAATAACTTATGCGAATCTTATGAACTTACTCTTGCGAATTGCGTGTATTTTGTGGCTAAAACTTATTAAAATATTTTTTTTGTTTTTAGGAATTTTCGTTTGACACTAAATTATGGCCACGCACGATTCATTAATTGAGAGGAATAGTGATGTGGTGTCATGTCATGTCAGTACATATGAAATTGGCGTTTGGTATACCAAAGGAGAAGGAACAAAAAGTCGATATTTTTTTTAATATATTTATTTAATCAAAGTAAGAACCAATATCGATGCTATCGATAGTATTGAAGCTCAATATCGATAAAATTGAAGCTTTATATCGATAGTATCGATACTATTGCTGCGGACTATTGCAATAATTATTTTTCTTGCCTATCGATAATGAACTGGGTTCTTCCCTTCCTCCCCTTCCTTTCTTTCCTTCCCCTTTATCCCCTCTATCTATTCTATTACACAAAATGTTGGTTAACAATTTTGCTTGTATATTTTTATTTTAATTTTTCTAAGTTTTTCTATTAAACGATTTCGTTTCTTATTGCAGCATGTTAAGGTCTATTTTACTTTGAAAGTATTGCAAGTATTTTGATCCCTGGTATTTCCTCGAGCACTTACTAAGTATGCGTTTGCAATTTTGAAAGTACAGTAGTCACTATCAAAAGGCAAAAACGGTAAAAGATAGTATTAATAGTTATTGCAATATTCAGAAGCAATAGCATTGATATTATCGATAGTTAACAGTATTTACAGTATGTGACCTATTGATACTATCGATAGAATCAATACACGCAGTTACCGTCAACACTATTAGATCCTTACATATGAAATTGGCGTTTGGTATAGCAGGAACAAAAAGTCGAATGTTTTTTAATATATTTATTTAATCATTATTATTGTCTATGCACTTTTGCTAAAAAAACCATTCGGACGATAGGTACTTACCTAGTAAAATCTTTGATGGCAGTTTGGACCTTGGACTGCCCTATTGGAGTTGAGTTATTTTCCCTTGGAAGAAGTTATCCAAATTTCGAAAAAAATGTAATCTGTTGTAGCAAGGTTCGGGGAGTACGATGGATGTCGTAGACATTCCAATTGAAGCTCCTTTAATTTGGTAACCATTTGTTGCTATCTGGCCAGATTTGAGAAAACTGTAATAAATTATATCGGCATACCAAACGCTTACAAGAAACTTTTTGGGTAAATTTTCGTTTGGGGCAGTCGGACTGCCACAAACTATCGATAGGACTGCCGCAGTCCTATCGATAGTTTGTGAACAATTGAACGGCGAATCTAATTGACTTCATTCGTTTATTTTCTTGACAATGACAAAACTTCATTTCATTCATCTCGTCTAGTTTAGTCCTTGCTACATGTGGTTAGTCTGTGAGTTTAGTTTATGCCTTGCCGTGTCAATCGTGTCATTTCATTGAATTGAAGTTAAGGCTGAATGAAGCTATTCTGTGAAAATCTCCGTGTAATGTTTATTGAAAGTAATAGCAAAACTTAATTTTGTTTCTGTTAAAAAGTGTCACGAGAATTGCTTTTTATTACACCCTGTGTTGGTAAGTTCTCCAGGCTAACTAATATAAGCTCCCAATGGATATTTTCTGAAATATCTCCCAGAATACAATTTTTAACATGTAGCCTGTTAGCATTAACCAATCTCAGCAACACAACACTGGTTTCAATTGATTGCTCTACCAGTTTACAATAAAAAAGTACATAAATAAATAGTACCTTCGAATAATTTTCACATAGGTTACTAGACTTCTTATAATTGAATTAGTGTTACTTATCTTGTTAATTCAGGTTTAAATACTCAAATATAGACTCAAATATAGGTATATTTGATTTAGACATTTTTGGTACCACATTTAGTTAATGTGGTACCTACCAAAAATGTAAGTAATTACGAATCTCCTAGGTGTACATGTATTAATTATTGACATCTATTTATTTGTGCTTATTGACAAATAGTTACATACATATAATCTCGTCTATATCCCTTGCGGGTTAGACAGAGCCAACAGTCTTAAAAAGACTGATAGGCCATGTTCAGCCATTTGGCTAAATGATAGAATTGAGATTCAAATAGTGACAGGTTACTAGCCCAAAAATAATCTCAAGTTTGCAAGCCTAACCCTTAGTCGCCTTTTACGACATCCATGGAAAAGAGATGGAGTGGTCCTATTCTTTTTTGTATTGGTGCTGGGAACCACACGGCAATCAGTGACAAATAGTTCTTTTACATTAATTTGTTTGTATCAGATTCAACAACATAGGGTGAAAATGCTGCGCTTCCTGAGTAGGAGAGGGCGATCTTCCAGTCAAAACCGCAACAAACAAAATCAGAAAACTTCCATCAACAAAAACCTCATACAATGTAAGGTAATGCTACTTGATGAAACTGATTTATCTATTAATTTATCAAAAAAAGCTAGTGCTGCTGACCTTTATGAACAAGTCTTTTATTCATTAGATTTGATAGAAAAAGACTACTTCGGTCTGCAATTCACTGATACTAACAATGTTAAACATTGGTTGGATCCAACTAAAACTATCAAGAAGCAAGTCAAGATTGGTCCACCATATACCTTGAGGTTAAAGGTCAAATTTTACTCTTCAGAACCAAATAACTTGAGAGAAGAACTAACTCGGTACCAATTCTTTTTACAACTTAAAAAGGATATTCTGGAAAGTAAACTGGAATGTCCTCATTCCACTGCTGTAGAATTAGCAGCCTTGGCACTGCAGTCTGAATTAGGAGACTTTGATGAAGCAGTACACACACCAGCCACTGTATCTGAATTTCGTTTTGTGCCCAACCAAACTGAAGAAATGGAAATCGAAATTTTGGAAGAATTTAAAAAGTGTAAAGGCCTTACCCCAGCACAAGCTGAAGTCAATTATTTAAATAAAGCTAAGTGGCTTGAAATGTATGGTGTTGACATGCACATTGTGTTAGGAAAAGATGGATGTGAATACCACTTAGGATTGACACCTACAGGAATTCTGGTTTTTGAAGGACCACAAAAAATTGGTCTATTTTTCTGGCCTAAAATAAGTAAACTAGATTTCAAAAAGAAGAAACTCACACTAGTTGTAGTTGAAGATGATGATCAAGGACGGGAACAAGAACATACTTTTGTTTTTCGATTGCACAATGAGAAGGCTTGCAAACATTTGTGGAAATGTGCTGTAGAACATCACACATTCTTCCGCTTACGAGCACCAGTGAAGGGGCCATCAGCACGTCAGAACTTCTTTAGGATGGGATCTCGATTTCAATATTCTGGAAAGACTGAATACCAAACAACTCAGCAAAATCGTGCTCGTCGTACCGTACAGTTTGAAAGGCGACCTAGTCAGAGATTTGCTAGACGACAAAGCCATGTACTCAGGGAGCGAGAAAAGCAAACCAATGTTAAGGCAGATACTAGTGCTGCTGCAGAAACTCCATTAGAGGCCGCCACATCAACTGATGCCACTGCTGTGCTTGTTCCTGAAACAAGTGGGGGAACCTTATCTAGGAAGAGTAGTGCAAAATCACAGAGGTCATCATTGCTGGAGAATGAAATGAAAATATCTGATTTAGGTGAACCTTCTTCAAAGAACATAGTGCATGATGAGCCATCTGAGGAAGTGCTGATATCAAAAGAAGATGCTATTAGCAACAAAGTGTTATTCAAAATTGATAAACCTGTTTTGGAGGAAAAGAAAAATAATCTTTCTCAACTAGTACTCAACAAGCCATCTTGTAATTGTTCTCCTGCAGCAGATTCGAATCCATTGAATGATCTACTTATGAGTCTGGTCAAAGAAAAACTTAACAATGATGATTCTAAGAATGAAGTAAAAAGGGATCAGCTGGATGCTGCAAGTGACAAGGAAGTACCTAATAATCAAGCCAAGTGTTATTTGTCATCTACTAAAGCCCTACCTCCAGGTCAATTGAAATGCAATAATATCTTGAAGGCACGAGAAAATGAAGTTAAAATAATCAATGAATCAACAAATATCAATGTGTCTATTCCATCATTACCTTCACCAAAAATTTTGAATGAACCTCTAGCTTTGGCAACTAACCCAAGCAATTCTCAGTATGTCTCTATAGTAGTTGTTGAGCCCCCTCTCAATCAAGCAAAATTAGCTTCTCCAAAACCAATTGAGAGGAAAGAAGAAATAATTCCGAAATCTCAACCCATATCATCTTTGTCACCATGGCTGGTTACATCTGAGCCAAGTTCTCCTTCAGGTATTGGAGAAAAAGAGATAACTATAATTCATCGTAAGTCTGTTATTACAACTCAACTTTAAATAATGTTTATGGAACATTTTTTACAGATTTATTGATTACTTTTTTATAACATTGTGTAACAAGAAAATGAAAAATTAATGTTATGTCATAATTTTTGTTTTAAGACTGCTTTCCTGATTATAAGATCAACATATTATGAACATGGTGGATAAGAGTAACAATAAAACCTGAAAGAGAGAAGAAATGCATAGGTAATTCAGACTTCTAATATTTCCCAATGTTAAATGGTGATTATAATTTCTCTAAAAGTCTATAGAGCTGTTGGGAATCTTGTAGCTATAATTTATCCATCTATTACCCACACATTCGGCATTTAAACATATAGTAGTATGTCGTTAAAATTTAAACATTCATTTTAAATTTTTTAAAGCTGGAGACGATTAATTTTATGAAATAATAAGGCAAATTTAATTATTAATCGAAATAAAGGTTCCATAATTTTAATTAATAATGATAGATATTCTTTATCAATGTTCAATTTTCTATTTGATGACATTTTATAAGTACCTATTAGTCATGACAATTTAATAATTATTAGTGCTTTGTTATAGTAATATCATAAAATGTAAAACCCATGTTATGTGAGCAGTGATATATTAGTGCCTTATAAATTCATATGCATTCCTAATAACATTTTAATAATATTTTATTTTTTTACAATATTTCCATACCATATTAATTAATTTTAGGTCTTCTCAATATTACAAAATTCCATTTCACTTTAAGTTTCGCAAGAAACCCTAAGTGAGATGTCTCTTTTGAAATGTTATTGCACTGATCATAGTTAAAATCGAAGACTCGAATTGTAAAGAATTATTTACCTTTACTTTTGAGACATTTATTATAATTATCACTACAATTTAGACATTTAAAAGTGAACTTTAAATCGGTTAAGATGTAAGATTGGTACAAACTAAGTACAGATATTTAGAGGGTGGATATTTACTCAAATCTTTTTTATTAATTATCGAAGTGTTTACAGTACCTATCTGCTGTTACAACCATTTTCATAACATTAGTAAATTGCGCTAGCAAAGCTCAGTACCAAATGTGATTTTGTAATACGAGAACAGCTTGTTGACGACACTTATTGGCATTAATTTTTTGTTATGTGTCGTGCCTTGTTCTGCGCTCTGCGAGGCTTTTTTTACTTTTTGAAATGAATTTTGATATAAAAATTAGCATTATTTATAAGCATTCCATTTATTTATAATGTATCTATGTACTTACAATAACTTATTTGTGATATGACCGTCCATTACATTATTTTTGTAATAGCGTTTATTAAAATGCTATTCCATTAAAGGCATAGTTCAATTACTAACAAAAGACAAAATCTTTAAAAAAGATGTACCTAAATCTTTTTAATGAGACATTCAAAATCGCATTTAGATTTGGGCCATATAATTAGTCTAAATATTTAGGCAAGAAGTTGACAAAGTACAGATTTTAATGACTAATATATTTACATCTGCCTGCTTGCCGTTTATCAGTGAGTTTTATTTGTCAGTATTAAATTAATATATCACCGATAAAAATGGGTGCCATAGTTATTGAAAAAATATCGATCGGATTAAGTTACGTGATAATTTTATCAATCCCACAACAAAACGTAGAATAATTTCGGAAACCTGCATGAATAAAGTATACAACAAAATTTACATATACTAGTTAGGTCAAGCAGTGCCAATACGTGAATTATATTTTATACATACAAATAAAAAAATTAAGTGGAAATGATAAGATAAATATAAGTATTTGATAAAGGTGCTTGGGAAATGAGGGATCAACAATATATAGCTATATGTTACGCTTGCTGAAAACGCTCATTGAGCAAAACGTTCAAACTTTTTATATAAGTACAGAATCCAATAACCAGAAGATCTTTTTAAAAAGAAACCAGAATGTGTTGTTTATTATTACCCAAAATATATGTGTATGGAATCTGAAGGCTAATTAGTTAAAATGTGAATAAACATGTGAATATTTTATGGTATTATAACATACTGATAATAACTAAACGAGCATTTCAGACTGCGAAAGGTATACCTATATGTTTATTATTATTTATAAGCATTATTAAAAATATTCTTTAAAATGAATCTCATATGCGCTATTTTTACAAACGCATCATTTTACCGCTTACAATAGTATCGGTCGTTTTAGTACCTTCTTAATTAAAAGTAATATTAATTGATTGTAAAACCGAACCTAATCCAGCCCCCATGGATGCATGACACTTTTGCTGTCCCGTTTCACGTCAAAATAAAAAAGTGAAACAGCGATAGTTTTACACGCGATAAAAAAGACATCGCGCGTGCCATGCTGCGGGGACAGGATCGTAGTAATAGGCGGAATATCTAGGAAAATGTTAGGGACTTTATTAATGTCTTGTTTCCCGTATGCGTAAATGTAGTTAAAATATTATCATGTAGTACTTAAGTTTTTATTAAAAATTATGTTTTTTTGAGCCATTCATATATTATTATTTTAAAAGTTTTGGTGCTACGCTAAGTTTAAAGTTGATCAGATATATTTTCTTTGGGGGAATTACACGTATACGGAATATGTTTTAGAAGTAAAAACCTGTATGTAATATATGATATTTTTTAAAAACTGACATTTAATTGGGTGTTTATTTTTTCAGTGCCGTGTGGTTCCCGGCACCAATTCAAAAAAGAATAGGACCACTCCATCTCTTTCCCATGGATGTCGTAAAAGGCGACTAAGGGATAGGCTTACAAACTTGAGATTCTTTTTTTAGGCGATAGGCTAGCAACTTGTCACTATTCGAATCTCAATTCTATCTTAAAGCCAAATAGCTGAACGTGGCCTATCAGTCCGCTCAGGACTGTTGGCTCTGTCTACCCCGCAAGGGATATAGACGTGATTATATGTATGTATGTTTATTTTTTCAAACTATCTTTTTGAAAACTTTATTCATTAAATACTCTTTGAAACAATTAAATTTGCATGGGATGTTATAAAATTTGTTCAGTGCGCTCATCCCTTTGGGTACTTAGGCAAAAGTACTTAGGTTTCAAGTTATATGTTATCTTGGTTATCTTATTAGCGTGCATTGTTTTATGGTGAACAAATAAATATTACTCACTAATTATTTGTATTTTCATTTCAATTTCTAAAAATGTCCTTGATTTTTTATTTATATGTGAACACTAAACCACCTCTTTCCACAAATTAAAGTGATTTTAGAAATGTCTTTATTAAAAGTCAAAAACTTAATGACAAACTTTGATGACAAATAGGATATTACCGTTATACGAAAAGAAACCAATTTATTGTAAAAAGAATATAGAATTTTTTAAAGATTAAAAGTCATGAGTAAAATTAAAACAGTAGACTCTGATAAGTCTTCCGCATTTTCAGAGAATTTTTTCTCGTTCAAGCGTTACTTTCTTAATAACTTGGATTCATATCATGGAGAATATATTCTCAATGAGGTGATCAAGATAGTTGCACAAAAGACAATCGCGGACGCTTCCAAACATACATCTGTGACCGTGCTTGCTGAAGATGCAGAACCAGCTGCGCCGTTACCTCCGGAACAACCATATGAAATATTTGGTAATTTTTGTTAGAATATACCTACACATAACGAAGAAATACCGTAAGTTCATTTAGGTCTATCCGAAGTTTCCCAAAAGTAGGTCTAACGCTTATGATTGTATTAAGTAATGGAATCTCATTAACTTTTATTATATCAAGCCTTAAGGCTATTGGAAGAGGATCCAATATGTGACCTTGGTTTATGGAAAAACATCGTAGAGATTAATTTTATTCGACCTTCAGGAACCGTTAGTAACCCCAAGACTAAAAGTATAGATAACGTCACCAGAATAGTATCCAAAGAAGAATGTCTGCCTCACATGCTGACTTGTGGAACTGTGGTCCTGGACATAGGGCTCGATATCGACGAGCTAAAACTTACCATGGATTATTTAACTCGTTAGTAATAAAAGCTTTTTGGTATCTTTATAACATATAGCGAGTTTAACAATTTTATTCTATACTTACACATACTTGACAATGTTACAGTTCTAAAAGAATTGTTTGAGAAACAAGCACCTGCGTCAACGGTGGGGCCGACTTCAGATATGGATGACGCTGCTGGCGACACGATGACCAAAAAGCGGTTCTTGATATTAATTTCTACGGTTATGACATGGGGATTTACCAAGCCTTTGGATCCGGTGCGTCACACTCTTAGTAATTTGATTATTGTTTTTACCTTATTAAATAGATTGAAGTAGGTACCTAAGTACTCAATTTTAGAAATTGCGAGCAACAAAGCTTCAAAAAAGTTTTTTATTTAATGGTATTATTCACAGGATACCCCGGAGATGCCATTTATTGAAACAGATTTTAGAAAACGAAAACCCCATTCAAATTATAAAATGCATTACGATATAGAAAATGAAGTTATATTGTTAGCTAGAAAGAATAAATCTCAAATAGGGTAAGAATTCAACATTGTTATTTCAGAAACTTATTCATTAACTGCTATTTAAAATATATTTTACACAGTTAGAACCTTAAGAAATTTCCATATTTATCCTTAGTAGGTATCTCTCGTTTCGTTTCGACATTTGTTAAGCTGAATGACTATCGGGACTTATCTTTTGGAGTGTGTTCTGAGAGTTTTATCTTGATTTACGACTATTTAGATTCCGAATGTAGAATAAGTGAACCAAAACATTAAATACCTAACAAGAGGTATTTGCAATCAACACGTGCTTAAAATCTGTTTTCGACTAAGTTTTTTAATTCTCGTCTGAACTGAAACTGGTTGAAAGAGCCCTGAATCCAGTATTTTCCTGCCTAAAATAAGATCAACGGGCCGTAGATTTCTACCGTGTTTTTGCCAATATTTCATTTATTCTTCTGCCATTTGTCGATGACTCTGCTTGTATTTGTAATAAAGAAAAAATTCACCTTCCAACACCGAAAATAATCAGGCAATATATAAGCCTGTAAATTCTGTAAATTACCGGTATCATTATAATGTTTAGGAGAAATATTTATTGTATAAGTAGGTACTTACAAAAAATAAAAACTACATTGAACAACTCAACAGGGCTTTAGTAGTGTGTCCTGGTGTCACCTATGGCGGCCGTGAGGATGTTCTGTTCTACTGGTTCCAGAAGGCTTGGGAATGCGAACGGCTCTTGCCAATACTCGGCCGCGGTGGAAATGTCGTGCCACTGATAAATGTCGTCGATTTAGCACAGTTAGTACCTTATATGGGTTTTATTATTCTTTCTGAATATTTGTATTCTGAGTTTTATATTAGAGTAATAATGATACTTAATAAAAACATTTATTTATCTCCACAAAACAAATGTCTTAATACTAAGGTACAAAGATTGGAGTACCGTAATCGACAGTAATCGTCTTATAATAATTTTGACTAGCCATAAATAAGGAAATTTGCCTGCCTGTCCGGCTGTCTGTTAAGCTTTTACGGATAAACGGCTGCTCTGATTTAGAAAATTTTGTATGAATGCATATTATGAATGCTACGCTTTCGTTCGTACTTCTTACGTGCATAATTCTGCTTCTGGACCACCTGGACCGACCAGATAGGAAGACTATACTTATACAAATTTGGTTGTTTTATTGGATTTAAAAAAAGGGTAGTAGCTGCAACATAGCTTTTTGTTTCTGCATTAAATTAATATCAATAAGAAGTTAATTTTAATTCACAGCACAGAACTACAAAACTTGATTGCGCAAAATGTTTACGGCTTCTCAAACGATCCCACCTTAATAAGGTCACGGCCAGGCGACTTGCTTTCACTTGAGCTGAGCTCTTAGTATTATGGAGCCCTCTCGCACTTCTTACATGAATGAAAATATAAACAGTCTTTTTCTCTTGTACGTTTGTTGAAATGTGACCATCTTATGATGGTAGACAAATTTTTAATATAATATACTAATAACATTGTCTCCCAATTTATACTTACGATATTAAATTTTTACCAGGTTGTACGATACTAAATTTTATATTAAAATTTCAGAATTATATACAATTTACTTATAGATTTTCCGAAAAAGCTTTACATTTTGGCTGTCGAACAAAACATCACTAAACAAAAGGAGGTGATAACACGTTACCTTAATTACTTAAAAGTAACCCAAGTTACGTTATCTATGTAGAGTTTACTTCTAATGGGCAAACCTTGCTGTTATAGATAATAAAACCGCTAGGGCGCATTGTCGGGACAGGGATGTTTAAATGTATACCGAAGGAAGATGCTTTCTTGATACCCGAAATTGACGTAAGTGAATATTCATTTTACCATAGAAATTGGAATATTAGGTACATGACGATATAATTGCACTCCAGCTTCCTCTTCAGAGAGATGAGGATGTAACTGGGACTAACGCCAGGAGATTTGCAATGCCATATTGTCGCATTCAGTTTTTTGCGTAGTTGTAAAGCTGTTGAATACGATGCAAACGTTATACTGAAGGTGGTGTTTATCACCAGCTGTGGCATAAAATTTATCTGTACTTACTTCTTCTATGGTCTTATTCTTCCGAATGCTATGTGTCCTCTTGATTTACAGCAAAGAATTTATGATCTAATGACTCTCAATTTAAATATGGAGCCAACATTCATTGTGGAGACAATGGGCTTGCAGTGGGTATCGGAGGCCACCTTCGCGGAAAACGTTCCGGCACTTATCAAACAATTTAAGAAAGAAAGAGGACTTAAACCTTTCAAAGTAATATCTTTATTTTTTCGAAATCCGGTGACTAAGCCGGAAGTTATGTATGCGAAGTCAGGTTATTTTAGTAGTTTTTTGTAGTTAGTTTGATATGACGTACCCTTTTCCGGTCTAGTCCGGAAACGAATTTGTATGGGTTCTAAATGTAGATCACACAAAAAAAAATATGCACTATCTGGACTCTTGTTAATAGAGTTATGGTTTTAATTTTACAGGTCGTAATTTATGGACCTCCGATTGTAGGAAAAACTACATTGTCAAAATTAATTTGTGAGGCTTACGGGTTGGTGTACATTTCTCCAGAGACTGTTGCCCAAGATATTTTAGAAGATTTGGTGCGTATATATTGTAATATTAATTAAAATACATGTAATTTTATTCTTTACTTTATGACCATCATTTTTTTTTTCAAAATGACATCAATCTATTCTTCTCTCACTTTACTTCTTCAGGTCTTATAAAAAAGTATTTATATCATCACTCACATATATGAAAAAACCGTGGTTAATTCTGGTATCGTTTAAATGTATCATATCGCTCCACTTCTATTGTAATGAGATTACGTCAGAACATGGGAACTGGTCTATGAAATCGATATGCGATATTGTGCAGTGTACCTATTGTGTTTACATTGTTTTTCATCTGTATTTTTATCGTGACCTAGGTACATGGTACATACTGTATTATAGGTACAGCTACGACATGGAAAGTGTTGTATATAGGTATTTATATGAATAATGCAGCTTAATAGATTTTGTTTTTGTTAATGCCGTTTTCGTATTAAGTTTTGCCTCTCTTTTCTATATTTTGTTCCCTCTCTTTCTTTTGTTTTTGTGTATTATGTGCCCATAGCAATATCAACCTTATTGTTCTCAAATGAATGTTCACCGTATCTCTATGTATTCGTATTCCTATTATTTTACTTCGATTATTTTACTCTCTAAGTTATTCCCTCTTCTCTTCCTCCTGCTGTTAATCCAGGTCACATCATCACCTCTAGAGATGAGGTTCGCCTCTAACATTATTTTCAATTGGGTAGGTCAGGTATTATATGAAGCGGATCCCGTCTGATTTCTCCACCTTTGCAACGGTCCCAAACCCATGTTAAATCGTGGTAAATTCTGCACTAGAATGAGCCTATTCCCTTAGTTACCTTTAACGACATTCATGGGAAAGAGATGATTTGGTCCTATTCTAAAACGCCGGAAACCACATGGCACGCGCTAAGTAATCTCATTATATTCAAACTCAAGACATGGCGCGTCGCTCACTGGGACGTGGGTGAGATGTCGGCTCTAGCAATGCCCACTGGAGAAGAAGAGGAACCTGCGACCGCAGACGATGACGCCGGGGAAGAGGAAGCAGTGCAAGAAGCGGCGCGCACTGCACTAGCCGTTTTGCAATCTGGGAGGGCCTTTAGCGACGAAGAAATTATGGGGTGAAGACGGATTTTTCTTTATTTGTTTCCATTTGTTGCACCGTTTGTTAGCTTTTTGTGGTGCGACGACCTTAATCAGGTTGTTGGAATATGCAAGATTCATGCGCTCCCAACCGGTCATGGAGGAAATCTTAGGGGAACGTCTTTGTCCAGCAGTGCGGATCAGACGATTATGATAAGCTAAGAGCACAGAATCATCAATTGCTTAGAGTTAAATTTTCTTATTGGAGTCTTCCACATAATTCACTTATTCATGTCTCGATTCCTTTTGTTAGATATTTGCGACAGAGGCTCCTAAGTCGCGAAGCTATGAACAGGGGTTGGGTACTTGATGGCTTTCCCACTTCGTTGACGCAGTGCGCTGCTTGTAAGTATATATTTTAGTACAATTCTTTGTGAGTTTACTTATCTTGAATTTCTGTGAAATCTTAATCAAAATAAGTCCCTCCCTTATTTGTAACCTCGTTCGTCAGTGTTTGAAAAGGGTGATGAGCAAGATTCCGATACTGGAGAAGAACACGAAGAAGAAGAAGGGTTTGATGAAGATACAGATTTATATAGTAACGTTTTGAAGAAAATGTTGCCTGGTATGTCTAAAATTTTATTATTTTAATGTTTTCCTACTTTGACCTCTATTTTCAATTACTACTTTCCTAATTTACTTATATTTAGTGAGCATCAGATCAACTATGTAAGAACTCCAATTGCAGCCTCTGATAAGGTTTCAATCACGACACGACATATTTTTCAGATATTGTGGTCTCACTAGAAGCTACTGATGACTTCATTTGCGAGAAAGCAATGCGGCAGCCGGAAGGCGATGCTAGATTGGATGAAGAAACAGTCCTCAGGCGTTTGAGCGAATTCAGAGCAGGAGATGCTCGAGACATCACCCCACTTAATTTCTTTGACGAGTTAGACATACACCCTCTTGTAGTGCCAGTGAAAGAACATACAGATTATTGTATGAAAAATACATATGCCGCTGTGGCTTTGCGCATGGGAAGGCCTTGTCGCTATGGAAAACTTATGGGTTAGTTATTCAAAAAAATTGTTTAGATAGAATGTGATATACAACGAAAGAAAAACAAAATACAATACAACAGGTAGTGATTTAATATGATCGATTTGTTAAAGCGCTCATTGAAGCTGCAGAGAAGAAAGAAAAGTTGGAACTTGAAACACTTCGTGCGAAAGAAGCAAAAGTGCTAAAAGAGTTAGAAAAGAAACTCAAAGAAGAGCGTGAAGACAAAATGGAATATTGGGTAAGCGTTTTACAACACGATACCTTTTAAACGTTTAGCCAGACCAAGTACACATAAAGTTTTTAGGCTGAAAAGTTGGTAGCGGAGTGATCAAGGTTTGCTTTTAAGTTAACCTCTAAGATTGGTAATTTAATTGGCCGGCCGATTGTCTTAGTTGCACTTGATATAATGGTGATGCATTCTAGCTATTTCGCAAATAGTTTCGCGCTTTCAAACCTGTGGGCAGAACAGTAACACATTTTGCAAAATTACAGTCTGAGCTTTACGCCGTGATGCGTGAAGAAGAGGAAGCCGCGTTAGCAGCGGCTGGAGAGCCCATGCGAAACTATCTGGTCCACAACATCTTCCCAACTCTCACTGCAGGACTTTTGGAAGTCGCTAAGCTGCGACCTGCCGACCCTATAGACTTTCTTGTACGTACTGATGAACTCAATAATAATAAAAGTTTCAAGGTTATCATATCTGTAGGTAGGTATATTAACTATTGACTTATGTAATAGATGAACGGTCTCAGTAACTAAATAGATCGGCCTTAGGTAATTCATGCGGAACAATCTGGTTCACTGCTCTCAATCTTCACATTAAGATTCTGAGTGGCGCCGAGATTTTTTTATATCTTAGGTAGCATTGAATAAGACATTAAACAGCCACATGTATCTTACAGGCGGAGTATTTATTCAAGCTAAATCCTAGTGGGAAAATGCTTGAACCGGGGTACAATTTACAAGCAGAAAAAATTTTGGGCAAGATTAAAATTTTAGACGATGCACTAAAAGACCTTGACATCAAAATAGACCCTCTACTCCCTCCAGAAGCAGATACAGAAGTGGCAGGTCCCTCTAAACGTAATATTAGAAGTATGAGTGCCCTGTAAAGAAATATTTTAGCTTTTATTGAAGTTTTGCCCAAACAAGTATTAAAATACCTTTGAGCTGATGGCTACAGTATAGTTTTATATCACCAATGATGGAATGAATTGGGTTGATTGGTTCGTATTTATTTCAATTGATTACCGCGAAAGGGATTAATTATTTTGACCCTGAGTAAAAATATATGCAGATAAATTGTCTTTTACTGTGCATTAACTCATCCATGGCTCAACTCGCATGAAAAGTCTATCCATCCGTCCCTATTCCATCTCCGTAGTACATATTCTACGTATGCATAATTTCATGCAGATCAGTTCAGTGGTTTACAAACAAACTGTCCTTCGCATTTATAATATTAATATGGATCCTCTTATAATATAAAACTTCTTTAATATTTTGAAAAAGCCTTGTCTACATTTTAGTTTTGAGTTTATATAGCTATAACATTAGATCAGAAGTTTGTAAAACTGGGGATGCCAAAAATAAAATAAGTAAGTATGTAGAATGCCCGATTGGCGCTTAAATTTCCCATGTTCAATTAATAGATAATATTTGGAAGGGCAAGGCTAAGAAGGGGTTAACTACATTCTGGTGAAAGGTCGGGGCAAGAGTTCCCTAAATAATGAATGTGGACGAATCACAAAAAGTAAATAGAAAAATATATCTGCCTACCCCTCCGGGAAAGAGTCATGGTCATATGTATGCATAAATACATTGATACTCGTAGGTAGTTTTTTATTATCCATGACATACTCACAGGGGAAATTAGGATAATAGTTATATCAGTGAATCAACAATAACATTGGAAACAGTTTAATATATTGCTGCACGCGATGGTGGTCGATAATATTGATGCTATCTGCGGTGGTTTGGTCCACACGCGCGTGTTTAACTCGGGAATCGAAAGTCACAACACAACAAGTAGCATCTACAAACATGCGTGTTTTGTTAGTAAGAAAAATGTGAAATAATGAAAGTGCATCCTTCCATACAAGGACCCGGTACTCGTCTGAGAAATGACAGTCAACCGGGTAAAAGCGAATTCGATGGTTGCTCTTTATTGGCGGCAAGTCTTCGCCATCAGACAACAGAGTTCTTCAATAATTCAACTTTGCATGGTGTACGCTACATTGCGGAGAAAGAGAGGCCTTTTTGTGAAAAGTAAGCAAAGCATTGTTCTTATTTACCACAAAATGTTTGTATTGGTTTTATGTTTAAGTATCTTTTTAAATCATTTTACAAAACTGATGCTTGATTAATTTGCAGGTTTATGTGGTTTAGCTTCACAGCAGTAGGAGCTGTAACCACATGCATCATCATTGTCAGCCTTTGGGAGAAATTTCAAACCAATCCAACCATCACAGGTAGATAAACTATGAGTCGAATTCTGACTTCCTAAACGTATGTGATTGATAGTTATTTGCGCGTGACATACATCAGTCCCGATGAGAATGAGGTCATGTCATTTCTTGGATAAGGCATCATTAACATTTGAGTCTTCTTTCAGGTTTGGATACAGATTTTCACAACTGGGACGTGCCGTTTCCAGCAGTTACAATATGTGATTTGAGTCCTGTTGACGACGAATTACTTCAGGAATATATTACGAAGTAAGAGTTGGAGAATTCGAGAATTTCTATTGTCGTGATATGTAAAGACATTACAAATTGAATAAAATTATTTTTTATTTTAGCACTTGGGGCGAAGATCCTCCGGAAGGCGCTGCAAACATGTTGCGATGGCTGGCGACGCTGAGTTACCATAGCGTGGGCGAGGTGACGGAATACTTCGGTGATGATGCCCTGGTGGGCAAGACGGACGCTGAAGCCCCTACGCCGGCGATCAACCCGAAAGACGCAGTATTTAGTGTAAGTGGTTTTGTAAGAAATAAGATATTTGTGTGTCTGTAGGTAGATAAGGAACATGTTCATAAGTTTCTCGCTAGTTTCTTTTTCAAGCTTAGATCATTTGTAAAAGTTCTTGTTCTAAATCGACCACTAAGCATTATTCTCATATTAGATCATGTTTTAGTTGAGCAATATTTTTTCAAAGCGCAATAGGGTGCACCGGAAGTGAAAAATTATGTAAACTTTTACTTGTAGATCGTCCGTCGATGCGAAACCCTATTCTACGATTGCGAATGGAAAGGTGACTCGGAGGAGTGTTGCGATTTACTTGTACCGGTGTTTACAGAAATGGGATTTTGCTACGCTTTCAATTCACGCCATGCTGAAAAAACCTGGCCATGGTAAATACTGTCGTTATTATTAGATATAACAAAATTTTTTGTAATTAACTTTTTATATTTTTTTTGCCGATTATATTTTATGAAGAGATATTTAGGTAATAAAAGATAAATAAAAGATAGGAAGGTAGGTCCCGGCATGTTAGTTGAACCAAAACAGTGGAAGCTGCGCAGAAGATTTTGAACAATTGCTAATCCCGGAAGAGTCGAATTCTCGGGTCAACTTATATGAGGTCAACTTATTGGGTGCTGTTCCTAACTCGATGCCTTTAAGAATTTTATTGCGACTAAAATTTTACTCAGTTAAAGCTTTTGATATTTAACAGAATCATTTATTTCCATGAAGAAATCAAACCTTTTTATATTTTTTACTTGAAGGAGAGCAGTTTATTAACGTTAAATGATTTGTTTTAGGCAAACCCAACTTTTTTCGGAGCAGTTCACCGAAGCGTTCATCCATGAAACAGATGCGAAATGGTCTTTCTTGTTCAACTCTTATCGTAATGACACTAACATAGATGTAAGGGCATTCATTTTATTTATATTTTACTATCTTAATATTACTGAAATATATACTCATGGCTACGATATTCAGCGATTTAACCAAAGACTTTCTGATCAAAAAATACCTAAATTGTGTGGAAAGTCGAATTTGTCAGTCCCTATTTAATTATAAATTTATAAGTATTAGCAAATTTTTGTACGTTTTCCTATAATGTAAATGGAAATTGTAAAATCGTTACATAACGAAGACTACTTCTTCAAGATATACATTCACTCGACGGAAGAAATGGCAGGGTTGGAGCAAAGCGCGCAGCACACTTGGGACCGTCGCGTGGAAAAGGTGTCATTCTCTGTGAAACATACGTACACTACAGAAGACGCCCGCCAACTTTCCATAAGCCAGCGAAGGTGTATCTTCGCTGATGAACAGAGTTTGGAAACCTCGAGCATTTACACATATTCTGCCTGCATGAGACAGTGCAGAATGCAGAGGAGTCGCTCTTATTGCAAGTGTGTGCCGCACTTTTATCCGTCTATTAGTGAGTATATTCTTCTGCGTTACTTTAGTATAAGTTAAATGCAAGTTTTTAGATGAAAGGCTGGAGTAAGTATTTTTTTGTTTCTCATATGTCAAAGATACGAAGTGCAACAATCAGAACTTCTTCATGATAACGTAACTCGACACATTTCAGAGGGCTACAGACAGTGCACTATAAAAGAGCTGAAGTGCATAGCGGAGCATTTGGCCGCCATCACTGACGTCACGCGATGCCCCTGCGAACTCGGCTGTTCCCACACTGTATACGAAGTCGAGAAACTCACTGAGATAGAGTGAGTTTAATTTCAAGTTATTGATTGTCAGTTTATCTTTGTATCTTCCCTACACATAATGTTAAAGATAGGATCTGTGATCGACGTAGTAACGCATTACCTACCACATACCTACTAGAAATTAACTAGGTATTTTTTGTAGGTAGGTTTTGTTATAACATCTCACCAAGCCGTTCCTTATCGCCTCCATGCTAAGCATGGGTTCGCGAAGGCAACTGCATCTTGCCAGATGTTTGGAGTGATCTATCACAAAAGACCTGAATATCTACACACCAAACTTAAATTCATTGTAGCCCGTTCAGTGAGATCTTGTCGAGGCCCTCTGTCAATGTATCATCAAAAATCTGCTGCCTTCAGGGGTAGTTACCGTTGTCAGGCGACGAAGTGTTGGATTGGAATAACATTCCTCCTCCAATAAGAGAACAATCATCGATATCATTATTTAAAATCAAATTTCGTAAATCTTCTTGAAATGCAAATCAGTACTAAATCAGTATCGTACTAATAATAAAACAGTAAAAAAAATTGTCTATCACTACGTAAAAAAGATCGAAAATCTGGAACACCTGATGCAGAACCATTATAGACCAGCTAAATCATCCGAATTATGGAATAAACGTCCTGACAAAAGTTGTTCAACCTGATGAGCATTCTGTTTTGGCGAAATAAAAATGGAAGATCTGGATCATGTGATGTAGAAGCTAAAGGGACCAGCTACTCTGTTATATGTACCGAAATTTTTCCAATAACACGCAAACGGAGTTGCGGGCGTCAACTAGTTATAAATAATACAACTTGTCGTCGGCAAGGGCCACTGTTTTTTAAATGTTCCTCCATTTCTTGATCTCATCTCTTCACTATTATAATAAGATTATACATGTATTTATCATGTTATATCTCGCGTATCTATGCCCAATTATATCCAAGTATTCTGTATAACGCCTATACCTTTTATTTTAACAACCGTTTTGTACGTTAGTTGCATTGTGATCCACGAAATCCGTTCTTTTATTTGATTTGATTATAAAACCTTTCAGTTCAATGAAGACGGCAGGCACGACCACTTCGCTGGAGACAGAATTCGTTTCGTGGCCCATGGTGCGTTACAAACGAGAAGTGTTGTTCGGCTGGGTCGACTTATTGGGTAACAGTTTACAGTTATATCGTCATTTTGTTTTTAAATGAATGATCGAGTAGAATGATTTCTACTTGTCTAAGTAATTCAATTGTTTACAAGGCAATGTTATCAAATATATATCTATCAAAAGATAGGTATGTCAAAATTGCTTCATGTCGAAGTGTTGTTATAATAATATACTGTAAAGAAAATTTAATTTTTAGTATCATTCGGCGGCATAGCTGGCCTCTTCCTCGGCTTCTCGTTACTATCAGGCGTGGAGCTGATCTACTACTTCACGCTGCGGGCGTGGTGCGCCGTGGCGCGCGATGCGGACACCTTGCGCCGCGAGACCGAGGAGAGATTAGCGAAGCCGAAACCGCCTCACGATCTCAGCCTGGTGCCATGGTATCTGAACAGAATATATTTAGTATAGTTATGTTACATAAGTGGCCTCTTCCTATTAGTTTGATTGCGGACGTGGAGCGTGTTTTACACATTCGTTGGTTTAACTAGCTAGCTAGCTAGTGCGATCGTACCTAGATAAAACTTGGCACAAAGTAACAGATGACTTTAACTTTTAGAAATTCTTACGGTAGGTTATAATTGCTATATGTATGATTTCCAGGTGGAGACAGCCTCCAGCTCCGCGGACGCCTCGGCCACTGATGGTGCGTCCGAAAGACGTCCAGCCGCCGCAGTACTCGCCACCGCCGGGCTACACGTCCTATCTGCCATAACTTTCTACACAACTACTTACAGCTATCTTACTGCTTTTAGTATTGTCCTTTGTTTTATTAAAAATACTTTTAAAGTAAATGTATTTTAATTTTAGTTGTTTTAGGGGACGGGGGAATAAAAAAAGAAATACGGAATTATTGAAACATTTATTTTATGGTCACATCCATCTAAAATGTCGTATTATTAGTAAAATTTTATATCGAACTACATTATCGTGAAATTGGACACAAAACAGTCAACAAGTTCCAAATATTGGAGAAATATAAATATAGACAATTATATTAAATGCTAAAAAGAAACACAATAATGCAGTTCAATAAATAACAAGTTCAAAAAGGGAATACATAGCTCAAAATATTGACAGTATCCTAAAAGGATTGAAATTAATTTACAATACCTTATTATGGATCAGCGCTGTTGTATCTCTTATTTACTAATGACATATATACCTAATCAAATTGCATTGGATGCATATTAATTTAGACTTTATATTTAACTTCCATCAGCGCTGATTGGATGATAATGCCCAACTTAACATAGTACTAATAATAAAAAGAAGCACCAAACAAGAACTAAGATAAAAAAGGAATGGTATAAAGGCATGAACCATATTGCATTGTCTAAGGAACCTATGAATACTAAGTACTACGATGCATTGCGAAGCGGCGAAACATCACTAAATCTAGAATTATTGTAAGTACGACGTATGCATATTGTAGTACATTCGGGACGCATGGTCCTAAAGCTAACGCGATGTCAACTTCGTGTGCGATACTGAAATTCCCGCAAGGGGCAAGAACATATTTCATATTATCATAATGACTTTCTTTGAATGTTGTTTGTTAAAAATATTATTTTGAATAAACAACAAAATATACAAATTTAATGAACGGACAACATTTAATTGCACAATAAGATAAAAAAAATACGAAATTGGGTGTGCGAATTTTTCACAAACCTCCACATATGTCATAATCACTCAATTTCGTCAAGTGGGGTCAATTTCGTTAATTTGTCTTATTTAATTGTGCAATAAAAAAATTTCAATAGAAATAGAGAGACTCATTAAATTTGGATTATCTCTTGTTTATTCAAAATCACATTTAAAATATAAACATTCAAAGAAATGTCATTATGAGTCGAAATTCACAATGGTAACGCACATGAAATTAACTATAAGTAATTTTAATATGCATATTACATTTGCGAATAAATATTGACTATTATTTTCTAATTAAGATTAGTTCACCCAAAAATGAATGATGCGTGATTAAATATATGTATACAAATTTAATCATATAAGTCCAGGAACAAATTTACTTTGGCAATTACAACACTAAGTACGTAGCAGGTATATTGATTTTACGATAAAAAATATTTTGCCAGTTTTACAAAATTAAGTAACGCATATCTAGGCGACGATTTTAACGAAAATTTTAACACCAATACAACAATAGTGACAATCACATTCAAAAGTCCTAAATCAAGACAATTGTCTTTTTTTAACTCATCAAATGTTTTTACTAAACTTTCAGCACAATTTACCTAATTATGTTAAAATACGCGATTTGCGTTGGATAGTAACAAACATAGAAGCATAGGTTTTGGCGAAAAAGAAAATCAATATTAACACAACTATTCAATAAAATTAAAAGCATTAAGTATAATCACAAGCACAATGATCCATCACTGCCTAACTTAAGTACTGAATAAGTTAGAAAATGCAAATCATATTTCACTATGTATTCTTTTCTATACCACACAAAATCCAGACGATTCATTTATTTACAAAGTATAATTCACTTATCAATACCTAAGTACTAATGTATAATTTAGGGGGAGTAAGCATTTTCCAATAATATCTAATACAATAATCGTTAAAATAAATATAGAACTTTATCTAAATAAAAGGTAACCCGCTGGGAAGATAATTCACTATTCATTATATCTATAACGTGATATTTTACTTATCACACAGTTAGAAGCTGACTGGACATGTTTTAGATATAGTATTGATATTTTTATTCGAGAAAACTAGTTTTGTCAATAAAAACATTCACAGTTTAATGGTAACATAACAACAATGCAAAATTACATATTTTTTGATGTGTCTACTTTTAGAAAACATGTTAAGAAATATATTCTAAAGTTGAAGAACTCTGAACGCTTGTGATAAGACGTGATGCGTCAGAGTTGTTTTTCATGGGATAAGTATGAAAAAACGCCCAAGGGATAGAGAAAAATATTTCACAGTGTCGCGTCGTCTCATTTCATAATTAACTGATCTTGAGAAAACATTGACATTGCTTTAAATATGTAGTTTCAAAAACGCCATTCAAATAGTGTTTCATATGAAATCACAGCCATACCTTGATCATAACCGCATAATACTCAACTTCCTTCTATATTTATTATTGAAATCTTGGACTTCATTCGGTCATAGAATCTAAAATGTTTGTTTTCTAAAAATAATTACAATACGATGACAATAAATGTCAAGATTTAGACATAATACTTTGTTGTGACCCTTTTGGCTATAGCACACTTAAAATAATTTTAAATCTTGTTTATAATCGTCATCGTTTTGTAATAACACATGACATTTTTTCCAGGCTCATGTTTGTTACATAAAATTCAATTCATCCAGATATCTAGCTACCAATTAATTCTTGTTTCACTATTCATCAATGATGTAATATACAAAACAGTTATAAAGGGGCAGTCAAGTTGTGAAACTAATCGTAACGTAAGTATATAGAGAATTGAACTAAACAAATACATAATTTTAAACTAATTACTTTAAAATTATTAATATTTTGCCCGTAACAAAATGACAACTTTTAACAAAATGCAAGACAGTATACCGCACTTGTCTATACATACAACTTCTAGGGCTATGCATTACCGTTGAAAAGGATAAGAGAGGAAAAATAAGGCAATGCCTTAATCAACGTTCGCGAATAACCCCGCACGCTTATATGAAATCAATGAACATATAAAATAGTGACAATTTTAAAATGCAATAGACAGCGCGTTTAACAATCTCGATTTCAAAAGCTGGAGATCAAAACATGCAAGGGACAGGCATTAACTCACGACGTACGTCGTATGATCGTCAGCAGATGTGGTGGGGAGAGCGTGGGGGCCAAAGGGGACAGGCAGCGTCCCCTGAGACTTCTTCTTTTTCGGTCGCACAGCGGCGGCGCAGGAGACGGAATAGAGAGGTTATTTTCGCCGTGTCCGATAGTGTAGCCTGTAACCGATGCAATGCTATTTCTTTATTATTGAAATCGTATCTTAAACTAGTAAAGGTGATTAGTGATAACACATTCGTGAATTTCGTTACCTCTGACACAAATAAACAATAGCATATGCATTACCCAGTAAGGCAGCCAATCAGCAGAGCGTAATGGTTATTATGCTCTTGAACCATATTCTTTTTCACATTCTCAAATTTTTGCTTATTTATTTATTAATTTAGGTCACATACATACAGATTACAAATTTGCATGATTATAATTACATAATATATACATGATTAAGAACTCAAACAACGAGAAATTAAAACAATAACATTAATGAAATTACATTCCAAACTAAATTTAAATTATTTTACCTGCTGTTCAAGGATGTGGCAAAGCTTTTTTTATGTGAGTTAATCTGTATAAACGCATATGTATTTAATCTTAGTGCATATTGTGGAAGGACAATAAAAAAATGAGCTATCAAATATAAGAAATTGGTCACAAAGCTCTAATAAATAAATATTGACATCACAAAATACATAATTTCTAGAAGGGAAGAAATTTATAAAAAAAGGTAAATTACCTCTTTTCAATGGGACACAGAAAAATAATTGATAACAAAAAATCTCAATCCTGATGCTAAGTAATAAAGTCTAAGATGGTCCATGCAAAGTTAAATAATTATTTCACTTCACTGAAGAGCTTAGGGTACGGCTTTAGACCATTATACAATATTGGATTACTTTATTTACTCTTACCTTAACATCCCTGTTTTTAATTGCTTTCCTAAGAATGTTTTACTTTAAAAAAATTCATTAAAAGGTCTGTTATATTTCTTGTCAAGCTTAAATTTATAGCTTCTTAGAGCGTTTGCTTTTAAAATTAAACAAACTAACCTCAATAGCTATAGCCAGGAAGAGATGTAGCACAGGCAACAGCAGCAGATAAAATCTGAACAGCATCTGATCAGGGTTGCTGTAGTCCATCACTATGACCTCCATGAGATCTGCCAGCCATTGCCACGGGCAGAGAAGACAGCATATCACGAACACTGACTGGGTGATCAATGTGATCACCATTGCATCTGTAAATAAAATGTTAATTTAAAACTATTTATGGCCCGCGACTTCGTTGGCCGTAAAAGTTCTGAGAGGTGTGGGGGGAGGTATTGTCATATACCAGTTTTCAAGTTGGACCATTCCTTCCATCATCTAATTAACAAAGAAACTCTCAAGTCATATTTTTTACTTTAGTTGGTCCTATATATATCGATTCGTAAGCAATCTCTTTTAAGTACAGACATCGGTCGATTACTATTTTATTATATACATATATGGAATAAAGAGAGTATGGATATAAATTTTATTGGGCTTTGATCTTCATTCACATTCATACTATCCTATTCATATATGACGTAAACATCATTTCTCAAAAAAAAAAATCAACTTACAATTAGCACAGAACGGCTGCCTGAATGGCCATCCTTTGGCGTACACGCATGCCATAATTAAGTACTGGAATGCAGATATGATGAATAGCACTGTGTTCTCCCAGCAGACCACTTGTTCCACATTCGGACCGCCTTCTACTGGAGTGAACCTGTAAAAATACATTGAAATTTCGTCATATTGAAGAAAAACGAACATTATTCTTTTATTATTGTGTACACTTGACCTGGCAAAGTTAGTTTCCTTAATACACTTAAAGTAGCCTTATAAATAATTCAAATTATTGCGTAATTAACGCGTCGTGACAACTTGACATTTCTACGCGTTAAGACCTACCAAGGAAACGCGACTTTATATTCAACGACTGCCTACGCCAGCATGAAGAAGTTATTAAGACAAGACGTAGTGGAATTTTAATTAAATTTTGTCATGTGATGGAATGTCTACGGTATTAGTCTAACAGAAGTTATTGTGTGGTGATGCTTGTCATATTGGGTTCTATCAATTCAGTACTCACCACGTCTGCTCGTACAGCAGATACACCGCAGCTAATTGCACGAGCAGCGTCAGAGACACCTGCGAGATGAGAGGCAGGATGCTGGAGAACGCCACCAGAGACACTGGCGGGGACACCGTGGTGAGGCTGGGCCCGGGCGCGGCGCGGCCCAGGGACAGCGCCGACAGTGTAGTGAGCACCAGGTCGATGTATAGGAACTGGTTGTTGCCCAGGATGGAGTAGAACTGGCGAAGAAAAGGATTTTTATTTGGCATGTGGTATAGGCAGCAAATATGTATATATATAATACTTCTTTCAACCGAGTTGATGGATGAAGTAGCATCATACTATGATGATACGACGCATATTTTTCATGACAGTGACTGTACTCAAACATTTATTGACTATCTTATAAAATAAGGTCATTTAAAATATTTGAGAAAAAAAGGTTGAAAATTGTTTATACTTACATTATACAGAATGAGGATAGAAATGAACTGAATCAATGAATAGAGAGCCATGTATTTGAAAATGGCGAAGGACGTGCTGAGTGCACATCGACCTTCTAGTGCCAGTAACTTCACGCATCTGATGTTTTGTTCTTGAGAAGTGAACGGCGCTGCCACTGTGAACAAAAATAAATAAAACGTGTTTACTTTTAATTTTTATAGAAAAATACTGAGCAACTGCATTTTTTTTATTACAAGTAAAAACAAGTCTTGATTTAATTACAGCAGATAGTGAAATGATTTAATATTATTAAATTTTTTCCACAACATAAATTTAATAAAAGTAACTAAACACAAATACTTTTATAATTAATTAAAGAATATTATTAAAATTTCCGTGTGTGCTAGTCCCCTTGGATGAGTGGCACGTAGGTGTTTACCAGATCAAGCGAGGTTCTTATGATCGCAAATGGGATTGTTGCCCTACCGATCATTTATCTTATACAGAACTAGCAAACGTATGAATTGAATATCCCGGTTGACCTTGGTAACCCTTATTGAAATCCTTAAATAATGTATTAATTACCCAATGCGTCAGCCTCAGACAGGAAAATGACGCCAAGTGCCGCTTTTAGGGCGCCGCAGTCGTTAGCGCTGCCGCCGCACGTCTCCACTATCAACCCCTCGCTTTGCAGTGCTTTTATAAGCTAACGTATTCTAGTCTTTTTTAACACTCTGAAGCATAGTATAATTAAAATTCTTAAATAATTATTATTTTAATTACCCGATGCATCCGCCTCGGAGAGAGAAATGCCGACGTGTGCCGCTTTGAGAGCGCCGCAGTCGTTGGCGCCGTCGCCGCACATGCCCACTATCAGCCCCTCGCCTTGCAGCGCGGTGATCAGCTGGGTTTTCTGGTCAGGACCGAAACGACCGAACACTAGCCCTGGAAATATTATGCGTTTATTCAAATGTATGAGTATAAGAAAGAAATGCTATTTCAGCGGGGAAAAACATCGCAAGGAAACCTTCACATTCAGGAAAGAACTGGATGTGTCCGTAACTATGATGAAATATGGGTTAAGTTCCCCTACAAAAGTTTGCTAACCTGACTCACCCAATCCAGGATCCATGTTCAAGGGCGTAACGTGGAGCAGAATGGCGAGGATGTCGAGACCATAGCCAGGACGAAGAAGAAGATATTTATAAGCAAAATTCTTACCTCGACTCAATATCGCTGGCATTAGTTCAGGGTAATGTATCCTGATGACTGCCCACGTTTTGCCTTCCAACGCCAAAACGTACGCATCTATTGGTAGTTTAGGAGGACCGCCTTCTCCAACAACCTGGCATACAAAAATTACGTGCTGATAATTATGAATGGATTAACAGCAAAATGACGTTGACTTTGGAGGCCATTCTGTTTGCTAAAACTTTCGTTTAAGTCGGGTACACAACGCTAAAATGTAGGCGTTGTCGTTCGCCAAACCATCCAAACAGAACCAGCAAAAGCTAGCGAACATTATCAAAAGTAATGTTCGGAGTGTAGTCCGGCTTAAATTCTACTCATTATTATCCATGGAAAATATGTAGGTATTCCTTTACCAAGGACTCGTACCCACAAGGAAAATTTATTTAAGCAAGCTTATAGTTCTTCTATCTCTTTCTATTTGGTGTAATAAGAAAGAGAGAGGGTAACGGAAAAATCTTTGTAATTGACCTAATTTTAAAGAGATGGAAAAAAAACAAGGTCATTCGAGGTTAGTTTTCATTCTAATATTATTTGAGTTGATTTTCCTTTAATTATCTCACCATAGTAAAAACCTGAAATTCGAAACAACATATCAGTAGAAAATTCAACTTACTTCCATACAAAGTCGTGGTCTGGCATCTGTTTCGGTCTGCTGGTGGTCGACGGTAATGAGCACCAGTTTCTGATGCGGCTGCACCATGAAACACCCGCGAGCCACCGACATGGCCGTCATTATGTTGTCCCCTGAGTAATAAGCAAATCATTTTATGAATATTAATTAGACGATTAGCTTAAACAAATAAAGCGTGATACACAGGGTGGCAGTTTCAAATCCTACAGCGGCCATCAATGACTTTTCCGAGTTACGTACATTAGTTTAATAGCTAACCTGTACAATAATTCAATAAGATGTTAAGTTCCCTGCAAAGGTTGTCAGATGGTCGCCGCTTCGTGTAAAAACCTGACTCACCCATGGTCAAAAGGCGCACCCTGAGCTCCGCCCCGATGGTTAGGATTTAACCAGGAAAAATAATATACCTACACCTAACCTATATAGACCAAACCTAGGTCAATCAGAAAAGGAAAAACATTTTATTATTAATTCCTTATCAATTGCATGCAAAAAATCTATTGATATCGCACATTCTTGCGTAAGAGTTCGTAACACCCCTTTCACACGGCAGTTCAGTTTTGCAGGATTCAGTAAAAAGCTGGTTCCGCAAAACTAGACTGCCGTATGAACACGGTTGCATCCTGTTTTTTTACCATTCCTACGCCGGTTATCAGGTGAAATGGACGTAAATACTTTCCTAATTTTCTATTGGTATTATCGGCGTCGGCAGCGAAATAGAAGATTCTGGGTTCATCCTATTCTGACACAACGCTCGAATTTGGGTATTTTTCGGAATCTTATGAGCGATTTGAGAAGAGATGAGTCAAAATTTTTCAATTATTTTAGAATGAGTATGACCACATTTGACGATCTTTTAAAAAGGGTGAATGAAGATTTAAAAAAACATGATACAAATATGAGAAAAAGCATCACACCTGAAGAAAAGTTAGCAATATGTTTAAGGTAAGAATGAAATACATATTTAAAGTTTAATATTTATTACCAAACACAATAAGTTATGTATGTATGATATTTTCACAAGATGATCGTTAATATTAATTAAATATTAGTGAAATCCGGAAAATCAGAGCTCTGCGATTCAACTGATTGTGCAGATGGCGATGACTGAACGCTGTAATGCGGTGTGAAATAACCTGCTGATTGATAAGAGTTGTTAAAAGTAGATGGTTGTTGAGAGGGCCATTGGTTAAAATTGCGGCTTTTTATATTTTGCAACAAACTTATAACACCTGCTTGAAATTGTAATATTTGATCATCGTTGAGTGAAGCTAGTGTAGGAAGTAAACTTTTAAAAAATGACAAGTTACGATCTTCATTCTGCGTATTCGGCTGACTTTTCATCTGGTGATCAATGAAACTCGCCATTTTTTGATCCATTACAGAAAGTCTCAGCCTTGGTAGTACACTTCTCTTAAGTCGTTTAGCACCACCTGCAGGATTTTCTTGTCCTGGACTTCCGATAATAGGTTCATTTTCACTTTCTTCATTTTGGATAGGATTTTCCGTATCACCCTCTTCAATATCTGCAGCTTTGTTACCGCCACTGTCTTGTGTTTCAGCCGGATCCATATTTTTTTTTAAAAACAACAACTGGTCGTGATAACAGTATTTTTTGGTATTAACTGCAGCAGATCCAGATTTATTTATTTTCTTTTTCGCATTTAAACTCCTCTTCCAGCTGTCTCTTATCTGATTCCATTTTTTAACGACCATTTTAGCTGAAAAAGAAAACATATATTATAAATAAGGGCGGAGAAAGAACCTTCAACAGCTCCAGTATTAGGTATTCTGCTATTTTTTCAAATTTCAATAATACATTTATATTTTATTGTGATATATTAAAATATCTCATAATTATTAACATTTTAATATATAATAATAAATTATAAATATATGCAAATAACTAACGATATTGGTTGAAAATTTGTATTTTGTATTTAAAAATAAATAAAGTTCTCTCGCTCGACCAATAGCATTATCTATTCGAAGCGAGTTCGATCCCAAAAAATAACAGAATACCTCTGCTGGAAATTTAGTTGTACGTAATGTTAAAAAATATTACAGGGTTATTACAAAAAAGTTTAACTGACGTTTTTAACACAATGTTTAAAAAACGTACATAGTGATTTTTTTAAATATGTGTTTAACTTTATTATAATAACACTATATATGTGTTTAATTTGCAGGTACTTGGCATCTGGGTGTTCGTACATGGATTTGCATTACGCATATCGAGTGGGAGTCTCAACAATCAACTCAATAATAGTAGAAGTAACAAACGTCATATGGAATAATTTGCATCAGGAGTTTATGAAATTGCCCGACACAAAATATGAGTGGGAACAAATTGCTGACGCATTTTATAATAAAGCTAACTTTCCTCACTGCATTGGTGCAGTTGATGGGAAGCACATAAGAATGAAGAAACCAAGTCACAGCGGTTCTATGTACATGAATTACAAGATTTTTTTTTCCATTGTATTGCTAGCGGTAGTGGATTCGAATTATAGATTCACCTATATCAGCGTAGGCTCTTATGGCAAAGAATGCGACTCCTCTATATTCAAAGAATCTACTTTCTGGAAAAGATTAAATGATGGCAGTTTAGATTTACCAGAAGCTCGTCCTCTCTTTACAGGTTTGGAATCACGTGTTCCATTTGTGATAGTGGGTGATGAAGCATTTGGTTTGCATTATAATCTGTTGAGACCCTATGGAGGAACTCATTTAGATAAAAATAAAAGGATATTTAACTATCGATTAACAAGAGCCAGACGTTATGTGGAGTGCGCGTTTGGAATATTGGCAAATAAATGGCGAATATTTCATCGTCCATTGGACGTAAGCACCAGTACAGCTATCTCGATAGTTAAAACTTGCGCCGTGCTTCATAACTATATCATGCATAATGAAAGTTCATATGCGAACATTGACAGCAACGATTCAACGATATCTTTGGAAAACGTACGTAATGAGCCAAATACACGAGGTGGACGCTGTGCTAACACAATACGAACAGAGTTCACAAATTATTTTGTTTCTGAAGTGGGAGCTGTACCTTGGCAAGACGAAGCAATACAAGGATAAACGAAATAAATATAAAAACTTACCATAGCTTTGTCTTTCTTTTTCCTCGAGTTCTTGAAAGTCTTCTCTCAAAACAATGCAAACTTCGCGCCATGCTGCAGTTCGCAAGTTGTTATCTTTATAATTTTCCAGCGTTTTATCCCATAATATAGGCCTAATTTCAATTAGTGTAATAAGAAGTTCGGGATCAATATTTGTTTGCGACATTTTTCGACGAAACACAGCAATCTCGGCGCCGCCGCGCAAAAGAGCAATGCGCGAGCGCTACACATGTGCGGGTGACGCGGCGGGCGCGGGGCGGGGGCTGCCACCACTCCACTATCCCGCTAAAAACAGTGTCCAGCAAAAAACCGCATGCAGGAAGCCGTGTGAAGATTGCTATTGAAATATATGTGTGATTAAACGGGATCCCGCTTTTTACTGGACTACGGATCCAGTTTCTAGTGACAAAACCGAATGGCACAATTCGACCGGATCGGTTTTTTGCAGGATCCCGCATGCGGGATGCTCGTGTGAACGCTAGCATATAAACACATTCGCCATCAAACGGGATCCTGTAGAAAACGGGATCCTGTAAAAAACTGGACTGCCGTGTGAAAGGGGTGTAATATAGACAGCCGGCAACGATAAATCTTTTTTATCGGATAATCAGATGATTCAAACCTGAAAATGTCCTATCCAAACGAGAAACAAAAAAATGTACTAACAGGATAATTTTAACGTTATATTAATGGCGACGATGAAAAACCCATTATTAATGAAATAGTCGTTCGCAGTGTTTATATTAAATACCTACAAGCGGCCTGGCCTTATTTGCCCGTGATATATACATAGTCTTTAACACCCGCAAATAATGTAATTATACAACAAAATAGATTTAGTCCTTAGCAACAATCAATCAAAATTTAATCCTTAGACAAGGGTTACACGATTAATTTGTCGTCAGGTCAGTTTGCTCAGAATAATAAGAGAATTATCGTCTAACCAGTTGACTGAGGGACTTATGGTCGTTTTTGAATAACAGCTGACTGATGATGCCAGCCTGAACGTGTAAAATAATTCTCAAATAATGATTTGTCCATCTCGCGCGCTCAGTATGCTGAGCGAACTGATGGACTGAACTGACGCCAAACACGTCATGTAACACTTGTCAAATAGTCAAAAGTACTTTACTATTGTTTTCTATAAAATAATTTACTAAAGCATTCATACCTGTAACCATAACTTGTCTCATATTAGCTTCATGTAGCTCCTTGATCACTTGAGTGGTTTCCGGTTTTAGGCTATTTTGCATGACTAGAAAGCCTAAAAATATCATGTCACACTCCAGTGTCTCCCTTTTGATTCTCTGGGCGTCAACCCATTTCATCTTGCGGTCCAACTTTTTGTGAGCCAAACCAATCACTCTGAAGCCATTTGAAGTGTATTCGTTGAGGACCGAGCTAAAATCTTCTGGCAAACTGTCTTGTTTGCACATGCCGGCCACCTACAAGAGTGATTTTAAAGGTATGTTTAAAACTGTCAATTTCGAGGCTGTCTAAAAGTTTCTGAATAAATTCTTTCTGATCCTGTGATGATTGACAATAAATAATACTAATAAATAGATATTAGCTGTGTCGGGAATAATCATGGTTATTTTTTTGCAGTAATTATGATAAGACATAAAAATAACGAATAAACTACGAGAGGACTTATTAATGGTAATGTATTGATCCCTACAGCATCTCAAAAATCTTGAAGATTAATACAATGAATAAAATTATTAAATTAAATAAAAACGTATATTTAGGAGCACAGATATTAAATATGTAATTACCTTTTCAGGAGCGCCCTTCACAAAATAAACCATTTGTGGTTGGCCGAGCACTCTGGCAATAACTCCCATCGACTGCTGCGATGAAGAGAAGTGAAAGCGGCGTAGTAAACCAATCTGAAAAATATTACATGCATTAAAATCCAAAGAGGGATAATAAGACATACCATAAGACCATAAGTCTTTGCCTACCCCTCCGGGAAAGAGGCGTGATTTTATGTATGTATGTATGTATTAAAATCCAATAAAATTATTCATATACAGCAGATTTGTCTTTTATAATTTTAGGGCTGTTGGTTCAATAAAAATTTATGTCGATTTTTATTTACTAGAAAATAAATCATACATCTGAACATGACCATCGAATCTATTCGAGATTTTTTACTCTGTCTACTCGGTGAGGGATAGAGACGTGATTATATTCATGTCATATATGTGCACATCGAATATAGGTATTTACCTCATAAGGAATTTCCATAGTAAAAGGGTCGTAATCGTCTAAATTCTGTAAATTTTCGTCACGGTTCGAGGCGGGTTTCACGATCGCTGGGGTCAGGTTGTCGTAGCGGGTGTTTTCTGGACCAGGCTCCTCTAGCACCTACATGTAAAAGATGTGTCAAATTTCTTTCTATTCTTTATCTGCTACTATATTTTAATATAATAAAAAAATAAAACCAAAAATCATAGAAACTAGGTGACTAAGCTGCGTTAATGTTTTAGAAGGACTACAAATACCTAGCAATAGCCAGAACAGAATATTTCAGGCCTATTTGAAGAACCAAGAACTATGATTTGACAAAACCGGAAGACTTTTTAAAACAAATAACAGAAAATAACGATCATTGAAATAATAGGCTATTTGACAAAGTTCTAAAAACTATCTTAGGGTATTTATTTGTTTATAAGGAGCCCTACAAAAATACTTTTCTGCCTTTATTACAGCTATTTTATTAAAAAATCGAAAAAGAAAATGAAATATTCAAATATGCCGCCAAAACGCGACTTTTAGCAATATGGCGGCCATGGCATGCAGTGACGTAAATTTCGTGTAAATATCATACAAAGCTTGTTGGTGTTTCGAAAAGTTTTGATTTTCTCTTGTTTTATTTAACTTGTGCCACGTCATATGTGTGAAAATTATTAAAATGAGTTCCTATAAATGTTGTGCAGTGCCTCAAAGCACTAATACAACAATAAAATCTCCTACGAAACTGTTTTTTTCTATGCCGATGGATTTGAATATTCGCAAGAAGTGGTTTCAGATCATGATCTAAGATCAGTGGTTACCAAGATATACTAACATTGATTTGATGTTTTCACATTCCTCAGTTCGGCAGCATAGAAATCTGGATTGTCTTTGATGAAGACAATCCAGATTTCTTCTTCCTACCATTATTGCGTCCACTTTTTGTAGGTTTCGACTGTCAGCTTTCGCGGAATTGGTTTCCATTATTATAATGTTCCATTAGTAATCCTGAGCGTTCAAACACTTATAAAATCTTGAAAAATAATAGCGAACACTAAGGAACGGTACGATCCACAGTCTGTTTATGGATAATTGACGTCATAATAGAAATAGCCAATCACGTTCGTTTTTAGTCACGTGACAGCTGCATATAAAAACCAAATTTTCTGAGACGGATTTTGTTTAAATAATGCAATATTTTTATCTCGCGTTATTACAAATCGCTCCAAAAAAATAATATTAAGACTGATGACATAAAAGAAATGTATATTTTTAATACAGTCAAATAGCCTATAGTAGAAAGCGTATAGAGTGCTGCAAACGGCAAATATATTACGATCGGTAACGATTCCTTAAGCTACTACTAAAACCTATTCTAACCTTACTCGTAGTTTGCTTCGCTTTGCGTAGCTAGAGTACCTACACATCCACAAAAGTATGATACAGCCAAAAATAAATGACCTACTAACATTCACTTTGTCGATACATCAACGAAACAAAAGTTCTTTACTTACCCATTTAGTGAATTCAAACATCTTCAAGTCCAAAGGGTCGCCCTTCAGTTGTCCCTGAATACTCGTCAATGAATGGCAGGACGCCAATGCTTGTATGAGGGGGCTCTTAGCGGGTAAGTCATTTACATCCACGACACACTTGCCGAACTTCTCGGTAGACTGTGCCGGGATGACCGAGTAAAAATCCAGTCCGTCTTCTGTGAGAGTACCGGTCTATGAAAAAAAGGATAAAGAGGTGATTGTATGTATGGAATGTTTAAAGTACATGATAATAGACATAACGTGCATATGCCAAGATGGAAAGTACCTAAACGCCACTGACGTACACAAATATCATCCCAATACCAACTAATATTATAAATGCGAAAGTAAGTTTATTTGTAGGTTACGTCTTCACGCGTTATCTATGAACCAATCTTCTTGAAATTTCGCGTATATAATAAGAGTTTGGAGAAAGACAAAGGGTACTTTTCAGGCCGGTAAAAACTAAAGTTCCCGTTGTATTTGCGAAAAATCTGTATTCTTTTGTAGGGGGCGCTAAATTCGCACGGGCGAAGCTGCGGGTAAAAGCTAGTTGTAAATAAATGGTGTGTCTAAAGTGTCAGTATACCTTGTCAAAACACATGACTTGCAGTTTGCCACAAATAATGATGCGTGGTGGGGAGACACAGAAGATCTTGTTCTTGCGTAGGCGCCGCTGACTGTACACTATACCAGCCGTCATGGCGGCCGGTAAAGCGGGCGGTACTACTATGGTTATTATGTCTAATGTGCGGAGTGCTATGGTGCCCGCTTTGCTCTGAAAAAGGTGATACTATGTCATTTTCAATAAAAAAAATTTAGGATCGCAAATATTGGTCTAAACGAAATGTAAACATATTTATTAGAAAATATTTAAATGATAACTCTTATGAGTTTCTAGTCAATTATAGGCATAGTTAATAGAATTTTAGTTTCAGTCTTATTAATTAAAAACTTGGGTTCAGGAATTCACAGGTACATTTACGTGTACAAAGTCATGAGTGTGAACAACGGGGCTAGCATGGCACGCGTGACGCCGTTGTTATCCGCTGGATAAACTATCGCTGTCCCGTTTCACGAAATTATAAAAAGCGAAACAGCGATAGTTTAACGCGCGATAAAAACTGCGTCAGGCACGTCTCGCGTGCCGTGCTTGCCCTACAGTAGTCAAGGGTTGATGATAAATCACTTTTTTCAATACGAAAATTAAGGACAGCTTTACATTTCAAACTACAACGATATTGGCATGTTTCGTCACTTACCCCTCTCAAGACATACAGCCAGATAGAATAAGCCATACCGATTGCAGCGATACAGAACATGAAAATAACAAATTTGATGGCATCTCTGTAAAATTGGAAGTTAAAAGGCTTCGGGAATAATATACTCTTGATCAATTCTCCTTTGGCCGTGTAAAATCCAGTCCGAACGACTTTTGCGAGAACCTAAAACGAATACATATTAGATCAATAAATCAAAATTAGAGAAGGATATGTACGAATGTATACTATTTTAAACACTTATCCTGGACAAATGTTTAAATTAATCCCGATATTATACGACCCTGCCAGTGTCATTTACCAGTGCTGCCTCATGGCCGACACAAATTATATTAATAGAGATTTAATTAAAATAAAATTGTGTGAATTAATTTTTACCTGATTGTTGCCATAAAATCTGGTTTGGATAACATGTGTGCCAGCAAAAAGCGTATGTCGTTTGTGTCCTTCCGTCGAGTATATCTCAGTCGATGGACAAGGCGGGCCTTTCATTACTGGAACACTCTCACCTGTAGAGAAGTTAAATATTTCTATATAAGAATATTTATAAGGGTTAAATGAACATAAGAAATTGAATATAAATACATATTGAAGCCAGAAAAAAGTAACAAATTCGATGTTCTTCAGATGGATGACCATCATGGTCATGGATGGCCGTTTTTCATATCTGGTAACCCATCATTTGTTATTCACAGATAACATTTTGTCTGTATTCTGGGTGAGATGTGTTAGTCATTTTCTACTTATTAACAGAAAAAAAAGTAAACATATATTATGCTAAACATCAACTGAGCCTTCCAATATTATTTTTATAAGACAATAATTTTCCAAACGAAAATCTTCAAGCGGTTCGTCTTTGAACACCCACAGCTGGGATGCGACGATGGGAGGATAGATATCCACCGACCTGTCAGCATGCTCTCGTTGACGATGCAGGTGCCGGTGAGCAGCACGGCGTCGCACGGCATGACGCAGCCGTCGGCGGGCAGCGCCAGCACGTCGCCGGGCACGAGCCGGCGCGCGCTCACCACGCACTCCTCGCGGCCGCTGCGCGTCGGCCGCAGCACGCTCACCGTGAACGTGCTCATGCTGCCCGCCATTCGGTGGAGGTTTATGCTCATCTGTGGTAAACATATATCGCTTGGTTTCAGGTCCTTTTGGAAATTAACTGGACAATCATTCTTGGTAGGACTATTTTGTGTTGAAAAGTTGTAAAAAAAAACATCCCAAAATATCATCAAATATATTTTAAGTTGGAGACAAAAAGGAAACTCACTTCTGTAGTCAAAAATAAAAAAAAATACATTTTTATCTATTGATACCTACTAAATTTTAAGAAAACAATGAACAATACATTTACCTGCTTAGTCTGATACAACGCCATCATACATGATACTGTCGAGAGAATAAAGACGCACGTAGCATACTGGTAATACTCATCCAATGACCACAGTATAATAGAAAATATTTGAAACAGGTAGAATGGGTTGAAGACTTCATTTACAAACAGGGTCCAATAACTTTTCACTTCAACCTCTACAGAATTGTCGCCATACAGTTTGATTCTAAAAAGTTAATGAGATGATGTGTATTAAATAAAATCATTCATAAATAATAAATTTATACGGGAAAGATTGAGTTAGCCTTAAAATAAGTTAGAGTATTGTGTTATGAAAACTCAACAATTGTTGTAAATATTCACTCAATGAAATTAGCTTGCAAATATAATTTGCAACTTACAAACTAATAATATGTTAGTAGGTACTTACAATTCATTCTGCTGTCTCTTGTTGATGCCTGACAAATTTTCCATCAACAGAGCAACGGTAATTTTTTCATTGAGAATCAGCACATTAATGAAGACACCTTGATCATGAAGCCAGATGAAGCGGCTGTGTTGGTAGATGAAATACCGCAGTTTGTTGTCTCTTTGGTTTGACAGGTTGAGATCAACTTCTTCTACCTTTACTATTGAAGAGCCACTAGAACAAATCACTGAAACAAAAACAAATTGAATTTTAACTAGTCATTGGCTGCAAACTTAGACCTTGCGAATACTTTAAATTTTTACAAAGTTGTAAATAATACAAATAAGAAATATAAAATAGCTGAATGTGGCCATTCAGTCTATTCGAGACTGTTGGCTCTGTCTACCCCACAAGGGATATAGACGTGACCATATGTATGTTGTAAATAATATATCCAAAACTACTTAACTGATTATGATGCCCTATAAACTTAAAAATTAAATTGTCAATACCTTCACACATTTTTACATAGATATAAAATTCCGCCCCAGTTGAATGGCATTTTGGTACACTATAAAATTATAATACTGCTTCAAAAAGGAAAAAAAAATTAAAGTTTCTAATAATTATATATATTAGCGTACTGAACTTAAAATACATTTTAACCTAACTAATAAATTAGGTACATATACATATGAATCTGAGGGGTAGGCAGAGACTGTATCTCCTCCACTTGACAGAATCCCTGCATACTGATTTCACTTTATCCACATTTATAAACCTCTTCATGCAAGCATGTAGGTTCCAGGTACTAGGTTAATCACATTATTTCAGTTTTGCTTACCGCATATTTCATCAGCCATTCTCAAACTGCATTTTGTGTATCTTAATCGGTTGTACGAAGGACAAGAGGCTAAAATAAAGTAAGGTATTCCACATAGTAATATGCAAACAGAATGAAATAGAATGGCACGTATTTTGGAATACTTTAGCCCATAAATCTTTATCATCTGCTCATCACCATTGTTCTCCAAGGCCTGCCATTGTGCTTCACCAATAACTTCATATTCATCTGTCAATAAAGCCTCAATTATATTATCATGATATAAATAAAGTCATTATTACATTTAAATTTATATCAATAAAAAATAACTCTACTTTTAAAATTGTATCATGCAAAGCATAATAATCTGCAATATGAGTTTAAAATGTAAATTAATTTTTGTGATGTCAAACTATTTGTCATTTCAAAGGACATATTCAGTTTTGCGCATTTATTTATTTCAGGTCAATGTCTTGAACTAAATGCCAAGAATTCAGTGGACAAAAGATCAATTGGCCTAACAGACAGTAGTTATAACAAGTTCACAACATGCACCTAATTAAGGGCCACATACTTGTTACAATACTAACCAATTCAATTGCACAACATTCATTTGTTAATTCTACAACTAAATTGTTGCAACTGTAAGGACTGAGTACCAACTGTATGACTTTTAATTACTTGGTTTTTTCAAAAATATTTCAAACTCAACTTTTTTGTGCCATGTGTTTTCCAGCACAGTTGTAAAAAAGAATAGGACCATCCCTTTTACATGGATGTGGTAAAAGGCAACTAAGGGATAAACTTAGGATTCCTCTTCTAGGAGATGGGCTAGCAACCTGTGACTAATTGAATCTCAATTCTATCATGAAGCCTAACAGCTGAATGTGGCATATTAGTCTTGTATGCCTGCTGGCTCTGTCTTTTTGCAAGGGAGATATGTGATTGTGGGAATGAATGAATTATATTGAATAAATTCAAAAACAACTGGACTGATTTTGATGATATTTGGCACACGGACATAAAATCTTCAGAAGTGTAGGCTTTCACTACGTTTGAAAACTAGTAAATAATAAATATAGAATAAGAAGTTAATCCTAAAAAGAGGTAAAATACTAGTACTACTACTAAGTCTGGAAAAATACAATTCAAGTTGAAAATTTATTTTTAAAATAATTAGTAAAACAATGAAGTCATGACTATTGTCTATGAGTAAGGAAACATTTTTTGGGAATTGATGAGATACCTAGTTGATGAGTCAGTCAGCAAAAGACCATGCTGAATTTGCATGGTTATTATACTAGTAACTACTAACTTTTACCATTTTTGTTTTCTTTTGTAGATTAATATACATATTATGCTTTATAGGATATGATACAGCTTATAAAAAAGAAATACGTCATGAAATAAGGTGTATTCTTACCATTGGCAACGATTGCATTGTTCATGTTTAGCATTACCGCGACAACTGATCAATTATTTTGACACAAAGCTTTAAGGCATATTACTTATATATTATTGATTAGTAAATAAGTAACTGATGCTACCTCATTGCAATTAAAGAGTAAGATTTCAATGAAATCCAAGTTCCTCGCATCACACGAGTGAACATGAAGGAAATCACAGACAAAGTATGGAACCCTGCCGTGCCGCAAAATGTCAAATCTATTTGAATGTCAAAATCAAAGAAACTGTACTAAATAAAAATTGCAATGAAGGCAAGAGAATAAAACGATATGCGGAATAAAATTAAACTACAAAAAGAAAAATAGGAAATTAAAATTTTAATGAACCTTGAATGAAGTTACCACAAATTTCAAGGTCTTGAACATAGATTTGATAAGATAGCTTTTGAACATTTTATTGCTGTTTAAGATTGAAATTGGTATTGAGCAGTGAAATGGGACCTTTATAATCATAGAGAAATCATTTTGTTATCCTATTCGCTACTAGATGGCACCACAAATCGGAAAAGCGGAACAACTTTTCCGGATGTTATTGATTGAGCGCGAAGTGGGAAAGAGAGAGGTTGTAAATTTTGGCAAAACAGAACATGTGTGTAGTGGCAAACAGTTAACAGTATTTATGTCCAAAATTAAGTGTTAAAATAAGTAAAATATTTGTAAATGAATAAACAATGTGGAATAATAAAATGGTTATATACTTATTCATAAAAATTTGAAATTTATCATTGTAAGGGCTTGAAAAATTGCGAAAAACATGTCACAAAACGGTTTAGCCGTAAAGGCCGATTTTTTAGAAATTTCTGAATATAATTTTACATGGCCCGGAGAAAATGGAACGTTTCATGATTTTGGGAGTGTAAATTACACAATGCCATCGGGTACGTACTGACTATTGAAATATACCTAGGTTATAATAAATGGTACTAATTAGTTATATTTATGCTATTATATCATAAAAAAAAACAGATAAACACAGTTATAATAGCTTAATGAAAATACATTTTGTTCGAAAAAAACATCAGATTTAATTGTATTGTTAAACATTTTTATTATGTGTTTTCCTTCAATAAAGTGCATTGCTTTACATTTGATTATTTCTTTCCTCTTCAGTTCTCCGTCTTTCTCCTTTAGTGTATATATTATATTCTTAAACTTTCCCTATACTTCCTACATATATAAGTAAATTTATTTGATTATAGTTGTCAATGCTTTAACGGTGAGGAAAAACATCGTGAGAAAATATTTACATTCAGACATCTGAATCTCTAACTTATCAAATTTGGGTGAGATTTCCTAGCAATTGTTGCGGAGGTCAGAAGGGGATCTGTAAAAACCTGACATGCACAATCCAAGATTATGGTCTTAGGCGTCCACTGGGCTCCTCTGAGAGATAAGGACGCAGATTGGAATGAAAGAAATTGATGAGTACTTTATAAAGTCTAATCTTGTTTAGGACCATGGTACTGGCCTTGGTGTCCATTGTGGAGGAATCCTCAACATCCTTTATTTCAAGTAAGTATTAATACCGTTCACTAATCAATAGATAGAATGAATCACAAGAAAAGATTTTCATTGACCATCACCATGCTAGGCTCTTTGCTTTATCAGAACATGAGTCGGGTCAATGGCTACACGCTGTACCGTCAGCGAACTTCGGAATATTCTTCAACAACGATAGTTTCCGAATTGCAGTCGGTCACAGACTCGGTGCTGCCATTGTCGAACGCCATCGATGTTCTTGTGGCACAGACGTCGACAGGAATGGACTTCATATGCTGCATTGCTAAAATAGTAGGTACTGATAGGTTCTTCGGACACAGCTCCATCAAGTTATCAAAAGGGCGCTTACGAACATTGACATCTCTAGCGTTTTAGAACCGGTAGGCATGGTACGCGATGATGGCAAGCGTCCTGATGATTTGACAGTGGTCCCTTAGGAGCGGGGAAGGGCTCTCGTATGGGACGCAACGTGCGTTGATATGATGGCTCCTACTCGCCTCACGGGGACGGTCTCAAGGTCTGGAGCTGTAGCGGTAACCGCAGAAGATGCCAAGCATCGCAAATATTACCTAATATTTATGTAATGATTACATGTTTGTTTGTCTTGGTTTCGAAACTTACGGTCCATGGGATACGAGCTTTAAAAAGTGTAAAAAAAGTAACTTAGTAAAGTCTACTCTTTTAGAGACAAAATTGTGATATTAAGTAAGTAGGTTATTAAGTATTATCAGTATGATATCAATGTAATGGCTTAATTAAATTGTCATGAGAATTCAAGGCTTCTATAGAATTAAGTATAAGTTTAGTATAAGTTTTATAGGTCTAGATTTCCACAAGTTACATCCAATGCGACCTTTGGCGCAGCCGCGGGCAACAGCTAGTATTGCAATAAGTATCTATAGTTGATTTTCCGAAGTTCAATATAGACTATATTTCTAGAAATTCCCACAGTTAGACATATTTCTAATAATATTCTAATGCCTGTCATCTTTATCACCCAAAACCAAATTACTTTTTTTTAGTAAACCTACATTACTACCTAAATTATTTTTTTTAGTTATCCAACATGCTTTTTGTGGCATCGTACTGCGCTCCCAGTACTAAAAAGGGGCAACTATGGATGCACACGATTTTAATATTTGGTGAGTCCCTACGTCATCTTAAATTTACATATGTATAGTCACCACGTCTTTCTCCCTTTCGGGGTAGACAGAGCCAAAATTCTCGCAAAGAATCGAGTGGCAGATTGTTAGCCCATTCCCTAAAAGGAAAATCTCAAAGTAAGAAGCCTTTTCAAGAAGGTGATGGCAGATAATTATCATGTTTTTTCCAGCACGAAACATATGTTGTCTGTAATGCAAACTATAATTATTATCAATCACCACAAACAATTGAGACTAGACTATATATTGATTGCAAAAGATGAATGGAAGATATATTTTCCTTTCGTAACAGATAAAATATTTAACGAAATAATTTACGTCGTTGTAATCCAGGTTTCATGCTGTATTCAATTTGGGCTTGGCACATGATATGCTCGCCCGATGCCTTCTCTTGGAACTTTGGCTTTATGTTCCTTAATCTGGCACAAGTCGTGTACTTGGTGTACGAAATGAGACCAGTGAAATTTGACCCCGAATTAGAGGAGGTGTACCACACATTGTTCGAGCCCTTTAAGGTTTGTGGAATAAGTTTCTGTTTCCGATAGTCTATTGATCACTAATATCTACTTTTGCAATTTACAATAATTAAAATACTTTAGCAGCTTATATGTTATTTGTTGATTAAATTAATCAAGTAGCAATCTTTATTCTAGACAAGGCCTATATGTATTAGTATGGTTTTATTGAAAGACCAATTCTATTAATCGTGAATAAATAAGATTGGTTTTGAAGCATTGAGGCGATAAAAGTACCTACTTCCTCATTTTATTCTAAACTGTGGAGTGCCTACTGCAATTTCGTGTATGTAGAAAAAATCCACTGCTTCATTTTAAAGATTCTCTCAAGCCAATATTCTCGAAAAGACTGAAACGCCACGTTCAGCTGTATGGCTTTACGATGGAATTGAGATTCAAAAAGTAACAGGTTTGCTAGCCCATCGACTACAAGAGGAATCTCAATTAATAGACTTATCATAAGTGATGTTTAAGGTCTCTAGATTACAATTCAAGCGAATGGTTTCCCCTGACTTCGCTCATGTGATGTCGCTGCATGCAGGCGAAGCGTATGCCATGCAGAATCTCACCAAGACTGACCGACTGGGCTTGCTGCTGTCAGGAAAGGTAGGTATTTCAAGAAGTTGTGGGTGGTAATGATGAGAACTGTGAGAGAAGCAGTTAATTTTATTTGCAAATAAATTTTTAAAATATCCAATAGTTTAAGATACAAGCAGCTCTATAAAAGAGACTTGTCTAGGTTTTTTGGTGGGATATTTGTAGGTGATTCGGATCTTTGATCGTAAGTAAAGTAGCTCGTTTTTAGAACTGGAACACCATTCCCATGCAGAATGTGCTTACTTACCTACATGCATGAAAGTAAGTAGGTATAATGCATGCTTTCGCATATTTTAATAACAATTTCATGAATATTATAGGTACGGCAGCACAATTTTTATGCATAGGTTTGATACAAAGGTAAATATTTAGTTCAATAGTACAGGATCCGTATATGGAAAACCTATTACCCAAATAGGTAAACCTATCTACATATTCAATAAAAATAAATTATTAAATCGATTAATACTTCCACTAATATGATTACTTGGTAATTTCTTTTTCCGTTTTATAATACTCTTCTTCTTTCCATCTAGGTAAACGTGATGAGTGGCCACCAGTTTCTCCACCCAATTTTGCCATGTGAATTTTTAGATTCGCCAGAATTCGAATCCAGTAGAGCAACTATCGACGAAAAATTTAAGGTGAGTGCTCATAAAAATTAACAAATACTGTAGGTATTTGTTATTTTTTATTAGCATTATTTTCCTATTCAAGTCAGTTCTCCAATTATTACCATTCTTCACTTAAATTCCAATTCAGAATCATGATCAAAAAGTCCCGGCCTATCCCGAAAATGAGGATGTAACCGGGATTAAGGGCAAAAGGAAGAAGAGGAAGACTTAAGTTTCATCACATCATCATCATAATAAAGCCCTTAAAGTTACACTTATGCCAAATTATGAAATGAGGTATCGCTTTGAAAAATAATAGCTGCGCTGAAATGTTCAGTGAAATTAATGCGATACCTACAATGTTTCATTCACCCTGCATCTATTTACTTTGTTCGCCTAATTTCCCGCGTTTCGAACCGTTATTAAAATGAGATATTGACCTTCTCTTTCCCCCTTGGCTGCAATATGTTTACGTCAACCGAGAGCATCTTATTTCACGCAAAAACGGTTCATGAAATGCGGCATTCACCTTGTTAAATAAGGCAATGGGCTAACTAACACGCCGGGTGGGATCTGACAGGCTCATTATTCAGGGGACCAAAGGGCAAGTGAACCAACAGACAGATTATGAATAAATAAATAAAACAAATCGCAAAGCATAAAGATGCAAAGAAACAATATTTTAATGTTTGTATTGCAATGAATTATCAGTTTTTAAACAAGCAACTAATTGTGGCCTTTCAGTTTCCCGAGACTGTTGGCTCTGTCTACCTCGTAACTGATAAAGTCGTCATCATTACATGTATGTTTGTGAAAAACAGTTTTTAATGCTTTGAACAAATCTGAAAATACCAAAACCAAACGAAACTACATATAACTACAATAGCAGATAAGTCGAAATAATCATTTAAACAATAATTAATATAGGTACACAGGTACAACAAAATTTATAGTACCTATGATGCATATCGCGACTCGCGATTGGTTTACAACCCATACTTCCCTGCAACACTTTGGCATTACCTACCCCATTCCGGTGACCTAATTGTTGTCTGATATGGCCGTACAACAGCTAAAGTGGCTATAAATGCAAAATCTGGGTTAAATATCGATGAACTCAAACACCAATTTCTTGGGAATTTGAATTGCCTAGTTCCTACAACATTGCAGCAAATGAATGATCGAATTATGTAGTTCAGATCTTTGATAACTGTCATTAAAGATTTGGAAATCCAGAATATATCAATGTACCTAATCATGATTAAGTTACAAAATGAAAACGACATAAAACGCACCAAACAGTTTTTACAAAATTTTCAAAGTCGCTCATCTCCAGGCATTTGGAGGTCATCATGTATCCATACTATCGTATAAATGATATACCATTTTTAGTCTTTCTGTCTATTTTGAACTTCAAAGGGCATCGTGGCGGAATGTCTGGTGATTCCATGATGATCCCACGCCTCCAGACCCCAGAGAGATTACGATACGAGAGAAAAGGATTTACGAAACTATAAAAAGGAACTAAAATTCATAAAGAGGAAAATAAATATGTTTATATTAATGTTTTTTGTTAAGGTATCCATAGTCGCCGCATCATCCTGTCGCTACGTTTACTGGCAGCGGAGTTCTCTAGAGTATTTATTCGTGAAAGAGGCGTATCTAGCGAGTGTGGTATCAACGCTAATAGCTCGTGACATCACCACCAAATTATATGCGATGAACAACAAGATCGTGACGGAGAGAGGTTCTCACTTGGACATAAGGCTGCCGAGTATCTCCCATGCGCTGGCACGGAGCCCTCGGAGGTTGAGGTCGACCCAAGCGAAGCCGCCGCCCCCGACTACGGTGCAGCCCGTGCCACCTTTGAAACGACCTAGTGAGTATTGCTTTTTTATAGATTTCATCATCATTATTAAATCCCTGTCTGTCTTAGCTGGCAAGCCCTAAGTCTCCACTCGACAATTTCGACTGTCCACTGTTGTGCTCGTATGTCCAGTCCATCTCAACTTTGAGCTGGATACCATTAGCGTGATGTTTGTGACTTCGGTACATACATTTAATCTATAATTTTACAGATTGTTGGGCACGCGAAACCGATTATCTCATGGCTGCGGTGAAACGAAACGGCATACCAAGTCCATCGTACGAGGCACACGACGAAGAGCTAATGCCGTTGGCAGCTCACGAGGCCCCCGCGGCGTCTTCAGATGACCTGTCAGTAGCCGATAGCTGCCAGGACACCTCGTCTAAATACCATAGTTGTGAGGCCGTTGAGACCGATGATGAACTGAAACATTAAAATGTTAAAAAGAATAACAACTTTTTTATTTTTACCGTTTATTGTCGTAGTACTGGGCGCAAATATCGGCTTATTAGTTTTCAATCTTACGATTCTTTAGATAAAAGCCAAGAGTACTCTATAATTAATCATCAAAATCAATTTATGAAGTAGGGTTTTACCGACGACGACTTTCAGATTAGTTTTTTGGTTAGGTACATGGAAGGCGAACCTCGGGCCTCGAAGCTTTGCGGGTGAGGGTGCAATCGGAAACATGAGCAAAGATAAGATAAACGGGGAATGATTAACTAGACGGCCTCAATGGCTTCATTGATTATAACACGGTCATAACATCGCTTGATGCCCTAAGTTCGATTCCCGCCGACCTCGGTTCTAGGGTTTTATCTAACAAACCCACAACATAAGCTTACATTGGTAAGTTCATGGTAATCAATTTCAAAAAACTCCATTATTTAATTTAGTAATTTAACATTAACAACTAGCTGTTGCCCGCAACTCCGTTTGCGTGTTATTGGAAATACGAAGGTTATTTGCTATTTCTTACTCCAAAAGAAAATGTTCATCAGGTTGAACAACTTTTACACGTTTTAACAAATAAAACGTTTTTTCAATGTTTCCTATTTATTATCGTTATGGTTCGACATCAGCTGTTCCAGATTCCAAAATAAATAATACCCTATATGTTGGCCAGGTATAAGAGCTCTATCAAAAAAAATCAAAGAAAAATTCAGTCAAATCCGTTTAGTAGTTCCGGAGATAGCGTATATAAACAAACAACATACAAACAGTTTTTCTTTGTTTTTTAAAATTCATGCTCGGTTTCTATTTCTTCATCGTAATAAGTGGTTATCTTGAAAATATACTCGATATACAGAAATTTTTTTTTTAGGTTTAACCAAGCCTAATTATCACAGCAAGTGATTATTACATGTCATTATTTGAAGGAAGGTCGGTTGGGCGGGGTAAGTTAGTACAATTATTATTGAGTACTGTTGTTTTTCCATTACGGTAATAATGTCAGCTTGAAGGGTGGAGACGGCAATAAAGCCCAAGTGAGTGGACACTGCAATGAAATGGTCTTTCCTTGGTAAACCAATCAATCATACCTACTGCTTACATACCATTTCATTACGTACCCATATGTAGTATGAGGGTTAATAAACTTGGGAAGGCGATGGGCTAGCAACCTATTACTTTTCAATCTTTTAAAGGCTGTTGGCTCTGTCTGCCCCGCAAGGGATTATATGTGTATTGAGTATATGAAGGTATAATCTATATATATAAAACTCTTCCGTTACTGAGTGACTGACTGACAGACAACGCACAGTCGAAACTACTGGTCGTAGACAGCTGAAATTTGGAATGTAGGTTCCTTGGGATATGTAGGGGAGCACTAAGAAAGGATTTTTGGAAATTCAACCCCCAAGGGGGGGAAAAGGGGTAAAAACGTTTCTATGAAAAATCTTATTCCTTGGGTTTATAAACTTGAAACTTGGCATGAACACGTACATAGGCAAGTAAATATGTTTGACATTATAAGTTTTTTCAAACTACCCTCCAATCGTGATTTAGGGGGTGCGATTGGGTGACTGATTTATTAACGCACAGCCGAAACCGCTCGGTATAGGAGTCTGAGATTTTGAACAGAGGTTCCTTTAGTAACATAAGTGAGCACTAAGAAGGGATTTTTGAAATGTCAACCCCCAAGGGGGGGAAACGGGATAAACTGAGCCGGGGCTGCGGGAATGTTCTAACGAGATACCGTGGCCCCGGAACGCAAAGGGCAACTGAAGGAACGAGGTGGGTTTTAGTCAGTAAAAGTCTGACACTCCCTTCCGTTCCACCCAGAGCGGGAGAGGTCATTTGATGATTTCCCATCCTTAAAAAAAAAAGACTTTGTATGACAACTTGCAGTCGTCTCTTTAACATACATAATAACATACCTTACCTAACCTTTAAATCCCTATTTTGTGTTAACACTGGTATACAAACAGCTAAAAGGAAACAAGTGAAGAGACGAAAGTCCGCATCCATTTTCACCTAAATTCTTAACGTTAATGAGATTTACTTTTTATTATCAGGTCAACCTAATAGCCTCACATGTACGTATAACTTCGTAAGAATTTTCTTTCAACTCCTAACCGTTGAGGAGTTGTACCTTCCATCATCAGCTCATTCACATGGGATGATGACTATCAGACGCAAATACTTAAACAGAAGGAAATCCTGTAAGGCCTCTTCGTCCTATAAATCCTGTTTTTTTTTTCTTTTGAGACGATGATTTTGTCTCGCTTTACTTTTTCTATATAGATTTGTATGTATACTAATATTATACAGAGGAACAATCTATTTTTTTATATGTTTGTTTGTTTACACATGTAATCGATAAACTCCGAAACTACTGAATCGATTTCAAACATTCACCATTAGAAAGCTACATCATCCCTGAGTAACACAGGCTATATTTAATTCCAGTTGTGTTGTAAAAGCCCTGTCGAGATCATTAAAAAACGCTATAGGTATATAACCGAATTACACGTGGGCGAAGCCGCGGGCGGAAAGCTAGTCTATATATATAAAACTCTTCCGTTACTGAGTGACTGACTGACAGACAACGCACAGTCGAAACTACTGGTCGTAGACAGCTGAAATTTGGAATGTAGGTTCCTTGGGATATGTAGGGGAGCACTAAGAAAGGATTTTTGGACATTCAACCCCCAAGGGGGGGAAAAGGGGTAAAAACGTTTCTATGAAAAATCTTATTCCTTGGGTTTATAAACTTGAAACTTGGCATGAACACGTACATAGGCAAGTAAATATGTTTGACATTATAAGTTTTTTTAAACTACCCTCCAATCGTGATTTAGGGGGTGCGATTGGGTGACTGATTTATTAACGCACAGCCGAAACCGCTCGGTATAGGAGTCTGAGATTTTGAACAGAGGTTCCTTTAGTAACATAAGTGAGCACTAAGAAGGGATTTTTGAAATGTCAACCCCCAAGGGGGGGAAACGGGATAAACTGAGCCGGGGCTGCGGGAAAGTTCTAACGAGATACCGTGGCCCCGGAACGCAAAGGGCAACTGAAGGAACGAGGTGGGTTTTAGTCAGTAAAAGTCTGACACTCCCTTCCGTTCCACCCAGAGCGGGAGAGGTCATTTGATGATTTCCCATCCTTAAAAAAAAAAGACTTTGTATGACAACTTTCAGTCGTCTCTTTAACATACATAATAACATACATAATTATGTACATACATGCATAACATTAATAACATCACGCCTTTAAATCCCTATTTTGTGTTAACACTACCCATACAAACAGCTAAAAGGAAACAAGTGAAGAGACGAAATATATCCGCATCCATTTTCACCTAAATTCTTAACGTTAATGAGATTTACTTTTTATTATCAGGTCAACCTAATAGCCTCACATGTACGTACGTATAACTTCGTAAGAATTTTATTTCAACTCCTAACCGTTGAGGAGTTGTACCTTCCATCATCAGCTCATTCACATGGGATGATGACTATCAGACGCAAATACTTAAACAGAAGGAAATCCTGTAAGGCCTCTTCGTCCTATAAATCCTGTTTTTTTTTTCTTTTGAGACGATGATTTTGTCTCGCTTTACTTTTTCTATATAGATTTGTATGTATACTAATATTATAAAGAGGAACAATCTATTTTTTTATATGTTTGTTTGTTTACACATGTAATCGATAAACTCCGAAACTACTGAATCGATTTCAAACATTCACCATTAGAAAGCTACATCATCCCTGAGTAACACAGGCTATATTTAATTCCAGTTGTAACAAGATTTCAGCCTGTGGAAGAAAAAGCCCTGTCGAGATCATTAAAAAACGCTATATATAACCGAATTACACGTGGGCGAAGCCGCGGGCGGAAAGCTAGTCCATATTATATTTGTATCACGTGTATGCTACACATATACAGAGGGCATCGTCGTGGAATGCCTGGCGATTCCACGATGCCCTCAAAATGGCAAGAAGGGCGTCGGACGGACGGTTTATTGCGGGTAGATTGGTACACGAGGTGCCAGGAGTCCCCCGGGTGAGACCCCAAGGTGAAAAGGATTAACGAAACTAAAAAAAGGAACTGAAATTCATAAAGTGGAAAATAACACACACATTATCTACAAATTTGTTATTTATTTATTTATTTACTAATTGGTACACAGAAAACATCGAGAATGATAAGCACAAGAAACAAAATTACATTGTTTTTCATATTTCAACTACTACCGATTAATAAAAGTGATCTGTTATGTATATTCTGTTAATCGAGAAATGCATGCACAATAAAACGCGAAATACGAGCGCGATAAACATTATTTATACACCAATTTGCGTTGACTCGATAATCGCTTGAGTAATTAGTTTAAGTAAAATAATTATCAAAAAGAGCTATAAAAATATGCGTTATGTATGATTACATGATCGAAGAAGATAAAAAAGAACTATAAGAAGAAAGATTAGTGATTCTTTTCAAGAGAAAAATAAAGAAGAGTTTTATTCATCTGCATCACGCATTATAACCGGGCACCTTTCCGATCGATCACCAACGATCGTAGAATATATGTATTTATTCAATAAAGATATATAATTACAGACATTATAAATCTAATTTCAATCTGAACTATTAAAATAAAACAGCTCAAAACAAATTCCATTCTGGACGGTCGAGCATATCGATCTTCCTTACATTATTCGCCGTACCTCTAGTTGTTAAGGCTTAGGCCATCAGATAAGGCTTGAAATGGTAAATTGCACGTAATGCTCAAGAATAGTGCGGTGTTGGATAAGGAAGCATCGCGATTGTTGGGCAGCCTTGACCAACTGACGCTTGACGTGACCCATTCGATGTATTGCATTGTAAAGTTTAGAGTGCTTTACTTGGCAAACTAAGGAGTTTTACAGCGATGAGTTAGTAGATTACAAGTACATGTAGTTTATAATTAATAAGTCAATAACATGCAAGTACACGTTTAATAAAGTTATTGTTTAATAGATTAAAACCAAAGAATTCAAGTCACGCTTTAATGAATTAAAGGTACTTTTATAATTTTATGAGCATAGTGATTCATGTTATTATTATTGGTTACAAGTGTCAACAATTGAATATATGAAATAAAATATAAAAATATAAGTCAAAAAGTAAAAGTAATTGAAAGGTTTAAAAATGTCTTGTAAATAGTCTTTTGTTCTATCTGATACTTAATCATTTTGAATAAATACTTGCTTAGTCTCAGTATAATGACCGATCAAAGGTTAAACCTTTGATCGGTCATTATACTGAGACTAAGACTCAAATAAATTTAGGTATAAATTCTAATGGTCAAATAACCCTAACCTAGTAAGTAGGTACCAATTTAATCGCCTATAAAATGCTCATTTAGGTAGGCTATTTGGACAGAGTAGTAAAATCAATAATAAAAATAAGATGGGAACGGAATAAGTAACAATTAACTTACCTAAACGATATGACCTAAACTGAAACTATACAACATTGTACATATATATAATGTTAAGAAATTTGGATACGTCTTGTCATTTATGCAACTTAAAAAATATTACCTATTGAAAGTTATAGTTCAAGTATTGATAGTTAATTCTTTAACTTCGCGGCAAACGCCGCTTTTTCGTTCTTAAATAGGTACTTATAAAAAATAGCCATACATATACATGGATACATAAAGGTTAAAAATAATCAATTAAAATATGCAAAAATAAAAAACAAGAAATAACAAAAACTATATTTTCATAAATATAAATCAGTATTTAAACACCTTGAAGCCAGGATTTCCAGCTCCAATTTTTTCAGATATAAAAACTTAAGGAAATTCAATATTCAACTGACATCAATGTGCAATATCAGTATTATATAATTCTCTCTCGTCTGACGAGGATTAACGTCCCTGTGGCCGTAATACAGTAGAAGGCTTAGCTCCGTACGGTCGATCCAGCACGGTATAGCATACGTTGCATTCTACATACGGTCCATTAGGGAGGATATACTTATTTCCATCATACCTATTCTGTAGTTCATAGATAGAATATTGGCTATCTAGCCAATATGTACTTACTACAGCCAATATTTATAAATTATGCTTGATAATTTTTAAACCTTAATACTTATTATCAATCAATCTGGTTTAGCAATTAATAATCTCGTACAAATCGCTGGATACATTAGATGTTTTGATAATAACAAGACGGAATGATGTGTGATTTTATTGTATGAAATCACGGGAACATGATTATATCCTAACTTAAAGGAAAAAGCTGAGTGACTCACCTTATAATGCTGAAAAAGTGAAAGCAATTGAAGTTTAGATGTCTAGGGCATTTAACGGGCGTCCTAGCATATGATTTGGAAATCTAAAGGCAAAACCTGGTGCAGAATAGGAATAGAATAGAATAAAATATGTTTCAATTATTTGTGCACTTGGTGGTAAGGCCTTAGACCAATCACTATAACAGCAGGTGATTTGCGATCGCGGCATCAAACCGGAAATAATGTAGAAGTTCAGCGCTAGATTGGCAAAGTTTTCATCTAGGATCTAGGCCGTCTACCCAGTAAATGTGAAATCGATTGAAGGAGGCTAAGCCCACGTTTACACACCTTAAACAAGTTTGCTTTACCCCATTCTGGAACTTTGCACAAAGTATCATAAACATCTCTTTAGGTATAACGATCTTTTCAGTTAACTCATTCTTTTAATTTAATATGTTTTCTAGTCCTACGAAACATTTTACTCTCGTCTGTAGATTAAAGTAATTAATTAGCAATTAATAATTGTTAATTAATTACTTTAATCTACTTTAATTTAATTAAAAGTACGAAATCGCCAAAAGAAATGGACAGCAGACCTAAATACAAAGTCCGTATCTAAATACAAAGAATTAACCAACACTTTTCATAAACAAAATATATTTTTCACCGAGATCGTAACATCATTATCACATACATGGTTTATTGGTTCATAAGGTACAGTTCCCCAATCGAACTCTTAGGTAATACCTCCTTAATTCAGTCTGTTTTGTTCTAGAATCACGTCGCCCATATCCTACTAGCCTGAAAAACAAAACAGTTAAAGGCTTGTGTGAAGAAAACTATAAATATGACGTCTGAAACAGAATGAGGTACTTATAAGGAAATTAAAAAAATATGACTCGCTTATTAACGCATACCCGAAGCCACTAAACGGAGTTTGGAATATGTATTGAAATAAGGCTGTCCTTGGAAACTAACTTAAAATGTATGCACAATTTGGACGGCCCTTAGAGTGCCTATAAACCTACCTAATTATCTTTTGAAGTCCGATATGCAAGTCCAAGGTAGCGGCCAAAAAGCAAAGTGCCAATACGCCTCTAGTTAGATGAGCTTCATTTGGCGGCTGGGCCTGCATCTGTGGTGTTTGGCACCCAAAGACGGATCGTAGCTGGCAACACTAAGCGTGTCGCGCCGCCAAACGACTACACTTTGTTTAATTCGACAGATGGCTAGGATTTGCATACCTCGCCTTTTAACTATAGAAGGTACCTACGTCTTTTCGACTCCTTTCGAAATACTTTCAATATAATAATATGTGTGAATACTACGAGAATCGTCAGTGGTTTAAAAAAACACTGATAATTCTTTACACGAAGTTTTTTTATTTATATCAATAGGCGGGCGCAGTCTCATTTGACTTCAGAATAGGGTAATAAGTAGGTACATATTGTTTTCTCATAGCGGTTACTTAAACGAAGCTATGTTACCAAGACAATTTTATTTGACGTACACATAATATATAGACCAACTCTCTAGACTTACTTAATAATTTGCCAATAACTTTAACTTCAGTTCAAATACACAAGTCTTTTCGATTATTATCGATGTGTCTAATAATTGTTTATCATTAACAAAACTGGGATAATTAAATGTCGTCCGAACATACGATAACTTCTAAGAATATTTTAAGCTTTAATTCCCTTTAAGTTATAAGAATCAATAAATTTTTCGAAATTTTAATTTTGAAATAGCAAAACTAAGCAGAAATTTATCGTCGAACTTTATTTGTTTTCCTCGTTTCACAGCAAAAACTAATTGGTGACGACACTCTGCCAAGAAGTTGTTTTGACAAACATCCAGATGAAGTTAGGTAAAGTACAAGTATCTAATTCGATTACAAGTTCAATCACTTACAAGTTCGTCCAAAACAGCAGTTTTGGCACTTTCTACCTGGAGTAAGTGTCATAACATGCTTTTCAATTCCTGTATAACCCTTTCCCCCCGGGGTAGTGATTTTTAACGAATTTCTGCTTTTGAACTTTATTACCATATTAAGGTAGGTAAAAGGAAACGCACAGATTTTTTTTAGATTTTTATTATACCTAGAAGTACTATTTCCAAGACCTAGACTTAAAAGTACCGTCAGGAACTTTGTGTTATCACAATGTTAGGAACTTTGATAGAAACTATAAAAGTAATGAGATTCAATAATGACTTAGTAATAATTAAATTAATAGGTTTTTAATTATAGATTAACCTCGTGGTATTCAACAAAACAATTTTTCATTTCATTTAGACACAAAAACACGTTGCAATGCGAACATTTACTATGAGGTTTCGATTGAATCTTCTTCAAACTACAAACCTCACACCTTCCCCTGTTCTCTACGAACGTAGGCCAATGGATGCCTCTGTTACCCAAGCGTACGTCTTTTATAGTGGAATAGTCAGATTTGCGCCGTTTCGAAGGGCCGCCTTTCCCAGTATTATCAGTAGAAGTCTTTCTTTTCTGACCAGCATCTTTCATTGACATCAAGCCTTGAGTAACAGAGCGACGAAAATCTTTTACGGTAGTCTGTTCCACTATAAGTCCACGAATGACATATGAATTGACAAATGCGATATCCAGAAGACCCCAAAACAACCTGTGCCACCTTTTTTAAGATTTGCGATCTATACAGTAAAGGGCTCTCAAACGATCAGCGGTATCTACGGCGCTACTACGCCGCCCATATAACTATTGTAATCTTTGACAGCTACAGGGCATACAATGGCAGACTTGGATCCATTTTTTTCTTTACGTGTCACAGTTGCCTCTTGGTTTCCATGAAAATTAGATACTAAATGAACCACTTTGTTATCTTTCCATTTCCAATATCCAATTTTTTATTTATCTAAATTTATTTATCTAAATTTGAAAACCGATGATCACTGTCGCCCCTTTTCATTTGAGAATCAGCGAGCATATTTCCCGGCAGTCCTTTTCTATTACTTCGGATAGTTCCACATGCGTAGGTGTTTTCAGTTTTCAGTTTCTCAAGCAAAGCAACAGACGAGAAAAAATTATCAAAGTAAACTACCTTTCACTCTAATGCACTCTAATACATCTTCATTTGACGGCGACGATGGCGGAACTTCGGCGGAACACTGTCTAGAGCTCATTCAAATACCTCATCGAAGCCTCTTGGTGAGGGTAGTTGAAGATTTTCTACTTCATCATCGGACACACCTGCATCAGACTCTTCGTTGCAGTCCGGAAGCTCTTCTAATAGCAGGGCTTCAATTAGAGCAGAATTGTTTGTAATATCCATCTCGATAGCTAAAACAATAAGCAAATAGTTCAGAACAATAATAAAAATTAAAAAAACATTCGTCTATAATAAAACAAAGTATCCACTTCATCGAGTATAAGTATTATGAAAACCCATAATTTTTGAAACTAAATTCACCTGACGGTACTTGTAAGTCCGCATCAGTTTTTATCAAATATTCATATAAAATAAAGTGATAATGCATTAGAACAGCTTTTAGAAATGTAGTTAATGATATAAACAACGTAAATAGTAAAATACAATAGCACTTACCTATGATATTCTATTTATAAAACATTTCCAATTACACCGCACAACGAAGTGACGAAAAGTTTGACAAGTTGTAACTCGCTTTTCAAATTTTTCGGCAACATTACGCGGTAATTCAAAAAACGCTCTGTGATTGGCTTACGGAAACGGTACTCGGAAGGATCGTCAGTTGTAGTTATCATAAAGTGTTTTCGTACTTAAGTTATAAGACGAAAAATGTGGAGGTACTTCTAAGTACCGTAAGGAGGGAAAGGGTTAATTTCCAAAGTCAATCTGAATATGCACGTAGGAGTGGTAAAGGCAATAAAAATAAATTTCATTTTCCTTTTTAATGTTGTTATCAGTGGTTGAGATATACACTTAACATTAACAAAAGCCCTTAACTTTATTTGTACTTATTAATAATTATGCCTTTAATCCCTGTGAATAAGAATTACTTTTATTTAGATTTAATGAATGTGGCGTGTGGTTCCCGGCACCAATACAATAAAGAATAGGACCACTCCATCTCTTTCCCATGGATGTCGTAAAAGGCGACTAAGGGATAGGCTTACAAACTTGGGATTCTTTTTTAGGCGATGGGCTAGCAACCTGTCACTATTTGAATCTCAATTCTATCATTAAGCCAAATAGCTGAACGTAGCCATTCAGTCCTTTCAAGACTGTTGGCTCTGTCTACCCCGCAAGGGATATAGACGTGAACATATGTATGTAGATTTAATGATATTGTAGATAAAGTAAATGAAAAATGTCAAACTCAAGGCACGGGTTTGTCATATGAACACGTCAAAAAGTGTGTTTGTTTGTCCGTCTTTCACGTCAAAACCATTGAACCGATCTTCTTGTTTCTGGCTAAAGCCTCGGCTACATTCCGACCACTCTGGAGAGGAGCCTGGGGTAAGCCCACCATAGATCCTGGATTGGGTAAGTCATGTTTTTACATCAGGCGACTCCCATAACTTTTGCAGAGAAACCTAACCAGTACTGGATCACGGTTACATAGCCATTGCCTGAATTTTGCGCTTACCATAAGAGCATCAGTGAGCAATCAAACTAATGTACCTATCGAAAATATTCCTAGGTACATGGCCGAGGTGGGATTTGGACCTATGCTTTTGTGCGTAACACACATTTTAACCTTACAAATTCGACCACCGACGCTCAATATCACTGAATCGATCTCCATGAAAATTAGCATACATATTGTGTGGAGTACCTACGGGAAAGGATATTTAAGCGCGCGCGAGTAAAGGCTAGTGTGAACTGGTTACAAACAAATATTGAAACTCATTTTCGTGCCCATGTCGGGAATGGGAATGAACGAAAGTGATTTGCATTTCTTCAAGTTTAGTGGAGTCTGTGTGGCTGGTAGCGGCGGGCGCAAGGTTCCGCATGCCGGCCGGCTTTGGCGCGCCGCCAGCCGCTAATCGCCATGCATTTATGTATTCAATCCAAGGGTCTCAATTCCCAACCTCTCCAACTTTCCCATTCATAAATTATTCATTAAACGGTTAAAAATAAATCAAAATTAAAAGTCGTTCCATCACATGCCCCATTGAACAACTGCTCTCCTCAAAATAAAACTTCTAACAATGTTGTTGTCATTGCAGTGGAACATTACGAAGCTTGCAAATAACTCATATGATTTATATAGCCTCTCCGAAATTTTTGGAACGCTGCCGATATCCGATAGTTCTGTTAATAGTACTAGTCACAAATATAAATTTGTTTTAAACACAGAACTGATAAATTAAAATTTGTGCAGCTCCGAATAAACTTTAAATATTTGTTAGTGTTCGCACTAAAAATGTGTTTTAAAGTTTACTTTGAAACTATCATCGTTACCTATTTATTTTGGAGAGGTTTTCATTCAGAATTGATGAATTACTAATCCTTTATTGGACCCCAAAATGATTCAAGATAAGGGAACAAAAATATTTTGAAAAGTATAATGAGCGGTTTTACTACTTAATTTTTCACAGCAATCGGTGATGATAATTCAACAGTATTCACTAGTCTAGATACTACTAGATACGTCCATTCATAAGTCATACGGTTGTATTACATGTAGATAAGATAAAGTTACCCCTGTGTAGCTGGGTCAATATACTTCTATCCCAGTCTCTGTCATGCATAAAACTTAACACGATCAACCAAAATGTGTTATGTGTTGTTAAAACTAACTGAAATTAAATCCGAGTGAAATATTAGTTATTTAGTACACAACACTTGATTTAAGGGTCGATAAGAAAACATTTGACAGGCTGCGGCTATCAGACGACTTCATGTCGTACAATAATTTTATTGATAATATCTAAGTAGGTAGTAGCGAGATGGGAGTAAGGGTGTACGCGGGGCTCGAGGGGAGGAGCGGCGCGCGTGCGTGCGGCGGCGCCGCGCCCGTCTCGCGAGAGCTGCGGGCGCCGTCAGTAGAGCCGCGCGGGCCCGCGTTCTCCGCCCGCCGCGCTGCTGTTGCGACCCGCCGCGTGACTATGCGACTCGCGTGCCGCGCTCACTCGTGTTGTGGTGCTTTATGATGGTATGGTATGAGAGTGCCCGATATGCGGACGTTCCGTGAGATACGCGCTGTCCACATCGCTGCCGCTACAAGTGGGCGGAGAGAGACGCGGTCTCAGCTGCCCAGGTGAGCGGCCCTTCACATCTCACACCGCTGCACGTTGGGAAACAATTGCAATCTCGGGGTCGATAAGGGCCTTTACAAAAATACTTACGAAATTTAAGTAGAACTCATCCGCTACGAGATCAGCTAATTAAACTGCTAGGCAGTTGTCTTTTTACACTGAATCTTAGTATTTTTCATCTTGAGATTCAAAAAATATACTTCAAATAGTACACATAACAGTCGATATATTGATAGTAAACGTCGATATAAGTAGAGAACTAAGTCGCATTACTAAGTAGAAATTTCGTAGCACTATCTACGACGTCTACGTCGTCGCTACGCTACGCGCAAAACTCATCCTTTTTTACGCCTTATGATACAACATTATGATACTCTGTTACAACCATGTTACACTTATGATTATCGAATATACATAATGTAATTACTCGAAAGTACACAAATGTTTATTGCATGTCCCAATCGGTATCGAAGGTAATGGCTGTGTCATTACACAGCAGACAGCAACAATTATTCAGGTATCACGTATCACTAATCGAAGGCGATGTTTCATCGGAATGAGTTCGACGCGTGCTAGTCAATAAAACTCCGAGGCACATTCGTAAAAAGCTATGAATCGTGACTTGTGAGTCGTCACGCAATATCGGGAATACAGCTTATCTTCGAGCTTCGAATCGGAAAGCTTTCATGCCACCGTCATCAATCTTAGGCCTCTGAACGGGACAGGTAAGATAGACTCGATGTTGCATTCATGTTATGATAAATTCGGAGAAGGATTATGATTGAAATGGCTGGTGGTGACAGCCGTAAACAAGATAATTTTCTAGGTTTTGTTACTTAATTTTGTATTATGACCTAAAAGTTTTTATTTTTTATTCCATTCAGCATTTATTAAAATACATATACGTATGTATCCTTTGCGGATTAGACAGATCTAATAGCCTTGATATGACTGAATGGAGCCTTCAACTGTTCGGCTTAATGATTTATATCATTGTGTACCTATAGATTAACGAGACTAACCACGTTTAAATCCACCAGGAGTTCAAATAAAACCCCAAATTACCTATATCTTTATAGAGTTACGTACATCTGAATATTAAGCGATGTTCGGTAAGTTAAAATATTGGAGAAATCTGCATATTCAGACAACTCATTATCTACCAGTGTAACCTTGATCCAACATAGTCGTCACATTCTGGTCATAGGCAGGCCCATCAGAAGTACTTCTCTGATAAATAAATGCGTAATATATGCCTATTATTGTTAAAACTACAAATATACCTAATTATTCTTGCAACTTACTTCAATGAGTATCTACTAACATCTGTCAAACAAAAATGTATCCATACAGAGTTCAAAATTAATACTCGTCTTGACAGACCGTCTCCATATCTCTTGACATTTGATAAGATGCATTTGATTGCATCATCATGCCAGTTGCAAAATGTGTGTAATGGCATGGACAATAATGGTCATCCATCATTGATCTTGATCAGTTGAAACCTTCCTTCAACGGGTGTCTGCAACCTTGTTATATCCGTCGGACCAAAGGGGTGATTTGAATCTTAATTCTATCAACAAGCATATTTTCTTTGTACATAAATCTTTTTAAAATTGGCAATCCATAATATATATATATATATCTATATATATAAAACTCTTCCGTTACTGAGTGACTGACTGACAGACAACGCACAGTCGAAACTACTGGTCGTAGACAGCTGAAATTTGGAATGTAGGTTCCTTGGGATATGTAGGGGAGCACTAAGAAAGGATTTTTGGAAATTCAACCCCCAAGGGGGGGAAAAGGGGTAAAAACGTTTCTATGAAAAATCTTATTCCTTGGGTTTATAAACTTGAAACTTGGCATGAACACGTACATAGGCAAGTAAATATGTTTGACATTATAAGTTTTTTCAAACTACCCTCCAATCGTGATTTAGGGGGTGCGATTGGGTGACTGATTTATTAACGCACAGCCGAAACCGCTCGGTATAGGAGTCTGAGATTTTGAACAGAGGTTCCTTTAGTAACATAAGTGAGCACTAAGACGGGATTTTTGAAATGTCAACCCCCAAGGGGGGGAAACGGGATAAACTGAGCCGAGGCTGCGGGAAAGTTCTAACGAGATACCGTGGCCCCGGAACGCAAAGGGCAACTGAAGGAACGAGGTGGGTTTTAGTCAGTAAAAGTCTGACACTCCCTTCCGTTCACCCAGAGCGGGAGAGGTCATTTGATGATTTCCCATCCTTAAAAAAAAAGACTTTGTATGACAACTTTCAGTCGTCTCTTTAACATACATAATAACATACATAATTATGTACATACATGCATAACATTAATAACATCACGCCTTTAAATCCCTATTTTGTGTTAACACTACCCATACAAACAGCTACGAAATTTGTCCGCATCCATTTTCACCTAAATTCTTAACGTTAATGAGATTTACTTTTTATTATCAGGTCAACCTAATAGCCTCACATGTACGTATAACTTCGTAAGAATTTTCTTTCAACTCCTAACCGTTGAGGAGTTGTACCTTCCATCATCAGCTCATTCACATGGGATGATGACTATCAGACGCAAATACTTAAACAGATCTATGAAATTGTCAAAAACGTAATTGCCTGTGAATTTGAGGTTTACCCTTGATTTCCCTGGAATACCATCATCAGATCCTGACTAGGTAACAACGGGACCAACTTGAAAGTATACTCTACCGAACAAAAAAAGAATCACGTAAATCGGTCCACAAATCTCGGCGTAATCGGTATGCATAAATAAAACACCCGAATTTTATTTTCTATTAACTATCACGAGTTGTCTCGATGCTCGATAGATGGCGTTGGCATTGAGATAGATCGCGCTATGGTTTCGTTACCGTCATTTAGCTAGGTAGCGTAAAATATTTTAATTTATCGTGTAATTTTAGCAGCGCCCCTAGCGGACATACGCGAAACTACATATTACACACTAAAAATATTTTATTTGAAATTATTATTCGTTTGATTCATTAACTTTTAACTTGACTTATTTAACTTATTTTACTCTCTATTTCAGTTAATTTTTGATTTGTTGATTAGATTTGATATTTTTGATAGTGATAGGTGTCGAAGTGCGAGAAGTCTTAAATATTGGTTAGTAAAAAATACGTATCAGTTGCGGAAAGCAGGATGGCACTAAATAGGATGGGATGGGACAGGATAGGCCTGGACGGGGCAGGACGGGACACAACAGGTTGGGACGGGACGGAACAGAACGAGAAGAGACGGGACAAGACGGGAGAAGCCATATGAATTTAAACCAAATATAAACATAAAACAGCCCCGCACGATACGGGATAAAAAAATGGGTGAAATTTTATGGCGTATCCTTATAATATAAATACATTTGCGCGGGCGAAGCCGCGGGCAAAAGCTAGTATATATATATATACATATATATATTTTTCTTTTTTCAATATTAAATCTCATAAATATATAAATCTCCCGTGAACAATGTATTCTCCCGTCCACATTCTATTCTAAGTATAATTTAATATTGTGAAGTTGACGTTGTTGAAGAAAATGCTGCAGTGCAGTTTGTTACCGCTTCTTCTGCACTGACGCCTTGGAAGCGGCAGTAAACTTAGTTTTTAAGTAATTTATTTGACGTCAACCAAGTTGTTAAACCATACGACAATTATTAAGCGATATAATAGTATCCTATAATAATGAATAAAAAATTTTGTTTTTTTTTCTTTTTTGGCTCTTGTTGACTGTCTATCCCATAAGGGATAAAGATGTGATTGCAAGTGGACCTTTATTCCTACACTACGATTGTCGGCACGTATTTATATATTGCGGTAAATACTGAGGATTTTTATGTAATAAAAAAACTGACGCTTCGCGAAGAAAATCAATGATATAAACGACTGGGTGTATTCATAATTATAAATTAATTTTAATCATTGTTAAAATAAAAAAATAAAACATTATTTATGTGTACTCGATTGGAACACTAGGGATGCTCGCGGTTCCGTCCGGGTAAAACGAAAAATCACCATAATTCCCGCTTCCGCATGAATTTCGGGAAATCCTCTCTTAGTGCAGCCCTAGTCCACATATAGAAACTACACGCCAAATTTCAAGTCTCTAGACCCAGCGGTTTTAGCTGTTATATGTCAGTCAGTCATTCACTTGGTAATTTGCAATTTACTTTCTTCATTTATTTATTTAGTTATGCAGATTTTGATCAAAATCGGGACACCACAAGTGTTGCACTTGTGGTGCCTAATATGCACCGCCTTAAACAAGAATCCCAAGTTAATTAATTGATTAAGATATTCCCGATACAAACATAAAAGTAAAGTGAAATTTACGTCAGTTCACGCGAGTGTAAACTCTGTGCTACCTTTTTAAAGAAAATTTCTGTAATAAGTTTTCAAAAGCAATAAAAAGTAGCCTCCACGGAGGAAAACTTCAGTAAACAGTTTCCTAAGTGCATCTTGTGGATGTTTCATTAAAGTGGAGTATTATTTGATGAGTAAGAAAATATTGCGGTCGGAGCGAGAAGGCGGCGCGCCAATCTGTCGCCATTCCCGGGTTCAGTGCCAACCGACCCCGCATCCAAACCATAAACTATAATACAACACATTCTATAATATCTTACTCTGATTTACTAGTAGTTAATTATTATATAAAATATTATCGTGTACCACTTGGGGTTGAATAAGGTAAAAACTGTCACTAATTTTAACTTTAAAAAATCAAAATAGAATAAAGCCTCCATTGCGCAGAAAGATAAAACATATAAAATAAACGATCCATTAATTCGATCACAAATAATATTGATTTCAATGGTAGATTTTTTCTCGTCTTGATTAGACGAATTTATTATAAATAAGATAAATATTGTGCAGCATGATGCAAATATTTATTTTAATTTATAAATCGTAAATAAAAACTTATTTAATGAAAAGGTCGCCCAATTTCTTTAACCTTCTAGTATGCAAGTCCTTTTACGCCCCTTAACAGTAAAATCCCGAAGGATATTCAAAAGTTGCAACATTATAAGTGATATGTAGCTCTGTCATAGTTTCCCGACCTTCCGCAGAATCCCTGGCTATTTCTCAGTTGGGAACTCGGAATATGGGCTCCCTCAGAGGGTAGTTCAAACTTACATTTCCGTATGAACAAATACTCTTTTCCACTATGAACAAAATTATCTTAAATTATATTTTAAAATTTTCTGGCACATTCTTTTTAAAAGTATGTTTATTATGAGAGTTGTAATAATTTATTAGATATAATATAGTTACCTACCTTAGTTTGAATTGCGTGAATCATCACGATCAAGATCATCAGATCTTGACAAAATTTCCACACCTATAGAATAGACCTTCAGGAGGAACATATGCTTTTTTTCTGGAAAATTCCACGGGAGGGATGCCTCGCGTATAACTAGTCAAATAATATTTTCTAATATAATCACATACATTCATTAGTTTGCTGTTGATTATAGCGATTCCTGAATCCTTTTCCTATATAATTTAATACAGTTCTTCAATTAGTTTATAAAATTTCTTGTACGCATATATGTATTTTAGTAATTAAATTAAACTATAAATAAAACAATTTCAAGGACTTTTACACTAAATTTATTCAATATTTTCTTAAAATCATTTACAAAACATAGTTAAAAATCTCTTTCCCAGAGACTACGTCTTTCACCCAATAAAGTATTTAGTAATAGAAAAATATTACTACATTTTGTATGTACTCTATCTATGTCTTATTTTCACATTAATTCTTAGTTAGTTTCTAAATCGACGGGAAGTACATTTAGATTTTGGTCAGAAAAGCTGTAAATATAAATTGCGGTAAATCATTCCGGGCCGGTCCGTTCGCAGCAGGAAGACATTATTCATAGTAAAATGTTTGATGTTTCAGAGGTACAGTTTATCTAAACTACAATTTCCTTTTAGTCAATTTAGTTTAACATGAAAATGGTGTCATGTAACTTTTAACCTTTAGACTAAAAGAGAAGTTTTATATGTTCTCTGCCCACTATATATAACAGAATGTGATCAACGGGCATATCGTGCATGTAGGCTCATATTATAAAATAAAATATCTACACATCCCAATAATCGTGTTACATACATCACATCAGTTTGATTGTAAATTACCTCGATCCAATTCCCGACTTCAAGTAAATAGTGGGCACTCTCATCAGGTCCAGCCATAACTTCGCCCACTGAGTACTGGCCATCTCCGGATCCGTCCTGGTCCAATCTTTCTTACTTTGTGCTTTACCTATCTACTCACAAACCCTAACACGTTTCGGGTTCATGGCCCAAATTGTATTTTAAGGGAATTCTTCTAAAACTAGTAATCTCATACCTTTATGTGAGTGTGTGTGTATGATAAATTTATAAAAATATGAGATACATACTTTCTTCTTTATCTTGAAATCTACGTAGTCATTTTCAACTCCCTTATAAACTCACGAATATCATTTTATTAGTTTAATAAAAAATTAGTAACTTTCCACTTTAATTCGACAATCAAAAAAGATTAAAACAATATTTTGCAAACAGTTGAAAGAATGCAGTATTTCGGATTGCTACCAAATTTTTTACATTCACCTTCCCTCTGGGCTTCACTAAAAATTGAAAGATGTTACCATTTGGCCATTTGGAATTCGTCGCTGCAATTGCTGAGTATAAAATATTTAAATTTACTATCGCTTTAAGGCCAGCGCTGGCTGCCATAAAACGTTGTACTCGGTACGTCTGTGAAATATTTTATTTACTTGATCCAAATTTATGTACCAGCGCTTTAGACATGTACTAGTCTGCATTTTAATGACATGTCCTTCAGGTCTAGACAATAATTTTACATATTTAATCATGTGAGAAAGGTTTAATAGCGCCACGTGGTTCCATTTTAGCACCATTTCATTGTTAAAGTATTACTTATTCCTTATTAGTTAGGGTAATTTTACATAGTATGTGTATAATTGCACATAAATAAAACATAACACAGTCAAGTCAAGGTGTGTTAGGGCGTGAGCTCATCAGCGCTGGTCACATAAGTGCCCAGAACCGAGGGTTGTTAATGCAATTTAATGTAAATGCGCTGATAAAACTAAGGCAATAAGAAAATAACAGAATGATAACTCATGAAGGGAGAGTATAATAGTACTGGGTACTACTAAAGTTCTATCGCAAGTTCTTTTTAGTTAGGTAAGTCGTTTTTGAAGTGATAATATTTATCCGAACTACTGGTCAATTTAACAGCAAGTAAAAATGAAATAACCCTTGAACTATCCTGAAAATAATAGCTCCCAACTAATATTATAAATGCGAAAGTTAATCGTGCTATCTGTGTTATCGGCATTTCTTAAATTAACTAAAAAATCTCTGGAATGATCAGGTTGAAAATCTTTTTCTCAAAATTTCCAAGTCAAGCTTACTTAAACATCAGTCAACCGTGTTCTTGTATAGCCTAACATTTCCTATTTTCTAAAACAAACAATGTAAAATACAAAAATGTTCTACATCGTATATCATAAACTGTCTTGCCCTTTATTGATACGGAACAAATTAAACGTTTATATTTATTTTGCAGCTGTTTTCTTAAAGTATACCTCCATGGCAGAAACCTCATGAATTTTACACATTCCGACAGCTTCGTGTGAATGCATCATAATTATATTTTCTCATATGAATGTGTTTATTACCACAACGTTGACGCCAGTTAGTACGATATAATTTTTTGGTTGTGGGAGTTAAGAATAGAGAGAGATAATTAAATAATCAAAAGATACCTTTTGAAAAATCAGTTTAATAAATTAATAATGCAAAAGGAACAATATTAGGAAAGTAATATAGAGCGCGCGTGCAGACCGTAGGGAATTGACGACGCTACCGCTACGAGCTCGGTGCTACAGCTACGACAGAGTGCTACGCCGTCGCCGTAGTGGTGTACAATTTCTTGCAGACTTTTGGTGACCTAAATGCATTTTAATAAGCCCAAGTACTTATGAAAACAATAATTATTTTCGACTTAAGTGCGCTATGGATTTATTACTATTCTGATAAATGCCGTCCTTCACATTTTTCAACGTATTATTATTTTTTGTTTATTAAAAAAGTTCTAGGTTACAAAACACTTTGATACTAAAAAGACTTACACAAATGTTATATTATAAAAAAAATCCGAGTGAGTGAATGATACAGGCACCTCGTAATATCTCATCGGAAGTCCAAACCCGTGAATGGGCAGTGAATAAAAGGTCAACATCGACGCGGCTTTCCTTATCCAACAAATTGTACTCGTATGTCTTGGCTACTTTTACTGCTTTTCTACATAGCAACAGTAACTTCTCTTTGCCAACAAATGCATCTATTTATCTCGAAGCAAACGCAATACTCGGAGACACAAAACTGTTTCATAAAACCAAAGCAATATGAAATGTGTTTGCGTATGGCGACAAATCTCTAAAAGTATTAAGAAGAAACGATTTTATTAATCATTCTAAATCAATATCAATCGAAGTTACTGATTTCTGGATGCCCTTTTTTTCGAAGACACTAATCGCACTCCTCATTACAGATAAAGAGCACTACGCTCGTACGCAACGAGGGTCGCAGGGTGTGGTGATGGAGTTGGTAATACTGAAAGCTCGAGCCCAACTGAATCGTCTCGTGTCGTCCGAGAGGCGCAAGGGCAGTAAAAGGGGGGAGGTCGAGGGAGGGGACGACGGGGCGCGGGCGGTGGGGCGCGACCGCGGCATGGCGCCCGCCGCGCCCGCGCCGGCGTCCGACGCTACCTGGCTGAACGCCACCCTCGCGTACAACCTCACGAGGCTCAACGTAACCTTCGACTCAGACTACGAGCTTCTCAATGCCAGCTCCCCAGATGAACATAATATACATTGGTTCTGCGCTAAGTGGACTAGTGCGCAGCAGGATCTCTTTCAAGTGAGTTTTTCTGATATTATACGGTGCTTCTTTTTTGTGTGACTATGCTACCTTGAGTGAACATGTGGCGTTTTAGTGAAACATCGACTTGACGTTACGGCACGACGTTACAAACAGCTTAGAGCTTCAGTTACTGGTTTTTATTCCTCCGTACGTTACTCCCGATTACATCCACACTTTCTGCAGAGGACCCCGGGATTGCCCTTTTACTTAATGGGATAAGTCAGGTACGAAGCGACTCCACTTTGACCTCCACAACTTTTGCGACTGAACTTACCCATATTGAATCATGGTAAAAACTGTGCTATATAAATGTGCCAATTCTCTTTAACGACAATTACGGGAAGAAATGGAGTGGGGTATTCTTAAATTCATTTGATAGGTTACTAAACTTAAGATTGTTAACAGGCAGCAAACCTGTGTTTCGCGATCGCGTTCCTAGCGCCGAAGAGCTTCAAGCAGAGCATTCTCGTGCTGCGCGCGCTGGCCGCGGCGGGCGCAGTGTTGATGGGCATGTGGGCTGGCGCCGAGGTGTGCGCGCCCGACGTGCTAGCCTGGAGCCTCGCTCTCGTGCTCGTCAATTCTATACACACTATATTTTTAATAATAAGGTAATGATCAAAAACCTATTTGCTGATAAGAGGATGAGGGAAACTGTATGAAAACCAGCACAAGCAGGAAACTGGATATGTTTTTGTGGAACCATGATCAAGGATAAATTTGGCACTGCAGGGTCACGAAGACCAGTCGAGAGTTGCTTCGGTGTAATTTTACATGTCTTGCCAATCTAGGATTTTGGTCATAGGCGGACCCAAGGCTCCTCCCCAGAATATCACCTTCGAGAACACGTAGAGCATGCTAGTATTATATCTCATTATATATTATCTTCGTAAGGAAGTGCTGCGTTCATTTCCAGACAAAATAAAGCTAATTGTACAGTGATGACAAATATTTGTGAACCTAATAATCAATATAAGGCAACGCAAAGTCGGTTGCCTTACGTACCAGTAGGGTTAGGAATCAGATATGTCTTTAGAAACAAAAGTGTCAAGAGCAATTAGTCTTGTTCGATCAGTATGGTTCAAAGCGACGCTGAAACACATATAAAATAGAAAAGCTTAAAAGTCAATATCCCTTTTATCCGAGGTCATAACAATGTCACTTTGTTTTTAGGTTTCTTCCACCTGCGTTGTCACTAGAGCTGACAGACTTATACCTGAAATTGTTCAAGCCACTGAAAGTAAACAAGAAGCACTTTCAAGAGTTAACTCGGGAGGCGCGCATAGTTCGGCTCGAGCCGGGGGAAGCATATGCGGTGGAAGATGTCACGCCCGCTGATGAGAGGCTGTCCATACTAATGAAGGGAAAGTGAGTAGCTAAATTTGATTTTTTTTACATTTATAAATTTACAGCCTAACCAGGTGAAATCAACCGTCCAGGCTCTTTCTGCACCTGATTGGAGGATTGCCTTTTTACGGTGTACTTGTATACCTGGCCGCCATCCTAGAACCTTTTAGCTATACTACGGGCCGTCCGATCAAAATGATTATAATACTAACACTGACTTTTCTGTTGCCTATTTCCCTGTTGATTGGAGTTGAAGCTCATATTTAATTATTAGTGTAATTATATACTTAGTCATGGTTAGTGCATTTAAACTAACTGATTGAATGGCATATCAGGATATCAAGGTCATGGTTATCTGCACTTCCGCGGGAACACAAATCAACGGGATTTTGTGTTCTACGCGGGCGAAGCCGCGGGTGCACTCTAGTATTGTATACGAAGCCAATCCAAACCTACCTCTCAAGAATAACAAACAAAGCAATAAAATGTTGAAATGTACTGTAGAGGTAGACACTACTTGCGTTCAATATTTTATTAGTTTTCGGTATTCGGTACATATAAAATTATGTAGATTTATGTGCAAATAGAAGTGATTTTAGTTGAATGCGTAAATATTTAGTGGAGAAAGCATTTTGGCCGGCAGAGTGTCTGCATTCGAACGGTCGCATACTACAAATTGCCCTATTTTGGAAACAGATACGTCAACTTTTTTACAACATTAGTATTTAAGTCAGAAGGTACGTGACTTTTGGATAATAGGTGCGGTCAAAAATACTTAAGAAATTCGGTACTTTCGAGTACTCGTAATACGTAAATGTAGAGTACAGACAAATATAATTATTTCGAGCTAACATAATGTAGAACCAATAACGTTAAGTGACGCACGTGTCCAACATTCATGACTATATGGGCTTGGCCATAGTCCCGCCATGGTTAGTACGAAACCCCAAGAGGCCTTCATTACATGGATAACTATAGTCATAAATAACTGTAACAGTTACTTATTGCATTTTATCTGTATTGTATCTAGGTGTTATACATGTAACTTTGTTATAAAAAAGAAAAATCGGTGGTCAGTCGTCAATGCTCTTTCACAGAACCTTTCAACCCAATTTGGATGGAAAATGTCAAATGTTTGTAAAAACTACTGAGCTGTAGAATTTGCTCTTTTAGGGAACGCTATCGAAGTCTCCTCTCTATAATGCTATTTAGCAAGTTTTATTTTTTATCTTAAAATCGTTTAATAGTTTTTAAGAAGTATTAATTTCAGAGAAACTTTTTGTGCCGTGACTTTTACTTGATTACATGTGAATCCCGGCACCAAGAGAAAAAATAATTAGACCCACTCCATCTCTTTCCCATTGATGTCATAAAAGGCGACTAAGGGATATGTCACTATTTCAATCTCAATTCTATCATTTAGCCTAACAGCTAAACGTGGCCTATATCAGTCTTTTAAAGACTGTTGGCTCTGTGTACCCCGCAAGGGATATAGACTATGTATGTGATTATATAGACATATAATCTTAAAATAAAATAGTACAATAAGTTTACATACATACAGACGTATGTATGTAAACTTATTGTACTATTTTATTACTGCAATGTACATGAATTTATACGAGAACATTTAATAATAATCACTCTACGCTTGTCTGGTAGTGAAAAACAGAAGCTGGCCCATCTCTTCCAGTAAAGGTTGTTAAATCCAATCAAGGGAAAAGCTAATAAATTTAGAATTCTTCTTTTATGCGATGGGGTAGCAACCTGTAACATACTTAACCTGTAAATCAGTTTCTCGTGGAGAGGACCATCCAACAAAACTTGTATATTGTTACAGAATGCGTGTGAGTTGCGACGAGACGCATCTGCATTACATCCAGCCTTACCAGTTCGTGGACTCACCAGAGTGGGAGGCCAACCGGGAGCAGTCCGACGATGTCTTCCAGGTAACTGAATAACACAACATAATATACATATCATCATTTAAAAAACAAATAACGCTATAAACATTAAAATGAAATAATGATAAATCCATATTCATAATTCCAAACTTAATATTAGAAATGCAAAAGTCTGTCTGTCTGTTACGCTTTTGTAAGGGTAAACTACTTGAATTGAACAGATTTTGAATTCAAATTCAAAATTTTTATTCATTGTTATAGGATACTTCATATCGCTTAATAATTGTCAAAACGTTTGGTTTCACAACATTGGTTGACGTCAAATAAATTACTTAAAACTAAGTTTACTGCCGCTTCCAAGGCGTCAGTGCAGAAAAAGCGGTAACAAACTGCACTGCAGCATTTTCTTCAACAACGTCAACTTCACAATTATCCAAACTTAGAATAGATTGTGGACAAGAGAATGCATTGAATCAATTTTGTATTAACGATAGTAGATGATGATTCGGATACAGATAGGTATAGGCTACATATTTTTTTCCAAAAATTCTAACAACAACGGAATAACTGGAAGTTTAGTTTATCGCAGAGATCTGGGCTAAAAAAGTAACGTTATAAAATTAGCATTCATACGAGTATTGTATACAACGTATACGATTTTCTTGTACTATAGCTATTTGATCGTACTCGGGCTGTCATGATATTTATATGAACAACTATACACTGACATTTCTTTAATCCGATAGTTAATTATTTCGGGTATTGATTTTATTCACGAACACCCTAAATAAATTACAGGTAGACAAGTGTGGTAAATTATTTAGTGTAAGTACATAGGTTAGGGAGAACAAATCGCTGCGTAGCACCTGTATTTTTGGGAAGCGACCGTTAAAGAGATACTATTACAAATATTAAGGTAAGGTAGTTTAACTTTTTGTTCAGTTGTTAGAAACTTTGTATATCATACATAACATTATCTGAAGATATACATATTTCTCTATTCAACCGATTTCAATTCTCATCTTTTTAGGGTCTTTTATCAAAATGGCAAAATCGAAAAACTAATAGTTTCATCATGTCTGACGAACATAGTTCGTATGTCAAAACCATATTTTAATTGGAGGTCCCTTCACATAGGTCGATTAATCGCGTAACAAACATGTTTACAATAAAATAATTTAAACATAGGTACAACGTAGTTTGTAAGTCTTTCGAGACAATAGGCTTTGTCTGAGGACATAGCCTATTATCTTAAAAGACTTGCAACTATAACGTAGTTAAGCTGAAAAATAAGAAAAACGTTGGATAAAAATGGGTTTCCATATTTCAAGCTCCTAATGGAAACCTACTGTTACTGCCAACAAGTGACACTTTAAAGTACCAAGTTTCAAAAGGTGCCGCGCAGGTGGTCGCTTCAAAGACGTCGTTTGCCCCATTTGCATCGCGGCACTTTTAATGAAATATGCAGGCATACCTCGAGGTCTCTTCCATCAAGTTAGCATCATCGATAACTAATTTTGAAACTTGATTTCCGTATAGTTTTGGTTTGTATGAACATGGGGATCATTTTCTTAACTTTATTATAAATTATAAATGACATAAACGCTGATCAAGTATGAAGAAGTTTCCTACAACTCGCGTGGTGAGGATTTCGTTCTTTCTTTTCTTTACGTTCGATCTTTTATCAAAAATGGCTGTCAGCGGTCAAAAGGAATTCTTAAAATTGCTTATATACGTATTTCTTCTGAATGTATAGTGATATCTTTAATTAGTTACTACCCTTTTTCTTTTCTTTTTCTAATCTTTGTTCTTTCTTCCAGATCAGTCATTATTTTATAGTTTTGTGAGAATAACTTTGTTTTGATGACTTCGAGTATTTATATTATCTATATGTATTATTCATATCCTCTTTGTTGTAGGTGACGGTGATCGCAGAAGAGGTATGCACGTGCATCTGCTGGCCGCGCATGCGCCTGGAGCGGGTCCTGCGTCACCGGCCGGCCCTTAAGGTCGTGCTTGACTGTCTCATAGGTCAGTCAACCCGTCAATTTGCTACATTTTTTGAGTTGGGACTTGCTCTTTCTCATAGAAATAAATACCTTTGACACCTCAATTATTAATGCCTGACGATCAAGATGGTTTTTTCACAGCAACATACCGTTGACCATAGCTAGATATTCATTAATCAGCTTCCGTAGTAAGGTTGTTTTTTTAAAATCATACATACATACATACATACATATGGTCACGTCTATATCCCTTGCGGGGTAGACAGAGCCAACAGTCTGGAAAAGACTGAATGGCCACGTTCAGCTATTTGGCTTAATGATAGAATTGAGATTCGAATAGAGACAGGTTGCTAGCCTATCGCCTAAATAAGAATCCCGAGTTTGTGAGCCCTTAGTCGCCTTTTACGACATCCATGGGAAAGAAATGGAGTGGTTCTATTCTTTTTTGTATTGGTGCCGGGAACCACACGGCCTTTTTTAAAATCCTTGTACGTATATTCCTAATTGCGCTTTAGCTCGTAAATCCATACTAACTAATATCATAAATGTGAAAGTGGTTGGTCCGTCTTTCACGTCAAAACCACTTATCATTTATATTCCTATTAATCAAAATACTCTTATAATAATATACTCCAATAATAATAACAATACAGCTGCACCCTCCGCCAATAAATTTCGGGGCCTGGGGCCCGCCATTTAATCAATAAACATACATCCTGCAATCTAAAACATTATTCTTTTATATAATCTTCTGCATTGAAAGAGGAAGAAGAGCATCAGGGTTTCAAATCGGTTAGGCGCCCGGTTAAACTACGAGATGTGTAGATCCCACCTCGCCTCGGCCGGGGCCATGTACTAATGTCTATTTTCGAAGTTATGTACATTAGTTTCAATAATAAGCGATGCTTTAACGGTGAGGGAAAACAGCGCGAGGAAAAACATAATCGATCCAATATGGTTTAGGTGTTTATGCAAAGGTTCCTCAGTATTTGCAGGGGAACCTTGCCTGAAGTCAGGTGGGAGTCACCTAATGATCTAAAAGGCATACTTCCGACTCTTCTCAAGGTAAAGATGGAACCGGGACTAAAGGAGAAAGAAAGAGTCTTCTGCATTAAAAATACCCATGATAGCCTACCAAAGGAAAAAGAAAAAGTTACTGAGTGTACTCGCAACGTCTGTAACCGGCAGAAATGGAAGCACATCACTGAGAGAACAATCTTCGGGAAAGAATACCACCTGCCGAACACCTCTCCGTCTACCTCGTCTGCGCAATTACGACCACTCTGACAATAGTGTTCGACTAAGAAGAAGAGAGTTTAAGAAAGAAGAACTTTTTAGGAGTTTTTAACTTTTTAATCCACATCCACATATATAAATATTTATATTTTTGTACGTTTGTTACAAAAAATATTCAAATTGATGTTCACTGTGACGTTGGCTACATTTCTCAGGTGTTTCCCACGGAAAAGCTTGTAATTGTATTAAATATTCTGAATACCTAGCCTTTTTGTACCTTAATTCGATTCGATTTGTATAAAAATACCCTTTTGATGGAAATAATAACGGGTCCCCTAACAAATTTACTGATAGAATCGCTGGCACTTGGTCTGAAGATTACACGCCGATGACGGGGCGGTTTCGCACGAAGCTATTATGAGCTGAGTCTACAGAATAAACTGCAACATAAAAATGTTATTTTTAAGTTAGAACGTTTGAAAACAATAATCTTATGATAGGTCAAATTATTTAATGAGGAGTTCATTCTAGATTCCAAACTCTTATGATTAAAGTTAAAGAGGTTTAATAATCGTGCTGCAATAATAAGTGACAATAGGTAAAGATTTTTCTCAGTTTATAATGTCCAATATAATCTGTCAAAAAGGACGTTGCTTCATGTCAGACTGTATATAATTTTTAATTATATAAAGAAGTATATAATTTTCAATTATGGCTTTTTTATATATTAATAATACTTATAAGTAAATTATTTGTCCGTAAAAGAAGGCTACAATATTAGCAAAATAATAAACTCGGGATTCTTCTTTTAGGCGACGGGCTAGCAACCTTTCCTATCTGAATCTCAATTCTATCATTAAGCCATACAGCTGAACGTGGCCTATCAGTCTTTTCAAGGCTGTTGGCTCTGTCTTCCCCACAAGGAATATAGACGTGATTATATGTATGTATATATATATACGGAACAATTGGCACTGGTAAATGCTAGGCTACGAGATGCTACGATAGTTAGAGTTATGTTTACTTCATTGTTAACAAAACTGTTAAAAAATTTGCTACGATATGATAAGGTTACGACATTTCTACAAGATGCTACGACGTTATATGTATATTGAGGTTACTCCGAAGTAACCGAAAGTTATATATGAACATTTATTGGATATAATTGTATTTATAACTTCAAAAGTTATTGCTACAAATAGTTTTAATGTGAAATTTGAAAATGTCGTCATCTTTAGATTATATTAATTCGATGGTTAAGCAAAAGCTAAATTTACAAAATCTGATAATGCATCGCAATATATCTATACTTCTTATTTTTTTTTTACAAATTCTCTTAAATATTTCAGGTAAAGATATAACTCACAAACTGTATTCAGTGAGCGAAGGGCTCAGCGCTGGCGGTTCAGGCGACCGTGAAAGTGCGTCTGCGCATCTGACGCGCTCCGCCAGTGTGGACGCCGTGCACGAAGGCACCCGGGGTCGTCTGAGGAGTCTTGCATGGAGAGCACGAAGCTCTGCGCCCAAGGGTATGCAATAATAAATACAAACGTATATATTAAGATTTCATCGCTTACGGGAAAGAAAGATCATAGTCACAAGATTACGAAAGTTGAATGGTTTATGATTGAATTGAAATTCGGATATACTAACAGGTTGCTAACAGAATCACAAATGGTTACATACTTTTTGGTTCCAGTAAGTGGAAGGTCCTGTATTTGTAGTCAATATAGATGCGGTGGGGTATGTTATGACACGAAGCGCCTCAAGTCTGACGTGGGAACCACCATTTCTGAACAAATGTTTAATATCTGCATATCTGCTTCTCAATTTCAGGAAATTCATACTGGCAGCCGCTAATAGCTCGGCAGTTCCTTCAAAAGTCGCCATTTGGGCGTGTCATATCACAACCGCCGCGGCTGCTCACGCAGGTGTCTTCCGCCAGCTTGCAACCTCCAGCGCCCGCGCGCCGGCGCAGTCCTCCGCGGCGGTCGGCGTCGTTTCGGCGAGGCCGTGAGGTTAAGTTCGCAGAGACGCCAGCTGCGCCCGAGCAGGCTGTGTGACGCGGGCCGCGGCCCCAGCCTGAGCTGGTGCCGCTAGTCGCGCCGCGCCCGCACTCACCGACATCACCGCTACGGTACCCCTGACCGAAAATGGAGCGAACGATCATGCCGCATACTACGGACTTTTAAATATCGTCAAAAGCAATAAACACGGGTGGCTTTAAAAACGTAAAAAAAATTTTGGAGCAATTTTTGTTTATGAATAGATTGATTTTTTGAAGAAATCTGAAGCATTAATTAAAATTATTTTTGCAATCCCATAGATATTAATAAAGAAACTAATGACATTCGGCATAGAAAGTCGCTATTTCTAAGTTCTTACAAGACTAGAAGTTTTTATCGTAAGTTTTCGTGTCTCGTAAACTAAAATTATTCTGAAAAATTGGCTGCAGTTTATAAGGCCGGTCTGCATAAATACTGGCACGGCATCTTCGTAAGTACAAGTCAATCGTTTATAGAGAGCTTCCTTTTATAAATTATAATACCAGTGACTGTTAAAAAATAGCCTTATCGTTCGCTCAGATTTAATAAATTTAATGGTCGGCATAGAGAGACAATTTGTGACTGTTGACGAGTGACAATTGATTAGAAGAACTTGTTGATTTTTACGGGTGATAGTGTTAAACTTGGTTTTTAAAAATAAAGTGTGAGAATTTAGACTAGTTTAGCGTTGTTTATATGGTATATTTACTTGTGTTGCAAAATAATACGCTCAATCGCAATGGACAACATAACAAAACCTTCGTATATTTTACTTTACACTATATTTTATTTTAACATAAAGTAAGGGTTCTCGCCAAAAGCGATGCGTAGATGACTGCGTTATTTTCCAAAGTTATGAAACCTTAACAATGGCAAAATTGGAATCTATGAGAAAGTATGCCGTGTTCATAAAATGGGAATAATTGTGTTTTATAATATTCCGGTTTGTATGGTTGGACCGCTCTTGGAGAAAACCTGAAACTAACATCAGATAGCTGAGCGTGATTAGTTTGGAACAAAAATATGTATATGGAATTGTAAGTACCTAATTTTGATTATTTGACAACCGATAATTCAAATGTGGAATTTTAAAAGTATTTTAATATAATAGTAATTGTTTATTAGTATTAAGATGTGTTAAATCGTGATAAATAGTTAATGCAAGGGTTTATATTCAGTAGATACATACAGAGTGTTTTAAGTGGGGCGATAATTTTAAATCTTTGACAAATGTGTACAACAATGCAATACAAATATAAAATGAAAACCAAAACATTTTCAAGATAACTAAGTGATCGTCCTTTTATCTTTATCATTTATAATTATTACCTGCTATGAAACCTTCAATTTAAAAAGAAAAAATAATAGCGCGTACTTATTAAATGTTTTTTAATAAGAACGCATAATTAATTTTTCTTTAAAAAAAAACAATTAAACTTACAACATTACTATTAATTAAATAATCGTACAATAATGCAGATACATGCATATAAATGAGCTTACTGTTATTTACCTATATTAAGGTTAAAGATTGCATTAAAGCCCAGTTAAAATAACTCTGTAAATTATTCAGTAAAGTTCTATTTTCATGCTCCTTGTTATATAAAAATCTACTGATCTTGTTAACTTACTTCGGGACTCTAATTTTTGTTTAAAACATGAGAAAGTTTTAGATGAAAAATATAATGAATGCTTAAAAATAATGTATTATACACAATGTATAAGCACTTTACCAACATTGACGTTGTGCTAGATCACAAAAGTGCAAACTATTTATATCTAGTTATTTAAAATATAAAATAAATTATATGTGGGGCCTAAATTTAAGGCAATTCATAATATTCTTAAAGGCTCTTTCAAAAACATTGAGTTACTTTACCTTCTCCAATTCTAAACTTTCTTTTTTTTGTATCTTTTCATACATTACTTGATTTTAAACTTCCGTAGACAGAAGTAACTAAGATGCCCAATGGAATTTCTTGGAAAAATTAAAGTGTAAAATTACAACGAATGCAACCTCGGGAGGCCAATGTGAATTGTACACTTAACAATTTGTATTGACTATACATTATTAATAATATGTTAAGGTAGACTTATCAGGATTATCAAAAATCTACATTTTCGTTGTATAATGTTTTTAAATGTTCCAGTTGCACATTTGATACTATATCTCACATATTCTATATATCATTGAAATACATTAGTCTAAGAGCTATGCTTTTAGTCTGTCCTATGTACCTGCATCTTTCGGATATGGGTCGTCGGAGCCAGCTGTTTCAAAATAGGTGTATGCACACGGCGCCTGATACATTGTCTATGTTTAGTTGATGTTGTCGCTTGATTGCTGTTCGTGTCAGACTAGATGAAAGTAGTGTACGTATCTATCATACAATTCGTAGGAATAATCCGACCTTTATTAATACGTAATTTGTAGACACCGTGCAATGTGAATAAATAAATAAACATGTATATATACTATAAAACATTTATTACGCGTTATTTTTCAAACGATTGACAAACATTAACATTTTTCTTTTATAATTTTGGAACTGTAGTAAAACTGATGGCTTTATAGTATAAAATTCATCTGTTGTATTTTTTCAAGTTAAAAGGTATGTAAACAAGTTCAAGCAAAGCAGATATTATTTCTAATTGTACGGTGTCTCTTACGGATACATATCGTCTTCGTCTTGTCTCGTTAGTTTTTCTCTAATGATGTAGTAGAAAACGTTTTCGGTGGTCGGTATTGTGTTAATTCGGAATATTACTTTATTTAACTTTACGTTTTGAAACGAATCAATTTTCTTTATAGACCTAAGTTGATAATCTATTGGCAGAGAATTGGTAGGTACCCAAAACATTAGAAAATATTACTAGATAATAGATACTTATGTGATTTAAAATTGTATTCATATAACCAATTTCAAAAAAAGAGGAGGTTCTCAATTCTTGATTTTTTTCTATTAATTTGGTGTACTATCCATAAAACAACGCAGTGTTCCCTTAGTCTATGGGCTATTAATAAAAACAATTGGCCTTGCTCTTATGATAAAAATAACATTATAAAAAGGCTAGTGAAATTTTGATATCTAAATAACAAAGTAAACTTGAAATTATAAATTGATATTAAGTAAATGTAACTATAATCAACCTCATTCTCTTTAATTTAGTGCGTCCTATGCTATTATACAATGTGTTAATAAAACTTGGAAAATCATTATTAACACAGATACATATGCTATTTATTTTATGTAATAAAGCTCATCAGCTGTTCAATGACGATTTAAGTAAATCATTGATATTTGAAAAAAAATATTAGTTCCGCAAAACATATATTTTTTTAATTAATAAAATATAAGTTACTGGTTAAGAAATACATAGGGACTATTTCTATAGGTAGTCTATCTCACATCGTATATTGGTCTTGGACACATAAAAACACGACTCATTAATTTATAGACATAAATGTCGAGGAGGCCGCTTAAGTATGAACCTAATTATATTTAACTTAATAACTTGTTAATTGAAATTCTAAGAAAAAGAAATAGTGATCAATAGTTATTTTCTTTAGTTCTTGTTTCATACAACGTCTATTTAAAAAAGGTCTTCCATTAACAAAATATGATACCTATTCTATCCACAATTTAAAACTGTGTTGTGACTCGTAAATTATCTTCCATATAATGCAATATATGTATGTTTAGACAAAGTGAAATTTATTTTTAATGTATAAACTATTATTACATAAGCAAACCCCTCCACTGGCTCCAAAATTATTTTCTTTACTTTTTTATAATGTTGTCTTTATTACCATAATAGATGTTGTGTTAAATACTACCTATTAGTAATAAATTCTTTTACACAAGTTTGGGTTCTAGCGATGAAACATTGAAGCAATATTTAACAATTTAGCCGACATATTCCTTATAAAACAACGATTGGTAACTGACTTGGCTGCCTACTAGGCAAAAAACTTAATTGTGGATACCTTTAAATTAATATATAATGGCAAGTTCAGTTACATTTAAATTGTTCAAATGAAATAAAACAAAACGACCACAAATATTAACAGTTATCAGTTGTAAATAATGTCTTTATTGTGGAGAACCTTTATTCAATGAATGTTGTATATTGCCTTATATACTTAGTTACGAGTAGGCAGTTACATATGTAATAAATAGCATCCAGTTGACCGAGCTTTGCTCGGTCTACCAGACATGGCGCTGATATAATTTCTTAAAACGCGGTTTTTAAAATGAGAAAAGCTCGGTTCCAAAGATATTATCTTTGGAACCGAGCTTTTCTCGAACCTAGGACCTTAATAAATCGATTCCTTGAGCCGAAAAGCCCCTAATCTGTAACTTTCATGAAAATCGTTGGAGCCGTTTCCGAGATCCGGATTATATATATACAAGAATTGCTCGTTTAAACATATAAGATAATCATACATATACATAGATTTGCGACGAGTGTTTGACAGGCAATATGCTCATTTGCTTTAGGAATCTTTACAATAATATTTTTGAATGTTATTTGAAGTATTTGTGTATTACTGTTCTTTTTTAAAGATTTAAAAAGAAATTAACTTTAAAGTGATCAATATTTTCTTTGATGGTTATGTTTCATTAATTCTCGACAAAATTAAATAATTGATTAACTTAAATACTTTTTTGTGCCGCAGATAAGCAAATTCAAATTAAGTATTTTTTGAAGATTCGGAAATAACTTTTAATTTTACACTATAAACGACACTAAACTCTCCAGGAATTAATACATTTACGAGTACATTAGTATAATCACGCTTATTTCCCAGTGAGTTAGGAGGAGACGACATCTTTTCATCTGCCACGTTTCCTACATCCTACATACAAAGAAAATAATTCTACATGCCTAAATACATTTATTGCCTTTGGAAAGATTCTTGAAGGGATCAAAATGCTATTTCTTGCCATCATGGAAGTAAATTATTATGTAACAGCTGCAGTACCAGGCTCTGTGATACACGTTAGCATTAGTGTAGGAAGTGTTGGTTAATCCCATACAAATCTATAGTGACTCCGTAGAAATGGCAACAATTTTGTCTTTTTCTGATGTCAATGGTTTTAACAATACACTCGTATAACCGCAATCTGATGTAATTCTTCTATGGGTTGCCTTCTGAGTCTCGTCATGCATGACATTACAGTTAACGATTATTATATATTATTGTATTTATTCACTTTATTAACATGTTTATTATGTCTTTAATAAAACAATTGCTTAAGTTGTAGTTTTATTTCTCAGATATCTTTCAACAATTCGCTAAAGAGTTAGGTAATTTTTAAAATGTCAACATGTAGGTATATTTATTATAACAAATCGCAATTAAATAATATAAAATTATTAAAATATTTGCCGTACCAATCAATTATCGTTTGGCAATACCTACTATACTAAGTACTTAAATTATGCTTCCTTTTTTGCAATTTTACGCGGTATTCTAGCAGATTGTAAATACGTTAAAGTTTCACTATATATGTAAATTAAAAAGAATAAAAACACATCATGAAGCAGGAGTTATAACATACTAAGATAAAATTAAGCAACGTAACATAAAACGTTCAATAAAATTAAACTTCTATTGCCGTTGTGATAAGGTTCTTATCAGTACCGGTACGAATTGTTTAAATTATGACGGGCCACACCAAAAATACACGTGCCAAGTCTATTAAATAATATCGACTAATACTTATGCAATGAGTTAAAACATTATCTGTTGAATTTGAACCGTGACCTCTTTGACGGTTTGTCCACGAAACATTTAAAGCAAATGCATAATGTAAAATGTTAATTCACCGACATATAGATCAAAGTTGATAATGAACGTAGGATATCATTCAGTATTTGTCGTGGCGGGCCGCGCACGCGGTGTAGTGTTGGGTCCTTTATTTATTAAAGCAAAATAGGTAAACATACATGTAACTTTATTCAAAGATTAGATCATTAAGTTCGTATGTTGGCAGTATGACGTTCTTCTTGAGAAAGAGTGCAATGAACGCGAGAAATGTGAACAGGTTTCGCAAGGTATACACTCTGGTGAACATTGTAAGTAATCAACTCGTTTAACTTTTGTATTTGAATGCTATGATGCTCATTTTAGCTTGTCTTTAAATCATGAGTTTTCTAGAAACAGAGATAAAAGAAGTGTATTATTAAATCATTACCCTTAAATCTTATGTGAAAATCTTAAATGATAGATAATTAAGTATAACTTATGTTAAACTTATATTACAATAACTTGAACATCAGGTTAAACATTACAGACCAACTCCAATTTATTATACGACACTAAATAATATTTTGATATTTTTTTGCATATTAGACGTATTATTAGATGTTTAAGTACTTTATACATTAATTCATTCATTCACATGATCATGTTCATATCCCCTGAGGGGTAAACAGAGCTATCAGTCTTGAAGGACTGATAGACCACGATCAGCTGTTAGGTTTAACGATAGCAATGAGATTAAAAGAAAAATCCCAAGTTTATACACCTATCCCTTATGCATTGACTGGTAAGTAAACCTTATTATTTTTTGAGAATAAATTTTAATATAAACTAATTTAATTACCACTTAATTTTTACATTTTTCTTCGTTACATAGCAATAAGATAAGACAGCACAATAACACGCATACGATCCTTATCATTCGCGTTCTTTAAGCAAACAAACCTATTGAGAGATTATAATTAAGTCATAATCGTTGATTTTTGTTACAAACAACAAAATTTATCAACTGTTTATTTTGGTTATCATTTAACTGAATTCCCTCTGAAGTGCTTATATGACCACGGCTGCCGTTTGTCTGTCTCTTATGTCTGTTTTCTAGTAAAAACTTTATTAGTTTCTGACCTCGGAAGTATTTTACAAAAGTCTAGTGGCATTTCTTCTGACCAATGGGTGTAATAACTATAACAAAAACTGTAATGGAAATTAAATTTATTTTGAACGTATTTTCGGGACTGTTGGATCTGTTTACCCGTAAGAGATGAAAGCGTGATAAAGGCATGTACCTACATATGTATTGTATATGTAAGTTAAATGAGCAATCTCTTTAATGATAGTCATATTAAATAAAAGGTATGTATAATGTAATGGTTATCAACAAAAAATATACAATAATAATATGTAAGTATTGTTTAATATTTCAAATTATTTTTTTAGGAAAGCCATCGTTCTTACAGCCTTAAAACGAAAACAATAAAAATCTCAATAGTCGGTGTTCCTTTCAAATTGAGCTCATTTCATACTAGCTGTCCGGCAAACACAACTGTAGCATTCAAGTTGTCCGATATTGGAGAAGGAATACGTGAAGTGGTAATTAAAGAATGGTTAGTCATTTATCCTCACTGAAATTGTATAAAAGCAAATGTCAATAATAAAGGAAAATTAGCTACTCCCGTTGAAGGCATTTTAAGAAATCGCATATAAAGGATGACGAAGAAACCTTTATTAAAATCTATCTATCTTTATATCGGTTAGCTGTATATCTTAATATGTCTCTTCAATCTCTTGAATGAAAATGATACCTCTGAAATTTTCATATAATGTTAACTATGGCCAATCCCTAGAACAAGTCACTAAATTCTGTCAAACTCAAATCTAATAATTCTTTCTGATGTTATAATTCCAGGTTCGTCAAAGTAGGTGACAAAGTTCAGCAGTATGATAATATCTGTGAGGTGCAGAGCGACAAGGCGGCGGTTACTATTACCAGCCGATACGACGGGGTAGTCAAACGTTTGTACTATGAGGTCGACCAAACTGCCTTAGTTGGAAACACTCTCGTTGATATTGAAGTGGAGAATGCTGAGGATGAAGGTAAGACAACCAATTAATTATGTAATAATGATGAGGATCAGTTCTTTAGGAAGTGGTGATCCTCAGTCACCAACTAGTTTGAAAGCTTCACGCGATACCATAAGAACCTTTAAGCAACAACATAAAAATTATTCCTTAAAAATTACAAGTTCTTATCATAACAAAATATACTTTTATTAATTTTGAATTTAATGATTAATCTTTATGAAAAAATATCTTTTTATTCCTTCTTATAAATAAATAATATAAATCACTAAGTTTTAAAGAAGAACAGATTTTAGCACAGTAAAGAACTAATACACCAAATGGTAGGTACAATACGATTTTTTTGTAGTAATTTTTATTAGCAGTTGCAGATGTTACATCAGATTCCACTGCAGAATCTAGTCCTACTACGCTTACAAAAATAAGCACAAACCAAAGGGCCAAAGTACTGACTACACCAGCAGTAAGAAGAATTGCTGCGCAATTTGATGTAAGTGTGTAATGTTTAGGAAATATAATTTTCATAGTAACTTAGTTAGCCATTTTATAATCACAAAAATTATAAATGGAAAGTATTTTTTGTACAAAATATATGGTATATATAAAATTACTTCTTATTGTCATCATCCTCAGGGTTGTTCCGGGGAAACTACTTACCCCTTTTAAGTATTATACCTCTACAATTAGTATAATTATAAAAATGTATAATTCCACAGGTAGATTTAAGTGCGGTAAAAGCTTCTGGAAGAAATGGTAGAGTATTAAAGGAAGACGTATTGTCACATCTAAATATAAACGCAGAAAAATCTAACGAAGTACCTGATATGTCAGTGGTCACAGCTGCATCAATACCAATGATACCAGCATATATAGAAACTGAAATTATGTTGGAGGACAGAACAGTGCCAATTTCTGGATTCACAAGAGCTATGGTAAAATCGATGACAGAAGCAATGGTACGTTTGAACAGTCCGCAATTGTTAACCTAACATATTGTAAAATTATTTCTATATAATATCTATCAAAACAAAAAAATATAACATGTCCATTATTTTCAAGATCTTAAATCGTTTCAGAAAATCCCTCATTTCGGACTTAGTGACGAATATGAAGTAACCAAACTAGTCGAGTCTCGAGAAATGTTGAAAACGATAGCACAAGAGAAAGGCATTAGGCTGACCTATTTGCCTATAATCTTAAAGGCTGCCTCTTTAGGTTTGAGTAAATTTCCAATATTAAACAGTAGCCTGGACAGCTCTTGCGAACATCTTACATATAAAGCTAGTCATAATATTGGAGTAGCTATGGATACACCCAATGGACTTGTCGTTCCTGTTATCAAGGTACCTATTTAATTTTTCAACAAATCGATTTTCTTATTGCTTGCTCTCAATTCATCCATTAATTTCAATCGTATGTACAAATATCCACAACTTTATTTCAATTTAACAAACTTGTTATTTAGGTGAAATTTACCTTATTCGCCCATTTCAAATATAATGGACTTTTAATGTTAATTAAAGTAAACAAATATTATTTTTAGAATGTACAAAACAAAACCATTTTAGAAATTGCACGTGAGTTGAATATTCTGCAAAAAAAAGGAAGTAATGGCCAGCTCGGACTGAGTGACTTAAGCGGAGGAACATTTACTATTTCTAACATTGGCATCGTAAGTTTATGATTATAGTATTAATAGGAGAACTGCAGCCCAGAGTGCGGCCACTAAAAAGCCGAGCCAGAACTATGTTAAAAAAGCAAACCGGTTTTATAAGTCCTCTGAAACTGATTGCCAAATTATTTAAATTTGCCTAGCCCCACATTATCATGTTCTCACTACAAACCTTTGCTTATTATTCGCCATCTACGATATCCATAGGGAGTGATGTTAATGGACCTATTCTTCTATGCCAAAAACCACAGATATATCTCTATAGTTACGTTTATCGCAAGCATGCCTTTTAAGAGAATGGATATTAGTTTTTAACATTACTCTGTGTGTTAATTTTTTTTTAATTAAATTAAAATATTTTAATGAATTAAATTTCAGATTGGAGGGACATATACGAAACCTGTAATTCTTCCGCCACAGGTCGCAATAGGAGCATTGGGGAAAATTCAGGTACTTAATTTATTTATGTGGGTTGTTCGGGGGCGTGAATATTCCCTATATTCTATCCCCGTATAATGTAAAATAATAACAAGCTTAAAATTATTTTATGTCTACCGACCTTAACAAACCTTCTGAAACGCTATAAGTTACTACTAACATTCCTGTGTATATAAGTATACTAGCGACCCGCTTTGGCTTTGCACGTGAAGCATTTATAGATAGGTAAATACCTTTCTCCGAAAACCCTTGTTCCAAACATTTCAAACAGGAACAAAATCCACCACAACTTTCCAGCATTAGCGCATACATACAGACATTAAAAAGGGGGGACTTTATAATATGTACTTTTTGATGAAGTAATGATGATATACCTACACGTGACAAATCATACACAGATATCAAAGCCCCAACATAAAGTTCGAGAACTGTGTTATGGAAGACTAACTAAATGTCAAACTATGTACTATATGTCAAATAAATATTTAAATAAAATAGATAAACCTCCAAAACTCAGGCCAACTAGAAAATAATATTTTTCCATCTTTACCTGATCGGGGATCGGACCGGTTCAGAGGCGAGAACTGCACCAGGCCATCATATAATAAATCGCCAGTTCCTACTATAACCAATAGTCAACAATAACGCCATAGAACAAATAGGCGCATATAAAATAATTGAAATACTGTTACATACAGGTACTTCCAAGGTTCACCTCCAATGGAGATGTGGCCAAGACTCACGTGCTGACAGTGAGCTGGTCGGCAGACCACCGGGTCATCGATGGGGTGACCATGGCTCGATTCTCCAATTACATGAAGGGCTATCTCGAAAATCCTCTCACCCTGATTTTGGATCTTTAAAAAGTCATAAATAAAAAATGTCACAATACTATTCTGTCTTTCTTTATTCTGAGAATTGCACAACATGCTAGTCTTGTATTGAAGAAAAAATGTCAGTGGCGCGTAAACGCATTTGTTTTATTGTCGTCTTTCATATCTATACTAATATTATAAAGCTGAAGAGTTTGTATGTTTGTTTGTATGAACGTTCTCAGGAACTACTGGTTCGAATTGAAAAATTATTTTTGTGTTAAATAGAACATTTATCGAGGAAGGCTTTAGGCTGTATAACATCACGCTGCAATTATAAGGAGTAAAGAAATAATGGAAAATGTGAAAAAAACGTTGAAATTTATTTATCCTTGAGGGCTTCAATGATGCCTATAATAACTATTCCACGCGGACGAAGTCGCGGGCACAGCTAGTCCTACTATAGTTTGCAAGGATGTGAGTGTGTTTGATACTTATTCACAAAAAAAAATATCTGAACTGATTTACATGAATTTTTTGATAAATACTTAGACATTGGGATTACAGAATGTATATAATTTTAGAGACTTACGAATCTAAATATTGATGCAATAGAAGTAGGTTAAGAAGTTGAAGAAACTGTATTAATATTTATTTTTGACTTATTGTTGCTCCTTAGGTTATTAAATTTACTTGGCTTTCACATCACATTATCAAAAATCTTCAATTTTTTTTCGTCAAAAAGTTTATCGGGTTACACAACTTTTGTTTAGAAGTCTTTTTTATAATTCGGACGACTTAGCTGGTATATAATGGTTCTGCATCAGGTGCTCCAGTTGTGTATGACGTCTTTTCCATAATTCGGCTGATTTAGCTGGTATATAATGATTCTGCATCAGGTGTTCCAGATCTTCGATTTTTATACGCTAACAGAAAATGATCATCAGGTTGAAAAACTTTTGTTAAGACGTCATTTCGATATTTCCTATAGTTTAGCTGAGTTGTTCTGGTTCGATATCAACTGTACCAGATTTCAAAATAAATTATACCCTATATGTTGGCCAGTCATAAAAGCTATACAACAAAAAAGTTTCATTCAAATCCGTTCAGTAGTTCCGGAGATTAGTGTGTACAAACAAACATACAAACAGACAGACTTTTTTTTCAAAATCATGCTCGGTTACTATTTTTATATCGTTATAAATTATTAAATATTTTGAAAATATTACTCGATGTACAGATTTTTTTTTTCTGATTTATTTATTTATTTGTTTACTAATTTATGTACACAGAAAAACATCGAGACTGATAAACAGAAGAAACAACATTACAAAGGTTCTGCTTATTTCAAAATAAATCTTTTCCAGCAGAAACGAGATAGGAGACAAGATGGAAAGGGTGACAGGCGTGTACTCCACTCACACAATTAATAAAAGACATACATAAACAAATACATAAATAAAATATTATTATATTTATTTACTTATTTATGTATGTACACAAAATTATATACAGGAGCATTTATTACAGTTATTCTAGTACAAAGGTGCTACTTATTTCAAAACAAATTATGTCAAGATCATGTCAAAAATTGTGTATTTTTGACATGATCTTGACATAATTTGTACAGTATGTTCATATTTTATTTTATCTTTATTTTTATTTTATTTGACTTCGTATTGACATAATTAGTTTTACATTCAGCAATGTTTTTTAATGTAGACAATGTGCATTCGTCCACGATTTAGATTTACGAGATCTATATTTGTAAATTGACGTCCGATGAAAATGCTGCAATGTAGTTCGTTCCACCGCTTCTTCTACACATGCGCTTTGGAAGCGGTAGTAGTTATAATTAGATTTAAGTTAAGTGACGTCAAAAATGATACCTTGTATCCAATTTTGAAAATAAATCTATTCTATTCTATTTTAAATCTCTTGCAGTAGACCCATGAGAGGAGAGATGAATTTTGGAGCCATATTGGCGTAAGCATAAATATCGTTTAACATATTTAACTAAAGATACATGCTAATACTTACATAATAAACACGGAACAATTAAATAAATGACAATAATAAACTACATAGATAAACATTGTAATATATATATATATATATATATGTATAGTATGAGTCTATTTCGAGAGATAGTAGTCTTTATCTCGTCGTCGTCGTTGAATGAATAAAGAGTTTGGGAATCGCGAATATCATGCGGTAAGGAATTCCGCAGTCGTAAAGCACGAGCAGAGAAGGAAAAGGAGTAGAAGGAAGTCCTGTGAGTAGGAATATAATAATAGTTGTATGTATTGATATCAACCCGTCCCGGCTTCGCACGTGTATTTGGATCACCTAATGCAGAACATTATAGACCAGCTAAATCATCCGAATTACGGAAAAGACGTCTTGACAAAAGTTTTTCAACCTGATGAGCATTTTCTTTGGGCGAAAAACAAAAATAGATGATCTGGATCATGTGTAGAAGCCTAAGGGACCAGCTACTCAGTAATATGTACCGGAATTTGAACGGTTGCGGGCGTCAACTAGTAATAGAATAAAATATTCCATTTTCTCAAACGTTACAAATAACATGGATTCAAAAGCAATATAAGACAAGTTTATTAATATTTTGAGAACTTTAGAATGACGTACTTTGGGAACAAGCCACATGAGATTCGCCCGCGCGTTGGCATTTTTCGGGTAAAATCGAGTATAACATAGGTGTGGTAATAAAGACAGGACTACGAAGGTACGTCAAATAAATACCTACCTACAAAACGCTGCTCAGTGCACTGTTGGCGCCTGTGACGGGATTACCTAAGGTAACTATTTGTAGCAGTTACTTACAAAATTTACTAAATTTGTTTTCTTAGTTTTTCACATAAAGGTACTTGCTGTTGGCTCGGGTTGTTAGAATCTTTATCTATATATCATACATTTGTCGGATTTATTTAGAAGTTAGCAAATCGTGGCAGCGGATAACCTTTTCTTTTTTAACATTTCGGATAGGAAGACTTCGGGTGAGCCTGTTTTTAATCAGATAGATTTCCGTATAAAAAATAGTAATTTAAATATAAATCTTTTACTAAACGGTTAAAACGGGCTTTCTGTCTGTCCGCAGCCTATCATCAGCCTGCATCTCATAAATCGTGATAGCTAGATATCTGAAATTTTCACAAATTATGCTATAACAACAAATACTAAAAATTAAAAAAATATATGCCGTGTGGTTCCCGGCACCAATAAAAAGAAGAATAGGACCACTCCATCTCTTTCCTATGGATGTCGTAAAGGCGACTAAGGGATAGGCTTACAAACTTGAGATTCTTTTTTAGGCGACAGGCTAGCAACCTGTCACTATTTGAATCTCAATTCTATCATTAAGCCAAATAGCTGAACGTGGCCTTTCAGTCTTTTCAAGATTGTTGGCTCTGTCTACTCCGTAAGGGATATAGACGTGATGATATGTATGTATGTAAAAAATATATATTAAGGGGTCCCCAAACAATAAACTTGTTTGTTTCGCATTTATTATTGGTCAATATTAATAACACTTACAATTTAGTTTTTTTAATATTTACTTGACTTAAAGTTATAATTAAAGGGGGCTCCCGCAAGTTGATGCTATGCAGGGACTGTTCAGTTCAGGTTGGTAATTTAATTTTTAGTTTGTAATCTTCTTTATTTATAAGTTATTTTGGTTTACATTCATTAAGATTTTTCATTATGTTAATATATTTTTTTAACGTGGAGACGAACCCACGCTCCTTTTATTTTCTACTTGACAAACCTCCAAAACCCAAGAAATTGCATTTCCTAATATTTATGAAGCAATATTTTGTTCGAATTCAATAAACAGATAACAAACAAAACAAACGTTACATAGGTGTTGATGGTACGGAACCCTACGTGCGCGAGTGAGACATTCGACTGTTTTTTTAAATAGATGACATTATAATAGTCTTCCGCACTATTTAAAAAAGTTGACTTAGAGAATGTCACTGCGGTAGTCACGAACTTATATTTCCCAATGAATATAAGAAAGGGTCAGTCATTCAATACACACGGTACCCCGCTATTCGAAATTCAAAATGAAGAGCAAAATTGATACTTTCAATTCCTTTCTAAATGGTTGTGAAGAGACACTTAAAACATCAATTAATCAAACTGGTAAACTTATAAATTTGATGCTGATAAATAATAAAAGAATCAAATCTTCAGCAGTCAATTTTGGGAATCCAGCCGCAGTACCAAAAGGAAACGATTCCTCGTCTTCATCAAAGGTTAGTCAAAACACTACGATTGAACTTGGCGCAAAAAAAATCTAAGCAATTAAGGCAATACACAATGAGGTAAGATCTAGGTAACTAGGATCCGAAGATCTTCTCTGCCGTCCACAAACTTTAAGGCAGCTAACCTATAAGCTGGCCTTAAACTTAGCTGTTTCTTAGCTTGACGACGGCAGCTTTATTAATTGGCATTGGCACATATGAATAACTCGACAAAGTAATAATTGGGCAAAAAATTTTATAATTTAACTTTAACTACCTCCATTTCAAATGTAGTCAAAGTTTAAATTTTAAACTCCTGCGATCAGATGTTATGCCATGAAAGCGCATTAGCGGGATTATTAAAATCGGAACAGTCCTGAATCCTGATATTCACACCGATATATTTTCCGCTCCCGTGGGTATTCCTGGAAATCCTAAGAGTGTTTTCTACACTTTCTAAGGAATAAACATACCAAATTAACGATACTTTTAATTAAATAATATTTCCCGTGGTTTTGCTGTTTTCCTAACCAAAGAGGAGAAGTTAGTGATTCAAATATTCATGTGTGTCAGAATCGCGGGTGTACCTCACGGATTAAAATATCTGTTTTGGATTAATAACGTACTTGATGTGTACCTCTGTGTACCTATCCTAAAAATCTGTGTACCTCCTTCTATGTAAAGATTTTTAAATAAAATACAAATATGTCGACACTTTTGGTAAATTCCTGGAGTCTGCTTTAATAAATCCAACTTCCATTTTTAAAGATGCGGAAGAAAATGCTGCAGTGCAGTTTGTTACCGCTTCTTCTGCACGGACGCTTTTGAAGCGGCAGTAAACTTAGTTTTAAGTAATTTATTTAACGTCAACCAATGTTTTGAAACCAAAAGATACGACAATTATTAAGTAATATGAAGTGTCCCATAATAATGAATAATATATAATTCATATTGAATTTGAATTATTCCTTCATAGGTTTTTAGCTAGCAACTCCAGTCACTATTTACTTTTAACTTCTGGCGTTTATCCCGGTAACATCCTCACCACTCCAAAAAAGGGCCCAGGTTATGCCTTTGACCATGACCCTTTTGGGTGAGTCAGAGAGTTTTTGCACGAATCGACCCGATCAGACCTCTGAAACCTTTTTAAGGGAACCTAACCCTTATTTATGCCTAAATGTGCAGGTATCCTCACGATCCCTTATCGTAAGAGCATCGGTTAGTTTTTAAACTATAACGCTTGCATGCAATGCAGCAACATATGTCACCTAGTTAAAGGTGATCTTAAAATATTGTGACAACTGGTCCTGTATACCCCGCAAAGAATAAATGCGTGATATGTGTAATGTGTATTTTATATAATAATATTTTATCCTCCAGGGCGCCACGAAAAAATCTGCAAAACCATATAGGGCCCGTAGGAGCTGGCCAACTACTAATAGTCGTCAGAATGAAGACAGACAAATTGATGAAAATCCAAATTTACATGTTCATTATTTTAAAAAAGGCATGGGATCCAAGTTTCAACGTGGGATAACATCGGGAGTAAGCAATTCAATATTTCATAATCAACTACTGTTGATTATACTGTACTGTTACCTAAAACCATAAGTATTATGGATCTACCTATTATACTTAATAGGTAGATCCATAATACTTATGGTTTTAGGCGTAGTGCACTTTTGTGATGATTGACTATCGAACGACAGGAGAGTGTCAGACTTTTTCAACAGTTTATACTTTTTTTTGCCCGCGCCTGCTGTTTCTTTTAGTTAATATACATATCTACTTACTTTTAATAAATCTGTAAAAGATTATTATAGATAGAAGAATTATATATATATATATATATTCACAGTATAGTATATATTAATGTTTATATATATAAACACTCCCGCCACAACAAAACTATTTAAATATGTATTTTCAATTAACAGAATGCCATAATGTGGTGATATGCAACCTCCACATTAGCTTTGACACCTTTAATCATAAAAGGAACATTTCATTTCTGTCACATGCTCAAAGTCATACTGTATAATTTTATTGAATAAAGCCATATTTACTGTGAAATGGTTAGTTATTCTACAATATATTCAATAAAATAAATAATCAAGGATAAGTAGTTTCAGATACTTATCCATGATTATTTATTTTATTGAGTAAATTGTAGAATAACAAACCAAAACGATTCGAAGCAGAGCCGACAACAAACTCGGACAAATCTTGCGAATGGATTCATTGGAAACAAACATTCAATAATTTCACACATGCAATTGAAAATAAAGGAAATATCGTAAATAACGACTGCAAGTATCAATTATTAGTAAACTTTTTATCTCCATTCCTTTATACTCATGCCAAAGATACAAAAGATTATCTCTTAGCTATAGAGAGACTAGATGCGCTATTTATCAAACCTGTTAATAATGTTTACTCAAGGTATCAACTGTCTCAAAGAAAACAGGAGTCAGGAGAGATAGTTGATCAATACATTCAAACTTTGAAACTGTTATCAAAGAAATGTAACTTCCAGTCAGTAACTGCGGAACAAAATAAGAATGAATACATACGAGACGCCTTTATCGCAGGGCTATCGTCTTCAGCTATACGTCAAAGACTACTTGAGAACTATACACTCACTCTTGATGCAGCATTGTATGCATGCAGATGTAAGTTCATCAACTGTGCAAAAGAAACTTTCTGAATTATTTGCCATTTTTGGCTTGCCATCTTACGTTCACTCGGATAGAGGTACCGCATTTATATCAGCCGAACTTAAAACCTTTCTGCACGGATTAGGCATAGCTACAAGCTACACTACACCATATAATCCCCAAGGCAATGGTCAGACCGAGAGATGTAATAGAATCATTTGTAAAACTATACAACTTACCTTAAAATAAATTAATTTGCCTATTACTCAATGGGAAACTGTCCTTGAGAAGTCACTTCATGCTATACGCTCACTTCTATGCACAGCTACTGGATGTACGCCCCATGAGCGTATGTTAAATCACTCACGACGTTCTTCGACAATCAATGCCCTCTTGGCTCACAGAAGCAGATAAAGCTTTATATCGAACCCCGGTGAGGAGAAGTAAATATGATCCTCTTGTAGAAGAAGTACAATTATTAGAAGCTAACAAATGGACGAGAATTAGTAGTTTCAAACAGGCACTTAGCTCCAATGGGTACTTCGTCTGATACTGAGGAGGCTGATTCTGATTTATCTAATTGGGATTCAGCAGAGTCAAACGAAGAGACAACAACTGAAGAACAGGAACCAGTTAATTTGACTACAGATGCTACTACAACACAAAACCTTGAACTGCGACGTTCTACTAGAGATACCGTCTCATCTTCAAGATTACGATATTTCTTAAAACCTGGGGAGAATGTGGTGATATGCAACCTCCACATTAGCTTTGACACCTTTTATCATAAAAGGAACATTTCATTTCTGTCACATGCTCAAAGTCATACTGTATAATTTTATTGAATAAAGCCATATTTACTGAGAAATTGTTAGTTATTCTACACATATCAAGATACGCCCAACGCCCAAAAAGTTGGGCAGATCGTGAATTGGCGCTAAGTCCATCAGAATATTTTTTTATAGGTATCGAGTTTCATTTCCCAGAAAACTTTTTCATGATTCTCTATAAAAAAATAATTATTATTTATACATAACTTAAATAATAGGCATTCTATGTCATGGAATAATAATTGCTCGTACGAATCACACCTAACCCATGTTATAATTTCAAAGCCGCGTTCGCATATGTGGCCACAATACAAGGCTACCATAAAAACCTACCGTAACGATTAGTTACTCTTCCTCATGGTCAACTATATCTCTGAATCAAATTTCAAAATCGTTTCAGTTGTTTAGGCGTGAAAGCGTTACAGAATAGAAAATAAGAGTTCAAAATATTTTGTCTGTTTGTCTTTTCTTGATCAAATCAAAAAACCAGCTGAACCGATTTGAATGCGGTTTTCGTCAATATGCAAATCACTTATTTTTTCGAAAAAATATTCAGTGTGCAGACACACATCGTTTACTTTTACTATTATTATATGTAATACTTTTTATTACTATGTATAAAAATATATATAGATGAAGACTCAAACGAAGACGCATACACAGCTGCTTTCTCGTTTCAAAAACCTAACGACACCCTACTCTACTTTGGCAGGACAAATTATAATCAAACGTTGATCGTCGATATGGCTAATGTTGTATGGATAGTTTGTGAACTGGCAGCGTAACTCGATCTACCCGGCAAGGCATAATATGACCATCTGGCCAATACGACTATTGGACCATGACAAATAAAATCTCTTCTTCTTATTATTTTTCAGATGATTCCTCCCTTCTCTTTGAGCCAAAGGTATGACGTAACAGAGCTACACAAATACTTACTTTCGTGGAAAATACTAGAAGAACACGAACGAGGGACTTTGCTATTGGCAATAATCATAAAAGCTATTTCTCTGAGCCTCAGTAAATTTCCAGTGTTGAACAGTATCCTGTTCTATGAAGACTATTACACAATAAAAAGTAATCATGACATTAGACTTGTCACATGCGTCGAAAATGCAAACACGATGAGGAAAAAAAACATCGCACCCGTGATCAAGGTATCTATCACTCATTAGTGATTGATCGACCAAGCGAGCGAAGCGAGTGAGGTCTACCAATCAACTGGGGATTTTTTTGTATATATTATGTATAATGTTATGTATGCATGCCATTAAGTGATGTTTGAAATAAAATAATGAATAAAAAAATTTAATTTGATAATAAGTTCATAAAAATTAATTAGATAAAGAGATGGGCGCTACCTCTATACGACTGACAGAATATTTTTTATAACGGATCTACCTATTTATAATTACTTTATTGTTATTTTATTATTTACTAGCGACCCGCCCCGGCTTCGCACGGATGCACAGTCGATACTAAATATATCTCTATTAGAACTAACTAAAGGACCGCCCGCAAAGCGGCTAACTAAGTCTTGCTCCCGGCAAAAGTGTCACTTCTGCCTGCAGTCCCGCAGACAGCTGCGTAGGGAGCCGACCTCGCGTCTGAGCCGCGCGGGTACCTTACTCATAGATCTAAACATCCCTCTCCCATTTCGCAACGGCCCGTGCAGCAGAAATCGTAATATTTTAATTTCACCACAACTTCCAAACCAAACGTCCAATTTTAATCATTCAAAGACCAAATATTATCTACATAAACTGTACTTATTGATGAAATTTTGATAAGGATTAATAGCATGAGTAAAAAAAACGCGTTTAAATGTAGACCAAAAAAAAATTCAAGATTTTTAAATAAAAATGTGGTTGTTGTGCCTCACTCGACATAGATAGGTATAGTGTGTCGCGGACTTTTTTGTAGATATTTATAAGATCTACAATTCATTAAAACATTTTATGGTTCTATCTTTTGTAGTTTAGGCAGCGTACGCAAAATAAGTAACTTTTTGGTTGATTTTTTTCAGTTTGTGTCCGAAAAATCCAAATATATTACGTAACCCTATTTTTTTCCAATATAAAATATAATCTATGTTACTCGTGAATAATGTAGCTTTCGAATGGTGAAAGAATTTTTAAAATCGGTCCAGTAGTTTTTGAGCCTATTCATTACAACCAAACAAACAAAGATTTCCTCTTTATAATATTAGTGTAGATGAAAATTTTAGGTGTCTGCCTGTTACCGTTATTAATATTGAGCAAAAATATACGAAAAAAAAAACCCGTAAATATATATTCTTTTGATTCTAATTTATTACTAGCTGAGCCCGCGACTTCGTCCGCGTGGAATAGTTATTTTGGGCATCATTGAAGCCTTCAAGGATGCTCCTTCCCCGATATTTTCACATTTTCCATTATTTCTTCGCTCCTAATAGTTGCAACTTGACATTATATAGCCTAAATCCTTCCTCGATAAATGGTCTATTCAAAACAAAAATATTTTTTCAATTCGAACCAGTAGTTCTTGAGATTAGCGCATTCAAACAAACAAACAAACTCTTCAGTTTTATAATATTAGTAAGTATATATAAATCTAAGTGCCTATTTAAACTAAAAAAAATATTATAATAGAATTATAACCAGAGAAATATGTACCTACAACTTACAAAAGAAAAGAAATGAAAATAAAGTTGAAACGCCTGTGCAATACTATCTACTTAAACCTATTTCACTGAAAAATAAATAATAAATAACTATTACTACTATAATTAATAAAAGTACCTATGCTAAAACAAAAAAATTAACATAAATTACCCAAAACTAACCTATGCCGCCTATGCGTACTACTTCTATTACTACTTAACCTAAAAAGAAATAAAATAGAAACTATTAATAATTTAGAATTTTAACAAAACAACTAAACCTATTAAAAAAAATTACAAAAAAATAAATTAAAATAAACTAAATATTTAAAGACTAAAAGACGCGCTGATAAGCACGATTTACAATATTAATATCAATTATTGTCTGTCAATATAGTCGAACACTCTGAACGCATCAGCAGACAAATATTGAATGCCGTTACGCAAAAATAATCCTTCTAGCATGATTCAGTATTTACGCGCGATGGCTTGTTAGCGTATTTCATTTCATGTATAAGTTTGGTGTTTCTATACTGATTTCGATGATTATTTTTTTATTGATTAGGTACTTATATTAATTTTTAAGAATATATAATGAGTGTGAGTGTTAGGCGCTGACTCCACGACCGAGAGAATCGCGACGATATTATCGTCGTGCCACGTATTTCTATACACTCTCTATGAAACCGTCTCCACACGGCGATACTATCGCTGCGATGCGACGAGTGGCAATGAGCGCGCGAAACGTCATTACATCGTCGCTAGCCCGCCGCGACCAGCAGCGCGCCCGCCGCGCGCTCGTCGCGAGCGCGCGGCGCTGTCAAACGCAGCGTCATTTCAACGTTGATTCTCGTTAAGCAAGGACGTTTCGAGAAGCTTTTTAAACAATAGTACAATGTTTGACATTGAAAAGTTTATTCTTGAAGCGAGAGATTCGCGGCGATTCCGTTACGAGTCGTCGCGGACACGCTGCGATCCCGTCACGAGTCGCGACGATACGCTGGCGGAATTATCGCTCGTTCGTGGAGTATGTCCGACGATAGTATGACGGGCTCGTTGCGATTCCCTCGTTCGTGGAGTCAGCGCCGAAATCGTCTTAATTATTTAGATACTCTTTCTTTGCACGGTCTTCTACCTGCCCACACTTATCACACAAGGATAGACTCATGTCTAGACCATGTTATTTTGAAATTAGATAAAAAATGTAACTCTGTCTATGTAGCTATATTAAATACTACAGTCACCGATCACTGTCTAGTCCTGGTAAAATTTACCAATGTATCTAATAGATATGCTACAAACTACATTAAAAATGTTATTGATTTTGATAATGCATATAAAATGCTTCTTTCATCTGATATAACTTTTCTTAATATATATAACTGTCCTGAAACATTTGCAAACTCATTTATAGGTATGATGAGAGCCGTTATTCAGGCTAATTCCAAAAGCATAACTGTTCCTAGAAATAAAAGAATTTTAAAGCCATGGATAACCACTGGAGCTCTGAAGTGTATTAACCTCAGAAACAACATGCAAAGTAAACTTAAGAAAGACCCAAATAATATTATCTTAAAAATAACATTTAGAAGATACCGTAACTTTTGTTCTAATCTCATTAGGAAACTTAAAAGGACATATAATAGCCTCAAAATAAAAGAATCTGTGAACCAACCTAAAAAATTATGGTCTGCAATAAATGATATTACGCAATACAAGCCTCCGAAAGAAAATAATGTTGACCTATTAAATATCAAACCGCAACCACAACTGTCGGTAAATTATGTAAATAGTCATTTTGTAAGCATTGGGTTTTCTCTGGCAGAAATAATTCTTAAAGGAGCGGCTTCAAATCCTCCTAATATTTCCATATCAGGTTGTTCTCATCCTGGTTCGTTTGTGTTGCTGGACACAGATTGTGATGAGGTCCATAGCATACTCATGAGCTTTGACTCCGGTAGTGCTTGTGGTTGGGACGGTATTGGCATATCATTCTTAAAACATGCTAGAGACTTTACTGTTCCCTTGATCAGTAAATTGGCCAACCTTTGTTTTAAAACTGGAATTTTTCCTAGAGAGCTCAAGCGATCTATTATAACACCTGTATATAAGCAAGGAGACAAGTCTCAAGTAAATAATTTCAGGCCAATATCTGTTCTAACCGCAATTACGAGGATAATTGAAAAACTGATTAATAGGAGACTAACGAAGTATCTTAATAAACATCACATTATTTCTAAATATCAGTATGGATTTCGTAGTGGAATTTCCACTCAAGATGCGATTTCAGACTTGACCTCGAATATAATTGAAACTGTTGATAAAGGCGACAAGAGTCTAACCGTTTTTATAGACCTCAAATCCGCTTTTGACACAGTTTCGTTCTCAATCCTCTTGCAAAGGTTGGAGAGCATTGGGATCAGGGGGGTCGCACTCTCTCTTTTTAGAAGCTACCTACAGGATAGAACCCAGGTTGTGAAGATCGGTGGTTATATTAGTGATGTAGAGTCTGTTAACTACGGGGTCCCTCAGGGGAGTGTTCTTGGCCCGACATTATTTCTCTTATATATAAATGAATTGTGTAATTTACGAGACGTTGGGGGAAGAATATTCTCCTATGCAGACGATACTGCCATCGTCTTTTCAGGCAAAGACTGGGTAGAAGTGCATAATAAAGCTTCTACTGGGTTAGTACGGGTATACACATGGCTAAAAGATAATTTACTAACGCTAAATATTCAAAAGACCAATTATATATGTTTTGCTTTATACAACAAGTCACAGCCGGGTACTAGTTTGACTATCAAACTGCATGATTGCCCTGATCCTGATGATCATACATGCAGCTGTCCTTCTATCAACAAGGTGTCTCAGACAAAGTATTTGGGCATAATTATTGATCAAAGACTTAGTTGGCATCCGCATTTGGAGGCGTTGATAGGTCGAATAAGGAAACTGATCTGTGTTTTTAAATCCTTGAGATATGTGATGTCTAGCACTCTTTTAAATAATATTTATACTGCCCTAGCACAATCTATTATCTCATACTGCATACCAATCTGGGGTGGAGCTACCAAGAGTGACTTCTTAGCCTTGGAAAGGGCACAGAGATCTCTCATAAAGGTAATGTACTTTAAACCTCGTAGATTCTCTACTCATACTTTATACAACATTAGTAAACTTCTCTCAGTAAGAAAAATCTTTGTCCTTAACCTGATATTAAAGTACCATAAAACATTGCCATATAAAGAAACTGTCCAAAGTAGGAGAAGAAAGGTTAGAATAGCTTCCACTCATTTTGTACGTACTGCCTTTGCCAAACGTCAATACCCATTCCTATCCGCTTTTCTATATAATATAATAAATGAACACATTGAAATTTATCCTATGCAATCATATAATTGCAAAAAAAGTTTATTACAATACCTGGGAAAACTTACATATGATGATGTAGAAAATTTATTTCCTAAACGTACGTAACGCAATTTTTTTTTTGTTTTTTTTAATAATTTGAGTAAGTACTTATATATCTTTATTTATCATTTTATTATTATTCACACTTTTCGCTATTATTTACACACCAAATCGCTATACACACCACCTATTTGCCACGACTTGCACACTTACACATACTGTCTCACATTCATTCGTACCGTCACTTTATTGTTGTTTTTTTTTTTATTATAATGTATAGATATCGTACATCCACATACTAGTAATCTTTTTATAGAACTTTTATGGAAGTAGCAGGCCATTCCCTACACAAGTATCATTTGATTACTTACTGGGAAGACCTTGCATAATTATTGTAACCAAGATTACTGCAATAAAGAATATTTTATTTTTTTTTTTTTTTATTTTTTTTTTTCCTTTCACTGCTCTGCTCCTACTGATTGTAGCGTAATGAAAAGTATACTATAAACTGCTTAGGAGTATGAAGAATAACTGTACCAAATTTCGTTAAAATCCGGATAGTAGTTTTTGTTTCTATATATATATAGAACATACAGACAGACAGACAAAAATTTGACTGATTTCATTTTTGGCATCTGTATCGATCACTAATCACCCCCTAATAGTTATTTTGAAAATATATTCCATGTACAGAATCTCTACAGATTTATTATAAGTGTAGATTATTTGTTGTAATGGCGGCAACTTAAATATGTAATTAAAAAAAAATCTACTTACTAGCTATTACTATTAATGAGATACAGCCTGGTGACAGATAGAGAGACAGCGGAGGCTTAGTAATAGGATGTCGTTTTTACGTATTAGGAACAGAAACCTGAAAATGTTGTAGAAAAAAAACCAAAGTACCTACCCGTCTGCTGTGTTGAAACAATAAAACAACTTAAAAAAACCAGCCCGGTAGTTTCTCGCCTGTTGATGATAATGTAACGATGCGGAATAGGAATGCTTTACCGATTAACGAGTCGATATGTTCTGACGACTTAAGCATATTGGGAGATACTAATACTACAAATAAAGAGAGTACTAACGCGAGAACTGAGTTAACTTTTGACAACTTAAAGGATTTAATAGCCTCCCAGCTAAAAGATAATAACAAGAGTATAATAACGGACCTAAAGAACACAATAGGAGCTGAAATAAAAAAAGCAATTTCCAAATTTAGAGAAGAGTTTAAACAAGACACTACCACACTGTATCAAGAAAACAATTCAAGAAAAAAAGAAATAGATGAACCGTCAAAATAGAGAAATTACAACAGGAAAATGAAACGTTGCTTAAAGAAATTAAACAAATTGAATTGAAGACTTCATCCCCTGACCGGAGAGCAATACCTGATCGTAAAAAATTGTGCTCTTTGGCCTACCAGAATATGAAGAACCTGACTTTAAGTTACACGGTAGAGTAGCGGCAGTTTTTCGTGATATCCTTAATATAGACATACTTGTATACATAGAAGAAACAAAAAGAATAGGAAGGTTCCATGAGCAAAAAAATAGACCACTTATGATAGAGCTTATCAGCAAGAAGATGACCAAATATATTATGAACAACATTCATAGTTTCCGTGGCTCTCGGTATCACAATATATGGATAGAAATACACTGAAGGAAATGAAATCATTGAAAGAACAAATGTTTAAGGCAAGGAACAAAGGCTTATACGCTACTATAAGGAATAATAAATTATACATAGAGGGAAAGCACATAGATGCAAATAAAAATGAGCAGAATAAGCTACCGAGTTCTAATAGCCACATATCAAATAGTAAGAACCACTCCTTTCGCAGGAGGACCGCAACTTAAAGTCTTGTTCCAAGATTTTCAGAGTATCTACAATAAACAACACCTGCTGGAAGCATATTTAGACCAAAATCCTGATAATACAGCCATTTGTGTTTCGGAATCATGGCTAACAGCTTCCTTTTGTCGTAAGGAGCGTGACGGAGGCGGAGTCTGCATCTTGTTACAAGAAAATATAGAATATGATGAAACAACTGTTATTAAAAACATGTCTATTGAATACTGTCTAGAATTGTGTGCTGTTGAATTGCCTAAAGAAAATACTCTGTTAATATCTTTATACTGGAATGGAATAGGGGCCGATACCTTTAATTCTCAATTAGAAAAGGTACTACTCTATATCTGTAAAAATTACTCTAAATATAAAATAATTCTTGGTGGCGATTTCAATATAAATACCGTTAAAAAAAGAAACAATTCTAAAATCAAAAAGTTTCTTGATAAAATGTCAGAATACAGATTCACTCAACATATAAACGAACCTACACATTTCACAAAAACATCAGCAACGTGTATAGACCTAATCATCACAAATTTCAAAGAAAACATACGAACAAGAGTCGAAAAATTAGGATTTTCAAATCATACTGCCACAATGTTAAGCATCAAATCGGCCCAAACAATTTCTAAAAGACCGTGGTACACCGAAAAAAGGATATTTAATAAAAAAAGGATACATTCATTTAAATCAAAATTAAAAGAAATAAACTGGCAGGAAATCTTAATAGAAAATAAAAATATAACAAAGAATTATGAATTATTCCATAATAAATTAATACACATTCTCGACCAATATATTGGCCTAAGCAAAAAATAAAATACAAAAAACATCCAATAAACATTGGCTTAGTGGGGATAAAAAAAAATGTTGTAAAAATAAACGTCTATTAAAGATCCTCACTATAAGATCAAATAGTTATATACTTAACAATTATTATAAAAAATATTAAAACATTTTAAAGAAAGCAGGGGCTACAGCAAAAAAACTCCATTAGAAAGATCGCATAAATAAATCACAAAACAAAGTCAAAACCACGTGGAACATAGTAAACGAACTTACAAATAAAAAAACTAATTCGGAAAAAAAATAACATAACCTTGCGAATTAATAAATCAATAATATCTGACCCAATGCAGATAGCTAATACCTTTAACGACTTTTTTGCATCTATGTATAGCTGAAAATGGCAGGAGAAATAGTCTTGGAAGACCTGTACATTGTCCTGCTGAAAATAGCATATTCCTCCGCCCCGTAGACGAAAAAGAAATTAATAAAATTATTAAAAACTTAAAAAATTAAAAGGAGCCATGGCATAGACGAACTACCGCCAAACTTATTTAGGGAGTGTGCAGATGAACTAACCGTGCCTTTCACTTTATTAATAAACCAATCCTTTAACAAAGGAGCTTTTCCGGACCTTCTAAAAATTACGATAATTAAACCTGTCTATAAGAAAAATGAAAGGACTGACCTTAATAATTACCGACCGATAGCACTGCTGCCAACAGCCTCAAAAATTTTCAAAAGAGCCATGGCAGACCGAGTATACAAATTCTGTGAAAAGTATAACCTACTTGATGGATGTCAGAATGGTTTTAGGAAAAATAGATCTACTGTTTTAGCTGTCTTTAAATATATCCAAGAAATATTAAAAACACTAGATAACGGAAGGTATGGCGTCGGTATACTACTGGATATGACAAAGGCACATGACCGGGTCCTATACAATATCCTACTAGATAAATTGTATGGAGCTGGGATCAGAGGACCTGCACACAAGTGGTTTGCTTCCTACCTTACGAACAGGAAGCAATATGTTGAAATCGAACATTATTATTTTGACACAAAAACGATCCAAAATGTCAGATCAAACTGTGTGCCGATAAACACTTCGATCCCCCAGGGAAGCGTACTCCTTTTGTTTTTGTTATATATTAACGACCTTCCAAAAACAATAAAGGAGCACTGTGTCCTGTTTGCTGACGATGTCTCCATATTAACATCAACTATCAATAATAGTAATGACTTTTAAACATCTAACAGAAACCCTCACTAAAACGGAAAACTGGTTGAGTGACCACAACCTGGAAGTAAATTGTACAAAAACTAAATTAATGGTTTATCACCCACATCAAAAACCATCACTAAACCTAAAAATTAACTTTAATGGAACGGACTTGGAAGTGATTAACGTGTTCACCCTGTTAGGTGTAGAATTTTGACTGATTTGAACTGGAAACCTCATATCTAAAAACTTTGTGCTAAGTTGTCGAAGTATGCTCTCAGAGAAATCAAAAAAACAACAGACGTAGATACTGCACTCACTAACTATTACGCTTACGCCTATTCTTGGCTAAGTTACGGCATAATTCTGTGGGGTAATGGTACCGACTGGGATAATGCTTTTACACTTCAAAAACGTCTGATCCGAATTATAGCTAATATCCAGCAACGAGATAGTTGTAAACCCTTAATCCAGCGATTAAAAATACTTACCGTGCCGTGTATCTATATATTAGAGGTATGAAAATTCGTCCGGAAATACCCACACTTTTTTGTAAAAAGAAAGGATATAGCCACTAGATATGCATCTCGTCATCAAAACAGGCTACTACTACCTACATCGCGCCTCCGACTCCACTCGTCTGGTCCTCTAGTTATGTCCGTAAAACTGTACAATAAGCTACCAGAGACTATAAAAGACATAGAAAGTTATAATACATTCTTGAAACACCTAAAAGAATTTCTCATAAAAAAGTGTAACTATTCTGTAAAGGAATATTTAGAAGACACCGAAATAAATAAAATAAAGGATATAGACGTGATTATATGTATGTATGTATGTAAGAAATAAAAAATAATGATATACACAATAATTAACTCGTAAAATAAAAATTATCTATTATTGATTATAAGTTAAATAAACCTAATAAGGAATAAATAATAAATACATACTACAATAAATAAATACTATACATGCATGATAAATACTCAATTACAATTCAATAGTCCAATTCTATACATAATAAGTATCTATTTAATAAAATATTAATATAAAAAACATGATTATAGGAGTAATTTTTTATCTATTTATTCTGTAATATTAAAAAATGGCCCTTCTTTCTTGCAGTGCCCGCCAGGGCCCTTAATGGTTCGATATTATAGTTTGGTACAAATATCACTACGACTAAATAATAATAATTGAATAAATTCACCATTGAAATAATTTTATAATGTATACACACATAAAACAAATCTTAAATTAGAATGTAGAAAAAGTTATTTATATACTAAGTACAACAAAAATTTATGCGACGCACTGTTTTCGACAGAACTGTAAGTTAAAAATAACGAACGGGACAGAGAATCGGGCTATGTGCCCGATTCTCTGTCCTCTCTCTCTGTCGAAAATGTGTCCTTTTCGGAGCTCATGACTGTGCAACTATTAGAGACAAATAAAAATTATGAAAGGAAATAATGTAGAGAATGTTATTAGCTTTCATTATCTACCTAGTACAACAAAATTTCCTACATCGCACCGTTTTTAAGATAACAGCAACAAAAACTAAAAACATGTTAAGCCCCTCTCCCGGACTCACCTCAAGGGGGGAGGGCTTTTATTTCTATGGTTATCTACTTACTAGTCGTCGGGGCCGCCTTGGTTGTCTACGCCAACACACACTCAACACACCCGATACACACTAAAAAAACTCAAATTACAAAAGCTGTTCGGTTTTCCAAGCGGAGCTGTTCGCCATCCTTGGGGCGTGCCGGTGAGCCCGCGGCAAGGGTCTTACGGATGTGACCGTTTATACGGACTCAATGTCTTCGATTGCGGCTATACGCAACTGTAGCAACACCCATCCACTGGTGAGCGAAATTCACCAGGTAATGGCGAGCTACCGTGGATTCGGAAGCATCCGTTTGGACTGGGTCAGAGGACACACCGGCGTCGCTGGCAACGAGGCGGTGAACCGCGCCGCTGGAGCCCCAGCACGACTCCGCAAAGTCAACGACTACGACGCAGTTCCCACATCACACATCAAACACATTGCACGCACTCAAACACACGACACATGGCAGGAACGTTACACAAGCAAACCACATGGAGCACACCCACGATCTCTTCTCCCCACACTCAAACAAATACACACATTCTTTACCAAAACACCTATAACGTTTTTGCTAACACTACTGTGTACTGTGTACTGTGAGGAGTATATAGATTTCATCTGTCGTATCTGCGTAGGTTCCACATAACAGAAAACGATTTGTGTCCCTGTGACAGTGGTGAGATTCAGGACATCGATCATCTGCTCAAACGCTGCCACAGGTTCACAAACCATCGCATGAATCATATTTTCATTTGCGACAATTTAAAAATTTACCCATACAGTCTGACGGACATTATGACAAAAGAACAGTCGATGGCCTCGCTGACCAAATTTGTCGAATATATTTACTCCAATTTAAAAGAACTCAATGGGCACAATACTATAATATAATAATAAAATAATGATAATACATATACACAAATAAAATAAATATTAAATATATATATATATATATGGCCGTGTGGTTCCCAGCACCAATACAAAAAAGAATAGGACCACTCCATCTCTTTCCCATGGATGTCGTAAAAGGAGACTAAGGGATAGGCCTACAAACTTGAGATTCTTTTTTTAGGCGATAGGCTAGCCAACTTGTCACTATTCGAATCTCAATTCTATCTTAAAGCCAAATAGCTGAACGTGGCCTATCAGTCCGCTCAGGACTGTTGGCTCTGTCTACCCCGCAAGGGATATAGACGTGATTATATGTATGTATGTATGATATATATATATATATATTATGATACAAACATATATATCATAAACCATTTGCGTCATCACATTACCAAGACACTAGCATCCTGGCTTGAAGATGCATCAAATAGCACACAAACCAGGAAGCTAAAGAAAATTTTCCTACAAGTGACAAACAAACATAAAGTGATAACAAATAAAATAAAGTACCTGGTTGACCGAGCTTTGCTCGGTTTTTTGTTTTTGGTAGAACGTGTTTTTTGAAAATTATATTTAGTAGTTTGTTTGAAATGACAACAATTGTGGGAAAAAAACACCTGTGGGACAAGCGGAAATCTGATTATTTTCATGAAGGCTTTCTAGAAATGAGTTCTCTATGCACGAAGTTTGCGAAACCTGACCTGTTTGTATTTGATGTCGATTTTCTTTAAGGTGTTCTTGAGACGAGTCGCGGCTTCGTGAAGTTAGATTGTTTAACAGCGTTCTTTTCCAAGATCTTTTAGGCATTTTTAAGTAAACTCGTGAGTTCAAAAGACACATTTGTCAATAGTTCAAGTAAACAATTGGTTTTCTTGGTCTAACCTCAAATCAAATACTTCTCTGTTTTCCGCGCAGGAAATACGAGGAATTCCGCCATCTATTGAGGAGTAAAAAAACCTTAATAGACACGGATAGCGAATGCATCCGATGGCAAACTTATCTATAAGAAGTACGACAAACGCCATCTATTAATGTAGAAAAACTACTATTGACACGGACGGCGAGTTGCTATCAAATATGAACACATTCGACAAAAGCTTCAGAAAATACCCTAGGAAAATCCCAAAGAAATAATAGCATCACTGAAAAACAAAATAGCAGTATTTACGAACAGATTAATTTCTAGCATCAGAAAGCTCCATCTAAGAGTTTTTTTCTTTTATACCCAATGTGGCCCTCATCGGTCATGGCGTTATAGATGGCGCTGATATAGTTTCTTAAAACGCGGTTTTTAAAATGTTTATTTATCTTGGGAACCGAGCTTTTCTCGAACCTAGGACCTTGATAAATCGATTCCTTGAGCCGAAAAGCCTCTAATCTGTAACTTTCATGAAAATCGTTGGAGCCGTTTCCGAGATCCTGATTATATATATGTTAACGGAAATGTATAAAATCTAGGAATTGCATACAACTCCTGGGAAATGTATACAATTCCGAAGCTATTAAGGTAATGTATAAAATATTGTTTTAAAAATTAATTAATACATACATATCCTGGGAGTTGTATACATTTCCTAGAAATTGTATATAATTCCTATATCGTATTAGGAAATGTACCTATAAAAAGAAGGCTTTCTGTAATAAAATACCTTGTTAATATGAGAATAATATTTTTAGGTTAGGTTAGTTTTTTTTTTTAAAGAAATGATAATTGCTTAGAGTTAAACTCTGACGATATAATAGGTTTTACAATGATGCCCTTTTTCATGCTGCCCTATTTCTAGCTGTTGTTTTTGCTGTGGAAACTTCTTTTAACTCTTTGTAACGTTCATCTTCGATAAGCGGTATTCTTAGCATTTGTTAACATTCTAAATGATGCCCCTCGCCCCGCTATCTCCGCGTACCACCACGGGTTTACATTTCCGATTGCTATTTAGGAAATGTATAGATTTCCTAGGAAATGTGTCTAATATAATTTATTTCACACATTTCCGGGCTATTTTAGGAATTACATACATTTCCTGGGAATTGTATACAATGACGGATTACATAAATTTCCGTTAACATATATACAAGAATTGGTCGTTTAAATATATTAGATAGATTAGATAAAAAAAAAATTACGAAGTCAAATTCACTCATTCTCACCGTAAAAGAATTGGTTACTATTAAAACTAATGCACATAACATCGAAAATTTGTTATTAATACATAGGCACATGGCCGAGGTGGGATTTGAAACTGTCCGTTACGCATCATATTTTAACCAACGACGCGCTGTTTGTCTATTACTCTAAATTCAATATAAATTAAAATTAAATATATTATCCAGGCGTCTTAAATCAAAGTACCTGGGTGACCGAGCGACCGACCTGGGTGGACGTCACAAAAACCAAAAAGTAGTAAAATCAAAAGACATTAAAAAGAAAACCAAAAAATCTCAGAGACCCCATTAAAAATCATAAAAACAAAAGAATCATCAAAACCCAGCAAAAATAAATAGTATCAAAACATAAATCGAACCGTGGAGCTCAGGTAATTTTACTTAATAACCGATCGCTCGCCAACTGAGCCACAGCTTCAAGTGATCGCAGCTGATCGTGGCTGTAAAATTTTTAAGATATTGTTCCAGGTGAACCAGACGACTTTTTAAAAAATGATCCACTTTTATTTGATTGGCCGTGTGAACTGAATCCGCATTTTTTTTCAGGAAGTAAACAAGTGTTCAGTTTTTAACATAGGACAACAAATCACCAATCTGTCACAAAGTAGTCACTTAGACTCTCATTATATGGGAACATTTTCAATTTTGGATTTAACAAAAGTAAGTGAGAGTCATTTTGCTATACATACGTAAGTAATTGTAATCAAGTTCACATCCTTTGCGGAGATAATTCATCAGAAGTCATTGACAGAGCCAGCAGTCCCAAAAAGCTAACTCAATCTGTGTAATTAGTGCCGTATATATTTTTTTTAAATTAAATTTTACAATCCCTTGCGAGGTAGACAGACCCGACAGAACAGAAAAGACTAAAGGCCACGTTCAGCTGTTTGGCTTAATGATTGAAATGAGATTCAAATAGGGGCAGGTTGCTAGCCGATCGCCTAAAAGAATTCAGAATCCCAAGTTTATAAGCCTATCCCTTAGTTGCCTTTTACGAAATCCAAGGAAAAGTGATGGCACTCCATCACTTTTCCTTGGATTTCGTAAAAGTCCTTTTCTTTTTTCTATTGGAAGTAAATTTTGTGAGTCACAAAAGTAAAAACAAACAAAATTTTAATTACTTAAGTATGTTGTCAAATACATAATAAGTAAGTAATTATAATCAAGTTCACATCCTTTACGGAGATAATTCATCAGAAGTCATTGACAGATCCAGCAGTCCCAAAAAGACTGTTAGGCCACGCTCAGCTGTTTGGCTTAATGACAAGAGATTGAATCATCCCACGTGTGAAAGCATATCCCTTAGTCGCCTTTTCACAGGAAAGAAATAGGATGATCCCATTATTTTTTCTCTTAGATACAGATAGACAGACATGAAGAAACAATAAGGTTTCTTTGTTTACTAGGGAACTATCTTAGTATTTTTTAATCTTTCAGAGTAAAGTAGGAGTTTGCATGAGGCCTGTAATATTTTCACCACAAATCGCAACGGGAGCACTGAGTGGAATTGAGGTAATTATGCTGTGGGCAAAAGGATTATAATAAATCTATACGAAGAAGGGACAATTGTATATAATCCACACTTTCACTTCAAGAATAATATATACAATTAAACTTGAAACTTTACGGCCGATTTGACCAAATTTGGCGCAGAGATAGAATTAAAGTTCTTTTTTCCTAGAAATTTTTACGGGAGCAAAGCCACACGCAAATGATAGTTGAAAATATTATAAAAAATAAATATCCCGGGTGTAACAAGATCTATGCCGAATATTTTATGTTTTACATTTATTTTTCTTTGTTGTTATGAAATCATAAATTAACATTCTTCATTCCTTCAACATAAGTTATCAAAAAAAGAAACTAGGTATTTTTCTCAGTAGATAAAATTATTACATTACCTACTGGTCCCTTAGTAACGTAAGTCAATATTAACCAGAGACTTTTAAACATAGCTATTTGAGGTAAGCGGCGTTAGTCTATATCAATCATCCATGTTATAAAATAAAGTATCGTTGACACGTATTTCGTAACACTAGTTTCGAACTTTCTTCGAAGCTAACTCAATCTGTGTAATTAGTGCCGTATATATTTTTTAAAATTAAATTTTACAATCCCTTGCGAGGTAGACAGACCCGACAGAACAGAAAAGACTAAAGGCCACGTTCAGCTGTTTGGCTTAATGATTGAAATGAGATTCAAATAGGGGCAGGTTGCTAGCCGATCGCCTAAAAGAATTCAGAATCCCAAGTTTATAAGCCTATCCCTTAGTTGCCTTTTACGAAATCCAAGGAAAAGTGATGGAGTGGTCCTTTTCTTTTTTCTATTGGAAGTAAATTTTGTGAGTCACAAAAGTAAAAACAAACAAAATTTTAATTACTTAATACTACTATTATGCATATAAGTAAGTATGTTGTCAAATACATAATAAGTAACAAATAAGTTTGACTAATTTTGTTGCAGATGGTGTCTCAGCCCAATGAGCAGACGAGAGCGTACATCACTGCGAGCTGGTCAGTAGACTATCGATTTATTGATGAATTCGAATTGGCGGAATTCTCAAATTCTGTGAAATATTTTCTAGAATCCCCCCTATCATTGATTGTTCAAGTTTAATCATTATCTCAAAGAATAATGAATTTATCAAAACAATGTATAATTTCTTTTACTTTTATAAATTTAGTACAACAGATTTTATGTACATTCACCACTTATAACTGTAGTTCGGTTCTTAATCATAAGTTTCAGCCTGAGGTTTATACAGCTGTTCCCTCTTGGGATGTAGGTTGAAGGAACGCGTACATTAGTACAGCACAAGAATCACTTATATTTATTTCTGTAAGATATATCTTAACACACACTAGATCGGTAAAGCCATATTTTTACGGGCTAAACATACCATATGAACATACCGATAGCACAGATGGGTACCACTTACTTTTTGTGGTCTGTGATAATTATAGAACAACATTATTTTCTCGTATACAATGAGAAAAGACTTTCCAAAATAATACTTAATTTTGCTTTAAAAAAAACCATGAAATATTTAAGTTAACTTTGGTGAAGACTGCTTATTTTTTCAATAACAATTGTGTTTAAGAGATGTGTCCATTAGCGGTAACTTGCTATAGCAAATATACATTTCGTCCAATACCACCAACCACTGAAATTCAATTATCGAGTTTTTGGGGGATCCCGAAAAAAAAGCACAATTTTCATCTGGCAACTCTGGACTAGCTCTCGGAGCCGAAGAGCAGAGCTATTTACCTAAGCTGCATTTTTCCGACGTGGAGTACCGTCATCCGATGCGCCGCGCAATGTTACTCTGCCGCGCCTCTTCAAGAGCACGTTATACGCGTTCAAATGGATAGATGAAGATGTGTGCAAGCGCAAATGTATATTTTTTCAATCCTCAACATTTAAAATCCATTATGCACCACAACCCCACCGCCACCATATGCTATACTAGCTATACCATCGCCTATTACATCGGCGATTATGTGCGCGTACCTTTTAGGAACAAATATAATTTAAGCCTTTTAGAATAAGGTATTTTTATGAAAAGATAAATGAAGCATTCTGCCTTTTTTTAGAATTCAAACAATACGCCGCATTTATCACCTATTTTAACTAACAATTTTGGAAAAATAAATGAATACGTCGAAAATAACACTAAGCACACCTTATTTTAAGTTTACATCGAAAACAAATTTTTTCGACTTTTATTTGTTTTTCCAGTATTATTGTAGTTCACGTGCAACATTGTTATTCGACCTGCTTGAAGTACAAGCTATTGTGTATGCCTCAAAGTTTTATGTTCCAGCCACAGCGACACACACTTCCCTTATATAATATTACTAAGACATTATCAATAATTTTAACAGCTGAAACATAAAAACTTGTGTCAACGAAAGACTATACGAAGAATGTACTATATTCCGGAATTTTAACGGCAACTGCAAGCCAAATCTCTATCATCATTTTAAAGAAATCGAGATTAAGAACAAGGACTACAGTGAATTTGTTGGGAAATTACAAAAATAATGAACCAAAATTCGTGTAGTGTGGACTGTGGACTGACCTACAAATTCTTATATTCTGGCTGCCTAACTAAAGATAACCAAAGCCAAAATTTGTGCAGTGTGTGGACTGTGGACCGACCTACGAGCTATAACTTCAAATGAGCGCGTTTCGACCGTTCCGTTATTGTCAGTTTTTGACGAACACTAACTAATTCGCTTTATTTTGCAAAGTAAAGTAAATCTTCCAGAAAACATGATTGATCATTGATAAACAGTCCACACTTGACACCGCGAGCAGGGCGGTTTACTTGCTAGCGCTCGGTACATATACTTAGAGCCACCTTTATGTATTCATCTTACGGAACCACCAATCCCTATTCTATTTATGGTTCATGTACGATGAGGTATTATTCACCTTGGTATTTTAATTATTTGTAATTAAATTTTTACGTGGATTTTAATCGACTTGGCAAAATATACACGTACAAAAGATTTAATAAAATGACATGTATATAATGCAAACATCACTTTTATTCAATTGAGAGTAGGTAGGTGCCTCTCTTGTTTCATAGGTACATAGGTACATTACATAATATAGTTAAACATAAATATTTTAGAGATAAGTCTTGTCTGTTTTAAAAGGTTTTTAATAAAAAAATCGGGATATTGACTATATTATTTCGATTTCTATGTTATTTAGCCTATTCCAAATATTACATGAAAAGTCTGAAGTCCTTCTAGGATTTTTGACGTAACACTTCAAATCTCGTGACTTTAAAGTAAGCTATGGTCCATTCAGGTATGCAGTGCGGAGTATACTCGCGGTGAAATCTTGCAAATATTTCGGTAAATATTAAAGCATCTATTGTGTTGATAGGGACCCATTTTAAAGCAAGAAAGGCCATGTCCACGTCGCAGTATTTTTTATCTGTCAAAGGAAATTCACAACTTCTAAAGTCAAGTATGAGCAGGTTAGTATTTTTCTTGTCGATTGAACAGATTCTATAGAGTTCCTATTAAAAACCATCTGAAAGCCCATGAGCTGTATCATATACTACTGCTTCCCGGAGGGGTAGACAGAGACTTTATATTTCAACTTGCTACGATCCCAACATTCTTGGTTTGCTTCGTATAAAACTCTATTCATGCAAACTCTTCGGTTTGGGCCAGAATTATTAACCAGATAATATTTATCGTTAACAATAGGTAAGTATATTTTTAGGCGTTCACCGAACAACATTAAAAGGGACCTTAGCCGTATTGCTTAGCCATCATCCAAATGACAGACCAATAAGCTAGACGACGAAGCCGTCCGCTGGTTCCCAGTGGAAAGAAGTAAACAACACTATCTATTTTTCTAAGGTTCTACAACGCAGAATATTCAACAGCAGGGTTGTGGTCGGAGATTAGCTAGTGTGGCTACATCTCTACGCCACAAGTCTCAACAACCAATCACGCGACGCTATCAGTCAAAAACAGGAAAAGTCTAAATCGCGCAAGCAAAGATTTCACGAATTGGAGCGTGTACACGACCTCCGGAGAGCCTAGGAGAACCTTAACTAGGATAACCGACACAACATTGTCGGAAACGCGGTTCTCCAGGCATAAAACCTAGCCTGGCGGAAGATTATCCCTTTAGTAGCGGTAGGGCCGAATCATAGCACCCGCTACACTAGGATATGGCGTATGTGACGCAAGCTAGCGTAGGTACTAAGGAGGCAACTTTCACTTCATGATTATCTATCTAATTTAATATTATATCAAAAGTCTTTTATCGAACAAATTTATCAAAACGGACGCTTTTTCTCGATTGCTATATAATGTTCGACGAATTTATATTTAACTTGTTTCATTAAATGTTACACATTGAACCATTTCATTTACTGTTTAATAACGTTAAAATATCTTCTTCTAATACTTCATTTTATACAAATAAATGACCTGCAATCTCGCTTTAGTTTTTGTGCAAAGAAAATCAAGTGTGTTCATATTCAGAGAACGGAACTCTTACAATATCGTCTACTAAAAACTACCTACTAAATTATTATTATTTATTATAAAATTTATCTCCGCGAAAACTCTGCTGCAATCACACCCTTTTCACGGAAATCTATAAAATTTAAACAAAATCGTCGGCGCGGCGTTCATATTTTAAAGCCCGCTCTACACTCACGCGTCAATCTTGCGAGAAAGCGAGCAAAATTGTTGGCTCACTCTCGTTGACCTCAGTTGCGTGCAACTCAATTGCCAAGGATATCGTATAAGGCGACTAAGGGATTGGCTTATAAGCTTGGGATTCTTCTATTAGGTGATGGGGCATGTTACTAATCTCAATTCCATTATTTTTGTCATACAACTGAACGTGGCCTTTCGGTTTTTTCAAAACTGCTGGGTCTGTCTACCCCACAAGGGCATAGATGTAACAAAATATATGTAATATTTCTTAGCCGACCCAGTACTTTAGCATACAAGTTTAAATGGTTATAAAAATAAAATAAAAAACTAATCGTGCTGTTATTGTTTCAATTCCGTATGGTTCCCGGCAATTTAGAATAGGACTCCCTCTCTTTCCCAGGGATGTAAATAGGTAGGTATGTATAAAAATTAACCATGCATGGAAACGGATAGATAAGTACGTTAATAGAGATACCTATTGACGAAGAAAAAACAAAAAAAATAACAAACAAATGTTATTATTAAATATATAAATAAATTTGTCGATATCCGTAATGTTTTTTTTTATAAATGTCGGTTTGTATATATCAAAGACGTGAGAATTGCCTCCCTGCGCTAAGTTGCTGTAAACAATACTGAGTTACAGTAAATTCTTTGCCCAAGAATAATATTCATACCTGCGATTCTGATGAAGTATACTTTCCTTGGCGAGGATATCTGAATATCGTTTCGGCTCAGAGCCAACAGCGACCTTTGTCGATCACTCCAGTTGCGTTCCAACTCTCTCAACAAGCTTAGGCGAGCGGCTTTTGTTAATAAGCCATTTAGCTCGCCATATTGACCTTTGCTTATTACATCCGTGACACGGGAAATTGCCTGTCAATATATAATAAAATCATATGTATTGTACCTTATCCAACCATTTATTTAAATTCTAACAGCTACCGCTGCAGTCACGTTTAACGTAAATAATTAACGTTTCGTGAAAATTTACTTTTAATACTTACGGCGTTAAAACATATTCATCAAATTTATCTACCAATATTATTACTTTTTAAAAGCTTTTATATACCTCAAATGTTTAAATTTTTTTAATATTAGTATTAATAATTTGTGATTAGTAACGTCGAACGCAACGTAACTTTCTAGTGCTTGACAAATCTTCACCACGTTATTGATGAATTATGGAAACTCAATGTAAATGTAAAGTTTATACCTATTTATATAATTATAAATAATATTTTAGATGAATGAAATAAAAACTTCAAACTTTAAAAATGTGTTAGACAGAAAAGAACCTATACTTGTCATATTTAAATCGATAAAATATTCTTAGAATGTTAAATAAATCTTCTTCTAATAATACAACCAACACTTAATGAGCTGTCAGATTTAAAATAAATGGTTGGATAAGGTATAGTTTATTTTTCAATTTACGCTGAAAATATATACAACTGAATAACCAAGCCAATCATATTTTTACTAAATGAAAAGATGGAAGAAAGTTAGTCTTGGTTATGGTCTTTATGACCACTTAGGATCCATAGACCGTAAAAGCATACTAATATTCCATCTAACGACCTTAACTTCGGAAGTAGTCATTGGTACTTTACCGAGATGGGGTTTCAACCTATACCTATAATAAAGTATATACGAAATTTTCTTTCTATAGGTAGGTAAGGGTATTTGTTTGTTTTATGCATCACGTCGGGCATATTACCGGTTCGACTACCGACGCTCTTACTTACGGAAGAAACTTAGACTATTCACTTTTATATCAAACAAGCTTTCGCCCGCGGCTCCGCCCTCGTGATATGTATCCCATGTCCTTCTCCGTACTCTACACTTTATGTATAAAAATTTATGCAGATCGGTTCAGTGTTTTTGATGTGTAAGACGGACAAAAAACAAACAAATACCCTTACCTATAGAAAGAAGAAAATTTCGTATATACTTTAGTACTTAAAGATAAAGTAGACACTAAGAACATGAATTAAACATTGTTACTTTAAAATTACCTGTTTTGTTCCAAATTTAAATTCATTTTCTTGAAAACTAGGATCCCATACGTGGCGTAAAACGCAGAAGTCAATTTTTATCATAATCCATGTAAATGGATTTTGGACTAATATAAGTTTAGGGACCCGTTTCTTATTAGGATCTCGTTTTCTTTTAAAGAAAAAAGTTTTGGGAAAACCATTCATAAGGTCATACGATTGCTTTGACACTGGTTGCAGTAACTTTTCATCGTTGTGTTGATTTCTCTTTGGTTCCAATTGCCGAAACTTGATCAAGAACTGGTCGAATGATACAGACGATGACTGTGACTGTCCAAGGGAAATGGAATGCAATGGGGTCGTTCTGTTCAATCCCGGGCCACAACTACGATACTTTACCAGCGTTTCTATTTGAGCTGGCCAGTAACGTTTACCCAGTACTCTTACCACGCTTGCCATCTACGATAATTATATATTTTATACATAAGCTTCCATGCCTGGTAGCGAATTAAAACATAGGATATGCCAACTGTTTCTCTTCCTGTACAGCTTGTAAGTCAATCAAGCAAAATCTTATAACTTAGGCTTCTTCATTTAGGCAATAGGCTAGTAACTTGTCGCTATTTGAATATATTCATTGAAAATAATTTAGCCACACAGCTTTAATAGCAGTTACAGACAGTACCTAAACTTTGTCTACCCCATAAGAGATAAAGACATGATTATATGAACGTATGTTTTATGCATACAATACAATAATTATAATATTAACTAGCTGTCCCGGCAAACGTTGTTTTGCCATATAAATATTTTTACGTAATTTCGAGTTAAAAAAAATGTTAAGGGTGGACAACCCTTAACACTTAGGGGTATGAAAAATAGATGTTAGCCGATTCTCAGACCTGAATATGCATGCAAAATTTGGTTAAAATCGGCAAAGCCGTTTCGGAGGAGTACGGAGACAAACATTGTGACACGAGCATTTTATATATAAGAAGAAAGATTATGATTCAAAACAAATGTGGGGGAATGACAATTTCCTCTAGTTAGGAAGTCCTTTGAAGAGAGCAACGAAATAGGTTCTTCAACTTCGTTCTTATTACTATGCTTAAATACGAGTAGGGCCACTGGTTGGCTTCTTCAAAACATGACCTGACCAGGTATCGAACCAGGCACCTGGATTTCAAACCACTACGCTAAACAGGCCGTCTTACCTAGTTAGATACTTACTTAGGCATATATGATTTTTCACATCACGTCTAATGTAACGCGAATATTGCATTTAAAATCGCCTTATTCAAATTACAATCTCCCCATTGCGCCCTTTGAAGAAATTAATTTAAGTAAGATAACAAAAACTTGAAAAATTTCCCATTTTTTGTTATATAAAAGTGTACGTTTTTGAGTTTTGTTTATATGATAGATGAAATTGTCATAATAAAAATCTATGGTATTTGTAAACTACTTTTACAAAGGTTTACTTTGTGGAACTAATTGTGTATCTATTATACATGGCAACAAGTAAATTTTTTAAGCCTGTTAATAATTTTTCTGGACAACTTTACTGTTAATGCTTAATGTTAAATTGATGCCTATATATAATTTTCTAAAAATAACGAAAGCAAGGCCGACACACAATACATCACGCCACACACCACTGCACTTTTTCGGAGAGGCAAGCGGAGCCTACATCTTTATCTTTCCGCTGGCAATGATCCCTGCATACGTAGGTACTTGTTTGCTTCATCAATTAATCTTTTTACGAAAGCTGTTAGTTTAGAGTATTCTTACCTCTAACCTTCTCCCAGAATGTCCATCGCAAAAAAAGAAGAAGATCATTAAATCTATAATAAATCTATATTAATACTATGTGTTTGTTAGTCCTTCTTTCACGTCACCACTGAGTGAAATTTTGCAATCATACTTTAGTGTGGAGTACGGAGAAAAACATATGTTACTTGCCACGCGGAAGGAGCTGCGGCGAAAGCTGGTCAACATTATTTAAATGTTAAAGAATATGCTGACTAGGTAATCAATGCACAACCCAAACCGCTGTGTAACCAATGGTATGTCAATTCTGTAGTCTAGAGGTCTGCCTCACTAAGAGAGGATTTCCCGAATTACCACGGGAACGGAATTTTTCGTTCCACAAGATTTGCGGACTCTCGTAAATAAAATAAAAGTAGTGTCGTGTCATGGTATATGAATAAGTAACTCTCGGAAGAACTTAGATACTGTATCAGGCACATATTCATCACAAATCGAGCTTAACAAACAAGAACACCTTGTGACGAAGAGACGTGAAATGTCTCCTTTGTTAGTGGACTTATTCTTCAATGCCAAAAATCACAGATATATATATAATACTAGCGACCCGCCCGGCTTCGCACGGGTGCAAAATTCGGAAAAAATTATACATAAAAACCTTCCTCTTGAATCACTCTACCTGTTACAAAAAACCGCATCGAAATCCGTTGCGTAATTTTAAAGATTTAAGCATACAGACAAACAGACTAAAATAGCGACTTTGTTCTTTACTATGTAGTGATACCTTAGTATATAAGCTGTTGATTAATCTTTATAATTCGTGCTTTTTAATTTCATTTCTTTATTAAATAATTGCCATATTATTAATCGGACTTTGTGGTTTAAGTTACCATCGCCATATAAATCAAATTTAATCAATAAAATATTAATTCTGACAATGTCTCAAAAGCTGATAAAAATTCATATTATCTTGTTTTCGTAAAATAATCTGTTAAATAAAAAAAATATCTTATTAATCCATGCTACCTGGGGGATCATTGTGAGATAGGCATATCCTAGTAGGTATAGCTATTTATGTACAATATATACTAATATTATAAAGCTGAAGAGTTTGTCTGTTTGTTTGAACGCGCTAATCTCAGGAACTACTGGTTCGAATTGAAAAATTATTTTTGCGTTGAATTTACCATTTATCGAGGAAGGCTATATTTAGGGTACCTAAGTATATAACATCACGCTGCAACTATAAGGAGCAAAGAAAAAATGGAATATGTGAAAAAAAGGGGTAAATTTAAAAAAAAAAAAATCATCTTTGAGGGTTTCAATGATGCTAGCTAGACAGCTATTAATTATTTAATAGGTAGGTAATACTTTTACAAGCCAATATTTATGAATGCGACAATGTATAAATAACTACGACAATAAATTATTTTAAGTATAGGTTAATAATTATATGTTTTTAATAAATGTGCCGTGTGGTTCCAGGCCCCCATAAGAAAAAGAATAGGCCACTCCATCTCATTCCCATAGACGTAATGGATGGATGATGTAAAAGGCGACTAAGGGATAGGCTTATCAACTTCGGATTCTTCTTTTTAGAGCATTGGTTAGCAATCTGTCACTATTTAAATCTCCATTCTATGATTAAGCCAAACAACCAACCTAGTCTAGCAATCAACAGTCTCTTTAAGACTGTTGGCTCTGTCTACCTCGCAAGGGGTATAGAAGTGTATGTATGTTTTAATAAATTAGCTGATATCGTACCATAACAACTCAGCTTAACTATCAATCAATACATATAATAAACATAAACAACAATTGTCTGTACACACATACATACATATGGTCACGTCTATATCCCGCAATATTATATATATATATATATATATATATATAGTCTGTACATTGAGTATATTTTCAAAAATAAATATTTATAACGATCAAGAAATAATAAGAGAGTACATGAATTTGAAAAAAAAAATGTGTCTGTTTGTTTTTACAAGCTAATTTCCGAAATTACTGAACGGAGTCAAATGAAACGTTCTGTTTTATAGCTCTTATAACCAACATATAGGATAATTTATTTTGAAACCTGGAACAGCTGATATTGAACCATAATAACTCAGCTAAACTGTAGGAAATATTGAAATGACGTCTAAGCAAAAGTTGTTCAACCTGATGAACATTTTGTGTTGGCATATAAAAATTGAAGATCTGGAACACCTGATGCAGAATCATTATAGACCAGCTAAATCAGCCGAATTATGGAAAAGACGTCTTAACAAATGTTTTTCAAATCAACAACAAAAATTAAAGCTACACGCGTAGGTACACCAGATAGTGAAATCTAAGAGATTGATTCATATCAAATAATTTGTGTTATCAAAACGCAAACTGATTTATACAAAAATATATTTTCATATCAGTACAATTTCCGACGTGATCCAGGTAAGAAGATTTCATTTTCTATGCCTATATTTATTTACTGATTTTATTTACTTGATACTTTTACCTTTATGTTAGTTTGAAACAATTTAAGTTGAACTCTTATTTTAGCGTTGAACATTGTAACATACATACATACTCGTATACCTATTCAAGTCTATATCCCTTGCGCGGAAGCCAGAGCCAACTGTCTTGAAAATGTCACATTGAGCTGTAAGGATCAGGATTATTTTGTACCAATGTATAACACATTAGTGACAATTTGAGTTCACACGAGCGGAGCCACGGTCAAAAGCTAATTACATAAAAGTATAGGTACTTCCCAGTAGATGGTTGGCGCCCAAAATTTGAAATGTTAATTTACTGATAGTGATAGCGCATCAACAACATAACTTTCGCAAAATTACGCATTTGATTAGTCAACAATTAAATAACCAAGTCTTTTTTTATTTTATAACCGGCTTTTTGAGAATATATCAATCTTCAGGCTTTTTCCGCTTTTACCATAAGTAAGGTAAGTAAGTTTATGTAAATATTCTTTTGGACTATTAATCTGCTTACCGCCATTATTAAGTCACAGAACGTAATAGGATTCAGTCCTGAATAAATCTATTGTAATTAATCTAATAATTTTACAATCATAAAATTTCACTTAAAAATGTACAAATGATGTTTTATCGAGTAAGTACCTACATAATATTTTCAGTGCAATGTTGACTTTGGCGACTTTGCTGGGTGTGGCGGCGTTGGCCTCGCTGGGTACTGCCTGCACTCCCACTGCGACCACAGTAAGCGGCACCCACGCGCCTGCTATAGTCTGCTCTGGAGACTTGATCTTCTCTGATGATTTTAATGAGTTCGATCTGGAGAAATGGCAACACGAGAACACACTAGCTGGTGGTGGTGTAAGTATCTTTTCGCCAACATATCCGATGTTCTAAAATAATCTTTTCCAGAGGCATCGCTCCCCAAAAAATCTCCAAAGTAATATAAGGAAAGTAGTCTAGGTTTACTACAATTTACTTAAAAATAATATAATTTTTGAGCTGCTAAGTATCTAACTAAGTAAATTGTTAATTATCGTTACCAAAATGAAACAGGAATGTGCAGTTTTATAGTATCGTAAACAGAGCTGTGTCTGCACATTAAATAAGTATTTTTCGAAAAAAATTGTTTTATGCATAATTTGTATGGTACTGAAATTGAAAAATTTTAGAATTTTCGCCTATTTGTCGGTTTTATCTGTTTGCGATGGAATCAAAAACGGTTTGAATTTCGTCAATATACAGCCAAAAAATCCGATTTTCGTCAATATACAGCCAAAAAATTCTCGCATGTGTATGTGTATTTAGGTATGAAATTATTTAACTTCTACGTTTTGCCACTTTACTGTTGTCAAATTTGTCGATTCGTCTAAAAACCTGACTTGCCCAATCATGGTCAATGTGGCCAGGATGTAACGAGGACGAAGCCAGGAGGATGATAATGGGTGACTATTGCCAATTTACAACATAAAATCTCTACTATCCTTACGAATCTCTTGTCTATCAGTCTGTTACCGATTTTATAAAATTAAGTACCAATAAGGATAGAGTTAAACGTGAGGATGAACATTTGGACATAATTTTAATTGCCATAAAGAAAACAAGAGGACGAAGTCGCGGGCAAACACTAGTAAGCCAATAAGACTCAACGTGCTGAGAGTATTTAAGTCTACAGGGTTTTATTTTTTAAATAAATAAAAATTATTTAGCCTTTATATTTTTATTAAATTTATTGCTTATCAAAATTAGAATTAAGATTGTATAAAACAGATATACTGATGACTGCATTTGATTATCGTCGTCGTAATCGTCAAATTGTTGATTTATCGGCACAATTGGATGAAAAAAGTTAAGCTCTATCGGTTACTTAGCGAAGTTTTCAAGAAAAAAAGAAAAAAATAAAATTATATCTAAATGAGGAAATCTATGTAGTCCCTACTTATCTTACACAGAAATCCTCCTTGCAAATAAATATTTTGTCTTATATTTTACAGCACGTTGAAAATTTCGTTTCACACATACTGTGATAATATAGTAAATTACACATACCATTAAGTTATCAAAATGATCCTCAATTAGTAATCCTTAAAACGAAGAATATTTTTTTTTACAGAACTGGGAATTCCAGTACTACAGCAACAACCGCACAAACTCATTCGCTCATAGCGGGCTATTATTTATTAGACCGTCACTGACGTCCGACCAATTTGGAGTTCCGTTCCTCAGCAGTGGACACCTGAACATAGAAGGGGGTGCGCCAGCCGATAGGTACCTACTTCATTAATTTTGTTACTGGCCATTTTATACATGTAGTTCTTAGATACCTTAATTTGGATTGAGCCATTGTACTTTTTCACCTTTATTATTTACGAGAACACCCGCAGATAATTACAGTACCTTATTAATTTCCATGACGCTTAAGTATTTCCAAAGATTATCCCCACAAAAAACAAACAATCAAAGTTATAAATCTTACCTATACTTATAAATTTTTAGCCTCAAGTGATTTATTTACATTCTCATAACGTCTTCAATTGTTTTATAAATTTAGATGTACGAATCCACAATGGTGGGGTTGCGAGCGTTCTGGCTCCCCTTCAAACATCCTCAACCCTGTCAAGAGTGCAAGAATCCGAACTGTCAACTCCTTCAGTTTCCGCTACGGACGCATCGAGGTCCGCGCAAAGATGCCTACTGGCGACTGGCTGTGGCCAGGTAACACACTACAACTTATTTATGGGATTAAATTAACCGACATCCTTAAGGTATCAGATACAATGCCGTTTTGTCGGTACTGTATATATAGATTTTTTTAACCGACTTCATTTTCACTAAGTACCTCTCGTTTAATAACATCCATGGAAAAGAGAAGAAGTGGTGCTTTTCTTTTTTTTATTGGTGTCGGGAACCACATGGCACTACAATACAAAACATACTCACAAAACTTTTAAACTTAAACATGACTGAGGGTTGTACGAGTAAAACCGCGGACACCGTAGGTACTACTTCTATGGAGTTTACAAGCTGCTCGCAAAAATGATAGTTAAATATTGACTTTTAAAATTTTATTCCAGCTATCTGGTTGATGCCAGCTCACAACGTGTACGGAACCTGGCCGTCGTCCGGCGAAATCGACCTCGTGGAATCACGCGGCAACCGCAACATGTTCATCAACGGAGTCCACATCGGTGTCCAAGAGGCTGGCTCCACTCTCCATTACGGACCATACCCTGAATGGAACGGCTGGGAAAGAGCACATTGGATCAGAAGACAGATTCCAGGATGGAACGAAGGTTTCCATCGCTATCAATTAGAATGGACACCAGGTAAAATAATTTTCTACGCGCAAAATCGCGAGCGCAATCTAGTAAGACTAAGTATACTGCAGACTGATTCGGCAATTGGGGTAGGGTAGGATGATGATATCCATAATACAAGTAGTTTTCATTTAAATATCTCACAACTTATTTTCTTGTCCTTAGATTTCATCAGATTCAGTATTGATGACGTCGAACTCGGACGGGCTACCCCTGGAAACGGCGGTTTCTGGGAGTATGGAGGTTTCAACAGCAACCCTAATGTCCTTAACCCATGGAGATATGGAAGCAAGATGGCGCCCTTTGACCAAAAGGTAATGATGTGAAATACTAATTCATTAGAATGTGCCCAAAATAACAAGTCTACCTATCACTTGCTGTAGCGCATTAACGAGTGTATACTTATAAATCAACAAGGACTTTCAAGGTGCCGTGTAGTTCCCGGCACCAATACAAAAAAGAATAGGACCACTCCATCTCTTTCCCATGGATGTCGTAAAAGGCGACTAAGGGACAGGCTTACAAACTTAGGATTCTTTTTTAGGCGATGGGCTAGCAACCTGTCACTATTGGAATCTCAATTCTATTATTAAGCCAAATAGCTGAACGTGGCCATTCAATCTTTTCAAGACTGTTGGCTCTGTCTACCCCGCAAGGGATATAGACGTGACCATATGTATGTATGTATGTATGTAGGACTTTCAAATAGGTGTGTGGCTAAATCTCAACGCCACAAGTCGCAAAAACAAAATCACGCGACGCTATCAATCAAAATTTGTTAAGAGACTAAATCGCGCAAGCAAAGATTTTACTGATTGGAGTATATATACAACCTCCGACACAACACCTAGCCTAGCGGAAGATCTTCCTTTTGATTTCGGTTGAGCAAAATCATCCCTCCCACTACAGGTGCATAGATAATTTGAGTAAAATAGTCGCGATATCTATTCTTATCTATTATCTATCATTAGATTAATGAATACGTTAGCTTGTTAATATCACTTTCCGAATCCACAAAATACTTTATTACTTATCCATTAAAAATATATTTTATCATGTCATGTGAATATTCAATAAAAGTTTCTAATTCTAGTTCTATATCATCATGAACGTAGCGGTTGGCGGTACCAACGGCTTCTTCCCAGACGGTGTTTTCAACCCTACTCCTAAACCTTGGTCAAACAATTCGCCTCAGGTAAGTTTATAAATGTCTTGACTAGGTTCTGCAAAAATGCAGTGGAAAACACACGATATCAAAGTCGTAGCATAAAATGTCGCTTAATTAATGAGGCTACTGCACGAGAGTATGTTCTGGTACTCGAGTAACAATATCATGACCCGAATTTATTTAATTCAACAGGCAGCGACGGACTTCTGGAATGGGCAAGGAAGCTGGCTTCCAACATGGAATTTGAACGTCAACGATGGCCAAGATGCTTCGCTTCAAGTGGACTACGTTAGAGTGTGGGCCCTTTAAAAGAACTCTATGGACAAATAAAACATTACGTATCTAATCTGACTTTCAAAGTACCTAAGACCTTTAATAAATAAAATATAAGATACTTAACTTTTCGAATTTTATTGCATAAAAGTGGTTTTCATCAGGTACATAACATACTTATTTAGTTTCCTCAGAGAAATTCCAAACATCAGTACTTTTACAACAACATAACATTTTAATCCATATGGTAAAATCTTGGACTCATATATTGCGGAGGCCTGTTGGTGGACAAAGGGGTAGAAGTTGACATCATGTACGTAGGTATTCGCCTTTTGTCAGGAAACGGACTGATCCTAGAGTAATATCGCCTTTCAATAACCTGAAACACAAGATTTTTTTTAAACTAGCTGTGCAAATTGCACGTCTGTCAATAGAATAAAATTAAATAGATATAAAATAGAATTCCAAATCTATATAAAATTCAAAATACATGCAGATAGTCACGTCTATTATATCCCTTGCGGGGTAGACAGAGCCAACAGTCTTGAAGAGACTGAAAGGCCAACAGTCTTGAAGAGACTGAAAGGCCACATAACTACAGCTGTATGATATTGAGATTTAAATAGCGACAGAAATTTAAATAGCGAAGAAAGATATGGAGTGGTACTATTCTAAAGTGCCGGGAACCACACGGCAAGTTTAAAAATATCATGACATACCTTATCAAAAAATCTCGTCAGTTTCACAGAGTTGGTCGTACCTGGTGCAAGTGATCTAAAGGAACAAGTAATATAAATGTTTGTATAATAAGATAAATACCTTCTCTTCAGACAGACTCAACATTCTGTATCACAGATAGGAAATAAGTGTTAAGACTCGAAGAGAAATGATGTTGTTCAAAAAGCGAAAATTTTAGGTTATGGCTTGGGACTAGTTGACTGACACTGACTGGAGAAATACTAGTTAAAACACCTCAATAATTTTTCACTTTCAAATGTATGGCTATCAAAACTTTCCATTCATATAATTACGTCTATATCCCTCGCGAGGTAGACAGAGCCGGCAGTCTTGAAAGACTGATAGGTCACGTTCAGCTGTATGGCGCAATAATGGAATTGAGATTCAAACAGTGACAGGTTTCTAGCCCATCGCCCACAATAAGAATCTCAAGTTTAATAGCCTATCCTTAGTCGCCTTTTACGACATCCATGGGAAAGAGTTGGAGTTGTCCTATTCTTTAATGTCGGGAATAACACGGCACACACTAAATCCACCATAAAATATATTTATCGTGAAATACCTACTTAGAAAGTAAAGAAAACCCCATTGGGATAAGTCCGCCATTGTCCATATTCTTCTAATTCCAATGATTCTATTTTTATTACATTTGTTTTTATGTGCAATTAAGAGTTTACAAACAAACAAACTTAGTGTTGGTTGAATTAAGTTATAGACTGTTATTTTACATACTTTTATACTTTATTAATGATCTAGTCTGTATCTTTACATTGATATAGGAATCAAAAATTACCTGGCTTGATGGCAGTTTACAAATATTTCATCAGCGCCACACTGCTCCGCAATGCTGCTTGCTAGTCGCCTGTACTGATTCTTCCTTTGTTTCTCTTCAGCCAAATCAAACTTTGTGCCAATGACTAGTATTGGTATTTGAGTAGAACCTAAAAACTGTTCGGGATCAACATCTACGTGCTGAAGTGTGGCATTGGAACTGTCCTGATTCAAAATCTCTGATAGCCATTTCTGCAAATTTATCTGGCTTTTCCTATTTGTTAAATCATGAACTAGGATAATTCCTGAAAACATAATATCAGATTTCGATATAGTAAAATAAATTCTTAGGGGACACATAATATATACTCACATCTCTTAAGAATAAATATTTAAATAAGTGCCAATTTATAAATGCTCAGTCATTTAAGGTTAGTGTGTATAATCGCCAAAATCACAAAAAGCTTCGACGAAACTAAACCTTTAGAAAGAGAACCTACAATAGTGCGCTATGGACCTCGACAACGAAGCCAGAGGTAGAAAACACAACTTGGGAAACATAAATAAGGCAAAAAGATTACCTACGTATTTGAACTAGGTATTTACCATGAGTAGGCTGATAGAAGACATCTCTAGTATTCCTATGACCATTAGAACCACCCACGTCCCAAAGTTCCACGAAAAAGGTGTTCTGCGCCTGAGTTCCTTCCTTGTACTTGTGTAATTTTACTTCGACAGAACATCCAACAGTCCAACCGGGAGAAATCAGTGGCTTATTGTGTGCTACCAAATAAGTAAGAGACGTTTTTCCCACCCCTAAAATCAAATCAAATATTATAACTATTTCCACTGTATTTGCAATCATTAGCCAAGGGAGAAAATCATAATGAAGCAAAAAAATGCATTCTCATTCAATTGAAAAACCTTAAGGGATAAAAATCTTTCGCTAGTGAAAATTTTTATCTAATATATCTATATTAATATAATCTATATTAATATATATTTACTTTTGCATTTATATTAATATTATAAATGCAAAAGTAAGTTTATTTGTATATAAATTTCAAAGAAATCGTAAGAGTTTTTTCGAAAGCACGAGAACAAATATTACTCGTTTAATAGTATAGGATGGTTTTTCTGACGTCCACCGAGCACCGCTCGGTCACCCAGGTACTATTAAATTAAGAGTCTGGCGATGAAGCCAATACGGTACTTTCCATCCCGGTTAAAACTTTAACTCCTGTGGAAGAATATGAGCTCGGTTATAAGCCAGTACATATTCTTATCTATGGGTATAAACTAGTACATATTATTTTAAATGCTATTTTTGCAACTTCTCTGTACATACCCTAGAGCAGTGATTCCCAAAGTGGTCTATATCGACCCCTAGGGGTCTATGACAACCAGCAAGGAGATTACGTCAGCGAAAAAAAATTTGGAGGTCCATGAAATGAAAATGAGGGTCCACCATAGTGGAAATCAACACATACACTGATAGTACCTATTTACTTACATCGTACTATCTTATAATATCATAACATGTACATTATTTATAAAAGTACCTATTAAGTAAAAAATGTTTTATATATGTTTATAAAATTGGGTAAGTTGAAGGTTACAGGAAATCAACATCAGGTAAGTAGGGGGTCTACCCAACACGGAAAAAAAAATAGCAAGGGGTCTACGTCACAAAAAAGTTTGGGGAACTCTGCCCTAAAGTATAGACTACTTTAAACATGCCGCCAAATACCTATCATTTTCGTTTTGTAATGTTGCCAATCCACTAGCAAGTGTCATGGCGGCGGTCTTGTTGGCATACATTAGGTTATACGGTGATTTATTATCTATTATGGCTAGATACGCTAAACAGTGATCATTATTAAAGTGAAAATATATAATAATTTTTATTAATTACCAGAATCGCCAAGAACAACTACTTTCACTTTCTCAATTGCAGCCATTTCTGAAATACAACAACACGGTAAGTCTATTTTGATTTTTATTAAAATATTGCCAACATTATGAAACCAATTATCAATGTTGCCATTGTCCAGTGTTTGTTATTTAGGAATTAAAATCTTACGAAGATATTGATATTTAAAAACTGCGGTTTTCTATTATTAATACATGAACAGATACGAATATGCTATCGCTAGAAAAATAATATAATTAGAATCCAACAAGCACGTGTAGGTAGAAAGAAAGAAAAATCTTTATAACTAACAACGTAACCGACAACGGAACGTAACCAAAACGAACGAGACGTTTTGACAGCCAGCTTTGCACAATGGCTAGCTACTCTGCTTGCACTTTAATTTTCTACAAAGTAAAATCAATAATAAATAATGCGTCCGCCATTGTATAGATTTTCGGTACTGTGTATTTATATCATATTATTCACAGAATAAAATGCAACGATTTAACCAAATATACATCGAATTATGGTAGTAATCCTTTAAAATGTACAGCAAAAGCATATTATTTTTTGTGTTTCTACTTGTAAAATCAGTGTATCTTTACTGTGCTACATACAATGGACAAATATGTAGAAGTTATACCATCGGTTTAGTGTGGTACAATAGCACCGGTGGACTAGAAAATGAAAAAATTACGGCAGGATTATGGAAAGAAATGATTTCTACTCTAAAAGAACCTTGCAGGAGTAGAGCAGAAAAGTTACTATGTGCTTATGCATTCCCAAAGTGCGTCCATAGAGATGGCACTGGTAATATACCTTTGCCACTATGCTTTGAAGATTGTATGGCTGTTAAAATGCAATTCTGTTACAATGATTGGGTGGTAATTGAAGAACAGAAACGACGTGGAGTGTTTTTTGAGTCACGCGGACATTTTCGGTTTCCGGAATGTGAAGAACTTCCCAAATTTTCTGGAAAAGGGTCTCACGCTACATGTAATAATGCAGGCATAACTGATATGGACTACAGCCAAAGAACAACAGATTGTTACAGAGGTAATGGTCGCTTTTACCAAGGGACCAAGAATGTAACAGAAACCGGACTCAGTTGTCAGCCATGGGAGTCACAGTTTCCTCATCAACACACAAGACCTCCACTTGTATTTCCAGAAATACAAAACTCCACAAATTATTGTAGAAATGCGGGAGGTGAAGAAAAAAAACCTTGGTGCTATACCATGGATGCTAATGTCAGATGGGAGCACTGTGACATACCTTTATGTGCCAACTCCAGTGAAGAATTTGATGATATAAATGGACCAAATATAGTTATGGAAAATTATTTTACTCCTACATTTGTTTTGATTTTGTCGCTAGGAGGGCTTGGATGTATTTTATGTATAGCATCAGTTGCATTACTGTGTCATTACTTTCTTAAAAATCATTATTCAAAATGCAACATGTCAAATCGAAGAAATTTACAGAACACAGACATTGATTTAGATAAATTACCAAGCAATATGGCTTACCATACAACAGGAGCACAACTAAATCCCAAATTAGAGAAATTAGAATTTCCCAGGAATAATATAATTTACATCAGAGACTTAGGCCAGGGAGCTTTTGGAAGAGTTTTTCAGGCGAAAGCACCTGGGTTAGTACCTGAAGAAGAATTTACACTAGTTGCTGTTAAAATGCTAAAAGATGAAGCTTCTCATGACTTACAGTTAGATTTTGAAAGAGAAGCTTGTTTGCTTGCTGATTTTGACCATCCTAATATTGTGAAACTGTTAGGTGTATGTGCTATTGGAAGACCTATGTGCTTACTATTTGAATTTATGGGCAAAGGAGATTTAAATGAATATCTGAGAGCTTGCAGTACAGCTACAAATTTTCCACCTGCAGTTGAAAATAGGGAAGATCTAAGACTGCTAGCTTCTCCATTAAGTCACTTAGATTTGTTGCACATTGCAAGGCAGATAGCCTCTGGAATGGTTTACCTTTCTGACAGGAAATTTGTTCATAGGGATTTGGCTACAAGGAACTGCCTAATAAATGATGACATGGTTGTAAAAATTGCTGATTTTGGGTTATCTCATAAAATTTATTTGCAAGATTATTATAAAGGTGATGAGCATGATGCCATCCCAGTGAGATGGATGCCTTTAGAAAGTATTCTGTACAATAAATATACTTTAGAATCCGATGTGTGGGCATATGGTGTATGTCTTTGGGAAATATTTTCATTTGCCCTGCAGCCATATTTTGGTATGACTCATGAAGAAGTTGTTAGATTTTTAAAAGATGGGAATGTTCTTGCTTGCCCTGATAATACGCCCAGATGTGTTTATGATTTGATGAAACAATGTTGGAACCATCACCCTAGTGATCGCCCAAATTTTAGATTTATTTATCAAACATTGGATAATATACAAATAATTCTGGAAAGAACTCATACTGAATAATTTTGTGTACAATAGTTTATAGGTGAACTAAAAATATCTGAAGTTTTCAATGATAATGCTCTGGCCAAATGAGTATTTGGGATACTTTCTACCTGATTTCTAATGACATTTTATAATAACATGCAGCTGTTTAAATTATCTAAAACAGTAATTTTTTATTAAAAATTTTTTTGTTATGAACAGAAAAAAAATGGCACCTAAAATCTGACAAAACAATCCCCCATAAAGCCAGACTAAAATTTAATTTAATAGCACCCCTATGTCAACTACTATGAATATCTTGCCCTTATATTTGTTATTATGAAGCATATTAATGTATTGTTAAAAAATTCGGCAAGAAGTATTTAGTCTTAATTTTATATGATTAGTTTGTGACAAAATAAAAGTTGTCCATGTTTTTATCTAGGTGTGAGCAAGTAGATTATTATTTATTGTATACATTCAAGTGTAATCATTGTCAATTTTATTGTAAGTAAAATGATGTGACTTTCTTTGAGTTTTAGGGTTTTCATCCTGATGGATATTATTAGTCATAGAAATAAGGTGTTATCTACCTTATCTGATCCATTGGTTGAATATGATTGTTTAAGAATGTAAGTGTACTTATGCTTAGATTTATTAATTATACAAAATAACTCCTACCTACCATCATGTTTATTTTTTTTTATTAAAAAAATATAATAAGAATTATCATTCTAGATTTACATGTCATAGCAACAAAATTTTTGTTTATCAACAACTGTAAGTTTGAATTAACACAAGAATTTGGTTTTATGCATAAGCTATTCCTTGCAAGCTATTGATGACTTTACTTACAAACGTCTTTAGTAGACCCCAGCTTGCTTTGAACTTAAAGCTGCTACAAGATTACAACTTTAATAAGTTTAAATGTACCTAATTTGAATTACTGGAAATCATTTTATAATATTTGTTTTCTGTCCATGTTTAATGTGATTTAGACAAGTTATACTGTTTATTACGCTCATGTGTTATAAGACTGATTTTCGTTACTGTATAAGTTCACTTATGGTAAAATGTTTTAAGCACACTTTTTTAGAAGTATTTTATCTATTAATGTATGTAAATGGGAGTACACGCGAACATGCCGTTTTTTTTTCCTGACGTTTTGACTATTATATCATTAAACGCGAAAGTTGAAAAGTATTTAGCCTTTTTTATTATGCCATAAAAAGACGTATGTAGTCTTACTTATGATTCCTTACTGGGTAGGTACCACAAAGCAAGGAAGTCACACACCCACCCGGTCTGAGCTGACCTTGCCAAATACCATTTGTCCAAGTTATACAAGACCTATGTTTGTCGTGAAAAAATGCTGCTGAACAAGTTTGATATTTAGGTATTTATGTTAAATACAGCAAAGTTTGCTTTTAAAACCTAAGGGTCGGCCGCAAGCCTGGTCTGTTGTCTGGCGGAAACTGAGTGTTTTACAGTAGAATAAGATATTGCCAAAACTGTTTGTACAAAAATAAATTATACTATTTTTTGTATTAACGGCAAATTATTAACAAAAATCAATTGGGATTGCAATTTTGATATTGTCTTAGTGTCTATACTGACATCATGTACTGTATAATTAATTTATTTAAACGCATTGTTTTACCATTAAAAATATGTTGATTTAATTAAACATTTTATATTAATGAAGTGTTTTCAATTCTGCTCTAATCCTATAAAAGCATCACACCATAGGCGATTCATTAGCTATGTTTTAACACAGCCTGTACAGCAAATAAAAGAACGAACGAAGAATAAGGAGTCCTTTTCGTATTATAAAACACCTGCAGATAATGTACGATGATGATTATATTTTTAACGATAAAATATTTTTTTATGATCTGTTCAGTACTTTCGAAGATTGGCCCTTGTATGCAAACACAATCAAAATAAGAAACTTTACCTCTTTATTATATTAGTAAACCTACCTAGATCGAATAAATTAATTCATACTATCCCAATGGCTCCATAGATACTCCTGCTACAGAAGTACCAACAATGACTGAAGAGCGACTCGTCACCGAGGTGCCTAGCAGCCTGAAGCAACTGGCCCGACTCGTGGTACGAGGCTTCTATACGATCGAAGATGCCCTCATTGTAGACATGCTGGTCAGAAACCCCTGTAAGTTCATCTTGTATGTGAAATATAAATAACTAGCTTTTGCCCGCGGCTTCGCCCGCGCAAATGTATTTATATTATAAGGATACGCCATAAAATTTCACCCATTTTTTTATCCCGTATCGTGCGGGGCTGTTTTATGTTTATATTTGGTTTAAATTCATATGGCTTCTCCCGTCTTGTCCCGTCTCTTCTCGTTCTGTTCCGTCCCGTCCCAACCTGTTGTGTCCCGTCCTGCCCCGTCCAGGCCTATCCTGTCCCATCCCATCCTATTTAGTGCCATCCTGCTTTCCGCAACTGATACGTATTTTTTACTAACCAATATTTAAGACTTCTCGCACTTCGACACCTATCACTATCAAAAATATCAAATCTAATCAACAAATCAAAAATTAACTGAAATAGAGAGTAAAATAAGTTAAATAAGTCAAGTTAAAAGTTAATGAATCAAACGAATAATAATTTCAAATAAAATATTTTTAGTGTGTAATATGTAGTTTCGCGTATGTCCGCTAGGGGCGCTGCTAAAATTACACGATAAATTAAAATATTTTACGCTACCTAGCTAAATGACGGTAACGAAACCATAGCGCGATCTATCTCAATGCCAACGCCATCTATCGAGCATCGAGACAACTCGTGATAGTTAATAGAAAATAAAATTCGGGTGTTTTATTTATGCATACCGATTACGCCGAGATTTGTGGACCGATTTACGTGATTCTTTTTTTGTTCGGTAGAGTATACTTTCAAGTTGGTCCCGTTGTTACCTAGTCAGGATCTGATGATGGTATTCCAGGGAAATCAAGGGTAAACCTCAAATTCACAGGCAATTACGTTTTTGACAATTTCATAGATCTGTTTAAGTATTTGCGTCTGATAGTCATCATCCCATGTGAATGAGCTGATGATGGAAGGTACAACTCCTCAACGGTTAGGAGTTGAAAGAAAATTCTTACGAAGTTATACGTACATGTGAGGCTATTAGGTTGACCTGATAATAAAAAGTAAATCTCATTAACGTTAAGAATTTAGGTGAAAATGGATGCGGACAAATTTCGTAGCTGTTTGTATGGGTAGTGTTAACACAAAATAGGGATTTAAAGGCGTGATGTTATTAATGTTATGCATGTATGTACATAATTATGTATGTTATTATGTATGTTAAAGAGACGACTGAAAGTTGTCATACAAAGTCTTTTTTTTTAAGGATGGGAAATCATCAAATGACCTCTCCCGCTCTGGGTGAACGGAAGGGAGTGTCAGACTTTTACTGACTAAAACCCACCTCGTTCCTTCAGTTGCCCTTTGCGTTCCGGGGCCACGGTATCTCGTTAGAACTTTCCCGCAGCCTCGGCTCAGTTTATCCCGTTTCCCCCCCTTGGGGGTTGACATTTCAAAAATCCCGTCTTAGTGCTCACTTATGTTACTAAAGGAACCTCTGTTCAAAATCTCAGACTCCTATACCGAGCGGTTTCGGCTGTGCGTTAATAAATCAGTCACCCAATCGCACCCCCTAAATCACGATTGGAGGGTAGTTTGAAAAAACTTATAATGTCAAACATATTTACTTGCCTATGTACGTGTTCATGCCAAGTTTCAAGTTTATAAACCCAAGGAATAAGATTTTTCATAGAAACGTTTTTACCCCTTTTCCCCCCCTTGGGGGTTGAATTTCCAAAAATCCTTTCTTAGTGCTCCCCTACATATCCCAAGGAACCTACATTCCAAATTTCAGCTGTCTACGACCAGTAGTTTCGACTGTGCGTTGTCTGTCAGTCAGTCACTCAGTAACGGAAGAGTTTTATATATATAGATAAAGAACACCTTTCACCAGCGTAGATCTAAGAACGTCAGAATTTTGGGAAATCCTCTCTTAGTGAACTCTTAGCCAACATTATGGAACCAACATGCCAAATTTTAAGTCTCTAGTCCAGTGACTTGGGCAATGCGATTAGATACCTATATAATATACTGTCAGTCCTAATAATATCTTCTTACTTAATCTGTACATCATTACTAGATACATATTATAAAACGTCTGTCTATCTGTTCGCGATAAATTCGAAAAGTGCTGGACGAAAGTTTTCAATAACAGTATAATATTGTATAATAACTGGTAATATATAACAATTTCAGTTCAAAAATTCAGAAAAAAAAAGTTTCCTCGAGACCTTCCCTCAAAAACGCTGTCAAATCAATGTATAGTGGGATTATACCTATTTAATAGATCTTCTAAACAGACCGCGATGGTATATGTCTATCTTCCAAGGATAACTAACTAACACACAATTAAATGATGGGATTTTTACGAACCTAATTTTAACAACAACAACAGTTTAGTCCTTTTTCAATTAAATACGTTAATATAATAACCTATATATGAAATTTGCCTTTTACACTATATGAAATAAATTATAACTAATGAGCTACATATCGCAAATTAAAAATTATCCCGCACCGCACCTTCCTGCCCTCTGCTGGACGCGCAACGCACGTAAGTAGTTGAATTGAGAGTAATTTTTTTTTTTTAGAAGGTAGATAAAGACTGATAAGAGTTATGCATGCGTTAAAGAAATTATCATGTTCTGTATACTAATTTTTTTTCGTAGGTTGCTTTTTATTTTGTATTTGGTAGATATGTAAATAATTAAATAGGTAGGTATGTCAGTCTCGATTCAATGTTTGAGCCACACAGCTGAACGTGGCCTTTCAGTCTTTCTTAGACTGTTGGTTCTGTCTACCCCGCAAGGAGAGAGTGTATGTCAGTAAAGTTATATTTACTTACATTTAGATTATTACCTACAATACCCAATGGCGGCGTAAACTGCTTGTTAAAGTTTTATTCCGGACAGGTGGTAACGCCCTATAAAACACTAATTTCAAAATAAATTTCAGACGATGTCACCTAGAAATACATAGGTACATATATTTCTTTTCTTTTTCCTAGGTATGAAAGAAGATGATATTTGCGAACTGCTGAAATTCGAAAGAAAAATGTTACGAGCCAGAATATCAACCCTAAAAAACGACAAATTCATCCAAGTGAGACTTAAAATGGAGACAGGTCTGTAGCTTTTTGGTTTTTAATGATAAAAAAAACTGCGACAACCTAATATATTTATAATCTGAATGATTGATTCCAGGACCAGATGGTAAAGCCCAGAAAGTCAACTATTACTTTATAAACTACAAAACGTTTGTGAATGTGGTGAAATATAAACTGGACCTAATGCGCAAACGAATGGAGACAGAAGAACGAGATGCCACCAGTCGCGCCAGTTTCAAATGCCCCGGCTGTGGAAAGACATTCACTGATCTTGAGGTATTTTAGTATGTATAATCGAAACCCCGATAGTTCTTTAAGAAATATATTTCATGTACTGACCTCTCTACAGATTTATTATAAGTACCTACTGACAATAATGAATCTTATGATTATTAATAATAAGTCATCCTGATGGCGATAGTGATGGTTAGGTTCTCGTCTCTGGAGAGGTGATCGAGGTGCGCCTATGACCGCACGTTTTTACACGAAGGGACACTCGTCTGACCTCCGCAACCTTTGCAGGGGAACCTAACCTATATAATACCTAACGCTTTAGACTGGTAGGTAACTTAGTTTTAAGTAAGTATTCAACTTCAACCAATGTTATGAAACCAACAAATATGATTATTATTGACGTTCGAACTGCATGTTCTAATAATTAACAATAATTTTGAATTAAATTAGGTCCTGGTCTATCACATCCAATTTTATGAATTTGAATCTTGGTTTTGCACGTTGTTTTCTCTCGCATGAGGTTTCATTACTCCTGCATCCTGATATGGTGCATATGATAAAAAGTGCCTTTGTTTTCTTTTCTTTACTATGGACTTATTTTAGGCAGATCAACTCTACGACATGATGACACAAGAGTTTCGATGTACATTTTGTAGCCAAGTTGTAGAGGAGGACCAATCGGCACTTCCGAAAAAGGACTGTAGGTTATTGATGGCAAAGTTCAACGAACAATTGGAGCCGCTATATATCCTGCTGCGGGAGGTGGAGGGAATCAAACTGGCTCCTGAAATATTGGAGCCGGAGCCTGTAGACATCAACACTATTAGAGGGTAAGATGCACCTTCATGGTTACGCGCGCATACACACACAAACACGCACGCACGTAGGTACCTATGCACTCATATCTCCCCTCATCGTTAGTACACTTATACACAAACTCATTCATACTAACTATTAATAAGTATTATTTTTTCTATGTTATTCCTTAAATTTGGTACTTATTTAATGAGATGGCTATTGATGAGCGTGTTCTACACTTAATAAAAGGTTACTTGTAGAACAAGTAAAATTGGACCAACATTGTTAAGGAAATAAACAAGATATTCTTTTTAGATTAGTACTAGGAGGACTTAGTTTGTTTTTTTTTTTTTTGGTCTTTATTGCACAATATACAACTTCTATCGTTAAAAAGGCGGACTTTGCAACTTTGCAAACTTACTTAGTACCTAAGCGGCAATAAGCGCGGTTGTGGGAATACCTACTTCTACTGGATTCTTGTAGGTAGTAAGTAATGGGTTATAGCCACCTGTCACTATTTGAATCTCAATTCCATCCCTAGACCGTAAAGCTGAACGAAGGCCACGTTCAGCTCCACGTTCAGTCTTTACGGGACTGTCTCTGTCTACACCGTAAAGGATAATGGCGTAATTATATGTGGGTATGTATAATTGTATGGATACTACCCTACTCCTCTGGAATTAACTTCCTGGTAGAACCGCTTATACATATTTCCACTAAGTATACCAGCATACTTCTGCTTCATCTACATTCAAATCGTTTCGTGTAAGCTCTTCGGTTTATTATAAGGTACACTTCATCTGACCAAAACAGTTCTCAGTTTCTTCCTCAGTTTTGATAAACGGTACGTTCGTCTAGCACCCTTTCAACTTCACTCAAGTTGTGGTTTCTTCACAGATTAACATCAAAACAGCCTTTGGCGCGGCCGCCGGGCGAACAGTGGTCCGGCGAAGCGACCAGAAACCAGGGTCTCGCCGTCGAAGAGACGAGAGTGGATGTTACAATCGGCGAGTCTGACAACGCTAACGATGCTGCGGCGCAGCGCAAAGAGAGGCCCGTCTGGATGGTGGAGAGTACCATTGTCAGCAATGATCAGGTATGAAAGCTTATCGGAATGAAATTTAGGATGGGACATACATAGGTACTACACCAATATTATGATGCGAAAGTCTATTCACGCTGTCACGGCTAAACTAATGGACCGATTTTGATGAAAATTTGTGTGCATATAATAAATTATCCAGGTTCAAGCTACTTTTTGCTGTATATTCTTTCAGAAACGGGCCATATGGACGTTTGCGTGAGCAGAGTTGTGGTTAAAAGTTTAGTTTATAACACTAAAATAAGTATCAATCACAGACTTCACCTTTAGTTAAACAGTAATTTCTTACTCATGATGTCGATTCAAAAAAGAATTTAGAGAACTAAATTTTACCTAATGTGATTTCCCATTAAGCCAAATAGTTGAACGTGGCCTATCAGTCTTCAAGCCTGTTGGCTCTGTCTACCTCGCAAGGAATATAGATGTAAGATGTGTATGTATGTGATTTACCAAAGAAAAAAGTACTTACCTAGGTACATTCAGCTTCTAACATGGCGCGACTAACTTTTTAAGGTATCTATGAACTTTTGTGAGAAACATATAAAACCTTTTTTTTTTTAATTTAAGGGTGACAGTGTCCATTCAACAGACGCCACGCTTGAGAAAGCAGCCAGCAACGCAAGCAATGCCAAAGCGGGCTCCGGGAAAGAAAAGAATGACGACATTATGTCTGTCCTACTGGCACACGAGAAGCAAAACACTGGTAAGCTACATGAGGTTCCACGTAATCTACCATACCTATTACAAACTACATCCTAACTAATATTATAAATGCGAAAGTATTTTTTTTTGTTTGTTTGTTTGTTGTCTCTTCGCGCGTTATCTACTGAACCAATCTTCTTGAAACAAAGTCGCTATTTTAGTCTGTTTGTCTGTATGCTTTCATAAATCTTTAAAATTACGCAACGGATTTTTATGCGGTTTTTTGTAACAGGTAGAGTGATTCAAGAGGAAGGTTTTTGTGTATAATTTTTTCCGAATTTTGCACCCGTGCGAAGCCGGGGCGGGTCGCTAGTATATAATAATTAAGAGCCTAGATAACATAGCCCACATAAGGTACCTTTCATCTTGGTGAAAACTGTAGTTCCCATTCATCAAAAATTCCTCATGCGTCATTTTACAGCTAATTCCATTCAAAAATAGAACTGAACATATTGCAATTAAACATACAATCCTCAAATATAAAACTCTTAAGTAAAATAAGTTTTATATTTGACGATTGTGTGGCTTATTGTAATCAGTTAAGATCCAATCTTGAACGCACTTTTTTGCGGCGGGATTGTGACTCGCGAATCTATATATATACTACGTCGATTTATGACTACGATTTTCTAGTAAGTTTTCTATATTTATAGTTGTCCTTTAAAAGGCTAGGTATATCTAAATCATAAGGCTACTAACATATTGACGTTTGTTTCAGGTAATGCTACAGCTAACGCTTTGAAGGGATTAGAACAAGACAGTTCGGATTCTAGTGACAATGAATCCAAAGACCCTTTCAAACTCAAAGACGAATTGGCCGCAGTCGGTATGTATCAGATAAGGCGCCTTGTGTACTTTAGCCTAAGTATATCTAGCCGTGCTCTTATTTTGTTAATTGTGATAAATATTTATTTATAGGTATCAATGTTCAGATGACATACAATTGCGAAATCTTTAAAAAATAATCTGTTCAGTTAATTCTCAAAAGGAAAAGGTCCAACCTATTGATAATCCCCTGACGTTTTTATTATTATAATCAACCCTCATTTCCTTAGGAATAGGCAGACATAATTTTTTCACTTGCCAGGATTCTTTAATACGAACTTATTTTCCTTTAGGTATGCACATTAAATCTTTTTTCATTCTAAAATAATTCTTACAATACGGTGGTACATCGAGTTGTTTAAGAAAAATGTCATGTGCAATGATATTAAAACAAATTTTATAGAGTACCTATCTTCATTTGACATTACAGCTGAAATGGAAAGCGAAGATTCAGACACAGACGACAACGCTCCGACAGTGCTGGTGAACGGCAAAGCTGTTCCGCTGACAAGCGTGGACGACGATCTCATCGCTCAGATGACCCCGACCGAGAAGGAAACTTACATCCAGGTGTACCAGGAGTACTACAGCCACATGTATGACTAGCCAACTAGCAAGTAAGATCAAAACGTAATTTTAAGAGGAATAAACAATCTGTTGAAAAATTGTTTTTCAGTTTTGTTCCCTCATATTCATATTTTTAATTTGAAAGAGTAACTAACCCAGAAAACAAAATAGTTTTAAATTATAAGCAGTTTTAGACTAATGCAGTTGTCATAATGATCGTCAAAACAGCCTCACATTATTGTTTGACATAGGTACTATTCATATTTTTAATTTGAAAGAGTAACTAACCCAGAAAACAAAATAGTTTTAAATTATAAGCAGTTTTAGACTAATGCAGTTGTCATAATGATCGTCAAAACAGCCTCACATTATTGTTTGACATAGGTACCTATATTAAAAGTGATTGTAATTATTATTAATGCAATTAGTATTTAAAATACATACAAACTTGAGCTACTTATAAAAAGAAAAGAATTTCAAGGTTATTTCAGTAATAAGCAAAATTTTCTGCCGGTGTTTTATTAAATTCAGGTCAGCAAATAGGAAAAACAATATAGTAACAAAATATATTTTATTATGTCATTAAAAAAACATTGGTAACTAACAAACACATTTCAGTACGAGCTAAGCAGATACGTAGCTCATAAAAAAAATATTACAAATATAACGTATGAAGTATATATAAATATTTTAAAAAATGAAGCAATTGAAATGTCGACATAATAACAACATAACTACATATAGAACAAGGAACTAAACAAATTAAGAGAAAAGCTAATCATTATATTACCTAATGATAATTTTTTCTAAGACTTTATAGCGAAAATTTGATTTGAATGAGAACGATTTAATTACACTAGTGAAATGATGTTGCCAAAAAATTCTAAAGAAGACCAAGATAAAGATGAATTGAGAGATTCATCATATTTTACTCATAATCGCCTATGGTAGTGAGATAAAATAAGACTGCCTGTATTTTGAACAAATTATGTGCAACACTTTTGTACAGTTTCTACATAAAGTATAAGTACATAATGGTGTGTTTTATTTACTCTACCATTATAAAAATAAATTAATTTGTCAAATTATTTAAAGGAATAATAAATAAAATACTGACTTCAGCTAGTTACATTATCATGATCTAACCAAGATGTTTGCCCCACTTCTCCCAGTAGTCATCTGTCTGCATTTCCATAATTCTGGAAAGGCAACGGTCACAAGCAAACATTTCTTCTTCTCCCGTAAAAATAGCAGCTTTTGCGTCTTCCTGTAGATAAATGCAATAACATAGTATCATTACATACCTTCATAAATTACGCCTTTCCAGGAGGGATAGGCAGTTATATATATCTGCATACCTCTTTGGCTTCATCCACATTAATAACTCTCGTTATACAAGCTTTGGGTTACCTAACCTTTTGCCAGAACGATTATTATTTATTTAAAAGTATAAGAAACTGTCTGTGCCCGCGATTTCGTCCGCGTGGAATAATTATTATGGGGATGCCCATTGAAGCCCTCAAGGTTGAATAATTATCCTCGTTTTTTTTTTCACATTTTCCATTATTTCTTTGCTCCTTATAGTTGCAGCGTGATGTTATATAGCCTAAAGCCTTACTTGAAAAATGGTATATTCGACGCAAAAAGAATTTTCAATTCGGACCAGTAGTTCCTGAGATTAGCGCGTTTAAACAAACAAACAAACTCTTCAGTTTTATATTAGTATAGATGTACCAAGCGATAGTATTAGACTCTGAAGTTATATTCGCATGGCGGTTGAATTGTAAATTTGAATATAATAAATAAATAAAGAAATAAAAATAGAAAACGTCGTGATTTAGTGTTGAGTTGGTATTGTTTTGCTAAAATACAGTTCACTATAAAAAAGTAAATTTTATTGAAACTACAGTTACCTCAATATAATAATATATTATGTACCCTAGAACTGACTTTTATACAGGCTGATGAGTTAAGTTTTATCTTTTACCTATTTGAATAATCATAACTTACTGAATCTTTAGTTATTTTCAAATCATCCATCAAAGCCCGATCTGCATCTTCTACTTGCTTGTCATCAATTTTAAATAGTTGCTTGGGTTCACAATCTGCTGCAATGACTACCTAGAAAATAAGTGCACATAAACAGAATGCACTTTAACATTATTATAATTATTTATAGTGTACTAATTTATTGCCCATTGTTTATGCTTACCCTTACTCTGTTGTCATATAATGTATCAATCATAGTAATGAAGCGCCTTAACTGAGACCTATGTCTTGTTATAGATAGTTGACTAATATTCCGAATAAAAACAGTGTGGAACGTTTTAGAGATAATAAGATAATCACTAGCACCAAGAGGCTGAAAACGAAAATAAAATATAAATAAAAATAAATTATATCATATGTGCATAAAAGTTACCATAAACACAACTTACACGATCACATAATTCATCAAATGTAGAATCTAATACTCTGCCACAGGATTTGGCAAACTTGACATTTCTTCCTAAAATATTAATAACCCTAGGCCTGACTGTGTCATTTTCTTTTGAAATTAAAAATTTAAATAAATTATCTACAGCATTATTCTCAGGTGTTAGCTCACTGTTTCTGAAAAAAAAATGGTTAAAATAAATTCTTTTTTTTTATATTGGGTATACCTAATAACTATTGACTAAAAGGTTTTAATATTTCATGGCACTGTGAAGAGTAATACTGATAAGGTGAAAGTATTAGCTGAAGAATGTTTTCTGTGAAATAGATGATAGGCCATAGACTTTGCTGGCTTCTTAACATGAGAATAAAGTTAAAAACCTCCAATGGGATCTTATAGAAGGACAAAAAATTTATATGTATAATACTCACAAAAAATATTTACTATATTTGCTACCAGTGCCTCGTAATCTATAGTCAATGCCAGAATCTAGCTGAATGACACTACAGTGTGACTTCAAAACTGGTATGAATGGCAAGAAATTAGATCTTTGTAAACCATTCTTGTATAAGTCATCAGGCTTCCTATTACTTGTAGCTATCACAACACATCCATTGTCAAACAACTGAGTAAACAGACGCTTCAATATCATCGCATCCCCAATATCAGTTACCTAAAATAATATGTCAGGTAAAAAAATACAATTAATATTATTGAATGTATAAATGATTTCAGTAGAAAAATTATATGAAAGCAAAATTATGAAACTAAAGAAAGCATTTTTTGGCATATTTTTCTTTTTAACAAAATTTTTCTTTGTAAATAAATAAGGCTTTAAAGATGATTGGTTAATAATGATTGTTCTCTAAAGTTCAATTCTATGTTAAATGGACTTACTTGAAATTCATCAAAACAAATAAGCCATGACTCTTGAGTTATATCAGCTGCCACTGGAGGGATGGGATCAAAAGGCTTTCCTTCATCTCTGAATGAACTAGCACCTTTTCCAGACTTAATCTTAAGTTCATGAATCCGGGCATGAATATTCAACATGAATGAATTAAAATGAACCCTCAATTTTTCTTTTATCTGCAAATTCAATAGTTATTTAATATTTTGTCAAAATATGCAATTAATCGATATTGAAATTTTACAGATAATTTACCGGTAGTGATTCATAAAATAAATCCATTAACATAGTCTTTCCTCCTCCAACACTTCCAAAAATGTAAAGACCTTTAGGAGCTACTATCTTTAGAGGTTCACTCTTTCTAAAAAAACTAAAAAATGACTTTCCTGTGGGAGCCAGTACTTCAGGCCTCTGATAAGCTGTGACCTCTTCATACACATCTTGCAGATGTCGCATCACTTTTTCTTGGTATTCATCTTTACTTAAAGTTCCATCTGAAACTTTTTGTGAGTAAACATGCCATGGTCCTCCATTGTGTAATGGTTTGTTATGAACTTGGGAAGAATATAATTTGATGCAGTTATAACCAAATATCCAGTTAGGATTATTTAACGAGGAGATACTAAATATTGTTTTCCGACTGATCATTTTGCTCTTTGTCACCTGACTGTATCGTTCAAGGAAAATATCATTATATAACCTTCAAATTTATATCACGTCAGACCATCAGAGCAATCATTTATCTTAATAACAGCCTTTTTTTGCTCACAAGAATGGTAATAATAATAATAAATAATTAGTTTTAATCATGTGTAAAATACAAATAAAATTAATTCTCAATACTGTACAGAGTATGCATTGTTGTAATTGTGATAGTGAGTGTCATTAAATGACATTGAGTGACAGGAAAGCATTTTCCTGCGTTCTTGCTACTCATTCTCAATACATACGTACTAGCATTCAAGAGGTGTTTATTATATTAGGCAAAGAACATTTAATATTAGCGAGCGGAATTAAAATTACTACTATGATTTTTTATTAATGTATTCGTATATATTTAAATAACAGCTTCCATTAATTTCCCACCGCATCAAAATCGGTTCAGCAAAGCGAGATATAATCGTGGTCAAACTGAGAACGATTTCGCAACCAACGCTGGACGAAATTCTTACATATATATGGTGACGTCCATGTCCCTTGCGGGGTAGACAGATCAAAGTAGAGAGAGGGGTAGAGATTCAAATAGTGATGGGTTGCCAACCCATCGCCTAAAAAAGAATCCCAAGTTTGTAAGCCTATCCCTTAGTCGCCTTTTACGACATCATTGTATTGGTGCCGGGAACCACACGGCACTTTATTAAATGTGAAAAGCTAAGCAAAGCAAAGCTTACATCATTCGTAACGTATTCTTAAAATAAGTCTAATTATATTGTATTTCTTTAAAATTATAAACTTACCGCTACAATCGTAAAACAATATTTTTTTTTTAATTATAATTTATATTTAATTAAATATTAAAGTTAGCAATTTACTTTAACTATGGGTCAAAGACTAAATACGTAGGCGTGTAATACCTACCTATTATAAAAATATCATAGTATTAAAAAATATGAGCGGTCCCGGTAATTATCCCAACTAATAGGTATTATAAATACAAAAGTAAGTTTATTTGTTAACTCTTCAAGGATTATCTTCTGTATTACTTAATCTTCTCGAAATATCAAGTATATAGGTATAATTAGGAGTCTGGTGATGGACATAGACGGGTACCTTTTATCTCGGTCAAAACTATAGGTAGTTCCCGTGGGATTTGAAATAAACCTGTATACTTACTTTTCTAAGCGGCGCTAATTTTGTCGCTTTTTGTAGGTTGCGTTTAATTCTTTGCTTTTTATAGATAGCGCTAAATTCACACAGGTGAAGCTGCGAGTGAAAGCTAGTAATATATAATTTAATAATATTATAAATGCAAAAGTTTGTAAGGATTAGTTCGAATTAGGAAGTTCATTATTTTGAATACTAGGTAACCGATGCTCTTACGGTGAGGTAAAACATCGTGAGGAAACCTACATATTCCGGCAACTGTATGTATAATAACTATGATCGACCGAATATGGTTCAGGTTTACCTACAAAGGTTACGAAGGTCAGGTCGCGTAAAAACCTAACTCACCCAACCCAAGATCCATGGTCAAAGGCATACCCCGGGCTCCTCTCCAGAGTGGTGAGGATATAATTAGGACTAAAGCCAAGCGCAAGAAGAAGAAGAAAGTTTATAAGGAGTGTGGATGTATGTTTGTTACTCAATCAATATATAATACAAAATCTACTGGGCGTTTTTGACGAAATTTGGTACTTGGAATAACATATAGGATATACTATTTATCCCGATATTCCCACGGGAGCGAAGACCCGGGGCGCAGCTAGTTCTAAATAATTTTAAATTTTTAAAATGGACTTTTTCTTTTTATTTTCTATGAATGTAAAACATTAATGCTAAGCATATTATGGCGTCAAAATCTATACTAATATTATAAAGCTGAAGAGTTTGTTTGTTTGAACGCGCTAATCTCAGGAACTACTGGTTCGAATTGAAAAAATATTTTTGTGTTGAATAGACAATTTATCGAGGAAGGCTGTAAGCTAACAACATCACGCTGAAACTATTAGGAGCGAGGAAATAATGGAGAATGTGAAAAAAATCGGGGAAAGTTATTCATCATTGAGGGCTTCAATTATGCCCAAAATAACTATTCCACGCGGTCGTAGCCGCGGGCACACCTAGTCTATACTGAAATTTCAGGTAAGTACCTACATAAGTAGGTAGGTACCTGATTGAAAAATTTACAATAACTTGTTTCTACCTGATTTGTATTGTGTTAAGGCCTTATCATCATCCCTATTGATGGGCAAGCAGACAGTCATTAAAACTATAAAAATATGGAAAGAAAAATAATACTTACGAGAATTAGAGCGCCGCCAAGTTATCTATTTTTGATGCGGCACAGCTCGTGAAGCAGAAAAAAATATTTACCACAAACTTCATTGATGCAGTAGGTTAGCTTATCTGCACCACCTTAACCACACGTAGATAAGTACGTAATTTGGCAAATGAGGACGACTTTATTGCTCGCGTTGGTGATTTATTACTACTTAAGCATTTATTACTCTGTCGGTAAAAAAAATTGCCCTGTTCGTCGGGACGAAGCCATATACCCCGAGAAAGCAGGATGTGGTCATTTTAAAATTGAAATTGACGTGCTGACTGCATTGATGCAAAGTAAGTGCTTATTGCAATCAACAATCACACATTATCATGACATCCTCTTTTTCTTGAACAATTTAAGGCACAGTACTGGTAAAATTTATTTTTATAATGATAACATATCAACCCTCTTCAAAAAAATGTATTGCTATGCGATTTCCTCAGATAAAAAAAATACGTTTCTAAGATAAAATTAATCTAGACGGTTTAAAGCAACGCAGTCATTCATGTATCTCCTGCTTGCGAGTTTCATTTACGAACTAGGTTGTGAGTTGTGAGACTTGTGTGTACTTATTTTCCCTACTTCTTTTTTTACGTTTGTCGCTCTGAACTCCTGGAAATCCGTCTGGACGTTATAAAGTCGTGCTATTTTTATCTCGTTTAGGTAGTTATAATCCTGACGAGTTGTTACCCGCAAGTCCCGCAACGGCAATAACTCTATAGATAGGATTTCTGCACATCGTAATCTATTCTTTGTGAAACCCCCTTGTTTATATGATTAGTATCTATGCTTTTCAATCGCTTCTTGCAATCGCTTCTCTGCATTTCACGTCCTTGCATTACAATTTCCATCATAAAATCAGAACTTTTATTCATAAGTATTTGTATGACTTCCACGCAACGAATATTGGTGCGGATTTAATTTTGGTCCGGAAGGTTAATTAGTATCTAATGTACAGTCGGTACACTGGTTACCGTTACCGGGGCGGGTTGATAAGAGTTTATAAGTATCCTTATCAAGACTTAGCCACCAACAACAATGGTTCTTTAATCGCGTGCAAATATTTATTGAGTTAATTTTGGAATAAAATGATAAGTCTAAGTACATCTAGCGCCAAATAAAGATTTTTCTTTCTTCTTTCTTTCTTTTTCTTTCTTTCTTTCTGTATTTTTGTACACTAGTAGGTACCAACTACCCATACCTACCTATGGATGACTAAAAAATTGTTACTAAAAGTCCCCATACAAGTAGTAGAATTTTTTTTTGCGAAATGGTTCGAAAACAATAATCGCTTGCACGAAGAAAGCGGCATCATTGTCTATCGATCTTGCGGAAAATGTGGCAATTGAGTAGGGGGGAAAATTATCAGAAAAAATAACCGAAGTGCTGATATACCGAACAGTTCGGTAGGTAAAACCTGGCATGTTTGAACTTAACATTGAACATATTTTTTTTAAATTCATAATGGGAGCGAATAACAATTTCAGAGATACTGATTCTGATTATATTCTCAAAAAAAAAAAATTAATATATTACAAGTATTATCATTACTTTTAGGTTCCTTAACTTAGGCAAATCACGATGTTCGACTATCTACGGTCTGACAAAGTATTATAAGTAACAAACAGTCTACCCGGTTGTAAAATCTGCAACACTCCAATTTATGCGTTTGCATTGCTTTAAAAAGAAAATTAAATCTTTATTTCAGATAAAGCTCATTATTAATTCTGTGCTATTTACTTGCCATAAGTCAAGATAGATAACTTTATATTTTTACTTTTTACATAAGTATATATAAAATTGTTGAAACATATATTTTTTGTATAATGATAACTTATCTTATTTTAATTTAAACTGGTTACATAATGTTCATTACACGAAGATAATTAGTGCATACTTGCGATGATGTGACTGCGTAATTTGCTTACATTGTGATGTGAAACTCATTGCTCTACTCATAGAGCTCCTTGGTTACTGATCCTTACCTACCATATTTATAATGTCAACTAAATTGTCTATTTAAATACGTGCTACTTTAAGCTGAATAAATCCAACGTTCCTTTATGGTCTTTGTTCTTGTATCAATATATTCAGGTAAAAAAAAGTTTTAATAAGTATCTATGTATTCCAATATTAATAATGTTTTTGACAACCGGCCTTTTAGAATTGACGATGGAATCATTCTGCTGCTTACGTTTGAGTCGTGAGTTTTCTGTTAAGAAAATGAATCTATTCACATAAAATATTTGGTATTATTCGAGCTTACTTCTGTATTAAGCTATAATACAAGAGAGCTGGAATATTGGGCTTAATATTCCAGGTCTCTTACTCTTCTTGCACACGACTGTCATTTAAAAAATTTAACTGCTGAACACACCAAAACGAGACGATACATGCTCCTTTCATTGCGGGTCTTTCTTTAAACAAAATTAGAAAGAGATTATTAGAGAAATTTACTATGACTCTAGATGAAACTTTGTACCTTGCTTTTTCTCTTGAAAGCGCGGAGAATATATCAAATATACTTAATTAAGTCGAAAGCTAGTTCAGCTACATTTTCGAATGCTGTTCCGAACCCAAAATCGCAACTTCAAGAAGACAAAATACAGCGGCTATTCAAAATCAGCGACGAAAGTGCTTCTTTTGTGGTAGTAATGTTCATCAAAGAATAAAATGTCCTGCCTTTTACGCTGAATGTCAACTTTGCTTTAAAAAAGTACAATTCGCCATTGTCTGTAAAAATTCAAGGCAACGATACACAAATGACTAATCAATCAATCAAATTCAATGTGTGGTTAAATTAAATTTCACTGCTTATCTTATCGGATATTGTATAAGTACCGTCATAGCGCCTTACTTGAGACAGTTTTGGAATTCAGGTGTTTATAAACTTTTACTGTGTCAACGAATAGTGACAGTATTCACATCTATAATATAGTCTGTACCTTTTTTATCCAAAAAATGCTTCCCCAAGCCCATAGGTACATCACAGATTTTTTATTTTTTTTATTTTTGCTGTCTCATGTTACCATCATGAAGTGCCATAATTGATACACCACACAAAACATATGAAAGTATCATGAATAGAATTTAAATGAATACTTGAGACAGTAAAAAAATTCAAAAACTACATGACCAACTGAAAATTTTTTTTTTGGGCAGCTGCACTAAATTTTAAGTACCAAAAATGAAACAAGTTCCGTATAGCTCAATTTTTATTAATATTCATTACAATCAGTTTAAATCAACGTTGTTCGCTTATTTGGCAATGCAGTGAAAACAAATAGAAATACTTTTCTAAAGTAAAATAAGGAGAAAATAATGAAACAAGAATTTAATCTTCCATAACTCAAAAACTTATAACAATCATACTCCAATATTTTCATATATAGTGGGTACTATAGTAACTAAAAAAATAATACACGTTTTTGGTAGCTTTATAAGCTAATCATTACAATAATTAAACATTACAAAAATAATCAGATAAATCAGTTTCTAAAATGAGACGTTTCAAGTTGACTGCATGTATCAAATTGACAACACTTAAGTGAGTACTTGAACTTACAACTAATAAACAATATTCTTCAGTCTTAAAATTTCAATCAGTCTTCATTAATAATAAGATTTGGCTTTATATTACTTACATTTACATTGAAACTGTAACGACCTCTTTTCAACAATACTGGCTTAACAACTGATATAATTTTTTGAGAGTCAACAGTCATAATATCATCAACAGGGGGAAATACATAAATTCCTTTATTTGTGCTTTTTCTCAAAAACTTACAGGAATACTCATTCTCATTTAATATTTCAGTTATCTGAGCAAAGAACTCTTTTACCATTGGTTTATTTTTAAAGCCATCATATATTAAGTGAATTTTTACAAAGTCATACATTTTTACAGATACTTCAGAAGTAGGTTCGGTTTCTATATGTTCATTCTTGGTTTCACTTAAAATTTGTTTCAGTTTCATTTTAGCAGATTTGGAGGATGATGGTTGCTGTGTTGATTTAAATACTTTTGGCTGCGAAGTTATATCGTTTTGATCTTTAGGTTTGCGTTTTATATCAATAGATTTAGAGGTAGATGGTTGCTGTTCTGGTTCATATACTTTTGGTAGCGTAATAATGTCGTCTTGATTAGTGGAAGATAATGGTTCCTGTGGTGATGCAAATACTTCTGGCTGAGTAATTACATTATTTTGATCTTTTGTGGAAGAAGACAGTTTCTGTACTGATTTAGATATTTTTGATTGCGAAATTATGTCCTCTTCACCTTTTGATTTTTCTCGTGATTTAGAGACTCTTGGCTGGAAAAATATATTTTCTTGATCTTCAGAATCTAAATATACATGTTTTCTTTGTTGTTTTAATTTAATGTTAGGAATGATATTTGATTGGGTTGTGGTTTTTTCTATCAAATTATCGAAATCTTGTAATTCAGATATATTATCACTATCAGATGTATCATGTACAGAATAATTGCTAGAAACTGTAGTATCCGTGTCTTCTTCACGTGCTGTTTTCGGTTGCGTAAATAATGGATCTGAATCTATGTTTACTTCTAAATAATCTTCTTCTGCATCACAAATTCCCACGTCTACTTCTTCAATATTTTGAGTATTTGAAGGATTTGTAATATCGGAGACTGTAAGGCTTTGACCTGCCGAAGCTTGCAATTTTTTCTTTCTCACTTTAAGAGGAGCTGATGTATTAAGACGACTTTCTTTTAAAAAACTTTCGAATGCACTCGCCCATTCTTTAGATGTGCTGTTATTTTCTGGAGTTTCAACGGGAAGCTTGGCCAGAACTGTTTGTTTGTTGAGAGGGCAAATCCCAGCTGCACGAAACCCTGACTTTAAATTCTCTGAAGATGTCAACAGTTGATCTAACGATCGTTTTAAAAGTCGCGGAAACTGATCTTTGGGAATGCAGCCCCTGGTTTTCTGCTTCCATTCTAATAAGGTTTTTCGCCATATTGCTTTAAGTGGACGGAAGTAAGCGACATCAAGCGGTTGGGTTAAGTGTGAACTATTTGCAGGGAGAAATATGAAACGAATATCTGATTCCGCACATTTTTGTATAACCTTTACAGACAGATGACTTGCCAGGTTATCTCCTAGTATTGCTTTCGGACCTTCACCTACCGAACTGAAATAAGGTACAACCACTTTGAAAAACCAGTCTTCAAACGTTGTACTGTCAAACCAACCGCTTCTTGTTCGATTGTAGAATGTATTAGCTGGCCCTCCTCTCAACCAAGAATCGTAAAGGTGCTCAGCCTTATATACGACATATATTGGTAATAAAGCTCCTGATGCTGATCCTGCAAACATAACCGATGTGCTCGATTTCGAAGCGTCAATGATATTTTTTGGACTTTTGAAACCTCTTCTTACTAATACTTTTGTTTTTCCAGGGTCGTCGGTAAAGTTAGTTTCATCAAAATTCACAATTGCTTCTGGTTTTACTCCCTCCAAGCTAATCATTAGATTATCAAAATAATCAGATATCATTTCAGGATTAACAGCAGCTCTTGCTCTTTTAATGTTTTCACAAAACTTGTACGAAATTTCATGTTTGTTTCGGTCTAAAAATCCTTTCAACCAAAATCTTCCTGGCAAATTGTTCTTAAATCTAGGTTCTGTCTTTCCCTTCGTGTCAAGGTATTGCTTCACAATAAGCGTCAAGTCAAAGGCTGTTATAGGAAATCCCCATTTCCCGCAAAGAATTAAGGCTTCTACAATTATATTTTCATCTTCATTTGAAAAAACTGTGGGTCTTCCAACTTTATTCATATGCTTACAACGCACTTTTCTCTGTACAGTGGCTGGTGGAACATTATATTTTTCTGCAGCTTTTCTAATCGACATACCTTTTCGCACTGAAGCCACTGCATTTTCAACCGCTTCATTGGAGTAGTTACGGTATGGCCGTGACCCAATTTTCTTTCGATACCTTCCCATGTTCTGTCAAAAAATCGAAATGAAGATTTAGGTAAGCCCAAGATAATTGTCTTTCTTGGCAAATTTTCTTGTCAATTATTTTACCCTTCCATTGAAATCTTCAAAACCATAGTAGACATGAAAATTCATTACATACACCACAGATATAAAAACATTACATTAAATGTAATGTTATTATATCTGTGACATACATCAAAAGATAATTTTTATAGGATTGATTAATAAGAATAGAACATTTTACACCATTGTTATTTTTATGAAAAGATTATCCATTAATCGCAAAAAAAATCCTTTTCGTTCACATTCATATTATATTTAAAATACTTGACAACAAGTTTACATGAATCTATGGTTTCTATGATTTCATTGAAATATTAAATTTTTGACAGAAAAAAATGGCCGCAAAACGAGCTTTTAATTAAAAAGAAAGTTTTAACAATTATTAAGCCATTTTGAGACATAGTAAATAACTTGAGACAGTTGGTAACTTGAAACAGTAGGTAACATGAGACAGTAGATAACATGAAACAAATGTATCAAATTACAACCACTTCGAAATATTTTCATTTGGAGTGGCACACAAGCCGTCGTTTTAACTTAAAATTCACGAAACCTTTGATAGTTTGTAGCTAAATAGTAAGGTTAGGTTATGCAAAGACCAGATTTTGACAAAGATCAACACAGATCGAGTAACATGTGAAGTTTTATGAACCACAGAACTTAACAATTTATTGTGAAAACTTTCAACTCTAATTATTCATAAAATAGGCTTGAAAAGACTTACTTTAGTTATTATTTATCTTGCACACACTTTTCTCCTGTCGCCATGACACTTGCCAGCAGTAATGTTACCATGTGTAAAAAAATATGGGTGCGTTCGAAAAAACCAGTTATTTGTATCAAGTTAACCTGCAGTATCAAGTAAGGCACATTGACGGTATCAAGTTTTTTTTCTTTTATTGCCGTGAATTTATTACTTACTCGTATCTACCTAATGATAACTTTGAAATAATGTTGGTGCACCAAAACTGCAGTACAATTTATAAGATCCGTTTATAATGAAGCATGCAACCAGACATTGATACAGACGAATGTTATCGAACTGTCTAATTGAACAAAGATAAATTTTATCTCACTGCAGTCTATTCAAATACAGTCGTGCCACGAAAAACTTGCATCTCAGGTGGCTTTGCTATAGTCAATGTCAAGGTTACCTTCGGAACTGACCTAGGGAACCTAAATTGCTCTTGAACTCGCTCACACAGTGGCCTCAATTGTGTTGTGCCCCATCTAATGCACCGGTTAACAACCTCTAGAGTCAAGGTGCCTGCTGTTGTTTGCATTGTGAAAGGAAGTCCCAAAACTATCAAGCCAGAATGACACGCGGGGCACTCCTTGACACAAAAGTAAAACATTTATGTGGCCACCCACGAGCACGAGTAGGTACATCATTTATAGCAATTTTTTGAAAAGAAAATACTTTTACTAAATATTTGGGTTCTTTACCCTTCTACCCTTTACCCATGGTATTTAATAAAATCCGGACCATATATTTTCTTATCATTTAGAATGTCTTACCATCTAACAAAACGGATGGGATGCGTCATTGTTTGAGTGCATCCTTTGCAGCAATGATTTGGTCGATTATCATTATTAATTTCTTGATCCGTGATCAATTAAACTGGTTCCCTATCAGAGCTCGCCGAAATCTCCATATTCTCTCTCTTTTGTTTGATGTTCTTTTTAATCCTTCTTTCCCTTCGTACCTTCGCGAAAAGTTCTCATTCCGCATGATGGATAATCGTCTAAGATCCTACAATGAACTTCTTCTATGTGTTTTTTTATACTCTTCCAATTTCTACTCTAAATCTTTCAGCGCAAAGGCTGCAAATTTACGGAATTCTCTCCCCCTGTACACTAAAAAGGCACAGACCCTCAACATTTTCAAAAATAATGTATTCAAATTCCCATCTACTTCAGCACCTAGATTGAACGTCAGGCAAATTGTGTTAGTTTATGTACGTTTATCAATACATATAATAAAACAGAAAAAAAAAATTGTCTGAACATTGAGTATATTTAAAAAAAATTATTACGATGAAGAAATAGTAACCGAGCATGAATTTGAATTTTCCATTAGTTTTTGAGTTTATTTGTTACAAGCACAAATACGAATCTATTTATATGACCTAATATTAGTAATCAACTATATGTGCGCTGGGGCTTCGCTGCCGTGAGAATTTCGGGAATTTGCCGGTTGACTGGAACAGATCTCTTCGTGATTTATTTATTTTATAACTTTGTATTATTCTTGTAACTGTGTAAATTTCAGGGCAATAAAGATATAACAAAAAAAAAATTGACTAAAAGAAGTTCCTAAACGGACCCTGTATATGAGAAAATAGGACTATCTGTTATTGCAAATCCTGTCGGTAGCCATTTCATAAACGGATGAATACAGAGAATGAAAAATCATGAGGAATCCTGTATTTCAACTTTAAGCCAGGCTGGGTTAGATTACTCCATTAACCGCATCCCAGAGGTTGGCCTGCCCCCGCAGCATGTCACGCGTAACGCCGTTTTTATTATTATTAAAATATTTAGTTTGACTTGTATGATAACAAATCTTTCAAGTTTAATTTGACCCTTTTCCCGGTATCCGATTGAGCTGAAACTGCATGCTGGTCCAGAACCGATGACAATGCATGTTAATCATAAACGTAATCTGATGCTGCTGCGAGGATCGGCTCCGTACGAGAAATCTCCTCAGCGGTAAATAGCAGGGACATGAAATTTTGTATATGCATTCGTTTATGATAGGCAGTTGGTAGACCCACCATGAAATAGATGCCACATGTCGTTCGTTTATGATAGGCTAAGAAAAATTATATCAAGCTAATTCTTCTATAAGGTATGCCGGTAGATACTTCTATAGAATATAGTTTATCCTAATAATAGTTTTCCCGTTCCTTATGTTATTCTGTTAAAGGACTCTCCGTTTTATAGATGGACTTTCGTATTGATCGATAACTTTCGATTGAAACTAAAAATGTGATTCCTAGAAGAAATGTATACATATTCAGTCAGATGAAATTTAAATTAAGAACCATTCTGACAGATCAAGTAGGTACTGCAATAAATTTTCAAACCCGATAAATCTTATGTGTGCAAAAAAGTTATTCAAGGTTACAGTTCCACATTTTTTGCATTCTCGGCACTTTTATTTAATTACAAACATTATGAATTGGTTACAAGTTTAGTAGATCCCTACCTAATTACAAAATTTCAATTACAAATTGAAATTATCGGGACAAGCTTTTATTATAATTTCAATTCTGTAAAATCTTAAAAATGAATGTGGTTAATGTGATTTAAATTTTTATTTTGATCTTTTTAGGGCACTTAAATTAAAGCTTGTTTTAAAAGTTTCTTTAAAATGATTTATTACGCAAAATACTGTCACTGTTTCACTTTTTATGATGACATGTAACGGGACAGCGATGGTTTTTCGCATGATAAAAACGGACATGATGTGGGGCAGCAGTCGCTACACACAATCTTATAATATAAAAAGTATACTTCAAGACAATCTTCTCTTTAATTTTTTGTGAAAGCCGGTTTTAAGAGCTTTTTCTAGTGCAATCTAAAAGTATCTCACAAGCTCTGCATTTGAACTTTAACACACAGACTGTGATGATTTAAAGGACTGCGGTCCTAAGATAAATCCTTGAGGTTACACTTCAAAATACAAAATTTATTATATTATATATATAACTATATATATTTGCTCTTACATATTAAGTATCGGTATAGACGATATGAAGCCAAAAATCACCTTTAATAATAGAACTTGTATAAAATTTTAATTTAAATGGCGCAATATAGAAATGCATGTATGGCAATTTCGTAATGAAATTCATTAAAGTTAATTCGGACGCTAATGTAAATTTATGGAATTCATTAGATACGTCAAGGGGTGACCTTTATTGGTGGGTGGTTTTCTAGTTATCGTTGCAAAAGCCCGAGGGTGGTCTACATATGCGGGCTCAGCTGCGCAAGTTTCGCACGCACGCTACGGTATAGGTACCTTTTTGCGATAATATCCATAGAACTAAGCATACTTATGTAATTTCCGCCCTTAGGATATCGGCAACCAACACAATGGGCATTATGTAACACTTTCAAATAAAATTATTATAAAAAATCACCAACCGACCGATCCCAAAAATTTACCGCTACCGCAAAATACCTATCACGAATTGCATCGAAAATTAGCAAGTTCACATGAGGGTCACGGACGGCGGTACTTACACGTGTCCTAATATTTAGTATGTATTTATGTATTTATTCTATATGCGGTGTCTTTTTCCAATATATCTATCAGTCTTTATTTAAATACAGAATATGTGTGTGTGTAGACTTCTTTAGAAAATGCTTTTAGACAAATCTGGTAGCCGTAGCACACTAAAGTCCCGAGACGTCTTGATTCATGAGCAATTAAGGTGACTGCCAGCAGCCAAAACAATCGATCGTTTCAAATGGCCTCGTCACATACACATACACGTACCTATTCGTCAGACGACTGGTCACTCACCATGATATCTCTGTGTGTACTTATTCATTTCTCAAATTTTTCAAAATTATTTACCTTACCAAAACAAACAATAGTTATTGGATAAAAGTATTCAAAACCAAGTTTAAACGCATTATCGTCATTTCATGTTATAAGGTTCACGCAGATAAGAACATACCTATTGTAACTAGTATAAATCTATAATAATCCAATTTTGGGCTTGACAATTTTTTTTAGTTAATATTTAGTCTAATATAATAATAATTTCTTTGATAAAATATATAGTTTTAGTTCCAAAACTTGCTCCTAGATACCAAACTAGCGAAAAAATGTGCTTATAAAATTAATCACTAAATTAATAAACTTTAATGCGCAACTTTATCGCGTCCTTGCCTCTAAAGATAAGACAGTTATTTATAATAATCAGTCAAATTTCAATTTACAAAGTAGTGAAGTTACTTTATATTTATATCCTAAGATACCTACTTAAGTAAATACATAATTTGATTAAGAATTAAAACTTTAAAACAGGTATGTTATAAAAGTAAAAACGGGAATATAAGATACGGGGCTTTCCTTGTTCAGACGCCAGTCCACTTCACATCCTCCTCTAAGTAAATGTTACTAATACGTATTGTTTTATAGTGGAAAATATATTATAAACTATTGTATCCTCATATAAGGTATTATTTTGAAGACCCTGAACCTGATCAAACGTTAAGGTCTACAGCAGGTAGCCTTTTTATTGAAATTTGATATAATCTATTCTTATGTTAAAATAGCAGGTATTAGTATAGTTATTAGTTAGTATAGTTCTATTTCCACACCACCCAGGAGGTAAGAACTCATTGGTGCGCTTTTTTTATAGAGGTATCCCCAGGAGGCCTAATCCTCTTCAAAAACTTTAACGTCTTGTTCAGTTTCATAATATTTAAAATTTTGACCACAGTACCACGAATCAGAGTAGTGTTCGTTGAGATTAGGTAATGGATCAGGAATTGTGTCACTCATTTAAATGGAGGCAATGTGTTTGTACGTAGATTTTATTAGTTGAGGGCAGTATCTAAGGAATGAGGATAGTCAACGACACCTACGTTACAGTCCCGCGCTCGGATCATACTGATGACCGGTAGGTACTCGACTCCTGAGAGTTAGGTAAGGTTAGGAAATAATAATAAAACTCTACATTGGCTGTTGCTATCCCAAAACATATTCAACCGAAAGCACTTAACTCCTTTTTAATTAGATCACAATATAATTACATAAAAAAAGTGTAGTGTATTAATCGGCATGAGAAACTTGTCCCACGAGAAAAATTCACACGTTGATTTGAAAATTTGTTCTCTCATTGACATTTCATACAACTTCCAGACATTTCAACCAAAAATTCGTAATTTTATCAACAACGTAAATAGTTTGTGGTGGCGGCCACACACTTTTTCGCTTGTTGATAAAATTAGGAAAAAAATTCACGTATTCTATCACTCCAAAATGTTTTCATTTTACAACAGGTAATTTTGATCGTGACGAATTTACTTACACGTAATATAAAAAACATGTTATTAAAAAGATTGTTGACAAACAAGTACACGAGTGCAGCGTGTTCTGATATCTGCAATGCACCTCTTCTCGGTCGCAGTTCGCAGTCATATCAACGTACTCAGTGAATGCTACATTATCTACTGTGATATGCTAAAAATAATTATTGCTATTGTGGATCTCTTACAAATTTATGGGAAGCGAGAAAAAACTAATTTTGAAACAAAGAAAAGTAAAATAAATTATTAAACACGTTACGAGCACAACAAAAACAAACAACAAAGTATAAATCAAAAAGTTGTTCTGCGCCTTAAAACATTTTACATGCTTGTTCTGCATTCTCAAAGAATACTCGTAGATGAACACTAATTGGCTAAGACGTTTTTCATTAGTTTTTGTACTAACATTGTCTAATTGCTCGTTGTCGTTATCGTCTGCGGTCGAAGCCCCCCGTCTTGTCCCACGTTAGGTACGGCATCGAGATTACACACATGCCTGAACTTTGATAGCCTCGTTTTTGCATCACTAGAAATATCATCTTTACCCTCGCACTATTCTGGCGCCTCTATTAATATAACATCATTTATCCTAATATTAAATGAGATTTAAGAAAAGATATCTTTTATAGTTTGCCAAATTAAAATCATTTTAGGTAATAATGACTAGTAAGTAGTTATTATTAATACGGAAAAAAATATCTTCAATTTCCTTTGGGCGAATTTATATTCGAATATCATTAGGTTGTCATCGGGAACCCTAAGAAATCGTGACACTAATCTCGATCAATAAGTCTGGATCCTATACAGGGTTAGAGCTACGCTACATAACTACCCGTTTTAGTTGAATCAATCAATGGCTAATTAAAATTTGTAATGCGAGACGCGAACTCAGAGAGCCTTACCCACATTAAAAGCTGCACACGTGCCTGTCAATGAACTTCCAGGCCATGCTAATGGCATGTATTGTCCTCACGTAGAGGCTACAAGTTGACTAAATTAAAACCCAAAACCCAACTGATACTAACCAATCAAAACCGCATCCATTCTATCCATTCACGCTTGTAACTGAGAGGTAACTATTTACAATCTTAATCAAATTATATATAAACCGTCACTGAATTTTTAATTTAGAATCTCCATAATTTACTGACACCACATTACACGCAATTTTTTCTTCTAATTTTAGTACATAATAAAATTATACTAACGGGCAAATACCAGGACATTATCTGTGCGAGCGAGGAAGTTATCCGGTTCTGTATGTGTAACGAAAGTGCGCGAGGGTACAGGACCATCAGCCTGAACACCAGGCGGCGGTGGCCGACGCTCGAACCGCTCCATTAGATCCGGGGGCACTCGTGGTAATTCTCGACCAGTTGTGTTAGGAGCCTGGGTGAAACCTAATTTCGCAAGGAGGCTTTCTCGGATCACTCGAAGACTGTGCTCTCGGGCGTTCTCGTATGTGCGGCAGGAGGCGCACGCGTCTTGTGCCGGTGGTGGTGGTTCTTGAGGACAGGCGAGCTCAGCAGCGACGGCCGCCAGCCAGGCGGCCAGCAGCAGCAGGCTCGCGGGCCTGGCCCGCGGCCCGCGCGACGCGCCCAGCGGACGCGTGGTGCGGCAAAGCGGGGAGGCGGCGGCGTAGCGCGAGGAGCGATGTGAGGCCGCGGGCGGCGCGTGCGACACTGCACACGTATCGGGGTCCGGCACTCGCACGCCATGCGGCCGCGGCGCGGGCGTCGCAAACTCCCCGGTCGGGCTGCAACCGCTACACCCCCCGTTGCCACCGCCGCCGCGACGCATCCCTGCCTCTGACTCATTTATTCCAATACCTTGAATCACGCACAGCGGTTTAAATTACTACCTATTCAAAAATTTAAAAGGTACATTATATTTTTATCTTACACGTTACACTTTCCACAAGGAAATTTTCTTAATTCATTGGACTAATAAATTAATGTATAAGATTTAGTCCGGTCAATTTAGACCAAAAACTAAAAATGAAGCTACAAGGTCAAAGGTAAAAAAAATGGGTTTTTCGCGATTTTCTTCAAAACGGTAAGTTTTATCGGAAAATTACCTCAGGCAAAAATTGTAGATATGTATATCTAAACAATATTTTCTTTCAATAAAGCTACCGTTTCTGAGATATACCTTTGATCTTGGGTTATTTTAATTCCTTAAACCGGAAACATGGGGAATTTTGAAATAATGCTTTTGATTGTGTTTTAAACATAATACTCATTTTCAGCTTGATGGGAATTAATGTAGCTTCGAATGTCTAATTTGACCGAACTAATTCAGATATACTTACAGATATTAACGGCTCCTTATTTGATTGCTCCGTTTTTTTTTCCCCGATAGCGATGATACCGAATAGTAGGTAACCTCCAAAAATAGCCTAGAATGGCGTTTTCCTGATTTTCAGTCGTGTTAGGATTTATTGCAAAATTAATTTTAAGAACCACCTGGTATAACTAAATTCAAACATATAGTCACATCTACAACCCTCGCAGGGTAGATAGTCAACAGTATTGAAAAGACTTAAATGCTTGAGATTCCAATGTGACAGGTTGCTAGCCCATCGCCTACAAGCAGAATCCGATTTTTTCTTTCTAGCCTTTCCTATATGGAGTGGTCCTATTCTAATGTGCCGGAAAACCTCACGGGTAATATAATGTGCACTTACCTACCATAAAAAATTGTATAATAATATCTATCTAGAGAATGAGATGGAAGGCGAAATTGAAATGTTCGAAATTGTGGAAGCACTTAAGAGTATGAAAGCGGGAAAGGCTGCTGGGTGTGATAGAGTGTCGGTCGAGATGCTTAAAGCAGGAAAAGGCGTAGTAGCTAGTCAGTTGTACTGCCTTTTCAATTTGTGTTGGAGAAGCGGCCGAGTACCAAAAGATTGGTGTAAGGCTGTTATCGTGCCACTTTACAAAGGAAAAGGGTCACAGCTGGACTGCAAAAATTATCGTGGTATAAGCCTGCTTAGCGTCGTCGGCAAATTGTATGCTAAGGTATTGATTAATAGAGTCAGGAATGAAACTGATGACAAAATATGGGATGCTCAAGCGGGATTTCGAAAGGGAATGGGATGTACTGATCAGGTCTTTTCCTTGCGGTGCATAGCCGAAAAGTTTTTGGCCAAGAGTCAAAAAGTCTATTGCACATTCGTAGATCTGGAAAAGGCCTATGACAGAGTTGAGAGGAATGAATTGTGGTCAGCACTTTCTATGCATGGGGTGAGCAGTCTCTTAATACGAGCACTGAAATCCTTATATGAGGATTCGAGTGCTTGTGTCAGGATAAACGGAGCGCACACTGAGTGGTTTAAGATTGAGAAAGGCGTTAGGCAAGGATGTGTTGCGTCACCGTGGCTGTTCAACCTATTTATGGATAGCTGTTTGACAGATTTGAAAGAGTCTAAAAGTGGATTAAGGATGAATGAGTTACTCGTCAAATGTCTGCTCTATGCCGACGATCAGGTTATACTGGCGTCATCAGCGGAGGAGTTACAGGAGATGGTAAACTGTATGCATGAAGCTTTAAAAGAGAAAGGAATGAAAGTGAACGTAAGTAAAACTAAAACACTGGTTTTTGAAATGGAGAAAGAAATGACAGCATGTAATATTTTGATTGGAGGAGAAAAAGTGGAGCAAGTGAAAGAGTTTGTATATCTAGGATCAAAGTTTACATCAGATGGCAAGTATGATAGTGATATTGAAAGGAGAGTGAACGCGGGGAACATGGTGAATGGAGCTTTGCATGCCTTTATGAGCAGTCAGAAACTATCCAAAAAGGCTCGACTGGCTGTGCACAGGGGCGTGTTGGTCCCGACATTAATGTATGGGAGTGAAAGTTGGGTATGGCAAAAGAAGCATGAAAGCAGAATAAATGCAGTGGAAATGAGAGCGTTAAGGAGTATGATGGGTGTGAAATTGAGTGACAGGATAAGGAACAGCGTGATAAGGGAATGTTGTGATGTGAAAGAAGATGTAGTTACAGGAATAGAAAAGGGTATGTTAAGATGGTTCGGTCATGTGGAGAGGATGAATGAAAGCAGGTTGACTAAGCAGATATACAAGGAGAGTGTGGAGGGAAAGGTCGGAGTGGGAAGACCTAGACGAACGTATCTTGATCAAATTAAGGACGTCCTGGTAAAGGGTCAGGTCAAAAGTACCCGAAACCGCCGAGCTTGTATGAAGAGAGTTATGAATGTGGACGAAGCGAAAGAAGTATGCAGAGATCGTGGCAAGTGGAAAGAGGTAGTCTCTGCCTACCCCTCCGGGAAAGAGGCGTGATTTTATGTATGTATGTATGTAATAATATCTACAATTCCATGGTATACCATTCTATGCTACCCAAGTGTCGTCTTCAAAGGCCATATTGGAGAAGTACCTAATAAAGTGCCTTGAAAGTGCCGCCGCTCTAGGGCTGTAGAGCAAGAGAACCATGGCTTCAACACAAGTCCCACATAACCTTGGCTGTGTGGACAGACAAGCTTAAAAAACTGTAGCGGAGATAATTATGATTACAATACAATCAGTATTGTGCGTAGTGCTTAATAAAAGATAATATTGCAAAGTATAATACTGGAAAAATATAAAGGTATCTGTATATCAATATCAATCAATACATATAATAAAACAGTAAAAAATGTTGTCTGTACTTACATTGAGTATATTTAAAAAAAAAAATATAACTAAATAAAAATAGTAAACGAGCATGAATTTGAAAAAAATCTGTCTGTTGTATGTTTGTTTGTACACGCTAATCTACGAAACTGAACGGATTTTAATGAAACTTTTTTGTTATATAGCTCTTATGACTGGCAAACATATAGCTTATAATTTATTTTGGAAACTGGTACAGCTGATATCGAACCATAACAACTCAGCTAAACTATAGGAAATATAGAAAAGATGTCTTACAAAAGTTGTTCAACATGATAAGATTTTTTGTTAGGGTATAAAAATCGAAGATCTGGAATCTGATGCAGGACCATTATAGACCAGCTAAATCATCCGAATTATGGAAAAGACGTCTTGACAAAAGTTGTTCAACCTGATGAGCATTTTCTTTCGGCAAAAAAAAAAAGAAAGATCTGGATCATGTGATATAGAAGCCAAAGGAACTCTGTAAAATTTGAGTAACTATATTTAATAACCTAAACTTTCGTATTTCCAATAACACGCAAATGGAGTTGCAGGCGTTAACTTGTGACATATAATCATGTCTATAACTCCTGTGGGGTAGAAAGAGATAACAAAAGACTATCGGTCTTTTGGTGACTGTTGTCTTGTTGTCGGCCACGTTCAACCGCTTGGCTTAATGATTGAATTGAGATTCAAATGGTGACAGGTTGCCAGCCCATCGCCTAAAAGAGGAATTTCAAGTATGCCTATCCCTTAATCGCCTTTTACCACATCCATGGGAAAGAGAAAGACAAGTTATTTGATTTAATTTTTATATAATCTGCGAAGGAAGAGAAACAAGGAAGAGCTCCCATACTTTGTTATATTCTCTGCGCTGCCAGATTAGCAAGAAAGAAAGCAAATGTACCTAGATGTATGTAGTAAGAGCTATTCTGTCTTTAATCAGCTTATAATTTATCCGAATTAATTTAGCTTCCACGTTTACCAGATTGCTGTCAAAACATTTACTTTTCGTAACATAAGCAAACTACTTCACCTGTGGAAGTTAAAATAAACAAAAATCGCAATGAAAAACTGGAACACCTTAAACCTATTTTACGTTTTATACAGACAACCAAACCAAGACGATGCCAGTTGCGTAAGTTGCCAAAAATAATACTTTCGTGTATGTTAAGAATGTATGTTTTCTAGACTATTACAAAAACCGAGGAGATTCAAGATTTGACAACAACAAAATATTTTAATAGCCGTTTTCGGAAACTAGCCGTTATAAAAGGTTGAAATTTGCAGGTTTTCAATGAACCGCTGTATAATTGTGTAGTATTTTATATGTATGTAAGTAAAAAGTCACAGAGGAGAACTGAACTGAAACTGTTCTTTCCAATTACCTACCTAGCCTTATTTGAATAAGATGTAAAGCAAAAAGGACGTATAGTTTGGGTTAAATTTAGAATACCTATCTAAGTTTTGTAATAATTACTTAATTTTTCCGTCTAGATATTATATGCTTAATGTCTATAATGCGGGTAACTTTTTTTCTTGATGAGTTTTAATAAAACAATGACTTGACTTTTGGCGGGAACTCAACTTGAACCCAAACATCATGTTGCTTGTGGTATAATTTAACGAAATCTTGTATGTTTGATCGATTGTTAATGAATTGCATTATGAGTTAGTGTGGATTATTGATTATTAAGTGTTCATAGATAGACAAGATTTAGTGGCTTTTGATGTGACTTTGGCAGAAAGAACTCCAACTGTCATATTTACTGTAATAAGTTTTCCAAAATGTGTGTTTGATGGACTTTTAATGATGAATGTGGATTATTGATTATTAAGCGTTCGTAGACTAGCACGAGTGTTTTTTATTTCATGACTTTTGATGTTGTCCCTACAATTTGAGAAAGGGCGAATAATGCATCGACTACTATTCCATCCATTCCATGTATTCGTCGAATAATATAGAAACAGTATAGATACGTAATTCTTTTATGATCACCTAAGACGAAAGCTTACTAAAACCTGGCAAAAATAAACTCATGAAAAAGTTTGGCTGCCACAACGAAGAAAAAAAAAGTTTCTTTTCTTCGTTGTGGCAGCCAAACAGCCAAAGCAGCAGTGAGTGATTGACATTTGTAAGTACAAACGTCAATCACTGTCAAAATGAAAAACCACCAACTTTGATCAAATCAAAGTCAAACTAGGTTAGATAAAAAATTCTTCCTGCTGATCAATTAATCATAATTATCATATTTAATTATTTATCATATTATGTATGTATGTAATCAAAAAATCGTATATTTATATCTATGGGCCAGAAAGAAATTCATAAAAATTTTAACTATTATTTCTATTTGTAACCGTGAAGAAACTGATAAACTTTTATATCTTTCAAATTTGTATGACAACAATTCAAATTAAACTAATAAATTGGGGAGTTTTAGACTATATTATTGTTTGTTGTTCACTGTTAAGAATGGAAAAATGTAGAATATGCCTTAAAGGCACAAAAAAAATAAGGTCTGTTTTCGACAAAGAGGGTGGGATTTTGTTTATCGATATGATAACTTCATTATGCAACATAAAAGTAAGTGAATAACTTTAATTTTTAAAAATTATATGATAAATTACCTAAAATAATTTTCATGTTCACTTCAGAATTTCCAAAGACAAACAAGCAATCAAAGTTGTAAACTGTTCCATCGGAGACACCAGTTGTAGGAAGTATCAAATAGCAGTTTTACACTACAGAATACAGAAGGAGAACAGAAATGAGAAATAATCAAATTATAAAAACTTTATTTATTGGAAATAAAATAAAAATATTTTACAATAAATATCAGATATTTTTCTCTACTAAACTAAGTCGTGGCAAACGTAAAGAAGGTTGCCTACATAAACAACCTTAATATTATTAATTATTTAAAGATATTATGTTAGAAAGATGAACATTATAATTTAATATCTGAAAAAAAAGTAACTATAGTATTCTCTATGACCAACCTGCCTCAAATCATACCTCTCTCACCATCCTTTTCCTTTTCTAACATACCACTGATTAATATCTTACTCGATTTTTTTTGTCCCCTTGATGTGTGACTGCCATTTTAAGTTTACCTGTATATCATGTTTAATTTCATATAATGTGGCAACTCATCTGACCACATAACTCCCATCATACTCTTTTCCATTGCTAATGGCATATATATAATAAAGATAAGTTAGAATTGAAAGTATGCAGGTGTTAATAATTAATTTTGTTCTGGTTGACTGGTGCAACTTTCCATTCTTTATAACCTTCCATATTCTTAATCACCCATATGTTGAACAAGTCAAGTCCATTGGTTGATTTATTATAGGTAAAAAGTGTCCTTGTTTTTATTTATAGGTCACAAGGGATGATAAGATAACATATATATGCTTACCATGTTCTCAAAAACTCAAAGAAGCATTTTATTTCAAAAACATGATTGAAATGTAAGTATATATGTTTGAAAAAATCTGTACTATATGTGATTAACTGCTTTAATATGTACCCATTCACATTTCAGGTCTCATTTGTTTTTAACTCACGATACTACTTCAAAAAGGATATATTTCAACAACATTGATGAAGTCAAAATTAAAATTAGTGTGAAGAAAGAAATTTACGAAAATGATTTAAGTAAAATGATTTTAGAAAATTGGTTTAGTAATGACTCTGAGAAACAGTTAATTTGTTTTAAAAATACCACAATAAAGAAAGTGGCATCGAAAAATTGTGCAGCTGCAGATAAACAGGAGAATATTAATGATTATTTTAAATCATTCAAAAATGAACCAATTTATGAAAATTCTTATCAAGTAAAGTGCATTTTTATAACATGTATAGCATTTTCTTAGCATTTTTATTTTCATAACATTTCTTCTATGGAACTCATGCATTTTTTCTCATTAACCCATTATCTCCCAGTAAATGTCTCCCCTTTTGAAATATAATCTTTTGGTTACCATGATCCCCTCATTTAATCAGGGATATAATCAAGAGGTGTGGACTGGGGAGTCATTTTGAAGTGTGTATGGTGAAGTAATTATTATATATTTGTCTGGGTGTTTTATTCAATTATGTGAAGTCGAATCCCCTTTTGCCTCACCACACCATATACATCGAGATCTGGTTGAATGTGTTAAACCTTCTTGTAGTATAACCAAAAGTACAGCTATGCTATCCATCATCTTTAAAGAATATTTTTGATTCATAAAAAAGTCCAAATATTACTATTACTATAGTATTTTATTAGATGCTCGGGCACATAATAATATACAGTAATATTATAAATATAGATAAGACTTTTGCTATTTGATGACTAAGAACAATAAAATAAATATACTCTCAATTCTATCATTATGCCTAACAGCTGAAAGTGGCCTGTCAGTCTTTCAAGACTACTGGCTCTGTCTACCCTGCAAGGAATATAGACGTGATTACATGAATGAATACTCTAGAATAGCTCAATTTTTCGTAATATATATATATTTAACAAAGTTAGTTTGCAGGACTATGATTATGAACCTTATGAGCACAGCAATGGTGATGACGAGTATCTACCACCGAAATATGTAACTGGTACAAAAGGAACTAAGTATCGCAAAGGGAAAGAAATCAGAAATACTGGGAACAAGAAAATCAGAGGTAAGTAAGTGGATGCGTCATAAGTATTCTTTTAGGTACCTACTTATTCAAGAGCTTCTTACTTCTAGCACTTTGATTGCGAAATAAATTATAAAAATAATATACATAAACTTTATATATTTCAGCAACAAAAATAACTAAGCACAGACCTCTGAAAGTTTTTATTAAACCTGTGCTTTTGGAAGACATTAGAATTGTTCGCACAAAAGTGAAGCAAAACGACATAACCCCAGTAAAACGCAAAAAAGCGATAAATATCATTAAACAAATGTGTAACTATTGTGGGAAAATGACCTCGTCGATGAAAACACATATATTGGTTCACACAGGTAAGTATACCTAGTTGGAAAAGTATGAACGAACAAAGGTGCCTATTTGAGTTGTTGCCAGATCCTGAACTTTTTCTAAATTGACCTACAACCCCCGAATGGTATGTCGGTTAAAGTAGAGAGTCACTTGGCCCGAATCCCATTAAAGCCATGTACATTATTTTTAGATGCTTTTATTAAATCAAGCGAAATCTTCATGCGGAAACCTAGGTATCTTCCTACAACCTAGGCAATCAAATCAATGGTATATAAGCTGGGTCCGGTTTACAATCTAAGAAAGATATATGTCAATATGATATGATATATGTCAATAATGAAATTTAGATGTACTTACTGATAGACGTAACTAATTCAAACATTTTTATATGCAGGAAAGAAAACACATAAATGCGATAGCTGTGCAAAAGCTTATTACACTCTTGATCGGCTGAAAGCACATAAAAAGAGACACGAATTGGAAAGAAAATATAAATGCGACCAGTGCGTCGCCAAATTCAGCGACATGCATTCCCTAAAAGGGTTTGTTTTTACTCAACTTATATTCATCACTATTTCAATTGTGCCAGTTATTGATTTGTTATGTTCAATAACTTGGTACCTACCTAATACCCTCGAGGCCTGGATTTGCTACAACACCCCAAGCCTTGCTTTAACTCGTTTTACCACAACCACTTTAGAAAAATATAATGAAAATAGATAGTCTGATGGAAATTCATAATAAATGTTTGCTTTGTTTCAGGCACATGGCAGTACACAATGACGAAAAACAATTTGTTTGTGAAATTTGTAATAAATCTTTCAAAAGAGTAAGTTAATCCTATTTTCAGACATTTAATATGGAGTCAAAAAATTGAATATTTATCTTTTTCCTTCTTACAGATTAATGGTCTTAAACGACACGTAATTTATCATAATTCTGCAAACAAAAAAATTAAATGTGACCAATGTGATATGACTTTCTTTTCAAGCACTAGTCTAAAACATCATGTCAGAGTCCATACAGGAGAAAGGCCTTACAGATGCGAGGTAGTTATTGTATTTATGGTTGTCCATATATGTTTAAGGCGCTACATTCAGATTACATGTACGATCGCGTTCATATCTGCAGTCATAGTTTTAAAATTCTTACGGGTTAAAATAGCGTGCACTGTGGTTCCACTAGATACACACACACATGCATATTTAAAAAGAATAAATATTCCTTCAAATGAATACGGTCTTTAATCCCAATGATTACTAAGTAAAATAGTTTATTATTCTATGACATATAACATAACAAAACAGAAAGAGACGGTAATCAACGATGGCCGAACTGGGCCCGATAATTGTCGATCGAGATATCGTCGTCTCTCATGATTTGCATAAGATTTGCCTATAGAGGGAAGCCTGCGACTGCCAGACTTATGTCATTTCAATAAAGTTGAAAGTTTGTCTGCACACGACCCTAACATAGGTAGTGGTTCCTTTGAAAGTTATTGGGTAGCAATTTTATTACTTCGTTTGTGCAAGTGAGATCTAAGATATACTAGATAATCTCGCTTGCTCACACTCGCTTGTTCTAGTTACTAGCGGATTACGAAGTTATTCAAGGAATTTCTGTCTATTAAAAAAAATATATATTGTTACTGACAATTTTTAATGTTTCAAGGTGCCATTTGAACTAAGTAACTGACTGACTAACTAACTAACTGATATCTAAGAATTACGATACCCGTGTCTTCAAACACGGAAATCAGCAAGAAATATTAAACAAGAGGGAGCAAAATAAAACACTCAATAATTAAAATTAGTAAATTTTATTGAAACAGTTTACCTATAGTTTTGTTTACATATTGATGATTATATAAAGGTATACATACAGCATATTACACTAATTTACCTATCTCCTGTTATTAAGGTTACAGCTTAATTATTCGTTTTCATAAAGAAAAGATATTGAAGCTGTCCTTAAAATACTATCTAAGTAGTAGTTTTAATATAAACTGGCAGAACCTTTCACGCACTATATGGACTCGATACACAGGGTAGTTGTCTTGCACAAATGATATTGCATATCATCAATCGGATAAATACACCGCACAGTTGGTAACATGGTTTCTTGCAGCACTTGCACATAATGAGCAGCTGTAGCGCATCCTGCTATCTACACCTGTTCCCCAGGTCCAGCAGCACTCATCCAGCCCCACATATTTACAGATATGCGTCCAGACTCCATATTTGGCACAATATTTTTTTCTTCATACCGAGTTGCATTTCTTCGCCATAAATGAAGCCTACCGTGTTGCGATGACGTAAACGAACTTTTTGTCCGTAAATATCGCCGTGTTCCAGTCAAAATCCAAATACTGCCGAGCAAATTCTAAATGTTTTTGCTTATTTATTTCGGATAAATACGGCTTTCTTGCTGGCTGTCTGTGGAATAGTCCCTCACGGACTACTGCAAACTCGACGAACAGTAACCACTGATGTGTCGAACTGTTCCGCAAATGTTCTGGTCGGTATGAAGCCATTATTTTCGTACTGTTCCACCATGGATCTCCGCTGTGTGGCGTGTCGCTGTGTTGATTAGCGGACGACGGTCGCTGAGCGGTCGACTTTTTACACTACCCTCTTCTTGATGGCGCGTTACCCAACGCTTAACCGCTTGTTGTTTATTGTGTTATTTGTGTGAATGTGTGAGTGACAGCGGTGACTGCAAGCTATAAAGTTTTGCGAACTATGACTGCAATTATGAACGCGACCGTACCTTGATGCGGGCGAGAGGCTCACCCCGCGCGGGGCTCACCCCCGACCAGCTTGCCCCGCTAGATCGCCGCCGCACCGTAGCCGCTGGCGCGTGACCTCACGTAACCCGAATAAAGTTTGCGAATGCAATGGAGTCCGCATCAGAATATTTTATTGTTTTTGATACAATAAAATAATTTTACAAAAAAACATACATATATTAAATTACATTATAAGCAATGATATAGTTGCGGATGTATGCAAAAATTTTGTATAAAATGAATAAGTTTGTAATGGTTTTAAAAAAACTACTCGTAATTACTTATTCGATTTCGTTCAATCAAAGGTAATTTACATAGTAATGTATATCATATATTTTTAGGGTTCCGTAGCCAAATGGCTACGGAACCTATGGTTTTCTATCTTGGGTTGTCGTTGATGTCGGCGTCGGAATAATGCCATGACTATCTAAGTCCATAATATCAACTGTCGACTCCACACCATCCGCACTTCTCTGTTCGGACATTGTCAACGACGATATCGGAGACAATTTATTTTTCCTAAAAATTAATAACAATCAAATAATGGGATAATGACTGTGATCGTGCCAAATGAAGAAAGCGAAGAAAACTAAACCCTGCGACGTCTTGCAGCTGAGGAGGTACCCTGAATAATATAGTTACCTAGGAGTAAGTACCTATAGAAAAAGACAGAACAATCATCCAGTAAAAAGTACTGTTTCCGTAGGCAAAGACCAGGGCAACAACTAGTGACAGTATAACCGACGGCGGCGGAGCTGTTGTTTGTTGTTGTTTTATCTATCTATCTACCTACTGCCGCCCCGCCACAAGCCGGTATCAAATGAAATATTTTTCACCTTCAGTGTTTGCGGAGAAAATCTCAGTAGGCATCTATATGTCTATCTATTAGTAAGTGTAATTAGTACCCACCATCTTAATTGTCCCATATGGGAAGCTCTTTCAAGGTTTTTTTTTAACATGCTAACATTTAACATGCTATCATGACGTAAAATTATACACCTATTTACACTAAACGAAACAAAAAAACTGTATTAAAAACTAACCTAAACTATCTATAATAGGTATATTTCAGAAAGTACCAAAAAAAAAAAAGTATCAAAATCTACGATCCTAAATACCTACGTAATATCACCCCGTCCGGCGGAAAAGCGACGCGTAAGATTCAGAGATCAACGACACAATTCAATAAGCTGAGCTGACAATTATGTACAGAAATAAATTCAAACAAAATGAATGTGGGAAATTAAATACTTCGCAGAATATTTTTCAACGACGCTCGGAGCGATTGGCACAGGTCCTGCGTCGGAGAATGTGATCCGCGGAGTGAAGCACGCTTACAAAGGACAGCGCTTTATCCCACCCGGTCGTGTAGGAATGAGACAGAGATAAAGTGTCAACACTCTACTGTCCAGTACTATTGTCGCAACAATTTTAATTCCTGTTTTCATCTATTTAGTTTAATTACGTCTAAACAAAACATCCAATCGAAATTTCATCTTCCAGAAGTTATTATTTTTTAATGATCTTCAATTTGGTACAAAATTCAAATTTTAAATCCTTATAGTTTGAGATAAATAATCGAAATCTAGACTTGTGTTCCTGAATTTTTTTGATCGAGGATTTTTGTTCCAATCGTGTTTTCATCTTCCACAAATATAATTGAATATATTTACTTTCATATCCAAAAATATTGAAACGATGCAAGTTATATTTTATGAGAAAAAACCAAGTGAAAATGACCCAAAATCTATGATGTATCGCCTTAATAAATTTGGGTGACGAATAATTCACTCGACCTCGATGAACACTCACCCCTTAAAAGGGATGTACCAATTTTTAAGTTTAACCAAGGCAAATAGGTACATTTGAGAAAACAGCATATTAATCGAAGCAATAAGTTTTCGTGTAATGTGAATACAAACAGACAAATTCTAGATATTAATTTTATTGCTTCTGTTGGTCATAGTTATTTATTTCCTATTTTGATTTTATTGGCATTACCTTAAAAGTACTAACATCGGGCAGTTACAATAAAATGGATAATAATAACAATAGTTATTGATAAATTATAATATAAATATATAAAACGAAAAATCTGTTTCTTTGCTGTCAATAGATTTTCTTTTTACTACGCTTTTATTAGCTTGGGTTGTATTTTAAGATATTCACAACTTTGTAAAAATTTAAAGACTTTGCGTGGCCTATGTTCGCGGCGAACAACTAGTGTATTTAGATATGAACATCAATTTCATACTAAATTTTGTATTATTTCTATAAATAAATAATAACAATAACACAGATTTGAGTTATCCTCGAAGTAAGTTCGAAACTGGTGTTACGAGATACTAACTCAACAATAGATATTATTTTTAATATTAATATAGATAATCGTGCCGTGTGGTTCCCGACACCAATTCAAAAAAGAATAGGACCACTCCATCTCTTTCCCATGGATGTCGTAAAAGGCGACTAAGGGATAGGCTTACAAACTTGAGATTCTTTTTTTAGGCGATAGGCTAGCAACTTGTCACTATTCGAATCTCAATTCTATCTTAAAGCCAAATAGCTGAACGTGGCCTATCAGTCCGCTCAGGACTGTTGGCTCTGTCTACCCCGCAAGGGATATAGACGTGATTATATGTATGTATGTATGTATGTATATAGATAATCGTATCGGATTCGCACCGGGGACCTACTGTGACAGAGAACCCTTATTGATTACTATAGAAAATCGCATAGAGTCTCTATTTTGATTTTTCAGATATGTTCGCAAGGTTACAGTTACAAACACGACTTCAACAGACACTGTTTTAAAAAACACGGTGTGTTCCTCAAACGGAGACTAGTGAGCATCATGAACGAAGAGGTACTAATCAAGGAACGAGATCTGATGAGGGCTCTTATGCTAAGATTGCACGGGGTATTGCAAGGTGACGACCCTATCAAGGAGTTTGAAGGTCCGCAAGGTTATAAAGCGCTAGAACAGGCTATACAACTCTTGGAGACTAAACAGCTACCAGTAGACATTTAAAATACGGTCTATTCTTTTAACATGTAGCTTGCTGTGGAGTGGTTGCGTCATGTGTTGAATTTTGGCGTGAATTTGTCATTTCATCCCATGTCAAGTTTTTTGCCTAGACAAAACATATTCGACAACTATTAGTCCGACAGAACCAATATACCTATACTTAGACAGGACACAGGACAGATATTTCAACAGAACATACATACATCGATACATACATACATCGATTGGTAATACTTTCTACGATTATCCAAAATAATAAAATGTAGGGTAAGTGAAAACCTTTATGACGACGTCGTCATCGTCACTTAATGCAAATTGCATGTTAGAAGTTGATGAAACGACACAATGTGCTTAATTATTGTTGTTTACTTATGCAGTATCTATGTGAAGTGTTCTTATTACCTATGTAAGTTCTATGTTATTTGATTTAAACCTAAACTAGATAATTTGTTATTTTGGAGTAGGGATTTTCAATTCCGTTTTAAAAAAAAATACATGTATATTTTTTATTCTTAAAAATATTTAAAGCCATTTCGTTATTCATGAAATCGGGTAGTATCAATTTTAGTGTTTCTTTTAAAATACAAATTGCAGTATTTCTTCAATACAAATTTATTTTTATCATGTTAGCTTCGCGTAGGTATTTCTACGGTTTTCGTGTTTTAGGTATTACTGTAACCGTGATTGTGTATATTTGGTGTATAGGCTTTAATTAGTTGTATTTCCAAAAAGTAAAATTATTTCTTGTTTAACTTTATAACTATATTATCGGTATTACTTTTAAAATTCATAATAGGTTTTTAATAATTTACAATATGAGCATTAGTGGATGTAATGTAGGTATTAATATCCAAATAAATATTAAATTATTTTTTTACAATTATGAAATAATAAATTAGATAAAAACTACCTATAAAGCAATTTTTCTTTGATCATACCAGTTTTTAAGATCCACTTAAAGAATACACCTTTACTGGACAGTATTTAAAAAAAGGACTCGTCCTTTTTAAAAAAATCTTTCATCACAGTATAGTTTCCGGCATTTTGGAATAGAACTAATCCATACCGTATGGATGTCGTAAAAGGCCTAAGGGAAAAGCTAAGAAACTTGCAGGCAACCTGTTACAATTTAAATCTCTATTCTACCATAAAGGCAAACAGGTGATTTGTCTACCCCGCAGGGGATATAGACGTGGCTGTATGTATGTATCACAGTTTATAAAATTCTTAGCTCTGATAAAGCTTTTTTATTAGAGAACTAGCTGTTGCTCGCGACTTTGTCCGCCTTAAATCTATAAATCAATTTATGTTAATCTAATATTTATGGGATACACGTAATTTTTGCATAAAAGACGAATCCTTACAAACATTCGCACTTTTATTAGTATTTTAAGTCAACCAGGATCTCTTTTCGGCCTGTTTACGACACAAAGCTCAGAGACGCTGTTTATTATTAGAACTCTTATTGCCTATAGCTCTCAGTTCTAGATCACTATAATAACTACTAAGAACCAAGCAAAATTTGTTAGGTAAGTGGTGTAATTAGTCATGCAAAGTAACAAAAATCTTAAAATATATTTAATGCCAAAACATAGTTAACTGTAAACAAAATGGCAAATGATCGTTATCAACTAATCAAACGAACAATTATGAATTAGCGGTTTACACGTCAATACATAAACAATAGGAAGAGTAGAAACGTATATTGAATATTTCCAATTTAATAAATGTAATGTATTATCAATAGAACTAGTATCATGATAAGTACATAGTCTTCGATAATCTTCCACGCATACGAACAACAGCTACTGTATAATAATAAAAAAAACTATTGATATTGCTGCAAAGAGAATTTGTAGGTACTAAGAGTCGCTGCCTGTTACCTACAACCCCTTAGAAACTCCATGGTGACGGTGCCCGCGGGCGACACGAGTGTGGGGTACAGAGAATATTTATATCAAAGAAAAGGGATATCATTTCAAGTTAATGGATCTATTATTTAACCCATCAATCAAACTAGACTATAAAAGGAAAGATAAGTATTGCACCTCCTTTAGTAGTCTAGTGTAATTTGTGAAGCAGAGATGGTAAGTCAATTCCATGAAACCGCTAAAATAGGAAGATCAACATAAATTATATATAAGTTTAGAGATTTGCAGATTCCTAAGAAGTGTATAATATCGTAATATTTTAAATAATTTGTTATCTTTATATAGGCTGACATGAAATTCATGATCAGCATTTTTATTCTAAAAAAAATATTAAAACGTCTATAAAGAACAAAATCAAATAAAAAAATATTTCAAATGAGGGCAGCACTACACCGTTGAAAAATGTGAAACCGCTTGAGGTTGCTAGCCCATCGCCTAAATGAAGAATCCTAAGTTTATAAGCCCCCTTAGTGACCTTTTACATGTTTACATAGTTATTTACTTTTTATACATATTGCTTCTTTTATTTTTTTTTAAATTCTTTATGCAAATGTGACGTAGTTTAGAAAGTATAAGTAATAAGTACAACAATAACGCCATAAATTTTTATTAAAAATTAAGGACTAAGGGATAGGCTTACAAACTTGGGATTCTTTTTTAGGCGACAGGCTAGCAACCTGTCACTATTTGAATCTCAATTCTATCATTAAGCCAAATAGCTGAACGTGGCCTTCAGTCTTTTCAAGACTGTTGGCTCTGTCTACCCCGTAAGGGATATAGACGTGATGATATGTATGTATGTAAAAATAAAAATACTTAACTTACTCAAATCTTAACGTTTACCAAATCACCGATTACAAAATAGATTCGTAGAAACCGATTTTACTCGTTCATGGAACCAATTTGGCAATATCTGCACAGTATTAAGTTCACTACTTGCAAAATGTTAACTAAACATTTTTAATTTAAACTTTTTCCTTTTTCAGGCAGCAAAATCTTTCATTACCATTACAATGTGTTGTGGGGTTATAATAGGAATTCAAACAGTTTTGGCATCAACACTAAGGAGAACTTCGGATATTGATGAATATATGATAAGAGACCAAAAAACTCGAAGAAGGCAAAACTATATCGAGGAATCGGCATTAGAAAAAGATTTATTCGAAAATATCAATGACATTTTACCTCTCAAACAATTCGATCCAGATGAGACAGAAGAACAACCATCGCTCACAGTAGATTATGCCAATATGATAAGAAACGATATAATTCTGTTAGACAACTCAGTTGAAACAAGAACTAGAAAGAGAGGAAATATAAAAGTGGAAAAAAACAATGTAAGTTTTTTTTTGTAAATTTACATAGACCTACATAAATTTTTGTAGTTACGAATATTATCAAAGGAAAAACGTCATGAATTAAAATAAGTAGATATTTAGATAATTTTAAACATAATATTCATTGTTACGTTTGAACCCTGCCTACCCCAAAATTTTTACCAACCAAAATTTATAATTGAAACATTAATTAGAAACCATGATATTCACTATTTTACGTAATATTATACGCTCGTTCATGAATTTGTCCCCAGTTTCAAGTGTAAAGTTATAATTATAATAAAAAATATTTATTATTTCAGCAAGCGTTACCAGACTTTGACTGTAACTGCGAAATTGATGTGAGTACATACCTAACACAAAATTGTTTATCAAACAAATTTTTCGAAACCATATGATTCCCTGCTTAATCATTTTATTCCTTCCGCAGAATAAACCACAAGATTTAGGTGTTAACGCTTTTCCACGCTTTATACAAAATAAAACGTGCAGTGAACAAAAATGTCATCCTGCTTACTTGTGTCAGCCAAGTATATACTACGTAAGTGCCTACGGAAAATACACATACACAGAAAATTTGTCTATGTATAAAGTTAGATAATTAATTGTAAACTTTAACTTTCAGTTCAAAATTTTGAAGAGAAAGGAGCGTAAGTCACAGAAACAAGAGCCGCAATTAGAAAGGCAAATACCAGAGGAACTGAAGCACAGATTTGTGATAGAAGAACATCCTGTTATTACAGCATGTATTTGTACTAGGGACTATATTCTATACTAGAATAGTACATCATGTTATAGTAATCAAATAGAAGACATTAAAAAACCTATATTTTCTTACTACCTCAAATTTGTACCATAATTCAAAGATAAAAAATAAAAGTGATATAAAAACTACAGTAATTTGTTTTTTCAATATTTATTTAAATAAACTTAATGTAGGTAACATATTTATTATGCACTTGAATCACTGTACAGTAAAACATAACTTTGCAATTCGTATTTTAACACCCATCGCTTCTTCAATCACAAATCATAGTGGAAAAATAGAAAAGATGAACCCAAGTAATTCATAATCAACTTAATATTTCTTCTAAAATGAACATAAATTAATATACGTATATATACGTGATAAAACAAATGTCATGCTATCAAGTGGGCATTATCCGCAAGAAAGTTGCAATATGACAGCATGTAATATTTTGATTGGAGGAGAAAAAGTTGAGCAAGTGAAAGAGTTTGTATATCTAGGATCAAAGTTTACATCAGATGGCAAGTGTGATAGTGATATTGAAAGGAGAGTGAACGCGGGGAACATGGTGAATGGAGCTTTGCATGCCTTTATGAGCAGTCAGAAACTATCCAAAAAGGTTCGACTGGCTGTGCACAGGGGCGTGTTGGTTCCGACATTAATGTATGGGAGTGAAAGTTGGGTATGGCAAAAGAAGCACGAAAGCAGAATAAATGCAGTGGAAATGAGAGCGTTAAGGAGTATGTTGTGTGTGAAATTGAGTGACCGGATAAGGAACAGCGTGATAAGGGAATGTTGTGATGTGAAAGAAGATGTAGTTACAGGAATAGAAAAGGGTATGTTGAGATGGTTCGGTCATGTGGAGAGGACGTATGAAAACAGGTTGACTAAGCAGATATACATGGAGAGTGTGGAGGGAAAGGTGGGGTGGGAAGACCTAGACGAACATATCTTGATCAAATTAAGGACGTCCTGGTAAAAGGTCAGGTCAAAAGTACCCGAAACCGCCGAGCTTGCATGAAGAAGAGAGTTATGAATGTGGATGAAGCAAAGGAAGTATGCAGGGATCGTGGCAAGTGGAAGGAGGTAGTCTCTGCCTACCCCTCCGGGAAAGAGGCGTGATTTTATGTATGTATGTATGTAAGTTGCAATAGGGTGATTGCGCTGGTTTTCGTCCAATTAGCGGAGTTGCTAGCTTTCAGACGTAAAAATAATATGATAAAGTATCCTAATTAAAATAGCTCATATTTGTTTAAATACCTCATATAGTCTATTTTTGATAAAAATAAAGAAACTTTTAATTATAACTACATTGTTTTTTATATAAATAATTAAATGTTAAATGGCAGATTTCACTAGTTTTCGTCCAAAAAATTTGGTTTTCGCCCTGGTGTGATCTAGTTTCCGTCCAGTATGTAAAAAAGAGTAAAAATGCAATGTTAAATAAAAACTGTCTTTATAATCTTTTATTTAATCAACAAAAATATTTATTCTTCAGCAGTAGATTTCCTGCTTTTTTTATTTCCCCAAATCCATCTATAACAATTAATTTCAGTTTAGTACCTACTAGAAAAACCTGTACGAATTAACAAGAAAATGTGTTAGAAGTAGATTCCACACTATTATGGACGAAAACTAATACAAAAAAAATTGCTGTTTAGTTTTCGTCCATGCCATTTAAACATTTTTTTAAACAAGCAATACTGAGAAATTATTGGACGTTAACTAAATATCTTGTCAAATAGCCAATAAAGTTCATATCTAAAGAAAACACATATTTTTTTATAGGTCTGAAAAAGTAAAATGAACATTCCAAATATTTAGCTTGCTGTTTTAGTTTCCGTCCACGTGGACGGATACCAAATAATTGGTAAAATAGGCATGTCAGTATTCGTCCGCAAACTTTTACTAAGATTACTACAAAAACATTGTAAAATAACCTGAACATAATGTTAGTTATACTCTTAAATATCCTTACATGCCAAAATATTACCCAATCTATGTGAAATAGTCATAAAACCCACCACGGAGTGTTCCTGCACCAGCTATTTTTTTTGTATCGGCAATGACGTCTACGCAACACGAACACATGCCGGCCACTGAGTTTAATTTTTTCGAAGTTTTCACTTGACAAATTAGATTTTGTGGTTGTTAGAACTGTTGCTTAAGTATGAAGGATCGTGACAAGTTGCAACATGCGTGCATAGGTGTGTTTATATTCTTTTTATATGCGTTTAAAAGTGAAATGGACGAAAAGTAGAACTGGACGCCAAACCAGCGCAATTACCCTACCATTAATTCTGATGAAACCGTGTGACAATAAAATACGCACCGGATGTCAATCTTTAAATTGCTTAACTGACACTGCCAAATCTCGCTGGATTCATAGCAAGATTTTCAGATGCCATATTGACAAAATCTTAATAATCAGAACTATGATGCGTCACTGTTTCGTGTGCCGCCGGGGTGGGGGCTTCCGTCAACTGTGGCATGATATGCGATATCGCTACTCGGGTCTCATTCACCAATCCCATTTCCCGCCTGAGGATCTCTTCGGTGACCACATGGATTGACTTGAACTTCAAGTTGATGCCGTGCACTTTGTACACGTGGTTGTTAAGGTTCACTTTGTAACTGAAGGCAACATTGCACACCTGTAAAATAAAACAGGATTGAAATGCACGATTTTTTTTTCATGGGTGTTTTGTTGTACCTGCCAACTGTAGGATTTTTTGGAAATGAACCAATATAAATACTTTATTGTAGTTTTTTAGAGGCATTCTATAACATATTGTAATGAACGAATACCTCGCACGTGTATGGCCGCTCCCCAGTGTGCATCCTCTCGTGGTTCTGCAGCTGATGCTTCGCGTTGAAGGACATCGCACACGTCGCGCACTTGTACGGCTTGTAGCCGGAGTGTATGCGCAAGTGGCGGTTCAGGTCGCAGCGCTGAAACATTCATATTTCTCTTTTAATTTTACATAATAGATAGACTATACCAACATAAGAAAATAATCCTAACACAACTGGGGGGGTTTACCAAAGTGTATGACTTATGATTGCGCAAAAATTATTATCCAAACTGGGTCAGATTCCTTGGTTACATCCTAGCACTGGGCTCTTCACTAGGGAAAAATATGTTGTACTTACTGCTATGAACCTCTTGTTACACAAATTGCATGGAAATGGTCTTTCTCCTTTATGTATAAGATTGTGCCTGTAATCAAAAACATGTTTTATTAATAAGACATATATTTGGAAAATAATATGTTTAGTATCCTAAACACAAAATTTTAAACCCATAATAGATAGCACCTAGGCAGCCATAAACATTAGATGATTGGGTTGCTAGTAAAAAAAAATGTCTTTTAACCTGACTAAAGATTTCTGACTATAGAATCCTGCACCACAAACTTCGCATATTTGATCTTTTACTCCGGTGTGTTGCTTAGTATGCACCAGTAGGTTACTCTTTTGTGAAAACGACCTTGGACAATGAGAACAAGTGTACCTCTTTTTCTCTGAAAATAAAACATTGCTTTGTAAACTTGTTTTAAGATAAAATAAGATACATGATTTTAATGAATATTTTTATTTATAACTCAATCATCGACATATTTTATTTGAATACCTTAATTTGATTTGCTTACCTTGATGAGTTGCTATATGATTGCCAAGTGTATATGTAAGAATGCCGCAAACAGGGCAAACAAGCTTTTCCCTCTGTTTTACAACAGGTTTTGCAGTTCTCACCATTCTGACGGACTTATCTCTACGCAAGACTTTATTACCCTCCCCAGATGTAGTGGGCCTGCCCTTATAATTTGTGTGAACTCTTAAAACAGTAGCATCTTTGGGCCTCTTCAACAAAATTGGAGGACCCCTTGTGCCATTCTTCATAATAGGATCTGAAAATTTGGACAGTAACAAGTAAACTGTTCAGTACTTGGAGAAAAAGATTCAATTTTATAACAATAACAAGTTTACGCAATAGCTTTAAAGAAATTGGTATAAGAATCATAATTAAATGTATTGGATACTGTCACAATATTAATAATAAAACAGAACTGAGCATGAATTTGAAAAAAAGTCTGTATGTTTGGACTAGGGATGTAACGGAGGTAGTTTTATCGGAACAGAAGTCGGAGTCGGAGTATTAAAATTTACTTTATCGGAGTCGGAGTCGGAGGAAGGATCAGAAAGTGGTGGCATGAGAGAGAAATTTTAAACGTATTTTTTAGATAAAGTGCACGTAGTGGGTGTCGGGGGCCGGGGGGATTCCCCGCGCGACACGTACAAAACTGTTTATAACAGTCGACACAGGCCGCCGCAGCCGCTATGTTATGCTTTGACCTCCGATTAAAACCTTCGATTTAAAAGTGTCGGAGCCGAAGTCGGAACCGAAGGTGCAATAATAATCGAAAGTTCCGACTGAACGGAACCGGAGTCGAAGCTCCGTAACATCCCTGGTTTGGACCAGGCATAACATAGCGGCTGGGGCGGCCTGTGTCGACTGTTATAAACAGTTTTGTACGTGTCGCGCGGGGAATCCCCCCGACGAGCATTTTCTATTCAGATCTGGAACACCTGATGTAGAACCATTATAGACCAGCTAAATCATCAAATTATGGAAAAGACTTTCAACAAACGTTATTCAACTTTTGTTACTACAACAGCTACTTTCTTATACATATTATGTATGGATAATATTTTAGTAAATTTCATAACCTTAACCTTTGTATTTCCAATAACACGCAAACGAAGTTGCGGGCAACAACTAGTTCTGTAATGGTAACACAATATGCAAAATGATGAATTAAAATAAATACTTACAACAAGTTATCATTGTAGATTTTGTTTTATCTTCATTTTTATTGTTTGATTTATTTTCAAAGTCATTTCTGGTTTGATCTGATTTGTTCAATATTCTAACTTTGCGCATAATAGTTTTTTTACCTTTGAAAACTTTTATATCTGATAGTTTTGGTTTCTTAAATTTGGTTTTTTTATTGTCTGTTGGTGGTACATAGTCTGCATCACTGTCATCATCTTGAAAAATGTCATCATCTAAATATTCTGCCTGAAATTGAAGAAAATTTTTAACTCAGAAATTTCATTACATAAATAACTATGTAGCTTTAGGGCTTTTCTGTTATGGCAAATTCCAGAAAATAAAGTATGTTAGTCAGGAAGATCTATGTTTTTGAGTTTTTTCATTGCCAACATAAAAAATACAAATCTTTTCTCTTTATTATTAGTATGGATAACACAGATAAATGAGTCAAGAAACAAATAATAAAAATACTTAGAATATAAATTACATTTCACAGGCACATTAACTGTCACTTTTATAAAAGTATAACATGAACACATACTTTTAATTGGCATAACATGTAATGTGGGCACATTACAAGTTATACCAACTTTATTATTTATTTAGAAAGCCAAAAAAGAAAGAAACAAAAACTGTTTTAGTAAAATTCACAAGTTTATCCTAACTTCCATCAAAGTATAACTATTGTAATATTTATAACATTATTATATGTATACTGCAAAATAACATAACATGTAAGTACTTACATCAAGATCTGTAACTGATTGGGCTTTGTCTGATTTCCAGCTTAAATTTCCATCCCTACTTGAATACATTTCATTATTTTTAGCTGAATCTTCACTACCTGGCTCTACTTTTCTAATCACAGTATTAGCAATAACAATGTCTTTCCCCTCCATGGTTTCTATCGGTTTAGATGCGATATCATTGTGTACATCTATTTCCATTTCCCATTTTGGTTCTGTTTTGATAGCAAGAGGTCCAATCTCACTTTTAATATCAGTGAAAGTATCAAATGCAATTTTTTTTGTTGGCACTTGTGCCTTTGCCAATAACTTTCTCATCCTTTTATCATTTCTGGTGGTAGAAATTATAAACAAAACAAATCATACAATAAAGATAGAATTATGAAGTAAAATATGAGAATTACAAATTACTTTCTTTCTTTCTTTTGTATATTATGGCTTCCACTGGACTTTCGGTGGTTCTGCCAATGTCATGGATTGAAGAGACAAAATTAATTGTGCCCATGACTTTTCTGAGTTATGGACAGTAGATTCCCCAGCAAAGGCTAGGATTATGGGAGGAGTCAGATGGTAGTTGCTTTGAGTAAAAACCTGAGTCACCCAGGATTAATGTAAGATTTTAGACCAATTTAAAAAAGGAGAAAGTTCTTTGGATTTGACCCTTTTAATATGTCTTCTTCCTCCTTAAATCCTAATTGAAAAAATAAAATCCTCACTCTCTGGAGAGGAGCTCGGGGTGAGCCCTCGATCTTGGATCCTGGATTGGATGAGTCAGATTTATACATGACATAGCAACTCCCATCTGACCTCTGAATCCTTTACAGAGAAACCTAAACCATATTGGATCATATGGTTGTACAACCAGTTGCCTGAATGGGCAGGTTTCCTCACAATCTTTCCCCTGACCATAGAGCATTGGTTTTAGCATTGGCATTCAAACTAATGTACATAACTTTAAAATCATATTTTTTTTATGTATGTTATGGCATATCTTTTTTAATGTATTTTAGTGTCTGTGTAGTCCCATAGAAATTTGGTCTGACCATAAATTTGGAAGATATTTCAGGAAACTACTCAGAAATTGCCAAAATAAGCTCAGCAGTTCAGTTAATATGTAACATAATGGAATTGGACGCGGTAGTAGTTATAATAATGTGACATCAAAAAGTGATATCTTGTATCCAATTTTGTAAATAACTCTATTCTATTCTAACATATAATCACGTCTATATCCCTTGCAGGGTAGACAGAGCCAACAGTCTTTAAAAAAACTGGTCACATTCAGCTGTTTTGCCAGTACAGTCAGCAGTGTATTAAGCTTACAAAACAATATACTGATTTGCACACTAAAAACCTACTTTATGGCTAAACATGCATGGTGGTCACTGTGGGATTATTAAATTTCACAATTATTTCTAGCTTTTTTGAAGTTACTTTTAATTTTATTTTATAGAAATGTGGATTAAATGGATCATGCCTTACATTGGGCTATTGTATCAAGTTTATATTGCCATTAAGGAGATTTTTCTCCAGCGCTCATGGAGTTCTTAGAGCTAACTAGTAAAGCTACTTTCATAGACTTATTTAATCAGGCTTTAGAGAATTATCGAAATATCAAGTTGGACATAAAATAACCCGAAAGGTTTACCTTTCTGCAACTGTTTTAAGTAAGTAAGCCTTTTCCAATGCAGTACAGCACTTATTGCAAATTTTTTCAGGTAACCCATCATTAGCCGCGACCTGAAAATTATTGAAATAATAGAGTTGAGAAATCTGTAGGTACTTATAGTACTAAACCTTTTATTTGCTAATAACACCACATGGATGTCTTGCAAAGCAAAAGGTGGAAGGAGTGTAGTTACATATTACTGAAATCAAAATATAAACAACACTGTTGACATTACGCTTACCTTTACATCAGCGACTGCGGTTAGCATTTCTGCATAATTACCAGAAAACTGATAGTTGAAGAGAGGACATAAAGGCTTTTTTGACAAACAAATACGACAGGATTTCATATCAATAACCTTACTTATTGGAGTCATTTTAGGGAGATTTTTATGAATAGTCAATAGTTAAAATTATCTGTTTTTTCGATATTGTAGCAGATTAGATCACCACTATTTCAATTAAATTCGATCACAAATTTTCGCTTCACTACTTATCCATAGACAAATGCTTGTGAAAAATGGCGCCCGCCTTTTTAGGCGCCTGCAGTGCGGTGACCACGCCGGAAATGACCGATAATCGACGCGAAACGTAGACGCGAAGCCGTACCATAGTGATGTCAGATCTTCGATGTAAGGCTTGACATCAAAAAAAAAACAAAATATTGTCATCTCTTTTTAACTTATGACTCCAATCGTATTGTAGCGGGAGCGATGATTCGGCTCGACCGCCACCAAAGGGAAGATCGTCCGCCAGGCAAGGTGTTATGCCTGGGGAACCGCGGCTCCGACGATGTTGTGTCGGATGTGTATATATAGTTCCAATCCGTGAAATCTTTGTTTGCGTGTTTTTGCCTGATAGCGTCGCGTGATTTTAATTTTTATTATTGTGACTTGTGGCGTATAGATTTCGCCACACTAAGCTTTATTTTTTTTGGATGATATCACAATATGTGGACACGATCAAACGGACCACGATGCAAAATTACGCTTATTCCAAGAAGTCGTCACTCGTTACAATTTAACATTTAACTTACAGAAGTGCGAATTCTCAAAAACTGAGATTAATCTTTTAGGATATAACATTTGCAATAGCATCATCAAGCCAGACCAGAGCGTCTACGCCCTCTTTTGGATTTACCAATTCCGAACAGCCTCACTACGCAGAACAATAGGCATTTTTGCACACTATTCAAAATGGATTCCAAAATTCTCAGATAAAATAAAATTTCTTGCTCGAACAGAGACTTTCCCATTATCACCAGAATCGATACAAGCATTTACCTAACATACTTAAAATGGAAATAGCAAAATCAACTATTAAAGTCATTGATCCTATACTACAACTCACCATTGAATCTGATGCATCTGATTATGCTATTGCTGCAGCGCTCACTCAAGTCGGGTAACCTGTAGCATTCTTTTCAAGAACTTTAAACAATCATGAACGAAATCATTCGGCCATAGTTAAAGAAGCAACTGCTAAAATTGAAAGAATAAAAAAGTGGTGCCAATTTTATAGTGGTGGCTTTCATGTTCGATCAGGAACATGATTATAAGATTAAAAATGATAAAATTCAACGTTGGCGCTTAGAACTTTCAAAATCTCATATCGCCCGGGCAAGGATAACATTGTTTCCTTTCAAGAGCAAATGTAACATCATCAACAACAGTAGACAATTCTAAGCTTTTCGAGCTGCATAATAATCTGTGTCATCCCGGTATAACTAGAATAGTACACTGGATCAGATCAAAAATTTACCATTCTCAGTTGAGGATGTCAAGTGTATGACATCATCATGCAATGTGTGTGCTGAAAGAAAACCACGATTTAATAGAACACAGGGCACATTAATCAAAGCAACAAATCTTTTGAAAGAATTTCTATTGATTTCAAGGGACCATTGCCATGCGACAATACAAGAAATCATTATACGTTATACTAACTATATAACGTTATACTAACTGTGGTGTATGAGTTTTCTAGATTTCTTTTCGCTTTCCCGTGTGTAGATGTAAGTTCATCAACTCTGCAAAAAAAACTTTTTGAATTATTTGCCATTTTTGCCTTGCCATCTTACGTAAACGTTAACTTTACTTAATTTGTGTCACATGTTCAAGTCATACTGTATAATTTTATTGAATAAAGCCATATTTAGTGAGAAATGGTTAATTATTCTACATTTTAAAACTTACAGTTTCAGCTTTAATTTTTAATATAATACAAAAAGGCCAAACATCCTATTTATACTAAAACTAAAATATAAACAAGGTTAAATGAGAATTGCCCCTCTACTAATGGTTCCACAGCAAAGTACGGCTGCATTCTGTGGCACCTTTCGATATTACAGCCACGAAATGCTGGAATACTTTACCGCCTCCAATTATAAATTTAAAATCCAATAAAAATATTTAAGAAAAACCTTAAGGCATTTTTACTAAATTCCCAACTTGACAACTAACAGCCATACTGTACTGTGTTATTAACCTTATTGGTATCTGTAATCCAAGCGATCAATTTGTTTATTTTTTATCTACAGCTTTTTAAATAGGTACCTATTTAATTGCACGAAGAGAGCCATCTGACACTTTTTATTTTTATTTTATGTTTCCATTGATAACCAGCGTCATGACCATGTCATGATCTTTTTGGTAGCTTATAAGTTGAATAATTTCTTTCTTTCTTTCTTAATCGAATGGCATAAAGGAAATTAAAAAAAAAGTCCGCTTTGGTAACTTTTAGTTTGTCCGGCCGAATTATATAAAAATGCTTTCGGACTTTGCTTGTGATGTTGATGCTTGGTAGTCGAGGACGAGTTACTTCAGGAGAACGAAATCGTGATGTCGGTGTACATATTTGTTTTTGTAGTGTATTTAATTTAAAAAGGCTAACTCTACTCTATGCTACTTTTACTACAACACTACACTACATCTACAACCACCAAGGACCAACTGTCAATCAAATAAATAGTATGGTTGCAGAAAAACAGGGTTGATTGGTTGGGTTATTAACGTCTGTTTTTATTAAAATTATATTGTTAAGTACCAATTTTCATGAATCGATATTACTTAAACATTTTCAATGTTGCAATAGTCCATAATCCTAAAGTGTAAAATGAAATCATGGCCTCTACAGAGTATAATTGGTTGAGTCGTAAAAGAGGTAAATATCATGTTATTTACTGTTATTTTAAATATTTAATATATTTTTTAGCATGTTATTTAACTGTTCTATCCTAATTGAATAAATCTTCAATATAATACATGATTTTTTTTGCAGGTAAACAAAATGTTATATTGTTTAAGTTAGACACAAATAAAAGCAATGAAGATAACATCAAAGACATAATACAAGGGTTGTATTTGAATAAACCATTCCAAAATGATATTTCACCCACCAACAAGAATGTGCCCACAGAGTTTAAATCGGGTTTAAGAGGCATGCAAAGAAATAGTTCTGACAGCTGTAGATTGTCCTACTTAAATGCCTTAGTCACACTTTTATGTAAGGAAGACCGAAATAATTTGGGATTTACCACTGATGAGTTGATGACATGGTTTGTATTTACAATGTTTTTTACCATCATGTTTAAGATTTATCTTAAGAATACTATAATATGTAAACATCAGTTTGTCATACCATGTGTTACTAAGTTGCTTACACCTCCCTCATCACTTAATCATATATCAAGACCTAAAATTCATTTTTTTTTATTTTAATAAAAAAAGGTCATCATTCTGTTTAAGTGATTCTATATTTACCTTTTATTAAGGAAAATATTTCAAGAAAGAATCTTTATTTCATAACTTTAAGTAAAAATAAAAGAACAGTTGGCTTGCGACTGCATATTTGTTACTTTGAGAAAAATTTTAACAGGTGAATCAATTTTCATTCGTTTTGTATAAACATTACATGGAGTTTTGAGAAGTGAAGGTTCAGCTGTGCTGCCGTTAATACAAGTCAAAGAAACCTTTTTTTTTTACTTTCAAAGCCAATATGTTACAAAATAGTTGCATAATTAAAAACTGTTATAAATAGAGATCAGATGCATATTTACCTAAAGTAATATTTTTGCTAAGAAAGTATGGAGGCGGCTTCTTGCTTTTGGGATTTGAATCATTTTGAATCCTGGAAATTTTATTAAACAAGAAATTGAAACTTATTGTATATAAGGTAGGATAAACACCTTTATAAACATAAGTGATGGATGATCATATTTATTAAAAAATTATCTACCTACCGGGATTCCAGGATTATACTGCGTTATTTTTTAGTCAGTACGAATACAGTTCTAAATAGAACATTAAGTGTATCAATGCCGAATCCCGGAATTTTTGAGGTACAGAAGTACATTCCATACTTACCCAACACCCCAACTTTAGGTAAATATGCATCGAATATCGATCTCTAGTTATAAAACATTAATATAATTTACAAAGACCTATCTAATGATACCTAGCCAAGCTATGTTTATCAAAAATAGTTTCCATCCATCCATAAATTCAAAAGCCTAAGAAAAGTCAAAGGCAATAATGTCAAGTAAAGTTTACATTAAATGTTTTTTTTTTTTAGTATTCGTGTGAGTCTTGTGGATGAATCTATGGCCTTAAGAGCAACTGCTCTTAGGGTCCTACGATATTTAATTAAAACTGAAAATGATGTGGCTACATTTAACCACTTGAAGCTCTCTTACCTGGTAGCCAGGTATGTAATGTTTTCTTTCTATCCAGATTGCATTTAAATTTATTAAAATGTTGTTTTATTCTTATTTTGTAAGTTTCAATCCTGTTTAAAAACACACAATATGTTTTATTATCATTTTTAATGTGTATGTATCACTAGCGACCCGCCCTAACTTTGCACGGGTAGCATTTTTACATATAAACTCTTCCTCTTGAATCACTCCACTCCAATCTTCTGTTTTCTTTGTTTGTAAGAATATATTCATAAAGAGATACATAAGTATACCATTTTGAGATTTGTATTTTGAAAGAACCAAGGGTATGAGCTGATCTCATCTATGCTAATATTATAAAGCTAAAGAGTTTGTTGATTTGAACGCGCTAATCTCAGGAACTACTGGTTCGAATTGAAAAAATAATTTTGCGTTGAATAAACCATTTATCGAGGAAGGCTTTAGGCTATATAACATCAATCAATGATGCCCAAAATAACTGTTCCATGCGACGAAGTTGCGGGCACAGCTAGTTTTTTATGAGGATAGTGCAGAAATAAAGGATAAAAGGGATATTAAACAAGAAAGAAAGTGTGTGAACATTCCATCTAAGGCGAATTGGGAGCCACTTCAATTTGCGACGAAACTCTGCAACATGATTGAAGTTACAAAGTGGTGTTCCGTTATTTATTTTTAAAGCTCTAAGCATACATACATATATAGTAGTGTCCGACCGAAGGTCTATTTTAGGCCGAAGCCGAAGCCGATTAATCGGCTATCGCCACAACCTTCGGCCGAAGCCGAAGGTTTATATTCTCTCAGCACTCAGTAATTAATTTCGTTCAATATTGTCTACAAGCTACAATTATTATTAAAATTATTTCAAACCCTCAATATTGAAGGTTTATATATTGACTGACTCATATAGAAGTTGATGATATATCATAGAGATGGTTGGTTTAGAGATAAATAAAAGTTTGTGATTTTGTGATTTACATAGGTACATACATAAAATCACGCCTCTTTCCGGAGAGGTAGGCAGAGACTACCTCTTTCCACTTGCCACGATCTCTGCATACTTCCTTCGCTTCATCCACATTCATAACTCCCTTCATACAAGTTCGGCGGTTTCGGGTACTTTTGACCTGACCTTTTACCAGGACGTCCTTAATTTGATCAAGATACGTTCGTCTAGGTCTTCCCACTCCGACCTTTCCCTCCACACTCTCCTTGTATATCTGCTTAGTCAACCTGCTTTCATTCATCCTCTCCACATGACCGAACCATCTTAACATACCCTTTTCTTTTCCTGTAACTACATCTTCTTTCACATCACAACATTCCCTTATCACGCTGTTCCTTATCCTGTCACTCAATTTCACACCCATCATACTCCTTAACGCTCTCATTTCCACTGCATTTATTCTGCTTTCATGCTTATTTTGCCATACCCAACTTTCACTCCCATACATTAGTGTCGGGACCAACACGCCCCTGTGCACAGCCAGTCGAGCCTTTTTGGATAGTTTCTGACTGCTCATAAAGGCATGCAAAGCTCCATTCACCATGTTCCCCGCGTTCACTCTCCTTTCAATATCACTATCATACTTGCCATCTGATGTAAACTTTGATCACACACACATCTAGAATAAAGTAATCCTTGTGTTGCCGGGCGCGATCGCATGCAGTCGATGACGAAGACGACGTCACTCCGTAGCTCCGTAGATCTACCCTACTATTTTTTTTTCATATACAAACTCTTTCACTGGCTCAACTTTTTCTCCTCCAATCAAAATATTACATGATGTAATTTCTTTCTCCATTTCAAAAACCAGTGTTTTAGTTTTACTTACGTTCACTTTCATTCCTTTCTCTTTTAAAGCTTCATGCATACAGTTTACCATCTCCTGTAACTCTTCCGCTGATGACGCCAGTATAACCTGATCGTCGGCATAGAGCAGACATTTGACGAGTAACTCATTCATCCTTAATCCACCGTTTATCTCCGTTTATCCTGACACAAGCACTCGAATCCTCATATAAGGATTTCAGTGCTCGTATTAAGAGACTGCTCACCCCATGCATAGAAAGTGCTGACCACAATTCATTCCTCTCAACTCTGTCATAGGCCTTTTCCAGATCTACGAATGTGCAATAGACTTTATGACTCTTGGCCAAAAACTTTTCGGCTATGCACCACAAGGAAAAGACCTGATCAGTACATCCTATTCCCTTTCGAAATCCCGCTTGAGCATCCCATATTTTGTCATCAGTTTCATTCCTGACTCTATTAATCAATACCTTAGCATACAATTTTCCGACGACGCTAAGCAGGCTTATACCACGATAACTTTTGCAGTCCAGCTGTGACCCTTTTCCTTTGTAAAGTGGCACGATAACAGCCTTACACCAATCTTTTGGTACTCGGCCGCTTCTCCAACACAAATTGAAAAGGCAGTACAACTGTCTAGCTACGACGCCTTTTCCTGCTTTTAGCATCTCGACCGACACTCTATCATACCCAGCAGCCTTACCCGCATTCATACTCTTAAGTGCTTCCACAATTTCGAAGATTTCAATTTCGCCTTCCATCTCATTCTCTTTTTCTTCGCTATAGCAGAAATCTTTACTACCTGATTTACCTACTGGTAAAAAATAATGATTTGATTTCTTTATTATGTAATTGAATTACAGTAATTCACAAATTACAATTAGACCAATTAGTTTTTGTTTTACTCGACTAGACCAAAACTAGACTAATAAATAAAATAAACAAACACTAACTTCTAAATGTGATATTTTGACAGTGACTCCCCGTCGCCTCATGACTTTCGTAACAGTTCGTTCAATCTCGACGGTCGCTCGGACCTTCGGCGAAACCTTCGGCTTCGGTCGGGTTTTGGGCCGAAGCCGAATGTTTCGCCGAAGGTGGATTTTTTGGCCGAAGGTGGCCGAAGCCGAAGCCGAAGCCGAAGCTTCGGTCGGACACTAATATATAGGGACAGATGCGGAAAGTGACTTTGCTTATACTATACTGACGGCCTCCGTGGCGCAGCGGTAGTACGCTTGTCTATGACACGGAGGTCACGGATTCGAATCCCGGCCAGGGCATGATGAGAAAAGAACTTTTTCTGATTGGCCTGGTGGGTCTTGGATGATTATCTATATAAGTATTTATTATTTATTACACTGGTCAACACGATTCTGGTTTCCTTAATTTTTTTCTCTCTTATTGGTTATTTCTATGGTCCTGACTATGAAAAAAATACTGTGAGATTGCCAACAGCTTTACTTTTTGAAATATACAGTTTCATAATTTCGACCAAATAAAGACAAAAAACTAATACATATTTCAACAAAATATCTATTAAACACTATCAAATGATCTTTTATATGATTTTCTTGCATGAACGACGTTAGGTAGATCTCGTTTCAAACTCCAGCAGTAGTCCGCCATCATATGTGAGTCCCATCTTCCCTGATATCGCCCTTCCATTGTCCGAAGATCTTGGTGAAATCTTTCACCCTGCTCCTCACTAAAATCACCCAAATTTTCAGGAAATTGGTCTAAATGCGAGTGCAGGTAGTGGATTTTTATGCTCATGTTGCACCCTAGCTCTTGCAAGTTTGATAGCATGCTCTCAACAAGCTTAACATGGTCGTCAGATTTCTTGTTGCCTAGGAAATTACTCATAACCAAAACAAATGAATTCCAAGCTTTGGATTCCACTTCAGTCATTGATTCGACAAAATTGGGGTCTTTTACGACTTGCCTAATCTGTGGCCCATCAAAAATACCTGCTTTCAATTTTTCTTTGCTTAATCCTGGAAACTTGCGAAAAAGAAAATTAAAACATTCTCCATTTTTGTCAAGTGCCTTCATAAATTGTTTCATTATGCCAAGTTTGATGTGAAGAGGTGGAAGTATGATGCGGTCTCGACTAACTAAAGGCACGTTTATTACATTTTTTGTACCAACCACCAGCTCTTCCCGCACTGGCCAAACTTTTTGTGACCAATGATGTTGTTTGTCACGACTATCCCAGAGACACATGAAACAAGGGAACTTTGTGTACCCCCCTTGTTGACCTAATAGAAAATTAACCATTTTTAGATCAACACAAATGACCCACTTGTGGTCCTTATACTTAATTTTATCCATAACCTTAGAAATATTTGCGTATTCTTCTTTTAAAGTCGTCGAATGTGCAATAGGTATAGAACCGTACTTGTTGCCGTTATGTAGCAAAACACACTTTAAACTTCTTTTGCTGCTGTCTATGAAAAGACGCCAATCGCTAGGTTGGTACTTTGTTAAACCTATCTGTTTCAAAATACTTTAATACGTTACAAAAAACTAAATCCTTTTCTTGAGAAAAATACGGTAACAGATTTTTTTCTCGCGTACGATAAAATGTGATTTTGGTTTCCGGAGTAAGCAAATTTTTTTCTTTTAAACGAGATGCTAAAATTTCAGAAGCTTCTTTCGGTAAGTTCAGATCTCTTACTAGGTCATTTAATTCTTTCTGATTGAATGGTTGAGGTTCTGAAAGGTTGAATTTGTAGTCTGGATCAGAATCTTCACTTGATATATTTCGTTCATTTCGTTCGGATTCACAAATATTTGGATCATCAGAAGATTTAGATGTGCTGGGTTGTACCTCTCGTGATCTTAATTGAGGTCGTTGAGCAGAAGCTAAGTTGGGATAAGGTTACTTACTTCGATTTCCAGGATTGATTCCGTTTATTTTCACAACGCAAAAGTAGCAGTCGTTATGATGGTTTTGAGGTTCTCGCCAAATCATTGGTGTTACGAACATTGTTCCATCTCTTTTTCCACTGGACCACAACCGTAGACATACTACACACTTCTGGCAAACAATATGAGGAACCCATGGCTTGTCCTGATTACACAATTTTATTTTAAAATACTGATGATACGCAGTTTTCACAAAGTCCGATATAGGTTTTCGATATTTTTTAAATACATATTCACCACAAATATAGCAAAAACAATCTGGATTAAGCAGACAACATCTTCTTGAGGAAGCCATATCGAAACCGACAACAAAATGTGTTCTAGTACCCGAAACAAAACGAAAATCTAAATAAAAATATCAAGTGAGGGTAGTTAGCTATAACTCAAAAACAAAAGCTGTTAGAGAAAATGGCTGCCGTATTTGATAAATACGCGTCAATTTAAAACAGAAACAAAAAAAATCTCATAGGAAACAACCAACTTTATTCTTTTTGTTGACCAGTGTTATTATTATATACTAGCTGTTGCCCGCGACTTTGTCCGCGTAAATTTCGAGTTGAATCTTGATCATACAGTCAGATACAGACAGACGGACAAAAAATTTAAAAAAGACAGACAAAAAATTATCTATCCGTTTCAGTTAAAATATTAAATGTACATACAAAATATTTTTATCGTTTTATTATATGTAGCATTTTGATTTTCAGTTTTTTAAAATAAAATACTCAAACAACACAAAAAAAAATATTTTAATAAAAAACAACAAAGATCTTGTTTTTGTTGGGACTGGGAACTTGGACCGTCAACTTACCAGTCTCACGCGCTAACCACTGGACCATCGAAGCCGTTGCGGTGGTGACGAAATTAAAGTAGACTACATACATATGGTCACGACTATATCCCTTGCGGGGTAGACAACCAACAGGCTTGAAAAGACTGAATGGCCACGTTTAGCTATTTGGCTTAATGATAGAATTGAGATTAAAATAGTGATAGGTTGCTCGCCCATCGCCTAAAAAAGAATCCCAAGTTTGTAAGCCTATCCCTTAGTCGCCTTTCACTTATATTTTTATGTTATAGGTATAATGCTGTCGTATAATGATAAATGATTTTGAATTTTATATTTCGTAACTTATTTGCGGGCAAACTCATGCCTTGAGTTCATTTAAATGTCGATAACTTTTTTTTTAGTGAACCGATTTTGATGAAACAAACTTTAAATGTTCTTCTGAGTTAAAACAAAGCAATTGGTGAAAGTTTGAAGTAAATCGGTTCAGTACTTTCGGAGATAATCGTGATCATACATACAGACAGACAGACAAGAAATTAAAAAAAAATATTTTTGCTTTCTGTTATTCATTCTAAGTGTCCCTCTATTCATTTCAGTAAATAATACTAAATGTACAGACAAAATATTTTTACTATTTTATTATATGTATATAGATAGTATCGTTGAGTTAGTATCTAGTGACAAGTCTCGAACTTACTTCGAGGCTAACTCAATCTGTGTTATTTGTCCATATATTTATTTATTTTTATACTAGCAACTCGCCCCGCCTTCTCACGGGTGCAATGCTGATACTAAATACACTACAGAAAATCTGTGACTATTTATTTCATTTTTACAACAATTATTACATTACAGAATGTCTTTATGTATATATAACGTTTACAGCTTTTTAAAGGCACGCTGCCACCGCCCCGGTCGGCCTGTACCGCCGCAAGCGCTACTTCCCGCAATTTTAAATCTGTAATATCTTCAGAACTTGGGATTCTTTTTTAGGCGATGGGCTAGCAACCTGTCACTATTTGAATCTCAATTCTATCATTAAGCCATATAGCTGAATGTGGCCATTCAGTCTTTTCAAGACTGTAGGCTTTGTCTACCCAGCAAGGGATATAGACGTGACCATATGTATGTATGTATATCTTCAGAAATATTCATTTAAATCTTGTGCTGTAAAGGATCACATAGATTTGTATTAAATCAACAATGTATTTAAGCTATTTAAATGGATAAGAATTAATGCTGTATTGGTTAAAATCGCTTCAAAATTTGCAATTATTTGTCGTAAAAAGTAAATGGCAATAAAATGTTATTGTGGGATATCCATGAGGGATAGACATATACCATCGCGGAGTTTTCTGTAGACCTTTTCAATGTGCACAAATAATTACTACATTATTTTGATAAATCTCGTTGGGTTCAGCCAATGTAAGCGGAAAAAAAATATGATAATTAACGACATCACAGAAACCTCAAAAATAACAGTATTTCTCCACTATTTAATGAAAGTTATTATACATATAAACCTTCCTCTTGAATCACTATTGAAAAAAACCGCATCAAAATCCGGTGCGTAGTTTTAAAGATTTAAGCATACAAAGGGACAGAGAAAGCAACTTTGTTTTATACTATACTAGCTGTGCCCGCGACTTCGTCCGCGTGGAATAGTTATTTTGGGCATCATATTTATTTTTGCAAATATCCTCCTCGGCTTTATCAATTATAGCTGCTAATTGTTATGCGACGGGGGGTTGGGGTCAGGCGGTCACGGGTTAGAAAGAACGCTGGTTCGCCGTATTAAATGTTTCGCTGCAAATTGCTTATAACGACTATATCTCAAAACCTATTCGTCTGATTTATATACTGTAAATGGCAATTTTAGTCTACATGAAAAGCCGAAAGTAATAAACATATTTATTTGGATAAGGATTAATACTGAATTAAAGAAAATTGGTTTCAAAATAACTTATGTTTATAAAGAAAAAATAATCTTAAAAAATGAACATAAAAGTGGTATAAGTATAAGTAAACCTTAAGAGATAGATATATGCTCTCGCGGACTTTTTTGTGGCAAAAAATGAGTACTTCACATCTTTAGTACATTGTTTTACTATATCTTTGTTGGTTTGCGCAGCGTTCGCGTGGAAAGCTCGCAGATGGCCGACTCATTCAACTTTCACCTGCATTGTTGACGTTTCCCGTAGGAAATCCGGGATAAAATGTAGCCTATAGCCTTCCTCGATAAATAGACTATCTAACAGTGAAAGAATTATTCAAATCGGTTCAGTAGTTTCTGAGATTAGCGCGTTTAAACAAACAAACAAAACAAACTCTTCAGCTTTATAATATTAGTATAGATAGTGATAGTGATGATGATGTATACTAGCTGTTGCCCGCGGCTTCGTACGCACAATGCAAAACAGACCAAATTAACGATATTTATAGTAATAAATATACATCCATCTTCTCTTCTTCAGCATATTTTCGCCCACTGCTGCATATGCCTCTCCAATATCTTTCCACTTAGCCCTATCTAAGGTTTTTCTGGCCCATGTTATTCCGGCATGGTTTTTATGTCATCGGACCAGCGGGTTAAAGGTCTGCAAGTATTCCTCTTTCCAGCACTTGTTCGCTATTCCTGGACAGATTTGTCTCGAAGAGGTATTCAGAGCATAACTCGTTAAATGGCTCGTTCAGTAACCTTTAATCAGTGTGAAAGTTTTGCAGTTAGTGATCAGGTTTCGCATACGTAAGTCATTACTGGAAAAACGCATTCGTTGTACACCTTTGTTTTAAGATATTGAGGCGGACTCTTTAAACACCATTTATAGTTTTCTAAAAGCTGCCCACGCTAGTTGGATTCTACGACTTGGTTTTGCCTCCATAGAATTTCTGCCCAATGTAAGTAATCTGCTGCCCTAAATGAATGTACTCATCCACCCTTTCCAGTACGCGATCTTCGACTGAGATTGGATGTTGTCGCTACGTTAGGGTTAAACATTACTTTTGTCTTATTCATGTTCATCTTCAGACCCACTTTAAGTGAAGCGTGTTACAAGTTCATTATAATGTATTATAAATTTTATTGAAGAGGACGTCGAATCTCCCTCTTCCTGAAGGCTTAAGGACGAGAATTCGACAAGTAACCGACTTGGAGGTCGAGAAAATAAAACAAACTTATATAATTATTTTAAAAGTAATGATTGATCTGTCTGAAATCCAATTTATTTCAAAACAAATATGCCTACAGCACATTCAAATATATAGCATAAAAGCGTTCTAAAGATGAAAGAATTGTTGAAATTTGTTGTAGTTGTGGATAAGTATGAAACACCATTCCGATCGTCCAGGTACTACTAATAATATGTATTTAAGGTCAAATATTGCTTGTTTAATAGTATAGGATAAAAGCATAGTGAGAATTGCTACACATTTATTAGTTCCTTTATGCATAATAAATGATTCATTCATTCATTTATTGGTTAACTAGAAGATAACTTTATGAGATTGTTTGCTGTTGCCGTAAACTTAATCATTTCTATTTTTCTTGCACTTGGTGTTAATTTCGGTTACATACTTACCTCTTAAAGACTTTTCCTTAATTGCAGGGGATCCTTAAACATATTGGATCACAGCAAAAGGTGTACTTGATGAATGCCTAGTTTAAACGTGGTATCATTAAATCGCATCGTCTATATATATATGTACTATATAATAACAGGGATGATTACTTTATTTGATATTGCAGATCAATGGATCTAATGTTGCGCAACGAGGAAGAGAGAGCCCAAGCACTAAGAGTGGTCCGGCGTATAGTAGCGGTGGTGGGTTCTGGCGAACAGTCAGTGTGCCGCGCGCGGTCCGTGTTTGTGGAGCCCGGCCTGCTGCGGTGCCTCGCCGCCGTGGCCAGAGCGGGCAGCTCCGGCGACGGCGCCGACCGCCTGTCCAGACCTGCCGTGGCTACACTGGCTGAGATATGTTAGTAAATGTTAATTTTGTATGTATATAAGGTTAACCAATGTTAGGTGAGCCAGTCTCTTCTCTTTTCCTTTTGTCTCTCAATTTATCTATTTATAAAAAGAAGAATAGCACTCACTTGAAAGAGATATTGGTTCATGAGCGAAATAATGACATGCACATGCACACATCAAAAAAACCAAAGGTATTTAATATCTGCATCCTGTCAATATGTCAGGCAGACATACAGTTGTCAAGCATGGGAACTGACCAACAAGTTAACAAGTAATATGAATGTCTGCCAAAATAGTATGGAACGAAGTGTACCTGGTGTGAGAAGAGATAGAGACAAAAATTAAAGGCATCACAAAATTTGCATAAAAAGTATACAAAACCTTGAAATAAGCCAGACATATGTTGAGAGAGCAGCAAAAACTACGGTCAAAAATTGTAACAGAATGGTATCCCAGGGACAGTAGAAGGAGGCAAAACCGGCAGAAAAAAGGTGGGAAGATGGCCTTAAACTGCTGGTCCACATTGGATCAGGGTGGCAAACGACTATCGTTCGAAGGATAAGCTGTCGTGCGACAAAAACGGATGATACAAACCACACCTTTGTGCAACAGCAATAATGGCTATTTTTATTATAATAAATTGTATATAGTCATCTGGGCTTTTCCATAGCAGAATTATAAGAGCCAAGTTAACTCGTATTGATGTATACTTGTATTTACACGAATTTCAGTAATTTTATTTCGGAGATACTTGCAGATTAAAAAAGGTCGATTACTTAAAAAAAAATAAGTGTACCCGCGAGAAATGATTGCAATGTCACATTCCACAAAACCTAATGAGAGGCAGATTTAGTTATTTTATTTAAGTTATATTTACAACATTTTGTATTTAGTTTTTTTTTGCCATCCATGGTGTGATGAAATAGTCTCTAAACAAAGTCTGTCTCCCATAAGTGTTTCTTTTTTGCTTATCTATAAACAGTGAATGCCTATGAAACATTGTGGTGGAGGGTGCAACCCGGAACACGCAAAGATGATAAAGACATAATCACATCTGTATCCTTTTTGGGTAGACAAAGCCAAGAATCTTGAAAAGCCATGTTCAGCTGTATTACAAATAAATTAATTGTTTACAGGTGTGTTAAATCCTGACTTATTTATAATGTGTGGCGGAGTGAACGCAGTCACAAGGCAGCTTGCAGAATGCGCGACGCCGCGAATGGCGGAAGCACTGTGTGGAGTCCTACTACATACGCTCAATGATCCCATGTCGAGGGCTTCGGCACGGATCGACCTAACTTACCTCAATTCTCCATATTGTGACTTCCACTTTAGACCAGCCGGCACGGATACCAGTAGGTCAGTATACATCTAACCGATCATAAAACGTAGGCATAAGCTAAAGACATCTTGCAATAAATAACAACAACAATGACTTACACAATGATTTCTCTGTAGAGGTAATTTTTTCAGGAACAGGCCAACTTGTGATCTTGTAAAATCTCAATTTTAGCGAAAGTAACTCTATTACTAAAATGCTAGTGTTTTCTAGATTTTCTGATAAATTTCGCAGAGATGAACGAGAGATGCGGTTTACGTGCAGTCGGTTGGCGTTGCTCTGTGTCCTGCGGAGTTGGCCGGGGCTGCTTCACTTCTGCCACCCGCACAGTTCGGGCGGGCTTAGGGCGCTCATAGCTGCCTTATATCTACCGCGCCTAGAAGTCAGAGTGAGTAAACTTTTGTTGTGAAAGAATTTACTTACGTTTCGTTTCGTCGTAAAAGTAACGTTGTGTTCCGCCGTTTTGTTCGAGTTTTGAGTACTTTTCTCTTTAGTTGTCGCCTTTTTTTTGACGATTTTAGTCGACATCTAAGTGAAAGAATAATCTAACAAGAAGAAATGGTAGAATAAGACCAATTCTTCTTAAAACTATTTTTTTTCTATTAGTACTTGACCTAAGATGTAATATGAAAAACTTGTTTTTACTTTCAGAAAGCCATCTTGGACCTCTTATACGAACTTGTAGGACTACCGCAGCCAGAGTGGACAGACGAGATTTCTGTTGCTTTGGATGCTGTAGACCCATCAGATTTTCAAGTAAGACTTTAAATGTGAAAACGTTTTTGTTGGAATGTTGAGGATCCTGAGTTATATATGAAGAAATGATTCCTATATGAAAAAAAAATATTTTTTATAGGACTCATGGCGGCTTAACGATGGTTTCGTCGCCGCCGAAGGCACTGCCATATTACCTCATCTTAGCGCTACGGGACCTGATATCACTGAGATCCATTTAGCTCTATTACTTCAATGCTTCCTAGAGGTATGTTACTTTATTTATGATCTATGTGTGTACAAGTGATTAAATATTGAGTAAACCATGATTTTTAAAAATTGTTATCTCTGTTGTAAATACAAGTAAAACAAACATAATTATTTCCAGGCTGGATTACTAGATGGACTCGCGGAAGTGATAGTGACGAGTGACACGTTCATATCCGTGAGGGCGACAGTGTTGCTAGGTCAACTGTTGCACTTAATACACCTGTTCCTACCTCCTCAAATATGTAACATAACCCCAGCGTTGCCATCGCTGCTGTCGCAGGCAGCGGCGGGCACGCCCGCGGCCTTGGCAGCCGTGGCGGCGCTGAGAAGGCTCCACGCCATGCTCGAAGCGCGCCCGGCCAGCTGCAGTCTCTTCCTAGACCATGTCCTACAGTACTGCAGCGGCGCTTACACTGAATCCTACCGTGAGGACGACGCCAAGAGCCGCAAGGAAAAAGACAACGCCAGCATGGCCAAGCCGAAAACCCTCCATAAAGAAAACAGCATAGAGTTCCTAAACGAATCTGACAATGAAAACGAACAAAAGAGACACAGCGTCGGCTCCAGAGCTGACGTCGCAAACAGGAATGTGAGTGCGTTAGTGAAAAGCAAAAGTGTCAGTTCTCGGACTAGTGCCGCGGTGAGCAAAGTGACTAAATCGGCGAAATTCTTTAACCTGTTTGAGCGTGATAGTGACAATTTGATTCGATGTACGTTAGTCATGCAGAACAAGGATGGCAACACATGGGATTGGGAAATTATAAGGACAATATTGAAGGTATTTAAAAACTTTATCTAATTTTCACTCTGGCTATTATATGTATGTCATTTGTATTGTGCTTCATTTAAAGCATCAGGTAGTATGTTTTAAAACATACTAGGGAAATAATCCCAAATAAAATTGATGTTCTATTTTGAAAAAAAAAAAAACAAAAATTTTGCTACATACATACATTCATAAAATCACGCCTTTTTCCCGGAGGGGTAGGCAGAGACTACCTCTTTCCACTTGCCAGGATCTCTGCATACTTCCTACATTTCATCCACATTCATAACTCTCTTCATGCTACATAGATTGCAATTTAAGCTAAAGGTCAGTCAAAAGAACTTGAAACAGATGAGCTTACATGCAGAAAGTAATAAATTTAGCTGAAGTAAAAAAATTATGCAAGCATTGTGGGAAGAGATATAGAGATGTAGTCTTGCCTGCCTCTCTGGGAAAGTGTCACCTTATTGTGTTCATTAGTGGAAAAATGTCTTCCAGTTACTTAGTATGTTTCCAGTTGCACCCTCCACAACAATGTTTCTGGCTCCTCTCAAGGGAGGTGCGGTCACGACCAGGATTTACTCCAATAATGATAATAATGTTTTTGTGTAGGAAAACGACAGTAGCCCCCTAGTGAACTTGAACGACAGCGGTCACAAAGCGTGGGCGGGCCGCATCATCAGCTACCTGAAGCCGTCCTCCAACAAGTACTCTCACTCCGACCTGTCCGCCACCGCGCACGGCCACTCCGCCACGCGCGCCGGCTGCCAGCTCATCCGGCATCTGCTGAGGCAGAACGATGTCAGTATACACCTCACTCTGTATACACTCACTGTCACTATACACATAAAGCCTCCTCCAACAAGTACTCTCACTCCGACCTGTCCGCCACCGCGCACGGCCACTCCGCCACGCGCGCCGGCTGCCAGCTCATCCGGCATCTGCTGAGGCAGAACGATGTCAGTATACAGCTCACTCTGTATACACTCACTGTCACTATACACATGAAGCCTCCGCCAACAAGTACTCTCACTCCGACCTGTCCGCCTCCACGCACGACCGAGGCAGAACGATAGCAGTATACAACTATACTTATTTTTAAAATATTTAGGCCCACACCATTAAAATCCCACTAGAAAGTAACCCAGTTCAAACGCGCCGGTCGCATGGCGATTGCGGTGACGACTTCGTCTAACAACAAAATTATAAGTATTTTTTTTTATTTACAGGCTGATTGTCAAAGGCTTTTAGAAGATTTATTTCTGGACGTGAGCCGGCAGATTAAGGCCATAGAGACTGGCCTGAAAGCCCATGGATGTCTGTTCAGCCCGCAGCACATGTGCAACACCATGTGCCAGATGTATTTTCTCTTTATTGGTCAGCTTTGCCATTCCCATTCTGGTTTGAGACTGTTCAAACAAACGGGATTGTATGAGAAGTAAGTGGCAAGATCTATTTTCAAGGAATTTTTATCAGTTCTTGATTACCTACCTAGTTGCATAAGTTTCTTTTGTCTAAGATCGAACTATTGTAACCTAACATACGGCAATATGGCGGCCTTGTCACATTATGCAATATCTTACTGATAAATTTAAGTTGCTGTGTAGTTGTATATTGATTTAAAAATTACATCTATATATTTTTCACTATAAATTGATGTTGCAATATTTACAACTTCTACTTAGGTACATTAATATACCTGGCAGGGTCGCCATGTGAGGCGTATAATTGATGTGATGATTGGAATTAAAATCTTGTTATTTATATTTAATGCTAACTTAACCTACTGCTTCACTACAAAGTAATTAATTATCTGTGATAAAATTACTCAAAAAAACTATTCCTTTCCAGTCTTCTCGAGCTGTCAACAAAGACCCACCACAGCTGCTATGTGAAGTTAGTCATATCGAGTTTAGATTATACCCTCGATTCATACCCTCGCGACATTCTTGCCAAAACCCTCACATGCAATATCCAGGCTTCCAGACTTTACACTACCCAGTTCCTAAATGTTTTGATGCGGGCGTCGCGAAAATCCCGTGACTTAGTGCGCAGGAAGTCTAAGTTGAAGAAAAATTTCGTTCAAGAACATTTCAAGTCTACGCAAAGGGACGATGATGGCCATGGAGTGGACATGGATACCTGGCTTTTACAAGTTTTGGTAGGACAAGTGAAAGACGAGTCCAAGCAGGTGGTGAAGTGTGCTCTCGCTATTTTGGAAGAGGCTTATAGTGTTCCTGTGAGTACATAAATTCTAAAGTATATATTTTCTGAGGATTGTTTAGGCTTTATAAATTGAGTTTATTGATTAGGAACTGCATTGTGGATGGATTTCTTTTGATTTAGTAATGATTTACTTAAACATAGAAGTAACTTTTCAGCACTAAATATACCTATCATTTAAGTCTTTATTGATTTAAATTATTAGGCTAATAAATTTGTTTTGATGTACCTCAATTGTCACTTATATGTATATAATATGATACATTTCTTTACGGTGAGAAGTATTCATAATTCTGTGTTATAAGTTCAATTGTTAAAAAGCTTTGTTCATCTTTCAGGCATATTTCGAGAGATTAATAGCGATGAGGGACACACTTTGCCAAAACTGCCGGCTAGACAAAGACGGCGACCCTGCTTCGTTCGATCTGGCGTGTGTCGGGGACCGTGGGTACTTAATATGGCTCGGACTGGAAGTCGCTGCTGCCGCGAACGCACCGGATTCCAAGACCATGGCCTTTCTTAACAAACACATGGATTTTTGGACCAAATCGTATAATTATAGGTTTGTATTTTTTTTTTTTCTCAAATTATGTGTTTGTACTGCTGTATTGGTCTAGCATTTACAATAGTTTGATTGTATGAGTCTATGAGGTAACTAGTTTACCCGAGTATGGATATGCCAACAATCGTTAAGTATTGGTATAAAATATGTAATTTTACAGTCGCCTTCAGGGAACTTGACCCCTATATGGTCTTGGTTTTCTGAACAGGAGATCATGTTTCTCTAAAAGCGACTGTACCAATGTAGAGAGGTCGCAAACGGATTAAAGGCTTTATTAATAATAATCACGATAACAGTATAATCCTAATGAACACATAATTTTCAGATACGCGCGTCTAGTGGAAGCGGGCGTCCACGAGGCCCTGACCCTGAGCTGCGGCGCGCGCGCGGCGGGCGCGGGCGGCGCGCGCGCACGGCGACCGGCGCGCGCGCCGCCGCACCTGCACGCCGCCGTGGTGGCGCGCACGCCGCGGCACACGGCGCGCGCCTTGCTTGCTGCTGTTCTACACACGCATTATAAGGTTCGTTGGCTTGACAACAAGGACAATGTTACCACTTCTATAAGTCACACTGACGTGTCTGCGTTAAAGTGTTTGAGCAGGCGGCGATAATAGTCCAAGAGCCCGTGAACGCCAGACATACCTTATTTTGTAAAAGCTGAAAGTTTCTGTAAATATGCCTCTAGTACAGGTAGGAACGATCCCCACCTATGATACTCAAGCAGTGGTTGCTTTGGCAGTTAGCAGGTAATAAAGGTATACTTTTTTCAACCTGAAATTCATTAATTTGTAAAGCTCAATTTTTTGATATTTTATCCGTAATAATACAGGCATATTTACAGAAACTTTCAGCTTTTACAAAATAAGGTATGTCTGGCGTTCACGGGCTCTTGCTCTATAAAATATTCGAGAGGTTGAGCCTATCAGATCGTGCCATTTAAACCAGACCAAACTAAACTGTTTGCTCTTATACTACTAGTAGGTATAAGCGAAAAAGAAGGGGAATTTTTGCTTTTGTTTTTAAAATTTTAAATTTTATGTACTTATACGAGGGTCATACTGAAAGTTTTTAGAAAATGAGCATTCTACTATAATAGGTATTAGTTTTATTATATCTTTTCAAAATAGTGTCCCTTTACGTCAATACATCGCTGCATCCGATGGGACCATTGGGAGAAGCAACTTGCCCACTCTTCCTTAGGTGTCTCTTCGACGGCCCTTTCAAACGCAGCGACTGTTTCCTCAGCTTTCACAAAACGTTTACCGCGAAGTTTTTCTTTTATTTTGGGGAATAAATAGAAATCACAAGGTCGGGGCTGTATGGCGGTTGACCCAGTAATTCCACATTTGATGTCTCTAAAAAGTCGTTGGTTCGCCTGGCGGTGTGCGCCGAGGCGTTGACGTGATGAAGGAGGATTCTGCTGCGAGGTCGTTTCTCCCGAACTTTTTTAAAGACAAGTGGCAAACAAATATTGGTGTACCACTCTGCATTAACTGTTTTTTTATCCTCTAAATCAATTGTTGCGTAATGGCCTGTCCTTCCGAAGAACGAAGCCAAATATTTTTTCCCACACTTCGACCTCTCTTCACTTTTGTGGGCAACTCCTCGAACGGAAACACCCACTGGGCCGACTGCCTTTTAGTTTCTGGATCATAACAATAAATCGAGCTTTCGTCACCCGTAAGAATGTCAAATACGGCATTTGAGTCACGTCCGTTAAATTTTTCAATCATATCGCGGCACCAATTAACACGATGGAGTATTTGGGCCTTAGTCAAATTATGGGGTATCCACCGGGCACAAAGCTTCCTGACCTCTAAATGTTCATGGAGGATTTTATGGATTTGGCTCATACCAATGCCTAGACTTGTCCGAATCTGCTGATAAGTAACTCTTTCGTCAGCCTCTATCATACGCCGCACAACACTGATGTTTTCTTCAGTCGTCGCCGCAGAAGGCCGTCTCTCACGCAGATCATCGGTGAGATTAGACCGACCACGCTTAAATTCATTGAACCAGTTGTAAACAGTGGCACGAGATGGGGCTTCATTATGAAAGGCCAATCGAAGTCTATTGTAACTTTCTCGTTGAGTTAACTTACACCGAAAGTCATAAAAAATCATTGCACGAAAATTTTCTCGCGTTAAATTCATATTTTTGGCACGAATTATTTTCACTTTGCCGCCAAATTGCAAACAATTGAATGAAATTTTTACTCATTATTATTGCTAAAGAGTTCCATTTTTGAAATCCGAATTAATTTTTTTATTACATATATAAATAACAAATGGCCAGTTCTAAAAACTTTCAGTGTCGCCCTCGTAATAAGGTCGTTATTTAGGTTCGGTTCGGTTTATTTAGGCGGAAGGTCGCCATATTCTGCGCGATCAAATATTGCCAAAACGACTTATAAACGTGACAGGCCTGTAGCCAACATAAGCTTATGTTCTCACATCCGTTTTGCACAGATATTTTAAATTAGTTTTCTGAAACGCGCGTCTAGTTGAAACTGACGTCTATGAAGCTCAGCGTTTAAAATGTTATTGTTCACAGATTTTACAACGTAAGAAATGCGGAACGGAGCAAGAGGCTGCCGATTTAAAGGCGTCGCTGTGGGCAGTTGGAAACACCGCAGTAACTTCAACCGGGCTACAGCAACTGATGAGCCTATCCAGTGGCTATCTAGAAGATTCTGTTTTGGTTCATATTGTGCGGTTGGCAAAATACTGCGCAGTGTATTCAGTACGAGCGACGGCGTTTTACGTTCTAGGGCTCATTGGCAGTACTTACGATGGCGCTAATCTGCTATCTGAACTAGGTAAGTCTGTAACAAATGATTGATAGATAATGCTAGCGGGTCTAGTCCGGTTTATTTGCTATGTGTGTGTAAATAAATTATAAGAAGTGTAAAAGAAAAACTGATTGACTAAATAACTATAAACGCAGCTGAAACAACTACTAAAATGTTTGTAACATACAAATAGATCATTGTAGATTGATTTTCGAAAATGTTCATGTACGCTAGCAAATTCTTGGAAAAATAGAACTAACAAAGAGCAATAATTTATCACAGGTTGGCTCTGCGTACGACACACAAGACACGACCAATTCCCGGTGATACCCGACGAAACTTACCCATCCGTTTTCGACTCTCTCGGGTTCCTCACGTCACCCAACCGCCGACACCACTATGACACCGAGGCCAGTGAGCAATCCGACCACACTGACCAGAGCATGGCGGAGAGCCATTCCGATATAACCAGACATCTTAACAAAGTCACTTCCATACTAACCGAGCCAGACTTGAAAGGCCACGACGTCGTCGATCATAAGACGTACGAGAGAAGAGAACCTGACAAAAGAAAGTCGCACACCCTCCCAACACAGGGATGTTCTAGTACGCACGATCGACCAATGCTTTCGGAATCGAGAACCGTCGATATACTGAGAGATTGTCCGAATTTCGAACGGCAAGGGCATCGCGAGAACAGACTCGTGATTGGTAGAATGAACTCGTTGGAGCATGCGCACGAGGGGCGAGTGAGGAATACTAGCGAGTCTAGTACCAGCGGCGTGAGCAGTTGCGACTCGTTCCTCGGGAAATACGCGATTCCGTAAGTATACGATATGATGTAGAGTGACATATTTGCATAATTGTGTATTCCTTTCTTGTGTCTTTTTTTAGTTTGAATGCGTTATAATATCAAAGTGATTCGATTTGCAGCGACAGAGTGTTGACTCTTAGCCCCATTCCGAGCTCGTCCAGTTTGTACGGCATGAAAAGTAGCAGCAGTTCCCAACGACACAGAATATCAGAACTGCAAAGGAGGACATCCACTTCAAGTAAGAGAGTTTTTTGTTAATGAGTTTGTTTTGTTAAGAAAAAATTAATATTCTTCAGTTTTGTTTTGAGTTTAACTGCGCGTATATTTTTATGCGAGGACGAGTTTTCCAAATGCCTTTTAGCAGATGGTGCCAAAACCAAGCCGTTGGTGCCAAAACAAAGCCGTTAATAAAGTATTGCCTGTGGCGTGGCGCGTACTACTCTTAAGTCCTAACGTAGACACTAACAAGAAACTACTCCCTCACAGTTCCCAATCGAGGCGAGAGGCTAGTCATGCCTACAATCTATTATCAGTGACAAAACTTCAACTAGCGTAATCTAGTGGAAGGAATTAAAGTATAATATAAAACACTTTTTCGCTCACCAATAAATGGTGGCTTTTGCAACTTCACCTTCGGTCTATCAATCGACGCAGTGCTTAATCTAAAGTCGCTTTGCCTTTATAGTAAAGGCATCAAGATTTGACGGAGGTCTGTGTCTGTTCTATACGTTAATACTTCAAAGAATGCTGTGGGATAACTCTTCTGCCTGGTTCCAGGTTTCACCGGACCGGATGTCGCCAGTTCACCGCCAAGCCAGTTAGATATAACTGGATATGCCACACTTAAGTCTTTGAATAGGCATAGAAGGTAAACCTTATGTAAAATATATTTTAAAAAGTAATGTCATTTAGCAATTACTAAGTTTTATCATTGAGTCATGCAGCTGAGCGTGACCTTTCAGTCTTTAAGAGACTGTTGGCTCTATCTACCTCGTTAAGGATAAACATATTTATATATGTCATTAAGATTGATACATGAAGTCTTACAAACTATGTATTATTTTTTCAATCATCAATCGCTGTTTGATCATTTGTTTGACTGGTAGAGAACGTCAAATGACATGAAACGGCCTTTTGTTCAATTACGAGTATATAAATAAATGTACCACGTTGTATAGGCCTCACTTGTCTGAGAGTGCAGCGACTGGTTCGAGCGATTTGGACGATTTGAGCTGGCTGCTCACCGACACCAACCGACGATCGAAACCGTTCTCTTCGTTACGTGACCGAGCGAAGTCCACAAGGGAACGAATGACTAAATTAAGGTACGTTATTACCTATTACGGATATAATTTCAGGCATGTATTTCCACAAAATAAGTTGGTGTTATCATTTATTGGTTAAATTTTCAAGTACAAAATGAAAAGGATGAAATTTCACTATCCTTTATATTTTTGTTTGTAATATCTTTACATACTAAAGAACACAAATATCGTATTGATTTTACCTATATATATTTTTTCTTAGCCTGATATATTACATCAGCTTATCTTTATGGTTGTCTGCGACAAAGCTTTAATTAAGGCTATTTACATACTCTGATTAGGCCTTATGTCTTTGTTTTCTCCTATAGAGTCTTGTGTGTTATAATATGCTTACCGAAATTCCTCAATAGCCCCAGAGGATTTAGCTAGTAGTTTGAATTGAATGACGTGCGTCCTTCCAGCCTGCTGGAGTACGACTGGAAGCCGCTGAGCAGCGCGGAGCCGGCGCGGGCCGTGCCGCCGTCGCCGCTGGCGCCGCCCGCGCGCCCGCCGCCCGCGCCGCACCCGCCCGCCTACATCGGCATCTGTCTGCCTGAGAACCTCTCAGATCTCTTCCCCAGGTAAATGCCGTACAATCTATCTCGAAATATCACATTACATGGCCCAAACTTGTTTTATCCCAAGTCACACATAATGTATGTAAATATAATATCGGTACATACATTATAGCCTATGGCTTCGATCATACTCATCTATACCATGCCCATACCAGCAAGGGAGCTGCGGTTTTCAATCCGTAGATAGTATATGATTTTTTTGTTGTTCTGTTGACGTTACGCATACGACACTGAAAACTAAATTTTACATACTGGTTTGAGAATATGCATCATTTGTTAATAATCTTAATTTTCAGAGATAACGAAAGTAAAGCGGACGAAGCAGACTACAAGACGCCGAGACGCAACAGAGTGCCTTCGTTGTTGGTGGACTCAAGTACAAGCACCGACAACAAGTCGCGGGCCACGCCGGACAGTCAGAAACTCACTTCCTTTAAAGGTTAGTGTTAAGCTGTCCACAGTTTCTTATAATCGTAGAAATATGTACAATCGCCTGCAAAGTAGGGATGTGACATTGCTGATAAAAAATCGATTTTTATATAATCGATTTATTTTTTAAGTATGAAAAATCGATTAACAAATAATCGATTTTTCTTAAGAAAATAATCGATTTTATTATATTGATAGATTTTTTCCAAATTTTTCAATTTATGTCAAAATAAACGCCATATACATTATATCAATAGATTTATTCATTAAAAATAAATAACAATATCAGTAACTTCTTATACAGGATGACATTTAATTCAACTGCATAAATTTAACTGTTAAGTGTACTCATCTAAAGGATATTTAAAACGTAAAAAGAAAAATATCGGTTCATATTTCAGAAAGTACGAAAAAAAAATAAAAGTATCAAAATCCACGATCCTAAATACGTAATATCACCCCGGCCGGCGGAAAAGCGACGCGTAAGATTCAGAGGTCAACGACACAATGCATTCAGCTGAGCGATCTCGACAACTCTGTACTTTACTTGATTTTGATACTAGAGAAATAATTTATTTTTCAGACATTTATTTACATGTTTAGTTTTAAATTATTTTTGTAGTATTGGTCTTAATAAAGCGTGTGACGTAGTTTTTGAGGGTTTTTAAATGTGAAAATGAACGAAGTTTAAATAAAAATAGGCTCAAACGGCTCAGAAGCATGGGTATAGTCTATGTTTAAAAGGATGCAGTTGTTTTAAATGTCATCCTGTATAATCAACACAAATTAAAGTTTTTAACAATCAAGTTTGAAAAATGAAGTTTCAGCAACGAATAATGAATAAAATATCAACCGAATGTCGGTAAAATACTGTTTATCGACTAATTCCATCTAGAGAATGTTTGATTAAATTAATCATCTAAACTGTTTTAAGAGCACAGAAAGAATGCACAGATGGCGTTAATGTAATATTATGGAGCTATGATAGTATTCTTTGGCAGTTCGCGTTCCGGGCTCAAAGCCAGAAGACAAAAACATAATTTCGGAGTGCATTTATTGGATGATTATAAAAATCGATTTTTAATCGATTATTAATTTAAAAAAAATCAAGCTTAAAAATCGATTTTTACTATAAAAAAATCGATTTTTAATCGATTTTTTCCATAATCGATTTTTTTTTCACATTCCTACTGCAAAGAAACATGGCCACCTGTTAACAAACTAAAACCAAGCGAATGTTATGATTATGGCGAAACAGAGATATAATTATTACTTTTTAACTTTGAAACAGTAACAAAAAATAAATTTACTCTGTGACTTCCTTATAGTGGGTCATATTTTACATTGTTATTGAATTGCTTTTTACAATTAAATTTTTTCAATTAATTTCTTCTTCCTTTATGGGATAGATAGACAGCCTCGTAAAGACCCAAAAATTAAAAAAAATTGAAGTGGTTTTCTTAATTTGCAGAAATCGCATCTGTCTGCGGCATTCGCGGTAACGAGGCTGTGACGAATACAATTTTGACAGTTCACCAAAATACCAAAGAGAAGGCCTCCAAGACCATAGCCAGTGTTGTGGAAGAAACCGAAACCGTCCCTGCTGAGGGTTCCAGTGGCGTGAAAGAGAAAGGTGACGCGAACGAAGGAGAGGTCCGACCTGTGGAGGGTCAGAATGCGAAGGAAGATAATAGTCTGAGCTTAGTGACGTCACGGCCGACCAAGTGGAAGTGGAAGCACTCGGCTGCGGATTGCTTGGCGTGCGTGAGGACGCGGCCGCCTAGTTCGCACGAGTTGAGAGAAGCTTTCTTTGCCCGTAAGTGGTTTGCCTACTAAGTTTTTGTTTTACATTTTATCAGAAAATTAAATATAATAACATTGTTATACTAAAATATATTAACATTACTGTAGACTTCGCCATAGCTTAATTGTTGACCTGTATTTATAGATTGTAAATGTTGTTAAAGATTGTGATATAAAATGCAGAAAACTAAAAAGAAATTCTCAGGTTAAAGCTGCGGAAAATCGGTCAAAGTGGAAAAAACCGGAGAAAGACCGGGTCTAGTCCCAAAACAATTTGTTGAGGGTGCGACAGCTTGAAAACGTGATGTAAAAGAGAAAGAGAGATAAATAGATACGCACAATATATTCCTTTCAGTGTATTTCCGGGAAGTTATTTTGGTTTTTACTGGTATGTTATTTTTGCAGCTACAACCGACAATAGCCCACCAAGCAGCCCTCCGGCCGAAAACAGCCCGCGGCAAGATATACTACAGCAAGTGCATTACATGTCAAACCCTATCTACCTCCGACAGGTAACTAAATATTACGGTTTATTTCCTAATAGCGTCGATAAAATAGCATAATTCAATGCAGGTTCCCCTGCTAAGAAGGTATCGAATTAGGGCATAGGCTGACCTTGGGCTCACAAGGAGGAGCAACCGGGAAGATAACGGAAGGTAAATACTTTTCTTATTAATTTTACATCTAAATTACAGACACGTTCTACCCTTATATCGCTGAAGCAGCGTCACCCCGAAGTGTTCCGAAGCGCATGTGTATACTCCGACGTAAGCGCTATGCTATCCCGAGACACCTACATGCTGTGCGCCCGACGCTTCCTACAGGAACTGTTCCTAGACACCAGTTTCCAGTGCTTCGCCCAGGAACCACTGGCCTTGTTCAATAGACACTCCACCGTAAGAAACGATAACAATCTCGCCGAAAAGCACACGGAAAATACGCGAAACTCGTGAAGGCTGAAACTCTTAGTTGTTGTACGTATAATCTATGAATGATTTACTCTGCATTGTTATTTCTGACATGGGTTTAAAGATTCTCCATGAAGGTATGGCAAAAAAATTCAACTTCAAAGTCTTCAATTTTGATTGAAATTAAAAGCTGGTAGATAAGTGTTTATTAGTCCAGATTAAGTACTACCAGATCGGTTTTTATGAATCGCTTACCCTGATTACCTTCAATTGTCATAAGTATTGACTATGCTAGGATCTTGTTAATAACGTATTCAATAGGTATTTCAGCCGTAAAATTGTAAATTAAGTGAAATTCACTGTAAAAATTTTAAATTAGCCGCGTATTTCATTTTGTAACATTTTTAAAGTGGTGTTTGTTAGAAAATATGAACAGATTTAACAATAAAATTAAAATAAAATGGCCAAGATTAGAAGAATTTATGGTAAAGCATGAGTATAGATGCTGCCTTCCTCTTGAGTAATGTTTACAATAAATTCAACATAAATCATCAATCATCGTAAATAGTTGCCATTTCCTTTTAGTGACTTGTGTCATTATATTGTTGAAGTGTTATATTATACTATGTTTTACCTGTTCGTATTGAGAATTGTCCTTATCAGTTCCCTAGTCGTGTTGAAGTTGAAATGCGATGTCGGATTCGATACAGAATTTGCTGTATAAGTCAAAGTAATATATGTCATATCTACTAATTGTTGATTATATAGAATTAGTTTTGGTACGACTTCCTATTAGTGTATTCTCGATATTGTGTATGTATAATTTATAATAAAAAGTGATTACATGTGTTGAGTGTATTGTTACTATATATAAATAAACCAATTGTATTATAAACGAATTTTCACATGAATTTGCAAATTTTAATAATATGTATTAAGCTATTAGGTATTGCTTATTTTATAATTTATATTATTTTAAGGTAAGGTATTATAAGTCCGTGATTAAAATGTCCTAGAATTCTTCCCACTTATATAGTTAAACATTATTTTGTGGGATTTTCTTTTTGTTCTTTCTAACAAATTATAAACTAGGTATATTCTGTTTTAGGACAGGTATATCTAATTTTGCATTTTTTATAACTTTGTATAATACTTTCCTTATGATCGCCGACTGAACCCTATCCATTCCCCTCTCCCTCCTTACTTTAAGTGATGTATCCTAGTGATGTATCCCACCTAACGAATAACGCAAACTGTTTCCTATTATAATTAATCATATTTCCTAATATCAATGGAGATATAATTTTGTAGAACTACCTACACTATTGTGTTCAATTTGTTGTCTTATACTTTTTGCATTTAATTTAATTATTTTTCACATTAAATCGTTGTTATTTATCTGAACAGAAAAGGAGTAACGGTTTATGTTATAATTCTAATGATGATATTAATAAGGATTAGAAAGTATGATGTCTCAATTATTATTTGTTACATCGATGACTTGTTAATGTTCAAAGTAATATGTAGGTTAGGTTAGACTTTGTTTTAGTTGTATCAAGTGAACTTTCTGACTAAGAAAGTCTGCAAGATATACTACAGTATTTTTAGAGACACCTGTCGTAGCCTACTTTTGCATTTAAATATCCTAGCATTATTTACCATAGTCATAGAGTTCCGTTTTAGGTTCAAATGCTAGTCTCGCTTAACCGTATTTTGTATTATCTAACTAACATTGGCTCGCGAAAAATCTTCATATCAATAATTGGTTAAATAATGTTGAAGTTATTTTTGTCTTCTTAACTTAATTTCTTGGGAAAAAAAACATCTGAACTGCCTGCGTTTGATGATGTCATGTCAAGACTAATGTAAGTTCAGTGCCCTAAAACTAATTTCAAATTATATATTGTAATTTTTAATATGGAAATAAAAAGAAAGGAAAGACTAAATGACTCCGTTTGAAATTAAGTGGCTTTACTGTTAAATATATTTAACTTTAAAGGCTTTACCGAACCAAGTCAATGTCATGTCATTATTCAGTATAATAAAACATTATTTTATACTGTATCTTTGCTTATTTCTTTTATCTTCTACGTAATTACTCAATACTTTCTCCAGTGGTATAGGCACAGAATAGGGCTCGTGTAGGTAGCGTGCCCGCCACTACGTCTGGAGTGGTCTTACAACCTGCAACATACAGTGATGTTGGTACCTATGATTTGTCAATAGGTACTTTTGTAAAAGTACCTATTGCCAAATCTGGCGCTTTATAACTTTTGAAATTCAATAACTATAAGGCTAATCTCGATGTGGATTCGAACTAAAAAACTAGATTCTCTTTATTATGTCTACAATTTTATTATATTTGCCTTGACACATTTTTAAAATAAGCGGCGGTTTTATAGTTAAGTATCATTCCTTTTTGTACCTAGTCGAAGTAGCTGTAGGATAGCCAGACAATGATTCCATGTTTCGTTTTGTTTATATATACGAAACTTGTAGTTTTTCAATGTTTTATTCGTCAATATTATGTAGCGTCGTTTTGACTTCATTATTTAAAAAATGTTTATAGAAATAATTATAATGAATCAAGAAGGATCGAAAACATGTTTTCGATCCTTCTTCTTTCTCCCGGCTTTTAGTCCCGGTTGCATCCTCACCATTCTGGATAGGAGCCCAGGGTATGCTTTTGATTATGGACCCTGGATTGGGTGAGTGGTTTTTACACGAAGCAACTCCCGTCTGACCTCCGTAACCTTTGCAGGAAACCTAACCCGTATTGGATCGATCATGGTTACACATCTAGTTGCCTGAATCTGGTACAGGTTGCCTCACGATGTTTTCTTTCACCGTAAGAGCATCTGTTAGTATTCTATCTAATGTAAATAACTTCGAAAACAGTCGTATATGGCCGAGGCGGTCATATACATTGGTATATTTGGTCATTGGACTATTTGGGACACACTTTTTGCGACACACACATTTTAACCGGGCACCTTAACGATTCGACCACCGATGCTCTCAAACAGGCTTATATGGGTAGGTACCTATATTGGGGTCATTTTAATAGCAATTCAGATATTTATCAGACGACAGTATAACTATAAGAAAAACCGTTAAAAGTCCTTAGCTTCTCTCTCTTTTTACCACTCCAGTTAACCTCAAAGCTAGAAAGACTTCAAGTACCTATTTAAAGAAATTGTACTAAAGTTGACCCGTCCCCCAAGGATTCAAGGCCCAATCGGCCCAATTTCTACTTACTTATCTACTAAAATCCAAGGAAGTCTCGGAAATCTGATCTGTCATTGTCTGCAATCATTTGTCAATGTCAAACGTCAAGGATTTTCGAACTTCAACTGGGATGAATTCTAGAAATTTTATCTTAAAACTAGCTTTTGTTTGTTATTATTTGTTTACCATTTTTGCTTAGTTGCTGACGAGGATTTTTATTTTAGATACGTATGACTTTGAATTACTTATTAGTGTTTAAAATAAATATTTTACCGAAATAGGTCTATCTATCTCATATCATATCTCAACCAAAAACAAGGTAATAATCCATACATTTATTATATCAATTTGTTTGTTCATTAATAACATAATCATTGTGAATAAAATATATAACGGGTCATACATACTTCGTTTCAGTTATTATAATTATGGAAGATCGTAGTGAAACATCAAATTCCCATGAACATGGCTTGTTACAAGGCTGGTCGAAAAGTGAAAAGTTTATATTGCTGGAGTCGCTGAAGACTTACGGTTCTAACAGCACTGAACATATTGCTCTTAACTTACAAAATAAAAGTGAAAAGGACATTGTAGAAGCAATAGCATATTTTAAGAAAAAGTCAGTAATCCATCCGAAATATATTACAAGAAAGAAGAAAGAAAGGAAGAAGGTAAATGCTGTTTCGCGGGTACCTTTAGGTTCTTGGGCGAAGGTTTTGGCTGATTCAATTAACTTCAAAAAGCTCCAAACTGAGACTGCAGCTGCACTCCATATTCTTGCTGAATTTGAAGACTTCCCTCCACTCCCACACGGGGCACCAGAACACAATATTGACTTTAGGAAAATTTATCATACATTAGGAAATGCGTTAGAGGGCAAAGCCCTTCCTAAAAATAAAGTGATAGCCACAATACTAGAAAAATGTCTGCTTGAAACAGCCCTGACTAGTAAATCTTTCATTAGGAAGAGTACATTCCGTGGTGTGATCAATAGTCTCAGACTGACTGAAGCTGATCATTCCCTGGTGCCTCGCATAACTACAGAACCTGAACTTGCTGCTGTAAGGCACCTGGCTCTTCAAAGAGCTTACAACCCCCTAAACATCTCTGAAAATGTCCTCAAACAATCAGTATTTACACAAAAAATGGCTGTTAAAATAGCAAAATAATTTATGTTCTAGCTAGTTGCTACTTGTATAATATTTTTTACTATCTTTTATACTACATTGAATAAAATATAGGTTCTTACCATAGTCTTGCCCTAAATTTTTTAGGTAATTTGCTTCAAATTATTGGATTGCTTTGCCAAATTACACATAAAAATGTGTGCAAATTCCACATTATGTGCAGTTTGTATATATGTTCCTAATTTAAGATGTAAAATAAAATAGATATTTGTATATAATTTATATTTTATTACCTACCTCTACATTTACTAAAATAAATCAAATTTTTTGTTTGCACCTGGTAGTGCACCCCTTACAATTCGAGCACCAAAAAGTGACAATGTCACTTGAAAAATACATTTTTAAATATAGTTCATAGCAAAAGTAATTCATTATGATATCTGTTATTTCATTTTGACTTTTCTGCTCATGGTCAATTTATTTTAAAACTAGCGACGTCGTTCGCGTGGAATAGTTATTTTGGCCATAATTGAAGCCCTCAATGAATAATTTTCCCTGATTTTTTTCACATTTTCCATTATTTCTTTGCTGCTAATAGTTGCAGCGTTATATAGCCTAAAGCCTTCCTCGATAAATGGTCTATTCAACCCAAAAATAATTATTCAATTCAAACCAGTACTTCCTGAGATTTGCGCGTTCAAACAAACAAACAAACTCTTCAGCTTTATAATATTTAGATGTATTTTTCTAGAAAAAGACGTAGGTACTTAGGCGTCAAGATTCTTTACCTTTATTATACCTAAGTGCAGTGTGGTTTCCGGGACTTTAGAATAGACCCACTCCATATCTTTGTCGTAAAAGGCGATTAAGGGTAAGATATAGTATAAACTTTGGATTTCTCTTGTCGGCAATGGGCTAGCAACCTGTCACTATTTGAATTTCAATTTCATCATAGAGCTACACTTGGCTTATTAGTCTTTTCAAGTCTGTTGCCTCTGTCTACCCGTCAAGGAATATAGACGTGACTATATTTATGTAATTGTATTTCAGTACCTAAAGAAACGAACATTTTCTGACTGAAAAGTATTGAGAGGTTAAGTAAGTCTTAGGTGTAAGTAAATACAGATTCATACATATCGCTGCGTGCCGTCCGCTGACCTTAACTGACCGAGTCGCGTCTGTTCAAAACTATATAAAAACGTTATTTTCTATAAAGTTTTCAAGCTCTGCCTGACACTACGAGTATCTCTGGTCTCGTTTAATTGTTTAGCCGTCCAAGTACTCGTGGCCTTTCAATACCTACCCACTATTAAGGCCCTTCGAGTTTTGGGGATAAATACTTACGAGTTGCGTTGGTGTGAAAAAGTAGGTAAGTACTAAAAAGAAATATAGGTAACTATGTATAATTAAATTTTATTATGAATTCAACCATTCCACAAAACGACTAAACAGTTGAAGAGCTACTTTGACCACGCGGTCCCAAAAGCTCGTTTCTTCTTGGACTTCTTGATTGGGAGTAGTAGGGTAGTCATCCGTATCAAAATTTTCTATTTCCCTTTTTGGTCTTGATATATCCCTGATCTCGTTACTAACTGAAAGTAGGTAAGGTAATTAAATAAAAGCAATAGCATTTTTTCACATAACACAGTAATAACATGGAAGCTAACCATTACGTGATCTGTGATGTGCATGCGAATAAGTAGGTACCACCACTGGTTGATCACGGAACATGAAAGTAGGTAAATAAGGTATGTAGTACCTAGGTAATAATAAAATATAGCAATATGAGACCACATTTTTGTAGGTAGGTACTAAACATAGTAGGTATAAGTAGGTAGTTATACTACCAATTTTACCTAACTGCCCACATTAAGATTGCTCCTTTAACGTCTAGTCCTCTCTCTTATCGTAAGTAATTATAAGATCATTTTTCTCCCTGGAGTTAGTCCTGATTACTCTCTAGTCCTGATTACTTCCTCACCTCCTTAGGACTCCGGGGTGCATCCTGTATTGGATGTTACGTGGACACTCACGTTTGACCGCCGTATCTGCGCTATGAATACGACTAGGTACTTACAACGTGACGTAAATACTAACCAGCAAAATTTGAGGCATCATGGGAATTCTGCAACTGCAAAAGTGAATCACAGATAAATAGCAGGAAATGAAATTATAGTTCTATGTTTAGAGATACGTGTGGGCCATAATAGAAATCGGAATACCTTTAAAAGTATTGGTAACCATCACAACTGATGATAATTATCTACGATTATCAGTCAGACCATAACGTTTTAAATGCATCTCAATTCTGAGTTTTATTTAACCGTTTTGCTACTGCGCAGAAAACTGCGTGCGTTGCAAGACGACGACATTTCATTTCTATTATTTTAAACACAATAAGGCATTTGTATTGTCCTATGTAAGATCTTCCTTCCGAGCCCAGCGCTCGCTCCAAATGTGCTCGAGTTTAATACTATCTAATTACACCGATCGTATTCCGATTGACTGCGGTTAATCCTAATGTCTTGAATATATTGCGTACAAAACCGTTTCTACAATTCAGAAAGACTATCCTATATTTTTTTCCTACAATGTTATCAAGGTAGATTAATACAATTATTAGGTATATTAAACAAGGATTGTTGGTATCTTATAGTCTACTGGGTCTACCGATCGACTTGGGCCGTATGGTTGTTTGTATAGTTCAATAATAGTACAAGGGATGCCTTACCAGAGTTTTCTCTGTTAATGATCTAAATGATACTCGTATTAATGATGTCTTTGTAAGTACGATTACCGAGAAAAAATTGTGAATAAAAAGTGTTAACAAAAATATTTAAACAGACAAATGGCATCTTAATGTCTTACGTGATATCCCGAGCAAACAGTAGAAAATATTGCTAATAAAGTTATCGCCAAAAATCCACAAAGATGAGTAGTCTTCATGTCTGCGAATAATCACTGTATTGGCTCGCCATGACTGTGAACTTGCGTTTTATACGAGGGCGTGGTTTTGCTCGATTGTAGCGGAAAATCATGGTGTGCAGTCTAATCATAGATGTTCGAACAAGTGTTTAGCAAGGATTTTTGCTGTTTGTTTCAGTGTGGTATGTGTACCATCTATCTAAGGAAAATAAGGTAGGAGGACACGCATTTGTTATGGTACTGAGTCAGTAAGGTCTGTATTAGTTCGTTCCTGTTCAGTTACCCATACCATTTGTTCGGCTATAAGTAGTAGTGCCTGCAGTTGTAAATGAGAACCACCTTCTTTTTATTTAATTTTCAAGTGATAAAAACGGTGTTCATTTCCGCTTTCGGGACTTTTATATAAGACAACTTCATCACTTCCCATATGTAGATGTCGAAAAAGGCAACTAAAGGAATTGTAACTTCATCTAGTGTACCTTTTACCATTACCAATGCGAGTTCCTTGCAAAGATTGCCGAGGCCAGATGGGTGTCGTTTCATGTAAAAACTGCGCCATCCACTCCTTGAGCATGCATAGTGCACAAAGGCGCACCCAGGGGTCACGTGTCCTCTTTGGTGAGATGAGGATGTAACCAGGATTAACGTGAGGAGGAAGAAGAAAGACAATGTTTTCAGTATAGTTTTTTATTATTTCTTATGATTCCAGGATAGTGCGGGGGTTCTTATAACAGACTAGCGACCCGCCCCGGCTTCGCACGAGTGCGAAATTATAAATGTTATTATACATAAAAACCTTCCTCTTGAATCACTCTACCTGTTACAAAAAACCGCATCAAAATCCGTTGCGTAATTTTAAAGATTTAAGCATACAGACAAACAGACTAAAATAGCGACTTTGTTTTATACTATGTAGTGATGATAGTGAAACCGGGTGCGGTTGTCCCGTCCCACCCCACTCCGGCATACGGCAAAAAAGGTAAAAGGTTATAAGTAGGTATTTATGTTAAGAACAAACCGACCTAGGTACCTACTTCTCTGAGGTTCTGGAGATTTTTTGCCTCCTAAATCAAAGGGTTTTCGTTAATGAATGTACCTACACAGTGCACTACACACATCTCTGTTGTGTTTTTATGTTACGACCTTGTCGATTCACTTGTTTCCGCCTGAAAGCTTTCGTACAATAGGACACTGTACGGTGAATTGGTTAGGCGTGGGTTTGGGAGGAAAAGAAGAGTCATTGTCATCGCGACCTACGACTATTTTTATAACTACATATTTTCGTCAAATCAGATTATATAACTATTAAATTTATTCTCTCAGCATTGTCACACTACTACCTAGGTAATATTATAAATGCGAGTTTTTATCCCAAAATTCCCATGAGATCACAGCTAGTATTAAGGTAGTTAGATAAAATTCAAAGTTCAAAAATTCAAATTAAGTGCCGTGTGGTTCCCGGCTCCAATACAAAAAGAATAGGACTACTCCATCTCTTTCCCGTGGATGTCGTAAAAGGCGACTAAGGTATAGGCTTACAAACTTGGGATTCTTTTTTTAGGCGATGGGCTAGCAACCTGTCACTATTTGAATCTCAATTCTATCATTAAGCCATAAAGCTGAACGTGGTCATTCAGTCTTTTCAAGACTGTTGGCTCTCTCTACCCCGCATTCATCATATTCAAAGAATTAAGAGTCAAAACTGCTGTCACTGCCTGATGTTAAATTGATCCGCCTTTGGAGTTTTGAGGCACTAGATGGTTGTTGTTGGTGCCTTTGCCCCTTAGTCGTCTTCAATCACTTCCACAGAGAAGACCACTGTTCTGCCAAATATTCAGTACTGAAACTACACAGCCACAGATATCACTTTGGAGAGGAGCCCAGGGTGTAGCTTATTAGACCAATATCCTGGATTCGATTGTACACGAAGCGACTTCCGCCTGACCTATGCAATCATAGCAGGAAAATCTATCCTATATTGGATTGTAGTAACAAACGCATTTGCCTGATACTACAGGTTGTACAGGTTCCTCATGTTTGTATTGTAAGAGCATCAGTTAGAACTCAAACTATGTATCTATATAACTCAGAAAATAGCTCATTGATAGGCAATGGTGATATGTCTGATGTTGATAGTCAAACACAATGACAAATCAAGTCATAAAAGTAAATAACATAGGCTAACCTAAAATGCAATACGTAAGTACCGTTAAAAATGGAAGCGTTTGTGCCAATCATTTAGTAGCCATCAATATAATATACGAACCCTTTGGAGATTGCTTACTCTGTCCAACTTGACAAGCTAAATATAAACCCAGATAGAGACATGATAAATGTTGTTTTAGACATTTTCTTCTAATAAGGGCGTTCTTGCTTGACTTGGAATATAAAAGCCAGATTACAATTATTATAATTTATTAACAAAGCATACATACAAGGTAACCTAAAAGAAATGATTACTTTTTCGAGCCTCCAAAGCCCGAGAATCCCATTATTTGTGCCAACTCTGACTGCACTGGAGCATCATCTTCCTCCTCGTTGTCCTGTAACTTGCGCTTCTTATCACGACGTCGCTCGCGACGGAGCTCTTTCAAACGAGCTTCCTCTTCTGCAGCCTCACGTAACCGACTGTCTAGTTCATACTCAGTTTTTTTCTCTTCCAATTTTCTTTTGTTTAGTGCAAATCTGGCTTTAACCTGGAAAAATAAAATAGGTTTTAAAGCAATTTAGCTTTTATATAAAAAAGGTATTCAAACAAATAAGTTCATATAATTTTAAAGCATCATGCCAATTGGACCTAAAAAATATATAATGATGATGAAGTTATAACAAGATAAAAGGATGGCATGACCCAGAGCAAATGTTTAGAGATGTTGTTCTCTTCCAGTGGCCAGAAATAGTGTAAAAGATGTTTTTTTGGGCTTGTACATTTTAGAGAAAGGCCGTAATGACTTGTGAGATTCTAATATTTACTCATGGTTTTGTCTTGGGAAAATAGTATATAATTTTTCATAGAAAGTAATATTAATACTAAAGATACAGCTCAGCGTAAAATGAATGTCTCAACTAGACAGGTTTTTTTAAGGAGAAAAAAATAATAATACATATGGTCACACCTTTATCCCTTGCGGAGTAGACAAAACCAACAGTCCTGAAAAGACTAAATGGCCACGAAAGCTATTTGGCTTAATGATAGAATTGAGATTCAAATAGTGACAGGTTGCTAGCCCATCACCTAAAGAAGAATCCCAAGTTTGTAAGCCTATCCCTTAGTCGCCTTTTACGACATCCATAGGAAAGAGATGGAGTGGTTGTATTGTTTTTTGTGTTGGTGCCGGGAACCACACAGATATGATAACTTCATATTATATAAAATAAAAAAATTGCTCTGGTATGAAAGAATACAAATACAAACCTGCTCCAAGCTGCTTCGTTCAATTTTCATAGACATGCCAAGGTTTCTTTGATGTTTCTTTCCATTGATGTGGTCCAAAAAGTTGATAGAGTCTTTAACAACACAGTCACAAACATTGCAATAGTATCCTCCCGATTGTGAAGTAGGTGTGTTCCTGTTGATAACTACACTCTTGCCAAGTTTGGAGTCCAAGTCTACTTTGTAGTCTCTTTGTTTTAGAAGTTCACGTTTGACAGGAGGAGCTGCAAATTTTTAATGTTGATTAAATTAACATATACATACAATATACAAGTGTTCACATTTAAAAAACATCAGAACAGAATAAGTTGTGTACAGGTAGGAATATTCTTTTAATCCGATTTTTCCATGTTTAGCCACACACGTTGACAGCCTTCTACGCTGATATGATAACGTAGTCCAGAATCAATAGAGACTGAAGTCACCAAACCGCATGGTGACTTTGGGTAAATTCCCCCCATTCCTAGGGAGGCCTTAGTCCAACAGTGGACGTTTATGGGCTGTTAAAATAAATTAACCATTGCTTTGTACCTTTTTTTTTGGATCGCTCTTCTTCATCTAATTCTGCTTGAAGTCTTTCCGCAGCAATTCTTTCGAATTCGTCTTTGTCCCATTTTCTTCGATGATCATCAGGTCGCATACTCATTTTGAATTAATGAAATGAAATTGTTTTGATATTAAGAATGAAAGGAAATCACTACAAGCACAAACAAAATTATTTACAATGATCACCTCACTCCGATCCGATCCAATCACCAATACAAAATAAACATAGTAGTATCACTATTTAGTGTGTACACGTAATGTGTTAGGAATGTGAAAAACTAATCGATTATGGAAATAATCGATTAAAAAAAATCACGTATTAAATAAGTAAAACTAAATTAATAATCGATTTTTTATAATCATGCAATAAATGAACTCCGACATTACGTTTGGTCTTCTGGCTTGGAGCCCGGAACGGGAAGAATACTATCATAGCACCATAACATTTCATTAACGCCTTCTGTTCATTCTTTCTGTGCTTTTAAAACAGTTTAAATGATTCGACGGCCGATGAAGACGGCCTCTGTGGCGCAGCGGTAGTACGCTTGTCTGTGACAACGGAGGTCCCGGGTTCGAATCCCGGCCAGGGCATAATGAGAAACGAACTTTTTCTGATTGGCCTGGGTCTTGGATGTTTATCTATAAGTATTTATTATAAAATATAGTATCGTTGAGTTAGTATCTCGTAACACAAGTCTCGAACTTACTTCGAGACTAACTCGATCAGTGTAATTTGTCCCGTATAAAAAAAAAAAAAAAAAAAAAAAAAAAAAAAAAAAAAAAAAAAAGATTCATTTATTCAAACATTCACTAGATGGAGTTAGTCGATGAACTGTATTTTACCGACATTCGGTTGATATGTAATTCATTTTTCGTTGCTGAAACTTCATTTTTCAAATTTGATTGATTTAAAACTTTAATTATATAAGAACTTACTGTTTCTGTTGTTTATTTTTAATAAATAAATCTATTGATATTAAAAAAAATTATCAATATAACAAAATCGATTATTTTCTTAAGAAAAATCGAATATTTATTAATCGATATTTCATATTTAAAAAATAAACCGATTAGATATAAATCGATTTTTATCAGTAATGTTACATCCCTTTTCTAAAATGTCATTTTCTGAGGTCTTGCCTTGATCCCTGATCACTCAGTTCATTTCATTCAATCCATTCCATACATATCATCATACATACGTTGATAGCATTATTCACATAAATGAAGTAGGCATAGGTGTGGTGATATGCAACCTCCACATTAGCTTTTTGACACCTTTTATCATAAAAGGAACATTTCATTTCTGTCACATGCTCAAAGTCATACTGTATAATTTTATTGAATAAAGCCATATTTACTGAGAAATGGTTAGTTATTCTTCAATAGGCATGCTCATGACTTAATGACTTGGATTCGACTGTAGACTGAGAAATATATAAATAACGCAGTGAAATTTCACAGATAAGTACGAACAAAAGTAGGTACTTTTCAAAGCCATAGTCATTGACAGTGACAATAGACATGATGAATGAACGCACTTGAACCAATTTGCTCTCCAACTATCAAATCAATTTGAAAATGAAATTCCTGCCTATAACTATTTTCTTTATTTGTTTATTACTTATTAACTAAAATACTTTGCAGTTACAGGATTTTTTATAATTGGCTATCAAAAATCTCCCGAGCTATCAGACACACAAAAATAAAATGACTGATACAGACATAAAAGAACTTCGGAAACAATGCATTGCCAGCCTATATTTATGCACTGACAATATCTGTAAATATTTGGATGATGAAAAAAAAGCAGAATTTGATAAACTCAAAACTCTTGTTGGAGAATATTGTTACCAGGAGGCGCAGCAAGAAGTTGCTATTCAAGCCCTAGAGAAAGCCAAGGTGTTTTTATTATAATTTATTATTCAGTTTGAGTTTTCATCTTTCCACTTATCTTCTTATATATAAAAATGAATCACTAAATGTGTTGGTAAGCGCATAACTCAAGAACACCTGGACCAATTTGGCCAATTCTTTTTTTTTTATATTCGTCGAAGCTCAAGGATGGTTTTTACGGCAAAAAAATACCAAATAATTGCCTGAAAAACCTTAAAAACAGTCCTTTTATTTATCCCATACAAACGTTTTCTAACTAATACGTACAGTCAATTTGAGCTTTATTGCTAATGTATAAAGTTCACTGTTGTCTAAGCAATGTAGGTCTAATAGATAGAAACAAAAAACTGTCATAGTACAAATCTTTTTGACAGAATGAAGTCTGTCGGGTCCGCTAGTTTTTAATAAAAATGTGTACATTTTTCTAACAATTTTTTTTTTCAGAGGGAAACTGACTCTGATGTAGATAGTTTAGAGAGCAGATTTAAAGAGAACCTTACAAGCTTAGCTGGGAAAAGGGCGGATGTAAATAAACACCCTTTCATGATAGAAATCAATAAAAGATATCAGCAAGCACAACAAGTTGCTAGACGTAAGTTCTTTTTTAACTTATACTGCTTATATGCTTAAGATTATGCGCATTAGTAGACATGTGTGCTGAGTATTCCTATTGTTTGGAATTGGCACGACTGAGGGTCATAATTAAGTCTTAATATCAAATAGCAATCAGTGGCTTGCCCCATTAATAGTAAGTAATAAAAGGAAGATGGGTTAGTTAGGTTGCTATGTTGAATAAGTCATATTATGTGATGTCATTGTTTGGGAAAGTAAAGTTTGGACTAATGCTAAGGTGAAGCAAAAAAAAATACATATACAAATGCAGTAAACTAAGGGACAAATTTATTTGTATAAAGTGGGACAGTAATGTATTATAAAGTATTGCCATGTGGATTCTGCCACTTTAAAACAGAACCACTAAAGCAATACATTTCCTCCATATTTGTTTTTAAGTGATAGGCTCATAATCTGATTGTGACTTTTCAGTCTTTTTAAGACTTGGCTCCGCCTACCCGTCAAGGGATATAGAGGTGACTATATTATAGGTGGGACAGTTTATTGGACATTATTAAGTACAATATATTTAAATATTTTGCTTACAAAATTTTACACAATAATCACAAGTCACAATTTTTAAACTACTAAAAGTAGAATTTGAATTAATTCTAAATTTCACTTCTTTAGAAATAGCCTTTCATTAGTATAGCCATGAGATGTGACAGTAATGTACTTACTATGTCAATCTATCAAATAAAATATAAATTGTTTTAAATTATGTTTCAGAAAACTTGGACGAATCTGATTTAGCTATAACTGAAACACAGGATCGATACGTAAGTTCATCATTTATTTCACAATTTGGATCAGTTACATGTGCCAGACCAGGGTCTACCTATTTAGTTTGTATTTACAGACATGGGTTAAAACACATGGCCTAGGCACCAAGGTCTGACAAAAGAGTTCAGAAGTGGGTTGGAATATTTATAATACTTAAAATAACTTACATTTGTTTTACAGATTGATCCAATTACAAAGAAACCTATAGAAGACCCCGTGAAGAACACAGTTTGTGGTCATATCTATGAAAGGGACTCCATCATGAATCTAATCAACAGAAATAACAGAACTAAGTGTCCAGGTAAGTAAGATACACATACATAAGAACACAGTTTGTGGTCATATCTATGAAAGGGATTCCATCATGAATCTAATCAACAGAAATAACAGAACTAAGTGTCCAGGTAAGTAAGATACACATACGTAAGAACACAGTTTGTGGTCATATCTATGAAAGGGACTCTATCATGAATCTAATCAACAGAAATAACAGAACTAAGTGTCCAGGTAAGTATGATACACATACATAAGAACACAGTTTATGGTCATATCTATGAAAGGGACTTCATCATGAATCTAATCAACAGAAATAACAGAACTAAGTGTCCAGGTAAGTAAGATACACATACATTAGAACACAGTTTGTGGTCATATCTATGAAAGGGACTCCATCATGAATCTAATCAACAGAAATAACAGAACTAAGTGTCCAGGTAAGTAAGATACACATACATAAATCACGCCTCTTTGCACTAAAAACAGTACTTGAATATTTTTTTCATTCTTGTAATGTTGAATCTGAATAAATCTCATACACATTACAACTTTGCCCCTTATGGTACAGGCAGTCAAAATTCACAAGATTCGAAAATCATACAATTACTGAATTAACATTCAAGATAGTGACAGATTTATAGTGTCGAGTTCCGATTAGCCTCAAAAGAAAAGAAATATTTTGTCTTTTACCAATTGAAGTAATTGTCTTTTACCATCAGCGTGGTATGATAGGATGTGGTATTTCTTTTGTTTTTCCTACCAGGGGGCTTATTTACAAATAACGTTAATAGGACATATTATCAATCGATCTGAAGTGTTAAAAAATGCGAGATGTAAATTATATATGCAATGTTTGTGCTTAAGACGGCAGATCAGCATAGACACAAGATAGCTCAAAGATCATAAAAGAAAACTCTTAATTAATTTTGTTTTTGTAACAATTTTTAGTGGCTGGATGCGGTAATAAAGGTCCCATAAAGAAACAACACCTACTGTCTGATGAGGAGTTGAAGTTCAGAATGACCATCACACAGCACTCTACCATGATTCAGGAGAGATCAGTTATGAATTTAGATGACTCTATGGAGTAGTCTTCCCATGAGATAATGAAAGTGTCAGCTCCAGATATTATGAATGTGATGAAGAGGATGACGAAGAAGATGAACTATCGTAGCTGTCGGTGACGCCAGATTGAATTGTGCTCCAGTGATGAGTGGGCTCAGTTTTTATGCATCATCATATGAAAAATAAATCATGTTATTATGATGACTTCTATTTGTCTGAATATTAAGAAATGGGAAGGAATAATGTACCTATTAATAAAAAAAATCTCTTTTGGATAATATTTATTTTATTCCAGCAGAATAATTCTATATAACAATACACCTGTGACACATATTTTAATCAAGATTCTCATAATATTGATTGAAATATGTATTTTTAGGTATTTTGGTCCGTAAACTATATCAATTGAAGTGCATTAACAATTAAAATAACACTAATAAAATACGTGAATGAAGCTCAAAATTACTTAGGATTATAGTGAGATTTGTGGTCTGTGCCTACTTGTATGCATGGTTAATTTAATAGAGCGACGAAAAGTATGTACACATGGCTTCGGTTAAGTCGAAACGTAACATCCCCGCTTTTCCCCACCCCCGGGGAATTTTCAAGTAAACCTTTCGGAAATTAGTTCGACATTGTCATACATACTCGTACGAACAAAATTTGATGGGCGCCACAGATTTTAATCATATGTACTGAATGTTGTGACGCGTCATGATCGCACTTGCTATGAGTATATGGGGTCGCTAACTTACATTTTTTTATTAAGCATTTTTGTACCATAAAAATATATACATAATAAATATATCTCTGATTAATTTAAAAAAGAAAAATAATTGATAAAATACTATAAGTGTTTCTTAGCCTATAATTTTGAAGCTACAAAACTATTTTTATTTATTAATAAGTGCACTATCGGATTACCTAAATTTATAAAGTGAAATTTAGCTCTTCAAAAATAGAGTTAAGAAATGCCATTTGGAATCATTTAAGCCTACAACCATCAAATTATGTCCATTCAGTGGAGTAAAACTTGCAGGTATTTAACCAAATTGCAAGCAACATGAGACTGAGAAACGAAGGCAAGGAATTGACACAGGCGCCAACATAATAATTTGCGCACTGACGAAGTTTCCAATTTACCATTTAAAAATGAGGAATACTGATAAAATTACTATTAATTTACACTAACCACTAGCAAAAGTACATACTAATTATAAATATCTTTACGCATCAATATATTGTACTTTGAGTAATCAAGTATTGCTGTTTATTATTGTACATCATGTTTTTAGCACGAGACCTGAACATATGTGCTATTTTTAATTTGGTTCTGGGCCAGAAGTGCTTTTCTAAGAACTTATAAAAAACTGGTCAAATTCAACAAGAAGTATTTAGTAGGAATATTGAGTATAAGCATCCTAAGAATAAGTAATAAAGTGAAGAACGAGTATCTCCAAAAAAGTAATTTTTTTATAACAATATATTTTTTCCCCGAGAATACAGTCACACCTATATAACATTATGTTCTAATAATATCTCGAATATATCATCAGCATTCAACTAGGAGTTTTGAGCCTCAAAATGCTTTAAATCAACAAGATATAACTTGCAGTATGGGTTTTTAATCTTGAGGTTGGAGAATGTAAATTGAAATAAATGAAATTTATGTAATGAGTAGCAATGGTACAAATGTGAAAATAGTAGAGCCGTGAAATGAAATCTAGGGTTAGATGTTGGGCTAAATAATAAATAAAGAGTAGTAGACCTGAAAGTTGGATTTACTATATACGGAGCTTTTAATAGGTCGGTGGAATCGGTTGAGATGGCAAATAATTAAAGCAAAACGGATATGGAATGGACGCAACGTTGGAACTAGATCGACCTACATACATTAAGTCTTGGATAAGCCAGGAGAAAATTTTTGAGTTTGCTTTCTCCGTTGTGCAATAAATGTATTCTCGGGATATACACTTAAATTTACTGTATAAAATAATAAAGCTTATAAATGCAGAAAATTTCTAGCAACACTACTAATGAATTATTATAATAATAAAATTTATGACTAGTTAAAAGTTTAGGAAAGAGAAGAAATAGAAATGTGTATTCTTACATCTAGTTTTATAGGAATGAATTGAGACATGTCTTTTGATCACATCGATCGATAAAACCGATTAACCATAGTTCAACTCTTAGAAACCATGTTGCAAACGTATAAATTAAAAAAAACAGTCTATTTCTAACGCAAAAAGAAATGAACTTATGTTTGGTAATTTCATATTCATATACATATTATCGATATCGAATCATTATTTTAAAATGCGTAACAAACAAGTTGTATACTTTTGTTCAATCAAAAATGAATTAACGAGTGTAGTGGGAGTAGAGAAAACACAATCTGAATTTTTATACGTTTTTGCTCTTGCCCCGGAATCTAACCTTTTTCAAAAAATATAGACAATCATGGTACAAATGTACAAAGAAAGGAAACATTACTTTTAGGTTTGGTCGTAATTTTTGAACTAAAGACCATTTTTTCAAAAACATAGACCGTTTTATCACCGCATCTCAAGTAATGTAATATTTTTCGTTTGTGTAAGGCAGTACTAATCCGTATTGCCATTATCCGATATGGCTGTTATTATTTCTGTCAGACAAGATTTAAGGTTCTCGCCCAAGTCTTTCCTCGAATCCATAAACTTCTGCAAAGAATCTTGCAACTTCGCTTCTTTATATTCGAGGGCAATTTTGTTTTTCTTTGAAGTTATATCCAGGAATGCGAGAAGATTCTCAGCGACTTCTAATGGCATTTTCGCGCAGTTAGTTTCGATTAAAACTGAAACGTGTTTGCCGATTTCAGACTCTATGATCTGAGTTATAAAGCTCTTTTCGTAGTCGCTCTCTGGTTCTTCGGTCTGCGGCGTGGTTCTATTGAGGGCCGCTAACGCAAGGAGAGTCAGAGCGAGTATTGCTTCATTTTGCATCACTGAGTGACACGAAACTAACATATTCACTAAACTTGTTATGCACCCTTCAACCTGGAAAAAGAATGGTTGGAAGTGATTCGTATAAATTGGTTTCGAATTATTTAGTAAAATTACATTTTCATGCCGTGTGGTTCCCGGCACCAATAAAAAAAAAATTGGACCACTATCTCGTTCCCATGGATGTCGTAAAAGGCGACTAAGGGATAGGCTTATAAACTTGGGATTCTTCTTTTAGGCGATGGGCTAGCAACCTGTCACTATTTGAATCTCAATTCCATCATAAAGCCAAACAGCTGAACGTGGCCTATCAGTCTTTTCAAGACTGTTGGCTACCCCGCAAGGGATATAGACGTGATTATATGTATGTACATTTTCATAACGTTAATATAATACAAGTGAGTAGAAAGAAATGCCTTTTACTGAAATGATTTTACTCACAATATACCTAACAAACAATAGTTTTAATATATATATCGATATCTCTACGCCACAAGTCACAACAGCCAATCACGCCACGCTATCATCCATTTATAGCGACGAGTCGAAATCGCGCAAGCAAAGATTATACGGATTGGAGCATATATACGACCACCGCAGTTCCCCAGGCTATCGAATCATCGCTCCTGCTACAATAGGAAAAGCGTCTCATCTTCATCTTTCCAATTGCACCGGATTGTTTGCGCTTCGAAGACTAGCGAGTGCTACTTGGAGACGGCGTTAACCTGCAGGATGTGCGTCCAGTGCGAGTGGCGCAGCTGCTTGACGGCCCAGGCCAGCAGCCGCGGCGCCTCGCCCGCCGCGCCCGCGCACTCGGCCGCGCCGCCCCACCGCGACACCGCGCGCAGCGCCGCGCTGCTCTCCGCCAGCTGACGGGCTACCGACTCTGGAAATAGGCGTGGCTGTGTGTTAAAGAGATATGCAGGGCTGCTGCAATTTGGGGAGAATGGCGTCGTTTTACTGCACTTGCCATTTAGTCTGGGGTCTTAGGGTTAAGTTACTCAAGTAATACTAGACTCTAAATGTATGCCAATAAGGTTCCATAATAATTTCCGTCTGGAGCAACCCTGAGTAGTTTTCATCTTAGAAGAATAAAATAGTATTCCCATGAGATTTGTCATGTCATAAAGGATTACAACTCTTGTTGTTTAATTGAACATATTGTACCTCTTAAGTTGTGGTCCTCATAATAAAAAAAAATACCCACCTTGTCCATCCACTAGCATCCTTATAGCTGCCAACAGTTTATAGGCTACGTGATGGTCTTCCACATGCGGTAACGCGCTCAGTAGCAGCGGCGCGGCGCGACCTTGCGCAGCCGCTGCTCTTTTGTTCGCGCTTGGCACCGACAGGTTGCGGAGAGCTGATAAAACTGCATGCTGGATTTTAGTGACTGTTGCTTTGTCAACAGGATAGTCGTCATCTGGCGCTTGATGCACGCGAACGGCGAAATTGTTGTACAACTCGAATATATCTAAATAGAAATGAATGATATGTAATTTACAGCATTGTTTTAAAGAGATAGCCAAATAAAAAAATGCAATAGTAAGTATATATATTGGTACAAGATGAGGGCAAGATCCATATTATTTTATTTATTTATGTAGTCGATAAATGAAATAATACTGGCGCTAAGGGGCTGTGGAAAAAATTCACGTCTTCTAAAGGTCAATAAAATGTTAATGTATTGGTTAATGAAAATACCCAAAAGTTTCTCAAATATTTTGCCCTGCATCATCTGCACACAGTAGTCGTCTTGCCTCGCGAAATTGCCTATAGCTAGTATTGCAGTAGTGAGTAAGTTGTAGTTGGTAGAGTCCAGCCATTTCACCATGATTTCATACACTTCACCAGATCCATTGTTATACAATATGTGCATAGCATCATCTGAAATGTGAGAAGAAATTTATATTTTAGTGCACAAAATTTTGCTTAATTTTAATGGCCTGTTCCATAGCTTTCATATCAAATGTGATAGATGATAATATTACTGAATATTTTACCTCCTGTAAGAACAATAATGATAAGATCACAGGCTTGCTTCATCACAGCCACCACTTCAGAGTCTCCGGAATTCAGTTCATCTGCACCGTGTCTTTGCACCAGCTGTTCCAAGCGGGAACAGACTAGCTGAAGGCCTCCTTCATTGGCCAGCAATGTTTTAACTGTATCTGTATTATTGTTAAAATAACAGATTAAAGGTAAGTATGAATATGGGACATAAATAAGAGATATCTATAGCATGTTTAGTAACATAATAATTATCACTTATGATTAAAAAAAGGATTCAAAAACTATAACATGGTTGCCAATTCATAAAACTTGTTTTGTAGATTATGTTTTGTTTTTAAATTTGTCACTTATAATAACTTTACAAATCAACTTACCATGCTCAGCTTGTACATGTAAATGCTCAAGACATAACTCTGATATATCCACATTAGCTGTCTCCTTCAAAATACGAAGTACAATCTTATTGACTTCTTCCTCAAAGAGAAACTCTGGTGTGTTGTCATTAACAACACTGAGAATAAGAAGGGCGGTTGACACAGTATCATCATTCATGTCATTTTTCTGTAACTCCACCTCTAAGACTCTTTTAACAAGATCTAAAAGACCTTCTTGAACAATTGACTCTGAAAACTCTTGACCACCAATAGCAAAATTTTGAAATGTTTTACAAGCATATATCTTTACTTCTTCAAATTGACAACCTTTGTCCAATGCATTCTCAAGTAATTTGACAAGCACAGGGACCCCATTACACTCAAGAATAACCTTCCTTGATGTGTCACAATCGCAGCACATGTTTCCGAGAGCTCGAAAGCACTGTTTTAATAGCTCAGCCTTGTCTGAAGTCGACTCTTGTCTCACTATCTCAATAATAGGTTCTAACACTTCTTTATGGGCAAAGGTCTCCCTCTTCTCTTCACATTTAGCAAGCTCTGCTATTGCCTGTATGCACAGGATTATGACATCTTGATCGCTGCTTCTCAGTAAGGTCTTTAGGCAAGCAGATACATCATACTCGTATTCTATGCCGGTTTTTATTATGTCATTCAGTTTGGCTTTTAAATCGTTTACATTTGTAATATTTTGAATGACTAGAGTCTCTAAAGATGTAGATTTCTTTGCTGAAGTACCTAAAATATAAATTTAATATACCAAATTTATTAATAACGTATGTTTTTCAATAACTCGTGAAACAATGAACCTTTTTGAAACTTGCTTACCATCCATGCTGATTATGAATGAATGGAAATTTCAAATTAAATAAAGTTTACAGAAGTTTCACTTTCATAACTTATACAATATAAACAACATCAAAAAATAGAAAATCCATCGAAGAAAAATATAATTGTAACAAAATCAATGCAATTAGAAATCACAGACAGAGATAAAAAACAATTTTATACGACGAATGACAAGGAGAGATATGGATATTAATGAAATTTTCTTGTGACGGATGAGGTGACAGTTGACAGCTACGTTTAGTTTTTGTCTTCTGAGCTCTCACTCTTAGTGAGAGGATAAATTATTAAATTATATTTTTCAAATTTAAACAAAGAAAGCCACTAAAGCATGTATAGTAACGTTGGAGTGTGAAATTTGAAATATAAATCCACACGGGGGTATGTAAATTGTTTAAATTTTTATCCAAAAATATTTTCTCATACCTATGAAACGTTTGTCAACACCGCAGTCCTTATACGTGATGGCTCTATTCACGACTATTTTCATTTCTTTATTAATTTTTTTTGTCGGTTTTGTTAATTTTATTTCAGTTTTTCTATTTTATATGGGTTTTGTGACGTCCACTGATTTTTGTCTTTAATAATTTTTTATGAAATTATTTAGTTTTTTATGGTGATTTTGATGTTTTGTTGATGGTTTTTTGTTTTTACAACTACATACCACCATAAAAAACTCAACCAACATTTTTGAAGGGCGGTTGAATCCTTCAAAAATGGTGGTTCTCAGTTTGACTTGTATGTATGTATAAGTATGTATGTTTGTCCGCGTTTCGCTGAACAAATTTGGATCCGGTTTTCGGGAAAGTGTTGCACTTAAGAGAAAGTTTTAAAAATTCAAAAAAGGACCAAATTGACTTGGGGCTGTCTTCTTTTTTATAAAAGGTAAGGTATAGATTTTCCGATGTCCACCGAGCACCGCTCGGTCACCCAGGTACTTAGTACATAATACATCATCCCACCGCTGCCATCATGTTACGTCATTAATATCACAATAGCTAGATAATAACTGCTTTATTTCAAAATTATACATGACAACTAGGTATATTGGCAGAGAGAGAAGTAACAGCCGTGTCGTTCTAAGCATTACAGTCAGAATAGGACTAATCCATCTCTTTTCTTTAGGGATATCGTAAAAAGGCGACTTAGAGAAGAGAAAAGACATACATCTAGTGTAACTTTAACCGTGATCTAATATGGATTACTTAGGTTCCCTTGCAAAGTTTGCGAAGGTTAGATGGTAGTCACTTTGTGTAAAAACCTGACTTACTTAATTCAAGATTTTGGTCAAAAGACGCACCCTCCTCGCGGTCGCCTCTCCGGAGAGGTGAGGATGTAATCAGAATTAACGCGAGGAGGAAGAAGAACCTCAGATCTTATACAGAAAGAAGAAAAAAACACAACATTCGTGAATAAGCCCCCAAATCATAAAATAATGAAAGCATTCCCTTTTCTATAATATCACACTAAATAGGTGCTTAACTTATTTCGTATAACGGGTGCGTATTGTTTGATATAGTAACAAATTATATATTTTCATTTCAATAAAGTTCAAAAGATATAATATTAACTTGACATAATCATTATTGATTATATTCTTAAAAGCTATAATATTCATAAAATTTTCAATTCAAAAAGCATAAATCAATTTTTTATAACGTTTATGAACAATAAATATCACTTGTTATACAACTTGTGCAGTATACATGCCAAAATGTATGCCATTCAAAAAGTATACTATTTAAAATAAATATCAATCAAAATCTATATCAATCAAAATGTATAGAAATCAAAATGTATAACTATTAAAAATACATAACTAATTCGAATTGGCGCAAGCTTATAAACTTTCAATTTCTTGTAAAAAATGCAGAGTAGCTAGGAAAAGGTGCATCATTCAAACAAAGATGTAGGTAATCGAGTTTTATTAGTAAAGAAAACGGAAAGTAAAACAAAAATTAATTAACCTCATAGGATTTTAAAAAACTACAACAAACAAAAGAACTTTGTATGTAAATATTAAGACAAAGTATGAAATAAATAAAAAAAATGTGACATACAAAATACGCGCGCATTTTGTATGTCTGCGCGCGTATTTTCGCGTATCACATTTTTTTATATTTAAATTATATTTTTTCAAAATATTTTTTACTTATGTACATTTATAAGTGAAAAGTTTTGAAAAAAAAATGTATGTAGGTATCACATTTTGTTTATTTATATACCTATTTTTAGGTATCCTGCCTTCTCGCCGAAAATTGTTTAGCGGATTATCACTTGCCAACCAACGGTTCGCCTGATTTTCACTTTGACAACTAACGATTGTCAAATTTTTGTATGATAACGTTTCATTTGGTAGAATTATTGTTAAGCTCATTATTATAATGACAGAACACGTTTCGGGCATTAATCATTTATCAAATCCTTCACTAGGCCAGACAACTTTTAGACGAATAACGTTTCGTCTGTATAACAGTACCCTTTTCGTACATTTATATTTGACGGCCTCTGTGGCGCAGCGGTAGTACGCTTGTCTGTGACACCGGGGGTGGAACGTAGTTGAGGTGAAATCGAAAGAAATCGGTTAGGTTAGGTTAGAACTGCGACCATCAACGCACGAGCCGAGCGAGCGAAGCGAGCGTGCCGCGGCAGCGGCCGGCGAAGTGCCAGAACCGAATCGCTTTTGTTTCACTACACAGGGCACTTGAATATTAGCTACAGTAGAAAAATAATTATATTATTTGTTTTTTCCTTATGTTATTTCCTTAATATATTATTTGGTAAACAATACATAAAATTAAATGAATATTACTCTAACTGAAACGTTCGCTACTTGAAAGTTGGCCTTGTGAAAAGTGTCATTATAAAAGCCAGACCAAACGTACAGTTGGCAATAGTTAAGTTGGGAAATGAAACAAAATTAAGTGATATAGTTGGCAAATGATTATTCCGCGAAATAAAATTCTGCGAAACGTTGATTGGCAAGTGATGATCTGCCAAACGATTTTCGCCGAAAAGGCAGAGAACCCTATTTTTACCTTATTTTGAAAAAAAACTTGTGATACATACAAAATGCGCGCGCATTTTGTATGTATCACAAGTTTTTTTTCAAAATATCTTTATCTTATTTTAATTTTTTTAAACTTATATTGGAGGCTATAGCTCGAAGAAATTCACACTCGGAATATTCCGATTTTCGTTTTAATATATTGTTTAGTCTTTCTTCTTGTTTTATTAATATTTTTTTTCGTTTATAAGGTGTCTCCCCATTTTTCAAGCACGCGATATCCGCACATATTTTGTTTGACTCGTGCAAAATTTCACTTGCCAAGTGATAAAATCCAGGTTTCACCTTATCAATGATCATATTGAAACGGTGATGCCATGACTCGGCACTATTTTGAGTACGAGGTAAATCATTTGCATGCAATTTTATAATGCTCCAAATGGATGGAGGAAATCTGGGCGGTTTGTTGTTTTGACCTAATACATAATCATCTCCAAAGCTCGTTATTATGCTGATGGCATCTGGTGAACTTTCTTCCTTCAATTTTTTATAATATTCTGGGATTTCTTCCGGAAGTAAGAATGCTAGAGCCAGAAGGCATTTCATTTCGGCATTGAAATTTATGTTGGTATTGTATAACACAGTAAGGCCAGCTTTTTGAATCCGTCTATAGATTATCTGTCCCAAGTGAAAGAAACAGCCGTTTATGGTAACATTTTCGAAATTCTGTCGTACACTTGAAATAGCCGCCATTTCAAAATCCATTATGACGTTTGTTACTTCTAAGTCAAAATCATATTTACGACTGTATTCAATAATAGCATCGAACATTTTATTATAAATAGACTTATCTTTATGACTGCATAGTGCAAAAACAAGAGGAAACGTCAGTCTATTATCCTCAAAGATGTTACCGTGAATAACATAAAGTTGCTGAAATATGCCAGCTACTGCAAATGTCCCATCCATAATCCACAATTTTGATCTTCCTAAATTTCGCATCAATTCACTGGAGGACATGATTATGAGACGTTTGTTGTCATTGAATAATTCGTCATAGATTACAAAATCATTGTTATTTATTTGTAAGTTTTCGTTATGAATAGTAAAATAAATGTCATTTGGTTCCGAATATTTTGGTTTTCCCTTCAATTTTTGCCTATAAGCGACTTGCCGTAGTGCCGACGTCGAAGGTAGCTGAGAAAGGGTCATTACATCGAAATTCCTTTTACTATTCTGCAAAATACGACAGGTTTTGCGATCATAATTTTCTAATGACTCTGTTTTGATATTTTGTATGATAGCCGCCGTATCCAATCTAGAAGGATCTGGATCATGATTATGGATTTCGTCGATTTTTGTAATATTGTGTAAATTTGTTTCACTATTTAATATAGTGATAGCTCGAGAACAGCAACTTTCACGCTTATTTAACTCACACAACCAGTAGAACTTATTATTATTTTGTCTATTTTTATTGTAAGAATAACCATTCACAAATAACTTAACACCTCCTTTTGCACTTGTATACGTTTCGCACTTATAAATGTTCATTTTTGATAATTTTCTTTTACTTTAAAAGTTATCATGAACTAAATTGTCTGTTTATGAATATACGTACGTGAAGAGTACAAAATTTGATTGATACACAATAATATATTTTCAACCTACCTACTACTTACATTATAACTACTTTAAGTAAAATAAGTATAATATTACTTTCGTCGGATTGCTATACATTTTTTGCTAGGCGTTCTTTAAAAAGAAATAAGATAATTTATTAGGTATGTATTGAGAATCTTCTACCAATTTAATCGTATAACCAATGATGATTATTCATAATAATATGTATATATAACGTTTATTATATATAAAAACTAATCGATTTGTTAAATTATATAATAATAAAACGGTATATTAAAGGTTTGATATGTTAAATAATTGTTCTAATAAAAGATTTTAGTTTTATTAAACTTATTTCTTTCGATTTTTATCTTATTTGATAATTATACTGACCGAAATTATATGTTTCGTTGATATTTATCTTAAAATATATTTTTTTTGTGTTTATATGTAATATTACTTACCCTCGTATAACATTCACGCTTTTTAATATTACTTAGAAGGGTTATGGGTCTGCTTTTATATTTAAAAAAATCTAGGCATACGCGTATTTTTTGAAAACAAGTTGTATGAATATTTAATTAAGTAGGTAGGTACTCACTTTAATCCAAACTTTTATACTTTGTACACCAAATGTCAGATGTGGCATCATTTGGTGTATCTAATTAAGTGTTATGGCATCAAGTATTTGGCAAAGATTTTCCTTTATGGAAATGTTTGTTCGCGCATCTATTTTAGTTGCATCACATCATGAAGAGTATATTTTTTTCTGGTTTGGGTGGTTCTTATGTAGATAAAGATAAAGTTGACACGTCCAGTTAAACAGCTCCTCCGGCATAAAGACGGACCGTTATAATTCCGTTAAACCATTGTTTGTTGTACGGAATCATAACGGTTAAGACTCCTTAGCCGGTCAGGTTAAGGCTCATAGTGAAAAGTAAAAGATAGTCTTTCGCCACACTACACCTACATATTTTTAAATTTATACTTATATTCGTGAAATATACAGTAGGTACCTATGTAAGATGATTGCTGAAATAATAACCCTCAACTTTTATAGCTGAATAATAAATGAAAAATGTTCAAATCTGACAAGGAACCTTGTATCGTATCTCAATTTATAACGCTGCATGCTGAAAAGTCGTAGGTGTATCGATAATAAAACTCTCGTAAAAAATACCACAACGCCATAAATTACCTATTGTATAACTTTCTTACTAGCACAGCACAGATGTGCAGTATTTGAAAAGTTACGTAAAACGTTATTATGAATTTCCGCCTTCCTTGCGAATGAAGAAGTATCTACAGATTAATATATAAAGTATCTAGTTAGTTAAAAAAATTGCAATATTTAAAATGTCGTTTTTAATCTTATTATTTGTTTTTTTATTTTACATTTATTTACCGCCGGGGACTAATTCTAGTTTATCTTTTAATTATGAGGGCATGCACATGTTAGGATCCGGAAGGAGGAGGAATCATATGTAAGTATCTTTCCATAATATGTTTAAACTTCTCAGAACTTTTGTGTTGCAGATAAAGACCAAATCTGTATATGCCTTAATTAATAGCCTTAAAATACCTAGCTTACCTAATAGTAACTTATTTGATTTTTAGTTTATGTAAGTAAAATACTTACTTATCGAGGAGTCTTATTGCCTTAATTTTTTTATACAGCTCATCATTTTCCGATTTTATAATGAAACGGGACGCTTTTCCTGAGCCGCTTCCCGGTAAAAAGCGCGAGACCGTGCCTGTTCCCACTCCATACCGCAGCTTGTACCAGGGTCGGAGGAGACCAAACGACAGACGGGTGTTCAGGGAGCGGTTCAATTTGGTTGGCCAACCCCAGGGCCAGCAAATATCGTTTGAAGGAACCTTTGATTGTCCTGTGAGTAAATTATGGAAACCAGCTTTTTTATCGCATTCCAATGATATAATGATTATTGGAATCTAAAAGGATTGGCAAAACAAATTAAAATAACTGTCACATTATTATAAATTAATAAGTCCAGTTCGTTTATTAAGGCGGTTAAGGTAATTAAATAAGTTAAGGTTAAATATTATAGGTATATAAGATATGTAAAAGTTGATGCAGTTTATTTGCCTGTTCAATAGACGTGAAAATTATTATTTATATATACCTAACTTTTCCGTTTTTCTAGCTCACATATTTAGCGGTGGAGACGCAGTGTAATATTCCGATATTATTGAGAGGAGGCGTTGGACATGCCCACTTCAATGTCATAATAAAGGCTAGACCATACGATGAAGTGTCGGGCCAGCTCCGAGCCTTCTGCGTGGACACGAATCAAAATTATTACAAAGATAAGAAAACACAAAGTGTCGCCAGACTTTATGTTTTCCCAGAAACAAGTAAATTGCCACAAGAATTAGACTAAACAACTACGGACATACTTATTTGCTTAAGTAAATTATTGCATTTATTTATTTGTAATTAAGTAGTTTGTTGTGATTTAATTATTTTAAATAAATTTATCACTAACTTATACTCAAACTTGCATACTTTAGTGTAAAATAAAAATTGATCGGTTACAAATTTACAAATAATTATGTCGTCCACCTTGATCTTTAAGTTTTCATTTATCTAAATGCAGGTAATTACGCTTTAGTAATTAACTGACATATCAGTTGTTTGTTCAAAGTGAGATGGACAGTTAACCTTGATTCGATATTAAATAAGAATATAATTACCTATTATTATGTTTATAAAAGATAAAGTTTATATTATGAGTCATGTAGTAAGTACCTAGTTAACTCTTAATTTACATTTAACCTTTAAGTACGATTAACTCTGTTACTAATAAAAGAAAGATACAAAATAATTTGTTATTAAAATATTATTTTTTAAATGTTCGTATCAAGACATAGGTAATGTCATACAGACATATTCAATTTTATATAGAGGTCAACGCAATTTTGATCATTATTGTGTTATATAGTTATGTTCTTCTATTTTAAATAAAATACTTCTAACATGTCCATATTAGTGTATGGGCTCGATTGACTTGCCTGGTAAACAAGCGCCGAATGACAATGGAACGTAACAATTAAAATCAGTTCCTGCGGGATTGAAGCGGTTATGACCAACTTTGGATCTCTACAGCGTGTTTTTATAAACATTTAACGTATTTCTATTTTTTGTGTTAGAAGTTAAATAAATATAGATATTTATATTTATTTAACTTCTAACTGTAGAAGGCTGACTGAATTTGACATTAGGGTTTGCTGCAATTCCTTTAAATTTTATTTATATCAAAATGACCGACTCTGTAAACTTAGGTTTCTATTAGTAGACGTTTTCTTCGACCGACGTCAGAACGAAAACCGATATGATGTGACTGATTTAAGTATAACATCCTGTATAGAGGCAAGAGTGCTGAGAGGTTATGCTTTGTTTAAAGCAATCGAAGAAGTATTTAGTTATCACTGCTGGGGACACATGTTGTCACAAGTTTTTGTCATTAACCTCCAATGTTTTCTTTTTATTATCAACTGTCTTCGTTGCATAAGAAAGATACTGAGAAATAATAATTCGGTGTTACTATTGAGTGTTTTGTTGTCAATACTACAGTGATATTATTTGCATAATTTCTGTGAATAAAATGTATTTGTGCGGAATATCTGACTTTTTTCGAAGACGCAGGCCGTCAATAGAAAGGGTAAGCGTACAAACTATTTTGCAGAATCCATAATGATAGACATATTAGCAATTTCCTTTTACTTGTTACGATTTTTAAAAGCTTTTATTAAGTTTGACTTGTATGTTAACAAATCTTTCAAGGATATAAACTTTACAGTTAAAATTATATTTTTAACAAAAAATGCACACGTCTGTGGAGTTGTCAGGTATAGGTACATTTTATAAATTGATTTTTAAATATACCATTTGGAATGTGTTAATATCTTGACATTTGAATTTGACATAACAAAAATAAATCACCTAGATATAAATCTATGCAAAGAAATAATTCTAGTAGGTATGTATTTTCGGGGATTCCTATAATGGTTGACTGGTATTTGACTGTGACCGCGATGCAAAATTGGGAAATCTCGTAAGTGCGTGGAGTAAGAACTATCCCAGGGAAACTTGACCCAGTTTGCATCATGGTTCCTCAGTTGCCGATGCAGCATCGGTACTCATTACTGAAACATTTCCTTTGACCAACGACGCTCTTGTTAATATGTTTAGGTTTATCTTAACAAATTTATATAAAAGTCACAAACGTTTAAGCTCTTATAGTACTTGTACAAATCTTCGTAATGATTGATTACCGCAGCTTTGGCGATGATGCGAGGGCTATAACGGCCTGGTCGTTACTGCTTACCGGTGTCATACACCGGTAAATATTACTACAATAAAAATCTCGTCATCTTCATCTCATATATAAAGTAGACTAGATGGCGTTCTAATTTTAAAATCTGAAATATGAATACGCAAGTTATACCGATGTCAACAATCGCAGTGGATACGTGCTGAGAGCTGCCAAAAGATTTTGTTACATAAAAATAGAATGTGGACGTGTAGGGCAGTGTCGTGAGTTGTCGGACTGCAATGGGGCTGCAAATCTTCACGAAGAGAGCGTTGTTTTGTAATTTAAAGTAGAGCAATCTGACACTTTTGCTGACACTTTAAATTTTTATTTTAAGTTCCCACTGAAATCCAGCGTCATGCCATTGTCATGACATTAAGCTGAGTGGAACCTTTTTGGTAGCATATAAGACAGAATTTATGTTTTTTATTTGTATTTAAAGCTCCAATAAATAATTTCTTTCTTTATAAATCTGTCAGCTGTTGAAATAGATTTATTTGTGTACCGTAAAATGGGGTTACTTTGACATTACGGGGTAACATTGATAACAACTTCAAATTAAAATAAAACTTAAATATATCGTTTTCTGAACGCACCCGACAGGATTTTTTTATTAGGTTGGCAGAATTGATAGTGCGAAAAACAAATGGCGTCCATATTGTTTGCATCGTGCCCGTGTTTTCTATAAAATAAAATTGTTTTAGAAGATACTTCTGATTTCTTTTTTATTGTTGTTAGCTATGGGTTTACTTTCGAATCCAGTTATAAAGTATAGGGTGATCAAAGAAGCCCCAAAAACGGTTTAAAATTGATCAGGAGAATTTGATTTTTTTATTTTAGAAAAATGAGCTATATTTTTTTTTTACTATACACCAATGATAGGAAATAAAAAACCGATATTCTCATTTTTTTTTCGTGTCCGGTATGACTATTTTTGAGAAAATATGGTCATTTGAATTTCAAAATCGATCAAAGTACCCCCATTTTACGGTAGTTAGATAGAAAGGACTAAACACGTGCACTTAGGTATGCTTAGATATTCCCATTACTTATGAAAGAAATACAAGAATAACAGTAGATGTTGTTAATTATTCAGTTGAAATCATTTCACCAATGTCGAGCGAATAAATATTTTAAAAGGGAGAAAATGCGGGACCCGCAAAAAGGTTTGGGATGTGTTTTCCCGAACATTAACTTAAGTACATACCACTAGACACTTTCCCTGAGTAACGTAAGTGTTGGATGGTGCCGGGATATACTCTTGGGAATAGAAAATATTCGGGAAAGCGGTTTTGAGTTCATTCAATGCAGTAAACAAAAGCCAAAATTATTTTTATAAAGCAAAAAGGTCTCGCACGTCTCTTGTTGACGAATCAATTAAAGCTTTATGGCATTTAATATCATAAAAAGGTTAAAATAAAGAAGAGAGACAATTTTTATTTACTCAGGAAAAATTTACTACACCTAAGTATATACACAAATGGTAAATCATTTGTACAATATCGCAGTAGTGGATGAAAAAATTGTATTGCTGCGTATTAAATTACTAGTGGTCCCTACACTAGGTAAAGTCTGTCTTTTTTTAACCTTGAAACCGAAGGCGGTAGGGAAGAGAAACTTGAGTGCTAACATATTCAACCAAATTGCTGTCCTTCAAGAACCCTTTTTTATTTATATTTTTCTCTCTAAATAATTGTAGCTGTTAAAGGCTCCCGCGAGAGAAGACCAATGCTTGAGAATTACAAATTAAACGTATATAAATAAACTTTTAACCAACTGGGGCCTATTAGATTTAGCATCAAACAAAACCGCATAAACAAACGTTAACAATGAAATCAAAACATGGCGTCGTTAACATCGCCCGCGCGCTAATATTCGTCTGATCCAATTTTAAATGTCAGATAGATAATTGTGTAACCGACTGGCCTGGCGGATGGTCAACCGTCTGCTCGACTTGTCTCAGTCTGAAATTCAGTTCGCGCTTTTTCAGTAGAACATTACGCGTGTTCCGTACGTTCTACCACCGCGGCGGATGTTTTTTCAATCACTACTCTTATCACGTTTGTAAAATTATTAGTTATCAGAGTGACTTAAAAATGATTAAATAATTAATTTTATCTTCTTTTTATTGGACAAAAATGGAAAGAAAAAGGTGAATGAACCCCGCGTTTCTTCAGTTCTATAAAATTGCTTTTGAATAAGAAAACTTAAAATAACAGCAACGCTATTTGTATTTGTTTAGTTTTAAGCACTTTACTAATTTTCTTGCAATACCTACATATTCATATGTAGAGAGATAATAGATATGTGGAAAAATATTATTCTGAAAAGCTGACTGAAACTTGTAAAACTTGTTATAGTTCAAAGTACCTACCTACGTAAAAAGATGATATTCACCGTCCACTCGAACAGGTACTCCACGAGGTCCATGGAATCGTTTTCTACAAGCAAAAATAATAAAAATTGCTTCAATTAAACCAAACCGTTTGGTTTGATTTTACGTTATAATTAATATCTAGATTTAAAAAAAAAGAATGAATTTAAAAGGAGAGCATTTAGTAAATATTTTAAATTGTACTTGTGTCATTATGCGATCGATCGATATCTATCTGTGCTAGGTCCGCGATAATTCAATTAAAGAATCTAGTCCACGTTAGAAAGATATATATGTCAGGAAAATAAATTTATTTAAAACTAAATCTTAAGGAAAATCATGTACACCTACTTACAAAACAAAACGATAACTATACAAAATCAGTAATTAGGTACTTAATCGATCTTCCCTATCAGCTGTTCAGAATTGATTCGCTAATAATTCAACGATATAAGTTACTGAATCTTCCTCTAAAAACTTGAGCTATGTTCCGCCCTTCTCTGTTCCGCGGACTGAGTTTGGAGACACCAGACGTAACCAGCTATGGACTTGCCAGGAGCCGGCGCGCGTCGCTGTCTGCCGAGCAGCGGCGCAAGCTGAGCATGCTCCGCACCAACAGCATCCCCTCGCCATTGACTCCGGTGAGCCACATTTACCATTTGGTACCCTGCCCGAGAAACTGCTGTACTCAGGTATAGTTAAGATCGATAGCTTCTCGTGTGCCATTAACAGCTGAGGCAGTAACTTTGATGTTCAATGTTTGTATGTCCGCCTGGTATTTGATTTGTATTAAAAATAATCGTTTTTAATTGAAATAATATAAATACTTAAACTTGCTATGCTTTATGTAACACTTTTCATAAAATATAAATGAAATTATGTGATTATTACTTGTTTTATAAATTTTCGTGTTTTAATTATAGAAATTTTATATATAGAATTTACATAAATGGGAGTACAAAACAGTTCTTCTCTTCTATTTGTAAACTTAAAAAATCAAAATGATTTATCAATAAGTCATTGAATTTTACTTGTAACAATATCTTCTTTTGTTAATTGTGACTTTTCAACTACACTCTTAGATATTTAAATAATGCAGTGATAAATACTCGTATGTACTCGTACCTAGCAATTACATTTAGAATAAAATCTATACCTAACTACCATAGAAGTTTTACACAATGCTACTTTTAAAACTTAGGTACCTAATTTTGGAGAAGCCAGCTAAACAATATAAAAGTAATGGCAAAAAATTTAGTTAGTTATGTTTTTTTTGGGTAGGACAGCCGTGGAAGCTGTTATTGCGCAAGATCAAACCATAATTTATATGGCCGGTTTCCTTCTTAATTTTTATATAGTACGTATTAAACAACTCGAACAAGCTCATAAGGCTTCCTTTATGCAAAATTGACTGTATTATCAACATGGTTATAAATCATCACTCTAAATTATAATGTGTTTGTTTATCACTGTTCTAAATTGTTTACAGCAGAGGTCACCTCGTGCGGGTACAGTGAATAACATAAATAAGTATGCAACGGCGATTTAATTTATTTATTTACTAATTTATGTTCACAGAAAACATCGAGAATGATAAACTTAAGAAACTAAATTACATAGGTTCTACTTCATTCAAAAGAAATCTCTTCCAGCAGACCCGAGATAGGAGATATGATGGAAAGGATGACATGCGTTATCGTTATAAAATCGTTAAACGATTAAATTTGAGAAAATTAACATTAGGAAATATTTTTTAATATGCGTTGTATGGATTCTTTTTTTGGTTTACCGAAAAATAATCATACACCACAGAATTTTATACTTATTTACGTTTTTGACTGTACCGACGTCATGACGGACCCTGGCGAGCTAAATCTGTCATGACAATGGCCGTATTGTTCGCGGAAAATGAGGAAAAGCCAGGAAACACAAATAAACCGTAATGTGTTTATAATACGCGATATTTTCTTACTTCAATCGTGTCTTTTGATATCGCTGTTAACGCATTTTTTTTGTGAAAGTTAACTTTAAATTATTAAATTCACGAAATTGTGATTTATAGCTGACTGTTTCTATGTATTAATTCCTTATAACAATACACAGATGGTCGTTTATTCCTGGTTAAATGGGTTATAGGTCTGAGTAGTAGAGCTTTTATTTACTTGAAAACTAATATAATCAAGACAGAATTTCAATTTTCCTTAAAAATGCTCCATGCCTAATGTGTAAATGAAATTAACCGAAAATGGAACACATTATATATGTTCCATTTTTTGTTCCATCTTGTCGCTTACAGTGCAGTGCTCGACACGTTATAATAAGGCCTTTTTTGTGTATGTCGTAAAAGGTGACTATGGATATGGATTTTCACGAAATTTGGCACAGATATAGAATGAACATATCACAAGTTATTTTTCTGAGATTTACGTACGAAACGTATTATAATATTGCGGGAGGTTACACTAGAACTCGACTCGAGAGGTATACGGACCACCTTGGATTCCTTTTCAATAGTAGGAAAAATTCTATTAGAATATAGTCATTATGTTATGAATTTGGGTTTATTGTCAGATTTCTACGAACTATTACTATACCAGTTTTATATACAACTGGTACATAATCGTATCATGTACCTATTGACGTGCATTAATCGCAATCGCACCGTAGTGCAAGTGCCAGCCAACTCGTGCCTCTAACCCAAACAAAAGCAAGTTTACATTGTCATGCGAACAGCCAAAACCATTTCTAGTTCAATCAATCAATTCAACTATTTGCGAATATTTAGTTTACTTGCATTGTTGAATAAGCGTATTGCTAGAGGGAATACATTATGAGGAAACCTGTACCCTCAGGCAACTACATACCTACATGTAATTACATCTATATCCCTCCTTTGCGGGGGTAGACAGAACCAACCGTGTTGAATAGACTGAAAGGCTAGGTTCAGTTTTATTGCTCAGTGATGGAATCGAGATTCAAATAGTGACAGGTTGCTAGCCATTGCTGAAAATAAGAATACCAAGTTTTAAGTCCTATCTTTAGTAACCTTTTACGACATCCATGGAAAAGATATGGAGTGGTTCTATTCTAAAGGGGACTGACATCTCCACGTTTTATACAACACTGAGTTTTGTAAGAAATTATCGTTTTGCTTGTCAACAAAACATGACACGTGCCAATCAACAAGTCGTTGAAATAATACATATTTCAGTGTTTGTGAAAGTTGTGATTAATATACGATGGTATAAATATTTATTAGTTTGCCCACGAATTAGGTTCAGCCTCATGTAGGATCAATAGCTTGTATATCATTTAAACATCTTACCAAATAAACAGATTACAGATAAACAGATATATAGTATAGTTGTGTGACGTCTTTAATGGCGGGAAACACTTTGTCACCGCGAATGTTACAAATTTAAGCGTACGGATCATTTTTAAATATTAAGTTTGTTAGAAAGATAATTTGTTGATATATTTAAAATGTTATTATTTCACAAGCATTTGTTATATTACTTAAATTTTACTAAATCATCTTAGTACTCGCTGTTTTGCATATTTAGTTCATTTTTTCGCTATGAATAGAACTCTATAAGGCGACGTATTTATAGTTATTTTTAGGTACATGTGCACTGGATTCACATGGATATTAGTTAGTGAGAATCTCCATTGGCGAAAGAAAAAATAAATAATACATACATACATACATAAACTCACGCCTCTTTCCCGGAGGGGTAGGCAGAGACTACCTCTTTCCACTTGCCACGATCCCTGCATACTTCCTTTGCTTCATCCACATTCATAACTCTCTTCATGCAAGCTCGGCGGTTTCGGGCACTTTTGACCTGACCCTTCACCAGGACGTCCTTAATTTGATCAAGATATGTTCGTCTAGGTCTTCCCACCCCGACCTTTCCCTCCACACTCTCCTTGTATATCTGCTTAGTCAACCTGTTTTCATTCATCCTCTCCACATGACCGAACCATCTCAACATACCCTTTTCTATTCCTGTAACTACATCTTCTTTCACATCACAACATTCCCTTATCACGCTGTTCCTTATCCGGTCACTCAATTTCACACCCAACATACTCCTTAACGCTCTCATTTCCACTGCATTTATTCTGCTTTCGTGCTTCTTTTGCCATACCCAACTTTCACTCCCATACATTAATGTCGGGACCAACACGCCCCTGTGCACAGCCAGTCGAACCTTTTTGGATAGTTTCTGACTGCTCATAAAGGCATGCAAAGCTCCATTCACCATGTTCCCCGCGTTCACTCTCCTTTCAATATCACTATCACACTTGCCATCTGATGTAAACTTTGATCCTAGATATACAAACTCTTTCACTTGCTCAACTTTTTCTCCTCCAATTAAAATATTACATGCTGTCATTTCTTTCTCCATTTCAAAAACCAGTGTTTTAGTTTTACTTACGTTCACTTTCATTCCTTTCTCTTTTAAAGCTTCATGCATACAGTTTACCATCTCCTGTAACTCCTCCGCTGATGACGCCAGTATAACCTGATCGTCGGCATAGAGCAGACATTTGACGAGTAATTCATTCATCCTTAATCCACTTTCAGACTCTTTCAAATCTGTCAAACAACTATCCATAAATAGGTTGAACAGCCACGGTGACGCAACACATCCCTGCCTAACACCTTTCTCAATCTTAAACCACTCAGTGTGCGCTCCGTTTATCCTGACACAAGCACTCGAATCCTCATATAAGGATTTCAGTGCTCGTATCAAGAGACTGCTCACCCCATGCATAGAAAGTGCTGACCACAATTCATTCCTCTCAACTCTGTCATAGGCCTTTTCCAAATCCACGAATGTGCAATAGACTTTTTGACTCTTGGCCAAAAACTTTTCGGCTATGCACCGCAAAGAAAAGACCTGATCAGTACATCCCATTCCCTTTCGAAATCCCGCTTGAGCATCCCATATTTTGTCATCAGTTTCATTCCTGACTCTATTAATCAATACCTTAGCATACAATTTGCCGACGACGCTAAGCAGGCTTATACCACGATAATTTTTGCAGTCCAGTTGTGACCCTTTTCCTTTGTAAAGTGGCACAATAACAGCCTTACACCAATCTTTTGGTACTCGGCCGCTTCTCCAACACAAATTGAAAAGGCAGTACAACTGTCTAGCTACGACGCCTTTTCCTGCTTTAAGCATCTCGACCGACACTCTATCATACCCGGCAGCCTTACCCGCTTTCATACTCTTAAGTGCTTCCACAATTTCAAACAATCAATTTCGCCTTCCATCTCATTCTCTTTTTCTTCGCTATAGCAGAACTCTTTCTTATTTTCTTCCTTTTTTTCAAATAAACTCTCAAAATAGTCCTTCCATATCTTTAGCACACATTCTTTTCCTTTCACAACGCTACCATCCTGGCATCTGATCCTAGTCAGCTCTCTGGTTATAGTTTTTCCTCGGGCTGACCTTACGGATTTCCAGAATACTTTCAGATTTGACTGAAAGTCTTCTGATAGCCTTTTATCAAAATCCTCTTTATACTCTTCTTTCTTTCTAATCACAGCTTTCTTAACCAAATCTTTCATTTTTTTATATTCCTTACGTGCTTCATTCACATCCTCATCTATAACCTCTTGCATTCTTAAGTTAGCTTTTGCTGCTAACAAATCCAGCCATGCTTTCTTCTTTAAACGCACAAGTTCTTGCACATCTTTACTCATCCACGCATTTTTGTGATTTTTCCCTTTCCTTCTTCTACTTACACCACACACTTCAACAGCTACTTTCACAATTCTTTCTTTAAATTCCTTCCATCCATCTTCAATATTGCTCCTCTCATCTAAATCTTCAATTTCATCCTTCAGTCTGTGGCTACCAACATACTTACCAACAAGATTACCTTACCCATTACCGAGCACAACCATTACCTTCATAATATTTACAATTACAATACCTTACCAGGATATAACAAATATAATACATATATATATAAGAGATGAATAAAACAAATCAAGCACTTTAATATCATGCCGACTTCGTTGCCCAGAAACCAGAAGAAGCTAGTTCTGAAAAGAACTGTTTGTGAGCGCGTGCACATTGACATGCCACACATCGTGCATCAGCAGTTCTTCCAGGCAGCATCAGCATCTTCACACGCCAATTCTTCACACTGCATTATTGTCCATCGGATCTCCGTCCGAAACAACACAAGTCAAGAGTTCGACGCACACACTGCACTTCGCGAGAGCATCACGAGCGCGACCTCACGCCGCAAGTTCAAATTAACACTGAGGCGGGGAGCAAGCAGCAAGACGGTTTTATACGCAAGCAAGTTTCACCCAACAAACATCGCGTGCACACCGCACGTGGCGCCCTCGGCGCGCCTGCGGCCGCACCGGGCGTCACAGAAACTCAAGCTCGACACGTGTAGCGGAAACGAGACGGAGCTATCCAGACTCAAGAGACAGCAATGCAAAATTCTCAGAAATCTATGCAAATTCATTTTATTATCCTCAAAAACTTTTAGATAGATTTCCTATTGTAAATACGCCCACACTATTGGCTATAATTCGATATTTCTGATTTGTTACAAATAACTTCTCTTTATCATTGGTTATAATTCCGTATTTTTGATTCGTCCATGCCTTTTCCATTGTAAATAGTTTTATATAAATATGTCCAACTTTTGTAAATAAATCATTCCATTCTCACCTTCTGAAACGGAGTATTATTCTACTACAACAAACCCTGGAGAATCTCTCTCTCTCTCCCCAAATTGGTGACCTCCGACTGAACAACAACATCAAGAAGAAGAATCCCTGCTCGTCGGCCCAGCGGAAAAATTCCAAAAGAAAAATTTCAACGCGGAATCTCTGCCCGACTGCAACAAAGAAGGAATCAACATGGACGCCGAAAAATCTGCCGCAAATGCCGCCGCCGCCGCCGCATCGCAGTCCACACAGCCCGATCCAGCCCACGTCCACAACCAGCCCGAAATCGCCAACATATCCCTCGCTCTGCGGATACCACCATTCTGGCGCGACCGACCACGTCTATGGTTCTACAGTTTCGAGGCTGCCACCCACGACCAAAGGAAGGGTGAACAGAAGATGGCGCAGATGGTCATCGCTCGTCTAGAAAAACAAGATATAGAGCAAATCAGCGACCTCCTCTACAATCCGCCAGAGACGAACCCATACCAGGCCATCAAAGAGCGTCTCATCACCGCCTATGAAGAATCGGACAGCCGGCAATTCCAAAAGCTTCTGTCCGAAATGGAACTAGGCGACCAGAAGCCGACCCACCTGCTACGACGGATGCGCGATCTCGCTCGAGACAGAATTCCCGACGCCACACTACGACTCATGTGGACCAACCATCTACCGGCACATATTCGCTCTGTCCTCGCCGTAAGCGAATCATTTAGCTCAAAAACCGCACTAGAAGAGCTTGCCCTACTTGCCGACAAAATGATGGAGCAACATCGGGAAATTTCTGCCATCAACACAACCACGTCGTCGCAGTCGCAATCATCATCACAAGCCCAGTCATCATCGCAATCGTCAGATACACAATTTCTTATCAACGAGTTAAGAAAACTTTCCGTCGAAATCGCCGAACTGAAATCAAGACCGCCATACAACAACAACAATTATCGAAGAAATCGATCCCAGTCCCGGAACCGCAACTATTCTCGTCCCAACTCACGAGACAATTCGCCATCGCCACATTGTTTCTACCACCGACGTTTTGGAGCACAAGCGAGAAAATGCACATCGCCCTGTTCCTACATGACGAAAAACGAGAAGCCGGAAAACTAGACCGAACGTTGGCCGAGGCGGAACCCAGCGTTCTCCCATGTACATACCGCCTATTCGTCACAGACAAAAAAACTGGATTATCTTTCCTGGTGGACACCGGCGCGAACATTTCGGCTATACCTAGGCTAAAAACCAGCCTAACTAAGCCGCTACCCTACAAGCTGTATGCCGCCAACAACACCGTCATATCAACATACGGCGAAAAAACACTCGAACTCGATCTCAACCTACGTCGTCCATACAAGTGGAAATTCATCGTCGCAGACGTATCGAAGCCGATCCTGGGAGCCGATTTTCTCAAACATCATCAACTCATCGTCGATCTCAAAAACAAAAGACTAATCGACAACGTTACGAGTCTAAAGGTCAACGCCCCTGTTCGAGCAACATCTGTACCTACAATACGCAGTATTGACTCGAATAATTCGTATCACGCGATACTCGCCGATTATCCCGGAATTACTCGTCTCACCGCCATGAATATCAACAATAGCAAGATCAACGTCCAACATTACATCGAAACCGAAGGTCAACCTGTTCACTGCCGAGCTCGTCCCATACCACCTCATCGCTACGAGAAAGTCAAGCAAGAGTTCCAAAACATGATCGAACAAGGACTCTGTCGACCCAGCAAGAGCCCATGGTCATCACCACTTCACGTCGTACCAAAGAAGAACGGAGACATCAGAGTCTGTGGTGATTATCGCCGTCTCAATGCGATCACCAAACCCGACCGCTATCCAGTTCCAAGGGTTAAAGACTTCACCTACCAGCTTGCCGGGAAGACCATATTCTCAGTTTTGGACTTAAATCGAGCTTATCAACAACTGATGGTTCGTGAGGAAGACATCGAGAAGACAGCCATCATCACACCGATGGGACTATTCGAATTCCCACGAATGTGTCCAGGTCTCAAGAACGCAGGTCAAACTTTCCAACGATTCATCCACCAAGTACTCAAAGGACAACCTTTCGTCTTTCCATTCATCGACGACGTACTCATAGCATCAGAAAACGAAACCCAGCACCGTGAACACCTACGACAAGTACTCGAACGACTTGAAGAACATGGCATTACCATCAATCCTGCAAAATGTCACTTTGGCCAACCTGAAGTTAAGTTCTTGGGCTACATCGTATCCAAAGATGGTATCAAACCACCAGCTGAAAAGGTAGACATCATCTCAAAATACCCCAAGCCCAACACTATCGAAGAACTACGTCGTTTTCTCGGTATGTTGAATTTCTACCGCGATCACATACCTAACGCCGCATCTATCCAAGCACCACTCAATGCACATCTCCACAACGTCAAGAAACGTGACAAAACCGTCATACAATGGACACAAGAGTCATCGGACGCATTCGAAGCATGTAAAAACAGCATATGCAACGCTGCTTTACTCGCCCACCCGTCCCACGATGCTACTTACGCCCTATTTTGCGACGCTTCGGATAAATCAGCTGGCGCCGTGCTACAACAATACATCGACGAAAAATGGCAACCACTTGGCTATTTTTCTAAGAAGTTTTCCAGCGCACAAACAAAATATTCAACATACGACAGAGAACTACAAGCAATCTACATGGCCGTCAAACACTTCCGAAAAATGTTCGAGGGACGTCCACTGATCATTTTCACCGATCACAAACCTCTTACGTTCGCTATGCACAAAATAACGTCGACTACAGAAACGCCACGCCGTACCCGACAACTCCTATTCATCAGTGAGTTCACAACCGACATACGCCATGTGAGCGGAAAAAACAACATCGTAGCCGATGCCCTAAGTCGCATAGAAGCAGTATCGTTCCCGTCTACAATCAATTACGAAGAAATTGCAAAAGCCCAACACGAAGACACATCTGTACCCGACTTACAAAAACAAGACAACATCTGTCTCAAGAAAATCATCATTCCCAACACCGACGTCGAACTCTACTGCGAAACATCAACATCGAACATACGCCCATACATCCCCGAAAAATATCGCGAAGAAGTATTCAAGAGTGTACACAACATCAACCACCCCGGTACACGCACAACACGGAAGATGGCATCTCAAAAATATTTTTGGCCGTCAATGAATAGCGACATCTCAAGATGGACGAAAAGCTGCATCGATTGTCAAAAAAACAAAATTCAACGCCATACCTACAGCGAAGTTTCGAAATTCCCGCCAACTGAACGTTTTCGACACGTACACGTGGACATCGTCGGACCGCTACCTACGACGCCTCAAGGTTATCGCTACCTAGTAACCATGATTGACCGCGAAACGAAATGGCCCGAAGCAATACCTACCGAAGAAATAACAGCTGACAAAGTTACCGAAGTAATTTACAACCACTGGATTACGAGATTCGGATGCCCTACAACACTCACCAGCGACCAAGGACGTCAGTTCGAAAGTCAACTTTTCAACAACCTTATGAAGCTTATGGGAATCTCCAAAAATCGCACTACAGCATACCATCCGCAATCAAACGGTATCGTCGAACGCTGGCACAGAACACTGAAGACCGCACTACGCACCCGGCTATCAAGTTCAAGGTCATGGATCGACGAGTTACCTACAGTCCTATTCGGATTACGCGCCACCCTACGCACAGACGCTGAAGTTAGCCCAGCCGAACTCACATATGGCTACAACTTACGTCTACCGGGTGAATTTTTCACTACGTCATCAATACCTACATCAATGGACTACAACTTCGTCGAAAAACTACGATCTACCATCAAAGAACATAGCCCGCAACAGTCAACAGTACATCACAACAGCAATCCACGCATCTTCATTCATAAAGACCTACAAGATTGCACACACGTATTTGTTCGTGTTGACGCCGTTAAGAAGTCACTTCAATCACCATACGAAGGCCCTTATCGTGTTATCAAGAGACTAACGAACAAGTACTACACCATTCAATTACCGGATCGCGAGTCAAACATTTCAATAGACCGACTCAAGCCTGCCTACCTATTGCAAGACGACGACATCGCAAATTCATCAACAATGTCAACACAAGTTCAAGCTCAAGCTACACTAGGTCAAGGTCAAGCTATCACTAAGGCACAGGCGCAAGAAAGTACCTCACCACAGAAAATTCCCGCTCCGGTCAATACGAGCAACATGACGCCACAACAAATGGATAAGAAAACTCGTGTCGGCCGTGCCGTCAGGTTGCCGGTACGTTTCACTTGAGGGGGAGTACTGTGGCTACCAACATACTTACCAACAAGATTACCTTACCCATTACCGAGCACAACCATTACCTTCATAATATTTACAATTACAATACCTTACCAGGATATAACAAATATAATACATATATATATAAGAGATGAATAAAACAAATCAAGCACTTTAATATCATGCCGACTTCGTTGCCCAGAAACCAGAAGAAGCTAGTTCTGAAAAGAACTGTTTGTGAGCGCGTGCACATTGACATGCCACACATCGTGCATCAGCAGTTCTTCCAGGCAGCATCAGCATCTTCACACGCCAATTCTTCACACTGCATTATTGTCCATCGGATCTCCGTCCGAAACAACACAAGTCAAGAGTTCGACGCACACACTGCACTTCGCGAGAGCATCACGAGCGCGACCTCACGCCGCAAGTTCAAATTAACACTGAGGCGGGGAGCAAGCAGCAAGACGGTTTTATACGCAAGCAAGTTTCACCCAACAAACATCGCGTGCACACCGCACGTGGCGCCCTCGGCGCGCCTGCGGCCGCACCGGGCGTCACAGAAACTCAAGCTCGACACGTGTAGCGGAAACGAGACGGAGCTATCCAGACTCAAGAGACAGCAATGCAAAATTCTCAGAAATCTATGCAAATTCATTTTATTATCCTCAAAAACTTTTAGATAGATTTCCTATTGTAAATACGCCCACACTATTGGCTATAATTCGATATTTCTGATTTGTTACAAATAACTTCTCTTTATCATTGGTTATAATTCCGTATTTTTGATTCGTCCATGCCTTTTCCATTGTAAATAGTTTTATATAAATATGTCCAACTTTTGTAAATAAATCATTCCATTCTCACCTTCTGAAACGGAGTATTATTCTACTACAACAAACCCTGGAGAATCTCTCTCTCTCTCTCCAAAAGTCTATTAATATACTTCTTACCTACATCCATACATAAATAATACAAATCGGGAAATATAAACTTTCCGTGAAAGTATGACTTTTGAAATGGGGAGGACAACGTAGGTATAAATTTGAAGGTCTAAAAAAGGCTTAAGTTTTCTAGCTTTATGATAAAAAAAAATATTTCATAGCAAGTGCTATAATGTGCTACGCTGTCGTAACGTATCCTTGAAAAACTTTCTGTAGCCATAATGCTACGGCCGGATGCTACAAGTCGGCGTAGCACCGCCATAGAGGCACGAATGACTTTAATGTCAATTTGATTTATTTTTTAAATGAAAATAAAAATGTACAAATTATATTGTGTTGTATTACATGATGGATACATTTAATGTTTGGTATTCGCTTGTCTATATTGCCGTACAAAATTTGGAAATATTCCAAAACACGTACTACATAGCTTTAGTAACTTAATTGAAGATATATGATACTGAATATTTTTATTTGTTTCCCCGCATGCATAGGATAAGTTACGACACATATGCATGTGAACCGACCACATCATTCAGAGCAATTGGTCGCGTCGGCGAAGTTTATTTTGAGACGCCCTCCACAATTGATACAGAAGTGGCCACCTAGTGCGTTTCCTTACTATTTGGTACTCATAGATAAGAAGTATAAAAATCTTTTAAACATTATCCTAAGGGATTCATGTAGTTTGACATTTTCAACTTCGTCTCTCATTGGCTTCCTTAAGGGAAACTCATCACTAACCAATAGTGATGAGTTTCCCTTAAGGAAGCATTTAATAATATATAATGTTTCGAAAATATTCTATTTTTTTTATTTTTTATTTAAAAAAAAAAATAAAAAAAAAATATTCTAGCTGCGGATCGATTCTTATTCTTAGCAACTTGCTTTAATTTTGAATTACATTTACAATAACATTCCTGCTCAATACATTTCTTTATTGCTTTTTAGTATTACTAAATTTAGGTGGCTGCGCCCGCAGTAGCACGTAAAAATGTATATTATAATTCACTTAAATAGTTAGGAATACTTTGTACCCAATTAAATAAAGTTGAACTGCAAATTATGACTTAATACGAGTAGTCATGCCCCACATATTCGTTTGCCAAAATAACAACAACTTTGTAACCATATTCGAGAAAGTGGTAGGAAGGTAGCCGTTTAATATTTGATAGTAGATTTATAAAAAGGTTTATTTTATGTGAAGTTTGAAATTTTTTCACATTCACTATAAACCATCTAGTTTTAAGTAGTCCTGCCAAATCTTTTGAACTGAAAGTATCTATATTTGCTTCTGCAGTAAATATAAAAATCCAACGCCGAGTGAGTTGCTGATGAAAATCGATGTGCAAAGCACCTAAAGCCGCGCGTGTCACCGAGCGTTATATTAGAGGTTTTGCTATTTGTTAATGCTTCTTTTGTACTGATGCTTTGGAAGCGGCACTAAACTTAGTTGTAAATAATTTATTCGACGTCAACCAATGTTGTGAAACAAAAAGATGCAACAAATGTTCGAAATGTCCCACAATGATGTACATATGAACAATTTTCATTTTAATTCATTTTCAGCCACTTTGTTTTATGACAAAGGTTGACTGCGATGTTCTTATTTACGATAACTGGCATCGCCGTCTCTGTCACTTGTAAACATGTTATGATGCGCATACAATAATTTAGGTACTAGACCAACATGAAACTCAAACGTACAACGCAATACGCCACTTTGTCACTGATTCATAATAGAAAAAATCATTCGACCGTAACGGAATAGTGTAAATAACTCTTCTTCTTCTTACTCTGCCTCTTTAAATATTTATTATAGGCCTCCATCACTGTATTTCACTTTAGGCAGTAAAGGTTCCCTCTGCCAGTTCCCAGCTACACACTAGGATTCGGGTTTTCTGGCTTTGTGACCGGATTGATTTTTTACCCATTTCCACGTTAGGTTTTCTATTTTTATAGCAGCGACATTACGGAAGATTAATTCCAAAATTATATAATGCTAAGTTTTATACTTGTCTTCACAAACTTTTACGTTTTCATACTAGCGAAATAACTAAAGAGAAATAAGAAATATTTGTTAATAAATAAATATTTGTCTATGTTATGTATGTACCTTGTTAGCATTCCTTGATAACTAAATCGCCCACACTTCGTCAATTACGTTAGAAATATGACTAGTCTAAGAATAGACGTGTTGGACGTACGGACGAGCCCCCTCAATTATATAGTTACGTCCCTCGACTATCGCTCGAAATGTCAAAGAGTAGTAGTTATCAGATAGCCTCTCGGCACTTAAAGTTTTATTACCGTAATATCCAGTCGGTTTCTAAAGTCCATTTCCTTTGCAAGTCCCATTCCCCAGTATCTACTACCAGCTTTGGAGATACTATGTCTTGCTTCTTCACACTAAATACTGTGGATCTATCGGAAAATATTTTTCTATAGTTTCTTCTTATAAAAACTTCAAAAATAAAAAATTATTTAAATGAAAGAAAAATCATTAATATTTTTAAATTTTTAATAATATTTAAGCGAGAATAACACTGGTTATTATTACATGAGTTTCAGTTGGGTTTACGAATAGTTTGTCTCTAATAAGTAATTACTTTAACAAAATCATACCTCACGTAGGTATGATTTTGTACTATGGTTTTAAATCATCGCATTTCTGCAACACCACTTGATCTGTTTGCACATCTAAACGAAGATATGTAGAGACCACTAAATAGGAAATGGTCGTGACATCGTTCTCCTGTCTTGTGTTGTGCATTTTTATGCAATTGTATAATGGTAAAATTCCACAATGGTTTGAAATATATTCCTAAAATTCAAAAGAAATTGATACTATTTACCGTGGCTATGAACATTAAAGCCTGAGTGTACTCAGGCTTTAATGTTCAATAAGCCTGTTTCTGATCGAATCATACTAACGTAATTTTCTAAAAAGTAAGTACACGTCATTTACTTTGTTCGGTGTGCCAGTTTCATATAATTTATCCAAAAAAGTTACACAAAATAAGTTTTTACAAAATAATCTTCTTTCTGCATGTAGCGCCGCCACAGGGCGATCTTGGTAACTAAACACGCATATGATGACGATGCTAATCACCTATTTTCAGCAGTGCACGGAAAACTTCAGTTTGATTCAGCAAGGAAAATATAGATGGCGCATTAATATACAGACACTAGAGTTACAGTTATAAAATCTCTGAACAAAACATAGTGTAACTTTTTTTAATTTTAATTTAAGTATTATAAAGCTATTAGAGTAGAAACGCGCAACTCAGAGTAAAACGAAAAATCTGGCTAGTTTCCGGAGACGCGGGAATTTTGGGAAATCTATACTCAGCGATTTGACCTGTGCATTGATATGTCAGTCAATTAACATTTTCCTCTTTTATAAATATAGATTATTATGGAAGAATATGAAAGGTATCCTTCCTTTCCTCAAGCGTCCACCTCATCCCGTCTACACTAGCTAGCTAGCATCCCACAATTGCCTTGTAATTGGGTCGTCAGTAATTACGGAACATCCTTTAGACGGTTATGAGGTGCCGGAAACGTTAACTATTTTAGGTGAATCTATCGCAATAAATTTTAAGTCCCTTCTTATCGCATGTCTGTCTTTCATTTGAATATGACCTAACTATAAGGTTCTTTTGTGTGTAAGTACGTTTAGTGTTCTTTGAGATTCAAATCGTATTTTACTCGTATTCATGAATTAAAATCTTTACTTGAACTAACTGAAGTTCACGTACTTCATTTCAAGTGTGAGACCTTACAAACTACTTCATGATATGTTGGACGAAACACGTGAATCAAGGATTATCCCAGATTAACCAAGTCGGCAGTTTCACCACAAGGCGAACAATTAGGTAGAGAAATTATATTTTCAGCTAAATTTTAAAGCGAACCTAAATTCATCTTGATTTCGTTAAAAATTTGGTAGATTTAGGTATCTTATTGATATACATATATGTATATATTTATAATTTCTAGTCGCTTTAGAAGAAAGTACCAACTGAGTTTTGGCCATTTGGCCTGCTATACCGTCGTTTCGTTCCAGCCTTCTTGTATAACCGTAGTTAACTCGTTGACTCTTAATTGCATAGCCCGGCGGGAGCTATTTTCGATCAGCTACAAACAATTTGGAGAGGCGATGAGTCATATCCATAGAAATCAGAATAATCTTATATATAAAATTCTCGTGTCACAATGTTCGCTCCGTTATTCCTCCGAAACGGCTTGACCGATTTTCACGAAATTTTGTAAAAATATTGAGTAGGTCTGAGAATCATCCACTTCTATTTTTCATACCCCTTAGTGATAAGGGTTGTCCACCCTTAACATTTTTTTGCAAGAAATTACTTAAAAAATATTTATACGGCAAAACAACGTTTGCCGGGACAGGTAGAGTATTACATAAGTTTTCCAATTTATTAAATCTTTCCGTTTGGTATTTAAGTTGGTTTATTTGCGGAACCACGATTTTTTTTCTGAAATATTGTTCTTTGTGTTGTAAATAATTGTCAACGAGTATACACACCATGCCATAGATATTCTCTAAGATATATTTTATCTGAAGTCAAAACGGAAAGTAATTTAAAACATCCAGATAATTGAACCTAGCTTAAAGTTCTCGAGTTAGAAATACTCGAGTTGATTGATGGACAGTAACCACAACTGTTACCATATTGATTCCTTATCTCCCGTTTATTATTTACTAACCAAACACATTTGCTTGTTATTTACTCATGATATTAAGACTTATATAAGCTCAGATGAAACAAAGATTAAATGAATAGAAAATTGCATATTTTTTCGTTATCTACTTACACATTTTACACATTATGAATCAAAGTACAAGTAAACGACCTAGAATGCCTTTATATAGTCGTGGTAAACAAGAAAATGTAAACACGAGGTTATTAGTTTATTCTAAAATTATTAACTAACTATTTAAGTTAGTAATTTTAGAACTCGTACAACTTATTATAACTATTCAATGTATCCGACCAGGTCGGCGGGTTCCTTATATTTATGACGTTGATGTTAATAACCGTAAACCCTAAAACACTGAAAGATCCGTTGAAAAGCGGTCGGAATATTGAAAAAGCGGTCGAGCGACGTCATATCTCGAATCCCAAGTACGGCTTCCCGCGATCCTTCTCATTGCGACTCTATCCCTCCCGACAACTGCCCGCGTCTGGACCTCCCAATCCAAGTGAAAACATACTGAGTGGCAAAATGTCAGAGATCGACGAAAGAGGGTTTCATGTAAGTGAACACCTAAATATTTCCCGTGTAAATATGCCTGTTATTGACGATATAAATAGATTGGGATGTTACTATGATTTATGGTTTGTTGTGAACTTTTGGAAATGCTTCTTACAAACTAATATTTTTTTGGAGTTTAACGTTTTAATCGAACTGAAAAAAACAGACAATTTTTTTCATGAATATGTTCTATGTAACCTGTGCTACTAAAACTTACATTACATTTTGTAACCATATTTTTAATGTGAAATATATGCGTTAGAAACAACCTCACAGTAATCAAATGTTTATTCAAAGTATATACTGGCGCGGGCTAAATTTTACGGGCAATAATAAACCGCTTGGCGCTCTACAAACAAATACTGTTGATCCAGCTCTATATTGTTTTCTTTTGTTATGATAACAATTAAGTACATTTTCAATCAAAACTAAATCAATTTTCACATGAAATGTGTCATCTTGTACTTATTTTATGTTTTATTATAGACATTTAATCCTGTATATCACTGATGGGTAGGCCTGTTTTATTAAACGCAAATGTGAAGGTAAAGTTGATTTGGTTTATTTCTATTAGTGTACTAAAAAGCACTAGGCAGCGCTTTTATATATTATTTTTCAAAAACATTATTTGACTTTCATTAATTGAGCTGTAGTATGTATGTAAGTGGGTGTATCGAATCGATTTTCTTTTACCCTGTTGTGCGTAAGGTGTGCCCTTTACTCTATTATACTCTATACTACTCTTCCTCTTTTTTGTTTGATGAGAGTAGTGTAATTGGTTTCTCATCAACTGATTTTTAAGAATTCGGATTTGTTGTCAAGACTTTTTTTTTATTATCCTTGCTTAATACAAGTAAGTACCTTATTGTGTATAAGTACGTACGTATATATATATATACGCGTTATTTTTTAATTTAGTGCAGTTTCCAAATAATGCGATACAAGTATTCAACTACTTCTAAAAAATTACTTATTGAGTTAATCCCAAATTGATAAATATAAAAACAGAATTTAGATTGCACAAATTTGCGTGTTTCTTAAAGTTATAGTTTTATATTTGATCACAGTATTTAATGAAGTCACTACCTGTTTCACAGCGTGAGATAACTCTACACATTTGAGGTCAATTGGTGAACACTTAGCCCACAGACATTGCAACATGCGTTTTATTTTGGTCACAATTGCAATATTCTAGGCTACTATATGTTTCTACCTAGAAAGATTTGATTTGGGCAACTATAGTTTGACGTACAAGAGTAATTGACTTATATTAAGTCCTAGAAATAGTTTTAAATAAATTTGAGAGTTGTGTTCAAGATATTTTTAAGTAGTTATCTTTTTTTATAACGTGTTTTTAATGATCAATAATAAGGTGGAAGTCAGCGTGTCAGAATATTATCTATGTGTATCAGTTGTTGTAAATACAACTCACATAATTACACCCTTAATATTGCAAAAAAATATTAACAAGAAGGTAATTCTACCAATTTAATATATTTTGTTCATTTCAAATAAGAAATGCGAAAAGGTTTATGGGTATCTTTGAGCTGGGTACGATTTGGGGTAGAATAAAATAGTAGGAAGGTTGCCGCACTGCACAATATTTTCAGTTTATTTTGTTGCAATACCTTTATATCATTTCGTTCTAAGTAAATACGCATGTAGCAAGTGTCAAAAAATCTAGATGTCTTTAAATATTAAAACTAACATATCTGTGAAGCTACAAAACGGCTTCTGAAACGAGTAATATCAAATCTATTGATATTGCACATCATGATTTCAGAGCTACTTCGCTCTAATGTGTATCTTTGCGTGTTTCCAGTTGTACCTACCCTTTGCCATATGCTTCCATGCCAATGGGGTCCGCTTTCCGATATTTCTCAAATTACTTTACTGAACTGAAAACGCCATTATAATATAATTCAACTAAATCATCCAAAATTTAAAATTCGCAGGTAAGTAGACGTGCTAAAAGACTCGCATCATAAATTATTGGCGTCAATGAATGTTCGTACGTAAGTATCTACCTATTTACAAGGCAATAGATTTCATATCAACATCGACTATCAAGGTTGCGTCTACTTTGCGTTTTGAAATACAATTATGTTTTGTTAGTTTAAATTTAAATTTATTTGCTTACATTTATGAAGTCTTGTCTCTTTGAATGTTATAACAGATATTTTCAAAAAAAAACTTATACTTAATAAATGTTAACCAAATTTGGTAACAAGGTATACAAATTTGAGATAACAAGACAAATTTTACATGTTATAGCTTAGCTATGCAAATAAACATACCTACATTTTCGCGGCTTCGGTCGCGAGAATGTTACCTACTCGTACATCGTACATTCTCGCAACCAAAGCCGAAAGTAGAAATGACATACTATAATTAAGAAGGTCAGGTCATCGCTCGCATTACTCGCAATAAGTTTTACCTTGTTTCGCTAAACTCTTCAGTGCATATACTCGTATAAAATGATGTTACCAAAATAACGTTGTTTACAAATAACATACCTTGAATATTCAGCCCAGCTCGGTGCACGTGTACTGGCCGATTGTTGATTTGCCGTCTCTTTCATGAACAGCTTTCGCTAAATGGTTGTCTGGCATGCACACAATATTTCTATTTTCCTCAAAAGTAAGGTAAAAAGGTTTTGCTTCCGGTCCACATGTTTAGTTTTATTGTAAATCCCACGGTGTTCCCGTATACCTATTTTCCCACACTAAATCTGCTTCAGCCTAAATGCCAAAATGGCTGTTCGTTGTCGGTCAGCCACGCAGTAACGTAAGAGTTTTCATATTAATTAATACTATAACATATTTGGAAGACATCCTATCTTGACCTCATCCAACCAAAGCAAAGGCTAAGAGAAAATACCTATAAAGGTGGCTCTTCAACCTCTAAAAACCCTTGCCATTTCATGTGCGACAAAAGTTTTTATCGTCTAAAAACTAAAAATTTATTTCAAACAATAAATGTACAAATTATACCTAACATTAGTTTCAATTAATAAATATAAAATTCTCTCATTACTTTCCTCAGTGTCGGTGATTTATCCGTTATTGTATTAAGGTACTTTTGATAAATTGTTTTGTGTTATAAAAGGGGACTAATCGTATGATGCTGATGACAACAGAAAGTCAAAGTCGTGATGAAATGTCCTCACAAAACAATAAATTCCATTTTGCTCGCTTTAATAACTAATGAGAATAAATATGGTATCGTTGTAACTAAAATCTTCAATTCGTTATCTTAAATATCTTTAAGGGCTTCGTTAATAAAGTTCACTCACGATAAACTGAGGAATACAAAACCTGAACACCATCAACATAGGGCATTCCCGAAATGAGTTCATCACCAGAGTTTACAAACATTTCGTGTTGACGGGTACCTTTGGCTGGCGTTTAATTTGCTATATGTCGTCCGAGTCGAACGTGCGTGCGTCAGCGGAACAGCGGTCAATATTGATTGGCTTGTGGTATATGCAGGATTCTACTTGTTAGTCTTCTTTATACATCCACATTAATAAAACACCAAAATACAGATACATCACGTCTCTAACGGGTTAGACAGTATCAATAGTTATAGAAAGACTTTCAGCTGGATTACTTCTGAAATCAAGGTTCATAGCCTGCTATAGCACATCACCTAAAAAAAATTCTCAAATTCTCTTAACATAAAACTGTATGTTTTAGTAAAGTTCTATTATCCAAGAAATATTATTTATTATTACTTCAATTACTCCAATGATTCTACGAAGTAAAAATATAAAATACATCCGACTACGTAAAAAAAAATTACATTTATAATTTTTTTTTAAGAATAATAACATTTTCTAGTAGAATTAAATTTGTCTTAAATAATCCAGTTACAGTATTTAATTCCGTTCTTAAATATTATGTTTTGATTGTTTCAGAAATACGTCGTGAGCACGGATCGCAGCGGAGACATTCATGTCCATGTACAGGTAAATAGTTTTGTAGCGGGAGCGATGATTCGGCTCGACCGCCACCAAAAGGGAAGATCTTCCGCCAGGCTAGGTGTTATGCCTGGGGAACCGCGGCTCCGACGATGTTGTGTCGGAGGTTGTATATATAGCTCCAATCCATGAAATCTTTGAAATCGCGTCTTAGATTCTTCGCTGCTATTGGTTGAGCGCGTCAATTTCTTCGCGATGATTGACATTAGTTGTTTGATTTGATGTTGTGACGAGTGGCGTAGAGATGTCGCCACAGTACTCCCCCCCAAGACCGGAGGTCTGAAGTCTTGATCTTGCTGTGCAATCTGTGCTTCAGTTGTAGCTTGCAAGTGCCAGTTATCTTCCAGTGAGTCGGAAGTTGCTCGAAGTCCTAGTGAGTCAGGAGTGAGCCGTTGCGTTGCGCGTAGTCTGCGGTGAGTCGAGACAGTAGAGAGCGAAGTCGACTTGTTGGCGCCGAGAGAAATCGTGCAGAGCTGCCACGCTGGAGAGAAGAGCGGCCGTCGAAGAGACCCAGGCGTGGGCTGCGGTAGATGCGTCGGTCGCTGAAGTCGATGAGAGTGAGTGCGGGTGGAGACAGGACCAGGAAGCTCGGTGAGTCGGCTGCGATGGACCTGCTGCGATACCCAGTTGCTGGCTTGCTGTGAGACTGCTTGCAGAGTGAGGAGTGATGCTGAGGATTGGGAGTTGATAATGATGGAGAAGGTTGCTTCCAATCACGTCGGGGTCACCAATGTAGCGGGAGCGATGATTCGGCTCGACCGCCACCAAAGGGAAGATCTTCCGCCAGGCTAGGTGTTATGCCTGGGGAACCGCGGCTCCGACGATGTTGTGTCGGAGGTTGTATATATAGCTCCAATCCATGAAATCTTTGAAATCGCGTCTTAGATTCTTCGCTGCTATTGGTTGAGCGCGTCAATTTCTTCGCGATGATTGACATTAGTTGTTTGATTTGATGTTGTGACGAGTGGCGTAGAGATGTCGCCACAGTTTAATACCCATAGATAGAAGAAGGTTCCGGAAGTTGACATGATGGAAATTAAACTTAGGCATCGTTCTACAAATCATCGGAAATATATATAAATCAATGGAAATACTATTTTGTACTTGGAACAGTATGAACGATTTGTCGTTATCTTGCCCCGCATGCAGTTTCAGCTGCGCAGTTGTAAATCTCATAGTAATTGAGATGCAATATGGAAATGTGGTGCGACGTCACATTCACCAGTACTTACCACTACGTCATATTATTTCGAAGTCAATGAAACAAATTATACTCTGATACTAAATAGGTATATACTCGTACATATAATTCCTAGAAGTTTTAATAATTGTTGGTGGTTAACTGGTACACATTTGAAAAATTCGGGTAAGCTAGACGCCATATTTTTTTATTAATTTGTCTTTTATTCATAAAGATCCCAAAAGTAACATAGTCTTATATTATCAAATCTTTTTCCATTGCAGTTTAAAGAGAGCCTGACCCATAAGATCGGAAGGCCACGTTTAGCTGAAAGTCTTTATGCGAATACATTCTAAACTAGGGACAGGGTATTAGACCATCGCCTAAAATAATGATTTCGACTTTCTATAGGCCTCTCCACATATTTTTTTTTGTGGTCTTCGAGGTTATTGTAAATGTCATTCTGCAGAATTGGTAAAAGAAAAAGAGGATAATTTGGTGTCGTTTGACATTTTAGTTTTCCCGCATAACCACCCAATTTGCCGTGGAAGTGGGTGCTAAAACAGCTATCTTGGAATTATGTTACCACAATAATAGGGTTTATGCTTTTCGCATGGATAAGTTAATAATATAGTAGAAGAGGTGCACGATGGTAAAAGTAAGGTAATACGTAGGTTCGTTTTAGCTGGTAAATATGTACGGGAACATAAATTAAAAAATAAAAATTAAAAACCAGTTTGTAAATATGTAGTTCGAATAGTCAGATGAAGTGTTAATTATTCTTACTTGAATTTAATTCTACTTATTTATTAATCTGCAATTTAATGCCTATTGTGTTACATCATTTTAATTATTTCACAAGTAATACATACATACATACATATAATCACGTCTATATCCCTTGCGGGGTAGACAGAGCCAACAGTCCTGAGCGGACTGATAGGCCACGTTCAGCTATTTGGCTTTAAGATAGAATTGAGATTCGAATAGTGACAAGTTGCTAGCCTATCGCCTAAAAAAGAATCTCAAGTTTGTAAGCCTATCCCTTAGTCGCCTTTTACGACATCCATGGGAAAGAGATGGAGTGGTTCTATTCTTTTTTGTATTGGTGCCGGGAACCACACGGCACAAGTAATGCATAAACATTATATCAAATATGTGAAATAATTTCGCTATTAAAAATTCCACAAGAACAAATCTTTTTGAACAAAAACGCGGTAAAATATTAGTTACTTATTTATATTGTTAGGTAAAGTAAAAATTAATTTAAACACATAACAAATGGTAAAATTTGAATGTAATTATAACCTACAAAATTACCAGGGAAATTAGAGAAAAATACTGATTTCATTAAAATTAAATAGAAAAAGCTACCATGTTGGTCTAGCAGCGAAAAAAACAGTGTGTGTTAGCTGCTGCTATTCCCGTGCAGATTGTTAAAGTCCTTTCAAAAGACTGTTGGCTCTGTCTACCCTGTACGGGATAAAGCCGTGATTATATGTATGTATTTAGAAATGTAGTTCTATGTGGTACTTGTTTTTCAATCTATGTTATGTTTTTAACGGCCTCTGTGGCGCAGCGGTAATACGCTTGTCTGTGACATCGGAGGTCCCGGGTTCGAATCCCGGCCAGGGCATGATGAGAAAAGAACTTTTTCTGATTGGCCTGGGTCTTGGATGTTTATCTATATAAGTATTTATTATAAAATATAGTATCGTTGAGTTAGTATCTCGTAACACAAGTCTCAAAGAACTTACTTCGAGGCTAACTCAATCAGTGTAATTTGTCCTAAAAAAAAAAAAAAAAAAAAAAAAAAAAAAAAAAAAAAAAAAAAATAAGAAGTACTTAAATATACTTAGACATTTTTTTACTTTTACTTGACGCTATCAGGGAACACTTCCGAAGTTGGGACAGGTAAGTTACATGTCAGCGTTATTTCTCGATATTTCCAATTGTCAGCTCATTCATGCATAAAATTACGAAGTGCAACTACTCGTAAAAGTAAATTGATGAATAACCTAAAACGAAATATTTATAAAACGCTTATGTTATTAGCTAACCTAAATCAGTAAAGGTAAATTTTTATACCAATACCTACCATGTCAAGTTAAATCATTTTGTCATGCTCATACTAATTCAATTATTTCCATTTTAATTAACCATTTTCGGAATAATTACATGTGTATACTATCAATGACAATTTATGATTATATTTCAACATTTGTTAAGAAACAAGAATATGTTAGTGTAATAGGTATCTTCAGGCACTTCACTCCAGTGTTTTTCATTATAATCCTGTATTGATAAACATACACATATAATCACGTCTATATCCCTTGCGGGGTAGACAGAGCCATATATATATAGTTACTTACTTATAAAGAAGAAACTGACTGGCTGGTCGAAAAACGTGCAGCCCGACCCACGTGTTGTTTGAAAGAAGGAATGTTTGACATTGCCACGGAAAACTATATTTCGCGCGCACGAAGTCACGGGGCGAATCAAAAAATTTTTACATACCTAACTAGTTTGTAAAAATACATAGAAATTATTATATAATATTGCATATACTATACCTACTTATACTTGTACAAGCACACATTAAGGTTGCCTATTAAAAAAATAGTTTGCTTTTTTTTGTTGAGGACAGATCAAATCATATCTACTACTTAATACCTTTTTCCTAATTTTGCAATTATTATGAGTAGGTCCAAGAATACTATCGTTAAATGGGATATCGTTAGATCGCATGTATTTGTGTTTTATAATACTCTGACTGTATACTATATAATACTCTGACTGTAATAATTGCCGTATCGTAAATGCTTTGTTCTCACAGATATTATTTTCTCACATTTTTATTGCAATTCGTATCTCCTTTTAGACTCTATTAATATTTTATTTTATATCCTTTAAGACATAATTATAATTACTTACTATGAGAAAATGTTATTGTTGCAAAATGAAATGCGTATTAGAGTAGGTAGGACCAGAAATACTGGCTTTAAATTATATATGTTTTTTCTAAATATTTCATTGATTTATTTTCAGGGAGATTTGAGTCAACAAGACAAAAGATGTGTATTCCTTACGGTACACGACTTGGGTACCAATCGTGAGTATTAAAAAAAAGTATTAAATTTTCAAAAGAACATGACTGAGTCAACTTAATAAAACAACAACATAATAGTACTTTACTCACTTTTTGACTTATTATTCCTTGATATATTAAATTTTCTCAAAAAATAAACCTGTGTCACTTGATAGACCAGTTGAGATTTATAGCATTTTTTTAAAATAAATATCCGAAAAATAGTAAAAATATTTTTTATTTTCTTCTATACAGATTCGTCTATCGTAGACTTCATATCTACCCCAGCGATGAGCGAGATAAAAGAGCGATCCTGTTTCATCCATGTGGATGTGCCAGGCCACGAGGAGAACTCTCCAGATCTCCCTGACTCGTAAGTTTCACTAACGTTTTGCTTTTCAGTCTTTTAAAATAACAAATTTAAAATAGTTGTAGGTAGATGGCGTGGCGAATCTGATCTTCATATCTGGATAGGAGAAAATTACCTAGCTTGGGTTGTAGTTACGCAATCAATGCCTGAATATGCAAGTTTAAATTTAATAATATAGGTGACATTGTTTCTTAACCAATAAACCTACTAGGAATAACCTCAACAATTAGCATAAAAATATTATAGACTGCCGGAAAATGTACTTAAACTTGCCCTAGTAGGTCATGGTATATACAAAGTCAGTTGAAATTACTTTCCAGATTAATGCGTCTGAAGTATAGAGGTACACCTATACACTTCAAGGCCTGAAGCCGCCGCCTAGAAGGCGCAGGGAAATCAATCTCTCACAAATAATTAATTTAATCGTCCACAGCTATCAATTTCCATCACTACAGACCTTAGGTGAAGATATTATTACTGTGTTGGACTTCTTGCACGTTCGATACGCCATTGGCCTCGGCGAAGGCGCCGGAGCGAACATCCTCGCTCGATGTGGCCTCGCGCACCCACGAAGACTCCTTGGCCTCATCCTGGTGAACTGTACGGGGTCTACGTCATCAGTAGCTGACGCTTTCCGCACTCGCTTCTCCCGCTGGAGAGGCGCTGACATCTCGCAGTCTGAGGAAGATTTTCTCATCTATCACAAGTTTGGCCACGTGAGTTATACACAGGATGTAGATTTTAAATATCAGGTACTTTTCCTTCTCTATATTGATAACTCTACTAATTTTCAATGAATGTCACTGGGTAAGCTTCGGGTATATGTAGCTTATTTAAAATACTTACTTCTGTCACTGAAATATGTTTCATTATCGTAAATTTCGAGAGCTTTCTTTTGGCCAAGTATACGAACTTTCGTTTACAACTTCTTCTGTTGTGTCAATCGAACTGGAAACTCAATAAAAAAAAAATGTTTCTATATATATTTCAGGTGATGGAATCTATTTTGATAAAACTATATGTAATCAATGTGTATTTTCACTTATAAGCACGAATTTTACTAATGCATGAATCAGACTGTTATGTATCTAAACTAATATATTATTTTTCATATTAACAACTTATTCCAATATTGATCTATTTTCTTTTAAGAGGTATATAGCTTGGCTTTAGACAAAATTGCTATTAGATTTGACAAAACTTTAAAATATTATGGTTAAATTTATAAATTAGTCCGAAACTTGAAAAAGAATCAATAGAAATATAAAAGGATAAAAAAAATTCAGTACAATATTATAAATATAACTCAAAGTCATAGCCATATAACAGGCTGGAGTCCTGATCAGAGGTGTGATCACATGAGATATAATAATGTTACATATGGTGTCACTAACAGCAAATATCCAGTGAATCCATCGAGGCGTGCGAGCGAGAGCGTATGCTGACAGAGTACCGCTCCAGGCTGCGAGGCAATCTCAACACTCACAACATTAAGTTGTACGTCAAGGCGTTCATAAAGTGAGTTCTTATTAACATAATTGAAGTAGAAAAATAGCTGGCGACTAACTTCTTTTACCTCCTGTTTAATCCTCGTCCTCTGTATTCCTTAATAGCTGGCGATTATTTATACTACTACTGTACTGATTGACGAAGAAAACTTATCGAGTCATAATTTTTTTTAAGACAATGCCTTAAGATATAACATCATAAGGGTGGGTTCTCATTGAAGCGGGCTGTATTTAGCTGAGTTGAGAAAATGCTGACTGCCAAGCGGGACTATCTGGTGCATATAAATGTATTGGAGCTGAACAATTAAACATTCTGTTAGGCTAGAACTTTCTCTTACGTATATATGCAGAAATATCACCCTGACCAGCCATTATATTCACTTCACAGCTTATGTATTTTGATATACATATGTGAATGGCCACATTTATTTAAGGTCCTACCAACTCAGCTCCACACATCCTCGCTGTTATGTCCTCTAACAAAACATAAAATTTAAAAAGGAAATTAGGATCACTTACAATTTCTTTCTTCGTATTTTTAAAGAAGTAGGTACTTATCAAACATAGTGTTCCAACGAGAGAACTTACGAGTACCTTGATAAATGTATTAGTTTATATTGTTTCATTTTATTGTTTTAGCACAAAAGGGTGAAAAAGTTTTATAGCCATGTCATGTTTGCAGTTAGTTAGCATACAACTTGTTATTTTGTATTAAAGTACGTATTTTATGATAAAAGAAGATGTAACACGTTCTAAAGTCCCTTATTACTAATGACAAAATAATAGATACTTACTGTATATTGTTTCTTTAACCTGTGCTTTAACGTTTACTTTATTACTGTTTTTGTATTTCAACACGGAAATCAGTTATCAGATTTAAATATAGTTTATTAACAACTATACAATTTAGATGGACAATATAATTTAGCACTAGCATCCATCGGTGGTCGAAAAGTAAATGTGCCCGGTTAAAAAAGTGTGAAACCCAAGTTGGCAGAGGTTCAAATCCTACCGCGGCCAATGACTACTTTCTAAGTTATATACGTTAATTAAAGTTTTTACGGTGAGGGAAACATCGTGTTCTGTACACTGCACATCCTACAACCAGGAGTAAGCAGGAATTGATTTGTGACGGTGCCATACCTAAAACGAGACTACAGGACTGAACAAAAGCTAAAATTTGGCGATAAATCCATAAGAAAAGTTAAGAAAGAATAAAATAATTATTAGACACTAGTTGATGTCCACGACTTAGTTCACGCGACTGAACGATTTTGTTAAGATGTCATTTCTATATTTCCTATAGGTAAATAGTTAAGCTGGACAATCAAGGCCTTTTAAATAATAAGTTTTAACCGAATCCGTCAAGTAGTTCGTAAGATTCACGTTTAATAACAAACAGACATATCTACATACAAAACCAATTTTTTTTCACATTCTTACTCTACTATTTATGTAAACACATTCAATGTTCATAAATTTCTTTTTTACTGTTTTATGTCTTTTTTTTTACTATTTAGCCGCAAAGACCTAGTGCTTCGGGGCTGCCAAGCTGACATCCTGCTGATCACGGGCATGCTTAGTCCCTACTCAAGCGTGGTGGAGAAGCTGTACAAAGAGCTAGATCGCGACAAAGTCACCATTCTCAAAGTGGAAAAAGCCGGAGATGTATTAGCTGAAGCTGTAAGTACTACTTTCAATCAATCATGAAAATAATAAAGGCTTTATGACTTGTTTACTAAATCATTAAATAATTATTTTTTATAAATTAAAGACATTTATTAAAAAACTGATTAACTTAGTGATATATATCAACCCATGATCTGCTTGCAAGCCTAATCCACTTGGTCTAGCTGACCTTTGGCTTGCTATCTCTTTACACGCAGTGCACGGTGCACGGCTCTTTGTGTGAGAATCATCCCTAAATGAGACTTGTTTGAGATATGGTATGCAATACTCTTTCAATTCCCTTACTAACAAAATACTTATATTCTGTTTCCTTTTTTTTAATCATCGACCCTGTACACATTGATGGAATTGCAAATGCAATCTGTGTCAATGTATTCGACACTAACCGGTTCCTTTACGCAGAACATAGTTTACTATCTTTTGAAATTTTAATGGTCTGCGGCATAACTTTCACTATTGAACCGTCTATAGGAAAGTAAGATGAAAATGAAGAGCATTACGATATTTATAGATTTCGCATGTTTTTAATTATAATCAAAACGTGTCTATGTATTTTATTAAGTTATTTGGTTATTGTTAGGTTTTCGTTTCATATTCCTAAGATCTTTCTTAAAAGACAGAAGAAATAAAGATATGAACATATAGCCTCTAGTTGCCTCGTCTTCTAACACAGCAGTTTATTCATAATTCTATTGTTCCCACCTATTAACCAAATGCAAAATATTTTAATTAACTTAATCATTATTATAATAAATGTGTCTGGTTAGAATTTTAATGAGTTTAAAGCGTCATTTGGAAAAGTGAATAAATGAACTACTATTGTGTACCATTCACATTTAAAAGTGGGTACTATATAGATAAGACCTCAATGCATGAATAGGTAGGAACGTAGATAAATACTACTATCTCAGTTTACATATACCTATGTGGTACTTATATAGATTGCAAACCTCGAGCGCGATGCGAACTGCATTATTACGAAAATTGCAACGATTGCTATCCCCACTATCCAATTCAGTTGAATTTTACACTGCGAGGCAAAACCTAGGGGCCATTCCGTAAATTGTATTACCCTTAAATAAAAAGAACATATATTTAACTGAATGTAGTTAAATATATATATATTTTATTTTAGTAAAACTTATGAGTTTTACTCTTTAATGTAATGTAAGCATTATCATTTGTGTTGTCTTAAATTTTAGGTTCTATTATTATTTATTAAAAAAAGAATTGTTATTAACCATCAACGTAACATATAACAAAACAGTAAAAAAAAAATTGGCTGTAAATTGAGTATATTTAAAAAAAAATATTTTTTACGATAAAGAAATAGTAACCAAGCTAGAATTAAAAAAAAGTCATGTCTGTTTGTATGCTTCTTTGTATACGCTAATCTCCGGAACTACTAAACGGATTTGAATGAGACTTTTTTTGTTGTATAGCTCTTATGCCTGGCCAACATATAGGCTATACCTATTTATTTTGAAATCTGATATCGAACCAATCAGCTCAGCTAAACTATAGGAAATATCGAAAAGACGTCTTAACAAAAGTTGGTGAACCTAATGAGCATTTTCTGTTGCCGTATAAAAATCGAAGATCTGGAACACCTGATGCAGAATCATTATAGCCAGCTATATCATCCGAATTATGGAAAAGACGTCTTAACAAAAGTTGTTCAACCTGATGAGCATTTTCTTTTGGCGAAAAAAATGGAAGATCGAGATCATGTGATGTGGAAGCCAAAGTTATTATATACTTTTTTAATACTAAGGTAATAACCTTAACCTTCGTATTTCCAATAACACGCAAACGGAGTTACGGGCAACAACTAGTTTTATACATAAAGGTTGGACTTCAGAAATGTCTAAGATTTGAACCTTTGAAAAATTGTTGTCAATTTATTGTACCTACTCATATAAAGTAAATTTAAATGGTCAATAATTTACCAAATAAATACTTACTAGTTGTATACTTTGCAATGGCAACTAATTTTGCCCGGCCGTGTAGCCGCACGCAATCTTCGCGTAGATTATTACACAACATCGAAAGTCTACTGGACGGCATCAAGTCTATTTAGCGGGTGTGCACCCGAGCAAACCCACGTGGGTTTGGAGGTCATTTATTATCTAACAAAAAATAAGCCCCACCTACCGAACCACGCCGCGAGATGAAATTAAATAACAATCGTAAGAAATGATTGACAGCATCATCAAGTAAGAACCAAGTGTTTATATTTGAAGTCGAAAGAGCAAGTCGCTCAATTCCGTACAGAACTTCGAATCACAATGTCGGTGATTTTGTTGATTGCTGAAATAATTTTTATCGGAGGATTGATTGTCGGACTGTACCAGAAGAACACGAATTTAATATGCAAATCCAAAAAACGACTTGATGGCAAGACTGTCATCGTTACAGGTGGTACCAGTGGAATGGGACTAGAAATCGCAATAGATTTTGCACACAGAGGAGCTAAGGTCATCGTAGCATGTCCATTTGAAGATGAGGGCTACAACGGAAAAAAGAAGATCATCGAAAGTTCTGGCAATGAAAATGTTATTTTCAAATTTTTGGACTTATCATCTTTGGAATCTGTCAGAAAGTTTGCTGCAGATATTTTACAAACAGAGGACAGATTGGATATTCTAGTGAACAACGCGGGCCTCGGTACCGGAGGCAGGCGCACCACCGCGGATGGAATGAACTTTATCATGCAAGTAAATTATTTCGGGTCTTTTTTATTGACACTTTTACTCCTACCGCTTCTGAAAAAAACTGGCGAATCTCAAGAACCGAGTAGGATTGTAAATACGGCATCTGTTTTGCACAGCTTAGGAAGAATAAACTTCAAGAATTGGAATGAACCGAAAATGAATATTTTTTCTTATTCGAATAGTAAAATGTGTGTTGTTTTGTTTACACGTGAACTAGCAAAGCGATTAAAAAAGTCTAATGTTGTTGTGAGTGCCGTAGACCCTGGTGCTGTTGGTACAAAAATCTTCTTAACAGCTGTTGGGAGAGGATTCGGATCTTTTGTATCGTTCATATTCTTAGTACTATTCAAGCAACCTTGGGAAGGTGCGCAAACAGCGATATATGCTGCAGTAAGCAATAGTGCTGGTAAAGTCAGTGGTGAATTTTTCAGAAATTGTAAAATCGCAAGACCCGCATCAAGATGTTACGATGACAAACTCGCTATGAAAGTGTGGGAGGAATCAATTAGGCTGGTGAAATTGAAGGACGAGGAATGCATTTAGTGATAAAACGATTGTTAAGTGAATTATGTTATACCTAATATTCGTAATAGGATGTTAAAGTATTATCCATATAGTTACTTCATGTGTACGAAACTAGGAATTTCTTGTGTGCGGAACTGCGGAGTGAATTCCCCGGTACGGCCAGTTAAACGTAGTTGTATCAAGGGTCGATAGCGGATATCAGTCATTTTCATTAATGTATGCAGGTTTAACTTTGAATTATTGGGTTTTCAGGTGGATATACTTAATTGTTACCTTATTCATGTAAATGCTTAAGCATTGATTAAGCATCGTTTATTAACAAGACATAATTTCAGTATTTTTAAATGTGACCAATATTGTAGAGATGAAATGTCCTTTTTTATACCATAGGTACATTCGTTTTTATTTTATGGTTGTCCTTGTACCATTATTTCATATCAATTTATCGGCTACCGAACACAAAAATCTAAATACTTACATTATATATTAAAGATGTTCGTTAAAGCAACATAATGTGAAAATGTAAATTAAATATTGTTATTTAACTAAATAAAATATTGTTACTTTACAATAACATAAAAAATCAAGGTAAATGAATTTAAATTTATACGAATTATAGACTTAGAACAAGGACTGAAAGCCAAAGGACTATTCTTAAAACAATATCTTAAAATGTTTTGTAAAAAAAATTTAAGCGTACAGATTAGGTATTTATTTTTATATTTACTATTAAGATTTGAGGAATAGTAAATATTGATATTTTAAAAATGAATAGATACCTATTCAGAATATACTTCAGATATATATCCGATATATCTGATGTATGATCTGCATCTTCGACAAATACAATATTACAATAGCTAGACATAAAGCTTTTGTAACATAAATAATTAATGTTTCCGTTGTATTTATTGGTTTTGATATAAGTATTTATATAAATCTTAATAAGTGGTATCATGATTTCAATGGTTTAGTTAATATTTATTCAAAATAAAGATTTGAAACATCACTATATTTTATTATATATATTATCATTAAGATATTTAAATATTTTAATAGAGACTAACTTAATGTTTTCCTGCTCATATGAATTCCTTCAAAAATGCCTTATTTCCTAGGTCATCTACAGTTCATATAGGTTTCTTTGACACAAAATAAACAAATGTTAAATGATATTAAGAGTTATCTCAACAATAGGTACCTAATTGCCGTTTAAGTACCTAATTAATATCACATTAATAACCTAAGAATGCTATTTTATTGGCTAATACCTACTAATCCTATCCTATTAATAATTATAAATGCGAAAGTTTGTAAGGATAAAGTGATTCAATAACTACATTATTAAGCTAACCTTTTATAAATTTCAGCCGGCAAAAGTGGCCCAATCGCTGCTGCTCTTCTGCCAAGGCCAGGGTCAGCTGACGTCACTGCCCCCACCAGGCGTGGAAAGGCGCATGTCTCGTGCCATGTCCATGGAGGAGTACGACAAGCCCAACATCAGACGGCTGTCCCTCACGCCCAGCGTGTCTGACTCCCCACCCCCCAGGAAATTGTAGGGTAAAGCCGTGGCCGACTCGCTACCCGAGTAGGCATGAGGCTGGGAAAATGAAACCACCGAAGAAAGATATGGAAAGAGTAAATTTGGTGCCGTTTCACAATCAGGATACATGGTTATCTTAACGACAATTTATTTATTCTTCTAGTTCATACTGTAGGAAAGTAGGTCGTTAAAACAACGTTTCTAAGCCTTGCTGCATAGAGATGCTAGGAGGGAGACCTATTAAACTGTATAGGTAATACATTATCAAACATTACATGAAATACCATAATTTGTACCTACGATTATATATCTATATGATTTCTATTGCAAATATGAATCTATTTTTAAAATTTAAAGCTACCTACTAAATGAATTTAGTATTAGCTTAGTAATAATGTAATATTATTTAGTATCGTAATTATATTGTTTACTGTTGTAATAATGTAATCATAAGTCGACCTTTTGTGCCATACAGATTATATACATATATTGTATAGATAAACTTTTTCTCCATAATGCATATAGGTTAAACGAGTTTTGATTTGTCGAATATTCAGATATTGATTTGTGTAGTGTATTACAACTTTACTTACATTTTTCAAGATTTTTTCCACAGGAAAGAATCACCTGTTATTAAGCGTTTTACCTCTACTATTACCTGTTATATATTATCTTTCGACATTTATTATCACAAATTAAACGTAGATTTGTTAAAATGTTTATTATACTCGTTGTTGGTTTGAAATGTTAGGTTTAGCAATGTTAACAGGCAAATTACGTGTCTATTGTCATATATATATATATATAGAATGATCCATACTATATAAGTCATTTTAAATTGCGGAAACTTGAACCTATTATAAATATTTTCTAGAGATAAAATAACATAAATGTTAAATAAGTAAAATATGAGTAATTGTTAATGTGAATTTTTTTAATTTAAGTATTTATGAGGGATTTCCCCTCAACAAATATATAGGTAGATAGGTACTTCGGTATTTATGTGCCCTTATATCTAGAATGGCGCATGATAAAATTCACCGCTAGGTGTGGCTAATAAGAAAATATTATGATGTACCTAGTTATTGAATGAATAAATTACAAATAAATATTTTTTAATGTTCTATTTGCTTTATTATAGATATGAAGGCTGATCACAGAGCATTACTACCGTCCTGTTATACCTCGAAAGGATCTCAATGTAAATCGTTCAACCATTGAATTAATTATTTTTTTCAACAACTTGCTTAGCTGATACTCGCGACTTTATAAGCTTTATAAGAGACTAAGTATGTAAATAATGTCTATGTCAGTTTTTAGCTCGTTCCTTCTATTATTGAGGACTAAACGGAGACTCCGTATTTTGTCTAAAAAAAAATTCTACCTTTTAAAAATTCTTGAAAAACTACCCATAGTTAGTTGTCCTGTTCCAGTCAACCGAATTTTTTTTCAGGTTTATTTTAGTTTTTACTAGCTGTTGCCCGCGACTTCGTCCGCGTAAATTTCGAGTTGAATCTTGATCATACAGTCAGACACAGACAGACAGACAAAAAAAGTAAAAAAAAATTCTCTATCCGTTTCAATCAAAATATTAAATGTACTGACAAAATATTTTTACCGTTTTATTATATGTAGTATTTATGTTAGATTTTCTGTTTTTTTTAAATAAAATACTCAAACAATAAAAAAAATATTTTTAATAAAAATAAAAATATATATAACTGATTTTCACTTATATTTATATGTTATAGGTATTATGCTGTCGTACAATGATGTGTTTGAATTTTAAATTTCGTAAGTTATTTGCAGGCAAACTCATGGCTTGAGTTCATTCAAATATCGATAACTTTTTTTAGTGAACCGATTTTGATGAAACCGATTTACTTAAAGCAATTGGTGAAAGTTTTAAGTAAATCGGTTCAGTACTTTCGGAGATAAAATATAATATAGGAGACAAACAGACAAGAAATTAAAAGAAATATTTTTGCTTTCTATTAAGTATTCATTCTAAGTGTCCCTCTATCCATTTCAGTCAAAAATACTAAATGTACAGACAAAATATTTTTACTGTTTTATTATAGTATAGATTATGTTAGACTTTTACACACCATAGTGTGTAGAAGTATTTTTCTATCTTGCCCTTGTAATATACTACCAATCTTACTAGTAGTAGCTACCGATGGGGTCAAAAAGTCCTTGAGTGAAGACCATATACCGGAAAGCGCAGCGAAGGACCCTTCAAAGATGGACCGATGATCTCCAATAGAGCGAAGTGGTAATCAATGGGTGAGGTATATACCTACTTAGCAGTGGTCTTCCTACGGCTGAAGTGATGACGATGATGATGATTGATAGTAAACAGGTTCTGCTGGAGTATGTGCTCTCTGGCATGGCCCAAAAACATTTGATATTTCAGTCAAACTTACTTTTTTTACTTACATATTTTAGGAATTTGCTACAAATATTTTAACCACAGATGCATATTAAAAGAGTAAATATTATTAATTATCCGTGACTGGGTTCTGCCAGGTGGCATATTAATACTTTTTCTAAACCCTTACAGCGCTTCTCACACCATTAGAGGGCCTCGCAAAACGTACCTTAACCATATTGTTGCCACCACTGCCAAGGCCTTCGGAGAACTGGTAGGTTCCTTCAACCTAACTTTCGATACATAACGGTAAGTTACTAACAACTATATGACTTTAATAAAACAAATTTATCGAAAATAAAACAATTTATTGAAACGTGGACATAAACTGTACAAAACTTTCAAAACTTTTTCAAAATAGTTTCACGACACTGATAGACAGGCACAAAATACTACACAATTACACTTAAATAAAGACATCTCACTTGCGTCACGGGTCATGGGTTCGAAAAGAAAAATGTTTTGTTTCTCTAGCGCGTATTTGCTTTTAAAATTTAGAAAAACTCCAATAAGAAAAAAAAAACGTCGCAAGACTGCCCGCTAAAGAAACGCTTCAAGGGAGCTCTCACTTCAAGACTGCAAGGAAGGAATGGAGTAAGCAACTCGAGCATCACCCGACCTCCGCGGATATTTTCGAACCTTTAAATAATTTCCCAGGTCTGCCATAATAACTTTTATATAATCATGCGGCCGCTGTTTTGTGCATCCGCTTCGGTGGCGACGCTACCAGTCGCCTTGGGTTCGCACTGAATACAGTGGCACTTACTAAGTGCAGGCAAATCTTTGTATAAATTCACTTATCCTTTAGCCTCAATATTTTCCAAATCTCAATAGTACATACAGTGGTTGCCTCACTGCATGCAGTTGGCCAGTTCGTGCACGAATGTGACGCGGCGGGTGGCTTTAGGGGCGTGACATCATAGTTCGTCATCGTCGCAACCGGGCTGTAGATCTGACGTTTCCACGGCCACTTCTTCGTAATCTCGTTCTAAAGCTGCCAGGTCTTCCCGTGCTTCTGAAAACTCTCCCTCTTCCATGCCTTCGCCAACGTACCTTAAAAGAAACCAGAAAAGTTAACGTTAAAAGTTAACGTTAAATCCAGATTACGAACAAGAACAATTGCAATATAAGATTGCTCAAATAAAGGCTCTGGATCAAGATGGAAGTGGCATTCAAAGATGGTGATAGGTTGTTACCATGAGCCATACAATCTGCGCGGGAAGAGAAGTAGCACACAAGTACTCCAGACAATTCGTTTCTGTAGTTGCACTATTATAAAGTTCTTCTAGAGGGTTCGTAGACCTGAAGTGATTAAACTCATTTAAACAAAAATACACTCACCAGTGCACAAATGCTCTTTTCGCGTACATGAGGTCGAACTTGTGGTCGAGCTTGCCCCACGCCTCCGAGATGGCCGTCGTGTTGCTGAGCATGGACGCAGCGCGCTTCACTTGCGCCAAGTCGCCGCCTGCCACCACCGACGGAGGCTGGTAATTTATACCCACCTAACAATACAAGACATGGTATAAAAATACAGGTACTAAGTACTTCCTCTTATTGTAGTAGGAACTTATTTGATTGTTGCAGCTTTTTAGCACAAGCTGTACTTCGACACGTTGATAGATCGACTAAATGTGTTTTACAATGCAACCGTGGACAGAATCGGTTTGTTTGGCCTCCAATAAATGACGTGCCTATTGGATTTAGTTGACAGCTCGTCATTTTATGTATTTCGGCATTATCCTAATACGTCGCATTATTATCACTTCTCTTGGCTTAACTAGACAACTTCTACTTGTCTCATGCTGTATTTCGTCACTTTCAGAATTCGTCCGACATTGTACAAGAAGGCATAAAAGGAAAATCCAGATTTTTCTAATATTTTATTATGAACAAAAATAGAAAATATCATTATAAACTGAAACTTAAATTCACGAGTAGCGGATCATGAAATAAATGACAGACCAGAAACGAAAACAATCGTTAAAACAAAAGAAAGTTGGAAAAGACTTAGGGACCCTTCACGCTAGCGTTTGTCCAGCGTCTTTGATAGACCACATGAGTACGCGTCGCATGCGTCGCGTTACTGCAGAGCGTCGCGTCATTGACAAATCGGATACGAACAGGATTGTACATGACACATGACATGCATCGAGCGCCTATGCTGGACAAACGCTAGTGTGACGGGGCTCTTAAAACGTTTACAGCACTTAATAACATGCACTTCATATTTGACATATAATATTTGTTTGTGATTCATAAAATATACTCAGAGAAGCATAAAATAGATTAATAGGAAAAAATGGTTAACAATTATAAACTTGATTGTACATGCTCGACGGACAAATTGCAAAATACAGCATGAGACAAGTACTTACCTAGATGTTGTCTAGTTAAGCCAAGAGACGTGATAATAATGCGACGTATTAAGATAATGCCGAAATACGTAAAATGACGAGCTGTCACCTAAACCGCCTATTGGCATAGTTTCCTCTGTCTAGTTCAAATTATATTTAACAATATGCATATGGACGTAATTTTTTTTACATGAGACAATGTAAAATAGAACTTAAATCTGATACAGGAAACCCACCGAGAAGATTAAGTGGTCAAAAGGTGACAATCAATCCAATATCAAAGGGTTAATATGAAGATCCGTTATATAAGTTAAACGTTGTGGTACTAATGCCAATCAAAATTTGAATTTGACATATAAGAGCATATCAGTGTTGTGAAATAAAAAGTTCCAACCCACCTTGAATCCAGTGGGGCACCAGTCAACAAACCGGATACCAGCCCTGCCCTTCATAGCAGCTATCGCAGCGTTCACATCTTTCGGCACTACATCGCCGCGGTACAGCAAGCAGCACGCCATGTATTTGCCCTCACGAGGGTCGCACTTCACCATTTGGTTCTGTGGCTCGAACAGCTCCGAAGTGATTTCTGATACTGACATGCCTTCGTGGTATGCCTGGGAATATAACATCACCTGACATGCCACGTGGCGTGGTACGCCTTCAGCCAAGTTCATTTTCTTACAAATAAAAATTATATTAAAACAATCTGCGAAAGTTAATTTTTGAACATATTGAAACCTTCCTTTGGAAACTGACATTTTGGCCATCAAGAATCTCAGGAACGGGAGCATTTTAACATTTTAACCTAATTTTAAGTAATCAGTCCTTTCCTAAAATTAAGTAGGTAATAATAATGTTTTGAATAAATATCATATTTGGTCCAACACCAACATCGCCAGCCAACATCGCTTTTGTCCAATTATTTTGTACCTGTGTATCTGTTGTTGTCAGAAGCTTCAAAATTAATACAAAAATATGGATACATTGAAAGAGAAAGTTAATAATTATAATTCTAAATTAGTCCAGTGACAAAGATGGCAAACGACTGAGACAACGAGATTAGCAATCTTTCACGCAGGCTACTCTTAAAGTACCTTATCAGCAGAGACCACAGGTGCGTAAGCAGCGAGAGGAAAGTGTATCCGAGGGTAAGGCACGAGGTTGGTCTGGAACTCTGTCAGGTCCACGTTGAGCGCGCCGTCGAACCGAAGCGACGCCGTGATTGACGACACCACCTGACGAATACAAACCGTAGATACAATCAGGTCAAAATAAATATTTGGTTGCCTTCATATGCTGTGCTTAGAGGTTACAGAGAAAAGGCCTATATTATGCCTAAAGAACAACAAGCATTCCTAGTCATTATAGATTACCGGTTCATGCTACTGTTGGATATTTCCACTCATCGCCTGTTCATTCAGTCATTCAGAATTCTGAATGGGCACATGCTTCGTTTATGGTTAAAGGATAACTAATGATTGGAAAATATACATACCTGTGATATTAACCTGTTGAGGTTTGCATAAGACGGCCTCTCAATGGAGAGACGCCGCCGACAGATATCGTAAATAGCTTCGTTGTCCACCATGAAGGCGCAGTCAGAGTGACCGATTGTGGCATGTGTCGTCAGCACGGCATTGTATGGCTCCACCACTGCTGTTGATACCTGAGGATAAACAGTAGATTAGAGGTCACTTCGAAACGATCCAGATAAACGTCTGAAAATATGACTTGTCATATTTGTATTTCAAGTTACGCTCCCATCTTGGAGCACGTTGTCCTACTTAGAGATGTTTAATGTATGATCGCAGGTAGCTTCCTTTTACTTTAAAAATCATATTAAAATAAAATTAAATGACAGTCACTACATAGTTACCTGTGGCGCTGGATATATTGCAAATTCTAATTTGCTTTTTTTGCCGAACTCATCGGACAATTTTTCCATAAGAAGAGACGTGAAACCTGATCCAGTTCCACCGCCAAATGAGTGGAAAACGAAGAAGCCCTGAGAAAAACATAAAATTAAGCATAGAAAAGTAATGGGTGCACCATCTAGGGCACACAAAAGTATTCTTAGTATCACAGAACTAGGTGTATGGAAAAAAGTGGGAAGAAACTGCAAGTGTCGCTGCAAAAAGGATTTTATTAGAGCTGCCATTCACCAACGTTCCGAACATTCCCGCAATTAGCTCTACTAAGAACCACAAACCTGTAGTCCCGTGCACTGGTCAGCAAGTTTTCGCACTCGCTCCATGACTGGGCCGAGCACCTCTCGCCCGGTGGAGTAGTGTCCTCGCGCGTAGTTGTTCGCTGCATCTTCTTTACCTGTGATCAGCTGTTCAGGGTGATACAGCTGTCGGTATTCTCCGGACCGCACTTCGTCTAAAAGAGAAAAGTATGGTTCACCAAAACATTTTAAGAAATTCTTGTTCTGGTGCAATTTTAAGTAACTTTAGCTCCGACAATAATATCTTCAATGTTATAATATTTGATAATGTACAAAAGAGATATTATGACACCTAGATTAGTTTTACCCACTAGGTACACGATTTTTGCTATCTATCTATTTCCAACAGGCCAGCAAGCTCCTGTCAGAGCAGATTCCGTGTTACAAGCAAACCGTTATACTCTTATTAAAAAAACTAACCAATCACAGTAGCCTCCAAGTCTACCATCACCACCCTAGGTACCATCTTCCCCCGGTCCGCCTCAGAAAAGAACGTGTTGAAGCAAGAGTCTCCCGAGTTGACGTCGGTCTCGCAGGCCGGCAGGGTGCCGTCGGGGCGGATCCCGTGCTCCAGGCAGTACAGCTGCCAGCACGCCACCCCCATCTGGACCCCGGCTTGGCCGACGTGCACCGAAATGCACTCCCTCTGCTCGCGTATAAAAAAACATCACATTATTGTTTTTAATCTATCAGTATTCATATTTGACTGATATAAACAACTGTCAAGCATCCCGTCTATCACACAAATTCCATTGAGTTGTCCCACGGTAACGGCCATGTCAGACGACTTCATGCGTCTTCACGTGACTACGACTGCTTTGTCAAAAACAAACATCAAAGAAGTCAATTAACCGACTTCGATATGGTCGAAATTCTTGATTCATTGCAATATTTTGACAAGATACTGTTAATAAGTACATCATGGCATCCATTGAAAGTATTCACTTACGCAAGTCTTGAAATAGTTACAAAAGCACACTCACCACCTAAATGATGGCTTGATATCGCTTCACATTTGGTTTTTATCCCGTAAGTACAAATTTAAAACATAAGATGTAGTTTCATAAACATTTCTTGTTGTAGATAAAATATTTATATAAATCAAAAGTGAAGTAATTAGAAAAATATACCATTATCCTTTTTACCATGGAAATGAATAACCAAGACTCCCCATAATAGCTAGATGGAAACTGATGGAACAACCCGGAAGAGGGAAATATCTAAGAAAAATATAAAAATATACTTACCATTATGGACACTGATAATTTTGTTTATTCTGATATAAAAATAAATATAAAAACTGATTAAAATATCAATAAATCGCTACAAAAATTTTACTGGAACTGAAATTTTGAAAAAAATGCGAATCAGTGCCCTCTTGATGGGCCGGATGGATCGTTTATTAATTTTTATTCCGTTTTTGAATTTTGTTGTTCAATAAATAAAAACTTTCAATTGCCAGTAGTGTCTAGTTATTTTGAAAATTATAACAAGGAGGCTTATATCTATACCTTAAGATGGAGAGAGGGAATTTTGAGCCATATTTATAAAATACCTTTGATTTATTAGTCCTTATTCCTTACGGATTTGATATTCATTGATAGTTTCGAAAAATCTGAAGGTTGTTTAATTCTTTAAAAGTCTTAATGATTAAGAAACCTACAATATATTTCAAAGTAATATTGGTATGCAATTCAATTCTTGATCGTTTAAGACAAAAGATGAACCTGTCCACGTAAATTAAAAAAATTCTGGTCTGTGGTCACAAAGCCGAGGGTGGAGAGTATTTATACGTTGCAAGTAGGGCACTGAGTTGGGGTCCTCCCCCATAACTATTAGGGCACAATGGCAGATCGATGGGACCAACCGTTGGGCAGGGTGCGTCTGTGTCTGGACCCTTACGATATTATGTTATTTAATTCACTCTTTTATCCTCGCTAGAAATCTAACAAGAGTTGGTAGCTTGAGTTTGTATTCTTAGCATATTAAATCAGTTTTCTAATAGTTACCTATGTTTTTTATACTTATTTTTAATATACACATAAAATCACGCTTATTCCCCGAAAGGGTAGGCAGAGACTACGTCATTCCAATTGCCACGACCTTTAACGATTACGATTTATAACATTTCGTGTTCACATTGCAAGAACATTGTTATGCTATTTTATGAAATCTGCAAAAAAGAGTTTAGCCGGAAAAAAATTGGATATCTATGTTTTATTATCAAAGATAATTAAGTTCCTAGTTTAATTTTAATATAAAGGTACCTAAACTTACCCAAATTTTCATACGAGTACAAAATGTCAATTGAATTTAAATTTACACAGGATTGTATTGTAATTTCCATTGTATTAACAAAAATATTATAAAGTGATGGTTAATATACCTACAAGTATGCCTTGTATACTTAAATAATGCTTTTCTTAATCGAAAAGTCGTTTTATCCTTGTTTTCTTCGAAGTCAAACATTAATTTGTTATATCGGTAAGTAGAACTAGCCGGGATTAGCAATAAAGAAAAAATCTGATTTAGAAAACCAGAAATAGAAGTAGCCTTCGTCATTCCTGTAGGTCTACTACCTGTTAACCTCTAAACGTGATTAAAATCGGTCCAGCAGGTAGTTTTGAGTTAATTCTTTACAGGCATACTTATATAAAACTTATCACCTGGATATAAATAAGATAAAATACAATCTATACTAATATTATAAAGCTGAAGAGTTTGTTTTGTTTGTTTATTTGTTTGTTTGTTTGTTTAAACGCGCTAATCTCAGAAACTACTGAACCGATTTGAATAATTCTTTCACTGTTAGATAGTCTATTTATCGAGGAAGGCTATAGGCTACATTTTATCCCGGATTTCCTACGGGAAACGTCAACAATGCAGGTGTAAGTTGAATGAGTCGGCCATCTGCGAGCTTTCCACGCGAACGCTGCGCAAACCAACAAAGATATAGTAAAACAATGTACTAAAGATGTGAAGTACTCATTTTTTGCCACAAAAAAGTCCGCAAGAGCATATATCTATCTCTTAAGGTTTACTTACAATAACCACTTTTATGTTCATTTTTTAAGATTATTTTTTCATTATAAACATGAGTTATTTTGAAACCAATTTTCTTTAATTCAGTATTAATCCTTATCCAAATAATTATGTTTATTACTTTCGGCTTTTCATGTAGACTAAAATTGCCATTTACAGTATATAAATCAGACGAATAGGTTTTGAGATATAGTCGTTATAAGCAATTTGCAGCGAAACATTTAATACGGCGAACCAGCGTTCTTTCTAATACGCGTGACCGCCTGACCTTTTATTTATTAAAATCGGACCAATAGTTTTGGAGATATATGCTAACATTGGTTTGCACAAACAAACACACAAACGCACAACCTCTCACCCTAAACGCATACATACGGTCTCCGTTCGGTCGCGGGTAATTATGTGGGTCAAGTCGTCGCCAAGTCGCATAATAATTAGCAGCTATAATTGATAAAGCCGAGGAGGATGTTTGCAAAAATAAATATTATGCCCAAAATAACTATTCCACGCGGACGAAGTCGCGGGCACAGCTAGTAAATTATATAAGTTCCGTACTTTAAAGGGAAAAACGGGACCTTATTACTAAACCTCTGTCTGTCTGTCCATCTGTGTGTCACCAGGCTGTATCTTATAAATCGGGATAATAAAAAGTTGAACTTTCACTGTATTTTCGTTGCCGATATAACAGCAAATGCTAAAAATTAAACAAATTAAAATATTTATGTACAGTAAACGCATATTTTTTCTTATTTTTTACTCAATATTAATACGGTAAAGAAGTGCCGTGTGTCGAAGTCCCAGCACTATAGAACTAGTCCACTCCATCTCTTTCCCATGGATGTCGTAACAGGCGACTAAGGGATAGGCTTACAAACTTGAGATTGTTCTGGTAGTCGTAGGCGATGGGCCAGCGACCTGGCACTATTTGAATCTCAAATCCATTATAAAGTCATACGCGCATAGACGTCATAATAGGTAGAAGTGAATAATAAAATTTAAGAGAAAACGTGATGATGTTACAGAACCCTTCGAACGTCCGACTCGCACTTGTCGGTTTTTTATAATTATACCGCAACAACTTTACAGCGGTTGACATAAATCATATTATTGTCTTTTTAACACACGACTCAGTCACAGTCGAGTGTCGCGACTGTTAGCCTCCAAAACATGCATTCACATGCAAATTTTATAATAGTCGCGTATGTTTTTGAATAAATGATCACCTCGGCTTGTGAGTAAACAGTCGGAAAGAAGCGTAGCATTGATTTACTACGGTGGGTTACAATTTCGGGGCTAAGCAAATCGCATTTCGTTATTTCATGTCACTGACTAATCCATGTGAATAATCAGTATTTCCTGTCATTAAATTTAACGAATAAATGAAACTGAATTAATTATGACCCGCTTAGGTATATGTCCTTAAAACAATAAACTAAATAATATACAAATTTGATTCAATAAACTACATAAACATGCGGTAATGATTTTAAAGAATTTAACTAGAGGAATCAAATACCTAATGAACATACTTACCCACAACGGAGATCGTTGAAGTCTTTTTCTCACATTTTTGGGTTTCCCTGATTATAGTATATGTAGGTTTATTAGATAGCTAGCTCTTATGTGTAACTAATTTCTTATAAGATATTGTTTTGAAATGCTCAACTACTTTTTTTATTTTCTTAAAATTTTATAGAATGACTGTCCTTGGTGTACTATATCAAGCTTTCCCTAGATACTCGTAACAAGAAGCCGGTTTTAAAGTTACGTAGAAGTCTTTTTATGGTCGATAAATGAACTACATCATTTTATTCCTTTCCCAATAAACATATTTTTGTGTGATTAATGCTACATTGACGAACTCTATCACTGTACTTGAAAGTGTTTCGTAGTTTTCGTGTAAGATTTTTTATTAAACTTATTAATTTATTGATGCGTATAAATATTTTATTAAGTAGGTACTTTCTTAGATCAACATTATTTTTTTTTGTTATCCTATTCAAATCCCTTAATATGATTTTGATAGTTATTCTCTTCATAAAAAACGTTTTAAATATTTTCGCACATTCACTTTTTCCTCCGCTATTCTAGATGCTATCCGAATGCATTAGCAACTATTGCGAAGATAACGATCCGACCTCAATCCTATCAGAGATCACATCTCCTGTAATGCGCAGGCATAGATCACATCTACCCTTCTGCTATTTGTCACATTTGGCCGTAAATATTAAAACATTTTTACTATATTTATTCCATCAAAATAAATACGTTTATAAAATCTAGAAGTAACTTCTAAATTTATTTCCTTTAAAGTGTCTACTCCTCCCGGATAGAGGAGTGATTTCATGCATGTTTATAATCATATCATTTTAAGAGGATCACACTAGGTATACACGACCTTATCCCTTACGGGGTAGACAGAACGAACTCTCGAAAACACCGAAAAGCCACGTTATGCTGTATGGCTTAATGACCTAATTGAGATTCAAATAGTGACAATTCGTTAAAAAATTTTGTCACAAGGTACGGTAGGTGCACACGAGTTGAATGTGGCATGCATTCGAATCCTATGCACCTACCATACCTATATTTTTTTATATTTTAAATATAATAAGAATTACACAGCCGAATGACAATCCACAGCAACAATGCATGAAGGTGTGGGCAAAATGAAAAATCCCATTTTATCCATGGAGGCGGAATAATGACCGCTTTTTACCGGTTTAATCTGGATCAGATAAGTGCGGAACCCCAATGCGATGCGCGTTTGATATTCATGATCATTCCCTGCGGATTTCCAAGGGATTTTGTAGATCAAAAGGATGTACAGACATACGATACATGTTTTGATTAATTAAAGGAATAAATGATTATGATAAAAAAAAACTTGTCAACGAGTTTTATACCTATCCTCTAAGATGAAGATAATTTTTTTTTACTTTGACGCTGTATTTTCAATGAATAAACATTTTTGGTGTCAAAATTAAAACTGGAAATTCACGGAATGTATTAAATTAATTATTAAATTAAGTGTATTCCATCATATTATTAACGAATATATATTGTTTTAGGACCTTATCATCATCCTTATTGTGTAAAATATACGCCCGAGAAATTAATTCCTTCTTATAAGGTAATTAACTAAATACTTTGATAATTTTACAAACTTATTTAACAAAAGAATTAAAAGGAGTAGTTAGCGGGAGATAAAGTAAACAGTAGCTTGGTTCTCTACAATCGTAATAAAAGCCGGTAATTAAATCTTAAGGGAGCTCGTGCTCCCTACGAGGGAGGGGCGCACAATAGCGCCAGGTGCGGCGCCACAAAAGATTTACTGACTTTATTTTCTGTGTGATTTCCTATTTTATAAATGACAGACATTTGCTTACCTATTAATTTTTTAAACTGAAACCATGATAATAATTGTACTGCCTATTTTCTAATTCTAATACATTATTTTACTTGTGCAAATACGTTACTTGATATGCAAAATGCTCTAGGTTATCTGGAAAAAATTACATAATGTAAAGCATTATGTAATTTTTTAGGCCGCAATATCAAAATTTTTTTTGTGGTAGTTCTCATACATACAACATATATCAGGTCTAAATTCCTGCGGGGTAGATAGAGCCAACAGTCTAGAAAAACTGAAAGGCCACGTTCAGCTGTGTGGTAGTTCCCATGTGCAATAAAAAGGAAATGCAATTTCATTATACTACGATGTTAAAAACTGTAATAGATCTTGATTGCAATTATATTTTAAAAAGGATTTTCTGTTTTTCTGTGAAGATGTTTTCAATGTTCGATCTACTCGGGGTGATTTATAATTCTTGTGGTTTATACGTTAGGAAAATCTTGATATTAATTTTGTCTAGGCCGATAATGATAGGTATTTTATTTCATGACGAAATAGGTAGGTACATAGTTACTTTACAATACCCGAATAGAATCCACTAACTATACTCAAACTATTTGACCGATTGTGTCGGTGTCAAACCGTTTACCCTTATCGCTATACAATGGCTCCCATCTGCCACGATGCATCGCTGCATCGAGAACAATGCACTTCATTCATGCGCAGGATTTTTATCGAAAAAATAGATTTTAGGCCAAAAAACATGGTGACGGTTTTAGCAGGGGGACCACTGTCATAATCCATTGGTTTATGATTTTACATATTTTTTTATATGTAATTAGAAATTAAAAGTAGTTGCAATTAGAAATTTGAATTTAAATATGAGTTCATGTTAAATAACTGACTGATTTATGAAATTAATTAATTATCATTTGCCCTGTCTATCATTTTTCCGGGATCCATCGTTACTGGATCATTGGGGAAGGAATACACCAGCTTTTGATCACGACCGAAGTGGAAAGGTTAAGTCAACAAATCAACTGCTTGGAGGGATTGCTGCCTGGCCTTCTAGAACATATATACATAAATATAGGCCACGATCAGCTGTTTGGCTTACTAATAGAATTGAGAATCATATAAGGTGACAGGTTGCAAGTCCGTCGCCTTAAGAAGAATCCTAAGTTTATAAGCCTTTCACTTAGGAAAGAGATGAAATGGTCCTATTATTTTTCTATTGGTGCCGGGAACCACACGGCTCCTTCTAGAACAAATCTGAACCAGAACCTCATTTGAAGTTTGACCAAAGTTTTATATCATGTATTTATTTTTATTATCTTCCGATGAAAATAAATAAGTATTTGTTTCTTAAATGTCATAGCAACTTTCTTCTTAAGGTGTAGGTATACCTAATAAACCCACTTCAAAAGCTTACTACAGCTTTAATATTATGATTTTCAAAAAAATAAAAATACTTACTCAATTCAAAATCAGCGTGATAAGTTTTTCATTTGTTCTTGTTAACTTGGTACTAAACAAATGAAAATATATCTATCAAATATTCACCATGAAATGATCTCACAGAAGTTGTCACAATAGTTCCGCGGTGTGAAGAGCGTGACATCGGTGAATTGGGCGATTCTCTACGCGTGGGTGGTACTCGGAAATTGGCTTCTGCTGACTTATACACTTAGTTTGACATGTCATTTAACGCATGTTAAATGTTATTTAGTAGGAACACATTAGTTAACAATTTCATAGGGATAAATTACATATAATATTTATATAAATGAGGAAACAAATTGACCGATATATCGACATAACTGTTTAAGCTGTGCATTATGGTGGAACTTAGGTTCTACACTAAGCGAGGATTTTACAAAATTTTACTCGGGACGTACTTTATAGTAAGTAGGTACTCGTATTTGAATTTGATTCTCATGAAAAGTGATCAACATTAAAAAAACCGTGTGAATTTCAACAAATATCGCACTTATTTAATCCTAAAGTGACAAAAAATTGCCTCATCATAATAAATGCACTTTGGACCACTAAAAATGACACGCCCGACTTCAAGTGGGATATTGTTGACGATTACACAATATTTAAAAAGGCATTACAAGTAGTTATTATAGGGTTAATTGTTATAATATGTCGCGTGTGAAAATTTTATACTTTTGTACGAGTACCATTTTGTAGTATATCTCTCATCATTGCGTATTCCCAATTGCTCCCTCCACCACGATGCTTCAAGGCCTATGCCTTGAAGCATCGTGGTGGAGGACCCTATGGTCCGCTTGCCGACCTGTTCTTTCCACTTTGTCTGGTTCGCTCCGTTTTCAGTTCTTTTCATTAAAAGTACCTAATTTTTACTACCTACTACATTAACAATAGTTTTATTTGATCATACATCAGACATATTCATACTAAACACACGGTTAAAAACATACCAGTAATTTGCACATTTTACATACATATTACAATCGTCTATATCCCTTGCGGGCTAGATAGAGCCAACAGTCTTGAAAATACTGAAAGGCCCCGTTCAGCTGTATGGCTTAGGTAGGTACTAACTGATAGAATGGGTGGATCAAATAATCGTAGTAATAGCTCGCTAGCCCATCTCCTATAAGTAGAATCACATATTTTGTTTAAGTGTAAGTATTATGCGTTAAAGTTTTTAGACTGCGTACTCATGAGCATTCTTTATTTTCAAGACAGTTGAAAAACGCTGAAGAATACTGACCAACCACCACGCACGCTACCAAATAACAACCTATCATCGATAACCTCTTTATGAAAGACATTTACCAACTTGTTTTAGAAAAATCTAATCATTACAATAACCATACTTGAAGAGGCGTTTTATATCTCAATTAGTCGCCACGCATGGCGTGTCTAAGTGTAAACACGCGACTCGCACACGCCCGACGCGCGCCCGCGCTTACCCGCACACGCCGACACCGATCTGACACCAATCTGCCACTAATCGTTCTTGTATAAACAAACTTCATTTATTATACAACATATTACTAAAATTATTTAAATTTAATTAAAAATTTAAAGAAGTACGACATTATTGAGCTTTCTTTTAACTCCTTAAGGTTATGTACACAAACAGAAGATGTCATTTTTTTATAACAATAAGTAACGATAACAAAACAAATTAGTGTAGATAATCTACAGACAAGATGAAAACAATATTTCTACAGCATTCGCAGACATGAGAACATTAAAAAGTCAAATATTATTTATTAATAAGCAATAGGTACAACATTTATATCTGTTTCACTACAGGCTCTTATATATTCATTTATATAGGTACATCGGCTATACATTCATTCTTTTTTTTAACTTTCGTAGTATAAAGTAATACCTTTTAAAGTTTTCCGTCAATTTACTTCTGATTGTAAACAAATAAAATTATATTTTGAGCATGTATCAAACTAGATGGATGTACAGATGCGCTCTTCACGTCAATGACGTCATTGCTATTATAAACAAACACACAATGCAGTTGGTTTTCGATCAACTTCAAGAGGCAAAGGGAACTACAAAGTACCAAATGTTATATTAACTTTTTAAATGCAACTTAGGGCTCGCTCTGACTTAACAATTTACAGGAATTTAAACCCTTCGGATTCTAAGTCTAAGATTTAAATAATAGTTATTTTTTTTAATATTCATGATACTTAATTTCAGTAAAGACTCATGAATTAAAAAATATGTAATGTAGTATAATGACATTAAACAAGTATTTACTGGATTACCTAATATGATGATCAGTGTAAGTTTAGGACACAAAAACATTTTTAAATTTTGTTAAAAGCTCTAACTTCATATTTAATTTTATTTACTGTTCGATAGATTTTGGAAATTTCATTAATTCAACAAATATATAATAACAATTCCTCACCGGGGATTATTTAATATTTGTACAACGTCAAACCAAAAGCCTGCACCCTTGTTTAGGAACAAATATAAATAGGTCCCTCTAACGTTCTAACGCCAACTTCTATAGAGAGTTAGCACGAGCTCAAGATAAAATAGTTTACAAATCAATAATATTGGAATGGCTTTAGGTTCATTTTACTATACCGATACCGAAATATTGAGTAGAAACATTTTATTGTCAGCCAATTTGTGGTCCTGCCGATTCATCTTTCGGTATTAGGCAGAGAATGACAGAATGGATTTTATTACACCCATTTAACACAATGGTTGCCACCATAGTAGTTATGAATAAATTCTAAACAAGGAGCAAGTTATATATAAGTGTTGGTATGATCATCAATATCTAGCTGTTTAGATACTCGTAATAACTTAAGAATGTACCTACCTATATACTTAAGTCAAACAAAAATACACCTACTAGCCTTACATAGTACTGGTTTTAGGATCCAAATACAAAATTCTGACAGGCTTACATAATTTGTCTGACACTTGGCAGTATTTTCATATTCTCAATATTACAAAAGTAATAATAAAAGACTTGAGTTAATTTAAAAAATACAATAGCAATGAATAGCCCCACTGAACAGCACTTTAAAAAACTTAAACAAACCGTAATATTGGTTTACCGGACTAAACAAACACTACTCGTTGCCCCCAGCTATGCTCGGGATAGATGAATATTAAACAAGACATGACAAACAGACAGACAACGCAATTAGCCCCAGGTTACTCTGGACATACGATACAACATGTGGATGGTATTTGATTAGTTTCAATGGTTTTTTTTTAATATAGGTACCAATTTGAGGCTGGAGGATGTATGTATGTTTGTTTGGTGAGAAAAAGTGTTTTAAGCTTGTCAAAAATTCAATTCAATTATTACATGGAATGTAAAGGTTTCAGATAAAACACAATCTCAGCAACTATAAGGATTTAAAAAAAATATCTACAAATTCAAAATGTATTTATTAGTTAGGTATTTTTTATGACAGGTTATAGGTAAGTACATATACGATTTGATTGTCATAGTCAGATCAAAGAAACGGTCGGTTGGATAAAAGTACCTAGATAAGTAAAAAATATTTATCCCCAAAGACATCCAGGTTAACTATATTATGTATAACTTTCTAATATGTGCCAAAATAGACGCCTTACTCTTATGCATCAGTCGATCACTAATAGTGTTTCTGTATATAAGGGTGCACAAATATAAGGGATTAAAGATTTGCCACCGCAGTTGTAACACGTGATTAGGGGAAGATAGATTCATTTCATTACTTGTTTAATGTTTACTGAACTAGTCGGTGAATGTATGGTATTGACCATTATTTTAATTGTCATGCTGATATAATGACTTAGCAATAAACACTAACTTAAGATAAAGAGGTTTTCATATTTTACAGCAACAAAGCGTATTAAACTCGATGCCAGAACATAAAATCAATTCTTCACATACATGTCACGACTTGTCCCTTTACTTATTAGGTAAATAGAGCTAAAATAGTTACAAATAGACTCGATAGCCACGTTAAGTTAGATATACCTTTTTAATTAAAGGAGAATGCCCATAGTTTTAACCTATTGTTTTTAAACTTTTGCCTGGATTTATTTGTATCCACTATAACAACTTACTGTTACCTATTTAAAATGTTATTGTATTAGTAGGTAGTAACTCTGTCGTTTTTTAAGTAATATCATTCACCAATTGTTTTCAAATTAATGTGTCCTACTTGCACATGAAAGAGTCATTTAACGAAATAGACCGTTACGAATTTCCAATGCAAACATTAGTTTTCGTAACTCGATCCAACGGGTGCCCCTATTCTTACCATATAACAAAATGCAGCTCCTATCTCATGAGAATAAGGGCCATAATCGTTGGAAATATTTTAATGTTCAATTGAAAAGGTCCAAAGAATAGGGGTGCCTCATTCACAACTTTTCGCTATTTAGCGGCCATTGTTCCGATTTGATTTATATTCATGATTTTGCTCTTATTATTACAGCAAATCAAGTGTGCTTTATAGGCCCATGTACGTTTAATTGGAGTCAGGGTGTTCTTGTAAACTACGACCAGTTGTTGGTTGTTGCGTAGTGGTGAATATCAATAAACATTTTTTTCTTGTCAGTGCGATAGGCATAGAATAACACGTCAAATAAAAAAAAATCCTTTAAAATATATAGAAAATTTATTCACTACATTTATATTACAAAATACAAAAAAATATGACTAGTTTCGTCTTTGGTTTCGTCAACATACGATTCTAATTATAATAAATTTAATTAGTTACAATCTTTAAAATATAATCTTGTAATATGTTATTGTCGTTGTCATAATTTCATTATAAAATAAAATAAATTATACAAAAAATACAATGACTAGATTTACCTAAAATAAAAAATTTAAATTTGAGCATTTACAACGCTAGGTACTCTATTGTAAAAGTTTCTATAACACCTTTGATCATTATAATAAGAATTATTCTGATAAAAGTTATCACAACTATAGTAATGCCTTTCATTATAATGAAAATTATTTGAATAACTGTCATAATTATTTGTATACTCGTCAGTCTTAGAAGTTCTTCTATTCTTTGCATTTTCAAATGCGTTTTTAAATATTTCATAATTTTTTTGATTAAAATATTCTTCTGAATTGTTCTGATTTATTGGGTACATATCGCTGTAGTTTCCTTCTATTGGAAGAGGTCTTGGATTATAGGGATTTTGCTGAATGAATTCTTCTCCAAAACTAGATGTATTTGTGAAAAATCCAGTTCCAGTTGTCGAAGTAATGCAATTACCACCTTTATTATTGACTGAAACGGTCACATTTCCAACGTTGATTAATACTCCCTCTGAGGTCTGCATAAAATTAGATCCATTAGGGAAAGGTCTACTGAATCCTTGAAAATTTCGGTAGCTTCCATCACTGTTATATTCTTCAGTTTTATTTGGAACTAAAAACATATCCCTGAAGGCATCCTTTGTTATTTTTTCTCCTGCTATAGAATAATTCTGAATTTTCTCATAATTTAAAGATGGCGTTGAACCAGAATTAATGTTATCTAATGACTCTAAAGTTTGGCTCAGAGCAAAAATATAATTGTGGGCGAATCTTAACGTCTCAATTTTAGTTAATTTTGTATCTTCCGGAAAAGTGGGCAAAACACATCTCAATCTGTCTAGAGCCTCATTCAACATGTGCATCCTATTCCTCTCTCTATCGTTAGCTTTCATTCTTCTATTTCTTTTAATCCTCAAAATCTGTGTCGGACTTTTGCACCTTGTCACTCTGTTCTTACCATTAGCATATTTTCTTTTTGGTTTATTTGGATCTTTGGCTTCTTTTTTCTTGGGCTTAATAGGAGTTGAAGTATTGTCAGTTGCTTGAAAGTTATCCTTAAATGTTTTAATATCCAATGGATCTTCAAATGGAAATTCATAGTCATCAGAAAATAATTTCCTTCTTACTTGCGACTTGGTACGTACGAAATGCGTGCCAATATCTTGTTTCACTGGAGTACTGTTCACCGAAGTTGGTGTAGCGAGGGAGTCTGTGAAGGACTTTTCAATGCCGGAATCATTGCTGCAGATGCTGTCATTGAAGTCACAGTAGTCTTCAAAACTAGTATTAAACATTTTCTTTACCTGAAAAGATACATAATTTTTTATCAATTTTTTTATATTTATTTTTGTTCTGAAATTCTATCTATAAGAGACATCTCTTATCAAAAAAATATTAGCACCAAGAATTTATTTATGATTTAGATGCTATTTGAAATAACAATTGTCTTCATTACATACTCGTATATATTTAAATTATAACTAAGTTTGAGTAGCATTAAAAAAACTAAATAGTTATACCAGATGGCAAGACTAGTCCCCACGTCCCTAATGTTTGGTTTGGCACAATTACCGTGTCCAAGCGTGACAGGTGACCGGCAGACCTCGCGTGACGCAGAAGTCAGTTGAACTTTATCACTTCCCACTTCCGGTCTAATTCAGAGGGGTTGTGATTTCCTTTCCGATTGATCGCATTGTTTTTTATTTTGTTCTTATGAATTTAGTAAATTTAGCAAATAATGGTTGGATTTAATTATTTACTTGATCCAAATTTACATGATTTACATTTTCTAATACGAGTAGTATACCAACAATATATGTAGTTTTAATGTTTAACAGTAAATGGTTTACAATTTGGGTATTGGTTAATGTGAGGCTGGCGGATGTAGGTACCTACCTATGCTCCTAATTTTCATATTAATTCAAATGCTAACTGTTTAGCATTTGAATTTTGAATTATTATTTTTTTAATTTGAATTGCCAAATACTTCCCAACTACCTGGCAAATAATTCCCTGAAGTCATGTTGAAGGCAATTTATAAATTAAAGAAAACGTTAATTTCCGCAGAATGTCAGTGAAACCCTGTTCATATAAACCCAAGATTAGGCTACTGTATCTAGGTACTTATATTTTTTTACCAAAATGCCTTTAATGGTTCATGTATGGTATCAAAATTAACTCCACTTAGTTCGTTGATCGGTTGCGATAATTGCCACGTGTTTGGGCCGCAGCCACCTGTTGTGGGCACGCGACCAGCACGCGTCCGCACGCCACCCAGCTATAAGACTCCATTCAAAAATAATATTTAAATGATATACTTTTTGATCTTGTGTAGGAGTGTTCACAAACTACTGGAAATATGTAGGTTATATGATAAAACAGTTCGCATTTCTGTATGCGAGAAAAGCTGAAAGTTAAAAGACGCAAATATAATTTTCAAACAAATGGAATGTAGGTATCTGTACAGACAATATTTACAGTATCTATACAAAAACCAACCAAAAACATATGAAAATTATTTTATATTGTTCATGATTCTCTATCTTGGCTTCTATTTTATAAAAACTTGAAGAATAAGCTCACTTTGTAACATGAATATAATTTATAAATATCCATAAATGAAAGAGTAATTCTATTTTGTTAGGTATTGTAAAAGTTGATCAATAAAGCTTTACTCCTCTACACGGCCCCGGTACTATGGTAGTTATGTGCGGTTATTGTATTTATATACTTATCAGTTACAGACAAAAACTTGTGGCATTAAAATAGTTGAAGAGATTTGATCAATGTAATTAAAGAATTGTCTTAAATCCTGTAAGGATTGTAGATAACTGTGTTCCACACATCAAGGCGTGGGGACGCCATCCATTTCTTTTCACCGAAAGTCTGAAAGCTCTTAATTTATTATAAGCATTAAATATTTAAACTAATTCATAGCCTTTGCTTTTAGAAATAAATAATTAATTATATGAAAAACGAAAAAATGTATACCATTCGTAATGTGTGAGTACGATGCATAGCGCCGAGGGTATCAAAACAAAGTAAGTATCTTACAGCGCTTATACAAAATAGATGTGAAACATTGAAATAAAATATGCTTTACCTCGTGTTAGCGTACTGAGCTAAAATAGGTCAAAAAATTGCATACCGGAAGCAAAAGTATACACATACAGATATATATACAAATATAACACGAACATTGTTTGGATTCCATTAAAACTTATTAATTCATGTTTTCAGTAAGCAATCAAAAAGTAGTTTTATGAAATTTACAGAAATAATAATTATGCCCATCAAATACTTAAATGAAACTTATTATTCCAAATACCTCAATCATTATACCTAAATCATTTGATCAACTTAAAAATTATTTCAGCACGGCAAAATTCCTGAAACTTACCTTAAAAATTTAGGGATGTCTCTAAACATCAATTAATCACTACACTAAAGTTTCCGCTGCACTACTGCAGTTAGTGCTGCCCCTTCATGTCGGAGGAGGCACGGAGTCCGCGCCTGCGCATATCGCACTGTGGGCTGCGACTGTGGGCTCCCTGTTTTAAGGACTAAATCCCGAGGGTGCAGGACACGCCCACAAGTACTTATATTTTTTTATATAGGTTGAATTTTTAGTAAAAATAATATCAGTACATTTTTCTAACATATGGGTACTTAATTTAAGAATGTGGAGTTATGTCTCGTCTCAGATCAACTGAGTTATAAATATTTAAGATAAGACGTAAATACTTATTTTTTTATATGTTTTTAGTTTTGTTTAGCCTGCGATTTTTTCGGCGTAAGAGTTCACTGACAATGTCTATTCATAAAAGTTTAGGGGTGTAGGCGTCGACTCTTCTAAGGGACTAATGTCCCTAGAGTAGTTAAACCATGCAGAAGGTACAACGTCTTAGGCATAACTTTTTCCAAGCGGTTGATTAAAAATCTTTGAGGTAGTCCTATCTAAATAAAATATTATATGTCCACGTCCAGCAACGACTTTCATGCAACAGATGATAATCAGTTATATTTTTATTTTATGCCATATTTTTTTTGTAGTAGAAAAAACAAACAATAATAATCAATAATCACAGTTCCACGGATATAACCTTTGGCCGATCTGTACCAGTTTAATAGATCGTGCAAACTGCCATTTTTTATTGCCAACCCTTTGTCGGTATCGACATGTAATAAATTTTATAAATATTTGATCAGACACGGACAGAAGGTATAAAAATAAAGGGTAACAATTTTTATACTCCATTCTAAGGCGGCTGCTGTGGTTTATTGTGGTCCTTCTAGATCTCTCATGACATAGATTTCTTCAATATTTTTTTATCAATATTAAATCATATCACCTCCTCATACGATTTATAATTACGTATACCAAATAAATAACGATTTCATATAGATTTTTAGTATCAGATACCTGCTAATAATAAGCGTATAATTGCTTATAATTTCATTATTTATTTTTAACTAGCTGTGCCCGCGACTTCGTCGGCGTGGAATAGGTATTTTGGGCATCATTGAAGCCCTTAAGGAGGAAAAATTTTCCCCGTTTTTTTTCACGTTTTCCATAATTTCTTCGCTCCTAATAGTTGCAGCGTGATATTAAATAGCCTAAAGCTTTCCTTGAAATCTCAGGAACTACTGGTTCGAATTGAAAAAAGATTTTTCAATTCGAACCAGTAGTTTCTGAGATTAGCGCGTTCAAACAAACAAACAAACTTTTCAGCTTTATAATATTAGTATAGATATGTAAATTTTATAGCTACTTACTTAGCTTTAATTTTGCTTAAATAACGTTTCAATTATCTCACGAGGACATCTACTGACTGATTTACTAATGATATAATAACGTACAGTCCAAACCAATTCTAGAAATTTAAAGTTTGATAATGTAGATTCTTTATGTGGTCTTAAGTGTCCTTCAGGAACGAAAATTAACAGTATTTCACGTTGTTAATAATTCACGGCGGAATTTTTTATTTTATTTTTTGGGTTAAATTAAAAAAAATGCAATTTGTGAAATCACTTTCTCTTTCAAAAATAAGTAAAGTTCAGTGTCATTGAATCAACGAACGCTACGAAGTGCTACGAAACACTACGCGGTTACAATCTACGAAAAAAGGGTGAGTGTACTAATCAAAATTAATAAAAAAGCGACATTACATTAATAAAAATAAAAAAATATATCATTGAGCCGAGCAGCTGAACGTGGTCTATCAGTATTTTCAAGGCTCTGTCCACGTACAGACGTAATTTTATGTATATATGAATGTAAAAAACGACTACTAATAAATGTCTCTTTATTTAGGTACTTCACCATAAATATGTTTTTAACTAAGATTACGAAAGCAAGTATCATATAGTAACTTTCAATTCGTTATGCCTAATAATGCACACGTTTTATTAATGGCGCTTCGACTTTATTCATCGGTTTAGTAACGCCTGTTTCCGGTTGATCAAGTGACAAATAAACATACAATAAAACCATTTAACACCAAACTCTCTCGTCACGGATCAACGGCGATTTTTGTGAAATGTTGACAAATGTCGTCATGGCAGCAACGAATGGGTTAGACTTTTCTCTAAAGACACTAACAATATTTATTACTACAATATTTGGTATATAACATTCACTGGCAGTCCACGACGGTTTTGTCCGTGGACTATATATAACACCTGACAATAATACTTTTTAAAATATGAGCATTTACAAATAAATAAAGAAATTTACCTGCTTATAATACGAGTACCTATTACTAATGTACTTACATTAGTAATACTAAGTACTAGTCTTTTCACTGTGGTTCAAGACTAAAATTCGAAACATAAAGAAAATATTGAAATTTGTTCCATAAACAAACATTTGGTCGCGAGTATTTAGTAGAGTTTTTAGATGTCCTCAATATATAAATGTTTATTCCATGAATTTTAGAAGCCTACCCAGACCAGCCAACTACACATACTTAATATTAAAAGTAAACAGGTGTCACCCTCAACTCTGACGCGTCTCGCCCAACCCCGCTCAAATCTGAAAATTATGACTGCAGTTTAAAATAATAAATAAAAGTGCGAGAGGGGTAACGTTTAGTTACTTTGCCGTCGACACGCTCGAGAGACCATGAATGCATTATAATGTGCTCCAGCGTTTGCAACGGGTGTGCGCAAGGGGAAGTTTTTGATGTTTAGTGATGTTTCCCGATATCGATGAATCAATCAATTTATTCAATTCAATTTACTCAATTCTGTCTTTAAGCCATAAAGCTAAAGGTAGTCTTTCAGTCTTTGCGAGACCGTTGGCTCTGTCTACCCCAGAAGAGATAAAGACGTGATTATATGTATGTATCGATTTATTTATTTTAGGTTTCAATCACATATTGATATCAAATATAAATAATAATTAATATCCACTTCCAAAGCTCAAGTAGCCGCAGAATAGACTTCAATGCAATGACGAATGTACAATGTCCTCAGGGTACATTCAAACCGACAATGATTAAATTCAATTACATTTTAAACTCTGTTCAAGATCCAATGTGAAAGAAAGAACTCGATTATTACCATGGATACTTGCAAAAAAAATATGAAAGATAGTTTTAACAGCCAGCATTTACAATTACATTTGGTTAACATCGACAACTCTTTATTTTAATTTCCCATCCCTAAAAACTGTAACCCTGCGTGCGCGCCCTTGGCGTGGACCAAACAACCCAACCCGTTCGCCACCGAGCATAATTCTGCGGAATTAACCCGTCGGCTCTATGCGCGATAATTACTTGCTTGTTTCAAGCTTATCAACATTATTATTTTTGTTTACGATTGCCTTTGAGCCTTAAACACTTTTAATTAAAAACTTCTGGTCTTCATATATTTAAGACCCTTCTTCTATTCAATATTATCACAAAGTGTCCATACTATTGAATGATACAGAAAGAAGTATTAGCAAAAGTCTCCTTTCGTCTTCATTTATCTATAAAGGTTTTTGGGTCTTTCAGTTTCTATTTATTTTCTTTGATTGGAGTATTAACTTTGTTTCAAGAAGTTTAAAATTTATAGATAAACTCTTTATTGCATCATAAGAGTAAAACATAAAAAAACAGCACAAAAGAGACAGGGATGGTACAAAGGCGAACTTATCTATAACTAATGCAATCTCTTCCTGTCAACCATTGGGTGGAAGGAAACCAAACAGGAGATTGGCGGTGAGCGAAATAAATAAATGCTTAGACATAATAATAGAAACAGAAAATATACATAAAATAATACATATGAATGCACATTAATACATAATAATTATATATACTTAGCATAGAGTAGAATGAAAATTAAACTTAATGAGATTTTTACTATTAATTAATTATTACTTACTATCAAGTCTGGGCTTTCCTGATATCGACAGGAAGTATCACTGTACAAGCTTAAACACACAGACAGAGTAAAAATTTGTGTTAGATTTCGGTAATCTTAGTCGTAGGGTACCTAACCTTGCTACGTAAACTGCGAGTGACGCATTGGGCATCGCTTTAATAAATTGAAGCGCTGCTCCTTTAAATAAATCTACGGTTATTCATAAATAACTCACCTGCCTATTTGTATTAGAACAAACATAACTAATTTTGAACTTTATATTTTTAACAAATAGATTACAAATAATTCCGAAAATATTTACGTATACTCGAATGGAAAAACATGACGTTAATCTTTTAAATATTAAAACATTTACTGAAGCTTGCTTCGTAATCCGCAGGTCAAAAAAAAATCAATGCATCAAGCCATTGTGGGTCGCGCTTTTAAAATGTTAAAAGTTTTGTTGTTAAGGGCTTATCCAAAGGGTTGTAAATAATGACGTGCAACTCTTTTATAGAAAACTAAACGGTTGCCCATAAAAGGGTGTAGGTAGGGGATAGAGTGCTTGTCCTGGATAAAAATCTTTAGGATCCCATTTGCTCTAAGGTGAAAGCCATTAAATAGAAATGCATAAAAACAAAGTCTTGTTGTTAGACTGTAAACTTAAATAGAAAATATTTTTATCCTATATTTTAGACTATGAATGGGTGGTAATTCTAAAAAGTCACCAACATCAGTCATTATATAAGTAAATTGTACACTATTGCCAAATATCTGTTGCATTACAATTTATGTAGGTATAGGTAGGTACCTAAAGGACCAAACTACTAACACTCTGGAAACTCGGCCATTGGATCATAACCTAATGTCTATCCCGCCAGACCATTGTTTTGAAAAGAACAAAGTTACCTTATTGCCTTTTTGAATGCAGGAACTTATTGAATACAATGCTCAGGCGCAGTGCATTCTCCTAACGCATATCAAACACATTGACATTATCTTGACAACGCAGTGACGAGGCACATGCAAATGCCAAGTTATATTACTTTTTCATTGTTATAAAATAAACAAGTCACGTAAGTACTAATATTATGAGTACGAATCTACTATCGTACAAATATTAAATATGAACAGATTGCATGAAATGTTTTGTTTGAATGACACCTTTTTAATTTTGATATATCGTGAGAAAATACTTTCATTTGCAGCTGTCACCAATAGATAGCGATTTTATTAATTTTGCAATGTTATTAACATTTGCGCGCATTTTATTTTGTTCGTAACGCTCGCTGATTTATTTAATATGCGACGTTTTCATAGTGCTTTACAAACATTCATATTTTTCATTCATTTTTCCATATAACCTATCTGTCAGAGATTCGTGTTAAAAATACAAAGGAGAACTGTTAACTACGACAGTTATGTGGCCTAGGCATTGGATAGTTACAACTTAAAACGGTTGTAATAAACGACTCTTAAAGCGGTCACTAGGCAAAAAGTCAAAGGGCATTAGACGACATAAACAACATTCTTCCATTCCAGTTACCAGCTTATAAATTGAAATATATAAATTTAAAGTAAACATCCGTCACTATTTACGAATAAATTATCAAAATAAATCTTTTTCTTCATAATAATTGCTGAGACACTATTTTATCAACCATTCGTTTTCATACCTGTGCTTTTCATTGGTTGTGATTCGTCGCTTAGTGCAGTGCGGTGCTACTCGGTTTTTCCAACTCCTCAGACTGTGGCCTCTGGGTCTTTTCTCTCAACCTTCCAGGCACCATGAGACGCTCAAAACTTTCATCGTTTCTCCTCGGAATATGGCCAAATAGACGTATTGCATTATACGTTGCAAACAGGACGTTGACAGTCGCTGAGCATTTTCTTTGTAATTAATATAGTTAGTAATTATAGAATAGATAAATAAAAAGATTTTTTCGTACAAATGTACGAAAAACCGTCGACGGTACCTATTCTCAGTATGCAACGCAAACACCACTTTCAAATGCACCAAGTTGTTGCCTGTCACTGGCTTTTAGTAAAAGCTATGAGAAAGACTAGAGTGTGCTGACGATGTGTATATTGGGTAGTCTTGTTAGTGATATTTCTGTTGTGGCATTTTAGTAAAACGTCGCAGGTAGGTAATGAGAGATGATTACTCAGCTGAAGCATTGCTGTCTTTGCCATGATAATTCTTCGGTTATCTCCGTCTCGCTGCTGCCCTTGGTTGTGATAAATCTTCGGTGATAAAAAATAAATGGCGCAAAAAGGAAAAAGGTAACTTTTATACCAAAATATAATTTGAGCAATAATGAAATTTTTACGAAAAGCTAAGTCGACTGTTAAAAAAATAAAACAAAGTAAATAATATACTCGATATGGAATCCACCTTTTATACTCTTTGAATTTCAATATGGAAATAATTGCTTAAACTTGTATCAGGCACTTGTACCGCGTTATCTTAAGAAAAAAAGTAAATATAAAATTACTTTACAAGAATGTATAGGTACTTAGAATTAGAACTTTTAGATTATTCAAAAATGATGATTTTATTAATGTAGATTTTATATTTGGAAAATTTTTGCGAACTAGGATTTCAATAGTTTCTATTTATAATAGGTCGTAGTAGGTACATATCGAGTATGATGTAAAAAAAAGATCCTTATCACATTAAGACACATCACATAGGAGTAAAAATTATATGTCAATGTAGAAGATGCATTTTATGAGATCACTAGCTGTGCCCGCGACTTCATTCGCGTGGAATAGTTATTTTGGGCATCATTAAAGCCCTCAAGGATGAATAATTTTCCCCGTTGTTTTTCACATATTCCATTATTTCTTTGCTCCTAATAGTTGCAGAGTGATGTTATATAGCCTCAAGCCTTCCTCGATAAATGGTCTATTTAACACAAAAATAGTTTTTCAATTCGAAGCAGTAATTCCTAAGATTAGCGCGTTCGAACAAACAAACAAACTCTTCAGCTTTATAATATTAGTATAGATATGCACAGATTTGATGGATACATCAAAAATACTTCTTGGGTTATAGTAATACGCATTGTATAATAATATTTTTAGGCACCTGTATCTTTTTAATATTATATATTAAACAATATCTATAGTTCAGACTTTTATAACTATTACTATACGTTATTACTTAGTAACTCCGAGATTATTGTATATTTTTTTTGTAAATGTCATATTCCTCACCGCTATCGCTTAAAACTTAGGTTGTCTGCGCGCGCTATCACGGGCGCCTAGTTAAAGGAAACGGCGCAAGGCGCTCATATGCAAAAACAAAAAACACGTGCAATATTCAGAATGATTTAATCCACAATATAATCATAAAATAAATAAAATATGTACCCAAAATCCCATTTTATTTGCACAATTGGCCTATTTTTGCCAGATATCAGCATTGTTGGTCATACAAATAGAATTCGTGGCTACAATAAAATTGATAATAATGCTAATCCCTGTTTACATTGAAGGTGAAGTGGGTGGTCAGATAAGAATACAGGTTGACTGGTTTAGCCATTTCCATTTGTGATTTTTTTATTTTCATATTTGCAACATTACACCTCGAGGGTTCAGCTTGTCATTCGATTGGGGATCACATTTTATCAAAACAACCTGTGTTATTTTAAATGTATTTGAATTTTAACTTTATTATTAGTTCAGTAACAATTTGAATAATCGCGCGCAAAAATACCCGCCCGCGCTTAAATTGTACCAGCGCCGCAGAAAAGGGTGGCGATACACACGAACTATGAGTACCTACTATATTTATGCGATGTATGCTGACGCCAGAAAAGTGGCTCATTTCATTTATGAGTCAGTAACCTACACCAAATTGCCGTATATGTTAGCTTTATGTATAATCAAATCAATAACATATGCCTATGCATATATAATTTCGTACAATACCATGTTAAATTAATTTTTGAGGTAATCACAATAGGATAAATGAATAGCGTCCTTACGACTTTTCAACGTAACGAGTTTCGAACCCGTATCTATTTAAGTATTTATATGCTATACAAATTAATATTTAAATAGATAAACATCCAATACCCAGGTCGATCAGAAAGTTCATTTTTCATTAAGACCTGACCGGGAATTTAACGGACCCTATGTCTAAAAGGCGAACGCACTACCACTGTCCCAAACAGGCCGTCAGGTATTTCTGGCTCCTAGCATTTGATATCAATAAAAAATCCAAAGTCCCCAAATGAAAAACAAAAACAGGAAGTCAGCTCAGATTTACGGATCACAAAGGTTACCAAATAGCTGCCATGTAGTGCTGTAACACGGTCGTGATGACGCCTTATTTTCAGACGTCCAAAAATTAGGGTACCACTTTTCTTTCACCTGGTGTTAGACCCGGTTACATCCACACCTATTTTATATAAACCCGATGTGATGAATTTTAAACTTCTGTATGTAAGTTTTGGAAATTTCATATTAATCAATTCGGAAAATTTGGGTAGATTTTCCAGTTTTTCGGGATCCGTACCTAAAAGGTAAAAACGGGACCCTATTACTTAGCTTCCTGTCTGTCACCGTGGTGGCTAGAAAGTTCAAATTTTCACACACAACTTATGTATTTCCGTGGCCGGTTAAAAAACAAATACTTAAAATTCTACAATTAGATATAATAACGATGACAGGTAGTTCCTAAAAATTTTTACATAATATTTACTTATTTATTAACTTTCAAATTTAATAATAATAAAGTAATTAAGGAGGGCTTCCAAACAACAAACGTAATTTTTAAACAATTTTTGGTTGATTTTAATAAACAGGTAGAAACGTAAAATATAAAAAATGTAAGTTGGTACGCACAATATTGAGTGATTTACCATGTTATTTTAATATCATGGACTTCTTATAGGTTTTCCTATAATCTATAAGGAAAAAACAAATTTCTGTATTTTTTTCAAAATTTTAGGTTCAGTAGTTTCGGAGATAAGGGTGAGATGAATGATGAAGAGATGAATGGTCAATTTTCGTCTATTTTCTTGAATAACTTGGAAACTATTTATTTTAAAATTACAAAAAAATACATTTAAGATCTTCTCAACAAGACCTTTCATTTGATATGCCACACGATGCAGTTTTCAGAATTTTTTTTTTATTTTCCCTTCCCCCCCAAAAATGATGAATTTTGTATTCAGACGTACGGAACCCTAAAAATAAATATTTAAGTAACAAACGTGATGGAACGCAACGTGTGCGAGTCAGACTCTCAATTGTCCGGTATTTTTATTTATATTTTACTAATTACATTCTTAAAATTAGGAACTCAGCGTGTCTCAGTGGCCTTTTACAGGTAATTTTAACTAACTCTTTATAAAATGTACCTTGTTACCACAGATTTCTGTATTCTGTGCTTCTTAACAAAAAATATCTAGGTATATCTATCGACAATATTGCGTAGGTAAATAGTTATACCTAGTTTTCCTTTAAAAAAATGTCACACGTGATTTTCATTTACGTAAGTAAATATCGTGTTACACATTGGTTGCGATGTGGCAAAGGAAAACGTGCTCATCTTATGGAGGATGGATATGTTCTCATCTTACAAAAAATCAAATAACACGCCCCTTATAATGTATTAAATGCCAATCAAATAAAACACTATAGAAAAACAAGGACATGGGTTTTTAACCGAATTGCGCGAAATAATCTCTACGCCTTTATTTTGCGAAGGTACGTAAGTAAGGTTTAAGGGTTTTCCTAAATGTTTTCTCATTATCATTTTTGTTTGTATAGTAATTTTTGTTATAAAAAAGTAGGTACACTGGGGAAATTGTTATTTTTAAGTGAGGTGTAGGTATATGTTCTGTATGTCATATTTTTTTGTTAATACAATGAATGACATAACTAAAATTTTTTACCATGTTTGTTTTAAACGACTTAATGCAAACGATGTACGCCAGTAGCATTGTGTAAGAAATATAAAAACGCACCATTATAAGCAATAATTCATTTTTTTGTGGTCCGCTGACAAACGAAGATGTTGTATATAGTAACAATTTTGACAGTGTTAATAGTTTTAGCACGCAACAAAAGAAGACAGCAGAGAATATGTGACTCAAAAAGACGGCTCAACGGAAAGACTGCATTGGTGACCGGAGGAACAGCTGGCATGGGCCTGGAAATAGCTACAGACTTGGCTGCTAGAGGCGCCAGGGTGATCGTCGCATGCCCGTTCCTGGAAGAGGGGAATCAAGCTGAGAAAACCATCATCTCTACCACTGGGAACGAAAATGTCAAATTCATACTCCTAGATCTCTCCTCCTTTAAATCCGTTAGGCAATTTGCAGCAATTATCAAGTCTGAAAGCAGATTGGATATTTTAGTGAATAACGCAGGCATAGGAAACTCTACCGAGGCATTGACTGCTGACGGAATGAATTTCATTATGCAGGTGAATTATTACGGCCATTTTTTGCTCACTATCCTTCTCCTTCCACTAATGAAAAAATCCGGGAGTCCTGCAGACCCAGCGCGAATAATTAACACGACATCAATGCTGCACCATTTTGGGGTCTACAACCTGACAAAAGAACAAACTGGAAAACATAATTTTCTTCGAAGAAACCGTTTCTATGCCACAAGTAAATTATGCACGGCACTATTTTCCCGTGAGTTAACCAGGACTCTAGACTCTACTAAAGTTGTTGCCAACACCGTGGACCCTGGAATAGTCGGAACAGGAATCTTCTATAGTTTAGGCGGTGTAGCAGGTTTCCTGGCTAAAGTTTTATTTTTAAGCTTATTCAGTTCTCCATGGGAAGGCGCACAAACTGCCATTCACTTGGCGGTCGATGAAGAGGCAGGTAAAGTTAGTGGAAAACTATTTAGAAACTGTGAAATAGCTGGAAATTCTTCTGCTATCTCAAGCAACCAAACAGCAAAACAATTATGGGATGATTCGGTAAAAATGGTAAAGTTATCAGACACAGAAATGATCGAATGGCTCGCGGTTGCGTAGCATAGCTATAGCTCCGTAGGTATTATTACATTATATAATGTAGGTAAATTAGTTTGAAAAGTCATTACTTGTAGGTAGGTAGTATAATAGCGAACGAATTACTTTAAGTGTTAAAAATTTAACTATATCTAATTACTCTCCGATCATACTTATTTTATGAACTTTTGTCAGTATTACGTTTAAAATACTTAATTCAACACAAAAAATAATCTTAAGTTAGATATTAATATATGTATCTAAGTTTTATGTAGATACAATGTCCTATGGACTGATGTCCTATGGACATCAGTCCATAGGACATTTAGTTAATAAAAACTTAAGATTTATGTGTATTTTATTTAATGGACTCCTACAAAATTCAGTTAGTACATATCTTGCTCGTGCACTTTTAAGCACAATTAATACCTATACCAAATGATCATCCTCTGTTGGACATATCTATATTTTTAGAAAACGTACCCACAATCTAGTTTAAAATGCAACGAGTCACGAGTAAAGCTTAGTTAATAGATAACTTGTCTATTCACTAAGCTTCAAAAGGCATATATCTTACCATTTTTCTATACATACATACATACATATCATCACGTCTATATCCCTTACGGGGTAGACAGAGCCAACAGTCTTGGAAAGACTGAAAGGCCACGACCAGCTATTTGGCTTAATGATAGAATTGAGATTGCTAGCCTGTGGCCTAAAAAAGAATCCCAAGTTTGTAAGCCTACCCCTTAGTCGCCTTTTACGACATCCATGGGAAAGAGATGGAGTGGTCCTATTCTTTTTTTATTCGTGCCCGGAACCACACGGCATCCCATTTTTCTAGATAGATAGATAAAAGCTTTATTCACCATCACAATACATTAGTTGGACACATACATAATTAACAGTAATAAACAATGTGAATGTGCAATGTGCGTGAATGTACCACAAACAATGATGAACAGTGAAAAGGTCCTGACTCAGCATAATGTCGCAGGTGTAGGCACCGCGACGCTGATGATTCTGCCAGAACCTTAGATGAGCTCAGCGAAGCCCACTAAGAGGAGATAAATGTACTAGTTATAGGGCGAGTGTCCTATAAAGTTTGTTAATGGCTCAGCAAAAAAGAAATAAATAAGTGCGAATGTAATAAATATTTTAATTTACTGGTGCTTATCACTTAAGTGTTAAAAAGCGCATGCACGTCACTTTAACAATCAAATGGATCAATAATTAATGACTGTAGCCACCCTAGGAAAACATGCGAGTAATGTTTGTGTATATATTTGTATATTTAACTTTGTGATTGGGTCAAACGTTTGCCATTCTATTTTTCTATATCTTTATTTATCCGTGATGATACAATATACCGAAAAGATATACGAGAATTTTAATTGACATTTAAATCGACCAGTTGCATTGATGCAGTCACACAAGGTTTAGACTAACAGTGAGGAAAAACATTGTTTAAAAAAGAAAACTTTATTGCACCAAGGATTGCACAACATACAGAAAATATAACAAAAACAGTTTATTTATAAAAAAAAATGCGGGCTTATCGTAAAGTTATATGTAACACTCGATTGCTCGTAAGGATTTATTATTACCATTTCCATGATTGATAATTTCATTTAATTTGATTGATTCAATAAATAAATAAAATAGAATTAAGCTTAATTGAAACGTTCAGCATAATAAAGGCTTAGTTCAGCTTTGGTACTAGGTATTTATGGTTTGATAATCCAAATTTAGGTAATTACATCGTGATTTAAAAATTGTTGTCGTCTCGTCGTTTTATATTATAAGACATTAAAAGAATTCTAAAAAATATTTTTTTTAAAGCGATGTGTTTACGCAGGTCAGCCTTAACCACTCATGTATGTGTGCAGCTAAATAAATATTCTAAAATAATTAAAAATATCCTTAAATTGTTTAAGTAATTTCCATCACAGAGTATTATAAATAAAGGAGTATCATTATCAAAATCTAATTATTTACAAACATCATTTATAACATTATTTAATTATAATAGTTTAGCACCGCATTGACCTATTTCTCTGTTATTATTATATACAAATACATACATATTAACTACATTTTTAATTTTTAATAACGCAAATCTGAAAATATGTTAAATAACCTTAAAATTACCTGAAAATTATAAATAAAATTTGCATAGTTTTATTTCCTGAGATATAATACTAAGGATTTTAACATTTAAACCATCATGCCAACTATAGCAATGTGTAAAAAAAGGAAAGTTTAACTAAAACATTTGTCAGATATGAATGGCAAATAAAGATGAACAATTTAATGTACTCATTCAGTTTTATAAAAATAGTTTCTGTTAAACTAGAAACTATTCGAATAAACAGATGTGTCGATGTGATACTTCAAAAATAATAAAAGTTCTGCATTGCTGGTAAGTTTTTAAATAATTAATGTAACTAATAACATTTGTGAAGTGACTAACAAGTTTTCGTTTCTTCTATTTAATGCTTCGATTTTAATAAAACATAAAATCAAGATAGAATCTCGTTATTATCTTACCTACTAACTTTTATTATTCTAGGCATTATTGAAATCTAGATTTTTTCACCGGCTCCGCCTTCTGGAGTAAACATTGAGTACCTATTTTATAAGTTTATGAATCTGTAAATATTTGGATGGACAATATGTTCATTGCTGAATCTAAACTTATTTATTATTGTTCTTATTTTCCTAACCCTATTAAAAATCTTTTTCAGTAAAATATTACAAATATATATATATATATACTCATATATATATTCAGCATAGGGAACCATACTTGTGATGAAAGAATCAATAACAAGAAAACATAACTAACTGATTCTTACTGCAATTATTTCTAACTAGCTGTGCCCGCGACTTTATCCGCGTGGAATAGTTATTTTGAGCATCATTGAAGCCCTCAAGGATGAATAATTTAACCCGATTTTTTCACATTTTCCATTATTTCTTCGCTCCTAATAGTTGCAGCGTGATGTTATATAGCCTAAGATAAATGGTCTATTCAACACAAAAATAATCTTAAACCAGTAGTTCCTGAGATTAGCGCGTTTAAACAAACAAACAAACTCTTCTATAATATATGCGACTGATCGCCGTCACAACTCAATCAACTCTGCTTATAACATGGCTACGTAAACGTTTGGCGTTAGAATCAATAAATAATAAATTCAAACTATTTCTAACTGAAAATACTTCTGATATACAAATTCATACTCTGGACGTAGGTATATGCGGCACCCCTCCGTCACAGTACAGCTTGTTCCAGAATTTGACGCGCTCCAGTTCAGGGCACTGGCCGAATGACAGCGGCTCCTCTAGGTTCATAAACTCCCTGCCTGAACTCGTTGGAGGCCATGTGACGCCCAAACTCTTGTCTGGTGTAGGATTGCTGTAATTATTAAAAAAAAATTATATCTCTCTTGAGGTAAGTCCTGGTTGTGTTTTCTCCCTGAGAAGGATCCCTGGTCCGCCTATGATCACAATGTCTCGACATCACGCATTAATTTAAATGTATTTTTGTTTGTAGCAAATAAAGTAAAAACCTGGACAGATTTGATGAAAAATAAAACAATAACTTCAAAAGCTGTAAAAATTGCTTTTTTCTGAAAATTTTCCGGAAAGCGAAACTCTGAACAAAAGTTTAGTCTAAAATAACAAACATACCTAAACTTCGCAAAGTTTGTCCACATTTTCGTTAGATTGAACACAATCTCTTTAATTTTATCTTTTTCTCGATAGACATCCTTATTTCCTTCATTATGGAAGAAGTAAAACAAATCATCGGCGTGACAGGCCCCTTTAAGGGAAATACCACTCAATTTCTTTATAATATTCAAATCCGTTTCATAGTTAAACCGATAAGCGAATACCGGCTGATTTGAGAGACGATAAAAATGCACAAATCTATGGATATTATAAGTAAAATACACATCTGTCTGAAATTTAACGATAGCTTCTGCTGTATGTTCTCCAAAATTTTTATCACCGACATAAAAGTTTTTTATTCTGTCTCCAAATTCTATCATTTGATCTTCTTCCATCTTTGATGCAATTTCTCTCGGCACTAAATATTTAACATGTTTATTATAAAATTCAGCTTTCTTAAGTTGTAATGATAAAGTGAATAATCCTTCACCAGAATTGTAACCAATAATTAAAGGCACTTTGTTGTAATTGCCCGAAAGCAGTATATCCAGCGGTTCTTCATTTAAAAATGACTCTACTCCATCAAATTTTTGTTCCACAACAGGTGCAAACAGTATAGACAAACCCCTATACTTCTCATCCTCAAGTCGGGTTTTTAAAGTAAGGCCAATAAAATCATTACTTGGTAAACCTCTAAAGTACTGTAACAATTCATTCACATCTTCAGTCTCTTTACCCAAAAATTTTCCACATCTAATTGCTCTTGCTATGCTATCTCTCTGTATGCTCCAATCATCTATGCAAGTTCCGCTCTGAGCGATTACTTTGTGAAACAACCCTTTGGACATGGGAGAAATCATATGGTATGCAACAGACGCCGCGCCGGCACTCTCGCCAAATAATGTCACATTATCCGGATCACCTCCAAATTGTTCAATATTTCTTTTTACCCATTTCAAAGCAGAAACTTGATCTTTAAGGCCGGCATTTCCTGGTACATCTCGTGTATTTAAACACAAGAAACCAAATACTTCTAATCTACTATTAATAGTTACTAATATAACATCATGTTGCAACAGAAAATCTGGTCCATACATGGAAGAGTCTCCAGAACCTGACAAAAATGCTCCACCATGAATGAAAACCATCACAGGCAGTTTAGATTTTGGTTGTAAGGATTTTGTATAGATGTTTAAAAATAAACAATTTTCGTCTTTTTCTTCATTTGATAGCATAGGCGTAGGCACTTGAGGACATGATGGTCCATGTTTTGTTGCCTCATAAATGCCTTGCCATTGAAGTGGAGGCTCTGGTGCCTAGAACAATATGGTTATACATTGAGACTGTAAAAATACCTTTGAAGCAAGGAATTATTATTGTTATGAACGTGCAAAATTAAGAAAATCTGGTATAAATGTGTATAACCTGATAATGTCTTTGCCTTTTCATAATAACAAATTTCTACCTTAAATCTCAGTGGTCCAGTAGGAGGCTGGGCATATGGTACTCCTTTGAAGCTATAGCAAGTTGATCCATCTACAAGACTTAGAATTGATCCTTTAAGCTTGCCTTGCTGTACTGTTACAATGGGGTCATTCTGAAAATATTGTGTGAATTGTGTAATAGGTTTGACACAAAACACAAATGTTTGAGAGTAGCTATAGTGAACATAAACTTAACAGTGTGAGTTGTGTTAGTCGTGAATTTCTTTAGTGAGAAATCTCCAAGACATTAATTTGCTTTAAAGTAAGAATACAAAAAGTGTGGTCCAATTTTATTTATTTATTTACTGCTACCTTAATGTAAAATACAGATGTTTGTGTGATAATATCGAACCATTAAGGGCCCTGGCGGGCACTGCAATGAAAGGAGGGCCATTTTTTAATATTACAGAATAAATAGATAAAAAATTACTCTTATAAGCATGTTTTTTATATTAATATTTTATTAAATAGATACTTATTATGTATAGAATTGGACTTTTGAATTGTAATTGAGTAGGTATTTATCATGCATGTATAGTATTTATTTATTGTAGTATGTATTTATTATTTATTCCTTATTAGGTGTATTTAACTTATAATTAATAACAATAACAATAATTTGATATTGAAGTTAGTATTATTAAATCACTTATAATAATACTTCTGGATTTTAAGAAAAAATTAATTGTAATTTACTTATAATGTTTCTTCTGTGAAGACTTAAATGAATTCACTAAATACATCTCTTTTTTTTTTCAAAATATATATATATATATAATGAGAATTTTATAAAATTTATATAAGATTACAATTATTTATATTACTTACCATGGTAGCCACCTTATGTAATGATCTAGAGCTTCTTGCTAAGTATGATCCCTGTATAAAAATCAAATTATCACATAAAATTTATGAATGTGCAAAATAGAATGTGTTGTTAGGAAAAAAGGAAACCAACTAATTAATTCCTTGATCAGAATAATAACTTATTTGGAATTAAGACTTTGTACCTAATACAATTAAGATAAGTTGCATGAACCACTGATTATGTGTTTGATATGGTACAAAGTCTAAATTCCTAATATGATAGAATCTAAGGGTATAAAGTCCAAATTAACAAAAGGCCAAAAACCAAAGCCGGCTATAAAGATTTTGCCCAGTGTAAATTTTTATTGTCATACCTTTGCAATGTACAGTTCAGTTCAGTTAATGCCACAAGGCAGGCAGTATATATATATAATACCTTCCCATTCCTGGGTCGTATGCAAAATCGGATCCCGTCTCCAGAAAGTGCGCAGCCAAGGCAAAAGCAAGGATTATGTTTCACAAATCTAATCACCTTTGTCTCAAATATAAAAGGCAATACTTACCATCATTCACTCTTTCTAAATCGATCTAGTAAATAAAAATATTTTTTCTCTAAAGAAACAACTGTCACGTCTCAAAGACTATAATGTATTTTTGGAAGACATTCATATTATATTGTATATAAAACTAATTTGGCAACTTGAACTTTGTACTTCCTACAAAGATAAACAGATAGGTAACAACAAATATCGAAAAGTACAAAATAATAGCCCATTTGTTGAAAGAACTTCAGTCTTCGGTATAGTACCTATGTAGTTGGAATGGGGTTAAAGTAAAATTAAAAAGTACTTAAGTATTGTTATAAGATTCATTATTTAAACGACTTGGTCAAAGTTCATAACTTATTAACATGTTTGTTTACAAATAAAAATCTAAAAATTTGACAATGCCAATAGGCTATTTGACTGTATTAAAAATATACATTTCTTTTATGTCATCAGTCTTAATACTATTTTTTTGGAGCGATTTGTAATAACGCGAGATAAAAATATTGCATTATTTAAACAAAATCCGTCTCAGAAAATTAGGTTTTTATATGCAGCTGTCACGTGACTAAAAACGTACGTGATTGGCTATTTCTATTATGACGTCAATTATCCATAAACAGACTGTCGATCATACCGTTCCTTAGTGTTCGCTATTATTTTGCAAGATTTTATAAGTGTTTGATCGCTCAGGTTTACTCAGATAACATAGGTATTTAATACTGGAAACCAATTCCGCGAAAGCTGACAGTCGAAACCTACCAAAAGTGGACGCAATAATGGTTGGAAGAAGAAATCTGGATTGTCTTTGAAGAAGACAATCCAGATTTCTATGCTGCCGAACTGAGAAAGTGAAAACATTAATGTAAGTATATCTTGGTAACCACTGATCTTAGATCATGATCTGAAACCACTTCTTGCGAATATTCAAATCCATCAGCATAGAAAAAAACAGTTTCGTAGGAGATTTTATTGTTGTATTAGTGCATTGAGGCACTGCACAACATTTATAGGAACTCATTTTAATAATTTTCACACATATGACGTGGCACAAGTTAAATAAAACAAGAGAAAATCAAAACTTTTCGAAACACCAACAAGCTTTTTATGATATTTACACGAAATTTACGTCACTGCATGCCATGGCCGCCATATTGCTAAAAGTCGCGTTTTGGCGGCATATTTGAATATTTCATTTTCTTTTTCGATTTTTTAATAAAATAGCTGTAATAAAGGCAGAAAAGTATTTTTGTAGGGCTCCTTATAAACGAATAAATACCCTAAGATAGTTTTTAGAACTTTGTCAAATAGCCTATTGTTAATGACACCTTAAATGACATTAACATTTCTACTTCCTTCTGTTCCAAGTACGGGTTGATAACGTTCCAAATTAACAATTAAAAATATCGTTAAGAAAAGTGATACCAATTAACTTTATAAATAACGTTTCCAAAAAGCGTTATAAATATCGTTATCGCTATGTATAATGGAAATTTATATTGTTTTATAAAATATAGGTACCTAAAGTTTGTCTGTCGCAACGCAACTGTACGATACGCGACGCGAAGTGTTCACGGCGAATCCGTCATTAAATCAATCAGTAACGTTATATTAACATCTCGGTAAATACAAAAGAGAACGTTAATCAATCGTAACGATACCTATTACCGTTAATTTTACTGGTAACTTTTAATGAGTAAAACGGTAAATGAATCCAAAAGTATCGATACACAGCAAAAAGGTATTTATTTAATTTATAACGGTAACCTTGTTTCACAGTAATAACGATACCAATTTTGTAACGGTAATTCAAGCCATGGTGCCAAGGATCTGATTGTCCCATTTTCATCCCTTAACCCAAACTGGTGGTTTGGAATGAACTTCTTGTTTTTATTATAGAATACATATGGTCACGTCTACAACACGTCTACTGTTGGCTCTGTCTACCAGACAGACACGACAGAGCCAACAGTCTTGAAAAGACTGAATGGCCACGTTCAGCTATTTGGCTTAATGATAGAATTGAGATTAAAATAGTGACAGGTTGCAGCCCATATATTTTTTGTATTGTTGCCGGGAACCACACGGCACCAATACAAATTATTATAGAATTTTTGCTGTTATCAGGTTATAACTCGGTGCCTTATGTTGACTCAATTTGAAAATAGCATTAGCACTTAGCGCACCACAATCTTGGTAAAATTTTCAATTCGTGGGTCGAGTTGATAGGTTTCATTTATTTAACGCAGTGGTGATATCTTTCCATGTAGTAGTGGGCTACTTCAAAAGGTACTTAACTAGTATTTGGTCTGAACTGAATATTCCCCCTTGGTGATCAGTAAATGTTTTAGCATTCTCAAAATCACTGTTTGCCCAAGAATAATCTGGCTTTCCAACACATTAGTTTTTATTTAGAAAAAGGATTTTTTCAAGATTTTTCTGAGAGGAAATTTTGTTTTATCATCAGGGTGCCACTTTTTCCTGGCAGAACGTTTCTCAAGAGATTTATCTTATGAGATGATTCCAAAAAATCGTTGAATTTTTCATTTTTTGAAGTTGGTTAAATATCTTGAATATTTTCCCAAGTGTAGGTAACTATTTCTCAATCAAAACAGCTTCAGCGAAACGCTAGATAATTGCGGAAAAACTTAGATAGGGTACATACATACAGGACAAACTGAAGACTGAGAACGGGATCCCTTTCATTCGACTAATTTTTTTGTCCTATTTTAGTTTGGCATAACGAGTTACTATTTTTTGTCATAATAGTTTTTTGGCATAATTGGTTTTGGCATACTATTTCAATAGGCATAAATATAGTTTAGACTAATTTATTTTTTGCGTGGAGCAGATGTAGTGTAATAGTACTTCTTAGGTTAGGTTGGTCTTTCCACACGTAAAAAAAAAAAAGATTAGGTTATGCTAATAGTAGGTATGCTTAAAGAAATATGCCAAAAAAGTAATGTCAAATAATATTATGCGTAACAATTATTAGGCAAAACAAAGGTAAGTATGCCATGTAAAATTATGACACAAAATTGTATGCTAATAGATAGAGAACCCGCTGGCCAACTGAGCCATCGCGTGGGGAAATTATGGTGCCGAAATTATCGACGCCTAGCGGCCATCATATAATGAAAAATAATTATGAACAAAAAAAATGTGTACTTACGTATTTTCCCTAACTAAATCGATTTTTTACGCACGTATGGACTATATTTCAAATTTTCTGGTTAACCGAGCGATGCTCGGTGGATGTCAGAAATATCATATATTAAATTTATCAATATCCTCCTTTTTTGAAGTCCATTAAATTTTATGTTTTTAATGACTAACTGAGCCATTATTTGTTCAACCTATACTGCTCACACATTCATGCCATTTCAGATAGACAGGGGTCCTTTTTACAGGTTACTTTGTTCCAGACACTTTCTTAAAGGCTTACTACATGGTGGTCTTTTCCGTGATTACCTTGATCTGATGATAAGTTGATCTTCATCATCTTTGCTTGTAAGTAAACTGATAGGTGAGTGTGGGTTTAGTAGTAAATAGATCTTTATGGAATATTTGATGAGTGAAGTTTTTTAGTGATTTTCTTATTTCCGAATTCAGAACGAAAACCGATTTTAGATATTGTTATTAAGATGTTATTTAACGAGACTCACGTTTTTTGTATTATTTAAACCACTGGGCTCGCTCTCATATTCATTTTTTTTGTACTCTAATTTATTTAAAAAAAACTTAGGTAGGTACATTGATACTACATTGCGAGAACTCACCGTTATCACAGACAGATTTAAAAATTTATCTGTCTATCGCCCTCATACATACAGCTTGGCAAGAATGTCCTGAAACGGAACTAAATTTTTTGTACACTGGCAATACTCGTTTATGTCACGTGACTTGAGTTATTGAGTACTTAATGTGTCAGTCCATGGTCATTTCTGTGTTCAGTGAACGGTTATTAGTGCTTTTTCCCAAGTTTTACCGACTTTAACTTGTGATAAATAAAATATGTCTCATAGAATCGGTATCACACTTCAAAGATAAACTGAAAAGTCACTTACTACAATCTCAATCCAACACATAACAGCAAACCTTTACATAACCTTTGCATTTTTCTGTAGTTTCCTTCTACCTACCTTTTGTCCTTCCTGCCTACCTTTTGTCTACTTTGCTTCAACAATAAGAACATAGTTACACTCACGCTCATACTCAACATATATTAACTCCCTAGCACTGCTGTCTTCTTGTTATTTTGTGTTCATATTTTTAATATGTATCCTTCATATTGAATGGCAAAGCCTCCGTACTAGGTTCCACTGAAAATCAGCGCATTGTGTAACCTCATCATACACATGCATATGCTGAGTGGAAACCCTTTTGGTCGCATCATGTATTTTTTTTTATTTTTATCTCTGTTTATGAATGAAAATGTTATGTTACATCTTGCGCCAAATAAAGATTTTTCTTTCTTTCTTTCTTTCTTTCTAGAAAAAGAAATACAGTTCGCAGTTCTGGTAGAGAAGTTATATATCAAGTCCACAAACGTTGTTTAGCCGAATCCGAAGCTGGGACGGCTTTTATCCGATAACAGCGATGTTTACACAAGAACAGTTGAAATGAGCGGTACGTTGTGATGTTATTTAATCAACCTCGTAATATTTGACGTATTGTATGCATTATATAACTCTCAAACGGAAAATAAAATTAAAAAATTTCGAGTTTATGTTTACGAAATGCAAAGAGGGAATTATAGCGCATTTCAGACAGTTTGATACTTTTTGTTAACTTAATGCTTATACTGACTGTATTACTCCAAATTTTTATAGAAACCTAGATAAAGTGCATAATTAACGTATTTTACGAAAAATTAAATATTATTAAATTTTTGCTAAAATTTGGATATAGGTATAAATTTAATTTCAATTTTCTAGGCAGCAGCTGACCAAGCGTTTGCATCTATTTCTGCCGAAGAGTGGAGAAATTCTTGCAGCCATATCATGAAAATAGAAAAAGAATATTATAAACGAGGGCAGACGCTATACAAACACATAGACAGACTTGTAATAAACCTGCAAGATGACAGTAGTAGTATGAGCGATTCCTCTAACCTAGACGAGGATAAGAATTTTAAAGAAGGTACGAGCCAAGATACAGAACATTTATCTGATGTTGAAGTTTTGGAAGAAAGTCTTCTGACGTCAGACTGATTAAATAATTTAATTCTTTGAATTTTGTTAGTTTTATTACTTGCTCCCTATACCTGGTAATCATCGTCATCTGAGTTTAGATAATTATTTAGGAACTCCAGGTAGCAAACAACTATGAATAAAATATGATACCAAATAAATGAATACGATATGGTGAAAAAATATCACGCGTGCAGGATTCTAACCTGCGAGGTTAGACTTAAGTACGGTCAGAATAACGGAGGGAATAACAAACTAAATATATTTTTTTAAAAAATATTCTAACTATCAAAATTATTTTTGTCGCAGTATATGGGGTTACCACATTGCACGACAGTGGCGCCCCTATTATTGTCACGACTTTCTTGCCAAGCTGTACATACGTCCATGGTTGTCACTGTCAGCAAGTTGCCAGATTAACGTCATTGTTGTTGTTTTGCGTCAATTGTGGTGTCGTGTTTTATTACCTTCACACATATCACATATTGTAAAAATAATTTCTTTTCTTTCTTCGCAATTTCGCCATTGGTACCTATCTCGTACCGTAAGTTCGGTACTGCATGCCATTTTTTTTTCTTGGTGCATAACGTGTACATAGTGATTACATTCTCTTTGTTTCGGTGTTCTTGAACACTTACATTTGAAAGATTTTACCTACCTACTTCAAAATAAATTTTGTTTTAAAATATATACCTACCTTGTTGTCAGTACAATATCTCAACGTGTTATGGAAATATTTACTATTCCTTTGTCGTTCTAATTTGCGATTTTAAGGAAAAAGCGACATGGACAGCAGGAAAGAGATGCTGAAAAAATCGCTTGGAATCAGCGAATATCCTTGGAGTTCAGGTAAGTACCTGCCTACATCACTGCGTGGTATATTATTTACATTTTTGGGTTCGATGTCGATCTAGTAACACCCCCTCTACTACGGATTAATATAAGTATAGATAATGTACAATTTAGCAATATTGCTCACGCCAATAAACCATGCAGAACAAAAACGATCGCCTTTTATTAATGCTAAAAAACACTACATAGAGCATTTTTAGAGCGTCGGTCGAATCGGTAAGGTTAAAATGCGTGATGCGCAGAAAGGCATATGTTCTAATCCCACTTCAGCCATGTACCAATAACTATTTTTAAAGTTATTTACATTAATTTGTATATTTACTTCTGCTTTTACGATGAGAACATCATGAGAAAACCTGCATATTCAGGATACTGGATGTGTAACCATGGATCCAATATGGATTGGGTTTACCTGCAAAGGTTGAGGAGATCAGATGGGAGTTGCTTTTTGTAAAAAACATGACTCACCGAATCCAGAATCCATGGTCAAAGGTATACTCATGCTCCCCTCTAGAGAGGTGAGGATGTAACCTGGACTAAAGCCAGGAAGAAGCAGACTACATTGAAAGATTTCACATTGGTATTTGTGTACTTCCTGACAGCTGCTGGTTTCATAATCCAATATTTAATTTAGTAGTAGTGTAGAGTATAAATATCATTTTGAAGCAACCCAACAATGTAGATTTTGTAGAATTATTGCAAAAAAATGATTACTGGGTTTGCTCATGTGACATTAACCACCCCTAGGATCAGTGATGTACAAAATAGTGTAAATAGTATTTGTAATACAAAATACTTTTAAATTAAGTATTTTATATACAAAATACTTTCGTGAAAGGTATTTCTAATACTAGAAACAGAATAGTTTACCCTTAACCGGTATCGTGGGGCCGCGCAGACCCCACGCGTTATATTTTTTTGAATTTCTTAAAATCTATGCATAGTACACGGTTGCCATTTTGAGTAATCTCATTACGTTGCGACACGCGGCGGGTGCCGGGCGTTCGCCGCTGAAGATTTTACCAGAGCGGAGCTACGAACCTTGCGGGGGCCGTGCGGACCCTACTATATATATAATTTTTTTCTAATACGTTGAAATACTTATGTTTGAGTTTATTTTTTCAAAGTTTATTTTATAAGAAATAAGAAAACATACAAATGTTAGGTAAAGACTTTTAAAAAAATAGTTTTTTTTTTATAGTGGTAAGAATACCAATAGGCTATTTGACAAAGTTCTAAAAACTATCTTAGGGTATTTATTTGTTTATAAGGAGTCCTACAAAAATACTTTTCTGCCTTTATTACAGCTATTATATTAAAAAATCGAAAAAGAAAATGAAATATTCAAGTATGCCGCCAAAACGCGACTTTTAGCAATATGGCGGCCATGGCATGCAGTGACGTTAATTTCGTGTAAATATCATACAAAGCTTGTTGGTGTTTCGAAAAGTTTTGATTTTCTCTTGTTTTATTTAACTTGTGCCACGTCATATGTGTGAAAATTATTAAAATGAGTTCCTATAAATGTTGTGCAGTGCCTCAGTGCACTAATACAACAATAAAATCTCCTACGAAACTGTTTTTTTCTATGCCGATGGATTTGAATATTCGCAAGAAGTGGTTTCAGATCATGATCTAAGATCAGTGGTTACCAAGATATACTTACATTGATGTTTTCACATTCCTCAGTTCGGCAGCATAGAAATCTAGATTGTCTTTGAAGAAGACAATCCAGATTTCTTCTTCCAACCATTATTGCGTCCACTTTTAGTATGTTTTGACTGTCAGCTTTCGCGGAATTGGTTTCCATTATTAAATACCTATGTTATCTGAGTAATCCTGAGCGATCAAACACTTATAAAATCCTGAAAAATAATAGCGAACACTAAGGAACGGTACGATCCACAGTCTGTTTATGGATAATTGACGTCATAATAGAAATAGCCAATTACGTTCGTTTTTAGTCACATGACAGCTGCATATAAAAACCTAATTTTCTGAGACGGATTTTGTTTAAATAATGCAATATTTTTATCTCATGTTATTACAAATCGCTCCAAAAAAATAATATTAAGACTGATGACATAAAAGAAATGCATATTTTTAATACAGTCAAATAGCCTATTTTTATAGTGGCTTCAAGACAGCGCTGTTGACCAAAAGTGTTATGGGCATGGCACCGATTATTTTTAATAAATTACCTGACAATCTTAAACAATTAAATCTACTGACATTTAAAAAAGAACTTAAATTATTATTGGCAAATGAATGTTATTATGGTATTGATAATTATTTAAATGACACCAAATTATTTTGACTACTTTTGACCTAAATACTGTTATCATTATTATTTTTTGATTTTTGTTTCTTTTTAGTTTTGCAAGTGCTTATTTTGATTTGTATTAATAATTAATTGATCTTTAATCATATTGTACGTCCAAGGAAATATTGTACGTCCATATGGGCAGGACACAGTGATACCTATAATTTTATTGTTGACCTATTTTTTTTTTTTGTTTTTACCTGTGTTTCACAATAAAGATGATTTGATTGATTTGATTTGATTTGAATACCAAAGAAAGAAAAAGAAGAAGAAAATACCAAAAAATTGACCAAATTTTGTGAATCTCTTGTAGTAAAAAAGTTAAAAGAAGTATATGAATAAAAACCTATTAATTTCATTAAACAAGCTTGTTATTTATCCTATCAAAATAATTCTTGAAAAAACTTGTAGACATTTGTATCCTAGAATCTAATTTTAATAGGTTTAATTATTAAAATTAATAATTAAATTTACGATACCAGTTAGGGGTTAAAAAATACAAATACTTTTGTAAGAAAACAACATTTGAATTTAAGATTCTTATGATAGCTCTCATAATTTTTAAATCACTAGAAAAATTTTAATCATACCCCCAAAAGAGAAGAGTCACTTAGAGAGTTTAAGTTCTCTAGGCTTATATCTTTATTATTAAGGTAATGCAGTGTTTCTAAGTCAAAAGAACTGGCAGTATACCCCATGTTATGGCCACTAGCATTCGAGGAATCTGAATCTTCTTTAAAATGTGTAATATGATTCATCCTTTGACTTTTCTTTGTATCATCACCTTCATTGTCCAAAGCCTCTTACTTTTCTTTTGCAAATCGATTTATTTTTTGTGTCTATCTTTGCATTCTTTTGGTACCCACTTCATTTAAAAATCCAAGATTGAAGTAACATAACTCACTAGGATCATTCCTGCCTTAGAAAACATTAAATTGGTTTATGTTTCAGATGATGATGATGATAATGAAACTACAATACCTCTGAATTTAGTACAGAGGGGGATAAGTGATGTGCCGCGGCCAAGTTTGGGCGAAATTCCTGGAACAAGTAGTATGTTTTGATTTCAATCACACATTTTTTTATATCATATTTTTATACCACTGTAGGGTATAAAAATGTAGCTAACATCAATATAATAAGAATAATATATAAATAAGAAGTCACAAGACTTCTCCAGTCAGAAGACCATTTTTTAAATTGATAATAGACTCGATAATAGAATTGAGATACAGATATAGTGATAGATTGCTAGCCCATCACATACAATGTTTACCCCATAGCTTTGGATGACTTACAGTCAGCATGGGAAACAAGCTTTATGGTAAAGGAAAATTTTGTTCATCTCGGACTTGTTTATACTTGACATAGACAAAAAACCTGACAACTGCGAGTCGGACTCGCTCACTAAGGATTCCCTACCGTTATCACGTTTGTCACTTATTTTTTATGTTAACATTTCTGTCTGTTTATTGTAAACAACCAAATATAACTTAAAATTTACGTTTGTTGTATGGGATTGAGTAAATAATTAACTAATTTATTGTTATTAAATTATTTATTTTGAAAGATATAAATGTATATTTAATGCTTCTACGTGTTACAGTTATTTATAGCAAATTATTGAGCAAAATAAAACGAAAATACCACGTTTATTGTATTATATTCTAGCTATCACGGGATACAGCCTAGTGACAGACAGTGGAGGCTTAGTAATAGGGTTTCGTTTTTACCTTTTAGGTACAAAAACCTAAAAATTATAAATCTCGTCTGATGCTTAGTCACTATCACAGCTTGTGGACACACACAAAAACATAGACCTATTTACACGCTTCTTGAAACTCAGTGTTACGTATACATCTATGATATCACATCTTTATTTCTTACATGGTAGACAAAGCCATTACTCTAAATAAGACTGAATAGTCATGATTGGCTGGGTAACTTAATGATAGAATTGAGATTCAGATAGTAACAGGTTGCTGGCCTCAAAGCAAAAAATCCCATATTTATAATGTTTCTCTTGATTATTAACCTTTACAATCTGCGCGGGAAGCCAAGCAGCTGGCGTACGTTCAGGTTTTTTTTTCGCTACTAGATGAGGTCATAAATTCGTTAGTTGTAATTATTGACCAGACCTTGTATAATTTTAGGTCAACCACCACCAGCAACGTTCTCCCCCTCAGATTCCCCGGCCCGTAAAGCCCAGGCCAAAATGGACAGGGAGATGTTCTGGTCGCTCATAACCAACCACCGTGCTTTAACACGGTAATTGAATGATTGTTTTTTTTTTATTAATAAGTTAATTGTCATTCAAATCATAAAAACCGGCCACGTGCGAGGTGGACTCGCACACTCGCTCCGTCCATAAACGAAATCACTTAAATACTTATCATCCTTTGGAATCATGAGACCAATTGTTCTATAATGTCATGTATTTCTCATAAATACTTGATCGATTTTATTCAATATCATTGGCAAAGATTAAGAAATGAAAACAGGCAATCAAATCTTCTCAAAAAAAATTTATCCCTTATTTTGAAGGAGTGATACCCCTAGTAATTTACTTTTCAAAGTCCATACATTAATCATGCACAATTTGGTTACGGTTAAACTGAAAATAACGTGTAAATACGTTTCTTCCTTAACGCTCAGATTAATTCGGATTATTCTGCTTCATTCGGAAAATTGGAGGCCTGGGATTAGACAAAAAGCTCTCTTACCTTGACAAGTCATCACTTTTTACTTCTATATCTTTCTATTTTTTCGGTAAACAACAGAGAAAGAGAGAGGGAAGACAAGTCATTCGCCATCGTAGGTGAGTAAACCCACTGAAAGGTTGCTCACCTCAGACATGTCAGTTCTAGGGTGAACAATGCCGGAATGCCCAATACGTTGAGCGGCTCGAGGCTCGCGGCCACAGCCCCGTCGTCGGTGGAGCGCCGCGAGCTGCGTCCGGACCGCACGTCCGCGGAAGTGCAGCGGAAGCTGGCACGGTTGAAGTCGCGGGACGAATTCGTACGGTTCACCAAGAGCCTTCAAGCCATGCGCAACAGCAGACACAACAATAACGTCTACCCCATATATGCAAGAAGTAAATCTCGTTCACTTTTCTATTATTACTACGCTTTTATTAGCTTGGGTTGTATGTATGTATGTATGTAGGTATGTATGTATGTATGTATACATACATACATACATACATATGGTCACGTCTATATCCCTTGCGGGGTAGACAGAGCCAACAGTCTTGAAAAACTGAATGGCCACGTTCAGCTATTTGGCTTAACGATAGAATTTAGATTCAACTAGTGACAGGTTGCTAGCCCATCGCCTAAAAAGAATCCCAAGTTTGTAAGCCTATCCCTTAGTCGCCTTTTACGACATCCATGGGAAAGAGATGGAGTGGTCCTATTCTTTTTTGTATTGGTGCCGGGAGTCACACGGCATGTATGTATGTAGGTATGTATGTATGTAGGTATGTATGTATGTATGTAACGGAATCTTTGAGCTTAATTTTCACTGGTTTCTGAACGTCTGATCAACTTGGAACTTTGCACACGTATTAAGGACCGATGACAATGCAATATTTTGATAAGAGTTTCTCATTATCCTTATTAAAACTGCCAGGATTAATAAATTCATTTTTAGATCCTTCGTAGGAGAGTAAGAGAGACAGAGCTAGCAATTTCCATACAAGAAACCGAGAAGTTCTGACGTATAATGAGTCCAAAAAAAATGTAATATATTTCCATATAATGTTACTATTAACCTGAGGCTTTTTTATTTCATCGCATCGCTCCATTTAGAATTACCATTAGAAACAATAGTAGAATTATGTAGTAGAATAATTTAAAACAATAAAAAATATAAAGTAATAAAACAAAAGTAATAAATGAAAATTGAACAACTAAATTTACAATAATACAAGAATAAAGTTACTACCTACAGAACTTTGCGATATTTTAATACGTATTTAACATATTAATGCAATTCTTGAATTAACATTAGGTATCTTTTGTGTTCCACGATGTCTTCAGATAAACATTGTTGCGTTCCTGGTTGTAAAGGCAGTGGAGGTATGTTTGAAATATTTTTGTTCATGTATCAATCTGCCTCTTAATCTTGTGGTTTGATTCCTGGCAAGGCCACAATCGAAAATTATTATGTTTGCTGGATAGTCAAAAATATTATTAACAGTGATTTATCACTATAAAATTCTTTTCAACTGGGTTTAACAATCATCATACATACATACATACATATAATCACGTCTATATCCCTAGCGGGGTAGACAGAGCCAACAGTCTTGTAAAGACTGATAGGCCACCTTCAGCTATTTGGCTTTAAGATAGAATTGAGATTCAAATAGTGACAGGTTGCTAGCCCATCGCCTAAAAAAGAATCATGATGATGAGAATATTATGAGATTTAATCCAATCAGGCCACATATAACTTTAAGAAAGTTAGTTGTGAAAACCGCCGGTGATGGGCGCATGGTTGCGAATGTCTTTTCTAGTAAGATAGTTATACTAGAAGTGTTAACTTCCAAAAAATAATTGTATAAAAAAACTAAAAAACTACGCGTTTTATTGCTAATTGAACTAAAAAATAGAAAATAAATAATAGTTTAAAAAAAACTAAAAAACCACGCTTTTATTGCTAATCAAACTAAAAAATAGAAAATAAAAATTAATGACAAAGGAATTCAGTAGTAGCAAGTCGAACAATCAGTTATAGTCAGTTGTAGTAGTAATTACCTCAGATTAAAATTATAACAAAATTAAATTTATTAACAAAACAATTTAAATCGGAGTAAAAAGCGTGGGGTGCATTTTACTTCATTTTCATAACTCTCTTGTCATAAATATATGCTAATAGAATAATTTTAATATTTAACTACATCAGGCACCCCACGCTTTTTACTCAGATTTAAATTGTTTTGTTAATAAATTTAATTTTGTTATAATTTTAATCTGAGGTAATTACTACTACAACTGACTATAACTGATTGTTCGACTTGCTACTACTGAATTCCTTTGTCATTAATTTTTATTTTCTATTTTTTAGTTTGATTAGCAATAAAAGCGTGGTTTTTTAGTTTTTTTTATTTTTAAGATTAATTTAAGATTATTTTTTTAAATGAAATATTTATTAAATTTATCGATTAATTCGAGAAAAGCGTGAATAATTTTGTATGGGTCTTCATTTTAATGTTGTGAGCGTCCATAAGCTGTATTATCTAACCATTAGGTTGAACCTGACGAAAGCACAATACTGAACGTGATACATAAAGATACTAAGCACATTATTTTTAACGGTACTAACGTAGTAGTGGTATAGAATACATACATGTTACAAAATATAAAGGGAGAGACATTTATTGCCTAGGAATAAAAAATTTAGACAGTCTTTGAATCTGAGTTATTCTAAGGCAGTCTTAAAAGGGTGCTAAAGAATTTAAAGTCACCTACCTATCTACAAATTAGCAATCGTAACATTTTTGAAAATGGTGATTATTGTAAATAACAATTTGTTGTCTGGGCATATGCAGGCGCATCGGCACAATCAAGGAATCCCTTGTTCAGCCACTGCCTGAACCAAGACGTGCCACTTGTGAAGACTAACGTGAGGGCCCACATTCCGAAGAGGCTTTATGCCAGCCGCCCTGATTGCAACTCACGAAATCGTAAGTTTCCAGTAATTTATTTTAAAATAGAGGGCAAATGTTTAAACCCACTGGAAAGATAGTATAATCGTATATAAACCTTAAAAAGAGATTAGTTATGAATAAGTAAAGCTAGCTTTATCTAATTCCTAATCTGACTTCAGTCAGTTACGAGAAGTACTCGTGATTCATTCAATTATTTGAATGTTAATTAGATTTTTTTAGGTTATATTAGGAAAAATATATTTTCACAAATCAGAACTTATATGTCCACTTTTTCTGATAAGTACTAGATTAAGCCATATCTAAAGGTATTAACGGGCTAGTTTTTCGGCAATATTTGATGCAATTTTATAGCCGGCCGGGATGTCGACTTCAATCGCTCAACAAAGTGCAATAATAGCAGAGTAGCCCGGCGCTAATGCCAATTACATGAAGTTGCAAGCATTCAATGTCTAGCCGGCCAGATTGCAGATGATTTTCCGCGCTTTGATTTTACTAAAATACCTATTGCCGTATGTCGTCTTTGCCCTTACGTATAGAATCTCTTGTCTCCAATATTAGCTGTAGACGCCCGTTTAAGGGTTGCAAATTTTCAACTTGCAAATCCCGTTTAATCTCCATGGGATTTCTCAAAATCCTATTAATTAATTATTATTTTTTACTCGCAAATTGAATGTAACCAACATCGAAAAATGACCTAGTTTTATTTTAAACTATGGTTCTACTTTTACGCCATAGGCTAGCAACCTGTCACTATTTGAATCTCAATTCTATCATTAAGCCAAACAGCTTAAAGTAGCCAATCAGTCTTTCAAAAACTATTGACTCTGTCTACCCCGCAAGGGAGATAGATGTGATTATATGTATGTATGTAAAATTTCATTGTTAGCGAATGTCTTATTACAGCCTACTTTCCTGGCAAATTTCATCTATTGATTCAGTAGTTTTCGAGATTTTGTGATAGTTTGAGTCAGCATCATATCAAATTTCATATATATAAAAATTTATAGATGAGAATATATAGCCGTAATATTGCTCTGTGTACGGGCAAAAATTTCTCAGCAATACAGTTGCAAGACTTTCCTAGACTACGCTTGGCAATGTGTTTCACAATACAATTGCAGCAATTGCCTATTCAGCTTTGCTGACCCGAGTTGATATGTCGGTTACTTTCGTTCGTCTATGGATCTTATTCCTGATTTGATCTCGCAGAGAAACAAGAGAAACCCTTAGCCTATTTAAGGGGCCCTCAGTTAGAGACCGCATGTCTCGGTACCGAAGGGCATCACTTAACATTGCAGGCCACTTAACATAAACTTTAACCGTGGCGACAAAACAAACTGTCATATTGCAGAGCAGCCGATGATCGCGGTGTGCGGCGGACACGGCATCAGCGGGCCGCCCCCCACTCTCAGCGTGCCGCACCAAGACCTGCCCGTCAACCCCGCCGCTAACGAGAACACGGAGACATTCAACATTGATCTTTCTGACGATGGTAATACTTTTACTTTGATTCAAATCTCAAACTTAAGGCAGTTAACCCAGTGTTAATCCCATACAGAATTGTAGACATAAGAAATAGTCGCAAGACTGGGGACCACATTTAGCTGGTTGGCTTAATTATGGATTTGAGATTTAGATATAGGTAATTAGACGTATAAGTGATTTTTTTTAATAAGTTTTAAACTAGTGAAATAGCTATCATTTGGTGTCAAATTAGTCGCTTATTTCAATAAGCCTGATAATGTTTATTTAGTTATAATACATATAATATTTACACAGAATTTGTTATACCACCGAAAAAAGGTATGCAGTCTGCGCCAACGACAGAGAGACGAGACGGCAATCCCTTCCAAGATATATCGGATGATATCATTGAAGGTTTGTTTTTCATTTATTTATTTTTTGGATTAAAAGGAAATCAACAAGACTCCACTAATAGAAATATTGAAGTAGATATCTATGTTCTATGGTTATAATTCAATAAGTGATGCAAAAAACAACGATTTCTAACCGTTGGTATTGTCCGCCAGAAATGTGTCAGGAGAGGCCGAGCGGCGCGCCGCCGGCCGTGCCGCCGCCGCCCGACGCCGTGGACGGCGCGGGCCAGCCCGCCAGCGAGGTCAGTTATGCATGCATATTATTATTTTACTTTGTATTTGGTCTGCATGAAGAAGAGGCTTTTGACTTGACCTTGACCAGCTTGTATGGAAATATTGCTGAATTTGAATTTGGATATTGCAAAAGTCAGGATCGTGGTAAGTGGAAAGATTGATTTTCTTGTCTATCCCGCCAGGAAAGAGTCGTGATTATTTGTATGTATTAGATCCGCTTGCACGTTTATTACACTGCGTCACCACTTTACGTCGACCGGAAAAACTGTTAAACTTGTAAATTATCATCTTTATCTGAAAAAACTTCTGATTTAGGTCGACTCGAATTACTTTGAAACAGCTACAAAAGACATCCCGAATGTTTTCCCGGATTGGGCTAGCCTGAACGTCTGGAAATACATAATGTGTAATAAGAAGCAGGTAGGCATTTTAAGTCTTTTTTTTGTAACTTGCAATGTGTTAAATGTTATGACTGGCCGGTGTGTTGGATATATCGATGTATGTATTTATTTTAAAATGTAGTATTGTATATAACTTATCATTTAACTCGAACTTTTTTTGGGACTAGCTCAGTCTGCTTTAGTGGCCCGAATTTATTTATGATCTATTCACTGAAATATAGGGTATTTATATTAGCTTAGAAATTAAATATATCAGCTAGTGGTTGCCCGATATTTGCCAGTTCAGTCGACAATACTACCGACTTTGAGTGAATGTTTAAGTCCTATACAATTGCTTTAATTTACAAATTTTTAATAATTTGTCCTTAGGAAGCTCTCCAGGTGGGTTCAGCTGTGCCATCAACTTCACAACAAATCATACAAAGGAAGAAACGAGATGGTAATTGTATTGTACTGTTTTCATTTGAGGATTTTTTGTACGCCCTTACATGTTTACTAAATATATTTGAATAAATTTGTTTCAGAATCTGAGGACGGCAGTGAACTGCCAAGTGTTAAAGAGTTCAATCAAGTAAGTAAGATTTAAATACTTCTTGGTTTGGCAGTAGGTATAGGTTAAGTTAGGAATATCTTTTTGTCTGGGTATTAAACTAGCCCCAATTTGTTTAAATGTAAACGTTTATTTGAATTTATAAGAGCGTGTTCTCCTTACCTAAATGGGGGAAAAATAAGGAAAGCAAACCTGTGATTCGCCTCGTATGACCGGAAGATTGGGTTGCTGAAGGGATATATAATGTTACCGCATGACAGAGCCTGCTGCGGCTGCTGGAGTGCCCGGTGTGCCTGGAGTGGATGGAGCCGCCCATCGCGCAGTGCCGGCGCGGCCACCTGGTGTGCACGGGCTGCCGCGCGCGCCTGGCCGCCTGCCCCGTGTGCCGCACCACCTTCTCGTCCGTGCGCAACCGCGCCATGGAGGGGGTACGTGTCTCTAGCTCCACCATAACGCGGCGCACCCGCGCTGCAGTACTTGAACAAAGGCGATCACTGTGATGCCGCTACGTCTGTTTTCATATTAACAGTTATCAATTTGAGGCGATTTACTTTGAACGGGACCATGGTTTGTTGATTTTGTATAACTTTTTAATTTAATATATGAAGGTATTCAACAAAATACAAATTAAATGCTGTGTACGCCTTTATCTAAATAAACAAAAGCGTACAATACTGAAAGTCTCATAAAATGGTCTCGATTTCCTCAGCTGATCCTTCTGATTTCCCTTCCGAGAGCCAATCAGTTGGCATGTCATGTAAACCCTCTAAATTGTTTGCAAGGTGTCGGAGTTGCTGCGCTACCCGTGCCGGCACGGCTGCGGGCGCGAGATGCGCCTGCGCAAGCGCGGGCCGCACGAGGCCAGCTGCCCGGCGCGCCGCTTCGCGTGCCCGGCCGCCGCCTGCCAGCACCGCGCGCCGCTGCTGCACACTGACCTCACCCACCACTTCCAGGTGCCTGTACCTACGCTCGCAATCCTGCTGAAAAATGCCAAAACAAATTCCTCCTTCCTTTCGAAACTCGACTTTAATATATTACAATAAAGCACAGAATCCTCAAATTTATATTAATCTATAATAATATTATAAAGCTGTAGAGTTTGTTTGTTTTTTTGAACGCGCTAATCTCAGAAACTACTCGTTCGAATTGAAAAAGTATTTTTGTGTTAAGTAGACCATTTACCGAGGAAGGCTTTAGGCTGTATAATATCACTACGCAACTATAAGAAGCGAAGAAATAATGGAAAATGTGAAAAAAAAAACGTGGAAAATTATTCATCCTTAAGGGCTTCAATGATGCCCAAAATAACTACTCCGAACGAACAGAGTCGCGGGAAGAAATTTATATTTAAAAATTGTGTGCTATATTGCTATACTTTAAAATCCATTTTTGAATGGTCTTCTTCCTCCTAGCTGTAGTCTTAACTTAAAAATTATTTATATGGCAAAACAACGTTTGCCGGGACAGCTATTAAAATATTAGTCTTAAATAATTTCCTAAAATTACATTTTTTTTACAGAGCAAACATTTGGATATAATGAAGATCGGTCGCAAACACAAGTTCTCCATGAAAGTGAATTCGGAACACCACGACGACTGGATCATCATGGCGCTACACGAGATGTTTCACCTGCGAGTGGACGTCGACGTGAGGAACTGGGGCGTCGTCTTCTACGTCGTCTACATTGGGCCCAAGGCCAGGGCCAAAAAGTTTATGTATAATGTAAGTTTTCTGAGACCCTGCTGATATTGTTAACGTTGGTTTTAGTCTAAAAAGGCAGTATTTTTTGGCTAAGCTTGAAGCGAAAGAAAGAATATTTAAAATTTTGGTTATGCTTTTATTTAAAAGTTTGGTTATTATACATAGTAATTTTACAAGGAGAAGATATTTTCTTCTGGTTAATAGAAACTAAACTCTTAAAACTTTCTGATTGAGCACAGAATAGACCTTACGAAGATAAGCTAATTAAATCCTTGGAAATTAACACGGGAGGCCTTAGGCAAATCTAATGTAGGTCCATATATTAAAAATTTTGTAAACAAAATGTTCCAACACTTGCAATAGTTACTTAAAGTTTATTTCAGATCACCATCAACGGCCAACACAACTCGCGAAAGCTATCTTACGCTCGCCTCACCCACAGCGATTTAGAACGCCCCTCCTTGAACGAGAATCGGCAGGACTGCTTCCATCTCACGCTGGACCAGACGGTGAATTTCCTAAGGTAAAAACAACTTTTTTTTTAAATTTACCCTAACTAGCTGACCCGCGCAACTTCGTTTGCGTGTATCCCGCTACTTCGACAAATACAGTCAACGCACCAACACATATTGGATACTAATTTTCAATTCACAATAACTTCTCTTTCCCTTAACCGCGTTTAAAATATTAAAATGTTTTTTGGTTTCTGTGACTCTTCTTTGATCGCCCCCCCTATCAGTTTTTGGAAAAAATATTTTATAGGGACGCTGCCCCCGCCGCCGCGGCCGGCCCGTACCGTGCCGCAATACTAATATCGTGATATCTCCTAAACTATATGTCTAAATAACACACTGTAAACTGCAAAAATAATCTAAATTAAATGCTCGTGATGATGAACTTACTTATTTTGATAAGGATATATGTATTATTGGTTATATCACCAGTTAAACATCACCCAACGAATTAAATGTTTTTTTAATACAGAAAAGTAGTTTTTGTGACTTAAATAAAAAAGCTGGATATATGTCATCGCGGACTTTTTTGTAGAACTAATAAAGACCAATGTTTTTGCTATACATTGTTCTTACTTGTATCCAACGGTATAAGCGGCGCACGCACAAATGCAATCTTCAATTAGATTTTTTTTCTGACTTCTTGGACATAAATCGCTATAACTCAGCTAATATAGTTTCAATGTATTTCAATTATATATAAAAACCTGTCGGAGAAAATACTATTTCTATTAGTGAAAACCGCATCAAAATCCGTTGCGTAGTTTTAAAGTTTTATGCATACGAAGGGACTACAGACAAAATGGGCGACTTTGTTTTATACTATGTAGTGATAAAGAACAGCTGGCATGACAAGATGAAAGTGGATTGGATATATCTACCTATGTTGTCTGCCATTGTATGCGACATATTATACAATTTTGTGGTTAAAACCACTTGCTAGAAATATACAAGGATTGTAGCAAACAGAAAGATGAAGTCTTGAAAAGAGAAAAGTGATTTTATATAGGTATGTCTGTAATATCTTATTATGCCCGCATAAATAACTAGTCGAAACTACAATAGAATGTAAGAAAAGAACTTTGCCTCACTGTAGTGTTAAATTTAAAAAGCTACCTTAATACTGATACCTACATACATATACATATGGTCACGACTATATCCCTTGCGGGGAAGACAGAGCCAACAGTCTTGAAAAGCCTGAATGGCCACGTTCAGCTATTTAGCTTAATGATAGAATTGAGATTCAAATAGTGACAGGTTGCTAACCCATCGCCTTAAAAAGAATCCCAAGTTGGTAAGCCTATACTTTAGTCGCCTTTTACGACATCCATGGAAAAGAGATGGAGTGGTCCTATTCTTTTTTGTATTGGTGCCGGGAACCACACGGTTAATTCTTGTATTTTCCTAGGTGTAAAAACCGGCATTGCGATCCTGATAAATATTTGGACTTCAACGTAGAGATAGCAAAAACAGAAGACGACGAGGAAAACAAAGAATCTCAAGAGACTTAATTGCACATAATGAAAACGGGCAAAATGCGGAAAACAGGGAAACACATTTATGCGTTTGCTATTGTGCCATTGCTCACTGAAAATCCTTTGTTAATTTTTTTTGTTTTTCGTTAAGCCAGCAATATACAGATATTTCGTATGTGTGGTGGTGACTTCAAACAATTAATTGTCAAATCTATCAAAATACCAGATACCTGTTAGAATTGGTATCATGTAAATAAATTTTAGCCTGCAGGTCGAATATATCGAATCTTAAAGTAAATGGTATTTAATGATAGGTAACAATCATTGTTTGTGAGACTGAAAGATAGTTCAAACGGATTTATTTTCCGAATTATAGATGCATATTATTATATTACACTTGCCTGCGGCACATCTCTACATTTTCAAGGGACAGTCCTAAGCATTGGAATGTCTAGATATTTTAAGTTTATTATTACTAAGTTAATTTTAAGGTTTAAAGTCGTGAATGATCCTTGTGCAGAGAACAGTACGGCGAATCTGATTGTAGTTGCTAGAAACCATCGATAAAACTTGTATGGAAATCATAAACTTTCTGCGACAGGGGCGCTCAGTAAAATTCCATACAATTAACTTACAATAATCGCTAATGATTAGAGTAAGAAATACCTTGGTAGCCATCAATAGCTGTTTAAAATAGTCACGTTAATTGATCTCTTGATGTGTGATGTATGACTGAAGTCATAGTTGTAACTACCGCCTGTATTAGGTCCGTATTAAATAAGATCAACTTTTCCCAATAAACTTATCAAAAACAATAGAAAATTCTCATAGTCCTCTTAGCGTTTATGTAACGATTTAGTTTCCATTACAGAAAAAATTTAATTGTTGTGCTTGATCTTATACAGTACGTCGTTATCATTATGTAATGACGGTATTTCCTCGAAAGAAATAATTTTCGGTGGCGCTGACTGTCACCTTATTCATTTATACCTAGACCAATCCGTATATTTTGAAAGCTGCCATGTAAATGTTTAACATTTTATGAAAATGAACTTTTAAATATGTCGTTAAAAAATGTTTTGAAGATTGTATAATCACATTTTTCTACCAACATTGTTAGTTATTAAGTGCTTTTATGTCTAAAATGTGTTAGATTTTTAATAATTGTAATAATTTGTGATCAGTTACGTAGAACGTTACGTAACACATTGTTGGTGCTTGACAAAAGTTATTACCACGTTATCAGTTTCAAATATTGAATCGATTTTAATCGCTTTACAGTCCAACACTAAGTGGTCTGTCAGATTTAAAATTAATGGTGGGACAAGGTATAATTATCTTACAAAATTAACTTTAAAATTAATCTGGATATAATTATAATGCATTTTTAAAACATCTAGTCTCTTTCAGGTAATGTATTGTTTTTATTTGTAAATTGACAAAAGACAGTGTATTCGTAGAGTATTAAATTATTTCTAGTTATTTGTTAATAATAAGAATCACACATGCCTTCCAGTGTATAGGTATAAAACTGTTTATGTTGATAATAGTTTCTTGTTTATACATCAAATTGTATAAAGCTCGTACAAGTTACTGACTGCGTGGTAAGATTCTATCAGGAATACCTACTTATCAACCGTTTCCATTAAACACAAGGATAACATGACGATTTCGGACTTTTTACACAAATCAAACGTTATTAGAGTTGTCTAATATCTTTGAATGGTTCTACTGACGTTTGTCTCCAAGTTGTACGAATGTTAATAATCACGTTAAGTCACCTCCAGAAAAGTTGACCCACTATGGTTTGGTTTTTATGAACAGGAGATCATGTTTCTGTATTATTGTTGTTTATAATCAAGAAAAGTAATTTGTTTTGGTATTCAATTAATGATATGCTTACATCTACCAATAGAAAGAGCCTGTCCTTTTTAAAGTCAAAGTTGCTCCATTCACTGAGCCTTGTCAAGATAAGACTGACAAAATGTAAATGGCATACTCTTTCTTCGATTATCAATCGTGAAAATAAAATCGCGTTAGTACAAATTTTATAGAGATGATGTACCAGGCTTTGTCTCAGATTTAACTCCCAATTCTTAAATTATATATACATAAATCACTTTTCTTGAATATAATTTGTTTCATTAGAATAGTGTCAAACAAACAAAATCATGCATGAAAAGTATAAATTGAATTAATAAAACGAGATAAATGTCATTGTTTTTTTTTATTATTTAGTTAAATAACCAAGTTATCTTAATGCTATATACAATGATAATGTACATTTTGATCATACATTTCTAATACACTTTTATTGTCACTAAACTAACAGTGCCTTATGTTTTTTTCGAATTTTACAATGATCTGCAACCTCTATAGCACCTTACTAAATATCAAGGCATCAATTTCATCGAATAAGTCATCAGTAAACTTTAATACATAAACCAAGATGAATTGAAGAACCTCATTTATTATTTCATTATTCAAAGAAAGTATTTGCATGCAGCGAAGAGCCACTTATTGTATTTCAATGAATTTATTTATAAAAACCTTTTGGATCGGTTCTTGATTTAGTTTATTATAATTTAAGGGAAAAATTAACAAAGTACAAAATTTCCTTTTTCGAAATGTTTTAGGTAGTAACGTCGTAACTCTATGATATTTAAAAATGTCAAAGGTAGGCAATATTTTACCCAGTAGCCACACATTTTACAAAATTAAAAAAAATATATGTCGGTTTTTTTTTTCTAGTAGAAGTCAAGTAACACTTGGAATGGATGCTCCATTTCTTCCATTTAGCAATAAGTTTATTAGATTTGTAGGACACGTGCAGTAATTTAAAAAAGAGAATTCTGATACTGCACATTTTAACTGGTTCCTCATTTAAAGATGCTAGGGCAAATAGATTTCTCTAAATCAATAAATATCTATATAATTCTAATTGTAAGTACAACTAATAAAAAATCCTGCCACAAAAATGTACATAAGAGACGAAATAGTTCTTATTTTTTCCTAACAAATTAAAGAGATTACGAAGAAATCGAAAGAAAGATACTGAATAATTCTATATCAGTGGATCCTATATACACAATAGGGATGTGGACTGTACTCAAATAAGTATAAAATTTTACCACGAAAAGGTAGTTTCTATAGTAAAAATAATAAAAAACACAATATTTTCCTCAATAAACAAGGGATTATTTTTTCATTTAATAAAATGTAATTAAATATTTCACCCTCAAGTCACGTGACAATGAATACCAATCAAAATGCGTGATGTCACGCGTTGCAATACAAGAATTTTCGCTGTCAAATACTATGGTGTTTGTTGATATTTGGATCATATTATTACCGTGATAACCGTCCGATTATCTTAGCCACGGAAATACTTTGTGTAGAATGAGTCTGTTCTTTTTCTCTTTCACATTCCGCTATTGATTCCAATCTTTGTCTTTTAACTGCTAATAGTCGAGTTGTTATGTTTTCGGTTCGTCTTTTCTATCGGGTTGACATGCAAACTTTCTTGGCACACAACCTGCTCTCAGTTTGATCTGGGATACTGTGCCCATCAAATGATATTCTGGATAATTCTCCATATCATTGGCAACTATAATGCAACTACGAAACATTGTTTACTTTATTTCTAACCTAAAAATTCGAGTTTTCGTCTTTGAAAACTTGAAGAGTTAAATTATTTTAATACAAGTAAATGTAACAAATATTATCAAACTTACATCAAAATGATCCTCACAGAAATACATTTTACTTTGTGTAGATACAAGTGCCGGATCCCGACGGGCTAATTGAAGCCAATTTTTCAGCATCGTTTTTGTACGTGGAATCACGTTCCACGTAATACATAAACAGTTTTTCAGGTGCTTTAATAGTTGTACTTTTACACTGCGGCACCGCACAATATTTATAAAATTTTGAATTCATATTATTATCACACAACTATTCATTACATACAACTTCGACAATATTTTATAACGCGTGACGTCACAGCGGCCGTTTGACAGGTATCCGCGTTTTAGCGCGAAATTTTAAATGGAATTTAAAAAAAAATGTTTTTAAAGGTATAACTTCAAATAAAAAAATAATTATAAATAGTTTGGGTTATATTTGGTACTTATGCATGGTTTTAAACACTTTCCCAAAAATAGTCCACATCCCTATTGTATTAAGCAGAATTATTCTAAGTATGTGTATGCCTTTATGAGCAGTCAGAAACTATCCAAAAAGGCTCGACTGGCTGTGCAGAGGGGCGTGTTGGTCGCGACATTAATGTACGGGAGTGAAAGTTGGGTATGGCAAAAGAAGCACGAAAGAAAGGAAGAATAAATGCAGTGGAAATGAGAGCGTTAAGGAGTATATTGGGTGTGAAATTGAGTGACCGGATAAGGGAATGTTGTGATGTGAAAGAAGATGTAGTTACAGGAATAGAAAAGGGTATGTTGAGGTGGTTCGGTCATGTGGAGAGGATGAATGAAAACAAGTTGACTAAGCAGATATACATAGAGAGTGTGGAGGGAAAGGTCGGAGTGGGAAGACCTAGACGAACATATCTTGATCAAATTAAGGACGTCCTGGTAAAGGGTCACGTCAAAAGTACCCGAAACCGCCGAGCTTGCATGAAGAGAGTTATGAATGTGGATGAAGCAAAGGAAAATATGCAGAGATCGTGGCAAGTGGAAAGAGGTAGTCTCTGCCTACCCCTCCGGGAAAGAGGCGTGATTTTATGTATATTATTTTATGTATGTGTATGTCTCTGGTTTTTATTTTATTATGCAGAACGTCATAAATGAAGTGCCAAATAAAATGTGTTCTAAAAACCAAAGTTACTTTGTTTCTTTGCTGCAGTTATTTTTATACACTGGTTACTTTATGATTTTGATACAATTTGATAATAATGAATACAAATTGACTAACAATTTTCACACTTTGGAATTTCATACGATTTTCAGTAGTTTTAACTAAACATGTTCAAAATCAAAACAAAATCAAATACATAGTTTATCGTTTTCCAGGTAACACTTAAGTAAAATATTCCGATTGAGGAGATGATTTGATATAGATCAAACTTACTGAAAGAAGACTAAACAGAAGTGGCTTATTACGATACTTTACGGACATAAACTCGGAAGTATATATGAAGAACAATTCAACATATAAAATCACATAAATAGAAAAAATAAAGTCATGTAGAATGGTATCTACTTAATATTGACACAAGCTGGCTAAGTATACACATGAAATATTTACAATAATTTGTATCGAGAACGATTTTTCGGACTCGACTGACTCGAATGGCTCTTCCGTCGGATATCCGTGGAAACTTTGTTTGTGCGATTTAGCATGCTCGCTGTTATTTGCCGCTGGACTTGCATACCTCGCTGTCATTGGCTAACAGCGGGTGCCGTAGAGCTGTCGCCACATATTAAGCAACTAGTTGCCGCGACGCCATCGTCTGTCGCGCGTACTCCGTGCCGATGAGTCCCCGACACGCCAATGAGAACTCTTGCACTGACGCCAGTAGCCTTCGCTTGCTGCTCTTTTCTCTGTGAATTTTTTTAACTGTTGTAAGTTTTTGATATTTAGTATTTAGGAACGTTAGTACCTACGTTGCCACGTCCAAAAAAACAGGCCAATGTTCGCTAGCTAAGTTTGTTGGTATGTTTATTGAGCATATCGCCATTTTTTGTACTATAGAAGTGTGAAGGGAAGCCGAGTTCGGCCCCGAAGTTCAGCAATAGTGTAGTTGTAACTTCTTATCCTGACGTTTATCCCGGTTAACGAGGAGCCTTTTTGACTATGATTTCTGATTAGGTAAGTCAGATTTTTACACGACGCTAGTCGCGTCTGAATCCGCAATGTATCCTATACGACGATATTTAATAGTAGAGCAATATTTATTTTATTAAATATATATAATTGCGTTCTCGAAAACTACTAACGATTTTGTTGTTATTGTACACGGGGGTAAAAAAATCGATCTAGCTTGGTCACAACCAGGAAATTTCAAAAATCAAAAATAATTTTCTCATAAAAGATGGTCGGTTGAGACAGGTAATTTGGGCGTCGCGACCGCTTTACTGATGGCACAATGGTCAAAGCAATCGGTTTTCAAGTCGGAGTGTTCGTGTTCGGCATCCCTGGCAACGAATAGATTTTTTTTGTTTTACTGTATTTTTTGGTGGTTTTTGATATGTGTTTTTTTACGTTTCGGTTCACCAGGTACTGTATGTAAATGGCGCACATAAATGAACGTGCCTTCTCAATTAGACGCCATTTACGACATCCATGTAAAATAGATGGGGTCTTAATTTATTAAATTGCGGGAACCACTGCACGGCGGAAGTTGTATATAGGGAATGATTTGAAGAAAGTAGGGATGAATTGGCATCATATTTATAAGGAAGCGTAAGTACTCGTCGCCGTAGGTTATTCCACTAAAGCTTTGATATAAGAGCGTAGTGTTGTAGTAGTAGCATCTCACTTGAGCACGCTAGCGATGAACTTGTGCTTGTGTTCGTCGGTGGCGTGGTGCGTGGGGAAGCCGGGCTGCGCCAGCGCGGCCCGCAGCCAGCCCGCCAGCCCGGCGCCGCGCCACGCCGCGCAGTTCAGCGCCAGCAGCAGCTCCGTCAGCGGCTCCATCTGGCTACGAGGTGTCAGACCACCTGTAAACATTACACATATAATAAGCTTTACTATTGTTAACTATACATTTTCCTGTCCTACTGGAAGAAATTTACTTGTAAATATGTTGCTACATATTTACAAGTAAATTTCTTTAGACAAAGTTTCTCCTTAGTGTAAGTTTTAGTTGTATTTTTCCCCCTTGATGTACATAAATAAATATCACCAGTCACACGGACAGCAATTAGTGTTGCTGCATGCCACAGCTAGCCGTTACCATTGTTACCATCAGTCGGGCGGTGTTGCAGTGTAGCAAATGCACGTTCCAACATCATTCTACAATGAGCGAACTCCCGCAGCTATATTTGTAAAGAGAAGGCACCCATTGTTTTTGCCGTTCTATCTAATGTGAGTGAATCCTACTAATATTATGATTGCGAAAGTTTGTATGTCAGGATGTCAGTATGGATGTTTGTTACTCTTTCACGCAAAAACTATTGAACTGAATCCGATGAAATTTGGTACATAGGTAGCTGAAGACCCAGAATGACATATAGGCTTTTTATCCCGTTGGATTTAGTTGACGCGGAGGAAGTCGCGGACGGTCCCTGGTGGCGTCACCTATGCAGCGCAGCGCGGCGGCGGTGAGCTGGTCGGCGCGCGGCTGCAGCGCGGCGGGGCTCTGCGCCGCCAGCGCCGCCAGCCAGCTGCACGCCGCCCGCGCCGCCTGCGCCTCCCACGTGCGCACGCAGTTGCAGCCTGCAAATGCACATGTTGACTCAGCCTCGACGCTAGTTGACACTTGTGTGACGAGATACGAGTACTAGCTTCTTAATATTTTATAATAAATACTTATGCAGACAAACATTCAAGACCCAGGCCAATCAGAGAAAGTTCGTTTCTCATCAAGCCCTGACCGGGATTCGAACCCGGGACCTCGGGTGTCACAGACAAGTGCATTACCGCTGCGCCACAGACGCCGTCACAAAGAGAAATTAAGCCATCGTAAGTCATATGTTTTCCGTGGATACAGTCTAATGTTTATTTATTACAAATAGTAATAGCAGCGCGCCAATCGGCAATCTGACCCAAGTCCACCAGGTCCGGCAGCAGCTCCGCGACACAGTCCACGAAGTGCGGCTTCTTCCTGGTGACGGTGAGCAGCAGCGCGAACAGGGCGTCGGCCACGTCGGGCGCGGCGCCCACGTCGGGCGCCACGCGCGCCGCCGCCAGCGCGCACGCCGCGCGCAGCAGCTCCGGGCAGCCCGCCCACTCGCTGCCCACCATTATCACCATCTATGGGATAACACCACTTTATACACAAACTGCTCATTTCTGGATAAAAAATATACTAAGTTTATGTCATTCCACTTATATTTTAGCCGAGTACTAAAATTAATCCAAATCCGTTAAATATGTTAGTCGTGTTTATTTTTATTGTTCAGAAATGTTCAAAAATAGTACATAGTATAAGTAATGCGACGATAGTGCATATTGCTTTCCCATAATAAATCCAACATGCAGTCCATAACTGTTAGTGATTTATTATTACGCCTTGATGAACAAAAACTGGCACCAATTAGTAAATTTTAACCAAATTTCAAACTACCCAAATAGTAAATACATTTACCAATTTGACAGAATCGAGCCCGGCGGCACACACGTTAGCGTTGAGTGCGATGACTGTAAGCTGCGCTAATTCCGGCGCGAACGGCAGGCAGTCGCCCATCAGCGACGACAGCGCCTGCTTCACGATGTGGAACAGCGGCTGAAAATATTTTACGTGAATCAATACCTGCCTGGAAAAACAATGCAAAACAAAACATGATAAAATTACTTTGAATGATCTTTGGTTGAGCCCTCACTTCTCTGGAAAAGAGCCCGTCTTCACCTGTGACTCGTTCTTACCAAACGACCCCTGACTAGCAGCCTTGCAATCTTATTGGGGATCCCAACACATATTTGAAGCTGAAAGCAGCGCCGCCAGCTAGCTGGTGCAGCAGCCGTACCTCGGCCAGCTGCGGCTGCGCGGCGAAGGCGGGCAGCGCGGGGTGCAGCGTGCGCAGCAGCAGCGCGGCCAGCGCCGGGGACTCCGCCAGCGCGCTCAGCAGTGCGCCCGCGCACTCCGCCGCTCCGTTCGCGGCCTGCATGGGGTTCTGGGCCTGTAATCAGAAAAAATATTAAATATATCTTTACTGTAAATCATAGTGTTTTCACTATGATTTACAGTAAAGATGAGAAAAAACTACAATGTGTTATCTGCGATAATAAAAACTATTTCGCATGTGACAAAGAAGAATAAGTAATTTCATATTGAGTTATCAACTAGCGACCTACATGTCACTCGAAATTTCAATCAGTAAGCCAAACGTTTTTTGTAGTCTCTATAGAGTTGTTCTGGATACATCTATATCCAAAATACGTCCTCATTTCTGGAGAGCAGTCCGAGTTGCTAAGGTATATAACCTCGATTCTTAGTCTTGGTGATAACGAATAATTTCCGTGCAGTAACCTGTAGCGCGAGCTCGTCCCGCAGCTGCACGGCTAGCGGCTGCAGCAGGCGCGCGGCGGCGGGCAGCGCGGCCGCCACCAGCGCCGAACCCGCGGCAGCGGCCAGTTGTCGCCGCGTCCAAGCGTCCCCCGATCGACTGGCGCTGCTCTGTTACCGTACAAAAAAAATTATAATTCAAGGCTTTGAACATTACAACAAGAAAACACATTTCATCTACTTGCGCATTGGTACAAAATCACGTACATAAAAAAGCATCTAACGTCAATTTTTCATAAAAGCAACGGACTATAACAACTTTATCTTTTAACAACAAATAAAAAATTTGGTGGCATGGTGCCTTAAGCAGCTCTTGACAAATTTTGGAACGTTCTTTCGTGAACGTGTTTGACGTACTTTCGAGAATCAGGTACCGAACGCTAAAAACTTTAATGGCGGGTCCGAAACTTTAAATAAAACACGTGCAGCGGCCGGCTGACACATTAAGAGTTACTCGCTAGGAGAAAGAAAGAGATGGCAATACCCGCGCGCAGTGCACGATGTCCTCCGCGAGCGCGGCGGCGGGCCCGCTGCAGTCGGCGCACAGCTTGCGCAGCGCGTGCGCGGCCGCGGCCGGGCTGCGGGCCAGCGCCGCGCCCGCCGCCGACACGCACTCCGCCGCCAGCGACCCGCCGCCCAGCGAGCTCAGTAGGGCGCCGTAACCGCCTGGAAATATCCTTGGGTTTTACTTTTCATTCTAACCACAAATTTGTTTTCAAATGTTCAAATCAAAATGATTATATAAGTTGCATTGAGAGTTAAAGCATGAAACTTAAAAAAAAGTATTCGTGCTTAACTATGATACTCGTAGTTTGTAAATTTATGTCGATAGATTAGACCAGTCTACACAGAGCTCAATATCTTCACGCAATCTCACTAAGTCAGTCAAGACCACAAGCTGCGGACCAACCAGAGACGACCTATGCCAACCAACAGCTACTCACCGAGACAGTCCAGTGCCGTCGCTAGCATCGGCGAGGCGGGCGCGGTGCGGGCCACGTGCACGGCGGCCCGCAGCAGTGAGAGCAGCGCGGGCGGCGGGCGCGTGCTCTGCGCGTCCGCCAGCGCCAGCACCGCGTGCAGCGCCGCCTCGCGACGGGAATCAGACTGCGCCGCCGACCAATCACACTCCACCACAGACCAACAATCCTCGCCTAGGATGCCGTAGCAGTACATCTGCAGAACATAAGAAATACGAAGTTTATAGTGTCGATGGTCGAACAGTTTCCGTACCCAACTAAAAATATTAAAAATATATTTGGGAACATGCGCGTTCAGATTTTACCGCGGTCACCTTGAGTAGACCTGCACAGTAACTGAATGTGTTAAATCGATGTCAAACTACAGTTTGCTTTAATTTGTAAAGTGTATTGTACAAGCTGTCAGCATAAATCTCCGTTCCACCTTACTTCAAATACACGCACACGCAAAAAGGGTCTGTTTGCCGAAGTGTAATCAGTCCTTGCAACAAGAAAATACTCTTTTACTAGGAACAGAGGTAGACATACCACGGTATCAGCTATGTCCTGCCGGTAACACCTAAGCAGTTCCTGATCGTCCCAGGACATGGAGTCTCCGAGCATCTCAGACTTGCTGACCAGCGTGGTAAGTAGACGCGAGAACACCTGCCGCCACATCGGGTGTGGCTTTTCAGACTTAGCGGTATATAGCACTTGATCCTGAAATAAAATTTTCAGTTTAATAAAAGAAAAACACAACAATTAAAATAGAATTATTTTAAATACTTAAAAAATTGGAATTATTGGCGATTAGAAATAGTCTTTCGAATTTATATATAACATATAAATTCGAAAGACTATCTCTAATCATTTTTAATTGAATAGGTATATCTACACTACAAAATGAGCAAATAGCCTTAAGTCATACGAAATTTGAGAAGACGAACAGACGAACTTTATGTATCATCTAAAAACCCATATTTTCAAGGAATACCCACTTGTAGCGTGTACCAGAATCCAAAGACGAGATTGGAGCGTGTTTCGTGTATCGGGTAATGTCCGGGGGCGCCCTGGGCAGCCAATAGTATCTCAATCAGTTGGCGGGCCGCCTCGGCGCCTTGCCTCACGTTATCGGGGGCTTTGCCACCTTAAAATTGAATTTAAATAACATGATTTATAAAACTGAGAGGAGCAGGGATTAAATATAAATTAACCTAATATTACAAAAAAAAATTTTCATATTCAATATTAATTAAAATTTTATAAAAATATTTCAAAAATAAATTTACTTCGAGAATACTATACATATTGAAGTGTTAGAGGGTGAAGGCGAACTTTTGTGAGAAACAATCACTTTGAGAGACTGAAATTTTAACTTTTAATAAATAGCCAAATAAAAATCATCACGTTATCATCATACGTCACGGGGTAGACAAAGCCTAGAAAGCTCGAAGGTCATGTGTAACTTTTGTAAATGAATATGAGATACATTCAAATTACCTTCTGCACTTTCCGCAGCCATCACTATGCTTTGTGCGTGGCATTCCCCAAGAGCAACACAACACGTTATAAATGCGGACAATAATTCCTGGAAGAAAAAAATGTGTGTGAAATTATTTAATAATACTATGGGGCTGGTAGAAGTTCTAGAAAAAAAAATATTGACAGTTTATCGCTATTTCCATATAGGTACTTACCTATTCCAATCCCAACCAATGAAACCAACTGGAAACAAATCAAATATTTCGCGGCTGCAGCGCGGCGGCGGGCTGACGATCCGCCTGCTGGCTGGCATCGTGTAGGTGAGAGTGCTGTACCCACCTCGTTAATAGAGTTGGCCACGTTGTCTCTGGTCACGAGCGGGCAGCCGAGCGCCACCAGCTCGGCCAGCAACTGCAGCGCGGCGGCGGGGTGACGATCCGCCTGCTGGCTGGCCGCTGCGGCCCGCACCGCAGATAGGCTGGCTTCACAAGCGTCTAGCGCGCTGTCGCTCACAGCCTCGTTGCTCCTGCAAACAACTCTGATCAAGTCTAAGCAGCTAAGGATCGGAAAACATTAGACGCACCGCGTTTTGAGACGACAGGCGTGCAGCTTATGGCCAAAATGCCGTCGATCATAGGGACAATGAAAAGAATTTGTAGAGAGTCAAGAAGAATTGTAATGCTGAAGACATAAAGCGAAAGCAGGTATGCTCACGTGAACGGGGTAACCTTGTAACTTACATGTATAATACTTTGACGACCATCAGCAAGGCCCGGCACAATGGAAGGAGGTCGGGCAGCGCTCCGCCTCCCGACTCAGGCGAGTCCTCGCCGCCCAAAGTCAGCCAGTTGCCGGCACATGTGGCGGCACTAAGCCACGCCTGCACCGCTTCTTCTGGAGGGCCGTCGGAACCAAAATCCCTGTTAATTTTTTCTTGATTATTATTTATATTTCTATAGCTTATTTGTCGAATCCAAGAATCTAAGATAGATTACCGAACATAACGATTGATCCAATAACGAATAACTCATGTTACTGACCTATCGTTATATGTGGTTTTAAGAAGACAAGATGATAATTCGATTGTTCAACCCCATAGTTCATACCACCTTTTAAATTCTGGTTTTCCTAGTGTACAGAATTTTGGGTTACATAATGTGGTTTACTCATGAAATGTCAGTAGCTGGCACACGTCGTGGTATTAAGCCACGCCTGCACTGCTTCTTCTGGGGGGCCATCGGCGGCAAAATTATGGATAAGATTGATCTAGTCTTAATTAATGATTTATGGTTAATTATGTCGATTTTTAGGTGTCAAGATGCTGGTTCGATTGTTCTACCCAATAAGCACTAGGTTTCATTTTTGAGTCACATAATGTAGATTTTTAAAAGTGATGAGGTATCACCTCTAAGTGCCGTGTGGCACCATTACAAAATAAAAATAGAATAGGACCACTCCATCTCTTTCCCATGGATTTAGTAAAAGGCGACTAAGGGATATGCTTAAACTTGGGATTCTTCTTTTAGGGGACAGGCTAGCAACCTGTCACTATTTGAATCTCAATTCTTACATTAAGCTAAACAGCTGAATGTGGCCTAGCAGTCTTTTTAAGACTGTTGGCTCTGTCTACCCCGCAAGGGATATAGGCGTGACCATATGTATGTATGTATGTATGTAATAATTATTAAAGTTTTATAGAGGTTGATTTAATAATTATTGATTGTAATGATAATTTCATAGTACAGTAAATTGTAAATTATATTATTAATCCAGCCTTATTAAGCGAATGTTCGGTCCTAATTTAAATTCAAAATTTTAATAAGACTAATTTAACTCCTTCTATCTTGCATTAGTACAAAATAACATTAGTATATTATTAGTACAAAATACTTATTCCTTTAAACCATCTACATAAAATTAAAATAAATAAATATATACGGGGCAGATTACACAGATTGAGTAAGCCTCGATGTAAGTTCAAGACTTCTGTGAAAGTATATAAAAATCTGATCAAAACAAACTTGATTAAGTTACCTATACTATGATTTGTTACTATATTTTAGTGTTAGTGTAGAATTGATTATACTTAAAAGATAACAAAAAACGTACTGATATGCAGTTTGCAAATACCGCAACATGTCATCTAGAACCATAGGGCAGGCCTGCTGTAGAGCTGTTCTATTTTTAGCCCGAAGTGCTGATCCCATTGTCATGCTGTTATACTGAAACAAAAAATTTCACAAAATTATTTCAACATAATACTATTGTCAAGCTATTATACTGTAAGAATAAAAGTTACACAATCATAGCCCATACACATTAATTTATTAACACCAGATGTGACAACATCAGTGGATTAGTAGTATGGATTAGAGTTGTTCTTAGTCAGGTTATAATTACACGAAGTGACTACTGTCTAAAATTGGATTATATGTATAAATTAAAAATACCTATTTCTATAGGCCCACAGTCTCACTCCAAAGTGTGAAAGACAAACTAATTAGTCTGTTTATTTAAATCAAACTTATTGCAATAATGCACACTATCCTTAAATATAAAACTCTGCTTATTGTAACAGAGCATTAAATTAGAAAGATCCATTTTTTTGATGGTATGTATCTCTAATAAGTGACTGTCGGCTTCATATAATATGTACCTTCCTCAAAAAACCCTCTATCCAAACTTCCAAACAAAATCTAGAAAATAGAAAAGTAGTATAAAACTAATCAAAAAAAAATTCTACAGTATCTACTCACTTCCTCAGGTATTACTGTGAGAACTTCAAGTAGTAGGGCCGTATTCTCCGCTGATGAAAGCGGCCTTAATATAGTGGCAAGATCAACTGTTCCTTGTTGCAGTATAAATGCAGCAAGCTGTAAAAAATATTTGTTTTGTTCCTTGTTAACACATACATAAAATCATGCCTCTATCCCGATGGGATAGGCAGAGACTACATCCTTCCATTTGTTTAGCTTTTGTATACACTTTTTCTTACACATAACAATTTTGAAATAGCCAATTTTTGGTTTTTCAGCAAAAAAACCTTTGTCATATACATAGTAGATACATATAATCACGTCTATATCCCTTGCAGGGTGGAAAGCCAACAGTTTCACAAAGACTGAAAGGTTATAGTCAGTTGTTTGGCTTAATAATAAAATTTAGATTCAAATATTATTTAGTGATATGAATGAAGAATCCCATATAAATGAAAACTAGCTGATCCATCACCAAAAAGAAAAATCCCAAATTTGTAAGCCTATTCCTTGTTGTTTCATTTAATTATATTGCTGGCAATCATAAAATATTAAATAATATGGATATTTTAAAGTAAAATTATTTTATTTTTAACTATGAGGAGCAATACAAAAAAGTTGATGCTCACTGTTGTGATTAAATTTTGAAAGTAGCATTCAATAGATCAATTTAAGCTAAAAACGAAGAGATTAATTTAGAAATAGCTACAATGAAAAAACAAGCATTGGTGGTTGAATGGGTGCCTGGTAAAAATGTGTTATAACTAATATAATACAGGTTAAGTTTACTTGCAAAGGTTGTAAAAACCTGACTCGCCCAATCTAGGACCTCTAGGTATACTCTGGTCCCCAGAGTGCTTAGGATTCAATTGGGTCAAAAGTGGAAGTGGACCATTAATAAAAAAATAATTTATTACTTACACTGATGCAAAGTCTATTAGTAACTATCTTTGGGCCATTGGAATATGTAAATATTGATTGCAGTATTTTTTCTTTTAACTCATCATAACTTTCCTGTGGTAATTCACTCCAACAACGTAATATTTTGGTGTGCAGAGTAGTTGCAGCATAGAATTGGACCTCTGTGCCCTGAAATAAATACTCACTCTTTTTGTCCTTTGTTAATATGTTGAATATGATTAGTATAAAACAAAAAGCAACACACTCACAGGAAAATAGTAAGACAAAGCAAAATATTGTTAAACCCTTATTATTATAAAATTTAAATTACAAAACATAATATTATCAGAACTGTTTAACTGAAAGGTTTACATTCCTAGTTTATTCTAAAGAAAGTTTGACTGATATGCTTGTCCCATAAATTAAAGGTATATTATGACATGAGCCTTATATATCTGTGGTTATAAAATGATATTATACCTTTGTAGGTTGAAGTAATTCCCAAACAAACTTCCAGGCTTCAGGTGCTCTTTGGGCAGACGTAAGCCAAGCGTGAGCTTTAGCTCTTTCAGCCTGCTCTCCATTATAGAATACAGCTACGGCATATTCTAAGTTTTGAGCCGAGTAATCCATTACAGCAGGTAGTTTCTTTTTATAGGACTACTTTGAACATAGTTAATGCACTACAATCAAATGCCTGAATGCGTAAATTGGTAATTACTCTCGTAATTTTAGAACTATCTCTAGGCATAAAATTAAAGGAAAATATTGCGTCCACGAAACTAAATTACCAAGAGCAATCACAAACTAAATAGAGATACCTACTACTATTTATGTATACTGCAATAGGTATACTGTGCTTTGCAAACATAGGTATTTCTTCTCATGTCAAAAATGTCAAAATTCACAATGTCAAACAAAGTCAGAGCAAGCAGTATTGCCAACACGATTATATAATGTAGGACCATGGACGTAGATAGTGTTACTTATCTACAGAACTAAGTAGGTACTCGAAACAAAAAAGAGCCGGACGAGATAAATAAAACAGGCCATCTGGCGCTCTTGGGCGTTGGTAGTAAGAACTTACGTAGGTATGAAATGACAATTCCGGGTCTTAAACGCCACCTTTTGTTGTTCTTAATAGAGAAGGCACTGCAGAATAATGATATATTTTCTCCTTGTTGCACGTTATTCACGCCAAATTAAATGATTGCATTTTATTTCAACAAAATAGTAAACAACGCTGGTGTCTATTTACCGACTCACCATCGGTCAACACGTGACCTTTCTCCTATACTGTATCCAGGTAGGAGCGTCCAGCGAGCGGTTTGACTAAAATAAACTTTTAAAGTAATTTACGGATAAATAATCCTATAAATAAAATACACCCACACATACATATCATCACGTTTATGTCCCTTGCGGGGTAGACAGAGACAGCACTCTTAAGATTTATAGGCCACGATCAGCTGTTTGGCCTATTGACAGAGTTGATACTCAAATAGTGACAGTTCCCAGCCCATCGCATAAAATAAGAATTTCAAGTTTATCAGCCTATCCTTTATCTTCGTCGTCACGTCACCTTTTACGAAATCCAAGGGAAGAGATGAAGTACCTAATCTTACTCTTTTTTCTATTTGTGCCGGTACCGGTTCGACACCAATACAGCTTATATTCGTTTGGTTAAAGAAATACTTCGAGTGTTTTTAAGTTGAACACACGATTGTGTTCCTTATTCTAATTACATTAAATTTTTATTTTTTATTTTTTGGGGAGCTATTTAATCAAAAGTGTTAGAAGTACGGGTAGGAGTAACAGGGCGCTCGTCTTAATATAATACTTTGAAAGTATTTTAAGGGAAAATAATCCCAATAGTATGAACACAATGGATTTGGCAAAAATAAACTTCATCTTTTAAGAGTTGCACACATGACTATGATCAATAAGAAGTCGGTAAAAAATATTAATTTTTTATTTAACTTTGACAATGATTCAAAGTACGATTAAAATACTTTGAAGCGGATTACACGCAAGTATTTTGGCCTGAGCCCTGATTGGCAGTGCAAGTACAAGGCGCGTCGCGCGCGACCAAGTAAAATACTTTGAAACGGGTTACAATTACAAGTATTTCAAGTTTAACCATAGTTTACGTACTTGTGAATATCAATCAGGACTCAAATCCTGTTGATGGAAATACGCACATCCCTCCCTAGTTGTTTGATTGTTGCCAGTTGCTAGGTGTGTGTGCTATTATGTTCATGTACTTTGTGTTGTTCATTTGTTCATTAAATATAAATTGAGTCTTATCAAGTTAAACCTATTAAAAATGAAGATTGAAGAAGTGAAGAGTACTGCTAAAACTCAGAGAATATCAGCTCATACACATATTAAGGGCCTTGGTTTGGATGAAAATGGTGTTCCGATTCAAATGGCAGCCGGTCTCGTGGGCCAAGAATCAGCTAGAGAGGTGAGTGTTAACAATTTTTCACACATTTCTTTTTAATGAATAAAAAGCAGCACCCATTTTTATTAAATAATACCTGTTTAACTATTTGTATGTATGTTTTGTTCAAATACATTCGAATTCTTGTCTTGGGGTTATGTTGCTATGGATAGTTGTGTCAATATCGGGTACATTTTGACGAATTTCAAAAGCGTCGTCGTGAGTTGGGCTTTAGGGCCAAAACCATTCGTTTTGGTCCTAGAGCCCCTAGCCCCTTACACCTTTCGTTATTCAGCACGTGATATGTTTAAATCCTACCATGGCAATTTATCAATGACTTTTAAGTTAGGTTGTACAATAAGTGTAATTGCTAACCGATGTACTTACAGTGAGGCAAAACATTGTGTATCAAATTAATATATAGGGTTATCAACATTTCACGTGTATGTAATTGTTGTTCCTATTGTTATTATGATGAAGATGTTTTGCCCTGTTATCTATTCTCATATACATCCAATACAACAGAGCAAAATAACTGTTTTTTTTTTCATTTTCCTTTAAAATTTTTGGTTAGGGTATACGAAAACGTGCGCACTTTTTGGGACTTGTAGAAATTTTTCTTAGTCCCAAAAAAGTGCGCACCCTTTCCGACACTGACCAAATTTTTTATTAGCATAAATGTCAAATTAGTTTTGTTGTTGCAACACATTCGGCAGTTTTATTCAATATTTAATTAATTGATAAATCAAGTTGCCTGATTTTTTCGGAAGGACCCAATTACAAAATAATATTTTTTTAATTTTAGGCTGCTGGAATAGTGGTGGATATGATAAGGAATAAGAAAATGGCTGGTAGGGCTCTCCTGTTTGCTGGTCCTCCAGGCACCGGGAAGACAGCCATTGCTTTGGCAATCGCTCAGGAGCTAGGTACTAAGGTATGCTTTAAAAACTTATTTCTTGACCATTTGTGTTGTGTGTTGAGAGGAATAAACTTACAGAAGTAGGCATTTAATGCAAATAGGAATATTAAAAACAACTAAACATGTAATCAATCAGTGAACTGACAAATATTTTATGCCAGTCAACCATCATTGAGTTAAATATTTTAATAAAAAATATATATTTATTATAATTTAAACTCGCTTTTATTCTCTTCTGGATGAAAGGTAGAGTATTTGTGTGGGGATATTTTATCAGATCGAGCATATACATAAAGTGTGAAGAAGTGAGAAACACACTTCTATTTATGATATGGTTATGGTGTGGTGGAAGTATGGATGGATAAGCGTATATTTAAATGGGTAGTATGGGTATGTAAGTATGGGGTATGTTAAGTTAGTAATGTGAGAACAGCAGTTTTCATATTAGGATCATGTCAATGGTGGTGGCCTGTGGTTGTCATAACTCGTATGAGTCATTTTGAGCTACAGCTAACTTAAGATGTTTTATATTTTTATATTTCTCAAAAGTTCATTATATTTCACAATTCTAGGTTCCATTTTGTCCAATGGTTGGCAGTGAAGTTTATAGTACAGAAATAAAAAAGACAGAGGTCCTCATGGAAAATTTCAGACGCGCCATTGGATTGCGAATCAGGGAAACCAAGGAAGTGTTTGAGGGAGAAGTTACAGAGCTTACTCCTGTAGAGACAGAGAATCCTGCTGGAGGTAATTGATTTCTTCATTTATCAAATAGGCTTCAATATTACTTATAATGAAAACTAAAAGACTTTAATATTACTTTATAGTACTTTTATAATTTATACCAGTTGGGAAACGTAGTGCATGGCGAAAAAATTTACACTGCAGCATAAAATAAAAAAATTCAGTTTTGAAATAGATTAGTATAATCCACGGACCAAATTTTCTGAACAGTATACTGAGAAATAAGACTGCACAGCTGCCTGTTATCTTGGTAATTTATTCTGCAGGAATTGTAATGTTTTTTTTGCTTTTTAAGTAAGTTACTGATTAAAATTCGAATTTTTCATAAAGTTTATTAAAATTTTTCTACATTTCGCTAACAACGCCCATAATCAGTTTCAGCCCATAGTCAGCGTTCCATGTTTTCTCCTTTTTTTTCAAACATACATTCATTTAAAAAGCTCTGTCAACTAATAAATCCTCTCCTAGGGATTCTTATTTTGTAATTACAGAATATGCCAAATTTAGCATAGAAATGCATAGCAGTTTCATCTGAGTCAGTCACTCAGAAACATTGAGATATAAATTGAATGATGATTTTAGGATATGGTAAAACTGTATCTCACGTGATTATCGGTCTGAAGACCGCGAAGGGTACCAAGCAGCTCAAGTTGGACCCCACTATCTATGAATCTCTGCAGAAAGAGAAAGTGGAAGTAGGAGATGTTATATACATTGAAGCTAATTCGGGCGCGGTCAAACGTCAGGGAAGAAGTGATACTTTTGCCACAGAATTTGACCTTGAGGTAAGATTCAATTTAAATGTAAAGTAATAGATAATGTTATTAATAAATATTACTTTATCTTGGGAAGACCTAGACGAACATATCTTGATCAAATTAAGGACGTCCTGGTAATGGGTCAGGTCAAAAGCACCCGAAACCGCCGAGCTTGCATGAAAAGAGTTATGAATGTGGATGAAGCAAAGGAAATATGCAGAGATCGTGGCAAGTGGAAAGAGGTAGTCTCTGCCTACCCCTCCGGGAAAGAGGCGTGATTTTGTGTATGTATGTATTGCTTTATCTTCATCTGTTATGGTATAATTTAATAAAAGACAATGATTATGACAGTTGTGTCATTGTGTCTCACTTGTTCTTTACAAGTGAGACACAATGACACAACTGCTGCCATACTGCTGAAACAAGTAAAACATTTAAGTTCCTTGAGATTTTTTCATCCTCTTTTTTGTATATTGGCATTGTAACACTGGCATAATAAATATTTATTTAAAATCCAACATTACTATATTACAGGCTGAAGAGTATGTTCCTTTGCCAAAAGGGGATGTCCATAAAAAGAAAGAGGTGGTCCAAGATGTGACGCTTCATGACTTAGACTGCGCCAATGCTAGACCGCAGGGCGGCCATGATATCATGTCTATGATGGGACAACTTATGAAACCCAAAAAGACAGAAATTACAGGTAAGTTATAGATAACATGGCAAAAAGTAATGTTTTATTATATTTAGCACTAGCTTCCGCCCGCGACTCCGTCTGCGCGGATGTTGGTCTTCGCGTGGATTCTATCTAATCTACTTAACGTTATAACATAATTACTATACCTATGTTTCCAAAGATAAACAAAAATTAAATAAAATAACAACCTAAATAAACCAATTTACGATGAAAACTTAAACTACGTACGTACTATAATATTTACAAAAAGTATTTACAAACAGAACGGAACAGTTTTAGAAATGACATCAAACGCAAACGGTTCAAGCCAAAGCCGACTTTCGGCGCTACAGGTTACGGCTCTGAATCCACTGCACGTAACGCAACGTGTGTTCGCGGTTCTACAGAACAACGTCTATGGATAAAACTGAAAAAATAAGATTTATTTTTTCTACGTATTTTTCCAGGATAAAAAGTATCCCATTTCATTCCCAGGATAATAAGGTATAATTATACCAAGTTTCATCGAAATCGAACTGTTAGTTTTCACGTGATGCCTGAACATACAGACATACAGACAGACAAAAAAATTTTTAATCACATATTTGTGTTTGGTATCGATCCAGTAACAACACCCCCTGCCATTTATTTTTTCAATATTTTCAATGTACAGAATTGACCCTTCTACAGATTTATTATATGTATATATATGATGGAGTATTCTGTGTTATATGCTATATTATTGTTAAGTTACATTCAAATTCGGTTAATAGTTGTGTTGTGTAGTTAATGGAGAGTGTTACAGTAAAGTAGCTTACATAAATACAAAACTGGCGAACTTGAGTTTTTATAATATTGGCTTTGTATCTTAATTTTGTCATCATGTTTTAATTTTCGTTTCAGATAAACTTAGAAAGGAAATAAACAAAGTAGTGAATAAATACATAGATCAAGGTATTGCTGAATTAGTTCCAGGAGTATTGTTTATTGATGAGGTTTGTATTGTTATTATCAGTTGTTCCTGTTAGTAATTCCTCCACACACTCCTGTGTTTTACCTTGCTATCTTTCAATCTTGTTTTTGTTGTTAATTTGACCAATTGAGAATTTTATGCTATGAGCTGGGATAGGTTCCTTGCCAATGGCCCATAAAAAAACTTAAGGGAAAGACTGAAACTTGAATTCTTCTTTTGGGCTAATTACCATCCTGTCTGTGTTTAAATCTCAATCCCATCATTAACTTTTTACACGTCCTTCAAGTTTTTTCAAGACCATTGACACTCTATTTCAGAAGGGATAAAGATGTGATTTGTGTATGTAATTTTCCAACTTTACCAATCTACATGAAAGTTGTTGGTATTTTTCAGGTACACATGTTGGACATAGAAACATTCACATATTTACACCGCGCCCTAGAATCCGCTATTGCGCCTATCGTAATATTCGCTACCAATAGAGGTCGCTGTCAAATTAGGTGAGAATTTTTATTATTATTCTATCTCATTGCTTTGTTTAAGAAGTTTAGGTACACATAATAATGTCAAGTTATAATCCTCTTCCATACTTTCTTACAGAATTTTAGAATTCAAAGGTGTAATTTCTAGAGATACTCTAGAAATTACACCTTTGAATTCTAAATTCTGTACTTATTGAAGGGGAATCTACACAGGTAAGTAGAAAGTTTTGTAATTCATAGATACAACATATTTATATCATTGAAATCTAATATATCAATAGAACATGAAGCGAAATGACGTCGTATGAGAGCTTATACGAGAATAAGATTGAATGTTACCTTCAAAAATAAGTGTTTCTTCTTTTTAGAAAGATAAAACTGGAGTTGGTAAATAGGTTTTGTCACTTTCAAATTTAATGTTGTTTCTCACAGGGGCACAGAAGACATTATTTCTCCGCACGGAATACCTTTAGACCTGCTAGATAGATTGTTGATTATTCGCACACTGCCGTACAACAAAGCCGAACTTCTACAGGTAACCGAAAAAATATAATTGTAATCACATTACTCTTCTTTTATGCTATATCGTTCTTTAGCTGCACAGATTGTACAAGAGAAACCAGTTTTAAAATCTGGATTCTTGTTTTAAATGATGAGCTAGCCTGGGATGAGCCTGCCTGATTTTAATTCCATTATTAATGATAGCTTATGCCATCGAGCTAAACGTAGCCTTTGTGTCTCATGACCATTGGCTCTGTTCACAATGTAACTATGTAATTTTAATGCGAAAGTTCATTTTCAGTATTAACATAGAATTTGACTAGCCAAATTATTTCCCAGCCTTTCCGCGCACCAGATTACTTCAACAGTACTTTTATTAATTTATTTTTAATTTCATTTAGATCTTGAAGCTCCGCGCCGCCACTGAAGGTTTAGCGATAGAAGACGATGCACTCTCTGCTCTGGCTGAAGTGGGCGCTAACAGCACTTTGAGGTACCTAACACGGCGGCCATTTTCATGAATGTTATTTCTAGCACCTGGTATACTCGGGGGAGCGCTTCAACTAGCTGTCAGAATGTCGGGTTGTAGGGTCCAGTGTAGGTATACATTACACTTATAATGTACAGTCAACCGCATATCAAGTTACCCTGCATGAAACTATAGTACGCCGTAATAGAGGTGAATTTGCCCTGATTTGGGTATGTTGATGAGCTGACTGTACCTGCGCAGAAGACTTAATTTTTGTATAGTGCGAAAATATTTCAACTCAGCAATCTATGAGAGTGTGGCATTTGAACTCGCTAACTGCATAGTCCGCATTGTAGTATTTCTATTCCGAACGAAGTAGCAGGAGATATTTTGTTTTTAGATTTTAATATTAATGTACTCGGTCGTTATTTTATCGAGTTTTCAATCTGTTTGTTACGTCGATAAGTTTGGCTATTCTGCGCCATCGAATATTGCTGATGCGATGATATGAAGGTGGAACTGTACTCGTATTGCCATAACAGTGTTCGCAGTCCGTTTATTAGATGTGGATGTGTTGTCAGATACGCGGCGCAGCTGCTGACGCCCGCGTGGCTGGCGGCGCGCGCGGACGGCGCGGCGCGCATCGCCCCGCCGCACGTGGCCGCCGTGCACGCGCTCTTCCTCGACGCCAAGTCCTCGGCGCGCATTCTCACGCAGCACTCGGACAAATATATGAAATAAACACTATTCATTATCAAATTAAAGTTTCACGATTTTTGTGCAAGGTGAATTTGTAAACAGTATCCAAGCCACGAGTTTAGTGGCCATATTCACACAAGTACCTACTTTATAAGTTGAGGAAACAATTCATTTAAATGACCAATACATGACATGTTAAAATCTTTTCAATTTAAAGCATTCCTTTTAAGTTCGCAAATGTTTTCATTTGAAATGTATTGTTGAAGTTAAAATAAATAAGTCATTAATAAATAAGATTTATTATACAAAAGTCTTTTATTCTACATGATTAATCTAATTTTATTTACACAATTATAATAAACAAATATTCTAGTCGCACAGATTCATTAGATCAACAAATCACATGTTAACTTTTTTCAAACCTATTTTTTATTATTGATGGTGGATAAATTTTGTATTAACCTTATAAATGAATGCAATACTTATCAATGGAAATTGTATTGTTACAAGTACATATGTTATTGATAGAACTTCTTACAGAGACAATTATAAAGTTGGAAAAAAGTTAACAATTACAAATTCTGTACACTGAGAGATTAGGGACTGGGAATTTTTATCGTACTTACAGCTAGACATAGAAGAGATCTCATATATATACAGGGACCAAATCGATTCATTCTCGTTCTCATTCATCGTTATCATTCTCACGTAGGAAAAGATGAGTCCGTCGACTTGTTCTTGCCGGGGAACGGCAGCGGGATGTAGCGAGCGTCGGGGCGCGCGGCGGGCGGGGGCGGGGCGAACGTGGGCAGCTCCACGCGCACCGCCGCCGGCCGCAGCACCGCCTCGAACTGCAGCTCCTCGGGGTACGAGTGCGAGCGGATCTTGCGCTCGTCGCGGGCGTTGCTCGGGTACACGATCACGATCTTCTGACCCTCGCTGCGCAGCGCCACCGGCGGCAGCGCCGTACTAGTAGACACTGTCGGCCCCGCCACCACCTTCAGCATCTCTGAGGGCGCCGCGCGTAACTTTTCAGTCGTCGTTGTCGTGGGCGCTGCAGTTGTCGTCGTCGTTGTTGTTGTCGAAGTGACTACGAGCACCTCGGGCTCCACCGGGGATTCGATGTCTCGTTTCTCTCCGGGCGGCCCCATAGCACGAAGCGACTCTATCTTCATTTCCAGAGTAGGCGTCGGCACCGGCACGGAGCTCGTGACGTTAAGATCCTCCGTGGGAATGTATCTGGCGGTCGGTTTGGGCACTTCCCTCGAACCGAAAATTGGCAAGCGCGGGGCGTAAGCGGATACTAATGGCAGAAGAGTATCCCGGGCGTATCTTTCGGCTCTCGAAATGAAGGAAGCTAGTCTAGCTGGAAGGAATTGAACGGCGAAACTGGACTCCTCTTTCTCTGCCCGGTCACCCCACGACATGGCTTCATAAGTGGGCGTGGTGGACATATCGTAATTTTTGCCCTTTCGGATGGGCGATTGGGTTGTGGAACGAGGTGGTTGCGTGGGTCTCAACAGAGGTTCGGATATTTCGTGAAGGTCGTCCGGGGAGTCCGCTCGTTGTCTAGGAGCTTTCCTCGGTCGTGGTCTGAGCACTGGTTCCGCGATCTCGACGATGCCGCTGGGCGCGGTCTTGGTGTTGGTGACGCCGAATGCGCGGCCGTTGTCAGCGCCGCCGGTGAACTCGTACGTGTCCACCAACGCGAACGGCCTTTGTGGCGCGTCGTCTAATTCGTTGTCGATCGGGTCCACGATCGTAGCCTTGGTTGTGTTGTCTTGAATGACACTGCTGTTAGTTTTATTCCGGGGCAATTCCTCCTGTGAAAAAAAAATCATTTTTCAATATAATAAGTTTATTTTGCGAAATATCTCTGTAAATGAACTCATCAAAAAATTTGTACCTCTTGTATTTGACAGTCTCCCGGATAAAGGGGTAACTCAATCGTCTCTTCCGACTGCAATGGCATTCCTCTCTTACAGAAAGAGGATCTGCAAAAAATTATCACTATTAGCTTAATGAATAGAGGACGCTTAACTAACTTTATCGACTAGAGGTAACTCCCAAATATGAGCTGATTTCTATTTGAACATATTCTGAAAACTTCAACATGATTTTGCGAAGAATTGAAGCTGGTTTTAATGTTACTCACGTTTTACCAAAGCTGTCGGCTATGAGCAGCTTGTCGAGCAACATGATCTTTGCGGCGGCGCTGAGCCAGCCGGAGTACGCGGAGTAATGTATGGAAGCCCTCAGCGGGACGCCCAGCGCCGGGTGCGGCACCAGCACGCGCGTGAACCGAGCGCTGCCTGTAGCACCGTCGTCTTCACGCCTGATGAAATGGTATATTGAAATATTTCGTATTAAGTTTTTCAACCGGGCCACAGTTAGTAGGTTTCTGTGGTTGGCATGCACTAACAGAGTATACTGGCGTTAATTAAGAAGACTTCAGGAATAGAGTTGGATAATGAGGACAATTAAGTAATTTACAAATGTATTGATTCACAATTGCCAATCCAGCCTTTAAGCGAGGAATTTACCTGTAAAAGCAACATTGCAAGCATTTTCTACCTATAGAAGGGTGTGTGGCAACATCTATACGCCACAAGTCACAAAAATAAAAAATGAAATCACGCGACGCTAAGTCAAAAACAGCGAAAAATTTAAATCGCGCAAGCAGAGATTTCACGGATTAGAGCATATATATAACCTCCGACACATCATCGTCGGAGCCGCGGTTCCCCAGGCGTAACACCTGGCGGAAGATCTTCCCTTTGGTTAAGCCGAATCATCGCTCCCGCTACAGGTGGGTGAAAAAATTTCAAAAATCTGTATAAAATGATTGGGGCGGTTTATTTTACCTGCCCATCTTATCAAATTATACTTTTAAAAACAGACGTCAGTTGTACATACAGTATACTTAGGTGTAAATTCCGAGGTAAACTGGGTCAATTTCCTCAATATATGTACCTATACAACTGTTTTTCAATGGGTAGGTAGATGTGAGTAATTGTGGTACCTGGTCATAGGGAAGGACTCGTTGAGGCCGGAGTCTCCATGCAGCGTGAGGGTGACTCTGCCGAAGTTGGCCTTCTCACCATTCTCGCTGCCGCCCCACACCGACACGTAATATTGATGAGCTGAAATAGATTAAAATCATTAGCTCTATGGGTTACATCGAAGACAGGCTGGATTTAGTGCACGACCATCGGTCAGCGCTGACGTCGGTCGAACGTAGCCTTATATTAATTATGTTATAGAACAGCTTCCGCTTCGCACACAGCTTCGTCGGGTCCATCTATGACTACGCTTTACAAGCAGGGTCTGTTATTTACACGAGTGAAGAAAAATTTATTCAGGTTTAATTTGAATAGGTATAAGAACTAGTTACCACAAAATGGTTCTTCCTCCCTCGTCAGCAAGTAGAGTTGACCGCGCCCAAGCGACCGGTCGGCGTAGTACCCCATGTTGCCGCAGCGGCGCTCCGAGTCACAGGGGAAGCAACGGCCCTGTGTGCCAATAATTTCATTAAGTGACGCATTACATATAAAACTCACAATTCTGTACACTGAGAGAAGATGCAGATATTTTTAACTCTGATAGGAAATAAAACAAAAAAATATACTTAATTTGTTTTTATAATTACTTGCGTCACCAATAAGTTAAAATCTTATATTTCATTATATATCAAAACATGTCATACTTCGAGGAAAGTATCGTAGTTGGCGCACGGGAAGGCGGGAAAGTGGCACTTTGGCGAGACTGAGTCAGTGAAGAACTTGTAAGCGCGGCGGTGGTTGCACAGCGACCGGCCTTCCGGGGACGGCGCCGACCACGGCAACACAAAGTCTGACACCGCGCCCACGAACCTGGCCAAACAAACTATAGTTATGACACCACAATTTTATTTACGAGACAAACATGTCATTTCTGATTGTCATTGTCTGGTTGTCCTCTAAAATGTTTATTTATTCTTTGAAAATACAAAAATGTGGTAGATATGATGACACACTCGGTATAAATGTTAATTAAATGCGGAATCTAGTGAAAGTATTCCATATAAATATGTTAACATGAGAATAATTTAAAAAATATCCCGAAATGCGATTTCGCGATCCAATCCATACCTAAGTACCTACGTGAAATTGGCAATAATGAGGATCTGAAAATAACTCAGGTGTTTCTTAATTGAATAACACAGTTTCGTGAATATTGATTTACATAAACCACAATAATGAAAGTGAACCGTTCAGAACCGGTTTACTTCCAACAAAGCAATGCAACTGCGGCCAATTGGTAGTTACGACTTACGACATAGGGAGAGCCCACTAATCGAGTTAGTACATGCATATCGCATTAGGCGGCCGTTACACCCATGTGCCCATGCTGTGTGTTTGTATAAACTACTTAACTTTTATTAGAAACGCGTAAATCCTGAAAATCCAATTTTAGGAAATCTGCTCCTTTTAACTAGGTGACCTTTTCATATCCTTTAAGATCCTTTAAGATTCTTAACTGTATATTATTTTATCCTTTCATACATACATACATAAAATCACGCCTCTTTCCCGGAAGGGTAGGCAGAGACTACCTCTTTCCACTTGCCACGATCTCTGCATATTTCCTTTGCTTCATCCACATTCATAACTCTCTTCATGCAAGCTCGGCGGTTTCGGGTACTTTTGACCTGACCCTTTACCAGGACGTCCTTAATTTGATCAAGACTTAGGTCGTCCCACTCCGACCTTTCCCTCCACACTCTCCATGTATATCTGCTTAGTCAACCTGTTTTCATTCATCCTCTCCACATGACCGAACCATCTCAACATACCCTTTCCTATTCCTGTAACTACAGTCCTTTCATATTTACAGTAATTACGTTTACAACCCTATCATATCCATAATTGGTCATATCCAAATCTTTGAGAAGGAAGTATCTAACAGAAATATAGGCGTTTATATTAGATCAGGTAATATGTGGCAGTCCAAGCATAAAGGTACCACTTGGGTGGTATTGATTTAAGGCCATATTTGGATAGTTAAATAGTTGGTTGATCATATGGAATAAAAAAAAAATTATCATAATAACATTTGTTGGAATAAAAAATTTTCAAAGTTCACACTTACAAAAATCAAATTGTTGGGAAACAGGCATTGAAAGTTTAAGCTGTATTATCTAAAGATCTAGTTGTCAGTTACATAGATTATTATTTATTATTATAGAGCAATATGTTTAGTATAAAATCGACTAGTTATTATTATGGCAACACCATCGAATAAAAAAATAGAAGCTTAAAACTAACTTTATAATAAGTTTAGTAAAAGGGCCCAGTTGAATACAATAAAATTTTAAACTGTAATAGCTAGAGATCTAGTTGTCAGTTACATAGATTCTTATTTATTACAATAGAACAATATGTTAAGTATAAAATCGACATTTCTGGGGATTTCCCGTCTAATTAAATTACGAAATGTACCTATCTAAGTAAAAGTCCCTACTACTCGCCTAAATAAATGCCGGGGAAATCCTCTATTATAAAATATCGCTGTTGACAGTAGATGTCTTTGTGGTTGGTTAAACATCGACATTAGTTGTTATTTAACTCATTATCATTATAGAATTCAAAGAGTGTTGATAACTGGTCCCTTTTCACTAAACATATAATTGCAATTTTCTCACGTTGTGTTCGTTATTTACAGACGATTATTATACGAAAATGTAGCCCATTGCATGTTGCATTAAAATCCATTAAAATCGCATAATGCCAATTTTCCACCTTTTTTCACAAAATCTCAAATATCTCGGAAACTAGAAAGTGCTCAGTGGGCCCTTTTCGCTTGGACGGCCACATATGTTAATTAATTTGCGATTTTGATCAACAAGAAAACTTTCAAGGCCAAATTATTTATAAACCTATATAACTAAAATCTCTAACATAACTTACAAGTTAGAACAGCCGTGCTGGACCCTGCCTCCATTGGGGTAAAAGTCTACATGACCCAGCGCTTGCGCAGCGCCGAGGCCGCCCAAGATGAGCGTCTCTCCATTCGAATGAATGACGTCCACGAACTTTGCATCGCTTCTGTCTAATCGAGCTCGCGGATCTTGGTTCTCGAATAGAGGACCTGCTGGGTCCAAACCTGCAATATACTAGAAATTAAGTTTACACATACTGTCACCATATAAGCTGCCGATCAATACCTCTTTGCAGAGTGCGATCCTGAATCTTTCCAGGGCGAGTTCACGAGTTGAAATTAATACCTCGATCCAGAAGGATAGAAGGTCAACGGTTGACGATGCTGTTAGAGATCTAGCTAATACTTAACGTAGAATGCATGCGCTTACAAATAACTTTCATCATAGGTAACTTTTGTTATCTTAGCAAGGCTCAGTGTTAAACTTGTCCTATTTGTTTAATCCAGGTTATCCTGTTATGGGTAAGGATACCAGGTAAGGTATTGGTTCGTATTTGTATACATAATCTAACATTCATGTACCACAGACCTCTTGATCGTTGTTTTGTTACTCCTACGAGATTGCTCATTACGTAGAAATTTCGCTTTGTTTGCTGCTTAGGCTTTCTGATCGGGAGGGATTTCTTTAATGTTGTATAAAAATGTTGGCTAACTAGAAAACTTGAATAAACAAAGGAATATTGATCACAACATCAAACGTACCTGTAATTCGACTAATATTTTTGAGTTCTGAGCCGGCGAAGCCTGCTACGTGGGCGCCCAGGCTGAACCCAATTAGGTGGACATCCTCGTAACGGAGATCAATGTGTGTCGATAAACCTGGAAAGATTGTTAAAATTTTACATACATTACCTACTATAAAATAACGTACAAACGTACGTTTGCTCGTTGATACTAGTATAAGGTAGGCAGATACTTCATCTTTCCACATTCCACATTTCCTATGTACTTCTTTCGCTTCATCCACATACATTATTCTTTTAATTCAAGCTCATCGGATTAAGTAGGGCACTGATAACCTTTGGTCAATTTATGGTTTTTCATTTTAAAAGGAAATAATTTTCGAATTTCAAATAGGACAAAGTCCTTATCATTTATCCTACTACTATTATAAAGGCGAAAGTTTGTATGGATGTTTGTTACTCTTTCACGCAAAAACTACTGAACCGATTACCATGAAATTTGGTATGTAGGTAGCTGAAGACCCAGAATAACACATAGGCTACTTTTTATCCTAGAGTTCCCGCGGGATTGATAGGGTTTCCATGCGGACGAAGTCGCGGGCGGCCTCTAGTAATCCATACTATTACTGTGCGATGGTCACAATTACATTTATCTAAAATGTATATTGTACGAAATTTAAGCCTTCAAAAATAATTACCGTGACAGCTGAAGGCTTAGCTTAAAGAGTCAGTTTACATTATTCAAATAAAATTAAAAGGAAATAACTTGGTATTGATATTTAAATAGGTCTTTTAAAATATCTATAAAAGCGAATCTAATTGATATTTGTTGTGTTTGCTCATAGCTTCCTATTGGTAGTTATGCCTTATTCATAAATTTGAAGAAAGAATAGTTTATTTAAAGTTAAAGAAACAGTCGTTCAATATGAAACACTCTCTCGCTAAGAATGCATTGTGTTTCAAATCGAGGCACACCGTTTATTATTTTAATATCCTAATCATTGACGTGTAGTCGCGCCTCATTAAGCTGAAAAAGCTGCTTAGTTACTTATATATTTTTTGTTATTTATAGCACTAATTTTTTTTTTATTGAACCGTTGCTTTTGTTTGATCTCTTGCGGGGTAGACAGAGGCATCAATGGCCTCTGTCTGCCCCGCAAGAGATATAGACCTGACTATATGTATGTAACCATTATAATTATTTGGTTCCAGTATCTCTAAAGTTAGGTTTACCTTCAAGCAGCATGGCAAGCTGCTTCCCAACAAGCCTAGTGTTAGCAGCAGCGCGGAGGTAGTTCGGCATCGACGCGCCGCCCTCCCAATCCACACAGACAACATTGCATTCTTCCTGCAAATTTTGAAAACCATGATATTATATCATACTTCGGTACTCTTTTTAAAGGAATATTATGAAAGATTAGTTTTTTCTCGTTCTGGTTCGTTCCCGTGGAAATATCCAGAAATAAATGAATATTATTCCCCAAAGATCTTTTTAAAGCCGCATCCAGCAAAAACATAGAAAATATATTACGCAGTTACAATCAACTTTAAGGCAACTCACAACAGCCATCAGCGCAGATCTCATCTCGTAGACCCAAACATTATCACAGCTGGAGCCGAAGCCGTGCACGATGACCCTGGTGGGCCGCGAGGAGTCGAAGGCGCGCGCCGCCCAGCCCCACGCCGCAGACATGTTGCTCGCTGAGACCGCCAGCAGTGGCTGGTCACCTCTGCAAATTATTATAAGATACTGCGTACACGACAACGAAATGAAGTTGAATTTTTTTTAACTAAAGTAAAAACCTATCAAAAGCTTCTATTTAATGTAACACCGCCAGAGTGAAATGAAAATTTCTAGAAATCCACTCTTAGTGCATGTCTTGACCACATAAGGAACCTAGATTCCTAGATGCCAAATTTCAAACATTGCGCTTCAATCAGTATTCTCTTTTAAATAGATAGATTGTCCCGCCGTAATAAGATCCTATTTAATTTTTTGTTAAATTTTAGTCTCTCTTTCAGCTAGTTCTCGAACAGCTTTTTCATTAGCAAAAATTACACAAATCTTTACCTAATCATAGTGTTTTGGTAAAATAAATACCTGTTAAGTGTGGAGTACAGCAGGAAGTGAGTGCCGACCTCCTGCGGCGAGCTGGGCAGCGTCTCCAGGTAGGCGAAGGGTCCAGCATCCTCGAAGCAGCCGAAGTCACCGTAGCACACTGAGCCTTGCGATCTCTTGCTCCTGATGCAAACAAGGGCAATTTTATTTTACTTGTATCTTAGAAAAGGTTGGTAGACGAGCATTTTGGAAGGCAACGTCTACTAAAATGAAAAAGGTAAAAATGGTTCCTTATTCATAAACGTTGGTGAAGACGTAATTACAATTTGCGAAGTTATATTCCTCTGGATGACTTTGATAAGACATGTCTGGTATTTTCTCTTACCATGTCTGGTCCACTTCAAAGTAAGAGGAGTAAACGGTTGTGAACAAACACATTAGACAAATAACTTGAATTGATTGATTTTGATTTTGCTTGATTCCACTTGCGTGGAACGCCACATTTTCAAAATTCTTAAAAAAGTGAAAGGTAAGTAGTCTACAGGTAGGTAGGTCATTTTGGGGTTTTTTAAATTTAACAAATCAGCTATCTGAAATGAACAGCTGTTCATTATAAAACCCAATGAATAATTTATGAATTTGTAAATATAATAACTATAACAACAACAGTCGTCATAGAGTATAATGACTTGACTGACGACGCAGGTCAAGAGTGGTGCGCAAGGTTTTCTATTTAGGTAATATTTACTCTGAACTCCTAAAAGACTGCCATTCATGATTCAACACTTCCGTCATGCATTACGGGTTATGTAATTGCGTAAAGACGAACACTTAAATCTAATTTTAATATGAGTATTTGGAGGAAAAGTCTAAATAAAATCTATATATATATATAATTTCCATTTTATTGTTTTGATTTATCTTTAAACAATAGCTTAATCTAATTATTCCGTTTACGTATGATAACATCTTAATGAAAGCGTGTGAATGTTGGTTTAATTTCTTTTATTATAAGCGCATGCACGAAACTACTTACTCTCAATATAGGAATCTGAAGATTGCGTTATTCGCGATCTAATAAAAAATATTCTGCTGATAGATAGCCTCCGACGGTGAAATTAACGAATCAGTATAGAAAGTTAACACAGCGAGAAATTGCAAGTGAAAGTTATGCTGTTTTTTGTTTCCAACTGAAACACGATTGCCAGACTGGCTGACCTTTACCTCTCATGCGCCTGTATAATTTAATTAGCTAGATAACGCACGTATGATTATGAAACTTTTATCATCAATTAGCACAATGTAACTTGTATCTATATGTAAAAGCTGAAGAGTTTGTTTGTTTGTTTGAACGCGCAAATCTCAGGAAATACTGGTTTGAATTGAAAAATTTGTGTTGAATAGACCATTTATCGAGGAAGGCCTTAGACTATACTAGCTGTTGCCCGTGACTTCGTCCGCGTAAAGTTCGAGTTGAATCTTAATCATACAGTCCGATACAGACAGACAGACAAAAAATGTAAAAAAAAATTCTCTATCCGTTTCTAGTCCGTTAATAGTCATAATATTAAATGTACAGACAAAATATTTTTACCGTTTTATTATATGTAGTATTTAGATTTTCAGTTTTTTTAAATAAAATACTCAAACAACACAAAAATATAATAATGTATAAATTTTTATTAAAAAAATATTTTTAATAAAAATTTATACATATCTTGTTTTTGTTGGGACTCGAACTTCACAGTCTCACGCGCTAACCACTGGACGAAATTAATGTAGACTACATACATATGGTCACGTCTATATACCTTGCGGGGTAGATAGAGCCAACAGTCTTGAAAAGACTAAATGGCCACGTTCAGCTATTTGGCTTAATGATAGAATTGAGATTCAAATAGTGATAGGTTGCTCGCCCATCGCCTAAAAAAGAATCCCAAGTTTGTAAGCATATCCCTTAGTCGCCTTTCACTTATATTTATATGTTATAGGTATAATGCTGTCGTATAATGATAAATGACTTTGAATTTTAAATTTCGTAAGTTATTTGCAGGCAAACTCATGCCCTGAGTTCATTCAAATGTCGATAACTTTTTTTTTAGTGAACCGATTTTGATGAAACAAACTTTACATGTTCTTCTGAGTTAAAACAAAGCAATTGGTGAAAGTTTGAAATAATTTGGTTCAGTACTTTCGGAGATAATCGTGATCATACATGCAGACAGACAGACAGACAAGAAATTAAAAAAAAAATATTTTTGCTTTCTATTATTCATTCTAAGTGTCCCTCTATCCATTTCAGTCAAAATACTAAATGTACAGACAAAATATTTTTACTATTTTATTATATGTATAGATAAAATCACGCTGCAACTTTTAGGAGCGAAGAAATAATGGAAAATGTGAAAAAAAACCGGGAAAAATTATTCATCCTCGAGGGCTTCAATGATGGCCAAAATAACTATTCCACGCGGACGAAGTCGCGGGCACAGCTAGTTGAAGTTGGGTAGGCTAAGTCTTTTTAGGACTGTTGGTTCTGTCTAACCGTAAGTGATAAAGACGTGATTATATGAACGTATGCTTTAACTTTATAATTCTTTTGTTTTATTTCCATGATTCACGTTAAATGTAATTGATTTATTTATTATTGTAAAAGGTGCCGACCAAAATGGAACTGATCAAAAGTGCGATGGTACCTAGTGCGGGCTTTTTTCATCTCCCACTGCTGCATGGAAGCTCTGACGGCTGCCAGGAGCTCCGCGTCTCTCCTCTCGTCCTCGGCCTCCTGCAGCGCCGTCGCTGGCCGCCCTGCGCCGCGCCATGCCTCCAATTCAGCATCTGTTTATAGCTTAAGTATTATTTTTACAAAGACAATCCATAAAATAAAGATGTGCTTACTTAAGGATATATAAGGAAAAGAGGGTCTCGTGGAAAGTGTACCTAGTCTCTGCCTTCCACTCCGAACAAGAGGCGCATGTACTTAATATATAATGTACATATGTATGTAGAAAATACGTTCAAGGTATTTTCTATATACGTACTACTCTCATCACTCCATCTCATCTTCCTTTTAGTGGCAGTACTATGAAAATTAGATCATTCACCATGCCCTCACCCTCACCTTGTACATCAACCATGATCTAAGTTGGTTTAGGTCAGGCTTTGGTCATGATAGTGGCTAGTAATAAGTAGTAAATGGCTAGGATTCGATCAATATAATTACCCTGATTTATTTACTCGAAGCGAATGAAGGGCAGTACCTTATATTTTTTTCTTTACCGTAACTGTCAGAAACGAATAGAGAGGAAGGGTGATTTGTAGATATTTATTTGATTGGAATTTCGATTCAAGTCTCAGATAGTTAATAAGGCTTCTATTTACGCAAAGAAACTAGCGCACTAAGGTGCAGCAGAGTGGTATTAATCTAAATTTTCTATCGTTTTTGTCTCGTGGCCTGTGTTGCTTGCATTTTAACGAAGCGAAAGGACGTAGTGCGGGCAATAAACTCGGCCATTAGTCCCCGCTTACACTCACATGTTTTTGCAAGTGTGGCCTTGATCTGTCCGCATTGTAGGGCGCTTCAAGTGTGCCAGTGTTAGTGTAGAAGGAAGCAGGCCGTTCCCACACGTAATGATGGGAAACCCGAGGTCTACTTGCCCATGATAATGATTCTACGTACTTGTTATCGCTCACCCTAAGTGTGCTCGTATGAATGTGAAATTCCGTTTCAAGAATGCTATAAAATGAATGCGGTTGGCATAAATCAATCCCGTTACAAATACAATTTACAATGAGGTCATGATTTTATACTCGTAGCAACTGCAATAACAAGGTTGGTGAGTTTAAAAGTAATGATATAAAATAATCTATTAATAAAGTGGTTTGGCCCGTAATATTACATAATTGACGACCAGACGGCAAATATATTATGTTCGACAGCCATATTTGTCAAGTTATGTAATGAAAATTACTAGTGACTTAGTTATGTTATGCTATGCAAGACGCGCGGAGAAAATACAGGTCACCTCACCGATGATTGGATAATATGGTTATTTTTGTAAACATACTATTCTTATGATCCAAACAAGTATATAATGGAGGAAAACATTTATTTAGTAACCGGTTTATAATGGGTGTTTTTAAAACTATGCTGACCCGTCATTATTATTATGAAGCTCATTCCATTGACTGAGAAAGAACTCGATAGCTAAGCAGATTTTGGCAATTTGCCTAATTTGCAGAACTGACAAAGTTCTCAGATAGAAAATGCTAGTGCTTAATGATATAAAAGTATATATAGTGCTATATAAATTTACATGTAAGCTGTATTTTATGAGTTAGACATTTTACCTTGAATGCTGACGATATGAATCTGACTGGATTTATTGAATAAACAAGCTGCGCTAACCTATATGTTATTCCAGGTTATACAATATCTGTGTACTAAATTTAATTAATTCATTAGTTTTTGCGTAAAAGAGTAACGAACATACAAACATTCATCCTCACTAACTTTCGCATTAATAATATAAGTAGGATACTAAGGATACACAATTAAAGTAGAGGTACAAACATTTAGCGGCGACAAGAGAGGCGGCTACCAGCAACACGGCCAGCGAGCGCCAGGCGTGCGCGTGCGCCATCCATGCGGCGCCGCATTCACGACACCCAGCCTGCAACATACCATCTTATAAATACACACATTAGTTATGGATGCAGGGGTCGTGGCAAGTAGAAAAATATAGTGTCTGCCTACTCTTCCAGGAAAGAGGCGTAATTTGTACGTGTGTTTGAATTTATGTAGTGGGTCATTGTGGTCTTCGGCAGACGATTATAATATCTTCCACCTCTTCCTGCGAAAGTCATAGGAACATAATAGTGAATCAAAATAGATAAAGCAGGTAAGTCACGTCAGGCAAGTAATCAACAGAAAAAAACTTCGCTTGTTTTAACGTCTCTCTCATCTTTGTGTGCTTCACAAAAATTTACACAGTTACAAGAAATTGTAGTAGAAAAAAATCACTAGGAATGGCGGACTTGTCCCATGAAGGGATCTCTTCCAGCCTACCGGCAAACATTGAGAAAATGAGATAATTAATTGAATAAGCCTAATAAATATCCTGTCATGTCATCAATTGTTATTCATCATTAATATGGATGATTATTAGATGCAAATGCAAAGCGACATAATTTTACCGGTAACTAAGTATTTATGTCGTGTGGTTCCAAGCACCAACAGAACAAAGAATAAGACCAGTCCAGACAGGCTTATAAACTTGCGATTCATTTGTAGGCGATGGGCTAGCAACCTGTCACTATTTAAGTCTCAATTCTATCAACAAGCCAAACAGCTGAAGGTGGCCTATCAGTCTCTTCAAGACTGTCGGCTCTGTCTATTCCGTAAGGGATATCGATAGGCCATCAGTCTTATATAGACGTGACTATATGTATGTTTGTATGTAGTAAGGGTTTAGGGCGAGCGTAACGGTATCGTAGCGCTGCTACGAAGCTACGACGCCGCTACGACTTCAATTAATGCTTTATGGGAATTAGTGTCAACGTCAGTTTAGTTTTAAATTAACATGATTTGTTTTATTATTGTATGCTGTTAATGATTGTAAATTGCAAAAATTTTGAATATTTGGCGCAATGCCGGCCTATGTGGCTGCGCTGCCTTTGAGTCTTAAGGTCACTGGTTCGATTCTTAGTTAGGCCATGATAGACAACTTCCTTTGTTTATCTTACAATATTTATTATGAATATAGTATCTTAAATATACTAGTAACTTATCACGTTTTCGTTTTAAAACACTCAAAGTACAATTTAAAAAGCGCTGCGTAGCGTGTTACGCGTATTAATCGGCTAATAGTAAGGCGACGACACAATACTTAGTTCCATCACCGAGTTAATAAGTTCCGTAACGTTATAATTACGTCATTAGCCAGATTTCCTGGTGCCCAATCTGTGCCTACAATAGGCAAGGAAATGTTCACCAGTCGGAATCGTGTTGCCATTCTAAACACGAATGCTGGATGATTCCATGTGTTACGAAATAATGTGATGAGAATTTCAAGTATTTAGAATACTATAGTTTACTAATTTTTTTTTAAGAGTAAAGTACACCCGTTTCTCCGCCTGCGTAAAATAAAATAATCTCGTTAACAGCAGTTCCTGCGGGAAGTCTAGAAAGAGGAAACATGTATATTTCCATTAATATGGGTACAATATTTGTCAGTAATAATCAATGTGTGTGTGGTGAAACAAATATATTTTGGTTTATTTCAAAAATGTTTGTGGCCGAATGCATATCCGTTTATAGCATTAATGTAGAAAGTAAATGTAATAACTTGCGCTCTCACTGCATGACAAAATAATACTTTTTATTATTTGGTCAGGTCAGTTCTGTTATATTACATAATTGTATGACATACATCTCTTATGAATCACACACATTTTATTTATATTCGCGACCATGCCGAACAATAAAAGTATTTATAGACTGTTGTATAGTAGATGACATTTATAGAATAGAAGGCACCTACCTTAAATTGTTTTTAAGATTGTTGTAACGCGCACATGCTTAATCGTAATGTAAGTACTAGTTTGCCCTTGACTTAGGCTATCGGCGCCTTGCTTATATTTTACAAAAAGAATCAAATTAAAAACACCTCTTTCGTTGCTTTTAAAGTAACATTGTGTAAAATAGGTTCCCTAGGATAGGAACAGGGTTCTCCACAACAGAAGGTCATTCTAATAGACTTTAGTTTTGGCACAAAATAAAGAATCATTCATCAAAATCGGGAGCGTAACTTATTATTTATTACAGTATAACACAGGATTGTTTGAATTGAACAAAGAGCGCCTGACTCTGTTTATTTTGAAATAAAAACATATTTCAAATTTTCAAAATTTCAAAATTTATTTATTTCGGATAACAAGATCCATTTGTTTAGTAACAATGGTACTTATAAATATGTTAGTATAAAAACATAGACAACACAAAAAGAAATAAAAATAAAAACATAAAAAATAAAATCAGTAAATCATGTACTTGCGAGGCACTCCGTGCGGATGATCACGTACACCAAGACGACAGTCTTCTATTTCCGTCATCACCCGGACGAAGTGTCTCAGCAGAGGTGCATTGAGATCCTGAGCCACTATTTTCAGGATACTGTTTTCACTCCCCCGCACCCTCCTTAGCATAGATGACACTCTCTTTCTAATTATGGCATGAAACCCATCCGTTTGGGCCTGAGCAAACATACCGGAGGCGCTGCAAAAGCGAGGGAGTTTCAACATCATCCTGAAAATGTTATTATACTGTATGCGCAGTGTATTTAGCGATTTTTTAGTGTAACTAAACCAAAGGCTGCCCGTGTACATACTCTGACAGTAGGCTTTAAAGAGTGTTATTTTTACTTGGTCTGAACAACGGGCGAACCTTCTTATCAGCATATTTCCGCGAATCGCCAGAGACCTGCGCTCCCTCTCTATATCTGCATCGTCCCTAAGGTCATCAGTGAGAATATGTCCCAGGTAACGGAATTGATAAACACGCGTCAATTTCACCCCGTTTAATACGGGGGAGATGTGTTCAGGACATTTACCACCGGCCTTAAAGATCATGTACTGACTCTTCTTAACATTGTATATGAGACCATGTGCCTTGGCATATGACTCACATACCTCTAACAGCTCTGCAATGGCCCTCACAGTCGGTCCCAGCACCACCATGTCGTCTGCGTAACTAAAGTTGTTAGCATTAACACCCCCCACCCAGCATCCGACACGCCTGCTGCTAAGCTCAACTATGAGATCATTAACATACAGGTTGAAGAGTGTAGGAGACGATATCCCCCCCTGTCTCACTCCACACTCCAACCCGTATGGCTCAGAGATACTGTTCGACCATTTCACAGAATTGGTTTGGTTTGCATACCAATACCGAAACAAATTAATCAACTGAACCGGTATACCCCTGTCCCTCATTTTTCCCCAGAGCACATCGTATGAAACGAGATCGAAGGCTTTGGAGAGATCTAAGAAACAGGCGTACACCGGTGTCTTGCGGTTGGTGTAATAGTGGACGGTGTGCTTGAGAGCCAGAATTGCGCTTTCAGTGGATAGTTTCGGTCGAAAACCGAACTGGGCGTCGTGTATTTTTAGGTACTTCTGTAAACAAGAATCAAGCAAACCGTCCAATACCTTGGCCACGATAGTTGCGAGAGAGATTGGACGATAATTGTTTCTATCTGAGATGTTACCTGTCTTGTTTTTAGCTATTGGCACAACTATTGTTTTCATAAGATTAGCTGGTAGGTACGAATGTCTAAAACACATATTAAAAAACAAAGACAGGACCCTCGGCAGATGACTCCCCGCATACTTCAAATGCTCAATACTAAGTCCGTCGTGCCCCGGGGACCTGCCTCTGCACATACCCGTTATTATGTCATTTACATGACCCGCAGTAAACAAAAGCAATGGCTCAATCCCCGGGTGACTCAGAACAGCATCAAGACCTGCAGTGGATTGACCCAGAGGGGACCGCACCTGAAAATGTTCTCTGAACATGTTTGCGATCGCCTCAGCGTCGCTCTTTCCGTCTACACACACAGGCAGTCCCGGTCCCTTACCCAGTACATTTGTGGCCTTCCAAAATTTCCCAAAATTCTTATCCGCTCTTAATTTTGCTATTTTGTCCATTTTGATTTGGTCCTGATTGTTTTGGCACCATTTTAATCTACCCTTGTAAATTTTCCTAGACTCACACATTTGATCGTAAAATGGGCCTGCGGCCGGCCTATTATGGAATACCCATGTGGCGAAATCTATACGCCTTAAATCACAAAAATAAAAAATAGAATCACTCGACGCTATCAGTCGTAAACAGCGAAAAACCTAAATCGCGCAAGCAAAGATTTCACGGATTGGAGCTATATATACAACCTCCGACACAACATCGTCGGAGCCGCGGTTCCCCAGGCATAACACCTAGCCTGGCGGAAGATCTTCCCTTTGGTGGCGGTCGAGCCGAATCATCGCTCCCGCTACACCCATATGCCAAATCTGAACCGGGCCTCCCTGTGTGCGTCTCTCACATGGCTATTCCAACCACACAATACCTTATTTTTGACAACCATATTACATTTATGACGTTCTTTAGTTTTGGTTGCCGCTTCTGTTAATATGAGAACTATCTGTTCATACATCCCATCCAAGATACGTTTATGATCCGCCAAGTCACATGACCCGCTGCTACACTCCTCCAATTCCTTAGGTAAGTCAATATCTCGCAAACACGCATGGCAAAGGCTCTGGTATCTATTTATTTGTGAGTCATCCCTTTCACCCCAAATTACAGCGGAACCCGTTACGCCGCGGGTCATGAGTTTGGGGCTCACGATGTCCATATTGCATTCTACAAACAATGGTAAATGATCAGAGAGAAAGACATCCTCAAGTACACTGACCCTCACAATCGACATCATTGCTGATTGGGATACCACACTATGGTCCAGCCAACTCCTCGTCCCGTGGTAGGAGTCGGAAAAAGTATATGTTCCCGAGTCAACACCTAACATGTCTACATCCGCACAAACCCATAATCTATCCGAGCAGAAGTTATAAAGCTCAGTATAAAAATATTCATTAGGATCTGCATTAAAATCACCTAACAAGTAAACGGTTTCGACATTACAACTCGCCTCAATGGCACTAATTTCACCTAGTACTTCAGTAAAAATCGGCAAGTTATTATGACATCTAGTTGGCATGTAAACTGAAAATACCAGAATATCCCGTCCTCTAAGAGTAAGTTTAACCGCCGCAAGTCTTGGGCTGCTACAATCAATAACACATACCGAATCAAATATACACTTCCTATAGAGTATGGCCAGCCCACCGTAGGGTCTCCCTCTCAGTATACCAGCCGATGAATCCACAGCAGACTTACCGATGTACTCAAAGTCATTACTAACTAAACTGAGCATCGGTATATCGTGCTCTAAAAGCCAGGTCTCCTGTAGACATACCACACTAGACATCGAGCATATAGATCTAATATCCTCAATGGACCTCTTAAAAGATTTACAGTTAAAACTTGCTAAAATAAGGTTATTATTATTATTAGAACTATAATCCATAATTAAGAATCTTTTTTGACTTTAACATTGCGGTCTCCTTGTTTAGTTCCATACAAAAACTTAACAAACCGCCTAAACGTAATGCCATCTGGCCACAGAGCGCCATCTAAAAACATATCAACCCTATTCTTAGGTACAAACAATTTGTACGCATTATATTTTTTCAAAGATTTCATTTTTATCAATTTCAACAAATATTGCGAATGGCCATAATTTATGAGCTAAAAAGTAAAATACCAACTACTCTCATGAAATATAAAAAATGCACTGGAGTACATTGACTCCACGGTCAATATTTCTATTTACAACCAGTTTGAAGAACATGTCTGCCCTGAATGTGATTTCACACACGATTTCTACTTAGTACCTTACGGGGAGATGACCATATTGTTGAGGATTTTGCAAATTATACATATATCTACACTCTTCTACAAAAATAATCTTAACATTTTAATATGTATCTGTCGGTATGATAAGTTTATTGAGGTAATTTTAGTTTGAATTTTTTTGGATTAATGGTTTGACAAGCGAAAAGTTGCCATTCTCGTATTTCATAGTCGACATATCGAAGGTATTATATTTTTCTATATAATTACTGTACAGGAATTCAACAATAAAATGTTGGGAATGAGATTTGATATTATTAAAAAACATAAATAACAACTCTACTTATAAACCAAGCAACAGATACAGGCAACAATGACAGAATCAATAAATTTAATATAATTTTATATCAATATACCAAAAATGTACATATCTACCTTAGTATAATATTTATACCTACACAATTTTATACACAACAGTAAACCGCAATAAGTGCAATTTCATCTGCTTTTATTTTACCTAAGTAAGTGGTTTTTAATATCTATTACCGTAACCATTGTCGTCACATGTGTAGAAACTCTGTAGGTGAATAATTACTGATAGCAGTTTAACTTATGGTTGTAGCAGAGAATACATAACAAATAAGGGTACATTTCAGGAAATTACCCGAAACAGTTGTTGCAAAATTGATCTAGCAAACAAAAGCTGTTAATTTAAGAACTTAACAAAAATTGCTTATAAGTATTTTACAATTTTATTCCCGATTTGTTTTTATAGTTTATTATTTATTTACAGTTTGTTATTTACTCAAAAATCAAAAGCGTACGTCACTATGACGCAGCTGTACTTTCTTTTTTTCTATTTCACATTTTTTTCTACAAACAACTTTGTTATCTTACATTTTACAAGTAAAACTAAGGAGTTTGAATAGAGGACCATGGTAGAGGACAGACTATAGTCTGTCCTGTCCAATGACACAGAGGCATGGACCTCTTTGGACAGACCGTGAAATTAAAATAGTTTATAAGTATCACTTTTTTGTAACTATTCCGTGTTGTATGTTCGATATTCCGATACACAACACATTATTATTTAAATTTAAGCATGATTATCTTGAATTTTTTACCAATAATCTGTAACTTTCATTCTTTAGAGACTTTAAACATAAAGAAAATGTATAACTTGACCTTGTCAGTCAAGCTAAGCCAACGCGTTTTATCTCAAGATTTTATAACATTAACGGAACATCTAGGTATGCGGCTGTGAAGCCTTGCCTTCGAGGTCTACGAGCTATTCTAGGTCTTCAGGGTGTTTTATTGAGCTTTAATTGGCGATAAGTATATACCTAACCGCATATTGCTTTCATGTACTCACATACTATTATCTTTCTTAAATGTACATCATTCGTTTTTGAGCATACTTTAAATTACTTTTAATTGTGTCTTCATAAGATAACTTAATTTTTTAATTTATTTATTCAATGACTTTGACAATATCATACCGAGCCATACCAGTTCCATTAGGCCAGGCACACATAAGTTGTAGTTATTGACCTGGAACATGGTCTCGCTCTAATTCCACGGTCGCCGATTGAGCCCAAATAGAAATGGAATCATTATTATTGAAATGCTCAATGTCGTCACATCAACTCGAAATTGGCGCAAATCGTTCGTTCATATCTCTCTTTTATCGTTTCATAGTTTCCAGTTGCAACTTCCGTAACTATGCGTCAGGAGCTAAGATCAGTTGCAACTTCCGTAATTATGCTTAAGGGGCTAGGATCTGCTAAAGTACGTAAGTAAGAAATGGACAAGCATTTCATTGGGAGCCCTGACTGACCAATTGGAAGGCCGCGGTCATCACTTTAAAATGGAATTTGTTAACAGCCCAATATTCAGTATGCAGGGCCTGAGCAGACTAGGAGGAGTGTGCGACGCCTGACTACCTGATGTGTAGCTACGACTCATTGGCTGATAAACTGATGAGGCTTACTCCGAACTGGAGGACTTTGTAATCACATGCAGGTGAATAATGCGTGAGATACAAAGATGCTTGTAAGATCAGATGGTTGTTACTATAAGTTTCATTTTATTTTTACTTTTCTGTTATTAGATCTTTCAATATCCAAAAGTGATTATGAAAAAGTTTGAATGTTACATTTTTAATGTTAGTAGAATAGTGAAATGTGAGGATGCAACCGGGCCTAAACCCAAGAGGAAGCAGTAGAATAATGAAATCGAATTTTGTTAGCGAAAGTAATTCATGCAAAATATTGGCCAATTCACATCACTACCACTTAGAAAATACCTTTAGAATTACATCAATGTTAGAATAACATGACTGTTAAAAACGTCTTTGTGGTTTTTGAACCATTTTTTCGAAGGAAGTCGTAGCCAATCAAGCGAGAAGGCGAGCAAACAGCCATGATAGTAATTATGAGTTACCAAAAATATCAAATCTGCTTTTTTTTGCTTGTTTTAAAGTCATTCGCAGAGAGTTCACCATCGATAAGGTATGTTTGAAATGAAAAAGTAAGATATTATATGTGAGATAGGCTACAAAAATACAACAATATAATTTTGTGTGAGAAAAAATATTTTACGTTCCACAGAACTAAGATATATGTACCAACTTTGCGATAATTCGCAGCTGTATTATTTCTAAAAAAGATATCGTGAAAAATATGTTTTTATATTCGTTTCATACGAGTACGAGGCGCAACCAAATGCAGTATTTCTTCAAATATGACAAGTAATGTTGATTTATATGACCCATTTACTCTTATGCACCATTGTTTATCTTTTATGCAAACGACCATTCTATACTTACATTTCATGATTTACCTGCATTCCGATGCAACATCTGTAAATAAACGTTCATACTAACTTTCCAGGAGGTAACGTAAATAGGTGCTATTCCTATATTTCTGTTTATTTTGATAGTACAGTACGTAAGTATATATCCATTAAAAAATTAAGTTTGTAGATCTTACATACATAGTGATACACGTTATTACCTACATACGAAATAAGATTTGTTTAACTGGAAAAAAAACATTAAAAGCTATTGCTGTGGCGTGTTGTCTTGTTGACTTCGGTTCTCTTCGTATTGGAGAAAAGCAAAATACTTTGCGGTTGTTAAGTCCATAATTAATGAGTTTCGCTTGGCTTTAACGTAAATGTGCAATTGAATGCAAAACAAAATGTGCAATCTCTGGTATGAAATGGTAAAGTTATTTTTTTTCTTATTCTATTTATCACCTACATATAATAATGTGGCCTTTTAGTCTTCTCAAGGCCTTACCACTTCATACCAGCCTTTTTCAGGGAACAAACGCCACTGCAATGATTTGATATTCCTCTTGTGATAAGTAGTTTTAGATTTAAAAATAATTTTCATAACGTATAAGTTAGGCATAAGTAAAATAACTTTGCATATAATAAACCGTAAGACAGGCATTTTACACAACACTTTGTTATTTTACGGTCAAGTTTAAATAAATCTCAGACGGCAAATAATCATCTTCCGCTCATTACGCTCCAATTGAGACTGCTTTTGTACGAGTATGTTGAGAATATAAATGTATTTGGAAATATTTTAAGGATAGTTCTATGTTCTGTTAAGTTTTTTCTCTTTTATCACTAGGAGCCTATGGTTATTTAGGTTAGGAACTTTATGATGGGAAAATGTATTTGTTTAGATAATTAACCGGGATGTAATATAAAAAACTGTATCTTTAAAAATAAAGAAAACTATGATAAAAAACTTTAAACATAAAAACAATCTTAACTCCAATTTGTCTTAAATCATTGTTGTGTAAAAAATTAAAAAAAGACGATCGTACTTTTTCGATACGTAAAATTATAACTTTTCTGTAAGCGGCCAGTGTGTAAATTAACAATACATTTTTAAACAGTATTTGTGAGTCATACTTATAACATTCCTATAAGAATATACATAAATACAACTTGCGCAATCGTTGCTTAAATTATAATTTAATCAACGATTTCTCAAGTTGTATTTATAGGATTTAAATACTTTGGACAGGCGGTGTAACCCACGCTAAGTTCCTACCTCACAAGTAAAAGAATTTTGGTGGTAGAAGCTAGTAGAATCTAAACTCGCAACAGAACGTTCAAGGGACATAAATTGCTTCTAATGAAAGCTAAGTTACCAAATTCGACACACTATCACTATAACACGAATAAATTTTATTGAAATATACGAACGGCGAATAATGAAATACTGTTTATCGATTGACAGTATCGGGAACCAGTAAAAGGCACAATGGTTCCGCCTGGGTTGCCGTGTAACCCCAATCTAACAGAAATGGCGTTATTAGCCAGTTACTGAGGAAGTCTTGACAATTAACATAAATAGTAAGGTAGCTAGCTACATTTGATTGCACAAAATGCAGGTTTTTTAAGCTTTATTGATCCTTTAGAGATCGTGGCAAGTGGAAAGATGTTGTCTCTGCCTACTCCTCCGGGAAAGAGGCGTGATTTTATGTATGTATGTTGATCCTATGTCCAATCAGAAAAGAAGTGTGGATTCACAACATACCTAACCTACAGCACATTATTTATTACTATAGGGCGATTTATTTATTAAAAATACAATGCAGAAGGTTATTTTGTTTTACTTTTTTATACTTTGGAAACTCCTTGTAATAGTTTCTAATTATGTAATTCTATGATGACGTTATATCGCATAATACCACTATCGGCAGGTTCACATAGACTTGGCATGCCCGTAAATACAACAAATAAAGCGATTAGTTCTATGGAAGAACGTGACTGGGTATATCTACTACATAAGTTTTTGTGAACTGACCCAGACCGAAACATTACTTAAGACAATACTTGGAATGGTATTATGTAAATAAGAAGCAACTTTCTTTTCCAATTAGACTGTGGAATCGTGGATCATGCTGACAATGGTCAGCTGTGTTGTGAAACTTCTTTGTCGAATTTGTAAATTGCATTAACTCGAAGCTTCAAAATGGGGACAGACATCTCAGCTCAATCAAAGACGAAAATATTGAAAAGCTAACATTCATAAGTTTGATAAATTATCGTATCAATAGAATAATCAATCACCTATATTTATACTATGTACCTATCTTAAATTTACCTATCACATGAAATTCATACTTATGTTAAAAAAATTGATAAATATTATAGTTGTGAGATTTTGGAATAATGTAAAATTTCTTTTCGGTATCCGGTTATTTACAATCCTTTAGAAGTTTACAAAATAAATTTTTAAATGTTTCTAAGGAAGTCCCCATGAGATTACTAAGGAAAAAACATTCTCATTAAATGATAGAATGAATGTAATCGACTGCAACACTCGATTGGACGCTATAAAAGGCATGCAGGCCAAATTGCTACATCTACTTCCTATACTATCCAGTTCTTACCCAACTGAATTTTAAACCAGCAACATAGTTACTTGTGACGATTTACATTGATATTTTTTTTATTACGTTCTTTAATTTTTAGACCTGCCACTTTCTTCGTTCTATGTAATTTTTTTAGGTCACATACATACATTTAGGTACATATATTATAATTTTAATGCAATACAAAATAACATCCATCTACAATAAGCCGGGTTTTCATCTAGTGTAATTACACACACACACACACACACGCTCTTTTAAACTAATAAAAAATGAGGATTAAATTTTATCATTATCTTGTATAATGTACAATTAATTACATTTTTATGATCCTATAAATGATATCCCGCTGCCCTATCTAAGGTTTCGACTGTGGAGAGCAGTGTACTTTCACTGGGACCGGCGCGTGCGCATCTCGGCGACCTCGGTTTGGGAGCGCACCGCACAGGTGAAAGCGGGACGGCCCTTTTGACACCACTCAACTATAAAATGATTTCGGACACAGGCTTATTTCAAAGTCACCAATCGCCTCTATATATCAAGATCGTCTAATTATGGTTATATGAAAAATTTGAATGAATGATTTCTCCCAAACGCCTTAGTGTGCAAAAAGAGTATGTTTGTTAGTGTTAAACCTTTCTGATTCCTATACAAATCGCTCATTCAACACCATATTAAAATTTTCATCAACTACCTATATTACACGATAATGTGAATGATAAAAATCCACCAACAATTTAACAATGGGAAAGTGGTATCATTACTATAGTGATACGTGCGGAATTAGTCCATAACGCTTCTATAGAGCGCTAATGTTTGAATCCATGACTATGACTTTAATGACTACACCATCAGGGACGATGTAATCTGATGATACAATGCTAGTGTGTGATATCAAAGAGAGATCTATGTAACATTGAAATAAAATTCAAATGATAGGTTCGTACATACATTAAATGTAAATAAAAAATTTACAAAAGAAATCATTAAAAAGGGGAGTATTTAGGTAGTTTAATAAGTGGTATAAATAATATATTTGTTTTTGTAAAAAGAAATCGTGAGAATTGGAATCTATTAATATATAAAAATAATGAGAACACTAGCTCATATTGGCACTTTCTTAATTATTTTATGGTCCTTACAACTTTTAACCTTGGTTAACACCAAGTTAATCTTAAGTTAAAATTAGTGATGAAGCTATACAATATTACTATCTGTATGTACACCTCTACAATAGTACAATAGTAAAAATATGTACCTAGTTTGATTATAATACGAAAAACTAATGTGAAACAATTTTTACGTTTCAATTAAAACGCCGAGGAAAAGACATCAACGCGCGCTTTTGTTTGTACAAAACTGACTACCTACTGATACATCACCTACTGTAAGTATTTATTTATTCCACTTTGTGCACCTGGGTGATCAAATTCTACATTTCACATGTCGTTCAATTCTTTAGCTTATATCTTTTATTTTAACACGTATGTATATACCTACCGTGTTTAATACTTATTCATCCTAGTAATTAATTTAGGCAAAATTAATAATTAACAAGTAATTTTGGCAAATTAATGGCATTAAATTTTTTATTAAATTTATAGATGCCGATGAGATTTATGAATTCTTATGCTTTATTCGCACATAAATTTGAATAATTAGAGTTGTTAATATTCAGATTCCTTTGCTGGTTTATTTTGTAAATAACCACGTCGAAAACTAAGACATTGTTTATATTAAAAATGATAGCAAAGTGTACAAAATCTAACCGAATGTTACAAAATTATTTTTAGAACACTTCTAAGAAGTATTTATACCATAAAGTGTATTTAATATAAAGGTCCCAAAGGGTCTTAAGGAGCAAAATAAATTAAAAACAAACGTTGGCAGTCGGAGTAGGACACGCGATGATAGAAAGCCGTTTAATATTCAGCCAGAAAGCGGTTTCGTAACCGCACACGTAACATTGCTTATGATTTTATCGCCGCAAATTTTTCCATGTCTTTAAATATGCAAATTTTAGATACAATACACATTCAAAATGGACTGTGTCTAATTACGCTTACTTTCGACACTCAAACATGTGAGCATTTGATCATAATCACTCCTATTTGCACGGAGAATGCTCAGATCTCAATAAAATATTAGTTTTAAGGCCATTATTGTTCTGGATCTCTTATGTAACCTTGAGTCTTCTGTTGCTATTATGATTTTCAAGTATTGAATTGTTAAATGTTTAAAACATTTCGATCGCATAATGTAATCACGTACATATCCCTTGCGGGGTAGACAGAGCCATCAGTCTTGAAAATACTGAAAGGCCACGTTCAGCTGTATGGCTTGCTGCTTGGCTAATTTATATAACTTATTTATTTCAAAAGAACTATTAATAAAGCTGTGCCTTACTGATTGACTGAAATTCATTACTTAAATAGTAGTTCCGTATGAGCAAACTTCCAAAATTAATATAAAATTATTTGGTTACTCTCGAGACTGTATATTTTCACTTTCATCTTGGGTACACATTGCGATTCAATGTAAAGTGGACTAATTGAATTCTCACATATATGTATATCATGGCACTGTATGATAATTTTCAGACTTTAATGTTAAATGTATCGGTTTGCGGCAAACCGTTTACCCTCATCATTTCATTAAACATATAAATGAAAGTTCACTTAAGTAATATTTGCATCATCTTATAGAAATAAAACATACAACATTAAAACAATTTGAATCAATTATATATCAATACATATACATATAATTAAATAGTAAAAAAAAATTGTCTATTCATTGAATATTTAAAAAAAAATAATTACGATAAGTAGAAGAAAAAAATAAAAGTCTCTCTGTTTGTATGTTTGTTTGTACACGCTAATCTCCAGAAGTAATGAACGGATTTGAATGAAACTTATTTTTTGTATAGCTCTTATGCCTGACCAACATATAGGGTATAATTTATTTTAGAATATGGAACAGCTGATATCACACCATAACAGCTGAGCTTTACAGAAATATAGAAAAGACGTCTTAATAAACGTTGTTTAATCTGATGAACGTTTTCTTTTGGCGAAAAAATAATAGATCTGGATCATGTGATAGAAACCTCCTAAGGGCTTTCACCCGCGTGGACTAAGACCCGTACCCAAATTTGGGATATAATGCCTATGTTACTCCTGAAGGTCTATTCTAACTCTGTGCTAAATTTTATCAAAATCGGTCAATTAGTTTTGAGTTTATTAATTACAAACAAAAATACGAATCATTATTTGTCTGTATAATATTAGTAAGGATTTTTAAATATTTGATGTCAACTGTATGTGCCCTGGGGCTTCGCTGTCGTGAGAATTTCGGGATATAAAGTATTTTTTGTTAATCCAAAATATACCCTATGTAATGCCAAATTTCGTTGAAATTTATTTTTTTGAATTTGAGTAAATTAATTAACCTTCACCTTCGTATTTCCAATAAACGCAAAACGGAGTCACGGGCAACAGCTAGTCAAATAAATAAAAAAATTACGCTGCGAGCTACATGCCCTCGACACGTCTCGCCTCGCATAACTAGATCCGTTGTATGTAAACAGTGATAATCGCAATTAATAAAATAATTTCCTTGTTAATATTATGTTGACCGTCAAACTTAATTAGGCATTAATTAAAATATTTTCATTGCCGGATGGCAGTCATCGTAGCTTCACAAACCTCCCGATGTGGGTCTTGACCCCATGACCCGGATCGTATGTCTTAAATTATACGAGTACATTATGTTATTTACACAAAAACTTGAATAGTTGCGGCCATTATTGGAACACGATTATAGCAGCAGTGCACTTTCTTTCTGCCTTTCTCGTCACGAATTTGACCGTGTAATCTCATAATTTGTCATAATCATGGCATTAAGTTCACTTTTCTTTTTTGCTTAAATTCTTTATAACCAGTCGAAATTTTCTTCGACTGACTAACATAGTTAGGCAGATATCGCGTGATATGCACAAGCGTGTAAATGTTGCAGTCCACTATATTCAGTACATGTTTTATACCTAAATAAGGTATAAGATATTTAAGAAAGGAGGTTCTTACAGTTCTTACGGCCACCCAAATCTGACAACCGTTACCACGGCTGCTTTCGTAAAGCCTTGATTGATAAAAACGTCACGTAAAGGGGGTTTCGACACCACACACCAGCCAGCGATTGTTTTGTGTTGCGCATTCCAATTGTTCTTAGGCTTTTTGTGGAACTAAGTAGGAACCATTGCAAGACTCGTGTTAGCCTAGACCAGCAGGTTTGTAGGCCCGTGCCGTGGGAGAGTCAGTCTCTACAATGGTCGCTAATAAATTAATTGAGGCCGACCGGTTTTAAGTCTACTTTTTATTAACTAATTAACGTGGTTTCAAACTTTTTCGTTACTACGATTGACTGCATAGCATGGATAGTAACTACTAGTAATACATAAGGTGACTGTCAAATGCGACCCTGAGACAAACTTTGGTTAGCTAATATTTTTTAAGGTATTAGTATGTGTTTAGAATATTAATTGCTGTAGTGGTCTGATTCAAGCGGCAGCATGGATGATGCGAATGAATCCTGAAATCACGAACATAAAAACTAAAAGGTGTGGTCTAATTATAGGTACAAAATAAATTTGATTCTATCTAGGTACAACTCAATAACAATGTTAATTAATGTCATTATTAGGTCCATATGCTGTAAGTAAACAACTGATACTATAAAACATTATTTGTCAAGCATGTGCCCAGTCCACATAGAAAAAACTTAAAGTATACTTGCATATTGACATGAGTGTTTCAAAGTATTGATAAAGAAAAAGCCCACACCAAGAATAGATTTAAGCACACTTAAATATATGCTTCGAACACATGCTTTTTATAAAAAAGATTTTTCAAATCATTTCTCAAAACGATTTACAGCTGCTAGTAGATTCCACTTCATGCATCAATATTTTTTTAGTCAATAGTTAAGAATAGCTTTTTTTTTAATTATTAAATAATCCATACTATTAATAAAGAGAAAAGACTTAACAATGTCAACAGATGAGATCCCGTATAAATATGGTATATCTCTGAGAATGGTATATCTTTATTAGCGCTGTAAACATGTCATGGGACGAAAAACGCATAGTACTTCTACAAAAGAAGAATGCGAAGGCAATGACAAGAAAACAATGGCGTGTGTTGAGAATAAATTCAATTTATTTTATTAACAAATGAAACAAAATTTCCTAAATTGTACCGACGTCAATTCTTTTCGTGGTAAAAAAGGTACCTTCTAGTAGCGATTGGAATTTTCATAATAATTTTAAAGAAATAATTGAATATTAAAGTCCTAAAAAATGATGAATTATTTAAACACTGAAACCCTCATCATAATAATATATCTACTTTTGTTTTTCAGTGTTATTTGATACAGATTGTATTAAAATTATATTATAGGTAACCTACCTACCAATAAAATTAGATAAAAAAATTGAAATAAGTAGAACTATATACTATAGTACTAAATTTTCTCAGTTAAGTTCTATTCTTGGGTTTATTTATCAAAATATTCACAACAGCTTCGTCAACATCAAGGTAATACAAAATAGAAACAATCACCAAACAAACAAATACATTTAATCAAAAATACCACCCCGGACTGCACCCGGCTCAAAAGTACCCATTAAACTTGCCGCATTCCCTCTTTGGATAGCTATGGAGAGCCTTTGCACCAGGTACCATCCCGAGCGGTAGTCATAACCACGTGCCCTTAAACGCCGTCCTATCTCACCAATAAAGAGCCTCGCCTGAGGACACCATGGACCGGCTGCTTCTACGGCCACCGGAACAAACTCATACTGAGTTGTTAGAACCGAGTATTTATTAATCTTTTGTTCAGCAGCCATCTTAGCGGCTGCGCCGGGTGTACGCTCAGTGTTAGTGAGATAGGACGCAGCATACGTGCTAACGCACGTCGCGTCCCACAACAGGCAACGTCCTCTCTGCCACGGCACCAAAGTGAGTCCATCAGGTCGCTTCCCGTCCGTACGCGACAGGCCCGGCGGTTCCAGCTGACAAGGTATATTGGCAGATATTAAAGCCCTTCGTATAATGTCATTTAACGAGTGATGCCGCGACAGACGACCCGCACAACGTACGCACCCGAGAGCATGGTGCCCATCGGCCTCCACCATCTTCCCACAAACACAGAGATGAGGTTGACACACAACGCACCCCAACCGTAAAGCTACGGCTACTCTCAGGGATTCGTTATCTAATAATGTTCCCATTTGTGGGGATGGGATAGCGTGCAACCAAGCGCCCGACTCCGGTTCAGCTGCGGCCTTGAAGCCTTGAAGTTCTATTCTTATTTTTATTATATTCTTATTACATAAATATATAAATAAATTAAGAGTCTTCAACCTGGATTTTCATTTCCAAATTTCAGTGGTTTCAACTGTGCATTATAATGTGAAAACTTTTCTCTATATAGATATGGAAAAGAACCATTTTTTATGTTGACAGAAAAGCCTTATAATTCGTTACTATCTTAAAACTAAGTACTCAAAAACAAACCTTACAGTTATTCCGTCCCCGTTGGTGCACAACTCGTTAAATATGCGTTTATCCGTTTGTTCACCCAGGCAACAACCAACAGCTGACTTTCTATTTACCAATTACAAACACTGTACCGAAATAAAAACTATCGTATGACACGAAATTACAAATATCGAATCAAAATGTTCACAAGCAAATAATGCAATCGGATCGATTGATTAAACGGTTAACGATTCGAGTTGAAGCGAGTGTGTTTTCCCGACGTACGATCGGTACTGCGTGCGCCCGCGCCGCGTCGCTGCGGAGAAACTAGAGGAAAGCGCTTCGCAACGCAACCAGCAACAGCTGTTACGTTGATGCTGCAGGATTATTGTTCTTCACGAGACTCTTTTTGTAACTAAATGAGAAGCATTAGCTGAGTGGCGCCACTTCCGTTTTCCGCTCGTTGCCCACGACAACGTAACAGGCTAGACAAGGCAACGCGGTTGTGTACAATATATTACGTTATTTATTTAGGCCAACAATCTTTTTGCCTTTACGTTGTTCAATCCCTATTATAAGTAAACAATCAAATTCTCATTACATGTTTTCCGTACAAGTTATTCGGTTTTCTACATTATTTTACCGTGACAGGACAAACTACATATTTATGTGAAACAATGTTGACACATTATTTCATAGGCATATAAGTAAATAGTGTAATAAGGCCTTTATTGTTTACCCAGCTATCCAATCAGTAAGATTATACATCTGTAAAAACAAAAAAAGAAACTCAATACTTGAGCAATCTTTGATAATATTTTTTAGGATGAATAAATAATAGCTTTGCTATGTATTGTATAGTATATTTGATCCGAGCAAATACTGTGGGAACCTATGTGTCTCAAAACACGTTTCTTCATAAATCAATAAAGCGATAATTATACTAGGGTTAGAAGGCTTAGATTTTTTGGCAAGCAGCATTCGTGGGATACTTCGGCGTAACTACACTCGCGAATAGATATAAGAATAGGATCATACCTATGTGTGTCGTCTCTTACCTTTCTCCTTTTTGCCTTTCTCTACCTACATGCTTATTAAGATATATCTCACATAGAGAAATAAAAGGTACATGTTAAAATTTAAATTTTTGTTAGTTTAAAATAAAAATAAAAACTAAAATGAATAATAATTAAAACGCTACTTTAATGCTTTACGTTCTTCACACACATAATCCATTGTATATGCAGATGAAAACGCGCGAAATGTTTGTATTTTATAATTATAGTGCATATTGACTTATTCATGGCAACAAAGATTGTGGGAAGGCAAAAAAACTGTTCCGGAAGTTTTTCGCCTTTGTTGGATGCAGACAGACACACAACAGATGCAGACGGAGCTGCATCATTGCGCAACAACTTTCACCACTAACCGCCCGGCAAACAGCCTCTGATATGACGTCTACACACTAGATAACTTAAAGAGGGTACAGAACTGAAACTACCGAAACTGTGATAAATTATTATGTTATGAATAAATTATTATATGAGGATTAGAGGGAGATAGTTTGTTCTCGATAGTGTTTCCTTGTCCCTAGACATAAACTCCAATGTGTGTTCAAATCGGAATAATTATATCGATTGTCGCGAACAGAATACAATAAGATAGGTGCAGTTTAATCCCTGATAAAACAGAATATCTTTTGACTGAGCTAGCTGGAAAGATATTGGAGAGGCCTATGTCCAGCAGTGAAGAAGAAGAAGAAACCAAATGCATGGAAATTCTACACTGTCTTTGTCTGATTTTATGGTGATACGGTCATGTTACTAAAAGAGCTTTATATATGGAAGTGAAAGGTTCAAGAAATAGGGGAAGACCGAAAAAGAGATGGATGGACGGCGTAAAGGATAGTATGAGGAGAAAGGGAGTGACCAGTGAGATGGATGGCAATTGACAGAAGTAATTGGAAAAAACTAACATACTGTGCCGACCCCACGTAGAAAGTGGGAAAAGGTAACGACGAAGAAGAAGAAGACTGTGTGATCCAGTATTCAGTATTTCGACGAATTGGTATCTACATAACGTTTAGGTTACGTCCAATCTAGGTGTTACGCCAGATACAGGAAGTTGAGAATCATTACTGATGAGTAACTGTGTAAGTGTTACGCCAGGATTCGGTATAAGAAAACCATCCACGTAAATCTACGTAAACACAGAAAACCCGTTGCTGTGTAAACAAACGTTACATATTTTAGCGAGTTATTACTGGCTTTTACGCAGAAATTCTTTTACATGGAGAATTTGGGGCTAAAATAAAATTTTATATGGCTTAGTTTTATACCTACGGACGAAACGTGGACATAGGGGTAAAGATGTCATCAATTTTAATAGATTTAACAAACAATGCATCTTGCTTAAAAAACATGGAATCTTGGAAAACTCTTCTGTTATGTTATTGCGTAGAAAATTAAACGTATCAACTGTAAATAAAAGTGTTACTTTGTTGGCAAAGTAAGAGGATCTTCATGTACAAGATGACGTCACCCGGATTTCGGATCGCCAACGTAACAAGGAGCCTAATTTAACAATCTCCGACTTCCACATTCAAGTGTGGGTTACGTTACGGAGGCTGAATGGTCATTTGTTTATTTATACATCCGACTTCTTGGCGTCGGCATTTAGACCATACACAGGGTACAAAACATCAATATACCTACGAGATACTTATTCAGATCCCAGTTCTACTAACTAGGTTTTGACGAGATTTACTGTTTTATTTTTACACAGAGACACTGTTATTTTGTTATCTGGCTAGAAACTAGAACTGTACTTATGTATTTCTCTTTTTTTTCTGCATTGCTCAGTTGTCGTCAGTTATCCCTTTTACCTATTATTGCACCTCGAAAGAGCACAAAGATACCTTTGCAAGGTTATTTATTTTAGACCCTATAGATCCTACTTTTCAGCTATACTCATACTGCAATTTACCTTCGATTAGCATACTTTATATACTAAACATTTTCTTAAAAACAATCAAAATGGGATACTGTAAAAAAGTTTATTATTATTCTGAGTGCTTGACCAATGCATACGGGTACTTATTTCTTGGACATTTCTTGGTTCAATTGTCTGTTGAAGTTAAAACGCCATCTATGTCTGTCTTTATAAACTATTTCCTATTTAATAGCTAATGTGCCATCTACCGATGTTGCCACACATAACGAATAAAAACACAGATGTCACTACTAGCTGCATCAAGAAAGTTTTCAAAACTTTCTAAAAATAACACCAGAGTTCGTTCGAAGCACTATATTTAGTTTTTAGACATTTGACAAAAAAGATGGCAGCGATCGCCGACTGCTGTCCTTCGGTTCGGATTTATTGCGAAAATGGCGCATTATGTGATATTTTCACATAAAATAGTAATTATAAGTGAAAATTTGTGTAGTGCTGCTTTGTGATGGTGTACAGTTTTATATAAATGACAGTGTAACAGTGTGTAAATAGGACTGCGACTTTCTTCTGCATATTGGATTACACAAAATAAAGGTATTTTAGCTTTATTCTTTACAAAACTTTGCGTTTATTAATTTTTTGTGGATCCTTTTTTGTAATTGCTTTAAATACACAAAGGGAGACCGCGTAAATTGATAATAATTACATAAGAATGCCAATTTTTATACGCATTTCGTATGCGTTCGTCGGGCTACTTATTTTCCAATATGTTTTGAATTTTATATTTACTACTTCTACGCGAATAATTTGAGGAGAAATCGCGATTGCGAGCTGAGCGTGGCATGACATCAGCAGGCTATACGAGCCATGCCTACCGCTGTAAACTTGAGTCGTATGATTCATCATCCAATACTCCAGTCCAATAGGTACCTACTAATACACTACCATACTACATCAAAAATTGCCACTACCACTCTTACAAAATGCCTTGGAGTTGCACTCAAATTGCAGAAAATTTATTTGTAATGTAACTTCATAGTTTCTGTGAACCAAAAATATATGTAGAAAAAAATCTAATATTGGTTTATATCTTCTGGTTTTCTTTTTTCCTAAAATTTTTTATGAAGATTTATCTTCAACCCTTCTTTTATGTGTCATGAATAGTAAAAATACTGATTTGGTAATAGGCTGATGCTTAGATGTTGAAGCGATAAAGAAATATTTGTGTTGTGAACTTCCCTATTGTCTCCTGTTGGTTTCATGTAAAATATTAAGACACTACTGAAATGGTAATGATAAAATATTTTGAAAGGCCTAATAAAATAAATGTCATTTGATAAGGTATTTTTTCCTATAATCATGCAAATAAGAATAAGAAAATAAACAAGAAATATTGAACAATAGAAAGAGGCTGAATAGCCTGTGACTTGTACCAATTCAAAAAGATGTATTTGCACTGTAATGATTTTTTACAATAGAAAAAAGTCTTATCATTCTACCTAACTTGTATATAAAATTAGGTCTGTCAAAAAATCTATATCGGAAATGTATCTACAATACAATTTACAAACTGAGAGAACTTCACAAAATTTGTAAAGCTCCTCTCAAAGTGGCAGACCTTACAAAGAGGTCTTTGAGTACTTGTAAGTTGTATAATTAGCACATTTTTATAACTTCACCTAAAAACAAATACAGGCAATATATAGATTGAGTGAAAACAACATAAACCATTTTAACTACAGAGGATTCCACTATGTATATTTTAGATGTTCAAATACATACATATATGTTTGCAGACACTCTCAGCAGTAACATTAAAAAGTCCTTTGAGTGTAAGTTTTTGTCCAAAATAATAGGTACCTTAATAAGTTTTTTATCACAAGGAGAAAGTGGTACAGATAAATGTAAGGCCAGCAGGGTCGGTAAGAAATGATAGATAATAATATTCATACATTTTATAGATAGGTATTAAGGGAATATTGAGGGAACAAAGATCATTAAGATAAAAAAGTGAAAGGCCTATTACGCTACCTTGAGATCATTGAACACCAAAAGAACAAGCAAAGTTGAATATTTGCTTGGAAAAATAACTTAGAGACAGCTTCAAATCTTACATGAATAGGACCACTCCATATTTCCCATAGATGTCGTAAAAGGCCACTAAGGAAAAACCAAATAAACTTGAAATTCATCTTGTAGTGAATGGGCTAGTAACCTGCCACTGTTTAAATGTCTATTCCATCATTAAGCCATGCAGCAGAATGTGGCCTTTCAGTCTTTTCAAGACTGTTGGCTCTGTCCCCACAAGGGACATAGATATGATTATGATAGATTACATAGATCCCTATGAATATGTTTAATTGGTTGCCCAATGTAACTAAAAGAATCTACATGAGATTTCTGTCTTGACATTTATACTTAATTGACTTTCCATTCCTATGAAATAATAAACAAAACTAATAAATAAAAAAGTACAAAACTAATAAATAATAAACATAGCTAAAAAATATTTTTTTAAAACTAATCAGAATACAGAGACACAAGACGAGACGTTTTTAGTCATAGACTTCTCTCAGAGTCGCTAGGATTAAGGCCAGCCAGGAGGAGGAGGGATGCAAAATTGACTAAATCATTGTTAAAAAAAAGCGGCCAAGTGCGAGCCGGACTTGCCTCTGAAGGGTTCTGTACCATCATCATTTTGTTACTTAAATATTTAGTATTAGGATTCCATACCCGAAGGGTAAAAACGAGACCCTATTACTAAGCCTCTGCTGTCTGTTTGTCCGTCCGTCCGTCACCGTCACCAGGCTGTATCTCATAAACCGTGATAGCTAAAAAGCTGATATTTTCACAAATTCTGTTTTCACTGCTGTCATAACAACAATTATTAAAAATTTAAAGACATATAATATTGAGGAATACCATAGACGTGTTTTAACGTGTTTGCCTAATATTTAAAATGATTATAATTAATAAACAATAAATTAATTATTAAAAGAGTGCTCCTATCCAATACAACAAAAGTAACTTAAAAGCAATTTTTCGGTCGATTTTAATAAACAGGTAGAAACGTGATGATGGTACTGAAATCTTAGCGCACGAGTCCGACTCGTACTTGGCCGGTTTTTTGCGTGTGGCTGATATATGTGCCGTTATATTAGTTTACATAAAATAATTATGTCGTGGGTGGAGCTCAATTCCAGGACAATCTCGATTCGCCTGTCTTAATCGAAATCGTTCCACTCAATTATTTGCTCATCCATGATTGGACCGACTTTAAATGTGAAGGTGTGACGTTGTGTCGCTGCGGTCTTCCCTGCCTCCCCTTTTCCCGCCCGACGAGGTCAAGACCTCTTTTGACTTCCTTTGCATTCACAAAGTTAAGTAGCTCTCTATGTTCGGCGACTACATACTGGATCTTGTGCCGCTAAATTCACGACTAGAGACATGATCTACTTGTTTCTGTGCTCATGACCGTATTCTCCTAGTTCTAGTTTGTTGTTTGTTTTTTTTTTCCCCCAAAATTGTAAATAGAAATAAATAGTGTCGTTAACTTTAGAATCTTGTATCTTTTTTCCCATACATTACACACCACCATACATACTCGTACATCTGCAAAGTTTTCACACAAGTTGCAGTTACACACGTTAAAATGGCGCCCAACGTGGAGGAAAAAATATTCTGACTTTTCGCGATTTCGGTTCGGAATTTCAATTCCTAAACTGCGGGCAATTTTTATATCTCAAATTTATGCCCAAAAAACAGCGCGCCCTTTCTTCACTTCCAGCAAAAACAAAAACTACAAAATATCCTCAGTAGGTAAATAGACAAATTTAGTGAAGATCCCACACCAATCATTAAATTCTAATATCTACGCCTACAACAAAATTGCTGATCGGATGTCGAAGCGATGTTGATTTGGGCATGTACCTATATGTTAGGTTCGAGGTATTTTGTCTTCAAATATAAATCCTCTTGATAAATATAAAATCTGTACTTATAATGCAATGTCCGTGCCATTGACATCGTATACAAGTTAAAACGAAGCTACAGGAGTAGTCAAAACTATGCTACTTTTAATCTCACAGGTTACTTACTCTACTTAATTTGGGTACCTAGTAGGTAGGTAGTAAACGCTACGTACCTGTTACGAGTATATACCTAATTGCGCAGACTTATTACGCGTTTGAGACGGTCGGTATTATTGACCGATATTGGACAAAATGCAGTCTTAGTCAGCAGAAAGGAATTATTCTATTTTAATATTTTTCATAGCTAGACTCTGCCAAATTATAAAGTTTACGACAAAAATATGCATACAACTGAGTCATTTCGTTCCGTAGTGAATATGTTTATACAAACCCGTGCATATAACTGTCGATCATTCACAATGATGTTGACGACGAATGCTATAGTTTTTATGCTATGTAACTTACATATTAAAAACCGCAAAGAAAACTTGTCTTTATGTGCAGTTCACTAAACATTTCGTTTTACTCCGGGCTAGAGGTGCTTGTCTCGAGTTCGTGCACAAGTGCAGTTTTCCCCGGATTTGCTGACATCGACATTGCAAATCATAGAACGAATTTCAGTATGCAGGGTCGATATTCCATAGTTTAATCGTGTGGACTAGCATTTGCGTTATGATCTATGTTTTAGTTGGTATTATGGGCAAGTGCGAATAGTTGATTGGAGGTTATTCAACTGGTGAGTGGACAAAAATAGAGCGATCAGTGCGTCGGTTCGGACGCGACGGAGAGCCGGGCTCTTGCCTAGCCTACGGTACGACAAGACCGACTCCTAAATATGCTTCCGGGGCAATTCGGAACGGAACGTTCTTTATAACGTACAGTACAGTACGTAAGGTACAAGTACAATCTAAACCGTACGTGTCCCTTAATTATTTTTGTATTTACCGCTTTATAATTATTATTGTTTCTTTACAAATAAAACCTTTTTAATAAGTAGGTAAGAGTGTGAACGGAGTTGTTAAAAGGGGTAGGCTTAGAAATCGTACGTAGGCCTGGATCAAATCGGTAATGTTCTAGCGAAAGATCACGTCAAGAGTATAATAAACTGACGACATGCATGAAGGAAGTTATGTATATGGATAAAGCGAAAAATGTATGCAGGGATCGTTGCAATTGGAAGATTTGCCTACCTCTCCGGGAATAAGGCTTAATTTCATGTTGGTTTATGTGTCTAAGTGGGTATTTTACATGTCCGTTTATTATTCGTCTTAACTAGATTTTCTTGGCCGTTTACAAACAATTGTTTGCGAACTTAAACCTCGCAGTCGAGCATAGTTACGATTATAAATTGTTCGTGGCTTGTAGATCAGCGTAGTTGTGACGTCAAGAGATTTATGTGTTGTCTTATGCTGCGTTTGCAAGCCGGAGCGTGCCGGGCGGAACGGCGGCGGCGTCGCGGCTGCGGTCGCCAGCGTCCGCCGTCCGCACTCGATATTTATAGAGACGTCGAGACACGGCCCCATACTATCCCACATGTTAATTGGCTACTTGTGCCGCATTTTTCTGAACGTGACCGTTCACACGACGTCAATGCCATCAGAACCAGAACGCCACCGCTGAATCCGACCGATAAACATTGACACCTATGTAACTGGCCTACATACGTTAACACAAGGACATCGCGTGGTAAAGAATACCAAATGTTTTCACACTCCTATTATTTTAACGATGACAGTTCAAAATATTTCCAGTGTAAACTCCGCTCTCTCTCTCTCTTCATAGCGCATACCTACCTATTTGTGAAATAATAAAAAAAATCAAAAAAAAATTTTATCGTATCTACCTGTTTACTAAAATCGAACAAAAAAATGCTTAAGAACCATTTCACATTTTTCAATGGCACATTGCTGCCCTCATTTCAAATAAATTATTTAATCTAAAACAAAGAAGAAAATTATGAATTTTCTACATTGACTAACAATATAATAATACAAGCAGGCGGAGGCTTAGTACTTAATAGGATCCTGTTTTTACCTTATTGGTATGGAACTCTGAAAACCTAAAAACGGGATTCTATAGCTATGCATGTTAGTATTGAACATGTACCGTTTTTGATCTACTTTATTAACAATTTAATTTTAGTGCATGAATAAATATTCGCTTTAATTTTCCTCGCCATAATTTAATACTCGTATTACTGTGCAGTGCGGTGATAGGTACGAGTGTAATGCAGGAGGTTTTCTTGTAGATTTGCAATACAAATAAATTGTGATACTTTAAAGTGTGTGCCAGCTGCTTCTCTTCGCCTGCCTAATTGTAAAACTCAGTCATGGAAAATGCTACCTAATTAACTTGAGATTCTGTCTGTATGAATCCCAATTCCATCATTAAGTCCAACTGAACGTGGCTCTTCAGTCTTTTTAAGACTGTTAGCTTCATCTGCCTCGTGTGTAACGAATGAAAATGTCTTAAAACCTTGGATGCGAAATGACTGTAATTAAATAATTGAACAACTTAATAGGTATTTATTATAATAGGGTTTCGTTTTACCCTTTCAGTACGGAAACCTAAAAACGATGAGACGATTACCATCAATACATCTAGGTAAATAATTCTTTACGATTCGAAAGGCTGTAGGTCCTTTTTCTAGATGTATCAAATCTACGTTATTGTTGTTATATTGTTTTTTAACAAATTTTCCAGCCCTTATAAAATGCAAGTATTGCATTATGAAAATTAGGATTTATCCCCATTTTATAAGTTTGATATTGACCCCAATCTTCTTGGCAGCAGCTGACACAAACAAAACAAACACTGTTCTACTAAACATTCCAGTAACTATTTATTTTATATTCAGTGTGTTCTTTGTGAAACTAACTAATGAAGAGAAAAATAAACAAATACATTTTACTAGTAATGAAATTACTTTATGTTATTTTATTATGTTATGCTACTGAATAGTAATTAAGTTTATCCTTTTCTTACGGAATGATATCACGCACTCTGACCCTTTTCTGATGGGTGTGAATTTCACACTAAAATACCTACCTTTTAGAAACTAAGAGAAATTGACACTAAAAAAAAATCCTGCCACCCATAACATAGAGTATAAATAGTCATAGTTACTCATCTACAAAATCCCAAATCATATCTTTCAACCAAACTTTCGATAATAACATGCCGAGTACCTAACGGTAGGGTTGCGCGCTCTCGCTATCATCAACCCTTATAGCTGGAACCTTTAAACACATTGACAGCATTCATATCGGTGATCGAATTAGATTTCTCCTCAGATGATCGCTACACTATAATACTCAGATGTTTATCGTGCGATACACGTAGTTTCCGAGAACGCAGCCGAGATATTTCCTCAGAAAGAGATGTCGAATCAGCGGGTGGCTAGCTGTACGTGCGCCGCGTACGTGTCCGGATATTTTCGTAAACGGACCGAATATGTAGGTGGCTTTACGACACACTTTGTCATGTTATTCAGGTTTAGATTGTAGCTGCCATAATAAACTTTATTATATCGACTTGAGTGTAAAACACATGATCATTTCACTGTTTTTTCTCGCCTCGGAGGTTCATACGAATACGAAGTATTTTTATTTTTGGCATTTTGTATAGCAATGAATGTTTGTAAGTAACAAGAACAACAGTCTTACTTATAACTAATGACGAAACTTCATGCTTAAGACCTTTCATGGTTGGCAAGAAGTGACCAATGTTCCAACAAAAGTTTTCAAAAAGCTGGCCCTAAAAAAATCTCCAAATAAATAATTGTCTCAATATACACATTATTGGTTAGGATTCGACTTACCATGAGCTTCTGACGACCGGAATACGCTAAACTATGTAAAGGCAAGGATTTAATTTACATACATACATACATATGGTCACGTCTATATCCCTTGCGGGGTAGACAGAGCCAACAGACTTGAAAAGTCTGAATGGCCACGTTCAGCTATTTGGCTTAATGATAGAATTGAGATTCAAATAGTGACAGGTTGCTAACCCAACGCCTAAAAAAGAATCCCAAGTTTGTAAGCTTATCCCTTAGTCGCCTTTTACGACATCCTCTTTGTACAGACGGCCTCTTTGGCTCAGCGGCTACTGCCGCTGTCTGTGACACCGGAGGTCCCGGGTTCGAATCCCGGTCAGGGCATGATGAAAAAAGAACTTTTTCTGATTGGCCTGGGTCTTGGATGTTTATCTATATAAGTATTTATTATAAAATATAGTAGATATCGTTGAGTTAGTATCTCGTAACACAAGTTTTGAACTTACTTCGAGGCTAACTCAATCAGTGTAAATTGTCCCGTATATATCTATATTTATATTTATTTATATCCCTGGGAAAGAGACGGAGTGGTCCTATTCTTTTTTGTATTGGTGCCGGGAACCACACGGCACGGACGGATTTAATTTACTTATACCTAATTAACACCAGCAAATAAAACCTAAGTAGCTCGAACGTCTACATTCTCATTTAAGCTCAAAGCAAGAAGAATATCTGCTCGAGCCGATTTTTCTGGGTCACCAGGTGTCGGGGCAGCAGCGTGGGAGAATTCGTCGAAAAAATCTATAAGCGCATGTGTGTTGTAGTTTTACCTAAAGTTACAGTAAATGATCAATCTTCAAATTACCTAATTCGTTTCTTTATCCAAGCGGTAGGTACTAAAGATGACTTACATAAAATGAAAACTAATTTCTTGTGTGTTCATCTTTTGGGCCGAGGGGTTTCACGCACTAAAGAAAAGATCTCTCTTTCCCGTGGATCTCTTAAAAGACGACTAAGGGATATGCTAATAAACTTTGGTATAAATAATCTTCTTGTAGGCCAAGGGGCTAGCAACTATACAGCTGAACGTGGACTTTTGGTCTTCTCAAGACAGTTGACTTCCTTTCCTAATTGTCCTATTGTTGTCACTATTTGAATCTCAATTCTTTCATTAAGCCAAATAGCTGAACGTGGCCATTAAGTCTTTTCAAGACTATTGGCTCTGTCTACCCCGCAAGGGATATAGACGTGACCATATGTATGTATGTATGCCATAGCAACGGTTGCCATGACTTGTTTTAGTTGGAAGAAAAATCAGATTTTTATTTTTATTTGATTACCAAAGTTTTTTCTCTCCTCTGTTCTCCTTGTGTCTTCTTTTGTGTATATAGTATATTCCCAATTTTCCACTATACTTCCTACATCACTATACCATACTGAACGTTAACAATCGCTAACCACGTAAATATAAGAAACGCTTATGACGATACACACTTGAACTAGTCGTAGAATCTTATGTCAGTGAAATTGAAACAAATGCCAACCGGTATCCTGCTATGATCCTGTCTTTAGCTATAGACAGTAACCATAATTTTACTTAAAGAAACTGTAAAACATATTGCCCTTATTAATTTGGGTGGCTATTAGATGTTGCATTCTAATACTTTCTCGTTTGTGAGAAGGCAAGGGAAAGCCGGCGTCCACACTGCCGTGTCCGCTGTTCGTGCACAGCGCTTCGTCAGGAGTCTGATGTGCTTGGAATCGGAAATCAAGTACCCACCTATATTTATTTACAATAGTATTAAATTGAAATTACTTGGAATTATAATGAAAAATACATTGAAACATCATGTCAGATGAAATCATACCTTTGCAGCTATTATTAAACAAAGTTTAAAATAACAAAAAACAAATTCCATTGTACAAGGAAAATAATTATGCTAACTACATTATCCCTACGTTAGTATTCCTAGGTTAAAAATTCCGTGCTATACTACAAACGTGCTACAAACCATACCGTTAAAACCAGGAAACTAGTATAGGATGCGTGCCTTCACTCAACCATACTGAAACGGAACTCTCTTCTGGTGAGGCAATGGCGCCGAAGCGTGGAGGCGCCGCTCTGGTCCCTAGCCCTGATTAGCATTCCACAGCCAGACTGAATTAATCATGCGGTCCCAGTTGGCGGGAAAACGGCATTCTCTGCCAGCTTATAAACGACACTTGTATCTACCACACCATAATGCTCGCGTGCTAACGAGTGGCGAGACTAATTGATTAGCGGCATTTCTGTCACATGACGCTCGTGAGGTGTTTCCCCAATTTGTCCCAAGGGATATGTGTAGGTGCGGTTTCGAGAGGTAAATGTAGCTAGTTATTTGAATGTTTTATGAAATTATCAAGCATAATTTAAGAATTCAGAAATAAATTCTTAAAATTGGACCTTTATGACGTTTCTTTCCATTTTACCTATGACGTACTTTACAAGTCTAGACTAGAATCAGAAAATCAATAACTGAAGTTCATCTAAAGGTCAGCTCGAAAATTCAGTCTACCTTATTTTAGATCTTTTTACTGAAACATTTTTTGTTTGCTCTTATGCTTTGTAGTTATGGTAATCCTTTGATGATACAGATATGAGGGAAGTTGTGTAGTTATCAAAAATTAATTATTGGGCAAATTCAAATAATTTTGATTTTTTATTTGTTTCAGACACAATGGTGGTGGGCGAGAACAAACGTACCAACATCATGGATGGCATCGAAAACACAGGGGACGTGCGGTTGCACGACCACCGCCTGCGACTCAAGCAGAGGTGAATAATTTTATGTATCACATTACCTGCAGCTGCCCCCGCGCGAGTTTAGCACTACCTACAAAAGGTTTTACGCAAATCCCACGGGAACTATAGTTTTTACCAGGACGAATGGTACCTATGTACTCCGTACTTCACGCTATATGCAGTATGCAGATTCGCAATTAAATTTAATGCAGGTCAGTTCAGTGGTTTAACTGGGAAGAGGTAACAAACAAACAACTAATGTACTCGACAGATTTAAATGAAATTTTGTACACGGGAAGACTATAGCCTGGAATAATATTTTGTAGGGTACATTTTGCCCCTTATCCCCACGAGAGCAAAGTCCCGGGGCGCAGCTAGTTTCATCATAAGTATTAAGTACCTTGCAAAAACATGTCCTTTATTTATGTTTTCTTAACCGACAGATACTCTATATTCTCCCCGTTCGACGCATCAAGTACTAGTAACATGTCGTCAGCTTTAGTGACGTCAGATACGGTCGGTCTGTGACGAAAAACAAGGACTCTAGGTGCTATACAACATGTTACAATCTTCGGAAGTTAGTAGGCGTAAAGGTTACCAGTTACGTCACCACTGCCTATCAACTTTACAGAGATTTTATTTATCTTTTGCATCTTGTAACGGTGAATATAAGTTTTGACAAATCGTTTTTATTCCCGTCGGGTGTTATAAATTGGATAACTATAGTGTATGTATGTCTGTCATCCGTCGTAGTCACCAAATGTATCTAGCTACTGACGTGATAACAGGATATTTCCATTTGACTTTAAATTATTCTTTGTCATGATTGCATTATGCAAAGAAAGATCGTCTTCAGTGCAAATGATTTGCCTGGGCAAATTTATTGCATAGGTATTATGAAATGTCCGAACACAGTCGAGTGATTTCAATGTTTACTTAAGTAATGTATTTCTTGTTTATATCCGTTTGAAAAAAATATGTATATCTTTAAAATAAATAGTGTTAAAAATACATTAAAGCCTTTTAAATTGCTAGGTGAATTTAATTAGGCAATTTTAGTAAAATAGGTATCAAGGAAAATATTTAAATGTGTTATTGTTGTCTCATCACGACACAGGTATTATTTATATATCTTTAGATGAATGAAATGCTTTACAAATATGCAATAGATTGAAAAGCTGAGGCGCTGCGTGGTGAATGCCTTCAAACGGCACGAGGTCATTTCATTCACAGGTTTTCTACGTGTATTTCTATAACCACAATTTGTATCGGTATGAAGCGGTCGTGCAAACTTGCTTGCACCACAACGCGTGGGCAGAGTAGGCAGAGAACAACGTTCAAAACTTGAGCTACGGTCTAAGTTGAAATAGGAGAAATATTATAGTTATTCAATGGTTTTACGTCACTTTAAAAAAGCAACTGATGTAAATAATTGTGGTCGTATGAAGCAAAACTAAAGCTTTTTCTCGGCGACAAAAACATTACTTAGGTCTAATGAAAGTCAATAAACTTTTGAAATCATTATGTTTACCTGCAAAGGTTGCGAAGATCAAACGGTAGTCGCTTCTATAAAAACCTGACTCACCCAATCCAGGATCCATCGTGAAAGGCATAGCCGGGGCTCCTCTCCAGAGTGGTGAGGATGCAACCGGGTCTAAAGCTAGGAAGATGATGCACATCTACATACAAGTTACTTCGAGTTTTTTTTTTCATTTATTTTAGTACAGTGATGTTGTAAGAGCATTGTAATCCCATAAATATAAAAGAATGCGCCTAAATCTAAAACTTTTTCAATTTATTTCAAAAGTAATTTTTAACTCGATTACTAAGACCAATATTGGCATTAAACGCAAACGCTTTTAACTTAAAGCGTTCATGGCGATAGAATGTAAACCATGACACATTGATTTGCATTTTCAATTAGAATATCTGCTGTAATAGGACACATCAACTGGGAAGATTGTTTCCGACCACAAAATGACCACGGCCATTAGACTAATCAATCTTTCGTCACGGTATTCATTCGTTTCGTCTCGTCATCGCGTTTCAGCTCAATGAATTGGCGTTTACATAAATCAGCATGTTTACAAATGCCATGTAATCAGGAACAATCAGTCTTAATATAAACACAATCTAAGCAAAGCTTTTAAATAAAACTTCGTCTTAGAAATTGTAGAGTCAAGGTAAAATTGTATTACGCAAAACTGTTCATCGATTTAGACGATAAGAGGCGTGAGTTTATGCATGTATGTTCATCCATTAAATTCTACGTCAATGAAAACTTCCTACAGAAGAAATAATAGATTTTAAAAACAGAGAGAAATTTGTTTCTTAGCAAATAAAATTATCTATCTTGAACTCTCGCTTCTATAAGACTCTCGCACTATAAGAACTCTTTAATATACAAAGAAAATTATAGATAAATATACCATAGTATTATTCAAAACCCAGTTTTATTTAAAGATATTTTGTATTAAAAATCTATTACTTGTTTACAGGTTTGACATCGTCAGAAAACTAGGACAAGGCACATATGGCAAAGTGCAGCTCGGCATCAACAAGAAGACTGGACAGGAAGTGGCCATAAAGACTATAAAGAAATGTAAAATCGAGTCCGAAGCAGACCTGATCCGCATCAGGCGGGAGGTGCAGATCATGTCCTCAGTCAGACATCCTAACATTGTACATATATATGAAGGTAATATTTTATACTCTGTGAAATTTCTTTTATTTAATTGAAATTTCTTCTATTTCATATGCACATGTAGTCAGGTCTATATCCCTTGCAGGGAAAACAAAGCAAAAAGTCTTTGAAAAAGACTTAAATGGAATTAAGATTCGATTATTGACAAAATTAGAAAATTCTAGAGCCTAATACCCCATAAAAAGCTCAGTATTATGCTTTGGAATGAAGTATTTAGGTATGTTCTCTAGGAAAACACAAATGTTCTATGCTGGCCATTACTGGTAGCGAACAAAAAACATACTACATCGTATGTATGTACAGTTAAAGGATAGGCTTCTAAACTTCGGATTCTTCTAAGCGACGCGCGTGCAACCTTGTATGGAAAAATATGAGGGAAAAGTTTTAGATAGTTAAATTTTTAATTTTTTTTTTTACAACCAATCCCATAATTTGGAATAACTAAAATTACGAAAAAGATTCTCGTCTCTGCTTAAAATATGTAACGAATGTGTGTTTGTTTGTTGTTTCAGTATTTGAAAATAGCGAGAAGATGATTCTTGTTATGGAGTATTGTTCAGGAGGTGAATTGTATGATTATCTTAGTCAGAAAAAAGTACTACAAGAAGAGGAAGCAAGAAGGTATATTAATTTTAAATCAAAATCATTACATCAATCAATCAGTTTCCGTTAACGGATAATTGTTAACTATAAGCCCTTTCGTTAGTTGGAGTCGACTTATGAACGAAGGGCTACCTAACGTAGTGGATAGAAAAGTGCGGGAAAGCGGACTCCAGGCCCCGAAGCATTGTGGTGGAGGGTGCAACTGGGCACAAGGTCAAAGTTTCGGAAGTCAGAGGTCGTAACTTCATGTAAAAACCTGACTTAGCCATTCCATGATCATGGTTACAAGCGAAACCCTTTCCAGATGGGTGGGCACGCAACCGAAACTAATTTAAGGAGGATGATGATACTAATAGAACACTATTACATATTTTTCTATCTCCTTTCTCTTTTTAACTACAGGCTTCAAAATATTTTTTTTTATTTTCAGATTATTTCGACAAATTGCAACAGCTGTGTATTATTGCCATATACATAAAATATGCCATAGAGACTTAAAATTGGAGAATGTTTTACTTGATGACACTGGTAGCGCCAAGGTTTGTTGTTTTGTTTATTTATAAAAAACGTAGGGCTTCGCTCAAAGATTATTACACTTCAAAAATGAACTAAAGGCGGCAAGGCTTTCTCTACCAAAAAACCTTTACAAACTTTACTAAAACTAAGATGTATGTATTTTTTCAGATAGCAGATTTCGGACTGTCGAATGTGTTCAAAGAAACCTCACTTCTATCAACGTTCTGCGGGTCACCTTTATACGCGTCTCCGGAAATTGTAAAAGGCACTCCCTATATAGGACCCGAGGTAATTCCACTTTTGAAAAATTTGCTAAAATTACTTTTATTCACATGTCTCCATTTAAATTTGTCTCAATGAATTTTTCAAGTGATTTAAATGGGTAACTTCATTTGTTTACCGGCCAATCGAAACAAATCTACATCAGATCATCGCAGAATTTGTTCACAGTTCCCTGGGGTCTTACTAATTAGTAGAAAAAAACAGCTAATAATTAATTTAATCACTCTTTTTTTTGGTTTAAATTTAATTCATAATTTCAACCGTTCATTCGACATAGTTTCTATAGTTATTATATTAATATTAGAAAATTTCGTTATTTTTCAGGTAGACTGTTGGTCCTTGGGCGTGCTTCTATATACTCTAGTCTATGGAGCCATGCCTTTCGATGGCTCTAATTTCAAACGCCTAGTGCGGCAGATCAGCAACGGCGATTACTACGAGCCCAAGACTCCTTCTAGTGAGTAAAAACTAATAATAATATGATGTATAAAGACGACGACACATTATTTCTTTAATTTCATGTACAACATAGCATTTCTTTTGTTTTATATAATTCCGATTTGTTCATATCCATAGTAAGTATTTTGTTGTTTCTTGCAGCCGCGTCGCCCTTGATTCGCGACATGCTGACCGTGGATCCCCTGAAGCGAGCAGACATTGCCTACATCTGTGACCATCCGTAAGCTCTTTTGATAATCTATCTACTCATTTATTGTAAGTATTGTAACTTCGAAATCGTTGTTGATATTTTTATTTTTATTATGCATTTAATTTTTAATTTGTTTAGTGAATCAGGAAAATTAGTACTACTACGTCTTTCAAATGAATGATCTCTGTGTTGATTAGATGCATAGAATAGTTAATACTAGATTGGGTAGGTCAGATTACAAGAAACACCTACCGTCTGAGCTCCGCATTCTTGGGGAACCTTACCAAGTTTGGATTCTGCTAACAATCTCTCTCTCACTCACGATTTTTTTCCTCGATCTTAGAGGCTTGAACATCTGTTAGTATCGAGGCCATAGTAGAATTGAACCTGTGCTTTCTTGGCGTCATACTTTTTTATTTCTTAACTAGTCGAACACCGATGCTCTTCCGTGTAATACGTAAGCATTAAATCTAATATAATTTGACTGTTTCGTTTAATTAGGTGGGTGAACAGTGGGTGCGAGACGTCGTGCCTGGAGATGTCGGAGGCTCTGGCGGCGGAGACGCCGGTGCGGCTGGACCTGCTGCTGTCGCTCGCGCCCGCCGCGCCCTCGCACTGCAACTCTGTGCTGCTGCCCGAGGTCAGTGTGCAGATGTGACTGCGATAATAAATTAAATATAATCCAGACAAATAACAATGAGCTAGTGCCAAAGTTCAAAATTTTGTTATGGGATACTAATTCAAACCGCTTCTATGGAACTGCGAACGGTCACTTTTCCCATAGTCTATCCAGTGCAACTTAAGTGGACGGTTAGTGTAATCCCAATTGACAACGAGGAGCATCTAGGCATACTAGTATTATTTGATGGCAGATGAAAATGCCGCGCGTAACGCGACGAAAAACACACTAAACACAATTTTATAACACTTATTCATCTGTACCACATGTTTCAATTCATGTATTTCTTTGACAGAGTGAACTAGGCCCCGAAGAAAGCGGCACCGACCTCACCAGCTCCGCATCGATGGCGGTCGAACCGAGCAACTCTGCTGAAAAGAGGATTCTAGAACTTGTTGCAGGCAAGTAATATACACACATAATTAGGTCTGTATCCCTTCCGGGTTGGACTGAACCATCAGTCGCAAGGCTCAAAGGGTCTCGTTTAGCTGGATAGCTTAGCGATGGATTGATATTCGAAGATACAGTCTGCATCTAAAATCACTTAAAAGAAGAATATGATCATATCCCTTCATTGACTTTTATAACCAAAAGTAGCTGGCACGAATTATGATTTGATTTAATTATTAACCAAATGTGATTTCATGGTCCTTATTCTTATTATAATGTATCACGTGTTTAGTGTTGTTACTGACTTAGCTTAAAATTATTATTTAAGTAAGACGATATTAATACTTTTTGCTTGTTACACATTACGTTTTTTTGTAAAGAGGGTGGCGAAGACGCCATCAAGCCTTCTCCAACACGCACCATAGTTTCTGCGGGCGAAAATAAACGAAAACTGGAAATCGCCATGTCTGCTAGTGGGCTGCAGAGGAAGAAGGAGAGAGTTGCTAGGTAACATCACGACTTTTTTAGATTTGGTTCAAATAAATGAAGTGAAACATATTAGTATAAAGTAAAATTTGAATGTATCGCTTTTACAAAAAGGGTCTCATCTAACCTCTACAAATGGTATAACACATTCAGTTGCCTGAATATCTAGGTTTCCTTAAAATGGTAACCCCACCGTTATAACTCAGAAAGTCATTGGTACATAACCGAGGCAGTATTTAAATGTGGCCCACGATGCGTATCACGCATTATAAAAGGACATTTTATCGATTCGAATACCACCAATCTAAAGAGAGAAAAAAAAATTATTGCATGTTGTCACACGAAAACTTAAATACTTATTTTGATGATATTTAGACAGAGATAAAAGGAAACCTTCAAAGGTAATATGAACTATTTTGTCTCAAAATTCCCGTGGAAGCGCTACCCGCGCTAAAGTTTGGCAGAAAATATGTCCCCTGTCACAACCAGTTACCTGAAAGATTCTGTATTTTACAGTTCGGCGAGCATCGCTCCTCAGCCAGCCTTGCCCGAGGAGAATGCCTCCGAGCCAGCGATCGAAGACCCCAAGCCTACGGAAGCGGTGAGAAAACTACTAAAGCAATTCTTGTAAAATAATTATAAATGTCTTCTTACATCTACGTGAAAAACAAGACAGTCGAAACTACACTGGGTGGAAAAATTAAGGTATCAATAATTTGTCTATGAAAAGTCAGTGGTTTTTGTCAATTTGTATTAAAAATATATAATTATCAAATCACGCATTCTCGGAGGGATAGACTGAGACTCAATTTTATAACGATCTCTACATGATTTTGTTTGGAAATTTAGAATTAATTGCGGCTAAAGCCGCGAGCAAAAGTTTGTTGTAAATAAATAAAAAACGGAGCTTGCCCATCATCATCTTTGCGATATTTTGTGACAATTCGTCTGACTTGATAAACAAACCTACTTACATATTTGTGCGATTATTAATTCCGTTCTGGATTCTGTACAACGTAACCGCTGAGTCGTATCACCCGGTTTGGTCGCATGCCAACGTTTGTGTGTTTACTACCAGTGTTTTCAAAACATTCCATGCGGCTTTAGGATTACTTCAATGATCTTTAATAATATTAAGTGCGACAAAATCGTATGTCACTGATTTGGAATAACACTATGTACTGTATTTGAAAAGGCCTAGTGTAAAACTTGTTTTTTGTAAGAACGAGAACAAATGAATATTTTTCGAAGTAAGGTTTTTATTCTCAGAGAATTAGTTGTTTAGGGTAAAAATTTAAAATGATTAAGATAAAGACAGTCTGAGACTGCTAAATAAATTAATAAATCCTTTTAAAACGCCCCTCAACCAACGTAGGTACCATGAATATTGGATTGCCATTACAATATCCCTGTCTCTATTTTATAGTTATTTAATATTTGATTTTCGTAAATTGTTCCATTCGTGTTAAGTTTATCATACAATATCAATAACCTGTATCCGCAGCCCTGCCTTAAATCATCGGCGACCATAACCATTCAACCCGCGGCGGCCGAGCTGGTCAAAGACCTCACGAAGGACATTGTCAAAGAACCCGCCCCCGCACCCACCCCTGCGCCCGCGCCTACTCCTGCGCCAAAGGAAGAAGAAGCCAAAGAAAAGCCGGCTAAGCCACGTGTAACTATTAAGAAAAAACCTGTCAGCAAATCGGAAGAGAACGCCTCGCCTGAGAAACAAGACGAACCAAAAGTGAGTATTTTATGATCTGATCAAATATCTCACGTCTTCAGCGCAAAGGTGTAACTCTTGCGCAAAAAAATAAAACTATGTTTAAGTAAGCCTGTCTCAGTGTATGTGCATTTTTAATGTAACTTTTAATTTAGATGCAGATTTAGTTTGATGCCTTGTCTGTCGAAATTGCTCTAGACTTAGATCCAGGAGAAACTGGTTCAATCTTTCATGATTTAAAACTTATAAATAACATCCGTGTTCCTTTTTTTTTATAACACATATATATATATATATATAATCACGTCTATATCCCTTGCGAAGTAGACAGAGTCAATAGTCTTGAAAAGACTGATAGCCCACGCTCAGTTGTTTGGCATTCATAGAATTGAGATTCAAATAGCAACCACACAATTCACAGTTTGCTTGCCCATCGCCTAAAAGAATCCCAAATTTATAAGCCTCTCTTTGTCGCCTTTTTTTTATCACAATAAACCATGTTTAATTGTATTTGTTTCATTTGCCAGGTGGAGGAACCGAAGCCGAACTCTGTGTCAGCGGCGGCGGACAAGCTGACGTCACTGTCGCTCACCCCCACCCCTGCCTCGCCCCCCGCCGCGCCTGCGCTCAACAAACCGAAGAAGCTCTCCATACCAGGTCAATATCATACTTTTGTACTTCTGTACATACATACTTAGATACAAATGGTCACGTCACGACGTCTATATCCCTAGCGGGGTAGACAGAGCCTAGTACTAGTCTTTCAAAAAAACAAAAAGGCCATATTCAGCTGTATGGCTTAATGAGAGTATTGAGATACAAATAGTGACAGGTTGCTAGCCCATCGCCAAAAAAGATCCAAATTTATTAGCCTTTTCCTTAATTGACTTTTACAATCTCGGGAACAGAAGCAGCGGGCACGCACTGTACTTATTCTTCGTTACCAGGCTTATTTTAAAAGGATTCCCCTCTATTCCTTACTGGAAGAGGATCAGCTAACCTTTAAACTAATGTCCGTAGTGATGTTGATCCTATGATTTGATTGTTTCAGGCGGCAACGTGGGTAATTTCAAGGATCAATTTGAGAGGCGCGCGTCGCTCACTTCTGCACCAGAGCCGAAACGTACAGTTACCAAACCAGGTACAGTAATAATGTTATTAACAATTTCAAAAAAGTTATTAAAAATTATTCATAAATAAGAAAATACTCGCAAACTAACTTTCATATTAAGGACCCTTTCTTTCAGAGTATGATTCTGTTCTGGCTGGCATTGTTGAGGTCAAATGACAGTCACTAGTTAAAACCAGTCATCTCGTCTAATCACCTGCAAAAAGTAGTGGGGCCCGTGCTCTTAAGCCAAGCATGCAACCAGCCAGACTCAATCACAAAAAAATAAAAACATGAAATTTATTTACAGTGTTATCAAAGATCGCCAAGCCAAAGGCACAGAGTGAAGACCGCGAGCTGAGCAACAAGACCGGGGAGCCTGGCTCTGTGCGGCTGCAACAGATTGGCATTGAACCGTCACCGGTAAGTGTGACCTTGCTGGTGTCAATTATTTGTATGAAGTTAGTGTTCTAAGAGAAAAAGTAGTAATTTGACCTTGGACTCATTTTTTTTTTGTCCGTCCGATGAAGAAAATGTGAACGCACGGGCGAAACAATTTTTCACCAGACAGTAAAAAACTCGTGATATCGGCGATTAAAACGCATGTTTTCAAGCTCGGCTCAAAGACGACAATATTGCCGGATGTCGGTTGCGTTAACAAAAGCCCCTTGCACACAAAGATATGCGGGATAATAGTACACCAAATAGAAAATAAATTTATTTTCAGAATAGAATAATTATACCTACGCATAATATCTCTAATGATATTGGAAAAACTGTTATTCATTTTAAATGTATTTATTTCTTTGTAGACAAAACTATCAGAAGAGCCAATGGCGCCTCGCGGCGGAGTGAAGAAGACAGAGAGCGAGCCCTCGCACAGCTCCGCTAACATGGACCCCACCGCATTGCTGCAGGACGCCAGGAGGTACATATTGTATATATACAGTCTTCTTCTTCCTCCTGGCTTTAGTCTCGGTTGCATCCTCACCACTATCGCTTTTGACAATGGATCCTGAATTGGGTGAGTCAGGATTTTATACGAAGGGACTCCCGTCTGACCTCCGCAACTTTTGCAGGATGCCTCACCAGTATTGGCTTGATCATAGTTACACATCCAGTTTCCTGAATGTACTGTTTCCTCACGATGTTTTCCTTCACTGTAATAGCATCGGTCTGTATTCAAACTAATGTACATAATATTGTATACACAGTACTAACACTTTTTTAAGTGTATCGGCAATATTCCACGGCGCATTAAAGCGCAACCTACCGTAATATAATACGAGGGCTACACTGAAAGTTTTAAGAATGGAAAATTTCCACTGTTCCTGTCATATTAAAAAAAAAATTGAAAACCCTTTGGTTTTATAAATCGAATACCATTTATGTATTTAAAAAAATATTCCCGGCCTTTTCACGAGGTCTTGTCAAACTTGTTTAGTCGTTGAGAAAATGAAACTGACTCGAGAAAATTAAAGAATGATGATTTATGACAACTTTAGAAGTGGATTGACGCGGTTCGCATTACTTGGTGCGTCAGAACTCTCGAAAGATTCCACGCAGGATCCTCAAATGCTGCATACAACATCGTATCAAATGAAGAATCCTGGATATATGCGTACGAACCCGAAACAAAAACCAATCACGAGTTTGGGTGTTGGAAAATGAATTAAAGCCAACAAAAATTGTTTACTCACGGAGTGTTTCCTAAAAACGGTGGTAACGTTTGTCTCCAAAACCATGTTGCGACTATTGCTCTTGAGGGACAAAGAACGGTTTATGCAGAATGGTATGCTAGCATTTGTTTGCCACAAGTTGTGTCTGAACTCTGTACAAAGAACTGCAACCGCCGCACCATCCTCCATCACGACAATGCGAGTTCTCACACTTACCACAGAACAGAAGAGTTTTTGGAGCAAGAAAATATAGAATTATTAGATCATCCGCCGTACAGCACCGACCTATGCCCTAATGATTTCTATAATTTCCCTAAAGTAAAAAATAAATTTCGCGGTTAGATTTTCATCACCTAAAGAATCTGTGGACGCCTACAAAACGGCCTTTTTGTAGACCCCAACTTCCGAATGGAATGGTATGGAAAAATGTGTCAAATTTCGCGGAATTACTTCGAAATGCAATAAATACATTTTTTAATAGTAATGTTGTATCACTTCCTTTATTCCCGAAATTTTCAGTGCCGCCCTCGTACAAGTGTGCTTTAAACAATCCTCAAATATAAAACTGCTCATATTACGTATATTACTGAGCTTGCATGATAAGTTTGACGCATATAGATAAAGCAAAAAAAAAATGCATTGGTGGTAAGCATTTCAACAAAGAGGGTTTTTCTGAACGATCTTAGTTTTCTTATGTCATGATAAATAATTATCTTTTTAAGTAAACTAGCAACCAAGCCCGACTTCGCACGAATAACATTTATAGAGATAATCGTTCTTCACGAAACCCTATTTCCAACATTTCAAACAGAAACAAAATCCGTACACAACTTTCCGTGATAAGCGCAGACATACAGACAGAGAAAATCCCCTATTTTCTCTGTCTGTATGTATGCGATTGTTGCGTATGTTGTAATAAAAAATGAGAGAGACATCACGGTAATAGGTGGTGTGACACACCGGTTGCTATAATTTATTCCAAAAATATCTCCTGAAGAAACCATCATCGTATATTTTTATATTTGCAGAAGTCTCCAGAACTCTATGGCGAAGTTGGCCGAGGAAAAAGCTGGCGAAGAAGGACGCAAGCGTGCCAGGGACATTATATCTACGTACATTCGGGCTGGTAAAAATTGTCATTATTAATACATACATACACATTACATCTTCATTGTTTACGTGGTTGACAGAGCTAATGATCACAAGACTAAAACGTAGCCTTTCGCTACGTTTACAGGGTGGGTTAGTGATGGAACGTAGATTCAGATAGTTACATTTGAATATTTCTACGTTACCACACTAACAATTTATGCGAGTTTTTGAATTATCTCAATTGTTTTGTATGAGACTATCGACTACTGCATTATGTTATTTCAGGCAAGCCCCCCGTGCCATACGGTCGTTCGTCGTCGGCGGGCGTGACGTCATTGATGTCCCCGCCGCACACCCCTCCCGCCACTCCTGGGACGGCAACGTCGCAAGCTTCACCGCGAGTGTTCCGCACAGAGGCGCAACACCGCATAGAGGATCATCGCCCGAGGTAATATTATCTCGTATGCAAAGACACAGTCATGGAGCGCGAATGTTATGTACTAGGTTGCAACACCGCGTTATGTCATAATGCTGCCAGAAGGCGCAACGTTGAGTTCGCAAGTTGCATACGGTCGTGTCTTTCGATCAATAATGCAACGCTGCAACGAAATTATGAGCCATAAACGATTTTTTAAATAAACAACCCATTTATCCATAAAACGGCCGTGAACTATAGTGCTTGCATTTAAAATCTATTCTCGATATAGTTTACTTACTTGTGTAATAGTAATAAATATAAATGTGTTGGTTGGCAGGGGCGTGTCAGTGGAGCGCATCATCCCCATCCACGTGTCGGAGTCGCCGCCCGCGCCGCCGCCGCCCGCGCCCAAACCCGCGCCCCGCGCTGAGCACGCGCCTGTCAGGTCACTTACCAATTATTTGTATACAATACAGTGAATATTCAGTTATTATATTAAAGTAAAAATCTTACTTTTGGAATCCACAGCTGAAAAAATATTTACGAATACAGTATGATGAGTGAGGCCATGGACCAGTGACTATTTTCAAAGTACATCAGTTTAAATACTAACCGATGCTCTTACGGTGAGGGAAAACATCGTGAGGAAACCTGCACATTCAGGCAACTGGATCGAAACCATGGGTATTGGTTCCATGGTTACACATCCAGTTTAGGTTAGGTTTACCTGCAAAGGTTGCGGAGATCAGATGGGAGTCGCTTCGGGTAGTAAAAACCTGACTCACCCAATCTAGGATCCATGGTCAAAGGCATGCACCGGGCTCTTCTCCAGAGAGGTGAGGATACCACCGGGACTAAAGCCAGGTGGAAGACAGTATGATGAGTCGGCTATAGTGCCTAACAATTCAATGTATGATCATTACCCTTCCAGACGATTGGCATCATCAGAATCGAACGCTTCAGAAACATGCTCAAGCCCCGGCGAACCGATCAAGAAGTCTGCTCGCGAGTTTATCATCCCCATCGCGGTGGAGGGTAAAGGCTACGTCACACCGCGCCAGCGCTCGCTCGAGCCGGAGACTAGCGCGGCGCGCTCGCAGCGCTCGCTCAAGCCGCGCAGGATCAGGTCACTATCACTATACAGCTACGTCACACCGCGCCAGCGCTCGCTCGAGCCGGAGACTAGCGCGGCGCGCTCGCTTTTGTATAACTACCTACACTATGCAGACCAGCATACTTCAGAAAACTATCTATATTGAAATTCAAGTGATCGCTTATTTCGTCTGATTTTACATCTCAGTTAGTAACAATGTTCGCGATTTGTATTTAATTGTAGACTCAATCTAATCAATAGTATCAATGACTCTGAATTTTTAACTAACAAATGTATTTCGTCTTACAGCAGTTTAGTCAGTGGGGGTGAATCGGAAGAGGAAGATGATACTCACATGCACAGATTAAGGTAAATAATTACTTTTACCATAAATTTTACATAAAACCCATTTCCATTGATGGTTTACTCGACTTCACAACAAATAAATTTTCTGTGTTCTTAATTCTGTATTTAAAGTGAACACAGAACAATTATTTACAAAATAAATTATTCTGCGGTAATTTCAATTTCTTGATGTAAAGAAAACATATAAGTCCCTAAAAATATGTCTTCTGATTGATGACAAAGTGCTGACTTTGACATACATAGCTGCTGAGCTTTGTTTTTCTCCAGAAAAAATATATAAAAAAAATCTATTCGGACTTTAAAGGCAGCCTTTAAAGTGTGACCCTGCACAAGGACGTTGATAAAGTTTTATTATTGATGTTATGGTGACATTCTCAGGTCTACCCGCGCCGCACGCGCAGAGTCCGTCAGCTCCGGAGAAGAAGACGAAGAAGATGAAGGGTTCCACCTGCTCACTGCCGAGAACCTCTTCTCTACATTATTGCACAGGGTAAGTTATTTTCTTGGTCAGTTGTTCGAAGACATATCTGGCATTGATATCACCAGGAATGATATGCGTACCAATGGGCTCAAACTTAGGATGCTGAAAACTGTTACTGTAAGCGAAAGAAGTATGCCTAGGATCCGTGGCAAGTAGTAAAATTCAGTCTCGGCACACGTCTTCGGAAAACAGGCTTTTGATATTTTAAATGTTATGTGACCCGCCTTAGACTTTTTCTATAAGTAAATAAAACTAATGTGTACAGGTTCGCGCACTTACCAACCGTCTGAACGGCGAGGAGGGGCCGGGTTTCTCTCAGCATCCCCACTCTCTGTTCAACAACCTGCAGTCACCGTTCTTTAACAGGTAGAGTATTAGCGTGGCTTCTTTAAGAATAATAATTGAAAAATCATGTAACAATGCTAAAAACAGGTTCTTTCGCCTTTCACCATGAAATATATGTAAATGTGACTTTTAAAAAATAACACATTATGACGCCATATTTTGATAATAATATATATTACTACTGATAATTTGATTCTGGTGAAATTGCTTTATCTAATTAGAAACTTATCGAGAATTTAAACATTTTTGTTTTTTTTTTTTCAATCATCACAAACACAACTCTGATGACATTCATATTATATTTAAGACTACTATAATCCAAAAGTAATAAAAACGGTATTTTACCCATGGTGCTTAAAGATTACATGAAATGTGTTTAAATACATGCTTAAATAATTTCGTTCTGCTTAACATTACATCTTTTTTATAATTATATTACCAACTAATATGTTAATTTTATGCATGCAGCCCTCACTTACCGAGAAGACATCTATTGTGAGTATACAATTTTTTTTAATTAGACATTTTTATCCAACTTGTAAATATTAAAGATAGTTAATGTACTTTTGTGTTATTTTCACTTTTCATGCAGCACACATAGATATGTGGAAAGTAAACGAAGTATATCTGAAACGTAAGTGAATTTTCCACCTGAATATAGGAGTATTATTTCACATTACATATAAATACAATATATTTCATTACTATTTCGTTTTATTTGCCAAATTTTTAGACATTTATTTTTCGTAATGAAAATGTTGGATATTTTTGGCATGTTTTTAGTCAAGAATCGAAGTGTGAATTTTAGTTATATCAGCGTGTGTACCGTATTTTCAGGGCATTTCAAATTCAGTCTTACCCATAATCTATGGGCGTTTTAAAATATCATTGCAATAGATCGTTCTTGTTTAGCTATGTGTCACTAGCAAATAGAGTGGCTAAGTTTGAAACGAAAATTCGAATGTTGATTACAATGAAGAAGTGTTTCTATAATAATTTTGGCCATGTCGTATTACCTAAACTTGAGTTTGAAACACATAGTAAACGTCATTATCAAATGGTGATGCTCTTATCCTGAATTGAAAAATCATTAGCACTACCAGATGCCAGAGGTGAAGAGGCGAGACTTTTTTTTCATTTTCTTTTATCCATTAAGCATAAAATATTAAGGTAAAAAAATATAAAGGTAAAATGTGATATTTCAGACGCGAAGGCTGGGGCCGAGACCGCGACTTCGACTCTATGTTCAGTTCGCGCCAGCCGCTTCCCCGAGGTAAGTTCCCCTGTGATCGCATTTCTACGCACACGCTCGCTCTATAGAAAACGTTTCTAGAACACCGCTTGGAGGCGCCACTCGCAATAAATCCTTTCGGTGCAAGTACACTGATGATCACTATGAAAAAATACTCACTGTAATATTTGACCTATGTGCAATTCACAAAGTACACTTCAAAATGCTTGCTTTCTTGAAAGGACTTATACAATACATAAAAATGTGCTTTACGCTCCACCCAACCATTACGTCACACTGTTTGTTATCGTAGTACTACAAAGAATTGTTGTAAACGCCAATTTTATGACCATTCCAAGTTAGCTACGTCAGATCTTTCTTCTGACTCATTCTGAGCATAATTAAAATGACGAAGATCAAATTCATTAAATTATTATTTTACTATTGACCCGCCAAAGGTGATGTGTTTAACTTTTCCACTATTTCTTTACGACGCGCACAATTTTTGTTTAAAAATAAATTTAATTTGATTTATTCAAATAAATATTAATCAATCTATGAAATAATTTATTTATATCAAACACGACCGCTCTAAACTAATAAACATTTCACCAAATAATTGCCCTCAAACTTAGTTTTGTAATTGATTTAAATGTTAAATAAACCGGCAATAAACAAAAAAACCAATAACGATGTCAGAATTCAGCCCAATGATGACACATAAAATTAATTTTGGAACGGTTATTCAGTTTGGCGACGTGCAAAACTTTTGTAGTTTTTCCTTGTATGGGACGCACTGTCAGTAGATAGCTAAAAAGCAAGCTTTCATGGAGAAGCAAATTTACCAGAGGGCGCTTAGTGTTTTCAAATTTCCCAAGAATTTAAGTCTTTTATAGGTAAAATTAAATTTGTGTAACCTATAAATATTACGTGCATTATAAAGTTATAAATCCCTAGTGAACAATCCAAATCCAAAATTGGGCACAAAAGAAGGGCCTCTTACATGAAAGACGCTTAAAACGGTAATGTTTGAAACAAAATCACTAAGCGTCTTTTGGTGAACGTTATAAGGGGATTATAGATGAACGACAAGGAACATTATAATTTTAAATAGAGAAACTGTGTAAATCCCTGAATAAAAATGGCGTCTGTTGTAATCGCCTTAAGTAAAACTTCTCTATTCACATACATTACTATAGCAAGCTTAAGCACTAAAGGCTTCAAACTAAAAGATACAAATTAACTTTTCATTTCATACCAAACCCTTAAGTAAATCAAAATACCAACTATGATAGTTTAATTACATGAGAGCCTCGAATTATAGTAACGTTTTCTATAGAACGAAATGTTGCAATATTAACATGCAATACGATAGATTATATAAATATTATTTTTAATAGTCTGTCGTATATTTGGTGTGTAATTTTCAGTTTATTAACATATTAATAAAGAATTTAACCTATTTTTTTCCTTCTGCATTGTAGTGTTATAATGTTTTATCAAATCGCATTCTTTGTGCAGGTGTTGATTTTCTCCTACCCGCTAACACTAGCAGGAAAATGTTGCGTTGCTATCAGTCGCCACCAGTTCAATTCATTCAGTAGTATCGATGCATGAAGTGACCGTCAAAAAAATATCCGTATCGCATCGCCTGTCGCAACATTATGTTATGTTAAAGTAGTAAAACCATTTTAAGCTATTTTCAGCGAGGAAACGAGCAGAAATAGAAAGTTTATTTATTTGTAAAAAGTATAGCATCAGTGTGTAGCTAGTGGATGTGGTAGCACTCGATGTAATGAGGTCGGCGGGCGCGAGTGGCGCGACGGTAGCGCCGGTCGCTCGCGGCGGCGCTCGTAGTGAGGTTGTGTTGGTGTGGTTGCAGTTGGGTTGCGCGTTACACTGCATGCTCCGACCAAATCTTCACTTCACAGCGGCACCAGCGCCAACCACAAACCTGCCACAAACGCCACACAACAATAGGTACTAAACTATATTTATTTTCTTCTTATGTGTTTTGTGTTACGCACGGTGCGCCGCGGCTGTTTCGAAATAGATGCCTTTGTTATCTTATCAAATTCATCGCTCGATTCATTTAGTTCGCATCTGGTAAATTATTGTTAAATTCAAAAGCAACATTTAAATGCATATCTTTGATTTGTTTAGCATATTTCAAGCTTACTGTTTGATCTAATTAGTTTGTACGGAGCTGCCATTTGTATTAACTTTAACCGAACGCATTTTTGTGTGTATTAATCGTAAATCAATCCCGTTAGTCATAATTGTTGTGTCCTAAATTTTGATCTATTTAACTGATAAAATATGAACAGTGCTCAGAGGCTCCTGCGATGTCGAACAGCCCCACGGAGCACACGGTCTTATTCACTCTAGTAAACCGACACTGTAAATACGCCATCCCAGCGAGCATTCTGCATGATCGAAACGTGTGTTTTTCGATTAAATTGCAGGTAATAGTAAGAAATCCGGGAAACATTCAACGAGGGCTCAACAAAGTACTGAATCGAATGAAGGCGGGGCGGACGAGTCCTCGCTGGACCTGAGCTCTATACAGCTAAGCGAGGCGGAGATGCGGGCGCTGTCGGGGCTCACGCCGGCGCTGGCGCGGCGTCTGCAGCGGCAGCTGCTGGCGCACCTCCCGCCGCTCGCCGCCAAGGAGCTGCGCCGCACGCTGTCGCTGGGCAGCGCGCGCCCGCCCGCCGCCGCGCGGCCCGACCGCAGCGCGCCCGCCACTCCGCTGCCGGACCCGACTCCCACCTCGGAGACGTCAGCCGAACCCACCACATCCGCGACGACGCCGCCACCGCAAGACGACAACCCCTCCAACTCGAAATCGCCAGAACCTAAATCGGAACCAGCTTACGAATCCCCGACATCATATTGCACTCTGCCCCGAGTTCGACGCTCGAGCGCCCCGCGCTCCGAGTCCCCGGAGCGGTCCCGCGGCAGCAGCATCCGCAGCACGCCGGAGCGGCCGCTGCTCAGCAAGTACCTGTCGCTGGACGAGGCCGAGAGCGGCAGCCTGCTGTCGGAGCCGAGCTACGTGGCTGCGTACGGCGCGCCCACGCTCCGCCGCCGCGCCTCCGCTCTCGACCCGCCCCGAAAACGAATCTCGCGATTCTTGCGACCCGACTTTTTCGACTCCCCGCCCGACGAAAACGTTTACATTAAACACAAGAAAGAGAAAGAAATGGAAACTCAAAAAATATTGAAAGAAATAAGAGAAAAGAAGAATAAGTCCCTCGAATCCTCCCCCTCCTTAAAATATACCGCAGACGATAATAATCAATACACTTATAATAAAGATGAAGGCGTGTATGCTCGTAAGTGCCTGTCGCCGGTCTCCATTTTGCCGGTCAAAGAACGTAGCAGATCGAATACTCCGTTTTTCCCGAGTTTAGACAATATCAAGGAGAGCGCTAGAGATTCGTCCCTAATGTTGAAAGATACGAAACCGTATAAAGATTTTAGCGAATTTAAACAAAAATCCAGATTTAACGAAAGTTCTGTTTCTAACGATTCGAAATTGACGAGACCGAAGAGTTACCCTGTGAAAAATCTTAGTTCCATAGATGAATCTAATCAAAACTTACGAACGGAAACGTCTTTGAGTAAAGAAACTGAAACCAAAGAAAATAATGCACAGCGAGAATCTAAACTAATCAGACCTAAAAGCTATCCAGCCAGTAGCCCTTCTCCAGAAAAAGTGTATATCAATAGAAATATTAAAAAAGATTTACCCTTAGAAAATACATTACCGTCCCCGTCAAAAATAAATACACCAAGTCCAGAAGCTAAAAATGATGTTGAAGTAAGTTTTAGTATTACTCTGCCAAAGAAAAAAGTTGAACATCTGGCAAAGGTTAATTCGTTGAAAAATAGCGAAACACTAGAGCCAACTGAACCTGAAAATCAGAAAATACTATCAATTGACGAAAGTTTACAGTTGAAAAAATATAAGGTAGTAAAAAATGATCCAATCGATGAATCCGAACCGAAAGATCGCAAAATGGAAAACGGAACAAGGATTGTTGATGAAAGCGGAGAGAAAACCAATTCTGAAGAAACAAAAGACGTTAAAACGAAACCAATCGAGTCCAATACATCAAGTGAAAAGAAAGGCACTATAAAAAAGAAAATAATAAGAAAAGTTTCTTCTAAATCTAAGACTGATGTAGTTAATAGTCAAGACGCAAGTGAAGCGAAGCCTGCCACGGAAAAGAAAAAAGTCACAAAAAAAGTCAAAGAAAAGAGTTGTGAAGATGGATCAAAACCTACCGTCACAAAGAAAAAGTCCATGTTGCAATCGATCGGGCACAAATTAGAAAGATTTGCATCTAATAAATCTGCTTCGCCAGAAAAAGTGCCGGATAATAGCGCCCCGGCGGGCGAGTTGAAAAAAGAGAACGGCAAGCAGAACCGGGCGCAGCGCGAGCATTCCGAGCCGGCCGCCGCGCCGCCCTCCGAGTCCAGCCTCATCGCGCGCGCCGTCACGCTCTCCGACGTCGCCGCTCTAGACAACCAGACCACCAATCTGAGCAAAACTACGGTATCCAAAGTTTTGGGCTTATTCAAAAAATTCGAACCGAAAGAGAAGCCCGCTAAACCAATATTTGAAAAATCGCTAAGCGAAAATCTCGAATGTAATACCGATATTAGTAATAAGATTGAAAAAGCGCCTGAAAAAGATAACTCTGAATCTCTAGATGTTGATAAGCCTAGAAGGCCCACTTCCCTCCTTTTGAACGGATTGGGTCGTAAAAGTAAATACGGAAAGACTACCAGCGACAGTGCTATGACGACGTTGGTAGATGACGAAACGATATGCAACAAAAAAGAAAACGAACCGAACAATTTAAAAACCACGCTAAAGTTAGATTTCTCCAGATTGCCAAGAGTAAAAAAAATAGTTCCTACGAATCCTGTGATAGAACCGCTATATATGAATACTTCGCCTGATGAAAAGGAGACAGAAAAGACAGTGAAACTCGAACAGAACAGCTCTGTTTCAGACAGCAATACAGTCGTCTGTAATTCGGATACATTAAGTCGCAGTCGATCCAGGAGTAGGTCAACCATTTCAAATTCTGAAAATAAATCGGATCTTAGCAGCGATTACAAAAGCCATAATATAAATCCTACGTCGCCTTCAGACAATATCGTTCATCATCCTTTGAGAAATCACGAATCCCTGACACCTGAAAAAGAGGACGTAGTGGATCGAATACGTAGAAAAAGCTTTTATTCTAGATTTAATGAAAAGAAACAACGAAGAAAGAGTAATCTAGTGGGTCCTGGCGCCGCCGAATACGACCCCCTGTCGCGGATACACTCCCCGCCCGCGGACTGCAAGTTCGACCGCTCCCCCACCTCTCCCGGGGCAACTTACGACTTATCACCGGGGTACTCCGTGGCCTCGGATCTCTCGCCGTCCACCGAGCGGTACAGATCTTTGCTGACAGAACTTCCCGTCAACACTAGAAGTAATTTAAGATATGACAATTATGGACTGAATGATAAAATAGATACGTACCGATCGCTCGACCGCAGCGAGCTCAGGAAGTACCCGGGCAGCCGCTACTTGGATTACGAGCAGCCGGCGACGAGCGCGCACCGCTACTCGCGCACTCGCTCGCTGCTGGACAGCTGCGACGGAGACGAGGCCGCGCTCTCGCTCCGGGACCCCCACAAGTACAACAGGACCATCTCCATGTACTCTCCCGGCAACTACGCCACCTACAGACCGAAACGAACTCGAAATTCCGCTATCATACTCAAAGAGAGCGAGAAAGAACCGAGCCCCGAAAATATATTAGACAAAATAAGACAGAGAAAAAAGATATCGATCAGCGTAACTAGAAAGTCGGACCACGAAAAGGACCATCTACCAAGGTGTGTATTTTTCCTTTACATACTTGTCACGTAATTAATACGATTATCAAATAACTTTCCCAAATGAATATAATCTGATTTTATTCTGTGCACGCTTCACGCTTTGAATTATGTTTACAGCACTAATGCTTTTACAATAATGATACCATTTAGTGATCCAAAGTCATTCTATAATATTGTACAACTATTGTAGATAGAATAACTTTTTTTAAATATGTGTTGATTTGTATAAATATTGTATATCTGTCACCTGGAAATCATGAATTTTATCGCATTACACACACTTGACAAAAAGTATCGTTTATTTTCTAATATGATACATTCATAGAAGATATTGTAATAGACGCTTAAAAAAGCATCAAGAGTTTACATATTATTATTTTGTATTTCAGATCCACTATCTCACCTAAAGGCGAAGGCGACAGTACAGAATGCTCTGAGAAAGTTGACTGAGAGGAACTACTGACATGGATCGCGACTGCCGAAATCGTTTGTGATGTATTCATAGCATTTGTTGACAAGTTTTTATTGGAAATCTCACCCGAAGCGCCAGTTTTATTACTATGCCTAGGCCAGATATGTGGATAGCCAGAATCTCTTATACTTCCACTTTTTTTAAGAATATTTGCAACATCGTTTTGACGAGAGGCTTTCTCGACAGATTCTTGCCAAAATGTAGTCCTATCTTATGTAAAAAATGCATCGAAGACAGACTATTTACAAGACTGTCTTTAGTGGCAAATTAATAAGTTCTAATTATGTCAGATCAATCTTAGTACGAAAAAGGATTTTTTTTTAAATAAGAGTCATTAGAATGATTATCCGAATTCTCTCAAAATAGGATGTATAACAATTGTACCGATTTTTAGCTCACTGAGTGATGAATTAATAAAATAATCTGGTTTTAAATCTCATTATAATTTTGTTTATTTATGCCTCAAAGGCAGTTAGGTAACCCTACAGAGTTTATCTTTTCAAACGAATTACATAATTGTAATATTTTTCAAATTAATGTCTATTTCGCGCTTAAGAGCTAGTTAAAATACCTAGCTGACAAATCAATATTGACTAGAAATCGAAATTCTTATTTTTAATTGGACGTTAGCAATATTTCAGCTTTACAACGGAGTCAATACAAAGAAGAGGTGCCTTTAATTTGATATTGCTTTCCTTCATCGTAATACGCGTACGAGAGTGCATTTTGTTTTTTTGTAACTCGCGTTCACGTTTTGTAGTGTTTTTCGATGTTGTTACCAAATACATTTTAACTTTATCATAATGAAGCAATAACATCTGCTTTCCTATACAATTATGTAACTACGAGCGACATCGGATTAATATGATGATGTGATTAATACTCTCCTATATTGTTATTTCTTCTATGTAATTTCTCCATGGTTGCACATTAGTAACGTGATATAGCAATTCTATTTTTTAAATGACTTCTGGATTTAATGAGCGAATTGACTAATGAATTATATTTTGCAATCGACAAACTTTTGTTGAGCTTTCGTTGTAAATTGATTCTTATGTGCCTTTATATATATATATATATATTTAAGTGACTGGATTTGATACGAGTCTATTTTATTGATACAGATAAAATGACACGATGTTTTATGAGTGTGTTTGCACAAATAGGTTTTACTCAATATAAATTAATTTTTATTTTCTTCTAGTTATGTCAATTTACATTTTTATGTGACCCTAAGTAAAGTTTTAGTTAATAATGATTTTACCACAAAAAGATGTTTATTAAATCTTGAATACTAGGACTATGTACTTTTGACTGATTTTGTTTTTTGTATTGCTGTCATACACTGCTTATCAAGTTGGACATCTTTTTGTGATAATAGTTTTATCATATTCGTATAGTATTGAATGCTAAGTCACTTGGTAACAGTAAACGAATAGAATGGTGCTTAGAAGATTTCGTTAGAGTAACTTTTATTTATAAATCGACATGTTAGTATCACTCACACACACCTGTATGTTTTATAATGGTTTTGCGATTTCAGTTTTATAGGTTTAAGTATGGACAGTGAAACAGCATAGTATTGTAAACGAAGTTGTTGCATTATTATATAGTACATTTGTTGCCATCTCAGCCGCTGTGTGACATTAGTTATTGTAATCGACGAGCAATAACATTTATCGTTACATTTATCAGTTTTAACATTTTACTCATCATTTTATTTATTTTTCTAGAATTGAAATTATTTATTTGTGTGTGGTGATTTTTAATATTTTCACATAAGGTAACGCAGAAACTGTGATTGTTACGATAAATATTAAAACTACTATCACACACTTTTTGTATTGAATGTGAATAAATTATATAGTTGAAAAAATATTTTTGTTTTGCTTAAGCCTCCTAAATGCGTTTACCTGTTTTATTGATATGGTAAATCAATAATAATCAAGGCTAACAATTTATTAGACAACATAGAAAGCGAAGTGTTAACTCGGTGAATTAAGGCAATATGGGACTCCGTGAATGACAGCAATATGGGAGCCATAAGTATCTAAGTATTCTCAGCTGTCGCAATAGGGTCATTTGTCTAAATAAAAAAGGAATAAGAAATAAAAAGCCAAATGCGAATTCTTATTTATTACTCGTTAAAACAATCATGCATGTAGATCTGCGAAATGTTCTCTGTCGGCTTCCGCCAGCTGTTCTAGTATATCGTCGATGTCCGTGCGCGGGAACCGTTCCACCCACGAGGAGATCATGCCTTCAGCACTCGCCGGATATCGGCGCAACTCCGTCGTCTCACCTGAAAAAATTTTACCTCATTTACACCGTGCGACTCATTGTACTGTATTGTGCCATATTCTGCGTCAGTTGCAGCGGGTATTATTTCTATTTATCTCTCCAGTATAGATTAAATTTTTTATACAAACATATACCATCACTTCTTTATCCATTTTGAAGTAGACAGAACTAAGTTACGTAAGGACTCCAAGGTCACCTTCAGAGGATGGTAATGTAATTTTCAGATATTAACAGGATGTGAGCGCATCTATAGAAGAATCCTTAGTGCTGAAGCCCTGCCCTTTCCTTTCGTGGGAAGAGTAGCAGCTGTCACACGCTATGTTTTTCTGAGCTGCCACATCAGTATGGAAACTCACAGGAGTCAGTGGTACCTTTGTGCCGAGTGTTGGGTTGTACGAAAATGTTCCTTGGCTGCTTGTGCATCAGGACGATGTTCCGCCACCGCGACCACGGGCCGTCCAGCCGGCTGTAGCGGTTGAACAGTTCCTCGCCCGCTGATACGTCGCCGGTCGCTTTTATCGTTTGCAGCTTCACTAGGAACTCGCCTACGAAATATTTGAATGGTTAGTAATTGTAGCAACATACATTTATATATATCGGTAGGATAAGTCGTATCCCGTACGGGGGAGATAGAGCAAATAGTCCCGAAGGAAAGTAAATGATGGAATTGAGATCTGTTGTGGTATAAAACAAAAAAAAGGATTTTCGGGTACATACAAAGATGATGGAAAAAGCTATTTACCTATAATTCTCTTGCCATCAGTGCGCAGACGTTCCTTCTTTAAAGTGAGCAGCAGATTCTTATTGGGCTCGGGCTCCGACATGGTGAGCAGGCCGTCGCCCTCCAGCTCCAACAGCCGCAACAGAACGAAACGCGCTCGCGCGTGTGCCTACAAGTCAATGAACACATTATATATGTAGCGGGAGCGATGATTCGGCTCGACCGCCACCAAAGGGAAGATCTTCCGCCAGGCTAGGTGTTATGCCTGGGGAACCGCGGCTCCGACGATGTTGTGTCGGAGGTTGTATATATAGCTCCAATCCGTGAAATTTCTGAAATCGCGATTTAGTTTCTTCGCTGCTATTGGCTGAGCGCGTCAATTTCTTCGCGATGATGGACAGTTGTTGTGTGATTTGATGTTGTGACGAGTGGCGTAGAGATGTCGCCACATAAGTATATATATTATACACGAAATCCTAAACTCATTTCACAACAAATAATCGGGAATCAATTCGGCGATAGCTTGGCTACGTGAGGCGTATGCGTATCAACATCGTCTGTGACAGTAACTGATTGGTGTAATGCAAGACCAAAGGGACATTAAAGAGAATTTGTTAAGTATTTTTGAGTCACGTCTATTAACGAATTGCTGCCGTCATAGAAAGCGACGCATCCTTGATTCGGCCCGTTTAACCGGTCGGTATAGCTCTGGGTTGCTGATGGTATAGTCCAATGCGCGCCATTTTTTTGTTTGATACAAATTCTTACTTTTTTTAAGCATTTTCACATAGCTTTCGCCACCCTGCGTGAAGATCTCTATGTCCTACTCCATACTTGCACACTTAATGTGTGCAACATTTCATATAAAACCGATTTAGTGGTTTTGCGGTGGAACACACTTTCACATTTACAATATTAGTTTGGATATACAGACGTAACATAATTATTATTAATGTATATAGATATTAACCTGAAGCCATGTCTGTGTGGCGGGCTGATACATCTCCGTGGCTTTAGCGGCGCCGTTCCACAACAAGCTCAGCCAGTTCACGTACATCACATCTTCCGCCTCTTGCCCTTCATGTCCGAAGATCCTGAAATGCAATGACCTTTCCAATTACCAATTGATATTTCAACATTTTTCTTGAATTTTGCAGTAATGAGTGCAAGTACAGTGTAGTCCGTTTAGTACGACTTCGCATACAGCAACCAACCGTTTTTAGCGACGCAAGTTTAGGCATTTGTTTGGTTCTAGTATAACTTTTAATGAAACGACATTCGTTTATTGCAACTCCGCTTATAACGACCAACCGCTTTTAACGACCGAATTTCACACATAATTGTCCGGTTACAACAATGAGCGTTGCCGTGTTTACAAATATGCAATTCCTAGAAAGAATGAAATAAATGAATAGCTATCTTAGCTATCGCCCCGCGCGACACCCTGATTGGAAATTGACTGTTTACATATTTTACGGCAGTACGAATTTGCGGGTAACGAGTGACGCGCACAAAATGCAAAAATGCAAAATTTTATTAATAAATAACTATTTTGATTAAAATTAGTTTTTTTATTTGCTCGTCACCTAAACAGGCATATATCTGTAATATTTGATAAATAAAAAACATTTTTTTTTCTGTTCTTTTAATACGACTTCCGGTTAGTACGACGTTATGTCACCGGTCCCTTGACCGTCGTTATAACAGGATTCTACTGTAATCAGTTTCACTAGCTTCGTTGATTTAAAATTGAAAGTACACACGGCACAGGCGATACCTGCCAGTTTCCAGCAACCAGGACAAACGCCAGAAGGACATCGACATACATACCTATAGTCACGTCTATATCCTTTGCGAGATAGACAGAGCCAACAGTCTCAAACAGACTGATAGGCTACGTTCAGCTGTATGGTTTCATGATGGAAATTGAGATTCAAATAGTAACAGGTTGCTAGCCCATCGCCTACAAGAGGAATCCCAAGTTTATAAGTCTATCCCTTAGTCGCCTTTTACGACATCCATGATAAATATAAAGTGTTTCTCTATTCTAAAGTGCCGGAAACCATACAGCAGGACATCGAAATAGTATCTTTTTATTTTATTGGAAAGACCAATAGTTATTATGATTAAAATATGTGATAAAACTAGACTCACAATCTCGTCGAAATCCCTCAAGTGTTCGAAAAAACAAATTCGTCCGTCCATTCGAAAATGGATTTTAATGTTATTACAATAAAACACAATCTTTAAATATAAATAAACTCTTCACATGCACATCAGCTCCCTGCTCAACGAGTAGTTTCATGTTTATGGATTGTGTGCTCTCTCCCAATATATTAAGAATCATTTTTGAATGAAAGTTATGAAAAGATCGGTTTACTTGAGTATCTCTGGCCTGAGCGAGAGGTACAATCCAACAGCTTCGGCGCGGCACTCCTCGAAGGCAGACCCCAGCGTTGTAAACTTGCTGTCGTATGTCTCGCCTTCTAAGTACCAACATGTGATCGGCTTGCCTGCACGACAAATAAAATCACAAATGAAAAAATTGTGTAAATTGTAAAGATTTTTTGCAAGTGGCAACGCAATTGCTTTGTGATAAATTGTAATGCCTCCCGACTTTTCAGAGTTCGACCCGCTAACAAACATTCTCTCTTTTGACTGGAATATACAATGTGTAACGGAAAGGGGGTTATCATATTGAGTACACCAAACGAGTTACCGGTAACAAACAGCCTGGTGCCACGCAAAACCCTAAAAGTAAATTTTTTATTTTGAAATTTTTATTTTTTACAGCCGATTTTATTTTATTTTATGTTATTTTATTAAAACTTGCACAACACTACAGCAGTAAACAGCTGTGAGGTCAATAGCATCTTAACGATCACACCCATTGGCCCACTGGCCTAATGTCGACGCCACCCGTCTGTACTCCTGGTACTTTAAAATAGTATTTTAGAGCCAGGGTTCCGGATATCTTTTTTTTTTGTTTTTCTTAACTAAGTGTTCCTGCTTTTTTCTTTACTTTTTACTATTTAGCTGACGAGTCCCACCTGCGAAACTTGATTTTTTACTTTATCTCATTAAAATTACAACTTTACACTGAAGGCTGTTTGAATATCAGTGTTTCATATGACTCTTCAATCTCATGGCAAAAAAGAAAACTGACTAACAGTTTCTCATCAATTATTTTAGCAGATTAATTGTAGCAACTAAAATACCGGACTGGCGTTTTTACAGTAATAAAGTAAAAGTAAAACAACGAACTAAGCGTACTGAATAATATCAATGTAGTAGTTACCAGAGAACGTGTTTGTAACATTATGAAAAACTTAAATATGAAAGAAATATTTTTTAAAGAAATAATAATTAAAAAGAGAAATAATCAAACTATTATTGAATCACAAAATCCGAGCAAACTATTGTTGTTGGTTTTAACTAAAATTTTCCAAATGAACCCTGAAATAGGCGTGACTTTTCTTTGCAAGGAGCAAAGAGCAAGGTCGATTAATAATGTATTAAAATGGTTCCGGATATTTTAAGAAATTTTCTATTACGAACGAAATTCTTTTTCATATTTTAAGAAGCCGATTAACGAATATCGTCATAAATTAATAAAACTATTACTAATGATCTAGTACTTAAATGACGTTTACATAGGTTGTTAAAAGTCCGGGAAGAAAGAAATGTTCGTGAAGGGAAACATGTTTTCTTTTAAGTCTCTGATCCTTGCGGACGTCAGACGGCAGTCTCTCTGCGTCATCTGCATCAACAACACTGCTCTTTTTTGCATCATGGGTAAAAACATCTCCGAATAAAATAAAGGAATTAATCATTTAGCTACCAGGATTTCATGGATACGCAAGAGGTTTAATTTATCTACTTAAAAATAAATGAAAACGGGCCCCTAATTTACCAAAACGAGAAGGCAAGACTAGATAGAGTACTTGTCTCTCGTTCTTAAATTCGACTAATTCAAGGTCAATATTCAAATTTGAGAGTGTGTGTGTGCGCAGTCAATGGGTTCACTGTCTAGTACACTAAGCGCCGACCAATGGCGCTACGCCGCGAGACAGGTGATGTACACGTATCCTTTCTTCCGCTTTAGGGTAAGTGAGGGTAAAATGATGATCCCACCTGATTATTTACGTTTGTGATTAGTAAACTTTTACTTTGTTTAATTTTATCGCCACATTCATAAAAAAGTTGTCAACATTTAGTCAACCTAGGAAACACGTTTTGTACATGCCACTTTTTCCTATTGGTAAGAGTGGTAGTAAGTATGGTAAAATTTTGAAATCAAATAATACTGTTTTTAACCCGTTTATTATGGTAAAATTAATAAGATATTGAATCAAAGGGACAAAACATATTTGTACTAAAATAATTTTATTTCACCTTTGTTTACAAAAATAGCCGGTTAACGTGACCGTGGTCGACTTTGCCCGTGTCTCCCCTGTACTAGGATGCCAGAATCGGGAAGCGGAAATGTACAATTATTTGAGAAGTCAATCAGTCGTTCGCTATCCATTTGCGTGACAACCAGTGCTGCCATTTTAACGCTTTGGGCGCTAGATCTAGCGCTTTTTTATGTGTTTGGTGCGCTTTACAGAATTATGGCACCTAGCGGATAATCTGGTGTTTTTTTTTAATTTACATCATGACATATTAAAAAACTCTATGGCTCTATCAGCATCAGTTATTTTAAAGCCTAATAGAGTGTTTTTTTGTTTGTTTGCTTTATTTCATTCAAGAAAAATTGTTCTTTTAGCGCGATATCTAGCGCTTTTTTAAAGCACAATTTCCAAGAAATCGAGCGCTTTTTTACATCTTACAGCGCTCAATCGGATTTTTGGTCTGGCAGCACTGATGACAACATTATTTGTGTTTGTGTTTTGACTTTTTCGTACACGTGTTCTCTTTCGTGATTTCTTTGAGTAATTCAGAATATTATTACGACTACAATGAACATTATTGGTCGCATACCTAGCTACCAATCCACATGTTTTTACGGAGTCATCTTTCCAGTACCAGTGGCGGATAAATGTGTTGGCTGGATGCTGGAATAGTCGGAGATGTTGTCGTTGAACCATATTTTTTGCCTAACAGCCTAAATTTCCTAGAAAATTACTTAAATGAGGAACAGTAATGCCAGTGAGAAGTTACGTGGATATCGTGATGGAAAACAACCTAATATTCCAACATGGTGGCGCTCCAGCTCACTTCGCTCGTGATGAGCGCAGCCACCTCAATGCCCGGTTCCCGGAATGGATTGGACGAGGAGGACGTATCGCATTGCCTCCGCGGTCTCCAGAACTCACACCACTTGACTTTTTTTCTGGGGATACATTAAAAATAAAGTGTATGCGTCGGATTCCCCTTCGAGCGAAGAAATGGTTGCCCGCATCAAACCGCATGCGATACTGTAACGCCAGGAATGCTTCGCAATGTCTGGGTTTCCATTTACCGGAGAGCTGACTTGTGCATCCAAGGAGGTCGACGTTTTGAACCCTTTCTTTGAAAGGTATGTAGGTTTTCAATCTTTCTTTGACTTAGTTACCAATTTATTTTGTAATGTAGGTAATTATTTATTAGCTTGCATGAAGAGTTATGAATGTGGATGAAGCGAAGGAAGTATGCAGAGATCGTGGAAAGATGTAGTCTCTGTCTATCCCTCCGGGAAAAAGTCGTGGTTTTATGTATGTAGGTAATTATTATTTCTTTTGCATTTCATGCGAATATTTTCAAATCGATTGAATGTCTTAAACGACGTACCTCTGTCAAAGCAAAATGATTCTTATTGATTAAGTAAACGAGTCTTATTTGTTTGTTTTAGAATCTTCGTCAAACGTTCGCCGCCTTGCCGCGATCTCTTTGACGGCGCCGACAAAGCGGCTACCTACGACTTAGGTCGCCGACGGTACCAGGAGAAAATGACGAGTGAGGAGTTAGTGTTTTAGTGTACATCGATAGTGTCTTAGTGTGTGTGTTGTTTTGAATTGGGGATGTTGACCCGATAGTGATTTGCCACGTTTGTTTACATTTAAATAAATACATTTTATTGCGAAATTTTATTGACATGCATTTATGAACATGGTGATAAGGACCAGCAGTAGCAGTAGGAAGAATCTATTTAAGGTATAGTAACCACCCACTTTTTATGATAACCCCCTTTCCGTTACACCTTGTATATTATATAAATAAAAGTTTATCTTTTTGTTTTGTTTTCACCGCTCAATTGATTTTGATGAAAGTTGTATGAATAAAGTTGATTATCTTTGGAAAAGTAATTAACTGAATGATAAGCACATGTTGAAGTGGAGCTACATGTCAGAAAGCTTACCCATAAGCGTAACAGTAACAACTAATGTACGAATGGAAAAAAAATCGTTCACAAAGAATTTTTAAGGATAAAAAAAAATATCAAGATTATTCAGACAAAACAAATATGAAAACGTTAAGTAGTTACCAGTGAGCGGGTTCTTGACCTTCTTCTCGTCAAAGTTGAATGTGCCGTCAGCATTCTGCCGCAGCAGTTTGCCGCTTCCGTGACCAAGGAGCTCGTGGAGGCCTACTTGCACCTATCAATCAATCAAATACATTGCTGTCATCAATACTGATTGACAGACAACATACAATGGAAATTACTGGCTGCAACTTGGCCTGTGTTCTATGGGAAATTGTAGAGGTCTACTAACAGAGAATATCCCTAAATTTTCAACACACAGGAACAAAATCCGTCCACAACTTTCCGAGATTAGTCCTACACACAGATAGAGAAAATAGGGTACTTTATAATATGTAGTGATGAGCAAAGGGCGGGAAGGTTTTTTGTCATAACTTTTCCCCTTTTCTCGCAAAATGTATTGACTAAAAATTAAATTATTAATAAAAAAATCGTATGTATAGTAATTTATTTCATTTATTTAAACTTTATGCACGTAAAATGTACAACATGTGGACTTAATGCCACAATGTATTCAATAAACGATCCAAGAGTAAGTTTTTTCGTACTCAGTATACTGTTAATATTATATTACACTGTATACATACTAACCTCAAAAGCCGGGACCCTGTATTTCTCGAGCAGCTGCTTGTCCGCGTCCGACAGGAACGGGATGACGGACTCTTTGTACGCCGCCGGGATCACGTTCCCCAGGGACACATTCTTGAAGCCCTCGTTTTGACGAATTTCGTCGTCTGCGAAATGTTCTAACGTTAAAATAAATTTTAAAAGGTACCTAGCAAAAACAAAAAACCACTGTAAAGATCTAAGCGAAAAAAGTTTGCAGGGTTTGTGGCAAGTAAAAAGATGTAGTCTCTGCCTAAACCTTCGAGAAAGGAGGCATCATTTTATGTATGAGGAAAAATATTAAAATTGAGTAACTTTCAAGGCTAATTTTTTTTAACAAAACAAATTGTATTCTTTTGATTATAATATGAAGATATATAAAATTATATATCCATACTAATAACAGATAAAAAATAAATAAATATATAATATGTAGAATAAAAGGTTTTATTCTTGAAACAAATACCTACTATTATCACATGATATGATAATAATTTTTGTTTAAAGAAATATAGAAAACAGCTATAAATATATTTCTAGAGATACCTCCACTTTCGCTAACTTTGCTAACTGATCGAGAAGTTATTTTATTAAAACAAGAACATACAATTAGGAATGTTAATTCCAGCCGGAATGCCACTGCCTGAGAATGTCAGCACATCCAGGCTGGTGAAGTCTGGTCTCAGAAAGGTATCTTTCTCCAGGTCTTGTCCCCAGGGAAGCAGCTTAAGGAATCTGAAACAAATGAAAATATTGATTTAACATGACTATCCGACATAAGCAAATAGAAACAAAGTAATTTGTCTATCGTCTTAATACAGCTACAGTAATTTATAGTATAGGTATGTAGTTAGTTATAATTTTTTTATTTCAGAATAATGGCACGTTTTCTGGACATTAAGACTTTAATTTATTTATGTATGTGGAATCATATAATCATTAATTAAGTAATAAATAAAAACAATAAAATCGCATCACTCACCCTTCAGCGCCGTCGACGAGCGTACCAAACTTCTTGGACATTTCCTTGTTCACCATAGACACGAAGCCTTCGAATTCGCCCCGCTGCCCGCTCGGGTCACGGTACGTCTCTATGAAGCCTTGATACCTGAAGAATTGGATCAATGCTGTTCTATATCAAGTTACATATATTCACCAACTTTAAGAAGGTCCTTGAGCTTTCTAGAAAAGGCACTAGCTGTCACCATTTATAAAAAAAGCGAGGATAAAACCGAACAAACTGAAATCTCAGCTTATCGATTCTTTTACCCACAAAGAATTAATTATCTATGAAATTAAAAAAGAAACAATTATTTTAGCTCTAGAAACAGGACGAAAATAAGTTTTGCTACATTGAGAAATATACTTAGGTATTTTGTCTTTGCCCTCAGTTTTAATTACTTTGATAATTACAATAATATGTTTATGAAGCCCTTACGTTTCAATGATAGGTCCCTTATCCTTGATCCAAAATCTGCTGCCTTCCTTATGTTCATCCAAACTGCCTTCCTTGAAGCTGTTTATGTAATGTTTGAGCATGTTCCTCTCATTGTCATTGGCGGCATATTCCTTAGCTTTAGACAAATGATCGTTGACAATCCTTAGCAGTGGAGAATAGTCCCCTCGCGTTACTTGAAAGTACGCGTTCTTGTATTTTTCCTTTTCCATGGTCAAAGGTGGTTTGGATGTGGTCTCAACGCTCGCCAAGCGAATTGTGTATAATGGTACTGAAAATATGTATATTATTAAAAAAGAAACTTAAATAATGGATTTTCCTTTTTTATTTTGATTACTGGAAGAAATCCCGATTGGGATAAGTCGGCCAATATACATATTATTCTTAATCCAATGACTGTTTTGTAATTTGTTATATTTTAACAAAGACTTTGAAAAGTCTTTGTTGCACAAACAAACAAACAAAAAACTTTACATCTAGTTTTAGTGTTTGAGAACTTCACTTGAACTGTAATAAGATAGAGGCAAAAGCATGGTTCCAAGTAGCAAAGTCACGATCAGAATGTTTGAAACTTTTCCCTCTATGATATTGATTTGTATGAATAGGGGTCATGTTTTACTGTAGACGACTGTACGATAAATAGTTTACAGTACAATATAAATCAGAGTGTCAGAGCATCGTTTGGATGAAGATTGTCGCAATATTGAAATTGTGTGGAAAACATTTTTAAGGGTATTAAACTATTTGAAGGACATTATTGTACTACATCATTAAAGTGTATGACCTTTTGGAAGAAAGTAATATTTAAAACTAATCTTAAGTTAAAAGATAAAGGGTTCAAATAACTGACCCAAAGACATTTGTTAAGTAAGGAAACTATAAACATACATCCGTCTTCAGCTTTTGTTTTGAATGTTCGACAAATGTAACCCTCTATTCTCTTAGCCTTCATCCAATCATTCACTAGATTTGAATCAGCCTCAGTGCAATTACTTGAAAAATATGTAGTTATTCCCTGAAAGTAGGAAATTAAAAGCTATAAAATAATGCAATTAAATTGTAGATATCTACATCATCTTATATCAACCTATCATTGACAACAATAAAACATATTTAATTAATTATTTAACAAAAAATGCTAAATGTTATCACCTTAAGTAAACTGAAACCATAAAATACATAGTAATTACTCACTTTATCTGCCAGCCCTAAGCTAGTCAGTCTCGGTTCTAAACTATAAATAGCATTCTGTGTATTCTGCCACAGCTTCATGATATGTGTCGTGTCATTTTCATATGCCTTTGAGGCTTTTACAATTTTCTCGAATGATTCCTGAGGCAGGTTAGGAATGAATTTTGTATCCCCAAATCCCTTGTAGTTGCCACTGTTACCGAACAAACCACTGGCGTATATGAGAAATGCCTGAAACCACAATTATTGATAAAAATAGCATAATTGTGATAATATAGATAGGGGTGCGTTATTTGATTGTAAAATATTTGACAAATTCCTTAGTGTAGATAAACTGTAGATCAGTTTCATGAGTATTTGTTTCTATAAAAAGAGATTTACCTAAAACTAGCAATTCAATGGCCTCTGGGGCACAGCGGTAGTATGCTTGTCTGTGACACAGTAACAGGGGTCCCGAGTTTGAATCCCAGCCAGAGCATTATGAGAAACAAACTTTATCTGATTGGTCTGGGTGATGGTTGTTTATCTATTCATATAAGTATTTATTATAAAATATAGTCTTGTTGTGTTAGTATCTTATAACACAAGTTTTGAACTTAATTTGAGGCAAGTCAATCTATGTAATTTGTTCCATATTTATTTATATTCACACTATTTAAAAAAGTATCTTGCATATAAGATTTATTCAGAAATATGTGAAATAAATAAGGGGTTAATATAAACCATTAACAAGCTTATCTTCCACCTATTTTCTACTAAACCAATTGTATTTAGGCCTTATTTTATTATGTTATGTATGTCTTATAACAATCACAAGCTAACTTATTCATAGAAAAAAAAATGAGGATGATTTTCCAAAAAGAACCTGAAAGTCATTTTCAGAAGCTCCAGCTTTCAAAGCAGATGCCTTCAAATCTCCCAAGGGTTCCGCAACAAATATCCTATGCAGCAAAGAAAAGATCTTAGGAGATTCAGGACTGGTTTGTACGAGAACAATAAGCCCACCATTCCATGCAGACTGAAAACAATAGAAAATGTTTATTTGCATATGAATGAATAGCATACACATGTTACTTTTACAATTTTACAAAAGTAAAATATTTCTAAATATTTTCAAGTATCGAATGAAGAATTAAATTCATCATGTTAGTATGCAGTTCAGTTATTGTGTGTTTATTTTTTGCAGATCATTCAAAACTAAAAACCTAATGAGTAATCAGTAATTTATAGGTACTACCCAGTGTTCATTCTTCTAAGTTGTTGTATGTATGTAGTATGTAAATTTTTTATAGTATTAAAAAATAGCATTAAAGTGAACTTACCTGACTCAAGTAATGGGCATACAACTTTTCTTGGTTTGTCAAATTGTTAAAGGCTTGAGAACAATCAAGCTCTACAAATGTCTGGTGATTTGGTAGAAGAAAATTTGATTTATCTATAGTAGCCATTTCTAAAACAATAAATGTTAAATATTATTTAACATGAGGATAGAAGCAATGTTTTCACTTTTCAATGAGATTAGTTATAATAGAAAAACTAGCTTCTGTCAATGACTTTGTTTACATGTTGTACTACAAACTCAGTGGACATAGTACATTTTCATGTGATGAAAGGCACCATATGCACATCTGATATTTACTATACCTAAACTATATGAAACTGAAATTGCCAGAAGTTTGTTTCATTGTATACTTAATTTGGAAATTGGAATGAGAATTCGAATTAAAAGATTTAGGGCCTGGGACTTTTTTCATTTAAAACGTATTTAATCTAATAAGAACTTAGTGTAAACTTTAGACGGTTATCTTGAAATTTAATCAGAATTTTTGATATTTCAGGTAGGTACATAGTGATTATTTTTTGATGGTAATGGATGAATTTACAAAGTGTGGTTTTTTTACTGACCCTTAACTATTTCTGCTGAAGTTGGAGAAGTTCCTTTAAACTGTGTGGTAGCTGTGACAATCGACTTGCGACCGGATTTGCCTAATGAATCAGCAATAAAAGTCTGCCGGCATCTTATAAAGTTTACCGTCAAGGTACGTAACATTGGAAGAGCTTCTAGGTGGTTTTGTTACTTAGGCTAACAAACTAAAAAATATTATTCTGTACTTACGGGAATTTAATACAAAGAAATTGGTGGATCACAAAATAATTTTAATCACAGCGAACGATTTTCGAGGTTAACTCAATGTTGCCAACTGTCTCCAATGAAAACGGATTACATACTCGTATGATATGATGTGAATGAAAGTTTAAATACGTAATAAAAAACTGGCCAAGTGCGAGTCGGACTTGCACATTAAGGGCACCGTGCCATTATTAATTCGTTACTTAAATATTTTTTTTCTATATTCACTCTTCTACCTGTTTACTAAAATCGGCCAAAATTGCTTATTAATTACGTTAGTTGTACAGGAGCTTCTCTTTAATAATTACTTTATTGTCATTTAAATCATGTACATGTTTTTTTTTTGTACCTACCTGTACCCATTATTAACATTAAGCAAAAAAAAACTAAATAAACTCCTTCATATTCTTTTTATTTTTGTTGTTGTTGAGGATGACCAAGAAGGTTGGGTTAACCTAAACCTTTTTATAGAACTATATAAATAAACCTTTTTAAATAACCAAACATAAAAATCACTAGCGCAGTCATCGTCCATATACCTTTACTGATAAAATATTTTGCACCATCAAGGCAGCATCAGGGCCTCTGATCAGAGTGTCAGTTTTAAATTTGGGGGGTGTTATCACGTCATGCAAGCCCTTTAGAAGATTAGACCCATGTTTCAAGCAAAATGTACCTCCATTCACAAATATAAAATGCAAACCACCAAGTCGCGGCTGTTGAAAAATATATGCATCATAAACATTTGAAAGAAAAAAATATATTTTATTGGAGCATATAATACATACATACATAAAATCACGCCTCTTTCCCGGAGGGGTAGGCAGAGACTACCTCTTTCCACTTGCCACGATCTCTGCATATTTCCTTTGCTTCATCCACATTCATAACTCTCTTCATGCAAGCATATAATACAAGTAAACATAATCTTATTCCAAGTTATATACTACCAAAAAGGTTGCACACAGTTTTATGTCGTGATCGTGGCATAGTCATGACGCTGATTTTCAGTGAAAAATTGAAATAAAAATCATGCCCTATGGTTTTGCTTTGCAACGTTCGGAATGTCAAATTAAAAATAATTAAAGGCTGAAGTAAAACAAAAAAACTAGGCAATACTGCGATAAATTTTATTATAATTTGCTAAAAGCGAATTTTTGGTAATTTATTTTAAAATAAGTAAAATTAAGAATATTTTTTGTTTCGTTATGCCTACTATAAGATTTACCTAGATGATATCTGTCTGCTGACGTTGTCTCCACCATTTTGTGTAACTAAATGTTATGAACGCACTCGTCATGAAGTAAACATTCAACATGGAAGCTTTTGTAGCAATTTCATTCGTATTTTAGGTCAAACAAATTTTTCACGATGTGTGAATAAATACACAAAGAACAGCTTATCATTTTATGAAAATGTCTTCAGAAAGGTAATTTCTTGTGCATAGTCGATATGTAATTTTTTTGACAATTTGATTCTATATCCGTAGTTGAAAGTTGCAAAATCAATAAGTATACGGAAATCGCTAATGTCACGCCCAAAATCTGTACTAATTTGTCGTAGTGTTCGTCTTGTGTTTCATGTGAAATTTAAATCCAATAATGTTTTATTCTAGGGTGGAATGGGTGGAAATAATAGAGCCCAAAACAAAGGAGCATATGTATGCTAACCTAACAACAGGAGAGTGCGTTTGGGATCCCCCAGAGGTAAGCCTTATTCAATTTACAATGCAACCGGCAACTCGGATTATCAGTCATGTTACACTGTTGAAATTCGAGAATATTGCTTGAAACATTGTTCTAGACTAAACATTGAATTGCTTAGTAAATAACTTTCCAGTCACTTCTTTCTGATGAATTCAGTGATTTTATGGTAATTACCCAAGTAATTGCTGTTGCGAAACCATGAAAGTGTGACTAAATATGCATAAGAATATCTTAAATACTTTAAAGGTAGAAATTATTATTGAGTAAAATATTTTAAAATAAAATTCACAGGTAGGACAGAAATGATCATGAATTCACTTAAATTTATTTCAATTCAGCTGTGAAGAAAATTCAACTCTTGTTAATATCAAAACTGTCTTTTCAGGGAGTGAAAGTAAAAAGGACAGACTCCTCTCAGTGGTGGGAATTGTTCGACATAAATACACATAGGTTTTACTACTATAATGCTTCAACTCAGGTAAATAAAGTAAAAAATTTTCTGTTTGGCTGGTTGACTTTTGTACATTTTTTTGTGCAATAAAGTTTTTAATAAATAAATGTCTTAAATGTGTGCTGCATTTTCCATTGGTGATATGACATATTTATTCGGCCCTTAAATTGGTAGATATTCAATGAACTTCAGCTTGTAGATAATGACAAATAAGAAAATTTTTTTGTTACAAAGGTGTAAATATGAAATATTATTAGGGATCACTTTTTTCACACCTGATTATACCTATTTAATATTGAGGAATTAAAATTAATTCAATATTTATTACTGAACAGCTTAGAATAATTGGAAATTCACTGGACTGACAAAGAGACTCTGTCAGCCCAGTGAATTCCCGGATAGAGAGTATGAGAGAGATGGAGGTATATTGCTAATTTACTCTAGAAAGATTAAATTAAAAAATATGCAGATATGGGGTACCACTTAATGACATTCACACAACTTAAAATTAAACAAGCTCTTACCCATAAATTCTTCCATGTGTCCATTATTAATTTTTCCATACAAACATTCATCCCCTCTATCAACCCCTACTACCCATTTTATAAATAATGTCCTTCTATGCTTCTTTTTGTGCTCCTATGCCTATGTTCTTCCTCAGGGTTAAGTCTATCTCATCACCAAATTTTATCAAAATCGGTTTAGTAGTTTAGGCCTGATAGCATAACAGACAGACAGAGTTATTTACGTATAATTCACACAAATTTGGCATTAATTTAAGCAGGGATATACTACATACTGATATATTATCAATAGGTCTGCTTTTAATAAAATATTCCTAGGTAATGTAAGCTTGGGTGTGTTGTGGTGTTATAATTTTGTCCATATATACTATAGTGTCTTTATCCTTTATGGAGTTGATAGAGCCAACATCTCAGAAATACTGGAAGGCCACTTTATGCATTAAGGTTTAAATAGAAACCAGTTGCTAGCTCATTGCCTACAATAATTATAGTTTTGTATAGGGTAATATTCATTTCTTGAATAAATATCTTGAATAAATATGTTTTTTCTACAGACAACAGTGTGGCACAGGCCTACAGACTGCGATATCATACCCTTAGCTAAATTACAAACATTGAAACAAAACACAGACCCGCAGAAGCGGAGGGAGTCTTCTACTCAAACAAACATTGCTGCTGCTCAGGTATTTATTATAAATTCTTACAAACTTTATTAACAAAATAGTGAGAGGTGTTTTTGAATATCCATGGGAATAATTAAAATTATATATTAAAGAACAATATAAAAAAAAACTTGTTAATACTGTTTTTACTATTGCTAATGTTCATACTATAAAACTGAAATTAGTTTTTAATTTATCTGGGTTATTGATGTAATGGCTGAATGTGAATATGAAAAAGCTGGGTTTTATTGTGTATGTAGTGATTTTATTGTTTACAGTTACAGACTTACTTAAATTTACACTTGAGGTGACTGACTGTAGATTGACTTATTGTGTTCCAACAGGTTGCATCATCAGTAGATCCAGTCAGTAGCAATGGAAACAGTACAGTGGCTAGTGCCAGCAAGCTTTCTCCGAGTAATGCCAAAAATGTTACAATCACACAAACAAGCCCCGTGCGAACTAGGAGATCTCATTACCACCATAGGTGAGGCAAATATTAACGGCAACTCTAGTGCTATCATAAAATATGGATATTTATGTTATATGTTAATGATGTTTTACTAAAAAAAAAACTCAATCTATCATTAACCAAACCCTGCCAAAAGTCCAACGTGGCAGTATTTTTCAGACTGTTGGCTCTGTATACCCCCAAAACAAACCAAATGGGATTATATTTTAGTGCTTATCTATGCAAAATTCAATGCGATTTTTTAAATTTTTTTGTTTTTTAAATGATTAAATCCATTAAATACCTCGAGGCCAATTCTAGCCCTATTTAAAAATCACATAATTATTCACCTTATTAAATTGGCAGTTGTGTTAATTAAATCACATTCTTCAGTCATAATTTAGTTTGATAATAAAATTATATTAAAACTAGTAGGTATATTGTGTAACACAGTTGATTTAATAAGGTCGCAAACATTGCGTGAGGTTCCCATGGCATCAATGTGTTCTAAAAAGCTTAATTATAGTCAGACATACGTAAATGTTGTGCCAATTGGGTATCGTCCTTATTTCTATTATTTAAGTTTTTGTTCATGTTCACCTATTTCTAATAGTTGAATTTTAGGACAATAATAAATAATTTTCTGAATATTTTTCAATTTAATTTTCTATTGAAATCACGGCGTTTATTTTAAGGCTCGCTTTCTGACATTCGGCATCCTCAACAATTAATTTTTCGGGATGTCTAGCTAGGATAAACATGCTATACACCTGCAATAAACATGCTATACAGCTGGTGTGACATTATTAAAGCTTATACATTGTTAAAGCCAACCAGATAAAATGTTTTGATCCCATGGCCACGGTCCGAATACTGCCTTTACCAGTAAGTCGCAACACAGGAAGTTAAAAATATATTATATTACAGAAACAGCGGCGATAGTCGAAGAGGTAGACTCAGTGAAGATGGTTCCACTCCTGTGTGCCGGCACACTGACTCCGGTAGATCGTCTGATAGTAGTATTAGCAGCGCTCAGCAGAGGCGGAAGCAGGTAATCGCAATAAGTCATTTTTTCGTCAAATAAAATGAAGGACCTATAAAATTTATTTTTGATTTTAGGTATCGGACTTTTGAATTGTGGCACAGTTCGTTCGTGAACCCTTAAATTAATAAAATTTTATTAGTAGATAACAAGTCAACAATATTTTCAGTAAATTTGCTAACACTTTTTTCGTTCTGTATTACTATCGTACTAAAAATAATAAAATTCGTCTCACCATCAAATTGTATGGGCCATAATAATTAGGTTATGAAATTATTATGAACACTCTTAATATTAGGTCTGAAGAAATCGTGAATTTTAATTTTAAAAAGTTTTCATAGTGAGATAATACTGTTATGGAAATCATTAATTAAGCTGAACATGGCCTAACAGTCTTTTTGAAACTGTTGGCTCTGTTAACACCGCAAGGGATATTATACGTGATTGTATGTAGGTATGTTTATACATGTATAAACATACAATCATGCATATATGTATAATACCGTTGTGGAATAGAAATACCTATGGTCAAGAGTTCTTAATATGATTTGTTATTCTCCTAAAGAAATTATAGGATAACTGTTAAATTAATTCCAGTTATGATTCTCCTTATTATTCATTATCTTTACTTTAACATAAAGTTCATTGATCCTTCCCGAGATGGTCATGAAGATCATCAAAACAATCATTGGTGTGAAGGTCATTGTTAGCGCAAACATAAATGCAAATGAATTTAACGGAGTTATTCTTCTAATTGATAAATTTTCTCTGCAAATTCAATCAGTTCTGCCATTACGTTATTAAATCTGTATAATTTGTCTCGTATATTTCATTTATAATTTAATCAATTCTAGTCATAGAACTTTGCCCATGTGAAACGAAATATCTCTAATTTTGGTTCCCGCAGGAATTTTAAGAAATCCCGTTTCTATATATGGAATATCCGGGAATTTTATATGAAATTTTATAATCAGGAGCTGAGTGCAAGCGTGGGCGGTGGTCCAGCGAGCGGCGGGTGCGGCGCGGCGGTGTGCACGCCGCAACTGCGTAAGCGCAGCAGCGCCGCGCCGCACGAAGCTGACAAGTGGTCACCACATACAGGTATCTACACACAGCATACATATCATACCTTAATTTGTTACAGGGTGAAGATAAAGACAGAAAATAGTCATAATTTTCGAAGGCCAAAGCCAGATTAAATTAAGTTCTCTTTAAATAAATTTACGCTAGCTTCCGTATAGTTCTGGATCCTTTTTTTGTATAATAACTACGTCCTTAAGACTATCAATGTGTAATGCTTGTGATTTTCATGATTATGTAAATTGTCAATCACATTAACGAATTTGTCGAGTGAATATTATACGCGGGTTTAACTTTGATACGACTAGCTAAATTTCACATTATTTACTAATTTGAAATATTTTTTTGAAAAGCAAAAAAAGAATCAATAAAGTAATTAAATTATAATATTTTTTTCAGCCTTGAATCGGAGTGGCAGTTTTATATCACCCCGTAAAGATGCGTCGGATGATTCCATGCACGAGAAATATTTCAAATCTGTTGAGAGTACTCCAATGACCAGACGAAAGGTAAACTTACTTTTGTGTATTTCTAGGTAGTCCTTAACGGTTAAAAAGTGTTGCGGTGGATACGTAACATGGGGCGGCTAATTTTATCATACTGATCAGATATATGGCTAGGCATGTTTATATATTTAGTTGTACATAAAAAAATATTCTCATCAACAAAGCATTAAAGCAAAGTTCTTCCCTTTTTACTTTCATCGGAATCAGAAAAAATAAAGTTGTTGCGTGGTCAATCGGTAAAAAAATATGTAAAGATCGTTAGTATCTTAAGAAGAAATAAGTGATATTAGCAACACCAACGTGACCACAAATTGTTACGCCAACGACATTTATCCCTTATGGCCAATTTGACTCGCGCGGCTAGCATCGCTGCATATATTTGAGTGTGTTGAGAGCATAATGTGCGTGTGTTCATTTTTAGTTAAAACAGCAATCGACCGGTGGCTCGTCTTGCGAGTCAGCATCGCCTCAGAGTCCAAGCAGTCCATTACAGAAACCACAACCCGCTCCATTTCTTCAGGTCTGTTTATTTTATTGACTTTATTTATTTCATTTATACAACTTTCAAAAGAAGAGAATGTCACTGCTCGCTTGGATAGGTTATTTTATTTTATCAACACTAAGTTTCTGCTTTGTATGCAAGCCTGTTTAGTTTAGTCGTTTAGGTAAAAAGGAGCTAAAGATTGCAAAAACGTTTACTTCTCTTTTTTTTTCTCACAGCATTATCATCTGTTGGCTAGACAGCAGGGCATGGTATTACGTGTTATAGAAACATTTTCAGTCTGCTATCTGCCTGCCACTAGATTACATTTTTAGCACTTGTTGTTAGGGTTTATATTAGGCCTTGAGGCAAATCATAGGGCATTGTGGTGAAATGCCTGCGATCCCATGATGCCCTCAAAATGGCAAGAAGAGCGCACGGAGGGGTTTTAGTGGGTGGGCTGGTACATTAGGTGCCAGGAGTCCCACACTCTCCCGGGTGAAGACCCGGGGGGTTGTCCGTAAAAAGGTTATCCTCTTCGATATGAAAAAAAGGCCTTGAGGCAAATACAAAAAGTCCTACGAGAACCCCAAGAAGAACAACACAAACTTTGCTCTCATATACACTTTTTTGCAAAAACATACATATCTCACTTCATATTTTGGCGTGTTCTCTAAGGGATACCCATTAGCGTCTTTTATAAGCAAAATTAATATTATTTTAGCCATGCGCGGCCCGGCCCTCGCTGGTGTCGTCGATTTCCCTGGCGACGGAGGCCTGCAGCCCCCTGGCGCTGCACAGCCTGGAGCGGCCGCACCTCTCGCGCCACTCCCGGGACAGGTACTCCGACAGGTGAGTCACATTTGAACCTATGACGTTTCCCTCGTGTCTAGTGGAAAGGGATTATCTTTAGACCTATCGCGCGACACATATCATGTATTTGAAGTTCAAACCAATGACCTAACCTACCTAGGTAACTGACCCAAATTATAGCGAGGACTCTCAGCTTAGTGGTCCCTTCAAGTCTGTCTGTCTTTTGTCGTGTTTAGAACTAAGGAATTCATACAAGTGAGAGTTTTCTGAAATTCGAATCTATGTCCTCCATATAAATTCATGAAAACCATTCAAGTATTTAAAAGGTTTTAGTACTCAAACAATAGAACAGTTATAATCTAGCACTTAATATGCTAGCTCACGTAAAACGAATGCTGTGTCTAGTGAATCATAGCTAGATTATTGCTTCCTGACTTTCCATGTTCGTTATGCACAATTGGAAAGGTTTTTGGATGTCTAGGTCATATAACGGAAAGGTTTTTTTAGTTAATGTTTTTTGTTGCGTGATGTTTTATTTGTCTTTAGGCTTTAGTATCTTTGAAATTTGTGTGATCCTTCTGTTGCTGTGATGCTCTCGCAGCTATTAAAGTATTCAACACATGAATGTATGCTATCGGCAAAATTTGTTCTATGGCATCAGCTGTGTATTCATACATTATTCAGATACCTACCTTAACCATCCCGAAGTACAGACCAATTATTAAGAGTAAATTTTTGATGTCGTTTTACACTACAATTTCATAAGTAATTTTTACCCTTAGTTTTGCTTAGGAAGTATGCAGAGATCGTAGCAAGGCGTGATTTTATGTATGTATGTATGTAATTTTGCTTATGATTGTCCATCTGTTCTGGAAATGCGAAAGGCATTCGGGCTCCGAAGTGTTACATTGGAGGGTGTCGTAAACACGCAAAGATGAAAGAGTCAGAGATATTTAATCCTTCTTCTTTCCTCCTGGCGTTAATCCAGGTAACATCTTCACTTCAGAGGCGCATGCCTGGGGTGCGCCTTTTGACTTTGATCCTGAATTAGGTAAGTCAGGTTTTTACACGTAGCGACTACCGTTTCATGTCTGCAACATTTGCAGGACAACCTTATCTCTATATCGGATCGTGGTAAAAGATGCAATAGATAAATGTGCCTATCACAAAGTCATATTTTAATCAGTGTCCATCCGTTGTATCATCACCAGGCACATAGACAAGGACCGCCTGGCTGAACTGGAGCGCATGGACCGGTACCCGGAGAAGCAGGCGGTGTACAGCGCGGACAAGCCGTTCCGGCAGACCAGCCTCGAGCTGCGGCACAACTGGCACAGGGCCAGGGAGTTCTCCAGGTATTGTGCTCATATTCCGAGTTGAATGCTTTTTATTTAAATCAGTCATTCCATATTGGAGGTGTGATTTCCAGTAGAGCATATCTTCTTGTATGTTAATAGCGATGATGACGGGAAATTGTCATTGACATTTTCAGGGATTTATTAAATATGCATGTTTGTATACTGTTTTGAGCAGATCTCATTTAAATCCCACAGCTTTTTTGTCTGTGTGGTATATTCAACTTCTAAAAATTTGCAATAAATTGATGAGGTATTCTATAAAAACATACGCAAACTTTTGAATATTATTTATACCGACAATTTTCAGAAGACAACAGGCAGAGCCGGAACGATTTACGTCGAGCAAAACATCGGTCTCGTCTGGCAGTAGCAAACACAGATCATCAAACGAACCGCATCATAATTTCATGAGACTTTCCTCTGCCAACGAGCAAGATAATATCGCCGCTGGTATGTTTTGTTTTATATTTATTTATTTAACACTTTAGTTACCTAGTGTCAGTTCCGATTGCGTAAAAAGTACCCGAGGCAAAAATCACCTTTTTCACAATATTCACGAACCCGGAGTGAGTTTTTACACGATGTGTTTTGCGCCTGGACTCTGCAAGGGTGCAGAAGATTTCTTTCAAGATGAAGATATCTAGCATCAAACATACAACATATAAATATAATGAATGAAATATAAATATGAAATGAAAGAGTGGTTTTAGACATATAAATATGATGCTGAAACCATTCTTAGTCAATCAAGAAAGAAATCAAGATAAACAGATAAGAAATCTGGAGTCATAATTTCTCACACTTAAATATCCCTTCCAATCCTTATCACAATTGAATTCAAGTATATTAACTTGTGGTATGTTTCCAGTGAACTACAAGATGAAATGCGTGAATTTGGAGCCCCCGTTGACGGAGCCGAACGTTCAAAAACACAACCAACGACTCGAGAGAAATTCAACGCCACGAGATCGAACCAAATCTAAACGTGAGATATTTATATTGACTTTAATATTTAACTTTTATAATAGTTTTAACAAAGTAGGTATAGGTATCTTTTTAATGTCTCTTACATTCAAATAGGTGATTTTTATTATAATTTATACCCTCTACTTTAGATGGACTTTATGCTATAAAGGATGTAACCACATGCCAACCCAATCAATCGATGCTATCTTATAACAAGTTTGATTAGTCGGTCAATCAATTTGTGTGGCCCAATTTTCCTTTCTCGAATCTAGTCTTCTAGTAACCTTTTCCTAATCAAAATTTCATTAGAAATTGACACGAAAATTCTATCATTAAGCCAAACAGCTGAACGTAACCTATCAGTCTTTTTAAGATTGTTAGCTTTGTCTACCCCGCAAGAGATATATACGCCATTATATGTATGTTTGTATGCTGCAGGTCACAAACGGCCAGTGGAACTGGAGGCCCCGCCGATGGACGGCGACGAAGAGGAAGAGGACGGGGGCGGGTCGCCGCTGTACTGCAACTGGGACCTGCGCGGCATGCAGCATTTGTTGCCGCTGCAGGACTACATCATACAGCAGGCTAAGTTGTCCAGTTAGTATATGTATAAGTTTTTTTATAAGAGATAATAAATTTAATTGACTATTCTGCGACGGTTTGGCTGTAAGAATACTGTAAGGGAGTTAAGAACTGATTGATAATTCAGCTTATAGACGGCTGCTAAAACCATGGGTAGTGGTATAGATGTCCAGTTGGTACATATAATGCTTTATTTTCAAAGCATGAGTGAATAGGCATTATTTGAGCTTGCTTGCACTACCTTAGGCAACTACTTGCTTACCACCAGACAGATTGTGGTTAACTTCCTCAAATTATTTTTTAAAAAAAAATATATTTGTTAGGTTAACACGTGATAAAGAAGAGAAAAGAGTACTGCAACTTTAGTGCGCTTTTAATAGGCAATTACTACAATTTTCCATAATCTACTAAATAATCTTTACGTACAAACTTATTGGTTAATAGCGGAAATTTTAATATAAGTATATTATTTGACAGGTCGCGGGCGCTACGGCGGCGGGTCCGGCTCGGACGGCGAGTCCGGCTCGTCCCGGTCGCGGTCCGGCTCGTCGCAGTCGCGCTCGCTGTCCGGACACGAGCCGGACAATGAGTCGTCCGACGGCGGCGCCCGGACGCCTGACGACGATGACGGATCCGGCGTTTATTTGCCGCACTCGTACGGGCATAGGCCGGCTGATGTTGAATATATGAATCATGCTGTCTCGTATTATAATACGTTTGTCGGTTTTGAAAGGGATCGGCAGCCATCGCCTGGGATACATAGAGTGAGTTGTGCTTAGTTTATTTTTATGTATATGTAACTAGCGATAGCTGCAAGAAATTGAAAATTGGCGGTCCACAAGGGAGGAGGTTTACATTAATCGTAAAGTTTCATATGGACATCAGACAGTCTTGAATGTTGTCTGAAAATATTATTCGAAAATGCACTTTTGTCAGTTTAAAATAAATTACTGAACTATACAAGATTTATGTATGATTCTTATTCCACTGGAATATTAATTTTATTTTTGTAGTAGTTATCAAATATTAATTGGATAAAAGCGGCAGTCACGCGCCAATACAAAGATTTCAAGGCAGTAAGATTTGTTTTTATAACTTCAAGAAAAAGTAGTGATTGTTATGAGTCCAACAAAAACAGGCGATAATGACAAGCGTGTCGGTGTTGCAGACGTCGTCGCTAGGCGGGGGCGCGGCGCCGCAGCCCGCGGTGGGGGGCGGGGGTGGCGGGGGTGGCGGGGGCGCGGGCGCGGCGCGGGCGTGCGCGGAGGGCGGCGCGCCCGCGCTCTACAGCCCCGTGCGGTCGCACGCGCACTTCACCCGCCCGCCGCCCCCGGAGCAGGACATAGAGATCTTCGCTAAGGACAACCTCAACTTCAATAAGGGAATCTTTAGGAGAAAGGTCAGTACGGTACTCTCTCGTGTCGATATTTTTACATTTTAAATATGGAAGCAACAGTAAGTCTAGTGCGAGGTATTATTGGTACGTTCCTTATAAATCTCTTCTATTGCAACTGGCTGTTTAGCTTCTGAACTTCTATTCGGGTACAGTTAGCAATTCCCATTTTTTCTTGTTATACATTTTTCTCGTCTAAAATCTACTTGCCATTTCATATTTTTTCTTTTCTAGGCATCAGTTCGCGACATGTTATCATGGACGTCTTCGTCAATCAGCGCGCCCATGGTCGGCGCTGATTGGGACAAAGCACACAAGAAGGCGGCCATAGATCTATTTAGACTGGTGCAAATATACATGGGGGACAGGAAAGCAAGACCCGGCATGACGCTCAATTCCGTGGCTCAGGATATCCTACACGCCACGTTTACTAATGAAAAGTAAGTATGAAGTCTATCTCTCTTCGACCACATTTGTATTTTGTACAATAAAGTTTTAACAAATGAACAATTTAAATAAAGTTTAAATATAGTTGAGACAAAGAACAAGTTTAAATAAATTCAAAGTAAAAAAGAAAGAGACGGTATGACATATTGACTTGTATGGAATGGATTTATGGAATACCATGAAAGATGGAAGACCCGATGAGTAAGACTCACTTGTACCTTAATTAATAAATCTATCAGCGAGACGATGATCGGCGCTTATTCAACAACACAACAGAAGCGGTAACTTATTCATCAAAATATTACAGGTTACGAGACGAACTGTACGTGCAACTATGTAGGCAAACGACAGAAAATCCCCTGCGCGATTCATTGCTGCGCGGTTGGGAGCTGCTCGCGGTGTGCCTGGCGTTCGTGCCGCCCTCTCCTGCGTTCCAGCCGGCTCTGACCAATTACGTCAATCGGCATAGAGACCCCGCCTTTGCTGACGCGTTTCCTGAGGTAATTACTCGCTTTTAATTTGTTGTGTGGTTTAAAATATCTAAGCTATTATGCGACAGATATTTAATGCAATTTTGTTTTAATATGATGTATTAATAATGAAAACTGCTTTACGCTGTATGCATTGTTATGAAATACAACCTTACGAGATACGATACGAGATGGCGATGTAACATTTAATTGACCACTTTTAATGAATCGAGGTTAAGTGCAGTATACATATTTTTTTTTAATTAGGTTGGCAAATGGCCAATCCACGTGCAAGTTTCACACTACGCGGGCGTGGCGTGCAAAAGGCTAGAGCGAATCGGATTTGGTGGCAAGCGGCAGCCGAGAAAACCAAGTACTGAGGATATAGACCAAGCTAGGGTAAGTATAGTGTTCACGTGAACCCAGTGGATCCATTTTCGAATGGAAGTTACATAATGGCAGCACTGTAAAAGTGGATGTATGCCAGATTATAATTATGAAAACTACTAGGTTTTCATACCATAATAATGAAGGTCGCAAGTGTGAAAATGTTTGGGTGGAGGCAGTTTCTTACGATTTAACGTTAAGCTTAAAGGGTAAGAAACTGCCTCCTGTTGTGTTGTGTCTATAGACTAATGCAAATGAGGAAACATTAATTAATACACCAATTTCAAGGAGTCATATAAGTCACATTTGTGGCTGACAAGACATAAGAAAAACCTGACGCTGTATTATTGTTCCAGATTCAAATCTTCCGTCAATCAATGTTCGGTAACACGCTATCGGAAGTGATGGCTCTTCAGAAAGAAAGGTTTCCTAACCGCCAGTTGCCGTGGGTTCAAGTGGCGTTATCCCAGCAAATTCTGGCGCTGAACGGACGCGAGACGGAAGGCATCTTCAGGGTCTCTGCCGATGTGGATGAAGTCAATGCCCTAAAAGCTAAAATCGATAATTGGGAACTGCCTGATGCTTCCACTTTGACAGGTGAATACTATGTTTATATGAATATGTATTGACTTATTATATGAAAGATGCCTGCCAAACAAACGATGATTGTATTGTATAATTTATAAATAATAATGTATAATTTATAATTAAAACGCGCCCGTAGCGTACAGTTATTTTATCTCGGACGTTTCAAATCAAAGTAAAAGTAAAATTACTAAACGAATAGTTAATACTAAATAAACAATTGCAATGGCAAATAATGATGCCAGCCAGATGTCTCATTGACAGGCTAGCCGCAACGAGAGCCGATGGCACCCGAAGTGCTCGAATTAATGAACCGATTCTGCTCGACCGCCGTGGCTCATCGACATTTTCGTTTAATTTCAATCAGTATCAGCCAGGAAGAGAGAGAGAGATTGTTGCCGCGTCGTAGTGACAGTGACGCATATCGGGCGATGATACAGATACAGTGATACGAAGTGTTCGATATACGAATCAGTAGATAACTTTGAAGAAACGCCTCAGTGAGATGTTTCAATAAAGAATTACACAAGGCTAATGTGAAGCTCACATACCCAAGCAATCATGCAATCACCCAAGCAACTTAAGTATTTTTATTTACGATAAGGCAATAATTGCTGAGCGGTAAAAACACGGGGTTTACACGGGTATTTAAGCTTCTTACGGGATCTGAATCTACAAACCATTTGATTTTGTCTCATCAAATATAATAAGATAATAACATGAAATTTGCCTCTCGACAGACGCCCACGCGCCAGCCAGCCTCCTCAAGCTGTGGTACCGCGAGCTGTACGAGCCGCTGATCCCGGACGCGCTGTACGCGGCGTGCGTGGCGGCCGGCGCGGACTTCGCGGCCTGCGAGCGCGCGCTGCAGCGCCTGCCGCCGCTCAACCGGCAGGTCAGTGTCCCACAGCGAGCTGGACAGTGCGAACGTAGTCTTCATATGAAGCTGGCTGCGATGCGCCGCTTGTGCAACACAACGCAATTAGCACCAGCTACACCACGAGACCACGACATCGCGACATGCATCGCGTCGATCAACATGGTCGATATCCCCACACTTCGCACCTTGCGATTCGCCAAATCTTTTATTGTGCGTACCGCTGTGATGTGACTTCCCTTCCCGCATCTTATTTCCCCGATTTTTGCAATTTGGTGATTCTCAAGGCAAGAGTGAAAAGGCATAACTTGAGCTTGCGTGCACCACTTTAGGCCTCATCTTGCTTACCAACAGGCAGATTGAGGGCAAAATCACTCAAATTATTAAAAAATGTCATCAATCAGAGGTTTGAACCTGTCCACATAACTGAACTTCCGTGGGAATGTGCGAGACATAGATTCATTAATACGATCCATCTCCCTTCTCTTTCTATCTATCTCGGATGTGAACCGGAAAGATTAAGGGAGAAGATACGATGTATTTGGGCCTTATGGACTTTTGGGAAAGCTGCAATATTGATCGTAATTTGCGTACAACAACATATAATGTAACCCAATAGAAGTTAAATACCTACTACCTTTAACATTTTTTGTGATTACAACCGGTAGATAAAATTATTCAAATTTTCCTTTTCAGGTACTCACATATCTGATTAGCTTCCTTCAACAATTTACCGCTCCCGAAGTGGTAAGTCAGACCAAAATGGACTCTGCTAATCTCGCCATGGTGTTCGCGCCTAATTGCCTTCGCTGCATGTCGCAGGATCCGCGTGTAATCTTAGAAAACGCACGCAAAGAAATGACTTTCCTCAAAACACTAATAACTAACTTGGACACGTCTCACGTCCAAGATCTTCTGTGACCGATGAATCTCAGCTATTGTAATAATAACGTTCTCACCGGAAGGCCCAATGACTTTTGAACTGGCGATAGTATTGCGTGTGACAAGTTTGAAAGTAGAAACTTACACTGATAGTTCACAATCGTCGATCCTACTAGCACTTATAACAAGTACGCAGAATTGTAACGAAATCCGTTATTATCTGCTTTATGTCAATCAACAAACATATATGTAATCTTGCGGAGTAGACCGAGCCAACAGTCTTGAAAAGATTGAAAGGCCACGTTCAGCAGTATGGCTTAATATGGAATTGAGATAAAAATAGTGACAGATGTCAATAAATATTTTTTTTTATAATCATAATCTGAATCCTATCAGAAATTTGCTACAGTATAGATTTAACGACGTGCGACTAATATCAGTGGAATTCTAATTTCGTCTCTTGCTATTCCAAATACCGTCAACTTGACCTAAAGTAATACTTGCAAATGCTGCTTATTGAAATTCTAAATTTGAAATGGAAATTTGATAAGAGTTCAAACGTTAGAACCACAATACTATCGCCAGTTCACCACGTTGTGGGGTAAAAGTATTTCGGCAGCTTCCATTGGCAAACTATGTATTAGGCTAGTAGGCTACTAAGCCGATTACTATCATTAAATGCGAACTGGGTGTATACTGTGCCGGAACTGTAATTTTGGTGTCTAGTCTATGTGATTTCAGTTGATTTTTCTGTGAAAAATATAACGATCCATCCCGGTATAGGCCCAGTAGCCGCCATTCCTCCCAAATTATATTTAACATTCTTGTATATTTTTTGTATTTTTGTACGCTACATAATTTTACTTGGTTGTACCCAAAGATATTTAATGATATGTGATTTTAATTATATTAGACTTGAGCTTTACAAAAGTGTATATGCAATGTTTGGAGACGGTTTGTTATGATAACGATTGCGCGGTTGTTATTATTAGTTAGAATATTGTTTAGGCGTATGAGAGTTTTATTTTAGTACAGATGAATTATTATTTTTGTATGAATTGACAACTATCCAATTCAATGAATCTTTGGTATATTACGGATAGATAATTAACGAATTCAGTTAGGAGAACAATTCAAATCATTTTTCTGGAAAGTTTTACTGGAAGGCATAAACATTTGAGCAAAAAAATAGGTAATTATTCTTCCTATTTGTATATTTTGATTCCTGCTTTTGAACCAACTGCTTTTCTTTTCGATTAAATGCTTTTAATTTTTTATTTAAAGTCATAATTAATTTCGAAATATACAAGATACCCGAACACAAAGACTGATCAAAAAATCTCGAATTCTATCAGTATTTAAGATTATGAATATCCATGACGAATCCATAATTTACAAAATCTGAGGTTATCTTATAATCTAACTTATATTACAAGTGTTGCAGTCTGATGTGTTTACCTCTAATTTTGAAAAATAAGTCTTTATTTTGGCTGATTTGTATTTTGACCGTTACGTTATGTTGAAAAATTGCAATTATGATATTTTTGACAAAACCCTTTTAAAGGCGGTAGGTATGCTTGAAAATTATTCCTTCTGAAACTTACTTCCTATAACAATTCGGAGTCAAATTTTTGGTGCAAATTTTAAGCAGCCTTGAGGGTTTCAGCTTCGAAATAATTATTAAATTTTTGGAACAAATTTTTTATGATTTTAATTTTTTTAAATCAAGCGACACCTTTTTTATTTCGTCGCATCTGAATTGTAATTTTAAGAAAATAGGTTTTTGTGACGCCTATAAGCAAGTCCATTTTCTAATAGTTTTACTTGATTTGAATTCAATATAATTTATGTTATTAATCAAATTTGACGCTATTAAGTAAGTTTAATACTATCATCACATTCTTTTTGTTTATTCGTAGTTAATGGAGGTGATTACGTATCATAATATTTTTGTATTATCAAATTGATCACAAAATGATACATTTACATATATAAGTGACTACTTTATTGATATGAAATAAAGCGACATTTAGTTGAAAGCCGTCATATCTATGATCTGTATTTCTATTTATTTCAATTACACAAGTACGTGTAAGTAAATTACAGTTGTTTTAATAAAAAACAAAAAAATCTATGATGCTATGTTTCTGACAGCTGTTTCTATTTCTGAAAACCTTATTTTTACAATAGCATGTCCAATATTAAGAAAAATAAAGAAAATCCATAAATAAAGTTAGTAATAATAGCATAGATAACAAAACAGCTTTAAAGTAGACTTGCTTGAGATCTAGATATCTTTAAAATTTTATAGCACTTGCGGTAGTCGCGAAACTCCGAAGAAGGAAACCTATGGTGTTACCATAAATATATATTTTTTCCAGATTAAGTAACTTTTATTTAACTATTAAAGAGTGCGAGTATAGAAAATTAAAGAGAACTATAAAAAAGGTTTTCTTTCTTTAAGTAACAAAAATAATATTTATGGTTTAACAGTGAAAGTTACATGTATTTCCTTCTTTAAAGTAGCTTCATAAATAAACACCAAACTTAGATGAGGGTGTAAGCAGTATCACGAATGTAATAATTATGAAACGATTGTAAGATCGGTTGTGGTTGCGATTTTTGTAATATAATGAAATATATATCGTCAAAATCTATTTGTACTTTCAAATAAGTAGGGACATCATAATGTATGTATTTGTAAAATATAGGAAATTTTCCAATAATGCATTTTTAGTGATAAGTATTTTCATTTTGTTCGATATCGCTATGCTGTGAGATAAAATTGCGTATGCTCTAAAAATGGATTTTTGTAGATTTAAACGATAAAGATTTCATCGATACTGGAAATATCAGATACTGCAGTAAACATTGTATTTTGAGTGCGATTTTTCTTCTATGTACCGCCTGATACTCGTATGTCACAATATTTGTTCTCAATTTTATTATTCACACGAGTTGTAACTCATATTATTAAGTACGCAATGAATAAATCACTGTCACAATTTTTTTTATTATGGTGAAAGAAAAAGTGCTATTAAATTTTTACCTATGGCCATTTCACTAAAAATCAATTAAATAAAACATCACATGCTGTGAATAGTCTTCAGTAGGATGCGTCTCTTTGCCGGGAAACGCATGGCTAACTAAAGATATAAACATTAGGATAATAAAGTTTTTATTCTGTAATTATCATTACTCTACTTAATTAATACTTTTGGTATACCTTTGTTGCTGTAACATCAAATCAGGTAAATTGTTTAGATGTTCACCATGTTCTCAAAAGTATATTTTTCATACTGATAAGAATATATCTGTAGGTATAACGTATTAATTGTAGCCTACATTATTTTTGTTTATTTTTTTAGTGCGGATTTCCGCCTTCATCCCAGTTCAAATTGTATAATAAGCTTGTTACCACTCGCCTCCCAAGGGTCTGCTTATCAGTAGAAATATATAAAATTATATAGCTCAAATGTGATCATAAAATTCAAGACCAACTAAATAATTTTCATCAAACATTTTTATGATATATGTATTCATGTTGACTGTTCAGTATAACAATGTTACCGTAACAAATAAGAATCTATTTTAAAGTGCCATAAAACGTAAATATTGACTTCAATTTTATTTTAATGTTTAGTTTGCTAATTCGTATTTATCGAAGGCTTTTAAGTGAATATGTAATATGGGCAAGATGCTATATATAAAATTTGATTTCATTTAAACCTGGCTCTCTGTGAGTTGTAAAATTATTATTTCTAAGGACAACATTGTATTGCACATCTGCTTTATGTATATTTTTTTATCGCACATATGTATGGCGTAATATTTTTGCGACTGCTTCGCTCCTTTATATATATATTATATATTATACGAATGTATTATCTATATTGGCGTCAGCGTCAATAAATCATACCAATGTCTTACCAAGGAATCGTGAATAGCCTCACAAATTGGATATTTTGAAAATCTGTTTGTGTTTAAAACTATGTCACGATAAACCAGTTTTTATGATTATAATTTTACAATTTGAGAGTACCTACACGAATTATATTGCACATCTTGCTTAGTTTTCGAAAGTATCTATTTGGTTGGACGCCATCATATTCTGTGTATGATATAAAAACTATTTTATTATGAGGTTAAGCAAATGTTAATGGGGCGTAGCATGTTGTTATAACTGACATCCTATACTATAGTCGAAATGCTTGTAATTGAGATCATGTAAAGTTGTATAGTGCTCATAAATAAAATACATTATTCACCATTACATATAAAATTTCCTCTGTATATATAACATGCCTTTTTTCTTTGTTGTTTATGACAATATATAATGCCTATGATGTTCATAATGTAGAATATCACTGTAAATTGAACATTAAGGTGAAATAAATTAATTTATCCGGTGGATAACTGCGATTATCACAATTTTGTTTCATTTGAACAAATGTCTCCAACGGGCATCAATTTATTCAAAACTATATAATTTCATTTCAATTCAAATTTTACAGTCGGGAGGGCGCACGTTTAGCAAAATGTTTTTAAATAATTTAATGAAAAAATATATTTTTAAGAAAAAATACACAAATGTAGTAGACGCTTTATATTGGAACACATTTGCTAGAAAGCTTGCGGGAATTGCAGTGATGGAAGTTGTTTCAGTGAGCGGTTCCATAGAATCGAACATGTCTACCCTCGGAATGTTTGGATTTTTAACAATTTCTATCACCTATGTAAGCTTCTTAGTCGTCGCCTTCTACCATGATCAGACAATTATAAGGAGTTTATTTGACACTAAACTGAAGCAATATGGAGACCAGTTTGAAAAAATAGCCACTGTCTCGTTTGTCCTTTATATTATGATTGTAGTGGGTTGGAAAAATAGTGGCGATACGAAGTTTTTTAAACTGAATGTTTATGTTGACAAATGTATTACTGATATGAAAATCATAGGTGTTTCTATTGATTACGTCAAGTATGCGGTAACATCACTGAACATAGTGTTGGTGCACATGGTGCTTTTCACAATGAGAGCGTTGTCCATTTACGGTATATTATACGGGCAAGTTGGATCTGTTCCTTTAGAAAAGATAATGCAAGGCATTTACCCCGATGTCCTGGCACTTGTATTTTCTACAGTGTATTCTTATTGCATGTATTTGTGGGAAGATAAATATGTGCAACTGAATACAATATTAAGGCATATAAAGGACAAAAAATTGTGGGAACAGTCGTTTTTCATAAAGATAAAAGGCAGTGTCCCTCAAAAAGCAACGCAACTACAAGACAAATATGTATGCGAAAAAATTAGAATGTGCGCATGTTTAAATACCAAACTGTATGAAGGGATTGAACATTTAAATAAGTCATACGGGATATCACTGGCAATCACACTATTTGTGTGTATAAATTATATAATTCTGTACATGTTTTATTTCATGGAAGCTACTGCTGCAGGGTTGTTCCACGATATCCATAGGTACATGGGACTGCTGGTATTTGTGTCTTGGCAGATTGGTTACGATGTTTTCGTGGTTTTATTTATTGTGTACTTCGCCGAGCATATTTCTGCCGAGGTATGTATTATATTTTTAATTTATGTAACAGTTTGTAACTTGATTAGAATCGTTTTTTATATATTATATAATATAATTATAACTTGTAACTTAAACTTGCGTGGGCCCAGAACAACGCGATACTCCCTGGCCACTTTAGAGCGTAGCGTAGTGAGTAGCGTTAATTATGGACAGGGCTTTTTATGATGATGTGTGTAGGTTAGGTACTCTACGTAATTACTCATTAAAATAAACACTAGAATTAAAACTTCACATAATTTCTTTTACAGTAGCGTAAGTAGTTACCGTAAGATAAAGAAAGAATGGCAACAGGGTTGCGTAATTAAAATCTACGAAATGATTGAGACATTAAATGTAAAACTTTTAAGCTTAATTATTCTTTAGGCAGGTTAGGCTTTACAAGCTTACCGCATAAAGTGACAATAAATATTCCACGCAAGTTTCCAATAATAAATATTCTTACATAAAATACAAACAAAATTTAAAAAAAATCTTTATTATCACTAATCGCTTACGTTACAGGCAAGAAAAACAGCTATGATCGTGCATGAAATCATCCAAAAAGACTTCAGTCCAGCCGTGAATGCTGAAGTAAGAAAACAAACAATACTTATATATTAAAACAGTACCTAAAGGGAGTTTTGTATGAAAATGGAAAACAGCTCGATTGGATTTTTTTTACAAACCAACCGCTGTCACTATCTAAATTTTATTTTCGCCATCCTGAATGTGGCCTATCAGTCTTTTCGAGATTGTTGGCTCTGTCTACTCCGTACGAGATAAAGTTACAAATTTGTGAAGTGTGTTATTTGACTACAACTAGGTTTTTCGCCGTCTTTTTACGAACCATTACTTACTATACAACTAATACTTTATAATGTCAACGCACAACTAAAGAAGCTGTGTTTATACATTTAGTAAGTAGGTACCTCCTTTTCAGGCGATGCAATTTTCGCTTCAATTAATACATCAGGTACCAAAACTGACGGCACATGGACTCTACGATGTTAATAACGCTATACTTTTTGAAGTAAGTATGAGTGTAGTATAAGTACTTATTTTTGTTGTAAAAAAATAAAAGGTATTAAAGCCAGTAGGAATATGATCCATAGCGTTGAACACGTACCGTAACATAGCTGATCATCAACTAAAATAGAGGAATATTAAATAGAGTAATAATAATAATTAATAAAATACAGCATTGTAAAATGTTGTGCAGTAATTCGTCCAAGAACTATAATGGCATGCCAATAATTAGCGGTAAGCACCTATTTCTTTTATTTCAGATCGGCAAATACGTGTTACAAGTATTGGTAATGCTCCTGCAATTCGTGGATATAAAATAAAATGAAGCACCTCGATTGAACATTTTATTAATATGGAAATGTAGGTATCTTTCTTCACTGTTATGTACTGGGTTAGGTTTCTATTCAATCCATGTATTTTTTTAAATTACTGTACACTGTACTTACCTGGGTTTTGAATAAATGTTCATTCAGTCATTCATTTATTCACCTATGATTATTTGCGTATCGAATTTTATTATTTTCTATTTGTTTTATTTGATGAATTAAAAATATTTATAGTATTGGGAGTATGGCAAGTACTTGTCTTCATAAATGGCAAATTAAAATGTTGAAATAAAAAACAAACATTTGTTTTTTTACGCCTTATATTTGGATTTAATTAAATATTATAATAGCGATATACTAACCCTACCAAACTATAATAATTAAATGCGAACGAATGTTTGTTACCGCATCACAATTTAAATACAACTAGCTGGGCTGGGTGACCAAGCGGTGCTCAATGGGCGTAAGAAAACCCAAAAACAAAAAAAAAGCTTCCTGTTGTACTATTACTAATCGGATTGTTCTGACCAAAGAGGAAGGAAAAAAAAACAGCGATATATATACATTTATAGAGAGAGAGAGAGAAGACTAAAAGAGAGAAGAGATTATATACAGTCTTACGCAGGCGGAGCTAGTCTGTCTAATTTTCTGTTACATTTTACGGGTAAACGGCTCGACCGATTTGTGAAAAGTAGTTAATTTTTCAAACAGGCTACATTTTCTGAAAGTTCCCAAAGGATCGGGAAAAACATGAATTTTAGTTTAGCGTAGGTAGTTAACATAAGTTATGGACATAATTTTGGTGTTTACTAAATATTTCTAGACTTCTCTGGTGTTATGCTGAGAATGAGAATTTTATGTTGAGAAGTCAATGGTGAAAATATGTTACAAAGAAGTATGTTGGAAACTAATTTACTAAGACTAACACAATTTTTAGTTCATCTTCTTAAGTGTCCCTAACATCAAAATTACCAACGCGTAATAGTAATAGAGTATCAATTTGATGAATACTCGTAAGTGTTAACGCTTAACCAACATTATTCTTCAAATTAAGCTTGATGCAAGTCGTACACTAAACAAAATGTTCGTTGAAGGATTTTTAAAGAAATATATGCTAAAGAAAAAGTACTCAAATATAATAGAAGCAATATATTGGAATACTTTCGTGAGAAAAATAGCAGGTTTATCAGTTATGGAAGTTATTTCAGTGGGAGGTTCACTAGAATCGAACATGTCCACTCTCGGATTGCTCGGGTTTTTAATATTTTGCATTACCTATATAAGCTGCGTTCTTGTCGCCTACAGCCAAGATCAAACAATCATAAGGATTATATTTGACACAAAATTAAAGCAGTACGGTGATCTATTTGAAAAAATTGCAACCGTTTCTTTTGTCATTTACGTGATGATTAAAATGGGCTGGAAACTCAGTAATGACACGAAATTTGCTCAAATGGTCGTCGACGTTGATAAATTCATTACTGATATGAGTGTCGTAGGGGTTTCTATAGATTACGTTAGGTATGCAATCTCATCAATTTATATGATCATGGCTCAAGAGATTCTATGGATGTGTAGGGTTTTATCTATTTTCGTCATTTTGTACGGACAAGAGGCACCAATTCCTTTTGGAAAAATATATCAAGGAGCCTACTCCGACGGGCTTGCACTTGGTATATCTTCAGCATATTGTTATTCTTTGTTTATATGGAAGGATAAATATGAACACTTAAACACGATCTTGAGGCACATCAGAGACAAGAAAATGTGGGAGCAGACCTTTTTTATAAGGATAAAAGGAAGCGACACCGTAAAAGCCACGCAACTTCAAGACAAATATATATGCGAGAAAATAAGAATGTGCTCTCGTTTATGCACCAAATTGTATGATGGGATTGAACATATAAACGGGGCATATGGGATCTCACTGGCAATCACTATATTTGTGTGCATAAATTATATAATTCTGTACATGTTTTACTTCATGGAAGCGACCGCGGCGGGGTTGTTTCACGATTTCCCTAGGTACACGCGACTGTTGGTGTTTGTGTTCTGGCAGATTGGTTATGCTACTTTTGTCTTCATTGTTCTTGTATACTTTGCCGAACTTGCTTTAACAGAGGTAAGAAGTTTTTAAGATACTGCGATATTTCGGAAGACATGGAAGGGTAGCCATTGCTCCAACCACATGGTTTCTACTAGAAAAATTGCAACCATAGAGTAAATTACCGAAAGGCTTTCCAACTTCCTTCATACTAACGTTATAATGCCAACAATTATTGGACTATAAATAAGTAAGTTAGTTGTTAATTCTGCAAAATCTACTTAAATTAATTGAAATTAATAGTAATATTATCGACCTGCCCGTCTTCGCATGGGTAACATTTATAGATATTAACCTTTCTCAGAAAACCTATTTTCCAAAATTTCAAACAAAAAAAGAATTTGTTTTAAACTTTCCGAGATTAGACATCCGCATATATACCTACAGATAGAGAAAACAAGGGTACTTTATAATTTGCCGTTTAGTGTTGCCGATCGAAAGTTCACTATCGATAGTTGATTAAAAGTAGTATTGTGCCAAACTGAGCTATCAAAAGGCCTATCGATATTCTTGATAATTTCCTAGATCGACTATCGACAGTTTCGTCACCGCTGGTAGTAATAGGCTTGATATAGTTTAGCTTAACTAATACATTAAGTAAAATCTTTTACAAATTAAAAGCTATAAATTTGACATCCTAGAACCCTTAATACTACAAACGTAATTGCAGCCTAAAGTCTCTGTCAACTACTTTCAATTGTTAATATGAAAACAATCAAAACTTTTCAACATTAGTATATTTCCAACATTATGAAATACTTGAACTTTTTACAGGCGAAAAAGACATCTTTCATCGTACATGAAATTATTCAAAAGGATTTTAGTCCAGCGGTGAAGGCTGAAGTAAGCATAAAAATCTATTCTGTGTATGTATACATACATAAACACAATATATATAAAAATTAATTTCTGAGGTCAAAATAACAGCCATTTTCACTATTCATATTATTGTAAACAAATCAATTTCTAATCGGCTGCCTTGTGATGTAATGACTTTTGACCATAATCTTTTTACACTTATGTATACACACGTAGACGCAATAAAGGAGAATTCAGAAATATATCAATAATATTTAAAAAAATAATATTTTTTAAGGCAATGCAGTTCTCAGTCCAACTGTTGCATCAGGTACCAATACTTAAAGCACACGGACTTTATGTTATAAATTACGCTATACTATACGAGGTAAGTACAAATTTTATGTAATACAAGCTTATATGTACGTAGCAGCCCACGCGAATTAAGCGCCATTTACAAAAGAATACAGGTTTTTAGCTAATCCCATTAGAACTACTACTATACTAATGATAAGTACCCCATGTCCTTCTCCAGATTCTTAACTATATATCTTTAGAAGATTGTATCATTAATTTACTCGTGAAGAGGTAACATACAAACTTATTTTCGCATTTATAATATACTCGTTGAGATACAATGCGAGTGTAAATGAGAATGGTGGAAGGGAAAAACCTCGATAAATGCAAATGTACATTGATCAAATTCACCAGAAGATACTGTTCTGTTAAAAATGTCGGGATAAAGCAAAAGAAGTGTGCCGTGTGGTACCAGGTTCTAATAAAGAGTAGGACCCCTTCATGTGTTTACCATAGATATCGTAAAAGGCGACCAAGGTAAGGCTAATAAAATCAGGTTTCTTCTTATAGGCGATAAGCTAGCAACCTGTCACTATTTGAATCTTAATTCCATTATTAAACCATAGCTCAATATCTTCATTAAGCCATACAGCTGAACGTGACTTTTAGGTTGTTTCGATATTGTTGGTTCTGACTGTACATATATTATCACTACATAGTATAAAACAAAGTCGCTATTTTAGTCTGTTTGTCTGTATGCTTAAACTTCGAAAATTACGCAACGGATTTTGATGCGGTTTTTTGTAACAGGTAGAGTGATTCAAGAGGAAGGTTTTTATGTATAATAACATTTATAATTTTGCACCCGTGCGAAGCCGGGGCGGGTCGCTAGTTATATAAATATATATATATATATATATATATAGGCATATTTTTGTAATAATTTACTTGCGTAATTGTGAAGTAATTTTTCAGGGCGGCAGATATGTACTACAATTTTTGGTGATGCTCTTGCAGTTCGTGGATACGAAATAATAGTAATTTAAAATATTTTCGAGGTAGTAAAGTTTGGGTGTAAAATGAAATTTTACGTTCATTCACAGGCACAGACAAACATCTGCAAGAAATAATGCAATCGACGAATTTAAAGTTAAGTAATTTTATAACATCTTTTGTAAATGTTTACCAATCGAAAGCAAATAAATCTATTTTGGTTGAATTTTAATAAACTTTTTGTAAAGCGCTATGTAGAGCAATATTTTAGGTATCATTAATGAGATTAAATGAGATAAAAGCTTTGGCTTTGGGGTCGTTAGCTGAAAATGTTAACAGAATATTTAGATAATTTTTATCAGGTAAATGATGAAACGCGGCAAATCGTTACCCCGTATATTTCATACTATATCGCTCGAGGATAAATCAAGTCGTAAAGCATTTTTATACCTAATGAATCGAGTGATACAATTATGAATACAACGACATATAAACAAACAAGTATCCATATTCTAGGAAGTATTTTTGTAATTGCCATTCATTTAAGATTATGTAAGTAATAATTTTATAGATTAATCCATGACACGACAATAAGAGCATTTAAGTTAATCAGTAGTAGTAATTGCATTGAGTGAAATATGAAAATAAACCTTTTTTGATTTGCTCTTGCTGCTCTGTACCAGTCAATTTTTCCAGTGAATTTGTTAACACCAGACTTGGAGTGTCTGTCTTAGCCGTGAATCTGGATTTTGTTTATATCAGAGATAATAGAGCATATAAGTGTAAGGGGATATAAACATATTTTACTTATCCTAGTTTGCTCTAACGCTGCGCTTTTAGACATAGAAGACAATATAATAATAACATGCGTGTCCAATACTAACAAAGTGAGGATATACGGCATCATTTTTATAAGAATAATGGCATAGCCCCAAATAAAACTTTTTGTCATCTAAATATGTGAACAGGGTTCCCAAAATAACTTAGGTATTTAGCGGTTGTTGAAGATTTTTAAACCGAATTACTCAAAAAATCAACACATATCTATCTATCATATTCTATTCGTATCTAAACAATTAAAAAGATATTTATTTGTTTTTATAATCACCTTTTATTCTTTTGCATATCTAAGTAGTTTTACTTTAAGTTTTAATTCGTATTCACTAAAATTTGTCAAAATTTTGCAATAAAATAATTTAATAATGTAATTAAAAACAAGAGATATTTAATATATATAATTTTTCTGCAATAAAGTAGAATATATCAATAATTAGAAATTATAATTAGAAATTTACGAATCTCTCAAATTATAGTCTTTATTAGCTTTCGCCCGCAGCTCCGCCAGCGTAAAAAGTATGTCTTGGGCACTCCACATTATATGTATGTAAAATTTCATAGCTATCGGTTCATTGGTTTTGACGTGAAAAAAAAACACACTTTCACATTTATAGGTATGGATATCTATTGTTTTCTATATACTCGTGTGTTCATTATGTCAAATTTAAGTCTTGAGTTCATTTAACTTCATGATAACTTGTTTTGAATTTACCGACTTTGATGAAACTTTAAATGTTAATAAATATATAGTGTATACATATATATACATAGGTATATAAATGTATAGCTAACATATGCTCATAAATTGTTGTGTTGCTAACAGACCTCAAGGTGTATTTGTAAGTTGGTTGGTTTTAAAATATCCATGGTTATTCCTATAATTTAAATTTAATAGTAACTATATGTTGACATATTTAAACATCTTAAATCTCTTGACAGTAATCAAAGGAATCTGATTGATTGACTGACATTAAAACGCATAGTTAAATCGTTGGGTCTAAAGATTAACAGTTTGGCATGTAGTGTGGGGTGCACTATGAGAGTTCTTCACGAAATTCATGCGGGAATGCAAGGTGTTAATATATTATTGAAGTTAAGTAGGCCCTTATATTGTTAAAAGTCCACAACAATCAGTCAAACAGCGACTCGTTCCTATGTTAATATTAACGAATTTGTTAAAAAATATTGTCTCATGTAAATTAACTGTAAAGATTCTTTTTTGATCTTGAATTATAAACCGTATGAATGGAATGTAATGAACTATGTGTTTTATTTAATAAATCGCTTCCTAAATGTCCCTTACGAGGTAGACAGAGCTAATAGTTGAAGATTTTTGTATAAAAATAATATCATATGAATCAGCTACTATTTAACATTGCTCACGCTGACTTTTTAATAACGATGAAATTACGACACATGCAAACTAGTGATAAATAAATTTGTTTATCAATAAAGCGGTCAAGTTGTGGGATCTTGACCGTGGGCCGCATTCCTCTGGTAACTGGTGCCTACATACAAGTTTGTCTTCCGCTATGACTACTCGTAAATGTACGTATGTTCTGAAGAAAGAAAGTATGTAAAAGAAAAAGATTTAGGTGTATTTCTTCCAAATATAAAATCACTACTCTGTCTTTTTCTGTGGAGGTTAAGGCAAGAGGTGACTAAGGCAGCACAAGAAAATTAATACATATTTGATGTCAAGTAAAAAGACGACGACAATTTTTTTGGTAATAATTATAATAAATAAAATAATTTACTTTGTCATCATCACAATATCATTCTTGTTTAGGTATTTTGTTTTTTGTTGTTTGGTTCTTGAATATATGTCCTAGCATGTGAGATTATACTGTTTTTGTTTATTTTATAATGTGAAATTAAAAAGAATAGGACCACACCGTCTCGTTCCCATTGATGTGACTAAGGGATAGGCTTATATAAACTTGGGATTCTTCTTTTAGGCGATGGGCTAGCAACCTGTTACTATTTGATACTCAATTCTAACATTAAGCCAAACAGCTGAACGTGACCTATCATTCTTTTCAAGACTATTGGCTATGTCTACCCCGCAAGGTGATTATATATATCTATGAAGCTAATAGTCCCAATATTGTGTATACTGCGAATAAAGCTATGTTATCATTAATAATAGCATCGAAATATTTATTTTACATGTTCTTATAACATAGCTGTTTGTTATTCTTAATAAATAAAATGTAAGTTATATATCAGTTTTTATAATTACTTATCAGAATATATTAAATGATTTGATCGCACAATTCCAAGCGGCCAAGTCTTGCTAATCTCTTTAAGTCTTACTTGGCGAAGGACTGGCAATTATTTTGTTAACCACGTTCTTATTACATAGGAAGTTGTAATACCAAGTAACTAAGCTAGATTTACCTGCTCAGGAATGCCATCAGACTCACTGTGATCACTATAGGACAAGGAAACTTATAATTATTTAATGTCAACAAAATATCTTTAAGTTTATTTTTTATCATATCGATTTCATATGAATAAACAGTGAACTAGAGCATAGTGGAAAAGTGATTCCGTTAAAATTTAATATCAATTTAATAGTGAATCTCCATATACTTCAAAGTTGAACTGTTTTTCATTTATCAATTATTAAAATTAAGTACTTCTAATTAAATAAAGTTCTTTTTTGATACCATTGAAGTAATGTTATGTAATGTGTAAGCTTTGTACATCTGAAATAAGCTATTCCTTCAGACAGACATCTTTGTGTTTTTTCTTGTATTTATTATTTCTTTTATATTCACTATGTAAGTGGATTAAATATTGCTATCAGGCGACCATTTGTGCATCAATTTATATGAGTTTTAGATGAATTAAAAAAATTTTGGTCAATAGATAACGCCAATTAGTTACATTGTTACGACACTACATACAGAGACAGAAACGTCAAACGCCAAGTGAGATGATATTATAGGGTTAACAAATTATAAAATTATAAATACTATCAACTATACCAGCCTTTATTAATTTGTCTACGAATAAAGTGATCCTAAAAGATTTTACACCTTAAAATTTATTTGTTTAAGCATCTGATATTTATTATAAAGTGGAAGTGCGCAAATTGAAATAAATAAAATTTACGCACAAGGATTATTCGCTAATTATGGTTGCAATAAAACTTAAGTTGCACCGACTGCATACCTTGTTGCGAGATAAAATTCAAGATATCATTAGTTGTAAAAATTTGTTCTTAAATTTCAAGTGTAAAATTAAACGGCGTGATAAAGTATAATAATGGGGACAAAAAAACGTTTAAACATTTTTCATGGGTATCACTTTCGTATAAGTACTCTGTTACTACAGAGTACTTATACCAGTTATTGTTGTAGTGTACCAGAAATTAAAATTAAATGTTAATGGTCAGTTCATACTTTTTAGGTACCAAATCGACGGTCGGGTGCGATGCACATATGAAGTTGTAGTCATATCGACAACTTGCTAAGCCCTTTGGTAAAATTTTAAGTGTACCTACTTGTAAGGACTAATATGCTATGGTGGACCACCATTCATAATAATAAGTTCGGTCTGTTATCTAAACTCATATGAATAAAACTTCAACATATTTGAACCTTGTTTTAACGAGACAGACAAATCGTCAGAATAATGATAATATTTGTCAATTTATACCGTAAACGTAAAGATACATAGCACTGAAAATAACCTTAAACACAGTCTTCTTTCTCCTGGCTTTAGTGCCAGTTACATCCTCACCACTCTGGAGTAGAGCCTGGGTTATGCCGTACTACCGCTGATCTTAGATAAGGCTTGTTAGGTTTTACACGAAGCTACTCCCATCTGACCTCTGCAACCTTTGCAGGAGAACCTAACCTGTATTGGATCGATCATGGTTACATATCTAGTTGCCTGAATGTGCAGGTTTCTTTACGATATTTTCCCTTACCGTCCATACATACATACCTACATATGGTCACGTCTACATCCCTTGCGGGGCAGACAGAGCCACCGGTCATGAAAAGACTGAAATTCAATTCTATCATAGAATTGAGATTCAAATGGTGACAGGTTGCTAGCCCATCGTCTAAAAAAAAGAATCACAACTTTGTAAGCCTATCCCTTAGTCGCCTTTTACGACAACCATTGGAAAGAGATGGAGTGGTCCTATTCTTTTTTCATTGGTGCCGGGAACCACACGGCACCCTTACAGTAAGAGCATCAGTTAGAATCTTAAGAAGGCTCTTAAATATAACCTTAACCTCAGTTATCTGTCGAAAATCGTCAAGTTTAAATAACCTTAGTTAACTGTGTCAGGTGAATTTTTACTTATGCATCCATGTTGCAATGCATATCTGCTCAAAAAGTTGATTACCTTATAAGCGTCACATGTCTCTCGACTACATTAGGCACGTGCACCAAACCCAGTCCAGCACTACTGATGGTCAAGGTGTTAGCTTGAACATACAGCTTGCCATACAGCTGAACGTGGCCTTTCAGTCTTTTCAAGACTGTCGGCTCTGTCTATCCCGTCAGGGGACTGTATATGTATGTTTGCTTGAAGAGTAGGAGATCGTGGCATCAAATCCCCCTGGATATACCAGTTTGTAAAGAGATTTTCAAGCTAGAATTACGAGATTGATACATATTTGATCAAAGGATGATGACTAAGATGTGAGTTTAGTCTGAGTCACACAGTTCAAGTACATTTTTGTTCTTTTTTTTCAGGCATCAAACAATATTATTATGATGCATTTTACGAAGTCGTCGGAAATAAATAAAGAGTTCTAGCTATTAACATTGGCGATGCCGGACCATACAGAATGTCCAATTGTTGTGATGAGTAAGTAGAATCAGGTGCCGTGTTGTTCCCGGCACCAATCCAAAAAATAATTGGACCACTCCATCTCTTTTCCATGGATGTCGTAAAAGGCGACTAAGGGATTGGCTTACAAACTGTGGATTCTTTTTTAGGCGATGGGCTAGCATCCTGTCACTATTTGAATCTCAATTCTATCATTAAGCCGAACAGCTGAACGTGGCCATTCAGTCTTTTCAAGACTGTTGGCTCTGTCTACCCCGTAAGGGATACAGACGTGACCATATGTATGTAGAATCAATGACCGTAAAGCCTGGTTGGCATAGTGACAAATTAATAATGATAATGGTATGAAGTGCCTTGATCGTCAAGTTCAATATTGGCAATGTCCTGAAGTCGTTCTTTCCCAATATGTACTCGTATATGTAATACATATTATCTAATCGGTTGCAAAGTCAATGTTCTATCATGTTAAGCGAATTCAAATCACGATATGTTTAGCAAGCCGGTTTTATACACTGTTATTTTATCGATTTGCAAAACGTGGAAATATCATACTGCGAAATAGTAATAGTGTTTAGGAAGTTTGTTTTGATTAAGTACTTAAGTGTTAACATTTAGTTCCGAGAACTTGTAGGAATAACTTGCCCAGACATTGTTAAGGCTAGGGTTCATATGGCCAGGGAACTGATAATGACCAACTCGAAGGTTGCCGACGCCATGACCTTCCTGACCCTGCTATTCATTTGTGAAGAATTAGTGCATAATGGCATGACGGCCGCAGCAAAATACACGTGCATATATAAACGGTTCACAGACATACGCGCGCGTAAACTCGCGAACGCGGCCGGATAAAAGTGTTCATATCACTCGTAACTTAACTGTTTAAGATGATATTGTGGTTGACACTGATAGCTTTGGGATTGTGGACTGTGGTGTTCCGATACAGGAGGAGAAGGCTGTACAAGCTGGCCTCTCTGATCCCGGGACCGGAGGATGAGAACCCTTTGATCGGACTGGCTCATAAGTTTACCGGGGATGATGAGGGTGAATTTGTTATTGGTTTTATTTTTGTGAAACTTATGTAGTATGTGTGTGTTCATGATTTTATGCTTTGTGTTACTTACATAAAAACAAGAACATTTTAAAATAAAAATCTGTGATGTTGTTATAAAAATTCGTAGACCAATGAGTTTTTTCTGAAGTGAGACATCGACTGTCAACCTCCTTACGTTATTTATCTAAACTAAGTTTTATATATAAATTACTTAGAATAACTACTTAATTATAAATAATTAATAAATCTTAACTAACGACGTACATATAAACCTTTTTTTCAATTAAAACTTGAACGTTCACTATATTTCACGTAAAAAAGCGATGTAAAATCAACAAGAAAAATGTTTTGGATAAAGGTACCGTCGTGACATACGAGTACTTTTGTTATAAAAGGTTTAGTATGTATTTATTGAGCAATAGGAAAAACGTCTTATGTTAAAAGTAATGCTTTCAAGAAGTAGATTTTGGGAAAGTCAGGCTTTAACACGAATCGACTCCCTTCTGAACAACGCAATATTTTTAAAGAACCTTATCAATATTGGACCATGGTTAGTTACACATACAGTTGTCTGAATGTGCAGGTTTTCTCACGATTTTACCCTCACTGTAGGAGTATCGGTTGGCAATTAAAATCAAATTAATGTGAGTAGTTCAGAAGAGTTTATTTTTTAGCCCGTTAGGGGATTCAAACCTGTGCATTTCGTTTTTTTGACCTTACCATATATTAACCTTTCGACTAACAACACTATTAAAAGTATTTACTCCTAAAATGCATGACCCGTGAAGACTATTTGAATACGAGATAATTAATTATAATTATTGATAATGATTAATAATATTTTTTTTTCATAAATACGAAATAGTGCGATACTCAATCAGAAAGAAAGTATTTTTTTTTAATCCAAGCAATTTTTGTTGAACAAGAAACTAAGCAAGATCAGACTCCGAAACAAAATCAGCTTAATCTCAATATTTTCACATGTAGGTCGTAAAGTGTTAATTAGACTGCAATAAAGTATTGTCTTTTAAAATTATGAGGTTTACATCATGGCTATAATATCAGAGCGAATCCTGGGCTGCTCCCCAGAGAAGATAGTATTCGTTTAAAGTATGGTAATAAGATAAGAAACGGGGTCGGCTTAGTCCAGGTAGTATCTCTCTCAATTTTGGGTGAATAAGCGGTGAAGAATAAAGAAGAAATGTTTATATTTTAGTCATTTACAATATCTTAATTTCTAGATATCATGTCGGCGTTACAACGATATAGCTACGTGACAATGGAACTCGACGGGCTCATGAGAGGATGGCTAAATCATATATTGTATTTTGGTAAGACTTATATCAATTTCATAATAGCTATTTGTATGTTACAAATTATTGGATATGATGACAGTTGCTTGTACGAGTAGTATAGATCCAGTTAATTGTTTTTAGGTCGTTGATTTCCCATATTAATTATCTAGAATTCTATATTAGGGAGTGCCAGAATCCTATTTTTACTTTCAAAAGCAGGTTATATTCAGAATATTATTTTACTAGCTGTTGCCCGCAACTCCGTTTGCGTGTTATTGAAGATACGAAGGTTAAGGTTATTAAATTACTAAAATTCACCAAAATAAATTTCAACGAAATTTGGCATAACATAGCATATAATTTGGATTAACAAAAAATAGTATCCCTAAATTCTCACGGCACATACAGTTGACAGCAAATATTTAATAATCCGTACTAATATTACCTATAAAGAGAAAAAAGATTCGTATTTTTGTTTGTAACGAATAAACTCAAAAACTGATGGACCGATATAATCGTATCATTAGGTAGAACAATTTTTGTAAGTAAAAGAGCAAAGAAAGTTTTTTTTTTAAAGTAGCCTTTTGTTTCCACATCACATGATCCAGATCTTCCTATTTATTTCGCCAAAAAAAATTGCTCCTCATATTTTTTTTAAAATTCATGCTCGGTTTTATAAAAATATACTTAATGTACAGACAATTTTTTACTGTTTTATTATATGTGAAAGATGAATGGGTCTATTTGATAACTTTTTTTACTGATTTTGTTTTACATAGGATCTAGATGAGCACAACTATACTTTAAGGAAGTTGATACGCACCGCAATAAAACAGTTTATATTCAGATGAGCCATTTATGTCGTTTATTTTCATGTTAGACGAACATGGGTAGAATACAACAAACTGTATTATATGGTTGATACGGTACCCTGGCTGGACAACTAAAAACTCAGGGTCGCCCAGTATTTACTCAGCAATTTTCGAACAATAAAATTTTACGAAAAAGTGATATTACATTTCAGTTGATGCGACCTTGTTTAAATTTACATTGTTCAATAAATAAAAGCTATGGGTGGACAAGATGGACATAACATAATTAGAAACTATGGGCGGACAAGATGGAAATAACATAAATAGAAACTATGGGCGGGCAAGATGGAAATAACATAAACAGAAACTATGGGCGGGCAAAATGGAAATAACATAAATAGAAACTATGGGCGGGCAAGATGGAAATAACATAAATAGAAACTATGGGCGGACAAGATGGAAATAACATAAATTAAAAAATATTATACGAAAATAAAATAAAAACTTTAAATAAATAATTTTTTCGGCACTTTAGAATAGAACTCTATATCTTTCCCGTGGATGTCGTTAATTGCGACTAAGGGATAGGGTTATAAATATAAATATAATAAATAAATATATACGGGACAAATTACACAGATTGAGTTAGCCTCGAAGTAAGTTTGAGACTTGTGTTACGAGATACTAACTCAACCATTATACTTTTATAATAAATACTTAAATAGATAAACATCCAAGACTCAGGCCAATTAGAAAAAGTTCTTTTCTCATCATGCCCTGGCCGGGATTCGAACCCGGGACCTCCGGTGTCACAGACAAGCGTACTGCCGCTGCGCCACAGAGGCCGTCATAAACAAGGGTTTAAACGTTATAAACAAGGGTTTCCTCTAGTAGGCGATGGGTTAGCAACCTGTCACTATTTAAATCGCAATTCCATCACGAAGCCATACAGCTAAACGTGGCCTTTCAGTCTTTTCGAGACTGTTGGTTATGTTTACCCCGCATTGGATAAAGACGTGAGTATGCATGTATGTATGAATTAATTTTCAGTTATACAATCAATACGGCGAAAACAATTCTTGAATGCATCAATTACAAGTGATTCTGATTATATACTTAATAGAGTATACCCCGGCTGGGCCTACGTAAAAAAATAATCCTATAAATTTCTGTACCGTAAATTCTCTCTCAGTGCACCCCTAGACGACTACATATGCGTTGACATGCCAATTAATCGATTTGGTCTCTTATATATTAAGATTTATTAATATTTATATGCCTACATATATTTTCAGTTACTCTTAATCCTCAAGACATGGAGGTAGTCCTGAAGACGTGTTTGGAGAAGGATGATTTGCACAGATTTATCAGGAATATTATTGGATATGGCAGCATTTTCGCACCAGGTGAGTGAGACAGGTCAACACAGAGCAAGGTTGGGAGACCTTAAGTAATATCTGTCTTGACCCTTTAGAGACTAGACGTTTAAAAATGGAATGAAAAACGCCTAAATTGTTTGATATACGATTGTCTATACTTTTCCTATACGCATGAATCTATAAATCTCTTAAACGATCTCACAAATTTATTGGACACGTTCTAGTATAACAAATTGATAAACTCCAAAACTCCGGTGTAGTAAGTAGTTTTTTTATTAAAATTTCACATAAATTTATGAATGCTCTCAAACTAAAGGGACAGTTTTTGGATACTTTGTCTGAGCAACGCGTGGCCGTGTTAGTATTATGACAGTATTGCGCGTTTATGTCTTTTGCTAAATGAGATACACGATACTTAATTTGCAATAAATAATAATAAATATTTTACTTTATTTGAAAAAGTTAGGAGAGTGAAAAATAAGGTCTCATACACTGATATTATTAGACTAACTGCTCCAATAGTATATATATTTTTTTACTAATGTCTGTATAATTTACAATCGTTATTTAAATAAGGTGTTACGTGACACAAACCGACGATCATGGTCAAAGTTGACTTACACATAATTATATGGGACTATTAAATAATTTCTACATAAATAAACATGGTAGACCTTGACATAGTGCCTACCAAATTATTGAAAATAGGGTACTTACTTTTACGAACTGAATTAAAGAATAAAAAATTAGGACCAAAATTAATAAAGTTCAATTAACTACTAGTTAAATTTTAAAAGTTTACCTTAGCTTTTCCCCGAAATAAGGCTATTATAAACCTATACAAACCTAACCTATCCATCACCAACTTTGATTCATGGCTCAGTTCGATCATCTGGATCATCATAGTACTCGTATAATAAACCGCAGTAAATGTTAGTTTATAAGAAGATCCATAGAATTCGATGTAATTTATAAGAATAAGAAGCGGTTAATTCTGGTGAATGTGACGTCGCAATACGATTTTATGACACCGTCACAGCAGGTTTTTTTTATCTTGCACCTCTGTTCTGAGTTTTATTTGGCAGCTTTAACTAGGCAGAAAATTGCTTGACATGCACGACGACGACAAATCATTCCTGTACCTTAATGTACATTATGGCATTTATTTCTATTGTCTAATTTATATTCCGATGAAGGTTCCCGTTTTACAACATTTTCTTTAACCATAAGAGCATCAGTTAGCAATTTGTAACCGTAAATCAAACTAATATACATACTTATTTAACAAAGAAACGAAACGAAAACGAACCGGTGCATTTATGAATGGGCAGGCTTTTTCTTCGATCATTAATGCTCTTATTGTGCATTATTCTTATATAATATTTTTTTTTACGATATAATACATTTTATCTTTTGACAGTTCCAATCTGGCGAAGACGCCGCAAGATCTTAGTTCCTGCATTCAGTCCAAAAATAGTGGAGAACTTTGTGGAAGTGTTTTCTCAGCAGAGCCAGGTGATGAAGAAGAAACTAGAGACATGTTGCAACAAGGGGCCCTTCAGTTTGTGGCCCTTTGTCAGCACTTACACTCTTGACTCTGTTTGTGGTAAGTTAAGGACATTGGCGTCAGTTATACTGAAATATTTAAATTCAAAAGTCTTAAACGTTTAGATATTGCTTAGCACTACACAAAAATTTAAAAAACAGCGTATTTATTTTATTGCTCTCTAACAGCGCACCCTTTCTTGACTCGCTAGAAAATCACATTGGTCCCTTTCCCAGTTATGTATATGTAAGTGCCTTTATAATAATTGAGCTGTTATTTTTCGATGTTCCTTTATACATACGAGCATACCTATCTGTTTATTTCAAAAGCGGAAGCGTTACACCGGGCGGGCCGCATGTAATACTAATGTGCCTTCAATTTTCTATTGAGTGTATGCCAACAAAATTTAGGATTCGCGGAAAACATCAGAGGTCAGACACTAGTTGGCGCTGTTTACTGCATTGAAACAAGGAAAATTATTGCATTTGTTTACTAAGAAATCATGTGGGATCTAAGAATAATAAGTGTGTAATATTTTACGCGTACTAAGCCTAAAATATGTACGTGTGTGATTCAAACGTATTTTACTCTTAACTTGTCTTCCTTGACTCTTGTCCTGCCTACAGGATAATGTTTGTACGTGTGTAGATTTTTATATACTACGACATACGAAATGATTCAAGATAGATAACGTCAGGCGGTTTTGATAAACTATTGTTTTGTTTAAATAGCCGAAATAAACCGCTCATTGTTATTCTCACGTTTTATCTTCTTTTTCCTCTTATCGTTAGTCCTGGTTACATCCCCACTTATCTTGAGAGGACGGGATGCGCCTTTGAAAAGTGAAGAGAGTTCTAACTGTACCATGGTAAACGTGTCTGAGTGATAAATATTTTTATTTCTTGAAAAAAAAAAAACGGATTTATATGCTTATGAAATATCTTTGTTCTTTCATTTTTAGTTATATTCTCCAGTTATTTTGTTAATTGATTACACATTTATAAAAAAAAAAATTATACCAACTTATACGCACTTAGTTTCTCATAAGTTTGTATTTTTTCGAAATGCTTTAGCATTGAATACTGTTACAGAAGGAATATGAAAAAAGTATCTTGTACGAAGTGTCTTTATTATAATAATTATTGCTCCATTTTACGTCGTCACGCGAAGGATACCTAATAACTTCCTTCCTAAAGAATTTTAATTTGTTTTAGGAAATGATAAGATCTTGGCGTCGTCTTTAGTATCACACTATATGATTAACTACTTGAGTAATTATATATAAAATAATATGGAGGGACAACATTGTCACTTAATAATACTTATACAGTTCCGGTTATTATATGCAGCAGATAAAGATACTCATTTCTTTGGGTAAAGATATGTTTCATGCTAAAGAACATATTATTATCAAAATATTACAAAACATAAAACAAATAAATGATAACAAAAAGTGATATTTCTTAAGTATTTCTTTTTATTAATTCTATTACGTTGTGTAAAACGTAACCTTTTTTCGAAGAGTAAAATAGTAAGAGTGCAGTGACTGAATAAATTGAAACGGAAAGCGAATTTATTTTTAAAGTGTTTTCTTTTTACATTGCTCATATTTCCGCATTCATCACTCCTGCGCAATGCTTTGGAGCCCAGGGCCTACTTTGCACACGTCTGCAGAATCACCCAAACCGTTACGATTATTAAATGATCGATCAGTCTTTTACTGGCAGAGAACGTTCGTCGAACCTTTTTTTCAAGTAAATTGTTTAATGTATAAAATTAATCACATTTTTTACAAGATAAGGAAATTAATAGACACTTTTGTCTGTCCCACAGAAACAGCAATGGGTGTGAAAATCAACGCTCAATCGAACCCCAACTCCACCTTCCTTACATCCATGAACTCCATCCTACACTTGGTCTGCCAGAGGATCTTTCATCTTTGGCTGCAACCCGAGTGGTTGTACAAGTTGTTCCCGAGGTCCCAAGTTCATGAAAAGTGTATGAAGACTCTGCACAGTTTTACAGATGGGGTAAAATATTTTTACCGACTACTTCTTAAGTTAAATGAAGTTGACTGTGCTCATGTGAAAAATATGTTAAGCATTTTGAGAAGAAAGTTGGATTATGAGAATTTAAAGGGTCCGATCATAACCAATAATATCGTATTAATACATAATTTATGGGTCCAACTTCTTAAAATATATAATCGGAAATCATGGAACTGATTTTTACCTAGTCACCTTAGTAGTGCCTAAAGCCTGTGTTTTAAATAATATCGTTTTATTAACTAAATGCTAACATAACATATTATGTGTCTAAAGGTTATCAAAATGAAGCGAGATGAAATAAGAATGGAAATCAGTAATAAATCAGAAGCAGATTGTGAATATGGTAAGTTCGTACTTAGAGAAAACAAACACAAACCTTGCATCCAAACTTAATGATTGAATGGTCTAGTTCCCCACGTAATAGCTTCGACTGCCCTCGGGACATAAGTAACTTTTTAAGTATAGACAAGTACCTATACATAATGTATAGGTACTTGTCTATACTTAAAAAGTTCAAATGGCAAATAGTTGTGAAATATTTATTGCAGATTAACTATTATTCAATTAGTTTTTTAGTTTTTTATCTATTCATCAATTCTAGTTTTTAGCTAAGGCACTTTTAAGTAAAGGGATATGAATGAACGAGTGAGATAAGAATATAAAGTTTTGCCTTTTTTCAGACTTAGGAAATTACAGACAGAAAACATTCCTTGAACTCCTTATAACCCTTTCTGGTGGTGAGAAGGGGTTCACCGACATTGAACTGAGGGAGGAAGTTCTGACCCTCACAATAGCTGGTACTGACACATCTGCGGTTGCTATTGGTTACACTTTAAAGTTACTCTCTATGTACCCTCATATACAGGACAAAGTTTATGAAGAGTGAGTATTATCAGTCCTGTCGTTTACATACATATAATCACGTCTTTGTCCTTTACGGGGAGACTGAGCCAACAGTCTTTTGAAAACGCTGTAACCCCGTGCATATCATAATGTTGGAACAGAGATTGAAAAAGTGATAGGTTGCTAGCCCATAGCCTTAAAAAAGGATCCTAAGATTTTTTTGCAATTCCCTCGATTGACTTTTACAATCTGCACGAGAAGAGAAGCATTCATTCACAGACATGGTCGTTTATATCTTTTTTAATATTTTAGGCCATTCCATTTGGACAATTATCTTTGTGTTGCACTGAATGTTATTGGATAGGAAAAAATGAAAAGGAATTTTCTTGTAGAGAACAAAACTCCCAACAATTACTTATAACTATTGTTCTACTCGTGACGCCATACAATTTGTGTTGAAATTATAGAAAAGTACTTTTTAAGTAACACCCTATTAAATAATTACGTTGATGATGTTAGTGAATTATAGACATATGTAATATTTCCTTGGTTTTACCTCTGTATTCTAAATACTAGTCTTAAGAAGTCGCAGTCTGTATGTACAACTATAAACATAGAGTTGATATAGCTAGCGGTGGAAAAGCTTTTATTTACAATTCCTCTGTTAATGGCATGGGAGACCAATTTAATTTTCTTCTCAGCATGTGAAGTATCATTTATATGCTCAATTACAGTTTTAAAATTAAGATCTGTTAATACAGGACATGATGCTATTAGCTTAGAAAATTATCAGGAATACACTCTATGATGTAATATTCTCTAGTATGCAGAGATCGTGGCAAGTGGAAAGATCTAGTCTCTGCCTACCCCTCAGGGAAAAAGGCGTAAATTTTATTTATGTATGTATACTCTATAATGAAAAAGTGATATGTAACAAAGTATATTTAGGGATAGCTACTTGGAAAAGACAATGGCTATCATTTTGACCAAGCAGGCAGTTGAAATGAGACACAACCTCATTGGTTAGTAGGCAGTACTGGCTGGAAAACAAATGATTTGAATAGTTAATTCATTAGTGCATATTGTAAAAGTGTAAAATAAACTTTAAAGTTTTGCAATATAACAGTGCAATTCACAAACCTGTTCCGCAATGTTCTTCATGACGCCTACAAATCCTTTTCTTTGCTCATATGTCATGAAACTATTGTGATTTCAGTAAACACACATTTCTGAAGACGATAATAATTAATAATTGAAATATTTGTTATTTTTTTTTTAATATAGACCGTCATAATAATATTTTCTTTTTCCAGGTTATATGAAATTTATGGTGATTCAGATCGCCCATTAATTAAGGATGATATATGTAGACTAAAATACCTCGAGAGGGTGGTGAAAGAATCCCTTCGTTTATTTCCGCCTGTGCCTTTCATTATCAGGAAGGTTTTAGAAGATACTAAATTGCGTGAGTATTTTAGATAAGAACGTTTCTTAGTAACGGTAATAGCATGGGTGTAAACTCGCTATGAAACCATCGTATGCGATTAGATCGAACTAATTAAGATAACGATAATTGAGGATTTTAATTACAAGTTACACCTATTTTTCTCAAGAAGCGAGTAAAATGAAATTCATTGTGAAGATTCATCATGTCTTTGACTTCCTGTTGTCCATAGTATAATATGCTTGGTCATCTATCGAAACCCAATACTATTAATCAAAAATACAAATACATCTATTATATAATACCTACTATTCATAAAAACAGGGATTCCAATTTTACCGACATTATGAAAAGAAATAAGTTTTTTTTTTATTTTGAGTGACTTGGTCGTTGACTTGTACCCACTAACGTATAAAGAATGTTCAATGGCCAGTCATACTCGTATAACATTAACTATAATAATAATAAACTTTAGGCTTGACACGACTTTGTCTAGATTTTTTTATTAATAGATAAACATGCAGCTCTATCGAGACTTGGCAATTTTTTTACAGAATATTTTCGGATTTTATTGAGGAGTTTTTCGTATAAAATAAATAATCATATATATTTTGCAGCGTCAGGCCGAATCCTTCCAGCTGGTTCTGGAGTGGTGGTTTCCATTTGGGGAGCCCATCGGGATCCCAAGTATTGGGGTCCGGACGCTGAAGTGTTCGACCCAGACAGGTTTCTACCAGAGAGGTTCAAATTATCTCACCCATGCAGTTACATGCCTTTTAGCAGTGGGCCCAGAAATTGTGTTGGTAGGTTAAAATATATTAGTATTACGAGTACAATGACATTATGAATTTTTGTTTCATTTGTCTGATTTGGTCGTATATATTTATTAAGTGCCTGAGGTAAGGTGTGAAGGGAATTGAATTGCGGACGATCAGGATCAGACGATTGGAATTAGAGATAACACCCTATCCTAAATTACTCAAAGAGGTGTGCCATTTTAGCCGTCCATAATTACTTGTCATAAAACTTTATCGAATTACTATTTTACGAATATAGATATTAAAATTGAGTTTTTATATAAGAACTTAGTTATTTAAAATTATTGTGGTTTTCAGCGAAGTAACACTTAGTACGGCGTCACGAAAAATACGTAAATATGACAATAAGAGAGAATACTAGAAATGATCATGATATAAAAAAAAATCGACATAACAGAAGTTCTGTGTCTAAAAATCGATTTTATTTTGCAGGTTACCAATACGCTTTGTTGTCGATAAAGACCGCTTTATCGACAATCCTGCGCAGTTACCGAGTAGTCGGTGACGCCCAGACTACCGCCTCTCCACGAATCAGAACCAAGATGGCCATCATGATGAAGGATGTCGATGGCTACAAAGTGGCTTTGGAGAAGAGAAAACCGACCAGCAATTAATAGTGAAATACATGATTGCTTGTTTTTTTTAAATGAATATAATATCATTGTTATGTTGTGATCTAACCGAAAACTAAATTATTGTTAAACTTATCTTAAAGGAATCAACCATTTTCAATCTCTTCCATAATTCTTGTACTCAGCACAGAAATGATAACAAAATTTCAAATGCTGAAATTTATAAGTGATACTTTTTTAATTAATTATTTATATCCATTAAAACCTATTCAATGATGTTCCTAATTAAACTTTAAATTGTTTTAAGTTTACAAACATACATATAGTCACGTCCATACCCCTTGCGGGGTAGATAAAGCTAACAATCTTGAAAATACTGATAGGCCCCGTGCAGCTTGTTGGCATGATGATAGAATTGAGATTCAAATAGTGGCAGGTTGCTAGCCCATCGCCTAAAAGAAGTATCCCAAGTTTATAAGCCTATCCCTTAGTCGTTTTTACGGCATCCATGGGAAAGAGGAGTGATCCTATTCTTTTTTTTGTTGGTGCTGGGAACCACACAGTTTTAGGTTTGAACGTTATAAAGTTTCCATTTGTACTGATTCTGACTTCTTAATTGATAATATTGCCATTAAATTAAATATGTTGAATTATAAGAATATCGAATGAAGCAAAAGGAAAAATAAAGAACTGTTATTTTTGTTTTGTTTTGTTTTATTATTTTTCTTTTACACTGTTGCGTGGTTAAGATGATATTTTTTTTTAGATTTCACTCTTCATTCCCATTCCTTCTTTTGTAAATTAACAGAAAATAGCATTACTTTAGAATTATGTGGCAAATAAAACCTTAATAATTAACCTCCTTTGTTTGAATTTGTGGTATATTTTAATTTTCAATGTCAAAGTGATTTAATTAGCAAACTAAGTACCAACTGTTCTGTGAAGTAACCTTTTAAATTGTAGTAAGAAAGTAATGTTATTAATTTCTTAAGTATTTAATTTATGTTCATTGCGCATCTATTTCTTATATGCGCAAAAGAAAAACAGTGACAATGTATTTTATATAAAATACCATGACAGGCACGGTACTCCACGGAATTGTTATAAACTATTAAATATTAAACATCTTACTGCAGATAAAGTGATATTTGTAATGTCAATATATTTGTACAAATTTACCTGGATTGCATTTTAAGTATACTAAGCGAGTTAGTTTTAAACTTCTTTAAAGTTTTTGTAACTTCTTTTAATGAGTAAGCGAAAAGTGAAAATGTAGAATGGGTTAACAAATGCAATCTCTGTATGTGGTTAACACTATGAATCCTATTGGTCAACGTTGTGTAACATGTCCAATACAAGAATGTAATACTCCTAATGAATACCGGAAGTAAGTTAGTTTTACTACTAGAATAAGTGGCATACATCCATTTTATTGGTAAATGGTAATCGCACTCTATGGACCGTTAACTGTTCACTAGTTTCTAGAAAATCTTTGTAGACATGATAACCATATATAACTGAAAATACTAGTCTACGAAAAATAATTATTTTCTAATTTAGACACAAATTTTCAGTGCTTTTGTTTTAAGCAATTTTGATCTATTTATGTACAGCCTTGGACTTCAGAAACCATTTATTTCGCAAACTTTCGGTTGTTAGACTGCATTGGAAGCCATTAGAATCAATTTCGTGATTGTTGAACAACGACAGCCATTACGAGATGTTATGAACGAACGACTAAAGTTTCGAGCAATTTTCATATTTCCATATTTATGTCATGCTTAATAGCACTGCATCTAAGACAAACAAAATATTGTAATATAAATTTCACTTTTGTGGGTAAGTTCTTTAAAATCGGGGACGCTTTGGCAAAAGGTCTGGTCAAGAGTAGGTACCCGAAACGGAAATGATGGATGAAGCGAAAGAAGTATGTAGGATCGTAGCGTAGAAGATATAGTATCTGCTTGCCTCTCTGGGAAAGAGGCGTGATTTTATGTAAGTATGTAATTAAAAGACGAAAGAGCGCCGGTGGTCGAATCTGTAAGGTGCCCTCTTAAAATGCGTGATACGCAGAAAGGCACAGGTTCAAATCCCACTTGCACGATTAGTTCTATTAATTTTATTAAAGAATAGGTTTACTTGAACTACAATAACGTAGCGCATACAAAGTTTCAACTTGTGAAACCAGTGCGGCAAGATTACAGGCGCGCTATTTCGCAATCAAGGATATAAGTATCCTTTTTAGGCAATTCACATGAATAATGTAATGTTGCTTACATTAGTCACGTGAAATACTTTAAGGGTAAGTGTGTGTATTTAAATGTTAAACAATTCATTGAATAATTCAAATGTCATTACTGGATGGTCATTTTTGTTATTTTGAGTTTAATGGATTTTCCGACAGTTTTTAAAAATATATTTAAGTGAACTGGAATGACGTGACTAATTTCAATCTAAATCAATAAAGCCTTCCATATAGGGTCTCCTAATATCGACAAAATAGGTCAACTTGAAATGATTTCCTGCAGAAATTTATGATTTTTTAGGTTAACATACTTCTTATACTATAGTTGTATAGAGTACCTCGCAGCACGCAACCTTCGATCTGGGTTACAGGAAATAAGGAACGAGATAACTTTCAAGTTGAAATTACTTTAATGGGACCATGATTGCTGTTGTGCGTACAGGAAGTGCTAATACTTTTCTATGTTGCCACTGTATTTAAAACAAAGCGCTTTACTATTTAGGCACCTTACAAATCGGGCACTATTTAACCAATTAAACATAGATACAACAAAGAAGAAGTGGTTGTAATCATATGTTTAATTAAAAAGAAAATCATGTTTGTTTGTTTTTTTTTTTTGAAAGTGCGAGTTTAAAAATCATGAGTATAATTGGCTTAGTAGTTAGTACCTAAAAGCCTTAAAATGCATTATCTTAGTTACGTAGCTTTTACAGAGTCCGTGAGCCCATGACACGAAAGCTTTGCTATAAATCACTGAGTTATCTAAATAAAGGCTACTACACACTGCGTTCTGCAGCGAAGGCAATGACGAAGCTATTTAGTTTGGTTGCAGTCAAGCGTTGCCGTTAGGCAATGTTCTGCTTTCTGATACCTTTAACTTGCTCTAGTACAAATTTCACAGCATCGTTGCTTAGCAAAAAAAAAACAAAATAAGATTAAATTGTATTTACTTCAAACTAAAATGGCTCATCGCATATTTATACAAAATACAACTTCAATTACTTCAAAATGAAAAATATCTGCGGTATACTCAGTGATAAGATATAGTCTCTGCCTACTTTATCGGTAAGGAGGCGTGATTTATGTTAATATACCCCTCAATATTATGACATTATCGTAGCAACCCACTGAAATATAATAGCTTGCATAATGTCTAAGCTATCGCTAATCGCTAGGTGTGTTACCTTTACCGACGCTTGTTGCAACCGGCAGTATGCTTTGGGCGGCCGGGCAGGCCCCACGCCCATTCTTACTCGATTGAAAACTCACGCGTTACAAATTATTTACACTATTATAATGGGATGACATGAACAAAACCTCCCCTATGCCTAGACTCGCGCGGAGGAAACATGAGCTTGCAATGAGAGGTTAGTGATCCTAATTTAGGTTATATCACCATGGCAAAATGTTTATTGTATGTTTATTTTAGGTATGCTTTGGAAAACCATGGATGGATATTACGATAACGATGAGCCATTCATATATCGGCTTAATGATAATGGTTCGGGACCTAGTCTTCTTATAAAGGTTATTTTGGAAATTTATAAAAACATCTGGTTAATGTGTTCGTTTAGTAGCTAGTGCACGCCATTTAATTTAAAGTTTTACCGTAGATTTTTTTAAATTTAATTTTTCACTTTTCACGCATCTTAGAATAATAATCATGTCCACCAAACACAAAAATAATACAGTGATTTGTATGCGTAGTCAAATGCGGAAAAATCTTGACGCACACACCGTATGCAATAAATAACAATCAAAACAGCCAGTAAGCACTTACGTGCTTCAAAATTATTTTGTTCTAAAATTATATTATACTAGAAGCTACGTGGCTTGCGTATCCTTTATACAATGCTATATCGTAATAAAGTGGGAATACCATCTCATGTTTGGTATTGGTATACAATTGGTATACAATATATGACCTCTAAAATTACTCATGGATCGGAAATTTTTAACTGTAGTAAGTTAAAAATTTCCGATCCATGAGTAATTTTAGAGGTCATATATTGTATACCACGCATTATTTAGTAGATTCTGTCACTGCTTGTTTAAAAAGTACACAAATAAATTAAAGAGAAGATGACAAATTAGAGTATGAAATACCTCTATGTGACTTAATACTACACAAATAAGTTTGTATAGTATCATGGCCAGCACTTGCACAGTCGCACACTAATTGTCTGCTTTTCCTTAATAACAACACAAACTATACTTATGTAGCAACAAAATCTTTTAAAAGGTATGTGCTGAGCGCGGCTGGCGCATGTACCAGGGGTACAGCAGCAGCGAGGAGAGATGGAACCTTTGGTGGCGAACGAGTTCTTTCCCAGCTGGTTGCTACAAGACGCTGGGCGATTGGCAGGTGACATCTCCTAACCTTTCATGTGATGCTGGTACTGAAAACTGTTGACTACCAACTAGTACTGTTCCTGGTATAATTATATTTTTTGAAAAATTATAATTTTTATAAACTCTGCGACACACAGATCAAACCCAACCAACTTTATCTGATTGTTCTCGGTCTTGGCTGTTAATCTATAGAAGTGCTTATTGTAAAGTATTTTAAGTAGTATCGTTGAGTTAGTATACCATAACAAAAGTTTCGACCTTCATCTGTGTAATTTGTGCCATATAATTTTATTTATTTTTCTTACAAAATTTTATTTTTACCATAGTCTTACAATAAAAAAGTTATTCTTATTATTTAATTTCCAGTTTATGAATCACATACCAAAAGGAGGATCAATATGTCGTAAAGACGGTCTCTCAAGACTGCTGCGGTGTATGCGACGAGTCTACGGCTCCATATACGACTTCAGGTATAAATCTTCGTTACGTATCTTTATTCTGACATCTTGGCGCAGTTACTTTAAAATATGTTAAATTGAAACTTCACATTACAATGAATGGTCACTTAAACATACTTATTGACCGTTTAATATGACAAGTTGCATATTTATGAATGTCCGACAGGTTTATTACTAATTGTAATAATGTAATGAGCGTATCAACACCATTAATTCTTGGTGCAGGTTGGATTAACAAAAGTTAAAAATAGGATATTTTATGAATTTGTTTTAAGTCGGATGACTTTAAGTAATGAATTTAATGAGATTTTGGCTACGAAAGGTTGGATCGACCGTGGATGCAGATTTTATGATCAGCCGATGATTTTGAGAGTTCATATAGAAGTATATAGTATCAATCGACAGTATTAAAAAATTCATGGAACGAGTTGGCATGAGGCGCAGCTCACAAAAATGAAGATGATAAGTTTCACCTCTCTGTTTAGATATCTGTCTTGTTTATCGGTATAGTGGTTCAAAGACTCGTCTTTGATCGATATATGCGATTATAAATCTCGATTAATATATGCGATTTTCTTTCTATCAAGATGAACACTGGTTCATCTGGGATCGACGTTCCTTCAAATTTACCCGATAACCAGTAAGATGTTCTAATGTCGTTTATAAAAGGAAGAAGCGAACCTACTCCTTTTTGAAGATATCTAATTAAAAGATAGAGTAAGACCTTGAAAAATATTGAATAACATAATTTTCAGGACAATGTTTTTTATATGTCGTGTTTAAAACAATAAAATTCATTTTGATGCACGCAAATATAACATTTATCGTAATTTCATTTCGGTTAAAGAAACATCGGAAAAATTGCGGACATCCTGTTTGTTAAATGCTTTCTGCATCCATAAAAATTTACAATGCTCGTTCACAGTCACAAGGACTTTACGTTTCAGTAAGCAAAGAATTTTTTAAAATTCTTTTATGACATGAATATATTTTAATAAATTATGTTTGTCGTTACATAGTCGTAAAAGGAATCGGGCTTGTGGAAATGCTAATTTTGTTTTGCTGACTAATATATCCACTGTTTTTAATTTTTCCTAAGCTAATAGTTAAATTTAGGAGTTGTAACAAAAAGCGTGCCAGAAAATAGACCAGTTTTTAAAATGATAAGCAAATGGCAGGATTGTGGTTCCCAGTTAGTTCTGTTAGTGGAAATTTCTAGGTTGTTATTTATCTAATCCTAATAAATCAGAAATAAATCACTTTACCTCAATAATTCACCTCCAGCCAATTTACCGACTAAAAATAGAATGGCAACCAAACTGAAAGTCATTTGTCCTATATATAGATTAGAGACGACACAGAAACGTCAACACAAACTTTTTCCAAATAAGTGTACTTTTTATGATGGAAGTTATAGTAAAATATCTATCATAATAATTGTGTATCCGAGGGCGTCACCGGCAGTGGGATATATTTACTATGACGCGTTATCGAAAGTTATCAGGTTCGAATCCTACTTTTTTAAGCGATCAAGTCAGGGTGATAACAGTCAGACCGACCTAGTCCTTAGTCTTGGAGATAGTAAAACCTTTGTGTTGTTACTCCAAACGAAGGTGTAACCCCAAGTAAGGTATATGAAGGGGTTGACTCCCTTTGTTGTTGTGGGTTAATTGGATAGGCATAGTGTTGAGTGTGCATGCACCTTGACCTTGTCTTGTGCAGCCTTAGATCCTGCCTTGCTTCAAACGAGGTCAAACGCACGCAAATTACAAAAAATGTTCGTAATACATTTGAATTAGTTAGTAAACGTGTAATCTATAAAATCTGGGATGCCGCTTTTTTTCATATTATATATTGATACCTATTATACGAGTCAATCGCCCCGGCATCGGTATCTGAGCAAATCCACGTTCATTGCGTGTTTCACGGCATAATATTTATTTTTAAGAGTTACACTAAAGATATCGAATTTTCCACAAATGAAACCGTGAGTTGCGTAATGGCTTCTATAAAAATCGGTAGCGTTTTATTTCTTGCAAAGTATTGTGACGTGTATTTTACGTTTAACAAAAGTTTGATTTTCTTATAAAGTTTATTATGATATACCGATCATAGGATATTACATCACTACATAGTATAAAACAAAGTCGCTATTTTAGTCTGTTTGTCTGTATGCTTAAATCTTTAAAATTACGCAACAGATTTTGATGCGGTTTTTTGTAACAGGTAAAGTGATTCAAGCGGAAGGTTTTTATGTATAATTTTTTCCGAATTTTGCACCCGTGCGAAGCCGGGGCGGGTCGCTAGTAGTTAATAAAAATATCGAGTGTAGAAATACCGAGAATACAAGTGCCGTGTGGTTCCCGGCACTAATATAAAAAAAATAGGACCCCTCCATCTCGTCCCTATGGATGTCGTAAAAGGCGACTCAGGGATAGATTTATACACTTGGAATTCTTCTTTTAGGCGATGGGCTAGCAATTTAATTTTATCATTAAGCCAAACAGCTGAACGTGGCCTTTTTTCAAGACTGTTGGCTCTGTCCATCCCGCAAGGAATATAGACGTGATTTTATTTATGGCTATATGTAATAAAAAGAGCTTTTTCCTTTTCTTCAGAGGGTATATAGGAAAATCTGGAAGAAAAAAATTAAATCATTTACTAAATAGCATGCCAATAAATAAGAGGTATTTTTTTGAGCATGACGAAATGCACCTCCAATGCAGTTGCATGAAATAATTTCATAGTTCAAGTGCGCCGTTTGGAAGGTCGTATCTTGTTGCAGCGAACGTGAAAGTTCAGAACGGCATTAAAATTATCATTTCTATTATTAATGAACAATGACTTTGCAGCAATTACCCCAGTGGTACCGGCCAATCGCGTGTCTAAACGACGAGCAATGGTTTTACTTTTGTTTTTCAACTGTGGTCTCAGGGTTTCCAATGACGTTGCTTATTCAATGCTTATGTCACTCGTAAAGAAAGGTATTCGATAGAAGCGCAGTCTGTAACTAGGCCACATTTAATTGAAAATGTTTCATTGTTAAATTTGAAATTGATTTTATCCACAATTGTATAACACAATAAGTATTGTAAATATAATTTTGAATCATCATGAATAACTTATCCCTACACTTTTATATAAAACGCCGATATAAATCGATTTTCCTACCCTCAAACTGTTCCTCTACAATTCCCTAAACGTATTATGGAATTTATTAACTTTTACAACCAAGATTTAGGGAGCGAATTCAGGGAGTCATGACGTGACCCCTCCCTTTTAAATCAGCCGGTTCACCATTGATGTTACATTACTTTGAATTGCAACGTAATTCCGTCGGCGGAATACAAAAAGCTCACGAAAATTGTAATCGTCATTAGATTTGGAACGAGTTTTTCTACCGGTGGAATTATCTTTGTAAATGGGTAACTTTTTGGGGATTTTTTAACCTTTCCTCTTCTATTGTGGTCTGTATTCGTATCATAGGGGTTCCTTTATGCTCCTTTCTCATAATTGATAAAAAAAGTCTTAGATAACAAGTGGGCTTCCACGCTGCATTTTAAGCACCTGAATGTTTAGTTTAAAGTAAATGTAAGTTTAGGTTGTACTTCTATGTGCCCGTCAAGTGTCATTTCAGCGAGCTTAGCCAGTGGGCAATGTTGGTTATTAATTTTTTTCTTGTTATTATTACCTCATTCCCAATATCATCACACTTAAACACTAAGCGATGCTCTCGCCTTAGCTGCTGAGCAAACACAACTTTGATATTCAGAAATCACGACTGATCAGACGGAGGATTTTCGACTGAGACAAAATGGCGTAGATTTTTAACCGCACCGCTTAACTAACTCGGCTACCCTAATTCCCAAATATAAGAAAATCATGATGCCGAAATGTAATAACTTTCACTGATATGATAATCTTACAACTAAATTAACTGCTCGCTGTATTTTAGTAAATGCTTAAAGTTCATTGTAAAAACGTTCAAATACGGTGTAATGACCTACATTTCATGCTTCGTTACACGTGTGTACGATTTATGTGACATGTTCGCAAAGTACAAATGTGAATATCGTCGTTCATGAGTTGCGTGTTGCTATTCTCTAGTCATATTTCGACACGAGAGCGGACGATTTGCGTCGAACGATTCAACTTTTACGATGGGATCGGTGTTTGTAAGTAAAGTTGTATCGACGATAACTGTTTCTAAAAACAATGTCTACTTATAAATTTCCATGTCTATTGCATGCCTTTAGAATAATAGGATTATACCCACAGACCGGTACTGTCCTGGATACCGAGGAAAATATGGTCGTTTATTTGAATTCGATCATTAATTAAATAATTTTGTAAGGTATTAATTTAACAAATGCGTTTAAAGTATTATCAATCAGTCAACCATGACTTTTATACAGGAAACTTTTATGTGGGTGTAAAACAAACATTTGTTTGTCACTCTTTCAATCACTGACAAACTTTTTTATCGGCTCCTATATTTGGAAGCCAACACTGAGCATGCAGCAAGACAAAAAAGTTTCAGTGTGCATAATTTTTTTTAGATAAACCGTGTCGTATTGTTCCGTGCACTTTAGAACAGGATCACTCCAAATCTTGCCCATGGGTAAAGTAAAAGGCGACTAATGGGAAAGCTAATAAACTTGAGGTTCTTCTTATAGGCGATGGGCTAGTACAACCTGTCACTATTTCAATCCCAATTCTATCGTACTCCGCAAGGGATAAAGAGGTGGCAAAATATACATATAAATGCAAATAACTTATTCATATTAATGTTCTATTTTCAGCCCCCCCTGTTTCCACTTGCCCCTGGAGTACGCCAAGTTGGTGTCGGAATGCTCCCGCCTCCGCCGCACCGAGGAGGACTCTGGCTCCAACGTGGTCTGGATCCACAAGCCGGTTGCGCAAAGCCAGGGTCGGGGAATTTTTCTCTTCAGGGTAATTATTTATTTATTTACTTGCCCACTGTTCTTACATGGAAAGCGGAAAATCACGTAGAATGGGTACCTATACGTAATGGGTAAATACGTGGGAATTCCGGTATTTTAATTCTCTCTTAGACCACACAGTAGTTTGGGTTGTGCATTACTATGTCCATCAATTAGATTAAGAAATTTACATACATTACATATAATCACTTCGATATCTCTTGCGGGGTAGACAGAGCAAACAGTCTTGTAAAGACTGATACGCCAGGTTCAGCTATTTGGCTTTAAGATAGAATTGAGATTCAAATAGTGACAAGAAGAAGAAATTTACATCGTGACATATATAAATATCTACATAATTTATTACTTTATTTATTTATTTATTTATCTGGTTCATTTCATCTCACTAGACTCAAATCAATGGCCTTCTTACTGAATGGTCTTCTTCAGGCAATCCTTCCCGTATACCGAAAACCCGCGAAATCTACTTTAAAGCATTAATCAAGGTAAAATGATGTTTTCTTGTCTCACAAACCATTTTTACGTTGCAGAGCATCTGCGAAATGCGTTGTGGGAGTTCCGCAGTGGTCCAGCGGTACATAGAGCGGCCGCTGCTCATAGCGGGGTACAAGTTCGATCTCAGGCTGTATGTGTGCGTGCCCGGGTACCGTCCGCTTACTGCCTATCTCTATGCTGAGGGACTGGCCAGATTTGGTGAGTTGTCTTTTGTCGGTGTCATGGTTATCGCGAAAGGTAGAAGAATAATTCTAGATTATATTATTTATTTTTATTAGATTAGATTCTATAATAATTCTAGAAGAAATTCTACCTTTAGCGATAACCACGATACCGATATCTACGTACATTTTCTATATCCTTATCCTACAAGATTGTTGACAGAGACTTATGGATGTGGATGAAGGTAAAGAAGTATGCAGGAATCGTGGCAAGTGGAAAGATGTAGTCTCTGCTTACTCTTTCGGGGAAGAACGTGGTTTTATGTATGTGTGAACCAATTTTACAATTTGGTTACCTATGAAATATTTGTTTATCTTGGCCAAAACATCTATTGACAATATTCTGATGTTGGTATATGTCGTACGTGTACTATAACTGTGTGTCTAATATAACTTTTGCGACAAAGTGACAGGGAGTTAAAGTCATAATTGTTTTGTTTTCAGGGACGGATAAATACACACTGTCGGATATTCACAACCCATACAGACATCTGACAAATTCGTCTCTGAATAAAAGTGGGCCAAGATACGCTGAATGCAAGGACAGAATAGGAAGCGGTGAGTTTTCTAAATTTTTCAAAGCTTATTTTTTTCCCTTGTAACAACAGAAGATAAATGCCTTTTTTGCTTAAAATTTATGAAAATTGCTTAAAATAAATCCTGATTCTGAAGCAATTGATACCAGGATCTCCATTTCTACGTATCTATTAAACTTATATTGTTCTAAGATCGCAATTCACTATACTATGAAACAATTAAATAAGGTGTACTGGTTAATTCTTTTATTAATTTTGCCTCCGCTTCGCCTTCGCCCGCTTTTATTTGTTTCGCCTCTACTATACCACTTTTGGGAAAAGATCTAGTCTTGGGGTCCATTCTCAAATTCCTATGATAATAAGTATGTAAATAACTTTATTAGTAGTCTTTTATATTATAGGAAATATTTGTCTGTTTATTCAAGGATGTAAATGGACCCTGAAGCAAGTTAGAAGAGCGTTAACTGGTCGGTGGGGCGCAGCGGAATGGCTGGTCTGGCAGCGGATCAGAGCTTTGGTGACTCTGACCCTGCTGGCCCAGGCCACGGGCACCCCTCCGGCGAGGAACTGCTTCGAATTCTACGGGTTCGATGTCCTGCTCGATGACTGTTTGAAGCCATGGTTGCTTGAGGTGAGATAAGACGAAAGTTTCTTCTATTGTACTGGGAATTGTCCAAATTCAGAAATGCAGTATTCCATACATACTATTGATGCTTTCTGCAGAAATACTGTTTTCTGAACTAAACAGTCTTACAATCTATGATATGTTATACTCGTACATTACGATCACCATATGTCGACAAGGATAATCTGTATGTCAACTGAGAGCATCCATTTAACATGCTTCCTGCAGCACGGGATTATCTATTTCATCACATTATGATAATTCTAACCTGATATTGACCTATTAAAACAACGAAACCATGTCGTATCTCAGCCGTTAGAATCCCTTTGCCGGACAAAGGCCCCCCAATGTTTTTTTCTGCTTTGACTCGGAGGTTATCTTTTGCATTTAGTCAATTTATATGTGAACGAATATTCCAGGTGAACCTGTCTCCAGCTTTGGCTGCGGACTGCGAAGCTGATGTGACCGTGAAGCAACCCATGCTGCACGAGCTGTTTGACCTCCTCGGGCTTCCGATGAGGCATACGGGACTCGCCCTGCTGCGGGGGCAAAACCCTGCAAGAGGCAATAGGTAGGATAATGATTATGCATTTTTATAACCGGGCTGCTTATAAACCTCTCTGGGGTGCAGAATTTTTGGAATGGACGTGGTTGAAAATCTTAAGAACACAAAAAAAGCACTTTCATCTACTGCAAACAAAAAAAGTCAAAAACTATTATACTTTGATGAAATTTGTCACAGAGATAAAGTTTTAGACTGATTTCATTTCTTTCTAAAAATTTCTACCTGAACAAAGCCCTTAGCAAAAGTCTGGTATTTATTAATCATGAATTACACTTAACATAATAAAATCACGCATCTCGGAGGGGTAGACAGAGACAACACCTATCCACTTGCCATGATTCCTGCATACTTTCTTCGATTCATCCACATGCTTAAGTCTCTTCATGCAACCGAAATACAACTTCATCATCAAACTTCCAAACAGTTTCAGTTCCGAAGACGAGAGTGGCGTGCCTCGTGCTCCCCCTCCCCCGCCGAAGTCGGGCAGCAGGTCTGCGTCCAGGACCGCTGGCGGACGCCGTAGACGTAGGCCCATGCCAATACACTGCGTCACTATACAACCACCCATGCCTGATGATACGGTGAGTTCGCCATATTATATCATTACTCACCTGAGATACTGACATAATATTGAGGTAAAAAATAATTATATGATAATGTAAGAGAACAAGTAAATCTGTGCAAGTGCAAGTTTTCATAATGGTCTGTCTGGTAACTGGTAGCTAAGAAAAAAATAAAGTGTGTGTCTTCCCATGTAAGTTGTAAAAGTCCATTAAAGTAAAGCCTTCTTAAATTGAGGTACTTCTTGTATTCCAGGAAACAACTGAAGATAGCAAAGAAGATAATACCGAATCAAAAACCTGTGCAGAAATACCATATGGCTCCGATGTCCAGTCAGTTCAGGTAACTAACAGCATGTTTATATCAACCAGAGAAGTATTCTTGATAGTAAATGTGTCCGAAATGTTTTGAGATGTCTAATGTTCTTCTTCTCCTAGCGATAATGTCGGTTACATCCTTACCTCTCTGGAGGAGCCTGTGGTCCACATGTCGATTTAGTCTATAAGCCTTTTAGCATTGGTGGTCGAATCGGTAAGGTACTCGGTTAAAATGCGTGTGGCGCAAAAGGCACACGTTCGAATCCCACCCGACCATGTACCAATGAATTTTTTTGAAGTTTTGTACATTAGTTTGAATACTTACCGATGCTCGTACGGTGAGGGAAAACATATATGCATATTCAGGCAATTAGATGTGTAACCATGATCGATCCAATCCTGGTTAGGTTAGGCAGCCTTTGCAGAGGAACCTCTGCAAAGGCTGCGGGGGTCGGACGGGAGTCTTTGTTTGAAAATCTCACTCACCTAATCTAAATTAATCAAAGGCATAACCCGGGCTCCTCTCCAGAGTGGTGAGGATGCAACCGGAATTAAAGCTAGGAGGAAGAAGTAGTCCATAATCCATAATATATATATAAGCGTTTTGATTATGCACAGCAGTGTTGTTTGTGGTCAAACACTGGATGCGTCTGAATTCCCCGATTGCTGAATCGTCACCTAGCCATAGTTGCTACATACGTAGCCTTCTCATGAAATGTTTATTTTACATCCAGTCGACATCAAGCGTTGTTACACCTCCGTCGGAGCCTGTAGACGAGCCGTGGCGCGGCGGGTACTCTTCAGCGGCGTCGCGCAGGAGAATGATGAGTGCCTGTTCCTGGGGCAACGGCGTGCAGTGGAACAAGGCCGTCGGACGCGTAGGCCAATGGGTGCGGATATACCCTCACACACTACCTAATGAGGACCAGGTAATTTTATATTGAAGACATCAAGTTTTTTTATAGGAAAATTAAAAAAAAATTTGATGATGGTATTAACTTAAAAAGGGCAAGAGCTGAATGCGAATAGTGGAAGACTGGGTAGAGTGGAAACGCCTATACTTAAAAACGGTTCACCTGTTATTGGGTATAGGCTTCTTCAAAGGCTGAAGAAAATGATTTTTTGGCGAATGTTCATAATTATAAAGTCATATCAACTTAAAAGTGTAGCGTACCGAAAAGTTTATTTTCATATAAACGTTAATAATTTTTATTTTTAGATACCAGTAGACGTTCGCGAAAGTGTAGCGCAAATTTCGAAATACCTTCGAGCGGCAAGGGAGGTGGTCCGCGAGGGCGGCCGGGATTTAAAGGTGTGACATAAATCGGTATAACATAAAACGATAGAAAAGCAATAGTAGTATCTTCATACCTTACTTTTGTGTTTAGAAAACTACTAGCGATAAAATCTTAAAACTGTCAAATAAATTTCAATATGAACACCCATCGGTTGCGATTATATATAATTAGTAGCGGTAGCGATTATATATAATCGGTCAGTATATAATTCCGAATCCCATGGGTATGGTAAATTTTATAAATGGGAGTTTTAGAAACCTTTTGTTTGGCTCCTGAATTGGCTATATTAAAAGGTGAAATCCCTTCAGTGCTTTTGGATAATAACAATGATACTTTGCATTATTTTTATAAAAAAATATTTGTTTGTTTGTTTGGAATAGCTTTTTTGCACATAAATTAACACAATTACTAGAAAAGGTAAATAGTTATAATAGAAATAAATTACTTGCAATGACTTATCCCAGGAAGGGAATTTTTTTTAATAACTTGAAGGGCATCTGTTTGCAATGGCCCTTAATAGTTTTTATGCAGTGTTAAACTATTTTTTTCCATATTTCAGGGACCACGCGACGCCGGCCGTGACATAGCTTTTGAAGCGGCTCTGCGCAAGAAACTTGATTTTGGGCAAGATATCGAAGTCTGGCTGCCACCCTTCTGATGTGTTCATCATATATTTTAAGCTTAGTTAGTTAATAAATGCTTGCACAAGTCGAAGTTTGTATTTTTCTTACCGACTCCTCCATATCGAATCTACCAAAGTTCACCCATAACTATGATTTTCGGTGACATCACAGGGAACAGTAAAGTTGACTAAGATAAGTGCAAATTCCTTCATCTGCTGCTTCATCCAAAATCGTATCGGATTATACTGAAATTCGATGCATGTTACTGAAAAAAAATAGATACGATACGTACCAAGTCGTCTTAATTTACTTACACACTGTCGGACTTTTACACATTTAAAAGTCACTTTCCTCAGAAAATCCTACTTGTTCCTATCTTTTCCCCTCATCATCAACAAGGTAAAAGGGATGAAGAAGCCACACCACAGAAGGACATTCTGGCTTGCTGTTCTCCCCCAATGGTCACACAGCAACACACTGTTCCGAGCGGCGATTTCAAGGGTCCTCGTGCACTCTTTATTTTGATCGTTTTGATACCTTAATAATGATCGCCAACTTTTGTGAGAAGACGGCACCAGAGCAGAAAGAAAGGAAATCAAAAAAATTATGGAGCTGTTGTATCCCAATACAATATTGGGCAGGTCCCGGCACTGTGAGTTCTTTCCCTTGTATACCGTAAAGGTGACTTCGAAAACAAGCGTATTTATCTCCCTAAAGCTTCCACGCTAGTATGGTAACTAATAAAAAACTTGGTGTGTTACTATCGAAACCTTTTATCATTAAGTCGTCCAGCTGAGCAACTAATATGTTGGCTCTATGAACCCCGTGAAAGGTAAAAATGTGATGTGAGTAAATTTAAATTGATCAAAGTACTAAATACGGAGTTCCATTTATGTAAAGAATATCCCGAAACACTTCGTGTTTTCATTTGTTAGTTTTTTTCATAGAACTTTTACGTGAGTAACTCTACTGTAACAATGGGTGTTTGAGAGAGAAAAACAAGGTAACTAGGTTTCCACAAACTTTTTGAGTAAATTTAAATACGCAAAATGCTTTGTACAGCACATTTCACATTGTAGTGGCTGACTGAAAATACAATGTTATTTTAGCATGTGTTGTTTAAATAATACGAAGGCTTTACGCTTTTAAAGGATCGAGATGGTGATAGATGCATTTAGGATAGATACATTTTTCCAGTAGTATACCCAATCTTGATTCAAACATAATGGTAAGTTATCATGATTTATGTTAATGCATCTATGAATGCATGTATTCGATAAGTAGTTATTAAAAATCATCCCCATCATACATTTTCTTTTACTCTAATATTATAGCCTCATGCATGAAAAGACACGTGGAACCACTTGGTCGATTACCGTAACAATATTAACAAATATTCAAAATGAATTTTTAATTTAGGAAATCCACTGACACGAAAGCTTGTTCCATTCCGGCCTCAATCTGTTTCATTTCACAATAACCTATCTCAGGATAGACGAACTGCATGCATCTATATTACCGTGAAATGAGTCTACAAACGGAGCCACATCGTTACCGCACCAGGCATTTCGGATTTCACACATCGCAAATGATATGTTGCGCTCGTTAGGCGGTTACGTAGCTGGTTGCAGGACGGTGTCACTACTACTGATACCTGTTTGTGAGTTCTCGAACGAAATTCATTTCTTTATTCGAGTCTTAAATCAATCGTTTGCCTCGTTTCGATTTTGTTACGAACAAGATGCTGGGCAAGTAGGACAAGACAAGAGGTGAGACAACATTAGTACGTCTTATTAAAGAATATCACTTTCATCTGATGTTAAATATTAGAAAAAATCTTGCTGGTACTGGCTGCTGGTGTTCAAAGTTGAGCCCCTCTGATTTTAGCTTACCGTATGAGCGGTAACTTTACTCATCTTCTATCATAATATGCTGTAAATATTTTACTTTCCAGTTGTACTAGAATACATTTGCAAAGAAAACTTGCTGCAATGGCCACATTATCTGTGGCGATGGCCTTAGTTTTAGCTCTAATCGCTGCTGGACAAAAAGAAACAGTAAACTGATTGCGGCACATAGTGGCCAAATGCGCTAAAAACTTTTCTAGAGAACACTGCTTCAGTTTAATTGTATCAAATGATGTATAAAGACTAAAAAATCTATTAAGTACAGTAGGCTTATTCTCGTATAAGTGAATCATTTCTGTTCTGCCTTAAAAAAATCTTTCACTTTAACAAAAACCTTTATATCATATCTGAACTGTAAAACTGAATTGGCAATGGGTAGGCCACATTTCTCGAAGAGCTGATGGCCGATGGAGTTAATATTCCCGAGTGGAGATAAGTACCGAAAAGTAGGATGGCCTCCCGCGAAATAGACCAATGATCTGGTAAAGTCCGCGGGGAAACGTTGGTTGCAGGTCGCCTTCAACTAAGCGAGGTGAAAATCTTTGAGGGAGGCCTATGTTCAGCAGTGGACGTCCTACGGCTGATATGATGAAACTTTACAACCGTGAAACCTGTGATGTTTTAACTTAAATTAATTAAGTTCTTTTATCTTTATGCAAGTAAAATGTACAATAATAGGTGAACTTAATGCCACAAGGCATTCTCTGCCAGTCGAACCTTTGGACCAAACTGAGATGGATGTACGGGTGGTGCGATAACTGTAAAAGAAATAATAATATAAATATAAATAAAATATATTATAATATTTAATTTAAATTAAATTATAATATTAAAAATATTTGTCTCAACTCGTTTTGAAATCGATAGTAAGGTCCATTCAAAGTTTGTTTATTTTCATTAACCAGTACTGGGTATCACTGCACCCTGGCCCGGGGCTCCAAGATACTATATTACCTCATTGTGGCGGTCTGCCCATATTGTTTCCTTGCTCGATATTGAATATTAGGGTGTACCTACCTACTTTTGCAAAAGTTCACTGTTATCGATATTTGTTTTGCTATTGGTAGGATATAGGATTTAAGTCTTCATGGAAACGTGTAAAAATAAAATTCTAAATTATTTTGTAGATGCATCATGAAAATATTCTAACAGTAGATGAAATTGAATTCTCGAAAGACATACATACATACATATAATCACGTCTATATCCCTTGGGGGGTAGGCAGAGCCAACAGTCTTAAAAAGACTGACAGGCCATTCAGCTGTTTAGCTTAATGATAGAATTGAGATTCAAATAGTGACAGGTTGCCAGCCTGTCGCCTAAAAGAAGAATCCCAAGTATATAAGCATATCCCTTAGTCGCCTTTTACGACATTCATGGGAAAGAGATGAAGTGGTCCTATTCTTTTTTCTAATGGAGCCGGGAACCACACGGCACGAAGGAGAACGAATATAAACGAGATTTTTCACGCAGGTAAAGCCGCAGGCACTTAATAAAACTTGTGATTTGGCGACCTGTTAAGTGGTAGTGTACTCGCCTTTGAAACACAAGTCACGCGTTAGAATCCCGGCAGGCATTAGTAAAAATTATTTTAACTGACGTGGGTTTGAATGTCTATTATACAAAATAAACTGTCATTGGATTACTTTATCTCATACTAACACAAACCTCGAACTTACTTTGAGACTAACTCAATCTGTGTATATGGTGATCTGTGTGTATGGTATAATCTGTGTTAAACCTATAATAATGATAATCAGAAAACAAGTTTCAAGCACCGGCCGTTGATTTTTATCTGCATGCTTACACAAGTAATCAATATTCAAGTTGGCTTTAAGCATTACACCAGCACGGTATCGTTAAACGGAATCGCTTCCCAAGTGGCCATTTAGTGTAAAAAAATCAAGTTACCTCTGGCAGTTTCACGAGCTCTAAAATTTCCATTTGGCTGCGAACGTTTAAGACCATTGAATGGCGTCCATTGTGCGGGCCCTATTGTGTTTTTCTATTGACCGGTGCGACTCATATGGCAATGGCTGCACTCCACGGATTTCAATTACGAGTCTCCGATGTAATTGTAACTGAATTTTCAGCTTTACTTATTTTAAGCGGGTTGCCCGTTAGTGGAGCTACGTGTTTGTCGTTGGACTTTGCTTCAGGTTTTCTATTGTTATTTTCAGTTTAGATTGAGATAGATTGAAGAATTGATTAAATCGCTTTTTCTATAAACCTAAACACAAGTAGATGGTATGAGAACTTTTGAACCGACCGCTGAAAAGGAGTGATATCCAAATTAATTTTTTTTAAAATAGTTTTAAATTAAGAGCGTGAATGGGTGTTAATAGTTTCAATGTGGAAAGCAAAAGGCACGTATTTTATTTTCATTACAACCATATCCTTCTGGCTTTAGTCCCAGTTGCGTTCTCACCTCTCTGGAGAGGAGCTCGGGGTATGCCTTTGGGTGAGTCAACAATGACCAATGTCATTAACCAATTCAGCGATACGGTCCTCCTCCATCGAGACATGTATCAGAAGGATATAATGACCTGAGTTAAAATTAATGATAGGCAGGCACATTAGCTTAAATAGATGATAATATTCAATTACAAAGTTTCACAATAATACCACAAACAACCAATTGAAAATTAATAATCAAAATAATGTGTGCAAACGGTTTCATAGTTTGAATTTCAAATGCGGGTATGAAATGACATCCAGCAAGAGCCCCGGGCGGCTCCCAAGCGAGTTCTTTGCATATTTGACAAACTGTTTTGTCATATTGTTCGCTAATATCGCCTAATACTGCTATTGTGATCCAAAACTTCACTGTTCGGGGATTCGGGACGTGGCAATCGTGATTCTGCGATGTGGCCACTTGTTTTCATCTTGCTACTGGGAATTTCGTTTGAGAAATATTTCATGATATAGCTATTTGAACACTAATGGGAATTCAGTAGTACTTAAGTTTAAGAACACTGACTATTCGAAATCTAGATTATTTGAAAAGTCACATTATGTTTAGTTGTTGTAAGAATTTTATTACAATTCACCAGATAAGTTAAGTCTTCAGTTTTAGTTCTAAGGAAAAAGAATCACAAAGACTCAACCATTACATAGATTATATAATGGTTTAGTCTTTGTGATTTTTTCTGAGAGTATTCAATTCAGTTGAATCTCTAAATCAACGTAAAATTTACATAAGTAAGTATTAAATATTTGCATGTTCTGTGCAAAGTTTCTGTAAAGTCACATTTTGAAGATGATATTTATATTGATGCTTTGATATGACGTGTATTTTATTTTGTACTATGACTCAACCCAGCTAGGCAAAGGCAACATGATTGCAACCCTTACTGGCCGGCGTCACCGCGGGAGGTGGAAGATGTACGAGCAATATCGCGGGTAATCTAACTTAGCTCCAACCGCACGAGATTTATTGCAACCGAGAAAATGTTTGCTTGGAAATGCCCGTGTGGTTCCCGGCACTTCAGAACAGTACTACTCCTTCTTTTTTCCATGGATATCGTAAAATAAGACTGGCAAGACTTACAACAAGTTTTAAGTAAGAATAAAGTGAAGACTACCTAAAAACTGAAAGCCAATTAAAAATCTCCACAGAAAAAAAATACCGACAATAAATCCAAGCTAACAAAGTTCTATCACTTTTATGAGTTCACTGAAAGTGAGTAGTCTTAGTTTATTCATTATTCTCATTTCTTTGATTATATTCTTACTCTATGAGTACAAAAAAATGTACTTGATCGAATATTATATTATACTTAGTATACTATTATTCTATAGAATTTGGTAGACAATTCCGATGCCCTATGTATTTTAGTCATAATACATACATACATATAATCACGTCTATATCCCTTGCGGGTAGATAGAGCCAACAGTGTTGTAAAGACTGATAGGCCACGTTCAGCTGTTTGGCTTAATGATAGAATTGAGATTAAAATAGTGACAGATTGCTAGCCCATCGCCTTAAAAAAGAATCTCAAGTTTATAATCCTATCCCCTAGTCATAACTAACAATAAAAATATATATGTATCTAACCCCTGCATGAAATTATTAATTCCGAATCGTAATAACGGCGACACATCGGCGACCGCGACAATTGAATGACCGGCGGCGGGCACCGGCGACCGTCGAGCGTTCGGCCGAGCAATCCATTATGCAGATTGCTGGCCGATTGCTGGCCGATTGCTGCATTGTCGCCGCCGCGCCTGAATTACCCGAATGTGGCCCGCGCAGATTCATTTTATGGATATTGCATCGTGGATTAACGACTGATTGATGACTCGCCGGATACCGGGCCGGCCCCGATTTTGTTTTGTTTCAAGAATCGCCGTGTTGGATTTTTCGTTATTGTTCAACATATGTACGTTACGAGAAGTCGCAATCAGTGATACTTTCATCTGGGACTTTCTAGGTTTAAGGTAGTTTCAGCAACTACCTTATACCAATGAAACTACTACACTAGCTTCCGCTCGCGACCTCGCTTGCGTCTACGTCTACGTCTGCGTTAATCTGATGTATAAGCTAAAGTATTGAAAAGTTTCATTCAAATCCGTTCAAAAGTTTTTTCGAGTAAATGTAACTAATAAACTTACATAAATACAAATCCGCATTTATAAACCAATTTGAAAAATGACAAAATAAATATGTTATTATCAAACGGAAAACAACAATGGCCAATTAAGTATTACTATTACCAATTCAAAAGGGTTGTAAAAGTTTTTCTGGGGTGTAAGTTCAAACTAACTTTAACTCCATAAAATACATGGCTCCATAATTACGGTTTAATCCCGAGGGAAAGCCTGCCCGTAGGTCGCAAAGGCTGCGAAGGTCACAGTCTCTCAATCCCGGGGGATTTAGTTTGCCGCACTGCTCTCTGAGTGGAAGTCATGAATTTATAATTATTTCTCTGCTATTAATATTTTTACCGGGCCCTAGACATAAAGTAGCCATAGTACAGAACTATCCACATGAAATATTTTTTTTTTGGTACCTGTTTAGTTAAGTTTTATTTCAATGTACACAAAATAATATAAATTTATATAATGTGTACTCGTATGCTCAGCATTATTTGGAGCATCGGTAGTGGAGAGTTTAAAAGTTAGTTAACTTAAAAATGTATGCCAGGCCAAAGGTGCACTGCATCGAATGTTACTGCGGCTAATAAGGTTTTTCTCAGTAACATTAACTTAAATGGCTTTCGGTTAGGGAAAATATCGTGGGGAAACCTGTACATTCAAGTACCATGCAGTTATAGGATCCAATATGAGTCAGGTTTCTCTACGAGGTAGCGAAAGTGAGATCGACGTCATTTTATGTTATATTCTGACGTACTTCAGGTAAGGCACAGGCCAACACCAGTCGCTTTCTAGTTAGATGAAAACGCAACCCTGATTAACGCGAGGTTGATGATAAGCATTATCTTAACTACCCGAAAAGATAAACATACCTTAATAATAATAATGATTTCCGAACAAAAAAAAATTCTGAAAAAATGTACAATTTATTTCTACGACGACAGTGGCGTGGTCTCTACCTGATTATTACTATTCGCGTATTAAAAAAATATAGGAAGTGTCACATCTTAAGTGTCCATATTTTACGTCCCAAGCGTTGATTGCCTTTTGAATTTATTACTAACTCGACGATAGAGCATTTTCGTATTTATTAAGACCACCTGCCATGCCCCAGAACGCACCTCTGAGTGAATTATGAGGTAAAGGATTTTGCTAATAGAATATTTTATTTCACCAGCATCTGCTCTGGTTAAGCGGCTTTTGTTTCGCGAAAATTGCTCAAAGAAAAGATCGAATCTTAGTGAAGTATTTTAATCATTTAAACATTCACAGGCTTTGGTTGGGGTTGATGGTTTGTGCTTTATTTTCATTATTCATTTTCCTGGAGAGATTAAGAGAAAGAAAGCAAAATTTGTTTTATTGTTAAAGTTAAACAGGTTGTTGATCGAATCGAGAGTACTGCTGAAAATTAATTCTTTAATTTAAAAATAATTTCGTCAATAAACAATTTTTTTAACGTCGAATATAGCAAAAAATAAGAATATACCATAACCTATTTACAAAATTGAAAAACAAGTTATAAAGGAGAATGTAAAACCGTTTAATAGTGTCGATTGTAATTATTCAAAATTAATAAATACCTTCTGTTATTATATTTGAGTTAATAATAACAATAGCAATAACATCTTTTAGGTACATAATAATATAATTTCAATTCGCCAGCAACCCTACGCATATGTACAGTACAGCGAACATGATCCGCAACTCCGCACCGTACCTGCTTCACTGTTTCATGTTTAATTAGGCGGGAACAAATACGTACTGCGAGCAAATGGCCCGCGGTGGAGAGCCTTTGTCCTTTGTGATGAATTTACGGAATCCGCGAACTTTCTTTGTTCGTTGACATTGAAAGTAATAGAGGACGCAGTTTAGAACATATCAGAAATGTCGTTTTAATTCTCTGAAGAAAAACTTATGTGCCAGCTGTCTCTCTTTCCGTGCAGATTCTAAAAGTCAACGTCTACAGTACAACGGATATAACGTGATATATTTATTGATTTTATATATGTCCCTGGTACTGTCATCTTCCTCCTGGCTTTAGTCCCGGTTGCATCCTCACGACTCTGGAAAGGAGCCCGGGGTATACCTTTGACCAAGGATCCTGGATTGGGTGAGTCAGGGTTTCACACGAAGCCATTCCCGATTGACATTCGCAAGCTTTGCAGGGAAAACCTAATCCGTATTGGATCCATCATATTATTATTAGTAATTCCAAAATAGTCATTGCTACATGGCCGAGGTGGGATTTGAACCTGTGTACCTTTTTGCACCACACGCATTTTACCGTTTTTTTTTCACTTTACCGATTCGACCACTGAAGCTCTTGAACTGCATGTTTGGGATAAAAATTCGTTATGTTTGATCAGTCGGAAAAAACAGAGTCTGGTTTTACTTACATACCAATTAGAATATGGATTAAGGAAAAAAATGCACCAAATAGTTCTTTGTTCTTTTATAAAAAGACCTTCTGGCTTGACTGTTTCGTAGAAGGTGCTGTGACTGTGAATATTTTTTTGTGGTATGTTTATTATGCGTCATTTGAATGTTCATAATTTAGTAGAATTATTATTCAAATATCTATAATTATTATTGTATATAAATAGTATAAGAGGACAGGTTATTAAATTTTAAGAAAGGCCATAACCACTTTGTATATTCTCCATTATTTTGTAACTCTATGACTTCGGCCCAAACAAGCGACTTTGAGACCGTACGAAATGGTTTAATTTTAATAATTCAATGTAAAAGGGTGTGTCTTTATATTCGTCAGCGCTCGGCTGGAAATTATTACGTACAAATTACACAGGAATTGTTTCGGTTTGCTAGTTTTGTGTAGGTAACTTGTAGTTGGATGAACTCATATTTTACGAATTATGCCATTTACAAAAATACAATAGGTAGGTATAACATTATCTGAATAATCAAAAAAAAAATATGTATATTCTACATAACCTAAATATGACTTATAAAAGAGAATACTAAATGCTGAATCATACATTAAGAAACATTATTGATAAAATAATTTGAATTAATTTGTATCTCTCCGACGATGACGTGGACGAAAGGCATTAAGCTTAATTAAAAACTGTAATATTAAAACAAAATTGTATTTCAATTTAAGTAATAAAAGTAACCATGAAAATCAGAAAAATCACATTTGTAAATGGAACGTGCATTATACTGACTTCAATTATGTTATGAATGAACATTATATTTTTATTTTATTTCAAACTCCATAGTCTAATTTTAAAGTTTGTGATTGTATGTTTTTTTTTATATTTCCCGCGTCAATGATACCTGGTCTTAAACACAAACATCATCAGAATAACACATAACATAGGCTACAATTGTTATACTAGCGGATTCGTGACAAAATCTTTAAATATTATAATCTCTACTTGATTGTAAAAAATTTAATATTAGAAAGGTATATTCTAGCTATGCCTCTATTTCCTTGGCTCTTTTGAGTGAAATTATTTACTTTACGCCGTTTACAGTTTGGATTTCATTTAGCGTTATGTTTATTTAGGGTCAGTCTGGTAGGGTGGATAACTGCCTCTATTAATTACTTACATGACGAAATAAGATTAATATAGAACGGATAGCCGCAGGCGCCGAACGCACTATAATAGGTTTACAAATTTCTTAAGGAAGTCTTTTCAAGAAACTGTGTTTTTCTAAACTGATAAATGCTCTAACACCTACAGAAAACTTTATGAAAATACGCTAATAAAAAAAAAATATGCTTCAAAATTTTTTTGAGAAACTACGCCAACACTTATTTTTTTTGAGACAATCACCCATGGAAATCGGGATAAACAAATAATATTTATCCCGATTACTATGTTTTTACATTTTCTAGTCATTGTTATTTTTGTTTTAATTGGTTTAACTAGTGTTCCATGTACTCGTATATATAAATTCCGCATAGTAATGTTTATGTAGGTATGCCCCTAATTTATTATTATTCCATTTGCAGGTTAGTTTAGTTAGTACCAGGTAGCCCGCGGCTTGGTGTTCAGCGCTTTGTGAATTTAACTAATGTTTCAAAAGTACACTTGCTAAATTGGAATACTTACGCGTTGCCATAATAACAGTGGTTTGGGGATCTCATTATTGTTATAATAGCGAGAACATTTTTACTAAAAGAAGGCGCATCCTAATATAATGTTATAATAATGTTACTGATATTAAAAAAGTGAAAGTTTGTTACTCTTTCGCACAAAATTTTCTGAATGTAATTTTGTACGATTATCCTGAATGTAATCTGGAGAAGGATATAGGGTACGATTTCTCTATAAAAACTATAGTTTTTTAGTTCTAGTGGGATTTGGGAAAGAAATTGTAGGTGGTGGTAACATCGCGCGGGCGAAGCAGCCGGTAAAAGCTAGTTGAAATTATAAAACTGTAATAAAATTGTTACTGATTTCTATGGTAACATTTAAACGTTGCGGTTCCGATTCGCTCTGTTCCTGCAAATGACGGGTAGATTAATTGAAACTGACTACTTAGTTAGCTTCCAATTATCTGGTCGGAACCTCTGGCATGGAAACACCAGATCTAATGCAAAAATAAACAAAACTAGACATGAGAAAAGGTGTACGGCGGATTCGAAATGCAAAATGTTATTTACAGATCCTCGATATCAGTAACGTAAAAATAAAAATTGTTCAGGAAAAATACTCGTGCTTATACACAAAATTAATAATCTTATTCAACTATGGTCTAATATATATTATTGTAAAGGATGAGTAGGAGAGATATTTACTTATAAACATATTGATATTTTATACATATAAAAATATATGAAAGTTCAAATCGATCGGCAGCATAGTAGATTACAAATATCACTACGTCTGACAGTAAATAACTCATATTAGTACATAGAAAGTTATACATAACAAGATATAATTTTATTTCATCGATATGGTTTATTCTACAAAAGAAAATAAATTAAATCCGCTCTGCGCTAATCAAGCATGAAGGAAAGCAATCTCATTTGGATTTCAGCGATCGATCAAAATGTTCTAAAATGCCGGAGTTATTAGTCGTCATTGTTAGCGATCGGGAACTCTTTGTGGCCCACAATTGGGATAGCCAACAATGGCCGAATACCCGGTTATTTGAGAGTAAACAAGCCCGGAGCAAGCTCGCTGTTTTGCCAAATGAAAACGAATTGCTATAGTATTGAAATGAACTGTTCTGTTGTGTTTTTAAAACAATATTTACTCTTACTTCCGATTCGAAAAATGTTTCCTATTCGTCTTCATTTTTCAGGAATCACCGATGGGTAAATTGAAACGAAAAAAAAATGTTTTATGTATTTTCATTGCAATGGGTGTGTACATCGTACATTCGTTTCGCGTTATTTAAACGCATGAAACAAAGATAAAAAATGCTATTAGATACTCTCTCTATTTGATCACATTTTTTTCAGCTGTAGATATCAAAATTGAGAGTTCGATAACACAGCTCTCTAAAAATAACATTGGTCTGCTTGTCTTACCTACATACTATGTTTTTTCTTTACTATCAGATCAGCATCTTAAAAATACAGCTGGTTAATGTGTTGTGATGCGAGGGAAAACCCATAAACAAATATATTTTTTGTGTGATGCAACTATAATTAAAACCTCCGTTTATCCAAAGGTTCGGTTGCATCACTCACTGGCCTTTTATGTTAATTAATTTGTATATTAATGAACCAATGCGGTTGTTATTGAGGCGCAATTCAAATTAGATCACGGTGCATTACCTACGCATAAAGTTACATATACTTACATATTATATTTTCGTGTGTGGTTTCGTTGTCTGTTATTTGTTTTGTTTGTATGTAAACTCTTTACACATAAAAAAGGAATATTACAAATTACAAAAAAGTCATTGGATTTAGAGGAATACGAGTATGTACAATGGCGGATTTATCCCAATTGGTATTTCTTCCGGTCAGCTTAAATAAAAAGGATAATCCATAATCAAAGAGGCAGCGCACATAAAAAGCATCTAGGATGAGGATTACATATTTAGTTATATCACATGTACTTATATTAAACTATTGTACTCATGTTGAAAATTATACTTCATATTAACATAAATACATACTATATAACCATTATAATGATTAAATCAGTGTTAAAATCTGTCTTATAAAAAGAAAACTAATGAAGGCCCTGAACATCTACAAATAAAGTTGTAATCTTATTTCATAGACAACATCCTCTTACGATGCAAACAAAAATCAGTAACTAAGAAAAACTTTGCAGTATTAACATTCTATTTTAATAAAAAGGTAAACTAATTAGTTAACAATGTTGAAAAGATTTTCGACTGAATGCTTAGGCATGACTTAGGAAGTTTTCTAGACCGAATTTTAAAATTAACTTTCTTTAGGAATGTTGTTTGTACTTAATAATAAAAGGAATAATTATAAAATCGTTTCTATTTTTTTATATAAATATAATAAAATTGTAATTTAAGAAATTTAAATAAATAAATAGAAATAACAATTCCATTAACATTATATATCTACGGGAAGAATTTGATTCTGTTCTGGAGCCAAGACAAAGCGTGACAGAGGCAGTAATACATCATAATATTATTTAACACATCCGCTTATCAATATATTTGGCTACGCAATACTATAGTAGGAATGTTTGAATGTGTGAATAGCAACTACAAACTTTGAAACATCCCGTCGATACAAGAGTAGATAACTTATTCATAACAGGTAATGGCAAAACCCGCTCCGCGGCTTACAGTTCCCGGTCGACTTAATGACTTAAAAATGTACATGTATGTAGGCCCATTGTAAAATTAATTGATTACAGTTTTGTAGGCAATATTATTCAATTAAGTTTTAGTTAAATTAATAAAACTCTTCGTTTCACACAGTAATTTTTTATTTTTAGGTATTAAGGAAAATATTATGTACTAACGGCAAATGACAAACAATAGCGTAGCGTACCTTAATTCGTAATTTCATTTAAATTCCTAAAATTTTTAAAAAAGCGTCCGTAGGAAGTTAAGCATTTTGATAGGAGGATATTTCACCTAATAAAATAATACTAAACCACTTATTGACATCACTCAAAAACATATTAAATAAAAAAAAAATGTTTGATCACTGATGGCGAAAATGCGCATGAAATTTTTTTCCTAAGAATAAATTTGAAACTTTATCCTAATCTGCTTGATGGAAACTCTCTCTTGTCTTGACGTAAACAATAAGTATCAGGGTACCCCGGCATTATATTTTCAGTGAACAAAAGTTATAGATCTCAAAGTTATAGATATCAGGCAATAATAACTGATTTTACTTTAAAATATGTAGGTCCAAGAGATCGAAATTTTTCAGATAAATTATTTTAAAATATTTTCGTGATTCTAAGGTGAAATTGCTTTAGAACAGTAATAATATTGTAACCGTATAAGTGGTCGAGATTTTATGGTTACAGTATTAAACCGTTACAATTGCAAAATTTTACGAGGGGGTGAAATTTAAAACGCGTTTCGGCTGTTATAATGCCTTCACCTAAATGTTTTATTAGGAATTTTATTAGCCATGTCGTCGGAGGCTTCACGGTTGCTGGGATATATTTATGTTGTTTTCAAGCATATTTCTAGCCCACTTCATTCATCCCATTTCTTCTTATCGCAAATTGTCAGAAGTTAGCAGCTGCGAGTTGACTAACTTAACAAATCTCTGCCAGAAATTTTCTGGATCATTGTAATCACAGGTCAGGGAGGACGCAACCAGAATAAACGTTAAGAGTGAAAAAATAATGTAATAATTCATTTATTTATTTAAATACAGCTTGTTTATCAAATCACAGTTGCATTTTCAACTTACTTACTCAAAAATGAGTTGACCATAAATGATATAAAACTACACTTGTTAAAACAATCACGAACACCAAATAAAACACGTTATAATTCTTCATACATTTAGTACTTACTACTTCGTGTGTGTAATAAAACAAACACATTAAAGTAGGTACAAAAAGCTTAAAAGGAATTAAGCCGACTACTCAATGATTCATAAGCACTAATTGCTCGTTCCTAAACACGGATGATCCTGAACTGAATAAACAGCTAATGACACAGATAAAACAAGTTTAGAAGTTTAACCTATGTTTATTAAAAAAAATACTTCGTCTGTGGAAAAAAGGGAAACTTAGAAAAGTTAAATGGCACATATAACTGTACAAATATATGTATATAGCTAAGTTTAGAGGCTGTGCTGCCGTTGGCATTTCAGGATAAAAACTACTCTTTATGATATTCCACGTTATATTCTATACAGGTGTGTAATAAATTCATCAAAATCTTCCATTTTTAATTTTATAGAAGGATAACATTTTTTTGTTTTTAGCTTTCGTTATTTTGTGCCTTCATGAAAAGAAATAATGTCATTAGTTTCTTTTTAATTTTATTGGTGTGTAATTATAACATAAGATTTCACATAGAAATAATGAAGCTTCACCTGTGTATTCTATTTAATTTGTAATAATGCTCTGCCGAGCTCACGCAAATAAATAATGCATCTATCTGAACGGCTGTATTACAGCTAAAATGTTGGAAAGTCTAGCAGAGTTCAGATATTTCATCGAACACTTTGAAATCAGTATTAATTTTGATTTACCTAACATTATGTAAAATAAAGAGAATTAAGATTTTGTCACTCTTTGTGAGTTTAGCTTTAATTATGTCTACAATGGTTTTGTTTATCAATCGATTATATTAATCATCTTATATTTCTTTAAAAAAATAAAAAATGTATCATCATGTGAGGCTCCAATTAAAGTAAAGCAAGCGTGTTAGTGATTCGTAACCTGCTGCGAACATTTGACATTAAATTCAATTGACGAATTGCACAACAAATAGTTTTTTTTTTAATTTTGCATTTATTCTTATCTTATTAAGCAATATGTATTAGCTTTTAGAGTTGATATTTTTTGTATCTGACAAGACCTTTAGTGAGCTAGATAATTGTACTTTTTTTTTGTTGAGGTACTCGTATTAAAACTAAAAGCAAATTCCATATATTTAATAGCAAACGCTGACGAAGTCACGTTATTTTTTATTTGAATTACTTCTTATAAAATAGACTTCTCAAGCAGACATAGTGAATGTTACATCGTATTTATCCCTATTTAGTGGGAAACGGCGGAGTCGCGGCAATCGGCTAGCACAAATAGCGTTTTTGTGTCGATGCGGTTCCCCGCTAAACGTTATGCTTCTACTTATCTTCTACTAATGGCTTGGCTTTCTTGTAGGTATTGCCTTTATTTATAAATTTTAATTATAGTACCTAATCAATCTACTTATCTACCGATAATTCGAATCAAAAATGATACGCTAAAACTTTACTCGTAAAATTTAGTTTATATTCTGTTCGTTAAGTTAATGTCGCCTTTCAATTTCAGGCTCTGGTCAAGGCTCCTCCCCAGAGGGTAAGTAATATAACCAGGACTAACGTCGGGAGGAAGATAAGAGGTTTTTTATGCTTGAGGCAGACAGAGAGCGTCGCAAAGTAGCAATACAATTAACCATGTAGAAGACTAAATAGTTGAGAAAATAATCTTATTTGTAAATAAATAGAAAGTATTTATGTTGAGAAAGAGAGAACATTTATATAATTGTTGACAAAAAGCGAAGTTAAATTCCCGCAACGGACCACAAACCACAACAGACGACAAATTACTTACTTATATATTCCGAGAAATGCTCGAGAATCCGTAGTAGCGCGCAATAGTTTCCCGGGAACTTTTCAATCGCCCGATAAGAGGCTTGCGGGACGTCTCCCCATATTTATTTACCGCAAAGAAATTCACTTACTTTACCGACAAACTGTATTTGTTCATTATTCCATTGTTTTACTCTTTCATTTTCAAATATAATAGGCTTTGCGGCTTCAGCGAATTGCTTCTGTTTTATTGAAAGCACTCTCAAAGTGGAAGTTTGTATTAAATTTCGATGCATATTTTCTGCAGTTGTGTTTTATTTTACTCAATCAAGTTCAATTTGAGTCGAATCAATTTATAAAGTGAATTGATTTATTGTTAAATGCTTTTATTTTTCAGTTGATTAAAAAGGTCAATCAAAGGGCGGGCCTATATGTATGTTCTGAATATGAATAAAACAATGGGCGACCATTCTCACAATGTTTTAGAAGCTCTACTTTAAGGCCCTGTCTACCATTCTACCTTCACTAAATAGACGAAACAATATATCGGTATGTACGTAAGTAAACCTCTCTACATAGCAAACTTCCTATCAAGAGTCAAAGGAGGATTAGCAACCGCAAAAGGGGTCGGTAGGTAAGAAGTTACAAGCAGACACAAATAGTGACCAAGGTTCCTTGTTCGCAATCGGGAACATGGAACTTGTTAACAAGTAACAAGCAAGGGCGTAAACTTGGATCCTAAGCGCCTCTGTCACCCTGGTACATGCAAAACATTTAATACAAGTTGCTTACAGAAATGGTGCAAGTATAAAGAATATCACAAAAAGGGTACAGAAATAAAGTTGTATAGGAAAAAACTATGTAAAACTTCTATAAGGTATCTTCGTTATTAATTATAACAACATACTACCACAACAACTGAGTAAAACATAATGGTAAAAGAAGCAGCACTGGTGCAGGAGAAGGTCTTCTTTTATCAGTTTTAAAAAACGTAGTGTGTGTGCCAACTGCTTCGGATCAAGAGTCAAAGGCTATACTTACGAAAAATTGCGATGCTTCCTTTTAGGGCGATGAGTTTGCAAACTGTTACTATTTATCAATAATTTCAAATGGCTCCCGGCACCAATAGAAAAATGAATAGGACCACTCCATCTCTTTCCCATGGATGACGTAAAAGGCGACAAAGGAATAGGCTTTCGCCCAAGTTTATAAACTTGGAATTCTTCTTTAAGGCGAGCAATCAGCACTATTTAAATCTCAGTTCTCTGTCACTATTAGTCTTTTCAAGACTGTTGGCTCTGTCTACCTCGCAATGGATATACAAGTGATTATAGTATGTATGCAATAATATTATTATGCCGTCTAGTTAAATGTAACATTCGAGTCCTTATATTTAACTATTTCCTTTGTCTACTCAACATGAAGATGAATTATATCTATTTATGTGTGAGATATATTACAGTGCACTTAAAGACCTGGCTCTGATCATAGTGTAACTTTTTGCACTTTCTTTGTTTTGTGCCTGGGTCTTGGAAACGTGTTGTACGGTTCGGCGGGCAGCGTGATCCGTCAATGTCAAACCATTCATTGTTATCCTCGGAAAATAAAGTGCAAACTGCAGTCGGGCTGGACTTTGAAAACTTTTATAAAATATTGGCTTGGCCAGCGCCGTAAGTGGCTCGCATCTCGCGGAGAGATTTCATCTGACGCTAATTTACCTATAGCTACTGACTCGAGAATTGATGTTGCTCGTTTGTTCGGTCTGTCTACGATAAAGGTATACAGTTATTTTTAATTCTAGCACTAAATAGGTTGTTAAATTTTAAGACTCACTCTACAAGACTCACTTAGGTATTCTTATTTCAAGTTAGACATAACCATTAAATATTTATTTATTTGTATCCTCCCAGTGGTACCTAGTTGAAAGCTATTAAGTATCCAACTTTGCCACAGCCAAACGAAAAACTTACAAATGTAATTTTCAGTAAAATTCAATAATTTCATCAAGAAGTTAAAATATATGTCCGTGTGGTTCCCGGCGCTAATAGAAAAAAGAATAGGACCACTGTATCTCTTTCCCATGGATGTCGTAAAAGGCGACTAAGGGATAGGCTTATAAACTTGGAATTCTTCCTATTTGAATCTCAATTCTATCATTAAGCCAAGCAGCCGAACGTGGCCTATTAGTCTTTTTGAGACTGTTGGCTCTGTCTATCCCGCAAGAGATATAGACGTGATTATATGTATGTGTGTAGTTAAAATAAAAAATATTACTTCATCTCAATAATTTTATTGCGAAATGTTTTTAGCAAAATTTTAATAGGTGGCAAATTTCAATGACAATACACTAGGTATAGTGTAAAGTAGGTATCCCTTTAGAATTTCAGATCGTGGTAACTTTTCTCAAGCGTGACACTAAAATATTTTTTTCAAATTCATTAAATGTATGAAGCGCCATCTATGATGCGTTTTAAGGACTAGAAAGTAGTGTATAAGCGCTTCATATTATGTCGAACCCTTAAGGTAGGTGGCGCTAGCTGCATAAAAGTTCGCAATGTAAGTTTACGATCTTTAATTTAAAAACTTTAGGTAAACCATTCACCACATCTTCAGCCCCAGAATAAAATTTAAAATTCCCATAATTTATACTGTCCGGTATTCGGCATAATAAAAATTATTCAGATTTCTACGTCAATTGAGTTTATTCGCTCATTTATCGAGATAGAGTTTTGTTTTTAACGATAATTTTAAAACTAATTAATTGAGTATAATAAAATTTACAATAGGTAGGTACAGTAGGTACAACCATAGACCTATACTTCAGAAGTTTCTAGGTATAATAGACAAATCTGCGATACGTACGGGATTTGTGAGATATCGCACATAAAACTTTAGATATACTTTTGCATGTAGATTTTATAAATTTATGAACTGATCCAGTTTCTGACCTATATAATCTAACCAATGACGCAACAGGACTATAAAGTATATTCTAAGAAATTCATACGATCACATGGCGTAGTAATTTGGGATACTAATGTGCTTTTTACGAGTTGAAGAACGCAAACACTTTTGATGTTGCCAGCTGTTAAATACATATGTTGGACTTTCTATTGAAATATAACTGGACCACTAAACATTAAAGTCATACGCTGAGGGCCGTTACTTTTAATTTGCAGATGTTCAGCTAAACTGAAATAATTTACTATTATTATTTAATAAAAAGTAGAAAAAAAAAAGAATTTGGAGATATGATAAAAAAAAATTATCTTTAAGATTTGAGTATTATCATGCTCATATAATTGTTTATATACCCTATATATTGTGTATCACTTGTCCTTTCTCCATGCTAATACAGAGTTAAGTTTTCATTTTGGTTTGAAATTAATAAACTCAAAAACAATAAGACTAAAATATAATACTAGTTCTGAGAGATCTGATATGATCTGATGAGAAACATCGCAACTTTTACTATTTAAAGAAAGAGCGAAAAATTTTCTAGTAAATGATACCTACCCAAACTTGGAAATTAAGTTTTCTTAAACAAAACTAAGTATCTTACCGTAGAAATGGTGTTACAAATACTCTGCCTGGTTTGTGTCACATATGCTGACAAATGATTCTTAGTTTCGTCCCTAAAATGTTCCGAAATTGTCCCGAATTAATGTTTACATGTGCCCCTTGTCTGAGTCCATGTCTAGAATATATGGGAGAGTCACTTTATTAGGTCGTAATGTTTTTTATTTATATTAATTATATCTGAATTTAAGAAAACAATGTATGTCATTGATAATAACAATGTTTGTCATTGATGGATTTTTAATTATAATAACTGCGGAAACACCTAGCCTCTACCTACTTTTTTTTATAAATTCTAATATTTTTATAAATAGAATTTGTATCAAAAGATATTATTTATGGGCAGTAGCGAAGATAAGGCAAATTGAATAGAACTTTTTAAGTAATGGTTAACCGTGCCATTTTAAGGACCGTATATATTACATCTTTTTGTTCTTTTGTTTTATTTGTTGTTCAGAACTTTGCGGCTCCAACTTCCTGAAATGTATTTTCAGATTTCAAGGACGAATAACAACCACTTTTTGATATTTTAATTTTTCTGCAATATAAGTACTGAAGATTTGTTGTCTATAGGTGAGAATATATAAAATCTTAATATAGGTATATATTAAATAGACTAAAAAATATATATATAAGCTTAACCAGTAGCGAGTCTCAAAAGAGTAAAAACAACTTGGTACTAAATAAAAGAAAGGTAAAACAAATTAATGTAATGCCGTCAGTTTATAACAGTTGACAAGGGCCTTCTGTTTTCAGGTTAATTTCTCGAAATATCCTTAAGCCCAAGCAGTAAGAAATTTTGTTAAAATTTGTGCCATTGTGGGGTGTAAAGGTAACGTGGTCGTAGTAGGACGTATATCTATGCAAGTCTCTCGCATTTCTGCGTGTTTCCAGATGCACCTTCACCGTTATGCTTCGGAGCTTCAATAAAGTATCTATCGTTAACTAGTAATTATATTTTACTTTGAGCCATGCATTCTTATTTGTTTTATTTATTTAATTTAAAAACGTACTTAAGATATTTGGCATATTATCCTGTGGAGACCAACAATTACTTAGTGCATCCAAAATTTCCAAGAAGGTTGGTTGTTTAACAGGCAGGTTAAATAGGCGCTCAGTAGCAAAGCAAGAAAAATAATATAGCTGCAATACAGCACGCTAAGTATTACGAACAAACTATTTTATCACTCCCAATCAAAAATTCTGAAATTATAATCGAGACTATGTTGAGATATATGTTTGTTGATCATGTATTTCCGAACCCTGATTTCCTCCAGTATAATAACTGTTATTTAGAGGAAACGGAATTGAATAAATGTATCGTTATAAATAATGAAGGGTAGGATTGGGTGTACAAAGCCTCGCTCATATCACGGGGCGGGCCGCGAAAGCTTTAACTGTTGCGGCGGTAAATAAGCCAACAGGAAAAGAAATGGAGACTGATGATTAATTGCTAATATTATTTTAGTTCAAGATTTGTTCCTTTTTTCATATTCTACATTAATTTTAAACATTGATTTAGCATTTGCTTGTGGATTCGTTTCTTTGAAGAACCACCCACGTTGTATGTCACATTTAAGCGAAGCGTGGTCTTTGATTCATGTGATTTTTGGCTTTCTCTACCCAGTAATAAATAAAGACTTGATTGAGAGATTGAGGAGCTAGTTTTGACCTGAATTTACGTTTCCTCGTATAAAACAAGAATACTTCAACTGTAGAAAATATGACATTTATTAAAAAAAAAAACATTAAATAATAAAGCAAAATCCGCTCCATAGTTGTCTTTGTCCACGTCTCACCGTGCAAAAGCAATCCCTGCGTGCATTTATAAACGTTCCGTAAAGTTGCTACGCCCGAGTCGACTGGATGAGGCGCTCCGTGTGGAGACATAATATTGTGAACTAAATCATATCTAGGAATTGTTCACTCATGCAGACTCGTTCTACGTGTATGGAGCGAAACTTTAGAACTCTTTGCGATATCATCCTTGGTCATATAGATTTTCCCCGCGGCTTCTTTTCGATATGTTTCTACATTATAGTACAGTACAGCGTAACATTGAGCGAATTCCTGTTGTTGTAATGTTCTTTTTCTGCTAAGGCACTACAGTTCTGGGTGAACCTTGGCATGATCAAACTAATTCTTCATGTCATCTCGTCATTAAACTGAACAATTTAAATCACAATAACTTTTTAATATAAATGCATGGTACTGTGACGTAGCTTGTTAAATCTGTGACAAATATTGGTTTCTCACACATACACGAAATGCAATAGGTGGCTGTCATGTAAAAAAAAATCCGAATTGGAAGCATCGCTCACGAATGCTGGCCACGAGCAAACGCTGCAAATCTTCATGACGTCACTCGTCATGTCCGTCACGTGAGAACAAAATTGAAATCTATTTGGACATTTGGACACTGCAACACTGTAACGCCCGAATCTGTCTGATGCAGTACAGGTTTGTGGACGACTATTGGCGTCACGAAGTTTTGTTTCTGTAAATGTGAGCACTATGAACTCTACGATGTAGAAAACAATCAGAGAACTATTAGTATAAAAGATATGTGCTTACTGTACTGTCCGCATCTGATTGATGCAGTACAACCATGCGGACGACTATTGGTACATGTCACGGATTATTTTTTATGTAAATCTGAGAACGCTGTAGAAAACTATTAGAGTTTCCATAATACAATGTCTGTAACCAAAAGGGAGAGCTTCTTTAACCCTTAACTTGGCAACATAAAAAAATATAAAGAAAGTTATATTTATCAATAAATTTGGGTTCTATTAGGTTAAAAAACCTTAGGAAAAATAAAAATAAAAATTAAGGTTTTTCAGTTTTTGAAAAAAACTATGTGCAGCACAATGTACATTGCTAAGAACTCTGAAATGTATACGTCTTTCAAAGCGTACATTGCAATGTACATTGTCAATATGGCAATAAAGAACATTTTATATGTCCACACTAATAATAAAGAGGAAAGATTTGTATTTTTGTATGTTTGTGTGGAATAAACTCAAAAACTACTGGTCCGATTTTGATAAAATTTGGCACAGATATAGAATAGACCTTCAAAAGCGACATAGGCATAAATTTGTTTTGAAATAAATTCATTTCAAAATATAAAACACAAAAATATGTCCACCCGTGCGAAGCCGGGGCGGGCCGCTGGTTTTATATATTTTTATTAGAAAAATATGATTATAACTATTATATCGGCAAACAGAAATGATATTATTTCCGTAATTTTATGTGAGTTACATTAAATTTAAGCAATATGAAAATTACGGCAACAATTTCTTTTCTGTTTACCAACAACAAAGCACAAATGCACATTGCATTTATGCAGTACATGCAGTACACAGTGGTTCTCCCTGTCTTGCAGTATTTACAACGTACTGTATCATTTCCCCCTTCTGGGAAATGCCCAATTTGGTCATATCGGACGCTATCGGTGGGACGGACAGAAACAGACTTATGAATTTTTAAATCTTCGTTTATGTCAACTGCTGTACTTCTTTCTATCTGTTTCCCACCTTTCGCTAATCCTTCGTACACTTCAAATCTAAAATCTTTTAAACAACCCTTCTTACCGTCTCGTCTATAAAGAATCCAGGCATTATTTATACTCATGTCTATCAACTGTGAGAATATACCAAGATACCACCGATGGCTCTTAAACGGCGTCCGATATAAAGATAATGGCCAAATCAACTCCGCCTATATGTTTATTATATTGTACTACTATCTGTGGACACTCTACTTCGACTTTTTTCTTTTCATCTTTACTATAACGCTTTATTTTTTCAATAGGATACGAATCAACGATAGAACTTATAAGTGTCATAACCTTATTATCGTGCCATTTTACTACTGCCAACTTATTTTTGTTGCATACAATTTGAGCACTAGTGCCACGTTTCTTCTTTTTCATTTGTTGATCAGAAGGTAGTAGCTCCTGACAACCCCTAAGGCGATTACTTCTAATGGTGCCTAGGCTAAAAATACCGTACTCTTCTCTGAGAATATTTACCAGTTCTGGCGATGTGAAAAAATTATCTGCATAAACGATTGCAGGTTTATTTTGTTAGTCTGGCATAAAGCAAGTACAACCATACCTCCCAAGCCTATGGTTGTTTCTGAATCTGCAAATTTAAAACCTCTAAATGTGTCTTCTCCGCCGTACATAACAAAATATATATACTTAAATCCCGATACCCCCGCACGAACAAAATTTTTAAAGCCTCATTTTTTCGGTTTCATTTTAAGGTACTGCTTTCTTTTACCAGCTTTTCGACCTTTGTAAGGTATCATCATTTCGTCTATAGAATATTTACCTTCTTCTTCTACTTTTAAAAAGTTGAGATGAAATGCATTGCTCCAAGGAATTAAAGCTAAAATCTTATGCGCACGGGTTAATTTCAAGCTCTGCAGGCAAACAGAAAAAAGAAGCTCAGATAAGACATTCCCATGCACAAATACCAAAAACAATAAGAAAAAAAACCCAAAAAAATAATTTTATTTTTTCTATAAAATTGGCAATGTACACTGTGGTTACCGTAGTGCCATGTTTGTATTTTACGGCATTCTAGGCAATGGACATCACAATGTACATTATATTCTTTGAGCCAAATATATATATTATACGTTAGTCACCATGTTTAAAATACATATTTTATATACTTTATAACATAAACATAAAAGCGCACGCAAGAAATGTACCCTTTCTCCATTAAATAATTAAATATGAATAAATTGCTTACCCGAGATGCGCGTACGCCTTGTTGTTTAGACGCCATTTTTATTTTGACATTATTCCTAAGTGTTACGACGTAAAATATAATTTCTTCTAATTTTAAATTATTTAAAGTATGTCTAGTAGAGAAAAAAAATGTGTAAAATTAAATAACTATTACAGAATATTTTTTTGAAAACTATGTACACTGTCATGTACGTTATCAAGTTAAGGGTTAAACGAGCTACGATACCCTCCCTGAATATATAACTCTTTGACTCCATTCACATACATCAATATTTTCATACGAGCTGTTTTGTTTTAGCCCCCTATACCGCAACCATTCCAGTCAATTATTTATTATTGAATAACCTTTTTAATATTAAAATATATTAAATATTTATTTATTCCTACTTATAGCTTAGTGAAAGTATACTAGGTTAGACCTAAGATGAAGTACAAACTTCTATCGTATGAGTGTGAAAATTTTTATAAACTCGTCAATCGTCAATATTTTAATATTTATTTGAGGCTCAATTAATATTCAGCTTCTGATAGGCGTCATCCTATTTCGTTACAAAGCACAACTTTTAATTACTTTCCGAATAAAAACGACAAATTCCCAAGTTTATATAATTCGCTTACTTCAAACGGACAGATACTTCGTGTTCAAATAAATCCCCTTATGATTATTTATTTCTGGGCTTATTTCGGCCACTTGAAAAAAGTGAGTTAATTAATGTAACATGGAAATTAAGGTGAACAGGGGATAATGAATTTCTCATAAAATATCGATAAAATCGTTAATTAAAATTTTGAGAAAGAATAAAATTAAATTGGTTTTGTATAGGGTTTCACTGTTAAGAATTTTGGGATTTTATTCTTAACAGGTATTTATTATGGCATGGGGGAAAAAGCTCTTATTGGGAAATTAAGAATATACTTGAGAGGAAGCCAGCCACCTCACCTTATTATCATGACCTAAAAAAGCATAACTAAAACTACATTAGTAGTTAATTATTGCAATGAAAGGAAGGATTATTATCAAGTAATTACTCTGAGGGTCGTTATCAGATTGGGACATGTTAAGACGTAAAATTGCCAAATCATGTATGTCACCTAAATAGATGAGCTTAAAATGCCAACAACTACGTACATTTCAGTTCACATTTTCAGCTGATGGATTGACGCTTCAGTTTAAAATGATTTAAGATGTCATGAAAAGAAAAAAACTTATAGTGCATCTGTGAATTAATAATTTAGGTATCAATCAGACTGGCAGGCGAGAGGTATGATCCTATAAACGCAATCACGAAAAAGATATTTATGTGGAAGAGTTAATTTCAAACGTTGTGTTTATTATTTCCTTTTACAATCTTATTGTTACTTTATTTTTATACTGTACACACATTTATCTTTAATATCGACAAGACGATGCGCGACGCGACAAAGGCAGGGATTACCGACCAATTATGGGAGTCAGTTGACTTTGACGTAATGTTACACGTTTTGCAAGCAAAGGGAACGTGTCTGGAATCTGTCGGCTTATCTTACATTATGTGGGTAAATGTCGCAGTAATAATTAAGTTTACTGTATATATTAAACAACAACGAAATTTATGCGTAGAAGCTACACATACGCTATACATACTCGTACACATTTTTTAACGTTTATTAAAGAAAACCACAATAATGAGGATAGGTTCATTCCACCCTGGAAGGCAAGAAGACGTTGTGTGCCTACAGAAATCTCCGCCGTACGTATGCTGGCAATTCAAGGCGTTACGAACATTCTTATCTGCTAGGCGCCCGAGTGCCTAATGGCTTCGTAATAACTCGGAAAGACCGTGATTGCTGGATGTCGCTCGAGAAATGTACCTACTCATTTTTACGATGGGATTCTTTGTTTCTTGAAATGCGAAACTTGAGATGTTAACCTCAACATTATTTTTATCTTTAAGTAAATGAGATATTTCAAAAGGTTATTAAGCAATATTTAATCGACGAGTACCTACGAGTATTTTATGTGGACTGAGAAGTGATACAGCTAAGCTGTCGAATGTCCAAGAACGCGACTGTAGAAGTTCAAAAAATTCCCTCAGGAATCTTAATCCCAGAAGCTAATTTTATGTTCGCTCCCTAACTTGGTCCTTTCTGTGTGGTTTGTGTAAAAGATTACGATTATGTATACTGAATTATCGATTACGTATTTACGCACCAATACACTTAAACACTGAGAAGATAGACTTGCAAAATTGGTGTACTTAAGAAGCACAATAAGTACGCCATTTTTTAAAAGTATGTTGCCAATGTATTTTATATTTAAAATATATTTGAGTCATCAGTCAGTCACGGAAATCTAAATTTTTTTTCAGATCTTTTAATGATAAGTAATCGTTTATAATCTTATAAGTATTTATTATCCAATAAAATATCGTTGTGTTAGTATCTCGTACCTAACACAACTTTCGATCTTACTTCGAGGGTAACCCAATCGGTGTAATTTGTCCTGTATAAATAGTTAAATTATTTATTATTTTCATTTTTCATATCCTTTTGCATGAAAACTAATTAAAATTGCGTTACAAGCACTTGTTAATGTAAGTTTAAAACAGTGTATTATGTTTTTGTTATATTAAATCAGACCAAAATATGCTACGTAATCCTTGCCACAGAATTAATCAAGGTTCATAAATGATGCCTATTTTCGAAATTCTGAAAATCCGATTATCTGTACTGATTTTATAGTTGTCATGATTTAAAAGAGTAACCTGCGTAATTATAGATATATTATGTAAAAATTTCTACTATTTCACGCAATAAGTATTATTGCAGTATACCTATAAAGTATACCTAAAACAAAAATCCCGTTATCTCCCGTTCCCGCAGGAATTTCCAATAAACCCTTTCTTAATGGACGTCTTCTAACTACAGAAGACCTTCCTGCTCAATTTCATCTTCATTGGCCTAGTAGTTTTCGAGATATCGTGTGTACGTGAATGGGTATTTTTCGCTTTTGTATATATAGATTACCATCAAAATAATTCATTGGCATATCGATGAGCTAGGTATCTATGTAATCGTTTCGGAAACTTCACGAAAAAAATGAAAACAACGACAATATTCTTTGAAAGATATATTCTCCTCAAATTAATACCAATTAGGAGTAACATGACTAATGGTTAGAGCTATTATCCTGGCTTCTCTTAATAACCAAGAAGCAAAATAAAATATTTCTTTACAAACAAGTTAGTTCAATTAAGAGCTCGCCATAAAGTTGGCTTATGTTTATCTTAATAACCAAGTGGTGCCGTGTGGTTCCTGACACTTTAGAATAGGGCCATTTTATCTTTTTTGTCTTTTAGCCGATGGGTAGCAACCTGTCATTATTACACCCATACAGCTTTACTAAACTTGGCCTTTTAGCCTTTTTGAGTCTTTTGGCTCTATCTACCATGTAAGGTATAAAACCGTGGTTATATGTATGTATATGTTAATTACCAACATGAAAAATGCGTCATGTGGTAATAGCGAAGGATTTAGCACATGAGCGTAGGTCTGTAATTGTAGGCTAATCCAGCTGGCGAACAAACCACCCATAATTATTCAGTTAAATGTTTAATTATTGAGCTGGGTTGTATGTAGCTGAAGTTGTAGTAGTGTGAATGGGAACCAAGGAGTGGGATGACTAGACAAACGTACTCTGATCAAATCGGGAACGTCCTGGCGAAAGGACAGGTCAAGATAACCCGAAACCGCAAAGCTTGCATGAAGACAGTTATGAGTGTGGATGTAGTAAAAGAAATATGCAAGGATTGTGGAAAGTGGAAAGATGTAGTGTTCGCCTGCCCTGCTGGGAAAAAAGTGTGAGTGATATGTTAGGAGATAGAGCCAAAAGTCATGAAAAGATAGAACGAACCAGTCAAACAATAATTAAAGTGTTAAACTTTTTACACGTACGTACGTTATACAAGTAGTAGTTGGAACTAACCATATTCAAGTATCTACAGTCAAACCACTCTAAATTAGATGAATAATGATGCTTTGACCAGCTTTCCAGTATGCATTTATAAACACCATGCGGTAATCACTCGACCATGGGCTAGACCACGTATTTCAGTATAGCAGACGCTCCTTCAGTTATTCAGGGGCACAGCAAACATCTTCGTTGGCTTTAATCCAGGGGTTTGTACCAAAGGAATAAGAATGAACGGAACGGCCGTACCATTGAAGAATTTAATTGTATCATAATAGGTATATGTAGTATCACTGAACGGCTCACAGTATTCGCTCAAAAGGTATATCATATGGAGTCAAAGACAAATGAATGAGCGCGACTATATAAGAGTAGATCCTCGATATTATGTGATCAAGACATCAAGAAATGATGAAAGGAGTATGAAAATTATTATCAAGACGGTACTGCATTATCTTAGTGACATGAGTTTAATTGTTAGGCTTAAAGAAGCATTAAGAATTTTAGTTAGATTCCTTGGCTGTTGGCTTAAAACTCCCCACTCAATTAAAACTCGTGTCAAATATAATATATATATATATATATTATTATTATTATAGTATTAATAGAATATCCCTTCCAGCTTTATATATCAACGTCGCATGGCTCTCTTGCAATTAGTTTCTGCTCAAAGCACATCGGCCGCAGACCAAGTCTCTGATCCCGACTGAGCCAACTCAAAACACATCCCAGTACGAGTTTCATTGAGATTTGCCATTAATAACGTCTCAACATTAAGTAGTAGCCCTATTAGGGTGATGTTTATGTATATACTTATAATAGGGGGGAGGGGGGAAATTATTAACGACTGGTTAACGCCCGCAACTACGTTTACGTGTTATTGGAAATACGAAGGTTAAGGTTATTAAATTTACTCAAATTTCAGTACATATTGCGGTGTAGCTGGTCCCCTTGGCTTCTACATCACATGATCCAGATCTTCCTTTTTTTTCGCCAAAAGAAAATGCTCATCAGGTTGAACAACTTTTGTCAAGACGTCTTTTCCATAATTCGGATGATGTAGCTGGTCTATAATGGTTCTGCATCAGGTGTTGCAGATCTTCGATTTTTATACGCTAACAAAGAATGCGATCATTTCGATAGTTTAGCTGAGTTGTTACGGTTCGATATCAGCTGTACCAGATTCCAAAATAAATTATACCTACCTTATATGTTGGCCAGGCATACGAGCGATACAACAAAAAAGATTTCATTCAAATCCATTCAGTAGTTCCGGAGATTAGCGTGTACAGACAAAAAGATATTTTTTTATTTCATGCTCTATTACTATTTATATCCTTATAAATTATTATTTTGAAAATATACTAAATGTACAGACAAAAATTTTGAACTGTTTTATTATATGTATTGATATCTAGAAAAAAATTTCGCTCAAAAGTGACAATAAGGATTGAAATACTATATGTCCATTAAAAACTAATCATTAAATATCTTCAAATACGTAAGAAATTCTTAGTCTCAGTTATATCCTCGGCTAAAGTAATCTTTTAACGGGCAACCCCATTCATTAACAAGGTAAACGCATTTTACCTCATTAGCTAATGAAATTTTGAAAATTAAGCCTAAAATTAGCCGTCTGATAGCAGCTTTCTTGAACACGTGGGGATTCGCAAAGAAATCGAAGCCGGATTCGTCGGACGAGATTACTTGGCTACGCTCAATTGCGTGGAAAAAGATTTATTTACACAAACTTAGACCAATACTTATATAAACAACTATTGATATAGATTTTTGTATTGAACTCTGTCTCACTTATTTCATTATACATACTTATATATATTTATAGATATATTACACACACACATGATAATGTTGTGCCATGTGGTTCCCGGCACCAATAGAAAGAAGAATAGGACACTCCATCTCTTTCCCATGGATGTCGTAAAAGGCGACTAAGGGGTTGGCTTCTAAACTTGGGATTCTTCTTTTAGGCGATGGGCTAGCAACTTGCCACTTTTTACTTCTATCTTAAAACCAAATAGCTGAACGTGGCCTATCAGTCTTTTCAAGACTGTTGGCTCTGTCTACCCCGCAAGGGATAAAGACGTGACTATATGTATGTATGATAATGTTGGAGTTCCGGGAAGGCGAGGAAGGCAGGTATTTTTCAAATTGCTACGATCCCTGGATCCTTTTCTTTATACAACCATAAGTTTATCCCCGACTTGAACTTGGTTCGTTTGTCTAGGGATTTCCACTTCAACGAGTCCTTCAACACTTCATATAGTTTCTTCATTATCCTCTCAGCATGATCATACTTTTTCTAAACTTTTTATTATTTTCATGATGGTGTAAGACAAACAACACTTGAAAAGTTTTGCATAGTTTCAACAGTCGTCAGCTGCTATCAGGCAATTATCCGGCTTAGGAATTTTGGATAAAATAGTTGTTCGGGTTCCATAAAGTTGGCTCCCACAGGAAGATACGAAGAAGAGAAATCGTAATTCTTCTCTATCAGATGGGGCATATTACATACACCATGTTTTGCTGTAGAACGCTTGATTATGCCGTGCCGGCACCAATAAAAGAAAAGAATAGGACCACTACATCTCGTTCCCATAGATGTCGTAAAATGCGAAAGGGATAGGCTTATAAACTTGGGATTCTTCTTTTAGGCGCTGGCTGGCTGTAACTATTTGAATCTCATATCTATCGTTAAGGCAAAAAGCTTAAGGGGCCTATCAGTCTCTCTGAAGACTGTTGGCTCTGTATACCCCGCAAGGAATATAAATGTGATAATATGTATGGTTATCCTGGAAGGGCTAAAGCCGACTAAATCTGCAAATTGAGTAGAGTATACCTCACAATCAATTATCACGTTTGCGTGGTAGATATTATCCAACGAAACCAAATTACCTCAGATGTCAATTTGAGCAATTAAGAGTTTAAGCTTTAAATAAATATTTAATAAAATACAGTCCATCTCCTTCCTATTGAGCATAACCGACACAGTAGCCCAGAGACCGCTATTGGCGGCATCTCCAGAGAAATCACGAGGGCTTCCCTCTCACTACTTGAATATGTGGCAGACTAACATACCTAAGCCTTTGCAAAATTTTACACCTCAAATATATATAGGAGTCAATTTTCCTGGAAATTAATTTATTCGGCGTTGAAATTATGAAGATCTTTAGAGCATATATACACTTTTTAAAACAGAAAATCAAGCTGTTTAAAATATTTCTATGCTTAAACCAACCAATATTTTAGATAACTACTTTCATGTAAATAGGACGATTTGTGACAGTGAAAATTTAATTCTATATCGTATGAAAAAATATTGACTACATTTGTATATTGGCATTCACATATGGAGCGTACAATTCATTGTAGGGTACTATCCACTCGTGCCGGCCTGAATAGGGGTTGCCCCAAATACATCGTGTATACAGAAGGTCTTCCCCTCCCACTATTCAATGATATTGCTCGTGAAATTGGTGGCGTGCCTCGTGACGTCACGGGTCGCCGAATATCCCCAATGTACGGTGACACTGAATTGTGAAACGCCTTGTATCAGAAAATATGAACGTTTCGTTGGTATCATCGAGTTTTATGGTTAAGTTTCTTTCAAAGCACAAAACACGCATCTCCGGAAATCGAAATATGGGTGTATATAAATACCTACACAAATATTTTTCTATATAACCCAGAAAACTACAGGTGTTTCGAAACAAATCACTAGGTAAGTCAGAAATTCATAGAACCATAATTTTTTGGTGTTTGTGCTTCTGGAAATCCAAAAGAGAATAAGAAAGTTATCATCCCTTGATATCATAGAAGATGGATGTTGATTGAATGAACATTCTATAAAAACATGCTATTAACACCACGAAATTAATTTTCCTTTCAGTATTCAAATAATTTCAAAGTCACTATGCAGTAGTTTCGTGCCTAAATGTATGTAAGTACTTGATGGAATTTGCTGTAGAAAATGCAAGATAAATCCCAGCCATAAATAACTTTCAGTTCACTGAGAAACTTATGGCACACTCGTTACACTAAGGGAGGTATTGGAAAAATAGCAGTGTAATAAAACTTTTTAATGAGTTTGCTTGTGATCTATATTAATATGATATCACAGAGGATTGCAAATTTGTAGCATATACGTTATGGTCGGTAAATAAATAAATGAAAACTTGTTTAGATTTCCGATCGTTTTGTTTCATTTTTAATTAAGATATCTGTATTTGGCGTAATATAATTTACAACATAAGTTTGTCATTAGTTTGGTAGCCGTAAAAAAACATTCAAACCTACCTACCGGGAGTTGAATATTAGAACAATAATCACTTGATAATTGTTCTAATATAGCTCTATTCTCAGTATCTTTATTAATAATGCCAAGACCAAGAATAAATATAAACATTAGGATTTTAATCGAAATCAATGCGTTGATTAGTTACTAAAATTTTTGTGTAAATGTTTAAAAAGCCTTATGTATGGTTTTGACTTAATTTTAAACAACAAATTGAGCCTTCGACCGGTTTGTTCTCTATAGAAAGCACATATTTAGATTTCTCCATAAAAATACATAATTCAAAGCAGTCAATTAAATGATACTTCAGAAACTGTAATAAATATTTGAAACAAAAGGGTTAAGGTTAGAATCCGTTTGTAGTCTGGTCATTTATAATGGTAACTACGCGTTAATAATTCATGCAGCTAAACCAATCAGGCTGATACGGTTAGATTAGAATATTATATCAACATGCTTAGTTCTTATTTATAAGCAAATTATTTAAATAAATTTCAGGAACTTTATTGTATCATTTCAATTGATGTAATATCTTATTTATTTACCTTACAAAAACAACTTGTTTTCTTCTTCATCAATTGCACTAAAATCACTATAAAATTTAAGATCAATAAAGAAAATTATGTAGAAAATTTTCGACATAAATGGCCAAAAAAGTATGTTTTGTATCGATATAAAAATACCTTTCTTTCGATTGAATTTCTAGGTATCGAGCACAAAATCATTAATCTTTCAACTCTCGTAAAAATAAAAATCAAATTACTGAATAAAACCCAACATGCGTTTGTTCCAGTACGGCTTGCGGTAAGCCGCGTTACGTAAGCCATTTATGCACTCTATGCACTGAAACGGTGAATATAACAACAATAGCTCAGTAATCCTAATGGACGAGAGCCGTTTTATCAGCTATAGGTTCAGCTGCGAGCAAAAAGCGAGTGCTAATGGAAAAAAAAGGATGTAATGCAGAAACCGGACGACCGCCCGGTTCCCGGCCGCCGGATAAACTCCACCCGCCCATTATTGAACAAAGTTGATGAGAACAACTGTTCATAGCGTTAAAGCGAATGTTTTAGCATCGATAGACTTTATTTTTCCCTTTGGGACGCTTTTTATATCTCATCGGGAATGTCCGATTTGTTCGAATTGTAAGAGTTTTCTGTTGTTTTTAGCTTTGGTGGAAGTTTAAAAAATTGCTGTCGGTAATATATACGGACTCTTTTTAGTGTTCCAGTAGCAAAGTGCCAAAATTTCTTATAGTTTAGTTATATACATCTGCATATTAAAAGCACTTTTTTCGGAACAACTAGGTGTACCTACGTAATGTAAGGTTAAAGAATTTGTCTTCGTAAATGATACCGAGTTCGCTACAGCAGGTTTTTATTGTGCTATTATTTTGTGAAATATTTGTTGCTCTAGTAGCAAAAAGTCTATCCTCCTCTCTAACTTTTATTTTTTTCTATAAAAAAGGTATACAGAATTCAATAAAACTACAAAAGAAAGTCAGTTCGGACAAAGCCGATCAACTAGTTTAAGAGATATGGGACAATTTCCATAATGAAACGGATCCGTTCTTGTGCGAGTCCGACTCGCACTTGTCTGGTTTAATTTAACTAGATCATATACAAGTGAAATCCTTAGTTAACATTAAAATTTTTACTGTTTGCTTATTAATCTTGTGTTCATTTGTTTCGTAAACAATAACGTCTTTAACAAACTTCTGATTTACGGTGGAAGCAATTCTTTCTTAATGGAAAGCAAAAAAAACAATTTTTTTGTCTATTATTCTATTCTATTCTATATGTTGAGTGCTAAATATGCTGAGTGACCGGTCATTTTGATGGACACACATGATTGTACTTTATTGTGCATATGGGAAATAAAAATTTATGACTATGGGAAAATTATTTGTGTCTTCGGATATAATTTATAAAAAAATCGTAATGTCACAATAAGTTGTGCTCATTAGTTAGTCCACGAGAAAAACGTCTAAATGGTAACGAAGCTAACTGAATTTATGTAATCTGTCCCGTATTTATTTATTTACTTTTAAATTTCAGTTAGTGGATTACCTGTTTCTGCAAGAATGAATTATTCACCACATACATACATACATAAACTCACGCCTCTTTCCCGGAGGGGTAGGCAGAGACTACCTCTTTCCACTTGCCACGATCCCTGCATACTTCCTTTGCTTCATCCACATTCATAACTCTCTTCATGCAAGCTCGGCGGTTTCGGGCACTTTTGACCTGACCCTTCACCAGGACGTCCTTAATTTGATCAAGATATGTTCGTCTAGGTCTTCCCACCCCGACCTTTCCCTCCACACTCTCTTTGTATATCTGCTTAGTCAACCTGTTTTCATTCATCCTCTCCACATGACCGAACCATCTCAACATACCCTTTTCTATTCCTGTAACTACATCTTCTTTCACATCACAACATTCCCTTATCACGCTGTTCCTTATCCGGTCACTCAATTTCACACCCAACATACTCCTTAACGCTCTCATTTCCACTGCATTTATTCTGCTTTCGTGCTTCTTTTGCCATACCCAACTTTCACTCCCATACATTAATGTCGGGACCAACACGCCCCTGTGCACAGCCAGTCGAGCCTTTTTGGATAGTTTCTGACTGCTCATAAAGGCATGCAAAGCTCCATTCACCATGTTCCCCGCGTTCACTCTCCTTTCAATATCACTATCACACTTGCCATCTGATGTAAACTTTGATCCTAGATATACAAACTCTTTCACTTGCTCAACTTTTTCTCCTCCAATCAAAATATTACATGCTGTCATTTCTTTCTCCATTTCAAAAACCAGTGTTTTAGTTTTACTTACGTTCACTTTCATTCCTTTCTCTTTTAAAGCTTCATGCATACAGTTTACCATCTCCTGTAACTCCTCCGCTGATGACGCCAGTATAACCTGATCGTCGGCATAGAGCAGACATTTGACGAGTAATTCATTCATCCTTAATCCACTTTCAGACTCTTTCAAATCTGTCAAACAACTATCCATAAATAGGTTGAACAGCCACGGTGACGCAACACATCCCTGCCTAACACCTTTCTCAATCTTAAACCACTCAGTGTGCGCTCCGTTTATCCTGACACAAGCACTCGAATCCTCATATAAGGATTTCAGTGCTCGTATCAAGAGACTGCTCACCCCATGCATAGAAAGTGCTGACCACAATTCATTCCTCTCAACTCTGTCATAGGCCTTTTCCAAATCCACGAATGTGCAATAGACTTTTTGACTCTTGGCCAAAAACTTTTCGGCTATGCACCGCAAAGAAAAGACCTGATCAGTACATCCCATTCCCTTTCGAAATCCCGCTTGAGCATCCCATATTTTGTATTCACCACACTATATATTCAAGTTGACTCTGTTGTTCGAGTAATTGATCAGTTCTATTATGCAGAGCTATGACAGCCATGATCCATCAATTTGGTGAACTCCCTGTTCGCACATCACTCATGTTGCGACTAGTTTGCCAAGATACAAGTCTTCAGGTGTAAGGATTCCCTTGATCTAATGAATGAAAAAGGACCGGCCTTGATAGTTTGCTCATAATTCGAGGGTTAGCCCAGTTGCCGGATTCTCGATTTTATTCATTCGTATAATCACGTCTTTATCCCTTGCGAGGTAGACAGAGCCGCTCTTAAAAACTGATAGGCCACGTTCAACTGAAAGGAAATATATGGAGTGATTCTACTATATTAAATATATAAAGATAAAAATCCAATCGTTTACACTAAATTCACTGCCCCTAATAGGCTAAGACCACATGACAGTTTATAGCACAGTAAAAAATACCCGGACTATACTCTGTCCAAAAATTTATATTGAGTGCGTTTTCTCTTCGGGTTGCAATCCAATCCATTTCACAACTTATCCCTTGAAATTATTATTATTTATGTTAAACAATTAACTGTTTAGATTAGCAGAATAAGAATGAGTAATAATTAAAAAAATACCAATATATAACATATCACATAGTTACAAAATTTTGAACTCATTCAGAACTCAGAAATCGTAATGCAAAAGTGTAATAATCCCAAAACAGACCAGAACGATTATCCCAGAGTGATACTGCGCAAGTTACTGATTTATCAGACTGTCATAGGCTAATAGAGGTCAGGGGGTCGGCTGCGGGTCTAAGTGATTATACTCCAGGCTTGTAGAGTCGTTCTCATGATGGGACCGTCACTCCATTGGAGATTATGTCAAGCCGTTTATCACATTTATCTAATTACGATTTGTAAATTAAATCTTACATGTCCAATCTGAAATTAAAAAGAGAAATGTAAAATAGAGTATCGAACGATAGAAACAATAATGTTAAGTACTGACAATACACTTAAGTCCCTTAAATGGCCCTTTAGGGAGAGTATAGTACAATAATACAGAATGTACTTACCGAAGACAGATAGTCGTCCTAACCCGAGGACGGTATGTTTTATTCATAAATTTCCAAGTAGAAGTACCAGCGAATATGTAACTCGAAGTTTATAAATGTTTTAATTTAGATGATTGCTTTTAGTCTATACATATAAAGTTAACCTAGTTATGTGATAAAAAACGAGATTATAGTGTCTATGTAGCCTCTTATTATTAAGTTGAATAGCGTGAGATAGTGAAACTGGAAATAATTTTAAACTCGTTGTGTTTTAATCTCCGCACCGAATATACGTTATGCTTTTTTAAGTTCATGAACAGTGCGGAGACAAAACCCCTTGATTTTTAAAGACACAAGTACAGCCTGTTGTGTGGTACTTAGCATTGTTTATAAATAAATTACTTTCACTCTTTTATGGTAATTAATACTGAAATAACTTAAATGCCGAACAAACAGAAAGGGTGGTGATAAATATGCTGTTTGTAAGGATCACTGTAAACACCCAGAAAATGAAATGTCTACGTTATTGCGGTAAAAATCTGGTGAGGATTCAATGTTTTCCAGCATCGCCACATACTTCTTTTCACTAACAAAAATATCCTTTTTATGTTGTGTTATCAAAATCAGGAAATATTGTAAACAAAATAACTTAAAGCTACTTCAGACATTGAGCTTTTCTGTTTTCAGGCAAAATTATTGTTACTCAACAATTCAATTCAATTTTATGTACACTCGTTTTACTCATATATAATTTGCACTCAGATAATCTAGGATAAACGAAAACACTTCAATATTTTGACATACATACAAAATGTAGTTCACTGATTTGTCTTCAATGCACGAGTTCCCCCAACAAGGGGCGTCACAGCATCTTCTTAAACGCAATGAATAATACATAATATAAGATCCTCTGTCTTTCACACTTAACCGACCAACGTATAGACCCTTGAATACGCTATTGGATATGGAGGAATAAGGGCCTTTTTCATAGGATATAGGCCAGTTTGTGTTGGATTAGTTTTTGTGCCAAGTACTTGCGATGTATTGGTTTGGTGTATGAAAATCGATTGTGTTTCTTTTAGTTTTCATAGGATTCTGTTATATCGGACCTAACTGTTTAAATATGCAATACGTTTAATATCTATGAAAATTTATTAAATTTGTATACTTTCTACTAGCAGAGATCGCGTCGTTATAGTTTTGTGGTTTAGTCTTATATATGTATGATAATGAATGTAATGAAATGAATATCTATGAATAAATAGCAATAGTCTTACGGGTAGGGAAAACATTCGATTAAATAATATTAGTCATCCTTCTTCACATTTAGAGTCTCCTTCGGCAGGATAAAATTGACGTGATAATACATCGTGTGGTTTTCAGTGAAATTGAATTTATCATAATAGTTTGGTTTCATACGATTCTGCGGTGGGCGGGATTTCTAAGACCTGCCTGTTATCACACAACCTAAACATGGAATAAAGTAAATCTCTCATTAAACCATTGAAGGCAATAGGTATCGTTTCCTATGTACGAGTATTTTCTTCTCAGAGGCTTGGCGTACACTTTGAACAACTGATGATAGACGATTTACTGGCAGTCACGAATCCAAAGCCCACAATAAACTTACAGAGGCTGGCAGATTAAAAATCGAGCGACTCGCAGACACAATGAAAATGTTTTTTCACAGGCCCCTTTCAGCCTTGCGCTTTGTTTGTGAAACGAAGTTCCGTTTTTTCCTTTCCATACACGCTTCATCGCCATACCTCCGGGGAAAATATTGCGTAATGAATACCATGCTCTGATTCCTGATGCAGTTCCAGCCGAGCGCAACGTAACGTTAATTTGGGCAATAACGCCCTATATGCACACGCTTTGTGTCTATTCGCTTTGAAACTGATTTTTTTAACCTTATTTATTTTTATGTTTTCATTTCATTCAAATTAGTTGTATTGTGCCATCGAGTAAACGAGTAAAGTAGATGTCATTAATGTTATAAGCTCAGGTTACAGGGAAAACAAACTAGTGTCTTATTGTAAGGATGCCAAATCAGTTTATATTTCTGCAATTTTGCTTTCATGTTTTCATTTTCTTTTGTTCAAAAGTTTTAAGGTTTCAAATAATATAAATGGTTTTATTATTTCATCTATTCATTACATTTTCCATCACTAAGTCATCCAGAAGAACGTAGACTTTCAGCCTTTTCGAGACTGCAGGCCCTGTATATTCCATATACGATTTGAACGTGATATATGTTCGTGTTTTATTGCTACGTAGGAACTAATCAATAGTTACAAAGAGAAAAGTCAGCTTTTGATGGTGTCAGTTCATCTGAATAGTTTATTGGTGCACTTTGAATGCTTTTTATTTTTCTACGGTTAATATTTTTTAACTTCGTAACTGTCTCATAAACCTATACGAAGAACGTGGCAATAGAAATGAAAAGATGTACTTAGCAAAAATAGTATGAAATACTAATTGATATCAGATAACTCATTATTTTGAACAATTGGACCTATTTCCCTAAATAGTTAGAAATGTCTCCTCTGTATAAATAGTTCCGATCAGCCGTATTAAATGTTTGAACTTTTTTATGATCATGTTGACAGAATATTTTTTTTTACAAAATTTAGTTACTTAATGAATTTTGAACAGAATCACTGATTGGTTGCCTGGAAGAGACTGCAATGCGATAAGGCCGCCTATAATTTGTTTCTTTTTTCTAAATATCTACTGTCTTTTATCTTTTGTGGTGCAACAAAGAGCAAGTTAAGCTTAACTCCCGCAACTAAATAGCATTAGCTTGTCCAACCCGCGTATGTAAACCTACTTAAATAGTCACAAAATATTAAGGTAGTCAAGGTTATTTATGGATGTGTAAACTGGCTAAGAGTTAAACTACCCGGCTAAATAATTTATAGGCTCTCGTTCCGGAGATTGTTCGAGAGTTTGACGCTCATGTACCTACACACGAACTTGCAACTTGAGTTTCAGAACGTAAGCCGAAATTAGTACGGTTAAGTTGCTGTAATAAGTTATTAGAAAGAAAATACGTAGACCTAAAGTTACATGTCTTGCTTGTTACTCTTTGAGTTTATTTCGTTTATGAGTTTATTTGACTTTACGATAAAATAAGCTTAATTTTAATGAAAAAATAAATTTTAAAAATAAAGTTAGAATTCTTACTATACTTATAACAAGTAAACTACTAGCTTTTTCTTGCGTCTTCAAAAGCGCCAAATTATGTGTCACCTGATCCTGCAGGTGATTCGGGAAATCCTTCCTTAATGTAGCTACCCCTACAATCCCGTTGATGATAAATAAAAATAATATTTTTTCTACGTCCAGCTGTGAGTTGTCGGATGGTTACTCAGTAAACGAAATTAAAAAAAAAGACATAAATAAATTGAATTGAATTTAGATAAAATCATTAAAACCAATGAAAATAAGAAAAGATATATGTATATATCTCAGATTTATGAGGTCCGAGTCTTCAGAAGTGGGTCTTCTGTGAAGCTGTGCCTATAATACAGACCTAAAAGTGCTTCTTCTGGATGCATGCAAAAACAAATAGAACTAAAATTAAAAACACTGAAATATAAATAAAATTAAAAAGTTAGGTATATTATGCAGAATAGAGTTAAATAATTTAGAATCGGCATTTTAATCTTTGAAAACATCTTTAAAGTTATTGTTGATTAGACCGACAGATCAGACCAATACTACTACCATGTTTTGAAAAATATTCACAATTCTGTTCTTCATTCGGCGCTGTACCTGCCGTATTGTATACGCACAACACAATGGATTTTTCCCCAGTTGTTTTGAGAGTTTTATACAGCGATATAAAACCTCAGCTGCTATTTTTCGTCAAGTATGAACCGATAAATAATAAATTTATACCGTTCCACAGCGGCATTTTATTACGTTCAAAAGTGCCAATTTGGACCCTCAATGTCATATTACACCCGATCTGGGTTTCGAATATCGAGACGAGTCTAACGACGACGGTTACGTATGCTAATTTTATTTATTTCGCGCTAGGGATGCTTATTTGCTTTTTTGTGTTCTGTGTATAAATCAATCTATCGATATAGGTATATTTTGGTGAGTTAGATAAGGTTTCAAAGGTTTAATTTATAAGTAATACTCGTATATTATATTTGTTAACTTTACTGTAAGCTATTATCTTCATACGTATGCTGTGTGCGCTCATAGAAGGTTGTTCAAATTTAAAAAAATATACATATGTATAATATTGCTTGTCATGATATCATTGTATCAACCAGTTTGTGATAATGATCCTTTCTGTTTCATGTTGGGTTAGGTTCCTCAGAAAAGGTGCAAAAGTTTACTTACCCACTCCAGAATCGTGGTGATACCCGGGACTTCTTCCTAATTCTATCAGAAGAATGATGCAAACAAAGTTAACCGTCACTGACAATAAACTCGATAACTATAATAGGTTACTGGGTTCTGCGAATCATTAAAAAATTTAAAAGTCATAATCTTTTGATAAAGCGCTTGCAAAATGAATCACATATTATTTAGTAGGTATTTATGATCTAATCTGTTAATGATATTATGTTGAACATAACCTATTTAATTTTGGGCGTCATAATAATAAAGCGTGAAATGAAAAGTTCATTGGGCCAAATGATTATAGAAATGGAGGTAAAGACATTTTGTGGGAAGCCAAATCTCTAGGGTTCCAAGGGTTTAATTATTCAATTGAAATTCCCAAAGGTAGCCATCCTTCTCACGAATCTATTAGGCTTGAGGATTAAGATATACAAGGGATTATAATTTATTTTAGTAGGTGGAGTTATACCATGTTTTTCATATATGATTGACTTGCCTATAATTTTTGACATTGGCCTTAGCCTGTTAGGCGCATTTGATTTAATGTAAACGAACTTTTCCTTATGGGCTAGGTATTGGGTTTTTATCTATATATAAGTGTATTTCTTACATAATAAAAGTACCGTGTGGCTTTCGGCACTTTAGAATAGAACCACACCACATATTTCCCGTTGATGTCGCAAAAGGCGGCAGAGGGATTAGCTTATGAACTTGGAATTCCCTTGTAGGGATGGGCTAGCAACCCTATTTGAATCTCAATTCCATCATAAAGCCGTACAGATGAGCGTGGACTTTCAGACGTTACGACACTGTTGGCTCTGTCTATCCCGCAAGGGATATAGACGTGATGTATCTATGTATGTATCTATAGAATATAGTATCATTTGGGACTATTTTATTATTCTGATAACGTGATAAATTTTGACGAATAATCAACAAGACGTATATAAGGGCAAAGCACGTGATGCAGAGGATGTATGTTCAACTAGCCAACTATTGGCAGCGGATGTAAACAAAGGCAGCAACGTAGTTTACACAGCTTAGGCAAGCTTTAATTCAATCAAATAAGATCTTTAGAAAAACCAATATCTGAAATATTTATGCTATAATGTAAATTTTCCACGCAGACACTTGTAATAAGAGATTGAGAGAAATGCAATTACATAATAAGATAAAATTAGATGGTATTTTAGTTACTTTGGCCAATTTTGGATCTTAATCATTAGACTTCAGAAGGATTCTGTCAAAAAAAAGCCACACGCACAGTATAAAATTGTGAAATAAAGTATTTTAGGCTGTTAGTAGGTTATAGTCAGCAAGTTTTGAGCTTACTTCGAGGCTTACCCAATCTGTGTAATTTGTCCCGTATATATTTATTTATTTATAGTCTGTCATGTCTGTCTACCCCTTATAGGACAAAGTCGCGATTAATGTAAGTTTATAATATCTGACGAACTCAAAATTTAGTTCCGAAGCGAAGTAGCGAATATTTAACTAAAAGTAGTCGCTATCAACAAAACACAGATAGTTTCCAATTCCTAAAGTAATACAGTAAGTATTCACGATTGGCTATCGCGACGAGTTTGAAGCACGCTTCGGAATGCCAATCCGAGGTTGCCTCCGCTTCGAGCAAATCGCTCCAGAATTATTCAAACACTTTAAAGTTGAATAACGCTTATCATTGCGTCAGCAGGGTTACCATCAATGACTCTATTGAGTTTGTATATATATGGTTTGGTCATGTGATCAAGTTGTCAAGTCACTAAGATCATAAAACCTAACCCAGTCTTTAACATTTATTTTTATTAGACGATGCAAATAAACATCAGTAATTATTGTCGTATTTGATGAAACTCATTTGTAAGTACCTTCAATATTAATAAAATAGTACAAGCCTGATGATACTATGTATTTACAATTATTTTGATCCATAAAGACAACTTTGACCAAGTGAATTCATTAGCTACAAATTTGCTATTATTTTTAAGATATTTTTACACACTTTATAATGTCTGCTGGAACACTAACCTTTATTGCGTTTTGCGTGACTATGTCTGAGTGAAAATATACATATATAGGTATTCCTTCTATGTTACTTAGTTTCGGAAATATAAACATCAATTGGCGTAATTGAAACTCCTTTGTTGTTCCTGCCTCGAAGCTATTGAGATAAAGTGTTGTGAGTTTCCGCCTGCCCAACACAACACGCTGACGTGTCGCGTGTAAGGGCTCTGTTTACATTCACAATAGCAACCCTATGAGGTATTCCCAGTGTTGCCACACCCAATCTATCTAAATATATGTATAAATGACACTGAATGATTGACATGTCAACGCGCAACCAAAAACCACTGGGCCACTAAAGATTTTCCGAAATTTCGGGAATGGCAAAAAGCGGTTATTTTCAGTTTGCGCAGACGCGGATTTTTAACATTAAAAACTGTTGAAGCCCCTTTCGAAACTGTAGATTTGGATGTCAATACTTAAAACTGATTTGCATCGGAAAAACCGTAAAATTTAAGTTGAAATGAGGGATATACCATAAGTGAAAAAATCAATGTAAAAGCCATTCATCTTGTGGAAAATATAATGGTTCCCAAAAGACAGGTATGCACAATTTTAACGAGAAAACGTGAAAACTATTCGAAAATAATTTCCTTGTACCAGGGGAATCTAACCCAGCTTGGATCACGATTGTAGTAACTATTTAAATAGGTATACACGTGGCAAAAAATACTAAGTTTAAGACAATATGGAAGCTTTTATTCAAATTTAAACGTTTCAGGTACAAGCGGACTAAGTTTTCAAGTCGTTTAATATTTAAAGAATGTACTTACGTAGTAGGTCGAAAATTCTACGCAAATTAATTCTATGTTGGAGTACTTCCGGAGTGAAAAGTGTTTTTATTTGAATACTTTTGAATGTGAAACTTCGCTCCACTGAAACTTCGAAATGGACGACATATTTAGAGTGTTTTCAAAAGTTTGAAATGCAATATGAGTTTATAGACAGTGGTTTTTACTTGTTTATTATAATTTACTTTAGAATAACACAATATAAATATTTACTAATTTTATTTATTCGAAGAAGAAACATAATGTGTTTTAGCTTAAGTGTAATTTACTCCACAGGAAATAAATTAAAGCTTGCACAAATTGAATACATTGTCAATTAATTCAGTACCATATACATATATTATTTATGCGAAACAACACTACCCCAAAATTTTTTAATATTTTCTATTACAACTCTCCATTTTATTTTGAATTTCCAATTAGGTACTTAATTTTCAAATAAAATATGTAAAATTAAACGAATTCATTCAACATATTCATAAACGTTATCTAGGTACATCAGGTTAAAATATGCATACGCGAGCCGAACATTTAATAGACTGGTGCTGACATGACATAAAATGGGATAGGCTGCGGTAAGCCCCGAACTGTTGCTAATGGAAAAATAAGTTAATTAAAAGAGTGGCAATACTGCGATGACTGTACATATTTAATATTAGTTATAACTTTACCGAATACAAATATCGTCGAAAGACCGGTGGACGTTAGGATTTTAGCAAAAACAATTGTTGTTAGAAATTACTTTTCCCAAAAAGTCATCACCTAATGATTCGTAGATTCTTTTATTATTTAATCCAAGTCAAGTAAATCATGAATGTAATGGCAATATTACCTGATTTCTGCAACGTGGCAAATAAAAATATTAATACTTATCAGCTAGCAGTAACAACACTGTGTACACTCTGCATTGCAACCCTAAGTGTTTAGAACCCCAACGTTGTATATTATAGAGCCTCATATGTCAAGATATTGTGATATTCTGACACATCCGGCATATCCTCAGCTATCGAAAGTCTCGATATTATAACGCTGACTCCATAAAATATAGTGTAACCGAAGATTTTTTTTAGAATGCTAAATCTACATGAATTATGTTAGGTAGGATAGAATTTCCATAAAAACAGATAAAAATGTGTACGAAATAGCAAAGTGGAAACATTTTTCTCCCACTATTTTGCGTAAGTGAATTGTGCAGCCTACAATTTATTATTACGCAGTCCATTGAGATAAAGCTTTCAATGAGGTAACTAAACCTATGTTTTTGTTGCTTTAGTCACGTTTCGTCGGTGTGCTACACCGCCATCGTGCTAAAACTTAATTATTCTGTGTACTGTCTCGCTCATATATTTGTTTACTTTTTTGTTCAAACATGCGTGACATATTAAACTTTACATGAAAAAGAAAAGTACTTCAGTACGATGTTCTTGAAGCACGTAACACTATCCATATTTAAATGGTAAAGGTATGTTAGTTAAGTTTTTTTATGGGCCTCAATGCCTTTTAATCCTGTTATATCATAGTTAAATGTTATAACGTAGAAATAATTAGTTATAGTTCATACTAATGAAACGTAGCTTAAAACAAGAATCGACATGCCAAAATCAGTCTCGAATTTGTGTCAAGACACTCATGTCAAAAAATTGTAATAATCCTACCGTAAGAAATAAAAAGGGGAGACTTCAAAGAAAAGTGAATAAAGCATCTTCATCGGAGCCACGAGAACGAGGGGGCAAATGGGATTCCGTATATTTTAAACCAAACCAATGACTATAATGTTATTTCAAATTCAGTTGTTACATTCAACTATTAAAACGATAGTCATCTAATCAAAAGTTATTGCGAACTATAATCGGCCAAAGGAAAAACGAAAAAAAAAACATATGGTATTGCATAAATATTCCATGACATTTTAAGTAACAAAATCATCAAATATTGTTACATTGCTCTTACTATTGCGTTCTTAAAAATTAATCTCGAAGAAACAAAAATTATAAAATAAGGATAAAAGTGGACTTTTGATTTTCTTTCACACCAAAATATACTAAAAAAACAATTTCTTAAGTAACGGTAAGTCACTAACAAGTGTATAAATAGGAAGACACGAAATAAGGTGTATATAAACGTAAGACTCTTCAAAATAGTGGGAATGTCGTGTCGGTGACAGATTTTCTACTCAAAGGTTTTGCCAAGAACCCGCGTTCCGTTTCCGGAGTTATTCGGGTATACTAACAATCGTTTAATTGCCTACTCGCCTATTAATACATCAAAATTATTGTCGACCTGTGATTGCGATGTAAGATGTTATTTAAAAATATTTGGTGAAATTGCTTTGAAACGAATTGTAATAAATATTTCGTCGCAATACTCGTACATATTTATAATGTAAGTAGGTACACTACTACGGTTTACAAAAGTGCTTACAAAATATTTATTTATTTTAATAATTATTTTCTTTTATTTTGGAATATTTTCACTGATGTATATGCCATCTTAAGCTTTTAAGTTAATACCTGAGAATACAATCGAGCAGGTTTATTCTAATGTATGCACCTAAGTGATATAATTCGGGCTTTGTTTGGTCTTTGAAAGTTCTAATTAGAAATTACGAGGATGATAAAACAAAAGTCCACTAGATGAAGCTCGGTTTTTCTTCACTTCGGTAAAATTATTCAACATGAGTCAAATACACTAAGAAGTGTACTATTTTCACCATGGGTGAAGTAAAATAACCATTAAGAATACACTGTATGAGAGATGGATAAAGATAATAATAACGAAATGCGGGAAATATCTGGGAAAGCATAATGTATGGATTATATCTGAGCACCTGGGCTCAAAAAGAAAAGTATCGATTTTTCGCAACTCAATCACGCCATGATAAATAGATGCTATGTTGACAGCTCAGCAGTGAGCGATCTACTTTACAAGTTTATAATTAAATAACGGTAACTGATTGATAGCTTCTGTTTTAATTATACTGAATATTCAATGAAAAATGTCTGGTCTGAGCAGAAAATATTGATGGTAACAAGGATAGAGACGTGTGAAGAGTAAGCATATATATGTATATATCGTTAGACGTGTTCAGGAGTAAGGAAATTAGCATGCATACAGTGAGCAATAGGAAATGCTCTTGTTACGTACCTTTAAAAACTTATAAAAAATTATAAACATACACGGTTTACTTCTAATAAATCTGAATAATATTATTCCCAATTCTATGGGATAAATACATACTGACATCCCTTTTCGCGTAACATATTAATTCACAAATGTTACATCGAACATTGGAAACTCGTATTCCGTTTTGTTTACAAATGGATGAACGTGAGATTGAACAGAAAATATCCTTTAATCTGTTTTACATTACCGTTGTAAACAAAAATACAACGTTATCCACAATCTGCCCTTCTTTTTGGACGTTTGAAGAAGTAATCCCATTTAGATTTAATTTTATTTTTAGGGTTCCACGGCGAAATGGTAAAACGGAATTTTTGTAAGTCTGTTTCATGAATGTAATAAATTTATTTATGATGACCTCGTTGTGGGTGGCGTGGGCGACGATGTAGCCCATGATCCACGTGTAACTTGGATACATTTTGGTCTTACACGACATCTGAAGCCATACCATGATTGCTTGAAATTCGATATTGAAAATAACTCGCAAAGCTCACAGAGATGGACACACGTCATATATATATCCTTTATGGGGTAGACAGAGATTCGGGGCACGGGGTAGAGATGATTTCGTAGATTATACCTTTATACATTCTTCTTCCTCCTGGCGCTTATTTTAAAAATTTCAAACTTAGGTCCCTTTGTCTGAAAAAAAATAGACAACATTAATTTTACGGACAAGTAAGCTTATTGCTTTCTTCCGAATCGAACCTAGCCGAAAGAAAACTGGCATGAAGGAGATATATAAAAACCTCTGATTACGTTAGTGATAGAAGAAAAAGAAACCCACATAACTGAGTCCGGGATCAAGAACTAGTATTAATATACTCACATGTAATAGATTGAGGCAATCATCATAATTCATAATCAGTCATATGGCGGCCCAGACGACTGGCAGCGTTCGGTTCGGCAGCTGTTACTGTAATGGGATTACGATTGATTTTCGTGTCCTGCTGTACATCGACAAAAAAAGGAGATTATTGTTTTGACAATTATCTTGCTGAGTCTCTATAGGTTATAAATTGGTTGAAATATCAAGAGTTACGTGTCTTGTCAGTGGAGATAAGGGGAGCGTTCCTCTCCTATTTTATTTTTATCAATGTTTTGAGTCCTGGTAAGTTCAAACATCTTATTTTTTTATTTTTTTCTACTTAGTTTTCGAATTATTATTTCGAAATAAATACTAAGTTTATCAGAAGGGTTAGTGCCAGATTTACTCGATCAAACGCGTCGATGGCACTAATGCAACCCTATACAAACTCGCATTTACTTGCTCGACGTGTTTGATTGTGGAAAACTCACAATAACCCCTTTGTTTCCCTCTTATTTTCTATGGTGTTTAATTTTTTTGGTCACCGTTAATACTTCTCCATTTATGATTAGTTTTTAGCACTTGATATGTGCTTCCATTTTTTCCTGTTTTAACAAACTCTAATTATAATAATATGATTATTGGTTTATTTGTTACATTTTGCGCAAACACTACTGAATGGATTAGGATGCAACTTTGCATTCCTACTACGCACAATATCATTTTCTCTATAAGTAATCGAATCAATATTTCTTTATTGTCTTCGGGTACTTTTTCGATCGTTCGGAATCGCATTGTTTTAAAGCCTCTGACCACAGTTAGCAGTTGAAAAGCTTAGGCGCATTGATAAATAATAAATAAAAAGTAAATTAAGAAAAGAGAGAATGTAGAATTAGAAGTAGAAGGGCGTTTATATTTAAAAGTAGAGTCAGCAAATTCGAATACATTTAATATTTTATTAACTGCATGCCAGGCAAATAAAATGTCAGAAATTTGAATTCAGTTTTGAACTGCATTTTCACAAATCTGAAAATTATACGAGCAAGTACTTAGATAAGTATTTCGGTATGTTTTAAATTTCACTGCATTGAATAAACGACTATATTTCCTTCTTATGAAAAAAAGGATGAATTGTAACTGCGAATGTTTAATTAAATATGAAAATTACAAGAAATCGATTTTTTTTTAAAGTAAGATTGTTAATTCCAATTGGATTAGTTAAACAGTAAGTAAGTAGTAATTTTGACTATCTCTATCCTATTTGGAACAACTAATCTATTCCAGGCAACCTTAAGATTAGAGAATTATTGCGTGGATGAGATTAGTGATTAAAGTAGGAAGGTAAGCCACCCACTCATCATATGTGTGGGCGAAGGTGGAGTGGAGTATGAAACATGAAAACATCTTACATTTGCATTTGAAAGAGTAACAATCTCTTTGATTTATTCGTAATTAAACATTTCACACTTAGAATGCTAGTAAAGGAAGTAGACGGGGGTAAAAGAGTATATTTTTAAAATAGTAGGTATTATTTTTCTATGCTAACCGAAACAAATAAGTGCAAGGTAAACGTTGTTCAATGAATCGAATGATCTGTACGGCGAAAGAGGGTGCACCCGGCGCATCACGCACGTGTTACCAGATTAATTGACAGCCAGCCGCGCGCGCCCGCAAAAACTACCAAAACAAACAAATGTGGGACAATTACCGCGACCTCCCCAGGAATCTCCGTGGTCCATTCTCTCCATAACCACATGCACTTATGTGTTCCTCAGATTTTTTGTTACTTTTATCTTTTTCATACGTGAAATAGGCGCGGGTCGGAGGACGCGGGCGGGGCGGCAGGCGCGCGGCGGGGCGGGTCGCGCGGCCTCTCGCGTTTAGTACAGCGCTCACAGAGTGTCGGACGCTCGACTTCGCAGTCGGCGACATTTAGTATTCTTCGTTTATTTTCTTTTCTATTCGTTTAATTTGACGCACACATCTCACGGCCAATAATCATGAAAAGTGTCGTCCGTGAATGAGTTTATAGTGTTTGCAGTGTTCACCCGAATATTATTTTGACAGTGTCACATTCACGTGCGGAATCAAATTATTACCGGTTCCGGAGTTTTCAAGTGTTTATTATACACACACGGCCTTCGTTCGCCGCAGGTAGAGCCGGCAGATCGTCAAAAAGGTGGGTTAGTGTCGGTTTTCTGAAGAGGAATTCTGGTGGAACGACTAAAGTTGTGCCGGTTCGCCGCCGGAAAATTCGGATCGCTTCCAATAGGATTCTGGTGTGAAACAAGTGACAAGTGCGTGTGCCGGTTGTGTTTTGGTGGTGCTTTTAACTTAAACATAACCTTATTTTGAAAGGGGCGCGTGTTGCACGGACATGCGCAGTGCGATCATCGAAATTATTAATAAGTGGTTCATAATTTTATAAACAAACACAGAACGAAGTGGTTACCTGTAGAGATGAAAATTACCAGGAATATTTCCTAACGTAAGGTAACTTTCCCGAAAACTTCCAAAGTTGCCGGCAGTTTTGGAAGTTTTGAAATAATATTTTTTTACTTACGACAGCAATATTCCAATGCAAGAGGCATGCCTTTACACGATTAATTATGTTATTTTATACATATCATTATATTTAACAAGCAGTAATAAACTACAAAATAGGAAAGCGAGCTCTCGCTCTGTGACAAATGAAGGAACCGGGATTACGCTTACACGACAGTGAGAGTACTACAGTAAAATTACAACGTTATTTATCAATAAAATATAAAATCTTTAGTTTATTTTAAAGGTCAAGGTTGGCGGCTTTTATCAAAGATATGTACGCCGCTGTGTAGTAGTACTATGGCCGCCTCTGTATGAGCCGAATGCCGCCGTCGCCCTTATGAAACAGTCAGTCACAAGAAGAAGACTTCTGTTTTAACTGTCTCACTTTCGTCAACATCAAAACAAGTCCATGGCCAGCTGTTTATTCCACCAACGCCTAATCTTGTACTAGAAAATACGCTGTAATCGTGCTGTTCTACCCAAGATTCACAATCTTATCAACAACAACAGTCAACTCATTGCATTACCGCAAAGAAAAATAAAAAAATAGACCTTAGTTTTGCACGAGAAATTTACGCCACACGAGCGATATTTAATATATTAGAATCAAGTTTCTGGCAAAATGCAATCAATGCCCTTAATCCCGAATATATACAGTTCCAACCAGGTATATGATTAGCAATAGCTTTTTGAATGCGGAGTACGAACGTATAAGAACGGAAACAACTGATATTATAAATTGAGCTGAAGCCCTTGCTTTAGTTATGAACGGTTGGACTGATATAAACGGCAAAGGTACAATTAATTTTATTATTACTACACCTAAACCTTCTTTTATAAATGCGTCTTTCCTAGCACTAATCGGGCACTAATAGACATCTTACTATCTGTTCACTCAATTAAAATGTGTGATAGACGAAATAGGACCATAAAATTTGTCACGGTAATTACCGATAATACAAATAACATGAAAGCACTGTGGAGAATGGTGGAAGATGAATATGTACATACATTTGCAGTTGGTTGTGCATCGCGAGCCTTTAATTTGCTCTTAAAAGATATAGTAAAACCATAAAACTTTAAAGTTCTCAATGACACAGTTATTAAAATCATAAGCTATAAAAAAAAACGTCACGTTGAATCAGCCTATTTTGAGAATATGCAAAAAGCTAAATATGGTAACGATAAAGGAAAACTTTAAAGTTGCCAAGCCAGACTCGATGAGGTGGCAATGTTCTAATGACGGAATAATTTCTGTGCAATCGGGAAGCGCTGGAAGCCACTGTTATAGCAAGGATGTGTTGCGTCACCGTGGCTGTTCAACCTATTTATGGATAGTTGTTTGACAGATTTGAAAGAGTCTGAAAGTGGATTAAAGATGAATGAGTTACTAGTCAAATGTCTGCTCTATGCCGACGATCAGGTTATACTGAAGTCATCAGCGGAGGAGTTACAGGAGATGGTAAACTGTATGCATGAAGCTTTAAAAGAGAAAGGAATGAAAGTGAACGTAAGTAAAACTAAAACACTAGTTTTTGAAATGGAGAAAAAAATGACAGCATGTAATATTTTGATTGGAGGAGAAAAAGTTGAGCATCAAAGTTTACATCAGATGGCAAGTGTGATAGTGATATTGAAAGGAGAGTGAACGCGGGGAACATGGTGAATGGAGCTTTGCATGCCTTTATGAGCAGTCAGAAACTATCCAAAAAGGCTCGACTGGCTGTGCATAGGGGCGTGTTGGTCCCGACATTAATGTATGGGAGTGAAAGTTGGATATGGCAAAAGAAGCACGAAAGCAGAATAAATGCAGTGGAAATGAGAGTGTTAAGGAGTATGATGGGTGTGAAATTGAGTGACCGGATAAGGAACAGCGTGATAAGGGAATGTTGTGATGTGAAAGAAGATGTACTTAGTTACAGGAATAGAAAAGGGTATGTTGAGATGGTTCGGTCATGTGGAGAGGATGAATGAAAACAGGTTGACTAAGCAGATATACAAGGAGAGTGTGGAGGGAAAGGTCGGAGTGGGAAGACCTAGACGAACGTATCTTGATCAAATTAAGGACGTCCTGGTAAAGGTCAAAAGTACCCGAAACCGCCGAGCTTGCATGAAGAGAGTTATGAATGTGGATGAAGCGAAGGAAGTATGCAGAGATCGTGGCAAGTGGAAAGACGTAGTCTCTGCCTACCCCCCGGGAAAGAGGCGTAATTTTATGTATGTATGTATGCATTTTAAAATGAAAAACAAAAATTTTGTTTTTTTAATGTTGAAATCTATCCGAAATTTACCGATATTTCGTCAAACAGATACTTCTACTTACGAATGCGCTTGGTTTGTGACTAAATAGTGACATTGTTTAAGTTTATTGCAGCCCTTTTTGCTGTTATTGTAAATAAATCATCGATTTGAAAACTTCCAAAATTACCGTAACTTTGGAAGTTTTCGCGAATACTTCCCGAAATATTCCTGAAAACTTCCAAAATTTCCGAAACTTTCGGTAATTTTCACCTCTAGTTACCTGGTGTCGTGTAGCGTCGCTAATCGGAGGCGCACGAGTGTCGACCCGTGGACCTCGTCTTGGAGTTCGTTTACTTTTGGATTTTGAATCCAGAATTCCGTTCACCTGTGGGATTTCTGTTTCACCTGCGCGCGCACGCGAATTATTTCTAAGGTAAGTTTTGTTTATATTGTACCTACCTCACATCAACTAAGTAGGTACCTTTCCTTATAAGAAGTTGGTATTGGTAAGTATTTATTTTAGGTTTATTATTTTTGTTACACACTATTACTTACGTTCTGCATAGTAGGTACCTACCTAGCTTGCCCGATGTAAACACGTCCAAATTTCAAAAAGAAGATTCAAATAGGTAGGAAGATTCAAAATGTTTGTATCTTCAAGAATATTAGGGAACCGAAGTTGGTAGGTAGGTAGGTATGAAATAAAAAAGATCTCAGGATAGAATTTATTTTATAAAATGCTCCTTTTTCCAATATTGGTTTCTCCACTATATTGTATTAACCCTAAATGAGATAAGTCTGCCTTTGTATATTTTGTCTTACAAATTTACTGGACTTTTTGTTATTTCGTATGTACAATAAAGACATTTCAAACAAACACACCTATACCTAGGTACTAGCTCACGGCTAAGCTAAGATTATAAAAGCTAATAGGGTAATAAGGTACCTACATAAGTAGTACCTACCCACCTTACTACTGTCTATGGAGAATGAAACAAAATCTTTATCTTGACTTAAGTAAGACTTAATAAAGGTGCCTGAAAGTAAACAATCTTCTTTGTGCTCTCCTTATTTGGATTAAATACCTGAAGCTCTATCTATCCCATTAGACTGACATGTGCTCATTGTATCCAGTTGAGACATATTTTACACCTACTTTCCAAGACTGTTGGCTCTGTCTACCCGGTAAGGGATAAATACGTGATGTATGTAGTACCTACATACAAAATTACACGCGTCTCATGTTGTACTATGTACAAATAATTTATTAAAAAATAATAAGTATTTTTAAAACCTTCCTATTATAGCCTGCCATCCATAGCGATGAATCGTTCACTTCCCAAGCAAAGGAATCATTCATTCAAGTCACGCCTCACGCGGGACCGGTAATACAGAAGAATTGAATTCAAATTAAATTAAAATGGTAGGTTACGATTCGAACTCACATCTACAAACAAGAGAAATGCATAAGACGAAAATTATTCTTCTAACATTTAGTCGAATATTAAAAGTAATGTCTAAGGTCGCTAACTTAACTAATTATTTAAGTTAGGTAATCATTGCGCGGGGCTTCGCTCCCGTGGGACATGCCAGAAAAAAAGTAGTCTATGTTACTCTTGACGTCTGTTCAATCTGTGTGTAAAGTCTGTGTGTAAAGTCCATATCTGTGTCAAAAATCAGTCCAGTAGTTTTCAGTTTATTCGTTACAAACTTACAAACATACATTTTTTTATCTTTATTATTCGTGTGGATTATCACGCAAATTTGGTTAGCCTTAAAGACAGTTTTCTTGTACAACACTCTCATCGGAGTACCTATGTAATTGTTTTAAACCTAATTTTATGAAAATTTTACTTCAAAAGTTGTTAAAAAAACGGTTTTGTAATTATAGATATTCATGCGATGCGCGACAGTCTTGCTAAGATTATGTTTTGAATTTTAAATACATAATTAGAAAATTGATTATTAGAAAAAAGACTAACGCCCAAGTATTTCCCAATAAGATAAAAATTTACAAAACATTACTAAATAATCTACCTTGCCTGCTCAACTTCTAAGCCAAAAACTAAATATCTTGTTAAAAAATCTGCGGTCGACAGGTGCATTCATAAAACGCATCATCATTATAGATAAACTTTTTTTCTTAAAGAACTTGATGGTAAATGACGTCACCGTTGGCATCTCGGTCGGACGTCGGATCAAGGTCGTTAGAGTGAGGGAGATAGCATGCACGGGAAACTTCCATGTGACTGTGTTTATACAGCGTGTTTTAGAGATGTCACTTAAATCCTTTTGTCGTGTTTTTAAGAACCGTACATACCCATTTTGTAATTTGATTCATGTCAGTGTTATTAATGCAAAAGTTTGCCTACTTACGGCTACAACGCTGGAGTAATTTTTATGAAACTAATTTCTTATCAAATAATTATTTAACCGAAATCCAACATAGATTCCCTTTCTTCCATTCTCACGGGAACGGGAACAAAACCCGGATAAGCTAGTATTAAAAAAAACACAACTAAGATTCTCTTTGGATCCGAATTCTTATATGAAATTACAACGAATTAGCCTACATCATATTGGAAAAATTTAAAGACATACCTATAAGGACATTATCAGATAAATCAATCGAACATGTACTCATGACCTTTTAAAAATACTTGGATATTTTTTATCAATCCATCTAATTGTTCCCACAAACACAGAATTATTAATATCACTACCTCAAGCGTTGTCTGTTTTAACGACTACAGTCAGTGACCTAAGGTTTTCAAGGCCAAAGGGTCTGGAGTCTGTCTTTCCGAAAGTTCTGAAATAACTTGGAACATCTCAAACTTGCACAATTCAAATGACCAAGCAAGTTTTTGAGAGAAAAATTATGTCTTTCTCTGATTATTGCGTATTCAATCACGTTAGCACCCTCCACAACAACGCTTTGGGGCTCGGAATCTGCATTCCCAAGCTTCCTCACCCCAATTTAGTCCAGTATTTCGCGGCCTTAGTTTTAAGTCCATTGGTCCATATATAATCTTTTACGACATCCAGCAAAGGAAAGACCAAGATGCAGCCTAGAATAACTAAAGCGTGTTAGAAGTTATTTTTAGTTTCAATCTAGGTAGATTATAATCTCCCCTTAATGATTGATGAAGTAAGGTTTTTTGGAAGTTATAAACAAATAGTTGGGCGGTATTGAAAATCCTTTCATCACAAGGTCCACATAATTGGAGTTTGTATCGAAACTATAAGCCGGTTTAAAGCGAAATAGAGGAAAGTATCCCGTGGGTAGACCGGGAACAATGGGATTTCATCCCAGTCTCGGATTAATGTTAATGCACCGCTCCCGGGAGACTTTGATGTGTGCCACGTGATCAGATGGTTGATTAAGACGTGAGGTCGCTTAATTGTTATTAATAAGTACCTGTAGTTATTCAAATAATTTAGATTCAGTAATTGTCTGATATAAATTTATAACTTTAGAAGTCTGCGCTGCGAATCTAGGAAGCACGTCAAAAATTTGAGTTCTATTATATTTTACCCCACGCAGGTAATGGTAAAGATATAAATTTATAACCAAAATCTCAAACCCATCTGCAATGAATAAAGTTGAGAGATAGCGAATAACAATAGGAGTTAACTTTCCATCAATCCAAACACCATTTGGATATTTTCTGACTATCACTACTGTTCCAAACTTATGTACTAGGTTTTATTTTTAGAATCAGGAAAAAGGATTCGTAGAGGTGTTGCAAAACGATGCTATACGACTCTGACACCGTGTATATGATCTATGAAGGTGCTGGGTCCTATAAGTAATCTCAAACTTACACTTTTGCAGCTTTAACGCTGGACACATAGCATTAAACAACCATGCAACATTTTAGATATTTATAGAAGAGGGCGCTGTTTAACTGCGGACTGCCTGTAACTGGATCTGGGTCAGTGAATACAGAATGGTCCAGGTACCAACTTAGGGTAGAGCCTCAATTTACTATATTGGGATAAATAACCTAATTAATTTGGTCAACTGAAGAAATGGTATGCAAATTTTTTTTATATTTTTTTCGTGTAATGTCAAGAGATTGCAGTCTGGCAGTTGTAAAAGTATTTCTAGAATGTTATCATACTTATTTGTTGGACGACACTAGTTACCTTTACGATGTAAAGGTCGGAAGGAAGCTGATTCTATGATTTTTTCAAAACGGAATCTTTCTTTGGTTATTGTTCTGTTCAGATTGGTTCAGATTTCTTGTCATCTAAGAAAAGGAACCATTTTTATTAACATTTAACTTTTTTTTACCTTTATTGTTATTGATACGTCAGTTCAGGACATTGATGCAACAACATGCCACTCGTCATGGCTGGCTACCATAATAATGGGTTTAGTTTGTAATGACCATGCCATTACTTTTTGTTGAAGTACAACTCTATGCCTTCCTATGTTGAAATGTTACATAAATATAGATAATACAATATTATTATTATTTTTGTTTATATAGAACTAATTACAACTAGTTTGTTTTTTCTGTACTGGATTTCTTCCTTATTCTTTCAGCCTTAGTTATTTCTAATATTAAACCTTTCGTCGTGCAATAACGACTTAAGAAAATATTAAGTTACGATGCAACGATTGCATTATGGAGATTGGAGTTTCTTTAAGTCTATGGTTCTTTTTTAACAGGAATTTGTTGTAAAGTTTTGTGTGCTTATAGGTTTACTTCACATCGAACCCACCTACGTTTCTGATGAGGACAGTAATGTTTCTACGGTGTTTTGTGTGGCTTCACCAAAGATGCATTGGAAAGTTATTGTTTGTTAAGTGTTCACACGCACCAATGAGATATTTGTCTTTAGAGCGAGGTGCATTCAATGGATGCAAGAAGTAAACATCGTGGGAACACATTCGGAGTGTACACAAGATTTCCTTTGAGTTATGTTTGCAATATTATTTACAATCTCAGATTTAGGTAGTTGCGTATCAAAGGAATAGATTTTCCTTTACATAAACATAACTCAAAGGTTATGATGATTGCAATATGAGACTGTGAAGCTAAAGACATTGATACTTTCACTGTAGTAATGTCCTTCTCCAGTCTCTTTATTTTATACTTGTATTCACAAAATCTCAAGAATATTGGTTTAGTTTATAACACGTTAAAAACAACAACAAACACATAAGTAAACTTATTTTCGCATAAATAAAATTAGTTGGGTATATGATACCGATCGCCTTGCACTAAGTAAAAAAATACCTAGTAAAAATTTATATGAGGTAAGTCCACATAAATAATTCTCGTCACTTCACAGTTGACCTTTGTCTCCAGTTTATATTACCATAACTAGTCGTCTTCCCGGTTGACTGGACCTATTTAACAAGTATTCTTCATTTTGTTTTATTATGACCATTTGAAAAGTATTTGTTTCTATTCGTTACTACAAAACGCCCGCGCCTCCATCCGCGTGAAGCGAATAATTCCGTTTATATTAAGCTCTTCCCGCGGCGGGTAATTCCCTTATTGCACCCTAAACCACATAAGTGACCTTGATGACAAATGTCAAAGCTCTAGACGCAACGATTTGAGCTGTGCGTTGATATGTCGTTTATCAGTCAGTCAGTGTCTTCTTTATATATTTAGAAGACTAGAGTATGGCTTTGTTAGCAACCACATGTCAGAGGTTAAAGTTCAGGAACATACGTAATCAATAAAGGAAGTTGAGAGATGATATCCAAGGCTGATGATATAATCGCCTGATAGTTTGATATTTTGCAATAACTGCGAGGTCAAAAGTACCTAGGTATCCGAAGTTTTCATAATTTACTATCAAAATGCATTTTCCCGAATGGTTATGATCACGGCATCTACTGACTTCACTCATGTTGAAATTTATCCCAAACAGATACTAACTTTTGATCATTGATTATTTGACTTTCCACTATTGCACTTTATTTAACTTATGCATATAACTTATTTAACTAATACATATAACAAACTACCTATAAATTATTCTATATATAAAAAATAGGCACCATTTTAAAATTAAAATTTCTTTATTTTTGAAATGGTGCATATTTTTTACAACAAAATATTTTTTTGCGACATGTCGCAAAAGTGGCGCGCTGGCTATGCTATTATTCTTGCTATGCGCGTGCGCAAGTGTATACTTACATGTTGTAACTCTATTAAATAAAATATTACTTGGTAGTTATAGGGCTTTAAAGTTGTGGTAGGCCAGGCCTTTGTTTAAGACCCATTACCTAACCCAAAGCCTCATTTAGCATGTAAAAAACAATACTTTAACATCCTCAATTTTTTTGGTTCTAAAAAGTCTACCCAAAATTAGAGCTAGATGTATCAATGAAGCAGGTCAAAGTCACTAAATGTAACTGCAAATTAAGCATGTATTTTAAAATCGCGTCAGTATTGTATTTGCGCGACACGTCAAGGACATTCGTAGAGCCAATCTTAGCTATTAGCTAATTAACTGATGTGATCATGTTTAACTTGAGCAGAGCTCAAACAAGCGGAGGCTAAATGCCAATAACAAAGACTAGTTTTAGCAGAGTCTAAATGCCAAATCTTGCAAGTGAATGCGCGCAAACAGTAAAGTTAAACATCCAAGAGGTTGTTTAAGTAAATCCCGCTTTCGATAAAGTAATCTTTAGATCTCTAACTCGCACATCACTTAGATTCAGTACAGATAGACCTAAACTACTCATTCGATTGGAAATCGATTTGTACCCGTTTGACCGATCACAGTTTTTGGAGCACCCACCGAATGTTGCCGAGACACTTGTTGAAGCCGGCAGCCATTGCTATAAAACAGAAAACGTCTGCGACTGGCAGTTCACTCGAGTTCATTTCGATTACGTCAAAACTCGGGATAATATTCGGGTGTAGTAATCGATTTATTTCGTTCTCCTATTAATAGAAGACTAATTGGTCCATAACTCGCATCTGAAACTTTGATGCGGGCAACGCGTCGTTTATAAAATATCAATGACCGATGTAAAAGATTTCACACTATGTCTAATGTGGCTTGACACTATTAAAATATAAAATCACGTCATACTTTAAACGGGATGTGCCATCAAGCGTATGTTTATAAATGTTTCGTTTCGATTGGGCTTAACAACCGGATCCGGGCGCGTCCCGCACTCGTATGCCCCGCCACAAACACTCTGAGATTTATTTCATGATGTCATCAGTTCAAGTGGATTATACGCAGGTTAAATTTATTTAGCGGTGATTTAAAAAGGCCTTTATTAGTGAAAAATTAAATAATGTTTCCACTTTTTTTTATGAACACAGTCACAAAAAATTGCAACAGATTTTATCGTTCGGGTAGTCGTAGTACGTCGTCCCACTCTGCTACACTATTCTTTTATAATAACATTTGATGTTTTTTCTAATTGAACGAAATACATAACATGCTATGTTACCTAAAATAATATATACTAAATTTATAAACTTATTAATTTGGAAGTATTGTCTATTATTACGTGTAACATTTGATTGGGCCTTGGAAATAAACATTTTTGTTTACTGTAAATTATTTACCTATAACACAAGTGACTTTCATATATAGACTATCACCGCGAAACATGAGAATTATAATCGGAAACCTCTTCAATAACATATGTAATAAAATATTCGATTTCTGTTGGGGTCAGGTTCGCCGAATAAGTCGTTTACTCTCAGTTTCATTGAGCCCGCTTAACGTTTTTTATGACGAGGACAGAAATAAGGCATGGCAACCAAAACTGGTCTCGACATCTTTAACAAAGAAATATAGACTTGAGAAAGTGTTAAAAATCGGCCAAGTGCGTGTCGGGCCACTCGCAATGTTGGTTTTCGCAATTCATATTACTTATATAATAGGTAGGTACCTATTTTAAATTGTAATTTACTTTTTCATCTTTGCAATATATACTCATAACATTTTTGAAAGAAATTACTACGACTACAATCTCTCCCATCAGACTGCGTGGGGGTTTAACGGAAAACAACAACTTACTTACGTATTGAATTTTACAGTAAAAGTACTAGAGTTATTAAAAAAAGTTTAACTGCGGAGGAACAGGAAGACGAATATTTTAGTAAATTATTAGCGTCCCTTGAGTCCTAAACATGAAGTATGTATGACCGATAAAGAGTTTGACAAAAGAATCCTTATAAAAGAACCACATATTTACAATCTGTATTTTGTTAGGACTGTTTGCCTTGACCCACCTTTGGCTAAATTGAAATGTGATTTATTTCGGGGCACATCTACACTTGAATAAGCGCATTGTTTCTTAGGTCGTCGATTCAAAAATGATCCTTAAAGTTATCAGTAGTTCGTGAGGTTATTCCGTATTACTAATCTTGAGGAATGTTGCGTGGGAGTGGGGTAGGTAGAGCGGGAGTGAGCGAGATAGAAATAACCAGGAATACGTCTGGCTTTACCCCAGTGAACTCGATCTTGTAAATTGATGTTTCTGGTTTCTTTCCGAGGGGACCGAAACCGAATTTAGTTCGGTCGAGTCGAGTATTGTTAATTAGTTATTTTTATGAGTAGGTATAAAAACGCGTGTATAGTTTAAAAAAAATTGAGAACTTTTTTTGGTGAGATTAGGAAGGCCCTTTCAGTTAGTCTCCTGCCGCGTCGTCGCCGCTAAAATTTAATAGCTAAGTATCATAAACGTGGAATATTTATACGTCTGTATAAATTAACTAAGCATTGACAAGACCGGCGCTCAAATAATTTACTGATCTTGATGTAACATAGGAACCTTTTAAAGTACTTAATTATCCTACAGGAACCTGAAGTGTTCCGATTAGGTAGTGTCTTTGCTTCTCAGGTTATTTATGAAGCGACATGTACTTAGCAGCCTTCGCTTGTCAGCGGCAGTGGTAATTAATTACTGCCCCCTCCCCCACTACCCGATTGAAGTTAACTAAGCGTAGTTCGCTTAGCTCGCTGTGTTTTGACATTCGATGGGCCACTTTGAACTATATCAGCTTTCTAACGATTACTAATTGAGTTGTGAGTGTCGAGACATCAATTGCGTTTAAGTTCTAACGTATTCGTACAAAGAAAAATGAGAAATTGATAGTTTGTCTAGTTTATGTCTTACTTGAAATGAAGAAAGAAGCCAAAATCTAGTTCATCGAATATGCCCAACGGCGTAAATACTATGCAAATTAATTTCACTATAAGTTTTTGACTTGCAACTGAGATTGAAGGAACACCCTAAGAATGTGCTTTTTATGAATAGCGACAAAAATCTAGTATTATAAAAATTGCTTTCTGACATAAAGAAATCTATATTTAGGTGGTCTCCTCTCCTACAAGACTTGTATAGATAAAGGCGAAGCAGAAGTTTGAGTTTGTTTGAATATTTATATATTTAGGTACCTATTTGGTACCTTAAGAAATATGTACTCTACGTCTGCTGCGATACATTATGTTCTATATCAGAGGCGAGCGAGTTGCAATATGTATAAAGTATCTACTAGTGCCTTTGTACGCGAGAATGGAGAAAAGTGTGCAACTGAATCCTACATCCCGAGATGCGCCTTTACCACAAAATACAGAGTGTACAGACTAAATATGTTTACATAAATATTTTACACTTTTACTCAATAGATAAAGAGAACACTTAAAGACGCTACTTTCAACTTTCATTATTCATATAAAGTACTAACGACCCGCCCCGGCGGTTTCTCACGAGTAGCATTTATAATAAATTTTATACAAACTTTCACCCCCCATTTAAGTTAGTATTATATGTTGTTGTATTTTAGTTTTAAAAAAAAAATATCTAATTTTTTTACCATATACATACCAAATTTGCAGTAATTCTTCTGTAAGACTTTATTTTGAGCCTCTAGCGAGTCGTATGTAATGCGCCCGATAATATATTCAGATCGCATTTATTCTCACAGCATAGGCACCGAAACAAGGTTTTGTTTGTGCGAGACAATCCCCCGGGCTAGAATTTCTGAAACCTTAACAGGTAAATACAACGAAACTATACGACCGTTAGAATGATTCGGGATTCAAAACATATATTGCCAGCTATGAAGATTGCCAATACCGTGTTTTATTTTCTGCGGTATTATGATCATATACAGTTGCCCAATTATGTGCCGTGTGGTTTCCGGCATTTTATAATAGGACCACATCTCTTTCCCATGGATGCAGTAAAAGGCGACTAAAGGGATTATTATATTCATATTCAGGATCATGGTAAAAAGGCGCAAGCGTACGGGCTAAGAGGTAATGTTTAAAACTGGGTAATTACAAGGCCAGGAGGATTGAAGATGGTTGTATAAAAAAATAAGAGTTCGACAAATACTTCTTTATATAAATAAAGTAAATTTATGAAATGTTACGAAACTAGACTCTAAAATTAAAAGCATAAAATACATAAAAATAATATGACTTATTTCATTTGTATCGTAAATTTTGACTGAGCACTAAGCATGCACATTGCACATTCAATTCATATTAAGTTTGGTTACGCACGAATTCATCTAAATCCGAACGCAGTTAATTAATGCTTAAAGCCGCGAGAGTTTCTGTATGTAAAATACATTTGTACACTACAGATCTTTTGAGGACTAACATCGAAGATCGAATACAAAAATAGTTCCCCTTTCCATTTGTGTCTGGTATTATAATTGAGTGGCATGGGGGCCTCTTAAGCCCGCATTCGTATTATGGAGTGCGCTTCAACCATAAATCCCTGTGCGCATTACACTGTCGTCGGACGAACGAAAGAAGTACTTTGGCCCAATATGGCCGCCAAGAAGTTAGAACTGCCAGACTTTTACACGAGGAATATTTTAGGTTCGAATTTTAAAATCTTCAATTTTGATCCAGCTCAAGTTCGTATTGGAGTTTTGATGGGTAACCTAGTTTTAAAAAGATTTTCGTTACCTACAACAAATTGTTGTAATTATGATCATATTCTGTTCCGATCACGTATTTTTTTATTGTTTAAACCATATGAAATCTATCATTTCAATGATTTTGAGTCCGACAACTTAAACGTGGTTGGTCCTTCGACCCGGACATAAGACAAATTGAATCATGTGTTTTATTTTAGTCGGATGATAAACTACCTACCGATAGACCCTTACCTACTATTTCGCTCTCAGTGAGCGTCATTGTGTTCACAGAATATAACAATCTTGGTTTTGAGAAACTGTCTCAGGTTCAACAGACTATTTGTGATCTTATCTACGGATTGCACAGAGACCGATAATGGCATTCAAATGGTTATGATTTAATAAAAAAGTTTTGTTTGTGTACAGACATGCTTTATTTTCAATTAGTAAGTATTTCATATTTTATGACACTGTACTTCGCCCAGATATATTTTTAAGTATTAATTTGAGATTAAAAAGTACAAAATAAATAAAATGTTATCCTGCAAAACAAAATGAGAATTATAGAAGGTGACTGAATAATGGAATAGCTCGTCTGAATAATAGGGTCAAACTTACAAATGCACATAGTTATCAGGCCTTGTATTTTGGGTGTGAATATAATAGTGTCTTAGCACCGATTGTTTAGATAGGATCGGCGGTTTCATCGGGAGTTATCTCTATAATTAGCAAGCTCTTAAAGATAATCCTTCCCGCTTGGCATAATAACATCAATATTGGCTTGGGCTTAAATCGGATTGGGACAGTGCTGAAATCCTACAACGTGGATTTTAAAAGGTTTCTGGTGTCGTACTCATTAGCTGCTGATGATGAAAATATTGTATTGTTAGTTCCAATAGTAATGATATTGCCGGTAAATCGATAAAGGTAAGACTTTATTTAAGCTTTCACCCGTAGCTCCGCCCGCGTTATTATACTTATTATATATATTGTCAAAAAAACTTGCACTTGTCGTTTTCCAAAATAATATTAATCTGTAATATAGTAATATTTGTACTTAATTCCATCATAATCGTTTCAGTGGTTAAACTGTGAAGAGATAACAAACGAACAACCAATCAAACTTACTTTCGTCGGGTTTAGTTGGTAACTATGGTTGGAATTAATTTGAAACGGTTGTCAGTCTTCTGACTTTAAGGATGGTAACTCTACGTTTTTCAGAAGTGTCATCATTTCTACAAGTCGTCGTTCACCATGATTGCCATTATTATTCTTTCATCTAGCTGGGAGATGGAAATCTTGAGTGGAACCGAGATCACGTATTTTTCGAAATGATAAAACTTCGACATCGCATTTTGTCATATTGATACCTTTTTTGGATGTCAGTGGTTATCACATTCTATGATTTATTTATTTATAGTCTTTAATGGATAAATGAAACCAGTTATTAAAAGAGTTGAGTTGATTAAAATATAATGCAAAAGTTATAATTGGTGAATGAGTAGCATTTAGATACCTGTTCGCGCGAGGTAGTTAAAGTTGACGTAAGTTAGTTAGAAACGAACTGATACAACGAAATAAGGAATCTGCAGATGCATAACTAGTATACAGTGCACTCTGATACTTATGAGTGGGTAGTACTTATACTTAATAAAATAATTTGCTGTGTCAAAACTTCTTTCCACTTCCACTGGAAAGTCGGACGACTCACGTTCACTGCTGATATAACGATTTTCTAATAATTTTTCCTAGTAAAAATACGCAGGGCAGGTAAAGCAGGTGAGTCAGAGCAACTATAGCGCCTGATGTTCCCTAACTATGAAACAAATGATAAAACTTTGGCCGTGTGTTGAGCACTGATCTGAAATTATTATGCCCGAAATACCTTTTGACTTGACAAAATAAAAAGAAAATTTTTTAAGACCCGAAAATTCTTCCAGTAAACCTTAATTTTTAGCTCCAATGAATTGAAAATTCAATTCTGTGCTCTCTTTATTTCGTACTTTTGATCGTTTCTTCTGGCTGCTAAGTGCTTGCTCACTCACAGTTATTTGTTACCAGTAGCGTATGTTATTTATTTATTTTAAATAACAAATAAAATATTTTTTGGAATAAAAATCAAGTTTAAGTCAAGCTTTCCTAAATTGGAATTTCAAAGTTCCCTTTAAATAAGTTGAATGAATATATTATGAACAGTTTTGTGAAACAGTCCTAATTAAGTCAGATTCATTTGTGATTCTGTTTAACTTTCAACTCGTTATGAGGTGGACAAAGTTCCAAGCGGCCTCTGTACTCGTCTAATTGGAGGACCATAGCACAATGTGACCTAAACAGTTCAAGTTTGTATAGAAAACGTTCATTCAGTCAACCGCTAGTGAGGTTGGAAAGGCGACAATATCGTTAAAGAGTGTGTGATCCGCTGACCGTATCGGTTAATGTCCGAAAATTGTCGGCAATGCGTGACGCAGGCCGACCTTCACTTCCTTACGATATTATTATTTAACTCATAAGTGGAATGAGATGCTAAGTCGACACTGTTTACGACTTTGCAATGATCGGCATGAATTTGGCTATATTGCGAATTTGGATAATAATCGTTTACAAAAGCTCTGTCTATCTCGACATTAATTGCGATTGCGAGCGTCGTCGCACATTTTGTATTTTAACATTTACTCTTTGAGTATTGTAACTTAAAAAAAATTGTTGACATTAAGATACAATTTATAGAAATATAAAGCTTTTACTTGACTTTATCAAGTGGAAGCTTTTGTTTGATATTCGCTAATTAACATTAGGCCCATTCATTTAAAAGTATGCCAAAATCGTTCAAACGTTAAACCACTAAGATGCGCGATTAAAAAGGTAGAATAAAAAGACCAGCAAATAATTTTTCACATTTATAATATTAGTATGGACACAAGTTTGGATATTGTGATAAATAAAACAGTGCCTTAACAAAATTCTAAGTGATCATTTGAAATGTTTACCTACCTATGGGTAGAAGTAGATTAATTTCGTTTTAAACTCCCAACTTGTCAAAGTTGTTGAGAAATGACAGTAATTTCACAGCTGTTTGATTTTTAATTGCTCCCAATTTCAGCGCGACTTCAGCTTAGAACTCTGGATATTTAAGACTGAAGTTCTTTTAAGTTATTTAAAGTCTGATCAGGTCAGTCACTAAACATTTCTTCACATAAAATTTGGCAATGTGATATTTTTCGCTTTTAATTTTAATACAATAAAAAAAAATATGGAATGAGATCCATTTTGTAAGCCCGACCTTCAGCGATTTTACTGCAATAAAAATATACTACATATTCCTATGTTCTAAAAATTTTTTTAAAACTATTTGTTGGGATTTTTATAAGTTTGACATTTGTCTTCGTCCAATAATAAAAAACTAAACTTGCGTCAGAATATTTTTTAATTACAAACATCATTCTCGACGCAGCAGGTGTATGCATTAGTGTCAGCGATACACCACGATCACCCAAAATGTTACGTCCCAAATTTAAAATTTTGTTGAAGGAATCAAATATCATTTAGTGATAACTTGTGCCAGAATATAAAAAAAATTGGACTCTCTCCAACAATCGATTACATTACTCAAACGTTAAAAGGAAACCGTCCTATTTCTTGCGTGCGATCTTTTAAGATCTAAAATCATTAGTATTGATTGATTTTGATGCATCTATGAGAAGTTGGCACGTAGTAAAAGAAAATACTTATAATATGTTTATTTCAAATTCATATACGTCAATCGTAAATCACATGTTTAGAAGAAAAATCTAATCTAAATAGAAGATAAATCGACACAAGAAAAAGGATTTTCATTCATGCTCGTACTCTATGTTCACAAAACTATTATACTACTAATACTAATACTGTTGGTCAGATAACTTTCTGTCTAAAAGAAACAGGAATTTTCATCGTAATGTTGTAGTAATATCAGTTATATATATATAAGCATTTGAATATATTATTCGTGTTCAGTACTGTTTATTCTTAGGTTATCTGTTTAATCAGCAAATATTTGAGACTTTATCAGTTTGCGAAAGATCACACCTACCTATATGTATATCTTGAGTGGCAGCTGTCAAAATGTCAACTTCATATCGATTTTTGACAATTTTATCAAGTCATGTATTAGGTTTAAGTGTCCTGAGTGTGTGATAGATGCTCGATACCATAAATCGGTTAAGTCAGAAAAATATTAATATTCATTTGTTGTTATATTTGATGGTGTTTATTAATGAACAAACAAAAATATCTTCTGAACATATAGAAGGTTTATTAGACACATTTAAATACTATTTAAGTTTAGGATGCTACCTGTGATCTGTGATCGTATATCGTTCATGTAGCATTAAATACCGCTCATGCTCGTCCATCCACATGGAAAACGTAGGCGTTATGTTAAAACACTTTCAGATGTAGGGAATAGCGAACATTCCTGATTCTATGGCGGCCATGTGATCCTCACATCTCATATTTTGATGCGCTCTTCTGAATTCTTTGTCCATTTTAGTGATGTATTAAGCGCGTTAAGAATTTAGTAATGTCGCTTTGGAAGCGGCACTAAATTTGGGTTTGAGTAATTTTTCGACATCGACGAATGTGTAGAAACCAAAAGGTGACAATATTGTGTTTATTTATTTATTTATACATTTATGTACATCAAGGAAAATAAGAATAAAACTTGAAATAAAGAGAAATTCAGTAAAAGGGCACACACACAATAATGAATAAAAATTTGATTAGATTTTAAACAACAGTTGTTTTGATAATCTGGAGTTCATTCGCGAACATTGACATGTTAGACTTATCTTATGTTGTCTTATAGATGTCTTCATCTACCTTCTCTCTCTGACCTGTAGATAAAAAGAAGGAGTATACCTTGCTAAAGTTCGTAAATGTTCTGTTTTGGTGTGATGACACGGTAATTCACATTTAACTTTCTAGCTACATCTCACGGTTCGTTCATTCACCGATTAACACTGAGTGGTGAGAAGCGGCCTGCATCCTTTGTTCGTCGAATCTGCTTGGCGGACGTATCAGTGTCCTGTCCATCAAGCAATGCATTCATGAGCCAATCGAAGCGTTAACTCCATAGAAACGTTAGTTGATTCATCATAAAACGCTGAGAGCAAAAGCGCTTGCTCACGGTTTGGCTTTTTTTAGTCTATGTTATTCGTATCATGATGAAATTTGTGTTAGTTTAAGAAAAAGAGTTCTGTTGTTTGCAATTCATTAAGTAATACAGGAATTACAAACAGGGAAATAGTGTCAAAATCAATAACAAGACTTAAGTACAAAAATAAATACATTATTTTTAATTAAGAAGCGTAAATAATAACTTGTTAACGATTTCAATTAACGAGTATAAAGTTCCATAGAAGTTTACCAGCAATAAATTGTCTTATCTAGTTATTTCCTTTATGCAGTCTTCTATCGTTTAATTGCCATGAAATCCCCTTTAATGCAGTTGTTCCTGAGAAATGCCGCAGGGATTTAAATACTTACTTGTTGATGTTTCTACGGATGCAGACTCCAGCCGTTCAGTCACTAAACAAAGAAATAAAATATGACTTGTACAGATAACTAGTATTTGTATGGATTATTGAACGAGGCTTAAGTTTCAAACCATTTTGAGGTTATTGCTGTATGTAAGAAACTAGCCTGCGTAAAGCGAAAATTCCTGTTAATATCTCCCCTTCCCGCGGGAAGTCTGGGAAATCATCTCATAGTGCGTCTTTAGATCACCAATGGATCATCTCAGGTCCAGTTTAACGGTTTGGCAGTGCGTTGATCAGTTAAGGGGTTGCCTGAGAAAATGGGCATTAGTACTACAATATTTGATCGTTGTTGTTGATTTATGAAATACAACATAATTTAGTTACATTGTAAAGATTAATAACGTTGAACTTTAAAAAATAATTTCTTGTCACATTATTTAATTCTCATAGCGTAAGTACCTCATATAATCACATTGCAAACGTATCGGTTAATATTAGAACAATAGTCAACCTTGCTAATGAACGTTTTCATGATCCAGCCGAGGTCGTGGGATCGACATGACTCAATGCGCTGGTGCAGAATCGCTGACATACTTCTTATAGAATTTCTAGCGTTTCTTAAATAGGTGCTAGATTTATTCAATTGCTCATCAGCTCATAGACACAGTTTAAAGAAAAATAGTTATACAAGTATCGCATCAGCTCACTTTTGTTAAGCGAGTTCAATGTCATTCCATTTGTTAGTCTGAACTTTGTTCCATCCTCAATTTAATCCTAAGTAAGTACCAGACTCGTTATAACGATACTGATATTTATATCATAACTTTGTGACACAATATAAGTATAAAGATGGTGTAATAAACAATGTTTTTGTATTATATATGATACGAGTAACAAATACCGATTCCTGATAGCCTCATAAAAATCAATTTCTTATTTTTGTAATCAAGAAACCAATTTCTTCCTGTAGGTACTTATTACTTGGTTCACTAGAACATAAAACCCAGTCTCGTCATCTTAAAGCCTGTAAAAGCAATGAAAATTGTCGACAAGCTATAAAGTAACTAAACGATACCGTCCATTGTTCATACTACGACACGGAGTCCGTATTTTACTAACAATAGTTTATTGTTTGTTGTGACTGCATCACAAGACTACAGAAATTGCCTAATCAGAATACTTTACTGACACCGTTGAACGTCATTAGGTTACACTGTAGAGCTTGTGAAGTCACGTGTAAAAACCTAACTTATATAATACAGGTTCGTGGTTATAAGTGTACCCCGGGCTCCTCTCTAAATGGGTGACGATTCAACCAGGATTGATGCCAGAAGGAATGATGACGCTGATCTTTGAACGTCAAAAAGAGTGATGAAAGCACACCATTAGAGACAAAATACCAAATAAAACGTATCTTTTATCTTGAATTGCTTTAAATGAGCGTTAATCGTGAGCTTGTTATATTGGGCTTGGAGAATCAATATTACATCAAGTCTCATGGTCCAAGATTTAGAATTGTTCGATAGGATTTAGAACTGTCTAAAATTTTATATAGCTTACCTATAGCTCCAAGTATTTTTATATATGAGTCTGTTGATGGAATCCCAAATTAAAATCCTGTTATAAATCTACAGGAAATGCTTGAGGAAGCCGGGATTGTATGCATTTAGTATCTCCATGATTAGAATATTTAAAATAGAATAGGTTGAAATATATATAATACGATTCTTTTCAAAGTGCTTGGAAGTATACATTCCATTATGGCATTAGTGTAATACCTTTTTACAAGAACTGGTGAACATTACGTCGCAATGGGTGTTAGTAACACCGTAGTGTTTTTACATTGCATTGAGATGCAATTTTGAAATGTATTTGACAGTTCTACGGCTACACAGAAAACTGCGTGCTATACAAGCCGACAACTTCTATTTATTCCTCTCTGAATAGGAGCGCTAGTACACGATGCTAGATTGGGTAAGAAAGGTACTTACACAAAGCGACTCCTGTCTGACCTACTTGCCTTGCCTATTATTTTTCCGATTTCTAAGCACATAGACCAATGCATATACTCATAAATATATATGTATATTTATAAACGTGTCACGTTAGTATCACAGGCGTCTTTCGTGTCCGCCGATGTTTCTAATACAGATGATATCACATCGCGTGTCACCACCGCATACACCGGCGGCCATGGTTAATGGGTTACGTGGAGGTAATCAGCTTTTAATGGCATTTGTTCGTTTTGCGAACACTTGCGAGATTCATTTTGCTATTATAATTTTTATTATTTTTCTGGTGAAAGCAGGTTTTGCACTATTATGTCTTCTTAATTATCACTAGCAAAAATTAAAGAAAAATATTTTATTAATTAAGGTACGTTTACATGGTTCAAAAGGACCCGTATATAATCTGTATGCGTAACATATTTTTTTTTAGTTATTGAATGATTTTCAATACACATAAGTCTTAACTAGACGGAAAATGGAAGACTACCGATAAAACAAACAGCAAAAAACATAACAGAAGATCAAATCCTCGAAGCTTCCGGATAATGAACCATCAAATTATATTGATGAATTGCGTTCCACCCCGCGTAATCGGTTTGGTTTGTCTAGGGTTGCCAGATTTCAGGCCTACCACGAACTTGGCCTTTACAATCATCGTATTCAGCATTCGTATCAGATTGCTGCGTAATTAAAAATTGCAAAAATTTTGTATATATAAATTTTAACTGCGGCGGAACAATTACAAATGTTTTCAAATTTTGTTTAGAAAATACACGCTTACATTATTCAATGTTTCTCAATCGAACAACTCATTTAAAATGTTGATATTAGCTTGAAATCCATGGTTTGATTTCAATGAGGTATTTCCAACTGCTAAACCATTTTAATAAACCTGACACAGAATAAAGTCCTTATTTTGTAGTTTAAGCGCCTGGCAACCCTCTGTAGGTACAGCTATCGTATTCCGACGGGCAACTTTTGTCGGGAATTTGTCCCGGAATGTTCCAGCGTTCTGTGACCTCTCCCGCAGGGAACTAAGACGTTAAATCCTGGTTACACCTATTGAGCCTTTGCTCACTTCGTTAATGGAAACAAATTGTCGAATAAATTGTTACAAGAAATAAACACCATTGGCGTTTACGGAAAAAGCCGCAGTAAAACTAGTTTGCTAAGTGAACTTTTGATTCGCTAAAAAAACTAGTGTTTTTCTAATTCACAACTTTATATTTCTGCAATGTAACCTAAATGAAATATTTAAAAAAGCGTTAATAATTTATTCTCGCGATTCTTCAATTAGGCAGTTCATTAAAAAACCTTTCATAAGCAGGTAATGTATTTTCAGTTAAGGGAAGTTATTCAGCAACTAAAATATTTAGGTGGAACCTAACCTTGAAATATTTGAAGAATATACAGGCAGCTTGAGTTAAATTTTCTGTAATTCATTGAAGTTATACACAGCGGTTTATTTAGGTATGTCAACTGAATTTCTCAATAATAATTTGAATAGACATTAATCATAATTAGATGTAAAGCAGGAATGGGCTTAAAGGTTTAATTTGTATCGTTGTTTCCACGACGGACCGACTCAAGTTGACTGTGCTTATTATGTCTTGTACACTTGTCATTGTAAAGTTCATAAAAATATCTTCACAAATAAGTTCATATTTATTCGCTACAATGAATGTTCTTTTGAAATAAAACTGTAGAATAATCGGAATAATTTAGGATATTCTTACTTTTTTACTTATGTTTTATGCTTTGAACAATAAGGCATATGCAGCTTAATCAAAGCAAGAGCGAACAGGCACCATTTGAGCTTGCATTTCCTACCTTAGAGTTGTTCTTGCCTACCATCAGGCAGATTGAAATAAAATGCACTCAAGTTCCCAATAAAAAAAACATTTTCTTCTATATTTAATGTTATTTTTTACTACCTTTGCAAAATCCCATGTCTGTTAATTGGGTCTGTATGAATCGTGGCAACTAAGACCTTTGTTGAGGAATGAACTCATCGCGCAAACGCTCTTACGCAAGTTAACATGACATCATCATTTATTTATTTGTTTTTATAAAGCTGATCTTGATTTATAACAACCTTCAATTACCAGCAAAAGTTTCGTAACCATAAAGTTCTCTTACCAAAGCAAAGTGCTTCATAATAGCTTTATTTGTGTGTTGGTCAGTAAGATAATTACGCACGAAAGGAAGTAGGTGGTGGAAGGATTTTGATTGATTGAAAATTGCAATATGTAGTGTAATCAATTATGCTTTCGGTGCCTGTTACCTACTCTACCTAATCAATGTCAGTGTGTTAATACCCTGGAAGGGGAGATAGGAAACACGATTGAGGGGAGCGTTTAACACCGAACCGATTGCAGGAAGCTGATACGAATCCCCGATAAACTGACTGCCTTATCACCGAAACTAATTCGGTGTAACTGAGGATTATTGAATTAGCCAAGTTTTCACTTTTCATTTGATTTCTTTTTGTATTCTTGTGGTTTCTTAAATTTTGTTTAATAAAACTATCATCACAATTTTTAACTTTAATTTTTTAGCTGTAAAGATTGTATATTATATTTAAAATATAATAGTTAAAGTTATAACAAGCTTTTAGGCATGAACATAGTCACCTTTTACAAGTACCTTGTACGTTGATGATATAATAAATATCATAAAATTTGGTAGGTATATTGCTATTCTCTTCATACATAAGTTTTTTCTTCATGGGAATAAGTAAGTCATGCTTCATCTTTGTTTAGGTAATGCAAACGTGTCGATTTAGGGAGATAAATTTTAAAATACCTATTAAAACTAGCTGTTAACCGCAGCTCCAGCTGCGTTAAAATTAAAATCCCGTTTCTCCCACTAATGTGTAAAGAGTATTTTTTTAGTTATCAGAAAAAGAGTATATCTGTCTAGTAGTTTTTGAGTTCTTTCGTTACATACAAATTATAAATATTTTCTATACATACATACATACATAAAATCACGCCTCTTTCCCGGAGGGGTAGGCAGAGACTACCTCTTTCCACTTGCCACGATCTCTGCATACTTCTTTCGCTTCGTCCACATTCATAACTCTCTTCATACAAGCTCGGCGGTTTCGGGTACTTTTGACCTGACCCTTTACCAGGACGTCCTTAATTTGATCAAGATACGTTCGTCTAGGTCTTCCCACTGCGACCTTTCCCTCCACACTCTCCTTGTATATCTGCTTAGTCAACCTGCTTTCATTCATCCTCTCCACATGACCGAACCATCTTAACATACCCTTTTCTATTCCTGTAACTACATCTTCTTTATTAAATATTTTCTTTTTATAATATTTGTATGGGTTAACCTTATACAAAACACTCTTATTTATCCTTAGTTGCGCTAGCCTTGACGCGCGGTTCCGGCCGTCTCCCGATGCATTCAGTTGCAGTCGCATGCACGGCGCCCATTGTTTATTTCAATTTGCGGCAAAACTTTCTTACGAGCAAATGTAGCGACTGCATCTATTTTATTCGAACGTTTCAGTTTAGATTATAGGAATACTTCGCCTTCGCATAAATGTGTGCATTAGTTTGAATGTTTGGGACATTGAGACCTATAAGATATTGCAGTTGATAGGATGAAACAACTATGTGTGAATTGTACCATGTTCGCGGTAATAGTTACTAGCGGGTTTAATTAAAGTGCATCACTATATTTTTTATATACTTCATTGACACAAAGTTGATTTGACGTATTGTTTGTTTGTCGTTATTGTAATATTTTCCATTCCTCACTTACATAATAAAAGTTGAACTTTACAAAATCAAACATTTCCCGCTTACATAAATTTACTGTTAAAAATTAACTGAATGCCTGAGTAAACACCAACGGAGGCTTTATAAATCTTGATGCTTATAATTATAGGCCTACTTAACACATTTCGTACCACATTAAATTTGCCAAAAATTCGTAGGAAACCCGTTTATTCAGCCTTTTAAGCTCTTAATTACATTAAAATACCGCAGTTACCGGCAAATGAAAAATAGGACGAGTCTTCGGAGGCTTACAATATTTATGTAGAAAGTTAATCCGAACTAATTGAATTAGAACCGTAGGACAATCGATAATCGAACATTCGGTAATGTCGTGGGTGAAATTGAGATAGATAGTACTCAATTAGTCTAAAGTTTGTACTTAGTACTTAGTTAATATCGCAGAGAAGTATTTCGTAGTAGGTAGTGTATCATGCCACATGAAACCTTTAAGCTTAACAATAGTTATACATGCTCAATACATAAATAAACTTGGTTGAGCTGTGTCAAACGTACCAATTTTTTCTAATAAGAGATGAGTAGAATCATGTTCTAACTACATACATATAATCACGTCTATATCCCTTGCGGGATAGACAGAGCCAACAGTCAACAGTGATAAAATATATGATGTTGTAACTTATTAAAGATATAAAAAAACATATGTTTCGGACGAAATAATTTTAAGGAAGGTATTTTTTCGTCAAATATCTTCTCAGGCGAGGTAAGAATGAAATACAATTTGAATTTTAAAATGTCCCCTATAAACTGATACCAGGCATCAACTTACTTAACACCGTCCGCAAACAATTTGTTTCCTTGATTCCTTTCGCATATAAGCACGAATGTGGACTGATATGTTGCCCCTACATCACAGACTAGGCAATGATAATACACACGGCGGTATCGAGTCGATTCACTCGTCACCGTCAGATACTAGATTTATCGAGAAAAGTATCGATGCTTCAACGTTCGTAAGTTTAATAAACTATTTTTATTTAGACTTCAAGTAGGTACCATAATCTTGGTTTAGTTTGGTTATACTTCTAGTTTACGTCAAATTTATCTTTGCTTTACCGGAGATTAGAATGATATTAAGGGTTTGGTTTTCGTTATAGTAACGTGTAGTAAAATAGTGCAACCCACACTAAATAGTGTAGGAAACACAATCTTAAATAAGCACACCAGAAACTTCATCTCGTCTATTTGGTTGGGGGTTACACAAGTAGCATATTTCCCATGCATATAATTAGTATAACCTCAACATTTATAATGTTTCAAGCGAAACTGATTAGTTTATCAGCAATTAAAATAAATCGATTATTAAATATTATTTGATACGATATTTTTCTTTCGCATATATGACTAAACGGTTTGTGTGTATTACTACGCATATAAGTTACGCCTGACTTTGTGTTTGTCTTTACTGTTAGCATATTACCGAAGTAAACATCGATAGAAAACTATCGACACTTCTAGAGGTATCCAATACATAGATTAGTTAGGCGGCCTAGAACTGGGACAGGGATTTTCAATCAATCTCACAAAAAATGTTAAACGTTTATTTATAAAATTGTTTTGTTGACCACTGAAAACTAAGATTTATGACCTATTTAATAGCTAAATGGGACCAAACCGTGTAACAACGGCCTAATATAATATAATATTGCCGCTAGGAAAAGGTAAATGCAGTTAATGTGAAAAATGCATAATGTTTATGTAGTAGAGAGCCCACTGATATTGAATTTTATAAAAAAAATTAACATAGGGTCTAATATCTGGTGAGAACCCAAAAAAAGAACATACACAAGCTTCCAATGGATCGGGCAGGTTTTTTATAACATACTTATTGTTTATTAGTTCCGAAATGAATGGAATAACTTATCAAAATCTATATTATACAATTAACGATTTGAATTTGAAATTCAAAGAAAATAGACATTGAGGTCAAACAAAATCGCTTGAATTCATTATAATTTAATGGCACACAGTGCGATAACAATGATTGGATTCAGGGGAGCAGAAACCATAAAATTGAAATGAATTTCGCTGTAATGGTTATGTGCTGCGTATAAAACACGCATTCCCAGCCGCCAAAATAATACTTGTAGTGACAACATTTAGAACACAAATTTGAAAAACTAGACATACAAAGAACGTGTCTATTTTAGAATCTTGCTTATACGTATCGCGATCCAATTTTCGGGATTAAGTTTCCGTTTCAGAGGAACAAAAATACAGTGACCCGAATATACAGTAACTGAAGTCGTTCTATGACGGATATAAATAATCAACTACCCTAAATCCATACAGTATTCTTGTCAAATAAAGTTGCTAAATTCTGCGGGATCAATTTACGACTCCTTATGACAGTGTAAGATTTCAATACACCGAATATATTTATCGTCTGCCTTGCCATATGATCACGATTTGGGATTTGTAAAAATACTACCCTTCTACGTTCTATTTCCGACTTTTCTGTATTGACTTAAAATCGGAAATCTGATGCAGTGACTGGAGAAAAATCCCGCTTATTTCTACGACTTCTCAGCGTTCGGAAATCTACCCTTCCACTATACCTTAAAGGTGCTTTATCCACTGCGGAGGAATAATATATTCAGTCCACAAAATGAATTGCGAGTGTTAGTAACTCCGAGTGAGCCTGCGAACATATTCGGAGGATCTGTTGCTCCGTTCTCTCCCTTCATTGGTTATATGTTTGAGCGAGATCGGCTTCTATTCCTAATTGTGTTCGGTTCCTTTTTGTTTGTTACCAAAGTTATGTTGTCTAAAGGAGGTTTAAAGTATATTGAAGTTCGCGATCTTGTGTCGGGTTTACTTTTCAAACCGACGTTGTAAACAATCTAATGGGGAGTTCGCACAATTTGGCTGCTTTATTGTATTTTTTTAAAGACTGAATTGGTAAATTACCGACAGATACGAAAGTAATTTTACACTCTAATGACATTAGCTGACCTAAGATTTCAGTTAACACGTGAAGGCATATAAACACCAAATCGTTGAATGCTGTTAGCACTTCACAGTCCCTTAACTTAATAGTAATTTATCAATCCTTTCAACAGGTTGTCAATCAACGATAGCGAGATAAATAACAAAGGCGGGAATTTTTATTCAAAGATTAATAAATTATGTACATTAATTTATTAATCTTTTGAATAAAAATTCAACACTTAAATCATGTCAAATTTCATCGCTTCATTATGTATTTTTTTTATTAATGTTAACCATACCGTCCCTCAAACGCTTCTCTACTCTATATAAACTTGGTGCTGTCAGGTGTTCCAAAGACCCTTTATCTGCAATCTGTTTTAAAATTGTCCAGATTAGCATTAGGCAGAACAACAAACAAGAGTAGTAACAAACGTACACAACAAACAAAACTTAATATTTATATTTTCCTAAGGACTATTTTTTCATCACTTAATATTATATGAATTCAATGTACAAGCAAAATTTTCACTGTTTTATTATATTAAGGTGGCTATTAACGATTAACCAACCACAACTTAGATAAAGATACTCTTTTGCATTTACTTTAATAGTAGAATGCATTTAGATCCTAAATCTATTGGAATTTGTGATTTACACTCGGTCGATAAGGTTTTATTTCGCGTCTTGGTATTTACCGTTGGAATTCTGGATGCAATGTGAGATGGGAGGCACGGTCGCTGTGCAATTAACGTTTTTCAGGACAGCTTGGTATTGTGACGTCACTCCATAAGATAAGATGGCTGCAAACCTCCGTTCAAAAGGCGCATTTAACGCGCGCTTTTCTGCTTTTCTATTTGAAAGTGCAGTGACTTCGGGCCGTCATTAGCCAGAGTTTTCAAGATTCATTCATTCGGGAATTATTAAATTACAAAGTTAATTTCCTGGCTGTGTCTGAATTTCTAGTTCATAATTTAAATAGATTACGAGTATATGTTGTCTAACCATATTATAGTCATGTTACTAAAAGTACCTCAAAGATCAAACTGGAAGCTTTTACAAATAGAGTTATACCTACCGAAAAAAGAGGAATGGATAGTGTGAAGGAGAACGTGAGTAGGAAATAATTGTCTGGAATTATAAAAAGTGACATACTGACATTCAGTGCCTACCCCACATAAAGCGTGATTCGGGATTCCCATACCGATTTCAACCGATCAAGATGGAAATTTTGGGGGAGGCCTTAGTAAGGCTGTGATGATGATCGATGTTCGCCGTTTTGTTGGCGGGGGATTCAAATAGACCTCCGATTTGATCAAGAGTAGTGTTTGTTTAGTCTATCCTTTTTAACGCCACTTAAACTCACGCCTCCTTTATTTGTAGGTCAATATAATATGTTTATTTGTCGCAAATCACCTTACGACTGTGATGAGACGGCAAATTGCTCATTTGTCTGCGCGACACTTGCCACTCTCGCCGAGATTCCAGACAACGAGACGGAATCACGGAAGACCGTATCTATAGGAGAAAGATGAGATGGTTGAATGTTCTTAACTTATATTACTAGACTTGGTGGTTGAGCGATTAAGATATCCGACTTAAAAGAGTCATACCCGTCTAAAGAAGCAAAAGATTGGAATTCTTCGGGACCATGAAACATTAATGACTAATTTCTACAACGGCCAATTATTTAATGTTATTTTAAGAATATTTGTTGCCCTTTTTTGACCATGGATCTTAAGGCTTTTTTTTTTCAAAATTTCACAATAGACACAAAAGTGTTATTGGTAGACTGTGGCATTAATGCAAGTATAGATATTAAAAGTACAGCTGAGGTTTACATACATTTAAAAAAAACATTAAAGTAATTTGTAAATGTACGCAGATATCTTAAAACACGTAGTCAAACACGCTAACAGAGACCTCGACCTTGAAAAGAGCCAATGAACGGATCAGAAGATAATTCAATGCAATATATTGAGAAGTCCAGTATAACGTTTATTTTATTGAATCCTGTTGAGCAGTTAAACAGTATGTAAAAAATACGACACGTTATAGATTCACATACGCATATAGCACGTTTCTATGTATATGGAACGAGATGGATAGAATCAATAGTCATATCACAATAGTAGGCCCTGAGCTAGATGGCCAAATGCTAAAATTGTGGTTCAAAGATAGTCTGGTCGTGTTAGGTTGCTAGCCCATCGCCCTACACACTTGTCTTTATGGCGTATTGGTAAGTTCACTTTATCAATTAAATAGTTGGTCTCTGCTAGACACTCCGAGGTCATCGGTCTAAAGTAATGTATACTTAGTCATTGCGTCAGTGGTGGCCAGACAAACGAATCTTGAATAATAATGTACTACGTAATTAAATTTTCCACACGCGTTCTACCACCGATTCGGAACGAATTCGGAAGGCTCTCAGCCGAATTATAGGTTATTAACTAAGTACCTGTGATGTAGTGCTAAACAGATTTTAAGCAAGGTTTTAAGCACGTAAATTTGTGTTAAGGATTTTAAGTAGTGGAAAATGAAATAGCTTTTGCCTGGAGTTCGCTTTAAAAAAGTATCCTTTTTTTGTTCTTAGATTATTAATCATACAACATTATATCAAAAGCGGTGAAAGCGTAACAAGCACACAGGCAACTTTTAAAATCAATAATAGTTAAATTGTATCCAATGTTGTTGATAAATAAATTTGACTATGATTCGGCGCTGAAATGACTATATCGAATACAGGAATGTGGAACATAAAGCCAACTCCAGGTTTCGAAGTATAATTCAAAGGTTTAAATAGCTATTACCGCCGTGGCGTGTGATTCCAGAAACTTTAGAGAAGGACCATACGCATCTTTTTTCGATGGATGTTGTAAAAGGCGACTTAGGAAATAGGCACATACATCCATTAATGTATAGTAACCCTGACCCAATAAGGGTCAAAGATTAGAAAGATCCGTTCATGTATAAACCTGACTTTTCCAATCTAGTAACATGGTCAAAAGTTGCATCCCGGGGTCTTCTCTAGAGAAGTACGGTTGTTACCGGGATTGAGTTTTCTCGCGAACAGACTAGATACCCGAGTTTACGTGGGCTTGATTACAAAAAAATCCAGAGTTTCTTTTATCATTTCAGGTAAATTCTAGCTGCTCTATTTTCATCTTGGCTTGATCAAATACAACACTGTGAGCGAAAAAATACTATTTACTTGTAAAAAAGGTGCAGTTCATACTCGCACCATAAGTTCGTAACAATTCTTTGTAAAGTTTACTGAAATAGACGAAAGAGGAAATTTGGAAATAAAATTTTGGACAAATGCTTTGTGATCTCAAGTTGCAAGTTCTAAATCTGTTACCAAAACTTCATTGAGATGGAAAGAGGGATAAAATAAAACTGAAATCGTCCACCTAAATGATTGGATATCTGAGCGTTTTTTGAGAGGGCCGAAATGTGCCGGGGCCGGCCGAGTGTAACCGTTGAGAAAACTTTTATCATGGCAACACTGGGAATTTAGAGAAGTTATTGTTATATTAAAAAAAATATACCAGAATGAAGTAATTGAATTTTACTTAACTTTATTTTGTGGCATTATTAAGTTATATTTAGTTTTAACGGCACAATATTATCTTTACATTATTAAAAAAATAACAGCAATTTAAATATTGTTATTATTGGTAAGTAATGTTGGCGATCGTTTTAGATGTGAGTTGGTTTGTGTCATCAAGTAGTACGTACTTCATTAAATAAGTATCAAATTCTAATTATTCATTCTCTAATAAACAATGTCTTACTTATTCTACTAGGCATACCTAACTTAAATAAAGCTACTACTGCTTCCAAAGCGCAAGTGTAGCCTTTTTTATTACGCATTTTTGTAAGTGATTTAGAATCCTGCGCAGTTAAACCATTGGTCATAGATTGATTCTTATTGGAAGGAGTCTTGACTGTCGGTTGCCATTCACGAGAATCGTAACTGAGGTCATGACCTTCTCTCGATGTGTTCTTAACTATCCGCGAAGCTACTTGATGTGTCTTATTGTTCTGACCGTCGTGACCTCCAAATAGACCTTCGTGGTCTCGTATGAAATATTGGTATTTTAAACTAAATGCTAGACAGAAAGTTTCGCAATTCAAGTAATAACCGTGAGACTGGCTGACTTATCAAGGTAGAGCCAAAACCACGGCTTCTTGAAACTTTGTATTGTGTAGCTTTACGTTTTACATCGACGCAAGCAATGAGAAGATATTTAAAATTTAAATACTATTAATTTTAAGGACTTATCATACCACTGAAACTGAAATGTAAAGAGGTAAATAAAAAATATGCTCTCTTTTTCTCTTTCTCTCAAATTGACACCGGATTATTTATCTGTTTGTTATTTTCTAAAAGGTAACTGGTAGCGATTACTTAGCATTAAGTTCACCTACTGTAACTTTGAGGCTCAATAAATTTTTAAATAAATATATACCCTGACTAAATTGGTATCAGTCAGACAGCAGACCGTAAAATTGTTAGTTTCTTCAATTTCAAGCATTTATATCAGCATGAGCTTTACGGAAAATATCTCAAAATGACTGGTTATAATACAATACAAAGTTTTAAGCCGTGTGGTTCGGCACAAATAGATAAAAATAATAGAACCACTCCATTTCTTCTCTCTTCCATGCTTTAACCATGGGACTAAGGGATAAGATAGGATTATAAACTTGGGATTCTTCTTAGGCGATGGGCTAGCAACCTATTTGAATCTCAGTTCTATCATTACGCAAAAACAGCTGAACGTGGCCTATCAGTCTTTTCAATATTGTTGGCTCTGTCTACCCCGCGAGGGATAAAAACGTATATGCGTGTGTTTGTCTCGTAACTAGCCGATGCAGTAAAATTTAATCGGGTATTGTTCTTTTACGGAGGATCAAATCCTTAGCAGTTTGTTACGGTTCATAAGACTGCGCCATTGTCTGTCTGGATTCGGCGGGGCCATAGAAATCCCGGAGATTCATGCAGATGTCACATTTGTTATTCAAATTGTACAGCCGTCACAAACGCACCCTGACATCAAGATGAATATGTAAAAACGATTATGGAAAACTTTTGTAATTCTAAGTATTGCTTTGTTTATGATATACTTTTTAAATTTTTGGGTTGGAAAAGGTTTTTTTTTTAATTTTTAGTGATTAAAAAATCTAAAGCAATAATTTCGGTTTTTGTTCGCCAATAAAGAAAGTGAAACGTTAACTACAAGCTTACAATTTCAAGACATCCACAAGAACAAAATTAAGAATTATCCCCTGTTCAATTTTAGATTTTATGCGTTGGGTTAAAGATTATTCTAGTACACGTTGGTACTACTAAATCAATTCTCTTGAATATAGAAGGTCCACCGAGACGTTGGAAAGATAGCGTGATAGATTGCGAAGAGTAAATTAGAGTACAATATTCAGGACTGGAGAGCGTACAGCGGAATATATTCAATTAGGTCAGGTACCATGTATTGATGGAATAATACTGAAATTGCTATTCTGGTGGAGGACGTTTGCCATTGTGTTACTAATTGATTCCGATTTTAAACAACGTTTTGCTAAAAATGTGGATGATGTAGATGTGGAAAAAGTAAAGTATGCGCCGTTGTCGGCAAATGTGACAGAAGTTGACAGTTATTTTCACCTGTAATTTGAGACATATCTTGCCCAAATCAAATATAAATTAAGATATTTATAGTATTGTATATTGCGGCTGAACTGCTATATACTTAAAAAAGTAATATTGTAGTTTATTTTTACAGTAACTGTTACCTAGCAAAATAACAGTTTGCACATAAAGCGAACGACAGCATTTGTATAATTTCCCCGTTCAACAGGACTGTAGAAAAATTTACACGACATTGGGTACGCTCAAATAAAATTATTTGAGAATTTCTCTTTGTAGTTGTCTGAAATAATTATAATTACAATAAGAACTTTATTTTAATTTGTTAGTGTTGAAAAACTAACGTCTAATGTTCTGTTAAATATGATATGAAAATAAAATTGCACGTACTAATGTGACACAAATTAATGGCAACATTGTTGGCATTTGAAAACAATCCATTGCTGCCATCTTGATGAACGGTACAACTAATGCTTACGTTAACAAAACTGCAGTTGGGTATAATTTAAATACATTAACCGGCGCCCATACCGCGTGACACAGCAATACGAACAATTTACTTTTAATTAAAGCAGCGTTTCATTGTCCATTGTGTCGACTATGTTGCGATTTCATTTTATTTGTTCGCCCGACCCTACTGAATTGACGAAGATCCTCGCTTTTTAAATGTAAATAAAATTTATGTTGCTCACTGAACACGGCTTTTAGATATATTGCGTTAGGGTTGTCGCAAATAACCTTCCTGAAGTACACTTTTCAAGGGAGAAATCTATTTGTTTTATCTTGATCTTAAAGCTTTTCATAATCGCAATTATATGTTCTTGATTTTCCATTTCTTCAGATTCTAAAAATGCTATAAAAAAATCTTTCATATTGTTAATAAACAACCCTAGAGAAGCGTCACTCTTGATATATTACGCGTGTTGCGTCGCTCTGAAGATCTCAGTGTGATTCGGCCTTTATCGGGTAGGAAAATAAAGTGCCATATTTTCTTTACACTCGACTGGTGTGGGCCGCGGGCAAGACTTATTTATACTTAGAACACTTTCTTTGAGGTACGGTTACCTTCTGTGAATCGATTTTTTAAGCTCGGAAGTTTGAAACATGTTGACTGTATTGTACAAGATTTAACATCCCAAACAGCGGATCAACCCAACAATAAAACTTCATTTCAATCCTATAAAAATCCCTAAGGATAACTTATCAAGATTGTAATCGGTAAAAAAGGTTTATTTAATAAATCCTTTATAATTTTTACTTGAGCGGAGGGCCATGCTAATGGAAAACAATCGTGTTTTATTGAACTCGTAAGGTTTGATGGGGATATAAAAGTGCTCACCTTAGGGAAGGGTCTATACCTTGACGATAATGTCTGCGGGATTCTGTACTTAAGATACCCTTTTAGGTTAGTCGCAAAAAATCAAGTCCGCTTTATTCATTCGATATAGTAATCTTCGGAGTAGCGCGTGGGTGATATACTGACATATGTATTTATCTGTTTTCAAACTAGGAAGGTTTGGTTTATGTTTTTTTTTTCCTATGTTTATCTTTATTTTGCTTTCTTTCATATCAATAACTTGTAAAAGTCCTGAATGGTGCAACTTCTACTGTTAAACCCGAAGCTGCTACAAAACCGTTCCTAAGGATTCAGGACAAATTCGTATACATTCCAAAATCCTTACAAATCAAAAGAAGTTCGTTATGCAGTATCGCACATTGATAGGTATAAGTTATCCTTAGCATCATAGTGCAGTGATACACACACGTCTATTGGCTGTTTGAAACTCATAGATATGATAGTTGCCGTTCTGCAAATACATGCTGTTTCGATCAATCATTTGGTCCATGTTCAGTTTACATAGTTGGCGATGGATGTTCCTTCCTTTGTCGCTATCAAAGTTAATTCTAGGAATATTGCGTACATAGTCAAAAAAAATATCTTAAATATTCATCAAAAAATTTAGAAAGCAGTTCCGTATGATACCAGATGAAAATCAGGTTACTTACAAATTTACTAATTTATTAAATGAGTTAACGTATGGTAATTTTTCGAAATGCACTTTATTGTAACAGAAAATCATTTCGGTAATGTATATGTTCGAAATTTAATAAAAAAAAATGCAAAATTAATGTATTGGTATTGTCATGAGTCAACACGAGTACAAAATATATTTTATCAAAACAATTGATTTATCATCAGTAACAATGGACTAGTAGTAGCTGCTTCTCGCATCGAGATGGAATAATCGATTAATAAATACAAGAATCTAAGTGGAAACTCTCAAAGAAAGAGTTTATTAGATTCTTTTAGTCAAACATAAGTCCAAAAATACTCCTAAATTTCACCAAATAACTGCGAAGTTTGAATTATTCCTCCGAGGACATTACCTGCTTTGCACGTTTTATCTGCGCCGCTTGAACGTTTTCGTCATAACTCAGTCTGGAAAATTCAATGTGGAGTTTGAAAATTCATTTGGAGCAAACTCCATCTTGCTAAGTGCAACTGTTGGTTAATTTTCGGCTGATTTGATAATGAAATGCAGTTCAGCAAACGCCGAGACGATAACGAATCCAAAATTTTCACAAGATTTACAGTTGTTTTAAAAGGAGGAATTTATGAATATATGCTTTAAAAATAAACGTGCGTTTAACGCGAACGTCGTCAACGTCCGTGGTCTATTCGGTAAGATGCCTGGTAAACGGTCAGGTTATGAATGTGGATGGAGCGAAGAAAGTATGCAGAGATCGTGGCAAGTGGAAAGATGTAGTCTCTGCCTACCCCTCCGGGGAAAGGGCGTGATTTTATGTATGTATGTTAATAGTAATTTCTATATTTCAATTAATCATTTAACCAAATGTATTTGATTACGTAAGGATTTTTTACACTTTTAATTAGAGTATTTATAAAAATATAAGTAAGCTCTTTGCTATCTTAGTGTTATCTCTAGCACAAGGTTATATGGGTTTATACTATTAAGTCTACTATATACCTACTACACATATATAGACATAACTATTAGTATGTTTATCTAATTGTGTAACTTTCCCGTTTACATAGTACATCTGTAGGTATCTCAAAAACTTCCCGGAAATTTATTACTCCCGGGCCTGTTGTACAGTGAAAGTTTGCGGGTCAAGAACCTTCGGTGTATTCCGCTTGTACCCAGGTTAGGACCGAATAGGTATTCTGTTTTATAGTGACAAAACCTGGGAGTCTATAAAACAATGTGGCTAATGTGTGTAGGTAGAATTAAATTTTTATGTTTTTACAAATAAATTTTTTGTAATAGTGCCGTGTGGTGACCGGCACTATTACAAAAAAGAATAGGACCACTCCATCTCTTTCCCATGGATGTCGTAAAAGGCGACTAAGGGATAGGCTTATAAACTTAGGATTCCTCTTTTAGGCGATGGGCTAGCAACCTGTCACTATTTGAATCTCGGTTCTATCATTAAGCCAAATAGCTGAACGTGGCCATTCAGTCTTTTCAAGACTGTTGGCTCTGTCTACCCCGCAAGGGATATAGACGTGATCATATGTATGTATGTATGTTACAAATAAATTATTCCTCATTCAAGCATTCATTAGTAAGTACCTCATTCAAACTTGACTAACATCACCAATCGCTATAAAAATCGAGCTTAATGCTATTTTAGCTTACATGATATAAGTGGTTTGAGATACTTATCTCAAACCACTTATATCATTTATCTACTTAGATCTACTTAGATATGTGAATAAAGCAAAAAAAGTATTCAGGGATCGTCGCAAGTGGAAATATGTAATCTCTGTCTATCAATAAATATTACATACGTTTTTGTCACAAAAATACCACAGTAACTTTTGAATTAATGTATTTATGACTAAACAAGCTAATGTTTGATTGTGTACTTTTATTTCTAAAATAGGAGCTAGTTAGTAGCTACAACAGGAAAATCAAACCTGGATACTGAAAACAAGCAGGAAAGTTACGGTTACAGAGTCCGGCTGAAGTTTTATTAACTAACCAATACCTATTTGAAGTTTCTTGCCGACAATCAATACTATTGAATCTTTAATACTAATTTTGAATTGCATCGCGGAAGTTGAAATTATATTATGCTCACCTACACAAGACTTGATTTGATGCAATTATAGCGAATACAAAAAAGAAAAATGGTTTTTGTTACCTATATAAGGCAATAAATAAATCGTTTTTTTTTCTTAGCTATTTTCTGTCCTACTGCTGAGCAAGAGCCACTTCTACTTCCTTCCAGATATCCCTATTGTCTTTTTATCCAATCCCCAAAACGCCCGAAGATGATCATTTGACCAGTCTGTTCTGTGAATGATTCGAGATAACAGCGACGATATTACTTGAAGATTAGCAGCCAATTATCAGCAGCACCGGAGCATTCCGGTAAATTTTTCAAAAGCGTCCAATTATTATTTATCAGTTACAGGTTTCGCCAATGGTTGAATTTTATATTTATAACACTCACACGTTAATAAAATTCTCCCCACACAATCTTCAAATATACACGCAGAAATCAAATTTTATTTCTTATTTAATTTTAATATCGTTTTATTCCTGACGGATGTCGTGGCCCAATTATATCGAAATGAAGTCAAGTAGCTGCGGTTTGATGTCGGAAATGAAATACTTTGAGAATTTTTCGAGTCATCAATTTCGTTGTTACATTTAAAAGATTTTTGTTTCAAGAGTTTTCTTGAAGATGTTCTGAGGAATACTTAAAGCATGTCAAGTGCGCATAGATTTTAATAAGAATCTTGCTCTTGGAAAATGGGAAGAATGAATGCAATAAATAAATGTATTTTTGTGTTGACAAGTCCATCAAGATTTACATAATATGCTATCAAAATTACTTGGGAATTTACAAGTTACACACAAAATAATACATTATCTTTCATTCTCCTGATGTTATCCTTAGAGGCGTTCTTTCTTGGATAGGGATTATCCCTGTGATCACAATTCTGGAGTGAATTAGGTGATTGCACTTTATTCGTTGATTTCTGTATGACCTTCAAGACCTTGCTGGAGACCTTACGCAGATTATGTTCCAGTGAGTTGATACAACATGTTTAAAATACGTTTTTCGTTTTAGATATTCAGCTTATTGTTTCTACTGTTTTATACATACATAAAATCACGCCTCTTTCCCGGAGGGGTAGGCAGAGACTACCTCTTTCCACTTGCCACGATCTCTGCATACTTCTTTAAAATTCTTTTCTTCTTTAATCTTATTTTCTACTGTTTTATATTTTGTGGTTCAGCCGAAATACGATTAAAACTAAGAATTCATCAGATAATTTCAAGCCAGGGTCTAATGCTACTCCGGTGGGTATAATACGTTACCTCGTTAATAACTAAAAGTTTGCACACGCTTTCAAAATTAGATCTCCAAAATCTTGTCACATATTTGTACTAAAACCTAAATTAGAGCTTTATTAAATTTATAAGGGACATTTCATTTATAAGTCATTCATCCTTTGGGATTCTCGAGACTTCAAATTACAAATCATTTGGCAAAATATACTCGTTTAAGAATTCATTCGATATGGTGGAACTTTTAATTGGCTTTAAACACAGCAGTAATTAAATCGGACACTGGAGTAAACATTTAAACGTGGTCCGGACCTCTGTCCATGTCACGAGATTTATTTAAAAAGTTCCCTCCCAAAAACAAAGGAATCTCTTAACTGCGAGAGAGGTAATAAAAAATGAACATTTTTCTTCGAGTTCAAATCTGATAATGAAAAAATAAACTTATTGAAGGGATCCGTGAAAAGGGCCTTGCTCCTGTAAAACTTTCGGAATGTACAGTTAGTGTGCCTATGATCCTGGAATAGTAAATGAAGTATCTTCAAAACCGTCATACTAACTTACTAAAACTTGAAATTGCTGTAAAATATCGACGGGTCAAAATTGAACTCTTAATCCCCTTCATAGTATATTCATAATAGCTTTTTCAGCTGTTGGCTAGAAATTACTGTGAAAAGATGTATGTTAATTTGTTGTCGTTGACTGGGAATTATATTGTTGCTACGTTATTGTTAGTAATTAATTTTTAAGTCTCGTTTTACGATTTCGCCAAAAGAATAAAAGTTATTGCCAGACTCTAAATACTTGTATTGTTAAACAATAGCCATATTCATACAAAAAATGTTAGTCTTTTTGTTATATAGTTAGAAGAGCAAAACCTTCAGGAGTAACATAGGCTAAGTTTTCTCTTTCTGGCAATTCCCACGACAGAGAAGCTAGTGCAATGCTATATTGATATAGGTTCATCTCTAATTTTAGTCCAAGCAATTTGATAGATACAGATAAGGTCGCAAGTCGTGTCAGCTCAGCCACTAGTTTAGCAAAGGCAATAGAGGGCTGTCTAAATATTATCTAGACACAGGCAAGGGTTGTCGCGACGGTCATTACTGCCGGGAAATAGGCACTTTTCCCCTCGTTAGTGCGGGGCCTGTGTACCAGTGGAGGCGACAACCTTGATAAATGTTGTGTTTTATTACGGAAAGTGCTTTTACATGGTTTGTTTCAGGTAGTAGTCTAACATTTAAAAAACAGGTTTCATATCGCATTTATAGACCTTAAAATTAATTAAAACGCTTGAATGAATATTTAAGCTGATTTAATTTTGAATAAACTAACTTAAATTGAATAATCAAAAGTGAATGAAAGGGAAATTAATTATTCTCGTAAAAACCGTTTGGAGATAAATAGTTATAAAATAATGCTGATAGTATTCTCCCAGTGAAAAAGACAAAGCGTGTCCGACTTCTATCCACACACACTTGATACCAATCGCTAAACGGCCTTACTAAGCTAAAATTTAACATATGGATATTTATAATGAAGTAGAAATTCACGTCTGGATTTTCAATTCATATTCAATTTCAAATTTTGGATCTGTTTACGTGAGTTCGCCCGGGTGAAAGCCAATTTGAACACAGGTTCTCTTGTACTTTGACTTGGGTTTAGTTTGCAATCGTAATTTTACATCATATCGTAAAAAATATCTATTGTATTACCTACGAGCCTATGAAGATTACTGTCTTTTTTCTTCCTCTTCTGCTTCATCATTTCATTCAATTTAAAATAACGTGCCTAGTTCGTTTAAAATTAGCACTTGTGTCGCCAAATTGAAATTGTTTTTATTTAACTCTTGATCCCCAAATATTTGGCTCGACTGCCAAGCTTTTCTAACCGCAGTTAAAACAAACCTATCTTACTTCTTTACTTTTATGTTAAAGTATATTTAGTTTCGTTTGTAGCACATACCTATGCCCTTTAAATATGCATTTTAGTGCTTCAAACTGGTTTGGTCAAAATTCAATATGGCGCACGCGGGAGTACACAATTGACATTTGCGATTTATTTTTACGAAGATTATGAACGAAATAGAGTTAGTTAAAAATAATTTACAATTTATGACTTTGATTATAGTGTGGTGTTTTTCGTCAAAGAACTTTAATTGGAAGTTGGAATATTTTTTATAATTTCTATATAGCATTAATGCTTTAGGGATAAGTACTTATTGAATGACATACATACGTTTCTCATGTTCAGTATTGTTATTTGCCGTTTCTAGTAAGATTTCAATAGATGCCATGGAATGGGAGATAGCTAATCGAAATTTGTTGAATGAAAGGAAGGGGTACATACCCCTTCCTTTCACAAATTTACAGTAGTAAAAAGTAATACCAACTACCTTATTACACACAAATATTGACAACTCCACTCGTCTCTCAGCTCTAGGTAAGCCATGCGGCGTGTGACCTTCACCTCGATCGCAGGTGAACTCGCGAGCCGCAACAGACGCACCCGTAATAACACGGGCGAGACGGCGCGCGCGCAATTCGAACCGGTTTTATTTTTTTTCTTTTAATTCTCGTGCCCGTGTTCCCCAGTTCAGCCAGGATTTTCTACTCTGGGTTGTGTCTGTACGTTTTGTTGCTTTTTATAATTAAGTATTTCAGTGCCCTATGAGATACGGTATGGTATGATCACGGATGTTGCAAAAGTAAAATCCCGTTAGAGTTTCTTTTTGTAAATTCTCACGAGGACAAATCACAACATTAGGAAACTAATAATAAATAAATAAGTACAATATATAAAATTGAAATGATTCTGTAATAAACAGATCAAAAGTCACGTGTGAATGTGCGTTATTAAAAAAGTTTCCATAATGCACCTATATATTTAATATGCAATAATAATTTAAAATAGTTTATAGGCAAATGGTCATAATAATACTGAATTTCCAACTGTATAACTACTTTCTTACTAATTTGAGTTAGTAATACTCACGTACGTTTAACATATATTTGATTCCATTTGAATTGAACCGATAAATTAATTCACGATTGACTGCAAATAGTCTAAATTAAATTATGCCCAAATGAACACATCCTTAGGGACGTATCACTAACAACATTACTGACAGCTCCAATGATTTACTGCCTTGTAATTTAGGCGTAAACACGCTGTATAGAGATCTATAGGTAGTACAATTAGTTAATAGACTTATGTACTTAATCTTTGTGTAATTAGCCTGTTTTTTAGGGTTTGGCCAAACTAGGTGGGCCCACTTACTTAGTTCGTAGTCAGTGGGAAGTTTTTTTTTGATTGGACTTTAAAATCTATAGTTTTACTTGACTTAATATATTTAATTGACTTCAGAATCGTAAACTTAAGGGTACCTCAAGCTCTGGAAAAGACAGACGTCAGTTGGATCATTATATATTTTAAGTAAAGAGAAAAGTAGGGTTACTAAAGGTTAAAAAAAAATTCTACTATGGAAGAAAAAACTTAGGATAACGAAATATAACACATCTTCAACTTCACACAACGTCAGTTAACAAATACACGACGTCACTATTACTGCGTTAAAAATAATATTGTTTTCACATAGCAGCTGTTTCTGAGACCAGCGTGACGCGGAGTGACAGTATAACTCGTCCGTAGCCAGTATCGATTTCTGGGCTGTATTTTAGCATCGTCTGGTTCTAGCAAGAGCTTCTTACCACATGGATACAAAGCTATATATAGTTACTAGCTTCAATTATGAACAAAAAAAGTGATTTGATGAACTTGCTGAAGATTAACGAGATAAGGATAGATATGATAGACAAAAAAGAGGTCAGACTTCAGTTTATCCACTGCAATTTCCTGACCTCTTGTATTGTTGTAACAAGCAAACCTGAGGTCCCATACCGGGAGGACCGTTGCTAATGGAAAAGGCGGTAGACGATGGTGGATTACTGATATCAGTAAAAAAAACCTCTAGGGAATGGAACATCTTAATAATATTAAAATATTAAAGCATATGTGGATAGGTAAAATGTTAATGACATCGATGCACTGGAAAAAGACAAGGTGGTTGACAGTGCTTAGGTGTTTAATATCAGTAAAAGAAACAAACAAACATCTCTCTAGGGTCTGGAATACCTTTAAAGATATTAAAGAATACATGGCTAGTTTAAAAGTGAATAAAATTGATGCACTGGCAATGGACAAGGTGGTTGACAGCGCTATGTCAACACGTGCCAACGGAACAGGTCGGTGTGGTTTTGTATTGTCTTGGCTAACATTTGCTTTTCTCATTTCGCATTTACATGTAGTCAATCAACAACAGCAAGTACCTGGAACATACCGGTATCTAGATGTCAATTGTCACAGAAGCTTGAAATGCGAAATTAAAAATTTACACCTTGGTTGGTTTTAAGACTGAGATATATTTTTCTGAAACGAATATTCTGATATTATCTTATTGAGGACAGAGAAATCCGACATATGTATAGTAGTGACAACAAAATAAATAACTAAATATATACGGGACAAATTACACAGATTGAGTTAGCCTCGAAGTAGGTTTGAGACTTGTGTTAAGAGATACTTACTCAACGATTCTATATTTTACAATAAATACTTATTTAGATAAACATCCAAGACGCAGGCCAATCAGAAAAAGTTCTTTTCTCATCATGCCCTGGCTGGCATTCGAACTCAGGACCTCCGGTGTCACAGACAAGCGTACTACCGCTGCGCCACAGAGGCCGTCAAATTACAGAAAATTACAACAGACTTATTAGAATTAGATATTGTCCTTTTAAATGTGAATTAGAGGATAACAATTCGATTATGCAAAGAGACTTTTATCATAATTGTAACAATGAAAACGTTAAAATATAATAATTATTGCCTACATTTATCAAAGTGTTTGACAGCCAGTTTACTTGATTGATGTAATGTAAAATGAAATATTTTTGACTGAATTTTAACTGTTTCATTCATAAATCAAACTCTTGTTTCTGACATTATTTTGGCAAACGTAAATTTTATACGGAGTATTATTGGGTTTGTCTTATTTTAGCCCAAGCCTTGTGACTAGGCCCAAAGCGGTCAGACCAACCGTAAAATTAGGTATCGTCCTAACTTATCTCCTAAAGGTTTAATATTTCACAATTCTTGCCATATAATATTTTCAGTTGTTTAATAAGTTTTTCGAAAAATCTAATTTCTTGTGTAGTTAATATTGATCAATGATTTTATTATAACACAATTTGTTTGGTGGTAATTTTTTTTACTAACCAGCTGTCTACAGTTTCTGAAAAATCTAGACTTTGATTTTATAGTGATATATTTTGCAATTAAATATTAAGCCAAGAAGTTGTAAAATCCTTTAAACAGCATCGTAAATATTTTATTATCATAGAATATTGCACAATTACACGGACTCGGCTCACACTTATATATTTGTCATTATTATTATTTCTCGGAACGACTGGATTTCTTTTAGATTAGTTACTTACTCTTCAACTATAATAAAAAAAATTTAAATGCTCCATTAACTTCTTTCGGAAGATTTAATATTTTTTGGCATGTTATTATCAGTCAAATTCAAAAAAATATATTTTTCCTATGTCCATCAATATTTATAAAATGTTTGTTATCTACACACTTTCCTAAAAATAAAAGCAGAAACTTTGAGAAACACCAGCTCCGTAAAAACTCTATGAAACGGAATGTAACATTTGTACTCCCTACACCGAAATCGCATTAGCACTACGAAATATGGAATATAGGTTAACCCTCTTGTTATTGAATTTTATATTCTGGGCTCTGTTCTATTTCGGCGGTCCTAAGGGCGGCTAAAATAGTCCCGAAGCGGAATGTTTTCAGTGTTAAAGGCGTGTTTTGGCCACCCCAGCAGTGAATGTAAACAAGATTTAAATTTTAAAGTAGGACACATGCGTGTATCGTATTAGTAAAGGAATCGTCGCGTGTTCAACTCAAAATTTTTTCGTTTAAATGACGACTTCCTCCGCCTTTTTTAATATTCCATGGCATCTGCATTATGTTTAAAATACGAATAGAGGCTAACAATTGTTCAGTGAGTTTATTAAAACAGTTCTGTTATAATATGCGTTTGTCTGACTGGGGGGTATTTTGGGTGGAATTATCTCAATTCGTTGTAGTCTGCTGAAGTCTGATATATTAAAAAAAAGTGAACGGCTTTAGGTTATCCATATTTTAAGTGTATATTCGTGTCGTTTCTATTCAGTAAGATAGTCAGACACAGTTCATTTACCTCATTTAATCTATATAATGTTCATCTAAATTCTGCATCTATTTTTTTATGAGATGGGTGAAATTATTTTCAAAGACGAATTTTACAAAATATTTTAAATAATATGCAAAGAAAGTAAGTAGTACTTTCTTTGTGAAAATAATAATAAAGTGAAAATATTTTTGGGTTTGACTAAATTATAAGTACTAACCAAGTCTACTAGCCAAGTCAAATCGGGCTGAGAAATCTTTTTATTACAAATTTAATGATTGGATCAAGTGAACACATTAAATTTTATAGATACATCATACATAAATACATAAAATCATGCCTTTTTCCCCAAGGGGTAGGCAGAGACTACATCCTTCAACTAGTCACGATTATATTTTATAGAAAGAAAAATCGAAAGAGTAATACGTGGAGAGGATAATAAATAGTTACGACGCACAGCCATCACCATTCACACTATTACTAATTTGATATCAATTTAATGTGCTTCAAGCCGCGCGCAACAAATATAGAATGCTACTAAGGAATTTATTCGTGGGAAGAAAGTATTTGTTCACACGGTTGCGTAACGTCTCATGTATGATGTTCTTGTTCGCTTATTTTACATGCTTTCTCATGATGAGAACAGCACTGTCTCTAGTGTGCCATCAGGGCATGCAGGGTGAATGTAACGATTAAAATTTCAAAGACTGCTTGTGTATGCTCGCAGACCGAAATAGAGTCCCCTCAGATTGACGCCGTAGGATCCAAACTTTGAACTCCTGCGAATGTGTACTTTAAATGTTACGTAATAAGGGTCAAGAATCTAGTCTGCAAATGTGGCGTACTTACCATACAGGAAACGAGGGGTGCTCTGTATGTTTGCGTCGTGTCGCAAGATTTGAATCGCGTATTGTGCATTTGTCTGCTTGATATAGAAATGTGATGATGTCACGTTCCATGATGTATGTGATTGAATAAAGAGGTTAAATGAGCCGTGTGATGGAGGACGGGACGTGGGCTTTCCTATCTATACGTAATACTCATAACGTAATACTCGTATATCGGCGCTGACTCATATTGTTCACACAAGAATATGCGTGTATACCTTTACAAATTTTAGACTGAGTAAATTGACATTGTAAGTAAATCTTCACCATTTTTACCGCTATTTGCCATAAGTATTCAGATTTTCAGATCAGCGCTCCCATTCCTGGCATTCCGAGACGTCACCGATGGCCGGTATCTAATAATCTCGGCCACGTAATGGCGCGTAAGCAGTCTTCTCGCCATAGCTGTCACTGCGCGCCGCCGGACATCCGCTTGCCGTGTCATTCAGAAGCGTACCTTAACAGGGCTGTGCCAACGATAAAAATCTGCGCAATATAAATCCAAGATAAATTTGCTACGAGAACTCGTATTAACGGAACTAAGGCCGCAGCAATACGATAAAAACTGCAATCTAATTCTAGCACCGCAATTTATTTCCGCCGGTAGACGTTAGATAAAGTTAGCGTTATTCCAAAAAGAACTACTCTAAACATTTGTACATACATATACATAAAATCACGCCTCTTTCCCAGAAGCGACTACGACTACTCATTTGCCTCGATCTCTGCATACTTCTTTCACTTCATTCACACCCATCCTTACTAAAAAGATTCTTAAATTGTAATCAAAACATCATCGATGTCATATTCCTGCCACAGCTAATATTCAGTCTACCAATACATGTAAGTGCCTACATATCTCGCCACCATTCCGCCATTGCCATTGAAGTCATTTGAGAGCCGGATGTCCGCCACGCGCCCCTTATTCAACGTAGGGTTGCCATTGTTCTCAAGAAGGTAAAGATATCTAATGAATATTCGGTAAGTCCTATTAAAATCATTTACTTGGATTAAATGGCGTGTGGTTAAAGTCATTTTGATGTCATTCCAAAACGAAGTAGGTCAAAAAGTAATCTTGGAAATAATTGACATAAATAGGGAACATTTCTCTCCCTGTCTCAAGCTTACATATAAATGTTTTAGAAACGACATGAAAAATTTAGTCCAACAGTCATAAATTGAGTCAGCCCTAGTAAGAGTATTACCCGCTATTCGCCATCTCGCCACACAATACCGCGACGGTTTTGTTTCGTTAAATTGAACATTTTCGTCATAACTTAAGCATTGTCTCATTGAATAAATGTTCACTTGAGATAAGAGAATTCTAATTTACCATCAAACTATGAATTTATTTGTGAAAGAACCAACCTATACAAGATTAATTAATAAAGAAATATTGTGGATAATTTCTCTACTGTTTAAACTTAACGTGAATATTGGACTCTACCTACATGGTGAATGCCAGTACTTTGTCCATAGATATGTCGCTAGTTAGTGTTATGTTAATGTATTTAACATTAAAAACAATTTGATTAATTATTTAAGCATAATACACTTCATCCATTTGAGCTCTTTAAAATAAGGTATAGCCAACTTCCGTTTACAAACTAACTAAAAAGGTGCTATTCTAAGTAATAAACATACCTATCCAAAAATGTGAAAAAAAAAGGTTGCCTTCACTGCTAAATTAAATAAAGCTCGGATTTTAATGATCTCCCAATTGGCCCGGAATCTGGCACCTAGCTAATTAGCCGCCTAATTCTAATTTTATTATCTCCGTATTAAGCAATCTGCTCCTTCACTTAATTATTTCATTTTCGTGTTTTTTGCTTTGGATGGATTTTTAAAGATGTGTTTTTAAAGGTACGTCTCGGTTATCAATTTTCTATAATAATTAAATGACAGAAAACTTCGTGCGTTTATAATTAATTTAAAAGTAAAATTAAACAGATGATTTGCAAAACATGATTTTAATCTAAATTTTTGGAAATAATTCGAAAGGTATTATGCTAACTGCGCTGTTGCGTTCTCATCCATTACTGGTTAGATAGAACCAATTGCCGCAATACAAGGCTTGATTGAATTATTTGTGTTATTATTGTTATAAACTAAACTGATACCAAATTCACAGATTATTTTTAAGATGATGATGAGCATGACAGCCACTGGTCAGTGGTGTTAATGGCGCGGCCGGATCGTCCGGTCTAAGGGCTGGTGGTGTAAATCATAAGCATTCTTTGTTATTGAAGTCTCAGGTTCAAACAATAATTTTAGTAAGCTTTGGATTCTTCATGTTGGCAATGGGTTAGCAACCTTTCAATATTAAAATCTCAATTCCATCATTAAGCCATACGCTGAACGTGGCATTTCGGTCTTTTTAATACTGTCTCTGTCTACCCCGTAAAGGATAAAGACGTGAATATATGTATGCCAGTCTGTTTGTATAATTTTATATTTTTAGGAAAATTATTATTTTGTTAAATAATATACATATAAAATAACTAACACTCTGTAGAAGTTTCTTTAACTAGTATTTTTTAATTTTATTTAAACCAGTAAGTACGAACATTTAATCAAAGCTATTAATTTCAGTAGAAACCTACAGGTTTTTATGATATTTGAAATCAGTTCTAACCCTTTAAGGGAGAAATAATCAGTTACCTTACCTATGTATATTCCTCATTCGTTACCCTTGATATGTAGGTTTGTAAAAAAATTAAAAGATTGAACTGGACAAATATTTTCATTCCAGAAGATACCATCTTATAAGTACAATAATATATATATTCTATATAACTATATAACTCTACTATACTACTTCTATATATATAACTGATTCATTTTTATATTACATATATATTATAAAATGAATCAGTTCATAAAAATACATTCGTTTCCAATTAACGTAATACACGCTAACGCTCAAGACTTACGTCATAGTCGTTCTAGCCCATCGGTTGCTTATCAACCGGCGACACGCGGCGGCCTGAGGATTTGACGCGGAGATGCGCGTCTATTATGTTGACCCTAAATTGTTAGATAAACAATTTGCTAATATCAAAGGACCTGATTTTTTTGCTATACCAGTGGTGAGGCACCACTCTATGAAAATGCTAAATGGTAATAATATATATCATATATGTGGTATATACCTATATCCGCCTCATCATTCGTCCAACAGGCGTGCATGCTTGAAAATAAATAAGCCATATTAATACTATGTAACGCCGTTTTCGTCATTTTGGAATGAGAATCTCAATGCCATCATGAAGCCATACATACGCCGAATGTACCCTTTCAGCTTTACGAGACTGTTGACTCTGTTTTCTCCGCAAGGGATATAGACGAAAGGTACAATTATGAAATATGAATATGCAATATTGGCTATTTCATCATACATACCTAAAAAATCATCCTTCTTTCCTGGAGGGGTTGGCAGAAATCTCTCTCCACTTAACACGATGCCTGCATAATCTTTTTTTTATATCCATACCATAACTCTCTTTATTTTATCTTTAAAGTGCATCTTTTCGAACCATTCTTAGTTAATTATTTACATACTTACGCTCAACCCTGTATTGCATTAAGCATATATCCCTGCACCTGTATAATACACGAATTAACAACCTTATTTCATTCTCAGCGATAAACAATGGCACAAAGTGTGCAGAATCTCGTAAATTGTCACAATAACTGTCGTTTGGCATTGAAATATCATTATACATTATGAAAGTTATGTTATTGAAATATTAACCTCCATTATTTCACATCTGCAAAATATATTTATTCAATATTACTATGTCATACAGTGTAGACCTAAGGCTGATTACAGAGGTACGCGTCTAATCAGCGCCGGCTACACGCGCGCGGTTACCTTATTACACTAGATAACTCGTAGTAGTCCCATTTCATAGTATCGCAGCTCAAACGCGCGTTTTAAAACGCGCGCCGAAACCAGCACTGCCAAAGTGCCTGTACTTTGCAACGAAACGCGATACAAGTTTCACAGCGCGCCGCCGGTCAAGCGCGTGGTTTGGTACCTATACGCTGCTCAACGGCGCGTCTTGCCGGCGTCACTCTAAAACCAGCCTTATATTTGCTGTGTGCCAAGAAGAACACATCAAAAGATGCGTCTTATTGGCAACAGAAACTGCTACTTTTCCTCGAGTTAGCACTAATGAAGTAAATAATGTGGCAACCTTTTAATAAAACGTTGAATTTACTGCATAAATAAATATTAACTGCATGTAGATGTGTAATATTATGAAACGAATTGTTGGAAAGTGAAGTCGACTGAATAAAAATTGTCGTATCGTGATGGTGTGTTGATTTATTTTTGCTCTGTTATGATTTTTCAAATACACGGATAAGAAAAAACATGTAAGAAAACTTCTGACGCAACTCTTTACTTATAGTATAAAGCAAAGTAGCTTCCCGCCTCTGCCTGTTTGTATGTATGTATGTAGCTTAGATCGTTAAAACTACACTACTGATTTATATCCAGGCTAATGATACAGAGAAAAAATTTGCATATTTGAATGTTTGTAATAAAAAACAAAAAAACAAAAAAAAATATCTGAAATCCCCGCGCAAAATACTATTATAAATGAGACAGTGAATTTGTTTTCTTTATCTTCATGCGTTATCTATTAAACCGATCTTCTTGAAATTTTGCATATATACAATTTAGTCTCAAAAAGGTCATAGAGTACTTTTTATCTTTGTAAAAAGTGCAGTTCCCGTGTTTGCGCAACCTGTATTCTTTTGTAGGTGGCGCTAAATTCTCGCGGACGAAGCTGCGACTAAAACATAGTGCATTATATTTTCAAATTGAATCTTACTGGACTTGTATTAGCTTGTAGTTAAGTAAGTAAAAGTTTGGTGACAACTACTAGTAGTTAATATTGTCTAAGGATTGAGGTATTTAAATGTGTACAGACGGCTTATCAAAAGATTATTAGCTTGCGAAAGGACGTTAGAAATCCATACGTTGTATGACAACACTGTGAGTGAGGTACATTATCTTCTTTACACACGCATAAGCTTAGTGGTTGACGTAATATACTAGTAATTCACAAATAGCTCTGCCTGCAATTCCGTTCGTTTCTAAATAGCAAATATCGAAGTGCTAATAAACACCTTTTCATATCGCATCTCAATTTTTGTAAAACAAAGTTTTACTTGCGGCGTATCTGAAAACTGAATGCCACAAGGCATGCCTGTCGAAATTTAGGACCAAACTGAGATGGATTTATTAGTATTATTTTTACTTTTAGCGCAGTGACATTTTTGGAATAGATACAGCAATCCGTCTGTGTATGATTATAATTTATTATTTTAGAGTTATTTTAAAGAACAAATATTTAAAAAATTATTGCAGTGTATAAACTTGTATTTTAGTATCCTATTTAAACACGAAAAACATAAGAACATATATGATTCCCACTGGTAACACTTTGTGCTAGTTTCATCTCACTAGCTTGAATTATGAAGTTTCTGGAAGATTGAAAATTGTAAGTTGCAACAATGGGGAGTATTTCATCCCAGTTTACCTTCGTTTCTTTCTTCGTAATAGGCTACTTCTCACAATCCCTTTGGGAAATCACTTGGAAAATATTTGGATCCGTACAGTTTTATTCGATTTGAATGATAAGATGTGAAATATTATAATTAATGTTTAAATTTGACGTGAGAAGAGATTTGAAACGAGGCACATATTTTTTATTATTCTGCTACATTGTAACTTATTCATGTAATAAATATGACTCTTTTTGTAACTAAATTCGGTTAAAGGATATATCATATATAAAATTACATATATAAAGGATATATTTTGACGGCCTCTGTGGCGCAGCGGTATTACGCTTGTCTGTGACACCGGAAGTCCCGGGTTCGAATCCCGGTCAGAGCATGATGAGAAAAGAACTTTTTCTGATTGGCCTGGGTCTTGGATGTTTATCTAATTAAGTATTTATTGTAAAAATATAGTATCGTTGAGTTAGTATCGCGTATCACAAGTTTTGAAATTACTTTGAGGCTAACTCAATCAGTGTAATTTGTCCCGTATATATTTATTTATATTTATCAGGTATATATAAAAAATTAAACTATTTTTAACAAACTTTTGCCTGCGGTTTCGTTCGTGTGACTGTAGTTTACTGTAGTAGTTTTTTCGTGCAAGAGACAAACATACAATATTTCATATTTATAATATCACTAGATATTACTTTAGATTTCTTTGTGATATCATTTACAATTTGTCAAATTTTAAACGGTTTCAATTTATTGTATTCATTGTTTTCTTTTCCTTACAGGTAAAAAGTCTAAACGGTGATGACAGAGGCTCTTTCAGTGTGAGTAATCGTTTCTCCAATCAATTAATCATCTCAAAGGCAATCGACTGTCGAGACAAAACCGCTGAATTCCCGCATACAAAACGAAGATCCATAATTCATTTTGAACCTAATATGAACCTCAATCTATTATCTCTTAAACGATTTCGCACTGAATGAATATTCATTTAGGAGTAATACCAGCCCAAAATGGCATTACGTGAAAAAAAATACGCTTTTCTCTCGGATCGAGGAAACTCATTTAAATTTTTGATTGTGTAGAAAGGCTAGGGGAGGGCCCAAATAGCAGCGTAATCGAAAGGTCAATAATTTGTGTTTTTTTGCTCAGACATTCCAATTGTCTAATTCATCGTAAAACTTCTTTGAGTTGCTGTCACAAAGACACGAGGCAATTAATTAGTTTTGCCAGGGTTTGTCTATTGGAAGAGGACCTAAATCTATTAAGTCTTAGACTTTATTTTTATTTAGTATTTATTTTAAATTTGCAGAAATAAAATATTTTTTTCCACGAGAACATTATTATATCCCAACAAGTCCTTGTTCAAACATTTGACGTGAGTGCTCACGTCGGCAAACGGAAGACGAATGACCGCATCTCACAAAAAGGTCTGTTTTGTGTCATTAGTGCGGGTAGATTGTAACGAGCAAAACTTTGTATGGGTGTGTCCAGTGACATCATAGAAATAGACAGCATGAATTAGGGAAACATTCAGCGCAATAGGATTCGGGAAAAAACATTGAGTACAAATGGAGTAAGTGATCAATTTCCAAGCGTTTCAAATCCTATTGGTCTTTCTTTCGCGATAGTGTATTTTTCATTTTTTAACCTTTATGCCATACCAATATGATGCCAGACTAAAACAATGTTGTCTTTAGTCTGATACTTCCCAAGAACCCTTTTGAACAAGTCTTCGTACTGCACAAGTCGTCTTTCTGGAGAGGAGAAATTCCGAAATGTAGTCGGTAAGTCAAGCTTAACAGCGGCTACGTCAAGTTAACAAGGGTACATTCTGTGCACACGAAATATGTGTTATCTACTTTAAAAGATGGTCTCCGTTATGCTCGGAACATTCTTCATATCGTGCCCCATTGCTCCGTAAGGGTTCCGTCCTGTTACGGGCGTCCCTTTTCATTATCTCGCTATATAGCCGATTCGCAACTATCTTTGATGTCAAAACCGCAATAAACCGGTTGAATTGAATTTTATAGCTCTTTATGAAATGTGTGTAAACACAGATAATATATTTCATTGGTATTTTATATCTTTAGGTGGGGTTTGGATAAAATGTTTCCTCTAAATTTATCTTACTTTGCAATCATTTGGGTTATATTTTTACTAGCTTGCGCCTGCAGCTCCGCCCGCGTTAAAATTTTAAATTCTCTTTTTTCTATTCCTGATGAATTTACTTATCCACTTCCAATGTCTAATATTTTTACCAAGATTTATTAAAATCAGTCCGTGTGTTAACTGTGAAGAAAAAATATAGCACTTATTATTAATACAAAATCTAGTAATCTAGCTTTTACCGCAGCTTCGCTCGCGCAAATTTAGCGCCACCTTTAAAAGTATTTTCGCAAATCCCACGGGAACTTAAGTTTTAACCGGGATGAAAATTACCTTATGTTTTTCTCCAAAATCTTAATTATATAATCGCATCATTTCAAGATCGATGTAGTAGATAACTCATGAAGAGACCACAAACGAACAAACTTACTTTGGCATTTATAATATTAGTTGGGGTTTGGAAAAAAATAAACTTTTTTTTTACTTTTGCATTTACACTTCAAGATTTATGTTTCTTATCCAAAAAATTTAAATGTTCAAAGGTATAAAAAGCTACTCTAAATCACAACGTTTACTTCTAACGTCATAGTTTTGTAATACACACGCGCAAAGACTTGATAGAATCAATCGAGTCCAAACTCTTGGCCGTGTGGAGTAGGGGAGACCAATTGTTCAATTGATCACGTATCAACGCAACGACGAGTTGCGGGCTGAATGAGATGTTACACTCAGTGGCGCAGAATCTTGGCCAGTGATAATATCTGTCTACTCATTAAAATGCGAATATTTGTAAGAACGTCACTTAAAAACGAATGAACAGATTTTCATAAAACTTTGTAAAGGTTTAGGTGGACGAAGTTGCGGGCAACAGGTAAAACGAATATATACTTTACATCGCTAGGTAAAAAATATTTTCCGTGAGTAAAGTGCACGCTAACTTATGCATTACTTCTCATCGCTTATTAATTAGTTCCTAACATACCTAAGTATTCGTATATTTTTTGGTGAAAACGGAACATAAACGGTTAACGATTATTTTTAATTCAGCATCTTACATCAATTTTATCAACAAAGTTTTACTCACTCGTTTTGTATTGCTAAGAGCTTTATAAAATAATTTAAGACATCGCTCGCTGTGATGTGTATTATAAAATGGTCTGGGTATAATTTACACAGTCTGCTTGTTTGAAATTAGGACTATTTCACGTAGCTTTGGCACACTTAATATTAATTTAAAAAAAGACAAATCTTCCACTTAGCGTTTACTCTCTTCAATCTTCACTAAATACGGCGAGAATAACATTTAAGGAAAAAATTTTCGTTGAAAGCAAATGACATAATTGAAAAACAGTAACGGAGTAGAAAAGGGACTGTCGGATATAATTCTCTAGGCTGGAAGGTCATAGACCGGCCCTTTGGGTCATACATCACAAGCGGTTAGGAATCACAATATGGAGTTTACAGACACTCAAATTTTATGACCCATTTTAAAAATATATTAATTACCCTTTAAAAAATAGCGCTATACTTTTTCGCTTCTCTCACACAGTGTAAAAGTATTATAGCAACTTGGGAATAATTAAGAGAAAAATACGATTTATAAAATAAACATATATTGGTTGCTATTTTAACAAAAAAACTAACTTAAAATATATTGAATGAAAAAATGTGACAAGAAACAAAAACGCAACGAAATTCATAGAATCCGCGATTTCAAAATGCCGGGCGCTAGATATTCCATTAAGGACAGGACCGTATCTAGGGGCCGGACTCAGCAGAAACTAAAATACAAAATAATTTACAAATATTAAAAATCTTTAAATATTAACAATAGTACAAATTTTATAATACCCGCTACAGTATATTCAGGGAAAGGCTTAACTTAAGATTCTTTAGGTGTTGGCCTTACTAAGCTTAAGACATCTAAATTATTTTGTTTGTGTTAGTTTTTGGATAGTTTGTATTAATTTTAGGGTTTAGAGCAATTTTTTTTAGTAAATATTATTTTTCTGGGTTTACAGGTAGTGTTTGTTCCGTTAATTTTTCTGGGTTTAGATCTTCTTTTTGGTTCATATTTATTTTTTTCTGAGTTCAGTTCGATGTCAAACATCATCGCCCAGTAATATGTTCTTGAAAAGGTAAGCTTTGTTTACTTATGAGTATGGGTATGCATTTCTGTTTTTTCTTTATTTTGTAGTTTGGGCAAGGAAACCCAAATGACAAATGATCCTCTAACGGGGACATTAAAAAAAATATTTTGTTTACGTAAGTACATACGTATGCATTGTTTTATTCTGTTTTAGATCAAAATTACGTTTTGTTTTAGCTGGTCCAAAACTGGTGTTCACTCAAAATTTTTAAAAATGTCTTCGTGTTAATCTTGAAAATATTATTATATCAGATTTTTTCGACTCTTACTTCTTAAATTTTTTATAAATTATATATTTGAGGCTGCTTATTATGTGATTATATTTGAATTAGATGGCACTAACATAGCACAAAAAGCCTTAAGCTTAAAATTTAATGTGTAAACAAAACAGTTCCAAAATTTGCAAATGCTTACTAACGTAATTTGTTAGTGTTAATAAATTGAATCAGTGTGTGGGGATATCTAGTTCACGCACCAAGTATGCAGACAGGGAATGTGCAATACCTAAATACAGTACATTTGGGTCTGACATTCCTGCCACTATAATGTTCAAGTATTTTTTGTCTTACTGTTCTACTCATATGACCATTTAATACTATTCGTTCTACACTAGTTCTATGATGAAACTACTGATAATGATTTGATTTCAAATGGACCTCTTAATAATGTATAAGTATTTATGAACACATCACACTGCTCCAATATTCATCTCTCCTGTCATACATACTGGAAGAGTTTCTATTGAAATAAGTAGCACCATAAACATAAACATTGTCTCCCCTTTAGAGTGCTAAGACAAACAGACATGACATGAGCCACACTCAATATTATGACTACTAAAATGAAAGTAATAACAACTAAGAACAATTAGTCTTCTCAGATGGTTACACTGAGGAAGTGACAAATGTCTGGTGTCATTATCACGATGCGTGTAGCAGATAATAGTGGACACTGAATTGATCAATTCGCAACCAATTATATTTAGAAATGATAGGAGATGGCTTTGATCCTTGTAGCAATTAGTTATTTTACCTACTGTTAATTATTGCTGTAATGTTTCTTAGTATAAATCTGTATTTCTATATACTAAGAAAAATGCAATTGCTTGCCACCTGAATTCAAAAGAAAGCAAAATAAATATACAAAATTTCGTCACTAACCCATACAGATGAACATTGTCTTTCAGTCTTTTCGAGGCTGTTGGCTCTCTCTATCCCACAAGGGATAAAGACGTAGTTATATGTATGTATGTAAATTTAACCACAAACGTATGTTTTCTAAAAGTAATGAATTGGTACGAGGAAACGCAGTGCGTCCCTAGCGAACGGCGCGAGGTCGAATCCATTGCTCTCAATTACTGCCTTAGAAACCAATTGAGAACGACAGAGCGTGATATTACCGACTTTGAATAATAAGCGGAAATTCACTGCTTATGTTAGTGTGGTTTGCATAATGTATCTACTTGTAAATTGAGCAGTTTATTATCCACTGAAAAGCAAGTGGAAGAGTTAACTTTTTATCGCTTTTGTGATTGTCGCACTTAAACGTAAGAAGGACCATATGGAAAATATATATATGTAACACATACAACATCACGCCTATTTCTCACATGGGTAGATAGGCTCTAAGTATCTAGTGGGACAGACGGAACCAATGTGTTGTCCCATAGTGAGTCGATTTTTTTCACTTGCTAATTCATGCTTATAACCTAAAATAAAACTAAAATATCGTTTAGGTATAGGTAATAATCGTCACATTTCAGTAACTTCGTGAATTTAGACATTTTATTGCCGTGTTTTAGTACTGTTTTCCGAGACATGATAGAATTTAATGTGTTAAGATTTGATATGAGAATTAAATAATAACAAAAAGAAATAAATCAGTTGCAATGACACACACATAAATGATTCTGTAACGTCTTTGGTTATTAGTTGTATAAATTTTTTTACATTTCAAAAGCATTATCATTTCCTTACTGTCATTTGCATTACACACTTAAAGTATATTTTTATGTTAAGTGATTTTAATGGATGGGTGGGTGTAAAGCGTGATGGATATGAAAAGGTGCTTGGTGCGTTTGGTGACGAAAAGGTGAATGATAATGGAAGAAGTGTATTAGAAATTTGTCTAGAGTGGGATCTTTTTGTGTCGAACTCAATGTTTCAACATAAAGAGATCCACACCTACACAAGAGTGGAAGGTATTTTAAAAAGTATGATAGACTTTGTGATTGTAGATGAAAGATTGAAGAACAAAGTGCTGGATACCCGTGCATATCGCGGTGCTGGCATTGACTCGGACCATTTACTGGTGATATCCCGGATAAGGGGTATCTTCAATCGCTGGCGGCACAGGGTAAGGGAGCAAACCAGCGCTTTGGAAAGAGTAAAAGTAGAAAATTTGCAAGATATGGATGTAGGTAAGAAGTATATTAATAGACTGAAGGATGAATTTGAAGATTTAGAGGAAATGAGCGATATTGAAGATGGATGGAAGGAATTTAAAGAAAGAATTGTGAAAGTAGCTGTTGAAGTGTGTGGTGTAAGTAGAAGAAGGAAAGGAAAAAATCACAAAAATGCGTGGATGAGTAAAGATGTGCAAGAACTTGTGCGATTAAAGAAGAAAGCATGGCTGGATTTGTTAGCAGCAAAAGCTAACTTAAGAATGCAAGAGGTTATAGATGAAGATGTGAATGAAGCACGTAAGGAATATAAGAAAATGAAAGATTTGGTTAAGAAAGCTGTGATTAGAAAGAAAGAAGAGTATAAAGAGGATTTTGATAAAAGGCTATCAGAAGACTTTCAGTCAAATCTGAAAGTATTCTGGAAATCCGTAAGGTCAGCCCGAGGAAATACTATAACCAGAGAGCTGACTAGGATCAGATGCCAGGATGGTAGCGTTGTGAAAGGAGAAGAATGTGTACTAAAGATATGGAAGGACTATTTTGAAAGTTTATTTGAAAAAAAGGAAGGAAATAAGAAAGATTTCTGCTATAGCGAAGAAAAAGAGAATGAGATGGAAGGCGAAATTGAAATGTTCGAAATTGTGGAAGCACTTAAGAGTATGAAAGCGGGAAAGGCTGCTGGGTGTGATAGAGTGTCGGTCGAGATGCTTAAAGCAGGAAAAGGCGTAGTAGCTAGTCAGTTGTACTGCCTTTTCAATTTGTGTTGGAGAAGCGGCCGAATACCAAAAGATTGGTGTAAGGCTGTTATCGTGCCACTTTACAAAGGAAAAGGGTCACAGCTGGACTGCAAAAATTATCGTGGTATAAGCCTGCTTAGCGTCGTCGGCAAACTGTATGCTAAGGTATTGATTAATAGAGTCAGGAATGAAACTGATGACAAAATATGGGATGCTCAAGCGGGATTTCGAAAGGGAATGGGATGTACTGATCAGGTCTTTTCCTTGCGGTGCATAGCCGAAAAGTTTTTGGCCAAGAGTCAAAAAGTCTATTGCACATTCGTGGATCTGGAAAAGGCCTATGACAGAGTTGAGAGGAATGAATTGTGGTCAGCACTTTCTATGCATGGGGTGAGCAGTCTCTTAATACGAGCACTGAAATCCTTATATGAGGATTCGAGTGCTTGTGTCAGGATAAACGGAGCGCACACTGAGTGGTTTAAGATTGAGAAAGGCGTTAGGCAAGGATGTGTTGCGTCACCGTGGCTGTTCAACCTATTTATGGATAGCTGTTTGACAGATTTGCAAGAGTCTAAAAGTGGATTAAGGATGAATGAGTTACTCGTCAAATGTCTGCTCTATGCCGACGATCAGGTTATACTGGCGTCATCAGCGGAGGAGTTACAGGAGATGGTAAACTGTATGCATGAAGCTTTAAAAGAGAAAGGAATGAAAGTGAACGTAAGTAAAACTAAAACACTGGTTTTTGAAATGGAGAAAGAAATGACAGCATGTAATATTTTGATTGGAGGAGAAAAAGTGGAGCAAGTGAAAGAGTTTGTATATCTAGGATCAAAGTTTACATCAGATGGCAAGTATGATAGTGATATTGAAAGGAGAGTGAACGCGGGGAACATGGTGAATGGAGCTTTGCATGCCTTTATGAGCAGTCAGAAACTATCCAAAAAGGCTCGACTGGCTGTGCACAGGGGCGTATTGGTCCCGACATTAATGTATGGGAGTGAAAGTTGGGTATGGCAAAAGAAGCATGAAAGCAGAATAAATGCAGTGGAAATGAGAGCGATAAGGAGTATGATGGGTGTGAAATTGAGTGACAGGATAAGGAACAGCGTGATAAGGGAATGTTGTGATGTGAAAGAAGATGTAGTTACAGGAATAGAAAAGGGTATGTTAAGATGGTTCGGTCATGTGGAGAGGATGAATGAAAGCAGGTTGACTAAGCAGATATACAAGGAGAGTGTGGAGGGAAAGGTCGGAGTGGGAAGACCTAGACGAACGTATCTTGATCAAATTAAGGACGTCCTGGTAAAGGGTCAGGTCAAAAGTACCCGAAACCGCCGAGCTTGTATGAAGAGAGTTATGAATGTGGACGAAGCGAAAGAAGTATGCAGAGATCGTGGCAAGTGGAAAGAGGTAGTCTCTGCCTACCCCTCCGGGAAAGAGGCGTGATTTTATGTATGTATGTATGTATATTTTTATACCCCACATTCCTTTGGAGTAAACATTCAACCCCTCGGACCGAAAACAGAAGTAACTGTTTTCCCTAAGGTAATTTTATGGTGTACAGTCACATCATTCAGCCATTTCCAGCCATACTTAATGGACTAGGTTAGAAGTTTCAAACTTAAGCGTCAATTATATCAATACATTTTTTGTTTGAAATCACGATATTATGATTATGATTTAGAAGGAGAAGAAATGTTATTTCGGATAATACAATAAGGTGTTGGCGTAACATTAAAGAGTCCTAAATCTCTACATCGATTTCTAGTAAAAACAAATTATATCACATAAATTACACGTTACTCCCATTTAAACACCTTAACAGTTGGGCATGAGTTGATGTGCAAACAATAAGGACGCCGAATCGGAGTTTCACCAACTTTGATTGCGTTTATTGTGCTGTACGATCAAATTCGAAGCCTTGTCACGGCACTAGAAATTATGGCTCAATTTAATTATAGTGTTTAGTTTTTTTTAATGTTTTTTCTATAACTTCTCTTCCTTTTCCGTGCACTCCTTACTTGTTGTGTTGTGCCCTTACCTGATATGCGCCCGAGATCGCCCAGTTTTTATAATCTTATCTTGCATTATGTAAAAATTTCCTCATCTGCCTGATGGCGTTGCCGACTTCAATGATTCCTATTTGCCAAGACCAATATGTCTCAAATGCTTTAGTGTGCAGTTGATAGGACTAACAGGACACTACAGTTGGTGCAATATATGTAGTCTGAAGAGGAACATTATTTATATCGCTTTGAGACAGTAATAACAGACTGCTTTATTATCTTTTTCGAATATAACTATCTAAAGCTACTTTGTTATATACATACATAGATGAAAATTAACAACTCTTTATCTCTCTGTCCTCATTATGATGGGAGGCTAGGCCTTTGGTGGTCAAAAGCTATAATTTCGTTTCGCTTTTTATGGCCAGTACAATAATAATTCAAAATTTACGACAAAGGAAAATATTTAAAAGGATCTTTAAAAATAGTGGCACGTACAGAAAAGGCAGGAAATATTAGAGGTCGTATCCTGGGAGGGAATCAATTGAAACATGTGGACCAATAAGTGTTAACCGGGGAACGATTCCTTCTACTGTTGTCGCTCGGCGGCCCACTCTGGCGGCGCGCGGGCAGAATCTCAATCAGCTAGCCCATTGATTCCTGAACAATCCATACGCTTCGTTATACTTAATTTTATCAAAAATGTTCACAAATGATTCGGTATTGTTTTTGAAAACAACTCAACAAGTTGCTCATTGAGTGCGTAACTTTGTAGGCAATTTCTTTGATGACACTTATTTTTAATGAGTTTAAATGTTCTCATTATATTTAAATATGCGACGTATGTATGTCACAAAGTGAACCAAATCAAATCACTTAAATATCTAAACTCCAACCTATCTTTTTAAATATAATTATATTTTATATGTACAAAGTAAACTTAGCGAATTGGTTGTCTTGTCACAGAGGACTAACGACTAGTCAATAAATAGTAAGAGGTCTTCCGTCGCAGGTAGTTAAAAAGTTATGTTATCTATAAACATTCATTTTAAGTACAAAAACATCGTCCTGATCTTGGCTTCGAGAACGCTGACTGAAACACGTGGTACGATATTGCATTTCTTTAAAACCTAACTGGAGTGGAGCTAACCAATTTCAGAAAACCCTCAGCCTTTTACTAAAAGCTGAATTTTATTCCGAGTTTGAAGTGGTTGCTCACTTATATTGACGTTAAAGTATTTAGTATTTGCTAGCTTTCCTTGGAAACATGGCTATAATCTTGTGCTTTTATCGAATTTTTATTCAATCATTAGTCACACTTACTTATTTATACAAATAACTACATATATGTATTTATTTGCTCTTAATAACAATATGTATTGATATGATCATCGCAAGGTTGAGAAAAATAACTTCCGATACATATATAAGACAAAATTAATAGTTTCTTAAATACAAAGAAACTTTAGTTTGAGTATAGCTAGTTCATATTTGTGATTTTTTATCATACATCACACATCTCGTTTTACGAGATACGATTTACCGCGTTTAGCTGGACAGCTTAACTTAACTTGATCGTCTCATAATTCGACGATCGAGAAGATCTTCGACGGACTTCTTTTTTTTTTATTATTTTACCAAAGCAATATTTTTTTTCTAGATTACGTCAGCTTTAATGATTAATGAGTGTCGTGAAGCCTTACTGCATTAAGCTAATAACATTAGGGTCGACAACATCCGCGTGATTATGCGTTGGTCATCGCCTTTTTATAGACGACATGTTGATCTAATGTATGTATGTCATTGATATTGTATTTTAATGTTTTTGTTTCAAAAACTTCGCAAATGAAGTTTTATTATCTGGCAAGTCCCGTGAAGTGTGAACACAGGCTGGTATCGTAAATAAAATCGATCTTAATGTTATTTTAATGACTCATGATGTGATGTTTCTCAGGTAATTATTTTCGAGGTTTGCTATTTGTGTCTTGTTAAATTGTTTGAATCGATTTCACTGCATTCACTCTAACCTATTTTTAAACACTTTGAATCGATGCATCTTTTTTTCTGTTTTTTCTGTAGTTATTCATGTTACACGTCTGGGATACGGGTTATAATTAAGTGGATGTGGATTATCTGTAAAGTCGCTAGCTGCGACTGATACTGCTTACATTATGTAGTCCCCTTCTGAGTATTCTTGTTATCCGAATCAGTTCCAAATTTTTCATCAAAAGTTCTTTTCAACACATGCGTGCCATTCTCTGCGGCCTAATAAAATAAATAATAAAGGATTCAAAACTTGAATACTTTTTTCTTGGTAGACTTTTATAATCTGCGCCGGAAGGCAAGCAACTAGTACCCACATGCTTTTATTTTTCTGCAAAGGTATTGATTTGAAAATCGATACCCAGGAACCAGTATTCATTACATTTATGAGACTACAAATACATATTGTTGGTTAGGCGCGTCCGATATTAATCAATTGGGAGCATCCTGACGTTACGAGCCATAACGCGGCGTGCGGTCACTTGACCGGTTACGACCCTCCTATTGGATGGTTTTAACATACATCAGTTATTTAATACTAAATATGTTTGTAGGATTCCTTTCATGTTGTTCATTTTTAATGTACACTTTGTATCGATGAAATGAGGTTCTCGAGTCAAAGGGCAGAAATGGTAAAATGGTTTAAAGGTTTGCAAGTCAACCGTGACGAAAGGACTACATACATATAGTCACGTCTATATCCCTTGCGGAGTAGACAGAGCCAACAGTCTTAAAAAGACCAACAGGCCGCGTTTAGCTGTTTGGCTTAATAATAGAATTGAGATGCAAATAGTGACAGGTTGCTAGCCCATCCCCTAAAAAAAGAATCCTATGTTTGTAAGGCTTTCCCTTAGTCGCCTTTTACGACATCAATGGGATAGAGATGGAGTGGTCCTATTCCAAGTGGCCAAGCTGAGGACGTCGGTGGTCGAACGGTTAAGGTGTCCAAAAAAACGTGACTCAATGAGTACTGTGGCACCCATGTGGCCTACTGCGGCCTAGTAAGAATAACTCTTTATCTAAGTTTTTTACATCAATTACTTTGATTGCTAACCGATGCTCTTTTTGTGAGGGAAAACATCTCGAGGGAACCTGTACAGTAAATTCTGGTTACTGGATGTGTTAACATGCTCCAATATGTAAGGTTTCAATTAACTGAGGTTTGAGAGCTCAGATAGGAGTCGTTTCGTGTACAAACCACATACCCATTCCTGGATCGTGGATGACCACGCAAGTGAGCATAACAACCAAATGCCAGAAAGATTATAATAGGCCAACCAAATTATGGTAAACCTCTTACTGAATGTTAATAAAGGTCGAATACCTTTTCATTCATAATAATCATAGACAATTGGAATCAATAATGACCGCTCCAATCTGTGCCATTAGTTTGGAAACGGGTCTATTGAATCGTTTGAGAGAATTTATTGCTGTTGATTACAGCTCGCATATGTATCAATTGTTAGTGTATTAATGTTAATAAACCGAGTGGAAAAGGGGAGGAGTGAAGACGACATAGATTGGTTACACAATAGAATCAATATTGTCTTGCTTGTTTGGTTTAATTTAGGTACTAATATCGACGAGAGACGTTATGCCTCACGGGGTTGTTAGAGCTAATTCTGATGACAACACCACACTCAGCAAGACTACTGAATTGCAGAGGACGACGATATGTAATAGACGTTTGTATGTAATGTTTGGAAATTTCCTAAACAAGAGACGTAAAACATCAAAGAACATAGGTACAATGGCTAGAATTTTGGACCTAGAATAATATAAAACACTAGCTGTCCCAGCAAACGTTGTCTTGCCATATAAATATTTTTTAAGTAAAGGGTGGACAACCCTTATCACTAAGGGTATGAAAATAGATGTTGGCCGGTTCTCAGACTTACTCAATATGCTCACAAAATTTCATGACAATCGGTCAAGCCGTTTCGGAGGAATACGAAACGAACATTGTGACACGAGAATTTTATATATAAGACTAGCTGTCACAGCAAACGTTGTTTTGATCTCGATAAAAACGAGTCGTTTATTATTTTATTGTAATTTATATGAATGACTGATCTGAGAAGCTTGTAGTAAAATTGGCCTTTTCTTCAATTTATTTTTTTATTTATTCTTTAATGTAACAATTACAAATTGTAAAGTGTAATGCTCATTGCATTATCTAACAGTCTACCATCGGGTTAAATGTTTAATCCATATATATATATCTCATGCTAATAGTTCAATAGAATTCCTCGTCTATAAAATTAGAAATGGTTAAAGCTCATAATGAATATAATATTGAAACAGTGGGTGATTGATGGCAGTAATTAATTCACCACTTGACTTTCGCGTGGCAAGCTGTGATTATGATTTTGAACCGCTATAGACAGAAAATATAGTTGTCACATTTAAAGCTAAAGTAGCCGGTGATTATTAGATGATTCTTTTTTTGGTTTTCCGTTTAAATTATAGGAATCTGTCATCCCAACTTATAAATGCTTTTGCATTTATAATATAAGTGGGGATGACAGCTTACTTAACATATTACTTTTGTAAGTGTGATTGTTTTTTGAGAAAACATCTCAACAAGCGATATCTACTGAACCAATCTTCTTGAAATTTTGCCCGTATATATATAATTAAAAGTCTGTTGAAGGACAAGTACTTTTCATTTCAGTGAAAACTATAGTACCCGTGGAATTAGCTAAAAACCTGTATTATTTTGTAGGTGGAGCAGAAATCGCATGGGCGAAATTGTGAGTAAAAGAAAAAAATGGTTTCATATAACATACTCAATATTACCACGTCTATACCTTGCGGGGAAGACAGAGCCTTAAAAAGACTATAGCAATAGAGAGAAGACTTCCAACAGCTAGTATAATTTAAAATATTCATTTAAATATGTAAGGTAAATATACGAACTCAAAAAGTAACACTCAGGAGCGTTTACCTGGAGTACTCTTCAGAACCTCCTCGACTCGACCTCAAAGGTCTCAGAGAACAGTTTGTATTTTCGGTCTTTTTCCAACAACGCTGGGTTTCCTTTGAAAGTCTAAGAGACCTTAAAATATACATAAGTACAAGATTATGTCTTTACACGTGGGGTAGACGGACCTTCGATTTGTTTTGTATTTATATTAGGTAAAAAAATAAAACTATACATTCTCCTCTGTGCATTGGGTGCATAAGAATAGGGATAAGGTGCCTTCAAGGATTATCTGATGTATAATATAATATCACATTGTTTTCCTTACTTTGGTGGTTTTATCACTTGCATTTATTTATTTTAAATTTGTGTTTTGTTAATCTGCTCAAAATCTATTACTTCTCTATTAGAGGACACTTAATTGATACTTATTTTTTTTTTAATTTTATTAGAGTAGTGTTCGTTCTCTAAATAAATTCCACTTATAATGCATTGTCATCGACGTTTCTGCAAAATTTGTATCTTCATAAGTGCATTTACAATGATTTTGACAAAATAATATTAAATGTAGGAAATAAATTCTATGTGATGATTTGTACTACAAGCTTTCTGCCATTAAATATCGTTATCTACGCCAGCAAATGTATCTTTTTACGGTAGTTTTACGACGCGTAATAGAAGTAATAAAAAATTAAAAATATAACACATAAAATTTTTCTTTGCCTTGTCGCTTCGCGTGTTGCTTGTAAGTAAAATATATGAACATTATTCATTACCTCAAAACCATTATAAATTTTAGGTTCAATTTATCACACAGTTTTAGAAATTAGTTTTAGAAATTAATTCCTAGTATATCTTTCATGGTTATACATAACCATAAAAGATATACTAGGAATTAATTTCATGGCATCTTATAAATACGAAGAAAAGTAAAGTGTTTCAGAATTGATATAAATCCCAGTTTTCGCTATAAATAATGAAAATAATTACACTCTCACAATACTTGAAATTGGGAAATACATTGGCCCCTCTGAACATTTCCGAAGCCTTATTTACACAACCAATGAATGGATCAATGATCTTCATAATTAAATTTCCCATTCAGATTCCACGTCTTCATTGGCATTGTTTTTGTTTAATTCATACGGGATTCGCGGAAGACTGTATTTACGGTTTTACAAGACACTAATTGCTGCCTGCGGCTTCACTTATTAAACAGTCGTTGTCACTTACTGTCTGAGTAAAACGTAGTAGTAGAAAATTTTGCTTGATACTGCTTGTATGAAATTGGCGAGCTTAACTCCAAAATCGACTCATTGCCAGCCATTGTGCAAAATCCCTAAATGGACCCATCTGCTTTTACGCCAGTAAGTGTATTTACCTCGGACAACCAACACCAAACGAACAGCCTAATTGAATAACTGCCCAATACTGAACATGATGGTTTAAATTATTCAGTCTTCATCACAGTCCATTTTCAACTCTATCACCTATACAATAGAAGCACTAAGCGGTTGACGTTGTGACAGTTTTGTATGCAAGTATCGATTGTATTTGTTAGAGTGGAACTAAATCGGTTTGTTTTAGTTTTTAGATCATTTTCCTTGATGATGATCTTTGAGAGCGTATAATGAAATTCTTCCAATGTTATTATGGAGACCAGCTAACAATATAAACAAAAACTTTAAAAGCAAAAAGAATTGAGATCAGTTCATTAGCCTCAAAGATTAGTGTGTCATATAAACAGACATACTGAAAAATAAACTGAAAGTCACCGAGTTTAAAGTACCTATCTCACTCAATAATTACTTATTGTACAACATACTATTAACATAATATAACTGTTTTATATTTTGTACATATAATTATATTGATTATAATCAAGATGCAGTGTTATGAAATATATGACATCGTCAATATTTCAGTCATAATAAAGCTGATTGCGATTTTTACAGCGCCCATAAACTAGTACCATTAATTTGGCTACCGATCAAAATATCTGGAGTATATTTTATGATTATTGAGTGTCATAAACGGCTTTCTTATGATTAACGTTGACGTATGAACAAGAATTCATTTATCGGGTGCTGAATCATTTGCAACATGAACCCGTTTCGTTCTGTGGAAATTAATCTAAAAGAACACATTACATATTATTAATTATATAGACTAAATATCGAGTCCCTACCGCAGCTAAGGTATATACATACATACATACATAAAATTACGCCTCTTTCCCGGAGGTGTAGGCAGAGACTACTTCTTTCCACTTGCCACGATCTCTGCATACATCCCTCGCCTCATCCACATTCATAACTCTCTTCATGCAAGCTCGGCGGTTTCGGTAAGGTATATAATTTATTTATTAAAAAATGCACGCATTTTAAATAACTTGCCCTAAAGTTGATTGTGAAAATTCACTTAGTGACTGTGGCATGATAGTTTTCTATTATCTCTTATTTACAGTAGCCTTCACCTGTACCCGAAATTCACAAGGCCAATTTTATCTTGTCCGTCTCGAGTGCTTGTAGACGGATTCCGGCGTAAACATCACAAAGTGTTCGAATACTGTGAGTCACACTAACCTTCGAGCAACAAGTCCTTACAAAAATAAAGACGCCGGCGTATTTCAATGGGGCACAATTAAGATTCCCCACACTGTGTGGTGCCTCATGCATGTGAATGTGAAGTACGCAAAACGCAACTGTTTCACAATCGCCATAAATCTCACTTCACACCGCATTGAACACTGTATTTTGAATAAAATAAACGCCAAATTGTAAACAAACAAATTGAAGCCTAATTCTGAAACACATATGACCCAAATTTCAATGATCAGTGACGTGATACGTGTCTCACGTCACAGACTAATATTCGACGAGTAAAAGTCATATTACCACTTCAAATCGCCCCTGAAAAATAGAACTCTAGCACTTCCTAATTAGGATCAGTTTTTCACGTAATACTCAACCCGTAGTATTATGAACGTTTTGGGTAAGTCTCAGTGTCACGTTTTCACGATTCACTCCGTCGACTGTTTATTATTTATGTAGAACGCGTATTCGGAATTTTAATAAAAAGCCTTCAGGTAAACGTATGCGAAAACGCTTTCATAAATTGAATTTATTATCTGTGAAATTCCTTCATATATTTTGTAAAACTGTAAGTGGATGTCAGTTTATTTAGGTTTGTTTATTTTAAATTTGATATTATTTTCAAAGCAAATATTTATTTGGATATCATAAGACTTTCAAACATTGCATTAAATAAAACCGGTTTTATAAATTATGAAGGAAGAAATTGTAAACTCCATTGTTATTTAATTTTAAACAGTCACATCCAAAATTTATGTTAAAAGATATTTTAAGTGAATTAAATAAAAGTGAAATTATTCGACGGTTTCATAATATTATAAATATTTCTAACTTCTTTTTAACACATATTATGGTACGAACAATTTGATGAATTGTATTAATATACTATTTACAATATATAGGTGTTTAAAAACATTCCCTCTAGCAGTCTGGTAGAAATCAGTACAGTTTTCATGCTGTGTTAAATCCATTGCGGTTTCGCGAAGTCGCCAGTATCGCTGAAAGTTTAAAAGAGTCGCGTACCACGAACTGTCGTTGCATCTGACACCAAACTATTCTTACTGCTTTTTCTTTTCACTTACGTATTCTTAGAAGTTTCATTTTGTTCTGAAATCCTCTACTCGGTGGCTATTGTACTGCCACTGTTTACGCCATGACTTTGATACATTTCATGCCTGAATCCAGGTCTCGTTTTCAAAATAAGAACTATTCCAGCAATGGACGTCCAACAATCTTGAATAACTGGTCACGATCAGATGGAATGAACAATGGATTGACGCAAGCGGTTGCCAAGAGTCGGAACAAAAGACGATTAAAATTGTTTATAAAATGCATTTCGATATGGGACGTAGTTATCGGAGAAGGTATTTTGTACCTGCGATTGTTTAGAGCGATTGAAGGCAATTGTTTTTTAATCTTATATCCATAATTTTAGAAATTGATAATTGCTGCAATACAATATCAAGAATCACTTAAAATGTATGAAATTAGGCCGTAAGATTCTGAAGTGATAAGCAGATCGATCGATCGGTGATCTGAAGACATCTTTTCTTCTTTACGCCTAAACGGTGGTCAATACGCAGGTAAATATCATTATCAGCACTATCTAGCGCATGCGTTACTTTATTAGCGTAATTTAATGAACTAGTACTCATAGGTTTTGTCACATTTCTACAAAAAGAAATATAGAACATACTTTTACTAAATCCTTACCATTAACAATTAATATACTTATTATCATAGGTATCGTTAAGTACCTAGGTACTAAATCATCATCATCTAATTCAAAGAGATGATCCCAGGGTTTGCATAGGTATATCCAGTGGTAAATTAGGCAATTACAGGAAGAGATTTCTAAACCTATTTTACTCCCCAGCCTTCCAATTATGCTCGAACAATTCTTGACTTGTTATTTGAATTTAGATTAACACCAAATAATGAGACTAGTACTATAGTAGTATAATCAGAAAACAAAAGAGGGAGTGCGAAAAAAAAACAAAGAAGAAATTAAAAGTGTGAAAACCAAAGATCTCGGCTTAGTGTTATGCTGGACACCAGCAAAATCATTTTACGCTCTTGCGATTTAGTATGTTAATCCGATGAGCCGGTCCATTCACCTGTTTAACTCTAATTATCTGTTTAGTTCATAAATGCGACAAAACCGCATACATCCAAGCAGATTCAGTAAGTGAACTATTGAAACTAAAGCTTTGTGCCATTGTTATAATGCATCCGTGCTGAGTCTAAACAGAGTTAGGAATATTTAGCGTTCTGTTTGGATTTGCTGTTTCGTTCGTTAGCCTGTGATGATAATACATAAACACAAAGCTTATGAATACGTGAGGTTTCTTATTTGTTCAATTCATACATTTACTTGCAGATAATGCAAGGCTTTAAGTTAATTGCTTACGCATCTTAGATGGGTTTCACAAAATTATTATTCTTGCTTGCCTCAAAATTTAAGATGTAATTGATATTGGAGCTGTTGTTATTTAGTCGACATTCAAACATGAATAGGTTATAAATTCAGATTTTGTTCAAATTAACCTAATCGAATTTAAATATCTACGATTATGTCTTTTTTATGAATTCATCCACATCTTTTAATACTTTGTCGTAAAGTCATGTTTGTAATTTAATTTCATATACATTAAGTTATGTATGGTAAAGTCCTTCGAAATGTGGGTATACAGGAGAACGCTGAGGATTTTGTGGAGGGATAAGGAACGAAATCAGCCACGTAGGTTTTCACACGTTTTATTAAAACGTTGAACGAGACAGCGAAAGAAGTCCTTCGTCGTATGGGCAAATCACATGAAGGCCTGAAAGCCTTATAAATAAAAAAGATAAAAAATACAAAGCTATCTATCTATTTATGTATGGGTATTAATGGTTGTAAATAGTGATCAAGTGCTCTTATCACTGTTTAGAGTGGCTGTATCGAAGATCGAAATTTCAATAATGTATGCCAAACTGCGTCAGCGCAGGACAAAAGAAAACATCTAGTAAAAGATGTTAACAAAATTTTCAAAAACTGTTTCTCTCAGTGCCGTAAAACATATTTTAGCGTTTAAAAACGTACTAAATTGCAGTGTCATATAATCTGGGTGAAGTCATTAGCTGAAGCTAACAAGCCAATTAGATGTGTCAGCCTCTACTGCTATTTAATCTGTGCTCGTTAAGACCAAAGTGCACGGTGGAGAAGGTTGGTGATACTGGATTAGGTAAGTAAAGGAGAGTGAGATATGCGTTGGCTTAGGCATCATTAAATTTAAATTTAAGAAGATAATGGCTCAATGGCTGTTCTAATACCACAGATCGGTAGATATTCCTTTAGATTTCCCGCCATCTAACGCTTTGGTAGAGGCGTTTGGGTTCGAAACTGTCGTTAAAAATATAATATTAAGGAATAAGCACTTGAAGAAGATACTGTTTATCACATAATAATCGCACTTTATAAAAATAATGGCTTATAGATTTAGTGACGTACTAGCTGTTGCCCGCGACTTCGTCCGTGTAAATTTCGAGTTGAATCTTGATCATACAGTCAGATACAGACAGACAAAAAATATAAAACAAATCTCTATCCGTTTCAGTCAAAATATTAAATGTACAGACAAAATATTTTTACCGTTTTATTATATGTATAGATAGTATAATCGTAAAAAACTCTGTTTTCAATAACACAAAAATATTAGCTGGTATATCGTTCACCGAATACGAGCTGCGATAACATCGCGTTAAGCGTAAAACCGTTTCCTTAACATTTCCTTAACTTGTTACGACTCGACGTGGAGCGAAATAATAGTTTCATTAGTGTTTCTTTGAGCTAACAGTTTATGGATGAATTAGGCTGATATGCGTCATAGTAAAGTGGCTGTTACATAACGCGATGAAAGGAAGTTTTGATTTATGGTTAAGTGGTCGCCGATTAAATTCTTGTTTGTGAATGAGTCGTATTCATAAGTTGACTTTTTATATGATTTCTTTATCATGCAAATAATTTTGACATCTAAGCCCCTTTTTTTCTGTAAGGGTTTTGTAGAAGGCGACTGGATGGTAACTAACACTAGAAACTAATAAATTTTCAGAGCGAATAGTATAACTTTGAAAAAAATATTTTCATTATAATCAGTTGGATGTCACTATATAGAAATAATGAGTATGCATTTGGACGTAGAAAGTAAGTAGGTGTGGCCTTTTTATAAAGAACCCGAGAAACCAAGATTTGTGATGTTAACTGTAATGAGAGTGTAATTCGGAAAATTCCTTTCGTCTTAATTGACACTTATTTCGAGGATTCTCTTTCAGAAACTTAACTTCACTGATAAAGAAAACTAATTATTTCCTTCATCAGTGAATTGTTTTGAACACAATAGCTAGGGTGACCATGTCAGAATATCATATTTCGGTATAATTGGTATTTTTGGAGCGTCGTGTATGTACCGCAAATACCTATTCTAATTTTTTCTGAGATTCCGAAACAAACCATTTTTTTATGTCATCCAGTTCAGCCTCAAAATACATCACTTTTTTGTCTTATACAACGAAATTATTGGATAATTTATCAAATACATGCCAATTCCCTTTTTATATTATAACACTTGGTTACCCTTACATGTTCTCAAGCGTATCGTTTGAACATAATGAGATAGGTCACGTAACATCGCGAATTGTATCACTCGAGACAATTTCTTGGAATAATTCATTGAGTAAGGTTTTGTATTTAGTCCCTTAGCATGAGTAAGGCGATGGCATTCACTATGACACTGACACCATTCATTTTAAAAGAAACCAAATGATTGGTATTTATTTACACAGAAAAGAAGAGTTTATTTTTATTTATTTTTTGGACAAATTACACAGATTGAGTTAGCCTCGAAGTTCGAAACTTGTGTTACGAGATACTAACTCATCGATGCTATATTTATAATAAATACTTATATTGATAAACATCCAAGACCCAGGACAATCAGAGAAAGTTAGTTTCTCATCATGCCGGGATTCGAACCCGCGACCTCCGATGTCACAAACAAGCGCACTACCGCTGCTGTGCAGTCCACAGAGGAAGTTAGGTATGAACAGGCATTTATGAAGTGCTGTTTTTTTATTGATCATTGTGAATTGGCTGAAATGAATAGTTTTTTATTACTGTCAATTGACGATTTCGTCTAGACCGTTGTCATGTAGTCACGTTTATGACATATCTTTTGTGGGGTACACTGAGTCTACAGTCTTGAAAAGACTGAAAGGCTACATTCAGCTGTATGGCTTTTCTAGTCTCTCGTTCGCTGCCTTGGTATTGACAACTTTTAATAAATAAAGATATTTTTTTTAATAATGAAACGAATGTATGGGTGGGAAGTTCATTATTTCCTGGATTGTGAGTTAGGAGCCATAAAATGGGTTTGCAGGTAGCCATGGAGGTGGCTGGCAGCATTTTATCGCCCCGTTTATGAGTCCGCAGGGAGCCTTGAGGCATAGGATTTCGCTTCCTTAACTTGAATAACTACTAGTGACGTACAAAAGAAGATATTATTTTCCTTTTACACGGCAGGCTAGTTATTTAGAAAAGTTATTTCTTCAGTGAATAAAGGGTTTTACACATCGTAAACTGACCTTTACGCTTCTAAGTTTGTGGTATGCCTAAACCTGATGATTCAAATCTGTTCCATAATTGAAATGTTGCGTTCTAGTATTTTTATGGGACGCTTTTCTTATATTTACAAATAACCAACTGCAATACTTAGTTCTTATCATTCATCATCTTCTTGTTTGTCCCGGTGGAGAGTTCTCGTCTATTTGTGTCTTTCTTGCGTCTGACCTCCGTGGCCTCACACCTATCACTCAATAGCCTGAACGTGAACTATGTTCGAGATGTTGTTCCTTACTGTAAGAGCATCGTTTTGCATTCAAATTATGTACATTATACGATTACTTCAGAAAGGGTTATTTTAGTACATGACTGAAGCGGAATTCAAGCGAGAGTACCTTGATACAACTAAGTTTTTGAATCAGACATCGCACGTTATTGTTAATCAAAAACATAAATCGAACATATGTACATAGATTGACATCTTATTGTCTTATCACCCGCATTCAAAGTACGATAATTGACGGATATCCCGCACTGTTCCGTAGTGTTAGGTACACACATATAAATGTTACTTGTGAACTTTGCGCTTTTATCTGAGGATTTTATATTATTGGCAGTCTAGTAAATAAATTCTTTATAAATATTTCCTTTGGTTGACTTTAAAAGGCGACTGAGGGATAGGCTTAAAAGGCGATGGGCTAAACCTGTCATTATTAAAATTTAAATAAAATGAATGAAAAAATAGCTCATTGGTTAAAAGAAGACTCCTAATTAATAAGCCTTTCCTTTGATTAATTCACTCAATCACAAGAAGAAAAGTAGTTTACACACGCTGCGTTTTTTCTTCGCTAAGAAACCAGCGAGGAAGCTTACTATGAGATGAGAAACTCTAAGAATAAGATTGTCGAAACCTTGTCTGAACAGTCCTATTCTAAAGTATTTGTTATTCGTACATCGCGTAAGTAATTTTATAATACTGTTGTCTTGTCCTTATTTATACATTTTAATATAATTTATAATCAACCTATTTCAAGTCATGCTGGTATGAGCCTATGTGTCCTGAAATAAAATGTTTATTCTTAGTACTATGAGAAATTAGACGCAATGCTCCCTTATAGGTGCTTCCGAAACTGTAATTAGGCTGCCACCATGCCGCGTGTGATTTGATTAATGAGGCCCAGTTTCGCAATCGCTGGCCCTTTGTTTTTCGCTAATCGTTATCGACTCGGGCCATCACTAAGCCGGTATATGCCAGCACTTATAATCATTATAAATCACCCTTTATTGCAGAAAGTAAATAGGTGGCACCCTGATAGACCCTTCTCATGCGGTTATGAATCTTTCACAAATTTAAATTGATTTTAATATTAAAATATTTCAGTCCATCATTTCACAGCCTCCATTTGAGGAAAAACTTCTCGCCATCTATTTTTGGGCTGTAAGAATGTCGATGAATAGATTGAGATCGAGTGGGAGTCGACTTATACGGATCAGAGGAAAAACTACAATTTTTTATTTGGTTCTAAAAATATGTGTGTCGTGCCCCACTGCACTATTTTTACCGTGAATATAGCATCCTGCTGAACCATAAAATATAAAGCCATTGAAAAAAAGCATCATCATTTCTAGTCCGTTACTAGAATTCCACTCAGCTGAAATAATTATACATTAAATTATTATTTTTTATCAAAATGGTTACATGTCGAATATCAGACACTTTGTGTATTAATTTTTTTTTATGATTTTTGTGATTGCCACCGATTTTTGTTGTTACTAAAGTGGCTTTGCAAAATTTTTAAGACTGTAACCTCTGTCTATCCCGCTAAAAGAATATACGCGATTAAAGGTTTTAAATTGTATGTATGTGTGTTCTCAATTAGGAGAAACAACCAGCGAATAGGTAAGAATTCGCTATAGAGAGAGTATCTGTATAAACTGCGGGCTCTGTCTTCCCCGCAAGGGATATACACGTGATTATATGTATGTTTCTATAAAGTTTAGATACACTAGTTTCTTGGCTAAAGGCTAAAAGCAATATTGGTGGCGGATGTTGTTTGAGTTAGCGGTTGATTGTTGTTGACAAACACTGACCTCAACATCAGTGCAGTATTTAGAATAGTTATCGAGGTACGGATGGATATCAAACCAACGTTTGGCCTGACCCAAAAACACTAACGAGTCAATAAGAGCAACTATATTCAAAGTTTATTTGAAACTAGGCCTTTGAATTGAAAGCATCTGGTGATTTTATGTAAATGTCCCTTATCATTACTTTTTTATTTCAGGTAAGCTGTTATCTTGGCCATCATCACTGTAACCAGCGTGAGTACAACTTTTCTTGTAAATATTTTAAATTTCAATGACTTAAAAAAGTGCACCATGCTTCGTCAAATTTAAAGCTTATCTTGCCGGAAAGGCAACTAGACGTTACCATTTTTAGCCACACTCTAGTCTATTCATACTCATATTCTTTAGTGTTGTAATTCGATAATAATTTTTACAAAAAATATATTTAATCACAAAGCTTAGCAGGCGATTGTCATTAACCCTTGTTAATTAAGTAACTTTGTTGCCTTAATTACAAAATAAACTTAAACTAGCTAAAGTACCTCGTAGAAGTTCTTAAACAAGCTCGATTCTTCAACGCTTGCGGGGACCGATTTATTTTTTATTTCACCGGCGATACAAAATAACGAGAGTTAAGAGAAAAACCATTTTGATTATGCAAAAATAATGATGGTCTAATACATTGCTAGCTATTCCTAATAGGTTATAGTATCAATATTCAGTGAATTAATGATAACCAATTTTGTTTTATATATTGCACGTTTGTTATCCTCCCATTCAAAGTTCAGTAGTTTTATCTCAATAATATTTGTTTATAAAAGAAATAAATACCTAACAGCAAATATAATCTGTAATTTACATATTTTGTGACGGCGACACAAATTGAGATTCTTTTTTCATAAGAATATTCCCGTTACTTCCTTTAACAAACTTTCCAAGTGCCCTTATTGAATTTTCTCAAGTTTTGATAGGTTTTTCCGTCGATTTCTCCTGTGTTGCTCTTAGTTAGTGGGAATTTGCTGCTGTACCTTTCCCACAGGTTTGGCTATTATTATTTTTTTGCACTTTATCACAAATAGTTTGGAATATTTTTTAAACTAATGGTATTATTCCGTAAGAAATACAATTCGTGAAATTGTTCAAGGGGTATGAGAAATTTGTTTTATCATTGTTTCAGAAATCATTTGAACTAATCTTTTTGTCCATGCATAATATTGTAAATTGGCTTTATTGTTCTATTGTATCTGCTAATTAAATCAAGTAGCAACTATTTAAAGACACTTTCAGTTTAGTCCTGTAAAACACAAGTTTGTCATAAGTAGGAGTCCATCCTACCGATGAAATCAACAGCTAAAAATTTAATCTGGAATACTAGTACGAGTATTCTTAAAAATATATACTTTTTATGTAAAAATTAAGTTAGCTGTAGTTCAGTAAACAGATCATTATTGTAACCGAGATATATTTTCGCCATGCCCACTCATACTCACAGTAATTATTCAAAATAAGACAGACGCTTGGCCGTTAGGCAACGCATCTATTTCTGCATATGTCATTGTCAGATGATGCATGACCCTTTGCATTGGCCGAGTGTACGCAATATAGTTGGGGCACACCAAATGTAGTTTTTGTATGGACCATTTGCCATTCATATTAAATTATTTTTTAAAGTGACTCCACTCTAAATTTTTTGCCGTCTTTGCCAACGCTACATATTACTGTAACGATGTAGACGTCATCACATGAGGAGCAATTTCTTCCATACTATTTACCAGTTTATCAAAATTGAAAACAACTAAAATGAAATCATTACATTGTATAAGTCGATATGGGGAATGCTTTAACTTGCGATTCTTCTTTAGATGACGCGCTGACAACCTGCCGCTGGCTTTGAATCTCAATCCGAAAGCAATCATGCGTTTATATTCGCATATTTATTATAGATATATTGGTAAACTTATAATTCTTCTTGAAGGCAATGGGCTAGCAACTATTTGATGATCAATTCCATAAATTTAGCCATACAGCTAAACAAGGCCTTTCAGTTTTTCAAGACTGTTAGCTATGTCCACCCCGCAAGGGATATAGACGTGACTTTATGTATTGTTTTAAATATAATAGGGGATATATATTGTTTTTATTATTAAATCGAATCACAAAATAAAATTCTACCAATCTATTATAGTAGATGCGCCACCACTCATGGTTCTCGACATATGTCAGAAATTGACTATTTTTTACGTGTGTTTTCTATATTGACATACGATCATTGAGTCTAGGAGCGATATAATATGAAGTGAAAAGGTTTGATGGACAAAATGTTACAAAGCTTTTGGAGTTAGCGGTCACACAGCATGTGCCCAAAAGGACTAAATATCAACATTTGTACTGCATACTACGTTTGACTTTGAAATATTTAATTCAGATAACTTAACAGTCCGACTACTGACCTTTTTTTTTATAAAATTAAATTTTTCGTTAACACAACAAGGAATGCCGTAAAAATGTACGTAACAGTACAAAATTGTAAAAACCATTTCAAATTTCACTCTGTTTTTGTTTCGTATTATCAAGTTCGAAAGAGCAAAAATTTCCTTTTAATTACGGAATTAATTTTTCAAAGTCTTGATTACTCCCAAAGTCCGGTTAAAACTTTCATTTTCCCGTCTCGCCCTCAAGTAGACTTTTTTAATACTTTTTACGGGAAATCCAAATGGTAAACAATGCAATGTAGGTAAGAGTTTTATTAGAGAAATTTCCTTACAAAGATCGGCCTGCCTATTGTTTAGGCTTAAACACACACATCTTTTTACTTACGGGGAAGTCCAAAGACTCGAAGGCCACGTTTAGGTAGATGGCTAAATGATGGAAGTGAGATTCTAAGAGTGTTTAAGCAAAGTATATTTTAATGTTTATAGTAGATTTTTTTAATTTGTCAAATATTTAAAAGGCAAGGTAGTAATAAAATAAGCACATCTTTCGAAATGTTGATTTATCTTACAAAATTGATATTCTTCAAATGTGCCACCGAATGTCATCTAGCGCAAACACCGAAGCCCCTTATTGCAAACAGAGTGTATCCATAAAAGACTCAATCATCCCCACATAGGCCATTTGTTCCTTGAGTGCTTCTACAACTGTTACTCAAACAGTGGGTTTTATGACCGTTATCAGATATAATACAGCACTTTATGTCACCCACCAATTTTATTAACCTCGTTCGGGACGAGCGGGCCTCGTCGACCCTGTCAATTGCCGAACAACTTTCCCATTTAACTTTTGGGAATCTAACTTTTCTGAATTCTTCACGAGTTTGTATTGTCGCTCGGTGTAAAAATGGAATTTGGCCAATTTGATTTTTGGCCCGACGCCGTATATTGTTTAACTTTTAATTATCATTCAATTTCCCGGAGATTGCAATTTTCACAATTCCCTCTGAACAGAAACTTTTATATTTATACCTCTTGTTATTGAGCTGTCTGACGGGTATCTTGTTAAGGTATTATGGGGATAATGAGTTACTGAAATTTGAAACTCGATCAGCATATTTTACATAATTTAATTTTAGAGATAACAAACATTTCTTCCTTGGCTTTAATAATAAATGTTCCTGTTTTAGGCCAAGCGCTACTTGATCTTTGAATAAATTTTACGATAAAATTTAAGGTTGTTCTATAATAGCGCTATAATATAAGTTACTTGTATTCCAAAATCCTAAAATCTGTAGGATTTGAGAAATGAAGTCATATGGCTTTGAGGATGACGTTTTCAGTCTAATTTTAAATCCCCTAGACATTTGTTAGGTATGACACGATATGAACACAATTTTGTATCTGATATTGTACTAGTTTAAAGTACTACTCAACCAGCTGTCTGTAATAGTAATGTTTTTATGTCGTCGGTTTGAACTTCAAGAGCCAATTAATTAGTGATAAATTAACGCCTTGTAAATTAGAGTGTTTAAGCGTCAACATGCTGGACACGCGCTAATTCTAACTCTATTTGTCGTAGTCGGTGCATGCGTCCGCTAACCGACGGCGAATATACTCGTAATAATTTGAACACATCAAAGTAAAATTTACTCACAGTTTGACTTTAGAATAATACTTATTTTCGATGAGTAATGAGGTATTTGATTGGCTACGATTTTGAATAGGTGCACTGATGTCGCAGTACTGTAATAGAACTTATTTGAAATCAGTTAAATATATTTTGTACTTGCAACTGCTGCTTAATTGAATAAGCTATTTTAACTTTGACTGTTTAGATTGGAATTTTTTTGAAAACCTAGTTTTCTTCCTTCATCTAGCTTTGTTTCTACGGGTGTAGCATAACTTTAATTTTATTAATTTTAATTCTTTGTTTCTTAAATACAAACAGTCTTATTACCTATATGGTCTTGATTATTTTCGGAATATATTAACTGCATATTTGGTATTATTACATATTATTACTTAATTTGATAATAAAACTTAACTCGCCGGTATGATGAGAATAGTCTCTAGAAATCTACTTAAGACTTTATAAATAAACCGAAGAATTCGTCTAACGAAACTCCGTCTTGGGACTATTAGTTTGGCACTAAACTTGATTCGAGTCGAGTTAGTCTTGGACTTTTCCTCAGACTTCTGGCTCAGACATCTAACAAAAATATCACACACAACTTAACAAGCAATTAAAAAAGTACTGTGTTTGCAATTATTTAATCATTAGCTTGCAGAAGCGACATAAGGAAAAGTAGTTACATAAATAAAGTAAGTATTCAACGAGTAGCTTTTGCCCGCTCTCTCGAATTGCTGTAACTATCTCTGTAATCACAGTGTTAGTTGACATTAATTCAAGTATATTCAGTAGAAAACATACCGATCATATTCAGACTTGTGCATACCGATCATTTGTTGTCACTTTTTTAACGAAGATCGGGACATACTCCGCTACAAGAGTGTAAAAATATATTTTTCCAATCTATATTGCTCATGTTTGACTCTCTCAAAACAAACATCTATGTTTAACACATTTTATAATTTCTGTACGATATTTCTCATCTTTCAGTGCAAACACAATATTAATCGTGTGTTCATCCAAAATCCTTGCAAGCAGGAAATGTTCTTGGCTGGATTTCGGCAATAAATTACGTAATGTAATAGCTGTAGTATTGTAGACGTTATTAATAAGCCAGGACTAGGATATATTGCTTCAGCTCCACACGGCACGGTACATGACCCTCGCAACATTGGTTGAGCAGATCCAGCTCTGGAAATAACTTGGAAACTTCAAGAGTAACGAGAATAAATTTGGGTTTTAATACATATATGTAGAAGTTAAGTACATAGGTTAACTAAAACACAGCATGCCAAGGCTGCTGATATACGAAATAAGTAATAAAGTACCGTGCAACAAGGGCGGTCAAATCGATGATATAATTTCAAATAAATTATCAATTTGCGTAAAAAGCTTCAAACTGTTTTGCAATGGGATACTTACTAGATTTTTGTTAAAAATTATGTGATGGGATATTGAAATCAACATTTTATCATAACCAGTCAGACCAACTAGCAAAATGTAATATCCATCATGTCCTAATCGGAAATGAACCCAAAATTGGCGACCATTACAAAAAGGAATTTAAAAATATTATTAATTTCTCGATTGTACTTTAATTCTCTAATTTTTACGCTTTCTTTTCTATCTAAAGCAAATTTACAGAGTGTTGAAACACTAGAACCACTACTGTGCTCCATATTAATTCTCCTGGGCTGCAGAGCTGCAAAGATGCCGTCCAATCTGTTAAGAGGATTACGCCGTATCGAGGTATACCTATAAGATTTTTTTCACCGAACTTATTTTGTTGCCGAGCTGCATTCTTACAGTATTTCAATGATTTTGTTTGATGTTTGTGATTTCTTTCTGAAAACTTGTTGGTATTTTGTTTATCTTTTATAAAGAAATATTCAGAATCGGCAATTCTTTTGTCACCTGCCATACGTATTTCATCATGGATTTTCATTAATGTTTTTTATCAATCACTAGAGAATCACCGCGGCTCTGCGCGCCTAAAACGAAAAATCCTGATAGTTCTCGTTACCGTGGGAATTTCTAAAAATCCTCTCATAATGCTCTCACTACACTAACTAAGAAATCTTCATATCAAATTTCAACTTTCTACGCTCATTAGTTTTGGCTATGCGGTTTCCGTCAGCCACTCAGTGACGGAAGAGTTTTATATATTTTGCTTAGTTACATATATACATGTTACATCAAGTATTAGGAATAGAAAGAGCCAATAGTCTCAATAAGGCTCAGGCTTCAGCGTAATGGCTTTATGATAAAATAAAGATTCATATAGTGGCAGGTGGTAAAAAATAATCCCAAGTTAATATGATTGATCGACTTTTAAAATGTAGTGAAATCAATTATTTTTCCTAACACTAATGAACATTTTTGCGATAAATTACCGAAGAAAATTTGAACAAGATTTAACATTATGAACTAAACAACCTTTAGCTTCAAAGGGCGTCCAACCCCTTTGACAAAACGCATAAATAATGCGCTGTCGTGACGTCACGAGCAGCCCACTTGTAAATGAGTATAGTCATTGTTATGTACAGACAGACTGCTAGAGATGTGAAACTTGGGAGTGATTCGTACAAAAATGTATATACGTGAACAATAAATGATTAAAAGAATCTTCAAAACATTTCATAAATATACATGTATATTTTAATAAATTATTAGAAAAAAGTAAATCAGTGAATCATACAAATATACTACTAGAGATTACCACAGTAAATCTAAGTAGAAGATGACCTTTCTTTTTAATATGTTAAAGGTAACAGAATTTTAATATGCTAAGGTATTCTATGATATATAAGGTATTTTTTGCTCATTACATAGAAATGAGATGACTTAAAAATTTATCACGGATATATAAATCTCAAGGATTTAGGGGTATATGTTCTCTTTAAAGATTTACTTGCCCATCCCTACAAACTGCGCGACAGACTATGCTATTAGCTTAGTAATGAATTGGGCTGGCTACGACGGTAGAAAGTCATTACCGTGACCTGTTAACAAAAGGGTAGGTCTATTATCTCAAAAGAAGTGTTGGTTTGAAGACTACCAATAAAATTTTTTTGGATTTGTCCATCGCATTATAATAAATATGATCATTTTTCTGAGAGTTGAGGGCTGTGTTAAGCTAAAATTATTCCTATTTAATAAATATTTATTATTCAATTAAAACTAAATATAACTAAATGTTCTGTGTAGTAAACTTTGTACTTAGGTATGAAATTGTTTAAGCTATTCATAGATCTTTTTTATATTTATTTAGGGTTCCATTTGCAAAATTGATTTTAAAATTCGGATGTTAACGTTGTCATACTGTAATTGGCACATCGGGAAACATAATACGAATTTGTCCGGTTTTTTTAAATGTTTATTTAAGAGTTTGAACAAAGCCTTTTGAATAATTTTCAAACCCAAACTCTGTTGATTATTGCACGTTGAAGCTAATTATTGTTCATTTTAATGATTCCGCTAATAAAATATAATATTATGCTCATTTCTCTTATGGCAGTTAATTAAGGTCTCATTGCGTGCCAAAAACTTGTCAGAAATAAACAATTTACAGAAACAATTATATTAAACCAAGAGGAGGGTGACGAACCCGCGCTGTTAATATTTGTCACATGTCACACTTAACCAAGTGATGTGACACTCTCAAACTAATATTAGTTTCGCGTTTCATTCGCACGGTGGTAAATTTTGCGAGTTGAGAGGATTGGCACTACCGCGATTGTAATATTATGTTTACCTAGGAGACGGCCTTCATGCATTGAAAAAGAGTTTGTTTTAAAGTGTAGAATCCAATTTAGGTCGAAAGCTGGTAAACTATATGAATACACAAGGTGAGTGTAAAACTAAGTGTTGATCTAATAGAGGATGTTTTGGTCAGGTCAGGTCAAGAGTACCCTCAACTGACGAGCTTGCTTGCTTAATTGAATAAAGCTGTAAATAAGTAAGCAGAAACTATTACTTCTACTCTATCTAGAGTAGAGTAAAAAGAATTAAGTAAGTGGGAAGTTTATGTCTCCGCCTACTCTACTTTGAAAAAGACGCGTGATGTAAATTATCTACATAAATACATAACGTAAATATATAAACACGCGTTTAGATACCAGACGTGATTGGAATAAATAGTGAATATGACAATTCATTTAATTATTTTTTCGTTAAGTACACTGTAAATTACAAACTTACTTTTCTGCCCTTATATCGCTGTTAATGTTCACAATTTTGATTTCCACTGTCTGCAAACGCACATATAGGAATCAAGCTCAGCAATCAATACGACTCAAGCGCGAAAGTGCCTGCCGATTAATTATGTAGCATATAAGGTTCTTTGTCTGTTCATTATATTCACATTTTATTTGTTGGTTTGCGATGGGGTACAAAGAATCTCGATTTGGCACTAACGTAACAGCAAAATGCATCCTAAGAAAACTGATGCTTCGACTTAAATTATTTTAGATTAGAACTTATTGAGTGTAGGTTGTATTTTTGATAACTTCTGCAATTCTAGAAAAAGTTAATTTGTAACAATCTATATCCCTGTCTACTCTATTGACAGACGTGGCACGATGTTGATAACAATATTAGGTATATAGGATTTTATAGAAATGAAGTTTTCTTTTTCAATTTAATTTATTAGGGACCTATGTAGCCAAAACAGTATAACCTAAGGCCGATAATGTTCTCATTCCATAAAGTTTCTGTTTTTACGAGGTATTACTGAAAGACATATTAAATGAAGATTCAATATGTTAGGGCCACGGCCATTATGGTGAGGCGGCGTGGAAATCCATCGGAATGCGATGCTTCGTTTACACGAGATACTGGCTACTTGTGTAGTGTAATAAAGATGAGAAGATATTTAGTCAAGGAAAGTGTTGGTCTGGAAACTTTCTTGGACTTTATCCGTTTTCAGAACTTTTATCAAATCTGTTTTTAAAATTTCTTAGTTAAGCCGCAAGTCTATTTTTGACAGCTCCATAAAATCTATCCTTTTTATATAGAAATTGTAGTACACTATACATACTTGGTTTGACTTGGCTAAGATTTCATAATTTTGTTAAAATGAAGAAGAAATTTGTAAATTTGGCAGATCATTTAATAATTTTCGCCAGTTTTTACAGATTGCAAGGAGAAAGTTTTGAAACTTATTTTAATAACGACCTACAGAATTCAAGATATTATTAAGATTTCTTATTTAATAGTTCACATACCGATTATGATGTCAAATGTAAATAGTCCGTAAAAAATATTTTTTCCTTTTTGCACTTAACATCAAATAGGTTCTTAATTCTTCCTTAAAGTTTTTTTAACAACTATTTAAAATGATTTAACAACTAAGTTTAGTAAGTAGTTCAAGTAAAACTAAAAGGCAATCACCGATTGTAAACGCAGCATCGACAGGGATTCCGATGAAATGAAAGGATACGCGCGGTGGCAAGCTCTCGACTCGACCTGAGAAACCGAAGTGGGAATACTCCAAATCTTGTACACTACAGACAACAGCGATCGAGAAACGCGATTGCATTGCAATTTTGTAACTATGTAGTTTGAATGTTGAGTTGAGAGTACACGACCACAAATACTATAATAACTAATATGTTGTAAACACATTGGCTATTTTGGGATCTACCTTAGTAGGTACCTAAATGGTTGAATTGTCTTATTTTCAATGAAGATTAAAAATTATCTTAGCGATTTTTATTGTTAAGTGGTATTACTTATATATTTACTTAATTTTTTAATATAATTTTTTATTAAACCTTTAAACGATCAGCGAAATACAGACTAATTACGTACGACCTACGACGTACTTTTAATAGTCATTCATCAGATATGAGGCTTCTATGGTCAAAAGTTATGGAAGGTACCCGACAAAAAATCACGAAGCACAGGTTTAATCCTTATTAGGTTTTTTTAAATTTCATGAGAGAGGTTCTCCGTTGAAAGTATGTGAGAAAATGTATTTAATTAAATTCTGCGTTATGACATAGAATCTTAAAAATATATCAAGCTATAATTTAAATTAACAGGGCCAACGTGAGGTTAAGGTATTTTGAGACTATAAAAAGTGTCGAGTTCCACTTGTGTTTAAAGTTATTTCTGTTCCTTTTAAAATAGCTAAATCTCCCAGCGACAACTAAATCTTGTCCCATAATTTATCGCCTTTACTCACGTGATGGTGTGCACCCAGCTTAGCATTTACAATTAATGGGACACGTTTAACACAAGTGTCGCCGTACAAGCACAATTATAATTATCTAAAACACAGATTACGACTTCGTCTTTCTAAATGTTACATTCCCAAGCTTGGTCCTTTCGTCTTTCTACTTATTGCCATATAATATGGTTTCTGTTTGTTATTGCTTGATTGATTTCACTACTTTTAAAATTGTTATAAAAGAACACAAAATCTGTTTTTCATTTATCGGTTCAAGGTCTAACTTTTTATCAAGGCTGTCGTAAGAATTCAATCCTGCCAAGCGAAGGTTCGTTCACGACTTTAATTTCATTTCACTTTGATTATGCTCCGCTTTAAGATACTATTTTTAAAGGGAATAAATTTACTATGAGCTCAGAATTATTAAGTACCAGCGTTTAAAATAGACATTTCCTATTTTGATGACAACAATTAAAATTGATCAAAATAGTATTAACAGTCTTCCTCCTTCTCCTGACTTTAGTCCCGGTTGCATCCTCACCTCTTTGGCCAGGAGCTCAGGGTATGCCATTGACCCTGGATCCTGGATTGGGTGCTTCAGGTTTTAACAAGAAGCGAAACCCATCTGACTTCCGCAACCATTGCAGGTAAATGGTCACACATCTATGTGCAGGTTTCTTCACGATTTTTTCCCTCACCATAAGAGCTCAAAAATGCATCAAGAAAGCATCAAAATAATATTAACAGTAACAGATAATATCCAATATTATTGTTGTCTCTTACACCTACACTAACGAATACGCAGGCATTTCGTAAACATCTGTACAATTCTTTTACATGCAACATTTAAGATATCGTTTGCTTTAAGGGATATGAGGTTTATTCTTCATATTTTTACAAGTGTTTCCTGCCAAATGCGTTTATCCACGATCGAATGCACCACAGCAAAATACACGCGTTCTGATTCCTCAAAACCGTAACACCAACCGTTTATTGAGGAAACTATAAAATAGGGATAAGCGTAAAAGCAAAATTGGATGAGTTCCAACACCGACAATGAAAAATAATTCAACGCACGCGCTTCAATGGATCTAGTTCAGAACTTTTAGCTTTTTATAACGTTTTGCTGATACCTTAAATAAAATATTATAATAATCTGTCAGTTCAATACTGTACACAAGAAAATAATGTTGCATTTTACGTAGTTTAACTGATTCTTGATCCGGAAGATGTTATAAAAATTATTTACGTTAAGGAATATTTTAACAGGCAGTGAAAACTAGTCATGAGTAAATTTTATGTTGTTTCTCGGATTTTATTCGTTGTCTTGTGCATAGGATATGAAAATAACAAGCTATTCGCTTAGCGTTAAATTGATTCTGTACAAATTTTGTGATGTTTCGGCAGACGGAAAAATAAAATGTGTAACGCGTAAGACATGTAATGTAAAACCGCACGTCAATTGAACGCATACATTCATTTGTTGGAAATTGACGTTTTTATGTCATAAGTTGTCGCTTCTATGAAATTATATAGGCAACATCTAGATTTTAAAAGTAATAACCTGTCACATCACTCGAAAGCAAAGAGAAAAATAATGTATCTCTATCATTTCGTAAACTGTTTTGAGAATTAGTTACCGAATGACTAACGTTAATGTTTCAATTTGTTTCAGATTGATATTATGGGTTTATTTGTGGTTTCAATTGCTTTTTTTTATTCAACAAAATATTGTTGTTATCTTTTGAAAACTTGTATTTAAGAGTATGTGGATGAATCCACTTTTTATGCCTAGCCGTTCGTTCAGCTTGAGCCAAGCACGACTTCGAATATACATACATCTTTATTCGTTGAAAAAGAGAGAATATTTGTTTTAAATGTGCTATTCCACCGCAAAAAAACAGAATAGGTATGTCAGGTAACATTCATAAATCTTTCTACTTGCCACGATCCCCGCATACTTCTATCGTTTCAGAGATACCAATAGTAGTAACATATAAATAAATTCTAGACGGCTATAAACTCGCGCCGTGAAATTTTACTTTGGTCCTAATGATTATTAGTTGTTTTAATAGTAACAAAAGGTAAATAAATCCTACGGCGAGAGAGAAGGCGTGGTTGCATTGTAAATAACCCTGTTTGTTCTTGGACGAAACCTTTCTTTGTAGGCTTTGGCACACCAAAAGCTATGTTTATTCTGTTAACACCGATAGAAAAAAGGTTAATTAAATAACGTAACGTTAAAGACCTATGTACTTTATTGACTCTTTCTTTTGCGTGGTTCTCTATCTATATTGTTATCACATATAATTTTTTTTCATACATAAACGCCGTTACAAATATAAAATGAAATTAAAATCATGTAAATTGATAGTCCGTAAACACAACCCGTGGCATTGGGAGTTTACAACGTAGACAGGCGCACAAAACCGAATGCCTTAATTTAATATAAGTCAATTTAGGCCAATTTAATTTCGCGTCCATGCAGCCGGTTGGCACGTCACTTGCATCCCTCTCGCACACATAGCGTTCTATACCTCTGTCTCTCTTTTAGTTGATGTTTACAGGGTGCGATGAACATTATTCGCTATTACGCCGAAGTAATAGTATTTCATACTGTATACGCTTAAGTAATAGGTTTTAAACGACATTACTTGCACGCGTGTCTGTTCCTTGTGCAAAATTATACGGAACTATCTACATAGTTAACGTTACGTTAGAGTTAAATAACACATTTGATTAATGAAGAAAATACAATCCAGCTTGACAACATATTTTCAAATTTATTCTTTGTTCAATCATTGTATATCATGAAATAAACAAATCCTTTTACAAATTTGAGTGTTGCTCGACTCTAAAACCGTATTTGTATCGGGTTCAAAGTCATGAAGCTGGGGCACAATTGCAGGTCGATTTCTTTTTAGTATTGTTGCTTGTAAAAGAAAAAAGGAATGGCGTAAAAAAGGCAGCTCCAGACTGCCTGCCCCGCTTCCTGCTTTTAATGAGGTTTGCGTGGATCCCTCATTTTATTTTAATATGAATAGCGTATAGATTTTCGGTCGTGCGCGTATTTTTAGTTGTCAGATTTAGGAAAGGTCGAATAAGTTCTAGTACGGATCGATTAGACTTGGGTATTAGGAAACTCAAGACAGAAGTTTACATCTCGCCATTCTGTTTTCCATGTTATACTACTACGCTTTTTTGTCATTAGTAGGTTATTGCTTTATCATTACTTTTTAGTACCCATAGTTTACTATTTATAGTGTTAAGAGCGAAAGAGCTTTGATACTTACAAAAAAGAATAGGAAAATCCTACTACTATTATAAAGGCGAAAGTTTGTATGGATGTATGGATGTTTGTTACTCTTTCACGCAAAAACTACTGAACCGATTACCATGAAATTTGGTATGTAGGTAGCTGAAGACCCAGAATAACACATAGGCTACTTTTTATCCCAGAGTTCCCGCGGGATTGATAGGGTTTCCATGCGGACGAAGTCGCGGGCGGCCTCTAGTACTATTATAAGAGTGTCATATAGAACATCAGAAATTATATTTTACTATTTTTAAGATATATATACAAGGCAACATAATTATATATAGTGCTAACTAAAGGATGCGTAATATCTGAGAGGTCTTTTAACCTCACCTTTTCAAATGATCCCTCATTTCTATAGAGCTGACGCCTCATCAAAACCCATGAAAAGAAGTACGGATTTGCAGATAAAATATTTAGGGGAGGGTTACAAAGACCTTGATTAAAATGGCCGGTCGGTCGTTAGTTCTTAATTAGAGATAAGTTACGTTTAAATGGAGGTCACTTGGTAAATAAATAGTGCTCTTAGTAACACAAGGCTGGTATAAGCTGTTGTTATTCAGCCTGCGTTCTTCTGTCACTTAATGTTGATGTATCCTTACTTGTTTCTTTAGTAGGGACTTATTTCGTTTAAATTTATATTTGTAATTATTTTTTATTTTGCCTTTAAAACGGTGTTACAAGAAGATTAAGTTTAAAAAAATACCCAAAAAAAGAAAAACTTCTCAAATAGAAAAGCAGGTCAACTAAAAAAGCTTTTTGAATTACGTGGAAAATTGTAAGATGTCAACATTTTAAAAATTTTTAGTCCTATTGAGTAAGAGGTTACTTATCTTTCAGTACAATTCAAGAATTGCTTGAATTAAGTCTCAGTTTTTAGTACTTAGGTTAAGTAGTAAGTAATTCTTGACCTAAAAATAGGACCAAGCGGAAAGATGTTTGCCAATCGATCCTTATGCCGTTCCATAATAGGCGAAGAGAGTAACCCAGCAAACATTTGGTCTTAATATTCCATAATATAAACAAAAATCAGGTACACATGTGGCGTGAAATTTTATTTATTTTGCGCGAAACAAGATTTCTTCTCTTGATTTATTCAACCTTACTCGTTGCTCCGTGTTTAGGGTATATGTTTTGACAACCAATTTATTTGCCTAGCAGGCGCCCTCTTTATTTAAATCACAGCTCGAGTAGGCGAACTTGGGTTGTGACACAAAAATATGATGACAGACAAGAATGTAAACATGCGGTGAGTTATAATTCTGATAATATGTGCTGATTTTGATAAGTATTTTATTTAAATTAAGATTTTTCAGAAATGTTTAAGCCGTCAGCTGTGGTTATTAGCGTCACTAAGAAATTAGGGCAAACTATCCTAGAATTGAAATGAATTAAACTATGTTATTATTTTTATAATTGCTCGTTTTAACCTTGTGTTCACTGCGCAGATGTTTTTCTCCTAATATAATAAAGGAGACCCGATATTGGGAAATGCCATTTCAGGTATCATCAGCGAAGATAAACCAAATGATTTCGCGTTTAATTACTGACATAGTTTCCTCTCGTTCACCAATGTTACGAACTCGCTATAACTGTCAAACTGTGGTGATGAATTTAAATGATATTGACAAACTGGTGTTGACGAATTTAATTTTAACTCAGTATGACGTGAATGACATTCTAAATCACGCATCAGAATGCAGCGAGTATAATGAAAATTCGCCCCACAAGTAATTCTCGCCCAATTAGCCGGGTGAATACGCCCCTGCCGCGTCACTGAGCGCCAAGATTGAACCACGATCGGCTCCTATGATTACGGTGCATGGGTTCTGTAGCGATGTAATACCAGTATATGTTGATCGGCGGTAAAACAAATTTATATGTTCTGCTTCTTCGTCGGTGCCTGGATACGAATGTGCTCTCTATTTTCACCAGCGCTTACATTTTAGGTAGCATTTAGAAATATATAATATGGCGGTAAATGTGGTTGCCTGAAGAGACTCCAGGACTCAGGTGGAGGTGAAGATATATCAATAGAACGACTGTTTTACTCTTTGTGTCGTGGCTACTAAAAAAAAGGTTTCCTCACCATGTGTTGCCCCTGTTTTTGCATACTCGTTGTTTTTTTAATAATCCTTGACTTTGTCAAATGTTTAAACCATGTTTATATCATACGAAAAATACGAGTTAAGAAAATGTCTCTTGTAATGTGTCGCGTAAATTATTTATAAGGTTGTCTGCAACGTTTTCCGCGACAGAAGTAGGTAATTACTTGATTTCCATTTGCCGCCTTGGGACAAGTCTAATATTTCATGCTGCCAGTGTCTTGAATCTTGATAAAAGCGCGTATTTAGACGTCTTTATGCATAGTTTGTTTATAGTTTGTACTAAGCATCACCATTTGTTAAATTGTGAATAATTATTATTTTGTCAATTATAATTCCCCACAAAAAATGTTTTTATGGTTTATATTTTTCCATTCCCTAGCGCGTGTTTAGTAAGTGCTGAGCTAATGTTAAGCTGTTTTGGATTCTGTAAAATATTGCTTTCAATGTGAAATATTGCTGCCCACTCATAAAAATCAAAATATAATTCAGCAGTTTTATCGTAAAATGTGGTTATAAAAAATTCGGACATCATTATTGAACTATTAAAAGGATTTAGTTCCGATGCCGCCGGCTGTCCCACAGCTGTTCGGATTAATTTTGTCTACCGATGTTGAAAATGTGCGTTTTTTTTCGATCTATAATTACCACGCGACGAAATGTAAGTGTGTTTAAATTATAAATCGTTGTTTTCGGCGACGCGTCATAGACGAAAAAGATTAAATTCGGCCACTGACCGCAGAGTGCCACTTTTCAGCGAATGCAACTTACATAATTTCCGCTGCGAATTATTTTCTAACAGTAAATCTTTAAATTACTTAGGTACTTATTCTTGAAAATGTAACTAATACTCCTAAATGAAGCGAAAATGTTTTAATCTCAAGACATGCAGTTATAAATCCGCTGGAAACAATTTTTTTTCAACACAAAGGATTTCAAAAACGGAAAAGTCATGTCAAAACTACGTAAATAATACAACGGACTGGCGGTTATGTCAACATCTCGTTTTAGATGTAGTTTTAGATCTTTGATCGAATGCCAGCAAACGACTGATGTCGGTTTAATAGGTTACAGATGATTTAAAAGATATCTCTGGTACATTATAGGTTTTGGAATTGCCTTTCTTACTTGAGAACTTGGTGTTGTTTTCTACATATAAAATTATTTTTGATGTTTTCCCTCAACGTTAGAGCATCGGGTAGTATTCAAACGAATAACGTATTGTAACATGTACTGAATTAAATAATTTTCATAATTGTAATAACTTCTTGCTCTGCTCCCTAAATTCGTCTATAACGAATTTTTATGTCATTTTGCCAATTTTTTTCTTATGACATTACATGATATTCCTGATTTGCATTCTTAGGTGTTGATGAAGACCTATCTACTTTATTGTATAACTAGCGACCCGCCCTGGCTTCACAAGGGTAACATCTATACTATACATTTAAAACCTTGAATCACTATTATTGAAAAAAAAAACAGCATCAAAATCCGTTGTGAAGTTTTAAAGATTAAGGCATACTTAAATTGGCACAGACGCGGGAAGCAACTTTTTTTATACCTACCTTTAACTTTTCTAACTGGCCTGCATATTTATCTATTGGTATACAGTGAAGAATGAATTACTTATTATATCAGTAGTATACTTACTATATAAACAATATAGAAGTATTAATTATAAAATTTCGAACTTACTTCGAGGCTTACTCAATCTGTGTAATTTGTCCCGTACCTATATATTTATTTAATTTATTTTTATTCCACTTCATTTTCTCTGTACAGTCATGGTCAGGCATGTTGCTTTTGCAGTCTACACACTGTTTCTCAACCAAGTTTGATATGTTTAGATAGGTACGATTTTCACATTTAGTAGCCAAAATCTCAAACCCTCACTTACTTATTTACCAAATTTATGTACCTCAACTAGACAACCCTTGTCAATGAGCGTGATGTATTGGACATATCAATTATGTAAGTCAATCTTGAAGTTTGGATTTGATACAATATTCATTGAAGAGTTTCTCTAGGTATTTTCTATGTGCTTCTATTAAATAACTAGATAGCAGTCATCTTCAATTTAAACAAGTCGCAATCGCTATCTGTGTCCCAATGAAATGTTCAGACAATAAAATTGACTCTCAATAATCAAATGAATTGAAGTGGAAGAACGAGTCGCTTCTTGCAATGGTGATCGAAGGCGGAACCTGGGCTCCTTCTCTGGTATAACAAGAGGATGATGATAGTGCAGTCATTGTGCCACGTCTTTGGTGGCTTACCCTTATATTGTTTTAGACTTCACAATATAATTATTGATTTTGTGGTTTTTTGGTTGGTATAAGGTTGGAATAATAGATTTTCACAAAAGTTTCTGGAATAAGTCGTAAAGGATGTTCCAATATTGTTTAAAAAGAATATTTAACTTTAATGTGGAATGATTTGCGAAAAATGTAATAGATTTTAGAACTCCGAAGAAAGAAATATTAACTATGTATCAAAACCAAAAATGTATAATGCCAAATGCACAACAATCATATAAAACTTTTATTATCGCGCTAGATTCCATTGTTGCACAATAAGTTTTGATACTAGAAATTACGAGATACGCATGTGGCCGTAATAAAATGCGAATGCAGCCGGATTTACAGCATTGAAACTACTCGTATATAGTTCAACTACAGATGCAAGTAGATTCTTTAGATTGTACTTGGATCATATATCATGTGATTTAAATATTAATGTACTCGATAAAAACATACAGCGTACATACTCCTATTCATATGATCACGCCTCTATTTCACGCCATTAAGGGGTAGGCAGAGACTTAATATTCCCAATTTTCACGATCTTTGCAGAGTCGTCAGTTTAGGGTATATTTTATTAAGTAACCCTAAGTTACCTTTTAGTAGAAGTTGATCAAGGTATGGAAAGTGTAAACGTAATAAAATTCTATAGATACGAGTTTATGTAGATAAAGAGTGGATATAGTCTCTGCCTACCCGTCCGGGGAAAAGGCGTGGTTTTATGTATGTAGATACGAGTATTATAAATAATTGACATTTTAACGAGTTTATTTTGTAGACGTTAAAAAGTAGATTAAACCTTAAGTTCTTATATTTTCGGGGTCGCAGCTGCACAGCCGTCAATTTAAAACTGGAATAAAACTTGAAAAATCCTGTCTCTCGTCCTTGATACTGTTAATAAGGATTGACGTCGAAAACGCTGTTTTCAAATTGCTTTACTATTGAGCTGGGAATGGACAGTTTATCGATATTGTCTGACAGAAATCGCCCAATGTCTAATATATTATGAAATGATCTGTAAGTACTTAGTTACAAACTGACTGGAATTTATTTATGGCACTTACCCAATCCGGGATCGTGATCCTGAACCTCTGGCTTCTCTTCAGAGAGGTGATGACGGCACTGAGACTAACCAGGTGTTTGTTTATATACAGCATATTATGCAGGTACTTGCGTATTATACAGTCTTTATCCTATACGGGGTAGACGGAGCCAACAGCCTCGAAAAGACTGAAAGGCCTTAATGGTGAATTTGAGATTCAGATAGTAACTGGTGAGCCCATCGTCAAAGAAAAAATCCAGAGTTTGTCAGTCTTTCCCTTGATTGACTTTTACAATCTGCATGGGAGAGAAGAAGCTAGCTACACACTATGTTTTTTCTTCGCAAGTAGACCAGCATGGACTTTGCTATACAGTTAGTTTAGAACAATTACGTTTGTTTGGTGTATGTTAAAGTAAGTATTACTAACCTACAAAAATTAACAACGCTAACTAATACTAACCTTAAAAACATACATACATATAATCACGTCCATATCCCGTGCGGGGTAGACAGAGCCGACTGTCTGAAAAAGACTGATACGCCACGTTCAGCTGTTTGGCTTAATGATATAATTGAGATTCAAATAGTGACAGTCTGTCGCCTAAAAGAAGAATCCCAAGTTTATAAGCCTATCCCTTAGTCGCCTTTCACGATATCCTTGGGAAAGAGATGGAGTGGTCCTATTCTTTCTTTTCTAATTGTGCCGGAAATCACACTAACTTACAAAAATAAGGCAAACTTCAGACTATTTCAGATTTCTGTGGAGTTAACATAATACATGTTAAAACATGAGCTCATCCTATACGATTACCATAATCTCAAGGCTTTTTCTTAATGATTCCGTTAATGAGTGTAACTTGGTGTTATTTCTTAACACAGCTGCTTTTTAACATATCGTTAGGCAGGTTTGTATAATTTATTTATACATGATTATGATTTATGATTTATCTATAAAGGGGAAAAAACAGAAAGAATAGCCTGATCTTTCTCTTAGAATGAAGAGAAAAATAAAGGTAATAAATAAGAGAAAATGATAGGGTATTTAATCGGACATTACGAATTTTGAAAACAATGGTAGAAGGAATAATTAATGGAAAGAGAGGAAGAGGAAGACCAGGAATGAAATATTTTGATTAAATAAAAGAATAAGTTATCGTACAAACATACCAAGCAAATAAAAAAAGTAACGGAGAAAATTAATGAAAGAAAGCTGAACTTGGAGAAGAGTCGCTATGTGATACGCATTAAGAAAACTATCGGGATGATACGGAATGTAATTAAAAACTTAACATACCAGCAAATAAAAAACAATATAGAAAAAAGAAATGAATGAAGGCGCTCAACTTAACTTCAACGACAAATATACCTAAGAAGTACACTTCGTTTTGTACCATCGTCACTTACAAAAATTTTTAAGTCTGTTGCATAAAGGTCCACTCACACAACACATCGCCGGTAATGGTGTTGCCATGTGATACGCATTAAGGAAACTATCGGGATGACACGGAAGGTAGATTGATTTGATCGGGAGACGTACCGCTGCCGTCTTGTAACAGGATTAGTTTTGTTACAAGATTAATTGATAGACTTTTGTGATACATCCGTAGCGGGAGTTTATTTTTTGCGCAGTTAGATTTATGATATTTGTTTTAGTAATCACTTTAAAAAATTTTAAACGACTCGAATCTTATTGCTATTTTTACAAAAAAAAATTAACGTAAATCACTTTTATAACAAAAAACATGACAAAATGTAAATAAGTATTTAATTTGGTGCATAGTATAATATCTCAGTCGATTATATATGTTATACAAAGCTTTAAAATAATTTTAATTAAACAAGATTTTTAAAGAGAATTACTAGAAAAAAGGAGCCTATGTTTGACCTCGCTTAATAATATATTCATACAAAATTTCATTAAAACTCAAGCGGCTGTGCGGCTCAACAGTAGAAACTTTGTGAAACCAACCCTCCTTTCAAAACGTATGCCAAATAAGGTGGTTTTGTTCTAACGTATGATCATACGATGCCTCATACAATCATATCATCCACATATACTCGTATGTAGAGATTGAGTATTCCCATTTTATTTTATTGGAAATCATACAATTTATAACTTAATCCATATCCATATATCCATATACATATAATAAAACTGTAACTGAACTTTGTCTGTACATTAAAGATATTTAGGAAAAAAAATTATTCTTCACTTCTTAAACACTGGACCAATATCCATTTAAATAAACTACTAACATAGGTTTAAGAACATTGTACTAACATTTGATATGGATTTTATCTGAATTAAACGATTATTATTATTATAAGGGGTCTTTTAAGGGTCAATAGAAGCCAAAACAATTTTTTTTAGAATTTTTGTCTGTCTGTCTGTCTGTCTGTATGTTTGTACGCGCATCATGCAAAATCTACCAAGCGGATCTGAACGAAATTCGGCACAGATATAGTTAGTAACCTGGATTAGAATATAGGCTACTTTTTATCCTGAAATTCTATCCCAATGGGATTAAATAAGGGGTGCAAGTTTGTATGGAACTTCGTCATTTTTGAATCGATATAAAAAGCCATAAATAATTAATTATTATATTTATCTATACTAATACTAATATTATAAAGCTGAAGAGTTTGTTTGTTTGTTTGAACGCGCTGATCACAGGAACTACTGGTTCGAATTGAAAAATTCATTTTGCGTTGAATAGACCATTTATCGAGGTAGGCTTTAGGCTATATAACATCACGCTGCAACTATAAGGAGCAAATAAATAATGGAAAATGTGGAAAATACGGGCAAAAATATTCACACTTGAGGGCTTCAATAATGCCCAAAATAACTTAATTAGGACGATAATAATTCTATAGGACGAATTTGCGGGCACAGCTAGTTATAAATAAATATACCATCGCTTCCAAAGTGTAGCAGAAGCGCTGGAACAAACCAGATGGTAGCATTTTCACTGATCGTCAATTTAAAGTTATAGATTTTAAATCCAAACATACAACCCCACGAAATTATACGGATACATGAAAGTACATACTGAAATAACTGTTTAATAAGATTCATGTTCGGTTTAGATCACACAGTAACTAATGAGATCCGTTTGAACGTGTCATTTATCATCTGTTCTTACTATGTTTAGTAAGAAGTTTTTGGTCTGTTATTATTAAACCAATGTATTATTGTTTTATAAACAAAATATAAAGTTGTGTGTGGGATTATAAATCAGTATTGTATTATTGGTCATCACTCGAGTCATGAAACAATAATAATCAAAGGTTTCAATGTGAATGATCCAGTGAAAATGAAAGAATTGAGAATGAATAAGTTACTCTGACTTTCGCAACCGTTGCAGGGAAATCTAACCTATATTGGATCATGGATTAACAGTTTTAGTTTTACCTCATGGCAAGATTACTCGGAAAGGAGTAATTCTTACAGGGCTACTGTAGGATTTGAACCTGTGCTAACCTGTGTGTCACACTTTTTATTCGAGCACCTTGACAGTTCGACCGCCGACGCTTAGTAGATAAATACTAAATGACGAATTAGATTAAAGAATTTATATCAAACGAACTCTAGTTTGTATTGTATGAATTGTTTATGCGTTCTAGGCAAGTGCACTATCCTGTTCAAACGCAGCTCGGTCGTATTAGCAGTAAACAGCCGATGCAGCGGCTGCATATTGTTTACAGTGCCTACACGCATGCATGACGCAGGTACCGTTATGTTGCTGTTCAATCTGTTCATATGCAATCTAGTGATGTACACACGTTATACACGTGATACACGTTATTCATACTTGCTAGAGGAAAAATTTGTATTTTCGTTTGTTAGGACTTTAAAACTATGGAATTATTTTGATAAAAATTGGCACAGAGATAGACTAGACCATAAGTAAAAATACGATTTTCCTTGTATACAATTTGCCACTTTGGAAAAAAGTTGGAAGAAATTTTATTGTTAAAATTATTAATGTCAAAATTAATAATTAAATTTCACTATTTGTGTATAGTCGACTGTAGATACTTAATCATGGCCCCCTGTTTATACAATCATAAGGGAGTAAAGATTCTTTAATGTGACGTAAAACATTATTGCTTCATATTATCTTAAATTTCTCTGCATAAAGTCACAAAGCTCAGTTCGTACGTTACTTTCTATATTCTGGAAGACGACGACGTATAGATAAGTTAAAGTTGCGCCTTTGTGAGACCCAAACTAGAAGGCGCTAAATCTTTATGAGCTTCTTGATATATTCTGTGCATTATTAAAATGGACAGGAGACACGAAATTTTTAAATTGTATCAAAAATTACTTACGATAAATTAACTTAGTTAAAAGTTTTAGGAGATTTAGATTTGTCACACTATTAAATTTCATGGGATCATTTAATAACTTTTGGTATAAACAAATGGGTCTTGTAAATGTTCAAATATGCGGAACAGTGATAATGCCAAAAAAATACCTTGTTCAGTCTTTAAATTAAGCCCTTTCATATCACAGAACTTAATATAGATATAAAAATGAACATGAATCACATCACTAGATAAGTTTGTTCTCGTTGACTTGCAATTATTATGCGTGTCAGTGACTTTAAATCTGCAAGTCTGTGTAGGCGTATGATGTACTTGATGGACAGAGCACTCGGTTTTGCATTTCAGATCAGTTCGGACAAATATGACTTCACATTTTGATCGGAGTACCTTTCAGAATTGAATTTTTACCCTTTATTGATATTTACTACAACCAGCTTTATTGTTGAAATATAATTTACTCTTAGCTTTTTGTATAAACATTGTTAAATTTAGAACAGACAAAATTGAGTTTAGGGGTCATTTCATGAAATGAAAATTGAAATACATTGAAGATTGGTAGACAATAAAGTAATTCCTATAAGCTTTATTTTAAAAGTATAATTCAAATTCAAATTCAAAATTCAAATTCAAAATTTTTATTCATTATTATAGGATATTATTATATCGCTTAATAATTGTCGTATGGTTTAACAACTTTAATACGAGTAGCTTTACAAAAGAAAACAAAAAATAAAAGTTGTGGAAGTGATTACGATATAGAAGGTTGTGTTGTTACTTGAGGAGCTCACGACCTAAGTATGAATAAGTCAGGAGTTAATACAATCCACTTACACGATACCACGATCCTATTAACAGGGAAGCTAACTTTGGATCATGGTAATTTCACTAGATGAAAGTGCTTATTCTTTTAATCACCTCTTTAGATATTCATGGAAAATATGGAATGGGTCCTTTAATTTTTGATGTATAAAATATGTAGGTATATGTGAAACGATGACGCCGAATTATTTCATTAAAATTTGTTTATTAGGGACCCAATGGTCGACTGCTAGCTTTAAGTCCGCCAATTGTGCTATACATTTGTATTTTGTGCAATGAAGTTTAAATTAATAAATAAATATAGACCTATGGAGTGGTCTTTTCTAAAGTTTCGAGATACAAAGAACACATTGTAACAGCAGGCAGGTATTTTTTAAAATTAAATATTAACCGTTGACCGTTTATTCCGGCGGTAATTTGTGCGAACGCCTTTAAAATGGAATAAAAAGCCCGGTGTAAACATGATGGAGCGGGCGAGGCTGCGTTGAATATTAATTATGTACATACGGCAGTAAATTAAACATGCAGCTGAATTGGCAGCCGTAGTCCAGCGCTAAGTGACCTGTCCTCGATGAAATCAAATATTAGACACAAATAATGTAGTATTATTTTGTATATTCAAGTGCAAGTGCCGTGTGGTTCCCGGCACCATTACAAAAAAGAATAGGACCACTCCATCTCTTTCCCATGGATGTCGTAAAAGGCGACTAAGGAATAGGCTTATAAACTTGGGATTCCTATTTTGGGCGATGGGCTAGCAACCTGTCATTATTTGAATCTCAATTCTATCATTAAGCCAAATAGCTGAACGTGGCCTTACCCCGCAAGGGATATAGACGTGACCATATGTATGTGTGTATGTTCAAGTGCTTCCAATATGATAAAGGACACGTCTGTCGCTTCCTTCTATCACTTACTCTGTTAATATCTAATACTCAGTTAACATGAGATAAAGAGAGAGGTAGTTCATGCACCGAATTAAAATGTGCTAACTGAAGAGATGAAAAACCAGGAGGTTGTAAAATTTTCAAATTCCAGAAGATTTGGATATCCTAGCTAGTAACCTGTCAGGTTTCACTCACTACCTTGGGCTCTCAATGCAAAATTGTAAATTAATGGTTCCGTATTCTTGTGTCTAAATGTCTATTGGTTTTATATTATTTGGCGGGGTGGCCGCAAGGGAAAAAGACATTACGTAGGTATGTGTGTAGACATCATAATAGAAACCAAATTGTCATTTGTTTATTTTTATTTACAGGTAATATTTTACATCCTGGCTGACTTCTGAATCAATTCGTAAGTGATAAGTCTTATCCAACTACTTCAAAAGCAGAAGTATCTTGAAAAGTTTGTGTAGCGATAAACTTTAGTTTTCAACATTGGCCGCGAACACAGTAGCGCTACTGCCGCCAACTCATTCAAGCAGATGGTTCTTATCTGAAAGCACCCCTGTAGGCGCAAGCCGCGTCTGCGTACTAGTGTCTGCAATTTGCAGTAGATGGCGCTAACTATAATACAATTCCATTGTAAAAATAATTTGTAGTTTCTTAATAAGATTCGATTTCGCTATTCTCCTTTTTAAAATTTTCGCACAAAAAATAGAATCTGAATATTGGTTGGGAATGTAAACATCGATACTTTTGCATCTTTTCACTAAAACCGTCTCTCTGCGTAAGTGTTGACTGCGAAGAGAGTGAAGTCCAGAAAAGTGAGATCTCCCCACCATTCTGGACCAACCCATGGCTCATCCTGGAGGAGGTAAGTCAGGTTTTTACACGAAACAACTGCAATCTGATCCAATTCATTGAATACCTAAGAAAAGTAAGGAGCCCAAGAGGTAAATTCCCACATTAGAAACTCAAGCGCGAAGTTAACAATTTTTTTTCGTTTTAAGACTTAATCTTCTTAATATAAATAGTTCCCCGTGACGATTAATACAAACTTTGAACCCCGGGCTGGTATTATAAATGTAAGTAAGAATATTCTCATTAGGATTTCTATAGCAATTCCCTACAGTACCCGTCAAGGTATGTTCAGAAATTGAACCTCGTTCTTATACGGATTCCTTACACACGTACATTAATTTTTCAGACGATAGAATAATCCGGCCCATTGTCCTGATATTTACTAAGAATCCGGAACTCTTATTTCGTCTGTGACCTTATGCATTTCTTATGACTCCACTCGGAAAGCTTTTGATACAAATGTACTGCCATTTAAATAGAATATTCAGTGTTGTAGCATCCATTGTACAAATTTCTTATTCACTGTTTAAGCGGAATGTTTGAATTGTTCCTTTTTACTGCTTGGAAGAGTTTGTTGTATAAAGGGTGACGTATAGTTATATCTATTCTAATCCGACGAGCTTACCTACATTTATTAGACTGTTAAATGTAGATAAAGCAAATTAACACATTATAAGTTACTGATAATAATTAAATACGTGATTATATGTGTGTATGTTACTGGAAATTTATACTAATTAATATATTTATTATTAAATATTATCTAATTTTGTGACTTATAGAGAGAGACGCTTACTCCACGATACTAAGTTTCAATAATTAATAAATAACAAGTGTTGACCCACCCTTATTACTAATCTTACTGCCTAAGCATGGGCAGAAAAAATAATTTTCGGAATCCCTGAGGCTACAAGTAAGTATTTAATTATAAATGATAAATAAATATCTCTACAAATTCAAACTTATTTTCTTTGTTGCTAATCTTTTGTCTTATCATCTTTTTGCTCTTCTACTCGTATACGGCGTAATGTGTAATGTTGCTACTCCTATAATTTTATTTCCTTATAATCCTATATTGAATTTCTTTTTATGTGGTAATTTTCTTTGTACATACGTCTATACGATGCAATCAGTCTAGATTTTTAATGCTTTGCCTGTCCTAAAAGCCCTCAAATTATAAAGTACAAATATTTTTTATGTGCGTATTCCCTTTGGATCTCAAACAGCGAAACAGGACAAATCATTTATTGTTTTTCACGTTTTATTATAATTGCATACTTCATTCAAATACAGTAAGAAGAAATAAGATATTCTTCTTTCAATTTGAATGTATTCTATACATTTGAAAATTAAAGAAAAGTACTGTATACATTTTCTAACGTCCTCGTTTTTCAATTAAGACGACGACGCCGTCCCTTTGTTTTATTCAAGCCCACGGGGGTAACATGGGTCTCACTGTATTTCCTTTTCACATTATTGGCGGAACAAAAATATGGTTTAACTAAAACATCCCCCGGAATGCGAATCCACTTGGCCTCGAGCGAATCATGCTTGTTTTTCTCTTAATACCGACTTGAAATACATCTAAAGCTTTCTTTTTGTCCCTTTCAAAGGATACTTTTGTTTCGTAAACAATTCCCGATTATCCGAGATTTGCTACAAAAATGATAGGTAAACAACAATATTTTAGGAAAACGACTTATGTATCCCTATGCTAACATCGGCGAGACCCGAGGGTCCCATTTTATGCGCAGAGGTCCTACCAGGTTACACTTCGTTACTTGCACGGCAGACCATCTGTTATTTCTGCCCATTACATATTTTAATGCTCCCCGAGGAGATTTTCTTACCTCTCACAGCCCTCTTAACCGTTTCCGACCCATTGGGCGACTTAAATGAAACATTTAAATGCAATCTTCAACTGTGATCGTGCCTTCAATAGACTTTTTTTCCAGTTTCAATATCTTCGTGACACGGCGATGATTTTTTATTTTAATTAAAAATTTTTGTTCTTTTTGCGTCGGAAATGGGGTTTGATTTGTTAAGTGGTTACGCTTTTGTGAATATTTTATAGTCGATTACAGAAATGTGAGTCAAAGAGTTCTAAAGAAATGGACAGTATTCTACGACAACTTCTAATTTGTGTCCTGTGTGCGATGGCTACAAATACTGATTGATAAGTCCAACACATACCTCTCAAATGAAAACCAGTGATTGTCTACGGCGAGAACGGGTCAATACCACATACTAGAGTTACTGATTGGATTGTAATCCATGCAAGAAATCAATTAGGGATGTTTGTCTGTGATAAGAATAAACATAGTACTCAAAATAACAGAACCTTTCTTACCTAACCTCATCAAAATATAACCCAATTTACGTTTTAGGTTATATTAGGTTTTACGAACTAAGCTTTATGAAATATGATCTCCCCAAAGAACTTAATATCAAATTATGTGATCTTATATATTGCTTTCCAGCTGATTTCACCAATTTTTATGTAAGGTCAAACTATTCACTGTGTATTCCTTAGGGCAAAGTTTGAAGGCCGCGACCCGGCGTACCTAATTTGCTAGTAGTTCATATTAGTAAAATTAATTAAAAGCAATAATTTTCACGAGTTCAAATCACGCTCCACGAATTGTTAGAATGTTCGTTTACCAAATTTGGAATACCGCTTGTTTTTAAGTAATGATTAATTTTTAAAGTTAACTAGGTATATAAGGTTGGTTGCTTACCTGTATACTCGTATATACCTTGTAACTACTGAAAAGCAGTCAGTTTTTCACACGTTTCGTCTTATAACTACAGAAGTTAGCTTTTTCAAAGCTTGTTGCCGATGAACGTGTGTATGTTTCTACATACGCACCATTATTCGTCGAAATGCTTTTACGAGTAAATACTAGTATGGTAGTTTACAATATTCCAATTTACTACTACTAATCATACTAGCCTTTGCCTTGTTATCGCTCCGATATCAATGGCTAAGCAAAATTTGTGTTGTTACCGGAAATTACGTAATCTGTAAAAAATATTTAAGGTATTGTGCCATAAGTACAATTGATCCTACGATTTTCAATTAAATAACTTTTGGAGAAATAAATGATGACATCAAGTCCTAATATATAGCTGAAAGGCTGTTAGCGTCCAACTGGCAGCTTGTTTGTTTCAGCACAATCTGATATTCAGCATGGCTCTATTATGCTAATTTTCAATAACCAACTCAACTGCTCGTATGTTCTGCTATTCAATAACGTTTGAATGCACTAAATACAAATGATTCTTATTAACCTTTAATTTCACAATCGTCCTCGTTATATTGTGAAATTATAACTAATGGATAAATAACAATCTCTCATGCAGTTTTACTTCTTTCTACAATTGCTTTCATGCTTTAAGTGTGAGAATTTCGTTATGAAAACATTTAATTTATCATGATGCTTTATCTACTGCCACTATCCCAGTTCAACACAATTAATGTATTTTCCTGTCATTTAATCAACATAATTTAGACGTTACATGTATGTTCTCAGTATACATTCAGTCAGAAAAGTATCGGGAATGGATTATTTATTTATGGTTCCAAATTAAAATTTTTGTTTTTTTTGTTGTTGTTAGATTGGCACAACTGTTTTCCATTTTGGCGCGGAGTTTGAGTTGCATCTGTTGTTTACATTAAATACAGTGCTATTTTTAGTTATATCATATCTAGTGTGTATTGCTAATTTCATAATGGATAAAAACATCGAACAAAGAGTTTGTCTTAAATTTTGCATTGCCAATGGAATATCGTGTTCGGAGTCACTGAAAATGTTACAGAAGGCTTACGGTGAATCGACTTTATCAAAAACTCGTGCTTATGAGTGGTACAAAGCGTTCAAAAGCGGTCGAGATGTGATGGAAGATTTGCCTCGCTCTGGTAGGCCATCAACGTCTGCAACTGAAGTTAACATCGCAAAAGTGAAGGAAATAGTGACTGAAAATCCTCATTCAACTTTGAGAGAGATAGCCACCGAACTTTCTGTATCTCACGAGTCGATCCGTACCATTTTAACTAATAATTTGGGTATGAAACATGTTGCCACTCAGCTAGTCCCAAAAGACCTGAATTTTTTTCAAAAACTCAATCGCATGAGAGTCGCTGAGGACATGCTAGAACGAGTCAATTCCGACCCAACATTCATGAAACGCATTGTTACTGGTGACGAGACGTGGGTTTACGAGTTTGACATGCAAACTAGTCAACAAGCTTCGGAGTGGCGCCTTCCAACTGAACCGAAACCGAAAAAACCACGCCAAAGTCGTTCAAAAGTCAAAGTCATGTTGACTGTTTTCTTTGACTATCGCGGTGTTGTGCACTCGGAATTCTTGCCGGAAGGTCAAACGGTAAATAAGGAATATTATTTGAGTGTTATGCGGCGTTTAAGAGAGCAAATCCGACGAAAAAGGCCAGATTTGTGGAAAGAAAATTCTTGGATTTTGCACCATGATAATGCACCTTCGCACAAGGCCATCATTGTGAACGAATTTTTAACCAAACACTCAACAAATACCATCGAGCAACCACCATATTCACCAGATATGGCTCCAGCCGACTTTTTTCTTTTTCCTAAACTCAAATTACCACTTCGTGGCACCCGTTTTCAATCGGTAGAAGACATAAAAGAGAATTCGCGGCGAGAACTGACCTCAATTCCGGAAACAGCGTTTAAAAAATGTTTTGATGATTGGATTATTCGTTGGCGTAAGTGTATCGTTTATAAAGGAGCATATTTTGAAGGTGATAAAATAAATTTGGATGAATAACAAACTGTTTGTGTATTATTGATCTTTTCCTGCTACTTTCTTGACAGAGTAGTATATAAATTAATCTAGCAACGAAACAATATATCTATTCCAAGAAGGTCGTATTAGATGCTGCAATCTGCAAAAAGAAAAAACATTACACAAAATTCTCACTTGAGTGAAACCTCTGGCGGTATCGGGTATAATCTGTTATCCTTAGTAATAAAAATCAAGAGCATATTAACGGACAGCGCAACCCATTCAGTTGACAAATCACCTACCAACCCCTTGTCCCAATTTATCGAATGATTGATTCATTTGCCCTACCCTTTAGGCCCTTCAACGCAAAACTATCACTTGTAAGGGTCCTCATGTCTAGGAAGGGAATCCTACTTGAAGGTTTGTCTTTTATACTAAATATTGTTGCATGCAGAACCAAAATGGCGTAGCAATGAGTTTTTAAGTTCCGATTTTGATAATCAAAAAAATACTTACCTACTTCAATCATTACAAACATACCAGATTGGACAAAAATAAAGTGTAGGTGATGGTACTGCATCAAGTAACTGGAGTCTCTACACCACACTGTAACGTCATTTCACATTTTACTTTCGCATAAAAAGAAATACAATTCGAAATTTTTCATGTTCGTGTCCCCATCAATTACAATATTTACATTCAGATAAACAATTTTTAATTATAAATCCCTGAAGCCTGAAACTATACCTGTAAAATTCCATTGGATTCCCATCCACATGACAAATTGTTGCGACTCCCCGCGGCCCCGTTTATTGGATGATGGATTTATTTGCCCCATTCGATCCGTAAGGGCCGTTAGCACTGGATAACTATTTTGCGGGACTTCATGAGTTGCCACTGCGATATAGTAATTTACCTAACACATACACACACACCACATCTTGTTTATAAATAAATAAACAAGAATGAGTGTGTTAGATTTTACAAATTAAATTTCTAAAGCACATTGTGCGGAATTAATGCTAAAAGTAATGTCTAACTTTTAAGTTAAAACGAGAGTCACAAGAGAATTTAAACTTAAGTGGGTGTATAAGAAAGCTTTATGACGTGAAAAGTATCATTCCATGATTAAGTCAGAGCCAACAGTCAGAACTCTCAGACAGACTCGAAGTCTTATTGATTCAATAGTAATTCTAAAATTTGTAATAAGGTGCTAATTATTGTCTAAAACAAGAATCGTTAGTTAATAATTACTTTTATTTATTTATTAAAATTATGTGCACGAAAAATTTACAACAGGTGGACTTATTACCTCTAGGCATTCTCTGCCAGTCGAACCTTTGGATCAAACTGAGATGGATGTACTGTACGGGTGGTGCGATAACTGTAAAAGTAATAAGTAGTAATGTACTTCCATTGATACTTTTATATATCTACACGGGGCTGAAGCATACTATTGTATTTTTTTTTTTGCCTTGCCTTATTCTTTTTAATTTGGAGTAGGTTTTACTTTTGTTTTCTTAAATTTTTCGCTATACATTTAGTTTCTGGACCTCAGTGTTGTCATTTAAAACACATATTTGAAAGCACTGTTAGTTGTTAGCATATGAAGTCTTTTCTAATAAACTACATAAATATGAAAGACAACGTTAGCAATCATGTTATTAAAACAAAATAACTACCTATTTATTTTGTGACAAACTTGAAACGATAACGATTACTTCTGGAAAAAGCGTTGAATGTTACAATAAATGCCTAATTTCAAAATCGTATGAAGTCCCTCGAATTTTCAGGCTTTTGTGCCGCAATCCGATTTTATTTTGACATGACAACTTAATAACAACACCTTGGGTATCGGTATAATCTTTTAGTTACAAATCTATTTATGGCATATGTGACCTTGCCCTTAGATAAACCACATTGATTTACTAACTCCTAATGCTTTTCCAAATCACTCGATCCCAATTCAGGATTGTCCCTCTTCAAAACCACATGACGAGGGACGTCTAATGTCCACGGAGATTCAGATATTCTACGATAAGATAATGTGAATATTTTCCAGTTGATTGAACCTGGTCGATTTACGGTAAAATTACGGTTCGATGTGCCGTTTATTTGATAATCAAAACCGTTTTAAAAAATTTTAAGCATTTTTATCTAGCGTAAGGTTCCATGTCTGTTGTTTTGTCGGGAATCACTTTTAATCACTTACAATCATATAAATTAGCCACTCTAGAAACGGCCTAAAACCCACAGTTTTCACTACAGAAAGATTTAGTTCGTTGCGCATTTCTATATTTTCTGAATAAACATAACTTTACTTCCGTTTATCTTATTGTGTGCAATGAATAATTAAAAATAAACAAAAGATTTTCTTTTCTCAAAGAGTTATCCTAAGTTAACCACATTCACCTTTAATCTAGCAGCAAACCTTTATAAAAAGCAGATCCAATTAGCCGCTGCGCCGCTCAATAAAATTACGAGACAATCCCCAAATCCCACTTAAAGAGCTCGCTTATTCAATATTATGAAATGAAATTTATTTGTAGTGTAAGTAATATTAATGGCTGCCTCCGCCCGTCTAAGAAGCTTTCATGGCAAAAGATTGTAAGTCATAAACTATGATTTTTCTCTATGAATATTGTGGAGTTGAGTGCTTGAGACAGCGGCGGTCGTGCGGGAGACATAAATTATATCATTTTCTATTAATATTTACCTAACTAAAAGATATTTTATGATTGAATATTTCATGTTTTTATTAAAATAAAAAAAGTAAAACTTGCTATTTGATATGTCAGCCATCAACGCTTTGTGAATGTTAAAAATGTTTTAAATTGAAAATGGAGTGCTTATTCGGTCGTTGTTTGTTTTAAGCCATTTAAAAGCTGAGGTTATATTTTTAACGCATGTACTTATATATGTGTATTCGTAATCTAATAGTAATGAACTATTGGATTCATTGATTCAGGACGTCTTCAACCATAATGTTTTTTTGGAAATATGGATAAAATCGATAAGTGGATTACTTCGGATTTCTGAAAGGTAAATGAAATGGGAATTTTTGAGGCCAACTATAATATAATAACGCCTACGCAGTATACTTAGCCAATACCCAGACGTTATAATCCGTCGTGTTATTCTTCGTAATCTTTATTAAGCGGGCTGTCCCGAATGTTTGTTAGTTGATCCCCACCAATAGGCAGCCCTACGCTAGTTGAATTCTTCTCAGGGTGTACGTGAAGCCAGAGATGGGGGCATCTGCATAAATACGTAAAGCGGTCACGTTCGGAGACCGCGCGTTTAACTTGTATCCTGTATGGACGGGCATATTCGAACGTGCAAGCGTGCTTGATCAGGCAAAGCTTAGAGGTTTAGTACACATTGTGACACTTTGAAAAGTAAATTTTACGTACTTTTTATCTTTAACAATAAGAACATCAAAGTAGAGAACACACAAGACACAGATTATATAATATTTAGTTGTCAGAAATTTTGGTGTGTGTTATTGTATTAAAATTATTATTATTACAATATTTATCGTGTCCACACACACACACGATATTAAAAATTGATTAAAACCAATAATTTGAATTTGTCCTTGAACTAGATTATTTTATTATTTTCATTAATAATAAGTGTGATATACACAAGGACGTTAAAAGCCCTTTTAAACAATTTACTTTATTTCCGCTCTGATCACAACAAGATTGACGAAAAAGGAAATTCCATTTCAAGGAAACAATATTTATTAGGGGTTATGTAAAATAAAATTTCAGAAAGAACCAGATTGAATAAAAACAAAGCTTAGTTAGAGCAGCAATACATTTGACCATAAATAAAACGCAACCATGACAAGGAAACAAAATATTAAAAATTTAAATGTACGAACGAAAAGTTTTTTGTCACTAAGCATCAATATTTCAAACCTTTATTCTTATATACAGATTATTTATCTCAGTTCTGAATTAAACAAAGGTAAATTGAAATCTTGAAGTGTATTTAATCGAATAATACATATCGAAAATAATTTATATGAAGAATTATTTATGAATCTGTTATTTTATTTTTCTCATGACCACAAAAATATTGTTTTAAAAAAATGTCACTAAATTGTTAACCTTTTATTTCAGTAAAAAAATACTATGTATACTTTAATTATCTACTTGCGCAAGTAGGAAAACCGCCTGCAACGAACTCCCATGTCACGGTGCCTTTATTTTCTATTTCCAAGGCGGCGGCCAGAAACACCACGGCTAATCGTCCGCCCGTTACCCGCCCCTCCTACTAGGGATGTGTGAATTTTGTCTAGGAATATGTTATCGATAATTTTATAAAATTGAAACAGGCGTTTAGTGATTTTAGTTTAAAAAAAACTGTCAGAAAGCCATAATAAACATATCAAAAATGATATTTATTTCCATAACTTTACTAAAATAATAAAACAAAGACTTGTCGTTTTGTTCCATAGTCGTAGCATTGTTGTAGCGCTTGCTACAAAATAACAGCCACTACAATTTCGTAACACGCTGAGATCATTTTGAGAAAAACATAAAAAAGGATGCCATCGGTTACAAAAGCTGAATATCTTAATGATGGATTTGAGATTCAGATAAGGACAGGTTGCATCGCCTTAAAAAAGAATCCCACGTTTGTAAGCCTTTCACTTGATTGACGTTAACAGTCTATGTGAGAGGAGAAGCACGAGAAGCACCCGGCACGCTGTATGTTTTTATCGCTTCCTGGCCAGCATGGAATCGTATACCTATTAATACATACATACATATAATGACGTCTATATCCCTTGCAGGGTAGACAGAGCCAACATTCTTGAAAAGACTGATAGGCCACGTTCAGGTGTTTTGTTAATAAATTTAAAATATAAATCGAAACCAAAAAAAATACCGTAAAACATCGATAGATTTTTCAGGACATTTTTCAATCCCTAGCCGTCTTGATGTGACTCGGGAAGTAACGTGTTCTTTTAGTGGTTTGTCCTACCTGCCGCCTTCAAGATCCGTTCACACACACTTGCTACAGTTGTTTATACATGTGTTTGTGTGAGATTAGATATTACTGTCCTTTATACCTGTTTCATGCATATTGCTTGGGGTGGAGATATATTTTAAGAATATTCGGGATATTTTTGTTTGAGTTTTTATTTAGATGACAATTTGTTCGGAAATACGTTAAAGGCCAGTAGTTGGTTTTGAAATCAATACTAAGGACATTTTAGTTTGGATGTGTTTTATTTGAATGGTTTTCGCAAATTATACTTTTTTCGAGATTGTTATGAAGTTTTCCATTAATAAAAGTGATCGTTACTTTTATCCCGAAAATGGGCGAGGTTGTATCGAACATTCACCGAAGATAAAAAGTTACAAAAATAAAATCACCCACAGCTTTACTCAGCTTCTTGGCCACAATGAGATTCCAATTCTGATACTTTAAAACAGATACAGCTATGCATGCCGATTACAACTTCTCATTTAAGATCTATAAAAGTATTTATATTTTTTACTTTATTACTAAATTATATTCCTCCAAAAAGGTAACTGCGGGTTTATCGCTATCACAAACAGCCATACATTTAAACAAGTGGCGTAACGTTAATAACAAAGCCGTTTTCTAAGCGTCTAATTACAAGAGCAACAAATTGTTTCCAGTCATACAGATCCCTTTAGTCGCTTCGAAACTCGGGAACGTAGAATTAGGATTACTGGACTAGTATGCATCTGCATCAATGTACATATTTTTATGTTTCACGTAATATTTCGATATTATTTTTTCGTTGAAAAATTACATTAGTTTGGAAGATTTCTTACCGTATATTGTAGTGTTATTACACATTTGTATGTAATGAAAAGATAACAGTACAGATATTTTTTCTTGTTAATGACGTGGGAGAAATTAAACCGAGGAAGAGATGATTTTTGTTTCACTTCATATTATTTATTATTACTACATTTTTTTTTATTGCGCCATTCTGAACATTATTATGGGTTTGATCAGAATGACAGAGGTGTAATACTCGTAAAGATTAGTTTTTAACAAACTCTACCAATTAAATGAACAACAGTTTAAACGAAAAAAGAACGGATATGTGATCTGCGTGAATCGCTTTTGCCGTCTCTATTCCCTTTAATTCTATGGGCGTAAACAAAACCCGAAGAACAAAGCCATTTGAGATATTAACAATCCTTTTTAAGTTATGTTCGTCATGCAAATGAACATTTAGCAAGAGCAGGTGTTTGTGAGTCTGCGTCTTCAAAACGCATAAATCAAAACTGCGGGTCCGAACCTTTACAAGTTTGTATATATGTACGTCAGGCATATAAGACATTCTATGATTTTGCCTGTAACAATGTACTCGTATCTGTGGATAAGCACAGGTTCTAATCTTTAGTTCAAAAGGATCATGGTTAAAAACCATGGCTTTTAAACAGATATCTGAGGAATTCATCTGGACTAACGCCAGGACAGACATACATTCATAAACATTCGATCACGTCTCCATCCCTTACGGAGTAGACAAACCGACAGTGTTGGAAAGACTAAAAGGCCACGATTGACATTCAAATAACTTATACAAATTGCTTGCTAACCCATTGCGTATAAGATGAATCCTAAGTGTATAAGCCGATCTCATAGTCGTCTTTTACGACATCCATGGGAAAGAGATGGGATGCTTTTATTCTAAAGTGCCGAAAACCGTGTGGTCGTGCCACACGGTTTTCAAAGAATGCCAAGAAGAAGAAGAACATATAGTGACGAAGAAGCAGAATTAAATTAGACCATTAACGGTTTGATGTAAAAATATCTAATGGGTGTTTTTAAAACTTAATTTAACATAAAATATATCAATTTTATAACAAATAGGATTTTGCAAGTAAGCGTCTGAAATAGTAAGCGGTGATTCTATATTTAATTTATTTTGAGTATTATGGAAATATTAACTATATTCTGAAAAGTGAATATAACATTTAAGGCCCTCACCTCATGGGCTAGAAAAAGCCAACAGTCTCGAAAAGACTGAAAACCACGGTCAGCTGAATGATTGTATTGAGATTTAAATAGAGACAGGTTGTTACATTCTACCCCTAAAATAAATTTTTCATGTTTACACACCTTTTTCCGTAATTGGCATTTCTAGTCTTTGAGAATATTTGCGGAATTTTATTTTCATTTGTTCTTTTCGCACGTAATAGAAAAATCATTTTTATGAAACCGTGTATAAAAATAAATTGAATGTCCGAGTGAAAAGAAAATTTTAATTGGAGGATGATGAAAATGATTACATGATGAACATGTAATTCAAAGATGTAATATTCTCTTAAAGAATTTATACTGTTCACTTCCTATTTGAAAAACTAAAATAAAAATATTGAATTTAATGTTATACTAACATACCATAAATTTTACTATGATAATGTTCTTGCTTTGAAACTCACAAAAATCAATAAAAAAAGAACTTTTATCATGTCGAGTGTGTCATTCAAATTATTTATTTTCGGGTCAACATAACCCAAACAAACATAACGTTTGTTTACTAGTAACATTAAATGACACAAATATGTCACCGGCTCATCAATAACAATCCGGTAATCCAAATAGCGTACAAATACTTTATGAGATGTGTACGTCTAAAATAGTTCCATAAAAATACATCAATCATTCATTGTTGGTCGTATATGAAACGTTCGGGGCGTTCAGAAAGGTTACAGTAAAAAATTGTTGCCGCTAGCCACGAAACTTTCCATGTATGTTAAGGGCTGCTTACGATAAAAAAAAAATTCTTCATAATTTTTCGTAAAAAATTGAGATATTCATTTGCTTCCATGATGGTTTGTTAGCAAATGAAAAAAAAAGTGTGTGTCACTCCTTCACTTCCCGCGTAATCTTCGTCAATATCATATCAATTAGGGAACCTCTTTACGATTTAAAGATACCAGCAACCTGTCAGTATCAACATAATGCATCTTAATGCCATCATAAAACCATGCAGCCAAACGAAACCTGATAGTCTTGTAAATATTAGCTATATATATTCCGTATACGATAGATTTGACAGTTATTTGTGACTTGATACTTTCAGTGCTTATCAGATATGTATCTTTTCGTCACTTTTATTTTCAGCTACCAACCAACCTAGCAGTGCAAATTATACCAGCGCGGCAGAAAAACAATAATATTAAATTTTCATTTCAAATTGATACAGCGGAGGCAGATCATTTTCTGTGTTCCTCTTTCAAATAAATTTGCTGGCGTTAGTTGTCAACCCTATCAGGACTTTAGATAGAACCGTTGTATTTTATAGTACTTATCAATGCGGAAACATATTCTATATTATATTCATAGCATCCGTCATAAATTTTGGGAGTCACTCCAAATGCCAATTATGGCCATTGGTATTGACAGGGCAAAGGATGTATTAGTAACAGTGTTTCTCAAAATTTTATTGAATCAAATCACTCGTATCATACACGTTTTACCTCGAAAAATTAAGCCCATTCAAACTGCTATTTGCAGGCAAGTGAATAATTAAGTTTATGAACATTTTACACTGATAATTTTAGTTTTTATATCTCATTTATAAAAATAAATTCATCACAGATTTCAGTTCAAATCAGCGACACGTTGAAGAAATAAAAGTTTTAAAAATAAATTATATTTTTAAGTAACTTAATAAGTACTTTATAAATTATATGTTTAACTAAGGTAAGCAATATTGATTCAAAACCTATTAGAACCAAAAGTGGAATTTTGGAGATAGAGAATGAAGTAATATTTGGAAGGTTTGAGAAACATTGTACTGATAAATATTAAACGTCTAGTTTTAGCCGAAACCGTTGCATGAATAAGTAGTTGACATAGAAATGTATTAGATATATATATTTTTTTAATTTAAAGAATCATTATTATTCATAATAAAACATTATCTAGAATATTTAAAAATATTAAAGGTGGTAATTTATGCGCGGGCTTTTGTCAAAATCCTATTTTCAGGCCACAGATGGCGTTTAAAACTTTTCTTTCATTTTTAGAAGTGTAATTGTTCATGTAACTTGGCTTGAAGCACCTGCCGCCTCCATTAACGGTTACATTGTGAAATGCACAAAAGAGATCGTTAGCGAGTTACTTGTATGACTGAATGATGAAGTGATATCCGCCATCTACGGGTAATTGGGCGACGTCCTCCGCTCACACCAAAGAAAATGAGTATCGTGATCGGGACTTATTCCGTGATGTCTCTAGACTCATAGTCACTAATTTTATGATTTATTATTGAAGGAAGGCAAACCTAAATGTCCTACAAAAAATCAGGTGTAGGTAAAACTGTTACTACTAAAAACGTTACTACTATACTTACTTTTACTACGTACAGTTCGTACATTTAAAAGCTTGATTCAAATAGCCAGTAAAACTAACGTTACTAAAATATTTGTTTGAACTTCAACGAAAAAATATACCTATTTATATAAAAAATTAAAACAATGAACAAATATAAATACTCAATTTATCTATTGTTTGCTTTTTTATGATTTCAGATATTGGTTACAAAATGAAAAGATATATATGTATATATATATATATAGTTAAGAAAAATTATATAGAACTTATTCATTTAACGAACACCTACTTTTCTAAAAACGATGTATTGTACTGTTATATTTTGAAAATAGTTATATGGAGGTTAGAAACACGACGGTGTAAGGCACGGCCATTTTCCTATTGTGACTGAAACGCCGTAATAAGTATTATTCGATGTTTTCATTGGCTACCTCCCTTTTAGGAAGAAATAAGGTTCTTTAAGGTGCATTGTTCCCTTCTCATTTTCGTATAATATTAAATAAATAAAGCACTGTACGTTAAAGAAATATGAAAAGAAGATGATAAAATGATTATGCCGTTTCTTACAATTTTATATTTTGAATAGACTAACTCTGTTTCTTTCAAATAAATAGCGTTCATTATTGAATACACGAAATTCTTAGTCCTGAATAATTCTTTTGAAATCTTAGTCGAGATAAGAATGAAGATTATAATATTATTGTGTATCATTTTACTTTAGTTTTAACACTTTCTACAGTTTCTTTTTTATTAAAAAACCAACATATATTATGTGTTTAATGAATAATCACTTTCTTATAACCGTATTGTCCCAATAAAATTTTCAGTTCTTTAAGTTTATTCAGAAGAGTAGATTAGGAGGATACCAGCGCTTCCTGAAAATGTTATGAGTTCTCTCTAATAAACTCTGCCGATAACAACCCGTTACCTGTATTACTCAGTGTTATTTAATCATAAACGATTTTAACAGTTTCAGCAGGCTATGCAGTCCACTGGTCTTCAATCAGTCTTTTCAAGACTGTTTGTTGGCTCTGTCTACCCCCAAGGGATATAGACGTGACTTTAAGTATGTATGTATGTATATTACTAGAATCTCACCGGATAAAATACGTACATCAAGGCAGTCTGTTAAATTATGCTTGCACCTATTCATCCTCACTAGATTGCGAAACACGAAAATAATAGAGAGAATACAAAATGAGTTTTTAAACAAACGTAATCTCTCAAAGTACTTGTAACAAGAAAATTGCTAGTCAACAAAGAGGCGAAGCGATCATGGCCGATGTAAACTAAAGAACAATTTGCATGTTCCCGGAGGAATCGGGACAAGTCGCAACAGGTCGTCGATTTGCCCGGAAAAAGTGACGTTGAGATCCGATCGAGGATGAGTTATGAATGTTATACTCAGAGATTTATCAATTCATTAGACTTGAATAGACTAGGGCGACTTGATGATTTTTCTTCTCAGAATTTTCCGATCTGCTTTAGATTTTTTGAGCATTTTGTATGATTCGGCGATTAATTTCTTCAAAGTGTCGAATTTAATACGTTAACATAGTCAGAAGTTTTTTGAATATCGTCGATATAATATTGGAGTACAGGGACAGAAGCTTTTAACTACCAGTGGCTTAGAGCAAGCGGCAAATAATGATTACGAGTATAACAAATTCGTTTCTCTAATGCCATTTTATTGCAGTCATTGGAACTTTTAAAGTTAATGAATCTTATCATCATCTTTATTAAGGGACCTAATAAAGCTTGTATCATAGTTGTTTTTTAAGACTCATAGAATTTGTACACACATCACTTCTTTATTCTTTTTTATTTAATAGACAGACCAACAGTCACACCAAGTCCACGATTAGCTGACTGGCTTAATGATGGAATTGAAATTCAGATAAAACGACGACAATGAGTTGCTAGCCCATCGCCTGAAAGATGAACATACATACATACATAAAATCACGCCTCTTTCCCGGAGGGGTAGGCAGAGACTACCTCTTTCCACTTGCCAAGATCTCTGCATACTTCCTTCGCTTCATCCACATTCATAACTCTCTTCATACAAGCTCGGCGGTTTCGGGTACTTTTGAAAGATGAATTCCAACTTAAACAGTATTATATTCTATTGTGTACTTGTACAATTTCAGAGCTTGTTTCTTCCATAATAAAATGAACTGAAATCTCTCCCAAAGCAATCTAAAATCCCACGAAGCCTTACATGGTGAAAGAATAAAATCCCGCAAAGACTTCGTCCCCTCAGTAACATAATTCTACGCAACAAGTAGGTTAGTTCGCCGTGCTGGAAGAAAAATAAAGGCAATTCTGTTTTACCCATTTTCATACAATTCTTTACGATACCGAAAAGTTAACTATGTGCAATTATATTCGCCAGTAATTTATTCAGATAATTATGTTATCAAACGTTTTGTAAGTGTTTTATTAACTTGTTGACAATAATCTGGTAGATTAGAAAGTATTATCTTATACAAGAAATGAACATTGGGAAACATGCATTGAATTTAAAGTCGGTTAGGACAACAAAACAAAACAAATATTTTTCTTTAATTAAAAAAAAAGTATTTTTATAAACAAAACCTCAAACAAAATCACCTTTTGTTTTTCTAAAACAAACTGTGTTAACGTTGTTTTTCAATTCTGTTTATATCCTATAAATTGCAGCTAACATTCGACGTAGCGTGAAACTGTTAAAGCCGAATAGATCAGCCTTTAACAAGATATTATTATGACATACATTTTCATCTATTCCCAGATATAGACATCAAGTATTATGACGTCACAGGCTATTGTCAACGAACATGCGCTATTGTGCGAACGATTGATTACAATACCCATTCAGCGAGCATGTGGGGTAGTGGTGCATATGTGGTGAATACATGGAGATCAGAATCGAGTGGTCTATGAAATTGAGAGACGGCTCGATTTCTTATAACTATTTTGCAAGTGGAGCATTTATATATTGTTCTTTTGAGTTATTGCATATCATAAAACGTTCATATTATTACAATAAGTATAATATTACAAACGGTTTGTCGAACTAGTATCAAACTCATATTTGCACGGCGCGTAGCTTCAGTCGGCTCTGTTCTTTAGAAACGAATAAAGTTTACGATAAGTATCTCACTGTTAAAGTTATTTTGGCTGTGTATTGATAAATAACTTAAGAGTTATGAAAGCCAAAATTGTAATTAAGTCATTTCATACATTTCCTGTAACAGATGTGTCAATAAATGCAATTAAAACATATTCAGAAAGCTATTCATGCGTTCAGTCACAAATGATATAAGATATATCTACTAACTAATATATTGTGAGAACACATAGTTGTAGGTCCGTTTGTACATCTATGTATTGCATACATGTTGATCCGATTAATTTCGCATATTGTGTTTAATAGGATCTAATATTACTGATGTCCGTAGCCGTCAAATTAGTCTTGTGGGAATAGCTTGATTAGATTGTGTTTTGTTCACAAAATATTAATTCATTTATACGTCTGCAAATGACAAGTTTATATGGTGCTTATTATTGAAAGAACGTTTTGTGTTAGGATGAAATAGGTCTTACATGATACGAGTATAATACTACTACCTAGATGTATATACATAAACAAAAACAAATTTTCTACTTTTTACAGGTACTGCATCAGCAGGAATTTTTCAGTGATCAGATTCAGTACGTCAACTTTTCGGGTCGTAAGTGCGATAAAAATCACAATAAACAACAATAAATAATTTCAACGCATGATGCTGTTTGCACTGTAGAATCTTTAAAACTGCAAATAATTTAAATCTAAGGAATTCGCTCTCTTCTCATGTAAATTAATAACCTTGATACAATTCTTTATTTATTTAATAGCTAAAATTTAAATTATTTCAATTTTATTTTGTATTTGTTTTGAATATAATTCATATAATCTCCTCTCTCCATAAGTCTCCATCCCTTGCGGGGTAGACAGAGCTTGCAGTCTTGAAAGACTAGTAGGCCAGGTTTAGCTGATCAGTGCAAAAAAAGTTTGGAAAATCGTTTCTATGATTGCAACAGAACACATAATTGACTATTCGGTTACGTTAAATGGATGATAATAAAATCGAGAAATATCCGCACACGGCTATCCTGTCATCAATTTAATTATGTGGCAATTACTCTAACAAGCGAGGTCAGATGTCGACACAATAATTACCACAGCATCCAAAACACATCTGCAGTGAAATCAAAATCATTGAAATTGTAGAAATAAAGCTTCATAATTTAATCATCTTTTAAGGAATGTAAAATATTATATGGTAGTAACTAATATTTAGTTTCATTTTATGCAAATAGTCATAATTTCGATTGTGTCGCTAATTGTTGCTTTATTGATGATCAAAATTATTTGCAAACGCATATAAACTGTGAGATTTTGTTAACTATAAACTTAATAAAGTCATGTCTGATTATAATAATACTGGGAGTCACTGTAGATTTTCATGGCTGAAGCTATTTCGTAACAAATAAATCATCAGTAATAATTATAAACCACATTCAGAAAAACAATATTATGAAGGGATTGCGACTGGATAATAGAATATTATTTACTTAATCTATTTATTAAGTAAATAATGTAAACCAAATCTATTACAAAATACGCATGCATAGGTTAGGTGCGGACACAGTATAATTACCGCAACATCCGAAACACATCTAGAAATGGGACAACATACATACACTTGTCCAAAGGATAGCCTACATTTGTGGATCACAGACTACTTGAAGTGGCTGTTATTAAATAATTTACGATTAATCTACTATTTCCATATTAATTGTTGGTTGCGCATATACTAATACGATAACTAACCAAATCATAAGAGCTATGAAATATCTGTCAACTTCAGATAAGCGAAATATGTGTTGCACCATCTAAATTTTTAATAATATCTATTAGTTACATGTAATGTCAAAGTTGAGGTAAGTTCTAGAATTCAGTGCAACTTATATTTGTATTTGTTTGTCTTATTTAGGTATTACTTGAGCTTCATGAAAAGGAAATACCTTTCATCCATACTCTCTCTCATTTCTGCGTGTTCCCGGTTGCAGAAGTGTTTTGGGGCCCGGGGTCCGTCTCATCCAGAAAATATGCATATGTTTAAAAAGAACTGAGATAAATGAGCCATATCCGAATGTCACTTCCATATTAAGTATTTCATGTACGAATTATATAGACGGTCTATAGATACAAGCCCCGTTGCAACAGATCTACTTGATGGTATTACCTTTCAATTTACTTGCCAACTTGTAACAACATTCAACTGCATCTCCGTAGTGACACATAATAATACCTTTTAGTATGTATATGGGAATGTAATTATTGATATAATTTGTACTGTACTTATGTACATTTTCGTAATTAAGCTGACAATAAATTTTATATCTCATTGTTTGCTTCGCTGACTCAGGAACTTGACCAGTATCTGTGCCAAAAATAATTACAATTCAGTGACGCCTTGTTAACAATTTTTATACGAATGCAGCCGTCGGTTTGAATTTTATTTACAAAGAAAGACGGCAGGAATTAAAAATCGTGTATTTTATTTATCAAAAGCTCGACAAAGGCTTGCTGGACGCTGTTCCAGGTACATTTCCTATTGTCAATATTTTCATTCCATATGCAAATAATAAAACATCAGTTTTTGTTCACGATTTTCCGAGAAAATACCGTTCAGCATGTATTTTATGTTTGTTTGCTTTGCTATCGCATTGATTTTGTTTCGACTAATTTGAGCTTTATTCCAAGGAAATAACAACTGTTATTTTCTAAGTCTAATTTTATTATTATGATGTCAAATTAAAAGACGCTTAGAGTAACCTTTAGACGAAAGTTTTCGATAACAAAACGATATCAAATTTGACCAGACATTTGGGTACTAAGATGCCACAGACTTAAATGTGGGTGTTCTGATATTGTGTCTGTGACAAAATAAAGTTTATAAAGCGTGTAAGTCAAACACAATAACACCCTATTTTCGGTGTGGAGGGATAAACAGAGTAATGTAACATGCCAATTCATTGTCTACGAAAAGGTAATAGTGCACATTACCGCGGCCGGTGATCAAGGGTCCACGTTGACCCAAACTATTTGCTCACTCGGGACTACCCATGTCATTCTGAAGCCACTAAGTCATTGGGCTAAGTGAACTGACTGAATATTAGTTTGTTTCAAAAAGAAAAGGACAGGGGTTGGATTTCAAATACGATAACTCTTTATTGTACCTCAAGATAATACTGCAATTTGCTATTGCATAAAAATTAGATAATTTTGAAATAATTTCAATATTTTAGGTATAAAATTAATATTTTAGTTCCTGACCGCGATTTCGTTAATGTATAAATTTTTATCTTCTTTTGTGTTTACCTAATGAGCTATAGCTATAAAATTTCATCAGCCAAGTCCGGTTAGTAGATTTTGCATGAAACATTGACAAACATTACTTATAAACTTTCCCGTCCATGATAATGGAAAAAATTATGATAAGAAGATTCAGTCGCAACGTAAAATAAGTAGGTTTTAAAAATCATAATTTACGTACCTGTCTATATCTCACTTTCGTCTCCCCATTCAAAGAAACGTATTGAGGAAACAAACTTTCTACCTATCCCATACAAATTAAGTACAAATAAGTACAAAGGGGAAGTTGTTCGACTCCGTTTTATCGAGAATCTTCGGCAAAGTTTTTACGGTTTGATTTGTTACAACCAAGAAACGTGAATTTATAGATACTAAAAGAGGCACGTAAAAATATTGTAAAATTACCTATGGTTACAAAAATATGTATGTACTCGTATATCACCTTAACCACTTAACTACGTAACATGAATCGAAACGTCCCAGATTAGACAACTATTCATCTACTTTGACTTGTGGCTACTGCTGAATTTTAATTCTTTATTAATGACATTTCTGTAGACTGGACTTTTATTGAAGTAATACGCTTGTTATTTTTTCTCAAGTCAATATCATAGGCACAATCTTAATAAAACGGGATGCCAATGAATTAAGCCAAATAGCTAAACGTGGCCTGTCAGTAGTTTCAAGACTGTTGGCTCTGTGTGCCCCGCAAGGCATAGACGTGACTATATGTATGTATGTATGTAGACATCCCGTATATATCTGCATCGTCACGGTTTAACGCTTTGAGATTCTATAGCTGCGTTCCGTTTGAACTCATTACTTATTTGGAAATGTTTAAAGTTACGGATTGAGATTCGCTTGAAGAACACTGGTAAAAAATTCACATTTTAGTCTTCTTACGAATGTTACACAAATTAAATTTTCTGATTTGCTTGAAAATAAATACATATAATCACGTCTGTATCCCGTGCGGGTTAGACATAACCAACAAACTTGAAAAGACTGAAAGGCCACGTTCTGCTGTTTGGCTTAATAATGGATTTGAGATTGAAATGGCTAGCCCATCGCTTACAAGAAGAATTCCCACCCACGAACCTAAGTTTATTATTTTGATGATGGAATTGATTATTGAAAAGAGTTCTATGATATATTTAAATCAAATTTCATTAGGGGAGACATTCTGGTAGTAATTTCTATTTTGGCTGGCATGACATTAATATAATATCATAGGACGCATAGGTTTTAGGGGGCCCCGGGCTCCAGGCATATAATTATAAAGTATTAGTGTTGTCTTACCATAAACAAAATAAAAAAACAAGATTATGTACAATTTTGTGATAAACTAGCAGGAAATTCGTTTTCTCTTCGCTGTTATCGACTGACAACAATTTCCGTGAAACTGTAATCACGAGAGCTCCCAACTCGAGTTCAGTAAAAAGAAATAATGGCTTTCAGCATCTCTACTCTGTTTTCATATTGTATTCACATTCTCATTTCAATGATAGTGCAGATACATGGAAATGGTAACACATAGTATATACGGTCGACCGGAGGTATTAGACGAATCTTTTTTTTTCTATAATGGGCCTTGAAACTTTAGATTCCCACTTACAGGAAGAAAGTCGTGAAAATAAATGAATCAAATTTCTTTTCTTCAGCCTTAGTTTGAAATGTTTCTAAAGATCATTAAGGATAGGTTTTACAAAATATTGCATATTGCTATGACTTTTAAAGTCATACAAAGATTTGAAAAAATGTTCAATGAAACAAAATGCGAATATAAAATAGTAATCACTCAAACGACAATGGAAAAAAATAAACAAGACCTCTTTGTGTTTTCGAATCAAGATCGCTCGGCGGAAAAGGGGTTTAACAAAGAGTTTTTTTAAAGGAACTCCTTAAATTAGAAGATGGGTATTTCTGAATAATATCGAGCTTGTCCAATCCGCTGGGTCGGGTTGTAATGTCATTAGCAGAATGACGCCGTAGGCTTCCAAATGGACCGTGACGACTCCAAGTTTTACGAAGTAACAGTGCATTTTAAAGTGTATTACTTTTTTGGCAGTGCGAGTATGCTTAACATGCAACACAATATTAGAAGAATTAAAAGACTTATAAATTTGCTATTATTGATTTGTCCAGTGGATGTAAAGCGAGAGATTTTATAAGTTTAAGGTCGCTGTGCCTGTCTTTATCGCTCTTTTATCTATTTACTTTTTATTGATAATGATCGGTCCAGCGATTACAATGCTATCAGTAGGAGACGTTAAGGTACACATCATTGAAAAAATTAATTTGTAGGTGTTTTATTTTGTCACGCGCCATTAGTCACGCGAAAACGAAGTGGTATTAACAATATCACCTGCATTAAAACATCTTAATTATTTTTTCTGTACACTTGTAATCCCTAATATTAAGGCAAGACCATTCACAATCGGATTGTATTTAATTAAAATACGTACAAGACGTTGAATCGCAGTATTAGATGGTATTGTTGCGGGGTTCTTTCAAGGAAATTTTAAATCGATTCCCTAGCGCTTTCTTGGGAAACCAATCCCGCTCACAATGGAGCCCTCCACAATAGGTGGTAGTGACGGGACTCGTGGTGTGCCACTTGCTCGGATTATGATTTTACTTATCTGTAATGTTTTGGTTTACGATATCATGTTGTAATAGAATTTTTATGATACTAGTATCTCATGAAGTCAAGTCTTGTAGGTACTAAATAAGTATTTTAATGATTTATTAAAATTTAAGATTTGATTTTATTAGATTTAATAATAATTCAATTTCTTTAATACTTTTATGCTGGTCTTCTCTTTTCACGGAGATTAAATTATTTAAATTTAAACTGGAGTAAATTAGTTTGTCTGGAAACTCACACATAAAAAGAAATACTTATAATAAATTGTAAATCAGTCATTTGATTTAGATGAAGATGTACAGTGGCGGACTTATCGTAAATGTTTTTTTGCTGATAAACTTTTACATACACAAATACAATTGTCATGAAAAAGACTAGCGTATTCTAAAGTAGAATCAATATCTGAAAAAATTCCGTTCAAGTATCAAGAAACTTTTACAAATATTGTAAAATATTTTCTTACCGCATTTAATCATCGGAGTGGTAAAAATATCAATAAAAGAATATTAGTTTCCGTACACGTTTGACCATATACAGTGGCCAGTTAGTTAATTGAAAAGCTCGCATTGCAAAGCAAAACAATGCTTTGGATGTAGCGACAGAGCTGTTAACTTGATTGTGTCAAGTAAGGCAACGTTTACAGTATACAACTTTATTGTTTTACTTAATTATGGCCGCTGCTTCCCCGGTGTATTTAATTTAATTATTAAAAAAAGTAGAAGCAACGTGTAAAATTCTGCTTCTATGAATCAGTCGTATTTAATGTAATTATTGATTACGAGTAAAGTTCCCATTTGCCTTTGGACCCCATAAAAAGTAATTAGTACGCACGCAGTATCCGTTTGGGTTTAGTCTAGATAAATTTCCCTCCTACGCAGGGGCTGGAACCCAGAATATCAAGCTCATAACATGGATGTGGCACTAGGTAATAGAGAATTTTTGTTACATGCTTCTTAAAACATCCAAGGGGATGAGAATGAGATCTTTGGAAAGTGCTGAGAGCCCCGAAGCACAAAAATAAAAGAAAAATGGCTTGCTGTTTACAAAAATTTCTTCCACATGTGTACAAAGCTTTATGTTCAATATTTTAGCGCGGGGTTTTTCAACATATTACTACTGTGAAATGGTAGTTTTCGATACTGGATTTTTCATATACACTTTTTTAAATATACACCTTATTATCACGTCTATATTCCTTACGGGTAGACAAAGCAGTTTTGAAAGGCTGACACTGAATTGAGATTCAAATAGTGACAGGTTTGTCTAGCCCTAGGAGTGGGAAGGCCTAGACGAACGTATCTTGATCAAATTAAGGACGTCCTGGCAAAAGATCAGGTCAAGAGTATCCGATACCGCGAAGCGTGCATTAAAAAGAGTTATGAATGTGGATGAAGCGAAGGAAGTATGCAAAGCTCGTGGCAATAGAAAAGATGTAGTCTCTGCCTACCCCTCCGGGAAAAGGCATGATTGTATGTATGTATGTATGTATGCTAGCCCAACGCCTTTAAGAAGAATCCCAAGTTTATAAGCTTATCCCTTAGTCGCTGTTTATGACAAAGAGATGGAGTGATTCTATTCTTTTTTATATTGATGCCTGGAACCATTACATTGCGAAAAATAAATGGAAGTTACTTTTGATATTTTACTGTGTCCAGCTTGACTACGTTATTTTCCTTCATTCATTAACCATTTCAATAATTAAATTTAAAAGTAGGTATTTCCTTTGAAGCATTGCAGAACATTTTTCCTTTTTGATTCGGATATTTATTTTTAAATGTTAATCCAATACGGTAAAAAGAGACGTCATTCGGAACTTTTGAGCCTTTTACTTTAAATAATCGTACTTACCTATAGTGAGAATTCTAAATATAGGGCAAAGATACAATATATCTCCATTATACTGTAGTGGAATAAAGAGTCCATTAAAAACCAAAACAAAACGAAAAGTGCGAGTCAAAATTGGACAACTTTGTTCAAAGCTACGTAATACTACGATTTTTGGTGATTTTTATTACCTACCTTTATGTTTATTGGTTTTCTCAATTTTATGCTGCTCAGTTGAAAAATTAATTGAGCAGGCTTTTAAGTGCTACTAATTTAAAAGTTAATATTTTACAAAATATTCGCAAAATTACTCATAACACTGTGTATATCACTGTGCACATACGTTTTAAATTTCAACCTTATAGAACATAGTCTTCGAAATAAATAACAGTGGCATAGAAGTGAGCACCATGAACCTATAAATGTAATGGCAAATGGCAAAGTCAAAATAATGTACAATCGGTCATACGAGTATAATAATGTATCTAAATTTGCATATCATAAAGGTATCGAAAATTATACACTCTTCTATGCGGCATTAATATATGTACTTAATTTTTCGTGGCCAAATTTTAACAATATCCACTTCTCAAATTCGTTCTTGGCGCTCGCAGAACAGTCGGAGCAGGGGAGTCGGGTAATAAAATTTGTAAACGGTGGTATGACACGCCCTCTTACCCCGGCGTCGCTCGCCAAATATAATGAGCCGTAATTCGTCTCGCTCTGAAAGTACGGTTACATGGCTGGCTGCAGATTTATTTTGACTGCACAGGATGGTTCAGGTTACAATAATATATTTTGAGCGCAATAAGAGAGGATTTCCCAAAATTCCGGCGGGAACGGGAATAAACGGCAGTTTTTGTTGTATAGTCCTCTAGTTATGTATAATTCACTTCTCGATTACATGACTGGCTGCAGATACATTTTGACTGCACGATGGTTGAGATTTTCTTATGTGTTTCGGGTGCACTAAAATCGCGAAATTGTAAAAGTAGAAAAATCAAATGAGTTCAATTATTTACACATTTATGTAAAGATCGTATCAAGTGGAACTTCATAGCACATTTCATCGCACATACACACGTACACACGTACACACATACCGTATTCATGTATTAGTAAGGGCTTTTGGCTGGGACCATCACTATCACACGTCAAAATAGTGTAAATCATCTCTTATTTGTTTTTTGTCTTGGCGTTGCACTTTTCAATGTGTGTTACATCATGTGTTCATAATTAATTACATTATATTAAGTTATGTGTTCCATTTGAGGTTAAAATTAACCCGTGGAATATTTTCAAATCAAAGATTAGTAAAATCCACATGAAGTTAATTTGCATCCGAAACGACAATTGCCAGTATATTGTCTATGTACCATGCAACACTGTTCTCTCTTCTTTGTTTAAAATAGACAATTTAATATTTACCACAACATAAAATTTCCATCTCGAGTACGCTAAAAACGAAAGACTTGGCTAAAAGTCGTTAAGTGTGGCGTAGCCTCGTAGATCGTAGCGGTGGCTCGTAGACTCGTAGCACAAAGCGTAGACGCTTGGCCGCTCGCCAGAATACCTGTTGTTCTTAAGCTTTCGTAGGCCTATCTGTTGCATGCACTTTTGGAAGCTTTCTAGTTCATACATATTCACGTCACGGGCTTTTGTTACGAAGCTTTTGCCTTTGTACTCGAGTTTAACATTATTTGAAAACATGACAGTTTTTTGTTAAGTTTTTATTTCTTCATAAAGTCGTTAAAAAGACAGAGTGCTTTCATGTTGATACCAGCATGGAAGTACACACTATGCATTCTTTGATAATCAGACGAATAGTGAAGAAATACATATTGTGTGCTTTCATTCCGTGCAGATTGTCAAGACAATCAAGGGAAAGGTTTAAATAAACTTATAATTGTACTTACATATGTATATGTCACGTCTATATCCATTTTTGGGAAGCCACGTTTAGCTGTATAGCTTGTGACGACATCTCTACGCCACTCGTCACAACATCAAATCACACAACAACTGTCAATCATCGCGAAGAAATTGACGCGCTCAACCAATAGCAGCGAAGAATCTAAATCTCGATTTCAAAGATTTCATGGATTGGAGCATAAATACAACCTCCGACACAACATCGGTGGAGCCGCGGTTCCCCAGGCATAACACCTAGCCTGGCGGAAGATCTTCCCTATGGTGGCGATCGAACCGAATCATCGCTCCCGCTACAAGCTTATTAATGTTTATTAATTAATTGTATAATAACGTGTAATAATGGCTAGTACCTTGTCACTATTTGAACCTAAATTCCATCACTAAGTCATACGAGACCTTTTAAAATATGTGGGTGTAGTACCACCATTCTTCACATCCCCGGTCAAGCCATTTACGAGATGTCTTTATTAAAAACCGCCACTGAATAATTCAAGTGCAGTTGACTTCGTCGACTCTTACGGGCTCCGTATAATTCGGACGTTTGAGAGGACTGCATTGCATGATACCAAATATATTTCAGAGATCCGTGTTTGAAGGCTTCACCCCTTCAAAAACCGTTAATTCTGTTATTTTATTACAACAACAACAAAAGGATAATAGTCACAAGCAGGCTCTGGACAAGTAATGATGCAACAGAAACCAACGTTAGAAACATCAGGAATATTTTATAGATTCTATCACTAAATCATACTTTAGAATCACTGACTAAAAGTAGGCTTATAAACTTGGGATTCTTTTTTCAGACGATGAGCTACCTATCACTGTTGAATCTCAATTCTACAATTAAGCCAAACAGCTGAACGTGGCCTGTTGGTTTTTTGAGACTGTTGATTCTGTCTACCCCGCAAAGGATATAGACATGATTATTTGTATGTATGTACGATATATATGTATAGTAGTACGTTTTAGGTCGCGTCTTCCTTTGAGCACAATCCATGATTTTTTCCCAATCCTGGTCAAAAGTAATTAGGTAATTTGGTTCTGAAATGATCCTTCGATAATTTATATCCCAGTTAACGTTTTTGACCATAGATAACGGTATTGTAACAGGTAAATCTTTCATTGATTAAAGCCTTCACAAAGATACAAAGATATATAAAATTAAATCATTTTCACGTAGGGGTAGGTAGAGACTACAGTTTTCCGTGATCACTGCATACTTTCGACCATATTCTCCACTGCTTGGGCTAACCAAAACTTGGACCGGAGCTTAAATATTTCCTTCATTCAATAAACAAATTTCCCCCCATTTTGTTGACGCCTATTTGAATATCCTATTATAGTTTCATTGAAAGCCAATAACACGTTAGCGATTCTGGGTAGTGGAGGAAATTATAAGAGCCACTTTGTGGGGGATTGGCGCGACGCCAGCGCCACCTGTTGACTTACAGCGAGAAGTGAAAAGTTTGCCTTAGTATGTGCCTATATTCTTTTGGAGTTACAATCATAGTAGTTATATTTTTATTAAGACACATACATATATACATAATCTCGACTCTTTTTTCACGTCATCAACGCAAATTCATATTTCATGCAAGGTCGTCAACATCGGGTACTCTTGACATGACCTTTCCAATAACTACTGAAATCATTACACAGTAAAGAGTGCCCCATACCGACCGATCAGCTGGTATAAAAACATTGATCAATGTGGATGAAGAAAAGTGGAATATATGAAATAAGGGAAAGTGTAACAAACGTATGAGATAGGCACATACATCTACGTTTTACTGCTAAAATTCATTTGGCTGCAAATTTTTGGGCTGCAATCTTTTCTCGTACTTTCTACATGAAAGCAATGTGACTTTGTTTCTTGTTCAAAAATATATTCTTATATACGTAATATTCTATTCATACTTAACATTACAATACTTGTAATAGCTCACTATAAAGTGACAAAATGGTGAATAAGTATTTGTATACAAACTTTTCTTTTACAGGTAATTCGGTTTCGCATTATGTCCCACCAAATCATGGTAAGTAAGACCGTAATCCCAACTTTCCAAACGGACACTTAGGAATGCAATAAAGTGCGTTCACAAAATATTGGACATAAAAACAACATTAGGGGTCCCTCGCCATCACTGGAGGCGTGAGTATTAACAATTTTACGTTATTTTTCGTAAAAATATGCGGGGACGACGTATAATCACAAAATAAAGAGCTGACAGAAGTATTCCGTGATTTTGGTATAATATACTTTTAATATGGCAGTAAATGTAATTCGCCTGTGTGCGGTTTAATAAATTTTATGAAAAATTTAAAATAATGTTTTATGCTCTCTTATTACAGTGTGAGCATGGAAGATTGATGATCTAACGAATTTTAATTGAACATCAAAATATTGTAAAAGCAACAAGCAACATTAAAGTTACGTAAATAAATCGACAATCGCTATTTTACTTTCACTGCATAACTGCCTGAATAGTAAAAAATGGTTACATGATTTTGAATTGAGCACATAAGAATACATGTCAATAGTGACATAAGTCATTAACATATTTTTAAATACTTTTGTTTATATTTCATCAAGCACTTTCAAAGTGTCTCTTCTGTATATTATATAATTGCATGATGTCGGTGTATAATTCGGAAAATTCTAATTAAGTCAGGCAGCTGCTTGCTTTTTTAATTTTGTCCGTGAACTACGGTGTCAGATGTCGCGGGTTCGAGTGTCGTCAAACTTGCCTATCTCTTGGCCAAATCGAATATTTTTTATGTCCATGTTGTTATATAATGGGTTTACATACGTTTAAAAGAATATTGGATGGATTTGGTGAAAATTGGGATAAGTAACTTATATTGTGAAAGCACAAGATGGACCTCTAAGCGAGTAGGAATTGATTCACATAATGTCGTATATACATCTATTATTTGGATATACTTTTGAAAACAATACGTATCTTGTTTGTTCCGAACGGGGTGGTTTTCAGTTCTGTGTATTGGAAACCACACGCCCAGCTAAATAAACATCTGATTTTAATGATATTATTTTATTGCTAACAGTACTGCATAAGTATAATTTTCAATAAAGTAAAACATACTGTGATGTAACATAACATAAATAAAACTGTTATTTCCATTCGATATTTAAATTTAAAATATTGACATAGCTCCCATTGCTCGCATTCGATTACCGGTATTCAATTCGTTTAACAGAGCTCCGCCCGCCGGAGGGCTTGAAAACATACAGTTCATAATTTACGAGATTCATAGCGAAAACAATGTCCCAAACAAAATGGATAATGAAAACAATTTCGCATCACAAATTTAATCGAATTACTGAATTTAAAAACGACGCTGTTGCGCCGAATAACTCATCTTTGTAAGTACATTAATTTGAAAATTAATTAACGCATAAAAATATAGTCGTCTGGTTTATTTAATATCTTGTCAGCTCATTGAATTTTAATCTCCAATGTTCCGAAAAGTGGGTAGAGGTGGTTAAAAGAGGCTCATATCTTGTTAATTAAATCTTCTCAGTAGGGAGCCTCTAGGCGAAGGCTCGTCTTTGGTCCTCGCTTCCAGAGTACTTACACAATACTACCGAATTTAAAGCAAAGCCTTAATTTAAACTTAACTTTGGAGCCATTCAACAACGCTATTTGTTTAAGTAAATACTACGAGTATAATGCTCTAATATCATGTACACTTCTTGTTATGATTCAAAAGAATTTTGCGTTCTGCCAATTGGTATTTGGCATCTAAGGGTACTTACAAAATGATATAGGCAGGTCCCAATATTTATCTAATTTTTTGGTACCCACAAATAGAGTAGAGTCATGTCCAAACAGATATTGTGTACCTCATCTTAAGTGTTAATTTAAGAATTAATGACGTCTTTTTGACATATGATAACACATTCCGTTTGCAATGGTCACGCAAAGAGAAATCTTTATAAGTTAACTTCACGGCGTAACATACGCTCCCTTATTCACAAACATATTATAAGGGCCTTTCTTTATGAAAAGTAAATTACGCGAGCGTCAAAAGGCGGGATAGAATAAAGAATTATATTGTAACAAAGCCAGCGATAAGTGAATTAAAATCCTTTGTCCGGTTGGTCAGCTAATGCAAATAGGTTCTTTATTATGTTCTGATGGATCGGCCGTGAGATAGGAAGAGGATCAGAAAGGAGCGAAATGTAAGGGTCGTTACTCACTTTTGGGATAATTAGATGGATTTAAAACATTGCCATATTGTATACGTATCAGACAGAATAAGTGATTATTTTTTTTCTTCCATTTATATTATTATAGTAAGTCAAGTTGGATGGTTCACGTTGTTCTGTTTGTTCTTGAGATAACTGAGATTGATTCAAGTATTGTTTTGAAAATGCTTACAGACTCACAAATAAAAATTGTTTTTTTGGTACATCATCATCATCTCAAAGGTTTGATCTGTCCGAAAGGAAGAGATTACCAAGGCAGCTGTCAACATACAGTAGTTACCTAACTCAAAATGATTTTTTTTTTTGTGATTTATCGCACAAATTTTTAATTAATTTAATTTAATAGACATTTCTTAACTAATTGAAGTTAAAGTCTCAAATGGGAGAAAATGTGTTTGTACATTTGTCTCTTTGTTTGTATCTATATTATCATATAATCTTTACGAATTCTATTGAAAGAAAAAGGTACCTTTCAGTAAGAACCAAAAAACCCTTCTGTGGTTGCGGTAAAGCAAGCAAATAAAAGGCGTAAAGGCTCGCACAATCATCATCCAGGAGGATGATGATTGTGCGAGCCTTAGTCACCTCACCTCTCTAGAAGAACCCGCCTGTGACTGTAATCGGGTAGGTCAGGTTTTTAGATGAAGATACACCTACCTTAACATGCAGGTGATTGTAAGTAACGCTAAAAATGGCTTACCTACTTTGGACTACAGTTACGCATCTTGTTGCCTGCAAAAAAATACTTATGACATTCTCAAAAGAATGCTTCATAATTTACATCCTTAAATATTTTTTTCTAAGCCCAACGACGTACTTAATCAGGATTACGTCGTCGTATATTTTGTAACAAACAGAAACAACAATGCAACTCAGTTTGAAACAAACGTTTCATTGATGATACAATATGCACGACATGTATGACTGCCAACCCTCAGGGCTTGTTCCGTTCATTCGATATTATGTGACTGTGTTATGATACAGACAGATACAGACAGCATTGACTGAAGTGAGAATAGACTCTGTATAAATTCAGAATTATGTATATTGCTTTTCAACGGTCATCCCCGTTTTGTAAATCAGGCCTGCGCAAACATTGCGTCACTTTTGACCATGATCGTGGGTTGGATAAATCAGATTTTTACACGTAGTGACTCTCGTCTGACCTCGTTGGACCATCACGGAGAACTCTTTAAAAAAATTAATTAAATCGATGTTTTTTTTTTTTTTTTTTTTTTTTTTTTCAATTCAAGTGTATCAAGTGTATGTTTAAAAACATACACTTGAATTGAAATTCTCCTCCTTTCTAGAAATTGTTTTAACATGGGCCTAACCTTTCTTATTTAGACTAAGTAAGAATTTCACTTCATCTTTCGTAAAAATGTTATAACCATAAAAATAATTATATATCTTAAAATATTATATGTATGATTGTGCTCCATTTCAATGTAGTTTGTGGTTCGTATCCATGTTAATAAATCTGACACGAAAAATAAAGCTAGAATATTGAAATAAACAAAAAAACTGAATAATTTTTCAACGAGTAACAAAATACGTCATCATTGTTAAAAACCGAACATTTTGCATTGTTTTTGACTAGTTTTAGAATAAATTTTTCTAGTTTTGTCATTCTATTGTTAGCAGCAGCAGCAAATAAACGACAAAATATTACAAAATGCATATCTAGTATATATTGATAAATTTAATTTCAAATGCAAAATTCACCGGTTGTAAAAAACTTTATTTTATTTGCTCATTAAATTTTATAAATAAGGGGTTGGTACACCAACAGCGTTTTGAAAAGGTACTTATTTCATGTACCTTTTACGCTTATCTCAATTACAATTACTTTTTGTTGTCAATACTAAAATACACATCAACCCTTTGTAACTTCACACGTAAATGTAATTTTCGTCTGGAATTAAATGAAAGCGTTTTTCGAGCCTATACATACAGTTCTCATTACATTTGTCATTAAAGGTGTACAAAGTAAATACGCCGCCGCCTCTCGCCTGAGCCGGACGGCGACCGCAAAAAGAGCGCGGTATTGTCTATGTTTGTTCACCCGCATGCCGACGCTTCGTTCCACATTTGACATTATTTAAATTTAAATTAATTTACATTTAGAACGCTGACCAATTAAGTAGGTAACTTTTTTTTTAATTTTGTATTCTGTTACGTGTTTTACTTGTTTTTATGCTATTACGTTTACTATAATCGACAAGGATTTTTTCTTATCAAGTCTTAACATCGAAACCGAAGGCATAATGCGATGATAAGATATGTGTGGCATTTATTTTTGTCTGTTGGCCTACAAACTTATGTGGCGTTAAAAAGTACTTTTTTTACGACCATTACCTGTCTTGTCAGTATTGCACTTCTATACCTATTCACTTATCGGTCAAATTGATTATGAGACTACCCAAGATTTGGATCGGTACAACGTTTACAATACTGTAGGTACACGAAAGAACATGTCCCCATTCAAGTTTAAAAACAGGTAGCTATATTCATAAAAAATAATAAACAATACCAGTGCTTATCCGTCTGTTGCGAGCTCAGATATTTTTCTTTACATTTTCGCGTGTAAGCTGCTCGTTTTGCATACAATGGGCTCTCGTTAGTGTTTATCTAGTTTAAAATATACATTTACTGCGCTTTTATAATACTTTTTGCATTAAATATTTTCAATTTAACCACAATATGGTTATTGCATGAGACAATATTGAAAATTATAATCACGGCGAACATTGTTGCAGTAAAATTTACTTCGGCGCTATTAAAATATTAATTTCTGTGCTTTTCATACAGGGCTGGAATCTTATTTCAAAAATAAAATTTATCATTTAAATTTGTAATACAATGGCACCACCGACATTGATATATTTTTGAAAATTATTGATTTATTATTAAAAACGTCTCATTGAGATAATTAGATGCAGCCTTATTATGTTATAATGAAATATACATCAGTCGCTCAGTGACCATATTAAATAAAGGTACGTTACGAGCGAGTTTCATCTGCATTATTTTTAATAGTATTATGTAACGCGAAATTTTTAAATCAGTTACATACATTGCCAATTATTACGCGTTATATTTTAATCAAATGTTTCTTAGAAAGTGAAGGGGACACCAAGAGAGCTCATTCGAAATAAATAGCATTTTTGATTTAACATAGGCAGAGCCGCAGGCGTAATCTGTGCTCAAATAATAAAAAGAAAAAGTGATACATTTATTGACGACAGTTGGTAGTAAGTAGGTAAAGTTTATTTCGTTAAATATAGGTTTGATGTATTTTAAGGGTCAAATAAATCTATTTTTGTAACAAATCACAGTTAAACATTTTACAATTTGTAAACAGTTGGAATGTTTTGGATAAATTTACTAAGCCGCCCACCGACGAACTAGGAATAAACCAGTATCTCTGGCTGTGTCACTATAAACAAATCATAACTGCTAAGGAGCAAGGGATTAAGGGAATAAATAATTAATTAGTCAATATATTCCAAATTGAATGGTAGATATGGTCATCAAAAAACTTTCGAGTATTTACTCGTTACGGGAGATCATTCGTGCTAAACGCGAACTCGCCATATTCATTACTCGATTTTTTCGCTTCTGATAATTCTTGCAACTACTTATTCTCACAACTTTTTTATTAAAGGATATAAAGTATACATTATAAACCTCACAGATAAAGAAATTTTGAAAGGCCCACTTATATTATATATCGTGATGACAAGTCTGCGTTTATGACGAATTACTACTAAACCATGATTCTACTACGCAATATTGCATATCATTTAAGTACACAAATAAAAAGATATATATTAAAAAATTAGTGTATGATCGTCGTTTTTTGGTTTTCTTTCCTTTGACGGAGGGGAACGTGACCAATGGCACTTCTTATTTTGAAATTATCGTAATCGTTTTTATATTTACTTAATGTTGTCCATCGCCAATAAATCGATGCGTGCCACTATGTCCCGGAAAGGTACAAAGGGACCGGGGACGACTCTATTATTGAAAAAGGGTGATCAAAGCCAAACGATACGTTTCCATATATTGTAGTCCCTTTCTGTGTTTGTTTGTGTAATGTTTTTAGACTTTCAATGGATCACAACAACGCAATATAACATTTTTGTTTTATACTCTTATTTCTTTTATCGGATCAGCTGTAATTATTTTTTTGTTGTCGAGGCTTTTCCTATAAAATGTTACCTAAACGTTTTCTTAATACCGTTTTTAATAACTTCTAAGTACCTACGTATGTGTTTTGTGCATTTTTCATTTTCAGTTTTATTTTTTTATTCATTTTGTTTCTTTACATCTGACATATTTAAAAGTAAGCCTCTTTCCCTGAGGGGTAGGCAGAGCCTACAATCTTTTTACCTGCTTCGTTCCCTGCCTATTTAATTCGCTTTTTCTATTGCAGGAAATTATAGACTACGTACTTATGAGAGAAGAGTTGACTACTCAAAACATAAAAACGAATTATCACATTTCAACATCTTGTTGATTTTTGGTAGTACATTACCGAATACATAAGGTTTCAAGCACGTAGCCTCAAAAAACGTTAGTCTTTTACACCAGGATAAAATCATTTGATAAATAATAATTACTATTGTTAAATTAATAACTCAATCGAAATCCAGGAATTTCAAGCACCATTATTGCGTTGTTGATGCAAAGTTTTCGGCCGATGATTTCGAATGATGTACGAAAATAATGATTTGGGCAAAATGTGTGGGATACATAAAGACAAATTGAAAACGGACCCTACAATATGACCGCGGGGCTTGCTGCTGTGGTGCGAGCCATAAACTACGAGCGGGTTTATATATTTTTTATGTTTGAAAGTGATACAAAAATAAATACATACATATAACCACGATTGTATCCCTTACAAGGTAGGCAGAGGCAATATCTTGAAATAACTAAAAGGGCACATTAAATTTCATTACTAATGAAAAAAATCGAGATTCAATAAGTGACAGTTTACTAGACCATCGCCTATATATTAAATTACAAGTTTATTAGTTTTTTCTCTTGAATTTTTTTACAATCTGCCCAGAAAACTTGATTGAAAGTGATAACGCATGAAATCCACCGCCAAGTTTAAGTACTAAATTTATTTATCGAGTATCAATATTATTTAAACATTAATTAAAGAGAAGTGTTTTTATTATTATTCTGAATAATAATAAAAGTGGGGATAAAATTAATCGTAAAATTATGTCGTATTATGTGAAGTAGTTATATTAATGATACTTATGTTAGACCAATGAATGCAAAAAAAATATTTTGCATACAAATTATAGTTAAATAGCTGTAGGTTTGTATTTTAAGCCAAACTCCTATTTGTTTTTACACGCGTAGTAGTGCATAAAAATAAATAAACAGGCAATTAAACATTTCTTCGTGAAAAAAAAACATTATTTTCTGTATTGATCCACAGGTAAACTATGATCCAAAGGTTTTAATTAAAAGGGATTGGATGGTAATCTTACTTATTATTTTATATATGTAACTTTTTGATACATTTCTTTGTCTTGTTGCTTTCGATAAATTATAAAATGTTCCCATATCAATTATAATATAATGGTATTGAAACCAAGTTACTAACATATAATTTTTTAAATTTTTCTTGTTAAGTGCTCTTACGAGTAAATCACTGAAGGAAAATCGACGCTCAACATCACAAGTAGTGTTTGCATCTACTTTCACATTTACAGAAGATAACTGCGCTTTTGCATCGCAAATGCGACGAACGAACTGAAAGGACTTAAGATGTCGTATTCTCTGCCATATAAATCATAAAGAAAATTGGATTCATGTTAAACAAGACTACATTTTAAAACTTATTTGATGTTTGCATTTAAGCTTTCCTTTAAATTTAAAACCCGATTAAACGCTAGTCTATAGATTATTATCACTGTTAAATCGTAAACAAAGTATTAAAATCGATAATGTAAAACAATGTGCAGGAGTAACCACTCAATAACGTTAAAAATGAGCTTCAAATGCCAAGAAAATTGGTTTTTCCACAGCGTCGGGCCGATACACCCGCAAAATGAAAAGTTTACCCATCACAACACTGACACATCGATTGGCGTCTACATCTTTGTAAGGAATTGTTGGAGATCATGCAAAGCAACTTAAACCTTAAGATTATAGATGGATGGTGGACGAAAAGTCGCTTTTTCAGTGTTGATGGAGAGGGCGTTTGCAAGGTGCCAGTCGGCTATTGCTTGGCAATCAATCATTCCACTGAACGGAACAAAAGCGGTAAGTATACCACTTTAAATTGAGATGCGTTTCGTACATTTTCTTGGTTCGATTTATCTGTTAAAACATATTTTTCTTCTACTATTTTGATGTTAAAATATAAAGCTTTTTTCTGAATAATACAATATACAAATATATATAAATGTTGTTGTTGTAAACGAAAACGTACAAAGAGAAAATTTTTCAAAAACATACTTATCCCATGAAGTGTTGTGTTGAAAAACATAAAACAATTCACATTACTTACATATTTCTCAACCAACTTATTCAACAATTTTAAAAACGCACAGATGCTCTTTGAAATAAAGAAATGATAACTCCTAGGGCGGACCAATACTAATACCCTATAAATCATTTCTATGTATCTCAATTACCTACTGTTTAATCTTGTCACTGGATCCAATATTACAGTGTAATCTTGTGGCATAATAATGAAACCGTAGCATGTTCTTGATTAAATCTTGACACGTGTCCAAGACTTGTTGAAGCATGTATTTGATAATCTGCTCGCTTATTGATAGCTAGTGATCGGTTCTCGGGCTTCTGTCGGTATAATTGCTTCCATTGACATGCCCAAGGATGCAGTATATGTTCGGGGAAGATGCTTCCGGCAATTAATTGTACACAAATGATGAATGGTATGTGTATTAGGAACGTTATCGTTTAGTTATTCAATAAAATTGTTGATAACGACATTAAGGCTTCTGAACTTTAGATTCATCTTTGAGTCTAGCGGCCTGTCACTACCTGAATTCGATCCAGCTGAACATGGCCTTTCCGCAACTGTCTACCCAGAATAGGATTAACACTATAAGTAACAAAATGATATTTTTTTTTAGGCTTTATATATGATGAATTCTACATAAAGTGATATTTATAAATATTTCTATTATTTTTTAATTTTCGGACATTTCATATTTATTTGAGATCCAGACTAAAAGTCATTTACCTAACATACTGGTAACCGTAAAAATGTGTTCATTGAAATAAAAACTACACCACTATCTGAGTTTTAATGTAAAAACTTAATCCGTAGTAGTTTTTCCAAGTCTTGATTCTATATCCAGGGAACTTTTTTCTTAATTAAACCTGAGCTGTGCAAGTTGAAGTAATTTGGACATTCAGCGACAGCTGAATGCTAAAAAAATCTCGTCATTTTCATATTTAAGACTTTTTCAAATATAAAAATTCATATTATTTTCAGGAGACTTTGATACCTATAAATGTTCTCCTAACCCCGAATATTATAGAAATGTTTACATAACATTGTAAGGTCGGACAATGTCGTTATTATAACGTTGAGATTAATTTATGTGTAATAAGAATTTTACTGCCAATAGCTTGTAAAACTTTATGAATCTCCAGTACCTTTCGGGGATAATATTTAAGTCGATTTTTTAATATATTCGGACATTATGTCACTAGTTTCACGCAGGATATTATCCATCATCCCAGATTTATGATAATATTATGCGCTTATTATTTTAGCAAAACAAGCTCTTTCTATACTTTTTTTTATTTCACACTATCTTTTGCTGGCAGATATATTAGCAGAACCCCTTCTATTCTGCAATAAACCGGATATAAACCAGCTTTTGCTTTTCTGTGCAACTAAGGGGAGAAGGTAGCTACACTTTATTTGCTACTTTTAGGTAGTATTACCCAAATATTAAACATATATACGTTTAATATTTAAAAATACCTATTTGCCAAAAAAACTTTCATATCTTTACCTTTAGCAAATTATTTTTTCTTCAAGATTTTCCTTGAAACTCCCAATCGCAATCCGTCAGTCACAACGGCGAAGTCAGCGTGTTCCTTAGTATTCAGAACTTGATCTGGAACTTATACCGCTTACCTGAACTTCGGAAGACAAACGCGGGAAGCCAAGGCTTATGAACACTAGTTTGTAGGACAACGTTTGCCCTCAAGACATGCTAGATATAGTTTAGCAAACAGATCTGCCAACTAAATGTATAATGTATGACAAGCAAACCTCACGTTAAGTGATACAGCTGAAAGTTAATTATTTAAGGATGCAGAATCCGATCCTGAAGATAAAAATCGGTGGTACGTTCACTTTCCCGACGCAAAGTAAGCGGTAAGTTTAACATAATCTGTATGTCTCTATGGTATTCTAAACGAATCAACTGATATCGATAAGCTTATATCCCATCCACAGCATTATCTAACGAGATGGAAGACCGGTACTAATGAAATTTCATCAATATAGAAAGTTTAATGTAAACAGGTAAAAAATCTAAATACTAAGCTGGTCCAAATAGAGTCTATTTTGTTATTTTAAAGTCTAATTTGCGTTGTTGATTACGGTTTATAATTGTAGCTACACAACACAACAACTGAGAGATCTGCAAGAGCATTTAACTCTTCATTATGCCAAATTACGCAACATTCAAACACAAGAATATTACCTTACATTTAATTCAAACGTTGATGGAGTTCCCTCAACAAGTCTTATAACTTTGTCATGACTTTATTTGCAGTAAATAACCACTTGCATAGAACAATAAAACTTGATTAGCCATCTCATTCCGACATTGAGAGAACAAAAAGACATGAGACGTCACACACAGAGTGTAGTTAAATTGAAAATCTCGTGTCATTTGGAACGACTGGGGCCGCAATCTAACTTGCCAAATTAATTTATGACAACAACAAACTTTGGTGAAAAAACAAATGTTGGCATTTTAAGAATCTTTTCATATTTGGTCGCGTAACGTGCGTAGATTCGGCAACTGTGCCAAGCGGCGGAAGCTATAGAAAAGTCGTTTTCGAAATTAATTTATCTTTTTGGTCTTTTTTTGCGGAACTTTTAATAAGTTTAAGGATTTTGTTTGATGTGACGAAATATGTTTTTGTATGATGATTTTACCTTTAATCTTATTAAAACTTTCTTCATTCATATTTGGTGTATAACCTTACATCTGTTTTCTTATAGGATGTCGATAGTGAAATAAGATAAGATATATACGGGACAAATTACACAGATTGAGTTAGACTCGAAGTAAGTTCGAAACTTGTGTTACGAGATACTAACTCAACGATACTTTATAATAAATACTTATATAGATAAACATCCAAGACCGGGGCCAATTAGAAAAAGTTCGTTTCTCATCATGCCCTGGCCAGAATTCGAACCCTGGACTTCCGGTGTCACAGACAAGCGAACTACCGCTGCGCCACAGAGGCCGTCGAGAATTGCTTGCAAGTTGAAATTATTGGAATATGGAATAGATTTTTTTTTAATTTTATGTTTGTAGTCGAGGTCAGCAACTGAACTTGTTTTTACCATTTTGTTTGGTCTTTCGCAAAGTCGAGCTATGATTTTTTCTGCTAACCCCTTCTAGCTAGATCCGTCAGAGGTGGTATCTTGAAAGTTCAATCATAGTTGAGTTACATAATCTACACTCAATAAGAATACAGCAGTCTGTTTTTCAGCATTTCAGAGATCGTTTTTATTAAATAGGTTTTTATTTATACTGTGGCTTGTTGTTTAGGCAGCGGTCGTCCCGACCCGACGATAAACTTTTAATGCGTTTTTCACTTCGTTATGAAACATTTCAATCGTTTTAATTAGGCTCGAATAGGCGGCAAAGATTTCGTTACGAAATGACGCTTTTAAGCTCTGAATATTTTCAACGCGTAATGACGAGATTTATTAAGCTAATTTAGATCTCGACCGCTTTTGTAATGTTTGTGAATCTGTTAACATGGCCGTCTGGTTTATGAACAGAAAAGATCAGAGATGTTAATATCAAACAACTAACCGTAAGAAAAAAAAGAGTTGTAAGATAAGAGTTATTCAAAAATTCTCTTTTAGGGTTCTGAAGACAAGTAGCAAAAACTAAACTCATGTCCGTCAGTCTGTCCATATGTTACAACCATTTTATTTGGAGACTATCCATTCATACAATAAGGTTGAGTTTGGACGACAACATTGTTTGTAGTTGGTTTATTTCTTTGCATGTTTCTTTTATTTTATGTGTATTATACGTATTATGAGATATAAATAAGTGTTAAAACTTAAATCACTTATCGTATTTCAAACATTGCCCATAGAGTATTGGAGCTCATTCTAGAACAACTAAACACGAATACAACAACTAATTGCTAATTTATCGTGTAAGTTAGCTAACTTAGGTACAATGCCACTTGGCGTCCGTCTGTTTGCTCTAAGTTAGTTGCGCCACGCTGCGCCGCCGTGATTGCAACTTAATCGCAACTTGAAGAGTTTAATTCTTAAGAAATTGCACTAACTTCATATTTGAGTTGCAACTTATTGTGCTTAGCATAAAGTAGGCAACTTCGCGGTTTGTTCAGAGTTAGAAACATGGAATTAATTTTTCGCTTTACCACTTGGAACATTCGTAAACTAAGCTTCTGTTTGTCGTTCCTAGATTAAAATTTTATTAAATCATTTGTCTAAAACTAAATTACAAAAGGGCAAGTCAAATATTCTCTGAACATTGAGTTACAAGAAACGAATGCGAATGAAGCGAAAGAAGTACGCTAGGATCGTAAAAAATTTAGTCTCTTCCTACCTCTCCAGGAAAGAGCCGTGATTATATGTACTCTTGTACATATACATTGAACAGAGAATCTTTACGTTTTCCTATTTCATTTTTCAAATAAGCGAGTCATCTTTTCTGTCCCCTACTTTGTAGCCAGAATATCGTTTCCATCTACCGTGTGAACTATGAGCAAGATAAGGAAGTGATCAAACGGATGCACTAAGTCTGTAAAATTAAAAATGGTACAGAAAAGCCTATGGAAGAAATAAAGTTTAAAAATAACATGTGGCTGTATCCTTGTACTATTAAAACAATATTTTTTAAACTATAAATATATTTTTTTAAACTCATGCATTACAGCTATTATTTTTACATGTAGGAAGCTGCTACTCTTAGGGAACAAAGAGAATTAGAAATATTTCCTGTTATTCCCACTGCAACGATAATAACTGACAATGTGACGTGTTAGACAGAACTGGTAAAGCGTGAGGTGATAAGTTACAAAATGCAAAGATCAACGAAAATATTAAATACCTATATGAAGTTAATTTTTTTTATAAAGTCTAAAATAAATTGGATGTGGATAGGGGCGTTAATAAACAGCAAGAAGTCGCGACGAAGAAGTTTTTAGGTAAAAGCTGAGGTAGGCCAAAGATTTTTCTGACCACTGCCATCTGCCACGAGTAGCTGAATTTTGACGAAAATGAAGGGAAGCAGTGAAAAAGGTTATTTGAAAAGTTTTAAGCTGAGCTGGCAGCATAATCGGGTGTAGTTGCACGTATTGTGTGTTTTTAGTGGGTAAGCTTTACAACTTTTGATTCTTATGCGAATAAGAATTGGTTAGGTATGATGTTTATATTTTTTTACTTGAAATATCTTTTCAAAGTGGAATATTATAGATCTAAAGGTACGTTATAATGAGCCAGTTCTGTACTGTTTTTATTTGAAGCTAGCACGAATACGAGCGTTTAATAAAATCACGGTTTAGGTGGAAACTTCCCGAACCCGCTTCGGAAAATGTCGTAAATAAAGTTGACGTTTAAGTAATAACCTATGAACATCTTTTCATTATTCGATTAGGGATAATATCAGTTTACAATTTGATTTGACGTGTTGTATATAATTTATTCGTTGTGAACATCGAATTTCTTCAAGATTATTGGCTCTGTCTACATCGTTAATGAAAAAGACATAATATGTATAATATATGTCGATAATTTCTAGTCATTATTTAGTCTACTTTTGTCATTATTTAGACTAAAGTTTGTTCTGATGAATCAAGTTGTTAAAGAAATTATAACATTTTCAAAAAGCAATGGATCAAGAATAATTACAATTTTCGAGTAATTTTTATCAATACATATAATTTACAGATGGACAGGTCAAGAATACTTACGCTTTACTATGAAACAATTTTTTCATGTGACTAATTGATTTTAATGTCTACGTGAAAATCAATAAAACTTTTTGACACCACCAAAGAATAATTTAGCGAAGGTAGTATGATTTAATTAAACCAATAGTTAATTAAATAATTTTCGAAGTATCGAGCGCTCGGAAAGAACGATAAAATAATTGGATCCATCAAATTATAGAATGCCAATCGCTCTTGGGTGAATAATGAATTTAAGAATCGGTAACACTGAAATATATTTCATTTTTATTGTTCGACACGCCGATCTGCCTGACACCGCTATATTTGCAGTAACAGGTTAATTAAATTTTGCGTAAACAAAACTTGGGTTGTAATTAAGGTGAGTTTATATTTACGATAATGTTCAATGTTTTTAGTAACAGTGACGTAAAGTTAGCCATGAAAAGTGTAACTTTGTTAATTTACTTTTTAACTGTAATCACAGCGCTTCCTTTCAGTAAGTAATATTAATAATAAAGTGTTCTTGACTAATAATATCAGTGGCAAAAGGTGTGATTAATAATTGAAAAAATTAAACAGTTACTACGTTATAATTTTATTTGTACATTCTTTTCTTGCACGAACACATACAATGACATCGCTATTCGCCACGTGGTAGACAGAGCAAACAGTATTGAAAAGACTATAATACCATGTTTATTTTCATATACCTAGTTGCCTGCGCATTTCGGAAGCAATAAATAAAAAAATAAATAATAATAATAAAAAAAAATTAAACAATAAATCCATTAATGTTTGCTCTTGTCATTTGCATCTATCAAAACGTAGATGTCTAGTCTAACACGATGGTTTAAATCGCGAACTATTTTAAACTCCAAAGTTAAGCTATTATAATAGTTAGTAACTTCATTAATTAATGTAATGAATACATTATTATAATTAATGGGATTAGTGAAACTATGTTGTCGGTTGGCAGTAAACTATCTTTCGCTGAAAATGTAACGCTTTTCGTGACGGTGAACGTTTTTCGGCAAAATATTATACTTGTTTTATAGATAAATATATTTTATCAAATATATATGGTTTATTAAAGTCTTCTTCTTTTAGGTAATGCTGGGTGTGTGCTAGCACACCACATACATATGTATAATCTCAAACCGCTCATTTTGCTTATCCAACTAGACTTTGACTTTTGTCTCAATACCTATACCCTGTAATAGTGCTTAGATTAAACATGCCACGTGGCACTTTTCAAGAACTTCCTGTAAAACGTCAAGTACACGTTAGCCAATTTAATGTTTTCAACTAACTGCGGCCTTTTTCCTTCGATCGCCATTATTTGTAGACGTAAAAAGGGTCATTTTGAATAAGTGATAAAATAGAAACAATGTGTTATCATTAATAGCTACGTAAATGTTTACAGGATATTTTTAGGTTTTGATTTAAGTTTTTGTTTTACAATTAAAGAATAGGCTTGTGTCATCAAAAACAAAGGATTAGTTTATTTGCGGCACTGAGTATCCATTTAATTATCTTAAGAACCGACAGATAACCAAGTTATACTATGATATAATTAATTCACCTACTACATACAGGAACGAATTCTAAAATCACATGTAAAAAAAAAGGAAAAATCCCAAAACAAAAAATATTTAAAATATACAAAATCCACGAACAGATATGAAAAACCGTCCGTTGGTCCGTCCGTTGTATTTGTCACAGGCACGGCTCGTAGTAATACGGATTGATCTTCGGTATCGGACCCATTCATCTTTAGGTTATATTTTTTTTTAGTTTATCAAGTAGTTATATATTTTTTTCAAGGAAAAATATTGTCAGGATCTTTTTATTCTAATTTTGATGTAACTAATCATAATTAAAATTAAAACATCGGGTTATAAAGTTACTAGTCTTGACAAATCAGAAAACTAAATCAAAGTTGCTGCTGAAAAATGTATCTACTCGTACTTTTTAGTTACACTGTCGATTTTTTTTAAGTAAAATATTTATCAAGTTTACCCCTGACGGATCAAAATTCCGTCTCCTTTACTGACGGTTCAAAACGTGTGTTGGTCATGGAGTCTCTTGCAACGATCATTAAAATAGACGCCTCTAAAGAAGAGTGGGTCCGGTATTTGATCCCCGCGGCCTGCATTCACCCCCATATATTATTCATGGCGCTTCAGCGGCGAAGCGGCCCATACGGAATATTAGAGCATATCTACGAGTTTATCCGGGTTTTCGAATACATCGCTAACTAAATTGTTTGCGACTTCCCGAACGCGTTTTTATCGACCAAATCGACTAATCGGACTAACGATATTGATGCTCGATCGTGATCCAATGCGCTTTGGTTATTATGACGTTATCTGTGGCTTTCGTGCCAAATAATTGTGGACACACATAACAACGAGTAATAGAAAACACAACATAAGCAATCTTGGTACATACTATTAAATATTTAAGAAATGTGCTCACAACTTGCAATCTGCATTTGATGAATTTGGGAGCTGTAAAACCGATTACTATAATAGATTATCAATTTTTTTTTCATTTTTATTTATTTATTGGAACTTTTCGCTGTGGTGAACGTGGTCTTAATGTCAAACATTAACAATAAGGGAAATTTTGAACATATGTAGGATATTTTTTTTCCGTGTATTAATTCTACGGCTACCATTGTTTCAGGTTGGCGCAGCTATGATGTCCTGTCCCCTGCCACTGCCGCTGCTGCCGGCACTGCATCCACAACCAGCATTGGCATCGGACTTCCCAATCCACATTGGAATAAAGGTATATAATCTCTTTTTAATGGATAACAATTGGATGATAATCGGATGGTTTAGCGAAACCGCGGGTTCTGCAGTTCGGGATCGATCAATCAACATTTATGTATGCTATTTGATCAAACATGGTTTTTTGATAATGTTTACGTGAACACTCTCATCCGCTAAAGTCTAGATTCCACAGTCTGCTTGAACCGATCTTGATGAGAGAGGATTTTGTCGTTTCCATTAAAGAAAAATAGGAAATACTTAAGGTAAAGAAATAAGTACTGCCTGATCTAGGCGACCTGTGAAAGATTTTTTTACATATCTTCTGAATTGTCCGTGTTAAGAGCATTACATTACATTTATAAATCGTAAATCGCACCGTCTCATCTCAATCACAACCGATAAAGTACACGTAATACAGTTTTCAAGGATTTTCAGCTACTCTGGCTCGGTATTCCCAACAAAAAATAAAAATATAAGAAATGCAAATTAAAAGCAATCAGTTCTGATGCAAATCCGGTTGTGGGACTATAAAAATACATTTTCCTTCTAAAAACACTTGTCTCCCAATAATCATGTTTTCGCCAATTCGCGTCATCGCCTTACATGTGAATAAGGCCTTAGCATTTTGAATCAACAGCGGCGAAAACCTCTCTAATCCGCAGCTAAATATTCGATCATTTTTCCGTGATTTTTTTAAACCCTCCCTTTACGTTCTGTTTACAGTCTGAAGTCGTTTGCTTTCGTCGGTAAGTAAGAAAAAAATATGTAATTTAATCTTGCCGCCTCGTCGTCGAGTTTCAGGCAACTTAAATTGCGAATGTATCAAAGCTAAATAATATAAAGTAAGAAAGAATATAAGGTAACTTTGAAAGTCTCGCTTGGGCTATAAAGGTTCGTCTATATTGTTGGGGTTTCGTGGACGCGAGCAAATCTTTTAATATTAATCTCTTCATTGTTGACGTTTTTAGTGCATCAAATCTTGAATACGAGTAGGTTTTTCTTATAAGCGTGTTTAAAGAAAAAATCCTTAACAAGAGTTATCCATTGAAAGACTCTTCCTTTTGTTAATATAAACGATCTAATAACATTCCTAGTATGTATTAGTATCTTAAACAGATTATCACTAAAATATGGTTTTTTAAAACTTTAAAGCAACTGCAAGTCTCATCTCGGATTCAAACAACGAGAGGTGATCGGTGAAAATGAAACTCTCGTTGACCGACAAAAAGGGTAAAAGAGCACTTTAAATCAGAAACCCATTAGCAATCTAAAAAATCTATTACGAGTCGAGGAATTCGATATCGACAGCAAACTTACCATCCGTGTACACAGACCTTAATGGATAAATTTCTGTAGAAGCGACGTCACAGCAGTATCAATATTTGAAATGAACTTTTGCCCAATTACCTTTCCAAGTTAAACCGTCTTAATTTATAAGTATTGATTCGTACCGACGACTTTAATTAGTTCCGAGCTCTGGAACGTTTGCTTCATTTATTATCTGTGAACGTTGTGCCTAACGTTTGCGTTCATTGGACGACGCATTGGATATGCGAGGAGCCTCTTTAAAATATCTCTTGCGGATTTTCATACTTCATGCAGCGAGGTTCTTAAATCTGTTTTGTGTTTGTGTTAAATAATAAGTAATGCGTCCAATCATTACATTCTTATACCAATAAAAATATCACATGTTCGGTTATTCTAAGAAATACTTAATACTGTTTATAAGTAAAACTTAAGTGAATGTGATTGCATCCTGTATTTTGTGAACAGAGTATACCCGCGTCCACCAACACTTAATTGTTACTAAAGTTTTGAAGTTAAGGCCATCTTTATTGACATTTATGGATTGACCGGTATCATGGAAACGATACTTAATGAAAACGCCTACTGACTTTATCAAGTTCAAATATTTGAAGCAGGAAGGGTATTAATTGTTTAAGGTCTGATTGAATAAGTACAAATATTTTAAGGGAAGGTTCAGATAGATATAACTGTTTTTTAAACTTCATTCACCAATTTCTACTAAATGCAACATGCAACCAGTTTTTTTTATATCGCTAGTATATAAATTACAAGTTGTTTTTATCAAAAAATTGGAGTGCGTTCGACTTCAATCTGCCTGATGGTAAACAAGAGTAGTCTAAGGTGGTCCAAGCAAGCTCTGACAATTATTAGGTTATTGCGGGAAACAAATTTAATGTCTTGGTGGTTCGCATAATAATATACATACTATATAATTTTAATAGCCTATTTCTGTGTCCCACTGCTAAGCAAAAGCCTCCCCTTTCTCCCTCCATAAGCCACTATGGGAAGTAAAGATTCCCAAGTCACAATGAAATATATATACAGATAGTAGACCACGAAGAAGATGGCAGGAGGACATCGACACCTTTCTCAATGGATAAAATCAAAGAAATAAATCTTAATGTACTCCGCAAATAGAATTTAAGATAAAACCAGACAAATCAGGCACAGTTGCCATCCACTGTGAGGCTGACGCGCAGACAAAAGCCGCCTGGTTCTCTGCTCCTGCAGGTGATGGCGAATCACCCGGCAGATATCACGATAATGACGGGATTGGACATGATTAGACTGGTGCTTCTACCGAACCATTGTATGTTTTTATGATGACATTTTGGCCATTAAAATTTTTATGATGTTATCTAAAGTTAACATGAATAAAATTGACTATTTGTTATGGGTCCATAAATAAAATTTATTAATAAAAAAATAGTTTGAATTTAAAGGTTAGAATAGTTTGATTTTAAAGGTAGATTATTTATTATTTTGAACAATTCTAAACAAATAATTACTTATATTCATGTGTTGTAGTTTTTTGGGAAGTGTGACATTTTTGGCCTGAAAGAAATTTCATTTAATGAACAAAACTCCTGTTAGATAAATTAAGAATTTTAATTTCATTTATAAATGCCATGTTCATAATAATCCTTAATCTCCAATTATACCTCTCAATCAATATCAAAGTCAGTGTCACTCGAAATCGTAGCATCAATTGCCAGAGTAAGCCTACGTAGCAATTTCGTAGCGGCTACGCCGTAGCAACTAATGAGGGCCACTGATACTGTGTTGAGGCGGACGCGCCCTATAAATTGGTTTCATGCATATTTATTTATTCAAATACGTATGAATTGAATCTCGCTCACTACTACTCAAATATGGCACCGGACGAAAATTGAATCAGCAAGGGGAATTAGATTGACACAAATAGTGTTTGAGCAAAGGGAAATCAGATGTTGAATGATTGATGTACAAAAAGGTTAACCTTAAACAATTTTCGAACAAAAGTCGTAACGTTTTAACAAACTAATCTAACTTAAGAGGTAATTATAAAAAAGTGATTATTATGTTTACTAGAACAAACACAAGTAAACACAAACAATATACACAATAACATAAATTTTGCCCTAAATAACTTACGACACTCGTCTCAGACATTGCATTATAAGCCTTATTCGGGTCTTCCATTTCAGGATGAAATTTGAGGTCCATAAAGTCTCACTCAATTATGGGCGTTGGGTTTTGAATTTAGGATAGTCGAGGATCATTGTCCGGCCGGTCAATTATTGTTTCGCATCTGTATTTGATAACATAAACTAAGGACCATTATTTATACATAAAAGAGGGTTTGGTACCTCCTTCCTATTATTAAGAAATTAAACTTATTAAGTTTACTATGCGATATTGTTTTCTTTGTTTGTAAACTGTTTATTGCACATATAAATAATAATAACAAATTACAAAACAGTTATTAGATTTAGAAGAATATGTACAATGGCGGAATTTCTTCCAGTCAACCAAAATTTTAAGCAAAATCAAAAAGGCAGCGCACAAAAAAAAACATTGCGAATGCGTTATAATAATTCGCAATTATTTTCTTAAGAATTAATGATAAACAGTCTTTTGAATAGTGTTTTAAAGAACTTAGGTTAAAAGCAGATTTCGTATCTTGTTCCAAAAAACTGAGCAGAACAAACTCAAAAAGATAAGTCCGAGAGGAATAAAGAGGAATAAGTAATTTAAGATTGTTTTGAGACCGCAAGCAACTATTCGTCTGTGAAGTTATTGTTTATTTCATTGGCGCGTAAAACAAGATTAGCATGTTTCAATTAAACTTTTGAGTTTGGGAACACTAATAGTCTAATGTTAGTTATATTTTCAGTGAAATCAATTGATCAACTACCGAACGTATTTAAAAAACGTCCACTAACAAGAAACATTGCTGGCAAAAATATAAAAAAAAAACAACAAAATATTAGTGCGGTGCGACGCTAAATAACAGGTATTATCTCCGGAACAATATGAACGTCGTCGTCGCAACCTGCCGGCAATAAGCAACGCTGCGTAATGGCCCCGTCAGTCATCTGTCGTGACAGACTCGGGACATTGTCGATATCGATAAATTAAATTAAAAAAGAATAATACATATTATAATAAATATTTAGCTCCTACGTTAGTTGCGATAGTTATCTTTGTCGTGATGTTATCGATATTTTTGTTTTAAATCAATAACAATTATTGTGTCGTAAACTGCTGTAAAAAAACGAGTTATCGCAAAAAATCTTTGTTTTTTCTTTGTATTTAATTCTGAAACCAAAATATTAACATTACAATATATAACAATAACCTTTTTTTGTGTAAACAAACCGTGTTAAAAACATTACCTTTTTATTTGAGAACTATATCGAAACGACACTTTATAATCACACCTTACAAAGTGAAGTGAAGCTAATTGAAATGGTGAAGATAATTATATTTATTATTTGTTTTTTGTATTTTATAGTCATTATTATCAACATTTTAAAAGCCTTTAAAAATTTTACATAATTTGCTTATTACTATCAGGAAACTGTCTATCGATAATACTATTTCGAAACATTTTCGGTCCCACGTCACTAAAAATGATGATCCAGGTGAAAGATACAATGAAAACAAACCTTTTAGATTGCAATCAATATTGAAAGAATTTTCCGACGTCTTTGAAAATATCATGAAAATACAACCTGTTTAATAACAGTATATAGTTGAAACGTATGTATATAAGTAACATATTCAAAATAAAAAATAATACGAAGAATTTCAATAGTATTAGCAGTTGCGTTTTTTTACATAACAGTACATTCAATAATTATCTATAATTTTATTTATGCACTTAATATTAAGTATTGAAAAACATGATTTTAAAAGAGCCAATTAAAAAACTTATTTCGAGACAGTTTGCAAAAGGTTTCTTCAAAAAAGAGTAGTAATCAAAGACAGCCCTTTTGTCTTACCAAGCCCACGGGCGACCATTACGTCTCATTCCACGTACAACAACTTTATTTTTCCATGTGCCTATAAAAGTTTTCTAATAAAGGCCCTCCAATAGGCAACTTACTGTCGTCATTTCTGCTTATTGCCTACAGGTGACAATTGATGGAGATAGCTCTTTTTAACTAACTTGCTATCTTTTGTTTTCTAAGCTGACAACACTCAAAGTAATGTTAATAAGTAAGTGGGGTTGGGTTTTTTAATGAAATCAAGTGCCAAATAAGTGATGCGGTTGAAACATTTGATAAAATACAATTCAATAAAACTCTTTAGGAAAATTACAATGAAAATTCGTATATTTTTTTATAAGACGTCCTTTTGTTTAACTTTTTATTGCCCAAGAAATGTCTTTGGTATGTCTAAATTATAATCATACCAATGAGGAGATTAACATAATATAAATTATAATCTTATATACAACACTAAGAATTAAAAATCAAAACCATTAAATACGAAAGGGAACAGCTAATTGCAATGAAAAATCTATTTCCAACATTCTATTTACGTCCCAATAGCCTGTTATTTTATTATATGATCACTATCCATTACAGGCTATCCTCTTCAGTTTATCGATAAGGCTATGAGAAAAAGAGACAATAGATAGTGCCTGCTCGAGAAATAACCGGAATATTAATTTTTAACACCGTAGGCTGTAATTGGGGGTTTGCGTGTCACTAGTTTTACGCACGATTCGCCAGTACAGTCAGCATAGATAGTTAAATTACATTTATTCCGTTTTTTTTACAAATTAGATAAGAAAATTTAAAATAAGTAAAACTGAGATAACCAAAATATTAACATTTAGGACTGATTTAAAAAAATTATCTAAGTATGTAGTATAGGTATTGCAGGTGGGAATATTATGTTTAAATTATACACCCAGTTAGTATTCTTGCGACAAGCTTTTATTTATTATTCAATTGTATTAAAATGATAGAAAATGATGGGATTGGACTACAATGTTTTTTTATACTATAGCTTGTTTTTATTGTTATCATCATTGTAACTTATCTGATGGCCGAAATAAAAATTAGTTTTTTTATTTTTATAATTAAAATTAACTTGTATATTTTGCCTTTGACTATTTTCCTGGCCGTCCTAAAATAAAACATTGGGTTCGTTTTGTGCTTGTACAGTATTTTAGGTGTGAACAAACAAATAAGGCAAACGTGCCGTACTTAATGATGTCGGGCTAATTAAAATTTGTATTGTCCTTTCCGGTGATAACGAAACTTCTTTATGTTACTGTGACTTCCGTGTAAATAAAATTGTTGGTCATGAAAGTATATTTTGTTTTTATTTTTGCTTTACTTTTACTACTAGTTGTACCAACTATTTACTGTTCAACTGTTTAAAATACTTTTTTTTTTATATTTAAGTGTGTATTTATATGCCCATGAAAGTGATCAATAGGTTCAAACAGCTAGACAGATTTAAAAGAGTTTCGTTAAATCTCTAGAAAACTAATTTATCTGATACGTCATTATCTTACATCTAAGAAATCAAATAACTTTACATATAAGTAGTTGTACGAAAAAAAAAACCTTATATAGTCAATACAAAAAGTAGGAAAATATAAAAGCGTGACAATTATTTTTAAATAAATTCGTTTTCAATTTACCTAAATCTACTGTTTTTCTTTTTTTTATGATTATTGCTTCAACATGACTAAGCTCCTTAATCGTCGTCTACAATCTTTCCGGCAGCGCTTAATCACCCTGGGATTAAGTCTTTGCTTCGGAACAATCACCCCCCGGAAGCAACTGTTGACCTGACATTCCTCCGGGAAAATATCGCTTGCTTCCGCCCGCGGCCACGTTCGTGCAAATTGTTGCTTGTGTGTTCTGATGAAGCCTGTTTTACTACCAGGATAATAAAGAAATCACAGACAGAGGAACTAACTGTCGGGTTCAAAAATTTGTGTGATAGACATTTATACTTATATACGTTTATAAATTTGAATTTGGTCACGTTGATCAGTACACAAAATAAAATATTTTACCATTGCAATAAAGTATGTAGGTACAGTGAACTTATGTTTTTAACTTCTCTCTTTTATTCCCAAGGATTTCAACTAATATCACTAAAAACAAACGACTAGGTTTAAAACTGTCGTATGTTGTTCATAAACGTATACTTTGCGATTTCGGAATACAACAATGTTGAAATTTCTAAGTTAAATTTTTAGCGGTTCCACAATAAAATTTTAGCTTTGCCATCTCATGTGTGCAAGTCTTTCAATGTTATATACCTCAGTGTACGGCATTTTAAATGTCACACTGCATTTTCAACACCGTTATAAATACTTCAAATACGGTGCAACAAAGTAGAAATACAAATAAAATTCTCGGTAGTGATCCCGGCTTGACATGTCCAGTGCATGTGTGGATTTTCCTGGATGTTCCCGGTACAAGCTTGACTTATCATTGCTTTGACGTGCATATAACATCATAAATATTAGACGGTGTTCATCGAAATTTTCGTAAAAGGCAAAACGCTTGGATTTTTTTTAAAATATTATACTTTATTTTTTTTAACACCGTAAAAAAAATTTAAATCAAGTTTAAAATCAGTCGCTTGGCAGCACTAATTTTCGTTTAGGCGTTACGTTGAAAGCTGGAACCACAGATATTAATAGTACATAATGGAACTAAAGTCAAATACTTAATGTACATTGAAAATTACGTAGTTGCATTATAATTTTATTAATAAGATGATCCTACGTAGTCCTACATTTCCTTTGGCCCGAAATGCCTTGTTTTTTTTTGTTAAAGGACAGTCGAAATTAAAAATTTTGTTGTTAAAACACCTAACTATTAAGTATAAAATTTGCCTTGATATTAGTTCTAATCGGTATTCGTTTTATAAAGCACTACCTTTAAAAATAACCGAGTTTGTTTATGTAACACTGTTAAACCAGCCACCGAGGCTAAACTTCTTTAAAGGAATATCCGATCAAACGACGTAAACTAATTTCAGCGAGCAAACTCGAAACATGCTTTAAGCGGAAAAAAGCGAAAAATATACATCGCCATTTAAATTGGTATCCATTACGACCTCGATTTAACCAGGCCATGTTGCTTAGAAGTCTCAATGTCCACTTATAGTTAAACCTGGATTTACAGTTCAAGACTACCTTCCTTTCTTTATTGAGTCAAAATGAAGTTTGCATACCGGGTCCATATGAAATTGCATAACTTATTTGGCATAGTCTCAAATTTCTATATGTTAAAGGTTAAGGAGAGTGTGGAGGGAAAGGTCGGGGTGGGAAGACCTAGACGAACATATCTTGATCAAATTAAGGACGTCCTGGTGAAGGGTCAGGTCAAAAGTGCCCGAAACCGCCGAGCTTGCATGAAGAGAGTTATGAATGTGGAGGAAGCAAAGGAAGTATGCAGGGATCGTGGCAAGTGGAAAGAGGTAGTCTCTGCCTACCCCTCCGGGAAAGAGGCGTGAGTTTATGTATGTATGTATGTAAAGGTTAAGCGAAACAGTGGTTAGGTATGCCATAGAAATATGCTGTTTTAAAGTTATGCTATTAAATTAGTGGGCCCCTTTGTGGACCTCCTAAAGACATTGAATTTTACCCAGGACACAATCATATTCAGCTGTGTGATTTTATTTGAGTAGAATTACACAAAAAACCAGTGCATTTAAATGTCTACGAATATTTTAAAGCATGATAAGTATCCTGAATTCGGAAAAAGTTAATTACATATCAAGTCTATGACTCTCGCGGGGCAGACAGAGCCAACAGTCTTGAAAATACCCAAAAGTTAAAGTTTTAAAAATAATGAACCAATTATTTACTATTTCTACGAATGTGTTTAAGTTACATCATTTTATTTTAGTATTTTTTTGTGTTCAAGAATCGAAAGCATATGGATAATGAAATTTAATTGTAGATGAAAAATATAATATTTATACTTTCAGATAAGTAAAATTACGAAGCCACATGTTAAAAGCTGTCGTATACTGACGCAAATGTATAACAGACTTAATGAACGACGCAGAGGGGTAACCCTGTACTGTAACTATGTTTTCTTTTCATTCGATGTGCTATCGGTCTCGGAAAGACTTGTTTTAAAATGTGGGATGTAATTTGACTTCAGAGGGACCGACTACGGCGCTCTTATATACGTTTTTTAGATGGATACGAAATTGAATTCAAATTAACTGTAAACCGTTTAGAAGTATCTTCTAAGCGTGTTCTATCATTTAAAGTACATTTGATATCCAAAACCAACCAACCAATTTTCAGATAATTTGAGTCAATATGAACCAATATTTATTTAAATTAACTTGTCCTACATAAAATGCCGAGATATAGTAATTCCAAATTGAAATTAAAATGTTGAATGTGTTTCTTCAAATGATAATTTTGATTTTCAGGACCCGCTATTTTCCTGAACACCGAACGAAGACAATAAAAGACAATCGTTTAATAGTGTTAAGAATAAAAACAAAGTGCCTCTGTAACTTGGTGTAAATTCGGACCCAGCGTCCTGCGCTATTGGCTGACCGTCGTATTTCGTGAAATGGTCAAGGTAATTCAAAAATGTCTATGAATTATTCACCATTCCCAATTTACGCCACGCTAACCCTTCCGTGTGTTTTGGGGCTTCACTTTGTAAATACATTTTCTAAATCACCCGCTCACCACCCACAGACAAATCAAATATTCGGTTTTGGAATGAAATTGTTTTTATTTTTCGAATTCCGAAGTTTTGTCGCACTTTTTTTAACTTAGATCATTATATTGAGAGCACAGCGTAAGAAGAATTAAGACCGTTCGTTCTGTAAAAAAGTATTTACATTATAAATTCGTTCCTTCTGATTTGATTAAATCTTACGCAGTGTTGTATTTTTTTCATTCGGGTTTGTCCATATTCGTGCTAATATTTAAAAATACTAATATGAAACAATTTGGACGTACCCATTTAATGTTTTTTTCCTCGCATTATGTATGTTGTGTGTACATTTTACTTTAATGATCAAATGCTCTGTAAAAGAGCATAAGCTTATTAACTACGCTATTTACAAATTCCTATTTTTGGGACTAATCAGTAGATTTTCTGTGTGTTTAAAACATATCTATGTGTAGTTTATTGGTGCTACTTCACTTGTATTTTAGTAACTGCACAATAAAATCTTTATTTCAATTAGGTAACAAAAGAAAATACGGATCACAACAAATGACGTATGATGGTAATAACTGCGTAGAAGTCAAAATGTCACTCTTAGAAATTTAATAATACTTCTACCAATCAACTTGGGTCGAAAACACAATTTTTTGTATGTATTCATGTATGTTGTAACCGGTGGTCTAATTTTGATGAAATTTGAAATGTATGGGTCAATATAATTTTTAAGTTAAAAATCATAGGGCATAAAAATCGATTAATTAATTGTTGAGATATGAAGAATTTATTTAAAGTTTCGTCGCGAACAGCGAGGTCTAAGTTCGCGGTGTTCGTGGTAAATGTAAAACAACGTAACGTAACATGTTGCCCTTCAGCGTGAAGACGTCTAGGCTACATGAGCAGTCCTTACAGTTAAAATTGAGCATCGTCGGGAAGCAATTTATTATTCATTTCCCAGCAATATTCTCTATGTGATTTTTGATTTAACTGAAATAGCGTTCGTGAGTTACAAGGTAAGGACGTTGTGAGGGGTCTTGTTTCATAATAATTTAAATCGAATAACAACATGATTTTTCCTTAGCTTGAAGTAGAAAATACTATGATAGTTACCAGCGGAATAAGAAGGCAAATCTTTCTTATTCTCTTGTTAGTCAACTCGCACTTTTGATCCCACAGAAGCAGAATAGTAATCCTTAAATTGTAAAATATATGATTTTTCTTTCATTCATCAAATGCTAATAATAAACACACGTTAAATATATAAATATCTTTTTCAAATTAGGAACAAACTGAGAATAGTAAGTATACTTCCTTCGAGACGTGAACTAGCGACCTTCGGGTACCTAAGTGAAACGCATCAACTCTAATATCACTGAGGCAGTAACTACATAGGAAGTCATAAATTAATTATTGGCTCAAACATATTATTTATTCGAACCCTAAAGGAAAATTTTACTATGCGAATGTGAAGTAGGTATGAATATTAAAACAACGAAAAATACCTAAGTACTTAAGAGAATTACATTTTAGGGCAGGAGTACCTTAAGATGCCCTGTATTTCAGACATTTAGTCAAGATTACTTCACCAAAATTTATTTGATGATTGAATAAATTTTGGTAAATTTACTGCAATATCTAAAAAGGACGACTAGTTAAACACAAGATCGTGTAACATGAGTCAGTCAGTAATATGAGTTTATGTTTCTCAATTCTATCAGCAAGTCAAACAGCTGAACGTGGCCTATCAGTATTTTCAAGACTGTTGGCTCTGTCTACCCAGCAAGGGACATAGACGTGACTATATCTATGTATGTACTTTTATACTTGCTACATACATACATACATATAATCACGTCTATATCCCTTGCGGGGTAGACAGAGCCTACAGTCTTGTAAAGACTGATAGGCCACGCTCAGCTATTTGGCTTTAAGATAGGATTGAGATTCAAATAGTGACAGGTTGCTAGCCCATCGCCTAAAAGAAGAATCCCAAGTTTATAAGCCTACCACTTAGTCGGCTTATACTTGCTATTTAGAACTAAATAGTTTTGCTCGCTTATTTTTCGAAACGTTGAATAAAAGAATATAACCACACATATATGAAAACGCCCTTAGTGAGTACATAATCCATTGTATCTGGTGGATATATATTTCAAATGCGGTTGTTTTCAGTTTGTGGGCTTCGTTCGCACAATATTGCGCATTTCGATTGATTTCGTGTGTCAAGCGCTTTATAATGAGCGGCTATGATTGCTGTCATGTGCACTACTGTTTCTATTGCTCGGAGCTATTTGTCGTCAATGACGTCACTAGAGTTGATGCTTCTGATCTGAGGTTTGTATCATTTCAATGCTGATACGAATAGTTACCGACATATCATAATTGAAGTCCAATACAATAGCAAGTTGGTAATTAATTGTTGGCAAATTTAGTCATATTTCGTCATTATAAGGAAAAGGCATGTATGTATAGCGTAGCGTTTCGGAAATATAAGTTTCTCTCTCTGTGTTACCAGTTGCAACCCCCGCCACAATGCCTGGGTCTGGTGCCTGGGGTCCATTTTCCGACTATCCTCCTTCCACTTTGTCATTTGGTTTTGTTTGACATTTTGTTGTTACGCCGGATTAGTGATCGTACTTCAAAATAATTAAATTTATTACGAGTATAAAACCTCACAAGTCATGCCAATTTATATCGTCGGTGGGTTTAAAATTGAATTAAATAAATTCAAATACTAAAGAACCTTATTAAAATACGTATTAATAAATTACGCTGGCAAATTCAGGAGTGTCAGATTATTGGGCGAACTGATTTTTTACGACTCCAAGCCCGCCCCCTCTTCCAGCTCGTATCACTTCTCGCAAACGCGTTTTTTATCCAATTATCCGTAGATAAATCTCACCTGCGACCGAGGAAATAACGTAGGAAAACGTTGCGTTAGGAAAACTTGTATTTTCACAAATCCCCTTCCTTTTTTTCCCTTTGACTTATTGTTGTGGCGGTCGCGCCGATCGTCTTTTGTTTGAAATTTAATTATCCCCGCGTTCGGTGTTACTTGTGGTGTCTTTTTTTTTTCTATAAATTTGTGCGTTAGGTATAGTATTTTTATCGAGTTGTGTTATGACATATATCGAATTAGAGATGAATTAAGAACAATATAAGACGTCATTTATAGTAGTATTAGTAACTATTACCTTGGTGTTTAAAATTCGACTACCAAGACTCTTTTTATATATATATATATATGCTCTTCTGACTGACACTGGTTTTATATTTACAGTTTACACAGACTCTTTATGGCGTCCGAGAATGTAAAATGTAGATACAAAATTTGATCCGCCCTGGAAAAAAATATAATTATCATTTAGTTTGAAACCAATGTTTCCAGTACAAACATACATATGTATTAGGTACCTAGAGTAATACCGCTTTAATAATAGGCCATAAATATTATCAGATTAGTAAATGTATGTTAGTACATCAATTTCCATTAGAGCTTACCATTTGGCGTTTCAATCAAAATAATTAGTACTCTCTATTTTGCGGATGTTACCCGATAATTAGCAATAACGCTAATAGCACGTTAAATGTATTGTGTAAAATTTATATGTTTTAAATGTCATGTATAAACTGAAAACTTTGTAAGTCTAGTTAATAAATTTAGAGATAATAGAACAAAAGTATTTTTTAACAAAAATGATGCTGCTAGTTGACAGGATATCATTGAAGGTTTTATTATTTTCACCTCATTTTTATTACTTACATGCATTGTATCATAACCAATCTCGTGCTTCTAAGCAATGAATACAGAACGCTACAAAAAGGAAGAGAGATTGAAGAGAGAGAATGAATTTTATAAATTCAAAATTCTAGTTGATTCCAGTCGTAGGCAGATGACCCACTTACACCTGTTGATTGTATAATTTTGACGCTTTTGATCAACGCGCAGGGATGCGCGGACGTAATGGAATTGGAGAAATTTGCATCATTAAAAGTCAATTGAATTTACTTGTTTTCATTTGGAGCTGGCGCGCCGCCGGCAATCAGTTCACGATTGAACCTTTAAAATGTTGAAAAATTATGCCCGATGCAGCCAACGTCATTTGAAACAATGCGTCGTGTGAGGAGCAAAAGGAACAAATGAACAATTAACATTCCATTCCGCGTTGTAAACGGTTTTATCAGGGAAATGCAATTGTTTATCAGCATTAATTTTTATATTTTTCCTTGGGGCGCGTTTCTTTCATTCTTGTGTAGTCACAATTTGATTTTCATCAACATTTTTATAATTATGTAAATAAATAAAAAAAAACAATTATACTCCTTTGCAATTTTAGTATTAATTAATTGAGATATAAGACGTTTGCAATATGTGATCTTTTAAAAATAACTAAATTTTTGTATTTAAGTCGTACACCGCTGTATTTTTTTTAATATACACATTAAATAGATTCCTATTTTAAATGATAAATTGCTATCTAAAGAAAAAAAACTTGATACAATTTAAATCCAGTATTTACAGGCACTAACTAGTCGACCTCGTTGAAAATATTGCTGATTCGTATAAAAAACCGATTGCTATCACTTTGATGTTGTCGAAGGAAATGAGATCGGCTTCCGATCCGCGGGAAAGGGAATAATCTTCCCGGCCGGGGTTCCCCGGTCGTGGTCCCGGAACGGTTCTTTTATCACAATATTTACCTGTCGGTTGCGATTGTCGATCTGTTTTGAATTTAAAATTAAGTTTTAAATTTAAACCTTCTTCAGATCAGTTGTCGTAAAATGTTTTATTGGTTGTGAGTTTATAACCCTTGTTCCTCTCTCATTTGCGCGTGTTCCCAGTTGCACTCTCCACCGCAATGCTTCGGGGCCTGGGGTTCGCCTACCGTCTGTGAGCATAAATATTTTTGGTTTTAGTATAGTATGGTTCCCGGTAATGATTCTTGCGCAATAGTGTCTTTTTGTTGTATATTTATAGACTTCCCTACACAACATAACTTTTGGTAAGATTTGGGTTGTCTTCAAATCTCGTAATTCTAATGATAACAGACACATTACATGAAAAAATGTCATATATTATGCTATTTTTTTGTTCTTAACTGGAATACATCTGCTTAGAACTTCTGGTCATAGAACGAACGCTGGTCTATTGAACATTAAGAGACTAAACTAGCTAGGACTGAACCAAAATGAAAAGGCATCAAGTTGTGGTAAATCTATTTATTATTCAGATCTTATTTTACTCAACTTGTTAAACATTTACTACAGAACCAAAATCCGCGAATGCTAGTGCGGAGATTTCTTTTAAATTTTCCCGCGATTGCAAAGGGGACGGATAGCGTCATATCAGCCTGAAGGGGCGGTGTCGTCTTCTGACCGTTTGGAGTGCCAATCTAATTTGCCGAATCGCGGAAGCATATGAAATCTAATCGATCCACCTCAACACGATGAAATGCTCGAGCGCTCCCGATGTGGTCTATTTGGTAATTTTCATATTTTCAATTGACAATCTTCAATTATTGTGAACCTGACATTTTCAATTTCAGTGAACGACGAAATACAATTTTGTTGTAATAATGGGACTAATTAGGTTTAGAAATTCATTACGAACAAGAATAAAATTCAACATATCTTGACAAAAATACGAGAAATATACAGCCTTATTTCTATTGGTTAGAATCCAAAATAAATGTTGATGCAAATTATGTATACCATAATTGGACTGGAAGACAATCAAAATTTCGTTCCACATCGAGCATTCCCAGTTTTATGAGCAGTGAACGGTCTGATATTTCTAATTAAATTCCATCAGAGATTTATCAGTAGTCTAAGATGCAGCCCTTTGGATAACGCCAGATGTCGCGGCCGGTGTAATGGCAGCTTTGTGCCTTTCTAATGAAAGGTTGGCGAAACTGATATTGCTATCTTTAATCAGCGAAACTTGTGCCGCGTTATGATGCGGGTTTGACGACGTCGCTGTCAATCTCCACTTTTAGGAAATAATCACGATTTCTAGTATTGGTTTGCAGTTCGGATAAAGACAGGTCTTTTAGTTATCTTTATCACCATTTACGTTTTTTATTATTATTATTTAGGTGTCTTACTATTGTTAAAAAGTTGTGAGTGTTAACCCATTTTTAATTGATGTGGGTCAATATTAAAGAAATTGAATAAAATACGCTTATAAATATTTTATTAGGTACGGAGATAATTTTCTGATCTATACAATTTAATATATTTGTACTTACCCAGGGTGTGTCTACAAGTGACTATATAACCAATGACAGAAAATACGATGAATACACGGACACTCCACAAAATTACTAGTTTCAAAATGACAGCTACACAAGAACGCAAGGAAACTAATCTCTTTGAGACAATGCTAAGGCAATATCTTTGGTTTACGACGGCCCTGACTGGATGTGCAAATATTTGAACAATAGCACCCCTATTGTCTAGGTCAAACTAATTTTGGCTGTAATTCAATTTTGAATAATGCTTGTCAATTTTAAAGCATTTTAATGGCACATACAATTTATTAGCATTGTGATAGTAAATGCATCTGCTTAGTTCAGACACCAGTCTCTTATAATCTTACGTATGTTATGTATTTACTACTTGAAAATAAAATATTTGATTGATTGATTTGAACATGAATAATTAAGTACGTGAATTTACATGTCTGTTTTATATCTTAATCCATACCTAGTGCAGTATTCTGTAGATTTAACTAAATACTTTTCTTTTAAATATATGAAAAAGTACAGATTGACTTGCGGAGTCGCGAGCATACTCTATAAAGTTTAGATATTAGTAGGTATATTTACGACCAAGCTGCTGAATTTAAACAAAAATCTTAGCTTATTAAAGGGTCAGGTCAAAAGTACCCGAAACCGCCGAGCTTGTATGAAGAGAGTTATGAATGTGGACGAAGCGAAAGAAGTATGCAGAGATCGTGGCAAGTGGAAAGAGGTAGTCTCTGCCTACCCCTCCGGGAAAGAGGCGTGATTTTATGTATGTATGTATGTATGTATCTTAGCTTATTTTAACAATGTAACAAAAAAATGTTAATAACTGTTGTATGAATACAGCCCTTTTTTGTCGATAGCAAGCTTTTATATAAATGTTTGTCTAATTACTTATAATTTAGTAGAGTATTTTCACTGTATATTTTTATATAAGTTTTTAATATTGCTTTTAAAAAAAACAATAAAAACAGTTTGCATCTCTTTTTGTGTTGTGATAACGTATTTGTAAATTTTTTCTTCTTGTGATATATTTTTAACTTAAAATTAGAAGGATTGATCCAAAGATATGTAAAGATAATTAGTTTATATATTAAAAGTCTAACTGAAAAGAAGATAAGACAGAAGTTTTTGATCAATTCTGCAATTCTTTTGAGAACTACTATCTGCATCACTGCGATTTTATTATGAAAATATTGTGCTGGTTTTTTAAATTTTTTAGTTCAATTTAAATGTACTTATTAACCGCTTTATATATTCTGTTACAGGTAAGTGGCTGTTACTTCTTCGTAAAGGTAAATAATTATCGGTTCAGTAAACAATTCCACGGAATTCCTAATTAGATGGATAAGAGTTTTTCCTGATAATGCAAAAATACTTTTGATATGCTAGATGCTTAGGTGTGTTTGTATTTATTACAGAGTAAGAATTTAAATAAAGTGGTTCTCAATGTACCTACATAATCATACAAAATATTACAGAGAGTAGTAAGAGGTATCGCAGGGGTAGGTGTCCTTATATAATTCTTCTCATTCCCAGCATTTTAACATTCATCATTGGGCATAAGCCTCTTCCATGCTCTTGTCATGGAAGTGAGTATGCCACGTCGGGAAAACGTTTTGTCGAGTCTGGCCTTTTTTGAGGGGAGTTCCTAATTGTCCCTGTAATCACATGATTTTGGGTTAATTAACAGCTGCTCTCGGCGTTGGTGAATTTAATATAGGCTTCCCATAATAAGAGATAAAGACAAAATTATATGTATGCATGTATGCACATTGTAGTGCATTTAACTACTGAATAACTAATTATTTCTATATTTAAGGTGTTATCAAGAATCTGAATATTACCCTATCATTCAGATTTCAATCGGCTTAACACTAAAGCTACCCCCGTAGTATTGCACGCGCGACGCCAAAAGGGCGCCTAAAACTATCGAAAATACGACAGCGATAGTTTTGCGCGCGATAAAAACGGCGTCTTGCTACCGGGACTGAACGAAGCCGCAGTCGCTTGTAACTTTTCTACAACACTATCCGTATTGCACACACAGCACTGACAAGTACATTTAATAAGAACAATTAATAAATTTAATTTGCTTTTAGCCACATTTTCGATGCGCTTATTTAGATCATTAGCTAAATAATAAATCCGCTTGCCTACGATAAATTCAGCGATTATTCACAATGTTCGACAAATAATTAACCCGTTTTAGTTTTCGCTTAATCGGCTTTTTAGAAAACTCATTTGACTAGCAAATTGGTTGGCGGAATGAATATTTACCGTCAGGCAATGCAAACCACAGCCGGTTTGCTTTTTTCGTTCAACGCCCAAAAATATATAATTACAATTTCGTATGTAAAACTTCAGACTTCTCTGAAGATATTTTTTATTGTACTTTAATTCCTTAGGCTTAAGATGGGAAAAACTTACATACTCGTATTTCCTTAAAAAATATGTTTTATCATAATACTAATTAAATTTGATTAAAATGGAAACAAATTATTTTACTAAAGGATAATAAATTTCTATAGAAAAATTATACGACATGTTATTTCCTCACCTAACTGTAGTTTATTAGGAATAACATAACAATTTTACAAATTGTAAATTCCTTTGAGTACGTTCTACATGCCAGCACTATGTTACAAATAAATTACTATATACCCTTTCCTTTAGCATTTAACCAAGAATTGCTGCTTCTTTGCCAGAGTTGATATTAAACTAAAAGGAAAAACATTTTCAAACGAATGTTTCTAGGTATAAACATTATTTTATCTAAGCACAATGGCGCATGCTGCATTTGTCAGTGTTTTAATTAATAATAAAGCCACGTAAAGAACCGTAATTAGAGCCTGAATGCACCAGTATTTTCTAATGTTAGCCTAGTTGGTTAAGATCAAGATATATTACGAGAAATTCTTATTTTATGGAGTTAAATATGGTTTTAATTCTCAAAAGGAAAAGTCCATGCGTCATATGCCTGAATATGAAACGTCATCAAAGTCACCTTCATCATGTAAAAAGAAACGACAAGTATCTCAAACGTAACTTTATCTGTGACCAAACTTTATATGTTAATTTATGATAAAAAGTCGACACTTCTTCGACTGCTTTTATTTAAATGATTTCACAATATAATTATGGGCGTTTACCATAAAGTAATTACCTTTGACGTTACGGATATGTTCGTTTGTCTTCGATTGAGCTACTCCTAAAAAGAACTCAATAATATGTATAACGCAGGGGTAGGTGTCCTGTTATAAGTAATTTCTAAATATTGAACAAAATTAATTCACGTAATAATTAGGTCATCACGGGATTAATTACGAAAATTATTAAAACAATACGGTATTGCTCGAAATCGGGAAAAACTGATTAATCTCGATGAGAAAATTTCTACTTACAATTAACAAAACAAGAGGGCGTCTCAATCCAATTTACTCTATAATTATGACGTCACTGGAGAAGGATTTAATTAAAGACCTTTTTGGAGGCCTCCAGGTAATTGGTGTTCAATGAGTCTTTTGTAGTCCGAAAGCCTGCCTGTTTTACTTAGTGATTATGTTGCCAGTTTTGTGATTCTCATTACTTACGCTTAGACCGGCCCGGTCTATGAATTTTGATTATTTATAATGTAACTTTGGGTCAACTCATTTATTTTTTAAATGTTTATTTCATATTTTGGGTTTTTATTTTTGTGGTTGATGGAGTGTTTAGAGTAGGGGCGCGCTCTATAGCAAAAATAGCATCATGAATAGTTTGTGTGGTGTTGTCGCGTCATTCGATGAGTTACAAAAGATACGGACACTTGAGCCTGCTCAAAGTTTAAAAAAAATGTATGTGTAGCAATTCATCATATGACGTAATAATAAGCAGTTTGGAGAATATGATGATCATAGCGAAATTTTGCTCCTGTCCTGTAAATTTTCAAGATTCTTTCCTTGTTTTTTTAAATTTTCCTATATTATTATCGAGAAGCAACATTAAGCCAAATCCGTTCAGTAGTTTCGTAGTGTATAAGGTTTTCTTTTTTTATAGAAACATATTCATATATGAAATATACTTATCGTCTTTAATACTGTCTTTAATTCACCTCTCACATTAAATGGATGGCTAACTAACTAGGTCACTGAAATCGCAATACATTTATTAACTATGGTAGTTCATATCGTAAAACAAACATTTGCACGAACTTCCATTGGTAGTTTCAGTAATTCCTCACAAATGCAGCAAGCAATGTACTGAAAAGCATTACATTGTGCCATTCAGACGGGGCTGGATTCAAAACATGTCAAGGGGACCATTTGAATTTAATAAAACGTTAATTAACGAATCTCTTTAGAGAACGCTTGCGGTGTCTGCGCCAAATGGAGTAAAAAGGTGGAAAATCTCGTTGGTCCTTGGTTTCACTCATTGCTAAGGAAATACTCTGTGGCACAAAGAATACGTTTAGAAAATATACTCGGAGGGACTTTCTGAGATTCTTTTAACTTTAATTTATACATTACACCATTATTCGTGTGACGCTTGTTGAAACAAGCGTTTGTGATTTGACGGTTTATGTAAGACTAGTTGACGCCCGCAATTTTGTTTGCGTGTTATTGGAAATACGAAGGTTAGGGTTATTAAATTCACTCAAATTTCGGTACATATTACAGAGTGTCTGGTGCCTTTGGCTTCTACATCACATGATCCAGATCTTCCATTTTTTTTGCCAAAAGAAAACGCTCATCAGGTTGAACAACTTTTGTCAAGACGTTTTTTCCATAATTTGGATGATTTAGCTGGTCTATAAGGGATCTGCTTTGGTTCTATAATGTTCCAGATCTTCGATTTTTATACGCCAACAGAATAAGCTCATCAGGTTGAACAACTTTTGTTAAGACGACATTTCGATATTTCCTATGGTTTAGCTGAGTTGTTATGGTTCGATATCAGCTGTACCAGATTTCAAAATAAATTATACCCTATATGTTGGCCAGGTATAAGAGCTATACAACTAAAAAAGTTTCATTCAAATCCGTTCAATAGTTCTGGAGATTAGCGTGTACAGACAAACATACAAACAGGACAGACTTTATTTTCAAATTCCTGTTCGGTTACTGTTTTATTAGGTATATGTATTGATTATTTACATTCTATCAAAAATACAACTCTTGCATTTTTGATTAACACATAACTTTAAGCCAAATCTAAAAAAATGGTAATATAAGTGACTGAGAATATAACATACTCATATATTATACTTGGAATGAATTGTATATAGTATGTGCTTTTGTATACTAACAATAATATACTTCATAATCTAACTTGACTAATACAAGCGACTGTGATTATAAAATTAACTTTTATTTTAGTGTAAAAAAATACATAAAAATGAGTTATTATGTAACAATTTTCTTTCAAATAATAACTGCGTCGGATATTTCCATTAATATGCATTCATGTATATCTGACTTGAGCAATTGTTTTTTTAAGAAAACTAGGCATATTTACTTATGAATATATTTTTGTTTTATGTTCATATAAATCTCAATTATTGTATCATTAAGCCATACATCTGACGTGGTCTTTCAGTCTTTTCAAGGCTGTTGGCACTGTCCACCTCGCAAGGGATTTAGATTCATTAATATTTATGTATATATGGTTGTATATAGGTAACTTGACGGCCTCAGTGACGCAGCGGTAGGGCGCTTGTCTGGGACACCGGAGGTCCCGGGTTCGAATCATTGAGAAACGAACTTTCTCTGATTGGCCTGGGTCTTTGATGTTTATATATATAAGTATTTATTAAAAAATATAATATCGTTGAGTTAGTATCTCGTAACACAAGTCTCAAACTTACTTCGAGGCTAACTCAATGTGTGTAATTTGTCCCGTATATATTTATTTATTTATTATATTTATTTAAAATTTTAGTCGACGAAAGATTTAAACTGCTGATTATATGTCGCATTCTTAAATAATATGAGTTAAACTCAAATTTGGTTATTTCGCTTTTCAGTAGGCAGTATAGTCCGCCTTGTGAACGGTCTTGAGAAAGTCCCTTTTTGCAGCAATCTTGATACTTATTTGTTAAATCAACTAGCATATTGAGATCTTATTACATCTTTAAATTAATCAATGACCGGAATTGAGAGATACTACGAGTATTTCCGATTTTATGTTCCTGTATATATTAAATATTTGCTCAACGAAATTTAAATAAAATTAAACATGAAAGGAAATGTATTTAATTTCAATTATTTACAATAGTTTTCCGGTTTGTTGACTTTTTATCGATAATGTAAATAAGAGTTCATTGGAGTTTTGTGTACCGAAAGAGAGCTTTAAGCCCAACCGCTCCCAAACAGCCCGGTTAATTTTAAACCAATTATTTTATTGTTAATGCAGTTTCGTTTTACTGTAAAATTTTGTTTTCCATTTTTGCTCACATGTAAAATTAATATTCGGAAAATTATTTTCAATTTGTAACGAGTTACTGAGATTGTTTTTACTCTGATTCCTACGAATTTGTATGAAAATAGATTTAATTAAAAAAAAAAAACATTTTCATAACTAAAAGATGATTAATGTCTGTAATCTTCTCTTACTAAATATTAAGTGTGTTAAGGAAAAAAATTGAAGACTTATTGAGTAAAAATAATAATTTACTCGTTTGTTTAAGAAAGACACAGACGAATAAGACTGAACGGATTGTATGATTTTAAGTTCCAATTGCAAACATCAGTTACTAAACCGTTTGAAAAAGTAAATAAATATATACGGGACAAAATAGATTGAGTTAGCCTCGAAGTAAGGGATTTGCTTATAAACTTCGGATTCTTATTTTAGGCGGCGGGCTTGCAACCTGTCACTTTATATTGTGAGTTTATTTCAAGATATACGAAGGTACCTAATCTCAATTCTATCAGTAAGCCAAACAGCTGATCGTGGCCTATCAGTATTTTCAAGACTGTTGGCTCTGTACACCCCGCAGAGGATATCCTCTGCGGGGTGTACAGTAACCCCGACAATAACAGTAACAGTAGAATCTATATAGACGTGGTTATATGTGTGTATGTATATATTTTATAATGAATACTTTTATAGATAAATATACAAGACCCAGCCCATGCCCTGGCCGAAATTTGAACCCGGGACCTCCAGTGTCACAGATAAGCGCATTACCGCTTAGCCACAAAGGCCGTCAAATAGACAACTTGATTCCTTATAAGCATAGTTGGACAACTATGCTTATAAGGAATCAAGTATGTATTTACTTATATTTTTACTTACCTAATGACTGTCCAGTCATTAGGTAAGTAAAAATAAATTGTTACTGCGCCTATAACGTACCGTGGACGAATAGTAGGTACGTTTAAAAATTAAATGAATAAATAGCGTAAAAATGTTTATACCATTTTTATATATGTTAAGTAGCATTTGTTTATTATATTTTATTTATTTATATTACTACGACAATTACGAGCAATTAATTAGATTTAGATCAAGCCGAAGATAAGAGCCGACGACTAGGATTGACTCAAAATACTGTTAAGTGTTTGTTATATTTAAGGTTAATATGTCATTGGTCAAGGACGTGTATGTGTTTGTTACTCTTTCACGCTATGTATATTTCTCTAATATAGCTTAGACTTTATAGGGATTTAAGGCGAAGATCGATGAAATGGAACGAAGTCGCGGGCAACAGCTAGTTAGGTATAAAACTAGCCCTCGACCCGCGCTCGCGCTTGGCCTGTTTATAATGAGTTTAAATATTCGCTGAACAATTTATAATAACCGCAGGTTGCTCGCGGCGTTTCCTGTGTTTGCTTAATTAATTTAACGAGTAATCTGGTGCACTACAGAATTCCTACAATACTAATCTTAGTCCATTTTAGAATTGAATGGCGAGAGGATATTAAGTCGAAATACAAGGTACTGCTACGGTATATGGTGTAATCTCATTGAAAAATAATAAGAATATTCTCATAGAAATTCTAGTTCGAATAATCAGGTTTAGAGTACTTACCCGAATTTGACAAGCTGGCATGATGAAAGTGAATGAAGCAAAAGAAGTTTGCAGGGATCGTGGCAATTCAAAGGATGTTGTTTAGATGATGACAGTATGGTTTTAGGTATGCATGATATAAGACTTCAGAATCATTATTTTGATTCTAAAATGAAGATGATTTTTAAATAATTTATAAAATTAAATTTATAAATATTTTACCATCCATGGAATACTAACTTATTACGAATTGAACAAACCACAATCCGTATGAATGAAGCAACATCGATGCGGTTCATATAATATCCGATAATACGAGTTCGACATTCAAAAGCCGATTATATCACTAGCCTATACTTTATCAGCTTTACAAGGTAATTACTCAATTAAAATTATTACCATTTTGCATTCTAATATTTTGAGTCGAAAGATAAAAATACAGTCTGAGTTTGTAATTTGTGACGAAATACGAATCAAAAAAGTATGTAGCTAGCATACTACATACATATAACATTAGCATACTAAAAGACAAAATTTGTGAAAATCATTCAGCTGTAATTGCATTTTATTATATTTATATCTTAATTAAATTATATTATATATCTTAATGTCCAGACACATTATCTAACAGAAGATTTTGGAAGAACTTATTAGATTCTAGTGCAACGTCGAGAAATATTTCATCAATTTCATCATCGCATCACATTCATCATCCGTATTTAGTAGTTCTGAAAGCAAATCCGGCAAACTGTCTACGTTTATTGATTGATACTAGTTTTTGGGCCCCCCTCTTCGTATATTTTGGTTTGCAATTCCGTTGGGTCCATGTCGTATATCTTGAAATAAACTCACACTATTTCGCCGAGACACGATTTTCTTCCATTTTAATAATTCGACATTCTTATATGAATAGTGTGAAAGGTTTAATATATTTATTTTTAAGAAGAAATTTTATATTTAAGAAGAAAATTAGGTGTGCTCATATTTTAAAGGTCCCGCCGTTTCTTCTACTCTTGTCTGATCAATATATCATAAAAATCTGATATGATTCTGATACCGACATTGAATCTGAGGTAAAAATGTGAATTAATACGCAGAAGTGTCTAATTGGCTGTATGCCGAGTGCCGATGCAATTAAAATTGTTGTCTGCGTAATGAGACGTTTCAACAACCCCTTTACAACCGCTGTTAATTCCTTTCCCATTTTATTTTTTTTTTCATATTTTTTTTATATTTTGATCACAACGTTCCGAACGTATGCGAATATTTGAAAAAAATTATTTGTTTTGTAACAACAGCAATAGAGATTCGATTTGGCTGAATAGTGAGTGATTGTGAATAGATCTCGTGAAAAACCAATCACTAAATGAAGTTTTACACGAACTAAAAATATTTCGAACTTCATAAATTGATTTTAGAATCCTCTTAAAATACTGTGCTGGTTGTATTGAAAAATTTACGCTTGTTTGGAAATTTCATGAACATGAACATGAACATTGGTACCACACCCAGCCAAGCAAAGCCTGACCCAGTCTAGCTGGATACACCAGGGGGCACAGATTTTATAGGGAGTGACACGCTCAGGGATGGGAGAGGAAGGCCGACCAGCCGCAACCAGTCGACCACAATCGACCGACTATACAGCCTATAGCCAATATAGGAATTGAGGAAGACGGGTATTGCGACGGAGGAGAGCGTTGATGTGTTGCGTCTTTCCTTCTTTCTTATTTTCTAATTCTTCTTTTAATGGTTCGTTGTCAGTTTCATTTATTTCGTAGGAATCTCATGCTGCTGTGATGAATTTTGTTATTTGTCGCGATGTCTGCCCATTCTGAAGAATATGTAGTGTAGGATTTCATGAGGCCTTCTTAATAAATTATGTAGGAATATTATCCCCGTTTTGATAGTTTTTGTGGTTCGGTTCGGTCGGCTGTTTCAGATCTGCACTCGCCAAGTCATTTCTTGCGCCATCTTCAAGCCTTTATTCTTGTCATCCAAATTTGCCTGTGGCTTTCTCTCAAGTTGGCCGCGTTGTGTCCAATATGAGTTCTTCCAGTTTGAGGTGTTGATTCAGCTTGTAGTGTTGTTTCTGTAGTGTCTCTTGTATGTGCACTTCCAGATGCAGCATTGGACCCTATGCGTCGTATTTCTCCAATTAGTAGCATTGATTCCGATGTTATTTCCTCTAGTTCACCGCCCTAGTTTCAATGCCGTCCGTATATTCTCTTACCGTATTTTTCCAGATCTCATTTTCGCCTCCAATGCCCGTGTTTCCTCCGGTTCCAATATGATATCTGTCAGTTCGCAGTATTAACTCTAGTACATCATGTTTTCTCGAATTCATGCTCTTGATTCCAATTTGTTGTGTGTCCTCAGGTTTGCAGCATTAATTACAAAATGACCTCTATTGGTTCGCAGTATTAATTCCAATACATAATGTTTTCTCGAATTCGCAGTCTTGATTCCAATACGTCATGATTCCTCAGATTTGCAGCATTGCTTCCAATATAATTTCCATCAGTTCGCTGCATTGATTCCAATATATCGTGTTTCCTCGGATTCAATCTTTGATTTCCATACCTACGTTGCGTTTTCTCAGGTTTGCAGCATTGATTCCAATATGACCTCTATCAGTTCGTAGCATTAATTCCAATAAGTCATGTGTCCTCAAGTTCGCAGCATTGATTCCAATATGACCTCCATCAGTTCGCAGCATTAATTCTAATATATCATGTTTCCTCACGTTCGCAGCATTGATTCCAATATGACTTCTATCAGTTTGCTTGTTTGGAAATTTCAGCAATTAAATCAATCATGTGTTTGCATTGCAACAAATGACAAAAAAAACTATTTTAATTTTGTAATAGTTACGTTTTCGTCATCTGAAGTAATAAGAACTATCTATCTTAAGCTTAGTTGTAGACCGCTAAAACTAAAACTCCCTATAGGCACTGTAGAGCATTTCATGCATTTCTCATGGCATACATTATCAACAAAATATACCCCAATATCACAATCTCGGTAAGTAACTTATATCAAAAGGTTGTTCCCCGAAAACGGCCGCCATTATCTTACGAATAATAATAACGTTAAAAAGGGCAAACAATCAGAAAAAACGTAGACCCCGACCTATTTCAATTCCAATCCGAATTTCGCATTAAAACGGCATGTGTGTAATTTGTCGGTCCGCGAAACCGTTGCGTATCTCCTATTGGTTTCATCCCTAATTTAACTCTAAGACGTATTGGTGAGACCGCCGACCCAGAAAGACGTATGTAGTCGTAAGCCTGAAGGCCGAATTGATAGAAGCTATTCTGTTGCCATGCCTCATTGCTTGCGGGTGAATTTGGACGATTTTATTAGTTGCCAGCAGTATATTCGGGGCTTCCACTCTGTTCTGTCGCAAGTTTTGTTCGTTAAGCCTCATTATTTTAAGAAGTGAATGGGTTGGGAATGTTTGTCTATTTTTCTATATTGAGTTAAAAAAATTTATATTCCAAATGATATTTGGGCGTGTGTTGGTTATTGTTATTGAAAATATGCATAGTGCTATACTTGAAAAGACTAAGTAGGCGAGTATCCATCAGAATAAACTCTCCGAGAGCCGAGATGAATGTTTCTTTATGTTTAAATTATGCAAAGAAGATCGTTAAACTTATCTTTCTTTGCAGACATCATGCATTCCGTACGTCGTTCTCGTGTATGCAAGCATTTAACGTGGAAACAAGAGCGTCGCAAATATGATTTCGCTTATTTGATGTAAACCTGAATAAACCTATATACATGTATGTATAACCTATGTAAACCTATGTATATGTATACATATATGTATATAATCACGTCTATATCTCTTGCGGGGTACCTGGCTTAATAAAAGAATTGAGATTTAAATAGTGTCAGGTCGCTCCTCCAGCACCTTGAAGAAGAATCCCAAGTTTATAAGCCTTAGTCGCTATTTACGACATCCATGGGAACAAGATGGAGTGTTCCTATTCTTTATTTTATTGGTGTCGGAAACCACACCTATATATTTACCATTGAATGTAAAAAGATAAAAACTCTAGTAAGTAGAATCTGCGAGGAAAGAAATAAAACAAAATCTAAAGAAATCTCTAGCAAAAGATCAACGTGTATTCGGTATAATTTCATATAGATACATAAATGATTAAATTAATATCTAATTTCAAAATAAAAAGCACATACATTGTATATTAATACGCTTATACGAGTATTCCTTGCGGAATAGACAAAGCCAACAGTCTTGAAAAGACTGAAAGGCCATGGTCAGCTGTATGGCTTTGTGATAGAATCAAATAGACCTTCCCTTAATGTCCTTTTACAACATCTAACGCAAGAGAAAAATAATGTTGTCGAATTATGCTTTTCATGAAAAAAATAGTATTAAACATCGATACTCGAGTTGTTGAGGAATTACGTAAATATGTATGTGATCGACGTGAATAACTAACAAAAGCGTGCCACGGTTTACAGATTAGAATTCCACAATTATAATTTTTTTAGTAACCAAATTTATTTCCATCACATATTAAAACTCGGTTTATATTTTAATAACGCTGTACCTGAACGTAACTGAAATTATTTGAAGCATATACAAGATACAAGATTCCCGGAGCCACGAGAGCACAGTAAGTATTTAATATTGCGTCCTCTTCATTTGGCTGAGAAAAACTTGCTTGGAACCCCTTAAAATATAATTTCAAAAAATGATGTAGGGAATTTTGCATAGTAATTTAATATACCGTAGCGAAAACAAATTTAATTGGATTTCCGTTTTGTCTGTGCGAGCATTCCGTAAGGAAACAGAATGATGGAGATCTTCAGAGCATCCTTCACTGTATTAATCGGTATATATGTAAGTACGCTCTTAAATTTCGTTTGTGAATGAGATTATGTTTTTATATGAATACGTATTTTAGGTGATTAAGTAATGGTGAGGATGTAATTGGGACTAAAGCCGTAAAAATAATTTCACAATATATTATTTACAAATTCGCTAGCTCCCAAAAAGACACATGAAATTGTTTTTCGTTTGCATGTAACATCATCTGTATATATCAACCAAATATTAATTAAAGTGTTTGCTTAAAATTTTTGAACACAAATCCAACTTTCCAGACATCAAAATGTCATTTTCACAGCTTAAGATACAATTTCTAAATATTTTTTACTTACTTTGATACAGCTAAATAGAAAATGTGATTAAATTTTTGAAAATAATTATTTACAAACGTGAAACTCTTAAAATGTACGGTTTTTTTCTTGATTCGAAAGCATTTTAATCTGCGTGATGAGCTTAAGCGGTACGCGCAAATTCAAAAATTGCCTGTTCACAGTAATTATTTTGAGTTATATTTATAGGGAACAGAGACAAAAAACTTTTAAAACATGGCCGATAATGCATTTGCATGTGAGCATTTTTAGGATATGACAGTGTTAGTTTAATTATCTTCTCTAGATTTTCCCATTTCCTTTCAAATACTCGCATGGACAATAATATAAGTATGATTTATATACGGAACACTTAGTAAAGATCTGCTTTCGCAATTTTATTTCCTTATTCAACTGCGCAACAGCGGTGCAGGTAAAACTGCATTTTTAACCTTTTTGCACGAGTCAACAATTTTTATTCGTTAAATGTTACAATTCACTCGGACACAGTTCACGGAGAAATATTTAATTCTCTGCTTGTTTTAAAACGCCCGTCGGTAACGTCAAGAGTTAACTAAGTAGTGAAAAGGGCTGCTTAGTTCTATTCCCATGAGTTGGAAATAACCACAAAATATTGTCATTTGTTCACCACTTTCATCTCAATTGTATAAACTCGCGATACAGAACTTAACTCCATTTGGGTTTGAAATTTTGTTACTTTGTTTGTTACCTTTGATTGCGTTTTAGCGAACAATATGGAAAGCAAAAATGTAATGTTCATATTGATTTGTATAATATTTTAGTTTTGTTTTGATTACGGTGTGTTGCTTTTGTATATTTGCCTTATTTTTATTTGAGAGAAACATATAATTTATGATTAAATCTGTTCTACATCTTCTGATCCACAGGAAATTCATTTGTTACCCTTTTACTTTAAAAAAAGACGTGATAAATATCTCTAGTGATGTGATTATGCTTGCATTAAAATCTTATCAAAACCTGCTATGCTGAACGAAAAAGTTTATAAATCAAAATCATAAATTCTACAATAAAGAAATAAATAAAAGCTACTACTTATCTATTGCAAAACTTCCCAGTAAGGTAAGCTTACTTGTGCTTTACTTAGATTGATAATATACTTTATTGTGGTAAACATGATTGACATCAAAGAATATTAAGTTGAAATCCGCATTGGTTTGATTTGCTTGAAATCCGCCATTAACCTGGTAAATTTTTAATTAGTAATGGAAGTTATAACTTTACCTGACATAGGTACCGTCCAAAGTTCACGCAAACTTCCATTGTTTATGTAACTTCTACCTAAAGCAGGTAAGTTTTCGAACATTGTGGTTTTAATGATCTAATATTAAACGAACGTTGGGAGGTATTAATTAAGGATTCAGGGTATAATGCCGATGCCAAAATTGTAGGCAGAAAATCGATGTTCTCTTACATGATGCACATTGAAAACTTAGGTTTTTAACAAAGCTTAGCAAGCTACAGCCGCTATGTGAAAAACATGAGAGTAAAGGCACCCCCAAGTTTGTAAGGTGCATGGTTTGTGGACTATGCACATTATATTGATAGTTTAATAATGTGGGGTTGTATTTGTTTTGAAGTAAATTTAAAATTAAATTTGATGCTTCATACAATGAAACTTTTTTTAGACAAGATGTTTTCTAGCACATTCTCTCAGATATCGCTACGAGTAAAAAAAAAGTCACTTATTTCAAAGAAAGCATTTTAAAGTAGCGACGTAATAAGTATTTTTCCTAACTTGAAAATCAAAGATGGAGAAAATATAAGCAGTTTTTCCGTTGACAAGTGTCAGATTTATTGACGTGTTCACGACCGACTAAGCCTATTTCGCCACGGAGATCCGTGGCTAAGCTTACTGGAAGTACTCCTGCTATTAGTATAGTATTACTCCTATTATCTCAGTTTGGTCTAAAGTTTCGACTGCTAGAGAGTACCTTATGGCATTAAGTCCAAGGTGCAATGAAATTAATATATTGTATATATATTAGTTAATAGATAATAGATATAATTTCAATAAATCATGTTTTACTGCACAAGTTCAGTTAATAACATAAATAAGTATTAACAGTCGAAAGTAATTAAAAAAATGATCGAGGATTTAATATATTGCTTAAAAATGGTTTCAGCATTATTTTTTTTTGTTAATATTATTTTTGGTTTAAACATGTACAACATGTAACTTGGAAAAAAATAGATATTCACCACAGCCTTGTGTACTTGTAAGTTGACTTACCTTTCATTTTTTTCACTGTAAATTTTATTTCTGTCTCGCTGATTGTAAAAGTTTATCAGGAAGAAGTGTTTATACATTTGTGTTTCTTCTTTAAGGTAATTGTAGCCATCTTCGGTTTCGAGTCTTGGAACTAAGTCTCTGCGTACCACGTAAGGAACTTACGTGATATGTTTGTATTTTATGTTATACGAACAAAATCTAACAAGCCTATCGGTTTACTAATGACACTGTGTATGTGGATAAAGATAGCGGGGAAAGTAATAGCACAATAATAGCTGTTCGCTGAAAGCTGCAATATACCTCGCTATTAAAATTTCAACTACCCTGTAATAACGATATTCAATATTCCCTTAATCGTGCCCCATTTTGGTTTGCCATTTGATTCGCTGCTTGTATAACCTGAAGCTTTTAGGTAATTAATGTAATTATTTTGTGTAGCGTGGAGATAGGTAAGGAATTTTAGGCATAACTTAAATGCTAAATATTTCAGATATACGTAACTAACTCTTTTGTTTTGAATACTCTTATTATTCTCATTAATTGAATCTCAATTCCATTATAAAGGCATACAGCTGTACAATAGCCCTTCGGTCTTTTCAGGACTGTTGACTCTGTCCACGGGATATAGACGTGATAATTTGTATGTATTTATTAACTCATACTGATAATATAAATGTGGCAATGAGTTTGTGTGTTTGCCCGTCTTTGTATGTACTGTGTATATAATTTCACTTTAAAGGTTCATTGCGAGTCATCAGTATACGACCGCGTCTTTTTTACAAATATCTGTTATATTTTCATCTGCTATAAATAAATTAGACTAAAGGTTCCGTTTTTTTCTGTTTCAGGTACGTAACTCTAAAAACTTGACTATGGTTACGGTTTCATGCGAAGAGAGGTAAGGCACTCTTGACATTTTCTGCTCTAATATCAAATGGGACAAATCACACAGATCGAGCCAAAGTAAGTTCAAGACTTTTGTGTTAAGGAATACCAATTCAACAATTTAATAAATAGATACTTATTAAGATAAATATTCTTGACCTTATCCAATCAGAAAAAAATTTTTTCACCATGACATGGCCGAGATTGAACCCTGTACCTTTGGCTAAGAAGAGCATTGCGCCAAACTGTTAGTCAAATATGTCTTCACTTCCAGTGAACGCGAGATCCTTTCGAAGAGTCGTCATTTATTTGCTGAGTCGGCAACATTCAGTTAATCCTACTATGTCAGCTTCGTGACCTCTTTAATCCTTCTTCCCTTTTTGGTAAAGCCACCGAACGTACTCCCCTCCATCTCCGGATTTTTTCTTATTTAAATAAATTGGTGATTTCGTTACATACAGAATTTAACCATTTCAAATATTTAATAGAAGCCTATCTGATTATTTTGCATCGCATTGGTTATAAGTTGCGTTTGGTTGTTTTTTTTATACTTATGGAGACTATCTATCAAAAAATGTATTTATAAAATTGTTAAAAATAGTATGATTTCTACGTTTCTCATCCTAAAAATATTCTTTCAGTGCAGTGATAAAAAATGGTTTAACAATAAATTTTATTTCAACAGTTGAACTGAAAAGCAATGTTTAACCCGCTGATTTATCTTAACACATTTATCACTTTAATTAAACTTATCAACTTAACAATAATAGATATCAACAATCAATTGTACGCGCTTTTGGTCAGCCAATAGCCACGGGACTTGCCAAAGTCGAGTTACGAAGATGTAACCTTGTAAATGACGTCATTAATTACCAAAGTTGGACAATAAAGAGCAAATGAAACGATATAACTACCTTAAGTTATCTAAACGGATGATCAAAAGATAAAAGTTATCCTAAGGCAGTTATATAGTCAACTTCGTAACTAGATCCTGTAAATGTATTGTGGCATGAAACTAATTGAAAAAAGGTATTTTTGTCTTGCATTTTTGGATGAAATTCGTGTTTTATATCCAAGAATTTTTGTGAATATTTAAGTTTTTACAACTAGAAGCTCCATTTATACTCCGAAGTGTTTTGAACTACTCTACAGCCCCTTTCAGAAGCTGTTTGCGGTGATTAAAATCTTTCCTGGTCTTGTGTTTCACTTTGATTTGGTCTGTATCGAGATTTCTTGGAACATACAATCAACAGATTAATTTCGAGCTACAGCTAGCTTTTAGCTCTATGTCCCATTGATACAGCATGTAGTATGAATATCCATTACTTAAAGCACAGCTCCGTTTCACAGAAGCAACGTCTGGCTCTATACAAAGATCCTATTCAGCTGATGTCCACTGGACGCGAGTCAATGACGAGATGAATATTGGTAATTGAAATATCTGTAATAGTTTCTACCATTTCAGGTATACATTTCATCTTTGCTCATGAAATGTTAAATGAGAGGCTGTTTTGCAGTTATTTATTTACCTTTTTGATAAATAAGTTATGATAAGCACATACAGAAGTTTGAAATAAATAAAAAAGCGTTTACAAAAAAATATCTTTATTTATATAAATGACTTCATTTCACATGTGACTTTTAAAGCTAAAAAATAAGGTTTTGATATTAATATTTTTCAACTTTAATCTTCAGTACCTACTTTTTCTTTTGCGATAGCTAGATAGAATAAATTCAAACACCGTGGTACAAATGACCTTACTCCTTAAACTGTCGTCTACAAAGTTGATATTGATATAACTTACTAATTGAAGTTAGTCAAATACTAATTAATAAATTTAAATATCAAAGCGAGATTCTGTTAATTTTGTCACGAGAAGTTTTTGTAAGCCTTGATTATTTAAGCCGAGCTCAGCGTATCACAAATTCTCCTTAATACAGACGATCAATAGGTATTTTCGTCAAATTAATAACGCCACTTAACTAACTAGTCGATTGCGGACTTGCCATACAAGAGAGCCATTCTTGGGTATCCCCAAGTTATTTGGCGCGAAACTTGTAAGCGGCTTATACGGTGTGCTCCCAGTCTAGGTAATATTCACAAAATTACTCCTCTAGTCTGTCTGTACGTAGTTATTTGAATAATTGATGCGGTCGCTGTGAGCTTGGGCAAACATTTGCAATCCGCAATCAAAGGTCCAAGTTGCCTCTGTTACCTCAAAGCTTCCACTCACTTGAGTTTTGATAGAGCTCCATCCGATGCAACTGTTAAAATAAATAAACCAGGCAAACCAACTAAAATTCATATAGTAATACGTATTAGTTAAATACGAATTTGTAGATGTGATTTAGTTGAGTAAATTGAGATACATGCAGGTGTATTGCAACATGAATTCCAAATACCACATTCTCTCTACGTGTTCGTAAATACACCTTCCACTGCTATATGTATAATTCTTTATGTTCTGTCAGTTAACGGTAAACAATATTTGAAAAAATACGATTTTATTATTTCAATATATTTATTGGGATATTATAATTATAAAATACTTTATTGTATTTATTAATTATAAAATACTTTATTGTATTTATTAATTATAAAATACTTTCGGTTCCCAGTTACACTCGCCGCCACATGGAGGCAGGTGAAACTGCTGCAAACATGTTCATATAAGATCGACATCCTTTTTAAAATATAGTTGAAATCACGGCGGCTGAGTTTATACCCTGACTAACATAAGCGAAAACCCGGGCAAAAGAGAGTAACATTCATAAATTACAATGCCTTAGAGTTAATTGTGCAAGAAGCATAGGTATGTATTATTTAGGTTTTTCAGCTTTTGGACTCAAATTAAAGTATAAAAATAAATGATCAAATATTCTATAGTTAGGTACCTAATGATAGATAAATCTTTGTGACTTAATGCTCCCCTAATAGCGTCAAGATGTTTGTTTGTTTGCAAATACTTTATTGTACATAACATATGCTTAATGTTAGTATAGTTTTCAAGCTTTACTTAAGTAGTCTCATCATCATCCTGGTGTTTTTGAAGAGAAGCGATTGGTCATTATCTGTTTGTAACTGGGAGTCACAAACAAACCTTATTTGTTTGTTTAGAAGACCTTCTTGCTTTAGTTATACTTGATGCTTCTCAAATCACGCTTTACTTAAATAAATCTGTTACACAAATTTAGTGCAAAAGGACATAAATATTTGCCTGTTACAAACTAGCCTTGGGGGCATTATGCTTTAGTTTCAAACGGAAATTATGGAGTTGTTGATTTTATAACTCTCGCAACTAGGTATTTGCTATTCGACTGAATGCTCCAACTAAATTCGCATTTCCTAAAATAAATACGTACTAAGTTACTCAAACCGCATGCATGAAAGAGTATTATTTCACTTTTATTATAAAAAGATTCACATTAGACGAGTGCGCTTGTTGCGGTTTCAAAAGCAGATCTATTTCACCTGACTGCGTCTTTAGACAATAAAGATTTTATCCTTTGAAATTAAACTTTTTATAATATAATTCAGCTAGTATTTAGATTTACCTAATAGTTGCCGCCTTAATATTTCCGCTTTTGAATACTACCTGCTTGCTACATTAAGTTATAAATCACTATGCAATCCTTCAATTTGTCTAATTTTTACATAATAATTAAAAAATCACAGAAATTATTTCAACGGCTTATTAACTAAATTACCTCACAATTCTGCACTGGTTACCTAATCGTACACGTGCGTGTGATATAACCATTTCTCTTCTTTCCTCTATTTTATTAGATGGCTTAAATGTTATTTTCTTTTATATAGTGCAATTTTAAATAACATTAATCATATTTCCATATTCTCTCATTACCTAACTATGATTCATTTTCGATATTTATTACTTACTATTTATATACTTACCCAATGTAATACATCTAGGCTTATGAAGCCAGTGTCAATATTTTACAAACATGCTAGGCTATATTTTGCGTCAAGCATAGCTCTGTGGCGTCCACTTGTAGACTATCGAGGGGAAGCTTACGACCTCAGTTTATCAACACGAGTGCCATACATGTGGAATTGCACGACATTGTCTACCGTTACTTTGTTGAAGTTTTTAGGAAAACGTAAAGTTGGTTAATTTTGTGCAGTCAACAAGATAATACCTTTCTCAATTCAATTAAAGAATGACGGACTTTAATGTTCCGTTTATCGATTTTTATTGTTACACCTTTATTGAAGTACGCACGAGACTCCCGACGACCCGCGTAAAACAAAAATTGTCGTTGATTCCCATCCCACAGAAATTTTGGAAAATTCTATCTTATTGCATCCTCAGGTCACTTATTAAACCTTGGTGCTAAATTTAAGTCTCTGGGCCCAGCAGCCTAGTTATTTATTACTTTTAAGATGAAATCCTAATAAACAGATCCGACAAGAGTTTAAAATTAAGTGAGGAGAATCTTTAAACCAGGGGCATAACTTTGTGGATTATGTTTGTTGTACAAATTTCTTCATAGTTTATTCGACCAACTTTAATTATGAATACACTATAAAAAGTCAAACGTTGTGTTGTTTATGTAATTGTTGGATCCAGACAGCTAATAGATAAAAGTCAGCGTAGACGATATAGGTACTATATGCACAGGGTAAAACAGACCAAGACAACTTCAAAATAATAAATTCGATCTGACCAGCACGTAGAACAAAAATTGAAACTGAGAAATATTGTTGCCTTCTTATTCAAATAAAGGTAAGCTATTACATGCATTCCAGGTTAAGTGCCGCACACTAATATTAGAGAGAAACGTAGTAACGTGTTTGGCATACGTAATACAAGCAACAAGTGCTGCATCTACCTTGTGCCTGAAGACGTATTTCTTTTTACACAACTGTGCCAGGTGGAGGGCTATTTCAGGTATAATATATCTAATGTTTTGTAACTTAATGCTATTCAAATTGTCGTTAGAACTCCGAGTCGATTTGGAAAAGAGGGAAAACATGGGGAGTAGCGTCTGATAATTGTTTTTCCAATTTGTACTGGTCAAGAGCTGGCCTACAAATTGTTTTCGAATAAACTAGGAAATCTGATAATACTAATACAACTTAACGCTAAAGATCAACTTTTCCTCATCATCAAAGTGATAAAGGCTTGCTTTTAATTGACATTGACAAAACATTTGTTATTATTATTTTGACATTATATCAATCGCATTGTGCACGCTATGATCATGATAACATACTTAGTCTCCATATTCAGACAAGATATAGACATTAGCTTAGAAAGCTCACTATACAATTATACATATAAAATGACTGCACTAAAATGTATGATTAAATTATTTACCACTTTATTTACTCAAACAAATTCAAACAATTCTCTCTTGTCACAGTCCTCGCATCACTCTCGTGACGTTCACATGCTGGGCGTGGCTTCTAATTGAATGGGTTGACTTGAAATTGGTCTGAGGGTGAGCCGCGCTCATCGTGGTGTTTAGTTAGAGGTATAATTTAGCTTCACGTCGCATTTGGTCATACCACTCATTTGTGAAACGGTTTGCTGTATTATGTTACGTATCTTTGTACCACTACTGAGCGAAAGACTGGTTTACGGTCATATCCTAATATTGTAAGGGAAATCATTTCAAGAGAGTAAAGCACGATGGAATCGGTTTTTATTATTAGTATACTACTCATCATTCGGCATCTTGTTAAAGTAAGCATCTAAATGTAGTGAGTTAAAAATCGAATTCCAAAACAAACCGGATTTCATTTCCCACCAGAGACTACAGGTATTCGTGTACAAAACAAGGCGCTAAAAACTATTTGCTGGAAAGTTTAAAAAGCTATTTATCATAAGTGTGTTCCCCACAGACTTGTCCGTGGTAACGACCACTCGCACGAGTACGCTAGATGGCGGTATAATCGCGATGCATCATACCCGCAGCTGATGCATTAGTTGCATACTTTGAGACGAGCCTTAATGTGGAGAAGGGTTATGGAAATCACCTGTGTTTTGATTTAACTGTTGTCTTAAGTGATTGGTATTTTGTCGGAATATTGGAGCAGAACATGATGCGTGCTGTAAGCAAACTATTAGGTAGTACTCGACTTAAATAGGTCATGTTATACTAACTAAGATTTATTTTCTGTATTTTTTTAGTAAGAACTAAACTAAATTGCATATAGATAAATCATATTTGCAAACTTTTTAATCATACATGAAATTGTATTAATTGTTCAAGAATATTGAATTTTATTTCCGAGTGAATTGTGTTTCCTCGGGCATTTCCAATTGATCGATTGGCGAGCACGTGTGACTGTCGTTTCGATGTTTTATCGCATTTTTATGCTTAACATGTCTCTTTGTATGCAAATGAGCATGATATTCACCTCAATAACGCCATTTATTATTCGGAGATTAAAATGAATTAGGGACTTTTTAACAAATTATGATTTGATTGGTAAAGAGTAAGAGAAGACCTTTGAGCACACTTTAAATTTGTCGTTGCAATACCTAATAGTCGAACTAAACGCTTCGATAGTTCATTTTTGGTTTGATTAGCTAAGGTGTAGAATGAACTGCCGGCATCTTTATTCCCAGACATACTTTTGATCTTAGATTGGGTGAGTTAGGTTTTTATACGAAGCGACTCCCATGTGACCTAAGCAACCTATGCAGCAGAACCTAACCCGTATTGGATCGATCATGGTTACACATTCATTTACCTGAATTTGCAGTCCCCATCCAAGATTTAATAAAAAAAATGATATACAAAGGGATAAGAAAGTGTCGAATCGAAAGTTTCAGTCTCTACAAATAGATGACGTTGCAACGCGTTTTTCTCTTTCTTACCACTCAGTTAGGTACATTTCTGAAGTATTTTCAATAAATAACTCTGTAATATTAATAGTTTCAGTAGATTGTTTTATGGTAAAGTTAAATGGTTTTCTTCATACCTTTGATTAATATCGCAAGTGGCTAAAAACGAAAGCACTAACAACCGCAAAACATCAAAAACTCTCAAGGCGTCATTGTCAAACAAGCATACGACTTGAGTTATCTTTTCCCAATATTATACATGAATTTCTTCGTTTGTATGAAAATGAAACGTGTACAACATACTATATTTTATCAGAACACTATATTAATAGAAAATCAAAGGAATTTTAGCTACCAAGAAGCCCATAGAAAGGGTGACTTCACTATCCGAGAGGCAATAAACAAAATTAAATATTACGAATATGACATCCCTTAGACAGTATCACTCACGCTAGACGAGTATAACGTCAGTCAGAAAACAAGAAACACCTATTATAATATTCACTTTGGTCCCCTCTCTCCCCTCGGCTCCCCCCGTGGTCCCTTCCGAAAGCTCTTAATGCGGAGGCGGCGGTGACCTCATCGCAGCTCCATTAAGCCGTTTATACATAATGTATGAATTTGTTATGCCGTTTGATGTAAAGAAGCTCCCAGGTACTATCTATTTGGCTAAACATTCTTAGGTTTTAATTTTGCAAGTCATCACGTTAATACTGAGGGGTTATTAACCCTGGAAAGGTTAGGTTAGGAAACTTAGAGTGTGTCAACTCAACTTTATTCCCGGGCACAGTGTAAAAGTCAAGCGTCCTAGGTATTTTACACTAGGATTTATAATTTTAGGCGATGGGTTAGCAACTAGTGATACGAGTAACTTGATATTTATCTAACCTAAGTCAATAAAAATGCGTAATCAAATACCCGTTTCGCAAATACAACCTTCCATATCTTTTTTTTTGTATGATTTCTTGTCAATTTGATGTTCCATTATGCGAACCAGATTTTTTTAAGGAATTAGCATAGCCTAATCTATACAAAACCATTTATTTGAATGAAAATAAATTTCATAGATTTAAAATATAACAAGTATACTGAATATCAAAATGGTTATTGTTATTCGTTAACTTTTCACCAATGTTCATCTTTATACATGTATATGTTGACATTAATTTCAACTGTCACAATATCATCTGGTGTGAGTGAGGAGGGATTGGCGCCACATTTACATAAATTATGCGAGAATTTTGCCAAGATCGCAGCTACCAAGGAATTAAAACAAACGGTGCCAAACTAATTGTGCTCTTAGTCTAGAATTCGGACTATGATTAGGTATTTTTAGAGACAATCATCACAAATATTCTTTGTTATTAATTTTAATGACACCGAACAATTTTTATCAATTAGTTTATTATTAATTTATAAAAAAATACTGTTTTGGTTTTTGTCAGCGACGTAAAAATTAAGTTACATATCAGTCAATTAATTTTATATTTAATTAATGTAACAAATGTAAAATTATTTATTTCTACCCATATATAAAAACGTCTCAATGGCTTATGGGCAAGCTTTAGTGATAATTGGTATCGATGAGAAATGTACGTCGCAATTCTGAAAAATTTAGAGTTCAATTTTAATGATAGGTAATTATAATAAATATTTTCTATTGTTTATGTTGTTATTAACATAGAACTGTTTTTGTAAATACCAAACCACTCTGCCTGAAAATACCAGCTCAGTCACAGCAGATTTCAGTTTCCTATAATCGGCTTTATTCCCAAAACACTATGTTTCAGTATTCTCGGGGTTTCTCCCTAGGGCAAGGGCAACTAGGCCATACTCAGGATTACTAGGAATCAAGGATGCGACTATTGTTCAATCGTTTACTAATAGATTTTTGCCCCGGATTTCATCCTCGTGTCAATTTTTAGAGAGTAAATTAGCTTTTGCCCTAAGTCAAAGTTAAGTCTACTGTGTATCTATATCAAATTTTTGCAAATCGATCGTTATTTTATTGTTTAAAATGATTACAAATAAGAATACAAAATTAATAAAAATGCAAATCTTTCCTCTTCATGATATTAGAATGAATTGCGAAATTCATGTTATATATATATATATATTTTATTTGTTGTCCTTTTGTGTGGTATTTATAATTTATTTATACACACACAGCCTACTTACGCTTTCAGGCCTAAACCACTGAAACGATTTTAATGCAATTTGGTACAGAGCTTTTCTTGAGCTGTACCTTCTGGAACTTCTTCTATTCTTGAATTGCGTGGTTTCTCTTTTGCGCAATAAAGGAAACCACGCGGCGGACGAAGTTGCGGGCAGAAATTAATACATACATAAAATCTATATATATATATATTTTTTTTTTTAATAATACTCAGTAACTTTTAAATTTCATGAAATAATATATAACAGTTGGGATTTGCATAAAGAATCATATTGACAATATGGAAACAGGCTTTATAATACAAATCTGATCGGTGCGTAATACCTTTGTAAGCTTTATTGCTTGTTAAGCCTTTCGTTTAAATCCTCTTTCAAAATTCAGGATAATATTTTTGTAAGTAGTATTTCTAGTACTACTTAGTTCTATGTTAAATCACACCACTAATTAATCAACTTACTATAACATTATACACTTTATGTATTCAATATACATATTATATGACGTATAGGTATATGTGATGATTTATATACATCCAATTTAATTATCTTATTTTTTTAAAAGCTTAAACTTTGACTCTTCTCCAAAACTTAACAGGGATAAATGCATGTCATAATATTAGGTGCAACTATGATTTTTAGTTACATATGCAAGTATTAACATTCATCCTAAAAAAATTACAACACCATTGCGACCGAGGTACGGGTCACCGATCAAACGACGAAGAAAATCATCATGTGTAAATGTTGCGATGTCAGTAAGTTACCGACAATTGTTAGTATTGGCTTGGTAATTCTCTTAAAACCGTGATACTGATAATTACAAAGTATAAATCCAAGCTTTCGAACATGGCTTTTGGTGATATAACAAAGTATTTATTACATACTGTATATAACAGTATAAATATCACTAGAAACGTACCCTCTATTCCTCAAAATAATCTCAGTCAGTCATGTGTACACTTAGCAAAGTACAGCAGTTTCGTGTTGAAATAAGCCTAAAGGTTCGAGTACACTGACTGCGCAATCTGTCTTGGACAGATCGTACGCACGAGTGCGCATCAACGTTTGATAACTCCGCCTTTGAAATGCAGGTGAGTCTAACTTCCGTTCTGGAAGTAGCATAATTAATGAGAAAAACAAAATGTATTATTTTTTTTGCTTATGAAAATGTCAAGATTTGATAAACTCTACTTGTGCTTGGACTTCATAGCACTAAGTAGCAAAATTATCAAATACACAAATCACATGCCGTAATCTATAAGCCAAGAGCATTTGAATATGTAATAAGACCGTACCATTACCTACAAAAATATCACATTTCCCATGTGCAGTAAAAACATGCGTTGTCAACATTAAGCTAGTCACTGAATTCAGGATTAGTCCCTCAGTATTTGTTAATATTAGTGAGCTCAAAGCCTCTGGAATTAAATATGAATATTTGTCTGGGCCATCAACAGAATGGACGAAAGGTCCAGTCGGTTCTTCATAGCTTTGTGGCGGTTGGCAAGCATCAAGAGTAAGTTTACTTAGGCCCTACCTCCGGCGTGTTCCGAACAGCCCTTAGGTATGAATACGCAAACGTATTTACTTTGTGACTTGTAAATGCCCTCCGTCGAAATTGCGACATTGTTAATAAATAAATTGAGCAACTCTTGTGTGTCTTCAAAACTTTTTGCGGCTATGTGAGTTCCTATGGGTATAAAATGAATGAGGAAGTTCTTTTATAAATAGCATAGGATTGTAGGGATAGCCCATTTGTCGTATCATTTGTGAAACATTTCACCGAACTGAGTAAGGGAGACGGTGAAAGTGGGATCGACTAAAGATAGAAACTAAAATTATGCTATTTTTTTTTAATTTAGTACTCGCAGTTAAATATCTTGATATATTATCTTATCATGATTTTTTTATCACAAATATTAAATTTTGAAATAATCGTGATACGTGATATCAAGATATTTGGTTCAAAATATTAAACCAAAATGTGGCAAAATGGAAATTAAAAATGTAAAAGCCCATCGTCCGTCAAAAGTCACAATCGCATTGGCAAAATATTGCAGCGAAATACACTGTTGCCTTAATCCCCCTGTAATGTAAATGTAGAAACATATGCTTTTTCGAAATTTAATTAAACAGTAAAATTTTCATTACCATTTCAATAATTTCCATTTACATTACCAACTGCATTAATGTGGATTATTGTGGAATAAAATTTTAAGAAAAATCTGAAACCAATATGTGAAGGCTTATTAATATTTGGATTTAAATTTATTATTAATACGAAAGCAATTAGCTTTTGAGTTCAAATTAAGCCTTGCGACACGCACGTTCATCCTTTCAGTGTTAATCTAAATAACCTATTCCGTTTGTGTTGAATTTTGTCGCAAAAACATGGCGTGCGGTCAACGGTCGCCCCAGCAGTGGAGGCGATGAGTTGTGTTTCATTATTAATGATACTTATAATAAATTCTGTTTTAAATTTGATCTGCTACTGACGCCAAAGGTACCCAAAGGGCTATCGCGAGTACGTTCACAGCGATATTTACCTCGGAGAGACTTGTTTTTTTTGCTAGCATAACATTTTATTTGGAAGAAATGTAGAGCTTTTGCCCGCGGTTTTACACCCGCTTAAAGTCATTTACAGCAAATCTCACAGAAAGCATTATTTTTAGGATTATAGGAAATCTGTCATAAGTAAAGTATGGTTTTATCGATATTACTTCTATCATGTGGATGGAAAGTTTGATACATAAGAATATATGAAAAGAAATAGGGATTTTAAGTGTAATAAATACTTAAAATGCGTTGTCAAACAATAGAAAGCGAATCGTAGTCAAAGCTAGTTGTAATTAAAATCTTAATCCACAATTTTATTCATACATACACATACATACATACATATGATCACGTCTATATCCCTTGCGGGGTAGACAGAGCCAACAGTCTTGAAAAGACTGAATGGCCACGTTCAGCTATTTGGCTTAATGATAGAACCGAGATTCAAATAGTGACAGGTTGCTAGCCCATCGCCTAAAAGAGGAATCCTAAGTTTATAAGCCTATCCCTTAGTCGCCTTTTACGACATCCATGGGAAAGAGATGGAGTGGTCCTATTCTTTTTTGTAATAGTGCCGGGAACCACACGACCACAAAATTTTATTCATGTTGCTTACAAAGAATATTGCGCTGAACTGAAAGTGTTAACGTGCATATTTAAAACTACGTAATATGGGTTAATTTAATTATTAATTTCACATCTCAGCTTAGCTAAAGACCGCCGGTTTCTGATTGTTGTTTAAGATTTTAAGGTAAATTTTTCTCTTGAAAGCATTTACCTACGTTTCAGTGCTCCTGTTTTATGAATTTTAAAAATTAATAAGATGGTAACGAACTTAATTAGCGAGAAACCTCTAGATTTTTCACAGATAACAAATACTATTTGTGTAGTGGCGCATCTTGAAGTATATCTCTTTTCCTTGAAACAACCTAATTAATTAGTACTTGAATTAAGGAATGAATGCCAGCCAGTACTCAAAAGAACTTTCTCAAAACTAAGGATGTCAAAGACTTGCTTGATTTTAATAACCACATTTAGTTCTCTAAGAAAATATTACCAAAGCCATATATTTAAGGACCATTTGAGTCCTATGCTTTATCCTGCTTACGATAAAAACTAGTTTTCATAGAACGCTTTTGGTGCCGAGATTGAAGACAAAGTATTAACCACTGTACTATCTATATAATTAAGCACTAGCCTTAACCTATTAATTACAGTTCTTAATACAAATTAATTACAAGCCTGAAAGCGTATTATTTACTCTAATGACCTAACTTTACAGAATAGCAAGTAGATTAAACAGCCTGCTACGTTCACATTAATTATTATGATTTTGTCTGCATGCATCACTTGAATTTTGCTCTCATTTGCAAATGCACTTATGTACTCCGATTGGTACTGGTAAACTTTACGCAAATGACGAACGGTTCATTTGGTCGCATAGATACGCGAAATGATCTGAAATTGTATCGGAATATAGAATTTGATGAAACCATTTAGGCAGATTTCAATGCGGAATAATGCGTGCCTCTAGAATTGGTTTAGAGCTTCCTCGCCATTGTGCAGCAAATTCTATAGCATTATATAAATCGATGCAATGTGATTTAACTTTGTATTTTCATATACATCACGCAAGATTCTATAGGATAATAATCGTGCCGCGAAATTTATTTTTTGAACTTTATATGTAACTAAACTTCTGGGAAGATAGATACTGAAAATAAATTTATTAACTTTCAAAATCTTTTCTTAGGGGATTCCTACATAACTATTCAATATGCTTAATCTTTATGAAGTGCATTCAAAAGTTGAAAGATATGGTAGTCACCTTTTTTACTTCTGTACATCCAGAACAGATGCAATGTGTCGCGCCCTTATTCCTGTATTTGTATTTTTTATACAGAAACAAGCATTCAGGGAAACCCATTTTATTCACTTGTTTGGATATAAATTTTCAATATTTAAATTAATGCCCCACAAATAATTCTTAAGGACCCAAAAATAATTAAGTATGCTCGGGTAGTCGTAAGCTATGACAATAAAAGCTACTAATCGCAAAAAATATATAACATGGCGCGATTCAAGTTTGTCGAACCTAGGTCATTACCTTACACCCTCCAGCCCCTGCACCTGCGGGATCCAAATGCATCTAAGCGCAACCGTCCTTATAAACATAGACCAATAAACAAATAGACAAAATAGGTAGTAGTTTTTGAGGATACAAACAAAACGAATCTAAATATCTAACTGCGTTCACGAACACTTGATAAATATTACACTAAAATATTAACCTCAATAAAACTTTTATTCAAAAATTCGACATTTTCGGTGTATTGTAAAATTTTAATCCGTGCTAATGGATCATAATACTTTTTTCTACAAATATATATGTTGGTGTACGTTAAAATTTCCCAAAAGCGATAATGCTGATGGACGGCTGCGGCTTATCATTTTACGTATTTTCAAGTATAGAACATATACACTATCACACAAACATATTTTATGTTATAATGTTATAAACATTTTTGCATTTTTCATATATAATCATATAGGTACATATGGATGGACTTAACACCGAAGGGCATTTTCTACATTCAAATCTCTGGACCAAAACTGTGATGTATGTACAGGTTGTTAGCAAAGAAACATGGCCCCCTGTTCATACAAAAATAAAACCATTTGGGGGTCAATTTTCTCTGGAGAAGACGGTAAAACTACTCTCTCAAAACAGTGCCATGATCCTCTACATCTATTTCTACTTTTATCTATGCAGCTTTGTAACAGTAAAGCAAATTACATACGCTTGCTACAAAAAGTGCATTCGATACCGTATATGGTGGTCACCGAAGCGTAAATACCATGACCAGGCATCGTGACCACTCGATCGGTCTATTTTTTCCTCTCAGTTTATACCTTATTAAAAACAATTTATTCGTTTTCTTGAATACCACGCACGATTTACTTGCATTGCTGAGCTTGTTTAATGTTTTCTTTTCTCCGTCCGCTATTATGCACTTTGTTGTTACTTCCACGCATATTTCGTCTGTTTGCAATACTGACAATATAATAATATCAGTGTTGTATTTCATAATACAGTGATTACGGTTGACTTCATATTACAGCATACAAAATGAAAAACGCTTTTTATGATTCCCCACATTTAATTGTGCTAAATATTTTTAAGTCTTAACAGCACAATAAGTCATAAGTAGAAAACAACTAGCCTTGGTTGCTTTGTACTGAAAAGGCTATAGAACATGCTACATAATGCAATGAGCAACAGAAAATGTTTATGCTTACAAACGACTGTGATTGTAGGCATTGGCCGTTCACAATTTGAATACTCTATGTTTGAAACGATGTCAAATATGGACAAGCGTTTCCGCCCCTCCAGTTGACACCAGCCCAATGTTAAGGTCATGTTACATAACACGGTCGGTAGACGGCGTGGCGGCGCACACGCAGGGTCGACGACCGGGGCCCGCGTGGGCGCTCAGGTTCTAACTTTGAACTGCGGAATTCGCATACCTCGTCTAATATCTATAAGTACTCATGCTGCTCAATCAAGGTTGTACTCGTAACTAGCTATTGCATGCAAACTTCGTTCGTGTTGATTTATTTCAATATGTCAGCTTCTTAGTAATATATTAAGATAAAACATGCACTAGTTTTATGTGTGAATGTAAACTGAATATCGCATCACATTCCTTTCAGTAAATTTGCATAATTTGTAATGAAACATCCACGCAGATAAACAAAGAATTAAAAAAAATATTTGAACAAAATCGATCCGTTAGTTCATGAAATTTCTCATGGCATGTCTATCCTCACACAATGGTCTTTTTAAAATCTGATATTTATAGTTACATTCACATGAAACTTATGATAGTTTATCCCAAAGGATACATAAAAATATCTATTTGGATTGTTTATGATAGTTAAACTAGGTTACACCAAATTATAAACTTTTCAAGTGTGAGAAATTTTCTCTCATTTCTATTATCCGAATCCTGAAACGGTTACTCATTACCTGCCTTTTTCAGGATTATCCAAATGGACGGGCTTTTCCCAACGGCTAGGTTTACTTTAACGATTCATAATACGTAGATCCTGTTTACTGTCCGACCGCTAACGAGTAATCTGTCTCTCACTCCTGAAAGCATCTTCAAGGTAAATAGTGCGACGTTAAAAGGTGCCTAATCCTCTTTAAGCGCGCACAATGAGCTTACAGCGCTATCTTCTGATGCCTAACGACGAGACGAGATCAATGTGATTCCAACATTCACCCGAGATTTCCTCGAGATAATACCTCATTATTTGAGAATGTCACTCGTCCTTTGAAAATGATTATATTTTTGTTTCAACAAGATAAATGTACTTTTTATTATTTATGTATCGTTTTCAAAAGGTTAATTATATAATTAAAAAGTCAAACTTAAGGTAGGACCTAATATTTTTTTCAAATTTCAAACCACTACAAAATATTACTTAAATGAGGTAATTTCATTTTCTTTGCGCAAACAAATTTATCTCGAACATTAATTATAGTGCGAATGCAAGGCTTATTTGCAGTGACCGTTGGTCGTGCATCGCATCTGTTTGAAAGAGGACCGCGTACGTACGAGGTGGTGCGTCGGTCGGAGGCTGAGCGAGCGCGGCGCAGGCGCCCAGGTGAGTCAGGTGGGCCCGCCCCCAGAGCCCTCCGCGCCTCCGCGCACCTGCCGACTCGCTCAGTCCACCGCCACACGCCGGCCTGGCGACTTGTGCTCCGTGCACGCCGCCACTTTCTCCACACTCTCGCGAGCCCTGCGCGTCGTTTCTCGCTTCTCCCGATCGCTCAGTTTCCCGCTCCCTCGCGGCAACCCTGCCCTTTCCCGTTCCCGACACCGAGTTTCACAACTTTTCAACGCTCTTGGAACTTGTAAAGTTCCCGCGCTCTCGTCTTCGAGTTCAGCTCAGGCCGGAACCTCGACGTCGGTCGAGATCGTATCGGTGGTAGTCGGCGCGTGGACGTCGAGCACTCGCAGGTCGGCCGCGGATGCGGTCGTAAGAGACGAGTGCGAGGCCTCAAGGAGGCCGCCGCCACGCTGTTCCCGCCGCAGCTTGGGTGCGTGTCCTACGTGACGCCGTGCGCCTGCTGCCCGCCGCTGATCCTGCAGCACCCGCATCCGCACCCGCTCCCGCTGCCCCTCACGTTGCCCATCACTCTCCCTCTCCAATCCATTGACCCCCAAGTCGCTAAACACCAACGGCTGCTGCTCTCTAACATGGTAAGTAAACCCGGCTTTTCAGCGACGACCACTCGACCGATAAGTTTCACGAGGAAAGAGCACGACGCGGGCAAAGTTGCGAACAAACTGATCTGATAATAACTCTCTCGGGACTCGGACTAATGTATAGCGATACGATCGTTCCCTCCGAGCAGTGAATACGGCACAAATATCATTCGAATCCGAAACTTTGTTTGGCAAAATAAATAAACATTTATTGTTATGTAACATTGTCTAATGAAGAGCAGCCTGCGATAAGCGGACTAAAGTCACTCGGTTAACTTCGATCGTAACTACGAGGAAGTTCGCACGCATAAGTTAAGCATATTAACATCTCCGTCGCGAATTTAACTTTGGCTATATCCATCTCTTGAGACCGAGAAAATTAATTGATCTAGTGTTGATTACTTAAATGTAATTATCTCCGTATTACGTAGGTACTAAAGGTTTGTGTTACGTATATTTGAATTTAAACATATACTTATAACTTTATAAATATAGAAACAAGCATTAAAGAGTCGGAACACTATCTAAATCATCCCGCACAAGATATCCACACAACTACAGGATAGTTCCCGCAGTTAGAAAATTTATAGCGGTAGTTTAAACAGGACCCGTGTTTTGCGCGAAATCATAAAAAGTTTGTTGTCATTGGGAGCGCAGGTGGAATTATTTAAACGGATCCGTCGGCTTCCCAGCTGATCAGATTTGTTGTTCTTACCCCGAAACATTGTTTAACTCGCGGCCAACTTCGTCAATGTAAACTTGTAACAATTTCAGATGCAATCCCAAAAGAAGTTAGGAAGGCGGAAATCGAAGGCCCGGCGTCACTCGATAACTAAATCAAGTTTTGTTTACGTTTCCAAAGAGATTGTTATCTAGGCGAGGTGGCGCGAGCGGCGGTGGCCGAGCCCACTGAGAAAATAAACGTTGATGACAGAAGTTTGACTTAAATGGAAGTCTTATCAAACTTTTCTCATTAAAACAACCCGTCAAAGGTGTGTTTATGTTATTTTAATACCTGCTCACAAATCTGATTTGATATTTGGCTGGCAGAAGCGCGTCCCTATATTAATCGTTTTAATACTGAAACCCATTCATTTTGTATCTTAATAGGCGACAGTTTCCATCGACACAAACAAATGCGGGTGATGAATGCCTCTAAAGTTAAATTTTAAGTGATTAATCAACGTCAATATTAATAAATTGTACGCGGACCTTTGCAAGTTTGCAGTCGTAATATAGCTTTTGCTGTCTTTGGAAGCTTTTAGGTAATGTTCTTAATTAAAACAACTTCTTGGTCTAATAATCTTAAGATGATTATCACGTGGTAAAAACAAGACATTTTATAAAGTAAATTTAACATTATATTGAAAACCTAAGAACATAGCAAAAAAGTTATTTCCAAAGAGCTAAAGAGCTCTCGAAAGTGTTATTTCCCACATCAGTAGGCGCAAATATATGTATTACCTTGCGGATGCTCAAAAAAATTATAAAAATGTAAGTAAGAATATACCAATACAGAAAAAGCGCGTATGTAATATATAAATACATAACAAGATAAAAAAAATTAAAATCAAAACTACGTATGTTAGAACTACTATGGCAATAATCCACGTTCAAATGGTACGCCTCATATTATTCCATGGTGAATATAACCTTATACTATTTTCCACTAACCTCATGAACAACTGTGTTACGAGTGCAATTTCGCGTCTCGTACGAGTATCTACTTCAAGAAGCGCATTCCGTTTCACGCGGCGGACGTATGAAATGAAACGTTTGAATTTGCATCACGTACCATCTTCTATAGTCGCGACTAACTAACGGGCCATGAGGTTTTCGAAGAAGCCAACCGTTACATCTCCATTCCAGAAAACTTTGGAAAATTATTTCAAATGAGCGTACACTTCTGAATCTGATAAACGGGAAAAATAAGTGAGTTAAGAAAGACTACAATTTCGCCGGAGTATAATATTCTATAAAAAAAAATTCATTATTTGCAAGATTCTGTTAAAAATTTAGTATTTTTGATATACGTTATTTTATCCATATTAATCTAATTATCATCCGTCACCTGAACGGTCTCTAATACCTAACACTAGTAAGGCTAAGCTATGTTACTTAATTTTTAGTAGTGTCCACATATATCTTTTAATTATACCACCATGAACAAACAAACACAAAGCTTACATACGAACCAAAGATTAAAAAAGACACTATCATTCTGCTTGTTTTTCTCTATTTAAGTATAGAAACATATGTTCACTTATTTCAACTAACACATTAGTTTACAGAAGACTTGGAATGACGTTATAACGGATTTCGCTAAAAGTTTGTTTTAGCCTTTGTAATATCTTAAATTTATGCTCATACATTCATGGCATGATACTCTAATGTACACTACAAAATTGAGGATTTGCTCACCTGAGTAATAAAATACTAGTCTTCGGATAGAAGTGGAATGAGATGTGTTCCATGTCTGCAGTAAATTTTGTTAGTGGATTACGGATTCACGAATTTAAATAACTATTTACGTTTACGTCTGAAACATACTGAATGTGTAAAACGTATTTAAAAATAAATACAAATACGAGAGTCTATATATCTAATATGTAATTGTCATAAACTTCTGGCTAGCGAAACAATTTAAATCTATAAACAAATTATTTCGATTTCTAAAGGAGCTAAATCAAGCAGTCGAAGAAAATTACATTCTAAGTCGCAAATAAATATTAAATAATACAAATTCATATTAAAAAGTTTTTGGAATTAAAGATGTAATCCTAACTGGCACTTGTGGATAACAGCCTAAATCTAAAGTCAGTTGAAAACACCGTTTTTATTTCGTCAATAAAGTAAACAATCTTTCAATTATTCCATGCGAGCCGTATGCGAGCAGTAGAGCAGCGATATAATAAATAATAGGCACATTTACTCGATCGTACGTTTTCTCCATAATTTTGCTGGAAAGCAACGCGCGACCATGCGAAACGCGATACTAGTATGCGCTTAATTGCATTCATACATCTAATGAGTATAGACTCGCTCAATCATACGCAGGAGATGTCGCGTGTCGAGTCATCCAATTTCCCTCGTAAATTTTTGTAATTTTTCTTTATTTAATCATGAAAAGTTTTTAAAGTGTTCACCTGAGCAAAAGAAGGTGGCTGGCTGAGTGTCGAGAAAAACTGAGCATACCTGTATAGAAAGAAGTGACTGACACATTTATCAGTGCACCTCCAGATGTGGGAGACCGATGTGTCGAAAATTTACCATACTGAAAATGTGGACTTACTGGACAGGTGTAAGAGGTACAACACCAAGATAAAAAATGGTATAAAAATCTCAATGCACTTTCAAACATATTCCCGATCTGACGTCTGATCCGATTGAAGATATTTAAGGCTCTTGCCTATTTGGGCTTTAGGTTAAGTGATCGCATAAAAAATATTAATTTTAAACTTATTATAGTTAAGAAAACTTTGATTTATCAATTATATACTAATGGATACATTAGCGACCATTCTCCAAGTTCGTTCAGTAATAACAATAAGATTCCCGTAAATCACGGTTCCCTAGGGAAACTTTGGGTTCCGGGGATGGAATTGGTTTGGCCATTTTATATACGTTACCATTCTTAGATGAAACTTTTCAAATTGGGACTATTTTTCGGTCCTATATATAACGGCACTGTTCTTATACTTATTTTATGATAAATTTTATGTTGTTTTCTATAATTGTTATGGTTTTATTCTGCGAATAGTGTTAAAAATCAGATAAACGAAATAATACCTACATTTCCCCCAAGAAATGTTAAAGGCGGTACCAGTGGGCGGACTATTTAAATATATAGGTATATTATTATCAAGCGTACCTATAACAACATTGTAGAATTGATTCGCTGACTTTACTTGAAACATCACTACAAAAGTAGAGAAGTAAAATAAATTACTTAAATTTAAACGATATAGATACATACATATAATCACGTCTATATCTCTTGCGGAGTAGGCAGAGCCAAACGAATTAAAATATTTCAATTTCAAAATAGATTATTAATTTTTAATTTTGTTAAAATCAATTCAATGATAACCTAACTAACCAACAAGCAGTATAAATTATATATAGACATCGTCACATAATAACTGTACGCAGAACATACTGGCAGGTGGCCGACCTACTGTGCCCTAACAGTAAATATTATAAAACTTCTTTGAAAATTACCACTGGTCATTTTTATGGGCAAATAAAAAACGAGACTCTACGAGGGGCCGCGGTGCGTCACAGCCGTAGCAAGTGTTGAGAAAATTTGTTTAACTATTTGTATGTCTCATGTCATAAGCGAAAAGATGGATATGGATTTCCACTTGCTACGATCCTTACGGACCTCTTTGATTGACTAAGAATGAAATTTTATTTATTCGCTGGGAAGGGTGATGCTGAAAAAAACAAAACTAAATTAACAATAATAAGATTTATACGTATACGAGTATAATGTGAGAAAATAAATACGCCTCTTTCTCAGGGAGATAGATGATATAGGTGTTCATAATTCTCAAAAAGTAATAAATATTTTTTTAAATTGATCTTCAGCCTTATATTAAAACATAAGTAAATTGATTTTACTAACTTACTAAAGTAAAATTAATTATTCACTTATTATTAATGTACTCATATAAAAATTAATTTGAATTATATGAATTTTATAGCTTTCTAACTTATCACGTAATTAATACAGTGTAATAACTATTCGTACATAATACATGCATCCGTCGCTTATGTTATAAACCATACTTCATGTAATATAAGGTCATCGTGCCGACTTGCGAACCGGAACGTCCATAGATTCAAGTGTCGACGCCAAAAAAACTGGTTGCTTCAGTATGAGTACATACCTTTTGTTATTATTAACATCTGATTAATGTGTGTAATGATCCAGACAGTCTGACGCAGTTCAAGCTTAATATTTTAGTCCATACGGATGTTAAAAGTGTATACGTTTGCCCGCTTTTTGTTTTATCTTTACAAATTTTGCTATAGCTAGGAGTACAGTGTAACTTTCGTTGTGGATAAATTTCAATAATCGACAAATCACCCGAGCGAAACTACAGGCAAAAGCTAGTTAACAATAAACTCTTTTTGATTCAAAAAACTAAACTTAAATAACTTGAACAATCTAGTATCAAAATTCAGTAATATCATCAAATATTTTTCTTATTTATATTGAAACGATTTATAATCGAAATCTACGGGCTGGAAAGAATTAAAAGGAAAATTGAACATGGCCCTTGGGAACTTCCAACCCTAATCACTTAATTTTCACTCAATTTAGAAGATCTTATCTTTTTTTTTGTACACGAATGATTAACAAATCGGATAGGTATTGGCTGCGATTGATATAATTCAATCAAAAGTTTACGAATTTATAGAAATATATATTCGAATATTGTTTTATTCGCGTAATGTAAAAACAATATCTATCAGCGCACAACCAATACCTAGGAACAAATTTCATATTACTAAAAGTTAGCTGCCAAACATTTTTTGTACTTTCAAACGAGCGCAAACACCGGGCTAAAATAAGTATATTGGTACTGAAGCGTGTTTTTGGAGTTTTACAATTACAACAACAAAGTTACTAGATACTCGCAAAGGCGTATAAAAATTGGTTATAATGAGTGGTTATCAAAATAACGTAGTAGTTTCGTTACGGTCGCGCCGGTTGTGTTTGTATGAGAACTACAGTAAAAACAACAAGAATATCGTTGACCCCGGGCTCTGCATCACTTAATAACTACATAAACTCATATAAATTTCTACACTTATACCCAGTATCATAATAAGATTGATATTTTTTCTCACAGTTAAGTTTTATATATGTATTTTAGCACTAAATATAATAATCACTATGTCATCAAGATAACCGTGAATTCCAGCGTTGAGACTACTGGCAAAGTCTTCCCTGTTTTATTTAATAACCTATTTCGTCGTACTGAATAAACGTTATTTCGGAGCCAATATCTTAATCGGAAATCAACAAATTTTCTTTCAAGATAACAGTACAGTTTAAAGATTTTGTGTACCGAAATCTAGATTTGGTATATATGTGCATACATATATTCAGATCATGTTTATTAAAATATATCTTACCATACTTTCTTCATTTTCGTGTCATAAATACACTTATCGATAAAAGAATCCTTGTTCCCAACCATATTCTATTTTGGGATCTGTACAATCATATTTTATTTGGTCTTATTCCATGTCAAAGCCCATACTTTCACCTCATACTTTATCATGATTTATCTTCTTAACTCCACATTGTGAACAAAACTGAACTTAAGATCAACTTGTAAGTGACACTAAACAGTCTTCCTTAAACAAAGTAAACTTTTAACACTCTTGTTAGAGTAAAGTAACACTAAGCATCGCGGTTTGTTTGGGGCTAACCAACCACAGTTTACATTTCGCTCTAAAAGTACAACTATAGTTAGCTCGACAACAAATTAATCCACCTTTGTATTAGTATGATCAAAAGTTTATGTAGGTTCATAAAAATGTCTTTAATCGACGTGAAATTAATTGCATACAAAGGTACTTAATTGCATTAGTAAATAAGAATACATACATACATATCGTCACATCTATATCCCTTGCGGGGTAGACAGAGCAAATAAGAATATGTTATCTTATTTTGCAAAGAACGTGATTTACTAAATAAAGGATTTTGTAAACTTACAAGCAGTAAGACCTTTCTACCTACATGTACGAAATTATACAAATTTAAAAAATTTTGAGATACACTATTAAAAACAGAGACCATTGGCGTAAAAGAGTTATTTCCAATGTCAAGATAAAAATATCAAAGCGACCACAGTAGACGCAAAAGAAACACCGCTAGTTACAAACTTTTCAACCGCAATAGTTAAAATACATCGGAGTAACGAATTTTTCTTCCTAATTACTTGGTGTCGGGCGTCTGTGCAGAATGTCGTACTGGACAAAGGACCTGGGACGTTCATTAATAGGATCTTTCTAACTGCTATTTCCCTGAATAAAACCGGGTTCCGGAATTATTAATATCGGGGTATTCATCCCGGCTTTAACAGTTATAATTTGTTTGTTTGTTTTTGTACTCTCGCACCGCAGGGCTCTGATGTTCCAGCATTATGATGTGATGAACAAAAAGCAGTATTTTGATTGAACTTCTTCTCGTCATTAGGCGTCGAGATACAGTGAGTCCATAATATTAGTTCATTTCATTGCGTTCTATTGCTCGTCATTTCACATATCTTGGTATGTAAATGTACTTCAAATCAAATTGTATTTAAGTTCGTGCCGTCTAGGTATTTTTATTTAAACCCGTTGTAAAAAATAAGTTTACTTCTATCCACTTACACAAAATTTCTCTTAGAAAAACAACGAGCAGAAAGGTTTTCCTGAATGGCTACCGATTTCTATACTGAACAAACAAGTCCCATTATTACATCTTTGCGATAAAAACGTCAGTGCAAGGAAAGCATAAAAAGTGCTTCTGTCTCTTTACTATGCAGGTAATGAAAAAATATAGCTGGGTCAACGCCAGCGCTCTTGCTGTAAGCTTATTAAGGAGTCTGCTTTTTGCGTTTATTTAAAAATGTTGGGTTTCTATGCTCCTTTGTATATTTTATTAAAATTATGATATTGAGAATTTAACAACCGCCAAAATGGTGAGGCTTATAAACGGCGGAATGATGAAAGAACAACAGGAAGCCTTAATAAGAACAGCTTTGTTAAACGTTCGCGAGATATGATAATATTTTAGGGCAATTTTTTTTCCTGTTGTGTGTTAAATATTGTTTTATAATATATTTTTTTGTGAACCCAATTTTGTTTTGTAACCATATTTGCTGAACAAGCGACAATATGACTTCGTATTTGGGTTCCTATTTTACGAGTTTTTTTTTTTCAAATTACGTTCGTGTTAGGTTCCGCCGTGAACGTTATCGTTTAACGGAGATTATAATTATAAAAAAAGCTGTTATAGCAATAATCTTATTACTGTATAATATATTTTTAGCCAAGCTATTGAAAACACATTTGGTTTCGGCCAAACGCAGCACTTCACTAGGAAATCTCAATAAGTGCTAAATCTGAAATTCCGTTTACGCTTACAGTATCAAGGAAAAATTCTCGTATACATTCAAATGGTGGCCATTAACGGCAATATTGCTTTACGATAGCAATAACGATTGCGATATCAAAACTATACCCGTCGTCGAATAGCTGTACTTTTCACAGGAAACAATATTTCGATTTGGGGAATCACCTGTGTTTATCTCAAATGTTATCTTTGTAAATGATGATCATAAAAATTAAATAATATAAGACTTTTTGGAAAAATATGGGCACATTTTTCACAGCGTTCATATTAATATACATATAATATTCGATTCGAAACAAGGAGTTTCTCTTTTCTATTAATTTTCTTTTAATTTTTTTTGTTTAACTTATATAAAATATATTATAAATAAATAGATACGGGACAAATAACACAGATTGAGTTAGCCTCGAAGTAACTTCGAAACCTGTATTAGAAACCAATCACTTCAATTGTTTATTTTAAACTTTAGGCACAATTAAGACTTATTAAAAAAGTACCATCTAGCGGTCAACTTTTGTACTTACACAACATTAACATTTTGCAATAAACACTTAAGGCGATGATACTCGTAGTTAGTCTCAAATACTTTTACTGCATGATTTGTGAAGAACCCTCTGACCAAAACTCGGGTGATTTTTATTTCTGACATTCCTGTACAACGATGACATGACAAATGTAACTCACCTTTTGCTCCACACCTCTGAAAGGGCCTTTGATGGAATTCTGAGACTTTTCTTACGATTGAATAGTATTTGCGCGAACCTTTTTAACTGATTGAATAGCGCGGTGGTCGTATATTAGTTTCATGTTACTCGAGTTGATTTTTGTGGTAGTTCAGATTGTTTTTCTATGTGGGACAAAAATTGTTATTTTATTCTTCGCACACGACTTATATGATAATATCAATAACTGTATGAGATTTTCTTGGCTTGATGTCGCAAATGATGATATGCTGGTGTTAAATTACTTTATAACTAAGAAGGTTGAAGATTTTTTAAAGACGAAAGTGAAATGGAAGGCGGACCCCGAACCGAGAATACGCCAAGAGTAGGCAAAGGGACAATATCAATAACAAAATAAAACTTTCTGTCAAAGTGTTTTAGTAGATAGAATTTAGAGGCATCAATGTAACCTCTTTACACTACACACAAGTTTTGAAAGGCTAAAATATTAACTAAATTACTATTACAAAACATCTCTGTGTTCCGAATTCCTAAAAATGTTTGTTCCACAGTCGGACGTTTCCGTATACTTCTACCGTACGTGATTTAAGAGCTTAGTGTTTGGGGCATAAAACTTTGAAATTTCAACGAAATTCTATAAATCCGTGCAGTATAAAATATTGGTTTCGTACGAAATTTTAACTTTCATTTTCTCGTTGCTGATACGTAGTTTTGTTTTAACCTTACCGCGGCCATAACTCAAGAACAATGGCGGTAGTCCAGGAATAGCTGGGAACAGACACCTTTATACCAGTCTCTTACTTGCCTCTTATGATAACTTCAGCCGAAAGGAAATTAAAACTTTAGTAGAAGAATCACGTTTTATTGACTAATTTAACTAATTTTGTAGACATTAGACTAGACAAAGAGGAATGGACGTACATCAAACGAGGATATTTCTACTCACTTTAAACTTTCTCATTTATTAAACACATATGCAAATTGTCAACATTTGCTTCATTTTCCATTTAGGTACCAGAAAGGTTTTAACTGTAAGCACAATTACGAGTGGTACAGAACCGTTTCTAAAACGGTTGTTTCAAACAGAAAGACCTTCTGTATCCCCTGTAGAGCCTTAAAAGTAAGCTGCAGCCAAGCCACCTGCCTGAAGCACATAGAATCATTATTTTAAAACTACCAGTGAGAGTTTTACTCGTTGATGAGGGAGTGTGGATCATTGAGTGCATTATATGTTTTACAATTAAATATTTACCAGTATCTTCAAGTTAAAACACAAGAATCTTACTAAACTATTTTTTCCTACGAGTATTTTCCGTTAAACATTGTTTATTAGTAACAAAAATTAAAAAGTTTATATTAACCCACAAGTTGTTTATCTTTTATGTAAAAAGTTCGATCTTGTGCTCTGGGATAGCCTAAAATGAATTTGGTACAATCTATTTCAGTGTCTTTGTAAGTCTGTAAAATTAATCAATTAATTTGCATGTCTTTTATATAATTTGTTTATTTCGCGCAAATGAAAATTAATCCTGTGCCAGACACGCGGGATGTTTTCAAAAAGAATTTAATATCGGTACTTCGGATTGGTTGCAGTACATTCCGTACGCTCATCTTTATACTGCATGTTAATCAATAACGGGCTAATGGAAACTGATAGACTGAAAAACTGTTACATTCTATTTTGAAAATAAAACTTGGATGCATGAAAATATATCCTGGTTTTACGCAAATTTATCTGATACATAGTAAATTTTTTCGTGGTGAATAACAAGAGATTAAAGCTATAGATAGACCAAAGACTCCATATTAATTTTATTATAGGGAACACCCTGATTATTTCCTTATTGAAAACTTCTTTATCATTTGTCTAAATATTCATAGGAATGAAGATTTAAATTTTAATTAAATTTTAAGAATTCAAAAGATATGCCCGGTTAAATCTCTAGTAAAAATACAAACTTGAAGCATTCACATGAATAGCGAAAAATGTTTAGCAGTGTGTCGATTGAGCCTGTCCTAATGTAGGCAAATTGCCGTCACAGCCTTTCAGGGCTCGGCCACGGCTATCATTTCCAAGATAAGCGCTTAAAAGCCTCATGGAAAGAGCTTTCAGTGGACTATTATGGGTGTTTCCATACTTTTTCTTCATTTTCCCTATGTTGTGTATGTGATATGTGACGTTTATAACGATTTGATTTTTATCGGAATGTGTTTTATGCCGTTTTTTAATGATCGCTTCCGATAAACTTTAATACACTCACACTATACGTTTACGTGTATCCTTAGTTTTTAAAACACAGAAATATTGAAATCAATATCGTTCTTCGAAATACCATCCCTTTGTAATCGTGTGCCTTATTTATTTATTAATTAAAAAGGTGAAGTAATTTTTAAGCACGGTTTTGTACCTTGCACCTTCAAAATCACAAACAATTGAAAGGCATGTCGTTCGTGAACGCAAAAATTCAAGTGAATTTTTGCCTTGAAGTGATTTGTTGGGCGAATGTCCAACGTATTAAAAACTTCCGATAACTCTAGTGCCGTGACATTCTTTAGTATGCAGTTTTAACAGGTCCTTTTTCTGTTTTTAAACTCGAAGTATACAAGTTTAATCATTGTTTATTTTTGAAGCATTATCTTGTCAATTAAGTTGAGTTTTACAAGATTGTAAATTGATTTTGTGTTTGCGTTTATCGGCTATATGATTGAGAAGTGTCATTAGTATACCAACTTCCTTGACATTTTTAATTTTATTATTCTTGGGATACTAACTCGCATTCCATTTGAGTATATAGTATTCAAATTTATTCAGATTTACATCTAAAGTATGTAAAGAGAAGCATATGATTAAAGTAGAAATTAAGAGGTATATTAAAAGTAGGCATCGGTCACGGCCTTCGAAACAACCTATTATTACGATTTGTCAAGTAAATACAAATAATATGAATCTAATTAAGATATAAGTGGCACATTCATACAAAAAGAAATTATGAAAAAAGACTGATTTCGAAAACACCTTTACCAAAATTTTCTCACTAGCATAGAAGTGAGGAATGCGGTCTTAGAGAAGTGGTCGGTCGATAGATAGATTCCTCGCAACGTCTCGGACGGGACTATAAAAACGCGCACGTGGGTGTAGACTAGGTACGATAGCTGGCCGCAGCACAGAAATAACCACGCCTTATAATATAAACAATTCACAAAAATAACAATTAACAACGTTTCCTATTAACTCCGTTTATTCAGGGAACACCAAAGCGTTACTTCATTGTGTGCGTACGCAAAGAAGTCGGCGAATTTTAAAGAAATAAGGCAATGTTAGCACAACCTAATAATCTTAATGCATTAGATTACAAAGGGCTCAACGAGGGAGAGTAACGGGCGGAGTTTCCCTTTTTATTTTGCTTCATAATATTAGATTTTTATGATTATTTTAAAAGGGCGAAGGGTCGCGGCTACACATCACAGGATGCCATGAGATTTATCAGGTTTGCGTGTGATACTAGAACAATGCGACTCTTTGTTCGAGTCTTCACTTAGCTAGGCGAGAGGTTGTGGAGCGGAGGGGGAGGGAATGGTCGTCGAGAGGAGAGGGGGGAGAGTAAGTACTTGCAGTGCAATGCCGCTGCACTTGCCCTGGTCAGGAAGCGCGGCGGAATGCCGTCAGGCGCGTTTGTACCACCGCGCCGGGGGGAGACAGGCGGGGTAAGCGAGGGCAATGTACGCGGCGCCGGCGCAACTCTGCCTCCCATTCAGTACTTTGGTGATGCTGCGTTTATTTCCTATTTGTAATGTAAGACGCTTTTTCAAGCGTAACCTTTCGTTGTGCTGCGGTATGACCGGATACGTTGATGTTTTTCATAGAAGTATCATTAGAAAATCATGAAACTGCCTTTATTATTTTTTTTTTGATCCTTTCATCACATTTTTTTATATCATTAAAATTATTTGCACTTCATATGTACCGTCTTCATGCCCGCTATCTTATGAGATGTTACAGTTATGAATCGTAAACAGCATTCGCGAATTTGTACGCGTCACTCGCTCGTAGCTACTCATGCACGCAATTATATGCCGTCATCGCTTTGAGCAGCCATAGCTAGAGTTTAGATCAAAAAAAGCACGGAAGTGTCTCTTTTAAGACAAGTCATGAGGTAAATGCAAAAAATTAGAAATGAAGTCAACATATTCTTAGTTGGTGACCTGAATAGGAAGAAGAAATGCTTGAATTAGGAAAAAGGTAAAACAGTAATTTTTTGTAATGTTTGTATGTTTCAGTATGCATGTGCACTTTATCCCATCACCAACTTAGAGTTCTGTTTGGTCAGCTGGTTAACTGGTAGAGAATGCCAAACGGCATTAAATTCGCCTTTTGTAAATTTTTTTTGCAATAAAATTTTAAATAAATAAATAGTCTAAAGATTTTGATTAAAACCGCAGCATTTAATATTCTATCAGGTTAAATCGGAAAGAAATGAAAGAGGCAGGCACATTTGCACATTTTTACACTGGTCAAACTAAGTTTCGAGAAACTTACACGAGAATCTGTTTAAAATACGTTTATTTAAAAATTAGTCCCCCTCATGATATCTGATGTACCACACTCTATATTTAATAATAATTGTTTGGCTTACCTACTTTATACCGTCAGTTCTATTTGTGTCTGCTGTTATTTTGTGTCGAGAGCTGCAATTTCTCTGCACGCGTTCGAAACACCACCAGGCGGAATGCACTCGTTATATGCACACCACTCGAAAGGATTACCCACTAGTTGGTGCCGATTAACTATAGCTCGTGGTTCCGGTCTGCTGTTGGTTTGGTTCCGAACATTACGTTTGATTTCCGAATGCTGTTTCGATTTGGAATAACTTTAATTAAATAGGGTTTTGGAACATTTCAACATTCCTCTCCATCGCAAATTTCACGGAATATTTCGGGAACGATAAAAATGTTGTTACAAACGTATTCTCAGTTATTATTGGTTGTATACATTATACTTATATTTTTCTCTACGCTACATTTTCATATGTCAAAATGAAAATGTTGCGTTGCATTTTCCGCACATACTCGTAAAATATTTTTGATGAAACAATTAGCTGTTTATGATTGATTCAGTTAGAGTAAAAATCAATGCTTATTATTACTATTATTTGTATTACTTATCTAGAAATATGCCGTGTGGTTCCCGGCACCAATACAAAAAAGAATAGGACCACTCCATCTCTTTCCCATGGATGTCGTAAAAGGCGACTAAGGGATAGGCTTACAAACTTGGGATTTTTTTTAGGCGATGGGCTAGCAACCTGTCACTATTTGAATCTCAATTCTATCATTAAGCCAAATAGCTGAACATGGCCATTCAGTCTTTTCAAGACTGTTGGCTCTGTCTACCCCGCAAGGGATATAGACGTGACCATATGTATGTATGTATCTAGAAATATTTAACTCTTTATTAATTGAGTCATGATAATCGACTGATTTATGCACTATTTAATTAAATATTCTGAAATTTGTGTATTTAAGGATTTCCCTAAAATGTTATTCAGCACAAACATCGTTTGATAATAATTTTGGATTCAAAAACGAATAAAGATCGTCTCTTCAAAAAATAATTGACTCCCCAGTTGTCAACCAGATATTTTGACAGAAAATATAGTAATGATGTTGTCTTTGTTTGCAGGTACGTGGGTGTTGTTAGAGAAAGTTCACGTAGATTTCATTCATTTCTAACTGCGTAAGTAGCAGATTTATTTTATTTTGTTTATTTTTATCCATTGAATGTGTGTTAATTTTTTTTCTTAATTAGCGATAGAGGTTCATGTATTTTTAGTCTGCAGAATTTATTTTATGATTTCATGTAGCATATCATATCAGCGTAATACTATCGGTGTCATAAAATAGTATAACAGCAATACCGAGGATTCCTATCAGGTTCTACAATTTTTAGTCCTCAAATCGTCAGCTATGAGCTCAAATCTCCAGATGCCACCTTTCCTCTAATATTTCATAAACAGAGTAAATGTGTTAGTTTCACCTTAATGACTGTCTTCGTAAGTACCCCAAGATGCTCCAAGTTCTAAGAAACGTCAAAAACTTGGCGGCAACTGCCATTTTTCAACGTCTGTAATTTCTTAGTTAGGTTGAAACAGTGCACTTCATTAATATTGCAGTGCCGTAACTGGATTTAATGTCACCTAGTGTCATGTTAGGGCTGCCAACTATTATTTCAATGGCAGAATATGCATGTGTTTGTTGGGGCACTTCATATTAGTTGACGTCAAATAAATTACTCTTCCGCTTCCAAAGCATCTTAAGATTAGAACTATCTTCCTTTGTTTAGTAATTAAGGTCATATCAGAGATCATATCAGACAGAGAGCTGTGACATGATTTATTCGAACCTTATCCGTCAAAAACTTGAATTAAAATAATCAAAATGTTCAACACTGCTATGAAATTGGTACCGTATTTTAATTAAAATACCAATCAAACTCAGCATTCAGCCAAACCAACCACAAAGGAAAATTTCATCTTCATTTACAATCATGCATTCATTGCTAAAACTTATTTGCTGCATTGTTCATATTCTACCTCACTTCCTTTATTTCGAAACTCTTAGCAGAGTCTCGTTTTCATCGTCGTTTGACCTGGAAAGGAAAGTTTGCTGCTAACCCTAGTTGCATCTAGTTGCATTTGAATAGCTGTGTCTAGAATCGGCGTGATTATACGCGAGAGCTCTGAATGGGGTTGGACAAACAGAAAGGCTTTTAGAAAGCCCTTTAGGTCTCAGGTGGGACCGGGATCGATATGTTTCCGAACGCATTCGCTGCTGAAGTCATAGATTAAAATACACTATATTTTGCATGGTGTAGTTTTTTTTTTCCAAATTGGTTTTGTCTTACTTTATGTGTAATTAACTTTGGTGAATGCAAAAACATGTCTTTTTACTCCTAGAATTGAACCTTTTAGAATTTTATTCCCAAGTATTTTTTATTTCATTTTAATTTATCTCTCATGCGTTAGTCAGTGAATGACAGACCACGTACAGCCGAAACTTCTAGATATAATTAGCTAATCCTTAAGATTATTGAGGATATTCCAAATTTGTCAAGGTAAGGGGAAGCAAACTATATGTTTTGCTTTACGAGAATGGGGCTGCGAGCACAATCTAGTAATTTATTAATGTTCATAATGTATACCTTGATTCCGTACCTTGTATCGCTAATGTTACAGTATACGTATTAAAACCAACCTACACTAAACAGCACTTGCTCTAGAAATGAAAATCATGTCGAGTGAAATACAGCATAAGATCAAATCATTGGCATAATTAGGTTGACCTAAATCTCGTACTAATCTCTCTATATAGCGAGCACATAACTAATACCTCCTCTTGCTTATGTTGCGAATCTTCTAAGGTCTTATTTGGCCTAAAAATATACAACTTTAGTATTGTCGGACTAAAATGTACCATGTGTTGTTATATCAAGGTATGTTTTAATTAAATTGAGGTTGTGCTCAGGTGTGTGGAAACTTGCTCACAATTGTCGTTTCTCATTATTCTGCGTCCACTTTGTTGAGTACAGTATTGCTATTTTGCACCTCTATTAAATGTTCTAAGAAGTAAACTCTGATTGTTACTTGTTAGTTTTTTAAACAGTTTTTGTCCTGATAATTTTATTAACTTCAAAAGCTTGATAATCATTATTTGAAGAGTGAAAATTGTGTGGTGCAATTTATTGCGTTACTGTTGCCAAAGAAAATCCCTGATCAAAATATTATCGCATTAAGTACACACGCACCCTCCAATATCAAACTTACCTGTTACGAAATTAGAATTGCAAAAAACTTGAAGCTTATTTTCCGGTCTAATCAAACAGGAGACCCCCTGCGGAATTCTTAAACAAATCACCAGTTGCTTATAAATCGCTCAGAACAGTCCGGGAATCTGAGATTTATCCTGAAGTCTGTACGATGGCAAAACACTGAGTATGTAGAGATTTAGTAGTGTTAAAATACCAGGACTGTTATCATTTATCTTTGGAAGTAATGGTCCTTTATTATAAAAAGATTAATGTAATAAGGTTGATTGGAATTTGATATTTTATTAAATTTACTAATCTCAATATATGTAATTGAATAACTAAGACATATCCAGACTTAAAATTGTGCCTACGTCGTTGAAGCTCTTAAGAGATAAGATAATCTATGCAGATAACACGAGATTTTAAATTTATACAAAAATATATTGTTGTAGGCCTAAAATGAAAGATAAAAAAATAATAATGACGGCCTCTGTGGCGCAGCGGTAGTACGCTTGTCTGTGGCACCGGAGGTCCCGGGTTCAAATCCCGGTCAGGGCATGATGAGAAACGAACGTTCTCTGATTGGTCTGGGTCTTGAATGTTTATCTATCTAAGTATTTATTATAAATATAAATATAATATCGTTGAGTTAGTATCTCGTAACACAAGTCTCGAACTTACGCCGAGGCTAACTCAATCTGTGTATTTTGTCCCGTATATATTTATATTTATTTATAATAATTCATATCCGATTTCACGGCATTTATTTCTGTACCCTCCTTATTTAATGATCTAGGTTCGCCGGGCGTAAACCACACTTAGAGCGTAAATTACACACGTAGGTATTTGGCAACTGTTTAAATAGAGGGCGCCTAAATTTGTACCCCTAAGTAGGGGTAATAGAGGAAGTTTGCGAGACTTATGTAATCGATCCCAACTCGGGTCGCAAACTAAGTTTTTATCTACTAACTTTACATGTGACTGAATAGATTTATTGACAACACTTCTTGGTGTAAATCTTGATAAGTAACAGTAGAAATCTGTTATATAATATCATTCTTAACTTGCGTTTACAGACGTTTTATAATTAATTAAATCGCATTACTGGTAGAGTTGAAAATTCATAAGACCAGTGTCGATGTAAAAGCTAGGTGTTGTAAAACTTTATATTTGGTAGTTTACATTATTTCCCTAAAAAACAATAATACACATTATTTTCCTAATATATATACTAATATTTTCCTAAAATAAACCCTTAACTTTACCGAACAATATGAATGAAACTCGGCTTAAAGCCCATCATTTTCCACTTACAGTAAAATCTATACAAAACCAAAAGAAAAAAAAAAACTAAACAACACGTACTAATGAAAGTGCGGCGCTCGTTAATCGTCGCAGGTGTCGATTACAATACCACTCGATATTCGATATCGATAGAATATTTAAAACCTACCTTTTATCGTTGCACTAGCCAGTTATTGTGACTTTTTTATATGGGATACACATTCCGACAGCATTTTATTGGTCGTAGGTATGTTTTAGTATTTCTCGTTTTAGTGCTTTTTTGCACTCTTTTTAAATAAAATATTACAACAAATTTGAAAAAATTTTTGGACTTGTGTCTTGATTTGAACTGATGATTGTTGATTAAAATAATAATAAATGACCAAAAAAATTATCAATAAAAAAGTCCCGTACTCCATCCAAATATAGTCAACTTGTTTGTTATATTGATTCATCATTTATTTAATCGTTTATCATTCCTTATTATTATTACATTTATAGGAGACACCTTATAATAATATGAATACACATTAAAAGCTATTCTTTTGATAAAGTTCTATAAAAAGAACATTAAGAATATCGAATTTTCAAGCCTCATTTGTCACTTTGCTTTTATATCACTGTCACGAAGGTATAATAAAAAATAAATTTATTATTAAATAGCATTAGCTTTTTCGGCGTCAAATCGTTATCGTTAATCGGTAGCGTGTTATCACACTCGAGACAGATAAAACATGTTGATAACGTAAAAACATCAAAAATATTGATTTTACTTTCATTTGTACTTTTTGTTGTCACTTGTGTCACGCCGCGCAGTTTGGACAGAACGCGTCGATTTCGTACGAGTAATGTGACGATTGTGTATTATGTAGGTATTAATTTATTCAAAAAACTTGTATATCTATCATTAATATAATGGAAATTTTACTTCGAGGTGTAGTAACCAGAAAGCTGGCAACGCTGCCTCTTTGCGTAGCGATTGAAATTTTATGTTCTATTCCAGTGGCTTGAAAAATGTAGATAAGACTGTACGCAGTGCTGTCGGTATCATTTATTATGTAATAGGTTAATTCTTATTTTGATTTTGTTTAAAAATGTTCAATTAAGTTCAGTAAACCTTGGTTTTGTTGTGACTTATAAAACTATTTACGGTTTAGTTGAAAGATATTTTTTCTGATTAATATTTACACCGTCATAAATTGTTTTATTCTGTAATTAGTTTTCTACGCAATGGGTACACTACAAACAAAACAAACTATGTTTACTTAAAAATACTAAAATATAATTCGCTTATTAATTCCCTTTAAAAGCACTTGGCACCGCAGTATAATTATAATCAGTTGACAGTTGAGCATCAAACAAGTAAGAGCCACCGCAACTTCAAGTATAAGCGTAGGGAATTAGCGGTATTATGTGGAGGTGTAACTTGATACCAACACTTACACGTTACATCAAGTTCAACATTAACTAAAATCCACCTGTACCTTACTCTGTTAGTTCAGGCCACTTACAATTTACTTTACTTAGTCTGTGTTAGTGTTTTGAGAGCAATTTGGGGTTAAATTGGGTGATTCTTAGATTTTACTCTCAAAGTAGGCATATTGTTATGTAACATGATATTTCTTCCCTTCCAAAACTTAGTAGTTTATGTAGATATGTTTCATCAGTTTAATTAGAAAGGATCTAATTTTTCTTTCAGAATGTGTTCCTTTATTGCACGCAAGAGAAAAATTAATTTATTTTTAAATTAGATAGGTATATCGATATCAGAGGTATCTTCCAAATATTTAAATGGCTTCCCTCTTAAAAACATGCGTTTATGAGAAAAAAAGTGCAAAATATCCGCCGAAAACTAATCTCGGTTCAATGTTTGAAAAATCTGACCTCGAACCTAAATACTTCGAAAAGTTTTGCAACTTACTTATCTGAGGATCCCATATGTTTACTTAGGCCGACGCCGGCCAGTTGCCAATAGCATCCAACTCGAAGATAATCGCCTATTAAATTTACGCAAACGATTAACGTTATTAATTTGGTTATGGTCTATAGGATATAAAAGCGATATTTAAATTCATTTAGTCCGTAAATTGTTCTTTCTACCATTTTTGTTTTTGCTTTTTCTCAATTAACAGCATTTAATAATAATTTAGACATTTTAATAATAGAAAAAAAATATGTTAAATTTACTCTAAAGATAATGGTACAAAAGCTAAGTTATCGGACAGGTTTTATGATAAATTTTCTAAAATCAATAAACGTTTAAGAAAAATATATTCATGTAGTAAATAACTAAAAAATCCATCAAAAAAAAAATCATGCATCAAAAAATACGTACTAAATATTCTGCGAAGATCCAAATACACCCTGAAATTCCATTGTACGGATCAGTTTTGTTAAAACACAGGAATTTTCGCACTCAAAGCGGTGCTTTCTAAAAGTACTGCAGCCCTATATCATTGTCCCTGCTCCGGTACAGTCCGCAACAATAGGTGTAGAATACTTTAATAATAAATCCATATGGAGTTGTTTTTACGAGCGAGGGCTCGAACACCTGTCTACCGTAGGTACAGTTGTGTTGAAAATGTGTGCATAGCTATTACATTTTTATGATGCCACTTTTTTAAATTACTCATGGCTACGTACTTTAAGTGCATTTGTAATAGACTACCAGAGACACGCCATATCATCCGTACTCTTCATAAAACTAATATCGATGTGTCTTTAGTTTAGTTTAGCTTTGTTCTTATTGATCAGATAGGATGAATTCGTTTATGTAAGTATTAAAATATGCTATCACTCAGTTAAAGAATTTTACTGTGTTATTTAAAAATCCTTATATTTTACGGGAGTAGTACATAGCATATGTTTATACAGATAAATATTTTTTTAAATAGGTTAAGTAGTCTCGAAAAATTATCTCTTAAAGTTTAACTTTCAAACACGTCCTCTTTGTAATATAGTGTCGAGTACGAAATAACGAATAATTCACAGAGAATAAACTTTATTCAGGTCTAATTAATGTAACAAAAGCAACGCAGTCCTAAGCAACGAATCAATTGTTTAATTGGTTTAATATTTAAACTCGGCTCGTTTAACATCAATTAGACAAAATGAATTCGCAACAATTCATCAGCGACGTCGTTCCTCGGCAATTGTGTCTTGATCATGACGGGAATGCCTATCACCTGTGGTCTATTTACTTAAGGATCTTACGTATGCTGCCGGCGTGTCCTGGGAGACACCATCATGCAAATTAATTTTGACTGGAAGCGGTAAACAGGAATAAGGCGTGGATGCCGTTATTTTCATAGAATTCTCAATATGTTATATCGGTGACAAAATATAGTGTTAAAATCAAGTTATCGGCCTTTATATATTTTGTCTGTCGTGTGGTTCCCGGCACTTTATAATAGGAAGACATGGAGTATGTTCTTCCCATTGATGTAGTAAAACGACTAAGGCTAATCAATTAAGGATTCTTCTTGTTGGCGAAGGGTTTGCAACCTGTCACTATTTGAATCTCATTTCTATCGTCAAGCCCTACAGATGAAAGTGGCCAATCAGTATTTGCGAGACTGACGGCTCTGTCTACTCCATAATAAGGGATAAAGACGTGTTGATATATATATGTATCGATTTCTATTTTCATTAAGTTGGTCATGATTACAAAAATGGAATTGTTATTTTAAAATAAATCTTTTTAATAAGTAATTTTTGCTAGTCACTGCTCAACTTTGGTAAGCAATTTTAAATAACCGTTCCAGCATTTAATTCAGCCATTCTTTATTTATCATAATGGAAATCGTGACATTAGTTTTCGTGAATTAAAATGTAGTTCTTTTTCTATCTAAGCAATACGAAATGATTTAACTGCTGCGGCTAGATCGTATCCCGCAAGTACTTTTAAGTTTGCAAAATGTGATAAACAACAAGGTTCCTGTCTGAAGAGATTACCGACCTAATTGACCGAATACATCCAATCTAAGATAATCTGGGACTTCACGATGAAATTCCTATTGAAAACTAATCGGCTGAATCTCGGCTCTTCAGCTTAAGGCCGTCACGGCAACAGATCTGGTCTGTCAATACTCTTAAGCCTTACCCAATTAATTAGCTGTTATGAAGATCAAAGTAACAGTTACTACGTTAAGCCTGATCTGTTTAACTAACAAGCTTGTCAGTTTAAGTTTTCACCATCCCTTATAACACTACGACTTCTGTCAATCAACTCTGTATCTTATTTTGCAACTACTCTGCAGATTAATTGTTCCACGACGGAAATTAAAATCTATTCATTAGTCTTAAAGACCAGTTTCCTTTATAATAGTCAATCACTTCCTTCGTTTATGAATAAGGAAAGTTGATCTGTTTGATTAGCGATCTACAGTGAATAAATTTATGGGCTCTTTGTAAGTGTTTGGTAAGAATTTAGTGAGAGGTTTCACTGAAGAAATCACTAGAATATAGATCAATATAATGACCATTGAATTTTTATCGTCGTCTTCATCATGTTGCTTTAAACAATATTTTCTAACTTTATTTATATACTTACTTTTAAATTCATGGACTTTACATACTACTTACTACTAATTACTCTTTAAATTTTAAATTATTACCTAATGGTTTGCATTCGTTATATCATCTTTTTTAAAAAATATTGTTATAATATATTTTACGATAAGAATTCTGTTGTGTTTAATTGTACAAATATTTCAATCGCGTTTATCGATAGTTTGTAATTTAATATTTATATATACTAGGTAATTGATTTGTATATAATTATATTGTATTGTATATACTCGTAGTTCTATGAAATGGGTACGTTGATTTAATAATATAAAGCAATAACTTGTAATTGTAATAACAATAATTAATTTAATTCATTAAATAATTTTGTGCTAAGTAATTATTTTTCATAATACTTTGATCTTAGACTTAGCTAAGCTTTTAAAGTAAGTCATCAAATTTCGATAGACATCGGTTGAAACTTACTTATCTAATATTATTTTTCGATTAAAGTTTCAAGAAAATATAACTACGTAAAAAAGTAAACACTTGTTTCCGTATTCCTAACGCTTATAACATTCATGGATACGGGGCAATAAGCATTTGGAATTTTAAGTGATATCCGAATGCAGCGCACACGCAATCAACTTATTAGTGTTTGTGTATGAAAAATTTTACTGTATCAGTTTATGTCCAAATAAATATTTAGAGTGTTTTTCGACGTTATACACGTAAATCCTCTTCTGGAGGGGTAGGCGCATCTTTCTCCTTAACACAATCCCTGCATAATCATAATTTTATTGTTAAACAGGAAAATTTACCTATGTATTATTTTTGTCTTAGGAAAAAAAAGGACACTAACTGACTGAATGACATTATCGCACAGCCCAAACCTCTGAATCTAAAAATTAAAGATCTGGCATATAGTTTATGTGATTTAGAGGTGTGCTAACAGAAGATTTCCTAAAATTGCTGCGGAAACGGAAAGTTGCGGGATAGTTTCTTTCACGCGTTGTATATGGACAATTGGACATTCTATATAATAGTTCTTCCATATAATACCTCTATGATGATATTCTTACGTCTTGTCGTTGTAACCCTTATTTTCTTCATCGTAGCGGGCTCAGAGCTCCGGATATTGAAGCACGTAATCTGCATGTCTCTAACAATTTATCGGACGATGGATGGCCGCCATTATTTCAACCCTTAACCTTCCTTATTAATATCTACATAATTTATTGTAAATTGCATTGAGGTGATCATGCGCGGCCGATGGGATTTTAAAAACGTCCCCATGAGTTATGATTGTAATTATCTGAAGTGACGGGGTGGTTTAAGCTTTCCATAAAGACCGGTCATTTGATTTTTAAAGGTTGATACATTATACTTTCATTTGTTAAAGATCGATTTAATTCTAATGTTTCCATAGTTTATCAACATTCTGGTGTAATTTTCTTTTTTATCGTAGTATTGTTATAGTTCGCTTGTTGGGAGTACAGAGAACAACTATCCAGTTTTTTTTACACAAAATTTGGCATAATATCAACGTTATGATTAATATATAAGTTTTTGATAGAAAAAGTCTTATAAACTTAGATTCTTATTTTAGAATAGTAACATGTCATTATGAATGACTAGATCTTAATTCTATGTTCTTGTGTCTTAATAATCTGTTTGCTTTCGAATCCTTTTGAACTATTGGCTCTGTCTATCCTAGAAGGTACAAGCCGTGGTAAATGTAAATTTATTAATACATTATAATGATTAGTTAAAATTCTGCACTTTGCGTATGATATAAAAATATAAAAGAATAATAATTTTATAATAGTTATAGTTTATTCATTATGCTTCGTAATCATAATCAATACGAATATATAATTTCCAGGTCAGTATTACATGCTTGGAATTATGTATTTCTTTTAATTACAGAAACTTCGTAGTTTATTTTTACTTATACCTTCTAAAATAAAGTAACGATTTTCAAGAATATTTCTCCTTCCAGTTCTAATATAGATTACTAGGTGATTAACTAGGAAAGCTGTGAATGATAAACTCCAGACAACTTTCCGATTTTTCTACGCAGGAATCGAACCTGACTTCGTGTTTATTTCTCTAAAACCAAGAGCAATGACCTAGATGTAAACTTAGATTTTCCTTGAATATATATCTTCACAAAGTTTCGTTTCTCAATTTGTATTAACTATTTAGAATCATGGGAAAGTTTGCCATAATTTGAATTTCCTTGGCGGGAAAAATGTTTATTAAAAATTAAAAATCTTTCATGTTCTTCTGGTATTGATTACGTATTTAGGAACTTACAGACAAAAATGCGATAAATTTACAATACTTTCAATATTAACTAGGTACTTACTAAAACTATTTCAAAGGGCGATCACGACCCGCAGCCTGGGGTTTATGATGCAAGGAGGTACTAAAAACTTAATAAAATAATATTTTAAGTTGATGGTTTCATTTATTTTCTTGAATGTCAGATTCAGCCAGAAATACGTTCACTGGAGTTCTGATTTGATAATATGTACATATATATAATGCATAAAGGGAATCTAGAGACATGTTTATGAAACAATCAACAAGATTCGCGTTGAAACCGAGGTGAAAACAACATGTCAGAAGAGATAATCTATCTCTTCTGACATGTTGTTTATGCATTTACAATTTTTGTTTGACTTTATTTTTATCTGAGATTCCCAAAATTTCTATACAAACTATCCAGAATGACAGAAAGGGAATAATTTTTGAAGTTTCTGTTCGAAAAGATAGCTCCATGACTATGAAATTTGAGCCCAATTTTTGTATAGCAAGTGAACTGTCACTCAACCTTGTTTAAGTCAGTTATCAGTTAAAAGGGCAAAACCTAAGAACGAAGTCAATCAGAAGAATACAAAAAATACTTAAATATAAAATACTTAAAATATAGGCCCATGTTTAAAACACGGAAGCGTTGCAGCAAGAATAAAAATAGCGTTTTTTTACTGCATTCGTAAGCGTATGCATCCCATACGCGATGCGTTGCATACTTGCATGCCACGGCGAGGTGCGCGCACGCATCGCCCGCGCTTTTCCGAACCTCGGCGTATGCAACTCGCGTGCATGTTGCATAATGCATTTCGTGTCACGACCTGGTGCCCTTCCGTTTCCTGTGTATTAATTAGTGCTGTGTGTTTAGTATCGAGTTTTATTTTGTGGTTTTAAGTGCACTTTGGTGATGTGTTAGTTTATGATTTCAAGATCAAGTGTTCTGTAAGTAAGTGGTGGACTTTCAGTAAGTGAGGAAATTTTTAAAACAATTTTGGAACTCAATTATCAAATCAATCGTTTATACGAATGTTGAATATTACAGTTATACTTATTGTAACTATACAAACAAATTTGTCGTTTTTAAGATTCTTAACTTTATTTTATTCTTTGATTCGAAACCTAAGATAGACCTGATTGGTCCCCTAAATTTTACTTGAGTATTACTTGTCTTTATTTTCTGTATTAAAAGTAAAATCTTACAAAAGGAAAAAAAAAAAAAAACTCGTTACTGTCTTTTTGTAATGAAAAATATCTACAAAACTTCCTAATAGTTGTAGGTAAATTTGTAGGAACTGAAGTATAAATAGATAAATATGCCGCTGCGTCTATTACCTGACCGCCAAGAGCCAAGACTGGCAATTTACATGAGTTGTTACATCCATCCTTCCTCGGCGGGTAAGTACAATTAATTCAGGAAACGGATACACGAGGCGCAAGTGTTCATCATACAGATAATTTAGCGTTCTAGTTACCTAGTGCCGCAATTTGTTATTAGAATAATTGTAAAATAAAGTTAATGTGGCAGGAACTTAACAGGTTTTGAAGTTCAGAATATATTGTTTATTATATTATGTATTAGTTTTTGAATAAAATAGTCATTTATTTAAACATCTACATTTCTTCAATTCTTAAAATGTTTATTTCTCAACAACGACGAAATAAATTATACTCCGATGTTTTCTTGAACGACATCAGAAAATCATTTCATATGATCTGGCTGGAATATATAATTGATCTGGCCATAATACTCATTAAAGTTAACAAATATATCAAAAAGCATACTCAGAAATGTTTAATGCGGGATGAAACCTGCCTTTGTAAATATTCATGAAGAAAGGAATACCCAAATTAATATGAGCGACGCAAATCTGTTATTCTATAACGTCTGAAAGCATTGTTGTATACTAATCTAATTAACCTTAGACACCAGTCCAAATGTGTTAACGGCGCCTTCAGGGTTTACTGGAATCAGAGAAGATAAAAGTTTAATGCTAAAGAAATAAAACATAAATTCGATTGGCGTTGTATCTCATTAGTATTCGTGCCTCGTACGTTCGCGGGCCGGCTTCGGAAGCTTCTGTTAAATGTCTCGTGCCTGCCAAACTTACTCGTAATTATCTGTTAACATTCCCAAGTTTGACCCGAGAAAATCTTGCACCAAGTAACCGGGATCTGCTGCCAGGGGCGCTTTCTTCGTCTTTCCCTAATAATCGCGCTCATGGAGATTTTTAATGAAAAAGATTGTGCGCCGTTATTTAGAAAGTTCGTGAAAGGGTTGAGTTTGTTTTGATTTAGTGCTGCTCCAGCTTGATTGTATCCTTTTCTGTGGTCTTGTATCGAATTAGAACTAATTAAAAATTTGCCGGGTCGTCGCGCGGATTGTTTGAGGTTAATGACATTTAGGTAGATAGTATATTGCCATTTATTTTGCACCGTCATACTTAGTCTTTAAAGATTAACTAAAGTTACTTATCTCATATGAAGGGAATAAAAAATACATTGAAAGCAGGTACGTTCGTCCGGTTTTTGAAAGACAGCCATTCATTTATCGATGATTCGCAGCGTATCCATTGGGCCGCTAATGGTTTTCAAATAAACTCGCCCTGTTAATGGCTTGGAATCTGTATAAAGCGTAAAATTCTACTAATTGATACATAACTCCGATTGAAAGGCGTCTCCCATCATACCATGACCCATATCATTTTAATTTAAATTACAAGCACGGTTCACCCTAATTTAGAATCAAGAACTTTGAATGAAATAATTTTAACCTGTGAAATGTAGGATATTCGTTTAAGGGCTATAAGTAATAGGAATTGACATCTCAAATATTAACATTACATCCTACTACTATTATAAAGGCGAAAGTTTGTATGGATGTATGGATGTTTGTTACTCTTTCACGCAAAAACTACTGAACCGATTACCATGAAATTTGGTATGTAGGTAGCTGAAGACTCAGAATTACACATGGCTACTTTTTATCCCAGAGTTCCCGCGGGATTGATAGGGTTTCCATGCGGACGAAGTCGCGGGCGGCCTCTAGTTGTTCATAAAGAGCAAACATTCTCAAAACAAAAAGAAATGATCACTAAAAACCAAATGAATAAAATAAATGAAATGGACGGAAATTTCCGTCACAATAGATTTAAGGTTAAAATATCACTGATTCATCGAAAATGTATAAAAGCTGACCTAATCGGCGAGATGATATGCCAATTTTTGTTCATCAGCAGCCGGCGATTCAGCGCCGCGTGCCGTAAGTCGGCATTAATCAAAACTGACAGAATAATTCGGGCGCTATCGCAAAGCAAACCTAATGTTTTGATAGATCCGCAAGGTATGTCCCCATATTGATTTTCAATTAATCTTTTGTCCCCTTGCGGTGAGACAGATTCATTTTTCGCGGCCGATGTAAGTGTGTTTTTATTTATTTCAATTTTTCTTGTTTGCTGCTCGGCTGTAGCCCGTGTCTCAGCCGTTTGCGGACAAACATACGAGCGCAAATATTGAAATCGCATCCATGTTATTCGTTCCTATCGATTCTGATATTTTCTACTTTTCCGATGTCAACTTTCTTATCGAAGTTTCTCAGCTCTACAAACTGTTTTGATGACTATTATTTATTTGATGTTCTTGATATCTTTTATCATTCTATCTAAATGAAGATTTGTTATTAATTATATTAAGTTAAGAAGAAAGCTCATTATATAGACGAAAAGCTGAAGAAGAAGCATATGTATTATTATATAGACGCGATCATTTAAACGTGAAGGTATTTTAAAAAGAAAGCAAATCTATATAATATAATAAAACAGTAAAAATATTTTGTCTGTACATTTAGTATTTTTGACTGAAATGAATAGATTAATAGAAAATTAAAAGAATAGATTAAAAGAAGATAGAAAAATTCTATTATTCATTCTAAGTGTCCCACTTAGAATGAATAATAGAATTTTTTTTTGTCTGTCTGTCTGCCTGTACGTATGATCACACTTATCTCCGAAAGTTCTAAACCGATTTACTTAAAACTTTCACCAATTGCTTTTAGTGCTTTAACTCAGAAAAACATTTAAAGTTTGTTTCATCAAAATCGGTTCACTAAAAAAAAGTTATCGTCATTTGAATGAACTCAAGGCATGAGTTTGTCTGCAAATAAGTTTACGCGGAAAAATTCGAAATTTACGCGGTCGAAGTCGCGGGCATCAGCTAGTTATGAATATTCGAACAAAAAATAAAAGTGAATGTATGTTCCAAAGGTTACAATTTGTTACCATCCCCACCGTTAGGTTATCGGCGTTAACGGAGAAAAAAGATAAAACATATTTATAGCACTATTATAGATTCCACACAAAAGCAATGTTAATACCAAAACCTGTTTAAAGGGTCCCAATAGTGGAGGGCAATGGGCTGAGGAATCTTTGATATTGTTACTTGCCTTTATTTACAATGTAAACTAGGAGATTTGTCTTACAAAAATTCTTCCTTAATAACATAATACCTACCTACATTATATATGAAGATTTTAACTACAAATCAACTTGGGGCGAAAATACATACATTTCGTGTATGTTTGTAATGCGGTAACTTTTTGATGAAATTAAAAAAGAGCGCAGAATCTGTTAATATAATTTTAAGTTCGTGGGGTAACAAAATAAATAAACTTGTTTTTGAGATATGCACAATTTAGCTAGTACACGTGTAATTTTGCAATTAAAACGAAAAGTATATTAGGTAATCTGTTGAAACCCAAACTAGAACTTAAACAACAGACAAGCTCATACTGTTTTCATATCTAAATAGAACGGTATGAACCGCAGACGAAAGTGTTATAACTGTAATTTTGGAGAAAATTAGTTATTACGACGGGGATTCAAGTCTGTTAATATCAATGTAAATGAGTGTTGCAGCAGCGACATGCTTGCACTATGTATTTAGTAATACTCCATTTATTCACTTGTATATAACCATACGTATCTAATTACACGGGTTTCAGTGCTCTTACTTTAGCGCGCAAATGAAAATGTGTTGCTTTCAGAGCTACGTTACCCCTAATAAATAAAATTATCAAAGTGAAATCGGCTTGTCACATTGCCAATAGATTGTTTAAAAAAAAATTATATTACTATGTTTAATGACCCTTTTAAAAACCGATGTTTTTCAATATTTAAAATGTAAAATAATAATGCTTTTACGCGCATGCAAAGGCATTAATAGTAAGTACGAAATCTCGGTCTATTTTCATTTGTTTCGTTCACTCCACGATTTTTCAGCCGGCGAATTTTTTTCTATTACAAGGATGTTTTCATTGCAGTTATCTGTCGACTGGCCGTTTTAAACCGCTCCGTTTTTATTGAGTAAATAGAGTAGGATTTTTCATGGAAAAAATACTAGGCGAGGAAGCACCATGGAAAAAGGTTGGTATGAAAGCCGTCTGCAACGAGAAGTTGGAAAAAATCGACATAGATTCGCGCCTGTCCGTTTTATGGTCGATATGTTAATAAACATTCGACGTGCGTTGAATGGATGAGATTACGGGGCCGGCAAAAGCTTGGCTTAACGTGCTAACCGTAAAAAGAAATTATGATGGCGGACAGCATACATAGTTCACGTTCAGGGAATATGCGAATTAAGGCGTGTAAAATTTCTTGTTTGTTCAAAATGAAATCACAGTCATCATCAAAACAAAGTAATAATTGATTATCCATCATAATGGTGATAAGAAAATCAAAAAGTACGGTACTAAGTTAAAGAATTCAACACACACACGATAGTTTGACTGCGGAACTGATATTCATTAAAACCTAATTACACTATGGAACATGGCTTTTCAGTCTCTTCAAGACTGTTAGCTCTGTCTACCCCGCAAAGGATATGGTGATGTTCTAATTAAACATACTGCCTAAGATTTTTTATTAAAATCTTGATGCCAAATAAATAAATAAAATAAAAGACAATCCGCACTTTCTCTCAGGTAATGTAACAAGTAAGGTTCAAGCCGTTCGCTTCTCAACACACACATGCGGTTTTTCTTTTATACGACTTTTACTTTATCTTTAATCGGGACAAAGTACTCTCCACAGTAATGGAGTCCACTAAGGGGATCGTTCCCAACCGTTATTTTATTTTACTTCACAATTTTGCACCTCTCAGTTACAAGATAAATTGCTATGATTTCCACATGTTTAATTTGGCTTTGAATAAATTATACGTTGTGACACGCGGGCGAATACTCGGTAATAACTCACACCAATTATTTTGGTTCCTTATTTATTCATCGAACCATGTATTGTGTGTAGTTAGTTACCCTGAATTGAGCGACAAAAATGATTATTGAAACCAATTCGCTGAATGAAGATGATGAAGCATGAAGCATTTTGAATGAACTTATTATTTACACTGGAATACAGTAATATAGATATTTAATAAATTCAATACTTATTTACAAAAACAATATTTTTTTGTTCTATGGTATTTAGATTAAGACTACACATTGCGTCGAACACGTGTGCGTTAACTCCGAATTCACTGCACTGGGTATTATTTATGTTCCTTACATAGCTATTTCTGGATTCAGTTCCTTATTGCTTACGAATACGCAAGAATAGTTTCAGCATACCTACATAGTTCCATGTTACGACTTTCTGTTACATTTCAATATCGAATTTTTTGATATAGCCTAAAGTTTCTTCACGATAAAATGTTCCTATTGAATGTCATTGAAAATTGCTGCCATAAAAGTTAGGTACTTCCATAAGACTCCCGAGGTCTACTCAAATAAATATGAAAAATTATAAACATACCGTGTAAAGTAGTCCATGATAAAATCTATGTTATACTTTATTAAATTCCCAGCTGAGGCCAGGTAGCGCGGTAAGGATTCGCTTTATTGCTCAATTTAAAAAATGTTTCACATAATACGGCTGGAAAATAATACGCTGAAGACTCACACTGAAATTAAGGGACATAACATCTTTTACAGCTTTTGTTTTTTGCTGTAAATAATTTATTACCTGGAAAAAGTTTGAAAAGAGCGTAAAACGTAATTTCTTTGAGAGGTTTTTGACGCCAAACGACCGAAAAGTTTATCGGGCGGGCGTAATCCGCCAATCAAAATGTTCAGAGGGAACTAATTTGCCGTATCGAATACTTTCATAGAAACAAAGAAAGTGGTCAAACAAGTTGTTGCGAACAATGCTGAGTTTTTTTTTGGAAAATGACTCGATGAGACGATTGAACTTTTGGTGCGATCAAAGGGCGCTGTGGTTAGAGTCATCTCGACTAAACCCGGGACTGCGCCTTAATTCCGACATTTTATTTACCTCAAGAATGTCGACTTTGAAGATGTGAACTAATTCCTAGTTAGCGGAGTTTCGGCCGCTTCCTTCTGATGTTGTTGTTTGATTTAATGAAATTGGACTCTCGGGAACTATTTAGGGTATTGGCGTATTTGTGTAAATTGTATTAGTTCGGTTTGTCATTTCAAACTTTATAGGCTGTTGCTAGTTGTTCTTTCTTTATCTGTCAAAATATATATTTTTTTTCTTTTACTTGGATATAAAAAAAACAACTTAAGTAATTTACGTTATTAGTTAGTAAACGATTTTTGTTCATTTTTGTGTTAAATCCAATTAATATTTGCTAAAACAATTTGTTTCCTTTATATTAATTTATTTAATTAAATTCAGTTTCTAATGGCAGCCTAAGGTTACGTTTCATTGTAAGCTCAGATCACATAACTTGTAGTCTATAAAGTACGAAATTGGGAGGTATTAATTGCTGTTTCAACATTATTAAAACATTAGATACAATGTACCTTAATAGGAGCATAACTTTGTTGCCTGTTTCACTTGGAGTTTTAGAAGTTCTGACAACGCATCGTCTCGGTATTGTTTAAAGTTTATTAAGTTCCGAACATCGCATGACGTAAGTCGACGTAGACTACGTAATGAAGCGAACACGAGGTGCCTCTAGGAACTATAGGATACTTTCAGTGGTCGTTATTTGTCTGTTCGGGCTTTGCCAGTAACTTCGACACTTGTGACTTACCGAGTTCTCTTTCGACTATCTCAGGGACTTTTTATGTTACTGTGTGAAGGAAACTTTGCATGTGAACTATCGAATTGTTCGTGTATTTTGGTACTACTTTTATATTTCAAGCAGAATTTATTCATGACTGTTGGATCCTTAATAGAAGTTAAAGCTGTCATTTTAATTAGAATATCTTATATAATTTCTAATTTCGTACATCTTCACCCACTAGATACATACTGTTGATACACGTAACTACTCTAATCTTCTCAATGCAAACAAGTAATTAGTTGAGAGCTTGTTAAGTTTTGTTTAAGACTGACACCGCAAAACACTGGGATAGAAGTAAAGCTCTGTATTTGGTGTGATTTTGCATATTCAGCAGCCAAACGGTACCTTACAGTGATCATATTTAGAATTCTCCCAATTTTTATGTGCTTTTAGTTTTAATACTGCTTATTTGACATCGTTATTAATATGTTCTGAGATAATTTTGTGATGTTTATTAGTATAGACATGTTATGAAAACAAATAGTTGACAACTTGTTTACCATTGTCATTTATTTATTTCTTTATGTAGACGCAAGATGTGAATTTATGTAAATAATTTAATTTAGTTTCATTAAAATAAGAATCCCCCAATTCTTCCTCTTTTAGGATCAAAGTAAAAATATTTTCTTTAAGGATTTTAATAACGAATTCTTAAGGGCGAAGGGAAGGAAGCCACCTGTCACTATTTGTATCTCATTTCTATCATTTAGCTAAACATCTGAACGTAACCTTTCAGTCTTTTAACTCTCTCCACACCGCAAGGGATATAGACGTGAATATATGTATGTAATGTATTAATACATGCATTAAAATAATAAAAAAGAAACAAAGAAATACTAAAAATAGCCATATTTTGTGTCAATGAAAAAGTGTGATGCACAGGGAGGCAGGGGTTAGAACCATACCGCGTTCATACCAATGACTCTTTGTTGAATGATGTTCGTAACCGGAGCTAACGCCAGGGGGATGATAAGTTAATTTTCATGTGCTGTGTTTCTGCATGTTTGGCGGTTTGTGTTGACGTGGCAAACTTTAAGTTTAAACAGACACTGCATTAACTTATGATCAGCCGGGGGCAACACAACTGCACTCAACCAAATTCATCTAAACTTGGAGAAAACCTTACTTCGTGAGTAATTTCAGAACATGACCGGTATGATGAAGCTTCAAAGTTTTAAGGCTGAAACATTTATATAGAAAATGAAATATGTAGTTTTTATTTTTTATTTGATACACTCTATTTAAAAATATAGGTAAAAATAAAGTAACTCTTAAACTTTGCATGAAAAAAGGACAGGATTTTAAGAAGTGCAACATTTACTAATTCAGAACTAATAAATAGCTTAACTAAGCACAATTTTCAACGATGATATAAACCTATCAAAAATAAAGCTTTTATCATACACAAACATAACATATTTACTCTCTTTATGACTGAGTTAACGACTTCATATAAATTCTATAATTTTAATTTATATTAACTTCTATCCCATTACTCGGTGATGTTTTTTTATAAAATTGGCCGTGTCTATATCAATAGAATGACTTGCGTGTGATCCACTGTACTTGGCTTCCGCTCGGCGTAGCGCGTGATACGGCGCCACTTGATGCCATCTATATATGTATATATTTTATATTATATTTGTATTACGTTTCACAATAATACCTCTATTTATTACGAGTATTTCGCTATAAAAATAATATTTAATTGACATTGCTTGTAAGGTAGAATTGATTGAAACTTTCCCAAAACATTTGATCGACTTAGTTTCATAGGACCTCATACTCAATGGACCATATTAAGCTGTAAGCTCGTGTCGTGTCAAGCTTACAGTTTAATAATCGATAAACATTGCACAGCTGAAATTGCAAGAAATATCTATGCGATAATACGAAAAAAATTCTTTTCCAGTCCTGAGTATTGAACCTTAGAGAATGTATTTTAAATTTTGTATTTTATTTTTACACTTGGAGGTTTTATACTTATGTATCAAAAAAGTTACACTAAACCAAGAAAAAACATCAAATGAACATTTTTTTTTATTCGAATTTATTATTCAAAAGCATGGTATTACGGCGGACGGTCCTAACTGCCACTTATCTCATTTTAATTGGACCTCCCATTGAACGCTATCGAATCACCAATACTTTTACATTTATCAATCCATAAAAGAGTTGTCTATATTACAAATTGAGTTATCTGCGGATAAATAAACCATCCAATTTTTATTTTTATTAATTACATAAATGACACTTGATATAATTTGTCTGATATCTAAAGGTTGACTGCTCAATAAAGTTTTAAAGAAATTAATGTACATTTAGTGTTGTTTATAGGTATATATATTTAGTATATAATACTCGTTTTTACGGTATAATAAGTAGGTATGTTTTTAATAGATTATTATTATCGCTTACACAAAGGTTCTCTGATTAACCCAATAATAAACTGTTACATAATGCTATTAGCATTAAGTCCGCCTATTTTACTTTACAAATTGTAATTGTTACATACATACATACATATAATCACGTCTATATCCCTTGCGGGGTAGACAGAGTCAACAGTCCTGAGCGGACTGATAGGCCACGTTCAGCTATTTGGCTTTAAGATAGAATTGAGATTCGAATAGTGACAAGTTGCTAGCCTATCGCCTAAAAAATGAATCTCAAGTTTGTAAGCCTATCCCTTAGTCGCCTTTTACGACATCCATGGGAAAGAGATGGAGTGGTCCTATTCTTTTTTGTATTGGTGCCGGGAACCACACGGCACAATAAAGAATACTTGTTTGTTGGCTCTGTCTACCTTTATTGTTACAATAAAGAATAATTAATGAATAAATAAATTGATCTTAAAAATAATTATAGCTAACTTTAGTTGTTTGGAATATATGACGTTAATTGGATTTTTTCCATGAAATATTGGTTTGAACTATGATAGGTTCCACAATGAGACATTTTTAAGAAGTTTACTTTTTACTTAGTATAGTTTAATATTTAATCGCCGTATTTCTCATTTTTTACGAACTGTTAATTATCCAAAAAAAGGCTTTAAAAAATTTTTTCTACCTAAGAGGCATTTTATATAGAAATATTATTAGAACGAAATGTAGTTAATATCTTTGAACAATTTCATTGCACTAAATTGCATTCCACGCTGATGGACAGGTAATATTAAATTATTTAAATTTTCAGCTTTAAGCTATGAACACAATACAATACAAATCCCATTCACTTTGCCAGTTTGTCGCCACAAATACGAGGAAATCGGCAACTACGAGTATTTGGTTATTAAATGACAATTTGATGAATGTTAATTATACATACAGTTGTTACTTATTATTTCCATATAAAAGGTGCATGTATGTATATATAAATTCTTATTCTTTCGTTGTAAAACAATAAAATTTGATTTAATGTCCAAAAATCATTGCTAATGCCACAGAGATAAAAAAATGCCATATCAAATAGATCCTTTATAAAAGTTTAGATTATTATTCTATGCATAAGTGATAATACTGCAAATACACCGGAATTATTAATAGAAACTCTATAATCATCCTTTGTGCCATAAACGTCTATTACCCGAAAATCATTTTGATTCTGAACTGTGCGGGTCTTGTTTTGATAGATTTTCATCTCCAAAATCGTTCCGAACAATAATTCAGCTGTTTATGCTTTGTGGTTTAATGCAGATAGGAAATATCTGCGTTTGTAGCATTGATTTTGCTGATTTTATATGAATTATTTACTAGAAACATATCTCACAGATTGAGCTAACTTCAAACTCCAAGTCTTGTATTATAGAAAACCAACTCCACGTAACAAAGTCTTTTAATAAACATTTATCTACAAGAACTTCCAAAACCCAAGTCACTCAGAAGAAGTTACTTTTTCATTATGACCTGAATGGCGATCCAACCCGGGATTACCACTACTTACGCCAAACAGATCAATATTTTCTTAAACTTTCATGACGTAAATTAATATGAAGTGCTTCATTCATTTAGCATGATTAAAATCTTGATTCCCGTACCGTATTTTGCATGATCTTGTTGTTATTTTCTCCAAAACAACACTCGACTCTGTCGAGCGGGATGTATTCACACAGAAAAGCGATTCTATTCAAGTTCTGCTTAATTACTCTGGACATCTTGAAGATTGGAACTAAAGACATTGTTGAGAGAGAACGCTGCATAGAGTACAGAAACTAGAAGATATTAATCTTACCAGGCCTGTGATTCATTCAGTGTAGTGCAGAAATATTATTTATAATACAGGAAATTGAACACAGGATCTGGATGGACTGATTGGTTGCAAATATAGTATTGCACTCATTACTTTTTCATGCCATATTGTTTATTGCACCTCGCGTTATTTACTAAATACCTACAAAAATAAAATTTTCAAATATGAAACTAGATAGAAAATGTCTTACTTGAAGAAAATTACATCATATTTTTTCTTCATGTGTTGTCATTATTCTCTGTTTTCTCTATCATCCAGTCTTGGTTGTAGGCTTCTTTGCTCTTTTTTTTCGTTCATGGCAGACTTTATCCCGTCTTATCCGATCGGACGTCATCAATCCATCGTTGTGACGATTCTAATGATTCCACATTTCGTTGTATCTTTGATCTGCAATGCAGACACAACTCGACTATTTGCATGACTAACCACCTAAGCCGTTCTCGGACCGCCTCGGCGCCCTGGTCAACAATGGAAACGTTTAGCAATTCGCTCTCGTAATGAAGTTAAGCGCAGATTGCCCGCCGTCCCATGATTCCACTAAAGCAAGATTCTGACCCCTTTGATGCTAAATTGTTTATGCATAACGTATTGATGTATGGTATTGATCACATTAACTGGTATGCACTGAACACGATTAATACTGCGTTCACATTGTCGAAACACGAGTTTACAGCAATTATTCAATGTTGGCCAATGTTTACCTATTTTGATTCAAAAACCCTAACTTATAGCACGGTTTGGAAAACTGAACGTGTTACCTTTTATATAATTGATTCCTGCGCCGCCTTCTTTTGCACAGTCTATGTTTTGGTATTGTTTGTTACAGAAAGTGTGTCCATTTGGATTACCTTTTGTCTTCAAACCACTCTCAACATATCCTCCCTGTATAAACAATTGCATGATGACAACTCCTCAATTAGTGTTTTATTTTTATACCGAAACATAACCGATAACCATTGTTTATTGATACAATATCTCAGCCAAATCAAAACGATGTAACGAGCTCCTAGAAATATATTTATATCATCATATATCATCTTTAGAACTTTTTTGTTTTACCGTTTTGAAAATTGATGTGTTTATTGCTTTTAAAAATTTTTAATATATTTTTTTAATTGTTATTATTTGGATTACTAACGTATTGAATATTATTTTCAGGTGAGTGAAACTTCACTACTTGAGTGCAGCAACGGGCGTTACGTGGCGTCCGAAACGGTGAGTCAAGCATACATACACAATTAATATTTAAGATTTCAGAACAAATTTAAAATATACATACAATACTTAACCTCTCTCGTTAAGTGCTTGTTTGCAATTTGTTGTTTGATATTTGATCCGAAATTTGTACATTTTTAATTGTAACAATGTACGTAATTATTTACTTTATTTTTCCATTTTGATCTTTTCGTTCATAAATCTCTCTCCTCTATTAATAAATTTGCAAACATTAAATGAAAAACGAAATTCCCATATAACGAAATAAAAATACCAACGTCACAAAAATGTGGTGTAATCAACAGGATTTTTCATACTTGTAGAAGTATCAAAGCGAGAGTCATACTGGGCTCAAAGTTATCCGTTTTTTTTTTCGAACCTTATACCTTCCTACTCCATAAACAACTTTTTTCTCTTTTATTCGATGTTTGCTGCAAGCTTGCGGTTTCGATTCAAAAATGCGACAATCTTTTTCCTTTATTTCGGTCGTATGAAAGTGACTATTTTTCGAGTGATAGGGAATGAAGTGCCGTTTACACAAAATAGCTGTGAACTAGTTATGATCGCTGAATGATGCTGAAATAGGAAAATGTCGTTGTAAACCTGATAATTTACGAATATCAATATTTTTATATATTTCAGTTTAAAAAGGGAAACAATATATCTTAACTCTGGAAAAACTTAGTAAACTACCGTGATACTGTTTTAAAGAAGTAGCTTTCACTATATTATAACTGATCAATCTCATGAAAATTCACTTCACATGTCTGTACAAAGTAAAATATTATTGCAGTAAAGTATGAGCAGAGCTTAACTTGTAAGGCAGCAGACCCGGCCACTCCACTCCCCATCTGTTCACGGTTCGAATCCAAAGACTAATTACGGCCCAGTTTTTACCACCTCAGTGTAACATATTCCCACTGGATTCTACTACGGAAACTTTCCAACCACATTCAAGCGAATTTCACTCATTTTAATATCCACTCTAAGTTTACAATCCTACCACCGGAAATGAAAAATGCACCTTAACGTTACGCCAATATCAATCTTATTGTAAGGGCAGTACAGTGCAATTCTTTAACTAAGTAAAAATTGTAGCGTTGAAATAAACATGACCAAACGATTTTCAACTTTCTTACATTTTGTATTATGAGTTACTTCAATTTGAATAACTGCTTCGCCAAGCTAGTAGAATCTCAAGATTTGTTCATACCTCGAGTTGATAATTACTAATAACTGTAATTATTCTCATTTAAATTTCTGGGCCTAATGGCTAAAATTATAAGTCATTTTATTTTATATCTTCAAACAATTTTGAAACGTTTAGAATTTGCGTTTCGAAAAATAAACGAAAACCAATCTTTATAAAATACAGTGCAATACACATTTTAATAAAATGAAATTGCGCATTGGAGATTCAAGTTTTCATTTTGCTCAATAAAGTACCCGCCAAACTCGCATGATACGCGGAAAACATTCAAGTATGCATGAAACAGATCAATCGTCATATCAGCCTGCCGCAAAACAGACGTGTAGCATATGCAGCGAATACCGACTGAATAATTAAATTGCAATCAAATACCTATTTTGGAATTCCAAAAACCAACGAGTTTGAGCTCCGATACGTTGGAATTATGCTTACGGATACACGAGTTCAAAGAATTTAATTTTAAAATACTGCAACGCCGGATCTGAGATCGCTTGCATCGGATCGCTGCATGTTTACTAATTAGATCCGTTCGTAACCGCAAAGAATATCCGTCCTCCTAATTGTTGATAAATTTAAGACCCTCCCCCTACTACTGAGGGGGTTGTTTATGTTACCTGAATGAAGAATGAGCGGGTAACGAATCCCTCTCGTTTTATTTACGTTAACAATTTCTATCAATTTGGTGCGAGCCTGTACCGCGATGGTTGGTTATATTTAGGTAACCCTGTTATTCAGCGGCGCGTTATTCCCGTCTCGTTGTATGGCGTCGACTCTCGCGAGCACCAGATAACAGTCTCAATTGCAAGCGGCACTCGTAGGATCGCCTCACCTCGCACGCCGAGCCTCGACGAGTTTTTGAATTTTTAAATTACTCATTGTGCGATGGAATGCTGCCCGTCGCAGAATCTCCCACGGGCATCGCTCCTACAATCGAATGTGCACCCAAACCCTTACACCTATGTGCTATATTACTTTGACTGAACAAACTCTATCAAACCTTTCGTGCCGAGCCTAGAAATATGCTCGCAAACCTAGAACGACGTCCCCCGAGAGTGATACTAACGAATGTCGTCCTAAATTTTTGATAGATAGAGTCCAAATATCCGCGAAATTCGATCCCGCACTTGACTACCCGTCTTCAAATTGTACGGGATCATTCCTGCGCACTCCCACGTAATCCGTAACTTGACTCGCGCGATACTCGACGAATATTTCCTCACTGTAAAATTAAATTTAGTAAAACCTCATCGAGCAGCTTCCCGATAGAAAAATATGCACATATTCGTTTCAATGTGCTTAAAGAATATCGTATAGAAAGATCAGTCGACTGGAATGCAGCAAGATAAGTGGAACTATGTAGGGCGTTAACAAAGGCCGCCGAAGCGCTCTCGTAAACAAGAAAGTTATTCCACTTACTTGAAATAAATCTATGACTGTTTAATATAACGTATAATGTTCATTTCGCAGTTTTGCCAGTTATGTGTAATGTATAAGTATAGTCGATACGATTGTGGAGGAGATGTGAAGTGCTGCTTTCTCCCGTTTTATGCGATGAGTTAGTGCTGTGTCGCGCGTGTTGCGTTTCTAATGAAACATTCATTCGCGCTATTATGACTCAGCAGGCACACTGATGCATTCTAGGCGCTGACACTTTCCGTATCTAATTTGCGTAGGTTTAGATTGTGTCTGGATTGTATAATATAAGGATTACTTAGATTAGCTATATGACGTCAATATGTACGATAACCGTATATTTTTTGAGTTCAAGAGCATTGAGAGCATTAATGTCGACCATTGTCTCTCATACAAATAATCGTCCAAGTCATCGGCAGAACCCGTTCCACTCTGGCGGCGTACCGCGTCGTAGAATGTTATTACCCGGGAAGCGCAGGCGCAACCGCTTGTGCGACGGAGATAGTCAAAGAAGAAAGTGGTAAGAGTGAAAGAGAGCCGTGCCGTGGGAGGAGGCAAAGGGTCAGCGAAAGTGCATTGCCACGGCCGCAGTGCACCGCACCCGATGAGAAAAGTTGTTCTCGATGCACGTAGAATATCACATGGGAAATGTTATGGGAAATGTTGAATATGATTCATTGTTGCCATAAATCGCTTGCAATTATTACTCGTTTCATAAAAATTGAACGGTTACATACTGTATAAAAGTAACTTTATTCCCATTAGTTTCGCGAAAATAACATTCGATTACATTCCATCCATGTAGTGCAGAAATCTTATTTTTATGTTATCTTTATGAAGTGTACATAAATAGAATAGACATGCAAAGGTAGCTGGAGTGGATCTTTAGAAATATTATTTAAAAAATCCAGTTAATTCATAACGAAGTCTGATACACGGCGCATAGAAAGCCTCCCTCGCTCCAGTTTCGAGTAAAGGAAAGGTAAAAATGAAGCGTGTCAAGAGGGTTTTGGTACTCTCGACCAGGACAGAGTGGGCCTGTTGCCTGTCGAAAACAAAGAGGGCATTTTTCAAGAAAACTCCCTCTTCCGAATCACCTGAGATTTACACTTGTATTGTACTTGTGGTTTGAGTGGAATTTGGTGAATTGCTGTTGTTTGATTCTAGTACGCGAATGTCGTATCCGTTTGTACGATGAGGTTTATTGTTGCAAAGGTATTTTTGGGAAATCAATGTCGGTGGCTGTTCAAGTATTTTAAAGTAGTTCAGAAAATTTGGAATTCTGATATTCATATTATGACTTCTTTTTCCTGGCGTTAAACCCCCTTACATCCTCACCATTTTTCATTTAACATTTTTTAGAGGAGCCAGGAGTTCGTCTTTTGATCATGATTCTGGGTTTGAACTCCTATCTAAGTCGTTCAATCTACTACTACCACTACTACTGGATCACGGTATAAGATTATGCACTAGATTAATGTCTACTTTAAAATTAAGTCCTAATCACTCAACATATTAATACTTTATTTGAACTCAGTGCTCAGAACTCGGTGCTTAAATAAATAAGTATGCTAATACTTTACTTAAAATCCACTTGGACAATGTGAAAAACCTGCTTTCAATATCTGAACAAAGTAATCAGTAACCCTTGTTGACAATACCACACCGCCCTGAATTTTGAATTCTCCAGTCGTCTTCAATATCTTTAAGTGGTTTTGATATCTTTACCCCCGGGCCGGCCATTGTATCTATTTCTGTTATCACTTTACTGGCTCAGTATCTTATTACTTTGACGACATGACTGAAGATGCGTAATTTATAATAAAGGAATGGGTTCCAGAATTTTACATTTGACGGATAAGAATCTGCTACTTTTGACATGCTCATTTCTAAAATGCTCAATATGCTTTTATACACCACGAATATGATAACAAGGGACCCAAATAGTTTATTATTTAAATTTATGGTATAACGTATTAGTACACATTTTAAAACAATCTTTTTTTTGACGTTTAATTCAATAAAAGAGGACACTGACTTGAACTGACTTACATATCAACGCACAGCCGAAACCGCTGGGCAGCGATAGATTTAAAATTTAACACGTAACCATGTTGCCAAATTTTAAAAATGCCTTTGTATATATATTTACTAATATAATATTTATTATATATTTACGCTTATCTCTATAAGGTTTCCGACAAACCCGCATGCGTATTCTAACACGTAAATTACCAAATTTTTTAAAAAGACAACATTAAATTTTGTCTTTTTAAAAAATTTGGATTCTCCGAAAAACATGAGCGCGTTTAGAGCGCGTTCACGTACGTGTATCACTGGTTCTAAGGCTCTAGTTTAATATGCAACGAATTTAATAGTTAATGTTCGCGACGCCGGTGAGCGCGTTCCCAAATTACTCCATACTCGTTCTCTGGAGACTCCCTGGATTTATGCTGTATCTTCCTGCGATGCTGTAGACTGGACCTACATGTATCATAGGGTTACATTTAGTAACCTCAAAAATATAGGTAGTTTTATCTTATCGTGTATGGATCTTGACTTCATGTTGGCGTTGTTCATAACGCACATTGAGATCCTCTTTTGATCAATGACCTAGGATTACTCCTAGGTCATTGATCAAAAGAGGATCTGATTAGGAAATATCACCTGGATTTAATTTATGATGTATATTCCAGATTTTTTTAAAGATTTGAGCGACATTTATCATACTCGTAATGTAACATTGAATTACATAGGAAAATAGTTTTAAATATATTATGTAATCATAAAAGAAGAATCCCAGTTATCGTGTTTCGTTGTCAATGGTTCTCATCATCATATAGATGTTAGATATAATGTATAATCATTGGTCTTATGCCAAGGTCTTGAAGTAAGAAGATCTGGAGATAATGTGAAGTGGAATGATTACCATCTTTATACCTATCATATCCTAAAAATGAACACCTACTAATAATATATATACTAGTAGAAAGATACATACATACATACATATGGTCACGTCTATATCCCTTGCGGGGTAGACAGAGCCAACAGTCTGGAAAAGACTGAATGGCCACGCTCAGCTATTTGGCTTAATGATAGAATTGAGATTCGAATAGTGACAGGTTGCTAGCCTATCGCCTAAAAAGAATCCCAAGTTTGTGAGCCTATCCCTCAGTCGCCTTTTACGACATCCATGGGAAAGAAATGGAGTGGTTCTATTCTTTTTTTTATAGGTGCCGGGAACCACACGGCACGTAGAAAGATGTGTGTGTAATCTATAGTTGCGTCTATTAAACTGTTTGTTAACAATCGTTTTTTTATTTCAATAATTTTTACCGAGAAAGGAAATAAATATAAGTTTAATGTTAATAATATTAAACAATCTGGAACACTGTTCCTCCATTAAATGTGGGTAACTCTTTATAAATCATTAAAATAAAAAAAGAGCAATAGTACTTACTTCCCTTGCTGCGAAAGTATTTTTAAAGTCTCGTAAAAATTTAATTACGTTGGTTAATTGAAAGCGGGGGGTTGTTTGTTGATCTTTGTCGTATATTTTTATCGCCACCATTTTTTTATTTAACGCTTCCAATATATGAATAACATATGGCATTTACTCATATCGCACGCAGAATGACGTGTCGAATAGATTGAAATAGAAATAGGGATAAGTGGCTAGCACATTGAATATAAGAAGAGTCCAAAGTTTGTAAGCCCTTTAGTAGGTAGTATGTAGAACATTTTGTACTCCTTACCAACTCAGCAAAGAATCTTTGAAAACGTTGTCCTTAAATCTTGAAATATCAAGATGTTAAAATGAAAATTACTGCGTTAGTATATTTACATATTTAATACACATTTTCATACTCGGACACGAAAATGCAAATCAAATAAAGTGGAATAAATCTTGGAATTCCTGTCACTTGAAAAAAATCGCGCGCTTTCCCTAAAGTTCCACGAATGTCTAAATTTCTGCACAGTTAGCTGCCAATTATGAATTAATTTACAAAAGATTACATATTCTTTTCGAAATACTTGAGAAACTTTTTAATTAAAATTCTTTCGGCGAGTCAGAAAAAATCTTTTACGGCTAACTGATAATTTCAATTTCCTATTTTTATAGTCTCCGGGTGGGTTTAAATGCGTTCTTGATTTATAAGTTTTTAAGAAATTAATGTAACAAAATTAACAGGATTTTTTTATCTATCTCGAATACTTAACGTTTTTCATGCCAATCTGGGACGCATCATTTAATTTATATTAATTTTAGTATTAGTTTTAAACTTTTCTTCTTCGAGGCTATCTCAATCTGTATTATTTGTTCTATGTTTATTTATTTATTAATATGAAAGATATATATTTTTGTAGTTTATCCCGGAAAACACAATGTATTGGCGAAACCGCGTAATTCCATGCGTTTGTGACATAATTATTTTAAAAATTCTAGGAATGTGCCTATCCCCGTGTCAAAGCATGGTTATCATTCAACCCTTACAGTTGCATTTGCTCTGAAACAAGAAAGATAGTGAACAAATCCGTTTCGAAACAAAATCATTATAGCGGTTACTCGTGTAACCAAAATGTACTTAAATATGAAATGTTTTATTTTAACTGTACTACTTGTGTTAGTTAACAAAAACAATCTGGATAGTGTCTATCGTTATTTTACGTTATCTAATGTTAAGGATATTTTTAGCCCTTTCAAGTTATTTATTTTATGTATAAATAAAATATGACGTATACCCGGAGGGGCAGGTAGAGACTATCTTTTTATTTGTCATGATCCTTGTATACTTATTTCGCTTTGTACATAATCAATACTCTCTTTATTCAAGCTCATCGGTTTAGTGAAAGTTAATGACGTATTACAAACTGACAAAATATGAAAAACTAGATTATAATTATCTTACTACATTAGAAAGTACATTACGGAGGCGAGCGAAATGTTTTTAAGAACCCGGCGTCCAGTAAAAACAGAGTCTATTCATAGCGCCACCCTCGGGCGCTCCGCGATTCTTTTCATAACTATGACAGTTGTCATACCTTTTAAAAACCCTATTCATTTTGACCTCAAGATGGGACTTAATAACGGTCGAAATAGCGGAGTGAGGTTCGCATCATTACGATTTAATTTCGGGGAGAAGGCCATGACAAAGTCTACCGGGCCATTATTCCGTTCCACCTCGGAGGATGTTTAATAAACAAATGACGTGGGGCCTTGGAACGACGTCCCCTCTTTCGTCCTTTGGAGCTCACTTTAATGTTGAGACAGCAGGAGAGAGGAAGCTGGATAGATGTGGTATCGAGTGTAGATGCATATGTCATTTAACTATTCGCTGGATCGATTTTTGCCAGAGAGAAATATATATTACATAAAATTTTATAACATTTTCTGAACCTATAGATTAAGTTATCGCAATATATAAGAATCAATAAGACTTGCATCTTTGGTCTACTATTCAGGAGGATAGTACTCCCTAGGTTCGGGTTTAGCGCATAAAATGTGAGCTAAAAATAATACGTAAAAGTTGGCGCTCATAAAAGTTTCGCTTCTTTTTCTATTTCCTTCAAGTTGGAATCCGTATAATTTCCAAAGATTTTGTTCTTTGAGAGCTGTAAAATCGTGAATGGAGATAACAGGCGTTTTGCCCGCTCCACGGCTCCCCTCACTAATTTATTCCTCCAAGTTGGCATCGTTATAGTCGTATCTAGCGCCATTGGTGGGCTTATACTTTATCCCAGTTAATTCCTTCAACATGTGGGATCGTGCTTTACAATTTACTCGTGATCATTTATCAATCCATGTATTTTCTATTCAATTCGCTTTCTGTTACCACATTTAATACGTATTTATGTAAATTATTCTTATCTCATTAAATTGTTATGAACAACTAAATATTTTTGTGAAGTACCTACACTACATGTTACTTTGAAAATTATACCCAACTCAAAATACAAGGCAATAAATTTGTTTGAAGCATGCGCATCCAAAAACTTTGGGAGATAAAAAGCCGATACCACCTTGGGTTCGGTAATTTGATCAGGTTAATTTCGACGCGTACCGCCGCGTGTGAATGCAAAGGAAACTCACGTCAAAAGCCAAACATCGGGGTCGTAATCTCGAAAGCTGTCATGTTATGTAATAACATTGTATTGTTTACATTACTTACAAATGGGTTCGATACCACCACAAACATTAGCACCTGTCACCGTGTCGGTGTCTTAATGACAGTATTTATAAGGAAAACTCGGGCGAACATGAAAACACAATTTAGTAAAAGGTAGAAGTTGTCAAGCGCGAGGCGGGGCGCGGTTGCCTGCCGCCGACGCTGAGCCACTGCCAACCAAATTGCTGACTGAAATGATACTTGTATTGATTTGTCATGTACTTTTGTGACACATAGTGGGTAAAGGCACAAAATATTATGCTTATGCTTGTTTTTAAACTTTATTTTTACTTTATTATTTGAATGTATGAAATAACAACATCCCACTAATACCACATAATAACCCAATCGATAAAACAGCCGATTAAACCAACAAAGGCTTAACGTATGACAAACACAGCCCACGAGGGCCATGACCAAATCGCGGCTTTCCCCACAAATTTACCCACAACAAACCACCTCGTGAGAGCTGAAACGAAGATTAATCGCCGGTTCAGGGATTACCGTGGTTGCGGTGGACTTACCTATTTAAACTAAAACCGACTGACCTCTATTACCACACCGTACAGTTGAAAATCTTCCATAGTTAGTAGGCCTAGACATTTTCAATCCAACATTGTTATTTCATTACGTTCGCTGTTACAAATTTAAAACATCAGGCATATGAGATTTATTGGGAACCTGTTGTTTGCTTTCAGTGCGCTTTATTATTTATTTGAAACTGTTCATAACCTTCAATAAGTTAATAACGCTATCTAAAATTTGCTGAACTAATGATAACAACAATTCAATTTGCTTTTAACTCGATTTAAGTGGAGTTTTTTTTAAATGCCATCCCGCGTTGGTATTAATGTACTTTAAAACACAAAATGCTATGAAATAACATTGAAATGCGCAATACAGTAGAAAAATAACAAAGCACCGAGTCCGGATCTCATTTAGACAAATTGTTCGTAGCGGTCAAGTCAGATACCAATAACAAGGGCTATACTGCTATTGTAGTCCAAACCGTCATTAGGCCTCTTCCGAATACTTTGCCAATCCATGTGTGCACAGCCTTTAACCTTATGACCACAGAAAAAGAGTTGAATTCCAATGTTTTCATTTCGAATGGCCTGCATTTGTGTTTGGACCCCTAAACCCAATAACCGCCGCCATCGAACCGTCGATCGAATTTGTCCGAGTGATTTTGATTCATAAATTGCTGATTCTTATAATATACGAGACGTTAATAAACAATAAATGGAAAAACTTGGAATCGTAGAAGTAATATATCAGGAACATCATTTTAAGATTATACATATATCAAGAACCTTTCTCCTTTGAATAAAAATAAATGTATAGACGAAAATCTTGTCAGATGTAAGTAATTCAATTTTTAAATGAAGCACTCTTAGAGATGTGTAATGTAATTGGCTATGCAAAACAAACAGAAGTATATACTACAGTACTTTATGTAAAGGATAAGTTAGCGAGTCTCAGTGCGCGGCTGGACTATTTAATTTGTCATAATAAAACACGCGACGGCGCTGTTCTAGAGCAAAGCAAACGGCGACTTGTTACGCTTAAGTCAATTAATCCGCTGCAAATCCACAGAGCAGAACTGCATTTTTAAACCGAGCTTAATTTGAAAAGTATATTAAAAGAAACACATTTAAATTTTGCGGACAAAGTGTAACCCTATCTGCATTTTAAGGTTTCAAAGATGTCAGCACGTTATTACCTTTGAGAAATCTCTGGTAGGGTTTAGTGGCCGAACTGATATTTTGCTGAATAGATTAGGACTCAATTTCGTCTGGCAAAATGGTGTTGGCGTCGGTACGAGCTAGCTGCTTAATTCAGTAGCTTCCATAATAAAACACGCGACAGTCTATGTGGAGAGCAAGGCAAACTCGGACTTGTTGCATTTAAGTTAATTAATCCCGGGCTCGATCTGATAAAGTAGCGAGCACCTCCTCAGAGTTCACCCAGACCCTCACCACCTTATTTGCAAGCAACACGTGGCCATAGAAATACTCCGCAGATATGCTGTCACTTTCCATTTCTAATGAGACACCATGTTTGTTCCAAGTGCGCCCATAGATATGATCATGTAAGCTACACTTCATTATCTTTTACTAATTTCCAAAAATGCTTGATATTACAATGCTTTTACACAACATACCAAAACTTGTCCGATTGATCATACATTCGTTCAAAGTGAAGTTTCCTCAAATAGTACACTATTTTTATTAATGCGGTTCTTTGTCGTTATTGGAAGGCAACTAGTTTCCTCTGCAAAGTAATGTTCGTTCAGAACAAACAACGTGTTGTCGACTTTTTTGAGGAAAATCAATCTGAAAATAAACATTCGTTCGATTTTACGCTCGCGGTTCGACGTAATATAAAAACGATATTTTTTATTATTAAAGAAAAATAATTTACCCGATATTGAAAAGAAGATAAAAGCTGTATTAATATATTAACGTAAAATTTAAATATTCTATGTAAATCACATATGTACATATACAATAAATAATATTTGTAAAATAAAAATAAATAACACGAAAATCCAGTGAGATTATCTTTACTATGACCCAAAACTTTTAATTTCGGTTGATTAGATAAACTGACGCTCCGCTTAACTCCACCGACAAGAGTTATCTCTTAAATTTAAGAAGAAGATGAACTGTCTGGCTGTGCAGATTTGATGATGCTATTTAAGTCAACCTATAAACTATACTAAAACTAACTCAAACAAATTGACGGAAATTCTTATGTCATCCACCAAATTTTAGCGATGAGACCGCCTTTGAACCACACAGCCTGTTCTTGTTTTGTTCTGATATCTTTTTCTCTTAGTGCAATAAAGAGTTTATCTGTCTATCTAAAACATTGGTTGGTACTAAGAGTACAAAAATTATAACAGGTACTGAAAAGTATTCCTCTCAAATTAAAAAGCTGAAATTATTTGTCCAAACGGTGTCCGAATGTGGAATCCATAAATCACTGACTATAAGAGCCGATTGTCCTTGCGCCGCATAGATAACTTTACAAGAGCCATAATAGAATAAGGTTTTAGATAAGAGACAGGTTTGAAAAATGTGATTCATGGAATCGAGCAAGCGTCAGGTGGTATAAAATATATAATTCATAAAGCCGAACCGGGAGTGGGGAGTGGAGACTGGGAAATCTCAATGCGTGCGTCAAGCAGCCTAATCCGGACTTAGCTGAGTAGAGGAAATGAGCGCTGAGGTGCCGACAAAACCGCCAAGGTTCCGCATACTCGCTCAGCTTATAAAATATGACTGCTTACAGCCTTTATATTTTATAAGAAAATCATTTATCGATAAATTGACAATAAATTTTGTAATAATGAAATTTGATGAAAAAAGGTGTATTGATAACAAATGTGCGGTATTTAAACAAAGACAGCCATCATTTCTTTTTATACATACATATCATCACGTCTATATCCCTTGCGGGATAAACAGAGCTTATACTCGTGAAAAGACTGGAAGGCCACGTTCCAGGTTAATTATCAATACAAAAATAGTTTACGCAATCAATCAATCAAATTCACCAAATACTAAAGTGCTACAAATATAGGGCGGTACTCTAGTTGATACAAACTAACTTTTCAGTACATAGAATGTAAAGGAACACACGTAGACGAAATGAACTTACGCAATCCATAAATAACAGTGTAATAGAATTCCACGTATTATTTCCTCCGACACAAGTTTATGTTGTGATATAGCAGACGTACGTGACCTCTTAACCGCCTCGAACCAAAAAGGCGCATCTAGAATTTGTGAGATCTGCCCCATAAGTAAAGTTCAAATGTTGAAACAGGGGAATGAAATTCGAGTTGTAATTTATGCCGCGAGAGTATTAGGGTAAGATGGAGCAGATACGGGGTATGAGACGGCGCGAACGCGTACCTTCCGCATATGACGTATGGCGGTAATTAGTGCGTACTGGGTACTGTTACGCGGCAGTGAGCTGATATGTCGTATGCCTAATTTATAATTCACTGGCATCCGTGTTGCGAATGTTTATTTTACAAGAGATATAACTATTATATTAGCTGCTCTCTTCGCTTGTTATAATCGTAATGTTGACCTAATTTTAAATTTAACCTAATGGAAAGTTTATGAGTCATTCTGTTGACGGTTTGGTGTTAATAAGAAGAAGGCCTTCATTCATAACTCAATGTGTTTAATTTGAATCTGAGATAACGTTTTGAGTTAGAACTTAATTGTTGCAATCCATTACAGGCTGTTAAATAATTAAATGAGTATAAGCAGTTAGTTTATAACAAAACATTTCATTATTTTGCAATGTTGGTGCTACTTAACAAATAATTAACGAAACAAACGGAGCAACAGATCACACAAAATTTAACTTAAACTCTCCGTTTACAGAAGTCGTCGCAAGTTTCCCTTACATCTATTAACAACCTTAAAGAAACTGTAAACAAAACTTGCCGTGGCGTTTACAAACAATTGTTCCTAAAGACTATTTACTAGACGGTCTCAGGCTACTGGCAAAAGGTATTATACTTAATAGTACCGGTTCGCATGCGGTATGCAGGATTTACAAGTTTCTATTGGTCCAAATGCTTATTTGACCCCACTGCGACTTACTAACTTTCAGAATCGTATTACTAAGTTAGTTTTTGAAAGCCCTTTGATATTTCTCGGGCTGTGGTGAGACGCACGATATTAGCGATTTTGTTCTTTGTAAATCTTAGAATTGAATTATAACGGTCAAAGGGCCGAGATTAGCGGCATTCTCTACCAGCTATCGCTTTCTATAATCCAATAATAAAGGGGTAACCACAACTACTGAAACTAAAATATTTAGTTTTGATGGTCAGTGTTAAATGGTCCCAGCGATGAATAGCAACTTAGTGGTTTTCTACGAATGTCAGACAAACACGAAATAGCAAAACTTCGAATAATTAGTCCAATTTTATTGGAATTTTCCTTGCTCGTAACAGCTTATTAAACGAGTGAGAAATATAAGAGACTGATTTGTCCCCTTTAAAATAATATACTGAAATTTTCGTGTTAACATGTAAACAAACGATTATTTAACAGACCTCGCAACCACAATGAGACGACCGCACAACAAAGAACGCAATCAATCTCGCATGGTAAACGGCACACAGCATTTAATAAAACGAAAAGACATGCATTAATTATACGCAAACAAAAGGGCGCACCGCGAGAACAATCTATTAAACAAAACGCCAAGTGACAAAACTTGATTCCCGACTAATTAGTAATACAAACATGAATCACGGCTATTAGTTGTAATTGAATTGTCGGCGTCGGTGGTGGCGGCAAAGTTGCGCGGCAAATTTAAATATCGTCAAGACTTCGCACCCACTCAACATTTTGCTTCATTTTAATATATTTCACTGTGGCATAAAATAATCAAATTAAAATGAAGATTTTTCTGAGTTTTTATACAATTCACTAAATGTTTTGAATACCTGCATGATACGAACAAATCGGTCCATATAACGTGTATGATTAGAATTAAGTAGCGATATGTTATAATTTCTGTCAAAAAAAACATGTCAACCCATGCTCGATGGTCATTGTTTTCCAATAAGCTAATAAATATTCATAAGAAACAAATGACGCTAAATGACTGCGGCAACTTTGTCCGATCGGGAGTCGGCGGCGACAATTTTTCATTGAAATTTTGTAAAACACTTCGCTCGTTGCTTTGAGAAAATTATCTCCCCCATTGACTAAAATTTTTCACGGCAAGTTTGACATCAATCCATTACTTTTTCCACTTTTATCTCTGAAACGTCACGGTGAAGTTGAATTGTGTTAATTGCGACTTCAGGTATTTTTGTCGGGCATTTTCGTGTAAAATATAAGGACTGTTTCTAGTGGAAAATCTTGATAGCTCGAAAGTAAGAGAAAAGCTCTGTTTAATTATAAAAGAATCTGACAGTTTCTTGTCTTCATCTTCATAATAGACTGAGCCACCAGATGTCGAACAGGCTTGTTTGATATTAATCAATCAATTTATTAAAAGTCAATATACATACATATCTACCTGGTAGAAAAACTCATTTTATAAAAATACACACAGAAACGAGTTATTTCCGAGCCATAACAATCAGATGTGCCCAAAATATTTTCATTATTGCATTATTTAATTTTTTATATACCTATGAGTAGTTTTTCATATTTAATACCTCTGATTCGTAATATAAATTGCATAAGATTGAACGTTCAATATGATTAGTTCCTGCGAGACATAGTTGAGCTGAGCTTGTTTCAGTTCGACCTCGCCAGCACACGGCGAGTGAAACAATGTTTAAATTGATTAAAGTCGCAGTACACGATGCACGATTGCTTTTGTCCACAAACATATTAACTCGGTTCGTGTTAGAAATCAAATTTAGTAATTGGTTTGGATATATTAAAGTTTAAGAAATAAAGTATTTTGTTTATAATTTTAGATCAAAAATTAATGAATGTAATTTTCTAATGGTTTAAAATAACACATAGTAAGTTTGCTCGAAGATGAGAATGGAGTAATTCGCTAATAGAAGGTAAAATGTTTTTTGCTTATGTTTATACTTTATTGTACAAAAATAATCTGTATGGTTCAAAAGGCATACTCAAGCCTTTTGAACCATACAGATTATTGCTGATAGCGTTATTTATCATTAAGGTTAAGCAGAGAACATTTGTATGGGTTACAATAAATAGCAGATATACTTATTAAAATGAAAAGCGCATTTCTTATCTGTGAAATAAGTTTAGAAATGCACTATGCTGATTAGGAGAAGAATGTGCTTAAACAATTCATCATAACGTGCGTCCGATTGTAAAACAATGCTCGCGTGAAGGGCCCTTGGTCGTGTTCCACAATAGAGCGTCCATCCGAGTACTCGATAAGAGCCAGTGATGGTCCTTCCATATTGGTATTATGAATATAGGTTGCCCTAAATCTAAATCTAACTACCTCAATCAGTGATCATGGTTAAAGGCACACCTCGGGCTCCTCTCCAGAGAGGTGAGGATGTAACCGGGACTAGCGCCAGGAGGAAGAAGACCTTTTCCTTGTCATCGCCATCGCACTGTATTGTTGGAAATTACTTGTACATTGTAAGTACAATGTAAATGAGCCAACTATCATTATCTAGGAATTAATATAATAATCTATTATTCCGTTTGCTTTGTTTTGCGCGATTATATAGGAAACAGTAGTTCACATATCTAATCTGCGATCTTATTCAAAGCAGAACACAGACGCATTATGTAGCGTTTAATCCATTCATAGAACCATAAGGTGGATTATCTACAGCAAGTATTGATTATTGTGTGTTAATTTATTAAGTGGATGGAGTAATGTAGATATTCACGTGTCATCATGTATATAGACAGGTATATTTTATTAATGTCTTACTTAGCAGTGTGATTCCGGCAAATACAAATTCTGTGGATACATCTAAAATAGGAAATTGTCATAGTAAATACCAGGATTTTGAGCAGGCAAATGGCTTCAAATATTTTTTAAAGTATCAGAAACACATTTTTATATTTATTTTGGAGTTGTCAAGTAGAATGATATTAATCGGAAATGCATTGCTATTTATAAGTATATTTTACATGTACAAAAATATTGGACAAGAAAAATACAAATATTTGTAATTTTAACATAAAAATGCTAATCCCATTTTTGAAATTTTATTTATGTAAATCAAAGATTCGGATAAAAATTTAAATGAGGTTGCAAAATTAAAAACCTCCCCTATCTGGCAGAGGCTCCCTCAGCCCGAGTGTAATCATTATTTAAATTAATTACAACATCAAATCGTGCTATAACTCAAAATCAGATTGGTTTCCTAATTGGCTCTAATTTGTAATCTAGTTATACCTGGCGATTAAATCCTAATCCCCGCCAAAGGACAGCCGCTGTTAAGGTAAATTAACTGAAAGCCGAAGTGTATGGGGACAATTTAGATGTTTTCGATTTCTTGAGGTTTTATTTTCATGAAAATGAAAAATATAAAGCATGAGCGGTTCCCGATTAAAAAAAAATGTTTGGCATTACTTATGGTCTTGTTTCTAATTTTGTGAGATTCTTTTTCTGTTAAATCATTAATATTCAATTCATTAATGATACATTTTTTTAAGCTAATTCTTACTAAGGCAAATTAAAATTTGCGGTTGTATAATACAAACGTGTGTATAAAGTAAAACACTCACAAGTCACACTGTAAAAGCTCCTGAAAAATGAAACTTCTAAAACAAAAGTATGTTAGTACATTCTCTCAATAACGTGAATTCTAATGCGTATTACAAAGCCACAAACACATCTCCGATACAAGTTTAAACTGTAATTCAAGTAAGAATTAGGTTAAGTCTCAATCCAGGCGGGCGTAGCTGGAATTCTAAGCGCTGGGATCAGGGAGACACACGCTGTAGTTTCCACTATTGCTATTGTATTGCGACTACGAGCGAGGCAACCTGTTGCACTGAACTATTTTATTAGCGCGGCTATGTTGGCTATTCTTTACGGCTCTTTTGTTGGCAGCGTTTGGTCGCACGTTGTGCCCGAGCGCTGTGATTGGCTAGGTTTATAACGCAAACGCCAGGCATATTTTCCATTTGTGCTCCTCTTTGTTCTCTTCGTTCCGCATTCAAATATTTCTTGAGTAGATATTAACTTATGTATGCTTTAAGAGATCATCTTTACTGGCCATCGAGTAAACTATGCTACTAACCGTAAACAAAACAGTCACGATATGATACACATTCTATAATCAAACTATGTTTGCATTCTCTATGTTTATTTGAAAAGAGATTGATTTTCCCTACGTAACTCGATGCTTAACTGAAGCTTACTCGTATTTTCCTCTCAAAGATTAAGAAACAAAAACATTGCTAAAGTGCTTTAACATCGCTTCTATTCTCGTACATCCTTTGACTTTTCGCTTTATTTTTGCAATGAAGTTTCAAATAAATCAAACATAAACCTACAACAAAGGTTTCACAGCAACATCCTGACGTGTTTTTCTTAAGCCATAAAAGTGCATTGTTCCGGCGCCCGCTCTTCCCGTACGTCAAGATTGTCATCCCGATCGACGCCAATGCGGCCTTTGCATAAATTGAAGGCTTGCACAATAACACATCGAGAGAACAAAATCAAAATACTTTAACAAAACCCATTTTTCCCCCTTTGCAATTTCAAATATCAAGCGATTACGAACGTTCCCTTAATTAAATGATTTCGGCGACTTAAATATATGATGAGGGTTCTTACTTTCATGGTAATTGAAATTTTCCAGAAGTATGTGCAAACAAGTTTAGAAATAATGAAATATGGATTTTCCAAGATTCGAGTCTATTGTCTAATACCGATCTCATAGTACAAAATTATTTCGCTGGTTGAAGTAAAAATTATTTCATCACGCAACATGCGTAAAAATTAAAAATAAGTAGTAATTTTTAAGTACAGATCCCGCACTCGTATATAAAGACCACTATCGAAATTACTTTGCTTCTGTAACCTCTATGTTTCATGACTGTAGCCGCAACGCCAGGAACCGGAATTTCCCTCAGGGTTTTCCAACGAAAAAACTAGATCCATACTTCATCTATAATTCAATATTGGCCATTACCTTACCACCAGTATTTACAATGGTAATTTATGTGGCTAATTCACTATGAGAGTTAGTCTCCAGTTTTAAATTTTCGTCCGGAAATGTAGATTCGACGCTTATTTAGTATGCGAGCATGCAGTTGTTATTCCTGTTTGGATTTGGCACGGAAAACGGAGTGGATTACAAATCCATGTGTCTTTATTTTCAGGCCATTTTTGATTTATGATTAAATATGGATTTTGTTGGTGTCGTCCTTTGAAGAAAAAAAAGGAATGGTTATGATTGTTTAAACCTCAGCCGCAACAAGTTTTGATTAAATATTAATGAAATGAAGAGTTGCACGAATTGCTGTTAAATTTTTAAGCAAATAGTATGAAGTTACATGTTGACGTGTGTTTAATAAGCAAAACTAAATCCCAGAGCTCGCGGTAAGTCCGTATAAAAATCTCAATTTTCAGTGGAATTTGTACTAGACAATCTTGTAACTTTATATTAAGTTAGGAAATCGCTTAAAGACTGCGCTCAGACACCGGGTATCGATGCTTTCTTATTTAAGCTAACTTTCCGGACTTAGAATTCAATAAAGCGGGCAACGGAATTTACTTCTCTTTGACTAAATAGCTTAAAAGATTAATTAAGAGAAACTTTTAACGGATCCGGTTAACGTTATAACGTAAACAGTTTAATTTTGGCCGGATAACTTTGTATGCAGAAACGAAATTTAAGAATCGAAGTTTTGAATCTTTATTAGGAATTGCTTCAGTTAAGCGAACGATTCATTAACTTAATTAAAATAGTTCACTTTTCTTTATTAACTCATCCATTTAATATGAACTATGGAAAATTATGATTCTCTATTCTTGAATCACTGCTAGAATTTTAGTCTGTTTTTACTAATACAGATAAATTAAAAATGATGTAAAAAAGGGACTTAAGTATATATTTTTTTAACCTATATTTTACTAATTCTTAAAATGAAATTACGTACAAAATACTTGAGCAAGTAAAAAATATGTTTTTAGTAAACTGAAGTTTAGATATTTGTTTTTTTTTTATATTAAGTATAGCTTTTATTACAAAAACGAGTGGACTGAGTAATTCAGATATGAAATGTGTGCAATCAATGCGGCACCTGAACCGGAGCAAGCAAACGGACCGCGAAACGTCTAGATTAATTTATAGCGAAATTCCTACGCTTTCAGATTATAATCGGAATAGATCATTGATACCTTAGTAATAGACTTGTTGTTTAAAACTGTTTCTAATTAAAAACCATAGTAAGATTTTTCAACAGCTTGCAACTTTCAACATTTTCATATAAAACTACAAAACATATATTCATATTAACAAATAAAAAATAACAAAGATTTTAGCAATTTTTATAACAACATTGACTTTTTCTTACTTTATTTAATTTGAAACATTAAGAAGTGCAGTTATCCCAACGTCTCTTAGGTGCAAATCACATACTGTGTGGATTACTAGGATTATCTTTGTAAGTGCATCGGATTTGCACGCAGCTGCATGCCCTGGGATTGCAGTGTCATCACATTTCAGTGTGCGGAGTACGTGACCCCATCTTCTAGTAATCCTCGGACACCTGCTTTTCAAACCTTCGTTTTGTCGTCATTTGAATCGTCTGATAGAGAATTTCATTTCCCCCGTAATGCGTTTTAATATAGTGTTAATGTTGGCCGTTCTATTTCAATTGATGGTCTGCGTTTTACGGATGCCTCTTCAGCTTGATTGTTGTAGTTTGCTTGTAATTTATCAAGTCAGTAATAAATGTAAAGTCAATGATGTAATTACCACTGCATTATTTTTTGCATGCAGATCTCTCTAGGCAAGCTCGTCGGTTCCGGATATTCACATCCTTTTTATATTATAAAAAAAAAAACACCATAAATCGCAAAAACAATTAGCGAGATGGTATCACGCGACGCATCTCGAACAATTGTCACCTCACCACCGTTGAGTTTCCACCGGCGAAATAATTACAACGGCCGCGGTCACGATCACCGGCCCGTCCCGCATCACGCGATTTATCGTGCCACACAACGTTTTTTCATCCGATGAAAGCCTTTGTAAAAAGCAATAGTTTGCACGGACCAATGAATCGCCGCTTTTTATAAAGCAGATGCTCCATGTTAATTAGCTGTTTAATTTTTCATAGTTTTTCCCGACGCGAGCCGTACATTTCGACTTTTTGCCGGACCAATTAAGTTTCCGAGCAATGGTAATCCGCTATTTCGTTTCACGTCTACTGATCACGTTCCATTACTTGAGTTTTCAGTTTTTTCGCTTTTAATGGGGATTTTTTTTTATTTCTGCAATTTGATATAACGTGACTTTTACGGCACGTTTAAAGACAAGTAACCATGTGCCTAGGATATGCGCAAGTCACTAAGTAAAATGTTTGCATAATATTAACACGACTTTTTAGTAATGCGTTTTCCAGGTACCCTTAAAGCTTGATTTATGCTTGTTCCTGTATTAATTTTACATATATATTTTATGAGTTTGTGAATTTTACATGTTAACTTGAAAACGTTCCCAGCTGTTGTAATTTTCGCTTCATTTCTAAATGCAGTGATAGCATTGCACGACAGAAATCCTAGTAATGATCATCATGAAGTTGACTTTAGAATCTATAAATCTAGTCCCTGATCGGAACTATCTAAGTAGTCTTCTTAAATCCTCGAAAAATAAAGTAGAATCAAAACAATTCCAATCCCAAATCTCTCAATCCCAAAATAACATCTTGCCTCAAAATCAGTAAATGACTATTAGCAAAGTGGCATTTCAATAATTTCAACGTAAACATTGTGGGCATATTTGGTACCTGTTACTAACAGGTCTGAAGAGAATTGTAATCAAAGGGTGAAATGCCTGCTCTACAATATGAGTGACGTGCGGGACTGGTTTAATTAAATAAATACGTTTGATACGTGCCCTATCCATACAATTAACAATTTGGTACCTCGAGCTTGTGGAATAGTTTATGAATTCTGATTTACTGCTTATGTACAAGGAAGTTTGAAATGTAAATTGATAAACGTAAGTGGATTAATTTTAGTAAATAAGGACAGAATTAATTATGATATAAAACATAGGTGCATAATATTTCTTGATTGCAATATAAATTTTTATTAACGTTATTGTTCCCATTATATTAACAAGTCTTGTAACCCAATCTACCACAACTTTCTCCACGATTTATTAATTATTTAGAGAGTTTACTATATTATAAAATATATTTTCTATTAGAAAAGCAATCTCGCCGTACAAGTATTAAATGTCACAGATTATTTATACAGATGAGTTTGAAGGTAAGCACGGGCATTCCTATCGGCGCGGACGATTCGCCGGAAATGACGTAGAAAATTGCTCAGGGCCTCACGTGGACGCAATATCCTAGGAGCACTTTCAATTATGCAGATTATCTCGCGTTTATACGTACAAAATTGCTCCTCTACATATTAATTGTCTCCGCCTATAAGGTGGCCTAGTTCTGGTACATTTCTTTCAAATTATATTTTCTTGTAGCTCCGGCCTGTTTTAAGTTAATCGGTTTTACCTTTTAGGCCTTATGTGAAAACCTCGTATGACCATTAGTCAGAATTTTTCATTATTTTTAACTATGGGAAATGACAACTAAAATATCTTAGGGCCTCGCGTGACCTCTTACAATTATGTAGATTATCTCGTTTAAACACATTTTATACATGCCAAGTTACTTTTCGCCATATTAACTGTCTCTGCCTATAAGACTGCTTAGTTCTGGTACATTCTTTGAAATTATACGAGTATTTTCTTGTAGTTCCGAACTTATTTTTTATTAAATCGGTTGTAGCTTTTAGATCTTATGTGTATACCTCGTATGATGGTTAGTGGTTTTTTCATTATTTTATTAAATTACGTAAAAACTAATTAATAATTGTAATTAGAAGTAATAACAATTTTATTAAAGCTCTAAGTATTGCCATCAGGATACGATGACAAAAAAGAGTTGATATATTTTTTTATTACTTATTCACTAGTCTATTCACTTGATTGACCTATTCGTTAACTGGGCGATGCATTGTGATTGTGACTCCTACTGACATTTTGATATTGACACTTTTGAAAAAATGGGCAACCTTTGGAGATCAAAGGACGCGTGACATTCAAATCGCGAAAAATATTTTAATTTCGAAAAAATATTTTCGAAAAATTACAAAGCTGCTTGTATTAATATTTATCCAACGTGGAACTTATTTCTTATATGGAAAAGATAACTTCTATAAATGTACCCTAACAAGGGGTAAAAGTTTTAATGCTGATTTTATTGTGAGGAAAGTAAACGCAGAATTGGTATTTGGTGAAAAGAAAAGCTGAATAAATCCACTCTTTGTACAGTGCAGCGCTTTGTTATCTGCGTAGTTTTTATGAATAAACAAATGTTAAGTAACATCAGAGTTGATTACTTTCCTTTAAATACCGTATTCAGCGACACGTGTTCATAAGATGTGAGCGTACATACGTGAACTCGGGCAATCTGCATAATGACTGGGGGTTATTGTGCGCATCGGACAACTCCGCAATTTGCCGGCTCAATCGCTACGGGACCGAGCTGCAGTGAGGCACATTGATTCCTCTACGTTTATTTTTAGTTCAATTGTTACTTGTTATAGTTTAATAATGTTATTTTCCAAACTATGTTCATTTTAAAATGGATTGGGCATTTTATAACAAATAAGCCTGTCCTCGGTCTATTTGCTTAAAATGAACTTAAAAAAGGTCGAAAAGAAAATTTCAGAAATAAGTATTATTACACGCAATGATGCTTATTTTAGTCATAAAATAATTAAAATTTAATAAAAATAAGAAAATCTGAGAGTAAAACTGAAAACGCCTGTAACTGTAACATTTTTGTCATATTGACACCGTAATTTTTGGATTTATAACATATAATTACTAGGCATCAATTAGTAAACTGGTAGTCTTGAATTACGCAGCAATTAACGCTTATATCCAACAATATTAACAATCCATTTGCCGGATCGAAACTATCCCAATCACCGATTGATATGTCTGATTGCGGGCTTCGTAGATCAAGTCCTTCCCTACTCCCTGTTCCCTCATCTTACAAAATAAAAGTACAACAGAGTTATCTCTACAATGTGTATTGACTTAAATAATAATCAAAAACCAATACAAATCACAAAGTACCGTTCAAAATGTAATAGAAACCACCGTTAAATAAAGGAGTAAACCTCTAGTGGTTTGAAGAAAGGACGCGGGAGAGGTTTGGCGCAACTAAAACAATCCATTGTTGCATGTACCAAAATATTATGCTGTTGCCTTTTATTTTTTAAGATCGCAAATCAGTTAGGCTTCTAAGACAAACCATCGAAACAAGGTACAGTCAAATCGACCAGAAAATGGCAATCGAGATAAACAGGAGAATTCTATCTTGTTGTTGTTCTTAAGCCTTTTCAGTGAGGAATCTTTGCAAAGAAATTAGCTGCTCGACCCAAGTAGGTACTTATAAAACGTATCGTTTATTGTTAACAACGACTGTAAACAAAGTAATCGAACAAGAGTTTTTTTCATATTTATTTCTTTTCATACATGCATACTTAAAGTAACGCCTTTTTATCGTAGGAAATAATTACTTTATTACATCTTTCCATTTATCAAGATTCTTTCTTCTTTAGCTTTTTTCATTCATCACTCTTTTCATACAAGTTTGTCAGTTCAAGGTACGCTTGACCTGACCTGTTTACTTTTTAATTTGCAATTTTTCCCCTCCCTACGTGTTATTTGACAGATTTGTCCGCGAACCCGACACCAATTTTATTGACCGGTTATTATTTTATTTTATGGACATCCACTCTTATTTCATGGGTCCTAAGACTTGAGTTACGGTTTTTGTCGCCAGATTATTGCAGAAAATCTTCACCGATCGACGTTATTATTGAATCGAATTCGGTTTAGATATGGCTTATGGGATTCTCGTAAACGTTATGTTATATGACTTTTATTTTTGTGCCAAATTTTTAATATATTGTATTGTAGTTCTTGCTAACCGTACTAGGAAAACTCTTATGTAAAAGTTATTAAAAAGGTAATTTTTCACTAGTTACCAGACAAAGTAGTGGGTGTATTTTATGATAAATTAACATTATTTATAATTTTTCACATGTTGCGTGTCCTTGTTCATGTAAGATTTTGATACAGAGTTGGATAAATTTCCAGCGCATCAGTCATAGCACACGAAACACCAACTCTCACTAAAACACAGTATTAATGCAATAATAAATTACTAAAAAGACCGAGCAAACGGTGCAAGGCGCACCTCACAAACCGTTCACCGATATTGGATTGTAAAAAAATAAAATAAAAACTGAAGTAGTGTCTCGTAGTGTTTCCGATCAAAGAAAATTACGCTAGGCGTGGACAGCGCTGGTCTTTTCCCTCCAGAGCTCTATAAAATCCCTTTCCTCGCAACATATCGTCTTTTCTCCCCAAATTGCGGCTGTCCCGGTGCGGCAGACACGTCCAGGTAATAACGCAATAAACCACTGAGAGCTTCTCCCTGGAAAAGCGATCGAGTTTTCCTTCAACCTTTCGAAAACTAGTTGTCCCCCGAGTTGGTGGCATTGAAAAGAGATCTTATTTCATGTGTTCTTGGGTTTAATTTAGATCTGGAGTGAGCGCCGTGCGATCGGTCAGGCGCGCTGACCGCGCGGCGTTTTTCGCGGTGCGCTCGCCGGCTACCGCCATCACTTTGTGTAATTGAAAACTCGATGTGCACTTGCTCAGAACGCCCGTTTATAAATAAATCTCTTATGGTCTCCGATCTAATCTCTGTTGGTACACAGATGTGTAAATAATATTAGTCGAACAGTGATTTTACGGCACAGGAAGTGGCAAACAACCGTGGACAATTTATAAAATTGAGCTTTTGTAACCCTTGCGAGTGGAGAGAAAATGAACCATGAGTATTACACAGAAGACATACGAGTATAAAAGTAAAAAGTCACCCATTTTAAGAATCTATATCTAATCTGTAAGAACAGATTTTCATTTCTAGTTTTTTTTATATTTCTTTTGTTCTTATTTCTTAATCTCATACTAAAGCTATTCAGTTTACGATACACAAAATTATCTACTCTGAAATATATTGATACTCGTATGTAGCAAAATTATCATGCTTATCGTCGAATGTTACAAAATACAATTTCAGTTACTACTGTCAAAGCAGATCATCCGCAAACCTTAATTAATTTCGTGGAAAGATTAAACCGGTAATCTTTGCCTACCAATTATAATTGGTTTACCGATTGTTATTAGGGGTTAGAAAATTGTTTGAAATATATTAATTACGTTGAAATTTCAGCCCAGCATTGTTAGGGGTTGATGTGCAAATGTGAACGCAATTGTTATAACACAGACTGTGATTTTTTTTTCATGTATTGTGGTTTGTCTCTCTGCACATAGCTTATAGTCTTTTTTAGTGAAATTTTAATGTAGCGTAAATATTTACCTAAGTTTTTACGGCCACGCCGACCTGCCTTGAGATTTCGTGTCCGATAATCATTAACAGATGTAATTCCAGTCCAGATCCTCTGTTGGAAATCACACGGAAACTGTTATAGGTACCTTCGCATGACAGAACTGCAGTTATTATCTGTAATAAATTGAATGAACTTAGGATAATTCCAACTCCACACTATACATAGTTAAAATAACTCAATACTTTATGAGATTACAATTGAAGTAAATTCGATCTAATTTAATATTCTAGTTGTATCGCAGTTTCCCCGAACTGTAAAATTTCTTTACGGCTTCAGTCAGGGCTAGACGTGTGCTAGTATATAGCTAGGTGTATACCCAGCCTTTCTCCACAAAACAAATCCTTAGACTGCGGACGTGTGGTTTGTTTTACTTTTCGCTCCTGGCTTAGACCATTAAGTAATCCGGGAACACGGCGGCTAATGCATGTCTGAGAACATGTGTATTATTGAGATAGGTGTGATCGTTTTCATATGTTGAGAAAATATTTCATGTTATCTTTACTACTCTATTTATTGAAATATCGGTTACCCCGCAAGCGATACAGACGTGATTATGTGTATGTGTGTAGAAAGTTTAAGAATAATTTAGTTGTGACAATTATGTATTATTTAGAAATAATGAGTTATTTGTTTAATGTTTCTTATTACTAGTAAAATTTTTATAGGTATGTTACTAAAATTTTCACATCTGTGACCGATAAACATGTGAAAATTATGATATACAAAGAGAGCTTTGTACATAGCACATAGAGATCTGCTGGGACTGAAAAAGTGCCTATGGTTATGTCATCACCTCATTATTTTGGTTTTACACTAAAACGTTGTAATTAATATTTAAAAAATATGTTAAAGAGTGTTTTTATTTACTACTTAACAAACACTTTCCAACCACTCTTTCTAAACTTCACAAGTATGAGCAATGAATTTCCCCAAACCAAGTTGATCGGACGCGTCACGAAACGCGCCAAAAGCGGATTTTAATTAAGCACGCCCCTTTGTCAACTGTTCCTTTTAATTTTGATGAATAAAGAAAATTATTTATTTGGCGTTAGCGAGCCGTGATTTATTCGGTAAGTTACGACGCCCATAATGCATTGCCGGCCCTAGGGAAATGTTTCTTTCATAATTCTTAGAGTTTAACGCTTACATCCAAACTCATTGGCCGATAATGATAAGAAAAGTGGGACTTTATTAGTTTAATTTAATTAAGAATATAGGTATTTTTTTGTTTTGCAATTTTAATTAATAATTGTGTTTGTATTTTTCAGGTAAGGATAAGATTGTGTCTTCAGTTTGTAAGTGTAATATTTCCATCTTACCCAACTGTATGTACCTAATATACAAAACATATTAGATTTACATTAGTTCTTTGTAGTTTTTTGAAAAATTTGTTACTTTAGAAACCGATATAGTATCAATAACCATATTTGAAACTTTCAGAATTCAGTTACAACTTACATTGAAACGTACGCACGTTGTAAATCTTTTAATCTCTTTACAATGGTCCGACGTCATAAATTTGACATCTGTGACTTTTTTATTACGATATTCGAAAACGTAGCCCTCCCTACGGTATGATAAAATCGTGTTTTATGGACGCGGGGCCGTCAGTTCATTATTTTATTTTGTATATCTATATATATCGATTTCATTCACATTACCCATACTATGTACGAGTTTGTATGTTTATACGAGTATAGGACATCACGGTTTTGTAGACCTCAATACATAGGAATGGAAAAGTGGAACCCTGCCTTCTGACCTCCAAAACCAGGATTTGACAAAAAAACCTCAATCAGCTTGGATCAAACTTACATAATCAGTTGTTTGATATGTGCAGTGCTTTTCCTATATTTTCCCGATAAATTATATTAGTTATTATTAAAAAAAAGTAATTCAGAAAAAGAGTCATTGATATATAGCCGCAGTGGGATTCGGAGCGGGATAAAACCTAGCGAGTTGAAAACGTACACCGCGTCCACCGACGTTTTATCATTAGTAGGAAATAGAAGGGATAATATTTTATTTACCTATTTATATACCGCTTGAATTTTAATGATATGTAATGATAAATGACTGAATGACTCTTATTTGATGGGTTAGTAATCTGTCATTTACTTTTAGTCTCACTTCCAACACTGACGCGACTGGTTTGGCGTGGCATTTGACTTTGTGACTGTTGGATTTGTTTGCCCCGTAAAAGAAAATATTTGTCTACTCAATAATGGGTAGGGACGTGATACGTATATGTATTTGTAACTGGGATCTAGGCTAGTATCGGAACTATCTTTTCACTTTCTCTTTTTTATCAATCGTCGTCGTATGATTCCAGGAAAGGAAGCCATTGAAGCATCATAATATTCCGTATTCCTAAATCCCCCGTCGGTATCTCTGAGAAATGAAGATAAAATGGAAAGAAAAAATACAAACATTTACATTCTTTGCGATCATGTCGATTTCTAAAAAGCAATAACCGTGAAATTTTGCCTGGTTTTGACTTAATGAATGGTAGACTGGTTAGGTTACTAAACAATATCTAAAGGTACATATGTATATATTTTTTTAATATGCTATTTTCTATTAATATGCTCAATCTTGACTTGCCAATAACAGAAATCTGTTATTTCATTAGGCTATCAAAAATATCAATTTCCATTATGTAAAAGAGTAAGTTACTCCGTCATCCTGTTACATCCGTTTTAGTCCCGGTCCTCTTCACTCTGGAGTATGCCCAGGGTATGCCATTCTGGATTAGGTGAGTCAGGTTTAAACACGAAGCTCCTCCCATCTGACTTCCACAATATTTGCAGGTAAACCAAACCAGTATTGAATCAATAATGTTTAGATCGAGTGACCTAAATGTGCAGGTTTTCTCATGATGTTTTCCCTCACTGACATAATCGGTTAGTATTCAAACTCATATGCATAACTTCGGTAAATTGTACATAAACAATTTCCTTAAAATATAATAAATAAAACGTTGCATCCAGTATTGTGTACTGCGAGGAACGGAACGCAAACGAATCGATCTCAGAGTTAACAAAAGCAAGGGAAAAATGCAGACGTGCCATGAATAAGTAATTCCTCTTAAACGCTGTTGTTAAATAAACATCAGATATTTTAAATGTACAAAAATATGTTGAATGGACAATGTGCTAAGGTTACATTGTGATTTCAATACATTTTCCTCCGCAAGTGGCCCTATTTATGCGAGCGATGCCGGTCCTCCGATGAATAGATAATATCCATCTGGCTAACTGAGGCTGCCGTGAGTCGGCGAATCTCCGCGTCATAAATATAAAGTGAAAATGATAAAACGAAATAATACCCATCAACCACTTTTGCCATCTATGTCTACGGATTTATTTATCTAAGGTTAATGGTGTTTGGCCCTCGGCTATTGGAGTTTATGTTTACTTAACGATGCGGATTGCAACGCCGATTCTGGAATGCAATATGAGGGTATTTATTTGTATGGACGTGGTTAAGTTTAATACCAATAATACTTTTCGGGCCATGAATATTTTATTGTCCAACAATCAAATTGATGTCCAATAGTATCCCGAACATTTGAAAGTTATCTCGCTGAGCCCTAAATTATACTTTCGGAGTTCGCGAAGTTTTGCTTTCTGTTTTAGAGTAATTAATTAATTTTTGACAATTGTTCCTTAAGTACCCGTTTCTGTTTCTCGTAAAACAAACCATAGCTCACGGTTTTGCTCGCATAGCCTAAGCATATTTTTGTAACAAAGTTGTACCACAAATCCATAGTAATGTTTTAAATGTGAAAGTTTGTTTCTTCGTCTTTCACATAGAAACCCATAAAAGATCACTTTAAAATGAAACATACACATACAAAGAATGACATACTTTAGACAAAAAAGCTAGAAAGACATTAATTTGGCATACACAAACTTTGATACAATATTATTTTATTTAATTCCTCTTTATGAGCTTAATTATCATAATTTAAGCACTAATAATCTTCATACGACTTTAAAATCTAATCTAAGTACACAAGTTACAAACTCTCTTTGAACACTACCATCTTCTACTTAATTGTGAGTAGTAACGGTACACTTAAATAAATAACATGTTCAAGAGTACGAAAGCTAGTTAGGTGCGTTAACGTCAGTAATAAAATTTCATTCCGCGACCATTATTCCAACATTAGTTACTCGGAACTTCACCTTAACAAAAATTCACTCGCTGTTATTGCGACAGTCTCTAATACTGATTTTCTTTCTCACCCAACTCCATTTTTATGCTCATCCTGGAACTTTTGCAATCCACTTATATCAGCCGTGAAGCGCTAAGCAAATACAAAAAGTTTTCCATGTTTAATCTACACGCTTTAAGGATATTCATTGAAATTTCTCGAAGTCGCTTTAAATAATCCGCTCAGAAGTTCTTTTATAAGACGAATGTATTTTTTGTCACTCGTTTTAATTCCGCACCTTCGTGTTTTCTCACTTATCGAATGATTTTCTTGAACCATTCAGGATTAAAAGTTGCCTTCTCGTGGAGGTAACAGTGTTTTTTTAGTATTCTAAACTAGCGTTCCACACTTTCTCCGTTTGGATGTTAGATATTTTATATTTCTCTCAGTTTATACTTTAGTTACTACACTACTTAAACGGCAGCATTCATCAATGATTTTCAAGAATTTTTAATCAATTCATAAAACTAGCAATATAAGTATTTATTCATTGTACTGTGTATAAATGCAAGAAGAATGTTGTTATTATTGCACTTAAACTATACAGAATCGGAATTAATGTCTTATTTTTTTAAATGGCGTAGTGTTTTGCGTTTAGTTTATACTTATAGTAATATAAGAATGAAAAAAATATTTTCTTATTGTTTGTAACGAATTAATTTTTCGATCGACAGATAAAACTTAGTAAAAACATTTGTTGCTATTTCTGGAAATTCGCACGGGACCGATGCCTCGTGCTACCTAGACTCAATAATTTAAAAATAACAATAGCACCGCTTACAGCATTCAGAAAATGTTTGTAACCTCAGTACGTCGTACCTTAGGTGCATAAATTACATACTGCGTACGCCGTACTTGTGAAATTGGGCGTGCTTCTTTTCGGAATTTTGATAAATAGCTGAGTGAAATAATTTCAGTCGTATAACGATTCTCCCATGAGAGCGCGCATAAAATAACCATACTTACAGGAATGGCAGCTGATACAAAAGCTAGCCATTTTAGTAAAGACGTTTCTTTGTAAGTACTTTATGAAATTTCAGCCAAAGTCGGTTAAAATTTTTAAGTTCTTGTCTTAATTTATTAAAGTAATTATATGACTGTTTGCATAACTTTATTATTTCTAATTAGAGAATGGTTCATCATTGTATCCGACTTCATCTTCGTATACATTGATATTATAATGTCAGGATAACATTTATGATATCAGTCAGAAGAAAACGAATTTGATTTGTGTCGATAACATTCGATCATATTGATCTACGTCTTAAATATTTTGTGACACTGGGAATTCTTATCTCACAAACGCAGCACTTTGATTATGAAGGAACGGAATATTTAAAGAAGCTTTTGTGTTCCCGACGCATGTGCAAAATTTATGTATGAAATATGAGTGAGTATTACAATGTGAATCCCTTTATGTCTGTTACTATTTTCTTGTATTGTTCTGTTTTATGCCCAGCTGAGATCATATTCTCAGTTATTGCTGTAGATACCGAACTTGGTCATGAAGATACAATGTTTTGTATCTGGATGTTAATTTTGTAATTAAACATGATTATATAGTTCATCTAAGAGTGTGTATATTGTTTAGTTCATCGGCATTAAATTAATTAATATTTAAAACACGGGCGGAGCAGCGGACGAATTCTAGTTGTATAACTAGTCCACAGATAAACAAATAAATCTTCATGTTACCTATATGTATCTCTGGATAAAATGGAGAAATTTTGTGTTTGTTTAAAATGAGAACAACTCTTTATTAAAACTAATTAACATAATAATATCGATAATAGTCGATGATAACGGGCTAACTCAATTAAAACTTCCGAAATTCAATTAAAACATTCATTGCGTATTAATTTTCTTCTTCATTTCAGGCTTCATGTTTTTAACCATTCAAATCTTTTGTATATTTATTTATTTAAACTTAATTTGGAATATACAGGTGTATATCAATGGGTGGCGGTAATGCCACCAATCTTCTAGTCAACCATTCCCTCTTTATTTTGTTTAGTTGTTTTTGTTTTTTAATTGAATTATTATAATGATGATATTAGTTAAAACACCACACAATATAATACTGCAAGTCCATTGGAATTCAATACGCGGGAAAAGTCGCTGGAAAAACAAAGTGTGTATGTTTGTTACGTATTCTAAATCTGTTGAACACTTTACAATTATATTGCATATTCATCAGTATAACACACGGGCACAACAAAACGCGAACGATATTGCAGGCGGAAGGTTACCTAGTCATAATAATAAATTCATAATAGCATTGTAGACATTGTTGTTAACAAAACACTATCTTTTATATCAACTTCGCAGTAGTATGAAAAATTTACGATTAGGGTTTTCGATTTTATAGTATTCTTTCTCACTAATACAATCTTGTTCGAGCATAGATGTTGTAACCATAAAGTTTATCGGCTTTACTACATTTGGGGAATTGAACGGGCGTCCTAAATATACGATTTTGTTTTTGAAATACTACACTGAATGGACTCTTTTGTAGCCGTATTAGATTTAGTTTTATTACAATTCGAAGAAGTAAAGCTTTTGTCAAATCCTTATTGTATACTAAAGCATAAAAGTTGCTTTTGAAAGAAGTGTCAATTTTATATTTAAAGACGTAATTAATATTTTTTATGCACTACTAACGCAGTCGTACACTTAAAATTCTGTTTGGTAGGATATAAAGTAGGTACTTATCCAGAATCTTTAAAAACCATATTTACAAAACGTTTAAGAAGACACATACGATAAGACGTTTCGAAAATTATAATTTATTTCAATAATTATTGTTTGATATTTCTGTGCTATTCCAAACATAAGCCAATCTCCTTGCAAACACTTAAAAACGTTTACCTATGCAGTTAAACGTCAATTAAAGGTACATGTCGAGCCGTTAGGCGGGGTATGCACGTGCCAACGTTCATTAGTGGACAGATGCGATGCGCCTGCAATCGGAATCTAATCTCACCGCTCGCCTCCGAACAATGTTACACGACAGCGTGTAATTGACAGCTGTTTCGAATACTCGCTGGCCAATGGTCGCACAGCCTGCGCTAGCCCTTATCTCGAAGAAAATTGAAACAGGAGATAAATAAATCTAAACACCTAACAGTGACAACAGGTACCGAAAGTATTCCTTACCAAATTAAAAATACACCTATAAAGTACCTAAGTAAGCAAATACCAATATATCATAATTTCAAGTAAGTGAATACCATAAATATATACATATGTACGTACCTACCTTCTAATCCCTTCATCAATTGAATTCAGTTGGCAACGTAAACCTAAAAGTACCTATATATTTATTTCATTAACAGGTAAAAAATTTTAACCACCTATCAATTTAAACAATTCACAAAACGCTTTTCCGACTGAATAAAAATAACGTATTCCGACCTAGGGGTACGAAACGTCAGCGACACGTACCGCGTCGCAAAACGGGATCGCTCCGTGAAATTTGTCGTTTGACACCTCCGCTTCAGTGGCCCGGCGAGCGCACAGCGTTTCCGCTGCGATTATGCGACGTGCGAGCGACGACGCCATGTGGAAACGGGCTTAGGAAACGAGAATGTTATTACAGTAAATAACACCAGTGTAAATCGGCACTGAAATTTCTCAACTCTGTTAAGAATAAATTTTTCGATTAGTAAATAATTCATAGGTTCTCAATTTAGTATGTTGTGGATTTATTGTTCAAAAATTGCTTTAATTTGAAACTTTTAATTCTGGAAATAAGTAAATGATATTTAAGAATAATAGAAAATGTCCATTTAAAAAGAACTTTTTAAAGATTTCGTAATAAATAGGTATATATAACTGGCCGTATAGAAAGTATTTTTTTTTGCTGAACTGAGAACAAAACCAAAACGCAACTGTCAATTGTTTAATTTTGCGGGTAAACGTTTTATCAAAAATTTGTTGCGTCACTCGCTCTATCCTATCAACTTGTCTATTTCTATTATGTTTCAATAAACTGATCTACTTACAATATATTCTCAGTGCTATAAATTATTTCCACTTATTTCTTTAAATTTACTAAGTAGTGTTTGACAAAATGGTGTTCAGTTTGCGCGAAATGTTAAGTCGATTGCGGTATATCCATGATGAAAGGGATTGCATTCATGATCACGACCAGGTATGTTCTTTGACCTTTTGTTCATTTAAGTTATTGATGGATGTTACTAATCAAGACACTATTATCACTTTTTCATTGTGCTTCTTTTGTGTGCGATGGTATAAGTACGATACAAAGTGATCACAATACTAGGTTAAAACGAAAATATGCCTTGTAATTAATCTATTCCACAATGTTTTGGAATATAGGCATATAAAATTTGCATGTAACGTTAGTAATTTTTCGTACTTTTTTTTCTTTTACCGCTGTTGCGTATAACTATTAACAATTTTCGAAGAAACTGGTATACACGTCAATCATCAATTTGGCGCCATTACATTTCAATTAATGTTTACAATACAGCACAATTGTCATTAATCTAACAATCAAGGGTTATCAATCAGGCTGTTAGAAACTTAATAAATAGATTATCATGCCTTTGGTAGGATAATTGTCAGGTTTTGTTTGTCTGCGATCAATTATTTAGATTAAAGTGAAATATCTTCGACTTAGAAATTATTTTCCGTTACATTTCTAATAAGAGTAGAATTTTTTTGAATATAATGTAGTCAGCTATATTTTGTTTCGGATTTCAAACCAATGATGATTGTTGATGATCTGCATCAAAATGATATTTTTTTTATAAAATACCAAAGTAATGTATTTCGAAATCTCATACTTACGCGTTTAAATACTAATCTTAATCTTAATTTTAATCATAATTTATTATTAACCTAATATTATATATAATTTCTTAGGGTTGTATGATACCTTACATTTATAACATCTCTTAAAACTGCTTAATCAATCAAAATAATCAACTACATGTAGCAGACACGGCTTTGTCCTGCATTAATTATACAACAGAAGATACCTTTACATTATCCAATTATCCACTAACTCAAACTATTTCTAAGTAACTGTCTGTGTCTTATAAGGAAAACTTATGGTGCATTCGACTTGTCACGGTGCGAACATTAATCACTGAATTGTTACGTTCGGAGCACCTGAGAGGGCAATGTTCCTAACAATAATAAGCCGCCTTTCACACCCCTCGGAAACAATATTTTTAAGAATTATGCAACCTGTTTTTGTACTTTGTGATAACAAACGACCGGATTATTTTTTACATATTACAGATAATTACAGGTATACATACATTTAGTCACGACTATATCCCTTGCGGGGCAGACAAAGCCAACAGTTTTAAAAAGACTGATACACTACGTTCAGCTTTTTGGCTTGAAGATAGAATTGAAATTTAATAAGTGACAGTTTGCTAGCGGTTGCTAGCCGATCGCCTAAAAAATTATCCCAAGTTTACAAGTATATCCGTTAGTCGCCTTCTACGAAGCCCATGGGAAAGAGAAGAAGTGGTCCTATTCTTTTTGTTATTGGTGCCGGGAACCCCACGGCACTGTTATTTGTTTTTATTGGAAAGCATATTTTGTTCAGAAGTAAACTGAGAGATCTCATCTTGCTAGTTCTCGTTTTTGCATTGTTTCACATTGTGTGTGAACAGAGGCTCAACTTAATACTTTTGTCGAGGGCCCACAAACTTATGTCTTTACTACGAGTCATGCTATTATGTTTAGTTGATTGTTAAGATATTTTTCCTACTTATTATACTTCGTGTAATTATACTGTATCTTACTTACGCATAAGAAACTTATATAATAGTTTGGGAGTTGAAGAAATGAGCCTTTTAATATTGTAATTAAGTCTTATTTATAGAATACTGTTTTATATCTTTCTGTATGCACATTTCTGTTTTCAATAAAACTCTCAATCGAGAAATGTATGTGAGATATCTCAGACAACTCTTAATTTAAACTTTTACTACATTATAATTATTCCAAAATATAGGTATATTACACAAACATAACACTTGAAAACAATATGATATGAATCGCCTCCTTTAAAATTTAAAGTAGCACCCGGGACGTTAAGCCATTCTCCTCACCTTTACGATTCCCCATAACCGTATGTATACAGTATAAACAACAATGTTAACTATTTTTATACCCAGACTGTTTTGCAATCGCGCAGTACAAACTGCAGCTTTGGTCTAATAAAAAAAGTCATCGCAAACATAAATCAAATGGCTGGGTACCCGGAAATTGATACCGGTCGTACCCGGGTGTCCTCTCTTTCTATCCTGACATAAATTTGCTCAATGTATATGCTTGTATTTATCCGCCTGCCGTAGGGTTAAAGGGTTGTTTTTTGTCAATGTGTGGACTAGGGAGCCATATAGTAAATAAATCAATGTTGTATTTTGACATGTATCGCCAGTGCTGAATTCACAACTGAAGTTCTTTTGTTGTGTTTTTCTGAGGTATAGTTACACACATTCGGAAACTCTGTCCTTCTGAATGTGGCACTGTGCTTATCGAGTGCTTTTGACATGCGAAAAATATTCTCATCAGTCTTTCTTATCGGCATGTTTGTAAATCATCTATGTAAAAGCAACTGAAAGAATTTGGAAGAAATGTCATAGTAATAATGTTCAAGATATAAATACGTCACAATAACATTTATACGGAAGCGTAATTAATTAATTTTAATGGTTATTAATTACTTTATAATATAAAGTAAGCAATTAGAATAAAGAGCCTGCAGACATAATTTACAATAATTGAAAACGATTTAATATTGTCGTTAAATTCATTTTGCTCAACCGCGCTAATCGCGGCATCGACCAATTTAAAATTTTACAAAATGTACTTCGACCATCAAATGTTTTATGAAAATTCACGGCAGCATGAAGGAGTTGTCGTAAAAACTTTTCCCACCCTTACTGTAAATACACGTGCACTTTAACATTCTTTTAAACTTCCTAAACTTTTCAATAAGCTGCGGAGTTTGAACACTTTAATGGCTTAGTCAATCTCTCGTCCATATAATTTGCAAGTATGCAACCCACAGTTTGAAATTTATAGTATCCTATTGTGTCTGATCGATTGAAAGTTAACATTAGTGGCAATAGTTTCAGTTACATAAAAATTTATTTACAGGTAGGTAATAAACAAGGTTCATTTACCTTTATCTCCTTGAAAATTAACGTCGTGTTAAGTTCGGCTCGATAAAACCCCGATGGGTTAACACATAAAATCCAGCGACTTGGTATTTCCCGGTAGTTTCAAGCTATCCGCCGTTCCTCTATTTCTTGGACTTAAGTTTATTTGAGTTAGTATCTCGTAACACAAGTTTCGAACTTACTTCGAGGCTAACTCAATCAGTGTAATTTGTCCCAAAAATAAATAAATAAAATAAAATAAAAATAATTTCTTAGCTTACGACGAAGACGCTTTCGGTTTTATATTTCGATCACATATGCACAGAATCATCAGTTTTCTGGTACCTATGTGATTCATACCTTTTTTAAATATTATCGAAAAATTTAAATATGTCAGTAGATAGTTCTAAATTTTAAAAAATAACACAAGTATGCTCGTGCCTTCGCTCCCGTTAAATGAAAACTTCTGTTAAATATAGATAGAACTCGATCATCACTGATGCCAAGAGGATGATGAATTAGTATAGATTGTAATTGAGGTGAAAATAAATACACAATTCGTCCATATTATACAAAGGTTCTGAAGTATTTTTAAAAAATAAGCGAGAATTCTTTACCGTTTCATTGAGTCTTTGCTATTTCTTAATGCCCCCAAAGAAAAGTTGTTCAGCATAAATACGTCCTTTAAATAAAACTTAGACATTAAAAAAAGACTTTTTAGTGTTTTTTTTAATTAAAACAACTATGGAAATCTCAGGGGTTATTCCATTCCATTAGCTAACCCTTAATGTAGGTAATCCTTAGCATTAGCTCTACACGTAGGTAGGATCAACAGCATATCAACCTACCTTAATTCACTGCAAATTCGCCTCTGTTACCGCGTCATAGAATTACATGCGGGTTAACTGGATATGCGGTTGACTGTACTCGTATTTGTGTGGATACAAATCCTCGCCATCCCAGCTTTGCTACATTCCGCATGTTCAGTAGTTACGGCTCTAGTAATTGGTATTTAGTGCACTGGACGCGCCTAGACGGAAATTAAAAATGATTGTATTGCGTCTCGCGTGAACAACTCGGATTTTTTCGCAGCTCGTATCAATTTTATGCAACGAAATTATACCTTGTACTCCTACCTAAACTTGCGTGAAAAATTTTGCACTTCAGTACATAGTCAAAATATTATAATTAATAGCAGGTGTTTTAATTTTTAGTTATAATTTCAGTGATCACCTATTAATAATAGACTAGCCGAATAAAATTAAAGTCAGATTTGTGCAAAATTGACGACATTTACAATTGACACCGTTGTAATTGCTATGTTAATATTTACAGTTACTGAAAATTTGAACACGCGAATTGCACTTTTCCACCAATTAATGTTTTGAGTTAAAAACGGCCAACAAAGGTTTTGTCATCGTTGTAATAAACGGGTAAATGTTTACTCGACACATCGGTTGTTGTGTGCATCAATTAAAAATATATTACTTGTTGGGCAGAGTTCCGCGCGCTCGCTACGCTGGGCCGCTCTCGCTGCAATGGATTGCTCCGCTTTTTTATCTCTTTATTTTATAGTCTAAGATCCCACGACAATATTTGTATATCAATTTATTTCCTTTTTTAATTCATTGTCAATCTCTTTATTTTCCCATCTTCTTTCGTCGTCTTTCGAGAGATCTCGCTTTTCAGGCAGTGAAATTCTTTAATTTCATTGAATCGCTGTTACTAATTTTGTTTTGTTGTTCAGGGCTAATATGAAAATGTTTTAACGCGAATAAAAAAATGAAAATTGTTTCCGGATGACAGAAAAAATATAAATAGAATGTAAAAAAATATTGAACTAGCCGAAAACGATGGAGTATCTGCTCAGGAAGCCAATTTTGCCACAATAAATGAAAATTATGTACTATTTAAAAAAAGGTAGACGTAGAAAATCAGGCCCTTGACTATTATTTGCAGCGACTGTTAGGGCTGCATCCTCTTTAAATTAATCTGGTTCGCAGTGCCTACTGTTCCTGTTGAATGCTTAATTGAAAAAGCGGATTACTGAATTACACATTTATTTACATTCGGTTATGTATTTTTTTTTTCAACGCCCGAAATCTTATTCAATGAAAATAAAAAAGTTTTTTAAATCTATAAAGTTTTTCAAATCTGAAAATCACGACTTAATTTTATTAAAATTTTATTGTCATTAAAATGTTCAAATGTATTCGATGAATTAAATTCATACCTGTTACTATTAAAACGGAAATATAAACATAAAAAATAATGAATTTGTATTCATTTCTCGCTTAGTTCGATGGAAATTTTGTGTAATTTCCATCCCAAAATTTTAGGTACTGTGTATTTTTTTTCTTTCATTCATATTCGTCACGTCGGCGGGTCGCACTGATAATTTTTATTCGCTCAAATGACCATATTTCCACGCGACCGTTTAACTTTCGCTCGGCACATCAGTATTTGCATATCAATGCATCCCGTTTGACATTTTCAAACTGCCCGTTAAACGATAGATCTATCGGCAATTTCATATTCCTAACATTTTATTTTTACACATTTGAATTATTCATCAATTGGAAATCAACTGACCGTTTTGAAATTATTGTTCTGTTAATTCTGTACGGCTTTAGTTGGTGTTTGGACCATTATTTTATCATTTAATAAATATAATTAAATATCATTATTTAAGTAGGTTTTTATCTTATAGTTTTATTATCTTTTTCAATAAAAATGTTTTACAATTAAGAAGTTCTATATATATATTTTGTTTAATTTCAGTGCAAATGGATCTCATTATCGGACTGGCAGAGAATGCCATTAATTTCACCCGTTGCACATTTTACGTGCCTAAAGTTTAAATAAATTTATAAATATTTATTAGTGAAGCAGAGTGAACTAAATTATTACTTATAAACTTAATTAACTCGTTACAAGCAATTAAATCGGTACACACAAAGCGATCGCATCAACCATTAAACAATAAACAGCTGTTAAGCGCTGTCAAAGTTTTTGCAGACCCGACGTGCGATTTATTTCCGACAACAGGCAACCCTGCACCGCTGCTAATGATGTAAAAACCAACTGTATATTTTCATACTATTTCAACAGAAACATTGTATCTAGTTGTTGTTGAAACATGAGTTTAGACCGGTTAGTTAGTTTTTTGAGATGAAACTTGATATGAGAATATAAAAAACGAGCTTTTTGGTATTGAAAGAAAAATAACCATTTATTTTTACTTGGCCTGAGAAGGCGACATTTTAGTAAAATTTAACTTGTGTGTTATAATTTCAATTTATTAGTTTCGGATTATGTAATCGCCTCGAATTTTCGCTAATTCGGACAACAAACGCGCACCAAATCCCTAGTTTACGCCTAATTAACAGATTGCTACCACATTCTTTTCTGTTTACACAAACAACAGTCAAGGTATTGCTCCGTATAAGTAGGATTTTATACATACATACAAACATATAATCACATTTTTCCCGGAGGGGTAGGCAGAGACTACATCTTTCCACTTGCCGCGATTTCTGTAAACTTCTTTCGCTTCATCCACATTCATAACTTTCTTCATGCAAGTTTGGCGGTTTCGAGTACTCTTGACATGACCTTTAGCCAGGACCAACGGCATTTCCAAAGTACGGAGAAGCTTAACACAAGTCTCGAACTTTCTTTGGGGTTCCAATCTATATTTGTACCGTATAATACAAAAAAAATAAGAAAAGAGTTACTAATAACCATCACTTCAATTTCTTCTTCAATTAGCGACGTATGCACTACACATATATCAATAAATATTAAAAAGTGGCATGTAACAGTACCTTAAATATTCTCCACAGTCTCTGCCGGCTTTTAGCTCCAAGTCGCGAGTATGTTTATTTGTACGCTTCTTATAAAAGTTTTCACCTCCCACAGTATTTACCTCGATGCCGCGGGGAATTTGTTCCCTTGCCGAGTCTGCGAGACACACAGATATATCATTAATTCTCATGTTTCTGGTGATACATTTTGTGTTATTAAGTGCGCAAACAAATAACACGATGTTTTTTTAAGAACGTAGTGATTTGTAATTTGTAATATTTGCATAACAACATTTATGTTGTTATGCAAATATATGCATGCACAAAAATTTTAGTTTTACCAACTTCCGTTCTTTTGCTTGTTTTGTCAAGTCTTTTAATATTTTTAATATCATCATATCTTTTCTTAATCTGAAAAAATAAAATCCAATGTATTTACATTATATTTTTTCTCAGCTTTTTTTATTCGATGTACTTACTACGTACACATGTTCTTCAAAAAAATCCTGTTTAGGCTGCTGTAATAAAATACAATAGTATTATGAAAAATGTTTACTCATTGCTTTGTATTTTTCAATATTGCGTATCCATAAAACGTATCGGCTCAGACGTCTTCCCTATTGAGTACGAACACAATAATATCCGAAGATTTATCCGCAGTCGGCCGCTACACTTGTTTACACGAATTTCACGAAGCGCGGAAATGCAAATTAATTAGGTAACAGAAGAGGTCATGAAATCACCTACGCTTCTTAATCGTCAATAAATCACCATTCTCAAATCCTACAATATAGCTTGTAATGACCCAGATTTTTTACTTAGTTTATGTTTATTAGTTTACACGGTGGTATTGCTGGGGATTTGTCATGCCTACTTAAGAATAAATACGACGGACCTCTTTTTTTTGTACAAAATCTAAAACTTGCTCATTTGTATATTTTAATGCTTATTTAATTTACTAAGTCACTAAACACTTAACTTTACAAATAAATCTATTCTGTCCTCACTTTATTTTGTGTAGGAAGGCTGCATATTTTAAACCTACCGCTACCGTTCGCTCGAATATGTTTATCTTGGTCTCATCTCGATATATTTATTGGGGAAAGCCACGATCGGGATCTCTTCTTATTGGTTCCAGCCGAGAGAGTAATCGGTTTTATTCTGTTATTGTTATTGTACTTTATTAAGAAATCACTTACAACTTTAACATTATAATTTCTCAGTCAAATGATAAAACATTAATGAATAATGGTAGAAAAGGAAGGCTTAGACATAATTTGATTAAATTGGGGACGTCCTGCCGCATCAAAAGTTACCTAAACCAGCGACGAGTTTGCCTGAAGAGAGTAATGAATTAGATGAAGCAAAACAACTATTTAGGGATCTTGGCAAGTGTAATGATATAGTCTATTCCAACCCCTCTGGGAAAGAGGTGTAATTGTATATAGGTATGAATGTAATCAGATGGTACAACTCATTCAACATTCATATACTCGCTCATTTATACGAAACTCGTGTGTAATGCAAAATTAATAAAACTAGGTGAGTACACGTGTATATTTTGTACGTGAACTTGTTCTGATGTTAGCTTTTCATCAGCATGTTAATCGTGCAAAAATATTCGCTGGAACAGGGCCTCGCACCTGTCTAGAATTAAATAAAAATAACCTACTGTGTGAGCGGCAAAATGAATGCCATGTGTAATTCGTGTTGAATGTTTGTGGAGCGAAACGTTTAGCATATCAAACCGTCCTATTGCATGTGATTATAGTATACAAACTCGGGAGGCCAATAGGGAATGCGCATATGGTTTTTTTTATTTTAAATTCATCTATAAACTATATATAAACGGGAAAAATACTTGCATAATCTGCCCAAAAAAAATTTGAATTAAATTTACTGCGTATGATTTTTGTAACAGCATTTTTGGTTCGCTCATTTTAGGGAGTTCAGCGCACACTGATTTATTTGAAATTTTTGAAATGATCTTATACATAAGGTATTTAAATTTTATATAAATGTTATAAGAAATAAATTTAAAATGTAAAATATGTAATAAAGGTAATCAGATTTATAAAAAAAAACATGCAAGAATATTTCATTACATATATGTACATTTACTCCATTTCTAAATGACATGCATATTATATTCCTGAACGTCTACGGCGCGTCGCGTGTTATGTGATAGAATCCTCATTATTTTAACTGTTAACTGCTACAAGACGACCATAATAGCCCCTAAAGGTACATAAATGTCCCAATTAGCTAACGAACTGCGAAATGACCATTGCTTATGTACACGTATCTATAGTTTTGGTACTTTCTCAGTTTTACGACACTGTATGTTAAGCGACACTCGTAAAAGTGCGATGGTCATGTTTTACACCGTCCGTAAACTCGTGGAAGTGGCATTGTATCGGAGAAAAGTTGGTCGCCGTAAAGGTAATCTATTCCCGTTTCAGCTTGGGTCGACTAATGACATCCAATAAATTCTATTTAAATTAGGGATATGTACAAACTAAATATATATATACCTATATAATATACCCTGGGGATTTCGGCGGATGGGAAAAAGCTTTGTTTTAGGATTTTTACATTTAATTAAAATTAAATATTATTAATCTACATACATACATACATAAAATCACGCCTCTTTCCCGGAGGGGTAGGCAGAGACTACCTCTTTCCACTTGCCATGATCTCTGCATACTTCCTTCTGCATATTATTAATCTTTTTGGTATAATATGCATTCTCTTTTATAAATATTTATCTTCCTCCTGGCTTAAGTCCCGGTTGCATCCTCATCACTGAACAGTCAGGTTTTTACACGAAGTGACTCCCATCTGACCTCCCTAATCGAGATCCTCCATTTTATATATATATTTATTCAATTTTAACATTCGTTTTTTTACACACGTAAGTATAATTAAATACATTCATACACCCATTACATTTAATTCCATTCCCAGCAAATGAGTTAAATTCCCCAAAATTCCCGGCGAATGTGAGTTTTTAAGCCCCAACAACAGTCGGCCACCGTAACCGCAGATTAACGCATTAAAAAATCTCTCAACAATAAAAACGACAATAATAACTCTGTTATCTCGGATTGTCCGCGCCGTCAATTTATTGTTGCAATCGTTTTTCGTCCGAGCGTTTAAAGATTTTATTGAATTTAACCGCTTACAGACCTTGTTTGCAAGAGTATTTACCGTCGGTTCATTATGAAGTTCAGTGAATGCGCTTCTTTAGATTTTTTTTAGAGTTTTTATTGAGGAGTTGTCGATTGTGTAGTTTGTTATATTAATGAAAAGATTTGGCAAATTGATTAACACTGGCGCCATTAGACGATAGTTTCCTAAATTTTAAAATCCCTTTAATTTCTAATTGGTATACAACATAATTGTTTGACTCCATGATTTACTATTGTTGTTACAATAATTAAATCCGCTATTGAACTATGTACGGTATTTTGTTGAAAAAGTTTTAAAAAAAATGTGAAGTGCCTTGATAAAATGCGTAAGACCTGAATTATTAAACAATTTATTATACAAGCAAGCAAACTGTTTTATCTACTATACATCACAATGCAGTCAGAAACATTGGACGAGAGTGCGGTCAAGCCGCTGAGGCTGCCTTTGTCGACTTCGGCTATTTGCGACGCCCAATTTCATTGGAAATGTTAAGTTTTTCACACTATTTATGCTTTTTCTTAGTATAATTTTTAATAGAGATTTCATTAAAACAAATATTACTGAAGAATTTATCGTAGTTTTTTTTTATTATTAGTATTGTATTTATGTAAGTGATTCATTCAATTACAGTGGTCGTGCCGTAACAGGGGCCTCTAAGCTACAGAGTGACCTCTTATATCTCTTGAAGTGCATATCGATAAACGTATGAAACATAAATAATATAAAAAGAAGGAGAATTAATTGTCACCTTATTTTGTCCTTAGTCATTGGTATCTTTGTTGGAAACCCTTATTTACAGAAAACGACATTAAACGCCAAGCATTTTTACTATACAGCGGTAAAATTACGTAAGTCTGCTTAAAAGAGAAAGAGAATCATAATGTTGTGATTACACTCGTGTAGGTTTGCCCTCCAACCAAAACGCTGTTGTGGTTTAGCGAGGCAAGGGTCTAACAAATCTGTACAACTATAGCGAGGTAACAAGGTAGCAACCGCCGGGAAATTTAGGTACAGGTTAGAATTATTTATTGAAATTAATAACTGTATATATAGGTGGTATTTCGAGTTTTATAAAAAATACTTAGTTTTGTTGAATAAACATAAGATCTAGTTGGTGTATAAATCATATTTACCTTACATATTAAGTTATATGAAGATAACTTTTTGATCATGGTCTTTTGTATCATTTTATGTAAAAAAGAAACCTTTGATATTTATGCCAATGGTTTAATCCTTAAAAATAAATTTTTCGTGTAATGTATTTGCTTGGATCTTAATATTGTAGCACTAATATGCAATATTGTCGCAGAATTTTATGGGTGCAATATCGTAACGGAACCAATATCTTATCATGTGTAGGTACTTGATAGATAATGCAACAGTAGTTTGGCTGCGGGCGACCGCGGCGCTGTCACGGCCAGGTGTTCGCGCGGCACAATGTGTGCGGTATTCAACAAAGCTCAACAATGTTAGTGTTGGACCCGATCATTAAAGTTAACAAAATCATTAAATATTTGTATTTGTTACAGGTAAGCACCGTCCTGAACATGCGAGACGCCCATCAAAATGTAAGAACATTTTCTTTAATTTAATAGACATAATAGAATTTATTTACGCTTAAAATAGCTTTTGCAAATGCCTCATGGCGCTCCAAGTATTGGTGAAAATTGAATAAGCCACAGCGGCGAGCAAACGACATAGTAAAATCGAGGTGGTAGATACGTCTTCAGCGCCCTAAATATACCAAGTTATCCGATCTGAGTGAGTCGAATATTGCGCCTCTCTACCCTTTTCAACGACGAATACACACGGTGCCTACGCATTGTAGTTGCACGAACCTCTTTCCCTCACAAAAGCCTCCCTTATTATGCTCCTGTGTAGGATATGAGGAAATTGGCTGAATGGCTTTATATGAAAAACTCGCGTAATCTTCGGGGGGTTTGGCCTACAATATCCTGCACTTGGCTTGCGTACCGCTTCTTGTTAAAGTCGCCGATTCACTAATTGCATTATAAAAATTTGCGAGCGATAAAAATAATTGTGAAAAGTACTTTTTATTGGAATTTTGTCGATGAATACCTATAACACCTGGTGGTATAAAGTCTATGCTGTGGCCATCGTTCACCAGGGGCGTTTATTGTGACCAGACCGCAGACATATTTCTATATTGGCGAGGCGCGCCTGCACTCCAGCCTAATAAAGTACAGACAGTTCTCCGGACAGGCTCGCGCCGAGGATCGCGATCAGGACGCGCCTCGGGATATAAATTCGGGATCTTTCACCTGGAACGCTTCGACGACCGCTGCCGCGCGCCAGTTATGAAAATTCCGACACTGGAATGCCGACACACACTAGAGATTTTGCTGAGCTTTGCGGTTGTTGTCGTCGGGTGGATTTTTTAAAGAACTGAGTCTGTTACATTTATTTCAGTCTGCGTTTTATGGAGGCGGGAATGTGTTCCGCTTTGGTTTATTTGCGGGCCGCCTTTCTCATGAAATTGCGCTGTTTCATTGCTTACGAGCCATTTTGAGGTTCTCGTTAGAGCTACAATTTTTTATCGTGATGTATTTTCCCTGCAAATTATCTATCCTGGCCGCGAACCCCTTTTTTATTTCTACCCGTCATATAAACTCCTCTGAATATGTTACCGTTTTGGTCGATGAGCGACACTCACTGATAACTCCCAATAAATTTACAACATTTGATCAAAATTTAGATTAGACTTCTGAATATGATGCGATGGAACAATTAGGAGGTTTTATTTCTTAGACTACTTGAATCTTCAATGAGAATATCGAATAACAAATGACGCTGCAATACAATGTTTTTGAAAGAAACCGAACATAAATTTCCAAAACCCATCAACCATTAACAATTACAAAAGAAAGGTAAGGAATGAAATGTTTTATTCATTCCGTTAACGAGAAAATTACCGAGGGGCGGCGTGGATCGGATTGCAGGAACTCCAGCGACCTTTGTCTTCGGGGAGAAGTGTGCCCAACGAGCTCTCCAGATACCTACACCAATTAAGAATAGCGTCTTATTCGAGTGCCCTATTGTGTTGCTCTATTGCCACAAATGTCCAAAAGGCAATTTAAAAATCCAAATTTTATATATGGAAAAGTAACCGACTTACATAATATTCGGTTGGATACGTATGACTTGATAATCCAGGATTGTATATCTAGGTTAGGTAGTAAGTATAAAAAATAATTTTCCCTCAGAATATTTTATTCCAGGAAATACCAACCAACAAACAGCGAGCAAGGAAACTCGACTGCTATCATATTTATTAAACGAAAATACGTTAGAAAAAAATATTTGCCCTGTGGATCATCCAGTCCTGAGATGATTGAAAAATTTATTGCGGTCCGAATGGTATCGTATCATTTTTTCTCGTTCTTTGCCTCCCTTTGCTGTCGAATACCTTGAAGCCGTTAATGCTTTGACCCTGATTATTTATTACCTTACCCTAATTAAAATTTGTACAGTAGTGACAAAAAATTAAATGGAAAATATATTTACCTATTTAAGTTTCTGCATAAGTAATGATTATGTAAAGATAACCTTGATATTCAAGGTTTATTTTGATTTAAGTGAACCTGAATTGAAATTTATACATAAATAATAACTATAATAAAGTTTGAGGAATCTTAATATAATCATGTATCATGAATGCATGTGCACATCTAGTGTAAGGCTACAACAAAGACTACTGGCCTGCCAAGCTTAGACAAAGTCTTCAGCACGCTCCATTACACAGGAATCCGTATTAAAGGGCTATGCAAGACGGACCTCATGCAAACGGTGCACTGAACAATTTTAATTAAACTCACACGGTCAATATACCCAATTATGGAAGTTCTTCATATGTCTGATTGAAATTTGTGTTTGGAATACATTACTTTCTTTTATCTGAAGCCCATTGATTGTGTCTATGTACGAGTAGGCTATATCCTAAAGTTATAAAGTTGTTTATCACCATTACAAAATAACTCGTTTGTCTTCTATACATTTTGTGAAAAACTTCATGCATTCCTTATATATACTTAACTTTTTTTCTATAAGGTGCCGTGTGGTTCCCGGCACCAATACAAAAAAGAATAGGACCACTCCATCTCTTTCCCATGGATGTCATAAAAGGCGACTAAGGGATAGGCTTACAAACTTGGGATTCTTTTTTAGGCGATGGGCTAGCAACCTGTCACTAGTTGAATCTCAATTCTATCGTTAAGCCAAATAGCTGAACGTGGCCATTCAGTCTTTTCAAGACTGTTGGCTCTGTCTACCCCGCAAGGGATATAGACGTGACGGTATGTATGTATGTATGTTTTTTCTATAATGAATCAGTAAAATAAACCTTATTGTAGAATTCACTGCGGGGTCAGAGCCGAGCAAAGTTTACTGCGATTACGTCAAAATCTGAAAGCGTACGCCGCGCCTAATTACGTTAACTTCTTTCGGGTCGAGTACAAATTTCGAATGGGCTGTAAAGAGTGCGAATTTGCATCGAGAATATTTTTCGTCAACAATTAGGCTGTTTCGCCTTTGTCTGCGCCGCGCGGGGGCTGTTTTTAACGACGTTTTAAAAGATTTCAATCCGCCGAGAGCGGGCTTATCTCGGACTTGCTGGTTGCTTGTTACAAAAAACCCTTTATTAACTTTACGATGCCTTTAACGAATAACAGAAATAAATATGGGGTTACAGTTACGATGCGGTAGCTTTACGTTCTCAGATTTTTTATATGTTATTAAAAAATGGTGACTGAACCCTCATATTGTTTATTTACATTTGTAAAATACATTGTAATTGATTGTAATTGTGATTGTAATCGATCTCTAAATCGATGATAGACTGAAACTAGAAATGAGTTCACTAAAAACGTGAACAAGAAAAAATAAATTTATGCTCTAAAAATGTGGAAATTGATAGGCAGCATAATTTTCCAGAATTCCAATCCGTACGCTTCGTTTATGATACGTTACACTGCATTACGGCATTCCCCGAATCGTATGAAAGCTCCATTCAATTGGATGTGACTCGTAAGCATCGCTTTGAAATCAGGAGCTTATTAACGTAGCAGCTTTCATACCACCACTCATGATAATGTATACAGATACAGGGCCATCGAAACGACAATACCAATGCATAATCTTACTTTCTATACCTTAATATAATTTAGGAATAAGTTTTTTGTCATGTCTGGCGCTAGTCCCCGTTGCATGCTCACGTCTCTGGAAAAGATCTCGAGGTGCGATCATTGTCCAATGTGAAATTAATTTAGCCAAGTTAACGTGTTTAAATTTATGGCAAAATATAAAAAATATTAAAGCGTACCCATGCACTATATTGATTAAATGAAGCCCACAATGGAGATTATTAAGAGATACAAAGGGCCGAGCCGCCCGCTTGCAAGGCACTGTTTGATTGGTGCGGCGGTGAGACGCAAGGCCGGCCGTCCTGCATGTGGTCACTGTGAAACTTCCAAACTTGCATACGCTTTTGTTTGAAGAGCAAAGCGTGTCCTTGTTTTTATAGCTCACTCAGTACAGTGCTGAATACGGTTTGGTAGTGGAGGGTTTTAGATATGAGAGAAGAAAGTGATAATGGTCCCCACCACGAGTAGAAATCCAGTGTCTGTTTATTCGCGAGGGACAAGACGTAGTGAAAAAGAAACTTACACATTAAATTATTCAGTTTAAGAGTCATCCGCGATTATAAAATGCGACTTTTGATGGAACAGATGTCAATTTTGACCAGAAAATATTTTGAGCATTTTTTTTAATGTAAATATAAAGTTTGGTAGAAGTTAACAATTTCGTTCGGGAAATTAATTTTGTGAAACTTTGATATTAATAGAGAGTATTGTTGATTTATACAATTACAAAGTTTCCATCGGATAGCCGCAAGTTACACAATATGATATATTCAATGAGACCCAGATTAGCAAGTTGCGCTTCTGACAATATTATCTATCTTCGTGGCGCAGACGTCGAATGAATGGACGTCGTAAGATAAAGGGCCACGGTAGTTGAGAGATCACTTGCCGAATTCCGCATTAAATGTGCGTCAAATTCGTTTGTGGGCTCACAATTACGCAAAGTGAATATAAAGATTTTTTTAACTTTGTTTTACTACATACACGTGTAAAGACCCACAAGGCGAACTTACTCGTATTAATGCATTATCGCCAATCAACCATTGGTACATACATACATACATACATATCGTCACGTCTATTTCCCTTGCGGGGTAGACAGAGCCAACAATCTTGAAAAGACTGAATGGCCACGTTCAGCTATTTGGCTTAATGATAGAATTGAGATTCAAATAGTGACAGGTTGCTAGCCCATCGCCTTAAAAAGGATCCCAAGTTTGTAAGCCTATCCCTAAGTCGCCTTTTACGACATCCATGAGAAAGAGATGGAGTGGTCCTATTCTTTTTTGTATTGGTGCCGGGAACCACACGGCACATCAACCATTGGTTCTAACAGAAAACTATGACGCAGAGTTAGAAAATGAACATATTTATACTTATATTACTACAAAATAATATAAATATACTAAGCATAAAAAAAAAACATTTCAATACACAAATAATTAAACGCATTACTTATTCAACCCGACGATCATTATTAAGAAACTAGGAATGTTTTTATTACAAAGAAGAATGTCTCACAAATGCCAACAAAGTAAATTAAAATAATAAAAACCAATATTTTTTCCTCACAAACGGAAATATGAAACGGATGCGTTTTATTATTGTCCTAACTCCATTATAGACGAAAGAATGCGGCATGTTCATGTTTAAATCAGAAAATATGTCATTGTATAAATGACTTTGCATTTGACAAACGAGCATTCACGGGATCCAGCAGTAAACGAGCAGTATGATCCTCCCCGATGTATTTATATTATATAGGAATTCCTCAAGGGCCCGCAAAAATATACAGGATTTGCCGAATCCCATTCTTGTTTCTGTTAGGCAGTATTTGAGAAAATAGCTCCGTGTATCGGACGCCCTTATTCTACATTTGAATATTATATGTCAAAGTATATGACATTAATAATAATTTAAATTTATGAGTACACTATTTATCTAGATTTTCATTTCAGTTTGTTAATAGGTATATTTTAAGTATGAAAAATATGTTTATTCTGCAAAAAGATGATTTGCGTAGACGTAAAATGTAATTGATTCATTCAATTGCCGTGTGGTTCCCGGCACCAATAGAAAAAGAATAGGACCACTCCAACTCTTTCCCATGGATGTCGTAAAAGGCGACTAAGGGATGGGCTTATAAACTTGGGATTCTTCTTTTAGGCGGTGGGCTAGCAACCTGCCACTATTAGAATCTCAATTCTATCTTTAAGCCAAATAGCTGAAAGTGGCCTATAAATCAGTCTTTTGATGACTGTTGGCTCTGTCTACCCCGCAAGGGAAGAAGGCGTGATTATATGTATGTATGTTTGAATGTAAATTGCACACGTTAAATGGCAATGTTTCCAGACATTATGAGTGCGAGTTACACAATTCTTTAGAATGGCAACACAATGCCGGAGTGGTTAATGCTTGTTTTTCTTAAATCTCTCTGTGAACAACTCTATTATGGGGAATCTTGTTAACATTTGAAATCATTTCTCAGCCCCGGGAATAATGAGTTCTGTGTTTTCATTTGAAACTCCGGTGACTTTTGTTTAATGGAATGATAATACAAATGCTGGGTTCTTTGTAGTGACGGGCTGAGAATATTTTCGTTTTTCCTCGGGCGGGTCACTTTAGATCCAAGGCTAATTTCGTTATTTTTCTAAAAAAAATCTCTTCTAGACGCGGCTCTAGTTCAATGTTGATTTATGCTCTCTAAAAATAAAGAAGCAGACATTTTACTGCTTTGTTCATATAACATTTATTAAGTTTATGTTGAAAATTAAAAAGATTTTTTTACCTTGTGATAGTTGACTCGATCTCAGTTGTTTCTGTTTCATTGCAAAGCAATTGTTAGAATCTATAAATGATTTATATAATATTGTTCAATGTTGTAAAACGATAACAATAAATTTATTAAAAAAATTAAAAAGTTTTGCATATAAGACATTAAAATCCTTCTGAACATTAAAAAAAAATATCCAAAAAGGGTATATTACCGAAGTTTCGGCGTCGTACGTAACAGAATATTATGTAAACAAATTTAATTATAGCCTCGAATTAGCCACAATGGCCGGCTCCCTGAATGGGGAACTTCGAAAGCCCCAAGTTTGCTCGAAATAAAGTTCCCCCTGTGAGTACACAACTGAAAGTATTTCGCGCAAAAACTGCCCTTGTTCGTTCTGATAACAACTCTTATAGGTTTTCATTCCACAACTTCTAGTTTAGAATACCGCTTCAGGTTATTGAAATTTGACTTCTTGTTTAGTATTACCAATATATATCTATTTCGTTAAAATCGTATAATCGCATTCGCTCCATATACGGGTAGATGATGATTTTAAACTAAGTACCTACTTATGTGCAAATAAGTATTCATAAAAAATACATACATAAAATCACGCCTCTTTCCCGGAGGGGTAGGCAGAGACTACCTCTTTCCACTTGCCACGATCTCTGCATACTTCTTTCGCTTCGTCCACATTCATAACTCTCCTCATACAAGCTCGGCGGTATTCATTAAGACTTAATATTTTTTTTATGTGAAATCTGCATTTCTTATTGGGTTTTCCTCGTGTGAAGAAAATGGCCTCCTTTTTCCACCATGGGACAATTACTCAAGACAAAAATACCTCTTCTTTTTATTATTTGAGTACATAATATAGCTTTCCATATATTTACTTATATACGTAAAACCACACCTCTTCCCCGGAGGGATAGGCAGAAACCAGGTATGTCTTTCTTTTTCCCCTTACCACGATATCTTCATACTTATTAAAAATTCTTGAGTTTTTTTATTATACTGTTTAATGATAACGACGCATAGCCATTCGCCAGTTAGGACGCGCCCACAACACGTACCAAATAGTGGGCCTGAGGAAACTTGCACAATTTATCACAAACTATCTAATCAATTTACAAAACGATTCCCCGTTTAATATCAAATCTACGTTTTCCCAAAGGTTACCATTGGACCAAAATTGCGGCATTGTGCTAAATAAATTGTTATTAATGACCAAAACGCTCCCTACTGCCTATAATAATAGCTACCCTTATTTTGTTTGGGGATAAATTTCGGATATTTCAGATTCCAAAACATAACTGACATAAATTCATTGTTTATAAAACATTTCGTTGGATGATTCCCGGAATTTTATTTTATTGTGTTATTGTAATTAGATACACAATTGTATTTACTCAAGAAATCAATGTATAAAATCATCCTCCTCATTTTCTCTTCACGCATTTCGTTAACTTTCCATATTTTTTATAGGCGTTGGCTCTTCACTTTATTTACATAACACGTTCTACATAGCTACAAACTCGGTGATCATCATAGAACAGCTATATTCGTTACTCAATAAAACTTTCCAAGGTTACACACATATTGTGGACATCGGCATATTTCCTTTATGAACAGATAATCTGCTTTCAGCATTAAACTTGTAAAGTGCTTCACTCCGTATGTCCCCGGTAAAAGCGAGGGTTGCTTTCTATTCATATACTGTGATACTCCTTTACGATTCAAGCAAAAACACGGCAAGCGTTGCCGAAAGATAAACCCCGGGGCGGTGCGAACGCTGTTGAATTTTACGATTCCGCTAAGCCGCCTTAAAGTCGAGCCCTTCCTGAATATTTTGATTTATTTATAGGCGCGAAGGCGTAAAAGGGTGGTCCAAAAAACAATATACCGCGTCGCTCAGCTGTGCCATCACTCCACACACTTAACATAATATGCCTCTATGAATAAATATGCATATTAAATACCGGAATAAGCACGCCGAATACGTGGTCTGATTTCGTCAAACGTAGCGTGCCTCGTACCTGCGAAAGCCCGACAAATTGCGGTACAGTTTTATACTTAAATCATTAGTATGTAGGTACTCGTAATATACCCGTGTGAAGACGCAGGCCGCATTAAGCACTTGCCACTCGCGCTCTAACACTTCATTGTGATGCTAATTTAGGGCAGCCCTATGAATATGGGGCGGCGCCTCCCGACGCGCGCACTTTTTGCCTCACCGCCGCTCTAAATTAATTTGAATAATACCGCCGATAGGCAAGCAGCTCCGGTAAAATGTCTTTTATATGAGTTCCCGACGTGAAAACTTTTCAATGATACTCTGGTCCAAATATTATTCATTCCGGCTTAAGAATTGTTTAGTGCGTGTTTTTATTTAATAAAAGCTTAAGAAAGGGCGAGCGGAATTACTTTCCACCATCAACTTTTGCGTCATTTTTTATTTTTCCGTCTTTAGTGTCTTTGTGTAAGAGAAGAGTTAAAATATATGACAGAGACGAAAAGTTAAGTAAAATTCTTCTTTACTAATATATGATGTCACTCATCTTTTTATGATTTAAAAATTAACTCTAATAATGAGCCTACATCCGTATCACACAATCGCATTACAAAGCTAATAAAAGCGCATGAATTTTATATGAGCGAAACGAACGTACCATTAAACAATGGCGCACACTCAGCGCAGAACGCGGCAGATAAAATAAATTTCACTTAGCTGCTAATCACGTCCCTAAAGCTTGAGAGTCCATGTAGTCGCAGGTAATGGTGTGAGTACCGAGAGGAAATTGGCTTAAGCAATTCTCGCTTGTAGAAAATCTGCGGCGCGCCCGTGGCGCCCAATCCGAATGGGCTATGCACTCCGCGTGTACGTGTTCCTCATAGAAATTACCGACTAATTTTTAAGCGAGTCTTCCACGCTGCAACACTCATGGTATTCAAACGCGGTTCCTGCATGTTGCTCGAGCACTTAGTGTCGAGGCCAATTCTTTCACAATGAAAGCCATTTGACGTTTTTCTTCCCAATCCTCTTTTGTAAAAGGCAATGAAAATTTAATGCATATAAAAATGACATACGAACATATCACTTATCCGGTTGTCCTTTTGAGGACCTTCTCGAATAGAGTGGCTTATGTTTTAGGGCTGTCTGATGTTTTTGCGTAATTCGTTTGATCGAACCGTTGAAACTGAAACGATATACTTTTTCAAAATAAATGGAAGCGCATGACTATCATTTGTGGAAAGGCAAGAATATTTCTACTAAAGTAAAAAGAACACCATGAAATGAAAATACCCCTCTTAATAATATTCTTAATTATTTCTCAGTCCGGTAGCTAATGTGTTTGTTTGGAAAATCGCAACGCTTTTTGCTTTCATTAATTTTATTTGTTTAATTTAACTCGTTTAATTTACGCCTTAAATTACTGCTCCGATCGAGGCCTGTTGACGCTGAGAATAATTTGGTGTAAACAGCTTAAGCTCAAAGTATTAAGGTTTGTTTTCGCTTGTAATTGGATGCAGTGGGATCGTCGCGACGCCGTTTTGTGTGGATGGGCTTTTTAGCCTATTCACAATACGCCTCTTCTGTTATGTAGACAACGGTGATTTGATAAATGAGTTGAGTTTTTGCATGAAAAGACGAACGTTTCGTGTTCGAAAACTGAGCTTGTTCGACAAAACCAGCCCCGTTCCTACAATAGAGATCGTGTTGTAATAGACCTTTTCTTTTGTAATTCTAAATTAGTCACTTAATGAGTAAAACGCTGTTATTGTTTAAATTTGGTGTGTCAAGCAATATCTTCAATAATTCAAAAAAAATAATTAAGAATCTTCAATGTTGGGACGGTCACTCAGCGCAGAAACAATCCATCTTAAATTAGTTAAAGCTACGAGTAGACAGGCAAACCAATCAACATTTTTAAACTTTTCCATGCAATCAATTGTTATTTAAATTAAATTTAAATGTAGTTGATAGGCGTTGTGGTAAAAAGATCAAGTTAAGATCAACACATTCCTTCTAATGAGGGTCAATGCAGAAACCATCTATGTTTCTGAAATAGATACATCAAAACATAAATTAAAAACAGACAAATATGCAGAGTTCTAGAAAGATAAACCAATAGAATTATAAAACTTTTTCACGCAATCAATTGTTTTTTTTAGATTGAATTGAAATGTAGTTGATAGGCGATGTGGTGAACCGCTAAACGGCCCGACCGCCGCAGAGCACACAAATACATAACATACGGTAATTCTGACGACCGCCCTGTTTGCGCTCACTGTTTGCACATATCAGCGGCAATACCAGCCTCTATTATTTGAACTACGGATTAGGATTGTCGCTTGATTGCTCCTTATTATAGGGCTTTTAGTTAAATTTTATACGTTTTCTTTTTATATATTTTAGTTTAATTTATATGTGTTGCATAATTCTGTTATCGTAAATAGTAGATTATCACCCACTTGGAGTTTGTTCTCTCCGGAAGGCACCTGCGGTTTAATTCAAACACGGTCAGAAATAGTCAGGATATAAATATGAAACGACTGTCTTTTGTCTTCTATATATTGTAAGGGAAAATGGATCATAGTTATGATTCAATTTCCTCAAAATTTTAATTCAACTTTTTGATTGTCTGTAGCCGTCTGAAAATTCACCACGATGTATCCGCATTTTGAACGGTCGGAGTTTCAAGTCCAACATTGTATGGCTATTATATTGCTTGAGCAGTGTTCCATATAATCGCGTGTATTTTTCACCTGTCGACCTCATGCACTGAGTTACATACTGCAGACTCTGTTGTATAAATATATAAAACAAGTACCTAACTCCTTTCTGGCTTGCCTTGAAAGGAGAGGTGTTTAATTAAGTGTTTATTTAATTTCACATATAAAATAGAACAACTAAATCGGTTATTGGGTTAAAAAAATTACAATTAGTAACGAGAAACCAAATTTTCCTACGAAAACATGTCAAGGTCGTAGATTCACAGCAGTTCCGCATAGGTAACTCTGTACTCAAACTCACACAATCCCTGTAAGAAAACCTCGTTGAGCCGATCTTAAACCCTCCTCCGCGGGGTGGGCACAGACCTGTCCTAATAACCCGCTACAATAGTGGCCTGAACAAACAACGCTCGCTTATTGCTACTTGCCACTCTGCAATAACAACGGTAAAAACAATAGCACTGAGCTTCTTCTGATTGCAAGCCCGTATTGTTGCCATTACAGCGCGCAGCTTGTGACAACTCGCAGTTTAGGGTTGAATGTTTAAATTTGACTAACGATTTCTTTTTGTTTTCAGGTAAGAAGCGTTTATATGTCTGTAAGTAGTTTGTAAGAAAAAAGGGTATTTACACTAATATGAAGGTCGGTAATGGGAAATTATTATCTCCCTGTGATCAGCACAGCAAAAAAGGTAAAGCATAAATACCCGTTGTATTCTCAGGTTTACTTAAGACAGTGATATTTTATGATAATATTAAATAAACGTGTAAAGTTTTATGGTTAGCTACATAAATGATTTTGATTCACTTATTGTGTTTTTCTCCTTAAGCCCTAGTTTACTCCGGTGAAAACTGTGTCGCCTAATAAGCAAGCAAGATAAGAAAAAAAAATATAAGGCAAGAATATGTATGTTTTACTCTTATGGTGCAACAAAGAGCTTTATCTATCTAATTATGTATGTAAAACTAAGCTTATTTATTTCAGTGTTTAATGTTATAATCCGACACCAAAGGTGCTTTTATTATGTAATAAACTATAAGGGCAGGTCTTGCTCGTAACGGAACAATAAAATAGTAAGGTTCTGCAGGGCTACTATAATTGTTTCACGTATTTGCTTTAAGGATTTCGTTTATCTGACTACTAACTTTGGCCCTTGGCTTTGCTTTCCGGAGAGATTTGAGTATGGAGAACTTAGGTTCACGGGATCACGCTTTTAAATTGTTAATAATAAAGGTCAAGAACTTTCATACTATCGGCGTGCAGTTTGTGCACTTTCATCTATTATTTGGGTAGGTGACCGGATTCCACCGTCGTAGGTGGAATCCTGGCGGAGGGCAGGCAGTCTATCCTCCGCCACTTTACCACTACAAATAACTTTTCTGCCTTAGTTAAGGCGTTAGTCAATTAGATCTTCACCCCTCGAGAAGAGCCTTTGTCCATGATCCTAGGTTATCTATTGATTTGATTTATCACTTTTAATTCTATATCAAACAATAAAACCACACAAATGTCGACATTCAAAGCTTAATAAAAATAGAAACGCAAGAGTTATATTGAATGTGAGTGATATGGTTTACACACCGCCAATTATTTTTTTGCACCGGCCGCGGAGTGTTGGGGCGAGTGGGGATTAACTGGAACTCAACTCGTAACGCGCCGTCATTTGTCCGATTTGCTATCGGTCAGCCGGTATTAATTCGCCGATAGCGACCTTTGATCCGGATTTTGGCAGATTACCATCATACGATAGCTTTACAGCAATAAATGTTATGCTCTCATTATTGATATTGCCTTTAAGTTACTTGCAGTAGAGGTGTTGATATGCATAATAAAAATTATGATTGTCATATTGTATTTTGTGATGCAATATCCAGTAAATATGTTTTAAGAGTCACTGGTTTCGTTAACAATTAAATGGTCAAAGTTGTGACATGGAATACTTTGAGACTAAAATTGGTAACAATGAAACAAATGCTTATGAGAACAATTTGTCTTTATTACAGGCTTCGATTGCTATATATTAATTTAAATCGAATTTCTACTGAAATCGTTAATATAGAACCACACGGGTTAGTCCTAATAACCGTAATAAACATCAACAGTAACGAGCAATAGGCAGCGAATCGTGCTGATGTTACACTGTTTTTATACACGGTCGGTACATGGGAAAGCTTTCTAATTGCCGGAACAATGCTGAGCCGGTTATTTGCCAGCGGCATTGTTTTTGTCCGCGCCGGTTCATTTTACCCCACCTTCCCCGGGGGAGATTAATGGAATTTGAATACGCATAGCCTTTGTGTTCGGCTTTACGCGTAATTTGAGCGTGTACCGACCCCGTGAGTCGGCGTTTCGCAAGAAATCTTCCGGGGATACTAGCAGGTGTACGACTGCTGGATTTCTTAGAAAATCACGCGTCTCCACGCTATACCACCTTTTCTGCCAACTCACCGTTGACGGCTATGAAATTCTGTATTTCATCCGCGACTTTTCTTCGCCATTAGCCGATCTATTATATTTCGAATAACAGTTTCTTCCTTTTATTCGAGTCATTGTTTCACGTAAACAAATGTATTTATTTTTGTCTATAATTTCAGGTGTCGTGTTTCTATTTCGTGCGAAGTTCGATCGTAATTTCCCCTTGTAAGTGCACATTAACGACAGTACCAGCCAGACTGTATAGTGAATACCCTATAATCATTTCTTTATGTTTTGTTTTAATCACCATTTTCAGACGACGCCTAATGTGTTTTTGATAACGACTGCGCCTTTCGTCTATATAATAATATTTCCTGCTTATTTTGTGTTTTCATTCCATACCGTCTATTGCTTCGTCCAATAAACGTTTGTATGTTCAGAGCGCTATCAATCATTTTCTTGGGCCTAGACACGTCGGGAAATAAAATGTATTTGTTTTATTGTGTCCTTTATTGATTTTGGACAAAATGACAACAGCAATAGTCACTAACAATATTTTATCGGTATTCCTCTATTGAAAGCGGGCGGCGCGGCGTTTCGCGTTTAATGTAATTATCATAAATGTATACAGTACGCGATGTAACGTATCATTGCCGGTGCATATCAATCAGCTGAAGGGAGTCCTGTTGTTGAGAGAATGCTACGAAGCCATTAACATAATTGAGCGGCTTGTATCCGGGACACTTTACGGTTCGGATCGGCGACGTCTTTGACAGGACGGCACATCGTAGTAATGAGGGACCGCGCCGGCGTCATCCGCACTAATGCATATTTACAATAAGAACCCCGAACGGAGACACCCAGTTCCACTACGAGCTCTACTGCTCGTCCTTGCCGTTTAATTCACTCGCCACCCGATATGAATTTCGGTCATTTTCCGCTTCATGATTTCAGATGACAATTTAGAGTGGAAAGGTCTTTAAGCGTAACTTTAGCTATGAAATAACATCTTATTTGAAAAGGTCTAATTGGAATGAAGTCGGCTGAAAATCACTTAATGAAAATCGATGTATGTTTAGCGAATTACTCCTCTATACAGTTAACACTTGATGCAATTTCAAACAACCCGCATAAAAATAACACGTAGCGTCACTCGTATGAATTTTCCCGCAGCCCCGTTTAATTGGTCGTCTGTGTCGCCACAAATTAATTAAAAGAGCTGTGGGATTTTATTAACTTATTGCAATTATATTTAAACGGAACGATTACAGAGGCGCAATGGTCGGCTGAGGCGCTCTCATGTCTGAATTACATAACAAATTATTAGAAGTACAGAATAATCGCTTCGTAATGTGCAATTTAGTAGATAATCATTAGGTATATGCCTTTTGTTCACTAGTTGTATTCTCGTTAATAAATCTTAGTTTGACTTCGATCGATTGCGTTATAATATTCCAATAAAGTAGCCCATTTTTATATAAAGGCATCTCCTTATAAACGCTCCTTGTATAATAAATAAATAAAAATAAAAAAAACCATTTATTTCAGGCTTCTGATAGGCCCATAATACAAGAGAAAATACAAAATCATCCATATTCCCATTAAAATCAATCAAGTAATGTACTCCATTTTAAATCAAACTAATTCACTAGCATAAAAATTTCATTTCGTCAAAATAAATTAATTCATTATACTCGTAATACGTCAAACATCAATTATTATCAAATTTCATTAATTACATTTACAAATGTCAAATAGGTACAAATAAACAAATACAATAATAAACGCATATGTTTACGACCACATTAATTTATTTATCATTTTGACATTTCATCATCTTCTTCAGTCAGAGTGATACTGGTTAGTAATACCAAAAAAATATTGTTAATTAAACTTCTATATCTTTAATATTTTATATCTCCACGTATTTTCGAATCAAATCAAATCAAATCAAAATCAAAATAATTTATTTGTAAATACAGGTAAATACAAAGATGTCAATACAATTAAGGTGCTCTGTATTTTGCCAAAGTGGCGTACAAATATAAAGTCATAAATAAAAAATAAAATAATTAACATTGATTACAGTTTGTCTTTGTCGAAAAGAACATACATATATCCACGAAGAAACATGCACATACAGGCAACTGAAAACCCACGATTTCCGTATACGACCTCATCACTAGATTTAAAATCGCTTTTTAGAGCATCGCGCACCGCATGATATTAAGCCCGTGAAAGAGTATTAGTTATCTAGCCTAATTATAAACAGGAATCGTGTACGTTATGTAGTATTAAGTATATACCGGCAATAGATGATGATAATTTTGCATAACGATTTAACGTGTGGCAACCGTCACTGCAAAAACACATTCCTATGGATGTTGCAGGAGAAGAATAAAGTTCAAAGATACTAATTTATGAAAAGTCTTCTAAGTGGTTGGGGTTAAAAACTTTCTATAAACGCCAAAAATTAAAAATACAATCAGAAATACTCTGTGATGAAAAAGAGATACTCGTGTGTCGTGAAACATTTCTACAAATACAACTTACCCTTGTAAAATTGTAAATAAGTTTAAGGTTTTTCATTAGGAGAAGACCTTTTGATGAGGATGAGAGTAGGAAACATTGGTATGGCTCGTTGCAACTGACACATTTTAGGGATCGGATCGGCGAGGTGAGGACCCGCCCGGCCGCACTGACAAACGACTCGGTTCACTTCATTAATTGCGGGTAGTCGGCCCGAACTGACTCTAAATAATTTAGGTACTGCCTACCCACGGGAAAGGCGGTTCCATTTTCTTCTCTCCTTCTTTCTCTCATTCTTATCTGTGCGTGGTCACAATTGTAATCTCCGCCGCTTGCTTCGGACCCGAGGTCCGCTTTTTAACATTTCTTACTTTTCCGCTTCTTCAGCGCACCTCATGCTTTCTCTTCATACTGTTTCATTTTTATCTTTAGTGATTGTGCTGTTTTTCAACTATTGATTTTGTTTTTTTAAGCCAACAATATTTCACCGTCCAGGCCTCTTTCACTCGCTTCTGAATCTTATAATGGAATAAAATCATATATCATTTATGTGTTTTTGTTTCTTTTTATTTTCTTGATGATGATAAAATGTATTACAAATTAGTTTTTCTCTGTCAACAACAAAATAAACAAGTATCTGTATAAGAATGTATCAAACTCGATCATGTAATCAATTACACAACTGCCAAACGCATGTCCGCATAAAAGGTAGGCAATGTTAATTCAAACACGTATAATTGTGGTCAACGTGACTACAGGCAGTGGATGCAGCAAAGCAAATGTTTGACCGGAGGCTGCAACCGACGTAAGCCGGTTAATCATTGGACAAACACAGAGTAAACGGCAAATATACTTAACGGTTTGACTTTGCGGCCAGTCATTGGTTTGTTCTTGTATTTGTTGCCAAATATTTTTACATTATAAAAGAATAAGAGCAGCTTAAAGAATAATATTTTGTAAAATATGGCATACTTTTGTATCTCTTTTGGCTTTTCGTGTTCCCAGTTGCACCGAGGCGTGTTGTCCACAAAGTGTACTTTTGCATCATTAAATTATTGACGTAATTCACTTGAACATATAGCGTCTTGATTCAATTACAAATATAAGTTAGCTACCAATGATTTACATACTAGTACTTAAGTAAAGGTTTTGTACAGACGATTTGATATTTCCCCGTGTATTTGCGATATCAACTATACAAATACCTCGGGCTGCGGTCAACCTCGGGCGGAGCCTGCGATTGCGTTCACATAGCAATCCATAAACGCGCGTATCGCACATTTGTTAATCAGTGAACAACTGCGGTAACTACTGTACCTGGGGTAACTCGTGTTATTTAGCGGCGAACTTGCATTTGTGTTTGATAGATGGCATGGAAATTTCATGGTGTTCTCTTGACAACTAACTATGTCACTCTTATCGAGAAAGGCTAAATCGAGCGTTTAAATTTTACACTATTGTAAACTATTATTGAAGCATAAATACAATTTTTCACTTAACATCGTCGAGCTGGTGGCGTCCCAGTAATTTTTTATGAATTTAAGAAATTAATTAATAAATTTAAGTTAATCAAAAAAATTCACTAAGAAAATGAATCCGATGAATACATAATAACTTAATCTGAAGCGTCGGATGTCGATTGCGCAATAACAAGAGGTTGGATGAGCAAAAAGCAGCTGCGGACCCGCTCGTAACTAGAGCCGTTACGCAATTCGGCAAACGGCCTAATTGATTCCTCGCCCTTTCGGCCAGACGGGGCGTCGCATTATCGAACACAGGTGCCTTCGGTTATTTGCCTCCTCGCGATGTCAATATGTCTTACTATCCTGCCCCGTTCGAACTTGGCCCGGTGCGCTCGTTGTGATTGCGCCCTAAATTTAAATGTGGTGACATGTTTTTAGGATCAGGTTGGCTGGAAGAGATTCCAGTTAGGGATAAGCCCGCCTTTTGCATTGTACTGTTTTATATTTGTAATGTGAACAATAAAGCATTTATTTACTTACTTACTCACATTTTTAGTGACTGTAAATTGAATTGGAACGGTGACCCTAATAAGAATAATTAATGTGGTGTAGCACAAATTTTGCGTGAGGCTTTGATTATCGTTTTAATTATATCTTGCAACCCTTCTTTAATTTTGAGTTAAAATGTACAAACAAAAGAATTTGTAACATAAAAATATTTGTATGAATGTAGGTGATGACCACAAAACATTGTTTTCTATTATATAAATAATGGTTATGGACTATTTTAAAAATTCATTTAGGAACACGAAAAGATAAAAAATACAATAATTTAGGGACAGGATCTAAAAATTGGACAATATCGCTATCGCCCTACGATCCTCGGAGCCGTTTCACCTTTAATTGTATATCGGAAATTCTTTTCGTGACGTGACTCGATTAGTAATAAAGTCGAATGCGATGCCCTGTTACGGAAATGGCTTAATTTTCACCCAGACGAAGTTCGACGTTCGTTCGCTGACGCGCTTTAGGGCGATTGTGCGATTTATAAAACCCAAATCGCTTATCAACAAATATATGTTTACTCATATCTTAACTTATATATACATATATACTCGTATCTTAACTTTATTTTGAAATACTTTTTTGTATCCAAAGTAGGTACATGGACCTCCAACAATAACTTAATATTTTTCCCCCAAATTTCAAACGCAACGGTGATCAAAAAATCATTAATAAAGTCAAAATATTAATTTTTCAACAATCCAATGTAGGTATATTAAATTAATTAAGTTTTTAATTGATTAATTTTAATTTAGCTTATTCCAAAATGTTATATTTATTGGTAAATAAATATTATAAATTTTATTTTGCACCAATTTGGTAGCAAGCTCAACAAAACTTATTATATCAAGCAATGATGCTTACATTATCTTAATAGATACTTTTGTAAAATTTCTTCAATACTCCATATAGACCTGCGGTCTATTCGTCTTCCCGCTTATCAAAGGCGTGTGTAAATTGAGCGAGAATTCAGGAACATGAAATATGGTGAATCGCCGGTGATTTGTATGCGCACAGAACTGGCGCTAAGTAATTTATCTAAGAGTATTTTTGGCCGCGAAGGGGTGCGGCGTCTCTTGGAAGTCTTTGAATTGGTGACGTGTCTCCACTCTTTCAATTACATTAAAAGCTTAATTAAGAATATTAGAGAAATGTCCTCGTTTACTTCCATGCTCTTTGGTAGACTGCGAATTTTCCGAGTTTGTTCGAGTCTTCGCCGCCGGCCGAACTTCTGAGATGCTTAGACGAAATGCGGCTCGCAATTAGAGTAATGGACGCAACCTTCCCGGCGAAATTAACGCCATTCGTCTATAGCGACGTAAGGGCGTACTCGGTACAATTAAGTTGTGGAGTGGAGAGAAATTGCAACAAGTGCAACGGGCTTGGCTGCGTCCACGCTCCATTTAACCCACTCAGTTTGCCGGGCGCTCCGAAACCTCTGCCAACTTACCTTCCTGTAAGCACCTATTGCCAACTATTGTACAGTCCATTGCCCCTATACTTAAAAGCTTACACTTTATTATTAAACTCAAGTTGTCTTTTTTGTTCAGCACGACCGACTATCGGATCGGCAAGTCGGTATCGGTAAACGCATCCAAGTTTCGTTTTGTGAATTGAAAACTTGTTCGTCGCCTTCGAGCGACGTGCCTTTATTGTCTACTTCATTTATAATATTTTTGAGAATTTTCTAATCAAAAAGTATCTCTTAAATGAGACGTATTAATATGAACGCTACTGATTTTGCTGATGCATAATTAAGTTTGAATGGAACAACAACTACGGTCTTTTATTATTATGAGAAATTTAATTTATAATTGTATTGTTCATTAAAAGTTTTGTTATCAGCATCAGTGAACCGATTATTTTATCTAGATTCATTTTAGACAAAATGCCAAAGCTTTTTCCATTGCCTTGAATTTGTATATTCAATCCCATCACATCACGTTTATGTATCGATGAGGCTATATTTCATGCAAAATATAGCAAAGTATCACTCTCGTTTCTTCGAACAATTTACCTAATGTTTGTAACGCTCCATCACTTTAACTTTCTATCTTCTCTCCGTCTTGCCATACATTTAGACACGTATGAGTTCTTTTATTTTTCGTGGGCGCCTGCAGAGCAAAACGGACTCAAGTGTGTTAACATAAGTTCGTTGTCTGTTTGTACAAGACAGGGACTTGTTGCTGGCCCAAAACGGCCGCTATCCGGATCAAGCTGTCTTCCCGAACTAGCTCTTCCTTCCCCATTTTCGGGGAAAACAAGGGAAAAGTGTTTTCGGAGCGACAATATCGCTATCCGTTCGCGAGCACATAATTTGTCGTACGAGACTTGATGTGGACACTCTCGATTTGCGTCGCATTTGATGTAATACAGCTCTTCTAATGCGTATATGATATTTTTTGGGATATTCGTTACCATTCATATTTCACGACGAATCATTGGTGACTAATGTTTTCGTAGTCTCATAATATTATTCGATTCTTTCAGAGGTAATTTGCCAAACAATAATTATTGCGTCTAAACCTTTACCTTATAATTACAATGAGTAAATCACTTATATTCCAATTTTACTCGACTTTATTCTGTTCATGTAAGAAATATTTCTTTTTATACAAAATGGATTATCATAGTGGTGTTCGTTATAGTTTAATTAAAAACATTAAGTGCCGGAAAAGCTGAGTAGCTTACCCAAGAAAATACTCACTTAATAGTCGAGTTTATGCGTACAAAATTCACATTATTTCTTAAGTTCGTACACTAAATCTTCTACTTAGCTTTATCGAATTTGGTTATTTACACGAAAGTTGTCAACTACATTTGCATCAATTTAATTTTAGTGATTGTTTTATTATTTATTTATTTTCCAAGATTTCTTTAACGTAGTCAACATAATTAGCTTATAAATAGACAATATGATTAATTCACATAAATTCGCATAAATCTATAAACTCGCAAACCGCGTAAAATCCTATAATATATATATTTTTTTAATTTTACATAACCGAATGGCTTCACATCAAACAACCGGGGTAAAGCAATAAAGCCCTCCCCACACCACTCAAATTTACCTTATTAATTTTGTTAGCACGAAATAATCACGTTGGCTGCCTCCACTGATCCTTAAAATTATTTACGTGGATACCTTCACAACGCTCTATCTAATGAGAAACGTGTTTATTTATGCATAACACACTGTACCCATGCTTTTTTAAAATGTTATGATATAAATTTAGGTTAATCGTTAATTAATTTTATATGCCGTTACTATAAATAATAATGAAATAAATATTCAGTGTAAAACATATAGATTAAGCTTACAAACCCAAAGAAAATTAAGTTCTTGTGTAAGGGTGTTATACTAATTGAAAAATCAACGGTTCACAGAAACCTTTTAATTTTAAGCTTACTCCAATTGTAAGATTACCTACCAATCTTGGTTTATTCACCTCGAAAACAATGATAACTTTTTAAAATCTCTGAAGGGAGCCCGCGAAGTGGAGCTTAACCCCGATGGCGGGAGCAGCCCGTTTATCCGCGCAATCTAGCATCCGTGACGCCAAGCGGTCTTTTTGTCTCTCAGACAATCTGATCGACCAACTTCCCCCAACTGAGTTATAGCTTAAGGAACTTACCACTTCACCCGACCGCGCCGTCTCGCCGACAACTTTAAGGTGTACGTGTCTTTATCTAATGCTCTGATACCTAACTCATTTTTGAACTTTTGATGATATATCTCAGTGTCATGCACAAACTACAATTCATTTCATAGACTATATCATCATAAGCCCTCACAATAAAAAGTAGACTATTGGTAACGCAAAAATATAAACTTTTCCAATTACCTATTCAACGAGTCAGTTCAGAAGAAACTGCTCCTCGAACAAACGCCTCTAAGAAAAGAAATCACCGAATAGGTGAGTGCGGTAAACTCACGAGTAAACATTTGCGTATGTAAACTGAAATTATTCACGAAAAAACTTTTAATGGCGTCCCCGGAGTTCCCGTCAAACATTTATCAACAAAAGAACGAACGTCCCGCAGGCGATGGAACTTGAAATGTATGGAAATTACCCAGTCACGAGCGGGAGAACAATTCACTAACGTCGGCATAGGCAAATGTTTTTGTTGCAGCTTGTTTCGTTGTGTAACTTGTTCGGATTTGAAGTTACAACTGCGAGCGTCGTACGAACATCAACGAGCCGCGCCGCGCAATCTTGTGTAAAGCGTTAAGGTCGGAAAGTAAAACGTTCCGAAGATAGGAGTGAAATCTGCGAGTGACTCGTCAGATGTTCGCCGGCGAGCGGAGCCCCTCGTTGGGCGCCAAATAACTTGGAACGGAATAATGAACCGCTTCAGATTCTTCGGCAAACAATCCCTGTCATTGCGACTGCACAGGCAAGATTAAAATTTCATAAATTTTAGTTGTAGAAATGTTGAAATATTTTGTTGACATCCGTGATGAAACAGTAAAATATTTGTCCTTATTTGAGGCTTCTTTTCTTAGTAAAAAAATCAGTTACGTATTTAAATAAATTATTTATTTAATTATAATGATACTTTCAATGCAAAATGTTGAGACTAATTACAATATGAATTGCTTAAAATTCATTTATTAAATATTTGTTTGATATCTGCCTAATTTCAAAGATTAACTGAAAAGGTAGATAGAATAAATACGTTCGGAACGGACACCGTTTCATTTGCATTTCAATCAGAATGATATAGCCGCTGGAAAGGAAAATCCGCTCCGTCGCCTCACTTAAAGCTTTTGAAATATTCCTATAACTTCTGATTCTACGAGAAAAAAAGCCTATTTGAATTGGAAAGATCAAAGCGTAAAAATTTATCGTTACAAAAAAGCGCGGCAGGAACGTCCAAAAAGACGTCAGGCACTTATTATTTCAACAGAGCGAGTGTCTCGTCTCCTTTCTCATTCTATTTGTCTTTTCGATTGTTCCGGTGCATAGACTCCTCCATTACTCGGCACTGAAAGGAAAGTTTTGTATTCAATTTGGTATTATAATTCCCATTTGAAGTCGCCACGCACCATCGCGCCGACATCGGCTATGTAAATGGGCGTTTCCGGAACTAAGTCGCATTTTTGTCAAAATAAAAAAAAACTGGATAATTTTGTGTAAGACATTCTTACCTATGTACCTGTGATGTTTATTTTCTCATCTATCATTTCTGTGTGTTTATACGTCTACATCATTATTATTCATAGGGTTCGTGTTTTGTTTTAACGACGATCTCAGACTCGGTCGAGTGATACTCGCATCCGCCCGCCCCGTCGATGTTTCTCCGTATTCTGTAAGCCATAAGTTTTAGTGGAGCATTTATTTATCCAGCCACTGCTTGGCAAGTTCTTCAGTTTGTGTAAATATTTCCGTGCGCTTACCTGACGTGAATTTTTATTCAGCTCCGCTCGCACCTCCGCCGGGAGACAAGGAAACATTTCAGAGTTTCTCTTCAATTTAAAATGGAAACTTATCCCTCGGCTACCATAAAGTCTGCATTTTCCATAGAAATCCACCCAGCTCGTCGTATTCGATCCTAACCGGTGTCCGCAGTGAATCCGCCTGGATTTAGACCGCGCCGAGTGAACGGTGCCTCACAGAGGACTTGCATCTCAGTACCTACTACGCGACAGGTTTTATTTTACGACATGTTTTCTGTGGCCGTTTCGCAGATACTAAAATAATAAGAGTTTTATGTTGCCACGTATTATGTAGCTTTTATGGTCGCGAAGCTCGAGAGCGTTGTTACTGTAGCTTACGAGTGCTCTCGTGACGAAATAATTAACCCGGTGTTGCTCGTATTAGACTCCACTCTCATTCACAGCGACAACTTACATTTTATAACTACCTACTACTTTTATTTTCTCTAAATTAACATCTACTTAAGAAATAATAAAATTTCTACTGTAATTTTCATAACATATTCCATTAGTGGTAATACAAAGATCACGTTCCTTATGTTTACATGGTTGGGATAGGTTTTAATTAGCGTTAATTAATTCAAGCCTCTTTGAGCTACGTCCTTTGAAAGTAATGTAGGTAGAAACCTTAATTTTCAGCAGCAATAGATATTATACCAGTTCATAATTTTCATTATTAACGACGGCAGAATAAATTGTAAGTGATCGAGAATAATGTTGTATTGAACTGCTGGTATGGTTTCGTAAAATCACAGTTGAGATATAGGAGCGAGCCGAACGTCTATATTCGGGGCAGAGACAAGGGACCGATAACAGATTACCCGCAAACACGTTTTAAATTCATTTCCCGACCCGAGCGGCGATCGCTCCCCGATAAAATGTGGGGACGACCCGGCAAACGGGGACATATTTACTTTGTCTCCCCGCGCCGCGCCCGCGGCCACTTGCCCGCCCAGGTAACGTTCCGAAGTGGCAAAATATTTGTCCTGCTCCGTTACCCGTCCGTTCCGATTTAAGAACATTAGCTTCGCTCAAATCTGATCCCACTTTCAATAAGTTGACACTTAAGGTAAAATATATACATGATCATCCCGCTTGGACACAAAGTAATGATATTTTTTTAATTTTTTGACTTTTATATACTTTCATATTTCGTTCTTACTTAAGAGGCGTAAATATTAGTATAGAAACCCGGTTCATAGGTGCTTAATAATAGCAACAACAACATGTGTACATTTAACTTGCTTTTCCGTGTAAAAGTAGAGTAGAAGCGCTCGTTACCGACCGCCCTAGGTTACCAGATGCGGCACTCTTAAAGTAGGGAGCGAACAAATTTCGTTAATATCAATTTTGAAACTAGTGTTGTGCACGGCGAACTTGTCCACTGCAGCTAAGTCCATTAGCACGTCACTAGGGCCGTTTTGACGCCGGCTCTTTGGAGACTACGCTTTCGACGTTCCCACGTTGTTTATCCGGTCAATTGCTTTGTACCACAAAGCCTTTGCGAGGAAGTTCGTCATAATTTTATTGTTCTCACTCAGTTGCAGCGCACGATGTGTGAAGTTTGCACTGTTTTCTTTTTGCAACTGTTTCGTGTGTAGAAGATTTATAGGAATGAAACGTATTTCTGCTATTTCTTTTTGCTGTTCTATCGAAATAAATAAATATTTATTAACGTACGGTGTGAGAAGAGGCATTATAATACTGAAATTTAGGGCTAAAGATCAGAAAGATGACTACTGAAGATATTTTCTTATTTCCTTGATTAAAAATTGCGTTACGAGTTATAATGTCTTGAAGTAGATGCTGGGTACCTTTTACATATTTTCAAAGATCTAGAAAATTGGAACAAGATAAATGACTATTCAACTGACTTTTCAATATATATTTTAATATTCTTTCAATTCTGATCATTCACAATTGTATATTTTTATTGTAACCCAGCATACGTGGTTACAAAGGGATTGTATATCGGCACATCTAAATGATCTCCCTCCGGGCGCAATCTCGATCCGGTTTGTAACTCGGTACAGAAGATATCGATACTGCAATTCGAAACGCATAATGGTCGATATTCTGCCCAATGCCCTGAAGTTAAACTTGGCTGGCTATGAATAGTATAAATTATTACTCTTGGTTTGCGAACGTCTTCTTTTGCGATTTAAGACTTTTAACAGTGGAGTTTTGACGTAAATCTTCTTTTTTTCTTAATTTCTGTTATCATATACTTTACATTATAAATAGCTTCGCCAAATCGAAAATGGCACATTATTCATTAATTATTTTTAAGCAAAATGATTACATACATTTTCATGCATACAAAATTATTTAAAATGCACTATTTAGATTGTTATTAAATATGTAAGGTATTATAATTAGGATTGTCATCTGACAATCCTATCAGGTAGGTGTTATGGTAGTCTAAATACTTCATATTCCAACCCTTCCAGCAAAAACCGTAACTGTGATCAAAATAAGCTCTCTAACAAAATAAAGTTTGAACAGTATGAGTGCACTTCATTAGCAAATTTCGAGACCAAAACATGCGACCTAATTATTCCATACCTACATTATGACGGTAAACAAGGTGCGAGTCTGAAAAAAACTCGTCTTATAAAAGACAGTACTTAATTGTAATTATAAGTGTAAAGAAATTATTACCGCGATTATATTCCAGTAATCCAAAGGACAAATCTTCAAAAGGAAAGTGGGAGAATAGGGACGAAAAAGTATTTAAATCTCTGCCGTTTTTATTTATCTTTGTGGGACGCCCGCGGCGGTTAAATATCTGAGGCAACCCGGCGCAGTCCCAGAGACAAACGTAAACACAGCATTGCCTTTGAAGCCCATCCTGTAGGTATGTCTGCTTACCATAAAGTTTTCACGTAGAACTTAGATTGTTGTTGGGTTTTGACGAGTGATTTTTTTGAGTTGTAAATTAATATTATAAAGTCTCAGTCGGTCCTTTTAAGACATTAAATTTTTAGGCTTACTTTTCAGAATGATAGTTAAGTTATTTATGATAATTATGGCGTTTCTCGACGTTTTAACCAAAAAGACAAAATTAACCAAGTTCCACTAGCATACTAATTACTTACGGTAAAATGCTGTCACAAAATTATAATATATAGGTACCTATACGTTAGACTATTGTGACATGTATCGACATCTGTGTATCTTTCAGTATATTTTCCAAGATTTTTCTAACTTTGAGTATACATATCTTATCAAAACATTCTCGCGATGCAGTTTAAAGACTGCATACATAATCTAGTGTAGGATGCATTTCTCAAAGAGTTCATATCAGCATAAGCCGAATTGACACTCTTTGATGTAGCTTTGAGACGACTAAGGAGTGTCACATTTTGCTTTCTTCCTACCTCTCGTGTATCTTCGATTGTTACTTTAGAAATATCTTGTATTATTGAAACGATATTGTTTCAAGTAAATATGATAAACAAATAAGATTTTTGTAAGTTTGGTCCGCCTCATTTTTTGAGATGAATATAAATGATAAAATGTAAAATTGTCACCACTAGAGAAATGCTTCGAATGATTTTTTACATATGGGATAATTGAAAATAAATACATATTTTATTTTATCGATTGTCTTTCGGTAAATTAAATAAAATTCAATAAATAATTGCTTCGGAAACAAGTATCAAGCACCTTATGTTTTGCTTTTCATTGCTTATCATATCACTTCCGAAGCGTAGACTGCACAAACGAGACTCTCATACGCGGGGAAAAGTCAAGTGATTCTGAATATTTGTTTAACTGATGCTTTACGTGTCGATATACTAAATCGGAGAGGCGTGAGAGTGCTTCAAATAACAAACGAAATCGCGGCATGTATATCGGGCAAGATATAACATTTGGGAGGCAAAAGGAAAATATGAAAAGGCAGAATATTGCCCGACGAAATTACAATCGTTTTGGATTCCGTACGGCCCATTGAGGGGTGAATTGTTACCTTCCTACATTGGTATAAAGAATCTATTTGTTTTTCTTCGCCGACAGTGATATGGATTGTGTTTTCCTCTCAATTTGCGAATAGCAGCATAGTAAATCCACGAGTGTGGGTCGTTAGAGCAGTGATAAATGATATGAGCTTTGTTAATAGTCATACTGACTTAACTTTATAATACTATAAATTTGAATATCCATATTCCCACACTAATATTATAAATGTGAAAGTGTGTTTGTTTGTTTGTTTATCTTGTTTTTCACAACAAAACCACTCAAACGATCTCCATGAAACTTTGAATACATGTAGTGTGAGTCAAGAAGGAAGGACACAGGGAACTTACTCGTATTAACATGCGGAGAGGTGCCTCAGGCGAGAGCTTGTATTAAGTACTATTGAAATCAAAACTAAAAATTACAAGCAACTACAATGGAAAACAATTACTAAAGGACCGCAAATTATTATTACTTGAAATTAGTTTTTCCTAATATAAATGGGCAATGTTAGACTTCATATATGCTTTTTATGACTGAATGTGTTATTGTTTTTCTGATTTAGCTCCCTGAAATAGTTTGAAACAATGTTTGCGGTAAAATTTTATGCAATCCTAAATTAAGATCGAGAAGTTAATTCATCAAAATACAAGTAATTAAATCAAGTGTATAAATTGTTCTGAATTATCATTAAAACCAAATTAATCTTCATTCACTATACGGGCAATTAATCTGTATCAATAATACAATATCGTAAACGTTTAGTCCTACAATACCGAAGGATCCGAAACTAACAAAAGGGCAATTTGAAATACTTTGCCAATTAGCTATTGATACGGATAATTAATATGTGGTTACCCCACAAAATAAGAGTAATCTAATTAAAAATCTTGTTTAAATAAGTGTTAACTACATAACAAAAATATAATTTCTTAATTTAGTTAAGTGTAGAATCGTTAATTATTGTCCTATCAACGTGCGTAATAATAAATATAATATAATGTTTATATATGTATATTAAGCGTTGAATGTAAATTAAACGTTTTAGATTATTTACTTTATTAAAATTTATTCTACTATACCTGAACCTGTTTCAATGTTTATTTATATTTTTAATGGGCATTTAAGACTCCGGTCTACGTTATTTTCACGCATTACGTGCTCCTCTTGCACGATAAATAGCTACCATTAACACATTTCTTGCAGTGACATTAGGCTTTATTGGATCCAGAGGAGTTACTCAATCTCGCAAGAACAAAACAAAGTAGGGTGGAGATTAATTTTATTGGAGATAATTACGATAAGGTAGAAATGTAGCGTCAGGCGAGACGCTCGGCAAACGCTCGCATGCACTTTATGGAAATCTAGATCTTTGTCAAGCTTTCATTCGAGTTTTTTTATAAAGTAATGAACGCCATAAAACACCGGGCGGTGCCTGCCCACTGCGCTATATTTATTTAAATCGTCTCGCATGCAAATGAACGTCGCCTCTAAATGTTGCCCTTTGTTCTCTTCACTGTATTTCTGATAACTTTTATCTGTACTTCTCTTGCTAGATTAGCTTTACTCTAATAACATCGTAAATTGAACGCCTGTTACAGACCACGCGTAATGATACGATCTATCCGAGTTACAGGTCGTACATACGCCTTCTAATTGAGGCTTAACAAGTATGCAGCGTGATAGCGCACTGTAGTTTGCCTCGCCCTGGCGGTCGGCGTCGGGTCAACATAGTTTAGTTATTGCTGGAAGTTAAAATGGTATGCGAGTTGCGCTCGAGTGGCGGTTAACGTCTGACGTCTCTATTCATTACAGAAGTAACCGGCACCCCACAACTTTGTTCCTACAAACTCGCTACTCCTTACTACTACTTTCCCTATAAAGTAGAGTTGTGACAGCGAGTAATGTCTCCTTATATTGTTCTGGGGCTAAGAGGTTTGCCTCCTAGTTGTGATGAGAATTGTTAACTTTTACATTGTCTCGTGTCTTTTAATTTATCGTGGCCGCATTGTGAATTTTAAAACAACTTACTGGGATACACAACGTTAATCTTTGATCTCGGGCCCACTCCGTGGAATCGAAGAAAAACAAGTCGTTACGCTTAATTAATGAGTTGGGATACTCCTAATATCTCACATTAGACAAAGAGTTTTGGCGGTAATCGATACTTAGGAATATCGATTATGAAGTTAGTGCGAAAATCGTCAGGCGCGGGCAGGCTCTTGACAAATGTCCGTTATAAGCGCTGAACAAATTGGTGCAATTAATTACAAGTGGAGTTGTGGCGTTCAGCCGCCAAATATTATCAAGATCGTTAATTTCTACACGGCGTTCGCGTGTTATCGCGAGCGTGTTACAGATGGCGGCGCACACGGCGCAATTGATGCCAAAGATTGCTGCCAAGCTCTTGGGACGCTCATTCGAAACCATTAAGTTCACAGAGATAGAATATTGCAGATTTTGCTAATAATACTTACCGTCAGCAACAACTTAGTAGTTAGAAACTTTTGACGGCAGTTCGTGTTACCCGGCTGACTCTCTTGACCTCTGCAACCAATAGTTCTACAGTCTTCCAGTTTGGATCTTCCGAGGTTATTAGAGTTATTTTCTAGAAAATAATTTTAATATTTTTCATTTATCACTTCCACAACGACAAAGTATTAAGGCTGCCGTTAAATTTCATTTTGAGCTTTTGAATCGGCGCTTTGTAAAAATTTCCGTAATTAATCCAATAGCGTTCAATTGGAAGCGAACATTTCCTTTGAGTTGCAACTATTCTCTTTTTAGTAAGCGTTCAGAAATATAACCGGCAATTAGCGGATTTAATATAAGTTAATGATAAAAAGATATACGTATGTATATCATAAGATATAACATTTTAGTAACGACTATTTTTTGTGTGTATAAAGATCCCAGCCTAGTATATATAGGATATTTTTTTTTAGAAACGCGGCAAAATTCTGTACCAGAAGAGTAATCCCTGTATGAACAAAAAACTAGATGTGATTAAATTATCTGAATCTTATATGATGGTATAAACGTATTATTGTATGAAAACTTATCCCGACTGTTTATATTCGTAACGCAAATCCAAGTGTATTTTGTTAACGATTCAATCCAAAGTTACTCGAGCTCATAAAACACGAATATAAAACTGTGCGAGTAACACATGACTCTTAATGAAAAGTATATTATCTCACATAAAAACATTTTATGCTCGTTTTCACTGCTGGTTATTAAATTAAATCATAATTTACACACGTCGAGTTAAATCAGACTGTAAGCTCGTGAAATCGCAATAAAAATTATTAGACTCGTTACAGCTTTCCCGCGCTTAGACCCTTTTTTATTTTTTTTCATATTAGAGATCCGTTCTGAACAATGACGTCATAAATGCCAAAACGATTTTTCATTCTCATCGTTAAAGTTTTTTCCTTACTCGTATTTGCCTTGAAACAATGACGTTATTTTTCAAACAATTATTTACATATCATGCGTAAATTTTAAAGTGATACAAAACGCAGAAATGATTCAAATTTTGGAGCACACTATGAAACACTTAACAATTTAAAACAGATATGATTCTTTACACGCAACCTATTAGATATTGTAGATGTAGAGTCGGGATCGGAAGCATTATATTTTACTTTGAATCGATTAATGTCTTTCGGATAGTGTAAGAGTCGCATAAATATTTCATATGACATCGATAGTGGGCTGTCGATCGCTTTTACGATCTTCATAAAAATCGAGAAGTGCTCGCAATAGGGATCTGCGTCTATTGACGCTTTATTCCATAACAATTGCTAGTGGGATCTTTTACGCGTTTAGTTTTAAACATACCACTTTCTTTTAAAACTATTCTGAAAACTCCATAGCACAGCAAACATTTTACCCACAGAATATTGTTTACCTATTCACCCCGTTCAAACATGGTCCTTAAAATCTCACCGATCACTCTTCTACCCCGAATTTGGCTTTCGTGTCCTCTGTATCGAAGTTTGTATACAGTAAGGTTCGTATAGGGTGACAAATCAATCAATAAAGGTTTTCCCTGTGGTCACAACTCCACACCTACTGAAGTTTCGGGTGGCGACAAAATGATTTGGCAACATTCCGTATATTTGATAAAACAATATTGACCCGTGCGAACCGAGGAAGTCACTTTGTGTCGCAACCGGAGAATCTATCGCTCCCATCTTTTAGGAATTTTCCGGAACATTTTAATATCACTAATAGATTATCCGTATTGGTTCCCGACAATGGAAGTAAAAGCGAATATTTCTTTTTGGCCGCGTAAACATATCATTTCGCCTCCGTGGTGTATCTCAAAAGCGGCCGATACCCAACCGTCTGATCTAAGTAAACCTTTCATGTAATTTTATTCCCGATATTTTGATATGAGAGACCCTCGAATCACGTTCATTCAAATGACATATTGGAGAAACGTTCGAGTACGTCCTGATCGGGAAAAGATCCACAGTTTCCTTTCGAGAGTAAAACCAAATACTATCTGCTGAAGAGCCAATATGGGGAATTGATTTTGCGCGGCTCTCATTCTCATATATTTAATTTAATTTTTTGATATTGTATATTGTAGTATTGTACCCTTTTTTTCTGTCAACTTTATTTGACAGTTAATTGATAATACTACATAGAAACATAGCTACAATTTGAATCCTAGGATCATCATAAAATATTGCAGTTTACTTTTTTTTGAAGCATGATTAAAATTTGTCTTTATATAATAAGACTTGAAGAGACCAATGACTACTTTCATCATAATGAAGGCGTTCAACATCATTCTTCATTAACTTGAGAAATTGTTATGTAAACGAAAACTGCCCTCTTTCACAGCGCATTCCGCCATTCTGCTCCGAAATTTCCATCCCTGTTGTTTCTTTGTTGTGAAAAATGTTATTTAATTTCAGGCAATTATTACACGCGCTCTACGAAATTACTCCAAGGAATAGGACCTCGCGGATGTTGGTTTTATTTCAGAAACGGTTCTTTTTTCTACAATGAAAGCTTTATGCCGCAAAATGGGATTCCAGCTGTTAGCGTAATCTGCTCTTTATTATATTATGTAAATTGCAAATATTCCGCTTTGTTATTCACCATTGATCAAGATTCCTACATTATTTATGAGAGAGTTATCTTTGATCATTATTTATTACGGAAAAATGTAGTAAGCGTTTAGCCAATCCTACACAAAGCGATGAATTATGAGCATTATGTTATCAATTTGGATAAGTATTAAAGATTAAATATTATACGAGATAGGTAATATCTAATAATTATAAAAGATCTGTTTGTACATTCTCGGACAGTTAGGGTGTTGATCGACGGAGTTTTGATTGGTCGACGGATATTTCAATTGGACATAATAAATGCGTAAGATAAATATATACAATTTTATTATATTATATCAAGTTAACACAGTAAAAGAGTAAATGATTTAAAAACAGACAAAACATTTTATTAAAACTAATTTTCTTTGGAATTAATGCCAATGTTCACGTATGATTACTTATAAATGTATTAATATTTTCACTATGCAAAATTATAATCTTGTTATGCACATCTTTAAGCATTTTTCTATATAATATTTGTTCAATTAGTACTAAATAAATAAATGTTCATGTTGATGGAAATGACAACGCCATGTAAGCCGGTTAACGCTATGTCATTTTATTGAAAGTATTCGAGGGAGAGCCCTTTGCCTTTATTAAGTGTCTCATGTGAGTGATACGACAAACCACCGAGACCTCGAAATCAAGCTCAAATTTTATGTCGCAGGAACAAAACAACCATTTAGGTTGTAGTCAATTATGTTACCTGATTCTTAGTAAAAAGTTTAAATTCTTCCGCTATGTAGGGGAGGCGGCCCAGGATTCTCTTAGGCCCAATATACTAAGGAGTCTTTTCTTCTATTGTTCTTATGTGTATATACATTACACGTGTATTCCATTGCAACGAAAACCAAAGTCCAACCTAGCTAGGACCCTCTGTTAACATGACTGTGGAGATCAGACAACAATATCCATACTGTTACTTGACCATCGGATTTATTCACGAATATTGATGAGGAATGTGTGTTATCGTACGTATGTCTATCTTTTTGGTTAACCTCAGCCATTAAGGAAGAAATCTTATGAAAGTTCCTGACTCGAGCCTCACTCATTTTTTTCTTCTGGACCACGGTCAAATTTTTTATTTTTATACTTTCACTATTTCGTCAGCAAACAAGATCCGGCAGGTGCGTCAAAATTTGCGATACAAATTCCGCGGCGACGCGACGACGCAACGCGTCATTTGTACATTCGCTTTATTACATAGCGTGATTTATACCTTCGCCCGGTGCGTTTAACTGCTGAGCTCTGTCATTTCGCCGTCCTAAATTGAGATTGATCCTGGCAAGACGTACACTGACACGACTCCAAATTGTATTTTTGTTTCATTTCGTCATTTGCGCAAAGAAAAAGATGACATGCATATACGGGCCGTGATGTGGCCTATATAATACAAATTGCTGTGTTGATATTTCCTTTTTCCATCCTCCTTGACTCTGCGAACTATTGCGTTGCATGTCAATTTGGAACGTACTTGATTTCTCATAACATCGTGTGTCAGATGTCAACGAAACAAGTTCTAGGCGTATATGACGTATGATAAGAAAGTTTTTTATTAAATCTACATCGCATAAAATGAACTGTCAGATCTGAAACCCTGTTTAGGTACTGCAATTATTATTTGTATGCTGGGAAGTACCTTATTGCAGACCGGAAAATTTTCTTTAGTTAAATATTTCTTTGATCTCTCTTTTATTATACTCACAATATTCCATGGATAACAACCGCGTCGAGCGAGTAATACCATTTATTTCTCATTTTATGGGAATTTTGGGAAATTGTCTCTTAGTGCACCCCTATACTTTATAAAAAAACCTACATGCCTAATTTTAAATCTCTATACCATGCGTTGATATGTCACTTAGTGTTCTCATTACATTTAAATTATTAAGATAATTATAATTTAGAAATAATTTGGATTAACAGATTAATATAATTAATAATGTAAATTTGTATTGTTACAGAGAGGCTCCGACGAGCTTCTTTCGCAGAGTGGCGTCACCGTCATGGCGCCCGCCGCTCCGCACCACGCCGACAACAACAACCAAGATTCTGCCGCTAAAAAGGTAAGTTCACTTTTATTTTTAATCTTTTCAACCGTATTTATATGTCGTTATTTTTATCCTTTCATCATATAAAAATGCACAAGACGCTCTTAAAATATCGGGGTGTGCCTATCCACGATCCTGGATTGGATAAGTCAGGTTTTTTCAGGAAGCGACTCCCGTTTGACCACCGTTGGAAACCACTTGTCTGTAAATGCAGCTTTCCTCACAATGCTTTCTCTCACTGTAAAAGCAACGGTTATCATTAAAACTATTTACTTATCATAACATTTAAAATAGTCATTGGTATATAGGAAATATGCACCTTGTGCGTAACCCTTTTATATTTAGCCACCGACGGTCTTTAATACCACTACCCTACCTTAATGTTTATTCTTTCATCATTTGTCTTAAAATATTTCAATAATCTCCAAATTTGTTCAAAAATTGTCTGCCTACTACGTCTACTACTACGAGCGTTCTACAAGCTACGCGGCTACGAAGTCTTGAATCTGTCGCTACGGCGTAGCGCGTCGTAGAGACGCGCACTCTAACTTCGTAGCAAGTGAAGTGCTTGTAGCTGTTACTTTAAGCACTACGGTTTTGCAAGTTTCGTAGACGTTTCAATTTGATGAAGTAAATTTTTTGTTACTTATTACTATTTTTATTTTCTTATTATTATTCTTAATTTAAATTTTCATTGACTTTTAGATGAGACTTACTACTTGTAATGTTTGAGTTTATTATTTTTATATATAAATAATACTGGTCTGTAAGAAAACAACATTCAAAAATTTTCTAACAGTAAAAAGTATATTGGCAAAAAGCTTATATGATATTATATAATTAACATATTATTGTATTATCTTTCAATTAAAATTTTCATGTTTTAAATACGTCGTATTTATAATTTTGTTTTTGTTACTATTTTATAACAAATTTTAATAATTCAATTTGTATTTACCATAACGAATCTCGAATCGAGATTTGTAAAATCAATTCGTAATTGATTTCATTTGCATTTATGACGAATGCGTGCGGTGCGCTGAGAGGGCCGCGGTTGCCTAGCTTTTTATAATTATCTCAATATAAAATATTGTTGATATTTGAAGAGCATCAGAGGTTGAGCAATTAAGAAATCCGACTCGAAAATGAAAAGATTGTTACCATAAACAGTTTAACAATTTTTTCAAAGTATTGCGGTATCAGTAAATGGTATGTTAATCATAGTATAGTTTCGGCTGTTTTTCCGAAGTGGTAGGCAGTTATTACATCTTTCTGTTTGTAAAGATTCTTGCATACTTCTTTTACTTCAAGTATTTCATGAAAGCTCGTCCATTTATGGTTCTGTCACCTGATCTTTGAACAGGACTTCCTGATTTAATGAAAATACTTTCGTCTTTCCCTTCGAACACTGACTATAAAAAAGCCTGTAAATAATGCAATTAGTGATAGTATTTCTACAATATTATCGGGAAACTGATTAAGATAACTAATATGTGGAATCAACGAAGTTCATTGATACAATATAGTTTAGCGTACGTGCGCCGCTTGCCGACAAGTTTGATGTAGAGGCCGGACTTGGTTCCCGGCGCTCGTATACAACTATAAGTCATCAGGACGCCTTCTGCTGAATAAATAAACGATTGCTCTTCTCAAAGGAGCTGTAACTGGTCATTAAGGCTTAATGCGGTAACGCACTATTAAGATTCTTTTTGCATTCTGCAAGTTGTGTAAATTACTCATCGAAATATTTTTTGGGAATCTCAGAAACTAATGAAACTTGCAAATTCCTTTTTTCTACATTTTACTCAAGACGGCGTTATTGCTAAATTTCAAAAACTGGCATCAAAAATGAACTTTTTACTAAAAGTCTCAATTGTCTAATCTTTAAAATCGCATTTCTTCGGTTACGTAATTAACCGAAAAACGATTAATCGCGATGAAGCGATAAAACGACGGAATCGCGAAACCGAAATAAGTATTAAAATAAAAGGCCCCTCATAAAAAGCCAACGTGCCATAAAGGGCTTCCCTGAAGGCTTCGGGGCCAAATTTTTATTAATTCCCACCCTGACCTGGCGATATCGGATGATTTTTTTACATAATACATTTGAAACAAAATGGAATTAATAATTTGCGACGAATAAGATTGGGGATTTCACGCTTGGACGAATTAATGAGGATGGCCCTTTAGTATTAGGAGTTTCAGTGATTCGATATAAATATACAAAATGTTTGATAATAAAATGTAAGATAACTGCTGAAATTTTGGGTGGAACTTCTATATTCCTTTAATCATCATCCTCTTGGCATCAGTCTTGGCCGCACCTTGCCTCTCTAGACAGCAGCCCGAGATGTAAGTCAGTTTTTTACACTCCCGTGTGACCTCCGCACTCCACAACATATACATGGTTTATGTTACTATTGAATATCATCAATAGTTTATTTCTAGTAAGAAAACTTAACCATGGTTAATATCTAGCAAACAAAATTCAGGGTCAATTCAATTCTGCGTTAATCTCTATTAATATCTTAGTTTACAAACAAGATGTTTACAAACAAAATAAAGTTCACTTAAACGATACTCTCGATTTCTTAGTGAGTTGAAAGAAGATTAAATTTATTAACATTCATATTGAGGTCTTTAAATAGCTTATACCTGGGCCCTGCGGTAGAAATGTCTAAAGAACTAAAAGAATATTTTAAGACTAGTTTGCGCCTCATCCGCTTAAATTATGTCACAACTTTATTCTTCTCGTTTTTTAGGAATTTCGGAAAATCTAAGATTATTTAATTAAGAGAACGACAAAAAAAAAACAAATAATAATAATTCTATTTTTAAATTACAACATTGAAAAATGCAATACTTTTCTGATACAAACTAACTACCAACATCTAAACCCTATCAAGCTTGAGGTAGCACAAACAATTCAACACTCGTATGTACATTTTTCGGAATTCCCGACACGAATGTAGGTAACTGTTGTTTTTAACTCACTAAATGGGAAACAATCGACACACATGAGGAACTGTAAAAAGTAAACATCAGTTTTGGGCGCATGCGGCTGTATTTTTGTCTCGTATTTACGTATGCACGGGGGCGATTTGCATGCACACTTTGTTCGCTGCACAAACATGTCTGTTTGTGGAGGCCCAAGTGTGGTGATGGACCACAGTAAGATGGATTCTACCATCAGTCAATGAATAATAGTGAGATATCACGCTTTTGTAATAAGATGCTCTATTGCGAAAATTTAGTTAGTATCATTTATGAAGTTGTCAATATGCAATTACTAATTAACTCAGCCAAGAGAAAGGTTATACACTTAATATCCTACTGCTAATTCGTATAAGGTGTAAACACATAATTACATATAAATTAAATAAAAATTATAAAATACGTTCAATATTAATACAAAAACCATGATTGTTTTGCAATTTGTTATTTTTTATGTACAATAATATACAATAAAGTTTACACAACAAAGAAACAAAATTTACCGATTTGAAGAATTAAGTCAAAATGTACCAAGCAGAATATTGGCGAGTAGAGTATGAGACAAAATTATTTTAAATGAAAAGAACCGAAAAAGCTTTCATGACAATTCTCGCCCGTAAAATTCGTCGAACATCAATGCATTGATTGATTACAAAAAATGATTCATTTTCAGTGAAAATGCAGCGTTCACATTTTATGGTCAATTCTTTTTTTAAGGGTTCCTTACCTCAAAGGTAAATACGGGACCCTATTACTAAGCCTATCGTTGTCTGTCTATCCGTCTGTCTGTCACCTCGCTGTACTCGTATCTCATAAACTATGATAGCTACAAAGATGAAATTTTTAACAAATTATTTCTTTCCGTTGCCGTATGACAACAAATAATAAAAATAAACCCCACCCAAATAACGTGTACTTTTCATATTTTTGCTCAGTATTAATAACGGTAACAGGAAGACTCTTATAATTAGGTAACACATAACATTTACTTGTACATTACCTTTTAAAATAAATAATAAAATAAGAAAAGAAAATATATAAGTGATAGTTGTATAACCATGTATATCAAACGTAACTATTATGCAATTTTTGGTTGATTTTAATAAACAGGCAAAAACGTGAATTTAAAAAATAAAAATTTAAGTTCCAAACCTGATGATGGTACGGAACCCTTCATGCGTGAGTCCGACTCGCACTTGGCCAGCTTTTATTTTCTTTTTGATAACTTTGATGCCGCTCTTCATAAAATGAAATGGAAGTATGTAGGTATGTAGCTTATTTATTTATTGAACTTGTCAATTATTATAAATGTAAAATGTTCAAAATAAAATTATGTAATTACAAATACCAATAAAAAATATTGTCATGCCCTTACTATATAAGAAGTGGCAGTAAAGTTTTCAAATAATCTAAATTTTCATCACGTTTTTGTTTATACCAAAGTGGATTGAAAACTTTTAAATTGTCTAAACAAATAGCTCTAGAGAGCAAAACATCGAATTAAATTCGCATATACCACAAAAACCATATTATACCCTCGCAAGCAAAACAAGGAATCAGCGCCATAGTGGACCATTTACTCCTGCTTGTTAAGGCAAACCTGAAAAAACCACGCCACAGTAATCTTAATTACATTGTGATCTCGTTACAGCCCGGCCTTAATTCATAATTAAATAGGGACGTGTCCCTGCGTCGCTTATTTATTTGCTATTTTATGGTTTTGCAATTGCGCCACCTTTTTTCAACTGCGGAAATTTAGACAGTGTTTTTTGCGTCACCCCTTCTTCTTTGTCACTCTGAATATTCATTTGGAGCCCATCGGCGGAATGGCGACTCGTTTTTAAAAGTATTTTTTTTATGTCCTCTCTTTGTGTTGTTTGCGAACACCTCGCACTGTGAAAATATTGAGGAAGTACCGAGCAATCGTTTTTTTACAAAATGTTTTATGAGTCTTACTTATCTTGTTAGGAAAATTCCTTGGGTTCATTTTTTGTTAAATTTTAGCTCATACAGATTTTTTGCTTTTATTTCGTACATCTTCTTGACTCAGCTTTATACTTCTAAGTATTAATTTAAAGACGCTCACCCTAATCGGTCGTTCAGCGCACAATCAAATGACACGGTTTGACAGCTGACAGTTGCTGACAACTGACAGTTCGTATTTTAATAATGCTCATAATGGGAAATGTTTTCACTTAACGAATACCGTATCAGACAGAGCACGTCTGCAGAAAACACACTAATCAACCCTCGTCCTCTTTGACCGGGTCATTAATGTCCAAATAAAGTAATTAATTATGTTCCCGTTTTTTTCCTCATTTTCCTCTGACGGCGTTCTGTAAAAACGTTGAGGGCCGCGCAATGAAGATCAATCAAATCAGTGGATGCTACAGGGGCCTGCGTTTACCACTACTTAAGCATTTACGAGGTTGTCTTACGGGGTTACGACTCGCTTGCACAGCTTGACTCTTGTTCTTTGGGGAACAAATTGTCTTTTTTACTTATTCATTGAAGTAATCCTATTAAATGCCTTTTTCGTTAGTACCTCCGGGATTTCTTCTGTTGATTTTCTTGTAGCCGGGCTACCTTGATAAATTACATTGTTCTTGGTATTTATCTCCGGGAATTGTTTAACTATAGGACAGTTAAACTTTATTTGTCGTTATACATGCATTTTGTACCTTATTGAATATTTAAAAGTGTATATATTTTAGTAGAAATGAATTTATTGTATGGATCCTCTTTATAAACCAATATTTTGTGAAGTGGTATTGATTAAACCTCAATAATATCCTTACACAAAATCTCTGGAGTATTCGGGACTCAAACTTAGGTCATATCTAACAAAGTCGCGCCCCACCAACAAGTCTAAGTAAATTCACAAGTATCCCAATATCAATAATAAAGCCAACAGACTCGAGTTTATCGGTTTTGTTCGGAGAAAATTCGGTAATCAATCAAATGATGCCATAAAGATATTCATTGGGCGGGCACTTACTATTTTACGGCTAGTTTTAGAGGCACTAAAACCATTTGGCTATCTTATTTTACGATTTTGTAGCAGGAACATGCCGAACGACCTATACAAACTTATGAAACAAGCCATTGGGAACAATGTTTTGACCGTGTTTCTACACTCAAATTTTCCAGTGATGATTTAACTTTTAAGGGACATTTTGTTGTAATCGACATTTGTATATGTTAGTATGTTATGAAAGAATTCTCTTAATAGACATATGGGTTGGTAAGTGAAAATCCTTTCTTACAAAAATGTATAAACTGCACAATTACTATTCACAGCTTTACAAACCTTAATGAATTTTCATGAAGCTGTATTGCTTATTCTATCTGCTGAACACTTGAAATAGTTTTCACTTAATGTTTTATTATGAATATCAATGAGCATGTTTTTAGTCAAACTAAAGTTGTAAAGCGATTCAGCTACCGAAGGAGAGCCACTATTAAAAGTTTTCCGGGACAAAGTTGTCCCCAGACCTATTCTTATGCATGAATGAATTAGCACCCTACTAAGCAAACTGAATTCTGGTAGCACCTTAATTTTGCATTTTTGCCTTCATTTATAGCCCCTTTATTTGATTTTAAGACGGTTGGCTCTGTCTACTCCGTAAGGTATATAGACATGGTAATATGTATGTATATTTATTTGTAAGCTCACATGCAGTCCTAGTTGCGAAGAAAAAGTTTTATTTGTACCAAAAAGCGAAATAAAGATTATAATTGAAAAAAATAGTAATAGTTACAAACAATCAAATTATGTTTATTTATACTTGTACATTATTAATTTTGTAAAGTAAACGTCAGACGAAACGCGAGGGCAGTGGCAATAAAGACGAGTAACGTTTTAGTGAGATCGCTACGGCGGTAATATTAAAACTTTTCCTCAAGCCTTTTAATCTCGCGAGATGGCAACTCAAATTAACTGCCACGATGTAATTATTACGTTATTCCGATGGAGAATATTACAGTTTTGTCGCATAATTATTGTCGATAACGATAACGTATAAAGTTAAACACAATTGGCATAAATTAGTTATACTTTTATATTTCGTTAATTGTGTTATGAGTTAATTTTGTTTGGTTGTCGTTATCTTTTTTATTTTTTGTTGACTTGGTTACGATTTTTTTTATTAATTATGAGATGAAACCGAACTTACACAAAAAGAATGATGAATGTAGATGAAGCGAAAGAAGATGTAGGTTTGCTTACCTCTCCAGAAAAGAGTCGAGAGACCGTTTCACCGACTTTAGTCCACAAATCATCGCAAAAATACTAGTTCTTCAAATAGTTATTATTGCAAGAGTCTTAGCAGCAAGTTTGAAACACGATTGAAGGTTGGCAATTTAATAACAATATTTACCAGATTGCCAATTAAAAGTTCCAACGATCGGTCCGCGATTTCCGGTGTAATAATGCTCTTGAAATTTTAACAGCCGATGCAATCGACTGTGGTGCAACTGAGGAGATGGTACTGGAAAAAATATGATTCAGATTCTATTGTCATTTAGCTTTAAGGCCTAAAAATCTGTGCCTATGTAATGTGGAGAATATAATATTATCACTGGCATTTTTGGAAAGAACTTTTGGTCTACCTTGTACTTTTAATTAATTGAATGCATTATCTATGGAGTTATAATTTTTTTTCTATATTAAATGTTAGAACTCAAAACTTATTAATTAGCGGTCATTATTTAAATAAATTTCAATCAGCACTGTGAAAAGTTTTTTTGACATGCGAAACCCGCTAGGTTTATGTTACACAAACTGTGCTGGTGCGAAGTCGGAATTTTTATATCGTATAATTTAAGTCGCGCAGTTCCTGTAACTTACACCTGCCTCTTGCACTTGCCTAACTTGCACTGCTACAACCTGTAGTTGGTAGTGATTTCTCTAATTTATAAGTACATACATATATTATTAGTACATGAATTTGAGAGGCATATATGTATGTATATACCTTCTTGATTTCTATGTTCTATGTCAAATTATGACACTCGCTATCGTCAAACAAACTTTAAAAGCACATTGATTGTAAATTGCAAATGTGATGTTAGATTAAAAATTAAAGTAAGATTTACCTATTTTGGTATCATTGAATTTTTGGCAAATTTTACACCACGTAAACTACAGTGAAACAGTATAATTCTACGAGCGCGGCTCGGCTCCTACTCAAACATTTCAACTCGTACAAAATCTATTTCCGTGCATTTCAATTACCTGAGCAAATCTGTGGAATCTCTGTCAGTAATAACATAATCTGCAGTATCTGAGCGCTGTTGTCATCCGCGCCGACCTGCCCGCAAGAGGATTACAAGGCGCCGCTCGACGACGTCACGCCCTATTCCGCTTGTACGCCAGATTTACCATCTGATATGTAATTGATACAAATAGGTTTTAATATCTTGTGAATACTTAGCGTGTGCCAGCTGTTTCTCTTCCCGTCTAGATTTTTAAAGTCAACCAAGGAAAAGGCTAATAAAGCCAATTAATCAATTGACCATGGAGACGAACGTGGTCTTACTGTTGTTTTAAGAATTGGCTACCTGTCTATCTCGTAAGGGATAAAGATGTAATGACATGTATATATTTTAGTAAGATGTAAAACACTTGATACCTGCAAAATGCGTCTGCAAAAGAAATTACCGTCGGTTGTAGATATATAAGTCTGTCTTTAGAAATGTTGCGCTATGAAAAAAGTTTATAAAGTTTGGGTTAGTTATGACGTAACATGCCGAGGTCATTATTGACTCATGCCGCTTGCCAACGTCACGCCCTATTTCATCAAAACGTATCGTAACGTAGGTTGTACGTCAACTGATATGTAATTGGTATCAATAGGTTGAAAAAATTGTACTACATTGATTATTGTTAGTCTTGATATCTATGCATCTGTAAAGCAATGAAGAAGGTGTTTTGCAAGAATCTTGTGAAGTTTGGGTTACTATTGTAGTGACAAATATTTTGACTATTTATCTGTCTCCGAAAATACTATGGATATTATTAGTCTTTTACAAAACTCTTCATTACTCAAATGCTTACTGTTGGTCAGACTCCAAAATTCGACTATGTAAAATGCAACTTATATGCCACCTCGACACAGTCCCGAGTGGAAACGCCCAACAGAGTATAGTAATATTAAATAAATAATATTGTCCACTGAGCTACATGTGTGAAGTGAGGAGAGTGGACATTGACTGAACGAATTCATAGCGAATGCCGACTCACACACACGTAATCAGTCTGCGGGTCAGGGACGATACAAGGTGGCCTAATGTGGTATAATTTTTATTGAAATGTGTTTCGGAATTTAATATTAGTATGTTTTTCAAAAAGTATTCTTTTTAGTTTTTTTATTGTCATATGTATTACATGTGTATCAATTTAAGTAAAATATATATTTTTTTCAGTTTCTTTGATATTTCTTTTTAAAATATAAACGTTAAATTTGGTTATTATAATATATTTATTAAACACTTCAAAGTCTAGTTCAGATGCCGATAGTGTCATAAAATGTCCCCTAAAGTTAAAATGTGTCTTGTTTGTATACAAAAGCTTTTAAAGAAAAGATGGCAACATTTCGATGGAAACACAACTCGTCTCGTCATACATGAATAGTATTTAACATAGCATTAAAATTGTAAAGTTTTACTAAAATTTCATTCATTCATATAGTCACGTCTATCCCTTGCGGGGTAGACAGAGCCAAAAGTCTTGAAAAGACTGGTAGTACACGTTCAGCTGTTTGGCTTTATGATATAACTAGCTGTGCCTGCGACTTCGTCCGCGTGGAATAGTTATTTTGGGCATCATTGAAGCCCTCAAGGATGCTCCTTCCACGATTTTTTTCACATTTTCCATTATTTCTTCACTCCTAATAGTTTAATAGTTGCATCTAGACGTTATATAGCCTAAAGCCTTCCTCGATAAATGGTCTATTCAATACAAAAATAATCTTTTAAATCGAATCAATAGATCTTGAGATTAGCACATTAAAAAAACAAACAAACTCTTCAGTTTTATAATATTAGTATAGATAAATCTAAGTGCCTATTTAAACTAAAAAAAATATTCTAATAGAATTATAACCAGAAATATGTACCTACAACTTACAAAAGAAAAAGACATGAAAATAAAGTTGAAACGCCTGTGCAATACTGTCTTGCCGTCGTCGGGTCTTCCCATACTCCCTTAGTGGAGTCGGAGTAGATTGGTGAGGGCTTTTGGCCCTCTTCAATGGCATCATCGCTGCCTACGACTGTAGGCAGGTCGATAGGGTGGCCGTGACTGCCTCGGTCTTCACGTCTTCATACACTGGGAGTTCCCATCAGCGGCGGCGTCGTCACTGGTTAACGACGTCAGCCTCAAGGCAGCGAGGGGAGGGTTTCACCCGACGGCCCGGAGGGAGCGGAGTGAAGCGGATGCCGCGCAGGTGGCTGTGTGATAACGCGTCCGCCCTCTCGAATATCTAGGTTCTCCCACTTCAAGTCCCTGAGCATCGTCGAGTTCCTCACGTAGCGCGGGGCTCCGACGACTGCTCTGAGACTTTGGTTCTCTTGGGCTCTGAGTCTTCTCCTGTTGGTCTCAGAGCAGAATGCGTACCACGCCGGGGCCGCGTACGTGAGACGTGATCTGACGTACGTTTGGTAGATCCCGAGCTTCTTCCTCAGGGGGAGGCTGGAAGAGAGAACTGCGTGAAGTCTCCCCCTGGCTGCCTTTGTCATGAAGCTTGCGCTCGCCTCCTGCCCCTTTTATACCCTGCCTCTGCTAGCCGCGTCGAGCGCGGCAACCGTTACGCAAAAATAATCCTTATAGCATGATTCAGTATTTACGCGCGATGGCTTGTTAGGGTATTTTATTTCATGTATAAGTTTGGTGTTTCTATACCGATTTCGATGATTCTTTTTTTATTGAATAGGTACTTATATTAATTTTTAAGAATTATGAATGAGTGTGAGTGTTATTAGTATTATAAACATCAGAGTAAAGAAATATAATCAGAAATCTCCGAACTGCTAAGCTATTCGGAATTACACGTGTTATTGCGAGTCAACCATAAAAGATAGACTTATGCTGTCTTGGGATATTTTTTTAATAATTTTATGTAGTATATTTCCGTTATACATGGTTTTGCTGTATCTTTAACCATTAAGGCTGCACACGCGACGGAAGCTTAAAAAATCAAGTAACTTCTCCCGTTTTCCCAACATTTCCTTTCACTGCTCTTCTCCTAGTGATTGTAGCGTAATAAAAAGTATACTATAACCTGCTCAGGAGTATGAAGAAAAACTGTACCAAGTTTCGTTAAAATCCGTCAAGTAGTTTTTGTTTCTATAAAGAACATACAGACAGACAGACAGACAGACAGACAGACAGACAGACAGACAGACAGACAGACAGACAGACAGACAAAAATTTTACTGATTGCATTTTTGGCATCAGTATCGATCACTTATCACCCCCTGATAGTTATTTTGAAAATATATTCCATGTACAGAATTGACCTCTCTACAGATTTATTATAAGTATAGATATAGATTGAGATTCAAATAGTGACAGGTTGCTAGCCCATCGCCTAAAACAAGAATCCCAAGTTTATAAGCCTATCCCTTAGTAGCCTCTTACGACTTTCAACATTAGTATTAAATGAAATGAAGTTAAACGAACAAATTAATCTCATTGAAAATAAAAGTGAACGAAATTTTAATGACGATATATAATATTTAATACTTAAATATTTTTTTTGATAAAACCAATGTTAACAGCGTCGGAAAGTTTAATATTAGCGAGAGTTATCACCTTAAATATTTTCATAAAACAGAAGTTAATAATGGTATATTATCCTAAGAGAGAATATCATAAGGTCATTAACACGGCGGCTGTGTATGCTATAGTTAATGACACAGCGCGACGGAGGCGGCCAACTGAGAAATAGTGTTTCAATAAACACGGCCCGCGCGATCATCGGGAAAATTGACCGATTCCGGGAAATCCTCGCACGAAAATGTCATGCGATATCTCTTTTTTCTGTTCTATCCGGGCCAAGATTTAATATTTATGGATGAAATGTGAGACGGAGCGGATGATTTAAAGTGCCCGATGTGGAAATCGTACCTCGCAGATTTTCTGACCCAGCGAAAGTAATGTCCTTCTTTACTTTACGTACCAGTTGTTTTCATTCGCGAGAAGAGAAAATACCGAAATGTACCCTCGAGCTTGGCGAACGAGCGTGTTCCACGATTTATTCCTCCCTTTGCACGGTACAGCAAAAAATATTATTATTTGTTTACCTACGGGGATTTGATTCTTTTGAAGTAGATTGTAACTGAACTCGGATTAGTCAGCAATACCAATCCTTATTATTCTGTTTAACGATCACAAGTTAATCATACGACAATCCTATAAAAATTCCTTTCATCTAATTGGTTGTTAAAAAAATAAACATCAAAATGTTTGTGTTTTGTGAAATCGTATCAAATCTTAGACTCAAAAAGAATTATGAAAACATCTTGGCGTGTAATTTCAGTCCAAAGGTATACTTATTTCAAGACTATTGAAGATCGATAGATTAAAACGCCACAAGAAAAGCGGTTCCCGATCTGTTCCGACTTTTAGCCCGACCTTTTGTCGGGCTGGCTCCACTTTATCCGAACTTAACAAGGTCGAACTAATAGGCATTAGACTCATTTGTTACACCTCCACGCTTCGCCGCCCACCAAAGAAGTTAAAAAGAGGCACAGATAGTTCACAACTTCCTCCAAATATTGTCGAACTATAATAGTAGACTGAAGTCATAAGCCTTTCCGACATCTTCTCGGAATTCGCGAATTCAGTTAATATAATTGTGTGGAATTGAGAATATAACAGGCCATATCGGTTTTAAGGATAATATTGAAGTACGTTGCTCTTTTCACCTCAGGAAAGGTGGAGTGTCATACAACGCTACAATATATTCGGGACTCGTTTTGGGCCCGCCGCTGTAATCAAAAGGCTCTCTCGGGAACAATGGCGCCCACATCGGGGTCCGCCCGATAAGCCTCGACAATTATACTACATCGACTTTTCAATTATCCAACCGGCTCTTCCTCGCGAACAATGCTAGGTTTATTTATGTATATTAGACCGGTCATTTTGTACGCCGTTTAGTCACGCGTTCACTACCTCAGACTCCATTAATGGATTCACCATTAAGAGTCGATTATTTCTCCTTTCTTTTCTATTTGCGATCCAAGGGCCTTATCTCAAGAGATTATTCAATTTGTTTGGAGAACTTTTTAAAGATATCTCGAGGCTGATCAGCTTTGGAACAATTACGGATGGTACTGAATGAACGACTACAATGATTCTTTAATCACGCGTACTGAATAAATTAAAAAATATTGTTTACAAAAAATATTCGTTACTTTTCATATCTTTATCGTTAACGGCGTTGACAGAGTCAATTGACACAAGTCTTAACACATGTAAATCTTGCTAATTCAAAACGATTTATTTTAACCGTATTATATTTTGTCCCAGGTGAAACTGGAACAGAACGTGGGCAAGCCGTCCCGGGTGATCCACATACGGAATATCCCCAATGAGACGACGGAGGCGGAGATCATCCAGCTGGGGCTGCCCTTCGGAAGGGTCACCAACGTGCTCGTGCTCAAAGGCAAAAATCAGGTAAGTTTCACAAGTCAAATGGCAGCTTTGAAAGTAAATTTTGAGTGTTTTAGTAGAAACATTTAAATGGTGACATGTTTAGGTATTTTGTTTCTCCGTCAATGTTAGATCATATTGTAAAGGTATCGTAGACGATCTGGTAATGAGTCATAACAAAAACAAATTTTCTTAACAGGTCTGTTGGACAGGCTGGATAAATACCTATAAGAGTACAGTAAGCGTCGCCTTTAGAAACATTGGCTACCCTAACTGACTTAGAGCGTTGTCCTATCCCGCGTTCGATTCCCGATCAGGTCAAAATCTAAAATTTTGTGAGTTTGATAAAGATCTTACATCGTTTATTAATAGTTATAAAAGTATTTCTTATAATACACATACCAGTGAGACTTACCTAATGCGATGACGTATTTCAAACGTTGTGCTCCTGATAGTTAGAAATGAAACCAAAAATATGCGATAGATATTTAAACAATGTTTATGTGTTGGTCTGACACACACACTGTCGACGTGTACGTACAGTACCTACATAAAATATATAACAAAATGATGGTCGCTATGTAAAAAAAATTTCAAAGTTTCCTCTTTCATGACGAAAATAGGAACAAAATGCATAGCTTTATACCAAGTAAATATAGATGTATGTATGTCTTATTGTTTGAATTTTCATTATTATTGCTTTAATAATTTTACACAGTGTTTTCATATGAACAGCAAAATTTTGCATGAAAATTAATTCCGTTAAAATTTAATGAGTTGTGGAATGATGTTACCTACATGGTTAAAGAGTTATTTCGATTAATGCTGTAGGTATGCATCATAGTATGAAAAAGATTTTAAGTTCGTCTAATCGTAAAATTCTTATTCAAAATATCATCACGCTCGTATGATTATATTAATAGAGTTTTTGATAGAACTCTTAAATCTTGTACTTTCCGAACAATATTTCAAAGCTCTTTAAATATTTGTAATAGATAAATTTACGTTGTTAAATATTAGTTTAGGCAGTAAGATACTGACAAATCGAACTAAAGCACACAATCACTATCTCAATTTACCAACGCGTTAAATCAACTTTACACAATTAGGCGTTCGATTAACTATTAGCCGAGTGGCCATACATCACGTTTTATCTCGTTACCGATAAAAAAAGATCCCTCATTTAGTAAATTAACTGTGCTACATACTCGAGGAGGGACAATAGACAGGGCTAGCTCGCAAACAACAAGTGGTGGCTCTGCCGCAAATAGGCCGCCGACAATTGTGCCGCCGACGCTCGTCGTTCTACCCGGTTGTCTGATGTTTTATTTTACCTATAATAAGAGTGGATGCAGGTCGTGTAAAGGGGCCGTGTGCTACTTGGACCAGAGGTAAAATTGCCAATTGATTTTCAACGATGTGTTTATTATTGTGCGCGTACAGTTGTTATAAGTAGGTATGAAAGAATAATATGAAACGGTCCCACCGTATATTGCATGTAAGAACTATAGTTAAGGTAAAGTTTAGGTAAAGGTAAGCTTAGATAAACTAAGTGATGAACATAAAGCGGCCCATATCTGCAATATCATCTAAGTAACCTTCAACATTGCATGAGAGAGAATAAGTTGTGTCAGCTGCAAAGTACTGGGTACTAATTTCTAACTACTTCTTCCAGTACTTAAAAATAGAAATTCATAGCAAGTTCATGGCGTGCTTATTAGCCCCATGGTTTCCATCACGGCATATGATTTTTGTGTAAAGGTACGAGTATGTTTTATATTTGTTACATTACTAGATTTTACCCGCAGCTTCGCCCACACGAATTTAGCGCCACCTACAAAAGAATACAGGTTTTTCGCAAAACCCACAGGAATTTTAGTTTTTGCCGGGATGAAAAGAGGCACGTCATGTCCTTCTTCAGACTAATAATTTTACCATATTGAAATACCGATACGAAGATTGGTTCAATAGCTAACTCGTGAAGAGACAAATAACAAATCTTACTTCTATTTATTATATTAGTTAGGATTTTTATCTGTTGTGCTAGTTCGTTCCCATCGAATTTTTCATACATTGAGATTTAAAAGATCTATTGCAAATTTATTTTAAATAACGCTGAACGTGGTATTTTTCAGTCTTTTCTTGTCTGTTGGCTCTATCTGCCTGCATGCTTGGGATATAGATGTGGCGACATTGATGGATTGACATACTAAATTCAAGCCCGTTTCGTCCTGTCATTAAAGCTCTAGATCAGTTGTGCCAACTGAAACCTATTCTATTGTTTGTTGTTTTTTCTCTTTATCTGTCCCACCTACATTTCTCTGATTGTTTGAGAAGCACTTCAACCTTTCTCGTCCACTACAAATAGTTTACGTTTCCCCGATAAGCCTATAATATTGTTTACGGATTTCTTTTATTTGTATTATAACTTGCGTTAAATACGTGATTGTTTAGTGTCGAAATGTACTTTTCTAAGATTATGAGAAAATTTTTAGTATATTAAACAAAAATCCCGGTTTAAAAATAGGTCATTTTATTTTGCTAGTATGACGGATTGTATGTATCTTTTTGGAGAGATTCATTTTTCAAGTTCAAATAAAACACCTTCGTAAAATGACCCCAAACACGAGATTGCATCTGAAATCATATTTAGCGGAAATTAAGGGGACGACGTCGTCGTCTAAAATAAATTTCAATTTGGGTCGAGAGGGCTCAATAAATAAGTGTCTACTCATAGATAGAAATCTTCAAACACGAGTAAGTACGGCTCTGGACATCGACGGAATATTTTATTGAAATTATCCTATTGTAATGTTTTTACAACCAAATGTTTAATAATAAAAATAATAACAAAAATTATTGTTTTCCTTTTTATTGGTACAAGGTAATACACCCGAGAAAAATTGACTGAAATTCATACTTTTGATTAATATATGAGTAAAAGCTATACTTGCACGAGTAATCCATCAAGTGAAATATCCATAACACATCATCCACACCATTGCCGAAGGCTGTGTCGGGTGCGAGAGAGTTATAAGGCGGCGTCAGTCGGGTTTACTGCGCTTTTACGTCCAAACGTCAAAATTTACGGTTTCCCGCTGACAAATTAAAAATAAGTTAGTTTACAACCCAGAAATAAAATGATAAAAAGAAAATCCAGAATTACGGACAGCCAGTCTCCCGACCGCTGCGACAATGTTATCCCGTCTAATAAATAGCCCTTATGACATCCACCCCGTATATCGTGGCGCGAAGGAAAACAATCTCTCTTCTAGCGCAGAAACAAGTCGAATCCCTTCTTATGAACGGCCATAGTCTCTTTGCTTACTTTTTTCTCATGAAATATTCTGGTCCTTTCTAAAGCCGCGCTCCATGCTCAAGGTGCAAAGCACTGGAAAATGTTTCATAAGTTTTCTCATTCCCTGCTATACCTAAATAGCTCTAAGGCTTTATTGTGACTCGTGCATTCTCGTAATTACTCATTCAGAATAACATAAACTTGTTTATAGCGAAGTGGAACATTGAATTCGTTCAATTTAATCAAGTTTGAATGTCCAACACTCGAAACTTGTAAGCGCTCTCGACTCGCACATTGGTCCTTTGATGGGCCCCGGGGATGATGAAAGTATCGCAGTTGATGGTAACCTGAGCATGTAGCCTCCGGTTACAAAGGCGCCATCTGTCGAGAGGTGAGCAAACATCGATGCGAGTGGACGCCAACAATCGCCCGTACTCTCGGTGATTAAAACGGAAGAGGCGTTGACACTATTTTACGATCGGCACTCGCGTGATGGCACACCTCCATTAATTTGTGAGAGTCGTTTTTAGGGTTCATCCTATCGATGTTTCAAAGCAACTCTTCCAAATATTGACCAGAAGTCTTTTTGCTACGATGGTTGCATATTGCAATTATACTACACAACATTAACACCTCCTTTATCGCGGCTCTTTCAAAATAATTTACTATCCTGCCATGTTATATCAATAAAATGTTTGTGTTTTTTAAATGTTTTTTAAATAAAAAATTAATAAATAATACGTAGATGAACCTAGCGTACCTTTTTATTTAATTATGTGATCTATAATTATCCTAGAAAATTTTCTAAATTTACAAAAATAACATAACTTTTTAAAAACGGCAAACAAAAGGCATCAATAACAAAATTACTTTCGAGAAAACTTTCTTTTCAAACATCGAAATACTTTTACTTTGTCGGATATTTTAGTCACCAATTGAAGATAAAACCGCTTTATAAACAAAACAATTGTTGGTTACAATTATTCTATAATACTATTATAACTGTTTTTGGTCAGTTGTACGAGGCAATGTGTATTGTGTATGTTGTATTTACCAAAAAGACCTATATGTAATTTACCAATTTCCCTGTTTGCGTTGCATTCACGTTCACTAGATATTCTATTTAATCTGCGGTTACACTTTGTGCGTTCTGTTCACTGGCCAACCGTGCAAATGCCAAAAGCAGTCTGCGGTGCAGTAGCCAGGTGGAAATAGTACCGAAATCATTGGGAAATCATAACGCGTTTAGATGAGCACAGTCATGTATCTGTGTTGTTTGACCGCTCTCTCTCGGATGTTGGGGAGCCGATTAATTGGACTTCAGTTGTTTGATCATTACAGCGATGTAGTTGCTTAACGTTGGCTTTATTTGTGTACCGGTCTTAATACGATGAAACGGTTTGATTGGGGTTATGATTAATTATGTGCTGTATGTTTCACGGCATCAATAGAAAAAAAGAATAAGACCATTGCATCTCTTTCTGAATTGAAACTTGATCTTGTATACTCTTACTTAAAAAATCTATAGGATATCTTTTTTGTCTTTTGACAAAATTATTATAAAATTACTATGCATTGATTTTGGCAAAAGCCTTTTATACTTCAAATGTAGCGTCATTCAGTATTATCATGTTTGACAGGCATTCTTGGAAATGGCAGAGGAGATCTCGGCAGTGGCCATGGTGGCGTACTTCGGCGGATGCGTTGCCCAGCTGCGCGGGCGCGCCGTCTACGTCCAGTTCTCCAACCATAAAGAGCTCAAGACAGACCAGACACACAGCAATGCCGTAAGTGCTTGATGATAACGTTTTTTTTTTAAATCATAGTCGTAGTCTCTGGCTCATATTGTTAAAAAAAACTTTCAGTGCGTTTATGCTGCACAAACTATATAATAAAATAATAATATTAAACTGTACAGTAATCCCGTAGACCTTCTTACAATACTCGAAGTAGTGAAAGAAAATCTTCAAACTATACTCATGTAGACCACATAAGTATAGTTTGAAGATTTTCTTACAAAAAAACAGAGGCAGTGTCAAGGTACAATAATGTACTTCTTGCTTGTATTAATTTTACTAACTACACATGGAATAACGCAAACTGCTCTTTAAACATATCATGCTCGGGAATGCCTGCTTTTTAATTGGAGAATAAATTGAGAGATCCAATTTTATGATACCGCAAGGACAACATTCAGGAAAATCAGTAATCATTTATTACGAATCAACTTTAATTATATCAATACTGATGACTAATGATATTACCAAACAAACTTGCGAATCGACATTGTTTAAACATCAACATAATTAATAATGTTCATTTGTAAACACGCCGACCATACCTAAAATCCGTACAGCCATTTATTTCGAAATTGTGAGTTCGGAATATGGTCTGTGTATTCCGGTCTAATAACGTAACGATAGTTCAATTAGCCCTATTACAACAGATTTACCTCTACAAGCAGATTATCGGAGCGTATGCGATGGAGCATTCAGAGAGCCGGGCGACCAATTGGGAAATTCATCCCCTGCGGTCTGCAGCGACCTGTTAATTTAATCTTTGTTAGGGGCATCAAGAACCCACAATTTAGATAACAGTATTCAATAAACCCGCATCGCGCCGGTACGTGAGCGACGTTGTTCCGATTTGATTGAGTTAGCGAACTACAGACTACACTGTTGTCGCCCATTCAATCCCTGATACGCTGTGCGTGACTCCTCTACGCAGTTATGCATGTAAAAGGTGCCTCATTTGCTTACAAAGTTAATGTGCAATATTCGTTGATGTTTACAAATTGATATATTGAATTAAAACTTACGGGGTTGTTTATCCTTATTGACGTGACTTATTGAACCTTGATGATGATGATGTCGGTAAACTATTTAAGATAGAAAACTATATGTATATATTTTACTTATATCACTATGGCGTAAAATATATTAAAAGTAAGTAAATCTGTAGACTTACTTACTTTTAATATATTTTACGCCATAGTGATATAAGTAAAATATATACACACATCTTCTCATCAAATATATATACATCACACATATACCATAAATGCCTTATAGCATTTGCTATCGAACATAACCAAATGGATCTTTCCTTCCTTACCGAGGCTGAATAAGGGAAGTAATCAATATTTTCTGTAACAAAACACCCAATGGGAGGATTAATTAAAACGCTTAATTAGTTTCGTTTATCCAAGAAACCTATCAAAAACAACCCTCTACCATCTAATGGCTGATAATATCAAGTGATGAGAAATGGTTCTTACCTATAATTTTCATTGGTATTATCGAGACGAATTCCAAAGAAAATATTATTTCATAATGTTGCCACTCGACGCGAGTTTACCTTCTCTCTGAAAATAATTATAATTATATTAAGAGGAATATAGGTATATTTCGTATCGAAATATTAATCCATATCGTTGGCACGTTCTCTTGTTAATTAATAAATACTAGTAGGTATGATCGGTTTGTCAACAATACAAACACGCGTCTAAGTCAACATAGCGGCTAATTAATGTGATGATTAAACCGAAAACGGATACAAGTAGGTGTCTATTATTATCTGTTTGACTAAATCCGTGTGTATTGTGTGGTGAGTAAACACTGGCACGGCGTTGAGAGAACTGTGTAAGTGGCAAATAGTAGTTGCCTAAACGTTTACCAATACCATTTTATGTATACAAATGTTAAGTATATGAACCGTTTGCAATTATTTGAATTTTTTCACGCCATGATTGTGATCATATCCAAGGGCTCTTCTTAGTGAAAGTTATGGAGACAAACGCCATGATCCATGTTTAATAAACTAATTATAGTAGTGGCGATAATAAAAAAGAAATGTAGCTAACTTTAGAAAACTATTATCCTAAGGAATATAATCCCAGTAATGATTGTTACTTCCATTAACAATTCACAAGGGGAAATCTGTAGTAATAGGCACGCGCCTATAGTGGCCTGAACCCATTATAGCTTCGCCGATTTAGGGTTCGTTGTTTAGTAAATTGCTGATCCCTCGGTCCAAAAGGTCCCCGATTTAATTTCAAATCATCTTATGTCTAATGCTTTAAAGCTTTGCTTCTGTTGTTAGGTATACTTATTCCATTTAATAATTTATCGCTTATAACTAACTAATAATTATTAGTCTGTGCTTATAGTCTTATGTGGTGGCGCGCAATTTTTATTGCAGAGAACTGTAAGTTTAGTATTTAATAAAGAAAATGTTTTAGCTTACCAGTATAATAACAAATATATTTAATTGTTATTTTAAACTTTTTATCGAAACATTGCACCATTTTTATATAATTTTAAATACCAGGGGTAATTTATATCCATTTTTTTCGATCATTTCGGAACAGAAATATAACGTTTCTTCTACATCGTCAAACATGTATCCTACATTCAGCTGCAGATCATCAAACATTCAATTGTTATAAAAAAAAACAGTCCTGTGTATATAACTTGTTTGGCGTCTCGTTACCGATCTAGAATCTTGTGTTCTCTTTTGCTCGTGCCTTTTCTGCTTGCCGACAACCAGTTAAAATAAAACCAAAACCAACGCGCTGTCGAGTTATCACTGATTCTTTGCATCAACTGGACTTGACGTCTCGTTAGTATTTTTAAGAAATTTCGTTTACCTATCCCGTTATTTAAATCCTTAACAAGGAAATTTCGTATGCCGCGGCATTCCAAATTATAGTTTCTCAATAAAATTAAAACATATTGCGTTGCAATCTCCAAGTTGGAACTATTATAAAGTTTGTTTATAACAGGAACGAAGTGCAGTCGCAGACAGATCAGGGGGGACCTGTGGTTAAACTAACTGGAACTAGACTTAGTAATAGAATACATAATGGCACGACGCTAACTTGTTCTAATACAAGCAACGCTATCAGCGCATAATGTTTCAAAACTCTTGATTTAAACTTCGTAATAATCTTTTGAACATGTTTCCGGATAAACAAGTGTATATTAAATAGGCATTTAGTAATAAATCATGTCGTGTGTATGTTCCGAGCATATCAGATTTGTTTTCTTGTCCATTTTTACAGCGGATACACACAGACAAGAAGTAAGTTAGTTAACTAGCAACTTCTAAGTTGTTATTTTATAATATTAAACTACGCACTCATAAGTCACAACTAATGAGGGTACAAATTCATGATCTCTTTGTGTCAGGCGAGCACACTATTAAAACTTATAATGAGCGAGTTGCGAAGAATCTTAGCAACTATTGCCGTAGAATGTATCATTCGTTTGAGCCAAGATCTCTGCATACTGTTGAAATAGGATCTCTTTTCGACATTTACCTTTCAGAATTTATTAAGTAATATTTTACCTCTACTAGTCCTCGTTGCATCGATGCATTGAAAGATGTAGACCGAATTCAAAGCTTTGATCAATCATGCAACGCAAAAGGTTTTTGTGGTGGCTGAATGGAGTCTTCCGAACGGACGAAGTTATTTTGTCGCGTCGTCGTCTGTCCGCGGTCTCGGTGAAAGATTGCGCGTCTCCAGTAAGAAAGGACCTTTTAAATAACTCGGGAGTTTGGCGCGCTACTTGCTCTGCTGAGACGTAAAATATGTCAGATCGAATCGCGTGCCCGGACCGTGTGGCGCGTTCCTTTTACACGCCAACATTTTTGCGAATCGTACCCGAATTTTACTTTGAGGGATTAGGTATGCCTTGTATCGGTTTCAACTATGTAGAGCACTACGTTCAAATTCTTTAATGAAGTAGAATTCCTTTCGAATTTCCCTTTCGATTATGAATCAAGTTACTCACAAGTATAAAAATTAGTCCATATTTATAAAAATATATTAACAATTTTTCACCTACAATGGAAACAAGATGATAGCTACGCTACGCTTATAGCAAAATGTGACACAGCTAAAGGGAGAAAGGGGCAAGTCAACGTGAATTTGTACCGGAGCCTTTGCCGTCGGTGGCAGGCTTACAATGACACGGTTAAAGCCTTATTTTTGTGTCTGGCCTGCCCGCTTGTCAACCCGTCGTCGGTACAAAGCCATGTGGAAATATAGGATCAAAGTGTGCCGCGGCCATGCATGTGATCGTAATGTAAAAACAACTGCGCCTGTCTTTGCCCTTGTTTCTGACGTGTAACGTGTCATGTTCAGGATTACAGGTATCAAAAGCTTATAAATTACGCATTTGTTGAAACTTTTGTAAAGTTACCCTTAAATGGCGGCTACTTTTGAACATCATCATAATAGTATGCTTCATAGATATTCTACCTATTACGAGTCAGAATCACAGAGCTGATTTTGTGAATTTAACTTGACTGCAAACATTTCAACATGTTTTAGTTTCGCTTAAGGTTTGAAATCGTTAAAGTTCAGGTCTTGCTCAAAACTTTCACACGAATAAATCCCCCTCGATATTCTCGCTTGCATTCGGGGCGACCGGTGACCGGCCATTGTCCGTTCGTAAGCAACAGAGTAGCAAAATAGTAACGGATGATACAAAATAAGTTTATGACATTCTTTGTTGAATTGGTCAATGTTATCTCCCTTATCCTGGCACTCGAAGGTGGCACACGCGTAGATAAATCCGGTCGTTGCCAAAGAATATAGCCTTTGTACCATTGCGTCTCATTGTTCGCCAAGTTATAAGACATGTACAGTTTTTACGTGACCATAAATGGTGTGTCACCCCTCACTAAGTTACATTATAGCAGTAAGGGCCACATACTAACTTCTGACAATGTGATACGATGTCGTAAGTCCCAGTTTTCCTGTTTGTTGATTAACGTTACTTTTGTTAGTAGTAATGTTGGAAACATTGTTATAATTGAATCCTGTATTAAGAAATGTATTTTTATTTTCTTTTAATATCATCCAATATGATATATAACTTGTGAATATAAAACTTTTTGTTTTAGTTGGCAAACAGGCAGGCTAATGATCCAATGGTAAGAGGCTCTCCTTACAATTATTAAATATTAATTCCTAAAGAGGAATAGACTACTTTATGAACATTAGTGCTTAATATCTCGATACGCGCTTTAGCCACATGATAAATTTAATAATATGCATAAGTTTATACATTTATTATTATATTTTAAAATATAATATATAAATTAGACCGTAGCTTAGTACACGGTCAAACTTAATATGTGTGCAATTTGCGTATACTATATATAAGTATAATTTATATAAATATATATTTTGCGTGGAAGGTGCAGCGCTGGTTGCTTGACATTGTTTGTTTTGTGTGATTACTGTAAAGCCTTTATAAAATAAGTATTTTTGCATGTAAGCATAAAGTATTTCAAGTGTGTTAGGTGTCGATAATAAATTCTCATTCAGTACATCGTTGTGTTTTTCGGCAAAGACGAATACTAAAGCATGATTTACTAAATATTCCAAGGGCGTCATGCATGTAGTCAACCGTACCCGTGTGCTAAATCGATTTTCAGCATGTATCACTTTACCCTGGGATTTAATGCAAAAATACTAAGAATTCAAACGTCATGATGAGAAGGAGATATAAAATTCTACTTGCAAAAGAAAATCTACCTAATGTTTTATAATATACTTTACTTATTTGAAGCGTCATCCTTTTGGGTATTCTAGCTTCAACTAAATGGCCTTATGGTTACAACGCAGCCAATTAAATAAATAGGTTTCTGAAAAAAAAGGTGATTAATTTGATCGTGTTTGTTGCAGTCTGCGTCGGCGCAAGCGGCCCTGCAGGCCGCGCAGGCGATCTCCAATAGCGCAGGCGCAGCGTTGGTAGCTGGCGCCGCTGGCACGGCTCTGCAGCCAGCCAATGGCGGCACGGAAATACAGGTATATTTTGTTTTACTTTACAACTAAAAACTTATTCTACTTCCCTATTTGTAGCTACTGTTGACAAAATTCATCGTAGTTTAATCATTGTCGGCCTTTTAGTACAATTTAATAATTTCAATTTGATTTTTGACGGACTACCCAAAATAATTTACCCATTGGAGATGACGTGGCTTTAAATAATAAATTGAGTATTCCCCCCTAATTTGTAAGGTAAAGCGGCACAGACTAAACTTCAAAGCTAATACACAAACCACTAGGCAGCTTACGGTAACCAAAGCTGATTACAAAGGGCATCTTAAATATTACAAACTAGCTCCCGAATCAGATTTGCAGTCCCCGGAGTTCTGGACTAAGACGCAGCGACGGTGCATACAAAGACGGTTACACTCACAGAGCCAAGGTCCCGCCCGGAGCCGGGCCGTCGGTCAGTGCTCTGTGGTAACTCTGAATGATCGGGCATGTCGCCTCTGGGAGACGCCTTAGCGGCTGACTCGTCGGTCAATATGCTATAGTGTCTGAAATTCAGCATCTTGGAGAAAACATCAACGCGTACAGCATAGATATATATCAAGACTCCCTTCCCGAAGCAAGTTGATATTGAAAGGGCCCCAAATTTTTGCTAAATCAGTACATGGCATGTTTAGTTATTATCTTTGTTTTGTCTTTTGTAGAAGCTAATGTTAAGAATGAATCCTACTTGCGCTTTGAAGAGCATCATCATCATCTGAGTGCACTCCCGGTTGCATTATTAGCTGTGTTGCTTCAGAAACTTAGGTCCTATAACTTACCTTATATGACCTGACGAGGTTACTATTTTTAATGGCTATGAGAGTATTACTAGGTATTAGTATAGGTATATCTTTCCCATGGATGTCGTAAAAGGCAACTAAGAGATAGGCTTATAAACTTGGGATTCTTTTTTAGGCGATGGGCTAGCTACCTGTCACTATTTGAATCTCAATTCTATCACTAAGCCAAATAGCTGAACGTGGCTTTCAGTCTTTTCAAGACTGTTGGCTCTGTCTACCCCGCAAGGGATATAGACGTGACCATATGTATGTATGTAGTATAGGTATATATAGAATGTTAGTTCAGTCTATCAATAAACTGTACAATAATCTTTTTCTAATAGCATTGTTATCTATGCAGGGTGGTCCCAACACGGTGCTGCGTGTAATCATTGAGCACATGCTATACCCGATAGTGCTCGATGTGCTGTACTCAATCTTCCAGCGGTATGGCAAGGTGCTCAAGATCGTCACGTTCACCAAGAACAGTAAGTTTACCTTTATTGACTCTCATTATTGCGTGTGGTTCCCGGCACCAATAAAAAAAAGAATAGGACCACTCCATCTCGTTCCTATTCATGTCGTAAAAGGTGACTAAGGGATAGGCTTATAAACTTGGGATTCTTCTTTTAGGCGATGGGCTAGCAACCTGTCACTATTTGAATCTCAATTCCATCATAAAGCCAAACAGCTGAACGTGGCCTATCAGTCTTTTCAAAACTGTTGGCTCTGTCTACCCCGCAAGTTATATAGACGTGATTATATGTATGTATGTATGTTGACTCTCAAACACATTCAAAAACACTTTTTCACTAACGCACATTAGTAGTTTTTACAAATCAGTTATATATTTTATTAAGTTATACGTATCCAACTAGTTGCACATAAAAAATTGAATTCAAAAAGTTCTACCAGCAGATTCTAAAAAAAAGTTCTAAAATAATATTGTTCTTTGAAACGAGCGGGAATGAAACTCGGCGCAGCGAGCCGGGAATACTTTCCATTGGATTAAAGTAATTAGCCGATTAATTAAAATTATCCAACCCAGTTCGTTCCATATTAATTTCGCATAACCAACATTCAAAAACATTGTAAAACCATAAAATCTCTCAAAGCATAGTATTTGCATATTAATTCGATACCTAATTAGTTCGTCGGAAACCACCGGTAAGCTTTTATCGTTAACGCGAGGGATTTAAGCTAAAACAACTATTAATAAATGGAATCGGAGCTTTAAAATTAATTTCGCCGCGTGCTGTAGTGATAGATTTACGAAACATAACAGAGGCCGAAAATCCAAGGGCGCAATCCGTTTAAAATTTAAATGGTACCCTCATGCATATCCTAAATAAATCCAGGAGCACATAGAGGTAGGTAGGTAGGTAGGTAGTGGGTACATATTTGATAAGCCCCGAAGCCGGCGGTCCGCTGCTCACTCCTGGGTAATTATACTCGTACACCTAGGAACATCGAATCAACTTTATTTAAACCTCGCTGGACCATGCCCCCTGGGCCTGGGAAACTCGCTGTTAACACTTTATTTTTTGCGTGAAATTGTGAAACGATCCGCGATGGAAAAGTAAGTTCATTTCGCCCGGAATATCAAGTTACGCTGATACGAGTACACGTGTACTAAGTACACAGTAGTTAAATTAAAAAACAGTTTAAAATATTGCACAGAATATTGTTATTAAAACGCGCTTAAGATGGTCAATCATTAAGTATTAGCAACAATTTTTTTTTAATATCGTTGTTAAGAAATTATGAAACTTACTTGAGATATGCCATATATTCAAACAAAATACATTAGAGGTAACTTATGCAAATTCAAGTAGTTGTTATATTTCTATCGATTTTTAAAAATTTTGATAATAGGCATGCTTTCAAATTACTATGCTGCATCTTGTTTATATTTTAACACGTTTAATTAATAATTTTCTAGCAATCAGATCCAACCATTTCTCGTTGTTAATATAATATAGTTAATCGTATTGTTTCCTTGTTATTAATAGCACATTCATAATCGGATCACCCAAACATCTTAATAGGAGTTTCTAATGAATTCTTGCTACCGGCGACCTTTTCATATCACTTAGGAACAAAATCATTATAATTTAAACCAATCAAATTGAGAGATTCAATAGAGATTGCTTTGTTATATTCAATTTATTATTATTGACATACTAATATTTTATGTAAAATCGTAGGTCAACTTATGATGACAGGATGAAAGAATTAGATAGCCAATATTTTAAGCTATAAGTCTTTTTTTTTTTCTAATCTTAGAAATTTTGCAGTGTAATACGAAAATTTTTATAGGCTAGTAGGCTATAGTAACACATCACGAGTACTCGTTTAAACAAACTTCTACAACTAGAATAAAAATTGGACGAGAAAATATTCCTATAATCCAACATTGATGCTTCCATTTTTCGAATACGTCCCGCACCCGCATTTGGTCGATGGAATTCAGATGTGCAGGACTTTTTTTTTATTTTGTAACTCATCTCTGGCGAGGTGAATCTCTCGACACACAGTGAAACACCATATCGTACTAGGTACAATAACTCGTCTCGCCGTTTTCGAGCGAATCGCGTTATTCAAGAATAAACGCTCCAGCCGCTCATAACTTGTCGGTATCGCGACGGCACCTCCGCTAATACTACGTTTCCAATTTCCGATCGCACTCCTAAGGGTTGTTCACTTGGGTTAAATGTATCTTCATGATCGGTTTACAATGGAAAAGAATTAGATTTCAAACATATTTCCCCAACAGGTTAGACATTTATTGTCATTACATACATGACTCTTTTATACAATGATTGTAAAACAATGACAACAAAAATGGGTTTCACATATAGTTTTTTAAGATTTCACACATTTTAGACAGTTTTTGTATTTATGACATCGGTATGTATAGTACTATACATTTAATACAATTAATGAAGCGTGGTGTAGGCAATCCGAATTTTTTCTTCTAAATTTACTAATAAAATTTTTATAATCACTTGGGTTTTTCGTCTCAATACCCTTAAAGGTCATATATTAAATTACAATATTCATTGTATATTTTATGTTTTAAAAATGCATGTGTGAGCTACCCTTTACCCCGTTACCGAAATGAACCTTGTTTTTGCAACATTCGTCATTGTCCAATTTTAGAAACATCGTCTCGCTTTTTCCTACTACCCTCGTCTATGAATATTCAACAGTACTTCGTAGATAAAATATTAAGTGCTCTTTAGAAGAACGCAATAACTTTTAGTTATTTGCTGTCAATTTAAATGACCTTAACAAAGTACTATTTTAATTTAACTTAGTAAGAAGATTTACTTTTTTTATAATGTGAGTAGGTTGTAAAATGACTGTTATCCAACACCTAATCGTATTTATGTTTTCAAATATTGTCAACGTAATTGACACTAATTTGAACAATAGTTAAAGCGAGTTATATTACTAACATGTATACCTTGCACCGCTTAAACTGTGGGTCAGTACAATTTTATAGATCGTTCATATATGCGTACACGTATCATTCCAAGTATACAGAACATACCTGCGAACATCTATCCGAAGTAGGTAGAAGATAGCAGGATCCGAAACATATAAATCCTTACTTCAATTATCCTCTCTCAAGGGGAACAAATAAACCACATAATACAGTTCCTATTTTCACTTTTGTTCCTTCGGTATAAACATGCAATATGTTTTCTAGTTTATGTGTTTACGATAGAGACGATACATTCAAGCGGAGAAGACGATACTACGAAAGAACATTTTTCTATCAATTTGAACAAATTTATGCATGAGTGAAAATGATGGAAAAATGGTTTGTGAACCAAAAAAATATGCGCTGATTTATACACGATAAGACTTTGTAGCTTCTGAACCGTAATCAATAGCTTTTGCAAATAAACACGCGGCTTTCGTGATTTCTCAGATTTAATATTTTACCTTATTTATATTTACTCGTTAAACATCACAGCCGTAAATGCCTTATAACTTTAATCGCTCAGAAGTTACCAAATTCCGATTTATGTTGGCATTCGTTTTGTGGCGGAGTTTGCCTAATGAATATTCTGTTAGGCTTTTACAGAATATTTGAGGGAGATAAAAATGGTTAATACCGTTGCTGTGGGAGAACTAAGAGGTTACCATCAAACGCAATTTCAATCCTGATACAAATCTCAATGAAGAGCGAGAGTTCTCGTAATCCTCCCTCCCTGCCCTTCCTGTCTCGTGCCGGGCCATCCCCAATTGGCTTTATTAAGGTGTAGCAGACCGCTACAATTATTATGCGTCCCCTGTTTGCGGTAGGTGTCGTGTCTATGTCGACATCGGATTCCTGTAATTATAAGGATTTGGTTCAGCTGCTGATATCATCTTCTAAACGACTTACATTCTATTTCCAGCATTTCTATTTACAATTTTTTTTAAATATTAGTTTACAACATTTAAATATTTAAAACTGCAACAAAGTGTCACAAATGGAAGGTTTTCTGAAAATGTGCAGGGATGTCAGAGCTTGCGCCGCAACGAGCGAAGGGAAAGCGAGATTTCAGGTATCACATTACACTGTAATCGGACGGCCGCGGTCCGCGCCCCGCTTAATATTAATACAGCGGAAGCAACCTCTTCGCAACAACGAAATGCGGATTACGAAATTTTAATTTAACCACAATTTCCATCTTGTGTTTACGAAGGCATTGACGTTTAAATATTCCATAAAGTAATTGCGCGTTCCGGTTGAATGTTTAATGAAAAATTAGGAAGAAGCGCGTACGCGGAGGATTGATTGGGATCATTTGAATTTCTTGCGCACAATCGGAGCCCCAAGCAGCGTTATTGGATTAGCCCCGGAATATTTCAGCAGTATAAATAAAGCAGCACAATGGTTGTAAAGAGTACACTGCAAATACTCTCCAAAAACTTTACCATTGCTTTCTTAACTTGAAATAACTTTTTGTGTCAATACAATGGCGGCAAATTTCAAATTAATCAATTCAAAATTAATATATGCCAAGAGTCAGTCGTGACGCACGATTACTGTAAAACATTTTTAGATAAAATATGACAACTGCAAGTTCTACATTTTATAAGAAATACATTTTACATTCTTTTAAAAATATAAAATTGAAATTAATATCCGATCGTGGACCACGACCAAACTAAAGAGTGTGATGTTCTAAGTTTCCATTCAGTGCTCGTCTATAAAACTCTTTTTGCTTATTCACGATGTAATTACATAAAAACTCCAATTTGCGGTAAGCCTTTATGCATTCCATTTTAACGTTCCCAAATGGCTTTCCGAAAGAAAATATGGGGCCTTAAAGAGCATTTAACTATGTATGAAGGAGACAGCGCGTTACTTTTAATTTACGCCGACGTTTCTTACCTTGAGTGGTCCTACGTTCTATATTTTATACATGGAGGAAATTGTTAAGGGAGAGAAACTTTATTACTTTACCAGAAAGGATACACTGTTATTTTATTGTTTTCGTCCAGTTATAAAGGCTCCAAACGTAAATATTATTAAGCCTTTACCCGCAGATTTGCGCGAATTTAGCGCTACTTGCTTATCAATACGGATTTTTCGCAAATCCCACGAAAACTTTAGTTTTTACCAGGATGAAAGGTATTCTTGTCCTTTTCCAGACTCTTAGTTATATATATGCCAAATTCCAAGATTTGTTAAGTAGATTATGTTTTAAGAGGTCACAAACAAACTCACTTTCGCATTTATAAGTAATTATGAATATTATTATCAGACGACTGATTGACTTTATTTTCCGACGTGCGTCAGAGTTAATGCGCGACAACATTAAATTTGTTGTTGGTTAATCCTATAGTATCTATATTTTCGTCTTCATATCGTTTACAGTTGTTATTTTATGGAAAACGAAACAGATTACTGCTAGTGATGCTGTTTTATTGAAATGGTTTATTTTAACTCCTCAATATCAATGCTTTTATTCACTTTCCAACTTAAAATAGCTCTTAATGACCACATCAATATCAATTCTCCGCTGAGGCCCGAGAAGAAAGCATTTAAACATCTCCTTTTTATTGTTTGTTTGTTTGTTTGTTTGTAAACTCTTTATTGCACATAAAAATAAATATAACAAATTACAAAACAGTTATTGGATTTAGAAGAATATGCACAATGGCGGACTTATCCCAAATGGGATTTCTTCCAGTCAACCAAAATATAAAGGAAAATCCAAAATTTAAAAGGCAGCGCACATAAAAAGCAATGAAGATGCTATATAATAAACAGTACATTTCTACATAATTAAAAATAAACATACATAAATAATATATATATATATATATAAACTTACATATTTATGAGTACACTCAATTGTTAGATGCATCAGAATACAGTCTGTTTTTTTTTATTAATATTAATGTTAATCTGCCCTAGAGACATTAAAATACGTTACAATTATACATCGCCTTAACTGGAGAAGGGAGCGACAACTAATGGCATGTTGCGGGCAGGTGTATAGTGGCCGCCGTCGACGTTACCTAAAAATGTGAATTTATGTGGACCCCAGCGAACGGCAATGATCGCCGGCTCTGCCTTAAATTAGGGGGTTTAACGCTTATCCTCTTGCAGTAAATAGACTCAACTATATTACTTGTGGGATCACATGCCCACCCTTCTGTCTCGATAGTTTATTGCTCATGTTTTTTACTATTTATATTATTAAAATAATAATGGTTATTAAGTCTTTAGTCGTGCGTATCATATGTAACTTTATAAACTGACATGAATCCAAGTATCTTATGGCGAACATAAAGTAAAGTAAAATTGAGTCGCAGGGGAACCACATCAAAGTTTTAAGAGCAACGCTGACAGTGAGCGGGATACACGACAGGAGCAATAAATTTATACTCCCCGAGTTTATAACTAAAGTAAAATAGGCATGAAACTTGTTTACTCAAATATGCGCTAAAGTGTTGTAGATGATAAAATATCTGCGGCGCACCTGAGCCGCGCCGCGACTAACTCTCGACAAGTTGAAGCTCCGCCCGCGCCCCACGTTGGGCGCCAATTTCACCTTGTTTGAACACCTTTATGAACAAGATATTGCCTGTCAGGAATTCCGTGAGACGCCCAACACTTGAGCACTCACTGGATCGTTACGAAATTGTTTTGTCACCCTATACTTATCCACTATATTACACTACAACATTCAATTAACATTCAAAAGTTTGTTCCTTCAAATTAAAACAAAATGTTTCTTGTTTCCAGACTCGTTCCAAGCCCTAATCCAGTATCCAGACACTGTATCAGCGCAAACGGCAAAAACGGTGAGTACTAAAAACTTCTTTGTTTTTATTTAACTGTTTGTAAAGTAAAGCCATAAAACAAAGTTTCCTATTGCCGCACGTTTCATTCACTTTAATGACTAGCTTTCGAACTATCTGGAAATGAAGTGACTTAGTCTTATCTACTCGATTTAAACTGCGTACCTCAGAGTTTCATATCGATAGTTTGCTGGTGGACCTTATATTTAAAAATATAGATTTTTCACGCGTAATTTATCGTTATAAAGTTACTTTTCTAAATCATTATAAAAGCTACTGAAGAAGATATTAAAGAATTTTTGTGTGGAAACTTAAAAACACATTGTAAGTTGAGCATAAAGGATTTCATTCTGTTGTGCAGTTTCCTCTTTATGCGATGCATTTAGTCGTAATACGTAACTATCGTTATACATTGTTACAGCATACCTCATATGCATTATGGCTGTCAAAGATAAGGCATTATCAAGAACTTACAGAGGGTTTGAATGCGGTTACCATCTCCGGCGCGTTTCATTTCAGCGGCGTATATATTATACTCAGTGTTTTTACAGCAACAAACATTCATGGGCGTTTTAAACAACAATAATATCGGGCGGCCTTGCGCGACAATGCCGCCTCACTCGCCGACTGGGACATCATTTTTCTCCAACAACTTTTCCCATTCGCTATTCATTTGCGTTAGAAGTTGGTCCTACCGCGGCAGCCTTCTGCAGCGACTGTTTTAACTTTATTTCTGATGCAGCGTTCAGGGCAAATTAAATTTCGTTTTGCGGCTTCCGCAAACTCGCTTTACGAGTATAATTATTGAGTTTTTGTTTTTTTCCGTTTCGCAATTGTTATGAATCGCTGCAGGTAACTTTGTTTCCGAACGATCGACAACGCACGTTTTGTTCGTCGACTTTTATTCGAAAGGATATTGATAAGTTTCCCGGTACGTTATTGATATAAACCCTTCGATATAAAGGGAAGAAAACCCTTTAATTTCAATTAAATATAAATTGTTTTGTGAATGTAACAAAAGCCTTACACGCTACTCCATATGAGCGCCTCATGGGTTTCATTTCGTGTAATACGTCTGTCGCGGCGTACAATTCGCTAATGAATTCTACAATAGCGAGTTGACTATCCGCCCTAATTAGTCGCTCTTTACGCCCGATTCCCGAAGAGCTTTACATGTTTGGTCCAAAGGATGAACTCGAAGCGTTCATCATAAATTGTATTCGGTATATCATTTGTAATAACAGACTGGCATTCATCGTATGTATGCAGTTTGTAACTTGGAGCACAGATTAATGCTAGCAAGCGGGGAAACCCCTCATGAAATTGAGATATCACCGGCAAAGCGGAGTGGTGAAAACTTAGCAACGCTAAGTCCCATCAACTCACTGGCTGATTGGAGTTGAACGTAATAGTAGACAGCCACTACGGGATTGCAGTTCTGGGATGTTGTGTTAGTGCGAGTGTAATGCGATCTAGATCGCGATGACGTGCACCGAAACTAATGCCGGCTTGTTACGTTATTATTGTTTCATGAACAGTTTTGGTTGCATAGAAAGTTTAATTATATTGTTCGTCATGATATGCAGCTCTGTTTCCAGATCTGCCTTAAATATCGAATGAACGCCGTGACAAAAGAATTTACGAAACATGCTTTACGTACAGTAAGCAGGCGACTGTAAAATTAAACAAATCTCTTCATAAACATCACTTATATGTTATCTTTAGCAGGATCCGTGAGTTAAACAGGTCACAATAAAACTGTCTACGATTAGTATGAAACCTCCGAAATGTTAACGTCACAAGCGCATATTTCATCAATTGAATTTCAACGCATACAATGTCATAACGAGTGCTCCATTCAGTCGGGAACAATTCGCGAGTCTTGGAACATGGCTCGTCGCAAATTAGTGCTCTTGTGAGCAACTTAGTAACGTCGGTCTTACGCCGCGGGGAAACCTCGCCTGTACATTTACCCTAAATATGACGAATGCAATTATTCACGTGTACGTATGTTTGAGGAGAATTACGTGCATGCGGGTAATTGCGATGTCGCAGCGCATTTGACGAGATTATTTTTTAAATTACAAACTGATTCATGGAACATCTGATTTAAAAAAAGAATCTGTCTTTATACACTACTTCATACATTGAAATAATGATAACCGTGTTTTACACGGCAATCTTAGAAATCAGAATATCTTTTTTCTTTATTTATTTGACGCACGTGTTTTATGTAACTGTTAGAGGGTAGACAAAGCCAACAGTTTCAATAAGGCTAAAAGGCAACGTTTAGCTGGTCGAAATAATGTGCCCATAATTGTATTATTCAATTTTCTCGTTCGAATTTATGAACATAAAAAAAACATAAACTATCTCAAATTGACACACTGCCCTGTAGTAAAGGTCAGTTTACGAGCCGATAAACCAGTAAGCTAGTGGCTAGTAGATGAGACATATTGATAGTGTAATAACATTGCATTAGCGGTACAGTGGTCGGCAATAAGCAGCTCTCGTTATGATGCAACATTTGAGTATTTCTTTTAATGAGACAACGCGTCATATAAACAGTGGTAAGAGGCCAATTTATGTGTGAACTGTGAGGTTGATTCCAGTCGTCAAGATATTACGTTTTTCTATTCAATGTTTAGCATTGATCTCTGGGGTGCTGTTTTGAACCTACATATATTATGTTACAAAGCCAAAGCCAAGCCAAGACTAGCTAAAACAAAGTGTTGTACCAAAATGTAACCCCAATATTTTCGCTTCTGCTATTAACAATCTTAAAGATTTTCCTGTAGAGATAAGCTAAAACTGACCAAGCTTCTTCTTGTTTTACTTTTAACGCTAAAGTCATATGGTGAAAGTATTTGTTTTATCATTGTATAGTTGTACTTGTTTTCAGTACGCTGTTTTGATAAATAAATTGGTCTATGGTCTAAACTCGTAACTCCGCGCTTCTGCTAACGAGCTTACAATGTCGACGGACAATTTTTATTACTCTCTAGTTTCCTTCTATAGATAGTAATCATGACTGCTTTGACGACTTTTGTTTTTATAGTTTTAAATTATATATCTGTAATGAATTATTTGATATTCTTGCAAACTCTTATGCTCGTTTTATAGCTATAGAATAAAGAAGGAATTCTAGATATATTATGAGAATTTCTGTGGATATTATTGGACAAGCTTTTGATAAACATCTCCATATTAGAATTTCATGAAATATTATCGTTTCCTAAGAAAAAGTTTCTTTTCTGAAGAAGACTAAAAACCAATACGCATATTGCAAAATTACATTTCTCCAAATCTGACAACGTCTTCCAGCTATCCAAGAAATGGTTACATTGGTAGTATTGCGTCCGCATTCGGTGGCTCGACCAGTCGCGGATTTTCCTCGAAATAGAATTAAAACGTCCCGCGAGATAAGTGGCAGCAGGAGTAAGAGGTACAAAGTGAAGTGAAGCCGGATAGTGCTCAGCCACAAAGGGCACAGTCGGATGTTAGGAGCGCTGAAATCCCTCGATCCCTGCCTCTATGATCCTTGACATAAATCTCTAACCCCGCCATCAAATCTTTTCAGAGGGCGGCTTACCGATGCGGGCAGACATGAATGTGCGTTCTTAAATACGCATTCGCCAAAATCAATTTATTTTAAATACATGTATACGATACAGCCTGCTGAAAGCTAACTTAGACACTAGGAAGCATTTCATCGTTGTGTCTGATCTCAGATTTTCATAAATTTCATTTTCATAAATTCTCAAAGAATCTTCAGATATTGTAAAGTTGTAACTAATTTATACTCCTTTTGCTATTTTCTTTATCTTTTCTCTAGTAAACGATCACATAGAACAGCATCCCTCCATGTCATTTTAAATAAAACTTTTTTTTGTAATTTGCTCAGATAGGACAAACAAAACAAATATTGTAATAGCAGCGCGCCACAAGCTGTTGAAATAATAATGAGTCTCTTTCTGTTTTGGGACCGTACGTTTTGTTCTAAATCGTCAGAGCGTGATTGTTCCGTAAGAGTAATACGTAGTTATTTTGATCCACTACTGTATAAATAAATAAATAAATAATATCTTTATTTCTGTACCAACTTAGATCAAACATATTTGTGACCGAGATCTCCTTTTAAGTAAGGAATTACCTGTGTTAGGAGATCCCGCTCTTCAATAACAACAAGTATTTAAGTTTACGTAGTACATCATTAAAGCTTAATTATTATTAATAGTACAAATATTAACTGAGTCTAAATGTTAATTTTGTTTAATACAATTTTACTAAGTAACTGTTTTATGTAAGTGTAGGTATAAATGTGTGTATTTTTCTTTTTTTTTTTTTTACGTTATTATTTATAAGTTTAATGTATGTATACTCGAAGTTTATTTAAAGTATGTTTTTTCACTTTTATCTGCACTTTACACTAGTGTAATAAATATAAAAACCTCTAGTTCCTTTTTCATGAACTGTTTAATCATTTCCCAAAAATTGTTAAGTAATTTCCAAATATTTTTTTTTATCTTCTGTAGAATTAACATGTAGCATGTAAACATGGCATATCGTTTGATACCGATCCTTTCGATTCAGTAGGCTTCGTCTGTGTCGTTAATCAAGAGTTGCTCCATCAGCAAGGTATGATTGATAACAACACAATTCGTCCGGGCCCTCGCGGTTGGCCCATCCATAACCACCCGTTGTCAACGACTATCCATATTAACTCCCAACCTTAGGTGTGTTATAGAATACATAAAAGTATGCTATGTCGTTCATGTCTATATATTACACGTTCGAAGCACTTAAGATCTAAACATATATGGTAATTATTAAAAAAATGAACTTTCGCTAAACCAACTCCGTGACCCTGTTAACCTAAACAGGAACCTAACCCACCTTAATTAAACATTCAGTCGGTTGAATAATGCAGGTTTCCCCACGATATTTTTCCTCGCCGTAAGTTTTTATACTGACTAGCGAAATATGTATTTCCATTGTTACAATTTTTATATAAACAGTAAACATTCAGGTCGTGGTACGTGCCGCGGCCGCGGAGGTTCAATAAGGCGAAATCCGAGATAGCGTTTATGGACTCAAGGTGCGCGCTTTGTTTACATTTTAAAATTGCACTTTGCACCGCGACGTCTAACCGCCTTTGAGTCAACGTAGCGCCGGGCGTATTCAAACAATATAACCATCAAAAATGTGATGTCTTTGCCGTGCCCGTGAGCCATCTGTAATATACGCCCCACGGCTTAACATAAAAATTCTAGAATATATTTCCTCCCAATTTTTCTTCCTGTGAACTATAGATTAAAAATATCAAAGGGAAAATATCCACGCTATTAATAACAATATTCAAATTTTTATCAAAATATGATGCCTCGAAAATCCATTCTACTAAACAAATATTTGAAACAATACCTCTATTTCGGGGAAATCCACTTTGGATCTCTGTGTGGAAATTTGCCTTTGATGCAGCAGATAGGAATACATTGCATTTGCACAATAAGCGAAGTTCAAACTTCATAGAAATTTCAGGCAGGCCAACAACAGTGCAGTTCGGGGCCTCCAAGTACGGTCCAAGACCCGTTAAAATTGCACGTGCCATCGCCCTCCCCTGTTTGGATTCCTAGTGTCAACAGCGCTTGAGCTGCACACTGCATCACCTAGTTACGTGTCAAACATTGTTTAGCAGTTGTTTTGTTAGTGTTCTGCGGCTAGTTTGCCTACAATCACGAGGCGGCCCTCAATCAGGCCAGTGCGAAGGTTTCCAAGTTGCCACTTTTGTGCATAATTCACGGCAAAATTTCAAATATGTAAACACGTGCGTTTACTACGCCCCGAACACGCGAAACAATGCTATTATATTTCACGAACAATAATATTGTTAGACAATACCAATTCAGGCCCGCCCTACAACAAAAGTCGGCTTCATTATTCATTACGTCACAATGTACATTTAATGCCCGTTTAATTGCAAGTTTCGCCCCGTAAGTAAACGGGAATGCTATTGCGGAAAATAGACGAGGTTTTTGACGGCCGTCACTCGATTCTCGCCACTAACCGTCGCCTACAATTAGGGTAACCCCGAGTATTAATTACATTGTCTAATGGAGCGAACGAGGTTTGTTCGGTGACGCGTCGCCGCCGAATGTGTACACACCCTAATTGTGAATACTACCTACTTGAAATTGTATTGATTATTTTCTTATATACTAAATTGACATTTATGTAAAATTATTATTTTTAAAAAACTACTGCAGATAAATAGTCAGAAATCCAATAAAATAAATTTTCATAGTGATATTGTATTCCCACACTGTACTCTACTAAAGCTTAAGTGCATACATCACTTAAGTGATCAAATTTTAAAATATTGAGTTTCAATAAGTTCTGTTGCATTCAAAAAGCCGATTGATAAAGCGAGTGGTTTTAAAATGTCTGTTGGTGTTTTCATTAAAAAGTGATGGAAAGCTCTTAGTGGCGTTTGTTTTCGATGCCACGTATGGCTGGTGGATAAGTGAGCTAACATTTATCAGCTCAATACGGAATCGATTAACTGACAAGCTAGAACGTGCTTAACTTCACCAATTTATTTCAGCATTTTGCATTATTAAAAATGCATAAAAGATTTCCAAGATTTGATAATACCTTTATCAATTTTACAAAGTTTTACAGATTTCAACTGTAAAACAGAAGTTTGCTCAGGTGATTTTATGTTCGCTTTCATTGCGGTCTCGCTGACGTCACGAACAAAAACTAAATGCATTTCGCCGCGGACGTAATCCTTGCAATAGGAGCACTCCGCGTTGCGCTCTTATAAATATTAAACGCCGCGGGACCCCAACAAAAACGTTTATCGTGGAAAAACCGCCAGAATTAGCAGCCGCGGTAGATTAAGGCGGACCGCACTTAATCCTTCACTAAGAAGGCTTTGCTTAAACGAGTTCTAACGAGCTAAAGATAAAACAATTACTGGGAACGTGATTAAGAGATACGGAGGACACTTGTTACGTCTTGCGTCCGCGAGGCCCGTCACTGATTGTTTATTATCATGCATTCATATCGAATTAAAATCAGGCAATATTAGTTTTCAAATTAAGTTTAATAGCTTTTAACTATATCTGGGTAAGAAATAAATAGGTATATGGATTGATTTAATGACACAGAGTCCCAAATACAATGTGACAAACATGTATGTAAAAAAAGTTTCAAGTTGACAGGGCCGGAAATCAAGTAAGTCATTTACCAGCACAGGCAAGAACGTTACCCCCACATCACATATGCCGCCAAAATGATACCAATTAAAAATATAATTTCCTACAGGTTTGTAGATATTATAGACATTTATGCCAATACAATGTAATATAATAAAACCCTAACAGTTCAATATCCTCATGAGGTCAATAAGTTTCCGAAAGATTCTATTTCCGGCCAACGCTCCTCCCCATTACGCAGTAAAAGATCGCAATATCAAATCGGGCGTGACGTTTGTCGTTTTATCACCTTGTCACTCCTCCTAATATTTTTTTTCACCTCAATTACGACTCCCTCCGCGGGTGCAAATAACCGTTCCGCAAGATTAAAATAAAATTCTCGCGAATATTGGTACTACGGAGAACCGGAATAAAAAATTAGGATTTTTTGCTTTCAAAGGTGGGTTTCAAAGTCATTGGCTACAAATTACCATGCCAGTAAGCACATAAGTCTGAATATTGAATGGTGGGAGATGCGATTTGTCAAGAGGATACTTGCTATTTACTGGGTGAAATTTAGTGTTTATCCTGAAAAACTGAGAAGGGAAACTTCTTAAATATAGTTTCTCATAACCGTATATCGAAATCAACTCAATGATTTCGGTACATAAATAAATCCTGTCAGAAATATACACGAATTTCTATATTTGTTCCCCGTTTCAGTAAACAAAACTTTATTCTATTATTCCAGTATTTTCTACATATACTCATATACTCATTTCATAATAATAGACTTAAAACTAATGATTATCCAGTAACATCACGGATTAATTAGCAGAAACTCATTAATTGCAGTAACTACGGATACTTGATTTTGCTTGGTTACCTGCGCTAGCTATCAGTTTACACTGTTGTCTCAGAGTAAACATCTCGTACTCGCTTACATTGAATATTGATACTCGTATCAACATATCAGTACTTTTTTAAAAGTACAGAGTGTATTGTATCATTAACACGTTAATGATGCATATGTTTATCTAAATTATGTTTCTTAGATCAAAAATAAGTCTCTCGAAATATAAAGTAATGACCGATTTAAATTTAAAAGTGCCTCCGAAAAGCTTATAAAAAGTAAAGAAATTAATCTGCAATTCAAAATCCTTCTTTGCCCTCTTACATTTTTTATTTCCTTTCTTTAGCGGGACCACGACAAACGTTAGGCGGGGATTATATCCTCATAGATTTAATTGCGAATAATATACAGACGACTGTAAACATTGCACCCATTTGTTCGTTCTTCGAATTAGTTCGTTCATCGTGTTATAAATCGATAACAGAATATTGATTAGAAATAAAAATATTAGCCTTATTTGCCTTAAAATGTACTTAACAATTTACATAAATTGTTAAGTACATTTTAAAACGCATACATATGCGTTAAGGGGAAGACATTAGAATTGTAAATTAATTACTCGTTAGGTTTTCTCGCAGTCGCGTTCGCGTGCATTCGGCATTTTGGCATTCATCGGCGAAATCGAATTCTAGCCGCGAGGGTCTACAAAACTAATTACGTATCGAACCGATCTTCTTCCACGTTTTCTTACGTGCCTTTCGCATTTCCATATAAGTTGAGCTTTAAACGAGCCAATCTATTCACGTCTACACATCAGGGGGTCGCATTTGCATATAGAACAGAAATTTATTAAATCTACAGCCAATATCCAACGTTCCGACATCGAACTTTTGCGTCTTGGTTGCGTCTCTGATATTTTTATTGGATTGTAAAAGAGCTATTTGCTTTACCAGCCCTCATTCAACAATTTCCACGAACTTTCCAGGTTCTCTTGTTATAAGATACTCAAGCCTATACGATGTTTTTATTAAAATTAAAAGGTATTCGTTTCTCGTATATTTTTATGAAATGCATTAAAAATCCAAAACGTTTTACTTGGCTAATGGTTGCCGTTGTAAGATGTCATAATTCATTTGACAGATGACGGTTAAAAACGAACTCCAATTTACTTTCCGACAATCAAATAACTTGGTCCTTTTAATTAATATTTCTGTACTAATGCTTCCTTTTTCATATTTTAATAGTAAGCCTACTCTTCCATTCTTTATTTTCTTACATAAAATAGTAGTCATTCCTTAGCTTTTGTGTTCTTTGTTCCTCTAAATGAATATTAAACATTATTTTATAAGACCCAAGATTCTTAGAAAATACTTAACAAACACAGGGAAATACTGTTGTTAATTAGTTGAATTAATAATTTCGATTTAGAAGGTTGGCCGCGGGCGAAGGAAGTTGACGGTCCCGACGAAACGAAGATTCCAATATTGAACCCTTTGAAATTTTGCCCAAGAATAAGATTTAATCACCGGTAGCTGCTCCTCCGTTTTTGTTTTGTCAATGAAAAGAGATATCAAAAGAAGCGCTGCATAAAAGCATCAAATAATTCTATTAGCGGCTGCAAACAGAATGAATGTAGATTACATCGCGGTCAAGACTCTTTTCAAATTTGCTGTTTTTGTCTCGTCATATTTATTGTAGCTGAAATGTGTTGGCCAACATTCATTATAAAAATAATTTTATACGTGTCGGCGAGTTAGTAGCATAAAGCTTACAGAATGGGTTGAGTGCTGTTGCATTTTAATTAATTCTCTTTTCTATCGTGATGCGGCGTTATCAGCCGCCCGCAGGCGACGCGCACAAACAAATAGCTGTGTGCCAGGACCTAACGATTTTGACACGGCCATTACGCCTTTTTTCTTCATCGTACTTATATAGCGTTGCTTGGATAATTTTCTAGAAATATCTAAGTAAACAAAATCTATTAGACAACATCATTATTTTCAGTGATAGTTTCCCTTGCTTGATATTAAGGAGGCGGAGATAATTTCATTCAAATGATGACACGTGTTAGTCGTATTATTGCCGATAGTATTAGTTATTGTAAAACAATGTATGTATTTAGTTAAGTCATTGTTTACAACCAAGCTCGACTGGTGCTTACCAGAAAATACCTACCTATTTGTATATTTTTGTTTCCAGGCTTTGGACGGACAGAACATCTACAACGGTTGCTGCACGCTCCGCATCGACTACTCAAAGATGACCTGTCTGAACGTCAAATACAACAATGACAAGTCGCGAGACTACACAAACCCGACCCTGCCATCAGGGGACGGCGACGCCCATCAACTGTTGACCAGTGAGTTGATGCCACTGCGGGCACGCCTCGCCTTGGCCCTCGCATCCAGGATGAGTTAGTCCCCCCCACTACTCCGAGCACCTGGACGCTTCGATCACCACTCTCCGACTCGCTCACAAATCTTCAGGGGCTTGATATAGGATCTGTACAGTACGGACTCGTAGTCCTTTTATTTCACGTCTAACTGCGATTTGCAGGAATGAGCTTGACATGATGTGATAGTACTTGTGTGTTTTTGTTGCTACAATACGATTAACTTCTTTTTTAGTATAGCTAACTTTATGACCGAAAACTTTTATTTATCAAAGCAACCTATTCAATATTCGTTTCCTATGTCAAGCTCTGATTGTAGTCCCCAGTAATCTATGAAAAACACGCCCTGCATCCGGAGCAACTTGGAGACTCCAACTATTCTCTCGCTTGCACATCTTTTAATAATAAGTAATTATTTAATATTTTTTTCTTGTCTTTTGTACATTTGATAAAAGCGTGTTTCATTTTTATAGCGAGATTTACTTAAGCTTTAAATTATTTGAAGCATTCAGCTCAGTTTCTATTACCTCATCCTGGTTACGCTACTTTTATTTTCTGTGCGCGTATACTTTGATATAAATTGTCTTTCGCACAAACTCGCACATTTTCAAATTAGGTATATTTTCTGTTCCACGGTAGCCCTTTCTTGTTTATTATTCATAATTCAATGTTGAATATTCCCACAGTGACTAATAACTTCTCATAAATCCACATTGCGCCGTAGAGGATTGTAATGTGTGAGGATCATTCCCACGCTGGATATTTGATATCCTTGTTTGTTCAATATAACAGAATATTTTTCAAATTAGATGATAAGTTATGAACAAAGGCGAAAGTGGAGGAAAGAAGATTGCCTACCTAAAAAACAACTCGTATACATCACAAAATTCTCAAGCTTTAACGATAAATGAGCAGAAAGATGTGTGTTTTAGGTGCTTTTATTAACAAAATCCACGTCAATTTTGTCTCTTTTGCAATAGGTGGAGGAGTTCTGGCGCCTCAGTTCATAGGTCTGGGGTCCGGGCTGGCTTCCCCGTACGGCGTTGGTGTCAACAGCGTCGGCCTGCCAACCTTCGGGGCTCTCACACTGACCCCGACCTCCCCCGCTCTCCGCGCCCTCGCCGCACCCCCGCTGCCCCTTGCTACAGTGCTTTTGGTCTCCAACCTCAACGAAGAGGTTAGTACGCACACACAGAAAATTACATCTTGATTTTTGTCGTTACCAGTTACTCTTTTGTTATTTACATTTTATGCCCACCCTCCATATTCTGAACATCCAATACATGTCAGGGTTAAATTAAGATTGACGTCACTGACATACGAATACAATTTTGGATCTTCCTTAGGTAATGCCTGAAGTTAAAATAAAATTTAAAGAATTATTTACATCTCAAAAGTTACAGAAAGAATTGACTTGGTACATTATTCACTATTAATTTGGCAATATTAATTAAGCTAACACAATAGCCGGTAACGTCCTCTAATTCTCCACGCCACTCTGGGTCCACATTACCCAACATATCGCTAATTCATACACTAATATAAACGGCGTTACAGGCTATTTACACTTATATATCCTTAAACTCCTTAAAAATAAGTTGCTAATTTATTTATAGATACGATGTCAGATATCTTTTACGACTATTTATAATACTGTCTCTTTCTCTTTCCTATTGTTTTAGATGGTCACGCCTGACGCTCTCTTTACCCTTTTCGGTACGTGTGCACATACATTCCGTATTTTATATTAAAACATTAATATTACTCCTGAGCCCTGTCGCCTGGAAGACAAATTGTCATCTAACATTCTCGATTTCTGTTCTGATAACCGCATCCGTTGTGTCGAAGCTTCGCTTGATAACACTATCGAATCTAAACGCTTTATTAACTTGACAATTTGTGTTTCAGACACCCTAGCCTAGATGTAGCTAAGTTAATCTGTTGTCTACCCAGTGTTGTCTTTGTTTCGTAGTTATTTTATTTTCTGACTGTTTAAAAAACTGTTATTATAAGTAGATATACATACATATTTTGCATTATTCTTTTGTCAACAGTTTTTTTTTCTGTTAAGTTTGTGTGATTAAATACACAAGTACATATCAGAATATATAAATATTATGAAAAAATATGATCATATACATTATTCCCAGATATATGTACATCGCTACTTAGTAATCTGCTTGATAGAGCCGACCGCCACAGTAGCCTCACTGTGAGCGCCGCTACAACAGTAATCGAAAGCTTAACGTGACCAATTTAGAGCTTTGTTTTATTTCCTTCCTATATTTCCCGTCTGTCTTGTTACACGACATTATTATATATTACAAATTAATAAAATATCATGTGTATTTTTGTTGTACTTGAGTTTTAACAGTAGTCGATTTAGTTTAGTTTTATCTTTAGGTACTTATTTCATTTTCTTAGACAACATTGCGAGGCTTCCTAAATGTGTTATTAATTAACTGTAAATTGAAAATTTAAATATTCACATCCAATTTGTTATTTAAAACTGTAAACACATTTGGGACAGCTAGCCGTAAAAGGGTTACATTTACAGCGCAAAACGACATTGGATTTGGATTTATTTATCAATGATCGAATCGCGTAAAATTTCATTGGGAGCTCGGAACGTGTATTCAAAAACAAAGCACACGAATAACAAGCAATGTTCAGTGAAACGGTAGTCAATCTCGATTCAATGTCCATCGAGCCGGCTCGGGCCAAATAGAATGTAACAAAACAGTGAACACATACGTTGTTCAGTTTATAAGACCTTTCTGTGTTTAGGCGTGTATGGCGACGTGCAGCGGGTGAAGATCCTGTACAACAAGAAGGATTCAGCTCTCATTCAGATGGCGGAGCCGCACCAGGCCCATCTAGGTGCGTAATCTCAACTAAATGCACAAATTTATAAGGTTTAGATTGCTCTGTACCCATTCTTGTCTAAATTAATTTAGGATAAAGCCTTTTCTCTCAAAGCATTCTGGTTTGCTTTTTGAACGAAGTCAATAGCGCTTTTTTTACAAAGCAACAACATAATTGTAAAAGTGTCACGAGATTTTTTTATTCATAATATTGATATAATAATAGAGAAATAAGTTTTTTTTAGTATTTAGGTGTAGGTGTAATTATTGTCTCTTAAAATTAACCTTATTGTTTAATTAGCAACTTTAGAAGTTATCATTTCAAAACATACGCTCAATAAATGTTAATGGAACTATTTTTTGCAGCTATGACCCACATGGACAAGCTGCGAGTGTTCGGCAAGGCCATGCGCGTGATGCTGAGCAAGCACCAGACCGTGCAGCTGCCCAAGGAGGGGCAACCTGATGCTGGACTCACCAGGTATATTATCTACTTCACTACCTTCATCCCTTTATGTGAATGTGCTTATTTTATTCATATAGTCTACAACCCTAAAGTGCCATTATATTCTTCATGCAATAAAGTGCGTCTATCATCAATGAATCAATGCGTGGTCAGCATGAATACACGTTTTTATATTTTTTGCAGTTAGTTCATATTTTACAATGTATGTAGTATGATATCTCAATGTTTTAATGTGTGTACTTAAATTTTTTTTAATTATATCGTAATTCTAGTTTTTCAATTAAAAATACAGTCTTTTGTTTGTATTTTTTCAATCATTTCACACAATCTACCAATTGATTCCAGGGACTACTCGCAGAGCCCCCTCCACCGATTCAAGAAGCCTGGCAGCAAAAACTACCAGAACATTTACCCGCCAAGCGCGACATTGCATCTTTCGAACATTCCGTGAGTTACCGTCCAATCTCCATCCACACACGTACAAATAGACCACTATTATTTTCTCCAAAGTTCAGTCGGTTCATACGAGTGTACTTTGTTTCAGAGCGACGGTCTCAGAAGATGATATCAAGGACGCATTCACCAAACGCGGATTCACTATCAAGGCGTTCAAGTTCTTCCCGTAAGTGTTTCATTTTATTATTGACAGGTTTAGACATACCTATGTCTAGAAGGAGTCTTGATATTTTTGTTCTTGTGGACTAATTTTTAATGCCTTATAAATGTTTGAGGGTACTATGCCGACCCCACGTAGAAAGTGGGAAAAGGTAACGACGAAGTAGAAATGTTTGAGGGTACATACTACATTTGAATGTTTATAACGAATTAGCAGAGCTAATGTTCCATAGTTAGTCGAGTATTTATCTACGATGCCACAAATAGTCGTAGGCATTATAAAAAGGTTCCGATTCTAATAATTTTCCTAATAGGTACAATCAAGTGTCATATGCCGAGTAGATAATTTTAACAGGTTTATGTAATATTTATTTGAGCTTTCAAAATACTTATTAGGTAAAATGAATTAATTAGGTTGTTTTAAATTTCAGGAAGGACCGCAAAATGGCGCTCGTTCAGCTGCCATCTATCGACGACGCTGTTGCAGCTCTCATCAAGATGCACAACTATCAGCTGTCGGAGTCCAACCACCTCAGAGTGTCCTTCTCCAAGTCCAGCATCTAAACGGAACGACCACAGACTACGGAATATCACACACTTTTTGCCAGTCTAACCATTTCGAGACTCAGCCGCAACTCGTGCCTCTTAACTTGACTTTACTCTAAAAACGTTATTTTTTAAATATGGTGCATTCGGCCGAGTCCGACACTGGCTGGCGATAACGTACCTCTCACATTCGAGAATTTTACTCGACTGAAAAGTAAAATATAATCTGTATTACGCTTACTCGGATCACTAGAAATTAAGTGCTACTCTATTTTCTTAATAATACGTACGTTTAACTGTTACTGTACTGTACATCCTAATCTAAGGTATCGTCATGGAGGCAGCTAAGGCTTCACTTTATATTTTTACACTCTACTAAACGTACCTATCTATACTTACAACAGAGAGGGTTTCTTGTATGTGTGATATTCATTCCATTCATTATTATAATTTATATTTTTAAACTCCAGTGATGTCACTATGGTTTCTTGATTAAATTCTATTATCAGAACAGTATATATTCTGCAATTAGATTGCGCTAGATTTATTTACATTTGGCAGCTTTAGTAACATATATGTTCTGATCGCAATGTAAAACATTGTCTCAGTTTCGCCCATGTATGGTGGTATGGCCGACTATGGCCATACATTAAAATCATTATTATCAGATTGTTAAAAAAATATTTCTTTTCACATATAATTTGCAGTTACAAGTCTAAAATTATATTTTATAAATATATTTTATTGTCTATTTTAATATGCACAATTTACTATTATTGCATTTCCTTTTAAGTATAATAATTATATAGTTTTGTACGCATACACATTTTTCTTATTTTATTATTGCTGGAATGTTACGTTTAGAAATGTGTATGTGTGTGCAATATTAGTTTTAGTAATAATTTGTAATAATATATTTTAGACGTCTTCTACGGCCGGCCAACGGCGCCTTATAACTACTCTACGATGCTTCCAAACTTGTTTCGTTGTTTAGAAGAATATCATCTGTTTTAGTTTCTTCAATTAGTTAGTGTAATCACAACTCTTATTAATAGGCATCTAGATTTATATATCACTGTTTTAACGTTACGTTCGGTGACATAATAGTGACATGATGCATTTATTTTGATGTTAATTTATATTAATGGTAGCTAAAACAGATTATAAATGCTCGTGCATACATTTCACTAAGCAGTTAATTATAGAATAGTTATTTATTTTGTCTTGTGTCGAAGCGCCGTCGCCAGTGTGGATATCATCACAATGACGTATTTTTTAGAATAATTTTCAGTATATTGTATTAAGATGTGTCCACAGTGTCGCGTTGAGTCGCGGAATCGAAGTATTGCGAGATCTGATCTGCTCTTACGTATCAGCAGTATTTACGCTAGGTCACAATAACTACATTGAAACAGTATTTTAGTTAAATAACTCCTTACTTCATTTTGTATATAGACACCCTACGACTTCGATGACTAAAGCTTTTCACGCTTCTTGGACTTTGCTGAGTTCTCAATTGGTTTTCACACGTCTTTGCCTTCTTAAATTAATTAAAATGCGTCTAGTCCAATTCGAAAGAGATTAAGTTTGTTGATAAGTAAATTTACGTAACGAAAAACTTTTTATTCGTCTCGATTCGTCTGAACTCTGTAGAAAAGCTTTTGTAAAAATGTTTTTTATAAATTCGGTAATAGATTATCCAAATATAAAACCTATCTCTTATTAGGACCAGTTTTAAGTGTTCAGTTACACGTCCAGTTTATGTGATTAGGCAAAGAATGCGTGAAACAGATACCTGAATTATGACGAGTTAAGATAACAAGCGCCATTCGCAGAATGTCAAAAATGATCATCAATAATTTTTTGTCGAATGGATAATTATTATACAATTGTAAATCACAAATATTAAGTGGAAAGCATTACATATCTTGACAATGCCACTGTCGTTCGGTAATTGTACTAGGTTAGATTGAAGATGAATTATAGAATATACAGAGTGGTTTGCATGAAGGTAGGACTTTAACGCATAAGGTGGCACAAACTTCGAAATGGCTGAGTTGTCCACGAAAAGGAGCGAACGGCCAAGGCGGAAGGCTCAGGATTTTCATTGTCAGTTATTCTAAATATATCCCATGAGCAGAATACTGATGGTCGAAAATTTTATTTCATTTTAATTACATATTATAGCAATTTTAATTCATTATAAAATCACATATTTACACTATTTTAAATGTATATTATACATGCATCACTTACCGTAATAAATATAGAGCTTAGTAAGTTGATAAAACTGAAAAATTAGATTGTCATTATGATGTAAGTTTAATAGAAAAATTATTATCATACAAATTGTATTAATCAGTACCTACATATGATAAGGACATAAAGTAGATATTTGGTTTAGATAATGTTAGGTGACCAGGGTGTGGTGATATTTTGCACGTTTTTGAAAATGTTTTTCTGGTGCAGGTTTCTGTGCCTGTTCGAAATAATGTGAAAATGGAATGCGACTGGTGGAGGTTGTTGAGGAGAGATCGGCGGTAACGCATTTGTAATTTTAAAATATTATTATGTATTAAATTAAAAAAACAAAATCACAAAAAAGGAGATTACATATCCACTGTATTCAGCGAAGAACGCTACACACATCCCGTTTCGTTTCTCCAAACGACGTTTTGCTCTTAAAGAATTCTAATGGATCATTTGCTTCTGCTCAATCGTAGTCATTGTAGTAAATGTGTGTAGCGTTTTCAGGCCTAAACATTTCTCAGTAAAATTGGTATTGACTAATAGATAATTATAGGGATTTATGTGTTTAGAGAAGTATTTTAAATATTTAGATAATAATGGTAATATTATTAAAAATAATAAATAGATCAGTGTTTAGGACGAGATGCCAAATTTAAAGTCAATACACATTATTTTAGGTAAAAGGTAATTGAGGTAATCTTAACATTTATTGAAAAGTTGATAAAAAATGTTACAGTTAAATTATATTTGAGAGTTTTATTAAGCGCAATATATGCAATTTTATTCATTATAAGTGAACATTGTTTCAATTTGTTAGTTAAAGTTATGCGTTGAGAAAAAGATGTGAAAGTTGTTTTGAATGTCTTCATATCAGTGTTTGGGAGTTGCGATCGCTGCGCACGTACTATACTGTTCATATCGGCCCGCCGCGCTGAGCGCGGCGCCCTCTTGCGTTTCACCGACATATCTGTGCGGAGTGCATATCATCCTGAATATGCTTATTTTATTGCGCTTTATAATATTTATCTCTTATATTAAGCTGTACTTGATATTTAATATTTCAAAAAAAAAGTGAATAACGGCCAACATATCACTAAATAGACTTTGGCTAAGGCGCATGTAACGTATAGTTTTATTCCTTAATCCCAGTTTTATTGCCCGACTTCGTTTATCGTTATGGCCACTGCTGTTTTATTATTTCAATGTTGTTTGAGATGTCATTTCTATTTTCTGATTTTAATGTTAAGTCTTTTGTGTGGTTAATTTCATCCTTATTTTTAATTTCATAATTAAACTATTATTATCATTGATAACTTTTTGTTCTTTATTTTCCTCCCTTCCCATTCTACCTCCGTTCCTTTATTTTCTAACAAACTTGATACCAATTGTCTAAAGTACGACAGCGGTGCATAGATAGAGATACCTTTATAATCCGTGATGTAATAATTTATTTCAGGTTTATGTTTTATGCTTCACATTATATTGTATCAAAATTATATATTAATAATAAGTCATTCATGCTCGTAACCGATTTTAATTTAGTCCAAACCAAACCTTTTAACCAATATTCAAAGAGATGAAAACTATGTATTTGTAAATAAAACTTATAAATCTTAAAGGGGATCAATATAATGAAATGATGTACGTTAGTACACAATTGGTATTCTAGACATATTCGTACTATAGAACTTTGTCTTTACGTGGTCTTCTACCACAAATATATATATTTTGCAAAAATTTATGTTCTGCGCTTCGGAATTCTATAATCTTCTTCTGTTGGTTTCAAGTCTGATCATGCAAGAATTTAGAGAAGTTGTTTTGTTAAGGGAGTAAGGGACTTTACATTGCCAATGATACGTTTTATATTATTATCAAGTGGAATAATACACACAGGGTATAATGTGAATAAATATTGAAGCAGCTTCGACATTCGATTGTCGGGCGATTGTTGGATATCCGTGCCACGTCCCTTATTCCTGTTGCGTGGAAAGAACTGAACCATTCCGGTCGTTGATCTAGTAAAGAATTTATGTCTAACTGCCAATTGATAGGCTCAATATTGATATCTTACCATAGTACCTACTAGCGAAGTACCGCAAACATACCCACCGTATAAATACCGATAAAAGAATATTAAAATTATCTTTATAATCAAAATTTACCAGATGCTAATAAGTATGCCTACAAAATGGCAGTTATTCTAATGTTATTTGAATCTGCGGATGTAAATGTAAATAGATAATATACACAACTATGTTAAAATTACAAATTAAATGATTAGTATCTATAGTAAAGATTAACATAATCATTACTTTAAGACAACTAGCTTATATCCTATCTTAATTTCAGTAGGCGCTCTAGTGTTAACACCTGTCGAGGTGAATCTTCCTAAGAATATTATCGAACTACCCTTTATTATTTAAATTTACTTCAAAATTGTGTCTGTTTTGTTGTTCACTAAAGGATAAAATAATGGTGTGCAAATTAAAGGGTTGTGTGTAAAGTTAAAATAGTTAAATAGATTTAAACAATCGTTCGTGTAACGAAGTTATCTCATTTTCTTGTGAAGCACATCAACTTTGTTGCTATCGTAGCGTGAATTACTATCCTATAAATTGAACCATGTCAATATTTTAGTATTATTGTATCATGAATCAATATGCCAAAGACCAATTATTAGGACGTTGTAACAGGGATCTTAATAATTTCCATTTTGTCTTATCTAACTTTAAAACACATTTGCAAGAGAAACGTTGAGAGCTTTAACAGGCGTATTTAAAGAGAAAGTGTATTTTGGCGATTGTTAATTTAATTTTGTGAATGCCGATGGTCCTTGTCAAAAAAGAAAGATTGGAACTTGACTACGTATAACTTAATTATAGACCTACCCACTGTTTTAAGCCGAAACTACTATATATACATAGCAATAATGTAGTTAAGACGGTGTCATGATACAAAATGTGGTGTTAAAAATAACAAACACAGAAGTCTCAGGTTGTATTGAATTACCTAAGTAACGTAGGTACTTAAATAGAGGGTAGGTAATTTATCTTTAACGCAGTCAATCCACTTGGTCATTGGCAGAGACTACGCGGATACTATATCTACATACAAGCAGTCATATAAATTATAAATATATACACTATTAATATTTAAGTGACTACCCTATTGAACTCTAGATTTATTCTTTGTCATTTTATAATAAAATATAGTTGAAAATGGTTTTTATTTTTGTTTTAAGCGAATAGTAATCCCTAAAATATTTAAATAGGTTACCTACTTCCCTAGCAGTATGAAATAGAAACAATAAAAATCAAAGATTCAACGAATAACTAAAGTTAAAAAGAAGTAAAATAGTTCTTGGCTAGTCAACAGCTAGCAAATCTAGGGTGGAATAAATTTACTTAATACCTATTAATTTTTAAAGTAGAGGGAAACGTTTAAAAGTTTTTTCTCATAAATCAATCATTATGAAGTACTAGCGACACTGGTGGCATTTATATAGATATTCCATTAAAATGGTTAAAATTTTAAAACATTAGCGGTTTATTTAACAAAAAAAGTATCCTACTCATGTAAGACAGCGGGTTTATAACTGTTCCTATGCATACCAAATTTAATTTTACTTTTACCAAATTTCATTACGCACATCTGGTGAGCGGCGCTGTCAGCTCGTTCGTCAGCGTGTTGTTTTTATTGGCCAAAAATAATGTAAAATTTTGACCCCAAACTATTTTTTCTAATGATTTTGAAACGAAAATCAGATACTGAGTGCCCCCTTTCAATATGCGACGCGATTTACTAGAGAACCTGCAGATTTAATCATATCCTGTACCTTTAATCGCCGAAAAATTTCACGTCATTGTAAAAATGAATCAGCGAGTCTTTCGCGCGATAAAATAAACAGCCTCGCGCGTGCCATGACACTACGGGGGTAGGAAACCGACGAGTTTGTATGAAGAGACAAATATAGGCAATATGGATGAGTTAAATAGGAGGAGGAAATTATTATTCAAGTAATAGGTATAGCGTACCGAGAGTTGGCAGACTGACAGATTCAACTGTTCCCGATGAAAAGACGCTATTTTGTTGATTATTAAGTTTTACCCCGGATCAACTTCGAAAATTTCGTTAGTTTAGTTTTAAAATAGGTATAGCGCCAGATTACTTCTAATGAGTGTGAACCAACTTGACCAAAAAAGCGCTAGATTTAGCACCTAAATGGCATAATTGAATCTAAAAGTCAAAACGGTACAATCCAGTTCTAGTTGCCAACATTAATCTAGAACTAACTTAAGCAACTAATAAACTATTATTACATACATGGTCTTTCACCTAACTGTAATTATAGGATTATGTTTTTGTATGTTTGAAGCTTCGATCAACTATAAACAACTAGATAAACAGTTCCGAGCAAAATAAAACAAAATATCGTCCTCACCTCAATACGTAATTATTATTACGCATATTACTTCGACTATTTGACAAAGTCCTATGTCCAAAAACAAGTGTATTGAAAATTGAACCTTAAATATTGTAAAATAAGGCACGCAATCCTTAAAAAACGTAGTTTGGTGTGACATGGTATTAACTCAATGTTTCATTTAGAACAAAGAGGCTAGTGGAGTGGCTTTGTTATTTTAAAATGTTTACCTTCACACACTTTAACATTTTGATACGAAATGCGTTGTAATAAAAATTGTCTATTGGATGTTAGAAGGAGTTTGTTTGGGTGTATGAGTGTTTGAATGTCTGCGATTATGTGTCGATTTGGATGTAAGTAGTTTATTTTTTACTTTAAAGGTAGTTCTTTTATTTTTTGTGTACTTCTGTGGCCTAATGATCATCTTGCCTGACTGCCAAGTCGGAGGTCTCGGGTTCGATCCCGATTAAAAAACTCGTCACCTCGGTCTCTCGCTATAATAAAAATCCATTCATTCCTTATTATGGCGTTCTGCGGAAAACTGAAATACACGTAAATTGTATGTTATTCTGTAAGGTTTCACTTGCGACTTCATTGGCATGTGATTAGAATTTACTAGACAGTCGTGTAATTGATGTAGTATCACCCCCTTACCAAATTTTACTTAATCTTTTTAACAGGTACGATTTTCAGATAACATTACATATTTCCATTCACCTCATTAAATAATTAATCAACCGAACTAGTATCAAAATAAAAAATCATAAAAAATAAAACAAAGCGACTTCACAACTTTTTGTGCCTAGGCGAGCATCATGAAGCGCGGCGACAAAACTATATTTGTTTCGTTTACTCTTTCATATTTGTTGACCGCAAGAAAGAGATAGGCGCGGATAGTGCTAAATGCCGAGTACCGTTAAGTTTTAAATATTTAATAAAATTATTTGATAGAAAATCAACAGCTAACTTTTACTATTAACTCATATGCGCTCACCGTACCCAATTGGGAACGCTTACAAATCTACCCTCAACTTTTTTTGTATTTATACGAATGTGACATTTATTTTAGTAATTGAAACGTTATTGATGAGCACACGGATTATTAATAGTTGTTTGACATAAACTAGATTAAATTTGATAATATAGTGTCTCAAATAAACAAAATTGTTGAACTTCACTACGCGATAACTGTAAGTACTATTATTTTGGTCTATTCATTCGACAGTAGTAATTTTTTCACATCCATTTGTTGAAAATATTTGTAACTAAGTAATAAAGACAACATTTGGTGAACTATAAGGCTGTATTGAGAATAAAGTGGATTGACACTTAGGCGTCCTCAATTGAGGACGACGGGCACTAGACGAATCAGACATCTTTTATTTTTTGCAGAAGTCGACTTTGAACAAACATGTCTAAAGGAAAGTTTTCATCGAGCGATAACTATCAGGGGCTTCAAGAAGCTATCGAGGCTATTATGAGAGAAGATGGTTCAGATGTAGAGGTAGATTTAGTTGCTCTGCCTCCGGAACCTAGTGTTCTCACTGATGAAGAGGAAGGCGACGATGACAAAATCATGACCAATGATTTTCCTAAGGACATACCGGGAAATGTTGAAGTTTTTATCAACAGGAATGATGATGAATGGGATAGTAGTGATGAAGAACTTTTAGCGACGACTGCAGCAAAGAAAAGACGAACCGATAACCTTCCAGGTCCTCGTTGGCGTAAATGCCACCCTACCTATGATTCCATAATATTTGATGAAAATAATGTCCAAGAAAGACGCGAAAAGATGGTTAGCGATCTAAAAGACCTAAATCCTGTTGCAATTTTTGAAAAAATGTTTGATAACGAGATAATTTCCATGATCATTCAAAATTCTAAATTGTATTCCGCACAAAAAAATAAGCATGATTTTGATATTACAGAAGAACAATTGAAAACATTTTTAGGCATCCTTCTTCTAACCGGTTATCACACTTTACCTAGGGAGCGTCTTTACTGGTCTTTGGATGAGGATTGTAACGTACCCATTGTATCTAAAGCAATGACTAGAAACCGTTTCTTAGAGATAAAAAAGTTCCTTCACTTTTGTGACAATGAAGTCGCTGCTGAGACATCGGATAAAATGTTCAAAATACGACCTCTTGGTGATATACTCATGAAAAAATATATGCAATGGGGAATCTTTCACACAAACTTGTCCATCGACGAATCAATGATCAAATACTTCGGTCGTCATCCTTCAAAACAGTTCATTCGCGGAAAGCCCGTACGTTTCGGATATAAAAATTGGATGGTTTCTAGCGCGGATGGATACTGTTATGCTTTTGATATTTATTGCGGCAAATCACCCTCTACTAATATTGTCAACAATGAACCATTAGGATCCAGGGTTGTAAAAACTTTGCTAAACAAACTGGGTGCAGATCCTAAAGATCATATTGTATTTTTTGATAACTTTTTTACAAGTTTTGGATTGCTACGCGAATTACGTGAAACGGGTTATCGTGCAACTGGGACTGTCCGAGAAGGACGAACTGGAAAATGTCCTCTAATACCTATCAAGGAAATGAAGAAAAAAAACCGCGCTGAATATGACTACCGATTTGACACTACGAATAAAATATTGTTTGTTCGTTGGCTGGACAATAGCGTCTGCACAATGGGAACTAATTATGATAGTGTGCTACCGTTAGGCAAAGTGAAACGTTGGAGTTCAGCTGAGAAGAAAAAGACCGATGTAGACATTCCCCAAGTATTCGTCAGCTATAATAAAGGTATGGGTGGTGTTGACCAAGCTGATCAATCAATATCTTTATATCGTACTTCTATTCGAGGCAAAAAGTGGTGGTGGGTACTGTTTACCTACATGCTTGATTTGACAGTTAGCAATTGCTGGCGTTTGCACACACTTTGTAATGATGTAAAGATGGATCAGCTGCAGTTTAGACGAAGCATTGCTCGCCACTACTTGCGACAAGAAACAGATCGCCGTTCACGTCCAACGGCTTCCATAGTTCCTAGTCTACAGTTCGATGGGATTGGCCACTTTCCACAGAAGTTGAATAAACAACTGCGATGCACCGTATGTCACAATAAAGCTCGTTGGCAGTGTAAGAAATGTATCAAAACGTTATGTATCGAAAAACTTTGTTTTGAAACTTTTCATACTGAATGAGCCCAGTGTCCCCATTTAAGCACGGCATTTTTTTTTATATAAAATAAAACAAATTAGATTTTTTTTCTATTACATTTCATTAAAGAGGGCTTTTTCTACATAGAATTGCTTTTTATTTTATATTTTTTCAGTAAGTTTAGGTTTGGGCGCAAATGGGTTAAGTGCGATTACTTTAAAACTGAATTGTACTTAAATGAAATAGGAAACGCCATCCTTTTTGAGCGCAATTCTTGGACAATTTTTACACTTTTTAACAGAGCACTTCGTCATTGTGCGATGTTGTCACTCGTGGACGGACGAAACGAGACTAGCCGAGAACTTTACTCACTTGAGCGTTGAGTAGAGTTTTGCCGCGGACACTTTTTTAGCGGGATTGTGAGTCTAGTTGTTTATAGTACGTCAATGGTTTGAAGATATGTATGTAATATTCTATAATACTTGCTATCAACCCAACAGAATATGGAATTTTTTAAGCAGGGCCTGTTGTTACCAAATTAACACTAAAAGTAACGGTAAATAACGTTATTTTTTAAAGTTTTGACCGATACCGTTATAGGCGTGATATCGGTAATGTAGGCTTATAACGTTTTATAACGATATTAAATTACGTTGTAAGTATTATCGTCTCCAATTAACGTTAGAATAGCGATATCAAATAACTTTATAAACAACGTTACCCATTAGCGTTACCGTTTTGTGAATTGAAAATCTGTTCTGTTTTATGAAATGAAAAAGTGCCTTAAGTTTTTCTGTCGCTACGCCACTGTACGATTCACGACCCCATTAGAAGTTTTCACGGCGAATCCTTCATTAAATCAATCAGTAACGTTATATGAATTTACCGGAAAATACAAAAAAAAAACGACGTTAAACAGTCTTAACGATAACTCTTACTGTTAATTTTACTGGTAACGTTATATGAGTATAACGGTACATGAAGCAAAAAAAAATAGTTACCCAGCATAACGGTAGGTACCTACTCAATTTATAACAATATAACAATAAACCTGTTTGGCAGTAATAACGATACTAATTTCTTAACGCTAATTCAAGCCCAGATTGCAAGTGCTCTTTTAATTTCATAACATAAACAAAAACAACATTAGAATAGAATTAGGTAGAACCTTGGGACTAGTTTTAGTAGGTATTATGTAATGCATTAAGTTCCACGATTGCGTGATTGTGAAATTCATCATCAAAGTACTTACCTATATAAGTGTAACTTGCATATTGTGTTAAAATAAATTTTGACAAAAACAAATGTTTACTGATCAAAATTGAAGAGCTTTTTTACCCACCTGACTATAATAATTATGTTGAGCGTACAAACAAAGAATAAAATCGATTTATCAGTGGAGGCCTCTTACATTCATTTTTATTGAAGCTTTTCAATTCTTTCGGCCAATTGGGTTGGCAGTACTAAATGCCAATGTCAAATTGTCAAAACAATCTCAAAATTTCTAGAGACGGCCGATATTATTCTTGTGGTTGTAACTAGAAAAGGTACTTACAAAAATTTTATTATATTATTTTTTTTAGAAAAAGTATTCCGCAATTTACGTAATTAGACAATTTATTCGTTAGTATATAATGTCGAGTTTGTAATTGAAGATCTGACTGACCATGATGTTGAGAACTGCCGTGAGACTAACACCGACTTTTATAGTTCCTTTATTTCAACATCACAACGAAAACGACTACAATGTTTTGGATCCAACTACACCAAATATTCCAAAGACAGGTTGGGACCGTGTGAAGAAAATGTATACCAGAGAGTAAGTACCTTTGTTCGAATACAAAATGGGATCATTGTCAGTGGTTTGCATTCATTATCTGTTTAGTCGGAATAGAAGCTCTGTCTTACCTTTTTACCTTATCACAAAATTGGCTTCGCTCCTGTGGCAATTTCCGGGTACAACTAAAATTAGCTCATGCTACTTTTGAAGGTATAGTTTAGTTAAGGCCCAATTATTTAATAGTATTTAAATAATTGGGCTTTACAGGTATAAATAATACCTTAATGCTAATAGCACTCTAACACTTTTAACTTTTAGAAAAAGTAAACAGCTCAATAATCTGGTGTTAATTCAGGAAAAATAAACATGGGTTATATTAATAGAAACCCATTAATGAGAATTCAGTTACATAAATATTATTAAGTAAGAAATGTTGAATTATTTCACTGTTTTATTACTGATGAGGAAAGATTGTACAATTTTTTTTAAATTATTAGAGGTTTTTGGGAATGAAAAAGGTAAAGCTTAATTTTTTTTCTATAAGGTGATGGGCTTGTAATCTATTGCTATCTCTGTATCTCACTTTCCGAGCTAGACATTGTCTTTGAGTCTAGTGGCTTTATTCACCTGAACATGGAATAAAGTTGTGATTTATGTAGTGTTTTTTAAAAGTGGGTGTGCCAACCAGAATTACTAGGAAGCCCAATCAACATGAGCAAAGCTTATACAAGATTTTACTTATGTTTTAGTGAGTATGAAGAAATATCTGTAGAACTAAACAGTGTGTTGCAAGGCTCATTGGCAGGGGCGTTTATTGGAGCATGTATGGGTGGATTCTACTCTTCTCAGCAAGCATATGTTTATTTTATGGAGAACAATCAAGCAACAATATTTAAGTCTACTATGGAAGCTAAGGTAAGTTAAAATAATTTGTGGCGAAAACTACACGCCACAAGTCACAAAAATAAAAAAATAGAATTACGTGACGCTATCAGTCATAAACATCATACTGACTTGTTGACTGAAATATGCTCAGCTCAACCTAAAACAGCTGGGCCCAGAGATTTGATGGCATGTAACATACATGCACATGTACATACATAAATAAATTTGCCGAAATCCTGCAGGAAGGGATATTAACATTATGTTTTTTTGTTTTACCCAGCCAGACTAGTATAAATATAAAAGAACCAGCTTTTCTATGATTTAGTGGCACATATAAAAGAAAACAGGTTATTTGCAAATCCCACGGGAACTAGTTTTACCCGGATGATAGGTACCCTATATCCTTCTGTAGACTGATTCTATCTAATATTATAAATGCGAAAGTAAGTTTAAGTTATCTGATAAGGATGTAGTGTACCTTTCATCATTATTATTGTACTATTGTATTTTGTAAGTACAGTAGAAGTACATTGTATTTTTTAAGTATGTATTGTACTAAATTTGCACGGGAGGGGAAATATGTGTGCGACATTTTGAGAATATTGGTTCAGCATATAATACCTACGATAGTACCTACAAAATTGGGATACAATTAACAAATTAAAGTGTTTATTAATTTTTTACCTTTTTTTAGAAAAAACTACAAAATTATGTGACTATAGGCTTTGCAAGAGGAGCACATCGTTGGGGATGGAGGCTGGGTCTTTTTACAGGAATGTTTAGGTATGTATAGTGGTTGAGTTGTTAATTTTCACGATATTTGCTTTGAACAAGTAATATATATGTACTGACCCACCCTGACTTCGCACGGATAGCATTAATGCATATAAACCTTCCTTTTTGAATCACTCTATCTATTATAAATGCATCAAAATCCATTGTGTAGTTTTAAAGATCTAAGCATATACATGTATATATATATATATATAATATAATTATATAATAATATATTTTAATTATATTATATATATATATATATAATATATATATATATATATATATATATATATATATATTATATACATGTATATATACAGAGGGACAGACGTATGAAACGACTTTGCTTTATACTATGAAGTGATTTTAGAAAATCTATCTCATACATTGTTACTTCTGTGTCTACCTACATCTGCATACATATCATGAAATTATCTTCATTCCCATGAAGGATAAAGTTTATATCCCTAAAAGACCAATAAAAATGAGATTCAGAAAGTTGCTAGCCCATTGCTACATACAAGAATCACTTATATAACTATTTATAAGTTTGGCGACATCCTACGCCACAAATCACAACAGTCAATTACGCGACGCGATCAGTCAATAACAGCTAAGAATCTAAATCGCGCAAGCAAAGCTCCTCAGGCTTAACACCCAGCCTGATGGAAGATCTTCTTAGTGGCGCTCGAGCCGAATCATCGCTCCCGCTACAAGTTTTACAATCTGCATGTGAAGAGAGAAGCTTGTACTAGATACATTTGTTTATTCACTTAGTCGCCATTTACGACATCCATGGAAAGAGATAGAGTGATACTATTGTAAATTACCACACTATGTATTCTTATAAATTAATCTAGGTATTATGCTTGTATTTCAGTTTAATAGCTACAACTATTTCGGTATATCGTGATGATACATCTCTAATACAGTTTATCACCGCTGGAGCGATTACCGGTGGCCTTTATAAAGTTAATTTGGGTACAGCGGCGACATGTGTTGGTGCTGGCTTAGGTAAGTTATTGGTAATAGATTTTATAATTATGCAATTGGTGCAAAACAGGTGAATCTTATGCTAAAAGCAGTGTGCACAAATGTCGTGAGACAGTCTAGTAGTTTTTGGGTTTATTCGTTATAAACATACGAAAATACAAATCTTTTCTATACATAAATAGTGTGGAAGTGTGCATTGGCAAACAGATAAGAAATTATATATATTGTAAAAAAAGAACTTCTGGCGTCTTTAATCACGTTTGCGTCCTATCCCTCTGGATAGAAGCCCGAGGTGCACATAATATTATCATTAAATTAATAAATACATAAAAGTATGCAAAAAGCTCAGAAACCCAGGGCATGATGAGAAACGAACTTTCTCTGATTGGCCTGGGTCTTGGATGTTTATCTATATAAGTATTTATTATAAAATATAGTATCGTTGAGTTAGTATCTCATAACACAAGTCTCGAACTTACTTTGAGGCTAACTCAATCTGTGTAATTTGTTCCGTATATATTTATTATTTATTTTATATTTATATAGACTTGATTATATGTATTTCAGGCGCTGCCCTTAGTGCGGTGATTGGAGGAGTGATTTTGGGAATTTTAAAAGCCACTGGATTTTCTATGCAAGAACTTAGACAAGCACTGTACAATATCAAAAAAGCCAGGGAGGATCAGTATAGACAAGTAATAGAAAAATCTGCCAAAATTAAGAATGATGACTTGACTAGGCACCACGATAAATTGGTTGAGGAGAAAGGGCAGATGGATTTAAAAAACATTGAATGAGTTACTTACATATGAGCAGGATATTCCTTTTCAGACATAGTATCATGTACGGAAATAACTGGCAGAAGGTGCAAGAAATTGATTAACTTATTTACATTGTTATTACAATGACCTGTCTGTCGAACAATAGTATATTTTGTCATATGGATCATCGTATCGATTTAATATTGGTTATTGATTACCGTTTTTTCCTTCTTAGTCTATTTCAATAATAAAAAACGGAGAATGCTAATGTTTGAGTAAACCCAGATTGGTTTATGTTTACTATGAACTTAGAATCAAATAAAATTATTTTTATAAAAAAATAAATAAATTGGGTATAGTATGTACTCAAAACCACTTTAGTTATCTGAAGTAAATAATAAGAGGTTATTTAATTTATAATAAATTATGTTATAAAATACCTGTATTTTAATTTTAAACTCTCAAACTAAAACAACGAATTTTTCATAAAAAGCTTTATTATTGGCATTGCACTACACGAAGAATAATTTAATTATTACAATATAAAAATAGATGAAGTCTAATATTTACAAAAATAACATTTTTGTGCATTAGTTTCAATAATTCTATGTTTTAAAAACAAGACAGCTCCATTTATCAAATGCCTCCTCGATAGAAGACACATAACGTGGGTTTTATAAATTTATACACCTCATCTTTCAAAAAAATTAATGCAATTTTCAGACACATAGGGTCTCGTGTCAGTAATCTGCGACCACGATCAAATATGTTGTTTGTAGAACCATTATTATGGCCTTTTATAACAATAAAAGGTGTCAATTTAACGACGAATTTTGTTTCGAAATGGTGGCGCATGAGGCGATTCTGCGGCTCATTCTTCTACATATCTTAATGGCAAGCAAGACACATAAAAATAAATTACTTTACTGAATTTACTAATTATGTGTTTTAATATTTTTTTAATTGTGTTGATACACAATCGAAGTAGAAATAAAATTATTGAAATTTAGAACTCATTTTACCTATGAAGATTTAAAAAATAGACAAAATATTAGATCATAAATAATGGCTTAACCTAACATTTATATACGTTAACGTGAATACATTTTTTAACAAGACTACATTCCTAGTAATAAATTCATGAGTATCCATTGTGTAATTAATAAACAAGTGAATATGGAGCAGAATTCACAACAGTATGTTTTATTACTACTTAACTCAATTTAAGAATACTGAGACCTCTATAGAACTCCATTTAATTTTACACGTTTTATTTCATTTTATTGAAAAAATTGAAATACCTCTGTAGCCATTAAGGCAGTTTTTTTAAATAAGGTCTTTTGTTTCGTTTCATTTAGGTACCGGCTACGGTCAAAATCAATGCTTCGCTGCTAATCATTGAAAGAAGGTACCTTAAGCTGGTTAAAAAAAAATACTGTAAAAATTGAAACTCGGATGTGGAGCTCATTTTATAACAATTTTCAGCCTCCGATAAAAACGGCGTTGCGCGTGCCATGCTACCTGGGCAGTATCTTAACTAATCATCAATATGGTAGAAAATCCATCTAACAGTCTTTCACTTATGGACATTATTTATTATAGACAAATAAATTACCCATTTTGATTTAAACTTAATAAAACGATATAAATTGATTACTCAGCATGTTATAATCATTTGTTTTAATGATTTCTCGAAAATTTTATACAACAAGTAATGACCATCAATATCACAGCGGATTTCCAATGAAACAGTTTCTAAAAGAATAACTTCTTTGCCACGCGAATTACGTACACACTAACGAGTCTAGCTAGATTCATGTCAAGTTCAACGAGTTCATGAAAAGTGTATAATATTTCTTTTAAATTAATTAAAAGAAATACAAACTTAAATAAAAGTCAAATTTGGTAATTTCTTAGTAATATCGTTTCCCTTTAACGAAAATTAACATTATTCATATTACCATGCTGTTATTATAATAGGAGCGACTATGATTTGTTTCCTAAATACATTAATCGTAAAAATATAATCGATTATTTTTATTGCAGCAACATCATATATTTTATTGTGTAAAATTACATTTACCATATTTTCGCTTAGCAAATGTCAAGTCATTACAGTACAGCTACTACCTAGGTGTAGGTAAGCCAAAAATCTCGAAGTGAACACCTTGTACCTTGACACCTCTTCTGGACATAGTCTCCAAAGTTTCAACTACACCTTGACTTTATTTTTCAACCCAAAAAAGGTCGTTTAACAATAACTTTCCTATGCGCTTGACTTGATCGAGTAACGACGAAAAAAATTTAAACTTAACCTATTGAGCTGATTGGGACTTAGTGATACGCTTGGCGCCTCTGTTTGGAGGACCTTTGGGCTTGGCAAATGCGGGCCTGTGAAGATTCCTCTTCGGATGAATCTCGTCGTATAGAAATTCCTCCGTCAACTCCTTGCCGTCATCAATTTCAAGCTGGAATTTAGAATTAAGATTTTAATTTATGAAGTTCTTTAAATTCACATAGATATTTAGCTAACAACTCCATTATTACAGATTAAATAGAATATTTAGCTTTGATTATTCAATAGATGAAGTGTACGTGAGTATAATGTTTGAGTCCATACGCCATCTGGTGGTTGCGTAGTGGTAAATTTTCAATTGTTGCAATAAATCTACATCTCTCCATGCAGATTGTGAAAGTCAATCAAAAGAAACTTGAGAATCTTCGTTTAGGCGATGGGTTAGTTAGCAACCTGACAGATATCGATTCCATCATTAAGCCATACAGCCGAGCTTGGCTACAATCTTTTACAGACTGATGTGTATGAAAATAGTTATAGCGACAAAAAAAATGTACTTACTCTTTTGGCAATTTCCAATCCCATTTTCTCAATGATATCTAGGAACTGTCCTTTACAACTCGAATACATCATCCTTTCCTTTATGCTGCACGAGTAACCAGGCATGGAGTAGATGAATACTGAAAATGTAATGATTGGTAATATGAATAACATATTATGGGTATGGAAACAAGTAGATGTCCGCGACTTCGTTTGCCGAAAAACGAAATCTATACGCCTAAAATACTACACTGAGTATCTCTGACGTCTCCTGTCTCATACATCACTAGTCTCGGACGTAACGTGTCTTGGATGTCTCGTGTCTTAGTCATCACTTGTCTCAGTCAGACATCACGTGTCACAAAACAATACCGCGAATGAACGTGAAATTCACACAAATGGCACTTGTAGTTTTGTCAAATATGAACTGACTTGTCTTAGAAGATGAATACACATTTATAATTAAAGGAGTCTAAAATAAGACCAGTAACTAGTTTTAATTTTTTTTATTAAATTCATTTTTTAAGCCACAGTTTGACTTAATGGTAGAATTGTGATTCAAATAGTGACAGATTGCTAGCCATTCTTCTTAAAAATGAATCGCAATATAAGCCTATCCCTAAGTCGCCTTTTACGACATCCATGGGAAAGAGATTGAGTGGTCCTATTCTTTTTTCTATTGGTGACGGGAACAACACGGCACGGCATGAAAGAAGAACTTTAATAGAATTATGTGAATAAGGTTGAGTCATAAAATTCGGAGCATAATTCCGATTTCTATGGTCTATTATGACTTTAATGCCCTGTAATTTTAATGCACAATATGTACATGCAACGGGCCATTTTAATACTTAAAAAGTTTGATTTCAACAATTTTCACATTGTGTGTAACTACTAACTTACCAATACTCTCCATATGATCACCCTCATGTGTGTGTGGGAAGATGTAGAGGTGATACCGCGCCTGGTCACTGGGGACTTGCTGAGGTAACTCTACCAGGGATATCTTTGCGGCTTTTGCTAAGTGGATTTTCTCCTCTTCTAGGTCTGAAATAATACCCATTTGCTTTATGCTCAAGTGGCTGGTTTGATAATTTAATAATGACAGGTGCAGAGTATTATTCTACAAAATTGCCTGTATATATGTCTAGCCCATGACTGGTTTTAAAAATCTGCGCATGAAGAGACAAAACTAATCTTATTGATAAACTTTAGTTACTCACCTATTTTAAACTGTAAGTAGTTGTATGAACCTCTTTGGAGGTCAATAATACCCTGTTCTGCTGCTTCCGTGATTGGGAATGCAACTCCACCCATTGTTGACTGCCTGAAAATATGCAGGTATAGTTTTTTAGGAAATTTTGGAAAAGAATGGCGAGGGAAAACACCATGAGGAAAACTGCACAAGCAATTGCACAACAATACAAATGTGTAACCATGACCTAATACAGGTAAGGTTCCCCTATAAAGTAAATGATTGTGCAGATCAAATGGAAGTTGCTTTTTGTGAAAACCTGACTCACCCAATCAAGGAGCATGGTACCCTAAGCTCTTCTCTAAGGAGGTAAGGATGTGACTGGGAATAATACCAGGAGAAAAGACTGTTAAAAAAATTGTTTATAAAAAAAAGCTTTGAGCCTACCTTGAATCAGTGCTATAGTTGATATGATGCTCGCTCTGTTGCAATTCCTTGAGGGCTTCCTCTCTGTCCGTGAGCGGTGCTGGGGCGCTGATGCCAGTCAAATGTGCCTTGTAGCCCTTCAGACTTACTTCTTCCTGTAATATATGAAATTTTAGATGGTTAGACATAATTATTATTATGGGTTTCTTTTAGTTAACTCTGTATGACTCTCACTATTCTATTTGACTTTCTTTTTATCAGAAGTATGAGTGAGTTTATTTTTGATTGCAAGTAGGAGCAGGGTAATTCCCTAACATTGATAGGCTTATACATATATTTGATGCTGTCAGAAGAGAAAAATTAAGACATAGGATTTGTCAACATTTAGGAATCTAAATGAGAAAATTTAAGACTATTATTTTTAGAAATCAAACTGACCTTTACAGTAGCATGCATCTCGTCTTTAATATGGGCCGACCCAAACTCTTGCTTCAAGGTGGCTTTTGTTGATGCGTAAAGCATTTTCTGTCGCACTGGGGCACTGTCTGGAGACCAACTGAGGAGCAGCCACTCGTATCCCAGGGAGTTTGTAGAGTCGAACCTGGAATGCATTCATTGTTGTGATTTCAAAACAACATTGATTGGTATAATGTGAACGGCTCACTGTTGCTCAATGTTGGTATAAACCAACCAATGTTGTTTTGCTACATTTTTGTAACATGTAGGTATACACATTATAATTTAGTAGTAATTAGCAATCTATGATTCAATAAAAGATTTTTAAAAGTGAGTGCATTGTTGTTAGCTCTCCAGTAGTCGTTAAAAAAGGATTAAAGTTACTTGCCTGAATAAAATGTAGCAAGGCTGGTCTTCCACAACGAGTGATGGTACATATTTTTCGAAATCCTGTTCCCATGAACCTTTTACAGCATGATATTTTGCTAGCACTAGTTGTTCTGTAATTGATGAAAATCATTAACTCTACATACCTTAAATGTGGAACCCAAACAAATAGGACTGTTGGAAAATGAAAACTTAATGAAGTCACATAAACCATAATAAGAAGATTTTTCGTTTTATTATGTACTGCAAAATGGGTTATAAATTAAACATACCATTTTCTATGCTGATTTTCAGAAATCGTATTTTGCCATCCCTGCATTTCCCGAAATACTTCTTAACCTCCGCATTTGCTGAAATTAAAAATTTGCTTGATCAGCTTGATATTCACAGTATATTAATAGATTCTTCGTTAACGTTAGCATCAAATCATGCGTGATAAATAAACTGATACGATATGTTGGAAATATGCGATTCAGATTAATAATAGGGGATTACCTTGTATGCCAGTTTGGTGAGACATTATGAATGGTAACTATGAAATAATTATTAAACAAACCTAACACCGATATGATAGAGGAATAACGTTAGCAATCGAAATTAGAAATATTTGATAAAAATTGCCGACAGACCAACTTAGCTAAATACCTTTTGAGGTGATGGGATGACATGACAATTAACTTGTCAATGTCAATATTAGCAGCTGTCAGAGCAACACAATGACATGCTTGTCAATGTGAATTACTTTTTTATTTGATGATAGCAAAGTTACATACATTTATTTAACGAAAATGTGACTATTACAATTTCTGAACTGTACTAATAAATATACCTAATTATAATATAAACTAATATTAATTATTTGATAATAAAAAGAAATATTCTAATTTTACAAACTAAAAACATTATTATTTAAATTTTAGCCCCTAGGAAGGGTTCCCATCACGCAGGCAGCATTCCCGCGCTGTATTGCAATAGTAATATGCTGCGCAAGAAAGGGAGGCAACAGGTGACTCCCGCGCGGGCAGCTTTCTTGCAAAGTTACTGTAATCATTAGTTTGCTGCATGTTGCAAATTAAGGTACCTACATTTAAAAGACTAAAATAATAATATAGCGTGATGGCCGCACTAACCACCGGATGAAAAAGATACTTCCAATACTCCTCTTCGCCTATGACCTATTTCTGGGCTGGGGAAGTAAGTAAGGACCATCCCTTTCCGGTGGATGTCATATTAGGCGACTAAGGGATCTAGCGCAGCGCAGCTTTTACCATGACCCATTATGGATTAAATTTCCCTTCAAGGGTTGCGGAGGCCAGACTGGAATCGCTTTCGCTTTCGTAAACGTTTGACTTAGGTACCCAATGCAAAATCATATTCAAAATGCGCATCCGGTGCTTCTCTCCAGGGAAACTAAGAAAGAATGTTACCTACTTGTAACAAGTTACATTTATTTCTTAGTTTTTGGCATTATAATATTAACATAATAAGCTCGCAGTGAACTTGAGTGGCTGGTGTGCGCAAAGAGAGAATTTCCCTAAATTTCCATGGGAACGGAAATTATATCTTGCAGGCAGATTCTAGGTAGGTCATGTAGGTAAGGTAGGTTTAAAATATACCTATTTACTCATGTAAACTACGAATAATAAACGTAAAGTGTAAACTGTGACCATATAAGTAGATGATCATTGACTTTCCTCTCTTGTTATAACACTAAAACAAAAACACAGAAAGAGATAGACTTAAATGCCTTGTGAGCGTTAAATAGTGAATAACTCTTTGAATGTGTAAGTAGGTACCTCTGTGTTTGATTCACGGACTGCCTTGTGTCCATTTGAAACTAACCACATTTTAAATTTAAGGTCATTTTAGATCAAAGCTTGTAGTGAATGCTGAAAGCATACGGATGCTTTGTAGATTCTCGGCTTTCAATTCTAACCTGCATTAGCCTCAAAGGACGCCAATGAACGAACTACCAAGGCTTCATTTGCCTAGTCGTTAGTAGAGTAAGGAAGCCTCAGACCGTTAGATGCTTATATTAATACACATACCTACATAGGTATCTACTTAAACTAAATAAAAGTGAAAGAATAATAATCTATTTATTTCGGCAAAATTATGTGTCACCATGATCTAACTTTAGATATACTTAATCCGACATATAAAAAATATAAACTCAGAAAATAAATTAGTTTATCTGTTCTGGGCCGCAGACAAATAGACGAACACGCCTAACTTATAACACCCCGTCTTTTTTCGTCGGGCGTTCAAAAGATAAATCAGTCAATTTGGTCGGCCGAGCAGGGTTATTTAACACTCATTGTGCATCACAAGCAGACGCCATTAAATACTTCTGCGCAATTAAGGCGCGGGTGTAACTCATCCGGCACCGTGCCGGTTAACCGGATCCGGTTGCTGCCTTCCCGTACCGGCGCCGCATTTACGTAAACAATGAGTTAATATACTCCTCATTTCCTTGTTAATTATGAACAAATTGTTACTATTATTGTCTTTTCAACAATGGCGGAGTTGAAGTTAAATATTATATACCTAGGTACTATACCGGACAAATCTACTAATTCAACATAAGTAATTATGAAGGTAATTAAGAACGTGCATACATGTTGTACATAAAAAAAAAAAACTAAATGTTTTTCAAACTGAGCATGGATTGTTCTTTTTCTGACACGAATTTCTTAGATTCTCTTATAATATGTACGTTGGGATTCATGATCTCAACATACATATGTTATGTGTTGAGATATATACCTAGATCTCTGGGTCCGAAACATGAAACCGTGAACAGCATGCAAATAAGAATAAAATACTTAGGTAGCTTATTTCTAAAGTGAATAACTTCCTTAGTGATAAAAATTTTAGATAAGTAACATTTCATTGTTTATACGTTATCATTTTATGTTGTTTTCGACAAGATTTTCCACGTTTCAAAATTAATAAGTTGCTGTACAAATACTGACTGCTTATGGTACCATTACTCCAAGCTATCGTAATATAAGTTCATATTATAAGAAAGGAGAAAAGTTGTATTCCATTCCAATTTGACTGTTTATTGACACAAATATAGTAACTGATATTGTGTAAACAGCTCTGTGTATTTAATTAGCAAACGAAAACGAATCTGTTGTGAAACTCTCATTTCAGGCGATATTTCAAATAAACAAGTTATTCCCATGTAAATATTATTGGAACAGTATTGTTATTATATATAGATTATGGTCGGAAAATTGGATCACGTAGAAACAAAAGTCAGAAGGCGGACCCCGGGCCCCAAAACACTTCTGTGGAACAACCAGGAACAAGCAGAGATGAACGAGAGAGAGATTATTTTATGTCATAGCTTTTTATTGGTGCGGTGCTGGTCAATGGCGCAGGCGAGCTATCACTATCTAATTCTTAATACTGTCATGAATAAAAATATAATAAATCTTTTTAAGACTGTTGGCTCTGTCTACCCCGCGAGAGATATAGACGATTTAGAGGTGATTATATGTATTGTCTTTCAGTCTTTTCGAGACTGTTATCTTTGTCTCACCCGTGAGGAATAAAGATGAGATATAAGTCATCTTTTTACGTGGTTCCTACGTATAGGAATTAGGAACTTATGACTTAACATCGTCATCGTCATCTGCGGAAGATCTTTCGTTAAAAATTTTAGTTTAGTTATTTTTTTTTTTAATTAAAATCTGTGCTAGACCGATTTTGATGATATTTGGCACAGAGCCAGACAAAATCTTTAGGAGTAACATTTAGTACTTCCCATTGTAGCAAAGCTTTGCGCAAAAATTAGTAATAAATAAAATTGAGTTTAATATGTGATTCGTTAGATTGATATTCATGTAATCAGCATGTTCTGAAATAACGAATAGTGCGTGAATGTGGATGTCATTTATTGATTGCAGAATGCAAACTGGCGGTTAAAGCTATTTCAGTTTGCTGAGTTAATGCAATCTATATGTAGCTCGGTTTTTGTGGTATTTTACTGAATTTGATATCCTTTGAACAATTTGATAATATTATGTGAAAACTAGCGGCCCGCCACAGCTTCGCCTGTGGCTCCTACATAGGTATAAACATAGCCTATATGGCACCAGCAGATAGTATACATTAACGATGAAGTAATTATGATGAACGATTAATAATGGCTCCAACGATGTTGTGTCGGAGGTTGTATATAAAGCTCTAATCCGTGTAATTTTTTGCTTGCGCGCTTTAGGTTTTTGGCTGTTTAAGACTGTTTATGATAATAGCGTCGCGTGATTAAATTTTTTATTTTATGTGACTTGTGGCGTATAGATTTCGCCACAAGTTTAAAGAATTATTCTTTTTACGCGGGCGAAGCTGCGGGAAGAGCCGCAGGCGATCTGTAACTTTATTGTAGATATCAATAATTCATTAAGGGGACCTTTTAAAGTACTTACGCAAACGAAGACCTCTTAACATGTTAACAAAGAAACTATATTATTGGGATGTGCCATGGAAAGAAGTATTTCTGACTTATTACAATCTGGCAACCTTAATAAATTAGATAAAAATACGACCCCACCTATCTTTTACGTCCTAGCCCTTCAAAATATGATTTATAAATCACACTAACGTGACAAAATAAGCTGGGTACATACTAATTTCACCCGAATATCAACCAACATAACGCCGAGTGCACACTAGTGGCCGGTCTAATGGCTTCCATTACGCTGGCCACCTGCGCTAATGGTACAGAAATATTTAATTGATGAGCGTTGCACAGATTTTCCCGCATTTTCATCCATCCTACGTATTTATTCTTTGTTGTTTCTGTGATAGCATTTGTAAATGTTACAGTGAGTGGGCAAATGACTACATTACGCATGAAATTTATAGGTACGGTATATAAGCAAATAAGTACATATACTTTAATACGACAAATTTTAACACATACGTACATAATAATCGCGACTTCTGCCCTTACAAAAAAAGGTACCAACAGCTAACAACGTCGAAAAAACACGTTTAGTAATATGGCTTTTTAATGGAATTGAGGTTTACCTGGAATTGAGCTGTTTGGTTTTGTACCAAAAATCGCATAACATATTAGCACACGTTTAGTTCATCTGGGGAACCAGCATGGCACGCGCGATGACTTTTTTATCGCGCGATAAACTATGGCGTGTTTGTTTTTAATAAATCATGATAGTGAATGGGACTTAGGTTTTCCCGAGATGAAGACAATCGCTTACATTTAAATCTTCTGACAACACATGAAATGCATTTGGGGAAATACGATAAAACAAGCATTGTTCATTGAAAAATCTGTGCAAGTCTCATCAATTAAATATTTCTGTGCCATTAGCGCAGGTGGGCAGCGTAATGGGCGCCATTAGTGTGCGCTCGGTGTTTTGATCGTTGATATCCGGGTGCATTTTGTGTGCACACAGCTTTATTATGTTACGGGTATTGATTGCTTAGAGAAATGACGAATGATTCTTTTATTTATTTGTTGATTGATTCTAATAAAAATTATCGTTTACTAATTTACTAGCTGTTGTCCGCGATTTAGTTCGCCGATAATCATGAAAGCTGACTGTAAAATTTCTCCCCCCATACCCTAGGCAATACAGGGGGTATTGCCTAGGGGTGGGGGGAGAAATTTTACCAAGTCATCTACGAAATGTGCATTCAAATCAAAGGAAAAGTTTTTGCGTTATGCGAGTACAAACATACAAACATACAGAAATTCTGAAAATCAAATTTTTGGCTTCTGTTGGTCTTAAATAGATCCCATATCGATTATTTACTTTCTATTATATGTACCTAGGTACGAACTTAATTATATGGATTTCATTCGCTTACCTATGGAAATTTTACTACTGCTTAGTTCTTTAGTCGTCGCCTTTGATCTTCACATCAATTAAGGTATATTATATTCTGATTTGTCAAAACCATTCAGCATTCCTTTCATAAGTCATGTTATTATTTATTTACCTTTACTTTTATATTTTCCATCGTTTGCCTTTATTTAATAAAAAAAATAACAAGGTACTTATTTAGTTATTGGATATCAAAACAATAAGATAGCCTCAAGGCTTCGTAGGTATGTTATTATTGAATAACTGAATTATTAAAGTTAGAGAAACCAAGCTTCCAAGAAAACTTAGGTAATATATTGTCCTTAATTATTAGTATTTAATCGGTTGGTTAGTTACAATATAATACCCTCATACAATCTTACAAATTAAAACCAAATTCGGCAGTAGTTACTCGTATTGAAACCGATTTCATAGAATTGCTACATGAAACAGCTTTTCTGTGATATAATAACAACTTAAATATCACATTTTAAATACCTTAAGCAGTCAAGTTATACAGTCTTTAAATGACTCAAAGTCCCAAAGTCTTTAAAAGGTCACGTTCGGCTGGATTATTTTAATTATTGAATTGATTGCAACAGGATTAGTTAACAGGTTGTTAGCCCAGCATTTCTGTTGATTGACATTTACAATCTATGTGGGAAGAGAAACAGCTGCCAAACGATTGGAAATTTGCAGTTTGCACTAGATGAATTTATTGGTTAGCTTTTAAGGAGTGGATTTAAAAATATGTTCTTAAAATTTAAAATTTATTTTAATGTAGTTAAGTAGTTTGATGTTTACAAGCGAAACAATTCCAGCCCATGTCCATGCCCATGTGAGATTCATATGTTTTCAGCTGACAGAAAGATAAAAAATGAGGCCCTTTGTCCTTTTATCTGCTTGTCAGATAAGAACACATGTTAGTGTTTAAATTAAAATTTATGTAAAAAGTTTTTCTCAATTTCTCGAACCTGTGAACCTCCATAGGTTCAACCATCAAATTGGTTCAATAATCACAAAGCCTATTTTTTGTAATCTCCCATAGATTAGAATAAATAGGTAAATTTAATGAGGAGATTATATCTTTTTTCAAGAGCAAATCTCATATTATTTTTAAATATGATAAGATTGAAATAATTTTAGTGATCTCAATGATCGTCTAGCGTATAGGCATTTATACGTAAATGCCTTTATGCTGGACGATCAATGAGATTGGTTACTAAAACTATTATAATTTTTTAAAGTCTACATAAAATATTGCTCTTAAAATTTTCAGGAAATCTCAGGAAATTTGAGACTTTAGCTTTAGATCCGTATTTTTTACAATCTAAGAGCGAAGATAAAGGCCAATCTTGTGACCCGAGTTTAAAATACTAAACAACAGTTTACCTTTACCACTTCTTATGATGTGAACAATCAGCACCACTATTTGGATTATGGCCACGGGTTTGGTTGTAACAAATAAATTCCACATTAACTACTTTTAAAAAAGTCTAAAGCATTTTACTTAGCTTTGATTGAGCAAGTAAATACTTTTCTAAGAAGGCCTCTCACAATTTCTAAATCTCCATCTGTCCGAGACTTTGTCTATCACATTCGCAGAAAGGACACGAAAATAATAAAAAATATAATATGGCAAGTAAAATAATGATATTTTTTTTGCGCTGAAAAACTTGACACAAATACTTGATAAGGATTTTAAGGGGCCTTATCCACGCAACATTACTACATAAGAACCCATTTTCTGCGACTCATAAGTTAACTTAAAAATATGTCCCGTGTGGCACATGTAGATGAACTCACTCTTATATCCATTACACTTAACTTTTAGACCAAATCGCATGCAATTCGATAGTAATGCTTTGATGAAATTTATTTATGACTTGATTTTAAATCGCATTATTATTCGTGCATTTAATATTTTACACATATTTAGTGTATTGTGAAAACATCTCACTTTCTACAGTAGTTCATGTAATAATATGAATAAATAGTCTATGTATTTGAGATCCCAACACTGTATGTTAGGATCTTAAAATGTCACAGAGATAAATTGCAGAAATCTCAACGAGGCTGGGCTGGGATCCAACTCTAGGATTTCTTTCACTTCATCGATTTAACGAAAGAGGTTCCAGATACCACTATTGTGTCCCGTTGTTATTAGTATTTTGTAGGTCAGCTGTTTCGACGAGGTTTTCTGATTAATCAGGTCTGAAGAGGAGCGAAGTTGAAGAGAATTTTTCTTTTAATGAGGTTGCTGTAAATTTTGATCTCAATATTGAGGTGTTATTGCACAACATTTACAATTTGAGTAATTTTATCAATATTGGATACAAGGTTTACGTGCAAAACATACTTGAAAATACACCGGGCAAAGTCAGGCCGAGTTGCTAAGTATTTTTAATAAAGTTTTCTTCTATTACTGATATACAAAGCGCAAGTACTTACACTGTAGCGTTTTGTTTAACAACGACAATTTATAAAAATATTTAATATAAACTTGATGGATAATTTAATATTGCACAACCAATGCGGTCAATTGTCTTTGTAAAGCATAAACAATAACCAGCAATTGAAAACATCATACAAATAAGTCAAACATATCGGAAAATTGCAAAATCCTTTTCTGAATATTCCTCACGTAAGTAGTAAAGCTTTGTGTAAGCTCGTCTGCAGCGATTGGAAATAAATTATCGGCGACTACTTTTGCAGTGCAAAGAAGGGTTTGGATCGTTTCGTTATCTGTTGAATGTGACACTACGAGAGGTATTCTCGTAAATGCTCTTTCTTAAATTTTGATGAGTTGATGAAAGCAGTTTACCAAGCATCAAAAAAGATCTTGCCCAAAAAATTAAAAACAGTACAGGATGTATTCACACTACAACTTATGCCCGTATCCCGTAAAACTGTCAAACAATAAATTATGTAACATTTAATAAATAAAAAGAAAAGTTTATATTTCACTGTTTTGTTTTGACTTGTTTATTGTTTGTAATGTCGTGTTTCGCATCGAAGGCTGAGAAAAATCTATTAGAAAAATGGGGAAAAATAATTGTTTCAATAAAATAACATATTAATGATGCCCGAAACGATAACACCTCTTGTGGTGCTAATCGTTTTCATTTTTTGAGCGGATGAGCGAGAGCTGCGCATTGCAATCTAGTTTTTCTATTTTTATCTGTGGTTATTTATCGATTTGCCAACCGAAAAGTCCATGTAGATTCGATTTAAAGTGATTTGCGAAGAGGAACGTATTTCGTGTATTTCGATTAGTTTGTTTGTGGTAGCTACGCATACATTTGTCTATGATTAATCTCCAACTTCCATTACCCGCATATTGACAGTGAATTACTAAGTGCAAATAAATAGAATTGGCTTAGATTGTGGTTGAATATAGCCTAGTCGAAGTAATTATAACGTAGATATTGGATGTTAGTGGGTAAATATCTTCTTAAATCTATTTCCTTATAATAAATGTTGTATATAATAATAGCCCAACCAGCACAACAAAGAGTAATTTTGAAAATGTAATGCCTTCTATTGTAGGTTGTGAAAACGGCCATACAATACAGGTAGTGCTCATTCTTTACCGGCTTCATGAATAAATAGACATATGCCGTTATTCTTCTGTGTATTGTATGTACATTGTACAGTCAGCAATAAACTTTTTAATGTAGTAACTTTGTTGTTATGTTTCTGGCGGACTGTAACGTCTTTCTATTCCCTAATGTAAAGATCGCATTTCTATTACATATAACATATGATTTCAACTGTCAAAACTATATTCTACACAAGTCGTAGCAAGTTTTTTGTTTACACAATTTTTTTTAAAAATGTGCACTGGTAAAATATTCAACAAAATCTAATTGCGCACTGAAGACACTACAAGATAATTACAAGTCTAATAGTTTAAAAGCTACTTCATGTTTACTTAATTTTATCCATTAAGTATTTTCTTGGTGGCTGCTTCAGACGGACTAACGCTAAATTTTTAATGCAAGAAACGCGACTCGAGGACCGCAGTAATGGGAGAGTAAATATCGCCGTGCTCCTTATGAATGAATAATATATTATCGACCGGTCATAGAATGCTGCAAATACAACCGTCGGGAATTTCGCTGACTTGGATCTGCTTTCGGTGAATCGAATACTTCCCTCGGCCGCGTAACCGCACGCTCGGGCAGAAATGCTTCGGATGATTTCAAAATAAATCCTGCTTTGTCCGACGTTTCGGTTCTAAAATAAGATGTGATTTGTTAAGTCTAGATGAGGCTCATCTTTCTGTGTGGAATTATACAATTCAGCAACTTTGGGGCTCCCGATCTTTGTCTTTTATTTAAGTTTTGGAAATTTAAGCCCAAAATATAATAGGGCTGTTTCTAATTGGATGGATGCAACAGGGATAAACGCCGGGAGAATGACCGTAGCTACTCTTTGCATTGACAAATGAACAATCCAAAACAGTGATTGCAGTAGATTTTTCATCAACTGCCAAATATAGTTTAACTAGCTGTGCAGAATAGATACGTTACACTTTTTGTTGGCTTTGTTTTCGGCGGGACATGTTTGAACAGGCTAAATAAAATGGACATTGTGTCCACCGCTACTGTTAATTGTGCAAAAGTGTTTGATTACCCTCGTCCCGCGTTTGTGCTCTATTTACTTTGTTTTTTATCAGTCAGTGAACAAAAAAAGTCTAATTTCGATAAATATTAAAATTCAAAGAAATTTTAAAGGCAATGAACTAACAAGTAAAACTTTGATGATCATTCAAATTGGAAATAGTTACAAACCAAACTTATTTATATAAAGATAAATCAAGAATTTAAAGCCTATAGACGTATTTTCAGGCAAAAGTTTTATCTGATGCCATTTGGTCGCTATCAAATTCACATCACAAGCAATCGTCGAAAGTGCCCTAAGTAAATTTAAGGAAAAGATGGCATACCTACTACAGTACATTTACATGACTTAAAAGCTGTTTTATCTTCGTCAGTATTGGATCATATTTTGGTTTGCACATCATCATTCTCCTGGCATATGTTCTGACTATATCACCATCTCTGCAAATGATAGATCTCTGATAGTGAGAGAAGTCCTTTTCAACGAAATCCTATAATAAAATAACGTATACCATAATATTCTAAATAAGAAGCTGTTCAAATTGATCGTAGAACATAGATCCGTTATAGTGATTTTATTTCGGTAAACCTTTGTGTCTGTTCCGTACCTATGTGTATCGATGGTGCAATAATAGAGAAATTTCACGTTTTATTAAACTCTTTGAGATTCAATCGGCCGACGGGCGCTATGGACCGAACGGACGCGAATAAATATTCGCCTCATAAATATTTATTTAACTTTAAGCTGAATTTCCATTATGCATGTCCATAACTATTAGGTATTTTGTGTAACAAATCAGATGGTATCGGGCCAAGGCAAAGTGTAGTATTTATACATATTATATTTACGAGTATATAATTCCTTTCTTCTTGAATGTTTTTAAGGTGTATGTTCACTTCACTGTTTGTGTTGATTTGAAGTGATTTTCTTGAGGATGTTAAAAGCTGTTTTTACTTATTATTTTTCCATATCTACTCGTAGCAAACATCAAGAACTCTAGCTAGGTATTTTGTAAATTGGTACATTTCTAAGCTATTCCGAATTAAAGGTTAAAACATTACAAAATATACTTAAATGTAGGCGACCCACAGTTCTAAAATTACATAAAGCTTATTGTTTTTATTTTTATGAATATTTATGGTTCTTTCTATATGTCTCCATCCATCTCCTTATTTTTTGCTTAATTTTCGTAACTAAAATTGAAATATAAATTATTGGTTGTTTTGCGAAGGGAGCAGTTTTCGTACATTATCTGCAATGTTTTAAAATTTAGTATTCCCAGGAAATAAAACGTTTCCCCTAACGTAATTTTGCTTGGATGCCATAAAAGTTGCTAGTTCCCGGCAATTTCATTACAATCCCGTATTTGCTAACTTGATTTTCAAATATTTGTTCAATCCGACTGTTATAATGTGAGTTTTGCGAACTGTGGGCCAATCAAAAACGTGGCACTTCCCACAGGTTCTTGATCAACTCGCTTTTACTGACTGTTCATGTTTTTTTTTCACCGACTTCTACTGAATTAAATATGGCGGATTCATTGTATAATATTATTCTCTTGTGAAATTCAGGACATCCCCGATTTCATCAAAGTACGTTAACGAATGGTTTCAAATGATTTTTCAAGTAAAACTTATCACTTTTAACTAATGGTTTTCTATTCTGGGCAAGGTGGAACCGAATACCTAATAAGAAAGGTGGTACCTGATATGATAAGTGGAATCACCTTATAAGAACTGAAGTTACATCTTGTCCATTGTGTTTGTCGGCCTGGGAGATTGTTCCAATGTTTGGTTAGGATGGAGTTGCGTCTTCCCGCCTTCCTCAAATATTTGAAACAGTTGATGATAAAATGCTCGTGTCGTTCGAGTGGTCTCTCGTCTCCCCTATCGATATTTTCTCGAGGGTTAGGGTTAATTTACACTCTATCGTATAAGTATTCCAAGAGTATTTTGTCTTAACCTACATGTAATGAAAAGCATAACTTAAACACAAAGACTAGTGTTGTTTTAAGGCGAGGGGCTTTAAACCTGTCACTATATATCCGATCCACAATTCCATCACTAAGCCTTTTCGTAACTAATGACTGTATCTACATTCAAGTTTTTTTTACTTTGTAGATTTTTTAGTTTGTATTTTTTTTAGTTTGAAGATTGCATTACGGTTGCAATTCCTAAATTAATTTTTTTTATTGAATTATTTCTCGAACATAATGTAACATTGTTAGTATCTATGACACAATATGCAGTTACAAAATTAAAAACACAAGAGCTTTAAAAAGGTCACTTAGATATGCTTCATTTATTCAAATAAAGTTATTATCTTTACCGCAAGATGGCGACTATGAAGCGGAAAATAAATCGCGACCTAATGAAATTGGACGCAGAAATGTAAATTACGAGGGTTTTATTTATTTAACAGTAGGTAACTAGTTCTGTTTGTCTAGGCTTATTTGATGAGGATCACAAATTTTTACCCTGGGACCAGTTCCGGCCAGATATAAAATGTAATTTGTTTAGGTGAAACTAAAAAAAGATTTTGTGTTTAACTTTGATTTTGCACAGGTATTGCATGGATATTATTTGGGATGAGAAGGAAGGGAAGAGCAAATAAAAGTGTTATCGATATTCTAGTTCTTATTGTAAAAGTTCCGATAAAAACAGTACCGTTCCCACGGGATTTGCGATTAACGACGAATGAAAATGTTCATTTGTACAAAAATTTATTTGTAAATTAATCTATTTCATTTGGCATGCAGGTATATGTCACTTGACAAAGAACATTTAGAGGATTTACCGAAATTCCCACGGCAACGGGAAAACGGGTCTTTGTGGGTACCGACGAATTCGAGGGCACACCTACTGCCATTAGAAGTACTTTCCATCCTGTAAAAATAACTGTTCCCGTAGGATTTGCGTTAAAAGTATACGTGACCGAGCGAAACCACAGGCAGAAGGTAGTTCACAAATAATCTAACTTATAATACATTTGCGCACACTTGTGTTACTATAAGTTATCTAACAGTTGTGTCGTATTACCTATCAGCATGTAGAAGATAGGCACGTCATTTATCTTGATATCTGCTATTGCATATTCATGTCAGTGCACCTGTTATCGGCTTGCTTAATGCGGTTAAGTTTATCCTCGGATCGTCTTAACATGCCTTAAGTCTCGGATCCGTCTGTTAAATTTACTACAGTGTTATTGGGAACTCATATATGAGTTTGCTGATAATTAAAGGAATTCGACATTACTACTTAATTATATTAAATAAAATTAACATTTGAAAACGTTATACACATAATTCAAAGATAAATCTGGTGTCGTTGTATTTAAAGCGAAATAAAAATCTTTCGAATGTTGGTATAATTAAATGAAAAATGACCGAGGCTTTTTAGTATATTTCATGAGTAGATACGCCTTTAATGTGACTTATACTTAATTGTATCAAGTCTTATATTGTTATTTATCATATGAATCAAAGAATTGGTCAGAAATTATTTGTTGATTTGTATGAATACAAATATGCAGACCGTAAAATATATGAAGAACTTCGTCCGAATGTATTTTAAAATACATAGTAATTGGCATTAAACCACCGAATAATTAATTGTACCCACGATTTAACGTTAAAACTATAAGTAAATGGATTATTATATATTCTGTTATTTTGGGTGTTTAAATTATTTTCATTTAAATCAAACATTATGATTGTTATTTTAAAATCACTTTTTAAGGAGTACCAACCTAAAAGTAATGTATAAATGAACATATTATTAACTTAGATAGTGAGTAAATTCTAACTTCTTCTTCTTCTTATGCGTTACACTCTTGTCAGAGTGGTCGTGGTCGTACAGAAGGGTTAGTGGCTCGCTTTACAATCCTTCGCCACTCGTCGCGCATCGCTGCCTTTCTGGAGCATTCACAGAGAGGGTCACCTAGTGCTGATTTTATTTGATCTGTCCACCTCATGGGTGACCTGCCTCGAGGTCGGGTACCCTCAACTCGCCCCTGCACCACCAGTCGTTCAATGGATGCCTCGTTACGACGCGACACGTGCCCGAAGAAAGTGAGAATTCGAGCCTGCACTAAGGAAGATAAGCGATGCTTGATTCTGAGTTCCTGGAGAATGGACTGGTTGGTGCGAAAGTCTGTCCATACTACTCCAAGCATTCTTCTCCAGCACCACATCTCCAGGGCATCTATGCGTTTTCTCTCAGTGTCTCGTAGGGTCCACGTTTCCGCTGCGTAAAGGAAAATTGGGAAGATCAATGCACGTACAAGCCTACTTATACTTAAAAATCTTATTTTATTTAAATTTTGGAATCAGTGCGAGGTGTATTACCAATATCTATATATCTATAAGATTAAGATTAACTAAGAATTTTATTAAAACAATAACATAAAATAAATTATCTTCGCTACACCACCTGACAAGTAAAAGTTATATTGTTCATTGTCAAATCAGATAGGCACCGTACACACGATGCCATAAAATAAGGATGTTTTATATTGTCAACTAAAATATTTGCCTACAATATTTCAATTTGAATACCATCCCCTGGGTTCGACAGCTGATTTACATGACAAAGACTCTAAGTAACACTCTAAGGATTCCACGATGCGCCCCAGTCTCTGATACGTTCCTTGGATAATGTACAGAAGCAAGGTCGGCTACTTTATCCATTCGGATTTATGAAATTCAAATAGCTCTATCATCGTGTCAGTTATTACGAATTCAAAATATTTTTAACCAACTGTTGCCTCCGTATTTGTCCGCAAAAATTAAGCTTTTTTTGTCTTAGGGTCTTCAGCAATACCCGTTGCAAATTTTGTATATGTACTTAACTATTATAAAATATAAGTCTTATGAACGGCTAAGCGATAGCCGTGTATTAGACTTAAATTTTGGTTGTCATCAAGAAAATCAAATAGATTTTAATAAAATGATCCTTTGTGATATTTATATTCCATCGCATTTGTACATTGTTACATAACGTTAGCTGGAAGGACCAGATGTAGAGGAATTTTAAACCATATGTCTAAAGAAAATAAACAGCAGACAACGTCGCGACAAATCAGCTTTGTGCAGGGAACGCGACCTGTAAATCTCTTTTGAATCAAAATATCAAAGACGGGCAAGGAGCAAATTGGACAAATTTTCCGGCTTTTAAGATGGAGTGCCACTAACGGGAGGAAAAGTGGAAAAATGTTTTCTTACAACCAGACAACTCTGACATTACGCTTTTTGATCCTTATCTACGAAACATGAGACGGTAATTAAGATTAATTTGTAGCTCAAGATTATATTATCGCCTCGTTAGGTTGCATTTTATTGTCGAGAAGTAGATGCCTTCTTTAATTACACAACCAGTTGTTTAACAAGATCTTAAAAATGTAAATAGCAGCAACTGGGAATTTCTTGGATGAGAGAACTTTGTGAGGTAATTGTGAAATTCCACTCCTACAAATAAAAATATCACGATTTATAACATTGTCTTAGGTATTCCAAGCAAGGTAATTCTTTTTATTAGAAATCGAATTATTTTGTCAAAAACAGGTTCGGATCAAAGAAAAATATAATGAGGTGAGTGCATGTAGCGTTATGATTTTTATAAAATTTACATGTTATCTTTGTAGGAAAATTAAATTGGCTCGCATTTCAGTATATTTTTTGAAGTTTCTGACGGCTGAAGTGCACAAATGTCTTGAGTGATTTATTCGTATAACTACAATCACATAAAATATATATGACCTTCATTTTAGTATTAAATTAATGATTTAAATCCATACTGGCAAAACTCAAAACTGGATTATAAAGATTTACTCAGCTTAAAACGAACAAAATTCTCAATGAGGACAATCCGCCTCTATAACAAGTTTAAAGCTATTATGTCGGTTCGATTCACTGAACAATGGAAATGGACAAACGACCACACGCTTTTGCGGGTGTATCACCTGTGCGTTTGTTTAGTTTGTACATTGTTTGCATTAAATATGTAGTTAGTTGTCGCGCTGATTATTTTAGTTCAATTATTATATCTTCTGATTTGGCTTTGTTATGAATGTCTGCACAAGATGCACCATTACGCTTGCAAGTCATTATCGAGTTCTTAATAAAGTCAATAATCCAATATTACAATTCTTTTGATATTGGCTCGAAGCAATCAATTTATGAAAATAGTCGCGTCTCCCCTGGAATAGATTATCATATTTTTTTTTCGAAAATTGCCGTGGAATATTCAGATTTCCCTCCAATTTTACTCTGGAAGATACTCCATTGAAATTCACGTCGATATTGAATATTGTGATCCGACGGTTGCTGGACTAATGCATATTTATAAGTTTTGTTCGAATATCTATTATTTAAGATATTTACAATGTTTCTGAATATTGGGACAAGCTTTTAGATTTTAGGGTTTGTTTACTTTACTTAAGTTTCATTTAAAATTGTGGATGTATAAATATTTTGAAGGGCAAGTGTAGGAATTGTTATTGTAATTTGTTTACTGATTGAATTATTTTTTTATTAACCGAGTATGTTCGCCAATACAACTGTGCATATTATTAAATTAAAATTAATAATCTATTCAATTCAGACAAAACAAATAAGTTGAAGCCTTGTTTTTTTTTTTTGTAAAATAATTAAATTCTGTTCGGTTTGAACGAAAACATGTTATTTCGCTTATGTCCTGTTTTCCTCATTAAGCTGTAGCATGAAGGAGAAATGTGATGAATGTGGATGAAGTAAAATCAGTATGCATTGAAGATATCAAGTGGGAAGATGTAGCCTCTGTCTACGCCACCACACAAGAAGTTTAACCATTTTCATTCTTAGTACTTACATATCAAATATCACCCATATTCTTCATAACATGAAAGGTCGACCAGTCTCATCAAAACGGTATGCCGTTTTTATCAACCAAAGTGTCGCTGTCCCTGTTTCACGTCATAAAAAAAGCGAAACAGCGATAGTTTTTAATACTACGGGGGCATGAGATGTAACTCATGTAACGTTTGTTAGCTAAGGTAGGTCAATCTTTAGAATTGATATTTTAGAATGTTACTTTCGGGATCTATGAAGAATTTAAATTGATGAGTTAGGTGTTAATACAATCGATCTAGCTCTTCATATAAACTTTGGATTATTTTTAAGGCGATGGGATAGAAACCTGTCACTATCTTTAAAGACTTTGTCTTGTGATTATTGGCTCTGTCTACTCTGTAAGCGACTAAGATTTGGTATGTGTCCGGTGAAACAGTTAGGTATTTTCCGCCCTCTTGCCTATTTCCGACTGAAAACAGACACAATATAACCAAGTTTATTTAGGATATTTGTTCTTGTCAGCTTGACCAAATTGAATGGTACTTCTATGTTATAGTACATCTTGGTGAATTTATTTGCATTTCAAAGAAAATTTCGCAACAAATGGCTGTCTAAACAAAGATTTTTTGACACAAAATTGTCAGACATGTGTATCAACGCTACATACTCGTACATACATATAGTCATGTCTACATCCCATGCGGGGTAGACAGAACCATCAGTCTTGAAAGACTTAGCCCACGTTCAGCTGTTAGGCTTAATGATAGAATTTAGATTAAAATAGTGTCAGGTTGCTAGCTCATCGCCAAAAAGAAGAATCCCATGATTATAAGCCTATCCCTTAGTCGCCTTTTACGACATCCATGGGAAAGAGATGGAGTGGTCCAATTAATTTTTTATTGGTGCCGGAAAATACACGGCACACAACGCAATAATTCAATATTTTATCAGTACGATAAAATCTAAATATATAAAAGAGGACACCGACTGACTGATTAGACCGATATATCAACGTACCACCCAAACAGCTTGTTTAGGTACAGATTTTAAATTTGGGATGATCAAGGGGTGCACTACGAGTAGAATTTCCGTAATTCCCTAAGTAAAGGAAATTAATAGAATTTTTAGGCAAATGGTAATAATGTGGGTTTCGTTGTGATTTGATACAGTACTGTAAGGACCTCGACAAGTTTATACTACGGAACTACGAAACGACTCATACCAACCAAAACCCAAACAAATGATATAAATTATTCTGAATTTTGTAATGTAAACCTAAAGCTGAACTTACGTCTGTTGATTTTTCAGGAATGTTGACAATTCCTGAGCACTTTCGTAGGCCTCTTGAAAATTGCGGGTATATTTTTGTGGTTTCATTTAGTTAACAGACACAGGGCTTATATTGTTTCCAGACTCAAAAACTAAAAATAAAATACCTGTAATGTATATAAGTAGTAATGAATATATATTTCAAGAACCTTGCAGTAACTTACTTATGCCTTATCTTCTATGGGGTTTCTAATGATCAGTATCCAGAAGAGGCAAGTCAACCTGTTCGAGGTAATTATAACTTCGTAATGCATAATTGTTTTTTTAACCTGTATCTGTTTATGTACTTTCCTATCTAGAAAAGGCTTAAAAATACTTAGTAACCGCTTTCTCGTTCCACTGAACAGCAATTTAATCTTAAATTTTTGTAAATACTCGGGACACATCTCAACCTCGTTAAGAGAATACAAAATTTCCATCCATAACTGGAGATTACATGAAATTGCTGGATAATTTTCTAATGTCGCGGGATCTAGCCACGAATTTCAAAGGATAAACTTGTATCTACCTGTTGCGCCGAAGTTACGGCTTAAAGCTAAAAGCCAAAGCTTACGTAAGTAGATATAATACACGAGAACAGGTGTCGTCTACTGCCGTGTTAGTTGCGAACTAAGCTGAATTAATTTTGACTTACCTTCTTAATATATAAGATTAATAATAATGAATTTTGCTGCTGGCTAAACTATTTATTAACGTTTTTTTTTACATAAATATTACAAAATTGTAATTTTAAAAAAATTTAAAAGTAATAATAAATAAGTAATAATAAATTAAATTAGTAAAGCCGATCTTATAGGGAATTAGCGAACATTTTTCTGGCGATTGGTAGGTTATTTTAATAACAAATTAGTTTTAATTAAATTGTATTATAAGTAAGTGATGACGTAGAGACTTCTCCAGTCAAGTGTAAACACAACCAGAACTAAAACTAAGAATAACGAAAATATAGACTAACGTTTTAATCTGTCTTTCTGGAGAACAGAAAACTAAACTAAATAAACACTATAAAGAACTAGTGCAAATATGATTTACTTAGTAAAAAGTCTCCGCTTGCTTGGAAAATTGATAAATATAAGAGGTACAGCAAACGTAACTATAATAGCAACCTTTACAATACATATATATATAAATCTTAATTCTATAATCAAAGCTATAAGTTATGAACTCTATCTACTCCAGACGAGGTAAATATGCGGGGAAAATAAGTTGACGGTTCCTAAAGTTCGCGCGGAGTACTCACTTGGGTAGGTACTCACTCTGCCACGTACGGAAATGTAATTACTTTTGTGCGTAAATCTATTTTACACTGTTTATTTACATATTTCCCCCAGACAAGCTTAACAGTTAAACTAACCCCTGCCCGCTTCGAAATGTGTTCCCTTACTTACGTTACACGTCTGAAAGCCTACAGAACGTAATTTCTAAGAGCTTTTATATAACCCATTTTTCCTTTGTGCTAAAACGTGGGTGCGCGCCCTTTAACTTGTAAATTAAGTAATAAGTGGTCTGCCGCGCAAATATGGAGGACATGTAAGGATAACTGAAGAATTCACTAGGAATTTTTAATGATTTTAATTTATGTTTGTGATTTCAAAGGAAAATATTTAAGTATTATTTGCTTATGTATTTAGTCTGACTTCAATTGGGTAATAATAAAAGAAAGATACGATTTCTTTTTGCTAAAGCGATTTTAAAAATATTATAAAGTCACAATTATTTTTACACATAATTCGCATTTTTATGAAATAATAGTAAATGAAGGTGAATTATCTGTCTACTCCTCCAGTAAAGACCCATGATATTATTTATCTAAATTTCTATGAATGATACAGGAATCAATTTGCACTTTCTATATTTGTGTCATACGGGTCTAAGTAAAGTAGCACATGCTCTCTTTTGCGGAATGTTGCTTCCACAGATTATGCAGAAATAGATAGTCCCTACCTTCATTTTAATTCAATTTTTGTGTTTTGTGATTCCATGATGATAGTAGGTACTTATAAAGTATAGTTAGGTTTTTCTTAACAAATGTTGAAAGATTTTTCTTTCATTCTCATTTCTTCTACAAATCCCGCGCAATACTTACCCTATACCATTGCCATTTTTAAGGTATTTTTGATAAGTGATTACCCTTCAACGCGGCAGGCATCTTTTGGTGTCTTCGTAAATCAAATGTAAGTTTTTCATTATCCGCGATACTGCTGATATACATAAGATACCAAATGTAGTATCTAATTAGATGTTTAGTCTATGGCCCTGGATTTATATTTTATGAGCTCCGTAATTCCACTACATGTCCAGACAGATTGGTAATTAACGCCCGACTACCAGTGACAGTTATCACAGTTTGTCAATCAAATACCTACCCAGAATTGAGCTTTATTTGGCTATGTTAGGTTATGATATGATTGAATGCTGTAAACATCAGTTACTTATAAAATTTGTTCTATTAAAAAAAGGAAAATAAGTTGTCCGTAAACTAAAAATTAGAAGAGTTTAACTAAATATAATTGGATGGTCTCTGTGGACACCTGAGGTCCCAGGTTCTTTCTCTGATTGGCGTGATACGCTAGAACTTGAATGTTTATTTATATAAGTATTTAACATAAAATATAGCATCGTTGAGTTAGTATCTCGTAAAACAAACCTCAAATTTACCTTAAGGCTAACTCAATCCGTGTAATCTGCCCCATGTAGTTAATCTTTACTTTATTTTATTTTAATGAAAACAAAGTTTTTGGATCTAAATCTGAACTTCTAAAACAAAAGTAAAACGTAGGTAAATTGATCCAGAATTTCTCGTAAGAAAAGTGATTGATTACACGACCACTTACTATAAAGAAAACCGTAAGAATATAATATCTAGGAGGGAAAAGGCTCCATTAGCTTCCTAGATAAAATTCTAGCCTTTTTCCACTGTCAGAAGTTAGCGCAAACTTGGAAGTTGAGCCATTCATCTCACCGACATTTTAAGTGCTTAAGTAACCACAACGGATGGCGAAATCATGTTTAATTTTCAGTAAAGAAACAGGAAATTGTTATTCCTATTACAATGAGCCGCTTGTAGGTGAAAATTCTCAGCATTTTCCATGCTCTCGACTGAAAAGAATACGGGTTTTAAAAGAAATTCAACTTATACAATTCCTTGCTACGCTAGATCGTTGTTAGAATAAAAGCAGAATAATTTCGCAGTAGCAATTCGTAAGTAAGAAAATTATTTGTAAGGAATTTTAAAATTATAATTCTATAGAATTAATGAAGTATTACTAAAAAAATTATAACGCGCTTTTATTCACGAAAATTCTGAAGCGAAGACAATAGTTTTGTCAAAAGCTATACAATAACACAAACTTTACTTTTAAAGTAAAAAGATAATCGACCGATATGTCTAAAAATATACCTTGGCACTATGTGTTTTACTATTATATGAAATAAAGTTGAAAAAATAGTCAACGTATTCATATTTTAGTCGTAATTTCACTTAGTCCCAATATTAGTCTAAGTTTCTGTTTCAAGTCACTCGTTGGCCCGCAGAAGTTTGCATAATTAAGTTATGGTACCTGCTGAAATATTTATTATGACAATTAGAAGAAGAAACTGTTTGAAGTACTCTGAAGTGTATTTTAGGCAAATTCAGGAGTTGATTTTACTGTTGAGATATTTCAATATTCTTTTACTGAATTCTTGCTTTCACGGTTATAGTAATATAAATTTAAAATCATAATATACTTTATAAAGTGATAGGTCATGAAAAAGTGTTTGAATGCACCAAATAGTCTGCTAACACGAAATGATGGTTGGGAATTATGAGGTAAGCAGCTGTATCCATCTAATTGGGATGACTGTTTGGTTAGAAAAAAAGATAGAAATTATTCAGATTTTTGAAAAATATATGTATGCTCTGAAAAGAGTGTACCTATGTAAAACTGTATACTTACTACATTTTGAATTTATCGTAAACTTGCGAGAAAACGCTTGTTATACGAGAATGTTGCTCTCTTTGAGTAAACAAATATCAAACTATTGGAGACAGCGGAGCTCCACGGGAGCAGCACAAAGAATAATGAATTCTCCGTAGAAACGGAAATCCCCGAAGGTTAAAGATATTATTTATGAACAGGTCATACAAATGGAACTATGTACAATTATGACGCATTTATAAGACTTGAAAATAATCTGGAAATCTACACAGGATTGTTTTGTAATCGTAAAGGATATTTATAATAAATATTGTAGATATTAGTGTAGTTAAAACTACAATATTCTTAAGACTGCTCATGTTATTTATGATTTATGGATAATTTTCCTCTTGAATGTTATAATTTCACTCAGTTTGTATGCGTACAGTTCAGTAAAAATACGATCAAAATAAATTAACTTTACTAGACATAGATAAATAAGTAAAACAAACAGAAGCTTTACTTTAAAACAGTTGAAAACAACGGGAATAGTAGGTGGTGCCTTATTTTTATTACGCCATTAGAATTCTTCGGTGGAGTGCTCACGCACAAGCGACAATTCGGGACAACATTCATTAATACCCAAGCAATTTGACCTCATTTATTCAACACCAAGCAAAATTGTGTCGTGTAAGGTGAAGATTTACGATGAAGTCATTACGTTTTATGGACCATAATTGATAGAGATAACATCTGAGAACCACTGAAATTGCAAAGTGGAGTTTCAAGCACATTGAACTCAAAGACGCGCATTAGTGTAAAGAAAAATAGCCCGTATTACCATAAACGACTCGAGTCCTGGTTATTAATTACAAAATTTTATAGAGTAACGACACGCGAGCCCTTTCATGTTTTACACAAATATTATTTTTGTTTTGGTTCCGTAATATTGGGTAATTTTCACGAGGCATAGTCTAAAATGCGAGGCCTTTAAACTTCGAAAACTCAAACATTTGCTCGCTTAATTTCGCTTCAAATATTTTGACATAATTTAGATGAAAAGTAATCACCTCTTAGATTTTAGTATTTTAGTAATAAGCGGTCAGTTATGTTTTAATAATACTAATGAATAGCCGGTAGTGGACCGCAGATTGCAGCGACAATTACAACATGTAGTGCTATTCAAAAAGTAACATACTCGTATTAGTCTAGCACACAACTAGAGTACTATGAAAGCTAGACATTAAATTATTCCTAGTATTTAGCCACAAACATGTTATGATGAGGGACTGAAAATGATTACTCGTTTGCAGCGGCCACTGTTTGTGTATTTGTTATTTATTTAGGTATGTTATCACCAACCTAGGTATAAACATAGGTTTTTAATAAAATTTCACCTTTTACTACGTACTATATGAGTCAATCTGTCTAAATAAAAAAATCGTTTGATAAACTAGACCTCTTAATAGTACACAGCCATTCGATTCATTCCCTAAGGGTAAGAGGGGTCATCATATAAAATAACGGTTAAATAAGAGATGTCTGCAAGTAAATATGTACTAAAATAATATGACAATTAAAAGTATCGAAATCTCTTAAACAATAAAACAGATTTTATTGAAATTTAACACACACCATTGTCAGGAAGATGAAGTCTCAGGCAAGAGACAGTTATTTTTAGATTGTAAATTCTATTGAAATACTGTTTCTATACCTATGCTAATTCAACTATACTATTAGATAATTCCTCGCCTACGAACTCCACTCTGATATCCATGTTGTTTTCGCGTCACATGGCACGACTTTCATCAAACTTGTGTCCCACACGTGCTAATATATTTATGGGCAGGTAACAACTTAGCAAGAGCTACAACATTAATAGCGTCTTGCTAAGGGGCAAGTTTATACGGCACTTGCCCAACTTATGATTAATCACATTGAGCCCACAAACAAGAAGTGTTTGAATTACTCGATATTGTGCCACAGAGCAAAGATCGTCAGTCGCTGAAGGACGACCTTGCTTTGTATAAGCTTTTGGTAGAGGCCACTACGAGCTAATGATTCGGTGCTATAAAATATGTAATTGTATACCTTTTAACATTACATATATATATATAATATATATATATATATATATATATATATATCATCACATCTATATCCCTTGCGGGCTAGACAGAGCCAACAGTCTTGAAAAGACTGAAAGGCCACGTTCAGCTGTTTGGCTGAATGTTAGAATTGAGATACAAATCGTGACAGGTTGCTAGCCCATCGGCTTAAAGACGAATTCCAAGTTTGTAAGATAATTCCTTAGTCGCCATTTACGACATCCATGAGCAAGTGATGGAGTAGTCCTATTCTTTATATATTATATTTGCCTTTTTCTCGTTGGTAAACTAACTAATAATAAAATCATTGTGGATTTTCTTGTAATGAAAGCTTATACGTATAGTATATAAACATATTATTTGGAGAAACACTTTCTTCAAATTCAAAAAAAATTTACTCATTATAAAAAATTTACATTTACAAACATGAAACTGGGGCCTACTAATTAAGTTTATTAAATCTGTATCCGGCGAGTCTCGCTCTATCACCACACTTTAAATATATCTTTATGTAGCAATTGAGTTAAATGGTATGTTGGTATTATTACAAATATATTTTACAAGTTTGATTAGTTCAAAACTTGTATATCAAAAAAAAAGGCTTTACAGAGAAACACAATTTATAAGCTGTCTCGCAAGGTAAATGTTGGAGATTCAAATGGAAACAGCCAGTTTGGATAGTGCAACACACCGAATTAACTGCCTAATAAATTAAATTGTGGTTTATCAGTGGGCTTCTCAGTTGTCTGTATTAAACGTTGACCTATCTTATTAGCTTTCGCCGGCGGCTACACCCGCGTGAAAAGAACTCCTTCCCTTTCAATGATTCATGCACTTGTAGTATATTTCCTAAGAGTGGCTTAAATATAAAATAACTTAAGATTGATCGAGAGAAATACATATTTTAAAACTTGTATTTACATATGTACATATCACCACGTCTTTATCCTTGACGGTGTAGGCAGAGCCAACATTCATGAAAAGACCGATAGGCTATGTTCAGCAGTATGGCTTTATAATGTAATTGAGATTTAAATAGTGACAGGTTGTTTACCCATCACCTAAAAGAAGAATCCCAAGTTAGTTTATTAGCCTATCCTTTAGTCGCCTTTTACTACATCCATGGGAAAGAGATGGAGTGGTCCTTTTCTTTAGTGCCGAGAACCACACGGCACTAAAAAATAGGAATAATAATATTTTTTTAAGGAAATCACAAAACATTATTCTATATGCATAATTTCTTCGACTTTTCACACTAGGTAATTAGGAAGGCTATAAACATATCAACTTGTTTCCTCGTAAATGTCATGTACTCTCTCAGTGTGTGAGATTGGATAAGTTTATACTGCCTTACAAATTGTTTGACGCCCACTAACCTTTACGATGAGCCGAATTTCGGTCTCGCATATTATCTTAATTATACTACTCGTAAAATATATTTGTACGAAGTTTTTATAATTATTTAAGTAATGGGCGTTATTCGTTTTTCCGGTACTTCTATCGAGATTTTTAAATGATTTTTTTTGTATTTCTAATAGATAAACCTACAAAAGTAGACCTACTTCCAAAGGTCAATTCCACTAGGAATATTCTACGGAGCGAAGGACAAAGCATACTTCTAATTATCAATACAATCAATGTTAATTTCCCAAGTGACAAAATTTGGTACTATAAAAGATGCCGTGTGGGGAACCACACGGCACTAGGCACCAATACAAAAAAGAATAGGACCACTGCATCTCTTTACCATGGATGTTTGCTTGCGAACTTGGGATTTTTAGTCAGGCGATGGGCTAGCAACCTGTCACTATTTGAATCTCAATTCTATCATTAAGCCAGACAGCTGAGCGTGGCCATTCAGTCTTTTCAAGCCTGTTGGCTCTGTCTAACCCGCAATGGATATAGACGTGACCATATGTATGTAATTCCTAAAATCTTCTTGAAAAATTTAATGAAGGATTCAGCCAAAATCCACAATGAAGGATTCTGAATTGCAACTGTTATCATGGCGAATTCTCCAACAAGCTCGGCAAAGTACGCCAATCTCCCGACTTGAGTTTACGTAGTTTGAATTCGCTGCTCATCGCATATGCGAAGGTTCCCAGTGTGCATGATTGATGCCAGGAATTGCAACTTGGGAGGTAATAGACGGACTTTAATTACTTCAAGCGTTCGGGGAACGAAATGGTCAGAAATTTGTGTGCGCTGTAACTAGCTATATCTATATGGGTTGTTCTCCTTTTTGCCAGGAATTTTTATCTATATCCTTAAATTTATTGACATGTGTAATTGAATTTTTGAAATGTTCTTACGGAGTGTACATTTTAACACCATCACCACTGATCCAAAATGGGTTAGATTCCTCTGCAATGCGGAGGTCAGACGGATGTCGCTCAGTTTTAAAACCGGACTAATTATGGATCGAGTAACGATCCAAAATCAAAGTGAGAATATGATTCGATATTGGGAACAAACGTCAGGAGGACAAAGATTCGTTTTATATTTACCTTTTACCGAATTGAAGCTCTGTTTCCATCAACAATAATACATGGCAGTATGTGAGAGTATATATACATACAAATATACATATTACTATGTTTATATCTCTTGCGGGGTAGACAGAGCCAACAGTCCTGAAAGACTACGTTCAGTTTAAAATGGAATTGAGATTTTAAATAGTGACAGGTTGCTAGCCCATCGCCTACAAAAAGAATCCCAAGTTTATAAGCCTATCCCTTTGTCGCCTTTTACGACATCCATGGGAAAAAGATGGAGTGGTCCTATTCTTTAGTGCCGGGAACCACACGGTACACATGTGTGAGTATCTTGTTTCATTTACAAACATTAATGTACGTTTCGTCACCGCGTGACCGTCACTGTACTTATTCATATTATTATTCACGTGTACAATCTACTTACCTATTGTACTTATTATATATGTTATTCAAATCTACATCCTTGACGCCTACTCTCCAACAACCATTAAAATGTGTAGTAGAGATTTCAAACGCAAAACATAAACATCTGTTTTTGAGTTTCGATATGAAAGCCCAATTATATCTATTAATTCTCGTAATGCTTGGTGTAGCGTGTTCTGCGGTAAGTGTGGCCGGTGTCCTAATAGCCTCGGTTTTACTAATAAACGTGCAAAATCATTTACCCATTATTTTAAGGTTGCCTTTATACGCGGTATTTTGTGTTAGAATGTGCGTGGCGTTTGGTTCGCCTGCACCAAATTTAAAATTTGTGCATGGAATGAAATAAATTATAATTTTGTAGGCAAAAACCGCTGTGAATAGTATTTTTATTGGAGTCTGAAGATTCTATGGTATTTTAAACTACGTAACTTAAACCAGAGTGATAAAATTTGATAAAGTTATCTTCTTTATTTGTCGGTCTGACAACATGTTGTCATGGGGTTAAAAGCCTTTATACCTTCTTTCTTTATACCTTCTTTCCATTTTCAGAGAATACTGTTTCGGCGCAGTGCTGATTATTGTGAGTACCCATTACACTTATTATTGTGAGTACCCATTACATTACTTTATTTTTCGTCATATGTATAAAAGGCAAATTTAAATACAATCTTTCAATGGGCAATCAAAGCACTTAAATAATTTTGCCCTCATTTTTATTTGAACAGACAGTGATATTAACATATTTATCCTTTATCTCTAGAACTTCTCTGAAATCTTCAAAGAATACGTAACTGTGACAACATACAAGAAGGATAACATTTCTAAACACACAAGAACTTGACTCTTTCCTTATAAACTAGATAATATTCATATTATGTTCTCAAAAAAAGACTACCTATTTAAGACATTAAAAATTAAGTTTTAAAAATCGGAGTTCTAATGAAAGCAAAGTTGGCGTTGACACAATATTTGTTTTAGTCACAATATCGGCATGAAAGAGTTCTTGCAAAAATTAACAAAAAACGCAGAGCGATTAAAGTAATATGTTTTATACTCTTAAGGCATAGGGATTCAAATAATAAGTTCATTTTAAGCTAACTGGTTTTTTGTGACAAACTAAGAGCATGATGTATGAATTTATATTTCTATAAAAAATTAATCGTTTCATAGAACATAAAATCCAAACTAATTTTATAATGACGCAAAATATTATTTCACAGAAATCAACTGTTTAATCAATGATACTTACCGATCAATGATAGATATTATATAATGAAAACAATCTGAATAATTTATATTTTGGCCTAAATATTAATGAAAATATTTGTTTGGGTCGGTTTTTAAATATGGCTCTGTTTTTATTATAACAAATTAAACATTTATTTTCCAGTAATCGGCTCCACAAATTTCGGAGCGACAGTCACATTTGGCGAACGATATGTAGACGATTGCCTAAACCAACAAAATCCACCGTGGCGATGCTTCTCAGAACAAGTGGGGTTCAACTCTGATTGGTAACCTGGGTAAATTTAATAATGAAGCCTTAATTAATAAAAATGAATACATTATTAATATCGATAAATTTAGTTCACTGAAATTTACAAGATAAAAAAGTCGATAGGAATTTAAGGTTGTTTCAAATCCCTGGCAGATATTTTTTCCTTTAAAAAATATCATTTATAATGTACTTATGCTTATATTTTTAATAGCAGCCAATATACCGTTCTTTCGGATATTCGTTAAATATTGCCATGCAATGTGGAGAGATGTCCGTAATACTCGTAGTTCAGACATACAGCTTTGATTAAAATTGGTATATTCTAAACGAAGGAGCTTGTAACGCCAAACCTCAGCTGACGATGCTTCATGTCACATCCACCGAATTGAAATTATTTTTGGATATTATCTGTTTATAAATAGGTAAAAGTCCGTAATGATGCAGAATGGAGATAATTTCGGAATTTGTCAACTGCTGTTTTAGAAGACAAATTGACAACTGATAAAATATTTTATTTAAATTTTATACACTTCAACCTACTTAACTTAAGGTGTTTGTCTAGTTACACCTAAAATTAATAAAGCGTTACCTACATATTATGCTCTAAAATCTGATTTCTTCAATAATAATTTAGGAGAATGTATAGTTGCATACTTAACGAAATTTAGACTTTCAAGATCTGTAGAATGAAAATATATATACTTAGTAGTGTTAGATAGGTATCATCCCCGCTGTGGATAGATGTACGCAGAACAGAAAGTAGTAGACATTTTCTTGTCAATGGAAGCTTGCTAAAACTAAATTATATGATAAAAATATGAGTTGACACGATAGAAGAAGAACTTATCAGCAGCATCAAGTCTCCTGCGGAATATAACCCACTTTCACAGATTTCCACGATGCGAATGCGAATGCGGCCCACATCCAGCGTCTTGCATAAATCCTAATAAGGTCCTCAGATAATCAATGGCGTGTTTTTTGCCGATCGCCAATTGTACTCTACGGTCCGTTCGCTCTAGGCGTTATAATGTCGCCCACTGCCAGTTCGTGTGACCTTATGTGGCAATGTTGGTCACTTTTTATTTCTATAGATCAATGTTTGTATTTTTCTTTATAATGAATAGACTAAAAACTAATTTTGATGATATTTGGCATTGAGATAAGATGGTCCTTGAGCATCGACATGGGTTCCTTTTATTTACTTAAATTATCAAGAGGATATAAATTATTAAGTTTATTCACTACGAGAGCAAGTCTAATATACCCTTCGTTCGTTGGTAGCCTGAGTGATAGTCCTATCCCTTTTGCACTGACAATATTCCTACCTATTCTGGAAAAATATTAGTTCCATGATCCGAACCCTATTTGAACATAGGAATGCTTTTAAATTCGAGGTTTAGAGATGAGATTTTATTAAATATAGAATTGCCTCATGCCTACGTTTGAAATATGCTTTTCATTAAAACTGGCCTTTGACTGGGAAAAGTGCCTAACAGTAGTTTCGAGAAACGTTATAAATAGTTCACATTTCAGCTAATTATATGTTTAAGCTAGGTATATCTCAATAAATTTAAAGTTATCTTTACTTTCACTAATGTATAATATACTCTTATTTTATTCTTTTAAATTAGTTGAAGAGAGACTACCTATGCTGACTAATTTTACCTTTAGTATGATCATTTTTTTTTTGGATGTCTGAGTACAAATTTTTTCAAATAAATGTATCCTAACGTATCTTGTGTTATTTCTGAATCGTTTATCTACTTGCAAAAAATTGAAATTTTGTCTGAATGTATCAACCTCTTTAAACATGCAGCTGCAATTTTGGGCCGCCGAAAAATTCTATTCATGAAGCACTTGCTTTGAGCATGCAAACATAAGTTGCTCTTCGGCCGCGAAGAAAAGTTGGAATAAGAAAAAAAAGACTTCTTCAATTTCTTGCATCTTGATTTGGAATTCATTCCTACAGATAACGTTATTAACAAGTTTAGGTTCAATAGTTGTGTATTTTACGAAATTTGAGAAAAATAATACAAAAGCTTTTAATAATTTTCATATTAGTAATTAAAATATGAAGAACACGTAAATTTTATTTTAATTGAATGCAGCTTCTCGTGTAAACGGTGACTACGTAATGAGGATTGCAATAATTAATTGGCAAGTCCCAGTTATCGAATTGTATATTTAACAGTTTGAACCAGCGCTGCGCCTAAAGTTTGCTATACATAAGTTTTCCTTTACGCTGGTCGAAGGTAAAGATTGGCTGGTCGGTAAATTAGTTGGTCGGTCGAGTTTCTGCTGCTTGCAAATTTCACAATGAACTATTGACCACCAACTAACTATGAACATCGCCTAACTCGCCGATAAGATCGATTTACTCGAGCTGAACCCTTTAGACTCGACAAAGTTTGTGGCGTACAGCTCCCGAGGTTATCTAAGTAATTTCTGGGATTTGTTTGAATGGAAAATCTTTTAAATGTACTGAGAGCGTTTCACCTTTTGTTATTTGAATTCTTCCAAATATAATTATATAATATCGAGTTTTCTAAAAAGTAATTTTAATCACTCTTAAATAAATGTAAAATGTTGATAAGATGTGTAGATTTGTGGTTGTTACTTTTTCACGCAATAACAACTGGACCTATTTTCATTAAAACATTGCAGTCTAGTTACCTATATGCTTAGACATTGAATATGGAATAACTGAGACATAATTTATAGAGATTAGAGACAGACAAAGTCATTTCTTGATATTAGTCATCCCAAATGCCACGACAAACTAACAACATGATTGATCTAAGAACTAAACAATCTCTTGATAAAACCGCTAACTTGAAAAAGAGTTAGCAAGTATCCAAACTATTCGTTCCTACACGGATGTTGGAGAAATCACGGTAACCATGATAAAATACTTGAGGAGACTTCGTAAACAGATTTTGTTTCGAGATGTTGTTTCTTAATTGCAAATTCCAACGTAACGGACAACATTCTTGTGTAGAAGCGCCTTTTGCGACCCAATACGCAAGTTTAAGAGGCGTGATCCCCACTGATCCACAAAAATTGTTCCGTGTTGGGTAACATCAAAGGCTAAAACGACGCAGAACTTCTTTGAAATCTGGTTGTCACTTTGTCTGAAACATTTTACGTTTGACATAAATTGTATATATTTGCAGTAGACAACTTTTAAATCCATAACTAAGGCGTTTCGGTGAGTTTTTTTTGTTTTATATTGAAACCTCTGAATAGATTTAATCCTTGAAATATATATCTCGCTAATAATTAAATGGTTTTTATCGTGTTTAATATAATTCAATTGTAGAGAAATATTTATAATAATTATTTTTAAATGAAACAATAATTGTAGCTATGTGATTTTTTATGAAGATGTCTCTACATGTCCCAATAATTTGATTATAGTTAGTTTGATTTGGTATATGAATAAATAAGTGCAAGATGGGTACGTAAGAAGCTTAAATAGGAGCACAACAGAATAAATCTTTTAAAGGTTCCTGCTTAATTAAATCATCAATACAGTCTCGGAGGAAAGGTAGGCCGCGAAGTGATTAACTGTTGGTACAAATACTTCTTCGACTACCCATAAAAGTGGTATTCTATTTTGTTTGCATTCCTTGTAATTTAGCAAATTAAATAAAAAACTTCACTCTACCCTTCAAACATAATTTTTTTCAAGATTTATTAACTTTCATAAAATCATTTAGTCAAACAACATTACATGAAGCCATAAAATTATTGGTAATTTCGCACATCGATATGACCATAATAATATTGAAGTGTTGTTTGATATGGTTTTGATTGCCCCTAGTTATTATATAATAATTCTAATTATCACCATAACAACTAATTGATATAATACAGTAACTTCTCTGTAGATATTGATAACGACGTTCAAGAGATAATCCAGGATTTGTGTGCCGTAAGCAGGAACTATGGTCTATTTCGTTTGATCCTTACCAATATTCCGTCCCCGAGGACTTTAATACCTGTTAATTGGCAGAATGGGTACCTTTAGCCTTACTTTATATATACATATGTATGTATCAACTTTGAATGGGAGATTTCATTTTGTGATAACACCACCGTCATGAAAAGTATCTGTAATAATATCTGAATCTATTACAATTATGACCCACAACTAGTTTTTTTTAATGAAAATAATGTAAAAGAAGTGTCCTGTATTTGGAACCGAAAGGAATAAAACAATGTTTCAAATGAAGAAATGAATTTTATTTTTCAACGAATTGTCATAATATTTTCTTTTTTTTAGCTTCCCAAGCATTGATATTATCTGAAATCAGGTAAAAAGTATATACAACAATCCATTCAAAATTGTTTTTTTTTAATGGAACATATTTTAATTTCTTTATTTATCTTTTTTTTTATAATCTTCTGAAAAATGTTGAAAATATTTCACCTGATATTAAGGTGTGACAAACGTTCCGCAGAAAAGTACAACGTTTTTATATAATATGTAATAAACAACGGGATGATCTACGTTAAAATTATATTCCTCTGGCTTTTCTGTCAGTGATGTTAAAGTTACACCAAAGGCTGAAAAAATATGGAAAGTACATAGTAGTAAGTATAATGACAAAAGTATAAGTTTTATCAAGATGTTGGTTTCGGGTGCTATTGCTTCATTGGAGTTGATAAGAGGTGCAAGTTTAATAAATGTAAAGTCACCACCGCTAATGTAAATAAATTTGTTAATCTTATTCAAACATTGAGCTTTGTTAGTTCAGTTCTTTATAACCTTTTCACCTTATCTAACAAAAGTTCCAACAAACAAAATCAATTGTTTGTATATGACGACAAACACAAATGGATGATCGGCTTTGAATGTAAACTCCTGAGGAGCAAGGGGCAGGGATTTGGTTGATACAACGAGAGCTGAAAACAAAATTACAATATTTGCAGATTACAATTTTTATCAGAAGAGATGTTACTTACATTGATGTATCTTTTCCGCACAGAAAGAAAAATAATTCAGTTATTTCTTGAATTCATTTCTGTCAAATGTAATGGAATTGTTTAGATACATCGTCTAGTAAGATTTCTTGAAAAAGGTATGCGTAGAGCCATCTTCTAATGATTATCTACTTTTTTCGATCGAGCTCTTAAGTAACTACATTAAAGTTTGACATACCATTTGCTGCCGCCGCTTCGGATCCTTTCTCGTCAGCTGTGAAAGTAGCCTTTTGGATGGCATTAGAAACGTATAGGATTTCCTTCGATGTTATTATGTTAGACAAACCAGAGTCATCTGGGTCAAATATTCCAGTCACATCCAGCTGTACAAATATTTGATTTTTTTGATTTTTGAATTGATTTTTAATAAATAATTCGCCACAAAATTACAATTTTAGATCAATGTAGTACGGATAGTACTACCAAGCAACCATTGGTAGAGATGAAAAGAAACAAGCGTTATGGAGGTCCTTATGAGTAGATAATAGATAGGGGCAAGCGAAGGCGAATATTGCTTAACTAATTTGTAAGAAATTATTTTTAATAGCAGAAAATTAATTCCATTACCATTTGTAAAATTTCCTTTAAATCGATTGTTGAAGAACTGTCAATTTTTGGAAAAGATACTGATACAGTTTCTAGCGACAAACTGTCAATTGCATCATTAAATACGCTCTTGTCTCTTAGTAAATCAACTAATGGAACCAATCCATCTATTTGGTTAGGTAGGAATGCTATCAATTTCAAGTTTTTGCCGACGTAAGGTAATTCTAAAACCTAAAAGAAAAATAAGTTAATATTAAGAAATAGAAATAATGATTTTTTGATTTAGGCAGATAACTTCGTATTGTCAAAATACATAATAAAATATGTATATATTCAGCCCCTGGCTTAAATATTTAGATTCCTGTGTTAAAAATTCTTATCCGTTATTGTTTACTCACGTTACAAAAACATACCTTAGCGTCAATAGAAGGGATTTCAGCATAATTGAACTTAGATTTTACATTCATTCTCATAACTTGGTTAATTATATCTTTAGTGACATAAAAATCTTGGTATATAGTATTCTCTGGATTAAATTGTGTCTGCCATGTTCCCTGAAAATTAAAACATTTTCTAGTAATGCAAAAATTTGTGTCTTGGTTAATAGCTATACTTAGTAAAAATATAAAAAAGCTTACCTTAAAATAAATTGCATTGGCTAAGATAAGTCGCGTTAAATCATTGATCATATCAGGGGAAACAAGGTCTTGAATATTTCCATTTGTAATATAGCTCACCTGTACAGTATGAAAACAAGAGAGTTACTTTTCGTAAATAATTTTAATAAATTTTGTTCGAATCAGCAAGTTTACAGTTGCAATTGTGTTATATGAGGTAAAATATCAGAAATAATTTGAATGATTGAAATGCAATCTGGTCATATTAAGAAAAAATATAAGTGTAGGTGAGATCCGGGACAAACCTCAGGAGGGAGAAAAAGTCTGAAGGTGCTTTTGAATGTCTGTTCTATTAATACACTTTAATATAGATTTAAATCAAATTTAAAACACAGGCATAGCAACCCTTCAGAATTAATTAGGTGATCCGTCGATCATTGAGCCATCTTGTTAAGCGTGTTTTTTTTTTTCAGAACCAATAACAGATCCAATAGGTATAAGTCTTGTGACTACTGTTATTGTTCTGTCGTATCTGTAGGAAATAAAGAAAAAAGGTTTATAATGATAATGACCCAATCATTAATTTGTGATGCAGCGTCATCGGGATCGTAAACATTAATTGTTCCCACTTCAGCATCAAACACGCATGACGTGTCTTCTTCAAATGCTTTAGTCAACTGATAATCTTGATTTACATACACTCTAGCTCCTAAATCAAGTGTATTACTTTGTTCTGAATTCACCATGTCAATTAGTTGGGGAAAACTGGAACGGATCTGTGAAAAAATCGTATTTGAAGTTTGAAAGCTTATTTGGATTTGCGAAAATATGTTCAGAAGAAGGCCTATAAATATAATGTCGTGCGTGATTCTTGGCACTTTCGTAGAGTAGGACCTCTTCATCTCTTTCCCATGGACGTCGTAAGAGGCGGTCTAGAATCATGGTCAAAAGGCGCACCCCGTTCTCCTCTTTAGAGACTGGGGTAAGGATGTAACCGGGATTAACACCAGAAGAAGTTCATTAATTTTATGTAACTTTCGAATCTCTTTGAGCATATTTAATTTATTTTTCCCGTAAAAGGCTTAAAAAGGTTTATTTGTAATAATTTAATTTCACTTAAATATACCTGATTTTTATTCTGAAGGTTAAGCAGATTTAACAGTTGCGATAAAGATAATCCCTCTGCATATAACGCTAATTCTGCCAGTGGTATCAACACAGAGAATGGTGATATTATAAGATTCTCATCAGGCTTACTCTTGAGTAGTTGCTGTAATTGGATAAACACAAAATTATAATTGAAAAGTTCTAGCCAGTGATAAAGTGAAAAAAAACTAATAAAGTTCAAAATCTAATTCTATTATAAATCTATGTTTTATGTATTGGTTTACTATAAATAGAAAATGGTAGAATATCTCTGGGACTTAACGTAAATACCAGATCAGTTTTTGGTATTAGGTTTCAATATACTTATATAGGGTGAATTTTTGTTCGGTAAGGAAATTTTCAGAGCTTGTTTGGACGATGAAACGGAGAAAGTTTCCATCAAAACGAAAAGCAAATACTTATTTATATTTTTCTTTAATATCGTCGTTCACATTATTTTTTGCTTTTTATTATATGTTTTAATGGAAACCTGTGAAAATGGTATAAAATATTTTCAGTCACTTTTGGATTGTCAGGCTGCCTCGGCCTGTTAGTGTCGCCTTGAGTGTAACATCTCGATAAATTAACTAATTCGAACACGTGGCTCGATAGTAATAAACCATTATAACCGAAGTTGTAAATGAACTTTGCAGTGGTTGATATAGGTATTAATAGGAGAAGCTTATGACTAATGGTGTTATTCTATCGGCAGAGATGATGATCGTTTGCAATAAGAACAAAATTCTACTAGCATAGAGGAAATTTCCAGTGAAAGCTGCATTCCCTTGTTCCAAATCATACAACTGTTCTTTGTCTGGTGGGGGAAGATCAGGGCACACTGATTGAGGCGGTGCTGAAACAAATTATTACTTTTACTAATATATAAAATTAACGTCAATCTTAAATTTTTGTAACTCGTATTTTTTATCTATATTTTTTCAAGTATAAACGAGACATTGTTATTCACTTTAGTTTGTACTAACATATAAAACTTACGTCAACCTTAAATTTTTGTAACTCGTATTTTTTATCTATATTTTCAAGTATAAACGAGACTTCTCTCTGTGGTTTATATTTTTGAAAGGACCAGATCATATTTTTTCTTTCTTAATTATTACATAAGTGCAGTGCATTAATTTCAGTTTGAAGAATTTATATGAATAATTTTTGACATTAAAGGATGGAATGAATACTTACAACATCGTTTGAGGTATTTTTCGAACTCTTTCTCTTTATTTTTCATCATTGCATGATTTTTATCGAATTCTAATTTTGAGACTTGAAACACAAAAATCTGAAAGTACTTTAGTGGCTTAATATTGGGCTCCGCCAAAGAAAGCATGTTTACATGCAGTGAGTGACATGCGATTTGACATCAGTATCCAATTATTATTCATTAAAATGACGATTTGAAAAATCACTACACTTAGTATATTAACTTATTTTCGTAAACGTTTTGCCATTACAGTAGTCGAAATTGTGAAGCAATTTGTTTAAAATTCTTAGATGTCCAAAACAATTAAAAAAGTAATAAACGATAATAGGAGTAAATAAAACAGTAGGTTTATATTTGTACATATTATTATTTATGGTACATCTTATTACTCTAATGACTGTGGCTAGCGCCTTTTAAAATAACGAAGATATTACGTACGTACTTATATCTAAGTCATGCAGTTTTGAATTTATGGCTAAAAATATTCTCTAAAAAAGTTCAAAGAGTTTAAGAAGTAAGACGTCACCCTATTGTAATTAATATATAATCAGTTCAAACAGTTAATTATTTATTAAACTTTATATAATTCATATAAATATAACAAGTTTAAAGACAACAACAAATTTTAAAACGAAACTTAAATAAATGAATTTTGGTAAACCTAAATGGTACAGTAATAATTAATTAAAATTGTAATATAATCTCAATTATCACATTTACATTTATCAGAATTAACACAGACTCCTTTGGAATCTCTGTAAGTGTTGCTGACGCATCGGCAAGCTGGTTTACAAGGCACAACAATTCCAATTTTAAATTTAGGGCATTTCGTTTTATTGATAAAATCTGTGCAGTTTTGACCGGGGCATACCGGGGGACAAGAGTTGTATTCTTCATTTTCCCCATCGCATGGGAATGCAGCTGAAATAAAAATATATATTTTAGTTGATGATGACGATATCATCAGAAACATTCTGGCTTTGTTCTCACTCTCCCTATGATGGACTGATTCAACCACCATCGAGGATTGTGTAATAATTACAGTGGAGCTATTATCGTCTAATAAAAATTGAGACTTCTGTAATAATAGCTTTCGAGCGTGTCATATTTTAAATTTTCTATATGTTTATTAAATTTATAAAAAAAATTGTAGGTACTTACGACATTTAGAAGTCGGGATGCATTTTCCAGTAAGTCTGTCTCTATGGCTGTTGAATCCACAAATGCACCTGGGTCGTAAGCATTTCTTAGGCGTAGGACATGATAGCGTATAATTTCTTGATTGCGGACAATACTCAGCGTCGCACTGAATTGGCGGACATTTTGAATATATCTCGCCTTCAGGGCACTCTGTTAAACAAATGTTGATTTATTTTTGAGTTCAAAATAAGCATGTACTAATACATGTATTGATACTAATTATAATAGGCATTTCTCCCATTTTAGTGTGTTCGTGTGTTCTCAACTTGAAGATAATGTCTACCTTATACAATTAAGTCAGTATATGTTATTAGTAGATATTGAATTTCACTTACCTTCCATTACCAGTATCAATTCGCATCACCATTTATTTATTATTATATATTATTCAAAAGCATTTCTTTGTGATTTTCTTTTCGTTATTAAATTAGGACCAAATTTTCCGTTTGACTCTTAAGCAAAATAATTTAATATATAATGTTTTATCTATAAGGTGCGTCAGTAATATATTTTTTTAGTATTAAAAGCAGGTATTAAGTATTAATTTATTTCGGGTTAATAGGTTTTGCTTGGCAAATTATTTTACGAGTTATTAAATATTAGTGTTGTATATATAACGCAGTGTTTTATTAGACATTAAGTGTTGTACTTATTATAACTTACCAGTACATTGGCTGCTTTCAACGCAAATCCCTTTAGAGTTTCTGTAAAAGCCTTTGAGGCATCTACATTGAGGCTTGCAAGGTACAACTATACCGATTCTAAATTTAGGACAAGAAGAGTTTTCTAGATAGTCGGTACATGTCTCCCCGGGACAACCAGGAGGACAGGATTGGTATTCTTCGTTCGGCCCATCACAGGGGAATGGGGCTGAAAAAATAACACTTTGTTAAATCTTAATATAAAAAATTACACAATTTAAAGACATTTCTTGGAAGTGTTTGATAATGTCAATCAGCCAGATTAAACAAAAATACACCAACAACCGTGTGGTTCCCGGCACCATTTCAAAAAAGAATAGGACCACTCCATCTCTTTCCCACGGATGTCGTAAAAGGCGACTAAGGGATAGGCTTATAAACTTGGGATTCCTCTTTTAGGCGATGGACTAGCGACCTGTCACTATTTGAATCTCAATTCTATCATTAAGCCAAACAGCTGAGCGTGGCCTATCAGTCTTTTCAAGACTGGTGGCTCTGTCTGCCCCGCTAGGGATATAGACGTGATCATATGTATGTATGTATGTACACCAACATTTTACAGTCTTATGAATGCTATATATATATAGTTCATGTGAAATAGGACTACTCCATCTCTTTTCCATGGAAGTCGTAAAAGGCGGCTAAGGGATAGGTTTAAAAACTTGGGATTCCTCTTTTAGGTGATGGGTTAGCAATATATCACTTATTGAATCTCAATTCTATCATTAAGCCTAACAGTTGAACGTGGTCTGTCAGTGTTTCAAGACTGCTGGCCCTGTCTACCCCTCAAGGGATATAGACGTGATTATATGAATGAATGAAAGTGTCTAAAGAGATCGGTGTGGTAAAGATTATTTGGAAACCGACCATCAGTTTTCTATCATCCTTTTGCCATATCGTGTTCGGAGTTGCGCATGTAGCCATTAATTTTCATAGTCAGGTTTTTATTTCATATAAATATATGTGATAATGATCAAGAAAATACTTACGACAGTCACTTGTGCGGACGCACTGTCCTGTTTCCCTATTTCTCTTGTCCAAAATGCCACAAACACATTTCGGTGTACCACATTGTTTGGTTGTGGGGCATATGGCAGGATCATTCCTTGACCGGGGACAATATTCAGAGTCACAATCGCTGCTGTAGACTGGTGGGCAATTGGAGAATGTTTCTCCTTCGGGACATGCTGCAATAATGAATCATAATTTGAAAACTCATGAAGATTGGTAAGGTATGTTAATTTATTTCAACTTGGTTGATGAAGTATCTCATTTATATTAAATAAATCTATCAAATTGATACGATAAAACTCTTGGCATTAGCCCCCTTTTGCAATCACACCTCTGTGTAGTGGCGCCGGGGGTACAACTATGACGACGATTTTGGTTTGAGTAGGTTAGATTTTACACGAAGAGATTTTCGTCTGACATCCGCAATCTTTGCACACATGTTGGATCAAGGTTATATGTCCAGTTACCTGAATGTGCATGTTCTCTCACGATATTTTCCCACACCGTGGGTTAGCAATCTTATTCAAATAACTCTGAAAAGAGTCGTTGATACACCGCCGTGATAGGATTAGAACCGATATTACCTGTCTAATAATAAAAAAAGAAATCTCACATTCACATTGATCTTCAGGAACACATTTGCCATTAGAATTTCTTAGGTACCCTACAGCGCAGAGGCATCCCTTAGTGCAAACTGATGGCACAACAGCTATGCAAGCAATCTCTTGTCCTTTTTGAGAGCAATCTTGTATTCGACATACTCCTTCCGTGCAGTTTGAAAATACCTCCCCAGATTGACACTCTGAAAAAAGACATTACATACATACATAAAGTTTTTCCCAAAGTGGTAGGCAAAGACTACATCTTTTCACTTCCCTGCCACGATACCATGATCCTTGCATACTTCTTTAGCTTCATCAACATTCATAACTCTTTTCATCCAACCTCGATGGTAGGATAGGGTTTAGATAGGTAGGGTATTTTACGAAATATGAAAGTAATTGGAATAGTAAATAGAAACTGTCTAAATTATCTTACCACATTGGTCCGTCGGAACACAAACTCCCTTTGAATCTCTCAAGTAGCCGTCCCTGCATATACATCCGCCTTCACATTTGATGGGATCAATACAAAGCTGAGGTTGGCTCAATTGGGAACAAAGTCTCCTGTCACATCCTCCATTGACGCAGGTAGAGTAGACCTCATTAGGACCGCATTGATTCGCTGAAATACGTAAAAATAATCCTACCATAAAAAAATTTTACACATGCATACTTAAGCTGTGATGTTAAGACTACACAGTATTCTCAAGATTTCCTTCTTCTTAAATTTAAGAGCTCTCGTCTGTGGAGTTAAGCAGAGCTTACTGGTATGTTGTAACGTTTACTTTTTGGTTTATATGATCAAATTATTTTATTCTTGGTCTTCCTCTTCCTCTTGTACCATGAATTTTTCCTTCTACGATAATTTTAAAGTTTTCCTAACTAATATAGGACTAGAATTAAACAAAGAAATTGAAATAATATAGGACTACGTTCTCTCGATTTCATTTCCAAATGATAGATTGCATTTCAATGAAATTTAAACAAAGTTCAATAAATTTCACTTAATACTTAGTGATAATGAACTTACTGCATTGTTTGGGCAAAACGCATTTGCCGGTGTTGGTGTCCAATGCGTATCCATCAATGCAGTCACACCCGTTGATGTTGCATATAGCTGGACATGCGACTCCGTCAGGATTGTTGTAGTTGGAACAAAGTCTACCACAGTTCACTCCACATCCAGGTCTTGCATTAGGGTCACCTCCACATGAAGCTGTAAAGCAAAAGTCAGGTGAAGCATAAGAAGTAAGCAAAGATCGTTATAAACAGAAGGATGTAGTCTCTATCTCTGTTAACCCTTCCGAAAAGAAGCGTGATATAGTTGTTTTGTAAAGTCAAACACACTCAAAATCGAGTACAATCGCCTGTAGAGAAAGTTGCCCTCAATTCATACAAACCAAACCATTCAATTTGTTCTGCACACAAATTCATTGGTTTGGTTTGTATGAATTGAGAGCCATCTTTCTCTACAGGCGATTGTACTCGATTTTGTCTAAAATTTTGGCCAACTCTTGTTTACTGAGTAGTTCCTGCAAAATAAATCAAGTTATTATACTTACGACACTGGTTCCCAGGAACACAAACGCCATCAGAATTCCTAAAATACCCAGAGTTGCATAGACATTCTGGATTGCTCGGACATTTCCCATTAGCAAATCTTGGACAACTGACGGGAAAACCAGCGTCTTCGCAGCTTTGGGGAACACATTCTGCATCAGGACAGTCTACGTATCGCTCATTTTCACCGCAATTATCTAAAAAAAATGGAAGGATAGTGTAAAAACAGTAAGTAAAATATTGCTGAAGCAGGTGCTTTATAAATTAAGCACGCAATCTGGTAAATTAGCTATTCTGTCTCATATAAAAAATTCAGATTTAAAATCTTTGCTTGAGCAATTAAGGAATAATCAAAGATTTTGCAAATTTGTTGTACAGTCTTTTTTAAAAATGATATGCTGGTCGAAGAGCTGTTAGTTTGGTTTTTGTGTAGAAAGAAAATGTGGGTTTTTTCGTCAGATACCCATTGGTCTACAAATTGGCTTGTTTTGAATTTTTATTTATATTGGAATAAACAATTGCACCTCACTGGGGACCATTGAGACTGGTCTTAAAGTATAAACCATAAAATAATTAAATTACAAATTTGTTTATAACTTACCAGGGCATTGAGTAATTGGTATACATATATTATCACTGTTTCTGGCAAACCCATCTTCACAATAGCACATTTCGTTACATTTGATGTTCATGATGGGACAATTAGTTTGGTTTTGCTGATCCAGGGTTGCACAAACATTATCACACGCTGTGCCACATGAGTAGAATTCATTTGGTCCATTGCATTGCACTAAAAATTAAGGCAAATTATAAAGATCATATATAACTAATTTTGCTTGCATATGCAGTTAATTTTAATTCAATAATAATAAAAATGTTCAGAGTAAATTTGAAGGAAAAAGCACATCTACATTAAATGGAATAAAATGTGCCCTTCGAATCATCAAGATTAGAAGGTCATATTTTGCTGGATTGCCCAATGATGTCGAACCTGATAAATGTAGATGGTGCATCGCCAAAGTTACTATGCATATGGAAAAAAATCTGATGTCAATCCATTAAATGAATATGACTTACAGCATTGATTTTTTGTGATACATTGGCCAATTGAATTCCTGTAGAATCCAGGTTTACAACGACAAGCTCCTTTGCAATTGGCCGGGTCCGATGGTTGAAGAGGACAGTTGTATACTTGACCAATACTGGCACAAGTTCCAGGGGAACAGTCTGGACATTGCTGGTATTCTTCATTAGGATTGTTGCATTCGATTTCATCTAAATAATAAAATTATATTATTTAACAACTTTATTCTTCTTCTTCTTTGTCCAACCCTTATCCCATTATTTGCGGTCGGGTCTCCTAGCTAATTTGCGCCAGGGTAATCTGTTCTCAGTTGTCACATCGGGAAGTAGGTCTCTGTCGATGCTTGACTACCAAGTTAATGGAGCGCGATCTCGTTCTCTTTTAGCTTCCGGTAGGTTCAAGGCGACTTGCACCACATGGTCCTTATTGAGACTCATTTTGTGGCCGTAACATTTAAGTCGTACTTCAACAACTTCAGTAACACATAAAAAACTGAGTAAATGGAAATTTACTGGATGCTGACAGTTTATGGACAGCAAATCTTTTTTCGAGTTTAGGATATAACATCTAACCTAAACTCGAAAAACTCTGTCGCGTCTTAACTTTAAATGTAGTAAAAAACAAAACTTACTGCCTGGACAGTTTTGGGGTAAAACACATAAGCCAGTATCGGTGTCTAGAACATAGCCCAGTTTACAATCACAACCGTTTTCATTGCATATATCAGTACAAAATACTTCTTCGCTATTTTTATAGTTTGAACACAGTTGCCCGCAATTAATACCACAACCAGGTTTTGCATTAGGATCGCCTTGACAAGAGCCCGACGCTATATAATGAAGAATTAAAAAATAAGTATTTTAACTATTAAAAAAATCTAGAAAGTTTACGATTTACTAAATAGTAGATAAAATATGCATTATAAAAAAAAAGGATTAACAAGCAGCTTCGCCTAAGTTAAGCAAGATTATGTCGACAAAAAGAAGGGACAACCAGAAGATGTTAAGAAATATAAATATATAAAATAAAATATGTATATACGAGACAAACCTGTACAAAGACATATTTCATGTAATGTTTTTTTTACATGTATAAAGTTTTCATGAAAATAACTTACTAATAGGACATTGTTCCGGTAGAACACATTTGCCAGTTTCAGTATCTAAGACAAAACCTTTTTTGCAATCACACCCATCCGGGTAGCATACGGCAGCGCATGCAATTTGATCTCCAATTTTGTAGTTTGAACAAAGTCTACCACAATTCACACCACACCCTGGTTGCGCATTGGGATCACCATTGCACGAAGTTCTCACTGAAATTAATACATGTATGAAAAAAAATCATTAAAGGTACGAATTTAATTGACAATAGTTTTGGTTGCAAAAATGCGTTGTATACAGACTACTTTCAAATGCTTATCATCATTATATCAACCTCCTGGCGTTTTTTTAAGGTGCGTTTGCCCAAGGGCCGACTATAAAGGCTTTTGATCATGATCCAGTAGTAAAATCGTGTTACTTGTAAAAAAAATTAAAAAATAGAATTACCTAAGTATTTTAAATTCAACATTTTCATTAACATACTTTTGTATATTTGATTTTTTGTAATACCTAAATGGTAATAATATATTTAGATTGATTAGATTGGATCTCACCAGGGCATTTCTCAATAGGTACACATATATTATCGTCATTTCGGGCATATCCGTCCTCGCAGTAGCATTGTTTGTTGCATTGTACGTTAATAATAGGGCAGTTAGTTCTATTTTGTTGCTCCAGTGTAGAACACACATTATCACATTCAGGTCCACATGAGAAGAATTCGTTTGGTCCATTGCACGTCACTGAAAATTGAGTTGTTTCGTAATTGCCTATTCAAAATTTGCATTTTAAACTCAGTAATATAAATAACTTCACTCAGTAATACTCTATTATTACTATTTTATTATCAATAATTGTCAGTTTCGCTATGTTTGTAGTGCAAACAAAGTATTACTACTATTCTTAGTCCGTTTGGTATTCTCATTACTCTTGGTATTGTAGTTAAAGCTGTAAATAAGACATTTGAGAGAAATTTAAAAGAGCTATCAATCAGACTTACAACACTGATCCTCCGTGATGCATTCTCCAATTTTATTCCTGTAATATCCAGGCTTGCAGCGGCAAGCGCCTACGCATTTGCTTGGATCCGACGGTTGAAGAGGGCAGTTGTACACTCTGCCAATACTTTCGCAAGTTCCTGGGGAACACCCTGGGCATTGCTGGTACTCTTCGTTAGGTTGGTTGCATGGGTTTTCATCTACGTAAAATTTATACAGAAATGAAGTAAAAAAAATACTCAATATGAATTTTTGTAATGTGATCATAAGTACTCCAGCTCTAGATAGGTTCTTAAAGATATGGTAAATATAAAATTTCAGAATGAATACAATTTAATTTTTTTAGGCGACGGGCTACCATTTATGTTATCCATCCAATTACCTTAACATATATCCGGATATGTACTATAACAAAATTTAAATTTATGAACTTACTTCCGGGACATTGATCAGGTAAAACACATAATCCGGTGTCTGTATTTAAAACATAGCCGTCTTTACAGTCGCAACCATCCTCTTGGCATAAGTCGATGCATGAGATTTCTTCACTGTTTTGGTAGTTAGAACACAATCTCCCACAGTTTATACCACATCCCGGTTGTGCGTTTGGATCACCTCTGCATGAATTTGGACCTTTAAAAAAAAGTTTTTTTTTTTTTAAAGCAGAAACTGCCTTTTGATAAAATGAAGAATATTTAATTATTTTTTCATATGTCTGTATATTCAACATTTTATCCCAATACGTTAAAAGTGTGCTTAAACAAAATCAACAATTTTTAAACATCCTTAATTTTGACCCATTAGCGTCGAATATTTACTTGTTTCTGTAGATTAGGAACATGTTTTACTGCAAATTAATGCCGACCATAATATATTATGCTTTATAAGAAATAATCACTTGTTCCAACAAACTGTTTTCAATTAGGTAGGTACTTTAATTATGTGTAAAGCTGCTTCAGTATTATGATTAATGTTAGACATTAAAACAGAGTAAGGCATTATGTATGTGGTCATGTTGATTTCAAATAACTTACTTTTAGGACATTGATCGGGAACAACACACTTTCCAGTGTCAGTGTTTAATACAAAACCTTCTTTACAATCACATCCATTAAGGTTGCATATAGCAGGACAAGCAATATTGTTGCTAGCTCTGTAGTTTGAACAAAGTCGACCACAGTTCACACCACAACCTGGTTTCGCATTGGGATCACCATTACAAGAAGTTTGATCTGAAATAAATAACTGCGTGTGAAATGCAATACATTAATTTCATTAACAATATTTATGGTCCTAGGAAGCAAGACTTGAGATGCCAAATAAAATTTGCTGAATATTTAATATACCTACCTCCATAATTATAATCTCAAACGATAATTAGTTATATAAAATTCTTTTAAATTAAATCTTAATAATGAGATTACCTACAAATTTATATGAAGTTCTAGCGTTGATCAAATTTGCGTCCACTCAAGAGAAGAAACCGAATGTGGAATCAAATCTTGTTGATTTTGATCATTAGGTGATTGTCGTTAGGTGATATCAGGACACAAACATGTGGAATTTGATCACCCAGGCGATAAAAGAGGAAAAATCCATGAGACCCACGTTTGAACGCACTGTTATTTTGAGTTGTTGGGGAGTTATTAATTTAAGGTGACTACGAAGATCGACCCATTTAACCTCCGTCACCTGCACGACTAACCTTGGATCGAGATATAGCGACCTACCGTTTTTATCAATAGATTGCTTATAAATGTTTAACTTACCGCCACACTGGTCTTCAGGTATGCAGTTGCCGTTAGAATCCCGAAGGAAACCATCTACACAAACGCATCCCTTGATGCAGGAACCCTCAGCAACAAGAACACAGGGAGTTGGTAACCCTTTTTGAGAACAATTCTGAGGGCTACAAGTTGCTTGCGAACAGTTTGAGAATACCTCGTTCTCATTGCATATCGGTGCTGTAAAAAAATTGAATAAATTAAATAATATTATGTTACTAATTATTAGAACTGGTTATGTTCTAGCTTTTCATGTTAAGGTGTTAAAAAGATTATTCAGTAAGTTAAAATAAGTGATAATCCTTAACCTTCATAAATAATAAATTTCTGATAATTTTGGAATATTATACAAATCTACTTTTTTTTTTAATAAAACTAAATACAATGTTTTCATGGCCATCAAGATAAAAAAATAAAATAAACAGTTGTTACATATTTATTTAATATAAGCCACCTGTTCAAACATTTTGTCAATAATTAACCGTTATATTTATTAAAGTTGAAAACACGTCATAATGTGAACAAACAATGCACTTATTATGTCGGTTATATTAATTTGTATAATTTTTTCTTGTTATTGTAAACAATAGTATACACGTTAAATATTGCATGATTAATTCAAAGTTTTTATCGAAATGCATACACATACATACATACATATAATCACGTCTGTATCCCTTGCAGGGTAGACAGAGCCAACAATCTTGAAAAGACTGAAAGGCCACTAGGCTTTGCAGCTGCAAAGCCTAGTGATAGAATTAAAATTTAAATAGTGACCGGTTTAAGCGTTGTAAGCATTTAGTTAAAAATTTATAAACTTTTATAATTTTTCAAAAATTAAATACATTTGATGATCACCGAAATCCATCCAATAACAACAAAGTTGAAGTTATTAATCAATTAAATGCGTAGATTACACAAATAGGTATATTATTTACAAAAATAACGACATTCAGGTAACAACGTCAAGTGACACAACAACGAGAAGACATAAGATTTCTACATTTCACTTACTGCATTGATCAGGTAGAACGCACGAGCCAATATTGCTATCAAAAACGTAGCCTTTCTTACAGTCGCAGGCATTCTCATAACAAATCGCTGGGCACACCACATCGTCTCTCTGGTAGTTAGAACAGAGCCTACCGCAGTTAACTCCACAACCGGGAGTTGCGTTTGGATCACCGTTACATGACTTGGGTTCTACAATCAGAAGTAAAATAGTATTAAGAAATCGGAATCTTGTTGGGGGAAGTAAGTGTCGTGCGAACTTTCTTTGGTGAAGATTTGACTTCAGGCTAAGTCAAATCAATGAAACAACTGAATTTAGAAAAACTACTACAAATACTTCAGTTCAATAAAGCTGATATTTGAATTGCAAATTTCTTGAGGAGTAAGGAAGCAGAAGAGGGGATTTTTAAAATTCTCATATTGAAGAAAAAATTAGAAATGTGCTGGTTAAAAGCATATTGACACATGATTGAAAAAAATGTATATTGGATAATTTTCCAATTAATACAGAAAGAATTGTAGGTAAAAGCTTAAAGTTTATATTTTTTTTAGACTGCAATTAAGGTGACCAACGAATAAAATAAGCAATTGTTATGGACACAACGCTAATCAATATATACGAGTGTAGCGACACAACATCAATGTAATACCAGAAAGTATATACAAAAAAGCTTTATTAAATTCTATGAAAATCTTCAAGTAATGTTTTGAAATCTGTGATAAAAATTATGTCTTACCATTATCAAAGACAAGGCATTTTATAACGACCTAACCTTTTTGAAACATTTGAATCCACCCACATTAAATTGCATCCCAACGGATATGTCGCTCGACAAAATATCTACTTACTAGGGCATTGTTCCCGAGGGATGCAGATACCCTTATCATTTCTGGCATAGTTATCTGAGCAGCGACAACCCGGTTTGCAGGCAGGGTCGCCCACTTGAGGTGGAACTTGGCATAAAATCAAACTGTCGTCGACATCACATCGTCTAGGCGGACAAGGTGCAGGGCATGCGTCGTACTCTTCGTTTGGGTTGTTGCATTTAGCTACGGTAATGCATTTTATTATTTCGTTGCAGGACAAACAAATCATCAAAGTATCATGCAAAGGCTCAATGTTTGCAATATAAGGATTAAAAACAAGCAAAATGTTAACAATTTATCAAACTGAGCCATTTCTATTCTTTAGTCATCAACGGTACGTACGACAGTTTTCCCACTCGACACAATTTTCTTTATCATCTCTAAAGAATCCGTTAGCACACCGACAAGATGGCGGAGGACAGTCAGGGTCTCCGACAGTGGGTGAAGGTCGGCAGTCGATCAGACGATCATCTATACCACAGGTTTTAAATGGGCATTTAGCTGGGCATAGATCATACACTTCGTTTGGCCGAGTGCACTTTTGGCCTGGAATTGACAGAGGAACGTTGAAATTTCAGACGATGTTTCGTTGTTTCCCCAACAACAATGACTTAATTGCAACAATATTTTGTTTGCCGAGGAAAACAATTGAGGTTGTAGTCATGATAGATTAAAACATTTTATGGATATATCATAGAAAGACTCGAAACTTAAATAAGAATATACGAAAAATCTTATTCAAATTACACAAAACTAGTGTTAAAATAATGCAACAAATACCAAATACTTGTTAAGTTCCTTTAACATAAACAATTTAACCATGCCTACTTTGTAGAAACTCCAAAAATAACATTGCATTTGGCGTGTAATCCCTAATTGACAAATATTATCTATCGTTATGGGTAATAGCATAATGTCCAAGAATGCCTCCTTAATTCTACACCAACGATTAAAATAGACAAGCAGCCCAGAAAATTTAAAATCCAAAGCAATTACTAATGTTGATTCTGATTTGCGAATAAAGTTTATTATAAACCAGCGTCAATGCCCAAGTAGTTTACGAGTACAAAACTCTAAATCAATGGCAATAATATTGATTCGATTTGTATTGTTAACCTGGTCAAGTTGTTTGTTTCTCAAATTTTTGCGCCACGTGTAAACGGTAAAACCGGTGGAAAAGAGCTGAATAATAAATAGCAGTCCTGAAGATAGACAAGTTATGTAACATTTTATTTAACTATTTTTTATTAAATTATGGATTTGTCTTCCATCTCACTCGATGGAAAGTGACGATGAAGACTAAGATTGTTCATGCCTATCCAAGAGATACCTAATTTATTATACTTTTAATTAAGAGAAATTTATTTTATTTAAATATTGTTAATAATATTACACGAGTAGTGTAAATTGTGAATCGTGATGTTTTAAACTACTTTGTTATTCCGCCCGTTTTAATAATATTAATGTCGAATTTTCCCATAAATGTAGGGCTTACAAAGTTGCACATACTTTTGTTGTTCTGAAAAAAAAGTTGCTATCAAACAAAACGTGCCTTAGCACTTTTCATGACTCAGCTATACAATATACCTCACGATTGAATTCTACTAATTATGCATTAGTAGAACACCTACTTATCAAAGTAAATATTTTTTTTTGTACTACGAATGACATTTACAAACAATGAATTTCTTTGTTTTCTTGCCGTATCTGTATATCAGTCTCGATGTACAAATTACTTATATCTTAAGTATGATTGATTAAACAATTATATATAATAAATATAATTATCGAGAGAAGAAAGTATCATGCAATCAGCCGATCGGAAAACATTTCACGGAAAAGCGTCATAAGAAACAATACTTGAGTTTCGAAACTAAAAATTAAAAATCTAGCGTAATATAAACTACGAGAGAGAATGAAGATAAACAAAAGTAAAATACTTCATACAAGTCTACTGCTACCCTAACTAGAAAAAACTGAAACTTAATAATTTTGCTCATCGAACAATCTACACACAAAAGTTATATAAGTACAATGTTTATTGCAGTTGCTGCAAATTTCCCTAATTTATTTTCAACTGGTTATATTGTTAAATCGTGGTTTACTTTCTGGTGAAAGATTAGGTCTTGACCGACGAGCTGAAAGAGAGAAATATACCGAATTGTGGTCTGTCCAGTGTACAGATGAAGTCCTTACCTTACTCCTCCATGAAAAAATGTGACCTATGTCACGAGCAAAACTCGGGCACTCCATAGTGGTTGCAACCAAGATAAAAACTTCAGGTTGACAGAATAAAAAAAAATAAGAAATTGGCGAAAAGTTTAGACTTACCACCACTATTGTTATCACAACCTCCTTGGGTTTTTACCGTCGTGGTTGTTACTGTTTTCGCTGTAGCTCGGCTGCTGCTGCTGGCAGATGAATTTGTTGACGTAGACTTAGCTCGTGATGATGCCGACGCAGTAGCTGTCGCACTAGATCCGGCGTTGCAATTACCTGTAAATAATAAATCATATAAAAGTCATGTCTGCGACATACTACATACAAGATAAACCAAATCGAGTCTTGTGGGTTCGCGGCCATGCTTCAGAAAGTCTTCAGGCTATTCGGGGAGCAAATGTCTGGCAATGTCACCCCCGCTGAGTTAAGTTAAATGGTGCAGCCTGAAGAAATGACTAAGACTTCGCGAAAGATGATATGCGAGTCAATAGTTAAAACTGGGGAAGCCGAAAACAGGTCAAAGTGTTGAGAGAAAAGAAGGTGGACCATGGGCCCTGAGCGTTGCTGTTGAGGGTGCAATACGCAAAGATAAATAAAACTGTAGTCTCAGTCGTAAAGTTTCCGGTAGAGTAGGATTTAAATCTATCTGTGTACGACGCTAATTAGAAAAAATATATAAGTTTAATAAACAACATAAACAATTCTATGATAATCTTGATTATGGTCAAGCCTTTGGATTGCATATGACTCTGTGTAAAAACCAGTGACTTCTTCGAGACATACACTTCTACATTACATAGGTCTCCGAGTAAGACAGATAGATGGACGGACATATGAACAACAAGTTGACCCACAAGCGTGTTTTTATATACAACAAGTCAGTCGGTTATCGCATAACCGCTCCAAATAACTAAGTATAATTGGTGCGGATATAACAATACTTATACTACAAGATTTGAAATTAATCCCTATATTCCATCATATAGCTAAACATAGCCTTCTAGTTTTTTGACCATTGACCAGTAAGGAATGAGACTCGATTTGTTTGTGTGTATGTCGAATGTGTGTGAATGTTTAGATGGCAATACTGATTAGACTATCGTTTCCGTGATATTTTCAGCCAAGGAAAGTAAATGAAAAGACAAGGTCTTTCTCTCCCTATTAGGTGCACGGAGAATCTCCGAATAGCATTTCTTAGTATAGGTTAAACTCGTATATTAAAGTTCAAGTAAATTTTATTTTTTAGTCCAGTACGAGTCATTCTCAATTATCGACTGATTGTATAGTATTTGAAAGCTTTAAGATGTTACAGACCGTGCTTCCTAAAAAACACTTACATTTTGAGATCATAAATATATATTAATGAAGTTTATACCACTCTTTTTTTTACAAAAGTAATAAGCAATTTTCAAAATGAGCATATTAACAGCATTTACACGTGGAACAAACGGACAAATCGTTTAAAAATGATATCATACCTTGTACCAACACAACAAACACGTTAGCCGTGAAGGCCAATAAAAAAACAGTCTTCATCATTACCACTGCCAAACGCCTTCTAGCAACATATCAAGGACGTTCACCTCTTTTATAGTCCCGTATCGTGCACTTGTCGAAACAAAAGTATAAAACAATGTGTACATTAAGTATTTTTTTAAAAACAAATAATTAAGCAGTGCGTCACAAACAGCGTTTTAATTGTTTTGTAACTAAATAATTTTGTTTGAAAATTACAAGGTAAATAACATTTTTTTTTTATTTTTTTTTCAAATAATTGTTAAAAAAATAATACCATATTTTCTTTTGTGTTGATAAAAAATACAGAAAATATACACGGATAAAATTACAATAACTTTGTTTTGTTTCTTCCATTATGTTGATGAATATTCAATGTCGAGTTCATATTTTAGTGTTTAAATCTCATTGGTATAACGTCACAATGATAGGTGCAGGGATTTACCCGAAGCCCAGTGACTGAGCGGCACGTAATTAAAGGTTGTTGTGTTACTATTAGGTACCATATTATACTCAGAATTATACATGTAATGATCAAATATTATACAGCTCGCTGTTATCAAAATGTGATCCCATTTTATACAGTAAATATTAAAAGTGATGTTCTATGTTTGTCCAAGAATCATAACGTCTTTTGCAAGGTGCACAGGTAAGTTTTAAGAACCATCTCAATGCTATCATTTAAACGTGGTCTATCAGTTTTTCAAAACTGCTGGCTTTGTCTACAAGCTTGTTTCCCATAAGGGATATGAATGAATGTGATTATATGAATGAATTAAGTTTTATGAATAATTATTGTGAAATGTGAATGTATCATGCACACAATTCACAAAAAATATCTTTGATGCCCGGGTACCTTGTAGGTGAGAATCAAAAGCTTTATGGAAATAATCACAAGAGACATTTTAAAGCAGACAGTTTATTAATATACTGCATTAAAGACGGTCATAAAACTGAGTACGCTGCAGACTGGAGAACGTGAAAAGAGAAAGGTAAAGCGTAGGCAAAAGGGCAAAAGGTCAGGTCAAGAGTACCCAAAACCTACGAGCTTGCAAGAAGATAAACGCAGATAGATATAAGAGATAATATGGGTTTCTGCAGATATACCGAATACCTTCCAGTGGATGTCGTAGGAAGCGACAAAATGAACTGCTACATTTTCTTATTCTACTACACATTTCTTAATGGTACCTTTATATTCCTATTTTTTAAATACATGACTTCCTGCAACATTATATCCAAGATTTTGAAAACGAATAAAACCAAAATTTTACCCACGTTACGTTATTGAGAAAATATAATAATTTTGTAGATTTATAAAAACCTTTCAGAATATCTATATCTTAAGGAAAATTTTCTTTCTTTTTTTTATTTTCTTTCATTAACATAAATAGGTACATAAAATCATCCTTTTTTTCTAAAAGGGTAGGCAGAGAACACATCTTTTTATTTGCCACGATCTCTGCATACTTCATACGCTTCATCCACATTCATGCATGGTTTTGGGTACTGCCAGGACGTCCTTAGTTTGATCAAGGTACGTTCGTCTAGGTCTCTTCTTTAATAATCTTATGAAATATTTTTATCAATAAATCTTGCATTTCCAAATTTTCGCTTTACAAACACAGCCGTTATTATTGATGTTTGATATTAATGACTAAATTAAACACTTGTTTAAACAAAGCTTGTTATACAACAGTCAAATAAGTTATACAGATAAAATTTGGCAATAACAACTTCATAATACCGACTGTAAAGATAAGGATTTGATTTTGTATTTTAAATAGAAATTATCATACTTCAAGCGTCACTCCCGGTTGCATCTTCAGTTCTCCGGAGAGGAGAGAGTTTGATATAGGAACGCAAAGTTTGGAACAAGGAGAAAAATGCTTAAAATCAAGACTGGATTTAAAAAAAGGCTACCATGATGATGTTAAAAATGAGAACACAGCGAGTTTTATGTGTATTTGGTTTCTTTTTTATAAACATAAGCACAAGAGCACATATTTATCCTACTACATACTTAAAATCATCTCTCTATCCCTTATGGGGTAGAGTCAGTGTTTTTCAGAATGTTAGCCTACAGGCGTCAGGCTTACAGTCTGGAAAGATTAATAAGCAAAATTCAATGGGTTAAGATTCAAATAGTGACAGGTGTCTAATCCAACCCTTAACTAAGTTGACAAAAAGTCACAAGACTTCTTTTAACTACTCATCATGTTTAAAGTAAATTACTTGAATAAAAAAGCCGTACCAATATCAGTACATTAGTTCTGCTATGATTCCACAGACATACACGTCAACATTTACCACATTTTTCTGCGGGCTTAATAATTTAGTGCCAAAAATGTATATTTTTCTTTCATATTTTTAAATATTCGTTCTGCCAAATTATTCGTGCCGAATTACTTTGTTTAGACAAATTACATATATAAGGCAAAAAGTTTTCTTTGGATTTTAGAGCAAGCAGAAACTCCGTGTAAAAATGTTGAAAGCAATATTATTGTTGGCCATCACGGCTCATTTCATTTACACTACTGTAGCTGTAACAGATGGTAAGATAAGTTGATTTTTTTTATAACAAATTATCTTAGAGCGCAGTTCCCACGACTAAGTGAACCGCATCAATATCAGCACCTAAATTAGTTTTGTTATGGTACTACTGGGATGTTGAGGTTACTACAGTGATCTTAATAATTTGTTTTCTTAAACACAGGATCATGGCAACGAATTTATTTTCTTGAATGAGGAATATCTTAATATATTTTAGAGTATTTTAAAAACTGGTTAGCATTATGTGATCTCAATCAAAATCTTGCTTACGTGACCAATAATCTAATTGGTCACGTCACCATTCGTTCTCATCTAATTCATAATTTGTAGATTTTTCTAGTTTTGGTAATTATTTAATATTGAATTTTTATTTACTTATAGATTGCACGGGTGCTAATGAAGAATATATCGACTGCTATAAAGGATGTACTCCCCAAACCTGCGCATATATCGGGAAAAAAGTGAACTGTCCACTCGAACCAGCAGACTGCGTCGGCGCATGCAGATGCAAATCAGGATATGTTGAGATCGATAATACATGTACTCCTGTGACACAATGTAGTAAGTGAATCAATGGACGGTGTAAGGAACCGGTTATTTCGATTTATTTTTTGAGTTCATAATTAGACAATTATTATTTATAAAAAGTTTCGTTATTTTACTTGTCCATCTCCGTCCCAATCAAGGAAATTGTAACAGGAGGTGTAGGTGACTTTGCTTAATTATTTCACTCGTTAGTCCACATATTATCTGCTGTAATCTTTATTGACGCTGAATATTGCTTTAAAACTTTCTTACGACAGCGAATTGACCACGTCATATTTATATCTGTAGCTAGCTGTGGAGGTGATCCTAATGCAAGACCTGGGTGTGGAACAAACTGTGGAAGACTGTGCTCCAACTACCAAAACCACGTGATTTGTCCAAGATATCAATGCGACAATACTGGCTGTGACTGCAAAGACGGTTATGTTTATGATACTGATGCCCAGCAATGTGTTCTCCCCGATGATTGCCCTAAAACTAGTAGGTAGGTGCTTATTATCGTTTTACTGTTTAGCGCTGAGAATGATACAACTGTCGAGATTGGTCTGAGAGCCACGTTTTCAGGGCATATATCTTGGGATTTGTAGCGGCAAAAATGGAGTCAGATATTAGAAATACGTTAGTTTCAAGGGGGATTTGAAGCGTCGTTTGTACTTATCCAGTATGGATTGAACATAATGATTTCATCACTTGGCACTCTCATAAAATAAACTAACATAATGTTCTGTTTTCAGTTAAGGCAGCAGCTGATGCCGAAGCTTGAAAAAATCTCATTTTACGAACACCTAACTTTTGAGAACTGTTCTGATGTTGATACTTTATTATATGTACTATGTATATGTACTTTATTATATGTATATGTATGTATGTGTATGTCATTTCAATATTCAGCAATAAAATACTTTTGTGAATTTGTAATCGTAATATTTATTTAGTTTGACCTTCCCGCCTAATACATTCTAATGAACTCCTGAATAATTTGTCTAAAAGTAACTTTTGGCAATTTTAGTCTTTACATAAAATACTGTACTAGTAGGTTATTTATCTCTTTCATAAGTTTTACTCATGAAATCCGTAGTAATTAGTCCATATTTAGATTGTTGCAGTTCTAGTTTATTTTTACATTTACAACGAAGCAACAATTAAGTTACTTAGTTTTGTAATATAATTATTTTATAATTTATTTAATTCTGAACTATTGGTGGATTTGTTTTAATTATGATACATCTGAAATAAAAGGGAAATTACCTACGCCCGTATAAAGCAGAATTATATAAGTACTATCATTTGTATCACATGTACGGACCAAGAATCACAAGTGTTTTCTTATATAGGAAGGTGCTTAAGGTGGTGAATAATAGAAAGATGCTTCATTATAGAATTCGAAGAAAAAAGTTAATAATTAATTAGGTTAATATAAACGCATAGCCATATAAATAAAGGCGGCTAGTTGTTGGTCTGGCTGCCTTTGTGACACCAAATATGTCATTGACATTTTCCATAAAAAATTAAATATTTTATCGGGGCTTGATAATAATTTAAAGAAAATAAAATATTTTTTTATCCCTTTTTAATTAATTTCCAAAGTGGATATACATAGTATAAGGGACTTTAATTTCCAGCGTAGACTCCGCAAAATAGGGGACTTCTCTTCAAAAGTAAGAAGAACAAGAACGGATGATCAGCTTTCACTTCGATTTGGTTTAGATTCACTGACGTAGTCCCAACTACAAAAGCTGAAATAAAAGACAAATTTGTTACTGGTTAATTTTCATTTTCTTGATACGTATGTAAATATAGTCTCGTCTATATCCCTTGCTGGGTAAACAGAGCTGATAGTATTGAAAAGAATGAAAGGCCATATTCAGCTATATGGCTTTATGATGAAACTTAGATTCGTATAGTGACAGGTTGCTAGCCCATCGGTGACAAGAGGAATCCTAAGTTTATAAGCTAAGCCCTTAGATGTCTTTTATGACATCCATGGGAAAGATACGGAGTATTTTTATTAAGGCGCTGGAAACCACACGGCATGATTCTTTTTTAATTTATACACAAGATATTTAAGAGATCATGTAAATGATCGGAATTCAGGAACTGTTTTCATAAAAACCACAAAAACATTTTATGTATCACGCTTCGAAACACGACCTTGAGATAGACGGCATAATCTAAATACCTACAATAGCATGCATTGGATGCACTAGGTACATAATATTTTATGTATAATTTATGTTTATTTACAAATATAATAACTGATGTTATCAGTTTGTTATCCCTGTGCTAAGTATTATTGAAATTTGAGAAATAATAACTCACCATTGGCAGCGGCTGCTTCGGTACCAACTTCATCAACTTTAATTTTTGCTTTCTGAATAGCGCTAGTGACAGAAAGGTTTTCAGAACCTTCTAAAATCCCATTAAGATTTGAAGTAGCTGAGTCGAATATATCTGTGATATTTAGCTAAAAATAAGAAGTAAATCAATATAGAAATCCGTATTTACTATTAAAGTACTGATTTACTTACTTTACTTTACGTATAAGTACATGAATATGTATAAGAGGTTTTGCTTGTAACTTCTGAGGATATTTTTCAAAATCTTTTGTGTTTAAAAGTTAAAGTTATTCATGTTGAGATTATGCATTTATATGCTAGTCATCTATTCTTTTGCAGGCACTTATTATTTTCATTTATTAAGATATTTTGGAGTCATGGTGACAATATAGTAGCCTTGTGTACATACCGTACCTCATCATCAAAACAATTATCAATGATGAAATTTAATGAATACCAACCTGTGCAAGAATACTCGTCAAATCTATTGAAGAAGTGATGTCATGGCGTGGCAAAGAAAGCAGAACAGTTTCGTATGATAGTAAGTCAAGTGCTTTGTTGAGTTCATCAGGGTTTTTCAATTTATCAGCTACTCCCGTATAACCATCGACTTCATTGGGCAGAAAGATTACATATGAAAAGTTGCCACCTTTATATGGTATCTCCAATATCTAAAAGAATATAAAAAATAAGTATTATTACTTTTGTTTCAGTATATAGGTAAAAAAATTATGGTCATCACCTTGCAATCAAGACTCGAACTTTCCGCATATTTGAATGATCCTTTTCGGAACATCATTGGTACTTCAACAGTTTTATCACTTGTTACATGGAAATCTTGTGTATTAGTGTAATTTGGATTAAATTGAGTTTCCCAGTTACCCTGTAAATAAAAGTAATATATCAAATCCAAAATTAACCTGCTTAATGTAAATTAAATATATAGATCTAAAAACATAAAGAATAAAAGAGTCAAGACAATCTATAACAGTAAAACAATCTTACCAAAAAGTAAATTGCATTCACCAATACAACTCTTGTATATTCACTGAACATGCCAGGAGATACTAATTCTGGAATTAGACCTCTGGTTACTTCATTGACCTGAAAATATAAATGATATTAAAATATTGGCCAATTTTTTTATTATTAAACTCTGGCATTGCTTGCCACAAACAAAAAATACATAGTTTCAGTTGACACTAAGATCTCTATTGCATTATAGTCATAATTATCTATTTACCCAAGCATTAATAGTATCAGACGCCTTTTGGGTATCACCAAAGTCTAAACTTTCAGCTTTAGCTCCAAACACCTCTAGTGAGTCGGTTTCAAATTGTTTAGTTAGTACTGCATTGTCGTTTACGTATGTCTTTGCTGCCAAATCAAGTAAAGCTTCTTGTTGAGATTTGAGTGAGCTTATTAATGTTGGAAAGACTTTCCGTATCTGTAACAAAATTTAGCAATTATAATACAATAACATAACATAATATCTTGTAGTCTTGTAGTCTAATATTTGCCAAAAGGCTCTTCAATTGGCATGAAATTAATAATCAATTGGGGTAAATTGTCTAAAATAATAAGTATCATAACATTTACAAACATGACCAAATTATTAACAAGAAAAAGTTTAAGTTTTCAATAAAATATTGTTTGGAGTGATTTTTCCCATTTCAATACAATTTACCTCGTCTTTACTGTTGAGATTTAGTGCAGTCATCAACTGATTGTAAGATTGTCCAGGGTCCGTGTACAAAGCGAGCTCGGCCAAGGGAATAAGTACTGAGAACGGACTCATCACGATGCTCCTTCCAACGTTGATTTTGACCATTTCCTATATTGAAATATTACGTATTAGTTAAGATTCAACAAAGCCAGACTTAAAAGGTCCGGTTTCTAAAAAATACCTCCCCACGGTATCCGTTATAAAGGTAGTGAGTAAGTAAGTTGTAAATGAAATATATATTCAAATGAATTTAATACTTACATTCAGAAAGTTGAGTGTAAAATCTATATTGCCATTTGTAAGACATTGGTCTGAATCTCCATCACTGCAGATTACTGTTCCGGATGGTGTATTAGGGTTGGTAGGAGTAGTAGCGCAATTAGCTAAACGAATAAATATACAATTATTTAATACAGATATTAAATGTTAAATGTATTAAGCTTAGTAAAACACAATATTTACGAGTACTTACATTGATTGTTACATTGATCTTTAGGTATGCATGTTCCATTGTTGGCTCGCAGATATCCTTTTTGGCAAATACATCCCTTTCTACATATCTTTGGTCTTACACAGGGTACTGGTTTGCCATATTGCGAGCAGCTTCGAGCTTCACAGCCACCATTGACGCAACTTGAATAAATTTCATTGAGTTTGCATGTGGGTGCTGTGTGAAAGAATAGGTACTTATTATATTTTACGAAAAACAATAATTACTTTTACTCACTAATCAGATTCTCAAATTTTTATAACTTAGTAAATATTTTCAATCTCGGCCAAGTCTTTATATCGATAGAAGATATTATTTATTATATTGTGGTGAATATTGAAATACTTACTGCAGTCTTTTGGTAAAACGCACTTTTGGGTGTTTGCATCAAATACGTAGTTGGTTTTACAATCACAGCCGTTCAATCTACATATTAAAGGACAAGCGACTGGTTTGTTTTTGTACGTTGAACATGTGTTCCCACAGTGGACTCCGCATCCAGGTTTAGCATTAGGATCACCACCACATGAGGCTAAAAAATAATTTAAATGAGATTTATTTCATTGCTATGGACACATAGTAACTAAGTTAAAAGAAAAGAACAATATTTATTTAAATAACGAAATTTTACAAAAGTAGGCAACTGGATTTATCTCAATACGTAAAGTATTCCGAACTATCTATCTAACTATCTATCTTTGGCGGAGTCTGTGCTGTGCAGATAACGGTTTATACAAGCGTACATCATGGTGATGTGAATGTCAATGTAAACGCTAAAATTATCATTTTTAGAGTAACATAACTTTACAATTGTAATATTTTTATCAAGCTTTGTAACATACAACAATATATCGACAGAGCCACATAAATTTTCCCAAGAAGCCAAAATCAAGAAGTGAAACCTTTTTAACTTGTTTAACTATAAAAGTGCAGGATTAAATATCCACGTCCTTACATACAAGAACATCTGGCCTAGATAAACGGGCAAAATATCAGATATTAGTTAAAGAATACACTCAACTTATAGTAGTAACATAAGTGAAAATCTCATATAATCATTCAAGAATCAAATGTTCTAAGACTATGTTGACAACCAACTAAGAATATGCTATTACTAAATGAAACAACGATTTAATCAATAAACTTACGGCAATCATTTCTAGGTATGCACGTGCCATTTCTAGCTCTTAAATATCCATCCTTGCAAACACATCCAGTTTTGCAAGTCGCCGGGTCCATCTTTGGACAGAAAGGTATGGGCTCACCAAGCTGACTGCAGTTTCTGACTGCACCACAAACATTGGTGCAGTTTGAAAATACTTCGTTGATTTCACATGTTGGTGCTAAAATGGACATGTTTTTTATTGTACATACATAAGATCTCAAAAATCAATTTAGTTAAAACTGGTTTATAATTTGTATTTGGAAAGTAGTATTAAATTAAAGTACCTAAGTAAGTACCTACTACTAAAAATACCTCAATTAGACAAATTAATCCTAAGAATCAGAATATATCTACTAGTTATATTCGAAAGAGGATCAGCAAAGCAGAACTTACTGCAGTTTTTCCGTAAAACGCATTTTCCAGTATTATCGTCGTAAACATAGCCATCTTTGCAGTCACATGCGTTAATGTGGCATATTTTGGGACAAGGACTTGGTTTGGTAGAACATTTTTTTCCACAATTTATTCCACATCCAGATTTTGCATTTGGATCGCCTCCACAACTTGCTGTTAGGGTCACAAAATTAGATATTTTTTAATTGACATTGATAAACTCATTATCTTTAAAGCGTTATTTGTTTATTTTTTTTATATTTATAACAACTATTTATTCATTCATAGTTAGTAGTTTCTTTTGACTTATAATTAATTTTTGGAAAAAAATATATGTAATTGTATAATTATTAAAAACTTACGGCATTCAGATTTCGGTATACACTTTCCATTATCTGCTCTTAGATAACCATCTGCGCATATGCATCCTTTCTTGCAAGCTCCAGCAACTAAATCTATACAAGGAACAGGGTATCCCAGTTGACTGCAGTTTCTGGCATCGCAACCGCCGTTCGTGCAATTTGAAAATACTTCATTTTTCCCACATGTCGGAATTTTATCTGAAATATTTCATTATTATGTTTATCTCTTAGGGATAACCCACAATAATACATTTCTATCCCTTCACTTTTTGCGAGAAAAAAGGGCTCATTTAGGAAGCAATTTCAAGAAATACAGCATCAATCCTTGTCTAATTTTAAATATATCTGTAATATATTTTGGTATCAGTTTTGCACCCGTGCGGGGCAAAACTGATACCAAACGGGGTGCGTCGCTAGTTTTATAATAAATTTATATAATTTATAATAGAATTTGTTGTTTCGTGTCAAACGTACGGAAATTTGTTAATATTATTCTCTCGATAGTGACTTTCGGCCATTACATTAAGTAATGTTTCTGTCAGTACTTGTAACCTTTCGGTATTGCATATTATACCAATTGCACTAGCGACAGTATTCAGTCAACTCTTACATTATCGTCAGTTATTCTTCTATAATTTACATTTTATGATACCTCAGTATTATTAATAATATTACATTATGCATGAAACTTACCGCATTGATCGGGTTTTACGCATTTGCCCTTATTATTTAAATAATAGCCTTTCTTACAGTCGCAAGCATTGTCATAGCAAATTTGTATGCAAGCTTTGGGTTCTTCGCCAATATCAGAACAATGTTTATTGCAGTTTACTCCACATCCAGCCTGAGCATTTTCATCCCCTCCACAGGATGCTGAAATCATGTCATTATATTGTGAAGGTACCCAAAGAGTTATTTTATTCGACATTCTCGTTCCAATTTAGGATATATTAGTCAGTTCAACAAGTTTGGTTATGAACCCCAGTTAGCTTAGATTCATAAAGTAAATGCTTATAACAAAAATATTTTAACTTACGACACTGAGATTTTGGTATACACTTTCCGTTGTCTGCCCTTAAATAACCTTCTGCGCACACGCATCCTTTCTTGCAGGCACCGGCTACTAAATTAACACATGGCACAGGCTTTCCTAGTTGACTGCAGTTTCTGGCATCACACCCGCCGTTAGTACAATTTGAAAATACTTCGTTTTTGCCACAAGTAGGTGTTTTATCTAAAATCAAATAAGTACCTTTTAAAATACCTATCATAATGGGACATCTTTTGAAGTATTTTTTTCAACAATATCATGATCTGAGTATGTTTTCGGTTGTGTTTTGGCGGTATTGCTTTCCGAGGCCCAACATCTTTGCTATTGTGTAAATAATGACTAACGCTGCCTAGTAACTACTAGGCAGCTAATGTAATAATGTAACTACATTAAAATTAACTTACTGCACTGGTTAGGTCTAACACATTTGCCATCACTATTTAAATAGAAGCCGTCTTTACAGTCGCATGCGTTGTCATAACATATTTCTATACAAGCTTTGGGTTCCTCGCCAATATCTGAGCAATGTTTGTTGCAGTTCACTCCGCATCCGGCCTTTGCATTCTTATCGCCACCGCAAGACGCTGAAATTTTTATGTAATAAAGTGGTAAAATCTTTTCTTCTTTCGGTCTTTGAAATATTTTTACCGTCCTGACTGCTCCGTTTTTCTAGCTTTGTTTTCCTTTGGCAGTAATAAATATTTCTCTTTTATGTGATTTAAAATATTATTTTTTTTGTTTGATATATTTACACATCTTCGACGTAGTAGTTACACCAGTGAATAAGATGAAAGCTTTAGGTTCTATTCTCAAATGAGATCATTAATTGTGGAATGTATTTCATTTAAAGGGAAATTAAATAAACGTAAAAAACTTTAAGATGAAATCTTTAAACTTACGACATTGAGATTTCGGAATACAAGTTCCATTATCGGCCCTTAGATAACCGTCTGCACAAACGCATCCTTTCTTACAGGAAGCGGGATCCAATTTCACACAAGGCACCGGGTTTCCTAGCTGAGTGCAGTTCCTTGCATCGCATCCACCGTTGGTGCAATTTGAGAACACTTCGTTTTTCCCACATGTAGGTGTTTTATCTAAAATTATTTTTGTGCTTATTTGTAGAGAAATTTTCGGAACATTGGCTTCATCGTTTAAGAGATGGGCTAGCAATCCTCACTATTTGAACTCAATTCTATCATCAAGTCAAAAAGCTAAACCTGGCCTATTGGTCTTTTCGAGATTATTGGTTCTGCCTACCCCGCAAGGGTGACGTGATTATATATATATGTATGTACGACTCCATCTGACTGTGATATTTGCAGCAAAACCTTATCTGTATTGGATCGATCATGGCTACAGTTACCTGAATGTACAGGTTTCCTCGCGATGTTTTCCCTCCCCGTAAATGTATTGGTTAATATTCGTACTATTGTAGATTTAAAATGAAGTGAACGCTCTTATTTCTTCATAATGTTTTATTGTATATAAATTGGTTACCAAGGTTACTTACAACATTGGTCGGGTCTAACACATTTGCCATCACTATTTAAATAGTAGCCGTCTTTGCAATCGCATGCGTTTGAATAACAAATCAGTATACATGCTTTAGGCTCTTCTCCAATATCTGAACAATGTTTATTGCAGTTTACTCCACACCCAGGTCTGGCATTTTTGTCACCACCACACGAGGCTGTCATTGATAAATATAATTATTGATGATTAGTTTGAAAATTACTGTTATCCACAGAAATTTTAATAAGTTTAGTTTACTGTAATATTTTTTTAATTCAGTTAAAAGGTTTCCATCGGGACACAAAGAGAACTGCTTGAAAAATAATGATACAATTAGAAGTGACATCCAAGAAAACCTTTATAGAGTATTGCGAAATTTTAATGGCATTATATTTTTTTCCAAAATATTCGAATGACGAGATTCCTAATTCAAAGTATCATGCAGACGAAGCTGAAGGAAAAAGTAAAGTATAATATGCATGAAATATTTTCTGAAAACGTATATATATTATATATAGATCAAGTAAATGTTATTGTGTAACTTACGGCATTCTGACAAAGGGACGCATACTCCTTTACTGTTCTTAACAAATCCATCGACGCATACGCATCCAGGTTTGCTTGGACAACTACTGTTCTCAGACTGATCTGGACAGGCTATAGGGAATCCTACTTCGGAACAACTTAGTGGTCGACATTGATAGTCTGGGCAATCTACGTAGGTTTCGTTAGCTTTGCATTCTGTAACAAAAAAAATAAATTGTCTATTTGATTATCTGAGACTCGACTTACGCGCAGTAGTGAGGACACCTGATCCCAACTAATATTATATCTAAATGCTAAAGTAAATTTGTTTGTTACCTTACACGCGTTATCAATCGAACAAATCTTTTTGAAATTTTACTTATATGATATTAAGAGTCTGGAGATAGACATGTGGTAAAAAATATAGTTTCCGTGTAATTTGCGAAAGACCTGATTTCGCAAATTACATGAAAACTAACTAACTAACTTCGGACGAAGCTGTAAGTATAAGCTGGTTCCAAACAAAATATGAGAAAGCTCTTTTCTTCAGAAACATACCTCATGACAGCGTATTTGCATTGGGTTGATTCAGCGACAATAATAGTAGATAGCCCGTACAAAGTGACACTTTATAATTATTTGAAAAAAATTACAAGTCTTATTACATCTGCCTGCCCATTTAAACTTGGTTATAAATATTGCAGTAATAAGTATTAGCGATCTCTCTCATCTTTTCGTGTTTTCATTTTATTTATTTATAATTAAGTTGAAACTTCAAGTTTCAGTTGCACCCTTCGTCACTATTCGGGCCGAATGTTGGCTTTCTGACAAAATTATGTGTATACTCGTACTGTACGAATAAAATATAAAATGTCAACAAATAGTTAGAAAATTAAAAGTATTTTTGAGATATATGTATAGCCAAATTATGTTACTGTATTTCATCAAGTTTTAACAGCCATATTGATATAAAAAGCGTACAATATGGTTTTTTGGTTTTTTTCTTTTCAAATTTTGGTATTTACTTACTTTTACTTGAATCATCTGAACAACCGTCAGATTTTTTATTTTTCGAGATTTGATGAGTTGATGACGACGACTCTGTAGAAATAATTTGAATATATTTTACAATTATATACCATTTTACAATAAATATTTCTTGTATTCAGATATATGAAAAGTATTACTCAATTCAGCCCCAATGGCACGGCTTCGCGATAAAATCTGTCGCGCGTGTCGTGGTACAGGGGAAGGGTCGTAATCAAAAAGCACACCTAGGGCTCCTCTCTAGGGGTGAGGATGTAACCGGGAATAACCCCAGTAAGAAAAAGAGGTTCATATTTTTTAAATTTTGACGTCCATTTGGAACAAATTCAAAAATGCTCTATTTGCTTTTATTTTATTTATTTACAATGTTCGATACCAATTATTTTATTTCCATCGAAAATAATATATATTTTAATAATCACAGCGGGTTTAACAAATGACGATTGATCATTAAAGTGTTTGAAACTCACGACTGGAGCTACTGCTCTGAATGCTGCTGCTGTTTGAAAATGAGCTCGATGAAGATTTAGATGATGACGAGGAAGAGCCTAACAATGAAGGAAATCGTACGAAATGATGGAAATGAAGATACAAATAAAAAATTCCGGACAAATTCATACAGATTGAGCTAGACCCAAATTAAGACTTGTGTTATTATAGATACGAACTTGACGATATTATACTTTATAATAATTATATTTTAAAGATTGGCATTCAAGGTCAAGTCAGTAGCACCAAGTGCATTTTATAGCATTAATTGGTGATTATCAAGTTCATAAAAAAACAAAAATATGTAGGGAAGGCGAAAATAATGACAATTAAAATCTTAATCAAAATCTCTTTTCCTTTTTTAAATAACATTGAGATCATGTCATATTAAGCGCTGTTTTATTAATTTGTGTATCAAATGATCATACCTGAAGCGGCTAAAAAGATGGAATTAGCCAAAATGGCAGTCAGCAACAGTATCTTCCACATGGCTGCAACAGACCCCGTTTGAATGTTAATTTGTAATTTTTACATGTTTTATAGTTAATGTAATGTATAAACACCTGTTCCAATAAAGATAATGTGAATCAACAATGTGTTTCATTGTGCAAAGAAAAACAACCATTGTCTTTTTTTTAATTATCATATCCCTGACTATTTTGCATAATGTGAATACGTAGGTAGATAATCGAAGTTTTTCCTTATTATTTTATCTGACGATGTTTGCTCCAAAATTTAAAAAGTCAACCGTAAAATTAATGAAAAGAATGTAACATGTTTATTGTCACCCCAATTTCTTTCACACTCTCTCTTTCTCATATTTGCTTATTCAAGGGCCTGGACTTCCTTTTCGAATTTTTTTTTTCTTCCTTCTGGCTTTAGTCCCGGTTGCAACCTCATCACTCTGGAGAGCAGCCCGGGGTATGCCTTTGACCATGAATCCTGATGATCATGATTGGGTGAGTCAGATTTTTACACAAAGCGACTCCCAACTAACAAGATCATGGTTACACTACACATACAGTTGTTTGAATGTGCAGGTTTCCTGACGACGTTTTTCGTTACTATAGACGCATTGGCATTATTAAAATTAATGTAAATTACTGCGAAAATAGTCATTGGTACATAGCCTAGGTAGAATTCGAACCTGTGCCTTTCTGTACATCATGCATTTTAACTGGCCACTTTACGGATTCGGCCACCAAAGCTCTATAGATTTTTTTTATTGCTCTTCGACAATTGTTACCATTATACAATATTTGTCGACTTAAAGTCAGTCTGTTTACTAGTTGATTATCTGCCAGAAAACAATATCCGTTAAGAAAAATATTTTTTAACAAAATGCAGCTCTATTTTTTAATATTTATAGGTAAATCTTATATTGTCTTTCGTAAGTCATTTAATGATTTTTGTTATGAAGTAAGGACAAAATTAATTGATATATTCATATATTTTGCTTTTAAAATCAGCAAGTAAAATTAGTGTTTTTGTTTTTACTTCCCATTTAACGTCTACTTTACCAGTTGGTCGTGAATTTTATTATTTTACTTCCTCTGCATGTTTTTGTCAACAATAAAATTTGTAATGAAATTGCAACATATAGTATAAAATGTAAGAGGTATTTGATGAACTTAAACATCTAGTACTCATTTTTATTTACCTTATATAGTAATAAAAATTATATTTACAAAGAAGATATTTTCCAAAATTTTATATTTGAATTTTAAATTCAATACAAAAGGTACTTTTTTTGCTTTCATCCATATTCAGACGTATTCAGACATATCAATATTCATCATGATATTTTCACGTAGTTTTAATAGGACATATTCCGTAGAATTTCCATACTCACAAGAACTAAAGGTTTCCTGCGGGCTAAGTAGAAACTTATCTTCATAATTGAAGCGCAACTATAAGTTTCTACGGAATGAAGCAGTTACATATTCTTATACTTTATTGCAAGAGTATTTATTATTCCTTAATTATTCTCACCAAAAAGGGGGCAAAGATTAACGAGTAAGGTTACCCACTAACGTTTGTCGAGTGATTTGTCCAAAAAGTTTTCTAATAATGAACAGTAAGGTTGGAAGTTTCTCTCTTTGTTCATGAAGAGTATCAAATAAAACGTATCTTTGCTTTTTGACCCTATTTATTTTTAAAGGTACTGAGCTACAAATACTTTACTTAGTACTAAACAAAACAAATTTTACAAATATAAATTATAAATATTTGTAAACAGAACTAAACAAAAACTTATCCTGTTAACCCACCCGTCCAAAGACAGATACAACAATTTAATCAAAATGTAATTTATGAAGATTAGTTTAACGCCGGCACAATTGATCCAATATAGCAAAGAGAACAATGTCCGTGGCACAAGGTCTCAGGATCATCGTTAAAATATGTCTGGAAGTGTTAATAAAGTTTTTTAGTTGGGTTCATAGAAATTAATGGACGATTTGTTTTCCGATTTAGTTAAGGTCGTAAATTGTAAACTTGTATTGTACTTTCTCTTGACATCACAGCTGGTAATTGCAAAAATAAAAATAACAAATAAATTTGTAATTTATCAGTAATATTTTTCGTTCTTTTAATTATAAGGTTTTGAAAAACCTTTTCACTTCTTATTAAATACATACGTTTAGCAAATGTCCAATAGATATTGATGTACATTTTTTCTTTTTCAAAATTTACTTACTTAAAAATCTTATCAAATTTTTGTATTTGATCGCAGTCCAGTTCAATTATCTTGGTAGCTTATCATTTTTACTGTTTCTAAAAACTTTTAATAGTGAAAACTTTTTTTTATAATTTATTTTTCGTCAGATCCTCTCTCATCTCTGCGTGCCGGTTGCACCCTCCACAGAAGTGTTTCGGGGTCCGGGGTTCATTCCGTCAGATCCATAAACCGTAAATCTTTGTCGCTATTCTTTCAATGGGCGTGGCCACGCGTACACAAGAGGCAAATGGTACCAGTACACTGGAGGCACCGAATTCCAAAAATCAATCAGTTAAGTAGCTGGTACTGATTGAACCTTCTAACAATAACCGTTATTCGTTAATCATCGACTGTCGGCCATTCTACGTAACATACGAAATGTTTTAAGAGTTTTTTTTTTATTGTGGTTATTGAGTTATAGTTTCGGTTCCATTGAAATTTCAGTAGGTACAATTCAAGTAGAAGATATCCTTTTACCTCTTAAGTAACTCTTTCTAACATGTATAAAATCTCGCCTTTTTCACGGAAAGGTAGGCAGTGCAGACACTTTTACATCTTTCCACTTGCCACGATACCTACCTAAAAGCTATTTTATATTTTTATGTGTTACTTATTATTTCACAACTCATAACAGCAAGCTCATAATGCTAAGTCACACCTCAGTCACCCCACACTATGTGACGGACGCCACACCTCGCAAAAAGTAATTAAAAAATTACTTTCATTGCATTTTAAAAAGTGCATTTAAAGTTTTAATATCTTTAAAAAGAAAATATCTTTAATGTCAACGAAATATATTATGACAATTTATTTAATGACTTAATTTAACATTACTACTACAAATAAAGTTTTTTTTTTTGTTTATGTTAAGAAGAAGTTTTGACCATAATCCCTGGGTTAGGTTTCCCTCGACAGGTAGGTATTTATTGAGGATACTCCTATTATGTGAATTCGCTTAATCGCTTTTAACGACATCCAAGGGGAAGAGAATGAGTGGTCCTTTTTTAAAAGGCTGTAAACAACACGACACAAAAAAAATTACATAAAAAATTACTATAGCAGAGAAGCTATTATAAACATGGGTTCCATACAGGAAGGTTCCTCTCTTTTCTCAAGGTGCACACTTAGAAAAAGACTAAACGAAGACAAACCGCAGGCAAAATGTAGTATAATATGAAGTGAGAATGTTAACCTTTACTGCCCCATATACCATTTTTACTGTTCAGATTCAAAAGTCTTTATTAAACTCGTAAATTGCGGTCGCGACGTCAACGCCGCACCTTTTAAAAATACCTCGCACGCGGAGGATGCCGCTTATTTTTATGAAAATACTGATGTATGAGTCCTTATAGAAAATAACAGAAGTAAATAGATTAATTAAAACGATTTCATCTAATATTCTTATGAAAATTATGCTGTTTTCACTGAAATTTTTCCTTTTTACTTAGTTGAACAGAACACTATTTCTCGCTTAGCGTCATTTTCTCCTATATTTATTCCAAAATCTCAAGTTTTTTAAGACAACGTGTAAGTGCGACAAAAATACTGTGACATCGTGCCACTGCGATCACTCCTACGCCCCTTCATAAGCGCGCGCGCAACGGACCTTGGCCTTTAGTCTTCTTCAGCGATTACCAAGTAGCTTGCTATCCTCTGGCGGCTTCTTGCTGGATTTCGTGTCTATACGCACGCCCTCTTAAAAATTGTAAAAGTAGTCCTAATAAGGTTTGTCGTTATTCTATGGATTTTTAAATTATCTCTCTCACCTGCGGCATTTTACCTGAACAGTCATTATCTGTCAGAATGTTAGTCAGCAGTGACTCGGAAACGCGAAAGTTTTATTTAACACCTATTTATTGATGACATATTAATATTTTTATGGTGAAAAATGTAAAGTTTCATCAAAGTAGTTTCAATCATTATCACAAAATGAACTGAAGATAATATTTTAATAAGAATTAATATTGATATAACTTAAAATAAAAATCTAATATATAAAATCGCGTCACTTTCTAAATAGGATAGATATAATAGGCTCCTACTTTTCCTGTTCAAATAAGTTGATAAAATTAAGTAACTTATTCTAACTTTTATCTAAATTATTCTGAAATTAATAAACAAATATGGCCACCCTAAATAGGGGCAGGTAATTCATCAAACGTGCAAGCAACGATCTATCACGCCAGCCTGTTAATGCACCGACAAATTAATGATTCCTTCAAAACACGGGCATCGTTATTTCCTAAATGAAATCCTTATACAGGGTAGAGCATCACTCGTAATCACGCGATTGCAATATGCATTCTGAATAATTATCATGTGAAATTTTAAAATTGTTCGTAAAGGCAGGGTCAACAGTCTCAGAAAGTCTCAAAGGTCAAGGTTATAGGACAGGGTGGAACAGCCTTGGAAATACTCAAAGTTAACTCTACATGATGGAATTAAAAATTCAGATGCTAACCAATCGCCTAAAAAATCCGAAGTTTTTAAGATGACTGGTTAATAGTAATAATGGAAGATACCTTTTTTCAACAATTACTTAAGCGAGCATATTGAAATGCATTGTGAAAATGTATCATGTTTTTGTCTTAATTTTGGCATATAACGAAAGGTAAACTTTTATAACAAAACAACAATTTTTCGAAATCACCTCAATAAAATTAGGGATTCCAATTTTACTGACATTACGGGAATTTATTTTTGGAATGTACGACGAATGTTGAAATAAGACGACAAAAACTGTATTAACTCATACGAAAAGGCTAGAGCTTTATCATTTCTAGTCGTAAATTTCAAAATTTATCAAAAATTGGTTTTGTGAAAGATTAGCATTCCTTACCACCCTTTGTTGAATGCCGATATCTTTTTAAGAGGTAGGTATTAGTTAGTTTGCACGTATGAAGTAAGATCATTATTATTAATACACCGGTTAATTATTTACCACTGTGTATAGTTTTTTATTACAACCCTTTGGATTCCCATCAAGCGGATTTAGGTCAAACACATTCTAATACCAACAAAAAAAAAAAGCTACGAGACAGCATTGAAGGGTCTATGCATGAAAGAAACAACAATAATATAGGTAATAACATTTTATGCAAACGGAAACCCAAAATACATCTAGTGTAAAATAATAACCCACTTCATAATCATAACGCAGCAATCTGATTCTAACGATTTCTTTGTCCAAGACTCGAAACGTAATTTGATTTATATTTTCATTTCCGACAGTTCATTTATTTAATGGAAACAAAAATTATGTTGTAGAGCAATCGTGTCGGGTTAATGGAGGCTTGTAGTATGGGCGTAGGGCCCGCCTTCAGCACAAAATAATGAATATACAGATAACAAAACGTTAGTGAGCGTTGACATACCTACTTATTAACGGTTTAAGAAATGTTTATATATAATACGAAAATATAGTTATATATATATATATTTGTTAAACCGGAGGTTTATTTATTTATTTTTAATTATATTTATCACTGTTATTGCTACTTTAAACGAACCTTTAACAGAGACTCGCTGCTGTGATTCAAACTAAGGTAATTTGCAATGATGAAAAAAATGGGTTGCAGTTATAACTTCAGGATTTTTTAAGTCGATTATATAGCAAAGTATTTTATAATGCATCTCTCGCAATTTATTTTGTTAAAAAAATTTGGTACAAAAGTAAGTATAGACCTGTATGTTGATTACTGCAAGTAAACATTACCTAATTACTTTTCTGTACCCAATTTATTTTGTTGTTCCGTTCGTACGACCCCGTATCTGATAAAAAGCACGCGCTTTTTGAATCAAACTATATGGTTGTGTTGCATTCACTTATTTATAATATTAGACTCTACTAAGGCGTTCCGCGGCATGTAAAAATTTGACGTGATAACATTTGAATGGTGCTAGTTTAGTTTATTCACCCAAAGACATACTTTTTTTTTTTTTTTTTTAATTTATAACACCCAGAGGGAGTTTATTGCCAGTATTCTCTGTTATGGTGGGCAGAGACATTTTAAGACATTGTTTTTTACATCATATATGACAAACTTCTACATAACTTAATTTTCAAACTAAAGTCTGCTTCTTTATACAATTTCAAGTTGTTTTTCTTTGACTTTATTTTTATACATTGTATTGTGTCTTATATTATCTTATATTTATTTATTTGTTTCTTTTTACATTGTTATTTTACTTTTCTTATATACATATATATTACGTATATATAATTTTTGCTTTGCCATATAATGAAAACTGGTCAATAACTTTATAATCAACGTATCTGAATACATTTAATATCAGTATCCTTTGATAGCATGATTTCGCTATTTATTTAAATATTTTCTTATTGTCTATAATTATCTATTCACAGTTATATTGTCATTTTTTAATCTATATTACATACTGTATAATTTATACAGTGTTGTTACATTAATTTTCAATCTAAATACTTGATCTGTCAAAAATTTTTATATACTTATTACTAACTTATAAACCAAACAACCGTAGTCATTTATTATTATCTATTATTATAAAGTTATCACCTTGATTTTATTTTATTTTATTTTTTTTTTTCAGGATGTTGTGTTGCATACAACAGACCAGGTCAGGTTGTTTAAAATAATATAAAATCCTAATATTCATATACATTGCTTACTATTACGAATGACCATAGTCATATATTTATGTCCCAATCATAAAATTATCGCCTTATACAACTATTTATACAACTTATTTTGTTTCTTACTTTGCCTAGCAACAGACTACCCGCGTCTTCGCCTCAACGGATAATAATTATCCTTTGAGGCGGAGCCCCACAGCATACTGTTGCCACGCATAATCTTTGTTTTGGCCTCCACCACGTGCCACGACATGCCTTAAGTTATTGCATTTTAATGACTTTAAGTTTCATCAACATGTCAATATTGGATGGCCGCGGCACGCCGAGAAAACCATTAACTAACAATTATAAGTATGTTATTCTGGATCTGGCGAGAGCCTCCCACCTTTGCCTGACCTGACACGCGGAACTAAAAGCGTTGTGAGTACTCACCGCATTTCCGTCCGCGCGGCAGTTCAGGCACGATGGGACGACTCCCGCCATCCAGCCCTGGCACGCCTCCCTTTGGTGCTCACCGCCGCAGTGGCTGCACCTTTCGGCCTTTTCTTTGCAGTGTCGCCTGCCGTGGCCGTAGCCCAGGCACATCGAGCACTGAACCAGAGGGGAGTAGTCCTCCGCCTGGATCCTCTGCATGCCGATGCGCACTGAGCCGGCCCCGGTCACTGCTCTCCACACCTTAGGGGGGACACTCAATACTAAGTGTTCCAATAATGGGTTTCTGGACCTCTTTCGAAATTTTACCTGTAAGACCTTTTCCTCATCTTCCAATTCTTTAAAAATTTCGCGATTTTGTTCAGTAATTGTGCGGATTATTTCTTCGTTAGTGTTTTTCTTAATTACATTTTTGAGGATAATGAGAGGGTTTTTGTTTTCCATCTCTTTCACTTGTAAATTGTGTATTTTACCGATCCTTGCCTTTAATTTATCGCGGCCTTCTCTCGTCTTACAGCTTAAAATTACCCTCCTGTCCCTTGTTCTCCTGATACGTTCTATTTTTACCCAGTCGCCCCCTTCACCAGCTACTTCCCTTATTTTTTCCAACACCTCCTCGCCCGTTTCCATTCCTTTCTTGTCTTCCACAATAACGGAATGTAGGGTAGTTGGTCCAACATGTGAAGCAGCTGCGACTTGGGCATATGTTGGTAGTTTTATAGCGTTACTTTCTCCGGTTTCTTCCTTATGGTCCACCAAATCCCTTATCTCCTGAATACGTCTGGAATTTTCTTCCAATCTATCTACGATCGGCCTTAGAAATTTTTCCAGTTCCCCTATCTTTGTTTCCTCCTGTGGGATGGGGGAGGTCTGCGTCCTTATGCTAGGTCGCTGACCTGGCGTTAAGTTTTTAAGCTCCTGGCAAGCAGCCAGGTCGCACACCAGGTCGTCGGCCTGTTTTATCTTTTTTATTACAGAGTCCTTTGTAGTCCTCTTCAATCGCAGCGCAGATTCGATGTCCGTCATAACCTCCTCGAGGATGTCCCTGATGGAGCCACACAGCGTGTTCTTGTCCTCGTCCGTCAGGAACTTACGCCTATATTCTTCCTTCAGGAGCGGCGTCTTCGGGTAATGGTGGATATACCTGCTCCGTGTTCTGGGGGTTGCCCATTCTTCCTCCGAGGATGGCATGACGGGGGAGTCCGACGGTGAGCTATTTCGGCTGCTAAACTGTGTAGGCGATAATTGGAAGGCCTCTTGGCAGGTCAATGGTTCTTTGAAAGACACAGACTTCGGTGTTGGGTTTTGCGTCATTGTTAAAAAGTAAATTTGTAAAAGTGGTAAAAATAAAAAGTACACTATTGTAAAGATAAAAGTGAAAAAGTAAAATTAAAATAAAACAAATGAGGGTAGAGGCAAAACGCCAGTCAACACGTATTTGTAAGACCTTAACACTAATGGGGACTAGAGACACGAAGGTCAGAAGTAAACTTCAATATACAATTCGAGACTCCACTTAATGACGGGATCCTACCCCGTGCTAAACTGAAAACACTTAGAACACTGCACTTATCTTATGTTTATCTCGCTTCACTGAATAGCACGTGGTCTGACTCGGGGCAATTATGATCAGTCCACCAGGATGCGAAGTAGCTGACCCTGTCCCAGTATGAACACTGTGTTTTAGGTCCTGTGCACTACTTAAAAATTTTTTGTACAATATTTTAAATTTATTTTATGCAATAATTTCGCGGAGCGCACTGGAACACGTCCGCACTCTACGCGTGCTCGAAGCAGACCCCAAAGACATACTACGTCTTTATCTCTCACGCAGAAAGAACTCAGCGGATTTGGGCGAAAGCAAATAATAAAATATTGGTATCTATCTTTTCGGCTTGGTCAAAGTCATACCTCGGGCTCCGGGCTCTCTCCAGAGAGGTGAAGATGCAACCGGGACTAAAGCCAGGAGGTAGAAGATCTCTATTTTCAGCTGGGCTAGCAACCTGTCTCATTCTCAAATCTCTAAAAGATTTATAGACGTGATTTTGTGTGTGACATACTCATATATTTTGTGTATATCTAACTATTCCTCCCTGACACTTTATTACAGGACAATGCGGTTTCTCTTACAAGGAAACCGAATAATAAGACCCGAAGTATTGCTTGCTGTGTATAAAGCAACCTAGAATATCCACAGATGAGAGAGAGAGTGAGACATTTCTTTTAAGTCTATACATTGAAGTTTATTCGTAACTATTCATTCTTTCCAATAACATCGTCTTGTATATCACAAACACGTCGTACATAATAAAATAACCACTGTCGTGCCCATAACTCCAAGTCCAAGGGGTTCGGACGCCATTAATGTCCTTTTTGCAAAACGTGACGTGTGTGTTAAATAGGTTTAGGACAAACAAAAACGTAGTGTATAAATGTATGAACGTATGCTGGTATGGTAGCGGAGAAAAATAATAGTGTGTGCTAGCTGGTTCTTTTCTAGCATATATTGTAAAAGTTAATTAATAAAAAAACTTATAACTTATACATATTCTCACGTCTAAAACCCTTGCAGCGTAGACGGAGCCAACAGTCTTGAAAAGAATGAAAGGCCACATTCAATTGTATGGCTAAATGGTGGAATTGAGATTCAAATAGTGACTGGTTGCTAGTGGTCTTCGAGTGCGTGCTACATGTTTCCTTAAGAAGAGAAGGCAAGCAAGAGTTCTCACAGGAATGGGAATTTTTATACTGAGTTAAACGCAGACAGCGTTTTACTCAGGCGGAGTCGTGACTATGTTCTAGTGAACGATTAAAAAAAAACAAAGAAAGTATCACCATCTTTTCTTTTTCCTCCTGGCTTTAGTCGCGATTAGAGGTGGGCGTTTAAACAATACGTTTATATCATAATACTTATATCTGTGTCGAAAAATAAATTTAAACTTTTTTAAAGAATATTGTAATAAGTTTTAAACTATTATTAGCACATAATATGCACCGACTTTTTTAACAAAAAAAATAATAAGAAATTAACAGTAAAGAAAAGAAATTTTTTAAAAATAATATAATTAGGATTAAGTTTGTTAATTTTTTTAAGCCCACCTCTAGTCCGGGTTACATCCTCACTACTTGGGAGAGGAACACGGGGTATGCCATTGACAATAGATCCTGGATTGAGTAAGTCACGATTTTACACGAAGCCACTCCCATCTCACCTCTACAACCTTTTGCAGGTAAACTAATCCGTATTGAAGAGAGTACCACATTATATGTCAATAGAAAAATAGGCCAGGTGCCGAAAACACAGTACTATAGTTTGATAAAATATCCATTCGAGATAAACAACATCACTTTGCGATATCGAGCGAAGCCTCACGGGATACGAATGTTCCCGATTCGTTACGGGCCGTTTTAAATAAATTTCCATTTGTTTCACAGATTATGGCAATAAATAAATGAAGTCATCCGACTAACAGATGCGTTTTTCGAACTATTCTTTATGATTACCGGAAAAATTGAAGGTATCTTGCAGAGAGTTATTAGTTAATTAAGTAGATATACAATGGAGCCAATTGGAGCGTTGAAATAAAAAGCCTAAACGTAACTTGATATCGATATCGGGGACGTTCTAGTGTCAAGACTACCCTAGACTCATGAGCTTGTCTGAAAATATTGATGAATGTAGACGAAGCAAAAGAATTATTGAAGGATGGTGGAAAATAGAAAGATGCAGTCTCTGCCTATCCCACCAAGGAAGAGGCGTAATAACAGTATTATATATTAGAAATATATGAACGTAATCATGGACACTAATTGTCATTGCTTACGGCCGGATAGATAATTTCGTCTCAACAGAATGTCTTTAAAATTTCTATTTATAAAAAAAATATATTTATTCTTTATTGTACAAAATATGTACATTAGGCGGAATTAATGCTAAAAGCATTATCTAACAATCTAATATTGGGCATATATGTTTTAAAACAAAACGAGTAACCAAATAACCACACTTAAAAAAATATTTTTTAAACATTTTATTGAATTTTCTGGCTGACTGTAACTGTAACATTTTATGGTAAGTTGCTTAAAGGGTCGTTTGATCCATGGTGGCTTACAATTGAAGTAGAGATGACGAATACTAAACTTTCACGCCAGCCATAAAAACGAAAGAGTCCATTTCATATGCCAAACGGAATCGACGTTACGTCACGCATACGTAAGATCAAAGACTATTTTGTTAGTTCTATCGAAAATGCAAGGGTAAGGAATAACCAAGAACTCTTTTCCTTTATATCGATTGCATTTTCAGCTATTTCAAATATAACCGTGAAATTAAATATCAAATTATTTGTTACGCTGAAAAAATGGCATTTAAATTCCGCTTTATAGCGGGAACTGTTAAAGTCTAACCTAAAGTGTGTGAATCTAAGTTCAGTCTCTTACTTAATTAGTAGTCAATGCAAACACATTTTTTCTAATAATTAATATGAGAAAGAAAATCATCATCAGGTATCGTGGCAAATGTGAAGGTGTAGTCTCTGCCTCCTCTAGAAGAGAGTCATTATTATTATATTTTTATGAAAAACAAAATGCATAAAGTCAACACGCACCTCAAATACATTGTACTAAATCTACTCCGGCCTGATATCATTGATATGCTCTCAAAGGGTAAACTGTTCAGCCATAACTTTTTCTGTAGCGATATCACCCAGCTTTCGAATAAATTACGTTACTGTCTCCAGATTTAAGAACAGATAAAACTTTGCCAAGTGTTTGCTGAGGTACATCGTGATAAATTTTGGGACCGTTCGGTTTTAAAATAAAAAGGGATTAAAATTCACATAACAAAGATGTTTTATAGCTACACTTTTAGTTACAGTATGAGCTTTCTTCGAAAAGTGTTTCTAATTAAATTTACAGAACGAATCGAAGAGAGGTGTAAATTACCAAGTAGGTATTTGCTATGGCAAATACTTAATTTAGTATGTACCTAATTTAGAGGTAATTAAAGTCAACAAGGTCTTCAGGACGTACGGAATAAATTTAGCAAAATCTTGCACAAGGGGAACTTACGATGAATAAAGAAGAAGAAAAAACAGAAGGAATGAAAGCGACGCATTAGGAATTAAACTTCTATTTGTTCCATATTTTTTTCAGCTTAACCGGACACTTTATTAAGTAAGGTGAGTTAAGAAGTTAATTTTGAAATATCGGCAGTAATGGATTTTCTTTGTTACCTAGCAAAAAGTTACGTAACGATAAAAAATAAAAGCAAACAAATAAAAGGTTATTTAAAGTTGGTTATCGGGAATCCTCACTTACGATATCAAAATTACAGTTGATTCTATATTTTATTTGAATGAATATTTTTTATAGTATAAGCTTTTGTTTACCCATAGGCAACTGTGAACACTAGGACCATCAAAAGTACCAGTACCTATTAACATCAATGAATTTTACTAGAAAAAAAAACAAAAAATTACAATTTAAATTTGGTTTGGATTATCTTTTTGTAATCATCATAACATTCATAATCCATCAGAAACAAAATCTCCGTAAGACGTAGAAAATTCAAAACCAGATTCTTATTGAAACCACCTCTCGTTAGTAATTTGGCAAAACCAATGAATAAAGGGTTGTTAAGGAAAAAAAACAGCAAAGTTAAGAATAAACACGAGCCACATAAAGATGCGACAAGATGGCGGGGCATATTGTACAAAGTGTATTCAAAGAACAACAATAACAAAACCCGACAGCTAAATAAAATTTCTGTATAAAAGGACGCAACTTGGGTAAGGGTGGGAATATCTATAACTTTATCAGAGGCGGAATGCCCTTTACGCCATTTACATATTCAAAATCAATAATACCAACTCAATACCTTAGCTTTTGAAGGTCTTTCTTGTTTCTGTAATCAAACATAATTCTTTGATATTACTGACATAGGTAACTTATGACAAATAAAAATTTGAAAATCCTTTGATGAGCTCGCAATGTCGTGTCTGCAACAGACCTCAATGTTCTGTGCATACACATAAAAGCTACCAAGTAGAAGAATTTGATTAATTATTTTAATTTATACTAATGTATACTATAAAATACTGTATAAATGTATAAGTTGTAATCAACTTGCTATTTATAATATAATTTGGATGCGTACACGATATAATAAACTTGCTAAATGAGGAAAAAATCAAATTTAATAAAAAATATATATTTGCTTATTTGCTACTACGCCTGGATTGTGTTCAAAACGGAGCCCATGCTTCTCTACAAAAAGACATAATATGAAAAAAATGCCAAAATTGTGATTTTCGACCACTGGACTATTTTTATTTGAAGAAAGGCTTATGATCAAGAAACACGTGTAACCTTTGGAATCTTGCAAGTTTTTCATCAATAACACTTCTCTTATAGTGAAGAGCAATAAATCTTCGTGACGTACCGTCGTACAAGTCTTTGCTCCCTTCGCAATGTCTTGTTAAAATCCTGTAGAGATACTGAAGCGGACAACATCAAATTGTTTCCACATAGGCATGGCATACTAGACTTTTATACTATACGATACGACATTAAGTTAAAAAGTTGCCGTGTGGTTCCCGGCCCAAATAGAAAAAGAATAGGACCACTCCATCTTTTTTCCATAGATGTCGTAAAAGCTGACTAAGGGATAGGCTATATGCCAGCGGCAAACATGAGATTTTTCTTAAAGGCGATGGACTAGCAACCTGTCACTATTTAAATTTCAATTCTATTATTGATTCAAACAGCTGAACGTTGCTTATCAGTCTTTTCAAGACTGTTGGCCCTGTCTACCCCGCAAGGGATACAGGCGTGATTATATAAAAATCTGTGCCAAAAATATAGATTGGTGAAAAGAATAAATGCATACCTACCTATATGAGAAGGAAATGCTGACTGATTGAACCACATCAAAGTACAGCAAAAAGGCCAGCCTATATCGTTGGTCTTAACTCAAAAGATTTGAAATTTGGCATGAAGGTTCTTTTTGTGGCCTGAAGGTTCACTGAGAGAAGATTCTCCGTACGATGAGAAAGAAACTAGGTTGTGGGCGTTCTTTACTTTGAGTGTGTCTTTTTATTTTAAAAGAGGGAATTGCTAGTACCTATTTTCATCGCATGCGCAATCCCTTCTCTGTCGCATGCTCACGAGCCTTAACGCATTCTTAAATCATCATCCTGATTGTGATATTTATGTGGATGGATGGAATACGATTATTATTTTTTTTGATTTTTTTTGATTTGAGTGAGAAAGGTGAATGTACTTCAACTTGTTTGTTTCTGTAAGAAACTTCTTTGTTTCTTACCCATAGTATACTTATTATTTGTCCTTTTAGTTGAAATGAAGACTGTCAAGATTTTATTTTGTTATACTTATAAGAATTCCTTGGCAAATACTGTAAGAGGTGTACTACCTGCCGTTGTATTTTTGGCGTCAATAAATAAATAAATAATCTTCTAGTTAATAATAGAATTCACAAAGCGAATGGAGCAAAAACGGTATATGTCAATTAACAATCACGAATAATTTAAAGGATAATAGCATCAAACCGTCAAACAATTAAAATTGAATTTACACCGTACCGATGAGGGAGACGTTTACGATTGTGGTTAGCTTGCAAAATCGTGTCGAGTCGTCAGACCAGACGCTCTGGTGACAGACCCCAGCTGGCTAGTGACAACGGTCGGCCTGTCTGACACTGTAATCTATTACGCAGTACTCACGCCTACACCCTGTTTATAGAGTTAAATTTCTATTCCATATTCTAAAGTCAGCTTTTTGCTTAGAGATTTATCGTAACGTACGTGCTTAGTTTTATTATTGAGCAGAATACAGGATTCTGAAGGGCATTTTCCCACCAAATAATACATACCTACGATAAGTTTGTTAATTTAGAATTTAGCGGCTTAAGCAATGATGTATCTAACTAAAAGTAGGTATTAATATATAAAGAATAAATTTAAAAGCCTTACTTTTGAATACACACTCTCACATTCTGGAATGGCTGGACTGAATTGGATCATAGTTTTTATTTAGTTAGCTGAATGTGCAGGTTTCCTCACGATATTTTCTAGTTTCCAAACTGGTCTGGCAGCGAAGAAAAATCATAATGTATGCCAGCTGCTTCTTCCTGTCTATAATAATGGATAAAGATGTGATCATACATGTATGTAGGTTTTAAAGCATCATCGTAAGAAGTTCAGTTAGCACTCAAACTAATGTACATAACTTTGACATAGTCAGTCATTGGTATACAGCGAGGTACGATTTGAACTTGAAAGTCCATTGGGCATGTCAAAAATTTGACCGCCAACGCTCTAAGTAATAAATCTTCTGTACTAATAACTACCACTAAGACAGTTAAAACTTTATCCTCCAAAGCGACCGATGTCAAGAAAGCAGCTTGCGATACCCAACTAGTCTGCTAACCCTTCTCCTCTCAACTTAGCGGTTTTGAAACAACTAATAGTGGCTTCTTGAAATGCCATTCATGTGGTATTTAGTGTACAAAATTATCTATTTTTATTACTAAACTATACAAATGTCTGCTTAAATACTCGTATCACTATTTTACTCTCAATACTAATATTATTTTAAACTGCGGCGACATCTCTACGCCCCAAGCCACATTAGTCAAAAACAGCGAAGAGTCTAAATCGCGCGAGCAAAGATTTCACGGATCGGAGCATATATTATACCACCTCCGACACAATGTTGTTGGAGCCGCGGTTCTCCTAGCCTCGCGGAGATCTTCCCTTTGATGGCGGTCGAGCCGAATCATCGTTCCCGCTACATACCAAACTGGAACTAATGTATCAATTTCAATGAAATATGGTACAGAGGCAGAGTTTCAGAAGTAACATTAGGTATTTTTCTATCTTGGGATACTCATATGGGAGCAAAGGTCCGGGCAAACGTCTAATACCACTCTGCTCAGTTAGATTAAAACAAAACCATGTTCAGAGTTTGCTTCTTGGTCACATGTAGGTTCCAATTAGATGTGTAAGAGCCTTAACTTAGTAATCTATTCTTATAAGACATGGATTATTAAAAATTTCTTCAAAATAAAAGGCTATAAGAAAACGTGACAATGTAAAAACAACTATAGAATAAGATGTTACGAGTTTTTACCGTCCTGTAACTTTGTTGCGTACAAAAAGCTAATTGAATGTTATCTAAAATGTTGGTAGTCTTGGAGAGGGAAAAAGTTGGTAAGTATCTCATCTCCACAGTTTTATTATTACGAAAGTTTCCCGACAGGCCCTACAAACACGAGGGAACAATTACAAAAGTGATGACATTTATATTTGTTTGGTTTATGTTGACAAGGCGGGATAAAAGAATAGCTCAAGCTTCTTTGACAAGACAAATGAAAAATGAATTTATTTTTATTTAGTTTTAATCGTCCCGATACAATAAACTTATATTTAAGTATACCCGCTTGCTTTTTCACTTTTTAACTTTGCCTTTTGGGTGGAATAAATACCTCATTGACATTAAGGGCGAGAGCGATATCGTTTTGCATGAGATCTTGAAAAAAAAAATCACACCAAAATAACAAATTTTTCACATAACATACAATTAAAAATAATTTAAAGTAATTTAAATGATTGAAGATATTACATATAGGTAGGTTCATGCTTTTACACCATACCTACATAATGTGCATTATACGTAAACCAAAAGAGTAATTTCACAAAATATGTTCGCTATATTGTGTAAGTTAATATTAGAGTTGTTTTTTAATTGGTCGCTTAAAATCATTGCTTTTATAATTTGTCAATTAAACTTAGTTTTACTTTTGGCATTTACAACGGAAATTTCATAACAGTCCTCTTTAGTGGTAGCTACTATAACTTCAGTAGTCGTTCGAAGCTCATTTGGGAAAAGTTGGATACAAAATCTGGGCAGGGAAGTTTCAAAGCGGGTTGAATCTTCAAAGTTTTTATTAAAAGTTTTAAATAAACCATTTATCCAGGTAAAATATTGGCTATAGAATATTTGAGTTTATCACTGTAAGGTTAAAGTTACTATATTTTTAGCAAAACTATAAGTTTATTTTAAGCTTTAGTACAAGTAGTAACAAGATGCAAGATTTAGCTTCAAGTAAGTGTATTAGCGACCGTTCCCTACTTCACTCGCATACATTACTTACAGCATATAGTTATGCTAATAGCTGTATTGAATATAATGATTTATCGATTAGATTCACTCTGACCATTGGTTCTGTCTAACCAATAAGACATAAATACGTGAAACATGTGTGTTGGAAATGTCATCTACCCATTCCTTGGCTAATTCAGTGTCTTCCCAGTTAAGTTATAAACAAACATGTTTACGAAGATGTGTTCAAATATATCATGCTTAAAAATGACTAGCTTGAGTGTTCCACGTTCCTCCTCGGAGCTAGATGCAAACCATCTGTCGCAGCTTCCTACGTGCTTTAAGCTCGAATCTGATGAAGCCTTGCAAAGATAAACTTAAATAAGAAGAGACTTAAGTTTGAAATTGCTAGTAGAATGTTTTAGATGATTGCTTGTGACAACAATTGAGATTATAACTTACCTATTCCGATAAAATATTATTATAACTTTGCTATGAATATTTTAAGATATTTAAGGAATAAAGGCGATGAAAAGATTCATCTTCAGAAAAATACTTTATATATGTAAACTATAAAGTTATAGTTGATAACGAAAGAATAATAAAATATTACTGTAGTAGTAATTTTTTGACTGAAAAATAGTACCTACACGTGTAGATAATAAAATTTATTTTTCTAAATAAATATTTTATTACGAAGTCGACCAAAATTAACTAGCGCCAGGACGTTTACTTTAGCGTTTCTACGAAACCTGATAAATCCCAAAATACAATAGTTCTTAACAATACTTTTGACGAAATAAACTTCGACCCGTCCATTTTGAATACAACTTAGATTACGTAACAAGAAAAAGCTTTCCAACTATTTTATGTAAACAGCTATTGAAGATCGATGGTCTCTGATATAATCTGTCCTTGGTCTCCAAAATAACAAATCTGGTCAGTGTATTTTCCAACAACTTTTCTTTTGTATCGTCAATAAATGTCAACCTATGTCGCTGGATTTTCAAATGTTATGGTAACAATCATTGCTGATTACAATGACATAATATCCTACAGGCACTATTAAAGTAGCAACATTTGTGTATATTATATTTGTAATCGCGTTTTCGAAATTGGCTTCAACTATTTTGTTGGAATTTGAAATGTGCACACAGGGGAAAAATATATTTTTTTTTTTTTTTTCACCGGAAATGTTATTTCATATAAGATGACTCGATGCCTCCGGTACTGCTACAAAATTTATTTTGGTTCATCGTAATTAAAAACGAGCTCAGCTCGGTCGTCTAGGTACTTATATTGAGGTTTGGCAGTATCTTGGTGATGTGGGAACATTGAAAATGAAAATCTTGAATGAATCTGAAAATACAGGATCAATCTCCAGCTAGATCACGGAAAATAATATCTTGTTTGGTAGTTGAAGCGTAACAGTGGCCTACCTATCAAACTCGTGGAACAAAGCCGACTAAGTCTTGTATTATGCAAACAAGCATCATGTAAGGCGTGGATTTATGTGGGAAGTTGGCTTAAATCGCGCGCTTCGCCCGTGGGAGCCAGGTGTAAAGCAGTTAGGGTACAGATATGTATTTGATCAGAAACGTGCATTTCAGTGGCTTGAAAAAATATCTTGCGTTACATTTCACATTTGGAATGGTATTATTTCACCACTGTCTATTTAGCAGAAAGAATTTGTTCTTTAAAGTTAGGCGATTTACGTGTGGTTCTGCCTGCGTCTGAAATTTTGTTAAAATGGATGGCGTAGCGGCTAAACATTATTTTTTTTTTTACAAAAAACAAATTATAAAATTTAGTTTAAAAATTTTTCATTGCAAAAATCGCAAACTTTTTTCTTTATAACGAATGTGAGTAGAGCCAAAACTTTTAGTTTAAAGTATGATAACGGCCTATTTCTTCGTATCATATATTTAGTATGTACTTAAACATATTTCCATACTCTGTGTGTTCCGTAATTGTGAGCTCCCGCTCACTACTGCTCCATATATTTATATTTAGGGTTAGACAAAGAGGTTCGCAAGTCCCTCGGGGCGCAGGATGCCGGTGAGCGACAACTTTTATAAATTACACGCGGAAATTATTGTGTAGCGTTGTACATTCATGGATATGGCTTCTACACTTGTATTTATGTAGGCATAATTTACATAATGCATGTCTCCTGTATTCTGCTTTTTTAAATATTAAGTTGCAAAACAGGCACACGACTTTTATTAGAGAAAGTGGTTAGTACAACAGAATCAGTATAAAGCAGGCATATTTGGTTTAAGCATATATTCTACTAAGGATGTGACAAGGAACTTGCAAAGTGAAAAACTCATTATAACTATACGACCATGTACATAATTCATACTTTCACTCCATTTTCGGTCAAACAGCCGAACCGATTTTGATGCAATTTTGTTTTTTACATAGTTATAGGTTTTTTTTTTCGGAAAAACGGAAATAACGATATAACGCGGGTCATTTGCCGAAAGTGAAAGGTTGCATGTTGCACCTTGAGATGATCATTTCTAAAAAAAATATAATCACAAATACAAACAAATTTTTTTTTATTTCTTTAAACTAAATGCACGTGACATGAGCAACAAGTCAAATAATATTGGATCATATCAACCTTCGATATATGAAATTGTATAACATTACTTCGCTCTGTGTGTAAGAAACGTTTAGTGGAATTTAGCAATGCTTTTAGTGACACGACTTAGAGGATTGTGATGTGACAAGGGTCGACCATGATAGTGACGTCATAGTCCCTAGTCATAAGCAAAATATTTGTGCTATCTTTCAAATAAATTTCAACCATTTCAGTGCGAATGGAACACACGTAAAGGGACTAAGTCCAATTTAATAACCTCCTTGACCTAGTTGTCATGTCCGGCTATCACACAGAATGATAGGTTCGATCCCCGGTCAAGACGAAATGATTTAGCAATTACACCGATAATATAAAATGTTTAATTATAATGGCGTAAACGTATTCCATTATTGCTGCGTTAAGGTGGATCGTAGCTATATAAAACATAACATAACATATAATCTCGTTTATATCCCTTGCGGGGTAGACAGAGCCAACAGTCATCAAAAGACTGAAACACCACGCTTAGCTGTTAGGCTTAATGATATAATTAATATTCAAATAGTGTCAGGTTGCTAGCCCATTGCCTAAAAGAGGAATCCCAAGTATATAAGCCTATTCTTTAGTCGCCTTTTACGACATCCAATGGAAAGAAAAGAGATGGAGGGGTCCTATTCTATTGGTGCCTGGAATCACATGGCGCTTTACATAGAAATATAAAATAACGATAGAATTGTAAAACTGGGACTAAGGCGGGCTTATCGGTAATTCAATCTTCATAAATGGCGACAGACATATTAAACCGGGGTAAAGGTATTCCTATGTTGTAAAAAAAGAACCTGAATTAAGGCTTAAAAAAACTCAAAAAATTAATACTTACCTGAAAATTTTTATTTTTGATAAAATTTCATGTGATGTCTTATTCTCAGTTAAGAGTGAGTTAAAATTAGCTGAATTAGCAACATTAAAAACTCTATGTACACGTTCATTAAACAGACAGCCATCCTTGAATATTAGATTAGTAACGGTTCCTTTGTCTTCCACTTGGCTACGATTAATTAGTTCATTACCTGAACGTTCGTGGTTCATTTAACAGATAACTTGCCAGTTCAGCCGCCGAGGAAGCAATTCATGGCCTGATAATAGCTTTAGACGTTGTTGCAGAACATTTGACTGGCGCAAGCAACTGATGGAATGGGTTGAATTAAAGAATGGAAAATTGAAGATTTCTCAATTGTTGTGGTGATATTAATTTCCATAAAAAAGTTACCTCTGAAGGTTTTGTCTGTGTGACAAATATCATCGTTTTGTTTCAATCGAATAATTACAGCAATGTCTGGGTAAATTTTAATGAAATTTGGCATTGAGAATTAATAAAGGCAAGGCTAACTTTGTTCCTTTTATTTCCCACGAGTAATTTCTATACATATAAATTTACTGATCTCAAATCTCAATTTAGTCCTTACTCAGACTACATCTTTTCTAAGGACTCTCCAAAAAATATATTATAATTTATTTTCATACACTACATTTAGTTACGTTTATGTCCCTTGTGGGATAACAGAAGACTGAAAGGCCGCATTCAGATCAGGTTTAATTGACGAATTGAGATTCAAATAATGATAATGATAGGTGCCGTGTGGTTCCCGGCACCAATAAAAAGAAGAATAGGACCACTCCATCTCTTTCTCATGGATGTCGTAAAAGGCGACTAAGGGATAGGCTTACAAACTTGGGATTCTTTTTTGGGCGACAGGCTAGCAACCTGTCACTATTTGAATCTTAATTCTATCATTAAGCCAAATAGCTGAACGTGGCCTTTCAGTCTTTTCAAGACTGTTGGCTCTGTCTACCCCGTAAGGGAAATAGACGTGATGATATGTATGTATGTATAATGATAGGTTGCTAGCCCATCGTCTACAAGAAGAATCCTAGTTTATTAGCCTTTCGCCTTTACTGACATCCATGGGTAAGATGTGGAGTGGTCTTCTTCTAAAGTACCGGAAACCACGAAGTTTTTTTTCATTCATAGATCTATACGAGTAATCAATATGCAATTACTGGAAAAAGTTATGTCTCTCAATAAGAATCTTAATTTTTAATAAATTTATGAGGACTTAATTATTTGTTTATAAGTTGTTTTTGTTGATTTAGTAAACCGGTTGGTATCTATCGATAAACCAGTTAAAAATAAAATAACCGACCATATTTATACAAAATGGCGACAAAAGGCTAATGGAACGGCTTGCGTCACCGTCCCAACGTCACCTCGGTTTCAACGAAAATAGGTTAATTTTTAAATGGGATAAAAAAGTGGCATTTTACGTGCTTCAACACCATCAATTATTCAACTTTGGCTAAAGCTTTTGTTGAATAAATGTATGCTTGATACCAGAGGTGGACATTTATAAATCTATAATCAAGTTAGGTCCTTTGGGTTATATACATTATTAATTCGATGGTTATTGAATTTCTTTGAAATTTAAAATTACAGTACCTACCTTTGTATCTTGACGCATAAATTCTTCAAGACTTAGTTCTTACATCTGCATTTCATTTAATAATAGTAATTACATTTATATTTTACATACTGCACTAATATGTACGTCAGTTCAATGCTAAGCTCTCTCTCTCACTTATGTGTATTCAGGTTGCATTATGTATGCAACCTGAATTCATATATTTTTGCAAATATCAATATGCCAAAAACCTTTTTTCGTGAAAATTTATGATAACTTTGACATCATTAAATCTAATAATGTAAGAGTTCATATATAAAAAAAACATCGTTTCTCGACTCGGTTAAATAAATTAATATAATTAATAAATTTCATACTCTATAATCAAAAAGTTGATTAATTTAATTCAGTAAGCAGTTTATGCTCGCTGAATACAGATTCATTCGACCCGCAATACTGCAGTCCGATAATTTGGTGAATGCAAATTAAGAAAGTAAATTATTGTCGGATGTCTGAAACGACGATTTATACCCCATACCTCACCGGAGTTATTGAAATATATGTCCCCAAAGACAAAGCTCCAATACTCGATCCAGCCTACCTTGACACTAAAATCAACTTTCTCTGTTACATTTAAGGTTCAGATTGATTTGTACTTTGTATAGAAGGGAAAACAACAAAAATAGATATTACGGTAATATTCAAATAAAGAACGAAAGCAAAATAGGAATGAGTCGTTTCGCAATGAAGCATAAATCCACCAAATGGCATTTGCATGCAGAATGGGGACCATTCATTTTGGTATTGGTTTACTGAGAGACATTACTATTAGCGATTTATTCATGATACCGATCAGGAAAGTCCTCGGGTAGATCAAAAATATTGTGAGAAGTAAATTTTGGCGACTGGAAGTTCTGAAAAGTTATAACTACTCGTAGATGGAGCTTGATGTCAAAATACTATGCAACCGTGATGGGATCGTTTCCACAAATAACATTTTCGAAAACTATATCTGACATTTAAAGTATTTTTTCACTGCCTACATTCTTATTTTTGTTTTGGGTGATTCGTTAGAAAAAATGTAGTAGTAACGTGCCGTGAAAATTCTTGGAATGAAATTGTAAGAGCGATTAGACTACCCATATATTGAATAATGAGGACTTAAACTACTAATGGGTTTTTCTTGGAAATACCATTAATACATCAAAGCAAGGTTATAACCAAATGAAAAATGTAACATTATGAGACTATGAGATCACAATTTTAACAAGCAGAAAGTATAAAGAGAGTATATGGGACAAGTCACACAGATTGGGTTACGCTTGATTGTGTTATGGGATACTAACTTTACGATACTATATTTTATTATAAACATACATATGAACGCCGGCGGCTTCGCCCGCGCAAATTTTGTTTGTTTAACTACTTTGATAGATAAACATTCAAGCGGGTCTTGGAAGATCAACAATCAGAGTTCTTTTCCATCATAACTTGACCGGGGGTTGAACTCGGGAATTCTAAAACTGCGCCAATCAAGATGTAATCGTCACTAGTATTGGCTAATGCAAAGCTATATTTATAAACGATAAATCAACCACACACACCGCGGTATCGCATTGAAATCCTGATGGAAACCCGCGGGTGCGTGACGCGCTCCATACAAAATATTTTATTCATGACACCTCATCGTTCATACGTGCAATAACAGTTTCTGTTCTGTACCAATGGGAAGGGAAAGCGGGAAATAAATCCAATTTGTACCGGCATATATCATGGTCAGAGCGTGGCTCACGATTTATTCACAATATCATGTTCTCTAGACCTACATTGGCTAGGTTTGATCTTATCGTATTTGTGATGACGAAGATTTTACTTTTTTATATAAAAACATATTTGGCTAGTATTTAACTTAAGAATTAAAAAGACTCTGCGTATAAGAGCTTGCCTTGCTATGTTCGTCAATCTTTAAGATATTGCAAAAAGATACATTTTATTAAAATTCTTATATATTTTAAACATATTTCTTGATGTAGCACTAATTAAACTAAAAACCTTTTAAAACATGCTTCTTATCGTTTGGCAACTGGTGCCGCGAAGTAACAGAAAGTAAGGAATGGAGGTGTAAGATCTAATCTTATTTCTAGTGCAGAATATGAAAGGATAGATACTCGTCAGGTTTGATACCAGATATCGGATATACGGTTTGCGAGACCGGATGGCAGAATATCCGGCGTCCGGACAACCGGTTCATTGTCTTGCTGCCGGATCTGATGAGTTTAGCGAGTTTCGGAGAAATCGCTGAATTTTGGCAGTTTAGGAAGTTAACATTTACAATGTTATTATTATTTAAAATATAAAACATTTATTTGCTTGCAGTTGTGCGCTGAGAAAATCTACATATCTGATTATGTATCCATTGATTTGAGTAAATATTTGATTCACGTTATTAGTAAATTAATATACACACATATAATCACGTCTATATTCCTTGTGGGGTACACAGAACCAACAGCCTTGAAAAGACTGAAAGGCTACGATCAGCTAAATGGTTTAATGGTGTAATTGACATTCAAATGGTGACATGTTGCTAGCCCGTCGCCTATAAAAAGAATGCAAAGTTTATAAGCCAAACCATAGTCGCTTTTTCCCCAAGTGAGCCTATTCAAAAGTGCCGGGAACCACAAGACATGTAAATTAATATTCATTCATATTATCCCGTCTATATCCCTTGCGGGGTAGACAGAGCCAGCAGTCTTGACAGACTTATGGGCCACGTTCAGCTGTTATGCTTAATGACAGAATGGTGATCTTATTTTGCAAATAAAACTAATCTTTAATTTTACGTTTTCAAAACGTTTTATCTACGACAGCCTATGCGTATTGTAGAATGAGTTTTGACGATAGAATACAAATTTAATTAATCAGTAGTACCTATAACTAAAATCTCCACTGGACACAACACTGTACTAGTGCAATACTCAGTACTATCGAACTAATATTATACTCTCGGATATGCACATTGGCACGAGGCCCACTTCAATCCAATCTCATGGAGCTGGGTGATGAAACATAACTGTATACTAACCTAGGATTTCTAGTCTAGTAGCAAAGAAAATATATAGCGTGTGCCCGTTGCATTCCTCTATGTGCAGATTTTAAAAGAATATCAATGAAAAGGCTAATAAACTTAGGATTTTTCTTTTAGGCGATGGGCTAGCAACCTACCACTTTTTGTATCTCAATTCCATGTAAGCCGTATATGTTTCAAGTTTTCGAGACTGTTGGCCTCGTCCACCGCGTAAGATATAAAGACGTGATTGTATGTATGATTCTGTATATAAATAAATAGATTGAAATTAAAATACCTATTTACGATCTCGAAGTCAAATGACATAAAGAAAACCTTATTATTTTCTATGTCAATGGAGGTATAAATTTTGGAACGTACATATTTTTATCAATCGATTTTTGAATGATAAAATAAAGAGAATAAAGATCTTACTTACATAACATTTTATTTCAGAATAATAAAAAACAAAAATTTAAATAAAACTCAATGTTTTTCGTCAATTATTTCAGAGGAATAATTAATAAAAACCTTTGGGTTTTATTTAAATTTACTTCACACAATTTACAAGTAAATAGAGAGATAATCTTTACAAGTTCATTTTTTCTTTCAGTGCTTGTCCTAAGAAATCTGATCCAGGTTTGTTGTGTTTTTGGACAAAAGGCAGGGCTTCCATGTATTTTATCCAAGCGGCATATTTAGGATATCTGAAAATTTGATTTCATATCATGATGATTTTCTTATGTTTGCCCACAGAAATTAACTAATTTATAATACTTCTGGGGGTAAGTTCTTTTTAAAAATAAAAACAGGTATACCTATATAATATATAATATGTACATACATACAAATTATCACATCTATATCTCTTGCGGGGCAGACAGAACCAACAGTTACCAAGTTTATAAGCCTATTCCTAAGTGGCGACTAAGGGACTTTTACGACATTCTTTTGCCTTTGATCTTTTGGCGCCGAGAACCACACGACACATATTCTATTAATATTGAATTTATTATGGTTATATTACTAAGATAAGCAATGAAAGCACCTGCACCCTTAACTTTTTCTGCGTAAAGCGCTGGTCAACAACGCGTCACTTCTTCATCACTCTCAAATCAGCCTTATTATGTATGCCAGTTAAAATGAAACATAACTCACTTTTTCTCGTCAAGTGGCACAAGATGTTGCAGCGACGTAGCCAACGTAATTGCAGCAACATCAGCAATAGTCATACTATTTCCAGCCAAGAATTTGGAGCGAGTAAGGAACTCTTCCATAAATCCGTATGCCTCAACGATGTCTTTGCGTTGCTGATCTGACATTGTCTTTAGTCCTTCCAACATGACGAAGTACTGGAAGAAACAGAATTATTGAAACATTACAAATACAAGTATTCTAAGGATACATAGGAAGAAGGAAAGACGGGAATTGAGTCATGTAAAAGCCTGCCTTAGCTAATTCAGGATCATGATCACAATCACAGGATACTTCTCACGTTCCTCTCCAGAGAGGTGACCAAGATTAACACCAGATAGTAGAAGATTAAGTTTTCCTCGGTGAAAAACTTTTTTTTGAATATTGTGGAATTTACTTAATGTTTACCGTGACATTACGTAGCCTTGTAAATAAAGTGGCAGCATTGAAGAACAATTTGGAGTTGACTAGGGCCCTCTTTTTGACATCTTTAGGATATAGAGAGTCATCTTTGCCGTAAGCATCAGCCAAGTACATTAGGATAGAGTGACTGAAACAATTAAAAATATTAATTGCAACAATATAAAAATAAAAACGAAATAGAAATAATATTGTATATATATAATATGAATATATAATATATATATATATATATAATATGAATTAGAAACTAATCCAAATGATAATTTCCGTACAAATAGTAATTTGCTATATCTTTGACAAGTTCTTTTTAATTTCTTGGGCCGATATTGATACACTTTAGGATAAGATCTTACTGTTTTATATAAATGTTTTGTTCACCAAAAAGGGACTGCGTAGTGGTAAAAACAAGTAGCTAGAATAATGAAACCATACAAAATTACATTCGAAACTTACCTATCTGTTACAGTCAGATCACCGTCGACGATAAAGGGTACCACATGAAGAGGGTTTATCTGAAACAAAATATTATTAAGCTCTGTCTGTAGCTACTCATGTATGGACGTGAAATATGAGCTATATAACCAGTTTGAGTTTGTATTATAATTGCTTAGTTATTTGGATATAATGTGTATGTATTAATTTGGCGCCGATTGCGTCAAATTAATAGGTGTCAAGTCTTTTGGACTAAGGAAAGTAATTTGAATAATTTATAGATACAGTCGCAAGCAAATAAACTTGACCAACATATGGCTGTGGTTTGTACAAATAGGACAGCGACTATACATTCATAAAATACAGATTAACCACAGGTAACCTCAATACTATCTGGCAACCTGAAACGTCCACTTGCTTAACCTCAACTGAAACACATTACCTCAAAATGTGTTTAATTAATATACTCTGTAACACAATACTCTTGCAGCTGTAGGTATGACTTAATGATTGATGTAACGTTATGAATCTCATAGCGGTTGCCAAAAATGATTTTGGAAGTAACGGACATTGGTGTTTAAATCAAACGATACTTAGAATGTAGAAATTCTTACAATATAAAACAAATAATAGGTTTACCTTCAGCATTTCTGGCTTCATATGGTCCCCATTCATCAGATTTACATCAATCATCTCCGTGGGTACATTGAAGATCTCAGTCGCCATCATAGCGGCGCGAGCCGGGGGACTTGGGTCACATTTGTATAGTTTTACAACCATCTGAAAGAGCCAAATGATTTTTGCCGTTACAGCTACATAAATTCCATTAAAAATCCACTTTAATTTCTTTCATTTAGTTTGAATATCGACTGATAGAAAAACAATAACCGAAACCGGGATCCCGTGGTTTAGAAACAAACACTATGATGCACATGTGTCGATTAAAAAACACATCACTTAAGGCAGAAGAGACATGAATTTACTTGGTAAATGTTGAAAACTTTATAAGAATATAAGGGACTTCGGAAAACTTTTTTTTTAAATCCTTTCTCTACCATATAACTGGTGTACTTGTGAGTTATAGTTGCCGCCCGGTAGTTTCTTGATGTTGGTATTCTATCTCATTTGCCTTATTACTAGACTATCTTACATCGTTTTCTTTAATTCAAAAAGTGTAAAGACAATATATTAAATACACTTAAGACTTACATTGACGGTATAAAATGTTTCTGATGAACAAAATTAAATAATCGAAGCGTGAATCGAGCTCAAAGCCGGCAATTGACTGAGGAATACAAGGCCGAATAAATATTTATATGCCCTTGAAAGCAATGTGTCATTATCTTACGAGTAGTTGCTACGGGCAATCCTGCGTGATAGTGCAGTTTGTATCGTATTTTGTGTATAATATGACATGATATGACACAAGTAATTTAGTTTATGTTGTATCATTGAGATGACACATGCTGAAAATTATCGACGTAATGAATGACATTATCTATATCGAATGTGTTTAAAATTTTTGTACAAATAATAACAAAACATGATAAGCATATTGGATGAATCTTTTAACTATAATAAGATAAACTTATTTAGATTTTTTTTGGAACTGTTTGTGTATATGTAATTTGGCAAATATGGGTAGAACGGTAGCCAATGTACATAAGTATGTCTTCTTTTTAAAATTCATAACTCTTTTTAGCTTTTGGCTTCTATTTTGTTTTACTTGTCACACACGTACCTTTACCTTTTTCGGATCGGACCAGGTTATTATTACTTATTGTACTATGTACCTACATTATTTGCCACAGTAACCTTTCAACATAGTTTGGCAATGACTGTTGTATCTAAGTCCATGGTTCTAGAATTCAATTGCTTTTACATGCAGCATTGTGTTAGCCGTATAAAGTTTGATAGCCTCTCACACGCAGTCGAAGTTGCAGAGCGCAATCTGTGAACCAAGTTGTCGTTCTAGTAAATTCCTTCTGGCTTCTGAAATTAGCTTTGTTGGCTCAAATACAATACTCGGTACAATTTTAAATTAAAAAGTTTAAGTCACATAAGTGTAGTGGGCTACGCTTATTCAAACACTAGGAACCTTATAGAAGGTAGGAAAAAAAAAGGTAGTTCCCTTGTAGAAGGTTCTTCTTTAGTCTAAGTTCTGACTGCTTTTCTTTGTTACCTTCATAAACAACATGTATAAATAAAAAATAATAAAATAAATAAGGTCGCTACATGGAAAATCTATTAATACTTTTCTTCTATAGTTGCGTACTCTTCAAGCTTGTGTATCGTAACGGATGGTGTTTTGTCATAATTTGCAATTGCTTTTACTTCTAGAATTTTGTACGAGAACTTGCTTCAGCAAAACTAAATTTAAATAGTAACTTATATCATGATACAGAATTTAAGGTGAATAGAATAAAAAAACCTAGTTTTCTTATCCCTACTACTTACAATAAATTGTATAAGTATATATAAAAAGGTAGTTTTTCCGAAAACGAAAGTAGTAAAACTTGAGCAGGCTTAATAGTAAACACCGTGAAGATGGAGCGGTTTACGACGCTATAGATGTGCAAGATATGACAAATTAAACTTTTTTTATCTATTATTTAAAGTAATAAATTTTTACGAAACATACATGTAAATACTTATTAGGTCCTAATTAATTAAAATAGGTGAAAAATAACTTTCTCGCACAAAGGTGAATATGGTATTTCTCTTTCCCGCGGGAATTTTGGGTTCCTAGTTAGTAGTAGTAAATAATTTGATATATTGACTGCCTGATATCTACATATATTATATGTAGATATACAAACAGTTAATCACGTCTTAATTCCTTATGGGGTAGACATACCCAAGAGTCTTGAAAATGCTACCTATTCAGAAATTTTTTCTTACGTTTTTAAGTAATTGAATGACTGACCGACAGATGACGTAGAGTCGTAACTCTTAAGCGTACAATTCCCACGGGAGCCCAAAACAAACGACATACTAATTTGAGTAGCTATAGACACATCTAGAATTTCTATGAGGCAGTCAATTCGTGTTAGCAAACTTCCCAAGACAAATAGAATATAAAGCAGTATCTCGCGTGTGCTGGGCTTATCAATCATCGGGATGATTTTATTCCCGCTGCCTTTATGCAGAATGGGCAATGAATGCAGAATATGGCTTTTGTATTATGTGCAACTTCTTGTTCTATATAAAAGGGGTAAAGACGTTATATATACATATACGTGTTATATGTTCTGTCAGCGTAGAAAAGTCTGTGCCGGATCTCTGTTTTATTCCCTCTTATATTAGTAACATTATTGATTTTATTAAAACAAATAATACAATGTATGTATATGGGACAAGTCACACAGATTGGGTTACGCTTGATTGTGTTATGGGATACTAACTTAACGATACTATATTTTATCATAAACATACATATGTACGCCGGCGGCTTCGCCGGCGCAAATTTTGTTTATTTAAATACTTTGATAGATGAACATTCAAGCGTGTCTTGGAAGATCAACAATCAGAGTTCTTTTCCATCATAACTTGACCGGGGGTTGAACTTGGGAATTCTAAAACTGCGCCAATCAAGATGTTATCGTCACTAGTATTGGCTAATGCAAAGCTATATTTATAAACGATAAATCAACCACACACACCGCGGTATCGCATTGAAATCCTGATGGAAACCCGCGGGTGCGTGACGCGCTCCATACAAAATATTTTATTCATGACACCTCATCGTTCATACGTGCAATAACAGTTTCTGTTCTGTACCAATGGGAAGGGAAAGCGGGAAATAAATCCAATTTGTACCGGCATATATCATGGTCAGAGCGTGGCTCACGATTTATTCACAATATCATGTTCTCTAGACCTACATTGGCTAGGTTTGATCTTATCGTATTTGTGATGACGAAGATTTTACTTTTTTATATAAAAACATATTTGGCTAGTATTTAACTTAAGAATTAAAAAGACTCTGCGTATAAGAGCTTGCCTTGCTATGTTCGTCAATCTTTAAGATAATACAAAAAGATACATTTTATTAAAATTCTTATATATTTTAAACATATTTCTTGATGTAGCACTAATTAAACTAAAAACCTTTTCAAACATGCTTCTTATTGTTCGGCAACTGGTGCCGCGAAGTAACAGAAAGTAAGGAATGGAGGTGTAAGATCTAATCTTATTTCTAGTGCAGAATATGAAAGGATAGATACTCGTCAGGTTTGATACCAGATATCGGATATACGGTTTGCGAGACCGGATGGCAGAATATCCGGCGTCCGGACAACCGGTTCATTGTCTTGCTGCCGGATCTGATGAGTTTAGCGAGTTTCGGAGAAATCGCTGAATTTTGGCAGATTAGGAAGTTAACATTTACAATGTTATTATTATTTAAAATATAAAACATGTATTTGCTTGCAGTTGTGCGCTGAGAAAATCTAAATATCTGATTATGTAGGGGAGACTGGGGACACTTGATCCCCATTTTAGTTTTCTATAGTAATGGCTTTCAAAAAATTTTTGTTGACTACCTAGAAAAACTATTCATCTAACTTTGTACATTATCAGATTATGGAATTAATTAATAATTAGTAATTTTTTTTAAAATTTACTACGACATTACAAAAGGATCAAGTGTCCCCTATGCTGGGAGACTTGATCCCTGTGTAGGTTAGATTTGATTATAGGGGAACAAATGTACCTACGTCATTATAAAATAATAATAATGCATTTCACAATATAAGAATTGTTTTTTTAATCATATAGGTAAACATAACAAAAATCAACACTTACAATGGTTATATTATTTTAGACCTCTATGTGGTTACATAAAGATAATTTGAGTCTTAATAATCACAATCCTTACTAAATGCGTACCTACTAAAACTTTTTGTCTTATTTTTATTATCGCAATGATTTACATCATTATAGGGAAATTTAACATCTGGCTGTCGTTGTTGTTTCCTGGCGTATCTTCTTAGTGTCATCAAAGGCACATCATAAAGTTTTGCAGTTCTTTTGATAGTATTTCCTTTCAAAATCTCTTTAACCGCTAATTCAAGTTTTGTTTTGTCTATGGGTATGGTTTTTTAGCGCCCTCTTTATACGTAATATACGTTAATATTTTTCTTCCATCTAAAATAAGTAAAAATACTGAGCTATCTATACCTTACCAAAAATAGGGGACACTTGATCCCGGGATCAACTCACCCCGCGCTCGCAGGGATCAAGTGTACCCGGAACTGTTTTTTTTCAAAAACCAAATTTTTGTTAATGACATAAAGCGGTAATTAGATGAAAAACCCATCAATACAAACTTCAATTAACAACTTTTCTAGTCTTTAGAATCTGGTTACTAATTTATAATTAACAATAACTATAGATAATGATTTAAATACTCACAGAAAAATATTTTCACCTGGCGAAAACAAAATGGCACCACTGCTCTGAAGTTGTCAATTGTGAACCGTCAAATTTACGTTCAGCCATAGACAATGAGTAAAAACAACAATATTGCCAGTCTTTAAAATAAAAATACCGTGTGCTTATCGATTTATTGACAAGGGATCAAGTCTCCCTGGGGATCAAGTATCCCGAGTCTCCCTATATCCATTGATTTGAGTAAATATTTGATTCACATCATTAGTAAATTAATATACCTACACACATATAATCACGTCTATATTCCTTGTGGGGTAGACAGAACCAACAGTCTTGAAAAGACTGAAAGGCTACGATCAGCTGTATGGTTTAATGGTGTAATTGACATTCAAATGGTGACATGTTGCTAGCCCGTCGCCTATAAAAAGAATGCAAAGTTTATAAGCCAACCAATAGTCGCCTTTTCCCCGAGTGAGCCTATTCTATTATAAAGCACCGGGAACTAAAAGGCACGTAAATTAATATTCATTCATATAAACCCGTCTATATCCCTTGCGGGGTAGACAGAGCCAGCAGTCTTGAAAGACTTATGGGCCACGATCAGCTGTTAGGTTTAATGATAGAATGGTGATCTTATTTTGCAAATAAAACTAATTTTTACGTTTACGTTTTCAAAACGTTTTATCTACGACAGCCTATGGTATTTTTACAATGAGTTTTGGCGATAGAATACAAATTCATTTAATCAGTAGTATAGCTAAAATCTCCACTGGACACAACACTGTACTTGTGCAATACTCAGTACTACCGAACTAATATTATACTCTCGGATATGCACATTGGCACGAGGCCCACTTCAATCCAATCTCATGGAGCTGGGTGATGAAACATAACTGTATACTAACCTAGGATTTCTAGTCTAGTAGCAAAGAAAAAATATAGCGTGTGCCCGTTGCATTCCTCTATGTGCAGATTTTAAAAGAATATCAATGAAAAGACTAATAAACTTGGGATTTTTCTTTTAGGCGATGGGCTAGCAACCTGCCTCTTTTTGTATCTCAATTCCATCTTAGTCGTGTGTCTTTTCAAGATTTCGAGACTATTGACCCTGTCCACCCCGTAAGAGATAAAGACGTGATTGTATGTATGATTCTGTATATAAATAAATAGATATTAATAGATTGAAATTAAAATACCTATTTACGATCTCGAAGTCAAATGACATAAAGAAAACGTTATTATTTTCTATGTCAGTGGAGGTATAAATTTTGGAACGTACATATTTTTTTCAATCGATTTTTGAATGATAAAATAAAAAGAATAAAGATCTTACTTACATAACATTTTATTCCAGAATAATAAAAAACATAAATTTAAATAAAACTCAATGTTTTTCGTCAATTATTTCAGAGGAATAATTAATAAAAACCTTTGGGTTTTATTTAAATTTACTTCACACAATTTACAAGTAAAAAGAGAGATAATCTTTACAAGTTCATTTTTTCTTTCAGTGCTTGTCCTAAGAAATCTGATCCAGGTTTGTTGTGTTTTTGGACAAAAGGCAGGGCTTCCATGCATTTTATCCAAGCGGCATATTTAGGATATCTGAAAATTTGATTTCATATTATGATGATTTTCTTATGTTTACCCACAGAAATTAACTAATTAATAATACTTTTGGGGGTAAGTTCATTTTAAAAATAAAAGCAGGTATACCTATATAATATATAAACAATGAAAGCACCTGCACCCTTAACTTCTTCTTCGTAAAGCGCTGGTCAACAACGGGTCTCTTCTACATCACTTTCAAATCAGCCTTATTATGTATGCAAGTTAAAATGAAACATGACTCACTTTTTCTCGTCAAGTGGCACCAGATGTTGCAGCGACGTAGCTAACGTAATTGCAGCAACATCAGCAATAGTCATACTATTTCCAGCCAAGAATTTGGAGCGAGTAAGGAACTCTTCCATAAATCCGTATGCCTCAACGATGTCTTTGCGTTGCTGATCTGACATTGTCTTTAGTCCTTCCACCATGACGAAGTACTGGAAGAAACAGAATTATTGAAACATTACAAATACAAGTATTCTAAGGATACATGGGAAGAAGCAGACTGGAGTCCATTCGAGTTACAGCCTATCTTACCTAATCCAGGATCTTGATCACAGATCAAAAGGATGCTCCTGCGTTCTTTTCCAGAGAGGAGACCAAGATTAACACCAGGTAGTAGAAAATTAACTTTTCCTCGGTGAACAACTTTTTTAGAATATTGGGGAATTTACTTAATTATATATTATTACCGTGACATTACGTAGTCTTGGAAATAAAGTGGCAGCATTGAAGAACAATTTGGAGTTGACTAGGGCCCTCTTTTTGACATCTTTAGGATATAGAGAGTCATCTTTGCCGTAAGCATCAGCCAAGTACATTAGGATAGAGTGACTGAAACAATTAAAAATATTAATTGCAACAATATAAAAATAAAAACAAAATAGAAAAAATATTATCGTGAATTAGAAACTAATCCAAATGATAATTTCCGTACAAATAGTACTTTGACAAGTTCTTTTTAATTTCTTGGGCCGATATTGACACACTTTAAGATAAGATCTTACTGTTTTATATAAATGTTTAGTTCACCAAAAAGGGACTGCGTAGTGGTAAAAACAAGTAGCTAGAATAATGAAACCATACAAAATTACATTCGAAACTTACCTATCTGTTACAGTCAGATCACCGTCGACGATAAAGGGTACCACATGAAGAGGGTTTATCTGAAACAAAATATTATTAAGCTCTTTCTGAAGCTACTCATGTATGGACGTGAAATATGAGCTATATAACCAGTTTGAGTTTGTATTATAATTGCTTAGTTATTTGGATATAATGTGTATGTATTAATTTGGCGCCGATTGCGTCAAATTAATAGGTGTCAAGTCTTTTGGACTAAGGAAAGTAATTTGAATAATTTATAGATACAGTCGCAAGCAAATAAATTTGACCCACCTATGGCTGTGGTTTGTATAAATAGGACAGCGACTATACATTCATAAAATACAGATTAACCACAGGTAACCTCAATACTATCTGGCAACCTGAAACGTCCACTTGCTTAACCTCAACTGAAACACATTACCTCAAAATGTGTTTAATTAATATACTCTGTAACACAATACTCTTGCAGCTGTAGGTATGACTTAATGATTGATGTAACGTTATGAATCTCATAGCGGTTGCCAAAAATGATTTTGGAAGTAACGGACATTGGTGTTTAAATCAAACGATACTTAGAATGTAGAAATTCTTACAATATAAAACAAATAATAGGTTTACCTTCAGCATTTCTGGCTTCATATGGTCCCCATTCATCAGATTTACATCAATCATCTCCGTGGGTACATTGAAGATCTCAGTCGCCATCATAGCGGCGCGAGCCGGGGGACTTGGGTCACATTTGTATAGTTTTACAACCATCTGAAAGAGCCAAATGATTTTTGCCGTTACAGCTACATAAATTCCATTAAAAATCCACTTTAATTTCTTTCATTTAGTTTGAATATCGACTGATAGAAAAACAATAACCGAAACCGGGATCCCGTGGTTTAGAAACAAACACTATGATGCACATGTGTCGATTAAAAAACACATCACTTAAGGCAGAAGAGACATGAATTTACTTGGTAAATGTTGAAAATTTTATAAGAATATAAGGGACTTCGGAAAACTTTTTTTTTAAATCCTTTCTCTACCATATAACTGGTGTACTTGTGAGTTATAGTTGCCGCCCGGTAGTTTCTTGATGTTGGTATTCTATCTCATTTGCCTTATTACTAGACTATCTTACATCGTTTTCTTTAATTCAAAAAGTGTAAAGACAATATATTAAATACACATAAGACTTACATTGACGGTATAAAATATTTCTGATGAACAAAATTAAATAATCGAAGCGTGAATCGAGCTCAAAGCCGGCAATTGACTGAGGAATACAAGGCCGAATAAATATTTATATGCCCTTGAAAGCAATGTGTCATTATCTTACGAGTAGTTGCTACGGGCTATCCTGCGTGATAGTGCAGTTTGTATCGTATTTTGTGTATAATATGACATGATATGACACAAGTAATTTAGTTTATGTTGTATCATTGAGATGACACATGCTGAAAATTATCGACGTAATGAATGACATTATCTATATCGAATGTGTTTAAAATTTTTGTACAAATAATAACAAAACATGATAAGCATATTTGATGAATCTTTTTACTTTAATAAGATAAACTAATTTAGATTTTTTTTGGAACTGTTTGTGTATATGTAATTTGGCAAATATGGGTAGAACGTTAGCCAATGTATATAAGTATGTCTTCTTTTTGAAATTCGTAATTCTTTTTAGCTTTTGGCTTCTATTTTGTTTTACTTGTCACACACGTACCTTTACCTTTTTCGGATCGGACAAGGTTATTATTACTTATTGTACTATTTGCCACAGGAACCTTTCAACATAGTTTGGCAATGACTGTTATATCTAAGTCCATGGTTCTAGAATTCAATTGCTTTTACATGCAGCATTGTGTTAGCCGTATAAAGTTTGATAGCCTCTCACACGCAGTCGAAGTTGCAGAGCGCAATCTGTGAACCAAGTTGTCGTTCTAGTAAATTCCTTCTGGCTTCTGAAATTAGCTTTGTTGGCTCAAATAAGCTCGGTACAATTTTAAATTAAAAAGTTTAAGTCACATAAGTGTAGTGGGCTACGCTTATTCAAACACTAGGAACCTTATAGAAGGTAGGAAAAAAAAGGTAGTTCCCTTGTAGAAGGTTCTTCTTTAGTCTAAGTTCTGACTGCTTTTCTTTGTTACCTTCATAAACAACATGTATAAATAAAAAATAATAAAATAAATAAGGTCGCTACATGGAAAATCTATTAATACTTTTCTCCTATAGTTGCCTACTCTTCAAGTTTTGTCAAAATTTGCAATTGCTTTTACTTCTAGAATTTTGTACGAGAACTTGCTTCAGCAAAACTAAATTTAAATAGTAACTTATATCATGATACTGAATTTAAGGTGGATAGAATAAAAATACCTAGTTTTCTTATCCCTACTACTTACAATGAATTGTATAAGTATATATAAAAAGGTAGTTTTTCCGAAAACGAAAGTAGTAAAACTTGAGCAGGCTTAATAGTAAACACCGTGAAGATGGAGCGGTTTACGACGCTATAGATGTGCAAGATATGACAAATTAAACTTTTTTTATCTATTATTTAAAGTAATAAATTTTTACGAAACATTACATGTAAATACTTATTAGGTCCTAATTAATTAAAATAGGTGAAAAATAACTTTCTCGCACAAAGGTGAATATGGTATTTCTCTTTCCCGCGGGAATTTTGGGTTCCTAGTTAGTAGTAGTAAATAATTTGATATATTGACTGCCTGATATCTACATATATTATATGTACATATATTATATGTAGATATACAAACAGTTAATCACGTCTTAATTCCTTATGGGGTAGACATACCCAAGAGTCTTGAAAATGCTACCTATTCAGAAAAGTTTTCTTACGTTTTTGAGTAATTGAATGACTGAGCGACAGATGACGTAGAGTCGTAACTCTTTTCCCACGGGAGCCCAAAACAAACGACATACTAATTTGAGTAGCTATAGACACATCTAGAATTTCTATGAGGCAGTCAATTCGTGTTAGCAAACTTCCCAAGACAAATAGAATATAAAGCAGTATCTCGCGTGTGCTGGGCTTATCAATCATCGGGATGATTTTATTCCCGCTGCCTTTATTCCCGTAATTTACTAGAAGGGCCTTCCAAATGATGCGGTTAGGGAATGAGATTTAAGGTTAATGTTATTAAACTCGTATATTTTGCATGCGTTTATTTTATTAGTCAGTTAGGCAACTGATAGAGCGTGCAATTATGACAAACAAATTATGTTACTTAATTGTGCAATAGTCTTAAATATATTATACATAAATGAAATTACGTTTTTTTCCTGGAAGGATAGGCAACATCTTTTCACTTGCCACGATTCCTGTATAATTTGAACTAGTTCGGCTTTATCCACATTCATAAATCTCATCGCGCGAGTTTATCCGATTTGGATACTATTGACCTGAATTTTCGCCAGGACGCATATTTAAATAGTCATTAATATTTATCAAGACATCAGTAAATATTTTTTATCAATGATTCAGTTCATTGTGCGATTTTGTGCAACCCAAACGTGAACACGATAAATATATTATTGTTTATTTTCCTATCAAACTGGGTCATTGTTTTTATTGGTAAATGTTTGAGATAAAAAATGTCTTATCATATACGCACGTATATAATTTACTTATCATGCTCGTTTTGCATAGCAACAAGTAAAACATTCAAATAAAGAATCATATTGAGCTCGTCACCGCAGTGTAAAGATATGAGACAGTCACTTTATTGTTTAGGGGAAAAAAATCCTTCTGGATTTTTTTTTTATTTTGCCACGAAAATGAAGATAATCTATTTTTAAATAGGCAACTATTTTTGCAATTGTTAAATACTTACTCCCACGTTTGCTTCTTTTAATAGGTATCTCATTTTTTTAAAATCTATACTGATATTGTAAAGCTGAAGTGTTTGTTTGTTTGTATGTTTGAACGCGCTAATCTCAGGAACTACTGATTCGAATTGAAATTCTTTTTGTGTTGAATAGACCATTTATCGAGGAAGGCTTAAGGCTATATAATATCAATTATTAGGAGCGAAGTAATAATGGAGAATGTGAAAAAATTGGGTAAAATTATTCATCCGTGAGGGTTTCAATGATGCCCAAAATAACTATTTCACGCGGACAAAGTCACGGGCACAGCTAGTTATTAATGAGTCTTAAAAAATATCTACTTAATACTAAATACAAGAGGTGTAATAACCGTTGTAACTGGAGTTTAAATAAATAATAAGATTTTTCTCTGTTTTTACGCAGGCAAAGTCGGATATCAAACTCTTATGTAATAAAACATTGGAAGTAAAAGTAAGCATTGTTATAGTTGCCCTTAGAATATGATCAAACCATGTGTAAAGCTGAAAACTGTTTGCCTTATAAGATACATTATATGCTAAGAACCGTTATTCGAGACCTATAGAGTGAGATAGCAACACCTTCGTGCTCTTTCAACAGCCCCAAAGTGCCCCCTCCACCCACTTCCGGTCACCTATCTCGTTCTTTCGGAGTGGAGGGGGGGCCTCGCTTGCCAGTGCGCGCAGGAGCGCTGTCTCCTCACATTGGCATCGACTTTCGTCGAAGCAACACCCCATAAATAAAACAGCGTTGCTGTTCGAAAAAATTAATTAATAAATCAATAAGTTGTTATTGTGTATGTCTGCGGAAGACTTACAAAACTGCCTACAAAAGGCATCAAAACTGCCTACAAAAGGCATCGCCTGCGGAAGGTAATTCCCTAAAGTTTCCTACAGAAGGAATCTTTATGATGAATAAGTCACCAGATAAAGACGAACGGAATCGGCGGGAGCGGTCCACAAGTTCCAGCAGTACTAGTTCTTCGTCAAGCTCATCTAGTTCCGACCGGTTACGTTCCCGCCATAAGGCGCGAACACGTGGTCATAAAAGAACACATAGCGGTGGGGATCGCAGGTTAGACATATTAACATCTCAAGTAAGTGATATATTGAATTATATTAGGCAGACCGATTCTACTTTTGCCAAAAAACAACGTAGGTCTATCAGTGATTCAGATTCTAACGATTCTAACATTTCATTTCATCCTACCGACAATTTAAAAAGTTCTCTTTTTGCCGACGAGCCCCTCGTCAACAAACCGCGACCAAGTAAAACTTTCGAATTTAACGTTAACACTAATCTCAAAGAACCTAACGTAGAAAATGCATTAGAGAACCGATTAAATCTTCTTAATAAACTGCATCACTTTAATACGAACGAGTGGGATCGCGTTCGATACGTAGAAACCGAGAAAAAGTATTTGGCAAAACCTGGTTTTTACGAGATTGATGTTAACACTGAGGTTCGATACTTTGATCCTAATTCTAGCTGGCTAAAGTCATTAGATAGGTCATTGGGCGCCATGACTCATGCACTTATCCAGCAAAATGAGAACTTAAAAAATAATCTACAAGAGCTCATAGAATGGTCATCATTACCCGGTCGTAACTTAGGTAACGTAGGTAACAAATACGTTATTTGATAAAATTAATTCCCTTTTTTCCGACAAATCGGCCTATGTAAAAGTGTCCGAAGATATTTTACAATTAGTTTGTGGGAGGCGTGCTGACGTCATACAAAAGCGACGCGACAGTGTTCTTTCAAGCATTAAAGATCGTTTTATAAAAGAAGACATTAGAAAGATACCTCCCACAAACTCACAATTATTTAATCCAGATATGTTAAGCTCCTTTTTGCAGAAAGTTGGGGGTACTAATAAAATTTTTGTGTCAAACAAACGCTCTGCAGAAGAGCCAATCATGTCTATGCGGAATAGAACAGATTATTCTCAAAACAAACGATCGCAGAGATCGTTCAATAGACAGGAGCAAAATCTTGATAATGTACCCTCAACTTCGACTGGTTATCGCGGTTTATCGACAAAGACCGGTAAATATCAAAACAGCAAGGCGAATAAAAGTGGGACGAATTCGAAGCACTGTACCAACACTAAGAAATCAACTGAGAATTCAAACCGTCGGTACAGTAATTTTCGTAAATGACTATATACAAGACAACTTTTACGGTGGGCGTTTGAAAGATTTTATTCATGTTTGGCGTCATTTCAACGCTCCAGATTACATCATAAAAGTAATATCGAGTTATCGAATCCCCTTTTTAGTTCTACCCCCATTAATAGCACCAAACATGTTAAGAAAATTTCAGACACCCAACTGTGCTGCAATGACAAAACAGATTTCAGATTTGAAAAAACAAAAGGTTTTGGTACCAAAGCTAAACGATTACCTAGCACAATTCAAATTTCGCCTTATAAACGTTCAGAGGATTCCAGACTTCTTACAAGAAGGAGACTGGACCGTGAAGATCGATTTATCTCAGGCATACTTTCACCTGGCGGTCGCCGAAGCCGATCAACGGTATCTGAGAGTTCTATACGAAACGGATTCAGGAAACATCGAGCTCCTTCAGATGACCAGTCTCCCCTTCGGGCTGTCATCAGCACCCAAAGTATTCTCGACTGTATCCAACTGGGTAGCCCAGCTCTTGCGCGAAAGAGGCTTAAGGCTCATAGTCTATCTCGACGACTATCTGATAGTCCATCAAAACCGAGAAATTTTGATAGAGCATGCTGCAGAAGCTGTTCGAATACTGACCCTGCTCGGATGGACGATCAATTACAAGAAATCTGTGCTCGTCCCGACCAAATGTATAAACTACCTAGGTGTAACATGGAATCTCAGCCAGAATTCCAAGTACCTGCCCAAGGACAAAGTGTCGAAAATCAAAAACAAAATACTTTATTTGTTAGACACCAATCAATGGAATTTCAAAGATTCCCAGAGGGTACTAGGCATGCTAAACTTTGCAGCGTTCGTCGTGCCCAGAGGTCGTCTTCACTGCCGCCCCATACAGAAGGCCAGCATACGACTTTCGAAAATTCAGCCACAAACAAAGTGGCCATTAGAAATTTCAGTTCAAGACGAACTGAAATGGTGGTTAACTGCAGTAGAATCAGGCACTCCTATTCACTGCCAGAGGGCTGCACATTTTTTGACAACCGATGCCTCCGGCTCAGGTTGGGGGGCTGTGCTAGATGGAAAAAAATGTAAGTGGTGTCTGGTAGAACAGTCAGATAAGTGCCAACTTATACTACTACAGCTGACATTTCTTTCAGATTGCTGTTGGCACAGCAATCTGAAAGAAATGTCAGCTGTCACACAGACATTAAAGATGTTCAACCGCTACGGTCGACCACAAATCGATTTATTCGCTTCCGCGAACGCACACGTGCTTGCTTGTTACGCATCGCGCAATTACGAAGACTCGAGCGCAATATTTCACGACGCGTTCAGCAGAAAATGGAACTTTCAACTTGCTTGGGTGTTTCCACCGCCCCATCTTGTTCCCCGGGTCCTAGCACATATGAACCAGGCGAAGGGAATGTACATCATAATAGCCCCGCGTTGGCACAAAGTATATTGGCGTCCGGATCTCAAGAGCAGGGCCGTGCGAGCGCCGTTCACTATCACCAACCTACAGCACAGGCTGACGGATACACGGACTCGGCTCCCACCGCCTCGTGTGGCCGAGATCTGTCTCGAGGCTTGGTTGGTGAAGGGTGGAGCAATCAACTGACAGGTTGGTCTCATGACGAAATTCAATTGCTTAACACTAGCTTGAGAGCATCAACAAACAAAATGTACCAGTCTGTCTGGTCCAAATGGGAAGTTTGGTGTAGGGCTAATAATATTAACAGCCTACAACCCAACGGAGCCCATCTAGCTAGATACTTAGCACATTTGCATATACGTTTGAATTTGTCATATAAAACCATTTTAGTTCATAAATCCTGTATTTCTACACTGTCTGTTTATTGTGAAGCGTATTCTTAAGGCTATTTCAGTCGCTAATGCTGACAAAAAGCAAAGTAAACCAGCAATCTGGGATCCCAGAATTGTAATTGAATGGTTAATTACACACTCCCCTGATCTAAATTCATTATTTGTATTATCTCAGCGCACAGCTTTGATACTTTTGCTTGCATCTAGTCGAAGAGTACATGATTTAACCCTGTTACATATTGATGAACAGCATTATGAAGATCAATCTGATGTTATTGTGTTTCACCCAGTATTCGGCTCTAAGACTGACAATTATGTGCACAGACAGTCTTCATGGCGTCTCAAACAAACTGAGAATTACAATATCTGTTCTGTTTTTCATGTAAAAAGACTGATAGAAATTTCTCGAGCAAGGCGTACTGAAGAAATGACTGAACTGTTCATTTCATGTAATGGAAATATTAAGGCTGCCTCTCGGACTATGATTGGAGGCTGGGTCAAGAGGATTCTTCGCTCGGCGGGAGTTGAAGCTAGTCCAGGGAGTACGCGCAGTGCTTCAGCCTCGTTAAACTGGATGGACAATTGTAATATTGATGAGATAATGCAAAAAGGAAACTGGCGTGTTCCTAATACCTTTGCATGTTATTATTCAAAAGAGATACGGTGAACCCCAGAATGGGTTCAACTTGTCAAAGTATTTTGATGCTTTATAACCTAATTTTATGACTTTTATATTATCATATTACTAACTGGAAAATAACTTTAACTTTTATTTAATTTTTTGTTTTCAATTCTTGCTTATAAGAAGTCCATACATTTAAAGAAAAATACATACATATATATATTTCATTCATTATTTGTCGCAGCAAATACCATTGATTAGGTATATTTTCTATAAGAAGAAAAACTGATTAGCAGATGTCTTCTTTTTATTGCCATTGCATATTTCAATGACTATTCCATACTGACCTTCATCACACATTGGCTTATTATTTTTCGCTTGCCACCAGGCGATAACAAACACATCTCACTCTATAGGTCTCGAATAACGGTTCTTAGCATATAATATACCTGTTTTACCTGAAATTAAAACAGTTATTATATGCGGTAACCTTATTCGAGACCTATAGTTTAAATTCTGCCTGCTGGCTTATTTTAACATACTTAAGTGAGATGCAATGTGAGGAGACAGCGCTCCTGCGCGCACTGGCAAGCGAGGCCCCCCCTCCACTCCGAAAGAACGAGATAGGTGACCGGAAGTGGGTGGAGGGGGCACTTTGGGGCTGTTGAAAGAGCACGAAGGTGTTGCTATCTCACTCTATAGGTCTCGAATAAGGTTACCGCATATAATAACTGTTTTAATTTCAGGTAAAACAGGTATATATTATTCACTCTGTGTGTCGAAACGCTAAATAATCAATCCGCAACTTCAATATTTTGTGGCGATAGTGTGGACATGATGACGTCATCAATCTTGCAGTTATGGCCGTCGCGCCCGGACGGGGCGTTCACGGGACATTTGGCAAGGTTGGCCACCTTAACAGGTACTGCATGAATGTGAATGTACGAATTGTACAATATCCATTAAGTTTATGCGAGGGTAATGTTAGAGCAAGTTTGGAATTAAAACCGCTTTGGAACTGAATATTTGTTATCTGCATTATACATACATAGATCACGCATTAATACTTTACAGGGTGGACAGATATATTTTTATATAAATCACTTTTCCTCCTGACGTTATTCTTTGTTACTTCCTCACCTCTCTGGAGAGGAGCCCGGGGTACACCTTTGACCATGATACTGGATTGGGCGAGTCAAGTTCTTACACGAAGCGACTCCCATCTCACCTTCGTGGAAAGTTTCATAAATTTTGATTCATATATCTAAAGTTACTAATCAATTTTAAACCACATTTTTATTATCATGTTATTATCATAAAATAAGCACATGACCAAATTGTAATCTATAATTGTGTCACAATATGAACAAAAATTATGAAATAATACTTCAATCCAACTAGCATAAACAAGTCATTCTGTTTTGTTTACTCATTCCGTACTCATACTGCTGCGACAAAAACTTCTGAAAACAATGACATACGAGTATTCATAGTCAGGTATTGGAAACAAAAACGACAAAAGATTCACTTTTCTCATCTTCCATACAAAAGTTTACAATACACGAGTGTGCACCGCGCGAAAGGTATTGTTAGTCTGACTAACTATTGCGACGTAATAAGACACGACACGACGTAACTAGGACTCTAATATTGTACCAATAGTTTACTTACTTATACTATAATGAATAAGTGAATGTTACAACATATGAAATGAACGTTTCAAAGGGGCGGCCTAGACGGATGTACCTTGATGAAATCAGGGTCATCCTGGTGAAAGTTCAGGTGGAAAGTAAACTAAATTAACGAGCTTATGCGAAGGAATGTGCATGAAGCGAAAGAATTACGTAATGATTGCTGCAAGTAGAAATATGTAGTCTTCGCTTACCCTTCCGGCAAAACTGGAACAATTCTTATTAGTTTTTATTGAAAGATAATTAATTATATTCAGGTAGTTGATGTCGCGTTTAGTCGCGTAATGTAGATTGTTGCATGATAGAACTGCGTCAAGTCAAGTTGCACTTGCACCACATCACGTCGTTGGATGTTCGCATAGCATCGCATCGCAAGTGCATATACAGCTTTATGCATCGTCGCAAAATAGAATTGCGCTAAAAAAATCAATAAAATCCTTCATTGTACCGGCGGCCTCGCGTCAATTTCATTCAGCGTATGTAACTCTCGCAAAAAATGAAAAAAAGTTTAACAAAACTGCTCTCGGATGCGGAAATAAAATCCATTGTGCTAAACCATAGGCAATATTTTTTACTCGGCTGGAGTTATAAAGATTTATTGGTTGTTTAAACAATTACCGGTGGAGTGCGATCGGTGCGCATGATTGCATTTAATTAAAATATTACTTTCAATTAATTGAACTGATTATTGTAAAGTAACATTTGTTATTATAATTTCAGCAGTGCAAATCATTCACTTAGGTTTTTTGTGTACTTTTATGCAATACAGGTAAACGCTTTGCGTATGGTTGACGTAAACTTTTACATGTTATTGTTAACTCAGCTGTGATGATTTCAGACCCAACAAAGATCAACTTATTAAGTATTTATATATTCCAATTAGTTTTTTTTAATATAAGGCGGCATACAGCGGCAGCTTTGCTTGTTACTCTTTCTTATAAAAACTATTGATTGAATTTGAAAAAAAATTTACCAAGGCGTGGAAGTATTGAAATCTAACTAAGCTATAGCCTTTATTTTCTGCCATTTATAATTATTATTTAATTTACATATGAATTTTATAATATTATTTATGTTTTATTTTTTCGAAAAATGAACTAATATATTATAATAATTCTTTAAATTAAAAAAAATATTGCTAAAAATTATTAATTATAATAAAAAGAGAAAATTGAAATAATTCACTTGTTTAGTACAACGACGACCCATAGCCATAATACTCGTAACAACTTAACAAAGTGCATGGGTCATATAAATCTACGTATTATAACCGATATATATAACCGATTTAAAGCATTATCAAACCTAGTTGTTTTTTATTTGGCAAATACAACAGGCATTACTTTATTTCGGGCTCTATTAAATTCTTTTGTTGCTATTAATGAAAATGAGAACGCGGCAAATGATTTTATACTCTAAATGCACTTTCGTCGACCAATTTGATTGTCATATTTGCAATTAGCATGAAATCCCACGTGGTGAAACGATACTGCGATTTCAGTGAAACTTTACTAAAATAATACTGTCTATTTTCCATTCACGCTCTGAGCAACCTGCTCTATTTTAGTATATTGCCAGATTTCCGCTCCAATTTAACCATAATCTTTTATATTTACTCCTGATTCTCTTTATTATCCTTTTGGCGTTATTCCCGTTTGCATTTTTATGTCTAAATAATGATGAGCCCGGGGTGCGCCTTTTCATTCCCCATTCTCTTATTAAAGCTGTGCGCCTAGCTAGAACCATCTTCGTCTTAAGTCGTTATGCATCTTCTCACAAATAACGTTTCTCCTACATCATCTCACTTTTCGACCAAAGATTACTTCCCGCAATGAATCTGTCAAAACTACAACATCTACGCTTAACTTAAAAAAAACATACTTTCATTATTAAGCGTTGTATATAATTTCACAATGTCGAATTAATTTCCATGAAGGCACCAAGTACAAAATCATACTTTCGCAATTTGTAAGTGACATTTCGCTAATTTTTTCTTAGGAAATCTTGAAGTTGGGATGTACGTACATCCCAACTATCCCACATAATATTATAAATGCGAAAGTGAGTTTATTTTTTTGTTTGTTACCTTATCACGGGTTATCTACTAAATTATTCTTCTTGAAATATCACGTAGTTATATATGATTAGCAGTCTGAGTATTTTTTTAGGTGGCATTGCTTTTTTAAGGGATGGCAATTTCGTCACTTTTTGTAGTTGGAGCTTAATTCACGCGGAAGAAGCTGCGGGTAAAAGCTAGTACATAATATATTACACTTACTTAGTTTCACTTGCACGTAATGCTTTAAAGGAGTAACGCTTGGAGGGACTCTCATAAAACTTGTGACGTCGAACTGAAAGCGTTTTTGAGTTTCACTTAGACTTTTAAGTTAATTAAAATTTTAATGTTTAGAGTTAAGATAATATAAAGTGGTGTAGCACCTAATAACTGGGTTTTAATAAATTGACAATGGTAAATAAGGTTAATAATTTATATGCGTATTACATTAATATATGTATATCAGATTTTTTCTTTATAAGCTGTTGTCTGGAAGCTTCGTTCCTCCTGCTGGAATTGAGATTCAGCTTAGATTAAATGGTGCAAAAGTCACTATAACAATTGACATTGTAAGATCATGTTCTTACTGTGTTTTTATGCCTTAATACACATATATTGGCAAAGTCACGGTAGATCAATAATTGAGAACATATATATTTATGGTAGGTTCAATTACTAATTAATACTATACAACTTTAATCTTTTGTACAACAGTGAGTAATACAAAAGATAAGATTTTAGTTTAGGCGTACATATATACTTGCTAAAGAAAAATAGTGTTATGTGATTTCCGGTACCTTTGAAAAGTTTGAAAAGGACCACTCCAACTCTTTCTTGTTGATGTCGTAAAAGGCGACAACAATAACATAAATAGGCACATTCATCTAGTAAAAATTTCACCATGATCCAATACACGTTATATATTTGTATAGTTTACAGAGGTCAGATGGGAGTCGCTTCGTATAAAAATCTGACTCAACCAATGCATCCTGGATTAGTTGAGTCAGGTCCAAGGTCAAAGGCACACCCGGGTTCCTCTTCAGAGATGTGAGTGACCCACTCCAGGAGGAAGAAGAACACTTAGGAAATATAGAACACTACGAACCATTTAGCATGCTTTCATAAATACTAAAGTCGTATAAATCTAGGAGTCGAGACGTTAAGATCTACGTGACTGCCGGCTGAAGAATTTTAACGGGAATAAGTTGAAAGAACGTTATACCATTTAAATTGTGCCGCTATTTATGACTTTATACGTTGGCAAGATGTGCCTGGATTTCAGTATTAAGTCTTCAAATAGGTTATCTACAGAAACATACATACATACGTTCCCCCGAAGGAGTAGGTAGAGAACCTCTTTCCATTTGTCACGTTTCATGAATACCTACTAATAACAGAAAAATATATATGTATTTTTATGCATTTTTTTTTATTTTGGTAGTAGATGGAATTCAAAATGACTTCTTTTGTTTTTTTTACTAAAATATTACTGTGATCGTAAACGGACTATTTTCTTACATTGTTTATGTTTCACGTAGATAAATTCGTCTTTTTTGTCAGAGAGTCAATAGTCTCGAAAAATCTAAGTGGCCTCGCTCAGCTGCTGTATGTTTATAGCTTATAGTTTATTGTTTATAGCCCTAAAGAAGAATCCCAGGTTTATCAGTCCCACCCTTAATAGACTTTTACAATCTGCACGACAAGAGAAACAGTTGGCACGCACTATGTTTTTTATCGTTACTGCGCACGCGCGATGCCATTTTTATCACGCGATAAACTGTCGCTGGTTTGCTTTTTATCATGACGTATAAACAAACAAACAAACGCCGAAACAGGGCAGCGATAGTACAGCGCGACGATCAGCATGGAAAAAAATATTATAATTATAATATCTAGTAAGTAATACCTAAACCTTTACTACCTTTGACCTATAAAATATATAACTTATTGCTATAAAATATAAAAAATACATTTTGTACTGACTGTACTAACGCTAACAATGCCTCAAGATTATTATGTTCATACGTGGGGTATACCTTATATGAGAGTATAAGCAAAATTCCAAGATAAAAAATCAACAATCGAAAAATGACAAGTCTTAGAAAACTCGATTAAAGTAAAAATATTTATGTTTTTCATAGTTTCTCAATTAAAAGGCTAAATAGAACCATAAACCTTTTTGAGATATGTATGACAGTTGGAGCGACTAAATGAACCAACTATATCATATATATTTGAAATATCTAATCTATTGAAATTTCAAAACCATGAAGGATTTTATATACAGTTTCCCGCAGGTCAGTTAATCAGGTCCTGCACAACTTTTAATGGTTTTACAATTTTTAATGTTTTTTTTTTTTTTTTAATTTTTTCGTTATATCACGAATTGTTTTTTTTTATCTGATCATTCAACACATACACCACAAGGGCGGCATGGAAGTATCCTCTATTCTTACTTTGAATAAATAATATGCGTAAAAGCTTCGAAACTGCGCTAATATTTTATCTTGGCGAACAACCACTTCACGGGTTTGTACAACGATGATAATTATTTATCATGGTTGACATATTTCTCGCAAGTCAAAGGAAAATATCTTGGTAGGTATATTTGAGGGGTAGGGAATTTACATGATATGATGTTCCTTATGTCTTTCTCTCTTGTCCCATGCTATTTGGTAAAATATATAAGAGGATTAACTTATGGTTCTTTCATTAGGTGATAGGTTGGTGGCAACCTATCACCGAAATCTGGATCCCAATTCTTTTTGCTCCGTAACTTTAAAGTATAAGTGTGTAATCTCTCTACCTTCAACTTATTTAAGTTGAAATATGATGTGTGATTCATATGTGAAAACTTAATATGACAAGTATTATGTCTAGAGGTTTAAGTACTTCAGATCGCTACAAAATCCCTGAGCTCATGATTTCAAGTTCACGTGGGAAAGGTCAGAAAAAAATTGTCTATATTAATATTTGACGGTTAAAGTTTCGGTATAAAATTTCATTTATATCGATCAGTAGTTTTTATTATCTTTATACTCATTATAATATATATATATTAACTATAAAAAAATAAGTTTTTTATGGATTATAAATTAAAAAGATGGAATTGGCAATTTTGTAATCCTGGCGATTATATAAATATACAAGACGAGGGGCGCGTGACTCAGCCACTAAAATTTATGACACTCGTGTGCAGAGTTTTAAACACATCAGCTTAATTAATTCCCTTTTGAATTAGTCGCCCTCTCATTCAGCGCTAAATTTGCCGTCGCGTGCCTTTTAAATCGTTGACTTTTCTTGTAATTCGAAGTTTATACTGTTAACATTGTATCATAATGTATATATATTTTTCACTCTCACTACCATTTAAACATATAAAAGATATTTATTAAAAAAACATAAAAAACAGGCTGTTGGCAAAAGCCACTACAATTTGATTTTATATAAAGTGCATAAGGAAATTTTGCTCAGTCTATTATTAAATTAGGACTGATCAAGGTTTCTTTTTAAATTATCTTGTTTTACATTCAGAGGGTACTTCACGACTGCTTTGCATTAGCTGCACGTCGCCGGCCTAGCTTCCAGAGATAAATAAGTTAAACGCCTCGATATTTCACTCCAAACCAATATCGTAAAAGGCGCAAGAAAGAAAGCGTTTAAAAGTTTGCTCCTTGAGAATACCGACAGAAAATCTAACTGGCAACCCTATTTGTAACGTCGAAAATATACGAGTGAAGCGAACATTTCGGGACATTTTATACAAAACCAGCTTTTACCCGCAGCTTTGCCTGCGCGAATCTACCGCCACTTGCAAAAGAAAAAAAGTTTCTCGCATGGATTTGGATAAAAGGGGAATGTAATTATGTTTCTCTGTTACGCTTTCACGTCTAAACTGCTAAATCGATTTAAATGAAACCTGGTATGTTTATAGTTTGAGATCTAGGAAACCTACTTTTTATCGCGGGAAAACAATGCATTTCTATGAAAAAAATACTTTTCGGGTAGACCGATTTAAAAATAGTAAACTGTCATATTGTTATTGTTTATGGGCTGGCAAATTATTTATATGGGTGGTTTCAAATTATTATTTTTGCCGACGAAGTCGCGATTGTAAGCTAGTATGATAAACATCAAAAAAATTTTGTAAGAAATCTTTAAACAAAACAAGTGGCCATTGTTGGATCATCACTGGATATTCGCTTACTATTTAACTCAGTTTCATTTGATTCGGTTAGCCTACAGTCCTTTAAATTAAGTTGAAATGACAAAAGCAATAAAATGTACAAAAGTCGTACAAAACAGCTGTGCCTGAACGAGGTTGGAAGAATTTTATTTGAAGAATTCTGTTATTCGAAAACTTTAAAGATACGAGAAGAATACTCCACACATCTCTCATAAATTGAGAACGTGCATAAAAATGAAATGTCTTGATATAAGTGTTCATATAGTGAATTCCTAATATCTTAAGATATGTTAAGATTTATTTTAAATTCAGACTAATTTGATAATTATTTTATACAAAAAATTTTACGCCGGATTAATCATATTGCTACGGTTCTGAATTAGTCTCGTTTGTTATTTGAAAAAAAAACAAGCAAATGTTTTAACACAATTTATACTTTCATCCATTAAGTCATGTAAATTAGCAGGACATTCTAACCAATAGGTACCTACCGATTATAGGAAAAAATAAAATTATTTATAGCAGATATAAATTTGGCCTGCATAAATTATTAGAACAATAAAGTTTCCGTGCGTCCGAAGGTAAGCCTGACTTTTTATCATTGCCGAAGATTTAAACACAAAAAAAATGTTGACAATTTTTCAACGAGCCAGAGCCATGAATTTCAAATACGTTTTTAAAGATAAGGGCCATTGTTGATATAAAATACGATTACGCAATACGGCCACGCGAGCACAGGCATCGTTTTATTCTCCTTGTCGCTAATAGAGTAGCCCGCTGTAGAGATATTTTTATAAAATATTACCTAATTAGCTTATGCAAGCAAATTCGATGTTTTGTATTAGAACGAGCTTTCACCCACAACCTAGCACGATTAAATCCCGTTATTCTTTTTCCCGCAAAATTCCGTAGGTACTTGGTATACTTCCAAAGAAACATGTAATGCCAAATTCTAGCTGTCTATGACAGCATAGTATCGTGATTTATGTGATCTCTCAGTGAGTTACTTACTAACGAAAGAGCTTTATAATATTTTTTTTTACATTTATAATCCCACTTATATTTTATAGTAACCATCAATGAATTAGGTTAGAAAAATGTGAAGAATTCACACTTTCTTTCAGAAATTGTGTATATAAATGCAACACATAGATTTTTGTAACCATAAGTTAAGCAAAGACTGTCAAAATTAAGCAATATTAGTATTTAAGTATATTATTAATATAACTTACAATAGTGGGACGAATAATATGGCGTTATAGGACTACACCCTAGTATTCCCGACCGTAAAAATTACAATACAACAAAGCAAGAGGTACAAATCATGAAATACAAAGTTTGTATTAATGGAGGAACGTAATTTTCGTTATTTTTACAGCAGAAAACACTTTTTTTATTGTCCACCGTTCTATTTTAAAAACAATTTTAATTCGTAACATTGTAGGATTTGAACAAATAGTTACTTGCATATGCTTCAATTTTAGAAAATCCAATAAAAACAACAAAACAATTCAATTCCACGGCAGCTTGAAAATTGGAATCGAGGATTAGGTCCGCAATTATTCTAATAGCTAACAACCTGTTATACAAGTTGGATTGGGTGAACGGATTAGTTCAGTACAATATGAATTTATTCTACTGAATGGAACATGAATCAAATTAACGTGTCTTCCATAGAAATCAGAATAATAGAAGACAATTGAAATGCCATATTGTACATGAAGTATAGGAATTATATGTCCTTTGCATCGCACTATACAGACATGGTGTCAAAACCATCAACTCCAAATGAGTATTTAGTATTTAACAAATATTTAAAGTATTCAAAAGTTGAGTACCTATCATAGAAACATCATGTATAGGCCTATAGACCTACTGTACAATGGGTGAATCAGGACTAATTTTATCAAAATTCCGATTATCTTTCTAGTCTTACTGGTACTGGTACTTCTGGTAATCCCGACGCTGTTGGCGCTCACAAATAGGCTCTTTTTGGGATAAAGCAATTAATTCTGATTTATAAACTTTAATTCATTTTGAAAACACTTGATGCAGAGCAGAGCAGATCTATAAGAAATATAGAAATTACACCTAACAAAAATTGTTTAGATGCGCGAACGAAGTCGTGAACATCAGCTAGATAAAAATAATCGAATAAATCTAGATAACTACATTGCCAGTAAATATTTTAAGTGGTGAATATATAAAATAGTTTTTAGCTAATTGAATAATAATTGGACTATAACGACTTTATTTTGTCATAGCCAGTTAGGATTTTCTCACAATGACATGCTTTGAGTTTAGGTGTTTTTGTCATAATTATTTTTAGAAGGACCGAAGTTAACATCAAAGTGTCTTTTTTCGGCTACGGAAGTGTTGCTTCAAATGCAAAATTGGGAAGATCTGCCTCAAACGTATTTTTTCTATTTTAGGATTGAAGGTCTCGGAATTAAATGCTGCCATTAAAGTCTACTATCGAAGAAATTATTGTGTTTATGGTTAGGCTTTAGGGTTCTTCTTTTTAGGCTATGAATTACGAATTCCATTTTTAAGTCACTCAGTAAAGAGTGACCTTCAAGTCTTGTGACTAGCTCTGGCTATTCTGTACAATATATTGGACACGTCATGAGAGGGAAAAGATATCGAATTCTTAACCTGATAATGCAAGGTAAACGTAAACCCAGAAGGAGAAAAACTTTGTGGCTGAAGAATTTGAGAGATTTGTTTAAGTCGAGAATGGCCTAGTGTTGCCTATAGCTATCGATAGGCTATCGATAGCTCAGTTACCGTCAATACTATTGATACCCAATAACTATCGATGGGCCTATCGATAAGGTAGATGATTTTCGAGGTAAAACTAAATATAGTTCAGCAACACTGATCTAGACGCTCTTTCGTGCAGTAGCCTCAAAGTTTTAGTGAGCCATGAGGGTCGCCAATCTTAGCCTTTATAAGCAAGAAACTGCACTATAAGGAGAAGACTCTAAGAGTATAAGGGAACGTGACACCTATATGTTTATGTGGCAATCCAGCTCCAAATTAAGAACTCATGTAAGTTCAGTTCAGTGTCAAAAATTAACTTAGCACACCTGTCACACGTCTGACGCATCACGGACGTAACGCTAAAGAAATTAAGACGAATCTCTCTAATTTTAACTCGTGAGCCGACTCGAGAATTGGCAGAGAGAAAGCTTACGAATTTCTACCTTTATTATTCAAGCTAACAGGAATTATGCCGCCTTTGTCCATTACTGCTTTGTCTAGACATCTGTAAGAACTAATTTCATGTCTCTTGCTTTCAATTAACGGTTACTGTCTTGTTGTCTTTGTTGTTTTAATATAATTTTTATGGAGAATATGAAATGCTGAAATGGTTTAATATTTACTGTCGTTCGTCTTAGGTAGTTTATCAGGTAGTTTATCCGTTTGTCCGTACATTATGATGTTAGGACTGACGGATGGCTATGGAGATTTTATTCGGTGATTATGCATATTTTTTTTTGAGAACTTAGCCTTGCGCAGGTGATGTAAGATAGGACTTAATTTATGATATATAGGTTGCTAAAACAGTGTCATGACTTTGTACTTGACTAAAAACGTTTTAACATTTTAATTTTTACAATGATTTTTGAATAAAATAATTGACATAAAAATTTATTAGTTGGTACATAATGAAGTTTATGAGACAAATCATATTTTGTACAACACACATTCTTTGCTTGCAATATTTATAAATAATCCGATTCGCACTTGGCCGGTTCTTTCAACTGTATTATTGAAATTCAGTTTCCAAATTAAGGTTTATAAAAGAAGAATTAAGATTTGATAACAAGGTTTCATTACATACCTTACATTAATGCTTTTATGAAAGCTAGATAGCCGTAAATTATGTGTAACAATTACATATATTGACACAATTGCAAGCATAATACGCACATTTCAAGGTCGTTAGCGGTGTATTATGTTCTGACAGAACTGGATTACAAACCATGATTACAACAATTATATGTAGGTATGTAGATAAACATATGTACAATAACAATACAAGCTAATGTGTAGACACATTATATTATGATTTGAGATTCATTCTTAATTTTAATGTAACTGGTATGCAAATTAATGAATTACATTATTTATAGTTTAGTTAAGAAAAACAATACAAAAAATTAGATAATGCACAAAAGACTACCATATCTTGTTATGTAATCTGTATCACGTAAATTCTGGAGATTATGTACCTATAGGGAAATAATAAGATATAAGCCATCAAGCAAAACCTGACTTTAGAAAATTGTGGCCCTGTCTACCTCAAATGGGTCAAAAATGTGCGTATATTCGAGTGGGGTCAATGTAATAATATATTTTTATTATGCTCAATGCAGTGCCGAAGAGAAATTTACATTCAATACTTACTACTGGCTTAAATCTAAAGAAAAAAGTAAAACAAAACATATAAAAATTAACAAAGAATTTTTATAAACATTCGTGAATAAACTATCTATACTATTCACAAAAAGGTGTCATATTTCTTAAAAGTACTGCTTTATATTTATGTGTTTTATTAAATAATGTGCAAACACTGTCCAAGTGTGACACAAAGTTGGATTTATGGTTTAACTTAGAGATGTTTTCTAAATAATACACCTGTGGGAATTTTGTGGGTCATATGTTACTTCAAGTAAACTTATTTGAGTTGAAAAACTATTTTTTAGTGAGAAAAATGTAAAATGTTTCACGAAATGGAGTTTATTAATTTGTTATCCAAAGGGATGGTCGAAATATTACATAATAACCAGGTATCATTCTATCATTAAGCCAAAAAGCTGAACGTGGCCTTTCACGTTGGCTCTGTCTACCCCGGATATAGACGTGATTATATGTATGTATCGTTCAAGTCCGGTACCATACGTTTGTACATGTGAAAAATCCCATGTCTGCTCTTACAGCCGTATGGTTATGTAAGATTGGAACCCATTTATTGTGTTCTCGGTCCGAAATCGCTGGCTATTACCACAGCGAGCACAGGGTACAAAGGCTTTGGGGACTACCTAACTCGACACATGTGTACCTTCAATGCGATGAGCCAGGTACCTTAACTATTACAATTACGAATTTATATATACAAAGGAATTCATTTAAACTTACCGATATTTTTTTAAATTTTAAGTAAGACTTCAAACACCGGCAAGTAATTCATTCAAGAGTTACAGTGACGGGAAAAACGAAATGCTTTTACATTTCCCGATAGACTGCCTGCCTATTTCAATCACACGTTTGTATGAAACGCGAATGCGAACACGGCAAGGACGTCTAGTTAATAAATAGTTGAAGAGTTGATTTGATATTTTTGGTAAACTAGTTGGTGCCTAAAACCAAAAAAATATTCATTTAGAGTATTTAATTTAAGAACAGAATAGCGTAAACGTACTGGTTGAGGATAATATCATGAGAAATCTCTCAAATTCAGACAACCGAATGTGTACCTAAACATGATCAATAGGTTGCAGTGGTTAGGCAGAAGATATTCATCACATAAAAGGCTAGTTAATTTACCTAATTCAGGATCGTTTTTATGAGGGTATCTCAAGGTTCCTGTCCAGAAAATTTACTATATAATACTATACTATTTAATTTACAGGACAAACAACACACAGACAGTTTTTATGAGACAACGTATTTTAGCTAGCTTCACAATGTGTGCACATTATGCAATATTTTTTTACTAAAATTCTTTAAAAATAACTTTTTTTTTGTACCGAAATTAAAAAATATAAAAATTGATAATATACCTAATAAATTTTTTACGTTAAAAAATTACCGGCTCTAAGACTACCTATTACTTTTCTTAAATAATTTGATAAGCTATACAAATGGGTCATAATTCATTATTCTACGAATTAGAATTTAGTAACTTTCGTTAATATCATGTATAGATTGGTCACGCAAGTTGAGTGTTAAAGAATTAGTAGAAATATTAAGGTTATTTCAATGTTACATTGCTAATTTATTTTCGGAAAATTATATTATTTTGAATATAAGAAACCAAAAATTACCCCCCAGCTCTCTGGAAAAAGCCCAGGGTGCGTCTTTCAGACATGATATTGGATTAAGTGAGTTAGGTTTTTACGCAAAACGACTTCCACATGACTTGCGCAATCTTTGATAGATAGATAAAACTCTTTATTATACCATAAGAGTAAAACATACAAATCAACACAAAAAATACTTTGCAAGGGAACCTTACCCGTATCGTATAACGATAAAGGTAATAAATACTACATTTATTTGAAAAAGATGTAGGTCTGAGATGTTCTGTCCATTATTACGAAAACAAGCCAAGTTGAACTAAAAACTTGACGCATTAGGTTAGATCATTATAATTAGGCAGATTATAATTAGTCAAGACACAAACAGAAGAAGACGTGCAGTTCCTAGCACTTTAAAATAGGATCCGCAGATAGGACTCCTCACTCACTCCATATCTTTCTTATGGATATCTAAGAGAATGGCTTATAAATTTGGGATTCTTCTAGTATGACTTTAAAGACTGTTAGCTCTGTCCACCCCGCAAGGGATATAGACGTGATTATATTTATGTATGTAGAAGAAGACGAGACGATATATCGCCCCAAACTTTAGACACCAATCTCACATTAGAAACTATCTAATTAAATGGTATGCTACCATTACCAAATAATACTGTGGCTCCTATATTTATAGCTGAACTAATGCAGTGAAGCCAGCGATGCCAAGAAGTTACGTAGTATATGAGCGTGTGCATAATACACTTCACAGTGACTTTTAGAGTATGCTGAACTTTAAATGAGATTCTTGGAATGTTTGCAAGGGACACTTTACGGTTGATGGATTCCCTTTGCCACTGTTGCATTTGTTTATCTTGTCTTTCAATGGAAAAGTAATTTGTGGTCGTAGAAACAGTTTTACTAATGATATGACATGTAAGAAAGGGATTCATTTACTTTGTGGTCTTTATGTTTCAGAAGATAAATATTTTCTGTCACATTCCCATCTCTGATATATGTTGGTAGGAGCTATTTCAATATGTATGTGATTGCACTAATTTTATGTACTTAAATGTCTCGCTGTCTTGGTTACCAAACCGTCTAATTATGTAATAAATGTATTGCTCTATATCTCTTGTAGGCTATCAAAACATTCCATTTTACCCGTTCCCCTCTTTTTAATCGATGTTCCTTGTGGCATCTGCAATTGTTTCAGATATTTTTTCCTACTTTTTCACCGATATTCGACATTCTATATATGTATATAGATTTAAAAATAAAAAAGTAGGAAAAACACACATTTAGTTTTCATTTTAATATGAAACAGGTTGTAAGTAGACCAAACCTGCGACTGCTTCAGTTTGTGAATTTATTCGTACATTTGCTCTTTGCTATGCACCGTATAGGTAGCTATTTCTGATACTTGTCATAACTAAATTTGCTCACTACACCGGCTATATTTTTAGCAAATCATAATATTTATATGAAAATTATCTTTAAAAATATTCGTGTACTTTAAATTTGAACAACTGACAATAGACACAGGCAAAATTTTTATCGAAATGACTGTTGAACTGTGTAGACTTTGTATTTTCTGAACTAGCTTTCACTACTCTACTCACTTGTTTTCATCAATTAATAAACTATCCATACTTCCATTAATGAGAAAGAAACAATTTCACCATCTAAACTTCTAAAGTATTAATTAACAAATTTTTCTGAAGTCAACATAGACTTCTATTACAGGGAATTTCCACTGGAGATTTTCCGCTGGTAGTTACAAATATAAGAACCTCTTTGTGTAAAGCATAATAACTCTCACTACTTTTATTTCAAGCTTGCGGTCAACGGATACCTAGCATATTTACAAACATTGCATTATGGAGGTTTTGTTGCAAAAATTCTCGAAGATAAATCGTTGTACAGCGGCGACCGACGGGTGGGCGGCGTATCAATCACCAACCGCGAGCCATTTTCTGAACAACTGACACGTTTATAAAACTAATATTTTGCAGGGGTATTTTTACTGAAATAAAGGAGACTGTCTTTAGTGAGATTCGAAAATATATCTTAGCTCCGCCCGCAGGAAATATTTTATCACACATTAATGCAATGTATGGTAGATAGAGCCTATTCACAAGATTCGAAGGCTTTGTTATATAATGTTCCATGAAGTTTAAAAATCTAAAGGAGCGTTATATAATATTAATATTATTAACTCAATTCATCGATTCTTATTAATAGTTACCTTTAAATATTAAAGACTCAGTTAATAATGTATGAAGATTAAAACATATGAAAATACATTTCATTTAACACATTTGAAAACTCCTATGATTCATATCGCTGTCACACAAAGACACAAATGGCTTAAAATGTATCCTTTTATTTGCATTTATGAAGAAACTTCCTTCATTAGATACACAACATACAAAGAATAATGACAGGAGATGAGTGTCTTATTGCACGTGTATAGAATTATCTGAGTATTCCGCCAGTTGATGTTTATTTTTAGAACTGACATTTGAAATATCTTGCTTCCGTTGAATATTAAACTGGCTGCTAAGTCCTTTATTGCGCGTAGTAGATAATGTTAAGAGCACTGAACTGTAAATTTAAGATGTTATATTCTAATAAATTAATTTCTTAATAAATTATCACTAATTTAATCATGATTCCATCACTTGATTATATTTATGTTCATATGAACACTTTCACATGTTAAAGTTTCAAAATTAATTTAATGTCTAAATTAATAAACTGTCACCAGTTTGCTAATTCATCGCCTACAAAAAGAATCATATTAATAAGCCTCTGCCTTAGTTGCCTTTTACTATATCCATGGGAAAGATATGGAGTGGTCCATTACATACGAACATTAATAGTGGTGCAAATACGTTTTGTTCCATTTTATATAAAACTAAATGATGAATTTGTTTATATATTTAGTTTTTGTCGATTCTATTCGTTTAACTTCAATATATCTTCCCCGCGTCTGAATATCATCTTACGAAAAGTTAATGGCGTGTGACTGATACCTACATCTTTCGTTCTGGTTGACGCAACAATCATGGGAATTAAGTATATAGTATTTAGAACTATGATTGAAATATTTTGACCCCCAAAACAAAAAATATATTATAATTTTGCAATATCCTTTTAATAAATTTCAAGCATTTTATTACTTATAGTTTACAAGCAAGCAACTAAATGCAATATTTCAAATCCATGACAGATATTAACCAATTCCAGACACGTCCTGGGGGAACCTGCATATTTAGGCACCGGTAACTGTCAAACGGGAGTCACTGTTTGTAAATATTTAGGACTGAGAAAACAGGTGGACCCCGGGCTCTTCTCCTGACAGGTGAGGACACAACCGTCGCCAATGTCATGAGAATGTTGATAATACAGTAACGATTAAACAAAATATATAATTAAGCACATGAAACAATCCTTACATCAATTTGTTGAGGCTAATATATAGGTACTATTTTTGCACAGATTAATTACAGAGTAAAATTCGCATAAATTGTATAGTTCACATGATAATATACTTGATGTGCATAAAGGCATCTTTCAGCCCACTTCAAGGGACAGCTTTACATTTTCTAACTTCATTTTACACTGCACGTTGAAAATTACACGAACAAATTACAAAACCAACTAGGATTTAATTGTACATTTTATGTTAATTCAGTTACATTCAGATCCTTTGTACTTACGACAAACAGCATCTGTGACAACTGGGAGCACAAAGGAGCATGTGGACAGAGTGAGGGCATTGTGGAATAGTTCACCGTTTGTACGGGACACTTTGATTCGCTCCAGTGTGTACACGCCCCGGGCATCATTCTAGCTCCAACGGTGACAAAAATTGTTAGGGTCACTCGCACTGAATAGGAGAACAAGTTTGTTTGCTACGAAAATTTGAAAAGCCTCGATTAATCCTGACTTGAGTGATTCGCAATGATTTTTGAATGGATAAACAAAAATTCTGAAATTATTTATTTGCCAGAGATTGAATTGGCAAATTATTCACCATTTTTCGAGAGAAATCTCACTCTCACAGATAAAATATAAAGAAAAAGTAATGATTTAGGTCCAAATCCAAATGAAAGCGTAACTACAGGACAGTCTTTTGTGAAACTCGTTTGTAACCAAATATTGCTTTTGTTAGTTAGCATTCTTTACATTGGTTTTTTTGACGTATAGATTAAAACCTGATTAGAAGGCAGACGCTTTTCGCAGGACTTAAGATCAGAATAATTATCAAAGGTTCGTGTTCATGGAATTTTTTTATTATTTCTTAAAGGATTTCTTCATCTATACAATCTGATTTCAAAGAATTCATAATAAAGTACGCAAATATAAAATAATCTAATATACAAGATGAGTGACAATGAAAACATTGGAAGGGGAGTTTTAGGTGGTAAAAAGTACCTACTCTAAGCGGACAAACTTGCATTAAAAAGAGTAATGAATGTAAATGAGAAGAAAGAAGTACTTACCTTTATAGACATCATGGCAAGTGAAAAAATGTAGTATCTACCTACACCCGAGGCAAACAGTATCAGTATCTACCAGCCTCTAGCTGAAGCTAATTATTTTTGAAATTTAAAGTGCAATAAAGGATAATACAATATTTGTCACTACCAAACAAAATGCCACTAAGTACAAATACTCGGTCTCCCTGTGCCGATGCCGACCTTTGTTGACTATCGGAAGAGGACAGAATTAACAAAGCGCCCTCAAAGTTTGAACAAAACCGATTGACTTTTGTGTTGTAGTGTCCTGTACTTCGAATTCGAATAACATTTTTGTACAATTTTTTTTTCTGTAATCGCAACTTAATTCTAGAAAATCTAGTGGTATACTTGTATGTATAATATTATATTTTAAAAACTGTTATTGATTACGACATACAGCTATAAATAATTGTTAACAAATCACCTATAAATTTACAATTCAGTTGATAGGTATGCTTAGATGGTTTGATCGTGTGAAGAAGATGAATACTCGTAAAAGCAGGATGACTATACAAGTAGAGTGTGAACGAAAATGTTGAATGGGGAAAGATGCCTAAATGAAAGATTAAGTTATAATCAAGTCAGAGACTTCCTGGCCAAAGATCAAGTCAAGAGTACCTTAAACTGACGAGCTTGCATAAAATGTATATGAATTTAAAGGAGAATGCGAGGACTGTGGTATGTAGAAATATGTGGACTCTGCTTACCTCTCCGGTAAAAATTATGTATGTACCTTATAGTTAGTTGACTAAGTACCTGATATAAAATCTTTTTAGAAAACAGGAACGTAACCTACTACCTGAACAAAACTTTTCTCAAAAAAGAAAAAGAGAAAAAGATAAAGCTTGAATAAAATGCCATGTAATATCTACCTAAATCTCGGGTCATAAAAGCAAATTCAGCGGGTGATAAATAATCAGCTTTACGTTCGAATTCAGTTTTAAGGTATTAACATCTAAAGATACGATATTTTCCTAAAAAAAAATTAAATACAATTCACAGAATTCTTCTTCGTCTGATTAGTCCCGGTTACATCGTCACCTTTCTGGACAGGAGACCAGGATGCGCCTGAACGCCCATCTCATCCGACCTTCATTCTATGTAGGGCAACCTAACTCATAATGGATCATATTTTCCCTCACAGTAAGAGTATCGGTTAGCACTCAAAATAATATACGTACCTAAGTCTCTCGTCGTTAAAATAAAAAAATTACCATATATACATATGTTCCAAAATATTATCGAAATAAAAAAAAAGCAAACAGTCGTATAGGATAATATGAAAATGCTTTAAGATTTGGCTGATGTCAAGAAATCGCTTATTATTCTACCTACGCCTAGAAAGAAATCTAATATAGCTATAGAAATTTGAATAGATGATTTTTATTGGTTCATTTTTACAATCGTTTTTTGTTACGTTTTTATTTTAAATGTAATGAATACCTAAATTTAGGAATAAGATTGCCCAGTGACTACCTATTTTATTGTAGCTTCCAGTTCAGTAACCTATAAACTGCCAGAAATTGGTAGTTAGTAGGTAATTTGTTTAGCAGAGTGGAAATAGGAATAATAATTTAACTTTTCCAGTAGATATTTTAAAATTTATAAGTTGTCAGGAGTCAAAATATTGCCAAGTAATTTTTGTTGGGCTTTGTTGTACACGATTGCGTCACACGTGTCGCTCTAAAATGAACTCATGCCGTAGCACCAGTGAGACATGTGGGTCAATTTTGACCAAGTTGTGGCAAGTGAACTAAAGACGTGGGAAAATATAAAATTTACCTGAATTAAATAACATGCGCCCGACATGATTTGGGCCTTGTTTTCTCCTTATTTATGCGTAGATTGTAAAGTTGTTAACATTTTTAGGGTTTACGTGACTTGCAAACATAAAGGTAACATCGGGCTCGTTGGATGAGTTTACATGCTAATAAATGTTTTTATTCCTATGCCTAAACTACATCAAAGTACAATAAAAATTCCTCCTAATGTAAATATGTAGGATATAATTTTGATGGGAATTCCTTTTTTTATTTTTTATATATAGGGATTTTACCTGCGCTTACAAAAGTTGATGAAATAAGATAAAGATAACACTAGTCTACAAGGTTCGGGCAACAGAACACTGACCTATATCACGATGTAGCACTAGCATTACTGATTACAAATATGCTTACCAAAATCTGTCTAGACGTCTGGTTTTTTTTTAAATATTTTTTTTTATAATTTACCCGCATACAGGCTAAGATAAAAATGTAGATGATAGTCAACTATTTATTTGAGGGTATCTTTATAATTCATATGATATGATAGATAGACAAGTATAAAATGAGGGTATCTTTATTTTTCTTATGACACTACTACACAACAAATACTGGCTTTGCGTATTTTCTGTAATAACTTGGTTATATTTAAAATTTGTTATTAAAATGAGTGAAAATTCTGATAAAATAAGTTGTGTGAATTCCCCTGATACGTTTTGCTTCATTTGTGGCAATTTTACACCCGTAACTCAAAGGAGACCAGTAAGTGAGAATGTTAAAGTGATGTACGAAGCGTATTTCGGTTTTACAATTGGTCACCAAAATAAAAAATGGGCTCCTCATATTTGCTGCATTACTTGTGTTGCTAGTCTGAGAAAATGGATGACTGGCAAGCGTTCTTCGATGCCGTTTGCAATGCCAATGATGTGGCGTGAGCCTACTGATCACAGCTTGGACTGCTACTTTTGCTTAACTAAGACCAGTGGACATTCCAGGAAGACGAAAATCAATATTGTCTATCCTGATACTTCTTCATCTACAAGACCTGTTCCGCATGGCCAAGAATTTCCAATACCGGTTCCACCACTCGATATTGCTTCCACTAGTGCAGATTGTATCAGTAGTGCACCTTCAGCATTTGATCCAAATTTTGTGATAAGTACTAATGAACCCCACTTGATAAATCAAGCTGAACTTAACGATTTAGCCCGAGACCTTAACCTTACAAAAGAAAACGCTGAACTTTTGGGCTCCAGGTTACAACAATGGAATTTATTAGCAAAAGAAACAAAAATAAGTGTGTTTAGAGATCGTAACAAACATTTGTCTACGTTTTTTACTTCTGAAAACAATGTCTGCTTTTGTACAGATCCAGATAAACTAATAGAAAATTTAAATATTTCTCATCAGCCCAATGAGTGGAGATTGTTTATAGATTCCTCTAAATCGAGTCTTAAGGCGGTTTTGTTGCACAACGGAAATACAAAACCATCGATTCCTGTAGCTTACGCTTATAATATGAAGGAAACTTACGAAAATATGTCCCTTATCCTTAGATCTATAAACTATGATCGTTATAAATGGCAGCTATGTGGAGATTTAAAGGTCATAGCTTTGTTACTGGGTCTTCAGGGAGGTTTTACCAAATTTTGTTGCTTCCTTTGTCTCTGGGACAGCAGAGCAACTCAAAAGCATTACATTGTCAAAGAATGGCCTAATAGAGATTCTTTTGAACCAGGAAAAGAAAATATAAAATTTGTGCCACTTGTTGATCCCAAAAATGTTCTTCTGCCCCCTCTTCATATCAAGTTGGGACTAATAAAAAATTTTGTAAAAGCTCTGAACAAAGAAAGTACTGCTTTTCTATATTTAAAAAGCGTTTTTCCTAAATTGAGTGACGCTAAACTGAAAGAGGGTATTTTTGTGGGTCCGCAAATAAGAAAACTGATGAAAGATGAAGACTTCGAGAAAAAGTTAAATGACACCGAATTACAAGCTTGGAAGTCATTTCAAAATGTGGTCACAAACTTCTTAGGGAATAGAAAAGCAGAAAACTATAAAGAACTTATAGAAAATCTGCTGAAAAGCTACCAAAAAATGGGCTGTAGAATGTCGCTGAAAATTCATTTTTTGCACTCACATCTAAGTTTCTTCCCCGAAAATTTGGGAGCTGTGAGTGATGAGATGGGTGAAAGATTTCATCAAGACATTCTTACGATGGAAAAAAGATATCAGGGTCGATGGGACTCCGCAATGATGGCCGATTACTGTTGGTTCCTTACAAGAGAATCAGATTGCGAATATAAAAGAAAATCTCCACATTCAAAGGGAAAAACAACTTTAGAATAGATTATATAGGTACATTATTAATAATTTTATGTGTTTATTTTTTATTAATTACAATGATTTCTTGCTATTTTATATCTCGGTTTTTTATTTTTTCTGTAACAAATTGTACAATTAATAAAGAAAAAAAAAAAAAAAAACCTGACGTCTAGGCAAAATTCTAAGCTCAGATTCGAATTAAGCGTGGTCGTTTTACCTAGAATATCATACTCTGGTCTCTGTTGCTCTCCTTAACTTCAATTTTGTTGGGTAGTGTAATAGTAATGAGTCTGTGTCACAGTCCACATATGTCACAGTCCGAGTGATTTCCGGTACCAATAGAAAAAAGAATAGGACCACCTATCGTTTTCCCATAGATGTCGTAAAGGCGACTAAGGGAAAGCCTTATAAACTTGGGATTCTTCCTTTAGGCGATGTGCTAGCAACCTGTCACTATATGAATTTCAATTTTATCATTAAGCCAAACAGCTTAACGTAGCCTTACAGTCTTTTTAAGACTGTTGGATCTGTCTACCCCACAAGGGATAAAAACGTGATTATATGTTTGTATGTATGTATATAGTCTAGAAGTGACGTAGATTTAAGATATGGTCAGTAGGGTGGGTCGATTTTCAAAATTTTTTGATAAAAATCATGGGTGGGTGTTAAAAGTTGCGTTATTATCATACTATTACAAAAAAAATATAAAAAAAAATATTCGATATACCTTATAGCCCTCTACCGAAGCCCAAATAATCGAAAAAATTGGTATTTTCCGCCTATATTTCAAACGCTTTTAAATACTTTAAAATGCTTTTTTTTTACTTATTCTTGTTTTAGTTTGGTCTAATAAAGATAATTGAATCATACAAAATGAGTTTTCTACATAATTCTCAAATTTCTAAGTGGGTAGATACATTACAATATTAACGGCTTTGATGGTACCTACGCGTAAGTAAAATACTTACGACTATAGACCTTTGTGTTATCTTTGTTCTAGTGATTTTCGATACTTTGTAACGAATTTTTAGCTGGAATATATTACATTTCCACGAAGTTAGTTTCTTAGTATTATTATTTTGGGATTGTGTCGTAATACTTACAATTAGTGACTTATAAAATGAGCGAGCGAAAACATCTCATAACACGAAGTGCTATGGACTGTTCTATATTTGGAGCACCTGTAGAAATTAATATAAATATGTTACCCACAATAGCAGACGTAATAAAGCATATATTTTTCATATGAGGCATGAGTTACTGCTAAAAAACTCAGGAAAACAGCCAGCAGTAAGTGAAATCTTCGCTATTGTACTCCGCGACATCGAGAAAATTCGGGTTTCACCTTCTATTCCAATTGTGAGTCCAAAACGTATTAAAGAGCTCATGAAAAAGTATAATGATGAATATTTGAAGCTTATCCGATATCCACAAAGCAAGAGATCTGAAAATTATACTCGAAAACTGGCAAGTTTTAAAGATACTGCTTTGTCTCGACTTTTTGATATAGCATCATGTAAATGTCAAATAATAACATCGTGCTCCTGCATTAAAAACGATAAAATTCCTGTAATTGTACGAATATTTTTATTAGATCAAAGAACTGAAAGAAAAATGATGATTTCAAGAATAGATCACAATGAAACAAAAAAATAATAATTCAAAAGATTGAGAGACACCGAAAGTGCAAAAAAAGAAATTTAAACTATAATGAACCACAACCAGGACCAAGTCATTGTTCTTTTGAAAGAAGAAACAAAGTTGCAGAACCTGTAATGAATTCACCAGTGGACCTAAGTATTTCAGATCACGAATGTAATGATAAAACATCATCAAAGAGCGAAAAATCTTACAATACTTTAAAACTACCAAAATTTGCAAAAACTTGTGATCGATATGGAGTTTCTGATAGACCTGGAGCAGCTCTTATGTCAGCAGTTTTACAAGATTTAGGACTAGTATCAAGGGAAGAAAATAACTGAGTAGTGGACAAAAATAAACTACGTAGAGCTCGTAATAAGGAACGCCAAAGCCTACAAGAGAACAGCTCTAAGAACCTTGTTGAAGGTATCTATTTTGATGGTAGGAAAGCCAAAACTCTACTCATTGAACATTTGCAACAGAGGCTTCTATTACTGTTGCTGATGAAAAAGCTCGAGATGGAATGATTCGAACAAAATTGCAATCCAGATCAATAATACCTTCATTTGACTGTAAGTCTGATTACAAGTGTAAAAAATAGATAAAATAAGTATTGACATTAGTTTTGTTTTTTCTTTAATATTGCAATATGTTTCATTTTTGTTCGTTAAAGACAATTGAAGATCTTAATAAATGATTTCTCCTTTAAAGTCAATTTCTTTTAAGTAAATAACCGTATTTTAATAGGAACAACTTTTTTTATATATGAATTTTTTTTAACTTCAGTAGAGGGCTGAAAAGTATATAAAATGAGAAAAATAAAAACATTGTCTAATAGCTTATATTTTTACGCAACTTTTGAGACCCCCCCACTTAAAATCGAACAATATTTAAAAAAAACGCCCGAAATCGACCCACCCTAATGGTCAGTGCTCCATTACCTGTCTCCTATCTAAAGGTAGTAATTATATCTAAATGAAACAGGATTTTTATACGGCGAGGGAAAACATCGTGAGGAAACCTGCATATTCAGGTAACGTGAAACCATAATCCAACATGAGATCAGACGGGAGTCCCTTTGTGTAAAAAACTGACTCATCCAGTCCAGGATCCATGATCAAGGTCGAACTCCGGGCTCCTCTTCGAGGTGGTGAGGATGTTACCATGACTAACGACAGGACGAAAAAAAAGAAAGAGGCTATTTTTTAATTTTTTGTGAACAATTGACGTAAAATTTTTATGAATAGGTTAGTTTGTTTAACCAGTGAGAGCAAAATTAAACCAAATACAAAAGGGAAAGTAAAATACATTTTTTAAAAATCAAGTGCATTTCAAAATCTGAATAAAAAAGGCTTAGTTGAATTTATATTCGAAACACTATATACATTTTATACACGAATATTTTTAAAATATTGACGAACCGGGCCGACGCGTGACGCGGTTCAATTTTATTTTTTTGTAAAAGCAACAGTGAGATTACAATATTTTCACGGGATTACTTTTGGTCAGTGAAATAAAAATGGGTTTATTTTTGTTGTTCTACTAAAAATAGTTGATTAGTTAGATAGGCAGATTGCTCATTAGACGTTTCGCTCATTAGTTGTTACTATTAGAAAACATGTATGAATGTGTAAAGAGATGTTAATTAAATTCAGATATTAATATTATTACTTTTAGTATTTCTTACTTTAAATTATAAACGTACCAACAGTTATTAGTTCTCTCTCGGCGGAAGAAATTTGTCAGGATAACTAAATTAGTTAGCCGCTTTCCCCATACAAGGTCCTTCTAACTAGTAGTATAATCAAGTTACGATGTCACTACAAACCTATGGTTTTAACAGTCGACTAGGTTTGACCCGGTTAAACATATCTAAGGACGGCTACAATATGCTTGGTATAACTTTTTTGGTTGGCCTTTGCCTTGCTTTTGATTCTCCTAAGTTGGAAACCCTGGGTCTACGAGTACCATAAGACCATGACATGTAGGTACAGAAGTTTAAAAAAGTCGATAAGATGTCGGCAACTCTGCCAACCATATTCGCCTAAACTTGATACCAAATGAAAAAATGAAGATTTCAAAGTTTTGAACCTTAACCGGTAAAACAATGTTCATACTCGTACTAAAAACATACAGAGTGTATTACGATGTCGCATATTTGATTTCTATCTTGTTTGAAATTTATCAAAAACAAGCAAAGCTTTTGTTAATTAATTAAAGCAGTGAAAAGCAGAAAGACAAAATGCAGACACCTTCAAATAAAATGAGAGTAAAAGAGCCGATAATTCTACGACGGATGCCCCAATGACTTTGCAGAATCCATTCTGCTGACGCCGTCAAATTAGACTGGGAGATATTTATTTTAATTAAATACCTCCGTTATAAATGTCTTCAGTTTATTCGGAAAATCATGGTAGGTAAGTAAATAATTATTTTTCTTCAAGCCCTGTAAAAGCTTATTTTTAAAATTTTACATTTTTAACAAATTATAATTTCACACAGTTTTCTTATTATTGTGATTTTTTTTCTCAATTATAATTTATTCAAACCAAAACCGAATTTAATTTGCAATGCATGCTTTAACATAATTACTTAGCGGGTTGTGTTCAAATTAATCGGTATCGCTTTTTTTTTAAGTTTTATTTTTCATACACAAATCACAAAAATAAATTGAATAACGTAATAAAATTTTTTATAAAGCTGCTTCCTGTCCAAGTGAAAATAAACAAAAAATGTATAGTATCCTTCGAATAGTGGAGGCAAAGCTGACTTAATCCCAGACGCCACAGCTCTTCTTAAAAATAAACTATCTACTCGTACATCTGCATTCCGATAGATACTGCACTTTACAAATTAAATTCAATTTGTATATATTTTCCTGGTAATAAACCAGGTCTTGGTTTAATCTTGGTCTTCCTGTACTATGGATATTATATGAAGTACAGTATGTGCATTTGCATATTTTCTGCTAGAACTTGTAGCAACGGTATTTCAAAAAACAATATGTGCCATTAATAACGTCACATAAGTTATTAGAAATCTCCAAAAAATGTTTGTGACGCCTTCATATGTTTATTTTCAGAGATGTAGATCTGGACTCAGTAGTTTCGAATGGACAACGTGATAGCAGCGATTGGCACGAGAAAAATGACTCATGTCATGATAAAAGTTCTCATTATTATTCGCCTTCTGCTTGACCAAAGGTACATAATTGTTGCATTTTGAGTGGAGCAACAAAACATTTTCACCTAAAATCATCAGTAGTCAGGTTATTAAACCTCAATGCTGACAAACCTCAGTGATGGTGGTTTGTTTTTAATAAAATTAATTCTTTTCAACAAATAAACCTAAAACTAGCGAAAATATTTTCAATACGAACTCAACAAGATTTTCCTGAAGCGCCGTTTAAAAACTCTCAACAAAAGAGCATCAACGGCATTCATGAGGCTTTGCTCACTCATTGCAAATGAGAGCGGGTAATCGCAAAACAACATCGTCATCACAAAAGATTAGACAGTAGACAAATGGAACACTACACGTAGTAGCCATTGTTCTAAAAACACGAGACATGTTCATTTTTCTTTTTTTCCTCTTTTTATTGCTCCATTTGCACTGGAGACAGGCTTGCTGCGTCCCTATTGGGTATAATTAGGGTCGACCACACAGCTAATTGAATAAAAACATTGCATAATTAACGAAGGGATGAGGGTCTGTCGAGCTGAGGTATGTCAGGTTCATTTGCATTTTCCATTGATGTGTTTTTTAGATCATACATGGTTAATAACACCTGAAAACCTTATTTTCATACAGAAATAACTTGGGCTTTAGGTTTTTTTTTCAATATAAAGTTCCTTTAATTATTCTCTTGGTATTCTATTTGCGTTTCCCCGGGGCAGGAGTTTAGAGTTTTGGCTATAATTATCTATCAAGTGTTATGCATGCTATATGTATTATGTGGATGTTTTATTTCGATGTTACCAAATTTAACATGAAAAAAAAAAACTGTTAAAATTTTATTGGTCGAGGAAAACTGCTATACAGTATGCTTCATTCGCAATTAAACAACCGCTGAAGTCCGTTTTATGAACTAATAAAATACGTGTTGTTTAAACTTCCAGCGTTCAGGAGTCGCTCCTAATGAATTCAAACACTTTTGGACCCGGGCCGTTAGCGGAAAGTTGATGTGCTTAAACAAATGCCCGGCCAAAACAGGAACCGTAATCATACATTTAATGGTTTCCATAATGACCTCGTAAAGTAGTAACTGCCAAAAGCCCACCCATAAATACCAAAGTTCCTGTGGGGAATTTTCATTTTTGCAAAGTATAAATTTATCGGTGTTGATTTTAAAACGGGCAAAATAAAAATGTTTTCTTGAGACTTTGTCAGCGTGACCGGCATGTAATTGTTTCAATGCTGAATTTTCTTGAATTACCTTAAGTTTATTCAAAAAGCTTAAAGTTATTGCGGTGCAAAAAAGAAAATATTTAAATTGAAATACAAAATAAACAATGTTAAAAACAGGCTGATAAAAGTAGACGCCTTTTTCATCAAGTCAAAATAAATTCCCAGTAAAATGAGAAATCTGGTTGATTAGCAGGATTATAATGGATTTAAAATGAGCCAGGCAAAGGGCAATTTTACAGGATAAATGGATTAACGGCGGCTTGGTAAAGCTCGATTGTCTGAATCACAGCAGAGTACACCGCTAAATGCACAAACGTTGTTAACTGTCCGACCAATGTTCCTTCGTACTTATAGGTAGGATGGTTATTTAGGATGCCTATCCATGGATGGGTAGAAAAATAAGCTTCGTTTACTGATTTCGTTTGTCAACACAGAGGAAAAAAACAACTTTTTGAACACGCAAACGGGTGTGATTAAGAACATAGTAGGTGGTACATCTACTGACATATCTCCGGTCTTTAATTATCCTAACACTTGAAGACTGACTTTGTCGTTAACACTAAGCACCGCTTTTATGAGCAAAAATGAAGACACTAAAAGATGAACTCAGATTTTACGTCTTAAGAATTGACATAGCTTTCAGCGACAAGATTATGCCGCGACTGACATGCGCTCCAATCACTCGTACCCACAAAAATCACCCAGCCTCACATAGTCTAACTCGTTACAATTAAAAGGAGAATCCTTCAAGTCTGCGACGACCTGCGACGTGAAGAGACTCTTTGTGAGACGAAGCGTGGTCTATCTTGTTTGCACCGAGCACACCCTACACTCTAACACGCCACAATTAGCTTAGTCCACAATATGCATTCGTGTGAACGAAAGATTTTGAATATGTGCATATTGTTTTATTTGAAACATTTGCAAAAGTCTGAAATTTTGTAGGTTTATTGTTTGTTGGTTTGTTGCGCTTGGTGATTTAAGGCTTATGTATTTTCGTTTAAGTATTATGGGAACAAATTATGTACATACCTAATATAGAAGGTAAGGTCGTATAGGCAGAAACTACATCTTTTCACTTGCCGCGTTCTATGCATTCTAACAAACTTACTTTACATTTATTAGTGTAGCCTGGATATGGATAATAATTATCATCAAAAATATTGTATCAGATTGTCTGATTAGTGGCTGACATTATCCACACTATATTTTTTTTTTATAAAATCTTCAAAGACATGGAATTACCGATATAAATTATAAAAACAAGGGACCCTGCACTGCGCCCCGGGTCGCTCTGTTGTCAGCAGATTTTGAAATCAAAAGAAAAATAATGAGATCGATTTAAACTCAGTACACATCAAAGGTGGTCTTTAGTCGCCCTTCGATAAACACATTTTGAAAATTCATTTGACCATTTTGTCCTTGGTCTCTCTTTTATTCTGAGGGTATTGGACTGTAAAAATCTTAATTGTGACTGATATAGTTATGTTGGTTTTTGGAAATAAAAATAATGAAAAGGTTATTTTATAAAAATTACTTTTTCTAATTGGCCGGTTAAAAAAAAGTAGTATTTTTGAGTTAGCATCTTATAACACAAGTATCGAACTTATTTTGAGCCTAGCTCAAACTGTGTTATTTGTTCTGTTTTTTTTTAATATATAATGAAAAAAGATATATATAGAATCAAATAACAAATCCATTATATTGGTTTTCGTAGAGTGCAGGAAATGTAAAGTAAATAAAATGTTATTCTTTTAGTTCTGGCTACATCGTATTTTAAAACACGAAACCGTGAAAAGTATTATGTGATAAATTTAGAATGAAATCCGAACTTTTGTTACTTTTAAATTACTCGTATAAGCTTTTAGATTCCAATCAGTGTTATCTGAAAAAGGACAAAAGAATTTAAATTTTACTTTTGTGTTTCTATAAATTTTTGAACTTTTATTCACTAATACTCGTCTCAGTCGCGGTAAAACAAAACAGCAAGTACCTAGCTATAATTCAGTGAAAAATGACTCACCTAACATAGACAAACAGATCAGATTTCCACAGATCCGTAGCTATATTCTGTGTTTAATTACTTTAGTCCATTGAAATTATTTAAAAAAAATCGTTAAAATCGAACGATGTTTGTGATGTAAAACTACTTTAAGTTTCTTTTTTCTATCTCAAATCGACACCATTGATAATGAAAATCATACCTCTGATAGACTGAGTGGGTTTCGCTTATCTTCATTTGTTTTAACTATATTTTTAACTTAAAGATGTTTCGCTTTGAATTTCTTTATAATTACATACCTAAATAAAAAAATATATACGTAATAAATTTCACCAAATGTAGTAAGCTTCAAAGTGAATTCGAGATTTTTGTTCTGAGATACTAATTAAACGATCTCTTATGATAAATAACTATATGTATGAACATTCAAGGAAGGATGGAAGATGTATGCAGAAAGTATGTATGAAGGAAGTATGCAGAGATCGTGGCAAGTGGAAAGAGGTAATCTCTGCCTACCCCTCCGGGAAAGAGGCGTGATTTTATGTATGTATGTATGAACATTCAAGACCCAGACCAATCAGAAAAAAGTTCATTTCATCACCATGCCACGGCCGGGCTTCGAACCCTACGTACTGTGTGACAGTCAAACAGACTATCGCTATGCCGAGGCCGATTGAAATGATATCACCCTTCTCTTATTTTCGCAAAAATATCTAACACTCAATATTCTGAACGTAGTAGAGTGAAGAGCAATCTACAATCACTTCCTGACCATCGGACGGTTAGAAGCGATTTTCCTCAATAAAAAGGGCCCGGCAAATCAGAACAAGTCGTTTTTGAAGTCATCGCAATAAGAGCGAGCAGTTAACAGACACGAGGGCGGGATAGCCCATTAACAGTATACGCAAACTTTGCGAGAACTCATGTATCCGAATGTGTGTTTTCAACACATTTAGGTACGTGGCAACACAGCTTTTTTGCAAATTAATGTTATGTTCGCAGTATGCTGTGCTGGGTTACATTATGTGCTATTAGCACGATTTTAAGCCGATAGGGTTTCTGTATTTTTTTTTTGATGTGTTTGTATTAATTCAGTTATAACATATCACTTTAGGCATGTATTCAATTAAGAGAATACAAACACTATATGTATAACAATTGAAATAAAACATTGCCATAATTAAAAAAAAATAGCTGAAGAAGTATCATTTCAAACTATAGTTGATGCCAACGACTTCGTTCTCATGGCAAAAAGATTAATGATAAGTTGGCTTTTAAATATTTACAATGCAATATTTCTTCATCTGGATCTTGGACTTTTATACTACCTTAGCTGTTCTCCATGAAGTGTTCCAGTTTTTGTAATCATTTGTAGCCGTTTGTATACCTATGTTTCCCAGGCGTAATACCCAGTTATATAACAAAAAAAAGTGACACACGTGAGTATGTGCCTTGTGGTTCCCATCACCAATACAAAAGAGAATAGGACCACTCCATCTCTTTCCCATGGATGTCGTTAAAGGCGACTAAGGGATAGGCCTACAAACTTGGGATTCTTTTTTAGGTGATAGGCTAGCAACCTGTCACTATTTGAATCTCAATTCTATCATTAAGCTAAACGTGGCCATTTAGTCTTTTCAAGACTGTCGGCTCTGTCTACCCCGCAAGAGATATAGACGTGACCATATGTTTGAATGTATGTATAACAAAAAAAATCATTTCAATCCATCCATAGTTCTAGAGATTTAGCGTGTGTATACAAACAGACTTATTTATTTTAATCTTCTACTGCATTTCAATCACAAATTTTTTTAGTATGAAAATATATTCAATGTACAAAAAATATTTTCTTTCTGTTTTAATATATACATCTATACTTATTAATGTTTAATGATGCAAAATAATAAGACTTTTTTGCATTGTACAAAAAAGTAACAAATATAAAATGTACATGAGCAAATGACAAAAACGATACAGTTCCTTATTATGTATGAAAAAAATTTGCAGTATTCTTATATGCATTAGAATATATCATATGCGACTCATAATATTTAGATAAAATAAGTGGGAATGAAATGTCTCCACATTTATCGTTTCTGGCACATTACATATTTTTGCTATTAAAGTGTCATTCCAACGGGAGCATTTGATTTTATTACACAGTAAACAGCAACATCAACATCGTTTTGAAGATGATGATGATCATACACAGATGTATAATTTTTGTCATTTTCAATAATTTTCTTGTAAGTCAAGAAAATTATTGAAAATGACAAAAATTATGATGTAGCGTAGGTATAAATGACAGTATTTTAAAATATTAAAAATGAAAAGAAATAAATAAATGAAAGTAAGTTAAATAAAACACATAAAATTGCCTCTTCCTTGGAAATATAAGAAGGGGCTAAATCTCTCCAGTTGCTACGATTCCTGCATAATTCTTTTTCCTCATCCACATTAATCAATGAATACAATGTCTTCGGTTTATGGTCGGGGGGTTAGACAGAGACTACATCTTCCTATTTGCCACGATCCCTGTAAACGTTTGTCCCTGTATACCTTCCTGAGACGCAATTGTTGATTATGTTTGATAATTGTTCTAAAAACATTGGGGTCAATTGTCTTTCTAAAAACATTAAATGAGTTCAAGAGACTGTGGTAAAACTATATGTTAAACTGACTTTGCGAACTATGCTCAACCCAGCTAAAGTTGGGGATACATTCCTACAGATCCTGGTTAGGTTTGTTGAGAAGTAATCAGCGGAAGCAAAACATTTTTAACTTTTAAAACCAGTGGTCTCAGTTTAAAAACAGATCAACAGCCCAACTTTAAATTAAAGTTTTTTCGTTATTTATTGAAAAGAGATATTATAAATATATATAAATAAATATATATATCCTGGACGAGCCCCCAAAAAAGTTGTGGGATCACTCAGTTAGATTTAGCAAAACAAATATTTTCTTTCAGTTTCTTTAATAGGTTTTTTCATCTTACAAACTTCAATGTCTAATAATCACTCTTAGACATTTTACATCATTTTACTCTTCTAAAATAAAAGTGGCCAGTGCTAACAATAACTAAAAATAACGAAACAACTTAAATGAAAAACGTTCACAACCAACAAAGACTTATTTATTTATTTCAAGAACATTTATTTCACGTTTAGCTGTAAAGCATACATATTATAATTTTAACAATCAAGTTAATTGAAAAATAGAATAAACATGTCAGTAATGATTCATTTATATAGATAGGTTATAAGTTTTGAGCAGATTTACTATATTCCATTATACTAAAAAATATATTACATACAAAATACAGAGCCAATCGTCTTGAAAGGATTGTAAGGTCACGTTTAGCTGTATGGCTTTATAAAGGAATTGAGATTCAAATAATTATAGGTTGCTAGCCCTTTGCCCACAACAGGAATCCCAAGTTTCTAAGCCTGAACCCTTAGTCACAGTCGTAGTTGTTCTCTTTTAAAGTCCTCCTATAAATATGAGTAGCGCAGATAATGAAAATAATAAAAATAATCATACCTATCTACCCAGTTGCGAATCAAATTTAATCATCTCATGCGAAACAAAACTTCGCCAAGGATAACGCACATTTACAACAAAGCTCCTTTTACAACTGAACAGTTTGAATGATTTCACCGAGAAAGTTCCACTGAGAACGCTCCCAACTCGACTCAATGACTCAGAAATCTGTTTTCCGTCACTGGACCAATAAACATAGGTTTACTCTACTTGTTTGCCTTATTAAAGCCTTTTTAAAAAAATACGATTATTGTGTAGGTAATTATAAGTGTAGAGGTGTCACTGAGGTGAGAGATTTTTCTAAGGAAAATTTTGCCAACTCTATTTACTAACACAATAATTTTTAACACCTGGGGGTCACAATGTCACCTGACCATAGTTGTTTGCTGAAACCTGTGTTAGATATTTACGTTCCGTTATAACAAATCCTTTCGTGTGTGTTTTTGTTTCATTTCCACGCAAAAAGTAATGAAAGGATTTTGAATAAATTAAGTACACGGGTAGTATGAATATGAACTTTGAATAATACTACTTACCTACTACTACTTTTTATCCTGAAATTTCTACGGGAACGAAGCCCCGAGTCGCACCTAGTACAACATATGATAACACAGCTTGAAACAAATAATCGCTTGAAAATGTGAAAAAAATAAATATGCGTATTAATGCCTTCTATCATCTATGCGTGATCCCGGTTGCACCCTTCACAGACGTGTTTGGGGACCCCGGGTCCGTCTTAAAAATGTTCTCTCTCCATTTGGTCCGGTTTTCGGCGTCTTGAGTATTAATGCGTATAACAAGTAAATGCTCGTATCTTATATAAAAAAGTATAGTGTTTATTCAATCAGAACAAATAGAAATAAACCTTTTGGAGAAATCTCTGGTTGGCTTGACAAGGCGTGTTTTTGACACACTATAACTTTTCTGTATTTCCGAGTTTATTTATATGTATTCGATGTGCGAAATAGGTCACGAGTGTGTGAATATTGACACACCCAAAACAGAAATGTAATAAATAACGAATAAAATATATCCCGAGGAAGCATTAATACGAATGTTAAAATTAATATTATTTTAAAGGTAAGAGTTTTGGACATATCGATAGCCTCAAAATATGGTTATTTTAAATACATAGTTCAACTTATCTCTTATAAGTAAATGTTTATTTGTGCCGTGTGATTCCAAGCATTTCAAGATAGGACCACTCAATCTCTATGCCACGGATGGAAGAGGGAATTAAGAGAATATATATGTTTTTCATCGATTGCAAGCTCCCCTGATAGTCTATTAGCGATAAGAAATCATAGTACTCGTATGTGCCAGCTGTTTTCTTCTCGTGCAAATTGTAAAAGTTAATCAAGGAGAAGACTAAAAATGTTTTATTTCATTTTGGCGATGGGCTAACAGCCTGTCACTATTTAAATCTCAATTTCATAGTTAAGCCCCGTAGCTGCAGCTACGGGGCTATATATACATGATTATATGTATGTATGTATATGTATATAAGTACTATTCTGTATGTACTATGGCTTTGACTTCACTTAACAGGAAACATCTGCAAATGTTGTAGGATAATTTATTATCAATACATTTGACTTAGGGTTTTGTTTGTGGTCACGCGGGGCCTCCCTTGGGAAATTACACTGCGATGGATAAGGTGGGCGGACTCTATATTAAGCGTTGAGATACCAGAATCTGTTGTATTAGTATATCCTGTTTTAACGTTATTTAAAACGAGGTATTTAAATTTATTTAAATAATGTCTTTTGATATCTTCTTACATAAAACAAGAGATTGTCTGGGAATCAATTAATATATTTAATAAATACATATAAGAGAAATATAGCATATTCATTATTTAGCATAAATATTGTATATATATTTTTAAAAAGTAAACCAAGTAACCAAAGTTGGTTGGTTCTAAAAATAGAATAGATTATAAATCTATTATATTATTATTAAGTAAAATCATGATTTTTGAACTTTGACTGCCAATAAAATAATGTCAAACCTTCTATAACAACTCATTTATAAACTAACTTCATTACACGAAATCACGAACGTATCAAATAAACGTAACAAGCGATCAAGTTAAAAAATAACATAGTTCGTAATATACAAAGACAATTATTTGAGTGAAAATAAAATCAGTATAAATGTTGTTATAGTTTGTGAAGAGAAAATAAATATGAATTTTCATTGGTTTTGTTGGTCACGCACAGCATTGGGCGTTCCTTTTTATTGCTGAAGAAAATTCTTGCTCCTTTTATGTTAACTGGGGCTTTATCGTGTTGCATGCCGACCCTAGCGGTGCGGTCATAAAAATGGCGATTGTCTAATGTTTTACAACAGTGAAAGTACTATTATGACACAACAGTGGATACTGGTTAGAAATGTGAAACCACAAATTTTGTAGAAGTTTTTTTTTTCTTTAGAAAGTTTGTTTAAGATTAACTAATTCTGTTATAGTGTACCAGATAGATATTATAGTTTTCAGATCAACTACTTTTTATTACTACGCTTTTATTAGCTTGGGTTGTATGAATGTATGTATGTATGTATGTATGTATGTATGTATGTAACGGAATCTTTGAGCTTAATTTTCACTGGTTTCTAAACGTCTAATCAACTTGGAACTTTGCACACGTATCAAGGACCGATGACAATGCAATATTTTGATAAGAGTTTCTCATTACCCTTTTTAGACTGCCAGGATTAATAAATTCATTTTTAGATCCTTCGTATGAGAGAGTAAGAGAGACAGAGATAGCACCAGTGCCAGTAATCTCCATACAAGAAACCAAGAAGTTCTGACGTATAAGGAGTCCAAAAAGAGATGTAATATATTTCCATATAATGTTACTATTAACCTGAGGCTTTTTTATTTCATCGCATCGCTCCATTTAGAATTACCATTAGAAACAATAGTAAAATTAGTAGAATATTTTAAAACAATAAAAAATATATAAGTAATAATACAAAAGTAATAAATGAAAATTGAACAACTAAATTTACAATAATACAAGAATAAAGTTACTACCTACAGAACTTTGCGATATATAATACGTATTTAACATATTAATGAAATTCTTGAATTAACATTAGGTATCTTTTGCCTATTTATAATAGCAACACTGTAATACTCGTTTGGAAAATGAGTGACAGTTTATTTATGTCAAATAAGTTTTGCAGTAAGTTTTGAATTCGATTCTAACACCTGTAAACTTTTTTTCTGTTTTTTTTTTTTTACCGGTGCCTGTGTATTTACCTATTTGCACTTTGTTTTGTGCTGATAACTTGTCGTTATTTGGAGTTTGGAATCTTCCGTTGAGTCGAGCTTTGTTCTTCCGGATATTCGTGTGATTTTATCATCTGAGATTGGACTCTGACTGTGTTCACTGTGTTGTGCAGATATTTTGAGATAGGACTCCTGTAAAAAGTACCTGATTATTTGAGATAGGACTCCCAAGTTTGTGTTTGTTTTTGTGAAAGACAGATTTTACAACAAAAGTGCCACGATGTCTTCAGATAAACATTGTTGCGTTCCTGGTTGTAAAGGCAGTGGAGGTATGTTTGAAATATTTTTGTTCCTATATCAATCTGCCTCTTAATCTTGTGGTTTGATTCCTGGCAAGGCCACAATCGAAATTTATTATGTTTGCTGGATAGTCAAAAATGTTATTAACAGTGATTTATCACTATAAAATTCTTTTCAACTGGGTTTAACAATCATCATACATACATGCATACATATAATCACGTCTATATCCCTTGCGGGGTAGACAGAGCCAACAGTCTTGTAAAGACTGATAGGCCACCTTCAGCTATTTGGCTTTAAGATAGAATTGAGATTCAAATAGTGACAAGTTGCTAACCCATCGCCTAAAAAAGAATCATGATGATGAGAATATTATGAGATTTAATCCAATCAGGCCACATATAACTTTAAGAAAGTTAGTTGTGAAAACCTCCGGCGATGGGCGCATGGTTGCGAAAGTCTTTTCTAGTAAGATAGTTATACTAGAAGTGTTAACTTCCAAAAAATAATTGTATAAAATAACTAAAAAACTACGCGTTTTATTGCTAATCGAACTAAAAAATAGAAAATAAATAATAGTTTAAAAAAAACTAAAAAACTACGCTTTATTGCTAATCAAACTAAAAAATAGAAAATAAAAATTAATGACAAAGGAATTATAAAACAGTAGTAGCAAGTCGAACAATCAGTTATAGTCAATTACCTCCAATTAAAATTATAACAAAATTAAATTTTATAAATTTAAATTTATAAACAAAACAATTTAAATCAGAGTAAAAAGCGTGGGGTGCATTTTACTTCATTTTCATAACTCTCTTGTCATAAATATATGCTAATAGAATGATTTTAATATTTACTACATCAGGCACCCCACGCTTTTTACTCAGATTTAAATTGTTTTGTTTATAAATTTAATTTTGTTATAATTTTAATCGGAGGTAATTGACTATAACTGATTGTTCGACTTGCTACTACTGTTTTATAATTCCTTTGTCATTAATTTTTATTTTCTATTTTTTAGTTTGATTAGCAATAAAGCGTAGTTTTTTAGTTTTTTTAATTTAGTGTGTTTTCGAAGCACGGATTCAGTTAATCTAGGCGCAGTGACAAATTTTATGAATTACATTGTAAATGAAAAGGTAATCTTTGTAAACATTTGTAAATTGATCGATTTTGACGAACTTACCTGGTTTAATTTTTGATATACCCCAATCTGGTGACATATTTTTTTACCAATCACTTATAAATACAACGACTGTTTTTAGTTTTTTATTGTAGTTCAATAATCAAATAAAGAGTTAGGTGGCTATTTGAAAACCAAACTAAATGTCTAGTAAATCATTGACCTTTGAAACGGACCAACATTTTAATTGTGATTTAATCACTGCAATAATTATTTTAATGGCCCTACACTTACAATTACTCTTGGTGGGAAGGCCAGTACATATTTATTTGTCAGCGAAATCGCGCTCGCCCATTAGGGCTTGGAAAAGTAAGCACGCAATAAGGACTTTTTGGTAGTTGCCTACTCTTTGTCCGTTTTTATAAGGTTCGCTCTTAAGAAAATTTTCTGATTTTCTAATCAGGCCATTTTTAATAGGACAATTTTAATAGGCCATGTTAGAAAGTTTGGATTGACATTGTGGTAAATTTTATAAAAACCTGTCCTTGACTTTATTCGTCATAAACAAAAGATTTTATTTTAATGCCTCTTTTTATTACATAAGTATAAAATAGCTGTCATAGTATAATAATGAATTGAAGTTGATTTTTGGTTATACATACATACGTATGGTCACGTCTATATCCCTTGCGGGGTAGACAGAGCCAACAGTCTTGAAAAGACCGAATGGCCACGTTCAGCTATTTGGCTTAATGATAGAATAGAATTTTTTGGTTATAATAACACATATAATAGTATGTTCTTGAAGATCTCGGTAGATTTTATGAATATCGCCAAAATTAAAGAAGGTAAGTATAGGTAATAATAATTCGCACCTCCGGTGCGACACTGTCACTTGTGCAAAAATTGCAAAAATGAGTTACATATGTAATAACTCTCCTAATGCTTCCCTTAACTTGGTGCGATAACGTTACTTTTGTAGTACACATAGTTACCGCAGTATAAGCTATTCATCTTGTAAAAATCTTCAAATATGACAATGTTATGGGATGTTAAAGTTTTAAATGCTTCTCTTTTAAATTGTGTTTTTGCATAAGTGACAGTGTCGCACCGGGGGTGCGTATATTGACATAATATAGAATTCAAAAGAAGCAAATATTATCATTTCAAAAAATGATTACTAAAATTATGAATCAAAATATCATTAAAATCATTTCAAATTGAAATATTCTAATTCTACTTACCGTTTTAGTTTCAAGAAAGAAAATGTACGAGTAGAGATGGAATGTTTCAATTTAAAATGTTTTTTATTTTGTTTTGCAAATATTTAACTTATTAAACTTCAATGTATCTATGTTTCATGTAGTGTTTCAAACATTTCTTAAGTAAACAATTATAGATAAGCATAGTTTAACTTAAAACCCAAATGCTGCTAAAATAGTTCCGATTATATTTCTAATGTTATTATCAAATCCGTAATTTCTTCTTGTAATTTAGATCTCGAAGCTCACGCCTGTAAGTACGTTGTATACATTATAAATTTGTTGTTTTACCGCATAATTCCCACCACAAATTGCAGGTACGTGCATAAACTTCGTTTTCAGGTAAAAGTTTACTAAAATCTTACTTTATCACGTAAAACAGCCGTAAAGTGGAGTGAAGCGGCCGTTGTTACAATTAGCAAGTGCAAAGATAATTAAGTTTCCTGTTACATTAAAAGCTCTATTACAATGGAAGAAAACAAGCTAGGAATACAAATTAACGTAATTTTGTTACGTTATTGTGTGAGAAAATTGCTTCTCTGGTAATTTTGTCATATTTCTTGTTTTATTAATTAAATTTGTTGTGTTAAAGCTAATAACGAAAAGCAGAGTGTTGTAAGCTCCCATGCCAGTTTGCTAACGAAGAAAAAAAATGAATATGCGGATTGCTTCGCATTTCGCGCAGATTGTAAGAGTCACTCAAGGATATAAAAATATAAACTTATAGCTTACAAACTTTGACTTCGTCTTTTAGACTTTTTTTTAAAAGTCATATCCAACATTCACTTTAAGCTGATGAGTTGATGTTATTTAAAATTTTGTATTTGTAGTTAATTTTTAATTCAAATTTCGCTTACGGATCACAGTAATTGCTGATTAAGGGATTTCCGCAAAGTTAAAAAATATCGATATAAACCGAAGCATTGTGAAGGAAAATCTACAGTAAGTAGCAATCTCGACCTCTTCCATTACATGTGTCGCAGTACACTGAATATCGGCTCCATAATACTTTAGACACAATATGGATGGATAACAATAATAGTTCTTTATTGTGGCGGCAGGTATCCCCTGGGAAATTTACGATAGATTGCCACGTCAAAAACTTGATCACATATTGTACTCGTACTTTCAATCATTACTTGCCCCAAAGTAGAAACGTGGGCTAAAATAAGATACTATGATATTAATAGACGTAGGAAAAGTCAAGCAAGAAAATTTAATAAGTTTGTATTGCGATATAAACTTTTCTATCAAATAATTTGGAAGAGTTATAAAAGATTAAACTTCAGCTAAGTTATATTTGCAAAGAAGGTGTTTATAAGCAAATAAAAAGTGTTTATTTATTTCAATTCACAATTGGAAGTTTTTCCATAGTACGAATCAAGTTATTTACAAAGCCAGTTCTAAAACTATAATCAAATTATAGAACTGCAAAGGTTGCGGACGTCAGATGGGAGTCGCTTCATGCTCAAACCAGATTTAGCTAATCCAGGATCATGGTCAAAGGTACACCTCGGATTCCTCTCCAGAGAGATGAGGATGTAACTAGTAATAATACCGGGAGGTAGAAGTTTCAGAAAGATATAATGCATCATCGGGTAAAAATACTCCAAACTATAAAATTAGCTTTGTCTCGTCAATGTCTCGACAGCGGTGTATGCTTACCAATGAAATATTCAATGAAGGTTGATAGTAAAAGGGATAACTGCTTCATAAAAATGCGGTTGAGCTGTAATTGGGTTATGATCGCGCTGAGGCCAGGGCCGGCTCGAGGGACAACCCTTTATTACTCTTGATATATTTTCCTTTTGTACGTGGACTGTATATTTAAGAAATGCTAGCAAACAGAAAACTAGTTGCGATAAATAAACGATTTCTGTGATTTGGTAGCAAAAGGTGATTTGATATAATGTCTTCAATTAATGACTGTATAAAAATCCCTATTAAGAAGGATTTTGTAGTGTGATAGTGAGCATTAGAACAAGCACGCTTTTAAAATGGACATTGTAGTTTCTCTGTCTGTGGTGCATTTTATTTAACTTTTTGTTTCTATTCTTACTTTTAACATTTTTGTTGGTAGGTCTTCCGTAATATAAATACACAAAAAATTAATACCACCTTAGCCGTTTGACCACCGACGATGCCATACAAAGCTTCCAGGTATTGTGCTACAATGTAAATCTATAAGCAATAAACGGTATATAATTACTAACTACGATTACAAAATTACATATAATACTAAACAACTTGCAGCCAGGAACAGTCTTTCGTGTATTTTTTATCGATTTTTAGGGTTGCGTTAAAAGCGCTCATTTGGTTTTATTGTATAAAATGGATGGAAGTATAATTTGCATTGAGTTGGTGGTCACGCACGCCGTGGGTGTTTCCTTTTTATTATTATACGGATCTTACGCATTTGCCCTAACTTATATCGCCACCCTGCTTTCACCCTACCTGTGTAAATAGATACAAGTTGAAAGGAAATAGATCAAACTGTTTTGGCGAAGAGTAACGTATCAGTTATTTGATATAAATAACTTGTTTCTTTCTTTAGATATGTTTAACTGCTATTCTGATGATCAAAAATCAATAAAAAATAAAATGTATGTCGAAAAGATTACTTGAGTTTTTGAACTCAAACGTAACAATAAAAAAATTACGATTCCTATGTTTTTACTAATTCTGCTATAAGATTTCAAGCAATATTAAATAAATATATACGTGACAAATAACATGCATTGAGTTTGCCTCGAAGTAAGTTCGATTTTTTTATAAAAATACTTATATGAATAAACATCCAAGACTCAGGTCAATCAGAAAAAGTTCATTTGTCATCAAGGCCGGGAATCGAACCCGGGACCTCCGGTGTCACAGAAAAGCGCACTACTGCTGCACCACACGCGTCTGTATATTATTATGGTAAAAAGGAGATTGTAAGATAGATAAATCTTGTTATGTACACAATATTCAAAAAGGTTTCGAAAGTGGTTGTGTGATACCTTGTATCCTTTTTTGAACATTAATCTTAGTAAATCAATTTCAAAGAGGGCTAAAACCAATCCAACTTTATAAGACTATGTAGCAATCTACATAAAAGAATACTTAGGTGGGCTAGGTAATCACATAACGGCCTTTTGTTTAAAGAGTACATATGTGATCTTTTTAAAATTAAATCAAATTATTTAACTTTCTAATATTGTGTAAAGATCAAATATGAAAGTATGGACGTTCTTCTATTTTATCATCAGCTTTCACATCTATTGATAGCTTTCTCTTCATTGACAAAATAAACTAAATATTCACAATACATTGACGTAATATCTATACATTCATCTCGATAAATAATAAGTTGCTGAAATAGATTGAATGATTTACTTCGTTACTAATAAGAATCGAAAAGTACATCAGTCTCTGATTACTCAAACTAAGGATGCCGCAAATAATAAAATCAATCTTTCTTCATAGGCAATAATAGATAATATCTCTGTATTAGCAGCTTATTACGGAGGGTCAGAGTAGGGTAACCACATATACATGAAATATAAAACTACAATTTTTTTAAATATTTCTTTATTTTAACACCACTCTATCTCATGTTTCTTAAACTAGCCATCATGATCTATAGCTAAAGTCTCTCTCTTTCTTAGACTGATGATATGATAGGTGTTATGCTTGGGAAACCGCGGCTCCAATGATGTTGTGTCGGAGGTTGTATGTATGCATCAAATCCGTGAAATCTTTGCTTGCACGATTTAGACTCTTCGCTGTTATTGTCGGATTGCGTCGCGTGATTGGCTGTTGTGACTTGTGGCGTAGAGATGTCGCAACAATATCACAGCTCGTTCTGGTAATACTCTGTGCATTTTCATAACTGATTATACTCGTAGATATAGAAGATAATATGGCTTGGAATCAGGCAGCCGCCGCTCTAGTCGTATCATTTAAACTTGGTATGTGTAACAATAAGATCTCAGAGATTCAACTGATATTAGTTTTTAAAGAATCCGATGAAAATTAGTTTTAATTAAAACAAACTATTACTTTTTGTAACAATTAGGTATACTATCTGGTAACCCTAGTCAAAGTGGAATAGATATCTCGATAGCTGTAGGAAAAACTTGGGAGTATCGGAAAAAGAAGCCTCATTAGGGTTAGGAAAAAATATGTGCGCAACGGAAACGGCTGTCCGAGATACAAGTTTTGTTTGTGAATTAAAAATTGTTACAAAAGTTTGATATTCAAACATACGTACCGGTGATGAATAAAGTTTTTAGATGCATTTTTATTTTTGATCATGTGGATTTTATTTGGTTTAATTTTTGAATCCACCTCATTCTATTGTTTTTTTTTCTAATTTATAATAATATTTTTGTTTTTCGTGATGATGATAACCTTTCAGTTTGTCATAAAACAGTTGAACTCCAAACAAGGTCTCGCAGATTCAAAAACATTAATGATCAAGCTGGGGATCGAATTCAAACGCGTCTCTTAACAATACAGACTGTTAAATTCTGTGTTCGCGAAAAAATTTAATAATTTTAAAAATTAAAGTTTTATCTTTTTACTCCCAATAACAGAGTTAATTTCGTTTTTTAGTTACTCTTTTTGACACAAAGAATTACTCGTATTACGAAAAAAGATTTATTTAGTGTTGACAAAGCAAAGCTGGTATAAGCTGATTACTTGTTCACTGACCTTTCACCGAAGACGAAATCTGATCCCGGGGCAAAAATTAATAATGTAATTACGCAGTCAATAACTCGAATTAACATAATAAGAAAAAGGTAAATAATGGAAAAAATTTAATGCTCCGAGATATTTTCTGAGAATTTTGAAATGAATTTTTGTCGATAGTGCCACGGAGTAGCTCCATTATTTTTGCTGAATTCGCTTCAAAGTGAAGAAAAAAATTGCCTGTGTTTGAATTTTCTGGAATTTATGTCGCATTTACACTGAAATAAAAATAAACTTTTAGGTAAAATATGTTATATATTGAAATTTTGCGAAATTGTTAAAAAGCAATGCATTGTATGTTGAGTAACTACTTGCAAATTATATAGGTATAACATTATTTAGGGTTGCAAAGCCACTAATGATTATTTTAAAATTACAGCGTTACTTTATCTATAGAACGGTTACCTGAAACAATTTTTACCACAGAAAATGTGTAACTATATAAACCTCATACTTTACCATCCTTTGAACAGCTACAAGTGTTCCTCAGAATTATTCAATTTATAAGGGAAGTAGGTATTTGAAGAAATCCTTGTCTCAGGTGCAAACTCGACTTACCAACTCAAACTTATATCGTCAAATGTATCATATAACATTCAGATGTTCAGAATTCAACACCAGAATTATTCAGATATCCTCGTTAGTTTCAAATGTGCGGCGAAGTGAAGTGAGACTCCAGTGAATTCATTATCGCGGTCGACCAGACGTTAAGGTCGGTCCACACTAGGCGTTGTCCGCATGACACATGTCGAAAAATTTTGTGTTTTTATTTTAATCTTAGTTAAATGTGGAAAATAAAATAATTTGTTAGTTTTGCAAAAGGTTGCCGGAAAGAAAAATAAGAGTATATCGTATCATGCAAAGGCAACTAAGGAAAAAAACAATTGACCGGAGCGGAACAGGGTAGAGCCTTTGCGTTGTCTAGCTCAAAATAGAACAAGCTACCATGTGTAACGATCGAGGTTACATACTGGATCCCGGGATTTGAAGCAACACCGATAGTAATAATGACTGTAGAATCATTAGAACTTCAATGGTACTGGACTGGTGTGTGTATTCAAACGTTTTCTCAACGCTCGCGCAGTATTGAAATTGCGTAAACCGCAGAGACACCAGTTTCGCTGCGCAGTTTCAAAAGACGCTGTGTGCTTCGACCTTTAGTGCGTGTTCTAACTCTTTGAAATAATGGTCCCGTTGGAGTACCATGTGTACTTAAAACAATGAAGGGTATTCCCTCAAGGGTGATTAACGAACGTGATTCTGAATTTAACATAACGTTCTTAGGTAGCTGTGTGTCTTTTTAATTGAAAATAATAAAGCTAAAATAATAATAATAAAGCATTTCAGTCTTTGAACACTGTCGCCTATGTCTACTCCGTATGGGGTAATAATTTGATTATATGTGTATAGTACAATATATACCTCGGGTAGAATTCGCAGTAATTTATCATTTTTTTATTAAAATGTGTATAATTGCGACAGAAAAATATATATGGGTCCCAGTCAAGTTTGATAAAATTAAAAACGCGGTGATAAATCGTCACCCTCGCTACAGTGGTATTGTTATGATTTAAATACGAGGTGCTGATTTTATTTAATACTAGAGGCCGCCCGCGACTTCGTCCGCATGGAAACCCTATCAATCCCGCGGGAACTCTGGGATAAAAAGTAGCCTATGTGTTATTCTGGGTCTTAGCTACCTACATACCAAATTTCATGGTAATCGGTTCAGTAGTTTTTGCGTGAAAGAGTAACAAACATCCATACATCCATACAAACTTTCGCCTTTATAATAGTAGTAGGATGTTTGTTACATTTCAAGTTTTAGAAAAATATGTATTATCCATTGGAGCAGACTTTTGTACATTACAGGTATATTGCTCAAATAAAAAAGACGTTTCACTAAAAAATCTTGGAAATATCCGCAACTTAAACTTAAAAAATAATTATTTTTTTTACTTACTTTCCATTAGAATTTCTTTTTTGTATTTGTAGTAGGAAATATTAATGTATATTAATTGCTTGCTCTGTCGGCCACAATTTTCTGTTCTTTGATCAAAATAATTTAGATAAATTATTATTTCATTAATAGTCACGTCTTTTTTTTTGAAAACAAAATACAGATTATAAAGTATCTATTACTAAAAAAGAAAAAGTGTGTACTGTGGGGGGAACATCACTAAGCAAATTTCGCGGAAATTCCAGCCAGTATTAAAAAGAGCAGAAAAATCCTTCATGCAATTAAACTCGGCAGATAAACTTGTTACGTTTTTCACGGGGCATTAAAAATTCCTGACGACTTGTGTAACGACGTGACGCTTATATTTAAAAAAAGAACTTTTATAAAACATCGTAATTTTCAAATAAACACGACGAAGTTATTTTTATGTTCAAATTAGTAATTAAAAACAGAATAATATAGGTTATTAATCAGATTTATATTAATTCTATAATTTCACAACGTTTTGCTTTAACTATATCTTTCTTTTTCTATATTTCACTAGTATAAATATTAAAATTATATTAATAAGTAAAGCAGGCAGCGTGAGCGGTAAAAATTTTCAAAGTTATAGCGCAAAGACGGAAATGGAATACTTAGAGTGATAAGATAAAACACCACGTCAAGGAAATGTAAAAATAAGGATATTCCTTACATTTTTATAATTGTACAAGACAACGCGATTAATGATGAAAGAATAATGATAAATTATGTTAGTGGGTTCGATTTAAAAATTATGTATTTTAAAAATTAAAAGAATATAGTTGCCTTACATCGACTCTTCAGTTCGATCATCGCAATAGCGAGACTTTTTTCTTTAAAAGGAATCTGACCTGCATAATTAACATTTAAAACATAGCGGTTTGGGCTAGATACCAGTCATTCAGTTTCTTCTATAGTAAATAGAAGAACCTGACTTGTTTTTGCCTGAACATGACTTTCTTGGAAGTAAATTTTTGAGTTAGTTATTTTTTAAACAACGACTGTATCATCATAGTAATCATAGTTATATTTTTATTGCCAAATTTTGATTAAAATTGCAAATTATTTGACGTCAGCCATTGTTGTGAAACCAAAAGATATAAAAATTATTAAGTGATATTGAAATGTCCTATAATAATTAATGAAGATTTTGAATTGATTTATCGTGAGTTAATAATATCTTACCTTTTCCCTTTTACCGAAAAGAAAGAAAAAAGTACGTTTTTACCGTATCTAATGGCACGACTTTGTACTTCCATTTTTAAAACTGACATTTTTTTCGCAAATTTTAAGTTAATTACGCTACATCGTTAAAGCGAAGGAACGTATAAGTATTCAACCAATGCGGCTTATGTAGCTTTTACTGGCCAAGCACTAACATGGGGAATAATTTGCATAAAGTATTTCTCCGGTTTATGGTTTCGCTCACGGCACCCTGTAATGACTGAGGTGGCATTTCGCGACACCTTCACCACTGTAATTAGGGGAGGGAAAAACGGTATAAAAGCTTTCAGAATATTATGCCTCTAAGTACCCTGTCAAACTGCCGATTTTATGATTAAAGAAACGTAAGATTTTCTCTGCATAATAGTTTGTGAAAATAATCCGTTCCAAAACAGATTACATAAGTACTACCTACTAAGTACCTATCAATATTGTTGTTTTATCACAGAACAGTCAAAAGTCAGCATATTTTTTCGTTGTTTTGCACTGCATTTGTAAATTAAATAAATAAATAAAATAATAAATAAATATATACGGGACAAATTACAGGTTGAGTTGGTCCCGAAGTAAGTGCAATACTTGTGTTACGAGATACTAACTCAACGGTACTATATTTTTCAATAAATACATATATAGATACACATCCAAGACCCAAGCCAATCAGAAAAAGTTATTTTCTCATCATGCCCTGGCCGGGATTCGAACACAGGATTCGGACCCCTGGTGTCACCGACAAGCATACTACCGCTGCGCCACAGTGGCCGTAAATTAGTTTACCCATATTTTATCGAGAAGATTTTTTAAATCCGAATGTAAATTGTTTATCTTTTTATCGATTTTTGTCTGTTTATTTACGAATCTAAAAACTGGGACAAACAAACGGGTAACCTTATTTTATGTGTATCTGCAAAAGATCACATGAAAAGTATGGGCTTTGTTCTCCAAACAACAAAGAAACCTTAATTATTTTTATCATTTATTAGATTTAGAATACGTAATTTTTGGGGAACTTTTATAATAAGAGTTGTACTGTTACAATCTGCTATAATAATTATAATTTGAGTTAAACCATCACTATCTGAATCTCAATTCCATCTGTCAAAGGAAATTCCCAAGGAGCGACCTTAAGCAAATCAGCTAAACCTTCTTGTCTTTTCAATGCTTGTACTACAAAAATGATGTGATTTTTTATAAATTACTATAAAATTATGTTACTTTTAGTAAGGAAATTGAAATACTGAGATTAAGAAACTTATGCAATTATAATTTTATGTGAAATCATTGAATGTTTCAAACACATTTTGCTTAAAATGTATGTTTTATTATTTCTAAAGAACAATTATTTAAAAAATGGCGATTTCTAAACGGTGTATAACATTAATGACATTGTGACCTCAATTATTTTATAACAATGGCCGTTTTATTCACAAAATACTGGGTCCTCCAAAATTTACATGACAGTGCCTTCGAACAAGCGCTATTTGTTTTTTCAAAGCCCCAGCGAATTAAAGCTTTAGAATGTTGTAATTTTATGTATGAACATTATCCACTTAGTAACCGAGGGCTCTTGAATCAAAACAAAAAGCTGGAAACATTGTGTAAAGGTTCAGGAACGAATATTTTCGTACCTGTACATATAATGTAAAATATACAAATAATGTAAAATGACATATTTTTGAAGCTAATATAGCTTTCTTCTTCTGGCAGAACTGACGTTATTGTGTCAATTTATGTTGTGGAATTTAAGAGCTAATTAAATAATGAAATTAACTCCGTTTGTAAAGATTTTTGAAGATATTGTGGGAACACTAGCTCAGAAGTTACAGGCTCAGACCTAATATTAATAAATACAGAAAATAATACATATCACGTCTAATAGGAATAGTCAAAAACACTAATCACAAAAATTTAAAAACCTCCCTTTAAGCAAAAATAATCTTAATTTTATATTTTATAATTGCGTGAAGTTTTTCTTAACAAAAGCCAGCCTGCCAAAATCTGAAAGTGAAATCTTAATTCAGATGTGGGAATCGAAGCATATTTTAGGTGAATATGATTTATTCTACTATATTACGCACCCTGACTTCACTTGAATAGCATTAGGTTGACAGCTTATGAGGTCCTTTATTTATGTTTGATTTATGTAGTGGAGAGATACTACGTTTTAGGCAATCTGCGGTTTTTGGGGATCCGTACCCAAAGGGTAAAAGGGGTTTCAGTTGTTATGGTTCCCCTGTTCGTCACACGCCAGACTGTGTCTTGGGAACCGTAATATCAAGACAGTGAAATTTTATATAAATAAAAGCGATTGATTAGATTAAAATATATTATAATAAAGCTCTCATACAGCAATGCTTATTTTTTGCTCTATATTTGACAACATGCTTATTAGCTGCTGGAAATTTAACATTTTAGAATAAAATGAAATAAAATTGTGAAGATTTTTGTCTTCTTCATAAATAAATGTGGAGCCAATTCGATTCGCACTTGGCCGACTTTTTATTTTATTAAAACGACACAGTTTTGGGGGCTGCAGGTTATTTAAGATGTCATCGCTGTCGCTCCAATTATACAGACTTTAATATCTGTCCGCGTTTTGTTAGGTATATTTTCTCATTTTGTTGAACGAATATAAATTTCAGTTAACCGCACCAATAATTAATCTTTGAATTATGCTTCGATTTCACTTATTTCACATACATTGGTATTAGATAATATGAACGTACACGTATTTTATAGCATAGTTAATTCTGTACATATGACTGCACCTCTTTCTCAAAGAGTATGGCAAAGACTTCATCTTTCAACTCACAGGATCCATGCATATCTACTTCATCATTAATCATAGTTTTGTTTCATCCACAATCATTACTATTTTCATGCAGGCTTGTCGATTCATACTCTTGAATTGATCAGATCATAACATCCCCGATTAATCAATGTACGTGCCCCTAGCTCTTTTTCTTCCACCGCTCCGATTTGAAGCCGCTTTTAGTCATCATCTAAATTTCATTATTATTAAATAAAGCATAAATCAAGGTAGTTTTAACTCACGCAGCGATGGGTATTATACAATACATACGCTACCACATTCAACAATTGTTTTCATGGTCAAAATAATATAGTAATCATACAACTCCACACATTACCTTGATTAACTTCACAACAAGCAACCTTGGTAGGTAATTGACAGTAGATTTCGAGTGAATTTGGAGTGAATCTATTGGCATTACAGTGACAAATGAGTAAAAGCAAAACAAGCATGAACTTCCAGTGTTGACAAAAGATGATGGATGGCTCTTTTGAACCCGATTTTATTTAATATTCGAACACAATCAGATTTATCTTTTAAATAATTCAGCAATGAAAATTTTCTTTATTTGTGAATTAATCTGTAAAATCTTTCCAGTTATTTTCATATTGTAAGTTAACAATCTGTGAAATGTTTAAGGCTCACCGTTTGCTTTTTAGACCCAAAGGACGAAAATTTGTTTCATTGTTCCGTAAAAATTAACAATATGCCTTAATAGCAATTTATAAGGTGATAAGTAACGACATTCCAATAATTTTATTTCAAATAAAAACAATATTGATTCATAATAAAATTTTTACAGGAATAGTAAAGAAGAATAGATGGGTAATTTCAAAACAACTTAACAAGAATAAAAACAATATTTTTTCAACGTTATTAACATAACGCCAGAATGGTGATGGCGATGAAACATTATATTTTTAATAAACGTTGAAAACGAATAAAATAGCCAAAATTGCGGGTAAGTTAAGCGGACTGAACTCAATTATTCGCATGTGTTGATAAAAAGGTTTCCCTAATTATGTTACAGGCTGCACGCCCAATTGCCTCCGGTTCAGAGTATCATCACGTACAAAAATGTTTACTGTAACTTTCCGACTTCTGACCCCTTTGTTATTGAAATAAGGCTCCTAAAGTGGAAACTGAGAATTTTTAAGGACAAATTCGGATGGTACAAGTACAACTTATATTATAAATGCAAAAGTAAATTTGTTTGTTTTCTCTTCACATTATCTACTGAAGCAACCTCCTTGAAATTTAGTGTATTTATAATTAAGAGTCTGAAAAAGGGCAAAGCGTAGGAACTTTTCGTTCTGTTATAAACTATAGTACTCGTGGGATTTGCGAAAAACCTGTGTGCTTTTGTAGGTGACGCTAAATTCAAGCTTGTAGCTGGCGCTAAATTAGCGCAGGTGAAGCTGTGCGTCATAGCTAGTAAGTTATATTTGAAAGTTTAACTTTCGGCCTTTTCATTCAAATTCATTAATTTAGGATAGGTACTGGTCTAATCAGAATGTTTTCGATTTGATCAAGATACTTACATTATTAAGTGAAATACATAATTATCCATTTACGTTACGAGAGAAGAAAAAACCATTAATTACGTATCAGACAAACCAGACAAAAGACGTCACAATAATTTATTACTTTTGCAAAGCAAATCTGTTAGAGAAAGATAAACTCACCTATTTTATTTCATGCGTACACAAACTATTTACTTAGTATATTTCCCCCTTGTGAAAATCTCACAGATACGACCGTAAATCGCTTCGGTTGACATAATAGCGTGAAGGGAGCGGTTTGGATTTATGCATGTTTGATTTAGTAGGCAAGCGATGACATTTTGTCACCGATGCTAAAAATGAAATGATCACTTTATGCTATACGACTATAACTAAAGCAACTAAAGCTCATTGTTAAGGTTACTAATTAAAATAGAGTAAACCTGGGATTCAAGAGAGAGTATCAGATATATATACATACAATTACTTTTATAGTCTACCCCACATAGTCAACAGTCTCGAAAAAACTGAAAGGCTTTGTTCAGTAAGGTTTATTTAGTAAACATTAATTTGATTGGCTTATAAACTTGGCATTCTTCTTTTAAGTGCTGGGCTAGCAACATGTCAATATATATTCGAATCCCAATTCTCTCATTAAGTCAAACTGAATTTAAGCTGAACGTGGCCTTTCAGTTTTTTCAAGACTTTTAACTCTGTCTAACCCGCAAGGGATATAGACGTAATGATATGTATGTATGTATGTAATTAGGTACTAAAAATATCTCTTTTATATTACATTTAGAAAACCGATAAAAGGGCCCTTACCTATCTCAAAATTAACTGGATATCTCATATTTTCCATTTCCAAGAAAAGGCAATTCGTGGCGAAGTTAATTGACATTTGAGAATTCCAACGACGCAAATATAATATTAAGCATTTTACGAAACCGAAGATGAAAGTATGCGAGCGCTTATTGATCAAAAGCCATTGGCTTATAATAACTCGGAAATTATGCCTCCTGTATCCTATTGGAGGATGAAAATGTTATTTTCTTTCACATGTTTCTACCGAGAGATGTTCGAAAATGTAGTTATAATGGAAAATTGTCAATTTCAATGCCAAAGAATATTATATTTGGCTCATTTTATGGCTCATTTTAATATGACCGTCATTACTGTTGGTAATAAAAGCGTGATGCAGTCTTATACTACACATTCAGGCAACTTTAATCCTATAAGGGCTAGGTTTCTCTGCAAAGGTTGCCTAAGTTACCCAATTCAGGAGGTTATAAGCGTGGCCGACCGCTCCTCTTCAGAGAGAATCGCAACCGGACCTGACGCTAAGAGATGCTCAATTGCTCAGTTGATTTGACTATTCATTTTCTTTTGTCTTAAAACTTGTTACAGTCACAATTTAAGAGATCAACATTTTCCTGCGCTAATAATTGAAATGAACAAATCATAAGTTTAATATTTACGTGTATTTATAGATTTATATTTTAGCTAGAATAATTTATATTAATTTTCTACTTTATTTAGGTTTATTTAAGTTAAATTAAGAGTTATAATTTATTTGAAACAAATTTTGTTTATAAAAAATATACCTAATTAATATTTCAACCAATTTAATAAGTAAGTAATCTATTTAAAGTGATATTGGAATAGGTAGAACAGAACAGATAATTCGGGATATATGTATCTATATTATCACAATTTTCACTAGCAATAAAAAGGAATAAATATCACAAATATCCTAAAAGATACTGAAATAGATCGTGTAATAACATGAAATCAACTAAAACGATCACGTAGTGGGAACCAAATTCATAATCGACCATTGAGAGGCAGACCCAGTAGAGTGTCCAGACGATGAATTAATATATCCTAAACCGAATTGCTGTACCGCAAATCTAAATTGTATCAAAACCTTTGAAGTAAGTAAATAATAAAAAAGAAGAAGTTATTTTTAGTTGTACCTAAATACGTACACAAAATCATGCATTTTTCCCGTAGGGATAGGCAGAGATTACATCTTTCCACTTGTCGCGATCTATGCATACTTAATTATTTAGCTTCATCCAAATTCATAATTCCCTTAATACAACCTCGCCAGAACATCCCAATGATTAAATCACATTCATCTAGCCTTCCTATTCCAACAGTTTTAATAATACAATTCATATTATTCTAGGTCTTAGTTCTTTAGAAGGACAAACAGACTGAAAAAAATTACTAACCTTGTGTGCCAAAAGAATATTCAATTCTCCATCATACGTCTTAATTATAAATAACTGTCATCAAAGTCCAGTTTACAAAAACTTCAAAAATATTTTGAAACCTAAATTTGCAAGAAAAATCTGGACGTCTGGTCACCCCAAACCCAAAGAATTTGTAAGGGATAACGCGAATGTTGAAGGTGTTTATGATTTTATGATACCCTTCATTCTGGAATATGGCAACGTACAATAACGATAAAGTGTTACGGTTACGAGCAAGCGATCTGTGCGAAAAAATGTCATACACACGTTCCAGTTATAAGGATATACCTAATGATATTTTACGTCGATGACGTGTTGACGGTGTGCGATGAGGAATTTGGTTGAACTGAGCTTTTTTGACTTGACTACGGGGTGGTGTTGAGATGAATTTGGTTGATGTTATGATCTTCTCCAATTACGCAAAGTTGGTTGTCTATTTTTTCTTCCCACGTTGAAAAATCCATTTGCCATCCACGTCCACTCTTGGATGGGCTTGACCAAGACTTATACACCATTACCACAACAGTAGAAATTTTCTTCCGTCTACATGTCACATTTTTGCGTCACTCGTTGAAATTCGACGTCAGTGGTTATTTTTGAGTTTAGCTAATAGCTACCGATGCTAGACTTATGTAATAACATACACTAGCTTTCCGCCCGCGGCTTCGCCCACGTGTAATTAGGTTATATATAGCGTTTTTTAATGATCTCGACAGGGCTTTTTCTTCCACAGGCTGAAATCTTGTTACAACTGGAATACGCCGAGATTTATGGACCGATTTACGTGATTCTTTTTTTGTTCGGTAGAGTATACTTTCAAGTTGGTCCCGTTGTTACCTAGTCAGGATCTGATGATGGTATTCCAGGGAAATCAAGGGCAAACCTCAAATTTACAGGCAATTACGTTTTTGACAATTTCATAGATCTGTTTAAGTATTTGCGTCTGATAGTCATCATCCCATGTGAATGAGCTGATGATGGAAGGTACAACTCCTCAACGGTTAGGAGTTGAAAGAAAATTCTTACGAAGTTATACGTACATGTGAGGCTATTAGGTTGACCTGATAATAAAAAGTAAATCTCATTAACGTTAAGAATTTAGGTGAAAATGGATGCGGACAAATTTCGTCTCTTCACTTGTTTCCTTTTAGCTGTTTGTATGGGTAGTGTTAACACAAAATAGGGATTTAAAGGCGTGATGTTATTAATGTTATGCATGTATGTACATAATTATGTACCTACATGTTAAATGTGTATGTGTATGTTAAAGAGACGACTGAAAGTTGTCATACAAAGTGTTTAAGTTTATTATTTTGTATGAGAAAGACTTCTTTGGTTGCCGTAAGGCGCTAGTATCTATGTAAACAATAATTGTAAAAGGTATAACTAGATGGCGTTAAAATATTTTGAGTTTGTTTTGAAACGCGATATGGTTTGCCTTATTATTTATTATATATGTTTGTGGTTTTCAAGTCTCGTGGCTTCACGATCAGCCCATACGGATTAGGATATTAAACATTGGTCCTTCGAGCCGGATATTTTGGCGCTAGCGGCGCATTGGAACCAGCGCACCTATGGGCAGTGGATCGCTGTTCGGGGCGCACTTCATCGGGTGACAGGTGCAGGTGTACTTGTCAAGACCTGAAGGCGGCGGGGCGAGGTGGTTCTTCCCCGGCGAGGCAGAGGTGACCCAGAGGCGAGACACAGGAAGACTTCGAGGCGAGGCCGAGGTGGTCTTGCTTGAAGTAGTGAAGTGAAATTGCAGTGAGTGAGTGATTCAATCAATCAATTGGATTCAACTGTCAGTACTTTGAAGTCATAAGTAGTCAAGCAAAAGTAACCCTTAAATTGTAGAAGATTTGAACTTTAACTTTTAGTGCTAGAAATTAGGACTTAGAATAGTTTTCCCAACTCTGTTGAGACGGGGAACCTATGTCCAATTTCACCCAGGATTTATTTGTAAAAACACTTGTAAAATTTTCGAGATTTGGTTGTGAACTTAGAAAAATAATTTCAATTTTATTTGGACTTTGAAATATTCGACAAGAAACAAAAGCTAGTGAACATTTATTGAACTTATAATATTTTCAATAAGTTGTATCGTTTCATCTTTGTATTCAAAAAGTGTGTTAAGTATATTTATCATTCAAAATGGAAACTTTACTTTGTAAACAGGATGATCTTAAAGAAAGAATAGAAAAGTCATTTATAAATTATAAGAAATCCCCTAAGGAAAGAATTAAAGAAGCTTATGTTGAAACTAGGTTAGAAAATCTTGAAACGCTTTGGCTTGAATTCACAACTAATCATAAAAAGATTGTAGGTGTCAAAGAATACAAGCAAAGCACTTATTGTAAACAAGACATGTATGATAGTACAGAGGATATTTACATTGATTATAAATCTGAATTGAAGTCTGTTATGTCACAATTTAAAGAACCAAAGAAATGTGAACAATCTACTTCTAATTACAATGAGTGCAGTACACAATCACAAGTTCGTTTACCTAAAATAACAATACCTAAATTTTCAGGAGATTATCTTGATTGGCCTAGTTTTAAAGACATGTTTACTTCGCTTATTCATAAAAATCAGTCTATTGATAAAGTACAAAAACTTCATTACTTAAAAGGTTGTTTATCTGGAGAAGCCGAACAAATTGTAAAACATATTTCTGTGTCTGAGTTAAACTATGAACGTTGTTGGAATCTATTAGAGTCTAGATACAATAATAAAAGATATTTGTCACATTGTATTCTAAAACGGTTGTTAAGTCAAAAGAATATTGTTACTGAATCGGCTAGTGGTTTAAAAAGTTTGTTAGATACTACGATCGAATGTTTGGAAGCTTTGTCTAATTTACAAATACCATTTGAGACATGGGATATTATTATTGTTCATTTGATGTCATTAAAGTTAGATACTGAATCTAAAAGACAATGGGAGTTAGATGTTTCTAATATCAATGGTACAGATGAATTACCTACATTTTATCAATTTAAGGAATTTATTGGGAACAGATATCGAGCGTTAGAATTTATTGAAGGTAAAAAATCTCAAGGTAACTTTTCTAAACCTAAAGTACTTCACGCTGTGACAAATGAAAGTTGTTGTTTTTGTAATGAAAGTCATCGCATAATTTTTTGTAAGAAATTCGGAAAACAAGACGTTGATAGTCGTCGTGAATTTGCTAAAACAAACAAGTTGTGTTTTAAATGTTTGGGTGCAAGTCATTCAGCTAAATTTTGTACTAGCAAAAATAATTGTCGTATATGTAAACGTTCACATCACTCTCTTTTACATTCCAGTGTCGGAAGTACATCTGGGACAGGTATTTCTGAGACCAATAGCGTTCAGAATACTGATGTTAAACCACTCATCAAAAATAAAGCGGTTGCCAAGGATTCTGGTAACTCAGTGGGAGAGTCCTCAGTCGTGTCATGTTTTTCGGCAGATCGCTCTATTAAAGAAGTATTGTTAGCTACAGCTTTGGTAAGTGTAGATACACAAAAGGGTATGCAAACAATCAGGGCAATTCTTGACCAAGGCTCACAGGCGTCTTTTATCACAGAGGCAACTGTGCAGTTTTTAGGATTAAAGAAAATACCAATTAAAGGTTTTGTTTCAGGAATTGGTGAAAATTCTCAATTACGTGCTAAGTCAATTGTTGACATAAAATTACACTCTGTCTTTGATAAAAATGTCGTTATCACGGTAAAGGCGTATGTTTTAAATTCAATAACGAGCTTTTTGCCATCGAAGACAGTGGCCCTTGAATGGGAGGAATTTAAAGATTTGCAACTAGCTGACCCTCAATTCCATACACCTAATAGAATTAACATTCTATTGGGAGCCGAGGTATACGGCATGGTTTTGCGTGATGGAATAAGAAGGGCTTCTAGCGGCACACCAGTTGCCCAGGCGACATCGTTGGGATGGATCGTCTCAGGTGCTGTAAAAGAAACATCTTCAGCCTCGAATAACATCGTGGTTATGCATGCGCATATTGATGACAATGAGATGTTGAAAAAATTTTGGGAGCTTGAGTCTGACGCAGGGTTGAAGCAGGATCGTATTCTGACAGTAGAAGAACAGAAGTGCGAAACAATTTTCACAGAAACTACTCTACGGGATTCAGAAGGTAGATATATAGTAAAACTTCCATTACGAGATTCTGAAAATATGTTACCTTCAAATTCACGAGAGATTGCTGAGAAAAGGCTGCTGTTGTTGGAAGCAAGACTCAAGAAAAATGAAGACCTGAAAAAAGAATATAAAAAATTTATTGATGAATATATAGAGCTGGGCCATATGGAGTTGGTTCCTGACTCAGAGAAAAATAAAGTAAATGCTGTTTACTTACCACATCATGCGGTAGTAAATTTACAAAGAGATACAACCAAAGTGAGAGTTGTATTCGATGCATCCTGCAAGGGAAAAAATGGTAAATCATTAAATGATGCACTAATGTTAGGACCTACCTTGCAACCGGAACTTCGGCATTTAATAATCAAATGGAGAACTTACCCAATCACACTGTCAGCAGATATTGTAAAAATGTACAGACAGGTGAAAGTTGATGAAGAACACGTAGATTTACAGAGAATTCTGTGGCGTGATAATAAATGTTCTGAAATAAAAGATTATCGATTATTAAGAGTCACATTTGGTACAGCATCTGCTCCTTACCTGGCAGTTCGAGCACTCCAACAGGTAGCACATGATGAGGGTGGCGTCTATCCAACTGCATCTGAAAGAGTGAAGAATGATTATTATGTTGATGATCTCATGTCAGGTGTAGAAACAGAGGCTGAAGGAATTAAATTGTATGAGGAAATGAACAAGTTACTTGGAAAAGGTGGATTTACGTTACAAAAGTGGACAAGTAATAATGATGAATTTATAGAGAAACTAAAGGAAATAGGAAGGAAAAAAGATGAAAAAGGAACTAATGTAAGGGAAGTTCTAAATTTAAAAATGGATTCTACAATAAAAATACTTGGACTTACCTGGTGTCGCGAAGAAGACTCGTTCAAGTATGTGGTAAAGTTAATGCCGCCGAAGATACCTGCAACTAAAAGAAGTATTAAGTATATCTGATATTTCTCGTCTATTCGATCCTTTAGGTTGGGTCGCTCCCAGCATTATTATAGCGAAAATAATAATACAAAAAATGTGGTTGGCTGGAGTAGATTGGGATGAGGAAGTACCAGATAATATAGTTCAAGAATGGTTTAAATATCGAGAAGAATTGTTAAAATTAAATGAAATTAACTTACCTCGATGGTACGGCACACACAAAACTGATGAAGTTGTAGAATTACATGGCTTTAGTGATGCGTCAAAGTTGGCATACGCTGCTGTGGTGTATATTCGCATCATAGACAAGGATGGTAAAATACATGTCGCTTTAATTTCAGCTAAGACTAAGGTGGCTCCAGTAAAGCAAATTTCCATACCGCGCCTGGAACTTTGTGGAGCAGTTCTGGTAACAAGGCTGTTAATTGAAATTGCGGATGTTCTTAATGTGGAGAAATGTAACCTCCACGCTTGGACGGATTCAACTGTAGTGTTAGCATGGATTAATAATCATCCTAGTCGCTGGCAAACGTTTGTGGCAAATCGTGTGTCTGAGATTGTCACGACATTAGAACCACAACAGTGGTCGCATATAAGCACTAAACATAATCCAGCAGATTGTGCTTCACGGGGAACACAACCTGCTCAATTGGTAGAAACACCAATATGGTTTTTTGGTCCTGAATTTCTTCATGAATCTTCTATTACATATACTAAACTTAACTAACTTAACTTAACTGTTACAACAGATTTGGAACTGGCAAAAGTTCATTGTAGCACGGTAGAGTATTCAATAATAGAAAGGTTTTCTTCTCTCACTAGACTTATACGAGTAACAGCATATTGTCGACGTTTTTTGAAGATGAAGTCCCCTCGTCAGGCTGTTTCTTATTACTTAACTAGTGAAGAATTGTCTTTAGCTTTTGATTGTTTAATAAAAATTATTCAAAACGAACACTTTGAAAAAGAAATAAATAATATAAAATTAAAAATTGATATAAAAAAAAAGTAAAATTCATAATTTAAATCCATTTATTGATAATAAAAACCTATTGAGAGTTGGTGGTAGACTAGAGTTTTCATGTTTACTTGAATCTCAAAAACATCCAATTTTACTACCCAAATGTCATTTAACTTCATTAATCATTGCACACGCTCATCAAACCACAATGCATGGTGGTTATCAACTAATGTTGAGTTTTTTGAGGTCCAAATATTGGATTCTTGGCATGAAGCAATTGATTAAAGGACACATAAGAAAATGTGTCAGGTGTATAAGATTTGCAAAGGCCCCTCCAACACCATTAATGGGACAGTTACCAACGGTTAGAGTGACTCCAAGCAGACCGTTTGCGAACAGTGGAGTTGACTTTGCCGGACCGATCAACATGCGATCAGCTCGAGGACGTGGACATCACTCCTACAAAGGTTATATCTGTTTATTTATTTGTATGTCCACCAAGGTACATATAGAGGCTGTTAGTGACTTAACAACTAATGGTTTCTTGCAGGCATTTAAAAGGTTTGTTGCTCGTCGTGGTCCTTGTCACAATATGTACAGTGACAATGGAACTAATTTTTTAGGAGCATCCAGAGAACTCGAGCGTATGTTCCAGTCTGAAAAAAGGGATATTTCTCGAGAGGTGGCAGAGTTTTTGGCAACTAATGGAACTAGTTGGCACTTTATACCTCCTCGAGCTCCTAATTTTGGAGGCTTATGGGAGGCCGGAATAAAGTCAGTTAAAGGTCATTTAAATCGTGTAATTGGCGATACGACACTCACTTACGAAGAAATGTCTACGGTTTTGGCTCAAGTTGAAGCTTGTCTAAACTCGAGACCTTTGTCGCGTTTGGATAAGGAAAATGATATAGGCATGATATTAACTCCGGGACATTTTATTACAGGTGATACGTTGGTTACTGCGCCAGATTATAACTTTCAATCTTCTAATGTTTCTTCATTACGAAGATGGCAGCATACCCAAAAAATGCTACAGGATTTTTGGCGTTGTTGGTCAAAGGAGTACCTGGCTCAGTATTATTGTAGATATCGGTGGTCAGTACACACCCCCGAACCTGGTATAGGGGAGGTAGTTTTGGTTAAAGAGGATGGCTTGCCCCCAAGCCGTTGGTTGTACGGTATTATCGTTGAAAAACATCCGGGAAGAGATGGTGTCACCCGGGTAGTTACCTTGAGAATTAAAAATTCTCATATCAAGCGGCCAGTCTCAAAATTCATTGTACTTCCCGTTACTTCATAAGAAGTTATTGTTTTGTTTTTGAATACAGTCCATTGCTTTGTTTTTTTTGTTCGTATAAGTTAATTGATAACTTTTGGTTTACCCACTAATGATAAATCAGGGATCCCCTCATGGTGGGCGGATATAAATTGAAGGACAACCCTAGGTTTGTCCTTGGTGGGCGGTTATGTTTAAGTTTATTATTTTGTATGAGAAAGACTTCTTTGGTTGCCGTAAGGCGCTAGTATCTATGTAAACAATAATTGTAAAAGGTATAACTAGATGGCGTTAAAATATTTTGAGTTTGTTTTGAAACGCGATATGGTTTGCCTTATTATTTATTATATCACACGTCGTCGTCGAAACATCACACGTCGACGGGCAAAAGCCGACAAAAGCTAATAATATGTGCAGCAGTCCTTTAATTTCTTGATTTTCTAGTAGTTATTTTCAAGCATCGTTATTTTTTTTTAATTCGTTGGGTTGTAGGTAGATTACTCATTGATATACGCCACGCCCTAATTCAAACATTTTTACAAATTGTAATTTCAAACCTACTTTTAAATTTACTTTAATTTAATTTCTCTTTAACGGGTAGAAAGTTTTCATAAAGTTTGTCTTTGTTCTGTTCTGTCTGATGAATGATGTATGTCACCACTGTCATAATTAGTAATGTCACTTATGTGACTTTTTCTCATTGGCACTGATATCTTGCTCATACAGCCATATGAAATAACTCTTTCTTTTTAATTATAATTCTTTTTTATTTTTATTTTTTTTTATATCTCGTCTTGTGTTTTAAACTTTTCATGTTAAAACCGGCAGGTCATGCAGAGTATGTAGATGGCATAATATTATTATATATTTGGGTTTAATATTGTATAGTTCGTAATTAGCAAGTATATATATTGTTCTTATTCTTATTATTATTATATAATTATTTATTTGAATATATATATATATATTTTTTTTTATATTTTTTTTTTATGCAGCAACTTAACGACTTAAGTTTTAATGACTCGTTTTTCTCTGCTAGTGACTCACTTCATTCTAGCTTTGCATCCTGTGACTCCTCTGATACTCTGGGTACATTCGTTTGTAACGCATTCCAGCCTTTCCCTAAAAATTTTAATATTTGTCACGTTAATGCCCAAAGCATTGCGGCGCATTATACAGACTTCCTGGAGACCTTTTCTTCGGAGCACATAAGTGCTGTCCTAGTCTCAGAAACCTGGCTTAAACCTAGCTTACCATCCATTAGTGTTTCACTACCTGGTTTCGTACTTATACGAAATGATCGTGTTGGTGCGAGATCGGGTGGCGTTGCCATATACTTACGTAGTAATATAAACTACCGCATCCTCTCCATGTCTCCATCTGAATATTCTGCATCTATGGAATACATTCTGTTGGAAGTCTCCATTAATGGTGTTAAAGCAGTACTCGGTGTTTTCTACCCTCCCTCCTCTAAAGTTAATTACTTTTCAACGTTTGAGTCTCTTCTCGAATCGGTTTGTTCGGATTACGCTCATCATCTGATCCTGGGTGATTTCAATACTTGCCTCTTAAAAGGTGATTCCAGGTCTTCTAACCTCTTAGATATAGTCAAGTCAGTCAACTTCTCGATTCTCCCGTCTGGGCCTACCCACTTCACAGAACATGGTCCCACTACACTAGACTTGATTATCACTTCCGCAGTTAATTTAGTTGCCAGCCACGGACAGACTCCAGCACCAGGATTTTCACACCACGACCTAATTTACGTTTCATATAAAATTCGAATACCAAAAATTAAGCCTACGATTCTTCATCTCCGTTGCTTCTCCAAAATGAATACGGATAACCTAAAAACTGACGCCTCTATTATTGATTGGTCTTCTGTCATAATGGCGAGTACAGTTGATGAGAAAATCTCTCTGTTTAACAATAAAATTCTATCTCTGTACGATGTACATGCTCCAGTTAGAGCCATCAAAGTAAGACGACCACCAGCTCCTTGGATTACTAACGGAGTTCGTATAGCTATGAGGCGTCGTAACTGTGCTTTTCGTAGATTTAAACGTGAGCGCACCGATGAAAATTGGTGTATGTATAAGGCTGCAAGAAATCGTTGCAATCAAATGTGTAGAAACGCTAAACGTCAATATTTCACTGTCAACATTGAAAATGTGTCTTCAGCTAACCTTTGGAAGTTTCTTAATTCACAAGGCATAGGCAAAGTGCAGAAACCTTGCTCTAATCTCAATTTCACTTTAAATGATATTAATAATCATTTTAGTTCTGTACCTTTATTAGATATTAACGTTAAAAATTCTACTATTTCTTCTATTCTTGCTCTGCCAGTCTCTGACTGCGATGTCTTCAATTTTCGGCTGTCTCCGAGGACGACGTCTATAAAACTATCCATTCCATTTCTTCTAATGCCGTTGGGCCTGATCGTATTAGCCGCGTGATGATAATCCATATACTACAAGCGGTACTCCCTATCATCACGCACATTATAAATTCCAGTCTTACGGAAAGTTGTTTTCCTTCCTCGTGGCTTGCTGCCTTTGTCCGGCCTATCCCTAAAATTCCTGACCCTACCCGCTTGAATGACATCCGTCCCATTTCTATCCTCTCCTTTCTCTCTAAAATCCTAGAAGCTTCAGCCTTCAAACAGCTTTCTAATCATTTGCTCGCTAACAGCTTGTTTGATGATTATCAATCTGGTTTTAGGCCAGGCCATAGCACTACCTCTGCAATGCTGCATGTCACTGAGGATATTAGAGTGGGAATGGAAAATAAGCAAGTTACCTTGTTAGTTTTGATCGATTTTAGTAACGCCTTTAACACGGTCGACATCGATATTCTGCTTGCCATCCTTTCCCGCTGTAACGTATCGGCCTCGGTGATCGCCTGGTTCTCTAGTTATCTTCATGGTCGTCGGCAGCAAGTTTGCAACGGGGCGGATTCATCCGACTGGTGTGATCTGAAGGCTGGCGTTCCTCAAGGCGGCATTTTATCTCCTATCTTATTCTCTATTTTCATTAATCTTCTCTCATCTCATTTGTCTTGCTCTTACCATTTTTATGCAGATGACTTGCAGCTTTATACTCAGGTGAACGTAGATAATTTATCTCAATCAATTTCTCTTTTAAACGATAACTTAAATCGTATCTTGGAGTGGTCTAATAATTTCGGAGTGCGTGTTAATCCTGTGAAATGCCAAGCGGTAATAGTAGGTAGTACATATCAGCTCAACAATATTGATACGAGTAATTTACAAGCGTTGATGTTCGATGGTATCAGGATTCCATTCAGTTCAGTTGTTAAAGATCTTGGTCTATATGTTGATAGTGAACTCAGTTGGAATCCTCATATCGTCGAAGTCAGTCGCAAAGTTTATGGTACTCTACACTACCTGCAACGTTTAAAACACTTCTTGCCGGTTAAAACCAAGGTCATGCTGGCTCAGGCATTAGTCCTTCCCCTCATTGATTACGCTGATGTGTGTTATCTGGACATAACCGAGGACCAACTTAACAAACTTGAACGACTTCTCAATAATTGCATTAGGTTCATTTTCTGTCTTCGTAAGTACGACCACGTCTCAGATTATCGTTCTCAGCTTAAATGGCTGCCGATCCGTCAACGCAGGAATTTACATATTGTCTGTTCACTTTATAATATTCTCAATAATCCCCTTGCCCCTAATTATCTCAAGTCTAATTTTAACCTTTTAAGTTCCACTCATGAAAGAATCCTGCGTTCTTCTAGTAAGTTGTCTCTTGCAACACCTTCTCACCGTACTAGTTTTCTCTCCAATTCTTTTGCCGTCACTGCGGTCAGACTTTGGAATGCGCTGCCTGAAAACATCAGAAGAGCCCCAAGCCGCGCTAGCTTTAAGTCTCTTGTGTACAAGTTCTACTTGAGTCTTAAGTAAATAATAGTTATATTTGAGTCTCGCTGCTTATATTCCTATATATATATGTACATGTATATATATATATATATTTATATATCTATTAGTACATTGTATTATATTTGTGTATTTATTATTGTATTCATATATATTTATTTATTTTTCGTTTCATGTAACATATATAATAATATGTATTATTATAAGTACCAATAGTAAATAATTTATGTTCTACTTCCCTTTATTTTGCACCCACCTAAAATTCTCTGTTTGACCCAAAGGTTGACTGTTAGATAATGCACTTAGCATTAAGTCCACCCATTGTGCTTTTACAATTGTATTTTGTACAATAAAGGTTAAATAAATAAATAAATATATGTTTGTGGTTTTCAAGTCTCGTGGCTTCACGATCAGCCCATACGGATTAGGATATTAAACACAAAGTCTTTTTTTTTAAGGATGGGAAATCATCAAATGACCTCTCCCGCTCTGGGTGGAACGGAAGGGAGTGTCAGACTTTTACTGACTAAAACCCACCTCGTTTCTTCAGTTGCCCTTTGCGTTCCGGGGCCACGGTATCTCGTTAGAACTTTCCCGCAGCCCCGGCTCAGTTTATCCCGTTTCCCCCCTTGGGGGTTGACATTTCAAAAATCCCTTCTTAGTGCTCACTTATGTTACTAAAGGAACCTCTGTTCAAAATCTCAGACTCCTATACCGAGCGGTTTCGGCTGTGCGTTAATAAATCAGTCACCCAATCGCACCCCCTAAATCACGATTGGAGGGTAGTTTGAAAAAACTTATAATGTCAAACATATTTACTTGCCTATGTACGTGTTCATGCCAAGTTTCAAGTTTATAAACCCAAGGAATAAGATTTTTCATAGAAACGTTTTTACCCCTTTTCCCCCCCTTGGGGGTTGAATTTCCAAAAATCCTTTTTTAGTGCTCCCCTACATATCCCAAGGAACCTACATTCCAAATTTCAGCTGTCTACGACCAGTAGTTTCGACTGTGCGTTGTCTGTCAGTCAGTCACTCAGTAACGGAAGAGTTTTATATATATAGATTAGGTATATTATAAGTACAGACGATGTTGAGAACAAAAGAAAAATCCTGGAAAAATCTGAAAATATTTACCGCCAGTTTATTGGAAAGGCAAACGTGCTTTCTTAGTTACGGTAAACAACTCAAAGTCCAGTCCTGTCAAAATAATTTATGAGTGACGTATGCAATAAAAATCATCTCGTTTCTAAATTTTTATGTTAAAGGCATACAAAATATGCGTAAATGTAATTGTAAATAATTTTTTCAAAATACCAATATTAAACATAACTCTGCAATGTACTTCCATTTATTTAATTTAACTAATTTGTATGAATTTAACCGGAGAGAATCATAATAGTACCTAAAATAGTTTACCCATACATAAAGTTAACCTGACAATTGAACTATAAACGATTCACATGTCCCAATTAAGTTTAAATATTAAAACTTGTGCACTAAAAGCGATTATCGACTTGTCCCGTAAGGTCATGAAAATATAAACGGGTTTCTGTGACCCCGACTGGGTGCGGGGTAGTCAAGTACAGAACTTAGGCTCAGTTGTGCAGATGGCGGCACAAGAAGCGGACGTGCGGTGTGTCAGGAGAATAAAATAATACGCGCGCGCTCCCGTAGTTGGAACTCTAAAGCCGAAGACTTCGCGAGTGCTACAGTGTATTGAATAATCTGTGATATGTGACGATTGGTTTAACATTTATGAGGATGTATGTCTTATTGCTGGTTCTCAGCTTGCTTGTAAAAGGTAATTTTTATGTTTTACATAATTTATGTGTTATGTGATTGTCGTGTGTCTTTGTCGAAAATAAATGATAAATGAATTATTATGACGTCATAAATAAGGACAGGCGGAGTTGATTATTATGGATACTGTCGCAAGAAACACATTATTAAATATATAAATAGGTTGTCCAACATTAGTATTAAAAAGTATATACAGAGTCAAGTCACATTGGGCGCCAATATTTATGATGTTTTTGATTCAATGTTAAAAAAATATCAAATTTGCATTAAGTTGCATTAACGATTGGTCCGATTCGCGATTAGTCAATTGGCGATTAGTCCCATTATACGAGTACACACTTTTTTTCAACGTATTTTTACACAGAAATTAACTATTTAATTTAAGTACTTAAGTAAATAATTAACTTAACTTAAAAACTTTGTTTTTAGACAAATATTTTACAGATCTTGCATTTATATTATTGTTTTAAAGACTACCTTTTTATTAGAATGAAACTCTTTTAGAAATATAATTTAAAAACATCTGCATATTGAACTTACACGCAGATGTTAATCAGCAAAGCGAAGTAATCCTTATTTGAAGTGATTGAAGTAGGAGAATAGGTATCTATCTATCATGTCCTGACAGTCTACTAACATACATATATATAATGATGCCTTCATCCCTTGCGGGGTAGACACAGCCAAACAGTCAGTAAAAAGACTGATAGGCCACGTTCAGCTGTTTGGCTCAATTAAAGAGTTGAGAAGTCGCCTTTTACGACATCCATAGAAAAAGGTGGAGTGGTTCTATTCTTTATTCTATTGGTTCCGGGAACCTCACGGCACAAACGACTTAGTTTGTAGGTTTCTTCGGTCCATGAGTGCACTAGGGTTTTCCAATATTTCCGTGAAAATGGAAATTAGGGGCTGAAATAAAGTAAACGATCTTAAATTCATCTCAAATGGTTAATATCAAAATGTAAAATCTGTTAGTATTTAATTTTGTTTTATTCTCACATGTACATCCATGCATAATCACTACATAGTATAAAACAAAGTCGCTATTTTAGTCTGTTTGTCTGTATGCTTAAATCTTTAAAATTACGCAACGGATTTTGATGCGGTTTTTTTTAAAAGGTAGAGTGATTCAAGAGGAAGGTTTTTATGTATAATAACATTTATAATTTTGCACCCGTACGAAGCCGGTAATTAGTCTTTCACTTTCTTTTAGGGATTCCCTCTATCATTGAAAAAAAATAACTTAATAATTAAAAAAGCCTTGAATAAAATTGTATATTTTCACTGAGTTTTCTTTGAAAAAAAAAAGAAAAGAAGGACCGCTCTACCTCTTTTCCGTGGATGTAGTAAAAAACGACTAAGGGATAGGCTTATAAACTTGGAATTCTCTTTTTGGGCGATGGGCTAGCAACTTGTTACTATTTGAATCTCAATTCTATCATAAAGCCAAACAGCTGAACGTGGCCTATCAGTCTCTTCAAGACTGTTGGCTCTGTCAACCCCGCAAGGGATAAATACGTGACTAAATATATGTATGTAACTTCATAATATTTTTAAAATCCTCTAGTTAAGCCTTTCGATTCTCTAACCATACTTTTGTTGTTCAACCAAAAAATAAATCCAAAATTTATAAACCCTCTTCTTGATTGACTTTTACATTTTGCGTGGGAAAAGAAGCAGCTAGCACATATTTTTTATATTCTCTTCAACAACAGCTCGGTAGAATGGTTTAAAAAGATACTTTAATCAAAACTAAATATAATTGAAATTAAAAGATTACTTTTCTATGGATAATAATTAACTACTAAATGAACTACAAAAGAGATTAATTAGACCTTTTAGCAATCCAACTTTAATTTTATTACGTATGTAAGTACTTACTCTCTTTGATTTGAGTTCACTTGCGTCTTTTAATAATTTCTAATTACTGAGAGTAGGTCTGCGCTAAATGTAGAACTATATTGATTTAAGGAATGTCTGAAACAATATATTAGTTTCAGAATTATGAGTTTATCATCTAAACTCTGTGTTCTCTAATATTTGGTTTTAATTAAAATATGAATTTATAATCAAATGTGTTATTAAATACATTTTTGTCTTTGTTTATTGACGTTAGATTTATTTAACGATAGGTAGATATTTAACCTGTCACTATCATTTTAATCTCAATTCTATCATTTACCGTAACAGCTGAATGAATGAATGAGATTTATAAGTAGTCTTGATTATGCCTTTCACCCATAACAGACTGCAGTTTTAAGGCCGTATTTTTTTTTTTTTTAATAATGTGACATTAAGTTAAGGAAAGCATATTTTAAAAATATATTGCGATTTTACTGCTTGATACATTTTATTTTATTATACATCTTTCAAAACATATGTTCTTAAAGTCAATAGAAGTATAAACATAATCCAGTATTTCAGTATAGGTAAGTCACTCTTCAGGGTTTTATAGAACAGACGATTCCCACATTAGAATCGCTATTTCAGGAGTGATCTCACTCTTTCTCTTGAAATTTTAATTTCATAGCTGTTTGAGCGAAGACTTATTGCTATTTTGCTTATTTTATGACGAGAAATGGTGACAGCGATAGTTTTGAGGGGCTGGAGATCATTTATATCCACTTCAACACATTCTGTAACTTAGCACATGTGGTTAGTACCAGGTTTCGCTTAGGTTGTCCTAGTAAGTCCTAGACGAAACCCACAATTTCTCACTTGCGGTGAATGTCTGTAGTTTGAATGAACGACCAAAGTTAAACCATTGGGCACTGACTTCTTCGTTTTACTCAAAGAGTAAGTTTAAACACTACATTGTACATCGTACTATTAGTGATTGAATTATTTATGTAAGTTTTATGAAACTCCTTTTAATAGGTACTTTCATGGAATAGTTCTTCACAACATTTTTTTAATCCTATTTTATTGCAATTTTGTGCAATGTTTATATTATACTCGAGAGGTTTTATTATATAGTCATCCGTTAACATAAGATAAAGTTAATCTTATCTTAAAGAATACCATTGGTGGACTGTTCTGAGAAAGACTAGCATCACAAATCAGCACTTTTTTTCTGATTCTATATAGAACACGTCCTTTAGAAAAGTTTCATAGCTACGTCTTTTTTACAAATGTAGTATCTTTTTCTATGTAGCCTCATCTACCTACATGTTTCTCTATTTCTGAGCTGAATTGGGCCAGGTTAGTTAAACGTTTTGGCCTACATTCGATAGCCAGAAGGGTTGCTGTGAATATTTTATTCTTAATACGTTTGCCACAACGGTTGATTACATCTCCACATTCTTAAAACAGTTAATTATTTTTTTTTAGTTTACTTATGATCAGAATTAGCCGCATCGTTATCAAGAAGTAAAATGATTTGTTTTTAAATTCAATAAAATATTCGGTAATGCATTGTCATTGTGAAAACCGTAATACGAAGTCATAAGCTCCATCCTTATTTAGTACGAAAAACAAATCATTTAACTTTTTAAACTCGATGTTATAACGACATATCAATATACCTAACAATACGTTCTCTAAACAAACTAACTTGCAGTAAGTGATATGAATCACTGCCATTTTGACTTCTATCAACGAGAAGATTTAGAAACAGCATCTTTGTCCGTAATAATTCACATATTTTTAATGTATAAAAATATAATCCCCTCATAATTGCAATTAGTTCTAGAATTTCCAATTTCGCCCCAAAGTTTTGATTTAGTCTGCTTGCCAGTGATACTCCAAGATATAATATACTTTAAAACAGTTACCTTAAGCTCAAAGATTAGGGAGACAAAGTTCGTTTATAGTTAACAGGGTTATTTCAGCTACAAATTATAGTTTCGAAGTCCAGTCCTCAGCCCAAGGGAAATATACTCTGATAGTAAGTTGTAGTACTACTCTGTCAGCGTCTTGGAGTGACTATAAAATATTTTTTACATTTTCCAATTTTTATGTAAGTATTATTTATTCCTATAAAGTTATGTATAAGTAAGTAGTAGCTTATTTATTTACTCTAAATCAAAGTTACGTTTTTAGATTAATACCTAATCATGATTACAATAAAAAGGATATTATCTGACTCAGGCGTGTTTACTTATTATTTACTTGTGTTGAAATCACTAATCTTATTTTTAAACACTATTATTTTAAATGTGGACAATGTGTATTCGTCCACGGATCTGTATTTGTAAATTGAGGTCCGGCGAAATTCCTGCAGTGTTGTTTGTTTCGCCGCTTTTTCAAGACCTGCGCTTTAGAAGCGGTAGAATATATATTACACATAGGTACATAAGTTATGTTGACATCAAAAAGCGATACCTTGTATGCTATTTTGCAAATAAGTCTATGTCTATTTAAAATAAATAGATTTCTATAACGCGAAATCGTTTGCCTTTTATTATTAACGAGAAAATGCATTTTTACCGAGGTATCTGTATGCATATACATAGATAAGTAGACGTAAGTGTACCAGAATGAAAATGCACGAGCATTGTAGAGTAGACAGTTGCAAAAAGAGAAAATATGACGAAATAACAAGCGCTATATAATATTTCATAGAAAACGCAATAATTTCAGACAACAGATCAGTAACAGGAAATTGAAATTTTATATAATATTCCAGGATATTATCCTTTATAGGTATATACACCGGTATGTTTTGCGATAGTCTCATATTGAGAATTACGAGTATTGTGATTTAGTTGGACTTACGGATAAAATTACTTAATACCTAGATTATATCTCACTTAGAAAATACTTAGTTTCATTTGAGTACTAATAATATATTTCTTTTTTTAAACGGTTTTATTATTGTACTACTTATTTAAAGGCAATCAGAGACAATTAAGAACTTATAACTCAAAACATTAATTAGTTCGCAATAACGAAAAACTAGGTTATTGTGTTGTTGAAAGATTTATGTATAAAATTATTATTGTTTGAAATTGTCATGTTTAGTTATCAGTATCATTGTTTCATAGATATTTAAATTATTTTTTCCATACAATTCTTTCCTAGACCCTCCTAGGAAAGAAGGTCTACCCTTCTTGTATGATAATGATTACAACTTTCGACTTGCCATGATCCCTACACACTTCCTCTGCTTCATCCACATTCATTACTTTGTTAATGCAAGTTTCGCAGTTTTGATTACCCTTGACCTTTCGCATTTTTCTTTTTTCTACAAAAATACGACATATGTAAGTTAAGTAAATAATGTAATATAAGTGACATGTATTTCTTCTATGTCATTACATTTTATTACTAATGATTAGCTAGTAAATCAATAACGCCCACATAACATAAAAAATGGTTCTAAAAAAATGTGTAAAGTGTAAGAAAAATATTACTAAAAAATCGCCTGGGTTAGAATGCAGTAGATGTGATGTAGCAGTTCATGCTAGTCCGGAATGTGCCAAGCTTACAAACAAACAGCTGAGTACCCTTCGGAACTCAGCAAGCATCGAGTGGAGTTGTGAAACTTGTCTGCTAAACATCTCTCGCAGGTCTTCTTATATTATCCCGGAAGACGATGCTGAGGACGACTCCGACATCGACCCCACCCCAAATACTCAACCTATAATAGATCAAAGGAAACTAGCTACTGATATCAACAGGGAGCTGAAAAAAACCATTAAAGACGAAGTGGGGAACCTCGAAGCATCAATCGATTTTCTTAGTGATCAAATCAATACACTACAGGGTTACATTAAAAGCCAGGAAGGAAGAATAAAAGATTTAGAACAAAAAAATACAGATTTATTCAATAAAAACAAAAATTTGGAATTACGTGTATCGGCGCTCGAAGAGGGTAAGCGACAAGTTGAACAAGATTCCCTTTCAACATGTGTAGAAGTTGCTGGATTACCTGAAGCTTCCCTTAAAGAGGTAGAGAAAGTGGTGTCATCCATTGCCACCAAACTAGAAGTGGACAAGATGGACGTTGGATCAGTCCAGCGTTTGGCTGGCAGAAAGGATAAACCGGGCCCAGTCTTAGTAGTGTTGAAGACAAAGATGGCTCAAAGTAGGTGGATTGCAGCTAGTAAGGAAAAGCGGCTGACGGTTAAATCGATTCTACCCGAAGCACCCAGGGAGAAGATAGACAGCAAAATATTTGTGAGGCAAGCTCTAACAAGGCATATGAAATCTCTTTTATACAATACTAAGCAAAAGCTAGGAAATTCACACAAGTTTATATGGTTCAAAGACGGCAAAATATGTATTCGAAAAACAAATGACAGTAAAATCATTTATATAAGATCTATGCAGGATATCGAACATAATATTAAATGAATTGTAGGTGTGTGCTAATTAGTATTAATTGTTATTTGTGTATTGTCTTATCATTAAAAATACCTATCTTAAATATATTTGTATGGAACCTATAAAACCAATAGAAATTACTAATTGTTTGTCTACCAACTATTTTTTTAAACAACTACCTAGCAATAAACACTTATCTTTTGTATGTCTACATATTAATATACGATCTATGATAAAGAACTTTTCCAAATTATTACAGCTAATTGATCAAAATATTTCCCCAATAGACATAATTGTAATTACGGAGGCTGGCATATCTGATAATATCGCCCAATTGTATCATATTCCTGGTTACAACATGCACTCACAACTACGCGTTAAGAAAAAAGGCGGAGGTATTATTACACCAAAAAATACATTAAATTTACACCATTAACATATAAAACTTATACTTTCGAAAATCTTTCTGGCACTGTAAAAATAGAAAATCAAAACATAGTTGTGTGTGCAGTTTACCGGCCGCCATCTTCTGACGCACGTAAAAGATTATTTATTAAGGAACTGGGCAATTACATCTCAAGTTTTGATGTGGAAGGTAACTCAATTTTGATAGGTGATATGAATATTGACATTAAAAAGCCATCACCTATTGCAGACTTATATTTGGAAACACTGAGCGAGCGAGGTCTGATGTGTGGAATCACCGAATATACAAGAATAGAAACAAAATTAAATATTGTCACTAAATCATGCATCGATCATGCGTTCGGTCGTTTTCCCACGTTGGACACGTACTCGGCGGCGGTCGATGTCGTACTGGCGGATCACCGCGCAATTCTGTTCGCCTGCGTAAGCGACATCGCACAAAGGCAGCATATACAGGACGTTCATAAAAAATGTGTAGATTACAAAATAATGTCGGACAGATTATCTAAAGTAAAATGGACAGATACGAATAATATGAAGTGCCCAAAGCAGATTTATGAATTTATAATAAAAGCTTTCACAAACGCTCGTGACTCTGCATCGACTGATAGAATTTATAAGAGTAAAAAATTGTATAGGGTACCATGGATGAACGACAACATTAACCAATTATGCGAAAAACGTAACAAACTATTTTATTTATGGAGAAAGAACCCACGTGATATTGCAAAACGAATAGAATATAATAAAATACGCAATAAAGTTCACAAAGTTCTCGAGCACAATAGAAATTCGTATTATATGAACAAAATTAAGGATAATTTTAGGAATATTAAAAAAGTTTATCAGATCATTAATCAGATGCTGGGCCGAATTAAAAATTCTGTTGATGAAGTAGTGCTGAATGCTTTTCATTCTCAAGGTATCTCGATATCAGATATGTCTAATAACTTTGCTAGGGAGTTCAATAAGTCATTAAAGACATCCTCAACAAATTGTCAGACAAAATTGCTAAAAATACGTATTTTATCCCTCGTGATACTAGTATTCTCTATAAGAAAGCTACAGCAGAAAATATTTGTGATATTATAAAAAATCTAAATTCCAACAAAGCTCCAGGGCTTGATAACGTTAGTGTGTCGGACATAAAAATTGTTAAGTCGGGAGCATCAGTGGCAATAGCTAACTTAGTCAATCAAAGTGTTGTAACGGGGATATATCCAGATGAACTCAAAAAAGGATGTGTAAGACCAATAAGAAAAAAAGGGAAATCAAATGATTACGGCAATTATCGGCAAATTACGCTTCTTTCAAGCATTGATAAAATTGTTGAAAAGTATATTTGTCAACAAATACACAAATACTACATCAATAATGATGTTATATATAAAAACCAATATGGTTTTCAACAAAGTAAGGGCACACAGGATATTATCTCGAAGTTCACAGATGAAGTTAACGCACGTATGAATGAAAAAAAAACATATCCTTGTTCTTTTTATAGATTTTTCACGCGCATTTGACACTCTTGAACACGACCTTCTCATTGAAAAGCTTGAATCGTGTGGTATCCGTGGGCCTTTGTTAGGCTGGAACAAAGACTATTTGAAAAACCGCTCTTTTGTAGTAAAAATTGCTGATGTAACCAGTAACACCATGTACGTCACAGAAGGTACAGCACAGGGATCGGTGGCTGGACCATTGCACTTTCTATCGTACGTCAATGATATGAATAACTGTGTCAAAAGTAGCATATGTTACCAGTTTGCAGATGACACTTGTTTGGTGGTAAGCAACGAGAACCTTCAAGAGGCATATTTGCGTCTTCAGGAAGATTTCGACGCGATTTGTAAATGGTGTCACGATGCTGGTCTCGTGCTCAACGCAGATAAAACAAAATTACTGCACATTAAGTCGCCGTATATAAGGTCTGAGATACATAATACAACTCTAACTGCTCATTGCCACTCGTGCCTACACAAACACGATGCAGATAGCTGCCAATGCCCTCAAATTGAACTAGTTGAGTCACATACATACCTCGGGTTAGTTATTGACAGTAAATTAAATTGGAAACTACATATTGATATAATTTGTAAAAAACTTAGATACTTTCTAGCAAGTATGAATATCTTAAAAAGACGTATCCCCTATCAAGTCAGACTGTTATTGTATAAGTCTCTGGCAGAATCCCATGTCATTTACGGTCTTAGTAGCTATGGAAGAACGTTTAATACACATTTGAACAACATCTACCGATTGCAATCAAAAATTTTAAAATGTATTGTTTCGAATAAAATTAAAAATCAATTCCAGGATAGTGAGCTAGGTCTCTTCAAACATTGTAAGATACTTCCTATTCAAATAAATATTAAATACAGCTTATTAAAACAAAACTATTTTAATAAAGAATTTCACAATAAAATCGAACACGATGTATATACGCGGGCCGTCGCTCAAAACCGGTTGCGAACGGAGTGTGCGAACAATGTGTACGGCCAGCGGACTACTCGCTATATGTTGCCCAGATTAATGAATGATCTTCCGCGTGATCTTAACGATAAAATTACAACAAAAAATATTAAAAGAAAGCTTAAAGAGTATTTTGTAGAAAATATGGATAAATATTTTTTGTGAAAATGTTTTAAATACCTAACTATCTTAGTAACGTTGTTTATTATTATTTTATTTTATTTTTTCTTACGTATGAAACTGTCAACAAAACTTTGAAATGTATTTAACTGCATTAGTACACAACAAACCTTTGTGGTTTTAACCTAATGCATTATGTGTACCATTGTAATTGATGTTTTTTTTTTTTGGAATGATAATAAATAAAAAAAAAAAAAAATAAAAAAACTATAGGTACTTAAGTGGCAGCAGGTGTTGGGACGACTAAATATACCTTTTCTTTGTTTTGGCTTTTAAAATCGAAGTTAATTTTGTGATACGCATTCCTATTATTCCTCCAGGCTTAAGCCTTGATTGTAGCCTCACCCCTCTGGAGAGCAGCCCGGGGTATGCCTTTGACCATGGATCCTGGATTAGGTGAGTCAGAATTTTACACAAAACGACTCCCGTTTCACCTTCGCAACCTTTACAGGTGAACCTTACCCGTATTGGATCGATAATGGTTAAATATCCAGTAACCTGAATGTGCAGGTTTCGTCAGGATGTTTTTCCCGACCGTAAAGTATACGCATTTCTGTCTTTATCGCTTAAGGGGTAGACAAAGCTTAAATTCATAAAACTCGAAGGCCACTTTAGCTGGATGCCTTATATATGAAACGAGTTGATTCTGATATAATTACAACTTAAATTTTGCTACAGAGACAATGTTATGGTAAAGAAGGTTATCTTATTTGTGTACCTATATTTTAAAAGACATTTCAGCTACAATTACACATATATAGCTGCAACAATGAGATAGGCATCGACTTAAGAAGGATTTCCAAGAATAACCACAAAATCAAGGCAAATATAGCCTTGTATCCTTTTAAGTTCCACAACCGGTATTGCCTCCAATTCTTTCGCCGTTATGGCTGTTAGGCTCTGGAATCCACTTCCCGAGTCCATCAGGACATCCCCAAGTCGTTCTAGTTTCAAATCGCGGGTATACGGGTTTTTCTTGATTCGCGAAGGTATTTAATATCGCCTTTTCACTCATTTCGGTAATCGCTGCACCTATTTATTTATGTATATTGTTTATCTATTGTAGTTTTTATGTATGTATATTATAATTATTTTATTTTATATTTTGTATAGGTATAAATATATTTATTTAGTTTAACCCCACATTAAGTTCTCTGTAAGACCCAATGGTTGACTGGTAGATAATGCTTCTAGCATTAAGTCCGCCAATTGTGCTATACATTTGTATTTTGTGCAATGAAGTTTAAATAAATAAAAAATATGTAGGTATATATCAAAGGACATGTTTATACCTAAGTACACCTGCAAATAATAATTTATTTTGCTTTCATAATATAGCAAGTTATTTATCTATGCCCTCCAACGCCATGATTTAGTCATAGACATATGGCGACATCTCTATGCTAAATCGCGCAAGCCAAGTTTCTACGGACAGGAGCATAAGAACCTCAGATTAACATCGGAGCTGCGGTTTCCCATTATTCTTATATTCAGTTCCACGTCATCCGATTCCATTTGCATCCTCACCACTCTGGAGAGGAGCCTGGGGTATGCAATTCTATGTCTCATTTACCATCCACCGTTACCGTTTACCGTCCATGTCGTAATGAAAAGCGAAACAGCGATAGCTTTTCGCGTGATAAAAACAGCGCTGCGCGTGCCACGCTACGGAGGCTGATCGAAGATCTTCTTCTCTTTCTATCTTCTTTTCTTCTTGAGCGAACCCGAAAAATCTTTTCCGCTAACTAAATATAGTTACCGTTACCTTAGTTTCGCAAAAACGTGCAACGTTGCCCCAATCAAAGCAATTTAAAGTAAATATGTCGTTGCGACCGCTCCAATAGGAAATGTTTACGTGTAGTACGTTAGGGACGAAGTTCCATAACGAAGTTTGCAGTTGAGGTGGGGCCGTGAGGTGTTTCTAAACAGTTTTTGTGCGAAGTCTGAAGTGGGTTGTGACTATATAAATTAAATATATATACTCGTAGGTAGTCTCAAAAGATTGTGCTTAATAAATTATTATGAAAATTTAAATGTTTCTCAGACTTATTCCGACGAAAAGGGGTACTCTTAAGATCTCCTTTTTTCGAGACATACGCAGTTTGATCCGTAATAGTGACGAGTAAGGTCCTGTGTCACTCTTTTAGTTTTGTCTTACATCAATTTCGTGCCTCTCAACGTGTGCTCCTTATGAATTAGGTACCTACCTTATCTTTTGTACATGAGCAAAGCTGTTCATTCATTTATATATTTTCTAAAATATTGGTTATTCGTATTTCAGCTTAAGTTTGTACTAATCAAAATATCATTTAGTAATAATTAGATGAATGTAATTAAAAAAATTTGCTACATTTAAAATAGGTAATTTCAACTAATCACCTAAAAATTATTAAAAAGTTATTTTGCAACAAAACTTGGCTATTTAAAAAGAAATTCCCTTCTCCAGCGAATCTTTCTTCAAAATAAGGAGCTCTCAACTGTCGAGAGTTACCCAGTTAGAGTGGGTCAAACGATTCCGCAAACAGCCCTCAAAATCCTCTTTACTCTCAAACTGGTTCTAAAACACAACCTTACATTGCAGTAACCGCTTACCAGCAGGATGTTCGCTTTTTAGGCTTTTTTATTTCCAAATTACATTAATAATAAATTTATTTATTCAAGTGACCATTGACTCATTTTTCATTGACACGAGTACTAGTTTTATTGTTTTACCTATTTGAGACTAAATATATGAAGTCTCAAAAATACCCAACGTCAATATACACGCCTTGTTGAAAATGAACAGACATAATTTTATGCCATATAATTGCTTCAACCAATTTTAAATTTTACATACATACGTACATACATATGGTCACGTCTATATCCCTTGCGGGGTAGGCACAGCCAACAGTCTTGAAAAGACTGAATGGCCACGTTCAGCTTTTTGGCTTAATGAGAGAATAGAATTGAGATTCAAATAGTGACAGGTTGCTAGCCCATCGCCTAAAAAAGAATCCCAAGTTATCCCTTAGTCGCTTTTTACGACATCTATGGGAAAGAGATGGAGTGGTTCTATTCTTTTTTGTATTGGTGCCAGGAACCACACGGCAAAATTTGAAATTTTACACAAACAAATAATCTTTAATCTTCCATACTCCTTCAAAATTAGTACACAAATATAATGAGATTGATTCGGCCACGGGTTGTCAGCAGGGTGATCCCCTCGGTCCAGCTATTTTCAGTTTGGCAATTAACTCAATAATTCACGGTTTAAATTCAAAATTAAACGTATGGTACCTTGATGACGGAACCCTAGGTGGAGACTTTAAAACAGTTTTGAAAGATTTAATTGATATAAAAAACAAGTTCTCTAATATTGGTCTGGAATTAAATTTTGATAAATGTGAATTATATATTTCTGAAACTTTAAATACATCTTTGGCATCTCAAATTATTCAAAATTTTAATAACATAGCCCCTAATATTAAAATTTTGACAAAAGATAGTCTCTACCTACTTGGTTCACCGATATTTGATGAGGCCATACCTTCCCTTCTTAGTAAATCAATTTCAAAATTCACTGACTATTCGGACCGCCTCACCAAAATTAGCAGTCACTCTGCGTTATTCGTTCTAAAATTCTGTTTATTCATACCAAAATTAACTTACCTGCTCCGTTGTTGCCCTATTTGGAAATACCCCACTTTGGTCCAACCTATTGATCAACTTTTAAAAAATAAAATTGAATTAATACTCAACATAAGTTTTGGCGAAGAGGCATGGACCCAAGCCTCCCTTCCAATTAGGAATGGAGGCTTAGGAATCCGAAAAATTTCTTGTGTAGCCCTGCCGGCTTTCTTGTCCTCTATCCACAGCACATCTAATCTCGTAGGTAATATTCTTAAGGTCCCTGCGACTACAAACTACGAGATTGCGTGCTTGGATGAGGCCACAAATGCCTGGCTAACCGGACCGAGTCCAAATCTTCCCTCCAAGCTACAAAGCCAAAGGGCCTGGGATTCCATTTCATCTAATTTTATTTTCAGTTCTCTTTTGGAAAATTCCTTTAGCAGAGATAGGGCTAGACTATTAGCCGTGTCCAGACCAGAGTCCGGACATTGGCTTCATGCCTATCCATCTCCTGCTTTAGGAACTTTTCTAAATCCCCTAACTCTTCGCGTGGCTGTCGGTCTCAGAGTCGGGGCTGAAGTCTGTGTGGACCACAGCTGTGCCTCTTGTGGGGTTTCTGTTGATCGCCTAGGTCACCATGGTCTTGCCTGCTCCTCGGGTGCCGGCCGCCAATCCCGCCATGCTGCTCTCAATGACATCTTGAGACGGGCGCTTGTCAGCGCCGACGTCCCCGTGGCCCTTGAGCCCCAGATCGTGCGAGACGATGGCAAGCGCCCCGACGGGATGTCATTGATACCCTGGCGCATGGGTCGCGCGCTGGTCTGGGACGCCACTTGCGCAGATACGCTGGCGGCGTCCTACCTCCCTGCGACCAGTAAACAGGCTGGTGCGGCGGCGGACGCCCGGGAGCGCTTCAAGACCAATAAATACAGTTGTCTTGGCACCCAGTACGAGTTCGTACCGTTTGGTGTCGAGACACTTGGTCCTTGGGGCAAGGGCGCGCGGGAGCTCCACAAGGCGCTCAGCAAACGCCTGAGGGAGGCAACAGGAGACCCTCGCGCGGGCAGCTTTCTTGCGCAGCGTATTGCTATTGCAATACAGCGCGGGAATGCTGCCTGCGTGATGGGAACCCTTCCTAGGGGTCCAAATTTAAACAATAATGTATTTAGCTTGTAATTTAGAATAGTTTTTTTTATTATTATTATAAAATAATCTTTAAAGTGTGTAAACTTTCTGTTTTGATAAGAATATTTACAAACTGAATTAAGATATTCTGTAAACAAAGAAAACTATCACATAAGATGAACAATAAGCCAACAATTCCTTTATTCTGAGTAAGTAAATACCACAATCATTTCACTTAGCAAAATAATTATACGGAAAGTTTGAAATTTAATCAGGATGAATCTCGAATGAATGCAGGTGGCTGCAATGCGGTACAAATTACGAAACTATTTACGAGTTGCATCTTTGGTTAAACCAAAACATAAAAAGTTATATATTTTTACAATTTTATTTTTTATTTTCTTGTACAGTCTTCTCGACATAGAAGGTTTCAGTGATATGCATCTCATACTTCTTCTTGGAAGCTTATGACTCTAATGTATCCCTAGGACTATTATTAAGATATTTTTTTTCTTTCTCACTCATAAATATTAGTTAATTATAAATATTATTTTTATTGTTGATCCTTATGACAATATGTACTGTAACATAAAGGAGTAATTAGTGATTATTTTAAAAAAATCACTAGAATATGTTTTATCACTGGTAAATAAAATCATAAATTATTAAAGTACAGTCGTTTTAGTTGTATGTTCTTATTTATTTATATAAATGTGAAGCTTATGTTTTCGATTTTCCGCAGATTTTTATTCAGACCATTTAACACTAGAAGGGTCGGGGAAATTGCATACCTTCAAAGACCGCGACCGTCAAATTGACGGTATATGATAATTACGGAGAAAATATGATTGAAATATGTACCTATGTGTGTCATAAAAACAAAATTACGAATTTTAATTGATGCTTTTAATTAAATACTTTGATTAGTTACATAAAACATTTATTACAAATAATTTTTTTAAATACTTTTTTTACACATTGACCACAAACAGCTTTCTGGCAAATAGTACATAAGTCACAAGTGCGGTTCTTTTTACATTTTGAATTAATTTGACATTGTCGTCTTTTTTGTGATGTAGAAGGCTGTTCTTCTTCAATAGTTATGTTATCCAAACGTTGAAAAGCTGATGCACTTTGTTTTTTATTCACGTACTCTGCGCGAAGTTCACTTACAAGTTGTAGAATATAATTATGACGAGAAATGTTTTCACCTGTAACTTGGCGATAAATAATCCATGAATTTATGGCGGCCAAATCTAGAATATTATAGAAGACGTGGACTGGCCATCTTCGTGTTCCAGCTCTTACAGTATATTTTCGTGCCATTTGGTCAATTATATCCACGCCTACCTTAGTTTCGTTATAAAATTGTAGTCTCCGGTAGTTTTTTTTTTGACTCAGCATCAATATGTATATTTTCGTGTAATGTACTCAATACAATGACATTTTTCCCAGGTTTACCTTGATAAATTGTTAGGGTTGTGTTTGTTGCCGATTTCAGTATAAAGGTTTCATATCTCTTTGTACGAATGTTTCTACAATTCGCTGGTACTTCTCGTCTTGCCCGTCTCATTGTTCCAACAATACTTGTACTTTCAGATCTAAGCTTTTCTGCCAATTTTAGAGATGTGAAAAAATTATCCGTTGTAACGTTCCGACCTTTTTTGAGGTAAGGTTGTAACAATTTCATAACAACATGTTCTGGTAACGACATATTACTTAGGCGCTCACTATCTTTTCCTAAATAAGGAAAACCCCCACACAGATATTTGCTCTCAACATCCACTAATAACCAAAACTTTATTCCAAATTTATCAGGCTTGTTCGCAATATATTGCAAAAAAGGGCAACGTGTTTTCGATGGAAATAACTGCTCATCAACAGTCATATTTTCACCAGGAATGTAACACATTTGGCAATTTTCTATAAAATTATTCCATATATCAGAAATCATTGCAAATTTGTCAGTAGATAAACGTGTATTACGCGTGCTTCTCAAATCAAATCGTAAATATTTTATTATTTCTTTGAATCTATTTTTACTCATAGTATTTTTGAAAACTGGCGGACCCCATTCTAAGGACCATAAAATGTCTAGGTCTAAATGGCTCATGTTGTAAGCTCCACGTGCATAAATCAGTCCAATGAAAGCATCTAATTCATCTAAAGAAATTTCCCACGATTCATCTTGACATTTGATACGTGCTTCAGTTTCAGTGCACAACTTTATGCGTCGTAATATAAATTCTTGAATAAAAAGACGCCAAGAAGTAATAACTTTTTGGATTCTACATACCGCTTTGCATATGGAGTGGGACCTGGGTTTTCTCTCAGTACATTTTGCCGACTTCGACGGCCCGTCGTTCCACCACTAAAACTAGGAATACACGTCCATTCAGTGCCATCACTAGCCACTTGTCTCATACCTATTTCGGGTAATGATGACGTTCTGACTTGCCTCCCACCACGTGTTATACTTCCCGAATGCACTGCTCTTCCGCTGGATCCAGGTCTTCTGCCACGACTTCTACGTATACCACGTTCGCTGTGTAAATTACTGTCCTGCGTTTCACTGTCGAAATGACTTTCAGTTGGAATGTCGGCTTCTGAATCCTCAGATGTAGAACTTTCTTGGTCTAGCTGAAAGTCTTCATCTTCGTTATCACAATGCGTTACTGATAATTCATTGCCACTTTCATCACCTGAGTCATCTTCTTCAATATTACAAAGTTGCGATAACTCTCGTTCTATTTCTAAACTCGAGAGCTGTTTGGAACGCCGATTGGAACTCATTATAAAATAAACACACGACAATTCTCTTCAAATAATCAGTTGAAACTGTAAGTCATGTCAATAAACACAACATATAAATATATAGGTAAGATAAGAAGGTAGAAACAAAACTTTTGTTTATAACACTTCAAAGTATTCAAGTGCCGTCAAATTGACGGCGTCCGGTCTTATTAGGTATGAGTAAGCATACCCCGCATATCAATCATTATTTATTTATTTTTATTAAGTTAAAACTTATACAATCATAAGTTATGAAAAGTCATTAAATATGAATACAAACTGAAATACAGACAAAAAGTTATTAGCCATCAAAATTATTTTGCCGTCAAATTGACGGCCATGGCCCTTCTAGTGTTAAAGAAATGTGAAATTTTGTATGACACATGCGTATCTGATCGAAAATTAATTATGCAAAAAAAAACGATAGGTAGTTTTTTTTATTATTTTATACCATTTGGGATCGCGGGAGAAATGTAATGCACACAATATTTTTCTTCGCTACCATTAAATAACTTTTGCTCATAGCAAATAATACTAGCGTCAATTTTTACTGGTTAAACGAACAAACTGTTAATTCCAACAATTAATATCAAATTTTGAAAAAAAAACTAGTTGAATCTCAATTCTATCGTTAAGCCAAATAGCTAAACGTGGCCATTCAGTCTTTTCAAGACTGTTGGCTCTGTCTACCCCGCAAGGGATATAGACGTGACCATATGTATGTATGTATGTAATATCAAATTTTCTCTTGTTCCAGAGTCCCTTCTGCTAAACATACTTCGTGTGTCTATCCCCACATATCGAGTGAGAGGTCAAACGGCCACGCTGGAGTGCGATTACGAGCTTGGCACTGACACTTTATACTCCGTGAAATGGTACCGTGATAACGAGGAGTTCTACCGGTACATGCCCCAGAATGATCCTGTGAAGCATGCATACAAACTGGAAGGGATTAAAGTCGATGTGAGTACCCTTAGCACTACACACATAGCAGTATATTTTATAGAACCGACAAGGTGAGGCGTTTCTTTTGAAGCTACTACTATGGGCGAGTCACGTCGAATGTTGTTTACTGTGATAATATTGTTGTACCGCTATTGTGTATTATTGATTTTAGGGTACCTACCTAATGGTAATAAGGAATTCATGATTCGTAACATCAAAGAATAATATTGTTATAATAATGTTACGGCAAAAGTTGAAGGTTGTGTGGGTTTCTCTAAGTTTTTTGGAATAGGATTAAAACATTACTATCCAAGAATTTCGATAGAGGCGACTGGAGGAATAAACCCTCTTACTAAGTTAAAAAACGAAACCAAAACCGTAAAATGTGTATTCTCATGACTTTGTTAACAGGTTTACTGTTAACAAAGTCACGGGAATACACAGGGAGTTACTATTATCTTATTTTATTACATAAAGGGAAGACAGAGCTAATAGTCCAAATTAAACTGATTAGCCACTTTCAATTGGATGGCCTAATGATGAAATTGAGATTTAGACAGTGACACGTTGCTAGCCCGTCACTATAAAGAAGAATCTCAAGTTCATTTAGTTAAGAAATCATTTGTCGAGATTTCCATCTATTATGACCTGACCGGATATGAAGCCCGACCATGCACCTTATGCTTACTATTGCGCTACAGAAACCGCCTGAGAGCTATTTGATAACGATGCAATAAACAGCATTCACTCTACTAAAACCGCTGACGAAAGCAAGTAATGTGAGCCTAAAGGTTCATTTTTGTCATTTGTCATTCGTATATAGCTCCCCCTTAATGGGTTATGCAAACGCACAGCTTTCCAAGTAGGCTGCGTTTATGAATATTTCAACATGGCCTTACAGCGCGCCCTGTTACAAGTTTACTTGGAACTTGGTAAAAGTCGAAGCAAACTTCACACTTCGATAAATTTGACTCATTGTGTTGTGGTGAACCCACTTCTTTTTTGAAGGTCTCAGATTCGATATTCTACTCCAAAAGATATATCTTTTATGAAGTTTTTTAATCACACCGTAGTAACCGCTCTAAAGGCGAGAGGTGCGCCTATGACTGTGATCCTGAATTAGATATTCAGTTTTTTTTTTTTCACAATGCGACTATCCGACCTCCGCAAACATTGCACAGGGACACAACTAACCTCAATACACTAAAATATATTATTACACCAATAATCTAACAAAACGTACCTAAAACTTCAATCGAGATAAAAACATATCAGTATCGTAATAGAACATTCCAGTAATAGCGAGTATTGACGATTCCTTGAGCACTGAGATTCCATTTGCGACTAGTTCCGTTATCTATCCCGAGCATACAATGGAGGATGTCGTTCGCAAAATACCGACAAAAGATTTGAGGACAGAATTGAGAGGGAAGCCAGACAATCCACATGAGAGTGGGTTCCCTTTGGATCAATGATATTTGATATCCACGATCTCTACGATGATACCAATAAAAATGATTGACATTTGATAACGGTCTCCGTTCCGTAGTGGTTATGTTAGTCTCTGAACGGGTTTGATGCCTAGTAAGATCTTAGGCCTAGGAATATTAAAATCATAAGTCCTCGAAACCAATTAGAGAAGGCCTCTTTTTATCTTCTCCATCCAATTCTTTATTGAGCAGTAAGGAGATCTAATTTACACATGTGAATGTTACTATATGAACTCAAATAAAATATCATCTTATTGACGAAATACTTATATCAACTACCGCATGCTTATTCCGTAATATGCTTCACATTTCTGTCTTTTTTATGACATCATGCAAAAAATACAAAATACTAGACGAAGTATTTTGAGAATATATTTATATTCTTTTTTTGAAGTCGTGTTATAGTTACAAGATTTTTGTGGATATGACATATGGTTTAATGAAACAAAAATCAGTTGACCTTTTGATGCCCCAAATGATTAATGACCTTCACAATTGTTATTTCACTCTGTGACGCTTGTTTTTATATTGTGAACTAGATTTTGCCCGCAGCTTTTCCCATGTGTAATTAAAATTATTATATCCCGGTTCAGTGGGAATTCCAGTAGGAAGTAATGTGATCCTTAATTGTTCCACTAGAGACTTAAATTTGTTAAATTTAACTTTAAGGAAATAGATATAATTGTTATCTTTTTAAAGATCAAACAGCACGCGTCTTTTGTTCACGGTACGCTGAGATTACACCTTTCCACTTGCCGCAATCCCTGCATACATTTTATTCACGAACATTGACAAGGTATCTCTCTTTCTATCTTAAAAGTCAAACGAAGATGTAGAAAGAGGGAAAAAATGGGACATGTTTATTTTTAACATTTAAATATACCTCTGGACCATACTCGACTTAATCAAGATACGTTGGTTCTCCTTCCATAGTTTGTATTGTTTTCGTTGAAATTGTTAACGCTTAGTAAACTTAAAAATATCCATATTAATACAAAGCCAAGAGGAACACATTACTTGTACGTACTCTGTTGAACTATTGTGTCACGCAGCGTTCATCCGAGTTATTCCAATTAGACATTTGTGTTCAATTTGCTACAATTGTTGTACCTACAGGAATAGTTCCTCGGAATTTGATGAGAACATGTTACACTTTAGTTTGTGACACAGTTGTGCACTTTTGTATTTCGTCAGTATTATGTTTATTCTCTATTTCATCGTATATATACAATATACATATGTATTCAATACATGTTATTGATTTGAATTGCAACATAATATTGGCTCTTTTTACCTCTTGTACCTCTCTTTTATACGTCTTTATCCAACACGTGGGTGATGGAAAAAGTCGTGTAAAAAAGCGTTGATGGTCAAATACGTAAAGTGCTCGGTTAAAATGCGCGATGCGCAAAAAGACACGCAATCAAATCCCACCTCGGCCAAGAACCATTGACTATTTTCGAAGTTATGAACATTAGCTTTAAAACTGACCGATGCTTTTGAATATGATGGTATCTGTCGGTGTGAGTTTTCAGCCGAGCCGCCCAGTTCATAATATTACAATTCAAGGGCGTCCATTAAATTTGTCTAACATAAAACTATTATATTTTTTTGTACTTTATGATTTAATTAACATACAGATTAAGTATATATTTTTTTCTAAACCCTATATTTATTTACAGTTACAAAAGTCGGACGCCAAAAGGGTGGTGTTACACCCGCTCATGCTGAAATCCACCGGCCTCTATAGGTGTGAGGTTTCAGCCGAGGCGCCCAGTTTCGCATCTGTAGCCGGAGAGGGAAGAATGGAGGTCATTTGTAAGTTTGCCAAAAGTTAAAAATGTTAAGAGTACAGATGGAAGTTTAATCTCGGCATATGTCGTGTGTCTATTATGTCTATTGAGTTTTTCTCAATGAATTCTCGAGATTTTGATTTTGTAGAATTTGAAGTGATTCATGTTAACTAGTTGTTCGCTGCGAACTTAGAACTTGCGAAACTTTTAAATTTATACGATTTTTGCTGCAAATTGCTACAGGGGTGAATGCAAACGCTAGTTAATAATATCTACTAAAGTAACTAAAAAAAACACATACGTCGTATCCATTCTGTACTCTCCTTGTTTTGCACCAAGTAGCTCCTTCCTAGATTATTTCTAATAGGCGATTACATGTCGGGCTGTCCCTTATTGGATGTTTTAGGCCGTTGAGATGGCATTTTGCTCGTTTCATTCTTAGATATGAGAAAATCTAGCTCAAAGTCTACAAAAATGTTGGCACAGAGTTTTACGTTATTGCTTCTTGAACGCAAGCTGGCTTAAAGGTTTTTAACACGATTGTAAAAACAGGCAGATTTATCACCTGACTGAAAGACAAAAGTCGATCGTTAAGATATTCATATAGGTATAAAGTATTTAATATCGTCTTGAGGAGAAATCTTTAACAATTACCAGGCTATTGTCATTAAAAATTGTTTTTTTTCTTAACAGATTTACCAAAAGAAGGCCCAAGAATAACGGGAAATGAACAAGAGAACAGAAGAGGAGATTCTCTATTCCTGAACTGCACGTCGAGTCGCTCCTACCCGGCTGCGGTGTTAAGCTGGGACATAGATGGAGAGAAGGTAAACATGCTCAGTCAGAGGCATAAATAAAATTTCGTGCCAGTACATTTCTTCTGTTAATATCACGTCAAAATGGCAATATGATTAAAATATTCAATACAAGTACAATATTCCTATTTTAAATCGATTTCATAAAAAATAAACTTAGTATTTTTATCGGTAAACTTCTGTTTTGTTTGGAATCTAGAATCAAAGTTTGTAGTTAAAACGTAATAATACTAATATAATAGATACGAACGTGGTTTACGATCCTGGAGTGACAAATGAGGTTTATACATAAAGCAACTCCTCCATTAACCGAACCAAAATGGAAACCAAATCCAACTTAATCACAATGGAATGCGGAATTAAATATCTGGGCATAGTCCATAGGTATCTATAACGTATCTTTAAAAATTGCGTACGTCCTTATAAAATAATTTATAGATATTATTGCGTTGCCATTATCGAAAACTAGCAATTTCCTTTGACCCTTATTTATTAATTGTGCGGAAATTGCAAACAACGTCCAAAATTCTGTTTCAATATCGTCCACATACGAACTATAATTAATCGCTGTATTTGGCAATAAAGTTTCGGCATAGTAGCATCCTTTACCTACATAAAATACAAAAAGTAGAAAAGTAAAGCCGGTAATAAAAAATTGTATTCTTTTAGAATATAACACTTTAGAGAAATCTCTTTTGTTAATGAAAAGAAATTTATTAAAAATAACATTAAACATGATAAAATAGTGATTATTTTCCTCTAAACTTATTTCGATTACGATAATTACATCACTTGAGATCGAGAGTGATTATTTGTATGCTTTGACAGGTTGTATAACCTTAAAATCTGTGTATTTTGATTCCATTAAAAGAACGTGCATCTTAAAGTGCTTTATCTCTTAACTAGTTTGTGAAATAGGCCTTTTTGGGATCCCTCAATTTACTAACAAGGCTATTTCAAATACAATGAGAAACTTCAACCTTAATTAAATGGATAGGTTCTCCATTTATACCTAAGTCCATGTATACATCGATTCGATGTAAGATAACTTGTCATTTTACAAATTTTTATACACGTACATTCAGTACTTGTTCCGCGCAATAGGACACCTCCTGCTTTAAATATATTTTTATAATAGAAATAAAAATGCGGCAAATTTTTGTCGAATTAAAATAATAATAAGAGATAGTAAATTAAATACCTAATAATTAGAATTAGTAAATTTTCATGCAATAAATTCCTCATAAGTGATACTTAAATTCATAATTTTACACAACATTCAATCCTAATAAGTAACACTTATTAGGAATTTATTGCATAAAAATTTTGAATTTTAGTTCAATAATTAATATTCAATAAATAATATGAACAAAAGTAAACAAAATATTTTTATAAACTTTGTAAGTTGTTATAAGTTCTCGCTAATACATACATAATGTAATCATGTTTATATTTTTTGCGGGATAGATAGAGCCAACAGTCTTGATAAAACAGATAGGCCACGTTAAACTGTTTGACTTAATGAAAGAATTGAGATTAAAATTTATAGCTAATATCTTTACTTATTAAGTTCGATCCGATAATTCATTTAATCTTAAGAAAAAAATATTTACAATTGTTATTATCAATACTCTATTTCCCGTGGGATTATATCGGAAACCCCTAAAATTTAAACTTAAATACAGAATTCAAATTCTCCTTAAAAATGTGAACTATAAACTACCCCATAAGTCGCATTCAACCTGAATTCAGATAAATTCTAAGAATATACTACTTCTATTCACACAAAATGTTACATTATAGACCCATTACTCTAACTTTATATTGATATCTCCAGTGAACGGCTTTGAGATACTTCCTTAGAATTTATCGGCTCTCTCGAGCCAAATCACTAGTGATTTTTCCGACCTACTGTATCAACCCATATGCGTCTTACTATTGGCGGAATTCCTTCCGTCAACAGAATGAGGTTCAGGAAAATGCTTGGGTTATTTCTATATTTATATCCCGTTATTTCGTGTTCGCTATGACTAAATATGAACATTTGTATTAGAGATATGAAAGTAGACAATATAACTGATAGCCAGTGAGTTAAACTAAAGATAAAGTTCGATTTAGATGAACAACTGATATAACCAGGATACAAGGATTGGCTAAGCTTTCAACAGTAACTAATTATTGTTAGTTTTACCATTTAAAAAGGTCATAAAAATCAGACTGCGGTCGATTTGCGTAAAAACCTAATACTCTGATGATGAATAAGATAACGATCTGAAAAATTAATAAGACGTATATTTAAAAAATTTTTATCGAATGAGCGCCGTGACCTACTTAATTGATATGTCGATCCTTAGTTTTTCAACAACGTATCATTATAGGTGACATGAGGGGAAAAACAACGTAACCCTAATTGTTATGTTGACGCTTGGTTTCCTCAACAGCGCATCATTACAGGTGACTGATCCAGAGCTGTTGGTGGAGTACCCTCCGATGCAGCATCAGCACGGGCTCATGTCGACAGCCCTGGGGCTGCGAGTTCCTGTGGGAAGGACCATGCAAGTGCGCTGCACAGCGAGGGTGGCTCCTGCGTGGCGGGAAGGAAGTGAAGCTGTGGTCGGGAACAGTCAGCTAGCGGATAGTAAAGAGGCTATGCTACTTGGTAAGCAATTTGCATACATACAAATAGTCACGTCTACATCCCTTGCGGGATAGACAGAGCCAACAATCTTGAAAAAAACGGAAAGGCCATGTTGAGCTGAATTACTTTATGATGGAATTGAGATTCGAACAGGTTGCTAGCCCATCTACAAGAGGAATCCCAAAATCAGTATATCCCTTAGTCGCCTTTAACGACATCCGTGGGAAAGATATGGATTGGTCCTTTTCTACATAAAGTGTCGGGATTTAGTAAGCGTGTTTAGAATGATTTACTAATTACCCTCAAAAGTGTAGTTATCCTTTTATCATACATTATGAATATTTTAAGAATATTTGTAAATGTATCACTAAAAATGCACTGAACTGATTTGGATGCAACTTATCACACCTAATTACAGTATTAAACTTTATATACATCAGAGAAACATATATTTTTCATTTATCATGCGATAACATGCTAGTATAATATGGAATATAACCGTGGGTTACAGTGGTAATAAATACTAAACTAAATCTGGAAACTAGTTACAATATTATTACTGTTTATAGATAGATACAATAGAGATTCAGTATCTGCGAGTTATTATAGTTATGCTTAAGTTACACAGTGTAGTTGCACCTGCAGATAAGTTTAATTTAGAATTGAACTAACCAAATTCGGAGTTCGAAACAATACCTTATGCAAGGTATTCGGTGTTCAAATCATGTATACGAATAGATTTTAATATAAGATTAGATTTCTAATAATAATGTATTTGGCGTATATGTGGCGTTACTTATTTTATTTTTCAAAATAATACTGTTAAATTTGTAAGTGGGTTGTTGAAATTATCTTCAAATTTTCAGCCTTGTTTCATTGTCACCGAAAAAATGGATATTATGGACGGACGGACGGACATGACGAAACTATAAGTGTTCCGTGTTTACTCTTTGGCTACACAACCCTGAAAACAGGCAATTACTGAAATTAGTCATCCTGTAATCAATCAAATGCCAAATTAAACATATCAGTTTAAATTCACCATAAAATAAAGCACTCAAATAATTAATTCGGCGTTGTCAATTAATTGACAATTGAACGAGTTGGAGTTATTTTGTTAATTGTAGCAACTAGGGCGCTCACGATCGATACTCCTTGAAAGTTCTATATGAAGAAAGGTTCTTATATTGTATAAATCTGTCTTAGTAGCTAATTGTTGGCCTCTTTAGTGAACTGATAGGTATTTTGTTTGTTTGTTAACTCTTTATTGCATCTAAAATAAATAAAACAAATTATAAACAGTCATTGGATTTAGAAAAATATGTAGGTACAATGGCGGACTTATCCTAATCGGGATTTCTTCCAGTCAACCAATATTATAATGACATAACATATTATGTATTATGTATAGAGCAATAGCATAATAAAGTGTCAAACCTCCGCATAAATAAATTTCTCGTACACTATTACATTTTTTATACTATGGACACATTGTATAAATCTGTGTCTGTAGTAGCCAATTTTTATGTCAATATTATATATTCATATTATCGTTTTCATCAAATTTGACGTAAACTGTTAACAAATTTAAACCTATGCTATCCTATAAATTACCTCACTGTTAACTTTACGTTACCTTTACTACTAAAAATTATACTAAATTAGTTAGTCATTCAGTCACGTTTTCTCTTTACACGTTTATATAGCAAGTCTTATTTGTTTCAGTGAGGAGTTCATCCGAAGCCTCCACGTTAAGTATAATGCTGTTAACACTTTCCCTCGCTCTATTCTTCGGTACTGTAACTAAATCAGTAACGTGATAAATTATCACGTCTATTTTCTTAACGAGACGTGATTACGCAATGCTCTTAGTTTCTTAGAGACTTTGGAGATTTCTATCAAGTATTGTTACGATTTTCTATGTCTGTTTTGTACTAAATTGCTATAGCATCGTAAAGTATTTTATTTTAATTTTTTTTTTAATTTTAAAATTTTCGTGTCTAGTGTAATTTTTGGGAAAACATTCTTTAATATTATCAATTTTTTCTTTAAGTTCTTTCAAACTCAAATACTATGTACAATTAAATTAGGTAGAAAATAAATGTTATATATTTCTTTTGATAAAAGAATGAAAGTCTTCGATACATATCTGTAACAGAATAGTTTATGCTAGTATTTGTAAGTTTATATGACATTACTCGGTTGTGGAATATACTCATATGAGGTTTTTTTTTAAAATAGAGCCAATGTTAAACACAGGTTAGAATTAGAATCATAATTAAAAGTATATTAATAAGGCTTCCATATTAACTTTGCAAGGGCCAACGTACGACATAATATGTGTTTAAAACATACCAAGATTTATGTGTATGTTTGTATTGTCAATATCCACATACACATAAACAAACATAAAATCACGTCTCTTTCCTAAAGGGGTAGGCAGAGACTACGTCTTTCCTCTTGCCACGATCACAGCATACTTCTTTCGCTTCATCCTCATTCGTAACTCTTTCATATCAAATTGTCGCCTGTGGTATCTGTAGCCTAAGAAAATTTTAAATAAAACAATAACTTTAAGCTGACTCTATAGTTTGAGTAAAAGGCAAGTTATACAATGAAGTGAAAGAAATTATGATAATTGAATCTTCTAGTGATTATAGTTCTGCAACCGAGTTCTGCTTTACGATTTTTTTAATAGTTCTTAGAAATATTTTGGCATTTACAAATGCGGCGACATGATTTTAAAATGTAAAAATTGAATCTGTACTAATTTGTAAATAAATTTAGAAACGCCTTCCTAGATAATACATTAATTAAATGTAAATAATTAAATTAAGACTAGTTTTAGTTACAATTATTTTGTAAATTATCATATAGCGTTTACCTATCGGGAAATTCTATGAGTTTAATGAATATCTTTGAAAAGTGTTTCTTTATCCGTATCTCATGAGATGAGCTACGGAAATTCATTATTTTAAAATAAACATATGAGATCATAATGTGAAAATTATTGTTAACCAGATGCTTATAATAAAAGTTTCAATAATTTTGCTGACGAAAATCATGAAATTAAAATAAAATATTTTTTATTTATCACAAATTTGTTTCACAACATTTAAGAAACTTTTTAAAACCGTGTAATAGTTCATAAAAAATATTGAGAAGGCAGAAAGTTTTCTTAGTATAATAATTTTAAAATGCTGTAAACATCTGAAACAAAATAAGTAGCTTATTATCAAACATATTTTAACGAAAATCATGCAAAGAGAAGCGAAATAATAGTTTTGTTAATATTTCTTGAATGCATATCGCTAGTATAAGTTGCTGTACCACATCCAATGTAAAATATTAAAGTTAGGACACTTCCGCTTTTGTTGTTAATGTGTACTGTAATTAGCATTAAACTGGCATTATTTTGTTGAAATATAAAGAAGATTTGTTACTGGTTGTTTTCTTTTCTTTATTGACATCTAATGTATAGGTCCTTATAACTACTACTCTTCCATACTTTATAGCAGGAATTGTCGTCTTAATATAGTTTCTCAGTTGAGCAGTATATTCATCCAACCACTCTATTCTCACCAATAATCCCCTAATAATAAGCTTCTACGTCGGTCTGAAGGCGAAATGTAGACTTGAAGCGCTTTTCCTATTCCCGAGCAGTTTTTAAAAGTCAATCGAGTCTTTTAAACTTGTTAAAAGAACGAAGTCTTTGAGCAAATGGACTAACAAATTGTCACTCTCTCAGAATTTCTAACATAATATGTAATGAGTATTTGGAGCCCGACTACATGTACCTTGATCGAAGGGGAATGTGATGTGTTTATGTGTAAAACCTCTTTTTACACATAAACACACCTCTTTTCCGTGTTCATTCTTCAATCTTCAATCTTCAGTTCACGTTAAACTTTGTGTATTTATTTTACCGTTAGTATATTCAATATTTTAACTTTGAAGCAAATAACTAACAATTAAATCTGCAATATGCTATTAACAGAGAGATATGAATAGCTAATATTACTGGACAAATGATTTTTTTCGATATTAGATCATGGTTGTACTGTACATATCCAGTTGCATAAATATGCAGGTGTTTTACGTTTTTTTTTTCACTGACTGGGGTTTCGGCTTGACGTAGACTACGTCAAGCCGACAGTTAGAACAAGTGATTTTATATAGTACTCATCTCGAACACTACTTAATAATTGTCAAATGCTAGGTTTCACAATATTGGTTGATGTCTAAAAAATAACTTAAAATTTAGTGCTGTTTCTATATCAAATCGATTTAAAACTTATTTTTACAAAATGTATCTATTTTCGTGCCGTGTTGTTCCCCACAATATAAAAAAGAATAGGAACACTCCATCTCATTTCCCGTGGATGTCGTAAGAGGCGACTAAGGGATAGGCTTTTAAACTTGGGATTCTTATTTTAGGCGATGGGCTAGCAACCTGTCTCTATTTGAATCTCAATTCTATCATAAAGCCAAACAGCTGAACGTGGCCTGTCAGTCTCTTTAGGACTGTTGGCCCTGTCTACCCCGCAAGGGATATAGACGTGACTATATGTATGTATGTAAGTATCTATTTTCGTTTCTTCTTCTTAGTCGTACACTTCTGACGTGGTCGTGGTCATGGATTATCGGTGAGTTTGGTTGCAGCTTTTGTGATACTTCTCTATTTCTCTCTGTTCATGACATATGGTCACGTCTATATTCATTGCGGGGAAGACAGAGCCAACAGTCTTGAAAAGACTGAATGGTCACGTTCAGCTATTTGGCTTAATGATAGAATTGAGATTCAAATAGTGACAAGTTGCTAGCCCATTGCCTAAGAAAGAATCCCAAGTTTGGAAGCCTATCCCTTAGTCACCTTTTACGACATCCATGGGAAAGAGATGGAGTGGTCCTATTCTTTTTTGTATTGGTGCCGGGAACCACGCAGCACTCTGTTCATGACATTACGTGTCACACAACACACGTATCATTATTTACTATTGCTTATTTTATAATGAATCGGAGTTACAGTTCAGTAAATATTTCATGACAATATTTTCACGAAACAGAGTAATGCCCTAAGGCTTTACTGGATACAATATGAGGTCACAGTATAATACAAAATGGAAGCGCATAAACATCAAAAGTGTATCGACAGCTCTTGTAGCAAATTTATTAATAAAAAAATAAACATCTTGTTTCAATTCTGGGTTTAAAGCGATTACAAAACTTGATTCATTGTCTGACGAAATATTTTATTTTAGTTTTGTCTTAGTCAAAACTAATTATACACATCTGCTCTTACTCCGGGGCTGTTTTTATAGTCATACTTATATATCTTCAATCTATAAACACATATTTGTATACATCTAATTATGAAATCCAAAGTTATATATTAAAAATTTATAAAATACCCTAAATATATAGCCAATACAATGATCAGCAAATATAAGTAAAAGTAAATATAAGTATCAAATCTCTAATCTACAATATTTTCCAATCAAATCACTACAACATCATTCAGCATAGCCTACGGCGACTCAGATTCCAATCTATCAATTTACGCAACCATATTACATTTCAATCTATCTTCAATCTAATCCATAAAATGTAGTACAAGTGTTATTACGTAGAAAGTCATCGAGTAAATCCCTCTTTGGGTAGTTTCTTTGTGGAGTTTTACAAAGCATTACCGACCCTGGCCATTTCTAACAAATCGCTGGCTCCTATCTGTTCGCTTCTTTTTGTCAGCTATCCGCTACACTTGTCTATGAGTTTCTTTGAAGCATCCATCCGTAAATTGAACTCGAACGTGTAATATGACAATGGACACGTTATTTTAAAGGTTCTTTAAACTGTAACAAGACTATTTAGTTATGTGTGAAATGTTGATTATAATTTATCAGTTGTTTTCTTTAATGCCTTGTCGGATCAAATTGTTAGTGATATTTTTTAGATAAATTTGAGATATTATTTCGGATACTAAACGTTATTGGTTGCTTTTAATAAATAATGGTGGAGATCAACAACTCAAATTTCTCTACACATAGAAGTGAAATAAAAGTTGCCCACCCTAGCATCACGATCATAGACGTACCCCTGGTTCCTCTTCAGAGAACAAAATATTTTGTTTTGTAGAACACTACAAAACAAAATATTTTGTGTTCGAAATCGTATTTGGCCGCCATAACTTTTGGAATTTGCGTTTATTAAACTAGGAGAAAGTCTGTAAATACATAATTCAGCAGTTGAAACTCAAATTTGTATGGTATGTCAATTTAATGTCACATGTACGTTACATTAGAGCGACTGGTGTGACGAGATTCATCAGAATAATTAGGAACCATTTTCGTGTGATCCCTCGTCACTAAACAAGGATTCACAACGTTGCAACTAAATGTAAAAGTGAGGGCTCTGACTATAATGGTCGAGTTACGCACGTATACATACAGACTTAATAACGAGATACACGCAAAAGGGCGTAGCGTATTACGTGTTAAATGTGCGAACACTGAGCAAATAATAAAGTTTTATTTTAGAACATTAGCGGCAGACCAGCCAGCGACAGCAAAAATTTTAATGGACTTTAATGGCATAATTTGCGGTGAATTATTTTCATTGTGACAATAATAGCTGTACCGTCCAATGCCATTTTCATCACAACACTAATTTTTTTTTATAAAACAAAAATGTAGGTAAATGAAATAATAAAGCCTAATAAAGTAGATTAGTCTAAAATCCTTTCTATTTATAAATAGAAGTTCATCTGACGTTGAGTCTTAACAAGTCTGCGAAAGTTTGGATCCCAATCCTTTCCAACCATTCAGTGTCGCCGGGAATTTATAGAATTATCAAACAATAGCTTATGATTTTCCGTCAAGTAGATTGACGATAACACTTTAATGAAAACGTCACTGTCGCGCCCGAGCCGCCGTCGGAAAGTATCTGTGACAGGAGAAATTCATTTAAACGCGAAATATATATGAAAAGAAAACGTTGAGTCGTAATTCCTTTTTCTTGTGACGATTTAGAGGATATTGGAATGAATAAAAAAACAATAGTAACTTCTTGAGGTGAGAAAATGTGGTTAAGTTTAAGCGTCAAATCATTTCTCTTATTGAAGAGACATTACGGTAAATGAAATAATTATGAAAAAAAGAATAACCGCTAAGGCAAGAGAATGTATCGTGGAGAAACCTGCTTTAGGCAAAGAACTAAAATACCAGTTACCAAATATTTTTTTTACGAAATCCGTAACAAGTCACGTTTAATTTACTCGTAACAAAAGTAGTAAAAGCCGTCACTTTTCGAGTCTGACAAACAAACATAATACCCCACTAATGAGGTTTCACTTTTTGTTAAAATACAACATACGAGTAAAATATTTTCAACAAAATTAAATAGCGTTTAAAAACATGTGTACGTGTCATTTATTGTATGATAAGTCTTCTTGCTTATCTGTGCTCTGAAGAAATTGTGGAACATTATATTTTTCACTTAGTTTAACATTCTGATTTGTCGAAAACGTAAATGGTATTTGATTTTAATAACGAAAGATTTTTAGTTATTTTTTAATGATTCATGACCGTCACTGTCATGTCGCTATTTGAATCTCAATTCTATCATTAAGCCAAATAGCTGAACGTGGCCTTTCAGTCTTTTCAAGACTGTTGGCTCTGTCTACCCCGTAAGGGATATAGACGTGATGATATGTATGTATGTATGTATTCATGACCGTATATGATCAATAACTTTTTAAATAAAAATAAGATATATTTTATCAATTACTGTAGCTTATTAAAATATTTAGTATTACTGTATGTGTATTTTTTACTATGTAGAAATTTTAACATGATCGTATCGAGAGGTTTTGGAACTGGAGAATTATCTCTCTTACTAGTTTCCCAACTTTCCCGAGACCATATAATGTGGGCAAACATACGATGTTCGTATTATGTAGAAACAAAAGACAGCACTCTCCAATTTTGTTTGCGGTGAACAATTAAATAATAGAAAATTGTGACAAAAATTACTGCCTTGTTGTAAAGTATCTTTTAAAATAAAACTGGTTTAAAGCACTAGCGCGCTATATAAGTATGGATTCACAATAACGTAACAGATTTTTTTACTTAATATTTTTCCTTACCATTTTAAAATTTTTCAACTTAAAAGTAAAATTAAAAGAGAACTTATACATAGTTGCATTGCTTGATAAAGCTTCCATTTGTAATGGAGAGTGAAAATACAGAGATTACAGTGCCTTTAAAGCTGTAAGTCACTAAAACGATCACATAATATAATTTACGCCCATACCTCCTTTTTGGACTATCGAACCGTAAAAAACGCCTACGCATTCATCGGAGAAAACTTGGATAAAATCAGGGACCGATTAGGGTGTCCTTCCTTACACTACACTTTTTATTCCTTCGTTATTCAAATAGAGGAAAACTGACAGGGCGTAAAGTCTGATAGGAGAGTGGTTTAGTGCCAGCATAGGTAAGATAGTAAGCGGCTGACGGTTTCTAAATGACCAGATAATCAGATTACTGTCCAGTTGTTTTCTGTCACGCAATAATGCCTTTAGATAAGTTTCATTGGTTGGGGACTTGAAGTTTGAGAAAGTGAAAGTTATAAAACCAATCTAATCGGTAAAAGTAGGAAATGTATTTCGTTTTATCATATTCTCAATTATTTTATGGAAAAACAGGGTTTTCTGTCATTGTCTTCCACGTTTTAAAGTAGACTCCGATCGTGTCCTCGTCGTATCTACTACGAATAAATAGGGTATGTTGTTCTTCTTTTTATTATTTGTACTAAAAAATTCTAAGACCAACTATCTTACAATGTTTGTGTCTGCTGACTTAAAAATATTGCAAAGCATGTAAATTGTAAACAAAGTGACACTATATATTTGTTTACTTTATGTTCGTGTAATCCTGAGGTTTTGAGCAAGTGGCTGAGTCCTATACAAACAGCAATATATTAAACATGAATTTTCTATAAAGTAGCCTCATTAAAAAAAAACAGATAATGACAAACTTATTTAATTACGGAGCAACAGACCCAGCTCGCACGCAGACAAACAATACAGGCATTCAAATATACCACGAAACAAAAATAATACACGACTGAATGGAAAGCAGAACAAAAGCGAACTGTAATCCTGGCGGTGTGACATGATTACTGTAAGTACCTACAGGCTAATGACGTCACATAAAACGTGTATGTATTTGCTTAAAAGACGTTTTTAATGAGAACGTGAAAGTAAATATGCGCCCTTGCAACCTGCAGTATTAATATCAAAGATGACTGAGGTACAAGGAGCATAGAGGTGGAAGAAAGATGAAATGTTTTGCTTGTGTAGGTAATATTACGTATAAGGCTTTCAGGTTAGATGCACGGTAAAAGCTGATTCAGTTGTTTATGTAGTATGTTATGTGAGTTGCAGAGTAGGTACTTTATTTTTACTTAGATTATCATACGTATACTTATGGAAACGTATACGTAAACTTCCCTTATTTTTTTGAATAAGTTTCATAATAACACTGTGTTAATAACAAAAGAGTAATCAAGCATTTTAATCGGACGCCATGCCCCGAAGTACTATAGTGAAGGGTTAACTGTCCAAACCGCCCAGCTTGCATGAAGAGAGTTATGAATGTGGATGAAGCGAAGGAAGTATGCAGAGATCGTGGCAAGTGGAAAGAGGTAGTCTCTGCCTACCTCATTCGGGAAAGAGGCGTGATTTTATGTACCTATGTATGTATGTAACTGTCCAAAATAAAATTAAAATATTACTTTTTTAGATTTTAACGCAAACTTAAAATGAATTATAAACATCTATATAGAATAATTAGATAAATTTATTATGAATTCAGAAATGTTATAAATTGAAATCACACTAATCCGAGCACTAGCTGCTAATCAAATTGAAGGGTTTATACAAACGCATGTTATTTCGACTAAATCTGACGAAGGCAATTAAAATAATATTAGATAAAACATCGTTGAAACTTTAATATTAAATCCGTTTGAAAATGTAATATTTCTATGTTCATGAGTTTGAGAGAACAAAATACTACGTTAACTATAAAATCACGGTTGAAGAATTAATTTACTATGCATTTGAAGTCACAAAATAAAGAAATAGACAATACAATGATAGTCACAAAAAATATTTTGTTAGTAAAGTGAAAATTTACTATTTTAAATTTAAGCTCCATAATCGGAACACCAATTATTTAATTATTCACATACTAAGAACTCATTTATCCCTATCTTACTTAGTTTTTTCGCAAGGCAAGAGTTAAGTACCTACTCCTGACTAAATTACAAGGCAGATAAAAATAAATACTTTTTACATTTTCAAAATTAAACGATGGTATTTAACCAAGGAGGTCGTACCGTATTTAACTTTTTAATTTTATCTATTCCCACACAGACTGCCAAAATCATTGGCCTTTAATATTAGCGGCTTTTAATATTGTTACTTGAAAAGCGTTTTGTATTTATGACACAAACTTTTCTCGTTATAATAAGGGCAACAGCTGTAATACGCAGTTAATTATGATCCGGAAATTTTAAGTAAGCTTAAAAATATTAAAACGTAATTTGAATTTATTAATGTTTAAATATTCGCACCGGTTTTCATTAATACAGGGATATTATGTCAATTAATTGTGATGTTATTACTTTGAGTGAATGTCCTTATACGATACAAGTGATTATAAAATTAATTATGATAATAACTTGTGAGATGTATGTCAGTTTTAATTGACTTCAGTGTTTTTTTTTTTTGATGGGCTTATATAATCAATTCACATAGGTATCTGCTAAAGACACGTTAAAATTCCATACAAACATACAAATAATTCTACAATAGTATCGAAGAGCAGGCTGAATTCAAAGTAGCTTAATAGCATAATCCTTCTGACGCAGCTTGCGCACGGTAGGTCAAGTCTGTATAAAGTAAATGTGCTTGTGGTGAGTCGATAGAGTATCTGTGATATAGTTTTTGTCATTCGGTGGTATTCTTCCTTCTTGAGCCCCAGTAGTATGGCAAAAGTGACGCCTTTTTTCCCGTTTCATGTCATAATAAAAAGCGAAACAGCGATATTTTTTCGCGCGATAAAAACGGCGGCGTTGCGCGTGCCACGCCACGGGGCTGGTTTCAACCCCAGTAACATCCTTTCTCTGGAAAATAGTCCGGGTTCCGTCCTGGTGATGGTGATGATGATCCTGGATTGGGGTAAATCAGGTTTTTACCCGGGCTTCCCGTCTTACCTCCACAACCTTTGCAGGGATACCTTACTCTTACTGGGTTAGGTAAAAACTGCGCTGGATAAATGTACCTACGCCATTCGGTAGTAAATACAAAATATCAAAGTAAAAATAAAGAAGTGAGTGTTTGTGTTATCATTTTTATGTACATTTAGTTCTTTTACAAACTTTACTCAAGTGAATTGTTACCTTGAGTGAAGTTTCCTAGAAATTTTAATCCGCTTACCTCATTTACAAATAAATCATATGCCGTCTATATTTCTTCGGTTTAGTGTTGTACTAAAATCAAAGAACGTCTGTTTATCGACTTTACTATCAAAACTGAAGTATTTGTTATGTTATACTATTTTTTTAATTTTGAAGGAAAAGATTTAGAAAAAAGATGTAGTACATACATGTGCTCTAGTATATAAATATATGAATCTTCTCTATATTTAATTGTACATTCGTTTTATATAATTTTAATATCTAGGATTAAGATCTTATTGATTTCCCTACGGTAAAGAGGCATGATTTAAGTATCTATGTATGTAAGATTAAATTTGTAAATTAATTTATGTATATTAAGAAAATGCTGCATTTAACTTTGTTTCGCCGCTTCTTTTATGTTTGCAAGTAGTAGGTAATAGTGCATTTATAAGTTACCTTGATGTCATTTTAAAATACCATGCATCCTATAAAAAAAATATATTTCTATTTCGGTTAATTTTGCCCAATCACGGTTCCCAACTCTATTCCAGTTAGTTTCCTCAGAGAACACACAAAAGCAATCGCCCACATAACAATGGAGATTATGCTCCCGTAGTGGATGATGCTCGTCGACTACCTCTTGGCTGATTCGACAATTATATCAAATACCTATACGCTTGAGGCTAGAACACATTAACAAATAAATCATAATAAATTTAGCGAGTAGTTTGTTCACATTTTCATATCCATTGAATTTGCGTCATATACCTATCGTGTTTTGTAACAGTATTTACAACGTGCACATATCACGTCTCTATCCCGTACGAGGTCCGTACAACAGTCACTTAACTCGACCATGTGAAGCTCTATCATGGAATTAAGATTCACAGATATTTATAACTTGCTAATTCATCGCGTAAAAGTAAAATCTCAAATTTGTTAAATCGATTTTTACAATTAACGCAGAAATTGAAGCAGTTTGCACAAACTAAATTTTTCTTCGCTAAAAGACTAGTCAGAAGTGAAAGCTAAAACAATTATTTAAATAAATAGAAAGCAACCAGAAAACAACACCTTAATTAACTTCATTGAATTAGGTTTCCATTCATAAGAGTCAAAATTAAAACCAAAATATCTGAATGCATTTGAGAACGTAAAATATTAATCAATGCTTCCATTCCATCAATCTGTGTGAACTTTAATTTCTTTCCATTACTGACGGTAATAAAACCCGACACTCTGGTCATAATTCTATAGCAACACGAATGTGCACTATGCTTTACATGGACCAATAATAGCCTTCATAACTGGGTTTAGCTCTGACCGCTCGTAGTTATATGCATGGCTCTATTAATATAGGACTGAGGTTACTGGAAACATAATATACTTGCGATGCACTGCATTCATATACATACACACATTTTACTGGTTACCAGGGTTTTCTTCTGTTGACAATTTTATGTCGGCGTAAATTGTAAAACTCAATCAAGCAAAAGGGCTAGCAAATCTCTTTTTTCAGTAATAATTCTTGATCGGCGTTGTCATCCGTTCGTAAAAGAAGATTATGTCATCAGGTGTCAGTTTCATCACTACATAGTATAAAACAAAGTCGCCCATTTTGTCTGTAGTCCCTTCGTATGCATAAAACTTTAAAACTACGCAACGGATTTTGATGCGGTTTTCACTAATAGAAAGAGTATTTTCTCCGACAGGTTTTTATATATAATTGAAATACATTGAAACTATATTAGCTGAGTTATAGCGATTTATGTCCAAGAAGTCAGAAAAAAAATCTAATTGAAGATTGCATTTGTGCGTGCGCCGCTTATACCGTTGGATACAAGTAAGAACAATGTATAGCAAAAACATTGGTCTTTATTAGTTCTACAAAAAAGTCCGCGATGACATATATCCAGCTTTTTTATTTAAGTCACAAAAACTACTTTTCTGTATTAAAAAAACATTTAATTCGTTGGGTGATGTTTAACTGGTGATATAACCAATAATACATATATCCTTATCAAAATAAGTAAGTTCATCATCACGAGCATTTAATTTAGATTATTTTTGCAGTTTACAGTGTGTTATTTAGATATATAGTTTAGGAGATATCACGATATTAGTATTGCGGCACGGTACGGGCCGGCCGCGGCGGCGGGGGCAGCGTCCCTATAAGACAAAAAAAAATCTGTACATTACTTAAATATTTTTTCCAAAAACTGATAGGGGGGGCGATCAAAGAAGAGTCACAGAAACCAAAAAACATTTTAATATTTTAAACGCGGTTAAGGGAAAGAGAAGTTATTGTGAATTGAAAATTAGTATCCAATATGTGTTGGTGCGTTGACTGTATTTGTCGAAGTAGCGGGATACACGCAAACGAAGTTGCGCGGGTCAGCTAGTTTAATATACAAATTACTCCTAAGATTTAGAGAAAGAATTACAAGTACTGCTGTACTTTAGTTATAAAAACATAATATTGACGGTTTCACCAAATTACTTCTAGTAAATGACGATGGATAATATTTGATTTCTTTTGTAAAAATGAAATAGCGACTTAAGTTGATAGTTAATTAAAAAAAGCGATAACATGCCCCTGTACGAAATATTTAAGTAAGTGTATTTTCTATTATCTATAAAATTCCTATTGCCCCTCAACAGTCCAACTGTAATTAATCACCTTTATTCCTTACTATTAAGGGATTAATTTAAGTGGTTTATTGAGATGCATAAAGATTAATTCAGTGAATGTACTTATATGTACAAAACAAGGACCAATATCTAAGATAGGCTCATATGTATATAAAATTTCTTATAAATTTTGTGTGAAATCAGCGCATTTAACTTACAACTTTATGGCATTCAAGTAGTGCGTAGTAACAAAAACAACCATAAACAAAATATATCGTTGACACAGCTATATATCAGCTGAGAGCCTCTCCTATGGGAACCCTATTTTAAACATGCGACCCGAAAACACTGTCGCGTATAACACCACACTAAATAATTTATAGCAATGAAAAGATAGTAAATCATATTCAATTTGATACTCATAACCTAATCGTTTTGTAACTAGTCACAATGGTTTAGAAATTAAACATGAAAATGACTTTAAGCCTTAAATTAACATACTGATAGAGATTTGACTGCGATGACCTTGCTTGCTAGTATCGTTTTTGTATAATTGAATTTTAATTATAATAACTTATGGTATAAAATATGGATTTTGTCATAAAATATATTATTATACAAAACTTTTTTGTTTTAAATAAAATTGAAGCTATAAATAACTCTCATCTTCCTTCCTTATGTAAATCGTCATGACACCTGCTGTGGTAATAAATTATTTAGATATCTTCCGAGATTGTACACTCGCCTTCGTTAATATACAGCGAGAAAAAGTGTGCCACTCAAGACTAGGGCACCGGCCGACAGTAATTTATTCGGTTTGGAGCCAAATTTCATTTTGCTACTTTAATTAAAAATTACCTATTTTTATATTTTTTCTATCATTAAGGCTATTATAATTTTCGATGCTTTAGCTCTAAACAGCGATTCTAGTTCTAAATATACAATAATATACGACGGCCTCTGTGGCGCAGCGGCAGTACGCTTGTCTGTGACACCGGAGGTCCCGGGTTCGAATCCCGGCCAGGGCATGATGAGAAAAGAACTTTTTCTGATTGGCCTGGGTCTTGGATGTTTATCTATATAAGTATTTATTATAAAATATAGTATCATTGAGTTAGTATCTCGTAACACAAGTTTCAAACTTTCTTCGCGGCTAACTCAATTTGTTAAAAAAAAATATATGCATAGAGGTAGGTTAGGAGTTAGAATATTGATCAATAGGTATGTTAAGTGTGTACTTTAATTATAGCAGAACAGGTCAGATATATTTCCTCACTTAGGTCTCAGAATCATGGTCAAAAGGTACAAAGCTTGCACCTGGGGCTCCTGTCCAGAGATTGAGAAATTAAAGATGCACTAGCCCGATGAAGATACCGGCATTAAATCGATATTATATATATAGATTGATAGTATAATTAAATATGTCAATTTATTTCCTTTCAATCGTAACATTTTCAAATAGCCTTTGGAGTGAATCTCTTTGAACAAAGAGCCTGAAGCGACATATGTTTCTATAGACAGCTTAAGACGGAGCCTTTCCCGGGTTTATTGCGACTCTGTTTGCTTCACAGGCAATAGCTCGCCTTTAGGCGCGCTTCCGATTGTTATTACATGTCTTGAGTACAGTAAACTGCATATCAAGCCTGCTTGAAACATATGACGCGGTAATAGAGGCAAATTTGCAATAAACTTGGAAGTGTTAATTTTACAATTAAGATTCAAACGATCTCCTTGATTGTATACACATTTTGCACGGAAAGAGAAGATACTCTTACAAACTCATTTTTATTCACTGCCATACCAAGTAGGAAACCAAATAGTGTAATTAAATATTTTAACCTATTTCTAAATTCCAATGTAACGTCTTCAAATAGCCTTTAGAGTGAATTGAACAAAGACCCTGCAGCGACATGTGTACTATAGACAGCTTAAGACGGAGCCTTTCCCGGGTTTATTGCGACTCTGTTTGCTTCACAGGCAATAGCTCGCCTTTAGGCGCGCTTCCGATTGTTATTACATGTCCTGAGTACAGTAAACTGCATATTAAGCCCCTCTGCGTGGAACTCTGTGGCGCGGTAATAGAGGCAATTTGCAGTAAAGCCATTTAGATTCAGACCATTCATTTGGTTAAATGCACAATCTGCGCGGAAAGAGAAGCTTCTCTTACAAACTTAGATTTTTCTTCACTGCCATACCAAGTAGGAAACCAAATAGTGTAATTAAACATGTTAACCAATTTCTAAATTCCAATGTAACGTCTTCAAATAGCCTTTAGAGTGAATTGAACAAAGAGCCTGCAGCGACATGTGTACTATGGACAGCTTAAGACGGAGCCTTTCCCGGGTTTATTGCGACTCTGTTTGCTTCACAGGCAATAGCTCGCCTTTAGGCGCGCTTCCGATTGTTATTACCTTGCCGCGGGTACATGGGTGTTTGATGCTTTTTGTAGAAATTTTAGTTTTATGAGTAAGCTAGTTTTCTTTTTATTAATACCTGAATATAGTTTTTTACTTTACTCTTAAAGCCAGGCGGAATAAAATGTTCATTGTACGCACATTATTACGAGGATGATAGAGCTAAGAATATAAAAAAACTGTAAGCGTTCACCAATCTTTAAGCGGTAGTGCGCTTGTCTGTGTCACCGGAGGTCCCGGGTTCGAATCCCGGCCAGGGCATGATGAGAAACGAACTTTCTCTGATTGGCCTGGGTCTTGGATGTTTATCTATATACGTATTTATTATAAAATATAGTATCGTTGAGTTAGTATCTCGTAACACAAGTTTCGCACTTACTTTGAGGCTAACTCAATCTGTGTAATTTGTCCCGTATATAAAAAAAAAAATCTTTTTATAAGTTGCCATTAATTTTGGGAAATTGAGAATTATGATAGTTTTGTTAGATTTTAGCGTTTTTTTTTATCTATTTCCTTTTGATATTCCTATTTATGTCTCGAATCTTTTACAATGTCAAGCCCAAGCGACTAGAAATATTTCTGATAAACATTATCGTTTGACTTTCATATATCATTTCCGTAAAATTTAAAGAAATTTATTCCTGTGTGAACTCCCTCGCAATTGCTACAGACATTTTCTTCTTCATTTATTCATAAGCAAAAGCGGAGTGACGCTACTTGAAAAATACGTGTCTTGCTGATGCTAAATAATATATGAGGGGCTAGGAGACTAGTTGAGTGAACGGTTGAAACTTATGAAGTCAATATGTTTTTTTTTTCTTAGCCGCTTATTTTACAGCTAGGAAAACACATTCGCTTTTCTTCCAAAATAAGACAATAGTTTATAAAATCGATGTTTATTGAGAACTCACTTTCAATGAATTTGTCGTCTTTCGCATTATAGTATTTTTACAAACAGACTATTAGTTTTATTACTTGGGTTTCTTATTAAACTATACAGTTGAACGTTACCTTTCAGTATTCTGAGACTTTGGACTCTGTCTACCCCGAAAAGTATAAAGACGTGTTTATATGAATGTATTTTTAAATAAAGTTTAAAAGCTGTATATAAATGCCTATTTGTCCATTCTCTCTTAGTACATTACTATGATTAGCCTACCCATTTTTTCGTAGCACAGTACTACGGTTATCGTAGCAATGTTGCTACAATTACTCATAGTCGTAGCATGATTGCTACGATCTTTATTCTTCTGCCGTTCTTTGGTATTTTTTGATATTACACTAGCTTTTCACTCCCGCTTCACTAAAGTAGGAATTTTCCGTCATTTATATAGAATATTCATTCGTTAGTTATGGCATTCCGATGTTGTTCAATTGTTTATATAAGTCTTTAAGCTCTTTTTTTCTTGATTTAAGTTACTAAAATTAATTGAGTAACTATGTCTGTGTAATTTAAATCATCAAAAATATATTTATACCATTCACCATTAAATGTTTTGTTCATTTATGAACATCAAAACAATGTGTGCACTACACATTGTTACATTTGAAATGAGTTATTCACAGATGAATAAAACTATTGACAAGTTCCATCGACCATTCGAGGTAACGTAATTCCTTATCATGTTACCTAAATCGCCGTCGTTGCGTGTCGCCTGGATTTGATACGGTCAACCGTTTTATGGTACCCAAGATAAATCTATTCGGGGTAGATAAGGTGGATTTTGATGTTATTTGTTTGTTTTATTAGTTGGAAAGCTCTATTATTGGACTTGAATCTCCGGGTTACATATATAAATATATAAAGTCATGGCTACTTCTTTCGCGGCATTCACATTAAACTCATTCACGCAAGCTTTTGAGCTGAGGGCACTCATGATCATTCGCTTCAATATATTCCTTATGGGGAATATGAGCTTATAGTTTAGAAAATACTTAATGATCAAATTTGAGTTAACTAATAGCCTTTACTTTATGCTTACGTAAAAGGTATACGCCTGGAAAAAAATAAGTTATAGAGAAACCTTTCACACGATAGGATAGATTCACTATAAGTGGAGAAAATTTTTGACAAATGCCACAAAGAGACAGCACTTCTTGAGCTTCTACTTCTTGATCGTGAGTTATAGCCTCTAAGCAGCAAAGCACAAATTAATCTCTAAATAGCTGCGCATCGCGGGGAAAATTAGCGAAAATCCTCTGGAAGTGTATGAAATATTAAGCCTATTAATTACGAGGATCACAAAGGACCCTCGGAGTTCGAAGTGAGCGTTGACAGGAGATCTAAATGATTACGTGATCCCATTTTATGGGATTTGCTGAGCCACGGCGTCTTAGCGTTGGAGTACAAAGAAAAATAGTTGGTATTTATATGGGATTAGGTTGACCTCTCGTTAATTATAATTATATTTTTATCTCGGTAATTTGCAAAAAAATGTAAAGAGGGATACTTTATTTAATGCAAGGAACATGCAGTTATACCTTTACAATCTCGTCTCACTTTTTGTCAATACGAATATATTGAAACTATCGATTAATTCTTAAGCCATAATACAGCTTGAAATTCTATAACTCAATAACTTATAAGAGTTCGATGTACGATCGGTTTATTTAATTTAATTTATCAATTGATAAAGTTGTTGGAAAAGGTTCTACTGACACAGTATGCTTTATCGAATTTAGTCCACCTGTGCAACTTAATGCACATTATTTTTATGTTAAAATAAATAAGTTAATAAATGAAACAACAAAAGTTATCAAGAAACTGATGAATCATCTTTGACTTTAAAGACGTATTAAAGAAGGCTCAGCCACTATTTTTATTTTTCTAATCTACGAAGCGAATTGTCAGTGTTGAAGTATAAGGTTGCGTGCTGTTTCTGCGTGACCATCGTTCATCGATCACGTCTTAAGAGATAGATAGGATGTACACGAACGACATTTTTTCACACAAAGAATGGGATAGTCGTTGGAAGTAATTTTACACCATTATTCGTCCTATTTAGGTGATGTTATCTCATCTGATGTTTTGGGAAACTATAAGCAAATACGAAAATTTTTTACTTCACATTTCAATGCGAAGAATAAATGATGAAATTTAATAAATATACCTCATAATAATTAAAGGTACAAGTACAAGAACATTCATTTATATAATCACGTCTTTATCCCTTGCGGGGTGGACAGAGCCAGCAATCTTGAAAGACTGAAGGCATAATAATATAATTGAGATTCAAATAGTGACAGGTCGCTAGCCCATCCATGGATTCGTTATGCCCGGATAAGGAGAACAAACCACACAATATCGTGATTGGGCGAGGATCCTACACATACACCAACTTGGAAGGCAAACCAGAGACCGTATTTTTGCAATGTTATTATTTTATTTATTCCTGCTGCTAAAAAAGGGCATTTCTGGAACAAGGAGAGCTGCGGGACTTCCGGGCATAACGAATCCATAACACCATCGCTTTAAAGAAAAATCCCAAGTTTATAATATATAAATATAGTCACCGCTTGTACAACATCGATGGGAAAGAGATGGAGTAGACCTATTCTATTTAACATTGGTGCCGGGAATAAAACGGCACCAATATAGAAGTTGGAACAGAACCCGGTTATTATATATTAATTTCATTTCAACTTTTGAAATTCAAAGGCAGCATGCTTTAAAAGTGCTAATTAGTAGACAATGCTCATAAGATCTTTCGAAACGTGTATAATTTTAAATACAAGAGGACAGTGTAGAAGTAAGTTTGTTGACTACTTAGTAAATTACACTATCAAAAAAAATATCTATTTCCTTTATTGTTTGCCGGTTGACTGGAAGAGATCCCTTTATGGGATAATCCGCCATTGCAAGTGATTTGTTCCTTTTATAACTATGTACTTAATATTTTCTTGTTACTGTGTAAATTTCTATGCAATAAAGATATTACAAACAAACAAACAAAATTATAACATCCATTGTTTATAGATTCATATATCGATTTCATAAGGAATAATAAAAACTAACAGAACAATGATAGTGGTAAAAGATAACGACAAAGATGAACAAGGAATAATATAGACAATCTCTGAACCCCAACGAGAGCTCTAACCAATAACGAAATTTCACGCAAAAAGAAACAGACGCGAATGAACCCATACGAAAGCTAGTGACATAATAAAAAGCTATTTTCCTCTGCATCAACAGTCGTATACGTTCCATGTTGTCTGAATACAATGCTCAATGACAATACATCAGGTAAACAATATCTTTTATTTCAGAGCTTTTTTTGTTGTTCTTCAAAATAGTGAGTGCACTGTAATTTTCTGTACAATGCGACCACTTTATCGGATTTATTAATGATCTATCGTTCTCATTGTTGTTTCACAACAGAACAAGATAGATCGCCTGGCTTCGGTGCTCTAGATTTATTTAGTACCTACCTTAGTAGGATGGGGCACTCTATATCTTCAACGTAAGCCCCAATAGGTGGTTGGTCACGCGCAAAAAGCCTTATAGCATTATGCATGCTTAACATTATTTATTTTAAACTTTATTGCACAAAACAAAAATGTACAAAAGGCGGACTTAATGCCATTTGGCATTCTCTACCAGTCAACCAGCTGACCAAACAGAAAAACTTTAAGTTGGTGGTGCGATAAAGTACACATGCAAACTGAAAAATACATATCTACACTACGAAAAAAATGCATAAATACATACAAGATAGTTACATAATACCCATCATAAATACATATACATACATAAAATATCAAATTAGGATGACCCATTATTGATCTGCCGAAGAAAGAACCCATCCCATTCACAGCATGTTTGAACGCAGAGCGACTTAATTTTTATATGTTTATTGTTTGTAACATTTTTCTTATATGCAATTAAGGTAATGACATTTATTAATTTATTCATTTATATCTTTTAGATGTTCTTAACCTGGTACGTTCGGTCAAATGTCAATACACCACAGAGGTCGACAAAACATATGCAGGATATTGTTAAAACAACGTGTAATTTTCTATGTGGGAGGAACCTTTCCGATAAAATTCAATTCTTCGTGGGCGCCATCTGCGCAGAATTACGTCCTTTGTGAGCTGCCACATTGTATCCGAAATATTCTCAAACCCATGAATCGATTTGATGATAGACACACACACACACACACACGTTCTATAAATATTTGCATTTCCTGATTTATATTTACTCAGATTTCTGTATTGAAGCAACTGGTTATTGTAATACAATACCTATGTCTAAATGTTTCAAACTTTTCGGATTTGAATGAGGGACTGACAGACAACAATTCGGCATATTATTGTATGCAAATAAACAAGGCGGTTCTTCGATGAGAAAATAGAATCATATTACTCGTACAAATGTACATAAATTAGCAAACATTTAAATATTTAAACTTAAATATAATTTGATTCTAACTTATTTTTAGGAACCCTGTGAAACTAAATCAGATGACTAATTTTGATTCCGAAACGAAAAATCGCATTCATTACTAATGAAGTGTTATTTAAAAAGATTTATTTACACCCATTACAGAAGCAGCGCATTCGGTTTAACACTGTTTGCATCTACGACTGCTTGTATAGAACAATTTATTTAGATGTAAAGTTCTCACATCTAGAAAATCATAGGTTACGTTAATACATTTACTATACTTCCACAAAATAAGAGTATTTTGCATGAAATATTTTCTTATTTCTTAAATATTATTAAAAATTATGTAAATAATTTCATTTCTTTTAAAAAAGTGTATTTTAAAACAAATATTCTGGTGCCAGGTACTTCACCCTAACTCTTGTACGAATATGAATGTTTGCTTTTGCAAAGAAAACAAAACAAGAATGACAAAATGAAATAGTACCGGATGTGATCAATTCGCGATTTACATAATCGCCGCATTACAACAGTTGGCTTACGTTCTGAATGCTAAGAATCGTTAAGGCATCTACAGACTAACGTAACATGCACCTACATACACTACACACAACAAATTGATGAAAAAAAATTAAAGTCATGTTCCTTTTAAGTTTTGAGATGTTTTGAGTTGAAAGAAAGTGAGAAGCCTCCGGGCATTTCTGCAATTTATTAATAATTAACTTTTCAAGTTATTGAATAAACGTCATAATTTTTTTTAAAACTAACTTACTTTTACTTTATTTTAAGCCGTAATACTTTTCAGTGAAGCAGCTATCATCATTCGCATTACAATTTAAAAAATCCCTTGCTTTCAGTGTAACATAACTTGCTTTTCCCGCATTATGTGATTTCAGCTTTTTAATTAAGGATTGCTGTCGTGCTTACGTTCGCTAGGGAGTCGTAACACACTTCATTTGAATCTTTCCGGTGTTTTTGTTGTTAATTTATAATGTGTCCGTGCGTGAACACGATTACGTAATCCGACATGATGACATTTGTTAAAACTTCTGTTTCGGCCACTACGCCTTGTAATGCTTAAATTATTTTTACACGTGTTTATTTAATTAATCTGTTTGTCCAGTACGCTCGTGTAAGCATGTGTACGACAAATAAATACACATTCGTAGACTCATCCTTAACCGCTCGTAAACTTAAGGAACCCCAATAAATTGAAGGCGATAGCGTGTTAAAATAATATAAAATGTAACACCTCAACGAGACATTTATTTTCGTTAGTGTACTTCTTATTAGCGGAGATAGAGGGCAGGCACGCTACGCAATAAAATGTTAATAGAGAAATACCGCCTCTTGATTAATTCATTATATTGAACAGCCTGTAGCTATGAATAATATTGATGTTGACTTTAGACATTTCGAAGAAAGTAAGCGAAAAGGAAATATCTTTGTATATCAGAAACTGCCTGATTCGTTTTTACTTACGATACAGATACAAATAATCAGATAGCAACGAAACTGACTCGAGCGCGGATTTTAGCGATGCCCGAAGTACTATTTAGCTACGCCCAATTGAAATTGTATGTAAATGTTTAAAGGGGTACTTATTTGTATTTTTAGAACGAAGTTTGATAATGTAACGTTAAATACGAAAAACAATACTAAGATTAAATATATCTATCTATGTATATTCTATAGTTTAGTAGACAGTTACGAGTATACTTATCTTAAAATGTTAACACTACTTGGCGCTCGCAGTTTTGCTCACGTGTAAATTAGCCCTAATTATTATTTTATTTGTAAAAGTTCATTCAATTCCTTACAATTACGAATTAATAAATACACATTAAGACAAATTTTCGTATTATACTTTACCTTAGTGAGATTTAACTGACATTTTATGGAACTCCATGTTAAACAATATACTTGAACATTAGTCAGCAGTACCTATTATTCCTATCTGACAGCTTTGAAATATACACCAGCAAGATTCCGAAGACATTAATGGTCATACAATAGTAGAGGTTTAGATCAGATTGCAACTACGATGGTGCAGAATCGATTTCCACTAGTTGCGAAGTCCAGATAACGATATCTCGAATATACGGATTCCGAGAACGTTCCAATTATACATTGAATCCAATGTTTAATGACGACGAGTTGGTAACGATAATTAAAAGGCGTGTACGTACATACATAAAATCATGCCTATAAAATTTTACTTAAATAGATCAGTCTCTGTCGCACCTTTTCTAGGTCATGATATATGTATACCTACCTCCATATTATTACCTAGGGACCTCTGTCTACCCCATGAATATCTGCCGATGTCGAAAGAATATAAGGTAACTATTGTATCAATCAAGAGTCCCCCCACTCTCGCCCTTTTTCTAAAGATTAATTTAGTACATGTACTATAGAACACATGTACTCAAATTTGGCCTGTATTTACATATTTTTATTTTACACCTCCCTGTAATGTCTGGTACACGTAGTACCTACGTTTAGGACAGTATTGTCACCCTCTCACAATAATAAAAATAGGTACTGAGCATTTGCGCAACAACGCAGACGCACATCATTTGTGAGCAGTTAGCAAATAAATCACAAGCACAGCAGCCAAATTTCAAAAGTTTGTGATTTATCATGATACAGATTTCCATTTGGCGAGTAGGCGCTCCATTATTCTATGTCAACGACACGAGAAGGGTGCGTGTTTCGTAAAAAAAAGTCCGGCATACATAAATATGCTATTTTTTTGCGATACACCTGGAAGTCACCCTTAAAATGATATAAATCCAACGTTTTTTAGCTATTTGCCAATCTGCTATCTATCAGTGGTTTCTTCGTAACTCATAAAATTTTACAATTTGGTCTAATGCTCAATAATTATAGTTATTTTTTTAAACTACTAACTTTTTTTTGAAAATATGATAGGTACGCATAATAAGAAAATAACAAACTATCTTAAATAACGTCAAGGAAAGATCGTTTCCGATCAGACTGACAAGTGAAATGGCATGTGATAGAAAATTGAATAAAACTTAATTATTATGCGGAGCACATGCAAAAATAAATTTAAAATTTAAACAAAGAAGGAGGAGTCTATATAAAGTCCCTATAGAAGTTGAAAAAACCTGTTAAGAATGCAGTCATTGACAATTATCCATTAACAATAGCAGAAATACTACGAAATGTTCGGCCACGTCGGGAGATGTCATAATACAAGAGCCACTTAAATTACAACGCGCATAAAATATGCGTTACCTTCGGGAAATCTTCTATACATAGGGTGTACCTCGTAAAGAATCTAGTCGGGAATTCCTTGAGTCAATGACATGATATAATAATAAATATGTTGCACCGTATATCATACAATTATTAAATTATTAGATTTTATAGGCAAGCGTTCTGTTGTTGTAGTGTTTAAAAGAAGAAAGGGAAGTACAATTATCTTTGCATTTCATTATGGAGCAGATACCCGTATACAAATATAATTATAAATTTAGTAAAAGTAACCCCTAAACTTAATTTCTAATACTCTGGCTTCAATACAGAAAATAAATTCCATTTATTATTAAACAAGCGTATTTATTATTTTGGAGATCATTGAGAAGGGATGAAACCGTAGGTATCGTTTTTATCAAGAAGATGACTGCATGAAAAGTTTTTATTGTTGTGTTCATATTTTACCATATTTTTTTTTGGGATGAAAATTTAATTTGTCTGCTTTGGTTATACCTTCATTTTTATTTCACATACATAAAACACAAGGGCGTACATACTTATTTCTTTGAGGTCACTTACGTTTACAATTCCTATATAAAATTTATAACAGCTTAATAATTTCAAAATAATTTTCGATTTAATTCTCATAATAACCAGGGTACTACTAAATAACCCTACGGTACTTATATATGAGCTAAAAAATAAATAAAACTATTATCAAATCATCTTACAATGGAACTTTCAAGAAATTTCACGCCTCTGCGAACAATAAAAGAATCCTTAATCAACTAATTATAAAAGGTCGGGGTAAACAAACTTAACAAACGTCATGAATAATATCACCATCTGTTTATTGCAGAAATTTATCGTCCAACTTTCCGCTAAAACTCTTAACTGAAAACATAAACAAGGGATTATAGCCCAAATAAAATAATTAATTTCTCTTTTGAGTTAGCCTTAAATTCGTGTCGCCAGTTTACGCGGCTTCAGAGGAAAATAACGTTATAAAAATTATAGTAAAATAATTCGCGTAAAAAGCAATGTACCTTCAATACAGTTCTGAAATTAGATCGATTTAAGTTTCTCTCTTATTTTAATCCCTAGTTACACATACGGCTGCTTCCGAATCTGCAGTCCGCTTTCCGCTATATTCAACTTTCTCATCATAATCGAAATCTATATATATAAAACTCTTCCGTTACTGAGTGACTGACTGACAGACAACGCACAGTCGAAACTACTGGTCGTAGACAGCTGAAATTTGGAATGTAGGTTCCTTGGGATATGTAGGGGAGCACTAAGAAAGGATTTTTGGAAATTCAACCCCCAAGGGGGGGAAAAGGGGTAAAAACGTTTCTATGAAAAATCTTATTCCTTGGGTTTATAAACTTGAAACTTGGCATGAACACGTACATAGGCAAGTTAATATGTTTGACATTATAAGTTTTTTCAAACTACCCTCCAATCGTGATTTAGGGGGTGCGATTGGATGACTGATTTATTAACGCACAGCCGAAACCGCTCGGTATAGGAGTCTGAGATTTTGAACAGAGGTTCCTTTAGTAACATAAGTGAGCACTAAGAAGGGATTTTTGAAATGTCAACCCCCAAGGGGGGGAAACGGGATAAACTGAGCCGGGGCTGCGGGAAAGTTCTAACGAGATACCGTGGCCCCGGACCGCAAAGGGCAACTGAAGGAACGAGGTGGGTTTTAGTCAGTAAAAGTCTGACACTCCCTTCCGTTCCACCCAGAGCGAGAGAGGTCATTTGATGATTTCCCATCCTTAAAAAAAAAGACTTTGTATGACAACTCTCAGTCGTCTCTTTAACATACATAATAACATACATAATTATGTACATACATGCATAACATTAATAACATCACGCCTTTAAATCCCTATTTTGTGTTAACACTACCCATACAAACAGCTAAAAGGAAACAAGTGAAGAGACGAAATTTGTCCGCATCCATTTTCACCTAAATTCTTAACGTTAATGAGATTTACTTTTTATTATCAGGTCAACCTAATAGCCTCACATGTACGTATAACTTCGTAAGAATTTTCTTTCAACTCCTAACCGTTGAGGAGTTGTACCTTCCATCATCAGCTCATTCACATGGGATGATGACTATCAGACGCAAATACTTAAACAGATCTATGAAATTGTCAAAAACGTAATTGCCTCTAAATTTGAGGTTTGCCCTTGATTTCCCTGGAATACCATCATCAGATCTATAAAAGCGAAAAACACTCATTTAGGAATCACGAAATCTCGAAATCTACTGAGCCAATAAAGATGAAATTTATCAGAAAGGTAGATTTTAATTAGGAGGGATGCACTAAGAAAGGATTTTTGGAAATTCTATTCCTAAGGGGGTGAAATAGGGGTTGCAAGTTTGTATGAAACTTCGTCATTTTTAGTATTGGACACCAGAAAATTGTGATTTAAATTTACGGTAAGATTAAAATAATAATTCATTAATTAGATTTTGTAAATTGCATTTCTAAGGGGGTGAAATAGAGGTGGTAAGTTTGTATGAAACTTTGTCATTTTTAATGTTGGACACATGAAATGTTAGATTTGTTTAGTAAAAAATTCGAATACAGTAATAAGATTTTAAAAATTGCATTCCTATCCCGGTGAAATAAGGGTTGTAAATTTGTATGAAATTTCGTCAGTTTTAACGCGTTAGGCACATGAAATTTTAGAATTAAATTTTGGTTAGTAAGAAATAAATCATCAAAACATTGGATTTTGAAAACTGCATCTCAAGGACGAAAAATAAGGGTTAGAAGTTTGTATAAAACTTCGTTTTTTGATGGGTGTCGAAGTGCGAGAAGTCTTAAATATTGGTAAGTAAAAAATACGTATCAGTTGCGGAAAGCAGGATGGCACTAAATAGGATGGGATGGGACAGGATAGGACTGGACGGGGCAGGACGGGACACAACAGGTTGGGAGAACGAGAGGAGACGGAACAAGACGGGAGAAGCCATATGAATTTAAATCAAATATAAACTTCACAGTCCCGCACGATACGGGATTAAAAAATGGGTGAAATTATATGGCGTATCCTTATAATCGAAAATACATTTGCGCGGGCGAAGCCGCGGGCAAAAGCTAGTAAGAATATAAACTAAGACTACTTAACCTTTAGTTCAAACTTCTACATAATTTATTACCAATTTCATTGATAGTTTACAATTTATTTTCTTAGGTTATTAGCTAGCATATTTTCCCCTAAAAGGCGACGTCGAGGCAGCTGCCCCTGGGCAATGTTTGATCATCCTGGCCCCGGTGGCATGTCCTGAAATTTGTTTCTAGATAGCTTATCGAGATTTTTCTATGTCGGTATTATCTTTCACCATACACAATTATAATAATTAATACCTCTTCATACTAACAATCATTCGCAGTTATTAACATGAAACAGACATAATTATTATAAAAATTAAACTTATATTTTAAAGACGCATTTTTTGACATTTCGTAAAAATACTCGTGTCACGAATCTTCGTGCGTAATTTAGATGTTTTTTAGGTTTTATTTGGCGCTTGCGTGTACAACCTTTCTAATGCTTTACAGACTTCATGTCACAAAGCCTTTATTTTTACCCATATAATATTTCAGCGCCTAAGCCGCTTTATAAATTAGCATATCTACAATGTCTTAGTTATAGCCAGTGGTCTACTTTTAGTTACTAAGTAAGAACTACTAGTAAACGTAAACTTGTATATACTAGCTTTTGCCCAGAACTTCGCCCCTGTGGGAATTTCCAGAAGAAATATAGCTGTTTTGACCGCCAATAATTAACTATGTTATACATACATAAAATCACGCCTTTTTCCCGGAGGGTTAGGGTGAGACGACATCTTTCCACTTGCCACGATCTCTGCATACTTCCTTCGCTTCATCCACATTCATAACTCTCTTCATGCAACTACATACGAGTATGTTAACATCACCTAAATCGCTCCAGCAGGTTTAAAGCTTAACAGACAGACATGAAAATAGACAGAATTTCACATTTTAGTTAGTATTGATTTTGAAAATGTCTACACGAAAAGTAATATTTAAAGTACAAACTGTCCTCACTCACTTTATTTAGGTACGAGAATCTCATTTCTTCCATTTTATAATACGAGTATTCTTCCGTTATTTCTCGACTATCCCATTTGACGCTAAAGAATACAGATATCGAGGTTTTAGCCCACTCGTGTTTCGAAAACTGCGCTAACGATTTCGTTAAACGCTAAACATATAGTAAAAATTACTATGAGAATTAGGTTATTAAATCTTCCAGAATTTTTTCCATTTCATCGGATTGTTCCATTTATTTTATATCTCATAAATACGAATTACGACAACCATTTTCCGATATACACAATACGTCTGCAAGTGAATAGCGCTTCCGGCTATATTCCATTCTATTTCCGTTTCCGCAATGTCCGGAAATGAATTCAAAACACCCTGTAGTTGCATCCGATCTTGGTCGGATGTAAATATAGTCATTGGTGCTATATTTCGATGGAGGGAAAACAATTTCGGCGTATCAATATTTAAATTTTATGATCATTCGGAATTTGAATTTTATTAGAAATGGGCTATGCTTTAACGTTGTGACGACATCGTCACGCATATTCAGTCAATTGCATCCAAGTATGCTACACTATCAGCCAATAGCACCGCAGTTTCTAAATCGCGCAAACAAAGTTGCTGCAAATAAGCGTATAATTACAACCTCCTCTACTCGAGACATCACTCCCGCTAAAATCATCATTACTTGTTGTGAGATCATTAATTATGACTTTCCACGTCCTTACACTTTACATTACACTTTTTAAGATAATGTCCCTGTTTAACTCTAAATAGGTAAATATACATAAATACATATTATGTACAAACGTACATATAGTCACGTCTGTATCACGGGATAGACAGAGCCAACAATCTTGAAAATACTTAAAGGCCACGTTCAGCTACATGGCTTAATGATGCAACTGAGATTCAAATAGTGACAGGTTGCTTAAATATGTAGCATGTAAAAATATAAGTGTTCCTCATGTTATTAAATCTTATCAAAAATTTTATTCATTATGAACTGAACAGATACTTACTTTGAACTCATTTCGGCTGGCTACCCTTTCTACGATAACAATGTATGTTCTTGTACCGAATTCAGAATAACAATATAAGGTAAGTAGGTACCTATTGTAATCAACTTTCCCATTTTGCAACGAAACAATTACAAACGAAATCTGAAAGGGAATTTGAAACATGAGTTTTGGGATTAACTTCCTATTCAAAACAAATCTGTCAATAATATCAGCTTAATGGGAATTTCCACTTTCTGATAAGTACGTATCTACTTGACTAAGATTCTTCTAAGATGATTATGTGGTATTATGGGTGCTTGAATATTAACGTGGGCACAATCTTCAATTTATCTTAAGTTAATTTGGCTACGAGTAGACATTCATTGACATAGTTGCAATAAAAATATCATCTCTCTCTTAAAATATAAGGCTGAGAGTGTATAAGGCATTTTTTATGCTTTGTCAACGTTCTCACTTGTCTCTTACAGTTCTTCACCACAATATCTACTTTAATTTCATTGCCTTGTATATAATTATTCTGGGACTTGCCCACACATCTGGGGACCTTAGGAGGGACTTAAGTAACAAGAGTCATGTTCATGGATCAACTCTCGTCGAGTGTCCAAGACTTTTCCGTCTCAAACAGGGTTAAAACCGGGCGAACCCCGGTTACAGGTAGCGGGTTAACCTAAGTGCGGCACTAAGTGAAAGATCATCTTATATTTATCGTCTTTTAAATACCCCGGTATTAAAGAGATTAAAATGGGTTTAATTTAATAAGCCGAAAACAAGATATATTTACGTGTCAATTTACGAAAATTCTGAAAGCAAAAATTGTTCTGCAAACTTTTAATACTTCCTTCATGGTGAATACAGCCGTGAAAAACATTCGAAATTTCTGCGAATTTCATGCGCATTCTCTCGCAATAAATTCGTAAATGCTTTGTCATGAACGTTTTTTTACTAAATTTACCTTTATCGCAATGGCATTTTCATTACTGTTCTAGAGTAAGTAAGTAATCCATGCAATTTGTTTTACTGTTATCAGGATAAGGTAGCGGGCCCTTATACGTGACGTCATTATCTTAGGCTTATGGAGGGACTGTGGTCGTCTTCATTGTGAAACTTTTTTAATTAGATCGATTAACCAACCTGTAGGTATCGGAAAATAATTTAAGTTGTATAAAAATATTTGATGGCCGGTATTTAACTAAAATTGGAATTGTATGGACAGTCACTTGCAGACTGATTAATTACTCTAATTATAAGCTTTCTATTAAATACTTTTCTGATGATCATCATCAAGCCGAGGTCCTGCCTAGGACTTTCAATCTTCTGTTATTTCTAATACAGGACAAAAGAGAAAACGAGAAGTACATCCTAAAATCTTGAAATATATGTATGTATATATATGTGCTACTTCATTTGATGTTTTTATAATATAAAACAGAAATATTCTACGAGATTGCAATACTTTTATTGATTCCCAGAGCAGATGCAGGTCCTTGAAATTGAAGGTGACAACTCGCCTCGTATTCTGTAACAAGAAACCAATATTGAACCATCTCCGAGCAATATTCCGTTTGACGGCAAATTTAATTCCGTACCGAAGACGTCATTGATGTGTAGCAATGGTGTTCCTGCTCGTTAACGATACCGTTCCGACAACGGACTCCGTAGTAATCCGATTTCCTTGGCCGTTCCGACAAATTTGCGGTCTGTTGGACCGACGCCTCTCACCATGAATACGCACAATACGAAGCTATTCCGGAAGCTATGTGGGAATACACCTTAATTGATTTAAACACCTTTGTTTCAATATCTGAAGATCTATTTTTGGTAGAACTCCTTCAGTTGGAGAGAAGTTATTATTAAGCGTTAAAAACTCGTTTTAAAATATTACACAACAAAGGTACAATAATCAAACAAATCACACCTAATTAAAAATCGAGTTATTTGTATTGTGTACTAACTAAATTATGGCATTCCATGTTAATAAGGGTAAAATAATATATAAAAAGAAGAATCAAGGTGTTTTCATCAACCTACCACCTCGCTTTTCCGGAGCAAACAAATCACCGTTACTCTATTGAGTACACAGCCGCGACATTTTCCATAGCACGTGGGAGTCAAAAACCAGGAAAGTACAAAAATGGAACAAAATATTACAGCTTGCTCCACATAAAGTTCTATGTGTAACGATATATGGCTTTCATTTTTATAACGTAAAATGCGACATTTACAAAGCGAAAAGCAGTTTAAAGGGGCGGTTTAAACTCTACCTGACCGTGTACCGAACACATGATCTTGCTATGCCAAAGCTACCACATCACCGCTACTCTACAGAGGGCACAATCCGACATTTTACATAGCACGTGGGAGTTGTTTTATTCTGTCCAATCTGGCGAAAACATACGTAATCCACTTTCGGAGTATTTGAAAAGGATTGATACCCCAAAACAGATTTACGGCTGAGTGTGATTTCGGTAATTTGAATATCCTGGCAGGCGATTTATTCACGGCAGATTTTGAAAACTGGCCTTCAGAAGACTTTAATCCTATTTAGCAGTTGAATTTTGGATAAATAGGGTGTGTTTTAAATTTTGACTTATAGTTGACCATTTCTTCTTCAAAGTCGTTTCAATTTTAGTGGTAATTGTCGTTAATAGAAACAAGTCGAGTAACAAGTTCGGTAATCCGGCGCCATAGCTAACGTAGACAGCATTTTTATATGTGTGAAAATTTCATGGATATCGGTTCAGTGATTTCGACGTGAAAGATGGACAAACAAATACACTTTCAAATAAATATAGATTTTATCTTTTCCTGCTTTTTCCAATCAAGCTTTGGATTTCTTGTTTTTTTATCGATAGCCGGAAGTCTGAAACAAAATAAGTTGAGAACTTACCATCGACAGTTTCGTTCTCTTAAACTCATAAAACAAAATCGTGAAGTCGATAGTCGTAAATGGTTTCTCTCATTTTATACAGCTTTGGGGTTCCATAATTTTCTTACTTATAAAATGTTACTACGACATAAAACTGACGTGCAAAAACAAATGATTGTCCTTGCCTATGGGTATCATGTTTACTATGACTGGTAGGCTGTCTCAGACAACTTGTTTGTAATACTAACTTTTCCGCTGGGCGTCACTCCTGATTGTTCTGTCTATCTCTGTAGAAAATGTCATTAAAAACCGGTATATTAGTGTTGAGTTAATTAAAAATAAAATACAAATTATCTTTATAATGTAAGTATTCATTTTTTACCTACCAAATATTCAATCATTTATTGATGTTACAAACCGCTCACAAGCTCCCATGTGCCACAATATTACAAATTCCATTTTGTAAACGTCTGTCGCCGGTGGGAAGTCAACAAAGTTTCGTGGCTATAATAAATCCTGGATGACTGATTAGCACATGAAATGATGTGACATTTTCCATACAGCCTTCCAATTTTTTATTCTCTTACAAAACGTGTAAGATAAAACAGATGAGCCGTGGAACAATGTTTTTTGATGTTTTGACACATAACTTTCTACTGTCTAAGATTATCAGTAGAATACCATATTTATAAAAAATACGAAAAATAGTGTGGTGGTCAGGAACCACACCACACTATTTTTCGTATTTTTTGGGAACGAAATAGAGTGGTCCTATTCTTTTTTTTTTATGGGTGGCGGGAACCACACGGCATTTACGACTTATTGGTAATAATAGTTTATGGAAATATTAGATAATTTTATGAAACCTTTACAAAACGAACTAAAGTTTTCCATATTCAGCAGTCATTTCATGCCTTGAGGCAATAAAAAAACTGAATTAATCATCTTTATTTACAGATATATCAAATGCTTTCGTGACTATGCAAAGAACCTTTTTATGCAAATATTTTACCTCTCAGTAATAACGTTAGAACTTATTTAGTCAAACTAGGCCTATAATTATTCGTATTTCCAAATCATATTTTTTTTTACTATTTTCTACTACAAAATATATAGAATAAAATAAAATATATTGTTACATATACAAAAACCATTTCAGGTTTTTAAAATTAAAACTCACATACAGTAAAACGGTAATAAAATATTTTAACTATCAACAACTTTAAAAAAGCAAATAAATTGTTAAAACAAATGAAAAAGCATAGCAAATTAAAAAATTGTACCTAAAAAAGCTAACTTTAATTGTTTCTTTGGATGTAGCAAGAAATTACTCAATATAATAATATCCATTAATATTTGTGTCATGCCTATGTGGTTAAATGTAAATTTTACACTGTAAATTTTTTGAATAATGCTGTGTTAGGCCCGACATACGAGTAAATAGAAAAAAGAAAGGCACTACTCCATCTCTTTCTTAGGGATGTCGTAAAAAGCGAGCAAGGGATAGGCTTATAAACTGTCACTATTTGAATCTCAATTCTATCATTAAGTCAATTAGCTAAACTTGACCTATTAGGGCTTTCAAAGCTGTTGGGTATGTGTACCCCGCAATTAATGAATGTATATAAGATATATTTAAGAATTATAAATGTGTGTAAAACGAAAAAAGGATTGCGGCTAGTGGAAAGATGTTCCTTCATCTTTCCACTAGCCGCCTTCTGGGAAACGGACTCGAGTTATTATTAGAGCTCATGCTAAGAATAATTTTCTTGGTATTAATATGATAGATATTAATGAAACCAATCAAATAAACGCTATTAATCTTCACTGACATATTTGTTCGAATCAATCCCGGGTACTCCCATCAGTATTCATCATTACGTTTCGTGATTAGTTCCACTAAATCCTGGATCAGACAGGCGGTAAATCGGCTTCTTGCGTGACCCACCCTAGGCGATGCAATTAACAAAATTGATAATTCTACGGACGACAAATAAATTTGTAATTATTATATTGAGTGATTAGATATTTGTTAACTAAATTTTAATTTACAGAAGAAAGAGTTGTTGTATGTGTGTACTATCCTTTTGAACACATATGTTTACAGATTTCATTATTTTCATTAATAAGATTTCCTTCTTGTAAGCGCTACTCATTATTGTTTTAATTTTTACTTAAGAATGAAGTATACGTATAGCGTCTCGCTACCTCGCCTTCTCATGTACGTTACATATAAGGTTTCCTTCTAAACATGACACAATAAATGATACTTCGATTCTAAACAGTACTTTCGTTATTACGAACCATAGTCACATCATTACAAGAAGCTCCAAATTGATATATATAACTTCGAAAATCAAGAGCGGCTTTCAACTAAATAAGATCAGATGGCAGATCGCTCGCCTCCAAAAATAAGTAATAGATATAAGACATAGCAAATAAAATACAATCACGGTAAGTGCACTTCCAAAGAAACGCAGTCTGTTATTCTTGGACGTCTTTCTGGAATTTTCTGCGCTAAATGTACAGACATTTTTCTTTTGAAAATCGTTTTTCTGAGGCTACGGTTTAGTTTGAATCCTGTGTTGGCTCTATTCATTCATTCTTCGAGACGTGAACGTTTTTCATAGTTGTACTTGCTTTCAAAGTTTTGCAAGTCACTGTTTTTGTTAACGATTAAATTGTTTTTAGTGTAATTTTTTTTTATCATATGATATGTAGGATTATTGCCTTTTAATCCCAATATAGAACAGCCTTTTAGCCTTAGCTATAAGCCTTAATATTCTTTATTTTTACATGAAGAGATATAAAATTAACACCTTAGTGATTTTATTGCCATGTATTCAAATTTCTAGTAGGTATTTCAATTTTTGTTGAAACATATGATATATTTCTGGAAGCTAAAATTGAACTAGCTGAGTTTTCCATCACATTGACAATCAAAATCCTTACTCCAACAACAAACGGAATAGAATTACGAAACTAAATCGAATACTAGAGAAAAAGTGAAATTTTGTACGTGTATCCGAAAATTCGATATGCGGGGTATGGCACTAATGCGCGTATTCCATCTCACAGCCGAACGAGCGATGCATATTTGATTTGTTTCCAATTTGCACCGGGTAGGCTCAATTGAGGCGCGTGCCGCAAAAACTTTCGGTGGGATCAAATGCATTTTGTATTCGGTATATCAGTAAAAACATTAGGCAAGGCTGCAGAATATGATAGGGTGTTGATCGAGATGCTAAAATGAGAAAAAGGCTAAGTAGCGATTCAATTATACAGCCTTATTAATTTGTGTTTGAGAAGTGGCCGAGTGCCAAAGATTGGTGTAAGGCTGTTATCATACCGCTTTGCAAAAGGTCACATCTGGTCGACAAAAATTATCAGGGTAAAATGAAAGAACGAGGTATTGTATACCATGTTTAAGTATTTATAAAAAGTAACTTGTGTGTTGTTATTCTCTCATTAATCCAAATAGCTGAACTTGGCCATTCTGTCTTTTCAAGACTGTTGGCTCTGTCTACCGTGCAAGGGATATAGACGTGACCACATGTATGTATATGTATGTAACTTGTGTGTGAAATGCTGGGAAAAGAAACAAAAATTATTAACTTATTTGAAAAAGGCATTCAGTCTTCTTAACTGAATCTATAAATGAAAATCCCTAAGTTATACGGACCCATAATATAGTCTGAAAACTTTTATGTCTGTAGTCACTGGGAAATACAAAGAAAATGTTCTATAAAAAGCGTATTTTGATAAACTTTGTTGCTTAACTGGGTTTGACAAGCTGGAAAATACAAATTTTCCACTATAGCGACCGTATACAGGGTTCATTAGACATCACTTCGGCTATGCATTTCGTGTCGTTGACATAGCTAACTCTTGTTAAAGTGTAATCTCATTTCTTTTTCTATTAACAAGCTTTCTCATTTCACATTCCATGTCTTTGTGTTTCAGTGTAAAATCCAATTGTTCTCAGTTAATCAACTGATCTAGTTAGAATAGAATCTAACTAGAATATAGGATGATGATAAGTATGTCATGGAGAATAACTAAATTATAAAATCAATTACTGGGCCTCATCGGACTTACCACCATGATAAATTTGATTGTGATATGATTTTATAACACTTAAAGTAACATAATATACTGGCACTATACGTTTAAAAGAAAAAACTGATTCGATGAGTATTCAAATTGATAAGAGAAATGATTTGCTTATGATGTATGCTCGGTCTAAGCTAGAACCGAGCCGTTTTACCATTCACACCCCTGTTGACTTGAGCCCTGCACTTGATAGCATCTAGCCGTGGTGTGGTCATCGTGACAAATGTTGCCCGTTTGACCTGCTTAGCGTACACTGCCTACTACTATTCCGTTAAATCACTGTTATGCGTAAAGATACATTTTATATTAGTTTATACAACAGGATTTCCAGAATTTGGTCATTATGAGTACGTGAGATTATCATTTATCAACCTCCTGGCCGTCAGTCCCAGTTGCGTCTTCACCTCTACGGAAACCAATTCCTGTAATCAGGATCCTGTGGTGCGCAAGTCAAAATTTTACACGATGCTACCGTGTAATCTCGGCAACTTTAGAGGGAAACTTTCTCCTTTTTAAACTTGTGGAAAAACCTGCTACTTATTCGGCGATGGGCTAATTAGGTAGTTTATCTCAGTTTCTGAACCTCAATTTCACATTGTGAGATCCTGTTAAATACATCTGTCTTGTCTTGTGACTATAATCTTTGTAACTATTAAAGGGTTATAGTTCTTTCATGAGCAGTGTACCCCACCAGGTACAGTTACGTCCGGCAAGCTATACGTGTTGACTATAAGCCGGAAATGGAGGAGACGACGACGAAATAGCCTCACGATCCGTTTCGGTAGTGAATGCAAATTAATCTCTCGCTCGGTCGGCCAGACTGTCTTGTGAATGCTGTTTGCATTTTTAGTTTGCGATTGGTAAAAGCGACAAAGTCATAGATTATGTTGATAAAGAATACGTTCATTTTGGATAAATAATGAAACACTTTTAAAATTCCATAAAACGAAATAATTTAAGAACATAAAGTAATTCTACAAAAATAAGGAAATGTTAGGTACATCTAAATCTATTTTTATTAATAACAAGGTAGTAACTACCTAGTTATTAATAAAAATAAACCATATACATAATACCTGGTAAAGCGTGCTTTTCCTAAGAAATAGATTTGATCATCGAATATTGTAGCGTGCATCCTGTTTATCCAATACAGTCCACTTTCTCTTCAGTTCCCAATTTGATACTCGATATTTTCTATACGACGTTTGAAAGGCACGTATCAGAAAACATTTTATGCAATTTGACGTGACCGAGTATACGTATAGAAACCCAACCAAATTCAAAACAAAGGATCCTAAGAAAACACTACTTCCATTTCACATGTTTCAAATGCCTACATTAAAGACATATATAAGTATATGTAAAGTATATAATACAATAAGTACATGTAAAGTATATAATCGCGTCCCTTGTGAGGTAGACAGAGCCAACAGTCTATGGCTCGATGATGGAATTAAAATTTTAATAGTGACAGGTAGCTAACCAATTACTTAAGAAAGAACTCGAGTTTTATTGCATTTCCCTTGATTGACTGTTACAGTCTGCGTATTTTTTTTTTATTTTAACAGGTTCACGATCATTGCCGTCATGATCTGGCATCGTTAAAAAAATTTGCGTAATGCAATCTTGGTCTCAAACCATCAGTTCTTAATGCGCCAACGTTCGAGACAGTTTCTTTTTAGGCAGCTAAGTACTTCGAATGTCCTACTAACTTATCTGAAAAATTTCAGTAATTTCAGATCTCCTTTTTATTACACATAAAGCTGGGAACACACGTTACAAAAATTAAGAAAATAGGAAATCCACAAAAATCAACCGTTTGATGTAAAAACTGAATCCCAAAATTTAACTTTATCACAATAAAGAGAACAAATAAGTAGTAAAGTCGAGCACTTCATTTTACGTTCCATTTTAAAAATGCTAAGGTATTTTTAAATATTGTTTTTTAAATTTAATAAAGTAACCGTACTAAATCCGATATTAAATTATGAAGGAACTTTTAAGATAACATTCAAGAATTATGATGAAAATTTTCCTGGAATTTTAATTTCGTATTATTCACGCGATTGTTACAAAGTCTTCTTCGCTACGGTAATATTCATTAGCAAATATGGGGTACACGCCTAAGTGAGTTGGGGTGAAGCGCACTTTATATGAATAAAATTTACATCTGCTTTTTCCACTTGCCCTGTGTTCGTGAGAATCTCTATGATGGGCAAACATTCTTTGTCCATGTAACTAAATAAACATTTTGTTTTATTTTCATTCTCACCAGGTGGGTAAGGAAAATTTATAGAAACTGTTACGTCACCAACCAATAAATACTTTATGCATTGATGTTCGAAAGTATCATTAAGCTCATTCGAACAAGCTGTACATTTCTTAGTTTCCAGACTTACAACCTTACTAACATTTGCTTACTCCTTTAACATACATATGCCAAGTTGATAGATACCACGTACTTATTTTGTGGGAAAAGTATACAATGTTCAGGATGTTTGGGAAAGATGCATGATTTATGTGTATGTTTGTAAGTTTTAGAATACCAACTTTAACTCCGAAATTTGCAAGAGAGTAAAAGAACAGGTGAATGCGATTTTCTAGTAATAAATCATGTTAAGTACGGGTGTTTCACATCCATATTATCTAAAATAAATCTACCTGACAAATTCAACTTGGTTTTCAATAGCCATAAAAAATACCAAATAGGCATAGAAAGAAATTTCTGGTAGCAACTTGTCTTATGTCTTGCCCTTTCAACTGAGACAAGAAACAATGTAAGTGCAGAATTAAATCTACATTCGTCCACCTGTGTCATGCTCATGCTAACTTACCTGCAGTTGTAGAATGGATTTCTAAAACGTTAAATGAATCGTGGGTTATCCAACAGCCAGGTCTGTTGAGGTATTAGGTTTCTAGCGCTAAAAAATAAAGAATATCTATGTAACTAGCTGTGACTTAAACTTTTTATATCGGAGAATAATGTCTGCAGATAATTGATTTATGAAATCAATAAGTATCTAAGGTTATTTAAATTCAGGATTATAATTTATATTATATTATATATTAAAGATATTTATTAATCAATTGATGTAGTTAATAATCGGATATCGAAGTATAGAGGAGATATAAATATATACAAATAAGCACACTACATATATTAATTATTTCTTCTCTATCACACTTTATATTACCTTTAAAATGTAGGCGCTTTTATTCGGTAGTACCTTTTTTTATGCAGTTTTATCTATATGTAGTTGCCACATCACTATACTTTTCTACTTTCGATGTTTTGTACAAGCAGTCTTGCTTTACCTTTTCAGCTAAAGTGACGAAACATGTCTCGAGGCAGGCTTGTTTGCATTGCGCTCACGTAAGGTTCTGGCGACCGACTCTGCGATATTTCATAATACCTTAGGGTTACAATAGCGAAATCATAAGAACGATGGTTTACTTTTTATGGTATTGGTTGATTGAATTGAATAGGCTTGCACGTGAGTGATACTGTTTATTAATTTATGAAAATTTAGAGCTGCTTATAAGCTTTTTTTTAATAATTACTTTACATATATAAAATCATGCGTTTTTGCCGGAGTGGTAAACAGATACTACATCTTTCCACTTTCCACGATCTTGGCATACTTTTTTCGCATTATTATACACTAACGTTATTTATAAGTATCTATTTACCTATTATGGCGAAATAACAACCCAAAATTTATGTCTTGGCGTGGTTTTTCTTTTTTTAAGCATAGTCAGATGATTCCATTAATCTGTAACATGGCGACACTAAAGGTTCAAATAGTAATATTAAATTCCGATTGAGTATTGAAATTCCCCTCCTAAAGATAGCTCAGTAAGGCCAAGTAAAAAAGAGATAAAAATAGGTCAAAATAATCGAATATTTCTAGAACTCCGAACAAGAGTTTACCGCAGACTTAATTCAGACAGAGTTAAATCAAACTAGTTCAGTTGCTTCTATTATTGTGGCTTCTCTCTATATAACTCAGCTTCAGCCAAATGATTTCACCTGGAACTAGACAGACTATTTTCGGTTCTATTATAAACTCGTTTTTACCCGCAACATCGTTTTCAATGAACTCAGATCCTTTTTGATTGGATAGAAACTTTAAAAGTCATTAAATATTACGTTTTATTTTTTATAGGTTTTATACTACACTTTTACCTCGTAAATTTAGTCGCATTCGGACAAGTCAACCTTTTTATGATCGATTCGTTGTTTTTTGATTATTATTTATTATGAGAAAAACTTCCTTATCCCAGAATTCAAACTCAAACTGCGGCAAAGGTTAGAAAAATATATTTATTATTCGGAAGAATGTAAGAGAACACTTCACTATATTTTGTAGAGAGGGTAGAGTTGAAAACAGTTATTTGTACCTATATGGGGAGGTAAATAACTATATGTTTATATAAATGTAATATATATGTAAATATATTTATATATTTATCTCCCTATATGTGCTGGGAACAAACAAGTGAAATGGAAAACTACTGGCTTGCGTCGTAGACAGGGATACTTATAACCTCTAGCTATACGTTTGCCACCTCCACCTTATGTTGACTGACTTTGAAATTTATCCTAAGGCGACACACATGTGTTTGCTCTCTCAACTTGTGTACATTTACCTTTGTATTAAAGCAACCTTAGCGATTTTGATGTGTAAACTTTGGCCAAAAGGGCGGAAATTTAACCACGTATAGGTACGTACTTGAAATTAAATTCGTACAAAAATATCTCTGCTTCGGTTTTCATTTTTAGCTTTAAACGAAACTTTCATATTCATGATAGCTATATCTAAACAAAACATCACTATTACAAACATTAAAAAAAAATAACAAGGAGAGTTACGTAGGTACAATACCGGGGTCTGCAAAGTAAAACTATTTTAACTTAATAGGTGTACCTATTAAGTTAAATAAATTAATTTTCCTTCTTACATTTCGATACATAGATTATATAATAAATAAATTTTACTTTCACTTTCCTATAATATCATTGATTTGTTATCTAAAGAAATCTTATAATTATAAACATCAAACCAAAATATGAAGATGCGTCCTTAAATAAAGCTTAAAAGACCTGTGATTGCTGAAATCAATTTAGAGAACGAAGTTCCGGGTTTCCCTTTAAACATATTTTAATAAAAGGTAATTTATTCAATAAAATCTCTTTGTCGGCATGCCATCATAACGGAAAATGGAATATTGATGGCATTGAAATTGATTTTAATTTTCTCCTCTTAAAATATGCAATTCGGTTTTAGCTGCGTGCATTATTTTCCAATAGTGGTAATGAGGTGACGTAGTGGTTGACATGCATTCAATGGATCCCAGACATCATAAAAATGATGAAATATTAAATAATTGAAATTCTATGTTTCTCAAAATTGGACATATTTACTTATAAGTATGTAATATATTTCACCTTAAATGTTTGAAGTTTAAACTATACGAATAATTTTTATTATTTTTGTTTTAATTGGTTTTTTTTTCGTGTTATAAGTAAATGTTTACATGGTTATATGGTTACTTATATGGTTTACTTATTTACTCAATTCGAACTTTAAATGATCCAGCTAAACGTAACCTTCGTGTCTTATGACCATTGAAGTGAGCATTATATATACATAACTAAAATAAATCAACTAACCTGGATTCTTAGACAACATTATGGTAATCCAGAAATCTCATGAGCGGCCCTCGAGCAATCTGTGCTCAAATAAATAAAATGAACTACTTTAATGTTTATCCCTATCCACTGGAGTATAAAACCTACTTGTAATTGAAATTGTACAACTGAACGAACATTCACTTCATTGAATAAAACAGTGCGCCCCATTTTAAAAGCTACACGAATCGCAACTGTAAACTTTCAATTAACAATGTGGTTTTATATCGAACTTTGTAACAGAAAATTCTGATGGCAAATAATAGTTAGAAACGAGCTTTCAATATTAAGGCACTGTTCCACTGCTGCCTACTAACAAACAAGCAATTTAATTAAAGTTTGGGAGTATGGATATAAAATGGACTACTATTTTTATGAATTACTATTTTTTTTTACTATTTATAATTTTGATAAAAGAAAAACCCGAAAGACAAAACCCTAAACGTGGCCTTTCTGTTCCTTGCAGGGACAGAAAGGCCACGTTTAGCTTTTATTTTTTTTAAATTATCGTTATTTATTTTTCTTCCTTTCTATTTTTATATCTAATAAACACAAATTACATTTCCATAGATATTGTAACGTGATTGATAAATTCATTATAAAATTTTCAAGCGCAGCAATGAATTTCTAGACTAACTAGAAACAGAATAACCCGATAATAAAAAAACTGCGGTTATTCCAGTTGCACCAGTGGTTTCCCCGAGTAAAAATTACCTTTTAGGAGCCAGTTGCTGTATAAGAAACCCCAACAATAGGTTTCATTGCATTTGTCAATATTCTTGTGCGTTTCGCTAGATTACTATAAAAATTCCGACCAGCGTGTTTTCCCTCACCAAAGTTGTTTAAAAAATGCGATTATGGCAGTACCTAAGTGTATTATTAGTATATTTATGGTACAGTGTCGCAATATACTTAACTGTTGTTATACCTACCTAGCCTCCTATACCTATAGAGAAATCAATACAAGCCAAATTTGAGAATATTAACTACATGCAAAATTTGAAAATCTCAAATACATGTCTAATTTGAGCTTCTTACAATCAGCAGTTTCTAGTTGTACGTTGTCTATTAGTCATTCAATAATTCAAGACTTCTGTTTATATTAATCCAATTTTATTGACTCAGACAGAATCTGATATACTACTGTTAGCTGCGCAAATACAAAAATATTCAAAACACAATATTCTAACATTTTAACAAATATTTAAAGATATTATCAAATTAAATGTATATGATAAATCATAAAAATAAATTTTTTGAGGAATTTCTACTGAACCTTAACTGTCATCGTCTTATTTTTTTGTAAAGTAACAGCTGCATTGGTTAATAGAAGTAGAACGCATTAAATGAAATAATCCTTATTCCCCATTCTAATAAACGCAGGCCTGTGTATTGCTTATTAAGTTAAGAATAATGATTCACTTTTCTCTTTGTTTACCGTGTGCATTGTTTACCAATATTTCATTTTTTGATAAAATTTTATGAGTGCGTGGGTGAAAATTTGATATTGTAGTCGCCTAGTTTTTAATATCAATCACGAATAACTATGGAATTAATTTTAGAATAGAGTACAGTGCGCCTCGGGGCTTCGTTACTGTGACTAATTCATGGATAAAAATATAACCTATATTTTTTTTATGGATTTGACCGAATCAAATGTTTGTTTTATTTATCTCATCTTCTCGAATTCTCGGTGGCAATTGTGATTGAAACCATATGAGCCATAAAATGAGCTAGACAGGCAGTCTTGAATTCTTCGCGACGGCTCTCGGGCTTGGGATTTTTCGATGCACTAGTCTATTGTTTTCTTTCTCGTGTCACTCACTACAACATTAGTTTTAAGAAATGGAGTGATGTTCTTTATTCTACCCAGAAATTCAAAAGAAAAATTGGATATAATTCTATATTTTTGTTTTTGTGAGAAAATTTTAACCACTTGGAAATGGAATTTCATTTTTATTTTACATCCATAATGTAATGGCCCTACCACTGAAACTCACGTTCGCAATCCAACTTTATCCCTCGTTATTTATTTTATACTGCCAAACAAAGTAGTATATTTTACGAGCGAGTTTACAACTTGCCTACGATAGAATAGTGTGATGCTAAGTGAAAATACCTTTTCAGAGTGCCGTAAGCAGGTTTTATATTGTTCCTTGTTTGCTATGTGAGTTGCTTACGAGCTGCAAGGCCGTTAAATTTATGCCCTAGAGAACGCCACCTGCATAGTTAAAAGTTGTGAGTGCATTAGAAGACATTGCCGAAGCGCAGTAATGCAACCCAGTTAAGACTGCTGGGAAATTATGCTCATTTGGAGTAAGTGACAAGAAAGTTTGGAGTGGAGTTACATTTGCTTTTAAATAAACTCTGATGATGGAGGACCTTGCTGCTTAGCGCTGAGGATTTAAATAAATACATGATTAAGGCAAAATGTCAAGCATGTGTATAATTAGTTATGTCTCAATCATAACAAAATATAAAGATGTTTAACAACACGAGAATACAAGTAAAAATATCTGCTTGAATCTCTTCAATTTCATAAACCGAAATTAATTTGATAAGGCACCTGAAGACATTTTCCTTAAAATTTTGTCATAAAATTTTTATAATTACGTGACAAAAATATTAAGACAATTTTTTAACTTTATGTATTTATTTATTTTTTATCAGAAAGTTCATAGAAAATATCATCAGAGTAGTTTGAGGTTTTAACTAAATATCACTTCCCTAAATTCCAATGGAATGAATAAAACTGCTGCTTTAACCATAGAATCCTGTACAGTATCTTGGCCATAGATTTTATTTAGATATAATCACGTCTTTATACCTTACGGGGTCAGATTGAGCCAAAAGTCTCGAAAACACTGTAAGGCCTGGTCAACCATATATAAGGTCTAATAATGAAATTTAGATTCAAAAGATATTATTAATTATATCGATTCTATTTATTTCTTGAAATTCTCTGTGGAGAGCATCCTCAGACACAAGTCTAGTGTATTTGCTCTATAAATATATGCTCAGTATTATATAAACCACGAATATAATTTATAATAGAATAATTAAATACTTACGCGGATGAGGCCGCGTTCACAGGTTAATTCGCCCATAAATTTCAAAAGATATTACAAATTAGGCCCCCACATATCACAAGGTCGTAAAGCACAACAAAATTAATGCAGAAATGCGAGTTCTGCAATGTGGGAAGCGAAAACAATTTGGTATTTATACATATAATCACTTTTTCATCCCTTGTGGGGTAGACAGAGCCAACAGTTTTTGAGATTTAAATCATTAAAAAACAAGATGTTAGAATTAATATCAAAATAATGTATTTAATGTACTACTAGCGCCCTCTATGTTGTATCGTTGTAACTGCCTACCTAATGTCATTGTCAAGAAATAAATTGAGTCTTTGATCAACCACAGTACACGTTTTATTAGGTTAATGGGCCCAAGCTCAATATTTTGCTAAAATTTTATATTTCTCGTGCGAAAGTAACTATGTCGACGTCGGGGTACTTAGTGAATGTGCCGAAACTCAAGGGACGCGAAAATTACGACGATTGGGCGTTTGCAACAAGTAATTTCTTGTTACTTGAAGGTATTGACATTGAAAATGTACCCCCAACTATGAGTGAATCTGAAAATAAAAAAGCGAAAGCGAAACTCGTCATGACTATTGACTGTTCATTATATGTGCATATAAAAAGTGAAACTACAGTGGACGGTGTGTGGAAGAAATTAAAACAATTATTTGATGACACGGGGTATCAACGAAAAATAAGTTTGCTTCGTACATTGATTTCAATACGCCTCGATAACAGCGAATCCATGACATCCTATGTATCTCAAGTGGTTGAGACAGCACATAAATTGAAAGGGACAGGTTTCGAAATCACAGACGAGTGGATTGGGTCATTACTTTTGGCGGGACTTCCAGATAAGTATTCACCGATGATAATGGCAATAGAGCACTCTGGAATAGCCATTAGCGCTGACGTCATAAAGACAAAGTTACTTGACATGTGTTCGGAGGTTGGCACTACTGGAATCGATTCTGCTTTTTGGTCAAAACAGCGAAATAAAAATGGCAATACTAACAAGCAAATGTCACAGTCAACCAGCAGTAAACAAATAAAGTGTTATAATTGCAAGAAGATCGGCCACTACAAAAATAAGTGTCCTGAATTAAAAGCAAATAAACAATTGAATGCTTTTAGCGCGGCGTTTTTCAACGGTTATTATAACACAGAAGACTGGTACATCGACTCAGGCGCAAGCGCACATATGACGTCAAACCAAAAATGTTTACTCCGAACTCGACCAGTACACGAAACTAAAGAAATCGTAGTGGCAAATCAAATGACGGTGCCTGTAGTTAGTGTTGGTGAAACACAGATAACGACATGCGTGAACAGTTCTCAGTATGAAGTGATTGTGAAGGACGTATTGTATATACCGAATCTCACGGCAAACCTATTATCCGTAAGCCAACTTATAGCTAAAGGAAATAAAGTTGTATTCAAAAAGGATACCTGTTCAATATACAACCAAGTGAATGAGCTTATTGGTATAGCAAGTTTGATAAATGGAGTGTACAAGTTAAACACAAAAAAATTCGAGAGCTCGTTATCGGCAATGTCAACATGGCATAGAAGGTTAGGACATATAAATAGTAAGTCCTTACAAAAAATGAAAGAAGGAGCAGTAGAAGGAGTTTTTTTTCATGAGAAAGCTGACATACAGATACAGAATTGTGAAGTATGCTGTGAGGGAAAACAATCACGTTTACCTTTCCCATCAGCAAACCATAGAAGTGAAAAACTATTGGATGTAGTACACTCAGATTTATGCGGGCCGATGGAGACCAAGTCAATTGGTCAGGCAAAGTACTTTGTTCTGTTTGTGGATGATGCCAGCAGAATGACTTTTGTCTACTTCTTGAAGGAAAAGAACCAGGTGTTCCAGCATTTCAAAGAATTTCGAAGTTTAGTTGAGAATCAAACTGGAAACAAAATAAAAATACTGAGAACCGACAATGGAGGTGAATTTTGTTCACGTGAGATGGAAAATTACTTAAAACAAGTAGGTATTGTCCATCAGAAGACCAATCCTCACACTCCAGAGCAGAATGGACTCTCAGAGAGGTTCAACAGAACTGTAGTTGAACGGGCAAGGTGTTTATTGTTTGAAGCGGGTCTCGACAAAAATTTTTGGGCTGAAGCAGTTAACACTGCAGTTTACCTAAAGAACAGAACACCAGCCGCCAGTTTAGGCATGATGACACCATTTGAGAGGTGGACAGGTGAGAAACCAGACCTCAGCCATGTTAGAATTTTTGGCAGTAAAGTAATGGTGCATGTTCCCAAAGTACAACGACAAAAATGGGATAAGAAGGCTGATAGATTAATTTTAGTTGGGTATCCAGATAATGTGAAAGGATACAGATTATATAACCCAAGAACTAAAAAAATTACTACGAGCAGAGATGTCATCATTATGGAGAAATTGAAGTTGGACAAAGCTCAGATTGTAGTAAACGATTGTGAAAATAAGTCAAAGATAGATGAAAACTTAGAAGAAGATGAAAGCTTAATAGAAAATTCAGGTTTAGATCCAAAGGATTCAACATATATTTGTGAATCATCATCTTCCCAAGATGACTCATATCAATCTGTTAGTGAAGAAGAATCTTTTGCAAATAATGAAGTTCAAATTGAAGCTAAGCGTAAGAGAAAGCCAGTAGAAAGATATGCGATGACCAATCTCTGTTTTCTGGATAATCTGGAGTCATGTGATGAAGAACTCAGTTATGAAGCTGCAATAAATGGACCAGACAAGGAACATTGGAGAAAAGCGATGGAAGAGGAACTGAAAGCTTTCGACGATAATCAAGCATGGACGATTGTAGATAGGAAAGAAGCTGATAGAGTGGTACAGTGCAAGTGGGTATTCAAGAAAAAGTATGAAAGTGACAATAGTGTGCGATATAGAGCAAGACTGGTGGCAAAAGGTTTTACCCAAAAAGAGGGTGTGGATTACGCTGACACATACTCACCAGTGCTTCGCTACTCTACACTAAGGTTTCTATTTGCTTTAAGTGTCAAACTTAACTTTGAAATTACTCACTTAGATGTAACTACTGCATTCCTTAATGGTTATTTAAATGAAAATGTGTATATGCTAGTTCCCCCTAATTTAGATTGTAAAGAAAATAGTGTTCTTAAATTAAATCGTGCAATTTATGGTCTCAAACAATCAGCCAGGGCTTGGAACGAAAGAGTAAATGATACTTTGTTAAAATTACATTTTGTTAAGTCAAAGTTAGAACCATGTCTGTATATAAAAAAATGTGAAAAGGAGCAGATCATAATAGCAATTTTTGTTGATGATTTTTTCATTTTTTCAAACAGTAGTAATATGGTTAATGAGTTAAAAACAAATTTAATGTTAAAATTTAAAATTAAGGATTTGGGCCAATTAAAACAATGTTTGGGTATGAGAGTTAGAATGTATCAGAATGGCAATATTTCCTTAGATCAAGAAAAGTTTGTAGACCATATTTTAAGTAAATTTAATATGACAAACTGTAAAGTTGTTAATACTCCTATTGAGAAAAATTTAAAACTAGAGAAAAGTGTAGATGTTTGTAAACAATATCCATTTCAACAACTAATAGGAAGCCTAATGTACTTAAGTGTTTTGACTCGCCCAGATATTACCTATAGTGTGAATTATTTGAGCCAATTTAATAATTCATATTCCTATACTCATTGGAAGCATGCGAAACGCATCCTAAGATACTTATGTAAAACTAAATCTCATGGCCTAATGTTTATCAAAGATAATTGTAAATTAGAGGGTTTCGTTGATGCAGATTGGGCTTCAAACACACTAGATAGGAGATCCTATACAGGTTTCTATTTTAAACTTTCTGGAACTGTTATTTCATATGAATGTAAAAAACAACGTACTATAGCCTTATCAAGTACAGAGGCAGAATATATGGCGATTGCTGAAGCCTGTAAAGAGGCTATTTATTTAAAAAACTTGTTTTCTGAAATTGTAAACAGTTGTGACTATATAATTATATTGTATAATGACAATCAAGGTGCTCAGAAGCTGTCTGAAAATCCTTTGTTTCATAAAAGAACGAAGCACATAGATGTGCGTCATCATTTTGTTAGAGAAGCAGTTGCTAACAATCTTGTAAAGATAGTCTACAGGCCAACATCTGAAATGCCAGCAGACTTGCTGACCAAGGGTTTAGATAGTGTTAAACATAACTATTTTGTAAAAAAGTTAGGTATTCAAAACATTGTTTAATAGGTATAAATTAGGATATATATGATATCTGTAAATTAAAATTAAATTGATATATAGAAATATCTGTAAATTAAAAGCAGTTTTTTTTGTTTGTTAAAGATAATTGATATGTTACAAAGTTCAGATTATTTTGATAAGTGGAGATGTTAGAATTAATATCAAAATAATGTATTTAATGTACTACTAGCGCCCTCTATGTTGTATCGTTGTAACTGCCTACCTAATGTCATTGTCAAGAAATAAATTGAGTCTTTGATCAACCACAGTACACGTTTTATTACAAGAATCCCAATTTTAAACCCGTTCCGTTGATTGACTTTTATGATCTACCTAATGACAATTTAATATAAAGTGTCGCTATTATAAATCTTCAGTTGTATTAAAGTATAAATACTAATTATAATTGGTGCAAACGAGAAAATGGCAGAGATTATACGAGTATAAGCCTCAAAGTTAGTTCAATGCTTCCTGACCTTGAGTAGAGGGTACTTTACCCTACCTGAATCTACCTGAGATTGAGCTCCAGTTGTTTGAACCTGAGACAAGCTCATTGCCACTATACAAAGTCAAATCAAACTCTAAAATAACATAAATGACTTATTTATTTATTACCACAAATTGAAAAATCATGATAAAGAAGAAAAAATCTAATATCGTGAAGGAACACAACTTTCTTAATTACGAAAAAGGGAACCTAATACGTCATGTACAACATACTACATTTCTAAATATAATTCGATTAAATTAATTAAAATCAATATCATTCCAATTAACTATATCGCTCATCACTTTATTCCGTCATTCATTTTACAACAATAAATTCCTATCCCATAGAGTGGTACGAGTAGGGTTAGCTCTCTGGCCGAGCTATCGATAGTTTCAGTATCAATAGTTGATCTCGGAAATCATCTGTAAAATCGATAGGCCTATCGACACTGTCTATAGTATCGATAGCTGAGTTTGGTACAATAGTATCAATATTTATTGCAATTTTCAGCAGCAATAGTATCGATACTATCAATAGTGGATTCGATATTGAGCTTCAATTCTATCGATACTATTTTATATTCAATAGTTCTTAAGCTAACTAGTCAAATTGTTTTACTCAACTATCGATATTCTATCGATTCTGGACTATCGAGCGGCAACACTAGTTAGCTCTAAATAAACGGGTACAATAGGGTTGCCGCGGTTGCGGTTACACCCTCTGGGAAATTATACTGTCGTTGGATGCCGTCTGCCTGCTGTCAGCCCTAGATCGTTGGTTAGGAATAAAATAGCAGAACAGGCTACTTAGTGTTAAGATTATGTGAAATGTGTTACATAGATAGTAGTGTGCTAAGCGTTCTATTTTTAAATGGTGTTTATTAATTGGATAGATCTTAATGTAAAACAAGTTTATATTTGTAACAAGAAAAAAATTATTTTGCCTATATGTTTTGAGCGAAAACAAATTTCATATAATCCTACTCCTCCTCAAGTCGTAGTTAGGATCGTGACTCCGACGGAAGCGCTGCAGCAGGCTTCTCCATCTACTAATCCGGAGTATGCAATGGAGGCATGATGTGGAGAGTTGCGTTTGGGTGTCGAGGTCAGGTTCTTGTAATGTGGTGATGTTAGTGCGTTTGGCTGTCCACAGAATGCGTAGCATTCTTCGCCAGCACCACATCTCAAGGCGTCTATGCATTTCCTACTATCCGATTTTAGAGTCCATCCCTCAGAGCCATAGAAGAAAGTAGGAAAGACCAATCTGCAGAGTATGCAGATTATATAACATTAGATATTATAATATAACAGCATAAAATAAACATCTTAAAAGTCAAACAACATGAAACAAAACTTATTAATGAAGAAATTATGTTCCATAATTATCGTAATTGTTAGTTATTTCAAGATTTATACGATTCGTTCGCAAACGGAAACCCATTTTCGAACTAACTCAATTGAACGGCCCGCCATAATAATCTCGGGAAAGTTTTATCACGGTTCAATCAACAATTTGCGTGACGTTTTGAAACACTAACCGGGTTTAAGGCCGTCCCTTCTAGAGGTTAATTAAATTGTGTATAATTCTGTGAAACAGGTTGCAAGGGTTGAGTTGACAGAGGCTTTGCAGGGAAGTTGGATCTTCGCGACCATGGGAGGCGCTTTAGTTTACTCTTTTAATATTAATTCACTCGACAAATTAATGGACGGGAAATTAAATAATCATACAGCGAGGTCTTAAAATTCCTTTTTGCCTCTGAAGTAGATAGATAGAAAAACTCTTTATCGTACCAATAAAAAAATCTGAATATAAGAAAACAGACTATGAGGTACATAGGCCGAAGAAGTATATAGATACTTGATTGACGATTGTAACTATTTATATTATATTCAGTATAATTACCTATCTGTCGGTACATCTTGGTATAAGGTAGCAGTTTAAAAAAAAACTAATTGTTTTATAATATACCTACATTACGCCTACCTACAGCCTACTAAATGTACTATGCAAGTATCATTTCAAAACAACGTTACAATAATATTAACACGAGATATCAACAGATTCAGAAACAGTATCTTGTTTGAGTCTTTAAGATAACAAAATGAGCTGCAAAACTTGGCAACGGATCTTTTGTGTAGACATAATGTAAAAGCGATAAGCTTATTACTTTTATGATATCGCTTCCTTTTGTTTATGGAAATTTTTAAAAAGCTTACTCTTGTATCTCTTGAAGGATGTCTTTAATTATAAACCTAACGTATAAAGAAAACTCCGTCTAAATCTTTTTACATACATACATAATCTAAATCATATCTATTCAAGACTGTTGACTCTGTCTACCCCGCAATGGATATAGACGTAACTATACGTATGTAAAGAAAGTTCCAATCAAATATTATTATGTAGGCAAAAAATATTTTTCACGGCTAAAAATTAGAAAGTTTAAATACAGGCGGGCGACATTGTTTTATACTAAGTGGTGAATAAGTGAGTTAAATGACGTAGTTTACTTTCCTTCTAAGCAGAACCGCGAGCAAAAGCTAGTTACTTATATATTCACAGAGGAAGAGAAATAAACAGAAACATAGTTGTTATTTCAATAAGCCTCGACTTTGACTTTGTTTGTTTGTACATGAAAACTCTTTGTTTGTATACATAACAGACACGTAATAGAATGACGATGTACAATATCACTTTCAATAACAAACTATCCTGAAATCGCAACAGTCAATCAAGGGAGAAGCTTCTAAACTTGAGATTTTTCTTTGACACAATGTGCTAGTAACCTATTGCAACTTATCACTATCTGAACCTCGATTCCATCGGTAGCCATGCAGCTGATTGTGGCCTTCCAGTCATTTTCAGTCTTTTGAGTAAAAGATGTGTTTGATTTAGTAAGTAGTTCTCCTCAGAGTACCTACTGATAGCAAAAAAGATATCAATATATAGTGAAACCAGCAATTTTCAACTCAAAAGGAAGAAATAATACGAACAAACTAACAATTAACGCTAAAGTATTTTCAGTGTGAAATAACGGGCATTTTAGTCGAAGAGGTTAGTGCAGAACGCTAATATGTTTACGGACTATCATCATGTCAAGAGTGAATTCCCTGAGCGTCAGCCAGTGTTTGCTTGCTGCCGCGGGGGCAGCAATTTACCTACCTTTTGACGGTATAAACGTATAAGGACTATTCGAAAATCGACACTACACAGTGTGTTTAGTAAGTTTTATAACGCTTGGTCAAATCTCGATTGAGTCCTCGCCCCTTTGGAGAGGAGTCAGATCCTGGAGTGGGTAAGTCGGCTTTTAGTTAACCGCACTATTATCTCTCTCTCTCATTTTATATTACCTATTATATTATCCAAGTCAAAAAGAAGCTACCCTTTATTAGTTGTCAGTTAATAATTAAACCCCGTTTCAAACGTTGTTTGTAGGTGTTGCAGCTGAAAGGCTACGTGTCTGCTAAATTTAACAATTAAAATATATTGATTTTCAAATATTTTGCGGATTTTCCAATATGCTGATACCTAACCTGACACCATGCCAGTCCGCCTAGGAAAATTAATATAGTATATTATTATACTTAGATCGCCTGCTCAGACCAACATGGAAAAAAAAGCTAATCTCTACTCCTTTTCAATAACTTATAGGGGCCTGTAAAAATTTCTTTATTCTGATGGTAAATTTAGGTTTCGTCTCTTAATTCCAACATTACAAGCATTTAACGCTCATTTAGAAGAAACTATAAATACCTAAGTACGGTGCAAATGTGAACAAGCATTCCGTGAAAACAGTTGGTATTCACATTAAACTTTCACGAGACAAAATAAAGTGGTCCCTTGAGAAAATAGCGTTTTAGAACACGGCTTCTTACGCTTCATTACATAACAAGGTTTTTATCACTTAGTGAAGTTACTACGCTAGTTTCGCGCAGATTGGAGCATTGTGAGCAGTTTTATGAGACATTCACATGTAACTTTGGTAAATGTTCCTATAGTTTTATTTTATATAAGTCTAATATGAGTTAATATTGTAATAAATAAATTACACAAATATTTGTTTTGAATTTGAATAAATTTGAGATTTCAGGTAAGATTCTTTGTGAGGGGAATTTGATACTAACTTCGGTACCTAAATGTTAATGTCATAAGATAACAAAAATGTAATTCAGAATAGGTAGAATATTAATAATATATGGCCACATAATGTTTAATTCTTAAGTTAATAAAATTATCAAAAATATAGGTATAATATCAACACATGTGGCCACTTCATTTATCCTGCAATATCTAAGTATTACAATAAAAAAACAACGTGTTCCCAAGCAAACACCTAACGCACAACAGTTTTATATTGTAAATTTAATAGTCCTCTCATCATCCTTTGAGTAACCTTAGCAAATGTCCAAAAGTCTTGTAATCATGTTGTTGCTTATAATCAAGCAAGATATAACATCCCGACCTCAATTAAGATGGGTTGACGGATAGAAGATTATGTTCACACAGGAAATTGTTACTACTTAGGAAACTATACTAAATTTTGTCAAAACAACTATGTATCTACATCCTTAGTTCTTAGTTAATTTTACTTAACATCGTTATTTTTTGTGTTAATCTTGGTTACATCTTCTCCTTTTGGAGAGGAACCTGATATCAAATTTATCCATACCAAATACTTGTTATAAAGAACCTAGGTTTTAATATTTCAATCCAATCCTTTATTATTCCTTGGTAGTGCCTAAGTGCCGAATGATTCCTGACACGTAAGAATAGGACAATCTCTTTCTCATGGCTGGCGTTAAAGGTGCCTAAGGGCATAGGAGCACATTCTAGCGAATTCTAGCCTACCTTATAGCGAAGAAAACGCATGCGTCAGTTGCTTCTATTAGCATGTAGATTGTAAAGGTAGATCAAGATCTTTATCTTATATTCCCGATTGCCTTCTCAATTACTGGCTGAATATACGGCCACCAAATGGGGGTGTTGGCATTAAAAGATTGTGATTCTACTTTCAAGGAAAACTAAAGACTTCTTTGCCTATAAATAAAATAACCTTGTGGATATAAATCACAGAATGAAAAGAGTAAAAAGGTTCATGACCCAAAAACTTTGGTCTATTTTCCTTACATTTACATTTAACCTTTAGAAAAGGAAAGCGGTATTGGATATTATTCAAGGTATCACAATTTTCTGTCTCAAAGAATATTATGAATATTACTTTACATATTTATGCACTTAATCAATAAGCCAACCATCTGAACGTGGTATATTGGTATTATCGAGACTGTTGGTTCTGTCTACCCCGCAAGGAATATAGAGATGGTTATATGTAAGTATGATTTATGAATTGTAGCTATTTTTAGGACCACTTTTTTCTATTAATTTTATCAATTTAAATTTTGGGGTAGGTTCCCCTGCAAATATTGCTTCTATAAAACCCTAACTTTCTTAACATCTTGATAATAGAAGAACGGGCCGGGCTCTTCTTCAGAGTGATGAGGACACAAACGGCAATAACATTAGTAGATTAAAGAATACCACTATATGGTACGTTCAAAATGTATGCGCATTTTTATTCATTTCGCTGCAAAATATGAACGAAGGAAAATACCATAACTTTATGGTATTTTCCTTCACTTTGTTCATACTACGTCAACATATATTTAATACAATAAGTAGATTTAAGTCAGTGACAGCTAGATCCCAGTATAATTACTATGCCACCGGTATTAATACAAAATAAAAATAATACAGAAGTTTTACTAACTTCGGTTGAAGCTACAAGATTTGAGCCTTTGTCTGCCACAAATATAAATTTGCGTAGCAAATAACAAAGTTACTACTGTAATTTGTATCAATAATTTTGCAGTCTAGTAATTTTGAAAACAAGATAAACCAACATTATTCAAAATCCCTCCTATTCTTCAGGATACCCATAACAAATAACCAATCTTATTTGTTCCTCATTACCACAATTCCATCTCAGTTATAAAAGGATATTTTCAGATCTGAATATGTTAAATTTTAAGCGAATTTCTTATGTATATTTATTTTTATGTAAAAGAGAATAATAACTGACTGACTGACTGACCAAAATTCCAACGAGAACGGAAATTGGCTACATATTTCGATTCAAGCAGGCGGAATGCCTGGGGCATCCTGTAGTTGGGAAAATACAATACTTCCCTTTTACTATGATATTTAATGTCTTATAGTAAAGTTAGTTCTGTATTATTATCATTTGTGGTATTAACAAGGGACGAGTCGTGTGAGTGATTACCATTGTCATTTGTAGCTTGTGTCATACAATCAAAGCTTGGCCCGTAATTATAGCACAGAGCGTAGAACAGCACGCCATAGGAAGTCAAATGTGAAACTGGGAAATAATAGACACTGGGGATAAACATTGCCTGTACAAGCAGAGCTATTACTGTAATATCATAATTTGATTATTTTTAGTAATTATAAAGCGTAAATTCTTTTTCCTTTTTTTTAAGCTAATGAACACGATCATCAGTAGTCGAACATATTATAGTTAACAGATGGCTGAAGTTGAAATCTTTCTGCGGTCAGATGTGATTTTAATTAGACTCGTTTTTAGTGACATTAGTTTGATTTCTCTTCAATGCTCTTACGGAGAGGAAGTACATCGTGAAGAAACCTGCACATTCAAGCAACTGGATGTAATACCATTATTTAATATGACCTTTAGGTTTGTTAGTTGGGAGTCCCTTTGTGCAAAAACTAACAAAATCCAAATTGTGGTAGGTACTAGGCAGACCTCTAAAGAAGTAAAGGTAAAACGGTGTACTATTATCAGGAATATGGTGACTCGGACCCAACGACACTGCTTAAGTGCTTCAAAAGGACATTGAGTAATAATTTAACTTTACATCGGTACTTCTTCTATAATTTAATAGGTATTAATTCTGGATAGGTTTTGTAACTAACCGATGCTCTTACGGTGAAGGAAAACATCGTGAGGAAACCTTCACATTCAGATAACTGGATGTGAAACCATATGATCAAATACGGATTAGGTTTGCCTGCAAAGGTTAGAGAGGACAGATGGGAGTCGCTTCGTGTAAAAACCTGACTCACCCAATCCAGGATCCATGGTCAAGAGCTTACGCCGGGCTCCTCTCCTAAGTGGTGAGGATTCAACCGGGACTATAGCCAAGGAGAAGAAGATTAATTCTGGATTGGTGCCCATCGCATAATAAGTTAATGTATCTTATTTAAAAAGAGAAAAAGCCAAAATACGATTACCTTGTACGTGTGCCAATTAAGCAGGTTACCTTATCTACAAAAGAAACCTGCGCTCGTTTGAAATGTTTTAAAGCATTTACATAATTTACATTACAGCGTGTTCTAACGATTCTCCGTTGAATTTTTACATTTTACTAAAAGAACAATTATTACTGCTCTAAGGGAAGTTGTAACTTCTAGTTATGGGAAATGTGCTTTAAGGCAAGTTTTAAATGTTTTATGTTAGAATTTTTTTGCAATTCTGTTTTATTTAATACTGAGAAGTACATTAATATATCTCTGCCTTATTCCATATAAGGTAGACAGATTAAACTTTGTGTCAGAAATGAAAAAGAAAAAATGCTCTTAGCTCTTATAAAATCTCTTAGCTCTCGCTGATTTCCTTCTCTGCCTAAAAATACTTATCTCATAAAAGATCAAACACCAAAACCCGTCATGATAATAGCAACTATTCTAATGAGCAATAATTGTGTTTTATTCAATATCGTTTTGTTTCGTAGTTGTCACACACAAAAGCACAACAAAACACACTTGTCACAGTAGTCAGAAGCAGGCTTCGCTGTTTGGTTGCAAATTATACGCTTGGTAGTCCCCGTCGTCATTGTGGTTTCATATCTGTTGAACGCATTTGACGTCATTTTTATTTTTGCTAATATATCGTCACATGTTATCGCGTTCAAATAGGTTGAAAACCCAGTTGGAAAAAGGTATAGATTTTACTTGATACTACAAAAGAAGCGTAATTATTATTGTATCTGACAAATTATAGATTACTAGATAGATAAAACATTTATTTGAGAGTGCTACAGACACAAAACAACTATAACAATACCAAATCCTTAAAACTAACACAGATGTTCGGTAGCAAGTCTATATAAGACATTTGAAACAATATTTCTCAATTCCGAGTGGACCAAATTTCATTTCAAAAAGTATATATATTAGAGTCCAAAAAAATGGTTGTAACAAACGCTCAAATACACGATTAATTATGTAGTCATTCTATGGTCCTTCTCAGGTGCCGAATTCTACAAATAAAAGGAGGGTGCAACTTCTATACTTAACGCAGGACAGGACGTATTTTCGCTCTTACGTCACACGTATTTTGGAAACTCAGGAGCATATTACGGGACAATGATACTTATTAAAAGTTGCAGTAACAATACATACTTCAGCCCCCTACGTTCTCAAGACACGCTCAGAGGCTAAGTGGCGACTTAATTACTTTTCATCCCGGTGACATTTTTCTCGCTGGAAGTATTTACAGCTGTTGAGATATTTCAGTGCGCTAATTGCTTGTTAGGTAGGTATGTACTTCTTACTATGTACTATACTAGAGTTTTTAATAAACCATATTTAGCGTTTTAAATTAAAAAATAAAAGTCAAGATCGAATATAATTTACATGGTAGCCATAACTCCTTTTTTGACACCATTTTGACACCATAAAGATATTTTTTTTTAGGGACACCAAAAAAATACGTGCATTAAAGTTTATTGTATTTTAGTTAACCAGAATTTATCTTAGCTCGATTTATATAAATCGAGATTATATAACTAACTCAGCTTGAGAAAAAAAAACCTGAGCCACAAGAAAAAATAAATAAGGCACGAGCATTCCTCATCTTTTGTTCAACTGAACAGAACTTTTGCAACTAGTCGTTTTAACCGCGCATTTTGCGCCTGTCTGAATAGGTATGGCTTCTTCCTTCACGGCACTTTTACTAGATAACTTTTCAAATAAATCAGTAGGCCTTGCATCTCTTCCAAGCAAACTTTGTTATCTCACAGTAACCGAGCAAGTTTCGGTGACTTATTTAAAATTCCATATGTTTTGCCACTCTCTTGCCATAACTCCATTGCCCTTAGGGCTTCATTCATTATAAATCGAAAGGGACTGTAGCAGTTACGAGTATTATTATATTCAAGTTATTTGAGAATTTGCTGCAAATATTCTGTGGCTGTCTTTGGAGTTTCATGTTGTTGTACAAAATTTTATAGAAAAACAAAAAATACCTGTAAAACTATTTTTATTAAAATTGTTTCCTTGTTATTATAATTGTGTAATATATATTATAATTGTTTCCTTTTAGTTAATTTTAAATAATGTATTTGTAACTAAGTAATATATAAATATATATAGTAATATATTGTAGCTGCTAAAAATCTAATAAGGGCTGTAAAATCCTTAAAACTAAACTATTCAGCTGAGCTACAGCTTAGGAAAATCTTAGACCGCCTGCCCAATGACAAAGTCTAAAACCACCTAAAGTTTATTGTTAAGTACAATAATGAATAAGTATTGTAGCAAAATATTTCACCAAACATAGATTATAGATAGTTTAACCTAACATCTGCAAAATTATATTAAAAATGTGAAAATCTTATTGTCGAATAGATATTGTAATTTTCGTGGAAACCCGACAGTTGCCATTATATTCAATGGGATTCTAACGATTCAATACAGAATAAGGGGACAGAGTTGCCAGCTTTTATTGAATAAATTAACTTTTATTAAACTCCTGTTTGTGGCCCGCCGACCTAGCTCCCGCCACTATTGCCAAGTCGATGCAAATCATAATCGCAAATATTGAAAGAGGGAAAAAGTGTTCCGACCAATTAAAAAAGGCGGATATTTTAAAGAAAATTGCCTCGTTTTTATCTGTAGGTCTGTGGAGGGCTCAGCATTATTCCCGCAGCTGTTACCAAGTGGCGGTCATACGCCATATTCTATCACAAAACTACATTAGTTGAAGAAACTTATTTTAGCTTTTATAGTGGACAAAACAACTTAATAAAATCTATCATATTATTTAACGTCGTTGTATGCCTATGACGCCTTAGACCGGAGACTACAAGAAACATATAAAAGCCAAAATTTTCTTTCATGCCTTAAATATGGAAGTTTCAGCTTGCATGTCATCATTGAAGTTTTTGTTGTTTCTTCAACTATGTTTAATTACTATCTTTGATGATATGGTAAGGAAGGCGTGAAAATCTCAATTTAAAATGTTATATAAAAGTTTATGTTACATAGAAATAGTCAGCCATATTGAAATCCCCGCAAATCGATTCCCGCCGCAAACTCCGAACATTTGTCAGATTTACCTCAATAAGGTTTTATTGGACGTACTTATTGTATCAAATTAATAAAAGTTACTGAATGAAGGAGAAGTGTAGTGAAGTAATAGCCTGGTAGGTCATTTCTCACGATCGGGAAAGGAAACCAGTGGGTTCTTGGTACACAATAAATCATACCTAATAGTCCTTCGAGTCGATCAGACTTATTCATTTCGTCCCTTCCGTTTAGGATTAGGAGTGAGTTCTATTATGATTTAGTTATTGGATAAGTATTACTTTTGGTGAATGAATATGTTACGTCATTGGGTTCCTTTGATTTTTCTTGCAATATTTTATTTGTACACAAAACAAGACTTTTTTCCGAGCGTGCGTCACTAGCGTGAGAATTTTACAGGAATCAAAATAAGTGAAACAGTTTTCGAGTTTTTTTTTAAATAACAGATAAAAATACATATTATTATCTCTAATAATATTGATTATTTTGATGTATAAATAAAGCAGAACACAGTGTAGAGACTCCAAATTTTTGACTACTCGTAATACAGAAGATGTTCTTCTAAAAAAATTAAAAACAATTTCATCGAGAAAGTGCAACAGTCATTTGCATATTTATATCATAAGAAATTGGATTTAAGAATGTTAAAATGAACACCAAGTATTCTTAACAAGGCAATATATAAACTAAGAAAATTAAGTTTACCATATTACTACTTCATGCCATTATAGTTCGTGAAACTTAGCTTCCACGTAGCAAACAGGAAGGTCTGTTTTACAAGTTTAGTTTATGAACGCATTAACAGGCTCCCTCTTTATGTAAATTAAATTCTACCGGCAAAGGTGTACGTTATATCACAGGTGAAATTATATTTACATTTAATGGTATCGCTATCATACCCGAATCAACAATACGGTGTATGAATAATCATGAAATCAGGGTTGGCGCCTTCAGAATTATGAGCAAGTCGTAAAGGTACCGCAGGAGTGCGTGGGTCGCCGTCAAGCCATTTGGAATGGTTTCGAGGCATAACTGTATTAATGTTGAACTTTTGAACAATAAAATGATTGTTAGTGTTTATTATTTGCATTATGTTAGTATAGGGCTGCCAACGCTTTGGTTTAAATTATAAAACACATTCAGCACTTTAAGCAAAAGTTGCTCTAATATAACAACACAATATGATTTATATTTTATATCAATTTAGACTTATTCATAAAAAAAACTTGTCGAAATCTGGATATATTAAGCCACTTCAACCAGTATACCTAGGTTCAGATACATGAATTGGAAAATCACGCAAAGGCATATTGTAAAAAACAAATTTTCTATTAATCAACAGCATGGCATTTTTACATAAAGTTTGATAATAGTATGACATTCAAATAACCTATTTTCACAGTAATCCAAATGCAGTTTCCAATTCCTCGAAGCACGTCAGATTAATTTGTTCACGATGTTGACAGCGGCACAAATATCTCCGAGCGGGTGACATGAACCACAGACATGGTCCTAGCTAGACACGGCCACACGGCCAGGTCATGCATTTGTATGAAAATAGAGCATGTCAATTTTTGCCTACTTTAATGTAATGTCAACACATTGAAATCCACATCACAAATTTGATTTGACTGACCATAACTTTTACAATGAGTATACCATTTTTAGAGTTGAAACCGAAACGTTTCAGAGACGAATCGTAAACGTATGAAATAATACGATTTCCCGCAGATTTCGCATGAAATAGTTTGGAATAGAGGTTCATAAGATACCATCTTATTACGCTTATTTATCCATACTCTCGCGAGGTCTAGCTGGAGCAATGTCTGTGGCGTGAACGCAGATTGCAAGTTCTATTAGCTCTGACGAGACGGCGACTTCGTGACGTCTTGAGATATAGTGAAAGCAACTATGGCTATTATTAATTCCTTAGTTTGGATTACGGTATACTTCTGATTTTATTTGACTGGAAATTTGTTAAATGGTGACTCGCAATAGTAGCATATAGTTCGAGTTAGGGAAATAGGAACAGACATTTTATTAATAGAGTTAAATAAAATATGTAGGTACATACCAAGATGCTTACTTCAACACATCACATGTAAAAAACATCTGTGTATGAACGTTTTTCGATTGAACACGCTTCTGGAAAATTTATTACGAGATTAAAAATTTTAACTCATTTTCCTGAACCTATATTATAATGTATTTGTTATAAACCGTCAAATATCATTAACTAAAATAAATATTGATTTGATAGGGGACCACTTTTACACGCAAGCGCTACTTACCGCAATTTTAAATCTGTAATATCTTCGAAAATATTAATTTAAATCTTGTGCTGTAAAGGACCATATAAGATTAATGCTGTATTTGTTAAAATCGCTTCAAAATTTGCCATTATTTGTCGTAAAAAGTAAATGACAAAAAATGTTATTGTGGGATATCCATGAAAGATAGACATATACCATCGCGGAGTTTTCTGTAGACCTTTTCAATGTGTACAAATAATTAGTACATTATTTTGATAAATCTCGTAGGGTTCAGCCTACGTTTGCTATGTAAGCGGAAAAAAATAAGATAATTAACGACATCACATTAGAAACCTCAACAGTATTTCTCCACTATTTAATGGATGTTATTATACATATAAAGCTTCCTCTTCAATTACTCTATCTATTGAAAAAAAAACACATCAAAATCCGGTGCGTAGTTTTAAGATTTAATCATACAAAGGGACATAGGGACAGGGAAAGCGACTTTGTTTTATACTATGTAGTGATATCACCATTATTATCTGAGTAGTTTTCTGCATGAACAATAATGAAATTGAAAATAAGCTCATCTCCATTATCAGAATACAAATTTATCGAATGTTTACAGTATTAGCTCATAATTACTATTAATGATCACACAATTGAATTTAATTGCTTTTGTATGCACCCCAGCAATTATGGCATTTAAAAGCTACGCGAATTGCAATATGAGCGGAGTTGGAAGCAGATAAAATTTAATTGAACACGTGCGGTGGTTCCCAGCCGTTTTCGTCAGTTCATACTAGTATAGGATCCACTATAAAACAATCTTTACGAACGAGGTGGGTAATGGATGCAAAGTATTTTTTATTTAATTCAATATATCAATTTAAGTAATGTAAAAAGGGATGTCCAAAATCACAATCCAGAATATGATTGGATAACAATTAATTTTGCTTAATGAATTTAAAATTAAGATTATTTTGTTACGAACGCGGTGGTATAAGGTTGTTTATATTTATTAAGATATTTTATTGAATATTAATACATACTTCCCGCTTATGTAACTTGATCAATTTTGGAATGTTCTGTCCCAATGTCAGGTCAAGATTATGCCAAGCCGGCCAGCTTGCATGAAGAGAGTAATAAGAGTGGACGGAGCGAAGCAATTGGAAAAATGTAGTCTCTGCCTACCCCTCCGTTTAAGTGGCGTATTTTTTATGTATTATGTAGGTATGTATTGAAAAACTTTGTCTATATTGGGATCTTAGACTATACCGGTTGTAACTGGTTAGTGGCAGTTCTGCCCGGTTCAGATTAGGCGACATGATCAGTAGATACTCCGCGCTTTGAGGTTACTTTCAGACGAGTTAAATGAATTATTATTTGGTGGTGAGATTCTGGATTCCAGTTCGCGGAAGAGTGTCAATTTAAAAAGTTTGGAATCAGATAATAATAGTATTTCGTCTGTATTTAAATAAATATTAATAAAATTATGTAAGTCTTTATAGTCAGCGTTCAAGGGTGGTGTCTGGTTTTGCCTGTGCAAGGAATTTGAATAAATCAATGATTAGAATTTTCTTCTCAAATAGTCTTCTGTAATATTAAGAGAAAATGATGAAGTAATTTTTTTTTCTATTTTTATGATTTTCAGGATAGCAATATGAAAATATAAATTTATCATTCTAGTATGACACTCAAATTTTGGAATACGCTCTGTCTATAAATTTCTATCAACATTCAAACTTCTTAAGCGTCTTATTATTAAACACTATTATCGCAAAATGTTTTACCTAAGTTTAACTCGATGCATAATTCCACGCCTGGATCTAAATCTACCTTGTGCATGTAACTCCATCTAAGTTTTAGAATTCGTATTAAAATTTTCAATTTCAATCTGGTTTTCATCTCATAAATTCTAATTTAAGGACAAATGAAAAAAAGAAGATTAATTAATAGAGATAAAATGAAATAAACTTACACCGACAAAGAGTCAGCCGTAAACTGAGTTTCCTTGTATGATGTGATACCACCTCAAAGGTGAATCAAATTCTAAAATTCTTACTTATAAAACATATGCACACCTAGTTATTATTTAGTATATATGATCGATAGATTCATCTCTTTAAGAAAAGATTGGCTTAAACCCATAATCCTTGTCTAAAGCAACGGAGTCCGGTTGGACCTCGCCAAACATTTCAATCCCAATACTAACAGTCAAATTAACTTCTGCGTGCAAGTTTTACAAAAGAAAAAAGTTTAAAACCAGGTTAACATAAACGCAACATCCATCTACACGTGTCCACAGGACAAGTAACATGTGAATAACCAGCAAAGAAGCTACTCGGTACAAACTTTTACTTGACGTGAAATCCGAACGAATGTCGCCAGAGAGTCGTTTGAATAAAGTTAGCCCACTGATTTATGTGGAAACTTTTAGTAGTACGGACCAGGAATATGTGGACTAGTGTATTGTTATCTTTCCGTTTATTCTGTGTGTGTATATTGCTTAATTCCCAATGGTAGGGCCGTCGGCGGCTAGTAAATAATGTGGACTGGCTCTATCGTTGGTGTGAATATTTCATTTGTTTAGCGCAAAATAGTTCATATGAAATAAACGATGGAGCGCCTGCAATTCTATCAACGGGCGCTTTCAGTTAAATTGATGTGTAAAATTATACATAATTAGGTTTTAAAAATAGATAAAATACTGGGCGTAAAATTATAATGCTACTTATAGTCTGCCATTAATAAGCTCGAGTAAGAATGGAATTACAGGAGATGGTAAACTGTATGCATGAAGCTTTAAAAGAGAAAGGAATGAAAGTGAACGTAAGTAAAACTAAAACACTGGTTTTTGAAATGGAGAAAGAAATGACAGCATGTAATATTTTGATTGGAGGAGAAAAAGTTGAGCAAGTGAAAGAGTTTGTATATCTAGGATCAAAGTTTACATCAGATGGCAAGTGTGATAGTGATATTGAAAGGAGAGTGAACGCGGGGAACATGGTGAATGGAGCTTTGCATGCCTTTATGAGCAGTCAGAAACTATCCAAAAAGACTCGACTGGCTGTGCACAGGGGCGTGTTGGTCCCGACATTAATGTATGGGAGTGAAAGTTGGGTATGGCAAAAGAAGCACGAAAGCAGAATCAATGCAGTGGAAATGAGAGCGTTAAGGAGTATGTTGGGTGTGAAATTGAGTGACCGGATAAGGAACAGCGTGATAAGGGAGTGTTGTGATGTGAAAGAAGATGTAGTTACAGGAATAGAAAAGGGTATGTTGAGATGGTTCGGTCATGTGGAGAGGATGAATGAAAACAGGTTGACTAAGCAGATATACAAGGAGAGTGTGGAGGGAAAGGTCGGGGTGGGAAGACCTAGACGAACATATCTTGATCAAATTAAGGATGTCCTGGTGAAGGGTCAGGTCAAAAGTGCCCGAAACCGCCGAGCTTGCATGAGGAGAGTTATGAATGTGGATGAAGCAAAGGAAGTATGCAGGGATCGTGGCAAGTGGAAAGAGGTAGTCTCTGCCTACCCCTCCGGGAAAGAGGCGTGAGTTTATGTATGTATGTAAGAATGGAATTTCAGGAAATATTTGAAAAAAATCTAGTTAATCTGCAAGCTTTTATTCAAGTAATGGCAATTTTTACGCGTAGGTATATCTTAAATCTAATTTGCTATATCTTTCATTAAAATACCGAACAATGAAGGTTCAATACGGCTTAATTTCGTATGGAACGAATGTATGCTCAAGTGTTGTTTAAAGTACCTAGTATTAAGTTTCAGTCAATACTAATCTCTGTCGACTCACTAATGCAACGTAACCCGATTCCAGTTCGCTACATCTGACCTAGAATGGCAAGTCTAAGTCCACTTTGGCCTCAGGTCTCATCCTATGGGACCAGTTTGTCTGCGGCAATGCCTTACACGTTTCTCGCCTATGTCTTATCTCTGTATCTTTTAAAGCTGGGTCCAGACATTTTCTTTTGTACGCTCAGACCGAAACGCTACGATCCATCGCGAGTCGGTTTCTAACGAAGATACTGACTATTTATTATTCGTATGCATATTTTTATATGCATACGTATATTTTTATATTCGTCCAGAGTTATTCGATGGTGGTGCTGATAGAATAGAATATCACTTATTGACGCCACATCACTTATATCTAATTATAACTACTGCTAAAAAAAACTAAAGCGCATGTGTAGAAGATGCGGCGGTACCAACTACACTGCAGCATTTTTACCGGACGTCAATTTACAAATATAGATCTCTTAAATCTATACAACACTGAGGTACAGTACGGACAAAAGTCATGTCTGGACCTAGCTTAAGAAGCTTCGATAGTGTAGAGTCTGTCTATCCCATAAGGGATAAAGAAGTAATTATACGTGTCTCTTAGATCTACAAATTACTTAGAATGTATAAGGTCTTCAGAAAGGCTGATACAATTTTAGTAAAACTTTCATTGTAAAATTACAAAACAGAGTTAAAAAATTAAAAAAATATTCGAGTTTTATTCAAATAATTACATAGGTCCTTTATTTTACTTAACCCGTAGAGTTGCGAATAATTATGTTTTTGTAGGCTAACAGAAACCTAGTCGGGGCAGAAAATTCCATGTTAGCTAAGTTTCTAGAAATTCTATCTAAGAGCGAAAAACGAGTGAAAGTTTTTGAAACTTAGATAGGAGCGTACGCGAGCGACGCCGTCCGTAGCGCCTAGTTAAATTATAAGGTTTCATCTTGCCAACTTAAACTTAAGTTCGGAAAATATGGGTACTCTAAACTCAGCGGAACATGTTGAAATTTAGCTTTAAGTTTTACTTGATTTTTTGAGTCAACTATTAAATTTCTGGTTGGTTGGTTGGACGTGAGAATATATTTTTATTTGGGAGGTTATAAGTTTAAGTTACTTAGAAGTCATTTAACTAATTTGAGTTTATCTATTATCAATTTACCGCAGCCTTAATTGCAATCACAGGATTGTTACAGAAATATCAAATACAAGTTATCATTTACAGATTGATTAATCTGCTGATTGGTCATAATACGAGAAATTTTTTATTTTAACAGAATCATTTCTACGAAACTTTAATTAAATACAAAATCTCTTCATGTATCTCAAATGTCTCATATTTCTAAATTGTCGCATCTCCGAATGGAAATAAACAGGGCATCATCGGATTCGCATTCTGTCCCACGTTTGATTTATCTTCACGAAGGGATCAACTTGAGTTGTAATTTATAGCCCTGAGGCCTGGCGCCGTTAATTTTGGGACACCAGATAACACCCTCGGTGCTCCTGTTTAGGCGAACGATACTAGTGTACCACACTTCACAATGTGCGGTTGTCTTACAATTATTTTTCATCAAAATATACAGGGTTGCTCGGACAGAGATTACATACATTACGATTATTGATGGTTTTTATCTTCACCTTCATATAAAACACAAGATTTCCAAATATCTTTTACTTGATTTCATCCTCGGCTTCGCCCACGTGATAAGTATCCTATGTCCTACTCCGTACTCCACACTATGTTGATGCAAAATTTTATGGAGATCGATTTAGTAGTTTTGACGTAAAAGACGGACAAACAAACACACTAATATTACAGACATCATCCTACTTTAGTCCCCGTTGCATCCTTACAACTCTTCCTTGCTGTAAGAGTATCGGTAAGTATTCAAAATTATATTTTATTATATAGTATATTATAGTCATCACTAGTCTTTACAAGACCGTAGGCTCTGTCTACCCCGTAAGGGATATAGACGTGATTATATGTATGTATGTATGTACTAACCTTTACATCCATATACACGTGATGTGCTACGTCATTTGAGTGGCAGAAACAGTTATACAGGTACGTACAGTACAACATTAAGTTATTATAACTCAATTTAATTTCAAGCGGGACTGGCGACTAATTATTATATAACCACAAAGGCATTCATTTCACAGATTTCCTTTTCAAAATTATCAAAAATCTGCGCATCAAGATGAAAAGCGGGCTCTTTGAGAGTTTCGCCAGAATGAGCTAATTTTCGCAGACATTGTATTAAGTAACTGATTTCACCACTGTCCCGAGAATAATTTATCAGTCCGGAATCCCTTCATAAATTTAACGTCGAGTTTGAGAATCAACATTTCTGGGAATCAATTCCTACATCAATAAGAGGATGGATATGACGAACTCCTGGTTTTGTTTCAAATTATATTGAAACTAAATACTTTGTGACTACGTGATGACTTATCATTTATAACATATATTTCAATATCCTTTGGTTCGTAATTAAATTGTTTAATTTAAAATTAAACATTTTTACCTGTGGTCAATGTTATATACTCGTAATATGTGCACTGTTCACACTGTTCACATTTTTTCATTTTCATAGAAAATCCTTAAATTCCCTTTATTTGAAAGATTTTTTTTACTAAGTAACTATCCTTGTAACCTGTTTTCACAAGTAAAACTATATAAATTAATTGACAACGTAGTTGATTTCATTAAAAAAAAAACTGCTACATCTTTACTTCGCTGTACGTGTAAGTACAACACCGATTTTTTTTTGTAAACCAACACTATATTTACCCCAAAAGATGTTGGCAAAGACACGATGTACCCACAATTTACGGTCGAATCCGTACTCCTGTCGCCGGTTTAATTCCACCGGACCTGATAACCGGCGGATTTATTGCTTTAATCAAACCTACAGTGTGTGCTGACAAAAACTACGCACTTAATGTAGCATTTGGGAAAAACTCGATACGACCGCTTGGGACGGATATCTGTCTCAATTTGGACTGTATTCGGCCTCTTTATTTGTAGCCGTTATGTGCTTGTGTTTATTAAATGGTTGTATTTTCATGCTGGTCAGGTCAAGAGTACCCGCTAGTGGAGAGCTTACATGAAGAGAGATATGACTGTGGACAAAAGAGGCATAGATTAGATTAGACTTATGTATGTAGGAATATGTGCATGGTCTGGTCACGAAGAGATAATTTTACACTCGTAGCTGTTAACTGTTTCTTTTCCGTGCTCAGATTGTCAAAGTGACCCGAGGAAAAGGCTTATATAATTTGAATTCTTATATGAAGTGATGAGCTAGCATTCTGTCGATATTAATTTCTAGTGCACAAGTCACGTGATTAAGGATATTTTTTTACAATCTGCCCAGGATGAGAAGTAGCTAGCATATATGTTTTTGAGAAGTAGGTAGCAGATCAGCGGTAAACTTTTATTCAATAGAAGTGAAACTTTCTTATGAAAAATGTTCAGTTTACTGAACAAGAGTGTTTTCATATTTATGGTGCGTTTACATCAACCTGAGGAAGTGATTGATTAGTCTTATTTTCTCTGCCTAAAACTATATATATCCCTCTGCCTAACACTAATAAATTTAGAATAAAGTAGCCGAAACAAAATTGCAACTCCGACAGCACAACCGAGTGAACAGATAAAATTTTGCATATCGGCGATTCTATACCAAAAGCGAATTTTCGTAAACATTTTGAATATTTGATACCAGCTCGGTTCGGTGGTTGAAAATAAATGGGCGAGTGATTGTTCAAACGTTACTGAAAACGAGATATACTATGTACAATTGAATCGATTCCATTTTGTATTTCAATGTTTATTTAAACGAATACCCCGGTAAACGTTAGATGAATGTTTGGTAAATTATTAATATTTCCTGTTATTTTTGATGGGATTGACATATGAAAGGTTTTATATTTGTTTGGACAAAAATTTATTTTTTATTTAAAAACTTATATTAAAAGACAAAGCTTCAAATTTTTAAACACGACCGCGTTGTACTTTTTATAGACAAGCAAATAGTGAATCATATGTTCGACAGTCGGTATTTTTTATTTTAATCCTGTTTATGTCTGTTGCGCTATGAACTTATCAATAAACCAATGAAAATCAATACCTAAAACAGACTAATACAAAACAGGAAAAAAGGATAAACAAATATATTTAAATCGACCTATGATTAAGAGAGTATGTGAAAAGGGTGAGCCATTTTATTATTAATCACATTCGCTACCAAAAAGCTATTCACAGTGAAACCTCATACGGCTGCCTCAAATAAGCAAATTAATTCTAACGCACAAATCCACGGGGCTTACCATAATGTATTCATCATTAATCGTGCACTGCCTAAATAAAGAGAAGATTACTTCGTGAAATATCGTTTCATTAGAGTCCAAAAATACCGCGCGAACTAAATTCGACGGAGTTTCATGCAGATGCGATGACTTTGCATGTGTCTGCATTTAATGGGGTTTAAATCTCTCACTTTAGCGTTTTTATTACCATAGATAGTAGTTTTACCTTTCATTTGCATTAAATTTAAATCAACGCATGGCATCGTTACACAGATTTTGCAATGCGAGGCTCTACATAAACCGCAAGCTTAAGAACTCATTTATTAAGTTTGTTTGCCTACTTATATTTTTACCATATCTTTCTCTACAAAAGCTACAGTTCTTTATCTTTTCTGAATATAAACCCAGTATCTTATAATAGTTACCACTTCCATCTTAAATATTATTTACTCCTGTTCTCACTGACCAGGAGAAATACTAATAACACCTTTATATTATCGACAGTTAAAAAAAGATAGGCATGAATACGTACATTATGTAATGATTACTGTAATAAGTAGAACCTGCAGATTATTTTAGGAGTTTGTAACCTATACCTACCGAAAAGCAAAATTTGTGTACCAATATTGATAACTACTTTAAATTGAGCTAAGCTTCCAATTAGCGACTACTTTATACATATTTGGTTCGTATGAAAAGCCGTATATTTGCAGCTTAGTTGAAAAACCTCTGAACGCGAGCTGGTTCATTACAGGGCATTCAGCGCCAACAACCGCCGACGCGGCGATTCGTTTACATTTCACCTAAATTTCCTCAGCTATGTATTGTCTGCAAACTTTTAATGTCTAGTAAAACTTTCCGGTGTTTCGACAAAAAATAGGAACAGTATACTAAAATTGTCAATTACATTGCGGATATTCTGCATACAGTTTTTAATAACATTTTCAGATATTGAAGAATTCGGATGAATATTATATTTTATAAGTAGTATTTATACCTAATATAAATTCATATGTAGTCATAAATAATATTTATAATATACATACATACATAAAATCACGCCTCTCTCCCGGAGGGGTAGGCAGAGACTACCTCTTTCCACTTGCCACGATCTCTGCATATTTCCTTCGCATCATCCACATTCATAACTCTCTTCATGCAAGCTCGGCGGTTTCGGGTACTTTTGACCTGACCCTTTACCTTTTATTTATAATATTAATAACTATTTTTAAACGTATATAGTAGGCTACATACATTTAAATAAAGTTATACGTTTATGAAATCTGTTGAAGGCCATCAACAATATTAAACAAGCAATATTGAAAAGACATCGAAATCAGAATAATGAGACAGAAAATAATATTCCAATTATAGAAATTGTAATGTAAAAGTAAAAAAAAGTAAGTAAAAAAAATATTTATTTCTTCACAAAAATACATAATAATGTGGTGGTTTTGTTAATTTCTCTCAATTTTCTGTCAAAGCAATGCCCCGTGGTAATAGCTAGTTTGGATGTAAAATCTATCTTAATCCAAAATTCACAGAGCATCCTCATAGTCCTTCGCTAAAAATCAGGGCGGTCTCCAACCGTCATTTGTCCGTCACAATCGATGTGAAACAACAATAAAAGAAAGTTTCTGTTTACTCTAAGATCCGTTTTGATCCACCCGATACGTGATCTAATCAAGAAAGGGTCTCTTGAATATAGTTAATTAGGTAAATACAAAGTTTTAGAACGATTCAGGATGCCTATATGCCATAAGTTTGTTGCTAACGTTCAACTTATTGTTCTTTAGAGTTTGCCTGAAAATTTATGTATTTTGTTAAGACTAGACAGCGTTTCATTATATTGTTACTAGCTATTGCACGCGACTTTGTCCATCTTCTCTATAAATTATATATTATTAGAATTTTGATGTCCATTGTCTAAGCTATATTACTGCTCAGTTTCATAAAAATACGTTCAGTAGTTTTTGTGTAAAAAAACATTCATCTGATGATTTTAAAACAATCTCAAAAAATAGTGATTAACCTTTTGCGATAGAAACTTACCTTTTAGCAATTTTCAAAGAACGTGTAATAAAGCGTTTATAAATTTCCTAATATTTTGAATTTAAGACAAAATTTTAATTAAGCGTTCCCTGATATATTAAATTACATACTTAATTAATTTACGGAAATCCGCTTTGTTATTATACAAAGAACTCAATTACCTGACCGATATCTTAAAGCTAAGTGAAAGGATACTAGCATCAAAAGGCTGTTATTTTTAGAATTGGTAGAGTAAAGATGTAAAATATAGCAGTCCTTGTGTAAGACGTCCAGAGTTGATATAACGTAATTACTCGTAGTAATGTTGTTCAATCTATTTATGGATAGTTGTTTGACAGATTTGAAAGAGTCTGAAAGTGGATTAAGTATGAATAAGTTACTCGTCATATGTCTGCTCTATGCCGACGATCAGGTTATACTGGCGTCAATAGCGGAGGAGTTACAGGAGATGGTAAACTGTATGCATGAAGCTTTAAAAGAGAAAGGAATGAAAGTGAACGTAAGTAAAACTAAAACACTTGTTTTTGAAATAGACAAAGAAATGACAGCATGTAAAATTTTGATTGGAGGAGAAAAAGTTGAGCGAGTGAAAGAGTTTGTATATCTTGGATCAAAGTTTACATCAGATGGCAAGTGTGATAGTGATATTGAAAGGAGAGTGAACGCGGGGAACATGGTGAATGGAGCTTTGCATCCCTTTATGAGCAGTCAGAAACTATCCAAAAAGGATCGACTGGCTGTGCATAGGGGCGTGTTGGTCCCGAAATTAATGTATAGGAGTGAAAGTTGTGTATGGCAAAAAAAGCACGAAAGCAGAATAAATGCAGTGGAAATGAGAGCGTTAAGGAGTATGATGGGTGTGAAATTGAGTGACCGGATAAGGAACAGTGTGATAAGGGAATGTTTTGATGTGAAAGAAGATGTAGTTACAGGAATAGAAAAGGGTATGTTGAGATGGTTCGGTCATGTGGAGAGGATGAATGAAAACAGGTTGACTAAGCAGATATACAAGGAGAGTGTGGAGGGAAAGGTCGGAGTGGGAAGACCTAGACGAACGTATCTTGATCAAAGTAAGGACGTCCTGGTAAAGGGTCAGATCAAAAGTACCCGACCGCCGAGCTTGCATGAAGAGAGTTATGAATGTGGATGAAGCAAAGGAAATATGCAGAGATCGTGGCAAGTGGAAAGAGGTAGTCTCTGCCTACCCCTCCGGGAAAGCGGCGTGATTTTATGTATGTATGTATGTATCAATAAGTCATACCTTGTATCCATTATTGACAAAATATAGAAACTGATGATAGAGTAACTGAAATTGAACTAAAGTTTCCCACCGATATTTTTTCCTCATCGTAAGAGTTTCAGATATCAGTCATGTAACTCAAAAAAGAGTCACTAGTACAGGGATTCTGTAGAATTTGAACCTGTGCATGATATTTTTTTTTATTGGGTTATGATAACCGCTCGACCACAGTCGTTCCTAAATAAATCATACAACAGTCCCGAAGAGACTGAAAGGCCACGTTCAGCTGTATGGCTTAATGATGGAATTGAGATTCAAACAATGAGAGGTTACCAGCCCATCGCCTAAAAATATATTTCAATTTATTAGTCTTTCCCTTTATTAAATTATACAATATACTCGGTAAGAGAAGCATCTGGCGCACACTTAGGATTTTCATTACCACGCGATAGAATGATAAATGCGCTAAATAAATCAATAACATTTATATAGGAGAAGTTTCGGTTTTGGTTTTCATTTAAATCCTTTTTTAACTCATCCCTTGCTTATTTTTATACGGGCAACATTAAGAATTGTTAGTCTGTAGCATGATGTAAAATGTTTAAGATGTGTTTTAAAAGAAATGTTTAACTTTCGCCAATCCCACATTAATAATAATGAACTATAAACGATATTTATCATCTTTATTTCTCCATAAAATAACCTCTGCTTATCCATTTCTTTGTGGAAGTTGACATATTTATCGCAAGAAACCGAAGCCGTATGGACGCATGTTTCATCATAAATACTGTTAGTATAGGACATGAAAAAGCTTACTAGATAAAATTGAAAAATGGCACCTGCATGGTAATATTTTCTCCTTTACGTCTTTTTATTTTACAGGCAGTTTGAATGGTGTATTAAAGAACGATGCTTACTGAAATATGATCATATTTAATTCGTTTTATCTTATTTTTGGTTACAATAAATATGTTTATTTTTTTGATTTGTGTTCAATCCGATGAAGCATTTTTGTAATTATGTCATTATAATTTTATAATTATTTCCTACAAAATAGATAAGTATGTATAAAACACAATAATAACAAACTCATAAATTAACAGTTCTTCAATAGTGTTGTCGTATCAATTCAGAAAAGAGACTGAATAATTCCCACCCACTAGTATATTGACACAAGAATCACGTAGAGGCGGCAGTGGGATTAAAACGTCTCGTCCCGCCGCTGTGTGCCACAAAAACCGTGCGTCCTTTGTTGTGCAAAGAAGGCAAAGGAAAAACGCCCCAGCAACTTGTAACAGAAAATCAAGGGGATTGTAGAAATTCCCGACGTGAATTAATAGGCGTAATACAAATTCTTGTCCAAGTCGATAGGTTACATTTTTCTTTGAGCTGAATCAACATCGTTAGCGGACGCTAAGTTTCAAATTGCGAATGCTTTTCATCTCACTTTTAAATAGTTGCCCACAGAGCCTCATTAGAGATGGTTTTCATCAAACTCGCTGGGCGTACTTCTTGCAAATAAAGGATTCTAAGGAACTTGAAATTGTAGAAGTAGTTTGCACCGTCAAAAGATCTATTGTCTATTATCATTATTAATTATATTGCGATTTTTAATCTTTCATTTTAATTTGAATCTTTAATTATGTGTCATCCGTGAAATAACTGACACTTTTATAAGCTACAACCGATACTCCGATCTGACTCATTTTTTGGTGATAGAAGCATCAAATCTTTTTCTTTCGAAGAAAGTGATGACGCTCCGAGGACCTTCTTAATATAATATACAAAGTAACTTCGCATCTAAATTCACATTATCAAGTTTCAAAACATATCGATGGTAAACAATGTCGTATGAAGTGAAACTTTACATAAACTCAATACTCATTGTACAGGTACCTCTGGGAACGTCTGTTCATCTTACGAAATCTCTCAAGATGTTCAAACTCGCCCTTATTATAAGCCGAGGAAGTTATGCCGCAATCTCAATGCAATAAACATTCTAGGAACGGCACGTGCCGACGACGACTAGCTTGCCGGGTTATTCTGGAACAAGACTCACCTTTGCTTGCACAATGCTATTAAAAAAATACCCTTCAAAAGATGAGAAGACTTGATAATTACAGTTTCATTACACAAAATTATGCTGAGGGTGAGTTTGCTAATTGTTCTTGATTGACATGTACACCTTTAAGAGTCTATTGAAAACTTCAATGTCGGAAAATCTATTTTCTAACCTTATCTTATAATAATGATTTGTAATATAAGAATTATGTAGCTTTTTGTATAAAATTAAGACTTGACTACAAGTTGCTTCTGCTTTTTATGCCAATGATAAGCAGTTTATAAGATAACCCAATTGCATATGGTTCAAAATATGACTTTTTAAATGACATGTAATTGATAGGTTTCCTCTGCAGTTCCACTTTCCATTTGTAGAAAAAAAAGGAATGGAACAAGAAATTCACTTGTCGCAGAATAGAATTTTTCAGAATTTTGCAGTCATAGAAATAGAGAAATATACGATACTATATTTGCAACTAACCACTTATCACATGAAGATAAATACTCGTTTGCTTCCTTCAAACTCATGAAGTAAGTTTGTTTGTTGCCTCTTCAAATTAAAACCACAAAATGGATCTCCTAACCTTTTTGATGACATTTTGCGTTACTTATTATGGAGTACGAAAAGGGTAAGTTTTACGCAGGCGGAGCTAGTTTTTCGATATATGCTCGTTGAAGATCTTATTTTATCCTTTTTTTTATAATCTTTTCCAAAAGCCGTTTACAAAATGTATCATTCAAACACCATGTATTAGAGAAAATCACCTGAAGAAAACAAAACAAAACCTTTACAGCAACTTTGCATTCATGTCGTTTCCAGCTAAGCGTTTCTCCTGGCGTAATATCGGAGTCTGTGGGCCTCCGTAACACCGGGGAGACGTGACGAATTATGTGTGGTCCACACACTCGACACAATATACAACAAATGTGCAGGATATTCTGACTGGAGACCGAAATTGCAACTTTAGAGTTTGACTACTACATCGTAGTATCGCTGTATTATTATGAAATATTTTATATCTAGCGAGTATAGTTTTCTAGGAATTTCAATAAATCTAGTTTATTTTCATTTCTTTTACACTAGACAGTGCTAGAAGATAAAAGACTCGACGACCATGTTTAGCTCAACGGCTTTATGATTATATTGAGATTCAGAGATAGTAACAGGTTAATATCCTAGACTTGTAATAAGCGCAACAAAATTGAACACTTTATTATAAAGCAGGTGTATTCATTTCAACATCGTTGAATTCTGTCCTTAAATATTCAGTAATGCATAAAGAATTTATAACAATTACGGGCGCAGTATGATTGCAGCTCTGAAAATTATAACAGGAGAAAATATGGAATTAATGATTGGGAAATAACTCCGCACAATTTTATTTTACAATTTATGATAATTGAAACAGAGAGATGTAAAGTAATTTCTCGTCTGATCTTTGTGACCCACTTAACAGTGAAGGTAATCCAGCCTTGATGATGGTTGTATTTATTTATCGTATGCTATGGGAAACCTTATGTTGAGGGAAAGCTAGGGGGTTAGCGGCTAGCAACCTGTCACTATTTGTTGATACGGAATTTTATCAACGTAATCTTTCAATCTTTACGAGACTTTCTGTTTGCCACGTAAAGGTTAAAGTTTGTATGTATATGTGTACCTATATACATATGTATGTAAAAATATATTAGAGTGCTTATACCATCAGTTTTGTCTGACATCCATGTGAAAGGTACTGTAAGGTTCCATTTACTAAACTACCTTTGCAACCGCATCCAAAGCCAGGATGACGAAGATTTCAGCTTGGTGATAATATTAATATTCCAAATTTTCCAAAAAAAAAAGCCTTTTCTTTGATTGAATGCATAGAACTATAAAGTGCGTTAACTATAATTTCTCTCATCAAAAAGATCAAGATAAAAATGACCTCGTATTTTCGTAGGGGGTTAATGAAAGCGTTGATATCTTAAGGTGTACCAACGTAGCCGTATAAAAACGTATATGAGAAGATTTTAGGTAAACCTCTATTACCAACGGCTTTGAGCTCTCTCTAATTTAGCCTACCCTCATATAAAAAGAAACTTAGTAGCGCAGTCGAAATCCTTCTATTACATTATCAAGATAAGAAATGAAATTTCTACTTCAGACTTCTAGTATTTCCATTTTTTTCCAATAATATTTCGTATTTTAATTAAGCTGTAGCAAAAGCGCTAGACCAGTTGAGAGAATTAAAAATGTTGAATAGCTAACACTTTTTATTGCACATAAGAAAGAAGGCTTTATCTTTAAAAGTAATGCTAGTAAGCAGTTTTTAGTCTGGTTTTATTGACAGAAGACATTTAAAACAAGTGAAAAAAGCTTAAGGAAAAGGTTAAGTGACTGCCTCTCCCTCCGAGAAAGAGGCTTTTTATTTTTTAAAGGTCTTATTAAGTTTGTTCCAGAAAGCATGAAGGTTTTAATATTATCGGATTATTTCATTGTAAAGTTATATTCCTCCTGAATTTACGGCAGTTGAATCTGTGATCATGATGGTATGCATTTTGCTCAAGGGTTATGACCCAGAATAATGGGTCGATATTGGTGCACTGTTATCTGAGCCTACTATCAAAAACGTGGTGGTTCTTAAGCTTTAAATACTTTTACTCTGTAATTATATAGTTTAAATAATTATTTTCGAGACTGTTAACTCTGTCCACCCAGGATATAAACGTGATTATATGTATTAGAATAGAATAGATTTATTTTCAAAATTGGATACAAGGTATCACTTATTGACGTCACATCAAAATAATCATTAAAAAACATGAATGAATGTAGAACTAGTATAGTATATAGTAGTAGAACTATTTATGTGTGCCGTGTGGTTCCCGGCACCAATACAAAAAAGAATAGGACCACTTAATCTCTTTCCCATGGATGTCGTAGAAGGCGACTAAGGGATAGGCTTACAAACTTGGGATTCTTTTTTGGGCGATGGGCTAGCAACCTGTCATGTCACTAGTTGAATCTCATTTCTATCGTTAAGCCAAATAGCTGAACGTGGCCATTCAGTCTTTTCAAGACTGTTGGCTCTGTCTAGCCCGCAAGGGATATAGACGTGACCATATGTATGTATGTATATAATTAAATAAAATTAAATAAAGTCTTGGTCTAGGTTCCGCTGATATCTGACATTAATAGTTTAATTATGTTAAGGATGAATAAACAAAAATCTCACTGAAGTAAAACCTCTGTCAAAAGCTGATTTAGAATAAATTTCAAAGTAGGCAACGTTTTTTAAAAATATTTTTAAACATTAAGAAAAATTGATAAAGATTCAAAAATAATCAGTGACATTACCAAATAAGATGTAGAAGACTTGTCATGCCCGGTTATCAAACTTTATTTACTTTCCGTTTATACTTTATAACTAAGGTCGGAAAAATAAAAGCACTTAAAAGCGAATACAAAAAACCTACAACAAACCTAATTAGAGTAAAAAAATACTTAAAAATCCGCAACACCGCAAAATGAACATACTTATTTTACCCGCTGCACGAGTTTAAATCGATTATCTGGCTTCCGAGATTAGTTCTCGCAAATACATTTAGTACAAACACAAGCCAAACTTTTTTTAGAATGCCTCTGACCCACAGTAGGTTTGGCATCATGCCAATGTGAAGTAGTGCATCCTGCTGAAAATCGCAGGCAATGAAGTCCAAATCACTGGGATAAAACTCATTGCGAATATCTATCAGAGAGTTATCAAAATTAATAACCAACTGCTCTTGAAAGTTCTATTTACAAAATTTTGATTGTTTTATCAATGTTCAAAGCATCGATATTCATTACGTGCTCACGTAGAACATTATAAAAAAGAAGTATCAATATAAAAGGTAGATTTTTAAGCTGCACTCCTTCCGTTAGGTAACTAACGGTAATCACGGAGAGGAGCTGAAAATAAAAATATTTATAAAAGTATGCTTAACATAGGAAAAATGTAATTAAATACACTTTCTAAACATATAGTCTGTGAAGTATCAACTCGTATAGTAACGCGCTATCAGTTTAGGGAATGTGGCACCATATTAGGCTGCTATTGGCAGAGCTGACTATACTATTATCACATATTAGTTCCCATTGGCGCCTAATAACGTGTACGAGTATTTATCAAACAAATACGATGAATGTTGCCAATAAATCCCGTTGCGATGCTAATGCAGCTGTCACCGATTGTTACTGTAGCGAGCTGAATAAATTTTCATACTTTGTGCTGTGGCTTAAAATACACGAGAAAACGATTCAGGAAATTTATGTGTAATGTAGAATTTGGGCGTGTTTTCATAAATGTATATATTAAATTTGAAAAGTACTACTTTTAAACAATATAAAGCAATGTTACAGATAAAAAGCATTTCATCATCGTCTACCTAGCACTTGCATGATTACGAGGGTGCTGAGTACATTGTAAAATAGGATAATCAATTACACTAAGCAGCCATTTAACCTCAGGCAAGTTAACAATTTTGTTACATACACAAACACACAAGCAAAAAAATACAAAAAAAAAATATACTTAGCTACATGTGGCATTAGTTACTAACAAATAACCTATCACCTATAATTTTTAACAAAACTATTCTTGTATAATTTAAAACCCATACTGCCAAAAACTACGTATTACGTCTGACATTACATAGTTTATGTGAGTCTAGCGCTGGCCTTAAAATCACATTTAATCGCTTCAGCTTACCTCTTGGGCCACGTCTTAGCCGCACGGCGTCACTCCTTAAAGCTCCATAATTGGGTACCATTCCGATCACGTATCAAAAGCCGTGTCGCTCGCAGACAGTCCGATAAAGAGAAATTCGTGAGATGATTCAAATTTCAAAATAATTCATATTTGTTTCTGTTCACATTTTTTATTATATGTGAATGTGACTACATAAGTGGATATCTTAAAAGTGTATCTCTAAAATCTAAACATTTGCATGTCACAGTCCAGACGATAGTATTTTAATGCTCAATCTTTCATTCTAAGCACTGTTATATGATATTTAGCATACAATGTTTTGCAGATATTACAAATATTTAAACTGAGCTTACAGACACAAGACTTACACTTATACAGTGATAGGTATTCCAAAAACAGAAAGTATAGCAAGTTTAATCACGATAAAGTAAATATTCATTTTATGATAAGTGTATTTGTACTCGTACAAAGTTTATATATGCTATCAAGAATTTCAAAATAAAAGTGTAATAATACTGATCTGACTTACCCGTTTCAAAAAAGGCAAAAATATTACTGTGTATATTTCTGTGCAGTAAAGATATTACAAACAAACAAACAAATATTTATGCAAACGTGCTCTTACACAAATAGCGTACTTAAACAGATATCGAAACCTTAGTATTAGATGCTATTTAAGAACATAAACAACACAAAAATGTACAAAAACATTTTAAACTGTTTTTAGTATTATGATAAGATTTTTAATGATTGTTGTCACTTTTAGCTGCCTCTGTTTAGGTAGACTACTTTTTAATGGTTTGTTTTAACGAGTGTATTTCGTATCTCTTTTTAAAAAACTTTAGATAAAACGTCATGACGTTTTACTTTACAAAAAACCTCTTAGTTGTATAAAATTTTACACTGACCCAATATGGCTGCATTTGCATAATGTAAATAAGACGAGTCTGGGTGTTGTTTATACAACTACACAAAAATATCGATTTACTAGCGTCTGCTCACGGCTTTGATCACAGTTAAGTTGCAGCCACTTTGCACGCTTCATGAAAATGTTTATAATGGAGTTCAAGCTATATTAAAGTTTCATTCACATCCGTTCAACCAATTTTTTGTTAGAAACATATCTATAAAACTACTTTTACGCCCACCTTCACGCTTTTAAGTATAAAATATAAATTTCTCCAGATGCCTAATGCACCGTCAAAACTCCGTCGTATCACAATTTGTCGTATACATACATACATACATAAAATCACGCCTCTTTCCCGGAGGGGTAGGCATCGTATATAGCTGAAAAATATCAATTCAGTTCTTTGGTCGTTCTAGGAGAAACATAGTCAGGCGCAATCGGAAAACTCATGCGCAGACGTAACTGCAGGACATTTCTGTTACTTAATTAGCAAACTATTCTTCGTCTTAATCCCACTTACATTCTCACCTATTCTTAAGTGCTGCGACGCTGTTATTTAAAACTATTATCACAATTATATTCTTTCATTATCCTATAGATAGGTCTGCTAAACCACAGTTTCACTACGAACGCCCGTAATTTCCGCAGGCTATAATAAAATCGATGGGGTCCGATCGAACCCTAATCGGTTTTCGAGATTGCAATAGTACATCTTAATTCGATGTCGCCTCAAGTGCCCTTAGAAAGGGAATACATTTATGTAAATATACAGACCGCACCTTGGTCTGGTTGTACGGGACGCTGATATAAATGAAAGGAATAAGAGATATAACACTTGAATGATGTTATGAAATTATTTTACTGTGAGGGAAAAAATATAAAATATATCTAACTGCAAAAGTAAAAGTATAAAAATCTATCTTGCTACCTTATGCAAACCTCGGGTTCCTCTCAGGAGACGTGACAACATAACCGGGACTAACCAAGAAGATGATATAAGAAATATTCTGAGAAGAATGAGTTCCTATGAAATATTTTATCGGATAACTAGTTATAGGGTTTTAAGCTTTGCACTTCTTATGATCGGTAGAAAGATGGAGTTTGGTTAGTTTGAAACCACCGGTGTCATTATTCTGTGAGTCAAAACGATTTAATGTGGCTCGTTCAATTAAAATTATAAAAAGTTCAAGTAAGTTATGAATTGAAAGATGCCTTTTAAAATGAGAATATTGTCAGCCAGTGATTTATTTTTATGTGACTATTAAACGTACTTGTTTAGTAACTATAGATGAAAATGAAATAGAGCTACAGTTATATTCATTGACAGGTGGTTTTAGATACAGTTAGATACATTGAAAATGTAATTAAAATTTAATTTCCTTTTTTTTACTCAGAAACCAAATCTGAGAACAAAAAGTGCGCACATTCCAAGTTATTCCGTTAAATCAATCACAAAACTAACTTTCTTTCTACGCTTTAGTTATTTTGTAATACTGCTTAATCTTGCAAATTTATGCAACTCGGCGACAACACGTCAAACTGTCTTCGCTGGAGGACGTGATCCAAATCCGATTCAGGGCGTCATTTCGGCCGTAAAACGCTTAGCAGTTGGCACATTTGTCGTATAATTTCGGCCTCCTCCGAGGCCAATTCCGCCTGTCTCCCATAGAGGTAGTAAATATATATTTCGGGTAAAGAAGCGCTGACGAGATATTTTCTTTTCACATCGTAGAATAATTAAGAAAATACATACTCACTACACAAATTGAAGAGAGAAAATCCATGACAATTCCTTAAAGGTTAAATCGACGATGAAAAGCAAGCCCTAAACTTACTTTTTTTTAAAATAAAACTCTTCGCCCACCATCTTTACGTGAAAACATTTTTCAATTCTAAACTATTTGAATCTCAATTCCATCACTAAGCTAAATTTGGCCTCTCAGTTTTTTGAAGACTGTCAGCTCTATCTACCTCGCATGGGATATATGTAGATATGGTTACATACGTATGTATATTTTTCAATTACTATTACAAGTTCACCATACATGCGAGCTCTATAGTAAACGTACTTTGCCGTGTCCTTATTACCTATTCAAAACCGTTACAGCTCCATGTGCACATTTGCGGGCAAACTGTCTGATGGCTGGTAAATGTTTCGTGATCGTGCCACTAGAAACTTGCTCCGAGATATTGATAGTTGAGAATTGGTTGACGTTGGAAACTATTGAATTATTGACATACGTAATGATGATAGAATTCAAAATGATATAAGGCTATAGAAGTGGTAAGTACTGGTGTACGTGACGTTGCAACTGATAGTTGTGATAACATTTTCTGAGATTTATTTTACATCTTTATAACTGCGCAGAATATGTGTTGTTCAATGCAAGACAACGTCACATTATTTCTTTAGTTAAAGTTTATTTTAGTATATTTTATTGTTTTATAATATTCTGATTTCTGTTGTTATGACTTGAACACGTTATTATATGCACGGGTTTTATTCAATTTAAAACATAATTTAAAACATCTTTATGACAGAACATTGTGATTAAAAAACGTAGTAGAAAGAAACGCAACTAAAGAGAACGACCATACTTTTAGTCTTGAAGAATGTTGATGTCAACTCTGTTCTCTCACTATTTTGCTCTAACGACTATATTTCAATGTAGATAGTTTTAAGCGGAATGTTGTTCGGGATTTTAGGAAAAGTCGAGTAAGCCAGATATGTATATTTAAAGGCAGGGGCTGGAACGGCTAAACGCGGCAGATTTGCTCACTCGGACGAAAGCAATCTGGATTGTAATACGACTTCCGTAGGTTTTCCCTTTTTTGGCGTGGATAATGGATATATTGCGGGGAAAATCTGAACAATGCGCTTGCGAAGGGTATTTCTACCATTTTAATCCAACGCAAATTGTTATATTCCTTTTTTGTTTTTACTGCGCTGGGTTACGTTAATGGCAAGCTATTTCGTGTAAGAAATTGGTAAGTAGGTATAATTATCATATCTTAAACTAGATACAACATTTTTGCATATGTTTTTATGCATATCACATCCTAATATAGTGCAAGCTACCTTGTCGGTCCGTAAGTAAAAAAAGAACATAACTAACGTGTGCCAAAATGAAGATAATTTACAATTTTAATGCAATAGGAAAAAACCTAGGTATTCTATTGCGTACAATGTAACTTAATTAGGAGTACAAAATGTTATCTAATAAGTTGACTTGCTTTCTTTGTAATATTTTGATCACACATTAACAATACAAAATTTAGTTTGTGCTAAAATCAATATCATAGTTTTTCTACTAAGTGAGTCTGTTTTAACTTCGTGGAACTTGCAGAATTTCAGAATTTAATCAAAATTTCTAGCCCAACCCGATTAAAATGCTCACAATTTTTACTCTATCTCTTGCAATTAAGTTGCAAGATTGCAGCAGAAAATCGCTAAATATTTCATAAAGTTTATTTCAATTTATGAAAAGATTTATCTTTATTTTAACAAGAATTTGTTTTACTATTTTTATATAGGAATTAAAAATCATTTCTAAAACTTATGTCACAATTAATAATAATTTCTCATTCTTAGAACCAAATTCACTTAATTTTTTCACTATTACACACAGGTACATACAAACCATCCCGCCAGTCTCCCATTGGGGTAGGCAGAAATTATGGATTTCCATTTTGATTTTTTACTTTTGACCTTGAATAGAAATGTAAAAGAAAAGTTTTGGGTAATTTTTTTCTCTCAATCACAATTCAATGAGAATAGGAGATAAGTATTTCTTTATTTTTACTTAAATCTACTAATGAAAATGGATAAATATGACACTTATAAAAAAATGAGAACTCTCTTTCCCATAGATGTCGTAAATAGCGACTTAGGGATAGGCTTCTAAATTTAAGATTCTTCTTATAGGCGATGGACTAGCAATATGTTACTATTTAAATTTTGATTCTATGATTGAGCCATACAGCTGAACGTGGCCTCTCAGTTTTTTCAAAACCATTGGCGCTGTCTACCCCGCTAGTGATAATTTGTATTTATGTAAAAAAAATATTAATTTAAGTAATTTAAATGTTTACAGGTGATATTATTTCACTAGTTTGATTTTGTTTTCAACTTCTTATGGTATTTTCCGACAAATATTTATATCTTCGAATTACATAAGATTTAATATTTTTTGTCTGTTCCACCTGACTATCAATTTTCTTATAGATTCATTCATTCATGTTTTACTACTGCGCAAAAACCTGTCCTTCCTACCAAACTTTCCTGTCGAAAATTTTATTTATACATACATACATAGTGACGTCTAAATCCCTTGCGGGGTAGACAAAGCCAACACCCTTGAAAATACTAAAAGGCCACGTTCAGCTGTTTGACTACATGATAGAATTGAGTTGAGATTTAAATAGCTGCAAGTTGCTAGCCCATCGCCTAAAAAAAGGATTTAAGTTTATAAGCCTATCCCTTAGTTGCCATAAACGACATCCATGGGAAAGAGATAAAGTGGTCATTTTCTTTTTTCTATTCCGGCCAGGACCTTTTTTTTTAACTTTCATCTTTTTTCCGCACTCACTGCACATTCTTCTTCATGCAAGAAATGTGTTACCAAAAATTTTCTGTGCACTAAGCTGTTTATGGTCAAATATCGCTTCCGCTTTTGCCAAACACTAAGCGTCGGTGCCTCAATCCTATCAAATATTCAAAGCAAATGCGCTGGCGGCCGCCTCTATCATATAACGTGATCTAACTAGGAAGCCATAGCTAGCTTCTTCATTTTTGGATAAAGATATTTTTCTTTTTCATTAGCATATAAAAAAACTCCATTGTTTAAGTGGTTTCATTATGAGTGGGTTAGAGAAGAATGTTTTGAAATATAGCATCTACTCTATAATTAAATAAATGATAACAGAATGTTATACCTAATTCAAATTGTATGTAGTTCTTACTCGCCAAAATAAATCTTTAAATATATTGTTGTTAAATACATACAAAGTTACCAAAGTTATCATAAAGTTTCAACAAAATACAAGTAATAAATTTTAATTTTTGCCGTGTGGTTCCCGGCACCAATACAAAAAAGAATAGGACCACTCCATCTCTTTCCCATGGATGTCGTAAAAGGCGACTAAGGGATAGGCTTACAAACTTGAGATTCTTTTTTTAGGCGATAGGCTAGCAACTTGTCACTATTCGAATCTCAATTCTATCTTAAAGCCAAGTAGCTGAGCGTGGCCTATCAGTCCGCTCAGGACTGTTGGCTCTGTCTACCCCGCAAGGGATATAGACGTGATTATATGTATGTATGTATGTAAATTTTAATCTTTTTCAAACGAAAATCAGTTTCTCACCATGCACACAGCGTCTGCGAAGTTCCAAATTCGAATTGAAAAACTTAGTGATAATTTCTTTTCAAGGCAGCGTCAGCCCAAGTTAACAAATCTCCAAATCCAAGGATGTGTTCACGGTGGTCGAATGCCGACAACTTTTCAAACCCAAAGTAATCTAAAACAAATAAAGATGAGTGGGACCCCTCACACGTTCCGCGAATATCGAATTCTCCTTTAGGTTCATATGAATAATAACAATTTTTGTATTCCGTGTTCCATTCGGGACTAAGAAGTTTCGAAACTAAATATTACTTTCGTCTATGTTGTCTATGTCGTTGTGTTGGGAGTATGACTAAAACTGGAGATGTCGAAGACTGGGTAAGTAGAGAGAGAAACGTCGGAGCACGCACTCCGGGTCCCTAAGAATATTAATATATAAGAATATAAGTAGAAGAAGAAGATTAGTATATATATAGAAGTTTAATATCTTATTTTCCTTTTTTAAAAAAATCGTCTTTTTTTACAAAACAGTCTTCAAGAGACGCTATGAGAAGCCGGGTGGCGTTGCTAGTATCGTATAAAATTGGCAAATGTATCTTTTTCTTAAAAGGTTCTAAAAGATCCTAAAACAACAACGGCACACGAGGTCCAAAGCATTCTAACCTCGAACAAAAATTTGATCTACTGGGTTCATGTTTCCCCCTCGCCTCCCTTTTATCTTTTATGGGCGAGATCCCAGCAACCTTCATCGCGGGAATACAGAATCTTTTAATAAAAGCATTAATAAACAAGGATTAGACGGGTAATCGTAATAATTTCATATTTCGGAATTATGAACTCCCATCCATTTAATTAAATATAAAATGTTACATTTTGATAGAATTTTAATGAACGTTATTTTATAACTGCGTCGAAATAAATCTAAATTGATAATATAAGGATAATGATCTTCACAGCGAGACACAGGCAGAATGATTTCTTAAGCTGTCTGTTAGATTATTCTTTATCCTGGCTATTATATAGTTCTGGTTGAGGAGCCCGGGGTGCACCCTTGACCATGGATGCTGGATTTTTACATGAAGCAACTCACATTTGACCGCCGCAAGCTTTACAGGGGAACCTGGTATAGGTTAGTATTCTTTGTATCGGATCATGGTTGCACATAGGTACAATTGCCTGAATCTGCAGATTTCCTCACGATGGTTTTACCACTGTTATATTGTATGTAAAACGAAAACTAAACATTAACATTGGAAATCTTTGGAAGAAGAAGCTTTTATGATATCATACCTATAAAAAAAAAATACATGGATTTCATAATTTTCCTTTTATATTTGTAAACCAGTACAAACCCATGCGAATATTATCGCACACGATAAACTTAAGTTGTCATGAAGTTTTTAAATTAAACACGGTAATAAATAGGATGAGATTCACTGGTCTTGCTTTAATTTATAATAGCTGGACCTCTCTTAGCCCCCATGTAAGTGACAGGCGAGCGACATGAAAGAGAGATTATCGGAAATCCCTCTTTATTCGATCAAAAAGTTGCTGGGATCCCGTTTCGAAATTATCTGTAGAGGAACGATAAAGCAATTAATGAAGGTACGCCAATAGAACAAACTGTTGAGATTGATAGTATAGAAAAATAATTAAAATACTAAAACTAATTTTTTTATTAGACAAATAATTTATCTGTCCCAAAAATATTACTATTTCACAGTCAACATAGGTTATTATTTTATGAAATACTTGTCTAGAACTACCAGTTGATGCAATACCTCCTCATTCTTGGTAAGATGACACCAGGGTCCTGCAGGTAAATAAACTTAACATGACGATGATTGTTTCTCTAGAATATTTTTTATCAATGTAGCCATTTATCCTAATGTGGATTGGTAATGTGCAAGTTAAAATAAGCTGCTGCTTCCTTGAGACATTTATTGCCAATTATTAGAAATTTACTGCCATTTAGCGACAGTAAGGACCAAGGCTTACCCAATGTTTAGAAATACAAAGATAAAAAAAAATACCAGTACAGTGAAACTATCTTGTACTGGCCATTTGTACTACCAGCTTTATACTAGCGTTGCATATTTTGGAACTTTCAAAATAAACGTGCCTACATTTCTTTAAATTATCCATTATTTTCACACCGACGTCTCAGTTATCGTTCTATCCTGCTCTCACAGATATCAGCTGTAAACACTGATCCGATATGGAGCCATTGAATGTAGTGAAAGTGTAAGATTGTTCGGATATAGTCTCAGTTGCGTCATCCCCTGTCTGCAGCCCTCTCCTGCACTCTGCCTGCCTCTTAAATTACTTAAGCTTTTACACGAATCCAATGGATATGAACAGGTTTATGGTCTGTTATCTAGTTTTGTGAGAGTTTTGATTTTCCTCACGATGTTTTCTTTCATCGTTAGATCATTAATCAAACGCTTGACAATTATTTGAAAAGTAATAAACACCTACTCACTAAAACGTCTCAGAAATGTTTCGTTAAATTTACAGGCACTAACAAAATATTTCTTGTACTTGGCCCTAACATTTTTCAGGTGTCGTAATAAAACAACCGATTCATGTCCTCTTAAGCCTTCATTTAAAATGTCCGCTGAAATGTAAAGTCAGTTTTAATTAAACATTTCTATTTTTATCAGCTTCCATTATGCATTCAAGAATTGCATTCATTGTGTTGGGTAGAACCAGCATTTTTTCACAAGTTTTAATTAAACGATGTAATTTGGTTTTTGTTAATAGTTTACGAAAGAACTGCTAATAAATACGTATATGAATGTAAATATTTCGTTTGTATTGTTCGGTTTTGAAAGTTCACTAAAGGTTATTTTACTCGTTAATATTTTATTTCCTAATTGTATTATTAATGAACCTTTAATAACACACAAAATATTTATTGTACTTGAGTAAAGCTATTATTGTATTTGACAAAGCCCTATTTGAGTATAAGGTACAAATAATTTCCTTGAGACTTGACTTAATCGACACATTAAGAATTATATATTCAAAAGGGTATGACCAATAATAAAAACTACAAAATAATACAATGAAGCAAGCACATTCCAATTTAGCATCAACGTTCTCTTTACATAGCAAAAAATAGCTCATAGTGGTGGTTTTCCCCAGAACATTGTGGGAAGGCGTTAGACGAGAGTGTTTTCCTTTAATTTCCCAGTAAAATGGTCTGCGCTCCTCAACATAATTACCAAGCGACTAATTCAATGTATCGTTTCATCACCGTCTCCTTTTCACTCTGTATTTTTGCATTTAAAAAGGGCTCACTCAATTTCCCCGCTAGTCTGGAATTTAATTGGAAATTATATCGACGGATTGGATATTCTTTGTGCCGTGCTAATAAATTGTGACATTCTTGTTTGTTTCTAATTTAGTTAAAGATATTCAGATACATCTTTCTCACCAATTCCATATTTATCATTTCAATTCTTTTGCTAAAAACTGACTAGGAAGTTTGTTTTTATTTGGAAACCAAAGTCAAAATCGACATGTTAATTTGCTTGCTATACTTTCCAATAGTCAAACATCACATCGAACTCTCTTCTACTTAAAAAAAATATTTATTATATGTATATATACAAAATAATAATAGACTTCGAACAAAGCTAGTAAGCAATATGTAAATCAAAAATACTCTCTACTGTGTTCTAACATTTTTAGCACTAATCCAGGTGTCTATTTATTTAAACAAATAATCCTCTTATACTGCATGAAATATAACTAGATAACAATTTCTTTATGCATAAAGCCAATGTACTGCAATGTAATTCAGTAATAATGCGCGTCTACCTCGTATTTTGTGGAAATCAGTGCCGCGTCAAAGGGCATTACCTAACACATCGCCGGAGCAATGGAAATCAGACGTCATCTCTGAGCGCCGCGGGAAAATTACACGGCGTATTCAGGGAATACAAACGCTGCAATACTAACTTTAATCATTACTATTTACCGTCGATGATGGCGGTTGAAATTTTAGACTGAAGTTTTGTGTTAAGTACAAAATACGAAAACTTGTGTTGAAAAATATTTCATGTTTTGTATCAAAATCCAAAGATTTTCAAATTTTTTTTCACACTACAATGAAAATCAATGTATTATATTTCAATGAAATCAGTGATAACGAAGGTAGGAAGGCAAGACATTTATTTTAGGCAACAGAATAAAGGTTTATATAGATATACCTAAATACCTGCATATAAAATAATTCAAGACTCTTATATCGTCTGTATTTCCAAATCCGTACTTCGCTGAACACAAGTAGAATAGTAAATTTTCAAATAATTTAGTCAACACAAAACCATGCAGATTTATTTTTTATTATTTTTAGATCACTCATCATGTTGCCGTTTCCACTTAACGCTCACATTCCAACACTATTTGTGATGATAACAGTAACAGTTATTTTTACTGTTTGATATTTACCAGAAAAGAATTTTAAAATTTAATCCACTCTTTGCAGCCGGATCACTAGTTGCAATATGATAATATAAAAAGTATAAAAAGTGCCCATACTGTGCCGCAGCCATTACGGATGTAGAACATTTTATACAACTTTAGGAACATCTGTGAAAAAGTAAACAGGAGTTTTGCAGGTGCTGTTAATATATAGATTGCTTAACTTCTAACTTATGTAATCTTTTGTGTTTGAAAGCCTCAAGACTAGTTATTTGCTTTGGCAATCTACTTTCATTCGTCCTCTCCACATGGTACATATGCGATCTTTTAGCGACATAATTTTTTCTAGAATTTTAAATCGCTATCATACTTATTTTAAATTTAAATCATGTATATTCTGAAGTTTCATGAAAATCGATTTCGATTTCCAGCTATGTGTATTGTTCTTTTCACATTTCATAAATACGTTCATATTATACATTACATCTATTTTTATAATTAAGCAACGCACTGGTAAATACACATAAATTCATTCACTTTCACTATAAAGCGTTTGTATTTTTAAATATCTGTACAGCCTTCAGGCAAGGCGTCACGCGAATCATCGATCAACCCCCAATAGGCCACCACCTAGGGCGACGTACTCAATCGAATTATTTCAGTAATTTCCGCCATAGGCACCTTGGCACCTTCACAAATAGTAAAGTTTTCGGGAATAAATAAATGTTATTTGCTAAAAAAAGTATGTACTATGATCACTTTAGGCAACTATGCAAAGTTTCAGATACATAAATATTCAATTTATGTTCAACATCTTCAGAGCCACATTCCTAAGATTGACAACCAGCCTGGCGAGTATCTTTCTTTAATAACAGTTGAAACCCGAAACTTTAGTCCTACTATAGAAATTATCTTGCCCCTACTATTCATGAACGTCAACGAGATATTTGACTAATATTCTCTCTTTTCTACCACACCAGTTAACATGATAAGTCATGTTTCTTTTTATCGTTCACGAATCACCATTCTGGCATTAATCCCGGTGCATCCTCAACTCTACCTTGCAAACCTTTTGATTGCCACGACCACTTTGTTAAAAATGTAACGACTGAAGAAAGAAATAAGAGATCTTACGTGACAAAACTTGATAACCCTTACGAAATAGGTACAGCATTATTAATTAACAATATTTACAAGTTCAGTTCAATAATCATAAGGTCAGGAAAAATATGTAGAAGTAGAAAGATGTAGTTATTGCCTACCTCTCCTCAGAAATACCTATATGTTTTATGTATGTACAAGTTCGATTGAGACACCCGTGCTCAACTTGATGTTAATTAATTAGGTAATTGAGAGTATTAATAACACATTTGGTTCTTATAAGTGAATGTTTTATAACTTATATTAGCAAGGCCTGAATTGTATGAATATGCTCAATACGTATAATGTAAGTACATATAAATCCCCCTATTATATGTAATATTATTGACAGCAGATCGATTACTAATAAGATCAAGAAATGATCCCTTTTGTATTAATTCAAAGGTGTATTTATGTTAATCATAAAGGCTTAATCATAATGAATATGATCTATAAAGGAATTTATAGATCATATTCATTATATAGCATGCTAGTAGACGCCCGCAGCTCAATAAAACCCGTTAACTCCCATCCCTGCAGGTATTTTGGGAAATAGTGCTCTCTTAGTGCACCCTAAGACCACATAAGAAATTACAAGTCCCTAGACCCAGTGGTTTGGGCTGTGTGCGTTATTCAGTGCGTAGATAAACGTTTCTTGTGTGTCTTAGCACTCTTGTGATTCTGAAAACTCTACTAGCAAACATTTCTTTTTATGTAATGTGACATTTAGTATGATATTTAATTCAGAACTGACTTCGAGTACATCGACATGTACATAAACATAAATTTAATAACATTTCAGCCAAATGTACATAACATAAATGACTCTATTAAATCACAGTTCTTATACCTGCTCTGCGTTTATTTATACAAAATTGTCAAAGAAACCGTACGCGATTTGGTTCTCAGTAAATAATTATTTAAAAAAAAACCTATATTTTAGAATGGAAAATCTTTAATCGTCGGATCGCGTGTCCCGGTTACACTGCTGTGCTCTTTACCTATTCGATAAGAAAGTATGCAAGTGGCCACCCTCATGAAACTAGTATTTATGTTTTTAATCTACGTTAAGAGTCGCGATGACTGTATACAAAACATTAATCGCGATAAAGCTTTTTGAGGCCAAATGACGTAATTGCATAGCTCATAAAAACTTTTTGTTCTTGTTTTGTGTGTATACATACATACATATAAGCACGTTTATATCCCTTGCGGGGTAGACAGAACAGACAACAGACAGTCTTGAAAATACTAAGAGGACACGATCAGCTGTTTGGCTTACTGATAGGATTGAGATTCATATTAAGTGACAGGTTGCTAGCCCGTCGCCTAAAAGAAGAATCCCAAGTTTATAAGGCTATCCCTTAGTCGCATTTTACGACATCCATGGGAAAGAGATGGAGTGGTCCTATTCTTTTTCTATTGGTAATGGGAACCACACGGCACATACTCACGTGTGTATATAGAAAAGAAATTTTAAGTTTAACAGATAATTTACTATGCAGTATGTAAAAGGTAATTACGGATTATAGTTTTCAGAATGAAATCTGCTTAACGCGAGCAAAAACGTAGCTGCAACCTGGGTTGTAACGTAGGTGACGTGAAAAATATTTTATAAAATAATTTCCTTTGAAGCTGCATGGATGAATCTATTTTTAATTTAATTAATACTGGGAAATACGAACATAATTCTACTTCGCTATAAATTTGATTTTGCCTTTAAATCCAAAAAAAGTTTCCAATGCCTATGTAAGACTTATATTCAACATAAAATCACTTCATTTGAATATCGATAGGTTACTCCGAGTAAATAATCCCCAGTTTCTTCTCTTGTTTCCCTTAATTGACTTTTACAATATAAATGGGGACAGAACTTACATAAACACTAAAATGAACAATTTTTTTTTTCAGTAAATCATATTTTCGTTAAAAGCAAGTGAAATAAACAACATTCAACATTTCCCTCAGTGATTACGAATAAAAGCATGTAGTTTTAATACACGGCGAAGGCTGGCGTGTAGTGTGGGGGTGGCACACGTAATTAAATATTTCGTGCTGCCTATCTAACCTACTCGACTGTGACGACCATTTGCGTTGACTGAAAAATTAGGTATCACGACGTACACGCTTCAGTTGCTATACAATTTCTTTGAGAAGCACGTCGAGTTTAATTCGATGTGATATGACGCTACCATGTTTTCAAAAAATTCTATAATACGGTTGTGTGTATAATGGAATATGTTCGTAGTTGATGTTTTTTATACATTTGAGCGTTGTTAAAGGAAATGTCAAGATATGCGACTCTTTAGTGTACGTACTCGTACCTTAAAATAAGAAAATTTGAATTGGATTTGATTGAATCTCACTGTCACAATATACAAATGATTTCAAAAGAATGTTTCTTTTTATAATGCAGATTCTTAAAATATTTCGTCGATTATATTTTTAATAAGGTTTTCAAATAGATTAGGTTAAAGAAAATATTGAAAATTGATTCGGCCCAACACATAACACGCCCACTTCCTTATTAGTTATCAAACTCCCCTCCGCATCTGAAAGTTAAATTGAAAACCATTAAAAGGCAATGATTGGCAAACTTCTTCTCTACCAAATTACTTTCAATCCGCGACTATCCATTCCGAGAGATTGTGGTTTCAAAAAAACGTCAAGATAAAAATGTAGGTAATACTTCAGGGTAGGTGGAGTCTAGTTCATTGACTGATGTCCAGCAGTCATTTATAAATTGACCTCACTTTATTTCGACAGCAGGATCGAAAGCTATCCGTTTCCGCCTTGCTTATAACAACTGTTTATTTTGAACGCTCCGAAAAATATTGCGTATATTTTTCCCATTTGTTGGTAGTATATTCTACAAAAAAAAATGGTACACAATACTAAAATAAATGAATAATTACACCTGTATGTATATAATTACTTCTCAAACCTGACCAGTGGTATTATAAATAATTCTGTGCCTGTCGAGTACACAACTCAGATCTCGCTTAATTTAATAAATGCTCGTTCTTTACCATAATATCAGTTTGAAGAGTTGAAGCCCTAGTTAAGACTGCTTCGAAGCTAAAAGTTTAAGGTTGTAAATTCATAAAATTTATAGCTTGTATCCAAACTGCAGAACAGTTTTGAGAGTAACTCCTTCACCTTTAAAATGTTAATTACAATTTGTCTCGAAGTCAAATTAGATGATTTTAAAATTAAGATTTAAAACTACAACAAGTCATATACAGTTATCAATACTTACCTACATACAATGTCTTACAGTTGACCTGTTTTTTTAACATTAGGCATTAATAATATGTACATCTTCAAATTCAGTTTATTGTGATTTTATAAAATATAAAATTCAGACTGACTATTATTTATACATTAGAATCACAAATTTTCTGAGCAACATAAAATTATTATATTGTCTATTACTAATTTCTAAATAATGTAACTAATTTGGAAGCAGAATAACATTAGTCATTATGTGCATGAATTTATTTGTTTATCCATTCTAAATAATAAAAAGAAATTAATATGTTTTCTGTCCTGTAATGGATACCATTTTTAAAATAAATAAAAAATGTATTATTGCTGCCTAAATATACCATAAATTACTAAAGAAACATCCCGATCCATACGGTCATAGAATACATACTCACAAACCTTTAAAATAATCGTGATATATTCCAAATCATGATTCTTCAAAAGCACTTCAAGCAAATCGTGCGTACAGTACGTTTATAAATTGCTATTACATCGCAGACGACAAAGCATTGAAATTCCGCCAATAAACTTGACTGAACGGATCTCCTGCCAAGTCCCCTGTCGATATGTCGATAGATCCCTTGGGAGAGAAAGATGTGTTCCACTTATTTTAGAATCGGCTCGTTTTACTTTATTTCACTCCTTCCTGCCTCCTATACTTGTGCCAGCCCACGGCAATGCTTTACGCCAAATGTGCTATTTGAGATTTGAATATAGACGCAATAAAGTTTAATAATGTAGATAAGATTGATATTTATTTTAGTTCATATCATTAAATTTGCAGAAGCTTTTTTGTTAGAAGCTTTTTCAAGAGATACGATGAATGAAATGCTGAATTAAATCATTTAAAACTAGGTACAGATTTCTAGCAAAAATGAATGCGCCTCCGGGGAGCAAAAAGTTGGAATTGTCTGAAAGTTTGTGAAGGAATTCGGTAAAATACATTTTGCGACTGTAAGTACAGTTAACAATTTCAATTCTCACTGGGAAAGAAATCACCTGACTGCTCAGCTTTTGCTATTTCCAAATTTAGAATAAACGATAGTGGTTGAATCTGACAACATTTATATCTTATCGACTGTTTATCTCCTTATTCCCCCAGGTATATTTTACTCGATGTATATACCTAGGTTTATATAGGCATAAGCACTTATACGAAGGCTACGTTAGATATCAAACTAAGATGAATAAACTAGTAATACCCATTAGCGATCCATTTCAGGATGAAATATGATGCCTACGCATCTACCCCTACCTATTTGTAAGCTTTCATTAGTATCCCCTCACATTTCTGATATCAAGTATATATCGACCATCATAAAACAAAAAAGTCTAGAGAAAAATACCGTAATTCCGAAAAGTAATTTTGTTTATATTCTAATAATCATTAACCGGGGAATATAATTCTTCCACTATTTTCTAAGTGTTAAAGCACCTGCATTATTGAAGTGCTGTATATATCACCTCGGTAAAAAGAAGCCAAATGATTCGAATTCAAATTTGGCTTCATACAAGGCGAATGCGTGGTATTACCAGCGACATGAAATGTAAACGTATGCAATTTCCAACGTTATCATAAAACCATGTGCACAATTGAAAAACAAAATAGATGCCCTGTTAGTCTTTTAGTCGGACATTATTATAGAAACTTAACGGAACAGCGATTAAAATGAAATAAGGTTATTTGGTTTAACTTTTTATGAATCTTTGAAATAATATAAATCATGCTGTTTAGGACCTTTATAAAACCAATTATGATGTAGGTAATAGGGATTTGTAAAGATAATTTCAAAAGGCATATCTGCGTTAAATAATAAATGAATAAATATTAAATTTATTTATTTTCTTTACAAAATTTTACATTTGGTGCATGCAAGTAACTTATACTACTACTTATAATAAAATAGTCAATTACTGTAAATTTTGTGAAGACTGGCGCTTGAAATACGCTTAAACTGCCTGCCGTACAAGACACCAGATCCCCACCTCCTAGAATAGGTTTCTATTGTAATTTTAACAAATTGTGACATATATCTTTGTAATCAGTGCACACACATATAATTATATCTATAGAACCGAGCGTTGCCAAAGTAAATTACTTATGACGTTTAATTTTCGTGCCCTCATTATTTTGTACAATTCGAATAGACCGCGGATTTATGTGAACGGATTATCAGTTATGATGAGTTATTATTTATTAAGTGTGGTTTCAATATATAAAGGTACCAACAAAATCACAAATTAACATTTTACTACAACCTACTTGTAAGCGCAATGATTCTGAATTTTGGTGTAGATTAATTCAGCTAAAGTAATTATTACAAATTTAATGAAGTGTAATATTAAATAATGTTATTGGAACTGTATTATTTCTGAAATTCTGTTACCTCAATTTAAATGGATGTTTATTTATACAGTACAGGATCCCATATATAACCACTCTTCATTGAGAATCTTTGAATTAATATTATTACTTCATATTTTTTTTTCAATTGAAAACGAGGATATAATCTAAACACTAGATCATTTATTTTGTCAAAAGAGTGCACATTGCTTTCTTAAAGTTCAAGTAAAGTAAGTGTATTAGAGTCTGTTATCCAAAAACGGAAAAGATTCAACTACTTCCCAGTTCTAAGAGGAATTAAAAAGAATTTACCAGAAAGCTGAAAGACCACAAGGCATTAGGAAACTAAATCGGTCCTCTCAATTCCCATCCGCAATGACGCACATTATTCCATTCTCACGAATACGACGCGATACCCGAGTAATCTCTTATAAATCGCTATGGGCCCAACACGTATTCAGCCACTTTACGGTATCTAAACAAAATTTTTGTTTATAAAGTTTGTCTGGATAGCGCGTTGAAATTATTAGTTTTATTTTAAGCTAACACTAACATGCTGGTCAGGTAGCGAAAAGCTGCCTGTCTTCCAGCGCAGATTGTAAAAGTCAATCAAGGAAAAGGCTTACAAACTTAGGACGTCTTTAATTAAGTCATTGTAAGTTGCCTTGTGATAATTAACCCTGTCAAGATATAAATAACATCATCATTCATTATCTATTCCATCAATTGGCCTTCTAATAATAATAACTCTACTCTTACCGGCCGGCCAAGGCAAGCCAAAGGCGGGGAATAATGTTTCTGTCTGTATGTGTAAAGCGCATGTCTGCATGTTCCCCAGGAGGAAGGATCCGTGGTGTCGCCACTCACTAACGGCTTCGCTACAAGCCGCCCCGCGGAGACTGACTGCCCTGGAAAGGAAACCCTTTGACCTGACCTTTTTTGAAATGACCCCCTCGTCATTACGTCCCTACGCCTAATAAGCCTAATTCTAATTGACCTTCTAATAATAATTCCCTTGGGCTAAATAGATTTAATATAATTAAATAACTCCGGCATACTGATGATAGACAGTGAGCACAGAAATTCTAGTGGTTAGCTAATTATAAAAACAATTTGTAAAGTTTGCGACAATAAGACAATATTTCTTTTAAGACCAAAGGATTTTTGAAATTCTCTCAGCAAAATCTGAATTCATATCTCATAAGGAAGCAAGACTTACTCATAGGATTTTCAGGTCAGCGGTTAAAGTATATTTGCAGTAAATTTCAATGTAATGCGAACGACCCATTTTTCACGCTTTTCAAATAAAGTTACGTAGGTTCTACAGTTTTCCTTGATTATGTCATTTCTTAACAAATTCATTAGGAAGGTAAGTCTTCGGAACGGAGAAACTACGAATATATTTTGCGCAAGAAATTTTTAAATGTATTACTTTTAGAAATAGTTTCATTCTTTCATATACGATTAAATTTAATTATGCTAGGTAAATAAAAAAAGGTTCGGTTAAAAAGCAACATAAATAACTAACATATTACCTTTATGATAGCAACACCAAGCGCTTTATCGTTCTATAAAGTCGTTCGTACGAAATGTATAGATAACCGGTTAAACTTTTTAAAATCCGATAAACAAAAATAATTAACGTCATTCTAAATGGATTAGCATAGGCGTCTTCGCAACTCGAACTAATCGCTTCTAGTTAAACATAGCTCAAGCGTTAAGTCCCCACACGTCGGATACGGTGTCTTCGTGATCCCATTTGATTGGATCACGATGTGGCGCTGATCAACTATCCGAAGATATATTTGTCACTATCCGATACCCGGCTTTAAGCAAATTCAAAGGGAAAAGCAATTTTCCAACGATGAGTTGAATGCTATTGGATTGGTAGTTAATGATTTAGATTATAAATTTATCGTAGGATAGTATTACAATGTCTGAATCTGATTAAAACAAAATCGTGCAAACATACATACATACATATGGTCAAGTCTATATCCCTTGCGGGATAGACAGGGCCAACAGTCTTCAAAAGACTGAATGGCCACATTCAGCTATTTTGCTTATTGATAGAATTGAGATTCAAATAGTGACAGGTTGCTAGCCCATCGCCTAAAAAGAATCCAAGTTTGTAAGCCTATCCCATAGTCGCCTTTTACGACATTAATGGGAAAGAGATGGAGTGGTCCTATTCTTTTTTGTATTGGTACCGAGAACCACACGGCACATCAATAGATAAAACACTTTATTACGCCAAGGAAAAAAAATGTTGCAATAATTGAGACTTAGATAGTGACAGGTTGCCTCGTAGCCTAGGAAGACTATTAGAATGCGCAGGAGGAACTGGTTTTGGCTACTGGAAAAAATCCTTACTTGCACTAGATTAATATACATTATCCTTAAATACGGAGACTTATAGACTGTATTCAAAGTTCCGGGCACCACACGGCTATTTGTTTATTTGTAAACAGTAAAATAGAAGGCTTAAAGATATTTTTATCAGTGCAATTACGGTACTTGTAACAAAACACTCTTAACAAAGAACAGCGTTAAAAGCCTCTCAGGTAGCTCTGTTGTATAAACAAATTGTAATTCGATACGCAGCATTTACATTCCCGATTACGCAAACTTCGCTGTCCGTTGTCCCCTAGGAGCGACGGTGACATATAATTGCCTTGACTATTTGTTGAATACATATTTTGTTTCGACACATGAATTGATTGCTTTTGTTTAATTACTCTCACACGTATTTATTTCGTTTTACGTTGGCTTGTTCGTGGAAAAAGGAGCAGGTAAATAACTGTGTCCTTCTTTAGATCATAACCGCCGCTTCTGGAAACTGGCTTACTCCAGAAAGTACCGTACTTGTACTTTGCGGTTGCCGGTATGTCAATGATCCGTTTTTTCTCAGTATTAAATGTCTCTATTTTTACAAATCACTTTGTTCATGCCTTTTATATAAACAGTCAATGACATTTGCATTAATAACTTTGTATACATTGGATTTCGTTTGTAAACACAGTTGATCCATGTATCCTAATAAATTATAACTTTGATAACGCATATGTCTCATCGGAGCCCACCTATACTGTAAAAAAAAGTAAGGCTTATAAATATTTGTCAATAAAAAGGGTCTCTAATCCTTGACGAAGAAAAAATCTTGGTAAGACAATTTTCTCATCTCCTTAATTTAATACTTTAAGATGAACTTCAGTATTCACATAAAAAGAACACTGAAATTTATGTATTTTGAAGATATACAGTACTAACGTGACACCTGAATGGAAGTTATTTAGCCTAATGGGTACTTATTTTTCTTTTTATGTGGAGGGTAATACTGAACTTGGAAATTAAGATCAGTGAGAATATAATGTTTACTAAATTGTAAAAAGAACTTGCTTGGCCATGGATTATATTATAATACTGTCGAATCACCATAGACACTACAAATACCCATATATTTAATAATTTTACAATTTTTTTTCCTAAATATATAGTTATATATAAATATTTTTACAAGAAAAAGATTTATTATTATATAATATATTCATACAAGTAAAAGCTTTGGCTCGCGCCCGTCTGTATAAAAAGTACCCTACGAGTATGTCCTCTGTATTCCACACCGCATCTAAAATTTGAATGGACATCGATTCAGTGGTTTGACGTGAAAGACGAACAAACACATACACTTTAACATAAATTAATAATATCAATTGTATGATATATTGATAGTGTGCGTAAGACTCCTCATATTATGTACTAGCTTTTACCTGCTACTTCGATCGCCGGAAAAAATTTACTGAACAGGGGTGTGGTATACCAATTTTTAAGTTGGATCAAGCTTAATACATCTGATAAAACCGCATTCAATGTTTTGCGAGTATAAACATACAGATAGATAGACAGACAGACATTCTAAAAATCATATTTTAAGCTCCTGTTGATCTTTTATAGATCCTCCACATCGATTTGTAGCTAATCTAAAAATAAAATGTAGTAATACAGATATTGGTCAGTACTATGTTTTATTATATGTTTGGTTGTATATGGATTTGTGAAATGCACAGTAATAACTACATCCCGGTTTGTGTGTTGATAAGATTGATCCCTGTGACAGGGGTCACGAGTTACATATAGCCGGCCGAAGTGAGGTACAGATTGGACTCATCAATCAGTGAGTTCTGCGGAAACCAGATCTTCACTACGATAGCAGTCCGTTCAGGATATAGCAGTGATAAATTGAAAATTTATAGAAAACGTTGAATATGTTTATAGAAAATGTTGAAAGTAAAATCCTTGAAAGTAGATTTTACCCTAGGGATTCGCTTCTGTACAAAATTCCAGGAATAAAATAAGCCTTTGTAACTTTTGTAAGTCTAATCTGTCTCTGCGTGTGTGTTGACAAAATAGATTGATCACTTTTGTAAGTACTTTATTTACTTCCATATATTACAATAAGAAGTAATAAAGAGACAATGTATTCTGCTAGAAACCACAGGGCATATTGACATAATAATTAACTAAATTAACATGCAATCAAATTTGTGTTTGCATAAATTTTTCCAATACTTTATACTCGAACAAGTTTAACGAAAACTCGAATTATTAATGGCTAACTCTAAAAATTGAATTTTAAACACATGATATTTTTGGAATCAGCCACAGTAAGAGCTACCTGTATTGATATTAACCTGCTTCTAGCGTTAGGTTTATAAAAAATACAGCAACACTTCTAAACCATTAGGCGAAAAGTTTCAGCGGTGTTTTGTTAACAACGTCAGAGTTTTCATTTCAATAATAGAACCGAATGCACATACGAATATACTGTATGTTTTTTTCGTACGTAGAACCAGATTTTAATCTCGCCATTTTACGACACGAGTGGGTTTAAAAATGTTGCGTTTATTTTACATTCACGGAAAAAAATATTTTTGAAATGGATAGACGAATTATTTGAAAAATTCGCACCATAAAAGATGTTAACCTAATTTTTTTTCCTGCAGGCCTGCAAAAGCAAATTGTGCTCGCTAAAACCAACTGAAATAATGTCTATTTGCGTTCAAACTTCGAATATAATAGGCGTATCATCATTAACGTCAAAATATATCATAATAAGAGTCTAAATAATAGCAATTAATAATTGTTTTCAGTGAAAAGCTGCCAGCAATTTAACAATGCCGGTTCGGATTAACTGAAATAATGCTTATATTTACCGACAGCCTAACATTCAGCTAACATTTGTACTAGCTAGATTCACGTACATAAAAGACCTGCAATGCTAAATACACGTGACGTTATCTGTATAATATACACAACACTACTATTATTGCTTGTATCTCTATATTAGTTTCTGAGTAAACTATCCAATGACATATACATACTTGCATACATTAATCCGAATGGTTTTGGGAGACCAGAATGCTTACAGTCGGTTTAGGAATGTGGACTTCTTCAATCCACGTCAATCAAAGTCATCGGTTTAAACTTTAGTATAGCAATTTTTATAAGAGTTTTAAACCGATCTCCCTAACCAGTAATTTGAGAGTCAAGAAATGATTTTCATTTAGTCTTCACAACAGGAACTAGTAATGAAGACAGAGTACATATTACGACGAGAAACTAATAAAACGCAACAAATTTTGTAAGGTAATAAATAGTAAAATATATTTATATAGTACTAGCTTTCCGCCCGCGGCTTCGCCCACGTGTAATTCGGTTATATATAGCGTTTTTTAATGATCTCGACAGGGCTTTTTCTTCCACAGGCTGAAATCTTGTTACAACTGGAATTAAATATAGCCTGTGTTACTCAGGGATGATGTAGCTTTCTAATGGTGAATGTTTGAAATCGATTCAGTAGTTTCGGAGTTTATCGATTACATGTGTAAACAAATATAGTCTGATAGTCATCATCCCATGTGAATGGGCTGATGATGGAAGGTACAACTCCTCAACGGTTAGGAGTTGAAAGAAAATTCTTACGAAGTTATACGTACATGTGAGGCTATTAGGTTGACCTGATAATAAAAAGTAAATCTCATTAACGTTAAGAATTTAGGTGAAAATGGATGCGGACAAATTTCGTCTCTTCACTTGTTTCCTTTTAGCTGTTTGAATGGGTAGTGTTTACACAAAATAGGGATTTAAAGGCGTGATGTTATTAATGTTATGCATGTATGTACATAATTATGTATGTTAAAGAAACGACTGAAAGTTGTCATACAAAGTCTTTTTTTTTAAGGATGGGAAATCATCAAATGACCTCTCCCGCTCTGGGTGGAACGGAAGGGAGTGTCAGACTTTTACTGACTAAAACCCACCTCGTTCCTTCAGTTGCCCTTTGCGTTCCGGGGCCACGGTATCTCGTTAGAACTTTCCCGCAGCCCCGGCTCAGTTTATCCCGTTTCCCCCCCTTGGGGGTTGACATTTCAAAAATTCCTTCTTAGTGCTCACTTATGTTACTAAAGGAACCTCTGTTCAAAATCTCAGACTCCTATACCGAGCGGTTTCGGCTGTGCGTTAATAAATCAGTCACCCAATCGCACCCTCTAAATCACGATTGGAGGGTAGTTTGAAAAAACTTATAATGTCAAACATATTTACTTGCCTATGTACGTGTTCATGCCAAGTTTCAAGTTTATAAACCCAAGGAATAAGATTTTTCATAGAAACGTTTTTACCCCTTTTCCCCCCCTTGGGGGTTGAATTTCCAAAAATCCTTTCTTAGTGCTCCCCTACATATCCCAAGGAACCTACATTCCAAATTTCAGCTGTCTACGACCAGTAGTTTCGACTGTGCGTTGTCTGTCAGTCAGTCACTCAGTAACGGAAGAGTTTTATATATAAAGATTAAAATTATTTTAGTCTTCAATAAATCGATTGAAATTCAAACGTTTCATTTGAATAATATGAGCACAACAATGTCTTAAATTTATATTACAGATCTGCATATTTCCTTTCGGATATTGCAAACATTCAATTATTATTAAAAAAATATTGAATAAGAAAAATTAAAACATGATTTAGTATGTCAGTTTTTTATTTAGTAACAAAAGATTAAACAAGCAATCTACAAGAATTTATGATTGAGGTACGTCAAGAAGGTTACTGCTGCATTTACCAAACAATTATTTTGTAAACCTAACTAAAAGTTACAAAAATACTTAGCAATTTAGCAATAATCTGAAATGCAACATTCATTGTAAGTTAAAGAAGACATCGTTCTTACCTACAACATTTTTGCGAGACACAAGGTAATTCCATTTCACGTAGTGCATTTTAAATACAGTCCAGTTGTTCTGAAGCAATCGTGCGAATAGACAGATGGTTCAAAAGACAGTAACAGACATTTTGTGAACTCCGTGCTACAATATTTTAAAATGCATTTACTTGTTTATTTATTACAGCAAGGCTTCATATTTACTTTGAGGACGAACCCGAACCTAACTTACGTGGGTTTACGTATGGAAATTTATTCCAACTTAATATGCACTACCTATTAGATTTATATGCTTAAGGCTTAAGGTTCTTTGTGCGAGCTTTGCTGTGATATACAAGGGTACACGCAACAAATAAATATTTTATGGTAATTTGAATTTAACAGACTAAGTACAGAGAGAAAAATAATACTTAAGTTGAATTTACAGAAAAAGTTTAAAAGGATCATGGCAACTGTAAAGATGTAATGTCTGCGTATTCCTTGTGTAATTAGATTTATTTAGGCCAAATAATGTATGTATTTATTCATAAAACGTACACTTTTATATACATTAGGAAGTAACTTAACAACAAAATATCACTGGAAAACTATAAAAGCATTATTTATCTTCAGATTCGATATTTCTGAGAATAACACAAGCAGTTATTGTTCTCTCAAAGTAGAGTGGCACTAGTCAATATTAAAATCACTTTAACCAATACTTGCTTTGTCGACAAACTATAATGCTCTCAAATTCAATGGACTATTGCCAACTTTCATTTTACGAAGCTCAGTAGTTGAAATGAGTGTTTATTGCATTAAAAAAAAAACAAAGTAACTTTCATGCACATCTGGTTGTTAAGAAAAATCATAGTGCAGCATACTTTCTTCTCGTTTTTCTTATAACGATAAAGGCTAATAAACATGGGATTATTCTTTTAGACAATTGGACTAGCAACGTCACTATCTGAACCTCAATCCCATCAATAAGCCATCCAGCCGAACGCGGCCTTCCAGTCTATTCGAGACAGTTGACTATACCTCGTAAAAACGTATTAAAATTAATTTAAGCTATTCGATTCGATTAAGAACATGGAAAAGGTTCCACTGCAAACATTGCAGAGTCAGACAGGATTTGTTTTATGTAAAAAACGTTTCTATAGAAAAGAGAGGTATTTAATTTATGAATACAAATCTGTACTCAAAACCATTATTTAGGATCTCCTATAATAGCACCATATGAAATAATTCATTTTTATTAAATCAAAGTAATTAAGACTAAGTTATGAGTTTTCTACATAAGTGTTAGTCAATTTTGGATTATTTGTTATGTGGATGAAGCGAAAGAAGTATGCTAAGATCGTAGCAAGTGGAAGGATGATAGTTCTTGTAACATACACGACGGCGCTACGTTGCCATTTCTTTTTTGAACTGAGCGCGTAACGTATGTTGAAAACCCATAGTTTGGCCTAAATTACTTTGATTTAATTTATGCTTCCAAACATGGTAGAAAACACGCCACGACCTGAAACGTAACTATCCATTAATTGTGGGTAGGTTGCCGATGTTTTCGTTTTTCAAGAGGCGAGTCATTAATTACCGGTGGTATTTTTGTCGCTGTCCATTAAAGATACGTCGCTGGCCCATTAGGATAGATTAATGATGGCACGGCACCTAACGCTTTGAATAATCCGGGATTAAACCTAGTTTGCGGGATCTTTCAATAAATCCGTGATTTCGTTAAATGAGTTCTTGATAAAAAAATATTTTAAAGTGAGTAAATATTTTTAGGGAAAAGGCAAATAAACTTGGAATTATTCTTTTGGGTAATAGGCTGTCAACCTTAAGCCATTTGAATTTCAAAACCTTCAAAAAGTCATCCGGCTGAATGTGTCCTTAAAAACTGGTGGCCATGTCTACCCTGTAAAAGATAAAACATGATATATTTATGTGAAAGTAAAAAAATACTTCCGTTTGTCTTACAATTTGTAGGCTTACTTTATTTTTGAAATAATTTTATCACGCTTAGGGAGAACCCTAAGAAGTAACTCGGGAATCCGTGTGTGTTATCACCACCAGGTTAAGACCACTTGACCTTGTTAATTATATCAAACGTCCGAAACAAATCTTGTAAAATGTTGTCGCATTTTATCCCTTTATGAAATAATTGCATCGACCTAATTATCTTTTTGAATTTTTTATATTGGCAACATTCGCGATTATTAAAGGGCACAAAAAATAATTTACAAGCACTTCAATGCAGATTGTTTTAAAATTAAATAGCTGTTTCAAGAAATATTCTCATAATAGCGTAGGTTGGGTTTATTATCTTAACAGTATACCTATTGGCTCACTATAAACGCTTCCAGTGTCTCTATTTTCGTCTAAACAAGAGAATTCTTCTCTTAATGCTATTTTTATTTGTCCCATTTTTCTTTGTACCTTCCGGCTACTACCTCTTAAGTGCATTCATTAAGGGAATTTTAAGAGTCTTTTTACGTAAAGAATCACATCTGTGAAATTTTCTACTTTCCAACTCTCTCTTTAAATGCCTATTTTTATATTTTTCATACCTACACGTAGCAATTATCGAATTGAGTTAGCTGAAAAATAATTACTAAGAATGAAATGACAATATGAAAAATTTTTAATACAAAGGCTTTAATACAAAAAATAACGATGGAAAACTTTTCATTTCTACATAATTTACGCCAAGTCAGATCTATTATCGAGTAATAAAGCATCAAATTTAATCACGCTTAATTAAATTTTAGCAAAACGAGGAAACGCGCCACATTTCTTTATGAAATTATTGTTTAACTTATTTTATCATATTTTGAGGTAGTCCTTTGTTGAAAACGCTTTCCGCGGTATCTTATTAAAATTTTAATTAATGCGTACTATAAATTGCTCACAATTGTTTTGATGTAAACTGCGGGAAATAACCTTTTCCTGCCAACAATTTAAGCGGTCATTTGAGCCAAAATTTTTATGTTGTGAGCGTTTAAAGTGCTTTATGTTATCATGAATACAAGATGATTTATTATGCCGACATAAATTTGAAACAGAGCTGTTATTGCGCATAAGCGGCCATATACGTATTTGTGTTTTGTGATATACAGCAGGTGTTCAAAGGATGATATAGATCGTGTGATAAGCAAATATGCAGTTGAACTCTCTGTCATAATGAAACCTTTGATTTTTATTTAAATTTGATTTGAAAACTCGGCAAGCCTATTAAATACTGAATATATCCTGAATCGTCTAAAATTTGAAAAATCGTAAAAGGCGACTAAGGGATAGGCTTATAAAATTGCGATCCTTTTTTTAGGCGATGGGCTAGCAACTTGTCACTATTTGGGTCTCAATACCATCATTAAGCCGAGTAGCTGAATGTGGTCATTCGGTCTTTTCGGGACTATTGGCTCTGTCTACCCCGTAAGGGATATAGACGTGACCATATTTATGTATGTATGTATGTATAATTTTTATCGAAACTTTATTTTCAAAGTATTAAGAGAAACAATTTTTTAATTCATATAGAAAACCAATACGACACGAGGAAAGTCTCGACGTAGTTCCAGCGAGTTCCTCGCACTCACAGAGTACAGATCTGGAGAAGTTTCAAGCGATGTTTTTTTTTTCAGAAGTCCGTGTAATGCAAACTTTATGAGGCCACACGTCGGCTCTTCAACAGGCAGGTGTATTCCGAACTGTCAACAAGTCGACTCTAAGTGAACAATCAGATAAAATATGAAGTGGATTTCTTAGCATTTTTCCCTTTTGACAGTTTCTTTTCCTGCCAGTTTTGATTTATTATATTTTTGTAAATTGACGTATAAGCAGGTTGACTTGAAGATGGCAGAATTAAATGGGATATAAATACAACAGCGTTAGTTCATATTAATATACGACCATAGTGTAAAAATGAAAAATTGACTCTTTTATTTATTCATACCTCTAGATCGTAATTACATGTAGACCTTAGATGTTCCTTCGGGGTAGGCGCATCCAGACGAAATTTTAAAATTCTTCCGATTGGTACCTAATTGATATTTTAACAAAATAACTTCGTTAACGTCCATTACTAGAAGACTTTCAATCGTTTTGCAAAAAGACAATGACATGCGCATATTGCAATAAGAAAGACATTCAACTGGCCATATCACAAGCCGAATGATAATTGCCTGATATAAATTGTTTAATAATACAGCAATAAGTCGCCAAGTGATAAATCATGGGCGCCACCTGCTTACTATGAAGCCTGCTGACACGTAACATGTTATAATTAATTGTCGGTCAGCGGGCAAAGATGGGGCCTACTGTAGTTGACGTCACAATCGCATATAATCTTCATTTGTTTTATTCGGCTACTAAAGGATGCCCGCATCTTTTCGTAAGACAATAAGTCCCGTTATTTCCGTTCCCGTGGGAATTTTGAGAAATCTCTTTTAGTACAACCTTATACCTAGATATTATATACGAGAGATATACCTAGATAATAAATATCAAGTATTTGAACCTAGTGGTTTGGGCTGTACGTACAATGTATGTCAGTCAGTTAGTAAGTCACTCTGTAACTGAAGAGTCATTTAAATAATATTTAATTTTAATATTTAAATGACTCTTTAATTACAGATTTTCTATTAATATGTTAAATGTTCATGTTTTGCAAATAAAAATTTGAATTAACAAATAGATTTAATAAAAAGATAGATTGAGTAGCCTTGTGTTACGAGATACTAACTCAACGATACTTTATTTTATAATAAATACTCATATCAATAAACATCCAAGACCCAGGCCAATTTGAAAATGCCCTGGCCGCGGGATTTGAACTCGGGACCTCCGATGTCACACCCAAGCGCACTTCTACTACGCCACAGAAACCGTCCATCATTATTGTCATACTGGACCTTTTGGTCCAGCTCCACCCGCCCTGAAAGACCTGGGGGTCGTTTCACGAACGTTAAGAAGATATATGTCCAAACTTACCTCTCTCGTCTATATAATCATTTCTAACCCTTGCGAGGTAGACAGAGCCAACAGTCTTAAAAAGACTGAAACGCCACGTTCAGGCTTAATGATGGAATTAAGATTCAAATAGTGACAGATGGGCTACAAGAAGAATCGCAACTTTATAAGCCTTTTTCTTAATTTACAATCTGCATAGAAACTGAAGCAGCTGGCACCCGCTAATACCAAATTTATTTAATTTAATAAAAATTATAAATGTATGTTTTATATTTGTTTATATTGTTTTATTTTTATGGATCTTTCTCTCTCTCTCTCTCTTTTCAAGACATGAGTGGGGAGGAAGGTCAATCATAATTCTACTGTCGTCTTATACATACCTGTATTTGACCCTGGATTAACAGAGAAAGCTTTGAGATTTTCAAAGTTTTATCGGACTACTGGTGTAAGGTTGTAAATGATTAAAACAAAATCACAAAATAGATCATAGATTTTTAATGCATTGCAAAATTTATTTGACATACTGTATTATGCGGTAACGTTTGATTTCGAAGTAATTGTACCTACATGCATGCATAGATTAACGCCTCCTTCCCAGAGAAGTAGGCAGAGTAAGCATCTTACCGCTTGCTACGGTCCCTGCATACTTCTTTCGCTTCATCCACATTCATGACTCTCTCCATGCAAACTCGTTGGTACTCCAATTTATAATGTAATTTGGAATATGGTTATATTCAGTTATGAGAGAGAATTATAATCATTGGTCAAAGTATGAACGTTAATTACCATTCATTAAATTGAAAATGCGAATTATAAATTAATATTATCATTAAAATGACGTTTCCTGATAATAATTTAACATTTTCAGTAAATTGCATTCCAATGGCTTACATAACGATACTACAAATTTAACTATTTTGGAATCCTTTTAACACTACACAATAGATTGTAATAAATTACATGTTAATCATTTGCAATTTGAAAATCCTAATAAGATAACTATAAATCCTAAAAGGGTAATTTAAATTAATATAAGAATATAATTACTTTATTTACAACCATCTGATTCCTCTTCTTAACCTTGAGTTACTGCCAGATAATGCTCATTGTTTGTACAATAAAGTTAAAATAAATAAATAAAAAGAGACTGACTCACTGATTTGACTCATATAACGCATAGTCCAAACCGCGGGATCTATACTACAGTATTAAAAATTGAAAGGTAGGTTCCATTTGTGATGTATTTTAACGAAGGATCAAAATATTTGAAAGTTTTCGTTATACAAAGACATCGTACACTTAAAGTATTATAAATGTAATTTAATATCAATAAACTAAAGTAATTCTTGTTTTAGTAATTAAGCTAGCTTACGGTGTAAGGTTCTTAGAAACCTAGATTAAAATTAGAGAAATGTAGATCAATCTAGAGCAAAATTATGGTATCAAACTCAAAGTTGTCAACTTGTACTGTACATACTGAATTCTGTTAAAATAATGAAAAAATATAAGTACGTATTGAAATTTTCGTCATCACTTTGTTACAATAACGTAGACGTATCTTCTGTTTTGGTTAAACTGTATTTCATAATACCTACCCTAAACAGTCGTCTTGACATCGTTTTGACAAATTATATGTCATATATAAATAAATTCTATGAGAATATAATTTTTAAAATAGCTGTTAATTGTTACCAACCGTTTATTAGTCAAACAAATAGAAGCATCTGATACTATTTCCTACTAATCTTTTCTATACATACTAGAGCTTCTGATACTACCTCTGCATCAAATCCATTTTGTCGCTGACTATACGCTTTTCTCATGATTCAATACCTGTAGTACTCAGATAAATTTGACGGAATTAGGTGCTTAGAGATAGAATCTGCATTACTTTGAACTCTCAGTTAGTCAACATTCAATTAAAAATTTACCATCATAGTCACAATCCTAATTAACAAATCATATCAACGCGTAGCTCAAATAGCTGGTCAAGAGATTTCAAATATGTCATGTAGGTTCCTTAGGTAGCCTTAATGCACTACGAGAGGATTTTTATAGGATTATTCGATATAAGCGGGCGTACAATAGGTATGAATATAAAAAAACAAGACTATTCCGAGATCCACTTCAGAGAGGTGAGTATACAAGGATACACATCACATTCCCTCAGGAATGAACATTTTAAAATTAATGAGGCTGTATATCGATAATTTCGAACGTAATACGTGTTAAAATTTATATGCATATGTATTTCTCTTTTATACTATAACTATAGAAAGTAACGCTAGTTTAATTATTTACGGCCTACACACATGAAATCACGCCTTTTTCCCAGAGGGGTAGGCAGAGACTACATCTTTCCACTTTCCACGATCCCTTATGGCCTTCTCATGTTTGTGAAATCAGTATTTATTGATTAAATATCAAATTCCAAGAAAATAAGATGAAAGGACAATCGACGTCAACATCCTTTCAAATATCAACTTCAATAAAACAGTTTTATAAAATATATACGTCGCTCTGAAAGCGGTCCTTAACATTTTATTGAATCGTAACCCGCGACGAATGGACTTACATAAATAAAACTATGAAAAATGAATGGGTCGATTCCTTTATCCCTATTTTTTACTCGATCGGAGTCCAAATAACGCGCTCGTTTGCCATCCGGGTCATAAATTCGGCGTCTCCCGCCCGCGCGACCATTTGCAATTGAAAGCGTTCTTTATAACAGGATCTGTCCTAGCACTTTTACGAGCGACTGTACATGCAACCTCTCGGTTCGGTGCGCGCAAACCCCCATTATACACAGTGTGTCGACTTTGTGAATTTATTTTATTAGCTAGTTCTTGTTAGTTGTTGCGCACCCTGTAAACTAGACAGCTGAGGGTTTAATTTAAAACAGACTTGACTGCACAACTCCGTGCATGGGCGAAGTAACTTCCTCCTTCGGGAAACTGTGATTACGCCTAATTTTGTGTTTAAAATTAAGAAAACTTGTGCTACTTATCAAACAAGATGTTTTATGGCCTCTATTATCTATACTTTTTTTCTCTACAAAAGTAAAACATATTTTTTATTACATACATACATAAATCACACCTCTTTCCCGGAGGGGTAGGCAGAAACCACATCTTTCCTCTTGCCACGATTCCTGCATACGTCTTTCTCTTAATCCACATTCATAACATATACCTTTTGCTATAACGTCTCCGATTTGATCAAGAAATTTGAAAGTTATTAAAAAATTTAATAAACTAAGCAGAACAAAATAAAGGGTTAATTTTCCGCTATCAGCACCAAAAGGATTCCAAACAAATCAACCGTGAAATTCTCCAATTATTCCTAGGACAAAGTTGTTCCAAAAATGTTGAATATTCAATTCAGTTAACCAGATAATGAAGCCAATCTCTCTCACTTGCCAATTCGAAAGAGCAATAAACAATTGTGTTTCGATTGCCATTACGGCATAATTATCGGGAAAATCCAGTTGCCTAAAACGCTATAAATAAAAGCGATTGTTTCGGAATCTGTTTGAAATTTATCCATAGGTGGAATAGAAGTGGATTAAAGCACAATTCCATAGATGATTACGATTATTTTATGCCATTCAATTTTGGTAAACAAGCCTAACTGTTGAAATATCTAAAAACAAAATAGGTTATTCTTCGGTGCTTTAAAATTTCAGCTTACCCACATGATTTTTGTTGTCATGTGAAGTGTTGTAGCATATTTATACTAGTATTGATACGTCTGTATCCCTTTAACGTACATAGCTAGAGCCCATAGTCTAGAAAATATCCGAACGCCTTACACTTCTCATGTTTAATAAATAAATAAATAAATATATACGGGACAAATTAATTACACAGATTGAGTTATCCTCGAAGTAAGTTCGAGACTGGTGTTACGAGATACTAACTCAACGATACTATATTTTATAATAAATACTTATATAGATAAATATCCAAGACCCAGGCCAATCAGAAAAAGTTCTTTTCTCATCATGCCCTGGCCGGGATTCGAACCCGGGACCTCCGCTCCGGCGTCACAGACAAGTATACTACCGCTGCGCCACGGAGGCCGTCAAATATTTTAGTTTAGTTTATATATTACTAGCTGTGCCCGTGACTTCGGCCGCGTGGAATAGCTTGTTTTGGGCATCATTGAAGGCCCTCAAGGATGAATAATACTCCCCGTTTTTTTTTTTTCACATTTTCCAATATTTCTACGCTCCTAATAGTTGGAGCGTGATGTAATATAGCCTAAAGCCCTCCTCGATAAATGGTCTATTCAACACAAAAAGATTTTTCAATTCGAACTAGTAGTTCCTCTTTTCTCTCTTCAGCTTTTAATATAGGTATAGATAAGTGGTATTTAATTTAAAACAAACAAACATTTATCTCAAAAAACCATTTATAAATCAATTTATAACTATGAGAAGGCAACAAATAGGATATACAGAAATAGGAGATGTAATTTATAAAAAAATGCACTTTTATTAGAAGATATTTCAAGATTGTGTGCCATTGTTTCTGTAGGTATCTAAAGAAATGGACTATAAGTATTTGAGAAACTAACTTTTTAATCTGAGCTCTTTCAATTGGACAGAATTTTTAAAAACTCATAATTGGCCGAGTAATCCCGAAAAAAAACATGCATTCAGTTGAATTGTAAATCTTCTTTTGTTTGAAGTCCACTCAACACCGTCTGATCACCGAATATGCGCTTACAAAACGCGTTATGTTACGTCCAAATATACCAATGGATGGGTGCCTTTAATCCCGAAAAGCAATTCAATTCCATGCATGCAGTCACTAATTGATTGCTAATCCGTCAGGAAACCGAGCGGTCAAAGGGTTAGCTACTGTAGGTTTCATTATGGAAACAATCAATGAAATTCTACCTTCGGCGGTAACTGTGACTACAGTCTGGTATTTCGTTACTACTAACTATCAGGAACATTTGCCATAGCCTTGTAGTTCGTGTCACCAGACCCCGTAGCATGAAATGCGCGAAAATCTATCGCTATCTCGTTTCACGTCATTATAAAAAAGAAAATGCGATAGTTTTTTGCGCGATAAAAATGGCGTCGCGCATTTTATGGTTCAGACGCAGCCACTCTTTCTATTTATATTGGATGTCGTAAATAGAAATCTACATATAAGCAAACTTACTAATACTTGTACTTTAAATATGCTTTGCGTGTCAGTTACAAGATTTCTGAGGTTCAATACTTATTAAAAGTAGTTAACCAATAAATAACTTATATCCACAGAATTATTTTCACACAATTATGTGTGCGATAAATTTCTCTTTGCGTTTAGGAAATATTTCCATAATCACTCTACACTTGACCTACAAGCCAATTAATAACACCACCAATAATCCATCTTAAGTTTATTACAGGCTTGGGCGGAACAAAATGACTTTTTGGTACGTTCCGTTACAGCTACATATATTTTCTCACAGGTAATTATAGTAGCGATAAGAGCAAATTGTACTCAATGTAAGGTAATTTCCTGCGTCGTTTGGCAACACCGACCTTTGAGAATATCTACGGCATAATTAAATTATTAATTAGCTTAACCTTATTTAAAGGAAAATCTTCGAGATTAGGTTAAATGATTTATTTGATAAACTTTTGATTATAACCGTGTGGTTTCCTGATTAATAAAATTTGATCTCGCCCTCTTGGATGTTATAGGAGGAGACTGAAGGAGAAAATTATTAATTTTAAGCAAGATAATACATAAAAGTAGGTATACCTAGTAATATAAGTATAGTAAGATGGTGACTAAAGCTTTACAGCTAACGTGGCCTTACAGTCTAGGCGACACTGTTGACTGTTTACCCTGCAAGAGATAAAGACATGATTATCTATGTATATATTAATGCTAAGTATTAATTTAATGTGTATATAGGTTAATTTATTTTTCTAATACAATAGTAAAAATCATTACAAGATAAAAATAAAAATAAACTCATGTTTTATTAACAAACGCAAAGTTAGTTTCAAACAAGTTAAATAAGTTTGTACAACTCCGAAACATCTGGGGTCTGTCTATAAGGCTATAAGTTTTGACAAAGATTCGACTTGAGCACTTAAATTATTCAAAAATTATTCTACCAAATATCTAACTTTTATCCGTAGATTCAAGATAATTATACCTTTACTTAAGTTAAAAAGTGTACAAAGTGTCAGGACATTATTAAATAAATATACGGGATAAATTACACACATCGAAAATTTCGTTTTCATCATCATCCTGGCCGGGATTCGAAGCTGGGACCTTGTTTTCCAAGTACACTACCGCTGCTATTAAAGGTCATATGACTTTCAAATACACAGAGTCCCGTCAGACAGATTAAAAAAGCAAATTTGAACTCGTTTAATAGGAAATCCGGAAAAACATATCTTTTTTAGTCATCAATTAATTTTAGAAGGCGAGTGCCGCCTTTCTTATGTCAATTAATGTCGCAATTTCCAAACGATAAATTAATGGAAATACAGAAGAATAGTTGGTTTGTTATTTCAACTGTGAGATGATCAAATGGTTATAATATAAAATAATACGAGATTATCGAAATTACCACGAAAACAGCAAAAAGGCGATTGTTCGCTTCACACACGCATAGCTGCGGGTAAGCAGTTTGGATAAAACAATGTGATGCTAAAAAAATAAATTTAATTTGCATCTATATTATCTGGAACTCATACCATTTCTAGGTTTATTTGAATGGTTTCTTTGTTGATATAATTTCAAAAAAATATTATTAGACCCAATACTTAAAGCATAATTCTATATGTTCTTTAGTTTTCCCGGATTAATTGGTAGGTGACACGTAAAAGACTGACTCTTAATATTTAATCTCGGTTTTAAACCTGTTTATACAACAAAAATAAAACAAAGCTTGCTTTGATATTAACAAACATGCATTTCGCATTATTTTTTTCATTGAATGGACAAATTTTTCTATATTCTTGATTTTTAAAATTTTTGTTGTTATTACTTATTGATAATCTCATCATATAGACAGCCTACCGTTCCATATTATTTGAAAATTGCGATGCCCTTGGTTTCATATAATACTAACTTATGAGCTGTGACTGTAATTCAATGTGATATTCATGTTATTCAGTTAAGATTTTGAATTTGAAATTAAGGGATGGTTTAGCAAAAAAAGGTCATAATATTAACTCGACACTCCTATTATTTTATGAATTGACATTTTTTTGCAACCGGCTTTGGTGTGCACACCTTTATTAAAATAAAAATAAACATTTTTATCACTTGTTTATTTTTGAACGGAAACAGCATTTTTCGCCCTTCTTTCAAAGTAATGGATACCATTTCCAGTGCCGAGTGTGTAGATATTTCACATTGTTTTGAAGTTGAAGCATACTTTCTGATACATATTGAGTGGTTACTGTAAACACTTTCTACATGAATAATATAGTAATTTGTGTATTGTTATTGTTCATAAGTACTAACAGTTTGTTTTTCTCCTTGACGTTAATCCCGGTTACATCCTTCCCCTCTAGACAGGAGCCCGGGGTGCGCCTATTATTATATGGTAAGTAAGGTTTTTAATAAGAAGTGACATCCGTCTAAACTCCGGAACGTTTGCAAGAGAACCGTATCCAATATTGAATTATGGTAAAAACTACTACAAATGTGTCTATTCCCAAAGTTGCCTTTACGACACACTTTTGACTAACGGCAATTATTTTTGTTGATTGTTTTTTTATATCTAATTATATTTTCATGTTAAAAAGATTACCGACAACCGCCAGTGTCTGCATCTCCTGGCGTCTATCAAAGTACTCATTGCTTCGAACATTACGTAGTATACTGTGATAAAAGAAACATGTTTAATCCCAAATAACATTACCAACTATTTATTTTATTTTTACGCTAAAATTAAACAAATAGTTTACAGAAAAAACATCCCTTTTACTTACAAAGCAATGTCCAAATAACAACATAGGTAGATTTAAACCTTTTATCGAGCGTCGGCAGCGAGTGGCATCCTAAATATACGACGAGCCTATCGGCTCACACGTACGCTGACCAAACATTACCGCATTACTAGTTTTATTTTTGTTGGAAACGTGGAATTGAATATGGAATTTCTGATTCCACTTTTGAATCACTCGCTGGCGATGTTTGAAAGAAGTTTTTTTTTTTTAGTGATATAGATATTAACATTAAATTTTTACATTACATGGGATGGCAATGATAGTCCAAACATTTTTACTTTATGACATTCAAAAGATTTTTACGAAGATCGTCTTAAAAGATAATTTGTCAAGCTTCATTTTCATTTACTATTAATGTTATTAGTACGAAACGCCTGTTTAATTTCCAAGAATATAAGAGATTAACTGTCCATTACAAACCCTGCCATCCATACTAATAATATAAAGGGAAGATTTGCATTTCTGTTTTTTCTTTTATCGTGGCGAATAAACTTAAAAACGGCAGTATCTATTTGATAGTATTGGGTACAAATATGTACAAAATTCTAAGAGGTAACTTTGGCAAAGTGAAGCCCTAATGAATTATCTATACATATAATAAATCTGTAGAAGGGCCAATTCTGTACATCTATACATATAATAAATCTGTAGAAGGGCCAATTCTGTACATTGAAAATATTAAAAAAATAAATAGCAGGGGGTGTTACTGGATCGATACCAAACACAAATATGTGATTAAAAAAATTTTTGTCTGTCTGTCTGTATGTTCAGGCATCACGTGAAAACTAACGGTTCGATTTTGATGAAACTTGGTATAATTATACCTTATTATCCTGGGCATAAAATAGGATACTTTTTATCCTGGAAAAATACGAGGAAAAAAAATCTTAATTTTTCAGTTTATCCATAGACGTTGTTCTGTAGAACCGCGAACACACGTTACGTTACCCGCAGTGGATTCAGCGCCGTAACATATAGCGCCGAAAGTCGGATTTAGCTTGAACCGTTGGCGGCACATGCGGGCCGCTACTAATTTCTATGAAAAAATACTTTCCACGCCACCTCTGAGGTAGTGTACTATTAGCGCGTTTTTTAATATTTTTATTATTAAACTTGAAAAAGTCTGAAATAGGTTAGATTAAACACGTGTTTTCACTACGCAGTGGCACTCAAGACTAACTTTCGCATTTATTATTTTATAAAATTAGAATAACCCTAAGTGAAGAAAATCATCTTAGGACAATAATAGAGATTACAATTAAATCAAATTAAAACTAAAACTACTTATAAAAAGAAAGAAAAAAAGATGACTACAAACTAAAATTTAATGTGTAAATTGTACAGTCCCTGCATAGCATCAACATGCGGGAGTGTGCCCAGAAGGCTGGCAGCATTGCCAATTTGAATGGCAATGCTGATTCTCTGAGCCAGATAATTTCCAGCCCTCCGGTCAAGAGATACCTCAATCAGCTTTTTCGACAATTGTCAGAAAAGCTGATGGGCAGATAGGCCCCCCGGTCCCAGAGTTTCTACCCCAAAAGATTCAAAAGTATAGGTATTACCGATACCTACATATTTGCGCCTTTTGAGGTTTTTTGCTTCATTTGCAGCAGAACCGGCCTTAGATTTAGTAACCTGAAGATGAGACGGCGTAAGTGTGTCGACACAAGTAGGCCACACCAAACGCCGCCCCAATCTCCAGGGTACCAATGTCATACCATCCGGTCTCTTGCCATCATCCCGAGCCAGACCGTTTGGTTCTAGAACGGCTGGAACATGGATGGTGGCAACAGCACGGAGGATTATATTATTTAGGGCGGCATGGCGCCCTAAACGGCCGCACTCCTAGGGCATGGGAGGCCGTGGTGTCCATAGCCGTCAACGGTATCCCCGCAAGGACTACTATTATTAAAGACTAACGGTATTTCATGTGTTGAGCATTCTGAGATAAAGCAGGTATACGACCCTAGCCACGTACACAATTAAACAGAGAGACAGATGTTGTCTCAAGGTTTCACTACAGTATAAATGAAGGGACTGGGTTTCATTATACTAATGTATATTTTATATTTTGAATTCAAGTTAAAATTACCGACAGAACAATATTTTTACTTATATTACTGCTACACTGAGTATATACGAGACGTACTTATGCATATTGTGACACTTGCAACTTTTTGTATCGTTATATCTCAGAAACGGTAGCTTTATTGAAAAATAAATATTGATACCTTTTTTATAGATAACTTTATGATCTACAATTTATGTCTGAGGTAATTTTCCGATAAAACTTACCGTTTTGAATAAAATCGTGAAAAACCCATTTTTTTACCTTTGACCTTGGGTAATTTTTTTTTCCTTAAACCGGAATCATGGTGAATTTTGAAATAATGATTTTGATTGTGTTTTAAACAATTATACTCATTTTCAGCTTGATGTTAATAAATGTAGCTTCATTCTTATTTTTTTGTCTAAATTACTATACTTACTACATAACGCGAACTCAACAGCAGTAGCTCAATAGAGGGATCTCCTTAATTATTATAGGCCTAGCCGTAATTGCGTCCAATAGATATTTATAAGATGTCATTATCAGAGTTACTCAAAGTGGAGAAATAAACCATCCACGCGATGACCGACATCCGCGCGGACGGAGTCGCGGGGGGAAGCTAGTGTATAATATAATTCTCTCTTCATTGTTGAGACGAAAATAATGCAAATATGGCTTGGAATTAAATTTATTAGTACTTTAGTTATCATCAGTAAAGGTTGATATGGGTCAGTATGTTCCTTATTAAAACTCCTTTTAAAATTGTAGTAAGCTTTAATTCTTCATGTCTGCATCAGTTCCATTGTCCGAAGATTTCATTATTAAATATAATGTTTAAACACGATTAACATTTTAGTATAAAATATTGCTCTTTAATGCCTTACACGCTTAAACATTACAAAATAAAAAAATACCTTAACACTTTACTCCAAGGTTTTAAGCTAAGAAAAACGAGACTCCCACCCCCACCTAATACCACAATTTCATTAGAAGCGCTTAGTCGACCATACTAAGAGGATGTTTTATAATAGCGTCCGCCTTTTGATTGGCTGCCGGTTAATAGGATAGGACCTATTTAATCAGACAGGTACTTTGTATTTAAACGTCTTCGCATGATGATGGAAGTTAAGAGCCGTGAAAACTCTTAATAATTTTAAAAACGCATTGTACTAAAAAAAATATGAACGAGGTATAAGGGAAAGTTTGTATGAAAGTTTAAGATGTATGAACACGATATTAATGTATCATTATTGAAAAAAACATACTTTAAATTTAATCAAAGAGTAGAAATGCAACGATCATTCTGAAACCTTTTAAATTACATAAGTGAATTTATATGTATTTACGGACTGAACAAATTTATTTTAAAATTCACGGTGCAAAAAAGACAAGTGGCGAAATTTACTTAACCATCAAATAAATAATATGGGCGACACGATTTGTTGTTTCATAACATCGAAAAGCAATATCCGGGTGCAATGTTCCCAATTATCGGAGTTTGCGGCCGTGCTCAGTCACTGGCAGTGTTGCCACGAGATGGAATTGCACTTACCTAACTACACACATAAATATGCGCACAAACGCTCGTGCAATTTCGTTTTACATAATTTTCACTCACACTTCCCGTTGGTATTTAATTAATTAATTAGTAATACTAATTTCTTTCCGCAAGACGGAGCGACGACCTGGTGAAGTCCGCTGGAAAACGAAGAATGTCAATTGCTTCCAATATATCAAGGTGGGGAATCATTGGGGAAGGCTTATGTTCAGCAGTGGACGTCCTATGACAGATACATAGGATGATGATCACTTGCTTGAGCATATTACTATTTTTTTTTTTTTTTTTTTTTTTTTTTTTTTATATAGGTGTTACACCACACCCAGAGGGAGTTTATTGCCATTTTCTCTCCGCATGGGTGACAGAGACATTTTCATACATGATTGTTTACACATTCTATGATAACTACACGTTACATTATACTGTAATTGTCTGCTTCTTGTTTCATTACTTTTAATAATTTAATATTTATACAGTATTATGTTAACCATTTCTAACATTATTCTTAATTCTATATTATTTTTATTGATTACATGTTTTTATTCCTTCTTATTTTATAGCTTATCATATGTAAACATTAGTTTTATCACTTATTTTTTATCTGTACATTTATCGTTCTTATGTTTATATACTGTACTGGCAATAACATTATTAATCAAATTAATTTTGTGTCCATAGCACGATTTGCTAATTGACATAACTATTCTCATACATATCTATACATATACTTCGTCAAACTTTTTAACCACAGGGTTTGTCACATTTTGTCTATCATATTATATAATTTGTCATAATACTTAAAAAATAAAATAAAAAATTTTTTTTTTACTCGTCCAATTATTGTATATACTTATAGCTAGCTTATAACCTAATATCACCAGTCGTTTTCCATATACATAATTATAAAACATAAAATTAATTAATATTGCATAACAATTTGGCGTGCCTTCGCACTAGCTAATAATTATTATCAGCTAGTTCGGAGCCACATATGCACAGTTGTTAGAGCAACCAGGTTTCGCTATTGATCTCCACGCACGCGCCGTAGCACACCTGACATTATTGCTTTGTATAATGCACTAATCATTGACTTGGCAATTGGGGTGCCACAGCACGTCCGGGAGTCCACAAACCCATGGTTACTCATATGCAATTCTGGATCTGGCGAGAGCCTCCCACCTTTGCCTGACCTGACAGGCAGAACTAAAAGCATTGTGGTCATAACTCACCGTACTTCTGTCTGCCCGGCAGTTCAGGCACGATGGGACCGCTCCCGCCATCCAGCCTTGACACACTGACCGTTGATGCAGTCCACCACAATGGCTACACTTTTCCTCCTTCTCCCTACAGTGGCGCCTGCCGTGGCCGTAGCCCAGGCACATCGAACACTGGACCAGCGGAGAATAATCCTCCGCTTGGATCCGCTGCATGTCGATGCGCACTGAGCCGGCCTCGACCACTGCACGCCACATCTTGGGAGGGACACTCACAACCACATGTTCTAATAACTGATTTCTAGCTTTTTTCCTGAATTTGATTGTAACTTGTTTATCATCCTCCTTAACGTTTTTAAATAATTTGCCATTTTGTTCCAAAAGTTTTACTGTTATCTGTTCATTGTTGTTTTTCTTTAGTACGTTTTTCAAAATAAGGAGGGGGTTTTTGTTGTCGATGTCCCTCACCTGCAATTTAGGTATGTCATTTATTTTTTTCTTTAATTTCTCCCTACCCTCTTTCGTTACACAACTTATTATCACCTTTCTATCTTTCGTTTTCCTTACTCTTTCTATTCTAATCCATTCGCCGTCGTCTTCCGTCACTTCTCTAATTCGATCCAGCACCTCGTCACCTGTTTCCACTCCCTCCTTGTCATCGACAATTACGGAGTGTAAGGTGACGGGTGATTCCATCGCCTTAGCCACAACCTGAGAATATGTTGGGGCCTGCATATTCGTGCTACCTTCTACTTCAGACCGCTGGCCGATCGATCCCTTCAGCTCCTGTAGGGTCCTGGAATTCTCCTCTACTCGGTCGACCAGCGCCCTCAAGTAGTTTTCTATACTATCTTTCTTATTCTCCTCTTGAGGGGCAGGGGCAGGTGGAGGCGGAGGGGAGGTCTGCGTCCTTACACTGGGTCGCTGACCTGGCGTTAAGTTTTTAAGCTCCTGACAAGTGGCCAGGTCGCACACCAGGTCGTCGGCCTGTTTAATCTTTTTTATTACAGAGTCCTTTGTTGTCCTCTTCAATCGCAGCGCAGATTCGATGTCGGTCATAACCTCCTCGAGGATGTCCCTGATGGAGCCACACAGCGTATTCTTGTCTTCGTCCGTCAGGAACTTACGCCTATATTCTTCCTTCAGGAGCGGCGTCTTCGGGTAGTGGTGGATATACCTGCTCCGTGTTCTGGGGGTTGCCCATTCATCTGAGGATGGTCTGACGGGGGAGTCCGACGGGGAGTTGCTCCGACTGCTAAATTGTGTGGGCGAGTTTTGAAATGCATCCTGGCAGGTCAGTGATTTAAAAGTTACCGACTTTGGTGTTCTCAGCGTCATGATTTTAAAAGGTAAGTTTGTAAAAGTTGTAAAATTTTTTAAAAAGTAAATAAAAGATAAATTTGAGAGGTCAGTGGTTAAAACATTAAAATAAAATTTACAATAAAATGTAATTTTAAAAGGGGGTTGCTACTTAATTTAGAAGGCAAAACGCCAGTCACGGGAATACAGTAATAAACAATATACTATATAACTATTGTAAGGAGACAAGGGGAGTCAAGATTTAAGAAGTTAAGACAAAGCTTGGAAACGAAGCTCGATGTAGGCTTTTTCGTTGTTTCACCGGATTCACGCACTTTCTCTGGCTTTGTCCTGGTTTGTATGACCAGGCATGTGGCAAATCCGAAGAAAGCTTTATAATCCTGTCCAGATTCCCAGGATTTTTGGAGTCCAGGTATTAATGTAGCAACACTTAACACTTTGCAGCACTTATTTTTGATTTTTCACAAATTTTACACTATTTTTCCACTATTTTATTTGCGGAGCGCATCGGAGCACGTCTGCACTCCACGACGGCTCGAAGCAGACTGTGTAGCATATTACTATTGGGTTATCAGGTTGCGATTACTATTTTTATTGTTTGGTTATTTTATTTGTAACATATTTATCAATTTTTGTTAAGTTAAGGTCAAATCAATTTTTGTATTAATATTTCTATTTGGGAGTTTGATCTCGTGGGAATTTTCAAATATAGAATTATAATATTATCGGTTTTTAAGTTCAAGTTCAATTACTGGCTATGTTGCCATGAGATAAAATTACACTTACTTAACTACACACATAAATATGCACACAAACACTCGTGCAATTTTGTTTTACATAATTTTCACTTCCACTTCTCGTTGAGTATTTACTTCCTGTTGGCGAGTATTTGCATTTAATGAATTAATTAGTTGATACTATTTACTTGGGAAAATTACTTTTGTAAGGATCGAGGTTGGTATTACCGGTGGTCATGTTTGGTAACTTTGTTCGTAGCACCTCATAATTTTTTCTTCAGTTAAAGTCAATTTCCACGGAAATTATTCTGCTTCGAAGTTCAAGCCCATGGGAATCCCCATCGTTTGAAGCCATGCTCTCTCACAGTGTTGCCACGAAATGTATTTATATTTACCTAACTACACACATGAATATACGCAAAACTTCATGCAATTTCGTTTTACATAATTTTCATTCACACTTCTCATTGCCCTGACGAGTATTTGCATTTAATGAATTAATTTGTAGGTATTTGTTTAAGAAAATTACTTTTGTGAGTATCACGGTTGGAATAACTGTTTCCTTGTGCTGTTTTAAATTTTTCAGCTATTGACAAAAGTGTTCTTATTGTTATTCTCTCAGTCGCCTCTAACTACATTTACAGGCAAAGTATGGAGTAATCTCCAAATACCTCAAACTAAACAGCGCATCCTAATATATTCTTTGAAAAAAATTCACAGGTATCTTTAGGTAGGTAGGTAGTCCATAGTACTTACGTTAATTAAGAAACTTGTAAAATGTATTTATATGTGTATATAAATGTACGAGAAACAGAGCGTCTAGATCGTACAGCGGCTTGGACGCTGCGCAATGATCACTCAGTCTCAACCTTTATACACTACACAGGTTGTATCAGTGCTAAATTAAATCTTATATTCTTATGTTAAAATTTAAAAACATTTGTTTTCATTGACGTCAAAAACTTTGTAAAATTACTACCAACTTTTCCAGTTATTACATATAAAAAATACATACACACTACTTGTTCCCGGAGAGGTAGGCAGAGACAATATCATGCATGTTCACCATCACATATAGCGAACATGTGAGATATCTGTATACTAGAATACCTATGTTATTCACAAATAAATGATTTGACATATTCATCAATATTTTTATGCAAGTTATAATGCTCGTACTAATTTAGAACATAATACTTATGCTTATCGTTTAGCAAAATTTTTATCATCGTCAATCACATAATGGTCTTTTTTTTCAATAATATATTTATAATTTGGTAATTATAAATGTTACTATGGTTAGTAACATAGTCTTAACCAAGACATAAAATCACGTAGAAAGCAATTTCCCACCCTGTACAGAGTACTGAAATCTCCATCCAGCACGTGTAGGGAACTAATAACACAAAGGCAGTAGAAACGGAAGCGCTGGCAACCCACACTCGTATGTACTGCAAATTATAAAGAATACGGAATTGTATTTAAAGTATTCGATGAAAAATCATTAAACTATGCACGAAACACGTTCGAATTTTTTGACTGTTCTTTAAATACAGTCTTAACCATTAATGTAAAAAAATTATGTAAAATGTAAAAGATGTGTTTTCTTAAGTAAACATACATAGAATACAGAAACAAATTTTCTGTATTCTAACATGAAGACTCTGAAAAAAAACTTGTTGGCTCTGTCTACCCCGTATGGGGTGGAAACGTGATTATATGTATGTATGGTCTACTTCTTCTTCTTCTATTTTTCTACAGCATTTAACAATCTTAACCATATAAGAGTAATTCCCAAAAGCCTAGGTCCGAATAAACCTAAGCTACACATTTGCACTGTCACTATTTCTCTCCAGGAACGTACCTACATATCTTTGCCTCGCCCGTCCAATTACCTCGGATTTACTTCCCTGCCTATCCGCTAATTTATTATCATTCCAAAGTGAATATTTAGAAGTCACTCTTGAAGATTAAAGCGAATAAAACATTAGTCTGAACTCGTACCGTGCAAGATATTCGACTGACGTACTCAACGGGCAAGTCTGATCGTATGCCTTGAATATATTATTTTACAGACTCGCTATTAAAATATTAAAGTCACCACACCTGCGTACATTTGAGAGTGAAAATCTATGTACAAAAATAATTCAAAACTGTTAAATACTTAACCGGTGTCTAACATTGCCTTTAAATTAACTCTTTATATAAAAACGTTTTAAAATATAAAGGAACTCAAATGTTGATTGGTATGTTTCATATTACCAGAAGGGCCTCCCCGTCTTTTTATTGTAAAACGCTACTTATGGAATAGGTACATTTATTTACTGCGGTTTTAACCATGATCCAATATGAGTTAGGTTCTCAGGGTAGAAACCTGACAGCCAATCCGGATCATGGATAAAAGTAGGTGGTAACTAGGATTAACACCGAGGGGAAGAAGATGGTATATTTCTGAAATACAGACTATATTAGTAATTTCGTTTAGTAATGAAGGTACATATTTATACATAGTTAAAATGTTACAGAATTGTTTTGAAAGTTATGAAACACAATAAATACTCAAGTTTCCTAACTAACGAGGTCTTTGAGCGATAACAAAGTGACCGCGATACTCCGTTGAAATGTAATTTGAAGCGCTTCGGCAAATTCAATTTATGATCCTTTTTATGAATGCGAGGAACGGGACCAAAGACCAAAATAACGTGAGTAAAGAAATACCATTTTTTTTAATTTAAAGTTTTGCAATATTTGTTTCTTTGATTTAAGTTGAGCAAGAATCTCATGTGTTTAAACAAATACCAATTCAGTTTCGGCATTTTCGCATAGTCGGTGAACATACATAAAAAATCTCTTACAGTCTCTCTCGTCAGCCTCTTTTTAAAGCCGATTAAAAGAGAAGGTGTAAATGTCATGTTTAACCTAACAAAAAAGGTCGAGGCAATCGTATGTAAATAGTAAGAAGCCTTAAGTTTTGTTGTTTGACTTTTGCAAGGATAATAGAATTCATTTGATCTTTGTCAGAAAAATACTTGGTATAGCATTAAAATAACAATAAAGTTAATTGTAGGTTGGATGGACATTCAGAAGAAAATTTATATTAAAATTTCTACCTTTTTGTGCTACCTAGGTCATTTAAATAAATGGAGTGCTATTTTCTGTCCTCTATTTCTTTTGTACTTAAAGAACGATACAAATATAACAACGCCTTTCGTTCCAATTGTAAAGTAATTGCCTGTCATTTATTGAAAGGCATCATATCATTTGGAAAACCGTAAGTAGGTACTCCTTTATATTTGAATTTGTTATTGTAATAAAATTAAAGGTTGTAAGTGTACAAATATTCGATGTTATAAGCTTTCCATAATTTTTATATTGCACATTCTTTTCAGATAATTTTACAAATACCGCTTCCAAATTCATAACACCCCAGCATTTTGGAGTAGCGGGATATGTTATCGTCGTTTATTACACCCGATATATCGGACCTGCGCCGTATTAAGTTATCAGAGCGAAAGCCCGAGTTGGCTTGCGATCGGCCGAGTCGCTACTAAAATTGTTGTAGCCAGTGAACTTCGCCGTGAACCTGCAAAGTTGTAAAGGCGGTAAAAACTCGTTACGCCAAATCGGCCACTAAAACTCGTGAAGCGAAAATTCTATCCAACTTCAATTTACTTTTATTGTTCTTACTCTTCCTATTCTTCGAGCGAAAGTTTTTTTCTTACGTTTTACAGACCATCTAAGCAATTTTTGTACTCATTCAAACAAACACAACGTCAAAATTTCACGTTTGAGTTTTTCCTTGTTTCGGTGTATCAAAGGAATCGCGGAGGATCTCGTTCCCACTGTAATGTAAATAATCTTTATTTGAATTTCCCTTTTTTGCCTTTCCCTGTTAATTTCAGATGCGAGCAGGTCTCATGATGAGAATCGCATTATTCTCATTTACTTTTCGTCTTTCCACTAATTTGACAATCGTGCCTGAATTAGTATTGTATCACATTATTGATCTTTTAAATACATTTTAACACATGGATAAAAGTTTCAAAATCAAAAGCTGAATGCTATTATTTAAATGCTTTTTCATAAATAATGACTTATGCTTACGAAACACCTTCGGGCACTTTTGAAACCTGCAAACGTTGTGATTTCAAAGTTCTTTATCTAACATTTCGCAAAGATTTCCTATCAACAGTTTTTGGGGAAAACCAAAATATGCGAGATATGTACCTAATAAAATATTTTAAATTATACTAAAAAGCTTCTTTCAGTTTCAAGTGTGTTAATTATTAATTTGTCATTTTATGTGTTGTCCGTACAATAACCTTTTATTGGGCATTTGCGTGAAATATTATCCGCTTTGCGCACAAATCTCTTTCCCTATCTAATCAATCAACCGTCCGCAGCAAATAAATAACAAAATGAACATCCAATGTTCACATTTACCTCCACTTTTCATCGCAATTCATCCAGCGTGATAATTTTCAATATTCACATTTTTATTTTTTATTCGTGAATTTTAAATATGTGCCTAAATCTGTATTCAAACATCTTGATCGATTAGTTTAATATGAGTTTACTTTTAAAAAAGAAATTATATGTCTAATATGCATCTTACTTGTATTAAGCTTTGAAATTTGTGTTTTCATTAAACCTTTGTTAAAATTGACACATAGACCCTCTAACAACCAAGTCTTATAAAGAAGAAGAAAAAAGTTAAGAAGTCCGTTCCGGTATAAATTACATTAACTACTTGGATAGCATTGTTATTGTCCGCCATTAGACCTGAAGATAAATCTTCCATTGTATGACAAAATGAAATTGGATCCACTTTTACGTTAATAAAATTAAATAATTTTGATATAATTAAATCAAGAAACCAATTTAAAAAACAACTATGTTTTTCAGAAGTTTATTAAAGCAGACAACTTAAACGACAATTATTGTTTACAGATGGGCATCCAAGATCTAGTAAAGATTGATGAAACCTTACATTATCTTCATCTGTTTGCTATTTTCTAAAGACCGACTGGCAAAGAATGCTATTAGCATTAAGCCCACCTTTGAGGCTCAATAAAGTTTAAAATAAATTAAGTAATTTAATCAACTTATAAAGTTATATAATCCAAGTACAGAGCAGATACTCTAAACACATGTATTTTAAGTACTTAATTGCAAGCTCTAGCAACAAAGTACCACTAATAAATATGTTTAAAATAAAATTTTGAAATTTTTATCACAAAACTATAACTGTTCCAAAAAATCATTAATAAATTTTTGAAACCATTCCATCCAAATAAACTTGAAGGATTTTCTCAATGATACTTACGCAGACAGCCTTAAATATCTGAATTTTAAAGGCCACTTGAGGCGTCTTGTTGAAAACATCCCCAGACAACAGCTGTGGCTGATAGTTTAATGTGGACTCTGAACAGCTCGGCAGCTTGGAATTAGTAAGAGTGAGATGGTAATCTGAATAACTATTTAGATTACTTTAACGTACCTACTCGTTACAATGTAATTTTTAATATTTTTTGAGGTTATATAGCCAAACATTTCTATATTAGCCGCTCAGGTCACTGTAAGACGAAAGTTAGCTTATTTATAGATCCACCATTCGTAGGGTTTTTTTATGTAATTATATAAATAAATAATAAATAGATTTGTATATTATAACGATAATAAACTCAATATTCAATAATATCAATTATGATACATGTTTTCTTGAAAAAGGTAAAAAAATTATCAAACAATGTTTAGTTAAACACTATTCTTTTATTCATTTTTTTGACTTAAATACATTATTTCCTTTAATTGAATCAAACTAATTGAAATTCTTGTTTATAAACCCTTCCTCGATAGTAAAGTAATTGACTAACCTACCTAGTTATTGAGTTGCAAAATGAGTACATAAACCCAATACATGTCCTAAACTTTGTTCGGGTCACTACGCTGAAATTTAATTGGATGAAGAAGTATTAACAGTTCGGCCCTGTTAAATTAACGAGGTTTTGACTATAGGGAATAAGTTTGAAACAAATGAAATCACAGTGTCTTTTAAAATGTCATATTATTGCTAATAGTAAAAGTGTATTATAATCAATGAAATAATTGCTGATCAAAATCATCGGGTAATCATTATCTTTCACTTAACATCAAATCTCTTATATAAGAAATAACTATTAGAAAAACTTTAAATTTTCGTTTCAATTAGTTTTTATGACTACATGATTCTGGTAACCCAAAAAGGTTCAAATTTTCGAACATAAACCTCATGTTAATTCGATGATTGTAAAGAATTTGCATAATCGTTGATATCATACATGCTGTTTCTTACAAACCTCAAGTTTACATGTAACAATTAAAATAAATGCAGTGATGATTAAGTCTAAACCTGACTAAACCTTTATTATCAGTTTCGTAATTTCTAACTCCAAATGGTAAATGCAGCCTAACTAACACTTAATAAAAATTGCACCCTAACTTGAATTTAAATAAGTTATTTTTTCCGTGATCTCCTGTCATTAATCATTTTGATCGACATCCATCGATTACACATTAAGCATGCTTTTAATGAACGCTTAATTGCTCGGTCGCGTGTTAACTTGCTTACTAAATGTTGATTTTGTAACGGCATTTGTTATATGGAGCCTGCTTCAATTATGCCATTATTACAATATTATTAATTACACTAACCCTAACAGTGGCTATTATCCAGATAGTAAACTGAAAATTGCTTCTAATTTGTCATCCTGTGATTAAACGTAGCGTAATTTTGGTCACTGAAAATAGAATGTTTGTGTATACAAGTTATGTACTAGTTAATTTTACGAAGGACTGACAGACACTTCATGTAAAAGCCTTCTGTTATATCCTTCATTTGTTCATTCATTTGTTGTATATCCTTAATTTTTATATGAAGTGTTTGTCAGTCATCATCATCAAGATAATAGGCGAATCCTGGGCTCATTCCCAGGAATATAGAATATAACCAAGACTAACCCTTAAGTGAAAGTGATCATTAACCTTGATTATACTGATACTGAATTTTGAACATTGACTATCACATCATGAGGTAGATTTATGAAAACGATAGAGTAAAACGAAAGATAAAAGATAGTGCCTATAGTCCTTAAAACTTTGTGACAGTTCAAAAGAGTTCCTCATCCACATTCCGCCGACTCTGGTACTTGACTTTGCATAATAATGCAAACTATATTCAACGCGACACAGATTTATCGTGAACGGGGCGTTAGGGGACGAATAAATATCTAACAACTGACAAAGATTGTGAAACTTGAAGATACGTTACCCAAAAAAAGAATTAAGATATCGCTTCAATGTAGTAGTATGTATAATTGTGATAAATTTGTTTTCGTAATTTTTTTTCCTATCGTCCAACTATAAATGTTATTGTTTTTAATGATAAAAGAGACGAATGACAACTGGTAGGTGTTAATTTTTCATTTAAAAATAATGACCATTAACAACATTTTACTTTAATTTTAAATTGATAGTGGTAGTGGATAGTGTCATTTAAAATTCTTTATGTACTCATTCTACTTTTTATTGTTAATTCAGATTTTATCACTGAGTTTTCCACTAGCTTATTATCTTTCAGCTACAGTCATCAACATTTGCATGCAGGCTCGTCGGTTTGTGTACTCTTTGTTTGTATTTACAAACTTAAGTGAACAAACTTCTTGTGTAATTATTATTACACAAGAAAGAATACTTGGTACTTATTAAAGTCATGGTACGACATCAGTGACGAATCTAAAAAATAAATGTCATGGTAAACAACCGGCTGGTTCGCCTTCATCGACCTTAAACGAACCACGAAAATATTTATCGACGAAATTAATTTAGTGGAACAGAAAAGACCCTTATCCCCGCGCAGTAAACCTTATTATTACATCTGTTGCTATAATAAACGAAATTCATGTTTATTATTCATCAGTTTTATCTCAAGGAAATCATAAAATTTCATAAAGCGTAATATCCCGCGGTTTTCCTAATAAATGAGCTTTTATAAAAACAAACAAATGCTACTGTCGGGACACGAGCAAATTGAGGGCGAAGCAATTTGTATCTCTTGTCATACTTTTTAATTTTATCCCAAGAAATACAAATTAGTCTTGCTTGAACACTTTGCATATTTTTGAATTCAATTTTTTCACCGCCGTACTTCTTAAATCCATGTTAATAACGACAACGTTATCTAGAAATGTTATATTCGCATCCAGATATTTCGCATGCGAAATGCGTGTTCTATAACAATTAAAAACAAATTATTTCCACAAACTGCCACTTCACAGACTTGGTTTTGTTAAATGACATAATTTTTATTTGCAAGCAGATTTAAGAGGCTTGACATCCCACATAAATCTCAATAAACACCGTTGCCCTTAAAACTTAATTAAAGAGCATTACGTCTACGCCTTTTAGCGATTCTACTGGTGACGTTAATTCAAACCCATTTTCAGAGACCGGTCTGAAATTTTGAAAAAGTAAACAGTGCATTAGAGGTTGAAAGGCGGGTAATTCATCTCACGTAATGGTCGACTGACGTTCTTCTAATGGACGGGAACAAAAGAGCCATGCTTGTACGTAATTATTAATGCATTTAATGCCGGACTTGTCGACAAAGTGCAGGCTTGTGCTGATGAATAAAATGCCAATAACACTTCACCGTCGACGGAGAAACATAATGTTAAAATTTCAGAAGCTTTTGAATTTGGGCTACAATACTTTCTAATATGATTACTAGTGGTCACATTTGTTTTTAATTTGTGTGGAATTAATGTTCCTAAATTGGGTATTATTTACAAATGTAAGTAAGTCTGCTATTGGAATCTCGTCGTGGTAGAAAGCTGAAGTTGCAATTAAAATTTCCTTGGAATATGTGTGTGTATTGTAACAACATGTCATAAATTTTAATAGAAACCTTAAATTTACTATCAACCACATAAGGTACATAAATTTCGTATACTTAATTTTAAAAAAATAAACTATATACGTAAAACGAATCCAAAACATCCAGCTGAACGAGGCCTATCAGTCTTTTTCCAAAATGTCGGCTCTGTTTTCCCCAGAAGGGACAACATAACTAATTTACCATTTCAAACTTATTAGAACTCAGCTCTTTTTGGTTATTTTTTATTAGTTAGTTTAAATAAAACTACATCACTTTTAGTCTAAGAATCTTAAATGACCAAGCTGTCGAATTCATGTGCAATTCATTCAATTGTTGTACGTATGGCAGTACAATAAGAGCATCATAAACCATTAGCTAAGTACAGATTAAACATCAATCTGACAATTTAGAGTACTATCGATATAATGTTAATATCCGTTAATTGATGCTTCGCAATCAGGAACTGCAGTTAGGTAAATTCTAGTCAATAATAGGATAATGGTCGTCTAATTTTGCTAGTAAGATTTCAACAAATAATTTTGTATGCAGGTTCTATTTTTTAACAAATAAACAGAAGACACACACACATAATTAATTTGAACACAGTAAACATATAACAATGTTTCTTAAATTCAAATAATTAATAAAGAAGTTCTATCATTTCTGTATCATATTTTTTACAGATGGCTATTGTGAGTAGATAAAATATATGGAGATATTTCCATAACATTTTGATTTTTAATTAAAAAAGTTACTGTGATTTGCAAGTACTTCTTTTGTACTTTTTCTGTTGAGATAATCAATATTTTTTTATAATAATAACTAATTTAACTCTTCAGAGAAATTCAAAAAATATTGTTAATACAGTTCTTATTTCTACTGTTATATAATCGAAGAACTAATACACTAATCAAAAGGCGATCTGTATTCGGTCCGCGTACAAGACCAACGCTGATGCAGCTCAAACGAATTAAAATATGCAACGGGCGATTTGCACTGTGTAACGGATTTCAAATATTTTGCGGAACATTTCTTTACCTCGAACGTTACCTAACCGCAAGTTTGCTTGCATATGTATCAATATGTTTTAGTCGATTAAATAACATTTTTTTTTTAATTCTGTACTTATTTGTTTATAAAATAGATAAAATACTTGATTACACTATTGCAAACTTAGTTACTTACACACATTCGAACATACTCGTAACACGTCTTTTTTTAAAGTTTCAAAGTACTGAGATTCAGGGATATTGACAAGTTACTTTCTACCATTAGGTAGGCTAGTCACTTTAAAATACTTAAAACTACTAATTATAAGGTAAGGTATAGGCTTACAAACTTGGGATTCTTTTTTAGGCGACGGGCTGGCAACCTGTCACTATTTTAATCTCAATTCTATCATTAAGCCAAATAGCTGAACGTGGCCTTTCAGTCTTTTCGAGACTGTTGGCTCTGTCTACCCCGTAAGGGATATAGACGTGATGATATGTATGTATGTATGTACTAATTATAACTAATAAAACTACGATTTTTTCATTAATCTTATGGAGTAATCTTACTCTTGGCCTTTTTTTACACCAAAATAACCCAAAGCCAGGTAAATTATATTGAGCAACTGCTGTTTGGCCTCTATAAACTTGTTAGGGAAACTCAACTCATGTCATAGTTCGTTCGGGGTTTTTTAACCGAGCATATTTTCATTCAACCGTATTTTTATAAACAATATTTTTCCCTTTTAAATAACTAGCAAGTTGCACAAAGCTATCTAATGAGAACGGGCAGCTACTAATCATCATGTGCTACGACGTAGCCTCCATTCTTACGCCGCCGTCTACGCCGTAGCATTAACCTGTAGCACCAGAGGGATACATCTACGAGGCTAAATGTTATAAAAATTATTGATAGTCTCGAAAAGACTAAAAAGCCACGTTAAGCTGCATGGTTTAAAGATAGAATTAAATAGATAATACAATAAGAGTATTCACTTAAATACATATTGGTACTAGTTTTTTCCCGCGCCTTCGCTAGCGCACATTGTTGTTTATCGCAAATCTTCAAGTACAGTAAAGTTTGATCGTTATTTAACTCTAAAAGTTAAGCCTTTCAGTCTTTTCAAGACTGTTGGCTCAGTCTACCTCGCAAAGGATATAGACGTGATTATGTATGTATTAAAAGTATAGACAGAAAAAACCATCATCATTATAAATGTACATAATTAGCGATTCTATTGATTTATCATATATAGGTATGCATATAACATATATGTATGTGTTGCAGAGCTATTATATTCTATTGTGGCGAGACCCCATTGTTTAAGCTTAAATACGGGATTCCAATTTTATGACCCTCTTTCACTGTCCCTTTTAAAGCGGCGTGATGAATGGGAACGTGGGGGCATTACGTAAAGATGTTTGACTTTAACCTTTAAAGTTTAACTTAACCTACCTAAATGAAACCCTTGGATTCAGTTCTCTTATACTCGTACACATATCACATCGTTATCCTTAGGAATAGAAGGAGCTAATAGTCGAATAGTTCAACGGCTCAAAGATTACGTTTAGCTGAGAGTTCAATTCTCAGTTAGGACATTTATATTTTTTATTACAGTTAGGTTTTCAATGTATGTAATTAAATTATATCTCGATTTGCGAGAATCAATATGACTCAAAATAATAGGAAGATTCGTAAGCGCAAGAAATTATTTTAAAGTGGTGTCACCATAGCAAACATTCAAAAATATTTGGCAGTTAGCAAAGGCCTATTGCCTGTTTAATCGCAACTCAATTAAATATTAATCCATTAAGTTCTCCATTACTCTCCTCAAGTGTACTCTACCTGTGATACACAGGTAAAAATATATTTTATTCTTAAGTATCTGAAACTACACAACATAGTAATGGCACATTACTCTGGTCGAAGTCGTTCAATAAAGTATCATCTAGGTATTGCAGGCGTTCTGAATTGAACGTCTCATGTCGATCCCATTCATTGTTCTGTGTTCGATTACACTGACCAATTCATAGACGTAATAAGCAATAGATCAGCCATTTAAGTTACACTTACTATGCTTTGTCCATTCGATTTTTTTTGACAGCTGCCACTGCAGCGACGTTGAATGTTAAAAGTTGAAAATATTCAAATTTTACAATCACATTTATCTACCAAAATTGTATTTAGTCAAATGGTTTTAAATTTCATAAAATGTTTTAGATTTTTTGATTATCAACGAAAATAATTTGAGATCCGTAATCAGATAATGAAGAATGGAATGTAACTCGTTGATAGTGCTTTACAGAGTTATTATCACGTTACTGTAAATAATTGAATCGTTTAAATCGCTTAAAGACTCAATGTTAAATGTAAAGTGTTACCTATATCGACTTATGCAACCAATATTGATTGTCGTAAGAAATCACATCGGTACTTTAATAGTACGACACTAAATAAGCTGTCAAAATAATATTACAGGTTAAAAATAATAAATGTCAAAATAAAAATTATAATATTACGACTTCCTCAAATCCTTATATAACATCCTTTAAATTGTCTTATAATATCGTGCTGCCTATACGAGCGAAATCCTAATTCAAGTCTTCGTAATTTGAGAAAATCGCGAACATAGGTACTAACACAGCGCGCGAAGAATACCGAACCTTTTGTGAAGAAGGCTAAACATTATATATTTCCTTTATTAATTTAACAATTCAAACGCGACGAATATAGAAATTATGTATAAATAGTAGTAGTACGAGTATCTATCAAAAAACATCTGGTTTCTTAATAAGGTGTTTTTGAAAGGTACTCATTTTTGTCGTGTTAACTTTTAGTCTATACTTATATTAAGTCAGCGCCCGGTGCACAGTTTCGCATCATTAACACATGACAAATGTGTCCGATCTATTCATGATTTGTGTGGCCACTAATGGCTGGGAGAACGCGATACTGACTACGGTATAGCTGTCATCTTATAATTTTGATACACTGTGCTTTGAACTTTATTAATTATGATTAATAGACTATAAGTTAACTCAGACCCACCTGCAAACTAATTCTCCATAAAGTTTATTCATATTTTAAAGAAAAAATAATGTTCACTGTTATTTTTTTTAATCTATTAATCATATAGTCGCCTTATGCAATAGTATACAGTATTTATAAATACGAATTAGCTCTGTACTGTAATAAGATTCTATAATGACTATATTGTACTTTTACCGAAAGCTTTATTTATTTTCAAAAATTGTAACTCTGTGGACGCACGTATCTCCACTTGCAACTTGTTTGTAAATACGTTTATTATTCTACATTAAAAGTATCACTAGATCAGTTTACTGAGGTTATATTGGAAATTTAAATTTAAAAATAATAAAAAAATAATCTGAATGTGCTTACATATAAGATTCAATTTGTCATGATTCGATACGATCTACTGGTGTGATTAAAAAATAATGTTCTTATTAAAACAGAAAATATTAACATTCAGTTCAATATTCAAGTAATGAAGAACATTTTTTTATATAAAAACATTATGCAATCATTCCCAACGACGAAAAATTCAAAAATCGCAAGTGGGTTCAAGCGTTCTTAATTCAGTCGGGTTGCCGAGATAAAAGCGGACCATTATTTATCATTCCGCATGCACGTGGGAAAATAATCCCGCGAATACAGCAAAAATTAATTGCCTAAACTAAAAATGTAGGAGTTTGGCTTAAAATGTGTATTAAATTGTAACAAGATCATACCATCAATTGAAATTATATTAATTTATTTTCGAAACACAATACAATTTATTACCTAATAATTATTTTAAAATATATCTATGCATTAAAATTAAATAAAAGCAATTTTTGAGTAATTTTGAAGTTAAGATTTTTTTAATAATCGTGAAACGAATGAATTGCATACCGGATTGGTTATGTAAAGTCTACCAACATCTTTTCACTTGCAAAAAAATATGTGAAAATTAAAACATAAGGTATGTTTTACTTTAATTAATTTTTTCAACGGTTTCCGTGGCTGGATAAGCTTCTTAATATATTACTTTGCCCTGACCTTCTTCTTTTTCGCTACGGCATCCATCATTATTACGACAATATGCAAAATATACCCCACAGTCCGAACGGTGATAATGTTTTTCATCCTGATTGTTATTAGGTACCATCAATCCCCATACCATAGACGTAGAAAAAAAGATGGACGGAGTTTTACTATACGGCAAAACGAAGCACCCATAGTATATTGCTCACACTCTCACCAACAGTGTGTGACAGTCGGCCGTAGTTTAAAAAGTAAATTTGTGTGTTTGTCGATTCTTCATAATTGTAGATATTATAGTAATTATGTACTTATAATAATTCATAATCTTGGATATTTATATATATAAGTATTAAGTATAAAATTTAGTAAGTCAGTATCTCGTAACGCAAGTTTCGGACTTACTAGGAGGAACTCAATCTGTGTAATTTGTCCCGTTTAGTATTATTTATTATAATTAGGAAAAGGATAAAAAGGATATAGTATCTTTCATCCCGTAAATGTACCGTTCCTTTGGAATTTGTCATATACGACTCTTTACGGGAGAGAAGCAGCGGGCAAAAGTAGTACCTTCAAAGATTTATTCGAGTCATTAAAATAAATGAGTTGGCTTGCAATAATGCTGGCGTCTGACCGTAGAACACTAACATCTAACATCTAACCTGATATCAATTTAACTGCAGACGGACCGCATTGTTAGCTGGAACTTTGAGCAATCACTCTTTTAACTTTTATTTTCTTATGTTCGAGATATTTCTTCGCATCTTACCCATTTTTCTCGTAATTTTTGATAATAACTTCTATAAAGTATAGAACGCCCTAGCTCCATCTACGCAAACCTAAAATACTGTTTATTTCATTTTCCACAGAAATATCGAAATCCTCTCTGCACTGCAATGCATTATAGATCCACATCTATATCCTAGACCCTTCTAGGGTGTATAATCTACATGCCAAATTCAGGCTGTACGTTGATATGTCAGTTAATCAGTGGTCTTTCTTTTTTGTATCTAGATTTATTTGAATGTTCTAATTTGAAGCTAAAATATTGAACACTTAGCCATACACTTAGCCATCTAGGTAAGAAAGTCTTGTATTTATTCACTTTGTATAATATATCCTACCCTATAAAAGATAAAGATATGATTACATGTAAAAACGCTATAGGTATTTATGATCTCTCTGTGTGTGTGATTGTGGTGTAAAGTCCACATTATTAATTTTTATCCCGCATCTGAATCTAAACCCTGCTGAGCGACGGTCAATTTTAATAATCCCAGCTGTACTCTTATTTGTCGGCGGCGGGAATAATCTTTAACTCCATTTATATAATTTTGAATTTTCAGAGTGTTTTCGAAGAAACACAATAGCCATTCAGCGAAGTGGCTATTCTAAAAATACCGGTGGTTTGAAATTAGCTAATCTTGACGTCAATTTCAACAATTCATCTTGAATGGGGTGGAGTGCGCGGTTTCAAAAGTCATTTTTCAACGGTATGACGTAATCGCTTCTCCGTTGGCTTTTTATTTGAAAAGTAGGGAAAATTTCATATTCAACGTTTTATGAACTCAGATAGTTCGCTCTCGCATAGTGTAATTTTGAAACCCGAATATTTTAATAGTAGATTCCACGAAAATTCCCGACTCGGGTATTAGCAAAGTTTGGTAATTGTATTATATAGTTTAAATTGCCTCCAACCATCCATCAATTTCCTATGGGTGGTTACACAAATTAATTTGTAACATACCTTATGAATATTTTTCTTTTTCATTAAACGTTAACAGTTCTTAGTACTCGTATAAATCCGATTTCCATTAATTTGGCACTAATATCAACATCATCATACGATTTATTATAACCTAGGTATCCCTACCTTATAACGGTTATGGTAGTAATAATTAGGTTTAAAGACAATAAATGATAGTACTCGTGAACTATGGCAAACCACGCTATTAAGCACATAGTAAGTATTGTACTAAAATTACGTAAGTTGGGACTGCCCATTGCCCAAACGCTGTGAAGAGTCATAAACTGCAGATATTGTGCATCTGTTGTGGAGTGACAGCGAGACTCCGCTCCGGACTAATATTTGTTTCCTACTACGATGTATGAATATTCAGACATGGCAACACCATTGCCCAGAAATAAACAATTACGTTATAATTCTTATTGGTAGGACCTTCTTTATTGGTTTTTATATAAACAATGTAAAAAAACAAAGTTTTCATGAACAATGTTATTGATATAACGTTGAATGACGAGTAACATAGCCTTTGACTACAATGTTGTACTTATCATTTATGATGTTATTTTCCTCTTAACCGTAAAAATGATGGGCCGCGTCTGTCAGTAACCAAAGAGTTAATGTATATAATTTAACTTAAATCATTGTACATTTTACCGCAGATTACCGTTTACGAGGTGTATCAGAAAACAAAATTACTAATTATCCAATTGTTTAATTACGAGTAAACGTTACAAAATCGATTGTGGTGAAATGAGCGTATGTGTTTAAGGAAATTTATTTACAAGCTCACATTTAACTAAACGAATAATATTATTATAATGCTGCATATTGAGGTAATTATGCTTTTCTGTTTCTAATAATTTATTCATTTATATTTTATTGCTTCGCTTTCTGTTGTACAATAATATACCTACAATGACCTATATATGTATATTTATATCACTTTTCAGGATTCCGCACCTAAAAGGTTGAAAACGGGAACTTAGTCTCTGCTACAATTAAGAAATTATAAAGCTTTTTAGGTCGATTTTAATAAACAGGTTTTCTTCGTCTTATTTTAGTATTATAATCTAAATAAACAGGTAATTCGTGATGATGGTGCGGAGCCCTTCGTGCGCGAGTCCGACCCACACTTGACCGATTTTTTTATAATATTTTTTCGGTTCGCATGTATCTAAATTTACAAGTATATCTAAGTAACATTAAGCAAAACTACAAAGCATTGAAATTCAAACCTAAACAGACCGGTAATTCTGTGCACTGTGCAACGTCTGAACAGAACAGAACATATGGCAGTGACGTGATGACGTCTTGTTTCTCGTAACTTACACATGGCGAGTTTGTCGAGTGGTCCACATAGATTTATCACTGATGTGAAGTCACGAGATCTCAAATTCACTACAAATGTTGGTTACTTTGACATATATAATTATTAATCTTGACCATAGTAGGAACCGCAGACTTGAAATGTCACTCCTTTTGGGTAGACATGAAATTTTACTCGTGTTATAGTTTTAGCAAAGTTTTTATGGTTGCCGATTACTCTTATACATACATATCATCTTTTTACTATACAAGACTTAATAGTTTCTAAAACACTTAGGATACCTAGAAAGAAGGTGACGTTCGTATGATGAAATTGAGATGCAGATAATAAAGATATATAGTGTCATAAAATAGAATTATAACAGTAATTTTTAACTTTGTTTTCTATGAATTTGTGAACTTTTTAATAAAAACAATCGCCTAAAAGATTTCCTTCACAACTTCTAAGGTCAAAGATCTAATCAGAACAGCGAAAGGGTCACTTAACCAAAAACTTCTTCATAATGTCTTATCTAATTTAGTTAACAAAAGGATTAATTAAATTTCAAACTCTGTTCATTAAGTAGATCATACGGGTCTGAATAATCGAAGATGTTGAATTTTAAGGTGAATCAGGAACTAAGACTTTATTGTTATAACTTTGATTAATTAATTATATTTAATCAAATTAAGCGTTAATTTAAATGGTGATAATGGTTTAATAATAAAATCGGTAAAGGGTTCAGAGTTTCTACTGGGTTGTAGATAGGTGTATAACCGAATGACGAATTAAGATATTATTTTATATGTTTTGATATACATTTGTTATAAAACATAGTATTCCATAACGCAGGTCTCGAACCTAATTTGGTGCCAGATCATTCCATCTATCAATATGAACCGAACCATACATGAAAATCGTGCAAAACGAACCATAAATTTTGAAAGGGATTTTACTGAATTCTGAAAGAAAAAATCTTATTACCGTTTCCTGATAATAATAAACTGTATGCCAAATTGCAAATGTAGACCTAGACCCAATTGTGTGGCTGTGCGTTGATGTCTCAGACAGTGTCCTATTTTATATATTAAGAGACCAAGAACAAGTCAATTTCACAACATAATTGCAAAATAACTCTTTACGAAAGAAACTTTAATTTCATTTGTAATTGGTCAAGTCTGCCATATTATTGAAATCCAATATCGACTTTATGAGTCTTCTTCGAGCGATTGCCTTGTATTCCCAGCATTAATTACACAATTTATTCAAAGGGTCGACTTTCTAGGGCTTCTTGAATATACCTTCAATGTTTTAAGGAAAGATCAGTTTTCACAAATAGGTTTTAGATCTGTCTGTAAACTTGGTTAGAAAATTGAGAAGTGAGTGTATAAATAGGAACTTGATGTCTATACTACAACAAGCCTATTTGAGATCTGACATTAGTTGCTTTTTTTTTCGTTAGTATGGAAACAAGCATAGGGTCCTGCTGCGGAACTCGCAACTTGCATTTACAGGGTATCTTGTTCTGTGTCCTGTTTTGTGTCCAGGGGGAATATTTCACGCCCTTCAAAGATGTGTTCCTTTTATAAATTTTTTCCTCCAATTTAACCAGAATTCAAGCTTTAGGATTTAAATATCTTGAAATTGAATCAAATCCGTCCGCATTAAATCCAAAGCTCATTGAATCTTGCAAATGTCCTAAAGAGGTTCTTTTCACAAGCCGGGCTTTTTAATCACCGTAAAACGAGGCGTCAGTTTTACTAAGAACTTAAAATAATTTCGCCCGAGGCAGTAGGAATTTCCTCACTTAATCTGTGTAAGTATATTATAAAACTCAATGTAACTTTGATCGGGAACTGCCCATTTAATTAGAATCCGATGGCGATTCAATATTGACTTTGAGTTTGAGAAGAGATCACTAAAAGTTGTGTTTGACTTGCTCAATGTTTCGTAATTTCAATTTCGAAGGCTCTGGGTTGTGATCATTATTTAATCTGCGCCTCATCGTGGCTTAGTGGTTTGTAAATTGAAATACAGATTTTGAGCATTTCATTGCCCTCGTTGGTGGTTTGATGTATGGAAGGCGGTTTCATTTGGAAGTAGATAATGTTTGCAGGTAAACAATATTCATACTAGGAATTGAAAGAAAAATCGCATTTGTAATTTTATGAAATTTTTTTGCTTTAAAAAATAGTTATTATGGAAATGACTTAGGATTCTATACCTAGATATTATACTAATGAAGTTCAGATGCAGGGTTGTTTCCGGGCAGTGCTGTGTGGTTCCCGGCACCAATACAAAAAAAAATTAGACTAATCCATCTCTTTCCGAATGGATGTCGTAAAAGGCGACTAAGGGATAGGCTTACAAACTTGGGATTCTTTTTTAGGCGATGGGTTAGCAACCTGTCACTATTTGAATCTCAATTCTATCATTAAGCCAAATAGCTGAACGTGGCCATTCAGTCTTTTCAAGACTGTTGGCTCTGTCTACCCCGCAAGGGATATAAACGTAACCATATGTATGTATGTATGTAAGTTCAGATTGTGACGTTGTTGTCAAGTTATTTTTTGAAAAACCATATAAAAAATAACAAAAATAACCATCCGAATTTTTTTGTGTAAAATTATGGTTCAACAAATATTCTCAATTGTTTGATAAAGCGTGGAGTTTATCCTATTTACTTGGTTCAGGACTAAGGGCGCAATCACACCAACCGTAATTAGTAAAGCGCATTGTTCACTTTCGCGAATCTCAGCATAGCGCAAGACATCCGAGCCTGACAGGGTAATGAGCTCACGTGACCCGTCAGAGGCAGCCGTCGACCCAACAATTTCCGGGGACTGACGAACGCGCTTCCAATTTCAAACCTCGCTTAGCAGCTCTTTTCATCTTGCTTTTTCTGATTCATTTATACATGTTCTCAAATAGCTCTGTACCTGAAACAAATATGTGTAAAAGAGATTTAGTATTATGTTTGTGAGCAAGGTAATGATTTGAACTCCTGTGTGACACTTGCTCCAAATAATTCACTGTTGACTGGTTTTGTTGTTGCAGCTTATTTATATTTTAAAAGTTTGTACAACAGTAACTATTCTGTTCATATAGCAAACCTAATTTGTTTCAATTCTATACGCCTATGAACAATTAGTGTTTAAGTTTTACTTACCCAGTATAGGTTAATACTCAAAACGAAAGCAATCTTATAATACTACCTAATTACAAATCCAAAACCTACAAAATTTTTTAGAAATTTGACGATAATGATATATCGTCAAATTATGAAAATATAACGATATTGATACCTATACTTTTACGTTCCATTCGTATTCTAAATACACAACTTACTTATGCTATGCTAGAACTCTAAAAATAGGAAATATTATTTTGATTTATCCATAAAGACTATAAAAATACCTATTACGCCTTTTCTATTGAACAATGGACGGCAGATATTTCGAAAGGTCAAAGAACTAGGATCTGAACAATGAGATCTTATGACAGGGTAATTGATATCGACTAGAATTCTTTTGTTCCGTCTTAAAAATTAAATTCCAACAGAAGAATAATTATATGATGCAAGTTATTATAAACATGCATATTTCCGTGACTTAAACTGTAATCAAATTTGACTAAGGCTCTCCAGCAAAGGTTTCGGAGGACAGACGGGAGTCGTTTCATGTTAAAATCTGACTTGCCCAATCCAGGGTCGGGGTTATTGCTGTACATCGGGTCAGAGAGGTGAGAATGCTATGGGGACTGAAACCAAGAAAAAATTTCCGAAAATACAATACCTATTTACAAGATTTCGACTACTTAGCACACTTGTTGTACACATAGAAATTATTTTGTTAGTGAAACTTAACATGGTAAAAATTAACTCTTAATTGATCACCTTATCCTTCAGTCTTACGTTAGTTTAGGAACAAAATTACATTTAGTTGCAGGCAATATTTAATTGCATGTAAAGATATTTGTCTTTATCTCCCAAACACCTTAAGAACCTTCATAAATACTGGATTATAACTATTCAGATTGCAACTTTCCAATTGTGTTATCTCTTTAATTGCTCAAACGTCGTCATTCATCCACACTGATCGGTTTACTTGCAAACTTTGACCATTTTGCCCGTAGAGAATTTCATTTTAGATCTGATATGAAGTTGGCAACAGGCAAGCCGGTTGCAATTGCGAAACTATTCAATAAACTCGGCCGGGAGTAGATTTCACCTTGCTTGTTGTCTCCTGAAATGTTACTTCAAAGATTTACGCCACATTTATAAAGCATATATTATCATGTCTTCTCTCTTTTTTATCACTTAGATTAAATTTAAACTAAGATAGAAAAGGAAGATAACAAGTAAATAATCCCGGTGGTTACCAAGTGGTAGGTGGCTGGTTCGTGCTCACGCATGTCATTTCAGATACATCTGAATAATTTTAAACGTGGTAATAAGTCGTTACTGTTTGGTTTCTTGCCTCGTCAGGGTTCATCTAGGTACTTAATTATTCCCTTGAATGCACATCAGAATTTAACGACAAAAATACTTGAATAACATTTTATGTACAAATAAAAACATACGTTACTGCAAGCTTTTGCTTACACATCACTTAGCTAAATCCGTTCTTTGCTAGTTAAAAGCTGCAATCTCCTATTTTACTGCAACCACAGACGGCCGTAAATCAGACTTTTGTTAACGGCTAGTAGTAGACCACTATTCAAATGAAAAATTGCGTTTTGTTTCAATATAATATTTATGTAAACTGCGTATGCTGTTGTTTGCGGGACAGTATAGAACCCATTATATCTAGATCTAACCTAGACTCTAGTATTTCGTAGACAAAAACGAAAAGCTAAAAATTTACCAGAGTGGGTTGTTTTTGTGTCAGCCAACATCTTAAGAAGTCTATACTTACTCTCCTGAAAAAGTGGTAGTGGTCTTGGATCACATGTGAATTATTTGCGGCTTTTGCAATATTTTTCCACTTCTCTCTGTTCATGGCACTGCGCATACAATGTATAATGGGACAACTCATAAAAAACATGATGAACATGTGGAGTTCACATACAAGTACCACAGAGATTACTACGCGTCGCGACGCCGCGCTTTGTGCTGCGTGCCCCCCACCACCGCGCGAGTTACACTGTGACGCGTATTAGGTGTGAAATTAATTAATATTGTATAAATTCATGTAAATTTTGTAAAATAAATCATTCTCATTACACATCTTTCTACTGGTATTTCATTTTGAGTAGTCCAAGCACACAACAATTGGTGACCCCGATTCAAAAAAAAAAAGAAAAATATTCAAGAAAATGGAAAGAAAGGAAGAATATACTGACGCGTCCGCCTCTCCGGAAGCAGTTGCAAGGGAAGTCTCCACCATTTCTCTTCAGTCAAGAATACCATCATTTTGGCGAGCACAACCGAAACTGTGGTTTGCACAATTTGAGGCCGTGGTATCATCATACAAGACCAGCGAAGATCAGAAATATAATCTCGTTATCGCCGTATTAGAAAGAACAGACATCGAGCAAGTGAGCGATATCATCTGCAATCCCCCATCTGCTGGAAAATATCAGGCTCTGAAGAAGAGATTGTTGTCGGTGTACGAGGAATCAGAGTCCAAACAATTTCAAAAGCTGTTAGGAGGATTAGAACTGGGAGAACAGAAGCCTTCACAACTTCTTCGTGTTATGCGAGATTTATCCGGAACAAAAGTCGCTGATGATGCCCTGAAAGTTCTGTGGATGGGACATTTACCGTCACAAGTACGAGCCGTGCTGTCTGTCAGCACAGAATCCTCGCTCGACACCATGGCCACGATGGCAGACAAAATGATGGAGCACACAGAACAAACCGTAGCAGAAATTCGACAGGATGCAACCCCTGGAAGCAGCAGCGGAGCACAAAACAATTTGCAATTTCAAGTATTAAGCAAACAAATAGAAAAGCTTACACTCGAGATTGCCGCTCTCAAGGAAGATCGATCCAGATTTCGTGGTCGTCAGCCCTTTAGAAACCCCCGTCGAAACAAATCGTCAACAAGATCGAAGTCGAGAAATGGAAGAAAACCAGGTGACCCAGAATGGGAGTGCTCCTACCACTATCGTTTCGGTGATAGGGCCAGAAAATGCCAGTCACCCTGCGCTCGACGACGGTCGGAAAACTAGAAGCAACATCGACGGTGGCGGGCGTTGGTGTTATTAAAGGGAGTAACCGCCTCTGCATCAGGGAGCTGAACACAAAGGAGCGTTTTCTCGTTGACACCGGCGCAGACATATCTGTATTAGCAGCAAGAAACAGAAAACAAACTCCGAGCAACACCTACAAACTGTACGCAGCGAACAATACGCCGATACGAACCTACGGAGAGAAAACTATAGATCTCAACATAGGACTTCGTCGCACATACAGATGGACTTTCATCGTTGCCGACGTACAGACATCTATACTGGGGGCAGATTTTTTACGAAATCACAAGTTACTCGTCGATCTACATCAAAAGAAACTCATAGACAGCGTCACCGATTTGAAGATAGAAGTCATAGAAACAACAAGTGATCAGCCGTCAGTATACATCATAGACAAAAATCACATATATCAAGATATCTTAAAAAAATATCCCGATGTACTACGCCCGATGTCATTGAGAGAACCAACAAAACATAGCGTTACACATCACATCGAAACCACCGGCCCCCCACTCTTCGCCCGGCCTCGACCCCTACCACCCGACAAGTACAAAGCAGCCAAGATGGAGTTCGAGAAAATGATGGAGATGGGTATTTGCCAACCGTCCAAAAGTCCATGGGCAAGTCCATTGCACGTCGTCACTAAGAAAAATGGCTCACTTCGTGTTTGTGGAGACTACAGAAGACTTAACGCCGTGACTGTACCCGACCGTTATCCCATACCAAGAATTCAAGACTTCACATACAGATTGCACAATAAGAAAATATTTACGAAATTGGACTTGAAAATGGCATACTATTGGATCCCAATCAAAGATGAAGATAAAGCAAAGACAGCCATAATTACACCGTTTGGACTCTTCGAATTTAATTGCATGACGTTTGGTCTACGAAACTCAAGCCAAACATTCCAAAGATTCATGCACGAGGTACTGCGAGGCTTGGATGACATCGTATATTCATTCATCGACGATTTATTAATATTTTCAAATACTCCGGATGACCACAAAAAGCACATAGAACAAGTCCTGGAACGCCTAAGTAAATATGGAGTATCGTTAAATATCGAGAAATGTGAATTCGGAAGAAACAAAATTGAATTCCTCGGTTATCAAGTCTCAGTGGAGGGGATAACACCGACCGATGAACGCACGCGCGCCATCTCTAACTATCCGAAGCCAAACACTGTGCAAGATCTCAGAAGATTTCTCGGCATGGTCAACTTCTATCGTGACTGCCTACCTCATCAAGCTGAACATCAATATGAACTGAACAAGTACTTGCATAACGCCAAGAAAAACGATAAGACGCCGATAATATGGACAATTGAAGCAGAAACAGCTTTCGATACATGCCGACAAAGCATTCTCGAAGCCACCACATTATCGCATCCAATGCCCGGTGCACCGTTATCATTGATGACCGACGCATCTGACTGCAGTTTGGGCGCAGTGCTACAACAGAAAGAAAAAGATGCATGGAAACCACTCGCATTTTTCTCAAAGGCTATGAGCGAAACGCAACGGCGATACAGCGTGTACGATCGCGAATTACTAGCTATGTACACCGCTGTCAAACACCTACGTCGACTTATAGAGGGGAGTGAAATAACTATTTACACCGATCACAAGCCGCTAGTAAACGCCTTAACAAGACCGCCGAGCAGCAGTGACACACCGAGAAGAGAGAGACAACTCCATTATATTAGCCAGTTTTGTACAAAAATCAAATTCATACATGGAGAGAGAAACCAAGCTGCAGATGCCATGTCACGTATAGAAGAAATAGAATTGCTCACATGGATAGATTACGAAAAATTATCACAAGAACAGAGAAAAGATGTCACCCTGCAAGATTTGAGAAAACATCCAAAGTTAACCTTTGCCGACAAAATTTTTGCAGGCGTCACTCAACCTATCACATGCGAAACATCGACGGGAAAAAATCGACTTTATCTACCGAAAGCTTTTCGTTACGCTGCTTTCAAAGCGCAACACGAATTAAGCCATCCAGGAATACGCACATCGAGAAGAATAATGACTTCAAAATATTTTTGGCCGTCGATAAACAAGGACGTCGGAACATGGGCCAAATCCTGCATTGGGTGTCAGCGTGCGAAAATTCATAGACACGTAGTCAGTCCCTTGGGCGAGTTTTCACCGGCAAGAAGATTTGAACATATACATACAGACATCGTTGGACCTCTGCCGATCTCGCAAGGTTACCGCTATCTCGTGACGATAATCGATCGCAATACAAACTGGATGGAAGCTATACCGGTCAAAGAGATCACCGCCAATATTGTTGCTCAAGCTGTCTACGAAGGATGGATATCGAGATTTGGATGTCCCATAAGAATCACCACGGACCAAGGCCGACAGTTCGAGTCATCTTTATTCAATGCACTAATGAAGAAATGTGGTATAAGGCGCATAAGAACTACAGCTTATCATCCTCAAGCTAATGGAAAAGTGGAAAGATTCCATCGCACATTGAAGGCGGCATTGATGGCCAGAGACGCAATTTCAAAGTGGAAAGAAGATTTACCCACAGTTTTGCTTGGCTTACGCACTGCACTTCGTGATGACAACACTAGTCCTGCACTGATGACTTATGGTTCTACGCTACGAGTCCCGTTCGATTTCTTTGTACCTACGAAGTCAAAGAATGAAGACGCCGAATTCATCCGTCAGTTTACAGAGACAATGTCAACATTCACACCTGTACAGAGAAAAATCGCATCGAGCAAGAATCTCTTTGTATATAAGGAATTGTCAAATTGCAGTCATGTATTCGTTCGCAATGACACCGTAAGAAGCCCGTTAACAGCGCCATATGACGGCCCATACAAAGTGATTGAGCGACACAGCAAACATTTTAAGATTGAATTGCCTCTACGAGCATCCAACATATCCATAGATCGACTCAAACCGGCGCACATAATCAATCTAGACGACAACATAGCAGCGAACGCGCAACAGAGCCATCCCCACTCTTCGGAACCCGCACCCGCGGCAAACACAGGTCCGCGCGCGCCGTCGGTTCACACACCGAGTGCGCCAAAACCACGCATTGTCATGAACAAGCCAAGAACACAGGAGACATTAACTAATTCGAAGACATCAAGATATGGAAGAAAAATCAAACCTAGTGTACGCTTCGCTTGAAGGGGGATAATGTGGAGTTCACATACAAGTACCACAGAGATTACTACGCGTCGCGACGCCGCGCTTTGTGCTGCGTGCCCCCCACCACCGCGCGAGTTACACTGTGACGCGTATTAGGTGTGAAATTAATTAATATTGTATAAATTCATGTAAATTTTGTAAAATAAATCATTCTCATTACACATCTTTCTACTGGTATTTCATTTTGAGTAGTCCAAGCACACAACAAACATTATTATGCATATTTTTTAACTGTCAACTGCCTACTTTTATTCCTAGATGTAAAATTGTATTTCTTCTCCATAAGTGGGAATGGGTCTAAAGTCAGGACAAAGAAGAAAGTAGCACAATAAATAAACAAAACAATTGTGTTCTTAGACAACAGCAAAAACAAATGACTATTACTACGTACTTACTATTTACAAGTACAAGTAAGTTGATTTCACGGTAAAAACGAGAAATTTCCTATTGATAACGTAGTGCATTGTTATATCGTTAAAATGTAACTAAGTATTTTATTTTTTACTATAATCGAGTCATTTCACAGGCTGCATGTCAATTGATATTTATATTTTATATCAATACATATAATATATAACAGTAAATAAAATGTATGTACATTGAGTATATTTTCAAAAAATAATTTATAACGATAGTAACCGATCATGAATTTAGAAAAAAAAAGTCTGTTTGTTTGTACAACCGAATTTCCGGAAATACTGAACGGATTTGAATGAAACTTTTTTTGTTGTATAGCTCTTAGGCCTGACCAACATATAGGGTATAATTTATTTTGGAATCGGGAACACCCGATATCGAACCATAACAAATCAGCTAAACTATAGGAAATATCGATATGACGTCTTAACAAAAGTTTGGCGAATAAAAATCGACCTGATGCAGAATCCTTATAGACCAGTTAAATCATCCGAATTATGGAAAAGACGTCTTAACGATAGTTGTTCAACCTGATGAACTTTTTCTTTTGGCGAAAAAAATGGAAGCTCTGCACATTGTGATGTAGAAGCCAAAGGGACCAGCTCTATAATAGGAGTATATACCGAAATTTGAAAAATACCTTCGACAAATTAATGCCTCCTAGTATGAATATATAGTACATAAGAAGGTAAACAGCATCCAGTAGCTAGATGACTTACAGCAGACTGACACGAACATGTTTATATTTTGGCAACACGATTGACTCAGTAATGAAACATTATTTGAATAATTACAAGACAAGCACTGTCTAGATAAACAATTATGTCTGTGTGAATAAATTGCAAGTCACTACCTGACATCAACCAGTTCTAGGTAATGTACCTCTCTGCAATATTTAGATACATCAATCTGATATGAAGAAAAATACACAACACAACAATAGTCAAGAGAGCTTGCATGAAAGATCTAGCTCTTAATACCTCTTTCTACCCCTCTGGAAAAATACTGATTGTATGTATGTATGTACGAAATATACACGGAAAAAAGGGAAGTCTATTAAAAACATTCGTTTCGCTGTAATATGAGTCATTGTTGGAATTTAAAACTGCGATAAAAAGTATACTTCAAATTGATCGCACTTTGCTGCAGACAATCAATAAATAGTCAATATTTAAACGTTCCATGTTCAGTTCAAAACAAATAGATGATAGTTGCTATGTCTAAAAGTGTTAAATTTGTCTATATAAATGCATGAAAAGTTAGCGCTTTAGGATTTGATGTAAAAAGTTTATCACTTATGAGTAGTACCTAAGTATTGCTCTTTTCAGCTGCATGTTTAAGTTAGGTATTCTCTCTTTTATCAATATTAATTTCATATGTTTAATTCACCTTCAGTATCACAAAAAGATTTGGTAAAGTCAATCCACCCATTGCAAAAGTATGATCGTCTGATTTATTTTCTCATTCCATAATTTATCAATTCTTGTTATTTGACATATTATCAGTTCGAGCAGTTTCCTTACAAAAATAAGAAGATAACGTTGGTTAAGAATATAAAAAAAAAATCTTAAATATCTTCTGCGCGGTGAAGCTGTGCAGATTAAGTTTTAATTTACTTTCTGATTAACTAGATTCACTGAGCTGATATAATCGTAATAAAAATGCATGCGCATGATTCGTTCAATAAAGAGCTCTTTGAAAATTTAACAACAAACATTTGTGTATAAATAAATCCATTTATAATTAATAATTTAATAATTTAATAAACAATAATATGCGTCTAGTAAAAAAAAATGTTGATTAAGAAATATTACCAATTATTAATATTTTAGGTATGTATTTTCGCTCGGACACCCAGGGATTCTCCCAAAGGATGCGATTTCATTATTTTCGCCAAAATGCCAAATTCCAGGCAATGTATGTCCCATGTTGATATAATAAGCCAGCCAGGAGGAAGTGCCTCCTTCTGTTATATAAAATTATATTTTAATATTTGCATCAAAATACAGACAGTATTTATCTTAGTTCTTGTTAAATAAAAACATATTTACAATCGAGCGAAATTTCCAGTTTTAAGTTTTACTTAGCTTATTTATTTACTTCGTATCAGCGAGCAGATTTGTCACACATTATACTCGATCTTAAAAGATGGTAGGCAATATATTTGATTACTGGCGACCAAACCAGTCAGTGGTGAGCGGACAACCGGCAAGTCAGTACGTCAAACAAGTCAAACATGAAGCTTCTATTATTCTGTGAGTCACATTTTTTCTACCGGTCGTGATTGCATTAATAGCAATTAACTAGATTCTTATTTGAATACAATCATTACGGAATGTCATTATCATATTTATGTATGTTGACGAATTTTGGGATCCACATTTTGGTTTTGCTCACTACCTGCGTAATTAAAAAAAAATAACGTAATTTTCTATATTCTACTAATATTATAAATGCGAAAGTTTGTAAGTCAGGATGTCAGTATGGATGTTTGTTACTGTTTCACGCAAAAACTACTGAACCGATTACAATGAAATTTGGTATGTAGGTAGCTGAAGACCCAGAATAACATATAGGCTACTTTTTATCCCAGAGTACCTGCGGGATTGATTCCACGCGGACGAAGTCGCGGGCGGCCTTTAGTATATAATAATGCATTAGACGGCATTATCTTGTTTTAAGAACATAGTAATTGTAGCTACAATGGTATGGTCAACACATAAACATTATAATTATCTACATAAACAGTTTACCATAATAATATTGTGAACAGTACACGTGACTTTAAAATGAAGAATAATTTACACTTAATATTTATTATACCGTACCCTACTACTATTACCGTACTATTTTGATTAAATATTAACTTGATTAAATAACTTTTCACACAAAAAGCATACGATTTCATATCTCTTTATGTATTAGTTTTTATTATATGTAAATGTGTGGATAGTTTTAGAAATTATATCACTTTTCCTACCCATTAAATTATGGAAAATTTTCTCGATCCCAAATTTTCATCATCAGCTCTGATGACTTGATGAATATTGTTCTACCTTGGGATAAAAATATATTTTCTACCAAAATCATAGAATATGGTTTCTAATGAACTGGGTAACGCGTAACTAACATACAATCACACTGAGAGCCTTATTTTTGAAATCGGTTAAAAATACAAATTTGTGTTAGTATATCGTAAATATGACATACTTTTACTACTATAGCCTTACATTAAAACACTCAAAACCCGGTCGTCAAGTGATTGCATTTTTTTTCATCTTTGCGGGTAGACCTAATTCGATTTGTAACGAAGTTAAGTTTTGTAAGCGAAACTGTAACAAAACGAAAAATCAAGCGAAGAACCGTTGGCTGAAATAATTAAGAATAATTAACTTCAGAGACCGACTTTATCACCAATAACTGAAGAATACAGTAAAGTAAGATCAAAGCGCAACTAAATCAGACAAGTAAAATATCAATTAGCTAAATTAACTTGTCTGAATTAGTAACTAGTAGTGTACGTGCCCTTAAGACAATCTTTGAAAATCATTTTGACTAAGATTTCACACTTCCACGTAGTCGCACAGAGAGAAACTCAATCAGTTAATTACAACATTAATGAAATTAAAAACATGATATACATGAAACAAAATGTGTAAAAATAAAAAAGGTAATCTTGTTTGAATCGGAAAAAAGAACAGATTTTAAATCGAAAAAATATATTTCTTTGATGATTCTTGATTTAACTTTTATTCATCATTCAACTGTTGACATAAAACTTGCTTTACCATCCAAATAAGTCTCAATATTACCTAAATCCGCAAACTTTGTCAGTATAACCTGTAAACTTAACACTATAATATATATCTGTAAATCAAAAATAAAATAAGGAGAGTACATATCTTGTCTTGTTCACAAAATATTGCAGTAATCATAATTCAGTATGAGTAATTATTTTACTGGCCAAACTAAAATTGCGCGTACGTTTGTATGAAATAACGTGAATTATACGCGTGGAAATAAATATGTGTCAAGTGTTTTTTAAACTTTTTGTAAAAAATATAGTTTTTGTGTACTTCCTTTCTTTATTTGTACTGTTTTTTTTTTTTGTATTGGTTTCTTTAGACACATAATTTTTTTTAATTAATTTCATTTTATATAATTTTAAGAATGCGCGTCACTCCAGTCTGTCAATAAGTGGTCATAACATTTTTTTTCTATCACGCACTTACTATATATTAAATACTAGCTGTGCCCGCGACTTCGTCCGCGTAGAATAGTTATTTTGGGCATCATTGAAGCCCTCAAGGATGAATAATTTTCCCCGTTTTTTTTTCACATTTTCCATTATTTTTACTACTACAAAATTTTTTCAACTTTCAAGTTTTAATTTTGTACTCTATGTATTTGTTCCGTTTATTGTCTAGGTCAAAATCATAAAATATTATGCATTTGTGCGACATAACAGCCCTTTGTACAGAATGTGGTCAGTTCATATTACGTCACGCTATTTAGCAGACGCGCCAATGCATCGGGATTTCCACTTAGTAACACAATACAAGGCTAACAGGTTTTTAGTTGGGTATTTGTTTATACTGTCAAACTTATAACTAGTTTTGTTTATTTTGCTTTATTAATTCTATTTGATAACAAAGCGGTTGAACACGAAGTTGAAATGAAATTTAATTTCGACCTAACATGGTTAAGGTATGTATTATATTACAAATAATAATACATAGTCCAATGTATGTCTATTATAATATCTTCCAACCTATGATTATTAGGTTAATACCATATAAGGGTTCTTTATCCTAATAGCAAAACAAAAATACTCATTACTGCAACTATAGCATGAAAATTGTGTGGTTCCTGGTAGTGCCGTGTGGTTCCCGGCACCATTACAAATTAAAAAAAGAATAGGACTACTCCATCTCTTTCCCACAGATGTCGTAAAAGGCGACTAAGGGTAAACTTGAGATTCCTCTTTTAGGCGATGGGCTAGCAACCTGTCACTATTTGAATCTCAATTCTATCACTAAGCTAAACAGCTGAGCGTGGCCTATCAGTCTTTTCAAGACTGGTGGCTCTGTCTACTCCGCTAGGGATATCGACGTGATCATATGTATGTATGTATGTATAGCATGAAAATTAATTTTGATAAACAAACCCTTTGTGAGCGAGTTCGACTCGCACTTGGCAGGGTTTTCATCTTCTGTTATACTATAGAATCGTTACAAAACAGGTTTAAAATTATCGTTTCACAGTCTTATATACATATGTTGTCCACTGATGACTTGTATACTATTCACAAATAATGTTTTTGAAACATGTATTCCAATCTATAAAAACTAATAATGAGTGTCTGTGTTTGTGCAAATATTAAATACATCAAGCCTTTGAAAAGCCTAGCAACTCGGGTTCAAAACCTGTTTCATAGGAAAATAAACATGGCTTAAACAAATAATATTGAATCTCATAGCGTACGGAATACGTATATTTTATTTGAAGTCACGTTGATTATCACGTTTTATTTATCAGTACCTAAAATTAATTCTATTATTTTTACTATTTTAGATGTGTAAAGGTTTAATATTTTTAATGGTTACTTTGGTAGGATAGATTCATTATATTTTATCCAAACAAAGCTTTTCAATACATCAATATGAAGTTTTTATATTTTATTACAAACCCTTGACATCATTTAAGGATATTAAACATTAATTTTAAACTTTAACTTTAAAATTTAACTTAAACACTATCTACAAGCTGAATATTTATTTATACACCTATACGACAAAGGTCGTAAAAATTTTGTTAAGATATTTTGTAATAATTTGATAACCTCACACACACTTGATTAAACGGCATTGAACTTTAACTTTTATGATAATGATCGCGACTATTGTTACTATTGACACGATTAAATCCACTTAATGTTTTTAATTTCTTTTCAATTATTGAAGCGATAAGAATTAACCCATAAAATCTCAATTATGTTGGCTTTTTTGATTAATTTATGGTTTGCAATGATATATGTAATACCTACACGGAATATACTAACAATAAGAAAATGTAAGAAAAAGTAAAATATTTTGCATAATAGATGATTTTCCTATACAGTTTTTCATTATGTATGCAAACTGCAGACTAGGAATAATAAATAAACCTGTAGTTTCCTTCTCCTTATGTCCAATATATACAAATTAAATGTCGCTATCCCTTACGGGGTAGACAAAGCCGGCAGTTCCTTCGTTGGCCAGCCGGATGAATTTGAGATATTGACAAGTTTTTTGCCCATCGTGTGAAAACTTGTGAAAAAAATTGTTAATGTAAACAAGTTTTCAACGTTCAACGCCTTTTTGTAAAATTATAATATTTTTTCACATTTTACAGTATTTGCCGTCATGGCGGCTTCCAAAGCTGAAACTAATGAGCTATTAAAGCAAGCTAATCAACAAATTACAGCAAAATTGTTCACAGTAAGTATTATACAATTTATTTAATAACCGTTACGAGTAAGTGTCTGATAATACATTAAGTAATCTTTCTGGCTTTCGTTACTGTTATGTCCTCTCAGAAGAGAAACTAAGGGTCTACCAATGATAAAATCACTACCCAAAAAAATTTCAGTTAATCAATTTAGTGACAAAAATTTTAGGTTTAACTAAACCTAATATTTTTAGTTCTGGCAGATTGAGATCAAACACACAAAAAATACAACTTGTTAACCGCAGGACCCGCCCGCGTAAAACTAAAACTTGCGTCTACCTTTGCCTTTTTTTTTTCTTTTTTCAATATTAAATCTCATAAATATATAAATCTCCCGTGAACAATGTATTCTCCCGTCCACATTCTATTCTAAGTATAATTTAATATTGTGAAGTTGACGTTGTTGATGAAAATGCTGCAGTGCAGTTTGTTACCGCTTCTTCTGCACTGACGCCTTGGAAGCGGCAGTAAACTTAGTTTTTAAGTAATTTATTTGACGTCAACCAAGTTGTTAAACCATACGACAATTATTAAGCGATATAATAATATCCTATAATAATGAATAAAAATTTTGAATTTTGAATTTTTTGCCATGGGAATTTCCAGAAAAGTAACTTACATACTTCTGGAGGTCTTGTCTATCATATCTTTTTACTTTTGTCCAAATCGGTCCAGTAGTATTTGAGTTTATTCTTTTCATGCAAAATAAAAAATACAAATAATTTCTCTTAACAATTTTCCTTAAACGAATCTGTATTATTATCAAATTAACTATCGATTTGAAAGTATTTCTAATCTGGCCGTGAAGCGGAAAGGGGTCTGGAACATTCTGCAATACAAAATCGTAGATTACTTCGACGTTTTGCGAACTTTCACGTACAATCTGGCTGGAGACAACCTTTCAAGACCATTCTGCGACGGAGAATTCAATTTACACGCGGTCTCAAAATTCTTAGGCGTACTTATTTCAAGGAAAGGTACCTTTTTTGTTTTGAAAATCGGCTCGTTTTAACTTGGATATGGCTGGCCTGGCTGGTTATAATATTTAAACATAAGTAAAGGGGAATAATTTTGACCTATACCTAAGTGTATTCGTAAAGGCTATTATAGTATTCAGAGTAATAAACTGATTTCGATCACACAGGGCGAACTTATAAAATAATATCACTGAAAATTTGATTTAAGTCGTATGACTAGTATTAAAAAATCGTTGAATTGTTTGCATTGATATAAAAAGTTCAACGAAATGCTACATATTGTAGAAATTTTAATAACAATAAACAAGCTTTTAATAACAATTCAGCTTGTTTTTAATACTAGCACAAGAGGCAGATTAAGATGATTCCTTTCATCGAAAAATTCTTTTCCATAGTGACTGTGACGGTATTTTTGATGTGAAAGGCTAGATCGGTTTTAGTGGCACCTAGCTCCATGAGCTGACCAGAATCTCAGCGGGATTATACCCATGATTATTTCCAGGACTAAAAGTAACTTACTTCTAAAGTCATAGTCTACCACCTCAACGAATTTTATCAAAATCGACTAGGAGTCTATCCATGTATTCTTTACTTCCTAACAAAAATACATTTCATTTTTGTAATACTTATTTTTTACGGATTTGAATATATTTTTTCAGGAAGTAGTCAAACAGCATCCAAAAGAGAGTGTTGTCTTATCAGCGTTCTCAGTTCTGACTCCCCTTGCCCAGCTGAGCTTGGCGTCGGATGGTGAGTCCCACGATGAACTCCTCAAGGCTATCGGGATGCCCAATGATGACACTGTAAGTTCAACAACTTCCTAACTTGTTCTTAATTAGCTGCGAAACTTAGCTCCCGTGGCAATTTTGGGACAAGTAGTACTAATTATGTTGTTAAAGGTTTTATTCTATCCGTGTACAAAATTTTATCAAAATAAGTCTAGTACATTTTGCGTGAAAGACCAAGTATTATTTTGAATTTGTTCAATAATCAAACGAGGACTTACCGTTTATCTGTAAACCAAATTCATCAAAATAAGCCTAACAGTTAAGCCGAACTTGTAATTCATATTTATTTTCTAAATACACTTGTGTGCAATTCATTGAATCGCAATTGCAATGAATATAAGTTGTACAACAAACTTGCATTCAAGTTATTTCATAGAAGTCGAAATCGTTCACTTAAAAATTGTGTCTTCATTGAACAATGCGGATTAATGGAACTGAACTGAATTTTTAAGGACCTATATAATAAATACAAAGTCAAATATAATAGAATTCCCACGGTTAACCATGTAACCAACTAATAAACAGATAGTGGGAACTTTCTTGGTAAACAATCACAACCTTTACAAATAAACAACAACACCAAATTATTTCGAAACTACTACGTACCATACTGATTCAAACACGTTTGTGTTAACAAAGCGTGCTTTTGTCTATTGTTTGTTTATTGGGCACACGATTCGGTCAAAGCATTATTGCCGAGATATACATAATAACATACATACTCACCAAATATAGCACACCTAAGTAGTTCCCCTATTTAATCCTTATATTAGTAGAAGTCCCAAAATCATTATACTATTAACTAACATTTCCTTCTTTTTTATTTCAGACAAAAACAGTATTTTCGTCTTTGACCAAAGACGTACGAAGCGTAAAGGGTGTAGAACTGAAAGTAGCCAGTAAAGTGTACATTCCTACTAACTTCGAGTTGAATGACCAGTTTTTAGCTGTAACTAAAGATGTTTTCGATTCCGAAGTTCAGAATATAGATTTCCTGAAAAATGATGATGCTGCAAAAACTATTAACACATGGGTAATTATAAACACAAAACATGTAATATATGTATATACACGCCGCTTTTTCAGAGGTGTAGGCAGAGTTCATTTGCCATGATCTCAGAATATTTCTTTTTTGACATCGACATTTCTTCAGAATATCGCATTAAATTATTTTGCTGCGAACTTTCGTCTAGTTTTTTGTGTTAAATTAAGATACTCGTAAAACACTTCACTTTTTAAGTTAAGACCTGCTGTTAGGAAATTTTTATCGCCATCAAGTTTTTTTATTCAAAAGGTATTTTTTTATCTCTGTACATGCAAACTGCAGTTATAATTTTGTTATTTTGTAAAGATAAAAAATAATGTGTCATATACTTTAATATCTAAGGTTGAAGATCACACCAACAACCGCATCAAGGACTTAGTCGAACCTAGCTCTTTTGACAGCAACACCCGGGCTGTTCTGGTCAACGCTATATATTTCAAGGTATAAATGCTCGTTCTTATTATTTCTATTGTTACATTGACGATTGGCTGGCGTTACAACTTTTTTGGGTTCAGTACCTCAAAAGGAAAAAACAAAACCCTAATTTACTCGGTTGTCCATCTGCCTGTCAAAACTCTTAAAAATAAAAAACCTATAGGGTACCTACTTCGTCGCACTTAGCAGTTTTTTCTCACGACACAGTACAATCACTGGAGTTCTGGTTATGATGCTTAATGAACTGGTATTAATGATTTTTGTTTCATACATACATACATATAGTCGCGTCTATATCCCTTGTGAGGTGGACAGAGACAACAGTCTTGAAAAGACTGAAAGGCCACGTTCAGATTCAAATAGGGACAGATTGCTAGCCCAATGCCTACGAGAAGACTCCCAAGTTTAGCCTTTCCCTAAGTCACCTTTTAAAACATCCAAAGAAAAAGTCCTATTCTCAACTATAGGGAACAACCATACGGCACTTTTGTTATCGATTCTAATTTGTATCCTTGTGCACCACTATTATAATTGTTGTTGAAGTTGACATTAATACTTTATTAGTACTTATATTTATCACTATATTTTTATTCAATAATAAAGGGAAGCTGGAAGGAAAAGTTCAACAAAAACCACACCCAAAATAGAAAATTCTACGTCTCCAAGGACCAATCTGTTGATATTCCGTTCATGTACAAGAAAGATCATTTCTTATATGGAGAGAGCGAAGAACTAAATGCACAGGTGAGTTTTTTGAATAAAAATGTGTACAAATTTTATTGGCGTTTTAAATAAAAAATCCAAATAGTGTTAAAAACTTGATCAACACACAGCCAAAATAACTAAACATATAAGATACACTGAAATTTGCCGTACAAGTAGTCTACAACAATATAAAGTATTGCTGAGAACCCTTCGGAAGCAAATTCTCGGGCATCGTCAATTCTAAATAGATTCTGCTTTAGTTTGCGTTTTGATTTTATTGGCGTAAATTTTAGAAAAAAAAATCAAAAAAAATTTTTTTTTGTAATGTTAATAAATATTTTTAAAAAATCTTAAAACATACGTAGGTACATGAAACAAAAAAAACGTATATACGTTTTTATTTCAACAAGTTCGATATTAATTTGTTATTGTATAATTTCAGCTATTGCAACTCCCATATGAAGGTGATGAGGCATCCTTCTTAGTTGTGCTACCAAGGGACGTTGACGGTCTACCCGCTTTGGAAGAAAAGCTAAAGAACCCGTCCCTTCTTGAAAACGCTGTCCAAAACATGAGGAGCGTAGAGGTTGTTGTCTACCTTCCAAAATTCAAAATCGAAACCACGACAAACCTGAAAGATGCTCTCGAAAATGTAAGTAGCATTTTTTTTTATTTAAACGTAAATTTTTTCCACAAATGGATCTGACTGGAAATCAGCGAAGAACAAGAAAAAGACGAAGAAATCAGTCAGGAAACATGTTCAGCGTAATACTGGTGTGACCTGTTATGTCATTACAGAACAAATTCAGCAATTATATGCCGAATAATATATGTTTTGTAAACAGCTTTCTTACTGAGACTAAATATTAAAGACATCAATGATATCATATATGTTATTATTATCTAAAAATTAAATAATGTAATAATTTCAGATGGATGTTACCAAAATTTTCTCATCTGAAGCTAATTTGAATCGCCTTCTTAAAGGACAAGGAGACTTATTCGTAAGTGATGCCAAACAGAAGGCCTTCATAGAAGTAAACGAAGACGGTGCTGAAGCCGCAGCTGCCAACGGTAAGGGAAAATATGCTATAATAGTTAAATGACTCAACTTAGTTGAGATAAATAATCAAATAACTTAACCTTTATCTCCCTAGAGGTTCGCTCATACAAATTATTTTCAACGGGAACATTAGTTTTCGCAGTATTTGGTCGGACGCCGCGCGACTAATCAATGAAAGTCTAAAGCATACTCGTACGTAGGAATTTAGTAACTTGCTCATTGTAGCTTACTACACAAAGAGGTACGAAAGATAAGTACGCCTACATACACTTAACAGGGCCTCATTTCTTGGTCCAGAAATAAACAGAGAAAACCAATTGATTAACAGTTTTATATATGTAAATTTTATATTGTGTTTTCGCTAGGGGTGCAAAATATTTTTTTTTGATTTAAATTAATAACTCTAATATTACCATGTCACCAATTATATTTGAGCACTCCTCTATTATGTTGGTTAAATAATTAAACAACTAGAGATAAAGAAAAATTGTCCTATTTCGATCCCTATTATTATCATTTTTGAATTTATATTTCAAGATTTTCACGTCTACACACGTAACGTAATGCCATTAATTTATTTCTAACTCCCACAAAAGTTATTTTTCAATAAGTAAATTCACAGGCCTCGACTTGGAGCAGTAAATTGTGCAATTGGTCTTTTTAATTAATTATTTCAGAATTTGGTGTTGAGGCTTTAAGCTTGCCTACAGAATTGTTCCTAAATCACCCCTTTTACTTCCAACTTGGGACTGGCAACAATGTCCTGTTCAGTGGAGTGTTTGCACAGCCCCAGTAAAAGTAAATATTATTACAATTAGTAATAAATGACACATTTGGAAAGATTAATCGCAATGGCTTGGAATGAGTACTATTATTGGATAAAGAATAATAACGGTCCTGTATATACATCTCAATATGAAATACATCAATTTATTTATTTTGAATAATTATTACAGAAATTGGAAAAAAGTATATGAGCTTGCCACTAATATTTTCGGCTGAATATCCTTTTTATTTTGAACTCAGAAATAACCGAAATATCCTCTTCAGTGGAGTATTTACACAATGAAAGTAAATAAAAATACATTATTAGTATTTTAGAATAAACTACTAATTCATAGCTTGAATTAGAAAATGGGATTCCACAATGTGTGATGATTTGTGTTGTAGTTTATTAATTATGCATGAATAAGCAACCAAATTAAATAGGTTATAAAAAAAGAAAAACCATAACCCTTTCCTTGCAGTCAGGTATAATACAATAGTAGAAGCACGGAATTATATGTACATAAAAAAGTCACTTTTTTCTTTGGCTAACAGTGGACACGACGACAGGCTAAACATAAGTAACTAACTAGTACTGTTTTTCTTTTTTTATCATCATTCAATATTTATACTTTGATTACAAAAGTATTTAAACGATTCAAACTATACGACATGATCAGTTATAAATTCAAAATGTGTATTGTAAACCTTCATAATCATGTCGAACCAAATTTAACTCTTCAAAATATTTCCAAATTAAAAATCTACCATAAACTATCAAAAGATCATTATTTTGATTTAACTATATATTTTGGTTGCAGTGTTCATATTTGGTAGATGTAGTACGTTTATGTTAGAACCAACACCTGAATTCATCGCCAACAAGCCATTTTACTTCGAAATTCGACAATCTGATCGGCCTCTATTTACTGGCGCGCTGAAATCCGCGGTTGTTTAAAAGTAATAATTGATCCAATAAACTGCACGTATTAATTTTCAATGCACAAACACATGTGCGTCATAATCATCTGTTAACTTACCCACTAAAGGTGTTATTTATCTTCATAGCATGGTAAAATAACACCATACACTTTCAAAAAGGGCTTCGTTATTATTATTTCATTTATGTAGATCAATTATACCTTTTATATACCTTTTAGGAGAGACATCTCAAATCAAGAAATGAAAAGGACTATTGTCCAGCAAAAGGCCCCGACATAAATCTACAAATCTATTTAATTATTTTTTAAATAATATTTAAATCAAATACTTATAAAATTAATTGTTGAATACAAATTCTTGATAAATAATTAAATTCACTATTAAAAAAATATCTAAACATTTAACAATATAATGCCATTACGACAAATTGGCAGAAATAATTGATCTGTATCATTTATATCCGTTTAGTCGCAGTATTCATATCTGATAGATATGTATAGTGTCGTAATGGTAAGTCCCATTCCTGAATGCATCGCCGATAAGCCATTTTACCTCTTTTTTTGTTTATTATCGTACAATATATACACTTGAGTACAAAAGTATATGAGCGATTCACACTATACGGCAAGATCGGTTATAAAATCAAAATGTGTATGAACATGTATAAATTTCATAATCATCTCGACTAACATGTAACTTCAAAATATAATTCCAAATTAAAAATCTATCATAGACTTTAAAAAGATCATTATTATTAGAATTTTAACTAAATATTTTGGTTGCAGTGTTCGTAGTTGATAGATGTAGTCCGTTTATGTTAGAACTAACACCTGAATTCATCGCCGACAAGCCATTTTACTTCGAAATTCGACAATCAGACCGGCCTCTTTTTACAGGCGCGATGAAATCTGCGGTAGTATAAGAAGTAAGCCAGTAAATGATTCGCACGTTTTCATTGTAACGCATGCGTATTCTGCTTTTGCAATAGTAGATATTACCGATTTTATTTTCATTGCCTCGCAAACTTCAACTTACACGGCGATAAGTATTTAAAACTATTATTCCCAAAAAAACATCTTCGGCGGCTATAATTCTTCAGATAAATAAGTTTATTTTTTGACACTTTATTTATTTATTCACTTTTAATTTTAACACTGTTAATAATCAGACCAACGTGCGTTTTTACGATCTTTTTTGAAGTCATAATTGGTCATCAATCAAAATCAATTCAAAGTTGCTTTTACAATACTATATAATCTGCTTCCAGTAATTCAGGGATATGGAGCTAGTTTTCATCCCAAAGAGACTACATTCTTAGCAGACAAACCATTCTACTTTGAACTGCGAAACCAGAAAGCACCTTTGTTTAGCGGGCGGTTGGTTCAAGCCAAATAAAGTAAATTTTCATTTTGTCAACATATTGCTGTGGATGTCATTCCTCAATATTTTTTTTTATAACAAATAATGTAACAGTTTTCTCATTTATATTTTTTTCTATTAATTTATTTAATAAAATTGTACTAACAGTATTCATATAATGGGCGGACTTAATGCTAAATGCATTATCTAACAGTCATACTTTGTGTTATTCTAAAACTATCACGTTTTGTTGAATTTTTGGTAACTTCTTACTCTAATTCATAATTACTTAGTCATTGTGACTGCAGCAGTCAAAACAACTAAACAAATCTTTTATTATTCTGATTTCTATGGAATTTCATTTAACTTTTATACAGATAAGTAACCACTTCTTAATTTCTAAATGAGCCGTTTAGTAAACTAAAGAGTATTTTCGAAGTTATGTCATTAGTTTGAATAATAACAGATGCTCTTACTCTGCTCTTAGATGGTGAGGAAAACATCTTGAGTAAACCTATATATTCAGGCAACTGTATGTGTAACCATGATCGATCTAATATGGGTTAAGTTTACCTGCAAAGGTTGGGGAGTTCAGATGGAAGTCACTTTGTATAAAAACCTGACTCACCAAATCCAGGATCTATGGTCCAAGGCATACCCCAGGCTCCTCTTCAGAATGATGAGGATGCAGCCGGGACTAAAGTCAGGGGAAAGAAGAGCCGCGTACTAGACTAACCACATAAACATCGCGGAATATATATTTTTTTAACAGATAAGAATTGGGCAATTTATCTCATTGTCTATATATATCATTGTATAACATCTTTGTAATTATTTAAATATCTCATTGGCCAAATAATATTAAATATTCCAGTTACAATATCATGTTCCTTATTTAACAAACAAAATAACAATGGACAAAAACAATGGAACAAACTTTTAATAAAGGTCCTTACGACGCAGCTTCATTAATTTCGCGAAGACATGTATTCTTATGTCCGTCACTGATTCTACCTCTTTATCATTCATCGCAGTCCTTGTGTTTGTTGTTTATTCCACTTTTATCTTTTAAGAGCCCCGATGACCTCCATCCAACAGTGGATATGTGAAAGGCGAAGAACAACTGATGTTTGTCTGACCTCCGTTACCCATGCTACAGTAGAAATTACTCCAATATTGCTTGTTTTATGTGCAGGATTTTTTTTAGGTATACCTACCAAAATACGAGTAGATTTTTTATCCAGTTGTCCTATCTACAGACGCCAGCCTATTTGACCAGTAATTTGAAGCTGACAGGCCCCTTTACTTTGATTTACAGACCAACAAACCTCTTCTAAAGTATTTTTTATCAACCGAAATAAACATGTATGATATACAAACATACTTACATAAAAAAGCAAATACATACGATTCATTCATACATCTTTTGTTTCATCCACATTCATAACTCTCTGTGGTTTCGGCTAACGTTGACCTGACCTTTTAAAGTATGATAAGATTTGTTAAATACATTTTAAGTAAAAAACAAGGATGTATATACATATGTAAACACTTTGCTACATCTTTATTCACAACAACAAATGGCCGATCTTTCAACCAGATATGGCTAGTAAGCTAGACCACCCCTACAAATGCATTTACTAATCACACATTAATTAACTTGCCCGCAAAAATGCGCAGCTCGGCAGGCATAAATGCAAATAGAGGCACCGAATTAATGCAACTCTGGTATATTTAACAATTATGATTCAAAACAACACAGGTATTTATTTCATCAACTAAGTATATGAGTGATTTTTGGTTCGTTTATTATTCCGGGAGAATTTTTGGGAAGATATGTATGTATTGAGTTCATGATAAATCCTGTACCAAAATTTATCGCCAATAAGATATTTAACTTCTAAATATAACAATAGGATCAGTCTGTTTTACGGGCACGATGAAATCGGCGATTGTAAAAAATTATAATATGAAGCTTATATATTTTCACACATTTTCATTGTAAAGCATGCGTCTGCTTTTACATTACTATCGAGATTTCAAGACATTTGAAGATTGACTGGCAAAATTCAACATTCCACTAATACTTATAATAGTATTACTGAAATATCTGCAGCAGCTACCTTAATTATTATTCTTCATCAATTTTTTTTTCAATTATTATCATATAAAAGGTCTTACAAAGTACTAAGATATAATACTCAGCATTATCCTCATACAAACCTCTAAGGCTTGAGATTATTCAAATAATTAAATTTACGTCGGTCATTATACAAATTGTATACCTACAATCAGACAAAACTGTAAATGTATTTAAGTTAAAATTAAAGATAATGAATTGGACAATTATATGTACATGTACAATGTAAAAATTAGTTTTCATATTTGTGCACTTTGTCTTGACTCATTTATTTTTATTTTTAAGTGTTTATAAAAAACCAACGTGGTTTTAGCGAAGATATTACTAGTTAATAGTTTTTACTGTTATTTGCATTAGTTATTAGGTTTTGATCGATGTCATAAAACAGAAACGGGTTTTGTCATCAATAAAACAAGACTTGGAATTATTTCTTACGATACAAAATTATTTGTTTCCAGTAATGATTGGACTTGGAGCTAGTTACAATCCCAATATGGCTACGTTCGTAGCAGACAAACCGTTCTACTTCGAACTGCGGAATCAGAATGCGCCTTTGTTTAGTGGGCGGTTGGTTCAAGCCAAATAAAGTAAATTTTGTCAACATATTACTGTGGATGCCATTCCTCGATGTTTTATTTGTTATAACAATGTAAAAATCATCCAATTAGATATTCTATAACAATTACGTTTTGTTGAATTTTTGGTAGTTACCTACTCTTATTTAAATATTACTAAGCGATTGTTAACTTTTGCAAAGATGTTTGATGTTATTAAATGGGAAGTTTTTTTATAATAATCTTATTTCTGTGATAGTGTCATTCTACTTTCAATGTGTATAATGTAACAATTACAGTTATCTTTTTTTCAATACCAAGTGGTATTGAAAAAAAGATATTTTTAAATTACTAAAATATTTGTCAAATTACAAAATTCCAATAAGAAATTAAAACTACTTAACTTAAACTAAAAACCAATTCAAATAATGAGTAATATGTAATGGACGTTAAATTTATATATTTTCTTAATGGCTTAGTGGGTCGTGTACTAGACTAACATATATAACTATTTTGACAATTTTAATACCAAATTATCATCGTTTCAAAGTTACTATTTGAATTTCAGCTTTTGTGGCCGAGACTACCAGCTTAGTAATTAGCGAACCTCTTCAGTTTAATGCTGACAAACCCTTCTACTTTGAACTAAGGCATCATAACAAGCCTCTATTTAATGGAGTGTATGTCCAATAAAGTTAACAATAAATACCTCAACCGAGTAGGTATTCTCTTCTAAATTGAGCATGACAATACTTCTAAATTAATAAAATTCTTGAGCAACTAACACCCACGTCTTGATTATAAAAAGCAATATTTATTTATATACAAAATAAAATCGCCAATTGTCAGTTGTTTATTGCCGATAGAAAGAAAAAATAATATAGATTTAATATTATAGAAAATTAATTTTAATTTCTCTTTGCAGAGTTTGGCATAGCATACTTATCTGCCAGTATAAGTAGTCCATTGACATTCGAGGCAAATCACCCATTTGCATTCTTTTTAAGAAATGGCGAAACAACTTTATTTAATGGTGTCTACATATCTTAGGTACTTATTAAATAGAAATTGCATTCGCTTAAACTTCGCCTTAATAATAATTTATCATAAGCCAACAAAAACTAATCTACTTGGGGAAATGGCATACGTAAATAAATGCTTATAACCAATTATTAGATAAACTAATCTATAAACATGAAATACACGACAATTATTTTTTTTGCCTTATTTTTATGTAATTATATCTTTTATTTTTAAATAACTGCTTCAAAAAAATATTTTTCATGCATTATTTTTTTCATGATGTTAAAAATGTATTAATTTTAAGTCAAATAATATTCATTTCAATAACAAAGATGTAATTTTAAACAGTATAAAAAATAAAAATAATAATCACATTTATATCAATATTTCAGTTTTAGAATTCCTCACAAGATCTTCGTTTGTCAAACTTAATGTGGAGTTTTTGGCAGATAGACCATTCGCCTTCATGCTTAGGAGTAACCATGTCGATTTGTTCGCGGGCAGTTTTGTCAAATGAAAATAAATAAAATAAAAATGTAATGAATTACACATTTTTTAAGCACGTGATGTCGGGTCATGGTGAAAATGGATTATTCAAACTGAGTTTATATTTTTAACGGTGATGGATGTTTCCAGGACCAAAGGATTTTTTGTGAAATAATGTAATTAATCCATTCATGCGAGTAAAATTGTTAAAATTATAACGATAAGAAGAAAAAACGATAAATTAAATAAACCTTATAAAAAAAATTGACATTTTAAAAAAGAACAAATTAATATTTCAATATACCTTAAAATATCAAATTATTTTGTATATTTGTATGTTTATAATACTTTGTATTGCATGACATCTGAATGCCTAATAATCAGTGGTTGGTGTTTCGCATGATGGCATTTTTATGTAAAAGGGTTATCCTTTAATGTGGTGTCAATGTTTTACAATATTTTCTGCTACTAACTTCTAATTCTGCACATCTTTATTACTTTTAAGATACATTGGAACTTATTGTTTTATCTTAAATATAAAAAACAACCTTCCCTTAACTGTTCCTGCTAGATGATTTTTTTTTCTAACAATAGATCTATTGAAAATAAGCCGAAATCTATTTGTTTTAATTGTGAAGTACATTAATATATTTCTTTATCTTTTTCAGGTTATTCTTTAAGACAAACGAGACGTAAAGACAGACATCTTAATCTAAAAATTTTGACGTTAATAAAAATGAGTCTGCAATTGATTTTGGTGTTTCATTGACAATACTTCTTTCCCTTTAATTGATATTGGAGTCGAACTGGAGACATTGTGATTTAAAAGCATTTCTGAGCAGATACTATAAGTCAGCAAATATGCGTCCCTCACCTCTTATTATTTTTCTGGCGTTGTCAGTCTCAGTCATGTTCATCTCTCAGTCATACATCTCAAGCCCAAGTTGCGCCTGCCTTTATTGGTTAAAAGCGCAACTTAAGTCGAGTTAAAAATCTATTGAAACGTTTAAAAAGGCAGATTACTCTAAGCTACTCTCTATCCACCGCGATCTTTGCAGCTGCCTAAATGTGCAGAAATGATTAAAAATCAAACTGCTGTGAAGCCAAATGATATGACAATTATTAAATGATATGAAGTATCCCATAACAATAAATATATTTCTTTTAATTTCAATTTGACTAATTCACACATAACAATAGTCATTGATACATGGCCGCGGAAGGATTTCAACCGGTGCATCAAACTTTAGTAGTCTGGCACCTTTTCGATGCTCTTTTACCTTATATCACCTCTATTTACAATTATGGGTCAAGTTACGTGCCGGGAACGTGTATCATACATCGTATTGTTATCAAAACGACCAGTCATAACGATGACGCAGCTAAATCGCTACACGCAAACTGCATTATGTTCTAATTCCAGACAGAACGTATCTTACCGACTTTAGGGGCAAGAAGTGACCTCGTCGGTTTGGCCACAGAATAATGGAAGTGTAGAAGGATAATTTAAAGTTTATGAATCTCAAGATTTAAAAAAATAATTGCCGCGCACAATACCAGCATATTCAAGCGTTATAAGCATTATTTTAGGTTATATTCTCCTACTAAGACAACATTTTGTTTACCATCAGGTAAATATAGGTCAAACAAACTTTTCAAATTTTACCTGCTCGGCCCAATAGTCGAAATAGCCTTTTTAATATTTCGCTGATCGTTTAGTGGCTCTCTCAAAAATATCTCAATTCTATACCTTCATTATTGTATAGTTCTGCCTTTATTGTTATGCCGCACCCGCATTACTCTACCAATTTGTTAAGGCATAGGAAACTAGCTGATAGAACACGCTTTTGTGTTCTAATGAAGGCTTTCAGACGAACAAACGTTTGCTCCGAATTAATGTGGTACGGCTTTCACCGGTCCGCTATCTTTATGGTACATTGTATTGGTGTTAGCATGTGAACTTTGTCTATGATCCTACTTTGAGATAGATAGATAAGAGAGAAATTGAGTTAAATTGCTTTGTTTGATGCCGATATGAGGAGGATCACAAATGGTAATGGATATTATCTTGCTTGCCATTCATTGTTAGTCACACACAAATCAATGACTAATTATAAGTACCTAGAATATAAGTAGGTACCGTAAAGTATGTAAATGTACCATAGATAGAGAAATAATTTAATACTTCCCCTACAGTAAAAAGTTTTCACAAAACACTGTTTGTTATCATAAAGTTTAACGATGTTTCCATCAAGGATAATCGGCAAAACAAACGTCGGTCTGTCAAGCATTCGAATTCAAATTAGCCGTCACTATATTGAATATTTCCGTTTAAAAGGGAAGCCACTAGCGGACTACTACGACTGCACCGCACCACAGTTTCCCAAACTGCTGCTGAAATTTTGCCTCTACTGAAATCGTTACGTGCTCGGTTCCTAGAATATTAAACCACTTGTTTGATGGAATTAGGTACACTTACTTAGCTTTATGTTTCGTGGGGTGCTTTGCAAACGGGATGACAACTTTTTGACGGGATTCTCTTTAAAATCTTTAAAATCATAACTGGAATTTCTTGAAAATATCTAAACAAAAACCGCAATCCAAGCCAATTTCCCAGAAGGAACAATTTGACGTGTGTGACAATTAGGTAAATATAAACACAAACTTACTTAAAGCTTTCTTTTTTTTAAATAAGTAGGTATAAAAATCCAAACAAAGAATATACTTTTTAATAAATGCTTTCAATTTTTGTTATAAACATTTCAATACACACTATTAACAAAGAGAAAATATTATATCTTCGTTTGAAAGGAACAAACTAAGAATTCGGTATGTAAAAGCTATAGACTCGACCTTCAGGAATAGCAAAATCGCCCAGATTTATACCAATCATTATGAATATTCTACCAGTTTGAGAACCCTTGCATACGGCGGAACAACTTCAATTAAGGAACAATACAGAGAAGTCTTAACAGCGTTTTCTTGTTAGCTGCAGCATGAATGAGAACCAATTAGAACGTAAAGTGAGTGGCGCAGACAACGCGGCGCGGCACCTGCACGCTCGCGATACATGCAATGAACAACGATCACGGTACCGCTGCAGTTTATTGAAAACGTTTTTAACTGAAGGTGGTCTTCGAATCATTTTGTGACTATAGGCTCTGTTTACCACGTAAGGGATAGAGACGTGATGTATGAGTGTGCCACTACAATACCACTTAATTTTTTCCCCATAGATGTCATTGAAGGTGACTAAGGAAATAGGCATATTCATCTAGTGCAGCTTTTGCCATGATTGAATATGTGTTATGCCCTGCAATGGTTGCAGGAAGAATGGAAGTCTAACGAGAGTCGTTTCATGTAAAAACCTGATTTACCGCAAAATGCGCACCCAGGGATCCTCTTTAGAGAGATAAACAACGTGTTCTAGTTTGTTGCCCCGATCCTTTTCTAAAATGCTGTGAACCACGTTAGTTAATCGTATAAAAAAATGCATTAGAGCGAAAAAGATACATCAACGTTAAGCTCTTACGTAATTAATTAAACTGTGCCTAAACTAATAGTGGAAATAAAGAGATTTATTGGACACCTGCCCCACGCGATGTCGTCAAACGTAAAGTAGGGTCGTTAAGATGCCTCCTATTTACTTGTATTTATACAAATAATTAATCTCGTCCCTTTAGAACGGTATTCACGCCGGCGTTCAAATAAAGTGCGCACGGAGATTGTTTATACAATCAAATGGAACAAACAGACGCACAACAGGAGTAAAGAGTCATATTTGGATTATGTGAAAATTGTATAGAATAAATTAATGATATTCTCTTTGTTGCACGCAAGAAACAACTAAAACCTAAATTAAACGATGGACAAAATTCTGCTTTTGTCGCATTGTATTGGCTCTTGTTCATAACGAGTACGAGTTTATTATGTTAAGGACTTACGAGCACTATTTTAGTGAACGGCTTCTATATTGATACAAATAAAAACAAGTATCAAGACTTGCTTTTATCTTCAGATTAAACATTAAATAAATATTTGAATCCTAGTCATACAAATATACGACGAGTACATACGTACAAAAAATGAAATATCTTTGTTGAAAAATTATTACGCGCGTAAGATATTGAAAACTAAGCGCAAATTCAATATCCGTGATGAGATCGTTCTAACTGCGAGAAAATTCCGTAGTAGACTCAATAATGAAATAAAGGAGTCTGCCACCCCTTATCTGGAGTGGTAATGAGAGACGATAAGCTCCAATATAAGTAAAAAGATTTCTAACTGGAAGACCGGACGATTCGTCGCTAATATAGTCGAAGAAGATTGTGTACTTGCATACATCCGAGAACATTTCAATGAAAAAATACGTTTGACTTACAACATGACTAGTTTATCAAGGCAACACTAGACCACATAATAAACCTACATATACTTAGTGTCAAATCTCTAGACCCAACGGTGTGGGCTGGGCGTTGTCAGTCAGTGTCCTTCTTTATTTATACGAGTAATACGTTAAAATTACTTTCTGAAATGTTTTTCATTAAGAATTATGATTTGTATGCCTTGTGCGGGTGCCGTGCGTGGTTGCCACCACTAAATAATAGGGCCACTGCATCTCTTTACCATTGATGTCGAAGAAGGCGACTAAGGGATAGGCTAATAAACTCTAGGCTAGCAACCTTTTTGAATATGATGATAATATGTATGTAGGTATGTATTCTGATCTCCTATTATATAAGTATATCATTCTTACAATCTCAAACTGTAAGTAAACTAGTTATAGGCTAACTGTAAATGGGAATTTGAAATAGCTACATTTGTACACTCATCAGCGAGCCCATAAAGGTGATAATGATTACTGTTACTGTTCCATCGCTAATTCCAAGCGCGATTCAGTCTACGCTAGATATATTTTAGCCGCATGATTGAATACTATATGGACTTTCCTCTTATCACATGTTATATTAAAAATATAATCAATCAATCATCATTAATGAATAAATTATTATCGTGTCATCATACGACATAATACAAACATTTTAATAATTCTATGTCAAATAATAATTTTTTTTTTTGATTATTCTTATAAATGCAGGCACATGATAGAATATTTTAAGGAACTGATGGAATTGTGATTCAAATAGTGACAGGTTACTAGCCCATCGCCTACAAGCTCTTTTAGCCCCTCCCTTAGTCGCCTTTTACAACATACACAGAAAGATATGGAAAGGCCCTATTCAAAAATGCCGGGAATCACACGGCAATATTTAATTTAATAATATTTTTTAAACCGTAGGAGAGTAAAAAATTTAATGAAAAAAAAATTATAAAGTTTTGAAGTTGTAGTGGTTCAAAAATCATTAAACGTTAACAAAAACTTATAGGGCATGGCCTAGCAACCTGTCACTATTCCATTCCATTTAGCCATACAGCCGAACGAGGCCCTTCAGTCTTTTCAAGACTGTTGACTCTGTGTGCCCCGCAAGGGATATAGTCGTGATTATTGATTATGTGTTTGTATGTATGCATTATCCTATATATTTACTCATGTAGTACCACAAACCAAGCTAAATGCAGCGTGTCTGTGTAATTAGTGCGATCGCGCGAAACGGCTTGAATTGTTGACGCAGCTGGAGCCAATCACTTGGATTTTTTGTAAAATTTTAACGTTCCATTTCTGGTTCAAATAAGAGAAACAGAAAGTATAATGGAAACGTAATGACTGTAATAAAATATGTCAGTAAAATTAAATTCGTCCGTTTTGTGTTAGTTTACGTAGGTGTAACTTAGTAATTATAAAAAAGTGTTATTATAATATAACCACTGGAATTAAATATGTACACTTTAAAAATCAGTGATTATTAAAAATAATTAAATCGATATACTTAATTATTTAATAATTGTTCCCAAAGTCGCTAGTTATTGAAGTGGTAACCCGCATCAAAGAGTCATAATTTTTCAAGTGCTGAAATTGTTTCAAATCGGTGTACCTAATGCTTAAATGGACAAAGTCGCGATAGGTAGACTACTCACAAAAAATATTATTCTAAATAACACAGGAATTCTAAATACTAACCAATTGTTCCAGGAATCTCTCGAAATAAAGAACTAACCAGTACTAATGCCGAGTTAGTTGTTTAATTCAGATACAAGAACACTGTCAAGTGTGAGCGTCCCTCGTGCAATGAGGTTTTGTTTTATTTTGCTTGTTCTTTTAAGAATAATAAAGAAAGTTTTAAGACAATATAATTTTGGGGGTTAGGTAAGAGCGGATGTTGCAAATGGGGCGATTGGCGATTTTAAGTGAAACAAATTTCATTCTTCATTTTTTCCGCCGCTTCTTCTATACTTGTGCTTTGGAAGCGGTAGTAACTTTAATAAAAAAAAACAAGTTATGTTTGTTCTCATTAAGTAATTGTTCCTCATGTGTCCAATATTATAAAAAAATATAGGTAATATTGGATTCTATAACGAGTTATTTACCTATTTAAGGTTTCGTTCGTTCCTTTTGAACTACAGTACCCCAAAAAGAAAACATGGTTTAATTTGCAAAATAACTATGTGCTCAAATACAACTTTATTCCGTTCCGAGCATTGAAATATCAGGGGGTAAGAACTCACTAGATAAAAATGAAAGTAATTGCCTGGATTTCCCGGCAAAAACAGTGGAATCTCACGAACTAAGCGAGGAATTAACGTCGGCTACGTGAAGGAGATACCGCGTCTCAAACGTCCCAACGTACTGGATATTTACACTATCAAGTTTAACATTTTCTTTTACGTGTTGTACAGAATTAAAGCGAGTCGCTGCATTTATACTTAGAACGGTACATGTTACTCAAAATTGTGTAAAGCTTTGTACTTTTGGCAGTGTTCAATTTTAACTAAAATAATCTTAGTGATAATCATATCTTTATGATATCGTAGATAGACTACAAGTAAAGGACAAAAGCACAATCAACTTACAGTCTAAAAACAAACATATTAAGGCGGACTATTTGTAAAAACAAAATATATGCCAAATCTGTTCGCAGCTTTTTTTTTATGCAAATGTGTTTTGTGGGCTAAATAAATAGATAACAACAAACTTAGAAGACTTATCATAAGTCTTCTAAATTTAATTGTCAGAAGATTAGCGGTGATGGGTACCTGCTATTTGATACAGGTACAAAATATTTGCGCCCAACGTGGGGCACGAACCCTCTGTTCGCAGCTTAAAAAGTATAATTCAACTTAAGCTTTGAAGCAAAAGTCAAAAAATGAAATCAATATGCGCTATAACAAGACCGAGATTTACAAGTAAAACGGTGAGTGGGTACAAATTCTGCAATATGAGTACTAACAAGGGTTCGCAGAATAACTCATGCACAGTCTTGATATATGAGTATATATACCTTGCTATTATGTATCTGCAGGGTGCCGAACATTGACACAGAGTAACGAGGGGCCCATGGCATTAAATTTTCAGGGCCCACCGCATAGGCACACGACATGGGCCCAAATTGAAGTAAATCGGGACGAGGCGACCTCGCACTACACCTCCTCAACCCCTAATCAAAATTTTAAAGCGATTTGGCTGGAAAAATTACCCGTTTTACGATGGATTGACGCACTTACTCCGGTTTAGACTCGATTTAAATGCTATTGAGTGCCTTCATGTTTATTAACGGGTTAGCTGGAGCTAGTTTTACTTTAAAACGGAACTGCTATTAAATTATTTATTTACTTATCCGTGGTCGAGCGCAGGTGAATCTACTTTTTCACGAAAAAGCAGCTAGCGAACGAAACAAATTTACAGTGCACTTATTTACATTTTTGCAGGATAAATAATGCAGTTAGTTAGACCTAATTTTTTAAGTGTTTACATAAACTCATACAGGCGCAGTACCTACTTAAGTAAGACTAGACAAGGTAAGACTATCTAATAAATTAATTATAAAAGCGGATGACCGAAATCTATTCAACATTGCTTTTTCAAATTTATTTATCACTTTCCATTTAAACTTATTTTCTGAAACCAAGTTTTTATAATGTTTGCAATCTGCCCTTATATTTATATCATACAAAACGGTACCTTTTGGGAAAAATATCAGTTCACGACCAAAACACTAAGTGGACGTTATTGCAGTTCTGTGTTCATGAATAAAGTATCCATAATCTGGCAGCACTGACCTATCACACGGCGCGGGAGTCGGCAATCATAATACGAATTAACATTTTACTGCTCCACCACGAAACAAGAACTAAAATTCGCAATATCACATCGCTCTCCGAGATGCCGAAACCTACAATGTTTCAGATTTCATCAAACCACCTGGGATCAGAATTGCAGTGCTTCTCGTATGAATTCTTGGTAAGAATTTGGTTTCCTTGCAATTTGATTTACATATGTTTCTTAATTGAATATTTCAAATTAGAGTACGCCTGCGCAAAGCCAGAAATCCCTAGACCGCATAAGAAACCTGCATGCCATATTACAAATCTGTCAGATGTTATGTAAGCAAAAATGAATAAAACTGAACAATCGCATCGTCAGCCGAGTCAGCAATTGTCATAACATGCATTATTAAGAGCCATTTCACATTTTTCAACAGTGCTGTCTGAAATAAATAAATTTATGTAAAACAAAGATGAAAATTATACAACTCCGCGGCGTCACTAGATCCGCAACGCTGTCCAACAACATTATTATTTTAAATTTATTTATTTTTTATTATTTTAAATTTATTTATTTTTTATTATTTTAAATTTATTTATTATATATTAAGAAAATACGAATGGAACCGATTGTTCTAACCCATCGTATCGCCAGACAAGTCAACGGCAATCATAACACGCATTAACATTTTACAACTCCGCGGCGTCACTAGATCCGCAACTTTATTCCGCTGTCCAACAACATGAATATTTCAATTTTCATCAGGATGAAAGCGCGTTGTATGTCATTTTTCACAAGTGTGTTGTAACTATGTACACTTTATAATATTGCCCAGGAGGACAAATAAGTTTTTAATATGTTCAAATTTAGTTATTTAAAACCCCATTTAGCCTTACAAAAATAAATACTCGGTTTTATTTTACTGCTACTCATGCACTTGATTGTTGACTTATTACTTAAATACGATTGAGTGATCGTCAAGACGCAATAATTTAGATAAAATTTAAATTCATTTAACTGCAACATATAGACTTACACGTACAGTCGTACATATACTGCAGTGAGCTTGCAAACTAGAGATATGTACATAGTGCATTGCAAACAAGGCACACTTTTTGTTATTATTAAGTACAAAAGCTGGAAATCAATTGCATAATATAACAAATAGGTAACATTTATTAAAATGACAGTCATTAATCTAGAGTAAGAGACTATCGGCAAAGTTCCGCAATAAGGTACAAACATACATTTTATGGCTACACTCCCTAACTTAATTGTATGAAACGTCACGCTCAAATTTTACGTTACATCGATAAATCCTTATTCAAATAACTTAAAACTTGCTGTAGTCTTCATCGCCTCTAGAAATAATTCGATCAGGATAAATAGGAGAAACTATAAGAAGGCCGTTCCCGTGGCCTTCCATCCGTTTCAGTAAGTATCTAAAGAAGGTACAACATACCAGTTAATAATATACAACACAGAATTCTTGCACTAAATAACCTGGACAGACAGCTGTGCCCCGGTGAGAATCATAACATTTCATTGCACTTCTCTCGGAATGTTAAGTCAACTCAATATTTTTGTATCTCGTTGAAAAATGTTACAACTTTGATATTTTATTCTAATAAATATTATGAGCTTCGTGCTCTTGTAGTTTTAGTGTTAGGTACTCGGTATTGCTAGACATGTTTGCAATACAGAGTTTTATAAGTAAAGCCTGAAAAACCAATGCTAAGGAGAGAATTCTGCTGAGCATATCTTAAAAAAACGATAGATAATCTGAAATATTCGCCTTCACTTATCAATGAATATACATATTAACTATAAACCCGCATTATTTCAATTGTGTCTTAATTGTCTGTCACAATCAGGCATTCGATGTGAAAGTGTAACTTTACACCACTTCACTAATAATAATAAATTATCAACCATATTGTGGTTCTTAAATCATTTCGATATTCACCTCAACGAGCAAGTGTTAAAACAAAAACAAATCGCGAGAAATCAAGGAAATCCATTTGGCGAGAACTTCTCTTTTTCCTGGTTATATTTTTATTATCTTATTAAACTGTCAGAAAGTTAAAGATTGTACCATTTTCGTTCCCTATTCGTGGGCTGGGAGATTTACGAGAGCACGGAAAAACGTTTATTTTATTATCCGCTCCTTTGTTCATTTCTAAAGGCATTTTAAACCACGCACCAAATCTGACATTATTTATGTCACCTTTTCCACGTAAGAATTGATAGCAATTTTAACGTGCGACTTCATTTTAAATTCCTTCTTACTTATTATTTTGACATTTTATACACTTCACAGAATTTAAAACATTCTGTAATTAATTTCGAAATCATCAATATTGTATAAAAAAGTTCAACTTTAAGAAACGGTCTACGCCTACACTTATTTAGTAAAAGTCAAAAGTCGGCTGTCATGACATTTTATTTTAAGAAGTAAAGAATACTGAAGAATTTTAAAACATCACTGCGATATCTGATGATTTTTACCTACAAAGCTCAGCTATAATTCTTAACTTGTAACAACTACAAAACTTGTTGCCGACTGAGGCCGTATGCTACAGCTTTTATAAAATTTCGGAAGCTCAAAGTATATTTAATAAATTATATTTCAATGAAATTTTGTTTTAGTGTTAACCTCATCCCTTTTTAATCTATTATCCAAATAACAAATATCTTTAAAAAGCTTTATTAACATGGAAATTCAAAGCACACCGAAACAAATTAAAGAAAGCAAGATAGAGCATTGAACAAAAACCGTTAGTTCATTATCAACAGTGGGTTTCCTTCGACTCGTTACCGATACAGCTTCATGAATAATGTACTCTGAATAATGGCGTCCCCAGAAATCCACCTGCATGTTTTAAATGCCGCGAAATTCTTTTGATACGCTCTCACGCTCCCTACTCCCCCGCGGGTTCAGGTTGAATATTTTAACGAATTCTAAGATGTTGTTACATAAGCTTAGACTTTATTAGGCTTAAGTGTTTGCTGATTGTTATGTTACTTATATCTCAATTTTTTACATGTATTGAGTAATAAAAAAAACTAAGCACATCTTCATTGATATAGACCAAAAAGTTGATATACTTTTATACGTGGAGAAAATTATTAAGTGTATTACCTACCATTTCTTCTCGCTTCAGACCCTGTTACATGTTCACCTCTCTGGAGGAGAACCCGGGTACCCCCTTTGGTCATGATCTTGGATAACTTAGACTTTTACACGAAGCGAATCCCATCTGACTTTAGCCACCTTCAAAGGTTAAGTTAACCCATATTAAGACAGTTGCCTGGATGTGCACATCGCTAAGTTTTCCGCGCCGACGCAAGAGTTACAATAGAAATAGGTAATATTAACTGCTAACTTATTTGTAATTCAAATAAAATTAAAGATTATGTGCTAGCGATTGTCTCTTTGACATTGACGGGAATCGTAAAAGTTCTAGTGAATTCGAAAACCTAATAAAAATTGGGTGGACACCGGGACTGAGAGCACATTAAAAGAGGTCAACCTGTTGTTTTTAAAGCAATTTGGCGATCAAAGTCCTCACCTCTATAAAAGCAGTTTAAACACGGCCCATAATCGATTTAATGAAAGGGGAATCGAAGGGGCAGTAGGTTTGCGTTTCCAAATTTACGGCTCCAGGCTTTAATTGGATATTCGTCCCGCAATAAAAACAACTCGACGACCTGAAGATTAAAACCGGGACGTTTTGAAACGGGAATGAGAGCTAAACGAAGTGAGCCCTCGGTTTACAAATGACGGTTTATTCCAGACTCAAGATCACTTCCATCCTCGGACCGCCTCTAAGATGGCGGATCGGGAATTTGAATAAAAGGCAGCATGTACCTTTGACTTATTTGGTTATATTTTTGGAAATTTATTCAGGACTCTGAACTAAAAGAGTAATATAGTGAACAACTTAATTCCATCTTAATTGTGATTTTTTTAAACAATATTTTGAAAGAGCAAGTTAACTTTTGTACAAAATACTCATTATTTAAGAAAATTCATTTACATAGGAATTTGGTTCTACAGAAAAATAAGTTCACTCTTTGTCGTTACTTTTACGTGGGTTTGCACAGCATGTTAGTTTTTTTCTAATAAGGAACTCATATCATCATTAACTATGTTATGAATGTGGATGAAGCGAAAGAAGTATGCAGAGATCTCGTGGCAAGTGGAAAAATGTAGTCTCTGCCTACCCCTCAAGGAAAGAGGCGTGATTTTATGTATGTATGTATCATCATTAACATTTTTAATTCTTATATGATGGTAATAAGTGCCAATACCTTCCTTTCACGCATATTCTAAAAGCAAATTGAGGAAAACGCTAATGAACGTGCGATTCTTTATTTTAGTTGACGGGCTCGCCTGCCATAATCTGAATCAGCTAAACGTAGCTTTCGCTAGCCTAAGAATTGTGACTGCAAGTTCTGTCTACCTCATAACGGATGTTCATACGTGCCTCAGTTCATGAAACTAACTGTAGATTTAATTCAACACACATAATGAAGTTATGCGGCACGGACGGACCTTCGGCCCGGAAACTCCGTAATAATGGCGAAATGCACATGAGTTCAAAGTAACCACTAAACTCTTTGACTCAGCTCCAACTCTGCCAAAAGTTGTGCAAAATTGAACAAGTCTGCTCCCAAAATGGATGCCGACAATTTGGTATCCCTTCAATAATGTTTCATATCATACATTATGTACGCACGTGTGTTACAATGTGTCTACTAAGTTTTTTTGTTTCATGGAAATAAAAAATCAAACTAGTAATATTTTATAAAATATATTTCTTAGATTTGAGATAATATTGGATTACTTTACTGTGATCTAACTTTCTCTTCCCTAATGTATTTATTTATTTAAACCTTATTTTACAAAATACAAATGTATAGCACAATTGGCGGACTTGATGCCAGAAGCAATATCTACCAGTAAACCATTGAGTCTAATATGTTGGAAATAACTGTTTATACAAAAATTACAACGATAGTTTAAACTTTTAGATTTTAGTCATTCCTGCGTGTTCATCTATTGCTTAGTGAGCGCAAAGAATTAAAATCTGAAACTCATTTCCCATAAGGGAAAAGACATGACAAATTATGAACAATACTAACGTTCCTAATTTCAGAAATTAATATCATATTATTTAAATTTCCATCCTTCCTTTTCAGTCGCGCAAAATTTCCAATAACACGACAGCCCAATTAATAAAATGAACCGTGACCCCAAAAAGCCTATTATCAAAAATTCGTTGAGAAAAAGTAAGAAAATACTGTTCAGGCGTAGAATAAAGATATGGTTCCCTTTGGGTTCTTATTGTTATGCGCAACCCGGGATATCAATCCGCATTGATATTCAAAGTAAACACGCGCCGTCACCCATTTGACGTCATAAATACAATAAAAGAATCATAATATGTCATGTATTACTGGGAAACGTAAGCATCAATTAGCTTAGATTTTTATTGGGTATTTTTGAATCGACAATAATGATTACAGTTCTTTAGCTTCAATTCTGTAAAATCATAAGATACAATAATAGCGCCTTTTTATTTTATTTATTTGTATGTATTTTTAGGTGTAACGAGGAAAATAAATAGCAAAAACTTAGAAAAAAGCTTTATACAAGAACACTACTTACTTCGATCTATTCGTTATTTTCTTTATAAATAATACTTTCTTTTTAATTTATAGCTATTGTTCAAAAGGGTAATTTTTATAAATGGCCTTAGGTATCACTTGACCGATACCAAATCCAAAAATATAAACAAAAAAATCTCTGATTGCTACGGTTTTAGCTACAATTAAAAACAGACATTTTATTACACGCATATACAATCGCGCCCATTTCCCGGTGTGGTAGGCAGAAACTACATCTTTCTACTTGATAATGATTGAGATAATTAATGGTTACCTTAATTTAATGGAGAATTGTATAAAAAAAACTTTCCTTGACTTTTGCATCTCAAACCAACTGCTTTGCTATTTTTGGATGATATATAAATAAGTGAAGTACTAAGTTAAGCATAAATCGTTACCACGACTAAGTTTAAGTAAAAAGTTTTCAGTGCTGCTATATAATCCTTTGCTTCAAGAATGGCAGTTAAAACAAATTAATCCCTTGTAAAGGTACCGGTGGCACAGTCTTTCAGAAACTTGTAGCCGTAACTTGCTAATTAATTACACAATACACCAAAGGCGCATCTCTCGCAGGAAAATCCTAACATCCAAAAATACAACGACAAAATAATAACGGTACAGAATGTGCCCATCATGACTACAATTATCTTCTCAAGTGTCTCAATAATAAAAACATAGATATAAGTATGCCAAAATTACAATACATTTGTAATCACTGTTGTCATCTCTCTGCTCTGTCCAGTATGATTCGAGATCATATTATTTATTATCTACCACATAAACAACATCTAAGTTTGGTTTGTCTGCAACGATTGCCGAGGTCAGACGTGAGACGCTTCCTATAAAAACCTGACTTACTCAATTCAGAATCTTAAGATTAATGCCATGCCTATACTTTTACTTCACTAAATCACAAAAACTAGTGTAGGAAATTTCTTTCAGAAAACAAATTATTCTTCCAAAGTTTCCTTATTTTACAACGCAATCTTAAGAAGCTTTGGCGCGGCGCACAAATAATTCAAAGGGTTTGGGCGTGGGCCTAATTAATCAGATTCCCTCAAGGTTGGTCCTGTTCGCCCCGTGCTACACCTGAGACGACTATAAACTATGTTAATGTGTATTTATTGTGAGGACTGTTTACAATGTAACTTGTTACCGTCATTCCTGGAACGACCAGGTGGAAGTTTGAATTTCAGGAAGCACATGGTGAGTCATGTCACTAATTAGTTCAGGACTTATTTAGGGATGCAATTCGAATACTACATCATGAAATCATAGTTTATTATTTATTCAACCTTACGATTTTGCAACCTTAAACTTACATGTTCAATACACACTCTGTTTAGACTAGTTCTTACATAATCTGCTATTTCATATATACCTACACATAAAACAAATGTTTCTTTTTCTCGATATAAATTGAAGAAAATCCAGAAAATAAAATATAAATTGTCATTTTCATCGTTTACAGTTTGACTTCATTCGCATGATTGCAACCCAAGATAAAATTCAACCTAAATTTAATTCCGGCAAAGCTCTGGCCATCCTTAATAGAGTTCCTGGTGAATTCTTTTCCGCTACATTCAGCGCCTCAGCCCCGCCTGTAACGGATATCCGCTTCCGGGCCCGCGTCCGCGGATTATTTGCACAGATCCGAATATCCACACTTTGTTGCCAAACCTTTGTCAAAACATATCACAAATACCCCGGCGCGATCACAATCGGAGCAATTCGTAATCATTTTCACAATATCATATTTACGCTATTGCCTTTCAAGTAAAGATATCGAAAAGCAAACAGTTTTTTTACAGATAAGAAGTTAGATTTAGTTGGATTGTTTTTGGTAGTAATAACTGTCAAAATTTATCAATAAGCAAAGATATTCGACTTGCATCATTTTGGTGATTGCTGAAGCTTAGAAAATAAATTTTAAACGTGCACGTGTTTTTCATACATCACTAACAAGAATAACTTTCCGTTCAGTATATGGTAATTGAAGTTTTCATAATCTTGAAAACACTTATCTTTATTTATCCACTGAAGTCTTTACAAAGCAAAGATAATTCTTTTATAACTTCACATGATCAAAAAACTCGTGAACTCGCTTGTCTTTTGCATTAAACCGCTGCCTTAAGGAAGATATTTAACATTCATTTCATTTCAATGATCAAAAATAAGTAGCTACCTGCCTTTTCCTTTGTGGGGGCTTTTATTGAAATTAATGAACGGATCTGGGAGTAGATTTGATGAGAAGATTCGAGAACTTTGTTTACGACTCCGCTGATTTGTAATTAGAATGAAATGACAGTTGCACTTCACCCCATCATGTTAAATGAGTTTTCACTTTGAATCAGTTTTAAACTCCATTGTTACAAACTTTGAATTATGTCTTAAATTTACATTGAGATGGAAATTTAAATATTACATTTATTTCTGGACTTGTTTTTATAAACTCTTTGGATGATACAATTGTAAAGCTACAATAGGCAACCCTAATAGTATAAGCATTTTACCTTACAGTCGTCAACCTTTGGTTCCTTATATTGTTGATAAGAAATAAAACGACAATATGAATAAAAATGATTCAAGAAAACAAAAAATATTTTTATTTTTTATTGTACCTTTTTAAACAAAACTAATTTCCATGCTGATCTGGTTAAATCATGAATCTAAATAAAAAAAAACTGGTTAAATATGTGTTTCAGAAACTTAAACCACTCTTTATTCAGCTTTTCATTTTCATATATATCTATATCATTAGGATCGGGCGACAATTGTAGTTTTTTTACATCCTGGCGACATTTTTGTATGTTCGCTCTCTGCCAAACGCTATGAACCCTATCGAACGTTATGTACCTACATAAAATTTGTTTTAAATATTAATACAGTCCTTAAAATTAACACAGCTGATTTTATTATACAAGCTATATATGCCTACCTATGTTTGAATCAAAAGCTAATTTAGTTTTACATTGACTTTTCTTTCAACTTTTAAACCTTAGAATTCCCAATCAATTTAACACTTAACTATATCCCCGTGACACAGTTTTTATTAACCTTTACTGCAGTTGATAGTTTAAAAAAACGAATAAGACTTTAGATAGATGACAAAGAAACTCTAACCGTTTAAAACTACCCGTTGAAGGTACAAAATATGGCATGTACAGAATACCATACTTTATTTTGTTTAAAGACGTAATCTATTTAAACATTCTCGTAGCTGTTGATACCCTTAAATTCACTAAAACATACATTTTTCACGTTTGTATTAATTCAGATACCTAGTGAAGGTTACTAGCTCATTGCCTGAAGAGAGAATGACAAGTTTATAACTTCAACCCATTCCCTTGATTACGAGTACATCATTACATCACTACATAGTATAAAACAAAGTCGCTATTTTAGTCTGTTTGTCTGTATGCTTAAATCTTTATAATTACTTTTGTATTTTTTTTTTATTTTTGTAACAGGTAGAGTGATTCAAGAGGAAGGTTTTTATGTATAATAACATTTATTTCATAATGGAGAAATACTGTTATTTTCAGGGTTTCTAATGTGGTGTCGTAAATTCTTACATTTTTCCGAATTTTGCACCCGTGCGAAGAAGGGGCGGGTCGCTAGTATATTTATATATATCTATCTCTTTATCTCTCTCAGCTTTACATGTTCCCAGTTGCATGCTCTACATGGTTCAGGGGCTGGGGTCCACTTTGTACTTTCGCCAGTTTACAGCATTTGACACGCATAATATTTATGTATCATATCTATCTGTGATAACACTGTTTTGTGACGGAACGCCGTGAAGCCGACAAGATTAAATTGTCTCACCCGACTCCGGTCCACTTAAACTTACAATAGGAAACTCGGACCCGATTATCTTGTTATCTTTGTAGTTTATTCTATTCTCTACGTAGTTAACTACGGTGTATCTTTTTTTAAGTTTAAATGTTTTAAGAAATACTAGCTCTCTGAAACACTAAATAATATTTTTTCAGTGTTTTACTTTAGGAACCAATTATAAGACTACTTTTATGGTATGATTATGATTTCAGTACTTTTGCAATAGAAAGAATCTAACAATATACAATTTATTATTTTTTTTATAATGCACATATGTATGAACTTATAATCGGCAATTACTGTATATATACCTATGTTCTGAATGTATATATACCTATGTTCTGAATGAATTCTCAAAATCAAAATCAATTTAATCACAAAGCCTTCCAGCAATTCCAACTCAACGTCGGCTACCAGTATTCTAAACCGATAGTTCTGTCTATCCTGTAAGAGATAAAGGCGTGTAGGTTATTTCTGAATACATCAAATTGCTGCGTCACTTGCCAATTTCTGTAAAACAACCTGAATTTTGTATGCAAATAGAAACTACGTTTTAACCTAACCGAAATTATCTCGGCAAAAAACGGTCATCGCTTCATGTGTTGTGAAAGGCCAGTTATTTATTAGGGATCGATGCAGTCGACGCGATCACTCTGTGTCCTAGCCCGGGACAGCCCATAAATTTTACCAAGGCATAGCCTGCAGTGCAGTTAGAATGACGTCTCTACAGAAGAAGCCATTATAATTCTAATTATACCAAAACTAACCTAATTAATTTTGAATTAATTATAAAACACCTCCAACCATTGCTGTGTAACGTTCAACTGTTTCCATGTAATCTCGGTAAAAGACGTTTTTCCTTAGTAAGTCGTCCTTTACCGAGGCCGACAATATGTTATAACAAATGTTAATTATTTTACTTTATTTAAATTGCCTTCACAAAAAGGATTTGCATTTTTAAAATTCCATTACACCTATCTACAGTTTCGTTAATTTCGCTGCAGTACAGCACAGGTCTACAGGTCAGGTCTCGTATTTTATAATAAATACGTGACAAGTTGCTTTGTGCTTCTCTACTAATTTACCTTTTTTACACATATTTTTAGCAAAATTTTCGCCTCTATATATTATTCACTAATTATAGGGAGGAATTTCGTAATGTAACGGTTGCTTCAATAATTCCTGTTTAGTGTACCCAGGACCAATTTGTTAATGTCTTGAGTGTGTGGCCTGGAAGACAGATTTTTAGGATATATTTCAGGCAACAGTCCTCCACAGCGACACTATTCACCCTCGCTATGATTTTATCTATTTTGTATTGATTGCATTGTATCTAAATTATTAGATAAAGATTTTCAAAGTTTACCCTGAATTTAAGTGGCTATAATATTTGTGTATTGACTGCGTTGTATCTAATAATTTAGATATTTTGCATTGTATCTAAATTATTAGAGAGAATGCAAAATATCTAAATTATTTAAATTATATCTAAGTTATTAGAATTTAAATGGCTATAATATTTGTGTATTGATTGCTTTGTATCTAATTATTTAGATATTTTGCATTGTATCTAATAATTTAGATACAATGCAATCAATACAAATATTATAGCCACTTAAATTCAGGGTAAACTTTGAAAATCTGTTCCTTCGTTAATTTCGCTGCAGTGGCACGGGTCTACCGGCGTGCACCTCGTAGTTCAATAAATACGTGACGAGTTGGTGCCGCCGTGACACGTGCATGCTATTTGTTATAGTGCTTCTTACTTGATATATTCCTTTTTGCACTTATTTCGTTTTATTGAAGTTTAAAAAGAATAGAAAAACTAATAATAATTTAATACAGAAATAGAATATGGTATTTTGACGATTCTTGTCACGGATAATCAGTTGTGATAAACTATCAATACATATAGTGAGACGATTTATCAAAAAAGCCGTGTTGTGTACCGAGGCACAAAATAGATTTTACTTTCCCGAATATAAATGAATTAATGATATAAAAATATTTATTTTATTTTCTTTGGTATAATGATACATATACCAAGCTTTGTATTATGTTTGTTTTTGCTTCATTCTTAACAATTTTTCAAATACCCATTCTTTCTTAATAACTGTAATACAAAAAGAACATATGCTTTCGCTGCATATGTTCTTTTTTGTATTACACTTATTATCCAGCCAGTAAAAAGAATACTAATATAAACCGAATATTAAAAAGGCTACATAAACTTTTCCTATAAATGGAAATTTCAAGAGAATTTAAGAACGACGTTGCAAAGCTGGTATTAATATAAAATAGTGTACTTATAAATCAGATGTGTGCAGCAAGCAGCCAGGAGCCCGTCTGTTGGATATTTATTTCATAATTTAAGACGTCTAGGATGAGAAACTCCAGGCTAAACTGTCGGCATCCGGCCGGTTTATTACTTCTGAAATATCATATCCTTAGGACGTTTCAATTCAAAATTTCATATTTATTTGACCCTCGTAAATGTCTTTTCTGAGCTTGTGAAGTAGTGCGTTAAGCTTAACGTCTTATAGTATTTTGTAAATTAAAAATAAACAATGTTATTACTTTGTCACATCAACTTTATACATACCTAAATATACTCGTATAATACTTTTGACACTTATGTACTTAATAATAATTTTATGATATTTTTATTACTCTACTTAGATAATGACGTTCCTTCTTCATCAAGTTTGCTGCTGTGAGCAAGAGTATTTATCATCATTAAATAATCACCTATAAAAATCTGTACCACAATTTAAACAAAACAGTGTCAAAGAAATAAAGCGACAGAAATAAATCTCTGCCTAGGTAAGTAACAAATTCAGGTCAGTAACACGCCACATCTTGATAGAGGCCCCAGACCCCATTAAAGTTAATGGACCTAGGGTCAAGAGCTAAAGGACACCGCCATTACTTATTCCCATCGATGACCATCTTTAACTTGGATACCTCGCCCACGTCGACGTACCAATATCGTTAATAAATTATTATTAAAGTATTTCTATTTTGATATGTTCCTAGTGATCACTTAATCATTATTATATAGATTATTTACTTAAATAGAAACATAGAAACATATAATCACGTCTATATCCTTTGCGGGGTAGACAGAGCCAACAGTCTTAAAAAGTCTGAAGCTCCACGTTCAGCTGTTTGGGTCAATGATAGAATTAAAATTCTTGACTTAGATTATCAAAGAAAATATAATTTAATGGCAAAAAGCCTGCCCGACGCTTTAAAATATGCTTTATACATCCATATCATCACTACATATTATAAAGTCCCCCATTTTCTTGTATGTATGTATGCCCTAATTACTTGTACAAACTTGTAGAAAGTGGATTTTCTGACAAAGGATTTTTATATCGATAAATTATAGAACAAATGTACACCCGTGCGAAGCCGGGGCGAATCGACAGTTATATATAACTTTATTTATAAATAACACGTTGACAAAAAAGTTATGTGGCAGTAAAAAAAGCCTACATTATTTGCAGTATTTAAAAATGCTTTTATTTATGAATAACGTTCAATCTTATAATATCAGGATTTTACGTAAAATCCCATAAAAATGTTTCTTGTACAACTTAACAATCGTCTTGTCCCGTCCTAATTTCTACAATAACCCTTACGTATAACATAATACGAGTATTAAGTCGTAGACAGATCAACATAGAAAATAACAAACCCTTGACAACCAATTTTTATCTGTGAGTAAGGACGTAAAGACCTCCCCATTACTATAAAATAAAACCGTAAGGGTTGATGTACCGGAAAAAGCAATGACGATGATTCAGTAAAAATAAGGGTCAATGTTTCGGAGAAAGCTGAAACGGATGTAATTTACTTGTGGGTCTGTTTATGCATCATTTGGTTGTAAAAGTCTTATTCTGATGATTTTTGGCTTAAGTGTGCTGTGTGACCGCCTCTTTCCTATGGCTGTCGTAAAAGAAGACTAAGCACATTTATCTAATGTAGCTTTTAACATGATTGAATATAGGTTAGGCTCTCTTGCGCACCCCGGACATATAATCCTGCTATTATTATTGGATTAAAATTTTCTGCAGTTCTTTTAATATTTTTAAGCCAATCAAATAACGAATATTGAAACTGTAAACGATCCGTAGCATAATTGTAATTATATGGTTATAAAAGACGTTCAAATAAAACCACTTTGTTCATGCGATAAGGTATACTTTGAAGTTTTAGAATGTGTATGCCCATTAGCATCACTGATTCTACTAAACTTTTAAAATTGCCTAAACTATAAAAAATTATAAAAAATATACTATAAAACATCAGATTTTAACGCGCATGCACCTTTTCAATTTAATGGTATGAAAATGTTCCTGCGCGCTCAAACCCTGTGTTATTTGCAAGACTGATATTTCATGTTTCAAACTGTCTAAAGACTTAACAATAAATAATAATAAATAAGCTGTAAAGCTGCCTTTATATCTCTTGTGGGGCAACCAACGCTATACTGATAAAAAAAAATTAAGACTGTTGCAATGGTGGATTTCACTGTAAATCTCAGACATTAAAGAAGTTTAATTTGTTAGGAAGATGATACAAACTTCAGAAATAGATAACGCTATTTTCAGTAGAAATTAGAATATATTACTTTGTAAAAGTATTAGGAAATTTTTCTGCGCGTGATGTGGTGCAAATATTTTTCCTAAAGAGAAATAAAGATACCCCAGGTATACCAAGCATTATCGGTTTAAACTTATCGAACAAAATAAAAAGCATGCAGAATGGAATATTCTTAAGAATATAACCTATAGCTCAAATATAATAGGTTAAAAAACTCACATATCGAAATCATAGTTACCCATGAATGTCACATACAAAATTTCATACATGCCCTGAGCATGTTTTTAAAGTCACGGTTATACATTACTATTTTTTAGCCAACGGCAAAGTATTTGTGCTACAGAGAGAATTTTAATAAGCTTTTTCAAAAAGCAGCACATTGTTTTTGGTTATTGTTTATTGACCGACCGACTAAAGTAATGATTCGTACCTACATATAATATAATCACGCCTTTTTTTAATGAAACGGTAAGCAGAGTCTACAATCCCTGCCCACTTCTTCGTTTCGTTACTAGCAAATACGATAAAAGAAAAAACAAGTTTTCAAAAGTTCCTCTTCTGCATAATCTTTAATCTGTGGAATAGACTTACCACGAAAGGATTGGACCTTATCATCCCTCCCAATGTACACGGACCGTGACAAGCTTCTCGGGATGTTGCGGCTCGGGATATCGTCAGTAACACCCATCTTTTGCGGCTGTGTACAACTTCTAAGATTGTTTACATAAGCCTTTTCTACTGAGAATTTTGATTTTTAATGTTTACAGTAAGTAGGTTCTAAATCCGCCTTATATTTTTTATTTTTATATCTTTCATAACTAAAGGTTGGTTTTGCTTTTACTTTTTTTAATTTTACCATATTTGAAAAGTTTAAACAAAATATCTTAGAGGATGCCTACATCATTATGGCTATCTGCATGTCTTCAGCCCCATCGCTCCGAAAGTTTGGGCTGTGAGTTAATAGATCAGTCAGTCATTTTATCATTACAGATACATAAGAGTATATTTAAAAATATATCGTTAGTTATAAAAATAAAAAGATTGATTTTTATGTATTATATATATATATATATAAACGTTACACTACTATACTAAGATCAAATGTAAAAAAAAATATTTAATTGACTGGAGTTAATTTAACTGATTCCTTAACCAATACATAAGGCATTCTTAGTTATGCTCTATACATACGTAAGTTCTGCCGTAGAAAACGATAAAAATTAAAAAATTAAAAGCTTAAGTATTTCACGAGGTAAAGTAACAAGAACTCATTATTGTTTAAAGCACATTGGATGCAGGAAACAGGTGGCTGCGGTGTCCTTCTGAGCCATAAACTCCGTTGTATGCGCTAGTGCATTAGACACATTTTACTCTCTTTACCGTCTGATAAAGTCGGACACCGGCGTCCTTTGTTCCCCGGCCGTTCTTGCAAATTTAAAAGCGGTCCTTGCAGTAAATTCGCATCCAATACCCTAGAGATACGGAACTCTAAATAAATTATTTCACACATCTATTGGAACAGCGCTCGAACAGGATTTGAATTAAATGTTTGTGCTACTGAGATTTTAAGGTTTGTTGTTGCAAATCTTTTTGCTTCTACGTTTTTGTAGCTACTAGTATGTTTTAAATTTCATGACATAAAATTAATATTGTCTGATAATTGCTGAAAATACATCTCAATCGTTACATTTTTTATTTTTTACTATATATCTTTAGTTATTTAAAGACATAAACTTAACATGCAAATCTAAAAGTAATCGTTACGGAAACGCTTTAACTAGCATGAAAAAGTTCTCACTTCGAAGTATCGAAACACATTATGCTATGGGAAAGTGCTTGCTTGGCAAACTACTTTCGTTACTCCATCCAAGTTTCTTAAGGCTCTAAGGTGAGGGGAGTCCCGCCGTTGCCGGTTATAAAATCAATGCGGGCGGAACAGCTTTGTGCTAGTTAAGCCGTCGGAAGTTCTTGCTAAAGCGAGCGTCAAAAAATAAAATTATAACAGAATTGGAATATCTATCTAGACTATAGCAACAGAGATATAAGCTAGAAAAGTAAATGACGATGGCCAATTGACGTCATGACATGATATATCTGACTAATTATGACAATGAAATATTTTGGAAGTACTCATTTACGTTTTAGATCTTTATCAACTGAATAAATGAAGAAAACACCGCAATGTATTTGGATCGGGTTAAATTACTCACAAATTCTTATTTCAACAACAAATTGTAGAGAATAGTACATTTATTTATTTATTTTTAGAAAGGGACTTCGCTCTATAAAATCAAGAAAAATCTGTCATAATAATTATAACAAAATACAATTTTACCCCTGAGCTCTTTCTTTTCATAGAGCGCAGCCATTTCTAAAACTATTTAATTCCTATATACTTTGTCATAGAAATAAGTACCAATTTTGATTTATCTAAGCCCCCGTTAATTTATGCAAGTACTAACTCCACCGAACAGTTTTCCCAGCTATCGTTTCTCAGCCTTTGTGAAGTTTGTAAATGTCTGCGTAAATTGACATCGTATTTACGAAGGAAATTGAGCTATTAACGAACCATTTTTTTTTAAATACGAGACTGACCAAAATCTTTTATAAGAAAGCTTAAAACTTGTTACAGATGGGAAGGCTAAATTTGGTGCCGTTAAAGTTAGATTTACAAAACTAATGTAAATTAAAAAATAAACTTTCATGTAACGTTTTACATGCATTTTACGTACATCATTTTAAATAAATTACTATATTGTTTGTATTTTATGTGTACTTAAGAATATACAAACTATTCTTTGATTGGAAATGAAAATAGGGGGTCGTAAGATGGAATTACTACATGCAATCTACTCCGTGCTTTAATAAAAGAGAGAGAAAGAGAATGTGGGGGTATAAAAAGCATATTTTTCCATTTCTGAACGAATCCTACGAATGTGCTTAGTACGTCAATTACAAAATAGTGCATTCCAACCAATTTTTTTGTAAAACTTGCTTGGTACTAAAATGTATGATGGAAATGAAATGTATCGTACCTGGCTTGACCTGTGAACTCTCCGCTCGAAGGTCAGGACTATTTTAGGGGACGTTTGGGCTAGCACTGAATATTTAAATAGAAGTGATGCGCTCCGCAGGTGATTCCATTCTGAGCTTAGGTGTTTTAGATGAAAATTTTTTTGAAATAACATAAAATCATAAGATTTTGTATGATTCCTCCTACAATACATTTACTGCTTGAAACGAGAACCCGACATCTTTAAACTTTAAGAAGTTATATATACCAAATAAACTAGTTAGTCATCTATTTCAAAGTTAAGCTTTTCATACATACATATAGTCACGAGGTAAACAGAGGCAACACTATCGAAAGGACTGTATGCTTTCCAAGTAATAAATAAATATCCTTTTGATTGTAGTCGCAGGTCGATCTAAGCCAACCTGTGTCTACAATTAAAAGATTTGTTGATACATGAAAGACGAATGATGATCGCAAGTTATAATTTTTGTGAAATTAGTAAAGACGAACAACCAAATGTATTTCGTGACCTGCTCGAATACATGATTTTTTGACATAGCAGCATTCATATTCCTTCATTTTATTCTTTTGCTGGAGTCCGGAAATATCATTGAACGAGCACCGATTTATTATTTAATCTATATCATTAGATTCCCAGAGCCACAATTTAACTTAAAACGATTTGTAATGAAGACGCCGAGCAATCTATTTAAGGAGCCACTGAATAATTTATTTTAATTAACCAAGAAAGACAGTTCCATTTTTCGCTTCAATCTTATTTTGGCTTCTCGATGCCGGCGTTCTTAAACTGCGACATTCATTCAAAAAGTTTGAAATCGAATTAAATTCGCCCCTTTAACTAAACTCGATTTTCTTTCACGAGTTCATTAAGCGAAGCCATTCCGGTGAGCCTCAGTAATGACCTCAAAAGACGTTAAATCAAGATCGAAGGCGAGATAAAAAGTAACTGAAATTTAATACTTTTATCAAATCGCCTTTCATGTCACATTTCGAACCCCCGTTTTCTTTTTTCTCTTAATGATTGTTGACACCTACGTCACGCTTGGTCACTAATTTTCTAAGGGTCCCAATCCATAAGAAAAATTACTACATAAGCATTCTTCAAGTAAATATGAAAACAAAATTGGACTGCGGTCAGATCTTTTTAAGAGAACCAAACCCATCTTGGATCATCAAAAGCTACACCCTATGAATGTGCATATTTTTCTTCAATCTAATTTTACGACATGCATATGAAGATATTGGCCTGTCCTAAAGTGCTGTGAACCACATGACCCATAATTGAGGTAGGTATATAAATATAAAGTTTTATTTAACATATCCATCTTTTCAGCATTCATCATTCCAGATCTTTCCAGTTTTCATAATATAATTTACCTATTTATTAATATATTTGGTGTCCTTTATAAACTAATCCAAGTATCGAACTTGTTGGGCACTTGGTAAATGGGTAGAGGTGTATTCACATCTATATGCAGACAGAAAGTCGTTTACAGTAAATTTACGAGGCCGATTTTATCTTTTGGGGTGCGCTCGAATTTGTGGAAATTTGCCAGCGTGTTACCTGCCTCACTCCAAGCAAGTATTAAATTGCAATAAGTACGATTATTTATGTAACAGAAAAAATAAACAAAGCTTTCTTTCATTTATCACTAGTCCACCCACAGCTTGGCTCGCATTTAAATTATGCTGTGTGTTATTCTGATGTTTATGATAAGTTTATCTTCTTTACTCTTCGTTTTCATCTAAATAACTTTGGGAAATTGCGTGAAAGATTATCAAACATAAACATACTCATTCTCAAAATCTTCTGCATTTACAAATATTTATATGAAATTAATTATCTATAATTGTTGAGGTGGAAATCTTCGAAAAGTCGTACCGAAGACTCTCAGTTTATTCCATGCGGCTATTATTTTGACAAAAGGAATCATTTGGGATTAGACAGAATCTATTTCATCAATTTTTAGTATTAATTAGACGATACGTTCATGGTAAACCAAAAGTGTGTAAGTATTTGATATGGATTGTGAAACTATCTTAAATATTATATAATATGGAAATTATCTTTTACTTCTATGCACTACAGAACAATGGCGATGTTAATATTCGATGAACCTACCTACCTGTAATATAGGCCTTCAATGTTTGATCATTGTAATTTGGATGTCATCGGAGTATTTGTAAATACTGATGTATAAATAATTCAATCGCCTTAGGTCTGATATAGATACAACGGTATTTTTAGTATATGTTTTGTGGTGAGAAAATGTATTTATCCTAGATCCCCGCGACTCAAAAGAACCTCATACACACGTCATTTAGAACTAGAACAACTTGGGCTGCCTTGATGAACTTAGGAAGTACTTACCTATATACTTACATCTAACACATTTGTATCTACCTAAAATGGTGAACTGGAATAGAGGTATTGGGCAGGAACTTCACTTCATTACAGCCGACACGTAACCGTGAAACCTTCAATTTGGGAATTACTGAAACGGCTGCTGAATTATTCAAGTCGTGGATTATCGATGAGTATCTCCAGGACACAATATTTCAAAAGAGAATTATTTATTGTGGTCTTAATTTATTATGCCATAAAAGAATTTCGTTGCTACTGGCAACCGCGAATTCTGAATTGGGTAAAAAATGCTGAATTTAATAATTCTAAAAAAAAATTGTATAAAATAATCAAACGTTTGAAGCTGTATATAGCTATTATTATTATTAGAGCAAGTAATATCCTGAATGGGCTCATAAAACTTTAGGGCAGCTAATTACAACTTAAATTTAACAAATTAAATTTAATAAATTACTATTCTTCATATAATTCTTCTCATATGCGACGAGCCAACAACCTGTTAGTCACTATTCTCTAAATCAAAATTCTTTCTTAATTATTTATAAAATAAATATCGATAATGTATCTTATTTGATTTCTTGACTGTACATAAATAGTATTGCATAGAATTAAATCATCTTCCTCCATGATAATGGTATCACTTTTTATAATTTTGTTACATTTTATTTCCGTTGACTCGCTTTGACGCCTCGTTAAGATCGCTCTTCAAATCCCTCGCAATGTTGGGTTAAAAATTGAATTTCATTGACAAGACCGTAGACGAAAATTATTGAAGCTATCTGCTTACAAAGGGATCCTTCAAAATGTGTTAGTTCACTTCATAAATCTTTATTTTATTTCGACTATAAAGAGAATTTGGTTTTGTAGCATCAAATAAAAAATAATACCCTTTTTAATATCTTGAAACGAAATTATGTCAATTCATTCAATATAATAATGTGTGTTTAAAATAAATTTGAATGAAAATAAGTTCTACTGGTTAATTAACCCTTAATTGCATGATTTTTCCTATTTTTTTAAAATAAATCAGGTTGATGTAATTAATGCTCTAGATTAAAGGAAAAATATTTAAAAAAATCCTAGTATAAATAAGAATTTGAATTATTTAAAAAACAGTGATGAAAATTTACATCATTATGCATTGTTACATATATAGATCAGTACTAAATAAGTCAAAAGATATTGTTTACTTATTCTCCTATATTCTAAATGATAATTTAAAAAACAATTATTATTTTATTCAAGCACAAATTAACTCCACATTGATTACACGAAATTGTGGAATAGCCTTTACATTTGGGAAATTTACACCGAAGTGACCTTTCTTTTTTTTTATTGTAATTCTTCTTCCAGTAGACTAGTACTAGGGTTTTGTTGTACGCAATAGTCATTTATAAAGTTGCCAGGAACAACAAATTTAAAGTTTACAGTTTTTGAGTACCTTTTTTTTTCACTAAATGTTATGATTGAAATTTCCATCATCATGCAAAGAAGGGTTAAATTTTTAAGTTTGTTTTCTCTCAGTTATTTTTTTAACATGTGTAAAGATATTTTTCGTATTTATATTACTCTTACATGATAAATTAAATTCGTACTTAACTTCTTTCTATAAACGAAAAGTACATAGATTTTTTAATAAAATAAGAGAATAAATTATGTGAGAATTCTGTAATCGACAATACTAAGGTGTGCTACGGCTGAGTCTACGAAACGCTACGAGGAGGCTACAATCTTCTACGAGTGTAGCAATCTAATGCTACGAGCGTAACCATAACTACACAAATCCATGAGGAAGGTAATAGTCTCTGCCCACCCCTCCGGGAAGGATTTAGACTTATATGTAACTGATGAATGAAACCCATAACTAATACATTTTGCTCGTATTGTTCTACTGGTTACTTGTTTTTAAACAACAAATATGTATCTGCCATAGCAGTTGACACCACTAGGAGTCAGGTAAAACTAACGTGTAAAATGTATGTAGGTACAATGATTTAAAAAGATTTGTCAAAAGTTTGTTAAAAGTCTGTGCAGTCGGAGTGATCTTTTTAATTTACTGGAATGACATTAAATTGGAATCAACGGAAATGACATTGCGAGACTATTGATTCTGTCAACCCGTAAGGTCATAAAGGCATGATGAATGTACTTATGTTCCTATACCTATGCGTGTCGGTCATAACGAGCGGTGGGACAAAGAGGCTCTTTGTCGCCGGCGTCTCTGGAACCTCTTTTGTTGTAAACAACACGAATAAATGTCGTGTCGTGGTCGTGGGATATGATTCTGATTTCAAGCTTATGTCGATGTGACGCGCCGTTAACTAACGTTGCGCTTGACCTCCGAATCGCTGTGAAACGAGTATTGCAATGTACAGCACACCAGCAACAGGAACGAAATTAGGAACATTTGCTATTTAAAAGTATGACTGTACAGTCACAGCGTGGGTCAGTGAAGTTGCGCCCGATTCCTTAAAGCCGCGTTAGAACTGCGTAAGTATGGAACGCGGCTACGGTGTCATTTAAATATAGTGTAATTTGAAGCGCAACCTTTCTCGTCGTGCAATGACGCTCTCGAACAAAATCAACATACTCGTACATACATACATATGCTCACGTCTATATCCCTTGCGGGGTAGACAGAGCCAACAGTCTTGAAAAGACTGAATGGCCACGTTCAGCTATTTGGCTTAATAATAGAATTGAGATTCAAACAATGTCAGGTTGCTAGCCCATCGCCTAGTAAAGAATCCCAAGTTTGTAAGCCTATCCCTTAGTCGCCTTTTACGACATCCATGGGAAAGAGATAGAGTGGTCCTATTCTTTTTTGTATTGGTGCCGGGAACCACACGGCATCAACATACATATAATCACGTCAATATCTTTTGCGGGTAGGCAGAGTTTTGAAAACTCAAAGACTACGAAGTTTTAGTACAATTTTAACACGATTTCAAGCTTCTTGAAAACCTATGCGTGTCGGTCATAACGGGCGGTGGGACAATGAGGCGCTTTGTCGCCGGCGTCACTGGGACCTCCTTTGTTGTTAACTACACGGATAAATGTCACCGAAGCCCGCCCTGTGGTCGAGGAATCTCCTGCAAATGTTTTCCAAAATGTTAGCCTGCCCGCGAACATGATTTCTATTGGAGCCAATTAGGATTGAAACTTTCGTTAAGTATACATATAATTTCCATCTGGTTTTGTCCCTTGCTCTTTTCTTACGGCAATTAAGGAATAGATGGAGTGATCCCATCAATTCAAATGCAACGCCGTTAAAAAAATTAGGTGCACTCGAAGAAAATAGCATCTGCTTAATATAGACAACTCTTGACGTATCACTAACATGAATGATTGTCTGTGGGAAATTCACAATAATAATTTATATTTATTCAAATTTTTACAAACTGGATGAAATTTTTTGTAATGACATAAATCTGTTGCCTTATAAATCTGATTTTAATGAATATGATGGCAATAGTATTGAGATTTCGTTCCGTTAAAAAGAAGAAAAGTAACAATTAAAAAACTTCACAGCAGCAAAATTCACAATAGTGCAAAAATACATGCATAAACCAGTAACAAAGGAGATTTCCGGTGTACATTCAGTAATGGCAATAAGAGAGATCCCTCAGCTGTCACACACCATACCGTGTAAACTTAGGTTCTAACTACTACAATAGTCACTCGCATATTAATGGGTACAACATGAATTACGTAAGGTAAAGCAAAATTCAAAATTTATTGACACATAGCCGGAGAAGGTTCTCAATTTGCCTACCCACGTTCTTCGCCTTATTATTCAGATATTTTTCAATAATGAAATTAGAATAGTGACATAGTTATTTTCTAGAATACAGCAAAGTAACATCCAAAGCCACGTTTACTAGCTCAATCCACAATAATATAAAAATATTTGTATAAAACCAGCAACAAAGGAGCTCTCTCGAGTACATTTTGTAGTGGCAATAATAGAGGGCCCTCGACTGTCATCACACGTCTCCACGCAGCTGTCGCGGTCCGTAAAAACACCTAAATTGTCCTCTTTATGTTTTGAATGAGGAAAGGCCCGAATGCCAAATAGCCAGTCTGTTGTGGGACTGAAATTCAGGCTTAGGAAAGTAATATACAAAGCCTAATATGATAGGTAATGTTTGATATAAGATTCAGGAAATAAATCTGAGTCCTGTGAACTGAATCTCAATTTCATTAGTTAGTTAATATATTTTTTTACTTTTCTAGACTGTTCTAGAGGCTCTGTATACCCCGTAAGTGATGTCTTTATCACTTACGAGATGTATTATGTACGGGTATATAATACTTAAATTATTATTAAAAAAGCACATCACGTCTTCGCATATAGTGAAACACACAGAGCCCAGCTCTAATCACCAGACTCAAACGCATCCATTGCTTTCCAATAAAAGTACTCGTATGTTTACTTATACGTTAGTTGTTTGTTATATGGGAATAAGAACTTAACGATTCTCTTGACGGGTTCAATGTACCTGAAGTGTTACAGAACCCTCAAAGTGTAAATAAATATAATTCGCGCTATCACAACAAAGGTAAAATATTCGATACATAATTTATCTTTGAGTCTTGCCATCAATATTCTATTCTAAAAGCACATTGCACTAGAGTGCTTCGCTATATTTTATACATGACGCGACTTCCACATTATATGCCGACATAAAAGCGATTAATAGGTACGCCTCAATGCGCGTACAAAGGCTCACCTAGTCTTTTTATATAAACCTTTCATAAAACGCTGCTGTATTGTGATATCAACCTCTCGTGGTAAAACGCTGAGGTTATAGAAGTACAGCTAATGACGGTGCAGTCACAGCGAGGTGATGAAAAAAGCGCGATGGAATTTTTACCCCGGACTAGTACCAATGAATTATGTATATTAGTTTCAATGCTAACTAATGCAACTTTAGTAAGGAAATTTGCGCATTCAGGCAATGGTATATGTAACCATGATCCAATATGGGCTAGGTTTATTATGTTATTTAGTAAGGCAGATGTACATTTTGCCGTGTGGTTCCCGGCACCAATACAAAAAAGAATAGGACCACTCCATCTCTTTCCCATGGATGTCGTAAAAGGCGACTAAGGAATAGGCTTACAAACTTGGGATTCTTTTTAGGCGATGGGTTAGCAACCTGTCACTATTTGAATCTCAATTCTATCATTAAGCCAAATAGGTGAACGTGGCCATTCAGTCTTTACAAAGCGGTTGGCTCTGTCTACCCCGCAAGGGATGTAGACGTGACCATATTTATGTATGTACATTTTCATGGCGTGGCAATATGGGGGCGCAAAGTGAAACCATTTTTAGAATCACGTATTCCTGTAGTGGTGCGATAACCACTAATAGTTTTCTAACCAAAGTCCTTTTTTTATTATTTTAAATCAGGCAAAACTTTATCTCCATATATTTTGTGGCCGTGCATGTTATTCACAATATAGAAAAACAGGTGCGGCGCAGAATAATCACGAGCTTACGTTTGCAACGTCCTGGTAGAGAACTGTTTTTCTACAACGAGGTTACGGGGCTTTTGTGCTATTATGGAAAATTGTAATTTATTGTGTTGTGTTATGTTTATAATAACACAACATATTATTAATTTGAAAAAATACATGTTTTATGTAGTAGGTCACAGGACAGGTACCACTTTGGCAAGACTTTGACAGATATCGTAGACGTACCGACAGGTATAATTTTTAGTGAGTTCCTCGTATACTCAGGCCGGCGGCAATGATGGGTACCTACTTAATTGAGATACACAACACATTACATAAACATTAAAATCTTTAAAAAATTCTGCTCAGCAAAAATCTTTTACAACATCAACACCGGCACATTTAAGGCTCGGCGCCTACAAATATGGTGCAGATTAAAGATAGTATCTGCTAAGTAGAAGCCAGTAGGTACACGCACGCACGCACGAAGCTTGTCAAAGGACACAAAACATGATAAACTACCGCGGGCGGGCGCGAGCGGTTTCTTAGCCTGACCTTTTTTTATATAGGTGCTTTCCTTTATAGCTTTTAGTTTCAAAAAGACTGTTTATCTAACTATTTATAGACACTTAGAAAAAAGTAGATATCTATAATATTAAATACATATTATAAATGGGAACGCGTTCACGCTTTATAATTGAGTGTACTCTCGGATGTCTTTGAAAAATGTATACTGTTCAAATTACGTGCGCAATAAAAAATGCTGATAAAAACTTTAACAATTACTAGATTCAAATATATGTAGGTCACCTCATGCTATCCTAGCCCCGCTGAGACGAAAATTATACATAGGGACCTCTATTTGAATCTTCTTCTTAAGAGTCAAGTGGATCGTTCTCCATTCATCTCTTTTCTCAGCATTTTTTTATTTTTTGGTATGATAATACGGTTACTTTTTCCTTTATTAGATAAAAATATTTTATCAAGAGTATTCCACTTTTTCGCTTTCCATTTATTTTACCTTCTACTATTGTTTTGAAAAAGAATTTTCCCTCTCCTCGTTTTTAAAATGATTCTTTCTTCTTTTACTCTTAATAACACTTTTTCTTGAATTTATTATGGGGTACCAAAATTCATCTTATCATAAGACAGTACCTATGTCTATTTCAAAATACATAAAATAATATTAACTGATCTTACATTTGTGGGAAACTGTAAAGCCGATTTAGTTGCTAGAAAATTCGTCGTAGCAAAAGCGCAAAACGAGCAAAGAAAATTCGTATTCTGAGATCTTTCTCATATAACTTATGTTTAGCACCACAAGATATTTCGTCCCTCCATTACAAAGTATTAAAAGGAGCCGGGAGGTTTCTAGGAACAAAGGGCTAAGCCCCGCGAGCATCACAAAGTGCTTGATACTTCTCCGGATTGCAGACTCCGGGATGACAGTTTAGTGGAAACAAAATCTCTTTGCGGATGTTAGTGTATCCTCTTGTATCCTTTAAGTAGGTACTCGTTTATTTTACGATGTGTTGTACTTAGTCGGAGTACTTACCTTATTGTGTGATATAAGAAATATAGTAGGTACTAAGCACAGAATAATAACAAAACTGTGGTTCTTTACTTGGGACGAAATTTGGTAAGGCAAATAATGTCTCATTAGAGCTCTCCAGCATCGGAATCATATCGGAAACGAAGATAAGGACAGATAAAAAGAGAAATAGTAAATGAAATTAAAATAGATATACCTTATCAACATTTGTAAATGGATAAATTTTCATACTTTTTATAGATAGACAGGTCTAGTATTGTTTTTAATATAATTATAAACTAAACGCGCACACTAAGAACCAGACCAGTCGCGTAGTACTTATCTATCAACAAAATCGGCGCCAAAGAAAACGCCCCTACTGTAATTACGAAAATACAAGTTATTTCACCATACATTTCTAAAAGCGTTTACGTAACGTAAACACCCGCATGGCGAGATACCATCGGTCGTATCTTAAAAAGAAAAGCGTACAACGCACACAGGTCTTTGAAGTGGCTCAGTGACGTGCAAAACGCACTTGTGACCGATAGCATCTTTAATCTTCGCACCTTTTCGTGTGGTCCGCGCCGGGCGCTAGCCAAGCGGTTTATAAATAGGGCGCCCGGATCTCTTTGTGAGCTGGAATGAGACAAGCGGGAGATAAAATCTTGAAAGTGATCCAAGTGTGCGGCGAACCGCGTGCTGCCAAGGGCGGAGATATATTGCGCTTTCATTATACAAACAATCCATGTTTATTAATAAACAAATACCTATTTGTATAGTACGTCCCTAACTCGAATTGCCTTTTGGTGAATACTCGTAATCTTTCGTGATAACGATTGTACTCCCGGCTAGGCTTTTCTGAAACCTAGACGAGCTATGGTAGATTAGGTTCATTTTGTCAAAACAGAAACATTTGTTGAAATATGGGAAAGGATTTAAATTAGGATTCTCCTTTTAGGCGATGAACTAGCAACCTATCACTAAATCTCAATTCTATCATTATAAAGACATGATTTTGTGTCAACATTCAGAATTCGTCTATTTTGAATTGAGCCTTTAGTATTAACTTCAGGGGTTAAAGACTATTGTACCTACATTGTATTTAGTCTATAATTTGAATTATTGGCATAGACAACTCAATTCTTCGCTTGTGACAAGATATTCCCTTTTGTAGCCAAATCCTACCAATTTCACCTCCGTGAAAGCCACAGGAGAAAGCCCTAAGTACGTAAACACCAAGTTAAAATAAAAGCGAGTATTTATTATTGTAAGAACAAAATCAAGAGCCTTAGAATAAGACTGCACCTTTTTTATAGTGTATCATACTGAATTTTAACTTATCCCGAGTTATTTTTTAAAGTTTTTGACTCAACTTGTTCAGCCTACTTTGGCAATATAAAGCTATTGCGATATTAAAAATAATGGCGAAGCAAAGACGAAAGGATCGACTTTAATTTTTAATGTAAGCGGCTATGGACTATGGCTAAACAATGGCTCTTGGCTCACCACCACGATATTTTATTACTTCGAGGAATTAGCAATGAAAACAAACGGCTTCACTGTATAATTATATTTGTTGTAAAATAACTTGTTGTTACTAACATAGCGTTAAATAAGCTCAGGTTTACCTACCAGACCTTCTTACATTCAAATCACATTGTCATACAAATTCTTGCGGCCTGAGCTCAAATCTAAAATATGTAAACATCTAAATTATTTCGACAATAGTGCATTTAATACATGCGAATAGTGTTCCAAAGATAAATAAATTTTACACAAATGTTACGTTTCGCCGACAAATTAACAAATAAATGTATAGTTACAATATTAACAGCCGATTTAAGAGAAGATATAATTCTACGTACAGATTAGGTAACGACAAAACCTCGTAAATTTAGGACTACAGATAAAGAACTGACAAATAAGTAGTTTGTAAGACCAGCAACGTTGTACCTCTTTTGTGTCGCATCACTTTAAAGTACCGAGTAGTTTCGTACAGTTTAACTATACATCCATAGCCGGTACTACCAAAAGTGACAGGTAAATATTAAAAAGGTGGTCTCTGTAACACCTTATTTGCCAGTGAATTAAGACAATAATACGCGTTGGTTTATACAGAGCGCGGGCGTTGGTGTTACTCCTTACATTTGCCGTTTAGAACGGCGGTAACTATGTGAACTAAATCTAGGGTGAGGCCGGATGCAAAACATAACGACCTTAAAGACTCTAACGAATTATTACAGTAGTAGTACGTACAACAGTGAAATTTGATTCGACTATGTATTTAATACCATATAGTAATATCGATTAATATCGTTACACGAGTGTTAACTTTAATAAGGCATGAACCACAGTGGCGAGTAGCGCAGAAAAGTTGGAAATTTATCACCTACAAGTTAGGTGTAAATTCACGAACGTAGATATAATATATTAATATTATTTCTACAAAGCGCTACTCACTAGTACAGTTGCAACCTAATCGCTACAATAACGAGAATTCGGACTAGCAAAAGGAACGTATAAACCCGCCAGCAAAAAAAAAATATATGTCACATTGAAATAAAAAAATAAAATGTTCACAAATTTCTGTACAAAACTACACTACAGTAAATAGCGATAAATTTAATCATTAACCTTGTTACCATTTAGTTACAAAGCAATATAATCGTGAAACGCCTAACAGTGGAGACTAAGCTATATTGCTTTACCTAAGAAAATAAATAACAATACTACGGCACGCTATTATGCTATGCTACATTAAATAAATAAATAAGAATTTATCTAACTATCCTACCTAATCGTGAAGAGAATTACAACAAAATACTGACGGTATGACAGATAAAAAATTTAAACAAAAAAAAATGTTTCGTCGAAAAATGTCAAAGATAAATGTCGTTTCGAAATGAACATAGTTTTGATCTATGTTTTGTGTATTATATTGGCTGGGATAGCAATGGGTGATAAAATTGGGAAATTTATAATACACAGAACTCATCGAGAAGGTTCTTCAGTTCCTTGTTGTGGGCCGCCTTGGAGCCGGTGGCGGGAGAGGCGGCGGTGGCCCTGCCGTTGTAGCTGAAAACAAAAAAGACGGTTAGTGAAATGTTATTAAAAACTTAAGTTATTTCTCTCGGTAATGTTAAAAAAAAAAGATAAAGTAATCATTAACTGGGAAGTAGTCTAGAAAGTTTTTAATATCACAGCGTTTCCTAAGAGAAGGCCCGGGCCCCAGACACGATTTCGAAATGACAAACTAGGGCCACATGAAAACAGACAACTAGATCATGGTGAAAGGTTTGACTCCAGCCTCCATAGTTTGGCATGCGCGACTCCGTTTTAAACGCGCGAAAAGCTATCCCTATTTCGTTTTTTATTATGACGTGAAACGGGACAGCGATAGTTTTTCGCGTGATAAAAACGTATACCATGCCTCCACCGAATAAATGACGCAACCCTACTGAAACAAGCGCCAGGCGGACACAAAATAAGGAAATTCATAAACGAAGTGTGAAGCTGGGATTACTAGTCAATAAAAAATAACAAACGTTGCATAACTTTTCAATTAAAAAAATAACACAAACAGCTATTTGGTTGCAGTGAGCAAGGTGTCGTTATTCAATGGGGCTACTCTCACCTAATAGTTCGCGGCACAGTTTTGGCCTCGGAATCGCCCTGTTGGGCGGGCGGCTGAGAGCTGCCGAAAAGCTGGCTCAACCAACTACCCCCCTGAGATTGGGACTTTGCCCTGCAACCAATAGCCAGTCATGTTATAGCCACACCCTTGTTAGTGTTATACAGAAAAATATATATTTATACAACGTGTATGTACCACGCGTCGGAAGTTTTTAATATTTTGATAAATTGTTTTAAGTCGCACGCTATCTCTTTCACACTTACCTTAACAGAGTAAGCACTCGATTTACGGAATTCAACTTATATGTTTTCGGGTATATGTTGAAAGCAATAATTATGATGAAATAACTGATATGATTCCATACTACGATATGATCTAATAAAGATGAAATTTCCATAAGAAAAAAATATTTAACCGCTGAGCCATTTGTGATGTCTAATAATTTTTTGTATAAAGAATAAAATATGACACAATCGGTAAAAAATAAAAACTTGAGTCCTAGAACTACTGCATGAAATAATGACTCAAAACTTCCAATACAATCAAACCAAATAATAGAACTGAACCTTACCTGTGCTAGAGGAATTGTGTTTTGAGATACATTGATTTTATTTTGAAACAATTTATGCACGCTCATGAGCAGCTACTATTATGTATACCTTAGGAGGTGGTTGTTGATTTCAAAACTATTTTCACTGTTGTTCTTGGCTTAAAATGATTGCATTTTTAAGATTAAACTCACCAGATCTGCTTCTGGTTCTGCAATAGAGTGCGGAAACGAGGCTCGATGTAGCTCCAGGAGCCCATGTTCTTGTGTTCCTCCTGGCTCCAAACCAGTTGGGCGTTCGGGTACTTGGCGACCTCCGCCTTGATCAGATCGTACGGGAACGGCGAGATTTGTTCCACCCTGTGAAGTTTATGAATGACGTGTATTTATAGTCTCCGCTTTGATAACCAATATAGCGTTCCATGTAAAAAGTACCCCGTGTGAAATGGAAACATCTAGTATTTATAGAAACAGGCAAAGGACCCAGTCAAAATCCAGCTGTAGGTTATACATTTTGTAGCCTTTCTTAAATAGACAATATTCTGATGTTACTTTAATCCATTGAACCTTATGGACGTAAAGGCCAGACAATCAATCATACTTTCCAATTAATAAATGATGGTCTTTCTATATCCCAACTATATTTATTTGTTTGTAAGAAAAGAAGAGGTACTTCATGGTATTGATTCAGTATTTATTCTTCTTGTAATCTTGACATTTTGCATATATATATTTAAACATCTAGAGAATGATATAATATAGAACCTTTCATCCCACTAAAAATTATAGTTCCCCTGATAAAACTCGTTTTTTACTAGGTAGCGCTGAATTCATCATTTTTTGTTGCTTTCTATATGAGGTGATAACTTCGTCGCTTTTTGTTGATCATAGTAAATAGACGCGGGCGAAGCTGCGTGTAAAGCTAGTTGTCCACATAGTGAGATACCTGGCGATGGCGATGTCGGCCTCGAGCCCGCGGTCGCGGCGCTGCTTCAGCAGGTCGTAGTACACGCGGCCCGAGCAGAACACCAGCTTGCGGACGCCGCTCGGGTTCTTCGACGCTGCTCCTTCTTCCGGGATCAATCTGGGGAAGGGAGTAGGTGTATGACAAACGTAGAATTGAAGCATTAAAAAAAGAAGTTTATTTAGATAAACAGCATGTTGTGAAACCTCGGTGAAAATCGACTAAGAGAGCAACCCCATTCGGGTCCAAAATGATCCGAAAGTGGCCTGGCTGTACTGGCCTCAGCAGGAATTTGGGCGTCATCAAAATGAAAGGCTTGCGGAATAGCAGCATGATCTACAAGGGAGATACCATTTATTTCTCCCCACTTCAACAAACATTTACCTTCTGAAGGAAGTGCCCTCATTCATGTCGTCGAACGAGGACTTGGCCTCGGGGTGTCTCAGCAGAGATTTGGGCATCATCAAAATGAAAGGCTTGCGGAATAGCAGCATGATCTACAAGGGAGATACCATTTATTTCTCCCCACTTCAACAAACATTTACCTTCTGAAGGAAGTGCCCTCATTCATGTCGTCGAACGAGGACTTGGCCTCGGGGTGTCTCAGCAGAGATTTGGGCATCATCAAAATGAAAGGCTTGCGGAATAGCAGCATGATCTACAAGGGAGATACCATTTATTTCTCCCCACTTCAACAAACATTTACCTTCTGAAGGAAGTGCCCTCATTCATGTCGTCGAACGAGGACTTGGCCTCGGGGTGTCTCAGCAGAGATTTGGGCATCATCAAAATGAAAGGCTTGCGGAATAGCAGCATGATCTACAAGGGAGATACCATTTATTTCTCCCCACTTCAACAAACATTCACCTTCTGAAGGAAGTGCCCTCATTCATGTCGTCGAACGAGGACTTGGCCTCGGGACGTCTCAGCAGAGATTTGGGCGTCATCAAAATGAATGGCTTGCGGAATAGCAGCATGATCTACAAGCAAGAAACCATTTATTTCTCCCCACTTCAACAACCATTTACCTTCTGAAGGAAGTGCCCTCGTTCATGTCGTCGAAGGAGGACTTGGCCTCGGGGTGTCTCAGCAGAGATTTGGGCGTCATCAAGATGAGAGGCTTGCGGAACGGCAGCATGATCTGCCTCCTCAGGATGTGGAAGTACGACGCGGGGGTGGAACAGTTTGCCACGATCCAGTTGCAGTCGTGCAGTTGGCGAACTGTTAAAAGAAGTTAAATCTTGTTTACTTGCATTTTTTAGGAGAAAAGATGTAGTAATCTCTCGAAAACATATAAAAGTATATTATAACTTCATTATAACTTCTTTCTATTAACAAAAAATGTCGAAACCAAAAGGTATGTCATTACTGTGACATCAGAAGTGGTAAGTACTACCTTAGTGAATACTCATAGTGGAAGTAACTACCCATACAATTTTATATGCTAAATTCTTTCACAGCATGTTATTTAAATTGCCTACTATCACGAGTGGATCCCGAACTTTGAAACCAATAAAACCAAACTTGTTCAAAGTTTCCAATTGAATCCAGAATAGACAAGGATAAAAGTATATAATTAATTTGATTGAAAGGATTTTTTTTGTATCAGCTGCATGTATGTCCTTTTACCTTCGTAGTCGGGGCTTTCCGGTGGCATGTAGTCGGGGTCGTCGGAGCTCATCTGAAGGAATCTCTCGAGGCGAGCCGACGAGTGCTCAGGGCCCTTAAATAATTTAACATCATGAAAATACCGTAAATAGTATATATAATATAGTAAGTATATACATTATTTATTATCACCCAAACAAAGGTTCTCTGCTTAACCTAATGGTAGACTGTTATATAATTTTGCAGAGACAAAACATTCATTTTATTATTGAGTAGAACTCAAAAAATAACATTAATGTCATTCCATTCCACTTCGCATCGCAAAACGTATTATGTTATCGTATTGCCCTGAATTTCATACCAGTTCGATCTAGTGGTTTCCAACTGACATAAAGCCAACCAATGTAGGCCGCATGGAAAATTATGTATATCGCATTATGTATAGACCTATATACAAGTATATCGCAGATGGCATCCATTTCTTTATGGTTTATTATTTTAAGGTGCAATTAAATTTTAAATAAACAAATATTCGTTTACCATGCCCTCCATTCCGTGAGGCTGCAATAGCACGATTCCGGACTGCCGCACCCACTTGGCCTGTCCGCTGGATATGAACTGGTCGATGATACACTGCGCCACGTTGTTGAAGTCACCGAACTGGGCCTCCCATAGGACTAGCGCGTTGGGGTTCGTCACGGAGTAGCCCACTTCGAAGCCGAGCACACCTGGAAAGTAATGTTATAATCTTAGATTTCAAATAAAAAATTAAAAGGTTGCCTGTATGTGCAAATATATCTCGGTTCCACAGTTATATATTCAGGACCGGAAAAACCAAAAATTCTTTATATTTCTGCCTTCAATTACAAACAAAAAATAATAATACTTCCATCGACTTACCATATTCAGACAAAGAGCTGTTGCAAACGGTGTAAGGCGCCTGGTCGGGGTAGAGATGCGCGAGCGCACAGTACGTCGCCTTGTCCACTTTCTGGTGGTGAAGCACGTGATGCCTAAAATTTAAAACAATTTTATGGTCAGACTTCATTAACAAACATGGTAATATTAGAATGGGTTTCATAGAATATGATGACTTAAATAAATAAATAATAAATAAATATATACGGGACAAATTACACTGATTGAGTTAGCCTCGAAGTAAGTTCGAAACTTGTGTTACGAGATATTAACTCAACGATACTATATTTTATAATAAATACTTATATATATGTATAGATAAACATCCAAGACCCAGGCCAATTAGAGAAAGTTCGTTTCTCATCATGCCCTGGCCGGGATTCGAACCCAGGACCTCCGGTGTCACAGATAAGCGCACTACCGCTGCGCCACAGGGGCCGTCAAATGGCGGATTGATTTACAAACAGGAACTGAAATTAAATTAATCATCAAACTTAGTAGCGTTGAATGGAGACTGCGACGAAGGTTATTCTGTAGTCGTGCAATTTAGCTTACTTTTCCACGACTTTATCATGCATCCCAATCAGTCAGGAAAAATGACTAGGTAACAAATGACAAAAAAAAGATAAACAATTTGATAAAATCAGAAGCAATAAGATTAATACCTGTGGGAGAAAGTTCCTCTCTCGACGTCCTCGCCAGACAGTCTGACATGGATGCCTTCCTTCAGCAGCGATCCAAACGCCATGGCCTCAGCTAAAGCCCAGTCCACAGTGCGGTTGTCCACCATCTCCATACGAGCTTTCAGGATACGGAGCAACCCTTTGTGGATCTCGAACTCGGCGGCGTTGGGCGGCGGCGATGAGAATCGTTTGCCGATGTGGACTAACGTCTCTTCGTGGACGCCACTGGGGCTCATCTGAATTGAAAACCATTTTGATTATTTGTCTATTACCTTTTTAAACAGTCACCTCTATCCATTGACAAAGCATATTTTTAATTTTTACGAACTAGGTTACCCCCAAGGTGAAATAAAGAGAAAAAAGACAAAGCCCTGCCAGCGTTCGCGATACTGTAGAGAAGGTGTTCAGACTAGCATAAAAGGAAGTTAAGAAGGGAATATATATGTATGTTCGCACATCTAGTCACACTTTTACAGGATTTTAAACAATTAATTTACCTTGAGCGGGTCCTTGCCCTCGAAGAATCCAGACCAGGGCGAGTCCAGCCAGTCCTTGTACTTGATGTGAGTTTCCTGCTTGGCCTGATTGTACGCGTCTTCGCAGATCTTCTCATATTTATCTTTCACATCTTTCACTTCTTCCGCGGTCACAACACCTTCAGCAATCAGTTGGTCAGCGTATTTCTCCAACACTGGGGAATTTTAAGACGTAATTAATGCATCTATATCTGGCTGAATACTATTACAAAAACGTTAAACATGACGTTAATGTAATCTTAATTAATCATTTAAAAAAATATTGAACATGACGGACTTCAAGTTATAAAATATAATGGTATAGATCTAATCATCATTTCGACAGTTAAGACTAAGTTCCCCATACATCTCACTGAGGTAATAAGCACTTCCACTTCATACATATACTATGGTGCAAACTGGGAGTTGGTCCATATACAACCTGACTTACCCCCCACTCTTTCCACTCCTCATAAAAGTACAAATTGGTTCATCGACCGCATTATATCCGTTCATGCTGACGATATCAATGACGACGTTCTTGTAGAAGGCGGAGCGCCGTTGCTTTGGGATTATTTCGGTACATTTCAAATATATAGGGGGGGTAGTAAATAGCCTTAGAGAAGAACACACTTACCAGGTTTGGTCTTGCGGATCTTCTGGTACATAAGTGGCTGGGTGAACATAGGCTCATCAACCTCGTTGTGTCCGTTTCTGCGGTAGCTCACAATATCAATGACCACGTCCTTGTGGAAGGTGGCGCGCCATTCCGCCGCCACGTTGCAAACGTGCATCACTGCCTCAGGGTTGTCGCCGTTAACGTGGAAGATTGGAGCGTTTACTACGCGGGCCACATCTGGAAATAAAAACAATACCTAGTTACGGTCATAGGCAAGTCAAACAGGTAAAGACGCATACAAGGCTGAAACCGGGACTGATTCCAAGAAAATAGAGGCGACGCTTAGGTTAAAAGTTACATTGCGGGTCATCTATACACTAAAAGTTATTAATCGTACAAGCAAAGTTCCTACAAATTGGAGCAAAATACTTCTTTCGACATCGTCGAAACCACAGTTGTCAAGGCATAAGACCCAGTCTGGCGAAAGATCTTCCCTTTAGTGGCATTTCGAGCCCTCTTCGTCGCTCCTTCTACACTGATTCGACAAACCAAATAAAAATCACATTACACAATCTCCTTCAAAAGTAGATCTTACCTGTGCAGTAAGCAGAAGAACGGGAATGCCTAGGATCGGTGGTGAATCCGATCTGATTGTTGGCCACGATATGAATGGTTCCGTGTGTGGTATAGGCGGGGAGGTCCGACAAGTGCATCGTCTCGAACACCACGCCTTGGCCGGCGAAAGCGGCGTCACCGTGAAGGAGGATTGACATTACCTGTAAATAAAATAAAACAAATTATTATTAATTAAATAAATTATATACTAAAAAAATATATCTATCTATTTGCCGTGTGGTTCCCGGCACCATTACAAAAGAATAGGACCACTCCATCTCTTTCCCACGGATGTCGTAAGAGCCGACTAAGGGATAGACTTGGGATTCCTCTTTAATGTAAATCCCTGCCAATCTAAGGTCTGCCGCGCCGATGGATGCATGGCTAGGGGCGAGCCTAGTCTCGAGCGTGCCACTTCCGCCATGGGGTTGGGCGACCCCCAGGTAATGGCTAGCCTTACCCTGGCATGCGGGGCTCTGCTGGGGCGGACAAAATTTTTCCCTAGCGTCTCGTGGGAATCGCATGGATGCAAATTTTTTGAAAGAGCACCTAGATGGCGGCGATGGTGTCCGCACCCCATCACGTCTCGTTCCCGGCGGGAGCGGTATGCGGTCTGCTGAAAGCCGCTTTGCGACGATGAATGTAAGAGGAGGAATGAAGGATAAGATTGAGGAAGTATGCCAGATGATGGATGAAAGACGTTTGGATGTGTTGTGCGTGAATGAAACGAAGCGGAAAGGATGCGACGCGACGCAGCACGGCCCTTACACGGCGTATTGGTCTGGAATTTCCAGTACCAGCCGAGGCTGTCAAGGGGTCGGTCTAATTCTTTCTGCACGAATGGCTGAGTGCGTGAATGAGTATGAGTGTGTCAGCCCTCGTCTTCTATGGATTAGGCTGAAAGTTGGAATCACTCGGATCTTCGTTCTAGGTGTTTATGCACCTTGGGATGTGGGTTCGAGGGGTACAACATCAGCAAAAAGCGAAAACGAGGAGTTCTGGAATAGTGTAAGAGAAGTATTGAAAGTTACCAAGCCAAATGAGAAGATTATTATGTTAGGTGATTTTAATGGATGGGTGGGTGTAAAGCGTGATGGATATGAAAAGGTGCTTGGTGCGTTTGGTGACGAAAAGGTGAATGATAATGGAAGAAGTGTATTAGAAATTTGTCTAGAGTGGGATCTTTTTGTGTCGAACTCAATGTTTCAACATAAAGAGATCCACACCTACACAAGAGTGGAAGGTATTTTAAAAAGTATGATAGACTTGGTGATTGTAGATGAAAGATTGAAGAACAAAGTGCTGGATACCCGTGCATATCGCGGTGCTGGCATTGACTCGGACCATTTACTGGTGATATCCCGGATAAGGGGTATCTTCAATCGCTGGCGGCACAGGGTAAGGGAGCAAACCAGCGCTTTGGAAAGAGTAAAAGTAGAAAATTTGCAAGATATGGATGTAGGTAAGAAGTATATTAATAGACTGAAGGATGAATTTGAAGATTTAGAGGAAATGAGCGATATTGAAGATGGATGGAAGGAATTTAAAGAAAGAATTGTGAAAGTAGCTGTTGAAGTGTGTGGTGTAAGTAGAAGAAGGAAAGGAAAAAATCACAAAAATGCGTGGATGAGTAAAGATGTGCAAGAACTTGTGCGATTAAAGAAGAAAGCATGGCTGGATTTGTTAGCAGCAAAAGCTAACTTAAGAATGCAAGAGGTTATAGATGAAGATGTGAATGAAGCACGTAAGGAATATAAGAAAATGAAAGATTTGGTTAAGAAAGCTGTGATTAGAAAGAAAGAAGAGTATAAAGAGGATTTTGATAAAAGGCTATCAGAAGACTTTCAGTCAAATCTGAAAGTATTCTGGAAATCCGTAAGGTCAGCCCGAGGAAATACTATAACCAGAGAGCTGACTAGGATCAGATGCCAGGATGGTAGCGTTGTGAAAGGAGAAGAATGTGTACTAAAGATATGGAAGGACTATTTTGAAAGTTTATTTGAAAAAAAGGAAGGAAATAAGAAAGATTTCTGCTATAGCGAAGAAAAAGAGAATGAGATGGAAGGCGAAATTGAAATGTTCGAAATTGTGGAAGCACTTAAGAGTATGAAAGCGGGAAAGGCTGCTGGGTGTGATAGAGTGTCGGTCGAGATGCTTAAAGCAGGAAAAGGCGTAGTAGCTAGTCAGTTGTACTGCCTTTTCAATTTGTGTTGGAAAAGCGGCCGAGTACCAAAAGATTGGTGTAAGGCTGTTATCGTGCCACTTTACAAAGGAAAAGGGTCACAGCTGGACTGCAAAAATTATCGTGGTATAAGCCTGCTTAGCGTCGTCGGCAAATTGTATGCTAAGGTATTGATTAATAGAGTCAGGAATGAAACTGATGACAAAATATGGGATGCTCAAGCGGGATTTCGAAAGGGAATGGGATGTACTGATCAGGTCTTTTCCTTGCGGTGCATAGCCGAAAAGTTTTTGGCCAAGAGTCAAAAAGTCTATTGCACATTCGTAGATCTGGAAAAGGCCTATGACAGAGTTGAGAGGAATGAATTGTGGTCAGCACTTTCTATGCATGGGGTGAGCAGTCTCTTAATACGAGCACTGAAATCCTTATATGAGGATTCGAGTGCTTGTGTCAGGATAAACGGAGCGCACACTGAGTGGTTTAAGATTGAGAAAGGCGTTAGGCAAGGATGTGTTGCGTCACCGTGGCTGTTCAACCTATTTATGGATAGCTGTTTGACAGATTTGAAAGAGTCTAAAAGTGGATTAAGGATGAATGAGTTACTCGTCAAATGTCTGCTCTATGCCGACGATCAGGTTATACTGGCGTCATCAGCGGAGGAGTTACAGGAGATGGTAAACTGTATGCATGAAGCTTTAAAAGAGAAAGGAATGAAAGTGAACGTAAGTAAAACTAAAACACTGGTTTTTGAAATGGAGAAAGAAATGACAGCATGTAATATTTTGATTGGAGGAGAAAAAGTGGAGCAAGTGAAAGAGTTTGTATATCTAGGATCAAAGTTTACATCAGATGGCAAGTATGATAGTGATATTGAAAGGAGAGTGAATGCGGGGAACATGGTGAATGGAGCTTTGCATGCCTTTATGAGCAGTCAGAAACTATCCAAAAAGGCTCGACTGGCTGTGCACAGGGGCGTGTTGGTCCCGACATTAATGTATGGGAGTGAAAGTTGGGTATGGCAAAAGAAGCATGAAAGCAGAATAAATGCAGTGGAAATGAGAGCGTTAAGGAGTATGATGGGTGTGAAATTGAGTGACAGGATAAGGAACAGCGTGATAAGGGAATGTTGTGATGTGAAAGAAGATGTAGTTACAGGAATAGAAAAGGGTATGTTAAGATGGTTCGGTCATGTGGAGAGGATGAATGAAAGCAGGTTGACTAAGCAGATATACAAGGAGAGTGTGGAGGGAAAGGTCGGAGTGGGAAGACCTAGACGAACGTATCTTGATCAAATTAAGGACGTCCTGGTAAAGGGTCAGGTCAAAAGTACCCGAAACCGCCGAGCTTGTATGAAGAGAGTTATGAATGTGGACGAAGCGAAAGAAGTATGCAGAGATCGTGGCAAGTGGAAAGAGGTAGTCTCTGCCTACCCCTCCGGGAAAGAGGCGTAATTTTATGTATGTATGTATGTAAAAATATCTACTTATGTATCCGTCAACATAATAATGTTTACTATAAACGAACTTTTATTTGATTTAAAACCGACCAAATAACCTACTAATTATGTCCTACGAAAAGTTTATCTTTTTATTTATTCAACTTTAATGAGTGATTAGTATATTTGTCATTTCAAACATCGATATGATATATCAATTTACATAGTGTTGTAAGTTATAATTTGTCTCATTCTCACAGGAGCAGAGCAGTGTTCAACAACTAGTATGTTATAACCTATCTGTCACCTGTGATCATATCGCATAATAATTAATGATTTATTTGTACTATGGACCTCACCAACACATATAAACAACGTGATAAGATAACCTGGGACCTTTCATAAACTTCCGTGATATACGATAATTAAACTTTTACTTTCGATATGTTCTTTAATTAATGCAACACACATCACTCCATCACTATAGTGATGCGTATAGGCAGTAATGTGAATTATTTCTTTTATAATACAGTGATTTTAAAAATGTTGTAGTCCCAAAAACTATGTGAACATTTAATAAATATAACTAGCTGAAAGAAAGAACATAACATGTAACTTGTTTTCCTACAAGAATGCCACATATTTTGACTGTCAATACACAATAATAATAAAGATTAATAAATTGTAAAGATTCAGAAATTCCCATGACAACAGAAAAAAGTGAAATCGCTCATAATTGTCTATATTGTGGTAAAAAAATTTAAGGTGTGTCTACCGCACATAAAATGATGCAACACAATGAAAAAGTTTTTTTAAGACTTTTTTTATCTGAAAACAATTGTTAAAATAAAAAAGGTGTGTCCAAGTGCCGAATGACGCAAAACGATGACTTGATATAATTTCTTCATAAAAAAGATACCTTTTTGTTGTAAGGACTTTGCTTTAGGAAAACCTTTGGAATACTGAATTTCATGTACTTTGGAATAGGACCAATCAATCTCATTCCCATGGATGTCGTTAAAGGCAACTAAGGGATAGGTTTATAAACTTGGGTATATTCTATTAGGCGAATGGATAGCAGCATGTCACTATTTGCCATGTCATGTCATGTCTCATTTCAATCTTTAAGCCATACAGCTGGGCCATAACCATAAGGCATCATCACGATATATGCAAAAGGCTTCTAACTTCACTAAGGTCATTACCCAAAAACGTGGGTTTAATCTTTTTTTTTCAGATATAGAACTATGAATGACGTAAGTTCTAGATAAAACATTGATATCATTACAATAAACACAACTTTTCATGTCAATTACCTTCTTGCCCTCATTGTCGCCCCTGTAGAACTGTTCGGCCCTGGTCTTGCCCTGGACAACGGGATCGACGGCTTCCAAGTGAGATGGGTTGGCGCACACCGCCAGCCTTATGTTCTTGTTCGTCACACGGTTCAGACGCTCGATGTATGTACCCAAATGGTATTTGACGTCACCAGAGCCCTATAAGGATACCAGGTAAATTATTATCTACTAGCGACCCGCCCAGGCTTCGCACGGGTAACATTTATACATACAAATCATCTTCTTGTTTCACTCTATTTTAAAAAACTGCGTCAATACGTTGCGTAGTTTTAAAAATCTAAGCATACATACATATAGTTATACAGGCATAGGGACAGACGCAGGATGCGACTTTACTACTATATAGTGCATTATAGATATCTATGAATGACGCATCTGGAGATAAGAATATTTGTGCTGTGTATTTATTTAGTACTTTTATTTAAGTAGAGTTTCAGAAAAAGTTGTCCAAGATTGGTGTAGTTTACGTAGTCATTAAAAAGCACTGAGAATAGACGGCAGTCACTCCGTACAATAAATCGATAAACATACTACTGGATTGTGGTATGAAGCAGACCACTAGTTCTTTAAGACAAAAGACAATTAGAAACTCCAAAAGAATCACAATGAGATATAAAGATAAGAACATTAGTATATGTACAGTGTAAGTATAAAAATATATCACCTACGCATAGAGCATAATTATATGTAGAACGAAGGTGGTATAGTTTTCTACTTGGCCCACTGTACATTAACTAGCAATCTAATAGAACTTACGTCGTCCTCGGCTTCGAGCCCAGCGAACTGGGTGAACAATTGATGCAGCGGCTTACGGCACACATTGGCCAATACATTCAGACGACCTGAAATTATTATTTAATTTTAGTACCGCATTCGTGACAACATCCTCTTAATGTAAAATAAAACTAATCCTACAAAATTACACTCAAATTTAGCTTATTTCACAAGCTTAAAACTAAAAATGTATAATGTAACTGTATAAAATCGGGCTTTGAAAATACAGTTTTTCGATCTGGAAATTTACAAAAATTACCTACCTATATATTTTTTTATCGTAACTTCAATAAATTTTTATCATTATCATAATGTAGTAACCACAAAATTGCCAACACTGCCAATTACTGATATAAATTACTAGACGTTTAACCGACGTTTAAAGACGTTCAGCCGTGTGGTTCCCGGCACCAATACAAGAAAGAATAGGACCACTCCATCTCTTTCCCATGGATGTCGTAAAAGGCGACTAAGGGATAGGCTTACAAACTTGGGATTCTATTTTAGGCGATGGGCTAGCAACTTGTCACTAGTTGAATCTCAATTCTATCGTTAAGCCAAAAAGCTGAATGTGGCCATTCAGTCTTTTCAAGACTTTTGGCTCTGTCTACCCCGCAAGGGATATAGACGTGACCATATGTATGTATGTATGTTTAACCGGGACCATTTTCATGGTGATTTCCGAAAATAAAAGTAACTATCTCATCATATTTCTCTTAAAAGTCCTTTACGAGTAAAAGTTCTATATCTGAACAAAAGCCATCAAAATAAGTAATTTTGAAGATGAGCCATAACAAAGAAAAATACAAAACTCTGCTTAGTACCTCTATGTGGCATTCCCATGATGATGGATTCGACTCCAAGGCGTGTAGAAACGTCAATGACTTGTTTCATGGCGGGGATCAAGATCTCGCAGCCCTCCAGACCGAAACGCTTCTCTGACGACCATTTCTTAGCCAGGAAGTTTTCGAATCTACAATGAAATTATTGTAAATATAAAGAAATGTCTCAGTCAAAAGAATGAGGGAATGGCTAAAGCCGCTACCAGACGTAACTTTACATATAAAACATGACAGCCTCTGTGGTGCTGCGGCATTAAGCTTGTCTGTGACACCGAAGGTCTGTTCGAATCCCGACCAGAGCATGAAAAGAAAAGAACTTTTTTCTAATTGGCTTGGGTCTTGAATATTTATCTATATTAGTATTTATCATACAATATGGTATCGTTTAATTAGAATCTCGGTACACAAATTTTAAACTTACTTCGAGGCTAAGTCAAACTGTGTAATTTGTCAATTTCTTTCTGGATTTCAAAATTAGTCTGCACACTATATTAAGATAGAAAAGTAAATTAGAAAAGTTTATCATCATCTAAACATAAGTATCGAAATGGTTTTAGTTTAGCATTTTTGCTTCGCTATACTAGAGATTATGTCAACACAACAAGGACTGATTATTTTCGATTGAGGTAAAATCATAACTTAGATCATAAAACTGGGAACTCTCAAAAAGACCTAATAATCCTGTTCTTTTTCTCGGAAAAAAAACGCGAGGCGGACGTTGAGGACACCGAAGCAATCGCTATTTTCTTGGCTGTAATTGGAATGTTCTTTATGAACGACATAAGGTAACCTAGAAATAAGACATGTAAAGAGTACATGTTTGTGGTCTGGACTCATGTTGGTGATTCTTACCCAGCAGATCTTGTAAGCCGCGCCAAAATCAGTCGTTTCTGGTCGGGACTCATCTTCGTTACATTAGGAGGTTCCATCCTTTGCCTGATCCAGTTGCATTGCTCCAAAGAGTTGATGAACATGAACTCGATACCGATGTTGTTGCAGTATGCTGCCTCCAGGCGACTGAGGATCTCCCTGGTCAAGAGACACAGAAATAAATATTTTCTTATACACAAAAATAAAGTTTTAGATGTCCAAATTTTTTAAATACGTTTTGTAATTATATATAAATAGCTTCCAACAGAAATAAGCACAGTTAAAAGGCAATTTAAAATTTCGACATTCTTTGTCGTATCAGAAGCTGGATTAATTTTTATGGCTCGCCAATTCTCTTTTGCTTGTTTTTTTTTTATTTTACATGAATCCAAAATGTTTTCATGTCTTATTAAACGCAACCAAATCAAACTTAAAATCTTTAAGAATAAACCTGAAAAAAAATGATGTAGTAAAACGATATCATCTTTTCAATGACCAGGACTAATGGGAGGTTAAGTTATTATCACACTTTATAAACATCATATACAACTTTGCCTCAATTTGTGGGAATTTTTTATCTATTAATTTAACATAGTCAACAAACAATTTCTTTATCAGTACGACCCTGTATCACAATCACAATACTTTTAGTAGACAACACGGGTTTTTAGATCAATGACCGACTTAATAAGGCACTGTGAAGGTCAGATCTCAGTACGAGGTCTTAACGTCACTTGCTTTTTATAAGGGCAGTATAGGCTGGCTTTAAATAAATATCCTCATGTCATTGGCCTTGCTTCAGTCTAGGTCAATATAGAAGGGAAAAGAAAGTAACCTCAAAGACCATAACAATTATATTTTATCTCAAAAAATGATTAATTGGACCTTGAAACATAAAACCAATAGTTACCTTAGAGGAAGTGCTTTCTCCTTTTCGCCAATGAACGTTGTAGATGGTAATTTGAATACCCTGTCCATATCGGCTTCATCTAAAAATTTTAAGTTTTCATGAGAGTAGATGTTTCAATCAAAATAATCAACCTATCATTTCAATTTGACTGAATAAAGTTAAATGTTTTACTTCTGATTAATTTGACTAATAGTTTTATCACTTTTATTGATGAAGCAATTTTTTTTCTAAATATTACAAACTACAAGAGAAAGAAACCTTATAGTCACTAAAATGCATGAAAAAGGCAGGATGTTCAATAGATTGAACCCCGAAAGCACATATAGAAGCATTATAGAATATATCATATCCCTTTACTAGCATTTAGCAGTATTACGTAAACCTAATTTCGACCCACAATAAGTTCTCCTCCTTATCAACCATGGGGAATACATTCACATGTTGGCGAAAATGAATTGATAGATCTATGTAATATGCATGTTTAAATATGTGAACTTGTCAAGTCCAAAGGTCTCTAAAGATAGAACGATGGTAAAATGGTATGGACGGTTGGCTTCCGTCCAACGGATGAAATAGGTGCACGTGACGCGCCCCTCAATGTCACGTAACAAACACTTTTCTTTATACGAACTGACGGGATTTAAACGCAAATAATGTGTTAATAAATACAACCAATAACAGAGTACATAATAAATAAATATCTAATAATATAGATATATAAAGGTAGATATTACACACCCATGCACGAGAAACCAATAAAATTACCTAGCTTCATGCAATAACTTATGATGAGAATGAGCCCATCGTATATTTTCCGCATGAACATTGATAGTGAGTGCAGTGCGAGCCGGAGTTCTCGTGCGTTACATTCACATACATATGTGCGTAGTTATGGCGTCCAGTCTACAAGAACATAATTTACGAACAGAAAACTTGACGAAAAAATTATAAATGCAAATCATAATCTACAATGTTCCTTATCATTTCAATCTACAAAAAAGTTGGAAGTTTGGTCAGAGAGGTGATTGGAAGGAGATCTGTTCATAAAGTGAAGAATTTAGTTCTCTGTGCCGCCATAACTACAAGGGAAAACACCGAGCGGCCAGTTTTATGCATCATCAGCACTGTCTCCTTACCAAACCTGTAGCTGTTGTGGATCACCTCCCGGGGGTTTTTACCGTTCAATTCCGAGGTGGCAATTTCCAGGGGGTCGAGTTTCGCTATATGATGTCCCCGGATCTGTTTTTTAGTTCACAACAACCTCATTTAGTATGCGAATATATAACTGATAGTCTGCTAATCAGCCTATTTGTAATAAGCATCAATAAACTGAATAGTAGTTGTTTTATGTTAAATTAAGCGGATAGTTTAAATATACTCGTAATAATGTGTTCAGTTATTTCAAGAAATTAGTATCAAAAATAACTCAGAATATCTCCAAAATCAAATATATATCCAATCAAAGTATTCAAAGTTGTAACGTTAGTAAATAAAGAATTCAAAATAATGGTGTTAAATAATTGAAGAAAAAAAACAAATACTAGGCTTTTTAATTGTGTTTAGTATAACATAACTTGGTTAAGGAACGGTTTAAAAATATAATGTTAGATACTGCACTATAGTTGTAAGTCATAATCATACAAAACAATAATTACTTATACAATGCGTGCAGCCTAAAGGTGTCATCACACGACAAGTTATAGGTAAGTTATCATTCACAAGTATCGTGTTTACTTGGCATACATTTCTCTATTTTATCTTATTTATTTTCCTCATCATTTTATATATTTAAATACAAATAAACTATATATAATATTTTGTATTGTGTAACTAAATTTATAGTACGTAGCCAACCTAATGTATATCTAGTAAAGGAATATGAATGCGCAGCAATACATTTTAAATATAATTTGTTTTAAAGATAACGTGTGTAAATAATTGTTGCACTAAATAGCGTAGATATAATGTTCAAGTGTTAGCATCAACGACTACAGTGAGACTGAGAACAAAGTTAGTAGGTAGTATTTGTGGTCGAACTGTAAGTTTCAAAAAGCTAGTCTCAATATTTTTACTTAGTAAAAGGTGTATTGTTCGACTTATTCATAGTGTTTTAAAAAAAAAGTCAAGATTAATTAATACATAACATACTTAAGCTGCCCAAGCACCCTAAAAAATAAAAATAAATCAAACTAATAATCAACATAGGTATCTACAAACCAAACACCAAAATTAAAAATACTCAAATCTACGTGATACAAAAACTAAATAAGACCCCTTGAAAAGGAACGGACCATAGAGTTCCAGTCAAAAAGTGCCAGATATAGCGAGTGAGGCCGAAGCTTGTAAACCTATACCAATTTTGAAATTCGTATTGCCCATTGAAAATTAGAATGATGTATACTGGCTATAGGTACACTTCGCTGCTATTATAGTACCGCCAACAATATACCCATTAAAATATTAAAACTCTTTATGACCTACAATCTTTTTATGACAATCACAACATTAATACCTTATCTTAAGAAATATAATTTAATATCGCTAAGACAACACATAATACCCGATAATACTGGCTTAGATTATGGTCTATCAAAACACCAGTTACATCCCGCTAACCCTCAATTGCAATACTACGAGTAGATTTTCATACCAAACCGAACGTGTTGTCTAATAACAGCCTCATTGGCGAAGGCTCTCAGGCCACCGTGCCATTCGCCGCTCGACACAGGATCCCCCGTAGAGATGCCGAGGGGATCGAGTTGCGCTACGAGGTGACCCCGGGACTAGTTTACGAGAAGGGAAACAATCCATGACGTTATTACCCAATAGGAATTCAATAAGGTATCGGTTAAAATGACACCAAACAGATAGGATGCTTCTTTGGAAACATGTCCAGTTATTTATTATACGCGAGTATATTATTAAACGGAAACAAACAATATAAGGACTGATATAGCTTGTAGTATAAGAAGGAAATATGTTATGTTTATTATTTATTTAGCCACCTTGATTTCAGCCAACCATTGACTAATCAAAATAAAATGCCCGACCTCTATGAAAATAAACAGAAAAATAAACGTATGGCATGCTACAGTGAAGCGTTTGAACATCATATATGATTTTCATTTGTATTATCAATTTTGAGACTAGCAATCTTAGATATATTTTAGGTAGTTAGTGTTGATAGATTCATGAAAATTATTCTTGGAAGAATGGAGTCCATGGTTTTGTTGTTATAAAGAATTTATGAACAAACAACTGTTTTGTGTTAGCGTTTCATGACTCAGACACTACATGTTGCTTTTTAATACGCTACTACATAAATTAGTCAATCAACTAGACATTTGAACATTGTGAAGATATTATATATGATTGAAAGTAAGAAAAAATTCCAGAAAATTAAATGGTCCGAAGCTAATAACAGAATTATAAAATTCGACAGTCAATACATTAATTATTATATATTTATTACTATATTTTAATTATTATATTCAGTGGCCGACATATGCATAGTACAACATCTTCACAATAAGAAAACAACAAACAGTGACTCGCAATTCAATGTCAACTAAACAATTCAACGGCATGATCGTTACGGGTGATAGCTTCCAAAATATTTCAATCTTTCGTGTTGTTATCCTGCGTACCGAAATTGAAATATTTCCTCATGATGAGCTCGGAGCTCGGCGCGCGCATTCCCAATTCGGGCAGGTTGGCCGTCGTGATGCCCAGGGGGTCCACGTCAGCAGCCAAGTGACCGCGAGCCTGTCGGTCACCCGCCACCACGTCAACTTTAACCCGAATTCGCAAACACACAACCCAACGACTCTATTGGCGCTCAACGTGTAACCCACACAAATACAAATCTCTATCTCATCTTCCCGTGTCATCTCTATCACTCTCAGATGTTGCACTTCGTGCCCTGGGCTTTATCTATATCCATTACGTGTCATAACGGCGAATACTTCAAAGCATATGAAGTACCTAATCAATACTTAATATGTTTCATCCCCACCTATATACCGTGCAAATGTTTAAGAACAAAATCGGACCATTATCGGAATTCATTGCTTATTTTGCTTTCATACATGTAGCCTTTAGTTCGTCAATATAGAAAATTAACATGATATAATTTTTTTCAGTATAGTCTATCATCTAACTATGGTAAATAATGTACAGAAATAATGGCGCCCAACGTGGAGCCCACAAAGTTCTGACATCGTATTATCGCCGTCGCCAGGCCGTGTTATGCAATTCGGGTTATAACATAATAATGGAACCGCAATGCCAATTGATACACATGCAGTCTTAGTCGATAGGTGTCGTTATATAAGTATTCCAATGTAAAATAACTTGTGTTTATTTTGTAAAAAAAAGTAGTTCTGTAAATATATTTTTGTAAAGTTTCGACTTATTTAAGTAATTATCAAATATATATTATACACTAACATAACCTTCAAATAAAGTAATTTATATTTCATAGTAATTGGTTGTTGTGCAATATTATGTTAACAAAAACTGTCAAGGAAATCTATCAACTAGCGTAATATAGGACTTGGGGGCAAACTAAAACAAGGGGCATTAGCAAAAGGTACCTCGTGTGTGACTAAACAAAATGTGCAAACAATAACGAATGGCGTCATGTTTACAATACAAATATAAAAGATATAGCTATAATGGAATATGGTTCACCTGATAACTCCTGATGATGGCTTGGACGGCGAGATGGTCGTCGATTATTTTCTCGTTGATTGGGGATCCTGGGAATATATCTTGAATTTAGCTAAAATAATCTATTAAAAATCATATAAAAAAGCTCGGTACGTAGTTTTGATAAAAACAAAAACAAAAACACTCTTGCCTCGGCCAAAAGTTATTTAGTCATTTTGAGTTTCAGACTGCAACATAATATGTATTGATTAACAATACTTTATTGCAACCTATTTGGAACCAATATAAGTCAAACAAACACAGTCTTAGAACATCGATCGATAGGTATTTGAAATTCAAAAATTCAAAAAAATTCAAAATTCAAAATTTTTATTCATTATTATAGGATACCTCCATATCGCTTAATAATTGTCGTATGGTTTAACAACTTGGTTGAAAAAATACAAAATACCAAATCTAGCAAAACGGGATTACAACCGATCGATAAGTCATTCCTCACTCATGTATAATGCGATAAGTGGAGTCTAGACCTAACGTTAACAAAAGTAGGCATAGTTGAAAAATCAATACAAACCTGCAGAAATCGAGGGCATACCGGCCGACGCTGGAACAAGAGCTGTGAGTGGCACCTCATTTTTGTTGTAGGGTGCGAGGTTTGGGGGAGACGTGTAAGCAGCTCCAGGCTGCGCCCCAGCTGTGGCGTTTCGGAAAAACGCATCCCAAGACTGTAACACGTAATGAATTTAAGGCAACGTCATGGCAACGTAATGGCCTTAAACTAAAAATATATCTGTAAAACGTTCAGTATCAAAGAATATGTCTTTGTTTATAGTATAACATAATGTATAAAAACAATCGTATATTATTTCATAATGTTGTATCAATAGCGATATATTTCAAGTACGTTGTAATACAGACATACATATTTAAATTCACTATGAAAAAAAAAATTGTGCTAAAAACAATTTTATTAAAGTAATTTCAAAATCAGTACATGATCATACAGTAGCGCTCAAAAGTATTTTGACAAGGCTACTTTTGTTATTATTTTTTTTCTGTGTTGTTCTAAACAAAAGCGGTTATTACTTTGATAAAATTTCCGATGTACCGCAACTACAGTGACAAACAAGTTTGAACTTGTTTGTTTACTTCATGTGCCTAGATGAAAACACGTTCATACTTGCGCTCATAAGTATTTTGACAGCAAGTCATTTCCCAATTGCCAGTGATACCGTTCGCACTGCAGTTCTGATTTTTTAATAAGCAATAAGTTATCATCTATTAATTATGCCTAAAACTAAAGAGTACTCAAATGACATCAAAAATGCTGTAATAGCCGCCCTACAATGTGGAACGTCGCAAGCAGAAGTTGCTCGGAGTTTTAAATTGTCACGACAACTTGTAAGTGCGTGGAATAAAGCTTATAATAAACGTAAATCTGTAGAAAATAAGCCTCGAAGTGGCCGTCCGAGAAAAACCACTTCCAAGGAAGACCGCTTGATAAAGAAGTTATCGACGAGTGATGTCCGAAAATCGGCTGTACAAATAAAAAACGAGTTACAAGAAAACTATGACCTGGCTATTCATGTTTCAACTGTCAAACGTCGGTTAAAGGAGTTTGGATTACATGGACGACGCCCAACAAAGAAACCATTGATTTCTGCTAAGAATAGGAAGCTGCGCCTTGCGTTCGCGAAAAAGTACAGATCCTGGACGAGTTCAGAATGGTCCAAGGTGCTGTGGAGTGATGAAAGCAAATTTAATTTAGTGTCATCTGATGGTATACGGTATGTGCGACGCCCTGTAAATAAAAGATTTGATGTCCGTTACCAAATACCCACAGTAAAACATGGCGGTGGCAATGTTATGGTTTGGGGATGCTTTTCTAGTCACGGTGTTGGGCCATTAGTTAAAATAGATGGTATTATGGATCGTTTTGTTTACGCCGAGATATTGAAGAAACAAATGCTGCCGTATGCTCAAATAAATATGCCACCTGGCTGGTTATTTCAACAAGATAACGATCCCAAGCACAAATCGAAGCATGTGAGTGACTTCATGAAACTCGCGAAAATCAAATTCCTGGAGTGGCCCAGCCAAAGTGCCGATCTAAACCCGATAGAGCATCTTTGGGAAGAACTGGATCGCCGTGTAAGATGTCGAAACTATTCAAACAAGGATGCTCTATACACAGCACTGAGTAACGAATGGAGCAAAATTCCTATTGATCGTTTGCAAAAATTAGTTGACTCAATGCCGGCGCGTTGTGAAGCTGTCCTGAAGGCAAAAGGCTATGCAACAAAATACTAATAAAAAGTTTCGAAAATAATGAACACAAATTTAATAAAAAATAAAACTTTAATTGTCTCAATACTTTTGAGCAGTCACACTGTGGATAATGTTTTGTTTTTTTAAGTTTATCTTCACATTCTAATACATGAGTAAGCTCAATATGCAAAAAAAATGCTTTACTTGAAATATAGTATTTGATTTAAAACAATTTCGTTTTTATTTTTTGTAATATCCAATAAATTCAGCTTGTCAAAATACTTTTGAGCGCTACTGTACTTAGTTATTAAAAACAAAACAATACCTACATGCTGATATGACGTTCATGTGAAAAATTATCAACGGTTGTCGAATAGAAAAGTTGTAATCAGTGATATTTTTATCACATGTCATGTAGGTTGTAATGGCGAGCCTTCTATGACGTCAATGGCGCATATGTTCGTCTGTTAACTTAAGGCGCTTACACACTTTTTCTTAAGAAGTTTGCCAAAAAAAAGCGGTAGCACCAGACAGACACACCCTAGTATACTTAGAAATCAATTTCATTTTAATAAAATAAGAATACAGATTTAAATTCTTAATAAAATTAAAAAACATATGCAAGTATGTATAATAAAAAATACATAGAGAAAACTTATAACTTGAGTACAAAATTAAGTCATAGCTTAATTTTCCAAGAAATTAGGGTACAATAAAAAAATTATCAATCGATATTGTGTTTTAAGAAGATTGGTCCAAGTTCGTGAGAAGTTAAACATGACAGACACATTACCGGCTAAAAGGATATGCAAATATAATCTGCGTCGGAGTGGAGAATAAGGCGGTGGACACAAGTGATAACTGGATAGAGTAAGTAGTCGCCCGCGAATCGACCTTGCACACAATGACAAATTTGTTTCACAATCTTTTCTGATTACGTGATTGTAAATGTCACTAGCTTAACGGTTAGATAATGCTGAAATCGGCTTTTTTCTAGAAAGCACAAAGTATCATGTGCATAAGATAGCGTTGACTGTTATTGAATTCTTACCATTGTAGGTATGTTTAACAAAATGGAATGAAGATTTTCATTCTGTTGTGTAAAAATAGATTAGAAATAATCAAATATATAAAATCTCCACCGTCAAACCGCAGAAATAATTATAGCTGTTCCGAGCGAACAAATGCAGGTTCATGACGTCATGACCTTGGTATCACTCACTATGAAGCGTATGGGAATGCCCGAAATATGTGACGCAACAGGCCGAAAACCAAGAGAATAGAGCTGATTTTGAACGGCCACTTCACTTTACTACAACAAAACTTCATTTACACATCACTTTTACTGATTTGGCTAGTAATGATATCACAGGATTCACAGAATATCTCATTTCGGTTGGTAAAATCGGTCGGTAAAATGTTAAATATTCGATGCTAAATATTTACCCTACGTCAAGATATGACGCCAGAAACATAACTACTGCAAAAAAAAGGTGACCACAGCAGAGATAAAAGACCCTTTGCGTATTTTAGAGTCCATATCTCAGATGGTATATTTTTCTATGCCGCATATGCATATATGACTGAAAATTGTCCATATGAGTGACATGACGTCTAAGTAGACGAACCATTCGAGAAATTAGAGCCTTCTTTCTTGAAAATATTTTCACGACGTAAACGTAACGACGATATGGACGACCGTGGCTTTTCTTGCTTAAGTCCATATACGTAGTACATATTTGACAGAAACTTTGTACGCTAGTAGACTTGTATGAAATTTTACAAAGCTCCAATTGAATACATTCAGCTCATTTACAAGCAAATTTGCTTATGGTAACTTCACAAAACATTCATTATGGACATTTTAATGAATGGGCGTGCGTCTTTTATGATTTGAAAATCGTGCCTATGCCTACTACTGCGCAATACGTACAGAAATTGCCTCTGCGTCATAGAAAATATGAAAAAAGATAATGAACCAATAGCTGGCCTTATCTGTTGATATTTTCAAAGTTTTCATGCAAAATGGCCAGTTAATATGATCGAATAGGGAGAAACGTGTATTTTTATATAAGCATTGCCCCGAGGCTTCGCATCTTTTGGAATTTCGGGATACAAAGTACACTTTGTGTTATTCCATAGGCTTTATTCTACCCATGTACTAAACTTCATCAAATCCGTCCAGTAGATACAATAAAACATGGTTTTACCTAACTAAAATTTGTTCTTATGTTAAATGTAAACCAATTTATTTGTAAGTAAGAAAAAGTGGTTATATTATAACTCTTACATAACCACCAATTAATTCTATAACGGAATGGATCCAATGACTATTTTACTGATGTTCGGAAAAACATAAAAAACGTCAAGGTTTCATTAAGAGAGTCGAGACTCGAGATAATTATACAGAATAAGTGTCTCTCGTGACATTACAATATTTTAGGTATGAAGGATTTACTAAGAATGAGACTTCTCAAACATTCGATGAAACAAATATTCGAGCAGTCCGTCGTGAAAAATAAAATGGAACCAATGTGGGTTTGTAAGAAACCCACATTGGTTCCATTTTATTACACCGTTATACAGTGGCTTGTGCATGTCGCTTTATTTCGCGATTATCCAAAGATACTAAATATCATAAATAAACCATCTTCTAATTTACACCGTAACTTAACAAAACACGGCAGAAAATTCTAGTTAAAGGGACTAAAACTCCTCATTCTTTTCATCTAAAGCATATTAAGCTAGCAGGATGATCTTCGGTCATGTTTGAAAATTTCCAACATTGTTACTATAACTGTAGAGACATGGATGTGGACATCGCACTTACCGCATGCACGGAGTTAGGGTCCGAGAGCCATGAGTTGTACATGGTCTCGACATACGCCGAGCTGGAGCCATTGAGGAAAGGCTCTGCCGCCGTAGAACTCTTCCACCTACTGGCGTTTACTGCCACGACGGCTTTCTGTTAGACAAACGAAAGTAAGTTTTTTTAAACAAAAATTACTGTTAAACAGTAACAGTTCCTACTCATTTTAAGGAAACATTCGTCACACCCTTTTTAAGGAAACCTGGAAACAGGAATTTATATCACTAACTGACTACCAACTATTTTGTTCTTTAGAAATTTATATAATACTGGATACCTACTGCGCGGGGTTTGCTCCAGTGCTAATTTCCAGAAAAAAGTATCTTAAGTTACTCCTGAAAATCCATGTTCTACCTCTTTCTGTGCCAAATTTCGTCAAAATCAGTCCAATCGTTTTGGAGTTAATTTATTCCAAACAAAATTGAAATAAAAAATTGTGCATCTGTTTCATTATTATAAAATTATTTAGCAAGTATTTCATGTGATTTTTAATACAGAAAGTTATATTTATTTATGCATTGATAACAATGACTTCGAATGGCCGAACACAGTGAGCTGTTATGATAAGCAATCAGATGGGCTAAAGTCGAGATAAAACAATGTCGGTCAATATTATCTCGTCTGAATTTTGTTCATGATAGGTAAACTCCCTAATTTTTTCATAACAAATTTACAATGTCATAATGACAAACTGTGAAAAACATACCTACCTTGATCTTATCTTTGTCTAGCTTTGCTGACGCCGGTAACATTTGGGCGTGATTCAAAATAAACAAGGATGGAAGAAACCAATAGTTATAGATAAGTATAGTGATAATCTCATCAATCAATTATTGTATTTTTAGAAGGTTACCTATTATTTTTATAAATAGACCAGCTATTGCATAGGGCTTTGCTCCTGTGGGAGCCTGACAAAAGTACCCATTCCATTTCCAAAAGTAGATCTATCTCCCAAAGGTAGAAGCTTCTTTACAAACATACAAATCTTTTGTCTTTATAACAATTGATTGAAGATGTGGAATAGGCACAAATTATTATGCTGTCTCCACCAATTTTACAATATTGGGTACTGATTCAAGGGTAAACAAATAATACGATGGGATGTTTCTATTCACTCATTATAATTTATACGTCTACATACCTGTGGTTGGTTGAGCAGCCATGATGCAAACCTTTCAGTGTTGCCAACTTTGTTTGATACTTGAAATACTGCCCGTGCGCGATGCATTATTGTTGGATATGTAAGCCACAAGTATTAGTGTTTCTGATCTGTTGGCAAAATATTTATTTTCAACAAAAGTCAATGGCCCCCTTAAACCATATATATTTTATTTGTCCAAATTGCACAATAATATTGACAGCAACTACAGTACTATTGGACTTCAAAAAGCCAATTTAAAATTAAGATCCTACTGCTAACTAAATGATAAAGACAGTGTCTGTTCATAAACTACTTGTTCTTATTTATTGCTTTTGTATGAAGGGTTAGTACAAAAACTTTGGTCTAAGTTGCCCTATATGTAGTGCAAGATATTCAAGAGAGATGGGGGTCTACAACCTATGACTTTGGCAACTGGCAGACAGTAGTAAAATGGGTAAAATCTCATGAAAAGTATTATTTGTACATTTTTTTAATATACTGTTACACATTTAAACAAGTTACTAATCATAAAAAAATAACATGCAATTATAGATTGTTAACAGGCATTATAGGATTGGTTGCAGTTTGACAAATAGAAGTCTGGCGGCAGATGCTCAAATTAAAACTAAAAAATTTCTTAAATTTACTTGCATAATAATGGGAATCTACTTGGATTATGATGACCCTAAACTTTTAAAACATTTCTATCAGTTTTTTTTTTTTTTATACTGGCACTCATTCAAATAAGAGAGAATCTATTTAAAGATAGATATTACAATGTAGTTCAAGGCAATCAAGTGTTTAAAACAATAAGTAAAAGTATTTGGTTGAATTTCAATTTAATATTTGTTAAATAAATTAAAGGTTTTGATAGATAAATAGGTAAAATATATTATCAGGTCTGAAATATCTAAATACATTAAAAAAATATTTTTATATTAAAGTATTAAAAAAAAAACAAGTTTGAGGTACCTATTTTATACATAATGTATATACAAAATCGAATGCTTTCAAAACAGTTTACTGGTAATAGATCTTACTTGATTACAAATAATTGGAAAGTTGGTAGGTAGTTATTTATCAAATGTTCAAATTAGAAAGGGGCAACTCCCCAAAACCTAATTTTCCACTTATTTAGAGGTTACTTTCTAAATAGCGTTCCTCCTAGAAGAATATCCTGGTGCAAGGGTTGACCTTTAACCATAAATTTGATTCAATATGTTTTGCATAAACATATTTTTTAAATCTTACTCCCAGAACTTCCTTAAATGCTTACGAAATATCTAGAATCATTGTAATGTATTGGACAATTATTTTATTTCCCTTTTTTACTTCACAAGCTGGTATACGTTAAACTCACCTGATTGTAAATAATCCAAGTAAATTTTAAACAATTTATATGATCAATACTGGAGTCCCGTGATTCAAGGTTATGTAACTCGCTCTTCTCAATACGAAACAAATGCCAGCACTTGCAAACACTAAACTACTTTATTTTATCACTTCAGCTATAATTCTTTTCTACGTAATTCTATCTTCTGCGATAATTACCTTTGACACTATTCGAATGTAATCTCTCACGGCCGCCGTCAATTTTGATAGGTTTGAGGAAAATTTTATAGAAAACGCATCGTGCGTGCAACACTTCGGCGCTCAATTTTTATTTTGCCTGCCTTGTGTTGTATTGTCTATGGTAGGATTTTTTAGTATGTCAAAATTTATGTGGCATGTATATCATATCACATAATGCCAGCCACATTATTAGTTGGCCATACACGCACGCGTATTCCCGCCAGATCTGTAGTAACCTTAGAGTAAGAAGAACAGGAGCCGCCTTTGTATGTTTTGTCTTTACAAATTTACTGTATTTTTGTGTTCAATATTTGCCTACCAATCGACTATGTGTGTTCGTGACGCGATAACTTTCGAATTGATATTCTAATTTTGATATAATTATTCCATCACGAACTCAGACCTCGCGGGCCCTTTCAATTTGTGAAAAAACACTGAAACACAACAAACAACAACAAACACAAATGTCTCAAAACACTTTAATTTTGATGTCCCCCAAATCAATTAACAGAACCTGTATTTGTTTTAAATTTTCCAAATAAAAATGTTTTTAACATAGATATAGATACAAACAAAAAATGCATTTTACCCCAAGTTGATTGATAGCACGACTAATAAACTCAAACTACTGAACAAAGGCTTTAAAACAGAGATTTTTTTTCTGAAAATTTCTACTAGAGTGAAGGCCCGCGCGATAACTTACTGCGTCTTTAGAAAATTTAAAAGAGAACGTCGTGTGTGGCGTCCCAGACCAGCGCCATTGTCGATCTGGGACTCAAGGGCCACGGGACGTTGGCGCTGACGAGCGCCCTTCTCAGGATGTCATTGAGAGCAGCATAGCGGGATGTCTGCCGGCGCCCGAGCAGGTAAGACCACAAGAGGCATAGCTTCGGTCTACATAGACTTCAGCCCCGATTCCGTAACTAACTACCGTTTAATATATTATTATATATGGGTGAGTAGTCGAATGGCGCGGAACACGTCGAAATAAGAAATTGACGAGTATGACCAGTGCTCTCGTATCTTTGGCAGAGAGGAACATTTAGAAGTGCCATCTCCAGTCTGGATTAATACTCAAAGCCTTCATACGTGTTTAAAGTTATTTTCTCGTAGGTAGTAGATTCTTTTTATTTCCCATTCTACATCGCAGTTTCTTTGGATGTTTTGTTTTTAATTTGACATTGACAAATATCAAATTTGACAGTAATGACAGTAGTTTTAAATGAAATCAATTCTTCGTGAATGATGAATGTTGTGAGATCCTGTTGTTGTGGGGAAATATATTTTCAATGTTGTTCAATTATTAGAAAATTGTGAACTTATTAACCATTTCTTCAATCAATATGTACAGCATAAGTCCGCGTCTACTAAAAGTTCCTCTTAAGTCATGTACGCTGCGAAAATTAACATCATATTCAGCACCATTAAAGTTATTACCAGGATCTTCGGTTTCGCTTATGAGTTCTAGAAATAACGGCAGTGCTAACACAATTCATGATAGTGTTCAAATTCTGCAAAGCAATTCCTATAAATATCTGTGGTATGCTCTGGTATTTGGTGCTGCATCTTTGGCCTCATATGAAATCTGGTTAGTCAATAATATTTTTTGTTCCTTCATTTATTTTATAACAAAGCATCAATAAAAAATAAAAAAGGATACTTCGCTCTTCAATTATCTGCACTAATAATGAATTACTTGAAATAAGTAAATAAGTCTAAAATTAAGAAACTATGAATCAGTAAATAAAATTATTTCCAGGCTGAAGAAAGAAGTATTTCCATCCATTACTGCTGCAGAAGAGATTGCAGACTCTGATTCTGAAAGTGAAGCTGACACAAAAAAGAAACGTTACCGAAAAGAAAAGATAGGATTTAGAGACAGGAAGGTAAGAAAGTTGATTTTTAGACTGTGACATAGAATTCTGCCACATTTCCCTGGCAGGGCAAATAGTTCTTCAAATCATTAAACAACAAAGAATCAATTTAGAATTAAGTAGTACAGAAAATTATGATCATTAATTAATTTTGAAAACCTATGTTTTATTTTGGACTTACATATTGTTTTGTTAATTATTATTTTTTTATATTTTTTGGCAGATTATTGAATATGAAAATCGTATGCGATCTTATTCAACACCTGACAAAATATTCAGGTATTTTGCTACAGTCAAGCTAACTTATGGGGACAATACAGAGATATATATGACACCTGATGATTTTTTACGGGCAATCACACCAGGCATGAAGCAGCCTGATGGTATTCTTATTTTTTTTTTGTTATTTATTTTTTAATCTACCTTACTTTATTTTCTTATCCTATTCCTATGTTTTCTTAATCATACTATGAACTTATAGTTGGTTGGTCATGAAATTTCCCTAGGTATAAGGTGATTCAAGATTGGCAATGCCATTTGTTTATTTAACTACCCATACTGCCTATTACTAAATTTTTTACTAACAAAAATCTCCTATCCTGGACGCTGCTGAGCAGATCATTGAGTATGAGAACAGAATGCGGCAGTATTCCACACCTGACAAGGTATTTCGTTACTTTGCTACCCTGCAGGCCCAACACCATGATCAACATGAAGTTTTTATGACCCCTGATGACTTTTTGCGGTCTATGACACCTGGGGTCAAACAACCAGATGGTAATTTTAGGAGCTTGCTTTTTTTCAATTAAACATTACATATCAAACTGTATATTTGATATGTTTTATTATTTCTAGCCTCTAAAGTTTACATGTTCAATGTTTAAGATATATTTATTAAGCAACATAATTTAGCTTTTGCAACTCTGCCATTCTAAAATTGTGCTACTAAGACGAAATATGATAATCAAATTGCCATAAGCTTAGCTGTTTTAATCTTTTGACCATGCAAAGTGATTTCATGCAAAATTTTCCCTTATTTTTATCACACTAAATGATTATGTTTTACAGGTTTGGGTCTTGACCAATATAGAAGATATGATCCAAAGGTAAACCTTTTTATTTTGTCATATAATATTTTTACTCAAATCTTTTAAAGAAAAACAATGATTACATTTTTACAATCTAAAGTGCCTTAAGCCCAATAAGAAAATTTGCCCATACAAGTTCTATGTTAACAGTTTCCATTTTCGCTTATTAATGTGAAACTTAATGTTAATATTTTATACAACATTTGCTTGTAATTATGAACTTTACCTCGTGTTTATTTCTTCTTTTATCCTCTATTATGTTGAAACTCCAAACTGAGCAACTAGCTTTTCAAGTATATAATTATTTTTTTAATTGTCACTAAACTTTTATATTACTTTCCCGGTTTTTGCTGTTTCTACCTAACAAATGTGTATACCAGCTATTTTAAACCAAAATTTAATATTTTTGCATAATTAGTTCTCTTATATCTGTAATCCAATTAAGTGATATGCCTCACACTTACTTATTGTCTTAATGCTTTGAAAAATATGTGAAAAAATATTTTCGTGGATATTCAGTATTGAGCATTGGTTTAACGTCACATTTGCACTGGCACTCTCTTCCCAGCCACTCACATCACTTTCTTGTCTTTTCAGAACATCGATGAGGTACTGTCTATCTCCTCTTTTCATTTATCTACTTTCTCAATTTGTAATTATTTTTTTACTTATTCTGCACAGGTTTTGAATTGGTTAATTTTTCTCTCGTGCCAGTTGCTCTACCATTTGGCCACTGAAACTCCTAGTTTAGATACCACAAACACATTAGCATTAGGATAGCTCATTATTCACCGATTTTTAGTCCCTTTCCCGTACGTGGATTTAGCTTGTTATTTTGTTGATCATGATCCGAATTCCCGTCTTTCTGTAATATTTCATTTCCTACACGCACACTATTCTGCATGGCAATTTTCATTTATTTTGTCACTATAGCACGGATCTTTACAGCCCCAAGTACAATATAGACTTTTTGTTAGTTACATGTTTGAAGGCTTGTATTATATAAATATACCAAATACATGCCTAGTGTTTATTATTATTTAGGTAATTTTCATTAATAACCTAATATACAGCGACCGATTAATCACTTTATAGATTTACGATTAGAGTTTCGTGCCTAGTTTTTTTGCTTTTCAAACATCACTTTGCGAAAGGAGGAGTGATTTTAAAACTAAAATTTTTCTCCCAGAGCATCAGCCAACGACTAAATTTGGACCTAGATGAGGACTCTATTTTCTACAAACTCGGCTCGTCTGGACTCATCACTTTCAGCGATTACATCTTCCTTCTGACTGTGCTTTCGAGTAAGTAAATTTGTTACTTATTGGTTGTTTACTTCCGAAGTTTTATTTTGTTTTAGGTGTTTGTGTAGCCACTTTATATCTCGCCTTACTACTACATGACAATATTTAATAGCTGCGTAATAAGGTACTAAGTATAAAAACCATTGCACTATGGTAATTACATTTCAGCAGAAAAATATATATATATGTCTAAGTCCGTGTTATTTCCAGCACCAATAAAAAAAGAATAGTATCACACCTGTTTTCCATGGATGTCGTAAAAAGCGACTAGATAGACGTATAAATGTAGGATTCATTTAGGCTATATGCTAGCTGTCACTATTCGAATCTCAAGCCAAAAAGCTGAACGTGGCCTTTCAGTCTTTTCAAGACTATTGGCTCTGTCTACCCCACAAGGGATATAGACGTGACTATGACTAAGTCCCATCCAAATGCTTTCAACAGCATAAGGAATGTTTTGGTTGTAGCAACGTAAAATACAATAATAAGATGACGATAAACTCTTTAATTTCTTAAATAACGACTATAAACTGTATAATCATATCCAAACATTTCAAAATCTATACCATATATCTGTAACAAGTCACTCAACATTTGTTCATTAAGCTGGCTAAAGTAATGTTTTAATAAGGAGGTCGTGTTCTTGCCGTCCCTGGATTTGTTCATTACCGTTCGTATTCGCATTCGCCGGTTACTGATTTTGCCGTCTAACATGTGGTCAAGTTCCAATTGTTTAATCACGTAAGTCGAATCTCTTGGCAGCGTTTCCACCTTGGCTATCAAACTGAAATTCACTGCACACGGTGAACAAAATTGATAATACGGTGCCCAATGTTCGTCATAATTTAACTTTTCGTTACGCTTGTATTTCTTGGTCAAATAGGCGACAAACTCGTAGAATGTTGGACCAAAGCTTTTGATCGGACCAAATATTTTTGTGGCCTCTTCTCTGTTTTCTGCTACTATGGCTTTTGCCATTTTTCTGTAATAAGGTGTGACGCTTTCCAACTTGTCGCGGTAAGCGGACAGAAGCCGTACGAAAGGTTCCCGTACAACTAGTAAGGAAGTCACACCGGGCGTGTTGACAGCAGCCCTAAGTTCTACCTCGTCCGGCCGAGGAAACTTTTTGCGTGCCAGCATCAATGGCGCTTGTCTTGTTCGCGACAAAAACTTTTTATCGTAACCACCTGAAAATATTAATAAGTATGTAGCGTTAAGTTTATAATGCAGACATGCCTAATCAAAAGATCTTTTCATTCGAATACTTAAATTTTAACTTCTTAGGGCTTACCAGGTCAACAGTTTATCGTTACTAAGGTATACTTGTGTCTTTATTGACGGCCTCTGTGGCGCAGCGGTAGTGCGCTTGTCTGTGACATCGGGGGTCCCGGGTTCAAATCCCGGCCAGGGCATGATGAGAAACGAACTTTCTCCGATTGGCCTGGGTCTTGGATGTTTATCTATATAAGTATTTATAATTATAATAAAATATAGTATCGTTGAGTTAGTATCTCGTAACACAAGTCTCGAACTTACTTCGAGGCTAACTCAATCAGTGTAATTTGTCCCGTATATATTTATATTTATCTGCTTTGAAATTTAACTTACCTAACACATTAAAATTATATAGCCAAGAGGAGCTGGCGGCTTTGAAAATGTTGCACCACACAAGTTTGTGAGCGTGGTCCACAAAGAACTCCTTGCTATTAATTGACTGTGTCGGTATATTCCATTTCCGACAGGTTGCTTGTACCTTTGCTGCTCTCTCACGGAGCTCCAACGTAGTCTCATTATCTGGTTCGTAATCATTCACAAAGTTTATTGGCACATCAGGCGTGTCGTCACCTAAGACTGGACCCTGCAACTGAATAATCACGTTTCATTTACATTTATTAATAAAAGTATAAAAAGAACTATAATTATATACTTATAACTTTAAATATCTTTGGACACGTTCGAAGTTTTTTTAATTGTGCAGATTCATCATCATGTTAAAAGCTTTAATATCATGGATCACATTGTGACTTAGGCCTGTAAAATAAACATCGTCACAATGTGAACAACATTTTAAAGTTACTTTGCTGGCATCTGTTATTTATCTAGATGTAAACAATTCTTAATTAGTCAAATAATAATATCGATCAAAGTGCACGAATATACTAATTGCACATAAATTAAAACATTCTCTTTTGTATTGTACACTTTTATCAGAAATTTTAGGTGAAATTTAAACTTTTTTAGCACAAAAAGGTCACTCGATTCTGATAAGTGGTATTGGAATCTCATAAGCTGCTTGATCTGTCATAAAATTTTGTATAAGTAGGTATTCAAAAGTCACAAAAACACGAGTATTCCAAAATGGGTGGATATAAAAGCTAGATAATTAAATAAAAAATATATTGGTCAGATAAACATTTAATGATATTGAACTGGTCTTAAATATGAAATTGTTTTGTTACCAGCCACTTAGTGTAGTTGTCAGGTACCATCGCCCAGTCCCTCACGACCGGTGTGCTGGAGTCGCTCTTGAACAGCGTTATTTTCACAACAACCATATAGAGAGCAGCCCAAAACAAAAAAGTTATTGTTTTCGCTCCACATCGCAAATATTGAAACACTTTCGTCTTTAGTCTCCATCGGAATCTTTTCACTGAGAACATTTTTTAGCGTCATGTGGTAGTGGATTTCTACTTTGCAAATTAAGTGTAAAATAAGGATTAGCTTCGATTAAAAATAGTGGAATGATAAACAAGATGTGAATATAAGGGATTGTTTCTCCGCGCACAGCATCCAGGGTGCGGGGAGGGGCGGCCGGTACGGGGCATGAGCGAATCTAATGATTTTCTCATCCACGCCAAAGCGGAGATAAAGATGCTTTTTGCGAAGATTGAGATGGTTAGACATATTACAAAACAAATTTAATGTATGATTATTACTAAACGAAGGTAATGCTATCGTTATTGTATTTTCTTTGAATTCGCAATCATTAAAAGAGCTGCAAAATACAATGGGCACTTATGCCTACTCTACCTTTATGATCTCTACCTTTATGATCTCATCGTTAGGTAAAAGTTCAACGTGCAGAAATATATAAATTTTCTCCTTTCCTGTTTTTTGGGTGACCGAACCTAAATGAAATAGCATCTGAATTATTAATTGACGGTGATAAAAAAAAACACATGACCTGCTAGGAATACACGCAGAAGAATATGTTTTGTTCTCATGAGCAGGTCCCTCGGGAAATGTATTTTACATTTCAAATTAGCCATCTTCTACTTGTCCTATAAAGAACCCCTCTTCTTTCTGAAACAAGTTAAAAAACATTGTTTAATTCTTTACGGTTTAGATAAAAACAAAGATAGCAGAGGGAAAATATAATTGATCTAGCACCTACACAATTTAAATCACAACTCTTTAAAATTTAATCGAAGATTTATTAATTGTTAAACATTCGACAACGACTTTAGATGCATGCTTCGGTTTCAAAGTGATCAATCCTCCTGGTATCAGTCTCAGCTCTCTGGAGAGAAGCCCGAGGTACGCCAATGACCATGATCCTCGATTGGATACCTAAGTCAAGTTCTTACATGAAGCGATTCCTTTTTCGTTTCCTCAAGTTTTTTTCCTTCACCGCACAAGTTTGATTTCTTACTGATACAACCAAATTTAGGTACATTATTGAAAAAAATGTGATTGTTACATGGCCACGTTAGGATAACAACCTACATATGCCACTTTGTCCATCACGCTTTTTTATTCGGGCAACTTAAGTGTGCGACCACCGACGCTCCGGTTTAATAAGTCTAACATTGGACTTCGAGTACCTACCCAAGTTGGTTCCGCACCCTTTGAATGAATTAAATTAATTTCAGCTTCTCGGCGCCATTTCGAGATAGCTTTCCGGATGTTTGACTTAAACGGAGATGGCGACGTAGATTGCGAAGAGTTTGAGAAGGTGGCCGCGCTGATCCGGCAGCAGAGCAGCATCGGCTCGCGACACAGGGACCATGCTAACACTGGCAACACTTTCAAGGTGAATATTGAAATGATGGATTACAACGATGAATGCAGGTCGCCTCATATAGAGCAAGGAGAAAATCATTGGGGAAGACCTATGTTCAGCAGTGGACGTCCTACGACTGAAATTATGATGATGATGATTATAATGAGTTTGAGACTACTACCCCACGTGATTTGGCAGCGTAAAAGTGAATCTTATAATTAGGCAATTAAAGTCAAAAAGGGAAACGATACCCCTTCCTTATTCCGTTATTTGTACAGAACGAAACCATGGTACATGATCAGCGTATATTAATAGGTTTTAATAGTCGATTTATGAAGTAATCAAAGTCTTTTACTCAAAGAAGTTTCTTTTGTTTTCAGGGTATAAATTCAGCTTTAACTACGTATTTCTTCGGACCCAAGCTCAATCAGAAACTAACGATCGAAAAGTTTTTAGACTTTCAACAGCAACTGCAAAAGGAAATTTTATCCCTGGAGTTCCAAAGAAAGCAGCCAGGTATGTTAATATACTCGGTATTTTTTTGTACTAATAGTCGTACAGTTTGTAGTGGATACGGCAATAACATGTAGTGACTGTCGTCTGACCTTCAAACTTTATGCTGGACAAGTTTAGACATGGCTTTAATAATTTTTGTATAATTTCAGACGAGAACGGACGCATCACTGAAGCAGATTTTGCCGAGCTTTTACTGGCGTACGCTGGCTACCCGGCTAAGAAGAAGGCCAGAATGCTCAAGCGGGTTAAGAAAGCGTAAGCAATTACTTCATTGATATGATATCGTCAATGTCGTTGAGGTTCGTCTTTTCGGGGATCTTAAAAACTGAAGTGAAAGGACTTTTTTATATGCGAGCCAAATAGTCTATGAAGCCTCATTAACACGGACTTGGCAAATGTCTGACAGCGGAAACAGAGTCCTAAATCATAACAGCTGTTCTATTTCAGATTCCGCGACCACGGAGTTGGCATCACTAAAGACGATTACCTAAAGTTTTTCCACCTCCTCAACAATATCAATGACGTAGACACGGCCCTTACTTTCTACCACATCGCCGGAGCCTCCATCGACCAGCCCACGATGCGACATGTCGCGAGAACTGTGGCTCATGTGGACCTCAATCCACATTTGATCAACGTGGTCTTCACTATTTTCGATGAGAATAGTGAGTACACCTTTATTTATTTAATCTAGTCTTCATAAAGGAAAGGTCATCTTAAAAATATTTCCATAGACCAGCCCACCAATTTTTTTTATTTCTCTAAGAAAAGTATACAATGTGATTGGAATCTCCTGTTAAGCGTGCTAGTCTGTGCCAGGAGACCCCGCTTTTTCATAATAGCAAATAATTATTTTGATGAGAATAGTAAGTACCTACATCTACATTTGTTTTATGCATAAAGTAAAAAGCAGGGTATTTTTAAACTGCTTTCTGTAAAAAGTAAATAAAAAGTACCGGTATATAAAAAGTATAGTAAAAAGTATTAAAAGTGCAAAAAAAAATACTTTGCAACCAGGCAAATGACTTGGTGTTTACTTTTTAAGACTATTTAATTCGAAAGTAAAATATCGCGACTTAAGAGAATGTGTTTGAAGATAAATAAATATAATGAACCAATTCCAGTGGATGGACAACTAAGCAACCGAGAATTCGTGGCCGTGATGAAAAACCGCCTTCTGCGAGGGCTCGAGAAACCCAAAGACACTGGCTTCGTCAAATTAATGCATTCGCTCATCAAGTGCGCGAGGGACACCAAGCCGGCCATATTGGATTTCTAGATGTATTTTATCTGATTAGTAAAGTTTGGTGCATGTGTGATATCCGCTTTCAAGGTTGACGGCTTGTTAAAAAGTATAAATATGATTTTGAACCTTGTCATAGCAAATCACAGACAAAAGTTTTGTTGGCAACAAGATTTAAAGGATATTTTTTGTCTGTGATGTAAAGGGTTCTACCTGTTGCCTCTGTATCACTCTTGTTAAACCTAATTGTTGATATTGTTATCAAGATAGCTTTAGGAGTTATAGCCACCAATTAAGTCATGGCCGTTTGTAACTTCAAAGTGGGTTATCAAAACTTGCGAGTACATAATGAACCTGTTAAGGTCAGAGTCATGTTACATGAGTGTGAAAACGAACGACACGAACTCTAAAACGAATATTATCCCACTAAAACAAAAAGTTGTTTATTCCCAATAGAAAAGTGCAATATGAACATACTTTTTGAACTGTGTTACCAATCGACCTATGAGTAAAGTATTTTATCTCCACAGTAAAGAGCCAGAAAAATCTAGTCGGTATATATAAAAGAAAATAATTTGTTTGATCTTATCGGCCAAGGTATAGCCGAAATTAATGAACGGTTAAGTTCTGATGGCATACAAAACCACTCCCGAAATTCTCCACAATGTTTCAAATGTAGTAAAATGAGTTCTACATTTTACATTATTTCTATGATGCAAACAGAAATATGACAGAAAAAAAATATAGAAATTGAGTGGCGTTTCTAGACTTGGTACAATGCGAAACTTAAAACTGAACAAATCTTTGAGGCTGGCCTAAAATTAAATAAATAATAGATAGTAATTTAAATTAGACCTCTTAAGATTTTTTTAATTTATTATGACTAACATAATTAACAATCTTTGAATTTTGTGGTCAGATACTAATAAAAGTCATTAATAATTTTGACTCTCATTTGTTGATAGCTTTATGAAACATGTGTTATATTAATAGTATTAATCTCAATTACCTTTATCTCTCTTACGCAAAAGACTTTATAAAGTATTTAAGTGAAATCGTGATAAAAATATAATAAATATAGTTTTTAAATAATCATCATGCTACGAATTTGCCTAAATGAATCAATATACTGTATCTTAAATTTTTCTCTTTCAAAATATTCTTTGTTAGCAAGCCTATTTATAATTTTTGAACACCATAATTATAATAAGGTAGATGAAATGTTGATTTTCTCATTTTACATAATAATTTATAGTAGTTGTGTTCCAGTAAACTTTCTGATGAAGATTCTTCTGAGATGCATTTCATCACTTACGAGTTCTCTCAATTAATTTGTATGTAGAGCTTCGTTTATTTTTTTCTAAAATTGTATACTATATATTTGTTTTGTTTGAAATGTATGTAATGTAAGTCAAAAATATATTAAATGAAACTTTAATGTTACAATTTTTGTTTTATAAATGTTCTCAATAATTTTAAGCTTTGTTTTGTATAAGTTTTAAATCGAATTTAAAGAAAAAGATTTGTGAACTGAATTTATACTTGTATATTTGCCGTTTGTTTATATCTCATTAAATATTTAAATTTTAATATACTTTTTTTATTATTAAGATTTTGTTAGATAAAATGAAATTATGGGTGTGATATGGGTGGGCTAAGAGATATCCAGGAATCTTTAAGGGGGACTAATAATAATCATAAATGAATTGTCATTTGTGATTATTATTAGTCTTCTTTGTCAAGACAAACTGCTATAGGAACCTATAATATACTTAATTTTTCATTATCACTTGCATGTAAATCACTCATTTATTTGTCTTTTAAATGATCATATTAGTAATAATATTCATAGTACCAATAATAAATAACTGATAGTCTCTAGCTTGGTTAAAAAATTTTTGTATATAAGATGTAGACGATTAATATTTTCTTATCATGAAGTATTTCATGTATCGCCATCCAAGCCAAACCTATATTCAGTTTTTGTTACATACTGTGGAAAGATTAGGTAATCTGTCTTGACGGGTGGTTGTGTATGTAAATGCCTATAAAAATCATCATTTATTTCTTGTTATATAGGTATTAAAAGCAAAAAGGCCCACAACACGTATTTTTTTTGTTCTCACATAAAGCGTCATAGAATCCATATTTCGGGAGCAATGAACCTCGTCCGAATTGGATATCGCCGGGAGTTGAACGGACAAATTGCGAATTTCGGATTGCCCCAGAAACAGCGCGTCTGCCTCGCTTGTAAGTTGTAAATCAGAGTAAGCACGTCGATGCGCCGTCCGCAAGCGAAAAATAGACATAGTTTGATGTAGCTCGGAATAATTCGAGATAATAGTAACACTGTTTGAACGGCGCCGAGGAAGTAACCACGCAGCACCGCACCGCCCTCTGGTGAGTAAACAATTTTTGTAAAGTTTTGTTTTCTACGATAAATATTAACGTTTGTATTTACTCAGACAGAAATAACTTACCACAGAAAACTTTTAGTACTTAGTTACTAAAATTTCCATCACTTCTAAATGTCTAATGCATTTCATCCATGCCGCAGTTTTCCACTTGATATTTTCCCTTTATATTCCCTAAAAGTTTCATCCGGGCTGTTTCACGTACCGTCCGCCTCCGCGCCGCCGGCGCGTTGTTAATGAATATTGTTGCCAACGGCCCATGTTTGTTATGATAAACTGTCTAGTCCATCTTCAATATTAATCCTTCAAAATATGAACAAAAAATATGACCAGACGTTTAATTATCTATAGTGAATAATGAAACGTTTACATATAAAAAAATTGCCGCAAATAAATTGCAATGAGTATAAGGATACCTAGATATATAAATTACAGCTAGACAAATTAATATCTTTGGCTCCGGCGGTAGTTATTGAGCAAGTTATTTCTAAAATTAGATCAGATCTTCGCTTGTGAAAGACTTTCGACAATGTTATTCAGTTTTGGAAGTAAGTCGCACGGGGTATGCGTGCGCGCACGTTTTTTTTTTGTTTTAAATGTCTTATATTGATGTAAACCGATTCATTTTTATCAGTGATTTGGTTTAGGGCTCCGAGCACAGAAAATGCCGATGTACCAGCGACCCCCGTTTTGGCGCATACCACATCAAAGGCAGGACCCTGAAGATGAACCCAGATATTTTGGACAAAGAAGAAGGGTAAGTCAAATTTGATTTCCTGTATTGCACTTATCATTAACATTATCCATGTAATATTTATATATATATATATATACTTATACATGTGCGTGTCGGTTTCAAGTTCTACCTCGGCTATGTACCAATGACTCTTCTGAGTTGAGACTTCTTATGTTCATTAATTTGAGTGCTTAGGTAACCGATGCTTTTACGGTGATGGAAAACATCGTAAGTTAAGCTGCATATCCAATCAACTGCATCCAATAACCATGATCCATGACCATCCATCCATATAGATTAGATTCCAATGCAAAGTTTGCGGATGGCATTCAGATGCGAGTCCATTCATGTAAAAACTTACTTATCCAATCCAGGATTATGTTCGGCGCACCTCGGCCTCCTCTCAGAGGAATGCGCGAGTATGTAGCCATGTATAACGCCAGGCGAAAGAAAAAAAGTTGCAATTATCCTGTACGTCTTGATTGGTGTATGGTGGTTGTGTAGGTGAACCAGGTATCTCCTGAGCCGAGTGTGCATATTATAGGTCTACCTCTACGTCGTGTTTCTGAAATAGTCACCATTCAATCGCAATCGTTCAAAGTTAAATTGTACTACCATTTAACTTTGTTCGCATACACGCAATCAAATCGGCTCTTTTTCATTTTTGGAAAAGAATCGACGATGCAGGAGCATCTCTCGTCAAACTACCACACCGTGACCCATTTACCAGGAGAATCCAACGCGGCTTGGATTATGCACACATGTAGTTGCCTGCATATAAGCTATACCATCTCATTAATTTTAAAACATTAACCGAAAGTAATTTATGTAGGTCACGTCATGCGTTCGGTTTCGCGTAATTTGAACAAATAAACATGACGCCAGCCTTGGACGTGCTGGAGATCTGTTGGCCATCAATTACCCCCAGTTTCCTTACTTTGAATTAGGTCGATTGCGAAGGCAGGGTTACATGCAGGCGATGCAAACCACGGGGAGAGGGGAAGGGTGAAGAGTTTGCGGTGAGGCTAAATTTGCGCGCACAACGTCGCGTATTGCCGCCGTGTCCGCACAGTCCGCGCATACAGCGCGCGCGCCCGCGCAAGTGCATTTTACCCCTCTCTCCCCTACCATGGGGCGATTACATACCTTCGTCGTGACGCTACGGCGGGAGAGCCTGGATACCAACTGGGGGCTCCGGCTGGTGGGCGGCGCAGACCTCGCTACACCACTCATCGTGACTAGGGTACGCCCTTCACGCTAGCCTCACCTAATGTTGACGATGGACGCCGGTGTAAACAAAACGCTGGAACATTTCATTGACGCGTGTTTGTTTACTTGCGCATTACGTATTTACGGCAACTAAACCTATCAATTCTCCCAATTATTCTAAAGCCGTTGTTTCATTTGACGCTCAGTGATTTCGCTAAGAAGACCAGCTCCTAAAATATCCAAGCAATAAAAATAATTATTTCGAGCTTATCTAGAACGGCATCAATGTCCAGAACGGCGGCTCTTTATATCCGATGTATTCTGGGATTCGTATCGGTCACCCGTCGTTCGACAGCTGCCGTCAGAGACAAAGCTTGACCTAATTTTTATAGAGACATTAGACATGGAAATGTCTTTTATCAATAGCTGTTAACATGTGCCGGCTATGTCGACGTTCGTGATTTCTGGTTAACTCTATACCTAGAAGTATTGAAGTCCAAATAGATTTATGTTAGTCTAGCCAATAATGTCATTATATTACCTCATTCCCTTAACACGTCTATTACTGTTGCAGGTAGCAGGAATAATATCTTTACATCAATAAGCAAGTTTCTTAGAAATTGATGTTTTATTAAATATAACACCTTTAGTATAAGTTACCATAATGTGACCACGACGTACTAAGTACTAATATTGAAGCTTATATCTACAATTGACCAGTTATACTTAAAAATATCATGCTTCATGATATTATTTTTATTACAGTAATATTTTTAGTAAATTTTTAATAAAACATGATAAAAATGTTTACCATGTTCGATTCTGGCCTGTTTTTCTTCTAGTCTTTCTTGGCCTCTGTTCAATGAAGTTACATTCAGGCTATTGACGCCGTTTCTTGACGAAAGCAATGTGATTTGGTGGCATACTTCCACATTATTTCACATCCGTTATCAGTTGAAATGAGACTAATCATATTCACATCGAAGTTTCCGAAAAAACATTAATTCTGTAACGTTTGATTCGATTTCTGGTATACAGTTATATATCTTTTAGTTTCTATTGTGTAGCTCTTCGTTTACGTTTTATTCTTACTATAAGGATTTACTGTTGCAATCACACTCAATTTATTAATTACCCAAGAATTACTCAAAAACCTCTGTTTTGGAGTTTCAACACTTGATCTACAGTATCAACAACTTGTTCTACCCAGAACATTACTTACTGAATACTCTTTAGCTAAGTATATTTACTAAGCCTATCGTAATTTGTTATTGCAGTAATTCTATAATGTGTACTATTCCTCTGATAACAAATGGAGAATCGAGAAATTTTTCAACCATTCCTCCATTCCATCTTCATCGATGCATATTTTCCATGACATGTCCTGATATTTTTCTTAAAGCATTAGTATTTTCTAGGATGCTTCGTATTACGTGATGTGTTTGTTTACTTTCATGATTAACATGTAATTTACTTATCCATGTTCCACACAGATTGGATTAGCGAATATGTGTGTACGTAATTTCCAGCTCATTGAAGGTTTTCGCCAATAAATGCTAATTTTAGTTAGTATCGTCCTGTATATTCACCGCGAGGTACATTTAGGTAATTACAGGTATAATTGCATATTAGTATGATGTCATCGATTGATGATAATTATATTTATGAAGCAAATGCCTAGCCGATTTCTTTTAGAAAATTATACTATACTGACACATTAGTTAGTTAAAAATAAGATGTTGCACCTAGCTAGAGATTTTTAACCTTCGTTGTTGATGTATCTTATTAATTTTACAAAATAGTTGATTATTTTTATTCACCTTTTAATTAATTATTTTATACTTTCTAAACTGAATAATAACGAATGTTCTTGAATTTTAATTAATTAATGTAGTCACAGGTGCGATAGCAAGCTAACAAATATTTGGACAAGAAAATTATTTCAAGCTATTCTAGTAGAAACTGCAGTCACGAAATTATGTGAAAACATTCAAAGATAACAATTGTTTTAGTATGAGTCACAATAAATATGTCGTGACTAACAAAGAATACATATATACATACATATAGTCACGTCTATATCCCTTGCGGGGTAAACAGGGCCAACAGTCTTAGTCTTATGTCTAAAAATAAAAAGTTTGAGCTAGTTGCTTCTTATCATACATTTGTTTTTAATTTATGCACATACTGGCAAATTTATTATTTACTTCGTTTATTATTGTACTTATTGAGATACGTAAGGTAATAAATTTTAAGATCCCCTCTTACACTCGATGTCATATTATAGGCTGATTAAAAGATTATTTGCAAACCTAGCAATTGAATCGCTCTTACTTTAAGAATATTGTTTTTTTTTTTTTTCAAAATGACACTTAATTAGAGTATGTTCTACTATACTAACATTTGGCCCCAGATTATTTGTTTTTTCAATCACTATTCGTTACTTACACCCCTATTGAGTTTTGTTTTATTTTAATAATTGCCCTTTCCAAACAATATTTACCGCTGACGGTGGATCCGCGTTGTTGAGTATAGCAAAATTTCCTATAATGAATGCATATAATGCATCTTATAGACATTTCCTTTGACCTTCATTGCCATAAATATTCCGACAGCCTTGAGCTGGTTCTCTTTTACGTGAGCCATTAAAATGCTTTCATTGCTTCCTCTCCATGTGGCCGATGATTCAATCGATCGGGCTTCGATTGGAGTTTGATGTTTATAGTTAGATGAATATAGCATTAACCAATTACACATACTTTTTAATATTCTTTCATCGCAATAAGTATTATTTCTTGTGAAATGTTTAATATCTAACTGAATTGTCGCAGAGAAACTACATTGCTGATGTTTTCTTTGCTGTGTGCGATAAAGTTAGATTTACAAAGACTTTGTGGTCTTACTGACCACTCGTATCTATCTATCGTACTTCGCCATCTCGGCAGAAATTATTTCGTGTCTTATCGATTTTGTTGTTGGCTAATGTTTTTCTTTCGAAATCTTCATGTCCGTTAATTTGCTATTCATGCGCGTACGTCTGAACAATTAGCAGTTATCTATGTAATCACAACAGTTCTTGGCAACGAGTTTTCTCAGTGCGTCATGATTACTCTCAATTTGTATCATTGAAAAGGTTTTTGAATTTCTAGCATTATGTGTTTTAATTAAATTTCAAATATTCTTTTTACACATTCATTTTCTTAGAAATCCAGAGAACGTCCATCATAAATGTATAGACTTATTCCAAAAAAAAGCATCTCCAAGTATAATCATGTCTTTTCTCACCCACATTTCATAACTGGGCCATCTGTGTCATTATAATTGCAATGCCGACTGAAATCCATATGAAAAATTCAAAGGCCAACGCAAACATTGCGTCGTATTGACGTCGCCGCGAGAATTCCTTACCGGCAGGCGGCGACACGCGCCCCGCGGTGATGGACAAGCTTAATTATAGCTGAATGTCCTCGCCATTGACTCGAGGAAGTTTGTGATGGATTTGCGCAGAGCCGTCGATGCGTCGCGGCCTCATCTGATCCGCCGGTTGTTTTCAATAAAAATGTCAGGTTGGCGCGGCGACGCCGACCGACGCATTTAGCCTGGCCCCAGGCCAAACGCGGTGCATACGTCCCGCCTACCCTGCCCAAATACAAGGTCGTCCTAGCTGATGCATCATACCCTTTGTTCATTTTATAATGATCTGCGATAAGTCTTATATTATTTGTACGATTTGTTTGTATATAGGATGTTTCGTTTACAATAGTGACTATGACTTTACTTTCTACCAGCTCTACTACGATCCATTTACGAATGATAACGTAACTTCCAAAACCACCATCCATAATCTCTTCATCTGTTCTAATGATTTTCTCAAAAATATGTTCATTAACATTAGCGTTACCTTGGAGGTGACTGAACGAATTGGTGTCTCGCCCAATCTTCAGAATGTCACGGTCCATCAACCAACCTTCAGACTACTCTTAAATACAGGCAATAAATATTTTTATGTAAGCGCTTACATATTAGATCGTTTGTCACGTAACTAACCGTGTAAAAGGCACCAAGAGTTTTCAGTAATTTTTATTGTTAAGCAGATGTAAAATCTAATTTCAGAACGCATTACTCGCCAGTGATCTAATGAAATGCCTTTGATCTATGTTAGGTGATGGCTTTATGATTTGACCTCAATAATTTGCATTTTTTACGTGATGGTACTAATGGACATTTTGTATAACCATATGATTTATTTTATGTCTCAACTTTTCAACTGTTTTGTATGCCACTGCTGGGCAAAGACCTTCCAAGTTTCGCGATACATAGCCTATTTCATTACTAAATAGACAAACAGCCATGTATACCTGAGCCATTTGATGGAAAATGGTTAGTTTTACATCTTTATTATGACATAATAAAGATGTAAAACTAACCATTTAAAGATATTACATTTTAAAGAAATAAGTATAACAAGTTTACTTTAAAAATCTTCTAATATTCTTTCTTAAAAATGTGTGAATATTGTGACACCCTCTTCTCAGTATGATAAACTTTATTTATTTTCTCATTCCAGGTGACACCAGGCACTCCGGCTGGTCGGGAGCTTCTTCGAGGCGACATCATCGCAAAAATCGACGACTACGATGCCCGAGACCTGAGACATGAAGATGCTCAGAACCTCTTCAAGAATGCGCGCAATCAAATCAAAATTGTTGTACAAAGGTATGATGAATGTTGTAAACAAGGATAGTTCAATATTTAGCGATCTAAACAATGATGACCTGAGCAGAGTTCTAAAATTCATTAAAATATTTAAAAGAAACGCAGAAAACGGACTGTAAAAATGCAGATGAATTTTCTAATTTCCTATTTTAAAAGAGTGAATATTGCAAAAATGCAAGGAAAGAATCAAGTATTTGACTTAATTTTTTCACTTTTACTATCTGATCATTTGTATTTATAGAAACATAGATCGACGTCATATAATATCTGGATGTTATAAAAATAATAAATCTTGCCAGAACGATAAACTTTAAGAGGTATTTAAAATCAAACTTCAAATTTATCTTACAATTCATTCAAAATATAACGGGCTATGAAGACGTCCAGTCAAGGCCTGCTAAACTGAGATATTTGTTAATTGTTAGTTAGAATTGTTAGTAAAATGGAAACCATGAAATATGTAATTTAATAAAGTACTTATACGAAATCAAATAGCCCTCAAAAGTATACAAAAGAGAAAGTTTTTATTCCACATAGAATTCCAGTCCACTTGTGGTATGAAATAATAAAAGTATCCCTTTCTTTGTACATAACTTTCTTATAGCATCTCGGGAAAAAATTACGGCGGCTTTCGCAGAGAAATACTCATTATAAGCCGCCATTCAAATATTGATGTCATGGTATTACCTAAATGATTTTCTAAATAGACGTGTAAAACAACATCAAAGTGAATTAATTGAAAAGTTAATGTGGAAATGTTCTTTCCTTCTTCACGATTCGGGCATTTGGAAGATGATAAACAGGAGTTTGTCCCTAAAGTGCTAGATTAATAACACAGATGTGACCACAGGGGCGGCTCAAGTTCTCACCTTTACTCGGTGCCGCGGGCCACCGGCAGCTATGTAGGCAGGGTTGCCACACCCACGTTCTATCACGAACTCGCTGAGTAAGCCTGCACGCTAGGTGTCAACCGGTGTATTATTATTGTTACGAGCCAAATCTCACAGGTGGTACTGACTCATGTCACGCTTTCGGAAACACCGTATCCTATTCTCAAATCTGTATAGATTTGACGTTTGAGATTATGTATCTATATTACTGATAGGATTTATTTATACGTGATGCTTCTGAGTGTTGCCATTATTTTTTGGGTCTAGAAAGTAATGTTACTACTAGGTAGGCAGGTCCTTCAGACTATAGTTTTGTTTTCAATCTGCTATAAACAGTTGTAACTAGGAACTAACTATTGGAACAAACAATCTCAGAAGAAAGAAAATTGAGATTCAAATAAAAATTCATTAAACAAAAGCACCCAAAAGAATGGCCTCTTTAAGATTGCAATAAAAATAGAGAAACTTAAATTTTGTGCTTACTCGAATTGCTTATTTATTTAAAACGGGGGCGTTGGTTCATGCGTCACCTAAAGTGTGCTCAAAAAGAAACGGATAAGCGTGGCATGATTTAGTATGCCTATAAATACTACTCTCCTGTTTCTCCGAAAAGTATAATCTATATCTTTGGCATGGACCTTTACCTAGTGTCAAAAGTTTATGCAAGAATCGTAATAAGGACCTTTTTAAAACGTTATAATTTTTATCAAAAATAGAACTGATAAGTGCATATTACTTTATGCCAAGTTTCACGAAACTCGATGTTTATTCATATGAATGTTTATACTATTTGCATGTCTATAGTCCTTTATGCGTATAAATTTATGTTAATGAATGTTGTAATTTTTGTATTTCCCATTGTGTCTAAATAGTATTTTATACCATTTTATACACAAGTACTTTCCTAGTAACTAATATTATAATTATGCATTGTGTTGAATATTTGTCATATTTCAATGTAGCGTCAACGGACTTTTAATATATTATATTATTAAGGAAAATTAGAGAAAAAAAAGAACAGTAGACAAAGTGCAGCTTGGAGACCTACCGAATCTAGTATAAAGAGTCACTTTTTTATCTTCTTGCACATTGCACGTTAAAAGTCCAGTTGCGTTATTTGTTACATTTTTGTGTTTCATACAAGCATGATGTGCATAGGGACGTGGACCGGGAAGCTCCCAGGGGAGCCACATACTCTTACCCGCCGAGATCACCCATACCAACACCCGTGGCACCGTCATACAGGTATGTCCATGATCCACTCATATTTTGTAATGTTTATATTTCAACAACTGCACTTTTGGTAATTACGAGTATTGTAAGGTAACTGGAACATGTACAACTGGATATGTATATGAGATATGTCACGAAAGCCCTGTTATATTAGCGAACGTCATGTTAGGAAAATTATGGTGATTCTATTTGTAGGTTTCTCGAGGTTTCTCGCCATAGAATATACATAAAAATTATCCCTGTAAAAAATATTAAATTACTTCAAACAATACATACATATAATCTCGGTCTCTTTCGAGACAAATGCTGGCAAGACGATTTTGTCACTTTCTTTGAATTGCTAAAGATTGCAAAAATTAATGTTTATGACAATGTTTTATAAAATGTTAACTAGTTTGTTTTTTTTAAACTTGTCACTTAGGTACTCATATGCCCTTTTTCGAGTCGAACAGGGTTTTTATTACATTGATGACGAAAAACAAGGCTCACCGTTCACACCATAAATAAGTAATTGGTACCAAAAGTGTGGTTATCTTATTGTTTGTTACTTCTTCATCTTTATATTTCTATGTAAGATCAAATTTAAAGCTGATTTGCTGATTCGTTGAAAATTACCAACAAATTCTACGATAACAATATGATTTTTAACTTTTTCTAAGTGTCAATTTTCGGTCACTAACATCTTATACATACAAACTTCATAACATTAAAAAAATCATAACAATTTTAAATACTTATAAAGTAACAGAGTACTGTAACTCCCCCTAAAAATATGAATAAGGAATTATTTATTCATACGTAAATACCCTCTGAACAATAACAAATATAACCTGCCCTTATTCGACCAGATATCAATATTTATCCGAAAAATAATCCACTACTACAAAAACTTAATTCTTCTCAAAATCTAGTAATGACCGTAAGGAAAAACTTGTAATTACCCTATAAAAATTCCGCTTAAAACCTTATACCTTTGGGTACAAAATTTATCTCTTTTCATCCATCACAGACTTGTAGTATATAAATTTTAACGCAGAACGCCAAGTCCCCTGCCGCCGCCTACGTCGCCCCACGTATGGCAGGGCAAAGGTCCGGAGTCTCTACCCAGGACGCCAGTTCAGAACTACAACTCGTTCCCGGTTCAGCAGGATGGAGAGTACAGGACACTGCTGCTTTCGCCATCGTCTGTGCGCACTGATGAGACGATCGACGAGTCCATTCAAAGCCAGGTATGTTCTACTCCTTCCCAGCAGTACAGTGGGCCTAGGAGAGACCTTGGCCACTTACCATACACCAATTGAGGTGGTATATGTATCTTCTGGCCTCACCGTACATTCCTGAGTGGTCATTTGTAAACAAAGTTGCACCCAAATAAACAGATAAATGTGAGACAGATGGCATAATTTGAGTAGAAACTAGCTTATGCGCAAAATCATTCATTTTCACATTCTTAAGCCTGTCAATTTCCATGAAGAATAAGAGATATACTATCACTACATATGATTAAGGAGTCTCCCTATTTTCTTTGTCTCTCGGACTTTTGAATCTCGGAGAGTTGTGGACGGATTTTGTTCCTTATCAAAATATTCGAAGAGTTTTCTGAAGAAGGTTCATATCTATTAATGCTATCTGCGCGAAGCCGGGAAGGGTCAATAGTATACGATATGATTTTGTTATAATGCAACTATTAATATAAATACTGTAAAGAAGTTATACATTCTATTTTGTGCCAGATGATTCATATCTAAGACATGTTTGTTTATCAGAATTCCTGCTTTGATTCAAAAGCGTCTAAAATTTTACGTAGGTAATCACTGAACGTCAATATAGCATACCCATTTAATAAATAATTCGTTGCCAAACAAACCACTTAGCATTTAAAAAAAAAATATCACTGAACGTCAATATTCTTTCATTTGTAGATAAACATACACACATAAAATAACGCCTCTTTTCCGGGGGCAGGCAGGGACTTCATCTTTCCACTTATTCTTTCATCCAGCTTCATTACTTTCTTCCTGCAAACTCGGTGGTTTCAGGTACTCTTGACTGACCTTTTGCCAGGAAGTCCTTAATTTAATCAATAATCAATTCGTTTGTCTAGGCCTTCCACTCAATATTTAAAAATGATACTCTTTCTTTTTGTAGCTATATCTATTTATTCGTTGAATAATGATTCTTAAACATTACCCTTACGTCTTTTTTAAACTTTTTCCAGTTGCGGGTACGTCCTTGGTTTCAAAATAAATTTTTGACGTCTGTAAATTTTTACTCCTAATCTCGTTATTCTTTTTATGTTGATAGCAACTCAAAATTCATCCTTATTTTCCACATTTTACACTATACAATTAGATCGGAATTTCTTATAACAACCTTTTCGTTACGAATATTACGCTGGCTTTGAAAGTGTCCTTGGTGTTAAAACGAAATAGGTTACCCAAACCGCGTTCGTCCCATGCATGACGCTTATTGAAGCCGTGCCAATAAGTCTAATGATGTTATTTTATTAATTAGATAGGCTCTCAGAGGCGACGTTACAGACTACCAGATATCATGTAGGCACTGGAGGACAGTCTCTGGAATCTCTCGGCGTGTAGGCTATTTATCGTGCTTGTAGAACATTCTGGACAACGGCTAAATTCGTTCCCTGATTCACGATCGCAATAATAGACGCTGGCGGCTTTTCTAATGTTGTTTGGATTTCGATGTTTCTCCAGTGCGATGCGAAGTCTACTCAACGGCTATTGATAATGATTAAGAAATAAAGATTAAACTTCAAATGCCTAAAAGAACACATACCCACGTGTAAAGTGCAATGCCACCTTTTCTTATTTTTTCGTGTAAGAAATTTGATTGTGATTTCTAAAATTACCTATACAATTTCATATCGTCGTCGTCAATCGTGAAAGTTGTTGCAAGCTTTGACCCTCTAAAAACCAAAACATGTCAAGACTACTAGTGGCTACTTTGGGCTTATGCCTATATATATACGCGAATATATGATATGTCATATCATATTCGCGTGTCTCCAGCCCGAGCTCCTCCCTAAAGCGAGTATGTTACTGGGACTAAAGCCAGTTGGAGCAAGAAATACATTTATAAGATAGCAATCAGCATGTTGAATTCCAAAATTCTTCTGGGCAAAGTCGAGCTAAACCAGCATGTTTAAAAAACTGCCGCAGTTGAGACCATTTCTGTTATATTGCCCCTTTTCAGGCTTAACCTGCCTTTGGGACAGGCAGGTCAGAACAAGTTTTTCTGAATTTAGCCTGCAGTAGCAGTGCAGAAGGACCAGCATTCGCAAAACTACTTAACCATTATTATTTTGAGACCTGTCCACGGTTGGGGAAGAAGAGAGATCGTTTCTCTTCTTCATAATGAAGCCACTTTTAGATTCTTCCTGACTTAAAGACCATTTGGCTCAACTTGCGATGTTAAGACTCGTGTGCAAAAGTAGGTCACTTTTTACAAATTTTCCATGTAATTTTGGGTAGGCATGTTAAGTAGGTATGTAATAAATAATGTACATTTAGTTTAATGTGCGCAAGCAAGGCTCCGGCGCGGGAGGTTTTCGCCCACACATTTTTCCGCCTTATTTCCAAAATAGAATGCATTGAAATTACGTTGTTTACCCGCTCGGGAACGACTGGAGCGGCAGTTCGCGATCGTGCGCTGTTAGACACACGTCTGCGCCACTAAGTGCTTCCATAGGACCACTCAACAATGGCGGTCAACCCTAATTTCTTCCCCAACGGTTACCAAGACCCCATGCATCCTGAAGATGAAGTTGTGACCAACTGGGTGCGTGCTAGTTTGAAACAAACTTCCTTCTACTTTATCTTATAATAATAATTTTTAATTGTAGTGATGTGATACTAACGTCATATTCCACATGTGAATGCATCGTCATGGTGGAACGCCTTGAGTTATGGTTAATGTTACATTATGTTCAAGCGCAATCTAATTTTGGATCACTTGAAGCGCGCGTAGTGTTACAAAATATGTGATGTAATAACGCCCGCTTTACGAGGTACTCGTACTTTTCCGTGCAAATATTTATGAATAATATCATGGGATTGAGTTTTATTTAGGAAGTACAGAACTACAGAACATTAGTTTTTATGGAAAGTATATAGTAAGTAAATATCACGAATTAAATATTAACCGAAATATTAATTAACAACGGAATATCGGAATATGTATCAAAGTTACTTTCTCAACTATGTACTTGCTGACACTAATTTCCTTCTTCGCAACTTTATCTTTTTCGTCGTGTCGACATAATATTTAGCTTTTACGCTTCACTTAAAAAAAAGGACTTAGTAAATAAAACATGTTAATTTCTGAACTCTTTTTGTTTTCAATAGTTGTGTTTGGCAAAAAAAATTACAGGTAAATCTGATCTATTTCTGTATAAATATGTATTTTAGCTAATATTTTTATCAATATATACCTATAAATATTAAAAATATAATATGTATTTGAGTTTATTGCCTCTTTAATTCTTAGGCCGAAGTTTGATATGAATCGCCAGCTGTATGTTATTTCTGAACCAATGTCGCGACGCCTGTGAAAAAATTTACACCCACTTGAACTTTCAACGTAACGCGGCGAGCAAAGCGGAGTAATCATGTTTACCGAGCATGCCAACTCCAATATTGCTATGATTCATCTCCAGACAATCTTTATGAAATGTCAGGCATTAATTCTCTTAGAAGTATTTAATCTGTGGGAGTACTCAAAAATAGTTTTAAAAATTATAGCACATACTTTTTCACTCTTAAATGGCTTCGATTATTAAATTGTACAACATGTTTCTAATAAGTATACTTACACCAAATTGAGTTATCATTGTTATGACAAATCTTAAGCTGCAGTTCATGTAATTTTTAAGTTTCAGTTATAAGCCGTTGATAAAAGTTCACTTTATATAAAGAGTTTTTCAAAATAGATTGAACAGTAGTCTTTCCCTTTCGATATTGTCTACAGCAATCAAAATAACACTGGTAGAGGCAATGGCTGTAAATGACAATAAATTCCCCAAATGAAAAGTATTACTGTAACGCGTAACATTGAGTATTGCGTCAGTGGCGAAAACTCGCATGTAAACAGGACGCAAATAAACTCAATTCGTCTATTCCATTGGCACGTTTACATCGGCCATTACGTATTTGTTACCTACAACCTCTGTGATGCATTTTATGTCGATTTTTATAGCTTGTATGAGTCAATGTTCAGTACAGCCCTTAGAATCTATCTAAATAAATAAGATGTATACCAGACATCGATTAAATATCAGAATGTACAAAATAATGATATTACCTTAACAAAGTTACATATAATCATTATAATAAACAACACAACAAAAGAACAAATTCTAAACCGGTCAAGCCATTACGTAGGTCAGATGACAGTCACCCTATGTAAAAACCTGTAACCTCATAAAATCACGTAAATTAGGAAGCGAACCAAGCAAACAATGCAGCTAAAAATGTACTGGGAATACAGAAGGTGATGTACAGTATACTGATCATGTTCACTACGTTACTAGCGGTAATCTTCTTTCCTACAGTTCTAGCCCCAAAGAATGTTCACCAAGCTTTTTCGACCGGTATTTTTATTTTAAACATCTGTTCCTTATTCCAAAAGTGATTTAAAATGTTTACATACAAAAATAAGAATTATATAAATATGACCACGACCCACATAAGATTGTTGGCCTATATTAATGTCAGAATAGTGTCAGTAATCATAACCCACATGGAGCAACCTCGCGTAAAATTAGAACGGGCTCGAGATCGTGCCGCGAAATCAGCAGATTGATACGCCGAGAGCTTGCTAGCATTTTGTTGATATTTTGTATGAAGATGCAGGAATTAACATTTTATTATTATAGGTATATTTTTAATTTATCTTGCGCATTAAACCTCTTTACCAGTGGAGACAGAAAATCATATTGCCATAGTCCCTGTATACTTCTTTTGCTTTTTCTACATTATTAATTCTTTAAGGTATAGGGTAATTTTACGACCTGACTTTATACCAGAACGTCACCAATTATTTTATGGCCTTCCTCTTCCAATGTTGCCATTTACACACTTGTATTCAGTGCCTAGGCGTTGACATGTTTTTGTTCTTCCACACATCATGCCCAAACCGTCTTAGTTTTCCCTTTTATTTTTGCTGCTCTTGTTACTTAATTTTCTTTTAATCACAATATATAAAAAAGTTTTATATTCCTCAATTGTTAAAATTTATTAAGGTACAATCTCCTCAAATGGTAGCTTTATTAAAAATAAAACTACTATTTCCTTCCAGCCTTACCGCACAACGCCCCTGGTGTTGCCAGGCGCCAAAGTCCGACGTGAACCCGGCCCCACGGAGAGCTACCTCCGCCACCACCCCAACCCCGCGATGAGGGCGCCCCCACACCACGACTACCGCGACACTGTCATGAAACAGAAGGTAACACACAACCAACTGGACTCTTGTTTGTCCCACTTGGAAGATTCCATACAACTTTTTAAACGTTCAAGAGCGTATAATTAGTGTTATTTTCAAAATTTTTTAAACATATTTTTTGTTTATTTTTTCTGGAGAAATTGATAATGGGAAATAAATCTTGATGTTTGATAAATTTTTGGTTTTTAATTTTATAATGTGGGCAAGATAATTGTATCTATTTATCTAAACAAAAACACTATGAATATCGCTGACATATAGGCCGGCCTTGTTGTTGTTTAATGTTAGAATATATTTTTATTTATTGCTTAACTGAAGCAGTATATAGGTATTTCAAATTTAGCAAACTCTTGACATATGCGTATGAAACACAATGTTACCAATAAAAAATTCTCTTTCCCAAACATATCCTCACAGCTAGAAACTAAAAGTTATTTTTATTACCTACCCTGTTTTGTAAAAACAAGGCTCAGACTATACTTGAGCTGTAAATAGACATTTTCTGCAAATATATTTTCACTACTTGCTTCTAAATATATACTCATGGAAATATTGAAATGTAACTTTCTAAGTATCTTACTTTACACCTTATTTTATTGCACGCAAGCACATTTCTACCTATACTATTACTTAACACCTGTACAAAAGCTACATTATTTTTAACACAATTTACCATGCTTTAAACATAAAGTTGTTTTTGCCAACTTTGTTTACGACACACTTACAACAATGACAGAAAATCTATTTTAAAAGAAGTGGAAGATATTTTGCCAACGTTGTTTTTGCAAATAATTAAACTTAAACTAAAAAGTTAAGAGAAAAACAACAGTAAAGAGAAGAGGACTCTTAGTGTTTTTTTTTAAATACTATGTAGTTGTGTGAATTTATTTGCAGTACGTACGTAGTATAAAGTATTATGATGCTATATTGTAGCTTATAATTAAATATTAGCATTATTAATTTCATGAGAACCGTTTGGGTGAGTCGTTATCGTGCTTTTAGTTATTTGTGGCCATCTTAACAAAACAACAAAAATACTTCTTAATGGGGTTCTAGCTTAAACCAGATATGTGACTTTCTTTGTTCCACAGAGGTTTATTACTGAATTTTGACCTACCTATATGAAATATAACTGTGAAAAGGCAACAAAAACACAATTATAATATCACGATTGTTATATTGGGCTGGGATATGTTTAAATAGGTATTGGAAGCTGAAATTTTAGTTTTATCCAGCCATTGAAGACTAAAAGCAAGGACCGACTCACCCGAATTTATTTCTAAGATGACATCTCGCTTACAGCGCGTTATTTTAATTTACGCGTAGGAAAGTAATAAATTAACTTTACTAAGTGCACGGAATGCTCAATAGAATTTTGATAAAAACTCAGGTTGCCGAATCGGTGCTGCAGCGGGTCGGAGAGGACGTGAACAAGGTTGTTAGCGTGTGACGTCATCGGTTACTTCCAGCATGACGACAAACTTCATAAACGAAGCCGTTCAACTCTTTCTATTGCGAGAATATCTAATTCTAGTCACATTTGCAATCGGTCGGTGAATGATATGCCGAAGATAATAATATTTTTTTGGAAGAAAGCTGCACTTTTCATAAGGGTTTTGCTAGACCAAAAATATAATGAGGGTCCGTAATATGAAAGTGATGAACTTTCCAATGGAATTAATACTGTCTGCTTTGAGAAGGAAGAGGCTCACCATATTCACCGTAGTTGCAGCTCTAAACATCTTTTTTATGGAATCACCCTCTGGCGATATTTACCAAAAGTGTGGCTATCTCATATTTTATATTAAATTTATATTTTTACTTCTATATCCTATAGTATGATATTGTTATATATCAGAAGATTTATTTCGCCTCAACTTTCGCTGACCGATTTGTATGCTACGTGGTTGAGCATATAAATGTAGACATAATTAATAGATGTTCTTGTAATAGAATAAAGTGCATCTGTTCTCTCATCTGTCTATACGCCATCTGTTTGAGCTTCATTCTTTCGTATCAGCATATTTAAACTACATTTCATTTTCAGTTGTTTTGTTAACGAGTTGGTAGCTATGCTACGGATAACGGGTGTGTTTGAATTGGCATTAATTTTTTCCTTTTTTCAAAATTATTATGAATTACCATTTAAAATGTGATATGTAGCTGCTTTCTCATTTGTTATTGTTCTGTTTGATTGACAAATGAAATTGTGGGGATATGTAACACGTTTTAAACGCTGCAGGTGGTGCACAAACAGTTCAACTCGCCGATCAATCTATACTCGGACCAGAACATTGCCAACTCGATTAGGCAACAGACATCGCCTTTGCCGTGAGTATCACTAAATATTACTTTTGAAAATAAATACCTTTTTAAATTACCAATGATAGCTTTTAGAAAAATATGAAAAGATGACGACTGAAGTAATTAGGTAAATTAACGCTAATCATGTTCAGTCGGATTACTGAAAGACAAAAAATGTGAGTGCCTCCATAGTCCCAACGAATATTTTGGCAATGGCTAGCGGCGACATGGCCGGCCGCCAGACAGAAACGTTACGCAAGAAAATACTTGACACAGGATTGTGTACATAATTTTAATATAACAGTGTAAAAAATTACTAAGAAATTACATTTTTTGTATATTCCTTTTAAATTTTAACAAAGTTCCTGATTAGGCGTAGATATCTTCCCAATTTCGGCCCTTGTATGAATGAAATTTAAATTCTAGAACATCTGTCTACCCCCACAGAAAAAGGGCGTAACTGTCAGAAATATAGACCTGACTTCGAATAAGTAGAAAAAGTAGTGTCCCTTGCTTTGTGTGCAAACAAAATGTAAATATTTTCATGTTGTAAAGAAAATTCTTAGCGGCTTTTACGTGTCGTTATTTGCATAGTAACTATGAGCACTATGCATTCGCAGTAGGTAATGTGATAAGAGTTTATTTCCAATAATAATGAGGTATTTGTCTGCTTATTAGCGCTAACGGCCATTACGGGCGGCCGCACGTTGTCAAGAGGCAAGTGTTTTACTAGAAACGCCGCCAAACAGTCGACGCCCATCTCTCATGACGCATTAATGCTTATTTATTTTTACTTTGCTATCTTTCGACTCTTGGTCTTCACGCCTCACTACGACCTGCGAGCATGACGTCGACATGTCGGCCGTATCTTGAGAAGTGAACTATCATCCACTTCGCTCGCCCCACGTTTCACGCGACAACATTGTGTGAATCATGCGGCGACACGATTAGCTATAAGTAATTTATATCACTCGTATAATTAAGGATTAGAACTTATTCTACATGATTAATATTAGTATTTTTATCGACCTATCCTTCCTGAAAAACAAACATTAATGTCACTGTCACTAACCGCTTCCGCGTCCCGATCTAATTCCTTCCGTCGAGTCTAATGTGTTTCTCTCTTGGTTGCGCCCGCTAACCGACTAAAAACTAACGCCCCGTCCACACGCCCGGTCCGCGGCACAGCCACAAGCCGACGCTGCTGTACGACCCCGCCAAGTCCGAGACGTTCCGCGCGCTGCAGGAGGAGGGGCTCGGCGGCGCCGTGCAGGAGGTGCCCGTGCCCGTGCAGCCCAAGGTCTTCCAGGCTCCGCCCAATAAGGTAGGCATGTCATTGTACAAGTCAAACGCTCATCTGTTTAATTGAAAGTTTTTAAGATATATAGAGAGGCAGATAAAAAAATATTCACAAAAAACATTCATTATTCAAAAATTTATTTTCGTTTGGATTTATATAAGTAATTCAATTTGGGCTGTCTACGAGATGTAATAAGTTACTTAATTATTTTTTTTCGTATATAAAAGCCTCATAATTATTGAAATTTCACAGAAACCAGTGCCTACACCAAAGCCAGCGAAGAAGCCTGAGACGAAACCGAACGGAAAACAAACGACCTTCGTAAGTTGGCACTTTACCCATTATTTGTCTACAAAAAAAAAATTGTTGTTACAAATTTTACGCACAAAACGTGTTTTAGTAGAAGTTAAATTTACTTCGTCGATACCGGAGCGCACGTTTTTGTTTTGGAAATTTTCGCTTAATTACGGGAAGTACTTAAAAATTTACATTCCTATTTCCCAAATATAAAATAGGACAAATGATTACCAATGTGCCATACCAACCGAGTAGGTATATTTAATACTAACAATATTATTACAGGTGAATTCGCTTCACGAAGAGCACATCCAGCAATCGAACTCGTTCAAACGCCTGATGTACAACGTACTCGGCGACACCGATTTCTAGGCCGCGGCCCCAACGCAATAACCGCAAAGTGCAAGACGTGAACTTGGCAAATATGGACAATTACATAAGTCTGCGTTCGTCGTAGTGTGACCTAGCCCTAACGAAAGTTAGTTTAGGTAGTCTGCCATAATTGGAATGAGTAAAACATAGAAATATGACTGATGTTGGTTTTGGCGGTTAGACGGCGCCAACAGAACACTGTTGGATTAGCAACGATAAGACTAACAAAATTAATTTAAAGGGAGGCCAATATTTATGCTCCTGCCAGTGTGTAAAATTATTTTTCGGTGAATTTAATTATTCTAATACTCGAGTATTAGTGATATAATTTATATTTACGTTAAGTAGCTATGTAACGTTTATTACTAAGTGTTGATTTTCTGTTTTGTACAGAAATATATTGTTTATGTATACAATGAGAAATGTTGAGTGTACAATCTAGTCACTTCGACCGAGCTCGGTCGTCCACGACGATCCAATTCGAGAAACTTTAAATAAATTATTTATTTTTATCTAATGTGTTGTTTTTTTAAATGTTTTTCTAACAATGATAAATCAATAATATAATATGAACAGATGTCATAAAACAAATAACATGGTTAAATGAAATCAAAATTTGGGAAAAATATTTTGAATCGATACAGAGTAGGGCATACATACATAGTGAAAACAAAACCAATTTTGAATCTCAAAATAACTATATTTATGACCTGGAGTTAACTAACAATGCTACACAACAAAATAAAATACAGTCTTACAAATTTCATGAATTATAAGTACACAGATCAAAGAGAAAATAATAATTTTGAGCAAAATAAACCACTTAAACTTATATCACAATATACAGATGGGTGTGGTCTCACGCGCTGTAAATCATATAATAAAAAAAACACAAGAACTAACATATTTAATAGGGCAAATTAATTAATAATATTGCAATGACTAAATAAGGCACTACGTTTATTACAACGCTATATAAACACAGCCTGGGAAGGTTCCCAGCGCGCGAGACTGGAGCGATATCGACTTTTAACACATACTATTGTACACCTATTACGTCAAAGGCTTTATTTACAAACACAGCTAACTTTAAAACCCCACAAAATTACGTGATATGTCAACACAGAATGTAAGTAAGTACACGAAATAAGTGGCAATGTGTTCGCTGCATCGAAACGTCTCCATACACCCCAGTATAGCCCACTTATACTTATTTCAAAATATACAAGGACTGACCGACATTATTAATTAATAATTTATACAATAAAATTTACAACATTCACAATTAACAAACTGATATTTGATTCAACAAAACTGACTCAGATTTTTTTGCTATCGTCAACTTACACCGTTAGTCGCGACTAGTAAGATGCTTCATACATAATTTTGAATGTCGTAAAACATAGCAAAGAGAAAAAAACATATTATACAATAATGAATACATTGGTGTTATGATCATACTGCAATTGCTCGTTAATTTGTGAATAATTTGGACGACTGACAATGCATCCATCAAAACTTGTTGTTATTGTGTGACATAATAAAACAATAACGATTAAGGGAAAAGGCAGATTGTGACACTATATACTACCAACCAAAGAAACATAATCCATTTTATAGTATACTTATTATATTGCTGATCATGCATTCACGAGTGTTCATCGACTCAAGTTGGCAAATATAATCTAAGTTTGGACTGATATTCACTTTTTAATTCGTTAGCACCAAATGTCCTTTCTAAATTAATTGTCTAACTAGGAATAAGGTTTTTACGTTATAATCCCGATAGAGTTTAAACATATTGTATTTCATAACTAAATATATCATTATCATATAGCTATTTACAAATTTCGCACATAACAATGTGCATGTGGGTGATTGGTTATGATAAAATTACTTGAGGATATATAATATAATTGAAACTATAAAATTCTTTATTATAAAAGAAATGAAAATAAAGTCTAGTATATACATAAAATTATGTACATCACCCAAAATATTCAGTCGCTAACTTAATAATAATATAAGAATACATTTTAAAATCATTGTGATATTTCAAGTGATGGAGTTTATAAGAATCAGAAATGTCATGGCTTAAAGATTGGGGCTGAATGAGCCAACAGGGCTTTATATCTAATTACAAATACATCGAGTTCATCTATGTATAGATGGATAAACAAAATTAAATGACAAATAAAAAATCCATTGTCAAAAAAGAGTAGTTTATATAAAAAAAAAACTGAATTTAGCGTTACCGATGAGCTGTTTAATGAATAAATGTCTTTTTCATAGAGCTCAAAAAACTTTGCAATAATTATGGCACCTGCCGTGCGTGCTACAACTTAAGGTACATCGTAAACCACCTACAATATCTTAAAGGAAATGTTATTATTTTTTCAAAACATTCTGTTACTATTTGATTTTAAAATATATAACTGTTAAGAAATAGAAATAAAAACAGAAGATGACTAAATGCTTGCTAAATGCACCAGGTTTTTTTTTTTCAACAACACAATAAAAATACGTGATAAGCAAGATTACAAACAACATAGTTATTAGTTTTTTACAGTATTGTCATTTTGTATATTTTTATTAGTAAGGGATATTCTGTGACCTTAACATCTACTATCGAGGAGGAAAATTCTTAAAAAATGTGAATTGAGACAGACTATATTGGGAGAATAAACAAAAATTAAAATAATTCTAAGCTGTGTGGTGTGACTTGTGATGGGTAGAAACATAATTATAAGAGAGCACATCTAGAGTAGCGAAACGTAAAGAATTGTCAACAACATAAAACGTGATTTATTTTTATGAAATATAAATATACAATTTTTTTATTTTTTCTCTAAATCCATCGAGATAATCTTACATATTGTATTAATGCATTAGTCTCACACATAAAACAATAAAAATATCTGAAATATGTAGAAAGGAAGGTAAAAACGAGAAACAGGAATATGCAATAGTTCATTAGGCTATAAAAATAGTATTTGTAAAGAAAAAAAATATGACCTTAGACATCATAAAATGTAACTCCTTGTAGTTCATTTTTCAAATGAGAGATCAAATAAAAAATTTTAGCGTACAAGTACAGTACTGTAAGACCTGATTTTATGCTAGTTTAATTCAACATTTATTACTAGAATAAATTGACACTTTCATCTAAGCCTCGTGTTGCACTTATGGTGTGAGACCGCAAGAATGACTTGTTTGTTAAAAAATAGACTATAGGATAATATTTTAATAGGTAATGACGGCATGATTAAGAAATATAGTCGTATCTGACTTAACGTCACAACTTTGAAACAAAAAAATTGTCGGCCATAAAGGTTTAGATTTGTGAATTTTAGTTAAACATTTAGAAAAAGAACGTTTCTGTAATTATTACAAAAAAGGAGTGTTACAAACATTTGGTGATTAAGTTATCGTACTTTGACATTTCATTAAACTATTCAATGATCATTTGAAAAAGATTCATTTTGAGCTATTGATTATATAGAAACTGCGACGTTTTACTCAGATTCGAACCTTAACATATTTTTGTTAAATTTAATTTGATAAATTTAAGAGTATGTTAACTATGTACAGAGCTCACACTAATATTTACAAGGCTTGATCGCGAATACACAGTTCAAGTATACCGGCGAACGTTAAAATCGGCTTAAAAACTTGTGAAATATCAATTATAAAACAATAATCTTTACGATTTGAATCTTCCTTTCGATACTAATCAAATATTTCACTAAACGATTTATACGTTTTGAAAGTCGATTTAAAATTACAATACATACAAATATATGGTCTAACTATAATTTCTTATCAATGAAATTTTTTGAATTCGCTTTATTTTATCTTGAGATCTACCGTATGACGAGTTTATGAGCGAAGGGCGGAATCGACTTTAGCGACACAATTATATATTTCTTTCTATAATTCAATGGTACGACATGGAAATGACGTTCTATCTTATTATGGGAAGTAACCTTGAAAAATGGAAATGACACGCTCACATGTCAGACGACACGACATCAAACTACGAGCTATAGTATATAAACTATATTTATAGGTCATAAGATTCACAATTTGTCGATTTAATGTTGCCGATCGACAGTCCACTATCGATAGGCTATCGATAGTACAGATAATATTGCTATAGGAATAAAATAAAAAATAAATAATAACAATATCTTTAAAAACTAAGTGCCACACTTTATCGTTGGGAGTGTGATATATTTTGTTAAGGTAAATAAAAATCTAATTTATTCAGTATAATATAGATAAAACATCATTTCCAATGTTTAGTGCCAGATTTATGCATATTACGGTTATTCGGAACACTTCGTTTCCATCCCAAAATATCGAACCGCCATTTTGTACAGTTAACGGCATACAAAATGTATAGAACGTTTCTTAACTGAACGAAGATCCAGATAAGCAAATTCTGTGTGTTCCTTTATCGTAATAGGCATAACGTATAAGGGCCTAACTATAAGTACGGGCGTTTCTTTGCGCAAGAAAGAATGCTATTAAAGTTATGAATTTAGTGTTGATGTTCTGGCGCAGATTAGAATGTCAATAGCATAGCATGACATTTACTTGAGCAAGTTAGAGCACGCCATGCTTGTCTGTAAGAGCGAATAAGCAAACATGGTATTACTAATAACAGCTTGCCATATCCGCGCTAGTAATTGCTATTGAAACGCATCATACTTGCGCATATTATAGAATATCACTAGAAGAGCCCGCAATACCCATAGAGCGAGTATCATTCGTAGAGCGCGCCGTTCCCTTAGAGCGAGTATCGCTAATAAAGCGCGCCTCACTTTTAGAGTGTATATGGTTTATAGAGCTTGTGTTACCGTCGGAGTGACCGCCGCTAGTAGAGCGTGTCGTCGAGGTAGAGCAGCAGCGCGGCGGGCGGCGGGCCTCAGGAGCGCGGCGGCAGCAGCGACTCGCGGCTGGCGCGCAGGTTGGGCAGCGAGCGCGCGCCGCGCCGCGCCTCCAGCTCCAGCAGCGAGCGGATGTCGGCCTCCAGCGGGTCCACGCTGATGTGGTACACGCCCTCCGGCTGCTGCGACAGCTGCTAACAAAAATACGGACCTATTGAACTTCCTCAAAACTTTAAAACCGATTACAATCTATGTGCCGTTCATATCTCGGTACCGGTGACGCTTTAGGGTACCATGTTACCTGATATATTTGTCTCTATCTATAAACTCAAAACCCAATATTTATTCAAACTTATGCCATAAAGCTGTATGGCATGTAATTTATTTTCGTTTCGACCTTCGATCAAGAGACGAGCACCCGACCACTGCGCTGAAAAAGCCGTCGATTGTATGGTCTGTGGTCTGTGATGGTCTGTGGTCTATGGTCTGTGGATTGTATGGTATATATTATATTATGATCCATTTTCGATCGGCCGATCGAATTTGTTTTTTTCGGACACTGTTTCAGCAGGAATGTGAGTCTTCTTTCAGATAGTACGTCGATGTTATGAATATTATATGAATTTATCTTTCACCTGTTGAACGGCCTCAACTGTAGGCGGTTGTACGAGCTTGGTGTCGGAGTATCGTCTCGTGTCGCTCTCCACGCGCAGACAGTCATCCGCCACGGCCGACAGTCTTCTGTGCGGGTTCCCGCGGTAAGTCTCAAAGCCTCCGCTCTCGTCTGTAAATAAATAAAAAAGAAAAATAATTTAACTTCTTCCAATGACGACAGGAGGAGGCATTATAGATATCCACTTCGTTAAAACCCTTACAGTTTTTTTTTTGCTTCCTATTTTTATATATTTACGACTAATTTCATAAATGGACCTACGAAATAGCAGGGCGCAACTGGGATTTGTGCTAAGGAATAAAATAAAATAAACAAACTTAAAAAAATAACCATTCTCTTATTTAAAAGAGAATTGTAATTTTTTACACAAAATATAAATAAGCAACCTTGCCACAAAAATTTACAAATATTAGATATCAATTACCAATGTAAAGTATGTTAAGTACGTAATTAATAAGCAAATAATATTCTTTGCCAAGGTTGGGCTATATTCATCTAGAACTGTAGTAGTAAGAAGGCCAAAACGTTTACAAGGTAGGTATTGTATACCACGCATCTTGTTTACAGTTAACTATCATTTATTCTTTATCCCAACTAATATTATAAATGTGTAAGTAAGTTTGTTTGTTGTCTCTTAACGCATTATCTACCGAAACATATCTTTGATCCACACAACCGGGAGAGCCCGTGAAACCATTCCTGGTCAAATATTAACCTCGTCCCTTCCACGGAGACCACGCAACCGGAACTAACGTCAGTAGGATGATGGAATATAATAAGAATTACTAGCGTTGAAAATTCCGAAAGAAAAAAATTGTTTTTTTCGGTGAAAGAAACGTTTTTTTCGTTTTTTACCGATTTATTGGTTTGTTACATTCAAATATATCAGAATAAAACCTTGTAATACGAGGGAATTTGAAAAAAAACAGGAACATTTCCCGCTTTTTTCAACCCTAGTAATTACCTTCTTCGTGGTAAGTGGCTGGGGGCGGCGGGGGCTCAATGTTGGCTACCACTTGCCCGCGCGCACTTCTCTCGCGTCGTTTCTTGTGCACCGCCGGCGGCGAACCGCTGCTAATCGGGAGTTTCTCGGGGGCATTTTGAATCAGTAGTATTCTGTAAGAAATGGCCAGTTTTTAATAAAAAATTACAACTATCATACTTCGGAGTTAATTCAAAATTTGCCCAACTAAAAATATCAACTATGAGAGAAACAATAAATTAACTTCTTTCATATAATAATCCGAATATTAAGGAGGTAGTTAAGGTCTGTGTTCTTATCATTGTGTATACAAAGACAGTCGACAAAAGCAAATAAACGGACCAGATCTGACATATTACAATTGAAATGCAACGAGACCAGGACATACGAAGCAAATAACATTAGTAAAAAGTCTTGGTTACCTGTTATGTGCTCTCCAGCGATTACACAAATGCAGGTATTGCCGACACTGGATGTACATGAACACGGCGCCTCCGGTGAAGCCCACGGCGACGACCACCAGTTTGGTCCAGAACGGCCATGCTGAAACATGGAACAATATTTTTTTACACAATTAATAATTTTGTATCATAAGTAATCTAAGAATAAAGCTAATAATTGGTTTTACAATGGTCAATTTGAGTGCGTTTGACCTCAACATATGACACGCCCGATGGTTAGCAAGTTGGGGGTCTAAGGTGGTGCACGCAAGCTCAATTAATGCCTATTCAGTCTTGTCTTATCCTACCTAAGTCATCTTTTTATTTAAATTTGGCAAGAGGAAAGATAAGGCGAGAATCTAAGTTGAGCATAACGAATGAAATTTTGTCACGAGTGCATCCTAACTGAACGGTACCCAGTATTACGAAGGGGAGGTGGAGCATATGCAGTCAATTACTCCGTGACTCTGTAAAAAAAACTCTACAAATTTGTCGAGGCGTGGAATGATACAGCTTGAATAAGAAAAGCGCAAAAGAATTAGAGTAATATTAAAGGCATTTTTTTATTTATCCCATATGCAGTCCAAAAGTGACATTTACGTTATAGCTGTAAACAACGGAACAGATAACAGTTATATCTTTCAATAAATACAACAGCATTGAAGTCGACCGATAATTCACATTAAATCATCTCTGTATTTATTTTTGGATATGATTTATCTGAGAGACGCTAATTATAGCGTTTTGTTTATATCCCATCTATGCCGTGTAGGTATTTATCTACCGTGACTTTAGTTACGAATCTTAGGTATTATGATATTTACGGTTCAGTTGATATTATAGCTCTTATCTCGTTCCCGGATACATTTTCTAATGTAAATATAGCATTCTGATATCGATGACGTTACCTATGCAATTAAAATTATCATGTTTCATTAGCGCCATTTTCGCCCCCGGTTCGACCGCCAACTTCGCGTGAATAACTAGCGACTAGAGTACCAAAAAGTTTTAGAAGCATAACTATGTATATAATTTTAATTAAAAATTCATTTGGTTAAAAATTAAAATCTCACAACTTTGTTTATGTACTGCATAATTTCCCAGATTAATAAGAAATTTATCAAGATTAAAAACGCCTTTTTGCATTGACAACTCGGTACGAATTAACGATGCACTTGTACGCTGTTACGTCATTTGGCCGGTACCGTTTGCAAAAAAAAATCGAATAATGTTAAAAAATATTCATTATCATTTTTTATGTCTGTTCATATTTAAGATCGATTTGGTAATATGGTGTCCTAATACTTAGGTTACAAAGGTAAAATCAAATTATCCATTCCAGCAGAGTGCACAGTTAATTTAATTATTTAATTAATTGATTGATTGCCAAATTTCCGTTGCTTTTAATAGATTGACAGAGAAGAATCAGGAAGTTGAAACGACACGCATAGCGCGATGGGATGAAATTGTACTGACCCTTTCTTCTTTATAATAACTTGGCTTTAACTTATCATAGTTATTTTTTACACGCAACGACACGCGTATCTACACGATTGTGACGAATTGGTGAAATATTGCTACGTTGTATAATTTTTAAGACCGTGAATGACCAGTGAAGCACGTCTAGCTTATATCATCATCGTAACCACAGATTACTCGTTATAAAATGAGTTAATGCATTATTTATACTATAATATAACAGTATACTTAGAATACATTGAAAATTTTGGTATTCATCGAACAAAAAATTCCTGAAAAAAATTCATACTATATTACATATGAGAATAGCTATAATTAATTAATCGTTAATTATTATTTATATTATAATCAAATTAGTGCAAGGTTAAAGTGATACATTTTTGTAATACAACTAGTTTTAACAACAACTTTGAAAGCAATTTTTAATTTATTAGTGTATAAATTAAGAGTATAAAATCCAGTTGCGATTTCGGCACAGAATTATTTATTACTACTACATTTCGGCACATTGTACCGTTAATGATGGTAGCTAAAAATAACACACCGGATCTATCATATACACCGCTACATTCAAGAAAACTTTTATCATTTTAAATCCTACTAATATTATAATTGCGAAAGTTTGTGAATATGTCAGGATGCCAGTACGGATGTTTGTTACTCTTTCACGCAAAAACTGCTGAACCGATTACGATGAAATTGTGGTATGTAGGTAGCTGAAGACCCAGAATAACATAAAGGCTACTTTTTATTCCGGAGTTCCCGCGGGATTGATTCCAAGCGGACGAAGTCGCGGGCGGCCTCTAGTGTAAAATAAATAAACAAAAGTATTTGTGTATTGTGGGCCAAACATACTACATACATACGCGATAAATTGCAAAATATCTCCTTCAAAAACTACTCAACTAAAAATAACGTAAATAATGATAATGAACAAATTAGTACCTATTTTCATACGCACGAAAAATAAATTAATTGGTGTCAATGTCAAGGTGATTACACCTTCCATGCTGCTACAAACATACATCAAAAGCGGCATGTAACCATTCGCGGAAACACTGACACGATAACTTTTTAGTTAATTGGTACAATCGCATGGTTACATCAGATACTCATGAATTATTGATACGTTGTATAACTAGTTGGAGTTACAAACATAATAATTGGCAAACGACGACTAAACGTCCATTCATAGCACCTTTAAAACGATCTGATAAAGGTGCTATCAACCCTTACTAAACCTGAAATTTGTTACAATCGTATAGGTATACATACTGTTAATTTATTTTGATACTTTTTTGGAAATGGCTAGCCACTACTTACAGACAGACAAAGGCTACTTTTGATTCAAAAATTCTAGCCTCCACGCAGAATAAGTCACGAGTACCAATCAACTTATTATTTATTATAAAAATATAGTATCGTTGAGTTAGTATCTCGTAACACAAGTCTCGAACTTACTTCGAGGCTAACTCAATCTGTGTGATTTGTCCCGTATATATTATTTATTTATTTATTTATTTAACTACTAACTGTATGTACATAACCTTAACCATATGGAGGATCTGTCAACGAAGCCGTTACGTGTCTAATTCTAATTCCTTAGAGGAGTGCCAAGGACATCGTTGTATTTTTAGCTCATGCACAATGTACACCAAACGACTATGCAACATGCACATTTTATGTTTAGCTACATGTATTCTTATGTAATTAAATAACGTTTGTTTATAAATAACATTGTTATTTACTTTTGAACTACTTACCTACTGACTAAAATACAATTTAAAGCCGATAAGGTCAAAAGTACCCGAAACCGCCGAACTTGCATGAAGAGAGTTATGAATGTGGATGAAGCGAAGGAAGTATGTAGAAATCGTGGCAAGTTGAAAGAGGTAGTCTCTGCCTACCCCTCCGTGAAAGAGGCGTGATTTTATGTATATATGTTAAAGCCGATATAAAACTAATATGCGAAAGAAACCTGTTAACTGCGAAATTTTGCATGTTAATTCCTAAGTGGTCGCACATACATCATGCCTATAAGAAATTAACAAAATCATTTCTTTTTTGAACAGAGAATTGTGACTAATAATCTAGAAAAGACCTGAAAGTTACATCCGACTGGATGGTTTCGTAATGGAATAGAGATTCACATATTGACAACTAGCATTATATCGTACAGAAGCTATTTTATATACAAGCAGATAAAATCACTTATTGACGTCCAAGATTAACACTGCTAGCAGTGAGTCCTGACCTTACTTGACTTCCCTTTTCCTCTTATCTCACTTTATATGCGTTCCACAAAGCACATTACGTAATCTCCAAGTCTTGTCAGATTTGTCTAAGAAATAATTCATCGCATGTATAAAATCGAGTGTAAATGGTGGCCTGAATACCGAAATCCACCAACATACATACATACATATGGTCACGTCTATATCCCTTGCGGGGTAGACAGAGCCAACAGTCTTAAGACTGAATGGCCACGTTCAGCTATTTGGCTTAATGATAGAATTGAGATTCAAATAGTGACTGGTTGCTAGCCCATCGCCTAAAAAAGAATCCCAAGTTTGTAAGCCTATCCCTTAGTCGCCTTTCGAGAAAAAGATGGAGTGGTCCTATTCTTTTTTGTATTGGTGCCAGGAACCACACCCATCAATTAAATATTAGAAAACTCTTCTGTTACTCACTGACATAAACCGAAACAACTGGGCGTATAGATAACTAAAGTTTGACAAGTATTTTGCTTGTGAAGTGCACAAGTCAGAATTTACGGAAATTCCAACGTGAATAGAAACAACGCTATAGTTATTTAAAAAGCTAGTTGATAATACAATTAAAGAAAATGTATGCAAAAGTTTATCAAGACTTGTTGAACACAGTGGGCCACATGTTTAGTCAGTAGAAGTCGTAGTTCCAATGTCATTAACATTAAGATCTCGTCCCGTCAGCGAATCGACCGCAGTGTTGCAATTTAAAGCCAACGATGATAGTGTTTCGCATCATTAAGTAATCTTGTAAACAAGTTTACCAACAGTAAATGTTAAAGAAATTGATATATTTGATATATCATCTATACTTCTACACTAATCTATCTATCTATCGAAATATATAAAAATAGGGTGTTACTGAGTGACTGACAAACAATAACAACACAGGCCACTGGGTCTCAGACTTAAAAATTGGCATGTAGGATCTCTATGTGGTCAAAGGGACCAGTGTACTAAAAGATTTTCCGATATTCCCACGGGAACGGAAGTTAACTGGTTTTTTCGTAATACAGAAGCGGAGCCGCGGCGCTCTCTAATACAGATATATGAACGTATGAAAACTTAACCGTCAAATTGACAAAAATTACAACAGATCAACAGAGCCGCGGGCAAAAGCTATTAAGTAATTATAATCTGTTATCATTGGAAACAAAATATTTTAGTATATTGCTCAATTAAAAATCATATACCTATTCTAGCTTTTTGTTTACAACCGATCCTCTTCAATTTTTATCAAAATAATAGAGCTGATAAAAAATAAAGAAGGCATATTTTTATCATGTGATTAATCCGTAAGACAAAAATTCTACTGATAACTTAGTCAATCTTTCCAGTAATTAGGATAAAGAATAAGGATCCTATGTAAAAAAACTGACTGACATACCTATCAATATAAAGCACAGTACAAACAATCTAAAAATAAATTTGGCATGGCATTCCAAATTTAAATTAAAGGAATTTATTCGTTTACCGGGGAGTCTTCTAGTTTTTAACGATGGAGAAAACAAACTACTTAGTACTTCTGCCATAAGTACCAAAGGACTCTAATAAAATTTACATGCTATTGTAATGTAATACATATTTCGGCAGACGGCGATTACCTAACCAAACTCTATCTAGTTTAGTTCGTCATCATCTGAGTGTATACCCGGTTCATGTCCAGAGGTGTTACTTCGAAGCCCGTGGTCTTCTTTTTCAGACTAACGTAAGAATTCAAAGGACAAAATGTGACTATTTCGCCACAGAGGCCGTCAATATTAATTCATACCTTTTATATTTTTAACCGTGTGCCGTGTGGTTCCCGGCACCAATACAATAAAGAATAGGACCACTCCATCTCTTTCACATGGATGTCGTAAAAGGCGACTAAGGGATAGGCTTATAAATTTGGGATTCTTTTTTTAGGCGATGGGCTAGCAACCTGTCACTATTTGAATCTCAATTCTATCATTAAGCCAAATAGCTGAACGTGGCCATTCAGTCTTTTCAAGACTGTTGGCTCTGTCTACTTCGCAAGGAATATAGACGTGACCATAGGTATGTATGTATGTATATTTTTAACCACTTCCGAAAAAGAGGTGGTTCTCAGTTTGACCTGTTTATATGTATGTATATGTTTGTATGCATGTGTGTATGTATGCTTGTGTATATGTTCATATGTATGTATGTGGTTGTCAGGAAAGTGTTTATGACACTTAGGAGAATGAATTAAAAATTTAACCTACTTCAAAAAGGAAGGGTATTGATTGGAGGCAGTTGCAGTTCTCTTTTTACAAAAGTTAATTACATACCGATAAGTCCTCTGTTGACCTCTTCAACGGCTCGCTCAATGAGTACGAAGAGTGACCACATGACGCACAGAGCGGCCACGCAATGGAACAGCACTGCGCAGCACAACCGACGCCTCTCCACGCCAGACATCTCAAGTAGACGCCACTGAAACATTTGCACTAGGGTCACGCCTAGATAAACAATTAACAATTGATATTACTGCTAATGTAAGTTGTTATTGTGAGGTAAACTGCAATAAGACTGCAGTTTTTTAGTTTCACATTAGCATCCTGGTCTGGTGTGAAAAGGGTGAGAAAGCTGCTTCACTTCCCATGCAGAAAGTCAATCAGTGTTTATATATTTGTGTTCCTTCGAATAGTAATGAACTGGCAATCTACTACTATGTCTCAATCTCACTACCATCATAAAGCTATCAAGTTAAAGAAGCCAAAATACTTGGAAATTCATCTCTGGTTTAATGGAATCTTTAAATTCTTATACAGGTGCTCCTTTTATATACACATTAGGTCCTAACTCCAGCATGTTCCTGCATAAAAATTAGAGTTCAGGTGAACTGTTCCTTTCCTATGGCAAAATCCAAAAAAAAATTCAATAGCCTTGGATGGGTAATATGGATAACAGAAGGGCTAAATACAAAATGAATAATCTTGCAAAGTAAAAACTTAGTATCGACTTGGGTACTTACCTCATTAAATGGCTTAATTTTGGTGTGCATAATGAAATTGAACTTGCAGAGTTCACATGACCTAGTTTCTGATGCTGTCAACCACTGCTGCAGACAACTTTGGTGGACGTACTTGAGACTTCCTGCAACAAAATCTTGTTGTTAAACTTAAAAATTCTTTTGAATTATACATAACTCTCTCTTTTTTTCTATGGACGTAATATAAAGCAACTAAGGCATTAAACACTTTTATCTAGTGCAGTGTTTACCGTGATTCAATATGGCTTAATATTGTCCCAGCAAGGTTACGGAAGAAGGTCTATTGTTATACATTTCACAAACTTTTCAAAAAATCTATATTGGACCAGGATAAAGATAACTTGTGTAGTAATTACATAAATAAAATGCTTATAAATATATTTATGGGACAAATTGTACAGATTTGAGGCCTCAAAGTAACTTTGAGACTTGTGTTAAGAGTTGGTAACTGAACAATACAATATTTTGTAACAAATACTTTCATAGGTTAGAATATACATTCATACATAAAATCAAATCACCTTCCCGGAGGGGCATGCATACACTTCATCTATCAACTTGACACTGACTTGTTTTAATACTACAAACAAACAAAGTTATAAAAACACATGGTACTTTTAAATATTACTTCAAATGTCACATTTTGTGATGTTTTAATACTACAAACAAACAATGTTATAAAAACACATGGTACTTTAAATTATAATTAAAATTTCACATTTTCCAAGTTTTATTTACACATTACTCTTTTTTCTAATTTCACATTCTTTGGTGGAGTCTTGTTTCTATGCCACTCACCTGAGCAATAGCATGGCGCAAGAAGAGGATTATGAGTTTCACTTTCACAGTGGCAAATACGGCATATATCACCGCTAGAATTACTGCAGGACGTGCGACTGCTATCTGAACCAGCCCTCATCGTCTCTCTGCCACATCCACCGCCCCATTCCCAACTTTCGATGTCTGATGAATTCTTCACATTGATTTGGTGCAGAGGCATTGTAACTAGGTGTTTAATGTTTTATGCTCAATAGAGCCTACAAAACATAATGAATACTACTACTGAGACCGTGATCAATCTAAATATCGACAAAGCCACTATCCAAAAACATGTCACGTTCTATTTGGGTATCATCGAATTGCTTATTGCTATTACACAAGACAAGATTAAATAGCAATACCCAAATATCTTAGCTATAAATAAAGTTTAAGCGAAAAGGAATAAATCACAATCCTGCACCAAGCTTTACAGAGGACTAATTTTAATATAATTTTGCACTCGCTTGATACGACAAAGTCAAAACACCAAACAAGTACGTATACTTTGCAGAAGACTGACAAGCAAGATGCTGACAGAATAGACAATACGAAAGAATGAAACAAAATCACAACATGAAACCATAGATCATACCATAGATATTTTTTTAACTTACCAATCTCCGGTTCAGCGAGCCACCGACTTCATTCGACCTACGTCTGACCGACTCGGACAGATTGGATTGCACATGTGTACAGTACAACAAGCAAAGGTGGTATTCAACCCAGGAATCTAGCTAGGATGAAGAAAAAACAAATAAAAAGGGTTTTTTTCATATAATTTTACCTTAGAGTGTAAAGGAAAACTATATTCTTTATTCGTTGCATGCATAAAATTATGTAATGTTGGCTTCCCTTTCTATGTCTGTGCCGTTATCGGCTGCAGCGTTATTAAAATTGTTTCCCCTTAGTAAGATAGGTATATTTCATAGCTTCATCTCCGTTTTTATATTATAGTACAGTATTAATATGATTTCAAGTTCGTCTGTGACGGCCTTAGGCCGCACAGTTGCTTGATCTTGGTCTCAGTGTGATAAGTAAAATGAAGTTTTTGTCCATCGAGGGTTCATTCAATTTATGTTCATTCCATGTTCGTTCAATTCTAAAAGTTCTTTTTTGATTGGCATGCATCGCGGAAAGCGGCTGTCTATTCAATTTTTCACGTTTATCTAAGTTAATACATGAAAAAGTGCAACGATGGCAGTTCCCGCAGAAGTTAAAATAATAGCAAATTCATTGGTTTATCAGTATCTACAGATTGTAGATAAATCATTAGCAGAACAGTTTCAAAAAAAGACTAAAGCGGTAAGTTGTTCCATGCTCTAACCTCTTCCACGTGTGGTACTGATGGTTTTACCACACGTGTTCTATAGAATGAATGTCTTGCTATAATAACTTGTGTATTTATTCTTCGTATAAATATAAATACTTAATTGATTAAAAAATATTAACTTCAATTTAAATTTAGGTACTGCTAGGAACTATATTCCTGAAGTAGATACCTAGGTATAATGTTTAAAGTCATTTCTTTTAAAGTAGTAGCACTGAACTAATGTGGTATTATATTTACTTATCAAATGCTTCATTGCTTATTTAAGCATCTATTATTTTTAAACATGCTGCCTTCACATTATAGCATAGCTGACGTCAACACCTTCAATTCACACACATCTTAATAAATTGAAGTAATCATTATTAGAAAAACAAGTAATTTATGATATTTTTTTCAGAAACCTCCAGCAAAGAATCTGTCTGCATTGATTGACATTATATCTCAATACACGAAAAATAAGGTGCCGCAGAAAGCTGCTGACAGGTATCTATATATAGATATTTCCTTTTTTCTTTTATTAGGTAAACTGAAAAAACTTTGCATATATTTCAAAATACATAAAGCATGTTTCTTTGATCATCATTGGTATATTTTGTACTAAATGATGCACTTAAAATATATTAGCTTGTTGTTGCCTGTGGTTTCGCTCAGGCATATTGTTGTTTAATGCAAACCTATGAAAAAAGTATTTTTCCTGAATGGAAGGTATAGAGTACTTGTGTCCTTTTCAGCACTCTTAATGGCTTTAGGTGTGTTTTAGATTGCTTCCACTTGTGAATTCATACATACAATGACACATTCTGTGCTCGTCTTGGGATTTTATCCTATATGTGTTCACTCCACTGTCTTAAGACCAAAGACGCCCAATTTACAATATTAATGATTGAATCAAATAGCTTTACCCAAGGTTTAGGCACATTGTCATTCATTGTCATAAATAAAAGTAAAGGACAAAATTTATCTTTGTATTCTGGAACTTGCAAGTAAAGAACCTTAAACATGGGAAGAACATTTACTCATACCTAATTTTATTTTAGTTCAGATGACTCATCTAGTGAAGAAGAGGCCCCTAAAAAAGCCATCCCACAAGTAAATGGCAAGGCTCCAGCAAAGAAAACAGCGAACTCCGATTCAGACAGCTCATCTGAAGATGAGAAGCCACAGGTATGCATTACAAATATATGTACTATAAATAGTATCTAAATAAAAAGTGAATGACTGACTGACATATCAATGCACAGCCAAAACAAACTTGAAATATGGCTATTGGTTCTTTATTTGGTCTAGGGATACACTAAGAAAGGATTATTAAAACCCCTATTAAAACATACCTCTTTCTTACTTACTACATCGTTCCACTTGCTATGATTCGCTTCTTGCTCTGTTTAGGGTACTCTTGAAATTACCTTTCATTAAAACATTCCCAAATACATTATGAAACATTTGACTTTCCTTTAGGCTTTCCCTTGTTTGTTTGCCTTCCCTTTTCAATATTTCTATTGACATCCCCTTGTATAAGCATTTAAACATTTCTATTTTTATTCTAGTCAGTCTGGTCAATCTTTTATATAGCACCTCTACATGTATCTTCTTTTATCATAATTTTTTTATTTCTTGACAATATTTTATTCTAAGAATATTTTATTTCATTGGACAGGCTAAACAAGTTAAACCCCAAGCCAAACCCCAGGTGGTAGTAAAAAAAGCAGAGTCATCTGATGACAGTGACAGTAGTGATGATGCTGCTACCACTCAACCTAAAAAGCAGCCAGTTAAGCCACAGCCTATTTCAAAACCAACTCCTGCTAAAAAGCAATCATCTTCAGATGACAGTGACAGTGATGAGGAACCAAAGAAACCGGCACAGGTCAAAACACCAGTCAAACCAGCAGCTGCACCAGCCAAATCTGCACAAAAAAAACAAGATTCATCTGATAGTGATGATAGCAGTGAAGATGAAAAGCCAAAACTCATGGCCCCTGTTAAGCCGCAAGTGGCAAATGCCAAGGCTTCAGTAAAGAAACAAGCATCTTCATCAGACAGTGATGATAGTGAAGATGAGAAGCCAAAAACTCAAACAAAAGCACCAGTCAAGCCTCCAGTTAAACCAGCCGCCAAGAAGCAAGAATCGTCATCTGATGATGACAGCAGTGATGATGAACCTCCTGCAAAGAAGGCACATCCTGCAAAACCTCAAACACCAGCCAAACCTCAAACACCTGCTAAACCGCAACTAGTAAAAAAACCTGCAGATTCTTCAGATGACAGTGATGACAGTAGTGAAGATGAGAAACCTAAAAAAGCTGTCCCCAAGCCTGAGGCTACACCTGCTAAACCGGCTGCTAAAGCTGTTGTAAAAAAAGATTCATCAGATGATAGTGATGACAGCAGTGAAGATGAAAAGCCAAAAGCTGCTACAAAGACTCCAGTAAAACCACAAGCTAAACCAGCTGCTAAAGCTCCCGTGAAGAAAGATTCGTCTGATGATAGTGATGATAGTAGTGAAGATGAGAAACCTAAGAAAGTAGTTCAAAAACCTGTGGCTACACCTGCTAAGCCAGCTGCTAAAGCCGTTGTAAAGAAAGATTCATCAGACGACAGTGACGATAGTAGTGAAAATGAAAAGCCAAAAGCTCAAGTAAAGACTCCAGTAAAACAACAAGCTAAACCAGCTGCTAAAAAAGATTCCTCGTCTGAAGACAGTGATGACAGCAGTGAAGATGAGAAGCCAAAACAAACAAAAGCTACCCCAGCTAAAGTTACACCTAAAAAACCTCAAGCAGATTCATCATCGGATGATGACAGTGAAGAAGAAAAGCCTAAACAAAAAACACCTGTCGCTAAGAAACCTGTACAAAATGAATCATCAGATGATAGTGAGGATGATGATGGACCCCCAGCAAAGACTCCTAAAAAAGAAAATCAAGAACCACAAACTCAGGTATGTATATGTCAAATTCATTTAATACACTTAATTGTTTAGTATACAGAATATTTTGAGTATATTTTAATTTTAAAAGTTCCTATAAAATCAATATTAAATAATTAGTAATAAAGAGAAAAGGTTAGAAATTTTTGTAACAAATAAACCCAAAAACCTACTAGACTGATTTCCAAGAAATTTGGCACAGATATAAAAAAGACCTACAGGGAGTAACATAGACTAGATTATTTCTGGAATTACGGGAGCTAACCCCCGCGGAAATTTGGTAACTAATTTCAAATAATAAACATTTCAGATGAATGGTTTCCAGTCCGGAAAGAAACGAAAAGCTTCTGGAGGAGATGACGGTCCAGCCAAGAAACCGTACAATAATTTCGTAAAGGTAATGACCTAACAGTTTTGTATAATTATCTTGCCCATTTTACAATTATGTAAAGTTATTTTTCAAGATAAATTGTAAAGAAGTAGCTAACCGAAATTAAACTATTTTTAGGGCACAATTAACTCTTCAACTCCCAATATGAAAGACAAAGAATCTTCAAGTAAGCCAGTGCCGTTTAGGCGAGTGGTGGACGAGAAAATAGAAGTGGATCCTAGGCTTAAGGATAATTCCTTTGATGCAAAGGTAAATGCCCTAACTATTGAGAAGCCAAGACAACTCTATGAAATTCGAAAAAACAAAATTGAAGTTGATTATATTTGGTGGCTCAGTATCGATTTCGGGCATTTACTTTTTTGTCATACATTTCATAGGGTTGTCTTGGTTATTTTAAATATAAGTTTTATCTCAAACAGGAGGGCGAAGGAGAAGAAGAAGATCGTCAGACTGGCGGCTTCCGTGGCCGTGGAAACGACAGGGGGCGAGGCGGTTTTAGGGGAGGGCGCGGTTTTAATGATAGAGGCGGTCGTGGTGGTTTCAATGACAGGGGAGGCCGAGGCGGCCGCGGGGGCTTCGATAGAGGCGGGCGGGGCTTCGGCCGCGGAGGAGACAGGGGAGGGCGTGGTCGGGGGGGCGACAGGGGCGGCCGTGGCTGGGGGGGAAACCGGGGGGGGCGCGGTGACCGCAAATCGTGGGGCGGCGAGCGAGGGGGATTCAATAAAGGAGGTTTCCAAGAAAGGAAAAGCTTTGAGGGAGGCGATAATTCTCAAAACAAGAAAATAACATTTGATTAAGAGGTAATATTTAGATATTTCTGAATCTATATTGTTTCACCAATGAATTGGAGCATAGGGTTAGCCTTTGATCATGGATCCTGGATTGAGTAAGAATACCAATGCCCTCAATTAAAGGTGGGAAATGAGAGAGTGCTTATAAAAGTGAAAAGTGGCAGGTATAACAGCTTTTACTATGATTTTATTATATGATTTACATCATGTATTCTATGTGCCATGTGGTTCCCGGCACCAATACAAAAAAGAATAGGACCACTCCATCTCTTTTCCATGGATGTCGTAAAAGGCGACTAAGGGATAGGCTTACAAACTTGGGATTCTTTTTGAGGCGATAGGCTAGCAACCTGTCACTATTTTAATCTCAATTCTATCACTAAGCCGAATAGCTGAACGTGGCCATTCAGTCTTTTCAAGACTGTTGGCTCTGTCTACCCCGCAAAGGATATAGACGTGATTCTTGTAAGGATAAATTGGCAATTGTAAACGTTCATGGTGTATTTAATTGGTTATTTTACAAATTTACCAAATAATTGGGAAGTTTATCAGTGCATGTTCTTTTGCAGAGTGGAGCTCGTGGTTCTTGGGGTGAGCGTGCCAACATTGACTTAAAGCATACGAGGGGCAAGTCTTTTAAGCATGAAAAGACGAAGAAGAAACGAGGCTCCTACCGCGGCGGCGCCATCGATACCGGTGTTCATTCCATCAAATTTGAGGATTAAATGAAATCAGCTCATTATTTAATAGTATTAAGCAAAAACATCCGTATCCAGTGCAAATATTACGTAATTCAGTATTTGTGACGAAGTACCAGCTAGCATTTACTGTAATATATTTGTAACTAATAATTGTTCCATCGTTCTTTGTCATTTCAACTGCGTGTGGAATTTGCCTAAAAGTTAAATCAGTGGTCGGCAGTCTTAATACTGTATGAATCATTGTACAATTCTATGATTGCATTATTGTGACATTTTGTTAGAAAGTTATAATTTTGTTTATTTTATAGGTAATTAATACCTAAAATTGTTTTATGTAATGTAATTCTAAAATTCTATTAAATTTAGGAGTGTTTTAGTTACTCTGTAAAAATAGTAACTATAGTCATGTTCAAAAATTTCTACTCTGGCACTTAAACTAAGACCACCTAACTTTATTAAATGACTTATCAAGTTAAGGGACATAAATAATTCATTTCTACATTTATATTAAGAATATGATTTTCAGACTTATTTTTATATTGTAAATATTGCTTAGTTTTATGGTGACTGCACTCGCTATAAATAATAATAACAATAAGTTTTTGACATTGTATTGTGGCGCATTGTAGCAGATTTTTATTTGTACATAAGTGACCAAATGTATAGTGTAGCGTTACATGTTTTTTTAAATGTAAACTAAAATTGCTATACTATGTATTTGGCTAGTAAGTATAATTTCCTAGGTTTACATGCCGCCTTAAATAAACTTATTATAAAAATAAGATACTTTAAATTTAATATCTTACCTACATAGGAGTAGATTTCATGATCAACCTGGCGTAAATATCGTTTTACATCGCATTCCATCCCATCCCTTCCCAAGAGGAGCTCGGGTTGCACTTTTTGACCGTGATTCTTGATTGGGTTAGTCACGAAGCGATTAGGACCTTCGCAACCTTTGCAGGAATCTTGGATATTGGATAAAAGTAAAATCTATTTGATGAATGAATATTCCCATAGTCGCTTTTACTGAAAAAGTACAATAAATACGCCTTTACTGAGGAAGTAAATAGGCTACTTTATTGTGAAAAAGAAATAACTAGTAAAAGCTAGTATGTAATATAAATCCCTTGGTCCGATTTTCACCGATTGTAAGGTCGGGCAATGTTAGCATATGAGTACATGGTCATGCAAGATTTTGCTTTTGTACTATTTATCGTTTTTATTAAGGAATGTTTGTATCCTATCCATACAGTAAGTTTGATTTTTTTCGAAGTCTCAGAAACGAAATTTAGAAAAACTAAAGTCAGCTCAGCTGTCAATGTCAAAAAGTCTCAATTACATTCTCTGAATTGCATTGCATTGCAATGAAATTCAATAAGAACCACAACTCTACCTGTGATTGAGTTCGTAGAAAGAGTATAGGTGACTGAGTTGGTTTTGCCTTAATATTCTACACCTCTCAGAAAAAAATATAGCTTGTAATAAAGAAAAGAAATAATGCTGAAATTACCAAGATATTTGTTACAATCATACCAAAAACGATCTTTTAAAAATTTTGGACACAAAAGAGAGCCTACTCCTACTGTTACTATACTTTGGCATGGATTCTTAACTTTTAGTTTTATGGGATTATGCATCGAGTGGGATAAGTAAGATTTTATTTATAGCACCTTGAGAATCCAAGAACTAGGGTACTGCTGTGATTTGGTTGACGTTACATAAACAAACAACAAGTAACCTACACATCATTTGCAAATAAATAAAATGTAAACGTGCTATTCATCAATTTTGAAATGTTGGACTTGTTTTTCAAATTGATTCTATTTGTACTTCTTTTTCATTGTAAAACTAGGTTTCTGGCCCTAAAAAAATAAAAGGTCTAGTCTACTTCTATGGCAAATTTTATCTAAATCAATTCAGTAGTTGTAAGTTTATTTTAATATCCTTATCCCAAACAAATCTTTTCCTCTTATAGTATGGAAGAAATCATGAACATCTTTAATAAACTAATCTTAATTCTAGTAGGTAACTTGCTGGCTATTTCATAAATTTTTAAGATAGTTTGAAACAACCAGATTTTACTGTAAATGAAATTATTACCTTAATAATTTTAATTATTGTATTAATACTTTAATTTATTTTCAGGGTGAAGAATTTTATTTTTGGTGAAACAGAGATAGATCTTTCAGATTCAATAGAAAATTAACAAGTGCTTATTTTATGTTTTTAGTAGGTAGTAAACATTGTAAAAAGTAGTCTTTCTGTACATACATTATTTATTATATTTAATTATTAAATATATATATTTTTTACAATAAAATTTATTTATTTGTATCATGATAATCATGCAATTATGAATGGTTTATCATAATTATTTCTTGTTTTGTATTGTATTTTACCATTCACTATGATATATTATTTTAAAAAAATCAATAATACATTGAAACTCATGTTTCGAAAGAAAAGATTCGGCTTTTATGTTACTCACATCAAAAATAGTAGATCATGAGGTGTTTAAAAATAATGCACTTTTGGTAAAAGCTATTTGCACTTGATGTTGTTGTCTAGTTCTATAGTATTCTTGTATAGAGTTGGCAGTCAAATGGTTAAGGAGCCTAAAAAAAGTGATGCACAGGTTCTCTTACCTCCTGTTAGGGTTACCAGGTCGCCAAATCTAATAGCCAGACAAGCCAGTTTGGCCAAACATTTGGCTAAAAATCCAGACACCCTATAGTATTGAGGATTTTGTCTTAGTATTAATAGGTACAAGCTAGACAAAAAAATTGTATGTAAAATCTATTTGCGAAATGTAAGAAGCTAGACACCGTTTATTTGGCCGGACATGCAATCAAAAAGCCTAACTATGTCCAGCTTTATCCGGCTGCCTGTCAACGCTACCTCCTGTCATTCCACAGCAATGACTATCTGATGGTAAAGCAAAATATCGTTGAGTAAATCTGCACTCAGGTCAAACAGTTATTGCTTCATGTGAAAACCTGACTTGTTTCATCGAGTATTGTGGTCATAGGTAGGTACACTTTGAGGTTGCCAAATGACTTTTACTTAAATAATAAACTTGGGATTCTTCTTTAAGGCGATGGGCTAGCAACCTGTCAATATTTGAATCTCAATTTCATCATAAAGCCAAACAGCTTAATGTGGCCTCTCAGTCTTTTCAAGACTGTTGGCTCTGTCTACCCCGCAAGGGGCATAGACGTGATTATATGTATGTTACACAAAATGTATGAGTATGTACATAGTCTTTCTTTGTACACTGGTGACACTTTTTATACATAAATTCCCACGGGAGCAAAGCCTTGGGGCGCAACTAGTGTTAGTAGTAGCTAGTGTGTTCTATTACAATAAAACAATAGTACAAAATAAAATATTTTATTTAAGCTGACATAATTTTTATGTGCTGTATGCTATGACATAAAATACTTTAAATAAATAGGTCTTAAGATTATTTAAAATTCTTCTGCTGTAAATATAAAATGATGCAAAACCTGCAATCATCTAAATTAATGTTAAATTTCATTTTATGATCATATTGCATAATGTGAATAATGTAATAGTACTTTTTATTATTTCTAGATGTATCATTAATTTTTATTTACTTTTATTATTTATTTATATTGGTGCACCAAATGGACCCCCTAAAGTACCGATAATAATTAACGTTTAAAACGACTGTTAATGTTAGTAACAGTTTACTGCAACATTCCGGAAGCTGTGTACAAAGCCTTAAATTTTACATTAGAGGAAACTGTGAGATATATCACAAATATCGCTAAAAAGCACCATTGTTAAAAATATTAAAAAATACAAAAAAGGCAAAAGAAGATTGTTGTCCATAACTATTTACATCTTGAGTTAATGTATTATATTCATTAGATTACTTAAATCATCCGAATATCGAAATTAACACGTCATTTTGATATAATTTGAATTAATGACTAGTAATATGTGTTTCTATAATTTTTTTTTTGCATTTATTTTTTATTACCAAGACAATTCTGCTTAATATACTGATAAATAAGATTATATACAATTAATATAAAACATAAAATTGCTGCATGATAATGTATAGGCATATTATAAATAGCGCTAAAGATCCCTCCGCGTACACAATTTGATTTTGATCTCTTATAGTTAATAAGATCATCAGATCTGATCTGAGAAGAATCAGATCTGCTTTTTATATCTTCTTGTTTTTCATATTCTTTTACTTGTGCTTGCGATATGGGTTCCTTTTTATCAACAACATTTGTTTCTGTTTCTTGGTAACTACCAATATTACTGCTTGTACTTGATTTAATGTAATATGTCTTCTCTTCATATGTCTCGTTTATTCCCGTTTCCTTACTTTCCAACACTGTTTCTCCAATTCTTTGCATATGGTCAGGAGTGATGTGGCCCTTACTTTCGCGTATAGCACAGACATCTAGACTATCTTGTAAGTAACTGTCTATTTTGGTTAATTGTTCCGAAACAAGTAGGTTTGCCAGTGGGCTATGAGCTCTTGCGTAGGGTTCGCTAACCGTTAAATTTTGTTCGCTCGCGCTACTGCCTATATCATTTTCAATATGTTTTTCCTTGCACAAAGAACTTACAATTTTATAGCTTTGTAAATCCTCATAGTTGTCCTTTATATACTCTATGGGTGATTTCGGTTGGTTAACTGTAAATTGCGAAGGAGTCAGTAGGCGAGGAGGATCCAGCTCTTGAGGTATCGGAGTGAATTTTACTTTGATGACGTCTTCGTTAGTTATAGTCTCCGTTTTAACTATGTCGTCCACATAGTCTTTATTTCCATGTAAACCAGTACTCTCGTACACGCTAGGCGAGTCGGTGACATCGTGGCGTATAGAGCTGTGGATGCGATCGACGGTGACTTTGCTGAGCAATTTGCCGTCTGTGCTTCTTATGTCGGAAAACAATCCTCCATCGAAGTGGAGGGGTGTTTCCAACTTTCTTGTTCGCTGCGGCGATGGTGTTTGTGGTATTGTAGGCGTAGCCGGTGACGGAGAAACTGGGCGAAAAGTCGTAGCAGAGTAAACAGTGTCGGAGTTGTACATTAATTGCGGAGTATTAGCGAGCATGAATTTTGCAGAATGGTCTGCCTCCCTTGGCGAAGAAACTCTGTCCTTCGAGGTTCTTTTTGCACACCTGAAAATGAAATTCAATAAATCACGTATAGCATACCTCAAGAAAATTATTTGAAATTATATATATATAGGTCCGTAACAGATAATATATTTTGAATTGAACATGCCTTAGTTTTATCGACATCTACTTAAAAAACATTAACGAATCACATAAGAAAGATACACTACATACTTCTACCAAACAAGTACATATTATAGCAAAATACATCTTATGTATTTTTAAACTTTTTAAACATAAAATAGCCAAAACAGTTCTACTCAAATAATATCAGTCAAACTCATAACGGATAGCAGAAGCATTTGAAAGCATTTTAAAAAGTAAAATGTAAGATAATCTATCTTCCTGAACTTTGGGAAGTTTATGTATTGAAACATAAATTACTTGTATATAACATACATAATAAAGTAATTATATGTAAAAAAACTGTATATATATTTACATTGGGGCACACTTCTGGAGGATACACACAGTAATGTTTATGTTAATAAGGAAAAACACAGTTGTGGCAACGTATGACGAGCGTTTATATGTAATTTTGCAAAATCGAATAAATGTAGGTATGTATTTTAAGGAGAATGTTTCTTTTACATCATGATACTTAATATCAAAGATATTTAAGCTCCTGCTGATCAAGCAATGCCCAATGGTTGTAATCGCTAAAATGGAAACATTATTTAGCATTTTTGTTATTTAGAAATGATTCGGAAAAATTATTAAGATTTAAGAGTTTTTTGTATAGCAAGTTTTGTGTTTGGTTATAGGGTATAAAACATAATTACATATGTATAACGTTATAAGATCGACCAACATCGAGCTTAATGTTTTGACCATTTCACGACGGCAACAAAATGACATAGAATTTAAAATTGTTCTGTAAATTTTGTGTGACTGTCTGATATGTTGGAATTTAATAATTGCTCGTATCATACGCACCGTGCAGTTGAAGCACTGACTGTGGTAGTTATTGTTGAGCGCCTCGACCCACCTGTCGCCCGCCTCCACTGGGAATCCGCAGGCGAAACATTTGGTCGTGAACAACTCATTCCAATCTGAAATTGTTTTAAATAATATTCACTAATATTTTAAACAGTGCTAGGTAATAATTAAGAAGTACTACAAGAAGTACAAGAATTATAAACCTTTAATTAATTAATTTCTCGTGACTGACATGTTAGTTGATGTTGTTCCACTCACCTGCTTCACAATATGGCAAGCCATCTTCTAAGAAGAACGGGTTGTTACCGAACAGCTTTCCACAATATACGCAATTGAAACATTCTGGATGGAAATGCTTGCCGATAGCATTTAAGCAATCCTAAAAAAAAATAAGTTTAGGACCTTAGACATATATCTAAACAAAATTGAAATATGAGAGATATAAAAGAAATAAATATAATCCAACGTTCTAAAGTTAAGGTACATATGTATAAAAACATTATTAATATAAGCTACTTACGCCTTTAATCTTAGCGTGGCATTTATCGCAAGCGGGTGCAATATATTGTTCAAAACAGTATTCGCAGTACAACTGGCCATTCTCCTCAACAAAACCGATGTCCTGGAGTGGACGTCTACACGTCGCATTCACACAAATAAAGTGTTCTGGACACCAGATGCGGCCCAAAGCTGTGATGAATGGTCCCCTGTTCATAAAATAACTGATAAGTGCTCTGCCCATGTATACCTATTACCATATTATTTCATAATAATGATTTTAAAATATTAATATGTTAAGTAAAAAACGAACAAAACAACACTCATGCTCTCTACAACATGCTTTTTGTTGGACTTACATATCTTTCTCAGAAATTCAATAATTGCTGACACGTCATGATAAATAATGTCTTGTTCATATAAATGGTGAAGTTACCTTTCTATTGCTTTATCACATTTGTGACATACTGCATACAGTCCGTCAGTGGTGTCTGTGGATACCATGGTGCTAAGCGGCCGAGCAATTATGTGGGAATCTCTTCTACCGTCGTCATTTCTATAATTGGTCTTTTTCTGTCTACGTTTTACGACTATCTCAGATTCGGCATCGTCAATAACATCATGCTGTTGTTTTTGCAAGTCTAACTCTTCATTGTGACTTGTATTATTCGATAATATTCCTTCATTTGGGTATTTTGTATTATTCTCATTTGGTATTTTAAAGGTATACAAAGTGTTGTCGTACAAATTTTTTAGATGATTCGAATTCTTAGTATTATCACCTTCTTGACTAATGACACTATTCTTTCCATTTTCGGTAGATATTTTAGCGGTTCCCAATGTGCTCGAATTCGCATTTTTTCTATTGATATTATTTTTATCATGTACCTTATTATTGCTTTCGATGTTAGAAGAATGGTTTGTTGCATCCAGTTTTTCGAACAATTTTCTCTTGTTCAATGTATTTGAGAAATTTTCATGTTTAACATCAGACCTGTCTTGGTTATGTGGAATGTTCATACCATTCACAAGTGATGTTTTCTCAGTGTCTTTTTTTCGTAGAGTATTAAGATAAATACTGTCCACTTTATCTTTTTCCGAGAGGTCTTCATTGCTTGAACATGAACCACTGCTGTTACTGATTTTTCCAATGTTTACCATACCAGCGTTGACATTTTTATTTATAATATTGTTAAATTGATTTTTCGATTGACTATTTGATACTTGAAACTTTGGTGTTCCTTGGGAATTAAATGTTGGTATCGGTGACTTTGGTATTGGTGGTGGTACTGGGACATCACCATTTGGAAAGGTACAATTATTTTGAATGCCTGATTGTTTATTAAAAGCGTTTAGCGAATTCAATATCGGTATAGGAGATTTTGGTATGGGTGGGGGAACTGGAACATCACCATTTGACAAATTACAATTAGCTTGATTAGCTGGATGATTATTGAAAATAGTTTCCTTTATTTTATCTCCTATGCTTTGTATGTTTTCTTGTGTCTTGTAACCCATGTCAAAGTTTTTGTGTAAGGGTCGTCTAAGCGTACCCTCTCGACTATTTTCACCTGATGACAATCCCTCTGCGTTCAATGGATGTTTTGTTACTACAGTGTCATGTATTTTATCTGCCATGGATTGTATATGATCCGCTGGTTTTATCTTTCTTTGAATTCCGATTTCGTATCCATTCAAAGCCATTTTAGCCATTTTTCTAATAAGTCTTTCTTCCGCTGGGCTCTTAAAATCTGGTTTATGTGCGTTTGTAGTATTTTGGACATCAACTGTTAGAAAATTAAAAAAACAACAAATCAAGGTATCAATTTGATTAAGATGTTAAAAATGAAAAAAATCAAAAAATATTATAAAAAATAAAGTAGTATGTAAGTAAATAACATTTAAATGTCATCAACTAAACGAAACACTCTTCATACAATGAACACGTGCAAAGCATACCATATTAATATTCAATAACAAAAATACAAAATAGACTGTACACACTGCCCACACAGTTATAATGAAATCACCTAATGTTCCCATTGCAAGAAGCGCAAAGGGGCACCCGGGAGCCAGGAACGGCTGCTTTGTTCAGAACACCTCTCCCGCGCTTAGGAGCTGACGATACTCCAAATGTTTTACCACGTGCGGCAGCTCCTACACTGGAACCTGTTGATGGGGTAGGATCACACACTGGACCTTGGTTAGCACCAGAATTCGAAGGCATTTGTGGACAACTTTCTATTAATCTACCTTCATTAGTAACATTAAAAGATGAGTTTTGTTGGGAAGATGACAAACTCATGATAGGAGGCGGAAACACTTGTTTAGCGTTAGTATTTGATGGCCTAAAATTAGGGTCTGTTTGTTGATATGCGCCAGTAAATGAAGAACCTCCTTTTCGTACTTCTACGATTTTAGCTGATTGTGTTCTTTCAAATTCTTCGAACGTTTTTCTGGTAGTTTGTACTGTTTTGTTTCCATATTCTGATATATTTTGAGATTGTGTCTGCTTTTGACCATAATTTTGATTCATCATAGAATCCTCTTTAACCCTCATGTCTCCTTTGACATAATTTTCACTTTTAAATCCAACATTACAATGTCTTTCTTCACTTATAATAGCTGGCTGTTCTTGTGAAAACGGTTTTACGATAGACGAAGAATTAAAACTGTCTGCAGTATTTTGAAATTGTACTGATTCATGTTCCTTTCTAAGATTTGAAGTAGCTTGTGTAAGAAGCGAATGAGCCATTTGTCGTTGAGGTGTATTTTCCTTAAGCCGGGGCGCTTGAGCTTTCAAAGGATTAGGTGGAGGCCCTTGGGCGGGTGAACGAGATCGTGGTTTCGGAGTTGGTGAACGACTTGCTTCACGGCTTGATGGTTCATGTAAATAACTATCAGGTGCAGAGTGTTCCACTGTTACCAAATTCATTTGGTAATAAGGAATTATTGGTGCTGGTTTATTTATCATACTGGGAGTTGAAGGCCTACTTCGCGCAGGGGAAACCCTTAATAAGTTTTCGTCTGTTACTGGTTGGAAAGTCATACTAATGGGAGTGTTCCTGTTAAACTGGCAGGGAGTTTGTTGAATAGGTGTTCTTAATTGGGTATGTTTCTGAATTTGTATTTCAGCGTGGCTACTCATTGGTGGATTTGATTTCGGCTCTAAGGACTTGTCTCTTGGTTTGGTTGGTGGATCCGTCGTAGGAGTGACGGGTCTTTGAAGTACTGCTGGGGCTAAACAAATCTCAGGCGTAATTCCTCTTTGTGATGGTAATCGATCAAAATTTTTCTGATACGGAGGTATATTATCAGCTTTATGCAAACCAGATTTCGATCTTAAATTAACTGACGATAAAGATTCCTTTTGTTCTAGCTGCTCAAAGAAACTTTGAGCGTTTTTCACGGATGAAAATCCCTGGGTACTCATACCATTAGATGTCATTGTAGATTGTTGCATAGATTTTGATTCAGATATAATTGTTTCCTGCTTAACTCGAGTAGACTGTTCAAAACTGGTTTTTAAGTCATCAGTGATCGGAGGAAAATTAGTAAGCTTACAAAATTCCTCTGGTTGTGGTGGTGGAAATACTTGTTTTGCTACTGGTCTGAACGCAGACATATTTGTTGAGGATTGTAACTGGCACGTATTTTGCATGGTATTTGAAAATTCTGAGCGCGTCTGATTAGTTATTTGCGTAGATGTTTGGGTTGCAATAGGTCTCAAAATTTGAGATGTGCATGTAGTTGCTTGTACTTCAACGGAAGAAGTTGATGTATAACAACTGGATTGGCTAGTCATATTTAGCGGCAAAGGGCTGTACGGGCGATCTGGGGCAATAGTCAATGCATCTCTGAGTGAACCCCTCTGAATTTGTTGCATTTGTACTGGAGTGAATGGCCGGTTAGGTGCCGTTGTTAAAGCGTCGACCATTGGAGACGATGTTTCAGCTCTTGGAACTTTTGGTTCTATATTAATTTTAAAATCTGGTGGTATATATGGTTTCGTTTCTTCGGGCATTGGAATGGGTGTTTCCTTTTTATCTGGCGGATTGTATGGTTTTATTGGAGCTATTGGTGATATACCACGTTTCGGTTGCATAGAGAACATTGGCGATGGTTGAGAAGGCATAACTTGCTTCTCACATTGTTCATTTTGTGTTTCGGCATTCGCAGATTCTTCGTGTTTAATTGCGGAGGCTGATTTGTTTTCTTCTGATTCATTTTGACTATGCTGACGGATTGCATTGATAGGAACTGAAGTAGTTGGTAACGGTGAGTAAGGTCTTTCAGGAGCAGTGGTCAAAGCATCTATCATTGATGTTGCAAGAGCTGATGGTGGAGCATAAGGTTGATCAAATGTTGTTTTCTCTGTATCGTCCACATTTCCGATAACATTTTTGCCAGGAACAATAGATTCGCGTCTTTTAGCAAGTATTTCATTATCAGTTTCTTTAAATTTAATTTCACTTTTTTCTTCTGTAACATAGTTTTCACTTTGTTGTTTCTTAAACTGAGTTTGGTTTATATTAGCATCTTTATTATCATCCTTGTACTTAATTTCGTTTTGCTGGTTTGAAGATTGATCAACGGCTATATTCTTCAATGCCGTAACTGTATTGTTTTGGTAAGTATCTTCTTTATAATTAGATTCTATTTCTGGTTTGCATACGTTCTGTTCTGATGGTTTAATAGCTTCTTCAGAATACTGCTTTTCAGTATACTTTTCAGCTTTTATTTCTTCTCTCACTTGAGACTTGACATTGTAAATTTTTTGGTCACTTTTAACATTATCCATCGGGTTTTCGTAGGATTTTTGAATAGGAGGACTTGTTTGGGCTTGATACATGGTCATAGTTTGCTGCTCAGAGCTTTGTTGGGCTGAAAAAGACTCTACAACACAACTACTAATTTCTTGAAGTTCTTTAGATTGTTTGCTCTGCTTAACCGACTCTGTTGTAGATGTAGACGACATTGCATTGGTCGTAGACATAGTGGCTGAGGCGTAGGATACACTTGAAGTGAATTCAGCTATCTGCTGAGAAGAGGAGAAAGTATTTTGAACTACTTGTTGAATATTTTCCTCTTTGTCAGTACATGGTATTACCATTGTTGGCGTGGGTTCAATGCTAACTCTTTTGTTTGTGTGTTTTGGACTAGGATCTCTCTTAGGTGGTTCATCTGCTGGAGGGTTTGGTGGGGGCCACACAATGCTTTTGACGCTTTGAGCTATTAGTCGTTATATGGGTTAAAAGGTGAAAATAGGATGGAAAAAATATGAAAAAAAATTAGTATTTTGCATATGAGCAAGTAAAAAGTTGCAAGTCTACTAAAACACTAATTGCGAAAGTTTAAAAAGCGAGAGTGTTATATTCTTGCCAAAATGTTATGACTGACTATAAGATGTAAATGACGCGTGATTTAATGGCGTATAAGCCAGAAATATTGTTATTTTAATACTGCGATTGGCTGCTATATAGCGCATTCATATCGTTGTTTTAATCATTTATAATTAGCTATATAAAGCAGCGAATTTTTTATACTCCTATTTATATAAATTACCTTTAAAAAGGGAACCTGGGGTCTCTGTTGGAAATAAATGAATACATTTATAAAAGACCAAATTTTTAATTTTTTGGCATAAGTACGAAGATTTGGCTGCAAACATTATTTAAAAAAAATTCTATCCAAAAAAAATTTATAAATAGGTACTTTTCACCAATCGCTCATTTTACTATGGTTTGAAGAGTGTTCGTTAAGTTCGTACAACTCCTATGTATATCACTTTACATTTGCTTTGCTGATTGTCAAATAGAAGCTACTTTCAACGACAGTGCTGGACAATTATACCACACGAGTTTGTTGATATAAAAAAAGATAAATAAATAGAATAAGAACTTATTAATATTTATGAAATTATCAAGATAATGTGTCTACTAAAACGAATGTAGGTACTTACTATCGTTTAAGTATACACATTGATCTTCATTTCTTTTCTTACGTAAATAGCATCATTAAAATCTGTCTCAATATTTTTGTACAATTTTTCAACTGCTAATTACATGTTGGTGGCTTCATATAGACAGTTTTTAATGATGTTATGAACAATTAAACGGCAAAAGTGACTCTCTTACTCGGCGCGAACGGCGCGTGAGCAGACTGCGTGGATAAAGGAACGCTATGTGGTACAGCAGCCGGTGCCACAGGGGCAGCCACGGGCCTCGCTGGCGACATCGGTGCGGAACGAGGCGACAGCGATGGCGAGTAAGCCGATCCGATCGAGGAACCGAAAGGCTTCGGTCCAGAGAAGTTGCTCGATGGCTGTTTAAGCAAGTACAGTATTAAAAAAAACCCTCGAGTGAGTATAACATTATTATACATACATATAGTCACGTCTATATCCCTTACGGGGTAGACAGAGCCAACAGTCCCGAAAAGACTGAATGGCCACGTTCAGCTGCTCGGCTTAATGATGGAATTGAGATCCAAATTGTGACAGGTTGCTAGCCCATCGCCTAAAAAAGAATCACAAGTATGTAAGCCTATCCCTTAGTCGTCTTTTACGACATCCATGGCAAAGAAATGGAGTGGTCCTATTCTTTTTTGTATTGGTGCCGGGAACCACACGGCACTACTATAACATTATTATGCCCGACAATATTGTATTTGAAAGTTGAAAAAACGTTAAATTTAGGAAAATATATGATTTTTCAATACTTACGCTAAACATAGATTGCGAGCCATTGAGGTAATTGTTATTCGTAGCCAACGGAGGTAATGGAGTCGAATACGCGTTGGTGGGCACACGGCCACCCCTGCCAAAATATCATTATTATTACATACACCTGAATAAAGTTCGCTGAATAATCATTAGCCCAATGAGGCTGATTAATCGATACTTACGGTGGTACAGTAATGGGCTCGAGGTTCTGTGCTGGTGGGTTTTGGCGGGCGACAAGCTTGGCGTGGATATCGCAGTATAACTTCCCGTTCAAGTTGTAGTAACCCTGGTTCTTGAGGGAGGATCCACATGTCGAGCACTTGAAGCATTCCACGTGCAAGTTTTTATCCTTGATGCGCACGAATACGCCGCTATATGAGAAAAAAAAATGCTTTATAAAAAATCTAATTTAATTTACCTATCATAATTGTAATCTCTATAAATTGATAGATATTTACATGCATACATATAGACACGTCTATCTCCCTTGCGGGGTAGACAGAGCCAAAAGTTTTGAAAAGAATGATAGGCTACTTTCAGCTTTTTGGCTTGATGATAGAATTGAGATTCATATAGTGGCAGATTGCTAGCCCATCGCCTAAAAGGGGAATACTAAGTTTATAAGCCTAGATATTTACATTTGATTTTATTTGTTTTCTGCACGCCTACTTTATACAGACATAGACATGCTTACCAAAATATTCGTGCTATCGTTCAACTCTGCCAAGCGACAAAAACTGATGCATCTAAGGTGCAGCGAATAGTGCTTCGTGAACGAAGATCATGCTTAGTAAATGAATACTTAACAGCGCTGTTATAATCTCCTAACTACATGAAGATGGAATTACGAAGAAATGACGACAATTAGGTGATGATCAATGATATAATAACAATCATATAGCAAAAATATCGAAGAACTGTAGACATTGAGAAAGTCCTCATTTATGCTCGATATTTCTGCTAAAATTGTCACGGCTTCATCACTTCTTATAATTTACAGAAACTACTCGAAAGAAATGATAAAGGAAGCCGTAACGAGAAGAACATAGAACATACATCTACTTGACACTATAAAACAGGTCGACACGGTCGCAAACACGTCTACGCATTCCTTGAATCGCCTCTTACACAATATAGCGGTTACAGTCGGAGCAATAGGGTGTATCATTGACAACGGGCAGCGAGTCGTGGTGTGGCTGCGGTACGGCGGGCGCGCCCAGCGCTATGCGGCCGTCCGGGAGCACCTGGTGGCAGCCCACCGGGATACTAGGCCGATGCGGCAGCTCCGGCGTCAGCTGCTCCATGGCCGGCGTCTGCGTGCCTGCGGTGACGCACGGCGTGGGCGGTTTGGCCGGCGGCGGCTGGGGCGTGGACGTGACGCGCGGCGTGCGCGAGCGCGAGCGGTGCGTGCGGTGCAGGCTGCACGGCGTGCCCGCGCGCGCCACGCTCGCTCGCGAGTAAAAGTGAGACGGCTCTGCCGGTGCCGCAATACTTATTCATTATCACATTGCAGTTACTGGGTATGATTTAATCTATACAGTCTATACATATACAAGATCCCTCGGATGTCAGGGGGATATTAGTTCAAAGAAGGGAGACTTAGTCGAGACTAGGGCGGGGCAAGGTGTCACATGAACGCATTTTTGAACGATTGACCCGACTGAACCGAATCCCCGCGAATTTAGACCATCGAACGAGCTTGCGTTTGCCACCGTGTCGGCTACGATTCTCGTCCGACTTACGTGATGAGCCGTTCGCACTCCTCGCAAATGTTCTGTCCGGGTGGCAAGCCGCCGGTATTGTTGATGGGCGCGTCGGGCCGCGTCACGGGCGCTTGCACGTGGCGGAGCCCACTCACTGGCGACGCTGCGCTCTGGGTCACTTCTACTATATTTGCCAATTTGAGTTCTATTAGTTTTTTTGTAAATGGGAGTTTATTTTATGTTTTACCAAATTATGAAATTATAATGTGAAAAGTGAGACGAGCTTTTGGAATAAAAAAATCGTTAGACGTTAATCCATCCCCTATACACCCCTATAATAATAGGAGAGGAATATTGACGACTTAAATTGTAGGAAAATTTCATAAAGTGGACAATCTAGTCTAGGTAGATAAAATGGTTTTTACGTAGTTTGTGATCTGTGATTATTGTTTAATTATTTTTTAGACCATCGAACGACTGATAATGATTTATGTACAATGTACTTAGGAACTATGTATGTTTGAAAAATAATTATATTATCCAAACATTTCGGATAACATAGGATTGCGATGCAATTTGCATTGTTTTGAGGTAGAAAAGGCTGACGTTTACCTGGTTCTGGGTCGTTTTGTTCTTCTTGGAGAACCTTGAAAACTGCACTTTTCTCGGCGTCATAAGTTTTTTCATTTTTCTTAAAGTTTACTCTGTTAATAAAAATAAATATATATTTAAACACTAAATAAAATAATTACACAGGCAAAAAGGTAGGTACATGCGAATACTTCGAACGAAGGTAATTTTAAGGAATGCACTGTGGAAATGCAAAAATATGAATACAACATCCTTATGTACAAAATCATAACCATGTAAGATGCTTACACCTCAGAGCTAACACATGTCAGTAGTGTTAAATTAAACGATCTCTAAATCATTTGAACGAAGAAAAATTTAATTAGCTTTATTGCCAAATTAAATTTGAGAACCACAATTCCATACAAAGATTGATTGCTATTGGCTTCATAGAGACCGAAACCGTATTTCTTATATAATTAATACCAGAAACCCAAAAGCATTGGAGATACTGAACATAGATTTTATATTGTCAAAAATCTGCCTATCCAAAAGAATATCTAGAATCTTTAATAAAACGAGATTCACCTGTAGCAGTATTATAAAAAGAGCCTTACCCTAGTACGCCGCCAGCAAGCACCTCTGTCTGTGCTGACAGGGTCTCGGCGATTGTCTTGTCGCTATACATGTTCACGGGCGTGTTGTACTGTTTGTTCACAATGCTTTTCACGGAGTCACTGCCGTTCATCTGTATTATTTTTTTAAATAAATCTCGGAGATCCTTTGGTTAAATGTCTAAAGATATTTGCAATAACCTCACAACTTTCATGAAATGTATTGCCAACATGGCCATTTATTTGTTTTAGGAGATTTTGAGAATTTGCCCTACTTGCTTTTTATTGTATCCATATGCATTTTTTTTAATAATGATAGGTACTTACGTAGCCGAAGGGTTTTGCAACGTTGTTGTGTCCAGAGCCAAAGTTTCGGGTCGGTTGAGGATTGGCCTTGAGCGATGTGCTGGTAACAGGCAAAGGGGAGGCGCCGAGCGGCCTAGAGCCAGGCCTTGGCAGGCTGCCCGTTGGGGTCACGGATGGGCGCCAAGTTCCACCGCCACTGGCAAAATAAGACAATTTAATACCTTACAATATCTTTTTCTATTTGGCATTAAACCGGTTACAACCTCATACTTCGTTAGAGAAGAAGCCGGGGTGTGCTTTTTGACCATGATGATTGGGCAAGTCAGTATTTACACGAAGCTGCCTTTGCAGGGGAACTTAATCCTTTTATAATGTAAAAGTTGCACAGGGCCGTGTGGTTCCCGGCACCAATAGGAAAAAACAATAGGACCACTCCATCTCTCTTTCCCATGGATGACGTAAAAGACGACTAAGAGGTAGGCTTATAATCTTGGGATTCTTTTTTTAGGCGATGAGCTAGCAACCTGTCACTATTTTAATCTCAATTATATCTTAAAGCCAAAAAGCTGAACGTTTTCAAGACTGTTGGCTTTGTTTACCCCGCAAGGGATATAGACGTGATTAATGTATGTAAAATATGTAAAGTTGCACTAGAGATGCGAACGCCTTTAACTCCCTCCCCTGGTCTTGCATTGTGGAGGCACTCCGATACCATGGGGTGCCGACCTACCTGCGTCGGGTCATCCAGGACTACCTCTCAGAGAGATGGATAATCTTCCCTGACCGAAACGGTTGGACGAAGAGTTCAATGACGCGCGGTGTTCCACAGGGTTCTGTCTTAGGACCGCTCCTGTGGAACATCGGTTACGATTGGGTGCTGCGGACGGTCACTCTGCCCTGGGTGGAGGTCGTCTGCTACGCGGACGACACACTCGTGACCGCCCGCGGTCGTGGGGGACGACCTTTCCCTGCCGGCTGTCGTGAGACAGATGGTCGACAGCGAGAGGTCGTGGACAGCAGTGCAGACCTTTGCGGAGAGCGTCATGCTCCGCAAAGAGGCGGCGGAAAGGGTGAGAGAGGACACGTCCGACCTCCCCATACGCCGCCGGCGCACTGGGCGCAGGAGGCGGGCATACGCCCTGCACCTGCTGCCCCCACAATAAGGGCCGGTCGGGCGGCGGAAACGGGATTCCGCTGCCTGGCGAAACGGCCCTGGGTCGAAGGCGCGCTTGTGCCAGGCGCGCCCTCCCCTAGCGGGTAGAATTGAAGGCCGACGGGTCACCCCGCTGGCCGCTCCGTGGAGAGCGGCCGAGCCGAGGCCGCCGTGGAAGCGGCCGCCGCGTCAGGAGTACGAGCGAGGGCAGCTCACACTCCTGGCAACGAAGCGGTAGGCGATGGCACCGTGTGGTTTTAGTGGGTTCAAGCCCCACATAACCCGTCCGACTTCCCGTAGCCGGCCGGGTAGACGAAGGTCTTTCCACACGTTAAAAAAAAAAAAAAAAAAAAAAAAGAGATGCGAATGGTCCTATTCTAAAGTTCCGGTGATATGTTGCTATTTATGGCAGAGGTTAAAAACTCTTCAATGCAGCTTTTTAAGTTCAGGAAAGCTCTGCACTGGTGGTTGTACTATCATTTTTTCTATTAATAATACTGTGATTGTACTGAAAAACAATTACCTACCTAATAAATAATGGCGATGAGTCAGTTGACAACAACGTTAACTATTGTCATGAAACGCGTATAGTAGGTACTTAAGTACCTATTTCATGCCAAGTCATATTCCATTTTTATTCGTTAAACATACGACCTTTAGCTACTACAATTTTATTTAATCTCATGAAGTGTTCTTCAGAAATTCGTTCTAAGTTTCTATTTTGGATTTATTCAGTCTACCAAACAAACACAGTAACAGTATACTGTACACCAGATGTATTAACAATATTTTTTTCATGGATTCTTAAGAACACAAGATCACCATCCTTAGAAACGGGAATGCGTCCAAAAATATATTTGGTCCAAAATATTCACCGTTGCACGGTGAGCTCCAGGTTGCCCCCGGCGGCGCGGATGGCGTCCTGCGCGTCCTGGTGGCGCAACGTGTACACGTCGGTGTTGTTGACGCGAATCAGCGCGTCGCCTGCTTGCAAACCAGCGCGCTCCGCCGCGCTGCCGCCGTTGACCTGGTCACAAAGGCAGATTCATTACAATATGAACCTTAGATCAAGGGGAGAGATGATGATGTTATGACAGATTGGAATCTTGAAGTAAGACTGATCAGTAAGGATCATTCTTAGAATGGCTGCCAGTTAATGAATACTTAAAACCTTACATCCACGGCCTTTGAAACACTGCAGCCAAAATATCCTTCATGGGTGGCAAAGTGTAGCTGGGGCTCGATAGTAGCAAATAATTAGTATATATTATCCTAGATTAGACAATCTAGGATAACATTTTATTTGTCCATCGTTTGCACCTGACCACAGACCAGAATTCATTGCTTAAAAACTTTCATTCATAGAACTGGACCGCATATTATTTGACGTATGTGAAAAACCATATACCTATGTAATGTTTTTCATTCCTTTTAGAACATATTGTAACTTGTCTAGTGTCAGCTATTTTTTATTTAATTGTTCTACTATTCAAGTATTCGTAGGACACGCGTGAAATTTCCCGAATTTTAGATAATCTAGATATTAGGCGGGTCAGAAGTGTAAGCGGGCATTAGGTGCGGGAGGAAGCTGCGGGTGCGGTGATGATGTCATCATGAGATCAGCGCAAGTGCTGAAAATATATGCATAATTTTCTCATATGAGACGCATTATGTTAGTGAATATACATCTGATAAACTTAGTTCTTTTGCACTTCTAAACGTCACTTCACTTCGAATTCCATGTCCTTTCCTTCTTATAAAGTCTAAAGTCAGCATAGGTTTTAAAACTTATTTCGACTAATGGAAATAATGGTCTTTCTTCGGAAAATTGTGTACTACTCTTTTACATTAACCAAATTGTAATTGAGACCTTTACGATTATCAATGATGAAAAATCTGTAGTCTAATCTTTTTTCATTTTTACTTATAAAGTACTCTTACTTTAAAATTTATCTTTTTATTTCTGTCTCTTCATCTATTTTCAATTTAATGTATTGAACTCATTACTTAATACGATTTATTGTTGCGATTATACAACGCCCACACAAATTCAATTTTAGTGTTATTCGTGAATATAAATAGCATTGGATCAAATAGCGCAAGAGTTACTAAGAGTTGGGTTACAGCCAATATGCTTTCAGTCATGTCACTTGTTAGTAGAAGTGTTACGCACATATCCAAACGAACGCTTGTTTCTATCATCGACTACGACATCCATATAAGATACAAACATTTATTATAATCCCGTCCATAATCTGTGATTTTAGTCAAAAAGTAGTTTTCAGTTACATAATCCCTACAGATTGAACGTGGCCTTTCAGTCTTTTCAAGACTTTTGGGTCTGTCTACCTCGCGAGTCATATTTAGATGTGATATTATCTATGTATGTACAGATCTCTGGATTTTCACTTCATCACAAAAGGAAAATTTATATGAAGGTATAAAGCTCCCCCGGGCGTCGCTAGTTAACTAGGTACATATAATTTTCAGTGTCGTTCTCGCCAATACTCATCTGAAAAGATTTATTCTTATGTATGTCGTTCACAAGAATATTTGGAATCTGAATAGACTAGTTATTTTAAAAAGATTTTCATACCTATAGACAAAGCTAGCGTTTAATTTGGAGCTCTTTCAAATAAATACGAGTACCTATACAATTCACATTCAACATAGGTATATGTACTTAGAAGGGTTGTTATTACCTACAGTTATTAATTAGGTCTACCATTGTATCCTACATTGATACATATTAAACAAGCTGATCTGTTGTGTAAACCATTGAAGGTAGACTCTCTAACAAGTTTTTGATTATTAAAATGATAAAAACGATGGAAGTACCCTATCCCAAAAAGTAGAACGCGATTAAATTTTCTCAAAAAATTACTGAAAGTCAAATAAATTATGCAAATAAATGCATACCTGTGTAATTACACTTCACCTTGCCACTCGTAAACACGTACTGCACAAACAGTAGCACTTCGTTATATATTCAGACTAAATTACTTCTAGACTCGCTCAGCTGGCACCGGCACACACGTTATCGTCAATAGTTGTCGAGTCAATAACAACATATGTTTGGAGTTTGTCCTTAGTAATGCCCTCTCCCCTCCCTTTCAGCTGTGAACAGCCTCCTTCCGGTGCCAGGCGCTCGACACTGACCTTCAGTGTCTGCCGATCCTGGCAAAGAGTATCTACAATGACTGAACGCATGAAGAAAGCTTAAGAGAAGGTGTGTTTATCTTTGTGTGTTCATAATTATAAAATTATTTCAATACCTACTCTTAGAAACGTACGTATAAAATTACGCATAGAAAATAATTGAAGTTCAAAAATAAAGAGATTCTCCGCATACTAGAGAAGTATTACCATATCAAATTAACCGCCCAAATGATGCTTATTTTTCATATATTTGTGAAATATATCATATAAATGTATGTAACTTGAAAACTCGAAGAATGTTATTTACTTACTCTATTGTAACTCGTATGACATCGAATTTATATTGTTATGCAAATAGGAATCATGCATGTCTTATCGCTTGAAAGTATATAGATACTTTATAATATATTTTATTTAACAGTTAGATGTTTGTAGTTGAAGATAATAGGTTGCATATCAGTATTTTGTAATAATATTGTAATCTTTTTAATTTTATGTTATTTCTTAACAAGTCGCGCATTACTTGTTATAAATTCTCAATATTATACAGAATTGCGTTTCCTACACTAACCGCAATATTGAGCCATTAATTGATGCCACTTTGTAAGAAAAGTCGAAACTCTACATTTCTATAAGATTCTTTGTGTGCCATGTAAACTCTGGAATCTTACCCGCTAGTTACTAAGTTCCTTATATGAAGCTGGATTTATCTGAATAAATCTATTATGTCTCTCTCTTGCTCCTCCCTCAAAGATTTATATTCTATCCCACTAGTCCTACTTTGTCGTCCTAACAATGTGTGGACAAGTGGTATGATTATACCCATCCAGCGTCTTTCTGCAATCTAAATTATGTTGTTGGACCGCTTAGTGGGTGGTATCCCTATGCGTTTATGTTATGTATCGTCTGTTATTTCCTTCATGTTCTTTGACTTGTCCTCTTTATGGCGCCGCACGCGCTGTCCATATATGGCAGCTGAACTACGGACAAGAAAAGAACGAGAAATTATATGCAGCTGCGCCGCCGCATCGCCACGATGCCATAATTCTTTTTCTTTATATGGGGTATTTATGTTCTCACAAAAAGCGGTACCATCAAATTATACAATTGGACACAAACATTCTTGTGGAAACCCGACTTTTCTTTTGAACTTCCAGGCGTTTTGAAGGCGATTAATATTATAGGTCATCATGAATTCAATGAATGTAACATTTTTACGAAAATTACCTAGATTTTGATTTGAAACCAACGCATTCGTATATATCAATTAATCGGATTAGTCATCAAGAGACCAGGTCAATCATCGGAAATCTAACAACGGGTAATTAGAAAATAGCAGTGGCGATACCTAATCCACAAAAGGCGTTGTTGTCGCCGCACCGTGTTCTAATTTCAAAACAAATCCCTGCCAGTACGTGACTCAGATTGTGTTCGGAACAAGCAGACCAGTTGCGTAACCATCAGCAGCCTGTTTTGTCTGAGGTTCTGCCTAAAAGTGAATCTGGCTTATTTAGGACATAAAGCGTCATAAAGCACTACTTAGCTTTACAGTAGCTGTGTCCATACGCTGGCCAAATATTGCTAGCAATTCAATGCCACGATTAAAAGATTAGCTGCAACTTTATCCGTAAAAAACAGTATATGTTCTTATAGGACATAATGTCGCAGCGGCTTACTCCCAATATGGAAATCAGCTTATACTTGCACATATGTATAAGACTATAATGTTACATCTGTTTAAGGAACGTAAATAGACACCATAAGAAAACATCATCATGTTATTATTACTTATATGAGTCTGGGACGAGCGTTATTTTATAGCCGATGCAGGAGTGAAAGTATTGGTGACGCAATCCCTCCAGGAATGCAGTCTTAAAACCTGTCTCGATTAGAGGGACGTCCCAGTGCTCTCCCAAGTTCGCGAAGAATTATTTCTACTCTTATATTTATCTTAACGTAGGCTAAATGTAATACCTAAGTATACGTATAGGAGGCTTTTTCAGTTATTTAGTACTTCCGAGAAACATTAGAGTTCACTTCCGATAACCTTCAAGAAAAATAAATGAATGAATAAATATAACGCATCGCTTTAAGGAAGTTAACTGAATTTTTAAAGGATATTAGAAAAGACGATGTATGTGTGGTCGGTACTTTCAAGTTGGATGTAATTTTGTACTTAAAAATGTCAGTACCGTGTATAATTACGGAGAAAGTCAAGGTCTTCCGACAAAGTACTCATGAGAAAATGTCTGGATGCACGTGCCCGACTCCGTGTTATGTGATGAGCTATATTGAGTGATGCACGCGGCACCACGCTTGTACTTACCTTACTTATCCTTCAACAGGCAAACGTAAACATAACATGTACTAAGACGTGAAAAAAAAAATGCAGTTTGCGTCCTTTGATGAACATTTATATGCGCATATAATCGAAGATTTGAGGCATAAAAAAATCATATGATTGAAGTCTCCGATTAGTTGTTATAAGAAAGTAAGAAAATTAGATAAAATTATTTATATATATAATGTTTGCGACTGCCAATACTTGAATCTTGTATCAATTGAAGTCTATATTTTCGGGACTAGCTTAGCTGCCCACCACGGCTGTTTCTATGGTATGCACCATCTATACTTCTATACTAATATTATAAAGCTGAAGAGTTTGTTTTGTTTGTTTGTTTGTTTAAACGCGCTAATCTCAGAAACTACTGAACCGATTTGAATAATTCTTTCACTGTTAGATAGTCTATTTATCGAGGAAGGCTATAGGCTACATTTTATCCCAGATTTCCTACGGGAAACGTCAACAATGCAGGTGAAAGTTGAATGAGTCGGCCATCTGCGAGCTTTCCACGCGAACGCTGCGCAAACCAACAAAGATATAGTAAAACAATGTACTAAAGATGTGAAGTACTCATTTTTTGCCACAAAAAAGTCCGCGAGAGCATATATCTATCTCTTAAGGTTTACTTACAATAACCACTTTTATGTTAATTTTTTAAGATTATTTTTTCATTATAAACATAAGTTATTTTGAAACCAATTTTCTTTAATCCAGTATTAATCCTTATCAAAATAAATATGTTTATTACTTTCGGCTTTTCATGTAGACTAAAATTGCCATTTACAGTATATAAATCAGACGAATAGGTTTTGAGATATAGTCGTTATAAGCAATTTGCAGCGAAACATTTAATACGGCGAACCAGCGTTCTTCCTAATACGCGTGACCGCCTGCAAAAATAAATATGATGCCCAAAATAACTATTTCACGCGGACGAAGTCGCGGGCACAGCTAGTAAATGATATAGACATACATATCGTTTGCACATAGCCTCCGCAAACAATAAAACATCCGCAGACAATCATGATCAGTTTAGTATTTCAAGTATTGCCGAAGAAAATCTTTGGAAATAGTTTATTAACAAACAATCAAAGCTACATACCTTCCCTACGTTCCATATTCGGCGGTCACTAATCTGTTAAAATCTGTGTCTTTTCACATCCATCTAGTTCAATTATAGATAGCAACCCATGGACAATATCTCAAACAGAAGTACCGTTAGTTCATCATCGCTATGGTTGCCATTGACATTGTTTAGCCGAAAGTTGTTCTAATCTAAAATGTACAGCGACTATACCAATATATTTGCCACGAGCTTTCATTATAAGTATCTACTTAGCGCGATTAATTTTCGGATTAAATTCAGTCGATGATATTTTTTATATAGGTACTTAAGTACCTATTCACAAAGATCTGCAAAACTTATTAAGTGCGGTCAAATACATGAAACGAGCTTTGGTACCTAGTAATAGAAGTTTGAATTTCTAGTCACTTTTATTTATTTATTTACTTAAGGTCTACAATCTATAACATCGGCCAAATTAATATTTAAACTTAACACTATGATCTGAATTGGAACTCAAACACACCCAGCATAGTTATTATTATAGCAAAATACACAAAAAAAAATTTAAACCCAAAATCTGGTGTTACCAAAACTAGAACACTACACCAAAAACAGAGTGAAGATACATATCAAAGTCTTATTTTAAACCTTGATATGCACTGATACATCTTAAACAAACAAATTATTACTTATTAAATAATACTTTGTTTCTTATAACTAGGTACATATTATATATTTTTTTTATTTTACTGTATCTCATTTTATGATGAAATTTGTCCAGTTTTTAAACTAAGTATATCATATAGCATTAGTTCTCAAGATTTCTACGAACGTAATATAATGTCCCACTTCACATGTCTAAATGCCACACCTGGGAACCTAGTTCAAATAGGATAATTTGTTTCAGATAATGTTAATTCTCGGCACTAACTGTTATGGTAACACCGACTATCTGATACATACAGCGAACTGGATTTAGGTCGACAATGATAAACGGGAACAGTTTCGCAATATTGTTGGAACACTTTACCATACATTATAACATGACTTGATTATTTAATACAATTACATATACTAAACTAGCGTCCCTTTGCCTTCGCATAGACTTAGTTTTTATTGTTGGTAGTGGACCACTCCAATTTGCTGATAGTGTTATCGACTTTTTACATAAATACTATCAAGCACGTCTTTTTCCCACGGGTAGGCAGAGACTATGGATTACCATATTTTACGATCCCTACAGACCTCTCTTACTTACTGCACATGTGGTAGTGTTTCACCACTTTCGACAATACCGGTAGGTTCTTCTAACACATGCATTTGCCACCCTCAATTGTTTTTAGAATTATGATAAAGCTATTACTTTTCTGCGAATTTACAAGCGCTTACCGATCGTTCAAACTTTAGCGTAGAATTAAAAACTCTAAGTAGATATTAGCATTATCGCTTTTTCCTTTAACCTGGGCATTAATAATTTTGTTTGTCCTTAAACTCTAATAGTGTCAAAGCTTAAGTATAATGGAGGTCAAATAACTGTCAATGAGTTTGTAAAAGCATTATATGATACTGACTTAACTAATCGGGCGACCATATGAACAGTCATTTTGAAGTCAATAAATAAATGTGTTGGCCCGTTATTCTGTTGGTACTTACAATAATTAATGCGATTCATAACAGCATCCATTGACACTAAAAAAAGTGATAGTCATAGTACTTAATCATTTGTGTCTTATAATTCAACAAGCTCTTAAATTACAATATTAATTCCTAATACTTTTATTCTGTTTGCAAATTTTAGCATGTTGTAACAACGGAAATGCATAATTTTATATATTTTAGTGGTAGAAACCATTGGTAAGTACTTTTCTTATTCACCTTTAGGAACTTCAAAATGCAATAGTTTACTGTATGATCTGATAAAGTTGATGTTTTTTACGTTATAAAATTCTTATTTCGTTCGGTACTCTGGTATTGTGTTTTTTGTTGCGGTTTGACGGCCGATAGCCAAGCGTGGGCGACGGCAGGACACTCCACTCCGATTCCAACGGGTACTTTAGACTTCACAACACTTTCAAAGTTATTTTGATTAACATTGTATACCTACTCTGTAATTTGTAGTTGCTTTTGTATCCTGTTTGACATATTAAAAGGCTAAAAATTGTCCTGACATAAATTACATGTAAGTTTCAGTAGGTTGCTGCCGTCACACTAACTAATTATTTTTAAAAAAATGTAAAATTTTTAATGATAAAAATTACATCGTTTGTCATGGTTTTATAAAACTTAAATAAATATATAGATAAAGGAGATGAGTAAATGCAAGTGAAACAAAAAATGAATACAAGAATCGGAGCTGAAAAAAGAGCTTGCCGTGTTCAAATGAATAGCTTATACCACATTAAAGTTTCGCAAACCAAAATGAAAGCGTCTTATAATCGCAGCTTACCTTTTGAACAACTAATGGGGTGCCGAAGTCTTTTCCTCCCTGCAGCCGGAATCCCAACGGCTGTTGGTCTGACTTGTTGAGCCGCACAGTGATTAACTGTGCCATCTGCGGACAACGCAAATTGCATTTCAAATTTTTGGTATTACATTGACTGTAAGAGACTTGATTATAAAAGCGTAATGGCAACTGGAAGTGTAACAAGTATCCAATATGGGTTAGGTTCCCTGCAAACCTGCAGAGGTTGCAAAGGCCAGGCGTGAGTTGCTTCGTGTAAAACCTGACTTCCCAATGCAGGATATTGGTCACAGGTGCACCTCAGGCTCCAGAGGTGAGGACCCAACCGGCACTATCGCCAGAAGGATGATGACTTTGAATGACAATGACACTGGTCTCTGGTGAGAGAAGATCACTTATTCTACTACTTCATTACGAGCAAATAGAATGAGAATACTTTACAAAACAAAGACGAGTTTCTATAAATGTATTAGATATAGTCACTAGTCAGATATGCCTTAAGATTATCAATTCAATTTTTCTGCTGCCACTGAGCGTAGGCCGACATTTGATCGACCCAATTGGAGGTTTATTTTCTCCCAGCCCCGCTGACCGCACTGTTCTGTAAGTATTCAGACATCGTGCGATCTATTTTATCTGAGATCAAGATCTAAGTGTTAACCGAAAGACATTAGTGAAAGGAGGCTGAGAGAACTTTCGTTTATTTACAAGGAATAAACAATAACCAAATCATTTATCAGTTTCCACGGGCCTGATTCTGTCCGTAGATATTTTAAATTTGATTAGTCGAGGAATTCACTATTCACTGATACAATCTCGTTCCGGCTCGTTGATGAGGTCTCTACTCTTCGGTTCATAGGTAGGTATAATCAAAGTCAATAAAGATCAAGTATGCCGAACATGATTTTAAGGCATTGTGCAAATTCTCTCTAACTAAAATTTCAGTAGGAATAAAGAAAGCATGTGACAAAGTACTACTCACATTAATTACAAATAAATAACAAGAAACATTCTTGTGTCTAGCGACAAGCTCGCTAAAGTTAAATTGTATTCAAATTATAAAAAAAGATACCTTTAAGTAAGATAGACATAATCGAAAGTCATATTTCAATGGATTGGATAGGTTAATGATCGCAGATTTCTTGGTCAGATGACCTTTATTGCTGGAGGTAGGTACATAATTACATTGATCAGTAAGATGAGGGGGATGGCACCTTGGGTAATTTAAGATTACTAAGTGCTGTTCATATCGATATCAAGTATAACAACCTACAAAGAAAGTTACAGAAATTTGGCACGTTATAATTTAAATAACTATTAATGTGCTATTATTTATTTTAACTTTATGCCGAAAAAAGTACAACAGGTCGACTTAATGCAATAAAGCATTGACACAAAAATAAGATAGGTCCTATTAAAATATCGTAGTTTTTGAGTTATTTACACCTCATAAACCTAAGCTGAATATTACAAACGCCAGCAGGTATACATTTGCTTACGTAGGTACTTATTTGATTTCAGCCGAGAACCCTTACCGTCGTCTGGTGGCGTCAGTGCCAATCAAGAGGTCGTGACACTCCTCAACTGACACTTACGACTTCATCAATTTACAATAAAAAATATAGTTATATTCAACGACTTCAGCTGATCGTAATAACGATTTAACTTCCAGTATCTATTTTGCAATCTTATTCATAGCAATAGCATGTTTTCAATTTTTCTCATTCAACACTTAACATGACTGGAGTAATAATTGACAGTGGTTGTATTGCTAAGTACCTATTGCCACTTGCAATTTTTACTTCCAAATATGAATATATGTATAAATAATTTTAATTCGTACTAAAGTTCCAAGTTTTCATAAACATTTCTTCCATTGTTATTCCAATTAGGTATTATAGGATTATACCTCTGTAAATGTTTTAACCTTTGTGATACATCGTTACATTTATCGATGAAAAAGTTGTTTTTTTTTATCTATTAGTAATTTTAATATTTATTTGGAATTATTCAAAGGTAAATATTACTTTTGTATTTACAGTTGTTTTAAATCTTCAAGTTCATATGGATCAGATTCTTTTGTTGTCCTTTCCACAATGTCATGTTGAAGCCTTTGTTCGTGACTTAACGTCGACCACAACGACTGTTTTATCTTGAGAATGCCAGGCGATAATTTATTAAAAGTAGTTGCTTTTTCAACTGATAGTCTAATGCGTTTTCACATTATGTTTATGCTACGCTACTACATATGAGAGGCATTAGGAGATAGGCCGGCTGGCGCTGAGTTTATGCAAACAAAATCTATAATCTGTTATATGTATGCGTCCGTTAAATGGGGCAAACCAACAAAGCATTTGTTTTTTTTAACAAAAAGAGAAAAGGTTCCAATAGTAAAATGTGTGAATGATATGGATGGTTCTAACTATTAAGAACTAACTAACGAACTAATGTATTCCTACATTTTAAATTCTAGGTGAAGAAAACAAACAAACAAAAAATCTTGTCTAGATTAAAAATGAGATATTGGGTTCACCAAGACTTTTTTCCTATGCCTTTGTTTTTACAATGTAACTAATAGCCATGATAGCTGAAAGTGGTTATGTGCTCCAACAATGTACACGCAAGTACAATCTAACACTTTCTAACACGTTGTCAACAAACAAATGTGAAGTGCAGACGACCTCGCTTTTGATGTCAGACGAAAGTAAAAAGGTATGGTAAACACGATGACTTGGCCAGCCCTCGGCCCTCGCCCTGACCAGCGCCTGCCTATCATATTACAATCGGTAATTGAACAATCACTGGCTTGAGTGACTTACGCATACGATTTCTTCAGAATTTCCTCACGTCGATGTCTATATTATGCAAGTATAATGCGTGATGTTTACTCGAATAACGTTTGACTTTTTCACAGTATTGTTAGTCATGCATTGATCGATGACGTCACATGTGAGTATGAGTAACCACAAGAACTCGTGTCCGTTGATAGCCGATTACCTCGGTCGGTATTTGGGTGAGATGAGATGGAGGTCCCTTTGTGACAGGACTGACATCTTTTTAAGTCGTTACAACTTGAAATCGATCTTATGGAAAGTTGTCTGCTCCCTTAATGGAGGGTAAATAATCAAGACGCTGGTATTCAATCTAAGAATTTAAATGTTACTTTTAATACTACTTAAGTTCTATTTTAAATATACTAAAGACTTGTATTCTTATTTATATTTGCTTGTGACAGTCCGATTGTCTAATTTATCATAGAATACACAAACAATTATAGATAACTTGTAAGTACCTAATCTTAAAGTGTACTTATTTGTTTAGTTTTAATTTTGTGCACATTTAAAGTACCTACTTACTAAAAGTAAATCATGCCCGTGATTCAAAGATATAACTAGTTTCTTAAAACCGTTAGTTGTTACTTTTTACTGGCTAGGCAGTCGTTGGTTAATTAATCATTTTTATTACAATTAACAAATTACTTAATTTAGTTTAAGATCCTGTTTTTATTCAACGGTGGCAAGGAAAGAAGTGTTTAACGTTAGTTTAATAATAGATCCCTCATTCGTCTATTTTAAAAATTGATGAATGAGGTTGGTATATATAAAGATATGAGATATTTACGTTTAGCTGATTAATAGGAAAAAAACAGTATAATTTGGCATTGTATATTAGAATACTAATTTACTTAACCCAGTGTAATCAATAGTTTTGCAAGTTTAAACAGAATAAATAGAAATCTGTCACTCTTTTTTTACTACATTTGTTATGTGAAACTTAAACACTCACCCACTTGTCTACTTATGACATGATACAAAACGTAGAGTGCGTAGGATTTTTTTTAAATAGTCATAGTGTACCGTACTGCACCGTTATACAAGTTGTTAGTCTGCCAATAGGTGCCACCAATTTAATTGATTAAAAATACATATTGTACAGAGTTCCAAAATATCATACCAGATTTTATTTATATGCGTCCTGATATCCCAAGCAGCCCGCCGCGATATTGGGGTCAAGTCAGTAAAAATTAAATAAATAAATATATACGGGACAAATTACACAGATTGAGTTAACCTCGAAATAAGTTCGAGTTTTGTGTTACGAGATACTAACACAACCATACTATATTTTATAATAAATACTTATATACATAAACATCCAAGACCCAGGCCAATCAGAGAAAGTTCGTTTCCCATCATGCCCTGGCCAGGATTCGAACCCGGGACCTCCGGTGTCACAGACAAGCGCACTACCGCTGCGCCACAGAGGCCGTCAAATGTAACAAAATAGGATCAACAGACTCAGTGGAATAGTTTTTTTTTCATTCGGCGATCTGCAACATGTCAATAACTATGATACCATCATACTGACTCTATTGACACCATTTCGACACACTATATTTGCACACTTATTTTTTCTAAGTTAAACCCCAGGAGTGGATTAGCTAAGTAATTAGGCACTGTTAACTTAAGAGAACCTTACCAAGCTTGGATCACATAGATCCAATGTGTGAAAGTACCTATTCTCATCTAACATGATAGACGACATGTACGGGAAATATGTATATAATCTGTTCGCTCTGTCTACCCCGCAAGGGATACAGACGTGACTATATGTATGTATGGCTACCGCACGACAACTGTTTTGTATTTTCAAATGCAATCCTGAAGAATATTTAGACCATTGGTTTATATTTATTCGTGTGAAATATTTGCTGCAAAAAGATGATGTCATTGCCAGCTTGTAATTAAAATACATACGTGTATATAATGATATGTGTTTGCTCAGCTGTGGCCTTCTGAGGTCGCGACGCCAATGCTTCGTGGCAAGATACCAACACAAAGAGTTGGTCGGGACCTCGGGGCTTTCACCGGTCGTTTGTACGAGTAATTATCTTTTAGCTTTTTCCTGCAGATCAGATTGTGTAAATTATGTTATCATCATCCTCTTGGCATTACACATATCAGGCGTACATTTATCTAGTGAAAGCTTCCTTGCTCGCCTGATAGTGAAGAGAAGACATAGTGTGTGCCAGCTGCTTCTCTTCCTGTGCGGATTGTAGATTTCAATCAAGGCAAAGGCTCATACATTTGAGATTCCTTAAGCGATGAACTAGAAATTTGTCATTTTTTGATTCTCAATGTATGATTCAAGCAATGCAGCAGAACGTGCCCTTTTAGTGGTCTCGAGCATGCAGGCTTTCTTTACCCCGTAAGCGATGTATAAAGACGTTATTATTAATGTATCTCCTATTGACGTTAGTCTCAGTTGAGCCTCGTATCATCATCTCTTTCCTTAAGAGGCTGCGGTACGCCAATGATCATGATTCACGATCCAGGATTGGGTAGGTACCTTTGTTGCTTTTTACTCGAAAAGATTTCCGACTTGAGTTCTGCAACCTTTGCAGGAGAACCTAACTCGTACTGGAGATAATTACACATCCCGGTTGTTTGAATGAGCAGGTTTCCTCGCAATATTTCCCACGCCGTAAGAGCATCGGTTATACTTAATCAAAATACTGTAGTCCGAGTGATAAAGACGAGAAACGCGTCGATGTCTTTTATTTGACTTCGCCAAAAATATTCCATTATCTATTACAATTTTTATTTTTACCTTGTATATTCCGCGCTAATATATGAAGGTAGATGATTTTACTTCCTTGCCTGCCTTGGAATATGACCAAAAAAAAATTTACAAAAGTATACCAAGACACTTTTGTTTTTAACTAACAATGTGTAAATTCTATTTTATACCACCAAGTTAACATTTGATTGCGTACAATGAGACGAGAGCCAACGCATACGCATGCATGCCAGAGTCCGGCTGCAGCACGGTGTCGCAACTTTGAGCGTGCGGCGTTCTGCGTTTGCGCAGCCACGCCAGTATTCAGAGGCTGAGGTGTGGCGCCATCCGAATGGACTTGATTCTTCACTACGCAACTGTTAGACTATTCTTAGCTTTATTAGAATGTATTGTTATGAATATATTTATGAGGATACTTCTTAAACCTATTATGCAGCGTTATCTCTAAATAGGAAAGCGCGCGTAAGCGTTGTAAGCTTCCAATAAGTATTCAAATTGAAATCACTATTTGTTATTACTATTTATTTAATGATTATTACCATATGACAAGTGTTTGAATTTGTCCTTTTTGTTGTTTTAGTGCTTTAAGAAGCTTTTCTACCTCACAGAAAACTGAAGCACTATACAGTATCTACACTATATAAGTATATGACTCGTACATACCTAAGTAATTACTGGGTCACTTTGTGAAGAGACATTTGAAAAGAAGATGATAAGGCAGCCGCTGTTTTACTTAACGCCAAATAATTAACACAGACAGATCATGGCGAAAGATAATTATCAAAAGATCTAACCAATATCGACTCAATTACCGCTATAGATCATTTTAATGTGTCAGATGTAAAATTAAATAGCAATAATCTGAATACTATTAATTTCGTAAGGTAGGTACCTACTTGTACAGTACAATGTCTGATTCATATAAATCAATGAACCGTACCCTGTACTTTAGTTAGTCGCACATTCGAAAGAAGTGATTTATTTTTAATATGAAATATGGACAAATTGTTTTTTTATTATAATTTACTGACATTGAACCTTCGCTCTCGTGAAAACGTCGGAATGAAGCTTCATACATATGAATCTTGATTATTATCTACCAGAGTGCCAAATATCAATAATACCTGCTTATCACAGACTTCATCAAGCAGGATAGTTCTTAGAGCAGACAAATTATGCGCAGTTTTTATTTTTAAAATAAGAGGTTTTTCTTTTCATACTATTTAATAACAATATCATTACTTCCTTCCGTAGTAGTTAATTGATTTGTCGTTTTCATGTTTCATGTTTAAAATCCTCTTTCATTCATTCATATAATCAGGTACTATATCCCTTGCGGGGTAGACAGAGCTAGCAGTCTTGAAAGACTCATGGGCCACGTTCAGGTGACAGGATGCTAGCCCATCACCTAAAAGAAGAATCTCAAGTTTATAAGCCTATCCCTCAGGCGCCTTTTACGACATCAGTAGGAAAGAGATAGACTGGTCCTATTCCTTGTAATATTGGTGCCGGAAACCACACGGCACATTTAAAATCCTTTGTGCAAACTGTAAGTATATATGCATTCTGCAAATTCATGACGACGCACTTAAATATTATTTTTTTTTGTAATCTTGTCAGCATAACTTTTGCATTTAAGGGGATCTTTTGCAAATATTGACGTTATGGCTTCCGCAATTCGAGAGGTCGACAACCCAAGTTTTGTTTTGTTCTTTGATCCATTTCTGAAGCAGAACACAGGGCAGCTTGCTTGGAGGTTTGTACCAACATCCTGCGTCATAAAACGTCTAAGCATTGGATAATTTCCTTGCAGACATTATATTTAGGTTAACCTCGTATTATTTCTGTACGTACGGTGCTGATCGCGCTGGCGTAAACTTGGCACTTTACGGACGACGCCGACATTGCCGTCGACTGTCAGCTTTGCCTCTAAAAAAACACTCCACAATTTTGCGTGCTCAATATTGGATAACTTATTGTATAACGTCAGGGTGTCAATAACCCTCAAAATGCATGTAAGAACCTTGGTCTGTAAATATAGCAGAGTTACGAAAGATTTGGCGACCGGCCATCGGCATCGTCTCGAGCAAGCGCTCGCTTCACTGATAACTTTGATTTCAAATGTTGGTGGAAGTTAAAGTAGTACCTATTAGAGGAAAATAGAGAAAACCACGGAAGAATCGTCTGATTATATTTAATGGGTACATTTGAAATTTATGAATATCAATGATAATAGGTAATTATTTTTAATTTATTAGATACTCGTATTATCATCGAAATGGGTTTAGCAGAAATACCTACTTATATTAATAAAATTTCTTACCGGCTGTGGGAATATGCACCTAAATATACAAGATAATTAAACCAAATTTTGCCTCTAAATCCTGTAATAAATTAAGTAGGTACTTGCTCACAGATTAACTTGTCGAACGTTGGATTGAACGTTGAACGAATAATAAAAGTACATAAACAGCTATCAGTGACATTTTTTTCAAAAATTTATTAGACAACTTTAGGTTAGCTCAATGTCTTATGTAACTTTGTATACAAGTATATTGACCTACTGAATGAGACTGCCAAGTTCAATGTTATCATAGTGCTTAAAATACTTTACGCGAACCCACTGAAAATACTACAGAAAACTTAAATCGTGTTTCTAAGCCAACAATATCTGACGTATCGCGAGTTTTGTGAATAGAATAATAGTAGTTTGGCAAAAGACCAATCATTTTATTTATGTTATCAGAGTCTATCCCCAAATTCCTTCAGAATTTAGGTTCGCCAATTCTTGCTTATTTATAACTCGCTTGTGGAAATTTAAGTGACCCAATCAATCTTAAGGTTGTAATCCAATGCTGTATTATGTAATGGTAGCTGTGTCTTAGTTGCGGTTACCCTTTTGTCATCAATCTCTTACCACGTAATATCCTACTTGTGGCGTTTATTCTGGATTTCAAGAAATTATACAGATTGATTTTAACTTATTGGATAACATCAAAATAAAAACATACAAAATAATAGTTTTCTTGATATACGAAAAAAAAATCTTTAATGAAGTTAGTATATTTACCTACTATTGTAAACTTAATAGATTTTTAAGTTTCTCCAACAAATTAAAATCAATCAGGCGTGAACACGGCGTGAATAGAATCATACGCAATCTAAAACAACTAAAAGAATGCAATGAATTCAAATTCACCCTATATAAAAATTATACAGTACCTATATTATGACTAATTTTCGAGACAAAGAGCATCTGATGTGTAGTTTATGTGCAGAACGGATATGGTGGATGTGCACGATAGATCGCAGTGGCACATTGACATGTTTATGAGGGCACGCTGAACAGTGTCTCAAACTCACCGAACCACGCTCTTCAACATTGGAATGCTTAACTTTTAAATTTAATTTGAAGCATTGTCACAACTATGTAAGTAAACATTTAAATTGCTATAAATATGTGATTTCCGGCACTTTAAAAAAAAAACACTATCTCTTTGTTTCATGTTATATGTCGTAAGAAATTTCATATAGTGGAATTACTTGGGAATTACCATGAAGAACTTAGTCAGACGGAAGGGTCGCTTTGTGCAATAAACTAACGCACTCTTGGATTCCCATGACATAGTTGTATCAATATAATTTGAATAGAAATTGGATGATTTTTCACTGGGGAAAGCTGTTCATATTGGTTATTAGTAATCCATGTTTATTCGAAGTTCTCATATAATTTTTTATTGTTACTTGCATTACAATCATCAACTGATCATAAGTTAAATAGCATGTTTATTTCAAAACTATCGATGATAAATATAGAAATCATGAATGAGTCAATCAATCCTCATTTCGTCACAACGCGACGGTCACCGGACAGACGCCCTACTGACTCATCGTAATATAGCGAAGGCAAACATTCAAATTATTAAATCAAACTTGTATGTGGAACTTCCTTGCAAATTTATAGATCAAGTCCTTATGTTTTTATTTGTGACCAAAGATGTACTATACAAAACAGACAAAAACTTAGTCAGTAAAAATATATACATACATATAATCACGTCTTTATCCCTTGCGAGGAAGACAGAGCTAATAGTTTTGACAAAAGGTATGATATTAAATCTAAGGATGTAGGTATGGATTTTTCCACTAAATGAGCTACATACTAATCAAAGAACATTTTTATGTAAATAAACACGATGTTTAAGCTTTTCTTGTCCTATCTACTTTAATATCTATGCAAAACGATGCAAATTACTGCTCTTCTGCAATTTTATTACCATAGTAATTTACAAGCCCGTAATTATTCTTAAAGCTAAGCATTCCTGATGATTGACAAATGTCATATATTCCAAATACTATTATTATATATTGATTTAAGTGCTAAATAAATAGTTTTATTAAACAGCTTTGGAGGTATACATGATTTAACTAGTCTTGTTCTCATATAGCATACAGAGAATTAAGTAGTAAACATGCGACCTGATTGTCGTATATTGCAACATGTAAAACAAAGTTATAAATAAAATTGCATTTATTTAATTATGTCCGAATCAAGAATGAAATGTAAAATAGAATTTTCCTATTCACAGTTTATTTCACACGTGGTTTGTCAGACTAACTTGAGAGCTATGAATGTATAAGTACCTATATTGTAAGGCTAACAACATATACCCCTATTTTCCAATAACGATTCTAGAAGTGTTAAATTATGTAATTATAATTCACAGTGAACGAGTAATAAAATATGCCATTTTTCACTACCAACTTATTTTTAGTAAATAAGATGTCTAAATAATAATAAATTCCTTTTAAAACTTTTATTACAAACGTAATGTATGATTTTATTATTTATAGGTAGGTACGGCTAATTCAAAATTACATGCTGAATCGGACAGCTTCTTTATATTACCTAACTTCTCTGTCTTAACAATAAGTAAATAAAGCGGCTATCACTTTTTATTGGGTTAAGAATTAGGTCAATAAACATTAGGAATTATTGTTATCTATTCGTTGTGGTATAACAGTATGTATAGTAAATTAAATACCTACTACTCGGAATCGAGTGTACTTCATTATTGTTTTCAGTATCGGTACCTATTATTATCTACAGTGGCTGGCTCATTTGCATTATGAATTTTCCTTATTGCACCTTCTTTGTCTGATGAGCCCGCGGCGTAGTATAAATACTAAATAATTTGCATATATTAGTATACTTATGTATATTGTGAAGAATAAATATCATTAAGGTTTTTATAGTGCGTTTTATTAAATTCTCTTTTTTTGCAGTTTTAGATCCTTAGCTTAATCAAAGAGGTTTTGGTGTTTGATAAAGAAGTAAACCGTTAGATAAGTGATATCCTGACCAGGGTCTACCACAAGCTATTGGTCCGATCCGGCTTTGTGTCTGTGTTACATTATAAAATCAAAGGGCTTGCAAGTATGAACGTTTTAAAATTCCCTTCAGTTTGGGCCGTTGCACTCTGGTAAGACTCGTCTAACCGGCCCGCTATCAGTCCACTGTTCGATTCATCGCCCGGCCGTAGCCAACGCGCCGGGGTATCACCAATCGTAGCCTCAAGCCATATTCGAACCCACTACCTACCATGGAAATTTCTGACTACGCCCATAACCCCGATACGCGTGGAATGCAGGGAAATGTTGGACTATCCCATTTACATTTTTCTTCTATTAATTTTGAGTCATAGCGATTAATACACGCTGTGATCGTAAAATTTTCGTATTTTCGTACTTATGACAAAATATTGTTGCTAATTAGAATGCAGAGAAAATATAAAGTAAAGGATGTTGAGATGGTTTGGAATTCATCTAAGGTATAACAAGCAAGTTTAAGGCACGACATCAGGGTTTTTTTTTTTCATAAAGGTTCAAACAAGAATTGTTGCTATATAACTTTTTTTATGGACTCGTGAACAATTACTTACCTACTTACTTTTCGAGAAATAACTATGCCGCTTCAACCCGGAAAGTTGTGTACCTACTAATCGCAACCAGTTTTTTGGAAAATTAATGGATGTTGTAACTAACACCGTAAAACAAATTATTTGTTGATAAAAAAAATTATAAGTATCAGAAATAACACCTAACATCTACCTCAAGTAAACTAGTAAGCAGTTATTAGTCCGACCGATCCGATCCGACCGATCATGAAAATTCTTACATCTCTAAAAAGGTACATTATCTGCGGGTGTTAAAGGAATAGTCGAATATCATTTTAATAAACTTCGCGAATATAAATAATAAACTGAGTATGACGAATATAGGAGAAAAATAAATATTTTGCAAAAAGGGAACGCAATAAAAAACCCAAATTTGCGACATGCTTCAATAGATAACCATGGACGTATCTGTAACTAAGAACCAGGTGCCCGATAAAATGCTACAGGAATAACTAGCCAAGGTTGAAATCTCAATCCTATAACTATTGAATAGTAGGTATTTTTAATGGCTGCAGTTTCCGCATTCGGAAATCGATAAATATGAAAAAAATTCAGGTAATTCAAAATATGATTTGTTCTGTATTTTGTACGTTGGTACTTATGTAGAAATCAGTATTAGGAATTTTGATAATTGATCATTACACAAAATTATAATAGGAGCAAACCCTCAACGACTGAGACGCCTAAAAAGTTGACGATAAAGGAATTTATTTACGAAATATATATTCATAATTTTTTCTTCTATCCCAAATATCATTCACCAAAGATGTGACATTTTGTCACAAAAAGAGCTACATTATTTTCTCTGCACGTTTTTATAAGTACACGTTAAAAAAACCTAATAAAAAAAATTGATAAGTGTAAATTATCACGCAGTTTGTTATTGAGCATCGCAAAAAACCATCACTGTTTAATGTCCGTGTCTAGGCTTTGGTAATTACTCGACCAACGATTGGACCATTGATAAAGCAAAAATGCAGAATAATCTTCAAGGTCCACCGCGATCACGATTCTCCCGAGGGCCGCGTTTTCCTCGTCTCCTGTATAATTGCCAATTAGTTCTACGGCTGTTGTTGCCAACTACCGCTGAATTTTTACAAAACATCGTAACCGACTCGGCCCACGACACCCCGGGCTCGGCGCTTATGCAATTGACCAGGTTCAGCTTATATCTAGACACCCAAGAATGTGGAACTTCGCCTCTCGATTCATTCATTATTTCAATAACTTACTACACAACTAACCAAACAGGTCTTGCAGCCTAATAATACGAGTATTTTATCATATAAATATATTGTTGTTATTTACCCTATTTGCGGTTAGTCACATACGAAGATGACGTTATTGTTATTTGTCAAATACCTACCCGTATCATATTTTGTTAGTTGTAGTTTGAAAGGAAATTTTTAATTTCATATTTTGTGATAAGATAATGTTTATTTTTTATATTTCATTATTATACTTTTATACCTATTATATGCTTTAATTTATTTTATGAACATTTGACGAATTTTATGCATATTCTCGCTAGGTATATCATCTCATATTTCTTAAAAATCAACACTAAGCATAGTTAGTCCCGATTTAGCGCGTAACCATACGCTATCGATTCCAAGAACAGCTGTTTATTTTAAAACCGCGATGCGGTAATGTAATATCTGCGGACGATCGTCCTCAGGGATACTCACGTCGGGGGATATCTGGGGGGTTCGGGTGGTATCTTCACTTGGCACTGTCAATCACTGGTTCAAAACACGGCGCGGTCAGTTTCTAAATAGGCGATCGCGCTCGCGGGATATTTTTAGAGCGGTAATGCGACACCGGGCACGGGCGTCGGTCGTTCGGTCGTGGGTTTGTGGCGAGAAGCGGCGCGCGAGTGCGGCGCGGACGTCTCTCAGCCCCGGCCGGCACTCCCCCTCGCCCCCCGCCCCCGACCAGCCTCCGCGCCGGAGGACGATACCCTCCAAACCAGCCGACATCCCTTTGTGCAGCCTGACACACTGCAAGCAGTTCAGTAATCCGAGGAGGGGGCGAAGTTATCGCCTACATAATCAATGTACGTACCTACGTACTTATACCTATCTGTAGCGAGCCAGGACTGGATGCCGCACGGTCACTCGGTCGAGCCAAATAAATTTGTTCGTAAAATAAACAAGATTACAGTAGGTACCTTGAAGTAAAACTTTCTGTCCACATAATACCTGTAGACAGCTGAATAAAAAGAACAAATTTAGAATATAAAATATTATATTCATTCTCTCTGATCATACAACAAAATTTCGCATACACCACATGATAAACTATATAAAAATAACTTAGGTATCTTCGATTACTCCTCTTCGACCTCCTCGTCGTCTGTCGTGAATTCACTTTCATTGCCACCCTGCAACAAAACATATAACATTCACACTTCTATTAACACAAACAATATCCAACAACATAAGTTGCAATTAGCAGGGTTCAAAGGCCTATATAGGATGTTTATTAAAATTGTCCACATTTGATTATAATTCACTAGCGACCCGCCCCGGCTTCGCACGGGTGCAAAATTCGGAAAAAATTATACATAAAAACCTTCCTCTTGAATCACTCTACCTGTTACAAAAACCGCATCAAAATCCGTTGCGTAATTTTAAAGATTTAAGCATACAGACAAACAGACTAAAATAGCGACTTTGTTTTATACTATGTAGTTATATTTATATATATATAATATAATAATGAAAAAAATATAAAGCTGCTTCTTAACTTTTATCATGAAACAAATATTTCATAAAATAAAAAAAATATACCCTAGACCCCCATTTTGTCAATATATAATAGCATTAAATATTACCTAACACCCAGCCTGTATAAATCAATCAGTAATGGTTAAGATCCATAATTTAACAAGGTTTTGTGTCTAATGAAGTGCGCAAAACTATTGGAACGGCTTAATGATGTTACGCTTCATACTACTTGAACAATCCAGATTAATGAAGGTTAAAGTCTAAAAATATAAAATAAATCGGATCACAAAGTTCGAGTTAGCCCGAAATTTAGTTCAATGATATGGGAGACTAATCCGAGAAAGCCCTTCATACTTCTGGCGCAACCAAAGAAATCGCAATAATTTAGATAAGACAATAGATATGCCATATTTTACTTGAAACTGTTGGAATAATACTTTTCTTCGTCTTGCATCGCGCACAGTAAAGCTGTCAAATAAATCGAAAAAGAGACTGTGTGAGTGAACTGATGTTTGGGACATATGTTGTCCCAAACATCAGTTGCGGCATCATATTTAACTATTCAACTTCTATAGTCCTATATTATTCCGAATTCAATCGTTTATGTGCGCAGCGAAGAAAAGCTACTTTGCATAAATTTCGCAAGATTTATCATTAGAACAGGAGTCGACACCAATAAACAGTTGTAAAGTGAATCAGAGACCACTTTTTAATCCGGGTTCAGAACGCGCATTGACAGCTGACAAATAGAACTCGATTAGAATCTGGCATCAGCACTTCTTGCCAACTAAATTGCACAAATTATAAACTATCGAATCGATGTCAATATGTAGCTCATAAAAGTCTCATTAACGCACAATCTTTTGACACTAAAATTTGCACAAAGATTAGGAGTGTAACTAATGAGCCCCGGCAAATGTTTGTAATATACATATGTATACTCGTACCGGTACCCATTACTAAGTCATTCTTTACAATATAACTATTTGTTAGTTATTAGAATACAGTTATTAAACCACATCAATCTGTCATCAAAATATACTTAATAAAAATAAATAACTCAAGTACATAAATATGTTAAATGTTTCACTCATAAAAAAAAATATTTTGCCAATATTACACCAAGAGCCATTCATAAACATCGCAGAATCGTAGTAAAATTCTAAGAGGCACGTTTGTTTACAAGTATTAAAATAAGTATAGAGTTTTGGCAGAGGCTTTTGTTGCAGAACCTTGGCCTCGCCGAGATCGGTCGTCGACCTACGATTGTCATAATCGATTAAGCATTCAAGAATCAACATCCGAAAATTAATTATAAATACAGAAAGTATATAAAATGATGGCTTAACTTTCTCAAAAAAAGGTATTATTAAGTTATAATATATTAGGTATCCACTTTACTTCATATTATAAAGTCCACCTATTTTCTCTGTACGTCTAAAATGTCAGCTAATCTTGGGACGGATTTTAGTCCTGTTAAAAATTTTGGAAAGAGGGGTTTTGTGGCAGATTTATACATAAAATGTATAATAGTTACTACCCGTGCAAAGCCTAAATGCCTTTGAACGTCGCTAGTTATATATTAAAGTAAATTTTAAAATTAAAAAATTCTATTTAATATAAAAGGCAGGTAGTACACTTAAAAGCGGGAAAGTTTTTATTTGCTGATTTGAGGTTATAGAAAATAGAGACAATTAGTTAAGTGACATCCTAACAACAGTAAAAGTAGATTAATCAGAAGAATCTACCTATTTGAACTTCCTTCTTACTTCCTGTAAGAACTCCATAAATACCAAAATATTAAGGGACAAATTACACAAATAGAGTTAGTCTTGAAGTAAGTTCGAAACTTCTGACAAAATCTAGCTGATAAAATTTAAGATAATACTTAAAGGATTCTTTAGGTCATGTCGAAAATTGTGCACCATAAAAACATAAACTGCAGGTTATTGCACTATATTTTGTTAGAACATATAATAAACATTTGACCACTTAATAAAATAAAGAACAATCCATAAATGGGTGTGCTAATATGGGTAAAAAATTATCACAATTTATATGCACATGACGCACGTTTGAGTCTGATGACTATGGAAATGCTTAAAAGTGTATTTTTAGTTTTGTATCATTTATTTTCATTATCAGGACTGCATTTTAGAATGATCCCGAAGATTATCGCGTCATATCTGACCTTACATTGTACTTTATTTTAAAACCTGATGTTTTGTACAACCTAAGAGAAAAAAAAAACAAAATAATAGACTGACAATCCAAATGGCGTTTCAATGTTCCGGATCTATTTCTGTTTGATTTTGCTCTCATTCAACTGACATGATTGTGTAAAACATTACATTTGATGTGTTTTAGTCACCATTACTGACCTGATCGTTGTTGTCGGTGTCAGAGTCGCTGAGGTCCCACTGCGGGTGCTCGGCGGGCACAGCCGCCGCTTCCTTCACGTCCAGCTTCATGTCTTGTTGCTGATCCATCGCGATGTATGAATCTGAACATAGACAATGCCAAATAAGTAGTAATATTATAATTGCGAAAGTAACTTTATTATCTTTAAGAGTACTACTGAAGCAATCCTTCTTAAAATTTTGCAGTAGTAAATATATATTTAATTGAGTCTGGAGGAGAACATAGGGTACTTTTCATCCTAATAAAAACTATAATCTCCTTGGGATTCGCGGAACTCTTGTATATTTTATAGGTGGCGCTAAATTCGGGTGTGTAGGTGGCGCTAAAATCACGCGCGTAGGTGGCGCTAAATTCGCGCGGCCTTTTTATTAGTACATTATACAGCGCTATGTCAACCTTAAGGCATTCAAGGCTTTGCTGCATTAATGTTATTGTCTTCTACCAATTTTTACTCAAAGCCATTATGCCTTTTTTCTTTCACCAATTTCTGCCTAAAACCCACTCATTCTTTTTTTCTATTCACTTTACTCCGGCTCTGAAGCACAGGTAAGGATGCAACTAGGAAAACAAACAGATTATAACTCTCATAATTAACGCTTAATTTCAACATCATTTATTCAAAATAGAGTTAATGCTTTTTATAATGAACTCGCAATTTACCGTGTAATGTCATGCGATATGAATCCATACATGAGGGACTCATGTAAGTCTTCGCAATTTCGCGAATTCAGATTATGGCCTCGTCGGGGAATGTTTAGGTTACAGAGTAACATTACTTGCCAGACTATTTCTAGAAATGATTAATTGTATATATAAACTGTCATTTTCCTTTTAATGCCCACACATTGACATACGCGAGGTTCGATGCTATGTTTTGTTTTGATAACTGGATTTTTAATACTCCATTTTATATACTCGGGTTCAGTTTCTGTTGATAGGCTCCGCTGTAACAAGCTGATTCTGATGGCCCGTGGTCAACACGACAAAGATGTTAAACTACTTTTATTAAACTATCGAGAAAGAAATAGGTTTCCAAATATTGCTCGATCTAACGTGAACATTCATACATACGTTTATATTACTTGCGGGGTAGACAGAGCTAATCAGAAGGAGTCTCGAAACGACCGAATAGCTACATTCAGCTTTTTAGATTGAGAGCTGAGATTTAAATTCAAAAAACTTAAACAGAAAACTAAAAAAATTTGGGAGACTTAAATAACCAACCCCCGCGGAAAGGAGGTGTTTTACTTATGTATTTATGTAGACTCCAATAACGAAAACATGTCTATATTAAGAAAAAGTAAACAATCAGGGTTATAAACGTGGGATTCTTTTTTTAGACGATGGGCTAGCAACTTGTCACTATTTTAATCTCAATTCAATCATAAAGCCTATCAGCTGTACGTGGCCTATCAATCTTTCAAGACTGCTGGCTCCGTCTACCCCACAAGGGATATAGGCGTGATTGTGTGAATGAATCGGGAACACGATCCACATAATGTTAAACGTAGATAGGTTTGGACGCCCGCAATAACTACAGCTGTTATATTATGTAAACTGATTTCGATGTAAATTCTTAGGTCAGACAGTTTATAAGTTACAAGGCCACAGGAAATAGATTTTTGTAACGATGCCGTAAAAATTCGTATTGCTAATGAAATTTCAATCTAATGCAGCCGGTGATATTATCGTCTACATATATAAAATGAACTATGTTGCCCGCGACTTCGTACGCGTGGAAGATCCTAAGATGCCTATCTACGTCGTACGCTACGTTGGCGTATAAATCAAAATAGGTAGAAACAAAAATTTGACATTAAAGACTCTACTGACCGTGGACATTTGAAGTCCAAATCTTATAAAATTAGGGAGTTTCATTTTCAAACATTCTTAAGTAAATAAGTACGTCTTCCGATGAACTGAAAATTAAGACGATCCATCTAAATGGGAACAGGGCAAACGGGCCGCAAAAAAAAAATGTGAATAAATATTGGTACTGCCTGTGGAATATGGTTAAAAGTGCTTTAAATCATATTTGTAGATAAATAAAAAATAATGCTTAACTAGCAAAAGAACTATGCAGGAATCGTGATTTTGCTAGCGATCGCTACGTTTGAACTTATGTTAAAAAATGAACGTTTTAATATCATAACCGCGTTTTAAGATGAGATACCCTCGCTGATAACAGGCGACTTGAGATCAACTAACGTAGTACGTTGTGCCGTCGTGCCGCCGCGGTCTTCCCTGCCGCACTTCACCAAAATATGCGTACGCACCCAGGACCTCCTCTTTTGGAACCCTTCAGCGACCACCAAGTAGCCTATTTCTTCATATCCTTACCTGATCTGAGACAGCAGGCTAACGTATAGAGCCCCGGCCACCTCGGCGCCGTGAAGCGCAGTTGCAGCTCGTGCGTGTCCACCAGCGCGGTCACGTGCGCGGGCGCAGTCAGCAACGTGTGCGATTTGCGGTCGCAGATGTAGCACCACCAGTACTCTTGCTTCTCCTGAAATAGGGTACAATGTTATGATCGAAGAATTTTATTTCACACTAGCCTAAGGCTTTGATGGATGTAGAAATCTAAAAAATGCTCATAAATAAGGTCTACTCGGCATGATCGAACAGGTCCTAATACTACTACGGCCATAATTCAGAACTGAGTTATAGGGTAAGTCCGGGGTAGTTGGCCATAGTTTTTTCTTAGCTCTACTAGAAATCAAATACTTATATTTTTATTATTATATTTATTTTTTATTAAACTTTAAAGAATCAACTTTGATATTACAAACATAAAAGTAACAACTTCTAATGAGAACACCTTACTAATTAAAGTTTTTTAAAAATCACAAGTGGCCATCTCTCCCGAGGTGTCCGGGTGTGATGGCCAAGGCATTAGAGGTAAGATGGCCATAACTTAATTCTAGGCTTATAATTACTTTTTGGTCTCATTTTTACTTTTAAGTCTTCTTTTCTCTTCGCCACATCTGGAGCACTTCAGTTGTGGCGGTTTCAAATGCAGTACAGTGTTCGTGAACCCTAAACTGGTACACTGTAATTGAAGCCAATCTTCGATGAGAAGTGTTTCGTAGTAGTTCTCACCACATCCACGGCAGTTGTCTTTTTTGTCTAACTTTCTGTTTTTATTCTTATCTGACAATATTTTTAATGGAATATCAGATATGGAATGGAATATAGTCACTATTATCAGATAATATTCGAATGGCTTTTCTTTTTACACATTGAACAGTACCTTTTCTTGTCTCTTCCTTTTCCTTCTTTATTTTGACACATTTTCCTTTTTTTGACTTTTTTCTGCAGCATTTTTTCTAGTTTTGATGTGTTCTTCCGATGTCAATAGTGTTCCAACTTGCTTTGCTCGTTTACGCACTTCAATCAATTTTTGTGGAATAGGTGATAGGTATATCCTGTAAAATTCGAGATGGGGTGTAATCTGGATCTTTACTGGATGAAACCTCTTTCGGAGTGCTCGGATGTGAAAGATTAGACGTCTTGGCAGTTCTTACGGAGATTTTTGATCTTTTAGAACTGATTACAGGGCTATGGTATGTTTCACTTCTTGATTCATGAGAACACCCTGGTGCAGGTTCCTTTTCATTGTCCACAGCAGATGCACATTGGGAAAGCTCTTGTGTAGCAGAAGTATTCGTTGAGTCACTAGATTCTTGAATAAATGCGTAATCTGGCACCGCTTCTGGGTTGAGAGGATACACTCCAGTTGATAAACATCATTTCTGTGCCATGGCAATAGTGCTAATTGCAGTCGGTACATGATGACCATATGGCTATCATACACCGATTACAATTGGCCATCTCTCCATCTTTTCCGTGCAAGATGGCCACAACTAAAACTAAAACAATTAATGACACGAAACAAATAATTTTGAGGTGATAACTTAGCATTGTTTGTATACTTTGCAACAAATACAAATATCACCATTATTTTCAGAAACTGACACCACAGTTGTATAAAACAATTGACATCAAAATAATATTCACAGTAGTCGAAAGAAAAAACAAAGGATTTACTTACTTTTTCTTTTTTTTTCGCCAAATCTTTTGCCGAACCGTTGCTCTCACGGACGACGCGCGGCGAACTAAACGATTAACAGTGACATCTAGTCAACGAGTCCCTGAAATATTTCCATAGGCCATCTCTCCCCTATGGCCATCTACCCCGGACTTACCCTAGGTATACGTTAATTTGATTGCTTATCTTCTTCGTTACCTTTTCTTACTATTTGGGTATGTAATATCAGCTTAGAAACTGAAATATGAAAATGAAATTAAAAAATATTTTATTTCCCACAAATATCAATATAAATATAAAAAATTGTATTTCAGTTCCTAAGTCACTTTTATGTCACTCACCATGTCACTAGACAATGCTAAACATACATACATATGATCACGTCTTTATCCCTTACGGGGAAGACAGAGCCAGCAGTCTTGAAAAGACTGATAGGCCACGTTCAGCTGTTTGGCTTAAGGATAGAATTGAGATTCAAATAGTGACGGGTTGCTAGCCCATCGCCGAAAAGAAGAATCCCAAGTTTATAAGCCTATGCTTTAGTCGCCTTTTACGACATCCATGGGAACGAGATGGAGTGGTCCTATTCTTTTTTTTTATTGGTGCCGGGAACCACACGGCATACACAACGATAATTTTATATGTATAACCTTAATCCAATAGGGGTTTAGGTACCCCTGCAAAGATTGCGGAGGTCAGATGAGAGTCGCTCCTTGTAAAAACCTGATTTACTCAAGCTGTGGTCATCATGCGGACCCGGGTTCGTCTTGAGACAGGTGAGGATGAGGACACAATCCCGGGACAAGCCAGGAGTATGACAATAAAGGAGTCATAAGCAAAAATTGGAATTTCCTTATGACTGTTCATTCTTTACTCATGCGAATAGTACAATATTATGTCACAACGTAAACACAAATTTTTGTAAAAGCTTTTAGTACCAGATGTACAAATAAAAAATATTGGAAATCCTTTAATTCTCAAAATTTTATAATTCCACAAAATGAGGTTTAAACAATAAGGCTCTCTTGGCTCCGTGAAGTAATAAGATGGGAAGATGCGAAAACGTAAATATGCAGTAACATCTTTTGCTAATAAAAACATTATCTCGAAGCAATTAACCTTGAAGGTGACGTTAGATGTATGATACCAGACATTTAACATTACATGCGCCATGTAACACGCGTTGTGTGTCAGAATACAAGTAATAGCTTCTAATTGACACTACCGATGTGAGTCACGTGGGGTCCAAGACTGCGAGTACCATTGCCAAGTCGCAATATTGTGATTTCTTTACAAGAAAATTGAGTTGAAAAAATTACTTCAACTAACTTCTTTTTATTTTATGTAAAAAAAAAGTTGAGTAAATAAAATAGTTGTAGAATTTTTATTTTGCTATACGGAATCAACATCGCTGCGAAAACCAATTTATATAAGTGTTAATGCGATGAGTTTGTTAGACTCCACTCCACTCAGTTGCCAAATATAAATCAGGTATAAAGTATATGTTGTTCTACGGTTGAGAGTTAGTTACTAGGCAAATTTCTGGAGTGGATGAGATCTATTTCTAAAAGTGTAAAAGTAACAACGAACGAGTTTAATACTGTTTGTATACTTAACACTTATACAAATAGAAATTTTTCTGTCCCTATTTACAAATTCTTTTTTATTTATTTATTTAAACTTCACATACGTAAAATGTACATTCTCTGCCAGTCGAACCTGGCAATTGTGTAGAATACTTAGGCCGCTGTTGAATTACACACTAGAATGTATCACTATGTTCGTTGAAATTACGCTGATGACAGCAAATTCCTATGAAATATGCCAATAAAGAATATGAACAGACCAAAATATCACTTGAATCATAGTACGCTAACAAAAAAATTTAATAATCGACAAAGAAGGAATAAATTCTTGGCAAAATCATCAATGAAAAATACCAAATAAACTTAAAAGTATCAATGTATTAAGATAAAAACAATACATTTACAGTTATCCCAACGCAAATATTTACGAGGGAACTGAATACGTAGTAATTTATATTTATTAACAAAAATAATTTTCAAATAGGTATGACACTTATCACATTTGAACATTATTTTTGACTTCATAAAAAAGGTTTTTAACCCATAATGGGGTCAATATAACAGCTTAATAACCTGTCGAAAAGAAACCTGTAGGTAGCGCAGAAAGCGAGCACTATAATCCCTGCCGTGTAGTTTCCCTCATTAAGTCCACTACCCGTATTACTATATCTTAAGAGGCATTATGGCGAAACTGTCTTAGTTTCCCCTTTGACAAGTCATGACTGGGAACCTTTCCGACTCCGAATACCCAACCTAAATAAAATATCGTGATTCCAAATCTGAAAAAATTTCGCAACAGGATTAAGAAGTATTCTTGTCTTCCCGCTTAGCATCACTTTTGGAATTCGTCCCACTGGTTAAAATTGTTCTCGTCACCCCCCGACGAGTTGACGTGCGACTGGTGGTCCAACCCTTAACTAAACTAGATATCGAGAATCCAAACCTGAGGGAAGTACGGGCAGTGCACAGGATGCGAACTCTTGGAGCGTCCTTCAAGTCGCTCCCGCTTCTGCAACCTCTTCTGGAACTTGTCCCACTGGTCGTCGTCGTCCTCGTCGCCGCCGGACGACTTGTCGCGCGACTCGTCTTCCGACCCCGAGCTACGGGACGCCGACTCGTCTGAGCTGTCATGGTCGGATTCATCGCCTAAAGAAATAAATCAATATTTAAAAAAATCTTGTCCACTCAGCTTTATTAGTTCTTTTGCCCAAAAGTCTTGATTGGGCAAAAGATCTAAAAAAATTAAATTTGCCAGAACGAACAAATTTAAATGTTTCTTGGGAAATGTAGAGGATTTTTTAAAACCAGTTTCAAAGTTGAACTAACACAAATACACACAAGACAAACAGATTAGTCATATCATATGGATAGGTACCCCATATAACTTTTTTAGACATTGGCAAGCTGCAACTTTATTATATGTACGGATTAATATTTTTCTTGCATTGACAAATGAATTCACATGCTATCAACAGTATAAAGTGAACATATAATTTAAATTCATAACTTCGATGACTCACAATCAAGATATGTGCATACATGGTTATTGGTTTTGATAGCAAAAAATAGACCCGGTGGGTCCAAGGGCAAAAAATTAAACAAGAATTCTTACATTATAAGGAAATGTGAGTCATTTGTGGAATTTTAATGTGTGTTTAGATGCGCCGCAATATCTCGCGATTAGCAAACAATGAAACGTTATGCAGGCTGATAGTGAAAAACATGACTACTATCGGTCGTGTTTTTTAATATGTAACGTTGTATAGTTTAATAGCAAAACATAATCTAATTTAGTTTTATTTTTAAACTATAATATAATTTACGAGAGTAACCCCTTGTGTACCTATATTTTTAATTTCAATGAAATCGATCAAGCCATTTTCGAAAACCCTATTACAAATGTATATATGTATATATAAAATAAAACTACTACATGCTTCCAAAGGCTTTTAGCCATGGCAAAGAAATTTTTTTTTTTACTATTAAAATATGTCTGTTTATATGTAACCAACATAGACTTTCAAAAACTCCATCAAATACAGCATACTTTTCTGGAGTTTAATTAATAAAGCATGCCTCATTCTATTACCTTCGTCATCCTTCTTCTTTGGTTCCTTAGTTTTCTTGTGATCGTTAGCGGGCGGCGGCGGCGTCGAGGCAACGGGCGCTGGCTTGGGTTGCTGCTTCGCCGGAGCGGGTTTCTTGCTTTTTTTAGAAGACGGGTGCTTTTTAGTCTGCTTCATCCATACTGGCCGCTTGAATACCTCTTTTTTGTCCTTGTCATTCTTGTCGTTTTCATTCTTTTCGCCATTCTCGCCGGCACCTTCTTCGTCTTCTCTGTGAAAGGAGCTTGCGATTTATATATGTATTTATTTATGATTATTTCTATACCGATATGGATTTGCATTTTGTAATAAAAGGCAATGAATACTATTTTATTATACACTTGTTGGTGCCCGCAACATTATCGGCACATTTTCATTTTTCCCATTTGCAATGGATTTTTCCAAAAATGCTTTCTTAGTCCCTTATTCCACGTCAAATTTCTACTTCCTTAGCTGAGTACACTTGGTAACAGAAGTTTTATAATTATGTAGCACAGTAGGAGAAAGTATTGAATTCATATTACTTTTATTGAATACAAATGAAGTTGCGAGCAAACACTGGTACAAATATGTATAATAACTGTAAAATTAATGGTGTACATACTTAATGTTATCTTTTTCTTTTATTGTGGTATCGCCAAACAGCTCCCTCATGTTAGTTCTTCTCAGAAACACGGTAACAGTAACAATGGCGCCAGCTGTTACCACTGTGGAATTCTCGTCGTCAATTACTGAAAACAATTTGAAACAATGAATTAAGAAACAAAAGATAAATGTTGGGATAATCTTGAAGGTTATTGATTCCTCTAGAGCTTGTACCAGTTGAGTCCTTCTAGGGGGCTATGTACATAAGACTACATTCATGTAAGACGGTTAATTATATATTTTCATTACATAATGGAGATCTCACATAGCTTGGATGGAATTATTTGTAGGAATGCCATTACATTCAATTTCACAATGTGTCAAATCTCAATTATCAGGATAAAAATGTTATCAAAAAGCTTTACCGGGCTAAAGCTTTTTCGGATTCGCTCGCGTGAGCATTTCAAGATGAAATTAAAATGTAATAGAAAAACAATGCTACGAAAGGGCAACAAACTTTTGCATTTATAATATGGGTATTGAATGGCAGTAAGGTTATGAATATGGATTCAAATACTACGATCACAATAAAAAGTCCACATACCTTCAGTGTTGACTTGGAAATGAATATAAGGCATGTTCCCCAAAACTTTCATCACATCTTCATATTGTTTGTCATTCAAAAACCGCAGCACTTGTCTCCTTTCCTCGCCTGGTAACTGTGCTAGTTGCAATAATGATTTGATGTGCTTTTTACGATTTGTGAAGTATTTCAGGTGGTCTTCTGTGATGTAAGGAAGTTGTAGGAGAGGAGATTTGTACTCCCATAAGCCTTGGACTATCATTGGTGAGAGTTTCATGCAATTCTCTATAGTCTCGATGGTGGGTAGGCGAGGTACTGTAACAAAAAAAATATAAAGTTATTTTGGTATACTATTACTTATACTCATTTACTTACATGTATAAGATTATCAATGCAAAATACAGTGAATATGTTTTAAAATATCTTGCTTTCTTATCAAATAGCAAGATCCTTTTTAAGCATCTCAGGACCATTTAATGGCTTGCATTCTGTTTAATGCCTTTGCAATTCATGGAATATTTTATGGTATGGTGAATAACCAATAAAAAGTCTATCAACATCATAATCCCTAACAATTATTATCTCTTTATTATACACTTATTTTATACCAGAATAGCAGTTTATAACAAAAGACACTTACTTCTCCTAGCATAGGCCAACGCTATCAACTGGTTAACACAGTTGACCATCTCCACAATGAGATCCGGGCAGCGGGATACCACATATCTCCGATCGCACTCCAACGTGTCCGGAGGGAGTTTCATCCGGGACAGGTGAGCGTGGAGCAAGGCCCGGGCTTTGATGCTGTAGGGCCGGCACAAAGGCTGCTCTTTGTTCTTCTCGCCGAGGTTTGGTAGTTCGCGTAAAAGCTGCAATGATTATTATTAGAAAAGATTATTGAAAGCACTTTTTAAATATAACGAATTGTCATTATATACATATATCTACATATAAACTGTTTTTTTTACTGTAAACAGGAAAAAAATCACCTATGTAAATCAATTTTTTTTTGGGGTCAATCAAAATTTTGTGTTTTCATTTAGTATCCTTGCTTGTATAATGAGATACAACCGTACTTAAATTAAAAAGCCTCGTGATCTTATAAATTATTTGTTTGAGAATAATTGTTAAACATACTCTCATATAAGCAAAATTTTGAGATACATAAGTCTCTTTCATTCTCACTAGGTATGTAAAAAGCAAACAGTACATTCACTTTTTATAATCTTAATGGGTTTTGGATATAATGAACCTATTAAAGACATACCATAGGTACTTCTTCATTGTCAGTAACCCTCTCAACAATTTCTGAATTATGTCTCTTGTCAAATTCACAAGAGGCCGCCAAAATCATGAGGGCTCGCTTCAGGGGCATTGATGGAGTTTTGTGACAGAAGTAGAAGTACATTTGGGTTGTGTCAAGCAGTACTTGCTCTCCAGAAAAGCGAATTGACCTGTACCACCATGTGCCCACCTGAAAAGAAAAAATTATGTAATTTGCATATAATGTTTCTGATAGGATTTAAGTGTTCTGTACCCTGGACATTAGCCATGATGTGGCAACATCAATGAATGGAAATCATTTAGTTAATTTTACATGATCAAAGTCCTGATTATGTGAAAAAATTAAGTCCAGTGTCCACAACAACAATATTCCACAAATAAAATCTGATGAAATGTTTTAAAGAGAAAATTTGTAACCTGTGTAAGTTTACCTGAATGAAATGTCTATCCCATTTTAACTTTTTTTAAATAATACTTACAGCAGTAGGTAATGCGACCATGAACACAAGAGCATAAAGCCCAAGCACCCAAACACTGTTTTCCTTCTCCACAATCCAGCTTGGCAACGCAATACCAAAGCTCATTGCCCCTGGTCCGTCAGGATTGCCATATTTCTCCCAATTTCGCCTCGCTTCATCATCTGTGAGAGCCTGAACAAATAAAAAGAAAAATAAACCAATTGCATGTGTCATAATGTGTCATACAAAAAATATATATAGAAATTGGTCACACCTTTGGATAATGGTGTCAATTAGTCAAACTCAAACTCAAAAATATTTATTGCTTAAGTGTGTTGACATGTTTTTGTTTATATTGGTTTGATACAGAATAGTAAGGAAACTTTAACCACCTGATAAGCCTTGGTCAATCTCATAAAAGCTTTTTCATCTCCAGTTTCTTTGTCAGGGTGGAGAATTAGAGACTGCTTGCGGTAAGATTTCTTAATTTCTGCCTGTGAGGCACCAGGGGGAAGACCCAGTATATCATATGGATCAAAATTTGACATCTCATAGTCAAACTGTGACACTTTATATGCAAGGAATCCAAGCAGCACCCATCCTGACACGATGGCAACTTTAATGAAAAAATTCTTCACACCCTTGTAAGGCTGTGATTGCTCTATGATTAACTGTTTCTTAACACAATTTGGACATTGACATAATTCTGCTTTCTTGGCGGGATCTGCAACGAAACATAGAAAATATAGTTTTATTACCTCATATGGTATCCAATGGTCTAAAAATAATGTTTGCTTTAATTTCCTACAGGTTCATGTAGAATATTTTGTACATATGACGCCGCTTATGCAGCTAGGAGTTGACATAACGGTATTACCAAAAAATAACATTGATATTAGCTGAAATTATATTTTTTTGTTAATAATTTAAATAGTTTAAACCTAGTTTCGGTTTCGTTTAGATAAAAGATGCAAAAACAAGAAGCTCACCTTCTTTTCTTTTCCGCGGCCAGTAATAAAATGTCGCTGGCACTAATATTAAGGCCAGGAATGAGAGAACGAAATAAAAGAATGTTGATCCACTCTCATCATACTCAAATTTTTGCCCACCCATCCTTCAATTTAATAAATTTAATAATTTACAAAATCATTACAATTCAATCCAAATCCACATGAGTGTGAGAAAGAAGACGTGTCAATCTAAAATACGGGTTCAGTTCAGAAATCAGTCGTGTGTATTAAATCTTATGGATGTTTTAGACTATACGAAATTAATAATAATGCCCACAAACTCAAATAAAAATATATAACATTACTGTCTTAACGTATTTAAATTTATTTTAAAGTAAACTAAAAATATTTTACTACATTCCGGCGATCGATTTTGATCATCAATTTCGCCAGAGTGCCACTTCACAACGATGACAATGACAACAGCGACACAGATGTTTCTGACATTTATTCAATGTCAATACTTTTGTCAGCTGTCATAATTAAAAGTCCAACAATCCAAAACGTAGATAAAAAGGAAATCAGTAAATAAAACACGATTATGTTACGAAATTTAATAAAAATACCAAAAACATATGAAATTCATAAATTGCAGGTAAATGCAAAGTTTTTAATATCCTGGGAATCTTTAAAATTAAACATAAATCTTTGTTTGAAGCAAAGTTTAAAGTGTCTATATGGAGGAGTTAAAATTCTCCAATACGTTCTATTTATCCATTACCAAAATTCCTTAATGCAACTATTCAATTTGTTTATAGATGGCGACGAAGGCTGTAGCAAGTGCCACAGTAAGAGCTGTAAAAAAACGAGTGCTTCCATCCAGAGCAGCCCTTGTACTCACCCCTTCAGCTGTAAATAAAATCAAAGAAATTATGGCGAAAGAAGAAGCAAAGGGATTTCTTGGTTTAAAAGTAGGAGTTAGGCAGAGAGGGTGTAATGGTTTGTCATACACATTAGATTATGCAAAAACTAAAGACAAATTGGATGAAGAAGTAAAACAAGATGGTGTCACAATTATTATAGATAAGAAAGCCCAACTGACTCTTTTAGGTGAGTATAATATGTACACAAATTAACATTTAAGGGTTATTCCTATAAAATTTCTATTAAAATCATGAATGTCTGCGGGAATTCCAGAAAGTCCCTTTAGTGCTCCACTATACTTTTTCAAGAATTTACTTGCCACATTTCAGCTGTTATGACAAGTAGTTTTGAGCTCTATGTTGTCAGTAAAGCAAACATATTATTTGTAAATTTTGCAAATTTTTATTATGCTTGTATGTTTCAGGAACTGAAATGGATTATGTTGAAGACAAATTGTCAGCAGAATTTGTATTCAATAACCCTAATATAAAAGGCACTTGCGGTTGTGGGGAATCTTTCAGCATATAAAAGCATTATATTTCACTAGTATTATTTGCAAGAATCATATTTCAAAGATCTATTAAGAATAGCAACTGATCCATCATGTAACACATTTTTAAAATTCTTGCTTGTTAATCTCATTAAATGCTAGTTAGACTATGAGGAAGTCTTAAAATAACTTATGTGATAAATAGAGCACCTCTATTTTTTTAAATATTTATATGTCAGGAAAATAACAAGAACAACATGTTTATGAATTTATTTGGAAGTTTTGTAGGTTTCTAAACAAGAGATGAAGTGTATTACTTTACATCCACATTTCTGTAAATTAATAAACTTACTGAACTCACATGTAAAGTAGTAAGTAAGCAATAACTTTATGACATTTGTGCTCTGATTTGTTGAAAGTGACAAGTTCCTTCTCTTTACTCTCCTCCACCTTTAATTGCTACGGAGCATAAAAAAATCAGTTGCTCTTTTTTTTTGTAATGTTGCTACTTGTTGTGTGTTGTTGCTCTTTTGTTTTGAAACTGTAAAATAGTGTTAGGGACATAATGCCCAAGTAGACCTATAATGGGCAACATAGAAACTGCCACTCTCAACATGGAACACTCAGAGAGCTGTGTGCTATTTGCCATATTTTAAAGAAACGTAAAATTAAAAGCTTCTCTGTTATTAGACATACCATTTAGAATGATAGGAATGGAATGGATATCAGTAAGTTTATGAATCAACTGTAAGAGATCGAAAAATAGGTTGTAAGATAATACAATTTATCTCTCATTTAAAATCCTGTGAAAGTTTATAAACATGAGTTCTTGTTATTTTCCAGAGACATATTTAAAACAATTGGGTCAACCTGTGAATATAAAAAGCAAATAGGATTTTTAGCATATAATTTACCATGTGTGGAGAGGCCAAGTAGGTAGGAAAGGAAATTCAGGACATCATTTCTTAATAGAACCTTAGCTTCTATTTTAAGAAGGAGAATGGATATCCTGGCATTCATATGGAAGCCCAGGCGGAGAAGCTGAAATACTGTGATCATTTTTGGATCCAAATGTGTATATTGTTTTTGTTGTAGCACCTACCATTGTATAGTTTTAACATTTTAATTAGGTCTGTACATTTTTGTAGAAAGTAGAATAAATTATGGATAATAGAAAAATTGATATACTTATTGCATTATGTATTTATTGTTTTTATTCTGCCACTTGCTAGTTGTGTAAACCCATACTAAATGCAAAAGCTAGTTTGTTTGTTTTTTACCTGTTCACAGTTAAACCACTAACCCAATCCGGATTGGAGTACAGAGCCGCAGGTGAAAGCTAACTAATAGTCAATAAAGCTGGCAACTTCATATAAACAAATTTAATTCCTTTACAACTGCCAATGTAACCAAAACGAGTTGCAAAAAGTGTGTAGGTAACTAGGTACTACATATATGAAAAATAACAAACATCTTAAAAATGTCCGCCTTTAGAATAGAATTTCTTTCTCAATGGATGTCGTAAAACGCGTTTACTAAGGAAACAAATTCATCTAGTGCATGCTTCTAAATACCTACCTACATTGTGTTAGTTATTTCTCTTTTCATACAGGCTAATAAACTTAGAATTTTTCTTTAAGGCGTTAGCAACCTGTAACTATATGGGTATAGGTACTAGCTGTTGCCCGCGACTTCGTCCGCGTAAATTATCCATCGCCTAAAAAGATTCCCAAGTTTGTAGCTTTACATAACATTTTTGCTTTCTATTATTCATTTTAAGTGTCCCTCTACCCATTTCTGTCAAAAATACTTAATGTACAGAAAAAATATTTTTACTGTTTTATTATATGTATAGATGAATCTCGATTCCATGATCAGCTAAATATTGCCTTAGTATTTTCAACTTTTTCAAATACTCTGTCTATATCTATGTCCCGTAAGGGATATAAGATAAGAATAAGTTAAGCTGTGGGTAAAGGATCTGGAAATAAGGCCACAAACAAAAGTTCCGCTAAATGAGCCCAGCCGATTTCAAGTTTGATTAAGACAAACTAACAGAAATAGATTTTTATAGATATGCTATAGCCGCGAAGTTTTTAAAATTACACCTCTTTTGGGGCAATCGGGTTAATATTTTTAAGTTAATACAACTAACGTAAATAGGTAGATAAGGATTTAAGCTAAAAATACTAGGTTAATTCAAAACATAAATACTAAAAATAGGTAGGTACGTTATTTAAATACTTAGTAAATGAATGATTTGAATGACAAGAGTTGACACGATGACAAGTGAACGAGTGACTTCAAGAGTGTTTTTGTCCCCCTTGCGCAAATAAGATGGAGGCACTGCTGTAAATTGGAAAGTATTTCTCTTTGTTTACGTGTCGATTTCGTCGTACGATTAGAAAAATCGCTTAAAACCTTTCCCAGTATATGGAATTAATTAAAAGAAGGTCTTCTTCAGTTTTGTTAAAAACTATATGAAATGAATAACGGAGAGATTGGTGGAACCAGGGGCAGAGGCCGAGGCTGGCAACCTGATAACCAGCCACGGGAGCTACGCCGGCCGAGGATCGTTAACGATGAAGCTAGAGGTATTATTATTATTCAATTCTGTTTCGTTAATCAAACTTTCACAGATCGTAGCCAATTCATTGCAATGTGACGTCGTCATAAACGGACAGTAATTACGTTCTGCATAATTACAATACTTTAGGAGAAAGTAAGAATTTTCATTTCCAATGACGTTATTCAGTCTGACTGAATTTGCCGGTGGTGCTCGAAATTTGATTGCAGTGCAATTTTGTGGGTTTTTAGGTCACTTTGATTCATACAACAATTCATACTAAAATATTCAATTCTTGTTTTAGTGGCAACTGAGGCGCCGAAATCCAATCTGTCAGCAGAGGCTAAAGAATGGTACCCTCCGAATTATACACCCCAGGTGGCACCAGCTTATGCAGCTGATCCAGCTCCCTACCGGCCTCAACGGTTTTCTGTGCAAGATAGACTCCGACAAGCTTCAGACCAGAATCGTTATAATTTTGACCAAATGTCATACTCGCTTGAAGAAGCTGAAAATATGGATATACGTGTATGTGAATATTTTTTATATTTTTTAATTATTATTAATTGTATACTGTGATAAATTTATTGTATCCATGCCATGATTATATTAGTTTCCTCTGTGGAAGCATACCCCTGAATCCATTATTAACAGGGTTATATTACATAAATTTCAGAACTATTTAGGTACTAAGCTGATATTATTTACAGTGTCACATTACTGACCTTATTTTGAGAATAGGATGGGTTATCACTTTGGACCAAATATGTTTTTGTTTATCTAACTAATTTTTGTTGAATATGAATTAAGCACAGCTTGAAAATCTTAAAGACTAGGTATATGGCTCTTATAAAATAACCTTGCTATAATTTGTCAATTAATAGTTATTTGTATATTATTGACTAAATATTTATTTTTTGTGGTTTAGATATAATGACATGTTTTCTGTATCCAATGGATTTAGGTTAGGATCAGACACCTTATCAGTGGTTTCCATAACCTGCAAATTCATTGTGAAATCTACACATATATTGTAAACCCTATCACAAAAAAATAAGTGCTAACAAAGTGGAACAGTTATAGTTCATACCCTATACAATCCAAAACACTTGGACAAACAATACATTAATTTTACATTAAAACATAATGGCTTAAAATCAGGCCACTCCATTTTACTAAAATACATCCAGTACAGTTATTCAACAATATAATATGTAAAAATGATATTTAAAAAGAACTGAAATTTACTTAAGAAGAAAGATATTTAAGCAATCGGAGTATTAATATTTTGTGTTTATTTTAGGAGAACATTGCCAACCTAATTACGGTGATGTGCGAGATAACTTTCGACCCTGGCAAGTTCGACACACTGTGCGGCCCCCTTGTAGATTCTTTTGCTTCCACCCTACACGACACCAATTACACTAGGGCTCTTGTCGAGGCTATCGTCAATCAGGTTTGTTTTTTAATTATATAAAGGGAAAGAAAAGTAAACTAAATGTTGTTCCTATTATAATTACCTATTGTTCATCCCATAAACAGTATACAGAATCCGTGATTACGTAAGAACATTTTTAGCTGGATGGTTTAGAAATGGAATTGAGATCCAAAAATAGTGACAGGTTGTTAGCCCATCATCTAAAAGAAAAATCCCTAGTTTCTAAGCCTATGATTGACTTTTATAATTTTTATGGGTAGTGAAGCAGCTAGCCTGGCACATACATACATATAATCACGGCTATACCTTACAGGGTTGACAAAAGCAAACAATCTCGAAAATATTGAAAGGCCACATTAACATGTATGAACTAATGATGGAAATGAGATTGAAATTGTGACAGGTTGCTAGCTCATCGCCTCAAAAAAGAATCTCAAATTTATCCAGCCTTAGCTGACACAATTTTATGATTTTTTCAAGATCAGTTGTGAAAGTCTGAATTGAATACATTGATAAATTTATATAAAGGGCAGCTCTTCACGTTAATTACGTAGTATGCAGTTTAGCTAGTGGTGAAAATCCATAAAATCAGCTAGATTGAGGTCAAACACAATGCTGAATAAAATAACATAAAGTGTATCGCTGACCAATTTGTATATTCAAAAAATGATTGTTAGGCTTTAAGGCTAATCCACCACTATCATTGCTTAATCTTTGAGAGTGAATCATTATAGATATCTCTAATTTCAAAAATATTTCTACTATTTCAGTCTATAGGCGAAGCGAACTTCCGATACAACGGCGCCCGGCTATGTTCCATGTACGACTCCGTGGCGACCCCTGAGGAGTCGACATTCCGCGCGTGCCTGTTGGAGCGCTGCTCGACCGAGGAGAACAAGATCATTAGCGGTGTGGAGACGTCGGAGGAAAACATGCGAGGATTCGCCATGTTTTTGGCTGAGATCTACACTCAGCTTGAGGATAATCAGGTATGTTGAACATTTTCAGCTGCAGACTTATTAGTTAAGCTTTTTTTAAATTGTAATTTACAGTATCTTACAATGTTTTCTTCCCAGCATATTAGTGTATTGTTAAAATCCATTGTATTGTTGGCTATATGCCTATTGTATGGTTTTCCACTTTGATCTAGATGTGACGCATCTGGTCCTTTATAATGTTTATTTTTCTTTATTAATTTTATTCAGTAAACAGTTTGTAATAACCTGAAAATTATTAGTAATTACTAGTAAGTTACGTCATATATTTCTTATTTTCAGAGAGGCAGAATTAAGACTTTAGGAGAAAGTCTGTGTAAGGTGTTACTCCACTTGTTAGACACTGACAAGGAAGTTAATATCAAAGCAGTCTGCCAGCTATTAAAAGTAAGTAAAGTTATATGAGCTAGTATCCCGCATTATATCTCAGCTTTTCATACATCTGAATTACTACGCACTTTTCTTATTTTGCTTGACATCAGTAACATTTATATTTCAAGCCGTGTGTGTGGATGAAGGAAGGTTTCAGCTAAATTGTTGAAACAAAATATATTTGCCTTAATGCCCTTGTTTGACAATCCTATGTTAACCAAATCATTATTTCTAAAAAATTACATAAATGTCAATTTTCATTAGTTATATTTTTCCTTATAGTGATGTGTTTAACATGCATACAAAAGTAACAGTAATCTGATATGCTTCATACATTTATATTTTCCATGCATTTGTCTCGATTCGAAACCTAGCCTAATGTGAAACGAACCTTTCCCTGATCGGCCTGGGTTTTGGATGTTTATCTATCTATGTATTTATTATCCACATCCACACTTGTACATGTATTTTTGTATGTTTGTGTGGAATAAACTCAAAAACTACTGGTCCGATTTTGATAAAATTTGGCACAGATATAGAATAGACCTTCAAAAGTGACATAGGCATAAATTTGTTTTGAAATAAATTAGTTTTCAGGTAGAACAATATGTCCACCCGTGCGAAGCCGGGGCGGGCCGCTAGTCAAATATATTATCGTTGAGAACTTTGTTCGAGACTAGTTCATTGTATGTAATTCGTCCCGTATATACATATTTATTAATTTGTTATTTCGTGATCAGCTGTCGGGCATCGCGCTCGACGCGGACTGCCCGGCGGGCATGCACGCCGCGTTCGAGCGGCTGAAGCTGCGCGCGCAGCTGCCCGCCGTGCGCGCCGTGGTCGCGCTGCGCGCCGCGCGCTGGGGGCTCGCCGGACACGAGCCCGAGCCCGCCTCGGACCACGCCCAGCCCAGATACGCAGGTACGGGTCACCTCTAGCATTCCACCGCGCTGCTTCTTCGGTTGCGCAGGCTCGGGTCGAGTTTCAGGGACGAAAAACAATGTAACGTGCGGGTGACTAACGACTGATTGATATAATTTTTTTTAATCTAATTAATTTCAAACAGAGTGCAACTGAAAACTAAAATGAGACAGAGCTGGCTCTATCATAAAGCAAGAAAGAGCGACTATTCAAGGCATCAAAATCTTCGTATTTTTGCAAGGCCGCAAATTTATTCGACAAAAAAACCAAGGCCCAAAAAATATGATTTACTTTTACTTTACTTTGTGTAATGGCCTGTGACCTGTGTTATTTACTGATTTTTTTTTCTTTATGTACATGTATTTTTCTGTCAAAGAGACTAATTTCTATGAATGTACTGATTCTAACCAATATGTTTATATCAGTGAACGGATCCCCAGAGGGCGGGTACCTGGCGGACGGGCACGCGCTGACGGCGGAGGAGGCCGCCTTCCTGCAGAGCAACCTGCCGCCCGCGCACGCCACGCCGGCGCTGGACGACGACATACTGTGAGTACACTGACTAACAGGTAACAGGAGCTAGACGTCGCGAAACTTGATATGCTAGCCGTTGAATCTGAGGATGCTGAAAACAGGACATAGTAGGGAAAGTAAAGTCTGAAGGCGGGCCCCGAAGTGGAGGATGCCACCGGAAAGACTACAGAGCTAAAAAGCTTCATTCGGAGTCAAGAAAAGGTGCGTGGTTCGACGAAATAACCGGAAGGTCGGTAGATCCATGGGGTTATGATGGCCTAATGTTTTATTCTATGGTCACACTTTACACCATTATATCTGTCACCATCACCACAGATTGCTCGTACGGTGACGGAAAACATCTTGATAAAACGTGCACATCCATGCAACTGGATGTGCCCATCCTCATTCCCCCGCACAGGTTCCAGAAGGTCAGAAGTGGCTTCATGCAAAAATTTAACGAACTACGATTAAATAATCCGAGATTTTGGTTATATGCGCACCTTGGGCTTTTCTCCAGAAAGGCCAAAGTTATCACCGGCTCAGTTACTACTCACTACAGACATACATTTAGTCTATTCTAGGTAGATAAACTCATGGGCTCACAGTCGACACGTTGTATAGCTGCTGCTTGAATGAAAGTAAACGACGCAGAACCTTAAAAATGGATTGCACTCATTGGTTAGTAATATTTATTTTGAATCAATAGCGAGGAACTGGAGAACGAGGCGTGGGACACCGGCATGGACGCGGAGATGCAGGCCGGCTTCCTAGAGTTCCTGAAGATCTCCAACCAGATCAAGCGATAACCAGCGTCCCTCGCCGCCCCGCAGACCAAGCGGCCCTAGACTAGGAGAGAAAATGTATAAAAAAACAATAAAAACTATAAAACTACAAAAAGATCCCGTTATATGTTTGTAGTTAAGTGAATGGTATAGTGCTTTTCTTGTTGGTTAGTGTAATCTTAAACATGCAGTTGGATGTATACGCAAATATTGCTTGAAAGGTAATATTTACATGTCTTTGATACGCAAATATTGCTTGAAAGGTAATATTTACATGTCTTTGATTTTTTTAAACAAGCCATTTTGCTTGTCTGATTGGCTGCCTACACAATTGTACAAAAAAATATGTAATACAAATTACAAAACCTTTTCCATGATATGTACTATAACATTCACTATGACTGTATAAATATATTGTGAGCAGTAAGAAATTACCATTCTAGGAGGATATTCTCGAATTATGATTGTTAGTAGCACTTCTTAGCAACCTTGGTTGCTATTCTATCGAAAACGAATTAGGCTTTTCAGATTTTCCTAACGCCCCATTAAAAATGTACCTTCAAAAATGGATTACCTTTCAAACTCTATGTGCTACCTGACATTAGCTCTAAAATGAAAATCCATAAATTACGTCATATGGTTATTATGACCAAAGCAAAAAAAAAACGATTTTCATGACATTGTATTTTACAATACTTTTTTCTTGGTTTATTTTCATTTCATTTTTATCCGAACTACATTTTGACCTAATACATAAAATTCGGCGATCGCTACAACTTTGTATGAAAAAAAGATTCGCTCGACTAGCATCAAACCATACAGGTAATTAATTTAACCCAAGCTTAGCTAATTTTATAATTCCTTTTTTCTAGAAAAAGTAAAACGTTCGTAACTTCTATAACATAATAATTGGTGTACTTTACTTTGTGTGTAGATTTATTAGTGGAAGTCTTGGTCTGGTATCGGGCGTTGTGTTTACGTATAAGAAACAATGCATTTTAAAGACTCGTTTACCCTATTTGTGGTTTGTATATTTGATCACTAATGTTGAAAGAATATTAATATTTTATTTATACGTAAACACATCAATTGCAACAAAGGAATAAAATGCGTGGACTAAATGTAAACAAGTTTTACATAGTTCTTTTTTAGATTACTAAAATGTAAAGAAAAACGTCAAGATTCGGGTACATAATGTGAACTAAATCGTATTGTTGCTCCCACCACGGAACATTGACGGCCATATTGAGAGCCATTTGCTTCTTGTTTACATTTTGTCTGTCGAATAATAAATAATATTTAGTGATCTCATATTTTCTCCATTTATTTTTCTATTGATGAATAGAAATCAACGCATAGGCAATGACTTTCTTCACATTTGTAAACAAGATAAAAAATGTTGAGACAAGTCTAACATCAGAAATATGAAATATTGTTTATTTACCTACAATCAACTTCCATTCCACTGCGTCCAATGATAATATCCTAAACTGAGGAAAACTTGTGTTTAACATTGGATGGCTGAGTTGTTCATATCATTTAAAAGAAGTTTCTAAATCAGGTGGAAAATACCGATGAACCGTTAATGAAGATTATTTTATTGCGGTATTGGATGCATGACTGAAATAACAACATATTTTTGTTTTCCATCTGAAATCGAAACTTTACATAAAATTGACATGAATTTTCAAATATCGCTGCGAGTTTTTTTAAGTAATCTCGATGATTTTAAAGTAATATTTCTGAACAATTTATCCAGTAATTATAAAATGTCGAATCATTTTAGATTATATTAGAATTTCGGAAGCACAAAGATGTTTAAGATTTTTGGTGCATTACTTAGTTTTTATTGAATGGTCATTAGGTTTGTAGTAGTTCTTACTGCGATAAATTGTTTCTTATATGATCATTGTGACTCAACAACATAAACTTGGAATTATTTATGCCATCTATGAATTATAAATTGACATCCATGAATATTTGTAGAAAAAGGTATCTGGTACCTTTTAATGATTTTAAGCTACCCCATCTTATTATTACATTTATGAAATCAACTAATGAGTCACATATTACTTGTACGAACTTGTCTCGGTAAATTTTATTTTGAGCTTGGCTTATATCTGAGTTTATTTTTTAGTTCTATACCAGTGTTGTAATCCCAAGTTAGTCAAGTGGCAATGGCAACTAACATGTTACATTCATATGAATTCATTGCAGCAAAAACTGAGAGATGCCACCAAATGAACTAAATGCCAAATTTATGTTAAACTTCGTTGTGATTTTAAAATGCCTATTCGATATGAGTGAGATAGTGAGTGATAGTTGCCTTGAGTGCTAGATATATTTTAATCAATGACCTAATTGCTGGTTTAAATGAATAAATAGCACAAAATAAACAGATTACAGAGAGAAAGCTTAAAGTTCTCAAAATATTTTTATAGATAAGGCGTGATACTAGCGATAGTGTTTCAAGTTTAAGCACTTATTCCACTTGACTAAGTTCTCTCTATCTAATCATTGGAAGTTTCCGGTTGCATCCTCCAGGACTATACTTTAAGGCTTATTCCATATTTACTTGCGATCTTGTCTCTTTTAAAAATTTTCCTGTCTCAACCCAATTTTTCTCAAACTCAATAGTATTTCGCTCTCAAAAGCATACGTTACTGAATCAAGGGGAATACGCATATTTCATATTCATCGATGAACCTCAGCGCAGATTGGTTAATCAAGTACACATTTTATGAAGCGCCTTGTCTGTACTCTATTTATTTTGTGTAAATAGTGAATATTGTGCTTTCAAAATACACATATAGCAATAAAATGAGTACCTACCTGCAGATATAAGTCATACAAGTAATTTTTGCTGTTAGTTCAAGCGCTGATAAATAATACATTTTTGATATATTTATGCAATACTGGATTTATTTATTTGAAGCAATTAGGAAAATGTTTATAATATTCCATTGTATTTTTGTTGCAGTGATATTATGAATGTTATAAGAATAAATGGATATTTTAATAAAAGTCATTTAAATAAAATAATGTTGTTTTATTTTTCCTTTAATAAATAACAGATCATTTGCACTTATGTTTGGTACCTAAATATTTAAAAAATATATAAATACAGATAAAGATAATGAAATGAGTTTCACCCTGTACATTTTTTTTATTTTTACTCGTATCCCCGATGATATGCTTTAATATTATTATCAATTCAAAATTACTTACCCTTTTTATGAGGTGAACTTATTGAGGTACTTTACCTATCTACCTACCCATATTTTTTATAATATTATTATTTATTTATTTTTGAGCCAGCCTGACATGCTCATTATGCAATTTCTTCATATTTTTAATGATACAATATAAAAATTTTACTTCTTTTGGGACTTTTCAAGTCTACATAAATAGATTATAATAGTCATAAAGAGCACGTTACCTACGTAGCAGACATTCTGACAAACATTCTGGTTAGGTAGGTACTAATTTTCTGGCAGTACTTTATAAGGATTAAGAATCCCGTTTGGATCCATCAGGTGTTTCAAATCGCGCATGAGTTGCAATGCAGACTCGTCTTTACTGTAATGAATGTAGTGGGGCTTTCGGAAACCAACGCCGTGTTCTGCGCTAATGGAACCCTGCACTTTGGCCACTTCTTCGAAAATGAAGGGTTCTAGAAGAGACGCTGCTTCTTTTGTGTACTCTGGCACTGTGATGTTTATATGGATGTTACCATCACCTGTAAACGGTAAGTACGAAGTTTGTTATCATTTTCTTTGTGATAATACATGTAACAATTAGTAGAACAATTTAACCAAAGAATTTACCGATATGTCCGTAGCCGCAGACCATCACCGCCTTATCTCCCAATTTCTTTCTCAACACAGGCACTAGATCATAGTAGAATTTCTGGGGTATAGACACATCATATTTAAAGACGTAGCCGTTCACAAGTCCAGCGCCCGCTATGCTCTCTCGTAAGTTCCATATAGTCTGAAAAAATAATGACTAATTAAAAAAAGAAGAACAGATACCTACTAAAGTGCCTCTAGGAAAGAACACACGCAATCTATGATTATTCCTATGTTATGGTAAAAATTCTAACAGGTAAGTATCATATCCTTTAGAAGAGTCTTTGATCATTAGAGCGGAAATGACGTCGATGGGTAATAAGACGAAAGTCCTGCAATGCCGGTCCTGACCTGCATTTTCTTGGGCTCCGAAGAGACAGTTCCATCCAAAATTAGTCCACTTTCCATCTCTTTCGTTAAAAACTTTGTAAGTTTCTCTTCATCATGAGCTTCGTTACTGCCATGTGTCTCCACCAGCACATAGAATGGATAATCCGATATGGGATTCCTGAAATGTTTAAGGTTCTCTATTTAGAGCACACTTAAAAAAAAACTTTCATAGCATAGTATCTATACTATACGAGCATACTCTTAAAACAGGATTTTTAAAGCTGTTCAATGTGCAGAAGGAAGCAAAATGGAAGATGTTTTGCCCAAAAACAGACTCAAACTGAGGAAGAAAGAGCAACTTTGCTAACAGTATCGCTATGTTAACTCAGAGCGTACTAACTTTTTAAATAATGAGCTATCACGTTTTTAAGCGTTGGTGGAATTATAACCAAATCAAATAAGTATATTTACTATACTGTACAAACTTACGGTAAATTTAGATTTTTCGAAGTGTTGCTTATCGCTGCATTGTCTGCCATCTCAAACGCTGATAAGATTTCTCCTAAAGATGTTTTAGCACTTCTATATAGTTTCAGTATGTTTTCAAAGTTTTCAACCCCTGTGAAATATACGGTCAAAAAGTCATGATCTGACATGGGAACGCAACTGCCCTAACAACTACTGTGTTGTGTCGTATTTGAATTTTTTTATAGAGGTATAACGTTTTTATTTTTATTATGTAAACTAAAGAAAATCTCAATGTTGGATTTTGTAAAAGTAATCAAGGAGTAAATGAATGAAGAAAAGAAATAAAACCTTTTTAAGGTTGGTGTTCCCCAGGGTTCTATACTGGGTCAGAGATTTAAACTTACCAAATTTCCTTAATTAACATAGCTTAGATTAGCTATATGTATTTAAAAGTCAAATTATTGAGTATCGTCTCACCAAAAAATCCCACTGTTACTGCTTTGGGCAAAACAGGACAATGTATTGCAACTTTTGTCACAAGTCCCAGTGTACCTTCAGATCCTATAAACAAGTGTTTCAAATGATACCCTGTATTGTCCTTTTTTAATGTTTTAAGACAGTCAATTATTGTTCCATCGGCTTTCACCTGCAACAAGTAAAAATAATCATAACAAGTTCATAGAAAAAATCAGCCAATGTTACATAGATTTCATTCTCAAAATATCTTAAATTTTGACTCTTTAAGTCTTTCACTCTGACTCTTGAATCTTTATCCTTACTGTGGAAGTAGTGTTAAAAACAAAAACACTAGTACCTCAGCTTTTCTGTTTCTATTAAGGGATGTCATGGTAGCTCTACCAAATTACGTACTCTCAGTTTACACTGTTTATTCACACTGTTAAATAAATGAACCAACGAAGTGAAATCAATTTAAAATAAAAAAATATTACAGCGCAACAAGGAAGTTATATCAATATAAACATGCTTACGGCTTCCACTCCTAAAATAGATCCATGCAAGTTGCCATAACGCAACAGACGTAATCCTCCAGCGTTGGTGCTGACATTCCCTCCAATCTGACAGGTGCCTTTAGCTCCTAGGTCCAATGGCATGATCAGCGAATGTTCGCGAACTACGTTGTCTAGATTCTCCAAGATACAGCCAGCCTCGCAAATCATGGCACCTTAAAAATGTCTCCAAACATGCAACAGGCTCACGCTCCCTTGATAGCAAACTTATTCCTGAATTCATTTTACTTAAAGGATCTATACTTGCCTTAAGTTATTACATCATGCCAATATTAAAAATATTTTACGTTTAAAACAAATAGATCGACTTGGACTTGTCCTTTACGTAGAGACTAAATAGATTAACCGACTTGGTAGGTATTACATGGATCTCACAACTTTTTACGGTAGAAAGACTGAGCTGCGAGACTTGTATTTTTTACAGGATGTTTTTATAGGATTTACAGGTATCTTTCATCCCTGTAAACCTTATATTAGAAGTTCTCGTGGAATTTGTGGAAAACCTGTTAATATTCTTTTTAAGGTGGTATTCTTTTGTAGGGGGCGCAAAATTCGGGCAGGCGAATATAAGGCAGAAAGCTAGTCCTACTACTATTATAAAGGCGAAAGTTTGTATGGATGTATGGATGTTTGTTACTCTTTCACGCAAAAACTACTGAACCGATTACCATGAAATTTGGTATGTAGGTAGCTGAAGACCCAGAATAACACATAGGGTACTTTTTATCCCAGAGTTCCCGCGGGATTGATAGGGTTTCCATGCGGACGAAGTCGCGGGCGGCCTCTAGTAATTAATAGATCAACAAATTACCTGATATATCGTCTATACTGATTACTTTGTTCATCAGCATCAGGTTGACCACGATTTCATCAAACACTGGCACGGAACCCCCAACCAGGCCAGTGTTGCCTCCTTGAGGACACACCGCCAATTTCCTCTCATTGCAATATGTCAAAATCTTTGATACCTCCTCCGTCGTTCTCGGCTTCAGTACTACCTGTGATTGTCCTAAAAATGTGATTATAATGAATTCCACTGAACAAACAAATCGCCTTAATAGATATGCTGGAGAACGTTTTCTTATTGTTCTGAAGTCCAACAACTTTAATAGACTCGTGTTCGTGACATTAAAAAGCAAGATATGAAAAAGGATACAACTCTATCTCGTCTAATCTTTATCGTTCAAAGTCCCTCATTTGTTGTTATGGAGTTTAAAGTTCAGCAGTTGTTGGTTTTAAAGAAGGCCTCTGGCGCAAATGGAATTGTGCTTGCTATTGAATCACGACGTCCAGGGTTTTATTCCCGGTCATGATAAAACGATCTTTATAAGTTTAAAACTTGCCTTATACTTTAAAAACTTGGTGCTTGCGGTCTAACCAGGTACCTAATTATTAGTTGATAAAATTAACTGCACCTCGACAATTTTTTATCCAATCAATGTTAAATGGTAGCACATCTGCATCTTCTGTTAATACTCTTTCCTCGCCTAACAGGGACTTGAAATGATCCACATCCTTTGTCACAACTTTAGAAAAGTTTTTCCTTCTTACGTTGTACTTTTCCTGTAAAATGTGTTAAAGGATTTAAAAGACACATAATTAAAACATAATAAGTAGGTATATCTTACCGTAATTAGAGTCTGATAAAAATGTGTCAGTCTATTTTTTATTTCGGATCCTAGAATACGCTCAAAACTGTGCGGTCTGTAAGGAAGGACTAGGAAGAAACCATTAGTTCTAAACCAACAAAATAATAAATTGTAATAGTAAGTTCATTCTGATCGCCAATGTAAACATTTTGTGGGTGTGATTAATAACTATGAAATCAAAGTGTGCAACACATATAAGTGGTGGATAAGGAAAAAAAATCTCCTATATAGGTTTGTCTCCTAGCTTCTCTTTCCACTTATTCAACTTCCTACTTTCAGCTAAATTAACAATTAAGTCGGTTTATAAAATTACAATGAAGTTTGAATGAGAAATAGGTACTTGCTTAAATTATTTTAATATTAAATCAGCTTTATTGCCAAAACTTGTAATGCAAATAAATGTTAAAGCAAAATTATTACTTTCATAGTGTTCAAACCTTTAAGCACCAAGTAGGTATGTACCTATGTACAAGTAGATAAGAATACATACTATCTAAACCAAGGTACTTACAGAAGATAATTGCGGCAATGCTTGCGACGCATATTTTGCTTGCCCAGTGTTGTTCCTAAAAGTAGTCACTATCAATTTCATTGGATTTATCATTTTGAAAATATACTATCGTAAATAGCGCAGCATTTAAAGTTACAAACACACATAGCAAACGCTGTTTCGCTACTGACTGCGTAGAAATTCCGAGTCATGGATTACGTAACATTTATCATACCAATGCTGTAGGTTCACTAGAAACGATTTGGAAGATAACCGATTGGTGCGATCTCCTCGCTTTTTTATATCTTCCTTAGTGTGATTCCAGCATTTTTCTAAAAATAGGTTCTTTGAAAAATGCAGTAACAACATAAATTTTTATATTTACAAACAATTGAACATTAGGTAATTTAAAGGGGAAAGAAAATAGTAGATATATCTTTGCTAATTTCTTAACGCAAACTTTTCATTTATCTATGTCCATATCATGAGATGAGAGTATGTAGAAAATAGCTGATCTATCGAAGGGATGGGGAATATAGGTACCACACGAATCAAACATATCAATAGGTAAAGGTTTGCATTTAATAGTTAGAACCATATTTTTAAACAATATCTAATGTTCCGGTAACACTTTGTATGGGTTTAAAATTCCATTTGGATCCATCAGCTGCTTTAATACCTTCATGAGTTCTATGGCCGACTGGTCCTTACTAAAGTGCATGTAGTGCGGTTTCTTCAAGCCCATCCCGTGCTCGGCGCTCACGGATCCTTGCCGTTTAGCGACCTCTTCGAAGATAAATGGCTCCACGATATCAGTCACTTCTTGGCTGTATTTTGGAGTAACTATATTGATGTGCACGTTGCCGTCTCCTGTCATGTATGAGGAAACATGAATATTAGGAAACCTCATTCCTCTTTTTACCTATGCTTATACGAGTATCGCTTACTCATTTGATTATGATATTGATATCTTGAATATTAAAAAGTTGCTTATTTTTATATCAGTTATGACCAAATATTTTTGAAAGCAGACTCTATAGCCAATTGTTAGGAACTAAGAACATTTATATGGTTGTTAACTATATAGCTACCTGCTTATGTATAATTCATTTAAATTAACCTACCTATATGACCAAAGCCGCTAACCCTCAGAACTTTATCGCCCAGTCTCTTGCGCAGAATTGGCACGAGCTCGTAATAATGTTTGTGAGGTAATGACACATCGTACGCGTAAAGATAACTGTTGTTCATGTCCGCAGCTGGTACACTCTCGCGGAAACTCCAGATGTGCTGCAAGCAAATTATAACAGGTAGGTACATGATGCGTAGATATGAGTAACTTTATGATATTGTGCGTGATAGCAACAACCTGATTAAAATAATATGCTTTAAAATTAGAGCTATTTCAGTTCAAGATATCATCGCAGCAGAAGAGGTAGGTAATACTTAATGGACAAATACAACGAAAGTGAAGTCAAGGTAATAAAAATAAGGTTTTTCGGCTGACAGTACCTACCTGCATCTTTTTCGTTTCCGATGTTACAGTTCCGTCTAGGATTAACCCGCTCTCCATTTCCTTCTTTAGAAACATACTAAGTTTCTCCTCGTCATGAGCTTCGTTGCTCCCGTGAGTTTCAATTATCACGTAATACGGATATTCGGGTATAGGTAACCTATAAATATTAATATTCATTTTAAAGTACCTTATTTAAGTATACTTATATCTGCTTTGATACTTAAAATAAAACATTGGTAGTACCAATGCCAAAAAATTTTCTAATGACATCTAAGTAATATTTGGATACTCTTTATAGAAGTGGAAGGTACCTACAACTGGTCGCGAACAAACACGCAACTTATTAAACTATTTGTCCTCGAGGATTCCCACATGGATTATGATTTACCTACTTGGTCCAAGTATTTCGTTTACATTACCTTCGGTTTAAGTACTTCGCAGAGCCATTAATGGCTTCATGGTCGCTCATTTCAAACGCCGATATAATCTCTCCGAGCGAAGCTTTAGCATTTTTGTACAGGTTCAGGACATCATCAAAACTATTTACGCCTATAAGTAAAAAATGATTTTAAAAAATAATAACCAGACTCATATTCATGAGGTCGGTTATTATTTTTACGTTATTGCGTAGCTATAATACTTACCAAACAAACCAATGGTAACAGCTTTAGGCATAGAAGGGCAGTGAATTGCTACTTTAGTGACTACACCTAAAGTACCCTCAGACCCTATGAATAAGTGCTTCAAGTGATACCCCGTGTTATCCTTTTTCAATGATTTGAGACAATCTACGATAGATCCGTCGGCTTTTACCTGCAAAAAAGCAAATCCAGTACAAATATTTGTACGCGGTTGTTTTGGAAGTCAAAAGCCAAATCTTCAGATTTAAAGATGAAAATCAAATCAAATACCTTTAACAATTTACTCATATGGATAGTTCATAGTTTTTAGTGCAAAAAGTAAGTACATACAGCTTCTAGCCCCAACACAGATCCGTGCAAATTCCCGTATCGCACTAGTCTTAAGCCCCCAGCGTTCGTGCTGACATTTCCACCGATATGGCAGGTGCCTTTAGCTCCCAGGTCCAGTGGCATGATCAGCCCTTGGTCACGTACGAAATTGTCCAATGTCTCCAAAATGCACCCAGCCTCGCATACCAGAGCACCTTTATGATAAAATCTCTAATAATTAATAATTCAGCCCTTGCAACAAAATCAGGTTGATGTAAGTCATTAATCAGACAAAGTGCAATTCGAGCTATCTGGTAGGTAAGTTTTGCCTTTAAATTGCATGGAATGATATGCAATACAATCCAAACAGTTGATGCTAAAGTCCTTACGAAATATGAAGAAAAAAGTGCGGTGAAAAGCGACCTTTGGGCAACGTGTTAAAAGAGCTGAACACACGCTAAGATAAATGTATAAAAAAGATACGGAGATTATACCTAATAAATAAACTTAAATACCAACCAGAAATATCATCTAAACTTAAAATCTTGTTCAAATTCGTCATGTTAAGGATAATTTCGTCGAAAACTGGCACCGACCCACCCACCACGCTCGTGTTACCGCCTTGCGGACATACTGCGAGTCGTTTTTCATTGCAGTATGACAATATCTGGGACACTTCATGCACGCTTGACGGTTTTAGGACCACCTTTGATTGACCTACGAGCAGAAGAACTTTCAGAACTACAAACATGGACAATACGTAGATCACTATTTTACAACATAATGCTGTGACATAATTGCACATTCATACGAAGCAAGCAGAAGATTCATAAATTAGGTACCAAGCATTTGCGGGATAGCATAGCATCGTCTCAAAACCTTCAGATTATATATAAATCTGTTCTAAAGGTCCCATGACACTCAAGAACTTAGATAGTTTTGTGTAGGCATACCTCTACAATTTTTTACCCAATCTATATTGTAAGGCAGCAGATCCGATTCGTTGGTTATAACCCTGTTTTCATCTAGTATGGATTTAAAATAATTTAAATCGATATCTTGTACTCTTGCATAGTTTTTTCTTACTAATTTATATTTTTCCTGAAATAAGTTTACTGTTGAGATTTAAACTTTTGTAAGGTAGTAAAAAAAAATGAGATTTTGTATTCCGATATAGTGGTATCGGTATACAAAATCTCAATTTTTTCTTCAAATTTTTTGTGTATTATTTAATGGCTCTAAATGTGTAGGTACACACGTCTTAAGATATACCTGGGCCACATCCTATACACCAATCAAGGCGAGGTGGCACAACTTTCTTCTGAGCATATTGTACCTAAGTCAACAACACAATACATCGATATAGGACACAAGTTGTAAGTTAATAACTTATCTAATAATGGTTTAATATTCACCGAAGATAATTGCGGTAGAACCTGGGTTGCACATCTGTATTGGTCATACGAGTGAAACGGTACACTTCTCAATATTAACTTTACCGACTTAAACATTTCTCGAGTATAAGTTTACAAGAGAAATAAGTAAACGCACAAAAAATACTTATGCTCACAAATTTAAATGGTATGAATGTGATTTATGTTGGTATATACCTATTTAGTTATATTTATATTATGCTTAATTTCTCGTTATTATCTTATCACTTTATTACTGTTTAATAAACATGCCTTATCGTTATGTGCCTACTCATAAATCGGAATAATATACTTACTACAATATATAATATTACTGCGATTTCTATGGTTCTTCTTAAAAAAAATATGTTGTTTGTACAATTTTTTCTAAAATGTGTATAAAATCGACTAGTAATGAATTGTGGATTAATAAGTGTACTAGACAATGTTACATTAGAAAAACAGATTCAGTGACAAAAAAGGAAGAAGTAAAGCACCCACAGTTTTTACCTGACCAATATACGCTAAATATTATTTAATGGGGACTTGACATTGAAGAGCTCATGAAGATGTTTGGTTGCCATTTGGTCGCCAAGCCAAGCCACAACGAAGAAAAGGAAAATGTATGAGCTCGCAAAAAAAAAATTGTCAATGGTCGTCAATGTCAAAAAGTGAAAATAGGAATATTTCGTAGTTTTGTTGATTGACTCGTGCTTCCGTTGATTTCGTGCTTGTTGAAATTAAAATCCACGTGTTTTAGCATTGAAATTGGTGCACAATGGTTAAGATTAAAAGCCGAGAAGGTAAAAAGAAAAAGTCAATTCAACTAGAAGAAAAAAAAACTGATGAAAATGTAGTCATTTTACCACCAGTTAGGAACTCTGATGACCCTACACCTAAACAGGTACGTAACGTAATATTCAGTTTTAGTGCAATAAATACTACATTGTTGTAGCATATTACGTCGTTTTGTGACTAGAAAATGTTTCGAACAGTTCAATCTGTTAATTTTAATTATCCATCAGAACTAACCTAAAAAGATTTTCTAACCAATGTTTCAGGTAAAATGGATAAACAGACAAAGAGTTCTTGTATTTGCTGCTCGTGGTATTAACCATCGACATCGGCACCTTATGGAGGATATAAAAAAACTTATGCCTCACCACAAAACCGAATCAAAAATGGAAAGAAGCAAGAACTTGTATGTTGTTAACGAAATCAGCGAAATGAAAAACTGCAACAAATGCATTTTATTTGAAGGAAGGAAAATGAGAGATTTGTATCTCTGGATGTCCAATATTCCTAACGGCCCTAGTGTAAAATTTTTAGTAGAGAACAGTAAGCATATTTTTGTAAACTTAGTTTTATATTTTTCATAACAATGAAATTTCTACCATAATAATTTTATAACATCATTATTTTCACAAGAATGTTACTTAAAAATTAAACTTCATTTCAGTTTACACTATGGGTGAACTGAAAATGACTGGCAACTGCTTGCGAGGGTCAAGACCTTTATTATCATTTGACCCGCAGTTTGCTAAAGACGCCCACTATGTTCTGCTGAAGGAATTACTGACTCAGATATTTGGAGTCCCTTACCACCATCCCAAGAGCCAGCCATTTTTCGATCACATCTACACTTTCATGATCTTAGATAACAGAATATGGTTCAGGAATTACCAAATTCTGTCTGAGGATGGTGCTTTAGCTGAAATTGGACCAAGATTTGTGCTTAATCCGGTGAGATTTTTTTAAGTTGTCTTATTGAATCTTTTCCTATTGAATGATGACCCTGAATAATATCAAAATTTTTATCTGGAGAGATGCGACATACTACACACTATGTAACTTATATTCAGGTTTTATGGGTAACAAGTGTAATGACTCTGGACTCTGACCAGAAAGTGGGTTTCCATAAAAGTAAAACTTTTACTTTATGTCAGTTTATTTCTTACCTACATCTTTGACCGAACTATAGTTTGACACAACTGATCAATTGGACTTTTCACACACATAAAATCACGTCTTTATCCCCGGGTACAGGGTAGGCAGAGTCAACACTCTCATAGAAGTCTTTCACATTCAGCTTATAATGAATTATTTTAGGTTAAAATATTTTCCGGATCATTTGGTGGAACAACACTGTGGGAAAACCCGAAGTACATCAGCCCGGCGAAACTTCGGCAAGCATTCTCCAAGAAAGCTGCAAACAAGTATGAGAGGAGAGTTGAAAAGAAGGCAGTGTATGAGGCCACTAAACCAGAAACTGGTTACCCAGACATAGAGGGAGCGGACTTCTTTAGAGGAGATCCTTTGGAGAAAGCTGAAGAAGTTCTTATTAAAGGTAAGAACTAAAGACATCATGTTTTTCTGAACTCGATTTTTGTGGCATTCCCACGAGAAATGGAAAAGTTTTACCTGCAGACAAAAGCTGTGTATAATTAGATGCATTAGCAATAGTAAAAAGGAGGTCTTAAATTTTCAAGAGAGCTGAAACATTTATTACCCATGTTTGAACTCTCAGTGAGAATTATTAAAAAAATATTTCTTTCATTTCAACAATTTCACCAGTTCATTTATAGATTTTTCAGTTCTATCAATTTACAGGTGAAATCATTGATTAAAATGCTGTTATTGAGTCCTTAAATGGATTTAGTTTTTGAAATCACATATTTTTTTGCAGAAGAAATTAAAGAGGAATCAATGGAAGAGGATGAAGAAGAAACTGAAATACCAGCAAAGAAGCCAGTATTCACCATGAAGAAATCTAAAAGTAGGCCTGACATGGCGATCCGTCGGAAACAGCTCAAAGCTAAAAGCAAAGCAATCTCTGACCAAATCAAGAAGAGAAAGCAGCTTAAAAAGAAGAAAACATAATACTGTGCAAAAATAAAACATATTTTTTCCACACAAAATATTTTTATTTAAAACATCAAGTACATTCAATGTGTATAATAAAATCGATTTAAATAATACATAATGATGATTCAACAGTTAAAAAGTGTAAAGTGTAGCGGAAGATCATTATAGGAAAATAAATTTAATTTATGAGTAGTAGTTTGTTGATAGTTTTATAATTACCTCATTTAGCTTAACACAAAATATATTCGACCGTTTTTTTAAATTTCTATATGAAATTATAATAAAAACTTTATGCAGTTCATCATACAAATATCACTTTTAATCCTACGCATGTTACAATATCAGGCCTTATTGTAATCACGTAAATTAATCAATAAATTAAAATTAAATACAATGAGATTATCGTAGAAAAGACTTGTACTTCAATAAAAATTCTAAAAAAAATATTATTATAACTTACTATCTAATAGAATCTATAAAAATATGAAAATACATGGTGAATGCTTGGACAGTATATGTTAAGCGTAACAATTAAAAAAAAATTGTATATAATTTAATTCAAAACTTCATTACATTTAGACTTAAAATTAAATAATGCTGTATTTGTACAAGCATCTTAAAGCACACATAGTTTTGAGAGATTAAATCTTTTTTAAATATTTTTAATTAGTACGACTTAAAACACGTTTAAATTACGTAAATGCTTTGATTTCTTTGTGTGATGTCTGTAGATAAAAAAATATTACAGTAATTAAAGTTATAAATTTGTTTTTTTTTTTTAGTTTTTATATATATTCATTACATATAATATAAAATGGACATATTGAAAGATGTGCAATGCATTATTAACGTTTTAACGTTAAGTGTTCAAAATGATTTATTTAAAAAAAAATTGTTCTTATAATATAAGAAAAAAGTGAAATAAAACTAAGTTAATAATTAATGCGATCGGTGGTCTTACGACAAAAAGTCTCGTCAAAAATTTCAAAAGTACGAAATTGTCAATATAACATTTTATCATAAAACTGTAATACATTTTGATATCGCCATGTCTAATTTTATTAAATATATGTATGTATACTATGCTTATATCTGAATAAAGAAGATTTTCATTGAGTCGTAGATGAAACAGATTTGAGCATTATCTGAAAGAATGTGTATTGATATTATTAGATTATAGTAATCAAGTCCCAATTTACCGCGGTAGCCTCATGCAAATTGATGATAAAAGATTAAAGACATTGCATGCACATTGACTGTTTACTAAATTTATAATATCTATTAAACTTGAATTACATTTAGTGCTTCAAGTTAAGAATACAATTAATATTTATCCTGATATTTACTTAGTTGTCAAATTATAGCCCATACCTGCGTGAAGGACGAAGAATAGACACCACTCGCAGGCTCACAGTATTGCATTGAAATACTTAAATAAATAAAAAAAATACATAACATATAGCTACTTTATCATACATAAGATATAAAATATCCACCATCAAGAAAGAAGCAACCCACTTACAAAAAAAAGCAAATTCGAAATCACACTGTGAAATTGTCTTATTTTTCTGCGTTTTACAACAATATTCAAAATCTGGACCTACTAAGATTGCTTTTCTAAATTAAAGCTATACTTAAAAAATACAAGGTGTATTTTTTAAAGCCTACGCCCACAACCACGAGAGAATCTACTAAAATCAGACTCGACTAAACTCGACAGTTCTTAAATACATACTAGTAGTAGGGATACTAAGCGCAGCAGAGTTTAAAATAAAGTATAATTTAAAGATTCCAAATTACCATGCCAAATAATAAATTAGTTTTTTAGAACCATGATTTCTTGCATGCGAAACATTATAAAAAATATAAGACGCACATTTAATATCGTTTTGTCGGAGCACTAAGATGCTTACGTATGAAAGAGATACTTGTAAATGCAATTAAGAATTAATAACATTCATAATGCTCTTTACGAGTAGCATCTTACTACACCAACACATCCACCTTATATAATACACATTTTTGAACCTGACCATAAAACAATCATGACAAGTAGATATCTTTATACAGGATGTTAGACTAAAACGTCTTATTAACCAGATTCAACACATAATTAAATAGTGCAAAATCGATTAAAACATTAAAATTTTAGAAACAAAAATAAGCACTCTTCCTTGTACATGTAAGTTGCAAAATGTATGAGTTCCAGTAGTGGCAAAAGGAATGGATAATTTGAAGATCCATCAAAACAAAAAAATTGCTCTGTAATTTTTTGTCTAATAATCTATAATGCGACTGGTTAGTTAGACCTGTTCACCTTAACAACCTGTATTTTTTAAAAACGGCACCACTACATTTGCCTTTAAAGCGTAACAAATTAACAATTTAAATTCAGTACTTCTCTTGTAAGTCCTGTAGTTCCGCAGCACCATCTTGTTCGTCCCGCCTGTGCCCCCCGAGCTCGGCGAGGCGGGAATTCTTCCATTTCCCATCGCTTCCGTTCATATTGCGATCTTCGCATACACACAGGAACAAAGAGTCCACTACCATCTGAAAAGAAAAAAAATGGTTCATGAAATCTCGCTTACCTATACAGCGACCACAAATCAGGTCTATAGAAATGCTATTTTCTACTTAAATGTATAAGGATGAAGGTTCCGCGTCGCTCCGCCGTGCAAAGACTGGCATAACTTTCATCAAAATAGCCAATAGGAATCAATAAATTCAATAAAATCAATAAATTTAATCCGCAAATCCCTAGCGCTATTTGACATTATACATTTGTTTTGCATATAAGTATTGCTCTAGAAGGTCTGAACAAATTTTATTTAAATCGATCGAGCGGTAGTTTTTGTGTTTATTTGTTACAAACAAAAGTAGAAATCTTTTAGAATAGATTTTCAAAACTATTCTTAATCCTATATATCTTTGTGATATTCTGTTACAAATCGGTACAATAAAAAAAAAAACAAAACTTACCTCGTATAAAGACAGGATGCAATGAGCGATGAAGAATGAGAATATGCAAATAACCAGGGTTGGCACCGCGAAGAAATGCAGGTCGGAATTCCGTTTCAGAAGCAACAGTCCTATGATCCCGGTTACTGCGGTCACGATACATTTGCCCAGGAAAAGAATAAAGTCTCCCACGCTGTTTATCGTGGCCACTTGTAAAGCGTTGTTCACTATTGTGCTGAATGCCTGCCAAAAATTATAAATTAATTATTATTATAATATATTATATTACTAGCTGTCCCGGCAAACGTTGTTTTGCCATATTAATAATTTGTAATAAAAAAAAAATGTTAAAACTTAGGGGTATGAAAAATAGATGTTAGCCAATTCTCAGACCTACTGAATATGCATGCAAAATTTGGTTAAAATCGGTAATGCCGTTTCGGAGGAGTACGGAGACAAACATTGTGACACGAGAATTTTATATATAAGAAGAAAGATTAGAGTACGCTTGATTAAAGCGAAATATTCCAGGAAATCCAGCCTAAGCACGCCCCGAAACTACATTTGTAGCGAGTTTTAATCGACAAAGAGTCAAATCAAATTCACAGGCCGCTACAATACCTATAGAAAAAAAACATGTTGTACAAGGTCGATTGACACGAAAAGCAAGCACTTCTAGTAAAAAAAAATAGAAGCCATCTATCCTCATTCTAGCTATTGCAGCTTGGACGATGATTCATTCAGTTCTCTGGACATACAGGTTTCCTTCCTTACTGTGTTTTCCATCTCCTTAACCCATTAACCGCCGCAGTTGTATATATTCAACAAATTCAATTTGTGTCCTTAGCGCCACAGTTGTATATATACAACAAAATTTCTGTTGTTAGTTGTAACGCATCCAGAAAGTAAATTATAAATAATAAATTATGGTATTAAGGTTAAGTTCAAAATAAGACTGTCTTATTCCTTACTACTTCCTTTTATCACTTGAGGTATGAGTAAAATTTCAAATAAAGAAACATGTGAAAGCAATCCGCATCATCAAAAAATTTTGTATGAATGCACTGCCACAGTTGCATAAATCCAACAGCAGTGATGTACCCAATCGATTATCCATATTTCTATACCTCCCATACTTAACGCAAGATATATTGTAAATTAATGAAATATCAATAAAAAAATAATATTTTGTTTACTTAAAACCGAAAAATGTATGTCTACAAACTGCGCTTTAAAGAAAAACAAAGTAAATTTACAAATCGTTCATTTTCGGTTATTACTAAAACAAGCTAAGTGTACAACACTAGCCCATCTCATATTATCTTAACCGACCAACGCCGTAGTTGCATATACTCAACCGCCAGTGACGTCACAAACGAGCAATCTGTGATGATAGTGAGGGTAATTGTACGATAAGTAATAATAGTAGGTTTTTCCATTTTGCCACAAATCAATTTGTATAAAATTAGAGCTGTTTCACTAATGAAATTAATCATTGTCAGTATAAATAAAACTAAAACTTTTTACCAATGTTACCTAAGTAAATTAAATAATTATTAACTTTTATATAAAAAAACAATTTAGTATCAACTAATCGTTACAATACACGTAGAGTCGTAGATATACTTAAAGACAGCTATAATTTTAACTTCCAATAAGATTACTTATCGAAAAGCTGGTACTGGCAATCACTAGCAACTTCACCGTTTCTCCATTAATTAAGCGCCGCAGTTGAATATATACAACCATAGGGATGGGGTAAATCGATATTTAATAGATTTTTATATTATTTTTAGTCTATGGTATAGTATTGTTTATGTATTATTTTGTATCGAAGTATTTTTCACAGGTGATTAATTTAGCATTCAAATCATTATAATGCCTTTAAAATCTTATAATTCAGTCTTTAAAATGTTTAATTTCATATTTAATCTATATAATTATTTATTCTCATATTGTTTTATCGAAATGATGTGTCACAACTCTAAAGTTTTGGCATAAATAATAGTGTTGGCGCTAGGGGCACATTTTATTGCCGTGCATCATGGCGGCTAAAAGGTTAAGAAATGCGGTTAACATTTAAAACTAATATACTCAGAAGACTCGTTGGTGTGGTCGACAAGTGGCATGGCCGCTTTTCTTATCCTTGATACGTGCCCTATCACTTTCGAATCTAAAATCAGACACTCCGAATCCCTCCGAAAATATTACTCCTGCCCCTGTAGCATGGCACGCGGAATGCCTTTTTATCGCGCGAAATCTATCGCTGTTCCGTTTCACATATACATACATAGGTCTACATATAATCACGTCTATATCCCTTGCGGGGTAGACAGAGCCACCAGTCCTGAAAATACTGATTGGCCCCGTTCAGCTGTTTGGCTTACTGATAGAATTGAGATTAATATAAAGTTGTCAGCCCGTCGTCGCCTAAAATAATAATCCCTAGTTTATAAGCCTATCCCTTAGTCGCCTATTTTTCCATGGGAAAGAGATGAAGTGGTCCTATTCTTTGTTATATTGGTGCCAGGTGCCACACGGCACGTTCTGTTTCACGTCACAATAAAAAGCGAAACAGCGATAGTTTTTCGCGCGTTTAAAAACGGCGTCGCGCGTGCTAAACTACGATGGGTGACGGTTTTGTCTTTATCTGTGCCAAATATCAACAAATTCCGTCGGTTTATTTTTTAAGTTTATTCATTCTAAACACATACTTATACATATCTTTTTAAAATATCAGTATGGATGGATCACTTACCCTGGCTGCAGCTTTACAGAAATGGCATCTCTCTATCGTAATGATGGTGTAAGCGTTGTGGTTCAAGTAACGTATGAACTTCTCGAGGCAGTAGAAGCAGCAGATGCCACATTTGAGTCCACATTTCGCACATTCCGATCCTTTTTCAGCGCTGGCTGATAACCTACAATTATAATAACCTTAATATGTACAGTCACCTTGGTTTAAAGTCTCTTATGAATAATAAAGATAAAACACAATAAGGTATTTTTAAAAATTCACGAATAATAATAACTATATGTATAAATTCAAGAAAGGAATATTAGAACGAGGAATAAAATTTCATAAAACATTCGTTATATCTATGTGTCTGTATGGAGTTATGTCACTACAATATAAAAATCGAATATTTTATCCGGAAATAATCTGATTAGAAAAATGCTTAAGATATAAAATGGTATACTCACTTAGCATGTAAATAAGTGAGGATGAGTCGAGGAATTTTAAAAAGCGTGATCAAAAATGATCCCTTTGCAACGGAACCTAAATGATATTTCAGGAGTTTCCCAATTGAGTATAAAACTGGAGAATGCGCATTCGGACCTCTGAAAATAATCCAATATTACAATTAAATTAAATACCACACCTCGAGCACCCAAAAATTTACATACTTAATTGTTACTTTTTTCTTTTATGATAGAATTGAGATTTCAACAAGTTGCTAGCCCCTCGCCTTTTAAATAATTATTATAGATTAGATCATAGGCAAATATTATAAAACCAGCGATAAATACCTGAAATACCAATGTGACACTGCGCCTGCGATGGTCATTTGCTGACAGCCGAGAATGAACTCGCTGCCCCACACCAGGCAAATGAGGCACATCCACCACATGCTTTTAACCCACAGCGGGTCAAACTCGATGTTTTCCAGAGTAAAGTCTGATAGGAAGAAAAAAATATATAAACATACATAACAATACATTATAACAGACATTACAAGATAATGTCATAGTAGTCTTGGTCAAAATATAGGTATAAATTACTTCGAGTACATAGTAAATACATTTCATACTAAAGAGCTACACACTGTAGACAGATTCTGCATATACAAAAACGCTGGTAAGAACTAATATATATATATATATATTGTTTCCGTTAGATTAGCGATAAACGACTATATAAGTGAATAAACCTACAGGAAAAATCTATTAATTTTAATTATTACTCACTCTTCAGGCTTGCGCTCTTGTTGATGCCTTGCGCTTCTATCGCGGCCGTGTCCACGCGGTCCGGCAGGACTGATCCGTTGATGAAGAAATTAGTTCGGTAAGGAATGCCCGGGTAGTTTGCCGTCGCTAGGCACACCTAAAACAAAAGTTAGGAGTAAACATACATTTTTAGATCAAAATGCAAATCCGTGCCGTGCGGTTCCCGGCACCAATACAAAAAAGAATAGAACCACTGCATCTCTTTCCCATGGATGTCGTAAAAGGCGACAAAGGGATAGGCTTACAAACTTGGGATTCTCTTTTAGGCGATGGGCTAGCAACCTGTCACTATTTGAATCTCAATTCTATCATTAAGCCAAATAGCTGAACGTGGCCATTCAGTCTTTTCAAGTCTGTTGGCTCTGTCTACCCCGCAAGAGATATAGACGTGACCATATGTATGTATTCAAATCAAAAATATTTGTATTTGTTTCCAAATGTATAGAATGTTGTGTGATATGATAAGTGTATGATGGGTTAATTAAATTATTATTAGTAAGTAACTGTTAAAATAAAATAGACTAACACCGATCTTCATATTATAAAGAAGTCACTACATGACGACCCTGCCAGGATTCAAACATGACATTTATACGCTGCAGCATATTCTTGTTAGCATGTTAGTTTATTTGGCAAATAAAATTTTTACAAGCATTTTCTGGCAATTATTCAAGTCCGAATTCTGTCAATGAGATAAGACAAATTAATTAAGATACATACTTAAAATTTAAAAAAGCCCTTAGTATATTAACATAAAAGTAAAATTACATTTAAAACTCACCACAACAAACGACCAAAATGTAAAGAACAATACGAGGAAGAAGAATGTAATGATGGGCTGAAGGAAAAGAGCGGGAATGGAGCCGAGGCAGTGGGCAGTCTCTTTGAATAAAGCCGCCAAGAAGGACACACGCGATCGCATCACCCACACTAATATTAGGAGAATCACCTGAAATATAATAAAAAGATTACATCCTCTTCTAGGATATTTTCGATAAAAATATTTTGAAGCTATTTAGTCCTTGCCTCGGCTGTGTCCTCCACGGGTAAGTAGGAGTAGATAACTTAAAGATACCTTACTTACAAATTACTTAAGTTAAAACTGTTGTTTGGGTCACGTTTACACTATACATGCAAGTTTAATCGCGTAGTTTTTCCCTCATCAAAATATTGAAGCAAATGAAGTTTATGTAAATTACTATTAAATTCTCATTACAATTTGTGTAAAAAAATTGAGGTTTACTTCAAGGTCAGACTTAACCTTGAGAAAATCGAAAACCAAAGGCGCATACTATATTTTTCATAGCTCTAATGTTAAAAAGTCAAACTTTTGAATATTAACCAATGTTGGCTTTATATAAATGTACATTTAGTAGGAAGTGAAATATTACAGTCACTTTTTATTTAATATTGGATTAGGCATTTGTCTTCCATCTCACCGGATGGTAAGTAACGATGAAGACGAGGGTGTTACATATTGCCTATCCAAGTGATACCCATATATTCTACTTTTGAATGTTCGCGGATAAGTATTTCTTTGTATTTTTCAAAAACACTTACTAATTAACAAAATAATTAACTTGTCATTAAGCTGATGACAGGGCGAGGCTGCTCTACATAAACTACATGTAAAAAGCCATTATGCACGCACCGTTTAATCATACTGCAGGCTTCTACAGTCCATATCTTTAGTAACTAAATATAAAAATAAATAATCTTGTTACATCTAACATTAATTTATATCCATGAGATAACAGACGTCATAACAAATCAATTTCGCTTTTAGGTAACCATACTTTATTTTAGAATTGTAGTTTTCAACAAAAGATATACTTAATAACTATAACCTTTATTTCAGTACGTAAATAAATGGACTATACTATCACGTATTCTAGAAACTTATTAAAAGAAAATACATAAGCATAACAAAATAGAGTGAATTAAACGCCTAACAAATTATAAAAAAATTAAAACAAATAAATAACTATGACTTTATCAAAACTCACCGTTATAATAGTAGCTATAATGGCATACCATAAAAAGGCCTTTTCATTCTTCAAGGATTCCTGTAAACAAAAGTTTTCATAAATAAAGGTTTCTCGTTGTAATCTAGGTCGCCCTACATAACCCTACCCTTTTCGGTGACCGGTTTACGTAGAGCTATAATAAAATTGGGACAGATTACAGATATCAACAAGCGAAAACACATTTACTGAAAGAAAGGTGGGGTTTGTATGACTTGCAGCACGCTAGCTAGCTCTTAGACTTTGATACGTATATTATACTAGCTTTTTACCGCGGCTCCGCCCAACAAGTACCATATACTCTTTTCCGTACTACAAACTATATGCTTGCGAAGTTTCACGGATATCGGTGCAGCGGTTTAACTGTTAAGAGGTAGGTACTCGTAACAAACCAAACGAACTTTCGTATTTACAATATTAGTAGACGGAAATAATGGATGGATGATGTGTGTTTCCCATGGGGGAAGGCAGACACGCAGTTTAATTATTAATTAATTATTACAAAACATGATTAAAAATTGTCGAAAGAATATCTAAGGTCATATTTACTTTTCAATTCAAGTATAGGAATACTTTCAAAAACGATTTTAAAAAAGATTCGATTCGAATTTTTTGTTGTTTTATTACCCGATTATTCTGCCAAATGTAAACCAACTTTTGTTTTTTTTTTTACTAAGTGATCAGATGGATATTAGGTGGTGCTTTAACTAGCATAAACATACTATTTGATGATAGAAAAATGAAGAACCTCAGGGATCTCTTTAATTATAATTTCTTACGCATTGAGATTGCTTTAATTACAATTTCTGAAGCTATTCATACATTTGGATCAGGCAGTCAACATCTTAAGTGGATTTAATATTTATTAAGATCTGACATAGGTAGGTATATTTACAAAAGCTTATTTGTTAAGTACATGTTTGCAATCAACTAAATACTTTAGGCAGACGAAGTTCTACGACTAACTTTGAATCTATAATCTATAATAGTATTATAAAGCTGAAGAGTTCGTTTGTTTGTTTAAACGCGCTTATCTCAGGAACTACTGGTTCGAATTGAAAAGTTATTTTTGTGTTGAATAGACCATTTATCGAGGAAGGCTTTAGGCTATATAACATCACGCTGCAACTATTAGAAGCGAAGAAATAATGAAAAATGTGAAAGAAACGGGGTAAATTATTCATCCTCGAGGGCTTCAATGATGCCCAATATAACTATTCCACGCGGACGAAGTCGCGGGCACAGCTAGTTATTGATAAAGGCTTTATTTTGTACATTATTATTGTCTTGTAAGAACAGCTCAATACATGAAATCAAGTCCTTGTCACAAACTAACGCGTGTGCTCCATAAAATATTAAAATGTGGACTAGTTTGTCAATATGTGACGATATTTTACAAATTGAAGTACGCGTTGACTCGCTTCTTATTAAATATGTATATTAATAATGGTCTTGCCCTTCTTGATAAACCCCGCTTAAATCATTATTTTTTTTAACCTTGCTGTAAAACCTAGGAAAAGAAAAATACAATTATAAATAAAATTCTACTCATGTGAAGGCTTTACATACGGTTACAGAATAATTAAAAAAATTAAACTTATTACCGTAATACGGCTAGGTATGGCTCAGATTTTTTGGCCAGTGAATAAATAATTTCGTCGGAAGATTAAATTCTTATGCGTCTTTTCCGAATTACAATAATTTTATTTACTTTAAACAATAATACAATTCTTTTCACTTATTAATAGTATGGATGAAGATTAAAAGATGGCCTTCTGAATGTTAACTAAAACTAAATAGGAAGCTTAGAATTTTAGCGAGTACTATTAAATTAAAAATTCCGTCCTTTACATTTCCTTTTTTAATTAAAATAAAATCCGGCCTCGCGCTTAAACCTAATTAATGATGTCCTCCTTTGATATCGCTCCTAGAGTAGCTTATCTTCTTTTTTGGCTACAGAAAAAAGTTACCAGGAATATTATCGATAGGTATAAGTATAACTATAAACTATAACACACTACTAAGCAAGTGCTTAGTAGTGTGTTTAGCTGTTTTGTGATGCTACAATGAACTCAATTCTATTCTATCATTAAGCCAAACAGCTGAACTTGGCCTTACAGTCTTTTCAAGACTGTTGGCTCTGTCTACCCCGCAAGGGATATAGACGTGATGATATGTATGTATGTGTACAATGAAATTAGTTGAACAAGAATAAATCATAAAAAAACTCACATCCAAAAATGCAACTTGGTCCGCGAAACTCTTTTGTTTATGCTTCAGCTCATAATACGTGTACCAGAGTAACGCCGTGCCCGCGACACTCGCTATGGACACTATTATCATAAATATCCAGGATACCAACGTAGCCAAGAGGTGGAGGATTGATACCATGAGAAGCGAGCATACTGGAACAAACAATGTTTATTTGAATATTGTACTTGGTCTGTACAAATCTTTGGGTTTTGAGTCCCGGTTGCTCAAACCGGAGAGGAGCCGGAAATTGCCTACGATCAAAACCCAAATGTCGCATGAATTAAGGTGTGTGCCGTGTGGTTACCGGCACCGTTAAAAAAAGAATAGGACTACTCCATCTTTTTTCCATGGATGTCGTAAAAGGCGATTAAGGGTTGGGCTTATAAACTTGGGATTCTATCATCAAGCCAAAAAGTTGAATGTGGCCTGTCAGTCCCTTCAAGTCTGTTGGCTCTGTCTACCCCTTAAGGGATATAGAAGTGATTATATGTATGTATGTATATGTACACGTAATCATAAAGTTATTTTGCTTTTGAAGGATTGATTTGAAATATAGTCGGTGTCATGGCGTTAGTAATTATTAAGCAGTAGTTTGTATTAGTCACTACTATTAGCGCTAATTAGTATCTTCATGGAAGTCGAATAGGCGTGTTATACAGCTTGTAGGCATGTTAATGAATAGTTACTACAACATTATTCATTTAGACAAATTAATTTGTATAGGTTTTTGGTGGGTTGGGATTCTTTACAAAGGACGCACCGCGGGCTGCTTTCCACAGGAACGCCAGGATTCTAAGTATTTTTTGGATCTACTGTTTTCCTTATCTGCATTCGTGACATTTTTGCAAAGCGGCTCCGATTCCGCCTAATCTCAGCAATCGTTAGGTAAACAATCGGAATTGGATTCTACAAGAGTTGGTATCATCATAACAAGAAAGTTTATAGATTTTTTTTTCTATTAGTAGGTAGGTACCTATCTATATGTTTTTATTATACCATTATATTCATGGCACGTTACGATTATGCCGTGTCACGGTATTGTTACTATGCTGGTAGCTACAGCGTACCTACTTCGCATAGTACCTGGATGAGACATCGTCGTATTCTTGCAGTGGTATAGCAGTTGTCTCAGAGCTACAAAGTCTCGTGTTCAATCCGCGGTCAAACCAAGGTCTTTTTTATTGAGCTTTTTTTTTAAATATAGATTAGATAAATGACATGAATCTGTAAATGTAAAAGATGGTGCTGATAGATTTTCATATCAACATCTTGCAGTGAATAAAAAAATATCTACCAATTAAGTGAAATGTATTATTATTATTAAACATGACAGCACTATTTTATTGCTTGCTTGTACATGATTCAACGTCGACTCTATTTGTAAGCAATTACATTATTAAAAATGTAAAATCGATAAAAGCCTGAAGATATGAAATAGAACATAATGTAGGTAGGTACTAGTCTAGATCTAATTATTATGTAGGTACCTGCTGTGAATCATTCAACTGATCTAGTAGCATTACATCATAGGACGCATGACCCCACGCGATGTTCACTTTTATTGTTAGCTACGAGGAAGGCCTTGTCCATAATGTTACATTCTTAATAAATTTCCGTAAATCTATACTAATGTCATAAACCTGAAGAGTTTGTTTGTTTGAACGCGCTTATCTCAGGAACAACTGGTTCGAATTAAAAAAATATTTTTTTGTTGAATAGACCATTTATCAAGGAAGGCTTCAGGCATCTAGTCTGCTGATGTACAGACAGGTAAAATAACCTGACTCCGCCTTCCCCCATGGTTTTAGTTTGCATAAATATTGGATTATGTTCCTTTGTTGTTGACTGTACATTCAGACTTCATTGAACTCTTTTCACTAGTTAAACAGCGAAAGTCACAAATGGTGATAGTATGGACTCTGACAAAGTACCTAGAAGAAATACACCAAGAATTTCTCTAGACAGTAACTAGAACTAAGTGTAATCTGTCTCAAGGCAGAACTTTTATATGAGCATTTGAAGTGTCACTTACATACAACCGCCAAAGGATAGCCATATCTATTGGGTAATCAGAAAATAAATTAGGAATAATTGCAAACTTATATTTTCTCTTTTCAATTGCTTTGTATTGAATTTAAATAGAGAGGAGGGAGTTGACTGATTCTTACTTTGTCCTACCAAGGGATAGAGTCATATAATAAATAGATGACTTTAATCTGGATAACACTATCTCTCATCTTTGTTCTAGTTGCACTGTCTACCATAGTACCGAGGGACTACAGCAATTAGAAAAAAAACATTAAGAAGTATATCCATAAATAAAACTGAAAAATATAATCTGTTTGCCAACTGATTATTACACCTTAATCTGCACTTTGACACTGATGCAATGTTAAAAATAAAACCATGACATAATACTCACTGAATGCTATGATAACACATATTATCATTTCCTTCCATGAAGAGTAAAGATCTGATAGCATTTGTTCAATTGTGTCCCAACTATTTAGAAGGTCATAAAAGTCTTTAACAACCCGTTCTGCTACATCCTTGGCTGATTTTGGAAAACATCTATTCAAAAGTGGAAATGAGTCATATACCGGCAGTGTTGGGCATGGGCCAATGTAATGGTGCAGGTCTTTAGTAGAAGTCACATTATTAGGGTTGATGTCATATCTACAAAGATTTGACCCAGTTTCTCTATAAAAGTTCTGGATGTCTGCAAGAGATTCTAACTTTCGATTAGGACATTCTTTTACACAAATCTTTAAGGAACTCCTTAATTCCTTCACATCCATGAAGAACAAAAACTTCTTATCAACTGTGTTAATGCCTGCTAATGGGAATTTAATCAACTTCTGGTTACTTTTTACTCCACAAGTATTGCCGAAAGAATCAAATCCATTTATAAGCCTCTGAGGGTTACCATACACAAAGGATATTGCAGCAACAATTATCTAAAAAAAAACATATAATTTATGTTAAATTAATAACCATAAGGGAAAAGTAAGAAATTTAACTATTAAAATTATAAATTGTAGTAATCTATAGCCACATTGTTATGACTGTATAACAAGTGGTTTTCTAGTGAAATCAAGCTACTTATCTCTTCCTGGATGTAGATAAATATTTTAGAGGATAAAAAAATAACAGCATGAGGGTAACAAAAAAAACGGATATTATGAGAAACAATGAAAATAAAAATCATCAGACAATTTAAGAGCAAAATTTATAAGTCTTATTGTATTTTCATATTAAAAAAGTACAAGTTAAATATTCATAACATTGGATTAAAAAAGTACAATGATATGTATATTTGTGGAAATTGAATACATTTCAATATGAGTACAGGAAAAGTGAAGTTTTAGTTGTTTTGTTAATACAGTTCCACGTAAAATACCATTTATCAAACACAGTACATGAACACTTTCCCATATTGCTCCCATATCTAATAACCTTGGGCGATTTTGGACCTTATAGCCATTGATGATCACAGTGTTGATCATCAATGGCTATAAGGTCCTCATCTAATACCTTATCAACATTTCCCTTATTGATCTGATTCTATCTTCTTATTTTTAAATAATAAATCAAATCTAAAAATCTTCTTGATTATAATACATAAAAGGCGAATTGAAATTGAAATAATGAATAAAAATATTATTGTGCTTGGCATTATAGAGAATTGAAATATAGAGTCTAGTTTCACACAAATACTTGCTGATGGCAGCAATACTTACCATTAGGATCCAAAATACTATATAAATTATAAGCCACAGAACATCTGTGCAACCTTTTCTTGGTGTTTCATTTTGAGGGGCGATTTCACTTTGAGTACACCCCATAGTCACAAAACTTTTCAAAACACAACAAAAGTAGAAAAATCTAAACCAACTTTACACAATATCAACACAACAATACGAAAATACGATATAAAAAGCCAAGCTTGGCGCTCCCTTCTACAGTTTCAACGTTTTTGTTTATTTGTTGCGTTGCGGCGTGGGTTGTCTCTTTTTTTTGTTTTGTTGTTGATTTGTGAGCTCGTTCGACTTGGTTCGACCGACTCGAATCGAGTAGAGTCGATCTCAGTGCTGCCAACTGTCTTCGATAACAAGGCACTAAACTAAATAAAACTTAGTATGCAGAACCCTAAAATTGATCCTATTTATTTTGATGGTTCGGCTCGACCTCCACCAAAGGGAAGATCTTCCGCAAGACTATGTGTTATGCCTGGGGATCCGCGGCTCCGTCGATGTTAAGTCAGAGGTTGAATTTATGCTATGTTTGTGCGATTTAGATTCTTCGCTGCTATTCGCTGAGCGCGATGATTGTTGTTGTTGTTGCGACAAGGTGTGTGACATAAGTGATGTCGCCTCATTCCTATATCCTAACGTTCTCGAAAATGTCCTAACAATTTTGTTAAAATTTGAACTATAGGTTTGTACCAACGCAATGGCTCACTCCTGACTCACTAGGACTTTGAACGACTCACTAGGATAGGATACAAATAGCACTTTCAAGCTACAACTGAAGCACAGATTGCACAGAAACATTAAGACATTAGACCTGCAGTCTTGGGAGGAGTATGTGGAGTATTTATCAACTATCAATCATTGCGAACCCTCGCTCCCGCTGTTCAAACGGGGGTAATAATCGGTTTACCGAGAAAACTAATTTTACCACCATTATTAATATTGAACAATTGGGTAGGTAACTACAAAAAAACAAGAAATATTTTTACTGGCCAAAAAATCTCGAGTTTATTTTTTTGCTCACCTTCATAATTCTGTATTTTAAGCTAAACTTTGCACACTGACGTGCTCAAAAAGCTATATTTAGCGCCGATAGTATTAAGTGATTAACACTGGTTCAAAGTCAACAACAAAATATTAACAAAGCTTGTTTGATTTTTTTTATTGACTTTGACTTGACGTGACGTTTGTTTTGTTTACTAGTTTCATAGGCTAGGTTTCTTTGCTGACTGGCTGTACCTGTTATTTCGGTTCGAAACTTATATTTAATACAACCCTGAGATCTTATTCAGATCTCAAGTGCCCTTGTTGTGTTCTTTAATCTCATATTCTGCTTAAAAACATCCGTGGCAGCTTAGCTGCCTTCTCTAGCCAAGATTTCACTACCTACTTCATTAATAAAAATATTAATGTCAACGAATTCGACAAATGTCATTTCGTCAAAATAATGATAATAATTTTTTAGTTCATTTTCAGTGTTTTCGCTTTAGCAAGTTTTTCGTAATTTAAATACAAAAATGAATGTACAAAAGTTACATAAATTATCAATTTCTATCGTTAATTATTATAGTCACCGATATTTGAATAATAATGTTGCATCTGTTACGAAAATTCACAGAGATATATACACCAGGCCTTATCCAACAAAAGTGGTTTTAGCCGACGGTTCTTCTATCAACATTAGATACCATGAACCTAGGAAGATTATCAAGGTATATCGTTATGTTAATTTGGACTGAAATAATTCCAGAACAAAAAATGTTAAGAAATCACTAGTTCCAAATGAGTTATTTAGGCCATTGAAATGTTATAGGACAGCACAAATTATTATTTGTTTTATTCATTTGTTATTTATTTTATTTATTTATTATTATTAAACTTAGATATTTTTACATTACATACATTTAACTGCTACAGTGTAACAAAAACCATAATATGTAGGTTTGAACGTACACTGGTTATTTGAATCACTATTATATATTTTTGCAGTTACCACTTGATTTATCACAACTATCTGACGAAGAAAGAAAATCAAGACTAGAGAAAAGAAAGCCAAAGAAAAAAGTTAAAATTATTGATGATATTGAAGATAATTTTAATGCAAAGAAATATTTGAAATATCTGAAGAAAAAATGATTTTCCTTTACTGTACCTTGTTTAGTTTATTATATACTATGACATTAGTTTAATATTATTGTAGTTGTTTTCTTTTCAACCCTGCTTGTGAGCATTTCAATCATCATTCTTTATAAGTACCTTTGTTAAACCCCCTAAGGATTTGTATCTTTCAATTCCCAAAATGAATGTTTTAAGAGCATGTGTAAGTAATATGAGTATTATTTAGATTGAAAGAAAAACCCTAGATAGGATGAATGCCCTATCTAGTTATCAAGTAAGGGATAACAACATGTATGTATGTGTAAACTTTGGAAATTACTAGATCAATTTTGAATGAAAAGTTCATAAATATATATTCACATATAACTGGCAGAAAGACAAATTATACCTAATATTATCATTAGTTTATTACACAAGGGATTTGAGGTTTTTTATTATTAGGCTTACAAGTCTTGTGTATTATACGAGGGTTCTGTCTACCCAGTAAAGAAAAAACACGAACTTAATTATATAATGTGATACCGTGCGAGGTAATGAGGTTCGTATTAAAACGTACATTATGTAAAGACATTATGAGATTTGTATGGACTGTTGATCACATATTGGGATCAATTTTCTTTGAGTAGGTACATTGTAGATGAAAAAAAAAACAAACGTCAATGTCAAAAATTTTTATCATTATCAGTTTGTCAAAGTTTCAAAGCAAAGTTTGTTACGTACTATCTAGTGCTGCCATTTAAGGGCTTTGGGCGCTAGATCTAGCGCTTCTTTTATGTGTTTGGTGCGCTTTAAAGAATTATAGCGCCTAGCGTATAATCTGGCGCTTTTTTCATTTACGTCATGACATATTAAAAAACTCTATGGCTCCATCAGCATCAGTTATTTTTAAGCCAAATAGAGTGCTTCAACTTTTTAATATTAGAAAAGTGGGTGAATACCGATGACACGGTAAAATTCTAGGCTGAAGTTCAGCAGTCGAAATATGCATTCGAAGTTGCCACAAAAATAATGAGCTTAAGGAATACATTCAAATTAAAAACCATTAATGCTATTATTATAATTCGTACAGGACTAACTGTCGCAGACCGCAATTGTTCGAATTATGAAATTACAGCCGATGTCTTGCGAATAATTGGAACATCGGAAAAATATTTCAAAACTACTAATGAACTTTTACCAGGCCCTAGTTCAGCTATGGACAATTAAAATATATCAAGCGATAGCTACTTTTTGTTAATTTCGAAAATGAACGTTTTACTTAAGTAATTTTTTGTTTGTTTACTTTATTTCATTCAAGAAAAATCTAGCGCTTTTTTAAAGCACAATTTCCGAGAAATCGAGCGCTTTTTTACATCTTACAGCGCTCAATCGGATTTTTGGTCTGGCAGCACTGGTACTATCCCATTTGTTGTCTAATTCTTGTGAATTTACCCATGCATGATTTACCATAAAACGAAAAGAAAATAATTCTGTACATGATTTCTTTTTCCAAATAAAAATGTCTTCTGACAGTTTTGGGATACTGTATGACATTGCTACATCATTTCGCCCATATATCCAGAATGTCTTGCAAGAATTAAAACTCGGTTGGTATCTGGGTATCAAAATTATTTTTTCTCTGGATTTATTTGAATTTCTTAACTAACTTCAATATTTTTAGGACTTTGCAAAACAAAAGTCGATTTGGAAAAAATTCCCGGCGGTCCAGACGGCGCCGATACTCAGTTCCGCTTGGTATTACCATATTGTTCAAAGAAACTGAAATGGGAAGTTATATTTGACTCAAGTACACCATGGTTTGCACCTGACTTCAGATTTGACGATGAAAGTTTTCTTAACAATGTTGACGAAGGATTTTTAGAAGAAAAACTAGGCAGTCTTGCTGAATGGGATGAAAATGATCCAGAAGCTCTGAGCAAAGTTATATCTGAGCTTGTTTCTTTGTATCGGGCTCATCATGTATGTATTTAGTAATTTTATAAGTACTTATCAGTTATATTTATTCTGAAAAATAAATAGTAATGTGTAAATTTAGATCATATTAATTAGCTTTTAATCTATAGTATTATTATTTAAACAATGATTAACACTTGCATGTTTCATAAAATCAGACGAACAGTTCAAAAGTGATCATGTTACAAACTTACATACAAAAAATGTCCTAAGTTGATTGGTAAACAGACAACAAACTTGTTTATGCAGGTACTAGGTTATTTTTACAGATAAAGAAATTAAATGAGGATGAAAGTTCCCGAGCATATTTTGAGTACACAGCATTACTGGGTGATGCTCTGACGTCAGAAAAAGACATTGAGGTCTGGGTCGGTGGTCATGTTGTTGAATTCCTGATCAAACTCAATGTTGATGTCTCAAGATTACCAGAATTATATAATGAAGGGTTAGTATACTGCAATTATAACTTATTACTGAAAATGTTTATTAAAATCTACATATACACATAATCATGTCTATATCCTTTGCCTTGACAGAGCCAACAGTCTTAAAAAAACAAATAGCCACTTCGGCTGCTTGGCTTAATGATAGAATTGAGATTCAAATAGTGACAGGTTGCTAGCCTGTCGCCTAAAGGAAGAATCCCAAGTTTATAAGCCTCCATATCTTTCCAATGAATGTCGTACAAGGCGACTAAGGGAAAGGCTAATAAACTTGGGATTCTTCTTGTATGCTAGCAACCTGCCACTATTTGCAATAACATAATAAAGCCATATCACTGAATGTGGCCTTTCAGTATTTTGAAGCCTTTCAGTATTTTCAAGACTCTGTCTCTTACCACAAGGAATATTAAAGAGAACACTCATTTTACAGGACTGAAGAAAATCCGGGTATTGATACAGCCCTGTTACTAGTGAGGTACCCTAACTCTACAAATGCTGAGTTAATATTATCACCTCTTCTAACAAAGTCACTTGGAAATATTGTATTACCATTGTAAGTTGACAGTTTGACTTTAATTCAATCTATGTTTAAATAAAATCACGTGGGAAGATGTAGTCTCTGCTTATCTCTCTATGAAAGAGGTGTGATTTTACATATGTATATGTAAAAGCAAAACTATTATAATTTGAATTTAACTGAAAGTGTGTAGCTACATAATGCTTTCAAATAGTATACATATTTTTAAAATTATTTTCCTTATAAAGAAATAAGATAACCCTTAATTTTAAGCAGCAGTACTCCTCCAGATCTTTAACTGCTAGTTTTAAAATAAAACCTGTTTAACAAATCTATGTCAACATTAAGGATAAACCTGAATTTCTTATTAAACATTTAAATAAAATTTTGTTTATGCTGAAGGATAATATTTATAGGATAGGATAATATAATAAATATGTTCTTTTTCTGTTCTAGAATGCATCAGTCTGGAGTTCTTATGGATTACGTCCCCATGGTAACAGAATTACTCAATAATAAGGTGTGTATGAAACATTGTCAATCTGGTATTTGTTTATGGGCAATTTGACACTTCCTGAGGATTTGTCCTCAGTGCGGTTGTTCTTCAATCACCTCTTACAACAACCCAACAGGGATGGTGGCGTCCTAATTTTTACAATACTAGAAACCACACTGAAATTTTAATATATATTCTATAAATTATTACAGATTCAAGATGTTTTAAAGAATGATAAATTAAAGCGAGAGTTATTGGCACAGCTCATTGTGAGATATGAAGGCGCGATTCTGGAGCATGATGCAAACAGTGCAGCATTTCTCTTTGAGACAGATGATTTCCACTGGATCTTACACATTGAAGTTGGTAAGTACAGGGTGGTGTTAAGCTTCATATCTTTTTAAAAAGGTAAAGTCCTTTTATTTTAACAATTTACAAAAGTTTATGTACAGAATTCTCTATTATACCAGAATAAATCAGAATATGGGAAGTAGAAAAATCTTAATTACTAAGTATTAAGTAGTTCAGCTTTTTTGTCTGAATCTAATGATTTTTATGGAATATTCCATTTTCGTCACCTGGGTAAACAAATTCCACATTTTACAGACTTTGAATTTATTTTTGATAAAAAAGATGTGTAAAATTATACTATACCTAAAATATATTTCAGGTGAGAACTTTCCCGATAATCTACCCATACTGACATTAAGATCAGTTTATCATATGGACAAGGGGAAACCAAAGTCAAAAGTTTTACCACCATGCTTATACAAAGATTTAGAAGAGAATATTGCTAATCAGGTGGAGATTTTCAAAAATGAGTGCAAAGGACCACAAACTAGCAATCAACTTGTTAACTTAGACAATTAGACGTTTATATAAATACAAAATATAAGCATCGTGAAATAAGAATAAATATATATTTTTTTGAACACAATTTTATTTTAACAATAACTTAATCTATGTAATCTGTGATCAAATTTAATGACGATAAAAAGCTTTAAGTACTACTTCATGAGATGAATTAATCAATGTATCATGATTATTATTTATCAACAATTTATATGAGAATGTGAGATTAAACAGTTTTGACAAGATTTTGTAATACTAGTCACTTGTGAAAATTAAAAACTACTGAATTTAGCAATAAATATAATCACAAAGAGTTTCCCCAGTGACATCCATTGCCGACAGAAGAACCCCACACACTATTCAATAAAACACACTATATGTAACAGTATTTTACATTAATCAGTAGTAGGATCATCAAAAGATTGTATCTGAATAAAAGGAACTAATTTGTCAACTTGGTGTCTTTGCTTCCGATTAATTCATAGCGGTATCTCATATACATGACTTTCATCCTGTCCCATACATTCTCAAATGAATCCATAGCTGGCCTAACATCGAGCAAGGCAAATTCATATTTGTTATCAATTTCACCTCCATCATAATAATCTATGATATAGCGGACATCCTTTCCACATCTGTCTACAATCCAATCGTGACGGTCAAATGGCAACTCATACCTGAAAATATAAATAAAATCACCATAATTCGATGTTAACATAAAACACTATCTGCTAATACAGCTCTGCCACTTGAATTCCCATATTTCCTGTTCCTGTGGGAATTCCAAGGGGAAAATGTTACTCTCAACTGAACATATATACTATCTCCAAACCAAATTTAGTCAAAATCAGTCCAGTACAGTTGATTCAAAAATAATTTTATAATATTCGTATAGGTGGTTGTACACGGCTCACATGGTTGAGATAGCCCTGAAGTAAATTCGAGAGACAGCAATAACATTCTTGCTTTGAACTAAACCACAAATCCAAAGTTGACCTTTAGTTAGATGTAAATTAAAGTATTCTGTTTGAACAGGGACTTGGATGAATGCAGAGTCGTTCAAGTTTATAACATAAGGGAAATCAATTGGGCTAGTGTGGGTTGGTGTTTCGCCATCATCTTTATAGTTAGTAAAAAAGTTAAGGTGAAATGGAGCAGTATCTATTTGTACATACCCTAGTAAAGAGCGCAGACGTGCCCTAGGGCTGTATTGAGTAGCTTTGCCTCCAAAACTCTTGAGCCTGGGGTGACCACATTCTTTGGCATGCAAAGCCTCCCATTTCAACACTTCTTGCCAAGCCTAAAAAAAGGAAAGTAACATGTAAATCCAGCAGTAGTGGTGAAATAGTTTACAGCTTATGCCTAACATCATATTTATGGGATTAATAGGTCATTGACTACATTATAAAGATCTTACTATCATACTCTACTGAAAATTCTGAAACCAATAATTGACACAATAATCTGCCTCAGTTATATTGTGGTTATCTTTATGTGCACACTTACTATACAAATATGTGCTTTTAGTTAATCTTATCTTGCCTGTTAATCTTTAAACCCTACATATAAGTAAAAATTTAATAAAATATAGCTATATTCACTGAAGGTTATTGGTTTTGTCCAAATATTGATGGAATTATCATACATATTAATGGTGATAAAATTGTTTTAAGTACCTGTTCATTATTGGCATTGTGAATTTTAATGATGTCATCCATATCTTTGGGCTTGATGTCTTCATCCTTCCAGCGCCAACCTTTCCTCAGCATAGCATTCCAAAACATCTGTTGGCTCGGGTACACCCAGAATTCTGTGGAGCCATCAGGCATAGCACGAGGAATTGTAGAGACTTGCCTGTTGGTAGGCAATGGGAAAGGTTGATCAGGTGAAGGTTGTTGATTTGCTGGTGGCATCTGAAAATTTACAAACCAATACATACATAAAATCACACCTCTTTCCCGAAGGGGTAGGCAGAGACTACCTCATTCCACTTGCCACGATCTCTGCATACTTCCTTCACCTCATCCACATTCATAACTCTCTTCATGCAAGCTCGGCAGTTTCGGGTACTTTTGACCTGACCCTTTACCAGGACGTCCTTACTTTGTTTGATCAAGATACATTCGTCTAGGTCTTCCCACTTTGACCTTTCCCTCCACACTCTCCTTGTATATCTGCTTAGTCAACCTACTTTCATTCATGCTCTCCACATTACTAAACCATCTTAACATACCCTTTTCTATTCCTGTAACTACATCTTCTTTCACATCACAACATTCCCTTATCATGCTGTTCCTTATCCGGTCACTCAATTTCACATCCATCATATTCCTTAACGCTCTCATTTCCACTGCATTTATTCCGCTTTCGTGCTTCTTTTGCCATACCCAACTTTCACTCCCATACATTAATATCGGGACCAACACGCCCCTATGCACAGCCAGTTACAAATCAATTGGTAGCTTTATAGACCATACAAGTTACTTTAGCTTTAGAATCCTCATTATGTAGCACTAGTAGCATTCATACATTGGATGGCTATTACAGTTATTAGATCCCAAATTTGTAGTGTTGGCAGTTTTAATGCTGACCACAGGTAAAAAAGCTCTGCTTACCCAAGGTCACTTTTTTAAGGCATTGATGGTGGTTAGAATATTTTTCACAGTACACTTCAAATCGCAAAGATGTTGTAGACATTTTTCTTACAACAGCATTGCTATGTACGAAAAGATATGTTTAGCTGTCTGTAAAATCGTGAAGTAAATTAAATTTGCGTTGATTAACTTTGAGCAGGCGAAACTTACCATATTATAAGGGTTTATATCATTTCCATGTTGCACTGGGCACTCTGAAGGTGTACTCTTGGACTGATTTTGTACATTTTCTTCTTTTTTGTGCATAGGACATTCTGGTGGCGGATTACCCGACACTCCAGCAGTTTTTGTGGTCACTACCGCTTCTGCAGATACTTTATTGCCCATTGTAGATTAAATTCAAATCTTACGTAAGATACTTTAGAGGTTAGAAAAGTACATTTTGCTGTAAACGGTACAGATACGAAACTAATTCTTAGTTCAACAAAATATGTTTTTGGATAGTATAAATAGTTAAAATTTTGTAATAAGTATTTAGCACTTTTTAAAATTTTTGCCCACAGAAATATTATGGAGAAAGCTACTATATCCTCCTTAATTAGTCAGTCAGACCAGACACATTTGTGTCAAATTTTTTTTGTTTGACAATTGACAATGACGAATGGATTGAGATTACCAATATGAAAATTTTCATTGTTTTGAAAAATTGCGAACATGTAGAATAGAACGTAGTTTTAAATGTCACGTATCGGCTCGTGCGTGGTTAATGAAATGAAAGAACCTTTACAGCATTAAAATAAAAACAAGAATAAGAAATAATATTATGAGACTACAATACTATAAATACAAGACACAAAGCTGGGTTTAGCAGAGAACCTTTGTGTGGGTACAAGACACCTCCGTAGCGTATTAAAAAGGATGAAATTTAAAAATATAACATAACCGACTTTAAAAAGCAAAAAAAAAAAGAATGAGTTTAATAACAATCGGTTCTAATTTGTTTTTGGTACCTACTCGATTTGTCTGTGGTCGACCTACTCTTGCCAATTTGGCATTCCGCATTGGCAGTTTGGCAGATTGAATTGAATTCGATTGGGTTTGTTGTGTTACACCTATGGCTAGGGTTTTTTTATTCTTTTGGTTTTCTCAATTCTTTCGTACTGCGGAATTGCAATTGAAGAATTTCCTTTCGCTTTGCATTTCCAATAATATTAGTTAATTATTTTTGGTGCCGTGCCTTGATGAAATTATTGGAGTGGTTTATGAAACATTTGGTGTATTAAGTATATAGAAAATATAGAATGTGGTAAAAACTGACGACATTGATCACGCTATAATCTCTACAGATTTGAACAATATTTTAACTTGAATGGGAATAAAAATATGAAAGATATGAATTCGTTAGGCCAGAACAGCATTTCAGACTTGTTGAAATTAGCCAGAAAATTCAACTGTTTTTACTTGTCAGGTACCTATGTCAATATTTTTATGTTGTTTACATAATGCGGTGGCAAAAATTTTTAAGTATTTCACGTGATATTATATTGCAGGTTTACATCAAGGAGTATGTAAACCATTTATAGTGGCTGGTCGCCAAGTTGGTCTTATTAGATCCGATGTTATGAAACATCTTCAAAGATTTCCTGAGGTAAAGGCATAAAATAAAATTATTAAATTAACTTTTATAAAAAGATCTGGAATTAGATGTACATCTTAGGAATAAGAGCAATTTTTCACTGGTTGCTTTTTGTTATTTTTCCCAATTGGCTTGAGTTAACACTTGGCTGCTTAAAATATTTTTGAATATCATTAGTAGAAAACTTATAAAAAAGTTACCTTTTTTTTGCAGATATTCAGTATTAATGATAAATATGTGGAGCTTAATCCAGCATTTCGTGATTATAAAGAAAGAACAAATAAAGTTGCTGAAGTTTTAAACAAATTAAGAAAAGAAAATGAAATTTGTGCTCTAAAAGGTTGGAGAGATGAGGTTTGTATTGCAATTTGATTTTTATCAATATGATGATTTTTAAAGTTCTTAGTGAAGTGTTGTAGTATAGTTTTAGAATAAAAGCATAGCTTAGAATATTGAAGTATATGCCCTTGTATCCTTAATAAGTATGGCATGGCTTCATATTCATTGATTTATTCCAAGAACACAAGTGTATTTTTATTCATTTAAATTAGTCAATTATTGATTTTTTGCTAGCCTTGCTATTATATCATTATCAAGAAGCATTTAAATAAAAATCATATTTGCTGCTTGAATAAAACTTTTTTTTTTCATAGCCTATTATTTTTGAAATTACCAAAATATTTTTGTTCTTAGTGTTTTGAAGTAAGTACGCCATTCTATCATGAGAGCCTGCTGGAAATGGACCGCAGTGCCATTTGCCTGTTTGGAATCAGAAATTACGGTGTCAGTGTTACTGGATACTTGCAGCATCCCACCAAAGGATTGTGTATTTGGCTGCAACAAAGAAGTTTTACTAAACAAACTTGGCCAGGTAAGTTGAATCAATATAAATCCATGCTAATACCATAAAAAGGAAATACCTATTTGTAATTATTTTTTATAAATAACAAATAAAATTTATAACTAATAAACACAAATGTATGTGGTATATTTTAACAAATGGGTCAATTTTGAGAAAGATCCTCAGAAAAACATAAGCTAATTTTTTTCAGAAGATTCCCGATAGAACAGGGAATAATGGAAATTTAAATTGAACAGTGTTGGAGCTGCAGTTATCAACAGCAGGTCACAAATGAAAATAAAATTATTCTATCTGTAACCTTTAATTGACCTGTAATGGCTCTTATTTGATTCTGACCATCTGTATTTTAATGAATTTGTGAAAATTGGCATTCTTAATTGGTAACTACTAAAAGAAATGGAGATTTTGATTCGAAGTCATTAATTTTAAAAGAGAAGAAAAAAAATAAAACTAAAATAGAAAATAATAAAAAAGAAATATATAAAACTGCAAGTGATTTCTTTTGAAATAAGTAGCTCCTTTGTACTAGAATAACTGCAATAAATGCTCCTGTATATAATTTTGTGTACATCAATCAATAAATAAATATTTAGTCTTCTCCAAGTCATGGATACATACTATGGATTTATTTATGGGGTAGTAGCTGTTTCATATTAAGTATTTTCAGTACATAACAAAATTACTGGCCATTAAAATTACATGTGGGCCTTCTGCCTGTTGCCCTACTTAACAATACAAAATAAAAAATACTTATAGATTTTTGGACATAATAATTAATAATGTATTTCAGCGACAAATTACATTGAACTCTTGACCTTGTATGACTATTTATCTCCACAGATATAATAAATTAGACTTGGACCAGACAACTGGAATATTTTTTTCCGTATATAGTTTCTTTATACGAAATTTGGATGACAAGGGCGATTTGAGGTCAAAGGTGGTGTTTTCCGCGTTGTAGAGTTCGTAGTCGTATGAAAAAGAAAAATTATAAAAAATCAATCCTTTTCATTGTGTTAGTATTGTTTGGCTTCAAACTTATTCATATTACTAATATGGAGTGATACACAAAAAAAATGGTTGATAAATGTTTACAGTTTGCATACTCCACTGTGTTTCTCTGGGCACAAATTTTCACTGTGCTTTTCTTTGCATAATTAATAAAAGACATTTTTCTGTTTCCTAGGCAAATGGGATTGTTTTGTGAGCGGCGGTCTCGCTGTTGGCTATGGCATATTAGAGACAACTATCAAAGAAGCGGCTGAGGAGGCTTCTGTCGAAGGAGATCTGGCTAAAAAACTAATCCCAGCTGGCTGTGTTAGGTTAGTTATTATTTACATACATAGTCATATTCCTTGCAGAGCAGGCAATGTCAACAGTCTTGAATAGGTTGAAAGGCCACGTTCAGCTGTGGCTAAATGATGGAATTTAGATTTAAATAGTGACAGGTTACTAGCCCATCGCGTACATGAGAATCCCAAAGTTATTCGCCTTTCCTTGAGTCGCTTTTTACGTCATCTGTGGGAAAACTATGGAGTGGTCCTATTTTAAACTGCCGGGAACCACCGGGAAATTATTGGTGTATTAGCTGGACGTCGATTTCGCACGACGTCGATTTTATCGAGACCTACGCTTTTATTCGCATAAAATCGATCCAACAGTTATTACCTGGCTTTTCTTCGCATTACATCGATTCATCCAATAAAATTTTAAAACTTTATAAATTAAAAGAATCTACAATGTTTTTGCAGTACAATCGAGCGAAAAAAGAATATATATAGGTAGGTAATAAGGAAGTATACAGAGATCGTGGCAATGGAAAGAGGTAGTCTCTGCCTACCCCTCCGGTAAAGAGGCGTGATTTTTATGTATGTAGGTAATAATAATTTTGTTGTATTCTTTTAAATGTGTAGGTTCCTGCACCTTCCATGCAAGTATTTATGAAAACTTAAATATTACATAGTACAAACAGCTCTAACAGCACACGACGTTGAACACACGAGAGAACTGCGCTTGGTTTAGAAATTTCCTGTCGTCCTATTGGAGGATGACAGTCGTACGACTAAATGTCGAACCAATGATAATAGGAGATAACGGTGATAAAAAAAATCACATTTTTTAAATGTTCTACCTAGCTTTGATTATGTTAGTCGTGTTCCTATTGATACTTATATTTTTTTTAAAGGTTTAAGGAGTAAAATTTTAGTCCTAAACCTTTGTAAAAATCTATGCGTCTGGGATTTTTAAGCAAACGGCTTCTAAACTAAATCTTTCCAATGTCTCTGGATAATTAAACAAAGGTCGCTATAATCTGTTTATTTAACGTTATATTACCTGTTGATTGAAATATAAAAATTTAAATAAAAATGTTGTGTTTGACTGTACCTTTCTTATGTTGGAAAGTAGTAAAACAATAGAATCGACTTTATGAGAATACAATCATAAGCGGATCGACGTCACGAGAATGCAAACACGGATGGATCGACGTTGTGCGAAATCGACGTCCAGCGAATACACCAAATTATTTGATATTAAATTTTTTTTAAATATGGATGAAGCGAAAGAAATATGCAGGTATCATAGCAAGTGGAAACATGTAGTCTCTGCCTACCTCTCCGTGAAAGAAGCGCGATCTTTATGTATGTTTCATCATGGCTTTAAACATACATAAATTTAGCTAGAAACTAAAAGTTCAACCATTGTTATAAAGAGCAAGAATGACAAGTTTTTTTACTTTCTATAAAGATTGATCAATGTATGGAACATTGATCAACTTTTTTGATAGATTTTATAGATACAGCTCAATAAAGTACGATAAAAAGTTTTGAGGTCAAACAATAATGCTAGTACATTCACTCGTGTGATTTAGCTAGATCTGTCTGTGAATTAAATCTTATCATTTATGTTACTTTAACCATATGTTGCGCTTGCGTCCATGATTCCCATTAGGGACGCGTTGTTTTACTTTATCATCGCTATTGTAATTTACTTCATTTTTAAAACTTAAATCTAAAGATTCAGAAGAAAATATTTCTTAATGATAATTGTTATGTATCTATAATTTGAGATAAAATGTACCAATCGAAATGTATCACGAAATTAGTAATATTTATTTAGTATCTTTATCAATTCATGAAATTGTTTCGTTAGTTTCAATATTGGACTTTTGTTCGCTGACCGTTATCTGCTGACCCCAAGAAAAATGTGTTATCAATCATAATTTACTATTACGGCACATTACAATCAGGGACAGATTGCACGTGATAAAAATATTGATGTATGTATCTTTATTCTTTGCTAGTTTTTCTTAACTTCTTAAAAGATACTACCAAAAATCCTAATCTAGGATGGATGACATAACCTGGGAGCCCATTATCCTGCTCTGTAGGCTAATTGTCACTACATAGTATAAAACAAAGTCGCTATTTTAGTCTGTTTGTCTGTATGCTTAAATCTTAAAAATTACGCAACGGATTTTGATGCGGTTTTTTGTAACAGGTAGAGTGATTCAAGAGGAAGGTTTTTATGTATAATAACATTTATAATTTTGCACCCGTGCGAAGCCGGGGCGGGTCGCTAGTTGTAGATAAATCAAAAGAACAACATCTCGTTTGTTCTTTTGATAATAGAATAAAATGTAAAAGATCTATTCTTGCTCTCTCTTTTACGTGTTCCCAACGTGTTATCCCAAGTGGTAGAAACAATTCAGGCAGGGCCCTTGATCCGTTTATCCACATACACACTATTAATAAAGAGAAAAAAAGATTTATATTTTTCTATGTTTGTAACGAACAACCAAAAAACTATGGGACTGATTTTCACTAAAGAATAGACCCACAGAATAGACCTACGGGAGTAACATAGGCTACTCTTTTTTCTTGAATCCTCACGAGAGTGAAACTATATATTTAAAAATTGGATTCAATAAGAACGAAAAATGGAGTTTGGGAATAGCTGTTTCTAAGATAATTTAATTTATAATTGATGTTATCTGTGTTCATTAACCTAAAAAATTGTTTCAGTTTTTTCTTCGAGAGCGAAAGGGGTCTCTTCCCTAATACGGAATATGTGTACGACTTGGAACTCCCGCTGGACTTTATGCCGCGCAACGCAGACGGTGAAGTGGAAAGTTTCGAACTGCTGACCGCAGACGAGTGTATCCAGAGGGCACTCACGCCCCAATTCAAAACCACAAGTGCCCCAGTCCTGATGGATTTCTTGATACGTAAAGGGCATATCAATCCTGAAAATGGTAAGTGTTGACTGTGGGAATTGCATCATTATCCCATAAAATGTAGAGCTATTAAAAGTGAATTTTACTGCATGCATCTTTTTCATTTTGACCACGTACGTTACGTAAAATAAACATCGTGATTTACACATGTGCAAACTCAAATATTATGTTTAGTAAATAACATTTCAAACATACAACTAAAAGGCGTGTTGTATATTTTTAAATTGATGTAAAACAATATAAATACGTTATCATTATCGTTTTTTTGATATTCGTATTTTAAAGATAAGTGGGTTTTGGCCTAAGCAAAGCTTCTCGTGAATGTCCTATGACGTTGGTGAACGAAATATGATAAGGCAAGATAACACGGTAACCTGATTCCTAATTTGTGAATAAAGGTTTTTAATTTAGCCGATTTAACAATTTTACCGCATGATTTTTTTTATTCATATTTAATTTTTTATCAGCTTTGGATAGAACCTTTAGAACTTGAAATCTTTTATCATGATTCAAGAATAAGAAGTTATTGGTGTGAGTGCCGCACGCGTCCGATTTTCTAACAGAGGAACCAGGACAGCATATATCATGGTTACAAGAACAGTTGTCTAAACGTCTTTATTTTTCATGACATTCCCAACGGGCTTATACTAACGTTGATAAGGAATAAGGGGTTGTTTCCACTCTCTGTCTTTGAAATTAACGTAAAAGAAAGAGAATCGAGATAACATAAATTATTAATGCCTTGTCAAATTTTAAGGATAACCCCCACAGTAATTGATTCCTTCTCAGCATCTTACATCACTGATGATTAGCTAATATCATACTTGATTGTTACAGAGCCAAATTACCGATACTTGGTGGAGTTGCTACATGTACCTTTGCAGTCTATATACAACTGGCCTTATACACTGACAAACACCATTAATAATGGAGACAACGAAAATTTATTAAATGCTAAATAGATTAACTTAATGCCATGTAATCGAATTTTATAGGAAACATTTTCTCAGAACCTAGTGTTTAGAAATATTTTAAAACTATGAGTACCAATACTTAATTTTGTACCTTATTAACTCATGGTATAAGTAATTTTAGCAAAAATCTTAGCTAAGGCTCCCAGAATACTTAAGCAAACTTTAAATAATAACTTATTTAGCGAGTTTGCTGTTTATGATAGAATGATTCGGGAATTTGACCAAATTCAGATATAGAGTACTGTTTGGATACAATGATAGCAGTGTGTATGCGCAGAATGCAAACTTCTTAAACCTCAGGCGAATTATCTATAAAATTACTAGTTGAACATTATTTTTGCACACACTTGTACAAATAAAGTAGGAGTGAGTTTCTATACATAACAAGTATACATAATGTTTCCATTTACCATTTCTTTGTGGTTTTCATACAAAAATATAAAATATAAATCGGCATTTATATTTATTTCACAGTCAGTATTTCATGTAAGTTATGTAGTATCAACCTACTTATCAAGCTATTCGTCTTTCATCGGACAGAAATATTAGAATGTCATTCCTGATTCATATTTTTCTCTCATATTTCGCGGAGTTAGCATTACGCGCGTAAACGCTAGAAAGATGTAGGTCTGCATAGTTTAGCTAGGTATCGTTACGTTCTGTGATACTTTACCAGTTCGGTATAAGACATTATATACTATTAGTTTGATTTGTTTTCAATTTCGTGTGAATATACTTAAAAGCTTGATTGTATTTATTGTATTTTTTAATCTTGGTTTTATTAAATATTTTGTAGTCTATGAACATTTTGTAAAACAAAATTATCAATGTATGAATGTTATTCATGTTTATTGAACATTTAGGTACTTAGGTGCTACTTTCTTACTTGGATATGTAGTACCTACTACGTTAAAAGAGACTACACGCATGTAAAATAGTCTAGTCAGTTGACAAACGGCGAAGAAATATTGGTTGATAGCTTCGTTACTTAATAAAATGTTATTTATACCATATTTACATGTACACCGAAGGTTCAAATTAGACTGTTGGGAGGCCTATGTTATACTTAATATACGTACATTATTCGTAAACGTAGACATGAATATAATTTAATTAAAAAATTCTAAATAATACTGTTTAAGTATTATTTCAGCTGTGTCATTATGATCTAAGTTAGTTTTGTATACAAGTATCCATACGGAAGTGGCGGTATTAAAGCCAGTGATTGCCTGTAGATTATTTTATTTTTATTAAAATAATATACACGTTGAAGCCCCAACCTTCGAAAAAGTTGACACAAGTAATCACTTAAATTAATTGATTTTGTATATTTACCCAAAAATAGTTTTTATGAGTATTATTTTGTATTACATTTTGGCACAGTTGAAATAATGGAGGTGCCGACTTTGAAACACGATTTATGATAATACCTATAGGAATGTAGACTTGTATGCGTAAAATAAAGATGTTGAAAAATAATATACCGCTAGTTGTATTTGGCTAATTTTCGTGTTTACAATTATTGGCAAGTAATAATGTAAGATGTGTACAAGTTTTGCACGTGAATTGTTGTGACAGTCGAAAAGGATTTTTAGATTTAATATGTCCCCAGAATGTAGGGGATGCTGTGTCAGGTTGACTGATATAATGATAAACATTTCTTGACATCAATATAAAATTCGATTAAGATGATAAAAGGCATTTTGCCCCAATTATAATGAAATGGTAGTGGTAAGACTAAACTTGATCAATAAAGTTACTTACGGTCGCTACTTTTAAAATGATGTTTAAGTGAGCAGAGCAGAGTAATAAAGGAAAATGCATTTACTTATTAGTAAAAACAACAAAAGCAAAACGATGACGGGACTTTTAAAAATCTTGCGATAACCGGTGCGGCCTACGCCTGACTCGGCATCCTAAATTAGTTTTTGCAAGTGATGCAATAAGTAACAGCAATGAATGTCGATATTTTTATGTCTTTTTGTATTGGATAACTATATCTTGGAGAAATATTTGTCAGTAGTTACATAGCATTGGAAAATATGTTTGTAAATAGCACAGAACATCTTGAGTGGGTAACGTGGGCTTCTTATTATTGCTCTGTATCTTTAATACACTGCTGATTACTAGTTTATCCAAATATCTTTTATCAATGAATATATCACAGTCAAAGGCAAGATGAAGTCACACGAGTGAATTTCTCTATTGTGTTTGTAGGTATACAAATTCCTCAAAAAGAAATACAAGAAATGTAAGTGGATGTGATAAATGTCAAAATATACAGATTGGCACTCACAAGTAGGTAGTTCGAGATCTTGTATAAAAGCAACAAACTTATTATTTGTAAGTTATTTTTGTGACGAGAGAAGATTCACTGCCTTGGAGTACCAAAAAGTTCCCGTATTGGCATATCTGGCAATGTCTCTTGTCAAACATCCTCTTGTACCTATTTCCAAGAATGGGAAGACTCGTTTCTAAAAAGATTTTTAAAGCGTGGGAACATTGCGGTTTTGTATACATTTTTATAGGCCTTGTTACTGACGAAAGATTTTGTACGATATAGGATAAAGAAACGAGTGTACACATATAACCTATTTGCGATAGTAGTTATAGATAGTGTTTTCCTAAAAATTAAACAGATAAAATATGCTTAATTGTATTGTTTATTTTCAACCCCTTTTAAACCCAAAATATGAAATGAAAACAAATTTATATCAGTTGACTTTATTTTCGTTAAACGTACTAAAGTATCAGTAGCCTATTTATATTGCCTGAAAATAACAGTCTATCAACACTCGATGAAAACAAAATATATTCAAAAAGTCTAAACTTCACATGTCATCACAGTTTGTATTTCAAACACTTATGTTAAAGACGACAATAGAAAATATGTACTTACGAATGAAAAATATTTCCACAGCAACTTACGAAAACTATTAGATTAGTTGTTAATACTAATTAATCAAAAGTATTTTGTCAACTAGTAAATTTATTATATCGCGGAAAAACATTTAGGTAAATTGAAAAATAAAGCATTAACACGGTTTTAAAGAACATTCATAATAATTAGATAATAATAAAGTAAATACTCGACTTCTAATGCGAAGTCTAATACAACTTACGATTTAATAAAACACTGCCAGTAGGACATACAAGAATAGATTGGATATAAGTAAATCGTCCACGAGCTGAGAAATACCTAAAGGGATTTACAGTTCATAGATTGTAGCCGTGAAGACGTATATCTTTATTTCGTGAGTTCAACGGTATGTTCTATACTTAAATATGTATTCATTGTAAACATTGTTAATTCCGATTACTATAACATTTAAAGCCTCTTCATCTTTTTATAAACAATGGCCTGTGCATATCAATACAAATTATTTATCTATGTGATAAAGAGAAATGGCTACGTTTAAATTAATAAGATAGCGTCACGTCTCCGGTCAGCAAATCAGCACATTTTGTATCTGTTGTGCGTTTTGTATGTCAATACTTAATATTTTATTAATCTGTTATATATCACGTTACAAAATTGCATAAGAGTTTAAGGCATTGAGAGAAATTGGTTATTGCTTTTCACTATTTCAAATCAGTCTTCACAGCGCTTTTTCTCTTGTCTGGTTAATGTTACAAATCCATGGCAATATTTACATTATGCGACTAAAACACTCCGTTACGGAGTACGTTTCGTTACTACTGCTAGTAATCGTCACCGCGAGATAATACTTCCTTGCAGGTGGGTCTGAGAAGGATCGTGTGTTCGAACTGCGCAGTGTAGCACCCCTTGATGTCGCACAGAGGGGGGTAGGCGTCCACGACGCCTTTGTCGCAGAGGTCCTTCAGAGCCATGGCGTAGCGGGAGGCGCCTGCGCGCTCCAGCCACCGCTTGCAGAAAGCCAACGTGCCAAAGTTCTTGTTGATCAAGTTCAGCAACTGTTTTGACGATTGCAATCTGAAAATGACAACATTTAAATAAAAAAGGAACAACATTATTGCGGACTTTATGAATGCAAAACTAACCAATAGGGAAGATGCAAATATGATATTTATGAAAATTTTACGTATAAAATGTTAAAAAAATATAAAAGGACTTCTTCAACGTTTTTATTTTAAATTATGTTGATTTTTAGCAATTATTACGAATTAAAATTACGTTAAACGAAACGCAATTCAAAACACCAATCAGCGTTCAGTGACGTCACTCGTGTTGTGTCAACTTTTAGAAGTTAACTTTGCGATTAATAGGCAGCAGTGCTTATTATTTACGTTTTTAATAAAAATGGAAGTTGGATTTAAAAAAACAGACTCCAAAAATTTACCAAAAGTTGGTGTCGACATAGTAGTAACTTTTTTTGTCGTGAGTCCAGATTTTTCAAGTGTAGAAATGAAAGGCACTAAATTAGTACGGTATGCATGAATGTTTTTAAACGTTGTTTGCATTTTATTCAGCAATTTCTAAACATAGCAGTTATATTTTAGCTCAACTAGCTAACTAGCTTTTTTATTTAAAGAGATTGAAAAGAAGTTAAATGTGTGTTACAATAATAACTGCATATTTTTAGGTGGATATTTTAAAAGAATTTGTAGATGCTGTCAATAAAAATGATTGTCGGGGAAGTATTCTTCGCTACTTTCAAGAAGACAAGCATTCATAAGGTGTGTTCAAGCTTGATTGGAAAGTTGGACTCTCCAGAATCATTTCTTGAAGCATTATCAAAGCAAATGACCAACACTGATAATATAAATATGGTATTTTCCACCACCAAACATCAAAGTGATTCACCAATGTGGTTTGAGTTGAAGTAAGTAGTAAGACTTCTAGCTTAGTTTTGTTTATTGTATTTATCACTAACATACCATGAATAAAAAAAATATTTTGACAAAATAAACTCATTATCATACTCACATAACATAAACTTGATTGGCATATTAGCTGTATATAAGTTTATTTTTCTATTTTACAGGTACGGCAGAATTACTGGCTCAACTTTTTATGAAGCCGCTCATTGTAAAACTATAAATGGTTCCCTTCTGAACGCAATTATGGGAGATGATTCAAAATTTACTTCCATTTCAATGAGTAGAGGGAAAATACTAGAAAAAAAAGTTCTCAGAGTAGCAAGAAAGAAAAGGTAAGTTCGGTGGTTTTTGTTTGTTTGAATATTTTGAATAAAAGAAATTTGTAATGTTTGGTTCAAGGCTTTTGTAGTACATAATTAATATTTTTGTTTCTGCAATTCAGATTGAAATTGAAGAAGCTGGACTACTTCTTAATGCCGAGTATCCTATTTTTGGAGCAACAGCAACCTGACGGGTTTACTGAAAATTATACAATAAAAGTCAAATGTCCTTCAACCGAAGCTGCCATACTTTTCTATGTGAAAGACAATAAAATAACACCAAAATGTTGGACACAAGTGCAACTGCAAATGTTGTGTGCAATTTGATAACATCATTGTATCTGTAATGAATATTGCAAAGAAATTCTGGATAGATGCTGTATTTCCGAAATTAAAAGATATATATAATATTTAAGCACTTTTTTTTGTTTTTCAAGAATTTCATGAATTTATTAAATAAAACTATGCTTCGAAAATATTGTTTTTATTCAATTTTAATTAAAGGTGATTCACAAGTGCACAACAAATGATTATACTATAGTCTAATTGGGGTATTAGAAAATGATCTACACAGGCATTTGGAAACTTTGTTGAAGTAGATGGACACATAGGCACAAAACATGAGTCAACACGACTTTATATCTGAATTTTTTCGGTATTATTGTGATCACTTGATGTGGATGGATATTCCATTTTAAATTATTACAAAAAACTTAGTGAAAGTCGAGAAAATTTGCAATTTATGATAAGATAATCAACTAGTGTTTCCACTATAAAAATTTTCTTTCCCCATGCCTCAATTCCGATTTCCCCATTTCAGAACTTTTTTCCCCTCAAAAATTATTTTGCTGTAGTTTTGGCACTTTTGTTGTAACTAAAAGTTTAATACATGATTACCTAAAATTCCCCTTTTATAGTATTTCCCCTTTTTCTTCCCCTCTGGACCCTGATTACCCCTTAAAAGGGGAATTTCCCCTCATTGTGGAAACACTGTAATCAACGAAGGCAAGCACGACCAGTGTCAGACACGTGTGACGTCATTGGAAGTGTAGGTCCGTTTTGGCGCGAAAATTTAAACGATCAGTCTAAAGCCGCATTTTTTTACGATAAATTAGATTGTTTTAATTTTTTTAATATGTTAAGACCTATTTTACATGGAATTCTTTAAAATGAAATCAAAACTAAAATTATTGCATGTTCCCTATTGTGCTTATATTTGAAATGACCTAGGGAAGAAAGTCTAAAATTCATCAGATTAAACATGTGACGTTTATCCTTATTAATATTGTTAGTTTTTGTCCGTATTTCAAGTCAAACCTACTGAACCAATTTTCATGAAATTTTGCAATTATAGGATAGAGGGAAGGGCAAAGTATTTTACCTCAAAGGAACGAACTGCTGATCGAAGTTCTTCATGTAATGCGAGCAGTCCATGTCGTCGTGCACTTGGCCACGGCCCGTCGAGCCGAACGTCTCGATCGCGTAGAACTCATTCTCTTCCATGCGAGTTGTTTCACCGCCTTTCACTATGGGCACGGTCTTACCGGCGTGGATTCCTGGTAATCAATGATAAGATTTTTTAGATTCGTTTAAAATTTTAACATTTTTATAAGATTCCTTAACATTAAGAAATATGTATTCTATTAAAACTAAAGCTCATACTAACATAGTTTTAGTCCAATAAAACAATAGTTACTACAGAATAGTTATGTTTTAAACGGTTTTCGATTTGACTGATTGGGTCTTAGAATAGATATTATTTCTAGGGTATTTTTTTTTACTTCAACTTGATGCTGTAAAATATTTTAATGTACGGTTTATCTTTTAATTTTTAATTACTCACGGTAAGGCCCAATAGAATGACCATTCAGGTTTCGAATAGGCTTAACTTGATACACTTTGCCATCCAACTCAACTTCATGTGACTCCATAACCTGAAACCAAAACAAAAATCCTTACAAAACAAATTACACAGATCGAGTTAGCCTCCCGAAGTTCGAAACGAGATACTAACTCAACAATGCTATATGCCAATCAGAAAAAGATAGTCTTTTCAAATATGTATGCATGTATTTACCTCTTGAACTGCAGCACCAACATCGCACAGCCTTGCATCTATCCCGGAAGCCCTGATGCCAGCCTCAGTGGCTTCTTGCACGCCCTTCACTAGAGGATCGTAGCGCGGGTTGAAGTGCAGCGTGAAGGCGCAGTCGATGATGCGCCCGTTGATGTGAGTCCCGAAGTCTATCTTCACCACGTCGTCGTATTCAAGGACTGTGTCGTCACCTGGTGATTGAAGTAATAACTAGTTTTGTATTGATGTACATATTTAAAATTTCTACTAAAATTATTAATGTTTTTCCAGCAAGGAGCAATTGATTTTGGTAAGGCTAAAACAAAAATTTTTTGCTACTTTAGGTACACAAAGAGTGATTGTTCCTATGGTACTTTGCCAGATTTGTATTTTGGTCTGTCAGGATTGCATAGCCCACATCCATATCAGTTTTCTCAAAAGAAGCAAGTTCACAATCTTCTTCCTCTTGGCTTTTAGTCTCGGTAGCACCCTCACTACTCAGGAGAGGAGCCCGGGGTATGCTTTTGGCCATGGACCCTGGGTTAGGTGAATCAGTTTTTTACACTAAGCAACTTCCATTTGACCACTGCAACCTTAGCTGGAAAACCTAACCCATATTGGAATGATCACGGTTACGCATCCATTTTCCTTAATGTGCAGATTTCTTAGCGATGTTTTTCCTCACCATAGGAACATCATTGGTAATGGCCAAAGTGCCAACTTTCTGCGCATTTTAACGGGCACCTTACCGATCGACAACCGACGCTCTGTGAAGCAAGCAAGCTCACAGTATTTTTCCCTTTAAAAGAGCCTTTAATAAAATGTAATTACCTGTGTTTGGCGTATAATGAGCAGCACAATGGTTGCGACTGCAACCAGTAGGGAAAGCTAGACCTGCTTTCAAACCATCTTCACCAATGAGACGTCTAGCTGTGGACTCCAATTCTTCACAGATCTGGATCATGGTCATACCAGGCTTGATCCAGTTGCGGATGTATTGACGAGTCTACAAACATGTTATAGGGACAAAATATAGTGCTTGATTATTAAAATTTTCATTTATTTTGAACTTCTATATATATAATTATGTTACAAGACAAAGTAACTGATCGTTTGATTGTAAGGGCTCATCTTTGGAAATACTGATTTGGATAATATCCAAGGGAGTAGAGTCCAAGGTTCAATGTTACAACACAACAACAGCTATGCTACATGGTTCTCAGCACTTAAGAATAGAAGCACTCCATCTCTTTCTGACTTACCGAACCCACAATCATGGTCAAAATATTTTTGGGAATAATAGGATTACAATGTGGCTTTTCAGTCTTTTAAGACTGATGTCTCTGTCTTATCTGCGAAGGATATATACATGACTGTATGGTATACATATGTAAAGTATGTATGGTATTACAATTTGTTTTTGTCTACCTGTCTATGTGCTTCTGCTGCATGCCGGATCTCTTGATAGATGTCTTGATGCATTCTATCTAATGCCCTTTTCTCTTCACTCGTGAAGCGATCCTTTGCTGTTCTCTCGTCAATACCCTCTGCTTTACCATGCTCCATGATTTGACCTTCGGGGAAGTTACCTGTCAATCAATAATTAAAACCAAATTACTTTAAGGGATAGGTATATGATAAAGAAATATAAGATGTGTGCCCTGTGGTTTTAAGCCTATCCCCTTTACCATATCCATGGAAAAGAGAAGAGCAGTTCTATTCTTTTTTTTATTGGTGTTAAGAACCACATGGCACTTTTCTTTTTATTTACATAGGAAGTAAGTGTAAAATTTGGCTTTCCCTTCAGCTGAATAATGTCCACTGGATTGGCTTCTCCAAGATATGATCACTTAAAACCACTAATTACTTTTACAACTAACATGTTCCTATAATAATATAACAGACCAGATTATACTCATTAAAATGTATATTTCATACCATCAGGATACAGTTCAGCAATTGGTATAGTTGGGGGATTTGTTTGCTCCTTAGACGGTCCCTTGCCAGACTTGCTTTTATTCTTTTTCTTCTTCTTTTTTTTATCTTCTCCCTCTGGACTTGGTTCTTCCACAGCCAATGACAAGACTTTGCCAGGTTCATTGCCTTCCACATTGTTTTCACCACCTGCCTCATTTTCCACTGAAAAATCATTTATTTTTAGTTAAAACTGGTAGGTAGTGCAAATTATTAAGTATGAATACGAACTAAAATCATATTAAGTATTGTATTTTAGATCTCAAAAAATATAGTTGAAGTAGATGTAATAAAGTAATTCATAATAAGATACATCACAACAAAAATGTTGTCTTGACTTGTTGACTATGTTGTATTGACATACATACATACATACATACATATCATCACGTCTATATCCCTTACGGGGTAGACAGAGCCAACAGTCTTGAAAAGACTGAAAGGCCACGTTCAGCTATTTGGCTTAATGATAGAATTGAGATTCAAATAGTGACAGGTTGCTAGCCTGTCGCCTAAAAAAGAATCCCTTGTTTGTAAGCCTATCCCTTAGTCGCCTTTTACGACATCCATGGGAAAGAGATGGAGTGGTCCTATTCTTTTTTTTTATTGGTGCCGGGAACCACACGGCACATTTGTATTGACATAGCAACTAAAACCACAGCACCAGTTACCAAACATTGATGTGTGCACATATCTAATGCATGCCAAATCAAAAAAATGTCGCTTCATTGACCTTCACATTCTTGGGCCATAGTCATGGGAGGCCAAGCAAACAGGACAAAAGGCAAATAAAGATGATGATACAATATGAACCAGGAAAGTAGTATTACAGAAAGTAAATGAGTAAAAAGTAAGAAACGAAAGCAGACCAAGTGTCGCTGCATTTATATTCTGCTTCTTCGATTGAATGTAACATGTACGAGTCGATTTAAACATAGTTAAATCAACATCTATAAGAACGCAAACTAAAAAGGAAATGTGCGCAAAATATAAGACGATAAAAAGTACAGTAAGTAAACCTAACCTGCCTTCTTCTTCTTTTTTTTCTTTTTCTTCTTCTTGGCAGGGTCTTTGTTTTCGTTCTCTTCTACACCGTCAACCTCTTCTTCCTCCTCTTCGTCATGTTCATTTATTTCCTTTTTATTTACTTCTGTATTTTTAACTGCAGCCATTTTGTAACTTTATCGAAAATATTTTCCATGCGCTCTTTCCTTACTTGTGTAAATGGTGCGTTTTGAACCTTGACTTCCATAAATATCTATAAAATTATCTGCTTGTTTGTTCAGTTCAAGAAAAAGGTTTAATCGTTAATTGATGAAAACGCACTATTTACTGTTGAAAGAATTATATTAATACGATCATTAAAATTTTTAAATTCTATCAGGATCAACACTTTAGTGTTACCTTCTGAAAAATTTATTTAATGCGTGGTTTTGAACGGTTCCTTTGTTTCAGTTGACTTGACAGTGACAGTGACAGTTTCTTTCGTAAAACTTTCCGTTTCAAGCTCAGTCCCAAGCGTTTTACACCATACTCACAAAGTTCTCAGTCCAACTAAATAATTACAACAATAGGAATGCTTAGAATTTATATATTTATATGTTTAGAATTATAACTTCTATCGAAATTAATGACAAAAGTTCAGTAATGCTTAGCATAAATGTTAAAAAACCACGAATCTTATAGGTGGGTCGCGCTTGCGGCTCGTCTTGGCGGGGGCAATTCAGTGCCCGGCACGTAAATTAAATAAAATTCTTTTCTATGGACGCTTTTACAAATTATGATCTCACTTAGGTTATGATATTTTGAGTATGTTTGTAACACCTATATTTTGTTTTCAACTTTATTTCGTGCCGTGTGGTTCTCGGCACGAAATCGTAAAAGGCGACTAAAGGGTAGGCTTATAAACTTGGGATTCTTCTTTTAGGCGATGGGCTAGCAACCCGTCACTATTTGAATCTCAATTCTATCTTAAAGCCAAATAGCTGAATGTGGCCTATCAGTCTTTACAAGACTGTTGGCTCTGTCTACCCCGCAAGGGATAAAGACGTGATTATAGGTATATATGTATATAACTCTATTAATTTTCAGGAGGAGCCCGAGGTCCTATGAGATGACCATGGAAGTAACTAGTAGAGTTTATACTCGTAATAGACCTCCAGAAATAGGTGTTATTTTATAGAAAATTTCTATTTATACGAAAACCCAGGGCAGATTGTGTTGGCTTAAATTTTTTTTTGCATTTTGCTTTATGCAAGACTTTGCCCAAGACATCTTTACTTTAGGTACAGAACGTATAATATTACCGAATTAATGTTTAAAACTTACAGTCCTTGCAAGGTTTCTAGGTACTTGCGGTAGAGTACCCAGATGGCTGGCATATTTATAATTTTATTTTATGTGGGTACACAGTCGCATAGCACATATGTAAGCCCGTCTCATGTTTGGCTAAGATTTTTATTGTTTTAACCTTATTTCGAAATATTACTTACCCAATTTTTGTTCCCCTAATGTTTCTTGGCGCAGAATCCATTCAGAGTTAGGTTTCTTGGACAGCTGAAATTGATTGATTTATAAGTTTTGTTCGATTCGAGTCGGCGTATTGTCATAAGGGAAATTTTTTATGAAGTAATACATAGGTAACTCGTTGCTTAGAGAATACAGTGTGATTTATCAAAGTATCTAAGTTCTTACTTATATATCAACTAGCGACCCGCCCCGGTTTCGCACGGGTGCAAAATTCGGAAAAAAATCAGTATTTTTATTTATCAAAATAGGATGCACCACATCACTTTTTTATAGTCAATATTTACATAGTCTTTACCTGCCTCATATACCTATATGTATATGTATGCCTTCTTTTCATTTCATATATAGATATTTGGCATTATGTGCTGTAAAGGGCCATATAAATCTATGTTAAATCAACAATCTATTTATGGTATTTAATTAAATAAGGAATAATGCTGTAGTGCTTAAAATCGCTTCGAAAATTAGCTATTATTTGCCGTAAAAAGTAAATGACAAAAAATGGTTTTGTGGGATATCGATAGGAGATAGACATATACCATAGTAGACCTTTTCAAGGTGTTCATTGTATTTATCTAGGATAGGTAAGGTTAAGCCTGCGTACGCAATGTAAGCGGCAAGAAATGTAAGAATTTACGACACCACATTAGAAACCCTGAAAATAACAGTATTTCCCCATTATTTAATTGATGTTATTATACATAAAAACCTTCCTCTTGAATCACTCTACCTGTTACAAAAAACCGCATCAAAATCTGTTGCGTAATTTTAAAGATTTAAGCATACAGACAAAGAGACTACAATAGCGACTTTGTTTTATACTATGTAGTGATCTATGCTTCGGTACGGGTGCGATTTTCAGATTTAAAAAAAAAAATTGATGTACGTAATTATACAAAATTAAGTTTTAAGTGATATCCCTTGATTGTCTTTTAAAATCTGCATGTATAGAGACAGCTGGCACACACTAGGTTTTATCTCCTTTATCAGAAAATACCTACCTAGCCTATACTAAAGTTATATTTTGCTATGGCTACGTGTACAGTCAACCGCCTGTTAAGTTACCCTGTGCTGAACTATGAATAAAAGAGGTGAATATACCGCGAATTTGTGTAATTTGATTGCTATTGACTGTAATTAAAACCGTAACCATGAATTCCTGCGTCTATTTCATGTAGTCTTAGGTACTGCGGTAGTTCGATTAGGTGCGTAACTATGGCGCCTGGTGGATCAAATATGTAAGCAGAAAACTAATTTACTTCCTCACTGTTTAAATGTTTCAAAAAGCATCTATAGTAACCTGACTAATTAATCTCAATATTCCAGCTAATATTATAAATGTGAAACTAAGTTTATTTGTTTGTTGCTTCATCACGCGGAACGATGTGAATGATACAAGGTATCTTTTGGAATGGGTTAATATTGGTTCAATTTAGAATTGGATCAATCGTCCATACATTAATATTTGTGGAATTGCGGTATTAGTTTTCTTTCTAATTTTAAGACTATGTCTGTATTAATGAGATGAGAGTGAGGTACTAATTCACAAAAACGTGCTTCGAAATTATGGGTTGTTTGCATCGCAGTGTGAAAGAACCCCTACAAAAAGAGAAGGATTCGCACCCCGGTTCTAATAACTTGTGGTCCGACACGAATAACGGCCCGATTGATTGACTGAAAGCCATAGAAATGCACAATCCATATAGCTGGGTCTAGTAATTTGAAAATTGGCATTTATGATGCTTATGTGTTAAGAGAAGATTTCCCGAAAAATTCTGCGGGAACGGAAATTAACGGAATCCTTCGTTTTATGCAGGCGGAACCAGGAAGCTTTAACAAAATATTATCCTACAAAACATACAGAAGTACTTAACAAGTTTAAAATGTTGTATGCAAAAACAATTTAAAAGATAAAGTTCTGAAATCCAAAAGAAGAAGGTTTCTCGATCTAGTGCTAACAGTGTAAGAGATTTCACTGTCACACAAATGTTAGTTTTACTGGTCGCAGTTTAGGTAACCTAGCTAGCCATTATTTAGTCATTTGAGACATTGTGAGCGATAAATTGGGGAATTTAGAATAAAGCTACTTTATCTGTTTTCCGTGGATGTTGTAAAAGACGACAAGGATTCGTAGTGAAATGCTTCTAATGTGGTCTGGTAATCAAGATAAAATAGGCGGGGATTCTAAAAGTCAATAAGGGGGAAGCCTTATAGAATACTGGAATACTTCTTATCGGGGTTGTGCTAACAACCTGCCACTTTCTGTGAATCTCTTTCCCTTCATATAGCCATCGAACTAAACGCTAAATGCTTGTAGCGCCATAGAATAGGCGTCTTAGTTACCGATATAAAATAAATAAACATTTTTTACATTGTTTATCAGACACATTGGCTATACCGGCACCATTAAATATTTTTTTTGGTAAAGTATTGATTTTTTAAAACAAAAATCTGTTTAATTTCGTATGTGCTGAATATCACAGGAATGTGCCAAATAAATAAATGAAAGCTAATTTGCGGTTCAATAGAAATATATTTACGTTTATAAAGTTTATTAAATACTACCTAATATTATACCCAAATGAAGACAATTAAATGAGATATGGGATTTAACTTTGAAAGTTATCCTTTTCCCACATAGCTGAGCCACAAAAAGCTTCATTATTCTTGGTAGGGATCTCCTTCTGGATACTGGGTTATTGCCGACTCTACTGCTGTCAGAGATTTCTTCACAAACCTACTAGCAAAAATTGTTGATAACATATTAAAAGCTACATCGAGAAATAAAAGCGCCATCGCCATTAAAAATCGTTAGCCAAATTGCACTGCACAATCAGCATATGAAGATACTGTGACAGAGTTGTATGAAATTATCGGGACAATCAGCGATCGCATGATAAGGGGCACGCCACACCGCGGTATGTAGTAAAACGGGTGTTTACAAACGGTCTAGGTACGTAAGTATGTATAGTTAGGCTCTAAGGCGGCATACCTTATATGTATAGGCCATTCGCCGAACGCCAGTCGTGAATCGTATGCCCGCTCGCCGCCACGTCTCGAGCCCTCCTGAGCTACGAGCTACGAAGTCGTAGCAGTTTGTAGCATCGTAGTACGCTCTACGACTACGAAAATAATTTTAATTCATGGAACTAATACAAATTTAATTAGTGAAACCGCTAATTAGTGTAAACTTGTGTAAACTGTCCTAAATACTTTGACATGATCAGTGAATTGTGTTAATGTGTAAAGTAAACAGTGAGATTTGGTTTTGAAGACGTTTCTGTGTTTAGCACGTATCTACGCAAATTGTTTTTTTAATCGGTGAGTGAGTATGTTTGACGCATAGCAAAGGTTACATTCTTGGTACCAATGAAACTTCAGTTTTATTTTGAAAAGAGCTTTGGTAAATAACTTCCAGCTCTGCTAGTATCACAAGGCTTTATTTTATTAATATTTTTATTTTATATTTAATTTTCATTAAAGAAATCGAATAGGAAATCTTTACTCTCTTAAATATAGTAGTACTTTTATAAATTTTTCCCCAAATCACACGTGTTGAGAATCTGTAAGCGATAAAAGGGAGATAAAGCAAATAAAAAAATAATGAAATTAGTAGTATGAATCGCTATTTCGGTGCTTTTGATATTAAAGATATGGAAATTAATATAACTGAGACAGCGAACGTTTATCAAACGACCTCAAATTAACTACTATTATTTTGGAGCAGATAAGATAACAGAATCTATTCAATGTTACATTGAGTGTATAATTAGACAACGATATATGTTCGTATACCTTAATGCAGTGATAATCTCCTATCTAAAGTTTATTTTCAGTACCTTAAACTTGATTTTCTCCTCTTGACTCTGGCAGCGATATCTACAAAGTGTGCGCCAGCTGCTTTTCCCGTGGAAGTCGTAAATGCCAATCAAAGGAACGGCTAATAAACTTGGGATTCTTCTTTTAGGTGATGGGCAAGCAACTGTGAATATTTACATGCAGCTCGACGTGGCATTCTTTTTAAGACTGTTGACTCTGTCGACCCCGTAATTGTATGATCAGCGGATTGTCAAAAAAACATCCATTTTATTTTTACATACAACCTGAAGCATTTATTTATCTGAGTTCTTGGTTTCTAACACAGCAATTTTTTAATTAATAAACCATGAACAATTTGATAAATAGATTGGCTTTTTGACATACATACATAAAATCACGCCTCTTTCCCGGAGGGGTAGGCAGAGACTACCTCTTTCCACTTGCCACGATCTCTGCATACTACATTGGCTTTTAAGCGATGAATATTACATATTCTACGAAATTAAGATATATGTACTACGGTCACTAGAAAATTTATTCGGAAAACTTTACAAATTAATTAAATTTGGACAGAAAGCAATACAACACATCATTCTGTACCTCTTAATTCTTTTGAAAGCCCCACTTGTTTACCTTACTCTTCGATTTCGGTTCAAATGAAGTCAATTATATATTAACCCTTTTCATTATAAAAACTGGCACTGTACTCTTATTAATAGTAACTTAATCAGTTTAATAACATTACAACTAACGTGCTCCACTAATTGTGCCGTGTGGTTTCTGGCACTTAAAAATAGGACCACATTTATTAAGTGCAAGTGGATGGCAAAGAAAAACATAGCATGTTGATTCTCTTATCGTGTAGATTGAAAAAGTATATCAAGGGATTATACATTTTGGATTCTTCTTTTAGGCTGTGAGATGGCAACTGGAGACAGATAAAGACGTGATTGTGTGTAGGTATGTATAACAAACTGATGGTGTCTAAAACCTATGGCCTCATGTTATAAATATGTTTGTTTAGAAAATAAAAATATTTTGCTCTGTGCTTGAAAATTTACATATTAATGTAACATTATTTTCATGGCACAGGAAAACAAGTAGAAGTAGTAGAAGATTATGAATTATTTCTTACATACATACAGTCATTCCTTGCAGGGTAGACAGAGCCAACAGTCTTGAAAGACTGAAAGGCCACGTTCAGCTGTATGGCTGTATAATGGAATTGAGATTCAAATAGGAACAAGTTGCTAGTCCATCGCCTACAAGAGCAATACATACATAAATAAAATCACGTCTTTTTTCCGGAGGGGTAGGCAGAGACTACATCTTCCTACTTACTCCGAGGATTGAACAGATTGACAATTATGTATAAGTCGATATAAATTTGTACTCCGCGAGATGATAAAAGCTCCATTGAGAGTCTAATACACTCCACACAATAATCCTTGGCACTCGACTGAATCGATGCAAACAGACGTGAAGGCTGCTTAATTCACCTCATCAGTTGGTGCTATTCACAAACTTTGATAAGCCATACAAGTGTGACTCATTTCGGCTCTCTATCGCAACCGAAGAGAAAGATATTTAGAAAGCAGATAAGACATACATAATTTATGTATCTACAGCTTTGTGTAATCATTAATAGCGAATTAATAGGACACCACGTTCCACATATCATGCATTTGTTTGATAGATAGATAGATAAAACTCTTTATTGCACCATAAGAGTAAAACATACAAAACAACACAAAGCAGATATAGATGGTACAAAGGCGGACTTATCGCTAAAGCAATCTCTTCCAGTCAACCTTTGGGTGGAAGGAAACCAAGTTTGATCGATTAAAAATATTAATCGTTTTAATTAATTAATTCTGTGTTCAAATAAATACAAAAAATACCTTCAGTTTTTACCAGCAATCCTTGTTGAATCGATAAGAAAAATATATGATAATATACACATATTTATGTGCTTATATTATGTATGTTTAGTTCTCCTTCACCATCTTTTGTTTATTTGATATTCTGGGGAGTAACACGATTTCGGGTAAACTACTAATGTGACCAATTGTTAGGTTTGTTTTCATATTTTTTCCTTCATATTTTTCCACTCTAACATACAAATACGGATCCATATAAAAATCGAATCCAAATACGGATTTTTTGTTTTATTTTCGTAACAAATATAATCCCAATCTAAGTACTATTATATAAATAAAATTTATCGTAGATTTTATTTGTTATTGTCCGTTCGACTATGGACAGTTTGACTATGGACACTGTTCCCAGCCTTTGTATAGACTTGACTTTTAAATTGTCTTTTGACGATGAGAGATTGAGAGACTTAAAAGAACCACCATGATATTGCGGCCGGATTTTTATGAATGCCAAGGTTAGCGCCGTTGCCATAGCATGTGATTTCTATCAACAGTAAAAATTGTTACTATCAATTTATGGTCTGCATTTTTGGAACTCGTTTCTGTGGGCTTAAGCCCGACATTGACCTTGACTTTGGAGGGATATTTTTGGCAACGTCCAACACTTCGAGCCGAGCAAATTTATTGTTGTAACTCGTATATCGTTATTACAAATACTTTCGAGCGTTATATGATTGACGGCGAATTTGCTTCGTTTTAGGTATATTCTTTAGAGCTGGAACTGGAATCAGTAATATGTTGGCCGCTGCCAAAATGTAACTCTTTTTAGCTTTAGGATTTACAATAGTTGATCTTTCTCTTTGTTCGCTAATTTCTATATATTATATTATTAATGTGCAAGTGTGTTTGTTTTTTTGCCTTTCACGTCAAAGGCATTGAATCAATGTCCATGAAATTTTTCATATTATACAGTGAATTACAAAGAAGGCCGAAAGTTGTAGCGCTATATATTTTGACATAGTTGTGATACAGTCGGTTTATGGAATGTTAACACAAGTAGAAAATGAATCAGAAATTTGAATAAGGCAAAGCCATTTCGTTTTCCGTTTTATAAGTCCGATGAGATTCGCAGTGTCTTATCATTTGATGGTCCCTCGTTGAGAGCTGATTCGGCAGGGTATTCGCAAGCGGTGGAAATTATGCTACATTTTTTTTAGTCTAAAAGTATAGAAAAATAGTAATTGCACATATTTCCACGTATTTTTAAACTTCAATACACCTTTCAAAACGTCTGAAAAAGTATTTTTGCTTTTTCATCATTATCCGAAAGCATTATAGACATGTGCGATAATATTTTTGGAATTGTTTCGGGCGTAAAACATTTCGTTTCAGTTTCAAAAAATTCAGCGTATGTGCGGTTCATGTCAAAACTGTCACGGATATAAATTTATAATATTTTCATATTTTGCAATTCATTTCAGTAATTTTTAGGTTTACTTACAGGCTTAACAACTAATGGTAATAGTCTACTAGTAGTGGCAAATCTATCTTTAGTTTATAACTACACAATTAACTTATTGAATTAATTATAACGTGAATTTTTGATATTGCACTTACATACAAATAACACGCTACATTCCCCAGGGGTTAGGCAGAGGCAACATGTATGTCCCTATGCCACGATTGCTGCATACTTCTTTCGCTTCATCCAAAATCTTGTACTTCATGCAAGCTGGTTTAAGGTACTCTTGACCTGACCATTTCATTTTCAAAATAAAACACCGTGGTTTAAAAAAAGCGTTATAATTTTTCTTCAGAATGAATGACTAAGAAAGATGCTTCGAATTCACATAAATAACCATGAAATAATGCTAAAAATCATTATCAAAAAGTCGATCAAAAGTTTTAAAACATACGTTTAGTAGGTGCAAGTTATGTCTTCTTAGATGGTTATCAAACTAAACTTAAGTTAGTGTGGTTTAATGTAAATTGTTTTGACGTGTCCAATACATTATATTCTTAGTGACAAGGGTTTACAAAGAGAATAGATGCCATTTATTAGGTGGCAGGTAGTGTTAACTAGATAAAAGCCACATACCTATGCTTGCTAGGCCGTTGTTGCAACCGATAACACCTATAAAAATTAATTCCCGTACACAGAGTTCTAACTTCACGTTAAAACTAATTGATACTGGCTTTGATGTTTAAAAATTTCTTAGAATAAATCCAATTTAGACTGGTTTATTTTAATATCCTTTAAATAGTATTTAACTTTTTATTGGTACAAATATCCAGTATGGACTCATAGAAAGTCTGTCTCGTGGAAAAAAGCAGAACAAGTCGAACAGCTAAAAGAATACCTACATTAAGGTAAATAAGGGATAAACTGAATCGCCGAAAAATATTAAAGAAAATACTTATAAACCGTAGAGTAAGCCTGCAGATTGCTCGCGTAAAGTGAAACGCAGTTTTGGAAAATCTTCTTTTAGTGACCCCTAAATTAGAAAGTTGTGTAAACTAATTTTCAAATCTTTTGTCCCTGCGGTTTGCATTGATATGTCTGTAAACTAGTCAGTCAGTGCCCCTCTTAATTTACACGCGTTAAACTCGACTAAGAATCATTCGTAGGAGCGAACTATCAATGACGACACGAGCATGTCAAAATACATTTTACAGTGGGCATTAATTAAATTGGTGCGTAATAAAATTATGATCTTTGAGTTCTTATTTATAGCATTATTTTATCTAAACGAGACGCAATTAGTGACGGAACGTCAAAGAAGAGTGTTTAATTTTGCGGTCCCTTTAATTTAAATGTAATTTCATCTCGTACATAATCAAGTAGGTATCTATATTAATATTTTCAAAATTTAATGAGTTTACACAAACGGACAAGTGGACACTTAGTTATGTTAAATTTTTCCGTTGTTTTCTGTTCTTCATTTCCCCACATAAAGTGAAACAATGTAATAATATATCTCGCTCTCGAAATTCATTAAAAATGTTTATCTTAATTTATAACTGCTATATAAAATTTTGGTCCTTTGTCACTAAAAATTAATTGCTCGAATGCAAAATTTATTGGCTATGAGTTAACTTGTTTTACATAACTCATATATATTAAAACATTCCACTTTGCGACGTATTTAAATGCCTTTTAAAAGTTGGGAAAAGTACCCACAGTTTGGGAATCAGTGACGCGGTCGACGATTTTAAGGTAAATTAAACAAAAAGGAGGGAAAGTAAATAGGTATTCATTTTTATCTTTACCAAGTCCTATATTTATTGGTAATACTTCCTACAGTTGACGATTACGTATGTAATTAATTTATTTGTTGACCTTCGTGACGTAGTGGTTATCTCGCTGTGAGTTATACCGGGGTGCCAGGGGTTCGTTTTCACAGATAATTTGCGGTGTTATAAATGTGATTCGTTTATTAATTTTCGTGTGTCCATAATTTAAATGTGTGCGTTCTCTTTTTATTTCTTTCATTTTCTCTTTTTATTTTAATGATATAGATATAACTTCCTCTTTATAGGATTTTCAGAAGGTGCGACTGTCCGTTCCGTTAATTATTAATTCTGTTTTACAGAATCGATCACAGTTAGATTAAAAGTCAAAACAAGAAAAATTTAATTAATCACCTTTATTGGTATTGTAGAAGGTAATTTTCTACCATCATGCCTTTTTATGATTTTTGACTCTTTCAAGTAAATTGCTCGAGGGTGTGCCAGTTGTTAATACGGGCCAGGATTTCACTATTTTATCCGCAAGAAGATTTATGTAGGTAAACCACGCAAGTGTAGAAAGTATATCTTATTTCATATTTTCAAATAAAATCTTTCAGTTCCTTGTTTTATAGTCATGGCCGGCTCATGCAAAGTTTCATCTTCAAGATGCTACCCACATATTTTTCAATTCTTTCAAAACTCTATTTGCAAGTAGGAGTAAATAAATAACATATAATGTCTCGATTGATTTTCACTTTTCCAGACTGTACACTTGTACAGTTCAAGTCTATCAAGCGATTTGTCCAAAGGATAATTTGTAATGCGATGGTTAACAACTTGTCACTATTCAATTCTTTTTATTATAAAAAGCCCTTTCGTTAAATAACCTGTGATTCTATCTTACCCATTGGGGATACAGACGTAACAATATGTACTAGTATTTACGTTTGAGGGCACTTATGTTATTTGATGTAAGTTAAAACCTATTCTATATTTTATAAATCTGTTTCATAAGATTGACCGACAGATAAAATGTGACATAATTCAGGTTGAACGAATTAACGCAATCATACGAGTAAAACAGATCTGTACGGACACATTATGCATCACCCATATGACTTCCTACAAAATTATGGTTAACAATGACAGGTTTATTATGATTTGATTTTTGATGAAGAAAATATATATTTTGGGTTTAAGGCCGCATTCTGCTTGGTAATTTGGCTCGTCTCAATGACTTAAATTCTAGGAAGCTGAAATTTGGCATAAATATGAGGTAAAATAAAATCTTCATTGAATGTTCCAGTCTCGGGTTCGATCCTCAGTTAGGTCATGATGGAAAAATAATTTTTTTGATAAGCCTGTCTTGGATGTTTAGCTAGGTATATGTATATTAAATATAGGATCGTCGAGTAAGTATCCCATTACACAAGTATCAAACATACTTTGCGGCTAGCTCAATCTGTGTAATAAGAGCAATGATATTTATTTTTATTAAATATTTTGGAGTACTTCTTTATGTTTTATTTCTTGCGTACCCGTCGCGTGAAAATCGGTTTACGAAGTATTTAACTTACAAGTACCGAATTATGTTAAAGTCAAGAGTCCCCTCCTTTTCCAGGTAAATGTTGGAGATGTGAAAAATTCATGATAATAGCAAACATAATGAACGTTCACGGGTAATTGGGCAACTTATAAAATATTCTTGGTGAAGTAAAAAATAAGTAGAAGTGAGTAAAAATTACATTTAATATATCATTGTAAGCTATGTAAAACAGGTAGATAACTGTGATGGGCTTTGTAGTTATCATTTATTTTTGAAATTAATAATTATACTTCAATGTATGTAGGTATTATGTCCTACTGTGGGTATAAGAAACTTTGAAATATATATTTTGAATTGTACATACCAACATAAAATCACACCTGTTTTCCTAGGGTTAAGGCAGAAATTACACCCTGTTAGATTTACATATTGAAAACCTGCAAAATACTGCAAATGCTTATGTATTTGTACTAAAAATTAACGATTTCTAACATTGTATTCCATTCCCGTTGACTTCTATTAACAAATACAATGTCTTGGATGCTGTCGCCTGAAATAGGTTTATGGTTTATGTAACAACGTACTACCAACGCTACTACACTCATTGGTAATTTGTCCACTTACAGTTTTCTTGGACCTACATATTATCTGAAGACCAGAAAAACTACTTACATTTCGTTCCATGACAAAAGAAGTGAATGTATGTCGCGTGGTTCCTGGTACTTGTTGTTGGTGGTTTTAAAAAAAGGACCACTCCACTTTTTCTGCATAGCCAAATTTTGTTTTTAAGTAATTATATTTTATGTACTTACAGAAATCTTTTTTTACTGTTTAATACATGTTTTTTATATGTAGATATATTTCTATTGCAGCGTATAACTTTAGAACTACCTCATCGCTAAACATTTGCTACATGTAAATATTGCGTCGTTTGTAAACTCCCTAATTATACAGTTATACATCTATAACTTTACTAAAATAATTAGTACTATTTAAAATAATAAACATAAATGTTTACAGTGATCTAATCAAATTTCTAGTCAATATAATAATATAAGCAAACAGTAGAAAATAAATAAAGCCGCTTGTTGAGAACTATTTTTATAATAACCTTTTTTGTATAATGTTTGCTTTTATTTTTTATGTCTGTCACTAATTTTCATCTCAATTTGTTTTTAATAACTAACTTTAGATCCATATATTCAAAGTTTTTTTTAAAATATTTCGGTAATCTGTGATCATTCACGTATAACAATAAAACCAATTTTACCCCCACGATAGTGGACATAAGAATCCATAATATGTTTCGTGAAATGCACAGATATATCCCCAACATGATTCATCATTAAAGGAAAGAAACATTAGTTTATTTTCTTCGGTAAATAATTGGTAAAGCCCTTTGTTATCCTTGGACCTACATATCTGTGGTATCTAGAAAATAACCAACCAGTAATTTTTTTATCTATCTAATCATTTATTTTTCCTTTAAGAAATGTAAACTTAAAATATTGGTACAGAGGTCCGCCACCTCTATAAAAGAATTGTTTTTCTTTTTTTTATTTCAAAAAACATTTCTTTTTAAAAATAATTTACTTATAATCCAATGACGCCAACATCCAATTACCAAGTGCTTGAAATGCTCTTTGAAGAATGTTTCTCGATTCTCAGTATTCGTCTGTAATATCAATTGCTGTAAAGGTCGGTAAGCGTTGAGTGGCCGGTGGGCGACAAAAGACGTAATAGCCATTACCCTGATTACCGGCTCTGATATTTCTTAAATTGTTTGCGCCGCTCGGTAAATTGACCATTACTACAATGAAATTATACCGGTTAACGTTTCACTCTTCTCTGTGTTACCTATTGGTTAACACCCAAAGGTACATAATTATACATAGCTACATATATTCCTGGCAGCGTACCCAGAGCCGAAAGTCATGAAAATAGTGAAAGGCCACTTTCAGCTGTCATTTTTACCATTGGGCAGAATAAGGTCAAACGCACTCAAATTATTATTAAAACTATCCAATCAAGAAACGTAAACTCTATTGGAAATTAGCTTATGTAGGGTAGGAAGGAATTCCGGAAACTCAATGGATTTGTTCAACCTGTTTCTTTAACCTGTATAAGCTGTTGTGATGGCGATAATTTTATGTCCTGACAAAACCTGATACTCAAATAATACTTACCTACCTAATTATAATTCCGACCGCGAAATATGTAAATGGTTTAGTAAAAGGCTAAACAGACTGCATTCTTTTCTCATTCCAATCGCAAAGTTCTGATAGAGAAGAACAATGAAAATGGTTTATTTGTATGATTTACATCTTTAGGTTCGGTATTTCAGTCAACGAAACACATAAATTCTATCGCAAAATTAAATACGAAATATTATAATTTAATATGTGAAATAATACTCGAATCTCAATTTATCACTACAACATAAAACAGAATAAGCACGTTTTACGTCCATCCCAGTTTCGTCCAGCCCCTGTTATGTGCGGTGAGATAATGAAAAAATATAGTGAGGCAGGTGCTAAGTGCCGCCGGGGCTATATATCAGTCCAGAAACGTCGGAAAATGCCCACGGCGATGTATTAAATTAACTTTGTCGACTTAAACAATGCCGTAATGAGAATTTCATCGCAGTACAGCCAACAACATATCACGCCGGCGTTACTGTTTGTTTTACTAGTTATTTATGACAATTATTTTTGTGTTATTTGTTATTTTAAATGCTAAAGAAAGATTTGGTAAGGTAAGTAGGTGGAAAACTTTCGACAGCATTCAGCTTCAGAAAGCTGCAGAAGCTTCTTTGTACTACGATAGATAAGTTTGGGAAAAGCCTTCAAAAGCGTTTCGTATATTCTTCCTGCTTTAACTAAACAAATTAGAGAGAATCTCCTTTTTGCTTGTATTTCCTCAATGATCTTGTAGCTGAATTCTTGGTTTTATACGGGTTATTAAGCCCCATAAATTTTGAAGGCATGATTTGAAGACAGCATACTGTATTTCTGCATAATCATCGTTTCGCATAAATGCTCATAAAGGCGAACTTCAGTTTGACATTAAAATTTATGGGTTCCAATATAAATCTCTTTCAACGACGCCATTATTGATGTTTTTAAAACCCAAAGACCTTTCTGACCTGTTTTTTGACCCAGTAGATAAAAATATAACAATTTTGGACAAATAAACGTGCTGTCGTTTGTATAATAATATGATTAGACGAGATTGTTCCACGTGGAAAATCATATGTCTTCCACACACCGTGTTAATACATTCCAACCATTGATGTAACACGTTACTGTATTAAATTCCTATGAAGGCATTTCTAAGTTTCTATTTAAAGGAATTAAATTTAACGATTACTTAACACAAATTCTTCTATGAATGCTTCAAATATACTGAATTTTCCCGAAAAAAAACAACTCGTTACAAAAAGTAAAAAAATTAATATATTTTAAAACAATAAAAGTTAATTAACTATAACAAGGCAACGTTTAGAAAATAACTAATCCGATACCCTGGAAACTTGAAGGGGGATAATACAGTGTGCTTGACGTTCCTAGATTGTGCGGACGCACTAGGGGTCCGCGAACAATCCCCCCATGCAAATGAGATTATTTATAGTTTAGATGACTCCACACCGCATTGCTTATCTTCACTTGGTTTAAATATAAGCTGCCTTGACTTTAAACTGTGCCACGCCATATAGCCAGGTCATAACCGCCGTATAAACAGTTTACATTTCTAACAATATGTATTGAGTGGGTGCTATCATTATATTTATTATTCATTAATTTCTTAGCATTCGTCATAACTACTTTATTCGTACTCTAAACATTTTTTTCTTTTTACGTACATACTTTTATAATGTGTCCATATAATATTTATTTTTAGAGTTTTAACAAAGTGATAAAGATTTTGTTTATACTTAACAACAAAGCTCGTAATAAAAATTTACTCACAATAAATATGAATTTTAAATTTACGAATAATATGCGTAGCGTATAAGTAGCATGCATTATCAATATGATGTAAAAGTCTTTGAATAAATTCCATCATTAAAACATCCAGCTACACGTGAAATTCGAGTCTTGGCTATTGCTTTGTCTTCCCCGTTAGTAGAGGATAAAAACGTATGTGTATTACTAACGAGGGCACAATAATATTGATATATTTTCAATCTATTATGTGGATAATTAATTGATACTGCATTTTAGGATTACCACGACACACCCTGCGTTCATGATACCATTTCTGTACCTCATTACTGACGTTGGTACTTAATGTTGTTGGGAAAAAATAAATCATAGATATATAGATAGTTTTCAACATAGACTTCCCTTCCTCCCTATGAGCCTGTTTAAACTTAACACAGTCATTCCGTTATAATTTCCGAGAACTAAAACTACGCAGGTGTTTCAACACAACTACCCAAGCTGTAACCCTTATTTAAATGTATAATTTCACCTTTATTTTTCTTCTCTTACATACATTTACTATTTTTAACTGAGCGTGGCGTAGGCTTATTTGACTAAGCAGGTATAAAAAGTAAGTAAGTACTTACTTACAAGAATATTTTTTTTGTATTAAATTATAAATAACGATACGCTTTTCTACGTTGAGTAGACACTATAATTACGTGCTTTCATATCTAAATGTCAACTAAAAATATATATGTCTCAGAGAATGATTTATGTACGTACGTAATTACATATAACACTAACTTTTGCCCAGGTTTTGCTCCTTTCGGAATCAAATATCCTTTCTGGGCTTTCACAGAGTCATAGAGTGGTGTCATAAAATAGAAATTACATAAATTATTATTATTTTTTTTTGTAATTTATTAATTAAGAAAACAGTAATATGCATGCCCATGGTCTAAAAAGCTGCAGGCCGGACAATGTCCCCGAAGCAAGAGGTTGAACTGAACACGCCACGATGAAAGCGAGAAACAGAGATACAACAGTAATTTCAAGATTAACTAAGCAAAAGGACTGTAATGGATTGGCATCTTAAAACCAACGCTAATGACTTCATTCCAAGCGACCCGATTCAAGACAGGTCTAAACCCTGGACTCAACTTTTAATAATACTTCATAAATACTTTGTAGACTCTTTTGTTCAACAAAAGTTTCAAGTTATTTATCTTCAAAATTTCCATTTATGAAAACGGTCACCTTGTATGAGTATAACTTTGGAACTGTTATAAGGGTTTACAGGAAAATCTAATATTCAGTAAATTACTTTATCTTTTTTTTAGATATTTATATAGAATGTTTTGTGGATACCAATTTATTTGTCTCTTATGAAATATATTTTTACCGGAATCTTTAAGTAAAAGTTTGGGTAACTAAGATGATTCACGCACGTCTTTACAAAAAGATGATGCGATTACGCGAATAATTACTTCGTTGAGTACCCAACCTTATAACGGATAGACTTAAAACATTCATGTTTAATTAAGAATAAGTTACAAACCGACGTTCTTAAATTAACTTTAAAGTCTTCAAACAAGTTTCAGTTGACTGACTAAAAATTATACTTCTGAATCTCAAAGCTCTCGAACCAATTACGTAATTAACTCGTTTTGATGTCGAAACTTGGAATGAATTATTTATTGTATTATTTATATATAACTATGTATATAATTACTATTTATTATATTATTACAATGTATTGTCGCGTATTTATAACTACAATGATAAATTTGTTATTTATAATCCACCACTAATAATATAAATAAGCCTACGTATAAATACCTAAATGGCTGTGATGCGCGAATTCTTAAACTTTGTCAAATTTTATCACAATAGCCTATTTTTATTTATATACTGTCATTAGCTTCTATTTGTTCTTATTTTACAAAATATGTAGATAAATAAAACTTTGATATTTTATAATTATTATAAGGGAAAATATTTAAACCAAACGTGAGAGGTCACTAGTCAACATCTATACAATACTAACTGTAGCAATGATAGCGTAGGGTAAACAAACCCTCTTAGTCTAAAGGCTGAGAGTACCTAGATACTCTCAGGCTTTACACTAAAAGGGCTTGTTTGATAAAATATAGGTATCTATCTCAAGACTATAGTAATATGTAATATGAAATTTAGTTATGTTTATTTAAATTTCAAAATCCTTGATTTATTGTATGTAGTTAGTTATGTAAAAACATCTTCAGGGAAAACTAAAAACAGGCTGAACGTGTCTTTCAGTGTTTTCAAGACTGTTGGCTCTGTCCCGCAAGGGATAAAGACGTGATGATATGTATGTATGTATCTTCAGGGACTTCTCACGTGATTTTTACCAACTGTATTGTATATGTTACCTTTACACTACCTATGTATTCAGAGGTAAACAAAAAGTAAGTAATATAAAACTGCGAACGTGAATGAGTCCGCTGACATCAGAAAGTATTTATCAGATTATACTGACAATGTATAAAAAAGCTAATATTTTGTACTCTATTATATAAAAGTCATACAAATATGGTACATTTCTTTACTAACATATCTGCACCCTGAAAGACGGTAGACGAAGTTATACAACATCCGAAGAAAAGAAAATACCTATAGAGTTATCCATTTAAAATCACTATTTTGACACGGAGTAAAACGCCCTACCAACTGCACTATCTCGTCGGAACTAGTAATAAATCAATGTATTTTTTCAGAAATATTATTCAATATCCCTTTCGAATAGTCTCAACCCAATATTTTATTTCCTTGGAAATTGCAAAGTGAACTCTACGTTATATGCATTATTGTGTCATATTCCATAAAAATACAAAGTGCATCTTTGAGTTTAACAACCCGAGGCTTTTTGTAAACAATGACTGGCGCATGAGATTAAGATATTAAAGTGGAAAACAGTGTTATGTTTTGTTAAAAAACACAGAATCGCTAAGTTTATAGAAATTCCAATTATAATCCGATTTCTATGTTTCCCATAACATATATCTATAACTAACTTTAGAGCCATCTCTGAATCATCCTCTGCTTCCCTTATTACCTAGTAAAAATGTACTTTTGGAATACTTCTATCGGTACATTTGGTATCTTAATACCAAAAATGGCGAATTGAGTTGCAAAAAAACACAATGAGAATTAACAAAAAATCAGGCGATTGTAAAAGCTTCTAAAATAAATACACAAGTCATTTCTAATTCAATTGGATTTGAAAAGCTTTCAGTCAGTACATAGTTGGGCAAACATTTTGCAATCTTGTCATATTTATTGTTACCTTTCTTAATTTAAAAAATACGCTATACAATACGTTCTTGCGGCGGCGGCAGTTGTAAAACGACGTGGTTTGCGGTTTGGTGGTTACCGTCCTAAAAGGCTAAAAGCATTGCTATGTCAAGGAAATGTGTTTGGAACTTCGTCAACTTTATTAACAACATTAAATGAACGTTTTCCTCGTGTAAAATTTGAGTGTATTAGCGACACGAGGGCTGGCAGAGCATTGAAAGGCATTGAGAATAGAGAATGCCACAATAGGTTCGTTTGGTTGATGGCACAGACCGATTTCATTGTATGCCCACTGAATAGACTTACGAAACTATTTTACAATGGCGACAGTTCGTCACGAAATGACTATATCATACTAATTTCCAATTTTCACGTTCAATTTCCAGCTATAAATTTGTAATACGAGAATCTTTTGGATTCCTACTCATTTATCACTATACGAATGAATCAATTTCAGATTTCTTGCCTTTTTGTATAAAAATAAAGCACAAATTCGAACGTTCTGCAAGGGAAGGGTAAAATAGTCGAAGATCTCTATTCTATTGTAAAAGTCTCAAATGTAAAATTAAACTGTCTTCAAAGGTTTTAAACGGGCTTTTTGTAATACAATAATTTAAATTTACTGATGAAATTAAACCAACGAAAAGACCGGGGAAATAGAATCTATTAACTTTTCCAAAAGAGAAAAAAACTTTCGAAGGAAATTGGATGTTCAACGGTAATTTAATGAATATTTGTAGAGGATCTTTTGCTCTCTCCAATGTTATCAAAAATATTTGAAAGTTAAGTTATATCATGTCGAGATTTTAGAATAAGGTGAAGGTAGAGTATATAAAATCCTTTTTAACTGCGTGTTAAGAGGATAAAGTGGGAAGTTACCTGGCGTCGTCGTATTAGTTGTTTATTGCGGGCGTAGGAAGGTAAGCCGCTGTAAACCGTAATCTTCGTCCATGGGGTATTTCAAAATAGGATTACAGTAAAAATATAAATAATTTATTGAAAAACTGATGACGTTAAATTAGTATTCGAGTCAAATTATAACTGAAATAAAAATTTATATTAAAACATAAACAATTACCATAAAAGTTTTTAAGGGCATAGAAATCAGAATAATATTCTGGGGTTTGAACGCACATTTACAACTCTGTTATCTCGATTCCATTATAAAGCTCTGTCTACTCCGTAAAGAGAAAAGTTGTGATACATACATTTTTTTATGTACTCTTCTTAACTTTTAATTAAAAAGTGGAAACTAATGTTAAAATGTTTTACCAAGAGCGCAGACTTTAAAAATAAAAAGGTTTATTTACATAGGCCTATTTTTTACCCCATCTTTGTTCCTCAGTTACTAATATTTCATCATTAATTAACACCATACTAAAAATACCAATAAATTGTTGTACTTATAAAATTTACTTAACATAGAGAAAAACTCGGACTCAATGAGTTTGCAGGTAAATAGTGTTACGAAAAATAAAAATCTTTTGTTAACAAAAATCTAATTTCACCTCGTTTTTTTTATAAAACGGTAAATGAATAAATCCTTTATTATAATTTGTTTATAAGGATAATACCAAACCAAGTATACACGATACCACTCTCGTTAGAGTTTGTTGTCTTCTGTCTTCAAGTCTCCCACTGCCAGAGGTGAATCGCAACCCATTAGCATTTATATTAGCCGTTAAGAAAACAGCTTTGCGCAATTTGAGCTAAATTAGATTACAGCTCGATTCTCCGCCGTAATAACCTTAACAGACCTGCTTACACCCATAACCATAATAATTAATAAACTTAGCGGCTTAATCACTTTTGTGTCTCTTTTAGAGTGGTTTCGGGTATTTTACGGGCTTTGAGTGTGTAAAGACATTTTTAAGCAGTTATTCAATTTAAATTGAGAAAGTTTTTGCTTTTTAAGTTTGTTTTTTTTAAGGTATACTTAGGTTGTACATTGCGAGATTGAATAAATCTAATAGGTATTGCGTAAAAAATTTTTATTAGAATAAAGTATTATTAAAACTGTTTCTTTGATTGCTGAATATTAATTTTAAAAGAATCGCTTTTCTCTTTTTTAATTTTTATAAGTATAATTATTTAAAAGTAAAATTTTATATTTTCTTTAAGATAATTCTTAAAAACTCAACGCATGCACCACATATGCCACATACGCCATTTTTGCATTTTCCTTGTTATATGGCCTGCCGCCGTGCTTCGGGGCCTGGGGTCCGCTTGCCAACATCTTTCCACTTCTCGGATCTGCAAAGTCCTTAGTTCGTTAGTAACCGAATACGTCATTAAACATTTCTTTTCACTATCTCCCTAATGATATTGAGTAAGCTACGTTAATAAAAAAAACGGATCGCCTAGCGATCTCTATGCATTTCATAGTTCACGAGATAATTTCTCATTACAATTTAATTGCTTCGCAAAGTTATTCAGAAGTTATGTTTCCCTCATTATAAATTTTCTATGGGCATGACACAACTTTACGGTACGAGTAATAATATAATATAATGCGCATATTTTCTAATGGATTCTTACATTTTCTTCACTACTCCAGTCCAGTAGGAGTCGTGTGCATTATTTATATAGGTATGTACTGTTTATAATTTTATAGTTTACGTAGTAAATAAGTTCATAATGCGAAACTGTATTTTTAACCAGGTTATAATTGAGCAATAAACCAGTCAAAGTTACAGTACAGAGTACATTAAACATTCACTGATGCAAAAACATGTCGAAATTTTTTTTTCTGCCGATATTCAGGCACATACACATATTTATAAAATCACACCCCTTTCCCGAAGGAGTAGGCGGACTGCATCTTTCAAGGCACGACACCATATTATAAAAAAAAATATTAAAATTTCACACATGTTAAAAATACTTTCTTACGTCTATTTTAAGCAGATTTTGTATAATTAAAACGTACACTGTAAGTCATTCACACGAGGTAACCTATTTTAGGACATTTGGGTCGAAACATGTAGCCATTCGGGATGATTCAAAAAGCCTCGCGCTTGTGTTCACGGACAAAAGTCGTTCGTCATTTAAGTTTTATGACAATGCACTAAGGTTTAAAATTAAATAATGTCTGTGCGGCGCCTGTTACAGAAATGACGCCACGTGGAAATCAATTACAATTTATTCACCTACCATGCATACCGATCCCAAAATGGGAAGTATAATGGTAATGCATTACAGTAATGCGTTACCATTATACTTCCCATGCACGTGCATGAATTAAAGTGGGTCCATCAGTATGCGATTTTACTGTAGCTTTAAAATTAACCATATATGTTCTCATTCTATTATCTTTCAAATGATCTTGGGAAATTTATATCTGTCCAGTACTTTGAATATATTTTAAAAGAGCAATAAATATTTACTATTAATAAATTATTATAAATACGAGATATTTATATGTGTTCTCATTAGTTTGTGACAGTACTTTAGCGTGAATGCAACTCCCATGAGAGCCGCTACAATACATACAGATTAAATTGGTGTCCGGAGAAATTAGACAATTCTGACGACCTAGTTAAAATGCCATCGGTTAAAATTTTAACGTGGCATAAAGGGAAATGCTTTGAAAATCATCATTTTAAGTTACCCTTCACACATTTCATCATCTATTTAAATCACCCCTTATACATTTTATTCTGGCGTGTGTTTTAATAGCACCTCCTCCTTGAGGAGTATTTCTGCAATTAAAAGACTGACTTACCCAATTCAGGATTATGGGACACTGGATACGATAAGTCAAGTTTTTACACGAAGCGACTCCTGTCTGACCTCCGAAACCTTGACTACAATGGATCATGATTTTTCGAGCAATAACTAATATACCTACTACATCAAAAAATCCGTATGAAACTTGCAAGTCAATTTCGCCAATGTTTCACCTGTTTTTAGACGAGTGAACACGTATTCACTCCGCGTCACCCTTTCTTTTAACGTTTATTTTTAGAATATATGAAAGTTGTTATAAGTGGGTAAAAATAAACGAAATATTTCGTAAGCCGCGTGTTCGCCTCGACCCCTATTCCCACACGGCGTACCTCACGCAATCGACCTGAAATCGATAAACCATTGACCCTTATTACATGTCGGGACATAAAAGTAAAGTCCGTAGAATGGGACACATCAATAAGTCTGCTTTACAAATGCATAATGAATGAATGAAATTTCCATTATCGAATACTAGCTGGTTCCTGCGACTTCGAAAGATTTTTAGTGAGGAGTCAAATTATTGGTGAGATTGAATTAAATAAAAATTGTATTTCTTTACAGTTACAAAATATTTTTTTAACATATTCAATGCTAAGACATATTTTTTAAATTATTTTATGGATGAGAACAAACATTACAAACAGTTTAACATTAGGTGATGCGCAAAAGGTGGCCTTATCGCATTATGCAATCTCTTCCAGGCAATTGTGTGACAATTGTGTTGGAAATACATTATGTAATTGCGTTGCAAATACTGTGTTATTAGAGTCTGCAAAGTATGCAAAAATAAAATTAATTACTTACTAATCTCTCAATCCCAAAAGCAGGTCGGTAGAGGAGGTTTTTTTAAACATAACAATACCGTGGTACGTAGTGTCTATCATCTACCATCGAGGTAATTTTAGGTTTGCCAATCAGCAAGCTAATTAAATTAATTCAAAGATGTTTGGGATAACAGCCTCCTAAACAAACGAGTAACTACCATTATTAAATTCTGGACAACGGACGATTTGTTACTTGACGGGTCTATTAATAGAATTACAGTTTGTATTATTTACTATAGAAAACCGTCAATTACCTACAAGTTAGGACTCTGGTTGTTTATATATTTGGATGAAAAACGAAATCCTCTATCATCGACGGGATATGAAACATTTTCCTCTAGTTCACAGTTCAGACGAGTCAATTTCCCTCATATTTGATTACTGTATTTAAAATTTTTTTGAAACGTTTTGTAATCCTAATAGGATGACAATTTTTTTTAATGTGTCTTACATATTAAAAAGAAAGTGCACGCGACTTCGCCCGCAGCTCCGCTCGCGTAAAACGAAAAATCCTGTCTTCTCCTGTCCCGCAGGAATTTCTTAGCAGACGTCCCCTTGCTACAATCTTGGCTCATTAGTTTTTGAGATTTCGTCATCAGTGAGTGAGTGAGTGTTTTTGCTTGATTAGCATTATGTCAAAGAGTGGACTCTCATTAGTTCACGACACTTATAATGATGATCTATTGTAATAATATGTAGTTACAGTACAATGTATAGAATAAAATGTGCAGTAAACTTTCAGATATCAATTAAAGAGAAAAAATAAATTTGGTACTCGTAGTGACTACGTAAATTGTTCTTTCTCTCGCAATATTGAAAGGTTTCGTCTCAAAACTCTGACAAAGTATTTCCTCGTGGTTACAAAAGCTTAAAGAAACTTAGAAAGCAATTTCCAGAGCATTATCAATAGGTAAAGTACTTACTTTGTTATTACTTTTTTCGTAAATAAAAGAAATTACATGAATGTAAAAAAATAAAACAAACTCATGCTAAAACACCCATTTCTAACGATAGAGATAGAGAGACCTATGTACATATACACTTGCCCTAAGCGGATGCCAAAATATGTAGGTATTTTAAATAGAAATTAATTTTTATAGCAGAACTTTTCGATAAAATCGACTGAAACCCTTATAACAGTTCCAAGACTTGTTTAATGTGTACTACATAATGTAGTGTCTAACTTGTGAAAATCTAATAATTTTCGAGAATTTTATCTGCTTTCTAAAAGTATTTGTAGACTGAGTTAATAGATAAGCGTTAGTACTTGTTATTCACTTGTAAGTAAGAAAATTTATTGCATTGTTTTATTCAGTCAAAGTCACATTGTGTCTGAAAGCTAAAATGTAAAGGAATATTTAGTAACATTGCATCCAGTGATTTGTTTGGGTGAGTAATAAATAAGTTAAGTATTTGATAATGTATATTGGATAAATACATCCCAAATTCCTTCCCGAATTATAAATATGATAATTTGTAATCAAAGTAGTAGAATAAAATTAAGTCAACTTTTTATACAAAAAAGTATATGAACTAAGAAGTATATGACTGACATCCCTTTTAAATAATGATAAATAAACTGTGCCGTGTGGATGTAGACAGGCTAATAAACTTGAGACTCTTCTTTTAGGCGATGGGCTATAGGTAAAAACGTATGTTTTAATTAACTCGTTCTGTGCAAGAAACCATTTAAATGTGCGTACATTATAAACAGCCTCCTATTTGGTTTTCAATGGCATGTGAACAGTTGCGGAAATATCTCATGAAGTTACATAAAACAATTTCAAGTTAAATCCTCGCAGAATGTTAATTAAATTCCTTCTACGTCGCAAGGTCTACAGTAGTTTGTCACTGAACTCGCATAAAACATCGTTTTGTTATGTCCTTTACGTGTTGTAACCAGTGCAATCTTGTTGAGAGCTTTCTGCTTCGCGACACTTGCCTCACACCTAGACAGGTGGATAGGTCGACTTCGCAGAAACAATAAAACAGCCGGTCTGCACCAGTCATTGTCTTGAAGTGTAATTTATCACGTTCAGAAGTACCACTAATTTCTGTTCTCGCCAGAACAATGGAATATTTCATGCAAGTTTTCATGTCTGAAATCTATACATATAATAAAACAGTAAAAATATTTTGTCTGTACATTTAATATTTTGACTGAAACGGATAGAGAATTTTTTTTATATTTTTTGTCTGTCTGTCTGTATCTGACTGTATGATCAAGATTCAACTTGAAATTTACGCGGACGAAGTCGCGGGCAACAGCTAGTATTAAAATATAATCGATGTGTATCCTAAAGATTTTAAGACTTAACTTTTTCTCCTTTCTGCATTCTTAGCTGTAATTTCTTAACTGTAAATATGTGAAATAATATTTTATTATTACACATACATAAAATTTTGGTAGATAGTTATTTATATAAAACTTTGTATAATTTTCTATCTCCCTCTTATCTTTTGATATTTCTTACCCAGTTGCGCCCTAGGACATTAATAGAGCAAGATCCCAGAGCCGTAAGACACAACTTATTTTCTAAAGAATGGATCTTTCGATTCTCAGTAGTCTTTCATGTACTTTTAATACCTGCATGTTTGTGAGACTTGCCCGGTGACACCTGCGCAGGTACCAGGCGAGAAAGGTAACTAAAAATCACAGTTACTTAACTTAAATTTTTATGACTGATTTTTATATATATTTTATAGACTATTACTCTGAAGTCATATCAGAGAAGTCAGACGCTTTCCATGCGCCAAAACTTTTGTCAGACGCTTTAAAGCTCTATCAAAAAAAAATTAACTTAATTTCATTTTTAAATGTCTGACTTTTATATATGTTATTCAGATAACTATTACAAAGTTGTATTAAATCAGTCAGACAGTTTGTAATGACCAAAAACCCCTTAAACACAAGAATTACTCGGCCTCGAGTATGAGCGCGATAGCACAATGCGCATTCGCGTCCGAGTAAAATCTATATATATAAAACTCTTCCGTTACTGAGTGACTGACTGACAGACAACGCACAGTCGAAACTACTGGTCGTAGACAGCTGAAATTTGGAATGTAGGTTCCTTGGGATATATAGGGGAGCACTAAGAAAGGATTTTTGGAAATTCAACCCCCAAGGGGGGGAAAAGGGGTAAAAACGTTTCTATGAAAAATCTTATTCCTTGGGTTTATAAACTTGAAACTTGGCATGAACACGTACATAGGCAAGTAAATATGTTTGACATTATAAGTTTTTTCAAACTACCCTCCAATCGTGATTTAGGGGGTGCGATTGGGTGACTGATTTATTAACGCACAGCCGAAACCGCTCGGTATAGGAGTCTGAGATTTTGAACAGAGGTTCCTTTAGTAACATAAGTGAGCACTAAGAAGGGATTTTTGAAATGTCAACCCCCAAGGGGGGGAAACGGGATAAACTGAGCCGGGGCTGCGGGAAAGTTCTAACGAGATACCGTGGCCCCGGAACGCAAAGGGCAACTGAAGGAACGAGGTGGGTTTTAGTCAGTAAAAGTCTGACACTCCCTTCCGTTCCACCCAGAGCGGGAGAGGTCATTTGATGATTTCCCATCCTTAAAAAAAAAGACTTTGTATGACAACTTTCTACTAATATTATAAAGAGGAACAATCTATTTTTTTATATGTTTGTTTGTTTACACATGTAATCGATAAACTCCGAAACTACTGAATCGATTTCAAACATTCACCATTAGAAAGCTACATCATCCCTGAGTAACACAGGCTATATTTAATTCCAGTTGTAACCAGATTTCAGCCTGTGGAAGAAAAAGCCCTGTCGAGATCATTAAAAAACGCTATATATAACCGAATTACACGTGGGCGAAGCCGCGGGCGGAAAGCTAGTATCTAATATTTGAAAAGTACTTACTGTTTTCAATTTCATATTTTTGCATATCTATTCAAATACGATGAAATTTATAATTAAAATAATAATTAATCATTTTTAAAATAATATAATATATTGGATATAAATAGGCTGAACGTGGCCATTTAGTCTTTTCAAGACTGTTGGCTCTGTCTACCCCGCAAGGGATATAGACGTGACCATATGTATGTAGTCTACTTTAATTTCGACATCACCGCAACGGCTTCGATGGTCCAGTGGTTAGCGCGTGAGACTGTCAAGTTGGCGGTCCGAGTTCGAGTCCCAACAATAACAAGATATATATTAATTTTTATTAAAAATGTTTTTTTTTGTGTTGTTTGAGTATTTATTAAAAAAAACTGAAAATCAAAATACTACATATAATCATACGGTAAAAATATTTTGTCTGTACATTTAATATTTTGACTGAAACAAATAGAGATTTTTTTTTTACATTTTTTGTCTGTCTGTCTGCATCAGACTGTATGATTAAGATTCAACTCGAACTTTACGCGGACGACGTCGCGGGCAACAGCTAGTATGCAATATATTATATTATTTTAAAAATGATTAATTATTATTTTAATTATAAATTTCATCGTATTTGAATAGATATGCAAAAATATGAAATTGAAAACAGTAAGTACTTTTCAAATATTAGATATTTTACTCTGACGCGCATGCGCATTGTGCTATCGCGCTCATACTCGAGGCTGAGTAATTCTTGTGTTTAAGGGGTGTTTGGTCATTACAAACTGTCTGACTGATTTAATACAACTTTGTAATAGTTATCTGAATAACATATATAAAAGTCAGACATTTAAAAATAAATTAAGTTAATTTTTTTTTGATAGAGCTTTAAAGCGTCTGACAAAAGTTTTGGCGCATGGAAAGCGTCTGACTTCTCTGATATGACTTCAGAGTAATAGTCTATAAAATATATATAAAAATCAGTCATAAAAATTTAAGTTAAGTAACTGTGATTTTTAGTTACCTTTCTCGCCTGGTACCTGCGCAGGTGTCACCGGGCAAGTCTCACAAACATGCAGGTATTACAAGTACATGAAAGACTACTGAGAATCGAAAGGTCCATTCTTTAGAAAATAAGTTGTGTCTTACGGCTCTGGGATCTTGGACTATAAGAGATTTGTAATAAAATTATTTCCTTACTTTATAAAAACACATCAACATCAAAGTGTACTTGGAAACTAAATATTTCCATGGAGATGACTGCTTAGTTTCCAGGTCAGGGGTCTCCTCTCTGTTCTCTTCATTTTGCTAGGTGAAGTTATTTTTTTTGTTGTTCATTACGAAAAATTACAAGATATTCAAGGCTCTGACACATTCCAGACATTTGGTTTGGTATAATTATATTTTTTTGAGTTAAGTTAGATGCGAAATATTGTACGTTTGAGAAAAAGCAAAAAATGTTCATTCTAAAATATTGTTTCTTTACATAAACGCATAAAAGTATACACATTAATTATGACTATCCAATTAAATATTATAAACACATGTTTATGTTCGAATACATATTTAAACCTGAAACGTTTTGTATATTAATACAAAACGTTTCAGGTTTAAATATTTTTTTTTTTATTTTTTATTATAAGACCTATGTTTTAGTTAATGTTTATTCTTACTTCATTTTTCATGCGTAGATACTTCAGTCAATCCTAATTTAAAGACCAATGTATCAGTATTTTTAGTATGTCTACGTTCTTACTTCTAGTAGTCTCCTCAGGCATATTTATGTACTTACTTTTATGCGCGGCTTTTTTCCGCACGATTTTAGCGCCACCATCGAAAGAATAAATACAGGTATCTCGTAAATGCAAATTTTTTTACTTATTAATATGTATACTTTCTATCAAAATTAAAGATAACGGAATAAACAGAAACTGAGCCAATATTTTTATCCCTAAAACGCGTAAAGAGACAATAAAAGCAAACTTACTTTTTACTACGCTTTTATTAGCTTGGGTTGTATGTATGTATGTATGTATGTATGTATGTATGTATGTATGTAACGGAATCTTTGAGCTTAATTTTCACTGATTTCTAAACGTCTGATCAACTTGGAACTTTGCACACGTATCAAGGACCGATGACAATGCAATATTTTGATAAGAGTTTCTCATTATCCTTATTAAAACTGCCAGGATTAATAAATTCATTTTTAGATCCTTCGTATGAGAGTAAGAGAGACAGAGATAGCACCAATGCCAGTAATCTCCATACAAGAAACCAAGAAGTTCTGACGTATAATGAGTCAAAAAGAGATGTAATATATTTCCATATAATGTTACTATTAACCTGAGGCTTCTTTATTTCATCGCATTGCTCCATTTAGAATTACCATTAGAAACCATAGTAGAATTAGTAGAATATTTTAAAACAATAAAAAATATATAAGTAATAAAAAAAAGTAATAAATGAAAATTGAACAACTAAATTTACAAAAATACAAGAATAAAGTTACTACCTACAGAACTTTGCGATATTTAATACGTATTTAACATATTAATGCAATTCTTGAATTAACATTAGGTATCTTTTGCCTATTTATAATAGCAACACTGTAATACTCGTTTGGAAAATGAGTGACAGTTTTTTATGTCAAATAAGTTTTGCAGTAAGTTTTGATTGAATTCGATTCGAACACCTGTAAACTTTCTTTCTGTTGTTTTTTACCGGTGCCTGTGTATTTACCTATTTGCACTTTGTTTTGTGTTGATAACTTGTCGTTATTTGGAGTTTGGAATCTTCCGTTGAGTCGAGCTTTGTTCTTCCGGATATTCGTGTGATTTTATCATCTGAGATTGGACTCTGACTGTGTTTACTGTGTTGTGCAGATATTTTGAGATAGGACTCCTGTAAAAAGTACCTTATTATTTGAGATAGGAGTCCCAAGTTTGTGTTTGTTTTTGTGAAAGACAGATTTTACAACAAAAGTGCCACGATGTCTTCAGATAAACTTTGTTGCGTTCCTGGTTGTAAAGGCAGTGGAGGTATTTTTGAAATATTTTTGTTCCTGTATCAATCTGCCTCTTAATCTTGTGGTTTGATTCCTGGCAAGGCCACAATCAAAAATTATTACGTTTGCTGGATAGTCAAAAATATTATTAACAGTGATTTATCACTATAAAATTCTTTTCAACTGGGTTTAACAATCATCATACATACATATAATCACGTCTATATCCCTTGCGGGGTAGACAGAGCCAACAGTCTTGTAAAGACTGATAGGCCACGTTCAGCTATTTGGCTTTAAGATAGAATTGAGATTCAAATAGTGACAGGTTGCAAGCCCATCGCCTTAAAAAGAATCATGATGATGAGAATATTATGAGATTTAATCCAATCAGGCCACATATAACTTTAAGAAAGTTAGTTGTGAAAACCTCCGGCGATGGGCGCATGGTTGCGAAAGTCTTTTCTAGTAAGATAGTTATACCAGAAGTGTTAACTTCCAAAAAATAATTGTATAAAAAAACTAAAAAACTACCCGTTTTATTGCAAATCGAACTAAAAAATAGAAAATAAATAATAGTTTAAAAAAAACTAAAAAACTACGCTTTTATTGCTAATCAAACTAAAAAATAGAAAATAAAAATTAATGACAAAGGAATTCAGTAGTAGCAAGTCGAACAATCAGTTATAGTCAGTTGTAGTAGTAATTACCTCGGATTAAAATTATAACAAAATTAAATTTATAAACAAAACAATTTAAATCAGAGTAAAAAGCGTGGGGTGCATTTTACTTCATTTTCATAACTCTCTTGTCATAAATATATGCTAATAGAATGATTTTAATATTTACTACATCAGGCACCCCACGCTTTTTACTCAGATTTAAATTGTTTTGTTTATAAATTTAATTTTGTTATAATTTTAATCCGAGGTAATTACTACTACAACTGACTATAACTGATTGTTCGACTTGCTACTACTGAATTCCTTTGTCATTAATTTTTATTTTCTATTTTTTAGTTTGATTAGCAATAAAAGCGTAGTTTTTTAGTTTTTTTTATTCATTTATACTCGTAATATAATTCGGGAATTTTCTCAATAGATATTCCCACAGCACGGACGGCATGCAGATAGCATTAGGGGTAGTGCTATGATTCAAACGCAGTCAATTGTTTTGGTTGATAGGTTCCTTTATTTTTCGAGACATGACTGACCTTTTAATAGTGCTATGTGGGTCAGGTAAGGCACAGGCTTTCACCGCGGGTGTGACCCCAATCAGTGTCAATGTAATTTGCTTACAGTGGCTGCAGTATGCATTGTATACATGGAAGGCGTGGTCTATTAGCCTCTACACTTTATCACTACATAGTATAAAACAAAGTCGCTATTTTAGTCTGTTTGTCTGTATACTTAAATCTTTAAAATTACGCAACGGATTTTGATGCGGTGTTTTGTAACAGGTAGAGTGATTCAAGAGGAAGGTTTTTATGTATAAATTTGCACCCGTGCGAAGCCGGGGCGGGTCGCTAGTTATGCAATAAAGTTGAAATATTTTTTCCTAACGTGGACATTTCCGGGAAATAATAATAACTTATGTTGCTTTTGAAACTCTACTGTTCAATATCATCAAAATCGGTTCAGTATTTATGATTAATTTCTAAAAACTTATTGACGGCAATTCTCTAGCAACCTGCCACTATCTGAATCTCAATTTCATTAAATCGTCCAGCTGAACGTGGTCTTTAGCCTGTCTACCTTGTAGGTGATAAAGACGTGAAAAAACTTGATAAAACGAAATGTATTTAATGAGAAGTTCGATAAAATCGGGCACAACATGTTAGTTAATTCCGTTGGATTGTAAATGCATAATTTTTGTGTAACCTATTTCCTGCGGTCATGATCCATTCGGTCTTCCCACATCCTTCATTTCCTGAATAGTTCAAGGATTGAAGACATAGGAAATGGGACCCAATGAGTTTAGCTTACTTCTAAGGTAAGTTCAAATTCTTTCATTGAATATTGTGGGATACTTCATATCACTTAATAATTGTCATATGTTTTGGTTTCACAACATTGGTTGACGTCAAATAAATTACTTAAAACTAAGTTCACTGCCTACTTTAAGCAGAAGGCTATGTGTATACACATATTTATTTAAAAGTATCAGTTTTCTGGTTTTCCATTACTTTACTGGTAGACAATAATGGTATTTCCACCAATTATTTGTGGTTCGTAGAAAAGAGAATAATACGCGATCTTTTTGTAATAAACTTAAAATTAACTGTACAGTAAAATTTTAATTAACACGCTAATTTTGTATAAGTTTTGACATTATCAAACCTAAAGGTCATATAAGTATGATAATTATCTTAAAAACAATATTATAAATTTGTCTCATATTATCTTATGGCCAATATTTGCTTGAATTTTGATTAGAACGTAATTTTGCCAATCCTGAATTGGCAGCAATTAATATAGGACAATGACACGTTCGATAAATTTATTTGATGAGGTATTTCATCTGGAATTCCCGGACTTCGGCCAACGACCTTGTGTCATAAAACTGTGAGGGTACAAACATCGCACCATAAAATAATTCAAAAATTTTAAATGTAAATACTCCCGAATAAAAAGGAATCAAATAATTGTATTTGTACCGCTCAAGGTCCTAAAGTCTTAGTTATTTTGTGATTACAGTACCAACAGATAATGTATGTAGGTACATACATTTAATCACGTCTCCATCCCTTGCGGGGTGGACAGAGCTTTATGTTTTCATGATAGAATTGAGATCCTCGTAATTTGTTTATTAATTGTATTAAGATATATTAATTATATTTATTATTTAATAAAATTAATTTTATAGTACCAATAACACATAATATGTATGTTTTGTCACATGGCCTGAGCTGGGTCCGGTTGTAGGAGCATGCCTAAAAGAAAGAGTCAACGGGCGAATACCGCGGACGCTGAGAACTGGACTAAGTTTAAGAACTATTATCGGAAATAGGGTTGCATTAGCATTGTGAGTTTTCTAAGATTCAATGTGAGAGATATGCTTTGTTTAATTTTTATGCTTAATTTAGAAATATTTCAATACTGATGTTTATGCATTACTTCTATAGAATTAATAATTTGTGTACTTGGTCTGCGCTCGACGTCCTTTCTTAACAACACGTTTAATTAGAAACCTTAGCACTTCATTTACACGCTCGGCCCATTATAATTGATTATTAATTCCGTTTTTAACGGTTTTCCCGGGGTAGGGAAATAATTAAGGCCAGATTACAACTGTAACCGAAGAGTTTACATTTAATTACAATATTTTGGTTTATTGTTTATTATAATTGACGACCTCTGGACCTCTGGTAATGGTTATCACGTCAGTTAGTTATTAGATCGATCTTGGTTAAGACTATAATTGTGAAATATTTGTAAAGACTTTTATATACACAAATGTTAAGAAATTGACTCAGGGTGACATGAATTTAGAGTTTAGTATTTGTGGATAGAAAAAATAATTTAAACAACTTAATAATATGAACTTCGTTAGTATGTTATTCGACTGCTGAGGTAAAAGAGCTTCGTAGTTTTTCATACCTTAACATAATGGATTTCGTAATGTAGTTAGAGTTATGTAGCATTATTATTCCAATTAAAAATATATGTTAATTCTGAAATTATTTTCATAAAAGTAATCTACTGTGAGTAAAGTGTCATTTGAAAGAAACAAGTTTCTCCTACTTACACCAGAACTGGCTTTGTTTCAAAAAATATTAACATACACTTTTTGGAAAGCAACCTGAGTATTTGGCCATTTAACATAAGTATAGTAGCTGTACTTATAATAATGGAAATATACAAAAAATATTGCTCAAAGCTGACCAAGTATAAGCAATATTTTTATATATTCATCTTGTATTACATATTACCAGGTCTGGTAGCGAATAAAAATATAGTGTATGGCAGTTATTTTTACATTCCGCTCAATCAAAAAGCTATTTAGTGCTACTTGTTTGGGCTAACAATCTGTGAATTTCAATTCAGTGATTAATTAGGCTATTTAGCTGAACTATTAGCACTGTCTACCCCGTTGGCAATAAAGACGTGTGTAGAGTGGTAACGATTGTGCTGTTTTTGAACTTGCATAATATTTTGCTAGTAAATATAATAAGTTATTTTTTAATAAAAATGACTTAATCTAAATATAAGCTATTATCAGGTAGGTAATTTAAATATTAGCGATATGAGTTCAAATGTGCCTCACCCAAAAAGCAAGTACGTTTTTAATCCCACTTTAAAATATATCCATTAACAACTATGAACTCCTAATATATTACAAAATTATGAGGGAATAAATTGGAACGCTAAATTGCTGTTTTCAACTCCCCGTGTCTACAACACTGTTAACGATTTTCAGCTTACCAATAGTTATTGATAGAAATCGCTCGCTGATAAATCGCTGATAAAAATCAAAGTCAAATTTATAAAACCCCTCTTTTACCGTCGGGGAAAAAGGAATGTATTCCAAGGATAACTTTGAAGGGACTTTCAAAGGAAAGTTTGATATTGCTAATAATGTGTTTGTGGTTCAATGTCGCCTCGTTTCGGTATTACTTTTACGTAAGACATTTTTATTTTACTCTCTTTAGTAAAGGTCTTTTGATTTTGTAAATTTAAGTTGTGAGGTTTCATTTCAAGATGGTTAACAAAGTCTCAGAACACTCACCTAACTTTACAGGATTTATTAATTTATTAGTTTTTGATCTATTTAGTATGAGTTAAAAATAGACTTTCAAATTGACGTTGATGTGATATTCCATAAAGTAAATAAATAAAAGAATTATGAAGTAAGATGTTTATTTTGTTAATTTAATATTTTGAGTGTATAGTTGGTTTCTTGAGCTATGATGAAGCATTACCTGCCAACATGACAATGATACCGGCATTTTAGGTATATTGCCACGGGGCAATAATGTACAAGGATTAAAAAACTCATAAATTTGATTGTAAACTCAAATTAATAAAAAGAAATTAGGTATATTGCAGATTAATTTTAGTTGAAATACTTCCATAACAAAAAATTAAATTAATATTTAAAGAACGTTACCCATTAAAATTTCTCCCATCCGACGAGTATAATATATGTTTTTCACTGAATATAAGAATTTGCGAATATATTGTTAAGGATTCTATACACTTGTAAATTTTATTGAAATCAGGCGGAGTAACTTCGGCACAAATGAGCTCGGATTTTTGCGTATTCGCGAAATAGACTGACATTCTATATTCATTGGAGAGGGAGGCTCCTGTCGAAATAGGGCACCTTCGGGAAAAGGATCAGGCAAAACCTCTTTTCTATAAAGAACTCTAATGGTGTTAGCGCTGCTTAGTAATTGAATAATTGTAGTTTTATTCGTAAAGGTTAAACTATGTGTAGGTGATAATATACGTTCATAAAAATTTTGGACTATCTTCTCTTAGTCCATCCCTAGAAGGAAGGACGAAAAGGAAAAGGATAATAAATGTCAAAATTTACTCGTAAATCCCTAGATCCAGTAGTTTGCCCTGTGTGTTGATAAGTCAGTTCATCATTATGTTTTTAGATAGATATATAGTAAAGAAATAATTAAAAAAACAGTATGTATATAAATTTCTTATAAGTAGGTACAAAACCCAATTTTTGACACACAGACAAAGGTTAGATTAGGTTTCCGTAATCAGATAACCATTTAGACATCATTGAGTTTACAGAGATAGAAGTTCACACTGATGAAAACGTCGGATTAAAATTTAAGTCCCTTTACGTTCGGGGTTGATATTCCCTAATCCTTAACATAATTAATATTCACGTGCACGTTTTGTTTAAATTTGCAGCAACGACTTATTGTTGTAATTTGACTGATGATGATAAAATTTCGTCCTGACATTTTAATTTTGATTGACTGAAATATCAACGCATAGCCCAAACCGTTGGGACTAGCTAAATTTTATATAAGGAATGTACGTTCTTTATATGGGTTATTATAGAGGATAACCGAACAGAATTAGGCGGGATTGTTGGTTGCACTCGAACCGCATAATCTAGTAAGTTACCTAAAAAATTGGTTCTTCGTATATTTATTTAAATTTCGAATTAATATCACAACTTTATGAAAGACTATTACTTAATAGCACTGATTTATCAAACTCGATAATGTGAAAGATTCGCTTTCGACATGGATACAAATTTCGAATAGTTTTCATTCAATATAAAGAGTCACGAGTCATCCATTTATAAAATAGCTCCTCGGGTCGTTTGAGGGAGTTTCGACAATTGTCTCAATTTGTAACCCGAGCCGCCTGATCCTATTGGAATGGGTTTTCTGTCTGTTGGACTAAAGAGACACAGAGTAGAACAGTTTTACTAAATAGAAACAAAAAAAAATTGCTTCTCTTCCCGTGAAGTTTGCAAAAGTTAACAAAGGGAACGGCTAATAAACTTGGGATTCTTCTTTTAGGCGATGGGCTGGCAACCTGTCAATATTTAAATTTTAATTCTATCACTGGACGTGGCCTTTCAGTCTTTCATTCTGTTAGCTCTGTTTATTCCGTAAGGATTGGAGATGTGATTTTATGTAACTATGCCTTTATGGCAAAGTCAGGTTAAAAGTTCCTAAAACTGACGAACTTGCACGAAGAGATAAATGTGGATAAATGTGGATACAGAGGAATAAGTATGTAAGAATCATGGCAAGGCCTACCTTTCCGGGAAAACTCTAGATTTAGCAAGTACATTATCTTCTGCGCCACAGACACCGTCTACTAATAGAGTTCTACAATAACTGAGACCAGAGGCTTTTTAATGACCGTGAATAAAAATCATAATACAACAGTAATAAATGAAGAGCTCCGATTGCGCACATTTTAATGCGAATTTCACGTTCACCTCCAAACTCATTAATATCAATGTCTTATCACCATCTCCTGTGGGTTAATCTGAGTCATTTGTGGTGCTTTTTTTAATGATTTATTTCCTCATTATTTATTTCTTCCATGATATAATATAAATGCGCAAGTTTATCTGTCTGTTACGCTTTCACGGCTGAACCGCTGGACTGATATAAATAAAAATTTGTGAGAGACCAAACGAAAAAAAGATTGTCGGTGGTCGAGTGATCCAGGAGCCATTGTCAAAGGCACACCCCGGGCTCCTCTAAACAGTAGTGAGGATGCAACTGGGACGGGAGGAAGAAGACCAAACGAAAAATTTTACTTATCTTTCTGGAAATATCCACGGAAATGGGAAAAGCAGACATTGTCAGATCTGGAGTGGATCCATTTCATTAAATCAATTTTGAGGGAGATTAAACTTAGTTTACTTTTTTTTCTAGATAATTTTTCAAAAATGGCAATAGCGTCGTAAAAGGCGACTAAGGCCTAAGCTTATAAATATGGGATTTCTCTTGTAGACAATGGCTTAGCAACCTGTCACTATTTCAATGTCAATTCCATCATAAAGCCATACAGCAGACCGTGGCCTTTCAGTCTTTTCAAGACTGTTGGATCTGTCTGCCCTGCGTGGAAAATAGACGTGACCATATGTATGTATGGCAAAAGCGGGAATTTTAGTTTAACGTGGACAGAACTTCCAACATTTAAAATTTCTAGATATAAATCTTTATTCGTATTGGTAGTTACATTCACAAACTTTGGTTGAGAATTTGACACCAAAAGATTCACTTTCACGCTCTGTGGTTCCACAGAGCTATGAAACTTTGTAAAGTATATCCTTATTAAAATATTATCTTTTACATGTTATCATTACTACTTCAATTAAATATAGAAGACCACGTCTAACGGAATAAAGTTAGACACCTAGTTTATTCAACGCAGCTTGTCTGACTCGGAAAAAGTGAACATAACCAAGTTATTATTAGAGAAGTTACGTTTTCATGACTCTCCTCATAACGGACGATGGCTGGAAGCGAACGACCAACTTCGTTACGACTGTTATTACTACTAACTACTTATTTCCGAACCGTGACATATAACCAGAATGAAAATAGTTTTATTTAAGTATGAGCTTTATAAAAGCTATTGTCAGTTTATCAGTCTTATACGGTGACAGCCATTTTATGGTATGGTACTTTATGGATGATTTTTTTTTATAAATAAGGTATTAAATATGTTTATTGCATTATTAAGAATAATAATTCTAAAAAAATATATTACCTACGTTTTAAGCTTGATTTTAATAATAATCTTAACCATGACGTTCCAATTTATGTATGTTATGATCACGAATGCCTAAATTATAAATAAACATTCATGTAACAACAAAAGCAGTAGTAGGTTGTAAAACTCTATACCATGGGTAAAAATATTTCATCTAAAATTAAAATTCACAATGGGCATTATTGGTCAAATAGGTTACGTATTCGTATCTATTATTTGATTTCTAAATATTGCTCTACTGTTTGTGTTGTATTATGTAGGCGTACACGAGTTTGTACTAAAAATATTAGTACCCAAAATATGTAAATGTCTTTATTTTTTAACATTTACCCTCTTCTTGGTTCCCATGTGTTAAAGTTTGTGCTTGCTTGAAATAAGTAAGAGGGTTTATCATAATATTATTACTAGTTTGCCGATACCTTTAAAATATAACATCGAACGTGTCAAAGCATCACCACGGTCTTTATCAAAGTTTTTGTCGGCGTAACACACGCAAAATCCACAAGTTTCAAGGTTGTACCGTCGGCAGTTGCGCCTTGATGAGACACCCACGACTTTCCCTTTGTAGGGTTTGATTAAGTGACAGGACGATAATAAGGTGCTGCCCTAAAGTTGTCAAAATGGGTTTAAAGTACCAGATTTTGTTTGATGAGATATCAATTTTATGAAGTCCTAAATCTGAACAAGGGTTTTAAAATATTGAATGAAACAATGAATGCTTATTATAAAACAGTTTACATAACACAAATGGCTTTACATTAGGCGAAACGCGTGTCTTGTAGCAACCACCAATTTTGGATTACAAAAATACCTTTTTATGGAGCTAAAACAATTGTAACAGTTTTCAGAAACCAAAATATATAGAACATAAAAGCAAAATACCTTATACCTATTCAATTTAGTTCTTTAGGATTTGTGGGCAGCTTATCTCACTATACATTGCGTATCTGAAAAAAAAATATGAATCATAAAGGTAAAACGAGACTGTGGCTACTCAATTTAGCTCCTTAAATACTAAAAGGTTTTGCGGCTAGGCAGCCAGACAGTTTATCCCACTTCATAGTGATCGTAATTGTCGAAAACTAAAGCAGAGGATTAATGTATCAAATGGGGGAGAAGGAATAGCGGCGTAGGTAGGCTAACCTTTTGTGGCAGTAGCTAATATTGGGATCAACACCTTAACACTTACCCTACTCGAGTTGTGCAAGGTCAATCGATCCTGTGCTTCGTGGTATGAAGATGTTTAGTCTATGCTCCTTCACGTCTTTTAATATAGGTAGTTTATCTAGAGGCTAGATGCGCCATATTCTGGTTTTAAAATACGACCAAGCTTATTTATTTTATAGAACAGTTACCTGCCACTATCTCATAATCTCAATTTCATAAATGTGACCTCATTCAAATTGATGACTGAACATACCTTTTCTCACATAAATAAGATTTAAAGTAAGTAATTCACACTTTTATATTATACTCGCAACGTGTTTATATCTTTAATCATTATGGCACGGAGACGGAAAAGCCGGGCACAAGATCACTAAGAGTGGAAGAAGAGGGATGAGGCCTTTATCCGAGATTGGATCCCCACCGTGATGATGATTATACATACATACATATAATCACGTCTATATCCCTTGCGGGGTACACAGAGCCCACAGTCTTGCAAAGACTGACAGGCCACGTTCAGCTATTTGGCTTTAAGATAGAATTCAAATAGTGACAGGTTGCTAGCCCATCTCCTAAAAAAGAATCCCAAGTCGGAGGAAAGAGATAGAGTGGTCCATGATGATGATTATATCTTTAATCATAATATTTGACTTTTCACTAAAATTTTAACTCTGTTTCTTTTGTTTTCTTTATTTAAGAAAAAATTTTTAATGGTGCCTAATACTAAAACATTTTTTCAAAGTATTAAGTATTATTATTACTGTATTACGACGATGACAAATTATAAGTAATCTTGCCATTTATATTCTCGAACTGCTGCAGAAGATAGGCTAAGAAAGATTGATTCCTAAAATTATTGTCCTTTTCCCGTTCGTGCGGGCTTTATCTTTAATTCTGTCCTCACAAGGAACGGCTGGCTAATTATTTCTTCGTAAATCTTGGTCTTACAAACAAGATTAATAGTTATGTGTTGCTGCTAAGTGTGATATCTGAAACTTATAAACTAAACTAAACTTATTTTCCTTCACGATTTAGTTTTTGTTCCTAAAAATAGCCATAATTATATCAATTTTTTAAACTATTCATCATTATATTCTCCCTGAATATTTAAGATATTTTTCATAAGATCGATGACACAAACTTAATTTGAATAAAACGTGTAAACACTTTAGCAGTGAATGCGTCACAGACAGGGAGAAAGACTTTTAGCATTTAAAATAATTTTTAGAGGAAAATTTGCCTTTAAAGTTAGCCGAAGGTTTTATCTATCTCTGTGCCATATCATCTAAATTGGTCGTGTAGTTTTGTATGAAAACATTACAAACATACATATAAAAACAGAAATGTTTCGTCTTCTTAATATTAGTTAAGAATACAGTGTGGATGGGTAGTATATACATATAATACAATACGCATACGCATCTCAATCATCGAATGTCTGCTGCTCTTGTACCCTCCTCCTATTTCAGGTTTAGTCACGTTAATTACTCCTGCACGTCACAGATAAACAATTTGATCCGAATTGAAAGCCTATTGTTAACTATCTTACTTACGCAGCCAATTACAAAATTTGCCACTTCAAGAGAAGGATTTCATCTTCATATTTCAAGTAAGTAATTCAATAAAACTATGTAGTAGTAGATTAGTCCAAAGAAAGACCAAAATGCCCCATCATGTCTCTTAAGGTAGACAGAGACTTCATCGACATTCATATTACTTTTCACAAAAGCTCTTTGGTATTAACTACTTTTACTTCACCTAACCTTTTAGTATAGTGCCCTCGATTCGATCAATGTATGATAATCTTGCTTATTCGTTCTAACGTTTCAATTTGAAACTGCTCTCCCCCTTTGTTTTACTATATCTTCTTTTATATCAAGAACAAGAATGTTCAGTGGTTGTTCCTGTCTGTCACTCAATTGTAAAAACTTCGGCTTTCATGTCTCGTCTGCCACACCCAGGCGGGTTTATTTTTATTCTCTGTCATATGAGCGTAAAGGGTATTTCCATTTCTGCGCCAATACCACCGATACAAATGGTGCATGACAAACTGCATTCGCGGAAGACGGGGGCAGCGACCGGCGACCCTTGAGACGTCCCCGTTCGTAACACGCCACGACCCACTTCACGCTAGCAATAACCCCGCTTCACCCCGCTTTTTACAATTTTACAAGTCAAATTGCATCGATCAATTAGGTTCATAATACTAGCATGTGTTGGTAATAGAAAGCAGCTTTACTTTTGTAAAATAAAAAGTCAAGTTAACTATATCTGTGGGAATTATCTAGGTAGGTAGGCAGGTAGGTAGGTAGTATATATACGTACATAGACAAGATCTCGTATTAATCCAAAAAGAAAATGTGCCTACATTAAAACTAAGAGTCAAAATTATTCTCATTTGTAAAGTTTGCGTGCAGAGACAAAAATATTGTTTGTGTCTAAAAGATCACGATGATGTGTGAGGATTAGGTAGAATCAGAATCAATACTTCAATGCCGAAAAACAGATGCTCTGACCAGACGATAATTACGCAGTGAAATAAACACGCATCCGCCATTTTATTGTATCCAGTTTACATATGTCCGTGCTCAGCTAATATAATCTTACAACTCTCACAATCGGCCGACCGTGGTCTTTCAGTCTTTTCGGGATTTTTGCCTACCCTGCAAGGAATGTGGACATGATAATTTGTATGTATATAACATGTACTCCTGCTAGGTAGTGGGAAATAATTCAAATAAGTACTTAAAAAAATCAACCTGCCACTTTTCCTTTTCCTTTTAACCCGTGCAAAGCTCGGACATTGTAGAAGGCGATAATTGATAATGAAACCCGATTCCTACATAAATTGAACATTCATCGTAATTTATATACAAAAATCAAGTCTCTTTCCGGGAGGGGTAGGCAGGGACTCCATCTTTCCACTTGTCACGATCCCTGCATTCTTCTTTTTAGTCATATAATGTCTAATTCGATTAGATTTTGTAACATGACACCTGTCCTGGCAGCCCAGAGGTCGCAATGGTAGAAAGTTTTACACGAGTTAGTTCGTTCTGTGACGCCGTCTAAACTTATATGCCAACAAATAACAATAAATCATATATTGATGCATTGCATTAAACTTAAGTGCAGTGTCTATAACAAAGACAAGACATATTATTTTAAAAGGTTTCCGACTCTATAACATACAAGCTTTTGCGCGAGGCTTTACTTCTGTGGGAATTTCAAAAAATAAAATCTAATATTTCTTAAGTTTTTGTCTTTGTTCCAAATAGCATTAAAATCGATGTAGTAGTTTTACAGTTTATTCGTTTCAAATAAAATAATAAATGTTTTCTCTTCTTATGGATCTAGGTACATTATGGTACTCGCACTGATATTACGAGTATAATGCCGGTAAGTATTGACGAACCTCTTATTCCATTTCGCTTCCCTTTTCGATTTAAATACAAACATTTCACATTGTTTACATACGTCACCTCTACATCCCTTGCGAGGTAGACAGAGCCAAAAGTCTTGAATAGTCTTAAAGGCCAGGTTTAGCTCCATGGCTTTATGATGGAATGGATATTCAAAGTTGCCATAGCCTACAAGAAGAATACCAAAGTGTTTTAACGAACAAATATTCCTCGACATTTCATGGTGCTATTTTCAGTAACTGCCAATCTAAGGTCTGCCGCGCCGATGGATGCATGGCTAGGGGCGAGCCTAGTCTCGAGCGTGCCACTTCCGCCATGGGGTTGGGCGACCCCCAGGTAATGGCTAGCCTTACCCTGGCATGCGGGGCTCTGCTGGGGCGGACAAAATTTTTCCCTAGCGTCTCGTGGGAATCGCATGGATGCAAATTTTTTGAAAGAGCACCTAGATGGCGGCGATGGTGTCCGCACCCCATCACGTCTCGTTCCCGGCGGGAGCGGTATGCGGTCTGCTGAAAGCCGCTTTGCGACGATGAATGTAAGAGGAGGAATGAAGGATAAGATTGAGGAAGTATGCCAGATGATGGATGAAAGACGTTTGGATGTGTTATGCGTGAATGAAACGAAGCGGAAAGGATGCGACGCGACGCAGCACGGCCCTTACACGGCGTATTGGTCTGGAATTTCCAGTACCAGCCGAGGCTGTCAAGGGGTCGGTCTAATTCTTTCTGCACGAATGGCTGAGTGCGTGAATGAGTATGAGTGTGTCAGCCCTCGTCTTCTATGGATTAGGCTGAAAGTTGGAATCACTCGGATCTTCGTTCTAGGTGTTTATGCACCTTGGGATGTGGGTTCGAGGGGTACAACATCAGCAAAAAGCGAAAACGAGGAGTTCTGGAATAGTGTAAGAGAAGTATTGAAAGTTACCAAGCCAAATGAGAAGATTATTATGTTAGGTGATTTTAATGGATGGGTGGGTGTAAAGCGTGATGGATATGAAAAGGTGCTTGGTGCGTTTGGTGACGAAAAGGTGAATGATAATGGAAGAAGTGTATTAGAAATTTGTCTAGAGTGGGATCTTTTTGTGTCGAACTCAATGTTTCAACATAAAGAGATCCACACCTACACAAGAGTGGAAGGTATTTTAAAAAGTATGATAGACTTTGTGATTGTAGATGAAAGATTGAAGAACAAAGTGCTGGATACCCGTGCATATCGCGGTGCTGGCATTGACTCGGACCATTTACTGGTGATATCCCGGATAAGGGGTATCTTCAATCGCTGGCGGCACAGGGTAAGGGAGCAAACCAGCGCTTTGGAAAGAGTAAAAGTAGAAAATTTGCAAGATTTGGATGTAGGTAAGAAGTATATTAATAGACTGAAGGATGAATTTGAAGATTTAGAGGAAATGAGCGATATTGAAGATGGATGGAAGGAATTTAAAGAAAGAATTGTGAAAGTAGCTGTTGAAGTGTGTGGTGTAAGTAGAAGAAGGAAAGGAAAAAATCACAAAAATGCGTGGATGAGTAAAGATGTGCAAGAACTTGTGCGATTAAAGAAGAAAGCATGGCTGGATTTGTTAGCAGCAAAAGCTAACTTAAGAATGCAAGAGGTTATAGATGAAGATGTGAATGAAGCACGTAAGGAATATAAGAAAATGAAAGATTTGGTTAAGAAAGCTGTGATTAGAAAGAAAGAAGAGTATAAAGAGGATTTTGATAAAAGGCTATCAGAAGACTTTCAGTCAAATCTGAAAGTATTCTGGAAATCCGTAAGGTCAGCCCGAGGAAATACTATAACCAGAGAGCTGACTAGGATCAGATGCCAGGATGGTAGCGTTGTGAAAGGAGAAGAATGTGTACTAAAGATATGGAAGGACTATTTTGAAAGTTTATTTGAAAAAAAGGAAGGAAATAAGAAAGATTTCTGCTATAGCGAAGAAAAAGAGAATGAGATGGAAGGCGAAATTGAAATGTTCGAAATTGTGGAAGCACTTAAGAGTATGAAAGCGGGAAAGGCTGCTGGGTGTGATAGAGTGTCGGTCGAGATGCTTAAAGCAGGAAAAGGCGTAGTAGCTAGTCAGTTGTACTGCCTTTTCAATTTGTGTTGGAGAAGCGGCCGAGTACCAAAAGATTGGTGTAAGGCGGTTATCGTGCCACTTTACAAAGGAAAAGGGTCACAGCTGGACTGCAAAAATTATCGTGGTATAAGCCTGCTTAGCGTCGTCGGCAAATTGTATGCTAAGGTATTGATTAATAGAGTCAGGAATGAAACTGATGACAAAATATGGGATGCTCAAGCGGGATTTCGAAAGGGAATGGGATGTACTGATCAGGTCTTTTCCTTGCGGTGCATAGCCGAAAAGTTTTTGGCCAAGAGTCAAAAAGTCTATTGCACATTCGTAGATCTGGAAAAGGCCTATGACAGAGTTGAGAGGAATGAATTGTGGTCAGCACTTTCTATGCATGGGGTGAGCAGTCTCTTAATACGAGCACTGAAATCCTTATATGAGGATTCGAGTGCTTGTGTCAGGATAAACGGAGCGCACACTGAGTGGTTTAAGATTGAGAAAGGCGTTAGGCAAGGATGTGTTGCGTCACCGTGGCTGTTCAACCTATTTATGGATAGCTGTTTGACAGATTTGAAAGAGTCTAAAAGTGGATTAAGGATGAATGAGTTACTCGTCAAATGTCTGCTCTATGCCGACGATCAGGTTATACTGGCGTCATCAGCGGAGGAGTTACAGGAGATGGTAAACTGTATGCATGAAGCTTTAAAAGAGAAAGGAATGAAAGTGAACGTAAGTAAAACTAAAACACTGGTTTTTGAAATGGAGAAAGAAATGACAGCATGTAATATTTTGATTGGAGGAGAAAAAGTGGAGCAAGTGAAAGAGTTTGTATATCTAGGATCAAAGTTTACATCAGATGGCAAGTATGATAGTGATATTGAAAGGAGAGTGAACGCGGGGAACATGGTGAATGGAGCTTTGCATGCCTTTATGAGCAGTCAGAAACTATCCAAAAAGGCTCGACTGGCTGTGCACAGGGGCGTGTTGGTCCCGACATTAATGTATGGGAGTGAAAGTTGGGTATGGCAAAAGAAGCATGAAAGCAGAATAAATGCAGTGGAAATGAGAGCGTTAAGGAGTATGATGGGTGTGAAATTGAGTGACAGGATAAGGAACAGCGTGATAAGGGAATGTTGTGATGTGAAAGAAGATGTAGTTACAGGAATAGAAAAGGGTATGTTAAGATGGTTCGGTCATGTGGAGAGGATGAATGAAAGCAGGTTGACTAAGCAGATATACAAGGAGAGTGTGGAGGGAAAGGTCGGAGTGGGAAGACCTAGACGAACGTATCTTGATCAAATTAAGGACGTCCTGGTAAAGGGTCAGGTCAAAAGTACCCGAAACCGCCGAGCTTGTATGAAGAGAGTTATGAATGTGGACGAAGCGAAAGAAGTATGCAGAGATCGTGGCAAGTGGAAAGAGGTAGTCTCTGCCTACCCCTCCGGGAAAGAGGCGTGATTTTATGTATGTATGTATGTATGTAAATATAGCAAATAAAAGACTGACGACGTTACTGTAAAAAAAGCATTTTGTAGAATGTATTCAGTGAGGTGACAAATGATAGGGCGAAATGGAAGAAACATATCAATCATTTACTTGCTTTAAAAATAGTGATATAGTGCTCATAAAAAGTGGGTTTACGTAGCTAACAATAGCGGTAGAGTGTTACCTACTTGAACCTTGGGGCTTAAAGAAAGTAGTGTTATAAATTTAAATGCTCATTCCGTACATAACGAATTAGAAATGGGGATATAGTTGCAATAATAGACGCAAATTTTCTTTGATTTTACGTCGACAAACTTTGTTACAAGTCTTTGTTAGAATTCTACACGTAGGTTCAAACTGTTGTTACTCGACTAAGGCCTGAGGTTATTTACACCGATCGATAGGCTAGGGTAAGCTGCAAAAATATTTAACTTCGTTCCGGCCAGTCCGACAACAAGCTGTTTCGTGGAACAAATATTTATCAGAATGTAGCACTGCCATATAATAGTGTTGTAAATTTACTGTATTTTCACAAGTTTATATAGGTCAAGTCTTTTATTTATCAAATGAAAAATATTTCTAGATTAAGTCTTTAATAAGATCCAGATATATGTTAAGAAAGATAATGTTCTAAATTCACAGTTATTTGTGTTTTAGTCGAAAATAAACAAGAAAAAAAATATGTTGTCAATAATTTACCAATCTTTTTGTAACCCATTTTTTGTTGAAAATAGGAATGGATTAATGTCAATTCCTATAACAAAGGCTCTGTTTTATGTCCGTCAATAACCGGGAAAAATTGGAATGGACTCGACAAAATAAAAGCCGTGTGTCACATGCTAGAATTACAGTGCCATGTTAGTTGAATATTGAAATATGTTACTTACCTGTGAATAATAAAGTATGTTTGAATTGCTTGCAGATGTTATGGTCGAGTGGAAAGGTATTAAATTCCACTGCAGCTAATAACTGTTTAATCTAAATTACTCACAAAAATGCTCTGCGTTTGAGGGAAAACATCGTGTTTCTCGTTGCAAAGTAATATTTTCATCCAATTTTCTGTATATCCAAAAAAAAGCCATAGGCTTACATTCGGACAAAAATTCACAGCGTAGTCTCATGGTACGTTTTTTAAATATTTAGAAGGACGTCAATCAAGGTTGTTCAAGTAATTTTGTCTGTTTATTTTTCTCGCGCCATGTACACACACAACGCAATGAAAGGTGTTTTCTGACGCTGCGATGTATATGTAAAATATATATAAGGTTACTTTTAGATAATTGTTTTTTTGTTCCTGCCCCTTTAGAAAAGGAGCAAAACCAAACCGTTATTATATAAAAGAATAAATATATATAGATATACATATATTCTTTGTGTTTTTTTGGGTTGGGTACTTTATTAACCGGGATTACCGCCAGGAGAAAGATCACGTTTGATTGAATTGTGTATTAAAAATAGAATATAGAGGAAGACAACTTATCATTAAATTTAATTTTCAACACAAAATTAAATTTTTCATATAAAGATATATTATGAACCTATTTAACTAAAAACCCTTCTTAAATTATAACTACCAAGACATTGCTTTTTAATAGTTAGTATGCGTGACCGTGTAATCGTCTATGCTAGTTTATTTCCTCTATTTTCCAATAAGTTGAGCTAAATTGGAAGTCCGTGTTCTAGATTCAAATAACAATATGTGCCCGAGACCTAACTAACACCTGGATTACAGTTAACTATTATAGACCTGCATGAGGCTAAACCCTGGTCCGTGTTCCTATTGGATTATTTCAGTAGGTTAGTGGAATAATGCATATAATGAATTGCGAAGGTAGAACGTAATCGGCTTAAAAGATTAATCGGCTTTGAACTGTAGTCATTACCATTATCCGTAGTATAACTCATTGGTTGTGATTGTGAACTTCAACATTATAATACGTTGCCGACTAATGGTTTGGTAGTTGATATAATTAATCTTAATTCGAATAGACTTAAATGCGACTAAAGATATAACAGGTCCATTAATTTGGTTTACATTTACATTATCCTTGTATGGTAATTCTTATTAGGGACCCACGGTTTTCAAAATTGCATATACCTGTTAAAGATTTTTTCTGTATTTCTCTGCAACGAGATATCTAATTAATATTAGACATGTCGTTCTCAGTATATTTATAGCCTACTTCAAAACTGTACCTAACACATAATTTTTTGTTTCAGATTGACGTGACTACAAACACTGGATGCCATGAGCGCACAATGATCAATGCCAGACATGTTTCACGAGAGCTCTGTAAAGTTAGGTGGTGCAGTGTATAAATAATTTGAGTGAAGTGCTTATCAATACTTGACGTTGGTGGAAGTGATGTCTGCGTGTGTTGTTGAAGAAGGCCGTGACGAAGTAGGCGGCGTTAGTGGGCCTTCTGAGGCAAGTCCGAGTGGCTCGGGCGCGGGTGACGCGGGGTATGAGCGCCCGCGCAGGGAAGTTTTGATGAGCGCGCGAGGCAGGCGCGCCTGCTCTGAACAGGGACCACACCCAAGTCTACACATACGTAAGTTTATATTTTTAAGGCATCTACCTCTTGTGAAGTATTTGTTTTTACAAGCCATAATTTGCACGCTTTTATCATCAAGTTTACCTATCTGAAGAGAAGCTCGGACTCCGCCTAGTAGCCTAATGTCAAACTAATGTACATTTTCCAGAAAAGAGTCATGCATGTGGCATGTGCAACCTTAACCGTTTGAATATTAATACTCTCGACTTATTATGAAATACGAAATAAATAAAGTTATCGCGTAACGAACATATGATCGCTTGCTAGGTCAATACAAGACTCGTATTATTGTGTAAATATCCTAAAACAAAATGCTTGCTTCGCTCAAGACAATATTTTCAAATTGCCTTCGTTGTTGTGGTCTGCTGTTTGCATATCCGCCTTTTTCTACCTTACAGTATCAAGTTTCATTATTCCATAACTTTTTATTATTATTAACACTTAAAGTCTGTTATCGTTTAAATTTATGCTACTGCGTTTGATATCTTCATTAGGTCACTTTGAACCCCACTTATTAACTCTGTATGAATATTCATGTACTATAAAGTAAGATTGACTGCTCTGCCGTTGCGATGAGCCAAAAGTAAGATATACATAGACTGTCTTCACAGAATGTGTGATGTTTCTCTTTATAAAACATAGGTTCAATCAATAGTGTTACTATTTTTAGAAAAACACTGATAATTTCATTTTTCTTGTCAGTTTTAACATAGGTGTATGGTTGTCTATATGGCCACATATATTATTATTGGAAACTTTACCTATTTACTCTACTTACAAGGCAGGAGTACATTTTTCAGACATCTAATCAGGTAAGAAAGAATGTGTGGGGCTTATCTTGCTGTGATATTTTTTATCAGATTTCCATTTTTTATTTTATCGCCTTAAGATATATACGTACATAAAATAGGACCACTCCATCTCTTTCCCATGGATGTCGTGTCATGATGGAAAAGGCGACTAAGGGATAGGCTTACAAACTTGGGAATCTTTTTTAGGCGATGGTCTAGCAACCTGTCACTATTTGAATCTCAATTCTATCATTTAGCCAAATAGCTCAACGTGGCCAGTCAGTCTTTTCAAGACTGTTGGCTCTGTCTACCCCGCATGGGATATAGACGTGACCATATGTATGTATGTATGTATTCATGCATAAAATCACGCTTTTTTTTGGAGGGGTAGGCAGAGACTAATAATAAACTCCTTAAGATAATAATAGTAAATCCGATACAAAAATTTTACATTAATTATGGACAAAGGCGACCTTATCGCTTAAGCAATTTTTTACAGGCAACCTACTAGCAAACATTTTTACGATTGTGTTTGGTATTTCGAACATGATATTTATACTTATAAAAATAATATATAGAATAAATTTACAAATAAACATAACATAATTCCCTAATAAATAAAATTATTCTTTACTTTCAAAGCCACGCTAGTACTCGTGATGTACACGACACCGGACTCTTGTTTACATTAGAATTTCTGACACTAGAGTGTACATAATAAACTACTCGTACTACCTACTAAAATACTTTGTGATACATATAATAACACGTACAGCTCTTGCGGTTTAGACCGAGCCAACAGTCTTGTAAAGCCTAAAGGGCCACGTTCAGCTGCATAGCATAATGATGGAATTGAGATTGAAATAGTGACAGGTTGCTAGCCCATCGCCTACGCCTTAACAAGAATCCTCAGTTTATAAGCCATACCCTTAATTGCTTCTTACGTCATTAATGGGGATAATATAAAGTGGACCTATTTTAAAGTGCTGGAAAACACACGGCACTTGTGTCATATATCAACAACATGTTGTAGCGTAGACCGGTAGCGTTAACAAGTTACATTAATTAACTTCTCTGTGTTTCTCAATGGTAATGTGGTAGAATGCAAGGAATATGGTACAAAACGTTTTCATTTCACTAAATACCTATGACAATACAGAATGATTCACGTGAAATTGCGTAGGAAATTTAATGTTAATTGCGAGCTTTTGAGACCGAAAGAAAGAATGAAAAAAAAACCTTGAACTGTCACGGCGCATGACAATGTAATGATTAAGGGTCTCTGGTGTCCAATCAACAACACATACCTAAAAAACTCAACAGGTGTGGCATATTAAAATGATAAATTTTTTTGTTTTATCAGAATTAAAGTATCATATTTGGTTATTCAATTTCTTAATTATTTTGTACCGTTATACCATTAAAAAGACGACGGTGTGAATATTTTATGGGTTTCAATGATATTTACCCTAGCTGTTTGATATGTTATGAAAGTTTATTAATTATTTAAAGTACATATGTTGTAGATCCCATGGCAAAATAAGTTTAAAAAAAATATAACAATTTATTCTTACAAAAATTTATGGATTGTAGAAAATTTTGAACATAGGAAAGAATCGTTCAAATAATTATAAAAACTGCATTGTATCGACACGTGTTACGGATAAAAGTGTTGTCAATATTTTGACGGATGATTTCGTACGTAATTTTGTTATGGCAAATACGATACCACAGAATTATTTAAAGTACTACTAGATACACCAATTTTTTTCAAAAATGTGATGGAAGAGGAAAAGAAAACACGATCTTCAATTATATACTGAAAAATATACAAACAGCATAATAATAATGGCTATATCTCGGTAAAGGATGAGCTACTCAGTACTTATAGAAAGTTATTCAGTGTACTGAATAACTTTCTATAAGTACTGAGATCCAACCATGTATTTAAATGAGACACACATATATTAGTGTAGGTATTAATAAATTAACATGAATATAGACTAATCAAGAAGGTAAATACTCAATTGACTATAATAAAGAGCATCACTTATCCCATAAAATCCCTTTATTTTTTCTGCCTTTATGTAAGCGCCAAACTCGGAAAGTTGTGAACAGATTTTGTTCTTGTTTGAAGTGTTTTATATCTATGAATAACCGTGCGAAACGCCACGGATCGCTAGTATCATATAAAATATAGGTAAGGGTGAACCAACAATAGTAAAGTAAATAAATCAATTTAAAATAATAGAAACATTATCGCGGGAATTTTTCACAGGCAAATCGGGGACAGACGGGAGTGAAGTACGAAAATCACATCGCGTAGTACAAAACCCAAGTACACTTAAAGGCAAATTAAAAAAACTACAAACATGTATTTATATTAAAAATATAATATTTTTCATAACTGCACTATCTCGTGAGAGTAATACAAGACTACCTATCTGAGAAAAAATAAAAATAGGTAATGAATCTCTTTCAATAAAATACTATATGTGCACATTGCCACGTAAGTGTGTTGTATTAAAGACTTTTTTAACAAGGCTTAACAATTTTTGGCCAAGCATTTTTTCCCATTTTTATTGTACTACTAGATACCCGCTCCGCCCGCGTTAAACGTAAACCCCTTTTTTCTTTTGTTTCCGCGGGTATTTCAGGAAATCCTCCTGTCTGTCAGTCAATTAGTCAGTCACTAAGTTATAGAAGAGTCATATGTATGTAGATTATTATTAACTTAAGTGCTTTTCCAAACTATGTTTGTACCAAGTTTCGGCAAAATGAGGTACAGTGGTTTTATCGTGAAGACGTAACAGATATTCAAACTTACTTTTGCATCTTTAATGGTAATTGAGATGGGATATTTCTGTTTATTCGTAGTCACATTATTTTGTGTTTCAGACGATGGATGGAGAGGTAAAGTAAGCTTTCGAAGTGTTAGAATTTTCAGGTCGACTGTCGTCTGGTCCTTAGTTAAGTATTGACCTGATTTTCTGCTTTTACATCTTTAAAAGAAACAGTAGACAGTTTACAACTGTTATTATGCGCTTTATTAGAGGTTTTGTAAGGAGTAGTAATTATAATTGAATAACTATTGTCATTCGTAACTAACTTTATCCAGTTAAAAGAAAACAATGGATATATACTAATATTTTTAAAATGTATAGTATCAACCTTTATTGTTTGTTTGTAAGGGCCAAGTTTCTGAAATACTCAACCGATCATGAAAACTTTTTCACCGCTACAGTGGTTGTTATCTGCGGGTGTTATTGGAAGGGAAGGAACCACAGACTAAGCCATGACAGGTCGCTAGTCTTCAATAAATGAAATAAATTCTAGTCTCTCTTTATGCAACAATTTCACCCCAGAATTTCCATTTATCGATTTCAATATTTGCATTTTGATTTGATCTTACCTTAAATTTAACGCTTGATATAATTAACTTTGCAAAAAATAAATAGAGTGAACTCGTTTTATTAGAAAACTTTTTCCAATACCAATTTGTTTATTGAAGTGATTGCCTAGCGAGTAGGCGAAGCTCTCTTTCGAGGGGATAGAAATCCTTAGGGACTTTAAATAGATCACTGAACAACCTTTCACAATTTATTTTTCCCTTCTTAGACATATTTCAAAATATTTGTGACTATAATTTGGTCCTGTAAATTTTGTTTATGTCCATTATTTCTATTTCCTCGTCATGTGGAATTGATTTTTAATAAAGATTTTGAATTAAATTGAAATGTTCTAAAACAATCTACAGTTAAAGGCTTATTTCATTTTTTATCAACTTTTCCGTATTAATTCCTTATAATATTTATTTATATCTCACAACTATCATTACAGAAAATTGAATGCGATAACGAAGCAAAACAAATATTAAACATTCAATAAGACCTTCACATACTACAGCTGTAGATTCACTCGTTGAGCATGAAAAATATCAATTTGCTTGTGCACTATATTAATAACGTGAATTGACTACAACAACGCCATCTAAGGCAATATGGTGAGAAAATAATAGTATGAATAAAAGGAACGATCCGTTAATTCCTCTTATCGCATTAATTTAAGGAAAACTTCTCTTAGGTAAAAAAAAAAAACCAATATTTCGAGTGGTTTGGGCCTTTCAACTCTGCGTTGATACGACAGACAAACAGTCGGTCTGTGTCCTCTTTTTTATATATTTAGGTAAAATAATTTAAAAGTAATATACAAGTAATAAGTACAACTAGGTTTAAAAAGTAGCTTGTCACCCAGCCTTTGTAATAACACGACCGTTGACATCTCATTCAACAAGTAATAAACGTAATAAACCCGACACCATGCCCTTTCTTCGGCTTTGACATTTATACTCGGGTACAAAAATATATGTATTTATTAGCTTATGTTGGCTGTTTTACCCGGATATACGAAATAATTTTACTCGTTCCATTGGAAATTAAGGAAAATCCTAATTAAGGTTTTGGTACGCTCACTATACTTATATCAAATTTCACCCATCTTCACCCAATTAGTTTTGACTTTAAGTTGTATCATTGTTGTATTATTTAAGTTATATCAGAAGAGTTTTTAAATATGAATATTGATTTGTTGATTGTATGAGGTTTTATCATTTAAATATCCTACTCACCAATTCATTTCACTTAATTTGAAAAAAAAAAAAGTTTTTCTAAGTAAACGTTTTACTGGTTCACAAAAAAGTTGCGGCCTTTTTTCTTTTGTTTTTGAAAATTCCTTCAGGAGAAAAGCCCAGTCAACAGCTAGTTATAAAATATAAATCTTTTCAATGTAATATAAGATAATCCAGTTGGGATTTTCTAGAAACACCGCCAGAAAATTAAACCAGGGTCGGATTTTGCCTTGTAGCGCGTCTTTTTAACATTAACTCAAGCTAATTTGCATATAAAAAGGCTATGAAAGGCTTGCCACAGAGATCAATATGCCGTAAACAGACCGCCATTGGATTATACCTTCTTCTGTTGACCTATATTTATTGCACGAATAATAGCTATTGAAAAGTGTTACATACATACATATAATCACGTCTATATCCCTTGCGGGGTAGACAGAGCCACAAAAGTGTTACAGTCATAGAAATTCGAATAATGATTATTCCGTTGAGATTTCATCAGAAATGAGTGTCGCTTCGTGTAGCTTGATTTACCCGATCAAGGATCGTGATCATAGGCGGACATATCTCCAGAGAACACAGACGAAAAAATCGTGACTTTACGTGTTATTTGATACTTTATTGCACAAGTTTCAGACGCTGTTGTTAACTTGATTCTAAAAGCATTGTCTAACAGTAGTAACAGTCTACTACTGGGTTAAAAGTCAACTTTTGTATGGATTTTCGTGTAAAGAATAAAGTATAGACTTGTATACGAACTAATGTTTACTTTACAATTTCCATTGATAAACCAAGGTTGCAATAAAATGTTAACCTAAACATTGTAGATAAATTTAAATCTGTAATAAAATATCAAAGACTAAAGACTAAGTGTTTGCCTGCAGCTTCGTTTTGGTGGGAATATCTAGTATAGTCGCGTGGGCCAAAGTTTATCAAATTAAGTCTTTTCATTTGTAAATACATTCGTTACCAACAAAAAAAAAAATATATTTAATATGGATACAATAAATATATCCTTAAATATATTTTTTTCTCAGCTGAGAACTCGTGATATAAGCAAACAAAGTATAACGAAATGTAGACAAATCAATATAAAAAACGTATTTTAAGCTGATTTTAAGGCATTTGGGGTTCCAAACCGTTTCGATTAATCTTTTTACCACCGCCATGTTTTTCTTTATGTTCAGAGCAAATATGGTTTAGATGGAAGATATAGTGTTTTTGTAAAGGTAATACTTTAATTTGAACACATACTCCATTTAGGACTAGAAACGAGATGGAAAATACGATTCAAAATTGCAATAGATAAAAATTTTCTTTATTCGTGATATAACAAAGAACTGAGTAATATTACCTTTAAACTTTTTTGAAAAAAAAAGAAATTAAGTTGTGACCTATTTTAATACACAGTTAATGAAGCAAATAAAAGTATGACTCATTATTAAAATCTACGAAATTTTACCTCAATTAAATTTTAAGCAGATTGCTTTTACAAATAAAATTTGATGAGATGGAGCTGTATCTGGAACAGGCTACGTGAAATTGGAGTCCCCGAGAAAATCACGAACTTGATTAGTGCCCTCTACGGAAATTATTCTTGTAGAGTGACCCACAACGGCCTCGTCTCGGAGGACATACCGGTTCATGCTGGTGTGCGGCAGGGATGTCTTCTTTCGACTCTCCTCTTCCTTGTCGTTCTCGATGGCATAATGCATGACACGACCAACAATAAGCGCCGCGGCATAGAGTGGGGCCTCTCCAATGTCTTAGAAGACTTGGACTATGCCGATGATCTATGCCTGTTGAGTCACACACGCGCCGACATGCAGGCCAAACTGGACGACCTACGACGAGAGGCTTTGAAGGTTGGACTAAAAGTGAATATTAGGAAGACCCAGAAAATGAGGTGCGGGACAACTGGCTCCCTGCCATTGCTTATCGGCGCAGAGGGGTGGAGAGAGTCCACAAGTTCACCTACCTCGGTAGTGTAGTGTCGGAAACTGGAGGGACCGAAGAGGACATCACTTCGAGAATCGCCAAGGCAAGAGCAACCTTCGCACAGCTCCGTCCTGTATGGAAATCACGGAAACTGACTAGGAGAGTTAAGCTCAAAATATTCCGGTCCAATGTGAAAACCATTTTGCTGTATGGGTGTGAGACGTGGAAGGTCACTAAAAACCTCGCACCGTCTCCAAGTCGTCATTAACCGCTGTCTTCGCCGTATTCTCGGTGTTTACTGTCCTGAGAAAATCTCCAACGTAGACCTGTGGGAACGCTGCGGTGAGACTCCGATCGACCAGCAGATCAAATTCCGCAAATGGAACTGGATCGGCCACACCCTAGACTGGAATCCCCAAGGAAAGCGTAAACGTGGCCGCCCTAAACAGACCTGGCGGCGGACAATCATCGCAGAGGTGAAGAATCTAGGGAAGACTTGGAGCGAAATAAAACGCGAAGCTCAAGACCGAGCGGGATGGCGACGCACTGTGGATGCCCTCTGCCCCAGCTAGGGGACATAGGACCTTAAGTCAAGTCAAGATTGCTTTTACAAATAAATTTTTTTTGCAATACATGGATTAGACACATAAATAAATCTTAGTTTAACGGTCTAATCCGAAAAAGTTCATTTAACGTCATAATTAGACTGGGGATCGATCACGAGCACATGGGACTCCGTCCACAGGCATAAGCGACCACAAAAGCAAAAACAAAAACAGCACAAAATATTAGAGACGAAATTACTTAAAAATTTAAAAGACAACAGTTTTTGTGCAACTACTTGCGAGATGAAACTGAAGTCGAAACAAACTCAATTATTGATTAGACTTCGTATTTCTGTACATTCCTATTTTAAAGTTGACAAGTTTGAGGAGATTATTACTCGATTAACTAGCAGTTAGTCGAGCAATAATCTTCTTCAATATAAAAGTTACTTATCCGCTCAGTTGTAAGCTTTTAATTAAAATGAAGCTTAATAGAAAAATCATTTTTAACTGGAAAAACAAATATAATGCCTCTTGATGGAGTCATAACGTTCTTGCATATAGTTTTCTAGTTTCTAAAGAAACCAGGTTTTAGGTCCGTCTTTTACTGTCTTGGGTTTAAGTTTCATCTTCCTTTTATTCTGGCGTTAGTTTCATTTACAACCGCAACTTTCTGGAGCCCAGGCCGCCACGTATTGGCGTGCAGTTAAGCCAAATTTTAACTCTCTAGACCCAGCGGTTTACGCGCGTTTATATAAAGGTCAATCAGTCAGCCAGTGTCCTCTATTTTATATTTCGATGTAAGATGTACGAAATAAACAATATCATGGTATGTCATGTCTTACCCAGAACACGGCACGGCTCACCTGTGGGGCGCTAACAGCGGGCGGCGTGGGTGGAGTCGCAAGCGCACTTCGGCGCCGCAGATGGGCTGCAACATACACGGCTCCATGCCCAGGGTGGCGTTGGTGTTGAGGTCCAGGCGGAGCTGGCCGGTCGCCCCTCAGTCTTATCGCAGGTAAGTCAAAGTTAAACGACTAAGACAAACAATACTAAGCGTCAAATTGGGAACTGTACTGGAGAACTGTTGGACGAGAACTCAATGTTGGTTGTATGAATCCATCCAATTTGAAAAGTTTTTAATAAGCTTTATTAACTGCCATTAAAAAAATATTATGAAATTCTGTATTAAACTTTTTCTATGTGACGGGAGAGAACAAGTAAATTATCAATTTCTGAAGGTTAGTTTCGGAAATTACTAGGTCTGACTAAGTTATTCTTTCTATCGTTACAGCATTTTTCTTATTGTCTTATTGTATTCATAAAGCTAAAACATTGTTTTCATTGATGTTTGTAAAGAGGGTGTCTTGTGAGATTTTATTTAAGATATTTATTAAAAGGAAGGCCTAGACGAACGTATCTTGATTAAATTAAGGACGTCCTGGTAAAGGGTTAGGTCAAGAGTACCCGAAACCGCCGAGCTTGTATGAAGAGAGTTTTGAATGCGGATGAAGCGAAGGAAGTATGCAGAGATAAGTGGAAAGATGTAGTCTCTGCCTACCCATCCGGGGAAAAAGCGTGATTTGTATATGTATGTATATTTATTAATTTTTTGAATGCTTAATGCTTATGCGGACAACATTACCGTTACGTCGTGGTAAAAAAAACTGATTGGAATGAAATTTGCCACTGAATTACTCTTACTACTAAAACGTTTTGTCCAAAAATTTCACGGCAAGACAAGCCAAAACAACTAGTTTTTGTACTCAAATAATATCGGCAGCGCACAAATAGTGGGAAACCATCGATTATCGATATTTGCCAAATAAATGTTCTGTATTAAGAGTAGTCATTTTCTTCACAGCTGCGAGGAACGGACGAGCATTGTGTATTTTTTTTGTCATACATCAATGTATTACGACTACTGATGTTAGGTATTTGAGCTCTTTGTAAATCAATTATAGTATATGGTACTCCTATAAGAGTTTAATTAATATTTCAAACATATTTTACCCGAATTATAAATAACCATATGTTTAAGTCAATTAAACATTGAGAATACCCAATCTTATAAACAAGATTGATTTGAAGTAAATCTAATAGGTTTTTCACCATAACATTAGTCGGTTTTATCCTTTACATACACAGGTATTGTAAATTTGAAGCCATAGCCTCTTACTTGTACTGTACAAGTGTGGAAATTCTATAACATAATACATTCCTTTATCATATTAATTTCCAGAACTACTGCAAAATTAATCTACATATTGTGCGTATTTCTCCATAAATTTCCACCTATTACGCCATCCCATGTTTTATATTCACGCAAGTAAAATTATTGCGTTTTAGTAAAATTATAACTGTTTAATTGGATAACTAACCTCAGGAGACATAGGAAATTATAGTCGACAGCAATTTGATCATCAACTTTGCCTATATAATTAATTAACCCGACGTCAGTGCCAGTCTTAGATGTACTTGTCTCGTTTCATTATGGTAACTGACGAGGTTAGCGCTTGAAACCACATTTATGCTATTATTATACAGATGCTCTTGTGTGTGTTAAGTATGACCTTGGAAAGATCGACTTCTGGGCAACAAATGGATATGCCACTTCCGGAAAAGCCAGCCAATGGATATAAAATTAAAGCCAAAAGTAGTTTAGTGTTAGAGAAAGATGTCGGTTAGCAGACGGATACGTCAACATGAGTAAGAAAAATGAATACTTTGGCAGGGAAATGTGACCTAAAACATGCTAGCAAAATTTAATTTAATTTCAACAAACGATCCATTGTCTGGTTTTATTAATTTTATATTGATTTAACGAGCGGGGACAATGATTTATTAGTAATAAGTATTATTTTCATGGAAACGATGGAAGAATGGATGTATGAAATTAAGTAGCTAATCGTTCTAAGCGTAAACTTCCACTCAATCTGATTGGTAGATTGCAATATTATGGAATTATGGAACATTCTTCCCCGAATAATAGCTTGTATTCTTTTGTCGAAAAATAAAATTCCACAACGATGCAATTAAAACAATATGAAACAATTATTTATGGCACAAAAAATTAATCACCCTTTGAATTTATATCATACTTATATCATTAGAAATGCTACTTTTACGGCATTTGATTTTATGTTACAAAAGTTTTACAGATAAAGATAATTATGAGAAACATAAATATAGATACTCGAACATTATAACAGCTGAAGTTTTAGCAAATTTAAAACAAATACAAGTAAAGATGTTATGAACTGTGAACTATGTATGTCCTTGTGCAAAAATGAGAGTATGTATTAAAATGGCACATACAAATAAGTATTTTCATTTTCGCGAAAGTGCTAAAAAAGTGTTTGCTCAACTTGATGAACGAGCTATCATAAATCATGGCATTGGCACCCTGTATCTGTATTTTTCGTACTATTCTTATACCTCATCTGCTTATGCAATTATTCATCATCAACCTTGGATACTCCTATGATTATGATCCAAAAGTGGGAAAGTCTATTGACTGACCTTGAAAAGGACTTGTTAAGTCATACTTAAGAATTCTATTACATTAATGTGCAGATTATCATAATGGCCAACGATTAACATTGTAATTAATACGAGTACGTACATATATAATTTAAAAAAAAAAGGATTTATTGTGAACCAGCTATGTTTATTTTACCATCTCGGGTGCTCTCGTCCAATACGACTCGTAGCAAGCATACGAGTACTCCTAATTATGCCTAAATGTCAGTCCAATTCGTATACCTTACATGATATCTCTAAACGTAATTGTTTCGAAACATATATCATCTCGATCATGCGCATATGCGTTAGGGAGGAAGGAAAAACCCTTATTGGATATGAGAAATACAAGCATCATGTAAAGCATGTTTCGTCTGTAACTTAAGGCTAACACGTTTAAGCTTTTCACAAAGGCAATAAGCCTCTGAAACAAGAACGATAATGCTAAGTAAAACAAAATTGTTTTTATGTTACGACAACTCATTTTGTCTTTTGATGGATTTCTTCCGATTGCTTTCTTCTCATAATGGAAATATATAAAACTTGAACATTATAAGCGAACAAACAATATCATAAGACTTAAGCAATATTCAAAATTCTGCTTTATGTCATCATCATCCTTCTGATGTTAGCCCTGCGACCACCCTGGAGTAAGTCAGGTTTTTACACAAACTCTCGTCTGATATCCGGAACCTTGCAGGGGAGTCTAAATTAATTATAGTGCTGATGAGAACGTGGCGACGTATGAGATAAAGAGAGATATGTCTTTCTCATCTTGGCGTGTCCCCAGTTGCACCGTACCGCTCACGCTTCGGGCCTATGGACCGCTTTTCTACTTTTTTCATCCCACTTTTTCTGGTCTGCTGTTTCGTCTAGATCTCGTAGTATAGGTATGTTTTGGATAATATTTTTCAGCATTTCTTCGTCCTTTCATATATCAAATCTTTTACTCCCATATGTTCTGCTCATTGTGTGCAAAAAAAGGATAAAAAGATTTTTCTATTCAATAAACACAAATAGATTTGCGACAAAATGTAAAAAAATGGGTCGAGTACGTGCTGCCACGCGCTTCTTACTATTCCGTTGTTGCTTTGTCAAAGTAAAACAGTGTGATGGCCAGGAAAGTAAATATCAAATGTAATAGAAAATAAACTGGAAACATTAAGAGTTTTGAAAATTATGATGAAATGCCTCATAAACTTAAAATAGTAAACTTAATTGTGACATATTTTCCTCTACTATTGAGAATGTCCAATGCGAGGCAGCTAGTATGTTTACGGTACACAGGGAGTTTTAAGCGTTTTTGTGCTCGACGGGTCCCTAAACGGGGATCGGATCATTTTCGCTAGGACCACCACAGATTTCCTTATAACAAATCGGACTCCCACAGGTTGCATTATCAGTTGTGGCGATTAAAAAACTTTTCATATTAAATGTTCATTATCTGTATAATCGTAGAATACTTTCTTTATGGCATAAAAGGACCGCCCACGAGTTTTATTACCGATGGTTATGATTGATAGCCTTTTGAAATCTGCCTGATTTCCATCTATTGTGTATTAAGAAAGCGTCGGATTTCCATCAATTGAAATACCCTCGTTAACAGCATTTTATTGACAAACGTACCTACATCGTTTAAATATTGTTAATAATAAATTTAAAAACGGATAAACCTTTTTATAAATTCAATTAAGTTTTAAAATAAAATAAAAATTTCCTAATGAAGCACTCTTTCATATGTATGTGCGCCTTCCTTTAAAGTTGCACGTTCCGCCCTTGAGCTTCTATACTTGGGATTTGAAGTTTTAAGCCTATAAACCATTCTTCTATTAAATTTGTAAAAATAAATCGCGTCCAAAACATTCTAAGATTAGGCGTTCAGCTCTCGAGCTGTCCTAACGTCGTCAGTTCGTGAGTCGTGACCCACATTGTTGTTTATACCTAGGTATAGTAGTGTATATCTCACCCGCTTATATCTAGGTACTTGTGTCCCACCCGCGGCAGTCAGCCGGAAGAAAACGAAATTGACAGATAGACACGAACGCTATTGTTCTTTACAACTTTAGATCTTCACTAAATGTGAGTTGGAGAACAGTAAACGCCCGAAAATTTTATCTGTTGATAAATTTCATTAATTTATCAACTGGTGTTGGTTTTGGGAAGACTTTGTTGGCAAGTCTATGTTTATCCAAGATTTACTAACAGCAATAAATGAATGAATAAAGTTTTATAAAATTTCGTATGCTTTAACTGAATTATACAATGGATATTTTGTTCTTTAATATTTAAAAGTTTGCTTTCTAAGAAGATATTATATACAAAGCTTGTAACTTATGTTCCTAAGCGACTTATGCCAAGTTTCATGATAATCCTCTCAATATGTGTAAAAGAGCTTACACAGAGGTAAGATTTAACTAAAACTACTATTATTTGTATTTATGTATGTAATGTGTATTCGGTGTTAGCTTGTCTTGAATTCGTGAGCCGCGGAGCCGCAAGCGAAGTAAGATAAATATGTACAAACGAAAATAAACGTATGAACTTAAACGCATTGATAAATTTAATAAAACATGTGTTAAAGATTTTGATTTTCAAAATATAATTTACTACGTAAAAATTGAGTTTACGTAAAATATTTAGTTTAATGCAAAGGTTTTATGTTAGACTGTGACATGTGTGGTTTGCCGTCTGCAGTTAGTTGGTGGCTTGCAGTTTGTGGGGAGCACTTCACGAAAGAATAACACTTAACAGTGTTTCATTTTCTGCATCTACTGCGCCTACAGTTGCGTATACAGAACTTCAAACTAGAACTCACACTTCCATCATATACTTCGTACCCGGTTGACCGAACTTTGCTCGATCTACCAGAGATGGCGCTGATATAGTTTCTTAAAACGCGGGTTTTAAAATGTTTATTTATCTTGGGAACATTTTCTCGAACCTCCTAGGTTCCTTGATAAATCGATTCCTTGAGCCGAAAAGCCCCGAAAAATTGTTGGAGCCGTTTCCGAGATCCTGATTATACTCGTATATACACAAGAAATGCTCGTTTAAATATATTAGATACATATGTTTAAATCAAAATTGGCCATATCAACATTATCCATACTAAATAAAGCATTTGTGTATTTCTTTTTTTACTCTTATATTGACACCGGGTTATTTATCTGTTTGCTATTTTTCTAAAGGTAGACTGATAGAGAATTCTATTAGCATTAAGTCCACTTATTACACACTTGAGGCTCAATACAGTTTTAAATAAATAAATAATATTATGAATGAGAAAGTATATTTTGGTTATTTTTACAAACATACATAAAATCACGCCTTTTCTCGAAGAGTAATACTACATCTTTTCACTTGTCACGATATCGCATAATTCTTTCGCTTCATCCACGTTCATGACTCTCTCTTCATGTTAGTTCACTTTGCGAGAATATTCCCGATTTGAACAAGGTAAGTATTTCTTTTTCTTTTGGGCATTTACCCAAGACCTATCCAGGACTACACTGGTATGGTAGAGATATAGTACATAATCAAATATTTTTTTAAAGTGTTGTTGTTATAGCGTGGTTTTTTCTTATGTGTAGCATCGCAACAATGGAGGTAGGTATATAAACAAAATAGACAGGATATAAATCTAGTCAAAATGAAACACCTGTTACACTACATTTTTTACTGGAACTATTAATACAGAGCTATTATTCTTGTCTGTTATTCCATCCCAAGACCCGATCGAACATTCTACATAATTATTCATAAAAACATTTGTAATGTACAAACTGACAATTGAATCAAATTACAGTACTAGGGTACGCTCGCGGCTTTGCTCAATTATAAAATAGTAGCCCATATGTTATTATGTATAAGCTACAAGCTATTGTTCGCGACTTCGTCTACCTTAAGCCGAAAACAACTGAAGGAGATCAAAGTTTTCATTGGAACCATTTTGAAGTAACTTTAATTTTACTCGTAACCAAATAAAATTTTACAGTACCTACACTTTTACTATTGAATTCAGTTTGTTTAACTTCTACGCATCTAAATAAAAGTAAATAATGTGGTCTAAACATGTCTACTCGTATATACGCTATGACAAATACTTGCGTAAAGATGTAGTTGCTTGATTCTACCTTGGAACTAAGGGCAAAAATAGCAAGGCCAGTCAAAAAGAAAAAGCCTAATCGTGCAAGATCTTCATCAGTAATAATAACACCTTGTAAATACCGTCCATTTACCACTGTGTCATTTTAAGAAATGTCTGGTTTAGCCTTTCCATGAGTTTCCTTATTCCGTCGGGATCACGCGATAAGACACCTGACTAATAGGACGCAATATGGAGCGAAATTATATCATTGTAGTATAAAAAATTTTAGATAAAAAGATTTTAGTTAAGACAATTCAATCACATGGATCATAATGGTACAAATTGAAGAGCAGGAGAGTGTGAATGACAACGTTAGAAGGCGAAGGCCTAGACGAACCTAATCAAATCGGGTCGTCCTGGCGAAAGGTCAGGTCATGAGTACATTACCAACGAGCTTTCAAGGAGAGAGAGACGAGCGAAACTAGTAATCTTAGCATGTAGAATGATGTATTCACTGCATGAACCTCCGGGAAAGAGGCATGATTTTATGTATGTAATATATAATTTTTGCAATACACTTACCTACACTTCATAATCATAATAATAATATGAGCATTGGTGGCCGAACAGTTAATTTTTTTTTAATAAGGGTGATGTATACATTTAAATCATGCAGGCAAAGGTGCTGCCTGCACATCAGGCCAGATCCAATATGGGTAAGGTTATCTAGTAAAGGTTGAGGAAGTCAGACGGGATTTAGGATCTGGCTGGTGCTTTTAATTGAGTTGGTTGAAAAAAAAATAGGCTATTACACTCTTTTTTGAAAACTGTTTTAAATCAATCCTGAGACTGTGTTATACCTATAGAATTTTTATTAAAATTTTTTGAAGCCGAAAAGTGCTCTAAAAACGATTTATTATTTATGATTTTGTATTTTCGCGCGAAAACGCCATCCGCCATGCTGTTTTGACTCGTGACGTCATACTTTTAGTAAACAATACAAAAAATAGGTTATGTTGGATTGGTTGTGTAATAATTTACCTATTATAATTGTGTATTGTAAGAGAATGTTTAATACAATAAATACTTACATCGCTGTTTTAACATTTCTTAACTCAGCAGAACAGAAATCGGGATTGGACGCAAAAAATTTCGCCACCATCAACGTATTAATCCTCGGTTGATTTATATTGTCTGCTATCACAAAACCGTCTTCCATGATTCTATTAAATGATTAAAGAGTAAAAACCCAAAAACGTGATAGAAATTTTAAAATTTCAAAATAAACAGAGCCTGACATCATCAATATGTTTTCGATTCGATTTTTGTTTACTAAAAGTATGACGTCACGTCAGTACCCAACATGGCGGATAGCGTTTTCGACTTTTGAAGAACAGATTAAAAAAGAGGATTTTTTAAATTGAATTATAAAATCCATATTGCACTTTTACGAATAATGATCGATGTTTTTCTTTTATTTTTTACAAAATCTATAAGATACGTGCATTTTTATATTTTTTTTTACATGGTGTAAAATAGCCTATTGTTTCCATTAACTATGAAAGGACGAAAACTATCTTTCTTTCTTAAGTACATATATAACAAGAAGTAGGACTGTACTGATAAGAAGTGCGTTTAAGTAGGTACTAATAATACGTAAGATGCGTGAAGCGTGTGTGTCAATATTTATCATAGAGTGAAGATAAATAGATACCGGAAAAGGCATCAGGTTGGGCAAGGGTCAATGACCTGGCATCACGTACGATAAATTAATAAAGATAAACAGCTGTTGTATTTATTACGTGAGTTGTTTTTCTAATGACAACACATTCATGAAAATAATTCCTTATCGGTTTGCCCTCTGAAGGTTGACTGGTGGAGAATGAGGAATCATTCGTAGTTCTTTACTCAAAAAAGAGTCTACCTACCTATTTCCTCCGAACTCTTAATTATAGTAATATTAATATTCTAATATTAGGTGGGATGGGATCTAGGAAAGACGAACTTTTTGTGTATCGCAAAATGATGATTAAATGTCAAATATTAATTATTTATTCAATCATAACCGTAAGTCTTAATAATTTATTATTTCTTTTAACCTTAGACGAATTTTAAATTCACATTTTGGGTACTGTTTGTAAGTGTAGTTACTGCTACACGATTATATGGTGTAGTGTTTTGTATGCTCGTACTAATATTTACACAGAGCGACAGATTTAGGATAATATTTTGAAGTCTGTTGTGGAATTTACGATTCACAGCGATAATTATAGCTTTCATGACGAAATTTTAAACATTTTAGACTTAAATACTAATAATACAAGGTTTTGTCGATACTAAAAACCAATTGACAAATATTAAGCAAATCAATTTCAAACGACTGTTCTATTTGTATTACCTTTATCATGATCATCCCTTTTCACGTATGCCAATATTCATGTTCCTATCAAACTCTCTCATATTTAGGTGCTCCTAGTTGCACCCAGTTCTGCAATCATGCTCTGGTACCCCGGGGCTGGTTATACTTCGTTTACTACACGAATTACAAAAATTGTGATTGTAATAAATTTGGTTGATACCCAATCCATAGCCTTTTGTTATACATATCTTTAAGTATTGAAAAAAGATAAAAAATCTTGATACGTTGTAATGTTGAAAAAAAAAAAAATCTCAAATAAAGTATGTTTCACAGCAAACGTAATTCATTACGACATCTGTTGTTTCATTTTGTTTTTTATTTCATTTCTTGGCAATAAATTAATCTAAATATTTTTTAAACAAAATACGTAAGTATAAAGTTGAGATGTTTACCTTTATTGCAATACGAAAAGAAATGTACTTACCCATTGTTCAATAGAAATATTTTCATTTTCTACAATGAGCTACATTCATTATGTACGAGTGGCGGAAACAAACAAATTTTTCCTTGAATAAGTTATGCGGTCCGTCTCAGCCCAATCCAACCCTTCGCCCTGCTAATCCACATGTAGATATAATGTAAACCGTAAGAAAGACAGCCGGTGGCGCGTGTAACCTGCCGATCTCATATCATATTCATAAATCAATACGACATCGCTTGTGTTTGCATATTGTTATAAGGAATTGATTTGAATGCCTGTAGGTACTAAATGTACTTGGTATTATTGAGTACGAGTGCAGTCACAAGACAGAAGCTAGTTATTGGGAGCACGTTCTTGCATAAACATATTTCAATGTTTTGTTAGTATGATACCTACTATAGACCCATGGAAGTTGCTGTTTTTTTCTTCTGCAAGTTTATATATTTAAAAGTATCATCACGAATGCAGAAATATTTTTATCTTATTGTATTTCCATGCAAATCATACCCTATTTCGGAAGACAGACCTTACAAACCAGGGTTCGATAGAAATCATGGAGACCTTTCTTGGTGTTTGAATTACTAGGCATAATGTGATTGATTGAATTACTTATAACCAAAGGAATTGTTGATCAGGACGAACAATTTCCCAAATTCGTATATAAGATATGAAATACAAATTAAGGGCCCATTATTGAAATATCCAAATCAATATTTATTTTTACCCGTACATTAAACTGAACAAATTTTGTATATTTTTGCCAGTTTTTCAAAGACACAAAGGATCCATTTGTCATTTCTAGTACATTATAAGGCGGGTTTATTTCAGGTCGTTTACTTACGTTATTCGATTAATATGTAAAAGCTGAAGTGGATTAAATGGATCACATTTCTCATTTTGTTACGATGACACGAATTACAGGGCAAATGGAAGGGCATTTTTCTCAGAATTAGCTTTCGTATATCGGTTTCTTTTTGTTTTATTTCGTAGTGAGGTAACAAAATGTATGTAAATACTTATTACTAGTCTTAACGAAGCAAATATCAAATGCTTAGAACAAAGAAATTGCGTCATGAAAAGTATTTTTTTAAGTTTCAGTATAGTTTCAGTTAAGGTTTTATGTAATAAAGTTGTAATGTTTTCTCATGTTAATGGAATACTTAAAACAAGTCGTAAACCTTTATATTGTTCCTATTTTCGGCTTTTAAAGTAAAACAAAACTCATGAAAATATTTAATGTACTGAATACCATAAAAACAGTCTGAAAACACCCAAACGCCATCTTTTTCCATTTTATAACACTAACTAAAGTTTTCCCGAGCATCGTCCGATGCGTTACAAATTTTCAGCATTATTGAAAAATTGCGACAGATGGCGTTACAGTACACTTCATTCAGGAATTGCGCTGCTATTTGAATCTTGAATAAAATAAGAATAACTAGATGTCGTTTATGATAAAAGTATATTTTTTTCAACATTGGCAAACTCTATTGTCATAAAGTTATTAGCCTTTGCTCCCAACTTTTCTTGAGATAATTTAATGACAGTTGCTTCAAATTATACCTAACGAGTAAACTCAAACTGTTTCGAGAAATTTTTTTTATGAGAAAGCTATGTACTTTTCAATTCTATCAATAAGCCAAACAGCCGAACGCGGCCTTTTGGTCTTTTCGAGACTGTTGGCCCTGCCTACCCCGCAAGGGATATAGACTTGTTATTATGCATGTAATAAGCTACTCTTTTTTGGATATTCCCACGGGAGCCAAGCTCTCGTAAATTCTAATTCCATCCTATCTTACTTTCTATCATTATATCTATATAGAGGCCGCCCGCGACTTCGTCCGCATGGAAACCCTATCAATCCCGCGGGAACTCTGGGATAAAAAGTAGCCTATGTGTTATTCTGGGTCTTCAGCTACCTACATACCAAATTTCATGGTAATCGGTTCAGTAGTTTTTGCGTGAAAGAGTAACAAACATCCATACATCCATACAAACTTTCGCCTTTATAATAGTAGTAGGATATTTCTTTGGTTAAGTTAGTATGATGTCTGTACGCCTGAAAATATTGCTATATGCTCTATACTACTAAATTCTAAACATATTGATATTATCAAATAAATTAAGTCGCAGTCAAAGTAGGTCCGTGTTTATTCTATGAGTTAAAATGGACGTCGAAACAGCATTTTATTAAATTACTGAGAAGACCGTAAGAACTCGTAACACTTACCACGGTAGTTTGTTGCCATTACATCTCTAACCATATTTATTTTCCGCCAGCCTATTTTGTGTTCTAATGAAAGGAAATATGGCGTAATAAATGAAAGTTTGTCCCAAAAATATTTAAGTGTTTTCACCGAACTGTTCTGTTTCATAATGAATCAAGTCGGTAATAATTCATATAAGCACATAATATATGATAATACTTAAATTACTAATAAGCATCTTGTGCAATCAGAATGATACATTTACTAAAGTAATTATTAGAAAATTAAAAAGATAAATTCTCTGTTATTTTAAGAAGTTAATTAGTTTAGATACAAGGCGCCAGAAGCTATTCATTAATGTTTTAGTTTGGGTAAACTATAAAGGTTATTGAAATTTGTTGAGAATACTTTAAATGTTCTGACCGCTAAATATTTTAAGGGTTAATTCATACCGATACGCAACGCTTTACACACATTTTAATAGAGCAGCCCAATCATTAACTTTTTGTTGTAGATAAAGTACTTAAATTTTGAGTTGCTTTATAAAATTTGTATTGAAACGCTCTATTAAAACATGTTTCGAGTTGCTCTTTATTGGGTTATGAAGGCAGAGACTCAGACACAGTTAACTCTAAAGACGCTTTAGATTTTTTTGATTATTATTTATTGAACATCTTCAATCTTTACTCGATTTAAATAAAATACTAAGACTGATTAATCAACGCTCGTCCAAAATTACAACTTGGTTAGCATTTAGATGACTAGCACATAGGGAGAGTAGGAAGCGTAAAGAAATAATTTTCCGAAATTCCCTTGGGTTTGGGATAAAAATACGTTTTGCTCGTACAAAATTCTGTAAAAAAAGATAATTTCACTGTAAAAAAAAACGAAAATAATACACTCAATATGATTATTAAGAAATATTTGCGATAAAGCGTACCTCGGCGGAAACGACTAAGTATGTTTCCAGGCTTGTGTGGTGAGCCGGATTTGGAGATAACACTCAAAAGATTTTCTCGCGGATTCGTCGAAGGTAATTTGGATGTTTTTTCTTAAATTGAGCGAGTCTGAATGAAATTTTATTTTAAATTTCTCTTGGTGGAGATTTGTTAATAGGTAGGATTGTAAAATATAGTTACATTCAGTAAAAATAGCTATATACAATTAAATTAATTATAATTACTTTTATGTTTTATAGTATAAAAGTAATTATATACAGAAAATATAGCTGTATACAGTTAAATTTTAAATCAGACGAAAGCGTGTCTTAGTTAGATGGAGTAGATAAAAATAAGCCACGTTCCTATTTCCTGTATTAGAATTGGAATAAACCTAACTAAAGCACGCTGAAAATTGGCTTACATAAAACCAGAGGGTAATTTAGTATCGAATAGAGCCTCGTGAATTTAGGTCGAATGTTTTTGGTGTTTAGGTCAGATCGCCATGTTGGTACTTGTATATCCAATGTTTATCTTGTTTATTTATACTGTTTACAAATCATTTGGCCACCAGGCATTGTTTTTGCTTTTTTGACTTGAATTGAAATATATATATATATATATATTTAAAAGAGCTTGCATGAACATTTGATCGTGCATCCACATTCACTGAAACGTGCTCTTAGTCTTTTTAAGATTTGATTTTACCTAGTCCGTATATATGTATGTATGTATAGACATTGATGTTTGTAGAAAAACGGAAATGAGAACTTATGTTTGTATTAAAAATTACGTAATTTGCAAGAAAAGTCTGTTCGGAATTACTCTAAGCCATTTGGATAAACCAAAACGCCAGAAAAACCGGACTCGGTTGTTTTATTTTCAAATATCCAGGGTATTGTTCAAGTCGATCGAATAATCTTATTTTTAGTGTAGTCTAGAAATAGGATAAAATATCTATTCGTGTCATCATCTTTCCGTTCACATTCTTTTAGGGGTTTATGTATCAAGTAAATATTTTACTTCGGCAAGCTCGGGTATGAAAAATTCCACTAAGGCGAAACCCGGAAAATGTAAGAAGCGACTTACATTCAAACGGTTTACGAAATACAGTGATGTTTGCGAACATAATATAAACGAAAATGAAGTATTGTAAATAAGTGTTTATTGATTTATAAGAACGTGGTGGTAAATTGGTTTTCCATTTGACACGAATAACGTCATTTACAGGCGTAAAAATGTTTTATAAATAATAATGGCATATCGAAACGATACAGATACTAACGGATAACGATAAAGATACAAGTCCTGAGATTAACTCTATATCTTTATGCAAAATTATGTTTTAATGTTTTTATGTAGATGTCTAAAGAGACTATAATTTTTATAATATCATGTCACGTTTCCCAATCAAATTAGTGTCTTAATGTTACATATTCACCGTTTCGAATCATGTCACAATGATCCGTTGTCACCGAGCGACTGAAAAATCAGTTATCATTCACCTTCTTACTATTTAAGCTTATGATTACTTATGAAATAACGTCGTCGCAGATGTCTACGGAAAATGAAGTAATAAGGAGTTAGGTGGTAATGCGGACACGCATTTCAGTCACGCGATATTAACAATGAAGATGCCGACGCAACAACAGCTAAGTGCGTGGGTAATGGCACTTCTAGGAACCAACGATTCTGGATTGTTATATTAATCTCAATGATACGCTTATCTGCCGAAAGTTACTCGTACAGATATAACTATGTAAATCTTTATTAATGGAAGTATTGTTAAACCTAAAAAATGGAAAATGTTGAGAAAAATGTGATTCTTTCCGATACTGATAATGCCGATTGATTTCCAGTAAAGTAGATTTACACATAATTTCATTAATCGATTGATTGAGTTTCACATAATTCGTTTAAGTGAATGTTGTAGATGGCTATCATAATATCCCTGGGATAGTCAAGACTTTAGTATGGCCAGGAAAGTTGATTTCAATTAGTTGTCTTTGTAAAATGAAGTAATAAGCAGTCAGGTAGTAATGCCGACACGAATTTCAGTCACGCGATCTTATTCTGGGCTGCTACATTAATCTCAATGACACGCTTATGTACCCAAACAGATGTTACTAAGAAAAACATTTGTTATTTATTATGGTTATGTCTAAAAAAATGGAAAGTTAATGAATTAATGATTCTATGTAATGAAGACTTTGGAAACTGATTAATGCTGTCTCGTTACCGTACCCGAAATGATTTAATCTCTTAGACAAACATAATGTGAAAAGAGTATCGCTTTCGTGCTCTTGGAACTGTTAACTGAAGCTGCAAATGCGATTGAGTGTGGTGAGGAAGACATAATCTTGCTTGCCCACGCGATTCCTGAATTTGTAACACCATATTGCTTTATTACAAAAGGTACCATACTTATATTAGCATATACATATTGATACAAAAATTCATGACAGATAAAAGTTACAGCACTCCAAGTTTTGGCCGAGAAATGTTTGTAAACAAATCTTCTGCTACGTCATTCTCTATTGCCATTTGAAAAATCGACTTTACACACTCTATTTTAAGCACGTGAAAAGTAGAGGGGTAGGGTAAGGTCTTGGGGTGGCAGGGGGCCGCGGCATTCAACAGGCGGCGGTCGATACGGCCGGCGTCGCGGCGCAGCGGTGCGATCCACCCTACGTACTACTTTACTAACAACTGGTGCCTCACTCGCAATAATGAGAAAGTAGTTACAGTGTTTTACAACTTTCTTCATCCGTTTAGTTGCGAGGTGTCTCATATTTTTTAGTTGAGACTGATTGATTATGATCATGCTTTATTTACTAACTAGCTGTACCCTGCGGCTCCGCCCGCGTGTAAATCGATTTTGGATACAGACCTATAATAGCCTTATAGTTAATTCTATAGTATCCTATTTCCGTGCCAATTTTATAGAAAACGACCGATAACTAAAACAAACAATATAAATAGAACCATAAGAACCACTGTAACAACCAACATTTTTCTTAGATTTTAAAATATTATACATTCAATGAGACTGCAGTGGGTTTTTGTCTTTATTGCTATCGATGAAATAAAGTTTTTATACTAGCTTTATCTAAAAATTAGGTACCTACCAACGTTTATGTAAACCGCGTGTGACTTCCTTTCCCTTTACGGATTTTGACAAAACAAAGTTTCGACAATGCTTCTATTTATATATAACCGATATGTGAAAACTGCGTTCAAATCCATTGAGTAGTTTCTAAGTTATAAAGTACTAGACAGACATATAAAAATTCCTTTAGGTTTTTTATGTTTTCTGTTACCACGTTCCGTCAGTTTCGTTTCTGTTACTTTTATTTAATAAGTTCTTGGAAAAATATTTGTATAGACACTTATTTTTATTATGTTATGTATTTTTGCTATGTATATTGATGACGTTGTATTGGTTCCGGCACAGACAAGGGCGATTCAATCTCTTTGAGATATTGTAGAAGGTGGCGCAATAACTAAAGCTTTAACATAGGACGTAGGGTTGTCTGGTTGTAAAATTTTAATTACACAAGCTATCTTGTGATCTCTCTCTTGTTAAGTGATTCAGGTTAGAAGATAAACTGACACGCTCTATCTTGAGAGAGGCAGAGGTATTTCCATGCTACCCTTATACGAGTAATAAGATGCGGTTACGGTTATACAAAACTTATATTAGATTAAGAACAAAAACTTGAATTATTAGGTTATTCATATTCATATGGTTTTTATTGTGTAACAATATGGTTTATTAATCGGTAATTTTATCGTTTTACAGAAGACGTAGATATTTTGCCTTTCATGATAAACTTTTATAATTTCAATATTGTTTAAAAATAATTCGAAGAATAAAAAGGAAACCTTTTCAATTTCACTTATATAAAAGAAGTTTTGGGTCCGTTGTTACATAAGTATTAACAGGGTCTCTTTTTACGATTTGCTTATTTCGAGACCAATTTTGTATGTTATAAGTGTCATTTATGTAGAGTTTCTATAGGTATACCTACATAAAAATATAATATTTGTTTACAAACAGTCAAGGACAGGTAAACCTCCCTTGTGGCGCTAATTTATATGGACACTACTCACGCATTTTAAATGTCCAAGGTTAGGTGGAGCTTAAGTTAGTCATCTTTATAGGTAAGTAGATAAACATTCTTTTCATTTATTTAATTTTTGCTTTTGTTTAAGGCGATTAGCTATCAGCCTGTCATTATGCGATTGTCATATTATAATCGTTAAATCATCTGATTGAACATGGCTTTCGAGACTGTTGTTCCTGTTTACTTATCTTAGCATGAATATCTTTGTTAATGTTATACAAAAATCCGCATTGTAGGACTAGTCCAGGCAATATTTACAAGTAGCCCGTGAAATTCTATGGAGCCCTATTGTCGCGCGTTTCTTTGTTGACGATGACGACCCTTCTGAATGAGAAAGTAGCTATCAGATTGTTATCTGTCTGTGCTACAAATGTTCTTTTATGATTTCCAGATTTTATTAATTTTTACATAGATAAAAAAGGTACAAACATATCTATCGACGCAAAGTCTAATATTATATATTGGATCGATTATGCTTAAAATTTTGTTATACGTACATATTTTCTGCAAAGATCTTTCCTGCAAAACTACTTATTGAGAATTTCTATTCAACATAATTCCTACACTGAACAGAATTCTGGTAGATCTAGGCATGAGATTGCAGTGTGAGTTGCTGCAAACTCTTATCTCTTACGGGCTTTTGTACAAGACTAGACGGCATTCAAAGTGAATGCGCGTCGTGTGAAATGTTTCTAATATCATGAACTTTCTCAAGATTCTACTTATTTGCACTATTTTAATTAACTAACACCTCGGTGAGTGCAGCGGACTTTTATTCGGACTTAAATCCATTTTAATTAAACCAGTGGTGTATTCCTAACATCTTGAAATTTCTTAAGACGCTACTTATTAACACTATTTTAATTAATTAACACCCTTTTGAATAGCAGCAGCGGATTCTTATTTTGAATGAAATATATCGTGACCAGGAGATTTATCTTATTTTTGAGTAGACCAATAAAAGCATTCGCAAAAAGTGACATTTTGTTTTAGAAATTAATTATACAAAGGTACATAGGTTTTATGGTTTTATGACCATCAAATGATTTTTACATACACAAGTTTCAGTATAAGTAAAAAGAGTACAATTTGCTTCTAAAGATAATTAAATTTGTTTAGTATTTATATGTGTTGGAGTTTATATTTCAACTAACCAGATTGTTGAATAGAATTCAGTTCAAGCTCGAATGTCATCTTGCATTACCAGTACAATGCAATTCCATTGTACAATAGAGGTAATAACCAGAAGCAGAGGCTGGTGGCATGTATGTAGGGTACGTGAAATTACTCCAAAACAATGCCTTTAATTACGGATATCATAGGAATGATATTGGTGTGCTTTACCGCGGCCGAAGCTTTTGTGTTTAGAGTCAAAACAATTTTAATTATATCTTTTAATATTTTATACCCTACTGAATACATGTGGTGATCAACTGACGTTTAATTTAATTTGAAAACAATAAAAATATATGTATATTGAACAATAAAATTTTATAAGACAGTTTTGACAAGTACAATAATATAAGACAACTTTAAAGTTATGACAGAAATGTCTGAAAATATGTCTTTAGAATAGAATTACCATTTTTAATGCGTAATGAAAGATCGTAAATATTTTCGCAAAAATTGTATAACAGTTATATTATCACCTATATATTTATCGGACTTTACATACATAAGAGCTTTATTAGGCAACAATTTTCTGAGAATTCAATCGATACTCTACAATCGTAAAAGAGCGTTGATAGCTTCCTATTTAGAACGAGATAAAGCCTGAACTCATTTTTGCTATCTGTGGAAAGTTATGGAGGTTTTTTATTAACTATGGAAGATGTTTATGTGTCTTTCTCAGTGCAAATTTTCTAAAACAATGTATTTATAAATGTTCATTACTTAATTTCTGTACTCTTTGATGTCTATACGGCACCTTTTGTTGTGTTTCGTCACACTGAAATTGGAGTGTAAAAGTTTATGTGTTAGGGTTCGTCGCCTCCAAACACCGGCTTTTTGGGTTACAAAGATCCTTTCACAGATGCGTGACCCTTTTATCTTTAGCATATTGACGAACTAACAAGGACAGATGAAGATAAATCTGCAGATATGGGATCGACGTTACTTTAAGCTGTTTGATTACAAAGTTTGTGAACAAAGAATTTTAGCGAAGAACATGTTCTTTTTCCTTGCGAAAATTCTATTTATAGTATAAATGCGTCTTTTAAACAGATTTATAGGTTTCTGAACTAGCGAAACGGGATATAATAACGGAAAATAGGTAAATGATTTAAGTTTTTATGTTTACTTCTGTTAACGCCAAGTTTATTCTCAATCTTTTTTCAATTCTCAAAAATTTTTCATTTATTGCTGTACAAAGCAAACCATAATTTCGTTACACACAATTTTTAAAAGTACTCACATAGAAGTCTAGCAAAAAAAATGCACATGACACAAAGCATAGTCAATGATGCTCAATATAAATTCCGACAGTCTCGCACCCTGGCAGCCGAAGATCCCTGGGATCGATATCGCCATGAATAATTAAGATGGATATGCTGTTTTTTGGACCCTGACCTGACTGAAAAGAAGTTACTGTTTCTTGCGTGTGATACTATTTTTAAGTTAGTAGTGGAAATTTGGAAATAAAGCATTTGAGAGGTTTTAATTCATCATGTTGATTGCTTCTTTATTAGAGAACCTGGTTAGTCCAATATTCTTCCGTTCCTAATTTAATCAATTAAACAGTATGTCAGTCTGGTACGTCTTCACAGCGGATTTTAATAACATTTCGCATGGACATAGCTTATACCCGAGGTCAAAATAGGCTTCTTTGCATTGAAAATTACCACGGGAGCGAAGCCAGATAAAACTTTGTTTCTTATACAATAAGAAAGGGTTTGTATTTAAATGTATATCAATCATTCAGCGTTATTTCCCTTTCCTGTACATTTAAAAGTACTCAGAGAAAGTGATCTAAAAGGTAAAAACTTTGTAAAGTAATAAATAAGTTAGGGGATTGGAAATCTGATATCGTGCCGAAACAATACAATCCCTACTCCAATTTCACTTTCTCTCCAACAAAGTTTGGGAAGCTTAACAAATTTCTGAATGATTTATGTAATTTATATGTGTAATTCAGACAGTCTAAAGATAGATAAGGATAATGATTTTTTAAATTGTAAATTGCTTAAATAAATACACACTGTACTACGTCTCTGTTCTGTAGGGGTAGGCAGAGACTATGGATATCCACTTGCTACGATTTTGAAATACTATCAAAATTGGTCGTTTTAATATATACTAACGTATAAAAAATTCTAAATACTTTTTCATTACAGATGTACTTCGTGCACATCGTTAAAAATAATCTATATACCTACCAAAATTCATAATAATCTAACTGATAATTTTTCCGTGATTGTTGAATAGGCAGACAAAAAATAATTTTTCACACATACTCGTATTTACCGAACCAAAAAATAGTTTACTTTTGTAAATGAAAATACATTTTAAATCATGACTTGGAAAGGTTTTTTTTTGCATATTTCATGTAGTGTTAGTTAATAACTAGCGTTGTCTTTAAATCTCATCAGAATGACAGCGTCTGTTTGCGCCTTTATATGTACTTACACACGTACTAATTGCCACCGTAAATTTGGTTCAAACAGAATTTGCATATTCAAATCACTCGCCACTTCTGCCGCCGCCGCCTCTTTGGGATAAACCCCGTATAAAAGCGGCCATTTCAGCCAAATGTTTCTCCGAGTTGAAAGTACGGTGGTGTGATAAAAAAGTCAAGGGATCGGTCATGTTGTGACTCATGAGTCTGCAAAAGTGTGCGTGTGTGCAGACTTTTATGCACGTACAGTCTTGCAAGTTGGTATTGAAGTAACTAGAATCTAAATTTTTCAATTGGCAGTTTACCTACTACCATACTTTGTTACAAAGGCAAGATTATAGATGGCTAAATTGATTTCCCGACTGGGTTGATTTTCCATCACGGCCAGATTTTATCGTCCATCCCTTTTACGTATTTTAAAACTAAGGTTATCCATTAAAATTTTGAGGCTCGTTTTTAATAAGAATAGAACAGAAGAATAGAGTAATTTTATTTTCATAATTGGATACAATCTATCACTTATTGATATCACATAACTTAAATCGAATTACATCTACTACCGCTTTCAAAGCACATGTGTATTATTAGAGCTTCCATTGTATTCGTGAGTATATGGTACATATATTAAAAATTTGAAGAATTTGTGAGATCACATCTCCATCGAACTGAACCAATCAGAACCAACATCTGAACCAGTGACGATTATGAATTTCCTCTCCCATAGCCAAGTCTGAAGTTATAAGTAGATCTGATTGCACTAAAGCGCGAGACGATTAAACTAATCTCTGTAGACGGCGGTTCCTGCGACTGTCATGGACTCAAAGTGGCTCAGAGTGCTTGTGCAAGCGGAATAGCTCCTTATTTTCCAAAATTCATGTCGAAAGTGCCCTGGCGGTGAGCTGCGGTCGTGATTCTAGACTTCAGAGTTCATCTCCATTTACTTTGAACTAAATGAGCTATTTGTAGGTGTGTTCTGCTTTGATAAATGAATTTAGTATTTATATTAAGTGGGAAGTTTTGCTTGTTGCCCTAATTAGCGAGCTGTTATATTTGAAGAGTGACTTACATAAGCTAGCTGCTATCCGTGACTTTAGCTCACGTGATCTGTAGCATATGTTGATCTTATGTGACGGTTGGAATGGTTTAAAAAATGATTAATAATATTGATAAGTATGATAATTTATATAGGTAGTATGATTAATTTGTATAATTTAAATGCACGCGTTATTATTACATGGATAACCTAAAAAATAAATATTTTTTAACATTAAAATAATGAGCGCAGAACACCAACAAACGGGTAATTTCAGTACGTTATGTACGTAACATAACATAACAACAAACAGGTACTAAGCACACGTCCTCCATTAAAGCAACTAAGTACCAACTCCTATACAACACACATTACAGATAAAGAGGTCATAAAACTCTTCTTTTACACCAATGCACGTACAAAGCCACTTTAGTAATTAACAAGAAGTTTGTTTCGTGTCTCCAATACTGGTTGGATAATGAGTGGATACGAGTGTACGGAGATCAGGGCAGGCTTGCGACTCTTCATTTAAGACGAAAGTATATTTTATCCGCTGTGCCACGCAGCTTTATATATTTTGAGCGGTTCATAAAGGTGTAGTAACTACAATTATAGGTGTGAACTGTGAACTGACCCCTTAGTCGTAGGTAATCTAAAAACTGCTTTTGTGCAATGATAACATATTGAACATGTTTCTGATGGCAAGGCCACTAAGAAAAGATAATGAAAAGATATAAAAAATGCTATCGGTTTTTCTATCATTTCTCTCGTCTTTTCATCTTATTTTATGCTATTTCATCATTATGTTTTGTTCGAATATAAAAAATTCTAGTGCTAGGCATGAAGTCGCAAGATTGTTTTACCCTGTGATATATACGAACTAACTTTTTACGATCTCGCCTTAACGTTTATCGTCAACCTCCCTGAATATTACCCTCATTGGCCTTTCGATGCGTATTCAATCAGAAGAAGCGTATTGAAAACTCTAAAAAGTAATCAATATGCGTCTGATTCAAAGTCGTATAAAAGACGACTGCTATAACGGAATGGTTTTGAAATATTTAAGTAAGTCAAGTACTTAGCTTTTGCGAGTAAAAATTTTTTATCAAAACGTTGACCGTAAAGAAACTTAATAATGAATGTTATTTTTATACCGAAATAAATAAAAGAGGACACTGACTGACTTATTACAATGCACATCCCAAACCGCTAAGTCCAGCGATTTGAAATTTTGCATGTAGATTCCTTATGTGATCTAGGGTTGCACTTAGATAGAATTTCCCAAAATTCCCACGTAAAGAGTGGGCGTTATCTGTATGATATGTAGCTTCAAAATTGTCCCTTATAAATATGTCCCTTATACTCGTTGTGTAATATAAATTGTTATAAATTGTACAAAGCCTGCCTGTCGAGGATTGTATTTACCATATTTTTCGTTGTTTGAATTATAAAAAAATGTTCCCTTAAATGAAAAATACCAAAAGTTGACAGTTGTAATTTCCTTAAAGTCCCAAAGGTACGCGAGGGAAAATAACTTGACGCGGGAGTAAGTTTTGGCTCACACGGCGTTATTATGTGTTTGCTGCTTATACAGTTTGGAGAGGATATTTAAAACTGCACATTCTTAGTTTTTTATGAAATATTTCAATTTTATGAAATTTTCTATAGTGAGGTTCCATAAGAAATTGTCAATTATGCTTGTGACTTGCGCATGTGACACGGCAAAATCTCCATAAAATCAAAAACTAACAACAAACCTCAAATAAGTTTTTCGTAATTTCTACAAATGAATTGTATGTATATAGCTGCCAAGACAGGTAAGGTATAACATAAAACCCCTGAACGGATTGCATTTATTTACCTATAAGATAAAAACTATTTTGGAAATTGCCATATAGGCTAAGCTTATGACTCTACACAACGTTTAAATTATGTTTGATTGCTTTTATTTTTATTTAAAAAAATATTATCAGTACAAACAAAAATAAATCAAAAGTCATGCATAAACCGTTTTGTTTACGTAAAAAGTTGGTGTTTTCCAAAACCTCTTTCCAAGCAATATACGCGAATGAACGAGCCGAATATTAAACAGCTTTATATAAAACACGTACATAAACGAGATAAATTGAGTGAAGCGACGACTTTCAATGTCGGCAGTGTTATCATTCTGCTAGTCTTTTCAGCAAACGTTGGAACGCGGGGCCGAATGAAACGCTTTTCAAATTCAGGGCGCAAAATGAGAAAATCACAGAATGAGTAGTATACGTATTACGTAGAGGGTTTTGTAAACAGCATTCTTTGCTTTCATAATCTTAAATTACTTGCAAAATATATTTTCAACAGATATGTTTGGATTTGTGGCAGGAATCTTGTCTTATTAAGTAGAACGTGTATCCTGAAATGTCAAATTTTGTTCATTAATTTATCTCAATGAAATGTTTTCGATTATTTTTCATTGTTTTTACTCAAAATAAAGATGAAAATAAGTCATGAAACGAAGAAAGTAATAAGTAGCTAAGTAGCCTAATAAAAAATTACCTATAAAAGAAGTATAATAATGAAATTATTGCCAAATAGGTACTTATTTTTACGAGTGAAGCTTCTAAACTGTCATTATTTTATGTTCACAGTAGGTACCCGTCAAAATTAACGTGCCTGTCAAGCTTTAATTCAGTCCTACGTTCCTTTAATTCATATAATCCCGGTCGCAGCCCTTTTAAATAAAAATCTATTATACCGAACCTTATTAATTTGAATGAATTAGCGAATCAGTGAGACCCTTTTTAACTTTGGATTGTTTTCGTGTCGTTTTAATTATAAAAGTTTGGTAATTATTAGGTTCTTTGATTGTAAGTTCCGGAAAAGTAAATACGACTTGTCTGACTTGTATTAAATAATTTGTCTTAATTATGTATTTACTTGAAATATCAATATAATATTAATTTTCATAGGAATATTTATGATAAAATTTTATTAATTTTAATTGTATTTATTGCGGGTTGCTGAAATAAAAACGATTTGTTTCATTCTTTCTCTTGTTTATTTTATCTCTATTTTCTCGTCACATCGGAAGTGCTTATTTTTTAAAGAGATAATGAACTGAAAGAAGTATGCAGAGATCGTGGCAAGTGGAAAGAGGTAGTCTCTGCCTACCCCTCCGGGAAAGAGGCGTGATTTTATGTATGTATGTATGTATGTATAATGAACTGAAATAGTTATTTTAAACTCAACCATGGGTTACCATAAAAGTAAATAATAATCCTTTTTTGTTTCCTCTGAACGTATCTGATTAGATGATCAATCAACATTAACGCCCCGCTATGACCAATCGTGGGAAATCAGTAAGGTAGATATTTTATAAGAAACGGGATGGCTAGATGAAGACAACTTTTTCTTTTAAATGTACGAGTATAGTTGATACGTCGTACAGTTTATTGTGTTTTAACCAAAAATTTTCTTCATCAATTTTTATTTAAACTGTGAGTGTAAAATGTTACTATTTGAATGTGTTAACCTGTAGTAGATCATTTATTTTAAAGACACACATTTCTGACAGGCAGTTTATTTAAGTATTATGAAAAGGCAACATATACTAACAAAATTTTTTGAAACGTCTTCAATCACTTGTCTATTGCAATAAATCAGAAGACTTTGTAGACAGAACTACATATGTACACGTTCACCAGAATTCAACTCAGTTGCGTGGATTCACCGCAATTTGTTTATTCCTTTCATTTTGCCATTTAACTCCTAAATTAATATAATGTAGGTATAAAAACAATTAGCTGTGTGGTTCCCGGTACCAATACAAAAAAGAATAGGACCACTCCACCTCTTTCCCATGGATGTCGTAAAAGGCGTCTAAGGGATAGGCTTGCAAACTTGGGATTCTTTTTTAGGCGATAGGTTAGCAACCTGTCACTATTTGAATCTCAATTCTATCGTTAAGCCAAATAGCTGAACGTGGCCATTCAGTCTTTTCAAGACTGTTGGCTCTGTCTACCCCGCAAGGGATATAGACGTGACCATATGTATGTATGTATGTAAAAACAATAATACTTATTGATAAAAGTAAAAAGCAGTGTCTAGATATTGCTCTCCTGGTAATGCCTCTTGTTTTATTGTTATAACTGTCTTAAAGAATCGAGATAATACCAAATGTCATAATAAAATAATTTATAGTGTCATATCACTGCATCTCTGCGTATATTTCGAGCGTTGACGTTAAGTCGTAAGGACTGGCTATAAATCTCAAATAAATCTGAAATGAAGAGTAGCAGTCGTATAAAGCTTGCACAGACATGCAATCATGTCAGTATTTACGTCCGGGCAAATAGCTGGCCGTTTTATTGAGCCCAGTCGATGGATCGTTCAAACTGTTTATTTCAATCACGATGGCCGCCCAACGAATATCGGACTAAAATGGTTTTGAGGGAGAAAAAGACAACTGTAATGACTCGTATGTAGTGTGAGATTGAACGATTTAAAAATCGGGCGGCTCTTAATGCAAGGCAATATTGAATATTTGTGTCAAAAAGCCAATTTTTTTAAATAATAACAATAATTATAAGGAAGGAAATAAAACTACTTCGTATGACAATTTAGACACAACTGCGTGTAATAAAAACTGAAAAGATCTTTAAAAATACTTTTGTTACTGATGTACCTACCTATACATTAATCTACGAAATTGCCTACACTTGCGATTTATTATGGTAAAGCCTTCAGGGAATTTATGTACAATTCGTTGTAATTTGGAACAAAATAATATTTTATTATATTAATTAAATGTAATAAATAACATCAAAGCATCTAGTCTTAGTTAACTAGAATTCTGAGCGGGGCTTTGCTGTTTTTTTAGATTTTTTTCTAAAGACTTAAAATTACATAAAAATTGGTGTCTGAAGTTTGTGATTTATTCGTTAAGTACAGATAACCGATATATGTTTAACAACAAACGTTTACACAATACTATATCGGCCATTTCACATAATCCCTTTTCAGTCAAGTCGACACTGAACTGGAATAAATATCAATGAATCTGCAAAGATCTGCGTCGCGTCTGTCCCACCTATAAATACTTCAAAGGAATGCTATAATTGGATCATTTTTTTATTGTAAATTTTTTAAGTCTTAATTTAGATATTATTTTTAGGTGGAATATTTATGCGTTACTCTGACCTTGTCTGAGTATTATAAGCTTTTCACCTGTGGCACATAATCTCTCTATCTCTCATAATGGCGTAGGCACCCCAGTTATACCCTTCATCACTGTGCTTTAGGGCCTGGGGTCCACTTTCCAACGTTTCACTTTTCACTTTGTCCGGTCTAGAGCGTCTTCTGTTCTAGACTTCGATATAAACCCCTTACCCCTTCTATCAGTACAGCGAAACACTCGAGGTAGGTATATAAAATATCAAGGAATATTTGACCGCTAGGTATATTTTATGGACACCATTTAAACCAATGAATAGTTAGTTGTGCTCAGGAAGAGAGCAAAGAAAAATTTTAGAAAATAATTGCGGAAGGAAGCCCTAGGTAGAAAATGATATCTATTCGTATCTTGCCGTGTCTATATCCTTCCAACTCTTGTTATTCCTGCTTCGTTATGCATGCCGCCCTGCTGATGGGCTACAATTTATTTCAATATGCACACCCAGCGCAGCCTTGTAAAGGATAAACCCCGACATGTATGTAATTTGCGTTCTGGAAATCCCTATATCGTCTAATTTGGGTTGTTCCTTTGCATTGAATATATTTAAATATTTTTTTTCAATATGTTATCTAGTTACATTTAAAGTTTTGTTTTTGTTTATGCTTGACATAATTTTGTTTATGTGACAATAAATACAACAATGAAGTTCAAACGTGTTTAAGAACATCCTTTTCGAATAACTCATAAGACTTATAATACTGATTATAGTAAAATTGTATGAAAATAAAGATAATCTTGGGATACTTGTAAAGCGACGGACAAATGACGACAAGGACTATTTCTTTTTTTAATTCAAATTCAAAGTGATATTGGTACTGTTAACCTCGCAAGGAATGAAAACTTTAATGTAGAAGGCATGATCAGATTGTTTCCATCTTCATGTTTTGATCAGACTTTTCTGTCACTTCGCTATATTTACTCAAAATAGCCTTTTAGCTTCATTTATACTCGAATCTGCGGCGAAACTGTAAACATTTGAGTTAAGCAGAGTGGAGGGTCTTTTATTTTTCTGACCAAGAAATAACGGCAAATATTATTAACTACCACGAACACGGAATACAAATAATGTCTAAGGAGGAAAACAGCAAGAAAATAAACCTCTAAGTGAAATTCAATTTCAGTGAGGGCAGGCAATAAGTGACACTAGCGTGGGAGAAACTTGTGGCCAGTAAATTCCTTCTGTTTCCCTGAAACGACATTTACTAGTTCGGTTTCTTATAATTAAACAAGACTACGCCCGTAGCTTCTCCGAAAAATTCCGTTAATTACTGGAATTTTGGGTAACCTTTCTTAATGTTCCTGGAGACCTTATTAGCCTACTCGTACATGCCAAATTTTTAATCTCTAGATCCAGCAGGTTTGACTGTGCCCTACGAGTCTTTTCGAGAGTACCGGCTGTGCCTAATAATTTTACCTAAGAATTAGATAATAGAAATAAAAGAATTAGAAATAGAAAAAAATTTCAGTACACTCTGTACATAAATCTTTTTAAAATTGGCAATCCATAATATATATATATATATATATATTTCTTTTTTCAATATTAAATCTCATAAATATATAAATCTCCCGTGAACAATGTATTCTCCCGTCCACATTCTATTCTAAGTATAATTTAATATTGTGAAGTTGACGTTGTTGATGAAAATGCTGCAGTGCAGTTTGTTACCGCTTCTTCTGCACTGACGCCTTGGAAGCGGCAGTAAACTTAGTTTTTAAGTAATTTATTTGACGTCAACCAAGTTGTTAAACCATACGACAATTATTAAGCGATATAATTATATCCTATAATAATGAATAAAAATTTTGAATTTTGAATTTTTTTTGAGATCAGAACCTCATAATTTTGTTGCAAAATGTTTGCTATCACTTTTCATTATAGTGACTACAAGAAAATAACATGCCTGCAACATCTAAATTTATCAACTTTTGATTTTGACAGCATGAAAACGAAACTTGTTTATTTTTAGCTCGAAACTTGGACCACGTATTTGCATAAATCAAAAGGACAGTTAATATTTTCCTTTTCTCTCCGTGGGATGATACGACAATTATCGTTTGATTTATATCTGAAGTTAAATCCTTGAGAAAAGTTTGTGTCCACCGTGAAATATGCCTTACAAGTTGAAGCTGAGCAGAGACAGCCGGGTCCAGCATTTTAGATTTTTTTTGCAATAACATTCTTATATTAAATTAAAGTACGTTGATATTAAATATTAATTTATTATTTTCTATATTTAAAAAACTCTTCTGTGTCTCTAAGTGACTGACATTCTGGTAGACAACACACATCCCAAAACTTCCTTCCTCTGAGAACCAAAATCTCCCTCGTCCAATCTTTAGTCATTCCTACTATTGATTATGCCGACGTGTGTTACTGCGATCTTACTCAAGTCCTTCTCATTAAACTCGACAGATTAGCCAACAACTGTATTCGCTTTATTTTTAATATCCGTAAATACGATCATATTTCTTCTTTTCGTTCGCAGTTATCATGGCTTCCTATTCCTGAACGTCGTAAAGCCAGAATTCTTTGTTTGTTGTACTCTCTACTCAATTATGCTCACTCTCCTCTTTACTTAAAATCTAAATTCCCGCTTCTGAGTTCCACCCATTCCCGTTCCCTTCGCTCTTCAGACAACCTGACTCTGTGTACTCCTCAGTTCCGGTCTAATTTTTTGGAGAAATCTTTCCAGGTTCAGGCTGTAAGGCTCTGGAATGCTCTTCCTGAAATGATTAGGAGAGCTCCTAGTCGCTCTGCGTTCAAACATGCTGTGAGGGGGTTCTTTCTTCGGCAGATTAATGATGGGTCATCCTAATTATATATCCTAATTATATATTTTATGTATGTATATGTATTTATAGTGTATATTATGTATGTATATCTTGTATGTATTTACGCATTTTTTTTTGTAATGTATGTATTTTTGTCAGTATGCATGTGCACTTTATCGCACCACCAACTTAAAGTTTTTTCTGTTTGGTCAACTGGTTGACTGGTAGAGAATGCCAAACGGCATTAAGTCCGCCTTTTGTACATTTTTTGTTTTTTGTGCAATAAAGTTTAAATAAATAAATAAATCCCAAACCTTATAGGTAGGTAATTACTATTCTTAGAGGCGAATAAGAAAGGATTCTCCGAAATGTCTGATAACGGATATTAACGGTATTTATCGTTTAATTTATATAATCAGCATCATTCACGCGCCTCAACTATACTCGTGTCCATTAAAAAAATATTGTGAAGGTATTTAGGTGGCAGCTAAGGTTTGAAGCTCATTATTAAATATCCAATTATTGAAAACGATAAATATCAAATAACGCTTTTTTTCCCAAATTGTTATTTGCTCCCTTCTTTAATGAACTTTTACCTTGATTGTTGATTTTCCTATAAGCCTGGAATTTGAATAATCAGTTTATTTTATAGTAGTATATGTTTATTGAATTCTTTATTAAGACTTGTTTTTCTTATTTCAGGTAAAACGGAAAGTGCTAATCGTGTATGAGGACACTGCTTCTTCTGTAAGTACCTAGTTACGTTGAAGAACTTGGAGTATGTACTTGACTTCGAACAGAAAGTTAGATAACCGTGTGGAGCTAGAATCGACGAGACATTTTAAGACTGTGTTACATGGAAATTTGCACTAAACCAGACTGTGATAGATTTACTATTGCATAATAATATGGTTTTAATCCATTTTAATATTATAGTGTTCGTTATGTTTAAGAACAGATGCAAAGTAACGTTCTAAAGGCGAAAATTATTTACGCCATTGAATGTTAACTAAGGTGTAAGTATTTATTTGATATTCTATAGACAAATGTGAGTGAGTACATTAAGGTTTTATATTCCACTCCTGACTCTATCACTCTAACTTGTTAACTGATAGAAAAATTTGCTTTATGTATGCTTTGTAATAAAGTTAATGAATAGATAGCTTGGGATATAAGTTAAATAGGACTGTTCAAAACTTTTGATCGTCTGCTCACAGACTGTAGTATAACTTACGCCACTTTCACTCTATTGTGGAAAATAAAGTAATTTCAGCTACCAGTACACAACGGTAAAATTATCTTGAAACTAAGTTAAATGCTTAAATTTGCCGGGTCTTATTAAGAAACTTGACGAATAAAGTTTAATGAAAAAGTTAAGGGAACGTAATTTTAAGGAAGGTTTTTTTTTTGATCAACAATAAATCAATATAACCTTCTTTTTTGTAAGTCGACAATACACAATGACTGCCACAACCTACATACTTGGATTGGCTCACAAAGTTTTAGTAGAAATGTGTTCAAGTATTGGCATCCTAAAAGCACTTTCAAACCACCGAAATGATTTTCCACTACTTATCTTTTGTTGAAATCCTAACCACTATTGTTACTTAAATGCTATAAGTAATAGAATTTCTTGCTTGCTCGAAACATTGGTGTGTGTACAATCATATAACTATATATAATAAATCTGTGTTCCATAGTCGCATGAATACGATATCGATTTAATATAATTTAATTCAGTTTCATTAGCATAAGTCTCGTGTAATAGATTGGATACGGTTACGACAGCTCTAGAAATGTAATAAACGTTATATGAATCCAATAAACTTGTTGTGGGGTCGTCTCTAACAGCCTGTATTCAGTATGAATTTAATCAAGTAAACGGCGGTTACTGTTGATGTGAGTTTTTGTAATAATGGGTTTTCAGATAAAAACCTTTTTTAAAATCTTCTTCCTCCTGGCATTAGTCCCGGTTACCTCCCACCTCTCTATAAATAGGTTTTTACACGAAGCGACTCCCATCTGACCTCCGTAACCTTTGCAGGGGAACCGAGCCAGTATTCGACCATGGTTACACATTCATTTGCCTGAATGCCGTGAGAGTATCGGTTAGCACTCAAACTAATGTACATAAATAAAAAAAAGTCATCGGTACATTGCTTAGATGGGATTGAAATCTGTATCCACCTATGTGTATCAAGCATGTTTTTAAAATTATGTATAAATTACTATAATTTCTCTAAATTTAACTTGTATTTGACAGCTGTCAAGGTATGTATGTTTTACCTTAAGGTGTTTTATCGAGAAAATTGTTTGACCCTTATAAGACACTGGCAGATTGCTGACAGATTTATATTTAATCGATTGAATATAAATTCCTCATTGTCACTGTTCTGACACTTGATTACTTATTCATACTTTTCCGGACAATAATATTCACAAGCTGAAGCCATCTGAGATATTGAATAAATGACGATGTTTCTAGTTTTCTCTCTCATCCACAACGCTTTGGGGCCCTGGGTCCTCGTTCCGACTTTTCTCCCTTCATTTTGTCCAGTCTTTGGCGTACTGATATAGTTTTAAAACTTTTGGCATGCATATCATCTTCGCGTCAATGATTCCTAAATGTCCATGCCTAATGGAATTGAAAGAAACATCGGTATTTTATCCAAAATAATTTTCAATTATATGCAATATAAATTTATATATGTTTATTCTTCACTCATAAACCCTTAACAAATGTGTACTTACATATTGTTTATATCGTATTATTTATTTAAGCTTTGTGTAAATTACCCGCGCCAAGTGGACTTTGGCAAGATTTACGACTGCAAATACCAGTAATATTTGCGAACGTTTTCCGATATTCAGAGGATTTGGGAATAAATTCTTAATAATAAAAAGGGTAAATACCACTTCCCAAGGGTTGTGCTACTTGACAGGCACCTGATACTCTGTGGCACTTTAAGTGTATAGAAGATGGAGTTTCGCAGGCAGAGTAAAAATTAAAAAAAAAAATTTTGCTTCAGCAATAAGCCTTGTTGTTGTGGCTCATTTTCATACATTTTTCTAAGTGGTGCTGTGAAGTTCTCGATACTTCAGTAGTCCTACTACTACATTTCTTTCCCATGGATGTCGTAAATGCGACTAAGGGATAAGCTTATATTAAATGCAGGCGTGCAATAAAAAATACGTATACTTATTTTAAGTCCATTCTTTTATGTTTGATAATTGAGATCGGTGTTTGAATAAAGCTATCAGAGGGATGATTGATATCCGGTTATTGATAAACATGTTTTGTTTACGTTTCGAACGAACAATACACCAATCAGTTATTATCCCTCAAATTATGTTTACCATGAAACATGGAATATTAATGAAATTATAAATTGTGTCGACTTAGAAAATCAAATTATCGATAGAGCGTGTTTAAATCTAGTTCATCAAATTGACTGGCTATCGTCAATTCAGGATTCGTTCTTAAATTATTATTTTTTCACCGTCATGGAATTGTTCGTGTGAGTGCGTTAGAATTTTTCTTTTAATATCTCTCGCGCTCTATCGTAAAAAGCTATACTAACTGTTTGATATTAATGAGAGTAAGTACATATGAGAGATGCGGTTGAATTGAAACATCCATTAATTGAACATACCATATACATTGCGGTTTTTGTTTGCAATTAAATTGTTATGCTCGTATTTGACGAAAATATGGATAATTATGGAATTGGGTTTCACAACATTAATGTGTGTGTTCGTCTAATTAGTAGTAAGAGGAATATTTGACACGGTCTTCAATGTGTTATTTAGAAAGTTTAAGATAGAATTTAAGGATTATGTAAACTCACATATTAGGTTAGATTAGGTTCGGTGTCTAGGTGTACATAAATCTCAGTTATTTTAATTATTATACAGAAGTAGCAATGCAAGATTAATTTGTTAAAACGGCTGATTGTTGTATACGCACGAGCTTTTATTGTAAAAGTAAAAAATAAATAAATATTCGTGAAAAGTTGCAATGATTCCTTCTCGTGAAACCGTCATAATCACGTCAATTTTGATCTTTACTAGTTAAATTAAAAATATGACTGTTATATTCCTTTATTTATAATTTCGATTTCTGTAGGTCAAATAGAGTTAGTACTACTTATCTAGTATAAAAGCATTACTCTTTCAGCCACGTGCCTCTAGTACAGAAATGTGGCTTTTAAGTTATCAGTCAAGAGTGCATCTAGGTTTAATGTAGTTTAAGAGAGAATTTTATTTGAGTTTTTCATAAGATTTTCACGGGCTTTATTACTTTTCTTTGAAAATGATAGATTTTATATATTTATAGATAAATGATAGATAGATATATTATATTAATTTGTCAATTTCCATCATATAAGCGAATCTAATAGTCTTTTGAGCATAATGTTGAAAATATTCTTTATAACGATGGTAACGAGCTTTCTTTGAAGTAAAAGATTGAAGAAAAATCATGTAGATTTGAGGAATAAAATGGAGCAAAGACAGACCACGGTGTGTTAAAAATAGGTTAACAGGAAGTTTGTTTGTATGACAGAGTTAGAAATAATCGGTGAATGTAATCGGATTCAATCATATCGAAGTTTATCAGTTCCTGGCAATCGGAATACATATTTTTACGTTTTTTATAGAAAAATAGTTTCCTTATTATTTTTTGTAGATATGTATATTGTCCTCTCGGTATGATACAAATATTTCTTAATCAAGTGGATTTATATAATAAAAAAATAGTGCTATGTATATATATATATATATGTGTGTGCAGGTTTCAGTTTAATAAATATACGCCTTCTACGATAGACGAGTAGGTTTGCGATCCTCGATTAAATCCTAGAATGACATAAAGAGCAGTTTTACTAAAGAATTTTTTGTTCCGATTTTATGTACCTTTACATTTAGATTTTTCGTCTAAATGTACATACGTTATCGAAAACTGTTCTGTCACTTCTCATTTATAAAATCATTTTGTTCATGAAATATACTCAACATGGTGGTTCCATACCTCAAAGCGATTATGTCTGTCACCGCAGAATACAGCGGTATCTGCAAATAAATGCAGTGACTCCAGAATATATTAGCCATTATTAATGCTGTTGTCAGGATGCGCAGGTGTGTGTTCAACTATTAACCGCGTTCTTTGCCAACGTAAACACTTTGTTTATGTAATTCCACTTATTTGCTGACAGACGCCTAGGAGCTTAGAGAAGTGCCAAAGATTCTTATATTTAAGAGCTAGCTTATTCAGTGAAATTATCTAGGGCGTTCTCTATTCTTTTTTTTTTAAATCTATGTGTTTGGTAAGTCTGGATGTGTCATTTTTCTTTTTTTTCATTAATTTTGTGAACAATAAACGTATTATCATACGTTTCATCTTTATATAATAAAAATACTTGTAGTAAATAAATAACTACATGATTTTGATACATGATCTCAATTTTCAGCTTCATATGACCAGTTCCTCACTGTGTGGCCTCGGCCGACAAATGTCCAGAATTTTTAGGCGGAATTTAATAAGTATGTGAGAATTATTGGTAATGAAGTATTAACTCTTGAACTCGAGACAACTGGAGTCAATCCTTATGCCCTATTTGCAGACGTCGGCCTGTATAAAGTTGAATGAGAGAAATTTATATCTATTGAACGCACTTGTCCGCAAAACGATCGTCAATCAAACTAATGATATCGTTGTCTTCATTTATAACGATATAAATAAACACGACAAAAATAATCTTAGAGCAATGCGTGACCAATAAATTAGGTGATCTAATAGTTGTCATGTGATGTGGCAGAATGATTAAGAGTTAAAATGAATCATTTGAGAAAATACTTTTGTAGTGAAAGAAAAAATGGAAAGAAAGGGTGGTTTACAAAAATTCGACGACATTTTATGTAAAAAAGAAAAACTAAAAAAAAAAAACACCCTTATAGTGTGATTGACTGACAAAATCCAGAATAATGTTAGGGAAAAAATTGGCAATTAAGTTATGTTAAGAATCATGAGAGAACCACGAGAGCCAAGAGTATTATTTGGAATTCTCATGAGGAAATACTAAATACTTACAATCACGTTTTAATCCCTTACTGAGTAGACAGACCCAACAGTCTCGCACCAATTGAAAGACCACATTCAGCTGTACGGCTTAGTGATAGAATTAAGATTCAAAAAGTGACCGGTTGCTTGCCCATCTAAAATAATCTCTGGAGGACAATAACTTAGCAAATTTTGGGTTTTAAGCGTTGCTTTAAAATTATTGTTAGTGGCTGAGAGTGACAGTGATTGGCAGTTGAGTTTTGTGGAGACATTGTTGATGTTGTAGTGTTGAGTAGCGGATGACATGCGTTTCTTATTTCATGGTATATTTTTTAAAATGTTTTATATTACAAGGAATATTCGAAATGCCATATCATTAAAATGTGTCTCAAAATCTGTGTTATAATATATATAAATAATAACATAATTAAACAACGTGTGTGGGAGTCGCTTCGTGTAAAAACCTTGCAGGATTTTGGTCAAAAACGCAACTCAGACTCCTCTCTAGGTCTGGTCAAGATGTACCCGGGACTAAGGTCAGGAGGCAGAAGAAGATATGATTAATTCACTAATATATCAAAGCATAGCCCGAACTGTCGGGTCAGATCAGAAATTAATGGCATTCGTCGTTATACGCAAGCGGAGTCGCGGGCGTACTCAAGCAAATAACCATAAGTTTAACTTATATATAGTATGATAGATACATACATATTGTTCTAACCTCGCCTATAGTGGAACAAGGGTTGGAACCATGGGCATGGCTCATGTTTGGTGTTGACTTAGTCAAACAGGTGCGCCGCATCGTATTGTTTTTGGTAGAGTAAAATGTCTAATAAATGGTTTGTTATTAGTACAAGTGAATGTGAAATCCTCAAGGCAGCTTGTGGCAGGCAAGCAGGCGATCGTAAAATCTCCCCAGTGGTTAAGTAGTCCACGGATATCTTCAATACGGTTTAACAAAAATACAAATCTCTGTTATGTAGGTATCAATTCCTGTAGTAATCTACTTCTTTGGATCTGGAGTTAAAAACCTAAGTAATTATGAGCAATTAAGGTTCATCATAATAAAAACTTAATATCTTCTAAATCAAGCACTTCGATTGAGCCTATAAAAGTAAAGTAGAATAGGATCAGAGGTTCCTTTCTTGTAGATAACATATGATGATTCATTAAAGGGAATTGCCCTAACTTATAAAGTATTAAAATTGACCAAAGCTATTTTTTGTCAGGCAGTTTGCCACCATTCATTAATAAGTAATTCATTTGGCAATTCATGTAAATAATCGTATATTTAATACCATACAACTCATCAAAGATGATCACATGACGGAATTAATAAGACCTGACAAAATTCTTGGCATTGTTAACATTGTTTTGAGAGCTAATAAATATTTGTCGTTAGAAAAGTTAATTTTTGGCTCCAATATCTGTGTTTGTAGGATGCCAATGCAAATCGAGTGAATAACATAGATATAGTAGTTAACGTGGTATTTAATAAAATGACAAATTTTATAGCTATGATGTATGGTTATTTTTAATTCGTGCGCAAGAACGTATGGATACTCAATATATAAGAGCTAACTGGATAGTAACTAGAACGAATTTACAAGATGTCAGTAATACATGTTTTTTAAGTGAATTAATTAAATGATTTATATTCGCCCAGCACCACGTGACTTTTGTTGTTGTCATATTATCCAAACATATTGACAAATAAACCTCTACCTTATGTTCTCCAGTTTATATCATAAAGTAATAACAAGTTTATTCGAAAACTAGGTGTTGGTTGTCTGATATTCATTGTTTTTTTATAAATAAGTAAAAAATACACAATCCTCATTTACTTTCAAATATTGAGTACTAGCTGTGCCCGCAACTTCGTCCGCGTGGAATAGTTATTTTGGGCATTACTGAAGCCCTCAAGGGTGAATAATTTTCCCTGTATTTTTCCCATTTTCCATTATTTCTCCGCTCCTTATAGTTGCAGCGTGATGTAATATAGCCTTAAGCCTACCTCGATAAATGGTCTATTCAACGCAAAAAAATTTTTCAATTCGAACCAGTAGTTCCTGGGTTTAGCGCGTTCAAACAAACTCTTCAGCTTTATAATATTAGTAATAGTATAGATAAATATAATAATTAATTATTTATAGCTTATTATATCGATTAAAAAGTGACGAAGTTCCATACAAACTTGCACCCCCTATTTCATCCCCTTGGGATAGAATTTCAGGATAAAAAGTAGCCTATATTCTAATCCAGGTTACTAACTATATCTATGCCGAATTTCGTTCAGATCCGTTTGGTAGATTTTGCGTGATGCGCGTACAAACATACAGACAGACAGATGGACAGACAGACAAAAATTCTAAAAAAGTTGTTTTGGCTTCTATTGACCCTAAAAAGACCCCTATAATTTTTTTCTTAAATATCTTCAATGTACAGACAAAGTTCGGTTACAGTTTTATTATATGTATGGATATGGATTAATTTGCTGTGATTGTTGCCATATTTACTCGTTGGTTTTAGGTCTATTAGGCATCATTAGTGGTACCTTAAGTTTTCATAAAATTTAAATTTTTATCATCTCATGCAAAGGAACCCTTAGTTAAATAGCCTCACGATCAAAACAAGTCATGTGTTTTCAATAATTTTCTCAGTTAATTTAACTGAGTGGAGAACGATAAATATTTATTCATAAATGCTTACCCTATTACGCTTTGATGGTGTTTGGAAATCCATTAATCATAAGTAAGAGTTGGCGGAAAAACGTAATTCATTAGTAAACATTAGGCTAATGCCATAATCTTATCCTGTAAGTCAATTTTTCCTATTATTTTATTGCCGATCTATTGGATTTCTGTATATTCCAGTTTTAATACTAACGTGCAGACATTTAATGTCTTTTGGTCATTTTTTGTATCTTTTTCAGTAATTGTTACGCCTACGTTCTTCTTTTCGAACTAGGATTCGACCCCAGCAAGGTCAAAAAAGCGAATAATATTGGCTATTATTATTGACTAGGGTGTTGGATTACCTATAATAAAGCCTCCATAATGCAGATGTAGCGCTAGGGTTAATAAATTATTCTTAAAAGTAAAAACAAACAATGCGATTATTTTTTTGTTAGTTTTCAATAAAAAAAGCGTAAAGATGTATATCAGTAGAAAGAAAATGAAAAGCTTTATAACATATTAAAAAGGAACCAACCACCAAAAAGGAACAACTATTCCCGTGACATCACAATGGGCTCATGTCATTGCATTAGGATCGTATTATATTATATTGTATTCGTATTCGAATGTTTTCGCTTGGGCGACAAGGGCAACCCTAAAATAAGGATTGTTCACTCGTGATCGCTTTGCTGCACAAATTTATCCCAATATTAAAACAATTTGGTGATCATTATTATAATTATTATATCCTAGCCACCTAAAGTTCACTGTTGGACGTAGCTATTCGTAAGAGATTACCAATTTGAATGGTTAAAAAAAACGTTTTTTTTTTCGATTGTAAAATGATTTATTAGATTATTTTTCAACAGTCCACATTTTATGCTGAAAATATAATAATACCTGTACTTGAAACTTAGAAATATGTTGTCGCCTTGCACGCAGTCTTTTGCGTAGATTTTTGAGTATTACCTTCATATATGGTGTGTGATTACTTTCAGTTATGATTTATCATTATTTACCACTTCCATAAGCTTATAGTATACAGAAATAAATAAGTTACGTCGTACTCTTTTTAAAAATACGGATGTCTTGTAATGTAAAATTTGTTTAATAGTGGATACTCTTTATTAATTTAAGTCTCACTGGTCGGCTACACCAGGATTTATTGTCTTATTTAACGGATACGATCCGGTCAATTAACCTGTGAACATTAATTAACATTTCAGAGTCTATGGATCTGAAGCTGCCTTATTGCGAAACAAAGATTTTAATTATTCATTAAGCTTAATTAAGGTTCGAATTCCGATAGCCAGTTTTTAATTTTATCGCGGTCCCGTCAACGTGAAAATGTTAATTAAAGTTAATGTATCAGCAATTATTTGCCACAAAATGAAAAGTTTTTGAATCCCATTGTTTGTATATATCACACGTGCTTTGTTAAATTACAAAGTATTAATAATTTTTTTCCTAGATTAAGTTAAATGGCATTATTTGAAGACTGCATATTTTTCTTGGTATGATTATTCATAGTTTTGTACCATGGAGTATTTTGTATTATGGAGTTTTTAGATTATGATAAGCTCTTAGATTTATAGAATCAAATATGAACTCAATCATCACTATAAAATTTCGAGACAGTTGGCACACACATTACACTAAACTGTGAGAGAGAAAGCCTTGATACACGTGTTTGTTTGTGTAAAAAATACTAAAATAAGTTTGTAATTGACCGTAAAATAAAATGAATTTTTCATATATTATTTTTTTCTAAATTCTATCCTAGGAGCTTTACTAGTTATACTCTGAATTCTTATCGTGAAATGAAATTGGCCTAATTGATGCATCCAATCATGTGCAATCATCACGTGAGATGCAAGGACATCATTTTATTAATGTGTTCATAACTGATGATATATTTGTGCAGTGTATGTTTTATTCTTTACAATAGCTGTACGTATTTGTGCATTTTTTTCTCTCAATCTCAGAATTCAGCTCTAATATTAAGCCATTCATCTAAGCGTGACATTTGAGTCTTGAAACTATTAACTTGGTCTACCTCGTAGGAGATAAAGATGTAAGATAAAATGAGTGGGGTTGGTTTCTTCTCAGACTTAGTAAAAGAAACTCTAAAATCTATCACTGCCCAGATTACATTATCAGCTATTCACTTGTAAGTCAGGGAAATATTAAATTTTTTGTACGAGTATGACTACTCGAGTTACCACCTTGCATTGATGTTTTTATCATAGAACCTTATTCAAATGTTGATTTTAAATTAATTCAAATTTCATTTTGTTAATAATAGCTGAATGTGGCTTTTCAGTCTTTTTAGGACTGTTGCCTCTGTCTATCCCGCAAGGAATATAGACGTGATTATATGTATGTTTCTTTTATAACATGGGTTTATGTAAACTTGGGAAAATTCCCAATAGTTTAAGTTGAAAATTGATTCCAATCAAAAATTTTTACAGAATTTTAGCTGACTTTGTAAATGATTTGCTTTCATTATTTTATGAAATAATGTTGTAATAATATAAGAAAGAAGATTCGTTGTCATCATACCATGAAATATCTCAAGATGATAGGACGGAAATCAGTGGATGTACATGGTTCAGTCCAAATGCAAAACTTGATGTTGTCCATAGCTTCTAAAATTAGTAAGATATGAGCACACATTACGAGTGAGCGGGATCTCTCTTTCATTCTCTTATTCAAAAAGCAAAAATAAATAACCGAAATGCGGCATCTGAACTCATTTTATTAAACTAGGCCAAAGTCTGGAAGACTAGTTAAAAACATTCCTTTATAGAAACTGGTGATTCGGCCGCGATCGGTCAGATATAAATAGTGATCGATTTGGCGCGCAAATTGTACGGTGAGAGGCGCCATCTTCTCTAATAGACAACAAACATTGCGAACACGCGTCGTATTGTGATATAATAAGTACAGCGTTGATTTAGAATAAGTTTCATCTTTTCAGAAACGTCATTTTTAACCAACGTTATTTGACATTTTTATTTTCATTCTTTCTTCATATAGAGGGTTGCCCAGAAGTGGGACATGAAAATAGAAAATAAACTGCAACAAATCGGTAAGTACAATATGTCGCATAAGCAACTGAAGACGCCGTAGATAGGGCAAAGTGAAAAAGAAAAGCCGGATAGGGGACTCCAGGCCCTGAAGTATACCTAGTGGCGGAGGATGCTACTGAGAACATGCAAAGTTTGAGAGAGACAAGTATGACATGTAAACGCGGCCAATTTAATAGATATATATTATATTTTGGTCGCAGGCGGTCCAAGGTGACATTTTTGACTAATGTAAAATATGAGACTTATATATACGGAATTCGTTAACTTTACTTTTAATTTTTTTATAATTTGAAGATTATCGAAAAAGGTTAGGTATGTATATAAAAAGGTTATGCATCTGCAATATCGCTATTTCCCTTAATGATGCAAATTGAATTGAAACATGGTATAAGGTATTTGTGACTTTGTAGATGCAATCTGGATTCAATCGTAAATGCAGTGATAGATTAGAAACATAGAATTGATTTGGAACTGAGATTCGATCCTAGATTTGATACTTATTATTAGATTGGATTGATATTTGTGATTTAATCTGGAACAAGTTCAAGACCTGATTTTAGATATAACATACATACATGCATAATTCAATATGTTTATATTTAAAATCTTTTTAGATATAAACATTCATATTCATTTATTTGCTAACATAGTGTAGGTATCGGATTTAAAATGACGAAACTTTATGGTTTCCGTTTTTCGTATTTGACTGCGAAATAAAAATTTTTTAAACAGATTAATCTTGACGAAATCTTGGGTACACAGCTAATTAAACATATTTTGTTATTGCCTACTGGCAGTTCGTAGCACATCGTAGTATCCTCGTAGGCAGCGCTAACTTTCACCTTTCTGCTCCAGCAAGGTCGTAGCACTTCTACGAGTCTACGACATAATGGTAACAAGTAGATGGAGCATGTTTTGTGCCGTCATTAATTTAGTAATTTTGCAAGTTATGTTTGTAATTTTATATTTAATAAAACAAAAGTATTTTTTAAGGGAAAACAATACACAGGGTCCAGAAATATGAATTACTTAAATATTACGAAATTTTAATTTTACTTCTACTTCCTTTTGTTATAATTCGGTATTATTGTTCAAAGTGAAGACAAAAAAGTATATTTATTGACACACTGTCACAAGAAAGACCCTTGTTATAACGCGTAATGAAAAATGGTTCAGCCATATAAATTATGTAGGTAAATAGAAAATTCTAAGAACTTATTTTTTTTTAGCCCACGCTAAGCGTTACAATAAAATTAGTTCAAATATAAATGGCCGCCTACTTACACAATTTAGCTGAAAATGATCGTCAATGTTTAAAATAAATTAAGAAATGAGTTCAGAGTTGTAAATTTTATTCAAATTGTTGCCCATGAATTACATATGTTAAAGTTATCTATCAAATTTAAGAATAAAGAATATTTTGATGCTGTTTTAAATATTCGTTAAAAGCATTATTTGAGTTATCTTGGGCAAATCAATTTAACAAGATCAGCAAACTATAGGAATACAGGTTCAGATTTTTGTAAACGTGTATCTTTCTCTATATACGCATGGTACGAGTATTACCTACAACTTCATTCTTATTAACAGCATTAATGTGTGCTGAGTATTTCAAATGTATCATGAGATTTAAACAAAAGAAAACTCATTTCGGTAGCACAGTTATGCAAATTGTAACATCGAAATATGTGCGGATATCTGAATTGCGGAACATCAACTTGTAACAAATTGACTAATACAGCGCGTCACGTGAATCTCACGCGAGCCCCGTTACAGCAGTTAGCGAATGTATGGCTAAAACACGTTCACGGCCAAACAACAAGCAGAAGAACGCTCAATAGTGACATAACATCGGAACGACCATACCATAGGAGAGGCTACGCAGCATCTCTATCTCTAACGTAACACGGGGTGAAAACCCTTTAGTGCAAAACCATAAGTGACCGCCGCCGCACAAGGTAAATGGGAATCAAGTCGGAAGGTTCAAGGGCTAGAATCGTAGTTGGAGTGTGCACCGTGGTATCTGGTCGTCCCGCTCGCTCGGCGCCGTAGGCTGCTCGGCGCAGCGACGCTCCAGTCGCGGTCTGCCGGCCGTCGCGACGCTTGGGGCCGCTCCGCCGCGTCGCCTCGCCCCGCCGCGTATCATGTGGGAATCGTGTGAGATGCACTGATGAACACCAACCTCTTTGTGCGCTCAGCTGACCCTCTGTCGATGCTGTGTGCTCACAGGATTGCGCCCTAACGCTCGCCTCAAACGTTCCGCCTTTACCGAGTGCATTGTGCCACTGGGACGTTGTTTTGTGTCGGTGCTGCCAATTTTGAATACACTTTTCAGTGGAAATTGTCATTTACTCCAAACAGTGGTACCCTATCGATTCACCCATGGTCTCGTTTGCTGTGGTTTCAGTAAACAATGAATTATTTTGCGCGACACGCTCATTGTTACGTTTAGTTACGACACCGCGAGATAACAGTTTAATCTGAATATCACGCGGTAAAAAACATGCATTAACGCTTTACCCGGTGTTTAATATCTGAAATGTAATTATATAAAAGTGACAAGGCTCCGTTCTACACGAAATAACTCAATTGGCTGAACAGAACTGAATATTGTCTTGTTGAACACGGAAGCTTGGAAGCAAGCAAACGATTTTATATTTATATTTGAAGACTCTTAATTGAACATAATCGGAAACTAAAACATTATGCCCCGAAAATTACTTATGAGTTATATTGATTTTACGATCAACTTGTTGAATGTTTACTAAATCAGGGGCAGGGTGAATGAAAACAAATGAACCGTTTCTTAATAAATTTATCTAAACGCCACGATCAATTTGTTTAATTGTTTCATACAATTCTAGTAACCTATTTTTCTTGGATTTATCAATTATCTAGTTCACTTCTAGATAAAACAAGATTTATGTGATTATGGCGATTTATAATTAACTCTCATTCAGTCTTTATCTACAATAATGTTTACTATGCCGTAAAACTAACGGGCCAACCTCATATGTTAATCTCTTAAGACTATGCTTTGCATTATTATCAAAGTATATTCTGACGCAACTTATCTTAACAATCTTATTAATAAAGTGCTCACTCAGGCTGATAGATTTTACGAAGGCAGCAATTACGACCAAATAAAAAGTAATTTAAGTAAAAAACTTACTTTGGAATAGATATTAATTTCACGAAATGTAAAAGTTTAATTTAAAAATAAAGTTAGAATTTGAATGAAACGGTGTTCAAGGTTTGGTCATTTGAGAGTTTGATTACTCGGTACGATCAAAGTGACGCGAAGTCATTCTTCCATAGTTCGTTTGTTGTGGTGGCCATTCAATGGAGGTTTTCCTATACGGGTGACCGCCTGGACTAACCCACTGTAACATATCGTTTGATCCTTACAAACAGATCGAGTTTATTAACCATAATCTGTAACTTTCAACGTAGTTTTACCAATTTCCACTCAAGCAAGAAAATATGACGCATAATTTGTATTCTTTCTTGGCTAGTCAGAATAGAACCTCTGTTTACGGCTATATAATTTTGTTGATACTTTGTATAAATTTTACTTACACATATACACAAAATGAATAGATTTAGAAACGAACACGATACTAACATCTGATTATCGTAACTGTTTTGCTCTTTTCTACTTACCACTAATATTATATACGTAGGTACAAAGACGTCAGAAACCTTTGTTCGCCCCTGAGATATTACGATATTCAAAGGCTGAGATAAGTGTTCCTATACCTGCCCAGAACCACACAGTAATAAACGGTTTCCCATTTATAATACACGGGGAAAGCACAAAAGAGCCGCTTGGGAAAAGATTAATTCCCACATTATGTTTAATCTATGTTCGTGTTTGGATCCTAATATAGATGTAAGAATCAATTCAGAATACGAATGAATGAATAAATACTTTTTATTGCGCATAAAAATTACAACACAATGTTTTACTCTATATTTAAGCTAAGTTGATGCACAAAGGCTGGCCTTAATAAAATAATCGTAAATACTGATGACGCCTAAGAGATAGTTGTGACACCATAGCGATTTCAAATTGTATGTCAAGTTTGAGATTTATTTGACGTCTTTACAATAGAAATTGCGTGCAATGCAAGACAAATAATACATCATTCGTTTAGTATAAAGTAAAAAATGATTTATTGTCCTATTGTCTTGTTCCGATTTCCACGATGGAGTATGATATTCTCAAAGAGTTTTCCGACTATATTTCGTAGAGATGTCGATATCGTTTCATTGACGTCGATGGGATGGCACAAAAATGAGTCCACAATTGAACTCTACGACCGCTCAACTAGTAGTAATTGATTGTGCTTAGGGTAGCCATACATCGTTAGACAAACTAGGATATTTTATGTAGGTAAATTATTTCGACATGCCTGGCTTTTAATTCGATTGCAAGAAGGTTTGGAATATAAGTCTAAGTTTTAGTTGTATTTTTTCTTGATAAACATAAATATATCAATAAAATTATAAATAGACCATGTGGTTCATTTTCTTTAATTAACTCTTTTGGCAAAGAATTAAGATAAGCTTAGAATTACGATTGTGTGACACACAATTGTTAGAAAAGTGAACAAAAATACGGATAAAAGTTAATCTTACATATTGAAGTGTTCGTATAAATATAAAAGTTAGGTAAGATTAATACAGAAACCTGAAATAGTACACACCTTTCTTTGGGCTGTGTTTATTATGTGTATTTTTGAAGACATTCCGGATGAAAACGATTTATATGGTTAATCTAATCATACCGATCCATTGCTGTTGCGCCCGATGCACGCCAATAAATATATCCATTATTCCTCCATTGTTCCATATCAATGATTAAAATATGTAGATACGCCATTCAATCAATGAACGCGTTTTATTTTCGGTGGCATGAGGAAGCAATTTGACACAGTTCGCCACCAAGAGTCGTATAAATGTATTGGTTACAGACGTCCTCGGTTATTTCTATCTATTCATTCGTGAAAGACAGGATGTAGGTATGTGTTCGGCGTATCTAAATAGTTTGGGTGTTTATCGGAAAACATTCCGCGTAGTAGGCTACTCGTATACCTGTCATAAATTAGGAAAGAAAAGACTTTCTCTCTTCTTTTAAGATGATGGACTATGTGATTCAATCTTAGAAATGTATTTTATAATAATTACATCGTTGCCTAAAAATTTCAAAGGATCCATCTATTTTGACCAAGTTTTCATATTCTTTCTTGATCTAATGAATGTGGAATGCATATGATTTAAAACAAAAAACAACTATCAGGAAATGCTCATAATTAGTCGAGTAATTGGTAACCGCCTTTTTTGAAGTTGGTAACAAAAAATGGAAGCAGAAATTAAATTTTATCATTAAATGATTCATCTAAAGTGACAATTGTATAACGAAGTTGCTATCTGAGCGTAACTTAATTCAGAATTCATTTTGCATTAAATTAATGGAATTATTACGGTGTACCATTTAGACCCGAGCGAATTGAATACAAAGTAAAGTCATAGGATTACTTTTTACAGCTACGTGGACTTGGGAAAATCGGTTATTATTTTCCTTGGACAAAAGAATTTGTAGCTGCTACATCAAATTCCTTAAATGTCCAATGTTCCTTTTTGCAACAAACTTTTATAACCGTGTTGATAATATAAGAACTTTACTTAATAAATTGTCGTAACATGTTCTGTATCAAGAACGGGGTATCGATGATCTGGGAATGGTCAATCTGGGATGTGGTTCATTTGGGAAGTGATATTTTAGGGGCATTACGGTCCCAAAAGGACTAACCAACTCTGGCTTTATTATTTTTATTTAGCAAATGAGTTAATTAACTTAAGAAATGATAAGTGTCATCGTTATGTGATATGTTTCTTCCCAATAAGTAAAGGATATTATACATATGTATGTTACGGATATTATGAATACGGAAAACAATTGTCCTACAAATCGCGTATTATAAAAATACTTCTGAGAAATCGCGTTTCTTTTGTTTTTCTCCTAATAGTTGGCCCTAATAGTTTTTCATTGATCCACCTTTTACTACTTCAACCTTGACCTAAGCTTCCTCTATGAAATCGATGAGTTACGATATTATACTATACAATAATGACTTACATTATGTTTTGAGCCTTGAAAGACTATTGTTTTGTTGGTTTACTCGTTCACTAGCTTATGCTTGGAGGTTTCATTATATGAAAACCTTAAAGTTTTGATATAATAAGAATGGAAATAAGAACCAAATATCACAACCCTTTTGTTAAAAAGAAAACAAGCAGAACGACAATACATTCTGATTTAATTTTATCAATAATTTAGCATCCGACACAAAGAAGAATTTTGTACTGAATATAATATTGTAGAATTGGTTTTCTTTTCTAAATTACTTATACGCTAAATTCCAAATAATATCCCTTGTGCGACGATTGGAATTCGGCGAATACCTTCTTAGTGCCAAAGTGGATTTGGCTGTCATATCCCGGAGATTGTTCGAAGTGGGATTAAAATGAATTATATTCGTACGAACTTTATAATTTTCTCTTAAAAGTTTTCCATTTGTAATACTTAGGCGAGGAATACCAATACTTACGTATGTAGTATGTTCGTTTTGTTCTTAAATTAACATTTTGCCTTTTACTTCATATTTGAGACTTTTTTTATTTGTAACACATAAGTATATTTATTTGTGTGTGTTAATACTTATGAATTGTGAATTATCTGTCAATTATAACAAAAAATACACCCATTTCTATGCCTATATGCAAGGTCACTTTTAAATTAACAAATATTCGTGACTCATGACGTCACGTACACATACATGTCACACACGACTGCAAATAAGGACAATCCTTATTTTCACTTAGTATCTAAAAAACTGTGTATTTGTATAAAATTCCAGCTCCAAAGGTATACATCTAAAATTACTTTCCAATATTTAATGTAGGGTTCATTAAAAAAGATTTATTCGATTCTACAATCATTTAGTGCAAATATTAAAATATAATAGCTCTAGTGAAATAATATAAGTGTAATGGCATTAATACCACTGAAACGCAGTTGGTATTTCTCAGTCCTAATTCTTCGCTCTGCCCTTGTCCGAACCAATCTGCAAAGAGCGTGTAGATCGATCGCAAACGTTCGTAAATAATTTTCAAATTAGGTGTGTCGCAAACTTATTTCAATGTCACTGAAGATGAACACTTGAGGTGATAATATCTGAAGAGCCGGAAAGTCTGGCATTCAGCCAACAAATACTTAGAATCCTCACGTCAACGTATAATGTGCTTTGATCAACAACACGATTGTCATTAAATTTTAATGCACTGGCGGAATCGTATCGCCCTTATTTACATGTTAATTACCGGCTATGTGTGTTAGCTTAGTAAGAGAAGTCATCGGGATACCGTAAATATTATGATGATCTTGACATATCGCTTGCAGTTTAATTGAATTTGTATAACAGATGTTTGTTATGTTCATAAACGAGTTAATGTTATTAATCAAATTAGCATGTCCATGAGTGAATCGATAGAGTAATAATTGGATGTAGTGAAAAATGTATAATTTTTTTGTTTTAGTTTATGTATATATGGACGAAATGGGTTAAAGTGAAGATATATATATATAAGGCGCAATAATAGTTTTAAACAAAACATAACATCGTGCAAGTGAAATCAGTGTAAATAAGTGAAATATTTCGTACTTTTCTATTCCTCCCCTTTTCAATCCAAGATTCTTGACTGACATATCCTAAGCTACTTCAAGACTGATCTATACTAGTTATCCTTCGGATTGTGTTCATTGACTGGTAAGTTTTGTGTGCCGTGTGTCCGCGAATGGTGATCATAGAAAGTGTGTGGTGGGGGGTGTGTTGCAAGGGTAGTGTCGCTTGCTGGGCGCGCAAACCTCCAAGGTGGTGGGAGGGGGGGTGTTCCGTTGCTGCGTGCCCTTGTGTGGGGCGCGCGCGGCGGCGCCCGCCGATGAAGCCGACTATGCCCTCAGAGAAGGCAGCCCTCAACTCTCCGCAGATGAATATGGTTAGTACGCTTCGCTGGCTTCTGAACTTGATTTAGGTACATGGGTAATGACAAACATTAAAACCAAACTATCATTTCACTTATTCTTTAAATGCTCTTTAAATTACTTTTATTAATGCTTGCTATAACACTTCTACCATAACGCGGACATGTTATGGTAGAAGTGTTATAATAAGCATTTAAAGATATTCACTTTACCCATGTACTCTTACTATTTTTGTGATTTTAAAGACGTGGCTGAGTATTAAAACAAGGTATTATTAAGTTACATCGAGTTCTTTATTTCACGAATTTGATCAAATATAATTATGTAGTAAAATTGGAAAACTGAGAACGTAATTACGAGTATCTATTGATGTAAGGAAAACCATCTAAACTCGATAATTACATAATCACCTTGTTCTTATATTCATATCAAAATAATGAAGATTCAATTTTCGGCATGTGGCCTTGTTTTGCTTTTGTTCTTTGGTTTGTTTTACTCTTAATATGGTTAAATTTATATAGAACACTGGTAAAAGTAGCTTTGCTAAAAAACTTCATCAATATGGTCAATTGTATAATGTGTGTTATTTATTTATTTATCGTCTAAAATTACTTCACATTCACAAGATATTGGCTGAGTTATGAAGATTCATTACTTTGCCTATAACTGACGTTAAAGTCTTTTCAAAGTTTAAGTAATTCCAACTTATTGTATTAAACTTAATGATTATGACCCACTTCATGTAATAAACGAATAATCATAAAAAACTTTCCACAGTTCTGTTTTCTCTAGTGACACATAAAGGTAATGAAATAACAGACTAAAAAGCCTTACTACTGTGAGACGTGGCCATTTTCATTTGTGTATTTGCACTGTAGTAACGGGTAATTTGGTTATGAACAGAATGGGACTCAAAAGTATTCCCATTTAGTTACTTAAAAAAATATGAATATTCAAGAATGTATCTTTATGTTTACCTGATGAGTTTGCATTAAATGGATAATGAATTTGGATGAAGTAAAGGAAGTATGCAGGGTCGTGGCAAGTTGACAGATATAGATTCTGCTTACCCTCCCGATATACATACATGACGTCATGTATGGTATATTCAAGTAATATAGCTTTAATTTATTTTGGAGTTCCTATTTTATAATTGTTAAACTTTCAATGATACATTTATAAAAAATTCTTATTTCAAGTATATAATGAAAGACGAATACAAAGCATTGTATAGACCAGATTCCTATTTTATTCGAATGAAGTCAGATAAAAAATTAAAACCTATATTTGTTTTAACATTTGAAATAAATTTTGTTTTGTTATTTTTGTTCTTGTTTAATATCAAAACATCAAACATAATCATTTTTGTACCAGTAAGGCTACTGAATAAAACGTTCATAGTGATTTGATTTTATTTTATAAAGACAAAATTTGACTATATAAATAACGTATGTTTAATATTTAAACATATTAAAAGCGTTAGAAAGCACAATTTGCAACTAAATAATGGAACTGAGTTAAATTTTGAAGCTTTATAACCTAAATGCCTGCGTAAAATTAATTTTTCAGCAAAGTAACTCTGTTGGCAGGTTACTCACACTGGCACAAAGCTAGTACAAAACTCATTCCGTTGTCTTTACATTCGCCATGACACAATTTCAACTGAAAAGTTTGTATAGCTCGAGTAAAACCTTTTAGCAGCGCGACTTTTAATAGATTACTTGTAAATTACAAAACTGAGTTAAGGTTGTCTTTGCAGTACTCTGAAAGACAGATCTCGCGTCGTTGCGAATTAGGCAAATTGTTTGTGCGACAAATTAAAATTCATTTGTATTTAAATTGTAGAGGAAGACACAAAATAAGGTAGGGAACAAAATCGGAAAAGAGAATAATACCTGATTGAAAATATGTATATATAATATATACACCACGCTGTGAACTGTAGCATACAGAAATAATTAGTTCAAAGCTCTTAACTGACTTTTTAAAACAATATATGAGTGGAGAAAATAAAATGTCAGCTCTACCTTTGAAAGTCCTGGTACTTCAACAATAAAACCATAGTATAAAGTCTCAAACATTAGCGTCACTTTAAACAAATTTTGAATTTGTATTGCAACAAATTCTAAAATTCTATACAAATATAGGAAAATAAAAATTTTCACAACAAGAAAACATGCAAACCTAATATCGGTAACAAACGAGATTAAAATATATAATTAAGTTGTTATTTTATTAAAGAGGAAGAACGTTAAAGTAAAGTAAGTGAAAATAAGCAAAGGAGAACAGAGGCCGTGATTATTTTTGTGAAGATTATGCTAAGTCCTGTTTTTCGCTTGGCCTTACAACGACGTTAACCGAGTCAGCGCAAATTGAGGTCTGCCCGGGAACCAAATTATATTATCGTAAAAAAATATTTTCGTTTCGTGTTGATGACTTCGAAATTAAAATCAAGCAGGATCTTAAATCTATATATATAAAACTCTTCCGTTACTGAGTGACTGACTGACAGACAACGCACAGTCGAAACTACTGGTCGTAGACAGCTGAAATTTGGAATGTAGGTTCCTTGGGATATGTAGGGGAGCACTAAGAAAGGATTTTTGGAAATTCAACCCCCAAGGGGGGGAAAAGGGGTAAAAACGTTTCTATGAAAAATCTTATTCCTTGGGTTTATAAACTTGAAACTTGGCATGAATACGTACATAGGCAAGTAAATATGTTTGACATTATAAGTTTTTTCAAACTACCCTCCAATCGTGATTTAGGGGGTGCGATTGGGTGACTGATTTATTAACGCACAGCCGAAACCGCTCGGTATAGGAGTCTGAGATTTTGAACAGAGGTTCCTTTAGTAACATAAGTGAGCACTAAGAAGGGATTTTTGAAATGTCAACCCCCAAGGGGGGGAAACGGGATAAACTGAGCCTGGGCTGCGGGAAAGTTCTAACGAGATACCGTGGCCCCGGAACGCAAAGGGCAACTGAAGGAACGAGGTGGGTTTTAGTCAGTAAAAGTCTGACACTCCGTTCCGTTCCACCCAGGGCGGGAGAGGTCATTTGATGATTTCCCATCCTTAAAAAAAAAGACTTTGTATGACAACTTTCTACTAATATTATAAAGAGGAACAATCTATTTTTTATATGTTTGTTTGTTTACACATGTAATCAATATACTCCGAAACTACTGAATCGATTTCAAACATTCACCATTAGAAAGCTACATCATCCCTGAGTAACACAGGCTATATTTAATTCCAGTTGTAACAAGATTTCAGCCTGTGGAAGAAAAAGCCCTGTCGAGATCATTAAAAAACGCTATATATAACCGAATTACACGTGGGCGAAGCCGCGGGCGGAAAGCTAGTCTGGTATATTTTATTAAAATAACTGTTATCTATTTTCCGCTTCTGCGGGTTAAACATTTGATAGAAAGACTTTTACTTTATTTGAGAAAAAGGCTTAACAGGCTGTCAAGTGATTCGACAATGTTTTTGCAGTTGCCTGCTTACTTTCTTAAGGAAATTTTTAATATTATTATTCTTTAGTCGCCTTTTCCGCTATTCTCAGGAAAAGATGGATTTTTTCTATTTGCGCGAAACTACACGGTCAACTTCCTAGAATATTATCACACTAGTTTTGGCCCGCGGCTTCGCCTGCGTTACATATATCCTATAACTTTATCCGTACGTCAAAGTATGTGTATGTTTGCAAAATTTAATGGATATCGGTTCAATGGTTTTGACATGAAAGACGGATGTACAAACACACTTTGACATTTATAATATAAGTATGGGTTATGTAGACATAGACATAGAAAAAGGAAACTTATCCTTTATGCTGGTGGAATCCACTTGAACAGTTTTGTTCTCTGAAGAGTTCTTCTACATCTTCGTAGTGTCTTTGTTTATCCAATTGAGAAGTACTTTTGTCGTTGCAAAGATAAAAAGATCTTTATTTGTTTCACACGTGTCCTATAATTTACAACCTTATCATAATATTCCTTTGTACTTGCAAATCTAAAACTATCGTAATATAAAGATTGGAAATAGATTAAAAATGACAGAAGTAAAAATTATAGGGTTGCTGCATTGATTTACTATTATCTATATTAGCTTGAAGGTAAACAAAATATACTAGCTGAGGTGTAACGTAAACTACTTAGAACTTTGAGTTACCTAAGCTTTCTGATGTTTGCCTAGATGAACTAGTGTGTCGATTTAATCGAGAAGTTCCGAGAATCGATGAGATAAGTTGATATTCGCTCGTGTGCTACTTGGGTGTAACGTTTCAAAGCATATTAAATTAATTTCACTAGAATTGGAGTGTTATGTAGAACAGATATTTCACGTTGAATCGCTGTTGTTAAGTATAGTAACACGCCAACTTAGTATATTCAATCTAAAACATGAAATTAGCACTACAATTAAGTGTTAAAGTAAGTTTCTCTGTATGACATACATACATACATACCATCACCCCTTTGGGGTAGGCAGAGACTATGGATTTCCACTTGCTACGATCTTTATAGACCTCTCCCGCTTCCTCTACACTCATTACTCTTTTCATGCATAATCTGTATGAGAGGGTTTAGTATATATTAATGTTGTAATGTTCTGATGCCTATAAAGACAAAATATGGGACTTTGAGATCGAAGATGGAGTTAGGGAAAAATCTGTAACCCCATGAGAAAAGTTCACAAAGGTCATATAAAGCTACCGTCAAGAAAATTTTCATATCAACAGTGCAATATTGGTGTATTCACATGGGCGATGCTTTGGAGTCCGTAGTGCACTTTCTAATGAACCTGTCTGATCGGACGACGAGGTTTATGGTTTTAATCAGACCACAGTCTGAACTCTGCACACTAATAAGTTAATACAATTTAAAAGAAACATGGGTTTAATTAAATCCTGGGTTGCGTTTAGTTCAATGCTAAAAGAGAGATTTATAGCCTTGCTTTCTATGAAAATGAAGCCTGTTCTCTATGGTTTCATCGTAGCCCAGAAAACGACTAAGAAGCACCCTTGTAAGAAAAACCGAAGGGTACATTCTTCTTCCACTGTTTGCAGATAACATCGATCAAAAATACTGATATTGGCGCGATTTCACCTCATATACTTCAACTTCACTTATTCTACAGGTATATAAACGCTACGTGATAAATAATAGACCTTCCAAACACTTTACGATGGAATTGATAGATTGTTTCCCGATACCCGCTGACGTCCAAACGATTTCGAGGTTCCAAACAAAGAAGGAAGTAAAGCGTAAAGTAATAAATAAAATGTACCTATACGAAAACTTAATAAAATGGTAGGTAATGTTTTATGTGCTGTTATTTGTTGTGTTAACATAAGTGATCTACTTTAAAACATAACAGAAGATATCAATTGTCAATCAAAACTTTATCAAGGAAAAGGCTAATAAACTTGCAATTATATTCTTAGGCAATGGGCTAGCAATATCCGAATTTCAATTACACCTTAATGGTAACGCAGCCATTTCATTATTTTCTAAACTGTTGTTTGTCCATTTTATAAAAAAGAATATATAGAAGTAGAACATATCCTTCCATCAAATGCCTAGCTAAGCCGACGAGCTTACACGAAGCAAGTAATGAACAAAGCAAAAGAAGTATGCAGGAGTCGTGGTGGTGGTTTGTTTACCCGTGTAAAAGGTAATACATCCTTTCAATGTAGGTAACGGTAACGATGTGCCGGTGGAACGTTGAAGCAACGAAAGCAAAATGTAAACTACAAAAATCTTTGAAGTACTGAAATAATGAAAACAAAAGCTCAGTAAAGAAAGTAGAAGATGCGATGGCAACTAAAGTACTCATTCAAACTACTATGAACTCTAGCTTAGCATAGAACAGGAAACGTAAAATTGTATACTAAGTGGGAAAGCTCCTGTGTTCTTTTGGGATACCGCAACAAAGCTGCGATAAGAAATCCCTAGACGTTGTACTAGAGTTGTTGATCCTATCTCTGTTTATTAATAGAATACTACAATTTAAAACATATACCGTTTTCACAGTATAAGGAGTTAAATTGAAATCTAAATTAGAACACTCTTCCATTCCTGTACTCATTGACTGACTGACTAATAGACAACGTATAGCCCAAACCGCTGGATCAAGAAACTTGACATATGATATGTAGGTTTTTTATGTGGTCTATGGGTGCAAGAGAGGATATTCTTACGGAGACAGGTTCTTGCGTTTTAGGAGAGTGGAGACGCAAGCGCTATAAAGCCTAATATATTTTCGGATAGGCTGTAAAAAAAAATCCCGGAGGGATGGCATACACCACATCTTTTCACCTGTCATTATCGGTATATACACTTATAGCTTAATCTACATGCAACAATCATTTCATAAAAAAATAATATATATTTTTTATTAATAATATAAAAATGTCAGAAACAAAAATAATGCGGAATATCTGTAACAATTCCGACTCGAGCTTACCACATTTATGTTTTTATTTTTATTGTGTCACACAAAAAGGTCAGAGTTGAGCAGAGCGACAGTGCGGCACGGCATATCTATCGCTGAAACTCGGATCGTGGCGATTCGATTTACAAAATATATATGTATGTGTATATTTCTCTATACGCTGAATGTGAACCAAATCGTGCCTTGAATTGTTTGTTCTTGTTTGTAAATTGTTTGTGATGTAACTTTTGTTACGTACGTGCCTACAATTAGGGACATTGAAATTAATCTAGGCCTAAAATGGTTACAATAATGTACCAATAGACATGTTTGATACTATGTACAGTAGTTTTAGATTCGGTTTTGAGTGAATTGAGTGTCGAGTGATAGTATTGTTGCAAAAATAATGAAAGTTAATTGATGAACTCATAATATGTTAAACCTTGTGATTTATAACCTAATAGTAGGTAAGGTTTAATATTTGAAAAGTTAACATAACACAACAAGAACCACTAATAACCACGTAAACCAAAGAAAGGCATTATTTACACCTCAAAACTTTATAATATTTTTTGCATGATTTAATTTATGCAAACTTAAACGCTTTAACTTTTCTTAATAAAGCTCAAACCTTTGCAGTAATTAAATTTACTTTTAATTTCTTGCGGTCATTTTAAAAGAAATAAAGTTTTTCGAGAGCTAGAGAGCTAGACTACTTTTACTGTAAAGTGAAGTTTTTTATTTAAAAAAAATCATTCCTTTTAAATAATTTCTTTAAATCCAGAAATGTATAGTCTATGAAGAGTCAGGTATCCTAATCGTGTTGAATCACACAGGTTCGGTAAAATAGAAGCCCAGGCTAAGGGGGAGTATCCTCATGTCACATCAAAGTTCTATAGACGACGATGATCTTAACTACTTGAACATCATCGGTTATTCCAAGCATCTATGTACATACATACATCACGGTTTTTATCCCTCACGAGGCAGAGAAAGCTCATAGTTTTAACTGAGACTGAAAGGCCACGTTCAGTTGTATGGCTTAATGATGGAATTAAGATTAGAATAGTAACGGATTGCTACACTGTCCAAAAAAAAAATCATTTCCCTTAATTGGTTTTTACAATCTGTACAGGAAAAGAAGCACACGGCACACGCTGGTTTTTTTTCTTTCCTACCAGACTAGTATGGAAGCTGTCATAAGATAAACGTCCCCTACTCGCTTTACACGATATCCATGGAAAAGAGGTGGAGTGGTTGTATTCTTAAGTGCTGGGAACTAAGTCTATGTCTGTACACATTAAAATATCGATTGGGCGATGAGTTTTCGGGTGAATAATTAAACGTACATGCGTTGCCCGCGTGCCGACCTCCAATTTCTCAGCCGATTAACCCTGTGTGCGCTGCTGCCACTGATACGGAGTTACACATGTTTCGTTAATGGAAATTGACCAGTTTTACACAAGTTATGTAGTTGTAAATTATGAAATAGTTCTATAAATATTTTTGAAGTTAAATGTAACTAAGTTGTTCTTCATCAACAATCAAAAAGCAATAGGAACATTATCCACAAAACGTTTTGTAAAAATTGCACAGAAAAATATTCACAGCTCTTCAAAGCGTCTTGCTGATTACTTTTAGTGTTTTCCTTATTTAATTTATAAAAACTTGGTCCTTAATTCCCCATAAATCCTTAATATGTTCCATTTGTTACTCACAGTAGATGATACATTAAAGTGTATGACCATCACCAATTATGATTCTCACTGTTCATAAGTAAGTTGAGTTTTTATATAAACAAGAAATATATTTAAACTTTATACACATAAAACATATTAGAATACTCCGCCGAATAAATAAATTTCTTGAAATATAAGTTTCTTCATGTTAATTTTGTACCATACAACATTTAAAAGCAGTGTACTTTAAATTGTTATGACAATCACAAGAAATGGTTTCAGAGTTAGACTAAAATAGTTTTCATTGCTATTTTACATTAAAACAAAATAATACAATATTCTTAGATTTTAAGAAATAAATGACTTAAAATGTGAAAATGTCATTGTTTACCAACGGCGGCAAACAGTTTTTCACGTCAATAAAAGTTTATATCAAAGATTAGACTTTATTACTTTGTACATATCGTTATGAAATAGCAATGTAATTTTTGTTTTATGGACTACCTACAGACTACACTGAAATGTGTGTTTGCGAAAAAGAGAGTATTACTACATAATTAATTATAAATGCCCTGTGGTTTCATACCAATCTATTCTTAGTCGTGAAGTTTGTAGCTATCCTAGGTTTGTTTGTCAGACACTGTTTTTTTGTCAAACTGATTACCACACTAAGTAAATAAAACGTAAGAAAACTCCGGATTCTAAAGCAACTCTGCCAAGGATGCCACCGGGAACACTCAACAAAAGTAAAAATAAATCAGCAAGAAATTGAAAAAAATATTATCATCAACAACGCGGGTATAGTAATAAGGCAATATCTTATATATAAAATTCTCGTGTCACAATGATCGTTCCCGTAGACCTCCGAAACGGCTTGACCGATTCTCATGAAATTTTGTAAGTCTGAGAATCGGCCAACATCTATTTTTCATACCCCTAAGTGATAAGGGTTGTCCACCCTTAATATTTTTTTACTAGAAATGACTTAAATATTATTTATATGTCAAAGCAACGTTTGCCGGGACAGCTAGTATGTATATACAAACTAAAAATATTAGAAAAGTTACCCTCAATGGTTAGGTACCCTAATTTCTAGTTATAGAATGGATATCGACCAATTCTGTATACTACGGATACTGGTCAGAGTTTCCAATTTAAACTGCCCCCTGGACCTATTGGATGTGGTTTGTGGCGACTGACATCAATAGCTTATGCACGTGACTTCCACAGCATAGAATCGTCTTCCTTATTGAACATAAAATTTTGCCGGAGGAGATTTCCTGAAAATTTCACAAACATAAATCCTTATACTTATCGGATATTGCCAATTTTGATTCAAACTTCTTTCTGATTAGGTTTTTAAACAAGATGGAAGTTTAAACTTTATATTCTAGTGGAGATTTTGCTTGACTTGAAAAAATGAGCATTGGGAATATAAAGACAGCTTGGTACCTAATTTTCTTCACATAAGTCTAATGTCAATACAAATAATTGTTTGAAAAATTATTTGTATGTGGAAATAGACCTAGCATATATTTTAAGATTGTTATATTGCATTATGCTTATAAAACCTTAATACTAAAGCATCACATTTTTGTATTTTAGATACAGCTTGTTCTGGTATCAACCTAGTTATTTTTCGGTAACAAGAAATTTTCGTAACAAATTCCGTTGATCCACGCCTCATCGACTACCTATAATGGTAATATTGGATTCCATTATATAGGCGCGGAAGTACAATTACTCCATGCTGGATGTATATTGGATATTGATTGGTCTACGAAAATGGCATCCTATTAGAAATTCCACCCACCGTTTTCTCATGGGAAGTGGAAATTGGCCGTTAAAACCTTATTCAAGTCGGGCACAACAAACCTTGAATACGTAATTTCAATATAAATACTTAATTATTCCTAAATACCTAAGAGTGGTTTAAAGGAAAATTCTAAGAAAAGCGTTTCATACAGAAAATGTTCTTTACTAACGCGCAATTCTAATATTTTAAGATGAAAATTAACTATATCACAATTACGGTGAAAATTCCATCACGTATTTTCATAAAATATTATTGTATGAAAACGTATTAGCAAAGCTATTTTTACCAGCCACCAGTAAACATTGATATATTGCCTGCCCAGTGTGCTCATATTTGCTCAGCGTTACTATTGCTTGTTTGCAGTCGCCCCGGAACCCGTAATAAGCTCGCCCCGTCCAATCGGTCAACAGTCCCCTTTGCCGGGCATCGAAGAGGAAGACGACTCTGATTGGCCACTAGAGGACGCTACAGACGCCACTAAAACTCCCTCTTATAAGAGCACTAAAAGTAGTACTGATACGGCTTACACGACGTCCACTCGGAGCTCGGGGAAGAAACGTAGTTTTGGTAGTCCGTCTTCAGTGAAGATATGTATATCGGCAGCTGCTAGAAAGTCGAAGAATTTGCGGAAGCGTGGCTCGAACGCCGTCGGGAATCCTGCCTCGACTGAGGAGGTTTCGGCGGCGGCTCAGCCAACACACGGCAGGATGCAGGCGGAGCAGGGAAGCATCGGCGAGTTGCAGAAGTACCACGGACGGTACCTTAAGAGCCGCCGGCACACCTTGGCGAATGTTCGGTGAGTCTTATGAATATGAAAATTGTAGGATTATTTTTTGGTATTTGTAAAGCGTATTTTGGGCGGAAACATACGGATGAAATGTCATAAAACAACAACAGTTTTTTAAAGATGCAATTTTTTATTCTTGATAAGGTTATACATAGTATTTTTTCTAAACCATTGATACTAAGATGAAAAGAAAATCAGGTTGGTTATTATGTGGTAAAATAAAATTGTAACGTGATCTGCAGCGATAAATTTATCTCTACTACAAAACGTCAGCTGAAAGATCGGCAGCAGGAAGTATCGTCATTACAACTGCCTGTATTAATGCCTGATCTGCCCTTTGAAATTTAAAACGTTGACATGTTAATTATTAATATCATAATTCATTCATTTGGTTTAATTTAAATTTCAGTGGTTCCGCCAAATTTAATTAATTAATTATAAAAAAAAATCACGAAAACTTTTGATCGTCTGTTGGTTATTGGAACACTCCCAACACTGAAATTTAACTGTTACAGTATAATCTTGCCTATTAACATTATGATTAGTGTATGATTAAACTATTATATAGGGTTATCTGAGAGATAATAAGCAATTAATTCAAAATTGCATCGTTAAACAAGTCGCAATTTATTTTAACCTCAATTATTTGTCATGTATTGCTTTAGCTAAAAATTCTCACGATCATTGTATTAAAGACTGTAAAAAATATATAGGTGGTGGTGATGAAGAAAGATAACCGAGATACTAGATATATGTATACACCTCATATATGGGTTCGAATACGAACTAGATTCGTTACAGCAAAAATATGTACATACTATTTCTTAAAACTTAAGTAAATTGTGACTTTAAAATAAAATGGGAACAGAGGAGGTTTTTCTTTAAATATGTAAACAAAGTATGATATTGATTCAAAATATTCTTACATTACAAACACTGTCATAGGGTAGATAATATAAATGTTATAATAAAAAGAGCTATTTAAAATATACTGAGTTAGTCCATTCACTATATTGATGCTCTCTTTTGATGTCCAATTTATTATTAAACAGTACTGTACCGTTATTCGAAGCTTATTATATGAGAGAGGGGCAGCTATTTCCGGTCCTAGTACTAGTCTTGACTTCCGGTTTAGGTCCACGCGTCCCTCCTTCCGTCTCCTACCACGCCTCCCCCCACCAAGCGACACTAGCGCCACCACAGGCAGTTGGATTTTGAAGTCCAATATTTTCCTCATTGGCGTTTTTATTTCCGTCCGAGACGGTTCTACAATACGCATTACGCATATTTGTGACCGCATAATCGGTACTAGTCAAATATTCTAGGAGAAATTGTAAAAGGAAAATATTTGTGAAATTGTAAAAGGTATTTCATATCGAAAAAACTGTGAGTACTTTTAAATTATTAATTTCTCCTTAAAACTTCCGTATCTGTTCGAAACAACAGATATTCTAACTGTGATACAGTTCATAGATAGTGTTTTGGTTTACCTATCTAATAAAATATAAAACTACCTTCAATATTTTTGTCAGTTCATTTGGTTATTTTTCCAAACGCTTTGTTCGTAAATTGTTTTTAACTTATTTCCTTTGTCATATCTAACGTCCACGGACGGGTTCAAAGCCCGTAATTCGTTAAGGTTTCTTTCAGAGTTTCTTTCAGTATGAATGAAGAAACCCCAACAGAGCGCACTGTTGGTGAAATTGGAAACGATCGCCCGAAAGCGAAAAATAAAAGGAAGCACTCTGAATCATCGAGTTCAGACTCCAGTTCATCCTCATCTAGCTCATCAAATGATCATGGACGCAAAAAGAGGAAAAGACAGAGGCTTAACGTGAGTAACCGCATGTTTAAAAAGCTGATCAGGGAGGTAAATGAACTTAAGAGCCACGTAGCCTCTACAACTAACATACACAATACTCCATCCTGTAATGATAGCATTGACCCTTATGTCAGTGGGGAATTATATGAGTCAGACAATCAATCACATCATGGTTCTTGTCCAGATTCTAACCAAGCAAAGCTCAATTTTACCTTGAGCACTAAAATCAAAGAACCTTCTATCCCTAACACCCCTGATCATATGCTTCAACAATTAATGAAACTACAGCGGTTTAACAGCTCTGACTGGAACAGTGTGCGTTATGCTGACGTACAGAAAACCTGCTTGCACTCTCCGGGTTTTACCAGCTTAGAAGCGAATGATGAGGTAAAGCAATACGACAATTCCAGATCATATGTCAACATGGAGAAGGCATTTGCAGGCATCACATTTGCTTTGTTACAACAAGGTGAGGCCTTACAAATAGAGATGCAAAATCTCCTTTTACTAGCAAGTCAAAATGGTTCACTATCATACACCGAAATTCACGAAAAATTAAACAGCATGTTTTTAGAAAGTGGTTACAGTAAAGCAGCAAACGAGACCATGCAACTAGCTTGTGGGCATAGAGCGGAGATTATTCAGCAACGCAGAGAAAATATCCTCTCTTTGGTGAAGGATCCGCTTCATAAAAGCTGTCTACGGAAAATACCTCCATCAAGTTCGAACTTATTTGAAACTGAAAGATTTGGCTCCGCTTTGGAAAAAGCTGGCGGCATCAGGAAAGTCTTCTGGCAGAAAACCAGGGATCGCAACTCTGCTCCGCAGAACGGTCCCGGGACATCAGCGCATGGCACAACCCAGAAAAAGCCTCAATTCAGCCAGCAAAAAGGTACACAGTCAAAGAAGACAAAAGAGTATTCCTTTCAGGAAAAAAATAAGAGTCAAAGAGGAAACCCAGGACAAGGACCCAAGGACAAACCCAGGAGTAACAGATCCTTCTCTCCCTCATCCCGCCGGGATAGGAGAGACTCAAATAAAAGATACTGACTCTTCTCAGGCCTTCCGTGCCGGTCAGCTCAGTCTGTTTCCTCGTCACTGGCAGGATCGAGGGGCGCCGCCTCACATCCTCAACATGTTAAAAGGCTATCGAATACCACTTCGATTAAGGCCTACACCGAGAATGCCAAGTTTCCGACGTCAAACTCGAAACATAGGCGAAGCTGCTGCCATTATAAAAAAGCTTTCAGAGCAAAACAAAGTATTGGAAACGGTAAAGTCTACACCCAGCTTTGTGTCGACAATATTTCCATGCCCCAAAGGCGACGGCACGTCAAGGCCCATATTCAACCTAAAAAACCCGAACAAATTTGTTTGTCCGGGAAAGTTCAGACTTATAAACATTCAAAAGGTACCAAATTTCATTCAATCAGGCAACTGGATGATGAATATCGATTTTCATCACGCCTACTTCCACTTACCTATCGCCAGGAGTCACAGACGGTTCCTATGGCTGATTTTTTGCAATCAGCTCCTACAAATGGTCTGCTTGCCCTTCGGGATCAGTTCTGCTCCAAAAGTGTTTGCAACAATGGCGAATTGGATCGCACAACAACTGAAAAACGAAGGAACTCTAGTACTAGTGTATCTAAACGACTTCCTTTTAGTAAATCAGGATCGAGCATTATTACGCAACCAGACAACATTCGCTCTGGACTTGCTCAAAGGTACATGGTTACCGAACCAGCAGCATCTCCACTACAATTCGAAGGAAATGCTCGCTATTATCAATGCATTAAAAGATCACGGTCGGCACCTGAACTCTACGACCTTGGCCATGAAATGAAACAACGAAACAGTTTCCTACCTCCGCAAGGAAGGGGGAACGAAATCCACAGCCCTGATAAAACTTACTTGCTTAACAGCAATTCAACTACTCAACTATATTCACCTGAATATTTACCACATCTCAGGAAGTTTCAACTGCAAAGCAGACTGTCTGTCACGGGGTGCACCCTCCCCAGTATGGCTTCACCTTCAATCTGCTATGACTCTGAAGGTGTTCAAAAAGTGGGGCTATCTGGTAATCGATCTACTCACATCACGTCGGGCTCACGTAGTTCCCTACACATTGCTCGACAGAGCGCAAGTTCACGATGCATTCAACAAAACATGGACTTACCACCTAGCACGGGTGTTTCCTCCATCACATCTGAACAACGCATCAGCGAATTATCTGACTGCCCCCTTCATCGTAATAAATCTACGCTAAGTTCTGATAGACTTATTGACAGGACTACCTCCATCCAAAGCATTAGAAATGACTTAGGAGATATGGAAATGTGGGGGTGGAGTCAACACTTAACCAATTGGTCAACAGAACAACGTGAATTGCTGTCATCAAGTTGGCGTAGGTCCACGCTTAACACTTATCGGCCCGCATTGAAGAGATGGATAAAGTGGGCAAAGGAACAAGGTATTGATATGTATAATCCATCGGGATCTGATTTCGCGCGTTTCCTAGCCGACTTACACCAAAAAGAAAAGCTCTCACTTAGCACTATTCTTGTCCATAAATCTGCTATTTCTACATTTGTCAACCCAGAAGGCCAAGAGAAGTTAAGCTCTAATAGCCTGGTAAAGCAAGTGCTAAAAGCCGTTGCTTTAGCGACCCCTAGACCTAGTAAACCACCCATTTGGGATACGGATATCCTCATTCGCTTTTTGAGCATAAAGGCGACCGGTCAATCTGAGATATTAGAGGCAGCAAAAAGAACAGCAACCATTCTTCTACTCTGTTCAGGAAGACGAGTGCATGACCTCACATTACTAAGAATTTCACCTGAATACTACTCAGTGTCAGAAGATGCAATAATTTTCACACCTGCCTTCGGCTCTAAAACCGATACCGATAAAAGACGACAATCCAATTGGAAATTGATGCCGAATGAGGAGAATAACCTACTCTGTCCAGTATACTGGGTAAAACATCTAATTGCCCTTACGCAAGAACGAAGATCCCGGGCTAAAAGTGATTGTCTTTTTGTAACCATAACAGGAACCCCTAAACCCGCTTCGCGTACAATTATCGGAGGCTGGGTGAAGAAACTACTTAATGACGCGGGAATAGAAGCCACTCCAGGAAGTCTGAGATCAGCTGTTGCATCTAAGAGTTGGATAGAAAATTTCCAACTGGAAGACATACTTTCCAGGGGAAACTGGAAATCTGCTAATACGTTCTTTAGATTTTATCGGAGAGAGTTAACACCCTCCTCAGCACATGCTCACTCTATTTCCGCTTTGTTTACTCCTACAGATGATTGATTAATACACTAAATTAGAAAATCATATGCTCAGATTTCATATTTTCTTTTTATAATTTTGTTTGTTATAATTTATATATTTGTCTACATATAGTAACAATGTGTTGATTTACAATAAAACATTAATAATCACCTATGCCTCGTCACTGCTGGCACCTATACCATCTACCTATATTTTAATAAAAATATAGATTCGATGACTTTAAAGTCTTTTTGATCACATTGACGTTCCCTAGCGACCACCAGGCGATAATAGACAAATCTCTCATATAATAAGCTTCGAATAACGGTACAGTACTGTTTAATAGCGACATTTTACCTGAAAATAAAATGTTTATTAAACATACTTACCTTATTCGAAGCTTAGTTTATACATCTACCTGGTGTTATAAAAACTACTCAATGAGGAAAATATTGGACTTCAAAATCCAACTGCCTGTGGTGGCGCTAGTGTCGCTTGGTGGGGGGAGGCGTGGTAGGAGACGGAAGGAGGGACGCGTGGACCTAAACCGGAAGTCAAGACTAGTACTAGGACCGGAAATAGCTGCCCCTCTCTCATATAATAAGCTTCGAATAAGGTAAGTATGTTTAATAAACATTTTATTTTCAGGTAAAATGTCGCTATTGTTCAGGACAAGGTTAGCCTTTTTGGACAGGACAGGCAGTCAAAACTTTTATCATAAATTTATCGTTTGATAAATTATTCAAATTTATGTTTATTCCAGGGTTTATTTAGGGTAAAATCATAGAACTTGGAAAAAAAATTAAGATTTTTAGTAAATAGCAATAAAAATTAGTTTGTAAGAGAAGATGAGCAAAATTGCTTTCAAACACTTATCTTTAGTAAATTAACAATTTGAAACATCCTTGACATTATGCTATCATTGTCAAACATTGTTTATTATTGGAAAAGTGAGATCTCCATGTTGAGTTGTTTACTCCATTGTCCTTGTACATTCGGGCTCATCAAACATCTACATCAAACTCATCAATATGTACGCAGATGGGTACTATAGTAATTATGGTCCATTCTATTGTATTTTTGTTAAAAATAATTCCTTATTTCCTACCTCCTTTAATTTTTAACCTCTTCTAAGTGTTTAAATAATAAAGTTACATCAAATCGGTCGCTTCGGTGGTATTGATTGACTTAAGAGGGAAATAAGATTTTGGAACTGGATCCTGTAAAAATATAATCTATGTTTTTATATTAAAGTATATATATTTTAATCTATATTTTGTATTAAAATGTATATATTTAAATATATATTTTTATATAAATATACATACATACATACATATCGTCACGTCTATATCCCTTGCGGGGTAGACAGAGCCAACAGTCTTAAAAAGATAGATTATATTTTTATATATTTTTCCTATAAAATGTAATCCATCTAGATTGCATTCTGTTGGATCATGGTAACACTAAACTGCCCGTTTTATGAATGTGCATGCAAGTTCATCGCAATGTTATCGCCATTATCTTAAGAGCAACTCAGACTTAAGTACATAATTAGGAAAAGAGCAACGTTCCTAGGTAGGATTCGAATCTGTGTCTCCCTGTCCTTTTTAATCGACCACCGCGACTCTATATGGTAGTTTATTTCAATAATTTTGGTCTATAAATTCTAGAGCTAAGGTATTTATAACTGTCAATATCTTTAGGCATCATTTACCGTAAATCGCAAAAAATCAAGTAATTAAAAGATAATCACTTTGGATAAAACATTGATCTCCATGATTATTTCCTGGGCGAATAATGATGTATTACAACATGTAGAATAGGCACGTAGTCATTGTTTATGTGTCAATTAAATCCCAAATCACTTTCATTGTCGCTCACGACATTATATTGACATTGTAAATTGGCTAATTACCAACGGTTGAAGTTCGTGCTCACGACACGGTAAGAAATAAAATATATCTATGTAGGTTGATAGGTACTACAATATTATAAAAATTATAGAGAAATAAGTACTTAACAAATCTGTTTCCTATACTGGAAATACTTCTTGTTATTACCGGTTGCGTCCTTAATTTTTTTGAGAGGAGCCTTGTGCGCTCCTGGATCCACGATATCAAGATTCTGGAGAGATAAAAAGTCAGTCTGACCTTCGGTATCTTGCAGGGGAAGCCAACTCAGACTGGATCATAGTGACACATCCAGTGTCTTTCCACAACGTAAACAGACGTTATCCTTATACCCAAATGGAATGCGAAATTATAAAAGTAGAATCAACCCCCTTCATGTTCGAAGGGAATTTTTTAAACGATCCAAGAAAATAAAGTGAAATCATCTTCAATCTTCAGCGGCGCGCAATACTCTTATAGTAGTTCGCATGATTATTTCCAACAAAATCTACGTTACAAAACTGCTCTTTGCGATATTAAGCGGTGATGGATCGAAAGGTGGGTGATAGATTTCTTGTCACCTGATAGATCCGCGTCCCGGTTACCTCAAAAACACATTTCACGTCATGACGCATCCTGTTTACCGTGCAGCACTATATCTTCCAGGTACTCTTTTGTGCGGTGTTCCCACGTATATAAATAACAAAAAACAGACGCCACTATGATTAGAATGTACCACTATTTATAGTCGCGCACCCACAAATGATGTTCAGATTCACGTGTTAATATCAGCTAAGTATATTGTTAAGAAAATGATAGAGCAAGCTATTTTATATTAGAAAACTCACCTAGAGTTTTCTCATTGAAGTACTAAGAAGAAAAAACATAGTGCCAACACGCTCCTGGTAAAATTTTATGTATTCAAATTAATAATGGGTTTTCATTACCGTAACTTGGTAACAAATTAAAGAAAGCAAAATAAAATATGTACGTTAATAAACATTTGGCAAACATTTATCCTATAGCACGCCATCATTCTGTTTGAAATATGTAAGTACTTAAATTCCAAATTGCGGTCCTCTGGGATAAAATTATTGAACACCGTCCTGCTATTGGGCTCGGTATGAGCTGGTGTCGTCATTTTCTGCAGGGCCTGTTAGTAAAATGTTTCAATAAATACAAGGCTATTTAATCGGTCTGACCCAGTTCCTCGTATTTGAACCTCCGTTACTAAGATAATAAGTAGTAAATTGTTTCTATTCTATTGTTCGTTGTAATATTTGATTCGAAGATGTCGTTTTGCATAAATAGCAACACGAACGCGAATTATCCGTTAACTGACTGATGATTGACACGTTCGAGTTCCATTCCAAAAAAAAAAAAACAAAAGAGACATTTATTTTTTAACTTTATGAAACTTTGAACACGCTCTGTCTTTAAAACGTAACGCTTCATTTTTCTGGAGGAGATCCAGAGAATACATATTTTCCCTAAGATGATCTCTGTATACTTGTCTCGCTTCGTTCGTATTCACTTCCTGTAAATTCGGCGGTTAAGGTTACTCGTGACAAATTTCGCCAAGACGTCTTTATTTCATCAAGGTAGGTTAATTTTCAAATGTAGAATTTACGATCAAAGATGTAGTACGATCATCAGTTGTCAACGATCATCGTGACTCAAAAAGATGTCCGCATCTGACATAAAAGTAGCCTTATTATTTTCTGCTAGCATTTCCCCCATGGAGTAAGTCTGACAGGTTCTGGAAGGCCCGCGGTCTGAATGTGAAATAATGGACTTTTTAATGCGAAGACATCCCCACTGGGTACGCTTGAGGCTGACTGTAAGCGTAAAATACTTAGAATATGGAAATAAAGCATAATTCATCTTTAGAAATTTGGATTTTCTTATGAAACAAAATATAAAAGAACACACACAAAAAGAAAATATTGCAACGGGGAATTTTTCTAAACTTATTGAATTTCATTTATCACATGTAAAATGGTACTCCTAGAAAATAATACCGCCGACGCCGAATATTGTAGATATGATAGATACTCGTAGATACGTATGGCAGGTGGTATGGTGGACGTATTTTTCTGTATGGCTCACTGTACAAGTAATCGTTTAATATTTAAAACTATTCGTTTATATATTGTAAGTACTTTTCCAGAGCCAGAGCAAGAAAGCTTTTGTGAGTTGTCTTGTGTGGTGTTATGTACCTAGACGACTTGGCATGATGGTCCACTTGTTACCATAATAAGGTCAGAATCAATTTTGATCTTTGATTTTAAAGCCGACATAGCAATCAGAAAATATTATAAATTACGTACAACTTATTTATTAAAACCGTTATATCTCCACATTCCGTATTTTATCCAGCTAGTGTGTTCAAAGGGCAGCCTGCATGCGGAATGAAGTATGAATGGCCCTAACAACACGCTTGAGAACTTCTGTTTTACTGCGCTGTACTCATTAGGCGTTAGAAGAGAATAAGACGAAAACGCTCCCTTATTCCCTTACCTTGTACTGAATTATTAATTTAAGCTGCTGTTCCATGTCGCTTCAACGTTTTGCTTTTAGTCCGTAGCGGTTTTAAGATGTATTTGCGTATTGCGCTTTATTAAATAATTGTAACATGTTTCTTTTTTCTTGCAAATTGAAGTTTATTTTGCCCCTTATTTTAAAAGTTGTCTAGCGTTTAGTACCCTTTTAAGAACACAGGTTCATTGAACGCGGCTAGAAAGTAAGATGGGTATTTTAAAATTCTTCATGTTTTTATAATGCGAAACTTTAAGTATAAACATTATATCTAACGAATAAAATTTGAGAAAATTCTTCTTTACGGTAAACGATTTTGCTAGTAGGATGAAACGTAGGGTAAGGTTGCTTAAGTCGTACCCCCTAAGGAAATGTTACTCTAATAATTACTACAATTGAAATTAAACACAACTTCTTACATCTGTCGAATCTTTATTTAGTTGCTTTTCCATCAACGTTTATAGACACTAACAAATCTTTCATCAAAATAGTTAAATTAACAATTTTAACAAACCTGCTTTCGGTACGACTAAGGCGCCTCAGTTCCTAACTCGTACTTAGAAAATAGACTTCAATGAAGTCATAATAAACTATATAGAAATAATACTGAATAACAAGAGATCACTTGAAACATGTTTTGGTTATCAAGAAGTTATAATATCGAATCTACTTACTAACACAGATATCACAAATATATTTTTTAAAGGTAGGTACTACTTTCTACACCAGCGCATAGGTCATGTGTCCAGACTTTACATTTTATGCACTGGATCATGTTTTCTTCGCGATCTTCTTTACATAGTTGGCATAACCATGATGCTTTAGCTTTTATTTTTTTGTTTTTCTTTATTTATTCTTTAAATACTTTTATTAATTCCTTTTTCAATTTTGATTTTTTTCATATCTAGTACAGGCTTCTTCTTCTTCTTTATATTTTCCTTGGCTTCTATTATAGAGCCTGGTCCATATCCTCTAGCTTCCAAGTATTGTATTTTATCTTTTTCATGCTATGTAGTATTTATAACCTGATAAAAAAATAAATTAATTGTTAAATAATTTTCTTTATACCTAAGTCGTACCGGTATGACTAAGGAATTTAGCACAGGTACGACTTAAGCAGAGGGGACTTCTGAATTTCAAATTAAAACAACTAACAAAACCTATAAATATCTCATGTTTGAGTATGCTTAAACTATTGCTAGATACGCACTCTAAATAGACATTGTCAAAGAAATAAATTAACTATCGCTATCCTGCCATAAATAGCTTATAAATGTGCCAAAAATTGTAATGCAATACGTATAAAATACTTACTTTTTAAATATCTTCGTTTCACGAAGCCGAGCAGCGTTCCACTTGTTTGAATTTGTTTGCCTGACTAAATAGTTCAGATAAATGTCATCAGATGGTGCATTTTTTGTGTATCAAGTGAGAAATTACCGGGGTACGACTTAGGCGGTGGTACGATTTAAGCAACCTTACCCTATTTCGCATCGATACATATTTCAGATCTCGTTCGCCTTGGCGAAAAAATGTCTGTTATACGGCTTTTATTTTTATGAGAGTGTCGGACAAACCGCCGTGACGAAATTGCGATAAAATTATGTTTACGATAAATATTATTCTGTGATAAAATTTATGTTAACATACGCGCGTGGTTAAATAGCAGCGCATTTTGTAGAGATTATTTACTGAGCGCTCTCTTTGAGCTGTAAGAGTTTTTACTTGATATAAATTTAAATGTTTTAAAAACAATTATGGGCAATTTAATTTGGCAGTGGTGTTGATGTAGTTAGATAAGGTTAGGGTAAGATACTAATAAAATGTATTTGCAATATACTTTTTACAGCGAGTACAATTTACATGATGCTGTTTAAATGTACCCCAAATTTTATAGGCATGGGCTGAAAAAGCAATTATGCTGATAAATAACATACACGCAACATATATTAAATCAAATCAAAACAGATATCATGTCAGTGTTCCGCATCGTTACATCATAGATCATTCACTCTACAACTTTTTTACACATTTCTACAAGAGTGGGAGGAGACTAGATTTGCACCTGCTTAGATCTTTTTAGATTTTTTCCTCGAAGCCAAATGTATAAAAAGTTATTCTCGAACGGTGAGTGAAAACTGTGTTAGGTAACCTGCACATTCAGGCAAGTAAATGTAACCATGATCTGATACGGGTTAAAATTTCCCTGCAAAGGTTGCTGACATCAGTTACTATGACTTCTGGATATAGTTACTTTGTGTAAAACCCTGGAGAATCCAGGATCCATAGTAAAGGGCGTACCCCAGGCTCCATTCCAGAGTGGTGAGGAAGATACTAGGACTATAACCAGGATGACGAAGAAGGCTAAAAAGTTATTCATTGCCTTAAAATTACTAAAGTTCCTAGTCTAGATATACTTGGTTTAGGTTAATAGCTATCATCATACTTTGTCGTATTACATTCTTAACAAATCGTGTTAACTGTTCCTGTGGCCGTAATAAATTTTTATGACTCTCGACTAACGTGTTTATTTAGTTTAGAGTAAGGTGATTGTGGTTAAAATAGAATTAGCCTAAAATAAAAATAACCGGCATACGTGACCTATTTCGGCCGCAAACATGTTTATCCTCTAACATTTCTGGAGTTTTAACCGCATGAAACTGAACGTTAGGATGAAAATAGTACATTAAATACATACATACATATAATCACGTTATTACGTAGTAGACAAAGCCCAAAAACTCTAAAAGATTGGAAGGTCATGTTCAGCGTTATGAGTTAATAATAGAATTGAGATTCAAATAGTGACAAGTTGCTAGCCCCTCGCTTTAGAACTTGAACTTGAATAATATCTAACAAAGAATTAATTTTTTTCTGGTGGACTTTCTGGCGAAAGGTCATGTTAAGAGTAGCCTAAACAAACGAGTGTGCATAAAAGTTCCATGAATGTGGATAAATAATTATAAAAATCCTGGGATCGATACCAGTGGACACGTAGTCAAGTCATGTCAACCTTAATTTCTCGATTCCGTGGGAATTCTGAAAAAGCGACATGTTTTTTAGCATCCCGGAATCTACTATTAACATTGTCAGTTTTAAAATCTAGACCCTTTGGTTTAGGCTGTGCTTTTATAGGTTTGTTTAGTTTTTTCTTTTATTTATAAATATATATATATATATATGAATCTACGAGTAGGTAACACAAAACAAGGCTTTTAACGAAAAAAACCAAGCAATCGTTTATCTTTTATGTGGTACTAAAACCTTAAAACGAGCTTTCTTCCACACAAGCATACATTTTAATAAGCAAACAGTACATAAAATTCGTTTCATAACTGCTTATAAAAGTGATAATAGAGTCTAGTAAAGGACGTTATATGTGCTTTCAAAAATATTAATATATAATGCGATCAGTCCGCTTCGGACACATCATCACTCAATCATGGCGCTCGTTGTTTTAAAGTAATAACAGCAACCCATTTCACTTGAATACTAATAAAATTATAAATCCAACATCCGTATAGTAATGTTGGCAAAAAAGTGATATGGGCAAATGATTTTTAAAATTTTTGTCTTTTTGTTTGCTATTGCATCACGCGAAACCTATTGCCCCGATTTGAATACGATTTTCTCATGACCTAATATTATACGTATGCTTGGTCCAGTTTTAAAATTGGCACACAAAAATTTCTTCCCTAAGCCCTCTAAGGAAACAATATAGAAGGTAAGCTTTTTGAAATTGTCAATGAATTTTTATGGCAAACAAAGTCGCGAGCAACAGCTAGTTATGAATATTCACAATAACTTAAAGAAGGACATATTACATTTGTAGTCCAATGATCTGCTCTCTGTTTTTATTTTTTTTTACCAAGACTCTTTTTAATAGAACACAGCCTGATCATCCCTTGTACGCGGCACGATTTCAAAAGAATTGCATATAACGATTCTATACGAGTATGTATCACCGGCTTTGCAAACGTCCAACTTTTAAAAGCGATTTTGTACAAACCAGTGAGTAAAATCTATCGTGAAGTATGTATAGTCAGTCATATATATTTAGAACCCCATATGTATAATTCACAGTTCAGAGCTGCTCAATAATTAAAGCTACAAGCACTATTATAAAGTACACTAATTTGAACTCAATTATTTAATAAACAGGATATTAGAAACAGTTTGGATGTCGTAAAACCAATTCCGTTCGACCACCGACGCTCTGAACGACCGCTCCAAATCTAACAATTTAATTACAAAAAGTCTAACCTAAAAGTAGTATAGTTTATCAACGCGAAGTGTTTCTTTCAATTACAATACATAATACTAACGTTCATTAAGATTGAGTTTCTTTTATTATTTATTACTTATTAAATGGTATTTAATTTGAAATTTGAAATTTATTTATTCTGATACCTTAACCGTTCCAACACCGTTGTCCTAACGCAAATAAATATTCCTTCCTTAATATGTAATACCTAATACTCGTAAAAGTATCGTGTTTGCTCTGTCCTCTGAGCGCATCGAGCTACTGAACAGTTCCGTTTCCATGCGGTTGTTGGCTTTTGTGCTGCGTACGTTTCATTTCAGCTTATGGCTTTAGTAAAACAACTACGGGAGGTGGACATTGATTGCTTCAGGAATAGTGGTTTATTCTGATCTAGTATTATTGATGACTAGTTGCCCGCGAATTTGGACGAAGAATCTATCATGTCGCTATAACAGGTGTTGTAACTAATTAAATTGTTCTCTTTATTTTGGCTAGGCTTTAAATCCTATAAAAACAACAATGTTTCATTAGAATCTTAATTAAAATTAAAAAAGAGATTATCGTGAAGAAGCAGACACCGAAAGAAACAGTTAAAAAGGATTTTTTGAGTGTAAGATACCTACGAATAGAATTACTTTTGTAATAAATAAATAAATAAAAAGGAACTTTATTTTTCTCCACAACAATACAATTGGTGTCTTAACTATACCATAACTAATATACATAAGTCTGTTGTGGAGAACTGGTGCCTGAACTAGGTATCCGAAGGAACCTGTCATACAGGACACCAGGCCTCCCCTCAGAGAGAGTACATGAATATTATGAATAAGTACACACTGATACTAAAAATCTAAATTAAATTTACCTTTTAGTAGATAACATAACCTAGGTTGTAGAGAAAATTTATATATTGGTGGTGCTTAAAATATCCTCTAATTACTTATTAGGAGTTTGTAAAATAGGAGTGTAATAAAAGTAACGACAAAGGTATTCTAAGTAGGTATATTAAAATGGGTGCGTGAGAGTAATTATTGTTGTGACCAGCCCTACGACGGTGTCTTGGGATCGGTAGTGATGGGATCATCACTACCACTAGAACATAGAAAAGTCGATTTTTAAATAATGGGCCGAAGCAGATCTTCCGTTTCTAGGTATGTAAGGCCTTGTAACCAAGATCTGGTAACCATTTTATACATGGGTTTGGTAAGGGGAAATATATTTAGTTTGCGATTTGCCTGCTTGTATAGAAAAGGCACAGTAATTGTATATGATGGTTAAAGTTTAGGTGTTGGTCTATTGTAATACCTAGATATTTAGTTGTTTTAACCAAAGAGAGTATAGGGCAGGTGCAGTTGTCAACATTACAGTCAGATGGGCGATGTTCGTGTGCTATGAGGCGGTGTCTACCAGGGGTTGGAAGGGACGGTTTTCTTATACCAAAGGTCATATAGTTGGTTTTAGAGACATTTAAAGTAAGCAGGTGCGTGGTAGTCCATTCTTTGACCTGATTGAAACCTGACTGCGCCGATATGAAAGTGTTGGTCCATGTAGAACCAGTGAAAATTAATGCGGTGTCATCAGCGAAAGATATAACTCTGCCATTTACTAGGTTAAGGTTACATAGGTCATTGATATAAGCAAGAAATAGGCTCGGGCCTAACACACTGCCTTGGGGGACACCATAATGTGTCGTGAGGTCTGTGCTTATAGTTGTGCCAATTTTTACACGTTGGGTCCTATTGTTAAGGTAATCTTGGAAAAGATTTAATTGATTCCCTCTAATACCAAGGCGTTCTAGTTGGGTTATAAGTAGCGGTATAGATACCGTATCAAATGCTTTCGTAAAATCTAAGAAGACAACTAAGCATTTCTGTTTATTATCTAGGGCTTTTGTGACATGGGTCAATAGCATGTCAACTGCGTGTGCTGTTGACCTTCCAGAGCGAAACCCGTATTGGTTGTCAGAGATTAGGTGATTACTTTCCAAGTAGTTTACAAGCCTATTGTTAATAACTCGTTCGGTTATCTTTGAAAGTGCAGATAATACTGCAATAGGCCTGAAGTTGTCGACTCGGTCCTTACTCCCAGCTTTGTGGATTGGATGAATAATTGCCGTTTTGAATACCGAGGGAAATGATCCATTTTCTAGGCAGAGATTGATTGTGTGTACAAGAGGGGGTGCAATTATTTTTTATAAGTTTTGAGAAAAGCCGACGAAATGCCATCCCATCACACCGCCGAGTCAACCTTAAGGGAGTCAATCAAGGCAAGTACTTCTTTTTCGTCTGTTTTTAACATGACTAATGAATCAGGAGAGTTAGGTGTCGTAAAATTTGGAGAGGTGGCGTAAGGTGAAATAAAGTTGGCCAGTGTTTCTCCAATATTTGCGAAGTAGTTGTTAACAAAGTCCGCTGACTCTGATGGAGTGTTTTTAATCGTAAGAAGAGGGTCGGAGTCGGTTTTAGACTTTCGTGTATTGGTGACACGACGAATAGTTTCCCACATCTTTTTCGGATTTTTTGAAGCATTAGCTAAGTCATGTTTATCATGTTGCCGCTTTATTTTTTTAAGAAGGTTGCGTAAGAAATTCCTGTATCTTTTGTATGTAATTAAAAGAATTTCGTTTCCAGGGTTGTTTTTAAGTTTTTTATGCATTTGGTCCCGGGTTCGCATACAGCGTAATAAACCTACCGTTATCCAAGACTTAATATTGTTTTTGCGATAGGGAATTTTGGATAGTACCGAATTAGAGAGTATGCAACTGTTTAATGAACTAACAAGATAAGTGGCTGCGAGGTTAGGATCAGTGTATGAGAACATTGAGCTGAGATCAAGTTTATCCATGCAAGCCTTTAGGTTTGTATGGTTAGTTACGAGTTTAATTTTGTGTTTTAGAGTTGGAGGTTCAGTCGTAGTTAGTGCTAATAGAACAGGATGATGATCAGTAATAAGTGTGTCAATTAGGAAAGTAGTCGCAGGAAGATTTGTCTTAAGAATGACGTGGTCTAAACAGGCTGGTGGGTCGTATCTAGTTATGAAGTCGTGGGCTGGGAGTAGCCCGTGAAACGCCAGAAGTTCCAAGTAATTTGCGCAGTTGTCGTCCGTGGAGTTTTGTGAAATGTTAATGTTGATGTCGCCCAGAATAATTATATTTTTAAATGAATTAAGGTTTCTAAGTAATACGTCTAGGGATTGTAAAAAATTTGTGGTGTCTCTGTAGGAGGGAGATCTGTAGATCCCTATTATTGCAGTATGGTTGGAAAGTTTAATCAGAAGACTATTTGAGTCCTGGAGTTCAGGATACTCCACAACTGTGTCAGATAATGACTGTCTGGTATAGACCACCACTCCTTCACACTTGTTGCTGTTGCTGAGGGTTTTATAACTTGTGTAGCCGTCAATATCTGGTATAAACGGGTTTACCTCCAACCAGCATTCTGTCAGCACTAAAATGTCTAAGTTATGGTTTATTCTACTTAAAAGAGTCGTGAATTCGGCTAGGTTAGCTGAGACACTGCGTATATTTTGCGTTATCATCGTCAGGTTGACGGCGTTGGACTTAGATAGTTCATTACGTATGGATTCTGGTTGGCAAATTAAAGATTCAGAGGGTGACACATCGTCTAGGTTATTTATTATGTCGTTTATCATAGTCATGGTGATAGTAAATTGGTAGGTATTCACAAGAGGTGCTGAGTAGTTTATTGATTAGGTCTAGAAAGATAACTAATTGTTTCCAATTAATTACTTATTTCGTATCTCGGAGAACTGAAGCGAAATCGCCCTTACCATATATTACCGTCCCCACCACGTTGCACTGTTGCTGTGTATAATAATGATATATACGGGGAGCACAGAAGTGGTGCCCTGTAGGATGTAAACAAACACTTATATGTATCTGGCCTTGAAATATTAGCCTTCCAAAGTTGATACAAAGTTATGTTTATATGTATATTATGTATAAATATACATACAGTAAGTATTGCTAGTATCAACCAGAAAACAACACCAAACAGAATACAAACTTAATTTATGCAATATACAATATCTTCGACACACAGGTTGTACTTCCGTACTATCGAAATTTTTAGTTTTAACTTAATACCCACAATAATTTTATGATCTTTTAGGTATTATTGGCATCGAACAAATATTATACACACATTAGTGTTAGGTTTTTTTAGCTAGTTAGCTTAGTTACAGGTTCGCAAGTTGTTCTTCGGACGCAATAACAATGTGTTTGGTGTTATCGTCCTTCCGCAGCAGTACCCTGCCGCCCGACGTCCAGCAGTATTTGAAGAATTTCTCTTTTGCGGTCTCCCTGGCCAAGTAATGGAGGCGGCGAGATTTAGGTGTTAGATGCTCAGCGATATAGATGAGCTGCTTAGGAACTTCCCCTCCAAAGACACTCGAATTAAGTCTGTCGCTCGAGTTGGATTTGTTGTACTGCCTGTAGGCTGACAGTATTTTGTTTTTAATGAGAACAGAGTTAAGCGAAATAAGTATTGTCTTGTTTTCTGATTTGGTGGGGAGGTGATGGATATCGAAAACGTCAGGTTGCTGTAAATCAATCGATATTTCTTTAAGGATGATGGTTGCTATTTTTAGCAGGTCTTCCTGTTTTGAGTTTGGAGCGTGAGGGATGTTACGAAGCTCGACGCAAGCGGATCGGGAGGAGCGGTTTGTGGCTCCATTATAACAACAACATTTGACCAGAGACTTCACTTTTTATTATCAAGGAATAGATGAAGTAGTAGAAATTTATTTTTCAAAATTTTTTCACAGAGGTACACAAGATATAAGTGTAAACATGAGTTTTCTGAAGAGTAACTGAAGTTTATTTTAAAAATAAATTGAATTCTGGATTTAATATCAATTTGTAGAGAAGTAGATTGAACAGTCTGGACTGGAGTGTAAAACTTTGTATTCACTTGGGGACAAACGTCGCGCGATTTTAGAATAAATAAATTAAATGAAAAGCAGTTACTGGAAAAGCAACGAGATGAAGAAAGATGAAAAGTATCCACTATGCAGAAATAATTCAGGAAAAAGGCATTATTATGTTAGAGTAAATATAAAATCAACGTGTGAAAAATAAACGGACAGAACTGATAATAAGCAGACTCTCAAAGAAAGCAGCAATTGGTTATGAATCGAAAATACTTTCTTAGTACGGCTCGACATTGCCGTCGAAAAAAGATTTGCTAGGTGAAAGTCCATTGGTCCGCATAAAACTTTTTCAAAATTGAGGATTCCAAATTGAAGAGAAAATGTTGAAATACGTCGGGCCCCGAAGATGAGCGATAAATCAATGCAGCTGGTACTACAGAAAGCTGATGGAGAGATAATGTTGTTTCAATTTATTTTGGATATTTGTATCATGTAAATAATATTTGTAACATAATAATAATTTATCACAAAATAATTAATTACTTTCTATGTAATATACTTACCTAACACAAAAGGTAACAAGCCTTTGTATCCTTCCTTCACTGTAAACCATTGTCAAAGCATTCAAATACAACGCTAAATGAATAGTCAAACTAAAAGCGAAGTCAATATCAGTTTGTTAGTTTATTTGAAACTTCGCTTAATTGATAGCGCCCAGTCATTACCGGACGTCCATTGAGATTGAGATAAATTATCAGTAGAACTCTGTTCCCTTCTATATGTTCATTAACAAGGTAAGTTTCAAAGAACTAAACTATTATAGTTCTTGTCTTAATAAAACTTTTTTTTCATAGACATTGTTAATAATTTCATGCAAACTTGCCGGTTCGGTTTATGGTTTTCGTTATCTTTTACCAGAATGTTCGCGATTTGATTAATTTTTGCTTTTCATTCTCCTTTCAACTTGGTTTCGAACGACACATGCGTTATTTTTTATCTCGCTTACGAGTATAACTATACAAATAGGAGCTGCAATAAACTGTGTCAATCGCGTCTGTCAAACAACACAGCTTTGCAATTATAATATTTACGTTAGAGAGAATGTATAAACAAACCATCTTAGCAGCGCAGCCACTTTGCATCTGATGTTACTCCACTATTAATAGCTATTTATGTACGAGTATGTTATATTCGTGCGTTGACTTGTATGCCGAAGAGTGGCGTCTAGCATTTGACCTTATTTGTAACCTCTAGAAAATTGGGATTTTATGTCAGTCTGTGACTCCATGACATTGTTATCCGTATGTTGGTGGAAAAATATATGATTTTAGATACCGAAATATAATGTAGGCAATCACTAGTAGTAAGTATGAATTTGTATAAATATTTTACACAGTTTTGCAATGCACGCGCGTTACAAAACGACGACACTTTCAAATACAATATGATACATATATCTGTTGTCTTACTCTACCCCGATTTCTATACACGCGAATACAAATTTTGGACGACTTGGTGAAGAATTAACCTATACTAATACGAGTATAAACTGATAAGGTAATCAGAATAATGTTATACGTATGAAAACATAATTTGAATGTCACCTTCAATACTTGGTTATCATTAGAAACTAAAGTTAAGGGAAATTACCGTTTAGCACCTCAAAGCTATAACCACTTCGCCTATTTAACAGCTAATGGTACAACTCGTAATATTAATGGCCTACTTTCATAGTTCTGAGAATTCCAATAAACGAGCATTTATTACTTATAATTCTGTCACTATTTTATGATGAATATTTGTTGATGTGAAAATCAATGTAAGTTGTTAGAGCCTTAAAGTCTTTTCAGGATAGCTCTGCTATATAGTTTATACATATATGCGCTACGTCATTATCCACTAAGGGGTAGTTAGAACCAAAAGAGTCACAACATACGGGGGTCACTTTTAGCTGATTGGCTTTTAATTATAGAATTGTGATTCAGATTAATATGATAGGTTGCTAACCCGTCGCCTTAAAAAAACTCCGAATGTATATATATAATATACACTAATTTCTCTACCAGATCAGCATTAAGTTTAAAAAAAAGGTTCGTAATTTTTAAGACTTTTCTTCTTACATCAAAATTAATTGAATCGAGTGTAGGTACATAGATGATAAATTTGTCATTGTTTGCGGTCGTCGCCATTTCACTTGCGTTCCTCGAATACAAACATGACATTTAATTAGCGGCCAAATAACGCCGCCAGAGACATTGTAACTATATTAATTCATGCTAAATAGTTGCTAATTTGTTACGATGACACTTTTTGACAGAAGTGACAACTCTGAGACGACGACGCCCAGTCTGAAATACGATGAAGTTAACCTCCTATGAAGTTTCATTAACTATGGGATGAATGATTAGGCCGAAAAATCATCTCATTGTTGTTTATAAATCGGTGTGGTTTTCGTAAGCGAAACTATAAAAATGTTTTACTGGTTTTTAGGGCTTTAGTTTGATACACTTTGAAGACAGCAAATCTGTAGTATTTAAACATTAAAACGTCTGTTTTATTACCGAGAGCCAATATGAAATGAGAATTTAATTTTAATGGCGTTAATATTTTTTCATTATAATACTTAATTCATTTATGCATTTTCATTAGGAAAACTTCGTAAACACCTTTTAAATATATACTTAGTCTTAAGTAAAAAGTCTAGTGCATGTATATTGCACTAAAATCAAATAAGTACAAAATAAATGTAAACTAAACAATACAATAAAAGTACTGCACTATTCTTAAAAAAGGTGGAAAATCACTATGCCCATAAAACAAGGAAAAATTTTACTTGTATTCACTTCATTCAAAATTTCATATGACTGTGTATTTTAAAATAAGTCTCATTAATTATCCCTTCATCATTCCAGTTGAATATCCTTTACCGTAAACGTTATAAGCATTTACACAAATTAATTTCCTGCCCATATTAATTCGTTTCGTTCACACATAAGTATCAAAAGGCGTGTCAAATGAACAAATAGACTAATTGTGTGGTCGCCATTTATGTGTCATGACTGGCAATCTTACAGCTTTTATTATCGTTTCCCTATTCGGGTCTGTTAGTAATAATGAAAGAAATGAATTTCATCGTAGATGTTTTATTAAAAGGCCCATACACTCAACATTCGAAACCTTGTATTTTTTAGCAGGATACTTTTTAGGAAATATTCTTCGACGCTGAAGACAAATACTTCTAATTAATATAATTTTACTAAAGGCCGCCCGCGACTTCGTCCGCGTGGAAACCCTATTAATCCCGCGGGAACTCCGGGATAAAAGTAGTCTATATGTTATTCTGGGTCTTCAGCTACCTACATACTAAATTTCATCAAAATCGGTTCAGTAGTTTTTGCGTGAAAGAGTAACAAACATCCATACTGACCATACTCAGAAACTTTCGCATTTATAATATTAGTAGGATAGGAATTGAATGTTTGAATTGAAACAGTTTTTGAAAAGTTGTTAGTTCAATCAAGAGTGGTGTTGTAAGCTTTGGTTATGTACCTACTTGTAAGGATATGAGACGTGTTACTTGGGAGTAGCTCCGCGAAAAAGGCCTGAATGGAAATAAGTTTTTTCATTAATTTATATTCTGAGGCTTCACTTTGCTTTGATCTAATCAGAATATTTTATTACTTTTCCCTCGAGCTTTAATCAAAACCATTAAATTTTAATGTTGAACTCATACGGTAAATTGCTTTTACACACGAAATTGCATGATATGCAATTTACAGGTGCAGACTCGATCATTTATGCAATTTGGCGTGTACGTGAGTTTCGAACGTGCTTCAGATCGAGAACTGTGTACTCCAATCGTGCATTCCACGTTTGACTAAGTTAGAGGTTCCAGATTTCAATATGGTTTAGCTCAGCAGGTCGCAAATATTGGTGACTGAGTGTCAATAGAACCACTAAAAAAAGGAATCATGTAATTATGGGAAGGGTTAGAGTCCAGAGACGTGAGGTTGTATAAACATTCATATATTCAAACACGTCTTTATTCCTAACGGGGTAGACAGAGCAAACAAACTCAAAACCACTGGACGGCATTCAGCTGTAGGTGAGGATGTAAAACGTGACATTTCAGTATTTTCGAGAATTTTGGTTCTGAACAAACACTAAGAAATCAATCCCACTTTAGTTAGTGAAAATAAAATACTCTTAGTTGTAATGATTTACCAGGATGCTACCCACCGTCAGATGTCTAACACGTCAAACACGCAGGTTAACTACGAGTGTTTGTACCCCACAAGGTTAACGGTCTAAGGTCAATATAAATCGAACATTCCATCCTGGTTCTTTCAATCGATAGACAATGAATTGGCCGTGATGTTACTATATGTGCCCTTGCTGAGAGTAAGATCATTTATAGAAATAAAAGATTTGAAATCTGTACATAATGAAACTTTGAATATATATAATCTATTGTAATGTTTACAGTAAATTCTAAGCATTATCGAGAAATTAATAACCTTAAAATTAGAGTAGTATTAAAGGTTCGGCATTAACTTTGTCATTGGAGTGATGAAACTCATCTACACTAAAACAGTTCGGCTACTGGTAGTAAAGTCTTATAAAAACCACTTATTGGTTCTCGTATGTTACTATTACTTAAAGTATGCAAGATTTGGTAATTAAAATAGACCAGAATTTTCACAAAGTTGACAAACATGTTTGAAGTGAAGTAATAAAGCCAATGTGTAATCTTTGTGGACCCTCCAGAGTGGAACCAATTTACTTAATCGAAATCAATGCGGCGTCGCTTCATCGTTGGATAAGATATTTCATTTCTTAAGTGTCTTTTGTACTAAGGAATAAATGACACATATTGTGTCTTTTATTGAAAATTATTATGATTTGTAATTCAAAATTTACATTTATAGCAATTACTAGTATTTGGTTATTTGCTTCCAAATTGGTTTGGCGAATTTCTATAATATGGTTAAGTTATGTGAATGTTATCTCTGTCTTTACTGTAAGTTTCAAGACGTGATTGTGTGTGTATTTTACTGGGTGACTGTATATTTAAAATATTTTTTTGCGAATGATATTCTAAGATGTAGCGCGTATATTAGTAATTTTTTTTCAATATGCACCTACAGATTAAATAAAAAAGATAACTATACATATATTTTCTCAAGAGTGGAACTGTTTGCCGTGTGGTTCCCGGCACCATTACAAAAGAATAGGACCACTCCATCTCTTTCCCACGGATGTCGTAAGAGCCGACTAAGGGATAGACTTGGGATTCCTCTTTAATGTAAATCCCTGCCAATCTAAGGTCTGCCGCGCCGATGGATGCATGGCTAGGGGCGAGCCTAGTCTCGAGCGTGCCACTTCCGCCATGGGGTTGGGCGACCCCCAGGTAATGGCTAGCCTTACCCTGGCATGCGGGGCTCTGCTGGGGCGGACCAAATTTTTCCCTAGCGTCTCGTGGGAATCGCATTATGAACCTTAAAAAGCATATAAATGGCGGCGATGGTGTCCGCACCCCATCACGTCTCGTTCCCGGCGGGAGCGGTATGCGGTCTGCTGAAAGCCGCTTTGCGACGATGAATGTAAGAGGAGGAATGAAGGATAAGATTGAGGAAGTATGCCAGATGATGGATGAAAGACGTTTGGATGTGTTGTGCGTGAATGAAACGAAGCGGAAAGGATGCGACGCGACGCAGCACGGCCCTTACACGGCGTATTGGTCTGGAATTTCCAGTACCAGCCGAGGCTGTCAAGGGGTCGGTCTAATTCTTTCTGCACGAATGGCTGAGTGCGTGAATGAGTATGAGTGTGTCAGCCCTCGTCTTCTATGGATTAGGCTGAAAGTTGGAATCACTCGGATCTTCGTTCTAGGTGTTTATGCACCTTGGGATGTGGGTTCGAGGGGTACAACATCAGCAAAAAGCGAAAACGAGGAGTTCTGGAATAGTGTAAGAGAAGTATTGAAAGTTACCAAGCCAAATGAGAAGATTATTATGTTAGGTGATTTTAATGGATGGGTGGGTGTAAAGCGTGATGGATATGAAAAGGTGCTTGGTGCGTTTGGTGACGAAAAGGTGAATGATAATGGAAGAAGTGTATTAGAAATTTGTCTAGAGTGGGATCTTTTTGTGTCGAACTCAATGTTTCAACATAAAGAGATCCACACCTACACAAGAGTGGAAGGTATTTTAAAAAGTATGATAGACTTTGTGATTGTAGATGAAAGATTGAAGAACAAAGTGCTGGATACCCGTGCATATCGCGGTGCTGGCATTGACTCGGACCATTTACTGGTGATATCCCGGATAAGGGGTATCTTCAATCGCTGGCGGCACAGGGTAAGGGAGCAAACCAGCGCTTTGGAAAGAGTAAAAGTAGAAAATTTGCAAGATATGGATGTAGGTAAGAAGTATATTAATAGACTGAAGGATGAATTTGAAGATTTAGATGAAATGAGCGATATTGAAGATGGATGGAAGGAATTTAAAGAAAGAATTGTGAAAGTAGCTGTTGAAGTGTGTGGTGTAAGTAGAAGAAGGAAAGGAAAAAATCACAAAAATGCGTGGTTGAGTAAAGATGTGCAAGAACTTGTGCGATTAAAGAAGAAAGCATGGCTGGATTTGTTAGCAGCAAAAGCTAACTTAAGAATGCAAGAGGTTATAGATGAAGATGTGAATGAAGCACGTAAGGAATATAAGAAAATGAAAGATTTGGTTAAGAAAGCTGTGATTAGAAAGAAAGAAGAGTATAAAGAGGATTTTGATAAAAGGCTATCAGAAGACTTTCAGTCAAATCTGAAAGTATTCTGGAAATCCGTAAGGTCAGCCCGAGGAAATACTATAACCAGAGAGCTGACTAGGATCAGATGCCAGGATGGTAGCGTTGTGAAAGGAGAAGAATGTGTACTAAAGATATGGAAGGACTATTTTGAAAGTTTATTTGAAAAAAAGGAAGGAAATAAGAAAGATTTCTGCTATAGCGAAGAAAAAGAGAATGAGATGGAAGGCGAAATTGAAATGTTCGAAATTGTGGAAGCACTTAAGAGTATGAAAGCGGGAAAGGCTGCTGGGTGTGATAGAGTGTCGGTCGAGATGCTTAAAGCAGGAAAAGGCGTAGTAGCTAGTCAGTTGTACTGCCTTTTCAATTTGTGTTGGAGAAGCGGCCGAGTACCAAAAGATTGGTGTAAGGCTGTTATCGTGCCACTTTACAAAGGAAAAGGGTCACAGCTGGACTGCAAAAATTATCGTGGTATAAGCCTGCTTAGCGTCGTCGGCAAATTGTATGCTAAGGTATTGATTAATAGAGTCAGGAATGAAACTGATGACAAAATATGGGATGCTCAAGCGGGATTTCGAAAGGGAATGGGATGTACTGATCAGGTCTTTTCCTTGCGGTGCATAGCCGAAAAGTTTTTGGCCAAGAGTCAAAAAGTCTATTGCACATTCGTAGATCTGGAAAAGGCCTATGACAGAGTTGAGAGGAATGAATTGTGGTCAGCACTTTCTATGCATGGGGTGAGCAGTCTCTTGATACGAGCACTGAAATCCTTATATGAGGATTCGAGTGCTTGTGTCAGGATAAACGGAGCGCACACTGAGTGGTTTAAGATTGAGAAAGGCGTTAGGCAAGGATGTGTTGCGTCACCGTGGCTGTTCAACCTATTTATGGATAGCTGTTTGACAGATTTGAAAGAGTCTAAAAGTGGATTAAGGATGAATGAGTTACTCGTCAAATGTCTGCTCTATGCCGACGATCAGGTTATACTGGCGTCATCAGCGGAGGAGTTACAGGAGATGGTAAACTGTATGCATGAAGCTTTAAAAGAGAAAGGAATGAAAGTGAACGTAAGTAAAACTAAAACACTGGTTTTTGAAATGGAGAAAGAAATGACAGCATGTAATATTTTGATTGGAGGAGAAAAAGTGGAGCAAGTGAAAGAGTTCGTATATCTAGGATCAAAGTTTACATCAGATGGCAAGTATGATAGTGATATTGAAAGGAGAGTGAACGCGGGGAACATGGTGAATGGAGCTTTGCATGCCTTTATGAGCAGTCAGAAACTATCCAAAAAGGCTCGACTGGCTGTGCACAGGGGCGTGTTGGTCCCGACATTAATGTATGGGAGTGAAAGTTGGGTATGGCAAAAGAAGCATGAAAGCAGAATAAATGCAGTGGAAATGAGAGCGTTAAGGAGTATGATGGGTGTGAAATTGAGTGACAGGATAAGGAACAGCGTGATAAGGGAATGTTGTGATGTGAAAGAAGATGTAGTTACAGGAATAGAAAAGGGTATGTTAAGATGGTTCGGTCATGTGGAGAGGATGAATGAAAGCAGGTTGACTAAGCAGATATACAAGGAGAGTGTGGAGGGAAAGGTCGGAGTGGGAAGACCTAGACGAACGTATCTTGATCAAATTAAGGACGTCCTGGTAAAGGGTCAGGTCAAAAGTACCCGAAACCGCCGAGCTTGTATGAAGAGAGTTATGAATGTGGACGAAGCGAAAGAAGTATGCAGAGATCGTGGCAAGTGGAAAGAGGTAGTCTCTGCCTACCCCTCCGGGAAAGAGGCGTGATGTTATGTATGTATGTATGTATGTATTTTCTCAAGAAACTCATTTACCCAAAGATGAATGCCTATTACAGAGTTTCATTTACTCTGTTTGGCTATTTAACCCAAGCGTAAGTTACGTTTGATCGACTCCTACCTTTTCCCCGGCAAGATATATATTTCGTGGGAAATTCGCCATCGGCCCTGCGTTTCCCAGATCCGTATTGGACATTTATTGGATTACTTCGGAGATAACATTACATATATGTATCGCTGTTTTTCCCGGATGTTTCTTTCATTGGTCCATTTTGTGATGCTCTTTTTTGACTGATTTATTGTATTCAATAAACTTATTTTATTTTGCTACTAGCTTTTGTCCGCGGATTCGCCCGCGCAAATGTATTTTAGATTATAAGGATACGCCATAAAATTTCACCCATTTTTTAATCCCGTATCGTGCGGGAATGTTTTAAGTTTATATTTGGTTTAAATTCATATGGCTTCTCCCGTCTTGTCTCGTTCTGTTCCGTCCCGTCCCAACCTGTTGTGTCCCGTCCTGCCCCGTCCAGTCCTATCCTGTCCCATCCCATCCTATTTAGTGCCATCCTGCTTTCCGCAACTGATACGTATTTTTTACTAACCAATATTTAAGACTTCTCGCACTTCGACACCTATCAAAAAACGAAGTTTCATACAAACTTCCAACCCTTATTTTTCGCCCTTGAGATGCAGTTTTTAAAATCCAATGTTTTAATGATTATTTCATACATTCTAAAATTTCATGTGCCCTACGTTAAAATTGACGAAATTTCATACAAATTTACATCCATACGTCATTACATAGCTGTCATTTTACGTCAATTACATAGCTGTCATTTGCGTTTTGTTATTCCAAGTCTGATTTTTTTTTTGTTATACCACGTTTTATAGTGACTGACGTTTCGTGGCAAGTCATACGGGAACGCTAAAAACGATAAAAAGTATCCTATGTCCGTCTCCTGGCTCTAAGCTACCTCCCTACCATTTTTCAGCCAAATCTGTTCTGCCGTTCTTGAGGTATAAGTGGTGTAACTAACAACACTTTCTTTTATATATATAGATTATTATTAGCGTACGTATATAATATTATAAATCCGTGTATCATTAAGTTGTCCGCTGAATAAGGTTTTTCAGCCTTCTTAACACTGTTGGCTCTGAGTATTTCGTACGAGATAAAGACGTGATAATATGTGTGTTAATTAACTTTATTTTTATATCACTGAAATTATTTATGTCTTTGAATACTTCTCAGAAAAATTATGCCGCAAAAATAAAATTATTTACTTTCAAAAATGTTTAATATAAGATTGGTTTCACTATGCAAAGTATTTTCTCGACGAAATTGCAATAATGCAGGCAACGTCGATGAATTCTCGAGTACCTGCGGCGCTCTTATTATTCGCATTACCCAGGAACTGAGTTGGGATGAGAATTCTTACGTTAACGTTAAGTCTTGTTATTTTATTAACTAAATGTGTAAACTTAAATACTGAGTTTGAAGATGAAACAATTATTTTTTTAAATAAGTAATAATGTTTTTTTTTATCTTTCAGCATCTTACAAATTTGGCGAATATACAGATAGAGTTGTTATATACACTATATACATAAAATCTCGCCTCTTTCCCGAAGGGGTAGACAGATCCTAGATCTCCACTTGCCATGACCATACCTGCATACTCTTCATCGAGCTCATTATATGAGCGCACAACTATTTAGTATGGATTAAAACGATGCAGAAAACGGCGGCCTCTGTGGCGCAGCTTTAGTATATTTGTCTGCGACCCCGGTGGTCCCGGGTTCGGATGCCGGCCAGGGCATGATGAGAAAAGATCTTTTTCTTATTGGTCTGGGTCTTGGACACAACGTCTGTCAGCTCTTGAACTTACTTCAAGGCTAACTCAATCTGTGTTATTTGTCCCGTAAAAAAATAAAAGAAATACAAAAAAAGAAAATGAGTAACTAAGTATATAAAGTAAATCTAATGAAAAATCTAACCAGGCTTGGATCGTGTTCCATATCCAGTTGCCTAAATATGAATGTGTACCCTCAATTCGTTGGCAGAGCGTATCATTCAAACTAAAAAATGTTCCTCAGAGAAGAGTTATTAGAGTATACATGACTTGATACCTGGGCCATCTCTTATTTACCTATCAAGGCGAGGTAGCATGGCTCCTGAGCCGTACGCGGCCCTGATTGTATTTAAAATAATGAACTTTACAACGACTTATACTCTTTTTAAATCAGTTACCTTAACTACTACACCGTTGACGCTCTACAGGCCAATATTGTTGTCAAACATTAATCGAATGAGTGCCGTACCAACATCCACTCTGAGATCTAGGATCGTTATTCAATATGACCGCAAGCGTCATAGTTCGTGACGTCATCACTTTACGCGTCAGGCCGGGCATCGAAGCGAGACATTCAATTACATTTTTATGAACATTTCAAGTGATTTGCGTCAGCCCCCCCATGAGTTATACTTAAACTGAGCAAAATAACGAAGGTAGAGAAACGACACGTGTCGTGTGGTTCCCGGCATCAATACAAAAAAGGATAGGACCACTCCATCCCTTTCCCATGGATACCGTAAACGGCGACTAAGGGATAGGCTTACAAACTTGGGATTCTTTTTTAAGGCGATTGAGATTCAAATACAACCTGTCACTTGCTAACTAGCACCTTTTAAGTGTGGAAAGCTGTCAACCTAGTTACGGGAAGTGGGCAGTTATGTGGGACTCGAACAAACAAACAATAACGGCGCCAACGCTACTCACATTTGTACCGAAAATGTATACTGATGTGATGTTGCTCCATACTCCTGGAACAGCCCCTTTTTATGATAGGAGTTAGCTGATTACTTTTCATAATATCGCGTTGGGGTAAACTTACTTTTGGGAATAGAAACGAAAACAAATTCGGTGACGGTTTCTCTTCTTTCTTTTTTTATGTTTTAATATCATGTACGTAGAACAACAAAGAGTTTAAACGAACTATATTTAATGGAGATTAACAATGCCAACAATTATGATTTTAGGAATTCTATTTATTATGGAGCCAATTCCATACATTTTTTGTTTTGTGTCCCTCGAGATTCTCATTAGCATTCTGTAATATTTGTGCGGCTATATTAAGGTGCCTTTATTAAATCACCCTTCTAAAGCTATTAATCTTACCTTCTGAGTTTCAATTCAATGTAACTAATTTAGTTTGGCGTGTCATCAGTTTAATTATTTCTAGTTACAGTGAGGCCTATTATTAATAGCAGTTAAAAGTCCATTTTAGTAATTAAAATAAACTTATAATACTCTTTTAATAAATTTCTCAAATTGAATCTACATTTGGGTTGGTTGCTTGAATTTTTAACATTTCACCAGAGATATTAAAATGAAAGAGTTCGTGGGGACAAATGCGCCATTATTATTTTAATTAATTAATTAAACTCTCCAATTCTGTAATTTAATTGACTGCATATTCTGGCCATTCATTATATAACCATGCCCTAGACTGGGTCAGGTTTCCCACTACGTGGTATAGAAGATCAGGAGTGCATCATGTACGTCACAAATGTGGTAATGGCTATAGGCGGATACCAGATTTTCTCAGATTCACATAAACTATACGTAAATACTCTTTATCCTTGTTTCACTATAGCCGAATTAATTTTGAAATCACCTCTCTTCGTTCCTGGTTTTTGGCCCCGTTTGCGTGCTTGTCTTATTCCCTCATTACCAATGGCTGCAGTATGACTCAAATTTGTACACCTTGGAATGGGTTATTGTTAATTCTGATACTTTATTCACTCGACCACTGCCGCCCCGATATTCCAAAATTACCATCTTCCGCACAAAAGGTCGTAACTTTTAGACACCTATTAATACACTATAACGACCAAGATTGGGTGCTTTCAGACCCATAGTAAATGTCACTCAGTTGATGTAACCAATCGGCTGTAAAGTGTTAACAGCCAAGGACACCTACGCATGTCTAACAATACATTTATGGTATAGTTTAAACAAGACTGACATTTGTTTATAAATCAAAGAAGGTTAAAAATAAAATATGTTATTTTGTTAGACCTGGTTTTGAACTGTCTATGATAGGAACACACAAAAAACCAAAAGTCAGTTTTCAAATATTGAACTGTTTTCACGTGACTAAAGGGACAAAAAATACATTATATGGTAATTCTTTATGATCATTGTGTGGCTAGTTACAATTATCATCCTCCCTCCTCGCGTCGTATACCTCATTGCTGAGGGTCGTGACTCCCCCGCCGAATCACTTTCTCTTTGATGTCTTCCTTCCACCTGTTGCGATCCTTTGCGTCGTGGAGGGCCTTATGGAGATCGGTGTTTAGTGACGATCGGATTTGATCCGACCATCTTGTAGGGCTGCGACCTCTAGGTCTTTTTCCGTCAACCTTGCCTGTCACCATTAGCTGCTCCATGTTGTGACCGTCTTTCCGTGCAATGTGGCCGAAAAATTCCAGTATCCTGCGGAGACAGGTGGTGGACAGTCTCGTTTTGATTTGGAGTTCACGCAGGATAGATGCATTGGTACGGAAGGCAGTCCAGGGTATCTGTAGCATCTTCCTCCAGCACCACATTTCGAAGGCATCTATGCGGTCTCTATCAGCCTTTTTCAGGACCCATGTCTCGGCGCCGTAGCTAAATATGGAGAAGACCAGAGTGTGGACAAGTTTCTTTTTTGTCTTCCGTGAAATGCTTCGGTCCCTCCATATCTTTTGTAGTTGAGACATGGCATTTTTGGCCATCCCTATTCGTCTCCTTATTTCCGTCTCACAGGATCCCCTGTCACTGATGTTGGCCCCCAGGTAGACAAAGTCATTGACGATGTCTAAGTTGAGAGCATTCGTCAGTTCAAGTCTTCCGGCACGATCTACCACCATTAGTTTGGTTTTGGCGTGGTTGATTTTGAGACCTAATTGCAAACTGGTGTTCTCAATACGGGCAACAATTATCATAATTATTTTTATTACTGGAGCCAAAATATTGTTTTATTATCTTTAAGTATCGGTAGAAATAATGGATAAAAAACCCTTCCTCAGAAAACCCTCTTTTTAAACAGGAACAAAATTTCCAACATTTCAAACAAAAATCAAATCCGTCCACAAATATCAGAGATTAGCGCATGCATACAGACAGAGAAATAACGGTGAATTTGTAATATGTAGTGATGATGACTAGTAGTTCATTTGTAGACTGACTAAAGTATGGATGTTGAATTTTCTTTAGATATTCTTTAAAAAAAACAAACTTCTTTGATAGAAACCTAATATTATAAAATATATAGATTCACGATGCACGTTACCGTTACAACATTTGACTTAATAAAGAGTAAATTAAATAACTGCAATATTGAAAAACCATTAATTCACAAGTTCAGTTCAGTTGACACACGAACAATGATTTCATCTATCGATGGGTTTGCCCTCCATACTATCGATTACATGCTAAAATACCTTTTCATTTAAATTGGAACGCAACTCGCTCCTCATCAAATATTTGCAGCGTAATTCAATTTGGGAAATATTCAGTTGTATTGAGGTTGTTATCGATTCGTAATTTGTGGACATTGCTATAAGCTAGATTATCCGGGCCGTTGTGATTTGCATTAATTGGATTTTTAGCACAAACCAGAATTATGAAATGATTGACCTTTACAATCTGGGTAGGAAAGCAGCTGGTTTGGTTTACACTATATTTCTTTTTTGAAAATTTGTACTAGATAATGATTAATTAATCAATTATATGATGCTTAATGTGACTCTTCAGCATTTTTGAGACAAAAAGTATTGGTAAAAGTTCGATGAAGTGATAAAATAAAGCCTATATATAGGTATATAGCTGGTACTATAGCTGGTGACCCACCGAATGCTCTGTGAATGTTATGGTTAAACGAGTTTCTGCCATTTGGACGATTTATTGCTTATATAAAAATTATAAAGGACGAATTAATTAATACCATGGCTTTTCGATTTATTAACGTAATCCATGTGTTTCGATTCGGACAACGAAACACACTGAAAGCACGATAATAGCCATAGCCAACATAACATGTACGAGTATATATGGAACAGTGCAATCACAGACATATTTCAAAATAGACATCGCATGTGTATGCACTTACAAATACTTAGGTATATCGTGCCAATACTCCGTAGACACAAAGCCAATAGTTACAAGACCGTATTTAACTGGATAGCTAACTTACTATATCCCGTTTATAAATCATAATGAGGAATTGAGATACCTATAGGATAATCACTGGTTGCTAGAATAACGGTAAAAAAGAATCTCAAGCTTATTGGGATGGGAATGCATGACTGTCTTACATAGTACAAGCTTTCTTTTTATCCGCTACCAGAATAGCTAGCTTTCATAAGATGTATTTAATTATTATCTTTTAATTTTTTGCGACATCCGCGGGAAGTCTCTTAGAAGAGAAGAGAAGAAGATCTGCCGGGAAATACATAGTACTTTCTTAAACTAATCAGTATCGTTTGCTTTTATACAGATGTGTGAACTGACGGTATCTAGTTTGATCTATGTCTATAACACTGCCGGGAAAAAGCTGGTGAAATACGACACTTGCGGTTTAGTACATCGTAAATCTGCCGAACAAGGGATACCAAGAACGGCTATTAGCCTAAAATCCTTCTATTAAATGAGGTCGGCACCACTTTTTACGCCGCATAAGGAAATATTATTTCATTAATCGACACAACATATTGTTCGGATTTCGACGTTAAATAAGTTGTTAGAGTATGAAGTATGAGTAGAATTATGTTGTTGGATAAAAACATGTTTTAGACTTTTCATTCAATAATTAGTTGATGTTAGTTCTACTGTCTCAATATATTTAGCTTTGTGTCATACAAAATAATATAAACATAATAATATCATTTCTATCTACTATTGTTTTTTTATGAAGGAAATTTAAGTAGAAACAATTAGAAACTTAACTAAAATAAAAAATCACACATTGGAATTTTAGTAAAAACTGCCTGACGTATTCTGTCAATTCTTTCCTACAACGTGAAATTTCACTACGATGATTCCTGAAATAATTTTTATTTGTTTGTTCTAGTAAAATCTTTAAACTATAAATAAATAAGTGCATAATGTTACGATAAAATTTGTTGCATCAACTGTTTATTTTCTTAAATAGAAGTACAGACTTACAATAATTTGAATGAACTCTTGGCGAGAGCACTTCTTACAGTACTGTAAAACTAAATTTATTAAAGTTAGCTTCACTGATGTAACTTACAAGATCACGTAAAGGTACAATGCACTTTGAGAGAAATTTCCTACCACCAACATTAAGGTTGCGGCACGCTTTTCCCACGGGAATACCAGGGCTTCCTGTCATGTTTTTCTTGCCGTCGTTCCTTTTACATGAGGTTTTGCAAAGAGGCGAAATAAATTTTGGGTCGACGACAATAAATACGTGTCTTAAAAATTCATACTTCCATACTAATATTATAAATGCGTAGTACGTTTATTTTTTGTTTTCTCTTCATGCTTTATCTATTCTTATGTAGGTGCTGTCGCTAGATTATTTATCTTTGGATTTTTAAAACTACAAGTAGACCTTAATTTTAAAAAAATCAGTTACAATACCTAATCTGATTAATCATCCTTTGTTCAGTATTCATTAAATTTAATTATGCAAGAATAAGAAAATCCATTATTTTATTTGAATTATGTTAGTAGCATAGGAATACTCGTAAAAATGTAAGTAAGTTTTGGTAACATCTTGAGTTCTCTGAATTAACACAGGGTATCTGAATTTGTGCAATTTGTAAAGAAGTTATTCTTAAGATTTTGTGCCGTGTTTAGCATTAAGTTATAAGAAAATGTTTTTCATAAAAGAAAAATCTTGTCACTACAAAGTACCTCATTGTGGGGACTCTCGCTTCTTCATTCGTATTTGTTAGAAAACTTGACGTTATTAAAGGATAAATATAAAAGTATCCTTGTTATAAAATGTTGGCTCTCTGGCTAGTTAGCTTTTAGCGAATGAGTTTGACCCGACATCTTGCTTATTATATAAAAGAGATGCATTTGTCGTGACTGGAGATTTTGTTATAATTTATGATATCTTTATTATTTCTCAACGTCTCTTATGCGTTTGTTTCAAAATATCAATTATATGGTTTGACCTTACACTTTGAAGCAAACTTAGTGATGTGAAAAACAAATGTTTTTTAATGTGGCATATTTTTTTATTTCCTTAATATCAAAATAATATTTGATATTGCGGTATTTGATATATACTTTGCATTGGCAATATTCGTACTCTTCTATTTTATTATCTTGGGACATAAAAGTCCTCAATATTTTATGCGTTTCCTACTTTCGCTGGTTAATGAAATGGTTTTACCATAGTAAAATATGAAGTAATTTTGCTCCGAATTCTTAATCTTGAGTAGGCGACGTTATAAACGTGTGAAGGGATTAACGAAATTCTCCAGAAGTCTAAGATCGATTCAAATTTTAGGTATTTAGATATTTTTACTTCGGGCACTAACTCACCTGAACCCATTTAAGGTTTATTGGCATTTCTCGACTTTAAAAATGCGGGAAGTCGCCCCCTTTCCACATCGCCACCGTATCGGAAAACTTAGCGAAAACGATTTCCTCCTCCGGATTTTAGGAATCTTTTGTCGTGATGAGATTTCGCTAAAACCCTATTCTCGGTAACTTAGGAAGTGCGATAAAAATGTTTCTAGTGAATGCAAAGATAATAAAAATAAGTGTATTCTTAAAATATTTTGAAAGTGTAAATCATTACTGTAAGGAAGTATGTAGAGATCGTGGCAAGTGGAAAGAGGTAGTCTCTGCCTACCCCTCCGGGAAAGAGGCGTGATTTTATGTATGTATGTATGTATTACTGTAAGAATTGTTGTTATTTTTATGCGCATTGTACTCACATGGGTTTGATGTTATTTGATACTTTCTAAAGTTATATTTGTATGAATGTTATAATAAACAAAAGCCTTCCTCTGGTTTAGCTGTAGTTTGTTGGAAAGCGCACTCCATATCAGAAACATAGTGAAGGTGCAAATGGAATCATGCAGAAATAAATTTAGATTTACCTTATGTAAGAAAAAATAGATTGACAAATAATACGAGTATGTTTAATACTAATTAGGTAAGAACCACTTATTTTAAATGTTAGTATAAGGATAAGGACAAAGTGGTTAATTTAAGCGAATATCCTTAGAGAACATATTCTTAGTCCACTTTGATTTAAACTCACTTTGACAGCTTTGAAGACGCCGACTTCCCAAATGCCTTAGTCGGAAATTTGTAGTCGAGGCGACGTGCAAGCTCAAAGCTAGTGCACCTATTGTTACGTGAGCTTTCAGTGGCATACAGCGTTGGCATGTTCATCCTCTTCTTGTTCAATTGAGTGTAAAATATGTTACTTTGAACGGTAGCTTTGATGGTGTTGGATTCAAAACTAAAAAAAGTATGAAACGTCCTTACGAAAGATCAGGTTAAGAGTATCCGAAACCGCCGAACATGAATGAGATGAATGTGGATGCTGCGAAGTATGTAGTGTCGCGTGAGTGAAGTGCGAGTTAAACTTGCGCACTATGTTTCTAATAAACTCCATAATAGGTATATAGTCTACAAGTGTAGTTTTTGATTTTACATTTACATCACTAGAAATGTTGTTGAAATTATCAAACCACTTCTTATAGTGGATGTACTGGTTAATATCGATATTATTACACAGGCCAAACTGAACTGCATGCAATCTTGAATACGGACATTCTTCAACGTCGTTTAGATCCTAAGGTATTTAAAATTCAAACGTACCACTTAATACAACCTGGTATTCTCCGTATTCACAAGAGTCTTGACAGACGAAGCAAAGATAACAGTATAATCGAGTAAGGGTAAGTTTACCTTATAAGGTACATGTCCTAAAATAACAAATAATATTCAAAGAACAACAGAGTTCAAGATATACTATGCAAATAGAAGAGTTTGCGATTGAAAATCGCTATGAGGGATGTTAGTACTTAGAACAATGGAGGTTCGACCTAGCGTGGTTGTGGTTCCATTGTGACCGCCGTGTGCTGCAATTCGTAATGAGGAGCGTACAAAGTGCTACGACAACTAGATTATATAGGTAAGTTAAATTGCGATAAGAGCCTAGTTTGAGGCAACTGGATGTGTAACCATGATTTCATATGGGTAAGGTTTCCCTACAAAGGTTGCGGGGGTTAGATGGGAATCGCTTCGTGTAAAAACCTGACTCATCAGTACTCCGAGGTCCTCTTCAGATTGGTGAGGATGAATCAGCTGGTTTAATTCTCTTTGTGATAAAATATAATAGTGGATAATAAGTATGTACAGTGTTTGAAACTTGCTTTTATTAGCAACTTTTGATTTATTAAAATAAAAGACAACAAAAAGCTTTGACTGATATGACAGAGCCTTATAATTAATTATCTAATATCTGAGGTGTCGTTCCTGTGGGAATCTACAAATCTTGTATCGAATATAAATTACGCAGAAAAAAAGCGATTACGAGCTTTCATTTTTAATTAAGTTATGCTCCACCACCATTCCCTTGGTACACATTCTTATTAGCACACATTACCATATTCTGACCTGCTATTAGCCGATAAGTTTATCTCAGGGACAGCACTGTCCAATATATCCCATCCCTAGAGGAACGTGTAGCAATAACTGCACATAGTATGCTATAACGGTTAAGTATCCCGACGTAAGTAATTGGATCATAACTATATTTTCTGATACCATATTTCTCTCGCTTTATCTCGTTAGAGTCGTTCATCAAGTTTTATTATTTTTGTCATAAAGAAGTGGATGATTTTGTAATAAACTGTTTGAATTGTATGAGCTTCTATGAAGTTGCTGGAGTTGCTTTTTACAATTGAATTGTTAATTTTTAATGTTATAGCTTAAGACATATACATACATACATACATACAATCACGTCTATATCCCTTGCGGGGTAGACAGAGCCTACAGTCTTGTAAAGACTGATAGGCCACGTTCAGCTATTTGGCTTTAGTATAGGATTGAGATTCAAATAGTGACAGGTTGCTAGCCCATCGCCTAAAAGAAGAATCCCAAGTTTATAAGCCTACCCCTTAGTTGGCTTTTACGACATCCATGGGAAAGAGATGGAGTGGTCCTATTCTTTTTTGTATTGGTGCCGGAAACTACACGGCACATTAAGGAGTTAAGACATATTAAGGAGTTTTAACCGTATAAGTCAGCTTGTTTTTTTATGATATCGTTGTCTTAAATTACAGCCAGTGTATCAATCATACTGGTCGTGTCTAAAAGCAAAATGCGTGAATTTTCTTAATTTTGTGACACAATTCCATCCCACTTTTGTGACAAAATTATTGTCACACTAAAACGTTCTTTGAAATCACTTTTTGTTTAATTTAATTGTAGTATCTATATGCAAAGCTATTTTGATTTATTAATTTAATTCCCTTTTTGCAAGATTACGCCTGCAGTTATAACATATTGAAAACTTTTGCCTATGTAATACATAAATATGTCACATATTTTGTCCCTTTCGGTGTTAACAGAGCCTACAGTCATGAAAATACTGAAAGCCAACAGTCATCTGAATGGCTAAACGTCAAAATTGAGATTCAGATTGTGACAGGTTGCAGGCCCACTGTTATGTTTTATTGAAATCCGAATTTTGATACGTTTTTTATTTATTTTATCTAGGTAGAGATATAAAGTTAAAAAAACTAGGGGTACTAGAAAAGGCGCAAAATATGCAAGTTCATTGTTAAGAAACTGTGAAGTTAGTTGCAGTTCCGTTCACGTTTCACGAACCCAGGCGTGCTCTGGTATTTGTATAATGCATCCAAGAAGCGGAATACTAATAATATCTCCAGTCTAATAATAAATTATATGAAAATGAATCCCATAATTTGAAGGTCTACTTTCGATTACAATATTTTGTAAAAGGTACTAAAGTACGCGTTTTATACGTAATAATCTTTCGTCGGTGAACAGGTGGCGTTGCAAAATTAGCATAATTTGACGTTATTTTTGACTTACGCAAACGGGTATCGGTAAATATGTTGAGATGTAAATTATATTGAAGATAAATTATTAAATTATTCCTTACAGTAATGTTCGTTCAGGAATAAAAGAGCCATGAGTATAGTAAACATTCAAAGGTTTTTTTAGAACTACATGAACCTACAATAAGTACAGCATTTACTGTCGAAATACTTTTTATAAGTTTCTTTATGATTAACTTCTTAATTTTGTATTTTCAGTTCTTTTTGTTCTTTAAAAGTCATTATTTTATTTAATATTTTTATTATAAGCTTCGCGCGTGTAAGCACCTATATGTCCTACTCCATGTTCCACACTATTAATTCAATTCTATTTTAAGAAAATTTTATTAAATTTCATATAGTTTAGTAGTTAAACTGTAGAGGCAAAACATTCTATGGCATTAACTTATAATAAAGTTAATGTTAACTGTGCAATATTTATTAAAAAAAAAAACATTTCTATTATTATGTGGCATTATTCAAATTTTAAATACAAAGCTCAAGATTACCAAACCACTAGTTATCAAATGCCATAAAATATCAATTCCGGGTTTAGGGGTCAAAAGTAAGTTATAAATATAATTTATGGCAAATGATGTAGTAAAAGGGTTGCGTAAAACTTTTCAGATTGATGACATGGGTTGGGTCCCGTGTGTATAAGCATGCGTATGTATGTACTGACTAAATAAACTAGCTTTCTACGATCGATGATAGCAGGGTTTAAATTTATTTAAATTCTTGTAGGCAGCATGAATTCCAGGCATGTAGTGCCGATACATACATGTCGATACATGTGCACCAATAGAAAAAAGAATAGGACCATATAATCTCTTTCCCATGGATATAGTAAAAGGTGACTAAGGGATAGGCTTATAAACTTAGAATTCTACTTTTAGGCTATGGGCTGGCAACCTGTCGCTATTTTAGTCTTAATTCCATCATTAAGCCATACAGCTGAACGTGGCATTTCAATCTTTTCAAGACTACATCACTCATAAGTGTGTTTAAAAATAACATGAATCTTAGCTAACTTCTAACAAATGTTATTTGAACTGACACCTAATTGATACGCCGTAATGATAGTTTAAATTGCGAAAACAGAGAATATCGGGAAAATTCTTATACACCATTACATCTTAAACTATAGAAACAATAAAGGAATATAGTAAGTATCCGTATTATGTTCTGATAAAGATATTTCACGCTTCAATCTAAGATGTCGCCTTAATCAATATCAGAGGCGTGAGCGAACCTCCGACAATAGCTATCTATCATGAATCTGAAACTATCATTAGCAATAACAAGGAAACCAATATTGACGTTTACGTTAACATCGGTCGGGACGGGACACAAAGCACTGCAGCCCTTGCCGATTCTAGCTCCGATTACTCACTCTGTAAGTAGTTGTATATGAACAGAATTTAAGCAATGATACGGCATCTGATCCACCAATACCGATATTATAAATGTGAAAGTTTATTTGTCTTTCGATCTGTTATGGTTTCATGGGTGAACCTCTAGTCCAAGTTTGATGAAATTTTCCATAAATATATAGTTTATTATTCGAAGCCAAACATAGGCTACCTGTTTTGCTGAAAATTTTCAAGGAAACTTCTTCTTCCTTGTAGAGATAGTCCTACTTAATACATTTTTTTTTGTTTGTATGATTTTGTTAAAATAAGATATATTTAGTACCTATCTATCAATAGAATTTTGAAGTGAAGTAACTTTACAGATATTCACAATTTCGTTAAAAAAGGTCTAAGTTCGTAACGAAAGACTAGTATAGATATATTCTGACCAGAATGCTAAACTACTTTGCGGGATTGGTAGGTGTTACAAGTGTGCAGTATAATAGGTACCTAATTATTAATTAATCACATATGGCAAAAATATTAGAACCATTTTACTTGTAAAAATATCGATTATAAATGGTATACTTACCACATAATTTAGAAGACAAACTAAATTAGACACATAAACTTTTTTTGTCCAGGCAACTTATTGTCAGTAAATTATATTCCAACCATTATCCATCTTATTCTTGTCACGTCTATCTCAAGAGGATATTAGGTAGTTAATGTGTTTATTCCTTAATCGTCCGTGTTGAAGCTCCTATTCAACCTCCTTTGTGTCGCATTGACGCAATGCACGCGTCCGATTGTGTTTTGTTTTTTCTTTTCCATTTACAATTATAGTCAAATTTTTATTCAAAAACAGCTCCGTATTTTTATTTTACAAATCCCAAAAATAATAAGCGACACTTCAAGACATGGTCCAGGATCGTAGCCGGATATAATTTTAAGGATCAGCTATTTATATATTTATTGGATAAATCTCCATCAAGACTGAAAGTTTGGACGGAAAAATTGGCCATTACATACAATCTGCGGAGTCATTTGCAAGAAAATATTTTGTGTGGTGTTGAGCGTATTCATTCAATATAGGTAGTATAACCCAACACTCTAAAGGTATTTTCATCCAGCAGGTTAGTAAATAAGTTTTTATTAATATTATATAGCTTATTTAGGTCATTTTATTTCATTCAAATACCCATTACGCTGTGAACAAAAATCAATTTTGTAGTAACTTTGTTCTACAATTATTTCGTTGAATTAAGACTAAATTGTACTTGAAATAGGTATTGTGTGCATAAAAGCAACATTATTTAGTTTAATTCGTTATAAAATTTGCGAAATATTGATAATTTAAATTGTTTGTTCACATCATTTAATTTTCGCGCGTGGGTTCATATTTTTTCGCATTCCGTTCCAATTTCAAATCAGTCTATTTTCTATGTGTCGCTTACTTACAGCTGTTTTATTTTTTAATATTATTTAATTTGTGTTTAATGTCAACATATTTCATTGCCTCTCACGCAAAGGTAAATTAAAAGTAAAAATTAAAAAATATATTTTACTATTCAATTGTAATAAAAGGCAATATTAAGTTGCTAGGTATTTACATACTATTTACCTTGTATTAATACAGATAACTAAGTACATACATTGTGCAGTTTGCAGTTTTATAATACAGTTTTCTTTTTTACTTGATGACTAATTATAATAATTAGATACTTCTCGTAAATTTGTATTATATAACGTTATTTGTTAGCAGCTGTATAGTGATTAGTATACGTGTACTTGTGATCTTATTTACCTTTTGCATTGTATAAATTCCAGGTTGACAACACTCGTTTCCCAGAATGTCGAACGAGAAGGAACTCATTAAAAAGCGAGCTAGCTTTAAAGGGCGTTTGACTTCATTTATAAATTACTTGGATTCACTTAGAAGCATTACTTTGGATGATGCGATCGCCAGAGAATTACAGTTGCGTATTGGTAAGATGGAATCGTTGTTTGATCAGTATGACGAGGTACAATTACAATTAGAATGTGTAGTTGATAATCCTGAAGCCCAGTTTATCGAGCGACAGGAGTTTGAGTCTCAATATTATCGAGAATTAGCTAGGGCTCAAGGTATATTGCACGCGCAAACAAACTCAATGCCGCTGCTGAGCGCAGGCAGCGAGGAAGGTTCTCGTGCAAATCGCCGTCTTGTGAAGTTACCTACAATACAGCTTCCAAAATTTAGTGGTTCTTACGAAAATTATTTGGAATTTAGAGACACTTTCACTAGCCTCATACATGATAACGACGATATTGATGAAATAAATAAATTTCACTATTTACGCACTTCTCTGGAGGGGTCCGCTGCTGTGGTGATCCAATCAGTACAATTTTCCGCAAGCAACTATGCAGTTGCATGGAAGCTTTTGTGTGATAGGTTTGACAACAAACGTCTTTTACTACAAAATCACGTCTCAGGTTTATTTAATATTGAATCTATCACAAAAGAGTCATCTGTTATGTTAAAGCGATTAATTGATCAAGTCAATAAAAATCTGTGTGCGCTTGAGTCCTTGAACGAACCTGTTAGGCAATGGGATACTCTTTTAATTCATATCATTACTCATAAATTAGATCAAAAGACATACAGAGAGTGGGAGGAATACAAGGGACGTATGGATCCGAACAGGTCCATTACTTTCGATGATTTTTTAACATTTATTCGCAGTCGTGCTGATTTATTAGAAACACTGGAGTTGTCACGTGGTTACCAGTCATACAATAAGTTAACACCTAAAATTAAGTCTATGGTAGCGGTACCAGGTAACTCTAGTCAGCAGTCGAATGCTGAAACAACCCAAGGGACTTGTCCTATGTGCAAGGGTTATCATTTCTTATATAATTGTTCTCCGTTTTTGGCTTTGACTGCTGAGGCCCGTTTGAACTTGCTACCTGGCTATAAAGTATGTTTTAATTGTTTCCGAAGAGGGCACTTTGCCAACTCGTGCAAGAAACCAGGTTGCAAGGTATGCAAACGACGCCATAATACACTTAGTCATGTAAATCAGCAGGCACGACGGGGAAATAGCTCTCCATCTGAGACATCATCGTCCGCCTCTCCACCACAGCCCGCGTCTAACATTACGAATGACATTGCGTTGTCAGCAAATGTACTTAACGAGCATTGCGAGGTACTTCTGCCTACTGCTTTAATTAAATTATACGATAACAATAATCGTGAGCATATTGTGCGTGCAGTGTTAGACAGTGGAAGTACATCGAGTCTTATGACTGAAAAACTGTGTCAACAGTTGAACTTACAGACTAGTCAGGTTACTGGCTCAATCCTAGGCATAAACAATTCTGTTTCTACAGTAAATAAAATGTGTCATACGCGGATAACATCATTAGATAATAGTTTTTCTTCCGAAATTCATTGTTTTGTTTTGCCTACGATAACTAGTAGTGTGCCGCGTTCTGAAATAAATATTTTTAATTTTGAAATTCCGCCTAACATTTGTTTGGCCGACCCTATGTGGTATAAACCTGCCGAGGTTGATATATTAATTGGTTGTGATCTATTTTGGGATTTATTAGGTACACAACAATTACGGCTAGGTAAGGGGAAGCCAGTTATATGTGAGACAAAGTTAGGTTGGGTTATCTCAGGTCCTATTTATGATAAGTACATCACTAGTAGTACGCAAGCATGTCATATCAAGTGCAACTTCACACATGTTGACTCTGAAACTACTCAATCTGCAGTTGATATTCAACATGATTTAATGCGTTTTTGGCAGTTAGAGGAAGCAAGTGCAAAGTCACCTAATTATTCGCCTGAGGAACACATGTGTGAGGAACACTTTATCGAGAACACATCTCGTCTTGAAGACGGTAGGTTTTGCGCACGTATACCTTTAAAGGGTACTTCTGAATCTTTATGAGATTCAAGATTAAGAGCAAAGCACTGTCTTATATCTTTAGAGCGTAGTTTAAAGAGTAAACCTGAATATTATTTACTTTTAAATAAGCAGAGTTTGCCTAAGAAAAGTCAACTCATTAAATTTAATATTTATATAGATGAAAATAATTCATGCGAGTTGGAGGTCGTATTGATAACTCTGACTCTTTTCTATTGATAAAAAGCACCCTATACAGTCCACTCATGTCTTTACCAAATTATTGTTTGATTATGAACATAAACGGCTTCTGCATGCTGGTCCCCAATTATTATTATCGTCTATAAGGGAGACTTATTGGCCTATTGGTGGTCGAAATTTAGCAAAAGCTTGTTATCATAATTGTGTTATGTGTACGCGTATGAAGGGTAAAATTGTTACACCTTTGATGGGAAATTTACCACAGCAGCGCATCGCTCCAGACGGTTATCCATTGCAAAGTGATGGAGTAGACTATGCTGGTCCACTCATGTGTGCTAGTCGTGGCTGTAGGTTAGTAAAAGTGTATATTGCACTATTTGTTTGTTTTACCACCAAAGCTATCCACTTGGAGCTAGTTGGTGATCTCACAAGTAACAATTTTTTACTCGCATTGCGTCGATTTATATCTCGTAAAGGTAAACCTACTGATCTTTATTCAGATAATGGTACCTCGTTTACTGGAGCTTATAAAGGAATTTCTGAATTTCTGAAAAATAACTGTAATTCTTTGAGTGATAGTGCAGCTTCTGAATCCATTCACTTTCATTTTATACCCGCGCACGCGCCCTATTTTGTGAGTCTCTGGGAAGCGGGTGTAAAGTCGAGTAAGTATCATTAGCATAGAGTGTTGGGCAATTGTAATTTAACTTATGAGGAATTATACACTACGCTCACACAAATTGAAGCTGTATTAAACTCCCGGCCGATTACACCGCTCTCATCGGATCCAACTGATTGGTCACCGTTGACTCCAGCCCATTTTCTTTTTGGACGTCCTCTTACATCCTTACCACAAGATGATTACCAACCTAAGTCCTTTGATCACTTGACTAGATTTCAACGAATTGAGCAATTACGCCAACATTTTTGGGCTCGTTGGAGCAAAGAATGTATAGCTGAACTTCAGCAAAGGACAAAGTGGCGTACTAATCAAGATAATCTGAAGCTGGACACTTTAGTAGTGGTGAAGGATGATAACCTCCCGCCGCTAAAATGGAGATTAGGACGAGTCGTGGCAATTCACCCTGGACTTGATGGCATCGCGCGCGTCGCCGATATAAGAACAGCAGCTGGTGTGATCCGCAGGGCATTTAGCAAAATATGCCCATTACCAGTATTTTCTACGACGGGTTGAAAGCTCGAACCTATAGCTTTCAACGCCCGGGGGCATGTTGAAGCTCCTATTCAACCTCCTTTGTGTCGCATTGACGCAATGCACGCGTCCGATTGTGTTTTGTTTTTTCTTTTCCATTTACAATTATAGTCAAATTTTTATTCAAAAACAGCTCCGTATTTTTATTTTACAAATCCCAAAAATAATAAGCGACACTTCAAGACAGTCCGAGACATCTGATGAGCACACCCCATTTGCAAGAAGAATGAATTCCTCTTATGGCTCATTCCGGCGTTGTCCCCATTACAAGTTTATCTTATTATTTGTATTGGCTTTGCTACGCGTGAGGGACGATTGATGGCGGCGGCAAAAGGAAATTAACTGTCGGCGACTTCGAGGTTAACACGGAATTAATGTAAATATTTGCTTGTTAAATTGTGTGTAAGTGAGATATAACTTTATGGGATGTTTTGTGGTTTTATTGCTTACCTAGTTTTAATTGAAAAGATTGGCTCAAAATGTAATCTATATATGTACATTTGTTTCTTAGCAGAGCGTTTATTATTAGATTAAGAAGCCTCATTTAAGAATGTATTGAAAACAAATAGACTTTTATCGCAGATATAAAACTTGTGTGTTTTTTTAATATTTGAAACATAAAAGAGCAAATAATATATAAATAAAAACAATATCGGTCGCAAATAAAGTGTTATATATTTTCAACACCTAAATTTTTTTAACATTTCCACGTTTTGGCGTTTTTTGCAGCGGCTTTAGTCACAATATGAATCAGCCCTCGGGTTACAAGTCCGTTAGCAAAAATGGATGCTTTACGAAAATTTAAAAAGATCTAGTAGAATCGCTTCGTTTCAGACAATTCTCAAGATTCCACTTTCGACAGATGTATGTGCCAAAAGTTAGCAACGGTCCAATTAGGGGCGACGAAAGCAGACTGCTTCTCTCGATTGATATAAACACAGTAGGTACAAACCGTGGCGCCAAATAACGACCAGCCACTTTATACAAGTCGGTTATCTAACTGCGATGTGAATGTGCCAGATAAATTGGACACTGAAACAAAAAATAAAACAGAACATAAGAATAGGCTGTGTAACGTTGCTTTGTTCTGACTGTGAACAAATTAAGTAGGTTACAGTATTTTTTCATGGGTGTGTTTTATTTTGATCGAATTTTTCTAGAAAGTAACAAAAAAAAATTACAATCACGCCTCTTTCCCGGAGGGGTAGAAACATCTTTCATTTTGCCTCGATCTCAGAATACTTGTTTCATTATAAAATAGTAGATAGTAGAACAGGTATTTTGGTCATGTTCTGATTAGATTGCAGTGAGAAGAAATTCTCAAGGCGTATTCGGTCAGATCTAAAGTTTCAGTGCATCGGGATACTAAATCTGTCTCTTCCGCTGATAAATGGTTTTATCGATGTTACTCGAGCAACAGAATATTGGCTCTGGTAAGTGATTTAAACCGTGATTTACTGGTAAACGTGGCGTCAAGAACGTGTTGCAACACCTAGTTTCCTTGCTCTTGAAGCATACATTTTCAGTTTGGATAATTTTGACTCGGTCGGTTATTTTTGGGCACTATACAATAACAATGCTGTTAGTATACTACGCGAGGGTATTAAAAGTGGGATATTTATGTATGTTAATATTTAATACTTTAAAAATATTTGAAATTTAATTTACATCCTACATTTATAAATAAATTTATGAATATAATAAGGAGCTAACATCAATTAAAAGTTATTTAATCTTATAAATTGAGAAAATCTAATTAAATGACAGACCGTTGGTGACTGAACTGTTAAGTATCACAAATAAAAAAAAATATGCACATTGCACACGATTTAATCTCTTGATTGCTAACCGATTCTATTTCAGTGAGCGCACCTTCAGGCCACTGTAAGTCAATCCGTAAGGGTAAGGATCCCATGTAAGAGTTGTAAAGGTCAGATGAGAGACGCTTCTATTCTAGATGGATGGATACCAGGAGGATGATTATTATTTAAGAACTTGAAAATACATAATATTTGTGGGTTGCTAAACATATATCAAAGCTTTCGTCCAAAGACTCACTCTTAATCCGCCGACTGACCTTCTACGCGCTCGAGCGGAACACGTGACATAGCCACTAAAATATTAAACACATATTTTTATATCTAATATAAACTAAAATTAGCGAAAGGTGTGCCAAGTTTCAAGAATATATGATATCTTGGCTGTCATTATTTATGGAAATTCTAAAATAAACAAAGTGCGCTAGAATTAAAATTCTTATTTCATAGTCACAACTCGTGATAAATATTATTTAGTCTCCTCTCATTAAATGTGTGACCGCTTACCTCCTTTTTTAATTCCAGAAAGTCATTCCAACATACTTGTATCAAATAGATAAGAACCTATTGTTAAAACTGGCAGTGAATGCCATAAGATAATGTATGTAATATGCAATTCTATCGAAGCTTTCAGCTGAATGTAGCCTTTTAGTCTTTATGAGACTTTTAACTCTGTCTACCAAGAATGGGATAAAGTCATGATACATATATGTACGCAATATTTTCCCTATTGAATTTATTATTGGAATATCAATTATATCATTAAGCTTAACATTCGAATGTGGCCTAGACTGCAGGCTCCGTCTACATCGCAAGGGTTCAAGACTATACATATAGATGATTACTTGAATGTGAATGAATGAATATTCACCTATACTACCTTTGAAGTTACAGTGAATTAAAAAAAATACATTACTGTAAGTACCATTTCATCCTCGGTTTTACCAGAATCTAACTATGGCTTTTCTAAAAATATCCGGCAATAAATGCAGAATGGCCCTACTCGACGAGCTGTTTGTTTGACAGTGCGTAAATCTGCTCGGCTGTGTTGTAAGCCAAGTGTAAATAAAAGACGCTTCGGTAATTACACACGCGCCGTATTCGACTCGACCCGTGCGATCGATGGTATGGCACAGATTTGATGAATATCTTATAATGTTCATGACCGACTGTTCCATTTTTTTTATTAATTAAAAATTTCTACTGTGATTTTTTCGATCAAATTCTGATGCAAATGTGTCACAGATATGAGGCAGGTTGAATGTACATAATTAAAAATTTACTAATTGATTTTGAAACTTTATGGAAAAATGTCCAAAGTAGAACTACTTTCAGATAGAGAAGTTGAGATGTACGCTACTGACCTTATATTGTGTGTGTTTGTGATTCCGTCTTGTAATAAGACAATCACAATATTTTCCTTAGAGAGAGAAAGTAATTTTCTTATCAAAACTCGAACACGAGAAACGAATTACTAAGAACTCACCGCTTATAAGTTTCATAAGAGCCGTAACTCTTTCGGCAGTCAGCTGACGTCATCACTTAGCAATTCATTAAAACATGAAAACAAAAACAAGGCGGAGTAAATGTTTTGATGTTACAAATTCGGCTTTTGCGAGTCAGCACTTTGAGACTCGGCCCAGGCTAACAAGTGAAGCTGTGAAGGCATATTTTGACACTTGAGATAAACAGGTTAGTTAATTATTCATCAAAGTCTCTCAGTCAGTATTATTTTGGGTAAATTACGTTACGTGACTGACAATATTTTGTAAAATGTATGCATCCACTATTGTAAAAATAAATTTAATATATTTTTAGCGATTTGTATTCGTTTATTCGTTTTTCTTGCCATACTTAAAGTCTCCCAATTAAATTGTTATAATAATGTTAGGTACTTTTATATTTTTAACCTTATTTGTTCCCATTATATAATTGTGGGCGAAATATAAGAATATTACAATTTGATACACATGTTCCATGGGGATCCTTGTCATATATATTATATTTGTTAGTGTAGCCTTTTTTCCCTATATAGATAGTTGTCAGTAACAGAGGAACAGACGTGTCTTAGCATAAACAGAACAATGCACCGTATTTGCTATTCTCGGTTTCTTCCCGCCAATATTTGGGTTCGCTTTTAGTATCGTAAACAAACGATACACACATTGGTGTTGTCACAAAAATACACATTTTTTTTATGACTTGTTGTGATTAATTCGTTCGGTTAGCGCCGGAAAGTTAATTTAACTTTTACGATCTTAATTTGAACATTAAATTTGGAGAAGGAACTGATGTTGGTATGTTTAACTTTTACGTATACAACACTGAGTCATTTTATGTGAAATCTAGAACAAGGAAATATTAGAGTTTCTGCAACATATGAAAGGTTTCATTTATAAGTTTATACACGTATGGAGTCCTGGCAAATAAAAGTATGAATATTTGAAATTCTATGATTCAGTTGTTTAAGTTGTTATATCATGTGATTAAATATGTGAAGTATTTAAAGCATACACCACTATCAACATAACACTATAATATTACAATTCTATCCATTACCCAGATGACAGATTGAAAATAGTAGAAGACCTAAATAAAATGGTTAGTACAAAACGATTACATAATGTGTGAAATACACCACCGTTCCAATTTTATAATAGTTTATCATAATACCCGAATTATGGAACTTTATCTCCGCATCATGCCCACTGATCCCATTCCTACCATATCAAACCTAACTCTTAATCCTTGACATGTCATGCCATGAAAAAAATATTTGTGCAAGTCCCGCAAATACCTATCTCAAGTGTACAATGAGAAGGCAAAAAGTAAGAAGTCGTCCCAACTCCACAGCTCTACAGGTGAATAAAAACGCGGGCTATATCGCTCCCGAAGGATTAAAAGTAATGGCGGGCCTGTCACTCACTCAACAAATTCAATCCAAACTACCACAGGTCGGGTGTTATCTGCTGACACGTGGTGGAAAACAGATTCCCCTGGTTTAAGCAATTTATTGGAATTTCATTTCCAAGCCCTGCGCATGGCAGTATAATCGGATATTCCAACTACATGAGTGATGGTTTTGTTCGTTAGTTCAACACATTGTTTCTTGATATTGATAGTGAGTGAAAACAAAACCTGGAGAATAATGTAATTTGTTGAGTTCAGAATTCTAAATGCCACTTCATCCATTTCTTTGACAACAAATGCATTAATTTACTTTTAATATTTAGTCTCACCATAAAGTTTATAAAACTTCAAACGAAAGTACGATGTACGACATTCGCTATAAAAAGTGGTATCAAAATGTCCTTTTCGCTTTAACTTTGATTATTATTTATACATTTCAACCTCACATGGTGAAATTAGAAGAAATGTATTAATGTGGTTCAATTCTAAAGTTACACTAGAAGATTAGTCTCGACTACGTGTAAAACCCATTTCGTTTGCCAAGAACCGCGAAGTGTTTGCATACATACATGAGGCTGGGAGACCCATGTGACCGCAACAATAGAGGGATAATGAGTTCCCGCGAAAATGGAACTGTACGAGTATAAAATGGAGACATTTAGTTGTACAGGATAATGTACTTAGTTCCCTTCGCGACTTGAAAAAGGAAATGTATTGGTTGTTTTTTTCTCGCTTTAGATCTATCATTTTCCAGTCATATCCCCGATGTATGTATGATTGTATTTTGTTGGCGTTTGAAATTCGAATATGTTTTATCGTGAGTATTTTAAATATACATAACAATTGTAATGGCAATACCATCTAATTAAAATCCTAAATTTCAATTCTAAATTTAAATTACCTGGCTACTAAAATAACTGAGTAGTTATTTTGACATGAAGTTAAAACTAAGAATTAAAATATTTTTAAACTTACATTTTCGTACAAACTCACATTTGGAAAGAACCAGAAATGTACGCTTCCAATATATTTTGTATCAATATTTCCCGCAGAATTTTATCAAAATAAATGCACGGTCGGTAACAAACACTCGAAATATGATGCAAATGGAAGTAGCAGTATCGTAATAGATTCTTTACGGGTATGTACGAGCAACTGCGGAATGCAAAGCTACTGTATACCACAGAGAATTTAAAATGTTGAATACAGCTGCCTATTATATGGAAAGGTCAGGGCACTATCGAGATAAAATGGTAATCCTTTCACATCATATCTGTTTGAGCTTCTGACATAGTTTCATGTACTGAATTATTGTGATACAAATTAGCAACCGAGGTAATTTATTTATAGGAACTAATTAACTATTTAAAGTTGTCTCTTATGATGAACATGATGATATTGGTTTGGTGTGGTTACTAATAATTTAAATCAAGTCAATTTAAATTTATGCAATTTAACTAACTGTAACAGAATGTATTTTTATACTTTCTTGAATGCTTGATCTGAAAATGTTCCATCTTTTTACTGTATGAATCACCTAAAATCGCATTTGACTTGTCTACCCGACTCACAAGTCCACCCCGATTTTGTGGCGTTTCTCTTTATCCAATTTACATTTATTTGCCGCGACCGCCTCTGTGTTTGCCACACATCCTCAATTATGCGTAATCCATCCTCGATTACAGCATTCAAGGCACGTCTGTAATTGTGTGTGTTTGTTGTGTGCTTTGTAAACTTTGCATTTGTCAGATCTTATATGGCTTTATCAAGACAAAACAAGATGTTGAAGTCCACTTAAGGTGATATTATGATTTTAATCTCAAGATGTAAAAGGTAATGTAGTCCGTAGGCAAAATCCGAGTACCCTTCGGGTTGATGATACATGTCATAATAATCACAAGTTTTGTAGTTGAGAAAAAACATAGTCCCGTGCAGATTGTAAAAATTGATCAAGGGAAAGGCTAATAAACTTGGGATTCTTCTTTTAAGCTATGGGTTAGCACTATTTGAATCGCAACAGCTAAATATGACCTCTTTCTCGAAGCGTAAGGCATACATATTTCAAATACCATATACATACATATATACTTATAATCACGTATATATACCTTGCGGGGTAGACAGAGTAATACCACGATCCCCGCATGATTATTTTATTGTTTCTACTCATTATTCCTTAGGTACTTATCATACCGCATTCACTCTTTTCATTTAAGATTTATTCGATTCAGGGTTATTTTGATTTGAACTTTTTCCAAGACGTCCACGATTTAAGATAAGTGACGTTTTTAATTAGTTAGTTGACAATTAAACAATTTTGACTTTTCGTTCTTGTTTTTCGGTAAGGTACAAAACGTCTCAAGATTTATTCGAAGATAACTAAGATTGCTTCAATTATTGGCAATTTATAATTCGTCAAAAAATGTTGATTATATTTATTTTGTAACAAAATGAGAACTTTTTGAAGAGTTATAATTTCTCTGTTGGGAAAATACGAAATATATTCCAACTTAAAAAGTTACTTTTGTAGCAGAATGCTCTTGTAACTTGGCTGTAGTTGTTCTTGTTGTTTTTTAATTACCCTTAATAATCCATGTTAGTTCCAAGTAGCTAATTAGGTTTAATTTTTATTATATAAGTATTTTATAAACTTCTGTCAGGTACATTTGAAATTAAATTAAGCCTTTCTGTTTTTTTGATGTAGAAGATATGTAAGCATAAAGTTTCATTAAATGCATTCGAATTAAACTTTGTGGTAATAAAGATTTTTTCTAAATGCAAACCCGTAATCTTTGGAAATTATAACATTAGTAAAAAAAAGTTCTTGAAAGGTAACTTAACATCCTATTTGCTGGACAATTCCTGGCTTACATTTGCTTCGCTACAATGTTTGTATTTTAATTCTGATTGACCAATTACTGTCAATATAAACCAACCCACCTCGTTACAGTTGCGTGTTTGGTAATTCCCCATTATCTGTAATTTAACAATGATACAGTTGGGTTTGAAAGAACTAAATTCTATTTGCTGGAATTCGGAATAAAAGATTTTATTGATAAACCGAATTTCACTTCATCATCAACTTTTGATTTGTTCAATAATTTTAGATGTGGTTAAATTTTGTATCTAAATTTCCTTATTTATAAGATTCTAAAATTATTATGCCAGGTTCCAGGCACCAATTAAAAAAATAGGACCGCTCTGTCTCATTCCTATGGATGTCGTAAAAGGCGACTAAGGGATAGGCTTATAAACTCCTGTCCTAGTCCTGGGACTAGTCACACGCGAGCGAGTAAGCATCTAACAACAATTTTTATCATCGAAAAATCCACAATTGTATTACTCTAAATAAACTGTAACATTAAGAATTGAAAACAGGGCTACGTGCTTCTTTTAAAAGTATAAAAGTTTTGTTCGAGAACTTTCGCCATAGGTACGGGTACGACTAAGTTTGCAGCGAGGTAACTCATGAGAAAAATATTGAATTTTCCCAAGTTTTGATGAAAATTGGAAATGCGAGTGGTAAAATAACTTGAATTAATAGAGTAAGGCTGCAGAAATCACGTTTATACTCACCACTAGTGTGACAAACTTCAACAATTTTTCTAGCAATAATACTTATCCATTTATAAAGAGTACCTATATGTCAATGTTTGCTATACAGTAATTTTAATGCACTACAGTATATTCAAGACTGTTGGCTCTGTCGACTCCGTAAGGGATAAAGACGTGATGATATATGCCTTATTATACTACAGTGTGGCTTTTAATTATTGTTTTTGGTGGCACAATTAATGTTTCTTTTTCAGCAAGTCATATGCCCTACTTGGTCAGCAGATTTAATGTTTATACAAACTTATATATAAATATTATAACAATGTTAATAATTATAATACAACTTATACTGTTACCCTATCTAGTGGCTTTAGATCAACCAACTCCGCACATAACCCATGAAGAGGCAGTCCTTTAAACTTAGAGCAACACGAGTTACAGACATGGAAAGCCCTTGTTGCTTTGAGTGTTAAAATAAATAATAGATAATTTGCTAATTATAGAGAACTAAAAAATAATTCTTAGAAGTGTATATGATTCTTATTACATGTTACCTATTTCCATGATCTATGTCCTGATCTCATCAATCTATCAAGAACGTTCCTGTTTACGGGTTCAAAGGCGCACTTAGGGACCTTTCATTCTATAGCTTAATGACTTCACAATTTAATTATATTGGAATTTAAAAGAAGCTAACATTTATTTTGTCAATGTATGTACGTATTCCTTTAAAAAGGCAATTTCAATGAAATGAAAAAAAAAAACATCGATTGGATTATTTTTAGGTACTATTGAAGTATACAATGGAACCAATAACCCTGAAAAACTTTCTGAAAACCTTAGTTTAGCTTTTACGAGTATGTTGTTAAATTTACAGCTATGTATATAAAATTACAGTTATATAGCGATAAAAAAAAATTATTTCCAATTTTTTATTAACTGGCAACTCTTTTTCACAATTCATAATAATCTCGATTCGTTTTAAAGCTCAAGTGACAAGATAAATAAACGATGATCATTAATTGCAAGCTGTTCATTAAAACGATAGCTATAAAAATATATCGACTCAAAGACGAATAGGCTCAATTCTATTGAATTATTTACCCAAGTCCCACACCGATTTGTCCGCTGCCTTGCGTCAGTCTATTTTATGGCATCATTTATAACCGGGACAAACCGAAATAACCATTATGTGTGATTAATAAAATTCAAATTTTTACGTCGACAGAAATGTGGTGGAATATTTAAATCTCGTGAAATGTCAAAAGTGAATGATGGCAGACTAGAAATAATTTTCAGATGCTGGTTGTATTAATAAAAAGGAATGTAAATAAGTCATAGAAAAAAAGTTATGAAACTATTTAAAGATGTTTTCGAGAAATTACCTAAACATAGTAAAAATAACAATTTTACATGCTCTTGAAAGAGAAGTCAAAAGTTTTTACAGTCAACTATCTTGTTAAACTAATTTAGGAAAATTTTGATTTGATTATTTACGTGATTTTGTCAACGGACGGATTATTGCGTATTATGATTGTACTTATTTTGTATTATTAAATGTTTTACATTTTTCTTTCCAGGTAAGTTCAGGTGAATCGTTGTACTCTTATTGATCGACATCAATCTTATAAGTAAGTGGAAATTTGCGATATTATTATACATACATTTACACTAAATAAACATAAATCAATCAAGCTTCGGTTTCTATGACAAGCTGAACCTATTCGTACCTAGTTTTCATGGACAAAAATGTCATAATATACGTTTATATAAATAAACGTGCTATCAACAGCTGTTGAAAATATAATTTACATTAATTTAAATCTGAATTAATAACGCAATAAAGTTTATTAATAACACAATTGTAATGAAAATCTCAAAATTGTTTATCTTCGAGTGAACATGTGTACACTGTACATACTCGCTTCTTTGGGAAGCAGCTTTTTAGTCTCATGTCCAAATTTGCTTAAGCTTTACAATTTCATCAAGAAATTATTACAATTTTAATCTCAGACTAGATAAACGTAAAAGCAATTAAGCACTTAGAAAATACTTTATTAATAATAAACTAAAACTTAAGGACGAACTAAAACATAACTTGAGTATAATTATATCTAATATTATTTAATTAAATTAATATCGTTAGAAGCAGAAAAAATTGAGACAAATACGTCTCAATTTTTTCTGCTTCTAACGATATTAAGGCAAGGCAAGGCAAAGCCTTTTTAAAATAATGATATATTTATTTGGGCATCTTAAAATATAGAATTGTATAATGTAGAAAAAAGAAAACAAGAATAACACAGGATATTACCGCTTTTTTTCCTGAAAACATTCAGCGCCATCTATGTTTTACCACTGAAGCTAGAAACACAAGTTACGTTGGGGTTTTCACTGAGTTTTCCGACTAGCAATGCGAACGTAGCAGTGAATTGCTTCAGTAGCCCAGTGGTTGATTTTCTATTTCTCTTACTTTCCAACAGATGTCGCCTAAGATTATTAGTATAAACCTATGAAACCTATACGTTTAATATAGTTGAATATTGGGTATGTTAATTATCATCTGTATTAGTTAATCAGTAAAAATAGGAAACATATATATATTCACAATTATTCGATTCAGCAATCGATACCAGATGAAACAAAAGTCGGATACAAAGAGAAATTGAATAGATCACACACAAAGTTTTCAAAACACCATGGATTAAGTTAGCTGATAAATTCATATTGCTATTCTTCCTTTAAGCAGTACAGGAGTAAAACGAAAAATTTAAGATAAAATTTTATTGTTTGAAAAATATTGTATGTACAAAAGCGATACAATTTAGTTTTAAAGTCAATTTTCCGAAGGAGCGGGCGCAAAAATGGTTTCAACCTCAGTTTATAACGCTCAAACTTCGAAGCTCTATCGTAAAATGAAAACTTATGATGTTCATTTTCTCCCGGGCAAATAGTCATGGTCTACAGGTTTAGAATTTTATTCGATTATTTTAATATACATGTTCAATTGGATTGAGAAGATTTATAGACAGACAAAACAGACAATACCTAAATAACTTAAGTGCTTTCGATCTCAAATTGACAGATTTTTTATAGAAGTATGCCATTTTTAAAGGATACTTGTAGATAATGCAATTTAACTTATAGTATAGTTTCAAGTCTCGGAGTTCAAGTTTTAAGCACATAAATAGGTAAATGTTTGTAAACCTTGATAATTTTGCCAGTTTTTAACTTCAACCTCGAAAAAGGTTTTAAATATACAGTACAAATGCTAACGTTTGTCTTTAAAAACAATAAAATTTATTTACAAAAAAAAAAAAAATTACCAATGCACGTCTCTTTCTTTAGTAAGAGAAGTTATATACTTTGGTTAAAGTTCTTTAATCTGAAAAAGCTCGTTTCTTATCGACATCATTATGTGATATCATTTTTCCTTTTTTGGAAATATATTGATTATTTATTCATAAATCATGTTTCAAATAAATTTAGTTTTTTTACCAGTTCAAACAAAAACCCGAACGAAAGTCACTAAAAGTTATCCAATTAAACGCAAGTTTCAAAAACTATTATCAACTTGCCGCTTTCACAAGTTAACTCAGCTTATTAATACTCGAATATGGAAGTTTAAATTGCATTTATATCGGAAATTGGTAAATTACGATCTCTTTAGGGATAGAAATAAAGAATTTAATCTAAATTTTATAAATAATAAGCTTAGTTTAATAGCAACGTATTTCTGGACTCGTTACTCAACCTTTGGGTATTTTCAGCAGCCCCGACAAGCCATATGTAATCTTTTTTCTCCACTAAGTTCTTTATATAAATATACATTTTTTTGGTCAACCAAAGTTAGAAAGAGAGAAAAATAATATATTAAGGTTCGTGAATACTCCTGGCTGTTTTTGATTGACGTCCACGATCAGTCGTCAAGAGTGAAACGGCCCATTTATTCCACTGACTCCCATTGAGTTGTCTCAAACTTAATTAATAGCTTCTGCTTGTTAGCCACCTTCTTTCGAGTTTTAATCATCAAGTCTCTCGATATCAAGGTGTATTCTCGATTGTATTTTAGTTTTCGTGCCTTTTTCTATTGGTGCCGTGTAGTTTCAGGCACCAATAGGAAAAAGAATAGGACGAGTCCATCACTTTCCACTGGACGTTGTAAAAGACGACTAAAGGATAGGCTTATAAACTTGGGATTTTTATTTTAGGCGATGGGCTAGCAACTTGTCACTATTTGAATCTCATTAAGCGAAACAGCTGAACGTGGCCAATGGTCTTTACGTGATTGTTGGCTCTGTCTATCCCGCAAGGGATATAGATTTGATTATGTTTTAGCAATTTTTACTTTTATAAAAGTATTTATTTTTTATCTTAGTTTTTCCCTACAGGATACGGAACAAAAAAAGTATAATTGACATGCTAAAATGTTCACGGTAATCAATCTTAATATTTTACCGTCGGCGATAGCTGATAGGGCACGTAGGCAGATAAAAGGGTTTTAAAACCGAGGACTTTCCCTTAAATTGTTAAAATTGAACTTTAGCGTTACATGCTTTTTGAATTCAGACTAATATTTATTAGATATATTAATTTTAAATACTTGAATCCTCGGGTGGAAATTAAATTTTTGTAAAAACGAATACTAAAGTGTGGTTCCCGGCACCAAAAAAAAAAAAAAAAATAGGACTACTCCATCACTTTCCCATAGATGACGTAAGAAGCTACGAATAATAAGGCCTGTCAGTATTTCCAAGCCTGTTGGCTCTGTCTACCCCGAAGGATATAGATGTGATTATATGTATGTATGTTTGTATACTAAAAAATGAAACCGGTATTGTAACAAGATACCAAAAGAAACATTAAGACAACAATACCTTTTTTAAATTTGAAAGAAAGCTAAAGACATCTTAAATTGCTTTCGCTGTAGGCAGGCTGAGAGTATCGTCGCCTTCATTTGCAAAACCCGTCCCAATCGGGTAAGTAAAGTTTTTACAACCAACGAATTTTCTATTTTTCTAACAAAGTAAAACTGTGTATGAACACGAACATTCATCTTTTTCAGTTTTGTAGTTTGTAGATTTCAATCACATAACATGACATATTATTTTTAGCAGGTCATCGCTTGTATGTTTTATCATCAAGTTAATTTATTATAAGTTAACTTATTAAAATACATACCAATTTTTATGATATTATTTAATTTAGGACTTCTTATTTCATGTCATTTTGTAACTTCGTTTTGTGTTGTGTGCTCACGCGGATCAGGACACAAATTATTTATTTATGAATAAAATTCACTGAAGATATAATGGTTATAAGAGGAGCTTTTCCTTTAAGAAAAAAAAATAAATAAAAAAAGTTTACTTAACGAATTGTATCCGCGAAAGAAAATAATGGCTGACCACGTAATGAAACTGGGTGACATTTTGTTACATTTTACAAATACACTACTTGCGTATAATTTCGTTGTTGGATTATTAAACAACTTCGAAATAGAAGGGTGTTTTTTTGTACATAAGATAGTCACGTCTATATCGCTTTCGGGGTAGACAGAGCCAACAGTCTTGAAAAGACTGAAAGGCCACTTCCAGCTGTATGGCATTATGATGGAATTGAGATTCAAGTAGTGACAGGTTGCTAGCCCATCGCCTAGAAGAGGCATCCTAGGTTTATAAGGGGGTAAGACATGAAGTGGTCCTATTCTATTAAAGTATCAGTAACCACACGATATTTTTTTTTTTGTATGTTTCATTATCCGATTACTGTGCCAATTGTTAATCGATTCTGTCGATTCTTTTTTTTATTAGGATATGTAGATATTATATCCTAATAAAAAAAAATATTATATTTTTTCGATTAGGGTACTTTTGACCTGACCGTATAAAATCTTTCTAAAATAAAAATATAAATTAGATGCACATTTAAAATTAGAAGTAAAATATCTCATAATTTTTGAGATGTTTAGTTTAGTGCACGCGACCTGGATCTTACATGAAACTTGTGTGCTTTTGGGGCGCAGCTTTGACTTTGATGAATAAGTTTTCCGCAACGTTTGCTGTAAGCGCTCATTCGCACAACTTGTTCCCGAGTTCAATTCACACAACCTGCCAAAATTAATTTTGAACTTGGCAAGTTACTTCAGCCGTTAATGAAAATCTTTTTTATTTATATTTGTTTGCACTTCAGATAAGGTTAGTTGGGTTAAGATATGAAACAACCTTTTTAAGTTTGATCGAATATGTTTGCATTACTTACATACATGTATTTAGTCAAGTCCATATCCCTTGCGGGGTAGACAGAGCCAGCAGTCTTGATAAGACTGAAAAACCACGTTCAGATGTATGGCTTTATGATGGAATTGAGATTAAAATAGTACCAGGTTGCTAACCTATCTCCTACAAAATAAATCTCAAGTGTGTTAGCCTATCCATTAGTCACCTTTTACGACATCCATGGGAAAGATATGGAGTGGTCCTATTCTAAAGTACCGGAAACTACACGGCACAAACATTCCTTAATTTCACATTTTAAAATATGTTTAATCATCACAAAAATTATCATGGTGCTCTTATACGTGTACTAGCTACTTAATCCATTCGGGTCATGAGTTTAAAGCCACAAATTGAATTCAGCCTTTTGATATCCGAGAATTTTTGGTATAAGTAGATAAAACAATTTAATACATTCTAGCGACAGCATCTAATCCACAGGATACAAATATCTTCCCTTTTAATTTTTAACAAATCGATATTAAAGGTCAAGTTTAGATAAAAAGTCCTGCCGAGCATCAGTCCCTTGAGATACCGATGACGTAGTCTCTTTTCAATATTTTAGAGGTCATTCTTAACGATAAGGCTTGTTTCGTTTATATTGTAAGCTTAATATTTAATTTTCATATATCTAATTTTTTTGAATTGTGTTTTATTGAGAGTAAAGTTAAAAACTGCTAAACGTATTTTAATTACATTTGGCACAGAAATGACGTAATAGGAATAAGTCTGACTGTGGTTTGAAACATTTTTATGTTAACCTGCTAAGTCAGTGTTCCTACATAAAACTGGTATATTTGCAGTCGTGTGCTCGCATAATGTTTTTTAGTTTTTTTTTTTCAGTTACATACATATATCACGTCTCTCACGCGGGTTGGCATTACATCTCTTCAAATTTATATTAATATATTCCTCTTATCATATCCGAAATATTTGCAGACCATGAATATCATAGCTACCTTGTTGATTGTGATTCTAGTATAGATCTGTCTAGAATTTTTTGATTTCCAAATGTATTTTTTCATTAGTACATTACATCACATCTTGTTATTGTTTTTCCGAAACAAACTCTGCGTTTTTACGAATGATATCCTATTTTCGCATAAACACCGCCACGCTTAGACTGTGGCGAACTATTCCAGAACGTTTAACACGCGCATTAAAATGTAACCCTCCGACTCAGTCATCTCACGTCATAAACCGCGTTTATAACTCGTCGGTAACATCGATTTCGGGTTTATGTACCGTTTCCCTCTCTACAACTGTGTTGGAAAGTATCTAAGGTACGGATGAGTAGGTATATTTATTTATCTCTGAAAATGACTGTAGAATAAGCATTTTCTTTAATACCTAAGGACTTGTCTAGTCAACTATACTAATAATTGGTTGTATGATTTGTTTTCTAGTTACAAATCTCTCTTACTATTAGAAAATATTAAAGCTATAATCGTATTTTTTTTTTTTATAGTCGGAACTATTTCTCTTAGTAGAAACTTTCGAAGTTCAAACTTAATCCGAAGTGTGGCAAGGTGTGCAAGCACATTCGAGACAGTGTCACATCTACACATCCCTTTTATTTATGAACTGTGCAGTACAGCGTACTGAGTAAATATTACGAACACTTGTTTATTTTCCAACTAACCAGAAATGTACAATGTGAATTTTAAATCTGTTGACGTACAATCAAAGTTGAATACCGGCCAACAATATTATTCATATTTTTGATCATCAAAGAAGACGTACATATCATCACGCTCAATTTAGTGGAAGACAGAGATAAATCGTATCCTATTTGCATTGTGAATGAAAATGGTTATGATAATAGATGAACGTTTATTGAGCACTTTTTTCGTAACATCGACTAGGTGTTTACAAAACTGAGTTATAACGAGGTTTGATGTAAGCTGTTTCGGGGACCATAATACGTATCGAAAAATGTATAAGTGAACTGCATTTAAGTGTAAAATCTGTAGTAAAAAGTATCCTATAAGATTCTCTTAAAAATATAAGTAGTTGAGTCAATCTAAGTTGAAGAATTATCTATGTACCCATTTTGTTAGTTTTCATAAAGCCTTGACATCGCATGATAATGGTATGAGTAGTCTTCTTCGCTCCAAATTTTATGATTGTAGACGATAAAAAATAGGAATGGGTAAAAGAACGGAAATAATGATTAAAACCTTTTGATGGAACTTGTAAGGGCACAGTTGTACGTCATCCGAAAAAGTTTTCCTTTAGGAAGGAATGAGAATGCGATAAGTTTCATTAAAACGAAGTCTAAAAGAAAAGCGACAGTTTTAAAAGGTTTTTCTGAACGAAGTCGTGAAAACTCCATAGATTACTAAACGTAAAATTAATCTTCTTTCTCCTATCGTAAGTTTTACTTACGTCCTCACCGCTCTAGACTGGAGCCCAGAGTGCGCCTTCCATCATGGTCCTGAATTGAGTAAGTCAAGTTTCAACACAAGGCGACTCTCGTTTGAATTCCACTACCTTTGCAGGGAATCAAACTCTTACTTGATCATCGCTATACATCTATTTGCCTAAAGGTTTTCCCTTGAGCAGAGCCGTCATAAAAGCTTCGGTTAGTCTCACTCATGTATTCTCATATCTTAGAAAGCAGTCATTAGTACATGGACGAACCTACGCCACTTTTAATTCGGGCAAATTTTCAAACTACTGTCAAAACGCGTTAACATTAAAATAAAGTTTCATGCTCAAACATTACTTAGATTGTAATGCAAATGATGTTAAATACAGTAGATACTCGTAGTGTACAGCTGAAGTTAACCCAATGTAGATATTACGTAAGCTGGAACGGTCGATAACATTATACCTAAATGCTATCCACCCACAGTGCTTAAAAACGGGGTGTCACTCGCTCAATTCAAATACATCTAGATGCCATTATATAACTATATAATTTCTGTTCTTCTCATTCTTACCTAGAAATAAAGAGTATAAGTTGTTGGACAAGCTCTGATAAGAGGGATATAATTGTTGTTAAAGATATGTTATTCTAGTTTCTCTCCGTAAAGTAAGAATATATTATTGTGTTCTCGCTTGCACATGGGAGGACTAAACGGTGACTACTGAAGAAAGTGTAAAAGTCACATATGGTTCCTAAATAGTTGATCTTTCCTGAAAGTATTAAACGCTAAGCAACAAGGTAAAAAATGGATTACGTACGTACATATATCACATCTTTATCACATACTAAGTTAAGAAAGCCAGCAGTCTCTAAAGCACTGAAAGGCCATTTAAGGCTGGATGATATTACATCTTAAACAAATCTTTTATTTATCAAACCAGGATTACACTTATTGACGATTAGTTTTAAATGTTTGGTAATTGATGTAACAACCTACTTATTCAATATGCACATAAACCGCTATAAAATTTTAATGTTTGGTGAATATCAATAGAATGTACAGACAAAAGAATGCAATAAACGCATTCACCAATTGAACATCCTGGGCTGATGTAAAATTTATTGCTTTGCAAGTTTAAAGTTTATTGGCTTGGCAAGTGCGATGCTACCTAACGTCGCGTCTCTTATAAGATAAAGGTGTACTTGGTATGCACCTTTGTATTTCGTACTTGTAAGATAAGTTACCTATATACTCGTACTGGTGCCGTATAATGGTTTTCTTGTGATAAACTAAACCTTGAAGTTAAAGACTCGTTTATACCTGCACATAGATACCTTACGATTTTATTCCTATCGGGATAGACGAAGTTTATGAACACTAATATCTAAAGTCAACCTCTGTCTCGCCCAAAGGCTCTTTTTTTTTAGAAATCTATCTTTTGACCATTTCTTGGCGAATAGTGGGGCAAATAATAAATCTTGGTACATTAATTTTATTTTTACTAAATAACTGGTTAGTAAACACTCAGAACTATAATATGCTGGCCTGACTTTTTCTACACATTCAATGTTGTCTCTCGCTTGGGAAACGTCATGGTGGAAGGAAAATTCAGGTACCATTTAGATTTTACATATCTCGGAGGCGTAAATAAAAAGCTGTACATTACTCTTACGACATATTGCTTTATCTGAGGGTTTTTATTATTCCGAGATCGTACATTATTGAAAAGGAAACGTTATTTGAAACCTAAATTCCATCACGTCCTCGCGGCACATGTATCATTTGCGGAGAAAATCTTTGTACTTACTATGATATCTTGTTTGTATAGAAGTTCTAGTTTCAGTACAATCACATTTGTGGGCGGTAAGTCTACGCCTGCTGTAACGGAAAAGGTGTAGAATGGTTTGTTTTTTCACTAAGATAAAGTATGTACCTAGCTGTAAAGTTACTTCGGAATTTAGGCTTGGAGATGTTAACTCAACAATAATTTATATTATTACCCTTAGATCCTATGGGAGTTTTCTCCTAAATGATGTATCTATCGTATCAAAGTAAACTTACCAAGTATTTCACAACAAAGCAATGCTCTCCTTATTACGATTGCAATATATGCTACGCGGTGCGATAAAAATCCTTGCGACGTCATCGGTAATCAATTTTAAATTATTAACTGTAGTTGTACTGTATTCATACATACATTATCTACCTATTTACATTGGTATTATCATTTACTGTTATTACATTTGCCTAGTACTGCTATTAATTATTGAGATGTCAAACAGTCATTGCGAGTAAGATCAAATAATATGAAGCAGAAGGCATCTATTAATATGATAGGAAGCGAATTTGATGATATATGAGCTCGAGTTTTGTCATTTGATACTTGGGTTACACGCATTAATCACGGGAGGGAAGTTAAGTGGAGATAAGAGATAGAAGTAATTTTGTTTTATCAGAACTCATCAATCTCCATATGCGTGACTCTTGACCTCTTCTTGTCTGAAAGTATCTGCGATCTATGTGTAATACGTTTGTCAATCTCAATTATGCTAATCTTCTTAATGCAGGATCGATAAATTATCTTGGTCTCAGAATACGTAACCGAATATATATAAGTAGATGATATTCTGACACGCAGATTATTAGCAAGAATTGGACGAAGCAGCCATCTACTAGAATCTGCATAGCAACACTTGTTATAAATGAATGATACTTTGTCATGTTGAGTCATCGTAAACCACAGATGTCAGTGGTACGTGGATTTGGAAGAATTTGAATTCTAAATTATTTGAATCTTAAATTATTCGGGCTTGGATATATGATTACATAGTGCTAATTCGTTGATATTATTCAACGAAAATATTTAAAGGCAAAAATACAGCAAACACATATATACAGGTTTAATTAACTTCTCAGTTAGTTAGTAACACAAACAAATGGATCTAATTCTTTGCCTTTCAGTCAGACCTTACCCTCGTAAACATTATTTTACCTTCTGTTAACGAATTTTGCTCGGTTTCCACCGGACCCACAACTTTGAAAACAGATGGCAATGTGGACAGAAGTTACTGAAGTTTCTTACTAAGTTGCATGTATACCTTACAGTAGACAACACGGATTCGTTAAAAACTAGATCTGATTTTGGTAACGGTAGTTGAAGTATGTCTGTAGAGTTGCATACATCCCGGTATTATTGATATCCTGGTATTGGTGTAGGCGTTGACACCATGTGGTTTTCGGTTTTATTATTTCCATGGCATTTTTTTTTAAATGGATCAGCATGGAACCCTGCTAGGGCACTACAATTTCGAAATTGCAAAGATACCATTATTTTTTATAATAATATGTGGCACCTGGAATTTCCCAATCTAGCTGTTGGCTGGGTTGGCAGACATAAAACTTCATCATATACATAATTAAGTCTTATTAGTCTATGTAATTTTAATAATTATTTGGGTAAAATTTTGAGGTTAGGCCAGTTAGTGGAATGCGAGAAAACGTCAAAAACAAAACTTTATAAAAGCAGGGAAACGAATAATTATATGTTTCCTCTAAATTTTGACTTCACCGATCACTGATCGATCACAAATAAGAACTAAAAGAATAGCATTGCTAAATTTTAGGTCTCTACTGTTAAGTAACAAACTTATGTTTTCGACATTGGCTAATGTTCTACGTAAAGAACGTTCTAATTTCACATCCCGTCGGAAACAAGAAGGGTCCAAAGTGAGTGTTGCAAAAAGCGTGTTCCTGCAAAACACAACTAAAATGTTAGTTCGCCTACGTAGTGTTAACGACGTGGTTCTTCCAGTGGAGAACTGTTCGTGACATGGAAGAGGGCCAAAGCAATTAAATCGTGAGGCCGCGCCGTCTCCCGCCACTTTTCTCCGCGAGGCCCAACCAAATTGCTGGCATTACTTGCATCTTTTTAGGAAAGGTTACATTGCAACTTGAGATTTCATTTATTCGATCTGAGTTTCATTTAATTAGAAAAACCAATATGTAGGGCTAAATTAAGGAAAGGGATAGAAGATGTAGTTTTAATATTCGCCTTCTAGGTTGCGCACCATGTACAATTCATACATAAAATCACGCCTCTTTGCTGGACGGTAGACAGATACTACATCTTCCTTTACACTACATCAGTCGTCTCGACTTGTTACAAGCTCAGTAAAACCATTTATTCACGTACGTGTGCAGGCTAGGATCAGTTAGTCACACATGATTGAAGATGAATTATCACTAATTATCATTTATATTACAAAATCATTTTGCAGAAAACAAGATTAACATGTTTCCATTGTCGATACTGCACAAATAGTTCTAAAAGCTTATTCCACCTTTGTTTTCATTAATTAATTTCCACTGAGTTACTTTGTGAATATTAAATGAAGAGTTGACCTGATTTTGTAGATTTTTGGTCTAAAAATATATTATGACTAAGTTGTGATAAATTGATGTCAAGGCATCAAGTTAGTTAACCTCTCATTTTAGATTTTATTCAGTTGATTAGTTTAAGGTTATATTTGTAATTATTTAAGAGAACACATTTTGTCTAAGAGGTGATCTGCTATTCTCTTCTGTTTAAAACGGAAAGCTATACCTTCATAATTAGTGATGTTTCCACGAGACAATCTCGATTTCGTTATCTAAGGCAAGCAAATTTTAAAGATGAAATAAAAAAAAAACTTAGAAATAAAACTCAATTAAATCTTAATTAAATTACCTAATAATAGTGATTTAAAAATGGCTACAAAGATGGCGGCAGTATTTCTTCGCTTTATCGCAATGATGATACATTGTGCGAGGAAGCTGCCAGCTCTTTGGTCACCTGTTGCATCGATCAGGTGTCTCGTGACCTCACGCATGATAGCGTGAGCATTTGGACCCCACGGAACCAAAGTCTAGACATCGAATGCAATAAAGGTATATTTGTAGCCGACGCTCAGATATTTTAGTATTTTCTATCTTCCGCTTCTTACTATAAGGACCTGGGTGACTCGACACATATCGAAAATGCTATTCAATATTGTGACAGGCTTAGACACAGCGTTTTCTTTGGTCAACCGCTGATCAGTCAGTTCATTTATTCACATTCTTTCAACTTAGTTCTGGAGTTCTTAACGAAATAAAGGCGACAGCTAGTCTACATTTTGACATTAATTTTTCCGGTGAATGCCCACAGAATAAATAAGATGGGTACCTTGCCCTGTAGCGGTGATATGGCCACGTGATATCCGCAACAAGTTAATTTTGTTATGCAAATTTCGCAAATGTTTCCGGATTCGTAATGCCACCGAAGAAGTCTTGGTTCTGGCAAAAAAATACATTTATTTCGTCTTTATAGTGTGCTTGGAGCTTTAGAAGCAGGTTAGAATCCTACCGATGAAATTTCTCTTAGAATACGTATCTTTTACTACTAAGTAATTACTAAACAGCGAAAAAAATTTCTTCACTTGTAACTGGTTACAAGTGGGTTGTTTCTTTTATGACTATGTACTATATTCTTGTTACTGTGTAAATTTATATGCAATAAAGATATTACAAACAAACAAACTAAAATTTCCGGGGATGGGCGAAAAACTTGTATTCGTTTTAAGGTGGCGCTAAATTCCGGCGTGTAGGTCTTAGAGTACAATGGTTTAGATGGCACTAACAAATCATCTGACTTCGCGCGCGTACATAGTGCTAAATTAGAGCGGGTGAAGCTGCGGGTAAAAGCTAGTGAAGAATAAAAATCAATTGTTAAAACGCGACCTGACCTTTACAAAAATATGATAATTTTTTGAGGCTGTTTCAGCTATGTAGTACAATTTATGGAGTTCGCAGCACACGTGCCCATAACTTTTATGAAATATTTCATACGCTCCCTTTGCCCTTATTATCATTGTATAACATTATCTATCTACTTTATTTCCGCCATTTGGTTTTATGGGTAATTGTTAAATAATATTATATTGTTTTGATTTCTTATTCTGCACAAGTGTAAACAAGTCATTAAAATAAACGCGTTAGGCCTATTCTGTCTTATTTGTATCAAAAATCAATATGAATCAATTTTTTCAATGTTGCTGAAAACAAATGTTTGTAGAATTTAACTTGTTTTTCAATTTTAAACGTTAAACTTTACAACTTATTTTTGAGACAAAAGATGCTCCAGTTACTCTTGATTTTCTATTTACCAAGTAAACGGGCCAAACAAATGGGAATATAATAATAGATTCAAAGAAACTATTTAGTATTCTTATCTTGAACACATAAACCAAGAACGGACTAATGATCGCAAGCCAATAACAGCCACAGCTTACCATAAAGACTCAATGGACTATAATTGCACAACTCGTACAAAATAAACACCAGTTATGAGATGCTTTGTTCGTGTCTGTCTGTCGAAAATTCTATAGAGATTGTACCACAACAGCCAAATAAGAAGTGGAAAGGCACAAGGACGTGTTTAAGTTATATACAAGTTACTAGAATGTTGAAATCAATGTTTTATAATTCTCAACACTTGTCATTCCAAAGTTATTATTATCTTTAGGAAAAACAACAGTATTTTCTTTCAATATTTAAATAAAAACGTCATATCTAAGTAATATAATAACAACGAAAGTTAGTATGTTATTAAATATAAATAAATTTAATAAATAAATATATACCGGACAAATTACACAGATTGAATTAGCCTCGAAGTAAGTTCGAGACTTGTGTTACGAGATACTAACTCAACGATACCATATTTTATAATAAATACTTATACAGGTAAATAAACATCCAAGACCCAGGCCAATCAGAGAAAGTTCGTTTCTCATAATGCCCTGGCCGGGATTCGAAACCGGGACCTCCGCTCCGGTGTCACAGACAAGCGCACTACCGCTGCGCCACAGAGGCCGTTATTCTTAGGGTTTGGTACCCAAAGGTTAAAAACAGGTCCCTATTATTGAGACTTTGCTGTTTGTCTGTCTATGAACACAATTTTTTCAAAACTAGAAGAAAAGAAAAGAATGTTGCCCTGGCGTTTGAGATAAACAAGTTGCCAGGAGAAGTTAGTTGTCGTAGTTCGACCAAAAGTTACTAATTTGCATACATCAGTGCCACTATTTGAGGCAACAGTGTTTCCTCTAAAGATACATCTAATAACTTAAAAATAATTCCTTTACTTACTTACGTTTATTTAAATATATAGAGGACTAAGGTCAGGTCATAAATACCCGAAGCTAGAATTAGAGAGTTACAAATGTGGACGAAGCGAAGTAGGAAGCAGTAAAGTGGAAGGATGTGGTCTCTGCGTACCCCTCTGGGTAAGAAGCTTAATTTTGTGTATGCATGTGTATAAAAATACTTCCCATCTGTTGCACTTAATTCAGATACAGATGAAAACATACTTTTTGACGTAGGTCGCGGTTTAACGATTTCTTTCACTCCAATAAAAGTTGCAGCCACCATTTTTGATGTGCGTTGTACTGTTTGACACTGCTTATATAACTCGTATCAGTTACATAGTGAACAATATTTTTGGATCTCATGTAGAAATATGTATTGAATATGCAAGCTACTCTAATAATTGTCTTATTTAGTAAACGCGAGACTTAAAGCAAATCTAGACTTTTCAGATTTTTTTGGGTTTATTCGGCCAAACAATAAAAAACATAAATATCTTTATTGTCCCGAATAAATAACCATTCCGCATTTGTAATAGCCAAGCATTTGTGTGATAGCAAAAGGTTATAAATGTGCTATTACAAATAGGTCCATAATACTGATTCGAGGGATATATGTAGGTCTTAAACATTATTCCAGCATCCATTATGCGAATGTGCTATGGACGTTTACCTTTTCATATTTGTTAAAAATAAACACATTTAATCACACCTATTTAAAAAAGGAAAAAGGGACCACTTTCAGGTGTAAGGCTGAATGATGGAATTATGATTCAGATATTGATAGGTTACTAGCTTATTGTCTAAAAGAAGAATCACAAGTCTTTTCACAACTTAGTCGCCTCTTACGAAGTCCTTAACTAAGGCGTTGGAGTAACCCTATTTACATAAATACGCTTAAATACATATTCTGAAAATCCTTTTTCACTTTATCAAGCTCTGTAAATTAAAGTGCATCTATGACCTTTGACTTCATGAACAGAAAATAAAAGACGAAGGTTTTAATTACTCACAAAATACACAGCGAAAACCTTTCCCAAGTCAACACTAGAATTGTCTCAAAAAAATTCTGATAATTAAAATTAACATTCAACATCTGCACTGGTTAATTAAAATAGCAACTGGAGAAAAGAAATTGTTTCGCTCATTTTACAGTTTAAGCCCATTTTGTGGGGCATTCCTAACCCTCCCTGTTCAGTTGTTACGTCATTCGGAATGTGGGTCAATACCGAGGACCTATGCAGGGTTGGCCCAAAATCTGCGCAATATGGCGATCATTGAAGTGAGCACAATTCAAGTGTGATTGATTACACTCGTTTTCATAACCCCATCATGATTTGTTTGGTCTTTTATGTCATACCAAGAATTTTATGGCGCTATCAATACGGGTAATTAGACTTAATTTAAATTTCTTCGTGGAATATATTGTGTACATTGTAAATTGGATGCAAATTGGCTCCAACAGAGGGAGGTGGAAATCATTGTCGGAGGCCTAGGTTCAGCAGTGGACGTCATGCGGCTGAAATGATGATTACATAGTTAATTACGATAGCTAATAGAGTTTAATAAATAAAGCGAATGAAATTTTGTAAGTAGACTGTATAATTTGTCTTAATTCAATCAAGATGAGCGCTTTTAATAGATTTCGACACGTTGCATTTAGGGATCCATGGTCAGATGACTTTGGAATTAACAAATTAAAAAGATAAGAAATAATGGTGAGTGATACAAAAAGAAAATAATTACGAATCTTTTAGTGCCGAATCATTATTTGAAACTATAATTAAAATCAAACCATATGCAATTTCATATTGAGCTTTGTATTTTTGCTACCCATTATTTATTTATTTTTCTTGAAACACATAAATCTTTTGGAGTGTATTGCAAATGTATTTTACCAAAAAGCCTTGTTTGAGCCGACGTATGGTGAATATAAAATAAATTTCAATTGGAATTTATGTTGCCGGAATATTTTGTTTTTACCACATAATATGGAAACATAAAGTTCATTATTCCCTGGAATGCCGATTTGAATATAAAGCAGGAGCAAGTCAGATGGAAATTTGTATTTTGTACTTATAACTACATTTACATACATTTGGAACTCAATTGAAATGTGATCTTCTTTGGCATTGAAATAAAACTTAAAATGAAACTTTTTATTCTTTACAATAACTTAAACGAAACCATAAAAATCATGATGATGTAAAAGTAAGTTCTAAAAAATCAACCAAGCTACTTCTTAAAAACAAATCTAATAATGCTTGCAAATTGCAATGTTATTTGTGTAAAGAAATTATTCTTGCATTAGACAAATATGCAACAATTAAATCTTCAAAACATGCCATTTTACAGACTAGACGAGCCGAATTTTGACAAGATAGTGTCGAAGAAGCTTTGAATCTAAAAACAAATTCCTAGTGGAATGTAGCCTAAAACATTCTAGTACATGCTATAAAGTTTAGAATCCACTTCACATAATGACGTGAATCACAGTATTGCGACCTCAAATGTTATTTCCATTTGGGTGGTATTGTCGTATTCGGCTGAAATTACGCAATTTCCAGGAGTGGCATCGACGGATTTTGTACACTCCTTGTATTGTATGAGCATTCTCACACACTTTCAAAATATTGATTTTATATATATTGTGGAATTGCAAGGCGAAATAATTTTTTCATTTATTTCGCTTTACAGTTATTCTTTAGCTAATTAATAGAGTGTGACGCACGTAGCCGATTTAAAATTTCCACAATTTTTTTTTATATCTTTTGTAGATTATATGGCAGATAGGTGATATTACATTTTGACACAAAAACTCAATCCGTATCAAATCTAATTTACACTATATGCTCTTTATCCAAGCTCGTTGGTTTAGAGTGTCTCTCTTTATTAATGTCAGTAAAATTATTTCAATTGTATGGAGGTCCGGGGTGTGGTTGATAGGAGTGGAGCTATTTTGTCCTGCAAGTTCATTGTTACATTGGCTGGATCGATAACAGCCAGCGTCTGACAGCTACGAAGGATGCACTGAGTTTCTGTCTTGTTAGTTCTTATATTCCTGTAAAGATTGGCAAAAGGAAAAAAAAATACTGGTTGATTTAAACTTGGTATTGAGTTCGCAAAATGTTATTTCATGGTTATTTTCAATCTTATTATGCAGTGCAGCAAATATTAAAGAGGAAGTTTTGTTTTTGTAAAAGCCTATATTTTTTTAAATAATAACGTTGTCATCTCTAAGAAGGATTTGAACACATAGGTGGTAATTGTTGAGTATTGAAAATTGAGTTATATCCAAAAATAAATAGATTAAATTATTACGGCGTGAATTCTGACAAAAAAATAGTGTACATTAAAAGTAAAAAGAATAAGATATTTTTTTCGAATTACTTCATATATTTCTTTTTTGTTTCAGGTGAGTAACAATTATGACTGGAGATTCTTCATGAAACAAGTAGGTACCATATAATAAGGTAAGGCTATGCAGACAATATTCATTGTAATTGGTATTTTGGTACCTCTACGTCAATTTTATGTAATAATTTGTTCATGTTTTTATTTTCTTATTTATTCTTAAAACCGAATTCTTTACACATGGGCACAACAAAGCAAAAGTTCTAAATAAAGTTTACAAATATTGCGGAATCAGGAAAAGAAAGTACAAGAATCCGTTCTAGATTTCAGCATCTTGTTGCAAGTCTGAAACACGTGCACTGCTTCCCAAACGAGCGAAACTGACGGAATGCACGAGACGATTGAGAGGCGAATGACTCCATCAACTTAAACTGTGTTTCCAATTCGTCTACATAAAGTTTACTATTGTTTTATATGCTACTAGCTGTGCCCGCGACTTCGTCCGCTTGGAATAGTTATTTTGGGCATCATTTTTATTTTTGCAAACATCCTCCTCGGCTTTATCAATTATAGCTGCTAATTGTTATGCGACTTGGCGACGACTTGGCCCACATCATTACCCGCGACGGAACAGAGACCGTATATACAATACATATGTATATAGTGAGATGAGAGGCGTTTTCCCAGTAGTGGGATCTTACAGGCTGATACTTTACTTTAAAATAGTAAAGGGGGCGGTCAGGCAGTCACGCGTATTAGAAAGAACGCTGGTTCGCCGTATTAAATGTCTCGCTGCAAATTGCTTATAACGACTATATCTCAAAACCTATTCGTCTGATTTATATACTGTAAATGGCAATTTTAGTCTACATGAAAAGCCGAAAGTAATAAACATATTTATTTGGATAAGGATTAATACTGAATTAAAGAAAATTGGTTTCAAAATAACTTATGTTTATAATGGAAAAATAATCTGAAAAAATGAACATAAAAGTGGTTATTGTAAGTAAACCTTAAGAGATAGATATATGCTCTCGCGGACTCTTTTGTGGCAAAAAATGAGTACTTCACATCTTTAGTACATTGTTTTACTATATCTTTGTTAGTGTGCGCAGCGTTCGCGTGGAAAGCTCGCAGATGGCCGACTCATTCAACTTTCACCTGCATTGTTGAGGTTTCCCGTAGGAAATCCGGGATATAATTAGCCTATAGCCTTCCTCGATAAATAGACTATCTAACAGTGAAAGAATTATTCAAATCGGTTCAGTAGTTTCTGAGATTAGCGCGTTTAAACAAACAAACAAACAAAACAAACTCTTCAGCTTTATAATATTAGTATAGATTGTGGCTTTTTCTGAGTCAACGTCCTATAACACACATACGTACATACATATATAATTACATCCCTTACAGTGTAGACAGAGCCAATAATCTGGCATGGCTTAATGATGGAATTGAGATTCAGATAGTGACAGGTTGCATCAGCTCATCTCCTTAATAAAGAATTCCAACGTCCTGTTTAGGGTACAAATTAAGGATTGTTATAGTTTGGCTATAAACAGAAGTAGATCTATTCATAAAATAGGATACTAGGTATCCATCACATAATTTATAGTTCTACTTCCTCGTCCAAAGCTCAAGTGTAGAAAACAGTGATGAAAGAAATGCATGATGAGAAGAAAACTATCATTGTTATGATTTAAGCCAACCAGTTTTTAAAATTTAGCTATTGTTAAAGTTATTCGCCTTATTAAGAGCCCAAAAATTTATCTGTCACCTTTTCGTTTTTAATGAAAAGGATTCATATAGACATTTAAAAGAAGATGGGTTGTTTCTTTGGTATTGTGTATTCTTTACAAAAACATGTTTATTTATGATTCTAATATTATTTCATTTTAAACATTAATGCCAACACTGAACTTTCATGTTACAGTTAAAATATTATGCAATAAAAATAAAGAGGTTTCGTACAGTAAATATGTAAATCACGTCGAATGGTTCAATGCATAAAATTTAAGTATCTGTTAACAAATAAATGTTTATACAAGAAAATCGTAAAACAAACATAAAATATGAATTATTAGTACAAAAATTTTGCTTATTATCTGTCAGTAGAGGAATGTCTGGTTATTAATCAACCAAGTTCCCTCTTGAGTGCTAAAATAAATCATCCATGTTATATCCAAGACCGTCGGTAAAATCTGTTGTAATATAGATGTAATCATGATAAGTTGTTTACATTATATTTATTTTTTGACCGCCTGTTTGGCGCACTGATTAATTAATTAATTCTTGCCTTTGCAATAAAGGCGACACCGGGATCGGACCCCAGTCAGGTTATGATTGAAAAAAAGAAAAATTATATTTGAACTTATTGGTTTCTGCCAAAAATATACTGAACTAAAAAAATATTTTTAAAATATTTTTTTTTTACTATGGTAATATTTAAGTGAAATCCAATATATGAAAAGTTAAGTCCAATAGAAAATAAAACAGTTTTTTTTAAATCAAAGCGTAAATACGTTGTTTAAAATTTTTGCAATGGGTGACCTTAAACAGTACTTATTCGACGATACCATCTCACATTACACCATGTGGTGACTAGGGCCGAAAAGCGATAAGAAACATTCAAACGATTAAGAAATATTTTACCAAAACTGAAAAGCAGTGAACAATGAATTAACTTTTGAATTTTACATTTAGTTATCCATATTAATGCATACGCTTATCTTATTCAATATTATTTTCCCCTCTTACGGGTTTTCTGGACGAGATTTCTGTTGATAGAAGTTGCACCATTGTACTACAATAACATAAATAAAATAAAATGGAGTATACTTCCTACGGGCTTTAACTTCAAGCTGAAGCAAGTAGTTAGCCAACAGTAGTAGTAACTTGTTGACTTTGTGCACGTGAGTTGTATAATGCAGTAGTTACGACATTTTCAGTTACAAACCATGTGGCCCGGATAAACAGCTATTTTGGTTACGTCTCATGTCTTCATTGAACACATTTAGTCTACGCAGAGTGCCATCATTAAATATTATTCAATACTTCTTATAATATTAACAATAAATATTGCATTAATTCAAACTAGCTTTATCGCTTATTTAAAAAAAATACTAATAATGAAGATAACCAGAACCAGTAACTACATAAAGATAAAAAAAAATATTTTTGCGGTTTTCCATTCAAACGCTGATAGAAATTTGGTGAAAATTTAACCTTGAAGGTTATTCACAGGGAGTAGATAGTAGTCAAGATACAATATTCGATATTGAATACAATATTTAATCGGGCAATTAAATTATTTACTAGGTGAATGTAGGTTAATAAGACAGAGATCTGTGATGTTGACTGTTCGCCCATAAATCGATTGTCTAGCTCAATGACACAAATTTTATTTCGATGATTGGCCGTATTTGAAGGCTAGGAATACTGGCAGCATTCCATTTTGAGAGTATGATATGAAGCTGATGTTAATGTTGAGATGTCCTAAATAATCAAGAATATAAGCTGGTACCATATTTTGAATTTTTGGTCAAAAGGAGAAAATGTTAATATTTATATGCTTTTGTCCATCGGTATGAGAACAATGTCTACGCTTACCGACGAACTTGGATGAAGAGATTGTATGGATGGATCGTGGCAAGTGGAAAGACTTGGTCTCTGCCTACTTGTCCGGAAAAGAGGCATGAACCATTTTATGGTTTATTCCATTTTAATCACCTGGGTGAATTGTGTGTTATTGCTATGTTTGTCTAAACAAATGGCCATTGAACTTTTTTGGCATGTTACTTTGTGGTGGGTACAAATCCTCTAATGAATAAAGAAGGATTCATCAAACAAAAGCATAAGAAATCACGTTCACGTTCTCGTTTAAACCTAGGAATGACTCAGTTATAGGCAAAAAGAAGTAAACGATTTTCTATCAGATAACCATATTTCATCATCATCATCATAATTTGTCTGTACATTGAGTATATTTTCAAAAAAATAATTTATATCTATATAAAAATAGTAACCGAGCAGACATCTGTTGACCACTCGCACCGCCTAAACGTCACCCGGGCTGAGCCTCATACAATAAGTTTAGTCGCGATATTAAGAGACTTTTTTAGTTTTAGATTCCTTAAACCATACATAGTGCAAATTGTGTCGTGTTTTCAAGTGTTTTGTGTTGGTGCAGCGCAACAATTGCGATATTTATATGTGCTCGTGCTGCAGAAAACCCGGTGAGATCGTTTCTATATACTTTAACACCTGCGGTACCAGAGCTCCCAAGAAAGAAAACTATGATAAGAATACGTCATTTTAACCCAAACAGAACAGTCCCTACATTCAATTATTTATAACTAATAAAATTAAAAGTAAATACCAATTCTGCTAACAATTTTTCAACAATCTATGGCAAGCTCAATTCTGTGTAAAAGTTAAATGACACAAATCAAGTAAACAACACAATAGGGCCTAAGAAACTTCAAACATTTAAACACATCGAGATCAATCCAATAACAACCCCAACTACATTTTTAACTATAACAACAAATAACATCATTAAATTCACGTAGGTTTTCTTTAACAACCACTAACACCCCAGTATCGTAGCTCCCGCTATTATTATCAAAAAAGGTCAAACATCTCAAAGCCAATTAATATACCAAACCATATGAACCAGCTAATGTAATAATTAATGTAGTATAGTAATTCATATATGTTAACAAAATTAAGGAACCTCAATCACCAGACTTAATAAACCTTGTCCATGTAACAATTATTCTATATTCAGAATACACAAAAACTCTAAAAAAGAGAAAAAACCTAAACAGGGCCATCCGTAATAAATAAATAAAACCATCGGCGTCAATGACAGCGCAACACTATAAAATAATCCTCCTACAAAACTTTCTCGAAAGTCAATGCCGAACATGTGCGAGCATTGCGCAATAAACAAAAATTTTAAAAAGAAATAACAAAAAGAGGGACCCTAAAGAAACAACAATTTCAATGAATCCGACAATAAAAGCCAAAGAACGCACATCTGGCCAAAACAAATTACCAACCTAAAAAACAAAACCCTGCAAATACACATACTAAACCATAAACCATTATAGTACTTAATAATGAACCATTCTCTCCACAGCCATTCTAGATATTAAGTTCTTTTTACAGCTAAAATACATTGCAAGAACAAACACAAAAATCATATCGATAAAGGAAATAATGCGAGATGGCAACTGCATATACAGAGCAATCACTCAAAAGCAAAGCTCACCAAATAAATGACTTATTAGGCCTAACATTCGATCACCGTGCGATTCGTCGAGACCTTGCAAAATATACGGAAGAAAACCAACACGACAAAAACAAACGCCAAGAAATTATAAGCAACCTGAACCATCAAACAGATATTTCAGATTTAGAAACACAAATCAAGAAATACACAAAATCACAATTCACGGAAGGAGTATGAGGTGGAACCGACATTCTAATAGCTGCCGCCGAATACGACATCATCCACGTCAAAGTATTTCTCGGCACCCTCTTAAAAGAAATAGCAGAGTTTAATCTTCATAGAAAACCACTACGATTGTTTCGAACACCATATGGGCGCAATGGGCCCAATCATAACTCAAGACACACTAAGCTCTAACGATTACACGCCGATGGATGCCGCCCAGACGAGACAGGCCACAGACTTATTCGTCCCAGGCCCTACTAAACCACGACCAGATCGATAATAATAACCTCAACATAGCAACATGGAATGTAAGAGGCGCTGCAACCCTAACTAAGAAATTGGACATCGACCAAACACTGGAAGACAAAGCAATGCCTATAGCCTGCCTTCAAGAAACGCACATAATATCCGGCACCTATGAATCTAAACACTATAACTGGATTTTGAGCGGCAACAATAGTAGCCGAGGGCTAGACTAGTCATCCTGACAAAGAAAAACTACAATATATCGACTGACTGGATGAAATCCAACATTAACAACATGGCAGCATTAATCAACGTCGGAAGCAAAACTAATCTACTCGTGATCACAAAACATTGATCAAACTCAACATCCGCAGTAACTAACGACCTCATACGAATCCGAAAACTCATAAGAGTACAGCCAAACAACTTCAACCTGATAATTCTAGGTGATTTCAACGCACATGCCGTAAACCAAGACACTAGAAAACAACGCACCTTAAAGAGCATAGAGGAAAACCTCCACCACAAACACAAAAATACCACGGGAGAAATTCTAACAAACCTTATAACGATGGAACAACTTAGATTAAATAAATTAATCGGCAGAGCAAGCTGCAAAACCACGTGGATCTCAGGCAATAAAATCAATGCTGGAATTTGGAAAAAATACGACATATTAGAATCAAAATTGAGTGCTAAATAAAACTAAGTACTAAGAACTGGAGAAGTCATATTGGAATCAAGGCTACGAGCTGGAGGAAATACTGAAAACCGATATATTGGAACTAATGCTGCGAACCTCAAAAAACATGACTTATTAAAATCAATGCCGCGAATTTGAGACAACACGATGTATTGAATTAAGGCTGTAAATTCGAGAAAACATGATGTATTGGAATTAATGCTGCGAACTGATAGATGTCATATTGGAATCAATGCTGCGAACCTGAGACAACATGACGTATTGGAATCAAGACTACGAATTTGAGAAAACTTGATGGACTGGAATCAATGCTGCGAACTGATAGAGGTTATATTGCAATCAATACTGCGAACTGATAGAGGTCACATCGGAATTAATGCTGCGAACTGATAGAGGTCATATTGGAATTAATGCTGCGAACTGATAGAGGCCATATTGGAATCGATGCTGCGAACCTGAGAGAACAAAACATATTGGAATCAAGACTACGAATTAGAGAAAACATGATGTATTGGAATTAATGCTGCGAACTGATAGAGGTCATATTGGAATCAATGCCGTGAACCTGAGACAACATGACGTATTGGAATCAAGACTACGAATTTAAGAAAACATGATGGATAGGAATTAATTCTGCGAACTGATAGAGGTCATATTGCAATCAATGCTGCGAACCTGGGAGAACACGACATATTGGAATCAAGACTACGAATTAGAGAAAACATGATGTATTGGAATTAATGCTGCGAACTGAGAGAGGTCTTATTGGAATCAATGCTGCGAACCTGAGGTAACATCACGTATTGGAAGCAAGACAACGAATAAGAGAAAACGTGATGTATTTAAATTAATACTGCGAACTGATAGAGGTCATATTGGAATTAATGCTGCGAACTGATAGAGGTCATATTGCAATCAATGCTGCGCACCTGAGAGAACACGATGTATTGGAATCAAGACTACGAATTAGAGAAAACAAGATGTATTGGAATTAATGTTGCGAACATGATGTATTGGAAAGAAAGAGAAAACATGATTGGAATTAATGCTGCGAACTGATAGAGGTCATATTGGAATCATTGCTGCGAACCTGAGAGAACAGGGCGTATTGGAATCAAGACTACGAATTAGAGAAAACATGATGTATTGGAATTAATGCTGCGAACCTGAGAAAACACAATGTATTGGAATCATAGGTTTGGATCCGAGAAAACACTATGTATAGGAATGAATGCTGCGAACTGATGGAAATCATCATCATCAAACACGACGTATAGGAATAAACGCTGCTAATTAAAGATATCACGACGTATAGAATCAATACTAAGAACCTGATTAAACACGGGCATAGGAGGCGAAAATGAGATCTGGAAAAACTACAGTAAATAAAATCGGAATCTATGCTACGAACTGGAGAAACACGACGCATTAGGGCTAATGCTGCAACTGGAAGTGTACAAGAAACACGACACTTTAGAAACAACACTACAAACGAAACGTGTGACATCAATATCTAAAACTGGAAGTACTTACATTGGAAACAACGCGGCCAACTTGAGAGAAAGCCACAGGTTGAAGGCAAATTTGGATGACAAGAATAAAGATCTGAAACAGCCGACCAACCAATCACAAAAACCATCGAAACGGGGATAAAATTCCTACATAATAACGAAGGCCTAATGAAATCCTACACTACAAATTCTTTAGAATGGGCAGACATCGCGACTTATAACAAAAATCATCACAGCAGCACGAGATTCCTACGAAATAAATGAAACTGATAACGAACCGTTAAAACAAGAACTAGATACAAGGAAGAAGGAAACACGCAACACATCAACGCTCTCCTCCGTCGAAATACCCGTCTTCCTTAATTCCTATATTGGCTATAGGCTGTATAGTCGGTCGATTGTGGTCGACTGGTTGCGGCTGGTCGGCCTTCCTCTCCCATCCCTGAGCGTGTCACTCCCTATAAAATCTGTGCCCCCTGGTGTATCCAGCTAGACTGGGTCAGGCTTTGCTTGGCTGGGTGTGGTACCAATGTTCAATGTTCAATGTTCAATATAAAAATAGTAACCGAGCATGAATTTGAAAACAAAAGTCTGTCTGTTTGTATGTTTGTTTGTACACGCTTATCTCCGGAACTACTGAATGGATTTGAATGAAAAAATTTATTTGTTGTATAGCTCTTATGCCTGGTCAACATATAGGGTATAATTTATTTTGGAATCTGGTACAGCTAATATCGAACCATAACAACTCAGCTAAACTAAAGGAAATATTGAAATGACGTATTAACAAAAGTTGCTCAACCCGATGAGCATTTTCTGTTGGCGTATAAAAATCAAAGATCTGGAACACCTGATGCAGAACCATTATAGACCAATCTTGACAAAAGTTGTTCAACCTGATGAGCATTTTCTTTTGGCGAAAAAAAAGAAGATCCGGATCATGTGATGTAGAAGCCAAAAAGACCAGCCACTTTGTAATATGTAGCGAAATTTGAGTGATTAACCTTCGTATTTCCAATCACGCGCAAACGGAGTTGCGGGCGCCAACTAGTCAAATATTTTCAGTTGATCAAACGCAAAAATACCAAGAAGCCATATTAATTTACTTGAAAAGAGAAGAACTCTCTAGGGCATGAATTTGGTAAATAATGTAGGCATTTTAAGTTGAAATATTTTAGTAATTTTCTTAGAAAAGCTTGAAGATATCAAGATGAAAGATGAGGTTTGAATAAAACATACTGTATTAAAATATCATATATCTGTTAAACTCATACGCATTGTAGGAAAGTCTACAGTTAGTTACAATAGGGGTTGCTTTTATATATTTACTAGTTACGCCCCGTGGAGCTCGTCGCTCCCGAGGGCATTCCGTTATAACAAAGTACTTACTAAATATAGTATTTTATATTGCATACACGACATATAATTTTGTGTAGCACAATAAGCGCACTATCAGGTACTGTTGGGTCAAGTAGAAATGACTTTTCCTAGTTTGGGAACCTGTTAAACTTCTCACAGTATTGAATTTTGGTGTCGAACGTTTTAGTTAACTTTAATCCGCCTATCCTATATACAATTATATGTAATAAACACAAATCACTTTCTGAATGGCGTTAATTTCAAGGGTACACACTTCGTTCATTATTTTCTAAGTAGACAATCGAACGAATTACAAATTGCCGTGCTTTCGCGCCGTTAAGATCCGATATTTCAAAATTCAAGGGCAGGAACCCATGGGGCATTGGAGAAAGGTTGCGGGGTGACGTCATCGCGTGACAGCTATCGTGGGGAGAAATATTAGCGTTATTAACACGAGCAGGGAATCCAGGTCGGCGCACTCCCCACGTGGATAGGGTTGCCAGGTTCTATAAGAAACTATCCACTCAATTTTTAAAACGATATAAGAGTAGGCACTATTGCTTGGATATATTTTTCCCTTAAATACTCTTTCTTCATCCCGTTACTTTTCGTTTAAATTAAGAATTTTGATTTTAACCAGTTGTAAAAAAAATAGGTAGTCGTAAATAATTTATATCTCGTTTTGATTTTAACGCGAAAATATTTTTTTTTTCACAAATTCATATTTTAAGGCTGATAAGAAAAATAATCATGATCTGATACTTTTCGGCAAGTTTCATTACACATTATCAACGCGGTTGACGGAATACTTAGTAAAATGAATAAAATCGTTACTATTATATGTTTGTAGAAACGCGACCATGCGTATTTGTAAACATAACTTAAAAACTATAACTGTAGATATACGGATGACTAGAAAGATAGATGTGGTTATTCCCGATATAAATAGAGAATATCCTAAAAATGCTAAATTAAAATAGTGATGTCAGATTGATGATGCGACACGACATCTTATCAACCGCAGCGGCCGGAAGAAAAATGTTTACGTTACACAAATGATTCAGGCCTAAAATTACACGCTATATCCTGCACTAAAATAACTATTTACTTTTACTAACTTTTTCTTGTAATATTTTCTTCGTAATTCTTAATTTTCCCGTGGCCATGATCTTGGGAAATCGTCTTTCTATGCTTTACTTAGTACTCACTTGAAAGAATTTAGATTTTCAAATTTCTGAGAGCCGATTAGTTGTTTAATTGTCTGTTTTCTGTGAATGACAAAGTAACTGAAGAGTTCTATATGTTATATTGATAATAATTTGTCACTTACGTATGGTTCCCGTATTTTATAAATGAATGATTGTAACCAATTTAATTCACTACATCTTTTTCCGAAGATATCGTTGATATAACTAAAGTAATAAAGATATTCCTGTAGTTCAATATTCACGATCCGAGCTGACTAAGGTCCCTTTGTGAAATAGGTTAGAAGTTTGTACGAGAAGACTCCGACTTAGCCATCTCCTAAAAAGGTTGTTACTCCAACAAACGGCATGGAAGAGCAGTGACGTAAACAGCTCAAATTGGGAACATTTTTATTTTTTTATTTTCACTGTTTTTGTATGCTTTGAATTCAAACGCCGTATGAATTCCTAGATTTTTATTTCACAGATTTGCAAATCTGCATGACTTACTTCAGATAAAATATTGTAGTTACGAGAGTTAGATCTGTATCAAGAAAATTAATCCGTATTATAATTTCAATTCTTTTAATTACGTTGAGAAATGTCTATTATAAAGAAGAGTGATTCGTAAAAATATTACGCTTATTTAACTTAGTTTTTATTCAATTTCAATTATTTTCATTAAATTTCTGAGGGTAAGTAGGGTTCTAAACAAACCCGATGAAATGTAAACCACAGTTGGTGGTGGTTGTTTAAACATAAATTTGGAATTTTATCGGCATGGGTGGTACCTGGTTAAAGCTATCAATTACGGCACACGTCCACATCTATCCAATAAGGAAATGGGGTCAGTGTAATTGGTACTTTTGCGCCGAGTGTGACCCGTTTTTATTGACACATAGATATATATTAATAGTGAGATAATTATTTAAATTTCTGTTAACAACATAATTCAATTCAATGTACCTTGCAGGTTTTATATTATTTTCTTTTAATTTTATTTAAAACTTTTGACGACTGTCGTTCAATGGGCCAATAACTTAAGATGGCAAATATACCACCCTCAACGTTTTCTTAGGTTTAGAGATTCGACGAAAATGTACTCTGACAAATAGGCAGCCAAACACTAAAGTAATTCTATAAGGGTTCTGTTTGACGTGTGAAAGTTAGAAGTCTGAGAATATTAGCATACAATAAGGTCTTATTACGTTTCTATCAATGTTTAAGGGACAAAAAATATTGAGAATACGTCCCTGTCGAAGTGATATGAAATGCTTACGGTCCTCGTTCCCGGACACAACCTTTGTTAACTAAATGTCAAGTTTCGAAAAATCAAGCGTGGGTAGTAGCGGCTTTGTCGTTGTCCTTTGTTTGATACATGGGACCAATATTAACTGACAGGACCTTTTACAATTTCGCGTCAGCGTCATCTCCTATGCCATGCGTCAAAGCAAAAAAAATGCAATATACTTTTCTTATCAGGCCCTAATGGTATCAAGAAGTTTTTTTGACACTACATTATACATGTATTATACCATGATGCTTTTATGCTTAAAGCCGTAGGGTATGAGATTCGGTCGGCTAGCGGCGCCGTCGTCGGCGGAGGCAGCGGAGCGGACCGCGAGCGAGCGGATCGCACGCACTCGCCTCACAGTCCTCTGCCAACCGCGAGCGAGTGCGCTGCCTACCGCGGCGCACCCTCCGCACGCTACCGGCACATGCCTACGAAATGTCAACTACCTATATGCATTACTCGATAACTGATTAGCAATTAATACCGCCAAATTGCGCTGTCAGTTCACGGTGACGCTCCGAACCAAATAGAAAAAGTTATTCGAGTAAGCATCCGTGTTTTTGTTGTTACATAAATGGAATGTGTTGTTAAAATTCATAACCTTGACAGTATAGTCTTATCGAGTTCTGTGCTAGTGTTATTAACCGGTAATTAAGTATTGGCGTATTGATGTTGCGTCTATAATGACGTTTTTCCACTGTTAGTCACTTTAGCAACTAAAACAGGAAATGGCAGTGAAACGCAACCTGTAAATGCATCGCTGCGTCTGTATTCATGTGTTAACAAAATATTCATAAATCAATTAGACTGTGTGAACTCCAAGCCGGTTTATGTTTACGGATATGAAGTGATAATGACCTTGACGGTAAGATTCGTTTCGTTTCGTTTTGTGTACAAACCTATGTAAACCCATACGAAAAATACTAAAGAAATTTCGAAATATACAAAATAAATTTTCATTGATTGTAAAACTAGTTATTGCCGATCCATAATAACTAATATAATAACTAGATGGTTGTGTAAAAATAAAATAAAAAAATTTATATAAAATGTTTTATGTTCGATTAAGAGACTTCAGCGTCTTAGTGTTCAATGGTTGATGATTATTTTTACTTCAAAGTTTTTGTAGGACAATAACCATTTTACGAAAAATGCATGCAACACATACTTTTATTAAAATACATAAAAAGTTTGACATTGAAAATAATATACGAGAGAAAAACACATAAAAAATGCGGCGTAGAATATTTTTGTTACATACCTACCTTTTAGCAACGTTCGATTCCATTTTTATAATCTATGTTATAGTTGTCAACCATAAGTTTATGAAGAAAAGATTTTCATAATTACTATGTGTCAAAATAAATTCGTTTTTTTCTAAAAGTTAAGTAAAATTAACTTTTATTCACGCAAAAACCGCAAAACAAAAACTATAATTTTACTCTTTACAAACATTAACCACTTTTTTAAGTTAAAATTGGTTGGCATATTTTCCTAAATACAAGTGTTGATCTTCCAGGAAATGTAGGCTTAGGTTCTTAGTTTGTTGGCACATTTGGTACCTATTAACATTAAGATATGAACAATTTGATTTAAAGCAAAGATGGACTTGCTTTAGTAAGAAAAAAAACGTGAAGAAAATGTTTAATTAGAATGTTAGGTTTTCTTCCGTAGTTGTTAGAGTCCAACAGATCAGAGGCTGTTTACCATAGGATTATTCTATTTAGGAATTCCAAATGAGAATTAGAATCTTGATTTCATCATTAAACCTCTAACTAAACGTGGGTACTCCGTACTGAAAAAAGACGTGATACTAACATAAAACTACACCTATTTCCCGGAGGAGTAAGCAAAGACTGCATCTTTAAACTTGCCATTTGCAACTTCTTCAAGACGAGATAGGAATTACATATTTTAAAATATTTGTGATGGCCAAACCTATCTAATCAAAAATGTTTGTAAACCTATTCCATAATCATTAAAAACAAAAACAAATTAATAACTACGAACCTACGTGTATCTATTTCATACATAAGTAATGTAATAATTAAACGTAGGTACGCAGTTTTTAAAAAAAATATACACTGTTATTCTCAATCATCACTTTTTGCGTTACGCTCACCTACTTACCTGGTTTATTATGCGTGTTAGTTTTGAAACATAGGTATAACTCATCGTATTCATAGTAAGGTAAATATTCAATTTTACAAGCATCGGTGTTTAAATTCTAAGATTTCCATCTAAAATGTCGGTAGGGGCACAAGTTTCAATCCAACTGCATGATATTTATGATTCTTTGCTGAGTTGAGTACTTTAGTTTAATTGCTAACTGTAGTCACAGGCCCCCAAGCGAGAGAATAGCGAATTCCTGAGAATCAAGAACGCAACCTGGACTAGATGATGGATGCAAGAAGGATGATGAGATTAGAAGAAAAAAAGAATATTAAACATTTCATGACATTGAAAGGATCGAGAAGGGATTAGTTGTTTAAACGTTTGTTAGATAAACTCTGCCTTTAAGAGTAAAATAGGCTTTTACTTTCTATTGTAACGGAAGTTAGTTGTTGTTCTACGAAAGTAAGATAATTCTCCTCAGAAAGTTTATTTGACAGATAAACCTTACTTTTATTCCCAAAAGCTAAAAAGTTTAACCAATTTTATTTTACAAATCTTTTATAATGATTCGCATATATTCTTTTAAATACTACTCATAATCTTTTCCTTATGAAGTAGAAAAATCCAATTGAAAATAAGTATTTTTCTTAGTTTCTGTTTTATCGAAGGACTTCCTTTGCACTAAAATATTTACTCGAAATTCCCTGTTAAAAGGCATCTATCAAATCTGTGTGTCTTGTGCGATACCGTCATATATAAAAACTTGTTGTCACCTACATGATTTTATCCTTGAGCATAAAATAAAAACACCATTGAATTGCGTTATGAAAAATGTATAAGGTCTAGTTCTGTATGTTTACATAAATTACACAAAATTACATACAACAGTAAGGAATGCTATAGAAAAACAGCGAGCATGATTGAAAACATTTCTCTGTTTTCCAGTGAATGTGATTAAAGGCAGCAAAGGCGAGAAACACTTTTTCTAACGTTCATTAGTACGTTCTCTAAAAAATAACGCTTATTTACACTTTTTAAGGCCGTCATCCATTCATTCATATAATCACGTCTACATCCCTCGCGGGGTGGACAGAGACAGCAGTCTTAAGCTGATAGGCCACGTTCAGCTGTATGGTCTAATGATAGAATTGAGATTCAAAGACAGGTTGTCAGCCCATCGCCTAAAAGAAGAATCCCAAGTTTATAAGCCTATATTTTAGTCGCCTTTTGCGACATCCGTTGGAAAGAGATGAAGTATTTGTTATTATTTTGTTAGTTTCTTTAGTTTTAGTAACTTTGTGTAAATAAATAAATTTTACTTAATAAAACCATACTCACCTTATTTTAACTTAAATGTCATCAGACGAAACAGACGCTTTATCAATAAGTATACGTAGAATAATATACCTTATGATTATATATATAGAATTCAATAAATAAATAAGTACTTAAAAACTATAGAAAAATACGGGGCGTCATCAAATAGTGTTTATAGTCGAGCATTGGCAAAAGATTTTCCGAAACTCAGATGGGAACGGGACAAATAAAAATAGTGTTGTGACAATTTCCAATACTTAAAAAATAAGACGAAAGTAATTGTCTATAACATTTTGTACAAACATTGCTTCGGAGCCAAGAGGTACATTACTTCTACGAACAATGCACACTCGTATCAAATGTACCTACAATTCAAAAGGAGCGTTGCAAGTTCTCAACCCAGAAACGATTTCAAAACTTTATCAAACTTTTACACTTACAAAGAGATTGTCTTGTGCTTTTACGACGCCACCTGCAGCCCTAAATATTATCTACATAGAACGTTGAACTGAGGGCTGTGTGGAAGAAACATGATGGCAAGAAAGACGTAAATCACTTCATCTTTATTACGGTAGTTTGCATACATCAAAATAGCTTTGTATAGAAGTAGAAACTAGGGATATTTTCTGGTTCATGGAAAACAAAATCAATATTATTTGTACTGGAACTATCATTTACAAAAAGACGATACGTTGGAATTCTTTTTCTTCCTCCTGACGTTAGTACCGGTTATATTCCAACCTTTCTGCAGAGGAGCGCCTTTGAACATTTTTCTGGATTGGAGAAATCAGATTTTTATACGACTCCCGTCTGATCTCCTCAATCTTTACACGGGAACCTTATCCATTGTGGATCATTGTTTTTTTTATTCAGGCATCTTAACATTTCGATCGATCTCTCTTAAACAAAGACAACTCTTAAACAAAGATTCGTACTATATCTAATATTTCCATATGATTCAATACGTCAGAATGATCAGGACTTAATTAATAATGCATTAACTCAATGTATGGTAATTTGATTACTGCAGCTGGTAATCCTAATAATTGATGTTACCTTGTGCAAATGCTACATATATGAGATGGCACATGTACCATGATTTAAGCAATCAAATTGAAATCTATATTTGAAGCGCGTATTATATATTATAAGCCATTTCGTGTCAAAAAGTACAATCACTTTTAGAAGTTGAACACAGAAGACTCTGGAGTATGTTACTTGTATTAAGTAGTTTTTAAAGTCGATCTATAATTTCTGACATTCAGTTAAACAAACATAATAAAAAAAAAGTTACAAAGTCTTCAAAATAAGAACTAGCTGTCCTAATGAAAAACGGTAAGAAAACAAGCCGCCTGCGTATTGGGTTACGGGTCGTAATGTTTCTGGAAATACCACGGAAATACGCAGAGTTACGAGTGCGTCCGCGCGCGTGTAAATTATGAGCGCGTTTAGTCCGAGAGGCCGCGCTAGTCTTTTGATGGTCTCTAATCGCATTCCACTAACTGATCCAGTTTTATCTGAAGACATCAATGTGTCAGCAATTACAATAGCGCTTCGTTAACACTGTCCATGTGCCGCTTGAAACCGACTATATTCTTTTACAATCACAAATCCGCTTCTTCACAATTCGCATTTCTAGCGTAATATAACACGACGTGCGTTGAAGTTTTACTAAGATGTTGCTTTTTTCCGATTTATTGAGCGTGTCTACTTTATTTATGGGACACATTAAGTTGGATTTATTTGCTCGGATTAGTACTGCCGAGGATGCAGGTCGTCCCGGAATTTTGCGGAGCGTAAGGGATTCGTTGCCCATAAATCTGAATCAAGCATTTGTATTTTGTATTTGAAGGGATACGTCCATTCCAAGTGACCCTTTTCAAATGCCGAACATGTTCATATTAATATAGTACTATTATCTTATCAATGACATGACCTTTCTGGACCATAAGGAATGTTACAATTATGGACCACAAAGGTTCAGTATTTTTCTTTTCTCGTTTGTTTTAGGACGTCGTTAATGTTCGTCCGCACATTGGCTTTTATTACAGCTAATAAGTAACATTCGAGTTGAGGAAAATGTTTCTTTTGCTACCGTGACATAAAAAGCTAAATTTCTCCCGTATGTGCTAAGGCGGTCAGTTTTCTGATGATAATGACTTGTCTTTAAGATCCAATGGTTCTAACGACTCAATAATGCTTTCCAATCGGCAGAAACGTGAACGAATTTCACGTTTTCACTCCTTGTTCACTTTTTGAGATAAGTAGGTACGTAAAGGATTTATAGAGGTTGAATAAAATCATTAAGAAAGTTATTCGTATAAGTGGAAAAAATACTAAATTAATATTTCCCGGTTACCATACTAATCGATGAGAATTCATACGAATATTAATTAGATCTTTGTTAAAAAAAACCTCTTCCGTCTAAAGTTATTATTGATTATATAATTCGCTTTACCCGCAGCTTCACCCGCGCGAATTTAGGCCCATCTACAAACAAACGCCTTCAGGTCCAAAATCCCACGGGAACTGTAGTTTTACCAGGTTGAAAAGTCCCCAATATCCTGCTCTATACTCTTAATTACATTATAATTACAAAAAAATCAAGAAGATTGGTCCAAAAGATAACGCGTGAAGAGGAAACAAACAAATAAACTTTTCGCATGAATATTAGTTGGGATTGTCAGCGAAGTAAATATTTCTTCGTTATTCTCTTTACACATTTTTCTTTCCTTTTTTATACGTAACAATTATTTTTATATATTATTACGGAACCCTATTTTTTTCCAAAATAAAATATAGTCTATGTTACTCGTGGATAATGAAGCTTTCGAATGGTGAAATAATTTTTAAAATCGGTCCAGTAGTTTTTGAGCCTATTCATTACAACCAAACAAACAAAGTTTTCCTCTTTATAATATTAGTGTAGATATAATGTGATGTGTGATTTTTAACACCAATTACTGAAGTAAGCCAAAAAGTCGCTCGCTTACCAACCACATTTCAAGGAAAAAAAGCAAAATTTCCCGTAATCTCATCGCTTTGGCTGAATCGTCAGCTTGATTGACACTCGTTCGATAACTACTGGAACGATCAGGAACAAGGATGAGTAATACCATTATGTAAGATATAGCCTTGATAATCTTCTATCTCTCTTCTTCGACATAATATATGAACACAAAGTTTAGGCCTAGTTAGTAACTTTTAGGTCATGTATGCAAAACAATTGACTGATTAAACTATTTATCATTCAGTAATTTCCTGACTGAGGCGTTTTAATTTTTAGAGATGTTGGCTCTGTCTACCCCGTTATGGTCAGACACGTGATATACGCATGTGTTAGTATGGAAACAATTAAAATTATTAAAGAATAAATTATAAACTGGGCCTATGTCCAACACTACACTTAATTACTTCGTGAGAATGAGATGATAATGAGATAATACAGGCTAAGAAATGTAAAGAACGTTATATTAGTTAGCTTCATAATGTAAGGTAATAGAAATGCTTTGTTGTGCTTGAAACTATAGGAACGGTCGTCGTGTTTTGCATCGCACGCAATTTTCTGCGCAGATGTAAAGCTGTTAAATCTCAGAATTGTGATGCAAAATAAAGACCAAACGTGCTACTAATGCCACAGTCATTACAACGACGTTTGATTTTACTAAAACTTATAAAATTTAAAATTCTATATTATTCCAGATTTGATACTTGAAACAAAGAGTTCATAATTTAACTGTATGTATTTATATTTACAAAACCACTTTGGTCATCGAATAAAAAATTAATTCGCCCCACTTTCTCTGCTTCATATACGACCCAAATCCACATCAAGTCTAAATTTGGTTCTCAATTTGTGGTATTGCAGTTTTTATTACGCTATTAGAATTTCATTTTAGCTTGAAATATCGTTTTGACGGGTTTTTCCCGAACTTAATTTTCTATAGAGAACTTATCCGAACCGAAGCATTTCATACAATATGGATAGGATAGATTTATAAGTTACTTCTATACTTTCCAATAACAACGTTTTAGTAATCTAAGTAATTGAAATGTATCTATCATTAGAGACAAAGTTTACGAGCCCATTTCATTGCAAGCAATCATTTTTGTCATCATGACTAGTAATGATAAAAAAGGATTGGAACACTAGATTTTATAAATTATTATCTACATGCGTACAGACAAAATCACGCCTCATTTCCGAAAGGTTAGGCATAGACTCCATCGTTCCACATGCCACGATCTCTGCATACTTCTTTCGCTTCATCTTTATCCAAAACTCTCTTCATGCAAGCTCATCGGTTTCGTTTTTTAATAATAACATATACGCTTAAAATTAAAAAAAGAAATAAGTTATCATAATCAAGTGCCATATTTCTATTCTCCATACTTTATTCTATAGTAAAACCGACGCGTTTGCAATAAAAGAGCGAGTCACGTAGCGTGCGGCTATAATCTGAAGCGCCCCTTCGCGCTCAAGGATTTCAGTAATCTGCCGTCTGGCAGCCACCGAGACAGACCTCGGATCGTTAGTGTTTTTACCTTGTGTTAAACCCCGATTTTACATATAGGCTGGTACAGTACCGCCCATTAAATTCTATGTTTCAACTGTATAAAAAATATAGACGGGCCTTTTTGTGTCTTAATTGTATTATTTTACATTTAAAAATATTATTATATTTTCTTATTTCATCAACGACAAATTAGTATTTTAACTTCAGTCAACTATTTGTAAAATCAATTAATTATCTGACTTTCAAATGTGCACCTTATGGCCTTCGATGGACAGGAAACAAAGAAAATAATTACTTAATTAATTTTCATCCATTGTTGTACATTTCCATTCTAATTTCAAAACATATGAAGGTCCACAATTTATCGCAGCCTATGCGAACAAAGGCTTTCATTAAGTTCTGCTATATGGGACAATTAAGCAGAGGCCCATGTTTCTGATTTAAGGAAATTGCTCGTAGGAATTGTCTTCTCCGCAAGTGAATATCCATCCAACGTTACCCTGAAATGCAACGTAGCATTGTAGTTTATGTAGCGTAAATGTAGACAAGTTACATAACAATATTATTTGATTATACTGTATACAAAATAATAGAATGACGCAGCTAAGTTCGTAATCTAAATCTTTTTCTTCATAGGGTTTAGATTTGATTCTAAGCTGTTGACTTCATGGATTAATAACTTATTATTTACAAAAAAAAAAATAAAAATAAAATATAGTTTGAGGAGATTGTCAATGAATTCTATTACACCCTGTATAAACCGGTATCCGTCTCTGGACTCTTTGAAAACTTTATCGATTTTCTAATGTCCGAATATATTAATATTTACATATGAAGGCGACGCTATGAATGGTATATCAATCTGGGTCTATGTTTAATTCAACACTCGATATTTTTAGTGTGACACCTTATTTCCTGAATTTCTTTGTTCATTTTTTCACACAAGCCGTGATACATACATTTCGTTGTGTTTATGCAATAAATCAACTCGGCGTCTCATATTTCTTAGTGGACAAAGAGCAAAGTTTCCTTATAAGAAGTATACTCAACTCACTCTTTTAACATTTTTTCTGTGTAGTACCTAACACGATTCGGAATAGAACTAAAATCTTGCATAAAATATGAATCAAAACATCAACTTTCAAGTACATACAAACATTACGCCTCTTTTCCGTATTTAAGAAAATATTAGTGATTTATGTTAGTAATTCTTTTTGTGTCATTGAGTTACCTTCATGTCTTGAAGAAATTATGTTAAAATTTCACTGTTTGCAAATTCCATGTTTTACCAAATTAAAAATTAATATCAGCTATATTTATAAGCTAAATTACCATCGACAAAGTAATAATAAATATAAACAAACGATTCAAGTTTGTTTATATTTCTTATCATAAGCACGCCTTTGCGTTTATCAACATTGTTAACTTATACGTGTGTTTATATTGCCATTCGATACCTGCCTTCATATGCGAGGATAAGAACGTAATAAGATATCGTGCGAATGTTTACAGTACGTTAACGCTGTGAAGAATTTTTATTTTTAATTTAATTACCTATTTATAAATTACAACATACAATAATTACAGGTAGAAAACATAAACAAAGTAACAGTTGTTTATAAAAATGTGTTCTTTACACGTCGGCTACTATAATGATTATGCCGACCAATCATTGATCCATAGTCACGAAAATAGGTGATTAGTTGAATTATTAAATCTTCATCATCTGAGTGTATTTCAAATTGCATCTTAGTAATATTGTTTGAGTCTAAAGTCTTGAAGAAGAAAAAAATTGGTGTTTACAAAAAGCGACAATGTTTTATGAACTGAATTGGTTTATAAACTTATTTTAGGCGATGGACTAGCAACCTGTCACTATTTGAATCTAAATTCTATCAAAAAGCCAAACAGCTGAACGTGGCCTTTCAGTCTTTTCAAGACTGTTAGCTTTGTCTACCCCGTAAGGAATATAGACGTGATGATCTGTATGTATGTATGTATGATAATATTTTATGTAATGAAAATTAAATATATTTTTGTCGCCTCATACGATTTTCCCTGCTTTTTTTCGACGCGGCTGGCTTGTCTTTGGTATATAAGTACATTAAACAGTTTTAAACTATATGATAAAAGCACAATATTATTAATAGTACTTGATAAAGGTTCTAGAAACCTTATGTCTGGTCTACTTATTACTTGTTCTCTGGACAATGTACAATGGAACATTCGTCTACGGTTTTTGTAAAGGTAAAAATTTTGCAGTGTAGCTTGTTTCTCCACTTCTTCATCTTGCGTATTTAAAGTTGTAGATATAATAATAAATTGTGTTGTAATCGTTAAGTGAAAATTTAAATATATTTTTAAATATAAATAAATAAATAATATCTTAGTTTAATTAACGTCTAAGTCTCCAACATACACGAGTCTTCGAGGGTAACTCAATCTGTGTAATCTGTCCCGTATAGATTTTTTTATATATTTTAATATCGGTTATAAAAAAAAAGTTTCCAGTAACTTTCCAAATTCTAGGTTAACATTAACAATTTGAGTCCTACTCAACAAAATTCTGATACTCAAGAAAAAGATGTTTTGTTATTCATAGGAGCACCGTTTCAATATTGAATTGTGAAAGACGTGGATGGTGTCTCGTTGCGAGCATATGATCTAAATGTAATGTATACTAATAACTATAGCGGTAGCAGAATACATTTTTGCACAATTGTTATTTAAGTAAAAATAAATGAAAATGTAAGAATGCCCCTTATTGAGAAACATCTACCTTATACAACCTTTAATTTTCAGTGAAGTAGGTATCTTACTTTGTACAACTAAAAAGGAACTTCTAATTATCACTTAACATATAAAAGTTAACTGGAAGAAATCTTTATATGGTATAAATCCGCCGTTGAAACATTTCCTTCCAAACGTTTTCTTCTTAATTCTCTATACAAAATACAGGGGGCAGAGAAGCGTGACCCCCCTAAATGGTGTTGATTTATATGTTCATTTTTATCGTTGTCCGATTGTACAATATATCTATTTATGCACTAGAAGTAAAGAAATGGATGTTAATAAATTAAAATTTAAGATATTACAGCAACAAGTCAAATAATGTTTGTATTTTCACAATATTTAAGTATAATTTTAAACTTGCCCGAACCAGCCGAACTGTATGCGGGTTCACCTAAAACCCAGTGACCATAACGGAACCCGTGAACCGAGAATATAATGCAGTAATTAACTCTTATCTAGATTAATGGCGGCTATATGAACAAGTGTGAACTTTGAAATTGGTAGATGCTTAACATTTAAACTTAATTTTAGATTAATAGATGATTGTCATGATTATGAAATTAATTAAAAAAATAAACCTTCGCCGTCCCAGTCTTAGCTCTTGTCACGAACTCTTTACATTAACCAATGTGTTTCAAAAGGAGAGTGCAATCGGGATAAAGAACATAGATACATAAAATTCCAGAGAAATAGGCAGAGACTTCAACCTTCTGCATACCAGGATTGACAGACTGATTGGCCAGACTATCAGATCAGAAAAAAGAACGCTTTGATAGATGGAAGTTGTTTTATTAAATTCCAAGACTAGAGAAAATAGGCAAATTTCTTTTTCTGAACGGAAGATAAAATTAATTTGTATTTCGTATTTAATGAACTGATCTTAGGTTTCGTAATAAAAATCAATTTAGCATCTCACGTCTTCGCTTTTGTTCGAAATTAGGATCGATGATGCCTCCCGTTTCTTCGCAAACCCAATTTATAAGCAAATTTACGGACCTGTAATAAAACAGGAGACATATTCTATTCAGAATGTATGGGATTCAATTCGAGTCATGGTTATATTTTATTTATTACGGTACTAGCTATTGGCCGCGGCTATATCTGCGTGAGTCTAGTTTCCCGGCAAAAATTTTGCTTTCTATGATTTAGTATCGTGTTACTTGGCATCTTAGATTAGAACCACTTAATATGTAACCACTAAGAGAACAAGCTCACCTAGTGGGCAACAACAATAATCCGACCAGTAAGGTAAGGGTAAGGTTGTCTGGTTAGGTACAATAGGTACAAGATAGACCGAAGTTATTTTCAGTAATATTTGACTGTAATCGCACGTCTTTTGATATAAAATTCATTTTCAAATTAAAATGTATTTGTAATCATTTTAGATTTTTTTTTGTAAAATATCAATAATAATAAATATCATATAATCTTTTAGAGATAAAATGCAAAATAATGTAAAATAAATAAAACAGAAAACAAACCGCAGAATATTTTTAATGAGTGTGTAAAGCGCATCCATGCATTTATGCAATAAATTAATTTATCCCGTCGATAGTAGGCGAAGCGCGTCCGTGCAAACTATGGATCCATTTTAATTAAAAGTAGGTTTACCTTTATTTCTTTAGGAATAATTAGTTTATTTTTTCAAAAAAACTTTTAAACTTTTTGCAATGCTTTTTACGAAGTTGAAAAATATGATGCCAACGAACGTAATGTTTTTTGTCAGGTCAAAAAGTATTAGGTACTTTTCTAATATCGGAAATTTTTCTAAACTGAAAACTATGCAGAATATAAAGGAACACATTTTGTGGTAGTTTACCATGACAAATATCCCGACGGAAGATTTAGATCAATTCAATTTAAATCAGGCGCAATAAAATTACGGACTAACGCAAACTGTCTTACTTTATATGGCATAAATTATCATTACAACTGGGCATAGCATCTCAATTGGCAACGTCCTTGCTAGCGACGGACGTGCAACGTGTTTGTTTGTCTATATGTTTGTAAATACATCGAAAACGGTATTCTGTCATTCCGTCGGTTGAATGACGATGACCACAGAGTACTGAAGCGCGGACAGTGTGAAGTTCTGTGCTCCATGGCGGTGACGATGACATGTTTGTTCAAATCGATATCGCTAAGCAAATATGTCTGGAATGGACAATCTACAGTCCGATGCACACATATCTATGTACTTGTATACAGTTTAGACAATATCGAATAATATGGCTTTGTATAATTTTTATTCCCTCATATAGAACGTATTAACAAATTAAAGAAAAAAAAAACAATTATATAATTTTAATTTTCATTAAACATTTTTTTAATTTTTTTTTAAATGTCTTAACGATAAATATAACAATATTTTAAAAAGAAGAAGAGACACCGTCGTAAAATTTTTAAACAATAGAAAACATAATGTACTAAGACGCTAATATTGTATAGGTATCTTTTTCTTCCTCCTGGCTTTAGTCCCCGTTGCATCCTCACCTCTTTGGAGAGGATCGGCTCGGAGTATTCCTTTGACTATGGATCCTAGATTGGATGAGTCAGGTTTTTACACGAAGCGACTCTCATCTGGCTTCCGCTATCTTTACAAATATACCTCACCCGAATTGGTTCCGTGGTTACCGATTGCCTGAATGTGCAAGTTTCCTAGCGATGTTTTCCCTCACTGTAAGAAAATCGGCTAGTATTCAAACTAATGTACATGACTTTGAAAATAATCATTGATACATGGCCGAGGTGGGATTTGAACATGTGCCTTTCTGCGCATCACGCATTTTATCTAGGCACACCTTACTAATTCGACTACCTACGCTCTTAAACTAATATTGTATACCATACGGGAATTATTTATCCGAAAAATCCTGGTTTAAAAATGTTCAATGCGCAATAAATTAACACGTTCATTTGCTGAAATCGCGCTCAGCATGTTTTCGTTAAACAAAGTTTTAGGAAAATACGATTTCAGAGAATTTGTTATGCTGTCTTTTACTTCATCAAAAAAGTATTTAATGTAAAATTTATCGCATTGCTTAGCATTATCTTAAGTGACACAAACTCGGTATAAACAAACAAGTTTTTACGTTAATATGTGTTTTAAGCCCCCTTTTTAACTGCGACAATTGGGGTTCACAAAAGGTGTTATTTACCCGTTTAAATAGGATCCCTTACCCCAAGCACGTTCAGGTTTACTCCCGTTAATGTTCTTTTTGTATCCGTTAGGGGTATGGCAGACGTGCTAATTTTACAATAACTAAAAATACAACATAATTTTTATGACAAAACCCATTAAAAAATTGTCACTGAGACAAAATCCCTTATTTCTTTAAAAAGGGTTTCACAAAACTCGTCAATTGATTATCTTTCTTCTACTGAATATAACAAATGTGACAGTATGTTTATGATTTGTGGATGTGTGCTTATAGCTGTTTGACGCAAAAACTACATATCGTATTTTCATATAACTATATTAAATAAAAAAAATATTCCAATAAAATTTATAGAGGTTTTAAGCGGACATTGTCGCGGGCAACAGTTATCACGAAATAATCCCTGATTATAATTTAATAACGGTTCCTGAATTCAAAATCCTATTCAGGAAAGTTGCAAGAGGGCGAACCGAAACAAGCTTATCTCCAAATAACTTACAGTTTATGTATTTTATCTATGATTTTTTTGAAATTTACCTAAGTCTATTTGCCATAATTTCCTTTTATTAATTTGATCAAATATATAAATCCTACAGAAATATTCTTTTTAAATACAGAAATCGCTAAAGTATCAGGTGTGCTTAGGACCTTAGCCGTTGGCTTTAGAGCTTAGCTTACCTTCGGGCAAGAAGATTACTTTACACGCTGACTGGCCATTCAAAGCAATTATACAGGTTGTTGACTATCTCAGCTACAACCGAATAAATTCACTAATTAATGTAATAAGATTAATGACGTAATCTGGTGATTATAGGATTAAGCTTATTTTACTATCCTATCCTATCCTAATTTCTATGCTATGCTTTTGTATTTTTTTTTACCTACTTATAAAGTGCGTATGTAAATTCTACTTAATGCGTGTATATTATTCTATTTTTATGTTTTCTTACTGCGCCTATGATATCTTCTCTTTGTTTTTTTTTCACCCAAAAGATAACTAAAAAGTTTTATCTCAGAATTGAGTTGCAATTTCAATTCTGAAAAAGGTATTCCCACAAATACTGATATTTTTATCCTTTAAGCTACATTAATTAAGAATTATAATATAGTAATCATTACTATATTATAATTCTTATAGTATTCATTACTAAGTAATGAATACTCGTTGCTTAGTAACTCATTTCCTTTATCTAATTGTTTAATTCCCCTCGTATGTAGAAATATCTTTGTTAGATGAATCGTGATTGTGCATGAGAAGCACATTCTTATGCCGCATTGTGCATTTTCTATTGTTACGCTGACGCCACTTCCATTTATGCTCTGAATCGGATACGAGAATAAGCAAATAAAGGGAACGCGTAGCAGTTTTTTTTTACAAAACTTTTACCCGCAATTTTATCTACTAAAATGAAGTGTGAATAATTTTGTTTCGGTGCTTTAAGTACCTCTATTTTTTGCATGATAAGAATCGGTTTAGTAATGTAGTTTATTAAAGAAAAAGATGCGCAATTATAATATTAAGGGATAAGTTTATGTAGGCATGTATTTACATTCTTGAAAAAAGAGTGAAAAAAAATTTGATAGTTAATTTTGACCTGCAAACAAATACAACAAAATTTTATAAACTACACAAAACAATGATTCAGCTTCTGTTTTTTTTTGTGTGTTGTACTGTACATAGTAACACTACAGTGTACTGTGTAGTTTATGTTATGTTTGTGCTTTTGTCAGAATTAACATACGTAGGTATGTAGGAACGAGTTTATCAACGAGGCGCAGTACCAGTGTAACACTTTATTGCGGACATAAAAACTCATGCGAACGATCCTTTTTAAAATGTTACAAAATGTTTATTTGCCTTCAATTCCGAAATGCGTTTAATAATAAAAAATTGTCGGTAACAAACAATCTGTCCGGGGTCAATTGTTTGATTTTTTAAATACCATAAAGGTAACGTAACTGACGCCTTGAAAGCGGCAGTAAACTTAGTTTTAAGTAATTTATTTGACGTCAACCAATGTTGCGAAACCAAACGTTTTGACAATTTTTAAGCGATATGAAGTATCCTATAATAATGAATAAAAATTTTGAATTTTGAAATTAGAATTTTGAATTTGTAAAAATGGGACCCTACTACTTAGCCTCCGCTCTCGCTGTCCGTCCGTCCGTCTATCACCAGGCTGTATATCGTAAACCTTGATAGTTAAAAAGCTGAATTTTTTGCTATCAAATTTGTTTATAGTGAGATAATTCGGTTAATGATAAACCGCTTTTGAAATGATTACCTACTTTTTTATCTCAAAATCTATAGACGGTTCTACATCCAATTCTATATCTGTGCATATCCATCACTTCTTAAGCTCTCCTGGTAATTAAAAACAATCTTCTTGGGTTTATAAACTGCATGTAATAGTGCTTAATTAAATTTTGTGATTGTGCGTAGATTCATCGTCAGATTTTCGTCAGATTTCGAGGAACGTCCCACCAAAGAACATAACAAAAATCCAAACCTATATGTTTTTGATCACTTTTACGTTATTGATCAACATTCTTCATAAAGCATAAAAAAATGTTGTTATTAACTACAATATTAGATATTAAGCGTGCAATCCAAATTTTCCTCTATAAATGTAAAAAAAATCCCTTACAAAGTCACGGTAGTTATACTTAAAAGGTAATGATTGTGTGACGTATGTTGAGGCTAATGCCTTTGATTTTTTGTCTAGATTTTTTTGCTACACATCATTCTGACAATACATATGTATATGTGTACGTACACAATTTATATTTAGTTATTACCTCAGTAGTTTTAATGTTACCTCAGTTGGTTTTTACTGAAAAACAAAAATTAACATTAAGTTATTAAATAATTATAAATATAGATTATTACCTACGCATTTTGTCGTAATGACAGCGAAACTTATTTTAATGAAATTTAACCATTTAGGTGACTTTTTAAATAGTAAACTTATAACATTTTTTTAAAATGGTAATGTAATGTATGCACTTCGCTAATTTAGAGAAAACTGATCGCAACAACAAACAAAAGTCACGTGATACCAATGCGTCGTCTTCCGTTGACCTTAAACTTGAACTGCGTGACGTCACGTGCATTGTTAAATTCTACCATATCCACATACAAATACAAGTCATTGTCCCACTATCTGTCATATAATTATCTTAGAAAAAGCCTATTTCTTTTGTTTACTGGCCTGTCTTAAGCTTTCAGTCTCTCTCTCATCGTGGCGTGTTCCAAGTTGCTCTTTTCATCACAATGATTCCAGGCCTGGGATCCGCTTTTATATTTATCTCTTTCCAATTTTTGGTTTTTGGCTTCTTCAGTTTTTTATTAGCTTTATCAGGCAGGTATCTACAGAATTTTTAGTAATCGCCTTCAATAAAAAAGCTGTATTGACTTACTAATTCGGCAAGCCAAAGTAATAATTTTGAAATTTAATTTTAATTTTGAACCCGTATTGAAATTAAAATATATGCACATAATTTCAAATACGTCTATTTGCAAATATTAAATTTGAATTAAATTAAATTTCAATTTAATATTATAATAAAAGCATCGCAAATGATCATAATATTTCCACTCCAAAGTTATTTTAATTAAACACAAGCTTTATTTATTTTATTTATGAAAGTTATGACATGAATATAAATTCAGTTACATTTAGTGTGTGACCTGTATACTTCTTTGTTTTATAGTATTTATAAAAATGACGATATTTAGTATTTATTTAGTATATTCCTGAAAAATAAAGCGTTTGGCTCTCAATAAAAACGAGATCAGCTATTTGCGGCCTGTTGAAGTAGCCATTACTGAATATTCTTAACCGAATAGGTTAAAAAACTAATCTTTTTCTGATTGGCCTGCGGGTCTTGTGTGTTAATTCCAACATACTTTACCTATTTTAAATATCCCATTACACAAGTTTTGCACACACTTTGGCGCTAAGTCAATACATATATAATACATGTGAGTTCCGACGTTGCCTATTAAAAAAAGTATATGGCATAATGGAAGATAAACAAAGTTGCTTTGAGTACTAAATATTAGTATGGATATCAAGTTGCTTCATTGCCCCATAAACGAATTCTCGAAAATATCTCTAAAGCAATAAAATATTTTAATCTCCATCAAAGTTGAAGTTAAAAAAGTCATTTTCTTTTAATGGCCGTCTCTGGCTTTTCCTTATCATTATGACGTAGTGTTCTTATGTTCGAGGACAACTTCTTCTGCGTGTTGATTGTGATATAACTAAGTATCGTAGGGCGTGGTTAAAGTGCAGATTATTAAGTTACTACAACGATAGAGGTACTTGTTATAGGCACACTTACACAAAGACATATAACGTCTTTAATGTTTTATTATCTTTTGTCGAAGTATACAGAGCTTATCAAACCAAATAAAGACCCTAATATCAAATAATTCTAATCCCTGTTTTCATGATCGATTCCTATATTTTAAGTGTCAACTAAGCAGCATTTAGGGTTTCCCTTAGTAAAAATTCGTGTTTACCATTGTTTAAGTGCACACCTAGCGTGGTAAAAATGAAGTTATATAATTATGTGATTTTAGGAGGCGACGAGCTTAGGTAATATTAGGGGCTCTTTGGTGAAAACGGGCATAAGTCTGATATGTTTCCCTCGATTAAATTTTACAGTCAGCATGAGAAAAAGAAAGCTGGCATTCATTTAGTTGTTCTTCGTTAGCACATTAGTATTGAATTAAAATCTAAATAAAAGAGTTTTCAGATTTTAGGATGTTTACCAAATGTCGCAATACAATTGTTTCATGTGAATATAATGTTCCATAGGTATACGTGTAAATACAATGTCATTATATCCATTAGTATCCATGTCCATCAACCAATGTGTAAAAATTCTTTTAGTTTATAATGGACATAGAATAACTCAAACAAAAACAGTCTTCAAAGATCAAAGACCAAGATGTTTGGTGTTATGGTGGGAAACATGACGCGTGACGTCACAATAGTCGTTATTTTACATCACGTACTGTGGGAAAATATAAACAACAGGTAGTATAAGTGTCATATAAACGTAATTGCAATCAAAATTTTTTTTTTTTCTTAAGACTTTTTTTTTTAAAAGAGTAAAATATATAAGTACATATTGTTATCATTTATACAGCATCATTACATACCTAATACTCGTAACTCTTATTATACCTCTTTGCAACGGCTAAGCAATTCGAAGGTATTAATTAAAAAATGATGTAATTGACATTTTTTCCTATTTCCTATTAAGCCTATAATAAGTAAATATATTTTTTTCAACAATATTTTTTTTTTGTGAAATATAACAATAAAAGCAAAAATTAAAAATATTTGAGGCCATGGGCTTGCAACCTATCACTATCCGAATCTTAAATACATTTAAAAAGCCTGAGAGTATTTTCCGTGACTATAGTCATTGTTTACCCCGTAGGGTATGAATAAGTGGTATATTATATGTATGAACATAATCATAAAGTATGCTAGTATAGACATGTTCTTAAGTATTCGGCTAATATAATACCATGCATACAATAACATATTTCTCATTTATTTAAAAACACGGCGGCGAGTAATAAAACTACAGATTACGCAATCCCATTCGGAATTACAGATCCATTTTCTTTAAAATTATAGATGTTGATTTCATTACGTGCTCTTTGCGATTATTGTTAGGAAATAATAGACCAGTTTATAAAAAAGTCACGTCGGCACTTGTATTCGGTTGATAAATCAATGTGCCATTGTTTAGTCGGGTCTAACTACAGGCTACATTCAGGTGGCGCTATAGATAGAGGTATTAATAAGATATCATTGTTAATTCTGCAATAGCTCATATAAGAAAAAGTAAATGTGTTTCTTAATAAGTTTTATCTATTATAGATAAAAAAATGTATTTAGTAAGTCGATTTTAAAGAAAAATTTTTTTTGCAATCTTTTCCACTTTCAGTCAATCATAATAGTTATGAAATGATACAAGTAAAAAAAAAATACGAAAAATATTTTTTTAATATCTTCTATTAGAATTATTGACGTATCGTTGTAATCGTTGCACAAACCATAGTATGTACCTAAAAATTTCTTCTGAATCTACTATTCAGTTGACAGAATAAATAATAACAAATTTCATGAGCTGTTTCTAATTGAATAAAGCTGGATAAACATTGTAGCTCGTTCCCTGATGGGTAATAAAATGAAACAAGGGCTCGTGGTGTGCGGTGACGTCAGCGCGCCATGGGCTCGCCTTTTCTGTGGGATTATTACAAGGCTAATTATATAAAATTTACTAGAAATGGCTTATCTTGAATGATTTCAGAATTAACCTAAAAATTTATTCTTTGAATTTAAGAAGTTGCGAAGATTACATAGTGGAAGGGAAAATGTCAGAAAGCGAACCCCTAGCCCAAAAGTATAGTGGAATGGAGGGTACAACTGGGAGCACGCAACGATGAGAGAGAGAGTGTCGATATTGTTATTAAGTATTTGCAGATAGGTTTATAGTAAGAATCGCGCTTTTTTAGGTTACTAGTTATCAGACCAGTTCTAAATTGATAACATTTTGCTTTAGAAATGTCCTTAAAGCCTTTACAATAAACCTTTTTTGTTTACACAATTTAGGTTATTTACGTCTCAATAAAATTTCGACAAATTAGAAGTTTTCTACATCTGTGCCTAAGTACTAATTAATTCTAAAGTCAGATTTGCATATGTCGTGGCTATTTCATTCCATCTAATCAAATTATATCACGCACTGGGTATAATTTGATTGAACGAAAATTAAAAACTTACTTGAAATTAGGTAAACATATTGACAGTAACATAAAAACACATACAAACTAAATATTGTTCATATATAAATAACTCATATCAATCAATAAGTACTTCTTTAGATCACAAATTTATGATCATAAAACAGCTAATTTTCCTTTCTAACTTTAAAAAGTTATATTTTCTATGTTTGTAAAAAAATACACTTTTTAGCTATTTTTTATTTTATTATTTTGTTATTTCACAATTTCACGTTATTATTCCTGCTGTGATAATAAGCTCTCTCGCAGAAGATAAAAAGAAGCTACTACTAATTCAACATTTGACACGTTCTTTATTAGATAATGCGATACTATCGCGAGTACACTGCGTCATTATCTGATTAATTAACAAGAAATCAATGATCTTATCACGTATGGCACCCGTACTACAGACTAGTAAACACTAAAAGCACCTTAGTGTTGTTTCTATGGATTGAGGGGTAATTCTTCTTCCTCTTGGCTTTTAGTCCCGGTTGCATGCTCACTAATCTGGGGACGAACCCGGAGTACGCCTTTGATTATGGATCCTGGATTGGGTCACTGATTATTCATTATTGTTGATCGAGTAAGCTAACCAATTAGGGCAAAAAACATTTAATTTTTGCATGATGATTGTAACGCGATAAATATCGAACCGTTGATCAGATTTTGATGATTATATGTATGTAGGTAATTTTTTAGTTCGTGGGGTATTAAAATCGGTTAAGTACCAACTTTTTAAGATATTTAAAAATTTTAGTCTTCGTGAGGATTAAGCTCGCGGCAAACATCTATTTTAATTTTTTTTATCTGAAACTGTTCTTCAAAGCGTCATGTCATCCTATAAATGTAATGTTTCGTCTTCGTTCGTTCAGCCGACAGAACTATTTATATTTAAATGATTCGTTGATAGAAAAGGCCATTGTATTGACGAATGGTTACAAGAGGAAAACTATTATATGCTAAATGGCCAAAGGCGAAACATGACGTCGTTGAGCTTTTCGTTTCGTGCCTAAGACTTATAATAATTTCAGATTTACCTAAAATCAATCACTTAAATTACTTATATCAAAATATCACGATTGCTTCTAGAAATTAAACAAACTAGACAGTAATTGTTTACAATGTCTGAACAGGTATTGATATTCTCTGCGATCGTTCGAAATCGATCAAAACTGAATACCAGTAAAGTCTCATATAGGCATGAACGCTGAAACGCCTGATAGCTCGTAATCGCAAATAGTTGGAGCCGCGTGCGTGCCACTCGGCTGTCAGGGGCGCTCACGCAAAGGTCGCGATCTCCGATTAATCGCCAGGGCTGTCGGATTATAAACGAATATTGTCCTTTCCACATGCTACTATGTGGAGTTTTTTTGTGTAACAACTAAAGGGTAGTTATAGGTAGGTTCATAAGTACTTATTCGTATCGGAATATTCCTTCAAAATATTTAAACATCTATTATTAGTTTACACGTGAAAATGATACAATTATATGAAACAAGGATGAAGTTATGTTTAATAAAAAGAAAAACTAATAAACAGTTCTAAACATAAACGATTATATCTAATTTTTTTAGTCAGTCAATATTAAAACAGATCTTCCATATACATATATAATCACACTTGGTTTTCTATCACCCAAATATTTTTATCATCTATATCTATCAGTTATTTCATATAATTAGATGCATTTATCTGCATCTGTTTATTTTAACTGGCAGCCCTGTTAATAGAACCACGTGAACCTGCCCTACCCTCTTGTTATTGCCTCTCTTACCTTGCCGCTTGCCCCAGAACACAACTGATCAATGTTAAGGTCAATAACGCTAAACGTGCCACCCACCCTCATAATTCAGTAACAAAGGTCATTAAAACAAGGGGCAAGCTTAAGGGCAGTTAAAAGATTATAACTTACTGCAATAAACTAACTTAATTCGTCTATAAAATTTATAACAGGCGAGTAAACCGCCACTTAATATTTCTGATTTAAAAGTCTCAACACGTGTAATTATAATATGCACTTAAAATAAAGGCACTTTACGCGTTCAATACCTGTAGTATTTATAAATAGTATAAAATCTAGTTTTTACCCTTATGGGGTAAGTCTTAATCTTAAATAAGCAACTCTATGTTATTTGACATGTTTAGATGCACTTACAACAAAATATATTAAAATTAAGAGAGCAAATAAAAACGCTGGAAGAGGAAGGCTTTAGACGAACATATTTTGACCAAATCGGGGATGGTATGGTGGAAAGTCAGGTCAAGAGTTCTCAAAACCGACAAGAGGGATATAAATGTGGATGTAGCAAAATAAGTGTTCAGGAACCGGGGCAAAAGGAATGAAATAGTCTCTACCTACCCATCTGGTAAAGAGGCATAACTTAATGTTAGTATAAAGAATATAAAAACACATCGTGCATTTTGGGAGAACTACGAGAAATGGTAATTATTCTCGATGACATTTTGTATCACAGTCGATTGCAGATTGGCGTTTTGACAATATCGCATTTCGCTTTATTGGATTATTTAGGATCACATTGAACCCATTCCGCTTAAAGGTTCGTGTAATTTACATTTCATTTAACAAAATAAACAATACCTTTGTCGAATTGCGGTTATTTTATAAAGTAAAAATCGGTTGGAATCAAATAGAATTTTACTTATTATAATATTTTTTTTAATTGATTTATTTTCATAAATCAAGATATACTTTGAAGGAATGATTATCTTTGGTTTGTGAAAGGTTAAATTCGTTTAAGGTTAAAAAGACTCTTTTAATTCTTACTTAGCCACCAGTCACAAAAATATAGTGGATGATTATCGGACGTTGCTGAAATTGTGCGGATTTTTCAATATTCCAGAACAAATAACCAAAGCAATTATTTTTGTTTGTTTTTGTAGGAAATAAATGAAAAACACACATGTGTTTATTTGCTCAGTAACAAGCAGATATAATCTTCACAACGGCACTGGTCAGATCACATTCAACACGTTATCTTGTTATTGCATTGGCTGGCAATTCCACTCAGTAAGTGAATGAATAGTTTCACTATAAATTGGTGAAAGGAATGTATTTTTTTACCCATATTAAGAGTCTAACGGAACTATTCAAATAATGTACATAGGTACTTATTGTTCAAATAAAAACTCTAAACGCCATATCATATATTCATGCTAATTTGTTGCTTGTTTTTGTACAGTAATCTCCATGAAATTTTGAATATAGTGTTCAGTACAGAAAAGGACACAATGCACTATTCACGCAGCTGCGTGCGAAAGCTAGTATAGAAAAAATATTTGATCAGTTAATAAAATGCCTACTTGTGCGGGAATGTCCTAAAAAGACTTTATTTTCAATTTGACTTCATCTATGTTGATTTTCTCATCAACACAAATTCTATTCTTATTTCAATTAACATACACTGGTGCGTAGGTTCGTAGACATCTGTTTGTCTTCTTCACTCGGTTATTTAATCAACCACTACTTGCTTCAGGTAAAGAAAAATAAGGGAAACATTGTTAGGAATCATACACTAGTCTTGTTTGTTCTACTTCTCTAAATAAGGAAAAAATGTTAAGCAAATATTTTTATATCATAGACTTTTTGAGAAAAATGGTCATTATTCGTAAGAGCATAAAAATTTTGTCAAATATTTACCGTAGGTAATGTGAAATTATGATATATACGAGTATGAACTACTTCGGTGACTTTTAGAACACAGCCTTTCAGCCGGCTAGAGTAATCCGATTTCACTTTATTTATCTTATTTTAAATATTGTACTAAACAAGCCGTGGTGATGTGAAACAGTTTTTTGTAAATTAGAAAAAACTAAAGTGGAAACATTGATTCAAAATCAAATAGGTATGGTATATCCTAAACTGAAATATGTATTATCATCATATATTAAAATTGGGACCAAATCATCGTGACATCAGTAGTTTTTATTTCAGCTAAAGGAACATGACTATAATATTTCATTCCATAAGTTTAAAAGCCGATGCAAGTCTTCAATTTCCATTCAAAACCGACAGAAAATTGTCTCCTAATTCTGTTACGGAATTAACTTTTAGGTCGGCATTACGTGAAATATGGGCAACCTTGTGTGCAGGGTCGCGACAGGTATTAGGCATGCAGCCAACAGATGGGACAATCGTTTGGGACGAACGCCGCCCACTTTAATATTCCAATTTTCCCTACAAATACGTACCTGTGGGTCGAGATTTGTTTTTTTTTAGCTGTCCGTATGTAACCATGAATGAAACCTTAATGGATATAATTATAGATTTATTAATCAATATTATTTTATCACGTGAAATTTTGTAAAATTGGTGTATATGGTTATGCAGGGCGATCACATAGGTACTAACTTACATTTCTAGACGTAAGTGATTCCTCTATTTTGAAAAAAAAGTCAGCATAATTCAATGTAATTTTGCAAATCCATTTGCAAATATAAGCGAAACTATGTTGTCTGCAGTAGAACTAATTTTTAAGCAGTTGAAAAGAAGTCTTAAACTCCATATGAATGTTCATGTCTATATACACAGGGTGTTTTAAGAAAGTACTGGCATCCAAAGCTTTGACAACTGACAGTCGTTAGAGACAGGTCAAGGTTGCAAGAGATTTACTTTTTCCCTAGCTCAAAGCGCAATATCAGGGCTAGTCATATACTTAGTTATCGTTCTGATCTCCATATATGCCTTGAATAATTTTCTCCATATGTGAAATTTCACACTTTACCATATGTTATGTAAACTTTTTCTTCTTCTTTCTCTTGACGTTGGTCCCAGTTACATCCATTGGTACCTTTCTGGTGAGGAGACCAGGGTGCGTCATGATCATGGTGGAGTCAAGTTTTCACACGAAGCGGCTCCCATCTGATCTTAGCAAACTTTGCAGGGGAACCTAATTCATGTTAGATTATGGTCATGTAAACGTTTTAATAATACTTATTTAATTTAAGACCTAAAAAGTTTACGTAAAGTGTATTAAAAGATGGATCTACATACATTCAGTACAATCATAAGAATACGAGTAGGTACATCGTAAATATAATCATAACAATTTTAATGAAATTTCGAAACAACGAATAAATTCAAAATCTTTTTCAAATCACACCATATTTTATTTCCTCATAAGTGAAGTTTCAATATAATGCTCTTACGTGACAAACAGTTTTCCTAAGAGAAAACTGTCAAGGGTGAGAGACATTAAAACGAAATCTTCTTACGTTTAACACCGCGAATAAGCGGATGTCGGTCGTGGGGCTTCTCGAACAAAGCCGGGCGTGCGATGTCAATGCGACACCGCAATAAAGATTACGTCGGGCAGACTAGGGTTAAGTTAAGGTTAAGGTTTAGGTATTATATAAAAAATATACAATTAAAATCGACTGCGGTTATGACTCTATTCCCTTCTGGAGTCTATAGTCTACTCGTATAATCTGGGTAAGTTAATGATGGAATTGAGATTCCAAATATATACGCGTTTTAGGCCAAGCTAATTGAACAGAAATTAAATTCGCGCCGTCATTTCAAATGCTGCATCAGGTTATGGTTCTGCCATAAATACATATTTTTTTACCAATCAACATCAACACGCCTACGTTTGAACACCGAAACAATGTAGTTTTAACAACATATTCCAAAAAACCAAACATAAACGTCGCCACGTTTATGTGACAACGGCTTTCTTTTTCAGGTCCTATCAGAGCTTTAACGAATTTACCTATAAGACTGTTCCTGATTAATAGTGTTTAAGTAATGAATGTTATTGATGATTTGACGTGATGAGCGGCCGCCACCAGCTCCGTGTACCCGAGGTGCGGGTTAGTGGTGCGCCTGCGCAAGACGAACAGGATGACCCCCCGGCCGCCCTGCCGCCTTTCGCTTTGACCCTAGCGAGCATACCTAGGAGAAGGCATTCCTGGATATGTAGGTAAGTCAACAATGTGATTTCAGGTGCGGAATTTTGATAATTTCGATTGTCGATATAATTTTTTGTATGTTGTATGATACTGATTACAGGTATTTTTTATTAATGTATTGTAGTAATTGAAATGATGTATTAAGAATACTCACGTCATAAGGTACTCGTTTTATTTCTCCTTTTAGTGTCATACAAACCCAAAATATTTGTACGACTTATGATTATGTATTATGGATTCATTTGTCTTTATATCATCCTCATTTGAGTAAGATCTGGCTGTTATCAAAACATAAGAGGTTGAATTTTGCCTAACATGCTGTACATACTAATTATACACTTTTTTGCTGTAAAAAGCCCACTTGTATTGGTCTCATAATTGTAATGTTTCAATATAGCTTGCAACATATACTTGTCAATATATCTAACTGTTTTAATTTTTTTCCTTGTTTGTTTTATCATCCGTAACATGGATGTACATGAAGGACGAACAGATCCTAAACAGAACGTGTGTGGTCTCTTAACAATGCATGTAAATCTTTGAATATTCATTAGAATGTATATAGACCAGCATTGACTTGGGCATTATCACAACAAAAGCATCGTATCTACTTAGTTCTTTCACAAAATAAGGAAAGTGCAGAAGTTACAATTAAAATAATAAGCGTCTCAGAAATTCCGAGTTGAGCAGTAATAATATCATGAGCTTCGTAGTGTTTAAGAAGTACAAAAAATAAACTAAACAGTAATCAAATGCTTTTTTTACGGTATGTAAAAGTAATTTTAATGTCGGTTTTAACTTAAAAAAAAATTGCGTTTTAGAAATATTGTTAACAATTAACTCAGCTCTAATATGATACTGCATAGCATTCAGCATCAGCTTCTACTGAAGCTCTTAGCGGTTTAATTTGCTACCGAAACACCAAACGAAAATAAGCTCTATATTTTCGAATATATTCTACGCGATAACTTACTCAAGTAAAAAATAATTTTGGAACACTTCTGTATGTTCGACAGTCTGCGTTTCGAACAACCTTGCCTATTATTATAAGATCACTGTCTTAGACTGTTTTTGTCCTTTTCAGTTAGCTGCTTTCTCTAGAATTGTTCTGCCCTATATTATGAAAATACAGACAGTTTCGTCTGTCATTTACACTCGGATAGCCGTTGGGTTAGGCATCAAAATTTCAAAGAGATCTCACCACGACAAGAGAGCTTAACCTGTTCTCTTGAAATTTCTTTAAAATTATCAATTTAAAAGGAATGAATATTGTCAGACTAACCCACAAGAGCATAGGTAAACATTATATGAAGTATACACCAGTTGGAAAAAGAGTGTCGTTGCTTGTGTTAGTTAAAAAGGTTCTAGATTATGTATAATATTTTCAGACATCCCTCACTCGAGTGATCGAGTGAGTGAATTGATATAGGCATGACAGCTGAAAACTTAGTCACTTCACTCATAAACTAGTAGAGTTATGGTATACAAGTACGTGTAAACTTTAGATTGAATTATATTCTGGAATGGCTTATCTGTTTTTAAAAGGACCAAATCATTTTTTTTATTTGGTATAACTAAATCATAGTTTCATATTTCTTTACGAATTGGATTGTGGAACATTTATCACAGTTTGGCTTAGCAGTTTGACATTGTTTATCGTGTGTTTTTCACAAACTAGCACCCGATATGCTTCATTTGCCGTGCTATTTTCTACATTAAAATAAGGAAATACCAGACTACCTAAATGTTTGAGATTTGTATGCAGTGAAGAAATATTTACAGCAATATGATATTTGTTCATGGTTACATTAAACATATTAAATAATTAGTATAATATAAGGCATTAGGATGAATGTTGAAATTAATTAAACTTTTTTATGAAATAAGTGAGCACTGAGTAATCATATCATAACTCTTAATTCATATTTATCAATTCATAAAATACTGATTCTCTATACAAAACTGCGGATCAAGTGAAGCCGTTCGGCAGGAAATAGATCAATTTGGAAAATAGGAAATAGCCATTTGGTACCAATTACTGCTTTCATGTTCCAGAAAATGGAACAACGAAGATCTCAAAGCGCTATATAATTTTGGAATCTTTATATTTAAAATTTTTGCTATTTCCAGATGCAACCTCAGATGTTGTGTTTTAAAATATTTTCTTATTACTTTGCCCAATTTTCAAAGTAACATAATTTATTATTTTTACATCCGTATACCTAAGTTATTTCGACAATGTTTATGTATAAGTTTAAAAGGCATACATAATATATGTATGTTTTAAATTGATAGATATTGTTTTGAAGTTTATATTTTACCATAATAACATAAAGTAACATAAAGGATTACACATTTAGCTAGACATAAAAGCACAACAAAGGTTAATACCATAATTTCAACATTATAAGTACAACTTAAGAGAGTTTAAAGCGTTTCATTTTATCGCCAAAGTCTGGCAATAAGCTACGGGCTCAAAGGGTTTTCCTCAGAAGAAACCAGCCTTATCTATACTAATATTATAAAGCTGAAGAGTTTGTTTTGTTTGTTTGTTTGTTTGTTTGTTTAAACGCGCTAATCTCAGAAACTACTAAACCGATTTGAATAATTCTTTCACTGTTAGATAGTCTATTTATCGAGGAAGGCTATAGGCTACATTTTATCCCGGATTTCCTACGGGAAACGTCAACAATGCAGGTGAAAGTTGAATGAGTCGGCCATCTGCGAGCTTTCCACGCGAAAGCTACACAAACCAACAAAGATATAGTAAAACAATGTACTAAAGATGTGAAGTACTCATTTTTTGCCACAAAAAAGTCCGCGAGAGCATATATCTATCTCTTAAGGTTTACTTACAATAACCACTTTTATGTTTATTTTTTAAGATTATTTTTTCATTATAAACATAAGTTATTTTGAAACCAATTTTCTTTAATTCAGTATTAATCCTTATCCAAATAAATATGTTTATTACTTTCGGCTTTTTATGTAGACTAAAATTGCCATTTACAGTATATAAATCAGACGAATAGGTTTTGAGATATAGTCGTTATAAGCAATTTGCAGCGAAACATTTAATACGGCGTACCAGCGTTCTTTCTAATATGCGTGACCGCCTGATGATGCCCAAAATAACTAATCCACGCGGACGAAGTCGCGGGCACAGCTAGTGCAAAATATAAATGATTATTTTGTATTTCAAGTTTTCAGGGATGTAAATTTCTTATTATATTATCAATTTAATTTAATAAAAAAATATATTATATACCTAATTATTCATGTACGGTAAGGACAATGGATCATGAAGAAACCAGCACATCTGGATGTGTTACTTTGATCCAATACGGGTAAGGTACTGCTGCAAAAAAATTAGAAGATCAGACGGGAGTCGCTTCGTGTAAAATTTACCGTAAACTTTTCCAAACCAGGATCGTGGTCATAAAGGCAAACCGGGCTCTTCTCCGGAGAGTTAAGGACGTGACCGGCGACAACCTACTTACTCATATATGCTTACTATTACTAACATATAATTTTTATAATGCTTCCTCCTACAATAAAAACAACGTCGTTTTAAGAGATAAAACTTTATTTGGAGACTAATTAATGATAATAATTATGTATGCTGTCGTGGCCCATGTTATGAATTTAATTTACCCATATAACCCATGACATTCAAAGGCTCTTAGTAACATATTCTTTGAATCCCTGGTAAAGGTCGAACGGCTTCTAGCCGGAGGGTCTCCAAGAGATATGCGTTATACAAAGAAATATATTATTAGACAGTAAGTACTTTTGTTTAACCGTGTTTCAAGAAATCTACTATTAGAAATCTGAAAGAATATTTAATTATATTATCAAAGATACCTAAATTTTAATAAAAAAAACCATTAGCATTTATTTTATTTTAGGATAAACGAACTTTTTAACTGTTTCGTTATCCTAGATATACCTACTTATTTTTATTTACCTAAAATAATGTTTTGTATTGTCAATCCGACTATAGCTTACTATAAAACTGTCCATAAGTGTAAAATTTATACTTGTTTAGAAATTTTACAATGTTGTCTAATCTTCTAGTTTCATGCTACAATGTCTGAAACAGTTTAGTGTATAAAGCCAGGACATTGTTCCCCATTTCAGTAACAGTCTGGAGAAATATTATCTTCTTTCATGTTGTCATTAAACAGATTATAAGAATTAAAGAATTGCAACGTTTATTTAAGTTACCGTTACATGAAATCAACCCAATATGGTTATTAGTTATCGATAATGCTTTTATTAAATTAACAGTACTTATACAAATATACGAGTATACCCAATATTTCTATTCATCAACCGCAAAGTTCATTAAATTTTATCTTATTTACCATCGTAAATAATTATGGGAGCTATTTGGATTAAATTTTAATTAAGTCATGAATAAACGTCACTTTTGTTTTAATTTAAATTAATATATAAATTTTATTTAAGTTAAACGCTATCTCGCTTATATGTCGATGTTGTTTTTTTTATTTATAAAACCTTATTATATCAAATATTTTCTTGTCTTTACATCAATTGCATTGAAACGTCTTCCTTATCAACGAATTTCAGAGCACGTAAAGTACCCATCTGTGTAAATAATAGTTCAAAAAGGGAAAAATAAAAATGAATCTCTTCCGTTCTTAAGTGAACACTACTCTGAAGTCAACAGCTAAATTGCAATTATAGATACGTTAGATGAGCGAGAATGTATTGGTACAGCGACCGGACTGTCATCCAATTTTACCTAATGCGTTCTGAAAGCTGGAATGGGTTTAATACTGAGCTCGAGATTAACTGAATTAGACATCCATACAGTGTATACTCTCTGTACTATATAAGGTATACAATTCAATTCACTTACCTAAGTTAGTGGGAGCGTACATTTCACTTTGGTTTACGACTACGCGCCTTGGCCGTTAATGCTAAATAACAGAAGTTATGTTTTGTATTCACGACTATTGTTGTTTCCCGTAATTTAATAATGTGACTACAGAATTATTAATAGGAAGAAAAGAATATGATTTATAAGAGTTAAAAATACTTATTTTATAAGAAGATATTTTGTAGTATACAGTGAATGTAGGGATATGCATAGCATAATCAAGAATGTGCTACGCCATGTTTTTTAGTTGTCAACACGCGTGTTTCCGTCCGAAAATGGTATACCTTTTGCTCTTTTTATGCCAAACATTATATAAATTACAAACAAGCCCGAGTATAACATACAACCCAAATGAGCTACTCACAGTTAAAAACAAAGCAATATTTGTTTAACTTTACAAGGGAAATCAACAGACAAATAAACGAATGGAGAAAGAAAACAGGCGTATGTTGTGGTGGCCACGAAATAAGCAGGAAACATTCTACAAAAAATTATGAAGAAAAAAAAATATAGTCAGATTGTGGATCTTCTCCTATTTGAAGTCAGTTAAAAAGTAACTATAATGATGAACATTGGATGAACACCAAATGCATTGCTTTTACGATGAAAACACCTGCACATTCAGACAACTATATGTGTAACCGTGATCCAATTTGGGTTAGGTTTCCATGCAAAAGTTGCGAAGGTCAGTTTGGAGTCGTTTCATGTAAAAACCTGACTCTCCTGAATCCAGGATCAGGACCAAAAAGGCGCACTCCGGATTCCTCTTCATGGAGGTGAGGATGTAACCAGAACTGATGCCAGTATTATTTCTATCCTTCTAGTTTATTAATGGTAGAGGATAAACAGTAATATACCGCCTCCTGGCCTTTTAGAAGCCATACACGGGTGATGCTTCGTTTAATCACATGGTCTCTGTATTTTGATGCTCTCAGAGTCTGTAATCACACAAAGCTATCTCGTTCCCAAAGCTTGCAAGAGAATCTTTATCTTGACTTTGTAAGCGACAATCAAAGGAGTGTATTGTCTAGTTAATGAAGTCTAAATTCCTTTGTGGACTCACGTATTGAATACAGTTTATATAGTTAAAATTTTATGTAAATGCTGGACGAATTTATCAATTGGTCAGATTTTTTTATTAGAAACTAGAGTTAACCCGCGGCTTCGCCTGCATGTTCCAAATAATTCTGTTCATTTTCATTCTCGCGGGAAATTCGAGAAATCCTCTCTTTCTGCACCTACTTAACACATACAAAGCCTTCATACCTAATTTCAAATATCCAGCTAGGAATCTCGGCTCAGAGAAGTGTGGGCTGTGTTTTAATATGTCAGTTAATCAGTGAGTTAGTTTCACATATTAAAAAGAAGAAGCATTTTACATCAATCTGATAATTAGCAAGATGAGGTCTAAGGTGGTGAATGCAAGCTCAAATAATGTCTCTTAATTGCCTTGAAAATCCCTAACTTCTAGGTATCGCGGAACAAAGATGGGAATTTCATCTGTCAAATCATGGTCAGATTTATGTCTCTCTGTACGTAATTTTTTAAATTGTCTGGGATATAACTAAATTATTTCAAGTTTATGGTTGAGGTCGTTGTAAACTATTCTGAGACTAAAGCGTCTTGCGATTATTAGATAGGCCCTAAATAGATGAACGAATATCTCTCGACGCATTTTACATACGTAATATCACGACCCTGTTTGATTCTAATAGGATAGACACAGTATTTGTACCTGTTTATTTATTTAAAAAACTTTAAGCTTTATGATTTAGGCCAGTGTCATCTGTTTTGCGTGTTTTAGATAGAGTTATATATATTTATATATCGGCGAACGAGTGTCGTCTCGACGTCTTTACATTCATAATACTTATAAATTTTATTATTATATGTCTTGATCCTTACGAGATAGACAGAGTTTTAGTACCTTTTTATTTATTTTAACAAAACTGAAACAAAACCATCTTGTCTCCATTCGACGAAGTCTATTTCGGTAACATCATCAATTAAGAACCATTTGTCATATTTCTTGTGGCACATGTCTTCACCTGTAAAGTTGACGATTTTTAAGAATTGACAAATGCTAATTACGTCAGACTGATAATTATTTTAGCAGACACTCGTTGGAGTAAAAGGTATATAAAACATATTTTCACAGAATTATTTCAAGTATATATTTCATTGATAAAGTCCTCCATTAAAAAAGTTATATTTAACTAGCAACCAGCCTATATATATATATAGTGATTTAAGAGGTTTATAATGTGGGTGTATAATAAAAGCATAACACCCGTGCGAAGCAACTTTGTTTTGATATGATAATATTATAGTTTATTATACTCATTGCTCATCATAAGTGTTACTCGTATGCACGTTCGTTCATGGACCCTTCAGAATCTTAGCTTCCAACTATTAAAAACATTTTAACTAAAGGATTTTTTTTTCATTACAAGGTAAAATTATGAAGGACCGATTTTGACAGTGCGAAATCTCTCTGGTTGAGGTTTAGTACGACATATTTGAAACTCTGCCACGGACTATTTTCGTCGGCGGCCGCGCAAACAAGTCTCGTGGATGCGTTATTATTATATCTTGCAATATTTATATCCCATGCCCGATAACGCACGTGACTCACTTCAGAATTAATCTTCGCATTTTTTTTTTTTAGTTTTAACTCGCAGCTTTGCTAATCGCAATGGAGCTGTACTTTTTTAATGCAGAAGGTACCATTTGTCTTTCCCAATGATGTGATGATGACTTTGTGTGTGATTTCTTAATTTAAGAAAGATTAGTAGAGTAGATAAGGCTTGAAGCAAAACAAAAATAATCTCACTTCTATTTTCATAGGAGATAATAATTGAAACAGAGCTGAGATTAATTTCTATTAAAAATATGTCTGCTCGTCATTCACACAGATTGACCTAACCACAAAAATGTTCAAGACTTGTGTAAAATAATCCTAAATTACGAGTTATGAAATATGCACGATCAAAGTCAATTGGATATATTTGGCTTCTTTTTATTATTGTACTTTATTTTTTACATAGCGTTGTGTGTCTTTACGCGAGTGAGTGTATAAATTAGACAGCTGAAAAGCCAAATAATGAAATTAAATTAATAAAGACTCAAATTAAGTACCTGATAAGTATTCCGTTGTAAATACACACTGAACCAAAAGTGTTAAACATATATCACAACACGCTTAGTACAGTCTAAGTAGTCTATCAGTCAGGAGTTGGGTCACTGCTTCTGACTGCTCTACCCAAATATAGCACTGACACCTCACCATGGCTTTTGTTGCTCAAGACTAAATTACTATCAAATTAAATTATGTAAAAAATAGATTTAAATTAAACTAAAAAGTATTTTGGCGATCTCTGAACGAAAGTCCAGCATTTTGAACCCGAATTTGAATCCAAATATACATAAAATCAATATTCTACCAGGGATTAATTTATTTCCACTTGCCACGATCTGAGCACACTTTTTTTCGCTACATCAACATTCATCGCTCTTTTCTTGAAAGGTTCTCGGATCTCTGAATTGTACCTACTTTTGTCACGACCTATCACCAGGATATCCTCGATTTGTCAAAATTTAATCCAAGCACTTTGCCAACATTTTTGTCTTCACTGATATTTGTGACTTCACTACGGTTGTCGCTATATCGCAAATTGTATTTATGAGCTTTTTTACAGCCCATAGCAAATTTTCAATACATGTTCATCATTTGTTTAGTACTCTTAAAACATCAAATGAATCCTTAATATTACATAAATGCTACAGATCTGAAATAACATGTGAAGGATATGCTTCATCCGAAAATTCCCAGCGGAGTTTATTCCCTTCACGATCACTCGTTAATTGTGTTATATAAATAGGCACATAAATACTGTATGATTACCTCGGTTTAATACTGGCGGATCAGCTTTGGATTCTGGAAATTGTACGAAATGTTTAATTTGGATACTTAGAATAATTAATTCGCCCTCCTGTTTTGAGAATTCAGTAATACACATGTACATATACTTGAGTTATAAATGGAATAAAACCTATGTAAGTCTCTTTGATTTAGAGTAATTACCTTATTTGTATAAATTAAACTAGTAAATGGCATGACAGAATTGAATTTCTAATTGATATGTTTATTTATATTACAGCTAATAATCATTTGGATTACCAAAAAGCAGAAGTTCAAGGAACAATTGAAAATGATTAAAAAAAACTTTGGACGACTATTAGACATATTTGTTTGGGATATAGGTATTTTTTCAATATTCTCTGACTGATTTCTACGATCCAATCGCAAAAGCATTTTTATTCTACGCATTACTTTTTGCTTTCATTTGTTTTCTTTATATGAAGGTAATTCTACTTAATAGCCTGGCATTAAATTTTACTACTCTATTAACTGTTAGGTGTGGCTATGGCGTATTTATTTTTATTGCACTTGTATGAACTCTAGTCATAAAGAAACTAAGTAATTATTACGTATTAGTATCCTGGCTCTGCGTATTTTGGTTAAAATTATAGTAGGCGTGTTAACCATGTAAAAGATACAAATATATATATATATATATATAAATAACCATATTATGAATGGCGTGACTTCATGAAATCAGGGTAATCTTTGGAATGTCAGCGTTTTGTCTACCTGTCGAGTGATGAGCCGAGAACAACAGTGACTTATCACAATAATATTTCATAAACGAAATAACCAAAGAGAATACGTGTCATCAGCTTTTCTCTAGTGGATGCCACCGAGGCAACAACACGCGCAGTCTTTGCCACACTCCGCGCGATATAAACGTCAATTTGAAATTAGAAAGTTATACCTTTTACTCAAATCTTTACTCATTATATGTTATTAATCGACCTGCCACCGTTTTCGTTCTGTGAATTTCCACCCGTTGAAAACTTTATTGAGTAATGCAACTAATAAATTCTCGTTAAAGTGTTTGAACGATATGTGTTTGCAATTTGAGTGAATATTTGTGTTTTAAATCAAATGGTGTGCGACGAGTGTGAAGGTACTGACAACTTTTTTGAAGTGCTTATTTTCATTCACATGAAAGAGTTTTACAAATAATTAACGAAGATTACAAATATCGTAATTATGCCTTTGTAAATCAACTCGTAAGATTATCAATAAGATCTTTTGGCAGGCAAGAATTCTATATTTAATGTGTAATGTATTTATATCATACATCATGTCAAGGTGAAGAGGGAAATTCAACAAAAAAGCACAGAGGATAACGGCTTAGTGTGTAACTGGGAACAAGAAAATAGAAGAAAGAGACATACAGCGAAAATTGAATGCAATAGGTAGTGAAAAACCGCTTTTTTCCTTATTATAAGAAAACAATAGAATAGATTTATTTTCAAAATTGGATACAAGGTATCACTTATTGACGTCACATATAAAAGTATGCACTTCATTTATAGCGACAATAATAAAGTTAGGAAGGCTTTTATAAATTTTAGATCTTAACTTTATAAAACGTACAAAGTGTAAGCCAGAAAGTTTATAAAAAGATCGAATATTTACACAATGAAATGAAAAGTCCCATCGATACGATTGCCAAGTGTTTATTTCCATAATATGGTGACTCAAACTAATAACAAACACAATAAGGATAGTTTTTAAAGTAAATATTATAATATGAATATATATATACTTATATAAAAAATATATCTACTATTTGCTGACATGGAGAGAAAAACAGTTAAGTTCTTTGCTATGCTTATAAGAAGATTACATCTATACTTTTCCGGAGGGGTAGGAAAAAACCACATCATTCCACTTGCCACGATCTCTGCGGTTATTTTATAAGAACGACTTCATAAAGTGGGTTCAAAATTCCACTAAGTGGGCATGACCCCTTTATACTTCTATTAATTTATCCACATTCAACAATCAACTTTTTGCTAGAGTTTTACTTAAAATAATGTTATTTCACGCCTGAATCTGAAGTTATGTGACGTGTTTTGTTTTTGTCAGATAAGTATTTTTGTATTCAAACAAAACTCTATTCAAAAGGCCCGTAAATAAACAAAGCGCGAATAACAATAAATTTCACAGCTATCCTCGTGAGTCTCAGTGCTTGTAATTTCTCCAGCTTATCAACGTACGACCATCGGATGAACTGTTCATACAAATTGTCCGATTCTTATCAATACTCTTTCTAATTAGGACATTACTGTTGTCAAGATTAATTTGTTTAATTATTTGGCAGTTATACGTGTAGTTTAGAGATAATATCGTCTTCCTGGCTCCTGGTTGCATTCTAACGTTTCTGGAGAGAAGCCCGGAGACCGCCCGTGACCACGATACTGGAGTGGGTGTCAGGTTTTGACACTAAACAAATCCCGTCTAACCTGCGTAACATCTGCGGATGAATCTTAACTTCATAAGGTCCTATTCATAACACATCCAGTTGCCTGAATATGTAGGTTTCCACAACATATATAACATGTTTGATCTCTATAAATTAGTATAGGTAATCTAAAATTTATTTTACTAAATTATATCATTTGCCTACCTTTTTGACATGGTTAAGCTCTCTAGCATTCATTAGGACGATAATTTGACGTCAAATTACGTGGGAATGATAAATTCATCTAAACATGTATGTTGTCAGTTTTAATTAAATAAGTATTTACTTAACTAATTAGAGGGAGAAGGTCATGTTTGCTCATTGCTCTATAATCAAGTCAGCATAGTTAATTACTCTCAAACTTTTGTTTCTAACTAAATCTACTCAATTGAGAAGTTAACCTACCTTATAACTCAATAAATATTATACTAATACAGTTCAATTTTAATTAGAAAACAGTCTATACATCCGACTTAAAATCAAGATATAAATCCAAGGACCATTTTCATCACTGTCCCACAAGTTCATCTGTTTATTAAAAATACTAACTTCAGAAACACTAAAAAACTAAAAGTTATTGAAAATTTAATTAACAAACAATTTTATTTTATTTGATCCTTTTGAATGTGAATACATTTTCATGACACGTGCTTAACGTCTGCTCTGTTTCTCTCTATTAGTTCTTTAAAGTTAGCTTTATACGCTCCTAACTGTACTGGTGTTTACTAGCTGCTGGGACAGATGAATATAATTGTCATCCCTTGTGAAATCTGGTCGAATTGAGAACCTCCTCCTTTCTCGAAGTCGGGTAAAAAAGGGGTTCCATTACATGGCTTACGTCATACCACGGAAATATTTATTCTGTGATAATGAGGAAATTATTAAACCAAATGTTAATAAAAATTTTACGATTTAATGAGTGTAACATAATATGAATAACTTAAAAAAGTTCATTGTTTTTTTTTATAATTATATACATATAATCACATCATTATTCCTTAGATGGTAGGCAGAGCCAAGTCTGGCAAAGACTGAACCTACAGGTAATGATGGAATTAGAGTTCAAATAGAAAAAAAAATTGAAATATAAATAAATTTATGATTTGTTGAACAATAGATACATTTATGCAATATCATAGCCTTATATAAAAATCCAGTCAAATCTGTTCAGTAATTTTGAATATGCTTGAATCAAAGAATCGAGTCAGTTATCTTTTCTTTAAATGAACTCTCAAAATTGCTAGTTTTTGAGTCATCTTTGAAAAAGACATGAAGAGAACATCAATATAAATATACTCAGCGCTGAAGAGTTAAACACAAAGTAACAAGTATAAACTCAGAAAGCTGTACAATCTAGAACTTTTCACTTCACCAACTACTTTTTAACGATGAAATAATATTCAACGACCAGTTTGTGAATTTCTTTTTTATTTTTTTCATTATTAAGGACTAGTTTGTTTCGAAAGACTAGTAACGGTTTTTGAATTGTCGATAATTTTTCAACAAAATTACCAAGGTTTATAAATTTTATCTGTTGAATTAACTCTGATTATTTTATTTACAAACTGCTGAACTTTTCCACAACTTTAAAAGGGGTGTGAAAATCTAGAGATTTGACCATACTAACTATAAAACTAATTGATATTTATCTACGTCAATACCAAAGTATAAAGAAATCGATAAAATACTTGTTAGTCAACGCTTAGCCGATACTACTGGGCGTAGAAAGCTGAATTTTAGGATGTATATTCCTTGGTACAACGGAGAGCACTAAGAACTTTTAGATGTTCAAAAGTACGGGGAAATGATTAATATATACAAAGTTTATGTGATTATATCACTAGAGATTTCATATTGGCATGAAGGTTGCCAAAGGTAATTTAAGTGCATAATGGTGTACTAAGAAAGGATTTCCCGAAATAAGCAGTACACTAGTTTTTTTTATTATAAATTATAAAAAAAAGAATGTATTCGAAGATTTAATTCAGCTGGACTCCCCATGATTGACTTCCTCCTGCCTCGGGCTCAACTAACTCATAAATTTTTACCAGCCAGCAAAGCAAAGCTGCGGAGATTGAAAAGATTCACTTATTTCATGAGACATGCGTTTTTATATCATTGACCTCGTTTCTTTTCGCTATTTCAGCTCGATTTTCTCAGGGTTCCCTTTTGTATGTAGTAGAGAGAAATACGCTGTAACTAATAATTGTGATCGCGAAAATCACCTACATGTGCAACCTTTTTAACCCTACAGTTTCAGTACACTTTTTCTCATAAGATTTTTGTCCTCATCCTGAGAACATCGGTTAGTATTCAAATCAAAGCGAACATGTATAAAAATTAAGTATATCTTCCGAAATTCTCCCATACGGACGATTTCCAAGACATCAGATTAAAAATTGGTTTACATAAGTTGATTTCGGTTCAATATGGAGCAAAGCAAATCCAATATCTAGATCGCTCATATAAAACTACTTTTCAACGAAATTCTTGTTATTTTTAAACCACTCCTCGCTTTCGTCACGCCGTCGGAAACAATATTTCAACGAGAAACAATAATGTTGTTTGCTTGCCCGATACTGCTATGGAAAATTTGAATTCTGAGAAGATTTTTTAAATCTTCGCATATTGTTATGCAAATAGTCATACATTTAACCGGTGCTCTGAGAGCGAGGGAAAACGTAATGAGAAACTTACACATTCAGAATGTGCAGGTTAATCCAATAATTATGGTCTAGGTTGGAATCCTCTGCAAAGGTTGCGAAGGTCAGTCTGGTGTCACTTCGTTCAAAAACCTCAGGATCGTGGTCGTAGGGGATGCAACAAGGACTAACGCCAGGTGGAAGAAGTTATATTGCAAAACTTTTTACCAGAGCTATTTTCGAATCTTCACAAAATTTGGTTTTATAAAGGCATAATTATATTTATTTAAATCTATAACGTTTATTTAAAAATAGAAAGAGTTTACAAACAAAAATGTGACACATGAGAGGCAACGACATCTATAGAGTGATCGCTACATTGGTAAGACTTCGACACGAACCGCCGCGATGCTTCCTATTGCCGAAACCGATGAGGGCGCCACTGTGACGACAAGCGCGGGCCGTCATAGGAGAACCCGGGACCGCATGGTCACGGCTGAAATGCGCGCCGTGAGGCGGAGACGTGGGTGGACCGTGGTTGGCTCTGAAACTAGGTAAGGTTGCAATGTCAGATGTCTTAGTTTCGGGTATGTCGCATAGATGTCACTGCTCCTAATGCTAAGATTAGGGCTCATAATAGTATGCGGCTCGTTTGCGTTGTGCCCTCCAATGTCTGTAAAACTGTGAAAAGTATATTATGTACTTTTACTTACTTCTATGGTTTTAAGAGTAGTTTTTAACAAATATTTATGTATTATTTAACGCTTATTCAAACGAACACAAATTATAAAGTGTACAACTTTACCAAAGCCTTCAAGGTTACTGAAATAAATAAAGTGACTCTTATTTCGGGTTGATACTTATTTCTTTGTAAAAAGTCGAAAGCAAAAAATCTTTATCAATCATAATATTTTAGATAAAGTTAAATTTATAATAAGGTTTGGTTAATTTCAGTAAGGCTTTAATAATATGTTTTAGATTTAAAAACTTTAATTTCATTTAAAGGCAATATAACAATTTGACTGGAAAAGAAACTTACATTAAAATGTTAATAGAAGTCTAATATTTTGAATAAAGAATGTTGCCGTTGAATGACAGGTACTTTAATAAATTATTTATAAATATTCCTTTTTCAGTAGAGCTATTTCATTTAAGGATTTACATTTACAGACGTTTTTCATTTCAGCTTTCATCTTATTGGATGAAATAAAATTAATAGTCATGACAACCGTGCCAGTGTAAAATATGAGACTATTTTTAACTACGGAAGAAAAAATAGATAGAAATAGGTTCGAAGTAGATATATTAGAGAATAAGATAGAAGAAGTAAGAAAATAAGGAAAGAAAAATTGTATTTTAAACATACAGCTTTATAATTAATCAAATTATAGTGGGCGTGAACTTCGAAATTTGAAAAGGTCCGTGTCAGACAAGACTATCAATGAATGGAGAATTTGGCTACCTATCATTGAACTTAAGAACAAGGGTGTATGTTTAATTTTCGGGGAGTAAATAGGGTTATATTTAAGTGCTCAAGCCTCTAATTGGCCATTAGCTGCCGGCCAAAGGCCGTGTTATCACGAAGCAGTTCACGGCGCCAATTGAAAACGCCCGTAAAATACGAGATATTCTATGCCCTCGGCGTTTTTAGGGAAAATTAAAAACTTTGTTACTTGTGTAAATTTTAAATTAAACAGACCCCGGGGCAGTTCGTATGTTTATGTCATTTGTATGAATGATTATATATTTAACCCTCATTATGACATGAATAATGAAATGTTTATTCGTATATATGAATAAAAGCAATATTAAAACATACAGATATACAAAGATCACAGTTACAAATTTGGAAATAGTTTAATCTAGGTAAGTAACATTTACCAAAGTTTTCGCTAAACTCTTTGTTGCTGATATCAATATAAATTATTATATTTAATAGAAATTTCACAGTTGCAAATACGGTTTCGTAACTTCTCACCGCAGAAATAAAATTGCGAGGCGGCTGATTACGGCGTTCCTCTCCAAGAAAAGAAAAATAAAAGTATTTTACTTTCTAAAACATAATTCAATATGAAGCTGACCTCTTGAAAGCGTACTAAGCTGCGTCTCAAAGGAACAGCGGCTCTAAATTCTGCCATTTTAATTTAATCGTAAATGAATTTCTTAACAAGATATCCCGGTTAATATTTCATTCTATGAAAATCCTAACACTAAGTTTATCATTGTAGTTAATTGATCCCTCTGGGTTTTAGGAATTTTGTCGTTCCAAAAGCCACTAAGGGATAAAAATGCTTACATGCCAGCATTCTTGAAACGGCTCGTTTTGCTGTATGGCTTAATGAAAAAATAGTAACAGGTCGATAGCTCCAGCCCCATAGTTTTACAGTTACAATGCCGTAAAGTTAATTTAGAAATAAACACATATACATACATTTAATTAATTACTTATTACAAATATTCATTCTGTTAAGCAAAAGACATAAGTTGAGATTTTTCCATTTGGTAAGCAAACTAATGTATTCAAAATATTAGTAAGTATTATATCCACAAAAATAAATATTTATAAGTTACCTATCATTATTCTTCTGCTTCCCTCTAACGTTGAATAACATAAGCCTCTTTTCACCACAAAGCTTTTCACAACTTGATATACTTACTGAAAACGTTTATTTTAATCTGAAAGTCAACGAGCTGCATTGCGTTTTAATATTTTGATTCTCATGATTTCCTTTTTAAAAATATTTTATTTTTCTATTTATATTCATTTAGTCCGTTTGTCTGTCCATCTTTATTTTTGAAGCTTAAATAACTCTTATTAAGCTGAAATTTGACATTAATACTTTAGATACTCCAATAAAGTGACTAAATAAATTTCCGATTTTCTTTCCATATTAACGTGGAAAAGAGAAGTATATAGTTCCTTGAACAGTATTTTACTACCTTGTGAACGTTTATGCACGTTAAACATGGAAGTAAATGGCATGATACTTCACTAACAGTGCTCAAGCAATACACGTAAGAATATCACAATCAGGAACACAAACAGATGAGGCATAACACGTCTTTATCCCGTACGGTGTAGACAATACCAATAGTCACAAGACTCGGTCACGTTCAGCCCACTCAGACAATGATGATATTTCCACGAGGTAAATCGTGCTACAGAAACTTATCTGACGCGACTAAAGTATGCGTCAGAGTGAGTTTTCAGGTGACAGCTGATAACTGGGCTCGTTGGCACTCTGCCCTTACGGATATAGACCGAACACGTACCGCATGCCTACTTGGTGTCATAGACATACCGGCTGGACTGGTAAGATGTCGCTGTACTGCGTGACATTTAAATTAAATATAGGTAGAACTGACGCGGTTGACTCTGTCTCATTTTGTGTATTTAACCTGATTCCTATGCTTTCAGTTGTACTTTGAGTCCCGTAGTCAACTTCCCGACATTTGTTCTTTTCCGATATTTTTTTTTTAACTGCGGATTTAGTAAATTTGTATTCACAAATATACTCGTCATATTTTGACATTATTATTTCTTGTAAGTATTGTTTTGAAGCAAATGGATTCTGTCAATTTATTTTAAACTGTGGCTACTTGCCACAAAATGATTAATGTTCGTTGAAACTACGAATCGTGGTGTTGTAAACAGTTTTTTACTATTAATGTCAGGTGTTAATAATTTCCCATGTATTTATTAATAAATAATCAAACTTCATTCTTTTATAACAATGCGAGAATCCTGAATATATAATAAAATGTTTTGACACACAATTTATTCCAAAATATTAGGCAATTAGCGGATCCAATACGGGTTTTGTTTTGGAACCTGGAAAGGTTGCGGAGGTTTGATGGGAGTCGTTTCGACAAAACCTGACTCGCCCAATCTAGGATCCATGGTCAAAGGTATACCCCGGGACTAAAGCCAGGAGGAAAAGGAGAATTAGGTAATTATATCAATTTCATTACTTAATATAAAACTAATTGTGTTATTCTATCGTAGGGTTATTATTGCAAAGTCAAAGTTATTCTATTACCGAACCAAGTTTGCTTTTAGTTAGAGCAATATTGCAAGTTGGTAACACTTGGTGCGGAGGCCAACTCACACTTGGCCTGATTTTTATTCTTTATCTTTGAATGAGACGTATTTTATACTATAATGGCATACACGAACCTCAAATTTATATTAGATGTATAGCTAGCTTCATCGGTATGATATAATTATTCTACTAATACAAATTTATGCAAACAGTCTCACAATGTTATTTTTGTGACTGAATGCCAGCAATTATTCCACACAAAAAAATAAGATGTATGCGCTTAGACTTCAAATCCTTCTAGTTAGAAAACTAGTCTTGTTACTCGTACGTTTGTGGCGTGACGTGAAACGATAAACTATCCTTATGTTTTTTCCTTCATTTCAAAATAAAAAAGAAAAAATATCTGTTTGATAAAGTAATACCAACATAAGCGAGTACGCATAACTTTATGTTATGTAACATATTCTTTGCATACAGGTTTTCCCTTGCGGGGTAGACGAATGTTGAACGACAGGATATGTCTTATTTGTAAATTTATGTATTAGTTTACAATTACGAGTAAATCATCATTACATACATTCATATAATCACGTTTATATCCCTTGCGGGTAAGACAGAGCTAGCAGTCTTCATAAGACTGAATGGCTACGTTCAGCAGTTTGGCTTAATGATAGAATTGAGATTCAAATAGTGTCAAGTTGCCTGCCCATCGTCTAAAAGTAGAATTCCAAGTATACAATCCCTGAGTCGCCTTTTGCTACATACATGGTACTTATTACTACTAAAGGTATAATTAATATATTTGCTCCGATGTAACATACCAGTAAATCCTGTAATACAAACCACAAATCTCTAACACTACTCGCCCTGCCGGTTACATGTTCGTACATGTACCCTCTCATTTGCAGGGTAAACACATTTACTTCCTCGTCTCATCGTCTGTAGTCGATTATATATTAAAACAACTTTGGCTAAAAGTTCATAAAATAAACAATATTAGTACCTATGGGAGTGATAAATTTTGTTATTTAAAAATATTCACAGATGAAATCCACTGAGAAAATATAAATCTGCATAAAAAGCAAAAAACATTTTGGATACCTTAAAAAGGTGAAATGTGTGTGAAATGAAAGGTTTTAACAAAATATATAAAATAAACAAGTCGATACAAGGTTTTTAAAATTTAGTTACTTATTCGAAAGGAAGCATAAAGATACAAAAATATTCATCAAAAATCTCTAGTAAATTTCTATAGATCATTCCTTGGAGGCTAAACGGAAATTGAACACATAGCTTTTGCAGTCCTGAGAGGATCGAATCGTTTGAGTAAATTATAACTTCAGACTGATTATGGTTTGTTCTTTTTGGGCTGTACTGTAACTTACAGTTAATTTAGAATAGAATCACTTTATCCTCTTCCCGTGGGTGTTATAAAAGACGAATATGAGAGCATTTAGTGTAAGTTGTTCCATGACCTGATATGGGTTTGATTCCCCTGCAAAGGTTGCGGAGAAGCGATGAAAATGAAATGTACAAATTGTTTATAAAATATATTCTTGGTAATCGTATGTTTTTATATATATACTAGAAGATGAATAAAACCGATGATTTTACCCAAAATATGTTACGCTATGATGATTCTGCATATACTTATTATGAAAGAAAGCAATAATAAAGAGTGAAATATTATCTTCCACAAGATAAAGACCTTCAGTTTCCGTTTTTCCTATAATGTATTATTTTGTCTGTATATTTTGTTTCTTTATTAATAAAGTTATTCAGATTACCTACTCTACTCGAAACATTTGGGAAGATTGAGTAAACAAACATTTTTATTTTCATTCTTAAGTTTAATTAATTTTAGTAACAGTTAAATAATAAAATTCTTTAACTCTTATCTTTTTTTTATGAATTATATTTTTTTATTGACAAAATAAACCATGTTTTAAAACCCTCGGCAATAAGCATGAATGATTATAAAGCGTTTATTAGTTAATTGTTTTATTTTAACTATTTGTTCTATTTAATCGAAATAGGTACGTTTATCTAAATAAAACTAATTTTCTTTTAAAATACAAGGTATATTTCTATACATAAAACATTATATTTAGTTTACCTTAGACTAAACCATACTCACATTTGATACAACCAAGTTTTAGCATTAATCATAGTCCTAATTAGCTCGTCGTTGGTTCATGCTCAAAGTTTGTTCGCTCTCCGGAAATTTGTTACAAACCTAGTACACTAAAACATTATTTAACAACAACAAAGCGGTTCGGAAATGAGACAAACTACAATATGTTTAAGTAACTTACATAAATATGAATGAACTGGCGATTTGAAAAGCTGATTTAAAAAAATATCATTGAAGCTACTCCCAAATTCTAAAAAGGCGAGATTAATAAGCAAAGACATAAATATATTTGATTTTTTAACTTATCTGGCAGATACCCAGATTTGAGCACCTCTTCACCCACATAGGTCTCTTTTTCGTGTTACGGTAGTTATTTTGGAAATAGTAATCTATGGTCTCACAGTCTCTTGATAGTTAATATTATACAGAACCAAGATGGCGGAAACCATAATGAGGAAATCTGCTCTTTTCATGCAATTGAATGTGTTAACAGTGGCGTCCTTGCTTACAGGGTTATTGAGGTCAGCCTTTGGTAGATTTGTGTAGTATTCAAAGATGGTGATCATAAATAATTCCATCTCAAATGATAATGAGAATATCCTCAAAAGTACTTTTGAGGATTTCTAACTATTAAATATTTTTAATAACTGGATTTCCGAAGCACGTTTCGTAATTTTATTTATAAGGTTTATGTAATTTGCGTATACTATTAACCACAGCCGAAAAGGTTTCTTTTGTACTCCGTACAGTCAACATGAAAATTATATGAATTTCCGCGTTCAAACGTATGTATATTATATAGTATGTAAACATATGTATATTAGTATAGTATGTAATTTTACTAAGCCATATTAACAATACTTAAATAAGTTGTTGTAATTAAAGGTTTTTTTTAATGAACTGAGTATATTTAGTAACATAGACTGCGGCGTACACTTTTTTTACTTAATTAAAATTAATAAAATGTATGTACAATTTTGAAATGACTAAAATAACTAATAATAGCAGAGAAAATTATTCCGCTACCACAGCGTTATAGTATTTTTTTATTGTTGTATCTAAAAAGACGACCGCTGACTTGATTTTATTATCATAATCTTTCTTATCTAACAGTCTTATTGGGTCTACCCTAGCGAGAAGCAGGGACTCAGCTTTAACTGGAATACACCAAACAGAAAACGAAAAGGAGCGAGTCAAAACTTACCTACGTGACCAGAACTGGGATTGGACAACCTTGGATTATTCAAAATGTTTATTATTCTATAGAAATCTATAGAATAAAGCTCATAATAGTCCTATCGAAAAACTTTAAATAACAAAAACCAAGTATGCTGGTTCAGAATTTGATTTCTCCATCTCATAGCTATAAAACCCTTAAATACCCTATAAAATGTCTTATCAACTGTCAGGGCGACCAATTTATTTTGTGAAAATAAAAAGTAATCTTTACCAAGACGAGCGCCTTTGGGATGCAAATGCAATTGATTCACTGATGTTGTTTGTCCTTGCTTCTTTCAATGCTGAGCTACTCGTACCTACTTAAATTAATAAGCGTATCTAATAGAGATGCTAATGAATCCAATCCAAGTAGCGTTCGCGACTGATAGTTTTTCTTTTTTTTACAACCGGGTATTCCAGTTATTGCTTCCATGCTGGTCAAGTAGAAAAAAAAACAAAGTATGTGCGAGCTGCTTCTCTTCCCATGCAGATTATTAAAGCTTATCAAGGGAAAGGCTGATAAACTTAGCATTCTTCTTTTAGGCGATGGACTAGCAACCTGTCACTATTTTCATCTCAATTCCATCATCAACGCATGCAGGAGAACGTGGCTTTCCAGTCTTTCAAAATTGTTGGTTTTGTTTACCCCGTAAGGGATAAAGACGTAATTTGTATGTTGATAATTCATGTACCTGAAAAAAAGTGTGTGAAAGAATACCATCGGCGATAGTTGAAGAAATTATTTCATATCGATATACCATTATACATATCGATATATCATTCACAATCGCCAAATGTATATTTGACCTCCTCTTTATCCAGTCATAATCTTATTCCCGGCGTATCCTAATGTATCTTGCTGAGTTATTTGTTGTTTCTGATTCATATTCATTGCTATTGCGTACCTTTGGATTTACATTGATATTTCTCTGAAAATATCAGTTTCTTATATTATACTAGCAACTTATGTATATTTCAGAATTTCGTTACAAATGATAGTCTATATCTTTGGTCAACTGTTTTTATATAACTTTCTATATGCAATTAAAGTCTATTAAGCTAATTTCTCAAACACTTGAAAAGAACGTACACTTTTACGTCAAAACGCTTGAGCGCTTACAATGTTGTATAACACTGTAGTTGACATATTCTAGCAGGCTAACAATTATTTGCAGTATTACAAGTGATCGTCAAAAATACTAACTATATACCCTTCTTGTTCATAAATATGTATAGTATTACATAGACTACCAACAGAAACAGATATTATCAAACTTTTTTAGTTAATATCTTTTTCCCGGCACTTCTTTCTATCTTTTTCTTCTTTCTATATGCGTAGATGTGGACTTCCAACATCAATTAACGCACTTTTTTATTTTTTCCATAAATTGAAATTTTGTTGTAGTATTAACACACAAATATACTTTGTTTTTCGTAGCTTTCTTGAACTTGCAAAATTACTTACTTAAACCACAAATTTTAATACGCTAGAAACTTCGCTCTTTTGTTAAGCGTAGGAATTTTGATATCTTAGGATACTTACCACTCGCAGTCCCTATACTGTTACCAGTTTTGCTTTTTGATCATATTACACGATCTTTCAAAAAAATACAGACTCTCTAATAAAATTTTATCGGTGTCTAACGATAAAATAAACAATTTCAGCTTTAGTTTGAATTTAACAAATTTAAAAATAGCACCCTGAAAATATAAATCCGCCGAAGTAACCCTCTTATCAACTATCTCAATCACTGTTTGACCTTTACATTTTATTTGACCTTTAGAACTAGGGTTTGCCCCTAGTTTTGTTCGTTAGAACTTTAATTTCAATACTTATTTTGCGACTTATTTTCCTTTCATAATAACTTTATGATTTTCTTACCTTAAGAAAAACGGGCATAATCAGTATAGCCTTGTAGTCATTCATTTACTGTGATTAATTATTTCTAAGTTTATATTGATATAATATATGGTAAGAAGTATTATTTCGTGATATGGATGCATAAATTAGTAACATCATTAACAAAACATAAAAATTGTTTGCATTAAGACTTTGTTTGTTGCACCCTCAATACAGTTTTTTTTATATGTAAAGTATGGATAAACAGATTCCGAAAATACTTTTTTTTTGTAATAAATCGTAATTTTTGTTTCAGGTAAGTGGGGACATTAATCTCCGACGTTGGCATTAATTACTTCAACGTGACGGGGTAATGGGCGCCACTTCTGGTTAAGGTTAGTCCATTTTTGTACCGTTTCGACCATAATTGGAGGTCAAAAATGTATTTTTGTTATAATTAAATATGCTATGCGTAAAGTGAAAGTATAAATTTACGAAGGTACGTTACATTTTCCTCTTCAACAAGATAAATGCGAATTATATTTTAAAAGTTTTTTATTTATGAATTCCTTGGCCTTAAATGAAAATTTTTGTTCAATCAAGTTACTTGATTACCTCTTGCTTCTCATATAAATGACAGGAAAAGACACACTTGCGAATACTTATTAAGGTATAATTCTATAAGATTTCCTTATTCCTTTATAACTGATTAGAAAGACAAATCATCGGATTATTGGTGCTTCTTTCGTCATTTAAACAAAATGCAATAATTTTAGTGTAAAAGTATGGATGTGCAATGGATGGATTGGGATTCTTCTTTTAGGCGATGGGCTAGCAACCTGTCACTATTTCATCTTATCATCAAGCCAAAAAGCTGAACGTGGCCTATCAGTTGCTTCAAGTCTGTTGGCTCTGTCTACCCCATAAGTGATATATGTAGATGTGACTATATGTATGTCTCTGTCTACCCCGTAAGGGATATAGACGTGACTATATGTATGTATGTAAGTAAATGGTATCTGAACTACATTTTCATCCCTAAATCCTAATGGGGACGACATTAGTGGAAAAACTGATAGTCACGGAAAAGCTTAGTTGAATGGGACTCCTCGGATTTTCCCCGGATACTCTTTATTGCCTTATATAAATAAAGCACTTGGGAAAACATTTCAAATCATTTCACAGTATGAAAAGTGCGACTAAAATACAGGGAGTATTTTATTATTATACGCAACTCATACTTGAAGCCAAATAGCTAAGAATGAATCCGAGAACACTCTATTATGAAATAGAAAATTAATTAAAGAATAAAGTAGTCGACTATTTATTTAGTTCAATGTTAATATTGCTTGAGTCCTCAAGTACAAATGGGGATTTATTTCATAAATTCACTGCCCATGATGTAACAATAAAATGGGATGAACATTTTCAGCAGCTGTGTTAACATTGTCCAACTTGACTCTGTGCATTGCAAACTCGAACGAGTTTAAAAGAATTAATGAGTATCTCGATGCTTACCAAGATGTAAAGATGTTTATTATCGCCATCTTCTCAAGACTGACCTAATTTTTTATACTTCCTGGTATATAAAATGACCTTTAACATTTTCGAGGGACATATTCTTTTTACTTCAATATATGGCAAAATTCTTAAATAAAACGATCCTGCAGTTTTATTAAGTTACGAGTACATTTTAAAAAGGGATTATATTTTTAGCAGTTGAAATAATAAGTTTGCAATATTTATTTAACTGATTTAGAATTAACGGCTATTATTACTAGTTTGAACGAGAATAATATAAGGAAATTTATCAATACATACCCGTTTTCCATAAGAATATCAGTAACCAGCGATATTTCAATACAATATCAATGTAGATTTGTTTTCTATCCATATAAGTACATATATATATAATCACGTCTATAAACAGCTGAACGTGGCATATCGGTCTTTAAAGACTGTTGGCTCTGCCTACCCCGCAAGGGATATAGACGTGATTATATGTATGTATGAATGTCTATATCCCCTTCGATTATAATTATCCATATTATTGTAAATTTGTGGATTAAAAAAAAATCTATTACGTTTAAATTATTCACAGACGTAATAAACGTAAACATTTTGTAATTGAAATTTCAACAAAAGGTTTGTAAAAGGGTTCGCTATATCTGTACCAACAAACCGCGCAATATCACTTAGAAAAACACGAAGATACGAATTTCTTCAAAAATCCTGACCCATATAATTGTAATCTTTACAAACTGTGACGTCACTCCTCGAAGGCTGTCCCTGGGTAAATAATTTTAACCCCTGGATTTGTTGATTTAATTGGTTTCGAGCTCAAACCTAAACAAACGGCGACTCGAACAAGAGGATCGTAATTGCATAACCATTTATTTTGTTAATTCTTTTATTTCTACTTTTAACAGTTTTCGTAACATTTAAATTTATATATATTTCTCTACATAGGTAGTAATACAATATTAACTATATAAACATGGAACGTTATTAATAATTCTGCGGTTTAACTGTATGCTTTTGATCGCGTGGGCTAGTAAATGAAAGCCTAAATCGGGAGACCTCTTTGACGACGTTTGGCGTCATGTCGTGATCCCGTTCACCGCAAAGCGATACTGAAAGGCCGACGTCAGAAGGATATGAGCACGCTGAAACCTTTGTAAATTTCATTATGTAATTGACGCGTGACCTGACCTTGAACAATCCTGGATGTCCCGGCAAAAGTTCAGGTCAAATTCAAGTTTACCCTGAACCAACATAAATGAAAAGATGATATTAAACTTTCATTGATTGCATAATTATACAACCTCAGAGTTATCGCCATTTTAACCTTATTCTCCCGGGCATTTTAGCCAATTTTGCGGAAGATTTCCTTTTTTAGTGGTGGTCGAGATAATAAAAATATAACTACCCGTTTGCATGTCATTAATAACTATTAGTTTCGAAATGGATTTTTCCGGAGCTTCATATGAGGATTGTTTAACTTTAGATATATAATCTTCTTTTACTTAAGATCTTTTTAGTCTTCAAGAGCTTTTTCTTGCATGTTTTAGTTTTCAATATATTTCGCCCGGCACTTGCAAAGTCGTGAAAAAAGTACAAAGAAAGTCGCCGTTTTTATGTATTTGGATGCGCCCTCAGTTCTAATTTTCAAGATGAGTTTTCGTGTGGTTGCATTATCATTTAGATAACATCTTCAGAGAGGTTTACAGAAACCTTCTGGGTCCAGAGACGCTAATGTTATTAAACATTTGGAAAGGTATAAAAATTATTATGCTCGTGTTTCGTCCTCAAGATTAGCAAGATTATGGTTTGTTTACACATGTAGTTACACATGACATGTGCCGCCACAGCAGTGAATATTTGAGGTAGTAAAAAAAAAATATATATTGCACAAAATGTGGGTAGGACGCGGTATTCGCTTGGCTGCCAACTTCTTATTTCATACTCATTTCACATTCAGTGCTTCGCCACAGCACGTCGCGTTTTTTCTAAATTTAAAATAAGATAAATTTTTCCTTAATTATGTCTTCTCGTAAAAAGTCAATGATCGTAAACGTCGTCGGATAATTGTAGAAAGTTCTCCATCATGTTCATCGTCATCAGAATTGGCGGTTTCTTCACCAGCTCGGAGCGTTGCGCAGTCACCGGAAAACCTAGAAGGTACCTAGGCTTCAACTTTATTGTGCTTAAAATAGCTTCCCCTGTGTTTGCGGTATAACAAATAAATCTGAGTTATACCTACACACCAACAGTAATTACTTGACCTGCTGTTAGAAGATATGCATTACTGGGTTTGCGATATAACAACTTATCTGAGTTATATCTACCCACAAGACAGTAATGTTTCTTAATTCCACGCTGCTATTCAAGGACCTGCGTCGGGAATCCTTCATCTGTAGGATATCGCATTACTGGGTTTGCGATATAACAACTTATCTGAGTTATATCTACCCACAAGACAGTAATGTTTCTTAATTCCACGCTGCTATTCAAGGACCTGCGTCGAGAATCCTTCATCTGAAGGATATCGTATTACTGGGTTTTTCGGTATAACAAATCACAGAGTTATATCTACCCACTATATAGTAATGCCTTCTATTGCACGTGCGGTTTTTTACCGTTCATTTCGGGTTAACAACATTGTTGTTACCCAAGTACCCACTTGCAATAATGCAACGTGTAATTAACGGCAGTAGCATTTAACGGCATAAAATATTTTTTTCAGGCGGTCAAACTCACGGAATCCTGCAAGTACCCGTTGATGTCCTTGACATCCCACGGCTTCACAGCCGTTCAAACTAGCCCATGTAGGGGTAATCTCGTCGCCGAAAAAGAGATGTTGCCGTTGACCTGTCCTCCTACTGCTAATACGGAGATTATCGATGAGAATCTTAGATAGCTCTATTTTGGAGAAGATCCCACGGCAGCTACCACATATGGTAAAGATATTCAAAAAGACCTGGCCATTCGACTTGAGCATATCGCAACACAAGGGTTATGGGAAACCCGTAAGGAGTTGCTCAAAAAATTCCTCATACCGAGTAATTGTACTCTTATTGATGCACCAGCTATTAATCCTGAAATAAAGAGCGCTATGCTTATAGTAGTTGCAAAAAGAACTAAAGCTATGGAATACAAACAAAAACAATTAGCTGGTGCTATTGCGGGTCGCAGTATAATTATAACTCAATTAACAAGAAAGATTCTAACTCGAAAATACTAAAAAATTTAATGGATGTTTGTCGGTTACTGTGTGACTGTCAACGCAATGTTATTAATTCTGTTACAAGGAAGGGATTAATTCTGAGCACTCTTAAGAAAGACATGAAAGAAAAAATAGAATCTACTAAAATTGATAAGTTTTTATTCGGTAACCACTTGGCGGAAACTTTAAAAGCCGCTAAGGCTAAATCTTGTGCCGAACTTAAGCCAGCTCCGGTCAAGCAACCTACAAGAAAAGCAGCTAATTTCTCTTCAAAAAACGTGAAAGCATCCCCGAATCGTCGGGGACTATATCAATTACATCACAAAGACCTCAGGAGACTGCGTCGGAGCGGCGGACGAAGCTTCAGCGCGCCAGCTTGTCGAGGACATCGCAGCGAGCGTCGAGACACAACCACCGCTAAATTCGGTAAAATATGCCGGTAGACTTTCTCATTTCTATTATCAATGGACATGTTTGACCAACGATTCTACTGTCTTATCATGGATAAAAGGTTACGAAATACCTTTTATTGAACCACCAGTTCAGACAGTGTTGTATCAACGAACGACATTGCCTTCTAGTACAGAGAAAAAATATTTCGCAAAAGCCGTTCATAACATTTTATCTATTGGCGCAATATCTATATGTGAACCCTGCGAAGGTCAATTTATTTCAAAGGTATTTTTAATACCGAAACCAAATGGAAAAATGAGATTTATATTAAATCATAAAAAACTTAATAAATATATTAATACTTGTCACTTCAAATTAGAAGATTTAAGGACAGCTCTAAAACTTATCACTAAAGATTGTTTTATGAGTACAGTTGACATCAAAGTACCTTCGACTTTCCTTAAACAATCAACTGTATAGTACGAGTTCAACGTTTTTGCTATATGGCCTTAACACTGTTCCATTTGTTTTAACAAAAATTATGAAACCCATTGTTAAACTCCTTAGACGATGTATATTTCAATTATTTATTTATATGATATTTTTTTATTGGAGTTACCTATGAATCTTGTTTAGAAAATGTGTCCAAATCTATAAAACTTTTAATTTCACTAGGTTGGGTAAAAACCGAAGAAAAGTGTTCTTAAACCAAGCACATCAAATAGATTTTTAGGGTTCATATTAGACTCTAAGCAATTGGAAATTAGTATACCTTCAGAAAAAAATAACAAAATCAAAAAAGAACTAGAAAAATTGATTAAATAAAATCGTTGTAAGATAAGAGACTTTGCTAGCTTACTAGGTTTGCTAGGTTGCCTGCTTAAAAATACAAATTCTTAAATTTACAACCTGATACAGATTACGATAAATATATATGACCTTACGTAAAATCTTATGTAAAATCAAAGATGAGGTCTTCGAGTTCGAGATTTTTCACGAATGCCTCAACTGCAGGGATGGGTGGCGCATGTGGTAAAAATACTGCCAGCGGCCCTTGGAGCGCAGATGAACAAAATAGACACATTAACTATTTAGAGATTTTAGCCGCATTCCTTGGCCTTAAGACCTTTGCAAAATATTGTTATAATGTTCATGATTTATAATACAACCGCTCTTTCGTATATAAATCGATTGGGTGGAATTCAATTCCCTTATCTTACGCAAATCACAAAGGAATTATGGCAATAGTGTGAAATGCGACAAATCCATGTTTATACATCATACATTAATTCCTCGGTTAATGACATTGCTGATGCGGAATCTAGAAAACCGCATCCTAATATAGAATGGAAACTCGCAGATTGGGATTTTCTTCAAATTGTAGACTCCCAAAAGTTGATATTTTTGCAAGCAGAATTAATGCTAAATGCAACAAATATATTTCTTAGTATAGAGACTCAGACGCAGAATTTGTCAACGCTTTTACAATATCTTGGTCAAATATATATTTCTTATGGATTTCCTCCATTTGCCATAATTCTTAAAACTCTTCGTAAAATTATATGTGATAAGGCCAAAGGAATCTTAATTGTTCCTCATTGCCCACACAACCGTGGTTTCCATTATTTAGGAGCCTTCTTCAAACTGAACCAGTAATATTCAAATGTAGTGATAATTTAATTTTATCTCATTCCAGCCCTCGCAACATGCATCACCAGATTACCCTGGTTGAAGGGCTATTATCCGGTCAGCGCTTCTAGGAAGAAATATTTCTGCTCCTACCATCAAAATAATGATAGCTTAATCTTATATCTGCAATCTCTTCTTCAAATTCAATTAAACAATATAATACCTACATTTAAAATTGGTATTTATATTGCATGAAAAATAATTTTGTTATTTACAGTGCTGATATCTCGAATATCATAGTGCACAATATAGCACGCTTAATAGTTGCAGATCAGCGCTTAAATTAATTTTTGGAGAAAATATCTGCGGCGATGATAGCATCCGTCGTTTCTTTAGAGGAATATTTAAATTGCGTCCTCCTCAATCCAAGTACAATCTTACTTGGGATACTTTACAAGTTTTAGACAATTTATTCACTCGGTACCCGAATGAGTCTTTGTCATTAGAGAAAATTTCTAAAAAAATTATATCTATACTTGCCCTAATCACGGCTCATAGGGCACAAACTTTGTCGAAAATTTGTATTCATAATATCGACATGCGTGATAGTGAAATTTTGGTAAAAATACCCAGTTTTATTAAAACTTCTCGCCCTGGCGTACTACAACCAGTATTAGTCATACCATATTTTTTAGATAGACTAGAAATTTGCCCAGCTAAAACACTTTGTTTTCATGGCAATAACAAAGGACTTATGTCGGAATAGTCAAAATTTATTTATAAGTCTGAAAAGACCAAACAAACCTGTTACGTCGCAAACGTTAAGCAGATAGGTAAAAGACGCACTTAAAAGTAGTGGCATTGACGTGTCTTTGTTCACAGCACACAGCACTAGACACGCTGCTACTTCTAAGGCTATGAAACTCGGTATAAATTTAGATTTACCTAATAAGAAAGTCCGCAGGTTGGAGTAGAACCTCACATACGTTTATAAAATTTTATAATCGTTCTATCAGAGATAATATGAGTAATGATCAATTGCTAAGAGCATTGTAAGAAATTCTTTAAATAATAGTTAAATTTATGAAACAGTACTCACATTGATTGTTGTACTTACATTAAATGTTACTCTTACATTAATTGTTACACTTACTGTTTTCTCTAAAAATAATAAGTAATGCCTTCATTTTGCAGTTCAGTTTATTTTATAAACATTCATTACATGTACCATAGATATATCTATGTGAAATGTGGATGTTCACGCTTCTTCTCTCAACATCTACATGTGTAAACAAACCATAATCTTGCTAATCTTGAGGACGAAACACGAGCATAATTAATGATTAAACGAACTTACCTAGTGAAGTTCTATCATAATTATGCGAAGTGTTTCGTCCGAAGAGATTAGCAACCCACCCAACCCATATCCCCAAAGAAACGTGAAACATCCATGCTCCATACCTGAACTAAATGAGTATGAAATAAGAAGTTGGCAGCCAAGCGAATACCGCGTCCTACCCACATTTTGTGCAATATATATTTTTTTTTTACTACCTCAAATATTCACTGCTGTGGCGGCACATGTCATGTGTAACTACATGTGTAAACAAACCATAATCTTGCTAATCTCTTCGGACGAAACACTTCGCATAATTATGATAGAACTTCACTAGGTAAGTTCGTTTAATCATTAATTATTTTTTAAGTAAAAAAGCTTCTGAAGCGTGAAACGACTAAATCAGTTCCACAAACTCAAACAGCTAATCAAACTTTTCTAAAAATTCATTCCTTTTCTTTTTCAAATACAATGAAAATGGAAACTTTCAAGACGCTGAAGAATCTGACTTCTGAACTTCTTAATCGTATGTTCTGATATCCATAGCTATGTGCAGGTTACTTTTAAAGTTTAAGATCTAAAAAGATCTCTGTATATAAAGGCAAAAGTGACTGATAGATTATCATGCATCCATTTTCTGATTCCGATAGATAATAAATTTTACACACTGTTAAATGTTATGATTTTTCTAAGTTTACTTATATAAGTTTCAGAAAGAGGCATAGCAATAATTAATTAGTACTCTTTGTCCATCTTAAGGATTTTTAAAGATAGAGTGAAAAACATTTATTTTACAATCTGGTAAATTATGGCAAAATAAATCCGTGGTGCATAAAGCCCTATAGTTTAAACCACGTTACCATAGTTTCAGACTACACAATGGAGTAGAAGGTATTGCACCTGTGGTTAAGTTCCTATGAAAACACATGCTTTCTATCTTTGTACGGCTTACCTGGAACCCGGACGTGTGAAAGGGGATTATGGAGATTGCAGGAGGCCTGTTGCTTATGACTGAGCGCACATCGCACTGTTCACTGAGTCTTGTTATTTTCCTTTATTCAATTTATCCCAGCGTAACATTAAACAACTCGCCGTTAAAGAAAGAAGCTGTTTTATGGCGAGGTAAAGCAAAGTTTGGAATCACTATTGATCATTGGATAGGCATTTAACGTCAAAATTTTGTATGATGAATTTACTGGCGAAAATTACGTCATACGATTTTGAAAATTATTGTGGTAAATATGTAGTATGGATTTGATAAGAAATAATTACTATATGACTGATTGGTACATGAAAAAGTTTGTTTCCGTTGAAGTTTCTGGAAATTTTCTTTGAATCCTTCACTACCCGATGAATATACAACAAAATTTCTGCTATCTATACTCTGTTAACTCTCAGGTACAAGTTCTTAGTTCAACAAGGGAAATAAAATATATAGATTAATGTTCTCTTTATACATCTTTGCGTGTTTCCTTCAGAGCCCGGGGTCCGCCTTGATTAATCTATATATAACACCAAAAATAATTAAGATAAATTTACGTAAGAGAAGTTAAGCGCGCGTTAACCCTGAAAAAAATCTAATCGCACCAACCTTGAAGAACCCTTATTTTTATGGGGTTCTTGATTAATAGGGAGGATGCGCTGTTCGTGTAACGGGTTGTTTCTGTATTTATGTTCTAGTCTTTTGGGCACCTGTGAACCAATCTGATAATCCTTTTATGGATGAAAGAAAAGGATAGTTTGTTCTTTTATTTAATAGACTTGGAATAGAGAAAGTTTCTTAATGTGACTATTGCCGAAAACTTAGAAAAATATACAATAATATTAATCAAAATCTTCCGGACTCCTAAATAGGCATTCTGTTATATAGACCTCTTGATAGACGTTAAGCTACATGGGATTAGCACTAGTCTTGCTCATTAGACGTTCGACTTTGTTTTCGTTTTGCTACTTATACTTTGAACGGGAGGAAGATTTTTTAATCAGTTTTTAGTAATTAAAAAAATATATAATATTAACAGAATAATATTAAGACAAAGTTGATTACGGTGTGTAATTCATCATGAAAGCACTGATTGCTAACTCACCGCCTAAACGAAGTATGTAAATTTTATTAACTTCTCCTAACCTGCGTGGAAGCTTAGGATGCATCGTTTCACGTAGGTAATATGTTGAGATAAAACAAATTATATTTTATCTAAAAAGCAGGATAGTTAATATGGTTTTCTTGAAATAAGATAGTTAGCTTTCAGGACGGCAAACAGCTTTAGGGCATTCGTTATCAACACAAGGGTTTGTTTGGGCGTTCTTACATAGACATGTTTATTTATACTGTTTCATTATGTACTAATCAAATAAAGATCGTTTTCCTAGTATCTTGCTCCGTAATAAATATATTTTATTTATATTATTATAGGTAAAATATGACACTAAATTGATGAAAAAGCACTCTTATGTATGTAATAGATAAAAATGTGACATCAGAAATTTTCTTTTATTATTTCCAAAATTAATAGTTACAGATAAATGTACAATTAAGAGTTTCCTAAACCGACGGGCTCGCAAAAAAAGAGTTGTGAATGTTAAGAGGAAAAAAGTATGCAGGGATCATGGCAAGTGGAAAAATTTCCTCTACCTACGCCTTAAGGATAAAAGCGTAATTTCGTATAACATTGCATTACGTACATATGTTCCAAACAATGGTCACGCATTACACGTCTTCATATAACAACACAATCATCGCATTGTTATCAAACAACTGATAGCCCATGTACGTATTAAATTAGCAGTAACGTTGCAACGGATGCTTCGTCATTTAATTAGGAGGGCTTCCCTCGTGTCAGTCTGGTTCAAAATCGTTATCTACCGGCATAGTGCATAGTGGTAAAGGTGATAAGCGCAGTCCGGGCAAAGCGGCTGCGGCGGCGGCGGCGGCGGCACGGCAGTAGCATTCGGTTTGCAAACGCGGTAACACGCGCTGTTCGCGGCCCGAGCCGCCCGCGACCGCTTCCGCGCCCGCTTACCGCGACCCTACCCCAGGTAAATAGTGCACTCTATGTAGACTCCTACCTCACCCCGCTAAACGCAACCAACTCGAACAACCGCCAGAAACAGCTAAAACTGAAAAGTTTGGATCGCTCATTTGGAATAAGAACAAAAATTTCAAGTGTTTGTTTAATGATATTATTTTTGTAGTGGCGACAGATGTTTCTGTAACAGTTTATGACACAGTTGTTATTCAGACATCTTTTTTACAGGTTTTCACCGATGTGATGCAATTAAATTAACAAATTATTGACAATTTCCACAATTCGATTGTTTTTAAATCGTAAAGATTATGAACGCACTGGTGTACTCGAAATAAATTGTCCCGAATCCATAAAGTGAATTGGCTTTTACAGCGAAATTAATTGCCGTTCAAACTGTTCAACCATTCAATATGGAGTCGCTGCCCGGGAAAATGGCAATATTTCACACAACTGAATGCGAACCAATAAGTCAAGGCGTATAGTGTTTTACAAACATAATCATAAAACAACTATAAATAAATGAAGATTATATGAACGTAATAGATAGCTTATCATCCGAGCCTTGAGATGAGCCCAACTTCTCCGGCCTTATCAGAATTAACGACAATATCACGTGTTAATAAAAATGTTATTGAGCGTAACACAGTATAATCTGTATGCGATAAATTGCTGCACTGAATATAATATAAAGTTCTATCCGGAAAAAGCAAATGCAAAGTTCTTGTATGCTTAAGATCTACATGAAATACATCTAAGAGTACAAATTCAAACCCAAAACACTGTCAAAGGTCAAGTGCGAGCTGAGACTTGGGCCTTAAAGTGACGACAAACTAACGCAATGTCTACTCGTATGTCATACATTATTGAGACGATGCGGCTTGGATGGGTTTAATTTACTATTACTGGGATGCATTACTATGATGCACAACATAAATAGTAAGTGCAACATCATAAACAAAAAGAAACTGATAAACTAGATCACACTCCAAAGAATGCGTACCGGAAACTCGTTTTATCACATCACACAATATTTTTGATAAAAATTGGCAACTTGTAACATGAATGATCCATAAAATCTACGACAGTATCAAAGGTCGTTTATTTTCTTGTAACGCGTAGACGATAAAATTGTTAGGTATAATTAACATACGAGCAAGAAACGAGTACTTAAAAGACGTGTATGTTCGCAACAGACTTTATTCAAGTAATAAAAAAAGGAGGGAAGTACAATTTTGACATTTCGTTTTGTTACACTGACATTGCGTTTTGATACACACATTCTATCACCCCCACTTATCAAAACAAACCAAAATTACTTACATTACAAGGATATTATTCCAAGCAAGTTCATAAACTTATAATGTTTCAATTGACAAAGACCTTTAGTTAGTAAGTCAGCAGGCATTTCCTCAGTAGGAATATACTTAATTCTAACAAACTTATTCTTTACCATATCCCTTATATAATGAAAGCGAACATCTATGTGCTTTGATCTATTGTGGCTCTGGTTACTAACTGCTAACTTCAAAGCACTCTGATTATCACAGTACAAATCAATTACATAAAATGTGCTGGTAATCTCATGTAGTAAATTCCTTAAATATATAGCTTCCCTTGAAGCTTCGGATAAAGCAGTGTATTCTGCTTCAGTACTAGATAATGAAACTGTTTTCTGTTTCCTACTTTGCCAGGAAATGGCAGACCCTGACAACTTAAAACAAAACCCAGTATAAGATTTCCTATCTAAGGCATCACTTGCCCAGTCACTGTCCACATATCCATGCAAATTAGTATCATCTTTTTCATATTTCAAACAATAATGTTTAGTACCTTGTAAATATCTCAATAAACGCTTAGCATAATTCCAATGTATGTGACTGTAACAAGTATTGAATTGACTAAGGTAGCTTACAGAGTAGGCTATATCCGGTCTTGTTAATACTGCTAAGTACATTAAACTTCCAATTAAATTTTGGTAAGGAACACTTGGTAAGTCAGATGACTTTTCTAAATTCAATTTGGGCTCAATTGGAGTACTTTGAGTTTTACAATCAGACATCTGGAATTTAGAAACTAACTGTTCTATATATTGCTGTTGATCTACAGTAATAAAATTTTTATCCTTATCTAAATTTATTCTCATGCCTAGATATTGCCTGACAGGGCCCAAATCTTTTAACTTAAACTGTGAAGCTAAAATACATTTCAAATTATTAGTTTCACTATCATTGTTCGAAAAAATTAAAAAATCATCAACATACAGTGCTACTACGATTTTAACTTTACCATCTATTTTTGTAAACAAACATGGCTCATATTGACTACTCTTAAAATTAAGTTTACTTAAAACATCTGTAACTCTTTCATACCATGCTAGTGATGATTGTTTTAAACCATAAATTGCTCTCTTTAATTTTAATACTTTTCCCCCACTTTTGTTTACAAATCCTTCAGGTATAGACATATATATATTTTCTTTTAGAAAACCATTTAAAAAAGCTGTATTTATATCCAAATGAGTAATACTCATATTAATTTTTACACTAAGAGCAAACAATAATCTTAGAGTCGAATGTCTCACTACTGGTGAAAAGGTATTGGTATAATCAATACCTGGTTTCTGACAAAAACCCTTTGCCACAAGACGAGCTCTAAATCGTACATTATTGTCAATATCAATTTTTTTAATCAGCACCCACCTACACTTTACTATTGTCACGTCACCTGGATTGTCTACAAGCTCCCACGCTTCATTGTCCTCGAAAGACTGCAACTCTTCTGCCATTGCATGTCTCCACTGCTCCCGCTCTGGACCATTAATAGCCTCTGAGAAAACTATCTCTTCAGATGCTGGAACAAAACTGGAAACACAAATATTGGTAAAACCATACCTCTCAGGTGGCTTTATCTGTCGCTTGCTGGTTCTCTGGGGTACCTGTTCTGTAGATTCAATAGTAGATTCTGGTGCAAAAGTAGGAATTGATGTTTCTTTGCCATCTAAATAGACAGAAGTATCTGAAGAATAGTCAAGATTTTCCTCAGAGTTTGAAATATTCTTGTCAACTTCCCCCACTGAATCTGTATTATCATCCTCTGCACTCTCTGCTGGTGTATCTTCAGTAGGAATCCATATGGCAGACTCTTCACTATTTTCCTTTACACATATGTCATCCTCCATCACTACAACATCTCTGCTAGTAGTGACAGTGTTCTTGGCGGTATTATACACACGATAACCCTTTACATCCTCACCATATCCAATTAATATGTGTGGTGTGGCTTTCTTATCCCACTTTGTTCGGTGTACTTTTGATACATGCACCATTACCTTGCTGCCAAATAAACGTAGGTGACTCAGGTCTGGTTTTGACCCATACCATAATTCATAAGGAGTTTTATCCAAACCAGATGCAATGGACCTATTTTTCAAATATACTGCTGTATTTGCAGCTTCAGCCCAAAACTTCTTATCTAACTTTGCATCATACAATAAACATCTTGCTTTCTCAACGACTGTACGGTTAGCTCTTTCACAGAGTCCATTTTGTTCTGGAGTATAACTATTAGTTTTCTGATGGATGATACCATTCTGTTTCAAAAAATTATCGAACTCCTTGTTACAAAATTCTAGTCCATTATCGGATCTCAATATTTTAATTTTCTTATTTTGCTGATTTTCTACAACTGACTTGAATTCTTTAAATCTGATAAAAGCTTCACTTTTTTTCTTCAGGAAATATATGAAAGTCATGCGACTATAATCATCTACAAATAAAAGGAAATATCTTGCTCCATTTAATGAACTTTTTTCCATAGGACCACAAATGTCCGTGTGAATTCTGTGCAAAACTTCTGTACTTCGTTCACCTATATGGGAAAATGGTAATCTCATTTGTTTTCCTTCACAGCAAATGGTACATTGAGATTTATTTATATTAAAATTGTTTTCATAAGACAAACCTTTCACAATACCATTTCTCATCTTATTCATATCTTGACTGTTAATATGTGCTAGTCTCCTGTGCCACAGGTTACCATTAGCTTTTGTAGCCGCTAACAAACAACTTGGTTCTTGTAACCTCAACTTATAAACGCCATCAGTTAAATCAGCAGTCGCCACCAAAATGTTATTCTTGTCTCTGATATAACAGTGCTTATTGTTAAATGAAACCTTATTTCCATTTTTTATAAGTTGACTTACTGATAATAAATTTGTAGTTAAACTCGGCACACATAGCACATCTTTAACTGTTATATGACAATTCAATTCTGAGAATATTGTTACATCTCCGGAACAAACAACTGGCACTTTAGATTCATTTGCAACAACAATTTCTGACAAATACGGTATGCCCTTGTTTTCTATCCAAGTTTCATTCGGCGTAAAATGAGCGCTCGCTCCTGAATCAACAAACCAATCGTTCTTATTAAACTTTCCATTTAGAAAAACAACATTAAACACGCAATTATTAGCGTTTTTCTTTAGCAAAGGACACTGATTTCGATAATGGCCGTCTTCTTTACATTTGTAGCATGTTATTGTTTTTGCCGGTTTTTCATCTGTCAATGTCATTGACTTTTTATGTGAAGTTGACGTCCCGCTATATTTCTTATGTTTGTTAGAAAATCTATTTTTTGCCGCGAAAGCTGCTCCACTACCTTCACCATCACTTGTCATTTCCATGTCAAGTAATTTAGATTTAATAACATCAGTATTTATCGAAATACCCGAATGCTCGATTGCCATAATCATTGGCATATAATGATCAGTTAAACCTGCCAATAAAAGCGATCCAACCCATTCTTCCGTTATAACAAATCCGGTGCCATTCAATCTTTGCGCTGTTTCGACCATTTGAGTCACATAACTAGCCATCGAATCAAAATTTTCGAGTCTTAAGGATATCAAATGTCGCAACAAAGTAATTTTTCTTGAGAAACCAGAGTCATCGTACATGGTCTTTAGGGTATTCCATAATTCTGCCGAACTCTTGGTGTTCTTTATGTGCACGTATAACGATGGATCAATTGTTAAAATTAACTTAGCTTTGGTTTTTGCATCTTCCGCTGGTTTTGTTTCAAAATTTTCCGCTGGTTTGATGTACTTCTCCATACCTTCCAAGACCAACAAATTTTCAGCAGCAAAACACCACTCATCATAGTTTTCTCTGCCTTTTAACTTCGGCACATTGGCAATATAGTTTGTAGTCATGTTTCCGCGAAATACTATACACAAATTATCTATTTTAAAACATAAAATAACTGATAAAACGGCAAATGGAAGCCCATAACCACTTAAAAGACGTGTATGTTCGCAACAGACTTTATTCAAGTAATAAAAAAAGGAGGGAAGTACAATTTTGACATTTCGTTTTGTTACACTGACATTGCGTTTTGATACACACATTCTATCACGAGTCACAACGAATATTGCCAAATTCACCTTTAACCCAATTCATACTTTCTTTACCGATTCGATCATAAATTGAATACTTATCGAGTCTCCAATAGATTTTCCTCTAGAATCGGTTTTTATTTAAATTATATGCAGATTAAATTTGGAATACCCTATATTTTATCGGCACACTTTTTAAACGAACACAGTTTTAGTAATATTTATTCCCCAATAAAGTAATCATGTAAAAACGTACGCACTCACACTTTTACATGACTCTGATCATATATTTTATAAGCAACTAGCGACCCGCCCCGGCTTCGCACGGGTGCAAAATTCGGATAAAATTATACATAAAAACCTTCCTCTTGAATCACTCTACCTGTTACAAAAAACCGCATCAAAATCTGTTGCGTAATTTTAAAGATTTATGCATACAGACAAACAGACTAAAATAGCGACTTTGTTTTATACTATGTAGTGATTGTATATCCCAAAAATACAAATTCTTCATTAATTTCACGGAGCTCTTGTAGTCCCCGAAAAAGGGTCTTTCAGTGATTACCTGTTAAACAAGAGAGACACATTTTTAAATAATAACGACGGTCCTAAATGAAAACCGAAATTTTCTTATTGCTTAAAATATAACAATTAATAAAATTATATATGAGATGACAAGTAACAGGCTGTTTATTTATTGGCCATAAAATGTTGCAGCATCATAAATATAATTGATCCCACACCCGTTCGGCTCGTTTACTTGCAACTTATGTGTTAAACCCGCTTAGTGCCATAAATAACACTTTCAATTTCAGATACCAACTACATGTTTCAGTTGATATATCTATGTTGATCAACTGTAAGGGAAGAAATTAATTTAAAAATTATTATTATCAGTACAGTGTTTTTTTTTAACGACTTATTTGTTAACTGTATCAATGACATCAGAACCACAATAAGCATAGCCTAGTAACCATCTTATATGGGAAACTCATATAGGGCTAAAATATGAAAAAATAACTTTTTCCAGACGTGGAATAGATTGGTTTTTGCCTCCGTGCGCACCTATATTTCAAGGTTCAACTAAACCGTTAGAGCCGTTTTCAAGAACGCGAGTACATAATTATTACGAAAATTGTTCGTTTAATAGGAAAAGGAATGGATTTAACCCTTATAGTTTTTTTGTGATTATAATGTATAATTGCATGTATCTATTTAAATGAAAATGTGATTAATACATACATACATACATACATATGTTCACGTCTATATCCCTTGCGGGGTAGACAGAGCCAACAGTCTTGAAAGGACTGAATGGCCACGTTCAGCAATTTGGCTTAATGATAGAATTGAGATTCAAATAGTGACTGGTTGCTAGCCCATCGCCTAAAAAAGAATCCCAAGTTTGTAAGCCTATCCCTTAGTCGCCTTTTACGACATCCATGGGAAGAGATGGAGTGGTCCTATTCTTTTTTGGATTGGTGCCGGGAACCACACGGCACGGTGGTTGATAGATCTAAGTATAAAGCATAACAGAAACAAGACCAGAAAGGTCATACATATTAGGGCAATAAAATTATAATGCATCCTTTTAGTGAGGATTTTTGAAAATTTTCATATAAGGAACAAACAAGTGACAATTCAAACAAGTAATGTTTGAAAATGAAATTTGAAAACGATTTTACGTAACATTATTAAAACTACATTTTGCTAATTCAAACGTGTTGGGTTAAAATACCTATCTACTTGTGTGTATTTTTTGTTACTCAAATATGTATATATTTCAAATAGGTAACACTAATTCCAATGATTACTCCGTACAAATTGCCTGACAAATAATAAAACAGATAAGCTCTCTTGTGACAAGGGTGGGTAACTTAATGGCATGAAAGGCGAGGACCGTATATTTTTCTAAAATTTTTAATCCTGTGATATTTTTTCTTGATTCTATAAATCGAATACAAGCATCACCTTTGCATTTAAATACTTAAAAAATATATTAGCTGTGTATATTTAATATAAGTGTTCCTATATCAATTAGATTGTTACGAAGAACATCGTGAGAAAACCTGTAACATTAATGGGTATGTAACCCTATTGTCTAAATGTTACAGGTTTTCATAATGCACTCGGTATTCATGCAAAGTTTACGGGGGTCTGATGAGTCTTACCCGATCCTGGATCATGATGATAAAGTGCTGCCCGCCCTCATCTCTAGAGTGAGAGAAGAGGAAGCAGTATGTAGCATATCTTCAGTTTCCATTAAATCAATGTGTAAAACAGGACAATTGAAAAGTAAAATGAGACACCAAAAGGTCATACTATTCATTGACGTCTATTGTTGTGTTATGACGATTTAAATATTAGCTATGTAAATGAGAACAAAGTACTTTACATGTACATTATTAACTTTTGGAATTTATCAGATGACTTGAATATATGTATGCTTATATTTGGACTTTGTTGGAAATATTCACTAATGTGAATGTGTGGCAAAACGCCTGTATAAAATTATGTGATCACTACATTTAATTTTTAAGTACAAAATTATCACGGTAATGTTTCCTACGTTCGTAGAGGGGTTTTTATACAACATGCAGATCTCTTTTGCTTCCTCTGCGCTCATCACTCTATTCACACACGCTCGACGAATTAAGGGTTAAAAAAGGGTATAAAATGCGGTCGCTTTAATGTGGTCGTAATGACCACGTCTGAAGCTATGAGACGCTTGCACAACAAACTATATTTCAGCATCATTCCTGCACGAATTTTGAAATGTCTGGACTCAGGACTCGAGTATACGTTGATACATATTTCATTTGCTCGTGACCCTATATGAAGATGAGACAGGATTCGCTTTGTTTCAATAAAAAACACTAGTAAATACAGCGATACGACATCAAACAAAAAAACATTCATAGTCCGTTGCTTTCAAAAAATAAGACAATATTTACTTCGCACTTCTAAACCGAAAGAATAAGTTATTCCTTTACTTGGCTTTAATCCCATTACTCCTCTGATTGAAACGTACAAAGAAGTAACTTTGTATTATTTTTGCTTTTAACTACTTTATAACTTCATTTTCATTATCTTACCTCATTTTGTTAAATTACCTGACCTTTTTGAACAAAGGAGTCAAGTAGATGTATGCCTGTTTAATTATTAATGTGTTTACTCACTGGTTTCTTTGTAATTATTCAGTACTGTGTAACGATTAGACACAGATTACCTAATTATCTGTGAATAACATATATCAAGTTGTTACACCCACACAATACTCGATGTAATACGATTTCCTACATCATTATAGATAAAAAATGTATCTTCTTTGGACTATGCTATTGGCAACTTACACTTAACATTTAGTACGTATTTTTAAATATGAGTTGTTGTTTATCCTTACATGAATTTTGAACTTGATCTTATAAATCTAAGGTTGGCTTGGAAGAGATCTTACTCAGGGATAAGCCCGCTTTTGTACTGTATTTTTTGTAGAGTGTTGGTGGTGTAGAGCAACAATAATCGAATCGGTAAGGTGCAAGGTCAAATAAGCGTGATGCACATAAAAGGCACAGGTTCAAATTCCACCTCGGCCATATACCAATGACTATTTTTGAAGTTACGTTCATTAGTTAAAATATTACCCGATGCTCTTATGGTGAGGAAAAACATCGTGAGTAAATCTGCATATCAGGCAACTGAATGTGTAACCATGATCGATCCAATACGGGTAAATTTAACCTGCAAAGTTTGCGAAGATAAGATGAAAGTTGCTTCGTGTAAAATCCTAACTCACCCAATCCAGGATCCATGATCAAAAGGCAAACATTAAAAAAGTTCAATTTTAAACATTCATTATGTTAAAAAACTTTATTTGAAATATTTATAAACACAAAGGGAATGATTACTTATTTACACAAGAAATTTCATGCAACCATTTTCATTTCATTATTTAGATGGAAAACGGAAAGCGAAAAATTTTTCCTTCATTATTATTATGGTTCCAACTTCAATAAACCTTTGTATGTGCTAATATTGCCAGTTCAATATTTTAAAGCTATTGTGATTTAAATTTAAAGCTTTTATTGCGTTACTTCCTGATGTCCGTCTATTCTACTTAATTTTTACTTACTCATTTCAATTTAGCAAAATTTTATACACATATACATATATGTATTATGAACCTAATATAAAAATCATAAAACGTTTAAATTCAGATTGAAATCATCAAGAAATAAAATAATTACATGTTCTGTGGGGCTAGCATGGCGCGCGCGACGACTTTTTATCGCTCGATAAACTTTTGCTGTCACGTCATAATTAAATCAAAGCAGTGATAGTTTAGCGCGCGATAAAAACGGCATCGCGCATGCCTAACAAGCTCCACGGAACATTTTGCTTGAAAGATTTTATCGAACTCTCGCATTTATGATATCAGTAGGAAGTATAGATGTGAACCTATTTGCGCAGAATATTCCTAAAGTTATATTTTTAATGACAATCTCGCTGACACAATTCGTGATGAAAAGTGTAAGTTAATTAATTGCATTCACCCATGAATAATTCATCCATGTAGCAATTTGAAACGTTTTGAAATTAATTTTTAAAATCTCATAATTTGAAAAGGTTTACATATAAAAATTGAGTTCATATCTACATATTTTTTATCAGAAAACGATACCATAGAGAAACAAATGACATCAAGCAATTTTATTAGAAATTGGTAGAAATCATTACTGCCAAAAGCATAAACTTGTTAATAGGCTGTACTATAGCGGTGTTTTTTTTTATTTGGATGGATGGATACAAGTACAATAATCTTTCAAGATCTCATCATTTCCAAATAACATTAACAGAACACCTTTTTCAAAATTAATTTCCAAATGGCTTCATAAAAGTTTAATCTAATGCAATTGTCGCGCATTGGATAAAAAAAATTAAAAGTCAAAGCGTTGTTGAGAAGGGATATAACTTAAATCGTTATCTGAAATGTATTCAGCAGAAGATATGGTAATGTATCCGGGCTTTAAATGCAATCATGAAATTCAGAGTGGGCAGGTCTGTAGCCAGGCCGTAATCCGAGCTCGGGGTATGACGGACGACTCTACCTGGACATGCATCATATTAATATCTTATTAGGTACGCGATGTATATGATTACATGACACACATACTTAAATCTCGTCTTTGTTCGTACCGTTGTCAAATCCAGTAGTTGCGAAGGCTTCAATCAACTTAATGGCATTGATGATGAAGTTGGGATTCAGAGATCTTCAAATTTCATACTCCGTCTGTGCTCACCTCGTTTATCTCGTTCTTTGTTTATTGTTTCAACAATTTCAACAGTTCGATACGTATAAAATTCTCAAAGTGAGAGAATTTTATACGTATCGAACTGTTGAAATTTTTAAATACGATGAGTGCTTGTTGAATTTATTTACTTGTTCAATTTGTAGATTACATAAAATAATTTATCTCTTTAAATAATTCATAAATCATTAATACTTTTCATACATTCTTAAAAGTATTCAGCAGCAATAGTACTTTAAATACTTCATATACCGAGTTACCAATGTCTCTTTTGTCTCACATATGCACATTATGTTTGATTCTTACCAGATGGTCTAACGGGGTGGTAAATCGTACGAAAACCTGTATATGGAAAACTGGTTAACCAATATGGGTTAACTTCCTTATTTAAGCACAACACCTAAATTAAAAAAAAGAAAATATGAACATATCCTAAATATTATTCTTGCAGGTTTCGTATGATGGACGTGTCATATTTTTCCTTTTCCCCATTACTTGTTATCCCATTTCATAATAAGTGGTCTTACCTTCATTCTTATTTCCATAAATAGACACTTGGAGACACAATTTTCGCTGCTGATGGAACGTATTATTCACAAGAAATCACTTAATTTTCTTAACATCGTAAACTTAAATATGGTTTGTTTTGTCTAAAAACTAGAATACAGGTAAGTTTCTTCCAATAATGTTCTGTAATTAAACCCTAATGTGCACCAAATAAGGAAATGTTTTCATTTAAATTTTAACGTTTCACTAAGTCGTATTTCCATATACGTATGTGTAAGGTAGATATTTTACTAATACTTATTTCTTAAGCTTTAAATTTCGAAACTCCAGTTTTAAAATCTTTATCATTGCTTTTCTGTAGTATTGTTTAAAAGAGATTGAAGTGTTTTACAGAAAATAGGCCGATTATTATTTAACACAATTTGATTTAAACATTCACAAACAGACCCCTGGGGTCACCCAGGGGTAACTTTGTGATTTCAGATAACTTGCTTATTTTTCCAATTTATTTATGAGTCATAAGTTGCATCATTTAATATTATCTTTAACTATATCATACGTCACATCATATTGTACTGAACACCTGTTGTTCGCTTGTACAACAATGTGTGTTATATCAAACATGTTTGTTTAATTTGGTAAATATCTCGTAAACTAAGCATGAAGAACCGTTTTGAAAATTTTAAACACTTATTCAATTTTACTGAAAAAATAGCCAAAAAATTATCTCGGGTGGCAGTTTACTTTTTCATGAATTGTATTTTTTTGTTTCAATCTAGAATATTTGAAATTTCAATTTGAAAACATTTTACTTTGTCGTTTGATCCCACTGGTGGGAATATGAAGATGGTATGATTTTTTTCAATTATACTTCCACAGTATTCCTCAATACGTCATCTAAGCTTAACACTTAATCTCTTTCTCAATCTAAATTATTCCGGATAAAAATTCTCTCTCGCCGCTTATTTTATTCAAAGACTGGATTGTCTTTAATCTATCATGACCGCATTGTTAAAAATGTTTGGGAAAAATTAATTTATAAAAAAAAAATATTCTCATCACATGAAGCTTTGAAGAAGTTTCATCATATCTAAATTTAAAATTTTGCTTTTTCTTTGACCCTGAATGATAAAAGAAGAATGCAATCCTGAATGATAATAAAAGAATAAAAATATTCGATTTAATTTTCCTTGACAAAAATAATATTTCAAACTTTAAAACTTGTTGAAAGATTTCTTACTCACACATAAGCTCGGACAAAATACAGTACATAGCATAATATGTTCAAGAAAATTCTGTATCAAAGAACGAAATCCCTATTATCCAGTATACATCCGGTTGAGTACAGCTTAAGTAGCCAATCACGGACCTGCAATAGAGGAAACGGATGTGAGATCGGAAAGTCCCTATAATAAGCCATTCACCGAGTTAATATAGAAATTTAAGAGAATGTTTTGTATGGAAATTCTAGTTCATTGTGGAATTGTCATAGATACCATCAACTGGGGCAAAATACATTTTTTTTGTATGTATGTTTGTAACGCGATAACTTTCGAACCGATTGTCTGATTTTTACTACGCTTTTATTAGCTTGGGTTGTATGTATGTATGTATGTATGTATGTATGTAACGGAATCTTTGAGCTTAATTTTCACTGATTTCTAAACGTCTGATCAACTTGAAACTTTGCACACGTATCAAGGACCGATGACAATGCAATATTTTGATAAGAGTTTCTCATTATCCTTATTAAAACTGCCAGGATTAATAAATTCATTTTTAGATCCTTCGTATGAGAGTAAGAGAGACAGAGATAGCACCAGTGCCAGTAACCTCCATACAAGAAACCAAGAAGTTCTGACGTATAAGGAGTCCAAAAAGAGATGTAATATATTTCCATATAATGTTACTATTAACCTGAGGCTTTTTTATTTCATCGCATCGCTCCATTTAGAATTACCATTAGAAACAATAGTAGAATTAGTAGAATATTTTAAAACAATAAAAAATATATAAGTAATAAAACAAAAGTAATAAATGAAAATTGAACAACTAAATTTACAACAATACAAGAATAAAGTTACTACCTACAGAACTTTGCGATATTTAATACGTATTTAACATATTAATGCGATTCTTGAATTAACATTATGTAACTTTTGCATATTTATAATAGCAACACTGTAATACTCGCTTGGAAAATGAGTGACAGTTTGTTTATTTATGTAAAATAAGTTTTGCAGTAAGTTTTGAATTCGATTCTAACACCTGTAAACTTTCTTTCTGTTTTTTTACCGGTGCCTGTGTATTTACCTATTTGCACTTTGTTTTGTGCTGATAACTTGTCGTTATTTGGAGTTTGGAATCTTCCGTTGAGTCGAGCTTTGTTCTTCCGGATATTCGTGTGATTTTATCATCTGAGATTGGACTCTGACTGTGTTCACTGTGTTGTGCAGATATTTTGAGATAGGACTCCTGTAAAAAGTACCTGATTATTTGAGATAGGAGTCCCAAGTTTGTGTTTGTTTTTGTGAAAGACAGATTTTACTACAAAAGTGCCACGATGTCTTCAGATAAACATTGTTGCGTTCCTGGTTGTAAAGGCAGTGGAGGTATGTTTGAAATATTTTTGTTCCTGTATCAATCTGCCTCTTAATCTTGTGGTTTGATTCCTGGCAAGGCCACAATCGAAAATTGTTATGTTTGCTGGATAGTCAAAAATATTATTAACAGTGATTTATCACTATAAAATTCTTTTCAACTGGGTTTAACAATCATCATACATACATGCATACATATAATCACGTCTATATCCCTTGCGGGGTAGACAGAGCCAACAGTCTTGTAAAGACTGATAGGCCACCTTCAGCTATTGGGCTTTAAGATAGAATTGAGATTCAAATAGTGACAGGTTGCTAGCCCATCGCCTAAAAAAGAATCATGATGATGAGAATATTATGAGATTTAATCCAATCAGGCCACATATAACTTTAAGAAAGTTAGTTGTGAAAACCTCCGGCGATGGGCGCATGGTTGCGAAAGTAATTTCTAGTAAGATAGTTATACAGCGTAGTAGAAGTAGTAGGAAGTTAACACTTCTACCAAAAAATAATTGTATAAAAAAACTAGGCGTTTTATTGCTAATCAAACTAAAAAATAGAAAATAAATAATAGTTTAAAAAAAACTAAAAAACTACGCTTTATTGCTAATCAAACTAAAAAATAGAAAATAAAATTTAAAGACAAAGGAATTATAAAACAGTAGTAGCAAGTCGAACAATCGGTTATAGTCAATTACCTCCGATTAAAATTATAACAAAATTAAATTTATAAACAAAACAATTTAAATCAGAGTAAAAAGCGTGGGGTGCATTTTACTTCATTTTCATAACTCTCTTGTCATAAATATATGCTAATAGAATGATTTTAATATTTACTACATCAGGCACCCCACGCTTTTTACTCAGATTTCAATTGTTTTGTTTATAAATTTAATTTTGTTATAATTTTAATCGGAGGTAATTGACTATAACCGATTGTTCGACTTGCTACTACTGTTTTATAATTCCTTTGTCTTTAAATTTTATTTTCTATTTTTTAGTTTGATTAGCAATAAAGCGTAGTTTTTTAGTTTTTTTTAATTATGAAATAGAAAGGTATAAACTAAATGTTTTTAAAAAAAAGTCCAAGTTCGCGGCAAACGACTAAGTTATACTCATATTATTATGACATACTAAGTAACATAATAATGTTCATAACATAGCAAACAAATATATTAAGAGAAGTTCAGCCTACGATTGTATATAATTTTGTCTAATTAACATTACGAACCCAAATTATAACGGTCAAAATATATGAGGGTAACATGTATGTACATTATAAATCAGAAAATTAATAGAATACATGATAACTAGCTTTTTCATATCAACAAGAAGTTGGTTATACAAAGCCGTATAAGCTTCAAATCTGTTATTATCTAATCTATGGTTTAATCTAAATTGTTAAAAAAAAATAAAGAACACATTATTTAAAAATTATTATTACCGATAGGTCCAAATAAATGTTACGTACATTTTGACCTATCGGTAATAATAATTTTTATCGTCTCGTTATAATTGTTAATAAAAAACGTAAGTGTATTAAGGGGAATCTGCCTATCAGTCATAACAATGTATCAATGAGTAAAAAGGAAATGGTTCTATCTCGTAGAAAGTATAGATGACATTACTGAAATTGATACATTCAGGTCGTTTTTGTGCAATGAAAACTCCTTCATTATCGACTGATTCAACAATGACCTAGAAAGCTGACCTATCATTGTAAAAAGAGGTCCGTAATACATTAATTATCCTCCTGGCGTTAGCCCCGGTTGCGTCCCTTCCTCTCTGGGTAGGAGCCCGGGGTACGCCTTTTATCATTATACTGAATTGGGTACAGGTTTTTACACGAAGCGACTCCAATCTGGCCTTCGCAACCTAGCATTCTACCTGAATGTGACAGGTTTCTTCGCAAGTTTTTTCCCACGCAAACCATAACTCAGAAAACACGGTACGATTTGAACTTATGCGCCATACGTTTTAGTCGACTTCAGACGGTTCGTCATACATTATATAAAATTTAATAAGTAAATGTATAATAGCTTTTTCAGTATGCTCGTCGAGTACAGTATTTAACATATTTTCCTAAAGATTTTCGCATTCTCTTTGATTTTATTACTCTCTAGATGAGCGCGAAGGACCGGATTATAATTTCCACTTTTTATAACTTTGTGATGAGCTGCCGTATATATACAAAGGAAAGCTGTAACAAAGAGAAATCTCATGTAATTAAAAATTGTGCAGACTAGATGAGCTCTTTATAATATTTCAGTAAAAGTATATAAGACTATGATTCCACGTTGGTCTGGTATTGACGCATATATGTATATAATGTGTGCCACCTGAATTTTGGGCTATGTCTACCTCGCAAAGGATAAAGACGGCATATGTGTCCGTAGGCGTGTAATATATAATGAAATGCTATTTGCGATTGTGACTGAGACAAATACTTTGTTGACAAATACTTACGAACAATGTAGAGGCACTCGACTCATTCCATTTCCATTATTGACTCGCTATTTATCATGACTTTGCGTGGGTTTTATGAGAACTTATGGTTCAATTCAGGATTTAATGAAATTTTACCACATGATTAAATGAAACATTATTAATGGAATATGACTTTCTTACTATAATAGAAGAGGAAACTGATTGATTGATATAAACCGCTGCGTCTACTTACTAATTTGGGTATTAGGTTCCCCATGTGGTCTACTTAGAAAGGCTTTCCCGAAATTCCCACAGGAACAGAAACTAACGAGTTTTTTATCAAGTGTTAAATTGTGTGAGTTTACCAAATATATTTATATCTTACTATCTATTATAAATATAAATAAATGAAACGGTCACCACACGTAATCGTTTTGTGCACCATTGTAGACCAACGAGTACTGTCCTATATAAAATACATACTTTACAAATAAGATCTCTTTGTTGTTCGTGAGGTTCGTATTAACACGTTACGAAACGTAAGTAGGTGAGAGCTCTGGTCCAAGGCTTTGTGGTAATGACTTGATATAATGTGATGCCCTGCGATGATACAATGTGGTGTGAAAGAATTATAGACAGGAAAATAAAAGGGAAACGTATGTAGATGATTTAGTTACGAGTATGTGGAGAGGATAAATTGAAGCAGGTTGAATAAGTAAACATATAATTATTTTACTAATATACAACGCATAGTACAGTTTTAAGAAATTTATATGTGAAAATTGTTGGTTTACCTAGTTTATTTTATAATATAAAATTCTATTTATATATTATTAAAAAGAGAACAAAATTTTGTAATGAGTTACCTTTCACAAACTTCGATTCAGTCATTAGGCAAATTCAATATATGTATATTGTATATATATTTTTTATCAATTGTTGTTTAAAAAAAAATATGTTTCACTGTAGCTGGGAAGATATTTAATTCGCTCCCTATCATTACATATCATAATATTTCTTACCTTAACGTAATAGTAACATTCAATAGGGAAATCCATAGCTACCTTAATGCTTCTTAATAGAAAGGAATGTTCCGCTGTAAGCATTTTTCTCAATAAATGTTATTTATTTCTATCTTATAGTAAGAAGTTTATTTGAATTTTTTTTTGAATTTTGAATTTTGAATTTTTTATCACGATTTCCTATTTAAAATATTACTGTCTAAATATTTTTAACTTTTTCGAACATGGCGCATATAAAGATCAAATAAAGAGAATAATATATTTTAAAGGTTTTATTTTATATTGTTGTTCACCTATCTCATTTATTTTTCGTGAATCGTGTGTGAAAAGGTGATCACTCGTTCGGTATTGTTATTTTTAAAAGAGTTATTAAAATGGCATCAAGCGACGCGGTAATGGTATTACATTTTAATTGGCTTACACTACAGCATATGGAGCGGGCAGATGAATTAATTGAGAGCAATCTAGTAGCCGATAGGAGCTCAGTCCGATAATCGATGATAAATACATTAACGTTCTGAGTAGGAAGTGATTCGGTATGTTTGAAATTAGGCCGCCGAAAGTGCGGGTTTATTTTAGGTCGGTACGTGAAGTTACAGGGTATTAATATCTTTAAAATAATCTTCAGCAAAGTATCTTTTATAATTTCGTATACTGTAATTCCTTGAATGTAAAGAGAATTATTTCATAAATCTATGGCAATATCTATATGACTAAAACAATTCGTACTAGTATTTTAACAACTTTTCAGTTATCTGCACTTTAAAAGGATGAATTCTAAATAATATTTAATTACTTTCCCACATATTATTGAGAAAAAGATGCTCAATATTTTTGACTGACAGTATTCTCTAAATATTTTTCTTTGCAATAAATAAATTATTTGAATATACACGTGATAAAACTAAAATTATAATAGCAGTTTAAAAAGTAAAGTGTAATTCTCCATTCATCCAACAATTTACTTATTCCTTCCAACTATTACGTTTGTAAGATGACAAGCCATCAAGCCGCCATTCATCGCCTATTTATAAGAGGTAATCCCTATCAAATCTAACCCATCTCACCCCGTCAGCCGTGAAATAATTCCGATTCCTTCCTTCCAGTTGTGCCAAATTAGTATTTCGGAAGGTCAAAATACTAATTTAACACCGCTACGCCATTTGTGGTGATTTACGACGCTTTGTTGATAGGGATATCAATGTCCTTATCACAACCCGTTTTTGTAATCACTGCGGCTTAGCGTCGACATGCAACCCTAGTGTCTAGTCCATAATTAGCCTTCGTGAATTTGTTGTTTCCAATTCTTTTTTTTTGTATTGTATTGATTTTTAAGTGTGTCTTTTTTTGTTGTTAAGAGTCAACAAAACAACAAAATCTTTTTAACTCTTAACATCATAGCCAAACATCAATTTGAGCAAAATATGTTCCATTATTTTGAACTATCTCATATTTAATTTTTTTACATACATTTGAGTCAGTAAGAATAAAATTGGTACACAACCAAGACTGTACTAACCAACTATACATACTTAACCTAGGTAGTTCAAGGCTTCTTTCGCCTTGAAATTTTTCAGCTTTCTGGTTAGCGTAAGTTGCAAGTTTGCATGCAAGCAAGTTTCCATGACATAAGTCAAATTATTCCAAGATCGCCAATTCTCATTCATAAAAATTCTCGGAGATCTTAATAATAATTAGGGAAGGAAAAATAATGCGTTAACTAAACAAAATTCAGACAAGTAAATTCATATTTTATAGTCAGTAAAATAGAACGCTTAGTTTGTAGAAATCAAAGAAATTGGAATAATATAAGTAGGACTAATTTCTTATTTTATTATTTTGCTTTAATAAAACCCCTTACATTAGGTATTCAGTGGTAGGGAATCACATCAATCACATCGTCACGTTCACGATATCGCCGGTGAACTCTGGCCTTGTGATTGTAGATATGACGCTATATATCTTACAACTGAACGATAAAGGCCAAGAAACACTGACGCAATAGTCGCAACTTAGATGAATAAGTTTAAAAAAATAGTTTACAGTAGTAATATGTATTTTGTGTAGTTCAGTAGTATGATATCAAACTAATTTAGCAACTAATTACTGAAAGACCCAACATCAACAGCCTTGATCAAGTATAATATAAAGTTTACTTATTCTTATTACGATTAAATCACACTCGACCTTCCAAAATTTTTCGATGTAATTTTGAAGAAAATGAAATAACTGAATCCTAATCATGATCCAAGGAATGAGCAGCCTTTTCTATTTTGTTCAATAATTTGGATTAAATAATATTTTCATACTGTTTAAAACATGCTCATTGCAATTTTATCCGAACCACCGTATGACAGCTACAGTCGATATTGTTGCATATTCACGAATATTCACTATCCACTGAAAGCACTTGTCAGTTTAACGGAAATATAATGAAACACAAAAGCAGAACGACTTCATTCTGATGATATGAACTTTTGCAATGAAATTTTATTTTGGCCCTTCACTATCTATAGTATAGTGAAGAGCCAAAATAAAATTTCATTAAAAAAATGTAAAATAAAAATGTAATCTATACATTACATTTTTATTTTACTCGTCAATCTGAAGTTCAATTCTTTCACAAAACAATCCACTTGATATTGGCCTTTCAGCCTTTTTGAAACTGTTAGCTCTGTCTACTTCACGGGATAGAAAAGTGAATTATGTATGTGTAACGCTAATTGTCAGTTTGGTAAACGAAACTTATTTGTGAAAGTCTAATTTCCGCAAGTTTTTCGCTGATAACGTTTCCTAATTAATCAGTGTTTTCTGTAAAATATTTACTTGTTTAGCTCCGTTGTTCCCAATTACAAGTTCGATTATTATGCCAGCACTAAACTAAACATAAATATTTACCTATGGTTAGGCAGAGAAATTTATTGAAGAAAGGAAGTCTACCTACTAGTTCTCTTTCTAAGACAGTAGATAAAAAATTGTTAATAGAAATACTAATTAGAAAATTGAATTAAATAGTTTTATCGTCTCTATAACTATGTGACTTTACATACAAATTATTCAAATAGTATAAATAGTTAGATTAAATTTTACTTACCGTAATCTAATTTCAAGTTAAATAACTATTATTGGATTTTATGATCAATTATAAATTTTATGATTTCCAAAAGAAAATTATGTCCCCACAAATTAACAAGTCAATATTTTATAAATATCAGTGAACGACACAATGCTACATTGTTTTATTGTGATGACATCATGCCACGGGATTGACAAATTTATTTAATAAAAATTGAATTGTCAAACTGCAATACCAAAAGGGATTGCAGCCATTCTGCAAAGGCTTTAAAACCGAATGATTTGATATTTTTAAAACCATTATCGTTCAATATTACTTTTGTTTATAAATTTTGTGTTTACAAAATACTTACTGTGTACTAACAAAATCGGCGATATTATAACATCGAGCAAGATCTATCTCTAATCTACTAGTTTCTGTAGTACTAGTTTCTTTATTTTATTGACAATCCAAAATTATAAATAACTAGCTGTGCCCGCGACTTCGTACGCGTGTAATAGTTATTCCCCGTTTTCTTTTATATTTTCCATTATTTCTTCGCTCCTAATAGTTGCAATGTGATGATAAATAGCCTAAAGCCTTCCTCGGTAAATGGTCTTTTAAACACAAAAATATTTTTTCCAGTAGTTCCTGAGATTAGCGCATTAAAACAAACAAACTCTTCAGGTTTAGTATATTAGTACAGATTATAGTGAATAAAATTAACGAAATTTTATAAACTAGTAGTCATAGTGTATAAAAGCGGTAATTTTAGGTATGTTTGTTCAGCTGTTAGCCTTATGATAGAAAATATGGCGCCCGGCATGAACAGTATGAAAAAAGACTAAGTTCTTAATACGAGTAGCATTGAGATACATTCATAAAAATACAGTTGGCGTTCCTGCCTCTTTTTCTTAAGCTTGTCTGGTAACGAAAAAGCCATAATGAAAACATTATGTATGCCAGTGACTTTAAAAAAATGTGTGGCGATGTCTATACGCCACAAGTCACAAAAATTTAAAATAGAATCACGCGACGCTATCAGACATATACAGCAAAATAACTAAATCGCGCAAGCAAAGATTTCACGGATTGGAGCCGCGGTTCCCCAGGCATAACACTTAGCCTGGCGGAAGATCTTCCCTTAGGTGGCGGTCGAGCCGAATCATCGCTCCCGCTACAAATGCATTAAAAAAGGCCTATAAACTTGGGATTCTCTATCTATGAATCTCCTTTCCAAAGCCAGATGTAGCTTTCAAGCCTCACAATTAAGTCTGCCACAACACAAGGCAACCATTAATTGTTAATTATATTTCAGTTTTAACTATAATGGGCGCACTTTATATTTACGAGTACGTCTTTCAGAGAAACAGCTGTATTTTTGGAAAGCCGATATTCAGACCGAAGTTTTCTTAATAACCACAGTTAATTCAAAGCTACCGATTTTCTTTTCTCCGGATTTAATAACAAAGTACCTGATACTAAAAATAAAGCTCCTGTTATCATAACCAAAACGAAATCTTTTGTTAATAAACCTTCAAAGTTTGATGTAAGATAATATTAATAGGCTATAATAATACCAAAATTATTGTTTCAAAGTTAACAAATACAACTTGTTTTGTATTAAGTAAATACATCTCGTTTGGCAAGAAAACTTGTTATTACTATTAAAAAGGTTGTTATTACTTTCAAGGCCGTCTAAAAACGTATAGGTTTTTCAACGTGTATGGAACAAACATTTTATGAAATTCTCTACTCACAAAAAAATCGAGCCATCAGTTGAATAACTTAAAGATCATATAAGCATTTTATTATCTTAAGAAACATATTAATAGAAACGCGTATCTTAAAAAAACTTTCTTTCGTGCGTCTTTAACCAAACATCATTAGCAATACTTCTGAAGGCCACGCGTTCGATTAAACAAATATTATAGAGCGCCTTCAATAATACGTAATCAGGTGCGTGTTTCAAGGTCACCTCAAGGGGAATATTGCCTAAATTATGAAGGAAATCAAATCTAGTACTATAGCGAAACTTTCACCTTAGTGGTTACACATGAAATTGTGTTGTACACGCCATATTTTGCCTTGAAATTTGATTTTATCGACACAATGATTTACGTTTGTCGATTAAATAGGAACTTCAAATGTGTTAGGAATACAGTTCAAGTTATTAAAATGCAGTTTAAACAAGCGATTTCAAGAAGAATTTTATATAATTAAAACAACTTCTTGTAATACGGGCAATAGTTTTCGGTAACGACTTTCCTCATTGACTTAGTTATTAAAAAGAGAATAAAGATTTTACCTGAGGATTTGCCTGTCAGATAAAAAGTTATCGCCCAAAGTCATGTCATGATTAGACAATCTATTCGAATGAAATCCTTTTTTTCGCGATACAAATAACTGAATAGACACGCACGAGGTCATTGGAGGGTGCCGCAGGGTTTTAGTAAGGTTGAGTTAAGTCGAGATAGGCATCGCCTTGGACGGAAGCCGGTACCTCGCGTGCATTATAGTGCCATGGTGCACTGCGATCTATTTTCTAGGACAAAGGTCTCCATGAAGCGAAAGGTCACGTTCCGTAAATACATCTTCATTATGGACTGTTACAGTTTTATGGGCATCTAATTTACATAATTCAGGGGTTAGATTATCGGGTGAAAGCTATCAATCGATTTTGCTGCTATTTGTAAAAGTACGGGATGAATACTACCTCATCATATTATCTGAAATATATGTAATAATTCTTAATTACCCTACGGAATACTATGCGTATGGCTGTGCGAAAATTCAGGAAGAAAAGTTAAATTGATGAGAAAAGTTAACTATCGCATAAAAATACTAGTTGTTATAAAAAAGACAGAATTTTTTAACTTTGCATTTTTATAAAATATTATGATTTGTATTTTAAAGCTTTTTTCGTGGCTGAAAATGGAGAAGAAACAACAACTTCTTTTTAATACAAAACTAGAGAGGTGCAATCTGAAAAATGAAGATGCTCAATTCTTTTACTTTTATTCTTGTATTCAAGACCCACGAAGCGTGTGAATAAATTGTGCTTTGCAGTAGTAATATATAAACTGCTTTGTCATTCATGACTTCTTCAATTTGGCACCGTAACTGAGGTCTGTTAGATTAAAACGAAGTCGGGGCCTTTAATATTAAAGTAGGGTGTTTTTGGTTAGGTACAGTCAACGATAGAAAAACCTGAGCCCACTGTTGGATTATATCTATTGTCTCTATGAACAGACGATCCCTGTACGTTTCGTAGAATTTCAGATATTGACTGTGCATAAAATTATCCTAGTAGATAATGTTTCTTTGCTTGTTTTGAAAAGAGAAAAATAGTAAATTAAAAATAAAACCTTTATAGTTATATACAAGCTAAAGATTTTCTGAATAGTCCTAGGCAAAGGTACCTATTTGTTACTTTTGGAATACCTGTCATGCTAAGTTAATCTGTGTTATTCGACTCCTGTTTATTTATTTCATTATTAATTTATCAAACCTAAGCTCTGATACCCCACTAGGGATAAAGACTTGATGATGTGTGACGAATACTTATTTTTCACATTAATTTGATTGAATGCTCTTACGACAAGGAAAAATATTGTAAGGAAACCTGCACGTTTAGGATGTATGTATAACCTTGATCTAATATGGTTTAGGTCTCCCAGCTTGGTTCCAACCGGGATCTCCGACCATATGAGACACGAGAGTATTATTAGTTGTTGTAGTATCAAAAGAGGATGTACAAGATTATCTTTATCTTCTGGCCTAGTGTAGTGTAAACTAGGCTTAACTGATTTGCCTAGAATGTTTTTCATGCATGACCTAGTTCTGACGTGATGGCTTAATTTTGATGATGTCTTGATAATAACTAATAGCTATTTTTTTTTTAGAATCATTTTTGTTACGTAGAACTTTCTAACCAAGTTTCCTGGGAGGTACTGAAGAACGATTTGATTTGCATAACAAAATTGCCTAATGCCTAAATTTTAGTTACAATTTTATACGATTGCTAGTTCTGTCTACCCCGTTAGGGATAAAGACATAAGTCTATAGTCTATACTCACACTATTAATTAGCGTTTTTCAAGTTATTCCCGTGGGTGAAATTTCTGAAAATTCTTGCTCTGTTGATGCTGTCCTTATCATTCTTAAGAGCATCTTCCTGACCTCATCACCTTACTTATTAGGTACGGTCGGGGACCACCCTTCTTTATAATTTTTATGGATTGATAGATAAATATACTGTACATACCTATTAAAATCAAGTCGTTTTCAAGACAGAAACAGAAAACATTCTGAATTTGTAATAAATAATGTCGACTCCTGAAAAAGGGTAACAATAGGAATGTCACAGATATAAAACATTCACGTCATAGATTCATATTTCACATACGAGTGAAACGTGAGAAGAATTATCATGGGCTATTCTTTGTTATTTTTACTATCGGTAAATTTTACTAACAAGCTTTGTATCGATTTTGGACCCACTGTTAATTTTTATCACGTGAAAGTTGGTAACAGTGTTGATACAATTGGTTTTACTTTATGACAATTAAGATTTATTGTTTAACAGGATACATCGGTCATTGGGAGCTTTTTATCGCATAAATTATTTTGTCCATTCGTTATTTGGTATAACCGTTTTAGCAAGGCAAGCTAATGCAAAGGTTAGTCAAAATGTTAGGGAGAGAGAAAAGATAAAACATATGACTTTGTTAACGTTCTTGAATAACTCCGCAAATAGTTGATTTAAACACGTGCTCATCACTGCGCCTGCCAAATTTATAGTATGTTTTCTCCATTCGTTTGACCGTATTATTTTCTACATCCTTCAATATTATAAATTGAAATACCCCGCGGAGACTGTCTGTTTGTGAAAGCTAATCTCTTTCAGGATACGCATTGCAAAGTGAGGTACGTTGAAATATGTAGCAATCAGAATGTATTCATGTTCAATTTTGTACCTAAATATCAAAAGTGTGTGGTTACTTATTGCTCTGCATCGCCAATCAACGGTTTAATAAATCTGTATTTTTTTTTTTACTTTATATTATGTTTAGATACTTCAAACTAAATAGTGCCGTGTGGTTCCCGGCACCAATACAAAAAAGAATAGGACCACTCCATCTTTCCCATGGATGTCGTAAAAGGCGACTAAGGGATAGGTTTATAAACTTGGAATTCTTTTTTGGCGATGGGCTAGCAACCTGTCACTATTTGAATCTCAATTCTATCATTAAGCCAAATATGTAGCTGAACGTGGCCATTCAGTCTATTTGAGATTGTTGGCTCTGTCTACCCCGCAAGGGATATAGACGTGACCATATGTATGTATGTATACTTCACACTATTTCGTCTTTATCCGTCACAAATCTAGACGACTCTGAGTTAGGAGTATATTTTTTATAGTAACACAAATAGGGTGGTAAGTAGGTACTCCTTATCAAAATATAATCTTAGGCAAATGTTGGTTCAAATGTAAAAACATGAAATATGTTGTATAATAAATTAATGTAAATTACTTTATGTAAATCACTTTCGGCATCAGAAGATTATTAAAATTCAAAATGTTGAAGATAAGCCTTAACTGTAATTTTAAAGGTCGACCAAAGTACACTTTACTTATTTTATTATAATACACCAGCTGATATCCGCCCAGGTTAAACTTAAATTTCCGTTTTTCCCATTCTCATAGGAACTTCCAGTAAAATGTATTATATATAGGTAGAACATCAGATATATCATATAATACTGAAGTTCTATTCTATTTCATTGCAAAATTTGGTAAAATTGGTTAAGTAGTTTTTGAATTTATTCATTACGAACAAATGTACCTTTCCTTTTTATAAATATTAGTAAGGATGAGTTTTTTTGGAAATATGTTCCTATTTTAAATAAGTGCAAGAAATATTGGCTTAGGTCGAAGTTAAAAATTAGACTACAGTTTAGTGTACAAAATGCAATTTTTCACAATTAACAGTATAAGATGATGTAGTCTCTGCCTACCCCTCCGGGAAAAAGGCGTGATTTTATCTTCATTGTATTAAAAATTAAAAAAAAAAGGTTTTTTTTCTTCCATTAAGTGAAAAGGAAAATAAATAGAAACTAAGACTATATCACTGTATCTTTCTATTGGTATAAACCAGAGTAAGCCTTACATGTTAACTATAGGCACTATTCGTAAACTTTTCCAATAATGTCGTAGTCAAAACTCATTGGAGCATCCAAATACGTAAATTAACTCCATACCATACACTTGTATCGAGATTATACAGGTTCATAGAGGCGCATTTAGTGAACCGTAATGGATCTGCGCTTTCGATGAAATGGCTCTTTGCTTCAGTTAGTAGACGACGAAATGTCTCGAATACCTCTTTGTGTGCAACCGAAGATTAGCTTGGTGAGCCCTTTCAAACCGGTAGGATGTTGCCAGAAACGTATTTTAACCTATCTATTTTCGTTTGGCACATCGCATTGTTCCTATTTCTGATATCTCGTGAATTTGCTGACACGTATCAGTTTTAAATGTCAAATATTGTTAAATAAATTCTTGAGAAATTTCTGTGAAAATCTAAAGTCTTAAACTATTTTTGATTAATTTAGGGAAATAACGATTGCAAACTAAAACTATAAAACTAAGGTACAAACAAAATTCTTAAATCGAACAGTTTAAAAATTTAGAAATAAAATTATAATAAAAACATGATATAAAATTTAAATTCATATATTTCATCGCTTTTTTTTATTTGTGGCGTAGAGATGTCGCCACAGTGTAAAATCACTTTTTTTTTTTATAAGAGTCAAAAAAATACTAACTACTCAGCGAAAATACGACACATTTGCATATTAATGCTTCATTTGTGAGTCCATCACAATCAAGTTTGCAATTGATAGGGTTGTATATCTGTCATGTCAATTAACACTGCTGTGTTTATCGGTTATTAGTATGTACACAATTGGTGTTTGTCCGAAGTTGTAGTTTTATATATCTATATAAAATAATTATTAAAAAACTAAAGATGTTTTACTTACTATGCAACGCTTATTGTCATTTTCCCAAAGGTATTTCGAAAAATTATTCGGTAACAGATGCTAACTATAGTGACAACTAATAAGGATCACGGATCTGTTAGAGTTCATTGAGATATCTTTTTTTCTTACTAAACAATATACCTTACCTACATACAAACTAAGAATAGTACGTTAGTTAAAATCGAACAAAGTCCGACAATGTACGATGGTAATGTATCTATTGTCAAATGCCTAAGAGAAGAATACGCTTTATTTTTGGCTCCCGATTCGTTGAATCACGACTTGATATATGAAACATGCTGTCTCCTTCCAAGCGAGTGACTCACAGGTTGTTATTTGGGTGAATAAGATACGGAAATAAATGCGTTCACGGTTCGGGAATCAAACCGGGATTCCAGAAAACGTGGGAACCCTCTGGTGCAGTTGATAGTCAACGGGATCTTTGCCAATCATTATTCATACGTGGTGTTTATTGCGCCCACATTATGCGAGTCACCGTTTCTGATCCTATGTCTGATGACGCATAAGTCTATTTGCATCCTTTGGCAGTATTTTCACCAACAGTTTATCTCATGAAAGATCACTTTTGTCAGCCAGTGTATTTTCTTGTTGACATATTGCATTATTTATATATTCTGTAAGTGTTAAAGCGTTTAATTTATACCAAAATTACAGCCGAGGTCTAGTTTTCCGGTATCAATTTATGGTGGCAATCATTGTATAACATGTCAGAATTAATTGCCGAGCGAGTTAATTTGCCAAAGCAGATGTTCGGATGTAGATCGATGTTTGGGCCAAATCATAGGTAGCCTGAGAAATACAGTCAAAGTAAAATTAATTTTGCTAAAAAATGTATGCAAACAATACACATTCAGTTACCATTTTTTGGGAACTCAAGTTAAGCCATCGTAATAATCGCATTCTAATAGAATCTTGCTGGTACATTTTTTCTATGAAATGTCAAACCCATATGTAAGTTAAGGCTTACTTAAGTGTCGTTTTATACTTTTCATTCTTTATATTATCGCAAAGACCATATAAAGTTACTTTTAAAAGGGTGGGTCAATTTTTTTAAAATTAGCTTTAGCCTTTTTTTCAGCTTTGCTGCTCTGCCGGCATTTAACTAAAATTCCCAAACTAACTTTGGATACGTATATATTTAACTTTTTTGCAATAAATTAAAGCAAATAAATCATAACCAACACACAACGTGCAGAGTAAAAGAGAATGAATTAATAATTATGATAAAAATACACGTAGCAGACTGTACCACGTATGCGTGTGCGCATAGCCGCGGGTCGCCCACGCGAAAGCTCGCGAAACAAAGCAAGATGCCGCGTCTCTACCATCCAGTTGACGCGGGAGCTTTGCCGAGAAAACATCTCCTCAATATCTGATTTTAATTTGAATTTGGAAGTGCAATTGTATCTAAAGGATTTTCATACGGACGTATAAGGTACTTTTCAATTTTACTATTTGCTTTATTAATTTTATTATTGGGTCAAATGTTCAAATGCATTTTGTATAAAATAATTATAAATTGACCAACATTCGCCGACGTGATCACTACTATTACCTGGTCTTGAAAATTCGATCTATAGGAATATGTTTAATCTATTGTAATATCATATCAAAAGTAATAAAGAACTCATAATTCAATTTCAAAAGTCTTATTTAAGATCAGAATATATTTTCTCCTCCGTGCTATTGTAACAGTATTCGATTAGGTTTAAAATTGAACCATTTGACAAATCGCATGTATGGTATTTAGTTGGTCTGAATCAACGTTATGTCGCGATATAAAATAACTTTGTGAAATAGTAGAATAGGTGTACTAATATCCTCACATAAATGGGTCACGAAAACTCCGACAGGTATGTGGAGCGTTTTTAATAGACACAAAAGAAAAGATAGAATTTCTATTGTCTAGGCTCAGGGTTGCCAAATTTGTGTAAGCAATAAAGAAATTGAATTTTATTTAGAATCAAAGTGCACAAAATAATCAAATAATTATTAGAAATTTCTCTTGGTATACATACGTAATTAAAAATTATTCTAAATTTATACAATTGTTTACATAGGTAGAATTTTTGAAATTATTAAATTTAAAATAAATCTTAAACAATTTACCATTTGTATCTAGTTACATATAAGAAGTCAAATTAACAATATTTGGTAATTTTAAAAAATCCTTATCTATATATATAAAACTCTTCCGTTACTGAGTTACTGACTGACAGACAACGCACAGTCGAAACTACTGGTCGTAGACAGCTGAAATTTGGAATGTAGGTTCCTTGGGATATGTAGGGGAGCACTAAGAAAGGATTTTTGGAAATTCAACCCCCAAGGGGGGGAAAAGGGGTAAAAACGTTTCTATGAAAAATCTTATTCCTTGGGTTTATAAACTTGAAACTTGGCATGAACACGTACATAGGCAAGTAAATATGTTTGACATTATAAGTTTTTTCAAACTACCCTCCAATCGTGATTTAGGGGGTGCGATTGGGTGACTGATTTATTAACGCACAGCCGAAACCGCTCGGTATAGGAGTCTGAGATTTTGAACAGAGGTTCCTTTAGTAACATAAGTGAGCACTAAGAAGGGATTTTTGAAATGTCAACCCCCAAGGGGGGGAAACGGGATAAACTGAGCCGGGGCTGCGGGAAAGTTCTAACGAGATACCGTGGCCCCGGAACGCAAAGGGCAACTGAAGGAACGAGGTGGGTTTTAGTCAGTAAAAGTCTGACACTCCCTTCCGTTCCACCCAGAGCGGGAGAGGTCATTTGATGATTTCCCATCCTTAAAAAAAAAGACTTTGTATGACAACTTTCAGTCGTCTCTTTAACATACATAATAACATACATAATTATGTACATACATGCATAACATTAATAACATCACGCCTTTAAATCCCTATTTTGTGTTAACACTACCCATACAAACAGCTACGAAATTTGTCCGCATCCATTTTCACCTAAATTCTTAACGTTAATGAGATTTACTTTTTATTATCAGGTCAACCTAATAGCCTCACATGTACGTATAACTTCGTAAGAATTTTCTTTCAACTCCTAACTACTATACTTCAACTGTCTGTACTGTCGAGATCATTAAAAAACGCTATATATAACCGAATTACACGTGGGCGAAAAGCTATTAAATATATATCTCTATACGCCTTCTTTTCTCATGATTTTTTTATTTGATATCTGGATTTTGTCTACACTAATATTATAAAGAGGAAAACTTTGTTTGTTTGTTTGGTTGTAATGAATAGGCTCAAAAACTACTGGATCGATTTTAAAAATTCTTTCACCATTCGAAAGCTACATTATCCACGAGTAACATAGACTATATTTTATTTTGGAAAAAAATAGGGTTCCGTAATATATTTGGATTTTTCGGACACAAACTGAAAAAAATCAACCAAAAAGTTACTTATTTTGCGTACGCTTCCTAAACTACAAAAGATAGAACCATAAAATGTTTTAATTAATTGTAGATCTTATAAATATCTACAAAAATATCCGCGACACACTATACCTATCTATGTCGAGTGAGGCACAACAACCACATTTTTATTTAAAAATCTTGAATTTTTTTTTGGTCTACATTTAAACGCGTTCTTTTTACTCATGCTATTAATCCTTATCAAAATAAATAATTTCATCAATAAGAACAGTTTATGTAGATAATATTTGGTCTTTGAATGATTAAAATTGGACGTTTGTTTTTGAAGTTGTGGTGAAATTAAAATATTACGATTACTGCTGCACGGCCCGTTGCGAAGTGGTATTTAATATTTTGACTGAAACGGATAGAGAATTTTTTTTACATTTTTTGTTTGTCTGTCTATATCTGACTGTATGATTAAGATTCAACTTGAAATTTACGCGGACGAAGTCGCGGGCAACAGCTAGTTATGACATATAATATTTTTCAAATTCATCGTTTATTAGACACGAAGATTTAAATACAAGAATTTAAAGATTGTCACCTAACCAAAGAATGCAAGGAATTTTAAAAAATTGGCATCTTTTCAAACCCATAGAATTTTCATCACTTATCAGCATGCTTACAAGGACTACTACGAAATTAGTTCAACGGCTGCAGTATGTCGTACATGCCGACCGCGTGCCATTCCTCATAATATTTTCACGTATATTTGTTGACTTTGAATGAGAAGGTCCATACTCGACCAGCGTTGCCCGGAATTTTCTCCCAGCATAAATATAAATCCGAACCAAACATTCGTCTCCTGGCGTTTAGCCAGCTATCAATTTCCATCAAACTCAAATTTCTGAATTTACTTGCAACGCTGATTTATATCATTGTTGTTATTTCTTTTCTTTGTTTAAAGCATTCCTTTCCTCTATTATACACAGATAATTTTTCATGATTCCGAGAAAATAAAATTAAGACGTTTTATGACTGTATGTACACATGTGTCTAACTAGTTATTTTAGTATGTTACTGCAGTTAGATCATAAAACACATTGTAGTCTTTAGAACATCGTTCTTGTTTTATAGTTGTTAATGAAATTTTCTAGATAATCTATCAACCAAGATGTCTCAAAGCACAAATCTCGAAGCTGGTCAACAGCTCGTCAAGAAGACTATGGATGAGGTTATCCAACAGAGGAAAACAACAGAGACAGTATCAATTCAAGCGAGACAAGAGTTTCGCGAACAATACCAAGAGAGCTATGAGGAAGAATTTGAAGAAGAGACCTTTATTGATGAGTTTGGGAATGCAACGACGAAGAGAGTGGAATCTAGCAGCGAGAGCAAGGAGCATTCGAAAAGCGCAGATGTTCAAGTTAAGGCAAAGGGCCTAAATGCGGAGCAAGTGAAAGCCTTAACAGACTGCGCAAATCAGGCCGGACAGCTGGCTTTGGATTCGAAGGCTGCAAACTGAATGAAGTAATTAATTATACGTTTCAAAAGATCCCGATAACAATATTTCTTTCTTTTCTACTAATATACTGTTACTTTTAATAGAAATATGATTTCGTAACTAATTTAATGATATCACATTTAAAATAGCAAGATTCTTTAATTAACAAACTTATTTATGTTTAGCACAACAATAATTAAAATAGAAGCGGTTGTTCGAGTTGCAATAATTTCCTGCTTTTATAATATTCCTCATTTAATTTTATCTGTTAACACTTCATTTACTCTGACCATTGTTATAAATACAACCTATTTGTTTCAGGTTCCCTTATTTTGAAGCGGTTTGGTGTCTCAAAGAGTGATAAAGACTGTGCCCAGTGTTCCTTATTTATGTTAATCAATTTATAATAAGCTAAATCATGAAAATTCAATAAAATTATTGATGTAAGATAATGTGTTTTGAATAGTGCTGTGGATGTTAGTTATTGTGCTTATAAATTATACCAAACAATGGAGGAAGAAGATGACGAAAGAAAAAATCGACGGCCGAATCTTGCAGCCTTTAGTTCTTTGAATGCTCGTGTCGTACATTCGTCATTAGAAGAAGGCCATGTACGTCAACAAGCGTCATCGGAATCCGCCGATGCAAACACTTGCTCTAGTATTTCAACAGCTCAATATAGCGATAGGAGTTTTGTGTCGAAAGCGAGTACGTTTTCGCGAAGTGGCACTTCGAGCTCGAGTCAAGAGGAATGCGAAGTAGCACACACGACAGTCACGAGCGGCCAATATTTGGTGGCGGCTAGGGTTGAAACGGCGCGTTCTATGGAAAGTCTCCGTCCAAGTAAAGACACATCTCCAGCACGACCCGCCAGCTCATGTACCTCAGTGCGGACTCACAGGAGTTCGTTTCTAACGGCTAGCGAACGGGATGTGCGGGAGACGAGAGGAGCACCTGCTCGGCGAGCCTTGTCCGGTGAGGATATGGGCAATGCCGAAAAGCGACGTGGTTTGTTCGCAAGTACAGAAAGACGTGCTTTACAACAGCTTAGTTTACCTCCCCCAGAGCGGCGTCTTACTATACTTAGTCCGCATAGTCCTATGGCTATAACGGAACTGCAGTGGCCCACGGCGCCGTCCGGTATACGCGGACGGCGGAAGAAAGGAATGGTGCTACCCAAACTCATCCTGCCTCGCAGCGATTCAGATGGCTCTGATGTATTTTTTGAAAGGTGCCCTATTTTCGCATTAATATAGTATTTAGAAATTTATTCTCCTTAATTTTCAACTAAGCAACTTTTTTGTTCTGTGGATTAGTTTATTTTACAGCTTTTGCAGAATTTGGCCTTCTGTTCCATGAAACTTAATATTTAATCTAGGTTGCACCAACGAGTATAAAGGTGAGGCAATACGTAGAAATTTATTAATGGATGTTCTTTTTGCCAAGATAAATGTTTTAACACAAGCAGCTTGCGTCAGACGTAAAACACTTTATGCCGCTTTTCTGTTTATGTTTCGTTTCGAATAAAAATTCTTCGCTTAATCTACAGACTCTTTGTCATGGAAAGTGTAGAAGAATTGTCTAATGATGCTTTTTTACAATGAAACTGACTATTGCAGGCAAAGTCTTTATCTTTAAAAAATACCTAGTTCTCTGATGATTTAAAAAAATATATTCTACCTATGCACAATGTAAAAAAAAACTATAAAAGTACTCGTAGCATACGAAACGGCATTATGTTATGTGAAATAAATACTATTGCGTGTTACAGTGTGTTGCAGTATAGGGTAAAAGTCATTGACCCTATCAATATTGTTATCCTAGATACCGAAGCACAGCATATCTTAAAACAAAACACATTATGCATTAAGTAAAACATCTGGACCTACTCCAAAACAATCGATCTTTTTTACAAAACTGTTGGGACTAAAATGAAAATAGATTCATGGCACGTGTTATGTTCATTTTAAAACGGTAATACGTTTGGTGTGTATGTAAGTAGATTACACACACATAAGACTTAAAATTTCTGAGAATGTTGCCACGTTAAAATATGAATTATACAGCAATGCTTTTATCTGTCATACCTACATGTCGGATAAATATTAAAATATATTTTTCTTCACAAAAATACTGAAATAATGTAAGTAATGGAAGTAATGAAATAAGTACTCGTAAATAAATAATGATCTATCTCTCGTACCATCGTAATACTGGTTCTATTCAGCTGTTTCCTTCAAACCTTCGAATGTAAGAAAAAATAGAATGTATTCTTTTGTTTGTATCAACCAGTTTGCCCAGCCACGTTTGATGCAATAAATGTACTAGGTTATCTCTTACACTCAAAAGAAAAGATGAAGATGTTTTTTTCAATTTTGATAGTTATACCGAACATTTAAACAACTTTGATGGTAAACAGTTCTTCGTTATTGCTAATGATTGAAACTCGGACAGATAAAAAATCATAAGCAAAGTAATTAACAAAGTTCATAAGACGATTAATTTTCTCCGATTTATTCTAGACTGCGTTAAATGTAGCTCCTAGATTTTTGCTTGATGATTAAATATTCTAGTTCTCATTATGACGCAGCTATTTAAAATTTATCATTCAAGATTAATCGTGATTATAAGAATCTCGCACATAAAAATTGTTTGATCGCAGATTTAAGTGCTTTTATTGCTTTTAACAGTATATTTTTTAAACATCGGCCTAAATTACATTACAATCTATTGAGCTGAAAATATAAGCTGCTCTTAAAACAATAATAAAATTTTCTTCAATAAAAAAAATTGTGCAATTAATGTTGGTAGAATTTTCTAATAACCAATTTACTGTCAAGCAACAATTTGTAATTTAGAACAACAGGGATACATACATAAATGAATGCTGTCTATTTAAGGCTAAGGCTATCTATCACTATCACAACGCCAACGAAGCGCATCGTGATTGATGAGTTGATAAAGCGAATAAGTTTGGTTATATCGATGCTACTACTAAACTACTTATAAAGTTTGAATAATTTTAACAGCGATAAAATTCAAATTAATTATCGCGATTCTTGATTCAAATGGATAGAATAATTAAGAAAAAGATAGAAATATCTGCGGCGGTTGAGTGGATTGAATGAGCTAACCGATTGAAAACCCCCGTACTAGACCGCATTGATTCGAATCCCACTGCAATGTACCTATGGGTCATTTCAGAGTTTCGTACACTAAGTTGAATAAATCAACTGTCAGATTCATATAGAGGCAAAAGAAACATACAAAATAGAGTAAATTAAACGGGATTTACTTCGTATAATTATCAAAGTTACCTACTCCAAGATCTCGGCAAGAGGCGAGCCTAGGGCTTCTTGAAGAGGATACAATCAGAACTATTGCTAGACTGATAAATTACATCGTTATAAAGATGTACAGAAGAAATTAAATTTAATCGACAAATACAAAAACACATTATTTCACGGTGAAGGTCTTTGACTTTTTCTTCCATTTTTCCTAAACTGCCATGGTCACTACCACCCAACTCAGTCAGACAGTTTAATAAACAAATTCAAAGTTATACAATTTATTTAACTTGTTCGTCGTGCACCAAATTTCAACTCGAGTAAGGATATTTAGATTTCACAAAGCTGGATTCCTAAAACCGACTCCCGTGGTTAAGCGGTTAAGGTTAGTTGCCGGAATGAAAACTTTATCATTGTCATCCTTTACGCAGCTCTGTTTAAAAGTAGAATTTGATTGTGCTTTTTTATGATAGACAAATTAGATTGCACAAAAGATCAAAGCATTATAAGAAGCTAAGCCTTTTGTTAATACAAAAGTCTTAGCTTCTTATAATGCTTTTTCTTTTTTTTTTAAATCATACATAAATCACAATGTCATGCCTCTTTCCCGGAGAGTTAGTTAGAAACTAAATCTTTCCACTTGCCACGATCCGTATGCATAATTCTTTTGTTTCATCCACATGCGTCAATCTTCTGATGTAAGCTCGTCGGTTAAAGGTACTGTTGAGCTGATCTATCACCAGAATGTCCCTGATTTGATCAAGGTACATTCATCTTGATGCTTCCCTTTATATCTTTGATTTCCATAACACATGTCTCGAATACACTTTAAGACTAACTCAATCTGTGTATATATAGAAACTTTATTGAACAAAAGGTGGTTCTAATGCTTGAAGAATTGTTAGGGCAACCATTGGGTCTAACAGATTACTTATACCTACTCGTTTTTTAATATTTTCTTAATTATTTTCTTACTTTCATCCATCCTCTCAACAACAATAGCCAAAATATGATGAAAATTATTAAATAAAAGGGCCTACTCATACTCAGACTAAAATAAAACCAATCGTTTATTGTCATATCTATAATTGACATTGTAAAGATATCATTATTGTACACAACACTATCTACGTGTTAGACAGCTTGATTATATGCGATGATAACTACTGTTAACCCGAAATTGAAATGAATCATATCTTTTGATATAATAGATAAGCCTTTGTTAGCACAAGCAGTTACGTCCTTCAATCTATGTATGTTTTTGGCGATTATGGGCCACAATTTACATACATACATACATATAATCACGCCCACATCCCTTGCGGGGTAGGCAGAGCCCACGTTCAGCCACGCTCATCTGTTTGGCTAGATGATAGAATTGAGATTCAACCACGATTTTAAAAGTAATAATTTTATTTATAATCTCCTTCTTTGAATCAAAATTTTAAGTACTGCTTTTTAGAACTGGATTATCTTTTACATTTTCTGTAGGTATACAATTCGAGCATGGGCCTAGCAGTTGGGATTAAGCTTTACTTAAAGTGTGATAATTTAAAAAATTGGCTCTACTCTTCCCATACCTCGACGGATAAACCCTTAAATCGTAGTTTGTTTGTTAACTCTTTATTGCAAATAAAAAGAAATTCAATAAATTACAACACAGTCATTGGATTTACAAGATTATGTACAATGGCGGACTAATCTCAATTGTGATTTCATAGTTTTATGAATTCATTGTCATTTTAAATCTATTCCCGGTTGCATCTTTACCGGTAATGTTTGGAAGCCAGTCTTAGGCCATTTGAAGAGCTAAATGCTATTAACACAGGAGGATAACCGTCTTTACTATGCAACCAATGCTAACATTGGTGAATACAAAGGAAAGACTCATAAGGCCTCGATAAACTGAGTGGACTTGTGATGGAATTAAAATTTTGTTTAATGTCACGTTTATAGGCTCTTATTAATGTACCTCTGAAATTTTATTTGAGAAGAAATATAACGGTGTAGAACGTGGTCGTTATTTCCAATACCAATTAACAGCAGTGTGCGGCGATAAAATCGATGCTCTGGAGCGGGGAATTGCTTGAAATATAGCGTTGCCATATTTATTAGAGAAACAACTAACTTTGCACCGAGGTTAGTAATGAAATCTTAACTACGACCAAGTCTTAATCATACTCTCGAAAAGTATAAACTATTAGATTGGTCGTACCTTTACCGTATAAAATGTAAAAACTCTATTGGTTTTCGTAGGTCTTTCAATATACAGTTTTAAGTACTTCCCTTCATATCCTGAGAAAGAAATATACCAAATTAGCTCCTTGCTTATATTAAGTTTATAATACTTTACTATCAGGCAGCCAGTCAATAACTTTTAATCAATTAATAAACTGAATTTTGTGCCCACTGATTTATTTATTGGTTTTTATTTCTACTGTAAAGATAATTGAATTTTCGAAATCCGACGAAAGGATTCTAACCTCATAGGTCAACGATGAATAAATTTAAGAATTAATTTCCATTGTCAACCAACTCTGGTTAACTTCGCCAGATTTATTCACGAACACTAAAAAATAAATTGAAACCCGTAATGAAACAGCCAGCAACTGCTTACACAAACTCTTCATGTTTAAAAGTGAAACTTTTTATGTTGAGAATTTGGTCTTTTGTACACAAAAGGTCATTATTTTTTTTACATAACTTAAATTCTGGTTTGATATTCGTTTCGACCAAATTATTTATTTAATTTCAATAAGCAAAACTTTGATATTTTCTTACAACATACATCACGTCTATATCCCTTGCGGAGTAGACAGACCCAGCAGTCCTGAAAAGACTGATAGGCCACGTTCAGCTTTTTGGCTTGATTTTAATTAGATATATTAGAATTAAGATGAGATGAATAACATCTTAATAAATAAATTTATGTCATATACAAACCACACATATTGACTCACCCCCAAACTAAGCTTCCTTGTAAGTATATTTATTATACTATGTGTTGGAACTTATTACAGGCGCTTTATTCTAGAAGTCTAGCAGCGGAATCCTACAACTTTCTGTAATCTATCGCCTTTCATCCATACCTACATAAATAAATACATATTACTAAGTGAAAAAATCTGTATGTTTATTTGCAATCAAACTCAGTAACACTTTGATCGATGTTTATGAATTTAAGCATAGATATAAGACTCTCAAGATTAATATTTTCATTCTCGGGGATTCACAAGGCAGTGAAACCCCGGCCAAAAACCTAGTATAGGGTTTGTAATAACTGTTATTTCTACTTCAATAAATATAATGAACACGTCGTACAAACACACGTACTTGAATGAGGCGGTACGTGAGAGAGATATAAAATGAGCAGGGCAGGTTCCAACCATTTGAGATACACAAATATTCTGCCAACCTAATCATACTTTGACACAGAATGAGTTTAAATTCATGAAACGAAGGAAATAGGTATCTTATTTTCACAGAAATTCTCTTCGTTGTAGAATAAGATTTCTCCATCTTTTACTATTGGATGATGACATCCTTATCATATTATCGTAAGCACTTATACTTAGTACTGAAATATGGAGAGTGGATAGTTGCTTTCCAATTAAATATTTAAGCAACAAAAAAACATTATTCACAATTTCATATCCTACTGCTCCGTTTTCCCCGTGGACCAACTGAAGCGGCCTGGTTTTAATGGATATGACTCTTTTCTGACTTATGTATATTAGATTTATTGCGATGCTTTTACGATGAGTGAAAACATCGTTAGAATACCTGCACATTCACGCCATTGGACGTTTAAACTTGATGTAACATTGGTAAGATTTCCCTGCATGGCAGACATACATACGTACACATATCTATGACTATATCTCTTGTGGTAAAACACTAAGAGGCCACGTTCAGTTATATGACTTAATGGTTGAATTGAGATTCAAATAACGGCAGGTTGCTAGCAAATCGCCAAAAAAAGGATCCCAAGTCTATCCCTGAGTTGTATTTCACGACATTCTTGAAAAAGAGATGGAGTGGTCCTATTCTCAAGTGCCATGAACCACATACATGGCAGACGCTCCGTGTAAAACTTGACTTACCCCATCCAGGATTGTGGTCAAGGTTCTCTCTAAAGAGGTGAAGGTGCAACCGTGATAACGCCAAGAGGACGATGACTTGCTGCAAAAGCCATGATCCTGCTGGTTAGGTCCCGCTGCCAAACGGAAGTCACTCCCTGTTATTTGTTAACATTATTCCTGACGGAGTTTGGGCTGCCCAAGGAGTAAACGGTATAAAAAGCTCAAGACGACAATCTTGAATGTTTATTTAAAAAAATATGGAAACCGCAGGCAACAGCTAGTACTTTCATAATTCTGTCAGTGGGCCGTCAATAACTTAATTGATACCACGCACGTCCCTCGAAGCTATTACATAATTGACACCCTATTGAGGAAATATCGTATCATGATTAAAGTCATGTTATATACCTATACCAATCCGGTAGCTTGTTGGTTCTTAACACGCATGTCAAATAAAAATAGGCAAATTTTACACTTGAATATGTTTGTCATATCTTGAGCATATGTAGGTATACTTTTTCATTAAATATTTTTCAGCTTTTTCCTCTTACCTAAAGGTTATGACTACCATGGCCATACTTATCCATTTTTAGTAGCTGCGTTCAAAGCTGATATTCGCTGAAGACAATTTTTACCTGTTTAAAAAGTGTACAATACTTACTTTCTAAAATATCCAGAAGAAAAGGTACTAATGTTTCCGAAATAATAATTCTACTTTAAACAATTCATTATTATGCGAACTGATGATGATTAAAAAAGCTATCTTCTTTTCACTATTCACATTTAAATTTCCTAATTTTCAAAGAAGGTTCGGTTATTATCTGGAATTCTTTTATCCTGAAATATCCAAGAATGCGATGATCTCAACAACAGTTAGTATAAAATTATTATAATATATCAACTTGCTTAGACCAAATAGGGACATCCTGGCAAAAGATCAGGTGACGAGTACCCGAAATCGAAAAGCTTGCATGAAGTGTATCATATGTCTATCATATTTACACAAGTGAATCAATTGAAAACAGTCTGCGGAACATTTGTCGATGTCTTAACCTCGCAAGTATATATGTACCAAACTTATATTACTTTATTTTAGACTAACTTTTTCCCGCGACTTCTTTCGCTGACAATCAAACTGATAGATACTCGAACATATGCATACTTAATGTTTGCATACACAATGTTCAATATGATTACTGGTAATTATTAAAAGATTCAATCTGCAGAAGTCAGGCGAGAATTGCTTAGTTTATATTTCTTTTCAGAGAGTATAATTACTGAATATCTAGAAAAATGGAATGGCTAAGTATATAATCTGGGTAATACATTTTCAAATGCTATTCCTTCAATCAAGTTCCCCTTCAGCTTAAAGGTAATATTGATTTAATAACAATTTACGCTATTGGGTCAATCAACTTATTGATGGCTAGTACCACACCCCTTTCCTTGTTGAACCATGCAATCAAGTAATGGTAAAAGCGCGAGAAAATCTATACAATGTCAATGTATGTTTTGTAAACAAACATTAAAGACACAATGTATGGAATGGAACATAGACATTCCACTTCAAGGTTTTATTTATGGATGCACAATGACTTGGAATAATATCCGATGATGGGTTCTGATTTCTTGTATTTTTCTTTTAAGGGGTAAGTAATGTTTCGAGAAGTCTTACTCCCATCATACAGTCATTCAAATAGCATGGATTTTGAGTACTGTGACTACTCCTGTGATTTGTAAGTTTGTATATTTATATAAGTAGAGTGAAATGATTTATTTTCCTGAAGCGACAAACTTGCACAAAAGGTCAATGTGATGAAAGCAAACAGTTATGCAGGGTTCGTGAAAAATGGAGGCATATGTAGTCTTTACTCACCTCTTTGATAAAAGGGACGGCCTGCGCCCGTAGCATAGCACTACACACATAAAGCTATCGCTGTTTCGCTTTTTATAAAGACGTAAAACGGGACATCGATAGTTTTTCGCAAGATAAAAACGGCATCGCGCGTACCTCACTACGAAGCATGCTATTTTAGTACATAATTTTTCACAAACAATATATCAGACATGCAAAGTAGGTAGCGTCCTGAGTTCGTAAAGGTGAGCCAAATAGAGGTAGGTAAGTACGTGCTGAGTTTGACTTCGAAGCCAATCCCGCGGTTTCGGCACTAATAACATGTAAATGGAATATCCAGATAGAGGACATCGCTGTACCCTTTAGCCAAGATTGTCTAGTCTCGTCCCGAGCCAAGTTAGTTTGAGCTTAACTATTTGTTACTGTTATATCAGTCCTCTAAGTAATAAGATGTTTAGGTTTAAGCAAAGAAAAAACAAGCTTACCATAAAAATTATTTAACTAGGAAAGATGCTTATTTTAAGAGAAAAGTACACAAATCGTTTATCACGGCAAACACAAAAGGTTTTTAATAAGCAAGAAAAAATATTCCATGGAGTTTGTATTTTGTAAAATTAAATATACCTATTTAAGTAAATAAATAAAAAGAAAATATATATAATCCGAGGATTTCGACTGAGTATAACATTATTCCTAGTACGTCTAAACATCTTGCTAATATGTTCACCATCATATTTTTAAATCTTCAACTCAAATTTGCTCATTTATGTTGATTTCTTTTAAATTTCTGAACGGATTATCTAATCCGTGTATACAGTTGGCAAGTCAAAGTTATTATTAAAGCTTGATTTGACCATCAAATCAATGGGTTTATTTGGCCCTGAGTTGTCAAGTTGACGAAGGTTGGTGCTTCACCACAACTAACGATGTGGTTCCATTGTGACAAATTGCATGTTAAAGATTATAAATCTGAGAAAATATGAAATACAGTTGCTGTTTTTTAAATTTATTGTAATGGAATTACGTATTTATAACTGAGTAAGAATCTAGTTACACGAAGTTTGGACTTTAGGTTAACTCAGTATATGATGAGTGCGATATGCAGATATATATTAATTAAGTTATATAAGAAAAAAATATCGATTAATTCGATGAAGATTTAAAATATTGTTTATCAATTCTATTTTATTCTAATAAAAGTCATACATACATTATTTAGTCATATAGTTACTGTACTTTATACTCTCTTTAAATATGTTTTAATTATGCTTCTACTAAAGCTCTTTAGTTCAATGCAAAAAATAACACTTGTCCGCGACCGTGCAATTTTCCTGTCTTTTCAGTTAAACTGGACAAGGGTCATCGACTTCTACTGTTAATAATATAAGCTCGGAGCTGCCAACATGACGTGAATATACCGGTGAGCAATTTGCTTCCGGATATAGATCTTTTAGTAGAGCAGACATGCAACTCGCCATTTTATAATCTTATAAAAATAATAACTAACTTGAAACCAATACTCATACAATAATAAAATTTACATTGATTTTCTTTTCATTATTAGTAGATATGTACGTACATGATTCCTCTAAATTCTCACAAAAATCTACGGCCTAAAAATATAATGGAATTTTTTTAAATTGAATTTTGTAATATTTATTCTTTTATAGAACTCAGGAAATTAATAGATTAACCTTCGTGGTCGCCAACAATACTCATTATAATCCGAGCATAACAATATTCAAGCAATATTGTGCTCTATACAAGAAGCTTCTGTTATCTCGTAGTTCTATAATAGGCCCTATTGAGGGCATCGCGTACAATGAGACGGTCAATTTGCCACCATTAAACCATACAATGTCTTTTACTTGTTTAAGTCAAAATCAATCTCAATCCTAACTACTAATAATAATGCGAAAGTAACTTTGTTTGTATATCTCTTTTAAAGAACTTTTTCTGATTGGCCTGGGTCTTGGATGTTTATTTATGTAAGAATTTATTATAAAATATAGTATCGTTGAGTTAGTATCTCGTAACACAAGTCTCGGACTTAATTCGAGGTTAACTCAATCTGTGTAATTTGTCCCTTTTGTTAATTTTGTGTAATTTTTCCCATTTGTCAATATATTACAATAAAACATTCACAGCTAAAACATTAAATAAATTTTGAAACTAGGTAGCCACTCTTTTGATAATTTCTACAGGATCACGAATTTCGGAAACTGGCGGAGCTGCGGGCGAAAGTTAGTAAACTATCTAAACGTTGATTTATATGATTGTCTCACAGCTTTCAGTCTTTTCAAGCCTGTTTTTTTCTGTCTACACCGCAAGGGATGAAGACTTGACTATATGCATGTGTGACACACAGCTGTAGCTAACGATAATATAAATCCGAAATTATGACAGTTCCTTGAGGGTATATATGAAAGATATATAGAGAATTTCAGGAAGTTTCCATCAAAGGCGTGTACCAGATGAAGCAACATACTATCAGATTAGGAATGGATGCAAGATAACTTTCTAAAATAATAGTAAAATTATTATTTATAAGCACAAAAAATAAGTTAATAAAGACATCAATTTAGACCTACCGAAAATGATTCTAAGCTAAGTATATCTATCTATACCTAAATAATTAGTTAAATAAAGGAGAGACTAATGAGATGCTTTCAATACAATGTACACATATTAAGAGTTAATCTCCATAGTCAATCATAGTCAATATGGAATGGAAATGGATTATGATAATTAAGCTATCCATATTAATTAATTCATTGAATACTCGAACTAGATTATTTTCCTACCAAATATACTCGTATATCTAAAATATAATTACCACCATTGATCTGCTCGACAAACGCAAATCATTGAGGTATAGTTATAAATAGGGACTGACTAAACTACCATAAAGAAATTATATTTTTTTAAATCCCACACTCGTCAACATGAAACATGAAAGGATTAAACCACGCTGGTTGTAGATTTGTTTAGTTTTTATTTTTTTTATTTCGTATTTTAGGTTTGTACATATTTCTTGGTATTATTCAAAAATATAAATAAATATTGTTTAATTCGTCGTAAATATTGTGTGTTTCGTCGTTTTTTTTCTTTTTGCTTGCTCGGGCTTCACTTGTAGTAGAATGCTCCAAATTTATTAATAACACGAAGAAAAATCAATCTTATTTCAAACTTAAAATAATCGTCAAAATCAGTTTACGATTAGGCGTAACTGCGTAATTGAAGCAATATAGAAAAAGAAATATATAACCTTTTTTGATTGAAACTGGTTAAAAAATACCATTAAATTCAGTCTGTTAATTACGCTTCTTTTTATTGCATTCGTGTGCGGTAGTTTTATCCATTTATGTGGGACAGACGTAAAGACTTCTCTATAGGTCCCATTGGCATCCTTGAGTGAGCACGAAAGAAATTCATGCAGCACGTTTCAATCCCCATGATAACTACTGGCCCGCACTAAAACAATATGTAAGGTTCAGTGTCGTCTTTCTTACATTATCTTTATTAACGTAATTCTGTTATATTTAATGTCTGTAACTTTTTTGCATGGATACCAGCTTTTACCCGCAGCTCCTCGTGTAAATTTAGCGTCATCACAATAAGCAACGAATTCATCAAACGCCATCATCAAAAAGTGTCGAAACGAGCGTCACCTAAAAATAATACAGGTTTTCCGCAAATTTTATGTATGTATGTCTTTCTTCACACTCTTAATTATATATACGTGATATTTCAATGCGATTAATTCAGTAGATAACCCATTAAGAGGAAACAAACGAACAAAAAAGTTACTTTTACATTTAGTTAGTTAGGATACTTTGGTGTTTATGTATTTCATCAAACCATTAAAGAATATTTAATTAGAGCGGATTTTGCACTTCGTTTTATTTTACAAATGTTAGGTACGCAAATACGATGGAAATATTTATTTGGTAGTCAAAAAAATATTTCATTCGTGATGGAAAAATACGGACATTTTATGCGTAGACACGGTGCTCGGAAGTAAATTTAAGAATATCTTAGAATTTTATTAATAAGTGTTAAAACAAAACTCCGAAACACGTTCTTGAAATCAACAGGATAATTCTTGATAAAATTGTTTCAAAATATCGTCAAATTATCGTCATTATTAAAATTTATAATTTTGGTCAGAATTCATCAAACTAGTTATTGTTTCTACACTTTTTATTACAATAAAAGAATATACTGACTAATTGTTCTGATACATAATCACACATCGCTCCGTATAGAGATTTGAATGACTTATATAGTCTAAGAGTGCAGTAAGATTACCAGAAATAGTCACAGGAACCGAAATTAACGGGGTATCTACTTCGTTTTACGCGAGCGAAGCCAATCATATAATTTTATTTGTTACTTCATTCAAAACAAAATTAACTACCTATTTTATATATTATTATGAAGCATACTTATCTAGTTTCAATTCTGTTGACTGTATATAAATCTACACGTACCTACTCTATGAGCCCTTTGTATAATGAGGTCTCTTGTTAATTTACTGCTAATATTATGTTAAGAATTCCCTTTGATACCTCTACGCCTGCAGGCGAAAATTAAGCGGAGGGAGCTACATTCGGACGTATCAACTGATGCGAACAAAATATGCAAATATTTTAACCGTCGTCGGTTACTAACTAAAAATCACATCAACTGAACTTATAAAACATCCATAATAAATATTTGCCTAAACTACATAAAAAATACATTGTACTTGTTTTGCGGGGTGCTTATTCACACTCAAAAATCCATAAAATTTCCGAGTTTTGTACATACATAATAATTATATATATATATATATATATATATATATATATATATATATATATATATATATATATATATATATATATATATATATATATATATATATATATATATATATATATATATATATATATATATTATATATATATATATATATATATATATATATGTATATATGATAAGGATTACGGATTAACTTACGGGGTAGACAGAACCTTCAGTGCCAGAAAGACTTTAAGGCCACATTCAGCAGCATGGCCTAATTTGTCATTGGTCCTGGAGATGTAAACACATATCTGTGGAAAAAGTGTAGTGAATCATACCTTCGATTTTATGCTACAGGTTAGATTCTATCACATATCGGTGTACTGCTTCCTCGCTGATCTAAAAGCAAAGAAAAATCATAGTTTTTTTTTCTTTTTCGTACAGATTGTACATGTACACGCTTCGCTTCTCTATGCTTCGGAGCCTAGGATCTGCTAGATCCGTTAAATTTCATGAGTCATATTTTACGTAATAGAATATTTGATTTGGAAAATAATTTTGCTTCATCATATAATTGAACTGTTTTGAAACCACCGAACAGTATATTTTAATAGCTGTATTTAATTAATTTCATATTTACCTTTGATAAAATACGAACATAAATAATTTATTTAGTAATTTTACACTAATTTGAGGTTACTAAAACTGTATGGTTAATCATTTTGATTGGACAGGCGATTTGATTATCCTACAAAGGTTAATGTTTAATTCATCATCAAATTATGCCGTGTGGTTCCCGGCAGTGCCGTGTGGTTCCCGGCACCAATACAAAAAAGAATAGGACCACTCCATCTCTTTCCCATGGATGTCGTAAAAGGCGACTAAGGGATAGGCTTACAAACTTGGGATCCTTTTCTAGGCGATAGGCTAGCAACCTGTCACTATTTGAATCTCAATTCTATCATTAAGCCAAATAGCTGAACGTGGCCAATCAGTCTTTTCAAGACTGTTGGCTCTGTCTACCCCGCAAGGGATATAGACGTGACCATATGTATGTATGTATGTATGTAATTATGTTTTCAATACTCCTAATGAAAATAATTAAGCCCAAGTACTGTCAAAAACGTAGTCAAAGTACACAAGGGATCAAGTCTTTGTAAAATAAATGTGCCAATAGTGTGATGATAAAATGTTCATAAAGTCAAGTTACTTTTTTTTCATTCATCTGTACCATAGTAATTAAACACAAAACGCGAAAAACTATTCCACCAAGTTTCTATAGTCACCATATCCACACTGTTATTATTCAATTAATTCCAAAAAATAAACCGTATTCTTACTAGAATACCATTTTTATAACGATTCTTCCATTTTGCTATCAGTAGCGTAAAGTAAAGAGCTATTTCACGGTAAATACCGCCAGAGTCGGCTCAGGCGAGCAAAGGGATCGTGAATATTTAAAGCAGGGCTGCACTAAGGCTGCCACGCAGACATGTCAAACTTGATGGATATCTGCGAAGTGGGGACTTGTGTTAGCTCTGATAAATGATCTACAATGAAACCGAAGGCGATGTATTGTTTGTTTATTGATTTGTGTCCAAAATAGTGCTTTAGAAAATATTTTACAAAGGCACTACCATAGAGATATTTCGATTTGTATGGGGACTATCATTTAAACACTACTACTACTATCATTTAAAAAAAAATCAGTTTATCGTATTATTCGCGTTCAAATTAACGTAAATTTTTAGCAATCTTAAGTTTTTTTTAACAGACAAGTTAAGATTACAAAGAAGATAATATTTTAACAAGCTTGTTTGTACAAAAGATCTTTTATTATGTCCTTTGTCCAATGAAGACATTGCTAGTTTATCCACCAATATTTGCAAACCATCTAAATATCCTTTGGGCGCCATTCTATGGCGTATAAAGGTCTGTTTGTTACCACGATTATATAAAAACCTTAATGTGACCTTAATGTAAATAAACGCTATGTAAGGGTTAGTAGCAGTTTGTGTAAAATATGACTTGATAATTTTTAAAGTCACGCCAATATCTGAAATGATGTCACTGGAAGTTTCTAGTTTAGAAGTTGGAATAATATATTCTACTTCTATAGAAGGTACTGGTAAAATATGACGTTACGACGGACGTACATATAACACCATAATGTTTTCATATTGCATTTCAATTTTAAGAGTTTTTCACAGCACAACTGCGAATGATTACAACAACAACAAATGTTATATAGTTATATATATGTTGCACATTGTTTTTTCTTAATTATTACGATTTCTATGATAAATAGATGAATTTATTCGACTGGAATAAAAATTTTCCATGCGCAGCATGCGTTAAAGTTTTCCCTTGTTTCACCCCTATTCGAAGGTCGGTGGGTTTAAAAGGCTCGTATCCACAGTGAGGCAGCCGCTCCGAGCCCGCAGCTATACGCAGTCTGTTTGAGGCCGACCTCAACCCACAATCCGTGTTCGACATGTTTATTTTTTCTCCTTATCCCAACTTTACAACTAATATTGTGAATCCCAAAAGTGGGTTTGTTTATAACTTCTACACGCTTTGTCTAACAGTCGTTATTAAATTTTGTATAGGTACTTACACAAAAGAGCAGAAAGATAGATAATAATCTGTTATTATAGAGATTTCTGTGGATTGCCAGGTTTTTTCGTTTTGTAAAAAAGAGTACGGTTCCTGTGAATATAACTTATCATCGATTTATAGTTGACTCTATGAAATCTAAATCAGGTTCAACATAAAAAATATATTAGGCATGTTCCGGTAAGAAAATATAACAAGCTTTACAATTCTACGGTGCAGCAAAAATCGTCTCCGAGTTATTACAAAATTTCTTACGTACGGGACAATTCACCGCAAAGTTTCTTGCAGAAGGAACAAAGTTGTGAAGCTGGTCGTCGTTAGCCGTTTCAGATCTAAAGTGTCTCAAACAGACATCCACGTGAAACTTGAAAACTTCTTCTAAGTATTTCATCAAAAGCTCTTAATGACATAATGGCTTTTTTAAAGAATAGTGAGATGACTTCTGCCCATGATTAAACATTTAACTGGTAATTTATATGAATAATTTAAAATTAAAACTCAATAATACTACATATTCATTGAACATAATGATATATTTAAACTCCATTACCTATATTGTGAGTTTACAAAAAAACAGTATTATTAAGAACAGACGCAATAGTTTCCCTGAATCGGACTGCTCAGTTCCAACCGAAGCTTAGCTTTGGATCTGCGAAGGTCTGAAAAAGAGTAATATAGGGAATACACGTCACGCATACTCGTATTAATTCAAAGCGTAAGCGAAGAGATTAATATTCAAGTACCCCTTCCGTGAAATTATGTTGTATAAAGTGTTAAAGAGGAAAGTGACTGACTGACTTTCAACGAATTGTTTGATGTTGGCTTTATGTAGATATCCGAAATTCGGCATGTAGTATCCTTAAGTGATCATAACTTTAAAATTTAAAATTACAAAAAGAATTATAAGCATAGAGGAAGCAGAGATATTGTGTAAGGATTGTGACAATATGGAAATTCTTATATATACCTAATCCTTTAATGTTTTTATTAACAAGGGAAACAGGCGTGACATTATGTATGAGACTGAGCTATCAAAGTAATTCGATTAGACATTCATAGCAATAGTTATTGATTTGTCTAATGCTTTCAATATGATTAATCACGTTAATCTGCTTGCCCATGGATTTATTTCCAGCCTTTGTGAGCTATCAATAAGCAGTTTGCGCTGTTTAACCTTCAATGCCTATGGATGTAGGAAACCTTGAACTGGTAGGCAATACAATTCTACATATATATGTTCAAAAGTACAATTTTGTCTGAGTAAATATCAGATATTTTCAACAATTAATGTTACCAAATTAAATAAAGTTTAAGTAGCACATCAATGTATAATTAGGATAAAATTATTAAAAATTATATCATATGAATAATATATCTGCAATTTAATTACAAAAGCAGTAATAGTGCTTTTAAGTAACTAAATTTTATGATTTTTTCCCTATCTTGCTAGTAAGGTGAAGTTTATGCTTTAGGAACCCGAGATTTTAAACTCAAGTTGGATGCGCAAAGTGAATTCTTCTGTAATGCTGACTGTCAGTTATCATATAATTTATATAAGATATCCGTGCACTAGTTCAACTTTAAATCAGGCCTTCTATTCAGTCACTTACCATAAATAACCTATTGGTAAATAATCTACAAGTTACACAAGCAAATTACCTGTCTGAAAGCTGTTTCCGCAGTATATGGACTTATAGTTTCCATCAAAACTCTAGCAATAATGTATAATAAGTATAGATCATGTGAACCTATGGCGATGTGTACAGTTACAACACACTCTCACCCTTTATCGATGTTTCGCAAACTATTGACCTGTTCCGTAGGGAACAAACTTTACGGTCCCCTTGTACCGCCATCATCATAGTATATTTCATTTCCCAAATTATAAATAAAGGGAAAAGGATGTGCGATTTCTTTTTATTTTGTTACGAATAAATATATTTAACATTCTTCAGATATGACACAAGAACTATTGTTATAATTGGAGGTTTCAGAAAACACACGTTCCCATTGTGAATTTGTTAAAGTGTTGCCGTTATATACATAAAAACTGTACAAATTTACGATGACAGAGCCTGTCATAATAATTAAAAGCCGATTTAATCTACGCGTAGATAACTTAATATAAAGGAAAAAGCAATAGCATGCCCCTAATACCTTATTAAGGATAGAAAGCCCATAAGCTTAAGCTGCCTTAATACATTTTTCCATCTGATTCATCCATGCGTAATCAATAATACCTACCTATTTTTTGTCAAAAATGTAAAAAGATATTATTTTCCTTTTTGAATAAATTAATCTTCCATTTTAATTTAAACATCTTTAACTAAATAATTTACTCATGGCGTATTTTCCACTATACCTTTAAAATATTAACTATTCTAACTTGAAGGAGCTCTGGAGACACCTAGGGTCTGTATCTTATAGGTAGGTATGCTAAAAATCAATCTGACGACAAAAAGCAATTTATTTCACGCAAAGATTAATCACCAGAAAGAGCAGAGGAATTGAATAAAGGATTTTAATTTAGAAAAATTTCAGTTTTTCTTTAATTAACTTCTTCACTTTCATACCCTTTTATTCATTTTATAAGGCTCAACGATAACTTTGTTAAGTTTAAGGACGGTATTTTAGAACTAAAATTGGACGTTTATTTTTAGCGATGGCTGGCAAATTAAATTTATTTGTAAACTTTAGAGTGACATCTGCCGTTGATGGCTTCGTGATAGATTCTATTCTATCAAGATTTTGCAGATATTTAACTTTAAATTGTTATTAAGTGATTATAGTTTTATTTATCGAGAGAATTACCTTTTAGCAAATATCTCTGTTGTAATACCACGCGGGAATACTGCCGGCGTTACGAAAATCCTGCCTTGCGGTTCAAATTAAAACAACATTTTTATATTTAATTTAGGATAGGTATATGGTTTTGGTTCTATTTTATTGGAGTCCGCCCGTTCAAGTATTTTCCACAACTCTCGCGTGAATTACAATAATTTCCATAAGGATTTATAAAAGTATATTCTTTGCTGAATTCTCTATAGAAAATAAAATAAACGCACATGTACACATTTTTGATGCAATAATAACGATATTAATATTTGTATTTTTTTATTTTCAGGTAAGTGCGACTGTGACCACGGTGGATGAGTCATGTGAATAAGATACAGAAAAATACTATTCATTTTGTAAGTAAAAACTAGGTACAAATATATACTTAAGTAAAACGTAATACATACAAAAATTACTTAGTTTCAATTACGATACAGACATGTAAGAAACCATGCAAGTCTTGTTTCAAATCGTTATCGATGTATTGTTTTTGTAGAGCATAACTAAAATAACAGCCAAATGTTACAGTAAAATACATAAAAGTATTGCGTAATTATTTCGCAGTATGCTTTAATATTTCCCAAAAATTCTTATGGTCTGTCAGACACAAATTTCCTTCAAGATATATTAACCTTACATGCCAAAAGGATACATGTACAAAAATGTAACAAATCTATTTCATACCTTAACCGCATCGCTTGCGCTGCCCAAGCATGTTTTATGTTTCTATTTTATTTTTCAAAATTGCAATCGTTTTCAACAATTCCTCTCTTTCTATAAAGACTTACAATGAGTACAGTACTACGAGTATTTTACTCGCATTTAACCGTTGTAACAGCTGGCATTTGATTAAACTGTTTGTTTACGACCAACTAATTGATCTGCCTGCTGCCTATATAAGCTTTTGGCATTTACAAATTACGTATTAACAATGTCGAAAACATACTTATATAAAGTGAATAGAAAATAAATCATTGATTAATTTCTCGATTACCGCTTATCCCAACGCGCTGCTTAAACATTAATATTCTGTACAGATGTGCTGAAAATAATGAGGGTAGGTCTACTGAACATTAAGTAAGGAATTATTTATGTTTTACGAGTCACCTTTCTTCTAACAATAACTTAGAATTGGCTAAAATATCTTAATGCCCATACAATTACTCTTAAAGAAACGTTATTTATTTGTAATATTTATAATGATTATGGCTGTTTGCTTCTCAATGCATTAAACCAAAAAACTATAATAGATATGAGTAAATACAAATGATACAAATGTATGTAGTGTCTCCAAGACGTATACCCGTACCTCTATTCCATTGCTATTTTATTTCATTTAATCGAATGCAAAATAAAGTGATTCCCTATTCTTCGGCAAGTTCCGCACCAGCTTTTAAAACCAAATTGAACATAGGATGAGACTACAGTAGAGATCGATTTGCAAGCCAGGCGAGGTTAAACAGTTATCGACGTAAAAATCAAATCGTGTATTTTATAGTTTTGTATTTGCTACTAATATACCTTAAGTACTTGAACTAAAAAATACCTTAAGTACTTGAACTTTTAAAAAACTACTTTTGATATATAAAAGGCTAAAAAGAAAATATAAATGATGTGACTGACCGATTTCTGTATTTGAAAGAAATTGACAAAAATATGTATATACGAGGGATTTGTATACCCTTGTAGGTATTTTGGTTCTTTCCAAGTTGATCTTAGCCAACAGAAGCCAAAAATGTGATTTTTATAATTTCTGTTAATCTATCTGTATGTTTGTACTTGCATCACACAAAAAATGTTGCTCCGATTTGAATGCGGTTTTCTCAAACGCGTTCATGATTATTTTTATTTTTAGTATTAATGGAAAAGAAAATAGTCTGGCGTAAGAATGTAAAACCTTCATTGTAATGTAACTGCTCTTGTCGCGGCCGCTTGCTAATGTAGGTCGCAGGCTAGGCCAGAAATGGGAGGCGATTGAATCCAGCCTCTATTGAAATCAGCCACCAGCGCTGTCAGGATTTCGGCTGCGTTCAATTTAAATGGCGTCTTTTGTACTTCTGGCCACGATTAAAGTATCTAACATTTATTTTTACGAAAAATTTAACTTCGTCGCCTTTAAATGAATAATTGAGATCAGTTTTGTTTCTATAACCCTCTATTTATATGGGGTTGGTAGAGAATGTTAGTTACTTTCTATTTATCTTTTCCTTTGCTAACTAAATACTTATTTTAAAAACATTCTTGGTTTTCACTTATTCTGAAAAGTCGTCGTATCCATTTATAATTCTATTCTCAGTGTTTTCACTGCTGACAAAATGGTCGTGGCTGTCAATCAGGTAAGTTGAGTGACAAGTTCTGTAATACGTTGCTATTCTTGGCGGACCGCAGCCCTTTTATACCCATAAACAGCGTGGTTTATTCCCATTTGTAACATTGAATTGTAAATTTAATATACACATTTATGTTCAAATAGAGAATACCTTCGTCCACGACTTCTCACTTCCGTTATTTTGGGGGACTTTCTCTTGCTGCACCCCTAGTACAAAGACAATGGAACCTAAATCATGCCCAATTGTTAATCCCTTTACAGAACGGTCTGTCATGTACATTTTTAGTATTATTAATTAAATTTCAATGTAAGTTGTTTGCTTATAGTGTATGTTTTACGAAATCTTTTATTTCCGTAGTCTAGTTCCGATATCTAATAGGTACACATATAAACTCTAGCTTGAGTGGAGCCGATACACCTGGGACATTTCAGTCATAGCCACTTATGTTGCCTCTCTACAAATACGTTCACTAACTTAACGCTGAAATGTGATTGCTTTCAATCACCGAGCAACGGGTAAGGGAACAAAACTAACTTATAAAAAAGTTCGCTTTGAAAACAATGAAATAGATTTAAGATACTCGTATTCATATAAGCTTTGTTAAATATTTTATCAAATGAAATATTTGTTTCTACAATAGGAAATTATATCAGATATCTAGTTTGTAGTAGGCTCACTACTTAGTATTAAACTGTAACAAATTATCTTACTATAAGATTTAATTTTCTAAATTTATAGTTTTAATCCGATCCAAACCCGTGAAAATATGGGTCTAGAAAAAGAACATTTTTATACACTTTCTTTAAAACAATTAACATTAAATAACAATTAGAATAAAGCAAAGAGAAAAAGGTTTGTCTATAGTGCAATTAATCAGTCAAAACAATGATGGTAAGTAAGTAGTTTGCAACTAATATATCTACATATAAGAAATATGCTTAAACAATTAAAATATTTACACTGGAATAAAAATCAATATCATTTAAACAAGTAACTTTTGTTTTAATAAATGAATTATTTATACAATGAATCCCGAAAATGCAGATGAAAATAAAAATTCAAAGTATTCCATCAGACAAAGAACATTACATAAATGAGATTGTCTCTTACGTGACTTGAAAAATGTTAAGACTTGTATCATCTTGTCATACTCCAACAACCCGAGAAAAGTGTTAAATTTATTCAATACTTTCTATAGGAAGGTTTTTTAAGCTTTACCAACAAATGAGTACAAGCTATAATCTTAATAAATAAAAGAGGACACTGACTGACTGAATGAAAAAAGTAATTTGGTATATAAGTGTCTTAGGGTGTACTTCCCGTTATTTCCACAGAAACAGAAATTAGCGGGATTTTTCTTTTAACGTGGACGAACCTGTAGATTTATAAACACTGAGAATAAAAACAAAATACTTTGTTTTTAGTTTTTTTAGAAATATTTAATTTAAGAGTTAAAAAAAACTCAAAATACATAGCAAAATTTATATTTATATAATTTTCTATAAGTCTATTATATGTTTAAGTGATTTCACTTTCCACCCATTATTCGGCCATATAGTCTCATTACACAAGCTGAACGCTGGTAGCTTTCCGAGGTTTACCTTAAACTAGCAAAGGCAACATTTACCTAACAGCGGTACGCCAGCTTTTGAAGTTCGACAACGTTGTAACCTCACAAAGCTTAAATTAAAACGGAATTAGGACGTTACTGCTATCGAGTATAGTTGATATTATTCATTATTTTTCTGCATTCATAGCAATAAACAATATGTTATTACGTATTTGTGATAGGTTAAAAGTTAACTAATTAATAAATATGTATAATATTAGTAGAAATATGTCGATCAAATGTATAATTTTTGTCGCTTTTTAACTTAAATTACATTACTACATTATTATTTATGTATGTTTATCTTTAATTAGATATGTAGAAATTTATTGTTTATTTTACTGCATCTCAATGCTTTTTATGTGCGCTGCCTTTTAATTATGGATTTTCCTTTATATTTTGGTTGACTGGAAGAAATCCCATTGGGGATAAGTCCGCCATTGTACATATTCTTCTAAATCCAATAACTGTTTTGCAATTTGTTTTATTTATTTTTATGTGCAATAAAGAGTTTACAAACAAACAAACAAACAAACTACTTACATTCGTATTTAAAGATCTTCTGAATATTTAATTAGGCTTTTTCTATTAACTTGTTCTTGGTTCTATTACATTAAATCAAACCTTGTCACGTACAATCTGAGGTTGTCTTGTATTATCTTCAGTTCAGTTAAACGACCGAGGCAAACTGGACAATATTTTTTGTCACCTCCCGCAGTCCTTAAAGGATTGAACGCAAACATGAAAACAAAATTGCAGCATTTTTGCCCTACATAATCTTCTGTATTTTTCAAACGATGTAATAAATTTGAGATTAATAACGGGATGTTTGTGGCCGCTATGAGTAAGAGAAACACCCCCCGGCGATTGATGTTAGCGAAAATGTATGAAAATAAAGCTTTTTTTAGCTAAAATAAACGATGTTTCGTTAATAGAACGATTTTAGCCACTGTATGTCTAAACCTTTATTACAAATTCCTTTTCTACGTTTTTTGTTTTCTCTCCAATTCTATCGCCGTTGCGGCCATTCGATTTTAGAATGTCCTTACTGGTTGGTACTTTAATTTAATTATTGTATGAATCTGTACTTACCGCCCAGCAAATAGTTTCATTCCAATGTTAATTATTTTCACTAGCTCTCTGCCATCCGTTCACATTTCTAACTGCCTCTGTAAATGATAAATAACAATCGCAAAAATATAAATGAAACTAGTTTAATGTATCCTCATATACTTTCTCTAAACACATCTTGATAAAGTCATGTAACTTTTTCACCCCACACGAAGTTCTAATCAATCATTGCTTATCGTGTCAGACGAAAAACTCCACAGTAATCTGTCCCTTATTCTAGATTCCTACCCTCTTCATGGCTCTATCTACCCCATAAGAAATAAAGTAGCAATATGTTTATCTAAATATGTATTATGTATATCCCAATTTTTTCTGTGGGCTTTGTGCTTCATGTGTCCGATTTCGACTAAAATTCTGTGACAATATATTGTAAAATTTTTAATGCTCATGAGATTGCAGATCTCAGTCTCTTAGTCTGAAAGTCAATTCTGTAAGAGTTTGATTATGCCACGTGCGAAGAACAATAAAAAGTGAACCTGACCCTGGCCAACAGTCTAATATTATTTCAATATAATTCAAGATAGTTTTCGTTATGTTAAAGCCATCTTTAAATTTAAAATGTCCGTTGCGATAACCTAGAATTATTCATTATAACGATTATATTGTTACCAAAATTTCAACCTCTCAAAAGTGTTCATATAATTTTGACTGAGCGCTGAAAATAATTTTTAAAAAAGAAAAATACTTTTACATGCTGACACTAACAAGAAACTTAAAACACATACTCCTAAATACCTTTTGCTGCAATCTCATTCTGCATTTGTGTCACGACGACGACGCTGTAAAAAATGTGCATTTCATTTCCGCTGCATTTTCTTGCATGCCCGATAGAAACGCTACTAGTACGAACGTACACAACTATATAAGCAGACTTTTATAGTTAAAACATATGCACATATCACGTCTTTATAATTACAGGGGTAGACAAAAAGGCCGATTTTCTTTTCAGCTTAATCTTAGTTAAATCCTGACCTTTTTGCAGAGATGTCTTTTGATGATGATCTTGGATTGTGAAAGTAAGACGAGAAAGCCACATTTAAGTGGGAAGCTTAAGGATGGAATTGAGATTCAGGGATAATGGCAGGTTGCTAGCCCATCACTTGATAAAAGTCTTTCCCTTGTTTGAACTTCACAATCTACCTGTCCCGTATACTAGTATGATAAAAATACATCTGTATTTATGACTCTGTGATATTTAATTCAGTCTAGCCTAAAACAATTCTATGTCAATGACTTAAAAAACACCACAGTAACGTGTACCTAGATCAGCTTGTTTCGGATTATCTACACTGCTATAATAAAGCTGAACGGATTATTTATTTGCTTGGATGGAATAATCTCCGGAATTAACAAACGGATTTGATTTTTTTTGCCGCATTTGTATCTAACTCAATTTATCTACAAGTTATACGAATCTGTGACTTGCAGTTATTCTTAAAATTGCACTCTTCTGCAATCACTGAAATCTAAAATTTTTATTCAGCTTTTAGTAGTTCGATGTGTATAATTATAAAATCAACCAGGTATATTTTTAAGCTTTGCCTTCCTTTTCTTTTTTATGATCCATAGAAATAAGAAAGAAAGCCTTAGAGAATTTTCCTATTAAACAGACATACATACATCTTTTCTTTATAAAATGGAAATATAGGAGGCCTGATTGCTATCCGGGATTCCGGATCATTGTTACAGAGGAAATATTCTTTTAAAAATATTGAATTAGAGTCCTAACTTCTGAGACACTGGACATTGTAAGACTGGTTATTACTGGATACTTAATTCTTTAACACATAAGACATAACGTATCCGATCAGTTATTCAAAAGAACTATCAAATCCTCGATGTAAAATCAAAGCAATAAATGAAGTTTATCAGACACATCCGTCTAACTCTGTCGTGCCCTACAACAAAGTAACTACCCGATCAAGATAATGGACGCCTCTCATGAAGGGTATCTGACCCATCGGCTCTTCGTCCGCGTATCAAACGTAAGAGCCCTTTGTGTTGGATACATAGCGATACATGCTCGGAACAAACGAACTTAAACGGTTTTGCTACTTAGTATTATATATGTTTAATAATTAAAATAATATAATAATAAATTAATTTCTTCTTCGTTGTAAGAGCTCATGACAGCAGTCATAGTTAGACATATTGCTTAGAGCGAGCTTAAAATATATGCATTCAAATAGCCTTTATTTTAGTCTGGCAGTGAAGAAAATAATATCTGTGCCTGCTGCTTCTCTATCCCCGCAAATTATAATTATGTGTATGTGTGTAAAATATACTCATAACCCGCCAATCCGGAGCGATGAAGTGTTGTCCAATATCCTTAATTTATTATTAATTAATGTTTACACAGTATGTGGTTGGTATACTAATGTGCGTTTTTCAATCATCTCAACTAAAGAATTGGTGATTTATTGTGAACATTTACCAATATATTAAATAAGTAGGTATATAAATACTATACTCCACTAGTCCAAAAATATTCAACGCAAGTAATGTAAATAAATCTCCTCAGTTCTTTACTAGAGGATAAAATAACGCATTCTAGCGACTATTCCTAAGAACACCTATGTTGCTACTACCGCCATCTGGGAAAGTCGGAAAATCCTAGAACTAAACAAACAAAACTTCGAAAGCGTGAAGTTGGCGCTACTCGTCTACTTTCAGTTTCAGCAGACACGAATTGAAAAAGTTGCAATGAAGAGCAATAGATGGCGCTGTTTTCCAACTATAAATACCTTTACACTCTTTGTTCATAATAGACTGTGACCTAGACTATAATTCAAATTTAATACGTATATATACATCCACTTCAAAAGTATATTTTTGTCAAACATGTACGGTACTTGCTTAATAGTTATTGTTGAATTTATCACCTTAATTTATTATACAAAAATTTGTCTATACATGAATGTACTACTAACATACTACTAATAACTATTTTGTAATAGCAAAACAATATAGGTAACTTCATAATTTAAAAGTGAATATCATTGTACCTACCAAAGTTTCTTAATTACGCCCAATTACTGCATGAATCAATTAAATCTCCCAGAATAGAAGATAATGTTCGACGTCGAGGTACACTTGACTTGTAAAATGTTAGTGGATTTTCAACCTTATTCGTGTTCGTTAAAGAATAAGCGTGTTTTTTTTATTAATTATTGAGTTTTCATGAAGTTTCGGTCGTCGGCCGCGGCGCCCCGCCCCCGCGCTTGACGTCACGCGTGTGACGTCAGAGCAGAACCATCCCCTCCCTCCACACCCCCCACTCTGCCGCGCCCTCGAGCACTGCTGCCATGAAACATGTAAATTTATTTCATTAGAATCAATTAAGTATATTCTTATGATAAAATCGGTTTCATTTTAATTGTAATGTATTTTTGTACAACTGTTGAGTGACTTTAAAGCTAACAAAATTAAAGCTCGTTCGAATTTATCACTAACTTAGGGGAGTTTGATATGGGCTTGTGTTATTTTCTTTTTACGTAACTTATATCTGGGTCAACTTTTGTTTATAATAGAACTAGAGCAAGCCCGTGGCTTCGAATACGTGAAACGAAAGATCTCGCTAATAGCAGTGACCGTGAGAATTTCGGAAAATCCTCTCTTGGTGCACCCTCCAGACTTTGAAATTGTCCGCCTCTTAGAAATAGTCTAAGGGCTGATTCATTCGTTACAAGTTGTGTTATAAACATTGGTTACAGACGTTCTTTATTCAACTGTATGAAAAAGGTGGTCAAAATTAGGGCCCATACTTTATTTCTTCACATCTCGAAGCGCTTAGAATCCATACAGGTGGGTCAACTGATAGTATCTAGTTAGTTATATGTCTATGGCATAACCGTAACTACAATAAATAACTTATATATGTAATTCTGCTAAAATATTAATAGCTCCATTCCGCATCGCCTACGCTTCCAAACGCAAAAATTGCTTTTTGTAAATGCGATTTCCAAAACTTTATGACCCCGTAGTAATTTTTACCCAATTTCTATTCCACTTCTTTATATTGGCTTTAATGTAGTCACATTAAGTGTAAGTACGGTCAATGGCGGAACCATGATGACCTCCTGTCCTGCATAATAAATAAACCAAAACCAGTATGAAATACACGCTTAGCTTGGCCTGTGTTTTTATAAAAATAAAAATTGCCTTTCTTACTCACTTATGTAGTGAAACAATCTAAATAAATAAAAGTCATCCGTGACTGGCAGACAACGCCCAGATCGCTGGGTCTTGAGAATATAAATTTAAGGTTTAGGGTCTTATATGGTCTATGAATGCGTAAGTGCGTAAGTGGATTTACGTAAAGTCTCGTGGCAACAGAATTAAAGGGACTTTTCATATCATGCGGGCGGAGCCGGGTGCTCTCTAGTTATACTGTAAGCTGAGATAGCATTCTCTGTAATCAGGATCATGGAGATCGGAAGCGTTTCTCACCCTCACTCCCACTTACTCATTACCTATTTCTTTAAACGTCGGCCTTCCACCTGATAAGCGCGATCCTCGATTGAAGTCAGGTTATTATACAAAGCTACTCCCACCTTACCTCTGCAGTCTTTGACCTATATTGGATCATGGTTGCATATTCATTTGCCTAAATGTGCGTAGTAGCCTCACAGTGTTTTACCTAACCTATATAGCCTCATGGTTGCACATCCAGTTGCCTGAATTTGCTAGGTTTCCTCAGCGCATAAGAAGAATGACATACACTTTACATGATTATATCGCCACTAACCCAGAATAGAATTAAGAAAACCTTAACTATCAAAGACAAAGCCAGCAATTCCGAACATTTCACACTTGGTCGCGTAAAGCCGATACCTGTAAAATCGTGTGGAACTTTGTGGACAATAACAACAAGAGGTATATTATTTCCACCTGTTTTCCTCCACTTGTGAGATAGCGATCGCTTTATGTTCCAGTAATGAGGAGTGTTTTCGTCAGATAACCGTGTGACAGCCCTGTCAAGTGGAGACTCTTGTTACGGCAATATAAACCTTGATGGTCAGGGCTGGCAACAACAAACAAATGTAATAAATAATGAGGAAGAATTACACTGGTCAACAAAAAGAATAAAGTTGGTTGTTTCCTATGAGATTTTTTTGTTTCTGTTTTAAATTGACGCGTATTTATCAAATACGGCAGCCATTTTCTCTAACAGCTTTTGTTTTTGAGTTATAGCTAACTACCCTCACTTGATATTTTTATTTAGATTTTCGTTTTTTTTCGGGTACTAGAACACATTTTGTTGTCGGTTTCGATATGGCTTCCTCAAGAAGATGCTTAATCCAGATTGTTTTTGCTATATTTGTGGTGAATATGTATTTAAAAAATATCGAAAACCTATATCGGACTTTGTGAAAACTGCGTATCATCAGTATTTTAAAATAAAATTGTGTAATCAGGACAAGCCATGGGTTCCTCATATTGTTTGCCAGAAGTGTGTAGTATGTCTACGGTTGTGGTCCAGTGGAAAAAGAGATGGAACAATGTTCGAAACACCAATGATTTGGCGAGAACCTCAAAACCATCATAACGACTGCTACTTTTGCGTTGTGAAAATAAACGGAATCAATCCTGGAAATCGAAGTAAGTGGCCTTATCCCAACTTAGCTTCTGCTCAACGACCTCAATTAAGATCACGAGAGGTACAACCCAGCACATCTAAATCTTCTGATGATCCAAATATTTGTGAATCCGAACGAAATGAACGAAATATATCAAGTGAAGATTCTGATCCAGACTACAAATTCAACCTTTCAGAACCTCAACCATTCAATCAGAAAGAATTAAATGACCTATTTCCTGAAAATTTGGGTGATTTTAGTGAGGAGCAGGGTGAAAGATTTCACTAAGATCTTCGGACAATGGAAGGGCGATATCAGGGAAGATGGAACTCACATATGATGGCGGACTACTGCTGGAGTTTGAAACGAGATCTACCTAACGTCGTTCATGCAAGAAAATCATATAAAAGATCATTTGATAGTGTTTAATAGATATTTTGTTGAAATATGTATTAGTTTTTTGTCTTTATTTGGTCGAAATTATGAAACTGTATATTTCAAAAAGTAAAGCTGTTGGCAATCTCACAGTATTTTTTTCATAGTCAGGACCATAGAAATAACCAATAAGAGAGAAAAAAATGAAGGAAACCAGAATCGTGTTGACCAGTGTTATCCTTACATACTAATATTGCAAATTAGAAGGCAACTCTGTCTGTCTGTTATACTTTCACGCCCAAACCACTGAACCGATTTTGATGAAATTCGGTATATAGATAGAGTTGACCCTGAAGAAGAACAAAGCCGTAAACACCGCGGTTGAAGTCCCGGCAAAAGCAAATAAAATATGAATTCCGATAATTCACGAACATACACAAGGCTTTTATATTGTAAGAAAAAAGAAATGATCTGACCTTTGCTCGAAGTTAACAAAGGACTACTTGATGACTGCTTTTGACAGTTTTTAAAATGATTCCCGTTTTGTTTTTGCACTAACTTAACGGCTGTAATTAAAAGGAACTGTATTTTACAACTTTAAGAAAAACTAACAAGATACTCGTATAAAGTTCAGTTACTTCAAAGTGTGTCGGGTCTTTATTTGTATCAGCCTATCTATCTGTGGCATCGCGACAACCAAAATAATGACGGATGCAGATTTTAATGAGCAGTCTTATGTCTCTAACACAGTTGAAAAACAAAATTTCCCTTTGATCTAACTACGTTTCCAAAATATCGAACATTACATAAATTGAAATTTCGTTGACAGGACAGACCGAGACTTGTGTTATAGGATTCTATCTCGACAATAATATTTTTATATTAGTCATAACTAAAACTTATTTATTGATAAACATCAAAAACCCAGGCCAGTTAGAAAATGTTGTTTAATCATCATGCCCTGGCCGGGTTTCAGAGAGTACAATATTGCTGTGCCACATGCAGCAGTGCAGGTAAAGGCTCATTACATTTCATAAGTATCTTGACGAAGTATTAATCTAATAATGACAAGACATAAAAATCATGCCTCCGCGCGTATACACGTTGTTCTACGCAACGGAATGCCGTCCCCTCTACGATTGCCTACGTGCGTAGAGGCTCGTAGCGCCAGCTGTAGATATTCTACGCATTTGTTATTCTTCAGTTTTCTTTATTAGTTTACTCATCCACTTCATAATTTTTTTGTTGTGGAATATTACTCGATTCGTTTTCATACTTTTCATCATAATCTCACTGGTGTTAAGTTGAGGTTAGATGTGAAACTATGTTGCATACATAATGCCTAGAATAGAAATCATAAAATGATACGATTCTCATAAATTATTCAAACAACTTAAATGCTGTTCTTCAGCTCGAGTGCCTGTTCTATCCCAGAGCTGCAGCTCAAAAATCGATTAAGTCCCAAAGCGGAGTTGAGGTCTCGAGTGGTCTCTTGGAGTTTTTGAGTATGCTGTAGGGGTACGTGGTGCGCATGCGCGAGGCGGGGAACGCTCTGACGTCACGCATCACGTCGCCCCCGGGCGGCGCGCCAGTGCTTCGCGATCCCGCGCCCAGTGACGCGCGACGGCCCTAAATACAGCACAAGCTTCCGATGTTAATTGTCCAATACTGACAACTCTTGATTGGTAAACCCTACCCTGGTTGAGACATGCCAACAATATGCCGCGTGGCTCAGTGACTTCTTAGGCCTCTACTAGCAGTGCGCTGCCACCGCATGCTTCTGCAGTACACGCAGATGTTTTGAAGTATACGCGTAGAACTAACCTATTATCTAATTATCGTCGCACTCATTCATCGAGTTGTATGGAGTTTGTAAACATTTGATTTGATAGTGAACTATGGGCGGTAAATCCTAACCTAATTGTATGAGTTTGCGCTGGTTTAGAGGCTAGAAAGAGACACATATTAAAAAAAAATTAGCATGAACAAAGTGTCTATGTAAGATATTAAGTTTTTAAACTATAAATGAATATAGCTTCCTAAATGTCAACCATATGTGTATAGACATAAGCGCCATAACACGCTTTGTAAATTCGATTTAGCATTACGACGAAGATACAACCTCATTTGCATATAAACAAATATAGCAAGTATTGAAGTTATTACTTTATGTTTGTTAGAGTAAAATATGCCCTATGACTATTGACGTACGGATTAGATTGTTTAGTTCACACTATATACATGTAACCCTCTGGAGAAAAGGGGTTCCTCTGTAGATATATCTTATGATTGTCTTAGGAGCTCCCAACTGAGAGGCTTTCGTATACCCCATTTTATCAACTATTGGCGACGATTTCACTACATAACAACCGAATATAGACTATAAATTCAGTTTCCAACAAAGTGTTTATTTTTTAAAAGCCTTTTCATATTTATTTTTCAATTTAGTTAAGTACTAAAGCGGAAAGTATTAATAATGAGTACGCATTCAGGGCGGCTCACTTTTAATATTTAATGTTCCAACTAGTCTCTTTTTGTATTGCTGGTCTGATCAGCTGATGGGGTCAATGAACTGGAAACGTCACTTTGTAATGATGTTACATGTGACCTGTTTACACCTGTTCATAATCGCCCATCCGCCCTGCTAACGATGAATTTTTAACACAGGGAGATAAGTCAATGAACTTCTGTTAGCAGGTGTGCATTCAACTACTTTCAAAGACGAAAATACTTTCAAAGATTATTTAATTTTACTTTATTTTTTAGAAACTATGAAAATATATAATACCTACTTCATGAACCAGCGTTAATAATCAACAACATTTCCAATTAATTTCTTAACTTTAGACCTAAGTACTCAAGTTACTCCCAGAAGTTATCAATATCTATTCATATTAACGAACGAAAATTAATTAGTTCCAAGGCTTGCGGTGAGATAGTAAACACGTGGCATATTGGAATTATCTTATGAAGCTTTTATAATCAAAATTTTCTAAATATACAAGAGCCACTCATATACCGTCCCAGAAGGCACTTCAGTAAACCTTTTTCGATATCCCGAAAGCGAAGAGTCATAAAAAAGCTACTGCAGATTGATTCCTTAAAGCAGGCTTAGACTGTTTCATTATTCATGTACACTGAGTGTCTTTATTTAAATTAAACTCTTTAGGCTTAGCCGTTGGTTTAATATTCATATTTTTTCCCAATCCCAGATTACGGAATCAGGTCTATAATTAAACTGCATCTTTATTACTTTGAAGTAAGTGTTCAACTTATATTGCTAAATAGTATTTTACATTTGATATCAGGCAGAAGATACAATAAAAAATCGCTGCCTGTGTCAATAAAATATGAATATTTGCTACATACGAAGCGTCGTCGCGACTTTCGTTTTATCATTTCATCCAGTTTGATCCTACCCACATTACACAGTGCCCTTGGGCTTATTACAAGCCCCGAGACGAAAGTATGTTTATGTATTTGAGTGCGTAAGCCGAATAGCCAGCGTTCGGCTAACAAGCGCTAAATCCGCCCCTGGCGCAAATTTTTCACAGAGCAACGGTCACACGAAGCCTCAAAAAAAATATTTTATGCCTGAAACGTGCCATTTTTGGATATTTACGCGGATATATTGATTTTGTTATAATGATAACTTTGAGCTGTTTGCAGCAAGTTGTTAATATTTAACAGTGTCTGATGCAAGTTTAATTTGAAGTTAGTTATTAACGAAGTGTAAACTCGTCAAAAAAGCAAAGCTGTTTATATTGAAACTCAGTAATCAAACTTTATACATATTTCGGAAGCGCTCTGAGCGTTTAATATAAAAAAATTAAAATACAATTAAAAGTTTTACAGCGAAGCGCATACCTCTGAAACAGAGTTACAAATTACTTGTGTGCAAAGACGAAATTATGTATATTTTACCCTCAAATTTCCTCCAATGGGACTGCATGATTCGGGCAAACCCTTTTCTATTTGACTGTCACATTTTGATATACCTACTTGTAATTGATCTGAAAAGGTCAAACGAGTTTCGAGCTTGAGTTAGCCAGAATGTAAAATATGTTCCTCTGTCACATATTTGTATGATTCGAATTAACATACGTCCCGCTTTTGGATGTTACAAGTTCAATACTAGTATAAGGTAATTTAAAAACTTTTGTATGCACTGATTTTATATTAATACTAGCTGTTGCCCCTGACTTCGTCCGCGTAAATTTCGATTTTTTCCGCGTAAACTTATTTGCAGGCAAACTCATGTCTTGAGTTCATTGAAATGACGATAACTTTTTTATAGTGAACCGATTTTGATGAAACAGACTTGTTTAAATGTCTGAGTTAAAACAAAGCAATTGGTGAGTTTTAAGTAAATCGGTTCAGTACTTTAGGAGATAAGCGTGATACAGACAGACAGACAAAGAATTAAAAAAAATTTTTTTGCTTTCTATTATTCATTCTGTTCTATCTATCCATTTAAGTCAAAAATACTAAATGTACAGACAAAATATTTTTACTGTTTTATTATACTATGTATAGATAATTGAGACTTCTCTCATAATAAGAATATAACCGATTATTGAAATAGGTAAACAAAAGCAAACAAAAAAAATTTGGGAGAAACAAGTGCACATCTGTCACTTATGGTAATTAACTCGGAAGCTACTGGACAATAAAAAGAAAATGTATCTATGAATCAGTGCAAAATATATCTAAGAATAGTGAAGAACTACCAAAAAATGTCCTCGGGAGTACGTAGCTTGAAGTGATATAGCACCAGTGCGGGAATTGTACAGATGTGTGTGGTGTGAAGCGCGCGCTGGGCGGAGGCGGCTCGCGGGCTGCCGGCTGTGATGCGATGGGCCAGGACTGGTGCTTCAGACGCAAGAGGAAGCGCAGCAGTAGCCAGGAGGACCACCAGCATCACACCCGGTAAAATACACTGTCTTTCCTATCTCTGCGTGTTCCCGGATGCACTCTAACAGAAGTGTTTCAGTGCCCGGGGTTCGCCTTTCGACTTTTCTCTTTCCACTTGGTCTGGTTTTCGGCGTCCACGGATTTCAGTCCATTGGCTCGCATATCATGTTTTGCGATGTCCAGCCATAATTTTATGGATCAGTCATATAACCGCGTTCGGCGAAAATCCGTCTATGGCCACATTTTAGAATAGATGAAGTCAAACCAGTGATAAGACCATGTGCTACTCTCGACTTTAACGTAGCTGTTTTCATCGATAATATCATGGAAAAGAAATAATAAAAATCTTGGGTTACCTTCTCTCAAAAGGGACGAATCTTCTTAATCAATTTACGATTGTTAATATTGGACATTGGCTTGCAGTACTGCAAGCAATACCTTCAAGCTTCGTCATATTACTTAGTTCTTTTCAGATTCTCTAACCTTCTCTGATATCAATGGTAAGAAAAGTTTTTTAAGTATTCGAATTCTTCATCTTTAAAGTATGAGAATCCCCTAGGTATACCCGAAACTCTAAGATATATTATTCCTAAAGTTCTAAAATATTTAATGCACAGTTCTCTTCAGAATTTACGATGGACCAAAACATAACTGTTACAGTTTCTCTGCAACAATTTTTAGAAGGTTAGTCCGTCTTTATTTATTTTATTCAGTGCTGGTGCATAGAAAATAAGTTATATGTTTCTGGGTCAAAGCATGTATTGAAATTTATGATCAAAGAAAAGAACTTATTACTAGGGGTTCTTATTTTAGGCGATGGACACCTGCCACTGTCTACGAATCTAAATACCATCATTATACCATCCAGCTAAACATTGCTTTCTAGTTCTGTGACATATTGGCCCTGTCTAAGTAGTAAAATATAAAGAAACGATATAGGTATCTTTTGTGATATTAAAAATAAATATGTCACTGCATCTACGTATATTTATATTTTTTCATTTAAATACATTTATGTAGAACATATACGCAACATCAATTATCCTTACCTAAATCGGGCAAATTTGACACATTTTAAAACAAATTGCAAAACATAAGTTAGCTCTCTATTAATACTTTGTCATCGCTGCGTCACAAGTGGATAATTGCATCCTAATAGCCAATGGTCTTTCCCGACAATACGATTACACTTAACTCATTCCTGTAATCTGTATCAGTTGTCTAAGTACGGTGAGGGCTTGGTCGCCGCCCCAGAGGGAATTAACGTGTGAAGTCTTTGTGATTAAGCCACGATCAAACGAGTAATTAGAAAATCAAGAGTGTGCAATTTGTAGGCGTTTTTTCTTCTATGCTGGCCTTTATTGCGTAGATTAACTAAATTTAAAATAAAGATTTATGTAATTGATATAACTATGAACTTCTTCTAGTAACTTGTCACGTCATGACATGACCCTCATTACCACCACTAAGCCATCCAGGCGTTTGTAGAACCTGTCCCTAATCTTAAATTTTCTTAACATTGTAATTATTAAATAGACGTTCAAAAACTGTCCAAAAAGGCTCGCTTGGCTGTGCATAAGGGCGTGTTGGACCTTGGTGTTGGCATTTTCTGGTTGGCCTAGGTCTTGGATGTTTATCTATATAAGTATTTATTATAAAATATAGTATCGTTGAGTTAGTATCTCGTAACACAAGTCTCGAATTTACTTCGAGGCTAACTCAATCTGTGTAATTTGTCCCGTATATATTTATATTTATCGGACCCTGTACGCTAGTAACGTATAAATACGGTTCTCGTCCATTTTAACTTATACCTCCCATTCTTATAATTTTAATGCTTTATCTTGCTCTCACCTTACCCATGTAAATCTTTGACCGATTATTCTCGATATTTTACATATGAAGAATCATCGTACAGCTGCAGCCGATAAACGAAAACAACGTTTGCTAATGTTCCACTTTTTTTTTTTTCTTTAATCAGATACTGTTCATCATTTCATCGCAATAATATTATAAAGTTTCACTTATAAGTTACCTTACTGAAGAGGCTTCCATAACACGTTTACAAAACCGCTGTTCAGATGTGCAGTAATTGCACAGAGCACTGAACAACAGCCCCGTCAACGATATCTCCCTCGCTCTAACTGTAATTGCATCTACGTGCAATCCAGCGCTAATTATGTTTGCACGTAGCATAATAATACGTTGGGCAAAGGCCACAGAGTAATAATGACCGCCCAGGTGGTTGAAACGAGCATCTCTGCTCTGTGGCAGAGACAGTCTCATTACACGCCGAGGTAACGAGAATTGTGTATGCTGTATGCACAACGTTTCTAAGGCAAATTATATATTAAACTATCTGAATGTTGGAGCTTAGAACCTTCCGCATAAAATATTTAATGTAACATTTGGTCCAAATATTTTGAAATGTATTTTTATTGTAGTATTTCATTAGATACTAATAACATTTTGTCACTTTTACCACCGTGATACTAGCATTTTTTCAAGCCGTGTCCTCCCTAGGAAGGTTAGGTACTCCTGGGTATGTATAACCTATCTAAAAGTAAAAATGTTAACTATTGATACAGATACTTTTAAAGAGAGTAATATATAGATAATGTGACACTTACCCATAGAAATGGTAATATTAAAAAGAACGAACGCAAGTACAATGGTGAATGCACCGTTGCATGCCTTTATGAGCAGGCAAAGATGTCCAAAAAGGGGTGTGTGGCGTTGCATACAGGCGTCACTATGTATGGAAGATGGGTGTGGCATAAGAGGTATTAAAGCATAATAAGCACCATGGTTAATAAACGCGAAGGAACAGTGTGATAAATGAACGTACATACATACAGAAAATCAAGTATCTTATGTGAAAGAAAAAATATAACGCCGAAAATTCATACAAATCTGTTAACCTAGCATATATTCAGAAATTTCGTATGTCTGCGGCCTCAATCACCAGTTAAAATGTACACATGATAAACAACTGAAAATAGAACTCATTTTCACTCTTTACCATAAATAATTTACATTGTTCTCTGAAACAAGAGGCCGCCCCAGAAAATGAGTTTCTACTACTATTAGTTGATCTATGGTTCATTTTCTTACAATGAGGTGTTAACATACTGATTATGATGTAAATTATTTGACTGCCTTACTTGAACAACACCACGTAAATAAGGGCCACGCTCGTAAAGAAAATTGATGTTTGGAAAATTTGTATATTTTTAAGCGTAACTTATTACGAACGTTTTGAATTTTAAAAAGTTATTTAAACTTTAAAAATTAATAGTTATTGCTGCCTTTTTTAAGTCCCCTTCTATCTAAATAGATAGAAGAAATAGATATTTCTATCCCTTAATATCAAGGGCCTCCAAGCACTGCATAAGAAAGAGATGCATTATCTGTCCTTTTTCCTCTTACTCTGCCGTTAAACCAAAAATTAAGTGAGAAGGAAAATAAGCCATATGCCTTGTCGACATTCATGACTAATGCAGCTGGTTGCATGACGAAAGTACTTACATGAACAGACAACAGCCGCTACAAGCTGGTGGAGAAACTTGGACGTATATTTTTTTCTACACAGGAAGAACGCCAAAGGCATGATAATGAACAAGTGGTCACTCGTTTCTTGATAGACCTTTGTATTTTTGTAAAATGTTTATAAATATTTGTCAGATGAAATATTCAATAATGCAATAATCTATATCCCACGTCTATATCCCTTGCGGGGTAGATCGAGCTAACTTTTAAAGACTTGAAAAGACTGATACGCCTCGTTCAGCTCTTTGGCTTGATAATAGAATTGAGATTCAAAAGATGGGAAAGAGATGGACTATATAACCTTATGGTATAATGAATTTTCAGTAGCCTAAAATGTCTTCGTGTACTTTTCGAACCCACAAAAAAAAGCCCCAGAAAGACTAAAACTGGCCTCGGAAGTTATTAAGATAATAAGGATAACATCTTGATTAATTAAGGATAAAGAGATGGTACTGCGTACGAGTATATTGTTAAGTCAAGAAAACTTCTTTAGTATTCGTTATGTCTTAATAAGACCAATAAAAGATAAAAACTGCGAGAATATTTAACCACACTAAGAAAATAGTCAACATGAGTGTGGATATGATATCAATAAATCTTGCTAAATAAATATATATATATATGTATATATATATATTAAATTTCGGTTATCTTAATACTTTTGTTTTGTAAATAACTACTAAGAGATGAGGCACTGACCTAGAATCTAAATACAATGTACTATCATCCTTTAATATATTGATCGTGTCTTTAACTTACAACTCTAGGTAATAACCTAAATCTATATAACCTAAATCTATTAAAGTGAAATCAGTTGTCGTGATTCGCAGCAAGCTTCATTGGATACATTGGCAGTTTTCGTGTGACCTAGAAACGAACGCACTCTGCAGGTTAAATCAAAGTGATCCTTGCGTCCAGGCTATAGGTATCGCATCCGCCCGCCGAAGAAGCGATTTGCGTCATTTCCTCCACGAGGGTTGCGTGGCGACGTACGCATGCGGCTTGCCCCTTTCGACCCCCGGTAAAATGGCGGTGCCAACATGGCCGCCGGGCAGCCGCAGGATGCTCCGTACCGCTGCTTCTGACCGACACGAAGTTGACACGATTTTCCGCCGCTCGTCACCTGGACACGCACATCCGCGCGGAAACCGCCGGTGTCATCGATTTACCGCCCGCCGTCGAGCGATACAAACGCCGATACGAATCGCGCGTGCAACAAGTGATAGCCTTTCAAAACTTGGCCCTCTAAATGACGCACTCGTATTATTCTCTAGCTGTGATGTGATTGTGGGTCGTTTATAAATATAGAACGTGCCCTTTTGGTCAGTGGCGGCGCGGGTGAGCCGAGCTGTGAGTGACGTAGACCGCTCACGTTGCCCGCGCCGCGCAACGTCAACAGTGGCGCGTCACGCAGACACCAATCTTCGTTTCACATAAATATTATCAGCACGCAAGCGTCGCGGGCTCGCGGCATTTTCAAATGATGATTACTAGAACTGACAACTGAATCACCATGGACTTTTTGATTTCACAATGTTGCAATCGACTTATCTAATGCCCTATAATTGATACTAGAAGTGGAGTTATAGTTAATAAACGCAGATATGACGATAACACGAGTGCATCATCGCGAGAGTGCGGTTCGCGGAGTTCAGTACACGTACAGAGGCAGGCGCGCGAGCGCGTGAATCGCGCACTTCGACCGCCGCCCGGCGCCGCACACGTGCTACGATGTGTTTACTACCACACCGGACTTAGCGATGGATTTGTGATTGACTGTTTGTGAATTAGGACCAAATGCATTGGGCACGCGAGTGTTTGGGCGTAGGGTGGAGTCACGCACGGCGTGTGGCGCGATAGCTGTGCATCTGTGCTATGTTGACGTTTGTGTTCGCGGTGTGGTCGGCGGCGCGCGCGTTCGGCTGGGCGTGCGATGCCGTGCCCGCCACGCCGGACACGGAGGACGCGCCCATCCTCCCGCGGCTGCGATCAGCCCGCGCTTCTAGTGATCTATCGACTCTGAGCGCTACCACCACCAGTTCCAGCCAGACCAGTAGCGGAGAACAGCCAAAGAGGTCGATGCCTCGTGACCTTCAATCTATTCTTGGATGCACAACAGTCGTTATGTAGTTTGACCATGTCATGTTTTCTAATTTAAAGGCACGCGAGTGCCTGAGAGCCAATTCTAGAAACTAGTGAAAAGGGTAAAAAGAAATATTACGTCACCATGAATTAAAATATATATTATACGCGGTATGCTTATCAAAAAGAGAAATAAACGGGGTAATATACTAACTAGGCTTATCATTAAAGTGGTTGTAAACAAGAGAATATCAGTTTCTACTAAAACTCTAACAAGCAAATAGTCTTTGACCTTTTAATTCATAAACATGATAAGAAAAATCTTACTATCATCGTATATTTTGTATCCTTATGTAATGATGCTGAAGGTATATAGCCCTATTTAATGTTCCATAACCTCGATGCTAACAAATATACTCCGACATCTAATTATTCTAAGGGTTCACTTACATGATCAGTGTGACTTTGTTGTCGCCAAAGATGTCAAAAAAAACCAAAATTTTCTGTTTACTCACACTATTAGCTATAGGTATATTATTATCTTAATTTATATTAATTCACTATTAAAATCTAAGTTGTTATTTAAATATTGTTAAAAGAAATTGCAACATTTGCTGTAAGAAGTTACAACAATAAGAAGAATGATAGGATGACCAAGTTCATTGCGAGAAGCTATAAACAATTTGAACAGTATACTGCTCGTACTTCGTTCAGTGTTTCTTTGTAAGATACCATTCGCAACATGACGCTTACTTGTATAAGGGCCCTTAATTAAATCATTGTTCTTCGCATCGTACCCATTGTATAGGCACACATAAGGTCGCTCATCAATTCAATTTTCTATAACAATACTTCAACTTCCTGCGCGAAGCCTATTTAGAATAATGTTCAAGTAAATTCATTAATAAGGAAGAATCAGCATTTTGAAACATCAAAAATATTGACAAATATTAAGAATTGGAGTACCTACTTACAATTTTTAATGCTAGATAGATAATTTATTTCAAGGTAATAAGCTAAACATTCAGTCATACATATTTCTCACGATGTTCGTTCCCGTACTCCTCCGAAACAGCTTGGCCGATTCTCATGAAATTTTGTGAGCATATTGAGCAGGTTTGAGAATCAGGTAACATCTATTTTTTATACCCCTTAATGATTAGGGTTATCCACCCTTAACATTTTTTTTAACTAGAAATTACTTATACGGCAAAGCGTTTGCTGGGATAGCTGGTGATCGTATAATATTTCATGAATCCATGGACGAGAATCATTTTTTTTACTTCAGCCTTTATGTTGGTGCAGGCATTTTTGTATAGGTACGTATCAAATTGGTTAGGTAGGATAAAAGATGCGACATTAAATCACGTGGAATTAAACTAAACTCGTTATACCCTGAAATTATTGTAGTGTATTACTAAATATGCAATTAAAATGCCAATAAAAAAGAAAAAGCACAAGAATGGAATATAAAAGATAGAGATCTATTGAGAGATTTAATTATCTCGGGAAGGTTACTCAGGCATCGAACGGCGCATTCTTTTCACTCCAATATCTGGAGTAGAACAGGCTGTTGTTAAGGCGGCTCGATTACAATTAAAGCGGATTTTAGATTATTAAAAAAGAAGATTTATTAGATAGGTATTTACTTAAGAAGATTTAATAGATAATCGTGCTTTGTAATTCCCGGCTCATTAGAATAGGAGCACTCCCTCTCTTTCCCATGAATGTCGTAAAAACCGACCAAGGGAATAGACACATTAATTTAGTAAAACCTTTACCTTGATCTGCTTGTGTTTTTTTTATGGTTTTATTTTTATATGGTTTTATTTTTTATATGTTATGGTGCAAAAAAGAGTTAATCTATCTATATATCTAATATTATTTAGGTTGTAGGTTTAGGTCAGAGAGGAGTCGGTTCGTGTAAAAACCTAGCTTAGATCATAGTAAAAAGGCGCACCTAGGACTCCTTTCCAGAAATTTGAGGATCTCTTACATACATATAGTCACAATTATATCCGTTGCGGGGTAGACAAAGCCAACAAAGAGCGAGTCTTGAAAAGACTGAAAGGCCACGTTCAGCTGTATGGCTTTATGATGGAATTGAGATTCAAATAGTGACAAGTAGCTAGCCCATCGTCTACAAGAGGAATCCCAATTTAATAAGCCTATTGACATTAACATCATCCTGAAACCATAATAATCTATGCACGTATAATTATTTCACTTTGAACCAACTTTTACTTACAGTAAATATACAAAACATCGACTATATATTAACTAAACCTAAAATCTTTGCCATAGATATAAGTACGTGATAGCATGTCAAGTCAAAAGACGCAATGGCCCAGAATAACTTGAAAGAGTCTTTTCCTTTATTATATTCGGTTATTGGATAGTAGCCATGTGATTATACCGTGTGGTTCCTGGCACTTAAGAATAGGACACTCTTTCCCATAGATATCATAAAAGGCGACAAATGCAATAAACGTACATTCATCTTATTTGTGCCAGCCGCGTCTCTTTCCTTGCAGACCGTAAAAGTCAATCAAAGGAAAGGCTTTTGGTATTATTCTTTTAGGCGATATGGTAGCAACCTGCCACTATTTGAATATAATCTGTTACACCTGAACGTGGCAGTCTGAGACTGTTGGCTATGTCTGCACCGTAAGCGATAAAGACGTAATATGTATTGGATATTAGCGAAGTCAGTCCTTCACTGAGCATTTATCTTTCTGTGGATTGCTTCGAGACATATTGACAAGTAAATTGCCGGAGATAGCGTGATTTATAACAGAAATACACATGACATATGATAATTAGCCAATCATAATGATACATGACAAACTGTGTACATCTATGCATTATTTATAAATTGTTGTAAGTTGTGTAATTTTGAACAGAGAACGCATTAGTCAAACAAAAAAAAAGAAAACATTTTTTGTGCAAATGAATTATGCTATTTTAAATATATTATATTTTTAAAATGGTGCTAAATAATAATATTTCTAAAATAACGACCGTTGTGTTATCTAAATAAAACTATTTCTTTTTGATGTGACATATTTTAATTATTTGAGTAAAACATTCGTACATATTAGCAGTTGTTATTTATTAACAGTAGGACTTCTATAAATGTTATGTTAAAAATAATAATATATTTGTTGGACAAACATAGAATACATAATTTGATTGTACATGCAAGGTATTATTTAGTTGCGTGTTTTGTACCTATTACTCGTAACATAATCTTTTTGACATAATAATATGTATATTACTTTTAACGATATAATTTCAATAGTAACATTGATTGATCTTGACAAGCCTAGTGAAAAGATTTTCTACGCATGATTTGACGACAAAAATGCCACACACAAATACATTACTTGTTCTATTTGTCAGGTTAATAATAACAATTTAATATTAATGTAAGCTTGTTCTTTCAGTCTTTTCGAGACTGTTGACTTTGCCTGCCCTGCCGGGATATAGGCGCGATTATATGTTTTATAAAATAATCGCAATTCCAGCTAGCTGAACATATAGGCCTATCACTCTTTTCGAAATTGTTCTGGCTCTATCAACCCCATATTTGAATCCATATTTGAGAATATATGTAATAATCCTAAAAAAGCATTTTTCGTTCAGTTGACAAAAGTATGCAACACGATTTATTCCACTTGCTTTCTATGAGTAAACATACTGATCATATATCGTAAGATTTAAGACTCAAGGTTTTTGGCAACGAGACAGCATCAATAATACGAATTTGCTTTGCATTTGTTATTTGAAAAATAATTTGTATTTGTGGCTTCATACGCAGATATAGATAGTTAAGAGTCTTATTTTCATTGGAGATGTCTAGATATGTAAATTTGAATAACTAAAGGTTTCCTAAAAAGAATAACTGAAACAGTAGCCATAAGTAAGCTCCATGATTATCTCTTTTTATTAAACGTTATTTTAATACAACATTACGTTAAGTACGCGGTTTCCCACCACTTTATGTATTCCATTTTTGAATCTAAACAAAAAAAATAGCAAAATATCTTCACAAAAGAATTTTAACAATACATGGTCTGGCTGGATAGGTGATAAATAGTGATGTAAACAGGTGGAGTGAAGCGCCTAGAAGATGGAGTGCGAGAGGAGCGGCACGACGGCCTCTGAGGAGACCGCCAGTGTCCGCCAGGAGAAGAACCACTGGCAGGTAACAAACGTTCCTGATTCAAATTTTAAGGAACTGAAAAGAGTGTATCATTGCAGTTTGTTTATATTTCAGACAATGTTGATGCCCGCAATAGTTGGATCGCTGTCTATTGAAACCTTTGCCTTGTTATTTACGAATTTTCTCGTAGGTTATATTTTATTTTGACAATAAAGAAGTTTATTTTTGGTATCGTCATCTTTTTCTCATTTGCGTTCAGTCTGAAACATAGCAAAGTTTCATATGATATGCAGGGTCAATTCATATGATACAATATCAATAGATATATATATATCCATATGTATGCAGAAATTTGGATTATTTTTATATTAAATCTGCTACGGATTCGTAGCGGATCTACGAATTAATTTGTTCGAGGCAGCAAAGATGAAAATAAAATCAACTTTGACAGTTTTATTTAGATTTTCAAATAACTTTACGCAATCCCAAGAGTAATACGTGTTTTTTTTTATCCATCAGTATATATGTGCCGTGTGGTTCCTGGCACTATTACAAAAAAGAATAGGACCACTCCATCTCTTTCCCATGGATGTCGTAAAAGGCGACTAAGGGATAGGCTTATAAACTTAGGATTCCTCTTTTAGGCGATGGGCTAGCAACCTGTCACTATTTGAATCTCGGTTCTATCATTAAGCCAAATAGCTGAACATGGCCATTCAGTCTTTTCAAGACTGTTGGCTCTGTCTACCCCGCAAGGGATATAGACGTGATCATATGTATGTATGTATGTATGTATCAGTATATATGAGATAATATTTTATCAATTAATTTCTCTCCTCTCTGCACTTCATACACCTACCATAGCTTCATATAGTTCTTGTAGTGAATTTAGTAAATGCAAAAAAAAGCGTGTTTAACAGAAAAAACAGTTTGTAGACAAACGAGGAGCAATAAATAAGAATCAAAGGTCCCTTAGTAATTACCTACTAAAAATAAAACTATAAAATAAGGATAATGGTAAAGTGTAGGTACCTACCATAATTTAATTGATATTATTACTAAGTTAAGTGATACTGAAAGTTGAAATCCGATATGATTGAGTTTTATGTTCATTAGATGGAATGATTTTCCTTGTATCTAAACGGTCACTGTATATAATTTTCCTCGCCAATTTTCCGAGATTTCCTTACAGAGACCTCTCACGGCGAATATTGATACTAATAACATGGCCGCGCTTACTAAGCGGTTAGTAGCGGCTTTGCAAAGTTTAAGGGCTCAATTCTAGATGTCTCTAGTGTTGAAAATCTACGTTTCTAAAAAAACTTGAAAAACTTTAAGAATGGATTAATCCTATAACATCACTACTCCCTTTTGTAGATCATACCCTGTTATTGGATAAAATGCGTCATTAATTTAATAGATTAGATTTATTTAAAGACATGTGATATGAATACCCGATTAAAATCTTAAGATAATTAATTAAATACTAGAAAATATTGTCATCATTTAACATATACCGGCCAAGTGCGTATCGGATTATCTAATGAAATAGTTTGTTAGTGATAGACTAGGTATATAACTATTTCATTATGAATAGCAATCCCTAACTAGGTATAATGAAATGTCGCTTATAAATGTTACAACGTAGTTATTTTTCGATCATTTTAGTCTAAGTATTCACATTTAATTTTTTTCTACTTTCTAAATTATATTCTTTTTTAACATGAAGGTGGAAATTATGAGAGTTGTTTAGTCTGGCTGACGAGTCATTTCAGTCTAAAATTGACTTTTTCCAATGTTGTTATTACTTACACATGAATACCGTGCAAACGTATTATGGGGCAAAAGCTAAATACGATGCCGAATAGTGTTTTTTTTCTTCAAACATTAATGGAACGAAATCTAAAAATAATTCTTTAGAACTTTAGTACATAAAGATAATCTCGCCTTTTCGGGACTAATAGGCAGTGGTTACGTCTCTCTACTTGCCACATTCCTTGCATACTTCTTTTGCTTAATTCTCTTCATGCAAGCTCGGCTAAGGTTTAGATAACCTATACTTTCGTCGCTAGATCTTTTAACCTAAATAAATCAACATTTGTAGGCCTAATTATTTCTAATTAGATAAATGGATATGACTGGTTCCCATACAAATGATAACGTTCGGTTATCATTCAGTAATTTTCTGAGTGTTGCGAAACGAAGTGGTCGTGAGCGCGATTTAAAGAGTATATTAGTGTTGAAAACGAAATGTAATCAGTGCGTACTAAAGTGTTGTCAATTGTATTATCTCAATGAATATCATCATGACAGTTTTGTTAAGGTATTTATTTACTCAGCAAAAATTTAATTTCACAAAACTTGTGAAGTTCTCATTTCACATAAATAACGAATATATGTTTTATAATAAAATGTAAATGCTTTCAATAAATAATAATAAACATCAGTCGCCAAATGATAAATACCAGATCATAAAAATTTGGTAATTTCCGTTTTTTTTTCGATATAGTAGACAAACACCAAGAGTGAAATAAAATACCTCCATATTTTTTTCTTAAATATTCTCTAAATTCTATTCGCGTTTTAACTAGTTAAGCAAATACCTAAGTAGCAGGTACTTTCAGACGTTAAAATACGATTAATATTTATCTCTAAGCTAGCTAGCTTATAGATAAAGCTTTATGTTTATCGGTATTAATTCAAATAATCCTTTTTTAAATACTTATTTATTATGTAAAATATATTGATCGGCTTCTATTTTTGATGAAAACATCACCGTACGATATTAGTTAACTAGTAGTACGGGAGAAGCCACGTGAAAACGAGTTGATCTATACGTAACACATTTTTTTCCAATCGTCACTAGAAATTATACGTCACGCGATAAAAATGTGATTCAGTTACTTGGCGGAACTACAGATAATATGACGTAATTCTTGTGACAAACTTGTACCGTATCTCTCATACTACGTGTCTTTTCTGACTTTCTGTTTCTTTCATTGAGCTAAATATTATTGAATCTTAGAGATTATCTCTTGTTCATTTACGGGTGTAACCGCATTTTCATTTTATCTCATGCATGAGATGTTTCAGTGATTGAACTGAATATAAATGAATATAAAAGATAATTTTATTCTACGTTACTAGAATTAGCTTTTTTGAGTGTTCCTCTTCTCGGCTTAAATCGATAACCTTAAAACAGCATTTAAACCACAGATGTAAGCTATAATTTACATGCTTAATAAATATTTAAAAAAAAATTCTTTGGTCTGCTCAACATTTATTTACCATTTAAAAAAAACTATAACATAATTTTATATAATGATTTTTAAGCATTTGCTACTAGAACTAGTATCTTTGAAACAAGTCATATCTAAGATACAAAAAATAGTATATCTAACTAGATGTACTAGTTTGATAACCAAATATTACTGTTGATTTTCTACTCCAGTGCTCATACTGCCTAGAGCACCTAAATTGGTGGAACAATATCAACGAAGAGAGTCGACGAAGTCTAAGCATAAACATGTATGCTTTTTAAATATGCAAAAAACGTTTGCTAAATCATCTAGCTAAAAATGACCATCAAGTATTTTCTCGACCGTCGGCTCTATCTACCCCGCAAGAGAAAGACGACAATGAAAAAAAATGTACATGTTTGCAAACATTAATTTCAACAGTCGTCGTCGAAACTGTCTGCATTCATTTGTACATCAGCTTTTTCTCCGTCAGACAATCAAATTTCTAATTTAAAAATCGAAACACATTTTCTTTGTGCACAAATTAATTCCAGCCATTATTTGTTGCAGCTTCGATGTGGAAAATGGGGGAGGTGCGGGCGGTGGGCCGGGGGGCGCGCGGTCTCCCCTCGAGGGAGGCTCTCCCTCCACCGCCCTGGTTCTCCAGGCCATGCCGCAGCGCCGCGAGTCCTTCCTCTACCGCTCAGACTCGGACTTCGAGATGTCGCCAAAGTCTATGTCCAGGAACAGCTCTATTGCCAGCGAAAGGTAAGTTAAGTCAAGATTTTTTTACAGCCCACAGTAGTAGACGGTGCTAGGGTGGTTCTAGGTAACTGTTTCACTGTGAGGGTACTTCAAAATTACTTCACACATCATTCGTTATGAGACTTTATTTATGTTACCAAATGCGATTAAGACTATTGATTTTATACCACATCATCTTAATCATCGTCATAAGCTACCAGATACAATCTATATTACACTTCAACTACTACTAAGTGGTAGTTAAACTTACATATGATCACGCCTAATTCCCAGAGAGTACGACTCGTGCATAATTATTTTATCCCATCTAAATACATCAATATTTTCATACAAACCGTTTAGGGTACTCTTGACCTTAATGAAAGCTTAGAGGTAATGCCAACCGCGATTCCAATTACATTTCAACAATTTTTAATCATGGCCCATACATATAATACATATACGTATACATAAAATCACACCTCTTTCCTTTGCCACGATACCCGCATACTCTTTCGCTGAATCCACATAATAAATTATGAACTCTTTTAATGAAAAATTTTTCTAGTTGCCATCTTGCGGGGCGACCATACTGTATGAATTTTTTTCATAACTTCATTGCAATCATTAAAATTTTATACGTATTAGTTTTCGCCCGTGGCCCTGGCCGTCCTAAAAAAAAACCTTCGTCCTTCTTCACACTATATGTTATTTCGTGTAGATCGGTTCAGTAATTTAACTATAAAGAAGCGACAAACAAATTTACTCTCGCATTTATGTATTACTGTACAGATAGTATAGATAGACCGGTTCCCTACGTCACAACATTCTGACGGTGATACCTGCATGCTCTTGACATTTACCATCGCCTTTCATGTTCACATGCTCTTCCTGCGATTGTAATCAGTTACTCTCGAATACTTAATTTTATGTGTCATTTATTTAATAAATTGAAAATACGTTCACTTAACTCCAAACTTTATAAAAGGTGGCATTTGCGCGTTTTTATATTTATTTTATTACATTTTGTAGCACACGTTCTTTAGATGAATTGACTATCCTGTATGCGATACTAACATGTATTAACGTATATTTGATAACATTTTCATTTCGTGTAGAGATTCATTTGGTATACTTTTCTGAGAAAGGCTCTTGAAGTACCGGTAAGCACTTTAGGTAGATTAAATTACTACTCTTAAAGTGAAGACGCTGTAGATCAGACAAAATAGAAAGAAATAAATTGGGAAGCGGATCCCAGGTCCAGAAGCATAGCGAGATTGAAATGGTACAAATAATAAAGTTGAAATGTTTGAAAACATAATAGGTAAATATCTTTTTACTATGTATTATTATGCAAACTATTCAAACAAATCGAACGATTAACATTATCGTAACTGAACTATATTTCATTCTGACTTATCAGTTGATGAGTAATATTTCATCAGTAATAATATTTATGGTTTCATAAGACATACAGGTTAGTGACTGATGTTGCAAAGTTAAAATAATTATAAATTATACTGATAAATAGCCTTATCAACTCAGTGTCAATAAGTTGTGAAACATAATGAGCTCCACCAGTGATATGTCAAATTAAAATTACGTTAATACAGTATTTATTGAATAGTTAGTAAAATATTCAATCGAATGAAGATAAATATTTATTCATATTTTATTTATTTATTTATTGGAACAACAAACAGATACATTAAAGATACCGGTAAATATAAAAGAAAACATAAACAGTTATACTATTCAATTCATATTATGATAAAATAGATCTTTTGTTCATCCTTGTTCCTAACATCCCTCAGAATTATTCATTTTAGGGTCCTATGTCCTCATTTAGTCCAAGGTGTTCTATGCTTTTTTTCTTTCTTTGGTTGCCTATATCGTAGCATGAAAACATTTGACTCTATCTCATTATTCGTTCTTCAATAATTAAGCTTAAAAAATGAGGTTACTTTCGCTTTTATTTAAAATTTTGCTTTTATTTTAAAAATAAGATTTTTAAACTTATTTTTACTGACACGTAGATGTTTTACAGAATTATGACAGACCAGATCTTGCCGCGGGCTCGGTAAAAAATCTTAATTTCAATTCTCTTTAATAAAGTTAGAAAAGACCGAAGAATCTATAAATATACAACATTAATAATGTGTCAGTTACCTTTTACTTTTATATTTACTGAGCTTAGCGTGAAACAGGATTACGCGTGCGCGTCGGGGCGCAATTTCTCCGAGAAATATCATTGATGTGACAGTTTACCAAACATCGAATCGATTATACTTGTATCAATCGCCAATATACCTTCATTAACTTATAATTTGATTTCTATCTATAGAATAAGGGGGAGAAGTTTCTGAGATTTTTATCGAATGCCACTTGTTTTAGGTCAGAGTTACTTTAAGTATGGTTTCCAATTGAATAGAAAAGGATCACATATTTTTTTATGAATAAAAGCGTATTTGTGAGAAATTTAATCATGTATTTGAAAGATACATTTCTCATACATGAAGATAAATAAACTAAAATATATCTTTGCGGACCGCGGAGTTTGAAGTAAACAGTTGAGAATACTACTCTGTCAAGAAAGTAGCGGGAAAAGATCAATAATACACAAACTGTTTGTTATTCATCCAAATTTATTTTATCACCTTCAAAATATGCTCCTTTAGAAACGATACACTTACGCCAACGAATAATCCAATCATCAAAACATTTTTTAAACGCTGTTTCCGGAATTGAGGTCAGTTCTCGCCGCGAATTCCCTTTTATGTCTTCTACCGATTGAAAACGGGTGCCACGAAGTGGTAATTGGAGTTTAGGAAAAAGAAAAAAGTCGGCTGGAGCCATATCTGGTGAATATGGTGGTTGCTCGATGGTATTTGTTGAGTGTTTGGTTAAAAATTCGTTCACAATGATGGCCTTGTGCGAAGGTGCATTATCATGGTGCAAAATCCAAGAATTTTCTTTCCACAAATCTGGCCTTTTTCGTCGGATTTGCTCTCTTAAACGCCGCATAACACTCAAATAATATTCCTTATTTACCGTTTGACCTTCCGGCAAGAATTCCGAGTGCACAACACCGCGATAGTCAAAGAAAACAGTCAACATGACTTTGACTTTTGAACGACTTTGGCGTGGTTTTTTCGGTTTCGGTTCAGTTGGAAGGCGCCACTCCGAAGCTTGTTGACTAGTTTGCATGTCAAACTCGTAAACCCACGTCTCGTCACCAGTAACAATGCGTTTCGTGAATGTTGGGTCGGAATTGACTCGTTCTAGCATGTCCTCAGCGACTCTCATGCGATTGAGTTTTTGAAAAAAATTCAGGTCTTTTGGGACTAGCCGAGCGGCAACATGTTTCATACCCAAATTATTAGTTAAAATGGTACGGATCGACTCGTGAGATACAGAAAGTTCGGTTAAAATTCGGCTATCTCTCTCAAAGTTGAATGAGGATTTTCAGTCACTATTTCCTTCACTTTTGCGATGTTAACTTCAGTTGCAGACGTTGATGGCCTACCAGAGCGAGGCAAATCTTCCATCACATCTCGACCGCTTTTGAACGCTTTGTACCACTCATAAGCACGAGTTTTTGATAAAGTCGATTCACCGTAAGCCTTCTGTAACATTTTCAGTGACTCCGAACACGATATTCCATTGGCAATGCAAAATTTAAGACAAACTCTTTGTTCGATGTTTTTATCCATTATGAAATTAGCAATACACACTAGATATGATATAACTAAAAATAGCACTGTATTTAATGTAAACAACAGATGCAACTCAAACTCCGCGCCAAAATGGAAAACAGTTGTGCCAATCTAACAACAACAAAAAAAACAAAAATTTGAATTTGGAACCATAAATAAATAATCCATTCCCGATACTTTTCTGACTGAATGTACAACGGCAATTCGGTGAGATTAAAGTAGTCTGTTTGTTCCAAACCTAATCTTCATAATAGCCACAAAACCCCTATTGCATTGAAGACCATTAATATAATAATCATATGGGAACTAGAAGGACTCCTGCAGCGCCCTTTTACCCCATAAAACCTAACATGGAAAATCACTTAGTGATCAATAAGCGAGCAAGTTACTCTTATACCTCGCCGTAGCCCGCACCAATCAAGAAGTCAATTTCAAACTCATTAAGTACTTCAGTAGTGAAGTGTTTTCACTTCAGGTTTGTGTTTACCTTAATATTAAACGTATTTTATAATCCAAAGGCATGGCAACGTTATTTGCAAAAGTAATATCATTGAATATATATTTTTTAAATTTTAAAATTATTTTTGAAATAAGAATAACCTTCGATTCTCTTTGTGTAAGATGCACTAACAATAAGAACTTCCAGTGAAAAGTTAAAAGCAAATAAAAATGTAGCAATAGTAAGTACCTATATATTTATGCCATTGAATGACTTTACCAAATACGTTTCGAGCAATATTGTTTTAGAACCCGGAATTTTTACACAAACACAACAACGTGGGTAGTAAATTTTATCTTTCAAATGAATATAAATGTTAAAATGTACGCCACTTTTAACTCGACGTAGTTATTTTCTGTGTTTTGCTACTATAGCGACAGCTAAAGTTAAATTAAGTCTTTCATTACGGATACTAGCCTCCTTGAATTGCAAATTGTATCATTCTGTCTTCCCCACGGCAACGGTTTTAAATAGTTTTATTTTGATGAGATACTCGTATTTCTTGTATAGCTGGTATGGAAAAGGATGATGGATAAAAATATTATTTATATCTATGTCAGATGAAATGTATAAAGTACTCGAAAAAAATATTGGTGTAATAGTTACATATACATATGATCATGAATAAATTCGTTATAACTTTAAGGTTAGTTAAAAACAGAAATCACGAAAGGGGGGCGAATCAAACGCAAGTCTAGGTAATACCAATTCTAATCTACTAACTACAAATTTTCGATAGCAATATGTTTTTATATTAATTTTGTTGGCAGAATAGGAAAAGGAAAAATATTTATTGAGTTAGTTTTTAAGTGCTAATTGTATTAAATTATAATTCACAAGTTATTTGTTTATTAAACCTGCCCATCATTTTTAATGAACTAAAATCGAATGAAAACGAAATGAAATGAGAAAAGTTAAAGTGAATACTTTCATTAAGCAATCAAGCCTGCAAATGGAAAAAAAGAAGTATTTTAATTGAAAAAAAAAAAACTTTGGCCAGTCTATTAATAGAGTATGACGTGCACGACATTATTAAATTTAGAAGACAGGATTGAGTTGTACGGAAGTCGGGCGACATTTAATTTCCACTCTAGCTGTTGCCCAACTTCATATGAGTCGTTATTATACCGTGGAGTGCCTTAGTTCGCAAACTGTGTAGGCGTCTGTTTAATAGCAAAATGTCAGATTCTACTCTACTCCTTATTTTGTTTGTGGCTCTATGAATTGATATTTCCCAGATGGTGGATTCAGAAAATTCCTTTTCTTAAAACACTTATATCACAAAATGTCAAAAGCTTTACATCAGCGGATGTTATTCGTCCTTCGACCCCTCATTAATCGAGACAAGTATTCTTGTGGAATCTGAGATTAAGCTTATGTATTTATTATCTGCTTTTTATCCTTTCAGCATTAGAAATAATTTTGGAGAACCTAAATAAAATTATTTTACTAAATTGATTTAAAAATCAATCTCAAATTTCAAAGGTTTTGTTATCGCATTTTAAAAATTTTATCACTTTCTACTTTGCGCTGTTATATTTTATTTGAAATTTAGAAAACTAGCAAATTTTCTACCAAAGCAAAATACGTACTAAAGCATTTTAAAGTCATCCGTTTAACTTATTTAAGTTCATGTTTCAGTTATAAGGGAATAGCTTACTACTCAACATATTTTCCTAAAATTGTATTTAATACAGTTTTTTCCACCTAGCTACAACGGCATGCCCACAGCATATACTTACTCGTACTACGAGTAGTTATATAACATGTACTTTTACTTTGGAACACGAATTTAGGTCTTATTACATTGTCATTAAAACCTGACCTACCCAAAACAGAATCATAGTCTAGCTACGCACCACGGGCTCCTTTCCAGAGACTGTTACTGTGATTACCGCCAGGAAAAAGAAGATTAAGTCGTCATCATTTTATCATTCTCTTATTATTACTCTACATAAATGATCATTGAATCAACTTTCAGTTGTACTTCACAAGATGTGGATGCGGAAAGTAAGCTATATTGTTGTTTATATAATGCCATGTATAATAAATAAATGTTGTGGACAACTAACAGTACAGTAGTCAGCTTACTCACATGTCGCATACAACGTACATAATGGCAATAGCAAGCGTGTTAAAAAATGAGGAATAATTTGATAAACAATATTTAAGTTATGGAAATCTTGAAGGTTAATCAAAATTTTACTCATATATACCCCAATATCTGTTTTCACAACATTATATGTATTGGATACTTCTTATATTCTTAAAAAAAATATTCTATATAACAAAGCACAGTATGCATTGTGGTTGTTATTGAATAGCCCAATCATCATCAATAAAAACACTAAGATATAAAAAAAAAAACTTGCTCCTCTATATCTCTATGGAAAGCCACGCTATGCTATCGCCATCACTTCTACAGAGCCTGTCAGTACACTAGCACATTCGGTGTGAGCAACCCCGCATATACTCGCGACCCCGCTTAGGTGGCATAACATACCCTCAAGTCGTTGTCGTTTCTTTCTTTTCCTTATTTTTTTATTGCTTACAGATTCAAGGAGGTGGAGGCGGCACAGCTGGATAGAGCGTATGTATCTATTAATCTATGCACGATAAAAAAAATCTTTAATAGCTTTTTTTCTATTTTATATCTTTGCTTGCTATCCCGCTTTGTATTCTATAGCATGGCTTCAATTAATACCTGGTACCTTTATAACTGTACAGTACCTCAATGTGCTTTGATCTTTAGTATTTAATTAACTCCTCAATAGTTATTTCTTTTGTGAAAACGGATTTAATTAAGCAGGTAACGATTTGCTTCATTACAAATTTGAGAATTCAGACGAACTGAAACCATAAATTAATGATGACTTATGATAATATTAGATGTTGAATTAAGATTTTGAATGGCTAGGCAATCTAAGAACTTTGTGAGATAATTTAATCAAATTGTTCTAATATTTACCTGTTTGCGTCTTGCTGTTCTATTCATAGGAATGGATATTTACAAAGGGTTTTCTTGTAGTTAATTCATCAAAAAAAAAACCAGAAATTTATATTTAAATTTTTGTAATACGGATTCAAATCATTGAAACGCAACCGCAGGTCTAGTAGTGAAAGTAGTAATCATCTTTTTTTTATAGTTTTTCTTTGCCGAACATTGTAAGGTTTAGCTCATCTTTAGGTGATATGTTTCGTAGAGCACTTTTAGATCAGTCGTTAAATTATATAGTAGGCACATAGCGAAACTTTCTAATGAACCATATAAAATTATGAAAAATAATCAAGCATCAGTTATAACCAATAAGCATTTCGCAAAAAAAAAATTTCGTTAAAAATACTTACACAAAGGTTTAATCGACAACATGTTAGTATCAGGAAACAATGACTAGTAAAGTGAAGTAATAACATTTGGAATCAAAATGAGTTCCGTACAAAAAACCGCGATATTTTAGTGCTGAAACTCGAGCAAAATTGCCAGTTAAAATGAATACAATACAGTCCGCCAACGCAGTGCTGTCACAGTCTATCTGCTGAAACCGGTTTGACGATAACTCGCATGCCAATACCATGTATGGAAAAAACGAGCAATGAATCTTGTTTAAGAGTGCAAAGCGAACGTGCGTAAAATACCTTTATCGCGCATACTGTGTGCAACCTAGAGCAATTTATTAATATTAGGAGGTTTATTTGAGTGTTTTTTTCAATGAGCAATCAAATCAACTAAAATTGGCTTACTTATAGCATTATCATATTTTGAAGCGAAGGATAATAAGCTAAAATGAAACTAACGTTCTGGTATTATACAAACACTACATAAATCGTACGATAAAAGAGTCAAGAATATAATCTACATTTAACTTGGTCTCCAAATCTTCTTAAGGTTCCGTGCCCAAAAGGTACAAACGACACCCTATTATTAAGCCTTCGCTGTCTTTCTTTCGTATAAACCGTGGTAGCTAGACAGCTTAAATTAAAGTAATTATTTAAGGGGGGCTAATAACAAAAAATATTTTTTCTCTTGACAGCGCGATGTATTTAAATTCTCTGAAGTTATTAGAAGTGGACATGCAACGTGGTATATATTTACCACGTTGCAGTTGTTGTAAAACCCAAGAAATGGCATGGCATGTTTTCATTTTACATACATACATAAAATCACGCCTTTTTCCCGGAGGGGTAGGCAGAGACTACATCTACAGCATTATTTTTCATATTAAGCAATTTTTTGGTCGATTTCAATAAACAAGTAGAAACGTGAATGTAAAAAGTAAATATTTAAGTAACAAACGTGACGATGGCCTAAAACCCTTTGTTCGCGAGAACGACTCACACTTGGCCGATGTTTTTCATTTGAAATAAATATTTAAAGTCTACTCTACTACGACCATATTTCATTGACAATTTTGTAATCTAATCGTGCTTGTCGCCTATGCCGATCCGTGGAGCCAAAAGTCATTCGACCACAAATCAGGATCCACAAGTGAATCCCATTGGCATTGATAATGCTGGCCCTCGATTTCCACATCTAACATTGATTACCGGCGCCCACCGCCAGTTTCCATTAGCGCCAAAATTATCCTCGGGCGGCGTCGCGAGCTCTCGGCGAGGGACGGACGCGCGAGCGGGACGCGCAACGCTCGCTGCGCCTCACGGCTCCATTGATAGTCCGCGCGGGCTGCCGGCGACACGCCACTTCAGCTCCCTGCACGCGGCGCCCCCCGTGTCCTCTGCCGCACAACACCCCCCGGCTCAATCTGAAACCCCGAGTACAATGTAACTCTTTGCTCAATCCGACAGCACCACACGTGTGCCGCTCCCGCGAAGTGCCATATGTGCTCGTAAAACGCGCCGATATTTACCACAGTGTAAATAAAGTTACTAGTTGGACAGTGTCGAGGTCGTTCACTGATCTGACGAGCTGGCCAAACCGGCCAGTCTGATCGAGACCGAGATAGAACCACTATTAATTGGTGCCAAGGATGAGGCCTAAAATTTAAGTCTACTATTGTTTTAGAAATATATTGCATTTATATTAATTTTATTGAATAGGCTATTGTGATATTCACTTGTTTGATAGTAAAAAAAATAGTTCACACTTGCAATGTTGTTGTTGATAAGAATGAACAAGTGAGATAAAGTTATCAATGAACACATGTTAGTACTTATATGTCAATGTGATTGAAACTCCCGTATAAAAGCGTTTATATTTGTTGAATGTGCATGCATTCCAAAGAACGCTTACGTAAATTGTGAGCGCAGTGTGTGACTCGCTGCAGTAAACATCAGAGGGACAGCAGACGATCAGGCGACAGTATTTGCAATTAATGATCACCAAAGTGGTAAAGCTGTGAGGCAGTCCGTAACGGTGTGCGATGTAGTGCGCGTGGTCGTGAAGTAGCCATGCAGCGCTCAGGCTCTCAGTCGGAGAGGTTAGGCGCCGGCAGTGGTACCACTTTCATCGCCAAGAGCTCCGCGTCCGAGCACAGCATGTCGACCGGCGTCTCGGGCAGCAGCAGCGGCGGCACACTACCGCGCACTCTCAGCACGAGCGTGCTCCGCATCAAAAACAGATCAACATTCTGGGAGAAATTCTGGGATGAGCGCACAAGACGTGATGCGTAAGTGATTTTACAAGATAGCAATAACCAGTTATCAGCAGATGGTTCCTATCAAGGATTCTATCGTATTTGAACTTGATAATTGTATTGACTTTAATACTCCCGTGCTGTAATGTTCGTAAATCAATGTTGATCCAATGATGATCAATATTTCCAAAGTTATAGTTCCAAACATATAAATACTGCTATAACCATAAGCAAAACACGTATCTCTAGTATTCGGAAGTTGAATAAAAATTCTTGAAAATTTCTGTAAATTACTTCTTCCAATTTTGTATGTTAGCAAAAATCTATCCTTCAAAATGAAAATATCAAATTAATTCACATACTAAACGATTTTTGTTTTATGACTATCTTGCAAAAGATACCATTGAGAGTGATCAATTTTCAAGACAAAATAAATAAAACAAACAGTCCATTAACACATTTCAGTCTGAGTTCATAAAAAATGTGACGTTCGTTTCATTAACAGCGCTCTAACAAACTGAGCTGTCATAATTAAATCGCGAAATAATTAATTAAAAAGCTACAAATAACTTATTATTCTATCATTCACATAAGTATCTAGTCTACACAAAATAAAACTTCGTATTACAAATAAAGTACTTTAATGCAAAAAAAATAATAATAGAGTACAAAATAATTTAAAAATGCAGATTGTTACATGAATTATATTATTACAGCAAGTGAACTTTATTCTGTATAGAACTAATGTGGATTAAAGGCATTTTGGTCTTACTACTATAGGAAATCATATTGGATCTTAATTCGAATATAAAAATAAATCTTAAAAATATGGAAGGTAATGTGGTGGAGATATGTGGCGATACTAGTACTTATAAAAAATTGGTAATTCATAATAAGTATAATCTCTTAGCACTCACAGCAATTTATAAGGACAGTTCTAATACAGCTACCAATGTAATGGGCTCAATTTGTGTCAGTCAGTGCAATGACCTCAAACCAGTTAATTAATAAATCGTTTTAATTGGCAATCAGACATACTGGAAACCATAGCATTTGACTGACAGACTATCAGAATAATTTGCTGAATTATTTTATTCACATAATGAATGAAGAATATATGTGTCTTGTTTGCATTCCCAACTGTTAGCTAAGGTCGGTTTAAAATTTTACTGAATACAGCAAGTACACACTTACATATATACCTACTCTATCGTAAAATGAAGACTTAAAAAGAAATACTCGTAAATTAGTTTAAGTCCAAATATGTAATCAATCAAGGTCTCTCGATACCTAAGTTTTCGGGTTAACTCAACATTTAAATAACCAGTGACAATTATGTGATTGTAGGCGGCCACAGATCGGTAATGGACTGTGATCTAATTCGAATTAATATCCGACATTAATCAATCAATCAATGAAACCTGAAAATACCATTATGTAGAATTTATTGATTTGAGGCAAATCGTATATTTAATAAAGTAATTTCTCCGTCTTTTATTTCATATCGCGTCCTAAATTGCACCCTTAGCCTTTTTGATTTAAAAGGGATTTCGCTAAATCAAAAATTCACAAACGTTGACAAGCCATATACCTAGTAATATCATATTTCTTTACACATCATGCATAGACCCCTAAGTCCAGTCATCCTACTGCAGTTGCCGAATATCCATTCAAGAATAAATGAATATCTAAAATAAAATTTGAATCTGCCCATGACTTCATTAGTACCTACTTATAAGAATTTTATACCGTGACCACGTTCAGTTAATTCAATTCTCGCTGATATCAAGGGACTATCAATGACGCAAAATTCTTGACTCTGGAAAGGGCAGAAATTCAATGTAAATTCGCTCCACCGGGCGAGCTGATATAAATAGAACTCTAGGATCAGAGGTCGCTGAAATATTGCGAACATTTTTATTTGTCGATCATAATTGTGAAAAACACGCATGTAAAAAAAGTGGTCATAGTACTTTAAAGGTTAAACCTTTTTATTTTCTAGTAACAATTTTTTTAAGGTCTGTTTTTAGAATAGCGGTATTATTTTGTTATTGTTATATTTAAGCCTTAAAATGAGAATACACATGTACATTTGCAACAACGGACTTTATGATGGTTCTACCATATATGTATGTATGTAGTTTTAAGGTTTGAGCGTCAAATATAACTTTCGATTCGATGAAGCAATCACATGAATAAAGTAATGAATGAATAGATTATTAGTATCTTTACCTCAAAATTTGAGTTGGCTCGTATGACATCATTAACATACAAATTTTATTAATAGATCTAAGGCATACAAACAATGGGATTAGTCGATACATGTAAATCGGATTACGCATCCTTATCTCGTACGTAAGTATTTTGTATTATAATGAAATGAATATTTTGGATAAATCTATACATCAACATATTTTTGTGTCGTAGCCAAATTAATTAATGCTTGGAATGAGACAAACTAATTATTTTGATAACTTCGTTTGTATTAAGTCTATGCTTGAAAGATATGAAATGGGTAAAAAATGGCTCCAAGTCACCTTAACCTATTGCGGCTCATACAAAAATATCACGCGAGTCTTCTTTACCCTGAAAATGCCTTTTTGCCCCTATTTTTTACAATAACACTATCATGCGTTTAATGAGGAAAACAAGATAAAATATATTCTTTTATTTCTTACTAAAAATTTTAACCAAGATATAAAAGTTCTTTTAGAAAGTTATAAAATTAATCGATACTGACGGCAACTGAAACAAAAAAGGAGTTATCCTAACAATGTAATTACATGAGCTAATTGCTTAAGTAAATTGACAATTCATAGAAGCTGCGAGGTAGTTCCCGCAATTAAGAGAGCCACTATCACGAAACAATAAAACCTTCTTTGTACTAATGTCACTACAATTTTCAATAACTGTAATTTTCTTGTTGCGTAAGAGGAGGTTGCGTGCATTAAATGTGGATGCATTATGAGACAAAGTGGCAATCGGCCAGAACGCTATTAACGTTAATAGGTCCGTGCAACCCTGTGCAACTAAGGACATAATGCACTTAAATGGATATTATACCTGAAACATGTTCTATCTGTTTGGCTTTGAAGGAAAATTTTTGTTATATTTTCAGACAGTGTGTACTTACTTTATATATAGCTTTTTATTCTTTGCCCTATCTTTCAAATTTTTGACTATTAGCTGTTCTTGCCTAAATCGAATTGACAAAAACTTATAAATTACCTAAACTCTGCACAACCTTCATTTTCCAACAATCGATTTAAAAAGGAAAAAAAGCACTACAGCAAATTCTTTATTATTGTGTGATCCTATTTATTGACAATATCCTTATTATTCCATCCATGACATTCTATTCTGATTCCCTGTAAGTAATTAATGGATTATTTTTTTTAATTCTAAGATTATAGTAAACTGTTTCAAATAGCATACATATAATCATGTCTCTTGCGATGTAGACAGAACCAACTGTCTTGAAAAGACTGAAAGACCACGTTCAGCTGTATGCCTTAATGATGTAATTGTGATTTAAATAGTGGCAGGTTGCTGAATTTCGCCTTAAGAAGTCTCTTCCTTAGTCACATTTTACGACATCCATAGAAATGTTTCTATAAAGCGTCGGGAATCACATAGCTTTATGTATAAAATAGGTTTCTAGGAATAACTGAATAAACACGTGCACCATGGTTTGCATTGACCTTTGATCTTCTCCTGCATTTATCAAACACCCACGTACAAAATGGTCTGTTCAGATTTGCATGCAAATCCTTTAAGTCCTGTGAAGTTTATTTTAATGCCCACACGTTTTAAATCCCAGTGGAAAGTAAACTCAGCGTTTTAAAAATCCGCAATAAAATGAGATTAAATATGTTCTAAATATAATATGTTCACTAGGCTTATAATTAAAACTACATGCATCAGGCCAGCTAAGGTCAATAGTATTGTATTAACAAATATCACAAAATATAAATTAAACACATTTAGCCAGAAATGAGATAATTGATATTGATTCCAATGTGGGTTTTTCTAGGTATTTGGTAGGACGCAGACCCAACAACTAGGTAATATCACAGTATGTAAAAAATATTTTCTATACAATCACAGAGAAACCTTAAGTGAAAGCCAGTACAACAGTATTATTGTAACAAAACTTGCTTAATAAATACCTACTTTTTCATATTTTTATCGGACCCTGATTTTGAAGTTATCAAAGCATACAAGTCAGGAAAAGCTATGAAGAGAAAAAGATCTTTAATCAAAGTACCAAATATTTGTGGTCACTATACTTTAAACTTGATACGTTAATGGCGTGATGCTTTTATAATTCAGGTACAGGAATAGAGGGAGGTGTGTGGGAGTGCAAATCTAATTATCGAGGGTCTGATGCACGCATCAACGCCTGTGTTGGCTCTGTATTATGCCTGATCACTAGGGAATGTTCATGGAGTCCGCATTTGTACAATTAACATTTGAATATATTGACTTTATAACGCCTCGAGTATTTGCATAGTGAAATACAATAATTTTGTGAAGTTGTGGTTAAAGTTTATTTTAGAGCACACACTGACAGGGTAAACAGAGCTGATAAACGTGGTAAAAGTAACTGAAAAAAGGCAATTGCAATTTAAATCCAATAAATTATCAAAGAAGACCAGGCGATCTATAAGGATCTGAATAGAACCTCCTGTTTGAAATAATTTTATTTAATTTATATACTCACTCCCTTATTAAAACAATGCCTCACCATCTCTTTAGGAGATTTCCTTCAACAAATTTTCTGAAACATAAGGAACAATTCATTGAACTTGAACATAAGAAACAATTTCATGTAGAGAAAGCAATATTAATATGTAAGGATCGTAGCAGCTTGAAATCCATCGTGATACAAAATCCATAGCCTACTCTATGTTCAACTGGCGGAAAAGTATGTATGCAATAAATAGGAAAGGTTGAATGGATCCTGATCCAAATACTCACAATGTTTATGATGTTTCTACATTGTCATTCACGTTATTTTCCTAGAAATTTAAGGTTTCTCTGTAAGAGATTTCGCGCAAGATAAGTCCTTTGTCATCGATATTTTGTGGCTTTGCTCGCATTTACCTTTGTGCTACAGATTGTGGAATATTACTTACTTTCTTTACAAATTTTACTGTCTACAATAACAGCGAAATATACCGTGACCTTATATAAGAAAAAGCAGTTAGGAGCCGTATTATGTCAGAAAAAAAAATACAGCCGCAATTATTAAAGCGAAATTTGGATAAATATAAAACAGTTTCAATTAGACTTATCCAGAAATAATAATGAAAGCTTGAAATAACAAAACGTTTATTTTATGTCACTTTTAAACAGAGAAAAAACCTAAATACCATTGGAAAAATATATTTTAGACATATAAATTCTGAGAATTAATTTGATTTGTAAATCTAAAAGCTACCTTTTAGAGTACTAATACAAAATATAAAAGTATCTTTGATGTAATAATTTGATAAATTGTATATCTTTGTACAGTCAAATACATTTTTTATGATCCCTCGAAAAAAAAAACTAAATCTGATATAGACTAGCTCTCATGCACTAAGTCTAGTTATGTTCACACAAACTTTAAAAGTTAAAAGCATAAGTTTTATTACAACATAAAAAAATATTTATCAGAAAAATTACATTATTATATTGTGTACAAATAATGAACGTGGATGAAACGAGGGAAGTAGGCAGAGATCGTGGCAAGTGGAAAGATGTAGTCTCTGCCTACCCCTCCGGGAAAGAGGCGTGATTTTATGTACATATGTATATATGTAAAAGTACATTAACTACTCGAACAAAGTAAGCAAAAAGGAAGAATGTGAGTTTCATTCGCCGTAACGAAGAGCTAAACCATGCAATAGTTTAAAAAAATTATAAAATACTGGTGTATTTGGTATAGGTTTAATTAATTTTATAAAGCAGTCATTTTGCAGTGCCTTGCTCCAATAGTTATGTGCCATTTTGAGGTAACAAAGCATTCGCTCTAGCGTCAGTACCATCTTTTTTCAATTAATCTTTGAAAGAGCAACGTTTGTTTTACAAAATGCTGTTGAATGAAGATTACATTTCCATATTCAAGTCATCAACTTTTATTTAGCACATTGTTTGTTTTTAAACGACTAAACAACAGACAGATTTGTTCTCGTAATAGTTTTTATCAATCTGTCTTACATTACATTACATTTTTTTCTTCATTAGAACTTAAAAACAGACGCAAATATGTGTATTTAATTGGTATTTTAGGTACAAGTTTCGAATTTTATTTTTAAAGTGTTACCGATTCTTGTCATGATCGTGTCGAAGGTGTCAGGAGAGGGGGAGAGATTTTGTTCAAAGTTTCATAGCTTTAACCTAAACATTTCTGATAAAGTTTGCCAACTATCAGCAACGATCTTGAGTAAAATAAACGAAATTGAGGTAAAATTTACTTAATAGTTTTCATACGTTTAACGACTTAACTTTAACATGAGTTTACAATTTATGTTAAAATATTGAAATTACATTAGCATATTTTCCTACATAATCCTATTATGTATTATTTAATAGAGTAGGCGATCGCAACAGCGTAAAAATGCACAGCATCTAGATATAAAAAATCAATCTCACTTTCTTGGTAAATTTAGAATATTTCTGCCCTGCTTTTAAAATAAAATTAAATATTGACAATGGCATTTTCATAAAAACATATGTGCATATGTTTTTACAATAAGGTAAAGCAAAAATTTAAATTGTCATATTTTTGTTTAAATAACATTTATATTATTATGACAACGAAGCCACAACGCTTCTTCATTGAAAAGACATTTACTTATTACAGTTTGATTGCACACGCGAAAATATACTCTCTGTGTCACATATTAAGGCTCATGGTTATTCTGTAACGTAGGCAGGATTGCGGGGGAGGATAATTGAGACACGTGGAAGCTGCAGCCAGTAGACCCTAGGCTTTCTATAAATAAACCTAAGCTAGAGCTGGGGTAAGTATTCTATAAAGAGTCTTAAGTAAATAACGTTTTTAGTTTGTCGTTCAGCATAAATGTAAGCCATTTTTAGATGTAGCGAAAAAAGAATTTATTGCAGAAGCACAGGGTTGTGTGATTATATAGTGCTTACCTTTCAAACGTAGGTAATGACTAGTATTCAAATCACAGAAATCGGAATAATATTGGACTGTTTCGATTCTGTGTGACAAATAAAGGTTATTTTTTTATTTCTTTTCAAATAAGTTGTTAGAGTATTAATGTAAAGTATAAAAATTGTAGCTGTTAATTCATTACTCCTTTTGATTGGGTCATACATTCGATAATCTATGTACCTTTTTGGTACACTTTTGGTTACTCTTCAAGACGTCAATATTTTGATAGTGATGACCGGCATTTCCTTTATAAATATGACCCAGATATCAACAATGCCAAAAATAAGTTAGGTACAGTTTTTCAACTAACAAAAAAGTTGTTTGTCGAAAATTTAAGTAACAGGCAACTTTTATTGCAGTCTGGCATGTTGCCAAATACGAAGCAAGTGATCAATTTGATTTTAATTACGCGTAAACTGCTTCTGAAGAAAACAAAATTTACATAATTAATTATTGTTTTCGATATAAGTGATTTAAGATTAAGTAAGTCAACTTTACAGACACAACAGTACCTTCCTCCCAAAATCGTTTAAGTTCATAAAAATAAAGCGCGTAATGACACGATATTTACGGTCAAGACAAAACCTTGATGAAATCAAGGACGTTCTGTCGAAGGGTCAGAAGTACTCCAAACAGACAAACTTACATGAAAAGATTGAATGTAATAACGCTAAAGAGAGCATAGATCATGGCAAGTGGATAGCTGTAGTATCTGCGAACCCAGCCGAAAAAAAACTTGTGATCATTAGAGGTATGATCACAAGTTTTTTTTTTGTGCCATGAGGTTTCCGGCAATGAGTTGGAGTAGTCGTATTCTAAAAATAGGATTCTATGCCAGTATGACAGCGAAGAGAAAATATTCGAATTTGAATTATATTGATAATTCCTTATTAATAAAAAAAAAAGATTTGCTTCTCTTTTTTTCCTTTTAGGTGATGGACTAGCGACCTGTCACTATTTGAATATCAGTTCAAAGACTAGAAGTTCTCTGTATCCACGACGCATACCCCGTAAGGTATAAAGACGCGTAAAACTAGGTAACCATTACAATATAAATAGATAGAGGTAGGAAACATGCCGGGGGAAATTACTGTGAACGGCGAACATCCTCCTAACTTCATCTGCGTTTGTTATTGATGAACAAGGCGCGATGCAAATCCTCAATAGATTTCCCACGAGCATTCCACATTTTATTTGTATTTTCACTTGTTTCTACTAGTTTACATGAGAACAACTGTTTTGTTTTGTGCATTGCATGGAAACAGACTGAAATTTTCTTTTCCAATGAAATTTGATATTTTTATTAAAGAAATATATCGTTATACGCACGCTTAATTGGAATGTAATGTTTTTTTTATATGCGTTCAATGGTTTATTGTGCTGAGAAGGTTCTATTAAGGATTTAAGCACACTCACTAAGAAGAGCTTTTGTGATTCCAACGAGTGAATATTTAAGAGAACCATTGTAAGTTCTCTCATGATAACTAATAGGCCGCCTTCCTGGTCATAGAAATATGTTAAAATTGTTACTCTATATGCAACTAATGATATAAAGTGATATTTTAATCACTCAACTTATATTTCTTTAACATTCGTTCATTTTCTGTGTCAAAATAAATCCTCTTTAAAAAAACAATAACAGCTTAGAGAGCCCTCGATATATGTATATACAAGTGAATTTAATATTATATCGCAGAGCACTTTACGTACATACGGGTACAAAAGATTATTAAATATTCACGATATAAAAAGCTCATGTCATAAACATTTTTCATTTAAGATGTCGGTTCTGAAGACTGATCAATAGGAAAATATCCGATATCATGGTTACGTAACCTTTTCGAAATATAACAAATAACGTATTGCGACCTTTCCACTATGTAGCTCATGTTTCTATATTACATTCGCAATGCCACAGATATTTTCAAGTTGTATCCGATACCAACTATTACCCGATATTCTTTGAGAATAACAAACGAGGTCTACTTATTTGAAATCGATCACTTTACAAACGCTTGCACCGTTTCGTGAACCTTGAAACTAATTCTTCGAGGGATACATACAATATTTATGAGATATGCATTTATTTAACTTCCGAAGTCATAAATTATGCATGAAAAAACAGGTTGGTATTACAAAGTACACAGAGAAGAAGGTCGCTCACAATCCGAATAATGATAATTTGAAGACTTTGTCGAACAACAACGGTGATTGTGACAAATGATGGATAAATATATCATTTAATATTTTGTAAAACATTAATATTACAGCTTTCAGTGAAATTAAGGAATATTCACAAACTTCAGAGTCAGGGTTGTGAGATTTTGAGTTTAGGTAAAGTGCTGATATGCTATTTGTCTAACAAATGTACACAAAATCGCGTCTACATCCCGTGCGTGGAAGGCAGGGTTTATTAGCCTTTTCCTTAGTCGCCTTTTACGACATTCATGGGAAAGTATGAATTGTCTTTTATATTTTCCTCACAACAACACTGTTGGATGTCAATAGGTAAATAAATCAATATCATAGTCTGCCTAATGTCATTCAGCCATATCTTAGATCACAACACTATTTTATGACATGACATTATATAAAGTTAGCAAAACTTCAACTTGCCGGCACCATAAGCACAAAGTCTATTCAAACTCAAGACAGGCCCTGCATAAATTTACATAGGCACCCTTCTTCTATTGTTATGTCAGCCATTCCTTAGACAATATTGCTCAGAAACTTACCACTACACACTATCGAGTAGATCGCGCTACATGGAATCTTAATATTTTTTAAGATATCTTATTCATATATTTATTCCAAGGATACTTCATTTTTAATGCATTTTTTTTCTTTATTGTACAATAAGGATAATACAAACAAACAAACATTTCAACTTCTTTTTAGTTACGATCACTCCATCTCTTTCCCATGGCTATCGTTAATGGCGACTAAGGTGATAGACTTATAAACTTGGGATTCTTCATTTAGGCGATGAGCTAGCAACCTGTCACTATTATATACTATCAATAAGCCAAACAGCTGAACGTGGCCTCTCAGTTTTTCAATACTGTTGGTTCTGTCTACCCCGCAAGGAATACAGACGTGACTATATGTATGTATCTTCATTATTGGTTAAATATTTACTTATTGACTCTTACAAGTAACTAACTAACTAACTCTTACAGACTCTAGATCTTGTCTTATACGGTTACCGTTCCAGCTTTTATAAGAAGTCTACTCTATTTCCGCTGTGGGAAACGCAATTCACAAAACCAATTTTCCCCCTTTCACCTGTTTCATTGTTTGAGCCTATTGAAAGATGAAAATCTTGTAGACTAGAAATATCTTATAAAAACAAAATCAAAATCGACTTATTTAGAAAATTATTTACGTTGCTTATAACGAGGGCATTAAACCGTAAATAAATGTTATGAATATTTAAACTTCATGCACGTAAAATGTACAACAGGTGGACTTAATGCCACAAGGCATTCTCTGCCAGTCGAACCTTTGGACCAAACTGAGATGGAAGTACGGGTAGTGCGATAACGGTAAAAAAAAAAAATTATATAAATATAAATAATAATAGGTTACTTAATACACTTGCATATAATATATTACAAACATAAGTATGACTATATATATATATATACTCCATATAAAATAAACATACATATACTACATACATTGGATGATTGTGTAAAGTTTAAGGAAATCTACTGGTCAAAAAGAAGATCATGGACTTGCTCCCTGAATGCAAATCTATTAGGCGCCTTCCGAATAGATTCAGGAAGAGAATTCCATAATCTAATGGCTTGCACTTGGAATGAATTCGACATGAATCCCAGGCGGTGAGCAGGAGTGGCCAGAAGAAGGTTTTCAGAAGAGCGAAGAGATCGAGCGTGGGTAGCGCTTAAAAGTGGGAACTTCGATTTAAGATAATCTGGAGCACAAGGGTCGTTGAGAATTGTATACAGCATGGATAGGATTCTAGCTTTGCGACGAAGAGGAATAGGCAGCCAACCAAGCTGAGAACGAAAGGAGGAGACATGGTCATATTTTCGTAAACCAAATATGAAACGAATGCAATTGTTGGCTAGTCTATCCAGCTTTAAGACAAGTTGCTGGTTCAAGTCACAGTAACATACATCTGCATAGTCAATTAAAGATAGGATAAGAGATTGACAGAGTAATTTTTTGGTGTTCTGAGGGAGGAAATTTTTAAATCTGTAAAGAGAACGAAGCGTACCAGTTACTTTGCGACTTACTTCGGTAACTTGATTTACCCAGCTGAAAGTGGGGTCAATATGCAACCCAAGATCTTTGACGCTAGGGCAGAAAGGAATATTATTATGACCAAATTTAATAGGAGACACAGTTTCACAATTTAACTTGCTAAGTTGCCCAGAACTACCCACAATGATAGCCTGACACTTTTTCGGGTTCACAAAGATACCAAACTCTTTCGACCACTCAGCAATGTGATACAGATCATTATTTAACAGCGCTACAGCTGAGTTAATATCGTTAGCATCGCATGAATGGTAAAGTTGAAGATCGTCAGCATATAGATGGTAAGAAGTGGAAAGTCGAGTTGTAAGGGAATCAATGAAAATAGAGAAGAGTAGTGGAGACAGGATTCCACCCTGAGGGACACCAGAAGACAGATCTCGCCACGAAGAAAGGGTCTGGTCGAGGCGGACAGCTTGTTGTCGACCGCGGAGATAGGATGACAGCCAATCTAGGACGGTCGTGGAGAGATTATAGAGTGACATAAGCGCTAGCAGGACCTCGTAGTCAACTGTGTTGAATGCGTTGGAGAAATCAATAAGGACAAGCACAGTTATCTTACCGTGGTCCATACCAACTCTAATGTCCTCAGTAACCTTGAGCAGGGCAGTACTGGTGCTATGACCAAGGCGGAATCCAGACTGAAAATGGCTAAGCAGGCTGTTGGACATGACGAGGGAAGATAATTGGGATAGAGCAAGTATTTCTAGAACTTTTGAAAAATAAGGCAAAATAGAAATGGGCCGAAGGTCGCTTAATGAAGTGGGGTTGGTGATTTTTGGCAAGGGCAGCACAAAAGCTTTACGCCACAAGGAAGGGAATGCTCCCGTACTTAGCGAAAAGTTTATTATATGGGTAAGAACAGGGAGAATGAAATCAAGAAGGAGCAAAACCATTTGATGACTAATAGCATCATGACCAACAGCCTTAGATTTAATGGAAAGTAACGCTTTGCGCACATCGTCAGAAGATACCAAAGAGAAAGAAAAAGACTCGGAAAGAAGGAGTGGCATAGAAGTAATATTAGAAATGGTTTGTGTTCTAGTAGTATCATCAAGGCAGGAGGCAGACGAAAAGTGAGTATTGATATCATCAGAGGAGAAAGGAAGGTTAAGAGCCTTGGATACACTTTTACCAAACCCAAGACTTTTGAGAAACTTCCAGGTGTCGGCCGCGGATAAATTGGATATATGGTCATGAAAGTAATGACGTTTAGCAGATCTTACCATCTGGTTGCAACGATTTCTTGCCTCTTTGTAGAAAGTCCAGTTAATCTCTGAGCGATCGCGCTTAAACTTGCTGAATGCTTTATTGCGCTTTCTCATAGCCATTCGAACTCCCAGAGTGATCCATGGACATGGTGGTCTTTTAAGTTTAACCATACGAAGTGGGGCATGACGATCAAAGAGTGTAACAATGGTCTCATTCAATAGGCTTACCTTCTCATTTATGGAGTCGGCTGCCACGATCGTGCTCCAGTCAGTGCCAGCGGCGTCTACACAGAGGGCTTCCTTGTTGAGTCTAGCATAATTGCGCATCAACACAGCAGCAGGCTTGTGTTTCCTAGTATGAATGTTGTATGACGCATAGATAAGGTCATGACGTGAGAACTCAGGGGCCGGATATTGACCGTGTAGAAGGACATCAGAGATTGAAGATGTTAAAATAAGGTCAAGCCAAGTGTCATCAGTATGTAGATTCTGATGCGTAGCGTTAAGGTGGAGAACAGAAAGGTTGAACGAATTAGAGAGTTGAAGAAACTTCGAAGAGAGGGAGTCGTCTAACATGTTATGATTAAAATCGCCGAGCAATAAGAAATGAGAGTGAAAAGCAACAAAAGGCTCCAAGGCTGATTCGAAACAAGAATAGAGATTAGAACGAGAAACATTGGGGGCGGAGTAAAAAACCCCAAGAAACAATTTTACCCGATTTACTTCCACTTCTAAAAAGAGATACTCCGGGGATGCAGTGTGCGAATAAGTGGATTTGCTCAGTAACTTATACGGAAAATGGCTACGTAAGTATATGGCCACACCACCGCCTCGACCAATACCTCGATCATTCCTTATGATTATAAATCCTGGAACTGTAAAAAAAGATGAGTTCAAACTAGAGTTAAGCCAAGTTTCAGAGATCAGAATTGCATCAAGGTGTTCAACGGAAGCAAGATCCAGAAGACTTGAATAATGTGCTGGTACACTCTGTGCATTTATATGGCATACATTAAAATACTTTTTGACAGGTAACAGGTCATTATTTAAAAGAGTGTGAAGTGAATCACTGTCGTGAAATGTGGAGTCATTATCACTACAAGCAGTATGAAAAGAATCATCCATAATAATGTTATAATAATATAAATATAAATAAATAAATATATATATATGTAAATCTAATTTAAAAATAAATAAAAGCCAAATTCAGCATTGGTCTGCCGGCTTACACAAAAATTACGTCACGTCAACAGTTTAAAAAATCAATATTACCAAAATGTCAATGTCATTCACAAATGACACTGACAGCCCGTGACAGTTAACGTACAGAACAAAGTAGGTAGGTAGCTATGGCGAAAAATGTAAACAAACTATACAACACTGAATAAACAACTACCTACAGGAAATAGTAATATTTACCAAAAAGAGAAAAAATAATTGAATAAGTACGTAATTAAAGCAATTTACTACTTAAGTTTGGTAGCCGCTCGTTTCGCTCGCTGCTGTCTGTCACCAGACCCAGGTGCAACTTCGCACGTCTTGGGGGGATGTTGGCGATGTTGTTTTAAAACCACCCCAGTCCCAGATGAGGAAGCAACAGGTGCAGTTTCCGCAAATGCATTTCCGGCCTGATCTAGATCCTCCAGTGCATTTATGCTGATGGGCTTCCCCGAGGGTGGTTTAACAAAAATGGAACCATCGAATGTCCAGCATTTGGTCATGCCGAATCGCCTACGAGCCTCGGTGAACAGAGCCTGCCGACGACGGGTGAGGAACTCGGAAACTACTGTCGTCGTTCCTTTGAGGACTGTCTTCCTACGCCATACAGTGTTCTTTATGGTAGGACAAACAAAACGCACAAGAATTGGCCTGGGACGGCTATTGTTCTTTGATCCCATTCTATGACACGCTTCAAAAGAACTAGACGAGATCCCCTCCATATGAAACCTTTCGCCTAGGATGGCGGAGATTACTGCAGAAGCATCTTCATTTGCGCCATTTTCAGCTTCCTTGATGCCTCCAAACAGTAAACATCTTCTCCGATGCCTCATCTCAATATTGTCTACGGATCTGACTAACTCCTCAAGCTGTTGTTGGAGAAGCTGCATGATATCACGGACATCACTCTTAAACTTACTGTAGTCTTCCCAGAGCTTGTTGAGTGATGCTGGCTCCTTTGACATCTTCAGCTGGTTCTCAAATTCAGTCATTCTCCGCAGTAGATCGGTCTGGAGAGATTTCTGGATCTGTTGGACGGCTTCTAAGGAGGTCATCTTGTGGGATTTACAGATGTGAAGTGATGAAAATAGTAGGCAGTGAGAAAGTGTTGTGCAAGCCGACAGTGAGTGCTTTATTAAATGCTAATTAGTGCATATGGCTTATGGATTATAATACCCCAGAATAACTGCACTAAGGGGAGCAAGATAACAGTATTGCAAGGTAAAATAGTGAATTTAAAATAATTAATAAATAAATTTAAATTGGAACAACTTGTGTATAGTTTTCTTTGGCTACCCGAAAAAAAAACAATATACATTTATAATATACATTTTTTTTTACCTTTAAAACTTTAATTACATATTTAAGGTCAGATTAATGTTTTAACTAGTTTTCATTTATATAATTGATTGAGTAGGTAAAAAGGAAAACACCGTGTGGTTCCCGGCACCAATAGAAAAAAGAATAGGACCATTCCTTCTTTTTCCCATGGATGTCGTAAAAGGCGACTAAGAGATAATTTGAACTTGGGATTCTTCTTTAAGGCGACAGGCAAGCAACCTGTCACTTTATATGAATCTCAATTCTATCAGTAAGCCAAACAGCTGAACCTAGTACCTAGTAACCTGGCCTATTAGTATTAACAATACTGTTGGCTCTATCTACCCCGCAAAGGATAAAGACGTGATTATATGTATGTATGTAAAAAAACTTAAGTGCGAAGTTTCTGCATAAATATTTACAACTTATTGTGATGATTGTATAATTCTAAATACTGCGAATGCCTCTGTTTTGTTTACGGAAAATAAGTTAATCTTTTTCCTCTATTGTTCACCTAATGGGTTTTATTTCAGGTAAACAGAATTAAAACAAATGAATTTCCGTTTTGTTATGTCGCAAAAATTTTTTATACATCTCTGACAGAATTAAATAACGAACTTTGTTAAAGCACATGTTTTCTCTTTGGTTCTGACCTTCACTTGCCCGTAAACGATATCCTATGCACTTTAAAGTTTACAAATAACCCCTCAGGATTCTCCATTTCTTCTTATGCAAGCAACAAAAATCGAAAGCAGGAACGATTACTAAGACACTGTAAATTTACTGAATAAGACAGTGATACTCAGCTGACACTTTTAACGCCATGTAAAGACAGTAATTTACATGCTGCCTTTACGAATCCTGAGACCAATATCTGAAAATGTAATCAGAAAAACGCGTGTATATTCTATGAACAAATTTTCATAATAAGTTATCTTCACTTCATGTAATTACCATAAAAGACCTTATAAATTCCTTTAATAAATGTAACGACGTGACATTGACCCATATTTTAGTTAAGTAAACGCTTTGACGACGCTAAGAAGAGACGCAATCATAAAATAATAACGCAAGATGAGATAGCTACTACATTCATTACCAAAATATTGGAACAAGGATTACCTGTTAATCTCTTATCCTTTAGTTGGTTAACTTTAAGGCTTACACCATAAATAAATCAACTGTTATCCAAATGAGATACAATGCCTGCAATATAATTGAAAACAATCCCCGACCACAGGCAAAGTCCGTGATTTATTAGCTAATACAATTGTTTACCGGACCAATTTCGTTTATTTTTCATTGTAATTTATTATGGCCCGTGTGTTGGAGATCAAAATTACAGACGTTGTTTACAGTATTTACTGGCACATAGCTCTTCATTCTAATGTTCAAGGAAAAAGAAAAATGGTTTGTTTTAACACGGTCGCGCCAGAACTAGATGTATGTGGTTTTTTTTGGTTTGTGTGGCCTTTACTTTAATATCAAGTATATTAAATCTTTTTCTTTTTTATTAGTAAGGTTCCAGTTGAAAAATGCATTTCTTCTTCTATCTTTTGGTGTTAGTTCCGATTATATCCTCACATCTATGGAAAGGAGTCCGAGGTGAACTGACTGACTGACCCTCCCTTGACTGGATTGGATAAGGCAGGTTTTTACACGAAGCGTATTTGGAAAACTTATTAAATCTGTTACAGTCAAATTGCGGTGCGGAGAAAGTTATTCTCTCCATTAACCTACGACGATAGGATGTTCATACGAATAAAAACATGGGAGAAGATTTATTTTCTTTGCTTACTCAGCAAACTCTTGACTCCCTAGATATTTTCTTTAGTTCTGTCCCGCTCACCCCTTTTCTAAAAGCATGATATATTAGCTGAATTATGTCAAGAAAGAACATAGAGAGTTAACTGAATTTATATTTAGTGCTCAGCTTAAACTGGCTTTAGAACTTTAGGCTTTTGTAGGTGACTAGAACGGCTCCAACCGGATTCGGCCGTGCCAAATAGGCTTCAATTTTAGGGCAGACCGAATTTCTACATGTCGAATGGGATTTGAATTTAGAGGCCTGGATTTCGCTTTGTATCCTTTTTGGGAAATTTAGCTGGTGAAATTATAAATTTAATACAAATTCATTCGGTATTCCTTTGATTGAAATAAATATGATAGTATAGGCCTAAGAAAAATGTTAATCTTATAAGAATTACATAAACGAGACAATGTTTGTCATTACAACGCTGGCTTGTACCCTTCTATTCCCTTACTTCCTTCCTTAACTTTCTCTTCCGAACGTTTCTTTCATTCATAGCCTAACTATGTATAATTAGGTATTGGCTTCCAAGCTCAAAGTTCTTAAAAAAATATTTGGCAAGATTGATCTAACATCTTTTGATTGCATATCTATACTAGATTGTAAAGGCTTTGAACGCTTTCTATATCTACAGGACTTGATGAAGAGCTCCTTTTCTCTGCAAGAAACGAAATAGCTTACCTTCACAAATACTTAACAGTTTATACTGGTCTAAGAGAAACTTTAAGCGAGACATAATTTAATATTCCTCATAAAAAAGTTGAGTTATCATCTGCGCACCTGCGCTCAGTAAAAGCTAGCGACATAACCTAACATAGTTCAACTCACTTAGTTTCTAGCAAGTTTGCTCCACAACTCACAAAGTGGATCCTTTGAATGTTGCTGCACTATATTCAATGAGTTCTCAACGTTGACGTTCAAACGTTCACTCCAATCTAATTTTAAGTGGAAAAACCTTTGAACTATTTTAGCGATGAGCATTTTTTTTCTAGCACAGGTGAACGTGAAGACATTTACTGTACTCTATAGAAAATAAGCAACGGTTTAAATTCCTTAGACTAGCTATCTACTTTTATTTACTCTTGGGTTTTTACATTTTTTTGTGGTATTCATTTATTTAAAACACTTCGTGGCACCTAGGTACAGTTAAAGTGTTGAGCTTTGAGCTTTTAGTTGTTTTTAAATATGAAAAGATTTTTAAGTGTCATCCCAAGAATAATAATTAACATCTTTTTGCTGCATTGCTGCATTAACATCTTACAGTACAAGTATAGCTGCAAGTTTTTTACTTCGTGTAAGCTTAGTAATATTATACCAAAGATTCCTTAAGATTTTCACATTTTGTGTGTGTTTTCGCATCCATTAAACATTTTCTATTGTCAATTTTGGTGAGTATACCTACATAAAAACTTTTTGAAAATTATGTCGATATAAAGTACAAATATTTTGTAATCTGACCTTAAGTAGACAGGCATGTGATCATATTGACACATATATAATGACAAATTGTCACATCACGCCCTCACGCAATAACTGCACCGCGCTAATTTATCATGAAATTTTCAAGATCTTATTGTTTCAAAATACTTTATAATGGAGCCAAATAGTATCGTGGAATTATCTGTAAATAGGTAAGTAAATGTTGAACATTGAATGTATAGTTGTCATAAATAGTTTTTAGAATGTATCTTATATCTGACGAGCTTACATAAAATGACTTGGTACATAGGTATAAATTTTGATATCTTTTTTATTTATACGGCGTTTATGAAAAATCTGGGATGCTCCTTTTTAAACTATGCATATCAAGTGTACAAGTAAACAAATCTAAAATAATTTAACATTCATTAGCAAGCTAATGCGTCGCTGTTCTATAATGACCAAATGTGACGATGTTAATGGCACTTCATTGGCACATAGTTGACCAGAGTGATTTAAATAGCGCTGAAGGGAATCGAGTGGCCTTCGTCACGTCGTACTCGCTATGTAGATGACTGTATGTGTAATAATAAAACTGTTTACAAGACGAATTGTACCGAATTCGATAAACGCCATCGTAATCGAGAAATGAGGTCTCATTCAATTTAGCTCCCGTACGTGATTTGGCGCCGACCCTCGACTGCAAATGTCCTCAAATTAGAAATTCCATCAAATGTAAAGAATTCCTTGTTAATTTACAAAATCAATCTGAAATTGGAAAAAGTTTACCCAAAAACGAATGATTGGATTTAATTTGAATTTGCTTGATACTTGCTGACTCATTATTACATTTTTAAATTGGTTTAATGTCTTACTTGCTTCCTTTGCATTACTTCTAAAAAAAATAGACAAAACGATATTTATACAACATTCTAGTGACTTAATCGAATTATGTTATAAATGACAGTCTGACTGAATAAATACCGACAAAAAAATAATTAAAAGTATAAGTCAATTGAGGGCATCATAGTTCACCAAAAATGTGTTATAATAAAATTACATTTGCAATCCTTATGATTTTCTTTGATCACTGGTTTCATTTTCACTCAGCACTATGATTTTCTTTGGTTTCATATTGTTGTCTCCACTCCATAATAACTTTGTTAAGGCAAAAAAGGAAGGAAACTTGTCCAATTTTAGTATTGTTTGAACATGAAAGTTATGTAACTACTACTACTTACTTTATGGCTACGAGTATTATGATGACTAATAAGTAATTTTATGATTACGTGTCTACTTGTGAAGTTAATTTATTATTTATTAGTTTGCCGGTGGATCAGAACACTTGAGATAGTTTTATCCCATCAACCTTTTGAATAAAATCGATGAGTGTTAGGACTTTTCCCCTGTAAGTAGGCCCTTTATTTGAGGTAAGTGCCTTTTAAATAATTGATTTGGGTGTATTTTGTCATGTTACTCTCTGTCGTATATTTATTTTAACCCTCCATTTGATCAATCGTTTTTATTATTAACATCTCTCTCTCATTTGTTCGTGTGACCAGTTGAACCCTCCGCAGCTATATTTCCGGGCCTTGGGTCCGCTTATTGATTTTTCTCTTTTGAACGTTTCTTGTCAACAGCTTCTTCAGTTTTAAGTTAATTGGCAGATATGTCATTTAAACCATTTTCATTTTAATAATTCCTGACAACTTTGAAGCATATTTAAATTATTTCTGTAAATGTTCTGGTATTCATCACTACATGTGGGGCGCTAAGCTATGAACGCTTTATATTTTTATTATGGTCAGCAATTTGTAAATTGGACATGACATTCTTCATACAGCTCTAAGTTGATTAATACATCATATTAATTGTTATGAGCACTTAACTAATAAACGCAGCTGTCAGCGCCATTAAATGCAAAGAGGAGTTTTATTCGCTGAACAACTAAAATAGATGGTGACAATTATCTTCGGGTTGGTCTTCTAGAATATCGATCGAAATTATTACCGACGTAATATGACTTGAACTTTACCTTAGTTGACTTGATTGGAGAAACTTGATTATAAAAATATAAAAAAAATTAAAATACTTTTATTAATATATCGCTTTAATTGATGTTGACGCTCTACTCTTTTTGTTTGTCTGAACTTTATTTCAAGCTGTTGAAATTTCTGACATCTAGGCTGAACAGTATTATTACACAGCAGTATGTTGAACAGTATGAATACATGTTGTATGCTTACTTCTACTGAACTGCTTAAAAAACTTTATGCACCCTATGAATTTCAATATAAACTTGGAAATGAATTGAAGAATGTCCAGGGCTTCGGATTAAACTCGAAGTTATATCGGCTGAACCAACTTTACTTTAACAGGTATCTAGATTTTACTTTTACTCATAATACAACCTAAGCCAATTGCATTTTCCGAAAAAGGAGTAACTCTAAAAGGGGTACTTGTCTTAAACCTTGTTCTATAAATAGCTTTATGTTAACGCGACAATAGTGACCGGAACAATCGTGTATTTACAGCTGAAATAAGTGGCAATAATAGTACGTTATCGGGAGATAAAGTTATCAGCGCTCAATCAGACAACTGTCTTTTTCAGAATTTTCCTAATGACTTGGAGACTTTCCTATATTTGAATCATGTGATCAATAGTTTCCTAAAAGGTATTATAATTATAAATAATAATGATATCGCTGACGTAGTCGTTGTATATATAATGCCCTTTTTGGCGTTAATCTTGTACATGACTTTTATCACATATACCTATATAAAATCACGTCTCTTTTCCGAAGCGGTTCAGTGAAGATCACATCTTTTTACTCGCTACGATCCCTCTGCGATTCTTACGCTTTATCCATATTTATGGTCACATAGAATATTATTCTGTACCTACTCTAATTATAATAGCGATAGACAAACTATTGTCGTGCCCAAGCTTTACTAGTGTGCAAATATTAAAATTAGCTATAATTTTTTTAATTTAACTCTGCCGTTAATATTTCAAGGTTTCATTAGTTTGTTTAAGCTATAAGCTTTCATAAATAAATTTTTTTGCACATATCGCTCTAAAGAGTAGTATCTTAATGATAGTATATAAGTATATTCGTAAACAATTTAATAAGAAACTCTTCAGACTTCTGTAAGACCCATAAATTGTATAACTATATTTTCGCCTTACGTTCTACGCATAAGCGGATGAGCCCATAAACAATTTCTCACTTTGTTTATTCCAACTAAGTGGATAACAGACTTTGCCTGTTTACTATTCCCCTCTCGTTCCACTATAACTATCCACTATAACAGACTATAATCTGGAGGTTACTTGGCAAATTGAGAACATTGACCTGAATTCGTCCTCCCAAATCTTATCTATTATCATAAAGAGGGAATATACCTCTCTGTTTTTTTAAGAAAGTGGTTTTTTATGAGCGTTAACCTGAATTTGGGATAATAAATTGCCGTTATATTTTACCGTCGTACACTTCTCCCTTACCTTTTAGAACTAAGATAATCGTAATGTTTCAATGTTTTGATAACCGACAGTACCGAATAATGACTCTGTTTTATACGAATATCACAGACCTTTATTAGATAGCTAGAAAAAAAATAGCTATCTGTAATAATTGTTCTGATATAATAAGTTAAAGAAGAAAGAGTATAGAGTGGGAAGACCTAGACGAACGTATCTTGATCAAATCAAGGACGTCCTGGTAAAGGGTCAGGTCAAAAGTACCCGAAACCGCCGAGCTTGCATGAAGAGAGTTATGAATGTGGATACATACATACATACATAAAATCACGCCTCTTTCCCGGAGGGGTAGGCAGAGACTACCTCTTTCCACTTGCCACGATCTCTGCATACTTCTTTCGCTTCGTCCACATTCATAACTCTCTTCATACAAGCTCGGCGGTTTCGGGTACTTTTGACCTGACCCTTTACCAGGACGTCCTTAATTTGATCAAGATACGTTCGTCTAGGTCTTCCCACTCCGACCTTTCCCTCCACACTCTCCTTGTATATCTGCTTAGTCAACCTGCTTTCATTCATCCTCTCCACATGACCGAACCATCTTAACATACCCTTTTCTATTCCTGTAACTACATCTTCTTTCACATCACAACATTCCCTTATCACGCTGTTCCTTATCCTGTCACTCAATTTCATACCCATCATACTCCTTAACGCTCTCATTTCCACTGCATTTATTCTGCTTTCATGCTTCTTTTGCCATACCCAACTTTCACTCCCATACATTAATGTCGGGACCAACACGCCCCTGTGCACAGCCAGTCGAGCCTTTTTGGATAGTTTCTGACTGCTCATAAAGGCATGCAAAGCTCCATTCACCATGTTCCCCGCGTTCACTCTCCTTTCAATATCACTATCATACTTGCCATCTGATGTAAACTTTGATCCTAGATATACAAACTCTTTCACTTGCTCCACTTTTTCTCCTCCAATCAAAATATTACATGCTGTCATTTCTTTCTCCATTTCAAAAACCAGTGTTTTAGTTTTACTTACGTTCACTTTCATTCCTTTCTCTTTTAAAGCTTCATGCATACAGTTTACCATCTCCTGTAACTCCTCCGCTGATGACGCCAGTATAACCTGATCGTCGGCATAGAGCAGACATTTGACGAGTAACTCATTCATCCTTAATCCACTTTTAGACTCTTTCAAATCTGTCAAACAGCTATCCATAAATAGGTTGAACAGCCACGGTGACGCAACACATCCTTGCCTATGAATGTGGATATATGTATGTATGTATAATAAGTTATATAGTCTTTCGTTATTTAAACTTATATTTACTTATTTGCTCAGTGTGTATCATTGACCATTGATGGTCTGATGAAAAACCACGATGGTCTTCCGCGAATGCCCAGCAAGGAATAAGTGCCCAGAAGGATTAACAATACACTCAAACACCAACAAATAAATTAAATGTCACAGAAAATTTTATAATAAATGCATCAATATTCTGCATCCACACTCGGTCTTAATTGTGTTAATTCGACAGGATAGCCATTACTATAAAAGTGGCTCGTGTTTCTCACGGCCGATCTAGCGAGAGCCTTACCTAATGCTCTTGTGCACTCTAACTTAAATCTAGCACTTAGTTTATAAATGCGTTCCTTTCTATTTCATTAATGTTCGAAAAGTCTTTATAATTGATGCATCAATATTCTGCATCAACACTCGGTCTAAATTGGGTTAGTTCGACAGGATGGCCGTAACTACAAAAGTGGCTCGTGTTCGTCACGGCCAATCTAGCGAGCGGCTAACCTAATCGCTCTTGTGCACTCTAAGATAAATCTAGCTGTAATTTTATAAATGTGTTGCTATTGATGTGGTCAATACGCAAAATGTCTTCCAGTGCAATCTATTTTTCCCTTTTCTTTTGCGCAATTAATTCTTAATACAGTACAGAAATTGCAAGAAAATCGCTATCTTTTGAATAAATAATTATGTATTCTTGTGAATTTAAATATAAGTAAGTAATACATAAATACTTCTTATTAACTATAACCATGCAAAAAGATAAATATATTTTACTGAAGCTCAAAATTACGATGCTTGGTCATATATTTTCGTTAAGCGTTATCGTTATAATCTGATTATAACTTTATCAATGTAATAAAAAGAACTTTTACGCGTAACGCAAGATAATATATTTGTGTATGGTCATGCTCTCAGTGACGACATATATACTTCAGAAGAGTCATTATAAGACAACAGAAATACTATAATGTAATTGATACAATATGAAAAGTTTTAATTAATTTCCATAGGAACGAAATTCAAGACATTATTTAATTATGTCTTAAAACTTACTTAAACCTCACGCTTAGTAATACTGTTAGGTAATAGGTCTTTAGTCAAAGGGTTCACGTGATCCACTGGGCATTCCTCCAAGCATGCTCGCCAAACACTTCATCATTTATTTTCATACGATTTTACTCTCACATGATGATTACGACTAAAATCTCGTGATTTTAGATTTGTCATTGCATTTTAGGTACGATTATCAATACGAATAATGGGTACTCGCCTATAGTGGTTTATGATAACAAACAAATAAATATACAAAGTACCTAAGTCTGCTACAGATGGGATTAAAACTCAAAATTTCAAAATATAACCAAATCTTAAATATCCTGGAGTTGTATATAAAATCATATAGGTATATATTTATTGAAATATATACATATATATGTTTGTATATATCTGAGACAGTGTTTATTAAAATTAAAATCAACGACGCTAAATTAGTTTGTCTTGTTTTGTTTTATGTACTTACGTTTTTATTAAAACCAAGTAACCAAATAGGTTACCTTATTTTATTTCAAGTACTTATATAATGTAGACGTATACGTTAATAAGGAGATTGTGGTCGTTGACACATGAGCGTATTCGTAATTTAAGACGAATCAAGCCGAGCCTGAGCCACCGCAGCCCTTAATGAAACATTTTAAATCTTGGATACCGCCACAATTCCTGACGCAATGTTTTTGAATTTAGAAATGATAGAAAATAGATATATTTTTTTATATAATTCATCTTTCATAAAAAAAACACATTTTTCCCGGAGCGGTAGGCAGAGACTACATCTTTCCGCTTGCCACGCTCCATACATACTTCTTTCGCTTCAGCCATATTCATAACTCACTCCGTCGGTTTAGAGTACTCTTGACCCTTCGCCTTTCGTTATAATTTATAAGTTAAAATTCCGTTATAAGTTATTTCTTTTTCCAATATTTTTATAACTTTTCCAGCATTAGCACACTATATTTCCAGCCAATATGGTAATATGGAAATTTTATGATGACGGCGAAGATAATTTTTAGACGTTAATCATAATGTCGATAACATAATTCTTTCCGTTTTCGTAATTTATTTTATCTCATGCAGTCTACGTCGTGTCTGGCAATAGACTATGTTGAAGTAATTATGAAAGAAATACATTGATCATTAATAATACTAAAAATCAATTTAATCCATATTTTTTAATTTATTTTAGTCGTGACATGTTGAAATTATAAAATTTAAAATGTTGTATAAAGCGAACTGATATGAATAAAACAAAAGTTATAATTGACATACCGAAAAAGGAACCTTCCATTATTATTTCAAGACATAAATGATTATGATGAGAACAACGCAACATTAAAATCAAAAAGTTAATGTTTCCAACAACGGGACCTTTAAAGCCATTTTTTTAATAATAATAGAAGCGTTTTATAAAACGCGTGCCTGGTCTTAGAAATAGTGTCATTTCCTATGCCAACCTAAACAAGGCTCCGGTCCAGTGAATCTCCATAATGCCCTCGACAAGTATATCTTAATACATATTTTACGCTCATGAATAAATATTGAATACATTTCGGTTGTTAAAAGAGATACATTCTACTACTGAATATTAGAATTGACACTATTTCGTTGTCTACATTTTTTCATACGTTTATTCCATTACGGGATTCTTCTTTTAGGCGATGGGCTAGCAACCTGCCCCTTGTTGAATCTCAATTCTATCATTAAGCCAAACAGATGACGTGGCCTATCAGTCTTTTCAAGACTGTTGGCTCTATCAACCTCGCAAGGGATATAGACGTAATTATATGTTGTGTTATCTTTGTTTCTTGGATATACAGCTGGACGTGGCCCTCCAGTCTTTTCGAGACTATTGGCTCTGTCTACTCCGCAAGGGATATAGACGTGACTTTATGTTTATGAATAGTAGACATTCCTTGTTTCAGATACCACCAATAAACCAATTTTGATATTAAAACGTTATTAATTCTAAAAATCCTTATATATAAATAGTGTCTCGTAAAACCTGAAGGGTGTCGTTAATTTTCGAACCATTGAACTGTTGTTTATAGACGAATGGGATCCACCGCAATAGGCGAGAAGCCTATAAAGACTGTCATAAACGACACCTGTAAACCTGAAAAGCTTCATAATGAGAAAATATGGGCTATAAGGGAAAACAATGTAGTTAACCAAGGAATAAGTACTTTATGATATAAATCTACAATAACATCAAACCAAAAAAATATAATAACTTAAATTGTTATAAAAAATATTTATAATCCCACTTTTTCGGACAGTTTATTTTGGGAAAATCCGAAAAGACCATTTTGATTATTTTGCAAAACTATGTCTAAAAATTCCCTGTCTTTAAATTCGTATACTTCTCTTTCTAAACTGCATAAATTATTGATGTATAATTATTAATAGAAAATTAAGCTGTATTACTAAAAAAAAGCTTATATATTGTTTGATATTTATATTCCCATTTTTAGATACACCCACGCAAAGCCTAGATCACTAGTCTGTCTATGAACCGAAACAAATATTTGGTAAAGGCTACTTAAGTATTGTATTAGTTGGCGGTTGTTGTCGCTGAAAGACAGCTTCGGTTTTCCCAAAACAATTTAGTTGTTTATTCCCATCATACATTTTGTCTCTGTATTGGACATCCAGGTGCCTTGTTTCTCACGGCATTCAGCCAGATAGTGCACATTGTTTGACTTATTGATTTTCGTGTAAAATACAGGTGAGGTCGTCACGTACTGCGTAGTAAACAGTGAATGAAGATAGTACTTTTATTTTGGAATGATCAAATCAAATGTAGTGTTTCGCACAAAAAAATTAAAACTGAAGCATTTTTCTTCAATACTCAAGCAGATAGGTTTCATATTTTTCATTCCGTACAAACAAGAGGTGAAGATAATTTGCCAGACTACCGCACTAAAACCCCTCCGGCGCTGCCTTCCTGCCATTTTGAAGGCATCATGGGATCGATTATGCATTCTACCATGATGCCTTCTGGATCTTATTTTTATGGATGACTAATATGTTGCTGGTTTATCGCCCAGGATCTGTGGTCCTATTGAGGAAGCAGGTGAACGCGGTACCGTGCCCGCCTTCTACCACCCTGTCCACGTCTACATGAGGGCGCGTTTGGATCTGTCTCCCGCGCCTTCTTAGAAGCCTCCTTCTGCAATATTACAGTCACACAAAAGGAAGCAACCGCCTCCTAATTCCTCACATTGCATAACATCTTGTCAACGATGTTATGCAGCGAGAGGACGCCATCCCCCAAGGCCTACACGAACTTCACTCCTGCCGCTGCGCAGACCACCTTGAGCAGTCTGCAAGAGTAAGTTGGGCTGTGTCATCCGGCTCCCCACACTAATGGCAGACCTCGCTCCCCTCTCTTCCTATTCGGTACAGGTAATGTCCGAAGGAACCATGCCCGGTCATTACCTGCGCCAGTCAATTCGACACCTAGCCGAGGCGGTCCATTTTCAGAGTTTTCGAGTTTGTTCTTCATTCGCTCTCGTAACCTAGCCATGGCCAGTTCGAGCCTCCCCATTTGAGGAGTTTGATTTGGGACTCCAAGTACTGTCAATGTATTAATGTAAAACCTTCTTGATTATGTTGTATATATAAATTACAAATAATTTTACCTATTATTTTTCATTGCTTTTCTGTTATTCTTAATTAGACACTAGTTTCAATAAAATGTCAATTTTTCCATTTTAAATCAAAATATAATTCTAATATTTTTATAAAATATCCATCATTTAAGTAAAATACACTTTAGAAAACATCTTTTATAGATACCAGGTAGTCAAAAGGGGGTTTAGAAACAATGAGCAGGTAGAAATAAGCTGAAGGGGACGGGCAGCGGGAGCTGCTCGTTACGGCTAAAAGGAACTCTTAATTTTATCAATCATATCCTTAAAGAATTCAAATGCATATACATATTCAAAAATGTCCCTTAATTATCCTTATCAAACGAGACAATTATCTATAACTTTATATGTCCATAATATTATCGCCAACATTCAGGCCTGCCCAAATATATATAGGAGATATATTTATAGATGTGGTTTCACTCAAATAATATGTGAAGGGACGATATCAATTAAACTTAGTACGGTCCCTTGGGGAAAGCGCTCTTATCTCTTAGATATTGTATATTATTTGCGAGGAGAGGTAATCGTATGAATAATAAACTGAATTAGTAAATTGCTTTACCTGTTTCAATCTTTTAGACGTAGTAATAAATTTAGTACTGTTTTGCAAGACACATCCTTATAATTCTTTAACCAACTAAATGATCGCCTTTGTCTTTTTTCCTAGTGACAATTTTTAGGCTTACTTGAAACATTGAACACTTTTATTATTATAGCAATAAAATATATTTGAAAAATCTAACAATGGAGTAAAAAAAAAATATATATAACCAAAGTTTTAAGACAATACCTTTGACAAAACTTATTAATTAAATCAAAAAATTAAAGTAGATTTTTTTCTTGTCTTTCGACTTTTTGAACCTTTAACAATCTTAGCGAAATGTTATTAAAAAGTGTTAAGGTCATTACTAGGGAAGACTTTATCAGGGATTCCATAAAAATATCTACTAAGTTGTTGAATAATAATTCATCCATATATCTACTTCTATGAATCTATATACTATCTATATTATGTTGTAATAATATGACAAATTAAATTGCTTGTTTGTCAGATGCCTTTGTGATTGTTGCGGTTACTCGTTAATTAAGTTAGTTACATACAATCTTACAATTTGAAATTAAGTTAAGCAGCATGTTGATATGCTTTGTTCAATTTTTGTAGAAACCTGAAGATATAAAAAGGATATTTGTCTTGGTATGGGCTCTTCTGGATTATGGAAAAATAAGAGTTTTGTCAAAAAAATGTGATCATCGATTTCAGATAACTTGCAATTTCATGAAAAATCATAGTTTATTGACATCATATTTAACCGCTGTTACAAAACTATTTGAAATTATCTCGATTTGTATTATTGTAAGTTTGTGATACTATAACTGTATTTTGAACTGAACAACTTTTCTAATAAGGTCGTTTTTTGTTTACAGTCATGGAGAGGACCTGATAGTGACGCCGTTCGCGCAGGTGCTGGCCAGTCTGCGGAGCGTACGCAACAATTTCCTGAGTCTCACCAATGTCCCGGTTGCCAAGTAAGTTTTTTCAAATTCTAAATAAATCTTACTTATATCACGCATTATCCATAACGAGGTGAACGGAGCACAAGCTCGAAAATACTAAAAGGCCACTTTCAGCTATATTGTTTAATGATGGAATTGCAATTAAGTCTCTATGGTTAACCCTCAGGAAAAAATTTTTTGTACCTATGTAACAGGACCGCCCATGACCTAAGAGTAGAAAGTACGTTTAATTTTGATAACATGCATGAGATGTTGCACTCTATTAAATTCATTTACACAGTATAAACATTAATAAAAAGTAGATTGGCTAAAAAATTATCCCACTTTAGTTTATTAAAAATGTATTTAATTCACTTTAAAAGAACAGCAAAGTTATACTCACACCCCTAACAATCCTTCTCTTGCTACTTACTGTCTTCATCAATTGGAAGGCTGAAATTAAAAAATCATTTTAGGTCAAAACTTAAAACACAATTCGATTATCATCAAAAATTACTAGCAGTGCTTATAGACAAAGTTTTATCTTTCTATGAAATCAATTTATTCATTAAAATTTTACACATGATGAGATGTACAGGCATGAGTTAGCCTGTGCATCAATGTACAGCCCTTTGAATCGCCCTTAATTTTTCCAAAATCAAAATGTACATTCATTGGTTGCCTGAAAAATATTCAAGTACAATAACACCGCCTTTGGAATCTTCATTTTATTATGTCTGTCATCATTAAAAATTTTATGACGGTGTAAAAAGTAAACTGAACTAACGAGAAAAAACATCGTTAAGAAACCTGCATATTTAGGCAACTAAATATTTATCTAAAACCAGAATTCCAATGCTCTCTACGAAAATTTGGAGTGGATACAAAATCTGTGGTAATTTTATTAAGATTCTTTGTTTAATCCATGTCCATTCAGTAATAGGCACGTAGCTATTTAAATTGTTATACAAAGTACATGTAACTCGTAGGTAGGACAGAACATGCATTAATCAGTAACATAATATGTATATGTGTGATAACTACCAATGACAAGGTTATACGTAGATGTGACGTCTAACAATAATCACAAGAACGTGATGTGTTGAACAATATCAATTTTACTCGTGTGTATTTTATCGTGTAGCTTAGTAGTTTGCACAAAAATTGCGTATGACTTTCATACTTCCTTGCTTAATATTTAATGCGAAAGTCTGTATGTCTGTAACACTATCACGACTAAACCACTGGCCCGATTTTTATGAATTTTTGTGTAAATTCAGTTTACGATCACAAGAAAAAAATTGGCTGTTTTTAAACCTTAAGATAGCAAGGCCTGGGGCAAAAGCTATATAGCCTCAAGACTATTTCAGTTTTAGTGGTAGAAGTAGTTATGTGTGTAAGTATTATGTGGTTCCCGGCACCAATACAAAAAAGAATAGGACCACTCCATCTCTTTCCCATGGATGTCGTAAAAGGCGACTAAGGAATAGGCTTACAAACTTGGGATCCTTTTTTAGGCGATGGGCTAGCAACTTGTCACTATTTGAATCTCAATTCTATCATTAAGCCAAATAGCTGAACGTGGCCATTCAGTCTTTTCAAGACTGTTGGCTCTGTCTACCCCGCAAGGGATATAGACGTGACCGTATGTATGTATGTATGTATGTAAGTAGTTATTCACCTTCTTAAAAAACACATCTGTCCTCATAATCACACAAATAAAAAAAATTAAACTAAGCAATTTAATTATCTAATGGTGCCCTTATATTATTTTACTTCCATAACTTAAACATAATATTTGCAAATTATTATTTATAATTACGTGACCATGTGGCAATTTTACACTGTTCTGGAAAATTACGAGTAAAATATAATTATGATTTCTAAATATGTGTATATTTGTAATCATATAGCTATTGGCTTGCTATTATGTACAATTATAAAATTAATTAAATTGTGTAACTGCTACGTCACATGCGCGTGAGTGTAGCAAGGTCGACTTTACAGAGAGCTGTGAATCATTGGATGCGGCATACTTTACCACGCTTAAATTTTATTTTTATTAGTCACTCACATGATCCCACCTATACTCATGTCACAAACACATTACATAATTTTAATTCTTCGGCCATTTCAGATGTTTAAAAGTAGTTACTTAAACTTTCTGAACATTATCCTGTTTTTAAACGTCTTTTTCGTTTGGCTCGTTCCCTAGCCAAATGGCATATGCTATGAATAAAATCGTAAAATAATGATGCATATAAAGCTTAACCGATAATTTTTTGCAAAAATTAATAAACGCTATGAAAATAAGAACGTCTCAAATAAATACGTACATTTGTTTTAATCTGAAGCTTAAAGTAAAAATCTGACCGAAAAAAATTAAATCGGAAGAAGTGATTATTTCTCAAACGACTTCAGTTAATTCAAATGCATCCTGTATTTACAAAAACAAATGCTGCTGGAGTTTATCGACTTTTAATATAGGTACATGTATAATTTTTGCATTGTGCTAATTTACTGGAAACAAAAACTTTTACAAAATAAAATTTCTCGCATATCATATTTTATAACATTGAAAACTTATAGGTACTGTTCCCATGACATTTGTGAGAAATTTATATGTATGGAAACTAGACTCCGCTGGCAATTGATAGTTAATAATAAAAGTTTTCATCAGAGCAAGCACTAGCATAACCAAAAAAAAACAGAATAATATAAAACGATAGAAATTATACGAATTATTGTTTTGCAATATCACATTGCACTTCTGCGCAGCTTTAAAGCTGTCAAGCATACGTTTCGAAATTGAGGTGCAAAATGAAAACTTTATGGTATCACCGCTATCAATTGCGAAGTTACATTCTCTAGTACCTCCAACTTCTATCTACTATATTTAATGTAGCTACTGTTTCAATTTACAATGGAATATCACAATCGCAAGTGAGCACAGTACATTTATGGCTCCATGGTTCTCGTAGTGACGTAACGTGTCTCGGTACGTGGTCGATGACAAACGCGCCAGCACGCGACCACGCGGCTGTATCGGTCGCGTCTCGCTTTGAGGCGGGCGTCGGCTGTCTGCGGCCTCACTCTTCAGTCGGCGCCCCACCCACTCGGTTGCTTTACAGCTTGACGATTGGCCAAAATTAAAAATATTGAACTGTGCACAAAATATAACACAAAAATACATTACCGGGTCTTGCATGTTTATATATTATGTATGTGTAATAAAATATGTATATATGTAATGTCGTAGAATCCCTCAAAATCTCGAAAAAATTTTTTTGCCTTAGCTCACTCTGTATAATTTGTCCCGTATATATATTTAATATACTATCAAGGAAGATCTGATTTGAAATGTTATTTTTGTTTCAGTTATAGAGAATCAAGATATTCTTTTATTTTCATATGAATTATTTCTTCAATGACGCTCTTGCATGATGTGAATAATGCATTAAGTATTACTTGTATTTCGGATGTAACTTAAGCTCAGGAAATTTTTTAATATAAAGATTTTTAAATTATTGAGAGAAAAAAAGCTATTGTTATTTTACTTAGTTCATTAATTGTTAAATGTGTAATATAAATTCTAAGTAGAAATTTATTAATATAAGAAAACGACTATATAATTTTTTTGAAGTACAATGTACTACTTTATCTGATTAATTCAACATTTAAAGATGAAATTGTATTTTGCATAAGTACTTACTCAATTAAAATGATTCATTGAACAACTACTTACAATCTCACACCATTTTAAGTACCTACAAGTAATGTTAATCGATGTAATAAAATCATCTCTTCATTTATTCGATATAAAAACGAGTGATTATCTTTCTTAAAAGCGAAAATATAAAATTGTTGAGTAAATAAACGAAACTGATTAACAAAAGGTTACCTCTGACGTCAGTCACGGAACCCAACGACTTATTTATAAATTATTCAATGCGTATAAAAGTAGAAAAGAGTTCTGTGAAATGATACAGAATTTATTTGAGCCGTCGGGGTCTGTCACTTTTCAGATAATAAAACTGTTCTTCACTTAGACGTACAAAATTAAGACAACGTTCTAAAATCTTTATACCGTTATTAAAATACGATGTTAGTGCCCTGATGTATGTACGTAAGTGTTTTTTTTTTTTATTAAACTTGATAGTCGCCATAATGTAGATAAAAAGTTTACTGATAATAAACCAAACAACAACTTCAATAACTATCGAATATTAATTCAAGTTTCAAATTTGTTTTTGACCCAATACAGTTTGTGACATAAAATTCTTGAAATATTAATTGAACAAGAAATTAACGAAATAACAGCTAAAACTGTGAAAATAAAAATCTAAAGAAAACAAACGAAATTAAAACACAAATAAAATGAAAACAAACGGTCGCTAATAAAGCATATTTATAGAAGAGGTTGGGCGTTCGTAGCGCCCGAGAGTGTTTTGGCTGGCTAATATTTACTCTGAACACCCGACATGGGCCAGTGAAACGATCGTCCTACGTACCTTAATTCAAATCAGTGGCAAACGTTTAAAAAGATTTTAAAGAGCCATAAATTTATTTTTATTTTTATCAACCTTATATAGTATATACATACATAAGATCATGCGTCTTTCGTGGAGGGATAGCTGAAAACTACATCATTCCACTTGCCATGATCTTTTTACACTTTTTCGCTTCATCCACATTCATTACTCTCTTCATGCAAGCTAGTCCGTTCGAATATTCTTAACCCAACCTTTTGCCAAGAGGCCGCCGTTTTGACCAAGATACCTAAGTTCATCTTGGTCTTCCCACTCCCCCATTCTCACTCTCCTTGTATGTTTGCCTAGTCAACCTGCTTTCATTCACTAATAGTCTCTTGATGTACCTGACTTACCAACTTATAGGCGAGCCTTAATCCTCTTTAATCAAATTATCAATCGAAGGGGACGATTTGGACAGAGGTTTTATTTCAACTTTTTTCTCTCTCTCCCCACGTTACGCAAAAGTTTTATTTGTATGTAAACATTGATTTGTAGATCGTCTTTAAATATAGAAATAGTCACATATATAATTAGGTACGGTCATTTTATTTGGAAAATTCTCTATATTGTGACAAAAAAGCAAATATTTTTCGGTTTCCACCCGTTGCCATTGAGCGGTATCACATCACGATTCGTTTAAATATTTACTTGTGATCAAAGTATTGAATTTGTTGGCAAATAAATTGGGGAAATCCATGTAAACGAACCAGGTTACCATCATATTGCCTAAATAAATTGTATGAGTTCAAAAGCCAAATGTACATTAGGTGTTCAAATATGTCATATACATACCGGTGTTGTATATATCTTCATATATCACGTTCTTTTTTTGGGGTAGACAGACTAGCAGCCTTAAAAGACTCAAGGGCCAAGTTAGAATTAAGATTCAGGCGATGACAAGTTGCTAGCTTGGCGCTTAAAGAAATAAACAAGGCTTCCTCTTGATCGACTCTTAGAATATGTGCTTCTTTATTTTTTCAACTAACTCTTGAGTATATATTTTTTACCTTGCCAATTTTCAAAGACAATAAATTCAAATTTAATGTTAAAATATTATAAATTCTGCGTTAATAAAAATATTACGGATGAATATATGATATCGTGAGTAAAAACTGTTAGTGTAAATGTTTACATATGGTTTTGGCAAATAGTTTTTGTAATTTCAAAGTCACTCAGTTTTCAATTTGTATTTTGTAATCAAAATAATTAAACGGTGCCTCATTATAAGTTCTTTTTCATATTTATCTACGAAGTCTCATCACTGTCAATTGGTTTAAATAAATGAGAAAAGTTTGACATAATTTAATTTTGTAAATCATTCAGAAGCAGAACGAAATAAATATCTAGTATAAAACAGGTAACGCTGTACAATTTTCATATTATGTTTTTGATGACCAAGAAGACATAGTGACAGGAATACTGGTATAAAAGGGAATACTTAGATGTGGTTGAGTCATGTTGAAATTCAGTTTTTCCTGTCGCGGTTCTTCTATATATAATATCTTCCTACAAATTTGTTTTGATTTGTTATGCATTATTGCGTCAAAGATGATCAAGACCAGCCAACCCTGTGCAAGACGAACTTGAAAAGTTTGCCAAAAGATCGACCTTTGTTATCAGTTCTTTAAAGGTGCAATAAATTTCAACATTAATATTGAGTTATCAATCGTAGGAGGTGACAAAATTTCAAAGCATGAACGAATAGTCTTATAAACATATATGTATTTTTAATTTAATGTATGTATATTTGTTTTGAAAAATGGTCAGGCCAAGAGTACCCGAAACCGAAGAGCTCGCCTGAAGAGACTTATGAATGTCGATGATGCGAAAATTGTATTCAGGGATCGTGGTAAATGGAATTATGTAGTCTTTGCCTACTCCTCCGGGAAAGAAGCGTGATTTTATTTATGTGTTAATGCATTATGAAAATTCATACTTTGGTTTAGTTCAAAACTTATTATGCAAAATGTATCATCATTATGCATCGTGCACGTTCCACACCTCTCTAGAGATTTCTCGCCCTATTTGAATTATGACGAAGTTTTAATATTGGTAATGCTATTGTAAACTCTGCAATTATATCTTATTTAAATGCATATGTCACGTCTTTATCTCTTACAGGGTTGATAGAGCCAACAGTCTAGAAAATACTCAATTTACAAATGATCAGTGTCATAATGATTTTAACAAAAATGTTATTTTGAACCCGTTTTCTGATATTTTATTTTCTTTCCCTGATTACCTAGAAGAGATAAAGATAAAGCTGCATTTTATTCTCTTTATAGATCTTCTTAAGTACTATGTTTATTTTATTGCAATGATCAATGTTATCTCTTAAATTGTGTTACTTTTTCCACTTTACGAGTATAATATATAATGGAATATTCTATTGCGTTAGCTACCTTATATGGTTGCTTGAATATTTAATATGACTTTTACTTCTTTCGAGGCGTAAATGACATTTTCCTAAAGTTATGCTAAGACTCCTCAAAGAGAGTTAGTATTACAGTAAAAGAATAATATGATATAGGTAGAGTTCAGTCACAGCAAGGTTTCTCGCTCTTGGTTTTATCGAGATTAAAAAGAAACTAAAATCCTTTTGCTTTGGATTTTAAAAAAAAAGTACTCGTACCAATATTCCATTGGTACGAATACTTTTTCTTTCATTGTGGCAGTCGTTACCTTTTAGTTCGCTGATGTAGGAGCTCTGAGAGGAAGTGAATAATTCTGAGCTCGGTTGAAAGCAGGAAGGTTTTATCAGTTGAAACTGTAGATGAAGCTACATTTTTTAAAATCACTGACAGTATATTTTCTCTTTTTAACATCAGGATAGACAAATGTTCTATTTTAAGAATAAGGGTAACCTTTGAATTCATGTTGAAATTTCTTTTAATATTTTTGCTTTTACGGCTCATATAGCAAATCCCACGGAAATAATACTAAGTATTTTTTTATATAGATAAAACTTGAAAAGCGAGTCAAACGAACGTACTTTCACATTTATATAATTAAGAACGGACAAAAACGGACATAGTCATGGTATTGATTTACGTGGATTAAAACCTTTCGTCATTTGATATTAAAAATTATACGATTTATACACGTTGTTGTTGTGTATGTACAACAACAACGTGTATTAATCGTATAATTTAGTGAGTACACAGTTATAGTTCAAAAACAATAATTTCATAGAACACTGGTCTACAAGCTGATTTATAAGAACCATCTGTCGTTTATAGCCATGTTCTTGACCTTCCTTGCGTTATGATGTTTGCCAGGAGATTACAGCTAATTTTAGCTTATGTTCATCAAATGTGTCGTTTTATAGTTCTTCTAAAAATAGCTGTTGATTGTTAACGCAGGACAGGTCATGGCTTCTATGAACAGTAGATTTGTCTTAGCGATTGGCTGAAACGAAACTGATGGCCATCTTCTATGATAAGGAATAATCTTTCTTTATTTTTATTTATAACACCTTATTTATACTCCATAATTGCTATCAAGCAGAAGGATTAAACACGCTCAAATAAATTAAGAGTATGTACTCGTATTTACATACATTAGCTTTTAAAAGCGAACGCTCCAAAATAAGATCTATGTTGCAAATCAAGCAAAATAAAAAGAAGATCTGAAGGAAAACTAAAAAAAGCCGTATGTTAAGAATTTTTAAATACATTTTTCTAATCCCAAAACTGAATGAATTATTCAGCTGTTGCATTCATCACAGAAGTATACTTTATAAACCATCACGACAATGTCTTATTTTCAAATGTCAAGTGATGCTCGTGAATCGGACAGATTTTCATTGTATTTACAATAGATTTTCTTAAAGAAACTTAGCTCTAGCCGTGCCCACTCGCACTCTAAGGAAGCCTTTGAATACTCGAAAAGAAATTTAATCTCATTAAAGATAAGAGCTTTTCTCCAACAAACAGAGTTATTAGATGTGCGCTTTCATTTCTCGTCCCTTAGATGTTTACTTTCATCTTTTTTAAAGATATTATGCGCACTTTTGCCACGGTGAATTCTATTATTGCCCCGTCTGTCTTTAATTCAAGGTATACAACAAAGAGTTCTTAAGAGTACAAACAACAACGGGTTAAATAATGGGGTAGTTGAACCATGGTAATCTCTAATCTATTTATTTCAATGTTTCAGATCACGACGATCTTCGGGAGCCGCATCGGCTGTGACACCACAACCAAAGAATTTCAATCCAGGAGGTGAGTATTTTATATATTTTAACGTCTATGATTTTATCTTCTTAGTTCAAGATTTCTTGATTAGAACATTAGAAGATTTCAAGATTTTTTTAGATGATCGAAATTATTCGATTTACGCGAACAGGCCGCGGGTTCTGGGAAAGTAATGAACAAACCATACAAATTAAATAGAGTGGAGTATATAGATAAAATCTTTGTATTTTCATATGAAATAATACTCTATTTTTGGTTTCTTCAAGGAAAAATTAAGTAAGTAGTTCCTACGTATTGTATCCTTAAGATTATGCCACCCCCTCATTTTTCTTACTTGCGAGTCATTCTTATTTTTTCTTTATGAAACCTTTCAACATATAAGATCTTAGAAATGAAATAGTTACTTAGTTTATTTTAATCAATTTTATGAAAAAAAAAATAGATTGTCCAACAACAATCGTGATTACGTGAGGAGTGGATAGGTTGGGTATAAGCGAAAGCCACCAAGTTTGGAAATAATTGATGCCAGCAGTCTTGAAATCTGTTATGTTCATTATTTGAAACTATTATGTAGATGCATCTAAATATGTATGTCAATATTATAGCTGGTTCCTTGCAGTCACGGAGATCAAACGGCCGATTTCGAGTCCTGAACAAGTATTTCATTTGACAAAAGACAGATGACATTTTAAAAGTATTGATGATGTTCATCTTAATCTTATTAAATTTGTCAGCCAAACAAATACCAATCAAAAGCCACTGTCGCGTACGCAAATGTCACTTATCAAAACTGCAGAAATTGGGGTGTGGCAAATGCAATCAGTGGTTTTTACTAATATATGAATTTTTTTTTAAACAACAAAGAAAATGAGTACTTTTGTCGATCTGTGAATTTAACTGTCTGGCGATGTTTGTCATCGTAAGGGATAAAATAAACAAGTGATATCTATTAACAACATAACACCTTATCTTATCGCTTGAACTCACCGAACTGATTCTGAATTTAATCGTTAAAGTTACGCGAATTTAAGTACTTACAAATATAGCTGTAAAATGTAGCAAAAAATGTTATCGTTATCGTTATAAAAGTGTGTAAACAACCTACTCATCAAATTTTATTAATGCGCAGTTACGATTATAAAGGAAAGTTAGTACTCAGTAGTGATAGATATGTATCATATCTTCATCAAATCAACACTGAAAATCTTTGTGTGGGCATAATCCGATTATACCTGTTAACGATTTGTCAATGTAAAGGAGAGTTTAGGATAATTTGTATTACCTTCCCTTTATAGAGAATAACGATGTTAATATTACTATAATACTTTTTATATTCATATCTTGAGGTAAAATTATTACTTAACACTTCCATCAAAAGGTATTATCCAATGAAAGTGAATTATACTATAAGTATATGAGAAGTAAAGGAACATATGATTGGAAGATAACCATAGAAATTTCTTTCTAAAAATCCTCTATAGGTCGATAGTCAATCAGATAGGCGTACAATTTCTCTTAATTTTACGGACATGATTATAACTGCACACTTTCCGGTGTCAGCAATATGATTTTAACTCTTAAAAATACTTTATTTAAGATTTCTGTAGAAGTTATTATATTACCTTTGCATTATACAAAAGCAAATAAACTTGTGTGTTCTTTTGTATATATTAATAGTAAAATGCATATAAAAGTACGTTGATACAAATATATCGTAAATATTTACCAAAAATGTCCTTGGTCAACGTTATTTATCTATTCTGTATCATTTATTCTACCCAATTACAAAAAAAATGTATCCTTAGCTTTGATATTACTGACAAAATAAGGAAATACGATTGATCGATAAATACGCGGGCCTTCGAGTTAATTTGGCGCAAAGAAAGATAACAGTTGTACATACCTATCATAATATGTAAACTATGATACAACTTACATAACGGTGATACGGCGCAGGCAGTTGTTTACAAAAATCGAGACATAACATCCAGCGATAGTTAAGTCGAAACATAAAAGATCGATGTGGACAAATCACACAGATTGAGCTAGCTGCGAAATAAGTTCGAGACTTTTGTTATGTATGAGATACTTATTGAAGATACTATATCTTATATTCAATATTTAAATAGATAAAGAACATAAGACCCAGACCAATCAAATAAGTACTTTTTCCGTCGTGACCTGACCGGGGAGAAAACTAAGGACCTTATAAGTATTGCGAATCCAATCACTGACACAAAAAGGCCGTCAAAAGCAGAGAGTATTAATGAAGAATGAATCTGATAAAATGTGACAGGAAAATAGCAGTTCGATAACTTATACTGAATATAAATAACCTAGTTTTTGGATTTTTGTTTATGTATCATGTGTACACCATGAGCATGACACAAGTTACATAACGGTGATGCCGTAAGGTGGTAGATGTTTACAAAAATCGAGACGTAACATCCAGCGATATATCGAATTATACAAGATCGATCTGCAGATAGTCTGATGGCTAACAGCGTATCGATACTGAGAAATACCCACTACCGGGAATAGATAAGTACACCTTAGGTGAAATTGTAATGAATGAATTGGGGAAAATGTGACACGATAATAGCAGTACGAGCATTGAATTCGAGTTACTTCATATATTTAGCCTAGTTCTCAGCTATTGAGCGTCTATTTATGTCTTATTTATTTTTTATGTTTACCAATATCACAAGTCAAATATATTTTTGTTTATTGTTTATTCATGCTATTTTTTCATATATACATATGCCCACGTATATTATCTCTTTTATAAAATCAAGATCAAAAGATAATAAAAATTGAGGCACTACACAAACGCCTCGCATTTCCATAGCTATAATTAAGTAATATTATATCCTCAATATGTAGGTACTCGGTATTTATTTAATATCAATATCCCCTAAAAAGAGAACAAACCGAATAGATATCGAATATTTTGGAAATCTGGAACGACCGTTGGCAGTGTCTGGTTTCCTTTCCAAATGAAAGGCGTGGAACAATCCGACCGTGCGGGATTAGGGATCTTATCAGATTTACCTACTTAATTACATCGGTATCTGAAGTTGAAAACTGATACGGTTCCAGACACTCATTTCGGAGGTTCCGACTTTAATAAATTTGGCGAGGTAAGATATACACGAGTATATAGGTATTGCTAAATTTTGATTGGCTTCCCCACTTTATACATTCAACTAACAAATGCCAAAGTTGGTGTTTATGTATACATACCTCTTATATGCAAAATTTTATTTTAAATTACACTTTACAGTGATGTAATTTTAACATCACAATAAAGGCAGACTGTACGTACATACTTACTATAACGCCACTTTCCGGTAGGAGTAGACGGTGTCTATATCTTTCTACATACCACGATCCCTGCATACTCCTTGCTCTGTCTTAATCTATTTATGGGAGATCGTCAGTTTAGGGGACGCTTCATCTACGGTACATAATATCTCGTTTTGCCATAAAGAATGTAAATAATATTCGCATAAAAAGGTACGATACCAAATTAAGAACTCGCGAGCATCTATTCGTGGCAAACAATTTTAAAATTAGAAACAACTATAACAGGAGTGTTTCTTGTCTCCAGCCAAAGCTTGTTACGTCCGTCAGGCAGAAGTGGCTTTTGTTAGGTCAACGATGCTCGCTCACTAATTCTATTTGTATGGCGCCTAACGAAATCCAGATTGCACTGGAGTTTGCTCGAAACCTTTTTATTGTGATAATTGTCACTCTTAAAGTAGTTTGAAGCGAATTTACTGCGCGGATCTGAATGGAGACAAGTTTAATTTGGATTGATTTGTTTCAAGAATAATAGTGTTGTAGTGATGTGGATTACAACAAAGCAATATTAAGTATAAATTTTGTTTAAAATAGAATGAGGAAAAGTGTATTTTTTTCTCTCTTCGCGATTTTATCTTGACTAATCTTAGTGAGAAATCAACCAAAGTAGACCTTTTTTTTAAAAGGAAATATTTTTAGCAGAATTCACAATAAACTACAATGTACTTGAAAAATTGCGGTTTCAATGGTTGAGAGCGGGAGATAAAAATATTTAGAGTTCATACATACTCAACAAGCTGTCGTAAGTATGTATTATGTATTATTACTTAGTATCAATGAGTAAAGTATCTCATTATACAAGTTATTGAACTTTTGCTCAATCTGTGTAATAATTTGTCCCGTACATATTGTATATCACTACATAGTATAAAACAAAGTCGCTATTTTTGTATGTTTGTCTGTAGGCTTATATCTTTAATATTACGCAACGGATTTTGATGCGGTTTTTTGTAACAGGTAGAGTGATTTAATAGGAAGGTTTTTATGTATAATAACATTTATAATTTTGCACCCGTGCGAAGCCGGGGCGGGTCGCTAGTATATGTACGAGTATCATCTATATTCATAAGGAATAAAAATCATTCTTCACATTGACAGGTTCCAATCCGCATCTTTCACGGCGTCGATCCAATTTTTCTGAACGTTCGTAAAACGTTTTAGTTTTTTTTTTTTATTTATTTCTGCAACTTTTATCGCAATAAAATGGAAATAGCGGACTGAAAGCCGTTGGCTTTTTATCATTTCCTGATTGCCGTCTCAACTGTTAGCTTTAAAGCTTAAGGTAAGCTTAAGATGTTACGTACTAAAATATAAACATAGATAGATATAAGTTAATCTTAATAACGTCGTAAGGTTTTCAGGCTCGGCAACCTAGCCCTAAAATCATTTTACATACTAACATAAAATCAAGCCTCATTCCCGCTTGGGTGGTAGAGACTACAATTGCCTTAATATCCGATTGACCTGTATATTTCTTTGCCTTCATCCACATTCATAACCCTCTTAACGCAAGCTCATCGGTTTCGGATACCCTTTGACTCATCGCCAGGGCGTCTCCGATTTTTATCAAGGTACTCTCTCATCTCTGCGTGTTCCAGATTGCACCCGCCACAGAAGTGTTTCGGGGCGATGTTTAAGCGTGAATCATTTTAAGTCGTCAAAATATATACAAATTTAATATTGACATAGTTTCTATTCCAAAACACTTTAAGGAAAAGGTTACCTTGACCTGAGTACGCCACTTATCAAACGAATCACGTGCGCTTCGCCGACCCTGAAAAAGAAAGTCATTGTTTGACCTTTTTGAATAACCCTCTACAGTCCATCTCTTTACGTACTGAAATAAAGGAAAATAATCTTGCAATTTTTTTAAATCAAAAATATATGTTTCTAAAATGAACCAAGGATAACAGAAATAGTAATTCAATTGCATTTGTTATTTAATTGTGTTTGGGTTTCTCATTGCTGTAAAGTAATTTAAAAATGTCATTTTCAATTAAAAAAACTTATAGAGGTTGTCAAACTCTATTTAAGTACCTAAAGAAATGGTTAGACTATAGAAATTCCACTTATGTATTTAATCTACAAACATTTTCGTTAGATAATAACACAAGTGAATCTTAATATCAATATAATAAAAATTAATTAGCTAAGTATGTACATATTACGGTTAGGTTGCAGAAAAATCACTTATTTTTCATTAGAGCAGATTATATCGATCTTCAGTTCAAAGAACTTAAGACTGACTTCAAAAAGGTAGAAGGTTTTCAATTCTACTGTATATTTTCCGCTATTGCTCAGACAATTATAAGCCGATTTTGATTCCGTATTCGTCACATCAAGAGCTGATGATAGGCATTTGTAGAAATTTTGAGAAACCAAATACTTTTTTAAAGCCATTGGTCATATCTATCTCGTCGTCGTACACGTCGTAAACTTCCCATTTATTTTTCTTATAGACAGTATGATGTCAATATATTTTTTTGATAAACTACAAGACAAAACGAAGGCTGATGGAAATGACCCTTCGTTTGTGAAATATGCTTTGTAGGTAAAAGAAGACTTGAAGTTCTAAGGGTTGGTGACACGCCGGTCGATATTGAGAACACTTGTGAACGCTCGAGAACGGTGGTGAAATGTACAAAGGAATAATAAAGACGTAGTAGATAAGACAAATTAACAAACACAATACAACAAAGTTGAGCAGACAAAACGTAGGATAGAAGAGAAAAAGAAATAATGTTTTCTGAGACGACAAATTAAAGAACAATATTTAAATTTAATTAAAAAATTGAATTATGTTTTGTTTATTTTTTAATTAACGTTTTATTAATCTTGTTTATTAAATGAAGATTTGTTAAAATACTTTGAAGAAATTAAACTCGATATGAACGAAATACACGTTAATTAACGTTTTATATCGTAAAAGATTTACCATTCAAATTTTCAAGTTTAAATTCAGATTTGTACAAAATTAAAATACTTGAATGCGAAATAAGAGCGATGTACCGCCAGTGCTTTGAACTCCAAATTCCCCTTTATCATTTTATTTAATTTTCTGATTGATATTTCGTACAATAGATGTTCATTGTTTGAATTATTTCGTTGGAAAATCTTTGGGAATCGTGACGAAACAATTGTCACCTTCAATTAACTTGGCTTCAAATCTGTTATCGGCTAACCGAAGATTTTAACAGTACACCGCCAACATTGATGTGGTTATGTTTCTATTGCCGAGTGGTTTTGTGAAGAAGAAAAGTGTTTTTACTATAATATTTCTGTACAAAGAAATTCTGAAATGTGACAGAAAAGTGTCTTTTGTGACTATAAAACTAACATTTTTTATTCAAGGTATAACATATTCACTTTACTTGCATTAAATTTCATATATTATAAAGTAAATCCACATGTAATACATTTATTTTTGCGATCAAAACTGAAACCTTTGACTACATTCACTTAGCACTAGAGACACGTGCCACGGTTGCCCTCTTAAATAAATAATATATCGATTACTGATCGTGTTGGCCTAGAAGTAAGGTCCAGACTTGTGTTACGAGATACTAAGATAAATATCCAAGGCCCAGGCCAATCAGAGAAAGTTCGTTTCTCATCATGCCCTAGCCAGGATTTGAACGGGAGCTCCGGTGTCACAGACAAGCGCACTACCGCTACTACACAAAGGGCTTCAAATATTCGACATTTGCTTTTCCATTATCATTTATGTATTTGAAGTACATACATAATAATAAGCATATTTTTGCTTGCAAAACTTATTTTAAATTACGAATCATCAAATTTAATGAACACTAAGACGCGAAAAATGTTCGGGAGGAAAAAATGCGTGCATTTGGAGCGTGACAAGTACTAATGAGTCGGCGCCGGTGGATCCCGGATTGTAGCCGGGCCGCGTCGTCGCACGGCTTCCAGACTGTGCGCGGTGGAATGTAGGTCAGTGGACGTTCAGCCCACACACACACACACACACTACTGAAAAGAATACACTGTAATTATACTTTTGTTTAGTTTAATCGTAAATCATTTCAAATAGGGACAAATGGTGCAAACCTGATACAGAATTAATTTTTCTTTTGCTTTTAGTCTTATTTTTTTTTAACTAAAGATATGTTGAATTAATTTAACTCTGCAATTTCAGAAGACTCATTTTTTAGATTTTGAATACGTAAGAGTAATTTTAAGACCAAGTGGGCACAGATAAAGATGTCATTTAAAATGCAAAAGAAACTATGCTTTTACCCTTACGCGATAATAAATTTTAACGCTCACTTAAATCATCATAATAACATTGCATTACGTCATACATAAATTCGATACTAAAAGAATCGATGAACTTACTGATTTATGAAATTCAATTTGATTGATAATCCAATGGTTCGTATGCTTCTATCACTCGCGCCCAAGACATAAGCCTTGAATATGTATCATACAATGTATTCAACAGTTAAGACTAGATTTGACTGCTACTCGTGAGCGATTGGCTTAATATGGTTTGAAACTGATAGATGTAAATTGTTTCGTTTTATAATATTTCAGGATGACTGAGGGCATTAAAAATTTAATAGGCGGATAAAAGTTATTTCATAGATAAATAGCAATACAGCCAAGAATTAAAGTTGGTATGTAGTAGAGAATAAATCACCACTGTTTTTTGTTTTTTGCCGTATTGCAAGTTAACTATCAAATACATGTCTTTTATCTGTCTATATACAAAATAAATTTTGGGTTGATCGGTTGACTGTTACAGAAAACATAAAGGTAAGTTAAAATGCGTGATGCGAGGTAGTTCTATTCATCTTTTTTGGCATGCGGCTCGAATAATCTCAAGACTCGTGTAGACTATTGACATTCGAGTTTACAAATGAGCCACTAATCAAATATGAACAATGCAGAATATATACTGAAGTTTTGTTGTTGTATGCTCAACTTATGCTCGCTTCGCATGTGTGCTCGCCCAATTTGCCTAATTAAAATGTGTTAACAAATTTAAATTGGTCTAAATACTCGTCCAACATGAGGCGAGGACGCAGCCATGATCTATATCTTTTTTGCAGACATAATCTGAATTGTTTTACTGTGTCGTCTTTTCTGAAGTATTTTTATTTCGCTCTTCTTACTATTCAGCTAGATCGTGCATAAAACAAAGTTGAATTAAAACAATATATAATGAAGTTATTAATTTATTGGCGTATTAGGCATATGTAAATATAGTCACGTCTGTATCCCTTGGGGGTAGATGGAGCCAACAGTCTTTGAGCATATTTCAACAAAACTGTAAAATTTAACTTAATATTGCAACTATTTGAAGTCAGTGTAAATAAATAAAATGGTCAAATTTTTTAGTTTTATTTTTAATTAAAAACAAGTGTGACATTCAGTTTAAACGATTGTATTTTTATTAATAGTATTGGTAATAATGACCTTCCTTTTATGGGCAATAACGAGTTAGTAAACAAAGCTTTATTATCATGTCCATCTTTCATTTATTTGTTGTCCAGTTATTACCCTCTTCTACAATATAAGTCAACATAAATATTGCTTACAATGCGTCTGGCTGATAACACCATACACTGACATCCGACAATGTTTACATTATCTATAAGTTATGATAAAATTGTAACTGTAGTTTGTCTGTGCGTAAGAGATTTAAATACTATGTGGGGATTTTTGGGGACCCTTTAAAACTGTCTTTGAATTTTTGATTCTCTGTCATTTGAACAAAAATAAGGTAAAATAGTAATGAGAATGAAGTAGGCCTGAATCAAATATTTTATAAACGAAAGTTCAAAAGGAGAAGAACAAGAAAAACGACCGAATGAAATATGCAGATATCACAATTTTCAAGATGAAAGTTCAATTTTACAACATATGTTTGATAAAGGCATGTCATTTTCAAACTTTTCCTAATATAAATAAAATACCACGCGTAAATTCGTGAAGAGAAGCTAGTTCCATTTATTATTATCTCGTGTTTAGGTACTTCGCATGGATCACTCGAGAGGGATCTCGAAAGTTATCTCACTAGACCTTCTGACGTTCGTTATCACGGATTGTTCCCGTGCAGCGAATCGAAAAACAATAATTAAGTCTCATAATAATAACTCAACCTTTAGACCTTCAACTTGACGCATCGATAAGATATCATCAGATGTATGTCATGCCGGAACCAGGTCTTGATACGAGTACCCGACTTATCTGCTGTGGATGAGGTATAGCTAATGCTATTCATGAATTTGTAAACACGATATAGGATGTAATGATAATTCGCACGAGGTTGTAAATGTAAACGCTCCGTTTAAGTCATTTCATTTTCATTTATGATATGTGAGGTATTCATTCAAAGACTGCGGAGGTTGGACGAGAGTCGCTTAGTGTAAAAACCTAAATAATAACCTTTTTAAAATACCTTCTACTCTTGTATAGGTGTGGATCTCTTTATGTTGAAACATTGAGTTCGACACAAAAAGATCCCACTCTAGACAAATTTCTAATACACTTCTTCCATTATCATTCACCTTTTCGTCACCAAACGCACCAAGCACCTTTTCATATCCATCACGCTTTACACCCACCCATCCATTAAAATCACCTAACATAATAATCTTCTCATTTGGCTTGGTAACTTTCAATACTTCTCTTACACTATTCCAGAACTCCTCGTTTTCGCTTTTTGCTGATGTTGTACCCCTCGAACCCACATCCCACGGTGCATAAACACCTAAAACGAAGATCCGAGTGATTCCAACTTTCAGCCTAATCCATAGAAGACGAGGGCTGACACACTCATACTCATTCACACACTCAGCCATTCGTGCAGAAAGGATTAGACCGACCCCTTGACAGCCTCGGCTGGTACTGGAAATTCCAGACCAATACGCCGTGTAAGGGCCGTGCTGCGTCGCGTCGCATCCTTTCCGCTTCGTTTCATTCACGCACAACACATCCAACCGTCTTTCATCCATCATCTGATATACTTCCTCAATTTTATCCTTCATTCCTCCTCTTACATTCATCGTCGCAAAGCGGCTTTCAGCAGACCGCATACCGCTCCCGCCGGGAACGAGACGTGATGGGGTGCGGACACCATCGCCGCCATTTAGGTGCTCTTTCAAAAAATTTGCATCCATGCGATTCCCACGAGACGCAAGGGAACAATTTTGTCCGCCCCAGCAGAGCCCCGCATGCCAGGGTAAGGCTAGCCATTACCTGGGGGTCACCCAACCCCATGGCAGAAGTGGCACGCTCGAGACTAGGCTCGCCCCTAGCCATGCATCCATCGGCGCGGCAGACCTTAGATTGGCAACATAAAAACCTGAGTTACCCAATCCAGGATCATAGTGACAAGCGCACATCGGGCTCCTGGAGAAGGGCCGAGGTGAAGACGCAACCGGGACTAAACCATAGAGTATGACGACGAACTTAGATAAGAATTTGTCCTATTTCCTAACTCGATACCTGATCACAAATAGTTTACCCTATGAATTGTAATTTAACACCTTTAATCAGGGCCCAAACTTTAGTTACTGAAAAAATCGTGCATATCTTAGATAGGTACAAAAGTTCACTTTTGATCAGTTACCATCAGTCGTTCAGGATTATTCAGCTTTTTGCATACGATTAATGTGATGTGCTTTTGTATAATATTATAACATTAATATACTGTTGTTATTACGTTTCGTGAAAAGGATATTCGAACAAGCTCAGCGTGAAGCTTAGCTCGCTCGTGACAAATTTCCTCATTAACCGTCTTGCTTTGTGATAAACCATTCTCGCCTTAATACGGGCTCGCTTTCATTATGTGTGTGTGAATGACGGGAACAAAGAACGTTATCCCCACACACAAATAGTGTACCTCTCAAATGCTCTTCAATTTTTAGAATAGTGTACAATATTGGCATTTCATTCGTGTATATAATAGTCCCAAAAATAAACATAATCTAACGTTTGAACTAGTGTATTACGGATTTTAACTAAAATTCACCATTTTATTCTTAGAAAACGGTGTATATAACAGAACTTATATACACCGCGAATAATGTTCTAACTATTAACTTTGTTCAAATAAAATTCCATTAATATCTGAAGGCATCAATTTAGAAACAAATCATAGATAAATATAAAGCAGCTGATACTTAGATAAAACTTAGTTACACGATGGTTAGTTAACAAAAGTGTAATTTACTTTGTTTAAAAATATAGTTATTAATTTACCATTCAACTAAGTTTATCTAGATTGCACCATTTTACTTTTGTTACGTATTTTTCATACAAAAGGTGATCTGTGATTCGCACTCTGGTCGTTAAAGTGGGTTCTCGTACCACTGGCGTCAATCGTTTCATCATTTTTTTTTCTTTTTATCATCGCGATTTACTACATGTTTACATAAAAACTATTCCAATAATATCTAGCAACATATTATCGTGAATAACCTCTGACTATATTAGATTTTCTGACATGACAGACACTGTAGGCACAGCAACCCTCTTCAAAAACTCCTAAATAGATTTCAAACAAGTTATTGGCAAGATGTTATAACTTATCTGTAACTAAGAAATTTATGAAACACGTTAAAATAAATTCGTGCTTTGAAGTCTTCATTGATAAGCTAATTATGTTTTGCTAGAATTAAAAATTTAAAAGTATTTTCTTTCGAATAGCAACATTATCAAATAATTTCAGTTCATATAGGTCGAGACGAAATTTGTACAACAATTTTTAAATATTGAAAAGCCTGCTTATTTCTAGATTGATGTCACTTATGACAATATGCCTACTAATGAAGCCAAAACTGAGGATGTCAAATACCGGGTAAAGTAAAAAGAGTACGGTCAACAAGTGGATCAGACTACTACCTTAAATTGTTAAATAACTATTAAAGAAATTTCAACACTTTTTTTAATTATGTAAAAATATAGTATTCTACTTACGATCTATAAATATAGACTTATACTTAGATACTAGATTAAAGGGAATGAATTGAAATATTACATATAAGCCCATCAACTACTAAAGTGTTTATTTACTAATAATACAAACTTGAAATTAGCTATTAAATTACTTGCGTCTCTAAGCCCTTTCACAAAGGTGATCCTGTGTTTTGGGCAAGTACATAATTATACTGACTATATCATTAACCCACGCTTTAACCTTTAGATAAATTTGATCTTCTATCTCTCTCTTACCATAGCGTATTCCCCATTGCTTTCTCATATATTGGTTTCTGCGCTCACAAGCCGCTAAAACACAGTTATCTAAGCGACGTCTCAGATATGTACACGTAAAATAAGAAAAATTTTCGCCTATTTTAGGCCAATTCAAAATTTTTGCTTTATTTTATTAACTTTTATAGTTAATTTATTTAAATTGTCATTAAAGCGACAGTATGTAAAGCAAATAATTTGATAACGGCTCATTGAACTAAGTTCATTTGTAAAAGCCGCTGTTATTGTTATGGCTTAGATACATTTCCCCTAACTTCTTCACTAGCTGCGAATGCTACGATTTACGTTTGCTACGACTACGACTGCTACGAGTACTGGCTACGAATTAATATGCTACGATTGGTTTACTACAATCTCTATTCATTATTTAGGATATAACTACGTTTTTCGCCCTTTACTCTTTCCTGTTTTCAATCAAATTAAAGTCGGAAATTCGAAGATGATTTGGTATTAAAAAACTTTTAGTTTATGTTATATTTTTTCTATCCAAGCAAAATTAAAAAAATACGATCTGTTTTAAACAGATCGTATTTTTTTTAATTTTGCTTTTGAAATGAGGATATTTAGTATTTTTTTTATTAAAAAAGAATTATTGAAAGCCTTATAAATTGATATAATAACAAAGCACGTGCATTGGCTTGAGGAATCAAATCAAATAATTAAATTTGTATATAAATGTCAATTAAATTTTCTTAATTTTCTTAAAGCCCTAAATACGCCTTCGCCTACTCTTCCACGCATCTCTAACCTTGACCGGAACCTCTCCAACTTCTGAATTGTCAAAATACTCCTTCAACTATAATCGTGACTCATTTGTTCCAGACGAAGCCTACATGAAGCTGGCACTGGAGACGGTGGAGGAGCTGGACTGGTGCCTGGACCAGTTGGAGACCATACAAACTCACCGCTCCGTCTCCGATATGGCTTCGCTCAAGGTAAGAACTTGCTACAATCGAATACGGATTCACAACAGTATATCGGTTATGCAATGTTACGTGTACAAGATATGCTTTATTTCTTATTTGGATTGGGTTATAATATTGAGTAGGTATTCTCCTATTTAGGTATGTTCCTATCTGTTATTCATATTTATTTATCGTCACCCAATAAAAATTCTTTGCTTAAGCCAATGGTAGACTATTATATAATGCTATTAGCATTAATTTTGCCTATAGTTCTAATCAGATATTTTGTATAAATAAATAAATTACGTAAACTACAGATTTCTGTCTAGTCATTACGATTTCATTTCTATTTATTCCTGAATTTTTAGATTAATGATTCCTCATATTGGAATTTAATGCTGATTCAACTACTATGGTTGCTTATCTTGATTCTCCTTCATAATAATACATATTTAAAATTATGCCCTTTTCCCAAAGGGGTAGACAGAGATTACATCTTTCCATTTCCACTTCTCTCTTCAAATATGTCAGAGCACTCTATAACTTTAAATTTTATTTTCCATTTTGCATTAAACAAATTCCATACATATCTCTGTACATTATATTCTTTGAATCCGAATCTCAGATGCTCTGAAGTTATCCGATCGTTTTATTGGAATTCGATATATGCATCTATTAGAATCGTTTGAAAGCGAGCTGTAAATGTTATGCAATTTTATCAGGACTCGACTCGATTCGATCTTTTTTAGAAACTGTAAAGTAGACAAGGAAAAAATATCTTTTGGCAACCCTAACACAACAAAACAACAGTGTTTCCATTCGCTTCAATGTTTATTTTAAGTATTCGATGAGCTAATTAACACATTGTTTAAAGTTTGCCTTTAACATTTTACCCTGTTAGGAATTTGCAAAACATCTTGATGTAGCTAAAGGCAAAAATAATCATTTTGTTTACTGCTTTTTAATCCCCCAGCGTTACCTAAAACCATATCAACACGATTAATTACGTAATCATAGTACTATATTATCATAAGTAGTAACAGGTATATTGTTTGCGTTATCATACTATCCGTGATGGATATACGGACAGACGGATACACAGAGTACGAGGTCCCCTGCAGCTGTTGCCAAGTTGGATATCAGTGTGATTGATATCGCCTCGGTAGATACATCACTTCGTACAAACATACCTGGACGATATACTGATATCCAGCGAGTAATGAACTTTAGTACGCGGCGGCCCTAATATTTGACGTAGCTAGTATGTAAATAAGTACAGTGAACTTAGGGAATTTGAAATCAGTTGAGATTTGATGTTTTTTGTTGATAGTGTACTTTATGGTAGTACAATTTTTTCAATCAATATCATATGAATTTTATTTTAATTTTTATTTAATTTTCGAATATATGCAATGATTCTTACATTTTAATTTACACTTAACTAATATTTTATACGATATACTGTTGTGTTTCCTTATTTATTAATTTAATCTTATTTTTCAGCGAACGTTTTGTCTCTCGACGTGGTAATTAATTAATACGTGTATTACACAGTAAACATATTATTATACTCAGGATTATTAGGCATCGTAGGTCTTCAATATACATGACGATTTAAAATTGTTTCTACTATTTATGTTTGTGAAAATGATTCATTAATCCAAGGCTTCATCCATCCCGTGAATGATAGGAGCGTGACTTAATATAACGATGGTGATAATGCTCTTCCTAATAACAGTTGCATATTTGCACACACAAATATGTATATTTACCTATAAATTTGCCTTCACAAACCTTCCTATTGTATAACACAAACATTACTGAATGGAAATTTTCAGTGCCACTGTCTCCTTATTTTATTTACCCAATTTACTGAGTTGGAATTTATTCTGGCTCTGCACCGGTACCTTCGATCATACGTCAATGCTCAAAGCCCCTTTGAAAGGAAAACTTTTAATGATTTCACGAATAAGACAGACTTTACTACCTACGTATTCTATAAACGTAAACAACATTATTTTCGTTTCAAGATCGTAAGTTCTGTAAGAGTTCAAATCCAATTTTCTGTTTGGAATTCTCCTCTTTGGTAAGACGTATAACCGGCAAGATTTGAGTTTTCATAAATTTTGTTTACTTCAGAAGGTTTAGATAGAAGTAGCACAACTGAACCGTCCTTTTGTCTGAGGCAATGAAGTCAGGATATTTAATTATCTTTTCACATAACTTATACAAACGTTATTCAAAGTTTTATCACCTATTCTATATAATAACATCTGAAATTACGGAGTTTTGCAAGTCAACTATTTTCTCAATTTATTCATACTTATTTTCAACCAAATCAATGAAGACGTATACAAAAAACTTTGGTATTTATTTTAAATCAGTCTTTATTTGGACATAGGAAAATGATATTAATATTTTTGTATAGGTAAGTAGTGGGAATAAATATGTACGCGATAATTTATTTTAATATTTATGATAGAATTAACGCCGATTTTCCTGTTCACATTTGTATGTGCGCAATATTTTAAATATTAAACATGTACCTAACCTAAATAATTTCCTTGTAGCAGACTTTCATTCTTTTGTTTGAATAATGTGGTCACTTTGAGGTTTCGTGAGTCATTTTACACGAATAATAAATGCATATTGCACGTGTATGTTTACATGCGACAAATTCAGGTGCTACTTGTTTTGTAGGTTAGAAGTGCAACGCACACACTTGTAAGTAACTAACCTCCTTTTGGATGACACACATTATTTTGTAATTTTCTTAAACTTAATTAAAGGTATTTTTTTAAAGTGTATTCGAGATATATTAAAGAAATAGTAATAAAGTAAACTAATAACGGAAAAAACAAAAAGAATAGATTTCGTAATCATGATGGTCGAAACAAAAATCAATCTCGCTGCCGTTCACTTCAAATGTAACAACAGAATGCTTATAATTTTTAACTACGAGTAAAACGAAATGCAATGAACTAAAAATACTGTTACCAAAAAGTTAAGCGCGCAGTTGGTTTAACTCGCTGAAAGTTGTTGCTACAATGCTTTGGGAGCCTTCCTACCTGTGTGGGTGGATCGATGCTTTTGACGTCACGGCGACTCAGCAACAACGCCAGTTTTCACCGTACACGTGTGTCATATTACTAAAGGCGATATCACACTAAATGACACGACTTTAGCGACGTTTTCGTCGTACACGTATCTGAACAAGTGATAGAATTATGACGACATTATACACTTGATGTAATTGGCTTGGTCTCTATACAATTTTTGGCTTCGGGTCTTGGAATCTATTCTTAATCCCATAACTCCCGCTGAATAGTTAAACTATATAAAATTCAAATGCAAAAAGCCATAAAAATATTCTATGTAAAGAAAGCAGCACTTAACTCTAACTTAGGTTTGGCATCGTCGCCAATGCAAAAACGCAATCACTTTGTGAATCCTGAATAACTGGCATTTTGGCGACGTTGCTACTTAGATGTGCATGAGATAGATGAACTAACTAAAGTTTACTATATTACATTACTGTATGTACGCCACATATTATATGCTGTCTTTAAGGCGCATTCTTCTCTATCAAAAGTTTAAGAACAAATTAAGCACTAGGTACTTGCACTTACTTTGAGGAAACATGTGGCAGTTTTGTCGAAGGTTGCGGATTCGGACATCTTCGAAATTGACATCAGTTGTTACATTTAATATATGCGCCCTCGGTCCGCCATCTAAATGTGACACATCTTTTCACTTAGGAAATAAGACTTGCCATATTCCTTTTATTTAAACACTCTAAGCTCTTTTCCATTTGGCAACCAAAAGCGCCGCGAGTAGGTACCGTAATCAGTGACGTCGCCATGACGCCACGGTGTGCTAAGGCCCTTACACTTGCAACGGTTTTATGAAATCCAGATAAATGTTTATGTAATACTGAACCATCTTATGTTAACAAACAGCTCACGAATGGATATGTTCTCAGAATTGCAAATTGTATTTTCCGTTTGATAAATACTAAAGAAACGAAAACGCGTCATAAGCCGTGCAAGTTAATTTGAATTTTCTTAAAATTTTCGGGCTAAACATATGTAGTATTTACAACAATACATCTTATTTATGTAATTTATGCTCTTTGAAGATGAATGGATCGTTATAAAATTTCTTTTACTTCCCAAACAAACCGTAATCTGTAATGCAATATAATTATCACACCACATTAAAATACAGGTACTCGTAACAAAGCGAGTATCAGTTAATCCAATTTTTTGATACATCTGCAAATTCAAGAGTCTTTCGGATATAGACATTATGTGTCTAATCACATTGTTTCTTTTTCTCTCTCTTTTCCTTTGCCTCGACTTTTAACATGGCTCTTCACCTCACTTTTCGCCGTGCACTTAGTTTCTGAATTGTGTTGTCAATATTATGAGCTGTCTTCAACTCTTTTCTGATCATTGATGTCAATTTCGAAGAAGGCTTTCTGATCTCCTTTAATTAAAAATTGTTCAAACATAAATAGACATTTTGCATAACAGGCGACATTGAGAACATGTAAAGATACATATTTCACAAGGGAAAAGCTGTTTTATATTACAACATGTAACTAAATCCGCTTTGGGTGATATCGACCACTCATGCATAAAATAAATAAAGTACAGAAGACCTACTACACAATAGCAAATCGGCCGTATGAATTTGTAATATTTGAAATTCAAATAACTTATTTGCATTACAAATAAGCTCAAGGCCCGCGACCCAAAGGTCTTGGTTCAAATCCCAACGACCCCACTCAGACCTCTGCGTTTGTACACCAAAATTTTATACTGATTTCAGTTGACCATGAGAAAATTTTATAATAGCTTATAGTTCATATAATTAAAGGATAGATTATATGTTTTACGATATATTTAAAGCCGAGATTAATCTTATATGCATATAATAAAACAATTGTGATTATATTGTATCTCGATCACAAATAGACATCTGTGATGAAATGAGATTGACTAATGGAGATGCTTTTAATAAAAGTAGGTACAACAAGTGAACAATAGTACTTATAATTTTAAATAAATGAAAAGCTTTATCACTTTTTTTACTCCACAATTTATGTTATAGGTACCCGTCGTTAAGAGAGAGTGTGTACCACGAACATGTAATATATCACCTGCTTATATTATTTTACCCCGGAGCGTATCACAATCTTTGGATGAGTGAATTTGAGTTATACGCGGCTCTCTTTAATTAAATCTCCACGGCTTTATGACGTGTTGGGGTTTGCCTGGAGTTCTGGGTACTGTGATTCATTTCCTGTTATAGAATAGTCTCGCCACATAATGTACGCATGAAAAATATCTTCTTTAGAATTTTATATTAATATTAATTATAAATGCTTTCAGCATTTATAAATTCCGAATTATCAAAAAGGAATTAAAATATTGAAATGATTTTCATCAACTAACTTCCTTTCCAACTTGTGCCACACATTATTAGCAATTAAATTTGAAATCAAAATTTAGAAATTGTGTCCCAAAATTCAAAAGACACAATTGAAATTGACTGTTGATTGATTATTGATTCCATTTAAGAATTTTGTTTTTTAAGAACCGCCAACGTATGAAATTTATAAGATCATATAAGTACTTACATTACAATAACAATCAAATCTTATTCTCCAGGATTATCCATTCAAAAACAATTAACTAAGTAGCGCTTGTCCGTTTTTGGTTTATTTGTAACTAACATGAAATGCATTGTAGTATATAAAAATAAAACTTCTGCAATTCTGTATAATTGATTGATAAAAAATACGTAAACGGAATTGTTCGTTTTTTTTTAAACTGTCATTGTCTTATTCAAATTTCACACAGAAAGCGTACCCCCTGAAATATAACAGCGAAAAGCATTTCATTTTAAATATTCATAAATTTAATCCATGAGTAAAATGAATAAAATTCTGATAATTTGGTTCGTTTGAAATTTAAATTATTGGCACATGTACTCGCGGATTCATGAATGCGAAATGAAAGCCTAATTGATTTCGTCTGTTCTCAGCAGAATATTTCATTTACTATCACTACTTTCTGAGCCATATTATTGTTGACGTTATTGTGTGTATGTACGAGACACAAGTAAGTCTTTTGCTTGCATCTCTAGCCATCTCGTTAGAATTTCAGCATCAATACAGATATAAAGAGGAAGGTAATTTTTACCATGCTCTTATTTTTATTTATTCTGGTTTTTATCTTCAATACAAAACAAGTCTAGATCGATGCGGCGAAAAAAAGATAGAAAAAAAATCGGAAATAAATATTCTAATGACATATTCTTCACTTTTTAACCTTTTCTTTATTTTTAAATTTAATGAATATCGATGGCACCGGTTTAAATTTAGACATATCATGTAAAAAACCAGACTCGTGTCTGACGTCTGTGCAAAATACAATCAGTATATCTTCGGAATGATTATTTGATTATTTGCGTAAAAATCCCATACGGCCGCATCGTCCTTATCGCTAGAGCAAATAATCAATGTACTTACGTAATATTTATCTATGCACTTACGTACACGATCGCTTCAGAGCTGTAGTAACGTTTCAGGAAGCAACGTCACAACAATAACAGGCGAAGTTTTTGACGAGAAGAAGTTATTTCATCGGTTGAAACTTATTGCCGTTACCTTAGAATAGTTTCAACAATTTTGGAAGAACAAATGGAATGATCGAAATTTTTGTGGTATCTTTATAGTTAAAACGCAAAACATAAGACACATACTGCGACTGAGCGATTATATCCACGACACGTGCAAACCTCAAACCTCGTCTATATGAAACTACGCAAATTTGATGATTTTGACCTATTAATGATGCGGATTAAGGAACTTCACAAATTCTCAACGATGAATCGCGCTGACCTAGTTTTACTTATTACTTCGAATAACTGTTACAAAAGTAATAGCTTTTATTAATCGATATTAACTATTTTCTTTGAGAAATATTTCATATTTCGAGAGAGAAATATATAATATTTCATATTTTAGAAATATTTTATATTCATTTCATATTTCATAATTCGTAACCGTGTCAGAAATTGATTATCAAAACTGAACTATGATCTTATTTTCAGTAACATTATAACAGTTTTTTACAGTTATGACGTACAAAGTCATACTATATTTGCCTACGCAAATCACGAACCTTATCGAGTAATGTAGATCTTCCTATCACGTTTGCAATTTAGCACCCAGCCATATTATAGCCACCATACCAATTAACACGTTATGAAAAATTTCGTGGCACTTAATGATTTACGCTGTAGGTTGCTATTTCCACGGAGTTCAAAAAGGGGACGGTTCCATCATCAAGGTCTGATGATGGGAACTTCGAAATTATGAAAGAACTCTTCAATTTATATGCGTAGTGATTGGTTTTAAAATTATTTCTAAATCTTTTAAGGCAATTCCGTATTTTTAATAGAAAGGAAATTATAAAGTGGATTTGAATTGGATTGAACTAACGGTATTAAACTTATCTAATATTTTCCTTAAATTGCGCTTATTTATACCGTAGTAACCCAAACCCCATAAATAAAAGGGAAAATATTTTAACCAATCTCATTTAAAATGTCCTTTTTAAAGAGATGAAAACAACATTCTAATTCATAATTTATTTTTTAAAGTTTCCTCCGATCTGTTAAATATTCTTTACGTGTTTAATATTCTAAGGGGTAAACGGCCACATACTTGTCTGAACTCTTAACCTGTGTGCACGTGTGTGCGTGACACAGAATCGTTAAACCGAAGGTAAGCCCTGTACCCACCGTGCCCTCGGCGAATGACGCAAATCCCGATTGGGAAAATAGTGGGAGTCCACAATATGATTATTAATAATTCAATGCTGTGTGATTCTATTTTTATGGACGATAATTACCTACTTTTATTTAAATATTAAAGATAATAATGCAGCATTGCATTTATATTAAGAGGTACTAGTGAACAACAATAGTAATAAAAATTGCATTGGCGTTGGTGTTTAGCAGGCAGCAGACAATTAAAGCTGTGTGAATTGTTTTTAAAAACATTACACATTTGATACTTGATTTCTTCCATCTATTCACTTGTTAACTTACTAAACCAGTTACAAGAGAAGACATTTTTCCTTTGCTATTTCGTAACTAGTTGTGGTATAATAATGTTTTCTATTTTTAAATGGATGACTCTCAAGTTATACCTACATTTCAAATTATAGGTAATATCCTGTCGTAGTATCTCAACTGATTTCTGCTTTCTAAGATCAGTACGAGTAATTTTGTTTGTACGCTGTCTCCCAGCCACTTATGTAAAGGAAGTTTTACGTTAATATTGATAAAAAATATAAGTATTACACAATACGTAGTTTTAAAAATAATGGTAGACTGTTTTTTGTCATTTACAAAAAATTGTATAATGTAAAAATATCAAATATAAATAATTGTTTTTCAGCATTTCGTAACAAAAAGTTTTTATATTATATTCGACAGATTTTTCTTTGTTTCGAATTTTTTTTCTCACAGGGTCACACATCCCTATTAATGTTAAGTATTAACAATGGCTATTTTTCAAATTATACGTATGATAAAAAAAACAAACTTAGTATTTTTATTAATAAGGAAAATTGTTTACGAAGCGAAACACGCGTGTATCATTCACTTTTGATTTCGAAACCAACCAATTGATACTGATTGTTATTTGAACTTTCAACTAGTTATTTACTACGTACATTTAGGGTCACGTACGCGCCCGTATGTTGGTTAAAATATATTCATGGTTGAAGGTTTATAGGTGAACATAAAATTTCACCTCCCTTGTACACAATTCAGTCTAGAACGTTGAAACTGAAGTGTTTCTAAATGAAGCGACAAATCGTTTTAATATTTCAAGAAGCCATGCTAAGTTAATGACTAAAACTTTTATACATACAAATGGGCATGTCTATATTCCTCGAAGGGAAGACAGAGCCCGGATAGACCGGATGTTCGACTTTTATAGTTCCTAATTTTTTTATATACTCCTATTTCTCTCTTACTAATGATTTTCTCAACTAAGACTTACGTGACTTTAGTGTACCTTTCAAGATAACTGTCATTTCTCTTAAACTTTTCTATATATATTTACATCATAATTAACAATAATTATGAATCTTATTATTAATTGAACTTACAGTACCAGATAATCAGGCTACAGTCCGGTCGGTCATCGCTCGGCACCGCACGTATGAACGAACGGTCACGTACGCCGTTCGATATTACGGAGGCTAATCTTAATTGAATTTTGATTTTAATAGCCCCCTTATTTCTCTTTTACATGCATACAAATTTCAGGTCTTTATTCTTTGACTCTAAAAAACTACGGTTAGCTGATTAACTTTACTATGGGGTAAAAATACTTCTAATATAAATAATACAGTTCGCTGACATCAGTAAAGGAACATACATTACTTCGAGCGATTGCATCTCTAATAACAGTTCCTTCCTAAACTGTAAATGTTACTTTATTGCCTCTTTATTAAATAACTGCATCATCGTTTATGTCTTTATTCATAAATCACATATTTTCTAACCTTGTTCAAAATTTTCCATTTGATCTTAACTACCACTGAATTCAAAGCATTTAAAATAAAGCAGTGTATAAATCTACACAAAGATATTTGAATACCATCATATACATACCTAGTATGTGACATTCAAATCAAAAGAATCCTCTTCCTCAATTAAAAAAAAAACGTAAACATATTATCTCTAAACAAACACGTTAATTCTTGTTTATTAAAATTGAACTTTCAGTATCAGATAATCAGATTCAGTACACGGCCGGCGGGGCGCCCGCACGCCGTGCCGGTCACGTACACACGGCGGCGGCAAGGCCGTGTGCCGCCCGCCTAACGAGACGAAAATCAATCGGCGAGTCAAAACATTTCGCTTTTTGAAATGAGAACGAATGGCCGAATCGTTAATTTTAAAGATTTTCAATATTGATATGATGATAATCTGTGTGATAATTTAAGACAAAAGGTCCCTTGAATAGAGACTAAATAAATTATCCGCCTTTAGGTATATAGAATCTCATATTTTCTTACGGTAGAAAAACTGAGTTGTGATACTTGGTTTTTTTATAGAATGGTTTTGATGGGATATTAATACTGAAGTCAAATTTTAAATTTCGAATTTTAATAAGCGTAGAAGAATAACATTACTGTTAATCCTACACATGCATGCCTTTTTAAATTAAAACTGTATAAGTTTCGGCCAAGTCAATTATTGTTTAAATTGACAGCTGCGTGAATCTATAAGAACATAGAAGAAGAAACTGATAGAATAATTTGTAGAAAACAAGAATGTAGCTTTTGGGCGTTGCTTAGTTCAGGCACACACCTTTCCTCAGTCGAGCAATAATAAAGTTAACCTGAAATGTAAGGAAAACGGGTTTTAACCTTCGATCAGATATAAAGGAAGGTTTTTTATTACTTGATCGAAGGTTTTAACTAACGTTTTACATGAATGGAGCCTAGCTAAACAGAATACACTTCTCGTAATCTCTTTTCATCTTATAACTTCAAACTCGTCCAGTTCGTTGAAATAAATCCATTATTTTATTCGGCAACTCGTTTTTTTCACAAAACATCGTTCAAGACTTTCTCCATGAACGTACTTGAGACGTCATCTTCAAAGGACGTTGAACGGATGTCTTGTATTGTACCGCACAAAACGGCCCTGGTATTTATTCCACTCGGACGGAGCTCACCCCAGATATTTTTCTCTGAAATCGAGATTTTGCATCTCTGATAAATAATGGACGGGATTTTCTGAACCTTTTCAATTTTTGAATACGTAGTTTTCTAAAAGGAAGGTATTACGACGGGTTAGGAGTACATAAACAAATAATTTTAGCTCTCACTTTACCAGAATTAATTTACAATAGTTTAAAAAACCTTCCATGCTGGTCTGGTAACAAAGAAAAAATGTGTCTGCCAGCTTCTTCTTTTTCCGTGAAGATTGTAAAAGTCAATCAAGAAAAAGGTTTATAATCAGGGAATTCTTCTATTAGGCGATGAACTGTCACTATCTGAATCTTTATTCTTCGCCTCAACATCGTCTGCGCGGCGGTTCTTCATGCATAACCCCTAGCCTAGCACAAGATCTTTAAATTATACCTATGTAACCCTAAACATTGCTCTCACTACAGAGTGAAGGACAAACAAACACACTTTCACATATAATATCAATATGAACTGCTAACCCTAATAGATTACGAGACATGGGGAAACCTTCTACGTCAAGCCTATTCAAACAAATCTTTTCAAATCCACACTAAACGATGTACTAATGAGATGACTCAACTGGTTGAAAGATTTTCTCAGAAACTCAATATTGAAAACAGTTACAATGGAGGTCAAATATTTATAAAGTTTATGTGTTATTTTAACATTAGTTTTACCACAAAACTACTTTAAAAGTCGAGTTATACGAGATGATAACTCGGTGTTATGGTTATGAATGCTATCAATAAACACATAGTCATAATAATCCCTTAAATGTGCCAACTTGTGTTGTAGATTGTATAAATCGGTCAAGGGATTTGAATTAAAACTATTTTGAATATAGGCTACATCTCTGTCTCTACCTATCACTGTTTCAGAAAAAAATTATGTCTGATCGAAAAGCGAACATAAACCTAGACTCTGTCTATTTCTTTAAGGTTAAGGATGTAAAGGATACGAAGAAAAAAAAATTTGATCAAAAAAATGTTATTAGGTCATTTCATGTACAAATGGTTGATAAATGTCAAAATACATATACCTTTGGAAGATTTTTATTGAAGTACCGACGACAAAATTGAGATCCGAAACACCGGATATTGGAATAAATCTTTATAGAACATCAACCTTCGCAATAAATATCAAGGAAAATTCAAATAATGTCCAATAACCACTAAGTTTCCGACAGGAAAATAAGGCAGAAATGAATTTTGCGAATATAACAATTTTTGGAAATTTCCCGACCTCTTGATAAAGTTGCTTGTCGAAAAATTGTTCGGAATCTTAACGGTCGTTATGAATTAATAATATGTTTTAAGGTTTTAAAGTTGAAATAGCTGAATGGTATAATTTCAATGTAACTATCTTCATTTAATTAAACAGTATGTGCAAGTTATTATTCTTTATAACTCGAAGTATTTTATATACATTAATGGCCTTTTCCCGTTCTGTTATTCATAAACCACTCTAGTAAATAAATTGTGAAAGTATAATACTAATTACATTCATCAAAGACAACAAACAATGCATCATTTTTACTTTTACGGAAGTTGTAAGTACACTGATATACAGTGAATTAATGCGCATTGTTTCCTTCTAACGTTGAAGATCAAACGTCTATAAATTAACGTATGTTATTAAACTGTATTGAAACTAAACATTTATCACATTGTCACGTGACACAAATATAGTTAAAATTAGTTAGCTAAAAAGAATAGTTACGGTTTAAAGTGCGATTGAAGATAAACGCAGAGTTGGACGCGCCGGACGTAGGTACCTGTGATCGCTTTTGTTCAGATACGAGTATTGAGGGGACTGCAGCGTGGGTGTGCGAGGGGTTATAGAGTAACATTAAAAAAAGCAAAATAGTACTTGAGAGGTTTATATACAAATTATATAAAATCACGCTTCTTTCCCTCAGGGGAAGGCAGGGGCTCTAGGCTAGAAGGCTCTTTCCACTTGCTACGATTCATACACTTGTTACGCTTCAAACACAAAGATTACATATAATGACATCTATATTTCTTGGGGTGTAGTCAGTACCAACAATTTTAAAAATACTGTTACGTTATTTTCACAGTATGTCACAAAAAATGAGAATTTCACCGAAATCACCGTTGATTTTACTTTAAATTTTATTTTATTAATTATGATAAAACAGTTTCTTCCCGGAACTTAGCTCGAATAGATATTTCCAAAAAAACCTTCCTTAACAGATGTTTAGGTAATTCCAACTATCTAAATGACAAATTTTAGATCACGTCTCGAGTGCGAGTTAATAGATAATTATGTCAGTCACCTTTGTCGGTTATATATATAGATTTTTTGCTCTGTAAACTTATTTATAACCTCGCTTTTACCGCGGAGGTTATCTCTTCGCCACTTCAAAGTACCCGGTTCAGTTTCAAACGCTTACAATTTTTTTACTTTCTTTTCACACAATTTGTCTGAAATTATTATTGAAATTTCTTTTTGAATTATAAGTGTATCTATAGGACTCATTACACACGCTTAGCTTAGTATGCGATGAGAAAAGAAAAGTAAGGGAACAAAATAGATTTTGAATTTACATATTGAAAACAACAGGTGTACTTAAATAAAGCAAGCCTTTCTCTCGTAGCCTACAGCAAATCACAAATTTCTAGACCCAGCCTCTTAGGCTGTGTGTTGACATGTCACTCAAGCTGCCAATGTCTCATTTTATAGTATCCCGTAACGCGTCTCAAACCCTGACTCAAGAACTTACTTCACAGACGTTAGTTCCTAAATTCGGACTTGAGACGCGATAGAGATTCAAATAATATACCTGCTAAATATAAGTATGGATTAGAATACCAACTTTCTTGTTAATCCGACGATTCATGGCAAACTACGCCACGTCACATCCACTGAAGGGTTACGGTACTGACCTGGTTACCGAGTGACGTCTGTTCCGACCTCATGCGGGGATGCCAGCGCCGCCCGCCGGCCGCTCGAAGGTTGAACAACAATACTGTCATATATGTGTGAAATACGCCTGCTCTTGTATGTAGGCCTTTAAAATATGTCTTCGGTGAAATCTGGAACAAGTATGTTTGTATGAAAGCGAGAGGTGACTGACATACCTAAAAACCTAAAAGTTATATACTAACGGGTGTTATGAATTATTGCATACAAATTCTGCACTTGCAAAAATTGGAAAAACCTCTTAGTTCTTAAGTTACAGCAATTATTGCAGTGTTAAATGAAAGACTGTATACTAATCGTAGAATGTATCAAACATCTCAATACGCTTATTACTATATAACTCTTCGAACAAAAAAAAAATAAAATAAAAATGGCCGATTGCAAACAGATAGTCGAAAGTTTTTACAAATGAGTACTTCGTTAAATTAGTGGAAAATTCGAACACTGCTGAGCTAGGATAATAGGAAATCCGCCTTACAACGTAATTATGAAGATTAGGAGTCTGACTCTTAATCTAAATAATGATTACTCGCGTTGTTAAGTCGGTCCTCGTGCGATGACTGAGCCCGACGGAAATTTTCCAAATCCGACAAATTTTCGGGAAAGTAAATGCATTCAATTAATCGGTAAACACATAACATACGGTTGATTGAACAGAAAGTTATACTATGTCTTTTACATACATTTAAACAATTAATTTCATATATTTTGTTAATGTCCATCTGAAATCATTTGAAAAGTGATTCTATTCTTTACGATGCTTGTATAGGGATTCTATACCATAGATTAAAAATATCATAACGTACAACGTGCTGTTTAAAAGTAATTTCATTTACTTTTTAATATAGGTACTTCCAAATTATCTTAGGTACTTTTTTGAGTTTGAGGAAAAAGCCTAATCATACTTAGTGCCCCTGTACGGACTGATCAGTTTGTTGACTGCTAGTAAGATAACTCTCAGATAAAAAATGTGATGTGATACATTTATCAATTCGCAGAACAGTTTATATTACGTATCGATATATTTATAAAATAAACATTACACATATCTCGTCTCCGCACGTGAGGCATATTTGCCGGAGATGTAAGTAACACTTCAGGAATGTTATCTACCACGTTACACACCGTAGCAAAATATTCATTTATGCATACTTTCATTAAGTACACAATTAATAAGTATAATTGCAGGTAGTGATATAATTTTCTGCTATTTAATACTTTATAGTAATCGCGATGATGCAACTGGAAGAGAAGCTTGCAAGTTAACTTTTGCTTTAAAAATCACTAGCACATTATCTGAGAAAAGAAGGGATATTATAAAGGAAAGGATATATTTTTTAACAATACATGATGGTTATATCTTCATACAACCTTGGGAAATATGCAATTGCAAATTACAAGTCATACTAAGACGATGGTGATTAATACCTATATTTAATAGTCGTTTAAAATGGTTATTCGTTTCTATGATCCAAAATAGGAGTGGTTAATCGGGAATCGCTCTGTGAAAATACCTGAATCACTGACTCCAAGAATGTCTATAGAATAAGCCCGGACTTCTACATAGGAAGACGATGCAATTGACACTAAAGATTTAAAATTATTTTCGTATAAAGAAAATCTAAAATAGACATTTTTTTTGCAAAATAGTTTTTATCAGTTCACATATTACTTCTAGATTCTTCACGAGCGGCCGTTTGGCATACACAAAGTCATAAACTTAATGATAAATTTTGAATGTATGTAGAAAATATATTTTTGTTGATATCGAAATATAAACACCGCCTAAAAGTATTCCTTTAAAAACAAAATGACCTTAAGAAAATTTTCGAACTGTGAACTCGTAACGCTCATATCTCTCCTCTTGAATATAAATAGATTTTAACACGTGATCTAATATCATCAAATGTAATCTTTGTAAAAGTTCATCAAGACCTCGGTAGTGCCAAGGTAACTCTCATAAAATATATATAACATGTAATGAAAACTCAGAGAAGCAGTCTAGTCTTTACTTTATTATCTACAGTGACAGACCAACTATGAAATTCATTGTTTCATCAAATTGATGTATTAAACGAAAGTTTAACATATATTCCCAGACTGATGAACACTATGATAAAGAGATATAATATGTGATGGTTCACGCATGCTCGCCGTCACGTTAGCATCTACGACGCTACATAGGATGTTGACTATTATAGTTGAATAACACAGTGACTCACTATTGCATAAATCATGTCCATGTGTATCGAATATGGTTGATAATCTATTATATCTTGCAATCAATAGTTCTACAATTTGCTTCCGTAATATAATAAGGCAACGTAGTAAAATCTTTATTGGAAAACATGCAATTTCTCCGATAAAATCGTCACAATTACAATAACGTCAGCAAACAAAATAATTGTCTCCAAAATAGATTTGTTTTTGTCATGTGGAAATGAATCCGATTTTTATTTTTCATTGCTGACTCAATGCCAAATTTTATATTCTACTACAACTTGAACTATAAGTTGGGACGACATTAAAAAACATTTTTCTTGTCTTAACAAACTATTGAAACTTGCATATTCACAATAGCTGTCATGTTTTTACATTAGTGTTGAATATATTATTGTTGTATTTGGGTCAGGGCTAAAAACGGTTTAAACAACTGTCTGGAAGTTGGTCTCTGTATTTTAGTCATATCTAATCATAATTATCGTCTTATCCGATTAGTTATTAACAAACACCACGATTTAGATTATCTTGAATTGAAGTAGATTTGTACAGTAATATAATTTCTATTTTTGTCATCTTTATTGCTATTTGAACGTCACATGTTGAATGATTAACTGTTGAGAAACAAAGGATTAGAATAGAATTGGATTTAATTACAGCAATTGTTTAAGATTAGATCAGTGACTCTTTAAAACTTCAATATTGTCGTAATATTACTTGTACTAGAAAATTACCTACCGAATGTTGACTAGATCATAGACTAACTTTACAGAACTTATATTCGCCCGAATGCATGTCTTCTTCTTTATATATAAGTATAAATAATATAGAGGTCAGAGGAAAATCGAGATATTTAAGACATGATAAGAATTTACAGATTTATAACATTTAAGAGGTAGAGACCACGTTTTGTTCTCACTTTTAAAAGTTCAGAAGCTATGAAAAAGTGTCCATTGATTAATTCCAATGATACAACAAAGGAGATGTACATCGTAGCAGCCATTTCGTTTTTAGAATAAAAGGTCACCAATGACCTTTTCATTTTGCCCCTTGCCACCGCGAGCGACTCTCAAATAATCGAGTTTATTTATTACTTAGTGATTTTTTAATTTAGTTTCTAGTGTTTATCTTTAGTTCTTCTCTGCTCTTTTTTTTCTATTACTTTCACTACTATGTTGTATATTGTCATTCACCGCTTTCTACGGTGTCCTTTTTGGTTTAAGGGTATTTCCACGCGGTTACTTTATTCATTCATTTATCATTTGATGACAATAAATACGCATGTATTCTTATTACGCATACCATTAATAAGCATGGTTTTGAGCAAGGAAGTGGTCTAGCAAACAATAGTCCTGAAAAACCGATTGACAATAGGCTCTATTAATTTGTTGACTAATATTATTAAGTACCCAGAATTGAGTTCTCCGTCATAGATTTGGTATAAAATAGTGTTACTTTTCTTACTCATTAATTCGAAAGTGATTGTTTATTGGTATGTTTTTAATGTTTATTAATGCTTTATTTATCAGACAGATAAATCTGGGGTAATTTTCTCTGCTGTTTACTGTACAGGAGTAAAGTTCTGAAAAAGAACCTGTTTCATATGCATGTTCTGTTGTCTGTACTAATGTACCCAAATAATACGTCAACTATGACGATTATGTTAGTCACCGAATCAGATTTTTTGGTAAAAGTCTAAAAGGGATTAATTTTGTGAGTCACCTATAAAGTTATTATGTCACTCTCACTGGTTTTGAGTGAGTCACTAAAAATGGATGGATAATTCAGTGAACAAAAATCAATATAGATTGTATATCTAAAAAGGCAGGGCAATTTAAAAAAAATAATTTGAATATCAGCAAATTTTTTTTTTTTTTATTCAATTAAATTAAGTTATAATTTTTTTGTAAACTGTACGTTGTAGATTAATGCACTTCAATAATCTTTATGTGGGCATTTGACGAGCTTGTTAGAAATCTATTTATAGCTTCCTTTATTTAGACTCTTGTCTGCAAGATATTGATAGATTAAATTAAAGAGTCCACACGAAAAACCTGCAGACATCTGACCTTTTGAAGATTTACCTAGCAACGCGTAATAGACAGAACCAGCTGTCGCGAGACGCGAAGGTCAATAAATTGGACGACTTCATGGTGGTAAAGGGTTGCTTTTCTTAAGTGCCGTAAAGTTCCCCAGCAAGTTTTATTTCAATAATTATTTTCATTCAAATGAAATAAAGCGGTATGTTCCAAGAATTTATCCTACTAACATGTAAATCTGAAAACAATGGTAGAATATCAGAGTAGGTACTGGTCATTCCACTTTCCTCAAACTCTTTGGCCAACATCCAATATTACTAATTTAACCTTATTTTTGGGAAATTTCTCACGGTGTGAATCGTAGCGAATTACGAAATATCAAAATTCCACGAATGTAGGAAGGAAGGTAGAAATTGTGTTTTGTTACCAGTCATTCAATAATTTTCCTCATAGTACTTGTCCTTATATTAGAAGGTATACAAGTAGAAAACTTTAGAACTATCTCAAATTATTTGTTTATTTTGCTTTTCATTTTCATTCATATTTACCCAAATACTTATAACAAACTTATATAAAAATATACTGCTGTCACGCGAGAAACGTGAATCCGATTTCATTCTCCAATTCTTATGCGTGTTCCCAGTTGCACCCTCTGATGGTTTACTTCGAAACCACAGAATACAGAGATAACAACGTTGTCTGTCTGGAATCACAGATGACATATTTATGAGCCTGGTTGAAAAAATTTCTCAACCATCATTTTCATAAAAATACTGTCGAAAAGTTTTGAATCAAACAACTTGTGCTAAAAACTGCATCAACAATCACACTAGTCTCATCGTTAATCTCATATTCTCCAGTTACAAACTAGTAAAATTTATACTAAGAAAGCATATTAAGTCTCTTCACAATAAAAAGACACTTAAAATTGTTTTCAGCCCAACGACTAACTCGTAAAGTTGTATAAACTAAAAATTTGGTCAAGGTACTAGTCTACGCAAATCATCCGACTGGCTTCTAGGCGTGACGTAAATATCCTATTACATTTTATATATATATTTTCATATCATTTTTTATTTCTTGTGAGGAAATGAGTTGACAGATTTAGTAAAATTTTAAAGTATAATAAGGTGGATACGTTTTCACGGTCAACTTTCATGTGTCATATCCGATATGGTCGTGAAATATTAATGATTTTGTACACTTTGAATTTTAATGTACGATTATGAGTATGTAAGATTTTCATCATCATCCCCAAAAAGTATAAAATAATATGCGTTCGAGTCTCAGTTGCATTTTTCGTTGTACGAAAAAAAGCTTTTATATAGACACTCATTTTTATCAACAAAAATCGTGATTGCTAAAAACTTTATTATACAATAATTGAAGTATTCCGTGAATCAGAGTGACTGGCAAGCTACGAAAAAACTGTTAGCGAAAAAAAAAATGCACGTCACCAATATAAATAGCGTGGCTTTCACGAGAACAGTTGAAATTTATAAATACTACACTAAATTCAAGTGTTCGAGATATTTTCGATAAGATTCAGCAGGAATTCAGAACTCCAACACATTATCTTGTCACATGAGCGCGCAATCTTTTTTTATGAATTAAAGTGCATATTATATATGAACTCGATTCCAGTATAGGAAACACAGAATTTTTATGAAAATATAGAGACGGTTATGATTCATTACCAAATGAATTGATTACATTATTTCCTTATTAACTGTTTGAATCTTGGTTCCATCATTTAGCCGTGCATCTAAGCGTGGCTTTTAGTCTTTTCAACTGAATGTTGGTTCTGTCTTCCTGCAAGAGATATGGGTGATGATTGAATGTATGTTTGTGTTTACGTATGTTACTTTAGAACGTGTTTTTTTTCGATTTCTCTTACATGATATCAAATTAGGTTGGACTACTATTATTCTATTTAAATGTTGTTGAATTTCCTAAAAACATGTTTTTACTTACCAGTGACTTTGATTCCAATACTTTTATTGCAATAACGATGAGCATATAAATAAGTATATAAAGATAAGGCAAATTAGTGATAAAATTTACACTTACATAGACAAACATTTTAATTAATATGTTTCTCTATCGCTCTAATCTTATATATAAAATCCTCGTGTCACAATGTTTGTCTCCGTACTCCTCCGAAACGGCTTTACCGATTTAAACCAAATTTTGCATGCATATTCAGTAGGTCTGAGAATCAGCTAACATCTATTTTTCATATCCCTTAGTGAACTTTTTTTTTCTAGAAATTACTTAAAAATTATTTATATGGCAAAACAACGTTTGACGAGACAGCTAGTTTAAAATATATTTTATCTTCTTACTTAGGTACCTACTATACTCTCTCTCCCACTCTTATTTTTTACAAAACCTACCACAACATATTAATTCATTCTATTATTTGATTACGCAAAGCATAAATATCAATCGCATAACAGTTACACACACACACATATGTACCATAGATAAAAGTGTTGTATAATACATAGGATTAGTGAGGTAATCGTGATGGACCGAGCAGGCCTCAGTTCCACTTCCTATCCTGAAAATGTCGAGGATAAACTTGCAGAGAGATAAGAAACTGTGTCAAGACCACTTCTAATTTTAACGCAGTCTTAGGTGACACTTGGTTTTACGTTGCTGTGATTAATTTACGAAACTACGCTATATCTTCTTTAAAATGTCGATCTCTAAGGTGAACCAAACATTATTGACGTGGAAGGTCCAAAAAGAAATATCATTCTTGGCCTGATGCCACATCCGGAATACCTCATCCGGATTATCTAGTACGAATAATATGATTAAACTAAATAGCTCGAATTAACCCAATGAGATTTAAAAATGTTCTCTTTTCCATAACGCTGTAATAATTTTAATTGAAATAGAAAATGTTTATAGCGTTCATTTTTTTACTATACTACTACTCTAAAAGAGTGACAAAAATAAATACTTAGGCTTTAAGATTTTCATGACGTCGCTTTTAACATTGTCCTTTTTTTATTAAGTTTCAATCGATCTTGTTATAAAAAGAAATTAAAAGACAACGGTAAGTTAATAAAATATATACATATATAGGGCATTGTTATTAGGATTTGGAACGACACTAATGGCTTAGCTACGAGAACCGCTACGCCATACCAGCGTCTACGTCACAACTCGAATATTAGGAACTTCCTTTGAAAAGAAAATTATTCGTAACTAGAACGGTATGAGCGGTCGAGCACGATACTCGGAAAGCTATATTTTCTGTGTGTAGTGTAGTGACGTTGCGAGGCTGCGATATTATCAAGGCGTCGCGCCGCGCTACGCTTCAGTTTTGCGATAACGCTCAAAGTTAATAGACGTTTAATTCACCGTCTACAATAAAAAGATTCACTCACGCAATACATTCGCGAGGTTTATTATTTATTTTTTTAATTTCGTGTACTGAAATGCGCGTGTGCGCCGAGAGACAAAGCGTTCGTGTTGTGTCCGGCCGTTGGTTGAGACGCCGTGCAAGGAAGATGGCCAACTCACTGGAACTGTTGCATTTTCAGTTCAAACGGATGTTGAACAAGGAGCTCAGCCATTTCTCCGAGTCGAGCAAGTCCGGCAACCAGATCTCCGAGTACATCTGCTCGACATTTTTGGGTAAGTTTTTGTTTGTCACTCGATTTATAAATAAAAAAACTCAAATGCACGAAACAATGTCTAGAGTTCTAAAGCCCGATGTTGAAGTTACAGAGAAATGCAATATTTTCAACTATTTTAGCCAAATTTATTTTTGATTTATGAAATTTGGATTTAATTGAAAATTTTGTTAAAGAAATTTAACACTTTTTAATTATATTTTCGTGCATTTGAATTTTCATTTGTTGTGAATGATATTGTTGGCGAATAAAAGGTTGATTATCGTATCAGTTGCAGTTGTAATGAAATACTTTTAGTAACTGAGTAATAAAATTTAAAGGAACTGAGTTATAGAATTTAAAGGCAATAAAGAAATATAAGGCTTCAAATTCAAACAAGGTTTTAATAACGCCATTCTTGTCTTGACGCGATGATTTTATTAACTACATATGTTTTTATCCATAATAAATAAAACATACATAAAAATTCCTGCAATTAATTTCCTTGGAATGATTTAATTGACTTACACGTAGGTGGATATCTAAATATTACCCACGATAACAATACTCTGGTATATTCACAAACATCTTTGTTTTTGCCAATAACGTGAAGACAGAAAAAACTGTTTATAGTTTTACTATGTTTGACAGACACAGATTGTATGAATTTAGATGTGTGTTGAAAGGTTAATTGATTTTTTCTGTGAATAGCAGTATTTTTAACCAAGACTTTTTGTTTTTATCTCTTTGATAGGCAGTAGTAAAATGACTACTGCCTATCTATTTAAATAATATAAGTTCAACTTTTTAATTTATAATCTTATTCCGAATAAGTATGTAGTTAATTACATAGAATAGTTTTAGATATACAAATTCACCCCTCTGGCCCAAACACAAATTGTGGCAATTAATAATTAATCATTCCCATCATGCGTCACCAAAAAACCATTGTTAAAAAATGCAAACGCTTACCCGCCCTTGTGACGTCAACGCCCTATCGCGCCCGCCCAAAATAACGTTATCCTGCGCGCGCTAATCAAACAATTGATTTCAAGTACGTTCAAAATAAAAACAAGAGAAAATTCCATTATTTTCAAACAGAACGTACGCAAAAGGGTATATTAAAAAAAATCTTTGAAAAAAAGAAAATATCTCAACTTCTTGAAAAGGCATTTAAAAAACTTTACAAGTACGATAAAAAGTCCACTGCTGCAAAAACCTGCACTAAAAATCATCATTGGTCTTTAAGTGGCCGGTCTGAGCTAGATTCCTGTGCAAAAATTTAATTCGCTATAACAGTATAATGACGTGTTCTATATTAATTATCTTCCCAAGGCGTTAACCTGTACAATTAGCATGATTTTGCCAATAAAGTAAGTAAGGTAGTATCAGAATTCAATTTACGTACCTTGTATTGCATGAGAAATAAGTCTTGGATTCCATGTTTGAGAACCGTTTCAAAGCTTGTGTCAAAATGAGAATAAAAACATTAATTTCTCACCACATAAAATTTAAAAAAAGTTTATATCACGTTTTGCGGGGCAGAGATGAAAAGACTGAAAGAACATATTCAGTTGTATAGCTTAACGATATAATTATTACAGATATTAAGTATAGAAAGAAAAACACATATGTACTTGCCTGTTCAAATTAGTGTAATTCTCGCTCCAATAAATATCTCGTTTGATCCAGTCGGTATTGGTCAATGACGCGACTGAAGTCCCAAGGTACTCGTGCACAGAGCAAAGAACGGCCTCATAGACGAATCCAGGCCGGCGTAGCATTCTTTACTGAGTAGCTGTATCGCAAGACATCCTCACATGACAAAAGATGATTCATACAATATTGATTCCATAGATTGATTCGGTCAATTGGAACGAACTTCAATACACTTTTGCAATTTATTCTTATTTAAATCTTAATCAAAGTGTTATTGACTTCATGTCGATATTATTATATCAAAAAAACAATTGCGCCTGAAGGAGGGACACTCCGGCTGTTTTGTTTAATAGGAGACACCTTAAATGTAAAAAAAATTGAAAAAGATATCTAGGGTGGCGGTAATATAAATAAGATAAATTGGTGACCTAAACTAAACCTTATAATTTTTTGTATATAAAGTATCAATAATGTGAAATATAAATTATAGGGGTACGTCAATTCTATATCATTTATCTCAAAATGTATAAATACATTTATCGTAATTAAGCTTATCTTGTTTGGGCTTACTTTTATGACCCCCTTATCTACCTACACATGTGAAACTTATAAAATAACTTGTAAAGTGCTGATTTTTCAAATATACACGCTAGATACTGTTTATATATTATATCTTTAAATGTCAAATAAATTAAAATAATCTCCAGAAGTCATAATTATGTTGATAACCTCAGTTCTCTTAGTAACTCTGCCATTGAAGTCATAAAACCCAAAGTAATTAACTTTATACTTTTATTTTTTAAAGATAATGCAATCAATATTTAATATCTTTGTCTTAAAGTGACTTAACAAAAATAGAAGTATCTGGGAACGAAAAAAGGCCCCATGTCACAGATGTAGTCACGCCACATTTAACTGAAATGATAAAAACTTCGATCAATGAAATGTTAAAAAATTCTATAAATCTTAAAAAAGACTGTATGGCTGAAAAGAATTCAGATTTAGATAGTGGCCGGATGGTAGGCCATTGCCTAAAAGCAGAATCCCAGTAAGCCTTTCCCTTAAATTAACAATCGACTCGTAAATTATTTCTAAAATTATGCGCAACATTCGTTCCAATAAATAAATTGATCGGCTTTTATTATGGGCGTTACAATGCAAAGCTTCATTATTTTGACGGGCCCAATGAGCGATCATTGTGTCAATTGACGAACGGCTTGTCACAAATTGTGGAATTTACAGACCTATCCTAACACCACCCATGGCTCTACCGACCTTCCGACGGACGAGCCAAATCATGAGAGGAGATTTAAGGAATCGTCAGTTCTTACAATTTAAGCCGTTCTAAGTCTTTAAGACTTTCGCATTCACGTTATCTGTTGCACCCACAGCTATATAATTTGACCAAGTCTTGGCATGAATATTGTATCATTCAACCTATAGAAATAGAACTGATAAAAAATGCAAAGGTAGGTATATATCAACACACTTTACCTACCTTCCGTAGCTTATAAGACTTAAATGTTTTTAAGTTATAAGAATAATGATATTATTTTAAGAATTATGAATGGCCCTTCTCCCTTTTTAAGAGTGATTATTTATTTATTTATTGCACAAAAAAAAGTTAAAAAGGCGAACTTAATGCCGTTTGGCATTCTATACCAGTCTACCAGCTGACCAAACAAAAAAGTTTTGACTTTCTCTATCCCATATGGAATAAATACTTGATTACATTTGTATGTAAGTATGGCTTTTCTGTACTTGTTTTATTTTGTGACGGTAACGACCGGATCGTAACTTCGCAGCGGCCGACGGCCCAACGTAATTAATTTGTTTGCTTTGTGCCGGCCCTCGCCACCGGATTCTTAAAGTTACTGCCAATTGCTGAGTTCAAATCAAACTTTGGAAATTTTAACATCTGTCCTTTAATTAGTTTGATCGAATACATAAGTACGAATTATTGAAAGAAATTGCTGATTGGCTGATATTTATCAACGCACAACCCAAACCGCTTGATATTTGCAACTTGGCATGAAGGTTCCTTATGTGGTCTAGGGATGTACTAAGTGAAAATACAAAAATAGATAAGTCTTTGCAGTATCGATTATATTAACCAATTCCACAGTCATTGCGATGTTAATTATGATATACATAGTCGATAAGACGATACGATATCAAAATTATCATCTTAATTTTATAAACATTACTGTGAACAAATCTTTTAAATCTAAGATAACCCCAATTAAGCACGTGTTTTAAATTTCAACTAACATGTAAGAATAAAATGATAATCCAAGAAAAGTGTTCAATATCAATTTATCATGAACTAAAAATATAAGCATTTAACAAGATTACAATACGCGTTTAATATAAGAACTCCTCTTAAGAAATGTTTTCGAAACGTCGCTTAAAAAATAACTTTTTAGCGATTCCATATATCTCGTGATTAGATATAAACTAGATACGTAGTACTATCACATCATGCTTGTTATCATTGTAATCTTCGTTAGGTGTATACTTTAGGATTAATTTCATTATATTTTGGCCTCTCTAATCTACTCGTTACATGTGCTGTTTGAACAATCATTTAATTTCACTATCTATAAATTAAATGTGTACAAAATGACCGGTTTGTAATTCAATTTTTGTTCATAAGTGCTATCAACATTAATGTCACTTTATAAATCAGAGGCTGAAAAGTTAAATGATTTAATTGAGACGCAATTGCGAAAAACGAAAGTTAAAGCCCAAATCGACTTTCAAAACGCGAAGAGAAAGTAGCAGTCTCTTGTCACTTCATAACTCAAACCGCGACGCCTGAAATTGTGTAATATATCTTATTTCGATTGCAATGATTGCCTGGTTATCTAAAACTTGTACGCAGGGTACCTCACGGTATCAATCAATCAATTGAATAATGGCTTCTTGACGTGTTCACCTACTTTTTCGGCACACATACCCATTGGCACTGTTTTGGGAAAGTGATAACTATCGAAGTGGCTTCAATATGGACTAACAATCTATTTCAGGAATACCTCAAATTTTATTGCATTTTGTAGAATTTATTTAGGTTAAGTGTGTGGTTAAACCTCAATAGTTTAAAAAGGGATATTAAGGCTATTTATAAATGGAGACTATTCTCAGCCACATGTGCGCCACTTTGATAGTATTTTCACTTTCATATCTCTGTTATCATGGCCCAAATTTCCTCGGAATAGATCTGATTAAAATTTGCGCAGCTGTTTTTTTATTACCTACATACTCTCCTTTTTAGGACAACGATGTTTATCAGCCAAATATTGAAGATATCAGTGCTCTACTAGCCTTGACAATATTTGTTATTCATAATATTTTTCTTTTTTGCAGACAAACAGCAAGAACTCGATTTACCATGTCTACAAGTCGAGGAAGGCTCCGAACGTGCCAAGAAAAAGGAAAAGCCTCGCCATGCCGGACCGGGGACAACTATGTCACAAGTAGGTTTTCTTCATAAATTTTATAATTTCTACAAAATGTTTTGTTTACTTAATAATCATTCAAATATTATTTGCGTCACAAATTTAAGTGCCTAACCATGAAATTCTTATTTGCAGATATCTGGAGTCAAGAGGGCGTTGACACACACAAACAGTTTTACTGGAGATCGTGTTCCCAGATACGGAGTAGAGACCCCTCATGAAGAAGAACTTGGCCGCCTGCTCGGTGAGATCGACCGTTGGGGCGTGGACATCTTCCGCATTGGAGACTTCTCCGGTGGTCGCCCGCTTACCGCAGTCGCATACGCTGCTTTCACTTCAAGGGAACTACTCTCCACTCTTCAGATAGCACCGAGAACTTTCATAACGTTCGCTGTCACACTGGAAGAACATTATATACGAGACAATCCCTTTCACAACTCTCTTCACGCTGCTGACGTGACACAGTCAACGAACGTGCTACTGAACACTCCAGCGCTGGATGCCGTGTTCACTCCTATAGAAGTGTGCGCAGCACTATTTGCGGCATGCGTACACGACGTCGACCACCCAGGCCTGACAAATCAGTTCCTTGTCAACTCTAGCTCAGAGCTAGCCCTCATGTACAATGACGAATCTGTACTTGAAAACCATCACCTAGCAGTGGCCTTCAAGCTGCTTCAAAATGATGGCTGCGACATCTTCGTCAACTTACACAAGAAGCAAAGGCAGACGCTGAGGAAAATGGTTATTGATATGGTGCTCTCGACTGACATGTCAAAACACATGAGCCTTTTGGCGGACCTTAAGACGATGGTGGAAACGAAGAAAGTCGCGGGCAGCGGCGTTTTATTACTAGACAATTACACCGATAGAATACAAGTATTGGAGAATCTCGTGCACTGTGCCGATCTCAGTAACCCAACCAAACCGTTGCCTTTGTATAAACGGTGGGTGGCGTTATTGATGGAGGAGTTCTTCCAGCAAGGAGATCGGGAAAGAGAGCAAGGCATGGACATAAGCCCTATGTGCGACAGGCATAATGCTACAATAGAGAAATCTCAAGTCGGCTTCATAGACTACATAGTTCACCCGCTATGGGAGACATGGGCGGATCTCGTACATCCAGACGCCCAGGATATATTGGACACACTGGAGGAGAACAGAGACTACTACCAAAGCATGATTCCTCCGTCACCGCCGCCTGCGCCCATCCAGACGCATTCAGGAGCTGATGACGACCGCCCCGAACAAATACGATTTCAAGTAAGTTGTGACTTTATCAACTTTTCACAGCACAAATATATCTAAAGTTTCCTTGGGAGTTTTGATGAAATATTTTTAGTGCTTTTTCTTCTAAAGTATCCTTTCTAAGTCTACTAAAAACTTTATAATGTGATTATAAACGAAGTTAGGATAGGCCGGTACAATTAAGGAGTACCGAGAGGAGGAGGAGACCGATCAATTGCTAAACTTCTTGTTTGTTTTGTTGAACAGGTAACGCTTGAAGAGGGCGAAGGCTCAGAAGAATGCGAGGGGGAGGGCGACGGTGGGATGTGACGGAAACTACTGGGAATCTGTAAGAAACTCTCTGAAAGAATGCAGGTGTGGTGGAAGCTCTGGCAGTAGAGCGAGAGGGCGCGTCGGCCGTCCTTGTCGCTCGCCCTCGGCCGCGACATCTTGTTGGATAATAATAACACTTGTTGACGCTTAACGTCGAAATGGGACGATCGGCGGGTGCATCGTTACATTTCGATCATGATTATTTATATGTGATTATGCAATGTTGTTTAGAGTTAACCTAACGACTAAAATAATATGTCCCTCCAATGACTGTGTAACATTGATCGTCTAGTGTTTTATTATTATTGTTTCGTTTTGTCTAACCAAAGATATAAAATTGATTCTTAAGTTCACAGAAAAATGTTCGATATCCCTGTAAGTAGTTAGTATTCGGTTCGTAAATTTAAAGTCGTGTAAGTAGTTTTAGTCGCCGACGCCGCATATACGGGGTCGGCTAAGTAAGGACATTGAAAACGCTTATTAATTGGTATGAAAGGGTAATTTATATTGTCATATCATCCACGTCTCTCATATTTACTACGGGTTCGCGATAATGATGTTAATCACCAAAATATATTACATGATAGGTATCCTAAATATAAATCTATTTTAAGGTACATTTTTAAAATTGCCTTTCGGAGTTGTTGTTGTGTCTTTTTCTGAATATTTAATATTCGGCCAGCCTCTGCGAAGACACCCACGTTGCCGAGTTCACCCTGATAGCTTTATTCCTTTGGTATACGTAAGCCTCCACCTCATTTCTTGTTGAGGGTCGCTGGCGATCCTTTTATTTTTCTCCTTAGAATAGTGTATTATTTTTGTAAATTTAATGTATTCTAGTTCTCTTTTACCCAAAAATTTAAATAGTCATGAATCTTTAAAAGTTTTTGTGTATGCAACTAACGGCTTGAAGTGTTTACAATATTAAGTACTAACAAAGAGTGGTTTGTGACTAAGATTTTTCTCGAGTGAGCTCATAATATTTGAAGAAAATATTTAAGAGAAACGGCGAGAGCGCGGGCCGGGCCTTGCAATAGTACATACTAATTAAATAGTTTCTGAAGCACTTCATTCGCACAACATTCTTGTGTAATCATGTGTTAGCAAGAACCTACTCAACCCTCAGTCTGAAATGTCCATTCGAACCGCAACAGAAACACAACAGATCTGACTTCACTCTACCCAGTATTCTATCACTCATTTGTATACAGTCTCCAAATTGATTCATTTTGTTAATTAGTAGGCACCTTCTCGAATGAAGAGGACTCAAACAACCTGTATTATTTGCATTTCATTGTATTCATCATTGTTGTTGTACGATTTTATTACTTACGAGCTGGTCTCTTAAACTTTCATGTACTCAAAAGATATTTATACCAGATTAAATGATTATAATTCTTGACAATTCATTTTGTTGTATGTTTTATTTCTACGGTATTTCCTAGTTGAAGTATTATTTTCGAGTATTCTCTAAGTCATCATTTTAGCATTCATCGGAGAAGATTGAAGGTCCAATGTAACATTATTTTCGTAGGTAATTTAAGATTTGATTCGGCGATCGAGATGTGGAATTCGCCGTGATGTCTTCAAATGTCTGATTTTGAGAATGCATAGAATAGAATTTGGACAAAAAACATAATAAAACGCTTATCTACTTGTGTGTTAAAATAGAGACATTACGCTTAGAATCATTTTGTTTTCTATTGTATATGTAACGAATTGTGTTAAATAATGTACTACAGTAGATCTGTGTATAACACGTAACCAATCTTTCGTAATTTCATATTGTGAAGAAATGTGTACCCTATTCTGTGCCGCTGTGGCAGTTACCACGTTTTGTGGCGTATCAGATATTATTGAGAACTACCGATTACCTTTAGACTCGTAAAATATGCTCGTTGTTAACCTCTTATTTCAATAGACGTACATAAGTAATTGTTAAATGCAAGATTTGATTATGATCATAGACCACAAACAGTGGAACCTTGGCTTTTTTGTCAGAAGGGAATGTCTTTGGGCATTTACCTTCTGTAAAAAAATATACCTATTGGTTTGGTTACTCAACGTAATGGCATGTCAAATACGCCCGTGACATAGCTCTTATTACTAAAATAAGATAAAAAACGGCTATGGTAGAACCGCTTGCGCATTGACATGTCATACTTCAATAGTTATTGTATTTAGAATTACCTACTAAATAAAATATTGTTATTATTTTTCGCCAAAGTGGTTTCAGTGTTGTGGTACCTATAATGTTTTGTCAGTATGAAAATCTATCGCTAAGATCGGATAATACCTAGATAAATTATTAATACCGAGTTAAAGTGTGCAATGCTGGACATTTGCATTACTTATTATTTATGTTTTAAATAAAAAATAGCTTGTAATAGTTTAAATGAATATTTGAGTTGAATTAAAGAATATTAATGTATTTAGAATAAAAAGATATGGGAGAAAAGTCTAAAGCTGTTTCATTATTTATCTACCTGAATGTTTCACCCTCAAGCCAAGTAATAAAAAAAATTATATTATTTTAATAAGACTTTCTGATACGACCTCAAAATACAGAAACTACTGGAGGTAATTAATTTTTGTACACTTTCACGAAAAAACCGCCAAAAAATTACAAATGCCACGGAGTAAGGACAAAATGGGAATTTGATTTTAACGCGCAGAGCTGCGTTGTTTTCTATTTCACAACATTTCATGAAAACGATTCGGCAGTTTAACCGTAACAGCTTAAGAGATAAACATACATTTTTCATTTCTAAGTGTAAGAACCGCCATGGTAGATATATTATCTTGACAGTAGTCTTTCTATATGTACGGTATGCAAAGATCGCTGCTTCCACACAGGCACGCGCATTCCATTTCCTTTTTGCATTCCTTCCTCGCCTGAAATACGTGGTCACACTGGACCCTAAACCCTAACCTACCAGCGTGCCAAATAGGGAGCGTATGAAGAGAGTGGAAGGGAAAAATTGTCAGTTACGAATAGTCACCTAGTGGTATATAAATGTGACTAGGTATAGTATAGTATGTGTGTTCTTGTTCCAAATTCTGTGCTTCTCTTTATGTTACTGATATCCATTCATGTTATATCTTTTTTTCAATATTCCACAATAGATGGCAGTAAGTTAAATTATTATTTGTTACAACGAGCACTCAATAGATGGTGCTAGTGAATAATAATATTTTTTACTAGTGATAACACTGATCAAGCATTCATTTCATTCGTTCACTCTATTTGTTGTCTTTGGTCATCCATATCAGCGTCAATCAAGCCAACGTCAAAAATATCTGCAGTGCAAACAAAACACGGCATCCAATTTACTTCTATTTCCCTTTGTGAATTTTGTATTAAAATCAAATAAAATATAGAATACTATAGCAAACATGGTCAAGCTGACAAATGAATTGATACAAAACTCTATGCAGTACATGAATCCCTGCAGAGATCGCGAGTTAGATCTTAGAGGTTAGTGGTTAAATTCACACGCGAATCATATTTTTTATTTTTTACATACTAGTTGTTTTTAAAATCAAATAATAAATTTGAAAGTTTAACTCAAATAATGAAATATAACAGTAAAACTGATGCTCAATTTTTTATTACAGGATACAAAATACCACAAATTGAAAACTTGGGAGCGACGTTGGACCAATTTGATACTATAGATTTTTCAGACAACGATATCAGAAAACTCGATGGTTTTCCCTTATTAAAGAGGCTCAAATGTTTATTGCTTAACAATAATAGAATTGTGTAAGTATATTTATTTAGGAAACCACGCATTACACCCAGAAGAATCCCATCTAACTCCATAACAATATTAACATGGAACCTAACTTTAGCTTGTATTATTATTAATGGAAGGGGCTTTAACCCTTTAATCACCTCTTACAACCACACCGCCCTATAACATACATACATTTCTTTAATTATTATGCTTTCATTGGTTAAATATTGAAGAATTTTCATTATTTTCAGACGAATTGGTGAAAATTTGGAACAATATATACCAAACTTGGAAACCCTTGTGCTAGCAAATAACAACATCACTGAGCTTGGTGATCTGGATCCTCTGGCAACACTACCAAAGTTACGGACATTGTCGCTGATGCACAATCCAGTTGCCAACAAACAACATTACAGGTAAATTTGTGCTTCTAGTATTCATAATTATGATCATGATCATACTAAATAAAAATACACTATGATTTGATAATTTTATTTTCTTTCAATATTTCACAGAGCATACATTGCCTTCAAGCTGCCTGGACTAAGGCTATTAGACTTCAGAAAGATTAAACAGAAGGAAAGAGAAGAGGCAAACACTCTTTTCAAAAGCAAAAAGGGAAAAGAAATGCAGAAGGAAATATCAAGGAAAGCCAAAACTTTTGTACCTGGAGGAAGTATGCCTGATCCAAAAGTTACTAGTAAGTTGTCTTTGTTTTTGTTCTCTCTTACTCATAAAAAGTGTTTACCCGATTTCATTCTCTGTTGATTATCTAAAAATAATGGATGTGGACAATCCAAGATCATAGTCAACAGGTGCACCCCAAGCTCTTCTCCAGGGAGGTGAGGCTGTAACTGTGATTAACACCTGAGAGAAAAAGAATTCATGAAATCTGGCGAAAATGGGGAATTCTGATCTGATCTCCAAAATCTGATAAAATGGATCTGCTAATTTCAGTTATTTTCTAGGGAGAGCAGAATTGAATAGAAAATATTTCAGAGTGGATCAGATTTGACAAAAGTAATAATGAAGAGTGGTTCCTTCGGGTGATCAGAGCAGAATAGCTCCAAAGTTTTTAGTCCAGTCAGCCTTGACATCAGGTTGTCTTGGGAATTTTAAATGTGATGTTATGCGTTTAAGTGTCTTTTGCCATGAGCACAAAACATTATTCATTTGCAAGTATTAATTTTTATCCAAAATTTCAGATCTCACTCCACAGGAGATCCACAAAATCAGAGATGCCATTAAAAACGCGTCGTCTTTGCAAGAGGTGGAACGGTTAACCCGTATGCTGCAGTCTGGCCAGATTCCTGGACAAAAGCCGTTACAGCCGCAGACTCAAGGAAATGGTCAACGTAAGTTGATAGTCAAAACCATTTTACATGTATATAATGAAGTATATTTGTCAGCAAACTTATTGTCAAGTTTTCTTTAGGCTTTGATGTGATTTAAAATAGAATCAACATTTTAAAAGTACAACTAATTTTTGTCAACATAATATGAAGGCAAACTAAAAAGCCAAATAATCATAAATCATCAAAACTACACTCCCGTTACATTTCATAGTGTTTATGAAATTTATTTATACATGTATTATTACATTTCATAGTGTTTGTGATAATTGACCATTATACAACATTTTTCGACAGTGGACCCGAACCCGGAGCCCTCGAGTTATAGTATTCGAAGAACACCAAACTGTCGAAACTGTGCATGCACAAACCAGTGCAACTATATGCGACTATTTTTCACCCAAATTAAGAGCTCATGGCAATCCAGATATTTAAAAATGTTTCCTCATATTTTATTTTTTCTATAATATTAATGAATTCTAATTGGACATTTTAAGCTATTTGCCTAGTACAAAGTTCAGTTTTAACTTAGTCAGTCAGCAGTTAATTACTTATTAGATTTTAATTTATTCAACTGATATGCGTCGAGAGCTGAAATTTATAGCTATGTCCTCGTTTTTATGTATTCGGGACCTATCTTTGTCAAAAAAAAATCATGTTGGACTTACATTAAAATCTGTACTTTAAATGCAAAATAACAATAAATTACTTTATGATTTCAGAAGAGGATGATGAGGAAATGGAGACGGACCAACTAAACGGCCAATGAAGTAAGATTTGTCAAGCAGTGAAGAATAGATACTATGGTTTTTCTTTAATTTTTCTAGTACATAAGTGTCAAATATGTTAAGCTGATGAGAATAGATAACTACATTTGGTACTGGTAGAACAGATACTACATAGGGAACTGAAGTTTATTAAGAACTCAGAAAAGAACAGAACATATACCTACCAATGTAGCAAGTTGAAACTTTTATTTAATTAGTGAAGCGGTTTAAATAAAATATCATCTTACATTTATGTCATTGTTTTATTTGAAGTCAAATCAATTGAATCATCATCAATTACAACACTATCAAATCAATCATTATACTTAGTCGCTATTTATTAAATTAAATCTGTACTTCATTTTCTAAATGATTTATGTTCTAAATTCGTGTTCACTTTTGCTTTATGTTTTTTTTCTGTTATATTTCTTGCTTTACCGCTCCTAGAAATTCTTCAGTTGCCTTTAAAAACAATAAGTCCTCATTCCCAGCATCTAAGAATACAGAATATACAGCGGGCAAAAGAACCATACGGCCCATAAGATCTTTTATGGGAGGTCTTTTGTCTGGCAAGATGGAGAGCATAGCGTCTATAAGATCCTGCATTCCTCGACTGTATATGGCTAATTCTATTGGGTGCACGCTGCCGCAAGTTATGGCTTTTACCAAACCAACTAGTGTCTGTAAATAAAATACATTTATTCCATACTTCTTCTCAGCATATAAGCGCCCACCTGTATATCGCCTTTCCAATTTATGATAATATTGTTCGAGAGTTTCTTGTAACCATAGTACTTATAAATGCAAAAGTCTGCCTGCGCCTTCAATTACGTTTAAAGCGCTACACCGATTTTTAATGATTTTTTGTAGAATATGTAGCAAATTACTCTAGGTTTGAGCCTAGTATTTTTTCTCTTATACCAACAAATAGGATGTGTAGCTGTTTTTTTTTTCTATCTTACCTCTGCATTGAAAGCTCTCTTATGAGTGCACATTTCATACAGCAAACACCCAAGAGCCCACACATCGCTTTTAGTGTCATAAGGCTTGCCTTCACATAGCTCTGGAGCCAAATAGTAAGGAGTACCAATTACCGTAGAGGTTTTCTTAGCACTGAAATAAAAAAAACAGTGCATGTGCACGTTTTGCTGTTGTCTTACGAACAAATGTACAGACCGCTGCCATTTTAGCTGTAGTTATAGGTATTCAAGGAATTTTAAGTAGGTATTTAGATAGCAGAATAGAACAGGGTCTCACTCTTAACGTCAGATGTTACAGAACTAAATACCTAGTCCTCCTCACGTCTGCCGCTATCATGTCATCTATTGAATTCCACTGGACCACTTTGATGAAAATGGTATGAATCGCATATGTATACTTACAGACGTCAAACATATAATAAACCACTTGTCTTGAAAAAAACTTATATAGTATGACATAAAAATTGGATACCTGGCAAGCATCTTCGAAATACCAAAATCGCCGATTTTAACTAGAACTCCATTTTTTCCAGTAAGCAAAATATTCTCAGCTTTCAAATCCCTGTGTATTATATGCAAGTTATGGATATAATTTACTCCCAGCAATATTTGGCAGAAATAAAAAAGTATTTCCTAAAAAAAAAACGGTCCAAATATGAGGATTTTTTAATCATTTGCAGAGTTACTAGGTAAGCATATTACTCTTCTGTCAAGCGATGAACTATCACTGTTTTACTTTTTACTACGACGTGAAACGGGACAGCCATGGTTTATCGCGCGATAAAGACGTCGTCGCGCGTGCCATCCTAGCTCGGCTGGATAAGATCAATTTCTCTAAAAGCTACATCATTGACTTCGGCATCCTGGGCCAGAACCCGCGTATAACCACGACCCAGGAGTGGATAATACGTAGTTACTCGACCTCTTACCTCCGCAACCTTTGCAGGGAAACATGACTCTATTGGTTGCTTATGGCTTAAAATATTTAGGCTTGGAAATGGGAGCATGATTCAACTTGCCTGCTCTTTTATTAATTTCGGGTACCGCTGATACATGTACTCTGCTAAATTTCCACTTATTGCATACTCCATACTGATCATTACATGGCTCTCTGTATAATAACAATCATAGAATTTTACTATATTTGGATGATTCATTGCAGATAGAATATTCACTTCATTTGCGATTTCCTAAAATAAAAATAGGTAGGTACATAAACGACTAATTAAACGAAGATTTCCTAATGAAATATATATTTCATGACATAAAGAAATAAGTAGGTACCTGTTTATGATCCTGAATTTTCACATTCAACTCGATGTCTTTGACAATACTTAAATTGTTATTCAAACGATTTTCACACAAATAAACATCTCTGAAACAAGGGTGAAAAATTGTTCTCCAAAATTATGAAGTTAATAAAAAAGTAACAAATAAGCACAAAAAGATTTATCTCTAGTTATTTGTAGTCACTTACCCATAAGTCCCTTTTCCAATAGTTTTTAGAACTTTCAAGTTGTAAGTTTTAAATCTATCAACATCCATGTTTCATGAAATCTGTGTTTGAAAAGTATAAACTTTGCTTGGATGTATTTCTTACTTACTTGTGAATGCAAACTTCTTTGGATTAAATTATTTAAATCATCAGTAACCCAAATACAAATGTATCTAATGTTTTTAAACTACCCACCTTAATGTTATTTAATTATCATGCCAAAATTGCTTGGATTCTTGAATACTTTGACAGCAATTAATTATTATAAACATTGCATCTCCTATCATATGTAGATCTATGCACATCTATATAAAATTGCACAAGTAACTTAAAATTAGGCTTCAAAATCCGAAAATCATTAATACTATATGGTAAAGAAACATTTTTATTTAATCTATTTACATCTTGATAATCATAATTTTTTTGTCTAAGCAACTGAAACTCTTTAAGCAGCTCCGACGAGGCGCTGTTCACGTAGTCTCAGACGACGTTCTCGTTCGAATTCCTTCATCCTCAATACATAGCTGAAAGTAAAATAATTTCTTGTATCAAATCCTGAGTATAAATATCAATATAAGCACATCTCTAACCCTTACTTCTTGTAACAGCCATGTTCTTATTTTGTTACAAGAAGTAAAGCCATATGGCTTAATGATGGACTTGAGATTCAAATAGTAACAGCATTGCAAGCCCATTGCCTAAAAGAAAAATCTGAAGTTAACTAGCCTTTCCCTTAATTGATCTCAATAATCTGTGTTTTTTCTGCCCAACTATACCAGCATCAGCATGGAAGTTTATACAAGATGAATGAAACTCATATTCCTTTTGACTAATTTTGCTACATCCATGGGGAAGAGATGGAGAGTACAACCAACATTATTTATTAAAACCAGACACAGTGTTATAAGACTGATGTCTTCTATTGTAAATGCAAGATAACTTACTCTTGTTGCTCACAGTTCAAATAATTGTGTTTTTCATGGGCACATTTATAAATCATTGGCATGTTCTTATAGCGGCACATATGGTAGTCCAACAAATAGTGAGCACAGTAATCTCTTTTGTTTGGAGGAATTCTAGCCGATACTAGATCTTCTTCCTTGGCTATCATCTCTGAAAATGACAATAACTACACATCAAATGGGTTATTATTTTTAAGATACAAGCATTAGATTTCATACATACATAAAATCACACCTCTTTCCCGGAGTAGTAGGCAGAGACTACCTCTTTCCACTTGCCACGATCTCTGGATACTTCCTTCGCTTCATCCACATTCATAACTCTCTTCATTCAAGCTCTACATACTTACTAATTATAAATGGTGAACCAACAATATGGAATATAATTATGAATAAAAATTTTGAACTTTTGAATTTGTTTTTTTTTTTACTTGAAACCAACTTTATAACCAATAAATGAAACTGCCATCTTTTTATATCAGAGAACAAAACTGTTTATTTATAATAATTAAAGAATAAATTAGTCTTTTCTTGTGGGATAAGTAGGTACTATGTGCTATTCTGTACCACACTTTGTGTACGCAAAATACATGAAAATTAGTTCAATGGTGAAGAAGTACTAGGTAACAAACTTTTGCATTTATAATGTTAGGATTATGTAACAAAACCACTAGTATCTAAGGTTTTCGTGGAAATTAGACATGAATAAAGTAATCATTAATAAAATGAATACTGCAGTTTGGGAAATTTACCTCGAGGCTTGCGCTCATAATTAAACCCAACTTGATGATCAAAAGTAGGTTTATCATCCATGTTAAGGTCTACATCTCTGGTGTTGAAGGATCCCAAAAGTTGCCCCATATTGAAACAGGTAGGTATAATATTCCACAACAATGAAACTAAATTACACCGTGATCGGTCTAAAGACCACTTATTATTCTGAAAACCTTATATGAAAGGATAAAAATAAAGCCTTCAATTTTGCAATATTTTGGATTCGTTCTTATTAGGGACGAGGAGTTGAGTGACTTTTCTAAATGTCTGTCACTGTCAATTATTATTTCCTCTGCCTCAGCCTCTGCAATATGTCGCTGCGGAACGAAGTCGTTGTATTGTGGTTGTTTTGAAACGAAATGTAAGCCCAAGGGGGCTTAGTAAGGGCGAGTAAGGACTCGCACATGTTAAAAAAGCTAGTTTTATATATATACCACAAATGTGAGATAAGTATTAACTTCTCTGTTAATAATCTCTATAAAGAAAAAAAGTAAATCTGCTTAATCCAAAGGTAGACTATTAGATAATGTATTTAGCATTAAGCAGTCCACTCATTGTGTCAACGCTATTTTAACCTAATACAGTTTTAATAGATAAATGTATAAACGGTAACAGGTAGACGCTAAAAATCTTTACAGTATTAAATTATAAAAAATCAAAATAAATATTAAACTACGATACGATTTCTCTGAATTAATTAGGAATTGACATGCAACGTGGTATGTATTGACCGCGTTGTAGTTCTACCGAATTGTGCTAGATAACTAGATAAAACTCCAAGAAATTGCATGGCATTTCTTCATATTTTCAATCATTTTTTTTTATTGATTTTAATAAATTGAGGAAAAGTAAATTTAAAAATAAATATGTAACTACGTTTCTACGATGACTCGACTGAAAATGATGATTATTTATTAGGTTTTGTTGCGTGCATGCATGCTTTACAATGTGTTTTTGCTTCGCATCTTATGTTTTGCTCCCATAGACATAGTATATTTTTCTTTATATATGACAACATTGAACAAAATCAATAATGTTGCCACTATTTAAAGTATTTGTTTGTAACTTTAACTTTGTATGATAATGCTAATAGGGAGCAATTTAGTTTGACATGATAAGAAGAGTACTTTACTAAATTTAAAGAAACCAAGACTTTATGACAAGTAATTGTAAACCCTATTAATAGCAATCGGTAAAGTCGTCATATTTTCATTGACGTTTCGACAATTTTTGTAAACACGCTTGTCGAATACACAATTCTATAGATAAATAGGCTATTTATTGCGGAAGTAATGGCTTCCTAAATTTTAATTGAAGACCATTATGAATAGTTACAATTAAATATAAACAAATATTAATCATAATGTAATGAATTGCAGACGGTCAAGTGCATGAAGTGTTTTAGGTATTATCCGGCATTCGTCTTTAACACAAAAATTCTATGCCGCGTCCAGTGAGTTGTTACAAAGAATTCTCCAAAAAACATATTCGTTTGTGTTAAATGGAAACATGTCTTGAATTGCTGAAAGAAACGTGATTTCATAATAAGCACTGGTATGTTTCAACAACTATTCCCGAGGATTGACAATAGTAATGACGACTCACGCTAAGCTGAACAAAATACTAGCTAGGTAATTAGAACATTCTTCGTCTGTATTATGGATAACGGTAGCAGAATGAACGCAAATAGGAAGAAAGTGATGAGTAAAGAGGAAGAGGAAGAAGACTCTGAGGAAACATGGGACAGTGATGATGATGACGAGACCATTGCTAGAATTCAGCGGCAGCATTTCGCGCAAGCAGCAGCTATGGGTTCTCGAAGACGACCCGCCGCAAGACCTCGTCCTATGAGCAACAAACGAAAAATGGAAGCAGTAAAAACCTTTCATGATTTCACAAAAAAATTAAAGCAAGACACTGGTATTACAATCCGTAGTTTAGTTGGTAACAATATACTAGAGTTAAGTGACTTAGACAGTGAAAGTAGTATGTCTGATAGTGATGGACTATCTGAGGAGGAGTTTGTTGTCAACCCTAGTGCTGTGTCAGAGTTAAATGAAGAGGATGGCAGTTATATTGACCCCGAGACTGGTGACATAGTAGAGTCTAAGAAACAGTTAGAGACTAAAAATAAAGAACCCGAAGAGAGGTCAGAGCCTTTGGAAATTAAAGAAGAAAGTAATCAACAGAATGAAGAGCCAAAAACGCTGTCTATTAGTGATATTATTAATGAGGGTGATTTAGATTTGAGTAATAAGAATGTGGAGATCTCAGAAGTGGAAGGCAGTGAGTTGTGCCCTAAAGCCGAGGAATTATTAGATATAAAGCAGGAGGAAGGTAGTCAAGATTTTGATATAACAGAAAAATTAAAAGAGATGGGCGAAATAAGTGTGAAACCAATTAAAAAGGAAGGAGAGGAAGGGGAGGAACCTCCTGCAGGAGAAAATGTTGATCCAGAGGATGAGGTAAGTTAAACCTATATTTTAACTTTTAGTTGTCAGTGGTTGTATTATCAAACTATATTCTTTCTTTACAAGGGAACCTTGCCCATATTGGATCACATTGAATTATTAATAGGTTTATTTTGGCTAGTTTTAAAAGAATTAGGTATTGCTCACAGACTAATGAGGCTGATACTATCTGTTGCCCTAAAGATTTATCACAAAAAATCTTTATTCACTATCAATTTATATCATATTATAAGATTTTGAAATGTTATGTGGTTATTCTTATTTGGAGTCACAGGTTGTGATTTAAGAAATAAATTAGCTATGTTTATTGTTACCCCTACTCATATTATGAAGAAAAATTTAGCTCTGATTTTCCAATCTTTAGTTGCATTGATGATTAACTACAGGTGTTGCCTATGAGTTGATGAATGAATGGCTGTATCACCTAATAGGATCATCATCAATATCACCAAATGAATTTTACAAATTTTGTTAACAATCACTTTTTATTTTCAGAAGAAGGGCAACTCAAGTGCATTGAATGTGCGTCGTAACATTCGAGAAGTAATGGATGAGAAGAATTTGGATGCATCCACATTAGCAGCACAACGGCAAGAATCCGAGCGTTTGGCTCGAGTTCAGGAGCAACAGAGGATTATCAGAGAGGTAATGTTAAAGTTCCTTAAATCTACAGGCAGAGGTCTTAAATCTACCAAAGTTACGCACAAACCTACATAGACTCCCAGGCTATCAACTTGGCATAGATGATACTGTTTCTAGATTTCACAGATTTTTTTCTTTACCCATGTGGTGTTAATGCCCGATTGCTATAGATTTTTTACATTTTTATGGAATAATAATATAATTAAACTTATTTATTGTCTTTATATAATGGCACAGGTTCAAAGGCAAATAGCACTGAATCGTCAGAACAAAATTCATCAGAAGACACTATCTTTGCTGCAAGGTGGATCCTCCCTGTTAAAGAAAGGCCAGGCTGGACACAAACTGAAGTAAGAGTTCTTTTATAGGTACAATACTAGACTCGAAGTTTATCATGGTGAAATGTTGTATCACCTATATACTCCACTTCAATTGGCATTATGTCAATATCAACTACGCAAAGTTCAACTTACTCTGAATTTCTTACATCTGGAGTGGCTTTAAGAGAGGCAACTCAATCCCAATAAATTAGGATGGTTTTAAGGATTTTTAAACCACAAGGAGATGTTAAGAGTTATTGATAGAAGACTCAGGCCATCATTCTTCGATGGCGCCATTCGAGGCGTAACATGTATCGTTAGCTCCTCCTATAATAGGTAAGTAAAAAAGAGCTAAAAGAATACTAAAGTGAATTTGTGGAAAGTCAAGAAGAGGTGCGCATAGAGTAGAGGCATAAATTGAGAGGCTCCTATTCGGTGACTAACCGAAAATTTGATGAACAATGAGATTATGGAGGGAAAGCTAGATAATGCCGGATGCCATATGAGACATTAATAATTAATAAAGTATTGCATATAATGTTAAAAATTAAATGTTCTCTTTTATAGCTTACCAAACACAGTACTAGTGAAGTTACCATCTGGTGAGGTGAAAAAAACTACAATGAAACATGGGCAATTGGAAGTCACTAAAGTCCCCAAACCAACCACTTCTGGCGCTGGTAGCAAAAGAGAGGTACTTATAAATTTTATATAGTAGTTTTCTTTTACAGCCTAGGTACCTCGATTAAGATTATGACTTCCGAAATTAGATTACTTAATTGTTACTAATCTGATGTCTAATTGAATTGCTAAGTTTTGTGTTTCAGTAAAAACATTGTCAATATAAGTACATCCATTACTCATTACGTTTTCTATTCATAAAATTGTTAATCACCTTTAGGTTGTGGAAATAGTTGATAGTAGCAGTGGTGAGGAATCTTCCTCATCTTCATCAGACTCTGACGACTGTATCATGTTATCGGACTCTGAAGTTCCACCTAGCCCTGAAGCCGAAGAAGACCCACATAACTCAGGTATGGCTGATGACAATATATAGTCATGGAAATTATCCTACTGGCGTTTTTTTTAATGCAGTTTTTTATGCTGTAGGTTCAGACAAGAGTCCTTTTGTCATATAAGGACTCTGTACCTACAGGGAAAACGCATAATCCTGGAGAGTGGATTTCACACATACTAAATATTTGTGAGCCTCTAGAGTCGAACAATCCGGTATAAGTTGAAATTCCAGAGTAAACAACTCAGAACTTATACGCTGTTTTGGAAAAGCGTCAATAGAAAAAAAAATACAATTAAATATTAATTTTCAGGTTTACATGTGAATGACACCTACAACATACCTGATGAACAAGGTCGCGTCTTGATCAATATTGGTCACCCAGAGAATGAAGAAGATATATTCTTAGCACCCCAAATTGCAAGAGTTATCAAACCTCATCAGGTAAAGTATCTTAGGAGACGGGAAATACTTGTAGTAAGAAAAAATATATAGAAACAAATTTCTCTGCTCAATTTCTATGTGTGTTATAGCTCCAATTAGTTGATTTTGTCAATCATGAGTATTGACAGAATAGGACCACTCAATTCCATGGATATCCTAAAAGGCGGCTAAGGAATAATTTTATAAATTTGGGATTCTTCTTTTAGGTGATGGGCTGGCAACCTGTCACTCTTGAATCTCAATTAAAAGAATGAAAGAAAGGCTTTGTCTACCTTGCAAGGCATATAGACGAGTATTGGATGTAGTCCTGATTCCTTATATAAAAAAATGAATAAACCACTTACATGATATACACGGAAGTTCGAACAAACACAACTTTTAGAATGAAAAATACATTTGATTGACCTTTCATTCGTTCCATATCTTTTTTATTAAGCTAACTAGAAATAAAAAGATGAGTTTTTAATTTGTGTATTAGAAAGGGGGATTAGGAATCAAAAAGATTAAAGGTCATTTGTCATTTCCGTATATTGAAAAAAGTACCTAGTTATTTCGTACGAATACTTCTGCAATGATAATATAACTTTTAAATTTCTTTTTTTTTTTTATTATTTTTCATTTACTTTACAGATTGGCGGCGTGAGATTTCTCTTTGACAATATAATTGAATCTGTGGAGAGATTCTCGACGTCCACCGGTTTCGGATGCATTCTGGCGCATTCCATGGGCCTCGGAAAGACTCTGCAGATCGTATGCTTCTGTGATATTTTCCTCAGGCACACGACGTCCAAAACTGTGCTGTGTATAATGCCAATCAATACATTGCAAAATTGGGTGAGTTAATTTTTTTACGTTATGTTTTAAAGGATTTGACTTGAAACTTATTGTAGAAGATTTTAAAAATATTTGGTCGGGTGACAGTTTGTATGAAAATCGCTTTTAGGGAAAACAGCTAGACCGACTTTGATGAAATTAATGGCTTTGATTATAGTTAAAGACCAAAGTTCAAACATTAGCTACTTTTTTGTTCAAAAATTACCCCCTGAAGACCTTTAGAATATGGCTTCTGTTTCTGCCATTTGGCTACGGAACCCCAAAAATTTTTTAGCTGTTCTGCGCTTACGCAGTTGCGGAACAGAAATATTTCAAACAAACTTTTGTATCGGTAGGTGGCCGAATTTAACATGTGGCTGCCATTAGACGCGACCAACAGTCCCCTATCGGCGCACGGCGAGGTGCGGCCGAGGAACTTCCCAATTTACGTGCTCAACGACAGCCATAAAACACTGCAGATGCGCGCTAAAGTTGTTAAGGTAACTTTAATGAAGTCATTTTAAATATCATAAAAAAAAAATATTAAAGTCACTTGTGTGGCGAGAAGTGAGATCGAGAATGAATAGTTATATAGTTATAGTTTGAATAGTTATATAGTAATAGTTATATATAGAAGAGGCTTTAGTTAAATAAATATTTTACTGACATATTTTATTTGTAGCCGAAATGGTTATATAATCTGTTTCCGGGTGACCTGGGTTCGGTGATGTTGTTAAATAGTAAAGATTTCTAAAAAAACTTAGTAATTATTATTTTTTTATTTCCAACTAAACTGTGCTGACGAAATATTAAAAAGAGAAAAGAAGAAAGGAGAAGAGAAGAGAGAAAAGAGAAAGTTTAAGATTTAAGACTTTATCAATACTTGTTCAAAAAATTGTACAATGTTTTTTCTAGGACTGGACTACCACTGGCGGCGTGCTCATGATAGGTTACGAACTATACAGACTGTTGAGTATGAAAAAAGACAAGAAACCTCGTAAGAAAAAGAAAGCAGACGCCAAGCTTGAGGCGGAGAAAGAGAAGGAGAAGGACAAACTGGAGGGAGCCAATGAGGACACTCAAGTAAGATTTAAAATTATAAATGTTAAAAGCTTTACAAAATTCCTTGTTTATTTTTTCTTCTAATCTAACCATTTATTTAATTTTAGAAGTTAAGTGTTTATTGAGCTTGTTTAAGTCTTTTCGAGACTGTTCAATTTTTCAGGCCTTCCGTTGTATTGAATTACGTTAAATGTATCTGTAATAAGACTAGACAACTGTGAAAATTATTTGAACGATGAGTTTGCATGAAGAGAGTTATGAATGTGGACGAAGCGAAAGCAATATGCAGGGATTGTGGCAAGTGCAAAGATGAAGTCTCTGCCTACCTTTCTGGGAAAGAGGCGTGATTTTATGTTATGTTAATAATAAAAATAAGGTTCAAAAAATATTTTTCATTAAAAAACTGGTATATTATCAGATTTCAGATGAGTCCAAATTGGACAAAGAGGATGGTGATACTCAAGGGAAACTGGACGCTGAAATAAGAGAGGAGGTAACCAAGAAGGACGAGAATGCTCCTACGGATGAGGACAAGAAATTGTTGGACGGTACGTTTAACTTATAAAACTTTAAAAAAAGTTTTTCAAAAACGAGCGGAAACCAGTTTTAGAACATACTTAATAAACAACTTAGCTTTTGGAGTGATTTCTATACTACCTTATCCTACTGTATAAAAAAAAGAAACAAAATCATAAGGCAGTTAGAACGCAAACAATATACATACATACATACATAAAATCACGCCTCTTTCCCGGATGGGTAGGCAGAGACCATATAATCAAGTTTTTGTCCCCTACGCGGTAGGCACAGATAACAGTCTCGCAAAGACTGTTTGGCTATGTTCAACTGTATGGCTTGAAGGTGGAATTGACATTCCGGTTGCTAGCCTATCGCCTAAAACAAGAATCCCAAATTTATTAGTTTATCCCTTAGTCGCGTTACCATATCCATGGGAAAGATATGTCCTATTCTGGATGTGTGACGGGAACCACAAAGCACAGAGTATTTCTTCGTCTTGGCGTTAGTCGCGGTTTGATTTGATTTCATCAGGTACATTTCATCGCTTGATCATTTGATTGCGTTTTTGAGTAAACTGAAACATAATGGGAATTTTATGTAAACCCTAAAATTAAAATATAAAAATTTGTTTACAGAAATGTATGAGGCGCTGGTTCGCCCTGGCCCCGACTTGGTCATATGTGACGAAGGCCATAGAATCAAAAATTCCCACTCAAATATTTCATATGCTCTGAAACAAATGAGAACAAAACGAAGAGTGGTGCTCACTGGTAAGTTATTTTATACTGGTTTAGAAGCCTAGCCTAGCCTTAAATTGTCAGGCCATGGGGTGTAATTGTTTTAGAAAATTTTGATGCTGAGTACTTTTCAGACCATATGAAGTAAAGATCAAATCTGTTTTCTGCTATAGTTCTGCTATTGAGATGTTAAGAAAATAAAACAAATTACTGCCAGATTAGAATAAGGCCATCCCCATTGCTTTAAAATGAGAGATGAAAAAGAGATTGATTACAAAGATTTTTGCCTTTCAATACACATCTTTTTTTACCATACATATCCTACAAGTCATGAACACATACATATGTATTAGTTAATTATTTTCTATTCTTTCAGATTAAATTCAGTCAATTTCAATTCATTCAAATTTCAGGTTATCCATTACAAAACAACTTGTTGGAATACTGGTGTATGGTCGATTTTGTTCGCCCAAATTACCTCGGCAGCAAAACGGAATTCTGCAATATGTTCGAGAGGCCCATTCAGAACGGCCAGTGTATAGACTCCACGCCTCAGGATATCAGGCTCATGCGATATAGAGCCCATGTGCTGCATTCGTTGCTTGTTGGTTTTGTTCAAAGGTTAGTCTTCTACCAGTCATTAGTCCCGGTTTTATTAGTGCGAATTTTAAGTTAAAATTCGCACGTAAAAATAAAAGTATCCATGTTAAAATTTTTAACATGGATACTGGATTGGCCTTTCAGTTTACATGACCGTTTTCTTTGTTTACTCTGTAAAGAAGTGATATATTAATGTTATTTTGTTTCAGACGATCTCACGCCGTTCTCCAATCGACATTGCCTCAGAAAGAGGAGTACGTGCTTCTAGTCCGCATGACGCCGCTCCAACGCAAACTGTACGATAGATTCATGAATGAAGTCGTCCGTTCCACATCTGTGCCAAACCCGTTGAAAGCATTCGCTATTTGTTGTAAGGTATGTGAAAGTGTGGTTTTCGGCACTTTAGAAAAGAACTACTCTATATCTTTTCAAAGGCGACTAAGGGATAGTCTTATAAACTTAGGATTCTTTTTGTAGGCAATATGTTATAAACTTATCACTATTTAAATCTCAATTTTTCTCAATTCCATCATAAAGCCACAGCCGTACATAACATTTTAGTCTATTCGAGACTGTTCTGGCTTTATCTATCCCGCAAGGGATATAGACGCTACTATCTATGTATGTTAAAAATACTTTATTGCGTAATACACTTAAAAGGGTTTTTTGTTTCATATTGAAATATATTTATGAATAATATTGTTTGGTATGTGTGATTTTAACTATGTTGTCACCTCAAAATAAACCAACAGGGGGTGGGTCGATTTACGAAAGTGGATTGATAAGACATATATTCATGTATTCCCTCTCTGTCTTACTCTGCGGTAGACCTCAAAGCTAGAGTTAGAGGACGTTAAAACATAGGCAGTTTCGGTTATGTGTGTCTTACCTATGTAAGATGTTTCAAAACTTTTTGTACCTTTTTACAGATATGGAATCATCCAGACGTTTTATACCATTTCCTAAGGAAACGAAGTGAAGCCAACGCGGCCATTGAAGAAGATTTAGACTTGGAAGAGCTGGGCGGAGTAACAAAAGCTGGTCGCGCTAGAAATAGCAAAGCGCAGCCGAGACGAGCCGCTAAACCTAGGGTGAGTTTCCTAAATAAAATAATAATTTTATTTTTATTTATTTAATATTTCAAGACTAATTTTTAATAAAATTTGGAGATCAGATTTTTTACTTATAAAACTAGTGGTGGTTTATTTTTTTCGTTACTTTGTATGCCATATATATGAAACCGAAGGGACGGGTTGATTGTTGTGATAAACAGTTGGATAAAAGAGATAATTTATTATCGGTAAAAGTCTTGTGTTATGGATAAATTAATGAAAATATCCTTTGTTAGTATTAGATTTTGTTACAACAAAAACCTTTTATTATTTTTTTATTATTGCAGGGCGCACCTAAAAAACCTGCGGCAACAATCCCCCCAAACACCACCACGGGTTCCATACCACAAAAGCCTGATCCTAACGCGTACGGGAACCCTCCGTTCACGCCCAACGGACCGTACGGACCCAACCAGTACCGGCCTGAACCACACGGCCCCTATCCGCCCTACCCGGCCAATTATCAACACCCTAACACGGGGTACTATCCGCCTAATCCACAGTACAATCAGAATTACGACAGCAATTACTACCAACAACAACCGCCATACACCAATAACTATCCTAATCAGTACCCACCAAATAATCCAGATTGTGGCCAACAGTACAATCAAAATTATTGGGGGAACGGTAACTACTACGGCAATTCGGGAGGATATTACAATAATCCTCAATATCCAAATAACCAGCCCCCTCACGGTGATTATTCCAACCAACAATATCCACCTAATTACAACGCACCGCCAAACACACCACCGTATCAAGGAAACGCTATTCAACCGTATCAAAATAATCAAGATGGCTACGGTAACCAACAACGCCCGCCGTACCCTGGTTATAATCAACCAGGCTACCCAGAATACAATTCGAATGCTGTCCCACCACCGTATCCAAGTAACTCGTCATCACAAGAGTATCCAAATCAATCTTATCCACCCCCGCCTTACACTGGAGATCCCGCCTATGCGCCTAGTACCCAACCTCCGTACAATCAATATGGTTCCCAATCTCAAAATTACCCTGGATATCCAAATAATCCACAAAACATGCCACCGAATCAAACAGAAAATACCTTACCTAACCCAGCTGTCAAAGATGAATCAAACACAACACGTAATTTCCCTGTAAATGAAATGAAATCTGAAACAAATGTTCCTCCATCTGGCTATAACGATCCTTCGTACGGTTATCCTCCAAATACTAACTATCAACAAGGAAATGGTACTAGTAATTATCAAAACCAGTATCCCAATTTCCCACCTCATTTAGAGACTAAACCGCCATTGGGTAGCGCCAGTTCCGGTAGTCCAGTTACTTCATGGCCAATAACAGAACTAAAGACTGAAGTTGATAGGCTCAAAGCCGAAGAAAAAGTAGAAATGAAGTCTGAATCAGATGGTGAGGTCAAAATAGAAGATTTAGATACTAAGAAAATTGTCAAAGACGATACAAAAAAACACATAACGGAAACGATTCCTATTAAACCAACTACGGAAGTTTCTAAACCAGATATTAATACTAAGAAACCTGAGAAAGAGTCAAAGTCCGAAAAGACAGACGCGTCAGAATCGGAAGATGAAGAAAAAGTGCCAAAGAAAGGCAGACCAAGACGAAAAGGCAAAGAAAGTAAAAAGGCCGAAAAGCCTAAAGCTAAGGGTAAACCTAAAGCTAAAGGTAGAAAGGACAGAAATAAATCAAAAGATAAAAATGATGACTCTCAATCTGATGAAAGTGAAAAAGATGAGAAGCCTAACAGAGAGGAAGAATTAGCTCTTGTCAAGAAAGCTGAGGAAATGACCTATGATTGGGCAGCTGAATTGCTGAAAGATTACGTGCCAGGGATTATAGAGAATTCTGCCAAGATGGAATTATTCTTTTACTTACTCAATGAAAGTATAAAACTTGGCGATAGAATTTTGCTGTTCAGTCAGAGTTTATTCACATTGAATCTCATTGAAGACTTTTTAGAAAGAAATTACATTCCTGGAACAAATTGTCTATGGGAAAGGAATACAAATTATTATCGTAAGTATTTATATTATTACAGTCATTCATCTATCTGTAACATGTGTAATAAATTAATAAGACGAGCATCACACTTTGACAGTCTTATTACTCTTTCTTTCAATGCCTTAGTCCCACAACGATAAAATAAAATAAAATAAACACAGCAGAGAAGATTTTAACCATTTTTCCTACTAATCTGCGAAAGTGATGCATGTGAATTGGGCGGGAGAGTTTTGAGATCTTACTCATTCAGTCATGATTCATGGAAACATTAATAATATTAAAGATAAAGAATATGAAACAATCTTTTTGTTTTAGGTCTCGACGGTTCTACCCACGCTCTAGAGCGCGAAAAGCTTATAAACGAGTTCAATGCGAATCCGAACATCTATTTGTTCCTGGTCTCCACTCGGGCGGGGTCACTAGGGATCAATTTGGTGGGAGCCAATCGCGTCATCGTATTCGACGCCAGTTGGAACCCCTGCCATGATACACAGGCTGTTTGTCGTGTGTACAGGTTAGTGAGTAGATTAGTCGTTTGAATTAACAATACAATGTTAGAATAGAGATTTAAACCTACGTTTTCGTTAATTATTTACAAATATTGACAGTAATATGACTGTCAATATTTGTAAATAATAAACGGTTATTGTTCTTTGACTTTGAATTTGTATTAATAAGTAGTACAGGCTCTGTTGGATTACTGTAGTCATAACTTTACTTATTACATCGTTATTACTAAAAATGCTTCAGATCTTATTAATAAAGACAATAATTTCACTCAAGATATCAATTAACAGAAAAATGCTTTTTTAAAGGTAATCGGTCTGAGAGATTCGTTTCACCCGTAGAACAGCCTGCTTCTAGTTAGAAATAAAGTACCAAATTTTCTTTACTTTTTACTATAGACCGTTAATTTACCATTTATAAGAAAATAGTAAAACCATTTTGGAACATTCCAGATACGGTCAAAAGAAACCGTGTTTCGTGTACCGCTTCGTGATGGACTGGTGCCTGGAGAAGAAGATCTACGATCGTCAAATTAACAAGCAAGGCATGGCCGACCGCGTGGTGGACGAGTGCAATCCTGACGCTGTGCTTTCTATGAAGGAAATCACCAATCTCTGCTTCGATAATGACGAAAAGGTAGGTTGCTTGTTATGTTTGTTGCACATAGGGTTTATTGTACGCGTTATTGCAAAGCCGGACACATGCCGTGAAAGGGAGGTGATGAAGGAATAAATCATTAAAGTTTTGTACCTATTTAATAAAAAAAAATATTAACTATACCTATTTAATATAAAAAAATATTAACTATAAAAATAAAATCATATATTCGGAATTTGAACACCTATATGAAAAATGATATCAACCAACCTTATATTCTTATACGGCTATTCTTATTAAAATAGGGTTTGGGGGTTCAGATTAAGTCGGCCTCAAAAAAAGCTTGTAAGTTATGCTATTAGATACTACTCAATAATATATTCTACACATACAATAATTACTCAATAAATAAACAATTTCTTTTTATTTCATCTAACTTACCAAAATTAACATCAGTCTTTGTTATAATGTTGGCTCTGTCTACTACGATGTATGAAGACGTGATTATATGTGTGTACTTTAAGAATCCGTGCCACTGAAATTAACATTCAATTCCATCTTTTAGGAGTCCGAACCGAAAGATCTCTCTGAGCATAAAGACAAGTACATTGATATGCTGATGCAAGGAATCATAACACACCATTGGAGGTTGCTAAGCAAGGAGCCGTTCCAACACGAATCGTTGCTAGTTGATAGGAAAGAGAAAAAATTGTCAAGTGCCGAAAAGAGACTGGCGCAAAGAGGGTAAGGTTTTCAAATAATTTAAAATTTGTTCTGCCATAATATGTGGTTTTTGTTACGTAACTTTATATACATAATTATGTTCCTATTCTTCGATCATACATCTTCTGTATTAGAAATACCTAAATATATGCCAAATTTTCAGTCAGTAATGTGAGATCCATTATCATGCTAATGGCATTATTTGAATACATATATGTTATTGATAGGTACGAATTGGAGAAGAAAGCGGCTCTAGCACCAAAACCGACGACCGCTTATCGTACTGTCCGAACTGCCGACGGAGCTTTGGTTCAACGACCCGTGGCGTCAGTCCGCCCCATGCAGCACGCCGCGCGGTGGATCCCCGCCGACGTGTGGCGGAGACAGGGAATGACGGCGCAGGAAATGACGTTGCCATTAGGTAAGTCTGAAATACCAATATCTTGTTTTAGGACATTACAAGCGGCACTCGTGAGTTTATAAAGTCACCGCTGCTTAACTGGTGCGGTCTTGCTTATTTCAAGCGATTATGCGTACATTTCAAGCCCTCGGTTGAAATGTGATGTGACTATTTTCTAAACAAAAAATATGAGTTCATTTTAAATCATCAATCACCAAAATTCAAATTCAAATTCAAAATTCAAAATTTTTATTCATTATTATAGGATATTATTATATCGCTTAATAATTGTCGTATGGTTTAACAACTTGGTTGACGTCAAATAAATTACTTAAAAACTAAGTTTACTGCCGCTTCCAAGGCGTCAGTGCAGAAGAAGCGGTAACAAACTGCACTGCAGCATTTTCATCAACAACGTCAACTTCACAATATTAAATTATACTTAGAATAGAATGTGGACGGGAGAATACATTGTTCACGGGAGATTTATATATTTATGAGATTTAATATTGAAAAAAGAAATATATATATATATATATATATATATATATATATATATTATGGATTGCCAATTTTAAAAAGATTTATGTACAGAGTGTACTGAAATTTTGATTTAAGTTCAAATTAAACTACACCATAAAGGCCAGTGTGAGCGTGACCGCTAGTTTAGAGACAAGCGTCAGTCCACCCCATGCAACATGTAACACACGCAAGATGGATCCTTACCGTCGTATAGCGGGAACAGGGAATGATGGCTCAGAAAATTACGCTTTCTATTTTAAGGGTATTTAAAAACGAGAACATGAGTTTTTACTAAGCAAGAAGCTAAGAAGAACTATTATGGTCAGGTGTCCTATTCTAGTCAGTTTAAGAGATCTGTTGCTGAGGCAGGGAATGACGTTGCCGTTAGTTAAGTAGGTTGGATTCAAATCAAAAGCCATGTTTATTTTTGAATTGGCCTTTAGCAAGTTTATAGACATAAAACTAATTGAATATATTTTTTCGTGTCTGATTATGTATCAGGTTGACCAAAAAAAGCGTCGTATCCGCGTTTCATTATAAAATAAGACCTTCTGAAAATTTTGCTGATATTAAACGTGTAATTGATTTGTATCACTTTTGGGATTTCACGGTATATTTCAATATAATTTTTTGTTTACAGATGTCGTGATACCAACTAATTCGGCGGAGAAAACCAATATTGTTCTTAAGGCGGGCCAAAGAGTGATGGTGCTGAAATCTCCAAAAGGCATCTACATGCAGCTTGAATCTGGCAAGATTATTGCTATCAAAACCTCTTTCAAGGGATTAGGAGGTCAGAAGAGTGATACCAAGGACAGTCCAATAGGAAAGAAGGGTTAGTTTGTGCTAGAAGACATATTAGGTTTAAATTCCACTATTTAAGAAAATAAATTGTATTGTCAGTTTATTTTTTTATAGCTCTAATTCACCAACTTATCAATATAAATGTTTATATTTACAAATATTCACTAAAAATATTTTCTTTTTATGCAGTTATGGGTAGTAGACAAGTATCGAACATCCCAGGAGCATTGAAGAACAATTCAGCAATAACAATAATGTCTAGGGCGCCCAGAGGTGGTTATCAGAGAGTAATGGCGAGGCCCAATATCATGGGTCAAAAAATGGGTCGGCCAATGATACCCAGCCAGAAAATAGCTGAACTAAGATCTCGCTTAGGAGACCTTAAATCCTATACAGGCATGCGGCCTAGGTCTCCTGTGCCTCATCCTAGATTATTGAAGACCAACTTGCCAGGCTCAGTCAGTATTACAAAGATACCTAAAGACACGAAGAGATCAGATAATGATAATAGTGACAGCAACCCAGCGAGTAAAATGGACCTCGATTCTGAAGACGACACGCAAGTGTTGGACAGTGATGATGAAGAAACCCCTAAAGTTAATAAGAATCCATCTACTAGTAATAATGCAAATCAAGATAATAAGAGAATTGATGGTACAGATGATTCAAAATCAGCTGATGGGTTTGATAAACAACAAACAAAACCACACAGCGAGAAATCGGAACGATCAGAACCATTAGTGTTGACAACCGACGAAAAACTCCCAACCGAAGACAATTTTGAAGATAGATCTGGGGAGACATTAGATCTGTCGAAAACCTCAAAACAGACAAGAAGGCCAATGAGTCGCGATATAGAACAAGAGCGGACGACGGTGGAAAATCTCTCTATGGATGCAATATTATCTGAAGAACGATTGGGGAACAAAACCAATTTGTTAAAAAATTACAGACACCAACGTCTAGGCAGTCGGCCACAGAACGAATCGAGCCTGAGTCAGCTGGAAAGAACGGCTAGTGTAATGAGTAAGGAGGGAATGCCGGACTTCCGCAAGAATTTAGACGATATTACGCAGTCATATTCGCCTAGTAATGAGGAGAAGCCAGCGGCGAAATCTAAAAAGAAGAAGTCTCCGAACAAAGCAGAAATGCCTGAGCAGAATGAGAGATTACCGCAGTCAAATGTCGGGATGTCCCATAGTGTATCTAGTTTATTGGGGAATCAAAAGCCGAGGAAAGGAGAGCAGAATACAGCGCCAGTGGTACCAGTGGAGGGGTCTATTCCTCAACCCAGGATGCCGAATAGGCCGACGATGTCGCACGAACCTCATATAAGTGCGATGCATCATTCTGGAGGTTCCATAGTTCCTAATAATCCCGCAGGCGGGCCTCCCGCGTTGGACGCTAAAGCAGGCCCTTTGCCGGGCAATCCCGTGCCTGGTCAGGCGTACCCCGGGGCTAATCCCCCTCCAGAAGGCTATGCTCAATATCCAGGTAAAGTTCATTTGTCTTTATCAATGTACTTTCAATGAAATAATCTGTGGGGTGTTTTGTGTCTAATGATATGGTAATCTCTTTTTCATTTCAGCAGGCTGTTTATATTTTATTTTCATAGAATTTACCGTTCGAGGGGCGTTGAGTTCGTTTATTCATGTAAAATTACAAATCGTACACACCCTAAACAATTTAATAAATTTTTGGGCTTTGAAACCAGCAATATAAGGGGAATATCCAAACATAATAACAAAATTTGTATTACAATCTTTTGATGCATATTTTTTTTTATTTGAATTCAAATAATTTCTCTTTCCCCCAGGATACGGAATGGGTTACGGAGCATATCCCAACCCCGCGTACTATGGCGGGTACGGCGGCGCCGGGTACTACCCTCCGTACGGGGCTCCCCCGGCCGCTGCCTACCCCGCCGCGCCCGCCGCGCCGCCGCCCCACGCGCAGGATTATCTTCCGCCTAACCCTCAGTGGTAGACAGAGTGAAAATTGTATAATAATACTCCAAAACCGTGTGGTAAAGTTAAATACGTCGCGAGTCAAGTTTCCTTAACGTGATTGTAGCGTTTATTTCCTATTTTTTGTAACTCTTGTTTACTTCCATTTAAGAAAACGAACGGCGTATTCTTTTCGTGTTTGTTGCGGCGTTGACAGACTTTTGTCTGTATTCAAAATGGAGGACGACATTTTAAGCCCGTAATTTTTTGGGTGTGACGAATGAGCGTGGCGTACGGAACAAATCTCAATGTGAACATTTTTCAATGGAATATGTTACTCATATTAGTACTTACGTAATAAAACATTGATTAGAATGATATTAGGGTATACGCAGTTTTCAAGTGAACAAACGAATGTATTGATGTGAATAAAGATTTAATTTGTGAACTGATATTAAACTTAAAAAGTGAGTGTTAGATCTTTAAAGTACATTTGAATATGTAAGCCTGGGCGCATACTGCGGCTTGTTCAATCTGTGAGAAAGTATTCTTATGTACTTTGATTTTATTGTCATTGCGACAGTTTTATTTTAAAGTATGGAGCGCAAACATACGTAGTATGCGCCAGGCCTAAGTGTGATGTTTAATAATGTCTCTCCATTATTTTGGCTATGGTCGTTGATGGATGTGATATGTTACTGAATTAGATTTAAGCGTCGAATATAGCGTGTATGGAGTATTTATCAAACTAAATATAGCTTAGATAGGCGCCCATAGATATCTTAGAAATTAGTCGTCATTTAATCATTCATGCCTGTGACATGAGAGGTGATCATAATGTAATTTATTTGCATATCTTTCTAATTCTTTTTACATTGATTTACAATGATCTGAAATTATTAAATTGTATTTTACCCGTGTTTCTATTTTTTCTTTGGTGTGTTTTCGAAAGTGATTTATTCTTTAGTTTAGGATATTTTCTTACAATTAACTTATTAGGCTCAAATATTATTGTTGTAATCTATGACTCCCATAAAAAAAAAAACATGGGTTATACATCATAATTTGACAATTGTACATTTTAAGTATCATTATTATTTTATGAAGATCTAGTAGTATTTTTATTTACGTAAATCGATCCGCTTTGCGGTTGAGCGTATGCATTTGCTTGTCCAAATGAACGAGATTTTATTCTGGTCATTTGTTATTTGAGTAGACAAATTACATGTTGCTTGTAGTCGGACAAAGTCGGAAACTATTTTGGCAACTGTTTTGTGTAGTTCAAAGCATTGTGATTGAATGAACTTAAACAATAACAGAGAATGCAACATTTGACTTTATGTTTGTTGTTATCTCTGAACAATCTTCCAACAGTATTATTATTTCGCTTTTGTATACGGTTTCTAAATCTAAGGAACAATTAAAGAAATTAGCTAAGTACGCTAAGTATAAGTAAATTGGAATGATTCATTTGCATATTATATAGCGTTGCCTATAAAAGTCACTTGTTAACTAATGTTCCACTTTCAATTCCAAGAATAAGAATAATTCCTATAAATAATCTTTAAAATCAGTTGTTAAAATAATATTCCAGTTTAAATTCATAAAATAAATGTAACGACAGGATTACAAATAACATACAAATCTAAAATGCTTGGGTTGCACAAATTCTACGTTCTACTCTATGTAGTTAAAGCATTTTTAGAATTGAAATGCGCGCATTATGCTTTATATGTTTACGCACGCATTCCAATTCAATAAATGCTTAAATAGTCAATAAATGGCAACGCTATTTCATTTCGCGATTAACTGGCACACCAGATAAAAAGTAGAAAGTCTTTTTCTATCCGACGTTCTTCCAAGTATGATCTGTGTATGTTGTCCTGTGTACAAATAGTGTTCGGCGTAAATGTTCGAAGTGATACATATAACTGCATTTTAAACTGAAATAGTACTGTGCCGGCGATATCCAATAAATAATAAACAGTATTACTTTATTTCATTTTTCGTTCCGTTAATTTGGAGTATTGGGTAAATGCTTGCCGCTGAAATGAGGAAACTATATGGCAATGTGTTTGGAATTAAATTTGAGTTGAGAACAAGTTTCACAAATGAATCAAGAATCGACCTTGCGCTGTCTTTGGATTTATTCAGCTGAAAAGACTGCTACGTAATACGAGTATGCGCTGTTTTCTCGAGGTCCTTGGAATTTGTCCTAATGATGCGACCACGAGGGAGGACTGTTTCTCGTATTGCTCTTTGTCTACTACCTACCTACCTACCTCCCATGTTTATAAAAGCATGCAGCTATAAAAAAAAAACAACAGTACCTATATAAGATGAAAAAAACACCTATTTATCTTTGGTCCGCTGAAATATCGCCGTGGATCAGCTATATTAATGATCCAAATTTTGACCAAACTACATTAGTATGAAAAATAAATGTGTTAATGTAAATTCTTCCATTTAATATTTTTTTATGGGTAAAGAGCGAAAGATAAACACACATTAGGTACGTGATACCCATATGTGTGTGTGTGTTTATATTTCGGGAGCCACGTATTCCGTAAATACTGTGGACTGAAATGTATGAACCTTTAAATCGTTACTTTGAGAAGAGGTCATCCACTGCTATTGGTAACTACTTGTAAAAATAGCAGTACCTCAAAATCACGGATCTCTAAATCGTTTTGCACAACACTTATTGCAATTGTAAAAGGTTTGAAAGATTGTCAACTAAAATTCAGTCCCGCTCCGATATAAGCGTGCAATATTCTTTTGCCCTCATCAACAGCACAGCGCAATGAATCGATTCACGCCTGGGCCAAATCGAAGGACGTTCTTATGTAATCTAAGATAAAACTCGATTTAATTCTGATGGTGTTTGTAATGATTATTATTTGTAATTGTAGTCACGACGTGTCTGATTATGATTATACATGGGCTGTTTTCCTTATTGTCCCACGTAACTACTTAAATGGGCTGGATCCGACGTAGTCACAAAGAATATTCTTTGTTTGAATATTAATTAACTTCCTATGTGAATCCTATGTTAGATATACATATAACATAATTATTTGCACTAACGTAATGATTCAGAAATTAAAGGATACCGTGTGGATCATATAGAAATAGGTATGCTAAGTTTAACTACGTAGATATCAAAAGCCTGAATAAATGGTTTTTAATTGACTGTTAATACATTACTAAATCTTTTCTAAGCATGTCAATCATCATTTACACACTGTTTATAGCAGAATTGAGCTGAAAACAATGGTAAGCGCCAAAGCTTGTAAGATAAATAGTTTTATAGGTTGAATAACATGCGGAGGTCTTGTATCTTCTTATTTAAGAGCTATATCGTTTGTCAGTGAATTTACCGAAGTGGAGCGTCCTCCATTATTGTTAGTATATGATACACGAGTAGGTCTTTCAGAGCAAGATTTACATCGGCTTTGGCTTACTTACTATGTGAAAGAGCTCTAAGTGTAGGTACAAAGACGACTTAATAATAAACAATGATATTTTTCAAAGTGTGCAGATAGAACTTACAAGCATCATTCAAATATTGGGTTCGTTAATATGTCAACGGAGCATTGTCTTTCCTTAAAATATTCTCTACGTTTGCATTGTAGCGTTACCTATTCAGTGTGCACAAAGGAATACAAAGAAGATAAATTGCATAGCGTTTTTGTTCGCCTTCGTTCCTATTCCAATTCGGTCGTGAGATCACGAGGGCGTTGACCAAAGATCTTTATTGGATATGTACTCGTAAAATGCTTTATTTGGAGACTAATCGCAAGACACAATTAAAATTTCCCAACTGTATTCAATTCGGTTGTCTTGGATTTACCTTGGCCTAGAAATGTTCATAGTCGAACCCTGGGGAGTAAGGGAGGACGTACAGGGGTAATACATGCGTATGCCTATCTCCCTTACGGGTTAGACATACCATATAATCACGAAAAGACTTGAAGGCAAGATTCATTAATTTGAAATTCAGATAGTGACAGCGTTCCTAGCCCATCGCTTTCCTAGTTTATAAATAAAAAAATAAATATAACAATATGTATACGGGACAAATTACACAGATTGAGTTAGCCTCGAAGGAAGTTCGAGACTTGTGTTACGAGATACTAACTCAACGATACTATATTTTATAATAAATACTTACATAGATAAACATCCAAGACCCAGACCAATCAGAGAAAGATCGTTTTTCATCATGCCCTGACCGGGATTCGAACCCGGGACCTCCGGTGTCACAGACAAGCGTATTACCGCTGCGCCACGGAGGTCGTAAGTTTGTATGCTTACCTTTATTTTTTTTATTCTAAGACATCATTCACACCTTATCTACAGACTAACATTCATACCTATACGTAACTAAAATAAACCAATGGACCCTCTTTATTTCGCTACTCTTATGATAGTAGTTTACTAGGGCAAACTATATAAGATATAATGCACCAATAAAATAAAACTATTCCGTTTAATAAGGGATTAAGAAAAGCGTAGAGGCATCTGAAATGTATCTACCAAGTTCTTTAGAAAGTGTCCTAAGGGAATTTCCCTAAATTCCTGTGGGAACGAGAAATAAGACCACTGCGGGTACGAAGTCGTGAGCAAGTTACTATTTAATATGGTTGTTGTTTGTTCTTGAATCCACCTTGAACTAGAAATGCAGTTAATAATATGCAATTGTTACCCGATTTAATCACCTTGTTACATCTTCGTTCTTGGTAATATTGGTTTGTCACGGAATCAAGATCGTAACTAGGTAGATAGTTGCGGGTAAACTATTAAGTTTATTCAGATTTTTTTGCTAGTGGAAATCTGTTTCATTATACAGATCTTGCTGCAATGATGTTAAATAATAATGGATTTTTCAGCAGGTGTATTATTAGGACATTTTCTTACAGCAGGAAGTAGCAACGGATCGTAACACAACCTGCGGGGCTACTCACGATCATTTGATCATGATATAGTCATTGAAAATGGAGAGACAGAAGACATCTTAATGCCTTATGGTCAATGAATAGTCCCATTGGAAGGAACTATTATTCTTTATGAGTCAAAGCATATTTCCGATTACATTCTCAGCTGTTGTAACCTTCAAAGTATGGGGTTAGCTAAAGATTAAATTTTTATTTTCGTTTGCCGTTTTTCGTTTCGTGATACTAGTAAACTTTAAATAAATAAATAATACAAATAAATAAATAAGTTTCAAGGGTCTATTATTAATTTGCGATTTGTGAATAGCATTTGTAGAATCCATACTTCCATATAATGGCTCCATACTATATATGCATTCACGGCTAAGCCGCTAGATCGATTTTTATGAATTTTATATGAAAAGTTGATAACAAGAGCTCAAACATAAAAAAGTGCTAACGTGCTTACTTTTCGGAATTTCCGGAAAAAAACTAGCTATAAATAAACTGTTATGAACTAAGCTAATAGATGAATTAGTTACACCTGTAGAATCACGTGATATAAGATAAGTCAGAATAAGGTTGCAGACATGATTAATATTAATTTAATATGTTTGCGGCAGGAATATTACAACAAAGTAATTATACGCGTGCCCATTCATTACAAGATGAAGATCTTACATGTGCCGCTAATTAGGGCTGTAACAGACATACTACTTGAAGCCAGCGACGTTAGTTAAACAATAATTTAATGTTTCTAAAATATTATTGTTTGTTTTTTTTTATTTAAAGCATGATTTATTACATGAAACGATTTTTTTTATTCAGAATATTTACAGCTATATACTTATAACTATTTAACAGTCACCAAGCTAAATAAATTTTAACCTATTTACAAGTTTTCACTTTAACTACCTATTTACGAAAGACAACAAAATGTAAATAACATAAATAAAGTTAAATTTAGATAAAATAAAGCAGAAAATAAAAGGAAGATGAAGAAGTGATGCATGTAAGATATTAAATTCACTTGAAGAACTCCAAAACATAAGCACATTATAAGATTAAAAAGGGTGCTCCAATAATTTAAAGTCACCTGTACAAATGAAGTTTTTTTTTTTAACAAATTTGCCCATAGTAATATTATAAATATACAAGATTTGTTTTTAATTAACTAAATAACCACTGGGCCGTTTATGACAAAATTTGGCAAAGCGATAGATTATAATGGTCCTTCAGTACCATAGGCATTTTTTATTTTGGAAATTCACACGAAAACGGGAAAAGCGGAAATTCAAGTTTAACGCGTTTAGCTGCGGTTAACAGCTAGAATTTTATTTAGGTAATGGCTATTATGTAAAAATGTATAAGGTAACAAAATATTAAACAAAAATACACCCTGAAAAGCTAAAAGTCAAAGTTTAGAAAGGTTTTCATTGTCAAAATAACTTTAGTCTTTTATGATATATACTTACACATACACATAATAAACAGCTCGTGTGATGCAGCCCTTAGACCGCATGGCCGAACCTCATAGCGGTCAAGTGTATGTTGGAAGCATTAAGTTCCCACAAAGTGTGGCTAGGTGCTATAATGCACGGAAGTCGAGGAACTATCTTGATTGATGTGACCAAAAATACAAGCCGACCTCCGCCTTTTAGAACTTATGCTGTAACCACATTTTGCTTATCACATAAGATACTAGCTGTTGCTCGCCTCGTTCGTATGTCTTAAGTCTCTTTTAAAATAAAGATTTAAGATAAACGATGTCGCGATTTATTATGTGATTCCAATATTATCGCAGTTTCATAATTTTTGCGTGAAAGAGAAACAAACACCCATATAAGTATGTTCACAAACTTTCGCATTTATAATAGTAGTAGAATAGCACAAAAAACCTTCAATTATTATTTAGGCTGTAGGAAAAAAGCTTATGTTACCTACTCCCCAATATATCTTAAATAGGTGCCAATAAAAAAAATAGATTATAAATTAGTTTTTTTTTTTTAAATTTCTAGTTACATAAGTAAGTAAGCAACACACTAGTCTCAAACTTAATTAGAGGAAAGCCCAATGTTAATAACTCGTATAATTTAATTGTCTATCGTATTAATCACGAGTAGGTAAGTATATATTTATCTGTAAGGCAGATGCAGATTAACTGAATCGATTAATTAACATTACCATGAAATAAGTACTCGTATTAAAGAAAAGGAAGGACAATACCGAAGACTGTCGAGTCATATTTCTCTGAAGTGACATTCGCACTATATAACTATACACCTACGTCGAAAAGTTCAATGTAAACTGGTGGTAATGACCAAAATAAACAATGTCTTACACAGTGGGGTCATAAAAGCTTGTATGTAGGTAAAGTACAAATGTAAGAATAAACTGCTTTTTAAGAGCCTATGTATTCGTCCTTTACCATTTCTCTAATTTATATAAATAAATATTAACATACCATGATGAAATTGAACCTTCATCGAAATTACCACCATGGAAAATTCACGGACAAAACTTAGTTTGAACTTAATGAACAAAAAACAAATAGATTAGATAAATGTGCAATATTTATTCAAATTGACTTTGTGACATACTTTCAGTGATTTCGTTTTACTTTTTTGGCGGTCGGCTCAGATGACACAAGATTTGCCTCTCGAATTTCCACGCACTTTTTCATCACGACAAAAAATGTATCCACAATTAATTTAGTTCAACTAAGTTCTAAGACAAAATAATGTCAAAGTGATAATTTCATGCATGGATGGTTTCGGAAATTATGATGGGGGTGCCCATTAGAATTATCTAACTTTTGTAAAACAAAACAACATTGTTGAATTGAATTTTATATTCAGTTGCGATGTTGTTATATAAATGCGAATTAACCGGAGATCGGGTCCATTATTGTGAACTGCGGAGACTGCGCGGGCGCATTGCAGGCGGGAACTTTGTCAGGTGTAACTGGCTCGGAAATAATATAGTGGTGTGACGCAAAATATTGAGACCGAAAATCGTAGTGAAATAAAGTTAGCAAACAACAAAAATGTGGCGGCAATTCTCTTTTGTAAGTACCTAGATATTAAGAAGATATGTTAATAAATTTTAAGTCACCAAATAATATTCAGCAGGTGTATCTTCTTAGTAAATTAAATAACGAAAAGTCTCCTATCGCGATAATGCAATATCTTGTTTGTGCCCTGAAATTTTGAATGAGCATAATTAGTTTCTTATAGTGTGGAAGGCTAAAGTATGGAACTATTATAAATATTAGCTTTAATTTAATTTTGGTAAAGTACTTAGTTTTATATAGTATGTCTATATTATACATATATTGTTTGCAATATCCGAAAGGGTTAATATTTAGTAATGTAAGACCTTGTTGTACTAATGCAAATAAAAATTTGAATTCGACTGACTTAAAACAACTTTTCTGTGTTATCGATGTAAGTAGGTACAGAAATGTTGTCTTGGAAGTAATTTTAAAATTGTTTAATATCGAAATTGCTTAATTAAAATGTTCTTATAATGCCCAAAATATGCAAATGGTAATTTTATTAAGTTTTGTAAAAGATCAAGTTTTTTTTTATAATATATTTATTTTATTTTTAACTTACTTTCGTATGACATTTTTATTTTATTATAACTTAAAAAGAACTTTCTACAAGTTCTTCTAAACACTCTTCATTATATTAATAGAGAAAGAAAATTTTAAAAGACAATTTATTTCAAATAAGTGTCAAAAAAGTGACGAATTGTCTACCTTTTGAAACAATGAGTAAATTCAAGAGAAAGATTTTCAATAAGCACCCTTTTTCTATTTACAATGACTTTAAAATCTCAAGAGACAATTACTGGATCTTTTATGAAGTCACATTTAATTAAAGCATCTGAACTTTTGAGTTCTATTTAAAGTTCCATTTCTCCAAGGTTTGATTGCTTGTGCTTACCTTATTAGTTTCACTTTCGTTTCAATACCCCCGTAGTTGGGTAAGACGAGAACTCATTATGTTTATAATGCTCCGTAAAATGGCTATAGCACTCCCATAACGACCTTATTAGATAATCTGTTGCTACAATGTTTTAGGAAAAGCACACTATTGAGATTAACCCAAAATATGAGGGATTAGTGATATTTATTATCGAAGGTTGTTTAGTACCTACTGTTGCCCGGGACATTAAATCTGTGACCACCAAAAAGCTTACATAAACTTTTTGGTAGCCACACATAGCAGATTATGGCATTATCGGCAGAAAATGAATTAAAGAAAAACTTGTTTGAGAGAGAGAGAGAGAGAGAATAAAGAGAATAAGAGTTAAAAAAATTTACTCGTATTCCTGAACCGAACTGCGCAAGTCTTTTTAATATTTAGATAACACGCGCATTTGTATGTAGTCACAGAAAGCGAACAGATGCGGCCAGTGCAAAAGTTCTTTTAATGAAGTACATAATGAGCTATGATTAAGCTTAATGATTATAATTTATTTTATGTATGAAATTTAAATACAAAAAATACTTGCAACAATTTTATTTAGATAATTACAAAACGTATATTCTACGATCCTTGTCGTTTCTTGCATAAATTGTTGACTCAGAACTGAATTAAAGCAAACTCATAGGTAATTTATTAACTTGTTTTTGAAGGTCGTTCTTACCAACCACTTGCCCCTGAAATGAATTATGTCACATCCTTTGTAAAAAGTACACTGTGTACTGGTAACAGTTTCACGTTGAACAGATTGTGGTGGAGTTAGTATCGATGCCACTCCTGTGGCCATGTTGTTAACTTTCGTAGGACTAGAAAGTCAATACCAAGCCTATGCCTCTTTTGTACGCGAAAAAGCCTAAATCAACTGATTGTTAATGCCTTATTATGCTGATGAGGAGCCCAGAGAGCGCCTTTTGACCATGACGATTGTTTATCTTATGTGATCAAAGATATTTAATATAAGTATGACATGATTCTCACCGTTAGGATAACTGGACAAAATGAGATAGGTAGATACCTACTTACATGAGTTTACTTTTATTGGGATAATCCTGTTGCTTTTTCAATAGTTTAGTATAAATAGTTTTTGATTTGAACGTCGCATTTGTGGTAAAAAATGCGTTACTGTAACATAAATACACATAGAGATGTTTGAATACACATTGATGTTTACGTCACACTTTTTTTTACAAGTTTTAGTCATCAGTGGTCAGCGTTACAGTTTTGATATACTTAATATACTTACTTAAATCACGCCCCTTTTCCGAAGCAGAAGGCAAATACTAAATTTTTTCCACTTGCCACGATCGTTGCATATTTATTTTGTTTCATCCACATTCATCAATCTTTACATGGAAGCTCGTAGGATTAAGGTACTCTTGACCTTTCACCAGAATGTATCTTATTTGACGCATGCAATGTTTTATGTATGAGTTATGTTGTCTGACGAAAACAGAGGTCTACATTTCACATGTACCTAATGTTACCGTGGAAACTGCCAGAAATAGCATCAATTTGCGGCCGATGTCATTGTAACTTTACGAACTTTACTCGTTAAGTATTAGTTATAGTTTCAATTTCAAAGTCAAGTGGACGAGACCCGTGACCAATGTTCCGATAGACAGCGAAAGTGTAATAAAATATGAAAGGAAATCGTTCGTTGACTTTGGTTACAATTTCTCTAAGAATTAACAACAACTTGTGTTACAGTAGTTACGTTAGCTATCTTTTACTAGCTGCGCCCCGGGGCTTTGCTCCCGCGGGACTTTCGGGACAAACAATACCCTATGTGTTGTACGATGTTATTATTGTCCACTTCTTGGTTAGTTTCCGGTCATGGTCATTTAGTTTCATATGTTTTTTTTTTAAATAGTATTCTAGGGTTAGATTCCTATAGAAGTCGAAGGACAAATTGCTTATAAATCATTATTTATACTGGAAAAATAATACAAACTTATACCTGTCTACATACGTTTAATTTTACCTATTCTCTATTAATCCCGGTTATATTTATATATGTATTAAAAAAGGCTTTTGGAAGATATTTGGATGATTTTATTGATATATCTACTTACATATTTATTATCGTACGTAAGTTAATCAATTGTTACTTATTACACGTTCGCATCCCTTATGGTGAAGATAGAGGTATTTATTTTAATATTAACCTACCTTGCGATTCATTTTTATATGTAGGGAACTGGGTATCACCGTTGTAGGTAATTAAATGTACTACATCATATAAGAAAATTACTTATATAAGACGTAAACAGAGCATGTTTTTGATATTGTTATGAGTTGACTAACCCACATAATCGCAACGATTACCGATGCGAACAATCAGATACAAAACATTGTGGTAACAACGATATTTGCATAACATTTAATAGGGACAGGTATATAAAAAGTTTTGTTATTTCCTGTATCTTTAGTAGGTAATATCATCTGTGTGTAATAAAAAATCGATATAAAATAATTACTTAATATTATTGACACGACATTGTAAAAGTAATTATGTATTTATCCGTCTTCGGATGTCTGCACAATTAATATCTACTTAGGTACTATTCATGGATTGTAATTTACGTTGTAGATATAAGTTTGAAAATACCTACTTAATGTACTTTTATGTACCTACGCGGTAGGTATCTATAGGTACCCTTTAAAAACTGGATTTATGAATATGAAATTTCGAATTAAGAATTATTAAAAATAACAATAATTAACTTAAGCCTCATAGTTTCGGAAGGACACAATAGTTTTTATTTATGAACTTGAAGCACCTAGTAAAACGACTGCATACTTATAGTGGGTATTCGCGCTTCTATCAGCATTGGTATGACGGCCATTCAAACTATTTTACACGAAGAATTGGGCGTCAAAAAAATTATTTTTCCGCTGGATGCCCAATTATTTGATCGAGGAACAGAAGGCAGCTCGTGTTAGTTGGTGTCGGTCTTCTACGATGTTTGCGTGTCGACGTCTCCGACGGTTCAACGGAAGGAGTTTGGTGAGGTGAACTCTGGTGATTAATCATGGATTTATTCATATGAGCCAGAAAGGATAAACGCAATAAAATAAATAATAAATAAACATTATGTAACGATAAAAATCGGTTCACACTTGAACACCACCAAACAACCAAATAAATATCAAAAAACAACAGAAAGTTAATTAGGAGAACCTCCTCCAATTTTCGAATTCGGTAACAAAATTAAAAAAAAAACAATGTCATCTGGGGCAATCGTTCAGGCGCAAACTAAGCGCGCCTCCGAAGTGCGCAGACAACAAACAAAATGAAGTTTTAAAGTTCGGTCAAGTTTATCGAAGACGTCACATTTCAACATCAAATCGAGGCGAATAAAAAATGCTTCCGTACACGGTCCATTTCTCTCGTCGTCATTTCTTTTTTCTGTTTTTCGCGATTGGACCATAAGTAGGTTGGTTGCGTAACGCACTAAAGTATTACATGCAAGATCTTTCCTTTAAGACCATTTCTGTTGTTATGTCATGTCCACATTAGTTCCTGATTTGGAGCAAGGAAACACGCTCGATTTCCTGGAGGCCGATTTGATGCAACACTTGTATTACGTGTTTACTGATCAGGCAGGTCTTCTGCATAATTTAGGTATTTTTTTAACATCCTTAAAATAAATATTAATTTAAATGAAACAAAATAAAGATCTTATATAATTATTTGTTTAATTGCAGTCAATATATAACTTGGTACCTAAGTTTTTTCATTAATTCATATGATCACGTCTATCTTCCTTGCGGGGCAGACAGAGCCAGAAGTCTTGAAAAACTTATACGCCACGTTCGGTTGATAGGCTTAATGTTAGAATTGAGATGCAAATAGTAGTAGTAAAACATATATAGATAATAATTAAAAAAAATCCTAGGTTTTTATTGAAAAAAAATATACCAGATATATAAGTACATATAAAAGATATAAGATAAAATTCATAAGCTGGCATGATATATTTATGAACATTGAAGAGAAGATTCATTCATTCATTCATAAAAATCCCAGGAATATTAATTTGATATGCAATGATTATTTGAGAGTGTCTTTATATTTTTACTCATTTGAATGGAGCGGTTTCATTTGCGTAGTATTAAGTTCAATATCGCAAAAAAATTCAATCAACAGTATTGCAGTAGATACCTAACAATAGATATGTGACATCGATTCGATTCGTATTGATTGCTTTGTACATAATAATTGCTGCAATAAATAAAACCCAATAGACAATTTTCTTATTACTTACAACTAGTGACCTAATTATCCATAATTGAAGATTACGTGATATCTGAATGCGAAAACGGCCGGTGTTATTTCCTTTGCTTTTAACAGCGGGTTGGATAACTTTACTAATAGACTTTTATTTATAAATAATTAAAATATATAGTAACAGTTAATTAAATTGTTTCAGATATTGCTGCTCGTTGTTGCGACTTTAGCGATAAAAGTGCCGGTAGACAATGTTGAAACACCTTCAGAGAGTAAGAACGATACGCAAAACAGTCCCGTCTACTATACATCTGAGGATTCCGAAATAGACAGCTATCTTGTTCCACCAGACCCACACAAGCCCGAAGAAGAAGAAGAATCAGATATTATAACACCAGCAACGTATCTTCTTCCTCCTTCGCCTGAGAAGCAAACGAATTACTATTATACTCCAATAGAATCTGGAGACCAAAGTGATTGGCTCCCAATATCAGCGCAACCACAAGCAGTTCCCGAGGGAATACAGAAAGTGAGAGTTGGAAAATTGGTCAACAAAGGTAAAGTTGCTGTCCCAATACCATCGGACCACCTCGAGCCACCAGTCTTAAATGCACCCAATGATTATATTGTACCGACGCCATCAGAAAAATTAGAGCTACCTTTGAAAAATCAAAAACAACAATTTGTACCAGACCCAGATTATCCACAAATGTTGAACGTTAATCATAAGTACACCCCCGCTTTAACGAAAGATGTGCCAATTTTCATCAGAATTCCTAAGGAACAATTTATTTCGTCTCAACTCCTGCCACCAAAACCTGGACCGGGAAAATTCAAGAATCCTACTAAACTATACCCAAAGAAATATCCAGGCGCTTTCAAACCAGTTCCGATTCCAATAGGCCAATTTGCCGAAGATGGTTTGTCTCAAGTTCCCAGAGCCAAGCCCATAAAATATTTTCAGCCGATACCTATTGACGAAATCAACTATATGATTCCTTCAGAGGAAAAAAAGCGCTATCTCTACGAACAAGCCGAACTAAAACGAAAATTGAAAGAAGAGGAGGCCGCCAAGGTAAACTTGTGAACAATATATACTCACCTAGTTGTAGATATTCCTAATTTGGTTTGTCTATCCTGTAAGGACTATTCTGGATCGTATGTGTAGGTATGGGCTTATAATCAGATGTTATTCTAATGTACATTATTATTATTCCATTTTAAATTTTTCTAAACTTTATGTTCATTACATTTATACATTAAATAAAGTAAACAACTTTCAGCAACAACAGAGTCCTGCGGTGGAAACATATGGCAACACTGACACAACGGAGCAAGAAACTTCGGCAACTCTGCACAGATACCCCGCCCGTATGTAACATTTGGAAACTGCTAGTTTTTCTATTCTTTTCACTATCATTTTTACGGTTATAGCCATCATCAGAACGTTCCTTAGTGGTTTGTTTAATTCGTTCTTTCGAAATCAGTTGACAAGAGGCGGCTTTTAAAATCATTATTTTATAATTAAATTAGTTATTTATATCGACTTAAAAGTAACGTGTTAACTTCGTAATTTAGGTACTTGAAAATGTAGATCCTAATTTTGCAATTAAAGCGTTTAAATAAAAGGGAAGGTTTAAGTGAAACTAATAGCAATTAACTCAACAATTTGATTACACTTGGAAATGTTTATAGTCCAACTTAGTTCTCGTGTAATTATTTTAGACCTTACCTGTCTGACCTTTTTGATTGCTTTTGAATAGTCGAACTTCTAGCACACCTATCTAAATATGAAATAATATAAATATAAGTTTAGTTTATTATTTTACGAGCAGGTATGCTCAATATTTTGTGGTCATAAACATAAGATTCCTAAAAATTTAGAGAAGAGGGCGCACGGAGGGGTTTTGTATATATCTTTTACCTTATGCCCCTTCCACTATATATAAATTTGCTGAATAAGTTTTAAAGAGTTCGATTCCAAAATGATGAGCTTAATCCCTATTTTATCTTTAATTTAACCCACGATTTTCAGGGCCAGCTCCTTTAAGACAAGCACCTGCGCCTGCGCCACCGAGCCAGAACGAGGCAGGTCCTCCGCCTTCCGACGACCGCACAGAGTTCCGCATGCACGGCATGAAGGGCCCCCATAGCTATCAGTTTGGATATGACACCGGTAAAGGGTAAGTTTGAAAACATAGAATTCGGAAAAGTACAGAAGTGGTAAATACTGGCGAATGTGACATCGCAACTAATGGTTGTGATGAAATGCGGTTGTGAGAGAGTTAATGGTTACTGATGATGGTGATTACATACTTACATACATACAATCACGTCTATATTTCTTATGGGGTAGATAGAGCAGTTTTACCACTTCTATAGTCTTATTATTCCAAATTCTAAAGCTTACCCCAAAGTAAGACTAGGGAAATACATTAAGTAGGACCTTATATTAATTTACCGTATAAATATAACATAAAAAAAATTCATTCCAGAAAAAACCGTCAGTTTCGCTATGAAGAGCGAGACAATGATGGCACCGTAAGAGGACACTATGGCTACATGGACAAGCGCGGGAAACTTCGCGTTGTTAACTACAGAGCGCACCCTGAACACGGGTTCCAGGCGGACGCGCCCGTAGAAAAGGAGTAAAGGACAGCGAGCAGCTCAATATTTATTGACTTTATTGTACATATAGGTAATACTATAGAAATCGGAATAATATAAGACAATAGAAATGTCACTTTGTTCTTAAAACCATACGAATGATGTCACCGTCTTTCTCTCGTCAGTTGTAATCTCAGAATTGAGATGCAAACGTATCTAATAGTATCAAAACTATCATTATCGCAGTCACATTTACCAGTAGGTAGTTACCACTTCTATAGTCTTATATCATTCCGAATATCTTTGGGTTATATATAGGGTTTTGTAAATAACATGTAGTTCTTAGGTATACCTAAAAAGATCCAGTCGTAGTCTTATTCAGTGTCGATATCTTAGGAAATCATTTGGATTATTGAAAATAATATTCCGAGATTGTGGTTTATATGTGAAACGAATAAAACGTACAGTTGCCTGCAAAGAAACGTGACCTGTCATACGTACGATAGTTCGTACGTACCATAGATAGAAGTTTAACCCCGTTTCTATGAGGGGGCTTTTCGATTTGCAGTCTAATTACGAAAACAGATTGATTAAGAACATTGAAAGGTGCAAACATTCCTTACATTGAGATTGTATGCGTTGTTGTATAACTTTTATGTATAAAAAGTTATTCAATATTATAGTTTGAAAATTAATATGATTGCTAAGTCTTTTTGTTTATATGATTTTCCGAAGTCCGAAAGCTTTTTGTTTATAATTTCACTTTTATACTTTTTTATTCAGAGCATTTTTTTCATTATCAGATTTTTAGTGTACCAAGAGTAGGTTTTGAAGGAACCTATAGAATGAAATCTTAAAAAATCGATAATCACTTGTATAATGTAAATACTTGAATAAGTGTCATACTTAGCTCTATAAGGTATTTAGTTATTTAGGTAATGAAAAATAAAAATATACTGTTTGTAACAAAAAGTTTTATTTCAAATTTGAACTTCAACTTCCAACATTTAAATTTTTATCCGAAAATTAAATGCCGACCAGTAAAAAAACGTAAAATTACCACTCAACACTGATATCAGTATTTGATTGTCTACAATAAATTTAAGGAATTGTAAATGAAACGCTGTTGAAATGTTGATCCAGATTAAAACTTTTTCAATTACTATAAAATCTAGACTGTAACAGGAATTTGTCCGTGAGAAGGAATATGATTGGAATTTGTGAACACTATCACTACAATATTATATAAGTATTAATAATCACTACATATTATATAAAATTAATATACTATTTGGTCAGCACAGGATCACGAAAAACAGTTATCAACTTAATTAATAATCAACAGTTGTTAAATATAAGATAGGTATTAAAAATAGTAAACAAAAACACGGATTCGATTCATGTGATGAAAAACAATGTTAACCATTTTTACAGTGGGCCATGTAGACAAGTATACCACCTGCGATACTTCTACTAAACGAAAGTGCTATACTTTTGCCCAAATCCCACTGTACTTGACGCTACAAAAAGCACCATTATTGGCTGAATTTATATAGAACTTTTGTTTACCATTTTATTATATCTGAAATAACAATCTCTCTTGTATTAAATATATATCCGACGTTACGATTTATATAGCACCACTGGTTCTGGAAGTTACTTTAAAACATACACAATTCGTAGAATTAAATTGATATCCTTGCAGTAATAGTAGGTATGCGTCTAGGGTATTTTTACTTATGAAACTAAATAATAATAAGATAACTTTAAAGTATTGAATGCTATACTAATGTTTCAGTATTTTTGAAGACAAAACACCAAAAAATATAATTTTTTTTTAAATATTACTATAAATTCGTTATAAATGGCACAAAATCTTAATTTTAAATATGTAAAAATTTTACGTGGAATATAATCACAATAAAAATTACAATGTTTTTCATAATAATTCTGAAAATAGCCTCAATATGTGGTTCCACTTTTGTTGAAAACTAAACCAATAAAAATTGGTTCAGTGTAAATGTGAAGTAGTTAGTAGTTTGTTGTGTAGCTGAATTCAATAATGAATCAAGTTCTAAATTTTGCTTAACGTAATATCGAACCCCTCTTCGTTTTAGCGATATAGGAACCAAAAATATAATTTTATTTAATTATTTTTAATAGTTATAATTTCCGCCATAGAAAGACTCTTCTCCAAGAGTTCAAGAAAGCTAGACACTTCTATGCTAAAGAGTTAAGAGGTAACAATGGAATGTAAGCCTTATAGTCTAACAATCTGACGTCAAGTCGTCTAGAGGCCGGCCTGGAGGCCAGCTATATTCATAACTTTTATTTAAAATATCTTAGTAAAAATATGCCCATAAGAAAAAATATCCCTATTGGGAAAAAACTCAAATGTTTTCATATATCAGTGAGTTAGGATGAATGTATGATTTTACTAACAGTTAAGACTCTTCTCCAAGACGTCAAGCAGGCTAGAGGCTCCTATGCGGAAGAGTTTAGGAGTCAACCATTCTGACCCCAGTTCGTTGTTGACCAGGATAAGCCAGTTTACTGCATCCGCCGCTGTTTTTATTCCGCCAGCCGGTTTAAGACCCACCTGAACAATTAAATTACAGCTTTTGATTTGAGTCTTTGTGTTTCTGTAAACTACATTTTCGTATAGTATTGATTTATTTTTTGTGCATGTTTGTGAATTAAAAATAATCTTATTTTCTTTATATGTTTATGACAACAATGTTATTGTATTATATGCTAAAAGGAACATAATAATAACAGTACCTGTCAACCTGGATGTGTGTGAACAATGACTGTCATTAATGGTAAAATTACCACCAGTGTCGTGTTGACAATACAAACATTTATGCCATTTTTTACCGTCTGGACAGAACTTTCATGTCAAATTATTATCTTACAAGCCTTATGGCCATTGCTATATATTATTTCCTAATGGCGACTGAAATAACAAAAAGTGCCTTACCTTTTTCCCAGTCATTTGATAGAAGCGACGGATTGCCCTACACATGATCAGCCCAACCGGTAAGGTTGCATTGACTGCTTCTTTTCCTGTGGAAGTCTTTATGAAATCCGCCCCAGCATACATGGATACCATTGATGCCTTGTAAACCTGGAGACAAACATAACTTCTATATTCATAACATCCTCCTGGAGATAGTGGTAAATTAAACAAAGTGTATACTTACTTCTACATGCATAATATACTTGAAAAAGTTTTTTTTTTTTACCATAGTGAGGTTGCTTGTACAATATTCACCAAAACAACCAATGTTACTAATTATGGTGCCTTCATATTTTAAAAATTGTTCTCAACACTTACATTTTCATAAGTGCCAAGTTCGCCAACTCCTAGGATGACCTTCATATGAGCATCGCCACAAGCCTCTTTCATGGCCTTGATTTCACCAAACAGTTGTTCCCATTTGCCTGTGAGAATCAGGCTCCGGTCAAGTACAATGTCTATTTCAGTAGCTCCACTGGAAACAGCCATTTTAATTTCGCAGACCCTTGAAGAAAGAGGATAAAGTCCTGATGGGAATCCCGTGGCAACTGCAAATGCAATGAAATATAATGTAAAGCAAATTATATTGTGACTACTTTCAACCCTTTCATTAGTTTTGTTTAGTTACTAGTTTTAAACTTTGTTCATATCAATTTATCATTTAACAAGTTAAAACATGTGTTACCTACTTAAAAATATATCTATATGTATACTAAATCAAAACTCAAATTTTTATTAGCTTTGTACATATAAATCATTCTATATGCTTAATAGGTATAAAACATTTCATTGTGTTTATCTCATTTTACTGTAAAGTACTATATAAGTATAGACTTACCAGATGCAATTTGTAGTTCTTCTAGCAATCCCAAACACCTTATTGTGGAGTAGGCATCAGGCACTCTGCTGGGATATACACAGACAGCAGCAGTTCTGATAATCTTGCCTTGCTGAACTAGGGTAACATTGTTCTCAGTTTTTACACTTATTGGATTTGCTGCCTTGAACAAAATTAATTAAATGAAAACATGAACTAGGTAAAGGTGTCACAATACACTTTTAAAGAACTTACTCCAAAATGCCCTATATATTTATTATTGAAGTCATTAACCTAGCTTAATATTGAGTCATTCTTCATCTTGCTGGTGTTAATTCTGGTTGCATCCTCACCTCTCTAGAGGATCCAAGGGTGGCCATGAACATTTACACATATTCAAGGAAATACTAGCGAACACAACATTCGTAAATTTACTGCCTTGTACGCTATCTAGATACAGTATGTAAAGCAAGGTATATGAGATTTAAATAAATTAATTACTTTGATACATAGCCTCTTAACGTTTGATGGAGTATCATCGCCAGATAGAGTAGTGAGGTCTATAACACTAATTGCCTTTAGAAGCCACGCTGTGAGTAGCTCTTTACTATGGACTTGGTTACTATTAAGTAAAGACTTCACTTGTGCCTCAACGCTATTTTTGTTAATATGCACATTCTTAATGATCGCAGGATCTGTAAACACACAAAACATAAATTAGAACTAGGAACGTAATTCTAAGAATAGTTATTTGATTGGAACTAAATTCTCACCAAACTTCATATCTGAAACCATGTCTGTTTAAAATATTAATCCAAATATGATAAGCTTGATAAACTAACGACCTTAAAATTTCAAAACAATAGAACGATTAATAGAAACTTAAAAAGCAACAAACTAAATTAAAAAAAATTAAAACAAAAACGAGCTGTTTAAATTCTTACAAAACTCAAAATAAAAGTCAATTTGTCAATGTAAACTGTCATTTCAGTGTTACACACTCGATTCAATCATCGATTGTCTAAGCCAGGAAATAATATTGTCTGTGGTCAATAGGTACTAAGTTAATAGCCCGCCAAATATTTCATTGTTTTTTGAACTTTATTAATTAAACTTAACATTGAAATACTTAAATAAAATATAAGTATATATAAGTTTTTGTCCCGAGTACACGTAAAAACGATATTTCTTAACCTTTCTCGGATATAGTTTTACAAGTTTTAAGCTTGAAAACTTACTTTTTTTTAAATATATTAACATCCTCACTATATTGGCTAAATGTCAGTGTTTATTTGCTATTTTAATAGTTTATTTAATAAGAATCCAACACAGAGAGTGGCTACTGGGTTCTGAAATACAATACTCGGCGACGGCGCAGTTGGTTTTGGTAGGTGTAGGTAAGTAGTTTCATTTACTTCGAATCTTTAAAGTAAATTAAGAAAATTTTAAGATTCAGAATATGTATAAGTTAATGTTTAAGTACTCAACATAACATGACTATTGCTCCTACAATACGATAAATCAAACGGGTCGTCGCTTGCGGTAAGCCTACATTTAGAATCAAACGGATGTTCTGCTGATTGAACGCAAACATCGGATGCAGGGAGCCTTTGCGTTACGTAATTTAAAAGCGAATGCCGATGCCGGATGGATTTATTTACATTACTAGGTTCTATGTTCAAAATGCTGAAAATCAATGTAGAAAATATCGCTGGTTCATTGGAATTATTCCCTGTGATATTTTCTCTGTCTACCCTGTAAGCGATAGAGACGTAATTGTGTGGGTATCATCCGACGTTACTGGTCATCTTTCGCTAACATTATGTTTATTCGGGAAAATACATCAATATCCTTCACAAAACAACTTTTACAAAAATATTTTAATGAATAATCCAAGTTGGGAATCCATAGTTTATTATCTTCACCACCCACACTTCACTAGTAGTACACCTCTTACAGTATTTGGCAAGGAATTCTTATATAACAAAATAAAATCTTGACAGTCTTCATTTCAAATAAAAGGATAAATAATAAGTATAATATGGGTAATTGTACCCTAAGCCTGATAATAATACCTATGTATAAGAACTTATGCCATTGTAGGGAAATAATAACGTACTGTTCCTAGAACGCAAGCTGGCATATTGTAACTAAGTAATAAATACGTATAGCAACAAAGACGTGATAGAACGGAGAGAAAGACGTATAACAATGGTATAAAGTACAATAAATAAATAGGTTAATTAAAAATGTGATAAATGAGTAATAGAGGAAAACATATTAATTGTAGCGATACTAAAAAAAAAAAATGACTTATAACTTACCCAGTATAAGAAATGAAGCAGACTAGGTTAAGTGATAAGTTAAGATATAGTTTATCATACACAAAGTTTACAATTATGTCTAATAATGTCTTTGCTACCACACAAAGAGATACTGCAATAAACTGATTGTAACTATACGTGTATGAAGGTAGGCACCTACTTATGAAAAGCATGAGTAAGTACCTATCTATCTGTTTTAAATTCCATCTATAACTCTAGCTACGAGTATTTGGGCATTAAAAACCCGTTAAGCCGTGCATCAAAACACATCAAGTAGCATTTCCTCAGGAACCCATCTTTAACTCTTTGTAGAAAGTAAGTACCCCAACACGCTAATGTACGGTTCAGTTTCTAAGATGGGAAAGTTGAAGAGCTTATATTGTCATAGAAATAAAACCTTTAGAAGCACATTTTGTACGACAAAAATTGTTATACCTTTACACTGCGATTTTAATAAATAGTTGCCGATAGCTTAAAGTGAATAAAAAGAATATATTTTTACTTATTTTTTTTTTCTTCTTCAAGGACTTAAATTGGGACCAAGTAAATGCCTAGTAAGATGATGATAAAAAACAAAATGTCTATTGTTCGCAATAAGTTCTTGTTAAACTTTGCTTTTTCTGCACAAAATGTTAAAATGCATTAACATTTCTGCGTCTGTTTTCCAAAGATACCACTATCAAGCGGGAAAAATCACTAACATCAACATTAGATTATCATCAATTTAATTTAAATTGAAAGATATAATAAAACAAAAGATTCATCTATGTCGAATATAATCCTATCATAATAGGTACTTATCTAACTACATATATTTATTCAAAATATTGAACCAGGGAAATGGATTTGCATAGTGCTTACTCCGTACTTATGCTCAGCTCATACATTATGCAATTTGTATGCTAAAAGTGAAAGACTAATATGTAAACTTGTAGTTTGGATGAGTTTGAATGGAACTGAAGATTTTCGTTAACAGTTGGTCAATATACGGAATACTTCAAGTACCTCAGTCTGTACCTACCAATGTTAAGTTTCCTGATGTATAGGTTTGTTATTTCAGGTTATTGGTAGGAAGATAATGTAGGTACTATGGAAACCAACATAATATAATATGTGTACCATTATGTAATTATTAATACAAGATGAAAGTTGTTTAATTTCGTATTCATAAGTGCCTATTTAGTTCTTTAACAATTTTGGGTGGATGAGAAAAAATTGCAAATATTAAAAAATCTTTTACATTCCAGCAAATAAGTAAATACAATTTCAGAAACAAACTGTAATACAGAGATGGGTAAGTACACATAATTTAAACATCGACAAAAAAATGAACAAAGCAAACATATGCCCGCGCCAATTCGCAATTTATTAGCCTTATTTGGCTAGTTCTTTTTATGCCTATTTGTTGTGTACATTCCCAGTTCGTATTCGAGAAATAGGGAGACGCTAATCAAAGAATAAATCTCCGGCCAGTAGGATTTATTGCGATCTGAGATTTGTTTCAGCCCAGGACCTTGCGAGCGCGCTATAAACATTTCAGCGCCATTACAACGGCTAACAAAGAAAATAGCGCCTTAGTTTTTGCCTCAAACTTTAAAAAGCATTGCTGTTGTTCTTTGTTCTTGACCGTTGATTGAATGAGACTTGTTGGCTTCTTGTCTTGTCCTAGTTTAATTTTTGAATAAGACATTATTGGCTATGACAAATTGATATGAAAATGCTAGGACTATGATAGTGTTTTGAGAAATTATCTATAATTTGCTTCTTATTTTTTGGTTTTTACAACATGGACGATCTGAACACCATGATTGATTTGTTGTTATTATTTATGATCTAAAACATGTTAATAATTCCTTCCAAACCAATCTGGCTAGAACAGTATTTGGCGAAAACCAAATCCTCTTACTGCTCTGATCCTATATAGCTTTGGTATAGATAGTGCCTACCTCTTGTTCTCTTGCAAACTAAATTAAGACGATGCAAGTATGTATATCTATTCTTATATAAAAAATTCTATATTCAAAGTATAAATTAATCTTGTGTTTTTTTTGGTAACATCTGTGTTCATTTCTTCCGTATTTATACAATTTTTGATAACACCCTGATTTTAATATCAAATGAATATAAAAAAACAGGACTGGAGTGTAAACCTTTGAATAGGTTTATTTAAATTATTTTGGGTAATTTACACTATCTCTGCATTTTAATTACATCTAGCTAATATTGTTCTTCGAGTCTTGTCACTATTACCTATAAGAGATAAAGATATGATACGAGTCTGTCTGCATTAAACATACCAATACTTACAATGAATGTAATTAAAAAAAGCGTAATGTTGAATTTAAGAACCTTAGGTAACATTATTCGTTTTTTTGTAAAGAATTTATGTAACGTATAAAAATTGGCTGGGCATGTCAGCTTGATTGGCTATAAATTCGTTCGGCTAACGGAATGAAAAATAAAACATTGTTGGTGATAATTGGACGAGGTCTACTTGGACTATGACCTCACACCTCACAATGCAACTAAACTATGCAACACACTCTAGAGAGCAATTAAAAATTCAGTATGATATTTGAATAGAAAACGAAACTAAAATAAATTTGTCCTTTAAGTAATTTAACCTTTATTAAAAATATCACGGCGAAATTAAATAAAGTAACATGGTTAAAAGTTGAAATGAAAATTTTTAACTTTTACGTTTTCTGGAGATTTATTTGCAGACTTTCTTATGAGCGCCGTCTCTGACAGTTTGTGGAGATCTGTCAAAGCCATTCAGATTTAAAAGTTTTGAAAACAATTTTAAAATAGCTACCTACTTAATTAATTTTTAAGAATGAATGGGTTATGTTAACTTTGATAATAAAACATTTATATTAGGTAGGCACCTATTTCATAACGAACTGTGTTGAGTTTGTTTGTTTCAATACATATTGTTTCTACTTACACCTACTTGCTTAAAATTCAGGAAAATTGTGTTTAGGAATTGTAATTATTAAAACCGCAGAAAGTAGTTGCTAGGCTTTTGTTAACAATTGTTCTTATTTACAATAGGCTATTACACTCTTTTTTGAAAACTGTTTTAAATCAATCCTGAGACTGTGTTATACCTATAGAATTTTTATTAAAATTTTTTGAAGCCGAAAAGTGCTCTAAAAACGATTTATTATTTATGATTTTGTATTTTCGAGCGAAAACGCCATCCGCCATGCTGTTTTGACTCGTGACGTCATACTTTTAGTAAACAATACGGCTCTACGTAAGACTAAAGTAAAAAGATTTTTGTAATAATGAATTACAATACATATTGTTGGTGTCTTGTTCCTGAATGCAAGAATACAAGTATAAAAACACCAGAAAAATTGTGGATTCCACTGCCAAGTGATATTAAAATGAGAAACACTTGGTTGAAATTAGAAGAGATCCAAAGGCATTGTCTACAAAATCAAGATTGTATTTCTGTGAAGACCACTTTGATGTAAGTTAGCATTCATTGTAAATAGTAAAGTAACCACAAGTCATGTTAATATAACACCAACAACCTTTGAGTCCTTTTAGGTTATGTTATGAACCTATGATGCGAGTTGATTTCATATTATATACTTATTTCATGTTTTAGCTCGAAAACGATATATTGTCTGCTTTCACAAAACCGTCTTCCATGATTCTATTAAATTATTAAAGAGTAAAAAAAACCCAAAAACGTGATAGAAATTTTAAAATTTCAAAATAAACAGAGCCTGACATCATCAATATGTTTTCGATTCGATATTTGTTTACTAAAAGTATGACGTCACGTCAGTACCCAACATGGCGGATAGCGTTTTCGACTTTTGCAGAACAGATTAAAAAAGAGGATTTTTTAAATTGAATTATAAAATCCATATTGCACATTTATGAATAATGATCGATGTTTTTCTTTTATTTTTTACAAAATCTATAAGATACGTGCATTTTTATATTTTTTTTTACATGGTGTAAAATAGCCTATATTAGAACAATTGTAGGTACGAGTTTAAACACTACGATGAAAATACAATTTGTTACGTATTTTACGTACGAGAGAAAAATTCCTCAACGTAATCTTTAACAACATACATTGCAAGTAAGCCTCTTACAAATATACCACAGCATTGAATCTCAAGTTATGCCGGGACATTATTGTTTTTATGATGTCCATAACTTTTGCCTTCTAATGGATTTCGGTGTACGGCTGTATATTTTCCAACTGTAAATCTATTCTATGGCCACAAAGATACAGTACGGACGGAGGAGAAGAATTTTCATGTTGCAAACGTGACTAATAAAAAGGGCGAGTTGGGTGGCTCAATAAATCCTGAATCTCGGAGTTGGAGATTTATATTTCTATTAGAGAGTCCAAATGGCTGACAGTGGGGTGAGTTTGTAAGATGACATACCTAGGTGCTAAGAAATATGCACCTTTATTTGTTACTTTTCATTAGCGCTCTTTGAATACCAATTTTCATTGTATGTGACTTAATTTATATTTTTGCAACTGCAGGAGAGTTCATTGAAATTGTAAGAAAAACTTTATTAATATCAATTTTTTGTTTACATACATTCATATAGTCACGTCTTTATCCTTTGCGGGGTAGAAAGAGTCAACGGTCTTAAAAAGACTGAAACGCCACGTTCAGCGGTATGGTTTAGGTTGCTAGCCCATCTCCTACAAGAGGAATGATAAGTTTACAAGCCTATCCCTTAGTCGTCTTTTACGACATCCATGGGAAATATATGGTGGTATATAGTGGTACTACTCTAAAGTGTCGGAAACCACACGGATATTGCCAAAAAGTAGTAGTGCAAACAAAAATAAGCTTCTTTACTCAACATTATAACATTAGCGAAGTAACTGAAACTTCCTCCTAATTGGAACGGGCTAAGTACAGCGACGTCTAGTCTTTTACCTAGTGAGAGCCGAGTAACACCTATGTATTCGAGTTTCTCTTTCATGAAAATTTTGTATATGTATCTACACGATTGTCCAAAATGTAAGGCTCAACGTTAATTTTAGATATTTAGGTAGGTATGTCTGAGTTGTTCTTAGAATTTTTAAATTGGGAAACTGATAAACTGCTTCTTTTCTACGCTTCGTTGACTAGTAGGAAAAGAAGAATCTTTTTGGAGTCTGAGGATGACCTTTTTGGATGCGCCTTAACGACCATGACCCTGGATTGGGTGGAGACACGTTTTTTCATGAAGCGATCTGACTTCCGCACCCATTGCAGGGGGACCTAACTCATATTTAATCATGGTTACACATTCAGTTGTGATTTATAGTAACTTTGTAGAAATTTCATAAACATTTTTGAAATTCCTAAATAAATATATTTTTTGTATAACTTTGATATTAACGAGTTATTTTAAGCTTGTTATCATTGGGTGACACTTGTTTACTCATGTCATATAAGACGTGCTTCAATTATTATAAATGAAGCACAGGAAACCGTTTGATGACTTTTAATGAAATTTTGGCCTTGTTTGTGTAACATGTTGCACGTGTTGTAAATATGACCCAATAAGGTGTATTTTTTGTTGAGTCTCAAGAAAGCTATATGTTATAATCTCTCTGTACTTATTCTAAGGTTATGATAAAACTTAGAGTTTCTAAAAATACAAAAATGTTTTTATATTGTTATACACTAAATACCTACAAAGGTCAACAAAACGAAGATTCATTTTGAATAGTTAGAAAATCTCAGTTCACCTACAAAAATATATATCAGAAATACCTACTTATTTCTCACAAAATACCCTTAAAATTTTCACTGAACTGACTTTTTAGCATGAAATATTCACATCGCGCCGTATATTCGTAGCAGTAGCCGTCGTAGCTTGTAGCCGTAGACGTCTACGGCACGCTACGAACCGCTACGTTCCGTTACAATGTGGAACGAAAGGAAAGAAAAACCTCGCCCATTTTCAGAATTACGTTAACACAATTTTCTGGTTGCTTTAACTGAAAATATTGGATCGTATAAATGTGATTGTGCAAAAGGAGCATTATTGCTGTACTTTAGTATTGTTATTTCCTGTCACAAAAAAGAACGTGTTATAATGCTGGGGCTATTTTTTTGTTTATTAACCTATGCATCTTAGTTCCATATGTTGGGGATTAATATTTTTTTAAAGCTTTGTGAGAAGTAATAGTGTTGGGAGCATAAGCAATTAAAGTATTGGAATATGAAACTACGAGGACAGTCGGGTAATAATTGGAATTATTCAAATTAATTTAAAGGTTAAAAAATTTATCTTTTCATGAACTTGTAATCAGTCGTGCAAAGTACTCGTAAACAGCCTGAAACAATATGAAAACTCATATGACTATATATATATGTATATATATAAAATTTTATTCTAAAAGTAATGTCTCAGCGTCCAGACCGTTTTGCCTTGTCTCATAAAAATGCAACAACATTGTTCAAACTTTACGCAAACATTATTAGAATCGATATAAATTTGGATCGGGAACAGTAAAAGATGTCAAGCCCAAGAACCAATTCGTTTTTGTATCCCCCATTTAATCCGAGTTTCCAATTAAATCGAACAGCGGCAGAAGTTCGGCTGAAGGGAATAAAAGTTGTACGTGTAAACAAGGCCTAACTGGACCGACCGTTTTAGTTTAAAAGCCATAGATTTTAAATAACATCGTTAGTGGTGGAACAGTTAAACTGCCCGAATAAGAAAGCATAAGCATGCAAAAGGTAACACAGGTTCAAATCTTCCCGGGATGATTCCTTTCGGAAATAACCAGAATCAAGATCTTGGTCACCTCTGGCTATATATATATCTGGCTATATATTATATATATATATATAGTGTATAAATATATATATATTTAGTGTCTCCAAAAGACTGGAAGGCCACCTTCAGCTGTATCGCTTAACGATGGAATTGAGATTCAGATAGATGAAGACATACATAGGTTTCAAATTAGGCCAGTTGTGTGTGAACGTTGTAACTCATTTAAAATACGCTGAGCTGGTTAATTAAGAGATGCGGCGGAGTGTGAAATTGTAAGCGTATGTGAAAACATTTCGTGGCTTTTAGAGGACTGTCCCACAAAGCCGTATAGAGGTAAAGCTTCTTAGTTCAGCACCTGAGAGTTTCAGTCAATGTACTGTGTCAAATCAGAGAGGTCTAGCGCCCTGGAGTGATATTTACATGTTTCTAACTGTAACATAATTAATTATAAAATGTCATTTTAGAGCCCGTACCTTTCGATGTATAAAATCGCTTTCTTCTTTAATAATTATGTAATTCAAGCAATGATAGACCTTCACATAGAATTCTTTCCATATGGAATTTTAACCCTCTACCAATGCCATGAGAAATCACCACCTCTGTATCGTGAGGACCACACAGCTTTATTCACTTAAAAAATTAAGACATCTTTATGTAAATAAAAAAAGAAATAAGTAGTGTTACTTTAAATAAGCTTGACGTCTATGTCCAAGTATTTTATGTCTCCACACCACAGCCTGCGTCGTCAACTTTAATTTAAAGGTTTGATCCAACCCACGCAAACCGTACGTAAGTAAGTCGTTAAAGGGGCATGCAACAAGTCGACTCTGAATAGATTTATGAGATCCGAATTGAATCCCAAAAGACCAGTCTGAGACGGCCTTGGAGTACCCGACACGAGAGATCCGGTAATCCGACTAGTGAACAACAAATACTAGTATATCTGAAGCGAAGTCTTAAGCCCTAGTGCGTCTAGTTTGTCTAGTCAAATCCCGTTATCATGAAATTGATTTACAGAAGTCGAAAGAGATAATGTTAGAATTAATTATTTATTTAGGAACTGGACCTTGGCACTTAGATACCTAATCTATAGACATGGCTATTTTTAACGTTACTAGCGACTCGGCCCGGCTTCGTACGGAAGAATGTTTTGATATATTTTCGAGAAGAAATTGTCTAAACAACAGCATCAAAGTCCGTAGTGTAATTAAAAGAAATAGCTTCGAAACGAAACGAAAAAGGCGGAAGGCGACTTTGTTTTATATTTAGTATTTTGTGGAACATTTTCTCTTACATAATTTAGTTCAGTAAGAACGAACAACATAGGTATAATATTTAGTAATATTAAGATATAAGGTAATATTAATAATTAAATAAATAATAAATAAATATATACGGGACAAATTACACTGATTGAGTTAGCCTCTAAGTAAGTTCGAGACTTCTGTTACGAGATACTAACGCAACGATACTATATTTTATAATAAATATCTACTTATAAAGATAAACATCCATGACGCAGGCCAATCAGAAAAAGTTCTTTTCTCATCAATAATAATGTAGATTAATTTTAATTAAATAACAAAAGACAAAAAACCTGATCTAATTACAAAAAAAACTTAGATTTTTTAGAACTTAGTACTTCCGTTACGCGAAGCCAACGTTGAGGAAATGTCTCATCCCTTATTACGCGAAGTAAAGAGGATAAAATGGTTGAGGCACAATCATAATCAACGTAACAATCGCGGGTCTGATTAAGTGTCAGAAACAAAACGTCCCTTTTAAAGCTCTTTAGAAAGAAAGTGGACACTGAATTGTTGAAAAGTGAATGAATTCCATTAGCGGAAGTGGAATTAAAGCCAGCCTCGTTTGCCTGATAATTTAGCTGCGGAGTAATTTCTCACCAACTCTGTACTTTTTTTTTTCAGTTGAAGAGTAAGAAGTAATGTTTACGGGTAAGAAAAATCATGAGCTTAGTAAAAATAAAGTTTTTTCTGAATGTAGACAGCATAGTTGGGATGCATTGTAAAATACCATTTGTGTTACGCATAGCGCTAACATTTTTTTATTTTGTTTTTATCATTTAAATATTTCGATATTCGATTAGTAAAATGATAATTCGAGTTATGAACTTATTAAAGGATTTTCCTTTAAGTTATTGTTAAATTAAAAATAAACGAAAATATACATATTTACCAATTGACGTAATTCCATCATAAAATCGTATTGGTACACAAAAGCTTTAGTTGAACATTGGAAAGTATGAGTAGGTGAAATTTAAATACAAACCTACATGTCAGAACAATGAAACTAAATATTAGCTTCGAAATAGTTATAACAGCGAAACATAACAAAGTTTGTTTTGTTCATATTTGTCTACTAGTATTATTTAACTAACCCTAATTTTTGCCTCGCTGTTTGAAATCGACGAATTCTAGGTGTTCCTAAACAAAAAAATACAAACACTTAATCAATATTGAAATTACGTCTTTGCCGCTTTTAAAGGACAGAATAAATTATTCAAATGTATATTTGAAATCAATTTTAGGCGAAGCTTGCACACCATTATCCTGAATATTCAAGATGTAAAAATTATGACAATTATCAGCGCTTTTCCACTTGAAAATAATAATCCTTTAGGAGCTTCAATTTGTTATAATTACAAGTCTGTAATTTAACTTCTTAAACAGGCCCTTTTCGGCCCAAGTTTCACAATTGTATCCTGATTAAACTAGTCACAAAGTCGTCTAACATCTTAATTAATCACGAATAATAAAGCATTTATTATTCGTTTTGCTCATTCTAAAGTAAGTAATAATTACTTTGCAACAGCCAAATTTGTCATCCAGCGAACCATCCACTGAATTATATTTTTGACTAACGAAACACCATTGCTTCGAAATATAAAATTGGGTCTTTCTATATTTATTGGAACTTACCTATGTACTTTACGTTTTTAATAAATAAAATACTCTTACTCAAATATTATTACAGAATCTGGTCTGCTATTTTCACCGGTTGAGAATTTGTAAGGTAATCTATTTATCTCTCTTGTCTAATGGTTTCTTTTTCTTTGAATTTAAAAAGGTTGTTTGGAGTAGATTTCCCATAGAGATAAGCCTTTATCCTGCTTTAACTATGTACTTCTTGCTCTTCTTTTACCTATTTAGATTATAGAATTTACAAATAATACCCTCAATTTATGTATTCACATTCATTATAAAGAAGTATAATAATTGAAAAAAAAAACATTATTAACCCATGCGCAGTTGTGTTGATTTTGATGGAAATCACCGATTTAACTCAGATTTTTTTAAGGTAACCTAAATAACAGATACAGGTAGCTTGATTTACTCTCCAAACAATCTCTATTGACGTCGCCGGTTCAATAGCACGAGATGTGTCAATTATTTTGTGACGGGAGATAGTAATTGACCTAGTCTTCTATCTGTGCCAGGGTAGGAGGCAGTATTGACACGAGGCCATTGTGTTCACATAATGCAGATGTTGTCTGGGTTTACGACCAAATGTATCAATACAAGGTAGCTCCTCTAAGTTCAGTAGCTTCTTACTTATACGACGTATATCAGTCTGATGACTCTTTTTGTGTCGATCGATTATGGTAAAAATTTGCATGGAGATAGTTTAAAGATGCGCGACACCGTAAAAGCTAATTAATGGAAAAAAAGGCTAATTAATGGAAATAAAGTGGGTTTATTTAATCGTCAGTGTCAGGAAAATTAACAACTAATTAACAATTAATGTTAAGAGGATGGCTGGAAGCCTGGAAGCAGGTTAACTGCAAAAATACAATGCGAGTGTAATTGTGAATGTTGAAATTACGAACGTTGGGTTAGCGAAAGTATCTTAATTGAATTGAGAAGGTCCTGGTAAAACGTCCGGCCTTGGAATTGATGAATGAAGCAAAAAAAAAAAGATTTTAAATACAGAAATTCATACAGTCCTTGTTCGGATGTTCGGATGCGGGTGACTAATGTTTGGAATATCAGTATCAGGAATCATCAGTGCTAGCTCAAGGTTGTAGTCTATGCTTACCTCTACGGGAAAAAGGCTTTTTTTAACTTAAACTTTGATACAATGCTTTTTCAGACACATTTCTAATTCTGGTTTGACTTAATCATGCATTTGTATGTGAGAGGATATACATATGTTTTATCTAAAAATCATCAGCATTTATTTTTGTATACAAATTATCTTCATTTTCCATAAAAAAATACATATGTAGTAGAAATATAGATACATTATGAATATGTTGAGCAAAAGCGGACTTATCGCTAAGCAATCTCTTCCAGCCAACCTTTGGGTAGCGAAATGTATAATGTATAATTTATTTTCATTTTGTTCTAATACTCAAAACCCGTGAAATAGAAACCCGAGTGACTTTAAAAGACCGGACGTCGCCGCTTACCATCAAGTTTCGGTTAACGGGGTCGTAATTAAGGAAGTTTCCGCGAGTTTGCTAATATTATAAATGGAGAGAAAAGAAGCTAAATTCTGGCCCCGACTGTAACGACGTTACTTCATGCACCCAAGTTCACAGTTGTTCGGGAACAGGCTGGCATCACACTGTATCGTTCGATAGTTTAATGAGCACTTGCGACTTGTACATTTGAGTCCTCTGTACGCTCAAGTCTTTATACAAACTTTTGTACAAGATATTTCTACGTTGGCGAAATTAAAGGAAAAGTAATTTGCACTTATTAAAACAAAAGCATCTATATAGGATGGCATGATAAATATCGTGACGTGTCGTGTGGTCCCCATCGCTACAAGCTCTGCTTAGTTTAGTCACCAGTCTCTCACAATCGTACTTATTTATAACTAGCTTCCCCCCGCGACTCCGTCCGCGCGGATGTCGGTCATCGCGTGGATGGTTTATTTCTCCATTTTGAGTAACTCTGATAATGACATCTTATAAATATCTGTTGGACCCAATTACGGCTAGGCCTATAATAACTTATTTATAATATGGTACCCTCTACGTAGAAACTAAGGTAATCTTTAAATTGTGGAGAACAATTGCCGCAACAACAGTTGCCGCAGCCCGAGTAGCCCACAGCTCACAGCTGGGCAAACGTTAAAGAAGAATTCCACAAAAAAATCTGTTACGAAAATTTTTTACGATACTCAATAGAGAAAGCACATTCACCCGCTTAATGCCCTGGATTATGGATTACCGAAAAGATTAGAAAGAGAAGGAAAATAGACATAATTATGTCATATCAATATTTGTGGCTCCCTAGAGACTATAATCGTTCAACGATAAACACGTGGCGACACAGTGGGTCGCGGCCTTTTACATTTCTTCGAGTTGCTCTATCGCAGGAAAGTTTTTGCCTTATTTGTTACTCACTTGTTAATAACTAAAGACGGCCTACAACTTTGTTCTCTTCCTTTTTTATAAATGTAACAATAGGCATTTTAGGGTTTCATAGTTATAGTTATTTTGGTAAACACAATTCAATATTCAAATCAATGTTACGAACAATTTTTTGATTATAATACTAAATAAATCAGTAAAAGTAGTAGTAGTGCCGAGCTAAACCATTAAAATATTTATGAAGAGATTAGTACGTTTCACAAATACATTTTAATAAACCGAATGTTGTTGTCCTTCTATTCTAAATTTAAAAAGGTTCACTGATGAGAAATGGAATCTCACTTGCGAGAAATCTCTTAAGAAAAGAATTTCTCAAATTAAAATTCTCAAAACACTCAACATAAAAGCACAAGCAAGCTACGCTGCTCCATTCATTGTGGCATTTTTATAACGTAATAAGACGGAATTCAGATGGATAATCTGGCAGTAAACGAGCTAAGAAACATGATGGGCATGTTTAATATGACTGGTTTAAGGATCCATGTAAGAATCCGTGTATCCGTGGACATAATAAGAAAAAAATATAAGCGAAATAAAAATCTTACGCTAGGTTCTAGACTAGCCATTGAGATGCGGGGGTCAAACGACATTCGCTCTGCTTAAAATTCAGTAAACTCGGGTGAAAATCACCTACGTTGTCCGATACTTTTTCTTTCACATGGATATTGTTGGAGATGAAAGGGAGTTTTTTCGTGTGCCTCGGATTCTAAGATAGACATCATAGGTTGAGTCCATATTTTTTTCTAACCCCCACAGGACAAATTCCTTGGTGTTCTGTGAAGATTTTATCATCTTTGGTAGCATGGTGGAAGATAAGCTAAGATCCTATTAGAAACATATTTAAAGTGAAGATCCATGCAAATAAATGACCGACTGATTGGACAAACATTTAACGGATTTTACAAACCGGACGTGCCGGAGGACAATTCGTAGAAAACTAGTTAAAAAGAATCAGACGCTCAATTCCGATAATAGAATTTCCCCGGTTGATGCCAGGAACGTGATTTCACATAAAATTTTGTTTGCGCTCGCTCGACTGAGCGCTGGCAACACCAGGCAAGAGTTTCAGAACTTAAACTGTTAAATAGAGAGTACGGTACGTCTGCACCTGTGTCGTGGTCGTCCTCACTTTACTGCCTTATCTGCACCACTGAATTAATTATCACTCGAGCAAATCCTCTTAAATAGGACAACATTGTTATACAGACACATTTTGCCTAGTTTAGTTCACAACTGTAGTGCAAAAGCTTCTTAAAGAATAAGATAAGTAATGTAAAGATTTTTTAAGTAGTTATACAGATCGTATTGTTAATATTTTTATAAGAAATCGCAGGGATAACAGTTTTGTATATAATAATAAAAAATAGTGAAATGATGTTTATTTAACTACAAAATTAGGTAAATATATTTGTGGACTAATAATGATTTGATATACATCAGTTGGGGTAATCCCCTGAGTTTGACAATTTCAGAAGTGCAAAGACGTGAATAAAATATTGTTTACAAAATTAAAGCTTTTTGTATGTGGATGAAAATACACACATATTTCCTACAGATTTCGGTTGAGTCATTTTTTGTTGGGTATTTTTGTTGTCATGAATTTTTAGCAAGAAAGCTGTAAGTCAGACTGACGAAACCACCTATTTGAATATGTCAACGATTTGCTTACGATAAAATCAATACCTGCTGTGTATTGTTCTGTAATACGAACGCTATTGAAGCGGTTTCAGCACCTGCCTTTGTAACATAATTAGTCCAAATAATTCAAATTCTCAGAACATCGCGTTTAATATGATACCGGTTTTCCCTTAATGACTTTCGCTATTGTTGTGTTGGCCCGAATCCTTAATGTTTCATATTATGGGTTGCTAATGAAGGGGAAGCCGCAAAGCCACAAAGAAGCATAATGAGCCCCCCACACTAGAATAAGGATGCTGTGCTGAAACTATAGAGGATGAATTACCCGCCCCATACGCCCGCCCTAACTGCCAGTGCCACGATGTGGGTAATTCTGCAATCAACGATAACATAAGTTTGTGAAAGTGTTTTTACATTTGCCACTTTTTCGTGAATTTGGATTAAATTTTACAGTACGAGTATCTTAAAAATCAGAATGAGAGAAGGCGTGAGCGTAAGCTTGTGGATAATATTACATGCTCATCATATTCGTTGATCCATTTTCAGCTATGATTTCAGAAGATCAAATTTGATCGTGTTTTATTGAGTTAGTTTTAATGGTCAACATTTTCCTTTTGTTTGACTATGGGCTTGGAAAACACTGCAACTTAAAAAAGAACCAGACGAATCGAAATTGGATCGGAGAGGTTCGGTTTTCATTATTGGTTTGTGATTATCGGCTGAATGTGATCAATCAGACGATTTCAAATTGCAACTTCTAAAAATAAATATAAATTTTGATGCAAATAAATATCTTAATAAAATAAATTACCTTTTTACAATATGAAAAGAATACGTCAACCGTACTTTTCATTTATTCTGCACATGCATAATTACATGATTAATTAACAGATTTAACACAAAGGACAATTTTGTATTAAAGTTTGTAACAAATCGTGGCGTCTTAGCATGAATACAGAATAACCCACGAAATGACTTGCGACTTGGTACGTTGTTGTTCGACTTGCTAATGAGTTCTCGATTTAACTGGAAACCGACTGTAAGTACTTGCTAGGTACGCATTTTTTATGCCATTACTACTAATATTTCGACATTTGCACTGGTGAAACATTTTAGGGCATGCCCTGTATTGTACTGTTTCATTTTTGGTAGGCGTGCAAAATTTTCAGTTCTTCATGATCCAATAAATACATGTTTACATACATATGCTTGTTATGATGCAGTATTTTCCCCTAAAAATATCTATAGCTATTTAATTTGGTAACAGTTTTTAATTACGAGAGAGAGAGGGAGATTAGGTACATAGTACAAACAAAAGTCCATTCTAAAACTTAACAGCTTTTTTCTACCACTCGTCAACAGAACCTTATAAATATTACATCCTAAGCGATGGAGAATTCCCTATAGAAACGGGAATATGGTTAAGCCGGAATATATTTATCAGAAATCGGTATTTGGTCGATAATCTGCCGATTATGACAATGGGAGCTTTATTGTGGCGAGGTTATAAGGGTCAGATATTGTCACGAGGGGAAACTGGGAATTCCTTTTGTTGAGATTTTTCGGCCTGCTTCCGGGTACACTCTGGAATACATATTGTAGCATTATCTGTACGTAACGATTTCAAAAAATATATTGATACTGGTTATATATTTATTGACGTACATACATATATAATCATACATACATATATAATCACATCTATATACCTTGCGGGGTAGACAAAGCCAACAGTTGGCTTAACATCTAACCGTGGCACACTGCAACTACGGCACATAGGTATTTATTGAAGTGAGTATTAAAATAACATTTAACACGTCTTTATTCCGGAAGAGGTAGAAATAGCAGATAATTGAGATACAGCGCATCGCTAGAAGAGCCCCTTAAAATAAAATAAGTTCTTATTGTGAAAAACTAAAATTTCTATTTGTAAGTATTAAAGTAAGTGTCGCTATTTTATATCCAGAAGGTATAAATTGTAAATAATCACATATTTAGGAAGGTCGTGAGAATAAATTCCCGTATTCCGACGTTTATTCCCGCGCCACACGACAGATCCCGTCGTGATGCATGTATTTATCGAGAAATATTTCGCAAACGACAACTCTACGACCCAATCAAAAACAGATAGCAAGATTTCAGTACAAAATAAGCAATGTATGTATGTGAAACTTGAAATAAGTATTAGAAACCAGAACTCTTTCACTGAGTGACTGAATTAGTGACTGATAAAATACATACAGCCGCAGCACATTGTAAAATGTCTACTTAAAATATTTTATCAATGTACTCGTGTAGTGTGTTATTCTTATTGTCAAAAAAAATCATTATAAGAGGAAATGAAGCTATTTAAGTTTAATTGGGCATATATTTGAATTATTTATTTAATTTTCATACTTATATGAATTAGATAAGACTATAAAAATAATTTGTTGTTTCTGCACTTTGTTTATTTTCTGAAATTGATGTGAACAAAGCGCATTATATGGACGGGTATCTTATACGAACGACCGCCATTTTCGCTACATAACCTGACTCTTATATTTTCTTGTATTATAGGTTATGCTTTTTAAGATATACTAACAACACTAACTAGTTTATATGTTTAAATTGCCAAGATGACGTTGAATATAGTTAGTATTATTATTAAAATCCGTAAATTTAGGCCTTGTGATATTCTGATTTCAAAGATTCATTCCGGGATGTTGTATCTTACAAATTCGATCGTAGCATAAAAAAGAGCAACAAACATTTTTGAGGTACGTTTATTATTATAAAAGATCGTAAGATATTCTTTCAGGAACGGCGGAAGAAAGTCTATGTTCTATTTTTAAAAAATTAGGAATACCTGTTACGATATTTTTGTGGTCCCTAACTATAACCTTTAAGACGAAGGGACTCACGTCAAACTCAGAAGAAAACTTAGAAACGTTCTGATTCACATTTAATTCATGACGAAATCAGGTGTCACCGAAGCGAAAAAAATGTTAAATGTGATATCTGTTTCTTACCGCTCACAATTTGTATACTTGCATTGCTACTATCTACTGTTGTAGAAAATGCAGGCAATGCAAGGATACAAATTATAAATTATAAGCTGCTAAATAAATAATCATCCGTCACAAAGTTCCGACATTGCCACGATTCTATTGAAATAATAAACGAGGTTTGTAAGCGTCAGATTCTTTGTTAATTAAATTATTCAAATGACTTAAGGCTCTCAAAGTGCACGGGTCTGAATTATTTGGTACAATTAAGTCCACTGAAGCCTTTTTGGCTTTCAGTGAGGCCTTAAAAGGACGTCTAGTAAAGTCTACGTAATTAAGATACTGGCACATTGAAGGGTGCCGTACTGCGTGAGGCGCCGTTTTGTCGAACAACTAAATGACGGACATCTCCTTACGCAGTTTACGTCTAAGGGCAAGCTAAGGGCTATCAAAACATCTATTACTGTTGTCCTTTACAACCTTCCTTGTCCCTAATTCCAACGTCTGAGAAGTTGCAGTAATTTATGGAAATAACTAACATTGTCTAAAATTAAACCCGACAAAATGTGTTTGCAGTTAATAATGTAGTAAGTGAATGATATCAAATTGGAACGGATAGCAAAGCAGATGTAGATGACATATTCCATGAATTATTAACATTTGAAATTGAACTCATGCAAATTTGCGATGAACTGTATAGTGAAGTAGAATCCGCGTATATTGTATTGACTTTTGGAATATTTTTTATCTTTTAAGCTCCATTTTTGCGATATTTATCTTGTTCCATTTACCTACAAAGAGATTTCAACTCGTAATAAGCAAATATTAACATATATGTTTCCTTTTATTTTGTACTTATAGAATAAGATACAATGTTCACGTAAGTAGATAATAATTCTCTTTGAAAAGACATCAAGAAGCACGAACAAATGGCGTACGTAAAATATATTCAATGTTTTACTTTGTATGATCTGTATCGCATGGAGTGAGAAATGATTTGTCGAACACAAATCATTTCTCAATCCATGCGATACAGATGATGTGTATGAAAAATTTGTAAGCCCCATACATAATTGCTTTTTAAATAATAGTTGCACTCTTATAAAGCAGATTTATCTAAAAAATAGTTCTTATTAAGTTATTGTATTATGACTGAAAGATAAGACCAATTTTTTACACTAGCTAACGCAAAAATCAAAATTAAACTGTATTTGCGTTTTTATTGAAGAATCAACCGATGCGTCTAACACAGGCAGTGTAGAAAATCTGCTATTAATCAAATTTCCCATCAACCAGCGACATTTGATTTTTTTTGGTGTCCACTTTATGATCGATTTGATATATTAGTCTTTATTATTATGATTTACGAAAAAATGTATTGATGGTGCTGACATCTTGCCAGCTTTTGAAATATGCACTTGCATTTCTGCAAGCAATAGCATTACAAATTAGCTTCTTTTTAAGACATCAGTATAAGATTTATCATCATTGTACAATCAAATATTTATTTTATGTCAAATTTTTGTTGAGTTGGTATCCCATAATACAAATCTTGAACTTACTTTGGGGCTAGCTAAATCTGTGTGATTTGTCCCGATTATATTTATTTATTCTATTTATTGTTATAACATAGTGACTTCTTCTGTTTCGCCTTACCTCTGGGGCCATATTAATAGGAGAACCGTACCGTACTGGACTTGAGTACTAGATGTAAATATAAATAAATATAAATATATACGGGACTAATTACACTGATTGAGTTAGCCTCGAAGTAAGTTCGAAACTTGTGTTTCAAGATACTAACTCAACGATTCTATACTTTATAATAAATACTTATATAGATAAACATCCAAGACCCAGTCCAATCAGAAAAAGTTCTTTTTACATCATGCCCTGGCCGGGATTCGAACCCGGGACCTCCGGTGTCACAGACAAACGTGCTACCGTTGAGCCACAGAGGCCGTCAAGTAATGAGAAAGTTGAAAATAATATGACATTTTGTCTACACATTCAGTTCTTATTGTTACATTATCAGCAGATAACAAAGTTTAGAGTTATATGACGACATCAAAGTGGGAATGGCATGATATATCAATATTATGTTCATTGTCAGCCATAAACCTGTTCCGTTACGCATTTGGGACTTGATATCCAGCCTGAGAAATGGTCTAGCTAAAGACATATTACGGTCTAAGGTACTTCAAATGGTCATTACTCTAACCTCTTTATGCTTGGGTCAAATTTACACGAACTAATTTTACGACTAGCAGGCTTAATGTTTTGCGCAGGTGTCTTACTTGGTTAATCTATCATCTAAAAACATTTAAATAATAAAGGAATAATATTATTTCGATTTCTATGGTTAAATGGTTACAAATTAAGTAAGAACTATTGCGAGCAACATCAGAATTTTGTACGAGGTTGAATTTCAAACTTTAACAATGGTATATATTGATATACCATGATGACATCTTAACAATTTTGGTAGTAGCCAGTAAAGCGACAATCGAAATTTGACAAATGATACAAAGAAAGGTTAAGTTAGCAAAGTAGCCTTTGAAATCAAGGCCAAGGAATCTGAAGTGAGGTAATAAATTAGAGGCTTACAAAAGGCTTTGAGGGTGCGACTGCTCGGAAGTGAGTCGAGCGACACACCATCAGTGGTAAAGTCGGAAACTGTTTTAGTTTATTCCCAACAGTTTCTTTAAGACCCTTCTGTTAAAAAAATCCAACTTTATAAAAAAAGGAATCTCCTTTATGCTGGCATATATTTTCAAAGGTTCTTATTTTTATTATGAAGTAACATTGTACAAAACATACAACTTTTTAGAGCCAAGCTTTCAATATAATATCGTGCAAAATATTTAAGTTCTTAATAAAATGTTATTTATAATTATAAACGAAAGATATGTACTTGTTTAAGTAGACAACGGAGGTACTTAAACTTAATGCACTTCTTATTCCTGAAAGATCTAAGTAGAATTAAGGATTTTGTGACTTCGCGTTGATGAAGAAACGACGAACAGAGGTAGTGAAAAAATGCTTTTCCAAATTTATATTGGAAATATAACTGCCTGATGATTAACAAGATGAGGTCTAAAAGCACACACAAGCTCAAACAGTACGTTAACATAGAAAATAATATCTTATTAAGGAAACATTATTTCATTTAATAATCATGGTACCCCACGCGAAACAATAATTCAATTTATGGAAGCTTGTAGCTATTATTAAATTTCGGTTATTGTTCCTAACATTTTATTTCGGAACGCTGTGTGGATTCTAGCGTTCGTAATAAGCATATTATAATCGGTGACTGCTTCCTTTTTGCCAATTCATTGTGGAAAAAACCCGTCTCAGCGGAAATTATTTCAAGATTAACGAAATACGAAATTTCTTCTTGGGAAATAATATCATTTTTCAAGACGTTACTTTGAACCTTACTTTTTACATAATGTATTTTAAATATATTTCAACTAGAGCGCCCACGAATGTGTTCCAAACATTTGCATAATGTCTCCTATTTGTAAATGTTTCACACAATATGTAAATATTTCAGCGACTCAAACTGTAGAAAGAAAAATTACGGCCATCACCATTTTATTACGCTACTTTAACTGGTACGAAACTACTACATTGGGATTTGAGAATTACAAATGAGATTTTCCGTCTTCAAGTGTTCATTTTATTACATACATAGAACACAATGTAATTGAAACCACACTTCAGTTTGATCTAGCAATAATATTATTTTCCCAGAAATATAAGAAAGTCACGGTTCGTTCACTATTATAATATATTTTAAGTTTTGTACTATGTCATTATGTCCCTCTGTTATGTAAAATACACCACTTTATGCCACATCATTCCAGGCTTCTTCATACATCAAAAAATTGACAGTGCCGCGATATTTTCTTTGTATTTAAAGTTAAATATATAATTGACATTAAAAAAAATCTTCATTTATTTGTTCGTATAAATATTTTTTGATGGCGGTTTGGTGACATTAGAGGTTAACCGACGGCCTCCAAGTGGCCATACTCCAGTTTGGCTACTGAATACTAAAAACAACTGTAGTCAATATACAGTTACATTTATCATGTGAAGAAATTCTGGAGAACGCGCCACGAGGGCAAAAACTAAAATATGGCAATGAACGAAAAACGTTATGATATTGCTTCTTTGGTAATTTATCACGCGGGAGGTGGCATTTTCCTGTTAGTTGTAGCTTTTTGTAATGTTACGATTAAAGGTCAAGTGTTCTGAACATATGTCTATCGTTCCAAAATTAGGAATATGAAGGTCTGTTTTTATTTTTAATATGGCAGTAACGAATTTTACTTTACAACAGTTACTGATCATAAAAAATGTACAATTTCAAAGTTGCTTTTTTCAGCTTTGGAAACTTGAAATCCTGCTTTCCGTATTTTGTGAAAGAACGTGATAAAAGCGGTTTTATTTCAAAAAATTGTATGCCTTTTGGTGTTGCAGGCAGGTAGAATGTACTAGAATTTAACGAGGCGCCTGTCATGTCATGCTGTGCCGAGAACCAAGCGATGACGTGGATTTATCGGAAACACAGAATATGTTCTATACTATACCAAGTACTTATTTTATCTGATGAAATATAGAGGCACAGTGTTACATTTAAATAAATTTATGGCCATATTCTAGACCCTTATGAAAAATATTTATACGTGAACTCTAAACGTTGATACGCAGGTATCTCTTTCAACACTGCGTGTTGGAAGTTAGATTGTTCCCTTCTCTGCTATTGGATTATCTTAAGTCTTTTCCGTTCCGTTTATCCTTTGTCATCATATCATCATTATCACGTGATCATCATCATCAATCTGATGTTTTATCATCATCAATCTGATGTTATATCATCATCAATTTGATGTTATATCATCATGAAAATGTTATATCATCTCAGCAAATCTATTTGGCCCTAAAATATACTTTTTGTACACTTACGGGGTTGACAGAGCCATAATCTCGAAAAGACTGGAAGTCCACGTTCGGCTGTATGACATAATGATGATGAATTGATATTCAAATAGTTACAGGTTGCTAGCCCAGCCTAAAAGAAGAATCACAAAATTTTTTGAAACTTTTCTAAAATAGGCATTTACTATATTCCATTTCTACCACTATGTTTATTTTTCGCAAGTAACGAACTCGCACAAAAAAGTCCGTAAGACTTCACAATTGCCCCACATCATTTCCAAGGTAAGTTTGCGAGGAAAACAGTCCCAGGCTTTATTAGAAAAAGTCTCCAGGCTGCCGCAAGCAAAGGAGCACTGTAAATAAGGACCACGAATTCATTTGAGACGCCTTGGCATGAAACAGTTGGTCCCAGAAAAAGTCCAACTAGGTCACCCTTGTCCGACACATGCTAGACAGATATTACTTGAAAAAGTCTATACTGGACATGTGCAATAAAACATTGTTATGTAAGAATTAAATTAAAGATTATTGTCTCTCATGTATCTTATCAAAACATTACATTATTATCTGGTAGACATCAAGGTACAATTATTTAAATCACATTTCTCGAAAGGTCAATGAATCACATAATTTATAAACAAACAATTGCTAACTTTTAAACTGCTCATATGGTTATATTTCATGAACAGGAAATAGGTTATTTTATTGTTCATAAATAAATCGCTTTCTTCTAGATTCCGCTTGCTTGGGTCAAGAACCCGGAAAAAATTATGAAAGAGACTAAAATAGGTTGTTGTTTTTTAAAAAAAAATTGTTGAGAAATTTATTTGATGTCTGTGACAGCTCAGGTCAAATAAGTCTGTACAAAAGAAGAAAAGTTTATCCCAAGGCGATATATGTATGTGGGTCGATTGTAAAGATTTTTTCCAACCTATTCACGGCATTAAATATACTCACATGGCGCCCTTCTGCCTTGAAGCAAACAGCTGAGCATGCAATCTTAAAAATGTTTTGTGATGAGTTAAGAAGTTGATTGCTGAATAAAAAATAAATAAATAATAAACTCGCACACATTCATTATTTCATTATCTTGTAGATTCAGCGATTGTGAAAAATTGTAGAAAAGAAAGAAGTTTTCAAGAAGAATCCAAGATTTGAAATCCGTCCTTTTGATTGATTCGATGCAGGAACACAAGACACTTACTTTGTACAACACCAAATTTGTATTTATAACGTGTTCTTATTTCCAGCAATATGTGGTGAATGAAATGGTGCACCGTCGGGTGCTGCACTCTCACAAAAATGTAAGAAGATGCTCGCTGTTGTCTCTGGAGTATACGCAAAAGCTGCATTGTAACATAAGCGCTGAACTCCATACATTTTAAGCAACTGTTCTGAAATTCAATTTTGAACTTGTTTCTTAGATGTCTGTCGTTATAAATAAGATCTACACAATATTTTGTACTAGCTTGTACCCGTAGTTTCGCCCGCGCGATTTTATGGCCATCTACAAGAGAATACAGGTTTTTTTGCTAATAAATACTTATTTGAAATGTACCCTATGTTCTTCTGCAGACTCTTAATTATACTATTTATAAATGCGAAATTTCATGAGAATTAGGGCAGGAGTTAATGAGTGTAGAGGTGAACAAACTTACTTTCATATTTTTAATCTTCTTCCTCCTGGCTTTAGTCCCAGTTAAATCCCCGCCACTCTGGAGAGGATGGCATATACTGTAAATATTTTATTATGTTTGCACATGTCGTTTTGATTATTTATTTATTTCTTTAGATCGGACACACGAATTTTTACTTATACATTGAATTACAGTATTCCAGAATATTCTGTTATCACAACTAAGTAGTATATATAATAAGGGTTTAGTTATACGAGTAATAACCAGTATAAATCAAGGCATGACAGTGGAGTCCCCGCTGTCATACCCAAAACAAACTTTGTACTCTAGTGTAGGTATTAGACTTAAGTTATTTTTAAATTTTATGTGAATTAATAGTAAGTTAACACCTAAACATTATCAAAATTACTCTCGCAAGCAAGAGCTGTCTGGAACAAGTGGGGGTGGGTGGTTGTAGTGAGCGTTATTATTTGCTCGTCTCCAAACCTGTTAGCCGTCATACACATCTGTTGGACTACCCTCTATGTAAAGTGAATGGTGAATTGTGAATTGTTTAATATTTATGAAGATAGATATTAAGCAATAAACCGAAATAATGGAACTTTAAATTGTATGCTTAATTTAATAACATCAATTGCAATGCAATTCTTACAGACCTAATTTACAGTGAATTCACTGATTGGCTTTTAGGTATTTAAACTTACGAAATTGGACGTCTGTTACACTTGAGTGTAACAACTATTACATATTCTTTTTTGTTTTCTCAATTTGAGACTGACTATTATTATATGCTTGCGTCTAATTACTAATTTAAAAAAAAGTGTAAACTAACCATGTTATACAAATTTAGTGTAAGTTCCATCTTAATTGTCATACAATCTTATATTGAAAGGAATCACAACACATTAGTACTAAAAACTTAATTACTGCGCTGGTAACATCAAAGCCAGAAAAACTTGGATACAATTAATTGGAACAGCCAACGCCAGGTTCATCCTTTCAGCTCCAGGATTGATTAGACGATTCCTGGGTAATTAATTGGACACATTCACCCACTTCAATTTCTCTTTTTGTCCCCTAGCAGTGATTAACTCGAGTTTTTCTACGTTGGATTTTTTCCGGGTTGAATAGATTCTTATACTCCATTTGTTATTTCTACAAAACTACTTATGAATTATTTATATAAAAAAATATTTATTTTTTAAAATAAAAAAATTTCATTTTACCAAGTTCAGGATGACAATCTCTCTCCCTCACATCTTTACGTGTTATTGTTGATTTGCTTTAACTAATGGATGTTTTCAGTGTTAAATATGTTTTCCTACAAGGCGTTAGTTTAAGTTAGTTTAAGGTACGAGAAGTATTCATTTCTATGCCCAGATTTGTGTGTTATTGTAGTTTAAAAAGTTACATTTCAAGACATAAACATATTCACTCAAGTAAAAGTACTTATGTCATTTTCATAGTTAAAAACAGTATTTTCTCTCTCACTTTGTGTTTTCCCCTATTTTTGTAGTCTAACCTTAGCTTAAAATTGAAACTTCTAAAGTGAAATATTGAATAAAATGGCATAGGTACTAGATGCGAGAATAAGTAAAAGCATAAGAAGAAAAAAGAAACAAACAAATTATCTCACGCTGATTTTCTCAGATTAATGTTTTCATTCGAGAGTTTGGTGCTCAAACGAATTACAAACTATTAATCAATTTAATTGTAATTGCTTTAGTCCCTCACATTTAACTTCTTAGATCTCAAGGTTCTTCCAAAAACAACATCACTGGAATAATATTGACAGTAGTTTGATCATAATTAAAGTTTACATTAACATTTGTATGTATATAAGTTAACTTACTTACCTACATCACGTTTATGGACCAGTTCCAGTTTTATATGTTTGACATTTTCCGATACTTTTAAAATATAAAGTTGTGGTGATTTTTGCCAAATAAATGAGTTCTTTTAATTTGGAAAAAAAATTCATTACTATGAGAGGTTAAATCTATGTATATGTCTATACTAATTTTCTTCAAAATCAACAAGTTTTTTCGTTACAGTATTAAGAAATACGTACACATATTTTTCCTTTTATTAATTTTAGTTTGAGTTAGGTTTTGATTTAAATTATAATAAACGTAGCAAAATAAATAAAGTTACACCTAAACATATACGAAAAATACGTCGAAAAGTAACTTGACGTTTTATAATATTACTTTAAATAAGTTATAAAATAGTCGGCTAACAATATAAAAGTGTAAGAGAGGCTTCTACAAAATTATCCGAAGTTGCGGGTAAGCGAATGTTGAAAGGCATAGAGGGCGCAAACGAGACTGAGGCAGACACGCGCGCTCGATCAACGAGAATTTGAAACTTTGATAGCTCACCTCTTTCGATAGATCCAACCCACTTTACTTTATGGAGGTTCTATTTTATTACTCTAGTTTCCTACGCCTTGCATTTTAGATCTAGGCGCTTAGGGATTACTTGGACGTAAGGGATATGGTAACTAAGATTCTTTCTGATTTAATATTTTTTGATTTACTGTTCCTGGATATAGTCTGGGGTTTATGGATTAGGTTTACCTGTACTAACATCAGAACTTCCAATCTAAAAGGATAAACGATAATACTTTATGGAAGAAAGTTACTAAAAAGGGCTCTTGTAAATACGTTAATATAAGTTATGTGAAAAGATTTGCTAAAGTTTTTATGATCGCCTGCCTTATGATTCAGATGTTTTTATTGCTTTTGTTAGCAGCCTTCAATGGGATCTGTGAAAGAGTTCGATACTATTCTGTAGAAAACCATAAGGCAAACCAGTTTAGAAGGTACACAATTTGTGACAAATCAAAATTTTTAATTATACTTTTCAAATAATTTCTTTACCTATACAGATGATAAAATTGTTAACAGTGAAGTTGCTAAATCGACAATACAATCCGCAGACGGCGAGACAACAGCTTGATTATATTTCTACAATCAACAATTTCTAATTTCCCAACGGATGCTTTTCAATTTATGGGACCGTTGGTAGGGTCGCTTCTAGATAGTTCTCAGTAAATGTTATCGAATGGGGTCAAAGCCATGAATATAAAAAGGCTTTTCATGCTGTACGATAACGTTTTTAGATGACACAGTAGTGACGCGGAGAAGGAAAACAGAGGTTTACTTGCACAGTTCTACTAAATTGGATTCGTTTTGAGAACTTAGGATTTGAACTCGTTTTCTTCTTTCACTGGGGGTTGATAAAGACAAAGTCTTTAAGTTTCTTTTCAAAATACTCGACGGCCATGTTCGGCGGAATGCATTGAAGTTTAAATAGTGATAGGTTACAAACTTATCGCCGAAAATCATTTAAGAAAAATACTATCGAATACAGAATGAGATTAAGCTAAAAAGAACGAAAAACTTTGATTATTTCTGGGACGATTATGTTTTACTGAAACACTTAGTATATTTTATTTATTTATTTCTATTACATAAACCTGACCTAAAATTTTATTGGTTAACTCTGTAATGACAAAGGAGTAATAAATATAACTTAAACAACCTTAATATAAATACTACCTAACTTATCACCATACTTAACACATTTTAGTACAATTTAAAACTATATCACATTATAATTTGTACTGATTTATCAAAAAATCGAAGAGGAATTACATTGAATATTTCATTCAACAAAGTATTCTGTGGTAGGATTAATATTTAGAATGTGGAATGAATGATATTATAAGATCTTATTTCGTTGAGGCGGTATACAATTTAAAGTTAAAAAATTTGTACTATTTGTTATCTTTCCTTTTGTGAAAGAAAATGTGTTTGTTTTACATAAAAATGATCAATTTTATTCAAGCACATGTTTTTTCTTGTCATAAATAAATACAATTATGACTACAATACCTAATTACAGCAGTCTACTTATTTAATTTACAATTTGTCGAGCTTTAATTTTGTGTCGCGTTTCAAATTTCAATCAACCTGATTAGTATCCAAAACTTCAAATTAATACGCCATTTTACAAGACCATAATATTTTTATAATTTCTTTGTGGCTCGAATTGACCATTTTTATTCAATTTATACCACTAAAACCTAACTAATAGAGTTACTTTGCCAAATTTGATAAATCTACTTGGTATTTAGAAGCTTTAGGTAGAATCCGTTCTGCGGCGAGGGCCATTTCTTTGACTTTAGTCCTATGGACCTTGCCGGAGGCGGTCACTGGCAGGGCTTCCACGAAGAAATAACCGCCGTGTAGTCTTCGGAACTCGGGTTGTTCCTCTGTAATAAGAACAGTTGAAATAAAGATCGTACCTCTCGATTCGCCAAATCTGTTATTATTTTATCTGAGAATTTTGCATACTTATAGCGAATTGATCTTATATTAAGGTTCGTCTGGTAGTAAATACATTATAGCATAAACTTCACCTATTGTACTTTATTTAGGGTGCAATACATTTTAGATAAATAAAAAATATAACATAATCGCAAATACTTTCCTCCCCGAGTCTTTGTTTCCCGAAACCCACAGCTTTTAAGGCAAGAGTTAAACCTTCTTAAACTTCATCTTGCGTACTATAAGCCAGATATTATATTAACACCAATTTTTTAGTAAAACGAAAAACCTAGTAATGTTAGGAAAATATATTTTCCTTATAAAATCACTTGCCATTTTTGTTTAGTATACAAATGTAGCATTATTTATCTTTTCATCAAGTTTCGCATATAAACACACCACAAAAAATGGAAACTTCAAGAAACTCGCATAAGAAAGATGACTACATTAGGAATTTTAGCCTTATGTCCAAAGGCACAAAGCGAAGAAATTTCCTTACCATTGATAAAATCGAAGAGTTCTTCAGGAGTGAACTGGTGGCCATTATGTCTGACGATGGCGGCCACCGGGACCTCCATCAGTGTTTTGTCAGGAATGCCGGTCACACACACCGTGTTCACTGCTGGGTGCTTCTTGATCACCTGCTCCAGTTGAAGGGGTGATATCTGTAGATATAAAAGAGTTAAGTCAGAAACATTAAAATCAGCAGGTAACTATATTCAGTCTTTATAGGTTAGAAGACCAACTAAATAATGAAACTACTGGAAGAAATTTCTTTAGAAACAAGTGCACTACTTAGAAATTTACACAGTAACAAAAAAATAGTACATAGTACGTACTATTTTTTTGTTACTGTGTAAATTTCTATGCAATAAAGATATTACAAACAAACAAACTTATTTCTAAAGATTTTTTATACTAAATTTCTCCTTAGCCTAAGTTCTATTTGTATTTTTTTTTTACTTGATGTACATAAATATATACCTAAATAAATAAACGGGCATTAAATTACAATAAAATAATTGTCATAAAGTATTGTGTAAAAATGAAAAGAGAGGAATGTGACTAAGAGGGCCTAAAACGTGGAAATGCAAGATTTCAGAAATATTAGAATACTGAAAAAAAGATGAATGGCAAACGTAATATGAGTAGACAATTTGTGACACGTGAGATGGTAAGTGACAGAACAAATTGGAAAAACTGACATACTGTGGTAACCCCATGTAAAGAGTGAGAAAAAGTAAAAAAAAAAAAACGGTGATATAAAAATGTATTCATTCGGGGCTATGGACTGTTAGACTATTTAAGTTATAATAACATTTTGGGTATGTAAAATGATAATTGTTTATTTTTATCGCATGTTATTGGTATTTACTTCAATGTGAACTGAAAATGCTGCCATTACAAATTTTGTTTCAAGTCAAATACATAAATTTAATACGCACATTATATACCTACAACAAATTTGAACTCATAACATTTACAGGTTCAGCAATATTACGGAATAAAATGCTACGTGAAATTAGTCAAGAGAAATCTGTAAATCCACATGTGATTCGAACGTGGGCCGACCTTGACGAGCAAGCTTCGAAAACATCAAAGCTTCAATTTTCTTCCAACCGGAATGTCATCTAAACAGCCACTTAATTAGTGTTTACTCACATACAACAACATGTTAACCTACTTAAATAAATTGGAATTTGGCAATTATTGCCATGAAATAAGCACTAAAAGTGTATGTATATACATAATAAAGCTAAATAGTACACCTCGTACGTATGAATTTATAAATGTGTGTATAATTCGTATTATATTTTTTAATGATATTTTTTTATGTTTATTCAGGTACATTATAAGATTTTACACACATACTAATTTTAATTCACAGTACTTGAGGTTGACTGTTAGTTATTGCTTTCAGTATTAAGTTCGTCTCGTATGGTTTATAAATTATATTTGTTCTACAAAATTTAAATAAAATAAAACAGGATAATTGAACGATGTACTCAGTCTTCAATAAATTCTGATCTTTCTCTGTAAGATTTAATTAAACAGTCTTGCAAAAGAATTCATGAAGAATTTGTTTTAACTAAGATAAATTGTGCAATTGTATTTTAAGATTGACCAAGATTTTTAAACCCAGAGTATTATTCAAGTTTGTCAAAAAAAAAGGATTGTTTGTAATTGGCTTTTCCTAACATAATTTTGTTTTCTATTCGTGAGTGTAAATTATAAAAAAGGAAGTCAACTGCGAACAAGAAGAACGGTTCCAATTCATCTGATATTTTGACATTTAGATGTTAACCAATTTAATTACATAATTTGAATCATACATACATAAAATCACGTCTATATCTCTTGCAGGGTAGACAGAACCAACAATAGTGAAAATACTGATAGACCACGATCAGCTGTTTGGCTTATTGATAGAATGAGATTCATATAAAGTGACAGGTTGCAAGCCCGTCGCCTAAAAGAAGAATCCCAAGTTTTTAATTTGACCACTTAATTCTATATCAGGCCATTTACAGTTAATTAAATATTATATGTAAAAAAACACTTTTTTCAACAATCGAGTTGATTTTATAAGTAGCACTCGAGATTAGAAAACTCTCCATGATATTTTCTTTAAAGGTCGAGCCTCAGAAATATTATTTGTTCAAGTTCCTGTATACGAAATCATCCGATCAGAAAAGGTCTCACCGCAAGCGCCAGATGGTTGTAGAAAAAATTCTACTCTGATTCTATATAACATTATACCTTTTGTGTAACAAAACGTCTATTCAATAATAAATATGCGTAAAGGAAGGAAAATAAATATTTTAATACAGGATAAGGCAATTTGGTTTCGGTCTGTTGATCTGATTTTGGTGAACACTTGTTAATATATGAAATTGAATTATATTGTATATTTTTAGCTGTAATATAAAGTATTGGTTTTATATTGTTTAGTTTCATTCTCTGTTTTGAAGCTACAGCACAAACTTTATGATCTACTTAAACACGTTATAATATGTCTTTTTTGTAATTATTAATAAAATTTTATATATCTCTGCTTTTTCCTAGGGGTTCCAATCTGCGGAAATTTCCAAAATAGTAGGCACGGCACGTTCGTCAGTTTTATTTGCCGAGTTAAAACACATACATGAATTTCTTAAGAATTTCTTCAGGTCAGGAATTTTTAAATCGTTGTAACGCAGTTTTTGTACAAATTATCCAAAAAAACAAAATACTAAAAATACTCTTTGCATAATTGCAACACATGGTTGAAACTGAAATTGGTTATCGGTGCTCGATTATCCACGCTATAGTAACTCTTGAATTCGTTACAAAATATTTTTCTATTTTCCAGTCGCTCCTAAGCCAAGATACGAAACACTGCTCAGTTGAAACGAATCAGAGCGTGAGCGAATAAGTCTAGATAAATTCACGCTAAACGAGTTTGCATCTCGAACTATTTTAAACAAAAGAACTTCAATCCTGTTCAATTTATGTTAGTGCTTTGTCATGTTCATCATGTTTTTTGTGTTCCCGGAATTTGGAGAAAGACTTTTAAATGTATAATAGTTATAGTAGTACAGGTAAGGCACAGGTTCGAATCCCACCTCGACCATGTTCCTATGACTATTTTAGAAGTTATTTACATTAGTTTGAATACTAACCGATAATCTTACGGTGAGGGAAAACAGCGTGAGGAAATCTATCGACATGAAAAATATCGATCCAATATGGGTTAGGTTTAGCTGCAAAGGTTGCGGAGGTCACATGGCAGTCGGTTCGTGTAAAAACCTAACTCACCCAATTCATGGTCAAAGGTATACCCCGTGGACAGGACTCCAGAGTGATGAGAATGCAACCGGGCTTAAAGCCAGGAGAAATGAGAAGTTATAGAAGTGGTAAGTTTTGGTCAATGTGACGTCTTTAGACGGTTTTCCCATGGTGATGGTTTCCCCATTATTTTGTTTTTTATGTAAAATCTAAGATTTATTTGACAGCTTTACAATTGCGCAGATTATTGTGCGTGATTGCAGAATAACACTCCATTCCTTTAGTTAAAAGTACGACATGGCATTTTTATTATGTTATTCTGATTTCTAAAATTTTCCTATAATGTGTGTGTCTTATTCTTGGGCAATCCTTTTTAACCTGGACCACAGCATACCGCAGGCTCCTTTTAATGAACGCAGCCAGAAAAAACGCCACGTTCAGCTGGAGTGTTAATGATAGAATCGAAATTCAGTGACAGGTTGCTAGCCCATCGTCTAATAGGAAAATCTCAAATAAATAGGCCTTTCCTCTTATTTTCACTTTACTTTATAACTAGGTTTTATATATTTTATTTAATTACTTGATATCAACAGAGTTCACCTCTGGCGGGAGGCTAGTTCCTGTTATAGGTTCCTAAAGGAACCTGTGTTACAGGTAGCTAGGAACCCTTGGAATTACATAGCAATGATGTTGGGGTGTCTATGTCAATTTTTTGTGTGGTTATAGTAAATTTTTGGAACCATGTCCTATTGGAATTAAAGGATGTTTAGAAAAAGTTTTAAAGGGAGTTAACATCGTGTACTTACCCAATAACCTGCACTTTTGATTAATAGTCTTTGTCTTTCCACGTAATAGTAGTTGTCATCGTCGTCTCTATAAAACATGTCTCCAGTCCTGAACCAGCCGTCGTCCGTTAGCATTTTTTTAGTTTCCTCCGGGTTATTCAAATAGCCCTAAAATGAAAACCAAGCTTTTTACATATATTATACACATACTAATAAGAAAAGTATGTGTGTCTGTCTGTTGTACCTACGCTTTCTTGGTTACGCTTTGTAGAATAATATTTTTCTTTTATTCTAACTTTTATTTTTATTTTCACCAGATCTGTTTAAAATATGGGTTTAAAAAAATTTCATTGGTGTAATATTTAATTTACCTTAAAGAATGCGTCGCCTTTCATCCAAAGTTCCCCGGTTTTAAACGGCTTCTCTAGCGTCTGTCCATCGTCGTCGACGAGCTGTAAATTAAATATAGAATCAGATAAGGACATGTTGTGGTATTTAGTTGAAATATAAGAAGATTGGAGTGCAAAAAATATTCTTCAAAATATTAGAGTATCTAATTAATTATAAATATATGAATAATGAGCAACATCAATTTAGTCCGTTGTGTTCTTATGTGTCACATGTTTTTTTATCTAAGTACTATTTCAATACAACATGACAATGAAATAAATAAAAGAAATATGTAACAATAGTCAGTCTAAAGATCGTAACATTCTTCTCAATAACCTACTTATTACAATGTTTCTATTGGTATAGTTATTCATTTAAAATAATTAAAGTTTACTAATTTTGTATTTTGTTTTTATTGTTTCGGGCTCTGAAAATTACCATACGATTGAAGGAAAATATTGGTATAGCTTCATTCAAACATTCTGTTGTTAGCCAGCTGGTCTGGTGCTAAGAGCTGTTCAACGCTCTTATAGTGACAAGAAGAACGCTGAGAATTGAGAATCAAAAAACAACGGTTCAAAAGTTGCTTACTTTGTATTTATAAATATCGTAGGGCTTGCCGACTGAGCCGAATGGTGTGTCCTCTGTGTAATTGAACCCAGGCACAAGAAGCTCTGTCATGCCGTACACCAAATAGAGGAAGGCACTTGGACACCGTCTCTGTAATGTTAAGTTCAAATAACCTCTTTTTTTGCATACAATATGTAACAATCCAGTCTAATGCAAAAAGGTTTTTTAAGTACAAAAAATACTAATTTAAAGGTGTAACCTGACTGACATAAGAATGCACACCCAAAACCGTTCGGTAACGAGATTTGCTATGAAAGTTTCATGAAAGGCCTAAGTATTTTGCGTGGTAGCGGAAATTTTGATAAGGATAACAAGAAGAAGATAATAAGTAAAACAAAATTTTTTACATAATTAATTATCTATAAAGAAAAGTCGAAAATTGACATTATAATATTGGTGGCACGTTTAAGGTTACCGCAATGACATTTGAACCTGGGTAATCCTTGGCTTACCATAGTACATTTACAATCGTAACCACCCGATCACAGACAGTGTAAAACCCAATATTAATAAAGGTATAAAGTTATTAAAATCACGTTCTAGTGGATAATTTACACTACTACATTATCGATATATTGCGCGATACATCGATCTATATCTAATTATTATGATATCATAATCGTTGTTATCAAAAGAGTTAACAGGCAATGCACCCCGGATTTATATTGGTATAAGCAACATCAATTTAATGTATAACGTATTTAATTCTCATCAGTTTACCTACACCAAAGTAAAATAATTTGAACATAGAATATGTTTCGTTTGTAAGGTTAGTTAATTTTTACATAATATCGTTTGATAAGTTATTTATGTTCATAAATTGTAAACGTAAGCTAATAACACATTATACTAATTAGTATCTAAGTTATTACAAAGTAACACAATACTGTTACAAATGATCTAATTTCGTCTGAAACTTCAACTGAAACGAGCGAAAACAACACAAAACTGTAATGTAATAAAGTAACAAGAATTTATTAGATTCGAAGTACTAACTTTAAAGTTGTCGAGAATTGGCTTCTCCATTGGGCTTCCAGAAATGAGAACGCATTTGAAACACGATAAGTCACAAATATTCTCAGTGGCTTGCAGAAATTGACCCAATAAATGTGGCGTCCAGGCAGTCACGTCCGGCTGAAATTCCAAAGTACTTCGTGTAGTAGGAGTAACTATTTTGATACTTTTTAATATTTGAAAGCTTGGCCGCTGGTAAGGTATGGCTCTGTTCTTTTGATGTTATATAAAATTAGACTTCGTCAAGGGATAACATTAGTGAGAATTGCGGTTTTGATTTGACATAGCTGTACCACTATCATCCTCTTGGCAATAATTGCTTTGTGTGTGTCGTCACCTATCCGGAGACAAGAGCCTGGGGTTCGCTTATGGCCACACTCATAAAATGAAGTGATTATCATTTTGCTTAATGTAAATGTTAGTTAAGAAATATTCGAAATGAATCTTTTAGATGTAAGAAGAAAATTTAAAAATTGAATAATTGTTATTCGATGACAGAGTCAACAGTCTTGAAAAGACTTACCCTGTATTTATTGATGGTCACTACAAGGAGTTGTGGGGTTAATGGTACTGATAATTGTATCCTGGTGAAAGATCTTAAGGGCGTACTGATGAAGAAGACGAGCGAGGAAAGCCATTGGAACGTCGACATGCTTAGTGTTGTACTGATTTTTTTGGTGTATCCAGACCTGAAAAATATAATTAGATTACTCTTAATAATGTGACGAAGCTAAATATTGGGGCTAGATAAATCTAGCCCCAAGATTCTTTTATCAAATCATTTATCAATCTTTTATCAAATCTTTACCTACATCAAATTTCTACTCAGCTAAGGTATAAAAAGTAATAATATAAATGTCTAAAATAGCCGTGCCGTGTGGATTCCGGCACCAGTAAGGGTAAGAATAGGACCACTCCGTCTCATTCCCATGGTTTTCGTAAAAGGCAATTAAGGGATAGTCTTATAAACTTGTGATTCTTCCCTCAGGCGATGGGCTGGCAACCTGTCACTTTTTGAATCTAGTTTCTATCATGGAGCCCAACGGCTGAGTGTTGCCTATTGGTCTTTTCAAGACTGTTAGATCTGTCTACCCCGCAAGGGATAGATACGTGATTATTTGTATGTATGTAAAAGAGCAGAGAACAACATTTTATATTTGATAACTATTTAAAGCTCTATTAAATGTAGATGCTTAGCGACACTTTCCAGTTCAAAGTTCAATCGATCCAATTTCTTATATTTTACGTAAAAAAGTACGAAATTGTAATTCACCGTTTTCTTTATGTGTTAAATAATTTCCTTGATCGAGCTGAAGTAGCTCTTAACGGAATTGCTTCTCTGTTCGAGACGTGAGTTATTTTTGATAATAATGAAATTTCCAACTGGAATACCGGTACAGTCATGAATCGGCAAAAATCTACGTGTAACACGATTTTTTGCTGTTAGGAAAGTAGAAACCGGTGGAGCTATTTGGGTCAAACACATTAGTACAATACCACGGATGTTTTAAAGTAAATTTGGCAACAAAAGGAATCGTTCGTAACTTTATTTTCTGCAGTGTCTTTCGTGTTAGCGTAAACCAATTCATTTCAACATTCGGGATGCATTGGCTAAAAGACTTTATTCGTTTTGACTTTGTTTTTATTAATACGTCCTGCTTAAATATAATTTAATCGCTCAGTAAAACAATAATATTTTTTTTAAATGCCTCAGTACTTATTTTTTTTATGAAATCCGATGCTGTAACTAACTGGCTAAATCACAGAGGTAAAACCTTTGCATGAATGATAACAATAATCCGATTTGGATATCACGAGGACCAAACGAAAAAGTGAGAGAGAGAGTTTCTCAATTGTCTGAACTTACCACCAACTACAGATTCCATTGAATAAGGTGTCGTAAGGAATGACTGCCACCTTCGGCAGTCCAGTAGTGCCACTGGTAAGAATCAACCACGCTGGGATTTCTGAGTGGTCGAACTCATTTGGTCTGAAATTAAAAAGCGATCGTCGTTGTTATATTAGCGTTGTAGCTTGCACTAGATTAATATTCTTATTCCCTTAGTCGACTTTTACGGCATCAGGGGAAAAAATGCGAGTGATGTTAGTCTTAAAAGTGCCGGAATTGAAACGGCACTGTCACTTTTTTGTAGTTGATAAAATGCCTGAAAATATTTATGCAAAGCATAACATATAATCACGTCTACATTCTCTGCGGGGTAGATATCTATGCATTATGTTACTACTCTTACCGATAATTGACTTCAGTTCCTTTGTATTCTTGTATAAAGGTCTCCATATTGTTGCCTTCGTCGTCAAATATTATAATTTTGCCAGTTTCATTGATCGATGAAAATGCTTTTTTGACGCAATCCAGGTTGGCTTTATGGCAAAACATCAATTTTGGACGAATATACGGGAACAGTCCTTTGAGGTCGGCTTAAAAACATAAAACGATAATTTGTTTGAAATTTCTTTCCAAAAAGTTCTTTGAATTTCGAACACTACATGTGTTCGACAGAAAAAGGATTTTTGAGTAAAAAGCTTTTAGTGATCCAGTCAGTATTAAAAATGCGTATCGTAAGCGCTGACATGATGCTGGCTAGCAAACATTTTACGTTATACATACATACAATCACGTTTTCATCCCTTATGGGGAAACAGAGCCAACAGCATATATATTTTTTAAAATAGTATTTATATACTTTCAATCATTTTTTAAAGTGCCGTGTGATTCCCAGTACTTTAGAATAGGACTACAAGCATGTTCTCTATCTATTTTCCATAGATATCTTAAAAGGCGACTAGGTGATAGGGTATTAAACATGGGATTTTTCTTTTAGGCGATGGGCTAGCGACCTGTCACTATTTGAATTGCAAATCCATATTTAAGCCGAGTAGGTGAACGCCGCCTTTCAGTCTTTGTGAAAATATTGGCTTGTTCATTTGCCTTTGATACTAATAACTCTGTATGTACGTGATATATGTATGTAGAAAACATTATACATTCTACATTATGGCTCTGTCTACCCCGTAAGGAATGAAGACGTATTTGCATGAATGATTTTAAATAATCAATAAAATTTAAAATGATACATGCACACAATTACTCTGTCTACATCTGTCTAGAGATTACATATTCCACGTGCCACGTGACACAAAACTATCTTCAAATTTAATTAAAAAGCATACATTAATGTAACTAAAGGTCTAATCATAAAGAAACAGAAAACTTCTGTAGCGTACATTGGGGACTTGAAATAAACTTTTATAGAGCTGAAATACAAAACTTTCGGCCCTCTCTTCCCGACAAAAGGCTATTAAGCCCAGAATTACAATTAAGCTCCTTAAATTTGTCGACTTAGATGGACTAACCTTATAATAAATGTTTGTATTTTTTTTATTTTTAACGTTCAATGTGAATGATGAAAATTATTGTAGTTTTGGTCTAGTTATTATTGCATACTTGATTACAGTTTATCCCGAAGGTGAAGGGGGACATAATCTTTTCATTTGCTATGATCCCTGTACATTTCTTTTGTCATTTGGTTTTGGAAAAAAATATTTTAGTGTTACATAGTTTGTGGTTGAAACTGAAGATACAGATATATAATGCTTATGTCGTGTTGGTATATCAAACTGAATATGTTCGTGAAAGTTCATAATTGCATTAATCCAATATAAATTTTGAAGAAAGCATAACTTTGGATGATCAGAAATTTGTGGCGGCCGCGTTGTTTGATAACAAAATCAAAACGTGATTTTTATATCAATTTATCATAGTTATCAGAAGAACAACTTTGAACAAACATTCTGTAGGTATAATTTTCGATCCTGTTAACAGATTAAATAGTGAACTTAGCAATATATTTGGCAGTGTGAGGGTTAAGCGGATTAATTAGATATAATTAATTTTAATTTAGGCTTATAATGATAACAAAATGCTTTAAAGAGCCGATCTCTGTAAAAAAAAAAATACCTTAAATTTTAATAAAAATAATCTAACATTTATAAAATCTTATTCATGTACTATGGAGTACATTTTAACACCGATGAATAGGTAGTTTTTAAAATTTGGACCGCATTGAAATAAAACTTCTATAGTACTTTTTCGACTTTTAAGATTGACACACAAAGAAGATTGTTTATTCTTACTTTAAAGATCTTGATACAAATTCACGGAAAATTTCTAGAGAAGTGGTTAGCATAGTCATTTTCATAGATTAGAATGTCGTTATAATTTTTTCGTGATTAATGCGAAATAGTTGACAAAATAAACATTATTATTAAAGTTCGCCGTGACTGCACACACACTGCACCGGGGCTAGCTCAGAGTGCCGCTGTCAGCGTACAGTAGACGTTCCACTGTATCGTAGCAACCAAAATAACTAGCAAAAAAGATTCTCGCTTCCTCCTTGAACATCAGTGTATCAGATTTTTTTAGACTGCGCTAATTTAAGCATGTTTCAGAGATTCATAATAAGCTTAATAGGCTAAAACTCAGACTTCGCCGGAACTGCCATATGCTTTACTTCTATTTAAAGTTTTTCATAATCCCCAATGTCCACAGTACTTATTCCAGAAGCTTTAGCTTCCAGTCCTTGATAATCGTTTCCATGCTTGTAACTTGTAACATTCCTTTCTTGACAATTCATGCTTATTCCTCGTCTTTCTTTCCAAAATCTTTGGCCATTCTCGCTGCTAGGTTTGCATTAAATTGTTAATTATATCAAGTCTTGTGTGTACTGTGATGAAACAAAATATTTTATAATACTCTGTTTCAACACAGTACAGTTCACAATGCATTGTCAGCCATTAGCTTCAAACTCGGGTTCACTAAACAAAGCATGTAATTGATACATAGCATGAAATGATTTCAGGCTAGAAAAGTTTTTAGAGTAGGCTGTATTGGCGATGTGTAATTCTAAAATACTGTGTAAAACAAAGAAAATAACAAAACACGGTTGGGGACAAAGCACGCCATTGGATATTGAATTCTGTTGTTTCGCCAGTCTACATTTATTAATCGTTTCATGCACGCTAGCCAGCCAGCCAGATGTCCCTTTGGGCGTGAGGCTATTTTTTTATTTTATCTGTTGTCTTTTTTCTGTAATATCGACCTAGTTTCTGTGTTGTTTTATGGTGATTAAAATAGACGACGATGAACTTATTGAATAGAGAATAATACAGATTAACAATGTAGATAAAGGATTATAAGAACTGATCGTGTTACCTGGATTGTGGCTGAGAAGTGTGATGTCATTTGTCATCAATTAGCTATTCGCTTTACATAACTTCAGACGATCAGTCATTAATGGTCTATAATACATTTAACTAATAGAATATCCTTACTGAACCTAAATTGGGTACTTGCAAAATTTATTTTATTGAGCTGCAGTTACGTGACTTCCTTCGAAAAAACCGATTTCGAAGGGAATGGAGCGGTTAGCGTGAATTATGTCAATTAACCTTACCTTCGAAGTTCGAACATAAGGAGTATGATCAGTTTGGAATTGAGTGACAGGAACAGAAGAGAATTTTGTGTTGTGATGTGAAAAAGATATATTCACAGGAATAGAAAAGGAAATGCTAAGGTGGTACGGGAATTTGGAGAAGATGAGTGAAACTAACTGACTGAGTAAATGTAAAAGGAGAGTGTGAATGGGAAGGTTGGAGTGGGAAGGTTTAGACGAATCAGGGATGTCCCACTGAAAAGGGTCAGTCAGTTTAAGAGTACCCAAAAACGACAAGCCGATAAAGTGAGTTATCAATGTGGTTGAAGCGAAAGAAGTATGCGGGGATCATGGCAAGTGAAAAGATATGTATAGTCTCTGCATACACCTCCGTGAAGGAGCCGTGATTTCATATATTTATGTAAACTTACCTTCGCCAGTCTGTGGGTCCATTCCACACAAGGGATATCCCCCGAAGTGGCAGGCGTAATAGGGAATGGCCATATCGAGGTGGTTAGGGCCCATAACGATGACTGGGTCGCCGGGTTTGAGGCCGTAATTGTTCATTGCGCAGGCTAGCCTCATTGACCGCGTGGCCACCGACAGGTTCGTCTCACTGGCATGGGTGGCTGCGTCGATCTGTAACATATAGTCACGTCTATATACCATGTGGGGTAGACAGAGTTAACAGTCTTGAAAAGTCTGATAGGCCACGCACAGCAATTTGGTAGAATTGAGATTCAAATAATGATAGGTTGCTAGCCCATCGCCTAAAATAAGAATCCCAAGTTTGTAAGCTTTGTTTGTAAGCTTGGGATTCTTTTTTAGGCGACAGGCTAGCAACCTGTCACTATTTGAATCTCAATTCTATCATTAAGCCAAATAGCTGAACGTGGCCTTTCAGTCTTTTCAAGACTGTTGGCTCTGTCTACCCCGTAAGGGATATAGACGTGATGATATGTATGTATGTATGTATGTATGTAAGTTTGTAAGCCTATCCCTTAGTCGCCTTTTACGACATCCATGGGAAAGCGATGGAGTGGTCCTATTCTTTTTTGTACTGGTGCCGGGAACCATACGGCACCGTTTATCAAAATAAACGTTAAGAAATAGAAGAATAATTGTTAAATACAATAACGACTTCAAATAGTCCACGATAAAGATTTTTTATAGAAATGAGCAGTTTGATTAGATTCTGTAAACGTTCGTTCAAAATAAAAATAAAAACCCACAGTTTGATGTAATTCGAACGCATTTTAAACTTCTCGGAAACAACGCAAAAGTTTCGAAGCATATGCGGAAGTTCTTTAGCAGAAAATTATCTCTGATGAAAATATATCAATAGAAAGCATTCAGATATGTTCGTGGCAGTTAAATCAGGAGGAATTCAATTTAAAATTCGATTTACTACCGAATTGGGACCCATCTAGTGGCCTTGCAAAATGACGTTAGCATATTTCACTTTATAGCTGACGAGCTCAAGGAGCTGTCATGAATTATTCGGAAGATCGGTTTCGCCAAGTTAATGTGACGTATACGATGGAATTTGGTAGTACAATGCCAGTATATCAAAACAAATTATATAGAAGACAAAGTTGAACTAACCCTTTAATTTTGTTAAGGTATTTTTCTTACGGATTAAATTACTTATATATTCGTTGATCTGAATCTTTAAAATGATGTTTCTGTAATTTTACTACATTACAATTTAGTAGTTTATTATTTTTATTTTAAAAGACAAGGGTGACTGATAGTTACTACTATCAGTCACCACTGATAGTTACAATATCATTTACTTCTACGAAATTACATACAACATATATTCAGCTATGCTAATATGTAGTAACATATTAGCAAAGCTGAAAATATGCAACATTATAGCACAATTTCGTAGTAGTAAATGATATTGAAAGCATATTTAAAAGTTCTTAAGAGAGATAGAGAAGCGTACATTTATTAAATGTAAGTGATAGCAACATTAAATTGAACCTAGACCAGGCAATAAATGCTAAATATATATGCTAAATATATTATAATGGTAATATTTCTAGAATTATTAATTAGTTATTTCTTCAAATTAAAGTTAACGTCTTTATATTTACTTAAAAGGATATAGTGGAGACCTTGAAATCTTATAATTGTATACGTGCGAATTATTTTTATCATATTGAATCATAGTATTATAGTCCAAATGCTATCTGAATCATAATCAGTGATTGTGAATTACAAGAAGAACAGGTGTTTAATAAATAGGTAACTATGATGCGCATATAACTTTTAACCGAATTAAAAAAAAGAGGAGGTTCTCAATTCGACCGTACCTATTTGTTATGTATGTTATGGCACATATTCGGTATTTATAATCAAACATTTATTTTTGCAATCAATTGCGCTCTTTTGCGAGCCATCTGAATCTCAAATTTATCACTATTGTAAATAAAAGCCTTACAGCCATCTAGCTGGACGTGCCTTTTGGTTTTTCGAGACTGTTGCCTCTGTCTATCCCGAAAGAAGTAACGATGTGACTTTATGCATGCTTGGGTAGTCCCAAGCATGCATAAAGTCACATCGTTGCATAAAGAAGCAAACCTAAGTTTAAGATCTTGTAACAAAAAACTTACTGCCAAAGTTCAAGTGCCTTGGATCCAGCGGTTTGAACTGTGTGCGTTGACCGTCAGTCACTCAGTTTAGTTTATTTTTCCAATTATTATTTTAGATGTACCTACCCATTTTTATATTTAATTACGTATAAATTGAAAATGCCGTGTGCACAAGTAAAAATTTATTTTTATATTTTCTTTAGAACCACTCCATCTCGTTCCTGTGGATGTCGTAAAAGCCAACTAAGGGATATGCTAATCAACTTGGGATTCTTCTTTTATGCGATGGGCTAGCAAACTGTCATTATTTAAATCTGAATTTTATCATTATGCCAAACAGCTGAACGTGGTCTATCAGTCTTTTCAAGAGTCGTTCTGTTTACACTGTAAGGGATATAGACGAGATTATATGTATGAATTAATAAAACCCGTGGTATATTACTAGTTAAATCAAATCAGGACCTGAGTATTCTTATCGCATTAAATATCAGATAAATGAAAAAATCAATTTCAACATCTTACTGTTTGTTGTTCGTGATTATTTGCCCTATATTTAGTAGATAGATAATTTAAATAAAGATAACCTAAAACGACGTGACGATTTCTACGTAGGCAATAATCAATATGTGTGTTCATTTGTTAAAAACTTCGAAGTATCTTAAAAACAATAGAATCACTGGACCAGACCCTAAAATCAATATGTAAAATTTCAGGAAATAACACCCTAATAAACCATAATATAAATGTAGAAAAGTCTTATGTAGAAAAGTTGCCTTTATTCCAATACAATGCGCACACACATCCGAATATGTATAACGTCTGTATCCCGTTTGGGATTTTAACCGATTTTAAACAGACCGATTTTAAGATTTTGAACAGTAGTCCCATTCCGTAATGATGCTCAATATTAGAATCGAGACAATATACACGTTTTCTTCCTTACTGTTTTATTTTTGTGGCAATGATTATGTTGTTGATAGTCTCAGTGGAATATAGCTTGTTTCTCGATAGTAATTATTATAACTAAAAAAAAGTTTATTTCATTAAAAAAAACGAAAGCTATTGGTAAATTTATTCTTGCATGGCACGAGCGACGACACTTTTAGACCGACGATACCGCGATGGTTATTCGCGCGATTAAAACGGTATAGCGCGTGCCATGCTAGCCCCGGATCTTTTTCTAGAGCAGAATTCCCGCGATGTTCTTTTTTTTTTTTTTTCTTCAAGCAAAGTATACAAAAAGGATGTGATTGGAGTCTCCTTTTAAGCGTGCAAGCCTGTACCAGGAGACCCCGCTCTGTAATAATAGCATATAATGAAGCATTTAACAGTTAAAAATAACTTAGTAACTTAGTAAAAATATGTTATACAATTATAATAATGTGCAAAAGTGTTAGGTATATTAAACTGTAGTTTATACTGATAATATACATTCAACTTAATAAAGTCTCAGTCTGATCATATCCTTTAGTTTTAAGCCAACCAATTATCGCAGCTTTACATTCTTTGTACAACTTACTGTATATATCATTCTCTTTATTTATTTTATTATATAAACGTGCTGAAATAACATAAAACTGTCTATGTGCAAAAAATGTCTTGGTCTGTGGTACTATTGCTATATGATTTCTTCTCCTTCTTTCTACTTCAGGATCATAGTCTATAACTTTATGCTTATTTAAAACACAATGCAAAATGTATAGCTGTCTAACTGTAAGCAGATTACACTCTTTATATAATAATTCCGTTGGATAATGTTTTTTCTTAAAACTTCGTTCGAACCACCGAAACATTTAAAGAAAGTAATCCGTATATTTTTGACAAACCTAGAATTAAGGGAATAAAAAAGGCATTGTCTCTATATACTTCTCGGGTGTACAAATTGAGACAAAAAAATTGAAACCACTAATTTTCATAATTTGCTTGGTATACTAGATATTTATTAAAAGGCTTCATTAACTACTCAACCAATATTGGAACCACAGAGATTGGAACAACCCCCAAGTGCATCAGAGGTAATTTTTGTCATTGAAAATTCTCAAAATCGTGGTTGATAATTTAAATCTAGAAAATCATTACAGACTCTGTCGGTGTTTCACTGAATCGGGTTCTTAGTTCTTTTGAAAGTTTTTGAGGAGACAAGTTTGCTTGACATCATCATTATCAGAGGGCAGTGCCCGGCACGTAAATTAAACAAAACTTTAGTTGAAAATTAAAATTTTTCATCACGAAAGTGTCAAGTTTTATTTACCGGGTGCAATAAGAATACAATGCAGCTTGTAATATGTGACAAGATTTGCCACAAATAGATACACAAGCTTCATTTCCGACACCAATTATCTATGGGAATTTAGGGTACCGCAGACTCAGTGCTTTGCAAAAAAGTCTGGGTTTATTTTTATTACAATTTAATTAGTGCTATTCGATTTGTATGGTTTTTTTTAAGATTTTCTAAGACAAATTATCTCTTTTCAATTAATCTACCAGAAAATATACATCAAGAAGGCATAACAGACTTACTTGGTGCAACATCTCCGGTTCATCCAACATGGCTTGTAGCACTAAATGTCCAATGTGACACTTGGCAGGCGAAATGTTATATCTCTGAGCAGATTTGAACTTCAGAGCCGTCGCACGACTCCTTATATGAATTTCTTCCGGTATCATTGTAATAATTGCACAATTATTTTTTTTCCTAATAACACAGTAAACACAATGTCATAAAATTATACAATTGGGGTGCTTAGAGCTCGAAGTGATCGCTTATATAGGTTTGTTATCTTAAATCAGTGTTTGTATCTGAAATATTTGTAATTATTGTTTGATACATAGATAAGGTGTTGTGATTGGTTATTCTTTCTCTCACGTAATATCGTATTTTCAATTACTTTTTTTAATGTATATTTCGGATGTTAAGTATCGTGTGAAAGCATAAAAAATAGCTCGTAAAAGTAAACGATTATCTGACCTTTCCGAATCAACGAAAATATTAAAAAAATAGTGCAATTTTAATTTAAACAGCTAAAAGTTACGGCATCAACCACACTGATTACTAACATACGTCAAGTTAGAATATCTCAATAATGCATTTGAATAATGATTAAATTCATCTCAGTATCCGCTGCGTAGACACTATTGCCTTTTGCTCATCTCGTCTCTTAATCAATTTCGAAAATTCGGCATCAGCAAAACAATTAACGATCAAACTCAAAACTTATTTAGACTCATCGAAGATGTAATCTCCCCTCTATAGGCCCTCTGAAGAGTGATTAATAGATAGGTGGTCGACAATGCTTAGTACTTTATTCATCCTTCTCCCAACGGGCCCATCCACCCTGGCTTCGAGAAACTTTTCAGCAAAACAATGACATCGACAAATTAAACTTTACAACGGATCGGTCCCTCGCAGAGTGGGTTCATTGTTTAGGCCATAACGTATAAATAGAATTAGAAACAGACTTTTGCATATTTAAGAAACAGGTACATATGTTGGAAACTTTTCGTTCCGTTTTGTTGATGGATGATGGCTAGTGTAGCGGAAGTTTGTAAAAATAGCAACTTTTAACCGATGCCCGACGCAGAAAAATTACTTTCTAGGCCGCTTGCATTCGAGGTATTCAATTAGGGTCTTTGAGGAGGCTTACGGCCAATAGTCAAGTAATTTATGTCTTTATCAAACATCACTTTTATATAATTTTATTTGATATGTTTTATTATATTTGGTATAATTTATTGGTTAAATCAATCTATAAATACTATTTTAGAAAATTCTCATGCACGTGGCGAAATCATACCCATCGGAACTGTTTAAAATTTGTTCAGGTATAGGTAAATGGAGCATTTGTTAGATAAAATAACAAAAAATAATGTTATCATAAGTAGGTGGAGTTTCCTCCAAGGATCGCTTGGTGATGGATGACGGGGCAGATAATTTGTGCCTCGTAAATCAGCGCCAACTGACGAATTAGATCGGATCTGCGGTAGTTTAGCTCTCTCACGGTAAGATCTCAATCCAGATGGAAACGAAATTTCTTGAATTTTCATCGAACCTTGTGTTAAAAACATCTATTTTTTTTTCCAAAAAATGGTATTTATATAATCCGATGCGAAGACTAAAGAGTTGATGGAAAAATCGCTTTTTGCGCATTTGTATTGTAAAAAGTCACGAATTATAATGGAGTGCGCGAAAGAAGTGTGCAATAATCAAAGCAAATGGATAGATATGTCCAGTCTATTGTAAGTTTTAATAGCTATTCGATACATAATATAGGCATCTTATACATTAACAATTCGTTAATGGCACAGCTAAAGTGTATACTCGTTTATTCTGAGCCCAACTTCGCTGACTTAGATACGTCGACGCATTATCATTAATTAAATCTTCCATAAGAGCACATATATTCAGAAATACATTGTAATTTATGGCTTTCCTTCGCGTTTTCAATTTTCAGACGACACATAAATTCATTACGTCAGTATTCGAAATATGCAAAAACGTCGTTTTAATTTCATATCGTCTGTCAACATCAAAAAATTCATCCCACTGTTACGAGCCACTAAATTTTCAGGCGTTTCATGTAACATTTTCCTAGGAATGTGTGAGGGAAAATTGACCTAACTGCGTAGATGTTATAGTGGTTTATGGCATGGGGATGAAATGCAAATGAAAGCTTTGCAGACGAGGTCTAATTTAATGATGTATCGTAAACAGATGCTCAATCCCGATAAACAGACAAAAACAACTGGCTTCAACCCCACCTCACTATCGTGTGGCGCGTGTTTTCGAAACATGACGAGTAGCTGTGTTTACGAATCCTGGATAGTAGGTATAATGAGGCGTGTTTGGTTTTCCTTCCTGACAGATTCTTCACTTATATGCGTTCGGGTTTTTGGCTTATGATATTCCTGTGTAAAATTGAAATATTTTTTGGATCTTTATGGATTCAGCTTAACAGCTCTTCTTTTTTTTAATTACCCTGGTCTTCAAACAAACACCAATTGTTATTTTCTTGACAAAATGAAACCGTTTTTACATATTTTTATATGTAATGACAATCATTTGTATTTTCATCTGATAGCGAAGAAAACATAGTGTTACTACTACCAACTAATTATCCTTCCCCATAGATTGTAAAAGTCAATCAAAGGAAAAGTTTATAAAATTGGGAAAGATATTGTAAGGTGAGGATGAAGTGATGATTTGATTCCGACTTCCGCAAAGCTCAATCCACCTTAACGTTGCCTTAATTCTTACGACTATTAAATCTGTCTTCCTCGTAACGGATAATGATGTAATATGTGTATGAAAAATAAAAAGCGTTACTCCTGTCGACAATTTTATAAATCCTTTTTACGGGCAGATAAATCCGGAAAGTTTGAAATGTTCGGAGATGAACAAGCCAATTAAGCGCTGTTATTTCGCGTTAAGCTGCAATCACGCAGGCTATAAATTAGATGCAATATGTTCAGAGTGATATCGCTTTGACACGGCAGCTTATGCGAGTAATAATATATCAGGAATATTGGCCGAATATTTTTGCTCACAGAGAATATTTTACGACGCTTACCGCCGTGAAGTGTGCAGCAGAGTGAGTGTGGACTTTTTTACTGCTCATGTTGAAGTTAACTTAAACTCATACGGTTTTACACAAAAAGTAACCGTTATAACTTTTTGAAATTATTCCATTGCATAAACCACTTATTGCTTCAACTTTAGCAGATTCTTCGGTGTAGGGAAAACACACTTTGACGGAGGAGACGATGACAGGAAACTATTGAAATATATAGATTTTATTAAAGAAAAAGGTTATTTAATAAATTAATTTCAGCTTTTTTAACAGCTGGTCTGGCCGATCAAGCATGAAAACATGAGAGGTTTTTTTGAACGCAGCAATACTTTCATGCAGTTTTCAAACTAACGTATTTATATACCTTTATAATTTCTTTGTAATGTCTTTTATTAATGTAAACAATTACATAGAACTGAGTAGGTAGTTGAGTTGTATTAAAATAACATTGAGTTATCAGGTACAGTCTTCCGAAAATTCGGTAAACCAACATCATTCTGACCGTTAATTAAAACTTAAACATAATTTCATATTGAGTTGTGGGCAAACTGTGCAATGTTCAATAAACAGAACAACGTGAAACTTTGTAGAATCTAGCTTAAGATAACAAGAAGAGGCGAAACTCATTAAAGTTTTATGTTCTGCGTCGGAGGTTGCGCGGGCACTGTTGATCTTATCAGCTTGTTTGGGCCAAATTATTGCTGGTGCTAATCGCGTTAACGTGTATGAGCTATATCTTTATGGTTTCATTTGTATCGTATTCTTGGAGGCTACACTTCGTGTATATATGATAAAGCTTAAGGTCTGATCTGTCGGAAGTAAGTTAGGCCTTGGGCTCTTAATCTAATTTATTATTTCTTTTAAATTTTTCTTTTGAAATACATATGTCAATATTTTAATTTTAATTCCATCAATAAGCAATCCAGCTTTGAATGACTGTTAGGCATAAAGACGTGATATGTTACCTGAAAAAAGTTTTATTGTTTATGATTAGGTATTTTAAAATTATTATATACTATTAAAATATTTATAAAATATTTGTATTGTTTCTATTCAAAATGCATTTGTGAAATTAATGCTGCAATGGACAATGGGAATCTATGATTTTGTGAAACGTCATGAAATAATTAATGCGTCCAGTTAATAGTAATTTTATGATGAAGCTATTATACCGCTTTTGTCAATATCATATTGGCAAATATCACAGTTTAATGTGACTATGGTGTAGTTATAACCTATTTGTATTTCTAATGATCACTGTGTAATCTCATTTAATAAACTATATTAAAAAGAATATCTTTTGTGTATTATTTATAGTGCAAATTAAATGCTTATCTCGTAGTGAAGTTGCAGAATATGCTTTTACGAGTACATGCACATTGTATGTAAGCATAAGATGTCAGTTAAGTGGAGAAATTTCTAAATTTGAGATGCTTTTTCTGCGATGGACTAGGCACATGCTAAATTTTAATTTAATCACTAACCCATTCAACTGAACTAAGCCTAGAATTTATTTTGAGTCCATCAGCCTTATCTAAACTATTTTTAAACGAATATTGCTCGTAAATTAAATTATAAAAAAAATTAATTAACAGCGATTCTTAATTAAAACCTGCATGAACAAACCAACGCGGAACTGTAAAAAACTTTGTTATGCGGAGCAAGTTGCGGGAGTCGGTACTTTCTTGTAATTAGATTTCATTCATTTAAATACAGGTGGTTTACTTTGCTCATTAAATCATAAGTGCCGTGGTGAGACCGTGGCGCAGCCGTGGCGGCGTCCACGTTAAGTGGCGCACTTTACGTGTGGCCAGGAGAATAGCGGTACAATTGTAATTTTGAGAAGCGTATTTATTGTGAATTTTTTAATTCGGAGACGTACTATTCATAAAATACTCAACTTTGGTTTAAAAACTAGCGGTAAGTATAGCATTTCTTAAATTAATTATATGCGTAAAAACGCAATTTTTAGTAGTTTAAGAATAGATATGTAAACTTTCTAGTTTAGCTAAACTTCATGAAAATTTAATATATATCCTGGAAAGAGTGCGTAAAGTTGTATGAAAATTTGATCTTACAGTCGCTTTACTTATGGAGCAAATGATATCAAAAAAAAAAAAATATGCCATTGCATCCAATATTATAAATCAATGCTAATTCATCACTTAATAACAAGTGTCGTAATGGCAGTAACATATTTTAGATATTAAAAAAAAATACGTACAATAGGTATTTGTTCTTTAAAAAATAAAAAGAAAGATTAAGTAATTAATTAAACGCTTGTTTCAAAGCCACGCTATATCGCGCTCACATGAATACTATCGCAGTGTGCTCGCGGAATATTAACGAACCACTTACTGTAACTGTTCACAAACTTCGCTGCTATGAATTTTCGCATCTCAAAACAGCAACTTTTCACCCCCCAATCAAATATCCATATTTTTCACGGTATAAATCTCGCAATACAGCGGAAGAACGCTGTATTTTGCATGTTGCCCACATGTGACGCATCAGGAGACTGTTTTTTTATGACTAGAGTAAACCCGCTAAAAACTAAAATCCCGTTAATTTCCGTTCCTGCAGGAATTTAGGAAAATTCACTTTTAGTGCACCTACACCATTTAAGGAACCTACATGTCAAAATTTTTGGTCTAGCAACTTGGCCGGTGCGTTAATACCATGTCAGTCAACCAGTCTCTCTCATCTTGCCGTGTTCTCAATTGCACCCCCCGCTGCAATGCCTTGGGTCTAGGGGTCTGGTTTCAGTTAATTAGTCAGTATCCTCTTTTAAATTAAATATATATTTTTTTATTATGTAGGTTTGTTTTGAAGTACTTACTAAATATAATAAAAACCACACCATTTGAACGGTCGAAATCTCAAATAAAATGGAATAAAATTGAAATTCGTTTACTGCTGTTTACTTTCCAATCTAGTAAAAGCATTACGCAATGATTATTCAACAGATTTTCCTCAACAAAGCCATAGATTAAGCTTTTAACGAAAATATATTTAGCGCTTAAAGAGTAATGTCTTTCATTTTCATTTGAATAGGTAATGCGCGGATTACGTCTTTATTTTCGGAGCCTCTCGAATTTGTACTTGTAAGTAAGTAATACAATCATGCCCCATTTGCTTTATAATTATTTATTAAACTGCTAAATTATATCTATACTATTATTATAAAGCTGAAGAGTTTGTTTGTTTAAACGCGCTTATCTCAGGAACTACTGGTTGTAATTGAAAAATTATTTTTGTGTTTAGTAGACCATTTATCGAGGAAGACTTAAGACTATTTATCATCACGCTGTAACTATTAGGAGCTAAGAAATAATGGAAAATGGGAAAATTATTCATCCTTGAGGACTTCAATGATGCCCAAAATAACTATTCCACGAGGACGAAATCGCAGGCACAGATAGTCTTTTACATAATAAAACTCTAATTTTTAAATGAATGCTTAAAAGAATTATATTTTAAAGCTAAATTTTGAGGGGTAAATAATGTGTGTGTTTAGTCATCTTATCTCCCGGCGTGAATTCTAAAACCGCAACTGTTGTTATTCTTGATAATACTTCTTCCTTCTAGCGTTTATCCTGGTTCTTTCTGGGGAAGAGCCCGGCGCGCCGCCTTCACGACCATGAGCCTGGCCTTGATTGATTCAATCAGTGAGTGCATCAGGTTTAGTTTCTTACACGAAGTGACTCCTATCTGACCTCCGCGACCTTTGCAGGAGAACTTTACTCCAATTAGATCACTGATACACATTCAGTCATCATGAATATATGTATGTAAATGCATACATCGTTTTATTCTTAATGGACAGGAAATAAAATGAGAGTTTTAGTGAAACAGTTTCATTATAAAGACATAATTATTAAAATTTTAATCTAAAATACAGTACATTTATTACTGAGCTCAACTTTGTTCATAGCGAAAACCAATCGTACCAAATACAAACAGCTGTAATGTTTGCATTTCTGTTACACAAAAAACAAAAATATTTTCTATTTAATCGGACATTTGACAGATTTTCAGGCACCGCACGACCTAAATATTCCGTTTGTTGTACCCGCAATTTACATTTTTCGCCGATAGTCAATCTACGCACGGCTGCTGGAATAACATTTGAATGCACCGAACTCATATTTTTTGGGTGGCCGAATGCCACAAATCATAAACAAAGCAGAAAATCCTTATTTTTAGTTCCCAATATGTGATAGAGGCATTATATTTGCTAAAAAGATTTAGTAGTCTAACAATAAACCAAGTACCCCTAACTATCACATGAAATTATAAGTAGACTTACATACATAACAAACAAACACACAGCGCATACAAAACCCACTCATACTCATAATTGTGAAAGTCAACGTGAGTATTTTTCGCATAAAAGTTAATGCTTACATTTCTAAGTGCCTACAGTCACAAACAGGGGTTCAATCTTTAAATGTCGTACGATTCAATTATAATCGAAAGTTAATAACACATTCTTGTAAACGTACGACAGCTAACACCCACAGACTGTAATAAATATTACCCATAGTTTAATTTGGGTTAGATAATCCTGCGAAGATGCGAAAGTCAAATGGCTCGCCCACGCTAAAATCATGGTCACACCAGGGGGATGAGGTTGCAGTCATTGTCAGCAAAGCTCCTAATTCTAGGTATTGAGTGTAGCAAAAATGAATTTAACGTTTAAATAAATATAAATAAAAAAGTATTGTAATGAAATCTATATCCACACTAATATCTTAAATGGGGAAGTGAGTTTGTTTGTGCCTCTTTACAGTAAAATCTCTGAATCGATTTGTATGAAACTTTGCGTACATGTAGATACTGTTGAGTACAGGGAAAGGTATAGGGTAGTTTTCGTGTGGGGGAAACCGCAGGTTAAACCTCGTTACTTATAAATTGTGTTTAAGGTTTTTTAGGTAAGTATTCGAATTCAGCCCGCCTGTTTTGGAAGTGAACAATAATTTACAAAATAGCACCCCAGGATCAGCTAACGAGTGAATTTGTGCGCTCAGGGAGTAATCCGCTCTTTGCCGACGTAGGCACAATATATGTAATGATTATTGCAGGGTCACTATGATAGTATTAAGTGATTCATACATAAGTATAACCGGTCTAAGAAATACATATATCACTATGATGCAAGTCATTTAATACAATACGTGTGTTTTAGCGCAAGTCATTGTTATTCAAAATTATAAACTTTCATATTTCTTTTATTTAATGAACATGACTTGCATATGTCTTAACATTTGTTTACATATAACATTGACCACATGCAAGAACTAACGATAGTTACTGTTGTGTAGACCAGTACTTACTTTATGTTAACTAAAATAAATCAACATCATTCGGTATTAAAAATATATACTTATTATTAAATAAGCAAATATATGTGTCTGAGTGTAAGACAATGCATAACCTAAATTACTGATAGTATAAAGAATGCTGATATATTACTTCTTTAAGTATTGTAGGCAAGCGACTTGGCTGTGGCAGAAGAAGCACGATAACACTATAAACGCGCTGTAAATAAGAGCTCTAAGGAGTATAATCCGTGTAAAATTGAGTGACAGGATAAGGAACAGGGTGATAAGGGAATGTTGTGATGCGAAAGAAGATATAGTGACAGGAATAGAGAACGGAATGCTTAGATGTTTTGGTCATGTGGTGAGGACGAATGAAAGCAGTTTCACTAAGCAAATATACATGGAGAGTGGGAATGGAGAGCGGTATCGTTATATTTATGGTTTCTAAAATAAATGATATGTTAAATATTTGTAAAAATATTGTATATAATTCCGACGCCTTAAGAGGTAGATTATGTGTTCATATTGTAATGGTATCAGACCTATATTGTAACCAAATTCAAGGAATAAATGATTATGATTATCACGTAGTTATTTATGGAAAAATTTAAATACAGATATTCTTTTTGTAATATCATGAATATGAATATTAACAATAATAGGCTGTGATTTTTATAATGACGATATGAGTAAGTGATACTATTAGCTTAACATGGTAAACATATTGTGTAATTTATTAGTTAAAATTTCATTTAATTATTAGTCAAAACCTTTGCAAAATGGTACTACTAAATTCCAAAAACTTTTTCCAGTATACCCACGAAAATTTTTAGCATAAATAACCTATACGAGTATTTTCATTGTTAACTAAACTTATTAATTTAATTAAAATACAATACAACTCAAAGGTTTGACGAGCTTCCGTGAATCGGACCCCGTGCGCTAAAAAACTAAGTAATTAAATTGTGTGTAAATCATTTATTTACACATATTTATTAAACTTACACTTTAAGGTCCAGACTTAAATAAAACGAATAACAGAATAAAATTAATAGTATATATAGATTTGAGAGTTACATATATATTCACGTCTTTAATCATTAGGGGTAGAAAAAGCCAACAGTATCTAACAAATTTAAGAGCTTTATGTAAATAAAAATTTATTGTAAGTTTTTTGATTTCTTCGTGTTTTATTTTAAGGAATTTTTATTTTTGTCTTCACTACACGATACAAACGTGATAACTAATACTAATAAAAAATATATAACTTTATCATGCACGTAATTAAAACCATGCATACAAATAAGACTTCACAAGTTAATCCACGTAAGAACCTCAAAGATAAGGCGCATTCAACGCTTTAATAAATTCCATGAATAAAGCTTGGAAAAAGTTTCCACATAAAATGGTGCAATTCTATTGTCGTTGGAGAGGCAAATTTGAAATTGAAAATAGCAGTTGGAACTGGATGCAGTCCGTGGCCGTTTATTTAGGGGAGAGATATCTCTTTGTTCTAATGTAACCGGGAGATGCAAGTTTAACTTTGATCATTCAGAATTGTTGGGCGAGCATCGGTGTGACCTTAAAATTTAGTAATTTTATTTCTGTTACGCGCCGGCCTTAGAGTGTGGCATAAATATATTTGTACGTATGGTGTTTGTTTAAAATGCATGTTCAATTGTTTATTTTGATCATTCCGAATGAAATGAATGAAGCGTTAGTGTAGCATCGGTATGATCTTAAAATTTTCATTTCATTAAAATTAAATCATTTAGATTTTTTTTTAGTTTAGCATCAGACGGAGACAGTAAATATGATTATTTTACGAACACAAATTAGATATGAAATTTTTCTTGTCCATTGAAATGATAATAATTAACATGTATTTGTTACTTCGTGTATTGATAATAAAGTAACAGAATACTTATTCTGTTACTGACGAGAACTGCACTGAAATATTTTCAACAGAAAATTGATATCAAATATTTCAAGATGTATGCTTTTCTATCTAAAGATTAAATATTTGAAATAAAAAAAAAATAATATTAATGAATGAAATGAAACTAACTAAATAATATCGGAATGAATGAAATGAAACTTACTAAATAATATCGGTCGGGGGCATGCGTCAGATTTACCTGTAGCCTCCTATACGTTTCCCATTATCGGTATAAACTCTGTTCACATTTTATTTTGTGTATACGTTGGTTTCGTGGGCAATTGCGCGCGTACGTGAGTCTTAATCACCCCCTTTAAAACAAGTATCACGTCGCCAAACGTGGGGAAACGTTTGTTTTAATTCCCCACAAATGCGTGTCTAATTTCAGCGGATGTGTTGTTCTGTTTCACAGCATTGTTATTGCTTAGATTGAGTGCACAAGGAGACGATTTGAGACCGCGACGACCTCAAACTGCGGTCGTAAATAAATCTGGAATTTAATTAATAAGAAACAATAATTAACCGTTACAAGCTTAGAACTGAAACACGGAAGTCCCGGTAGGTAGGACGATCTTAAACTTTCAATCTATTTCGAACTTTTATTATCATGTTTATTTGAATGTCAATCAAAAATTATGATTTTAAAGACTCGAAACAAATGAGTTTGAAGATGGTTGAGGTTTTTTTTAATAAAAATATTCTTTTATGCAGTCTGAAAGAGAACTTTGAGCTTTAGAAGTAAAATAATAATAACGAATAACGATACGCAGCATTGGTTGGCTCCAGCTTCTTAAAGTCACAAAGTCCCGTGTGGTCTCTAGTACTTTGGAATAGAACCACTCCATATTTTAATTTTATTAGATTATTAGATGTCCATCCATTTATTAGATGTAGTAAAAGGTAGCCAAGGACTTAAAAACTTGGGGTTCCTCTTGCAGGCGACGGGCTAGCAACCTGTCACTCTTTGAATCTCAATTCCATCATAAAGCCATACAGATGAACGTGCCTGAATTTTTGAGACTGTTGGCTCTGTGTACCCCGGAAGGGATATAGCCGTGACTATATGTATGTATGTCCTGCAGTGCTCAGAGTATTTTTATGTAACTAAGATAAGATTAATGTAAATACCCACTGCAGCGAAGGTGAAGTAAAATCACTGTGTGCACTCATCCTAAGATAAGATTATGAAACCATTTGAGTGTGGATTACTGAACAACGTCTCTGAAAGCCATGTCGGGAGTCCTGTTCCCGTCGTCATGTACGTAATTATTCTCGTTGTAATTACATTACTAGACAAACAACCGACTCTCCTAACAAACCTTATTTGCTAAATAAATAAGGTAAGTTGGATGATTTATTTGGTTTCCGTTGAGGTGGAAAAAGTAAGTAATTGAATAAGATCCGCCCTAAAATTTTTGTAATGGACAAAAAAATAACTCGTTTAAGTCTATTGTAAATAAGTGAATAGTTATATACATACATATAATCACGTCTATATCCCTTGCGGGACAGAGCTAACAGTCTTGAAAAGACTGATAGGCCATGTTCAGCTGTTTGGCTTTATGATAGAATTAAGATTCAAATAGTGACTGGCTGCTAGCCCATCGCCTAAAAGAACAATCCCAAGTTTATAAGCCTATCCCTTAGTCACCTTTTACAACATCTATGGGAAAGAGGTGGAGTAGTCCTATTCTTTTTTGTAATGGTGCCGGGAACCACACGGCACTATTACAAAAACTACAATATTACAATTATTCCACATGCAAAAATTTATTTAAATAGTATATGTAGTTTAAAAACACATGTGAGGGTTAACTTACGCCGACACGAGACGAGACGCCACATTACATTTTAAAGATTCACATTTTCACCGCATATTTTGTAAGTTGTATCTTTTCTAGGTCTACACACATTTATTTAACATATCAGTTACTTTAAAAAAATCTAAGTTTAATCATTATTCTCTGAAGTATGAAAGACAACAGTTCACGTCACTAATCACATAATCCTTTTATTTTCGGCTCTTTTTTATTGCGAAGATTAAAAAATCAAAACTATCAAAACAATAATGTAATCAGTTTGTTTGTAATGATTATTTCATCATTTGATAATGATTTGAATTTTGACGTAGAGAATATAGCGTAGTAACAAGATACTGTAATGCTAAGTAGAAGTGGAAGTCATTAGTTATGATAAAAAGTTTACCATAGTTCATTGCTAATGAACCAGCTTAAAATATGCCAGACAATAAATTACACATTAAAAAAAGAATAGGACCACTCCATCTCGTTCCAATGGATGTCGTAAAAGGCGACTAAGGGAAGGGTTTATAAACTTGGGACACTTCTTTTAGGCGATGGGCTAGCAACCTGTCACTATTTAAATCTCAATTCTATCACTAAGTCAAACAGCTGACCGTGGCATAACAGTCTTTTTAAGACTGTTAGCTCTGTCTACCCCGCAAGCGATATAGACGTGACGTATGTATAAATGTGTATAAAAAATTACCCCTGACAGTTACTGACTATAAGATGACTGCTATTTGTTAACCTAGGTTAGGTTCTGGGTAAGTTAGATTCAGTCAGGCGGGAGCCGCTTCAATTGGAAACTTGACTAACCTATTCCAAAGAGGTGCTTAAATTAATAATACCTCACATTTATGGAGAAAATCCCTTACTTAAAAATTCAGATACACTACCCTGGCAGAATAAATTTCAACCAGAAACGTAAATTACATCAAAAATAAAAATATTCCGAGATGCTATAAGAATGATACACGTCTGCTGGTTATTTGTATTCGAAGTGCGCCCATTGACGAACGTGATCAGATTGTTAATATACTTGCTAAGTAAACTCCATTTTCAATTAGGAATTTGTGTGATATACGCAAGGCATCAGCTTCTGAATTCATCAAACTTGGAATCGACATGTTCCGTTATACATAATTTGCATTCGCAAAGTTAAGGCGCCAAACCGTTGCCCTACATCAGATTCATTTAATTAATTGTCGCAAGTTTGATAACGTCTGTCTCATTGAGTAGTCCCATGATGGGACAACATACATACATAAAATCAAGCCTTTTCCCGGAGGGGTAAGCAGAGACTTTCCACTTGCCAAGATCTCTGTATACCTACTTCCTTCGTTTCATACACATTCATAACTCTCTTCATGCAAGCTCGGCGGTTACGGGTACTCTTGACCTGACCCTTTGCCAGGACGCCCTTAATTTGATCAAGATACGTTATACGTGATACGTCTAGGCTTTCCCACCCCGACCTTTTTTCCCTCCACACTCTCCTGTGGAGACAAGTGGGTCGAATTTGTCCCAGTAAACGATAATTTCAACGAAATCATCTCATCATCAATCATCAATCACCACTAAACTTCGGACCCTAAGCCCCGAAGTTTAGTGGCAGGGAGTGCCACCTTTCCTTTTTCTCTATTTCCACTTCTTCCGGTCGCCTTTCAGTTCTAAGACCATAAGCACGCATATCATCTTATGCAATGTCAAGGATCGCACTTACGAGTACATTAATAGGTGAAAATATTTTGGCTTATACCGTTTATGTTTCTAATGTAATGAAAATAATATTAAGGGGCAATTAAGTAGATAACATACCCACACATGAGACAAAATTCGTTTTAAATCTGGTAATTTGAATACACTTTGTAATGTGAAATATTTTACGGATACGCAGCAGTGGATTTGTGTCTTAAAACTTTGGCAGACTGTTGCCTTCAGGGAGCATCGTACGGACTATATATAATCAAATGAAATTGTCAATTTAACTGCAGTGGACAAGCTTCGTCAAAACTTATATTCCAGTTATCTACATGCTTATATCAAAATCCTTACACATCGGCGTTTTGTAGAGCAAACATGGAAATGTTTTATTTGTAGCGACATCTTTACGCCCCAGTCACTCACTTCAAATCGCGTAAGCAATTTTTCTACAAATCAGATCATTATTATACGATCGTCAGAGTTAAAGTTCTCCTAAATACTAGTAACTTTAACTTTAACTCTAGAATAGTTATTCCTCGAAGCCTTTGCGTACATACATATCTAACCAATAGTGTAAGTTGTTGTCGTACAAGAGGCCACCTGAATAGTTACTCCAACATTATTAAGCAGAGGGTATACATAACTTTTATACCTACCTACTTATATTTTTATCTTTTATAAATTATTTTTCATCGGTTCGAGCGTATTAAGTTGAACCTCAAACTGAGTATAATTACACATGCTCTTTTATATCATTTTCTAAATGTATTCCATTAAGAGTCGACCTACACCTATGCAAATTAATGTCACCACTTAAATTAATGCTACCTCTTAAATAAATTCATTAGACCTTTCAAACATGTTTGCCAAAAAATAAAAGACAGTGTGAAATGTGGCACATTTGGTTATTCCTGACGAAGCGACGATGGAATTCATTAATTATTTTAATTTAAACGAAATATAATAGGTATTAATAATAACAACAATTAATATTTTATTGAATAAAAAAAATCAAACTTTAAAACCTAGAAGAGAAGAGAAGATTTGTTATTCTTAATCTTGAATTGCATTGCATGCATTTATACGTATCAACACGTATAAATGCAAAAACGATTTTCATACAGAGGAAAAGAACTTTTGGTATAAGAAAGCCTAGATATTGATTTCTGAAAATACGCCCCATGGAAATCTGAAATTATAATAAACTGCATCTTGTATAATTCACGCGTCTTTTTATATTTCAACCGACAATTTAATTTGTGAATTTTTAATGTGACATCATTCTGAACGTGATGCATTAATGTGAAGAGCTGCAGGACGATGCGAACACTCGAGTTGACTCGAGTCGACTCGTTTCTTAAAAGCGAGGCGCGCACGCGAACGCTCACTTGGCGCAACTTGAGAAATGCTATGAGAGTAATTGTGTAGGTATGAGGATGAAGGATTATTCCTGTGTAAGCATTTCACTGAATTGTCTTGGATGTTTTGTAGTAAAGGTATTTAAGAATGTCTTTTGTTTTTTTTATTTCAATGGTTCGTTCACTCACACATATTCAGGTAACTGGAACTTTTACAATGATTTAAATAGAGTACCCTAAGTTCGTGTTCTTAAAAGACCACATGCTCCTCTCTAAGGAAGTAAGGACGCAACTATTATGATTAAAACCTGACTACTGATGATGATGATTTGGTTTATATAATAAAAAATCAAAATAATATGACGTTTTAAATAAAAATCAAAATAAGTCCTATAAGATATATTATTCACATTACTCTGCCAAATACCTTTACAACAAATTATTTGGAAAATCGTTGTATTCCAATATAAGAGAAAACTTGTTTTGGGGTTGGGACTAACTCTCTCTGTTGCCCTGTTATGTAAGTACCTATACATTGTTACCTCATTCATAAAAAAATGTTGCGTAAAACATGAAATTGAAAAATAAAAGCAACTATAAAATCTTAATTGTCAATACTGCTTAAGAACAGGGTGCTTATTTGTAGGTTATCTTCAAACCATTTCGTCGCAAGCCAATTAATGTTGTCACTGTTAATTTAATCAACTCGACACAAACAGACAGAACAACATATTCAATTAAGGCATACATCAGACTATATCCAATATTAATAATCATATGCTAATCATGTTAATATTACAGCACAACGAATATCTTACTGTTTGTAGGCAGTGAAATTGTAAATAACATATGAGTCATATCCTACTCATGGACATAAATATTACTTCATTATTTTCATCTAAGTTTACTTGTAAGTTACGTTTGCCTTGGGCGACGATACCTAGGGAATGTCTAAGAATTCTTTCTTAGCAAAAATTTGTAAATAAAATATTTAATTCAGTGATATTCGCTTAGTAGTTTCATTTGTTTGACTGACTTGTTGGGGGCTTAATTATTGTCAAAGTCTATTACACCGTTTTCAACGCTATCTCTAAGTGAAGTCGTTATTGTACAACCGAAAATTCTGAGCGAGGCAGCGGCTATAATCTACTTTTATATATAAATAAAGGATAACATATAATTTTTTTTATCTTTATTACATATATAAAAAAACTCTCGTATACATTAAAGTTCAATTTATAAGCTATGCCACCACCAATGGCTTACCTTCACCAGATCTTTTCTTCAGTGTCAGTTTAGTTTTGTTTAACTCACCCTCTTTTCCAGGTCTGCCCGACGAGCTAAACGGATTACGTTATACATACATATATAAAAATACATATATATTGTTATAAAACAATATTTAAACTTTTTTTCAAATTTTCTGTTAAACGACGCCATGTTATATGTACAGTGAGCTCTCAATAATCTGCGCCGACAGTGATCGAGCACGGGCATCTATCACGCTGAGCTTCTTTGAGGGCTGCTTGCCCAAACGCTCTTTATTTAAAACACTCTTCACAAACAAACCACAACTCAAGGACGGGCTAAGTAATAAACCTAAGAGCGACGGGTGGATGTAATTTTTTAGTGGTAGTTGGAAGGCTGGAGAGGCCACTTTTTTTAAGTATAAAATTATCAATTTTTAGGGACTTTTAAACGAACAAAGTTTTTTATGCAATTTGACATATTTTTTTTTAGTTTCGTCGTATTTTCTTTTTCATGCGGGCAAAGCCACGAGTTTACCGCGCTAAATGTATGTAACTTTAAAGTAACTACACATGAGAGTAATAATATTAAATATAAGAAATAATAATGTTTTAAGTTTCAATTCTGTAAGGTGGATGTTTGTAAATTTTATTCATATGAAGTATCGCCAAGTCTAATTTAAATACTTATATTTAAATTTAAATACTTATATAATTTACTATACTTATATTTAAATACTTATATAATTTGTGTTACATAAATACACGTTAAAGTCAAGCGTAGTCATACGCGCAAAGTTAGTTGCCGTAAAAAATGAGGTAAATAATAAATGAAGGACAAAATATAATAGCAATTCATCATTTGCCCAAGTAGGCAAGCTGACGAAAATGCAATAAAAGTTTTTGTGTGTATTCCTATTACTCACCCTTTCTCATAATACTTCACACTGTCTATCATTTTGCTACCAAGCTTGAGAAATCTTGTTTACTAAATTGATTAATATTTGACTTAGATATTAGTTTTATCTATTGCTACAGAAAAGGATTTTTAATAAAGGATTGAAATAAACATACATACAATTACGTCTTTATCTCTTATAGGGTAGACAGAGCTAAAAGTCTCGTAAAGACTGGAAGGCCACGTACGACTTTGAGATGCAATTGAGATTTAAATAGTAACTGGTTGCTAATCCTTTGTTCAAAAGAAAAATCCCAAGTTTATACGCCTTTCCTTTGATTAACTTTCACAATCTGCACGCAAAGAGAAGCAGCTGGTATACACTATGTTTTTTCTTCTCTACCTAACCAGTATGGAATTTTGTATTTTAATACCAAATATGATTTATATGATCACAGTGCCGTGTGGTTCCCGGCACCAATACAAAAAAGAATAGGACCACTCCATCTCTTACCCATGGATGTCGTAAAAGGCGACTAAGGGAAAGGCTTACAAACTTGGGATTCCTTTTTAGGCGATGGGTTTGCAATCTGTCACTATTTGAATCTCAATTCTATCATTAAGCCAAATAGCTGAACGTGGTCATTCGGTCTTTTCAAGACTGTTGGCTCTGTCTACCCCGCAAGGGATATAGACGTGACCATATGTATCTATGTATGTATGATTTAAACGCTTCCTCTCTCTGCCGATACAATATGTTATTATCATCAATATTAATACATTGAAGTTACGACCGAACTTAGTGAGGCACACATGCGAAGTTTCACCGTACTTGTTAACTCGATTAAAGCAGCCCTTATAACATCTTCAGCTAAGTAATATCGTTAACGAACTATTGATATATCGACATCGGGGACATACTCGTTTGTTCGTCTACAATCGTTGTCTCACTTGTAATAAACTTACATTGTTGAGAACAAGACTGTGACTGTAAGAAGTGCTGGAAGTACTGGTGTATGTGACGTCCCAAATGATGTCGCTTCAACGTTTTATCCTCAGTATTATAAGTTTTATCTCGCATTTCAATTCTGAGATTTATTTGACAGCTTGACAATGAAAACTGAGTGCAATGCAAGGCGACAATACATCACTCCTATAGTTTCAAGTACAATATGGCATTTCTATCGCCGTCCATTATTCCAATTTCTATGGTTCTATAACCTTATTGTTTTAATGTAAAATTTAAGCTTTGATTTTCATTTTGTTCCCATTTTGTAGGTATAAATATTTAGTAATTAGTATTTATTTCATTACGTATACAAGCTACAGGGGAAGCATGTTATCAAAATAATAGCACCACATGTACTTAAGCATGTTTATCAGATAAAAATCTTTGTCTTTTTTTGACAAGGAAGACCGAATGACGTCATTGGAATAGAGTGAATTAATTTTCTGTACTCGTTAATGACACTTATCGTTTTTAATAATCTTGATTATTTCGATTGATTAATAGTACAGTCGTCCAAGTATACTTTTATCTAATTATTACGGGTATGAGTATTCTTATCGACATATGAGTAAATAATAAACATAGCGCCATGTGATTGTTATTATGGTAACATAACACGTGGTAATGAGTAAATTAAAACCAGAACGCAACATAGTCAGGCCAATATAGAAATCTGAATAATGAGTAAATTATTATCGAATCTGTGATTGGCACTAATTCGATAGACCAGTAAGTTAATCATTTTTATATTATTATATGTACTTTCTTTTTTGTGCTTGTAAATTATTGCGTGTACTGTACATTGTATATTGTATGACTACAAGCACGTAGCTGATATTTTTAATGCTTTATTTTTTCTAAACATCTCTCTTCAATCACACAAATGTTAGATCTATCTGGATTTTCCTTTTCCTGTTTCCTTACGTAAATACCACTGAGCATAGAAATTCCGTGTTTTATATTTAAAAGTAATGATACCTTTTGTCAGCAAAATTTCAGGTCGATTTATCTACATAGTAATTATTATTAACGTGATTGAATCTTATCTTATTGACAAAACAATGATAAAAGAATTATTCCACACTGGGCGGCGATGATATACGGCCTTTATAATCCCAACTACTTAATAGTATGAATACGAAACTAAGTTTATTTGTTTGTTGCCTTTTTACTTATACTTTTGAGTCATATACATAGATACCTAGAAATATGAATAATAGTCTTAATATTTATTACTCCTATTTCTATTGTCAAAAACTAAATAACCTAGGACTACTACTGTAGTAACGGTTTAGTCGGAAGTATCAACACCAAGCAATTTATTCAAGTCACGAGGCTATCTGAATTCTGATCGTCGTTTGGTTCAGATGACGACTCTCAGAAGGTTAATAAAGACTTACCTCTCAAGCGTAAATAGCCAATGGTCTGTGCATCTCTTTTATATTATGCATTTATTTTCCGATAGCATTCAACTTGGATTCGCTGAATGAAAAAAAAATTGGTGGCGTCAGTCACCTCGGTGTACTAGTAGTGGAATGAGCCTTTCATCGCTGAAAACTAAATTGCTTGTGTTATCTTCTTCTTCCTAGCGTCAGTCCCTAGAGAGGAGTCCGAGGTACACTTGTAACCATAATGCTGCAGTGGATAAGTCAGTTTTTTTACGAAGTGACTCACGTCTGATCTCCGCAATCTTTGCAAGGATTTAGTAATACCTACTCTTGTACGCCCTAGTTCAACAGGAAAATAACACCTTTTTAATTACAGCACAAATAACTTTCAAAATTATTAAATACTTCTTCTTTGTCATTACCTTTTCCCACTTTCTACGTGGGGTCGGCACAGTATGTTAGTTTATTCCAATTACTTCTGTCAATTGCCATCACACTGGTTACTCCCTTTCTACTCATACTTCTTTACGCCATCCATCTCTTTTTCGGTCTTCCCCTATTTCTGAAACTTTTCACTTCCATATTTAAGGTTTTTTTAGTTACATGACCTTCCTCTCTTCTTATGACATCTTATCCGTACCAACTCAGCTTATAACCATATTTATTGGCGCTACTATTAAAATTATTAAATACTAATCAATATAATCTCAAACTAAATAAAATTAAACCCAATATAACAAGTTTATATAAAATTTGAACTGAATAATGTTGAAAATGCGGAACTTATTATTTTATTAATAAGCTCATGTAAACTATAGAACCGTTCTGGTAAACATTGTGGTTTTAGTTTAATTGAAAAACCGATACAAACTAGTTTCATTTATAAATTACAAAATTTGAATGTTATTATAATTTAAGCGTGAACATGAGCTTAAATTTATTTTATTGTTCAATAATTTAATACTCGTAAATAGAAAAAGGTACAGTCGGAACCATTACGAGTTATAAGTATAGATTTGGCTGTAGTATATAAACTTGGCTGCTTTTTCTCTGATTCTCATAATTGCGTGCATCCTCCTCCACTATGTCTAGTGCTTGAAGCCCCTGGGTTTTGGTTCTTCTCCATTTTCCCACATATCTAATAAGATATGTGAGTAATAACTCACTATCGATTCAGCAACGCTCAGTTCAGTTTAAAGTATATCGGCTTCGAAATAATGTCAAATGTATTGTTATTATATTTTTCGATGTCTTTTAATTATTTTCGCAACGTCTAGCTGGACTATCTTCAATCACTCTTCTATCTGGTCCCGGGGAACAACAAGACCAGATATTTACTCCTCACATAGCCCGCAGTCTTCCGCAATACGTGGCCGTACATGCGGCTCTCTTGTATTTTGTTTGCTATGGCTACAGACATGTAGGCTAATAATAAACATTTCTGCTATTTATCATCATCATACAAGCACATATTTCAAATGCAGACGTGAATTTGCCTAAGAAAACAACACACGCACATAGATACAATCTCGTCCTTATCCCTTGCGGAGTAGATAGAGTTAAAAGTCTCTTAAAGACTGTAAAGCCATGTTCAGTTGTATGGTTTATTGATGGAATTGAGATTCAAAATAATGATATCATAGCACACCGCTTTAAAAAAATACTTCCAAGTTTATAAGACTTTGACGTGATGATTTATTATCAAAATTAATTCATAATAAAACCATAAAATTACTAGAAATTCCATTTGTGTGGCAAACAATCGTTACATCATAGAGAGACAAACTAGATCGACCTTCAGCATATTCGGGGCAGACGAGAAAGTCATTATTGAATTTATTAAATAGGTTTAGAGGTCAGGTCGGAATTTCAGTGGATGTCTATATTTTTTAGTTGACAGTATTGCTATATTTCAACTCTATTTTATCGTGCATGATTTTATACATACTCGTTGTCTCCACTAATTCTTATGGCATTGACTTTGTTAATCAAGAGCAAAAATCCGCCAATATATAACTCTGGAGGACCATTTCGATTCTCACCCCGAAAAAAAATCATAAGTGATCAAATGGAAACAAATTGTTCGTAAATACATATCCCTTAACCAGAGGGATAGGTAGAAACATTTTCCATGTGCTGCGATCAGTGCATATTTATGAAGACCGACCACCATTCACCTTTATCAATGCTTTCATGCAGGCTAGTCTTCAGTAATATATATATATCGAGTAGCCTCGAAGTATACTTCTATATATAGAATACTTCGAGGCTAGTCGGTAAAAAGTTACTTTCTTAGTTTTCTGTGTTCCCAGTTACACTCTCCTTTATATATGTATATAGCTATATGTTTCGGTGCCTGGGCTCCGCTTGGCCTGCCCTTCTAACGTTAACCTTAAATAAGTTCCATCACCAAAATAGACATCCATCCCAGAGATTATCCAAATTTTGTAATTTCGTCTTCGGCTTATAGGTCAGGTACGGGGTGTCACGCGCAACGGCGAGATTAGCCCTTCCGTCGCCGGGCGTGGGGTCCCCCGGGGGAAATCCAATTTGCCAACTTGTACCGCACTATTGTCCCATCTTTTGGCCGGCAGAAAAGTCTTCTTCATAATAAAAAAAACTCGTAGTAAGAAATATAAACTTAATTAGGTAATATTTACTTGAGGTGATAAACTTTTGTACCAAGACCCGCATTTGTAGTATGGGAGTAGTATTTTTAATAGTCAACTTCTTTGGGATCATACAATTTGTCAAGTCGTGCAGATTAAATATAAATTTTAAATTCTTCTTGTAAGCAATAGCCTAGCAGCCTGTCACTATTTGAATCTTTATTCCAATGTAAAGCCATACCTACAGTTGAACGTGGCCTTTCAGTCTTTTCAAGACTGTTGGCTCTGTCTAGCTCGTAAGGGACATAGACGTGATAATAAGTATGTTTGTGCAGCCAAGTAAAATATCTAGAAACAAGCTATGTATGTTTGTTCAGATGAGTTTCAGAAAGTCAGTAGCTGAGCAAAAATTCATTCACTTTGGACAACCCTATTTCATCCTCAATCACTACTTAGCGATGGCGCGGTTACTGCTAGATTATGCCTTTCCAAACAAAATCTTATTTAACATATTTATTAATATTTTTGATTTTATTTTAGTAAAGCCTATGCCTACAGAGTACTTATAGTGAACTAGTATCAAGATTTGAAATTTTTACAAGGCTTGTGTTTTCTCCCCTTAATTTCAGTGAAATCGATAAAGAAGAATAACTGGCTCTTTTTTATTTAAGACATTTTTAAACTCGTGTGAAAAAAAGAAACATATTCAATATAAGGGCAGCCGTGGGTAAAAATTTACACCTTGAATGAATAATTTCGCTTTTTTAATAAAATGTTTCACAATTTGTGAAGAGTCTAAGGTTGAAGTTTTACAATAAATTTCGCATTACTGTCGACCTTTTTCAAATATGTGGCCGGTAATTAATAAAAGCGAACTTTTTCATATTTTAACTTTGAAATTTCGAGATTCAGCAAAAATGACCACATTTGTGCTGAATCTGGAAATTCACAGGAGATATTAAAATTACACTTCGATAATTATATAAAGTAAGTGAGCATATTCGAAATTAATAACAAAATGCTAGTACATGCATACATACGAGTATATACATAGTTACGTCTATATCCTTTGCGGGGTAGCCAGAGCCAACAGTCTTGAAAAGAAAAACAGATAGTTCACGTTCAGCTTGGCTTAATGATGGAGTTGAGATTCATATAGTGACAGGTTGCAAGCCCATTGCCTAAAAAAAGGATCCCAAGTTTATAGGCCTCGGAACCACACGGCTTAAGTATTAACCATTGTTTGAATATTTGTACTTAATTTGTACTATGACTTTTTAAAATTAAAGTACTTAATAAAGTTTACCCGTTGACGCAGTAATCAATTAAATTGGACACCACTGCGCATAATTTTGTGGCATTTTATCATTTCGATTACATAAACAATAACAGGTGGTAATCAGTTAACGTAATATTGACGTCAATACTTGTAAGCAGATTAAATTGGAGCATGTAAAACTATTTTTATACATATGACAATCATATCCCCGGGTTTTGCATATTTTATTTATTTTAGACGCTGCTATAATATTATTACACAAAGTTTTGGGATTTTTGGATTGATTAGTAATTTTGAGAACTTTACATTCGTTTCTAACGTATATACCTATAATACTATAGTTACATATAAACGTTATAGTTACGCTCTTTTCCGATAAGGCAGGCATTAACTAATATTTTCACTTACATACTGTGATTCCTGCATATTTATTTTACTTCACACACTTATGTAGTGAAATAAGCAGTTTACATCTAATAGCATTTATTATGGATAAAATATTTCTATTATATGATATAATTTTTTCCCAAATAATTATACCCTTGTCTAACTTAGTCTCAACAAAGAGATAACTTACTACATTAGGGAACTTTTTACTTTTTCGCTGACAAAAAGTAAATTTCCTGGATGACAAGGAAGACAGGCGAATGACAGGTGTATGCGAAGTTGGACCGGGCCTGGAATTCGATTGGCGGGGATCCAACATTTTTACCTGAACTGGGAGAAGATTGTCGAATTCCTTGTGTAAAAGTTAAATCGTACATGCCCGTAGTTTTAATGTTTTCAGAATTAGGTGGTGTTCTAGGTTTTTATATAAACAGTTTTATTACCAATTGTTTACTGTCTTTTTTGAGATGCTTTTTTTGGGCGATAGACTAGCAATCTATCATTATTAATTTTAGTTTTTTACAGACCCTTCCTTTATAAGATTGTTTGCAAAAGGTCATATTCTCTCTACTTCTGATTCCCATAATTATTGAGCCATCCAGTTAAGCGAGATCTGTAAGTCTCGATTTATTGGCTTGGTCTACCCTGTAAGAGATAAAGACGTGTTTTGTGTATATTTTATATTTGAAATTATATTTCAAGGGTTTCCATTTAGGCAGGTGAAATCGTAAGGGCGCGGACTTCCAGTGCAATAAATTACAGACAGACAGACAATATTTATTGAAACCTAAATATCCATGAAAATTTTATCCTCAAAGGGTATGATGTACATTTTAAAGTTCACCTATCACGATAATAAAGAACGTCGCCTGTATATTTTCCTCTTCCTCCTATACAAACAGGTAACTCATTTTTCGACATCAGCGCCATCGCATATTTTCGCGTCGAACAAAAGCCATATAAAATACTGGTGCACGGTAATAGTCAGTCGGTGACATGAAATATCGGCAGTTTTCAGTCACGGGACGGTTTCAGAACGGGGTTCGCTATCGACAGTTGTGGTGCAAAATATTTAGAGTACAGATAATTATATTAAGTCCGTATCAACATTTTTTGTAAAATAAAGTTAAAATAAATGACGTTTCGGTTCCCGTCTCCAGCCAAAAAGAATGCATTTCCTTGTCTCCTGCTAGGACCTTGTGGTTTTTGCGGACCTGTTGGTCCTTGATCAGTGATATATCACGAAATGTCAACCCTTCTATCAACATTCTACGTCCCAAAAACTACAAAAAACATGGCGGAGCTCGATCAGCTGATAGCAGAGTCAGCCGTATATCAATGCCTCTTTTCCAGCCAAATTTAAGTATTTGAACTATTTTTAAATTGCTGGACTGGAGTTCTCTCATCTTGTATTATAAAGATTAAACTTTTGAACAAGATCTATACTCTCATTATTTTGTAAATTTGCGACGCATAGGGTTGCGACCCAGAGATGTCAACGCGACGACCCCACATTATTTACACTCGGTATCAATTACATGTCATATCTGAATTTAATCTCCTGTCTAATGTACCGAAAATAGTTTCCGTAAGTCAGGGACTATTATTATGATTGAGTGGGAGTAGAAGTGACAGAAATTTGAGAGCGTCTGTGATCGAACGGTAATCGACTAAAAAGTGTGATGAATTGGTTAAAATCCTACCTTGGATATGATACAAATATTGCTTTCAGGTTATTAGACTGATTGTAATGTAATCGATGAAACGTAAAGTTGCGGAGGTAGACAGCTATAGCTAGGAGGATTAAGTACTGATATAGATATGAAGAGGGTGTAGCCCAAGACAAAAACCAGTTTCACCCTTAAGAAACTAGCTTTTGTCATGGGCTAAGCCCTTTATATATCTTAATTATAAATGTATGAATGAGATTGTTTGTATGTTACCTTTTCAAAGTTAAACCACTGAACCCATTTCCAAGAAATTTTGTGTATAATTGTTGTACGTTACGTTTAGAGTATAGAGAACGAAAAAGGACGTATGTTGCTTTCCACGCAAGTGAAACGTTGAGCCAAAGCTAATTAAGAATAAAACTAGCATTGCGTTTTATTGTTTTGAAATAACATGATTTGATATAAAAACAAATTATATCGAAATTATTTCTGAACACTTGGCTGTACATTGAAATTATGTCAGTTATCTCTTTCACTTACATATATACAAGAAGGTGAATCAAACATAATCAACTAAATTCTATACCTACCTATTACTAAAATTACCGGTAGGCTTCGCAAAGTCCCGGTAAATTACGATAGATTACAGGAAATCAATCAGACCGCGTCGTATGGATTACGCGGCTTAAAGTTTGGGCTCTCACCACTGAGACCGCATATTGGGCATTATCTGGTCTGTTATCGTTTTTTATCATCAAAAACATATAATTTTAGATCATGACAATGAGTATGATTGATGCATCAATCGATCAAGGTTGCAAGTATTTTAACCAACTTCAAAAAGGAGAAGACTTTTTTATGTGTGTTACTGCATATCTCCGGCATTTATGATACGACCTGAAAAAATCTTTTTATTTTTTTAAATCTAGAACAGTGAACTGAATCCCAACTTCCGAAGCGTAACAGCTGAAAATGTAACTGGGAACACTTAATGTAAACGTACATGTTATTTCAAAAAATAAGGTTATTTTATGACGTGGGTTATGTTAATTTACAGTCGGGGACCAAATTCATATCACGCGTAGAAACCTCTGAGACCGGTTTGGCATTAAGTCTATCAAGCTGCCACTTCAATTGATTACCTTTATCTCTACTTATATGGAAATGTGAAATGCGGTAGTTATTCCTGGGTTTTGTTATTAGTTTTAAACACGAATATCGATTCTTTCCCATGCTAGCGTGTTCTCGATTGCTTTCTCAGTTGTTCGCTTCGGAGTTCCTTGAAGACAAATATATGTACACACATATTTTACGTATAGATAAGTTAATGCACAAGGCCACGTTTAGATAGATGGCTTTTACAGTATCATTGAGATTTAGATAGTCTCAGGTCAATTACATTAAAGAAAAATTATAAGTTAATAAGATTGATTTTAAAATTAGGTTTATAAAATTAAACATTTTCTTTCGTAGTTATCATTTTGAACAATAATTAAGGATCAATATTTAAAGTTTTAAATGTATAAGTTTTTATTCCGACTATAAACGAAATAATATATAAAATCCATGTCTTTCCCATGGATGTCATAAGAGACGACTAAGGAACAGGCTTATAGACTTATTCGTTTTTTAGGCGAAGCCGTATGGCTTCGCCTAAGCTGTATAGCTGAACGTGGCCCTTCAGTCTTCTCGAGTCTGTTAGCTCTGTTTACCTCGTGAGAGATAAGGATGTAACTAAATACATAAATGTATGTATAAATGTATGTAGGGATTAACAATGACTTTGCAATCTTGTATGATAATGATGGAGGTTAACACCTTAGTATTCAACCTTTCTTGTTTTCTGTCAAGTAACGCATTGTATAATATTCCACCATTGTGATGCGGGTGTTTCAAAGTGTGCACGAAAAGCCCATTAGAAGGCTATTTTTGCGTCCCTGAAAGTTTTCAGAAAGGTGCTACCCTGTCAATCAAACCCGGATAGGAAAGTAACTATCTTACTTTTTCAAAGTTATTTATGAAGTAGCTCCGTGATTGTTATAAGAAATGTCTATAGAAAATGCTCGGTAAGGCGGAACTACTTTTGCAAAGATGCCGTTTCCATATTCTTCATAAGTACTTAATGTTATTTATGTGATTGAAAGATCTCTATCAGATATTTTTAAGAATGTATTTGTAGTTGAATTGTACCTTATTTCTTAACATTAACAACATATAATCACGCCTTTATCCCCTGCGGAATAGACAGAGCCAACAGTCATCAGAGGATTGAAAGACCACGCTCAGCCGATATTTACCTTATTGATTGCCCAAGTATTATATATATTCTTAAAAAAAAATTAATATAAGCTCAAAACAACGCAGCAAATTTTTACTTTTTCATTATATGTATTGATTGATAAATTTTTCGTTTAAGCATAATACCTACAAAGATACGGCATTGTGTAAAAACCCAGATATAACAAATTGATGGACGTCAATTTGTTTCTTTGTTGTTTTTAGAATCAGACTCAAAAGAAACGAACTGTTTATACAAGCAACTGTATCGATTTCCTATGGTAAATATAACCTTTCAACTCAAATAAATAAAAAGGAAGCAAGAACAAAGAGGGCTTCTGTTTTTTACGTGTGGCTTACTATGGATTAATATTTTTATAGACTTGTTTTCTTTTGGCGAAACTTTATCAAACAAAATAATACCATTCACCTTTAAAGGAATAACATTCTCGATTATTAATGTGTTTGTGATTCTCATAAAAATATTGTTATGAACCACAAATATTTGCGACTGCATATAAAAATACTCATAAACGATAGCTTGCATAAAGAGAGTATCACTACTCTATAGAATTTTCAAATATTATACTTAATTAATAATAAGGTTCGTGGCATATATGTATGTGCAAACACATACTACTAGTCTCTGCCTACCCCTCCGAGAATGAAGCATTATTTTATGTATGTAAATGTTAACATTAAAAAAACATAAATCCTACTTATAATATAAATGCGAAATTTGTAAAGATGTGTGGATTTATAAATGTAACTCTTTCATGTAAAATCGACTTGATGGATTTTGATAATGATTTTGGTACCCGAGTAGAATATAACCTGGGGTCACGAATTCCGAAATTCGCACAAAAGCTAAGTTCCGGGGTGCAGCCAGTTGAAGAATGCTACGCGAAGCTACGACGTGCTACGAAATAGCCTACTATAAAACACTGAAGAAATTATTATTAAGATGGAACTTCTATTTAGCTTAGTGAACAGCTACTTTCATTATTATAGATAGGAACCAGCTACGAAGCGATCTCATCGGGGCTACGACGCTCCGGCTAATTTATTAATGATTAAAACACATAGTTAATAATCTTATTATTATTCTTCTTGTTATAGTTGATATCTCTTGTTTTATCTTACTAGGCTTTTGTGCGGAACTTGGATTTTGTGGATTTCCAGAAAAAATTGCCTTTATCTGTGCCAAATATCATAAAAATTGGTTCTAAGTTTTTAAGTTCTATTATAACAAACAAACTACACATCTTTTCTTTTTTTATAATGAATTTTATTACTATTTACGTACACAACCATTGTTTATTCCTACATATTAACGTAACTGAACACTTACGAAAATCTTATATTCATCTATTATTATTACGACTATTAGTTCAATAAACTTAAAACACATTCAGATCAATTTGTAAATTGATTAGGTACCTTGGTGTCTTAACTGACTTTAATAAATAATTTGCAATATAATTTAACACTAAGTCTAAAACTACTCGCACTTTCGACGCTTCAAACAAAAATCATTTTTATTATTAAGAAACTTTATAATATAAAGCTGTCTCAAACTTAAAAATTTAATAAAGGATCCAGATGTGAAATATTGAAGAAAATTAATATTTACTAGAAACGCAGGTGGGTTAACGCATTTAACAGTTTGAAATATAAAACGCCTTCATTATTTGATGCCTTTTATTTGGAAGGCATAATGGAAATCGGTATAATTTTTTCAAAGTTACAAAATCATGGTAATGTATACATATTAATTTATATAATTTATAAAAAATCAAGGGATAGATTTGATATGTAAATTAAACATAAAGGTTCTATATTTATGTATGTATGTATGTAAAAAAAATTTATCAATGGCAGGAAACCCAAATTGCAAAATCTGGAAAATAAACGTAATCTTTAAAATTAATCAGAAGATAAAATTTAAGTAGGTATTTACTTAATTTTTTAATCTCAATTGAAAACCAGCTCATGGTTTTAAGATAAATAAAACCCCACCAATTTATAAAATCCCACCTAGGTATTCTTTTTATTATTCTAATTAATTTTATTCTGTTTATTTAGTCTCTGCACGCAAGTTCAAAAGAATCAAGCGTAATAAACTCAACTGTTTCGTTACAGTTTTTGAGATAAAACGTCTCATAAAATGCCAACCCATGTCACTCAACAAACAAACAGCCTTCTGCCTTGAAACTCTTGTTCATTATTAAATAAACATGGAGGTAAATTAAGACTTTTTTCCTAAATCTAATGAAAAACGGCTAATATTGTAAATGCCAAAGTAAATCTTTCTGTTCGTCTGTTACTCTTTCACGCCTAAATCACTGAATCTATTTTTATGATGGTACTGAGATAAAGTTTCGCTTTTCGTCCCGTGAAACGGGACGGCCGGCGATAGTTTTTCGTGTAATAAAAACGGCGTCCGGCTTGCCTAGCTGCGGCTGGGCTGGCTAGGCTGGGTTGCCTTTCTCCACCAAAGGTTCCTCAGCACCATATGTCGTTCCAAGCGGTGATCGCCGTTAGATAACTGTTTCAAAAGAAAAAGAAATGAAGAAGTATAATTAAAACAATGTTACAATGATAGTGACGAGGCTCTCATTTAATGATCTTATGTATCTTGTATGTGTTTATGCATTTTTTGGTGATGTATGTATTTTGTAGTATGCATGTGCACTTTATCGCACCACCTAATTTAAGTTTCTCTATTTGATCAGCTGGTTGACTGGTAGAGAATGCCAAACGCCATTAATTATTTTTATTATTCTGGCATTAGTCAAAGTTACGTCCTCTCACTGGCCCTGAAAAGCCCAGAGTTAGTCTAATACTTCGATCCAAGAGTAGTTAAGTAAGTCAGATTTTTAACAGGAAATGATTTCCTTTTGACCTCCGCCGTTGAGAAACTTAACAAGGTAGGTATCCAGTACCTTACAATGTGCCGGGTTTCACAATATTTTCATATGAAGTATACTTATCGTTAGTTAGGTTACCTTTATAATAGGCAAATAGGACTTAATATCACATTACAACAAATATGTATAAATGTACGCATATTCTGTAAGTTAATAGCAATTTTTCTCTTAAGACGAAACAGTGTTATAGTGAGACACACGTATGTATTGTTAGTACTTGTACAAAAGTCTAGACACCATTATGTTTGGCTCGTTTGTGATGGCAATCGCAATAGCATTAAGAGGTTTTATTGTTCCACACCCGTTTTAACTTGCTTTAGATACATTTCCTCCCAAGGTCATGAAACCAGCATGCGTAAGGTTACACTCAACAACTTAATAAGTTTTGTTATTGTCTACTTCTTAATTTATTGTTAAGTAATGGTATTTAGATATTTACGTATATTTTTATCTTATGTTGAAATCATCAACTGAGCATGGCCATTTAGTCTTATCAAGATTGTTGGTTCTGTTTGCCCCGTATAGAATAAATAGACGTGATGTATGCACAATTTTATACAAAATTCGAACCTGCACCGACGCTCTATCAATTATAGTGAAGAAACCAATATGAGCATTAAAAAGGATAAATGAGATGAAGTTTCGTGAAAAATTTTACGTATAGGTATATAAAATGATTATAAAATGTATGTATAATATTTTTTATTTACCTATACGGGTTTGTTATCTCAGTGTAGCAAAGTACACTAATAAATATACCCATATCCTTTTATCTGTTCACCCATTACCATTCAGACTGTTATATTATTTATGAAAAAGAACAAAATTGTGTCTTAATCCTTCCTTTGTGATTCTTATCTGAAAATGTCGTAATAAACTTGATACCTATAGCAAACTCACCATAGCATAATTTTATTACCTATGTAACTGAAAAGTGTCAAACTACGTTTAAGCAAATCGTGTTTATGTGAGCAAAATCTGCATAAAAAAATAGTTAATGCGATTAATAAGACAGAAGTGACTGTAAAAGTTGGACAGGGCCGGCCTCGTCGTCGTAGGGATTACAGAAAATGGAAATACATAGTCTCTGTCTACCCAATGAGAAATAGGCGTGATGGAATATATGTATGTATGTAACAAGACATAGCAACCTCTATGTTTGGCTGGTATCCAAAGTCACTTCTACTAAGACGAAACTAATGAACAGCTTTATCATTTTTCTCTCACAATATAATACGAAATCCTTACAAAGAAAATGCAATTTATCTTATAAACCAGTACACAGTATTATTGTCTGAATAACAGCCCTTTGTTTCTCAGTTGGCGAGTCCGCTAAAGAATGTTGAAAATGCGCGTCGATTTACCTTGTGAAATTTTCAAAAGAACACGGATTAATTCCTCTGGGCTTTTCTTTAGCTTCAGAGAGCACTCAACTTTGAAAACCATCGAGGGGTCCCCGAGGTTAACTAAATAATGAAGACTTAATTCGCAAATCGTTGATATACATAATTTAAAATAACGTTTTGGTTAACGTCCTCACAATTTGCAGTGAGAGTGCTTTAACTAAATCATTCCTTTGAGTCTCATTCAAGTAAAGATATAAACATTTGTCCGAGCTAATCTGCAATTTTACATACCTGCAAAACTTTTTTAGAAATTATATACCACCAGAACAAAGTTAAAAATAACAAATAAATATGCATAGTTATAATTATCTCTATTGAAAGAAAATCTAGATAATATGGAAATAAAAGCAATACAACATTAGTTTTCTTTACAGAGTTAAATCACTTGGATTTACCGCCCGAGGCGCTCGCTGAACAGTCGGAACAAAGAACAAACTAAAGTCGTTACTATTAAGTGCGGTTAATTATTGTAACTGAGGCCATCGACTGATACAACTAAGAAGGTCGTTTAGCAGTAACTCAGCTCAATTGCATCCAAGTGACGTTATTGAGCATTTAGCACAAGTCGGATGCATTCGACGGCGATTCACGAGCGAAACGGCCCGTATTACTACTGTACAGCAATTATCCATTAGAGATGTAGGGGTGAACCGACCCGTAATGTTCGGCGCAACACAACAAACCACAGCCCGGGCCAGATTTCGCCCGGAGCGATCGAAAACAAACTCCAACTTTGCTTTCAAGACCACAGAATTCGTTAAACACAAACCAAACTTCGTAATAATAAATTATTACAAGATTTAGTTTGTACGCGTGGTTTTCGATATAATTTTTCACCTCTAAATCTTAGCGGGGTCGCTAAAAGCCTTCACATCAAAGGGAATATTGAGTTTTACGGAACTTGGTAAGTTAGGGAGGAATGAATGGGCAGGCGAAGTAGGGATACCAACTGTGACAAATTTTTTTCAATCAGTGCGACTAGCTAAATGGAAAAAGCGTTTGCTAACGAACTCAGCTGACAATAGTGTCGATGTCAATGGACGAAGCCCTTAGAACACTGTGACGTAAAGCCGTGACGCAAATGGTTATTGGTTTTGCAGACGCCTTTTCAATGATGCCTAGAATGTTGATTTGGTGCTAGACACTCTTTCGGGTACCTACTATTTTTATCTACAACAATTACGTGTTTAATAATGAAATAATTTAAAATCTATCTAATAATGAAATTCCTTATCCTTCTTCTTAAAGTACTTAATAATAATATGATCAAATTACTGTTAACGACAGTTAAATAAATTAGCACAACTTTAATTTAAAGAAATGTTAATAAATAGTGTATACACCAAAAAGTGGCATCCGTAAATCAAAATAAGCAGAACAAATGCGTCATGCCCGAGTCGGCCCACTCGAGTATAATCTATCTCCCGGCAACGTAACTACTCAATAAATGATTTCCTCAGTAATACCAGGATTCTCTATGTTTATTGTGGACTCCATCTCGGAGTATGATTGATTGAGGCTTAGTGGAACTTTTCCAAGAGGAAATTACATCGTTATTTTTCTAAGTGAGAACGCCGCCGGTACAGCATTATTATTTTGCCCTTAAGAGGGCTATTTTATGCCTCTTATGAGGTTTATGACTATATATAATACCTACTTGATCCGCAGCTACGTCGTAATAAAAATGCAATAAAAAATTTCAACATCTTTTATTTTTATCTATCGCTTTGTAGATTCACATATCCCATTAAACTACTATTTACAAATGCTTTATGTTAAATCTATTTCATATTAGATTTCAAACGCATAGATATTCGAACAACTAATAAAATATATTTTGAAACGAGATACATATTTTAAGACAGAACAATTTGTTAGAAGAATTTATACAGTAACACCGCACCTCGATGGCCACACAGTAAAAACGTTATAAACAATATATCAGTCTTTCTCAAGGGTAGAATTTGCACTAATCATAACTTCTGTAAAGTTCATTTCTTTAGCTATAGATATAAAGGTAAATAACCTTGCTACATCTTTTTGTTGGAAAATAATATTGTTGAAATTAATTATAACCATGCGACTAAAAAGTAAAATGAAATAATATAACGTCATATTGAATTAAGTTTGCTATGTACAATATTTTATCTTACAAATGTATTTGAAGATTAAAAGATATTTAAATATTGTTTTCCTTTATATTTTGTGCCTAAAGAAATCAACTTTAATATCCCTCTCTGAGTGATCAAATAAATCTTGCAATGAAACGCAGGCAAATCTCTTGATAAATAATTTAAAATAAGAATCTTATCACATTCAAATACGTTTAATCATCATCTAAATTTATAAGATTATGAACTCTTTGAAACAACATTTTAAATTCCCTGACTGTATAATAATATCTTTGGACTTATATTGAAGATTCACGTAAACGCTTTGCGTTTTATTTTTTAAAACAAATGACTCCCTAGATTTAAATCTACATTTTGGCCAGTTTGACCTACGACTAATGCGTCTCACAATTATTTCTACGATAAGTTTAAGCAGACAGCTTTGACAATTTTTCAGTTAGCTGCTTCACGAAATTATATCTATTTTCTTCTAAACAAAACCATTTTTGATGAAGAAATACCTGTTAAGATTTAACAACAGTTAACAACGAGAAAATCGCACACAAGTCTGCTTAAACAGGTGAAATGCTTGGATGAAATTTCACAAGATTCTCATGACAACAACAGAATATTCATACGTTTGGATATGTTCTATGTATTTGTACAAAATGAGTACGTACTTTATACAAAATTTACGAGGAATTACATTATTTGTACTTATAAATGAATTAAGATAAATAAACTACCGAATGTTGTACAAAAATGGCACCAAAGACGCTGCTATTCGCCAACTACACGAAGATGGATCTGAAATATAGAAACACTGTTGAATATTTTTTTTTTTGTATTATGTATTTGTTTACTGAGTGCGTCAATGTAATCAACATTTGATCTAAGAATATTATACTAATTTTGTCAAGTTTTTTTTTGTTAGAAAAAAATCCTCCCTAATTCCTTCCATAACTTCGCTACCACGAAATGAGACAAATCAAATGCAAAAGTATTTTATAAACTTTGAACTCCACCCACGCTACTCATTCATAGTCAACCAAATACTTATTACCAATTAATACTGTAAACTCATATACTTACCTACGGCACTATTACGGACTCCCAACACAGAAGCAACTTCTGGCTGCTCCATATCGAAAATTAATTCGGCTCGGGCCGCGTGCAAGTTGTATATGCTCGCTATACAGGTCAGCCTCAGGCTCCCTCGCTCAAACGCCTCATTCCTCACTACAAAGGAAACTTCCCCCACTGTCGGCAGCCTGTTATCCGGTCCTGTTCTCTCAAACACCAACTTGGGACTCTCCTTTTGAGGCCGCCTTATCTCCTCCTTGTGTAAGTTGATGTAAGACTCGTCTAAGTACTGGACGTTGCTGTCATCATGGAATATGTTGAAGTTCAAGTCGTCTTCGGGAAGGTCTGTTGTAGTGGTCTCCGCTTTCGGCGGCGGGTCCCATTTGAACCAGTTTGGCAGTTCGTTCACCATAGATTCTATGTCGATCTGTAACAAATGTAAAAATCATGATCATGTAAGTGTTTATTAATAATTTTAATAACATTCAAAGCGATGAACGAAATTATTATTGATTTCTGTTACCATTATTGAATCACTAAACCATTGGTTAAACATGGTATTTGAGTCTTGTTATTGGCTAGAGCTCTTTAGGGATAAACACGTAAGCTTGCGTGTGTGTATGTGTGTCTTTGTTTAAGATATACTATACGATATGGAAAAATAATAACGATACAATAATATATCTGCTACAGTTATGATGCATCATTATTTTATGTTTATCATTTTGGGTAATTTAAAACAAATTTTTGCAATTTCAGCCATCTGTAAGTAGTGCCTTGTATTCGTCAAGAAAAATATTGACACAAAAATTTTAAACTTTCGCGTTGCATGATTATTAATGTATGCAAACGAGATTTACCGCGAACATACAGCTTTTTCCTGAAGTTTCGACCAGGTTGCAACGACCGTGGTCACAGGATAACTGGTGTACCGGTGTTATGGGTCTGATGGCGCGGTGGAATCTTCATCCACTGGATGGATCCGCGATCACCAGTCATCCAGAGACCACAGATCCAACCGAAACGTCAAGAAAAAACGATATGTTTATGCTTAATTCCCATCTGCATACGGTATTAAATATGGTAGCCAATGCGTGATTTGATTACTATCGAGATAAATCTAATTAACATATCATATCAGATATACGTCAGAAATACAAATAATAAATATCTTTTTCACGTTTGTGATAGAAAACATTTTTTGGAAGAAGAATTTCTCAGTTATGCCAATAAATTAATTACTTTTAAATGCCCAACAATTGTTGGAGAAGTAGCAGAGAAACCTTCTTAAAAAAGATGGTTAAAAAGCTGCAATGGATAATTGTTAGTCACCCGATGATGACCTCTACCTTTGGTTTTGTATAAATTATACATTTAGTCAGAGTGCTCTAAGGTGTTTAGTTGAGCCGTGTTCATACTCGTACAAAACTGCTTTTTAAAACAACTAAAACGATGTTGTAATTATCTTCACCCCAAATCCATTAAATTCAAATCCATATAGTGTTCTAATAGGTATAAAACGTAGCCACTCCATAGAAAATATCTAGGTTTAGTTTTAATTTTATGTAGTTAGTATCTTTTTATCTTTACTATAGAAAAGTTTTTATATTTATAGGCCATTTTGGTTAAAATACAAAATAATCATATTCTTCAATTTATCCCACTATACATACATTGGGTTGGTAAACTGTTCCGTTTCATTTTATTTAATTACTTAACGATTTTCATATTATATAGCTTTCGTTGTATTTTTTACATTCTTATTTGTCCATTCTCATTTCATACCTAATTTACTGAAAATTGGCAATTGAGGCACTTCGGTGATAGAAAACCTAATTATTTGACGGTCTTCTAATTCGCTCGGCCATCGTTCCAAATATTTCAGCGCCAGGAATATGAAAATATAATTTTTAATTTCACGTTTGACGAAATTCTTGTTTTATAATCCAGCTAATTTTTGGTAATTACTTTAGTGGGGAATACGCGCATAACGCATAATACTATGTTCACGTACCATAATCATAATGCACTAATTACGTTATCGCTGGTAAGCTAACTGATCTCTATTTAGCATAATTTTCTATTAAAGTTTATATCCATATAAACTAAGTGAAGTTGAAATAAAAAATATCTAAAAGAGGTTACTTAGTAGCCATGAGGTTGCAACTGGGAACATGCAAAGATAAGATAGAGAGAAGAATTTATATCCATGGATAAAATTTTCATAGTAATTTTTTTACCTAGCGGGTCCAAAAATTTTACAAATTTTGAATAGAAGTCGTATATTTAAATGAAATTAATATAAATTGGCTTACATTACCAAGGTAATACCAAAATTATTCATATAAAACATGTTAATATTTGGGATTCTGGTATTAATTTTGAATTATAAACTACTTATAGCATAGGGCGCGATCCTCATAAATTTTTAGCAAGTGCTTTGTCGGAAGCTATATAATTGAATATTAAATTATTTCCGCCTTACTTAGTCGAGCATCGTAAGTAGGTGTATACACATAATTAATTTTAACGATATCAGTGTATTTGAACACGTTAATTGCCAATTAATATTTGCCCACATAGTAAGTAAGTAGCAAGTAAAAATAAACGCCTACGATAATAAGCATTACTTTTATGAATAAATAATCAACGTCAATCTTTTTATGAAAGTGGGACTACCCACGATTACGATTACGATTACATGAAATCGAATCACTTATCCGACTTTTATAAATTTGAGATATTAAAAATTTCTTGGGGCATTTAATTATGTCGGTAAAATATGTCAAATTTACAATACATACATATTTATTTACTTACTTCTGGTAACAATGATCTTGTTTATTTTTCTTTCTTTTATACTTACAAGGTTTTTTTTCAATTAACTAGAAACTTTTAAACAGGAGAGTCAGTCAGTCATCGAACTGCATAACTTTAACTATGCGATCAACTTCACAATTGCTAAAAAATATCTGCTGCTTCATACTGATACTCGCAGGCAACCAAAACATATGAAACACTTGTTTTTATTTTTGATGTTTCGAGGTTGGTCGCATAGCAAAAATTGTTCAGTTTGATATACTAAATATTAAAAGTATTCTAGTGATAAATTAAAAATAACCCTGTATAGCTTGTAAGTAGTAATTTTTTTTATAAATAGGTAATGAGACATATTGTATATTATCTATTTATTTATGTACATAGCACGAAACACTATTTCTGCGAGTAGTGTAAAAATGAAGAGACGCTCTTTGCCACGATTTTAGTTAAAATGTAGATTAGGGTCAGTGGGTCGACGGAACATTTAGAAGCACTAACTTATATGATGTGACGCTGAAAATACGTAAGTCTTGAAATAACCTTAAAGGTACTCGAACTAGATTAACTAACTAGATTACAAATAGGACAAGTCAAGGTATAACTTCAATGACCAGCTGTTTTTGTGGATTTGAAATTATACTCGAAGCTTTGTCTAAAACATTGTACTGTCTAGGCAAAAGGTTATGATAGAGGTTTAGTTCTTTAAATACAGAACAGGTAAAGGAATAAAAAATGGTAAAATAAAAACATGGCACTGAAATATTTGCCTATTGAGCATAACGAATATGTATCACTTTCCGGTATAAACTTGATTAGCCCCTGTTGATTGCTTTTTTGTACGATTCTCCATTCATATATGTATTTTATAGGCCCGTTTTTATTAATAGATAGGTATGTGTATATCGAAAATTAAATAATTGTGTCAGTTCTACGTGCCCTATTACAGTCAATCGGAAAAGTTTAAGTCTTTTCGAAATTAGTGGGATTGCCTTCACCGTGAGGTTTTAAGGCGTGAATATGTTTGTGTCTACCATCAAAGAATACGTGATTGTGCGAGAAATATTACAGATCTCAGAGAAGATAAAGGGAGGTCTGCTAAAAGCTTATCTAGCACAACGCTTTGTGATTAATGAAGTCGCCTACGCAGTCGGCAGCCGGCAAAAACAACAGTAGCGTCAAAGTGAGTAGGTTCTATTGTTCCCTGGACAACTGAAAGGTCCACTGGCTGCCCACTGGTGTAAATACATTTCGAGCTCGATTTTTATATAACATTTCCGAATTAAAATTTAACAAATTTGCATGTTAGTATTTTTTGTATGAACTTTTGTAATCGTTAATAGACAAAACAGGTCGAATCCACATAACATTGATAAATGAGAATGTGTGTATGTTTGTATGTTTGACTGCTCTTTACACTTTGTCTTCTTCGCCTATGTTCATGAAATTTAACTTAGTTCTAAGAAGTAAGAATCATTCATGCGGACAAGAAACATGACACTATCTTTAAATCTCATTTCAATTCCCATAATTCAGTTATTCGGCTTATTGTTACTATTAGTTTTGTCTGTTCCGTAGGTGTGTGTTTAATCTGTAAATATATCGACAAAAGTTATAAAACCGCGTCAGAATTTTCTGTCACCATAAGTGGAGACAATAAATGTTTATTTACTTAATAAGCAAGATAAAACACATGTGTTAGACAAATACCTCTCGGCCATTAAGAGCGAAGGTGAGATTAGCCGGGGGGTGGGAGGGGGGCGAGGCGCAGGTGGCTCGGAGAGTAGACCCCACACCGTACCACGACCTGTCTGAAACCAGCTTTGGTCCCCATTCTGGAGGCTCTGCAAAGAAAAAAAAAAACAATATCTGAGTACATTGCTGGACAAATGATAAAAAAAGGCACGAAGAATCCTCTTCTGAACTCTTTTTACTTAACAAATGGCTCTTAAATATAAAAATGTAGCGATGAAAAAATTAAGGGTGTACCAATTGCCTCATAGATTGTGAAAGTCATTCAGCCTTGGAATTCTTATATAAGACGCTGTCATCATAAAGAAAAATACCGAATTTACCAGTCAGCTAAACATGCAGTTTCAGACTTTTCAAGATTGTTGGCTCTGTCTATCAGGATTTGTTAGATTTGAAGACGTAATATAAGTATAAATAAACATCTCCTTTAAGAGATTTTACTTGTTTTTATTTTATTTTTTTATTAATCCGGCCTGGGATGGAAGCTTGTGGATTAAATCAACACTAATCATCTGAATAACCTGAATGTCCCGCATTTCATAGACATCATATAATTTACTTCATCAAACGATTATTATTAACCAAATTGTTAATGACTGCTCGGGTAGATCATCGATGTTGCCGTTGACTAGTATTTAGATACTTGACGAAACATTGGGTTTAAACACATTGTGTCAAACGTAATTAGGGGACTTTCCTGATAAAGAGTTCAAAAGTACCCTAATCTGGCGAACTTCCATGAAGAAACTCATTAATTCCATAAAAATAAAAATTATAAATAATTGATAAATATTTTTGAATATCAGATGAGCAAAAGTATACATTTTCAAAAAGAGGAATTTTTAGTATCTCCATTGTGATAAGCCCCGTCTAGTACATAACTTCAAATCGAAGTCTATGTTTCCAGCTTATTACAGAAATTGTGTTTGAACTGTAATATCCAAATCTGAACGATAATCATCATGAATTTTAATCACGACTAGATTAGCTTGTAATTAGATTTCGGGAATTCCGTCTTTTTATGTAATAGATATTTCCATTGGTGGCTGTTGCGTTAAAAATGCGTTAAACAAAAAGTAATTTGATTTTTTCGCTTGATCTAGTCGCCGCTCGTCGGTTTCCAATAACTATACGTTAGTTCGGAATTGTCCTGTAGATTGTCTGTTGTTTGCAGGTGGTCTTATCTAGAGCCATCAAACTAATGCCAGTCGCCGAGTTCGTAGCACGCCTGAACATGTTTGTTTAAAACGCGACTTGCAAATTTTTCCGCTGAGCAACGGTAAATATAGTTGATTTGTTTCATTCGATGTGCACAGAGCCTTATTTTAAAATTACTGAATTAATGCTTAATGGTAGGACTGGTCACTAATAAAATTAACGATTTTCAATTTTAAAATACATATTTAATTTACTCACATTTCCAGAACTCGAATATGGATGTGGCTTTTGCATAAATAAATATAGGTACAGTGTGTTAATAAAAGTGTAAATAAGGACTTTATGTTCATCTCTACTGAATCAATTCGGATTATATTTGTATGTTATCCAGAAAATAAGCGAAATACCTTCTTAATATTCTAGAAAAGAATATTTACTGAAATTATTGACCTTTAAAAATATCCCTTCATCTCGATATTTCTGTATTTCTACACATAAACTTGTAAACCTACTCACAACAAGCCTTGTAACATCATTTCTATTTTATCTTCTGATCCAATTGCGTCTATACCAGCGTACATAACCTGTTTATTATATAATTTTGTGCCTCGTCATGAGTGTAATTTTAGTCCCGTGTAAAATAAGCGCACAATATTTCGTCCTTTTTTTCACTACACAGAGGCATCCAAAAATTTTCATTTCCGCAGTTTGCTGTCTCGCCTTTTGACTGTCGCTTTTAAAATGTCTAGTTACAAATGTATGTTCTCTTTGTTTGTTTTTCTGAACTACATAACAGAATATTATCACAGGAGTTACAACTAAACAGTAATATAAGGTCTAAGTGAAGGCTTGATTCTGGATCATATTTACGTCTTTATGGGGTAGACTGAACCATCACTCTCGAAAAGACTGAAAGGTCACTTCAAGCTTGTATGGCTTGATGATGCAATTGAGTTTTAAATGATGAAAGGTTGGCAGGTCACTGCCTAAAAGAAGAAACCTTAGTTTATTAGCCATTACCTTACTTTACTTTTACAATCGGCACGTTAAGAGAAGCAGCAGGCACACTGAAAAAGTTCCATCACTTTTTTAAAAACATTGACGGCCTTGTGCGAAGGTGCATTATCATGGTGCAAAATCCAAGAATTTTCTTTCCACAAATCTGGCCTTTTTCGTCGGATTTGCTCTCTTAAACGCCGCATAACACTCAAATAATATTCCTTATTTACCGTTTGACCTTCCCGCAAGAATTCCGAGTGCACAACACCGCCATAGTCAAAGAAAACAGTCAACATGACTTTGACTTTTGAACGACTTTGGCGTGGTTTTTTCGGTTTCGGTTCAGTTGGAAGGCGCCACTCCGAAGCTTGTTGACTAGTTTGCATGTCAAACTCGTAAACCCACGTCTCGTCACCAGTAACAATGCGTTTCATGAATGTTGGGTCGGAATTGACTCGTTCTAGCATGTCCTCAGCGACTCTCATGCGATTGAGTTTTTGAAAAAAATTCAGGTCTTTTGGGACTAGCCGAGCGGCAACATGTTTCATACCCAAATTATTAGTTAAAATGGTACGGATCGACTCGTGAGATACAGAAAGTTCGGTGGCTATCTCTCTCAAAGTTGAATGAGGATTTTCAGTCACTATTTCCTTCACTTTTGCGATGTTAACTTCAGTTGCAGACGTTGATGGCCTACCAGAGCGAGGCAAATCTTCCATCACATCTCGACCGCTTTTGAACGCTTTGTACCACTCATAAGCACGAGTTTTTGATAAAGTCGATTCACCGTAAGCCTTCTGTAACATTTTCAGTGACTCCGAACACGATATTCCATTGGCAATGCAAAATTTAAGACAAACTCTTTGTTCGATGTTTTTATCCATTATGAAATTAGCAATACACACTAGATATGATATAACTAAAAATAGCACTGTATTTAATGTAAACAACAGATGCAACTCAAACTCCGCGCCAAAATGGAAAACAGTTGTGCCAATCTAACAACAACAAAAAAAAACAAAAATTTGAATTTGGAACCATAAATAAATAATCCATTCCCGATACTTTTCTGACTGAATGTATAACATCACGCTGCAACTATACGAAGCAAAAAAATAATGGAAAATGTGAAAAAAATTATGGGGGAAATATTCATCCTTGAGGGCTTCAATGATGCCCAAAATAACTATTCCACGCAGACGAAGTTGCGGGCACAGCTGGTAGTTATACATAGTTTCATTACCTATGTGGCAAAGGGGAGGCATAAGCGTGCTTGCAACACATTTTGAACCAACTTTTCGTATGCTCTTAGGATCAACGTGCGTGATTATGCAGACTACGCGCCCTCTTCGCCTCGGCCTTAAGAACACTTACTATACAATTCAAATGGTCTTCTCGTTTCATCGTTTGTCGTATCCCGCTAGTTTGTGATATAACCTCTCGTTTGGTTATTATCGCTTAGAAGGTAGACAGTATTATGAAGGTCTATGACTCTTCCAATGTTTTATTGTCTTTTATGTCTCTCCCCCTCTAGTATTTTATAGCTATCATCTAGTATTTTACGAAATTATTTTATACTTCTCTTCGTGCATCCCTAGACTACATAAGGAATCTGCATACCAAATTTCAAGTCTCCAGACCACCTTTAGGATATGCGTTGTCCGTCACTTAGTAAGAAATGAGTTTTATATAAGTATACCTATAGGTATAAAAAAGGGACAGAGAGAAAAGTAAAACATTATATAAAAAATAGCTCTTATTTTTGCTCCTGCTGTATGCTCCTGTATTATTCATCTCAATAATCATTCCTACGTAGAAGAATTCTTAAAAAGATTTTATCAACTCCTTAAATTGAAAATTGCTTTACTATCGATTCAATATTTTAATTCTTCAATCACGTGTACCGGCGAAATGGAGACAGGTGTTATTATTACTCATTGATTCCGACTGGTAACAGACTTTGTTTGCAGACATTACAGTGCTACGCCGTCACGGCCATTTTGTAAATCATTGAGAATATAGAAATGCAATTTTTATGTTGAATTTAGTATACAAAAAGCATTAAATTAAATAAATAATCTGAAAGCTGTTTTCGCAACGCTCGCGTTCAAATTGTAGCTTGTGTGTTGAATTCTAAATTTCTTTCTATTTTCATCTTCTCATCCAAATACTTTCAGTACGTTGTATATGTGTAAAAATAAATAAAGTACACTAAGAAAACAAAATACGCCCAAATACATAGGTATTCATAATATAAGTAAACGAGATTCGAACTGAACGACTGATATTTCAAATAAATTTTATATTTTTTTCTCTTTATTTTTCTATGCTATGTATCTAATCGAAATTTTAATTCGATTTATGTAAGTCTAAACTAAGATTGGGCGTTAATATCAAAATATATGTTGATTTCTGTAGTCTCCACAATGTATGGTCCGGCTACCTTTTATAACGCGGGTCGTATCCGGCGCTCTCGGTCCTATCCATTAGGAAAAACCTACGGGCTACGGGTTTTATATATAATATTTATATGCATGTAGGCGTCGCTCCAAACGTTTCGTAATTGGTTTCTGGGCCAATTCGAGAATAGCTGATCAATATACTATTAATAATTTGCTATTTTTGTATTTGAAATTTTGTTTAAGTTGATTTTGATGAATATATTATTTAAATAAATTTATATGCTCGTCAAATTCATAATCACTACATAATATGAAGCACAGTCGGGTCTGTCCCTCTGTACGTATGTATATGTAAACTTAGATCTTTAAAACTGTACGACGGATTTTCATGTAGTTTTATTAAACGATAAAGTAATTCAAGAGAAAGATATTAATACTATCCGTGCAAAGACGGGGGCTAGTATTTTATAAATTCAATCTTATATGGACTACAATTAGCAACATCAAATCAGATGATTTAATTAGTCACCTCCTTGTAGCAAGTAAGCATTTCTTTTAGTAGAGCTCGGGGTGGTCCTGATCCTCGATAATGTCAGGATTTTACATGAAGCGACTCTCATCTGAACTTCGTAACCTTTGTAAGGAAACCTCATCTATACAGAATTATGGTTGACTAAATATGTTAGTTTCCTCATGATGTTTTCCCTCATCGTAAGAATCGGTAATCACTCAAACGAATTCAGAAAAGAGTTAATGATACAGGACCAAGTTCGGGTGCTCTCTTCCACCGAGCCCCTTCAGGCTAATGTATGTACGCGACGTACGAGTAATATTTAAGTATGCTAATACAGTATTAAAATTGAAATTCGCGGGGTGGATACAACGTCGTGAATAATTTATGTTCTGAAATAGAATTTGACGTCAACATCTGATTAGAAACAAAACAAGATTACGATCGATACGTCTACACGAATTATCTGATAAATCGGCAAGATATATACATAGATATACGAACTTCCTTCTTCTACTAATGCTATAAATCCGAAATTACGTTACCCAATCACGTTTTAAATGGATGAAGTAATTATTTGTAACTAGATTTTGCCCGAGTGTCTGATTTGGGGAATTTTTCCCATTGTACTTTGTAGAGTTTTATTTTGGTATGTTAATAGCTATTGTTACTTTTTATTCTCTCACTAGTCCCCATCGCCCCAAATCAATATAATTTTACATATGTTAACTTTCTCTTTTCTTGATGTTTGATTATATACGTTTTGATTTTGATAGACTCGAGATTCTAAGAATTATTCTTGTTTTTTTAAAATATAACGTGATATTGATTGTTATTATAAAATGCAGTAATGTTATAAATGTGACGAAACTATTAAATCATCTTCTTGTAAAGGTCAATAATGATAATTATTGTTTAACTAGAAGCTACATCCCACTTAATAATATGTATTTCGTATGTGAAACATGATCTGCACGTATTAATAGATTAACATATACATACGTGCTCATGGTAATACATAAACCTAATGACCTCAGGTCAGGTTTGCTTCTAATACTGTGTTTAATGTTTAGTTGGAAATGACTTTATTTGTATAATTTACTACCTTATTCGCTCTCGTAGAAAATTCCAAAAAATAAGTAGCCTATGTTACCTTACCAAAGAAAAATTCAAATCTTTTCTTTTTAAAAAACTAATAAATAAATAATAATTTTATTATAAAATTTCAATATAAAAAAATAATAATTAAAAAACTTTTTAAGTACAATATTCTCTTACTGTCAGATACAACATGGTGAGGAAACCGTCACTCCCCGTGCAGCGTTGCAGGTGAGATGGAAATTTTATTTCTTGTAATTTGAATTTACCTGAGTACCCCACCTTCAGATTAACACCTTCCAGAAAGGTTATGGTGACACCATAATTTGTATGATTTATTTTTAGAATCCGGCAAACTATTTTTTTAAATAAAGAAGTCTTACCGACAACTTCAAGAGACACCATAATTTGTATGATTTATTATTAGAATCTTGCAAACTATTTTTTTAAATAAAGAAGTCTTACCGACAGCTTCAAGAGACACCATAATTTATATGATTTATTTTTAGAATCTGGCAAACTATTTTTTTAAATAAAGTCGTCTTACCGACAACTTCAAGAGACACCATAATTTGTATGATTTATTTTTAGAATCCGAAAACTATTTTTTTAAAATAAAGATGTCTTACCGACAACTTCAAGAGGAGCCGAGCGGATTTCAGTATGGAAGGTGGGGGCGTCAGCTGACACCTCGCATCGAAACCGTCCCGCCATGGCGGGAGTGGCCTGCTGCAGGACTACCCGACGAGCGCCTGACCGCGAAATCTGGTAAAACAAAAACACTTTTTTTAATGGAGAATCCATGTCATCATGATTGAACATAAAACCACATCTCTTTCCAAGATTTATAGGCTATACTACATCTTTCCACTTGCTACGATCCTAGCATACTTTTTTCATTTTATAAATTTTCTTGTATATGTGTAATTTAAGTGTAAAAATGTGTTTGTTTGTTGTCTTCACGTCACGCCTTATTTTCTCAATGGACAACAAGAAATTTTGCACACACATAGAGAACTGAGACAAAGGTAGCTTAATGTTAATTTCGAAAAAGTATCTACGGTACCAATAGGATTTGCAAATGGCAACCCAGTAGAAGCCGCTCGAAAAATATTCGAATAATTTTAACTAAATGAAGAGTTCAGACTCTTTGTACCACATTTATACAGCACCGGTTTTGGTTGAATTTAGCAAAGAGATAGACTCGACTTTAGCAGTAACATAGGCATAAATAAGCCCCACGTATTATCTTCTTCTTAATACAATACGATATTTTTTACAGGAAAACGCGTCCGTCATTTAGTTAATTAAAAGAGTAAACATTTAATTACATCAGTTCGATTGATACAAATATTCATAATGCATTTAAATTGAATGTGAACAGGTAGAACTTAATTAGCAGTCTCAATTATTACTGACCATGAAAAATAATTAGTGAATTTCGCTTACATGTTTTAACATAAAAAATATAATGATTGTGTTATAATTTATTCACAATGGAAATTATATAATTGATAAACTATTTAAAGAATTTACTTAACTATTATCCTTAATTGTCAAGCCAAATTTTTTTAAAATTAAATTTGGATTAAGCAAACTAAATACGCAAGGATCGTATCAAGTAAAAAAAGTGTAGTCCTTGTTATTATGTAAAAGTAAATCTTTAACCGAACTACAAGCACAAACAATACTTTAATTGAATAAAAAGTAGGAAACAGAAATGTTCAATAAAACTCTTAATGCTAGTTCAGCGTAAACACAAAAGCCACGTATAGTATAAAAATACACGCCCTTATTGGTTGTAGAATCGCAAAACCAATATCGGCTAGTATAGTGACGATGCAATTTTCTACAGAATTCCCCTCGAGAGAATCGGAGGCTTCGAGCGTATTAGTACATTGTATTGAAAAAAAGTATTTCAGGCTGCGGTAAAGAGTAATCTAAAACAGAGACCGCGAACGTTGAATTGTGGTTAGTACTGCTCCAACTCATTCAAAAGGCCGATTGTTAGAGTGGGATGTGTGGTAAATATAACTTCAGCCTGTAAATTAAGTTCATCAGTTACAGTTTAGAGTGTTATTAGGAAGGTAATAAGGCTTTGGAGCGCGTGTTCAGACGTAACATAGTAACAAAACCAATACTGCTTCAAAGTTCTAATAATGCGAACTTAATAGGAATAGAATCGGATTTATAAAGAGAGCGTCGGTGGTGGAATCTGCAAGATGCCCGGTACGGATGCGTGATGCGCATAAAGTTACAGATTCCAATCTTACATCAACCAATAACTATTTCCGAAGTTTCAAACATTAGTTTGATAACTTACTGATGTTCTTACGTTGACAGAAAACGCCGTGAGGAAACCTTCACATTCAGGCAACAGGATGTGTACCATGAAACATTACATTAGGTTCCCCTACAAAGGTTTCGGAAGTCAGATATGAGTCGCTTCGTTTAAAAATCTGACCCACCCAATCCAGGATCCATGGTCAATGGTGTGCCTTGTGCTCCTGGTGAGGATGTAACAGGGACTAATACCAGGAAGAGAAGGGAATCCAACATACTAATTTAAAAATAGGTTTAACACTCGTTTTATGATCATTCGTGCAAAAACTTAGTCTTAAAGCGATTTACCATTAATAAATGTTGGAGCCGAAAACTTCAATGTTATGTTCGCTAAGTTTCCGAACGATTGAATAAGATAAATTGAAAGACCCGAGTGGAAGCATACCAAAAATTCACATTTAAGGAAAATAATTTCTGTGTTCTTCAAAATGCTTTAAATTCAATGAATAAGATTACGCTGTAAAAGTACTTTGTGTTATCGTTGAAATGTTGAGAAATATTAAGTCTATGCAAAGCTTTTCTTTTGGATTTGAAATCTACTTAAACCTAAATTATGACGATTTTTTCTGACTTCATTACGGAAACCAATATGAAATAGTTTATTGACAAGATTTATTTACCTTCCTATTAATAAGTACGGTTTTCAGTAAAATAGAAATGCACTCTTGACTCTTGATACCTATGTATTTAGTAAAAGGCAAAAATACTTTACTGCTCTATTTATATAAACTCCATATTTCTCTGTCGTTGACCGTAAAACGAAAAAGCTGAGAATATTTTTTTGCCTAACTGTTTGCAGTAGTAAAGTTAAGTCACATCATCTTTATAATCATTAATGTATTTTTCCACTAATCACGTTTTGTGTAAAATGAAGTCATGCAATGCCGCAGTCTTTCACCTATTTTGAGTATTTTATTAAAACATTGTGTTTACACATTTGAGAAACTATAAGTTAAAAATAAATAAAAAAACACCTGAATTACTAAAGTAATAATTATATGCAATCCCCGTAATATGAATACAATGGAAAAATTTGATGGTGATGTTTCTACTTTGAGAAATATTAGATAAATTCACTACGGTACACTGTTTAACAATGTTATTATCTCAAGTCATGCAAATTAAATAAGGCCCGTCGAAGATGCATACTTTGAACCAAATTTGACGAACTAAATATCAACAAGAGTTTACTTGTTTAAGAGTTAATTTAATTTCGGCGTAAATAAGTGACTTTTAGCGTTATAGTTAACTTCATTGTTGTGACTGTTTATTAGTCGGATATACATTATAAATTGAATTAAAATAAAAACAATATTTTATATATAGAGGAAAAATAACAATATACACTTTTCAAATTGTATGACTTTGTAGGTATATAATTACTATTTTATTTTAACTGATAATGGCTATCAAAAAACAAAACATCCATGAGACCGTGTAACTTCACACAATTTTGATTATTATTTTGATTAGTGTCAACGATTATACTGGGGAAAGCAATCGATCTTTATAATCGAAATTAAGAATCAATCTATCAGATCACACCTGCAGTCACAATCATCATGTGTGTCGTAGTAATCTTCAGTTCAAAAATAAAGCTACTAAAAGCTTTCCTTTGATTGAATTGTAAAATCTGGAACAGTAGCATATTTTACACATTATATTTTTTTGATCAGACTAAAGATTAAAATAAAACTCGAAAAAAAAGAATCACAATGCATCATCTTTGAAAACAGTAAAAATATAGCTCGCGTAGTTAACGTTAGTTTTAAATCTGGTATGTAACCAATGCGTCACGGAGCTCAACTTTCAAGATTTTTTTAAATATCTGTAATACTCTCAAATATTTTGTGTTTACAAGAAGAGAGTGATGAAAGTATGTATGCATAGATTATAGCAAGTGGAAAGATAACGCCGTTGCTTTACCCCCGGTGGAATGGGGGTTATTTTTGTATGTGTTCAAGGTTTCGAAGTTTTATCCAATTCATGTATGTGCTATAAAAAGATTTTAACATACATACGTTTTTACCTTAACGGGGCAGACAGTGCCATTAGTTCTAAAAAGACTGAAGGGCCACTTCCAGCTGTATTGCCTAATGATGGAAATGAGAACCTACAAGAAGAATCTCGAGTTGATTAGACTTTCAGTCGCCTTTTACGACATCCATAGGAAAGATATGAAGTGATCCTATTAAAGAACCTAGAGTACCGAGAACCACATGAAAAGATATGAAGACTACCAACAAAACAAAAACACAAGAAAAAAACTTACATCAACTTCTATTCCAGGCAGCGGGAACACGCGCGTATGGGGTAGTTCCTTGGGGATGTATCTGTAGAACTCTTCCCTTCCCCTGTACCATTTCACACTGTACAGTGCTTCTTCGTCTTCCAGTTGCCAGCTGCACTCCAAGGTAACTGTCTCCCCGACTAACACCGCGCTGGGAACGTTTATCTCCAGGTTGTGTAGACCCCGCACACCTGTAAATTAGTATTTATGAGTAATACATACATAAATCATGCCTCTTTCCCGGAGGAGTAGGCTGAGACTACATCTTTCCATTTGCCATGATCCGTGCATACGTTCATTCGTTTAATCCACATTTATAACTCTCCATCCAAGCTCGTCGGTTTCGGGTACTATTTACCTGATCTTTTGCCAGAACTACTTCGATTTGATCAACGTACGTTCCTCAAGCCCGTTTATTTAGAAGTAATAATTACCTTATTTGTATTAATAAATAGCTTGGTTTTGTTGTACCGTGTAGTTCCCAGCACCAATAAAAAAAAAGAACAGAATCACGCCAGTTCGTTCTCATGGATGTCATAAAAGGCGACTAACTCGAATTTCACGTTCAGTTGGATGGCCTAAGCTTAGAATTGAGATTCTTAGTGACCGGTTTCTAACGAGTCACAATAACACAAGTACCTACATATTTCCTTCGATTGACTTTTACAATATGCGCGGAAAAAGAAAGAGCTGGCACACGCTATCTCTTTTTGCCGCCTGACCAGCATGAAAACTGTGTAAATGAATGATTAAATTTTACTTCATTCAGTTAAGGCATTACAAATTACAAAGTGAAAGTGATTGAAAAGTATAAAAGCTAATGATGAAACATACAGGTCAAAAGATTACTTAAAAAGAAACAAAACAATAAGTACAAAACAATGTCAAAGAAGTCAATAAGTTAAGTAATCATATATTTATAATTTGAAAAAATCTTATGAAAGTACCTTTTTCTCTTTGATAAGAAGTATTCTATCAAAGAGAGAAATGTTTAAATATTATCATTAAAATATCGCTTTAATACTCTTTCAAAACTCAAAGGCGAATGCCTAGAGGTTGAAAACGTGGTCGTTTCATGTAAAAGAGCTCAAACAAATATCTTCACTGACTTCATTTTTTCTGACTCGCTTAATCCATTTCAAATAAGCTTTATAACGTTATGTAGGTAAATAGGAGCAGACTTTTCCTTGGTCCAATTTCGCAAATGAAACCATAAGGAGATTAGAGAATAAAAACGTTTAAAAAAAATGTTGAAATTTCTTTGAATTTATAATTAAAAGTATGTTTGTTTTAGTATGTGCCGTATGCTTTCCGGCACTTTAAGAATCACTTCATATCTATCCCATGAATGTCGTGAAAAGCGAATACGGGATAGGCATATAATCAATATAAAGTAATAGTTCGGTATTTTCAATTGAAATAGTTTCTACAATAGTTGTTGGGTTTAATATCTCACAGTACAGCAAGTACCCATAGGCCTTAGTCTTAGGGGACAAACACGCTTAACCATTTCCATACATATATATAAAAAGTCTCAAGTAGTCTCATCACGTGACAAAAAATATCGTTCAGTGTGTTCAGAATCAAAACTTAAATATTTTAAAAGCAATAGATTAAAACAATAATTTTATTGTTAAAAAAGACTGGTTGCACATCGTTTGAAATACTCTTTCTAAATCATACGATTTCTCATATGAATAAAAATCCCGGTCACGTTTAAGACCGCACCTTCCTTTGTAATAAAATTCTAAGGAACTAATGAAAATCTGACCTTTGCCATATATTTTTTCTTTTTGTCTGAAGAAGTTCCAGTTTCATTTTATCACTTTATATTGTCACCGGAGCGAAAAGCGCTTTATATTAAGGGACTTTAAAAGATTTAATTAATTCTGAAAATCTCTTAAAAATTTATTTTTAGGCTACTAGTCATTTACAAATAAATTAAGAAGGCCTTGTTTAATTTAAATAAAAATAAAATTGTTCAAGTGACTATATTTATACTTATGATTAAGAAGAGAGATGTCGAATCAATCAAAAAATATTAAAGTAAATACCTAGTTTATAAAATGAAAGACACTCTTTTTTCGTAAAGCAAAAGAGTAAAACGATAGTTTTTTTCCACTCTTCCAACATTATTATCTTTGATCAACCTGGTTTTTCTTATCTCTGCCCATTTCAGCACTCGTTTTGTCTTCCATTTTGCTAATCTACGTACGTGCTTAGAAGTTATAATCTAAATCACAAAATCATGACGATGACGTACTTATCAATTTATGTTAAGTACATAAATTGATGTGTCATCGTCATGATCATTAAAAATAATTTTTCATCATCTAGGCATCATCTATGATTGGTACAGAAACCGATTTTAATTTATTGACAGACAGTCGGGTATATAACGGAACCTAGAATATTTTATGGGCTCCCAGTTATCACGTCAAATCGCTATTCAGCCATTGACGTCTTATTTATGGCTACTTAGGAAATATTATCGATAAACCAAATATTTCGATTTTAGTGTAGCATAGTGTACATCCTTAGCGATAGTTCGCTACGATACGATTTTCTGATTAGGTAATAATTTAAGTTTTTAAACTTTATTGTTCTCTTGCGTCAACAGTTGCATCATGTTCTTTTTAATATAAATAATTACGTTTCGCGAATTTAAACTGAATAAAATATATAGCAGTAAAAACTTACGTATGAAATGAAAATTCTGGGTCTGTAACGCCACCTTTTGTTGTTATTGATGAACAAGACACTGCAGAGTACATCATTTTTCACTGTACACTAAATAAATATAAATATAAATAAATATATACGGGACAAATTACACTGATTGAGTTAGCCTCGAAGTAAGTTCGAGACTTGTGTTACGAGATACTAACTCAACGATACTATATTTTATAATAAATACTTATATAGATAAACATCCAAGACCCAGGCCAATCAGAAAAAGTTCTTTTCTCATCATGCCCTGGCCGGGATTCGAACCCGGGACCTCCGGTGTCACAGACAAGCGTACTACCGCTGAGCCACAGAGGCCGTTTAAACTACACTACATGTCTTTTACGCCAAATTTATTGATTGAAATGTAGGTATGCAAAAAAATACTAAACAACGCCAATGGAAACGTCGCAAGACTCCTTTTATTTATGATACTACGTTCGAGCTCTAATACATACGAGTATGTAGATGGTTTTTTATTCGCTACTGTAATATATTGCATCAATTTGTGTACCTAACAGCCGATTAAACACTCGGCTATATATGCAGTTTATAATAAGTTTATATTGCGATTTAATACGAAAGTGTACACAAAAACACAGTAAAATAAATTTAATCCAACCACACGCACTAATCGCAAATAATATTTATTTCTGAAATTAACGCTTCCAAAAAACGTTCGTTGGGGTAATTCGTGAACCGCTTCAAATGTTTCATAATAAATAAATCGTAAAAGAAATCCGGCAAAGAAATACAAATCACGTTGAGACATGATTTACGAGGAAAATCATTCATATCCTGATAAAAATATCCATAAATTGCGCCGTACAAATCACTTAAAAACTAAATAAGTGATAAAATATTGTGGAACGGTAGGGAGAAACTTCAATGGAGTACCTAACCGTCGATCAATCATTTGGACACTTGGGGAGTTATCAATGTGTACTGAAAGAGGCTGTGTTGGCTTTAGACATAGATTTAACGTTATTGGATACAAGCTTCTACCGATAATATGATTCAAAAGTTATAAGGCAAATATTTTTTTTTTTTATTATTTAATAGGCGTCGAATTCAAATTATACATACCAACGCATTGTTGTTTTACATCGTAGTTATTTGAGTAATTTACTTGTTTTAATTTATAGGTCATGTTACTATAAGCTTATTTCACTCAATTACATTATAAAATGAATCATATGCCTTTCAGTCTATTCGAAACAGTTTTGTCTACCCCGTAAGGGGTAAAACTGTGATTATATGGATGTATGTCTTTACTCACTTATTATTAAAAAACAATGGAATCCCTAAAACATCGTGTTAACAAAGCCGAACAATTTTATCACTCGAGTACGTTCCGTGTATAATTTGCCTCCAATTAATACTGTATAATTAACGTGTGTATTGTTGTTCCTTTATACGTTTCGCTGGGTTTGGTTGGCACAAGTCTAGACATGTGTGTAAGTGAAATAGAAACTATATCAAAATAGACTGTATATATTCTTCTTTATGCTTCGGAAGACATATTAGTCCTAGGCGCCGTCTACCTAGACTAGTAGTTTTAAAAAAAACGAAATAATAGCTAATAATTCCAGGGACCATGAGGTGGTTTAATTACAGACTATAATGACATACATATATGAATTTCGTAATACGTTACGTAAAATATTTCGTTTTCACGTCAGTCTATCTGTTCAATTATGTGTACATACGTACATGAACGAAGCGGGATTCGAACCCTCTCGTTTATGAGTCAGACACCTTATTATTTGGCTTAAACTACTTTCCCTGAGACTCTCTATAAAGAAGTAAAATTATAAAGGCGAGGGACCAATTTGATTGAAATGAGGTTTAAAAGACTTAGTGTCTGTTGAAACGAAAACAAATGACACACTCTATTCGGTGAGAGGAAATATTCTTGTAGCATCTATCTTGAGCTAAATTAACCCTTGTCTTTCTTAGAACTATTACGGAGACATTCGTATCACTTATAGCCAGGATACTAGCAATTTCTCACAGTCGGTGCCAATTGATGCGAGCTGGTATATTCTATATAGCTCGGGAAGCGATGACACATTCTTTAACATTTGTCTTTGTTCCATTGTTCCTTTTTACACTTTGTCGCTTTATGTCTCGGCTTTGTATCGACACCTATTGTGAAATAGGTGAAACATTGAATATTGAAACATAGACAATATTGAGATGTTTAGTTCTTTTATTTATAGGTAAGGATTAGGTAATGATTTCGATCAATTAACATACGGGATTGTGGATCTATGGATAATTTATGTCGATGGGTAAAGATTATAATTTTTAATACATTCTATAAAAGACTGACCGTCTTTAAAGTAATAAAAAGCAGAAATGTCAATTCATATTTCTTGAAAATTTGTAGGAGTTCATTTATGAACAAAACCCTATATCATCTGTCAAGAGACAGAAAGTGGTAAATTAAACACACACAAACATTTGTAAAGTAAATAAGTTGTAAAACAATACATAAAACATTAAAATAAACATAAAATAAAAAGTGAATTATAACTTGTCTTAACTTTGTGTAGTTAATGTGAAAAAAAAACAATTGACAATCGTCATTTAAAAGTAATCTTTTTTTATAATCTGCCAGTGCGCTAACAAAATAAACAGATAGCTCTCAGGCAGGCGACAGACAGTTAACTGAAATTAACAACTTGGAAAAAAAATCTGAATCTCATAGTTCATCATTTAGCTATCCAGTTGAACGAAGCTTTTCGAAACTGTTGGGTCCGTCGACCTCGTAAATAATAAAAACGTGGTTTATACATTTTGGAAGAACTCATTAAGTAATTATGATTGACCAATGGATCTTATTCTATCTTAAAAGGGTCAAGGGCATTCCCGACTTTGTTTGTGGATCTCATGTAAATTTATAAACGCACCACCCAAAACTGGGTCGGTGGTTCATTATTTAGTATTCCGTGTTAGGAGTGTGTTTGATTGACCAGACTATCTGCATTTTATAACCTCCAGTTAGATTGATACGCCTGTAAGCTTCATATACCTACATCATGTCACTTGTTTATACGAATCACTAAATCAATAAAGTTACTCTGCATAATATAGTTTATATATATATAAAATAAATGGCTTCACGTGTTTTGTAGCAGATTTTATAGCGAGTGAATATTTTTTTTCAATCTCTATCTCCAGTTTTCCCAAAATACTAAATCCTTTCACAATAGTTTTAGATGAGAAAACCAGAGGTTACCCTGTAAAGGTTGCAGGGGTCACAAGAGTGGCTTTGTATAAAATCCTGAGTTATTCCATATTATGTTTATAGCGGGGATTATGGTGATAGGCACACCTCGTGGACTTTACTTTAGATGAATGAAGACGCAATCAGTATGAATGCCAGGAAAAGAGATGACCAATCGTATTTGACTCTTTAGAAATATAAAAAAGCCCTCTCATCAAAAATTTTAATCATCTCAATACTACTCATTATAGATATGTAAAAATATCAAAAAGAAATTGTACAATAATTTCTTTTTGATATTTTCACATATCTAATTAGTGTCAATCATATTACATAATCATATTCATAATAAGTTAATGCTTTACAGCTTTAAGCCAACAACCGCTTCTAAAGCCTAGGAGATACAGCGAAACCACAAATTATCTTTGTAACTCTCTAATTTTGTTGAACCTAATCCGCCTGCTACGCGTTGGAAGGCTATGTAATATTTAAGTAAGACCTTTTCGACGAAGGCTTAATTCTAGTCAGCCAGGGACAAATGAAAAATGGCGGATAAATTTTTCAATATCAGGGACAGAATCACAAGGGAAGCCCGGCTCCGTTGATTAACAATACCTATATAAATCACTCAACCGACCAAAGGGGTAATATGTGTGTTGGATGTTATTTTTGCTTCCCATGAGGTAAAAAATGTGCTGAGATTCATTTTAACTAACTGTCAAAAGGGGATAATTTTTTTTATAAGATGTGTATTAATTAGTCAGTCGTAATCATAATAATATACATTTATTCCCGATTTTCTTACTACCGAATTATATGTAATAGCTTCTTATTTTACCACGAAGATTTTTATAAGTCATGTCGTGTCATAATTTCACTTTTTCACTGGTCTTCCACTTTTGATAAGATTTTTTTCCCAACTTACATAAATCGCCAGGAAATCATTACATGATTGCGACAAATAAAGAAATTGAAATAAAATATTAACTTGATCCGTTCCCCGATAAGTAATCCGATCGAGAACAAGCCGACTCATGTGAAGAGGGTCCTGTAATTGAGGAATTTTCTTATCGTGAATATTTTCGTAAGAATCCAATGCCTCCTAGAAACTAAATAAAATTCTTAGGAATTAGAGGAGCATTTCACATTGTTGTCTGTCTGCCTAAACAGACCCTTTAACAGAAAGGTAATTGAAGTATAGAGTTAATTGATAAATCCACTAGTCAAACAAAAAAAAAATATTTTACCAAATAGCAAGTATTCGTTTTACATCGCTGTTTGAATCCACCAAGAAGCATAATATTGTAAGCTGTATGCGGATTTTGATCGCCTTTAACGACAATTGTTTGGAAACCAATTTAAATTCTATTTATTAGAACGGTGATTGGTTAAGTCTTCATGTATTTAATTGAAATTTAAGGGGTTTTAATCCATCATAAGACTAGTTGAAAAAAGCGGCCAGTGCTGGAATACAAGCTAGAGTTGTCAGGACATAAGAATATTGCACTGGATGTATGGATGATGGACCACGTAAAGACTCTCACATTTTCAGCAACCTTCGTTTATCAGACATGTTTTCTTTAGATAATCTGCAACATGCCGCAAGATTTGACCATATTAGTGTAGATGACTCTTCCTCAAGATTAGTAGAAAGGGCAGTCCGTAAAAACTTTGCGTTAAAAGTAAACCTCACCTCACAATAATGGCGAGATGAAAATAAGGAAATAAATCTTTTTAATTATGCTCTATAATAGGCTCCTTTAGTTCAGGCTCAAAGAAAAGTTTTTGCAAAAGTTCGCCGTAACTTTGGAGGCCTCCCAATAAAAACAGTGATAAATTATAAGGAAGGCACTTACATCACAAGAGACGAAACTTCGTAAATCGTAATATGCCAATCTTTTATATACGCCTACATAAAAGTTCCCTTGCTGATTAAATGAATGAAGATGGTAGATAACCGAACAAAGTTATGTTAATCGGAGTATATGAAATTGGATAATTTCTGCATTGCAATATTACAAATAAGTAAATTTACTCATAAACTCTGTATTGCTATAATTTTAAAAAAAACATCAAGTCGATTTCAAAATCGACTAATTAATTAATTTATCATTTCTTCCTACCGACTTACGAAATGATAATTCTTCTTTTTAAAATGTTATACAACTAAATTAATAAAAATTTACCATAGGATAAGCGATTTTGTAATTCAATTCCACGGATAGGTAATTTATTTAATTATTGTCTACTTCGGATAATAAATAAGCAGGCAATCAATAAGCAAGCAATTAAGTTTGATTTTATATGATGCTTTGAAGATTCATTTTTCAATCAAAATACAGGAGAGGCATTTAAGTAAGTAATTGATATTTGAAGGACCAACCTCTCACGAATTTGATGAGATTTCTACACACATATATACATACATATCATCGCGTCTATATCCCTTGCGGGGTAGACAGAGCCAACAGTCTTGAAAATACTGAAAGGCCACGTTCAGCTGTTTGGCTTAATGATCGAATTGAGATTCAAATAGTGACAGGATGCTAGCCCATCGCCCTAAAAGAAGAATTCCAAGTTTATAAGCCAATCCCTTAGTCGCCTTTTACGACATTCATGGGAAAGAGATGGAGTAGTCCTAGTCTTTTTTCTATTGCTGCCGGGAACCATACGACAGTATTTATGAGATATCTATACTACTGATAGCCCCGATGTATACAGGTAACGGTATGCTATATTTGTTTTCACTTTAAATGACCATGAAAGTTAAAATGAAAATATTTGTAAGAGGAAAAGAAAATGAAATTACGTTTGCTAATCATTTAGAACTTTTTGTAGCCGCTGGATTTACTGGAGGTAATAAGCAACTATTCACTATTACTGTAATGCTAATTTCAATCTCAAGTCAAGCCATCTAAATAAACGTGCCTTCAAGTATTTTTTATACTATTGGCTCTGTCCACCCCGCAAGTAGTAAAATGCCATAGCAGATATTTTTGAAAGAGGATTATTTACAAAACGATTGTTATTAAAAGTTTGAGATTACTTTTTTAGTCCCAATGGATTATTTTTTAGGGAAAGGTTCTCGTTTTAAGGGTTTTACATAGTAATTATATTTACATTAGGCACCGTCGCCCCTTTTCAGTTAATTTCGTATTTGAATTGCGGCCTTTGTAAAAAGTGGACATGAAATTGAAAATAACTTGTTTTTAACATGTTAAAATTCATATATTTTTAACAACGTGAAAAATAAAAACTTGTAGGTTTGCTACTGATAACTGTTTATTTAAATAAAATAACAAAAAGTGGCTGCACTAGCAGACGTTTTAAAATTAACAAATGATTGGGATATGAAGTAATTATTGTTTTTTACAATAAAAGTAATTTCAGATTTGGAACAGTATTTTTTTATCCATTCAAAGTTACATTATTACAAATTTGAACCCTTCGGGAAAAGGCATGATTATGTATGTGTGTATGTTTTTTCGTCATTTCCTTTTTATTTCCTGTTCCTTTATTTTATTTACTAACTTTTTTTAATTATTAAGTAATTCTTATTTATTGAGTAATTGAAAAATGCTTTCTGGCAGATGACTTGATTATATTAAATATTGAACTTTAAGCCCTCTCTACGTGACGTGAACTCTTACATATCGTATTTATTACTTACATTAAAAATATACCCATCTATATTAAAAGTGTTAAAGTAAGTGATTTTTCCTAAATATCGTATACATAAACAGGTTTGTGTGAGTACAGAGGACGAAAAATGTTGCATTGCACGTGAGTGAAGCCGATTACAAAAGATATTATATTACAAATGAAGGCTTAAAAAAAGTTGTATTCAACGGACTTAAAAATGTTCTATCAAAATATATGTAATTTAAAAAATCACTTACCCATTCCCCAAAAGACAGTAGCAAAAAACGCCACCAAAATGCGGCTGCCGGTCGAAGGAATCACCTCCATTCCACCTGCTTTCTATCCCTCAAAAAAAATCCCATATAGCACTTTGTCACTTTTTGTATTACACGTATTGTTGGTATAATATGTTACACAAACTCACATAATGTCATTTGTTTTGAGTGTGTCAGCCGCATAGCGTTCCATTCACATTTTCATTTCTAGTACCTGAAAAAAAAAGAATAAAGCCAATCAACTTCGGGCGAAAGTTATTTTTTATGTGGGTGTGTATTCTTCGGATAACTTTCGAACCAATAGTCCAATATAGATGAATTTTTTTTTTGATCTGTCCATAGAATTAGAAACTCGTGGGGCATCAAAATCGGTCAAGTAGTTATTGAGATAGTCACAATTTTGTAACAAACTGATATGATGTTGTTTTCATTTTCAAGTACCTGAAAAATAGAAGCATGCAAATAAGTTAATGTGTATATTAGTCAATACAGGAAATTAATTATCGCAATTTCAATCATAATTATGCTTACAGACGTTTAAAAGATTAAAGAATACTTTTCTTTATATACCCTTTCCATGTTAAGATGCGACCATAATCAAGTCTTTTAAAATATTGTATTTTTGGTAGGTACTAAAGAGCAAGAATAAGTAGCTTTTTCAAAATATTATCCAAGCATTTCCGCAAGAAATGTAAAGAAAAAGTCTATTTAACAAAAAGAATCTGCAGTCTTAAGGATAGTAGTTTTTATAAATAAATAGCCAGGAAAGTTAAAGCGACTTGTGATCTCTTTGTAATGAAGTAAAAAAACTATTTGTATTTTTTATTGTTACGTTTAAAAATTCTAAAGAAAATAGTAAATGTAAAGTCTTAGCGAAATACTCTTTGCTTTTCGCTAAGACATTTGACACTTTACTGTGAAATGGTTTGGACATTTTGATGCCTGATTATCAATCTGATTTTATTAAGAGCCCTATGAGCACTGCACTCACATTATTTTAAAAATGTTTAAAGAAATGAAGTAGGTAGTTATATTTTTTAAGTAAAAGCAAATTATTTGTGATTTCCGAATTTACAATCTGAATTTTTAATTCCATCTTTAAGCCATTCAGCTGCAAGTGGCCTTCGAATCTTTTCGAAACTCTTACTGCCCATTGGCATTTGAAATAAAATGTGATGCTAATACATACATACGCACATATAATTACGTCTATATCGTATACGACTTGAAAAGACTGATAGGCCACGTTCAGCTGTTTCACTTAATTATAGAATTGAGAATGTTGCTAGCCCTTCGCCTAAAAGAAGAATCCCAAGTTTATAAGCCTATCCCTTATAATGTGATGCTAATGATGAAATATTTTTTTAAATTAACAAATTATATTTACCAAGAAAGCTGAGGCTCAGTCTAAATATATTATTACTGCACGAGTACATATACGTTTATAATAAAGATATGTAACCATGGATCCAATACGGGTTAGGTTTATCTACAAATGTTGCGGAGTTCAGATGGGAGTCGCTTAAAAACCTGACTTAATCCAGGATTCATGGTCAAAGGTGAGGATGCAACCGGAACTAAACATACATACATACATATGGTCACGTCTATATCCCTTGCGGGGTAGACAAAGCCAACAGTCTTGAAAAGACTGAATGGCCACGTTCAGCTATTTGGCTTAATGATAGAACTGAGATTCAAATAGTGACAGATTGCTAGCCCATCGCCTAAAAGAGGAATCCTAAGTTTATAAGCCTATCCCTTAGTCGCCTTTTACGACATCCATGGGAAAGAGATGGAGTGGTCCTATTCTTTTTTGTAATGGTGCCGGGAACCACCGGAACTAAAGCCAGAAGAGGAAGAGTACATAACAAAGTTTATCTACCTAAAGCAGCCTATCATTTCGGCGATCGATGAAGCTTGCCGTCTTTGATGTTTGCGTGGGAGGATGTATTGCATATGTATTGTTCGGGCCCCTTTGCACACGCAATCAAAATTGACCCCCTGATATTCCCTGTAGAGATTGCTTATGATCAAAGAGAAACATATGAGTTAATTACTCAGATTTAGCTTAAGAAATATGAATTAAATAATTCATTTCGTACGGCATGTAAATTATGAATTGTTGAGAGTATTAGACAATGAAAATTTCAATTCAAATAAAACAGTGTAAATTCTAGATAAACCTTGAATGAATAGAAATTCAAAAATGTTCGTTAAAATTTTGACATTAGTACGAGTATGTATTATTTTTATTACGATAAAAACTACACTAATAATAAAGACAAAATATTTTCATTTTTGTATGTTCGTAATGAATAAGCCCAAAACTTACTGGGCTCATTTTCACGAAATTTGGACAGATATAAAATAGACCTTCACATTACTTTTTTCTAGAATTTCCAACGGCAGCAAAGCCCCGCGCAAAAGCTAGTACACAATAATTAGATTTATTTATTTCGTTGTATTTGCGTTTCTATTTAAATTATCTGTAAATTTATATTTTTAGCTTATATCTTATCTTCCCTCTATTTTTAACTTATCAAAATCGATAAGAAAGGGGGAAAATGGGCTAAAACTTCTACATCTACAGTATATTTGTTTGTTCAACCTCCCTTTATGGAAATACGACAAGACAGGCAAGGATAGAACACGCAACCAGAAAGTGCTAATTCATCTGTTAGTTACATACGTTTTAAGGGATGGTATTTTTTTATTTGGGTTCACCTGCCATTGGGTGGGTTGGTACTGGAAGACACGCAAGCATGTCTATGTCATTCCAATAGTGTAGATTTCACTTTTTAGCTCTGGAACCCTTCTTTCCAAACCCTACTTACATAAGAATCTAAGAGGCAACGTGGTCGTAGATATTGATACTATTTTTAGTATGTACTTTCCAAATGTTTTGCGAATCGGATATAAGAAGATGCCCTAAGCAAAGCCCCATCAGTATTGATTTCATATTTCTTCCATAACTTCATTCGAAAAACTAGTTTAGATCTATTATGTAATACTTAAATGTCCGAATGTGGAGTCATCTATGTAAAAAGATTTTAAATATATGACTTTTGGACGAGTGGATATAGATGACGGACACACTCTGCCTTGATTGATTTCCACAATCTGCATGCGATGAAATATGGCTCTGTTCGTTCATGCCCATACAACGAGTAAAATATACGAGAATTTGTATATACATATATTTTATATTCAATTTATCTAAAAGCGAGCATTTGCTCGTATCGCGAAATTTTCATTTGTAAAACAAAGCTTAATGTAATGCGTCAATCACCTGTCACAAGTATCTTTTACAGCCCTCTCGATTCGTATCCATTACAAAGTATCTCGGTTTATATATAGGTACATTTAATACAACCAAGTTTGAGAATAGTTTTCATCTAGAGACATTATTGCGCTAGTCTAAGTGTCGCGGCAGCTGGTAGATTCAATTCACTAGATGAGAGGCGAGTGGGCGGCTAGTTATGACACAGAGCACTGAAGACCACCGCGTCCGGCGCTCCCTGGTTCGTGAGTTGTAATAACTAGAGCTGTCAGCGATCTGATCGGAGTATCGGACCAATCTCAATGGCTCGCCGCGCTTTGTCGCCTGTTTGCATTTAACATTAATGCCGGAGCGAGCCTTTCGCAGCTCTTATCATATTGACACAGACGAGCATTTAATCCTTAAATTTAAACCCTGCTTTCCAACAATTTTGTGAGGTAAAATTTATTTGACGTTTAGTTCGATGAGAAACTGCATTAATTTAAAATCTTTGCTTTTGTTAACTATTACCTAAGGACTTTATAATTTACCACATTATAATTTATACAACAACGAAAACAACTTTCTTTTTGTTTCATAACTTCATTACAACATTTGCTTCGCAATGTTCTCTCGCAATTTTTTCAGCACGCTTTATAAATTTAAATAGCTTCCAGGAAACTGTGCCGTGGGCGTTCTTTAGTTTTTCCTGTGGGACGCGGTGGGATGAAAACAAATTTATATTCATTTATATTCAACTGGAAACAAGATTCATAAAAGTCCACGCAAATGGTTTCATCGAACGAATCTGTTCTATTTAATATGTATATTACCAACGAGCATGTCACTCTTCCTATTTCACGAGTGAATAATCTGGCAGCCAGTGGAAAATGCAGATAGGCATTCATGCCTCCAATTTGCGAATTACTTTCACAACCGTAAATTGTAAGGTTGTCGGCGACATTTTTATTCCAAACTGTAATATTTTTTAAGGTTTAAAATTGTATGTATGGCAACTTCCACCTAAGGTTGCATGTCTTAGAGTGTATGTAACTCGATATCGAAAGAAATTGAGGATAAAAATATTGGAAACATGCAGACGTTTGGAAATCAGTATAATACACATACCAAACGTTATAGTTGCTATTAACGTAACCTGGTGTATACATTGAGAGTTTAGTCTTAGACTATTATTTTATTAATGTCTACTTGAATTTACATTTGACAAAGATCAGGTGTACGAATGTTTTTGGCACTCAAAATCCATTTAAAAATCCCTACAAAATGAAGCAAGCATAAAAATGTAATTTAGCTGAAATTACTTTGGTGATGAGAAATTTTCTCATTTAGAATTAAATAAATAGGTTGCTTAAAGTTAGTTACCCGATTTGCTAAATTAAAAGACCTAAATGTTTTAATTAAGGAATTAATTACGCGTTTGTTCGAGTCCAGTTGGAAGTTGACGAACAAAAATTGTCAGCCAGGTTCTCATTAAAAACCCTTCCATTATTCAGAGGTTACTTTAGAATCAGAAGCCCTTTTGTCTCGAACTAGGGAGAAGGAAGTCAAAACATCGTTTCTGCAAGTTGTAGATACTAAGGAAAACTGGGTCCATTGTCCGAGCGGTTGCCCGTGCGTCCGTCTGAAACGAATTAGCTTTTCCATAGTTAATAGCTATAATTATCATCACAATTCATGTTGGAGTCCGCCCCTCATATTAATTTTCCGGGTACAGGACGTAAGTGGGAGAATTATATGAATCACGGTTGCGTGAGCATTATATTTTAAGGAATGTGTCAAAAGTGAATTCATTAAAATTGAAATATGAGTATGAAAAATTGGTCATTTCTTACACATGATTCTTTAAAGGAAGTGATATTTTATTTCTTTCACAAGTGTCAAAATTATACACGTTATTCGTCTGAAATTTGATACAACGGGGAATTCAAATATCACAGCATCAAATTAGTACATTTCAAGAAAATATCTGAATTGATTTACGTTTATTTAAGGCAAAAAGTTGTCCTAATTCAAATAAAGCCAAACCTAACGAAAGACATAAACAATTAGAAACAAACTCACGTCAAAAACAAACCTTCTTAGAATGGTCTAAATAGGTATTTAGGGAGAAGTGAGTCTTGATCTAAATTATTCTGTAACAACGAAAGTCGAGTCTAATTAGGATCGTAAATGTACAATGCGATTACGCTAATTAAATCAAAGGGACATTTTTGTAGATTGCTAGCGTAGGTGAACATTGAAAAGGACAAAGTGCTCATCGTTATCAGAATTTGTATAATGTAATTTTCATTCTTATTTTTCACGATAATTTTAGCCTGCGATTCTAATTCGTATTTTTTCTGTGTATAATTGTAATTATCTCTTTTTATATTTAAAATAACAAAATCATCATAAATAGACATACTTGAGTTTGTATTGGTGTGAAGAGCGGATTTTGCTTTATTAAAATCTGAAGTCAAAAATGGTCAAAGAGAATTTCATTAAAATTTGTTATAAATTTTCCCGTAATCGCTTTGGTAACCACCTTTTACATCTTCTTTCGTTCGTAATTGAATTACGAAATTCTTTTTATTCTCTTATTCCTTTTGTTCGGCGTTTATGCAATAAGGCGAATACACGGTGGAAAGAGCAAGTTTCAAGGCTCAGCGATTTCACACAAATTCGTTGGTGATTCGTTATGAGTTTTATTAAATTTGGATTTTGGTTGTATACGGGCATTGGTTGCGTTCATTCATATATACATTCCGTCACATTTTTTTTCAGAACCTAATTATTTCAAAAACTTTCCAGATTGGCTGGAATAAAGTTTATCTAAGCGGATATCTATTTTATATTTGAAAAAGTATTCTTTTTTATATTGGTGCCGTGTGGTTCCCGTCACCAATATAAAAACGAATAGGACCACTCCATCTCTTTACCATGAATATATCGTAAAAGGGATTAAGGCTTATAAACTTGGGATTCTTCATTTAGGCGACGTGATCATATATATGAATGAAGGAATGAATAAACCGAATATCTATATACTCTACATCCCATTAATCATATTTATGTCAGTAGCAGTATTACGTTAACTTAATTTTAACAAACATAAAAAATGATTCCGTAGTTAAATTTTGAGTTGCAAAATATACATTCACCGTTACAAGCTTTTGCATTTCTCAATCAATAGGAGTACTGCAATTCCACATTAGTTTTAGTCACCAACAAAAACAAAAGCCGGCAACACTCAACGAATAAGCAATCAGTAATTTCCAACTCGAACACAAAACTCCACCTTGCATGCATGCGGGCAGATCATTCGACAAAAGAAGTCTACACAAAGAGCAATGGACACATTTTGCAGAGCGCCTCGCGACGCGTCCCATATTTTGTAACGAGATGATATGCGCGTTTATTCAGCATGCCTCATATAAAATGTATCTCATGCATCCACCTGTGTAAATACCTTATTTATAAACTGTTATCCACAAGTGTATTGTTTGTGAAATGCACGGCATTTTCAAGTGCTCGCGTTTCAAAAGTAAATCTCGTTTGGGTTTCACAATAAGGAAATTTATGCGGTACGGGTGAAATGGGTAGCGTGGAACGGTGAAATATGGATCTAATTTTTTTATATATTTTAAAGAAAATGTCCGTCACTCTGGGAATAGGAAAGAGACGAATGAGCTAAGTAAAATAAGGGACAACTAGTACAAAAAATACTTTAAAAAAGGTTGCCTGCCTGGCATTGCCGCCAAGTCCTGTATCAAGTATTCCCTGAATGAATTTTGACGCAGTTCTCACAGTTTTGGACATTTAATATGAAACTTATGACGATAATAAGATTAGTGCCTTCGTACTAACCCATATTAAATTAGATATGCCCGTATACTTCTATCATTAAAAGAAAGAGTTGTAAACAATTTTTGATGAAAATAACCTTTATTTTCAAAAGTCCCCCCGTTCGCTCCTAGCCAAAAGTCACGTAATTTATAAAGGGAATAACACATAACCGATTTGGAGTTTTGTGGCTACAATTAATTGCCGACAATTAGCCCACAGCTTCGCTGGGCCGTCACCGACGGATATCCGCCGTGCCAGCTTCGTCACACTTTGATCTGTTAAACTATAATCATTGGTGTAATTAACAACACCTTTTTAATGGGATAGATATCAAATATTTTTAAAGTTATATTAGAGATTTCCATGGTTTATTTATACAACATGTAATTTAAAGTAATTTGTCTATGAACTCAGGCAGAATGCTTAGGTAAAGTAACAGTCCAAATAATGCAATACAATTCGACATAAGGCTAGATTATAATATAACTGCAAGATGTAACTGGTTATCAAAGATAAAATGAATATCATAGATTATCCCACATTTAACCCAAAAAGAGCAATTAGGATCTTTCGGTGTTAAATCCCTGTGATATATTACATGTTGTTTGACTAAAGGTGAAATATTTTTAATTAAATTAATTAGTATTTGTCTGCCTCATACGTTATTAGTTTAACTTTGAAACTACTAAACGGATTTTGACGGGATTTTCATAGGATGAAATATAATGAGAAGCGTCGTTAAAACTTTGTTTCGTCAAAATAGGTTTAAGGAAAAAGATTGGGCATTGGAATGGATTGTTCAAAGGAAGAAGATACTATAGTCATACATACATACCATCACGCCTGTCTCCCATTGGGGTAGGCAGAGACTATAGATTTCCACTTGCTACAATCCTTACAGACGACTCCCGCTTCCTCCATACTCATTACTATTTTCATGCATATACTACTACTGCTACAATGATATAGAGTTAACTATAAGTATTTTATAGGTCTGTAAAATTGTAATTTTAATAGATTACACGAAAAGCAACTTACACAGCCAAGGGCAACAACTTGTTAAAAAAAACCAAGGCATAAACGCTTTTCTGAACTGTCCAATCTCAATCAAATAAGAATAAGTATTTTTGAATGTGATCGATAGCTGTTCTTTGATCTGTATGGCTATTGGTTTGATGAATGATTGTTCAATTCACGCCTACGATTTCGACAAATCGATCAAATAAGGATGGATGTGACATTCGGTACGTGATAAAAATACATTTTCTTAGTATTTTTTTTATGTTCAACTTATGTTTCCCTGTACTGCAGACAGGGTAACACGAGTAGAACATACTGTATTTTTATTAGTGAAAGTAAAGGCTAAATTGTATGCAAATAGGTAATGCAGGTGTATTATTTTTTTAAACCGGACTTACCCATTTAAATTGGGGTAAATGTATACCTCGGATTCCTCCCCTGGGAGGGGTGAAACTACAAAACATATATAGACTTCAGTTTCTTAAGAATTTCCAGACAAAATAGTCAATTCTTGACTTATTATAATGACGTTTATAAAAAAAAATACAATTTAATCAGTCAAAATTGTTTACCTATGAAAGCGTACAGACAGACTTGGATATTTTTTACCACTTGCTAAAAGAGGTGGTTCTCAGTTTGTATGTATGTTTTTCTACGATTATCTCGCGTTTCGCTAAACCGATGTTGATGCAGTTTCTGTTTCAGAAATTTCTCCGACTTCAAAAAAAGTAGAATACTGATAGAAGGCGGTTTTTTTTTAAAGTTATTACTACAAGCATTTATTAGCATGGATAAATCTTATTTATCTTTTTGTTACGATATTTTTTGTAGGTAAAACAATAGGGCGCAGCGCTATAAGCGTATAGAATAAACATTTCATATTGATTAATGGAAGCTTCACACAAGCCGTGACGTGTTTCATTTGATAAGTGTGCATTTAACGATCACAATGTGATGAACCAAAATATAAATGGATGTGAAATTTGGTACGTGATCAAAATTTCACGATCATAAAAATCGCTCATCTTCTGCGTAGTTCAATGTCTTTAATATTAAGGATCTTGGCAGGAATAAGCGAGTTCTTTGTCCAACGTAATTTAGGTAAGTACGAGACTTATTTTTGGCCGAAACTCCATTCACGTTTAGCGTAAACAGATAATAAGCAAAAATTCGAATTCACTCTCGCATCTATATTAATGTTCGTTTATGCAAAACAAGTGAACTTCCTCTTGCCTACATTCAGTCTTTATAGAAATCAGCGTAGCAGAATAAATCGTCTCTTACAGAAATGGACAGAACAAAACCAAACGATGTGCTACAGTTGTATCATTATCCTGCGCAGTCATCCCGAGATAATGGCAACACAAGTACCCGGGAATAGTTTGAAATGCGCCAGGTTTTAAGTTTCCGTTTTAGTCAAATGGCTAAAAAGGTTTCATATAATTTTAACGCGAATTTTCCGCGAGTGCAGTGAACAAAAACATAAAAGTTTTAGATTTCCGTATGTACTTATTTATATAAAAAAGTTAATTTTAATCATGACCAAACCTAAACCTAACCAACATGACCAAACCATCTAAACATAACCTTTTCAATTCCTGTAACTATGTCTTCTTTCACATCACAACATTCCTTCATCACGCTGTTCCTTATTCGGTCACTCAACTTCACACCGATCATACTCCTTAACGCTCTCATCTGCACTGCACTTATTCTGCTTTTGTGCTTCTTTTGCCACACCCAACTTTCACTCCCATACATTAATGTCGGGTCCAACACGCTCCTATGCACAGCCAGTCGAGCCCTTTTGGGCAGTTTCTAACTGCTTATAAAGGCATGCAAAGCTCCATTCACCATGTTCCCCGCCTTCACTCTCCTTTTAATCGTGTAATCTTCTAGTATGATTTTAAAGAAATAAATTAAGTAAATACTTACCAATTTCTTCGTTCTAAGTAAATTATTACTATCAATCTCATTTTATAATCTCTCGTGGTTAATTTACCGCCGAAACGTAAGCTTTTACCAAAAGGCACAAGGAAAATGTTTACTTAAATCCTTTGAGAGTATAAAAACAAAACGTCACTCACCACTCCTTATCCCTGGAGGGGTTTGATTTAGGATATCAAAATAATATTAAAAGATAAAAATAGTTTATTTTAGGTTTTTTTTGGCATACTGGCAATCATGACCTCACATGTATGAATACATTGTCACCTATTAAAAACGTAGTAGTGTGATAAAGGAAACATTTCATTTAAGAGGAAATTAATGGCATGAACTCACCGAGTCATAGATATAATTTTTCTCTTATTTTTGGGCACACTTATGTATCTATGCAAAAATTGATAACATAAAAAGAGAGAAATGATTTGATTTTAACAGTGTCATGACTATGTATAAAGTAGGCATATATATATATATATATATATTGTTAGAGTATGTAGTAGGTATGTAGCGGTTTGTTTTAATTATTTCGATAACAACCTGTTTCTTAGTTCCTTTTAATTTTTTTTCATCATCGTATAAAATATTTTATTTTTGCGTGATACGAGTAGAAATATGCAGACAGTATATCTAAATGTCATATGGATATCGATTAATGAATATACAGATGAATAGATCAGAAACTGATATAAAATAATAGCATACATAATAATTTTTTATCAATAAAATATATACATACCATTCAAAACACTACGTAGCAATCATTTTCATATCCAAAAGTTTCCAATCTTCAAACTTGTTCAAAAGTGCGGCAAACAATCACTTCCACGCGCGCGAGTTAGCAAAATTATATTAAAACTTCGCGGTCGCGTTGTTAATTAGGTCCGCAGTTATTTGTTCGGTTGACTTTTTGACAGCGGGTTGACGTAAATTTTAATTAGGAGGCCGCGTTTATTCCGGGACTGCGTGCGGTGCAGGCCATCGTCGTCAAACCACTGACGGAGGCGGACTGCCGCCGTCAGAAGATGCCCTGCCCGCCTGCCGCCCGGACCAGCGGCACCCTACGCGCCCATCCCGCGGCAAACTCCGATTTCCGTAGCGGGCTAAGCCGAAGCTTTCCTAGATTGTGTGGCCTTAGTGAACATTAATTACACCCAACTTAGTCTGATTAAACCTTGAGGAATTATCCGGATTGACAAAATTAACTTTTAACTCAGATTTATGTCGTTACCGTCGACGATGGGCCGAATAACTGAATTGTGAGCTTTCCTGTTATATTGTGTTTAACGATATTGTAGTTATTATTTTTCCAAATTTTCAAATTCAATTTTTTTAACGTTAAGATGCATACATAGACTTTCAAATGAATTGTTCATGACATCTTCAAATATAATAATAGTTATTATATAAAGTAAGAACGAAATTTGCGCACCAGAAAATCTTCACTCATTGAACGATACTTAAATTAGTATTTAGATGTATATTTTATTATTTTTTAATTGTATTAATGGCATCAAATACAAGCAATAACATTATTTATTTTATATTTAAAAAACCTTTATTTTTGTACTGAACTATCAAGTCGTCTGTATCATGATGTTTAGAAATGAAAATACACATATTATAAAAAACACATTCATAAAAACATTTTTCTCATGTACGAGTATTATGTTTCCTGGTAAAGCTCCCACAGCTTTTTGTATGGCGAAGTTTCCGTGACATTATATTTTGTTCCGCTCTCGCATTTTACATATTTTATATTCGGCGCCATTTAAGTTTTTCAATTATTCAGATACTTGCGAACAAAATCTTGCTTGTCTACGTAATATAATGCAGAGCCTTCAAAAATAAGTCAGACATTAGTCTTAATCATTGTTTATGCTTCATAATTTATCACTTCCTTTTTTATCGCAAAATGAGCATTATATTTTTCGGAGTTCCACTCAGTTATATTTATATCCGAATTAATATTGAAAGGTGTAATTGATGGATGAAAGCAATACTTGGATTTATTATTGTATTCAGGCAATGTTAATGTGATTTCATACGATTGTATTGCATATGTATTAGATTCATGAGGCAAAATAGTTAACTTTCAAAATAATAGTAGTAGACTTAGTTTTTGAGTAATTTATTTGACGTCAACCAATGTTGTTAAACCATACGACAATTATTAAGCGATATATAGTATCCTATAATAATGAATGAAAATTTTGAATTTGAATTTTGAATTTGAATAACTTACGCAAATTATGCGTAAGTCAAGTACGTTATCAAAATTATCTGAATCATTCTATGGATAATGATTATTACAATTTTTACTTACCATCTTCTACCTCATTTTTTAATTAAGTAATTTTTGTTTTTATTCATTATCATCCACATATGGCAAACTATCAATGATGCGGACCACGGGTTAAGGGTAAGAACAAATACTCAGATTCAGAAGTATACGAATTAGGCAAAAGGGTGGGCACCCTTTTGCCTAATTCGTACTCTCAGGATCTCACCTCCCTGATCCTAGTTTTTTATTCAGATACTTACTTGTATTCGTGTGATGAAGACCTTGCTACCTAAAACTACTTCAAAGACGCTTCAGCTGACGGGGAAGAGGTTTGTTGGTCATTTGGACTCTAAATTCCCAAAAACTACATGGAACCAATAATTAACTATATCATAAATTAAGAACTTAATATAAAAGAATTATTTATTTTCAGGATTCATTTTTTACAGTCATATGCGTACATATACATAATTAAGTAAGCAGTTGTAATTTTAAATCAAACAATTCAGATAAATTTTAACGATTACTAAATTTTTTATGAAAGCATAAAATTGTTTCATAACAATTTACCTTTCTGATTGCTCGTTAAATTTAATTAACATCACCATGTTCAGCTTTCATTTGAAAAATTCTATTTCTTTTATTTTTCCATTAACTTTTTATTTAATTGAGTAAAGATTTTCTTTGTTTCACTTTACACCATCATACCGGCTCGGGCAGCAGAGAGAATTGACTTAAAATGCAAACTAGAATCAGCCTTTTATGTCATTTAACATAAGCTTAGCATGCATGGTATGCTGGCTTTAACTACTCTTTCAAGAAACAAAGTATATTTTCCAATATTTGTCATAATAGTTTTTTGGCATAATTGGTTTTGGCATACTATTTCAATAGGCCTAAATATAGTTTAGACTAATTTATTTTTTGCACGGAGCAGATGTAGTGTAATGCGCTAAAAGGGGAGTACTTCTTAGGTTAGGTTAGGTTATGCTAATATATGCTTAAAGAAATATGCCTAAAAAGTTATGCCAAATAATATTATGCGTAACAATTTTATGCTGTAAAATTTTATGCTAATAGGTAGAGAACCATTTTTTATATCATTATATCACTTTCGAGGAGTTGTTGCTAAACCAAGCTCCTTTATTATGTCGCATTGCTCATTTCACTCCGTTCTCTAAACTAAGTCGCTTCAAAATCCGCATTATAGTCCATACAATCTCGATAGATCGAACCGCCGTGCAAGTAATAAAGCATGAACAGCTAGCATTCGCGACAATGTGCCGTTTCCCAGCATTTCACTATTTATGCGACAACATGCAGCGAGGCTGTTTCGTTGTCGGCGGAAATGTGAAATACTCGCTGTCATTCTGAAATTGACGCTTACTCTTCTCATGATTGGAATTCAGACTTTTAGTGATAAAATATACAGTTAATAGTTGTTGGGATATTTTAAAAACATTAAGCACTCTAACACTTAGTGAAAATACAATCACTAAGTGTTAGAGTGCTTAATGTTTTTCAAACAACGCTACGTCTTTAAGGAACAAAGAAATTGAGCTGTTTGATTTTCTTTTCTGCTATTATGCATTACCTTACATGATTTTAATAGAAGCCTAACTCTGAAGTAGATTCCCAAAAACGAAGATAGAAAAAATTGAAATTTATGGAAATAAAATGTTCTGTGGTGCTGTTATTAATTATTTCAAATAGTTTTCACTTATTTATTATTTTGAAGATTGAGCTATTTATAATAATTTAGATATTTGTCTCATATCTTATATTTCAACTACCTACATGTATTAGGTACTTGTATCAGAAATTCGACCCGCGAGTCTTAAACTCTTTACATAAAAGAACGCCACCGTCCCGCGCCAATATATTATTCTCCAACTATTGTTTCACAACTTACACATTCGATTGATACAAAATCATCTCAAACAATAAACTAAAACGGTATTTTATAACTTCTGAATTTCGGTTTCATTAACTTAGCAGGTTAATAATTCGGAGAAAATCAGTCACCCTGTCCGAAATCAGTTAATAGGGCACGTCCTTTACAGAGTCTATTTTGCCGGCGTTCTTGCTAAGCCTTTATTCAACTGTCAGTTGTGTAGCCATCCCTAACAAACCAGTTAGGAATATAAACGTCAGCCATTGTGACACAGACTGCCTATCTAGTTATATTGTAGCGCTGTAGTTGGAACCTTTGTCTGACACTCCGACTGTGCTCCCAGCTTTGACTTAGTGAGCTTGCTGATTAGTACTTCTTTTAACACAACTGTGAAAACTAATTTTTCGTGTCAATACTTTGTTAGTATACTATTTAAAAAGTGTATAAATAATTATTAATAAAACAAGGCAACTTTCCAGAAGTACCCATTACATGTGATACGTGTGGTCCAGGATGAGATTTTTGTATTTAAGTTGTATAATTATGTATGTAACTTTTTAATACATTACTCTTTTGCTGTTTAAGTGAATTGCTTGAAGACAAAGTTAACACAATCGGTAATATATTTTTATAAAACACAGTTTCGCTTGTAAAGTTTAGAAAATTGATGCCCTACACCGCAATTAAAAGTATATTAGATTTAAAAAATAACACAACTACTTTTACAGGTAGGTATAGAAAATTTATAAGTAAATAAATCTTTCATCTCATAATATAATGAGCGAAAATAAATAAACTTATTTCCGCATTCACAACATTAATCGCATATTCACACAACAAGCCTGTCCTCTTAGCAGCACATAAACGTAACGAATGACTACGCAGAACATTCACTGCTTCATACTATTCCAAGAAAATTCAGACAATAAATAATCACAAATAACCCACTTAAGCCTTATCACACTCTGAAAGATATAATAATGTAAGCGCATCAATTATCGAAAAAATATAGGAAAGAATACACGGAACGGTTTATTATGAGATTAATAAGAAGTAAATAAAATAATGTTTCTCCGCGGTCGGGCGCAATAATAAGTTTTGGCAGTGGATGTGACAGTGGCCTTATTCCGGGAAATATATTTGCTGAAAGAACGTGAAAAGAAGCAGAGAAATGTAGTGTCTGACGTGTCTTTGTAGTACAAGTAGCGCGATATTGTTTAAGTTTCCTGAGTAAATAAAAGGGCTCATAATATATAAAAAATAAAAAGGCTTATGTACAGTATATTAACAACCTAAAGATAATAATTATTAAGATGGAAGAATATGTATTTCTTTTGTAGCAAATAAACTGAAAAATCTGCAAAAGTAACGAAAGCTCTCGTTCATTTCGACGTTATAAAAATGTTTAACATTTAATAAATAAGGCAACACAGGTAAATTAAACGACTTCCAAAATTTGCATCATGCGTTGAAAACTTAATGGGGTAATGTAATTTACAACCGGTTCATTTTAATTCGTAATTATAATGATAAATCTTCGTTCCGCAGTTTCCGGAATAGGTATCTACTCGTAATATTTTATCGTCGGAACTTTCATATTATCATAACCCACTTTCGTTAAAGCTTTAAATTAACGTCTGTTGTTGTTAGATTGAGCATAATTAATGCGTCAATTATTCTAAGCGAGGGAAAAACGTTACGTTGTTATTGTTGTTTTAGCTTTAAGTATTGATATTTGTTGCAGTGGTTAAAATACATTGAATTTGAGTTTTGAGAGAGTTTCAAGTGAACCTAGTGACAGGTTGTCACTATATGAATCTCAACTCCATCATAAAGCCATATAAAGCTGGACGTGACCTTTCGGTCTTTTCGAGACTTTTGGCTTGTCTACCCCGCAACCGTTAAAGTCGTGTCTATATTTTGCTGTTGTATGTTTTGTAGGTATAAAATTTTCATTCTTTGTGTTTACCGCCTACGAACGGACAAAAAATGATATCATAAGATACTGATTATCTCATCACTGTCCTGGCGTTATTCCCGGTTGTGTCTGACCTGAGGTCTGATAATGACGATGCTGGAGTGGCCTGATTTTATAGTTTCCCACACAATGTTCACTGCGATGAAAATAAATATATATATACAAAAATCTTTGTCTCATTTTCAAAAGAATTAACATGTAGATAATACACATTTATGACGACATAAATCGAGCGAAATAGGGAATAACGTTATGATAGACAAGGGTAAAGTATGAGTAGGTCGTTTACAAATTGTACCCGCATATAAAATTGTACGTGATATGTTTAAGGGCCTCGTTATAAACGAGCTACATAATGTAGGTTATGCGATTTATGTACATTTCTGTAAGTTAAGCTAATGCTTGGGCCAAATTACACTTTTATGTTGTTTCTAAACAACTGCGCCGTAGTTTTTTGTCGTAATATTTCTCGCTTCTGCAAAATAACATTATATCATCACAGTACACGTACAATGTTGGTTTAATTCACGGGTTTTGCTGTCCGTTATATACTAAACATCAATTAATAATTATATATAAGATCGGAATTGATGTTTAGTATATAACGGTGAAGGAAAAACAAAAAAACAAATAAACTTCCTTTCGCATTTATAATATTAGTGAGGATATATTTTATCATCATCATAATGCTATCTTTGCTTTATGTTGTACAAGATATACGCCTGTGGCTCTGCCTACATTAAAACGAACAAAATTTACGCGGGAAAATCGGACAATCCTCTCATACTGCATCACTTAGACCACATGAAAACTTGGAAGCGTTGACTGTGCGCTGATTGTCCGTCAGTGTCCAGTTTTTATTAAATACTTACTGTTTTCAGGTAATGCTTCTGTGTTGAATATATGTATTTCTTTTCATAATCCTTACCTTTTCAATAACTAGCATTTATATAACTCAAATAATTGCACACAAATCTTGGCTATTCGCAATTCCTACACTTAATTCTAGCTATCCATTATTCAGAGATGTCCGAATTTGAAACAATGGAAATCCGTCAGTTATCAATGAAATTTCGGTATACGGGTAATTAAATAAGTATCTCTTGTGTATGTGTATATGTATGTATATAAATTTATATGTTCGGAAAGGTAATTAATCACACGTAGCCTACATCGGTCGAGACCATGTGTGAAAATGAGATATTTTTGCGATGCGCATAATTTATCGACATACCCGTCTGAGTCCCGTAACATATCAGGTTTTTTTTTCTAATTAGAGTGATGAAATACCAATATAATATTGAAATGTACCTTACAATATTATATTATTCGCGAAAAGCATTTGACGTCGCAGGCTTTTAAAATTATGATTCTTCTTTTAAACATTGGTCTAGCAACCTTATCACTAAGTCATTCCCATTTGGCTAAAATGTGGCCTTCGAATCTCTTCGATACTAGGTTTCCAGTAAAGTCAGGGATAAAGATGTGATATATTAAATATGTGTCTGTTGGAAATAAATGGAAATTCAGTTACAAAAGTATATCTTTAGTTTCAATTACTTTTTGATCTTGTCATTCCAGTTGTGTCCTTCCTAAAATGTGTCCATTTATCACCACTATCTTGGAGATCGGAGACAGGTTATGTGCAGCAACCACTGCATGTCAGGTACTTACCAAGTAAACGCCCAAACTTAAGCATCATGGGTCAATATATGTTATTTTACTGATTTCTACGCACTATTAGGTTAAGTCTTTCCTTTAAAATATAGATTAAAGACTAGATAAGAATAAAACTCTTTTATAAATACTCTTTTTATTTTTAACACCTAAAGCCGGTAAGCGTAAAATAATTGTTTACATTCACAATCTTGAAAAAATATTTTTATAAATAATTTATGAGAAAAGACGGGCTTAGTAGCAGGGAAAAAAATATAAACAAAGAATAGTTCCATAAACCCTGGCACCGATATTTTGTATTAAAGAAAACAAATAACATAAGGAAGTCTAAGCTGTCTTAATCTGCTGTTTTTATAAGAAAGAGTCAATCTCTAGGGCTTCTGTTACAGAAAATTCTCGGCGTTTCTGCCAAGGTGGCTTGGACTCTGGACCTGAAATTTTATTTTGAGCAGCCAATAAGAGGCAACACATTAAACCTGTTTATGATTTAGTCGGCTGTGTTTATAATAAACAGGAGATTAATGGCTCAAGAGCTGCCGCGGCCGTTGTCCTACATCCTCGTTACTTTTTATACACTTGCCCTTTTACACATAATAGACGAAACACAGAAGTTTAGCTTTGAAGAAATTAGTAAATCTAGCGTTTTTGATCAAAATTTACTGAGAAAAGTCGGCTATAGTCAAGTTATCATGACATTATACTAGGGAATTCATCTAGAGTTTAACTCAGTTTAATGTAATTGGCCACTTACTAATTCTTTTTTAAAAATATGGGTAAAAAAATCTTTTCAAAAGATAATATCTAATTTCTATCACAAAAATGTGTTTCATAACATGTTATATCATGTGTTAATTTTCATAAGTTTCCCTTCTAGCTGTAATATTGTACTTTTGTCCTTTTATTTGGAAGCCGACCGCACATACCTCTCGCTTTATATTGCCCCTCTTTCGATCTCGGAGAAGACATAAAAATTTCGAGGTTATTTTTCTTCTATATTAGCCCAGCGGCTAACCAGCTGAACCAGCGTTCACACGAATAGAGCGCGTCGGTGGTCGAATTGTAAGGTGCCCGAAAAATGCGTAAAGGCACCGATTCGAATCCCATCTCGGCCATGTACCAATGAGTATTTTCGAAGTTATGTACATATCTAGTTTATTACTAACCGATGCTCTTATCGTGAGGGAAAACATCGCAAGGAAACCTGCACATTCAGACAACTGGATGTGTAACAATAATCCAATACAGGTTAGGTTCCCCTACAAAGGTTGTGGAGGTCATATATGTAGGTGTAAAAGCCTGCTTCACCCCATCCAGGGTCCATGGTTCAAGGCGAACCCCGGGCTCCTGTCCAGAGTGGTGAGCATGAAATAGGGATTAAGAAGTAAGAAGACTCATACAAAAAGGTCTAAGAAGCATAAACTCACTTAAGAAAACTCACGGTTGGATTAGTCGAATATCAAAGTTGTTGTGGGTTTTGCTGCCTTTGTGCTGGCAAGTTACTAGTAAACGTCATACACAGTGAACTTTAGAGGCCGGTCTAGTGGCTCATTCGACCGTAAATCATTTTCGTAACTTCGTGAAATGGAATATAATATATGTATGTTTAGTGTTTATGAAAAATTACTTTTATGAAAACTTACGTAACATTTTTGTCAAAGTACAAAAAGATCATTGTAATAGTCGATCAACTAGATACTAAGTCGATGATTGCAATCAATAATTCTGCTCCTAGGATTTTAATTTTTGTTTCTAACTATCTCTCAGCTTTGCGTGTTCCTAGTTTCTCTATGCTTCGGCACCTGAGTCCTGTCTCCGACATTTCTAACGAACTTATTATAACACAGGCGACTCTTTTCGTCAAAAAGATATGTATGTAGTCATAGAAAAAAAATCTTGTAGGTTTTATGAAGAAAAGAATAGACACGGATTACCGTAAACTAAATTTAATTAGACAGTCTGACTCCGAACCCGGTGACGTCTCTAGCAGTCACGTGGTGGGGTGCGAAACATCAGGAACCATTATATTAACGTTAGACAAATAGGCGATTCATTGTAGTTCCCTCACGCAACCCAAGTTTTCCGAACGATTATAGAAACAAAAGATAATGTCGGCCTATTGTGGTTCTGACACTGACAGTCGGGCGAAAGGGCCAATATTGTTTTTCATTGCGATTTCTACTCGTATATAAAAGAGGACTGAAGACTAACTGATTTACTGACATATCAACGCACAGCCCAAACCATTGGATCTAGTTTTAAAATTTCTCATGTATCTGAAGGTTTTGTAAGTGGTCCAGATTCTAGGTGCACTATGAAAGATTTGGCCGAAATTCCCGCGGACATGGTATTTAACGAGATTTGTCGATGAACACGGTTAGAGCAGCTGACTTTCTCTAGTAAATGATAAGTATAGAGTTAGCATAAGATAATCCGATTTTTTTATTATTTTTAAATCAGAATATTTTAACGGTCAAACTTACCAAACTGAAGGCATCATACATTTTGTTTTAATATGTATGTAACTTATGTCATAAGTTCTCATTCCATAGAATTTAGATCTTTAAAAATTTTATTTAACAGTTTATGAAGCTACTTAGCAAAATGAATGTACTAGATATACTTTACAACTAGTAAAAAAATATATGAAATCGCTATCGAAAGTATCAATATTTACTTTCAAATACACCTCCGCAACGGAATTTTCCCAAACGAGTGATTCCATAAAGCGTTGGAACATTTTATTGGCCCCTCGGAGGTGCACACTTCGCTTTCAAAATATTCCGTGAAAATTTCAATAATTCAACCACCGTAGTATACGGTTCGGCGAATCTGTAATGGCTGTAGTTTCAAGGGAGAATTTAATTCCGGAATACCACACAATGAGGAATTTTTAAATCAAATTATTCCAATAATAACCTCGAGCGATCCTTAGGGTCTTACTTTGACATTTTAATGAAGACAATGCAATATAAACGTTAAGGAAATTTAATAATCACTGTTTACATTATCGTCTTTACATTTGTGTGTATTTTTGAAATCGTATTATATTATACGTTTTGCCGTGTTGTTCGCGGCATCAATAAAAGAAAGAACAGGACAAATTCATTTTTTTTCCGTGGATATCGTAAAAGACGACTAGAGAATAAGCTTGTAAACTTGGGTTTCTTATTTTAGGCAATTTGCTATTATCTTTGTTTAGTAAAAGAATTCTAAAAAATAAAAAGACACTGCTTGAAATATTGAAGTATTTATAGCTTTTAATAACATGCTGTCATCTTCAACAGCTGTAAAAGCATTGAAATAAATACGGCTTACTAAATCATACATGATGACCAAAATTTATTTATGAAATCCTTAAAACTAATGAATGAAGAAATGCAACAAATAAAGATAGACAAAAGGTACACATAAAATTAAAATCATCTTTTACTCACTCACAGATCAGATCACGAAATCTCAAAAACTTTATGCCAATAAAAATGAAATTTGACAGGAAAGTAGATTGTAACTAGGAATCGTTCACTACAAAAGAATTTTTGGAATCTCTCGCGAAAAGGCGAGATAATTTTTCGTTTAAAAGTGTTCTAGTACACACGTACATACATATGGTCATGTCTATTTCCCTTGCGGGGTAGACAGAGCCAACAGCCTTCAAAAGTCTGATAGGCCACGTTTAGCTTTTTTGTGCATTAAAATAGTGACAGTTTGCTAGCCCATCGCCAAAGGGAAGAATCCCAAGTAAAGTAAAGTTATCTAGTACATTGATAAAAACAGAAACAATAACGGTTGTAAGGCAAAAAGCCATAGCTCAGTAATAATACTTTTTGCACTGTTATACAAATATAATCATTTCCGTCTCTTAGCCATGATACTGGGGGTATTTCGTAACATCACTTAATACCGCCTGTCATCAGCATCTTTCACTGGCCTTGCTTGAAGTCGTTAGTGAGAAGCTAATAATAAATTCACTTTCTTGCTTCCTTTTGAAAACTTTGAATCATCTTCTACTGAACAACACTTAAGCTATAAAGTGCAAGCCGGTTCAAGTTACTTTGCATAAATATTCTGTAAGTATTTATATGAAATAATTTTGTTTGTGTATAGTTACAGATTGCTTTAGAATCCCATGTTTACACATAAGCACATCTACAAGTCATCCACAATAACAACCACATCAGACGAGCAAAAAAAGGATCAATCTTTATTTAAAATAGAGACTAAGTATGCCCTCGACTCCGCCCATGTATACGAAAAACAGTCAATTTCTGTTCCCGCAAGAATTTCGCGAAATCTTTACTTATTGCACATCTAGTTTGGACTTTATGTTGACGTGTTAGTCAATTAGTAAATATATTAAGAAGATAATTACATAAGTAAGTAATGTTCACGGTCTGTTTAAATCAAGTGAGAATATGTTTTACATAAACTTTTGTGTAATGTTTGTAATTAAAACAACTAAACCGATTTTGTTGAAATTTGGCACAGGAATAGAAAAAATCACGACCTTTAATATAACAAAGGCTACTATAATTTCTTAGAAGTGCTCTAGCACGTGAAAGCTGAAGCCTCGAGCAAAAACTATAGTGTAAAAAAAAATTAATAAAGAAAAACTGTTTTTACTGCAACCGTCGAACTCTAGAAAGCTTTGTTAGATTTTCTCTAGATGTCGAAAGTTAATTTGTATTACTCCTTTGTGGTTTGAAATCTATAAAAGAGAAATTCTTATTCTCGAGTGGGCAAAGTTGATAACTTTTTTAGATACAATACATTGAATGTGAAACTCAAAGTGAATAAAGAATTGAATTCATTTATGAATGGAAGAGATTTATTTTTAAAGAATATATTTGTTTTTATTTTGATTAAACAATTTTCATGCCTGTCACCCCTTTTTACCAAGGCGCCTCTTACGAGTTGGCCTTAAGAATCATGTACAGTACTGCTCATACTGTTTCATCCAATCTGTTTTCATCTAAACCTATAAGTTTTCTGTAAATATGATTTGGTAAATAAATAATTAAAAATTAAGTAATATTAGAATACTGTGCTCGAAAATATTGTGACAAATCAAACTATTACTGTTACAAATAATTACTCGCGCCTAATTAAATTCAAAACTCAGACATAAATAAAGAACATTAACCATAAAATTTCAGATTTACCATCGGGAGTAATTATAAAAGTGGTGACTGCTATAATTACATTTTGTTGAAGCAACTGCTGGTAGCTAGTAGCGGTTAGGTAACGATACTCGTATCTCACGCCTTAATTATGTCTGAAGTATGATGCATGTTGAAAGTGGCACCTGAGACTGAAGCGAGGGCCGCGAGTTTATTTCGGGAGCATCCGGCCGCCAAAAGTTATTATAAAGAAGTGTGACTTTAAAAAAAAAGTATTGAAATACACCAAGAATGAGTTTTTGCTTTGTTTTACTACATGTTGAGTTACCATGATGTAAGAAAATCTGTCGATTTATTAATGGTGAAAGAAGTGGAAACTGGACTTTTTAATGAGTAAATAGAATTGTTGTTATAAGACATCTAAACAAATGACCAGGTTAACATAACAATACCAAGTCAATATTATATTATGTGAAGGTAACTAACAAACCTACATAAATTAAATTTGACAATTCACTTGAACAAAATCAGTATTAGAAGTTTTCTTAAACTCAATTACTTAACTCTTCCTATGCATCAATATGACTAGTTTTTATAACAACCGTCATAAATAATAGCTTGGAAAGGAAACACGTATAAAATTCGATGACTCTGAAAGCATATTGCATCATAAAATTGTTACTAAAATTTTTTTTTCAAAAAAAGTTTTACATTTATATATTAGTTTCAGACAACATCAATATTCTGTACCCTCCATACTTTGTGATCCGGCGGCGGTGGCCAGCTGCCCGCCACGTTAATATGACGACAGCGCTGTCACTTCGGCCCAATCTCTGAAAGCATAAATTAAATGTCAACTTTGGTAATATGAAAAAAGTAGCAATGGAACGCGGCTTTCCAACGATTGTAATAGAAGGGCGATAAATTAAGCAGATAGAATTTTTAATTAACCATTCATAATCATACATATGATCACTCATATATCCCTTACGGGGTAGACACTGTAAACAATCTCGAAAAGTAAAAGATTGCTAGTCCATCTTTTTAAAGAAGTCCCAAGTTTTTCACTTTCACTTGATTGACTTTTTTCTGATCAGAAGAGTAGCAGTTGACACACGCTATGTTTTTTTTTTGCTACTAGACCAGCATGGATATTAAATAAGCTTCTAATTATGTTTAGGGAAAAATTTGCGGAAGATTTTACGTCAAATGATTTTGTAAAGTGTATTACTTTTCTAAGAAATTTGAACCCTTTTAATGCGAGTCGAGGGCATATCAGTAATCGCTAATTTAAATAAAGACAAAATATACATTTTTAAATCTGGTTATCCATATTACACAATTTCCTTATTTTTTTTAATTAACATTAATCACTGATAAAGATTTTCCTTATTTCTTTATTGTTTCACCGGTTTCGTGAGTACCTACTTAATATTTCAAAGATGTTTGTGCTCCACAGCTAGAAGTTATCTTCTCAACAAGCGAAAAGTTTATGAAATGATTTTACTTTTTAATCGTTAATTAATAATGTTATTATGATAATATTCAATAGTTAATATCAAAAACGAACAATATTAAAATAGCAAACTTAAATACTTAGTCAATACACCATCAGGCAACAGCGGATGCCGAGAAAATAATATTCTGTCAGAAATTGTCAGAAAAAATATGTAAATACGTAAGTAAAAAAAAAGAAATAAAAAAAAAGAAATAAATACCAATATTTACCGAATTAAAAATAAATACTTAAATATACATACAATCACGTCTATAGCCCTAACGAGGTAGACAGAGCCAACAGTCTTTCAAAGACTAAAACGCTACTTTCAACTACATGGCTTTGCGATGGAATGGAGATAACAACAGTAATAGGATGCTAGACGATCGCCTAAAAGAAGAATCCCAAGTTTATTGGCTATCCCTGAGTAGCCTTTTACGACATTCACATACAACATACAAGAGATGGACTTGTTCTATTCTAAATTACATTCAGCAAAATAAAAATACAGACAGCTTAATACTCTCAGTCAGTATGCGGCACACACAGCTAATGATATCTCTCAACATAATTCTAAAATATGATGTACATTCCCAACAGTTCAAAGGATTAAGAATGCATCTAAGTAATGTGCACAACGTGTTTCCGTAGTGACGTGTATAGTATAAATTATAGTAACCAGCATATCCTTAGACACGATAAAAAAATTGACAATGACTAACAGTAAACATCTTTAAAATGGCGGATATAGTTTTTAACCTTTTTGATTAGTTTTGCACTCATCTTTGAATCTTGTATAAAGTTGATTGAGTGTGGTTCAAACCTACTGCAGCTATGTACAAACGACTCTCTTTTGAGGTACCTACCTATACTAGTTTAATTGTTAGCCGATGAAATGAAGAACAATTCAGAAAAAAAAGATGAGTAAACCTGCACATCCAGACAATTGGAATGTAATGTATAAATGAGTCGAAATGGATTAGTCGTGCTAATCTTGTTGACCTCAAATGTGAGTCGCTTCGTATAAAAACCTGACTTACCTTATCTGTGATCATGGTAAAAAGGCGCAGACCGCGCACTGCTCTCAAGAGCGGTAAAGTGATTTACCGAAAAAAATGCTACAGTGCAGTTTGTTACCGCTTCTTCTGCACTGTCGCCTTGGAAGCGGCAGTAAACTTAGTTTTTAAGTAATTTATTTGACGTCAACCAATGTTGTTAAACCATACGTTTTGACAATTATTAAACGATATAAATAGTATCCTATAGTAATGAATAAAAATTTTGAATTTTTTGAATTTGATATTGACGGGACTTACACCAGGAGGAATGTAGAAAAAATGCTCATCGGAGGAGGTTGAAAAAGTAAGACAAAAAATATCTGAATCTAGTTAAGCGTGGCGCCCGCGACTTCGCCCACATTAAACGATAACCCCTTATCTCCCGGGAATTTCCAAATGCAGTTTGGTAAGCGGACGTCACCTAGTCACAATCTACCTTCCTGCCAATTTTCATCTTTGTTAGTCCAGTAGTTTTCGAGACTTCGATAGATATAAAGATACGTGACTTCTGCATCATGTTTATTTTGTACGGAGCTTACGAATTGAAGGAATTAAGCCGAATGACGTTCATTCCTGTGCTATGAGCAACGCCGGATGGCGCTCTTATCCCTGGTCGTCTATAAATACCCGCTTGTATACTCATACGTGTAGCTGTCCTGTGTCACATTTATATGACATTCATATCAGAAATATACTGTTTTCTCTCCATAGCGTTCTTAAAATGATGCATTTTACTCTCAATAATTCCTCTAATTGTGAATAAAACTTACCGGTCGTAAAATGGTCATAATCATGATAGATACATATACACATATAATCAAGTCTATATCCCATTGCGTGGTAGACAGAACGAATAGTCTTGTATAAACCTATCCCTTAGTCGCCTTTTACGACGTCCATGAGTACGAGATAAAGTGGTCCTATTCTTTTTTTTTTATTAGTGCCAGGAACCACATGGCTGTGTTATTTTCCAGCCAATGGGAACTCTTATCACTCTATTTAAGTAAATTAAACGACACAATCAGACTATGTCATTGGTTCCTATAAACGAATCACTGCATATATCATCTGCAAATTAAGCCCAGCCTATAAAAAATAGTGACACATCCAGTCGTCTGAAGATTAAGGTTTCCCCACGATGTTTTCCTCGCCATAAGAGCATCGGTTAGCAATCAAACTAAAGTACCTCACTCACAAAATTCGACTTAAAAGTACAACAAAACTCATAAATATACATTGTATGCTGAATACCAAACACGACCGAACATTCCTTCGATAACTGAACGTGCAATGTAAATCCAGAACTTTAGACAGTCTAAGCTAGGATTAGAGACTGGCTTCGTAATAGGCGTGGTCTGCGAACAGACCAGAGATCAAGTTAGCCAATAAAGCCGGTTACAGGGACCAAACATGTTCCATTATCTGCATTACGGTAGCGTTGTTCGGTTTAAGTAACTGTGAAGACAAGACTATGAAATGCTAAAAGGCAGTTTCTCTCTCTCAATCAACGTTTCACTTTTTCAAATTCTTATCTTTATACGATTTTTCAGCTCTTACAGATACATACATAAATCACGCCTTTTTCCGGAGGTGTAGGCAGAGACCACATCTTTCCACTTGCCACGGTCCCTGCATACTTCTTTCGCTACGCCCACATTCATAACTCTCTTCATACAAGAGTCAGTTTTGTATACTCTTGACCTGACCTGTTGGTAGAACGTCTCCGATTTGATCAAGGTACGTTCGTCTAGGCCTTTCCGCTCCAACAGTCCCATTCACACTTTATACATACATAAAATCACGCCTTTTACACGGAGGGATAGGCAGAGACTACATCTTCCACTTGCCATGATCTTTGCATACTTCCTTCGCTTCATCCACACACACACGATTTATAGTCAAAATATTTCTAAAACGACTACAATAAAACAAGAGAATAATTCACGGGAATGAAAGATATAGGCGCTGCCTTCCTAGGTACTTGGCAAAAGAGGTGTGGTCATATGTATGTCAAAACATCATTGGCTCTGAAGTTAGTCCATTTGCTAAAGCTCGTAAATGGTTCTTTTTTAAGATTTTGATTATCTAAAGATAGAATATCGATTTATTGACAGGATGTTGTTATTTTATCTCAATAACAAAATAATGTCATGTTAATTTTATGATGAATCTGTGATATGAATTAAATGTGACGTTCGCGGAATTTTTTGCGCCTAAAAATAGGCTTGGTAAATTTGAAGCGCCAACATTATATTTAGAAATACCTTTTACATTATGTATGTGTATGGCGAGCTCCGTCGTGGTTGTTTCATTTCAATTTATTACTTTATTTCATTACTTTATGCGTACCTACCACAGTGAAAACCCATTAATATTTCCCCTTACACGTTAAAACTAATCCACGTAAGTAACTGGTTACCATAATATGATGGATACCAAGAAACTGTAATATATTTCAAGCGCTACGTCTGTAAAATTCACACAAAGTAACATTTTCAGTGCGCCAAGTCTCGTGGCTATCACGATGTGTCGTCATATAACATAAATACGATATTCATTCTATTTTATATGAAAAATTTTCGCCGTCTCAAATCCAATTTGTAGGAATTGTTATAGCATCTGCAGTAAAAGTCCACTGAAATAAGAATATGAGCCTTTTTGTGTCGTCCGACCCGAGAATATGGGCATAGGAAAAAATACTCAACTTAATGCAATCTACCTACCAACCAGGGAAATTCATATGAAATAATACTTTGCAGGCAAAGCGATCGGGGCCGTCCCCAGGGGATCATAAAACTGCTAAGCCTTCGTCTAAATTGAGAAACTTGTTGAAAAATCTCACATGAGGGATATAGTCGTAAATGTTCGGGCCGATATTTTTACAGAATAATGAATAATTTGGATTTCTCGGTAAATTATAGAAGTTTAGCTACCATTTAGTTTCCAGACTATTTCAATTTGATGGGTTTGTGCCCCACAATGATGCGAGTTCTATGGAGCACTCGACTTGGGTTGAGTAGGTAATATTTACCTGTACGAAACTTAAATACTTAAAAATTTTAAATAAAATGTGTCAATTTATATTTACTCTTTTTCAGTAAATAGAACATAAGTACATATATGTGTAGGTATGTATGTCTGCCGTGATAAGTATATACCTATACGATATTCCTACATCGTGTTAAAACCAACATACACAAAAAGGTCATAAATCATTCAACTAGTTATTAATTGTTACGAATTACAGTTCTTTTTTTTTTAAGTTTATTGCTATCTCGTTGTTTATCATTAGGGAATAGTTGGGAAATTAACGTAAACGTTGTTGGAACTGTTATCGCGATCGGGCGCCACGGAAACACAAAAGGAGTGAAAAAGTTAATTGATTGAGCGCCGCCCACAATCGTGCTAGATATACTGTTGGTAATAAACAGCCTTGTTAGATGATCAAATTACTAGTTTATAAGATCATTTTACCACTAAAATTGGGTTAAGGGTATTTAACAGGCAAACGGAAGATTTTAATTGGTTGGTGGTTGAATAATAGACGTACCATTATTTTTTACATAGAATTACTTTTGACAATTAATTATAATATTGTAAATTTTGGTAGGTATTGTTGTCGAATTTATAAACCTACTTTTTGATTGAGATAAATATGTATTGAGAAACCTTAGATTCATAGAGACAAAATAGAAATAATATTTAATTTTTCGCATATAACTCATTTCTACACAATATTCGAGCACGTATCTCAACAACTCTTGAACAATCTCGATATTTCAATGAATATTGTTCAAAATGAGTATCATATAAAAATATATGGTACATTACTCTATAAGTATCTTTTAGCTTCAAGCCATTATAGAGTTGAGTATGACGTTTTTTGGTTTGGAAGAAATAGATTTATAATTTCATACGTCTTTATGTTATGGAAGAAATGGTTTTTAGAGTTTAGTCGATTGTTGCTGCAATATTATAAACATGTAACCTTGCTGTAATTTATTCTGGTGAAATAATAAGTTATTGTATTGTATGTTTAGGTTGAAAATTTATATACATACATTCAAAACTTGATATGATAAGACATAAAGTAAGAAGGATACTTAGTGCCTCTTATAAAATTACTATTTCCGTGGTTACTTTCATTATTTTATTAAGCCAGACAGCTAAACGTAGCCTTTCAATCTTTCAAGACTGTTAGCTCTGTCTACTCCGCAAGGGATATAAACGTACATATTTGCGACAAAAGGCAATTGCGTGAACAAAAAGTTCCTTCCTGAACATATTTTTCAAGATCTACTTGAGCACAAAAGCGGTATTTATACTGTATTATTACCTACTACGCGAGATAGCTAGTCTAATAAAAATATGTGCGTGATATCCTTACTTAAACAATATTGGTGGATTTTGTACGCGTGCCACCCGCGTCGTGACGAAAATAGAAAATATCTGATAGAACCGCCTGCATATAACATACATCACGGCATGACAGTTACATGACTAACGTAACAAACATACAAGCGCCAATATTGGAATTTGGGCTATGAGTCTTAGAATGAGTAGAGTGTACTATCATATTACCCTGTCCTTAGCAGACAACGCGCACAACAATACTCTTGGTATTATTAGCAATCTATTAAGCGTTTGCGAATAAAGCAAATCTTAAAAAATAAGATAGGTTTCATTTGACAAAATAATATTTTTTTGAGATTAGTATCTGTTTTCGTGTTAGGGTAGAAATAACCTCAACTCTGCTCAGTTTTAGCTCATCTAGCTGAACAAAAACAAATTGGAATGTCATTTAAAACACTGAAATAAAATAATGTAGTTACATTATTTTATTTCAGTGTTTTAAATGACATTCCATACCGGCCAGGGCAACTAGTTAGTTAAATTTATTAATAAGGTAACCTGAGTAAAATTTCTTGATATTTCTTAACATGGATGCTCTATAACAAAAATACACTCTTAGGGTGTTCCTATATGTTTTGATATCTCGTCATCAGCAGACCGTCTGTATTCTTGATAATCTCTGAGTTGGAAATGTGTCAATCATTCTGAAAATCATAAACAATTGAGAAATAGATTTATTCCGGTCCTGTAAACAAATTCGCGCATTTCCATAAAACACGATAACACAATAACAATCAAATTTAACCGCAATGAAAACCCCGCTGCGTTTTATATTACTCTGAACATTTGTTATGAAGGGAAGTGTTGTGGAGTACAATAAATTTTAAAATTAAATTCCTATTAATTGTGACGATTCGTACTTGTAAAACTTAGGGATAAGCCCGCTTTTGTACTGTACTACTGTTTTATATTTGTAATGTACTCCTTTAGTGAACAATAAAGCATTAACTTACTTACTTTATAAAAAAAATTCTGGTTTTCAATATTTAACAACAAATAACTAGCGTGACATCAATTAATGTGATCCAATAGTCGATCTGATTCATTGAACCGGGATTCTAAAATCAAACGAGGTACGGAGGTGCAAATCAATAAACTAATTCAATGCCAAGTCACATGACCTGACCTAACCGGATTACGTATATCCCTCAGAAATCCGACTACTTGATTGGCTCCTCTTCTCCATTAAATTTGAGCCAATAAACTACACAGGCTAAGTCGAGCCAATCCCCTTTATTAAGTGTTTAAGCCTGATATATTCCTCACTTCCCAATATCGTGTGGTTCCTGGCACTTTAGAATAGGACCATTCCATATCTTTAACACTAATAGGTTAATAAACCTTGTATTCTTCTTGTAGGCGATAAACTAGCAACCTGTCACTATAAGAATCTCAATTCCATCATCAAGTCATACAGCTGACTGTGGTCTTTCAGTTATTTCGAGACTATTGGCTCTGGCTACCCCGCAAAGGATATAGATGTAATAGTATGTTTTATTTTTTTGACGGCCTCTGTAGCGCAGCGGTAGTAAGCTTGTCTGTGACATCGGAGGTCCCGGGCTTGAATCCCGGCCAGGGCATGATGAGAAAAGAACTTTTTCTGATTGGCCTTGGTCTTGGATACATACATACATACATATAGTCACGTCTATATCCCTTGCGGGGTAGACAGAGCCAACAATCTTGAAAAGACTGAATGGCCACGTTCAGCTATTTGGCTTAATGACAGAATTGAGATTCAAATAGTGACAGGTTGCTAGCCCATCGCCTAAAGAAGAATCCCAATTTGGTCTTGGATGTTTATCTATATAAGTATTTATTATAAAATATAGTATCACAAATCTCGAACTTACTTCGAGGCTAACTCAATCTGTGTAATTTGTCCCGTATATATTTATTATTTTCATCGATGCGGAATTGCTAGTCCACAGGAACACGCATCATCAGTTGACATCCAAAAAGCAAATTTCACGCTGAAATAAGTAAGTGAAAGATTGCTAAAGTAATAGATGGCCTTTTGTTCCCTCATGACAACAAGCACAAATATTTTTCTTTCAACAGTCAATGATCTTGTTTTTGTAGAATCGAATAAAACATGCCGTGTGGTTCCCGGCACCGGCATAGGCTTACAAACTTGGGATTCTTTTTTAGGCGATGGGCCAGCAACCTGTCACTAGTTGAATCTCAATTCTATCATTAAGCCAAATAGCTGAACGTGGCCATTTAGTCTTTCAAGACTGTTGGCTCTGTCTACCCCGCTAGGGATATAGACGTGACCATATGTATGTATGTATGTAATAAAACATTTACCTGAATAGTGTAAAGTAAGAAGCAACACTGTCACTGTTGCCAGCATGTACTTTCGGAGTAGAATAGGTAATGATGAAAGAAGTCACAAGAAAATACATACATTCAGTCAGAAAAGTATCGGGAATGGATTATTTATTTATGGTTCCAAATTCAAATTTTTGTTTTTTTTGTTGTTGTCAGATTGGCACAACAGTTTTCCATTTTGGCGCGGAGTTTGAGTTGCATCTGTTGTTTACATTAAATACAGTGCTATTTTTAGTTATATCATATCTAGTGTGTATTGCTAATTTCATAATGGATAAAAACATCGAACAAAGAGTTTGTCTTAAATTTTGCATTGCCAATGGAATATCGTGTTCGGAGTCACTGAAAATGTTACAGAAGGCTTACGGTGAATCGACTTTATCAAAAACTCGTGCTTATGAGTGGTACAAAGCGTTCAAAAGCGGTCGAGATGTGATGGAAGATTTGCCTCGCTCTGGTAGGCCATCAACGTCTGCAACTGAAGTTAACATCGCAAAAGTGAAGGAAATAGTGACTGAAAATCCTCATTCAACTTTGAGAGAGATAGCCACCGAACTTTCTGTATCTCACGAGTCGATCCGTACCATTTTAACTAATAATTTGGGTATGAAACAAGTTGCCGCTCGGCTAGTCCCAAAAGACCTGAATTTTTTTCAAAAACTCAATCGCATGAGAGTCGCTGAGGATATGCTAGAACGAGTCAATTCCGACCCAACATTCATGAAACGCATTGTTACTGGTGACGAGACGTGGGTTTACGAGTTTGACATGCAAACTAGTCAACAAGCTTCGGAGTGGCGCCTTCCAACTGAACCGAAACCGAAAAAACCACGCCAAAGTCGTTCAAAAGTCAAAGTCATGTTGACTGTTTTCTTTGACTATCGCGGTGTTGTGCACTCGGAATTCTTGCCGGAAGGTCAAACGGTAAATAAGGAATATTATTTGAGTGTTATGCGGCGTTTAAGAGAGCAAATCCGACGAAAAAGCCAGATTTGTGGAAAGAAAATTCTTGGATTTTGCACCATGATAATGCACCTTCGCACAAGGCCATCATTGTGAACGAATTTTTAACCAAACACTCAACAAATACCATCGAGCAACCACCATATTCACCAGATATGGCTCCAGCCGACTTTTTTCTTTTTCCTAAACTCAAATTACCACTTCGTGGCACCCGTTTTCAATCGGTAGAAGACATAAAAGAGAATTCGCGGCGAGAACTGACCTCAATTCCGGAAACAGCGTTTAAAAAATATTTTGATGATTGGATTATTCGTTGGCGTAAGTGTATCGTTTCTAAAGGAGCATATTTTGAAGGTGATAAAATAAATTTGGATGAATAACAAACAGTTTGTGTATTATTGATCTTTTCCTGCTACTTTCTTGACAGAGTAGTACATATATAAAATCACACCTCTTCCTTCGCTTCCACATTCATAACTCTCTTCATGCAAGCTTGGCGGTTTCGGGAAAATCTTGAACCAAATAATTATTTCTTTTTTTAATTTCGAAAAAAATTCAGAAGGAATAGGAACTGCAAATACCACAAGCATGCATAACTTAAAAAAAAGCAGCTATACATTATGTGTCGTAGTAGACCAAAGTGGGAATGTAAAGGCCTAACGCCAAACTTTTCGGCATGTGAAAAGTGATCAAAGGACGATGGAAGGGCAACGTCGCACGTGCGCAAGATTTCTTTGAAAACAAAACAATTTACTTGTTTCCGAAGAGATTCCGTACAACGGTTAGGTGTTGATACTTCGTGAATACAACATGAATGGAAATGTAATTTAATTTACAGGAAGAATTTAAAAAAATCGTACCTCAAGAATCGGGACGAATGGTCAAATATCCGAATCATAATAGTACATAGATTCGAATCCGATTTCCAAGTACTAATTAATTGTTTCTAAGTTAAATATGTACATACCAGTTACATATACGCACACTGTTTTCTCTGTTTGATGTATATCTTAATGTCAATAGACAAAAGTAAATTAAGAAAATAAAGACATAAACATCACTAATAAAGAATTATTTTCTTTTACTGAGTCGGTTATTTATATTTTCATAAAAAGCCATGTCGCTGTGTAAAGTCGACTCAAAGAAAAAATATCAAAGAAATTGGTTATGAAAATATTTATGAAGAAAATATTTACACAAATCAATTTCATTGCGGATTTTGCTATTAACATTAAATGACCAAAATTACTTAATGAGAATGCTAATGACAGGGAAAATGCGATTAAACCGTCACAAATTACGATTTAAATTCTGTGTCGCTTCACTTTGATGCTCAAAAATATAAACATACATATAAAAACCTCTATATGCCTTGCGGGGTTGATAGAGCCAACAATCAGTAACAGGCTGCTAGCCCATCGCCCAGCCCACTTTTACAGCACCGTATTTAGCGCCTCCCTTCTACGAAATCCATGAAAAAAATGGTTCTATTCTAATATGCCGGGAACCACACGGCACAAAAATTATAAAATATTTTCCTATCTACTATTCTGAAAGCATAATACAAACTATATATAATCCATAGACGGAGGTAGTGCGTGACTCATACTGCAATCTTCCAATATTTGTACCTAGCCGTGCACCGTTCCGCAAATGGACAAGATTCTGTTACAAAATAAAGAAGGCAGAGAAGAAAAACTTCGCTTTGTTTAGAAAGTAGCGTAGAAATGTCGCTTCTATGAGGCGCTATTAACTTTATACCGGTAAAACTTTTATCATACGCTAGTGGAAAAGAATATAAAAGGTGTCTAAATTCAGCTGCATCCAGATTCGAAAAGTCCGACATAAAATAAATGTACTCGTAAGTGACGTACGCGTTTAATACCTGTATTCATTATAAATGCGTGCCGTGTGGTTCCCGGCACCAATTAAAAAAGGATAGGACTCCATCTCGTTCCCATGGATGTCGTAACAGGCGACTAAGGGATACGCTTACAAACTTGGGATTCTTCTTTTAGGCGATGGGCTAGCAACCTGTCACTATTTGAATCTCGATTCTATCATTAAGCCAAATAAAGCTGAACGTGGCCTATCAGTGTTTCCTATCAGTTATCCCGCAAGGGATATAGACGTGATAAAAGGAATGAATGAATGAATAAATAATTATAAATAGTACAATGCAACACGAAAGTTTAAAATCAGTGTCTTCCATATTCTCTTGTGTGATCAGTCTATGTAGCGTAGTGGGAGTGTTTCTCTACTTTGGTATTGGTACCAGCATAACATGATCTGAGTCACAAGAGGCCGGGGTCGACCTTCGACTAGATTCTTCTTCTTCTTGGTCTTCGTCTTTTTCATTACTCGGGGTCTTTCTTTATCATGCGGCTCCATGTAGTCTGGCTGGTTGATATTTCCTGCAGTCCGAGGCTTTGCATATCCCTCTGGGCATTCGTTAAATCGACCTTCAACCAGATTATGATAAAAAAAAGATTTTCTGATTCTTCTAGGCCTTGGATATTAATACAATATAGTTTTCGTTATTTTTGTATTAGTAGGTTTTCTTTGTCACAAGTTTCGAACTTACTTTGCGCCTACCGCAATCGGTGTGATTGGTCCCGTGTATATTTATTTATATAAATATTTTTTTATCTAACGTCGGGTTTGTGCTATTACTATTTTATGATACAACCGCAGAGATCACTAATTCCGTTCGCGGTTCGGTAGAGTACCGTGATTGCCAATTCAAAACTTTGTATCCATACCACGAGTGCATTTCCCAAATGTTATCTATCCCCACATGTGTTCAAGTAAATTAACATTGATGCTGCTTCCGTACACACTGGGTAATTCCATTTATACATTCTTACATATAATAACGGATATATTCCTTGCGTGGCAGACAGATCTAATAGTCTTGAAAAGGCTCAAAACCACGTTTAACCAAGTGTGGCTTAGTGGTGGAATAAGGGAATTTAGATGAAAATAATGGCAGATTGCTAGCCCATCGCGTACAAAAAGAAACCCCTAGATTATCAGTCTTTCCCTTAGTCTCCTTTTACAATGTATATGATCTAATGCGCCATTACGTTCCCGGCACGTAAGAATGAATCTATCTCCACCCTATATATTTCCCATAGATGTCCAATGTTCAAATGAGTGCAGTGAGTGTAAAAAATGCAGTATAGGAAATTAAAGAAAATTTTCCAAATATTCTAAAAGTATCACGCGTCGGCTAGAATTTAATATGAACAGATTTTTGCTACCAGATAAACGAGTTAAAATACATTTATGCAGATTACTACGATCAATCTGAAGTTATCAGGAATGAAACGTGAATTTTAAAACGTTTTATTGAAAAATTACTGCCAGCTTTTAAAGGGCAGTTTTGCAGAATTTTAGATTCTCGGATCTGAAAATTCGGTTATAAAATGTGCGCTCTCTGACACGGCATATCGAGATTTGATTGAATACGTTTCGTTCGAAAAAAGTTATGGAAAAAGAACGCGCGTCAGTACTAGTCACCTACATTATATAACGTAAAAGCTGTTGCCCGTGGGATCGTGCGCGTATAACGTTTAGAAATTATTAGTAAAGCGTTTAGTAATTCATTCTCCATCAAAACTAAACATTAGTTTTGATGAAGAAGGCTTAACAACTAAAAAAAAAGCTATATCCAAATCTGTACAGTAGGTAGTCTTCTAAAAGATATTTTTCTTCTTCAGCATACACGACTATGCCTACTGCTGGGCATATACCGCTCCAATATCTTTCCACCTAGCTCTATCAAAGGTTTTTCTAGCCCAGGTTATCCCGGCGTAGTTTTTTATGTTAAAGGTCAGTATTTCTCTTTCCAGCTCTTGGTCACCATTCCAGGAGTCAAAGAGATTATCAATTTAAACAGATATTTCGACAAACCAAAAATATGTCTTTTTTACAAATTCCATTCTACCATTTTAAAATACTATTAATATCCAATATTTGTATTTAATAAGGCGCTGACAAATATTTCTGCTGTTATGTGAGGTAGTTACATCTCAATATATTTCTCCACGACGAATAGAATTTATGATTGCTCTCGGGCTTATCGTATTAATATTATGGAAGGACGGGGACCGCCCGGGAAACTGATCTCAAAACAAACCCAATTAAGTGAGCCGCTTCGTCCCCGGAGCACGCGAAGAATGAACGACTCTACGATTTGGTTACTTTACGATACTCTGTCACGTTGGACAATTCATTATAATTAGGCTGTTTTTTTTGCCTGCAACTTTGATTTCCACTCTGTTTGCCATTTTTTAAAGGTTCATGCTTTATGTATGTTACCAATTGTAGCTAAACAGGCACACTGAAATTAAAGATGTATTATTACTGTGACAACTTCATGTCGCAAGAACCGTAGAAAATGATAAAAATACAATCATGTCTTTATTCTTTACAAGTTAGATGAAATAAACAAATATTAAATAAGTCCACAGCTATTTCATGGGCGCTGACCTGACACGTCTCAATTCAACTACGAAATTAAATGCATAATCAATATCAATTCATATAATAAAACTGAGGTACAAAAAAAATATGTACTCTGGATAAATATTTTATTAATTCTTAGTTTTCGATACAGACGAAGAAATTGCAAACCGAAAAAGTTACGGTCGCAGCTATTAATAAAATAAAGTAGCGTAGGAAAAAATAATTTGTTTATAATAAAAAACTGAAACTGTGTAAAAAAGGAACGTATTGCACTGGTCAATGATTTAGTTTACAAGAAAGTACATAAATTACATACATGTGGAAATATGAAAATTTGCATGACTCCAGTGGATAAATATGGCGAGGATGGGGAATATTTATGTAAGACGCGGGCATGGGCGTACCCGCGGGCAACAGGTAGTAACTAACCAATATAATTTGACGAGTTAGCGTAGTAAGGGTAGAAAGCGACCGGCACCCTTTGCCGTCTGTTTTACTACCCTAAATAAATTATCAGTGCTCCAAATGAATCAACCTTGTTAAATTTTCAAGGCTTTCAATGAATAATATTTAGATTGCCCTCAATTTCCCACGCTGTTGTTATTTAAAAAAATATTTTTTAAATATGCAAATTGTGTTCGGAATTCAAGTTATTTTTGTGAATTATTATTGACATTGGTTTTCAGCAGAAGAAAAAGAAACACTTCATTATAATTTTAATGATACACTCTTTCGCGGAGGAGTAGGCAGAGACTACATCTTGCCACTCCCCACGATCCCTGCATACTTTTTTCGTTCCATTCACATTCATAACTATCTTAATGAAAACTCGGTAGATTCATTTCATCTTGATCTGACCCTCCCTCTGATGTTATTTCGAAAAAATGGATACATTCCAAAAGTAGTAGTAAGTACTTTTAAAGCTTTGTTTTTAGATATGATATTGTAGGTATCATGGAATCCGAATAAACAAGCACATTGCATGTGACATTGATAATTACAATGTGTCGAATGAGATTAAATTCATAGATTTTAATTTATCATAAAAATCTTACTTTCCGATATCAACACTTTAGAATGAAATCGTGATACAATTTCTTACATATTTGTTTGTAATGAAAATATTATTCAATCACAGAAAATTTCATATAATCCTCTCTAGAAATAGGTGTAATATTTCCATTACGGAATAATATTTCGATTACGGAGAAACATTTTAACGAAAATATCTTGATTGAAAATATTGCAAACTATTTTCAATAACCAATACTCGAAGTATAAACGAAACCTACGTAACCTTTTCATTACTTGGTAACCGTAAAAAGTTCAATAACTTTCATGAAATTATCGAAATTTGTTGCTTTAATACCTTTGGTGTAAACAACAATGTATTATGTAGTTTTATTCTTTTAGTATAAAATTTGTTCAAGAATGCGCCTGATGACATTAATAAGCAACAGGATATATTTGGACATTTTTTGATAATTAGTCTACCTAATTTTTTTTATTCAAATTCCAACGTGTCCACTATGAGACAATATTTTTTTCTTAATACTCTATATTATAACTTAGAGGATTCTCCTTACCTATAGACTAACAACATTTCACTATGTATTAATTGTTATTCCTTAACTAAGCCATCCAGCAAAATGTTGCCTATAGGTCTTTTGACTATTGACTCTATCTACCTCTTAATAGATAAAGACGTGGGGTATTTGCCGTGTGTTTCCCGGCACCAATGAAAAAAAAGAATAGGACCACTCCATCTCTTTCCCGTGGATGTCGTAAAAGGCGACTAAGGACTAATCCTATTTTATGACATAGTCAATGGCCCCACACACATTCTTCCATCTGACTGTAGTCCCGGTTTCATCTTCACCACTCTGGAGAGGAGCCCGGGGTTAGCCCTTGACCATGGATCCTGGATTGGGTGAGTCAGATTTTAACATGAAGCGACTTCCGCCTCGCCTCCGCAACTTTTACAGAGGGAACCTTACCCGTATTGGATCAAATAGTTACACATCCAGTTGCCTGAATATGCAGATTTCCTCACGATGTATTCCCTTACCGTAAGAGCATCGGTGAGTATTCAAACTAATGTAAATAACGTCAAAAATAGTCATAGGTACATGGCCACGATGTAGTTTGAACCAGAGCCTTTATAGTCAACACGTGTTTTAACCGGGCACCTTACGACGGGCACGATTGGACCACTGACGCTCTTCGATTCGACCCCACAAATATAAAGCGGTGAAAGAATTTTCATGATTGATTCAGTATATTTAAAGATTAGCCCTTACAAATTCAAATTTGACTCCAATGCCGATGACTCAAGCTCTCCATCATGCAGAAGATCGTTGTAGATGGAGAAGCGTGCTGCATCGCTTCCGTTGGAGTCACGATCCCCACTAGTGAGGGAACGATTTGAAGAGGAGGAGGAGCCCTTACAGAAAAAAAGGAACAATATTTACCTCTTTATAATAATAGGCAAAAGCAAGTCTTTTTTCTGAGTAAAATGTGTTTTCTATGTCCTGCTTAGTTCTTGCGAAACTATTTTATTTTAAAAAAATAGACTATGTAAAAGTTTAATAACTAATTAAACTTTTACATTGACGGCCTCTGTGGCTCAGCGGTAGTACGCTTGTCTGTGACACCGGAGGTCCCGGGTTCGAATCCCGGTCAAGGCATGATGAGAAAAGAACTTTTTCTGATTGTCCTGGGTCTTGGATGTTTATCTATATAAGTATTTATTATAAAATATAGTATCGTTGAGTTAGTATCTCGTAACACAAGTTTTGAACTTACTTCGAGGCTAACTCAATCAGTGTAATTTGTCCCGTATATATTTATTTATTTATTTATATTTTATTTTAGCAAACAACTCACTTTCACATTAAAATATAACTTGTTTCATACGGCTTAAATTTCCAAAGCCGGAATATTGTGCGAAAACCCCGTTAACTATTAAAGGTTTTACAACAAAAGTTATGTATTGGCAGAAACGGTGTTTTCCCTTTGGTATGATCTAATTTTGTCTCAGCAGGAAGGCGGTAAAACGACGTAATGGGCCTGAACAAAACGGCTGTGATTTATGGCGGGCAACCCTGCTCCCACTGACATAAATAGAAAGTGGCAACCCTGAAAAGGGTTACGTGGATATAATACGTGTTTTGCAATATGGTTTAACAAATAAAATGACAGCACTTGTTTTTGCGCACATTGATTGAGCGCCGTTTTGTCTCGTAACTCCCGTTTTCCCCACTTCTTTTATACTTCTTGTGAAGGGTGTAGCCAGTATGCTTTGGTGTGTCTTTTAGTTATAGTAATTATATTATAAAGTTGAATTCGCTAACAAGTTAAAAATAAGTATCCAGTAGGTACCTACCACCTATTTTATTTATTTATATTTATAGGTTGAGATGGAAATATTCCATTTTATTCAGTCATCTATTATATCAACTGGATGTCAAAGAATACGTAGTGTAAGTACAATGTATCAATTAGTCTTTCAACTTATTAATTATTTATTCAGAAGTTAGACCGTGTATTAATTAACTAATTATCAATCCCTCTATTTCGATACGAATAGTTAGTAACACGATGGCGTGAACTAGTAGGAATATATTTTAAAATGAAGCGTAGAGATTCTTTGCACAGTTGATTCAGACTTCCAAGTTGGTGTTATACTTCATAACTAGCTGTGAAAACTAGCCTTAACTTCGGAGTTTATACAACTATTTCAACGAATGCAAGAATGAGGAAGTTTTAATTTAAGATTATTATGTTTGTAACTTGCAAAGATCCTAGCATCAACCAAACTGTTCACGAAAAATATTCTATAAAATGAATAATAAATGTATCTTACAGATATAGAATAATAAAGGTTTTATTCTGCTTCCGTAGTCCGATGATAATTACAATTCCTCGACAAGAACACACACGTAAAGTGTAAACACACAAACACACAAAACACTACTGTCTAACTTGTTTTCCCTTTATAGAGGACATCACTGTGTGTCCAATAAGAGAAAATGTTTTCTAGCCTCATTAGCAGCACCAGAAAAGCAATGACAATTGAACTGACACCTTTTCATAAAAAAATAAAATAAACTTTAATGTACCTTCGGATATAAATAGGCAAAAGATGAGAATAAATATAAATGATACTCGTATTTGTAAAATTCCCACGTAAGTAGAGCTCTCGCTAACAGTTACTATAAAATAAAATAGTACAAAATATTTTTTCCTTAAATGTTTGCTATGATCCTTCCGCCTATTTTCATGCCATTTTCAAGATACAATATAGAGGGTCCCCATTTATTATAACCGTCCCGCGTTCTCGGGACAACCGACCCTAGATTTTCTTTTCTTTCAGCCGGCGAGGCGTTATTTAAGAACAAACAATATTATTTAGCTAGTTAATTGAGACGTCCTGAATGTTCTATCAAAAAGCTCTATCACATCACTATACACACCCATAATCCCTGTCAATTTGAATTTCACACATACACGAAAAGGGTTTTATGGCTCGTAAAGCCAATTGATCCTAAAAATTGCCTTTGGCTGTCCCTAATTTAAAGGGCAACAAGAACACCGAACGATATAAAGTTGGTATAATGCTTGTATATGGTGAAAGAAAAACAATATAACCCATTAGCATTGTTTACGAGCACACAACGGGAGCTTAGGAAACAACATATCGTACATTTAACTTGGTTAATTCAAAGTTTAGCGACACGTGTGCCAACTCGCCGACTAGCAAAACGAACGGGAATGAGAAAACTTCACGAATTTGCGCTATTGATTTTAAATACGCGTTAAACTTCCTGATTTTAGTTAAACAGAAATTTAACTTATGATCACACTTTTTGCCAGAAGTATAGGCAGAAATGTATTTCCACGACTGCTGCAGATTTATGTATCTTAATATTCTTAATACAAATTCATCAACCGGCTATAAAAGTATACTAGTAAATGCCTATATTAGTCTACCTTAAAAATTTGTTGCTAAGCAAATTACTAAATCACCAGATTCTATTTCATCCACGAAGCCTAAGTGGACGCATAGTCCATTTAATAAATGTTCAAATTTAAAACACCTATACATAGTAATGTTCATAACTGAATAACTTCCTCTATATAAACCTGTATTTAGTAGACCTTGAGCATTGAAGTAAAGTTTAGAAGATTACCACGAATACCCTTTACCTTACCTACAACGTCTTTTTTACTTCCAATTTGTGATACAAAATATACGAAATATATTTATGTCGCCATCTTCAAAATTACTGAGCATGAATAATTAACGCAATAATTAATCTGGTCATTCTGATATTCTGAACTAAAAGAAGATTTTTTCATTGAAATACACGAAACTGATAGAACTTAAAGGTGATTCCATGGGAAAAAAAACAAAAAATTGCGTGTTCTTATATAAATGAAATGTAAAAGCTCATACACGTTCATGCATCTGTTGTTTGTTGTTAAATCAAAACACTGAATTTTATACAGTTATTTAAATTATTTGTTTCTGCAATTATATTTATTTAAACATAATTGATAAATAATTTGCATACTGTATTTCGAATACTAAATGTAATTCAGGGTAGGTAGCAAACAATCGCAATATCAGATTTGGCCTCTAATCCATTTGTAATAAAACTGAATTTAGTTAAATTTTGATTAATGTTGTAAATCAAATTCGGATGTCGGCGCTGTAATGAACGGATTAAATGGAATGAAATGGATTCCGAACAAACATTGTTGTTTATCTTTGCAGTAAAAGCAGATAAATTGTTCTTTTAACAACACTTGAAATTAGCATATTTTTTCCGTATATATGTTATGAAAGTAGTTATTATATCCTAATAAGAACACTTTAAAAAACACACACAAAAAAAACTGATGCAGTTTTTCAAAATATTTTTTAAGAGTTTCAGCTAAAAACAGTCAACATCGCGCGTTCTCTAGCCATAAATAGAGAGCAGGTGTGGTTTAACCCGGCTTTTATTTTTATAACCATAACTAAACAAGGACATTACTCATACTGACTCCTCATGAAGCAAACATCTACTAACATAAATCTACAAGGAAAAAGCTTTATACACTTGGGATTCTTTTTGGGCAAAGGGCTAGCTAACTGTCACTCTCTGAATGTCAATTCTATCATTAAGACATCGAACTGAAAGTGGAATCTTTTCAAGACTATCCCGTTCCTCTGTCAATCCCATAAGGTATAAAGACGATATGTATGTATGTTTCAATTTGCAAGAAATGTAGAACTGCTTTATTAGCAGTTGTATTTATCTTTGTTGGAGTAGATATAATTATGTGCTATTGTTAGGCTGGCTTTTGCTCGGGGCTATTTCAGACAGATTCAATTATTTAGATTTGGCGTCTAAGGAATAAGTAATTTCATATCTTCATATTATAAGCGTTAGGCGTTGACTAGTTTAGCTCTTGGGTTCGCTTCCGTGAGAATTTTTATCCTTTCTTATATTATTTCGTAATAATTTGGTAATTGTTTTAGGTATAAACATAGAAGTATTGATAGACTTGTGATAAATGTTTCAGTTCTCCTTTTAATATATTTCTTTGCCTTTTTCAATAAGCATCAAGTTTCAGGATATATAACATGTTATATATCCTGAAACTTGATGCTTATTGAATGGATCATGATCCATTTAATGTGCTTAGGATTTTTCAAGCCCACCATAAAATCACGTCGTAATAGAAGAAGTAATTGACCGTGGTACGAGAGGTATAAAATAACCAAATAACAGAATGTAAATAATAAATACCTAAATAATAAATATCTTTAGCGAATTAATATTCAATTATTACAATGAACATTATCGATTTTTTGTATTTGTAATTGTAAGTACGTTAATATTTATATCAAATATATCAAAATATCAAATGACTTCTTGACGTTTGCTAAATTACGCATAACAGTAGCAGAGAAACGTTTACACAGTACAAACATTCGCAGGAGAAAGAGAGAGAGAAGTCAATTATGTCAACATGATAACAAAACCAAAAAAAATATTTTTTTGTTGCCAAAAATAATAAGCATTATGTATGTCTACGCAAGCACCAGTTCTTCGCAAGCAGATATTTATTTCATTTTCATTTACTATTGATATGTTTGAATAAATTATATTCAATTCTTTCTCTTTTATTTTTATTTCCTGATAAATGCATCCACAGTTAACGCGGTGTCGCATCTGCTACTCTCTAATTTGCTGCGTTCTGAGCTAGGGAAGGTAAACATATAAAACATATTAAAAGCCGGTAGTGGCCGCATGCGGCAAGCTGCCATCTATTTCTGAGTTGCGACATGGGTGGCACTGCCGTAAATCAGGGAAATTTGTTCCGAGAAATTTTGACCGACGGATAATATATCGTCAGAATAATTATTATAATACTTCGCGCGACTAACTACTTCCTTTCAATGAATTACGGTCCGGACGACAGCGTTTCTGGTAAAACTCTAAATCTCTCCTTTAGGAACCTATTCATAAAATAATCAAAAGGAATATTTATTGGAATCCATTAAAATATGTATTCCAGTTTGTATCCTAAACTAACTAAATTCTCTTTAAGCCGCCTCTTCATATTATTGGTAAGCTTTAAATAACAAAGTCTGGTTTGAGCCTATTAGATTATAACAAGCTAGCAGCTAAAGAGGAATAAACCTGCTGCTGTTTATTTTAATGTTTTGGTAAAATAATATTTTCTACGAGTACATTATGGAGTAGCTTTTTGGAAATCCACTTGGGACAATGAAACATTTTATATGTATGTATGTTTGTAACGTGATGACCTTTCGAACCGCTAGTCCGGTTTAAAAGTTATGTAGGATCTATCAATATAATTTTTAAGTTAATGTAGCAACAAATTGATTAAGTAGTTTTTGGGAAATACGCAATTTTGTAAAAAAGAAAACTGTTCAAGAATTCTAAGTTCGCGGCGAACGACAAGTGTAATTTTAATTTAAACTATGTGGACTGATTTCAATGTGGTATAAGCATAAGCGTTAACCTTGTCTGTCAAGATGGATTTCATATTCAAACTATTTGATATTAATTAATGGTTCGCAAAACTCTCTCTCTCTCTCTTCAAAGCTCGGGCTCTGAGAGAATTGTATTATGTAAAATAAAAAGGAATGCTCAGGATACTCTAGCCTTCACTCACTGTCCAGAAACATTAGGTGCGGTCTACGGCAACCGTCGCCGTTTTCTTGACAAATGCTTTGTCCGAATGAACTGACGCGAACAAACTGATGTTTGAAATCACAAGCCGTACAACATCACGTAACTCTATGTTTTAAACTTGGACAGCTGTTTCTATGTTGTACGCGCTTTGATGTAAGATATTACGGAGTGAACTACTTAAATTGTTGTTAGTAACTCCTTATTATTACCGTTCTCGGAAGTAACGAATTAACTTTGATGTGAATACGTGATATATGTGATAAGTTCGTTGAACTCTTTGAATTGATAGGTGTATGGGTGGTTTTAAATATTATGATTAAATTAAAGGAAGCTAGGTTAGTTAGGGATAATGAATTTATAAATGGAAACCAGCCAACCTATAAATATTTGTTGATGAAAAATTGAAGAACTAGAATCAAATGTATGAAAGCTTGGAGACATCCAAGAGGAAAAAATAAAACTTCTACCTACAGCGTTAATATCGTAAATTACAATAAAAAAATAACAGCAAGGCATCGCAGAACACAAATTTGTACACAATACTAACAAGTCAACTTTATGAGATCAAAAAAAGATTACAGCTTAAATCACGAGAACAAAATATACGAGTAACTCTATAAATTTTCGTCAGACTATTAAAAATTTTAAGAGTAAAATGGAACATAAATTATCGCCAAGATAAGTCGCTCAAATCCGTTTTAAAAATTTCTACGGAATTAATTTTCTGGACAAACGCTAGTTTAATAATAAAAAGGAAAGATAAAAGGAAGCAAAGGTAGATCTATGAGGAAGTTCTTTGAGCAAGCAAGGGTAAAGTTAAGGGTTAGATTCACAAAGAGATAAGGAGTTGACGGAGGGAATAATAAATTTGAAAGTTAGTTCATTCAGTACGTGGCTTAAAAACATCTATTTAATAAGCTGGAAGTGTATTCTAGCTGTATTATATAAATTTTCATCATCATTTGTCATTTAACACAAAAATATAGGAATTTCGATCTAGCTACTTGTATTTGCTTAGTGCTTCGCCAAATTAAGTTGTGTTAGAAAAACTACATAAGAACAAGTACAGAAAAAATACAATATTTGTTTTAATTTTTATTATTGAAAAAAGTAACCTAAAATTAATATTACTTGAAAATATTTTTTTTTTGTGTTGAGTAGATATATAATTCTTTGCACAGTAAAAACAAATTAATGCCAATGTTTAGTGGCAATCTTTTTACAAAACAGTAAAGACAAAAACGTGTAACCTAGAAAATGTGCGTATATTTTTTGTTTAGCAACTAACCACTCTTGGCTAATTACGTATAAGCAATCTGTTAGTTAATGTTTCCTCCATTTAGATATGCCGGCATGATTTTCCTTTCTAGAAATGTCAGAATAAAGACAAGGAAAACTGTTGTTACGGTTTCCCCGAGTGTTATATCATGCAGTGTTATTTTGGCGAATTATATTGTATTTGTATTAGATTGTTTTATATATTTATTATTCGCAGACTGTAACTTGTGCATTTAAGATCCATTCAATATCACACAGACTATTCATTTTACTTCGAGTCTGATTAATTTATTTAAGTTATCTAAATAATTTAAAAAATCTTTATTAGTTTCCGATACAGGAGCTTTCTTTATCCTATTCTAGTAAATAAGAATCTTTTTTTGATTATTCAATATTTCTTTTAATTTATTTTTCCATTTTTTTAGTTTGTTTCCTGTATATATGTAATTAATATAATCTCACAAAAAATATTAAAAAAACGCTCGATTGGATCATCTCACAAAATTCAGACATCACATAAAAATGAATACACGAAACATACCATCTGTACCCACAAACGAATATGTTGGATGTTTCATGCAAGACATGATCAGTCCAGCTTTACGTATACAGCCGGCGAGGGGCGTGGAAATATTCATGTCCGGGAATGTAGCCCGGGGCTGATATCGTCTGCCCGGGTAATTGAATTAAAGCCGGGTGATGTACTCATCACTCTAGCCCAGGTGAGCAGTAAATTCAGTTATATGAAGGAATTTTACACTTGTTTTGGTATAAAACGTAGCAGATAAGATGTTGGGAAATTTAAAGATGGTTGATTGGAAATGATCCTAAAATATAAGTCCATAGAAATAAGAACAATATTAGTTCATATTTAATGGTTACAATGTTAATTTTATTATTCTCTCTTTTGCACAAGATTTTATTGTAATGAACAAATTACAATAATTTAATTATTTCTCTATACAATTACAGAACAGTCATTTGCCAATCTGTTTTTTTTAAGTAATCGTTTTTTTATACCAGTGTTGAGTACTATCTTCTAGAGCCTTCGTAATTCTATATTTTTTTTTATAATAACATTGTATTTTATAACAAACTAATGGAATTAGGAAGGCTCTAGAAATTATCAGCCCATGCCAAGTGCACTGCACAGAGCACAGATAATTCGTATTGATCATGTCATGTGCTCTGCTATGTCGTTAAGTAGAATAGAGGTAATTTTTTTTTTCAACAAAATAGAAGCTAAAGTTGTTATATCTCGCAATGTCGTCCGCTTTTAACAAATAACACCGGAACAATTGCAACACTTTCCACCTACTTACGTTTTCATTACGTTAAGTTGAATTTTAGGATAAGTATAACTAGCGCTAGTTTCATAAATTGCAAAGTCAGAATTTCAGAAAAATCTCAACTGGACGTATAACTAGTACACAGACCATATTGGAGCTAGTTTAAAGCAGCAAAACCCACAATTTCCCAGTTTTTACAACACATAGCATTGTTGTGGAGTTCAGCCGCTTGCTATTTGATTGTTTGCTATGAGCTATATTCCGTTTGTTTCTATTGTAAGTGGTTCGCTCGCTTGAAATGTTATAGTCGGAGATCCTAACGTCATTGAGCATTTATTTTATTCGCAAACAACGTACATCCTGTACTGTTTGCTTGTTTGTGAACCGAGCGATTTCATTGAAAATCTTATGATATAGTTTTTATGCCGTATGACTGATATACATGATTAATAGTATTTTCCGGCTTATAGTGCTGTAATCAAATGCTGTTTTTAACATTATCAAAACCTGGAATCCATTCACAGTCTACAAGCAAAAAAATATTTTGCCCATGAGACTATGGACTAAAAAATCTTTGGCACAGCGTTAGATAATAATGTATACACAATATATCTGTTGTTATTGATCCTAACATTTAACACACATGATCACACTTTCTTTTTCAGAGGCTTAAGCAAAGTCTTCATCTTTTCAATTGCCACTATCCCTCTATATTTCTTTCGTTTCATCCACAATCATCACTATCTTAATACAAATATTTAAGAAGTGAATAAGCATATCAAACTGAACAATGAAACTCGGGAAATAAAATCAACTGTTTCATATGTTTCGGTTGCTTGTACGTGCACTTTTTGTATGAATAAAACTTAAAATAAAAAGAAATTCAGTACAAGGGCACTATTTATTTTAGAGAAATTTTTTCCAGCAGGCCCACGACAGGAAAGTATAAAGAAAAGCATTGGCTTGTGTAAATATTGACCTGTTAAAAGGATTTCAGATAATCAAAAATAATCTACTATATAGTAAAGACACATTGTATTTCATATTGGAATTACTTACCTTATGTTAAGGTGCGGTGCGGGCTCTTGGTCTAAAAGGTTCTAGGAATGGGGTGCGGTATCGACAATTTATCGTTTATTAGCACTCCTCCGTTGCGGTGCGATTTAATCAGATTTGTAATGCATCGAATGAGCAGTGTTTATCGATTTCACAATCTGGTGGGATATTTATTCAGTTTACATACATTTTAAATTATAACAATAAGAAGATAATATTATCAACAGGTACTTATTTTCCTATTAATCTTATAAAAGGAAAATAAGAACCTGTTGAAAATCTTGAATTAAAATAGATTAAGACTTTAATTTCCCAGATTTTAGGCTATAGGTATTGCATTTTTTGTTGTACTGGACCCATTTGCATCATGATTGGATTAATTTCCCTATAAACTTTGATATTAACCTTTTTAATTTAAACACAACAAACGTAACAAGTTAAATTATCTAGATTTTAATCAAATATTTATAATAAAACTTGATAATATTAAAGGATAATGTAGGACTAATATTTAAGTCTATGTATAGATTCAACTTATTTTATCAAGCACCTAGCTTAAAACTCCTATTTACATAAGATGTGAAGATGCCATATGGCGCGCAAAAGGAGTCAAATATATTAAGGTAAAGTAGATTTTTTTTATAGATAGACTTCGTACTTAAGCTATCTTTTATTAACCATTTTTTGTGTCCCATCACTGGCCAAAGGCCTCCAGTTCTTCTTCTACAAACCTTTATCTAAAGCATAAGTTGGCCATCAACTCCGAGAAAGGCGTCGATGTCGTTAAGTTACAAAAAATAATAAAACAAATAAATTCAAGTTATTGATTTAATTGACCTAAAAACACAAGTGATACATTTTTCATTATATTACAGTGACCACAACAATCTTTGTATGATTTCACTAACCCGATGAAAGATAAACACGTATGTAATGCCCTCCAAGGGGAGTTCATGATGCGTTACTTCGCTTACCTACTTCATGTTGTCAATATACAGTGATTTTGTTTACATTTACTCAGAGTAAATTATATATGTTCAAAGTTCTCGGACGTAATCAATACTTCCATTGTTATAAATATAAAGATAATTTTTTTTACTACTAACATTATTTTTTTTACTATTTTAATCTACTAACTTTTGTAATCAAATTATGACTATGTACTCGTACGTTAGCCAATTATTGACACTTGAAATCCGAAAATTGATTATTGGAAATTCGATGTTTTTTAAATCGTAACCACAAATTAGGCGGTAAAGCTTAGCCTACAATATATGATCAATACTTATTCGTATAGAATTTGAAGGCGTAGACCTTTTTCCAGACAACGGATTTTCTATAAGAACTAAGATAAGCTCTTCCCTCGCTCCTTAATATTTGTATTCATACGAGCTTTGGGAGCTATTTTTGTTACGTTGTTATTATTTGGCGTGATAATGTATTTTTAGATCAAAGTGGTTTCATATTTTTCTTTATATAGTCTTCTTACGCTTCGCTTCATTATTCAAGTAATGTGAGGTCAACAAAATATATATTTTTATTATTTTTTACATATATATCACCATTCTCCCATACCTACAGGGTGGATAAAGGTTTCGTCACTCATGTAGTATCTCCAAAGATTTATTTGACCTTTTTTGTTACAAGACCACACTAAAGTCAAATATAACATTCATGTGTTATTTTTATAACACTGTTATTAATGGGCGTATATGTAACAATTAATGGTGCAAATCTTCATACTTTTAGATTAATTTCTTGCGATCTTCCTTTCATTAGATTAACAAGTATACGAAGACGCGGTGCGTCCAAACTGCATTAATCAATGCTCAGCGTGACACGAACTTGAGCGAACATTTATCAGAGAGAATTAGAGTAATTATTTATATAGAGCACATGAATATGGATCTTATAGTAAATTGTACAAGTAACTAGGTTCCATTTATTTCCTCTCGTCAATTATTATAAACATGAAATTACGGCTAACTTTAGAGCAACACTGCATGTAATACGCTACACTTTGCGCATAGACCATAAAAAGATTCACGTGCAATTTTACCACTAGTTGGCCACAGGGGCCCTTTAAATGTTATTATACTTAGATATAAAAGGTATAATATTAAATCCTCTCAAATCCTTATAATAAAATAATTAACTCAATAAAGAAATACAAGCTAAAATATTAGTATGTCATGAAATGAAACAAATCTAAGATACTGCCTATTCTTGGTAACGCAGTTGCGCGCACCACATACAAAAACTATAATAACTCTGTGATTTGAACACACAAGACGCTACCACTATTAAGTCATTCCTCAAATACAGTTTCAACAAGCCCAGATCTCACTCTTACCGACGGTATGATAAAGTTGAAACTGGTGTAATTTACAGTGGGGATGAAGTTAATAGGGTTACATTAGTAGGGGACGAGGCGGCCGACTCCCACGAAAACAAATAAAGCTACTCGTTAAATAAATCGCCACAGTCAAACATCGCCGAGACCTTTCCGCACCTCTACACTCCCGAATAAATAAACATAATAATGTGTTTAACGTAACGTTAACCATTCATAAGTAACGAAAGAGATTTTTTAATTGTTCCACTCGATTTTCAAGTTTGTTTGGGGTTTCTTCAGCCTTTGAGTGTTGTTATATTACTTGGCACTTATTAGAAATGTTACGTCAACCGAAAACGGCACCAATAGAAGAAAAGGGTAGGACCACTCCAACTCTTTCCCATGGATGTCGTAAAAAGCGACTTAGGGATACATACATACATATAATCACGTTTATATTCCTTGCGGGGTAGACAGAGCCAACAGTCTTGTAAAGACTGATAGGCCACGTTCAGCTATTTGGCTTTAAGATAGAATTGAGAGTCAAATAGTGACAGGTTGCTAGCCCATCGCCTAAAAGAAAAATCCTAAGTTTATAAGCCTACCCCTTAGTCGCCTTTTACGACATCCATGGGAGAGAGATGGAGTGGTTCTATTCTTTTTTCTATTGGTGCCGGGAACCACACGGCCACACGACTTAGGGATAGGTGTCTTAACTTGAGATTCTTTATTAAGATGATAGGCTCCGCTACTGTCACTATTTGAATCTCAATTCTCTCATTAAGCCAAACAGCTGAACGTTCTGTCCGGCTCTGTCTGCCCCGCGTAGGATAAAGTGATAATATATGTATGTGTGTGTATGTATATACAAATATGTCTACGAGAAGATCAAATCGGTGATGTTCTGGTGAAGTTGGGTCCAGTGAAGAGTACCTTCAATCGACGAGCTTACCTGAAATAGGATGAAGCAAAAGTAGCGTACATGGATCGTGGTAAATTGAAAAATAGTTTCTGCTTCTGCCCTCCTGCTCTTTCTGCCTCTATCAGAAAGATCTGTATGTATCTTTATTAACCTGGCAAATGGGTGTAATTATCAATTGAATATTATTAGTATTCATCATTCGAGTATGTTTCCGGTTGCATCCACTGCGGTGGTTCAGAACCCGGTGTCCTTCTTAAGATTCATTTAGTATAAATTGTGCCGTGTGGTTTCCGGCACCAATAAATAAAATAATATGACCACACCGTCTCACTCTAATGGATGTCGTAAAAGGCGACTAAGGGGTAGGCTTATAAACTTGGGATTCTTCTTTTAGGCGATGGGTTAGCAACCTATCACTATTTGTATCTTAATTCTATCATTAAGCAGAACGTGGCCTATCAGTCTTTCAAGACTGTTATCTCCGTGTACCCCACAAGGGATATAGTCGTGATTATATGTATGTATGTATGTACTCGTATGTAGTACTAAAAGTAACGTTAGTATACGAGTATAGGTACTTCGTATTATTAATTCCTTACGAGACGGTAAACATGATTTTTCTTTCTCCTCTTATACTCGTATAATAAAAATCAATAGCAACCCAAAGCGATTGCTTAACTGACCGTGTGCAGCCTCGCTTTCATCGGTTTTCCTTTGTATTATTATTTAGCCGAACCACAAACAGATTCCCGGAGTGAATCAATAAAGATTGTAAGCTCCAAAGACGGTATTAATAGGTTCTTTGTATGTAAAGGTTACTTCAAAGAAAATTAAACGTTCGCCACTTTAAGAAGGTAATATTAAAGTAGGTACTTAATAACTATACTTATAAAACTGAGCTTTGAACAAATCTTATTCTTCTTCGATTGCAGCTTATTTCATCTACAGCTGGATATAATCCTCCCCCAATGCTCTGCGCCCATGACCTTTTTTCTAACTGGGACCTCCTACCTTAGCGATATCATTTATCATCCCACCAGCAGGCAGTTGGTTTTCCTCACTGTCTATCCCATCCATGGGATGCTCATCCTCCAATACAAAACTTTATGGCTCTATCCATCCATTCTGTAACCTATATGAAAATATAATTCCCTTACGCAAAAAGTGCTTTAGTAAATCAGCTATCTTTTCCTTTTTATACATCTTGTTGTGTTTGTATGGCAACCCGCTTCCTCGCCTTCTCATGTATGTAATATATAAGGTTTCCTTGCACACAAAAAATCATATAGTATGATCCCAAACAGTACTTGCATTATTACGAACCTAGTCACATCATTACAATCTATAGATTAGTCTTATGCCAAGTTCGAAATACATTCTTTCAGTGTTCTCAAGTTTACAGTGGTGTAAAACTCCACACAAGATACACGGCGAGTCCTATGAAAACAGGAAAACACTGCGGTGTTTTAGGATCAGCGGCCAAAAGACGTTTATTCAATAGTTTACTACTCGCCAGATCTGTGCTGACGCGGGATTGGGAAGGTAAGCCCGGGGCTTTTGTTGCGGTCGTATTGTAACCACACTTCTTACGCAGTTTGGATACGGTAAGCTATTTCGATAATTCATACAAATAAGGTACCGAAATAGATTGACGAATAATAATTTTATGAAAATCGGAATTTTTAATGCGCCTTTTCAGGATGTTGCTCCTGTAGAATGAGGCGAGTGACGCCGTTTTGATAGACGCGTGAAAAACTATCGCTGTCCCGTTTCACGTCTGATAAAAAGCGAAACAGCGATAGTTTTTCGCGCGATAGAAACGGCATCAAGCGTGACTTCCCAAGTTTTTGGCACAGTTAGACTATGAGTTTTGTTCCTAACGATCGTAAGGTACAAAATTCTTATGAAATGCGTTATAAAATTGATTTTTTTATTAGATCAAATCTTCAATTGCAGTTGTCATTAGTATTAACCCTTAATTCACCTTATGTTAATCAAAAGGGATTCCTTTGTACATACATACATACATATGATCACGTCTATATCCCTTGCGGGGTAGACAGAGCCAACAGTCTTGAAAAGACTGAATGGCCACGTTCAGCTATTTGGCTTAATGATAGAACCGAGATTCAAATAGTGACAGGTTGCTAGCCCATCGCCTAAAAGAGGAATCCTAAGTTTATAAGCCTATCCCTTAGTCGCCTTTTACGACATCCATGGGAAAGAGATGGAGTGGTCCTATTCTTTTTTGTAATAGTGCCGGGAACCACACGGCACTGCCGGGAACCACACGACACGGATTCCTTTGTACTGTTTCACAAACCAACGATGTTCATAAAATCTTGATATTCCGAAAAGAAAATTTCTATCAGCGTATCTGACAAGGAAATTTAATTATTACCTAGAAATCCAATTTCTCGTACGAACGAAAAGTAACAACTTTGCCGGTCACAATTATAATGATATTAATGTTCACTTAGCGGGAGATATTATCATAACGAAAGGCGAGTTACGAAAGTTACCGCATTTGGATTCCCCAGAGCGCAAGTGAATCGAAAATAATGAGTAGATATTACTTTCGTGTACTAAGATTCTTATATTTATTCCAATAAACTAGTTAACATGCTGATCTTCAACTTCACTACCTTATCCCAAGAAAAGTATAAATACATGAAAATAAAAATATATAGGTAAATAAAATAATATTAATACTAAATTTATATACGAATATGAATCGAATTATTAACAGGCAATGTTAATGTAAACAAACCTACCAAAAGTTAACAACTTATGCATACGTTAATACTAGATTCACAAAAATATACCTGAAAGCATAATACAACCATGTCATAATGGCCAATCACCTTTGAAACGACGGATTAAAGGCTCACAACCCATATTTATCCAAACGCATGCAGGTTACCAAAGTCCTGAACTTTTAATTGGCAACTATAATTAACATTTGGACCGACGTGGTAATTGGAACAGATACTGTACCTAATGACGTGTCTACCCCATAAGCCATTAGAGGAAAAGGGAACTAAAAGCATTTGTCTAATGACGGTATTTAAGTGAATGCCGACGTTCAAATAAACGACAGAATTTTTCTAATTGGCCACAACCTGACTCCGGTGTGGGCACGGCGGGAAATATTGAAGAAATGTAGAATATCTTTCAACCAATCAACCTATATTACCTATATTAACCTTTGTTTTTATTTGATTTTTTTGTTTAAGACTAATTTGGTTTATTTCTATGTATGCGGATTACATACAGAAGTTTTTTCTTTGTGAGTAGAAACTGTAATACTATAAGAGATCATTGCTTTTGTGTAAGATATTAATTCATTTATTTATATAGTCACGTCTACATTCCTTGCGGGGTAGACAGAGCCAGAGTCTTGAAAGACTGACAGGCCACGTTCAGCTGTTAGGCTTAATAATAGAATTGTGATAGAAAGCGTATCATATTTTTTTTTCATCTCTTGACGAATCTCCGTAATCGGAACATATTAATTGACGAATAATGAAAAGCTGTATGAAATCCCCAATGGAATATCTCACGGGCACAGGCACACGGTTAATTCTTAATAAATGAGGTAGAATTACAAACTCACAGGTACGAGTCCCGTGAGGTTCAAACTTTTGCCCCTTTTCTCATACGCTACCAAACCTGCCACCAAACCCGCTGTGCAGCGAGTGTTCAAAATACGGCTTAATTTATTTCGGGCATAAATTTCCGTATAGTGTTATAAGGCTGTATTTGATCGCTACCCGCTATATACGACTACACTGTTAATATGGTACTAATAACGTAAAAGCGTGCGAGTGACAGGCAATAAAGAGCTACATTCATCGTCAAATATACAGCAGAATACAATCTAAATGCTTTAATAGAGAATGTTTAATAAGTCGGCCCCGAGCGCGGAAGATATAAAGTCTCATTTAAACGGGCAAAAATGCATAGAAATGTGAATAAATTTATGCATTTAAAAAGAAAAAAATAGGTCATGATGGAGCCCCTGTCTCAGTTTAATTTGAATTTTACCTGCTCGCTTTACATTTTTTTACAACTTTTTTAATTACAAGTTTATTTTCTTCAGATATATTTTCCAATTGTTATCTCTTCTCTGTCATCCCTCTAAAAAATATTGTTCTAATTTTATCTTCTAGTTTTAAATAAAATATAAATAGGGTATTCAATACCAATAATTGGGACTGCCAAAAGAATTAATGAAGTGAGAACAGCTCGCGTAAGAACATTCATCATCGTTCATCAATGAACATACACGTGGGCAGAGCCATTCTGTTCTGTTATATAATTTTATCGTAATTTTATTTCATGTACTGACTTTCATTTTCCCTGAATTTTTTTACCTACAATAAAGAGAAATATAGATAGATACTATATCCATTATATGTATATGTCACAAATAGTATTCAGTAGATTAGGTAGGTTATGTAGTTCCATTTAAGTACATAAAAAACGTTATAGTATGAATAAATAAAAAATGCTCAGCGTCCCGTTAGTTCTATCCCTAAGTTTATTTCAGAGAGAAAATCAAATTACGTTTGTGGTTATCCATCATTTTTCATTCTCCGAGCAGTACCTAGCCGATCATAAATCAGGTCCAAGCGAGGATTGCCAGTTTGTCTCCGACACAATTAATCTCTCGTCATAAACAACATAATAATGTCTTATTTGGAAAATTATTTTAAACTTAATTGAAGGATGGCATGTAATGTTATAATTACATGCGTAAAAAATTGAATAAAAGCTTGCGTGAAAGGAATTTTTTGAACAGATCGAGTTTTTCTACTCATGGAATTTACATTTCTAGGTTTTTTACTATCAGTCGTTAAAGTGAATATAGTGCACGTAAAATCATAGTATAAATACATTTTAAGAACATTTAAATAGTGGTCTTGTAGGTCCGTAAATAGTTTTGTAAAGCATATAATTGGTCAACACATTTACCTGCCAACACAGGCACTCTACACGAGTTGTAGCCAACTTCTTTAAATTATTATTTGCTGTACAAAAATATAAATCACATTACTGTAAAATAAAAAATGTGTACCAAATGCGATGAGATTTCCAATGGCGTCACGAAATAAAGGAGCGGAGCCGATGTGGCGAACTGTCACCTGCGCCTCGTGATATACTGCGATATTATGTGCACAGCATTACCATAGCATTACCCTCGATGAGGTGTCATTAAAAGTTAACACTCACAATTTCCTTCGCCTACGTCATGATCTCAGATTGTATTTTTTTTCAAGGACTTTCATTCTTTATACCGAGCGCCAGTGAAATTTTCAATTTACATACTTATGAAAGGTTTCAGCGGTGTAATTTGAGTGCGAGAACCGGTCGCGAAAGTTGATTCTTTTTAAACGGTGTCATTTTTATCTTGAATTGATATTAGCTATACGGGCAATACTTAAATTGAGTTGGGAAAACTTGGATGGGTATTTGACCTCACATTTGCAAGGTACGGAACGGATTTAACCCTTGATTTTGGAGTTGATGGGTATTTGTCGGTACACGTAACTTGTAATACAGTTTCGGATTAACATAACGTTTCCAATCTAACTATTCTCTAGAGACCTATTTGTACTTGATATGAATTTAACTTCTTATATTAAGCTATATTATTAACCCAATAGAACAAAAAATACTAGCTTTAGAAAAAAAAAGGGTGGCATAGTTTTAGAAAATAAATGCTGGCTCTTATGTTATGTCTACAACATTAATATAGTGCTAATCATGAATACTAATTCGCACGTTCCAAAACGCTCTTCGATCTTTTAAAGTACTCAATTTTGTTACTTGGAAGGCTACAAGCGCCTATCGCCTTTATAAGCCTATCCCATAATAATCTTTTTCGGGAACAAAGCCGCTGGCGCACACAATATAAGTTTTTTTATCACCTGACTAGAATAGAACAAAGTCAACTTAGTACGGACGATTAAAGGGAAAAATATTTTTAACGTTTGGTGCGTGGGTATACATCATATCTATATACTTTTGTATATATTTTCGTGAGCTTTTGCGATCGTCGAGAGGCACGTTAAGCCGTTAATCCCATTTGTTTTCGAAAGATGGCGATGTTAATATCAACGATGATGGTAAATATATTTATTTATAATTTATTTATTTATTACTCTCTTTTTTACACAATACAATTATCTCTATATTCTCAAGAATCAAAAGTCCATAGATACCTTTCGGTAAATGATTTCGGATATATTATAAGCAGGTATACTTACTCTCCTTTTGCCGAATTCCTTCTCAGTGTTGAATTCAAAGTTTTTATAAAAGTAAACAATATTTTTTAAAGATACACAACTAAGTAAGAGTTTCTAAAATTAAAAATATTATACAGCTTTTCGATCTGTTGTGAAATTTTGTTTATGTTAGTATCATAACCAAAGAAATCAGAATAATAGACATTTATATTAAGTATTCCTTATTCACTAATTATGACTACGCAAAGTTCTTCACGAGATCTTAAAATAACTGTCACTGAAAATAGTCCATTCTTAAAATAAATCAACACCAGCTCCAGTAAGTAAGAAGATTATACATATAATAGATATTGAACTACAAAAATAGTTTACCTCCTTGGAATCAATAACATTATTTTGCTTCGCGCATCCGTTTCTGAGATATCGGATGTAAAAGATGAAAGCGTTACCTTTGCCAAGCCGCTGTGTAATATTTTTATAGTTTCGTCACGTCTCAGTGAAATACGAGGCGAGCATGAGTGTCGACGACGGGGACGTGGATGTGTTTACACATGTAAATACCTTCTTTTTATTATGCCAATGTACAGAGGGTAAAGCGTCGGTTGCGGAATGATTAAAGTTGTAAGCGTAACCTTTCCAAATAAACAAATCATATCTTTAACTTGACGTATTTCTCACGTGAGTTCGAATGCACCGGCATGAACGATAAATTACTAAGAAGTAGTGACGTTAGTTTTATTTCGCTTTTCTTGACATTACCAGAGCTTTAATGAAGAGATGAACTGAAAACTCATGCCGAACCTCGGATAAAGTAGATAGAGAAATGACGGAAAAAGACTTAAGGCCTTATGCTTCGCCTTGGGTCCACTATAATTCGCGTCCGCGTCCGCAGCAACTCGGTACACGCAAAAATAATAGAGTCAAGTTGTAATACAGACCAACACAATCTTACAGTGTAGTTTCCTAAAGAAACCCAAATAGTTGCAATTCAGGCCACAATACAATAAAAGAATGGGCAACACCGGGTGGCAGGTGTCGGTGTCCAAGCGATGAGGCCGTCTAAAACACCGAGAGTGCAAAGATACTTACTTTAACTGGGCAGCTGTTTGGCGACTTTTGGCGTGAAGATGTCACACACATATACACAGTTTACATACGTATATATCTACATAATACTACCTATGTCTTAATTCCCTATAGGACAGACAGAGCCAGCAGTCTCGAAAATATTGTAAGGCCAGGGTCACCTGGATTGAAATAGTGATAGTTTGCTAGCCCGTCATCTAATAGAAAAATCCCAAGTTTAAAAGACATTCTCTTAATTTACTTTTATCATCTGCACCTGTAACCAGACCAGCATGGAAGCTTACATTGTTCACCTTTTGCTTGCATATGTCCATAAAGTTAAATAAATAGTTCCAATTAATTGGTATAACTTTAATTCTGTATTTATATTGTGTTATGGCGAGTTACTCGGGGCTCGCTGAAAATGTTCTCATATTTGGAACACATCGATCAAGTTAAGTCTTTTGTGAACAATATTACGCTTACGTTCAATATTTTTATTTTACCATGCAAGATTTTATGGCAAAAAAGAAAAGAAATTTAGAAAATTGAAAGTATTTCTACCAATTCCCATACCCGATTAGTAAGTACTGAAGTTTAATATTTGTAGAAAACTCGGGTCAAGAGTATCAAACCGATGGTAATTGATGAATGCGAATGAGGCAAGAGAAGTTTGCTGGGATTAAAGAGGGTAGAAATATGTATCTGCCTACTCCTCCGGAGCAAATTAGACGGAAGTCATCGAACGTCCACGAACAAAGCTGGTAAAGATAACACCAAACAGAACGTCGAAGTAAGCTAGAGTTAAATGGAACGTAACATCTATGAATACCATAATTTACTCCACAAAGTTATTTATTTAATTTTATTGAACCAGTCCTTTCAGATACCTTTTTTGATATTAATATAAGCGTTTTGTTTAAATAATGTTTTTATTTAATATGAATGGCAATTAATCAGTCGTTTCAATGAAAAAAAAATTTTTCATTTATCGGGTGGATTCCGAATCAGCGACTTTATAGATAATGCTTACTTATTAGGTATAATAAGTACTTATTTAGGTATTCAAGAAGTAAAACACTGTCCTACTCTCTCACGGTAACAGAGCTTGAAGCTTCAGTTAGTAGCAATTGTTTTATGTTCCACAAAATTCAATTTCAACACAAGACAGCTTTTACAAAAGACTTTCCAAGTATAGCTCAGACTAGCTTCTTTCGTTTATTTAAAGCAGGAAAGTTTGTATTTTCTAGAAATTTACTTATTTTTAGTCTGCTTATATCTCTCTTTCTCTTTTTTTTCACTGTCTCATACAGAAAATTTCGAAAATAAAATTAGTATCTTCAGCCAATTAGCCTTGACATGCGTAGATAGCATTTAAGTATACCTTTATAAGTATGTATGTTGTAAAAAATTGGAGAGGTTTTTGTCTGTCTGGCACCAACTTGGATAACTCATGCACTCATGTATGTATCATTTTTAAGCATTTTGGTACACATGCCTAAACATGTAGGTAAATGGTCTATAGTAACTTAATAAGATTTTGTACAAAATATATGATGGTCTGTTTTCCAAATAAAATAAACGTAATAAAATAAATGAAAAAAAAAAATAAATAAATAAAATTCGAAATACGTAAAAAAATCTTTTATAAATAATTTTAAATTATACAACAACAAAAAAGTTTAATTAAAAAATGATACGCTAAGCTTAACATAAGATAAACAAGTTTCTTAAAAATCTTTTCTAAGCGTCCCATAGGTCTGAACCCCATACACACGGAACAGTAACATTGTTATCCAACTTTGTGTGACAGCTGTCAATTACTGCAATGTGATTTTGCAGTAGACGGTCGTGACGTAACAAAACTATGTAACTTACGCGCGTGGATATACATATATTTACGCGCGCAAGTTAAATATACATTTACCTACAATTATATGACTATATAAACTGTGTGCTTTTCATGACGATGGCACATCGTTCCAATCAATCCAAATATTTTTTATGGATAATATGGCTTTTCTATTGTAATATTATTCCGATTTCTATGTGTGACAACTTCACTAATGTCACACACGCTTTCGACTAATGTCACACACGCCATCAGCCAATCACAGTGCGAATGCGACGCTCTCAACCAACAGCTGCGAAGAATCTATGGCGCCATCTTAAATGGAAAATAACTACAAATAATATATCAAACAGGAAACTTATATTTCCCGCTTGAAAGTTATTAACCAAGTATGTTCCACAACAACTAGGGATATTGTAGTCATACCAAAACTTGGAAATATAGCCAACCTGGAATAAATTTATACAGCGAACTCTTAACTCATATATGGAAGCTATACAGGAAAAATAACCTTAAAAATTTCCGCACGTCCTTCCATTTCTTTCCAATTGGTTTGTTTGTTAGTCAATATCTATTATACACAATAGAGTAAAAAAATGACGAGAACCATAATTCACAACAGCGGATTTATCCCTAGGAGGAATTTCCAATGTGTAATTAGATCCGAACATACTCCTAAACGCTTTAATTTCCATATATGATGGAACCAAGTTGGTTGGTAACTTTATTCAGATGTTTTTTTATTGGTATTCCAGGCTTGCTATATTTCCATGTACTAAAACTAGTCATAGCTAGCTAATGCATCGCTTCTGTGGCCAGGAGAAAGATACGCGGCGGGGGAACTTCTTGCGAGCTAGACAATTACTTGTCTTGTCACGCTCGTTGTTTTGATGGAGTGGAGGCAAGTTTGCGGATGCATAGATTATATACATTATGTCTGTGATACAACAGATCTCGCATCAAATCCCTGCCAGGGATGGAACTAAGTATTTTGAATAAAATAAAGAATCGTAAATTATCTCGCAGTACAAGGCCTCGAGTATAGAGGCTAATTTAATATGTGTAATTTGTGACTAATTATGTATTTATTTAATGAACTAACAGGCATGCCAGCCGCATAATATCTTCATCTCATGAAATAATAACCAATAGTTACGACACAAGTCCCTCTTAGCACGATGGCTAATAACGGATTTGAGATTCAAGTAAGAGATTACTTATATATCGTTAATGACAATTGCGTTGATACGCTTTTCCCTTAATTGACTTTCTCTTTTTCTATTGAGAACAAATACCGATATATTTTATCGAATAAATTAATTATTATCTCGAGTAAGTATTACTACGAGTACATGAAGATGGTAGAAAGGACATTAAAACCACAGTCTTAAAGTCTTCGTATATGGTAGCAGATTTTCATAAATAAATATAAGTACCTTTACAATATACACGTAAGTACAATAAATATAAAAGTAAATTTCTTACCCTTTGTTCCAATATAACACATTGATTCTACTTATAAATCTTCTTATTTTTACCAAAGAAATATTAAAATCAATCACTTTAGAATGCCTCGATTCTGAACGCATGGGACTAAAAGGGAATTTGTGTTCTCGTATAGACTTTTAAAATCTTTTTGAAGAAGCTGCCCGGGGTAGGCAACTTACGAGTAGTTTAAACTATGTTGTACTATGAATGCAGCGCCCCGGGTAAAAAGCCAACCCGGATTATTACGGCAGAGGATAAAAAATATAAAGGTTATCACCGAAATAATTCATTTCTATTAAAGAAATGAAGTATTTCGATGATAACCGTATTATTTACTGTCTGTTATTTCAGTGTATTGTTTTGATTCTAGGCACGTGTTTTACCTATAAATAAAGATAAATGTTGTTTAGATTTTAATCCGATATGTATTAAGGATTAGAAAATGTACTGTTTAGTTACCTTCTCTTAGCTTACAAATGGTAATAGGGTTTTGTGGTTTAATTCAGCACCTTAAGACATCACAGGCACTACTCGTACAAGTAGAATATTTTGGCGTTTATGTAAATAGATGAATAGTACATTCGTTTACAGCATGTAGAAGATTATAGGTTTTTCGTCCTACCTCTTAAGTTGCTTTTTTTAGACAGATTATGTTCATTCAATATTTCGTCTTACCAGAAAATAAATGAGATATCTTAATTAAGTAATTTATTTTATACACTACACTAAGGCCAAATAAAGAAATTTATCTTTATCACCTCAATTTATTTTTAGTTTAAAGTGTTTTGTGAGACATCTACAGTAAGCATTAACTATGACGGAGTAAATGAATCTTTTCTTTAAAAAATTTTAATACATATTCTATCCAACTCACTCAGACCCCGCAATGCCACAGATAAGGAAAATGAATAATCAAAAATAAATGGACTTCTGTGAGAAGGACGAGTAATTTAATTAGATGAACAAACACATCGGCAGTGTGTGGACTTAGGCTCTAATTAATTTAGTAAGGTGTGACGCCGACTGCGCGGGTGAATTATAACACAATCTGCTAATCAAGTGCGGGTTCTATTTGAATAATTAACAGCAAAACTGGCAACGGAAAATTGAAAATGATTGTTAATGAATGCACAGTTACAACTGTCATTCTGATGTTATTATGGTTTTGTGAAGAATAATTAATAAAATACAAAAAAATTACATGTTTTAGTATATACTCGTAGGATTTCTCGTTTTCCCAGTTGCGCGCTTCATGACTCAGGAATCGTAATAATTCATAGAATTCGGAGTAATACAAACCTATAGAAGTGGTAAATAATGATTGCGCCTGATGGTTATCACCACTATCAGTCACCATAAAGATTTAATCTTGCATCTCGCAGCTTTATAATTGCGCAGAAAACTGCGTGCGATGCAAGGAACAAAGCAAAGGAAGATGCGACACATCCTTTCGTTACTTCTTATTCCCTCTTTCTTTATTCCGATTTATATTCAATATTTATCGTGGTTAAAGTGCTTTTTTTTAGCATAACCATTCTTTCTTAAAACAAAAATTCTATGTTTAAAACTGTAAATGAAAAACCCGGCCATTTTCTCTTATGTACTCGTTATCTTACCTAGTTAGTAGCTACTACATAAACATGTAAAACGCGTGCGGTTTGGTCTAAATCCGACATGTTCGCAGCCCGAGGATACACTTTGAATAAATCAAGAAGGTCTCAAGGTGAAAGCCGGACGGACGGCCCGGTCCGGTCCGGCCACGGCCGATATCGCATTTATATGAGTTCGTTATGTCCAGTAACCCCCTTTATCGTACCTCGCTTCTAAGATAGCCGTCATTTGGATTTTGACGAGCCTTTGACCCTTGTGAACCTTTACCCACTAATCCTGACACTACTGGACGTCTTTATCTCGTACACTACAAATGTATGAAGGTAATATTCAAGATTTTTTCCTTAGAATTAATTTTTCCTTTTATTGCCTGAAATTAAATCAGAGTAAAAAGCGTGGGGTGCATTTTACTTCATTTTCATAACTCTCTTGTCATAAATATATGCTAATAGAATGATTTTAATATTTACTACATCAGGCACCCCACGCTTTTTACTCAGATTTAAATTGTTTTGTTTATAAATTTAATTTTGTTATAATTTTAATCAGAGGTAATTGACTATAACTGATTGTTCGACTTACTACTACTGTTTTATAATTCCTTTGTCATTAATTTTTATTTTCTATTTTTTAGTTTGATTAGCAATAAAGCGTAGTTTTTTAGTTTTTTTTTAAACTATTATTTATTTTCTATTTTTTAGTTCGATTAGCAATAAAACGCGTAGTTTTTTAGTTTTTTTATACAATTATTTTTTGGAAGTTAACACTTCTAGTATAACTATCTTACTAGAAAAAACTTTCGCAACCATGCGCCCATCGCCGGAGGTTTTCACAACTAACTTTCTTAAAGTTATATGTGGCCTGATTGGATTAAATCTCATAATATTCTCATAATGATGATTCTTTTTTAGGCGATGGGCTTGCAACCTGTCACTATTTGAATCTCAATTCTATCTTAAATCCAAATAGCTGAACGTGGCCTATCAGTCTTTACAAGACTGTTGGCTCTGTCTACCCCGCAAGGGATATAGACGTGATTATATGTATGTATGATGATTGTTAAACCCAGTTGAAAAGAATTTTATAGTGATAAATCACTGTTTATAATATTTTTGACTATCCAGCAAACATAATAATTTTCGATTGTGGCCTTGCCAGGAATCAAACCACAAGATTAAGAGGCAGATTGATACAGGAACAAAAATATTTCAAACATACCTCCACTGCCTTTACAACCAGGAACGCAACAATGTTTATCGGAAGACATCGTGGCACTTTCGTTGTAAAACTGTCTTTCACAAAAACAAACACAAACTTGGGACTCCTATCTCAAATAATGAGGTACTTTTTACAGGAGTCCTATCTGCACAACACAGTGAACACAGTCAGAGTCCAATCTCAGATGATAAAATCACACGAATATCCGGAAGAACAAAGCTCGACTCAACGGAAGATTCCAAACTACAAATAACGACAAGTTATCAGCACAAAACAAAGTGCAAATAGGTAAATACACAGGCACCGGTATAAAAAAACAGAAAGAAAGTTTACAGGTTTTCTAATCGAATTCGAAACTTACTGCAAAACTTATTTGACATAAATAAATGTCACTCATTTCTTAAACGAGTATTACAGTGTTGCTATTATAAATAGGCAAAAGATACCTAATGTTAATTCAAGAATTGCATTAATATGTTAAATACGTATTAAATATCGCAAAGTTCTGTAGGTAGTAACTTTATTCTTGTATTATTGTAAATTTAGTTGTTCAATTTTCATTTATGGGGAAAGTGGTTACCCTTCGTACACTTTTTAGATTATTTTTTTTTACTTTATGATTAATTGCCGAATTTATATTGTTTATGTTCCTAAGTATAACAAATATATTGTAGTTTGTTATAAAAAAGTTCGAAACTTTTATGTCAAAAGGTTAAAGGGTTATAGTGATTTTTTTATGATAAGATATTTGTACGAATGTACCCCACGTACGGGGTACGTTCGTACAGTAGGCGGGGTACTTTCGTACAGCATGGTGTAGATTCATATAGGAAATTAAAATGCCAATTAAAGTCGTTAAATTTTTATTATTTATTATAAAAATATTTATTTATCAAAGAACTAACTTAATAACTTGTGACTTGACTCATAGTCGATAAATCTTTCTTTAGAAAAATAACAAAAAATAAAATCGCACATCCTTAGTTTACTTATTGATAATTCTAAGTCTAAATGAGATGTTTACAATCATTTTGTATAACATCGTTGTACTGTTTTTGACAATTTAAACTTAAAGTATATAATTTTTAGTGTCCGACCGAAGCTTCGGCTTCGGCCACCTTCGGCCAAAAATCCAACTTCGGCGAAACATTCGGTTTCGGCCCAAAACCCGACCGAAGCCGAAGGTTTCGCCGAAGGTCCGACCGAAGCCGAAGGTTTCGCCGAAGGTCCGAGCGACCGTCGAGATTGAACGAACTGTTACGAAAGTCATGAGGCGGCGGGGAGTCACTGTCAAAATATCACATTGCTGATTGCATGCATCAAAACAAGTCCGTACTACGTTTATTTATCTCTAAACCTCTCTATGATATATCATTAACTTCTATATGAGACAGTCAATGTATAAACCTTCAATATTGAGGTTTTAAAATAATTTTAATATTAATTGTAGCTTGTAGACAGTATTGAACAAAATTAATTACTGAGTGCTGAGAGAATATAAACCTTCGGCTTCGGCCGAAGGTTGTGGCGATAGCCGATTAATCGGCTTCGGCTTCGGCCAAAAATAGACCTTCGGTCGGACACTGATAATTATACATTTGGTTGTTACTTTGGAACTTATTGCACATTATAATTATTTAAATTAACTACAAAAGTAAAAATTCTAGCCATTCTGCATGTACAACCCGGTCGTGGTTGAGGATCAAGGAGGATCATGGCGACATCGCTGATATACACAGTGTGTATGTCTTCTATATCGAGGAAAATGAAGGACCACGATAATCCCGGTTTCTTCCGAAGATAACTTATTTTCATCTCTGTATCCGAATAATGACTGAGAACTTTTCCGACATAATAGACAACAGAAGTCTTTTTTTCGCACCATGATTCTGCAATAAAAAAAATAATTATAAGGTCGACTTAAAAAAATATTTCATTTTGTTAGAACAAGAATACTTTAAAAGGTAATACCTACTATATTTTATTTCATAAAAATTTAATTTTAATATACTGGTAGTTGATAAAATCTAAAGGGGAGCATTCGTACCCGTACGAATGTGCCTCCTGTCTGGCTGTCCGAATGCACCCCATGCCTTTGCACAAAATTAAAATTAAACTTTATACAAATTCTAATTTAGTTTGAGAAATATAACAATTAAAGCTCAAAATAAACAATGTTAACATTGATTAAACATCACCATTTTATCAAAAACATAACAATTCTACTTACAATTACGAATTACATTTAGGTAAAAAAAATTACTCACCGTGCGCGAAAACACGTTACGTCTTGTCAGCTGATACACTGTAATGCGACTGGCGCGACAATCCGCCAGCAACATGGCGGCCGATATGTCTATGCACACAAGCAAAGCCGTGTTTGTACCCCGTTTAGTATTTCTGTTATACTAACTGTACGAATGTGCCCCGCGTACGAATGGTGACCACTTTCCCCTACTCTTGTTTTATTACTTATATATTTTTTATTGTTTTAAAATATTCTACTAATTCTACTATTGTTTCTAATGGTAATTCTAAATGGAGCGATGCGATGAAATAAAAAAGCCTCAGGTTAATAGTAACATTATATGGAAATATATTACATCTCATTTTGGACTCCTTATACGTCAGAACTTCTTGGTTTCTTGTATAGAGATTACAGGCAATGGTGCTATCTCTGTCTCTCTTACTCTCATACGAAGGATCTAAAAATGAATTTATTAATCCTGGCAGTTTTAATAAGGATAATGAGAAACTCTTATCAAAATATTGCATTGTCATCGGTCCTTGATACGTGGGCAAAGTTTCAAGTTGATCAGACGTTTAGAAATCAGTGAAAATTAAGCTCAAAGATTCCGTTACATACATACATACATACATACAACCCAAGCTAATAAAAGCGTAGTAATAAAAAGGGCCGTCAAACGAACTCTGGCATCGGTGTGAATACTATAACTCAGGGAAACCAAATAAAAAAAAATATGATTACGATTCATTGATTACTACAAGAGGTACCAAAAGCATACCATTACAAGCTACGCCCGGGTCTTTACTCTAGGGATTTTCGGAATAAAAAGTACTTATTACGAGTATGTTATTTCAGTTACATTGTACTCATCCATCCGGTAGATATAATTGAATAGAATAGATTTATTTTCAAAATTGGATACAAGGTATCACTTATTGACGTCACATCACTTAAATCTAATTATAACTTTTAACGCTTCCAAAGTGCATGTGTAGAAGAAGCGGCGTAACAAACAACACTGCAACAGATATATTCATAAATACCTACTTGGGCATTTTATGTGTAGTTAATTAGTAGGATATTATGTGTGATACCTTATAAATCGGATATTGTATCGTCTATCTACTCGTACATACATTCATAGCATCACGTCTGAATCCCTTCTAGGATAGACAGAGCCAGGAACCACACGGCGCTTAATAATTACGCTTATCTAATCGTCATTTTTTTATGGGTGCAACTCTTACAAAAGATAATATAGCTGTACTCATATGAGTACATTGACTTCTAATGGGTTACCAAAGACAAGACTTTGTTCAAGATATAAGATAAAAGTCATTTTAGCGGAGTTGGGATAACTTGTCAATTGATGCATTCATCCATTGAATATAATATTTAAATAATCAGAAATATTTTTAGCAAATGACCTAATGAAACTCAATAATCTGTTATATTGTTGTGAACTGTGATTGCTAATGTAGGAAGTCTTTTTCTGTTCTTAATGACATATTATCTCCTTTGAAGGTTACTTAGGAAATTCTATGATTATAACGAGTTATGACGCCCACGATTTTCGCTAAGGTGCTATTCCTATCTTACCTACCTGCATCAGGTGTTCAAGATATTCAATGTTTATACCTCATTAGAAAATGCTCATGCAGAAATTTTTTTGCTAAGGCGTCATGTTTCATTCATTCATTATAGTTTATGTGGACCATCATTGTTCTCCATCAAGCGGTCCAGTTTACAAAATCATGTAGTCTATATATCTCTAATAGATATTAACAAAAAAGTTTCTCATCAAACAGACAGACAAACAGTCAAGAGTTTGGTTTTTTGGAATTCTTACTCAACTACTGTTTCTTTATCGGCTTATTTTGTTTTTGTCTACAGAAATTCCTTTTTTACTGTCTTATTGTATGTATTGACTAACCGTTCGCCGCGACTTGATTAACACATAGATTTCGTTTTACGGCGAACGAAGTTATAGTATAGTTTACTAACAATCTCAATATAATATCCTTCAAGTATATACATAGGTCACTAGTCATTTTATTATATGTAATGATGATTGACAAGCATGACACATAAGCTTATATTAAGCTCAGGTATTGTTAGATATTTAACAAATTCAGAAACAGGATATTAAAATGTATTCAAATATCCTAAATCAGCATTAATACTTCGATAGGCAATAATTTATTTATTCGACTCATACCTTGAAAGATATGTTTAAATGTCGAGTTTCAACAAAGAATAATCAGAATTATAGTTGTAGTGATGTTGAGCTAACCTGCCGACTAATATGGTTAGTGTAGAACCTTATTAATTTAATTTAGAATATAAGAATAATATTATCAAAGTTAACTTGTACGTTAAATTTTTGTATTACAATTAAATTTTAACTCTAATCCGATCAGAAATTTGCATCAGAAATATGTTTTAATTTTTAAGTGAATTTAAATAAAATGTGTAGTATATATTACTCATGCTAGACCCATCTCAAATTTAATGTGAGTACGTATCTACCTGCTGATAAGATTAAAAGTGATTTATGAGTTACCTACGTGTTGTGAGTCAATTCAAATATGATTACCGGGGTTGACATGATCCATGGGTCCAGATATTCTCATTAACTTAGGAACCTGACCACTTGGTCAGGTTGCGGTGGTCAGATGAGAGAGTCACTTCGCGTAAAAACCTGACTCACCCAATTAAGCATCCATGGTGAAATGCGTACTCCGGGCTCCTCTCCAGAGTGGGTAATGATGTAACAGGGATATTGGGATCTCCATTTAAGTGTTTATAAAACCCGCTCCTCCAAATGGAGACTTAATTTGATATTAAAATTTTGTTTATAATAATATATGTATGTTTATGTAATCCACAGTTGCTAACAGTTTGCCTGGTGCTGTCACTATCAGCGATCGGCGCGATCGCCGAGCCCAAAGTTGAAATATTACGATCAAACGTTGAAAACGATGGCCTTGGAAATTACGAGTTTTGGTAAGCGCTACTGTTTGATTGTTAAAATCTTTATTGCACAGAAATGTACTTTTTAATGTTCAAATTTTGATTATTTTGTACTATTCGAAACACTTCCGTGCGTTGGTACTATATTTTTTCTGATACCAAATTAAAATTATAAGACTAAATTGAGGTAAAAAATAAAAAATATTATGAACAAAGTACATTTCTGTTGTTAAGTATGGTGTTCCTCAAGAAAATATGTTCGGACCTTTTTTGCCAAGGTCTAATGATATTTTGATAATGAGAATGAGTGCCGTGTGGTTCCCAGCACCAATAGAAAAAAGAATAGGACGACTCCTTCTCTTCCCCATGGATGTAGTAAAAGGCGGCTAAAGGATAGGATTATAAACTTGGGATTATTCTTTTAGGTCGGCTAGCACCCTGTCACTATTTGACTCTCAATTCTATCATTAAGCCAAACATCTGAACATAGCCTATCAGTCTTTTAAAGTCTGTCGACTGTCTACCCCGCAAGGGATATAGACGTGACTGTATTTATGTATGTACTAATGATTATTATAGGCGAATAGGCAGTGAGTTTTAATTTACTCAGGCATCTAATTCTCTTTAATCACTTACCGAATGAGAAATTCACTCTTGAAAAAGCACGCGACAATGTTTCAGGTACGAACAATCAGACGGGACCAAAAGATGGCAAACTGGCGTTCTAAAACAGAACAGCAACGGTCAACCCTTCGTCTACACGACTGGAGGATATGCATACTACGACCAATTGACAGGCGTTTTACACACAATCAATTTTGTCGCTGATGAAAACGGTTATCACCCAACTTATTCCGAAGAAAGCCCGCCCGCGGCTGCACCGCCACGGTTTGCGCAAGCAGCAGCTGGTGGATAATCTGCATCTGATCAGAATCTGTAGTCATTGACTCTGTTTTTTTTACTGCACATAATGTTATTATAGAATACCACTACACAGTTATTTTATATCAGTAAAATATAACAAACAGATCTTTAGTATAAAACAAAGACGCCCTCGCCATTTCTTTGTCCTGGCATCAGTCATGGTTACATCCAACCTCTTTAAAGAGGAACCTGGATTGCGGCTTTTGACCAAGTTCCTGTATTGAATAAGTTGGGTTTGTACACGAAGCGACCCCCGACCGACATCAACATAAGATTATGGTAAAAGCTGCACTAGGTAAATGTGCTTTTTCCCTTAGTGACCTATATAATTGTTCAATAGAAGAATTCAATAAATATGATTTGTTTTCGAGAAAACTCTAATATGCAACTGAGATAGAATGGATGGAAAGTAGTCCCCAGTCCCCGAAGCATAGCAGTGCAGAGTGCAATATGCAACACGCAAGGGTAAGGTCTCTCATTTTTGCATATTCTCGGTAGCATCGGGCGTTTACACTTGCATCATTAGCTTCATGAAATAGCACTCAGTTAAGTTCAGTCAAGTTCTACAGTTTGCTTGAGTGTTGTAGATACAATGATAGGGGTATTATTCTTACAAAATTATAATATTTATAAAAGATGTGGTCAAAGGAGTAGAAATAACAATAATAAAAGCCGTGTGACATGATACATTTGAGTAACTATAATACTCTACTATATCCCCTTTATCTTTCATCATCTATCCTATCCCATTTCCCATACGTCGTTTCATAAACGTTTCGTTACAGAATATATAAAATACACAAAATAAAACTAAATAGATTTTCTATTAATCTATTTAATCACCAAACACCTTTATCCAACTGCACCCGACAGCAGGCGTGGTGGAACACCAAAAGGCGTACTACCATACGATATCACCCGGTAACCATTTTCATCTGCGACGAAGTTAACAATCACTGGTAAGTCCTGATGCACTCCATTTTCAGGTAGTTTCTTTTTGTTGTCATAGTAGACATAACCTGTTGATAATAAATCACAAAAGAATTAGTCAGCTGAGCATAAACTAATGGGGACGTTAAAAAACGAATGCCTAGACAACAGTTCCTTGATTTTAATCAAGAAAGTTCTAGTAAAATGTCAGGTAAGGAGTACCCTCAACGAAAAACCTTGCATAAAAATGTGCAGGCATATTGAAAAGTATAAAAAATATTGTATCCATCTAGAAAAGGTTCTCTAGAGGGCTTATTAGACTACCACGGAGATGACATCCGACCACACCGCAGAGACCGCAGAGACTGGATAAGCCGGGCACAAGATCGCAAAGAGTGGAAGAAGAGGAACGAGGCTTATATCCAAGACTGGATCCTCAAAAAACCACCATGATGATGATGAGAAAGGGGTCGAGATCGTTGTCAGTCGGTCGTTATGGCAATTAAAAGTTAATTTTTAAATTAAAAAATACCTCCGGTGGTATGGATGTATGGTCTGCCATCGCTGGTCCTCATGAGTTTACCAATTTGCCAACGGTAAATGCCGTCTGACTGATCATACCTAAAAATACAAAAAAGGAAACATTAGAAACTTGAGTGCATTTGACACAATCTGCTTGTTGAAGCAAGATGAGATAAAAGGTGAGGCATAGAAGCTAAACTAATAGGTACTTATTCACTCTTGCTTTGAAAATCCCCAAGCTGTTGGTACCGGCTATTCGGCTACCATAGACATTGTTAATTTGTATACCTATAAATAAATATCCTTATACATGGATATATGTTCCAATCAGATCTAAAGTACCTGGGTAATTTCTCTTTTTATCTAAAGCTAATTCAGATATTCTTAAAATTATTAATTTTATAGGCTAATTTTGACTTCCATTTCTATACAGTTTATTTTTATTTGTAGATTTGACATAAAATGACTTACCAAAACTCGTAATTCCCTTGACCATCATTGGTGTTTTTGAACTCAAAAATTTTAGCAGTTGGGTCAGCAAGCACGACAGCTACTCGAATAGTCACTATCAAGAGGATCAGCAACTGAGGAAAAACATATATAATTACTTCTATTTCAGCATACTTATCAGTCCAGTGAGACTGCTTGACGTAAGCCTCTTGCCATTTACTTAAGACTTCAGGGTTAAGGCATCACCTTGCTAGACCATACAAAGCTTCCTTACTTAACCTTGATATTTTTAGGCCACATTTCTTGGTCACACGGCATTTTAAGTTAATAGTTCCAAAATAACTTTCCATGAGACGCACTTAATAATACATTTATAAGACCAACCATATTACTAGATCTCGGCACGACCAGCTCAAAATACTATTCTGAGAATTTTAATAAAAGCTCGATTCTTATTTATAGATAACCTGTTCTTGATGAGCTTGATAGTCGCTTAAAGTTTTAAAAACATTACCTGGTTCCTCCTTGCCTTGGAGGGAACATTCAACTTTGTTTACAATCTGTGTTATTAAAAGTATGAGGTTTTTCTATAAATAAAAGATTACCGACTATATTTGTGCTTATTAAGATTGTAAATGTCTGAATAGCTTAGGTTATCATTTTTAGTAAATTAAAAAAGTTCCTTGTGTTTTAAAGATTGTTATTTAATCTTGATGTGATTCATATAAAATCATCTATAACAGTTCATAAATGGCCGAGTTTTTGTTAAAATGTAAATATTTATATTGGCAACTAAAATAGACAAATATAATAAAGCCTAACTCTACGTTATATAACTTAAAATAGATTATTTGAATATTGAACAATCGCCCCGTGTGAAATGACCCCCTCTCTAATTCCAGCCAACATCACATTAAATTAAGTGGCCTGAACAATCTTGCAGCTGGGCCGGTGATTGAATCCTTGGATTATAGAGCCCTGGGCCCCAAGCCCTCGCAGTTGCTAAAAATGTACTGAATAAATTATAATTTATGAATTCCATCAATCTTCCGTTACCTGAGAGTGGAGTGCGGAAATTAAAATATTAGTTACCATTCAAATGAGTTCTGGGTCTCTTTCTTTCTTCCTCTCATCGCCGTTTGAAATATTTGGAAACCATATACCGTATGAATTTTTAATGCTATCGTTGTTGTATTACTTCCGTCCTTAAAATTTTTATTCGAAATCCACAGATATAAATAAAACAAGCAGATGAGTTAATCTACAAATCTGTATATAATTATTTCTTACTTAGAAAAACAGGAATATAAAAAAATATACCTCAAATAAAATGATGAAATTCTAACACGACTTTGCGTATGGGCAAATTTATTTTGAGAAAACCCATATATTTTTTTTTATGCCTAAAGTTGTATGATTGTTTATCATTAGTATAAATATTTTGCGACAACATTGCTATGAGTTCGTCTCGCTAAAAATAAATTACGAAAGTGAGGATGATGGACGAGTTTCGTTTTCTCACGTCAAATCGCGGAATTCTTCATTTTGCATTAATATCTTTACTTTTTTCCTTCCCACGTACCGAAAATGTAAACATCATCACGCGATGGACAAACAAAAACGTTTTCAACTGAATTTTGTCTTACATTCGTCGAGCATCTCAACGGGATTATTAAAGGAAAATTCACATAATAGGTATAGAAAGTAATAGATAAGTAATTGTACAATTATGCATCTGACATAATGTGGGTATAGTCAAAAAAGGACAAAAACACATACCTAACTCTTGTTTTGTTTTGTTTTGCTTTAGGATGGGACCACTTTCCCATGAACATCGTAAAAGGCGACTAAGGGAAAGGCTAATAAACTTGGGATTCTTCTTAAAAGCGATGGGCTAGCAACCTGTCACCATTTAAATCTCAATTCATCATTAAGCCGTACAGATGACGCGGCCTTTCAGTTAGTTATTTGAGGCTGTTGGCTCTGACTAACCCGCAAGGGATATAGACGTGATTGTATGTATGTATAACTTTTATACTAACATACATTTCGAGATTAGGTCACAGTTTGTTTCTCCCAAAAGATATATTCATCCATAATACATTTACGAATATACCTGCAATGTTATTATGGCAAGCGTTTTGTGGAGGATTGACAGTCGCCAAGAGAGTTTATTTATGGTCGGAAGGGACCTCAGATTTATGTCCAGTTGGTTAGTGCTGGTAATAAACCAGATAATTTATGTTACAGAACAGTCAAACTGCTGTTAAGTATGGAAACTGCAATCTTGTGAAGTACGAGTCTCAAACTCAATATAGGTATTTTAGCAACTTTTGTTTATCAACACCTGTTGGTTGACTAATGTAAATAGTTATAATGACACGCTTTTTAAAAGCGTTGTACTTATCAATATCACAAGATTTTTTCCAACTTACTCAAAAAAGACATAAATGTTATAAGCATACTATTGGCTTTAATCCCAAATGCCTTGTCACTTCTCTGAAGAGAAGCCTTTGAAACGCCTATCACCAAGATCTTATAATGAGTTATTTAGATCTTTACAAGAAGCGATATCCATCTGAACCTTACCCATATTGGTCATGATATAATATATCCGATTGCCTGAATGTACAGGTTCTATGATGATGTTTTCCCTCACCATTTTTGGTGGTAGGTAATCAACTATTTATCTAATCACACATAGCCCTGGGGATTATAATGCTTGAATTTATAATACTACATCTGTTTTAAACACCACAACAGATTGAATACAAATAATTTACCGCCATTCAGTGTTCACTGTCTGTCATATTCCGACAAAATACGGAAAACATTTCTGAGGATTTTTTTCTCCGCTATACTGACACGATATAGACAAACGGATGAAGTCTCTCCCTGTTGCGACGTATGATGCAGCAGGAACAAATAAACTATTTCCCGCGCCGTGAGTTTGTACTTTTCAAAGAACAAATGTAAAAATGCTGTTACACTACTAGAAATGTCTGCCAATTTAACATCTACTTTCCGTGATGTAAAATTGTCCTTGATTTTAAATTAAATTAAATTTTACTAACTTTTTTCAAAAATGCCAATAATGTGACGCAAGAATCAGGGACAATTTAAAAGCACATCACTCCTCAGTGTGGTCCTTTTAAGGACAGTCTTAAATCCGTCCACGAATAGTTTTATATAATCCACATTGATAATGTAAGAACACAAATATTGAAAAAATATTACTTGACAAACAATGTCGTTTAAACAAAGTGTACAAATAAATAATAAGCAGTCAAGTTTTATCAATTGACATGGAGCGAAACGGCCAGTTGGCCTTTCACAAAATAACCAATAACCTCTATAGGTATTGTAAGGTATTGAACATCGCAAACGTGAACCGACACGCAGCGGCAATAGGTAAAGTTATTTGAAACTCGGTGTGTTGAGGCGGAAACAGTAGCGGACTACACACCTATATAATTCATGCAGATTCCCAGGTGGCCATCGTGTATGGAGTTTGAACCGGCACTTACCGTAAACCTCACAATGTCTCCTCGTTTATTTCGGGTTTGTAATTTAGCTTATTATTGTAAACAACAGTATCAAGGGTATTACAGCTTTAGATTTAAATCTAGCTAGCCGTATTATCACTGAAAAAAAAACATAAAATTCTTTACACAAACCAATATCTCAAACTCTTTCAGATTCTACAGATTAATACATTTTTGAACTTTTACTTCGTCCACTTGAAATAAGAATGTGAAAAATTGACAAACCATAGTTTTGATAGCGGGACGTATAATTTTTTTTATTCTATTCAAATTAACATGAGAAGTCATGAGTTTAAAAAAAATTAAAATGAAATAACATAATGACGTTGTCATAAATATAAGAAATATCACCAAAAGGTTCCGTGATGTGCGATTAGCCTTATAGTAGCGTCAGCAACTTATTGTTATGCAACGGGAAATATGACATTCTTCGAAACTTGCTGTTGAACTGGTGGTTTTCAATACACCGAAAATGTAAAAAGATATTTTCTAGAGAAATAGCAGGACAAACTTTGATTGTTTATCTCAAACAAGTCGCCTCTCTTATCCCTGAAGCTGGAGTCCAAACTTTGAAAGCCCAGAGGTGTTGCGAGTTTATTATAAGGATAAAACTCAACACAACACAGGTTATTTTCTATTAACTACAACAATTATTAGCTTTTTCTGCGAATAAAATTCTTAATTTAAATACTTCATCTATAACTGATTAACGTCGTCTCCATACATTGATACCATGGTTTTTTAATTATACCAACGCCTACGCATCAAATAGGGACTGAACTTTCGTTATGATAAAAAGAGAAATCATATTATATAGAAACATGTATAAATTTACAAAACGTGCACATTAAAAAGGCGCGCAAAAAGCTTCACTCTACTTTAAACAAAAAGCCATTGCGACTCGCCAAGAAGAATTTACTTTTAAAATGTCTTACTTATATAACGAACTGAATACTTTACACCGGAAACGCTCAGGAGATGAGGTGTGACGAAATTGTGTCATTATTTAGGCGAAATGTGCTATAGTCCATTTCTTTACGTACTAATTTAAAGGTTAACCATTTTCAAATGTCTTTTAATCAAAAAATACATTTTTAAAATAAACTATGGTTGGAACAACAAACATAATTCAGTGAGATATTTGTTACGTATTTTATTTTGTTCTGTCTTCGCATGGTTATAAATTATTTCATATTAGATATTACCCGCGACTTGGTTCGCCGTTAAAGTTCACTGAAAAACCTGACCTGACTGTCTTTAGAGAGGTGGAGGGGAAATTTTCGTATACCAGTTTTTAAGTTGAACCAAGCCTAACACATCTGCTTGTTGCAAAATTATTTGAATGTCACAACGGCATTGAAATAGTTGTTGGTAATATCTTTTTAATACAAAATCAGTCAATTTCTATTTTATTATATGTATTAATATTGTATTTATCAACAAAAACCCTTAGGTATCAAGATTGTTTACCTTTAATTTTAGTACGACATGAAATAGACTAGAGTATCTTATCATTTTGTCCATGGCTGGCTACCGGCTTTGTTCTCTTGAGACTCGTCCAATTTACATCCAAAGATGCTAAAAAAGGCCAATGGTGTAAGGATAAAGAACCCGGGGATTTTGCGGACCTGTCTCTTATCGGGATCGAAATTGTGCGATGGGATGATATTGCCTTGACTAAATTTTAATAATGTATCGATTTAAAAAAAAATGTATCGTTATTTATTTCCAGTATTTAAATGAGATTTTACTGCACAGGATTTTTTTTATTTTTAATTTTTAGTCAATAAAACACACAATCACATCGAATCACAATAGGTAGTTAATTGACAAACAAATTTGTTTACATTTTATGTAATAAATGCCCTTTTTCCTTCTGTAAGATTTTAGGGAAATCTTATACATACATGCATACATAAAATCACGCCTCTTTCCCGGAGGGGTAGGCAGAGACTATCTCTTTCTACTTGCCACGATCTCTGCATACTTCCTTCGCTTCGTCCAAATTCATAATTAACTCTCTTCATGCAAGCTCGGCGGTTTCGGGAATAGAATAGAATATTTATTTGCTTTTGACTAGGGTTGTCAAAAGCAAATAAATATTTATAACATGTAGTGCGGGTACTTATCTTAGTGTTTATATTCTTTATACTCTCAAGGGACCTTAACAGTTTGCATTTCAAATGTCAGTTCCTGCGATCTAGTATAAAGTTACCTATAGCTATGTGTTAACTTTCATACTCGCTGTAAAATAATTTTAAATAATTCCAACTTCATATGTGTGAAAACTAACACACAATATGTCCGAGTTAGCATCGGACACTTGATAGATAACGGCTATCCGGACGGCAAAAAGGACAAAATGAAGAAACCCATCATAATAATGTTATGGCCGGGCCATATGTCACGGGAAATAGTCGCTTGTCTCCCATGATGGCCCTTCATCAAGATCCTTCTACCAAATCGCAACACATTAACCCTCTGTGTCTATGAACCCAACGATATTTTTCTTGTGCGAAATCTGCATGTTTAGACATTTTATTTCCCGCTTTGCCTTCACGTTTAATATTGTTTTTCAGGTAATTTTTTGACTATGATAAAGGCAAACAGATTATTATTTTGAATGACCCTACATATTTAATGCAATGCCTATGAGCAGATCATATCACTGAAGCTCAAAAATGGAAAGAAGAATAGAGACAAAATAATAATGATAGAGAAAATTAATAGTTGTTATACAATTTAGAAACTTTAACAAGGGAGAATTATTCAAGATGAATGAACCAACAATAAGACGTAGGTATATTAAAGTGAGGTTATAAAATAACTATTCTACGACATAAATTATCCGTTCCAGATTTGCGTAAATGATAAAGAAAAAATTATATATTAATATACTACATACATACATACATACATACATATGATCACGTCTATATCCCTTGCGGGGTAGACAGAGCCAACAGTCTTGAAAAGACTGAATGGCCACGTTCAGCTATTTGGCTTAATGATAGAACCGAGATTCAAATAGTGACAGGTTGCTAGCCCATCGCCTAAAAGAGGAATCCTAAGTTTATAAGCCTATCCCTTAGTCGCCTTTTACGACATCCATGGGAAAGAGATGGAGTATGGATACTACATACATATAAAAGTAATTTCAATATCTTTCATTGTGAATATATTATGGCGGCAAGAGTTTGCTCGTACGTCTTTCCATTAAATCTTCCAGGCTCTTCTACGTTTAAAATAAAATATAAATAGTACACGATTTTGTCACAGTGAGCATTACAGAAATAATGGTGAAGTTTTCTGTGCAAAAGAAAAGGGAAACATATTTTGTCGACTAGGAAACATTTTAGAGCAGCTTAATCTTAACGACCCATTTATTATTTTCTATAGGTGCTAGCGTGCAAAGTGCAGTTTCGGCGGATACTAAAACCGTGGTAACTGACTAAGAGAAAAATTGTGTAAATTTCTTCCCTACATTTTGTGGAGCTTCAAATGATGTGCGAGTTGTTCGGCTTAAAAACCTGCGACATACAGGGATATTACAGACAAACAACTTAGCTATGTAGATAAAAACGTTTCCTGAGCGTCTTGTGAAGCTCCCGCGCGCCCTTGTAAATCTTCATTCAATAGTTTTAAACGTTAACTTTGAACTTAAGTATATAATATAATACTTACTTGCACTGATAATTTGTACATAAGTTAATTTTTTTTCAAATTTGAATATTAGAATATACTAAGGATGACATCACGTCTTATCTCTCAATCTTCTTGATTAAGCTCAGGTTTAAAGAGAGAGTGCATATAAAGGACAATGGCTTGTCTACATTTGTGAATGTGTGGCCTTCTAGCAGCCGCTGCTGTGTCAAATTTCATCGAAATTAATAATAGCATGTTAATGTCACACTTAATGATATAAAATTTAAAATTTCATATAGAACAAAATATGGGCAATGCAACAATCATGCCTACCAAAATATCTTTTCGTTACCTTTTTCTTTAATCTTCGCATCAACATTTTTATTTACATAATCATTAACCTTGTCAACCAGTTACCGACCACACCAAATATGTTTGTACTAGGCAGTATAATCAAAAATACAACTTATCTTATTTGATGTTGAGTCCGCTTTTATAACCTTACATTAGAAGCTTTAGATGAAACTTAGGTAAGTATGTAAATATGAGCATCATCATAATGGCAGCTTACGTAACGAAGTTCATGGTTAGATATAATACTTTGTCTAGATTTTAAATAAATTTGACCTAAGGTTATTGCATTTTTTTTTGAGTTGCAAAAGAATCGTAGGTTTTGGAGCGGAGTACCCTCGACTTTATTCCATTGTTATACAGACATCTATTCCGCAAACCATTTATGGATATGGTACGTGATTAATAGTTACAAGACTTTAATACTATTGGAAAAAATATTTCGAATCCTCTAATAATAAAGATAATTAAACTAAAGAATAAATCACACATTTTTAAATTACCTATATATTTTTCATCCATACCTGATACCAATCCATATTCATTGTATCACAATGACAGAAGTACGCAAAGGTATAAGATTTATTTTATTGATTGGGTGACATTGCGTAAGATCAGCGTTTCTTTTATCGCCATCGATATAGGCTCCAGGGCCCGGGGACGTTCTGTCGAGACTTCTCAATATCCGGGGTGGGCCCGACCGGAAACGACCAGTGATTTCGCACCTCCGGCCCACCGCGCTGTGGACATACTATAAAAAAGTGTTTTGTGATTTTATATGTACGCAAGACTTTTCACCGGAGCTTAGATTCAGAGATTTCCAGAGATAAATGGACCTTATGTTGCTTCAGAAGGCTGTAAAAGATCGTGGATGACATTTAATGCAGGAGTTGCTTCGTGTTGAATCCTGACTTACGCCCAGTCTAGGTATCATGATCAAATGCGCACCCCGGACTGTTCTACAGAGGTGAGGATATAACCGGGACTTACGCCAAGAGGCAGAAGATGATGTTACTCTTGGACGTCTAATCAAGCTATATGTCAATGTCAATTCAATCAGTCAAGTGGTTTTAGTTAATTCCAATTGAACTTATGTACACCAGAGATTTTATCTATTGGCGGCGTTAGTGTCTAGAACCTATGCAACATTACACATTTTAAGGTACGCGATCTTAACCGCTCGACCACCTAAGCTTAACGCAATAAATCATAAGATATAGATAATTTCCACCATGAAACATTAACGGGAAATTTTAACAGAATATGTATCTGTTTATAACGGAGATAAACCCGCGGGCAAACGCTAATCGGTAATAATTTATACTGTCACAAGTTTCTACGCGAAGTTCACATTTACTAAATTCTGATAAGCAATATGTAGGTACTGCTCAAGTATAGGTAAAGTTAAGTATAATACCGATACATGTCAATTAGAAAATCAATCTAAAGGTACTCATAATAACGATCAAAATGACATTCAGTTGGTAATATTTCAAAATTCCTACAAAAGGTCTGAGTTGAAGACCTAGACGAACGTATCTTGATCAAATTAAGGACGTCCTGGTAAAGGGTCAGGTCAAAAGTACCCGAAACCCCCGAGCTTGCATGAAGAGCCGTGTGGTTCCCGGCACGAATAGAAAAAAGAAAAGGACCACTCCATCTCTTTCCCATGGATGTCGTAAAAGGCGACTAAGGGGTAGGCTTGGGATTCTTCTTTTAGGCGATGGGCTAGCAACCTGTCACTATTTGAATCTCAATTCCATCTTAAAGCCAAACAGCTGAACGTGACCTATTAGTCTTTACAAGACTGTTGGCTCTGTCTACCCCGCAAGGGATATAGACGTGATTATATGTATGTATGTATTGCATGAAGAGAGTTATGAATGTGGATGAAGCGAAGGAAGTATGCAGAGATCGTGGCAATCGGAAAGAGGTAGTCTCTGCCTACCCCTCCGGGAAAGAGGCGTGATTTTATGTATGTATGTTCCTACAAAAGTGAAACAGTCGAGGAACGGCTAGTATTTCCATAGCACATTCCTATTTCACTTGAGTTAATGTGGAGTCCCATGATAACACACACTATAGTGTGATATATATATCGACTGGTTGATTCCACATTTACTGAAATTTTAATTGTTTTCGTTACAAAACTTAAAATTTACTAGATGAAGTACGGCTGTTGTTGCATAACTTTCAAAATGCAAACAAGCTAAGGAAATACGTTACCATATTGCATTAATTTATGGATACCTATTTCAATTTATGCGGATAATCCAGGGCCATGAATGTTTGGTTCCTAGATAAACACAATAATTTACTTAATGGCATATATGCTAGCGAGCTCTTCTCATGAACCATTATCCCTATCAGGGCTACCTCTAAATTTCGCCGGATGACATCGGACGTAAAAAATTTCTTTTGTGCCCCGCCAGTTTATTACGAGAACAAAGGATGACGTTGTTTGAAAGGAGCCATTTTAGATTTTACTACGCTGATTACACATTACTCAAGATCCATCCCTATTGTGACGAAGATTATTTCTCTTCAATTTCCAAAACGGATTACATTTCGCTAGACAACTGTAATTTACCCTGAGACGGATTCGTCACTCCGTTGACAAAGTCACGCTTTGTATTCTTGTAATTAGAGAATCCATTTAACTTTACGACAAATCGAGGGCATCGGGGCGATGTGAAACCTACATCATGTAAATTGGCTCTCAGGGCATGAGACACCGCCCGCTGGTATAATTGTAGCTGAATACGATAATATAGGTATTGGTATAGTTATAAAATCGGGAACTCGAAAGAAATTCAGGCCTATTTTTACTTCTGATAGAACTTGATAATTTTTATTGGTCAATGAAATATTCAAAGCATGTTTAGATAATGAAACTGATTCAGTAGGTATCTATAAAAACAAAATATCATAAAGTGAAAACAAAATTACTCTTCCAAAAAAATTTATTGTTCTTGATTTTTTGATAACTTTGAACAGAACAGTCAATGGTCATTAGGGTCAGTCAATAGTTATCAGATAATCAGAAAATTAATGGCGTAATATTAGTACCAAATCAACTTATTATGATATGACTGACATGCTTGATGCAGCAGAAGTTGTTACCCTTAGGAAAACATTCAGGAAGGATCAAAGTGTCGCCTGGAGTCGCCAATTTCCTTAGTAAACGCCGAGGTTATTAGGGAAATTGGTCTCCAAAATAAGTATGCCTTCCTAGAAACTGGGGTATGAAAGCCCCTTGTTTACATCACAAGTGCAGGGTATAGGAAATTTTGTTTGCTTTAAACTTATAAGGTTACTACGACAAGACGACGTAGCTGTTCAAATTGAGTAATTTTTACTGCCTTCAGCATAGGATCGATTACCGGTTGAGCATATTTAGGAACATATTTAGGATATTTGTTTTAAAAAAAGAAATGACATGACATCTTTACAACGGTCTTAATAATACATGCACATAACCCTTTATTATCTACGGGTAGACAGAGCCAGGAAAAGACAAGAATTGAAGGCTGCGATGCTGAAGATGGCGATGGGATTGCGATGCAAAAATAGTAGTACATATATTATTTAGCATTCGAGTTCATAAGTCTTTTCTCTTAATTGACTAAAACCATCTGATGAGAAGTTCGCCGCCGCCGGCCAGAATGGAAGCGAATATTAAATAATATGTAAATAATATCGATCGTAAACTTCTAAATTTGTCACCATAATCGTAAAATGAGCCCGGTCGCAAGGTCGGAGTGTCCTAACTCCTAATTCAAGGTTCGTTAATTATTTAGTGCCATACACCCCGGCAAATTCGGGTAAGACCTTTGTTATTACTTGAGCAGTTTGCAACCCCTATATAACATACTTAGCGATAGTTGTCTAAAATGTTGTATTTATGTTTATCAAGAATCTATAGCACCTTCATCAGCCGCCGGATTAAAAAAGATTGTAATTAAGATTATTCGACCATTATTTTTTAGCATTTCCACAAAGTAAAATTACTTTTTAATCTATTCATATCGAAATCGAAACATACCTACTCGTAAGTAATATTTTTATGGAGACATGATATATGAATTAAGTCTTTCGCCACTCAGTAGTCTACAACTAGGAGTGGTGATATTTCGAAGAGCTAATTTTAGAAAATGGACATGAGGGACCAAAAAGCTTTCTTGTTGTCATGTCAATTTAAAGGGTTAATTTAAACATGGCAAATACCGGGTGAATAAGACCCTTCCATGAATTCGACATAGTGAACCGGGATTAGTATCAACATGAACTTCAGCTCATTTCCAAACAAGGTCCCGACTACGTCGTTGCATTTTGCATCTCGTACACTTGAAATAACACTTCCAGCTGATGGCATCATTATGTTTTAACGTGTTCGTGAACACCCACTTCGCTCTTGGTTTATGTTTAGTTTTATTACGTCGGCAGTGCCGCGCGAGATTAACTTGAGCGTTGGCAGACTCGCAAAAACGGCGCAAGAAGTGTTGTTAATAGATAGTGTCGGAGTAATAACAACGTTACTGGATAACAAACGAGTGCTGTCATTCTCACACTGCGGCCGGGTGTTGGCGGCGGGGAATTAATGGGGGCAGCTGGCGACGCGTTGCCGCACGGCGCGACGCGACGCTGTATTGCATCGGCCATTGCTAGCAAAGGCAAGAGTGGGAACAAACTTGCGACTCAATGCGATTCTATGTGATGAGGCCATGACTGTCTGTTTTATTTGATCAAAGATATTATAGAAACAAATAAGTTCTATGCAGTATAGGGCTATGCTGCATAGAACTTATTTGTTTCTACTTCTACAAGTTCTTCCTTTTGGCGTATATCCTCACCTCTCTGACCAGGAGCCCGGGATGCGACTTTTAATAATGAATAAAAAATAAATGTTTTACTGAAGTCATTAATCCAAACAGCTGAAGGTAGCCTATCAGTCTTTTTAAGACTGTCTTAAAAAGCTACTATCTATACTATCTATCCGGCAAGAGATATAGACGTGATATGTATATTTTACCGAATATTGCTAATCGAATTTCTACAAAAAAATATATCTTAAGTCGAAAACTATAACTCCTCCTTCTTGGATATCGGATAAAAATCTCAATCGTTGACTTTTGGTCCCGGAGAATTTTCCACATTTTTCCTCGTAGTCTAATCTCTCAACCGTCGACGCACAAAAAGAAAGTAAGGCGGTAAAATAATAAAGCTGCTTTGAAGATAGATGTAATGAGTAGTAGCCAGCGATGAACAAACAAGGTGTTTCTACCAGCCCTTTAAACAGGCTGTTGTGGTTTGTTGAAATCCTTTAATAAACATTTTTACATATTTATTCAGACGGTTTCAGGATTGAATCGTTGTCAGCATATCTTTATCGTATCTCACACATGACCCAGTTTTTATGTATGGTGATTAAATGAATATGATTAACATATTGTCACGTCAATATCTCTTATGTTGTCTCTGCTTACCCCTCCTGGAAAAAGGGTAAGTTTGTGTATGTATATCCCTGGCGATGAAGACAGAGTCAACTGTCTTGAAGACTGAAAGGAAACTTTCAGCTTTACGGTTTATTTGCTAATACAATAGAATGATACAGAAATGAACAAAAATTCGAATGTACGAAATACGACCGAATCTTAAGAACGAATGAACATATGTATGTAATTATGCTGAAAGTAATAGGTAATTAATGGACTGTATACTTATATAAAAAGGTTTATTAGAATTAGAAATCATAAGATTAAAAGCTAATAAACAAACAGACACCAAGCTTTCTTCCTGTGCAAATACTACCTGCAGTTACGAAATAAATTCAACATTTATACGGCTATAAATAAACCGTCTTCAAAATAACAATATCGCGTGAAATTCCTTAGCGATTTTTCACGCGACTGTCAAATACTCGTGAAAGATATTGGAACAATTTGAGCGATATCTTGCCCCCGTGGACGTGTTCACGAAACGATCTTGCAGAAAAGAAATATGAGTTCCTATCGCTTATTTCACCCATAGTACTTTATAACTCGCACAGAACCTTTTTGAGTCCCCATGCAAAATTCGTATTAGATCCGTAATAATAATAACATAAATCACGCCTCTTTCCCGGATGGGTAGGCAGAGACCACATAGTTGCACTTGCTACGATCCCTGCGTACTTATTTCGTTTCATCCATGTTCATTATTCTCCTCATGCAAGCTCGTAGGTTTCGGGTACTCTTGACCTGACCTTTTGCGTGTATGTCACCCAATGTAGAAACGTAAGATCCCAATATAGAAAATATGAACCTTTTTACTTCGTTCTCGTAATAACTTGAGACTAGAGTGAAATAAAGGTACAACTTCAATAAATATAAAGAGAATAAACTAAAATTAATACCTTTCCAAGTTAGTTAAAATATAAATTGCTCCATTTTTTCTTACAGAAATCCCAGTAGATCGAGTGCCAACTGTCAGTATTTTCAAGACTTTTTATGCGAATCTGAATAATTTCCCTGAAGTAAGATGGTCGAGAATGATAAATGTTCGTTGATATTTTTTCAACAGATAAAGGAATAATATTACTTGTCTAGTGTATACGCCTGCAAAGACTTGGCTCAAAATACATTAATTATAAAAGTAGTATAAAGCTTAATAATGGAGAGGTTACTAACTCATCGCCTAAAAGAAGAGAGCAAAGTGCAAAGAAACAATTACGTGCAATTATAAAAATAAATATAGTTATTACGTGGCTTTTAATGTTTTGTTTTGTTGCTTTTTATCGGCAGCAAAATGTATTAGTAGTAGGATTACTTCGGATTCGTAGCATCGTAGCACAGGTACATTCGTAGCACAGCTACGAACGGACTACATGCTATAGACTGCGATTTGTTCCTTTTCCCTTATAATAATACTAGGATGTCGGTTGATCTGGGAACGAAAAATTCCGTAATAATGCACACAAAAATTATGTGCACATTAATGCACAAATAAAATATATTTCATTAATTAAACAAACTGAAATATTAAATTGACATCGCCTTACACTTTCAGCTTTCAAGGAGTATGAAATACCCCATGTTCAAAGATTTCTTCTCCCTCTAAAGTCCCGGGGCACGTTCAAGCTTGCTCGCATTGTGCACGATCCGGGAACAGCAGATATATCATACAACTCGATTTCTATTGTCCCGCGGTTCCCGTGGAATGCGAGGTATTTGCTTCCGATATTATGTGATATTACTAAGTGATTTTACACTGCGTTTTGTCTATAATTTGTTTAATACATTGCAGGGTATGAATATAAAGTTAAATATGTACATTAAACATTTTCAATTGTAATTTAGAGTTGATTAGATTTTTACTGTGTCTTGTATATTATTTCTTTCATACACTGCAGTGTATGAATGCGAAGTGAGATATATATATATATAATGATTATCGTTAGAAGTTTGTATAAACATGTTCATATTTGGTGTCATATCTCTATTTTGCGCCAATCAATTTTTTTTTTTGTGTAGTCACATCTAACAATAGGGTTTATCTATAGGTTTGTGTATATAGGTATCTTCAGTATCCTTTTTATGTTGGAACACCAATTTAATGGTAGCCTAAATTGGTGTTCCTCTTTACTCTTTAAGCAGCTTCAAAGCAACCCTACATTTCCGTACTTCGCATCATTACCTGACCTTGGTGACTTTGGGAGTCTTTTCGTGCATAAGTGCAACTTTCAAAACTTCCACGAAAGTGTTCATTACGGATCCTATATCTGATCAAACCTCCTGAACATCTTTGTAGGTGCCTATCTATATAGGTAAGGTACTTATATCCTCATTTTGGTCATGTATGATTTCATTACACCAGCTCGTGGCAAGTGGAAAAATCTAGTTTCTGCCTAACCCTCAGGCGTATATTTATGTATGTATTTATGACATCAGCTGTGGCCAACGCGTAAGAAAAATAATAACTTAGCTAAAGGACTAGTGCATAAGCTCTCTTACGTTATCTCAATGTATTAGCCAAAACAATTTATCAATATATTTGAGGTTTCTCCGTACCTAGTTCCTAATATATTGTTATGTAATCTCATAAAATTACAACTGAATCCATCGTAATGTTAAATATCATTTTACTTATATTCATATAGCAAAGAATTTAGCAAACCGGTTAGCAGGTGACGACTAAAACGTTACTACTATTTGGAAATTTGAAACTTTTATTTAGGCGTGTTTCACTCAATCTGGTTCTTCATATTTATTGTATTATACAAATATGTATGTTAATTGTTATCGGCCTCGTGATATTACGACATAATTTGCAAACCTAACCTTCCTTAAATAAGGAATGATTAACTTACCTGCTAATAATATTGTTTTAAACTGAAAACACAAAATTGGATCTATTATGAGATGATTCGGTAAAAAATATTATTGTGTTGTTTCTGCTACAATTAAAATACTACGACAAAAAATTCTATAGAAAAACTAAGCCAAAATAAAAACATCATAGGATCTGAATATCGCCGATGCTAAAACTCAAGATCATTCATCCTCCGAAGTTCGAAGTTTATCAAGAAACTGTAAATAAAGAAGCGAGAAACAAACAAGTATTGCTTAAGCGCCAATCATAGAGTTCAGAAAAATTTACGACAATAGAAATACCATATTGTATTTAAAACTATACGAATGACATATCGCCGTTCGGCAACTCTGATTTGTAAATCTAATTTGTGCCGTGTGGTTTTCAGCACTTAAGACTAGAACTAAAAGGTGACTACGGGATAGGCTTATAAACTTGGGAATCCGCTTGAAGACGATGGGCTAGAAAATCCGTATTCCATCATGAAGCCATACATCTGAAAGTGGCCTTTTAGTCTTTTCTAGACTATTCTAGGCTCTGTCTACCTCGCATGGGATAGAGACGTATACGACTATATGTAGGTACCTATGTATGTTGTAAAGCTAATAAGAAAAAAAACTTTATTGTGACTGATGTCATCACCACCAGTGACGACGACACTTTTATAAGTACTTACCCTTTTCAACTAAATACATAAAAAAAAAACAGATAGACGCATCTCAATGTACAGCCCAAACTGCCGGGTCTAGAATTTTTAAATTTTGTATGTAAGCTCCCTGGAATGTATGTATGTTATGAAGCCTCGGAGTGCATTAAGAAAGTATTTCCAAAAAAATTCGTAAGAAATTACTGCCCATTGACGCACTCTAGTAGTTTGATATGATTCCGAATTCTATGTCGTCTTTGTATTTTACAGTGACACGAATTCTTTCCCGTAACACAATGTAGTCAATTTGCCTCAGACTCGCCTGGAAGTTGCTCAGTTCCGTCACAAAGTTGTGATTGCCTTGTTTTCCACTTCGCTCGCAGGAAGATGACGAATAAAACTTCACAAATTTGGCGAAAAAGTAAAATGGAACGAATAAAGTTACGAATGGTCTAACTAATGTCTTTCGCTCACATCGTTTAAGACTAAATGGCATTTATAAAAGGTAGATCTCTTTTTTTCTTCCTAATAAAAAAGAGGAGTTATGATGCATCAAATATCAAAAAAGACTGATGTACGATCGCGTTCATATCTGCAGTCATAGTTTTAAAATTCTTACGGGTTAAAATAGCGTGCACTGTGGTTCCACTAGATACACACACACATGCATATTTAAAAAGAATAAATATTCCTTCAAATGAATACGGTCTTTAATACCAATGATTACCAAGTAAAACAGTTTATTATTCTATGACATATAACATAACAAAACAGAAAGAGAGGGTAATCAACGATGTCCGAACTGGGCCCGATAATTGTCGATCGAGATATCGTCGTCTCTCATTATTTGCATAAGATTTGCCTATAGAGGGAAGCCTGCGACTGCCAGACTTATATCATTTCAATAAAGTTGAAAGTTTGTCTGCACACGACCCTAACATAGGTAGTGGTTCCTTTGAAAGTTATTGGGTAGCAATTTTATTACTTCGTTTGTGCAAGTGAGATCAAAGATATATTAGATAATCTCGCTTGCTCACACTCGCTTGTTCTAGTTACTAGCGGATTCCGAAGTTATTCAAGGAATTTCTGTCTATTAAAAAAAAAATATATTGTTACTGACAATTTTTAATGTTTCAAGGTGCCATTTGAACTAAGTAACTAACTGACTAACTAACTAACTGATATCTAAGAATTACGATACCCGTGTCTTCAAACACGGAAATCAGCAAGAAATATTAAACAAGAGGGAGCAAAATAAAACATTCAATAATTAAAATTAGTAAATTTTATTGAAACAGTTTACCTATAGTTTTGTTTACATATTGATGTATTGATGATTATATAAAGGTATACATACAGCATATTACACTAATTTACCTATCTCCTGTTATTAAGGTTACAGCTTAATTATTCGTTTTCATAAAGAAAAGATATTGAAGCTGTCCTTAAAATACTATCTAAGTAGTAGTTTTAATATAAACTGGCAGAACCTTTCACGCACTACCTATATGGACTCGATACACAGGGTAGTTGTCTTGCACAAATGATATTGCATATCATCAATCGGATAAATACACCGCACAGTTGGTAACATGGTTTCTTCCAGCACTTGCACATAATGAGCAGCTGTAGCGCGTCCTGCTATCCACATCTGTTCTCCAGGTCCAGCAGCACTCATCCAGCCCCACATATTTACAGATATGCGTCCAGACTCCATATTTGGCACAATATTTTTTCTTCATTCCGAGTTGCATTTCTTCGCCATAAATGAAGCCTACCGTGTTGCGATGACGTAAACGAACTTTTTGTCCGTAAATATCGCCGTGTTCCAGTCAAAATCCAAATACTGCCGAGCAAATTCTAAATGTTTTTGCTTATTTATTTCGGATAAATACGGCTTTCTTGCTGGCTGTCTGTGGAATAGTCCCTCACGATGCAAACTCGACGAACAGTAACCACTGATGTGTCGAACTGTTCCGCAAATGTTCTGGTCGGTATGAAGCCATTATTTTCGTACTGTTCCACCATGGATCTCCGCTGTGTGGCGTGTCGCTGTGTTGATTATTAGCGGACGACGGTCGCTGAGCGGTCGACTTTTTATACTACCCTCTTCTTGATGGCGCGTTACCCAACGCTTAACCGCTTGTTGTTTATTGTGTTATTTGTGTGAATGTGTGAGTGACAGCGGTGACTGCAAGCTATAAAGTTTTGCGAACTATGACTGCAATTATGAACGCGACCGTACCTAACGCAAACTATACTCGTTACATTAAAAAATCGTTTTGATGAAAGTGAAGTAGTATAAAATTCTTCTTATCTTTGACTTGCCGCGTCATACGAAAATCAAAAGTGCGGGTTTTGAATTTATGTCATAGTCATGTCTAGGACTTGAAAACGGAAATGATTGTGGTAGATATACTTGTCTGTTTGTTTGTTTGTAATATCTTTATTGCACAGAAATTTACACAGTTACAAACAATTATACATAATAATTATTATTGCCGTGTGATTCCCGGCACCAATAAAAAGGAAGAATAGGACCGCTGCTTCTCTTTCCCATGGATGTCATAAAAGGCGACTAAGGGATAGGCTTGTAAACTTGGGGTTCTTCTTATAGGCGAGGGGCTAGCAACCTGTCACTATTTGAATCTCAATTCTATCATCATGCCAAAAAGCTGAACGTGGTCTATCAGTCTTTTCAAGAATGTTGGATCTGTCTACCCCGCAAGGGATATAGACGTGACTATATGTATGTATGTATAATTAATAGATATGAACTCCTTGGGCTGCTCTTCCTTATTTATCCCCCTTATGACTTTAAGTAACCGCGATAAGAAAATAGGTAAGTATAGCTCAAAGGCCCGAAAAAATATCTCCGAATTCGAAAGTATCCATTACTTTAAATTTAAACTTATTTGCAGAAAATTTTAACACGTGTTTTGTTTGAGGATAAATTACGTCAAATAAATGTAAAGTGATATTTAACACGACGGGGTAAACCGATACTGGAACAAACGAAGTCGCAATTGTTTCCTTTTCAGACTTTTCGAACAAATAATCCACAAACGATTCGTATTCGAAGGTATTTTCGCGTTTCTTTTGTTGAAATTGTATCGTAGGTAATTTTCATATAAGCGCAGTAATGCGCTGGTAATGGTCCATAACAGAAAGCTCGCGATATATGGGCAGCCACCCCTAACACAACATATCGAGATTACAGAAGAGTTCGTACATATATACACATTGTCACGTCTAAATCCCTTGCGGGTTAGACAGAGCCAACAATCTTGAAAAGACTGATAGGCCAATGATAGAACTGAGATTCAAATAGTAACAAGTTGCTAGCCCATCGCCCAAAAAAGAATCCCAAATTTAAAAGCGTTGTTCTTCGAAGAGTGTCATAGATTTTCTACCAGTGTCGTTGAAGTAGTATTCCATAATGGGAGTCACGAACTTACTTTTGATATAATTCAATATGTGTCTCAAAATAGATATCTTCAGCAAATTTTAAACCTGTAGGTATTACTTTTACACACAATTTTTCATTGTGTTTATATCTAGGTAAGCTATCACGCATTACTGTCCTAATCTTAAGGTATGTAAGCATCTCTTTTCGGTATGTTTTGAATTTTGTCACCTAGCTAATCCAAAGAAAGTACAAATTTATTCTCTGAAACTATACGCTTTGTTAATGAATTTATTGAAACAAATATTTTATACATGATTTTTACAATTGGCCATATACTCGTGCCTGTCCTTTTGTGCCAGTAACGAGTAACAAAAAGGTAACAATTCTATCTGTATCTTTCTATAATTTACACTCCCAACCCGCGCTCGCCCGCCGGCGACCTCACCCCTCCCCGCATACCGCACACAACACACAAACAGAAAACAAAATGGCCAAACTATTCACGATTTATTACTGAATATCCAACAAACTATTCAAACTATTTCAACTAGAAATTGCGAGTGGTCAGGAAACAACTGTTTAGTCAGTTATTTTAATTATAGAGAGTTAGTGTCGAATTAAGCACAAATATTTAAAGGTCAGGTAAGGCCAATAAATAACTTTCCTCAACTAGTAACGAAATTAACTATGATGAAATAAATTAGCTGATGTTCAAAAATAATTAAGTAACTAAAGATACAAATGTGTTTATCATCTGTCTGTAATAATATGATGACAATATTTATAGTTTATTTCTACAATTTTAAAGACTATGTTAATTTTAAAGACTATGTTATTTTTAAAAAGAATTTTAATGAAATATTTACTTGAAAATGAAATGTGTCTCGTGTCTTTAAAGTTCTTTAAGATAAAATATCCTTAGATATCATAAACAGGTGAAAACGTAATTCAGTACAGAATTTAATTCAACAGTACAGACACGACTATATTTCATTTAAGCCCAAATGCTGCGTAAATAAATAATAAAAAGTAAGAGTCTTCATAAAAAGGTAACCCAGTAATAAAATAAAATGGCGCCGGAAAAAAATTAAATCTTGTTGAGACGCGCCCTCAATATTTTCCCTTAAGCATGTTGAGGCATCAACCTCCTATGTCTAAATTCACAATTCACTTGATTTAAAATTAAATGTCTTTCATATTCCGAACATTTATTTGCTTTCAAGATATATTCAAAACATATAGGTACATGCCTACACGTGTAAAAAATAATTTAGGCGAAAGCAATGATCGAAATTTTGCCTTAATTAATCTTGAAATTATTTTCGTCGCTAAGCTAGATATGCAATATAAAGCGGTACCTAATCATTTAACTTTTATTCCATCTTACAAAGTCGGACTACATACTGAACCGGCCGGATATTTATCCCGTCACAACCGTCCTTTTTTAACTCTCCGGATACCTAATGCAGTACTATAAATTGTCAACATAAAACTTTTGCTCGAATGGGAAAGTGGAACGAGTTAATTCGCTCGAAGTAACTCGCGGCAGTAATATAACTAGTTGTTCCTAATTTAGGTCACCTTTGGGGACGCGCGGAACTATCGCGGGCGGATCTCCTGTGGCAACGGAAGGAAGCGCGCGGCTCCATTTGTGAGGCAACTCGGGACTACGTCGTGCTGCAGCCTTGCATTTGTGAGACGAAGCTAGAGATGGATTTAAAATAACGAGAGTGCAGATGTGTAGAGCAATAAAGATTAATAAGAAAACTTTAAACTTGCAAGCTTCCATGAAAATACTGATAAATAACAATGAAGCTAAAGAAGTAGGCAGAAATCAAATTATTATATGCATGTATAGATACTTGAGTAATTTAGATCAGCTTTGGGAAAGTGTCAGAAACAATTGATGATGCATTTCTATGTTTTCCATATATTGTGGGAACACCACGTGCAGTCGTGTCGTGCATTGTCTTATTACGGAACTTTCTGAATTAATATACCTGTCTCAGATGTGTCTGCTTATTGTGAAATTTCGACAATCATATGAGGAATATAATTATAATACATCAGCATTATAAATATTATTCAGATAACGTAGATCTGAAAAGAAATAGAATGTGGTTCAGAGACAAGTAAATCATCAATGTGCTACTGCGGTAGAAATCAATACTATTTTGAATACCTACCTCCTTATGCTCATAATATCCTTCAAGTCGGATCCATTTGAGGAAAGTCAACAGCGAGAGGCATCCGGTAAACGCGCATAATATGCGACCCTCAGCTCCTTCCGAGTTTACATACCTCCGCGAGAGTAGGGTTACTAGCCGTACGGATAAAGCTGAATATACTCAAGCTTTTTGATTGCCTGTCCGCCTTATTTACGATGTCCAGTATGTCCGGCTTTTTTTAGTTTTACTCTAACTAAACAGACGTACAGGCAGCCAGACAAAGTTAGGCTTTTTGATTGCCCGTTCGGCTAAAATTATTTCCGTTTCCAGCATTAATTTAAATGTACCTACGTCTCAAAAAACGTTGCTCCAGTTTTTAAGAATCGTAAAGTTTTCAAGGTGTCCGGTTCTCAGGGCGTTCGTACTTTGTAAATGTGAGGCCAAACTTACAGGTCTATCCGGCCATAGGTATTGTGACGTGGCAACCCTACGCGAGATCCTGAATATTTCACTCAACAAGTCCGCTATGTTGTCTCACGTGCATAGGGACGGTAGCGTTTCCTGCTCGCTTCAAAATTAATCTCGACTTCATTTGCCTTCTAGTTGTACTGAATGTTTAAATAGGTTTCAGGTTACACTGTTGACAAGGCTTGAGCATGTTTTTATCCTGTGTTAGTCTCCTCATTAGTTCAGAAATGATCCCGCTCTTCTCACAAGTTGTGTTGCTCTGTTAATTTTATTTCTGACTTGATTTTTTGAAAGATCTATGACAGTTTTGTGAATTGCTAGCTGTGAGATAAAGAAGTCCTAAAGACATACTTAGTATTAAATAATATTATTTTTTCAAATACACGTCATGAGACAATACTAAACTAGGTACTCGTAAGTAAGTAATCACGGATTGCACTCACAAAACGGATTAAAAAGCATCGTCGTAGGCGCTGTCTGCGGTGAATTGTAAAATCTATACACAATATTCTCAGCTGAATCTGCAACAATACTGTAGCTAATTCCCTGAGGCATTCCCGCTTAATTCTGGTTGTTGAAGGAGGTGTGAGGTAGGATTGTTTGTCCACCGAGCCTCGGGCGTTCCACCAAATAGGATTAACGCGCGTCGACACTGGGATTTCATTGTTCTGCTTGTAGTGACCAGCTTATGCCCGCAAGCTGTCAGTACGTCATAGTTTACAAGAACTTAGTTCTGAAGTTACTGTACGCTTGAAGTATGTGTAATAATCCGACGTAAATTTGTTTGAAACTTGTCATGGCTAATAATCGTTTGCATTGCTCGCCAACGGATGCATCGAGTATAATCAGCCGTATATGGTCTAAACATATATTATTTTCTAATGTCAGTTTTACTAGATAAAATAAAAATTGATGACCTAAATTTGTATTGAATATTTTAAGTCTTCCTCGCCTATTGGGCTATACGAAGAACCTTCAATATCTATTACTTTTTCGTTCGGTGGTTTGGGTTTGACAAAAAATATTTATGAAACCCGTTATAGATACCTACTGACAAAAATATACATTTAAAAAGCATAGGATTAAGTAATTCTAAGTTTGTGCTGTGTGATCCAACTAACGAAACTATACACCATTCGATCCAGAAGAAAATGTGTGTGTAAGAGGACTTAAGTGATTCCCTTAAAAATAATTTATTTACAGTTTATTTTTTAATACTCCTCTTCAAGACATTTATCACTCGGCTGCCACAGATTTGACATGCTTGCAAGTCGGCAGCAAGTCTCGGTCTACGCGACATTATTCACTTTATTTCCCAGCGGCCCTCACGACGCTCGTCACAAAAGACGCATGCAATAGCTTTGTTTGCATAAAATAATTTGTTGGTAGACGGTTTGCGCATAATGGATCTCGGATAGAACTGAAAACAAATTTCAATAAAGTTGCAAATTGTTAGGGACAGGATTATCAAAGTATTATGTTTTTGTTGTTGTGAATTAGCATCAGTCTAAGAATAATGTCAAACTATTCTGTGAAAGTAAAAACGAGGAATACCTAGGTCATGTAGGGTAGGGATTGACCCCAGAAATCTTCTTAATTATCCAGATTCCTATAATAGGACAGTACAAAAGTACAAAGTAAAATCTTATTACAAAATTCTTTGTAAAAGCTTATTATTGTTCGACGATCAATAGGTATACAAAGTTAAAATTTTCATAGAATCTACGATACGTAAATGTCATTATAGTTCGTAAAGCATATGTAGCTCAAGTAAATTATTCAGTAAAAGCTCTTTGCGCCGTAAGAAAATAAAGTGACGTTGATAAATTAAGGACAACCATTTACTAAAGTGGATCGACTGCTTGTTTATCTATGTCCTTAATCTGTTCCTAATATAAAAAAGATAATACCTAAAATCAATTACTTGAACCATGATGGCGTACCTACATAGGTATTTTTATTTATAATATACATATATTTTAATTATTGGTCCGCCCTATTTTTGTCTCATAATGCCCCTCTAAAATGACATCCAGACATACACAGGAAAAAATAGTGATGCCCTAATTACTCTACCAAAAAACTACATAGCTGTAAGCCACATATTCTATGCTTCAACTAACCAGTTATACATACATAGTAGACTTTCTAACTAGTTTTACGCGCGATTAAGTACCAGTAAATCACGGTTCATTTTTAAGAGCATAGTTAATCATAAACAAGCTTGTTGCTTCATAAAATTTAAAACCAACAAAATACCTTATAACCAGTGCTCTCGCTACGTGCATCCAACAAGGGCTCGCAGCCGCCAGCGTTCATAACTCGTCGTTTGAATTCGCGCCGCCCGCGTAGATTCTCACCCTTATTGTTTTTGTTAGATATTAGGTAAAATTATTACTAGGGGTTTCTTCTAATTAATATTTGGAGCAAGAATCACATACTGAATGTTCCCTTTCAATATGCAACGTGACTTAACAGACAACCTGTATGTACTCGTATGTCTATGATTACAACACTGACTGACAATTCACTTTACTCGTATCGCGAAACGCCTACGTAATTCTTTCTTTATTCAAGCGGTCCCATAATAATAAAAAAGTCAATCAACCAATTAAAAATTAAATTCATTTTGTTTTTGTTTGTTACCTACGATTTTTATTTGTGTATTTTTATGATGAGCAATAAAAATGGCCATTCTGTTTTTGTTGCCCATAACTTGCCCAAATTACACCATGTCGTTTTTTTTTTTTGCATCAAAATACTATTGATCTATAAAACGAAATTATCATTGCTATTTTATTGTCTCATTGGACATCTAGGCATTGTCGTCATGACCAGGTCGGCGGAGGTAGCAACCGAAATAACTTTTATTTTGCGCAATTTTATCTAAAACCTTCCGACATTTCTATAAGATTATTTCTATAGAGATATTTCGATAGACTTTCAGTCTTCATGAGACGATAGCCGAAGCAAGTCTTCTGTCAAGAAGACTAAAAATTTAACGATGCTGTTGCTTATAACGGGATGTTTATTTTAGCCACAAATTACACCCATATGCTCATATCTCTAGGTATATCCCTTGTGGGGTATAACAGTCTTGAAAAGACCAAAAGGCCACGTTCAGATGTATGGCTTAATGATGGATTCAAATAGTGTCAGATTGCTAGCACATCGCAACAAAATATTTTTTGTTAATTCTGCTTATTATCTAGTGTGTAGTGTTAGTATACACGGAAGAACAGGACCTGTTTTATATAATACATAAACAGCTACTAGGTACATACATAGTTTATTGCATCTAGGGAAACAGAAATGACCGGATGCGCCCGTCTTCAGCACGGACAATGCATAATTCATGCAGTTTGGTGACAGTAGGGTATGCAAATAAATTTAACTGGCGGTCTTACATTTTGATCTTATCTTTATCTAGGAATCCCGTTTTCCCCATTCAGAATAGGTAGGTAAGTTGTACTAAGTCTATCATATACCAATGAACAAGATATTTAACCCGATTTTTACACCTAATATTGACATAGCGTGATATATTAGGTATTTAAAAAAGTGCTCAAAAGGCGCAGACATCAAAACGAGCAAACAGGAAAGTTATCCTTAGTCTCTTCTCACGACATCAACAGATAGATTTGCTGTTTTATTCTTCTCTACCGAAATCCACCATAGGGTAACATTTTTACATACCTATCTGGAAAATTACATCTGTGTATGAAGTTATATTTACCTTGAAAGCTTGTATGATTGTGGCTAAAACTAAAACTACTATTAAGTATACTGTAAAATTATCATATTAAGATAAACATTTTCATTTCTTGACAATTCCCTGCATTATTGATTGCGACGGCAATATAATGTCCTTGACTCGCTCAATGAAAAATATGACTTACCTACTGATATTCATTTTTGTGTACCTAATTAAGGACCAAAGCCTTTATAACTACATACAAGGCACCGGAATCCCGTAATCCGATGAGCCCTATTTATACAAAACAACACATACATTATTCAAGCAGGTTCCCAGGTGATGCCAAGGCCGACGTAAGACAACATGTTTTGTTTTTCGGACTACTTATTTGAACATTGAACACTGGATTTAAAAATACAGACTTATATAGTTTCGAAATTAGGAATTAAAATGTATTTGTTCAACTTATAACTGACATCTCAGAAACTGCAATCTAAATTATCTTACTTTTATTATTTTTCACCTGACTCTATTAGAACGTCTAAGGGGGGCTCTGTCTACCCCACAAGGGTTATAAACGTGATTATATGTATGTATCTATTAGCACATGTCTTTTAGGCCGAGGCACGAAGCTTCTCGTTAAATGCAAAAAGCTTTGGTGAAGATCAAAAAATTAAAGTAGGTAGTTAACAAGTATGTATACCAAAATATATGTAGTTCATTGTCTATAGCTAGTACATAAGAATCTTAGAGTAAAGATTGATTGTGCAGTGGTAAATAAGACGTATTGAGTTAAATAAAAAAACTGTGGTTATAAAATATATGATTTATTTTCGATATACATACATTTGTAGCATCAATATAATGATTTTTATATAAATAACTCTATAATTATAGACCAGCAATAATTGCTATTACAACTAATACAGCGATAAATTATTTAACATTTTATAATTGCAACTTATAACAATAACATAGGTTTTTAACATAACAACATAGACCTTCGTTGATTGCCATTTTAAAACTGGGACTTACAACAATATAATTGGATTTCAAACATGTCGTTTCAATTTTTTTTTTTCTTTTAATCTCAGTCTTTAAACTGTGACTCCGACGTGACCCAAAGCCGTAGATAGCTGGTTTTGTAGCGCGCGCATATCCGCCGGGGACAACCGTTGTTGCGTACCAATCACTTTGAAGGCGTTCAAATACTGCAATTCTGAGAACTGAGCGCCTTTCTCGCGTATAGACGTTATTATTTCCTGCAACAAAATATACGAATGAATATATTATCCACGCTAAGTATATAATCCTTAAAAGTGGTGAGATTTAATAACTAGATCTTATCGTATTAATCTCTTAATACTCGTACGATTGGATCTATTTTTATTTAATATAGCACAGACATAGGCTAGACCTTCATGACATTTTTCACGAGAACGAAGTCCTAGCCACAAGTTTAGGTTAAGCCACAACTTTATTTTAATTGTCCCATTCGAGCGTAGAACTTAACGTTTGAATAATTGAACTTCAGAATTTAATTGAATCCACGAACTTTAAGAGTCAACAATTAAGTAGATCACAGAGCGACTACAAGTTTTCATTTTGTAAAATTATGTCTAGTCTTTATTATCCAAACAGTTTGTGTTGTAGAATTTCTCTGTCTCATCCCAGAACCTTGTTAACGCCAATCATCATTTCTTGTATAAATAACTATCGATTACGAATGTGGATGAAGCGAAGGAACTATGCAGTCATCGTGGCAAGTGGAAATATGCAGTTTAGGCCCATCCCGCCGGGATCGTTTGCAGGGGAACCTAACCCTTATTGGATCATAGTAAGAGGTGCATTACACTGCTCGTTTTCATACAATATCCATGGGAAAAAGATGGAGTAGTCTCATTCTAGATTGCTGAGAATCAAACATAACAAACCTCGGGAGTATAAGTGAGCAGGTGTAGATACGTGTATGGCAAAACAACGTTTGCCGGGACAGCTAGTATATAGTATAATAGTGCCCGCGACTTCGTCCGCGTGGAAAAGTTATTTTGGGCATCATTGAAGCCCTCAAGGATGAATAATTTCCCCCGTTTTTTTTTTCACATTTTCCATTATTCGCTCCTAAAACTTGCAGCGTGATGTCATATAGCCTAAAGCCTTCCTCGATAAATGGTCTATTCGATACAAAAAGAATTTTTCAAATTGAACCAGTAGTTCCTGAGATTAGCGAGTTCAAACAAACAAACTCTTCAGCTTTATAATATTAGTATAGATATTTATAAAGGTTCTCCACCCTTAACATTTTTTTTAACTGAAAATTACATAAAAACTATTTATATGGCAGAGCAAGGTTTGCCGGGTCAGCTAGTATATAAAATTACATAAAAAATATTTATATGTCAGAACAACCCAACAAACATTTAGGCGACGATTAGAGCTTATTTTGTTACTTAGTGGGCTACAAAGGCATTACAGTAGCAACACTTATGACTATTGGCGATAAAGTGGCGTACCAAGTAACGTATATCACTTCTACTTATAATACAGAGTTACAAGCGCGACAATTAGGCGCGCTTAAAGGTTATGGATGTATTATGGCAAATCTTAACACTGTTGTACATGCACAGCATTTTGTGTTATAGCTTTAAGTGAATCTTAGAACTCTAAGATCTAAATAAGAATAAGAATTAGCTACTACCTCCAAAAGTGCTATGCAGGTGATAATAAACTCTTTACAAGAACCTAAAGTTGCACAATAGCGTTAATAAGCGCTACCAGCCTTACAATAGTGTTTATTTAATCTTATATAGAACCAAATGCTTGAAGTTATACAAAACTCTCTTGCATTACCTTAAGTCAAATAGGAGTATAATTTTTCGCTATAACAGATCCTATAGCGTCTATTGTTACTTTTTTGTGACTAAAGGTAAAGTAATAGCGCTTAAGGTCACTACTGTATTTCTTATATTGACTACTTGTTTTTGACAATGGCGTCGCAACCAAAATAAACAAAAATTGTTGTAAATACGTGGAAAAGTTTTCAGTAAATAGACAACATACATCGGGCGCTCGAATTATTTGCCAATAAATATGTAACATATTCACAGTGTACTTCCCTTCGCAGCAAAAATATGCTTCCTTTCTCACCATACAATATCACTTTTTTTGTTTAATATAAAAATCATTAGTCGTAAACTTATAGCCATTGAAAATAAAATTATTTATTATTAGATCACAAAATTAGTTTAATTATCTTGAATAGCGTTCAGACCGTTACAAAACACCTATTTACCTCCCTTTTAGCGCTTGAAAATATAATTAACGCCTTTGTATCTCTACTGTACCGCTTAAGGAGTCAGTTGACGCTTATTTACCCCTCTTGTATCGCTAAGAGATCCTGTTACCGCTATAATAACTTTCTTATAGCACTAATTGTACCTCTTAGCCAATTACCATAACTCTTGTATACCGTCATTATACAACCTTAAGTAATATAAAAATTGTGCCCAATTCGGGGGTAAAGTAGGGTTAGAGCGCGCTCTAACACTAATTTGTTACACCCATAAACCACTTTAGAATCTAGTTAGCGCTTTTATAGACTTATTATAAATCTTACTTTAGCGCCTAATTGTTACTTGGGAAGGTTTGCCGCGACAGCTAGTCCATATACAGTGTGACTTTTAATTCAACTGCATAAATTTAACTGTTAAGTGTACTCATCTAAAGGATATTTAAAAACGTTAATAGAAAAATATCAGTTCATATTTCAGAAAGTACGAAAAAATAAAAGTATCAAAATCCACGATCCGTCCGATGAATACGTCATATCACCCCGGCCGGCGGAAAAGCGACGCGTAAGGTTCAGAGGTCAACGACACAATTCATTCAGCTGAGCGATCTCGACAACTCTGTACTTTACTTGATCTTGATACTAGAAAAATAATTTATTTTTCAGACATTTATTTACATGTTTAGTTTTAATTTCTTTTTGTAGTATTGGTCTTTAATAAAGCGTGTGACGTAGTTTTTGAGGGTTTATTAAATGTGAAAATGATGACGTTTAATTTAAATAAAAATAGGCTCAAACGGCTCAGAAGCATGGGTATAGTCTATGTTTAAAAGGATGCAATTGTTTTAAATGTCACCCTGTATATAATGTAATTCATCAATGTTCAGGAAGAGTGGAGTTCTAGTTGCATTTGTTTTTAAGTACATTTTTCCCGTAACATAACATAAATATAACGGCCTCTGCGGCGCAGCGGAAGTACGCTTGTCTGTGTCACCGGAGGTCTCGGTTTCGAATCCCGGCCAGGGCATAATGAGAAAAGAACTTTTTCTGATTCTCCTGGGTCTTGGATGTTTATTTATATAAGTATTTATTATAAAATATAGTATCGTTGAGTTGGTATCTCGTAACACAACTCTCGAACTTACTTCGAGGCTAACTCAATCTGTGTAAGTCCCGTATATATTTATATAAAGTGCATGAACACTGACCTCCGGAGTGCAAGTGAGCAGGTGCAGGTAGGTGTGCGCGCGGTGCAGCCCGTCGTGCGGCAGGCGCAGCGCGGCCAGGCAGTGCCGCAGCGTGGCCAGCCGCGCGCCCGTCGCCGCGCCCGAGTGCCCCTCCCCCTGCCAGCGCCACACCACCGCCGCGGACATCATTTCCCCCACGCCACCCATTATGTACTGTCGGTTGATTAAATATACATTTTAGTATTTCGTATTGAAATACCTTCTTGCTAGACGCCCATAGCAACGGTTGCCATGGTTTTGTTAGTGGGTTATGTCAGAAATAATTTTCATTGTTACATGTTCTTGATTTTTATGTTAATAATATAATTATTTTTAAACAGATTATTTCTCTCCTCTTTTCTCCTTCTTTCTTCTGTCGGAATAAATAACTTTTATAACTATACTTCCTACACATTCATTTTTTTTTTATGTAGACAATGTGCATTGCGTCCATGATTTAGATTTAAGAGATATATATTTGTATATTGACGTCCGATGAAAATGCTGCAGTGTAGTTTGTTCCGCCGCTTCTTCTACACGTGCGCTTCGGAAGCGGTATTAGTTATAATTAGATTTAAGTGGTGTGACGTCAATAAGTGATACCTTGTATCCAATTTTGAAAATAAATCTATTCTATTCTATTTATTCCGTGCCGTAGGGTTCCCGGCACCAATACAAAAAAAAAGAATAGGACCACTCCATCTCTTTCCTATGGATGTTGTAAAAGGCAACTAAGAGATAGGCTTATAAAATTGCGATCCTTTTTTTTTAGGCGATGGGCTAGCAACCTGTCACTATTTGGATCTCAATTCCATCATTAAGCCGAGCAGCTGGATTTAGACGTGACTATATGTATGTATGTTTAGTATTTATTTATTTACTGCATTTATGTGGTACTTTAGAATTTCTATGTATGGTTAAAAATTTGATTTTCAATTCGGGAAGGTATGGTTAGCGAACGGATCGGTGTGGGTTAGATCACTTCGGGCTTCGTCTTCATGCAAATCAGCCTTTGATCTTGCACAGTTACCGGTTTACCTGGGGCCACCTGAATCTTGACTAAAGGACAAAAGTACCAACACCCATTGCTAACAAACTTGAAACATTATTTATTGAGATCAATAAAGTCTCGCAACTTTGACCAAGTGTTTGATAAGTGTAGACTTGGCCTAGGATTTTAATTAGGGAGTACGCTTTGACAGGAAGGTAAATGCGCGTACCAATGGTCTGACAACTGAAGACACCGAAGACCGGACAAAGTGGAGAAGAAGAGGAAGAGAAGGCAAATGTAGGAAAGCGGACCCCAGGCCCCAAAGCACTATGGTGGAGTGTGAATGCGCAGAGAGAGAGAGAGAGAGACTCTATGACAGGAAGAAAAAATACAAGAAACATTATGAAGTCTCACAGCTTTGGTAGAATTTTTGATGAGCGGCGCGGCTCGCTCGTGGAAGGCGAGCAGCGCCTGCGCAAGCCTGGCCGCGTCGCCGTCGCCGTCGCCGCCCGTGGACTGAGAGTTGGACGAATCGCGCTCCTCTTGCCCTAGGTGGTAAACGCATTGAATTCTCATCTGAAAATTAAAATAATAATTCAAATTTATAGTGCAGGCCGAGTAAAGGAGTTTTTTGAAAGTAATAAACCGAAGTTTGAACTTAAATGGAGAGTTTGATTATTTTGTTTTCTCAATCTGAGCCGATCGTTTCTCATCTAATAATGTACTGCACTGTACATAGATCAACTTAAAAGCTCCACCTGTATGTAAATTCTTCATAGTTCTTCAAAGTAACCAAAGAAGTATGGCCGGCAATGCCTAAATTTCTTCAAGAGAACCCCTGGAGTGGTAAATTATTTAACCTACGACATCTACCACATTTCTAATAGGACTAATATATAATATAATATAATCGAATAGGACTACTATATTTCTTTCCCATGGATGTCGTAAAAGGCGATTAAGGGATAGGCTTATAAACTTTGAATTCTGCTTTTAGGCGGTGGGCTAGCAACCTGTCACTATTTGAATTTCAATTCTATTAGCCAAACGGCTGAATGTGGCCTTTCAGTCTTTTCAAGATTGTTGACTCTGTCAAGGGATACAGACGTAATTATATGTATGTATATACTAGATTACAATTTATTTATTTTTTTGCTCAAATATAATATAAATAAATTAAATCAATAAAAAAAGGGCCTAGAATACAGAAGGTACTCCCGGTTAAAGATAACACTCACCTCCAAATGTAGGAACAAGAGGCACTTATGAGATATCTCTTCAAAGATCATAGCGGCCGAGGTGATATCGTTCATGAATTTGTCAGTCAGTTTGACGGAACTGCCGCCTGTTGAAGTCGGTGCGTTCAACAACGCCGGTAAAGACCTTATGTTGGTACATAGCCAGTCCTGTGGGGCGGAAAGAAACAAACATAATCTTTATTGGAATGTTTTATAATTTTTATAAAAATGTGTGAAAATCAAATTAAAAGCAATATAGTATAGTAGTTTTATATCATCTTGGGCATGAGTTTCGATTATACTGATCATCAATAAAAATTATAAAAAATTGGCGATAACTGTAGAACAAGAATCTAATTTCAAAATCTCAAGGCGGTAGTTACGTGAAGTGATCTATAAAAACTTTGTCAAATCTATCACGTAAAGATCTCTTAAGTGCACACCGAGCTTTAGCTAAAGTGTTATTTTTGTTGTTTTCTTAATGTTGATTAGCAAAGAATGATTTACAATTAACTTGCCATAGCTTTAAGATTCATTAAAGTCAAAAATAAATTAAAAACAAAAGAATAAAAATGGAAATCTGCCAACGATATTACCATGGTTTCGCAAAGTAAAGCAAGGTCTGCCAAAGCGTTGACATCAGTGATCACTTCTCTTCTTGTTACAGCACCGTCGCCCAATGTCGACACTAATGTTTCTGCTTCACGCTCGTATGCTTCACGTAGTTCCTGTTAAACATTTTTTGTTCAGCATTTATACAATTTGTAGTCCACTTATGTGATTTTCACAATGCCAACGATTGGCAGGTGATTTTCGGCAGAACGGAACGTAATCCTATCTAGTAGACGATATAAGAGGCCACTAAACAACATCAAGTGCTCTCATTATCCTCAGCCAATCAACGCGCGGAAAATGAAATAAGTACATCGATTCCCAAATTCGAATATAGTACTCACCTGTGCATCATGTTTCGCCGTAGGCCCATTCTGCGATATAGCGACTCTCCAATTGGGCAGAGACTGCAGGAAGCGCACTATGTCGTCGTCCGCCAGCCAGCGCGCGGCGCGCGACGGGTGCGGCGGGTGCGCGGGCGACAGGCGCGCGTGCGCCGCGCGGCATTGCGTCGCCAGCGCCGCTAGCGCACCTTTGAGAAAGAAACGCATGTTTACGACATTGCCAACGTTTATTTTACTCGGGTTATCAAAAGTTTATTTTTAACCAATAAAGAAACCTTCATAACGTTAAATTAACGAACTCATGTATAAACCTACCATGTAAAGTTTAGGGTAATCTTGACCTTATTCTTCACCAGTACGTTTCTAATTTTATCAGCGTACATTCGTCTAGTCACTTATACTTCATGATAATAATCGCTGGCTGCTGTAAAGACAGTGATGTATGTACTAACTAGTGGTGGCCTTGAGCGCGTCTGCGCCGCCGCAGCTCCCGCAGCGCGCCGCCGCGGCCGCAGCGTCCGCAACAGCGCGCCACGCGTCGCCGCAACACGTGAATATCATGCGGTGGCGCTCGCTGGATACAAAATGTATATATTTTTAGTCACGTCTATATGCCTTAACGATCTTGAAAGACAACGTTCAGTTGTATGGCTTTATTTATTTATGTACACAAAATTATATACAGGAGAATTTATTACAGTAATTCTAGTACAAAGGTGCTACTTATTTCAAAAGAAATCTCTTCCAGTAGACCCTGAGAGGAGATGAGAGGAGAGATGAATTTTGGAGCGGGTTTTTGATGGAATGAAAACTTGACCATTAATAAACTCAACATTTTTAGATTTTAAACTTAGTACATGTAAACTGTAAGTTTCTTTTGCGTTTGCGTTTGCATGGCTTTGGTTAAGACATTTATGGCTATCGTCGTCAATCTAGAACTTTCACACTACCGCACAAAAATCCTTCTAAACCTGAACTAGAAGCGGCGAAGGAAAAACATAACATTTTCGAGACTGTGGGCACTGTCTACCCCGCAACGGATATAGACGTGATAATATGTACGTATGAATATATGTATCATGTGGTTGAATCTCACCCCATCTTTGTCCGTACGGTCTGCGCCGGCGGCTGTCGCTCCCGCCACGCCCCGGGCGCTCGCATGGCCTCGTCAATGGAGTTGCGGGCAGTTGTCGCCAATCGGGAGCTCTCCCCCCAACGGACGTAGTCCGTGATGAAAGCTCGCAGAGAACATTCTCCGCCTCTGAGGAAATAAAGTGTATTAACATACACGCATATTTAACATTTTGATCCAGAAACAGAGGCAACAGTTACAAAAAGGCTCAAAAGACAAGTTCAGATGAATTGCTTTGTAGAATAGAATTGAGATTCAAATAGTAACAGGTTGCTAGCTCTTCGCCCAAAAGGAGAAAATATTTAAAATCTTTAACATACATACATTTTTATGTATGTATGTTATAGATTTTTATGCGTTGACAGAGACTACATCTTTCCACTTGCCACAATCTCTGCATACTTCTTTCTAATAATAATAATATTCTATAAGTACCGTGTGGTTCCCAGCCCAACAGAAAAAAGAATAGGACCACTTTATATAATTATAGGCTAATATAATTTGCATTCCTCTTTTAGGCGATGGGCTAGCAAATTTGAATCTCAATTCTCTAATTTAGCCAAACAGCTAAATGTGGCCTTTTAGTGATTCATGACTGTTGGCTCTGTCTACCCCGCAAGGGATATAGACGTGACTGTTTGTATGTATATATCATAGTATATTAAATTCTTATATGGACGTGATTATATGTTATGTTTATGTTATTTTGTGTTTTATGATACTCTTATCATTGCAGCGATATATGCCTTCAAGTCTTATGACTGCTATTTATCTGATAAGAGATTAATAATATATTAATAGATATTATTAGTTATTGAAATTAATCATAGTTCATACCCGGTGAGTGGTTCAATATGCGCACAGAGAGCATGTAACGCTGGCAGAACGGCATGTAAATGTGCGGGGTCGGGGCGACATACCGCCGCGCGGGGGCGGCGCGCCACAGACCTAGGGCTTCCCGCTACCGGCGCTGGAATAATAAAAATAAAAAAATTCTGTACTGTTTAAATATGCTTCAGATAGAAGTTTGTGGACGGCATAAACCGGGTGGCCTTTGCTAGCTTAATGGACACATATATATAGGTTGAAAAAAAAATTAAATTGCAAAGAACAAGGTCTACAAGCGAAATAAGTGAAGGTGAAACTTAGAACAGGTGAAACAGAGTTTCTAACATAATTCGACTTCAAATAACTGAAACATTGAGAAATCTATCCATATCAAAAACATATCGATTCCACGACAGACGGGGTTCATTTTATAAGATCAGACTGGAAAGATCAGTAAAGATATATTTTTTTTAAGAATATAAATCATATTTTTGTGGATATCAAAAGGGACTTTACTAAGTTACAGAGATTATCTGGGAATAAAATGACAAAAACACTTCGACTTTTGCCTTGATTTGGGCATCCTCCGCTTTGAGAACATTTATGAACTAATGAATATGAATGACTAGCTTTTGCCCGCGGCTTCGCCCGCGCAAATGTATGGTATTATTATGGATACGTCATAAAATTTCACCCATTTTTAATCCCGTATCGTGCGGGACTGTTTTAAGTTTATATTGAACAATATAGCTAACTAAATATATTTACCAGTAAGTTTAAAAAGCTTGGTCCTCCTTCTCTGAGGGCGTTTCTTAGCGAAATAGTCGGTTATACGCAGATCAGTTGCCACGACTTCAGTCGCGGTGCCGCTTGACCTCTGAGCGGCGAGGTTAACACTCTCAATCTCCAAGTATTCAGTCAGTAACAGTTGGAACTGAAAACATATATACAAACATACTATAATCTATATCTTACCATGGATGTCGTAAAAGGCGACTGAGGGATATGCCTTGATATGTATACTTGGATTCCTCTGGTCCTCCTCTTCCCCTCGGACCGCCATATGGTGTAAACGTGTATTTGGACTTTATATCTTACTAAATTCAATTCAAAAATTAAATTTGTGAACGAAAAATCCAATCCAAAAATTAGGAAAGCATAAGCAGCAGAAGGTATACACGTACGACTGCGGGCAAGGATTTATACACACACACACAGAAGATATCATTGTGAGTCCTCAATATTATTGTATATACGACCACACTACCTGTCCTTTTTGCGCTTGTGAAGCCGCCTATGCAAATGCCATCATTATTACACATTATTGTGTAAGCAGCCTCATACTGCTATCTCTATCGCGCGCGCTTTCGCCGTCACCCTCGCACTCTGACTGATCCCGCCCCTTGCACTAGTTTCAATAGCTATCTCGCCTGACTACTTGCGTACACGCATGTTCCGTCCCCTTCGCACAATAAGCGAAGCTGCTTGGAAAGATTTGTACCTCTCGCTTCAACGGTGAGTGGCTGCTCCGTGTGTTTTATGATATCCTGGTACTTGCTAGCGCTGTAGTGGAAGCGTTCTGAGACTGAGGAACATAGTGCGTTTTTAACTAAAAAAATGGGAGACAAGACATCTGGTAGACGGAACTTAAATATGGATAAATCATTATCGGATACTGAAGTTGACTGCGGTGGTTCCCAACCCCAAGACACCCCTCCTAACTATATATCGACCAGATTTAAACGAAGAAGAGAGGATGACCACAGTAGTGAACTTTCCAAATTGAGGGCAGAAATGCAAAGTATGTTTGCGAACTTGATGGATTCTCAGAAGCGGGAATTTGAAAAAAACACAGTTGCTTTACAAAGTATCCAGCAGATAAACAGCAATATTGAGAGCTCGGTTGCCTTTCTGGCAACACAAAATGAGGAGTTTAGGAAAAAAATTCAATCATTAGAAGAAAAATCTAGAGAAGATAGAAAATATATTGCTATATTAGAAGAGAAGTTGGAAGTTTCGCAGCAGGAAAGCAGAAAAACCAATTTCGAAATAAAAAATGTGCCTAAACAGCAAAACGAAACCAAGGAGGACCTCATCTCTATTGCAGAGAACCTGTCCAAAACTGTAGGTAGCAAAATCGAGAGATCAGATATCCGCGATATTTACAGGATTCGAGGGAAGCGTGACTCACACATAAAAAACACTCCAATCATTGTCGAAACAAATTCCACTCTTGTAAAAAATGATATTCTGAGGTCCTGTAAAGCCTTTAATACAAAACAGAAAACAAAGTTATCCGCCAAACACTTGGGCATGCGCACCCAGGAAGACACGCCAATTTTCGTGGCTGAGCAATTGACCGCCAAAGCTGCCCGCCTACACTTCCTCGCTCGGGACCTGGCAAAGTCGAAAACGTACAAGTACTGCTGGACTGCATATGGTCGTGTATACCTGCGAAAAGAAGACAACTCACCAGTTATTCTGGTAAAGAGCGAAGCCCAAATCCAACTACTTATCATGGAAAAGTGACTAAGCCTAGCCACTTATTATTGGTTCTGTTACTTATATTTATTAATAATATCTCTATTTTGTCAATCACAAACCATATATTACTGTCTCCATCCAGTGTACGGCGCTCTGATAAAAAATGCACTAAATAAAAAAAACAACACAAGCTTTGACCAAAACAATAGTATAATAACATTAGTTCATATATTACGGTGTAAACTTATTACATTACCTAGAAACTTGAATAGCACCGCTGACGTAATGAATCCGAGTCTTATACTATTGGATATTTATTATTTTTTTCTTTACCTTGTTTATTATTATCAGCCTGCATGTAACTACTTAATTTGTAAATATACAATTGCATTCGCTCTTATGTATATAATTATGTATGTAAGAATACTACGCCTAAAAATAATATATTTAAGTGTACATTCAGTTATCATTTATATATATAATGAACTTAAAGAAATTCCTGTAGAATTGCATATAGTGTCTATAAAACCTTGTTCGCTTATAAAATACAGTACAGTTTCACTCGTATATATTTTCTCTTACCAACATGATAGTATTACCCTATTGCTCATCACGCACCGAGTATTCACTTACATATATATAAATGTGTGACACAGCTCAAGCTATTACCGACTTGGACTATTTCAACATAGCACGATCAGTAGAATGTGATACTACACAGCTAATTAATCATTATAAAAATAATAAAACTGATCTTACTGTGATCGCTCAAAATATTCGTAGTATTTACAAAAATTTCGACGATTTTATGGCAAATATGTCCACACTTACCTTTGACGCTGATATTATGGTACTAACTGAATGCCATCTTGACCCTAAAAAACCAATACCCAGTTTAGATAACTACTGCTCCGGGTTTACTACTTTTCACCTTAATCAATGCGACGGTACAGTCATATACGCAAAACAAACACTCAAACCTAAAATTAAAGAAATAAAACTAACCCATGCGTCCTGTCTACAAGTAGACGTACTTAATCACACCATACTCGGTATATATCGGTCTCCGTCAATATCTAACCCTGATAACTTTATAAAATCACTCTGTAATCATTTAAGTACCATAAAATCATGCAATATTATTGTAGCGGGTGATATCAATATTAATACAATACCGAGCCCAAAAGACCAACTACATGAAATAAATCAAAGAATGACTTACCTTAACATGTTATCTTCCCATGGAATATTACCCGGGCATAATAAAGCGACCAGGGAAAATCGGTGTATAGATCACTTTATGTTAAAAATAAACCGAAAAAAACATACAGCATTCATATCAATTTTACACACTACTATAACTGATCACTACACAACATTTCTATCAGTAGCTAAAACAAAAGTAAATAAACCTATATCCAAAACAGTAAAAAAACTAAATTTTGAAAAGGCAGCAAATTACTTACATAAGAAAAATTTACCTGATCTACTTTTTTGCACAGTGTAGGAGCAGAGACTCCTCTTGATAGCTTGATGATCTTGATAAATAAAACTTGATAATATATAGAAAAATATTTTGTTTATTAATAAAGGAACAAAGTGACGTGTGCACACTTGAATTGGTAATCGTGAACTAAATAAAATGAAATTAAGCAGAAAATTCGATATCGTCAATCGCGGTAAATTGTACTTTGTACATATTCCCGAAGGCGGGATGAGGATGCTGTGGGCACAAGTCAAATGATAAAATATTACATGTTACATGAAAATTAAAATAAAAGGAAACATTATAAAAATCAATACAAAAATATTTAGGCATCTTGAGTTTAATTCAGCTCCATGTGTTCTCTTGCGGGGGTTGTTCCGAAGCCTCGCTCACGCGGCAGGGGCGGCGTATACGAGAGCTCTAATGGTCCGGATTCTTGTGGTACTTGCCACCGGCAATGAACTTTTCGAATAACAATAATCATGCCAGCTATTCCGATCAGTCCCAAGATGACGTATATCATCACATAATGGTGTATATCATGGTGTGTTATACCATCTGCTTCTTCTATGACTTGCTCTTCTTTTAGATTATTTATTATTTTTCCAAGTTGATCTGATTCTTGATAAAGATTTCCGAGTGATTGGTTGTTATTAGACCATTGAGGAAACGTAATATTAATGACGTTATTTATCGGTGCCATAACAGGTGTGTCAAAAACAGGCGAAATCCTGATTTCAGTGGAGTGTGACTTGTATGGGTAGATAGTCAGCTTGTCTGACTTCAATAAACAACCATGTCCAATTTTTATTAGACCAGACCCTTGTAGCTGGTGCCCTGTCATCTCTTCCATGCATATGGCACGTACGTTACAGATGTTGCAGCAAAAATACATGTAAGTATTTACATCATTACATTCAATCCACAGATCTTTGCATGGTTCAATGACCGTCTTACATTCTGTGTTGTCAAGCTGACATAGATTTTCTCCGTTTCTCATATGATATTCTGGCTTGCGGCTGTTACAAAAATAAGTTGCTGACTGTACTAGACATTCTTTTATATCACTTTCTGTCAATGAAATATAGGTATCTTTTCTCATGTTAATTGAAATGTAATCCGATACTGGAACCAGTCTGATACTTTTTCCTTCTTGATATTTAGGTATCGGGATGAGCTTGAACATCTCGAAGGTATCCCTGTTGATAAGTGGCAGCCTGATCTCAAATATTAGATAGTCCTCCAGCATCCTTGTTCGCACTGTGAGGAGATCGTAAATCTTGCGTAAATCTTGATGAACGTTATCTATCGGTAATGTGACATCTTTAGGCAAAGAATTGCAAAATGTAGGTGACAATGAAAAGGCAAGTAACTCGTCTAAGTCTCAAGTTAACATGACCAAGCTGGAGGAGATGATGAGGAAGCAGTCAAGTAACTTAAAAGCATTTTCACGTGCATTAACAAGCATCGACGTGGATAAACTCAGTGAGAAATGGGAGTATGAAGATGCTTTAACTACAATCAAGGCCCGTTGGAAGGCCGTCGATACCTTGCACTGGGAAATTGACAGTGAAACACACGAAATAGATGTAACTTATGAAGAAAAATTTTCGGAGCATGAAAGGAAATTTATCGACATCAAAAAAGCCATAAACAGCAAGTTATGGTCTGTAGCCTACAGAGAAAAGTCAACACCGCAGCTAGAAATCCCTGTTTTTAATGGGAATTACCAGCAGTGGGTCTCATTTAAAGACCTATTTAATGAGGCTATTCACAACAACAATTCTCTGTCTCACGCTCAGAAAATGCAGTTCCTCAAAGGGAAATTAAGAGGTGAGCCGGAAAGACTAGTTCAACATTTACAAATAAGTTCAGAAAATTATCTCGCCAGTTGGGAGATACTAAATCACCGATATAATAACAAGAAGCTCATATTCACCTCACATATCAACACCATCATGAACCTAACAACCATTCAACAACCGTCGTCGCATCTTATTAAGCGTCTTCATGACGTCACTAAAGAATGTCTGAATGCAATTAAAAACCTGGGCATAAACATTGAAAATTGGGACCCTATTCTCGTTCATATACTGTCGCAAAAGTTGGATGTAGAGACACACAATGATTACATGACGTCATTGAAGCACCCTCGAGAGCTACCAGTGCTTAGTGAATTCCTGGATTTTTTGGAAAACAAGTTCACCACCCTGGAGTCATCACGTCGCATGCAAGAAAGCGGCACAAAATCAAGTACAAATGCTCCATCTACATCCTACAAACAAGAAAAATCTTACCCATATAAAAATTACGCAAGCAACAAGGCTCTCTCTAATTACAAGCAAGAAACTAAATACCGAAAACTAAATTGTCCGGTATGCAATAGTAATGAACATAACATTTATTATTGCAATAAATTTTTAGAACAGACAGCAATACAGAAAAAACAAACAATTACGAAATTGAATTACTGCTTTAATTGTTTATTTAGTCATTATGGCAAACCATGCACATCAAACAAGAGATGTCGCCAATGCAATGGATGCCACAATTCTATCCTACATGACGCATTTGTTAATTCCCCAAGTAATGCTAATATATCTGAAAATAAGTCCAAGGGAGTACACGTAACTGAAAATGGAGGAACGTCGGAAATATTATTGGCCACTGCTATCATCAAGGTGCAAGGAGTTGATGGAAGGTATTATATGTTACGTGCTCTCGTCGATCAAGGTTCTCAAATTTCATTGATTACTGAAAACGCCGCACAGCTGTTAGGGCTGCCGAGAAATAAGTGCAGCGGATCTATAACTGGGATCGGCACTAAAACAACATCTTGCAAAGGTACTTTAAACCTAAAATGCGCATCACTAACCGAAAAATATGATTTCATTATTGATGTTTATATCATGAAGAGTTTGACAAGAAACCTACCGCATTTTTCGTTTGCCGGCCTGCCATGGGATCAACTGAGTGATATGAAATTGGCCGATCCAGAATACAATATTTGTCGGCCTATTGATGTTCTTCTCGGAGCAGACATCTACGGTAGTATTATATTAGATGGAATTCGCAGAGCGAACGTTAACAACCCTAGCCTTATCGCGCAGAGAACGAGGCTCGGGTGGATATTGTGCGGCAAAGCGCAAACTATGCAGTGTAATATTGTAATTAACGATTTGGAAGAAATAGAAAGATTTTGGCAAATAGAAGATATATCAAGTAACACCCCCTCGAACGAGATTGAAGATGAATGCATTAAATATTATAAGCAAACAACAACAAGATTAGTGGACGGAAAATATCAAGTCAGACTTCCCCTAAAATCAAACATTTCTGAAATTGGAACATCACGACATGTAGTCATTGCCCAATTTTTTCAATTGGAAAAGAAATTTAAACAAAACGCGAAAGTAGCCGAACAATACAAATTGTTTATCAAAGAGTACTCGGAACTAGGTCATATGACACCGGCAGAATGTTCAACGCAGGATTTAGAATATTTCATGCCTCATCACTGCGTAATTCGCGAGGACTCAACAACCACAAAACTTCGCGTGGTTTTTAATGCCTCTCAAAAGACCTCCAACGGAACAAGCCTAAATGATTACATGTACAAAAGGACCTTTTGGAATTAATTATGAGATGGCGCCAGTACAAGATCGCATTTACTGCAGATATCGAGAAGATGTTCAGGCAGATATGGGTCCAACCAGAAGATCAATGTTATCAAAAAATCATGTGGCGCGATGAAGCGTCAGACATATTACAAGAGTATCAACTTACTACGGTAACGTACGGCACCAAGGCCGCGCCGTTCCTTGCAATGATGACTTTGCGTCAGCTGGCTGAGGACGAAAAACAAGCTTTTCCTGAAGCTGCCAACATCGTGAAAACTTGTTTCTACATGGATGACCTTCTCCACGGTGCTCATTCAATACAGTCAGCAAAACAAATGAAACAAGATCTTATCAAGTTATTGAAGAAAGGTGGATTAAATCTGAGAAAATGGAACTCAAATTATCAAGAATTACTACAGGAAAACACAGAATTTAATAACCAAGAAAACTATATTTTCCACCAACTTGAGTCAAGTAAAACACTAGGAGTGCATTGGAAACCAAAACAAGATGTATTTATTTTTGAATCGAAAATTGAGCCAAATTTTGAAGACAAGACAAGAAATACAAAACGAAAACTTTTGTCGGACATATCACGCTTATTCGACCCATTAGGCTGGATCACGCCGTTGTCCACCAAACTCAAAATTCTATTTCAACGTCTCTGGGACTTAGACATTAAATGGGATGACGAGATTCCAAGATCCATTAACTCTGAATGGTTGAAAATCCAAGAAGATATGCCAAACATAAATAAAATAAAAATACCTAGATGGTTAGGTACAAAGGCCGTCTCGGATATTGAATTACACGGCTTCTGTGACGCATCGCAAAAGGCATACGCGTGCGTCATATATTGTAAAATATTTAAAAAGGGAGAGCCTAAAATTTCATTGGTTGCTGGAAAGTCGAAATTAGTACCTCGCAATAAACAAACTACCTTACCAAGATTGGAGCTGTGCGGTGCACATCTTTTGTCCAAATTGATGCTCAAGGCAAAAGAATGTCTATCTGACCACGATATGAAGATCTACGGCTGGGTCGATTCCACAGCTGTGTTGGGGTGGCTACAAGGCAACCCGGATAGGTGGACAACATTTGTAGCTAATAGAGTGCGCCAAATAACAAACGTCATTCCGCCGTCAAGTTGGCATTATATCAAGTCTACCGACAACCCAGCTGACTGTGCGAGCCGTGGGTTAACGATAACACAGTTAATCAACCACCCCCTATGGTGGCAAGCACCGTCGTGGTTATTAACATACGAAAACAAAACCAATAAATCGCCTATGCTTTATATGACCAATGAAGAAGAAAAACAAGTTAATAAAGTTTATCACGTCGCGAAGCAAGAAAAAAGTATTGAAGAAGAGCTGCTCTGCAAGTTTAGCTCATTCTCAAAAGTTATCCGCGTACTAGCATGGGTACGCCGATTTTTAAGAAGAAGTCATCAAGAAAGTTATCTTACGCTCACGGAGTTGAGGGAAGCTAAGATCAAGATTATCAAGAGAATACAAGAGATTGAATTTAGTGAAGAAATTACAAGTTTAAAAGACAGTCAGAGATTAACATCAAGAAGTAAACTATTGAATCTGACACCCTTTCTAGATGAACAAGGAGTACTAAGAGTGGGTGGAAGATTAAAAAATGCCAGAATTAGTGCGGATATGAAAAATCCAATTATTATTCCGTACGCAAGTCGATTGACTCAATTAATTATTGATGACGCTCATAAAGTCACGTTACATGGCGGGGCACGTGTAACATTAGCGCTAATTAGACAAAAATATTGGCTAATAAGTGGCAACAGGGCTACGAAAAAACACATTCGCCAGTGTGTTACTTGCAAAAAACATAATCCCCGTCTTCAAGAACAAATAATGGGAGATTTACCGAGTCCAAGGGTCAATCCTTCTCGCCCATTTCAACATACGGGTGTCGATTACACTTGACATATTCTCGTCAAAGCCAATAAGGGTCGCGGAATAAAAACCAGCAAGGGATACGTTGCGGTGTTCGTCTGCATGGCGACGAAAGCCGTCCACCTGGAATTAGTCTCGGACCTGTCGACGTCAGCATTCATTGCAGCTCTACGCAGGATGGCCGCGCGACGGGGTACACCAAGTCACTTGTACAGTGATAACGGGACGAATTTCGTGGGAGCAAACCGGATATTACAAGAAGAGTATCAAGAAATTCTGCAAGTCTTCAATGATGATTTTGTGAGTTCTCTCACGGGCATGAAGATAACATGGCATTTCAATTCCCCAGCATGGCCATCAGCCGGTGGTTTATTTGAGGCAGCCGTCAAGAGCTTCAAATTTCACTTCAAAAGAGTCGTTGGTGAGCAAAGACTCACATTTGAGGAGTATTCTACTCTGCTCACACAAATAGAGGCATGCATGAACTCAAGACCTCTATGTGCCCTCTCAGAAGATCCTGAAGATTTCGACTATCTCACCCCAGCTCACTTTTTGAGTGGAGGTCCAACACTCACATTAATTGAGACGGAAAGAGACATGCGAACACGCTGGCACTTGACTCAAAAGATATATCAAGACATCTGGAAGCGCTGGCGAGCTGAATACCTCACTCAGTTGACATCAAGGTCTAAGTGGAGATACCCAAGAAAAAATATCCAAATCAATGATGTAGTTCTTATACATGATGACAACCTACCCCCAGGGAAGTGGAATTTGGGTAGAGTTATAGAGCTGCATCCAGGCCAAGATGGCTATGTTCGCGTTGTGACGCTAAAAACAAGAAACGGGCAGATACGACGTCCAATTACGAAATTATCCATACTCCTAGAAGATAACGAGCAGTCTGAATGCAAACAAAATCATGAAGTTCATATAAAACAACAAGAAAATAAAAGTAACAAGACCTACAAGACAAAGCTAAGTACTATATGTACTGCCCTATTATTTTTCATGACGATTATATCAAGCTCAGATTGCATGGTTAATACGACAAACTTCAGAGAAAAACAAGGGCTATATTTTGATAAAATATCTAACATGCAACTAATTAAAATCAAATTGTACTTTGTACACACAGACCCCAATAAAATTACGTATTTCTTAACAAATTTTATTATTGAATCCCTAAATGAAACTTCCACTACTGTGCGAATCCCTAAAAGTCAGCGTACTATAAAACCTTGGATGACAAAAGGAATTTTGAAATGCATTAAAAATCGTAATACTTTACAAAAACATTTTCGCAGTGATCCCACAAATATCATTAAAAAAATTACTTACTCCAGATACAGAAATTTCTGCAATAAAATAATTAAGACAATTAAAAAAAATTACGAAAGAAATTTAATAAATAATGCAATGAATGACAATAAAAAATTATGGAAAAATATTAAAACTATAACTTATAATTGCAAAAATAGTAACTTAAATTCTGAACTAAATGATTTAAAACCTACAATCCTCGAATCAGCTAATCACATTAATAACTACTTTTCCGAAATCGGCAGTCAACTAGCAAATGATATTCAGGCCACCACACCTCAAGATAATATAGATAAATACCTACATAACCTACCTAGTCAATCCCACTCTTTTGGTCTCTTGGAGACGGACTGTGAGGAGGTTATAAATATAATTGACCACTTAAAACAGGATAGTGCTCCTGGGTGGGACGATATCCCCACAAAATTTATTAAATTTATTAAAATTGAGATTTCGCCAATCATTACACATCTTTCCAACTTGTGTTTCGAAAAGGGCGTATTTCCATCTTTACTTAAAGAGTCTGTTATTACCCCTATACATAAGGGTGGGAACAGACAAGACATCAACAATTATAGACCTATTTCCGTTTTAACTGTTGTAGCAAAAATATTAGAAAAGCTTTTAAATATTAGGCTAATAAATTACTTAAATAAGTATAACATTCTTTCAAATAATCAGTTCGGTTTTCGAAATGGAACCTCTACCGAAGATGCTATAAAATCACTAACCTCAACAATAATTAGTCACTTAGACAAAGGTACAAAATGCTTATCTTGTTTCATAGATCTTAAGAAAGCTTTTGACACTGTTTCCATCCCCATCCTTGTACACAAGTTGGAAAAGATTGGAATTAGAGGCACACAACTCTCCATTTTCAGGGATTATCTCGTGGACCGAACCCAAAGAGTAAAACTTAACGGTACCATAAGTGAAAGTGTAAACGTAAATTACGGTGTCCCGCAAGGAAGTGTGCTTGGTCCAACCTTATTTCTCATTTATATAAATGATCTATGTAACCTAGCACTTAAAAACGCAAAAATTGTCACTTATGCGGACGACACCTGTATCGTTTTTACTGGATCAAATTGGAATAATGCTCGTGTAAATGCAGAAAAAGGCATGGTTTTGCTAGCTGAGTGGCTTAAAAACAACCTTCTCACTTTAAATACGGCTAAAACAAATTATATCTGTTACAGCATCTACACTAACTCGCAACCCACTCAAAATTTCGATATAAAAATTCACTCATGTGGCAATATTTCTAACTCTGCCTGCAATTGTCCTTCAATTGATAAAGTCAACCAAACTAAGTATCTGGGTGTAGTTGTTGATGAGAGGTTAACGTGGTATCAACAGATTGAAATAATAACAGCTAGGATCCGTAAATTCATATGGATGTTTAAGACATTACGCCATATAGTTTCTAGAAAACTTCTAAATAATATCTATATCTCACTAGTTCAGTCTGTCATCACATACTGCATCTCGATCTGGGGCGGTGCTTTAAAAACTCGCTTCCTGGAAATTGAACGAGCACAAAGAATGCTATTGAAAGTTATGTATTTAAAAAAGAAAGACTTCCCGACTTCTGAACTATATCTGACATGTAATCTTCTGTCTGTTAGGAAATTGTACATTCTGGAACTCATTCTCGGTAAACATAAAACCTTATCCTTTAAATCTGACACTGCAGGGAGAAGAAGAAGATACGCCGTTGCTGACATTCCGCACACAAATACAAAATTTGCAAGGGTGCAGCTTAACTCTCGTGCTTCCCTTTTATATAATAAAATTAATAGAACACTGTATATATATAACAAATCCTATTATGAGTGCAAATCTATGTTAATAACATGGTTAAGAAATCAAACCTATGATGAACTGGAGACATTCATCAGTAACAATGTATAACGTAACTATAGCTAGTGTAACTATATTCTCTTTTATACATTTTTCTATTTATATTATTTCCAAATTTATAGCATGTAAAAACTTTATATATTATATTGGTGACAATGTAATCTAGCGATAAGAAGAGCGGAGCCTCCTGGCACAAGCCTTTTCGCTTAAAAGGAGGCCCCAGCAATTACTATTATTTGTAATGATTTTGTTACCCAATAAAATATTTTTATTTTTTATTTATTTTTTCTGGTAGGCGATGGCCTAGCAACCTGTCATTAATTGAATCTCTATTCCAATATAAAGCCATACAGCTAAAAGTGGCCTCTCAGTCTTTTCAAAACTGTTGGCTCTGTCTTCCACGCAAAGGATACAGGATAAAAGATAGGATTTACCCACATTGCGCGGTAGACAGAGCAAACAGTCTTGAAAAGAAAAGGCACGTTGAAAACATTTAAAAATCTAAAATATCAACTCGGCATAACTATGCTAGGAGCAACGTATCGCCCCTTAGTGGTGAGTGGTAAAAAAGTAAATGTCCCCTAAAGAACTCTTACGGAGTCAAGAAAATACATTATTGAAAGCATAAGCTAAATCAGAGCATTCGGCTCTTACAATCAAAGGTTGGTATTGGCATATGGGTTAGTCTACAAAAATCCATCGCTCCACCAACTTTTCTATATTAAATAGGACAACTTGCGAATAGTGGACAGTTAACTTATGTAGCTGACAAGTTCTAACACTACTAAGTAGTATATACTCGCATTTTGTGTTCCAGTAAAGAGATTATTTCAAACTCATACTATATGACTATACCTCCCACCTGCTAATCTTTTATCTGGGTAAAGTTTTATTCACAATTCGCAGGTTACCTGGAAGGGATCGCTTTTAGTGATGAGATGGACTTTTGCTGCAATGTTTTTAAATACATGTGAATTTGCTGCAATTTATTGTGGTGCAATAAAGAGTAATTGTATTGTATACTTACAACTTGTTGCACCGCGCTCCAATAATGTTGTTCTGTATGCAGACACGAATCAGATATTTTGTAACGTTGTAACGCCGCCCGCCACAGTTGAAGAAGTCTGGAATTATAATCACATTGTAAATCATCTCACTGCGAATTTAATACCACACACACATGTAATTTTTTTCATATGTACGTAATTAGTATCATTTATATAGTAATAAGTATTTTGACACATTGGTAATGTTAGTCTTTTGCTGCGTACAGACGTCCATATAAATATGAAATGGTCATCTCTACTTTGCTAGGCAATTAAATTTCCAGGTTTTCAAACAAACAACATAAAACATTACGAATTCCAAATATTTGTACGAAATTCACACCTCCTATTTCTCGCGGCACAAGCCCTAAACTCTTCACCCAATGTCGTCACAAGCTTCGCTAGCGGTCGCCCCGTCTCTGTCACACAATCGCCGTCTTGTATCTCACCGTCCTCTTCGCACTCCACGTCCGCTTCTATGTCGCCTTCGTCTATGATGCGACGGGACACTGATTCGATTACCTCTAGCAGCTCCGTTTGAATTTGGACTTTGAATTTCTGTAAAAGAATTCAATTATATAGTAACCTAATTCAGCTGGGCCCTATACCCAGGAACCCAACGGTTAAAGAGTTTATCTAAGAACAAAAAGGTTCAACATTCAAGAGAATAAATGCAAATTTTAAACCCAGTTGCCAAATGCCTGCCCCGAAATTGCCAAATGTACGGGAGTACCCATACATTTGGCAATTTCGGGAATTCTCTCTCCCTCAGTCCACCAAGCGTAGGCTAGTCTTCATGCCAAATTGCAACTTTCTATAGTCACATATAGACAACTGTGAGACCTATCTAATTATAATGACAATTTTTAAAAATAATAATAAAACACATACCGAGACAACATATCGAGACGGTACATTTTATTAGGGATTTTTCCCGAAAATAAAGAATTTTTATAAAAGCTTTGCATCTCACCTCGGTAGCTTCTTTCAGTTGTTCAAGGACACCCAAAGCCTCCAAAGATATCATGACGGTACTCTCAAATGTTTTGTCTTCTTCAGAAAGTGAAGCCTCGAATTCCGGTGTAATATCTTGTAGATATGCGTCCGTCACCTCTTCACTTTTTGTTAATTCTGAAACAATTTACAATCATCGGAAAGCTTCAATATAATAATCGATCGATGGAATATGAAATCAAAAATAGAATTGATTTTCTAAAAAAAAAATATTATCTTTATGGTTACTAATTTATATTAAAAAAAGTGTCTTTCGCTCTGGAACACTATGTGCGTTAATGTTGCTCCTAAGAGGCGTCAAAATAGCCTCAATTCTCAGGTATAAAACACGATACTACATCCCTTACGCATCGCTCGTATCTCAATTCACAGACAAAAACAAGCTGATATAAACAATATGTAAGATAAAACATTAATTACACTACGAGATAATACACACCAGCCAGCAATAGAGCGGTGCGACGTCGAGCAGAAAGCCGTCGAGACAGCGGCGCGCGGTCGTCACGATAAACAGCCTCGCTTAGTCGACGAACTATTACTTCGACTAACTCGCATTTCTTGCCCTGAAATAGAAAACACAGTCTTTTGCTTGTGATCCCAGTTGCACCCTTTACTACTTGATTGATGGTCCGCGCTCCGCTAATGGAAAACAGTTCCGATAGACAAATTTATTGTCATTATAAATCAAACAAAATCTGTACATAGATTAGAAAATTGAAAGTAATGTAATATAAAAAGTAGTGTAAATTGTAGAAACTGATCAAATCTGCTTCAAAGTCAAAATCATTTTACTTTTCAATCACTTCACATCTAAGCGAATAAACTCATCCAGAGTGGTTGGCCAAGATTGAATTGATATTCCGCTTGTCCAAATGATTTTTAAACAACATTAAATTACCTCCAAATGTTGCCGTGTAGTCTTAAGAGCGTCTACATGTGACAGGGTAGTGTCGGCAGTAGCAAGGGCCTCTCTCAAAGTATGAGCTGCGGCCAAAACACGGCCTGATGAGATGAGCTCGCGGGTTTCTCGCTCGGAAACCACGACTCGTTCACTGTAACAAAACACTAGTGTTTTACAGTTGCTAATAATTAGTCTTGGAAAAGACTCCACAGTCAAGTTAGTGGTTGCAAAGACATGTTAAGGTGGGGCTGTAGCATGGATATGGCTTGCTTTTTTGGTGTCGTGTCGTGTGATGATAGACCTACTGGTGGGCTCTTCATGTCGCAAGAACTATATAATATCTCAATAGTGTTGTGCTGTGTGGTTCCCGGCACCAATACAAAAAAGAATAGGACCATTCCATCTCTTTCCAATGGATGTCGTAAAAGCGGGTAAGGGATGGGCTTACAAACTTGTGATTCTTTTTTTAGGTGATGGGCTAGCAACCTATCACTGTTTGGATCTCAATTCTATCATTGAGCCAAATAGCTGAACGTGCCCAATTAGTCTTTTCAAGACTGTTGACCCTGTCTACCCCACAAGGGATATAGGCGTGACCAACCAGTACTTACCTTACTACCTACCAGTAAAATAGCTTGACTTGAACTGTATGTAAATATTAAAATTGTACATGAACTGTACTCAAATTTCAGAACTTGCAAATACTGTTCTTCAAAACTGAAAATAAATGGAACAGTATGCATATGACAAAAGTTTTTTTTCTTGTGTCTATTGTGAACCAGTGCCATGGATCAGTGGCCGCCCATAACATTTCAGTTTTACTGTTAAATTGTATTCTCCACTTACATATCTGTCAACATTTGTAGTGCATAATGATGCGTTCTAGCATCAGCCCAAAGACGGCGAAGGTCATCCCTTCTCAGCCGTAGTAGACCGCGGCACGCGGCTAAACGTGCGACTGCAGCATCGCAATGTTGGCCCCACACTGTCAAAGCAGCACCAACACTGCTGAATTTCTGGAGACAAAGTTATTCACATTAGTTTTAATCTGATGCTCTTAATGAGGGAAAACTTCATGAGAGAACCTGCACATTAAGGCAACTGGATGTGTCACCATATGATAGGTCAGACAGGAGTCACTTTGTGTAATAACCTGACTCACCCAATCTAGGATCTATCATCAAGGGCTTACCCCAGGCTTCTCTCCAGAGTAGTGACAATGCAACCAGGACTATAGCCAGGAAGAAGAAGATAATGGAAGCCCTCTAGGGCAAAGGTCAGGTCAAAAGTGGGTACTCTGGGTACTTCATGCAGAGAATGATTAATGTGTATTCCATCTAACATTCCCCATCTAAATTTAGACATTATTTCATTTCTTTCTCTTGTCCACACTCGGTTCTGTTATATTATTGCAAAGTTCATAACTAAAAATAACCTAAAACTATAGTTCCCATTACAAATTTATTTATTTTTTTTAACTTCCGAAATCTCCCTATTAAGTATGTCCCTTGTTTTGCATAACTTTTATACCTTACACACTCACTACACATTTTTTTTTTTTTTTTTTTTTTTGACAAATTACACTGATTGAGTTAGCCTCGAAGTAAGTTCTAAACTTGTGTTAAGAGATACTAACTCAACGATACTATATTTTATAATAAATACTTATATAGATAAACATCCAAGACCCAAGACAATCAGAAAAAGTTCTTTTCTCATCATGCCCTGACCGGGATTCGAACCCGGGACCTCCGGTGTCACAGACAAGCGTAGTACCGCTGAGCCACAGAGGCCGTCTATAATCTAACATTATAGGCCGTCTATAAACTAACATTATAATCATTAACTTGTCTTCTCTTTTACTAACAATACCTACTTGTTGTGTTTGTCTTTTTGTGTTTGTACATTTGTTAACCTTCTCCTTTCAGATTGTATACCATCCATTTTTTTAACTTCGTGTCTCTTCAAACCATGACATTGGCAGAATCACCGAAAGTCCGGTGGAAGCCATAATATAGAAAAGAAAAAAAAAAGAAAGAAGTGAAAGAAGTATCAGGAATCAAGGGTAACAGTACAAACCAGTTCCCGAATGTAGGAAATAAAATATCCAAAGGAACATTTTTTTGTGTGGTGCTGCACTACCTAAATTTCTTCAGCTTCAAATATACAAACTAACATGTTACAATATAAAAAAAAAATACTTACCTGCATGACCTCCATAATTTCCTGTGCATGAGTAGCAACCAACTCATCCAATCGAGCATCACTTTTCTTGTATTCTTTCTCAAGTTTAGCTCTTTCTTTCTCCCTCTGCTCATTTGTTTCACTGGCCGATAGTGTTCGAATCACTGACATAAGCAGCCCACTCTAAACAATAAATAATTATGGAATAGTTTGTTGCATAAATATAATAAGTAAACATCAAAGTCAGTAAAACAACAATAAAAGGTGGGCTTATCCCATTTGTGATTTGTTACCAGATGATCAAATTATTCAAATAACTCATCCTCCTAGCTATTGTTACAAGAACGATCCTGAGATAGCACCAAGTATCTATCTATGACACCCTACACAAAAGTGTCTGTCTATATTAAGTATCCTGTTTAACAGAAAACCCTAAAGAAATAACCCATGGTCATTGTAATATTTTTATAGGTGAAAATGCTTAATCTTTATTTGTCTATTATGTTCTTAGTAATACTTAACGAAAAAATAACTAGTCAAATAAAATTGTCAATAAATTATCAAAAGATTACCGTTTCTTTTCCTTGCTTTACACCTCTGGGAGGTTTTGTTGGGGGCGGAGATGACATATTCCTCAAATTCAATTTTAGTTTTTCTTTCGCAATGTTTTTTCACACTCCTCTTGTTATTTTTAGTCACTTTTCAATGTATTGTAATCTTGTAATGTACAATAATTACCTATCAATCTACAATACAAAACAAAACTATTTACTGAGGAGTGTTCCCAACTCTCAAAAATATTTACTTACACTGAAAATCAGCGCTTTGTGTAATGTAACCTCATCATACATAATGCATATGCTGAGTAGAAACCCTTTTGGTCGCATCATGTATTTTTTTTATTTCTCTATTTATGAACAATGTAATGTTATATCTTGCACCAAATACACAATAGCTCTCTGATTCAATTTCATTCATTAAAAGTAAAAGCCCTCGATGTCCCACTACCTACCTACTAGCTGGGCAATAAGACTCTTCTAAACGAAGATTCTTCAGTGCCAAAATTCTAAGAACTTGTATAATATTTTTGCTCTAATTAAAAAGAAATATCCATATAAAATATGAAGGAAAAATATTTATTTTTTTAATGCTTTTTGCTTATAATGTATTAAATATATAAAAATATCAATGATAATATTATTTCATCAGCCGATTTTTTGAAATCAGATATAAATTTATTTAAATGTATGTAATTATTAAATTATGTACAATTTCGTCCGGCGATGATTTAAACGTCATTTTTTAATAATGACATTTATTTTATATCTAGGTTAGGGTGTCCCAGGCTATAAGGGCGATTTTTTTTTTTGGGAATTTGGGTACGCATACCATCTATTTTTTTTCGATTTGACCCATAAGTCTTAAATATGAAGTATTATTGCAATCTGATAATAGTAACCCGTGCCGACTTAGCTTCAAAGTTTGAATCTGAAAGCTAGTATGGAGAAATAGGGAAGATAAGGGAGATTTAAGAACTTAATTTCAATCCAATAAATAAAACATAGTAACATCAGTAAATAGTAATAAGGGCTTTATTTTTCATATTTCCTTTTCAGAGTTTGCTTTTTACAGTCTGGATATACTCGTATCTGCCTGTGTTCTTGTACGCAACGTAATAAAAATTGTTTCTGTTCCTCTTCGACAGTGATCAAGCCATGAAAGTCTTGCATCAACTTGACTGCTCTTTCGGCGGTATCGTTTACTGCTCTTAAATTCTGTACCTTCATTTTAGCTTGTTGAAATGAAGCATTATTTGACCACAAAGAAGGAGACTCGTTGAGAAAGCTGTCGTCAAGTTTCAGCCGAGTGAACAAAGATTTGCTTTTGGCGGAAACGAAGTCTTCGAGTTTTTTTTCATAGAGTGGGCCACAGAGTTCTTCTTTTGATGGCATGTACCGTTTCCCAAGAGCTGATGGAATCGTTTTGGACAAGTTAGTAACCTAGATTAGTCTCTTGGTCTACACTATCATCAAAGAGAGACAAGATAGACACCTCGTCGGTCAAATACCACAAGTGCTGACAGAACTTCTGTAAAGCTGCCTTTGAGATACTTTTGTCAATTGCCTCGTAAGCCTTCATGGCTTTTAAAACGCAGGTCCTGGTAAGGAGCATTCACTGCCAAAATACATTGCAGCCAGGGTTTGACGTAAGATGTGACGATGAAAAGGCAGACGTCAAGGAGGGCTTCTTTTTCCTTCTTTGCGATTCTGAATTGCGTGCTTAGAAATGATATTTTTAGAGAGTAAATAACTCTTGCCATCCACCTAGCTTGGTGCATGGCGCTGGAGGCCGTATCTTAAATTTATCTGTATTACCGCCAAGAAACTTTATTGAAAGCTCTATTAATTTGCGATAGTCGTCTCTAACAATATCTTTAGTAAACTCACTCCGGTAAAACTCTAGCAGTTCATTAATATTTGCATCACTCAGACAAGAAAGCTTTTCTTTATGACTCCTTATTTTCTCAGAGTTTATGTTTTTCCAGTTTTCTTGAAATTTTTTGGACAATTGGATGTCAGGGCTCGTCGTAATTTGGTTAATTTTAGTTTCGAATACGCCTTCGTACTAATTCGTATACATGATGGCGACATGCAAATATAAGCATTTCCCTGTCTTATTTCTGTTCCAGGAGCATACAGGCGCCATTAATGCGACCTGTGTTTGAAGCAGTAGTATCACAGCACAGCATCTGCACTTTGTCTTCAAGATTCCAGTCTAAAAGAGCATTCCAAACAGCTTCTGACTGTTCACGACCTGAAGAGTTGTCTTATTTAGGTACAGCAAGTAGTTGTTCTTTATCATCATATGTAATAATTATCGGAAGACGTTCTTCTTTACATTTGCGTGAATCTAAAACGGGCAATAGCTTCCCATCCCAGTGGACGGTTACAGTATCTGGTACCTTGTTCTGGAAATCAACTTTAATTGCTTCTGCGCGCTCTGTTCGCTTTTCCGTAAGAACTGTTTGAATTATTGACTTACTTATTAGAAATTCGTCAATGTTATGTCCAAGAGCTTCAATTGTTGCTTGTATTATATAAACAGAATTCCTCATACTTATCTGACACCGATCTAATGCAGCAACCAATTTTGGAGTGATGAAAATTTTCCTTTCAGAAATATAAGACTCGGGTCGTGTGCTCTCAACGGATATAGGAATTATTTCTTGTGTTACTTTTTTTTTCAGAATCAGATGATGAATCTTCTTGAGGAACATGAGATGAAGTTGAAGGCAACAGAGTTGAAAAGTGTTTAGCACGCCGTTTTTGCTCTTCAAAGCTCATAACTCGCGCCTTTTCTTCTTTTTCGGCCAGTTTTTTGTCTACTCCAGCTAAGTGACCAGGCCGACCTGGCTCTCTCTGTCGCTGTAAGAAGATCCTATCTTCGTCAATCTTTATTAATTGAAGCGCATCGGCATGTGCAATATCAAATAAGTTGTCTAAGTTCGTAACAAAATCTTGTCGACGCAGCTGAAACACATTTTGCGTCTTTTTAGATTTTTTTTGTAAATCCCTCCAAACTTGGTATAAATTAACTAATTTCTTAACGAAAAGGAAAAGATTTAGTTGGAATACGTGCCTTTTCCCAATAAATAATGCACTCACGAATAGCTAGATTTGCACTTTCATTTACACTTAAATTCACTTCACGAATATTGTAGAATAGAACTGCGAGTATTTGTCCATTTGAGGGAAGTTTTGAACCAGTAATTTGATGTTTTACGTTCCCTATTAAGAAAATATCCTTTTTTGAACTGCGTAACTCCATCGACATCTTGATTGAAAGAAAACAATGCGTTCACTCATAAAACAAACAAGTAATCACATGAATGTCGGTACGCTCGCTGCCGCGCGCCTAGTAAACAAGTACCCACATTTCCCGATGTAAGTCGGCACGGGTTGCCGTGGTTCTAAGTAGATGAAATTTTATATACGATAGTTTTGACATCATTCGAACAAAATTAGAGGGTATGCGTTATAAAAAAACAACTTTGATTTTTTTGGGACACCCTAATCTAGGTATATCATATTTTCAGTGAACACTGTAATAAATTACCTCCAAACCATTATTTCTAAGGTATATACATAGGTACTCTACATTCCAAACAAACAAGAGAGAGAGATTGATACTAAAATGACACAACTAACACTGGCATATAACTATAGTGTACAAGGAAGAATAAATTTATCACTCGATGACATATTTATTGCTTTCAATATATTGGTGATGCTATAATTAAAAAAAAAAACTAGACACGTAAAAATCCCCCAATAAATCAATCCCCAAAAAAATATTCCTATTTGCTTTCCCCCAAAATTTGCGGGGTAATCCCTGAGTTGGTAATGCTCTGAGGAAGTCACTAATAGGGATGCCAACCCAGTGCTCTCGTCGCAAAAATGCGCTTTTTTGGTTACATCAGCGACCACAATATGGTGCTTTTGTACACGATCATCACGTTTCAAGATTTCAGGTAACTAAAAATCGAATACATGACCAAAAATAATGATCAATGATGAATTTATATAAAAAGACATTAATAACTTTTGTAAAAAAAGAAAATCGCCTCTGTGTCCTTGTTTTGTAAGGCGGTAAAAAATATAAAACGGTACAGGACAAAGACTTAGTAGGATCTCTTCAATCCAACCTAAAATTTAGAGAATTAAACTGAAAAATAAAACTCAAATTGAGACTTGCTAAAAATGTCACATGTGTAGTAATATTATGAAGTGTGTGGATCTAAATCAAATCAAATATATTTATTGTGCAACACAGGTTAAAAGGCTGTTACATATTTAATATGTAACTGTACTGTACTGTGTTCCATTAGGACAGCTCACAGTGATGATCACAAAACAATCACTGTGAGCTGTCCTAATGGACGTACAATATCTTATTAAAATTAAATTTCAATGTCATATTCATTCATATGTCAACATACAAGCAATTAAATTAATGAGTAAGAATGAAATTAAGATTAAATAAAAAATTAAAAAAGCCTTATTTGTTGTCAATTAAAAATAATTATATAATTCTTGAGTCATGCATATTAATAATAATTAAATTATAATAATATCATTACATTTTTGCCCATCATAGCAGTTTTATGTCCACCTGTAATCAGTTTTTGTTGTTGTACTGTGTTCTTACGTCATTTGTCCTCTTTCTTGTTTTCGTAAATTTCGGAAATAAATGGGGATTGGATTTCACAAATAAACATAATTCCAATATATACACAAGGGAATGTTAATACTCTTAGCGATTTAAATTTAGGCACACAGCTATCTCTAGACCGTAGATTAGTAGATTACACATTGATCTAATACATCTTTTCTGGGCTCTAAAAACCTTGATACTATCCTGTGAGTTACCCCAAAATATTACAACGTAGCTCAAATGAGGCGTACAAGACCGTGATAAGCCACCAAAGCAACTTTTAGCTTAACCTTTTTCGAAACCCAAAACAATGCATACGCTGATCTACTTAATTAAGTACAAACTTGCTCTATATGAGAAGTCCATGTTAATTTACTATTAATTAAGATACCTAGAAATTTTGTAGAATGCACTTCTTCTATTTTTTCATTATTATTATTTATGTTTAGTTTTGGATCTAGTCCTATATTTGATCTAAGCAAACGCAACTTCAATTTCGACAGTTGGTAACTAATGGTACGTCCCAATACCACTCCAAGGATGGCGTAGGTCAAACAAAAAATTGTGGCTCAAGCTCAACTCATGTCAAAATGCAATCTTAGTGCTACCAACTCAGCGTTTTACAGCGCTAACTTTATTTTGCGATTTTTTTGGCACATTAGTGTCCAAAGTTCAGAGCTTAGCGCTTAGTGTTCATTAAAACTAATCAAGAACTTCTTTAAACTATATATGTAAAAGAGAGTTTTTCATTTTCATCAAATTTTACTTAAATTATTATGTCTGTTGAAGAAAACAGAATGGATGTAATTTTTTTTATTCGTAAAAAATTTCAATCTTTAGGTGAGCACATGTTTTTTCCTGGTTGGCAAAAACTAAAAGATAGAAATAGATTATTACATGCGCTTTTCGTGGCAAGTGGAAAGAGGTAGTCTCTGCCTATCCCTCCGGGAAAGAGGCGTGATTTTATGTATGTATGCGCTTTTTTTACATTGAATTAGCGTTTTCCTGTCAGAGATAGTTCAAGCACTGATCGCGTATGTATTCTCAATTCAAGTCATTGAGTTGAGGTACTTGCATAAAATGCATTAAATATTTAACTATTTCTTTTCGCCGTTTACCGTCACAGACATAAAGAAATTGGCGGTTTATTATCATTAGTTTGTTGTTAAGTTATATTAAGTTTTGTTTAAAACATGTGAAGTGAATGTACGTTTGTGTAAATTCCAACTTTATTTCATAGGTTCTGGAATCGATTTTGTTCATGATGGATCAATCCAATGCCAGTTCTGAAGAAGAGTTAGTTCAGTTGGCTGACTTAGTTTCTGAGGATAAAATCGTTGAAAATATCAAGACTGAGAGTGTGCCCTTCGAGTTTGTTGAGCCAGAAGCCCAAGAATGTGTGGTTTGTGTTGCAAGAAGCTTTGAGAGTTTTGACATCAATACTACCCAAACAGCTGCTTCTGGGACATCATTGCATTCTTTCCTGAGTAGATTCACCAACACTGAGTTACCATTTTGTTCAGAATTTGTAAGATATATCTGCAAAACATGCCTTGATCTTGTGAATGTCCTGGACCGAGCAGAACAGGAGTATTTAAAACTAAGAGCTGATTTCCATTCTATCATCCGCAAGAATCCGCTGTTTTGCCTGCCACCACAAGACAATTTGGACTGTTTGAAGATAGATGGTGATGATTCTGAGGAGGAAACTAACAAAAAGGAAGAAAGGGACATAAGGAATGAAGATATTTACAATGGGTAGGTTTTTATTATTTATTTTCTTTGTTATATGGTTCCCAGCTTTGACTTATAAGAATAGGACCTCTCCATCAGACCATCTATTTACCATGCATCTTGTTTAATGCATTTTAGAAATAAATTTTTAAGTTTTGAAAAATGAAATTGATGCTCTTACATTTACAAAAACATTGAGAGGAATCCTGCACATTTAGGTATTTAGTTACAAATTTTTCTCCTGTATAGGTTGCGGAAGTCAAATAGAAGTTGCTTCATGTAAAGTCCTCCCAATACAGGTTCAATTTTAATCAGGTCCTCATTTCAATTTATGAAGAATTAAGCAAGTGTATGATTTTACAAACAAAGAGAAAGATGTTTGAGGGGTTGTGCTTTGTGTAACTAAATACATAGAATATTATGTTGATGGGCCAAAAAATTTCCCTTGTGTAAAACAAGTACTTTTTGTAGAACATTGGTAAGAACTCAAACTTATATAATATAATTCCGAAAATAGTTATTGGTATATGTCTGCTCATGGTTGCTGTCATTTGAAACTTTGCCCAATTTGTATAATGTAATAACATAATTATTTTTTCAGAGAATTTGCTAGTGGTGAAGACCCTATGAACTATGACATCAATTTATTTGTTCCGAGGACACTTCTTGCCGGAATTGAGCAGCCTTTTCCTGGGCCTTTTTGTATGACACCATCCCAGCTGAACATGAATTTACCAGATGACAATGGACAGTCTAAAGGTAGAAACCAAGTTTTAAACCCCCTTCAAAAAAAGGTTGTTCTCAGTTTGACCTGCATGCATGTATGTACATTGTATGTTTGTTGGTATGTATGTATGTCTGTATGTTTGTATGTGTGATTGTATATATGTATGTTTATTTTTATGTACATATGTTCATGAGAATGTATGTTTGTCCACGATATTTCACGTTTCATGGAATTGATTTTGATGCAGTTTTTACGAAAGTGTTTGTTACACTTAGGAGAAAATTTTATAAATTTAATCAACTTAAAAAAAAGGATATAGATTGAACGCTTTTTTTAACAAAAGTTATTATTTATTGTTGAGACATTTGATTGTTATATTAACCTGTAATTATTTTTTTTTAAATGATTGATGATGATGATGATGGGATCCATGCATACATCTCTATGAATAATTTTTGGTGCCATGCTAGGTTTCATGTCATTTTGAAATTTTTTGTTAAACTGTATTAAATGCTTTTAATTGTCTTCAGTGTATCTAATCTAATAATAAAATTCATATTACAGATGGCGCTGCTAGTCTTGGATTGGAACCAGAAATCATAATTAAAACTGGACAAAAATTAACAAACAGGAAACGAAAACCTCCTGGTGAGAAATTTCCTGAATGTCCCATATGTAAACGTCAAATACTTCGAAAGTATTTCGCTGAACATATAAGATCGCACACCGGCGAGAAACCTTTCGAATGTAGTTTTTGCAAACGTCGATTTAGTCGGAAGGGAAATTTACAAGACCACATACGAACTCATACTGGTGAGAAACGTTTCGAATGTGAGATTTGTCATCGTAACTTTTATCAGAATTATCATCTGCAAAGTCACTTAAGAACTCACACTGGTGAAAAACCCCATCAGTGCCAGGTCTGTGAGGTTCGATTTACCCATAAGGAAAATCTTCAAAGACATTTGAAGACGCACACTGGAGAGATGCCACACGAGTGTAAGGTCTGTCATCGTCGATTTAATCGAAAAGCTCATTTAGACATTCATGAACGAACACATACTGGTGAGAAACCGTTTGAATGCACAATTTGTAATCAACGGTACAATCAAAAAAGTCATTTAAGAATTCACCTTAAAATGCATAGTGGCGCGAAGCTTCATGAATGTGAAATTTGCCAACGTCAATTTGAGTACAAACATAATTTGCAAACTCATTTAAGAACACATACTGGTGAGAAACCATTTGAATGTATGATTTGCCATCAGCGGTTTGGTCGTAATGATCATTTACAGAGACATGTGGGATGTAAACACGCTGGTAGTAAAGAATAAATTGTAATATAATTTTTTATTTTAGACAAATGTACTTAGGAATTAGGTGTGTAAATCATGTATTGTTAATGTAGGTACATAAGATAAAATTATGTTATTGACTCTATGCTTACTGTTAGGGTTTCAGTTTTTTTAACACAAGAGCTATAAGTTAGCTCAACTATCATCAATTCAAGTATCATATTATCTACAGTCTGTCTGGGTATTCCGTGTTGCCACATTCTTAAATCCTATTATAAGAAATATGTCTGTATAACTGACTGCTTGAATATTACTTAAGATCCTGTTATAAGATTAATGTGTATGAAAAACAAGTTTCGAAGAGATGCGCAGACTAGTCTATCCAATGAGCGCCCTGTAAATGCAATGATGGCAATCGTCGATTTTGTTTTTAGAGTAATGTAAAACACATTTGCAAACGCATATTGGCGAGACACCATTCAAGTGCAGTATTTGTCTTTTAAAAAAAGGTCATATATCATGAACTAACAACTCATTTACTAAGTCCTCAAAAAGGAGAAGCTGAGAAAAAAAGGCTAGCCAAAGAAACTGTTATATTTAAACATGACTATCATAGAGGTCCTGATACACACCTTTTAAATGCCATATTTGTAATTATTAATATAATACCTTTACATACATACATATTCTGGCGAGAAGCCTTTCAATGTGCAATCTGTCTAACGCTGTTGAATCAAAAGGCTCAATTGAAAATACACACTGGAAAGAAACCGTATGAATACATTATCTGTCGACGTCAGTTTAACCAAAGATCTCTGCAAGAACATTTGTGGATTTACACGGGCGAAATGCCTATGAATATGAGGTAAATAACCGGGTGGAGCCGCAGGCGTCGTCTAATGGTGACTAAAATCTTAGTTACAATAATTTAATATTTTTTTTATAAACTTAAAGTTATATTTTAATAACGTTGTCAACTCAAACATGTGAATGAATAATTATTCATATAATTAGATAAATTGGAACAATTCCTCGCGCTAAACCTTAAGAACAACGCGGGATTCCGTCCGTGTTAACGAAAGCCGCGTTGCTCTAAGCGCTTACTTAAACTATACATCGATATGAAGTCTTGTATGTTTCAGATTTGGCACTTACTGCAAGTCATAATTTAAAAAGATGTGACATTAAAATGGAAAACAATATTCGATTTTTGAATACCAATTAACTAATAGGTTTAAGGAATATTATATTTTTAAGATATCGCTTTTCTTTATTATTTAGTTAATTATATATTAAGGCTTCATACTGTTATATTTACACGTCAGTGTAATTTATTACACATTGTAATTTTTAGAAGAAGTAAAAACTTTAAAATTTATTTAATTGAACTTAAAAATTATGGACTGCTTCATGAGTAGGTAAATTTAAGGTATTGCATTTAATCATATGAATATTGGACTATAGGTGACATAGCTACTTATGTCCATTTTACTATGAAATAAATTATTGTGATGTACATAAAACTGTTTTTTACTTGATTACTACACGTAAGTTATCCTATTAGTGTCGTTGAGAAATTCAGTACACCAAATATGCATAAGAATCTGCATATCATCCCATAGGTGTGGTAACAAATAAAAGCTTATCTCTGGGACTGTCTTGGGTTTGATTCCCAGTAGGTATGAATAAGTATCAAAAAGAGTAAATATTAGGAATGAAATTAACCAATGTGTAACTAAATCCTGTATGCAGTGAAAACATATTATAATGCATTTTTATTATTACACGGTACATATTATTATTATAAAGTTCCTCTATAATTTATCTATATGTATGTGTGCGCTAATCTCGGAAAGTTGTGGACTGATTTGTTGGTTTTGGAAAGAGGGTTTTCTGAGGAATGGTTTTTATGCTACCCGTGCGAAGCCAGAACAGGTCGCTAGTGATCAATGGAAGAAAGAAGTTTAAATTGGGTATCATTTAAGCTATCACCAATTTAATTAGTTTTGTGTTTCTTAAATAATAGGGTTTGTCCTCAACATAGTAGATCTGTCACCAAAATGTAGTCACCAAACAATGCAAAATCAGTTCCACAATAAATCACCTAAAATCCTGAGATATAAGGTCTAGTACCAAATAAATGTTTTTGTATGTATTATAATAGGTGTGTCCTAATAAGTATTTAAGCAAACTAATTTAAAGAGATCACCAATAAATCATATTATGTTACTAGAAAATTGCATTAAGTTCAAATAAAAAATTAGGGTTGTCATCATCGTTTCAACCAAAAGATTCTGCTACTTAACTAGACTCCCAAGGTTCTAAATTTCCACTGGTAGTATAAATTATATTTAAATAAAATTTTTAGCAGAGTAGTAAATAAAACAATTAAAGTTAAAATAATCAATATTTATTGTTGAAAATAATTACCACTGAACAATCAGCGCTGGTTTAAAATAGCTGGCTTATGGCTAGCAGAATAGTAGATAAAACACTTAATTAAAGTTAAAATAATCAATATTTATTCTTAAAAATAATAACCACTGAACAATCAGCGCTGGTTTAAAATAGCTGGCTTATGGCTAGCAGAATAGTAGATAAAACACTTAATTAAGTTAAAATAATCAATAGTTAACTACTACCCATCGTTGAGGCCGGATTGGTCAATTTTTAAAGCGCGCCAATTTGTCTCCGCCCCTTTGATCATTTTTTCATTAAAATTATAAATTGATGTATTAAATTGGTAACGAATACTATTAATTTATTATCTGAACGAAATAAAATGTTGCTACTGTAAATATCAAATAAAAAGGAGTCGCAGTCAGGGATCGATAATCGATTTATTTGGTGACAGATCTACCATTCTGAGCACAGAGCTATTATTTAAGTAACAAAACTGTTATTATAAGAACGAAGTTTATATTCATGTAATTCAATATAATTTTATTGGTTATCGATCTCTTATTTTACACATATATTAACATTAATTTGATAATTCATACCTGGGAACAATTTTTGTTTATCTGAGAACGAAAATATTTCGTGGCGATAGATCTATTTATTAGGTGATACAACTTGATGACAAATATAAATTTTGGTGATAGAAAATATAGTTCCCGTTTAAATTCGGCAATTTAAGACGCTATATCATTCTCATGGGTTGCCTTTAACCCCTAACCTATAAGAAAGAAGACAAACGGTAATGGCCCAAGAAAAATTGTATGTAATTTAGGTATGATCACTACTAAGTAAAGATCGGAATAGGTAGATTGAATTGCATCAGATATGCCTCCGTCCGGGATTGCGGGATTTGCAAATTATTGAATTTTTTTCTGGAATTTTTACAAGTGGGATGAAGAATATATTAGTGGTAGCTGTTTTCCCCCGACTTCGTTCACGTAAAAAATACTGAAATGGAATCTCGGAAAAGAGGCTTATCCATGTTATGCTTTCTATGGTAATTCATGATGCAAGTACATAAAATCAATCTACCTATTCCGATCTCTGCTTCTAAGACAAAATCAAGTTCTTTGCATAATATTGCTTAAAGCACTTGAGAAAACAAAATATCCTAAAGGTCAATGTCAAAGAAACATTTTTCTGTCAATATAATGAATGTCAAAATGCAATGCTGCCAACAAATCTAATTTCTTTACAAACTTAGGGAGTAAAGTTTTTAAAGATACATTCATAAAATCACGCCTTCTCCCGGAAGGGCAGGCAGAGACTAAATTTTTCCACTTGCTCCGATCTCTGCAAACTTCTCTCGCTTCATTTACATTCATAACTCTCTTCATTCAAGCTCGGCGGTTTTAAGAGAGAGATACATACATACATACATATAATCACGTCTATATCCCTTGCGGGGTAGACAGAGCCAACAGTCCTGAGCGGACTGATGGGCCATGTTCAGCTATTTGGCTTTAAGATAGAATTGAGATTCGAATAGTGACAAGTTGCTATCGCCTAAAAAAAGAATCTCAAGTTTGTAAGCATATCCCTTAGTCGCCTTTTACGACATCCATGGGAAAAAGATGGAGTGCTCCTATTCTTTTTTGTATCGGTGCCGGGAACCACACGGCACCCGGGAACCACACGGCACGAAGAAGAAAGAAAAGAGAGAACTTGAAAGAATGTAAAGAGTTCAAATAAATAATAATTTCTAGTTCGCTCGCTGTATATAAACTAATGAAAATGTACAGAAGTATTTACCAATAACAATTTTGATAATTATTAAAGATTAAATTTTTATTTATTTAAAAACATTTGAAAATTTGCACTAAATCATATTATCTATCCGTAAATCCATGGGACGGTCAAAAATAAACTAACTACGATGCATCAACGCTATACAATACAAACAATACAAATACAAATAAGGTACCCGCGGTATATTTTTTTTTCTGTAAACACGTGATTGACTGGAACTTTGTAGTAATTTAAGTACATGACTGATTAATAATAAAAGTTGTTGATTATGTTGGATATTTTTCATTTTATTACAAATTTTCCTTAGCTAGGCCTTGATACCCGCGGGTACCTTACTTTATTTGCTATAAATGTGGTACAATTATAGGTGTTACAAAGCATATACATTTCGCGCATTTAACCAGTCATGGCATGCAAAAATACCGAAAATTTAAATTAAATGAAAATTGAAATGAAAATTAAAATAATGTTATATTAAATGTTCTTGCTAAAATTTATTTTTTATCGAAATTTTAGCCACAGTTTTAATTTAGTTTTAAAGGCATTCAGAGATAGCGACTTTATATCCTCATTGAGGCCGTTGTATATTTTGACAGCCATTTGATATTTCTGCTTTTTACTTTAGTGGTTGAGATGAGTAGATTTAGTCTATTAGGATGTCTACAGCTATATTTGCTAGTGTCACTTCGTTTTTTAAATAAGTTAGGGTTATTTTTGACAAACACACATAGTTCGAATGTATATAGGCATGGAACAGTCAATATTTTTAATTCTTTAAACAGAGGTTTGCATGATGTCAGAGGGTCTACGTTGCATATTGCTCTGATACACGCTTTTTGAGCTATAAGAGCACGTTCCATATGACAGGAATTTCCTCATATAAGAATGCCATATCGAAAAGCGGACCCCACATAATCATAATATGATTGTATTACTGCTTTGTATTACTGCTACTGCTTTGCTACTCACTTTTGTAAGTTTCCACAAAGCGTACGAAAAAGAGTTAATCTTTTTACAAATTTTCGCTCAAACCCATCATCGAAAGTTTGTACTAAATATATGACTTTAAAAATGAAGTGTATGAAAACGGGGAACATTAAATGTGTAGTATACTTATTACAGCTAAATTTAAAAAATGGTCGGGGAAGTTTTAGATGAAGGTTGGTTACATAGTCGAAATGTCAATTGAATGTCAATCAAAGTCAAATCCAATCGACAACCCACCCACAACTTTTTGTTCGGTTCATGTTCGTTTAATTTGAATTGAATTATTTTGTAGTTGATCTAAGACTAAGATAGATAAGAGAAGTTTTCTTTATTCTAAATATCTTACAATATGGATTATTCAACGATAAGTAACAAATCAGGTATAACTGAGGCTGATATTACAAACGGTGAATTGTCCGAAAAGTATTATTCTTTGAAAAAACAACATGAAAATTTATCTAGCAGCTACGATGCTACAAAACAAGAACTACACAACATTAAACTGAGTTATCAGACCACCTTAGACGTCCTGAGTCATGTAAACGCCGAGTTAGAAAGCCACCAGTTAGAAGGAGAGAAACGTAGAAATGAGTTGAACAACCGAATTGCATGTCTCCAAGAGGAAATAACAATATTGCGGGAAGAGAAATCAGAATTGGAAGTTAGACATGCTATTCAAATTAAAAAGTTTGAAGGTGAAATTCGTCGTTTGAAAGAGGAACAGACGATTAACAAACGCGAGAGTCCAGGTCGCGACACAACTGAGTTGGATGATGCCAAGGCGGCTGTAGCCTCAGCAGAGTCAGAAGCTGCTAAAGCAAATATAGCTTTGGATGAAGCACGAGCTGAGATATTGTCATTGAGGATGAGAACTGAGGAACTTGTGACAGAAATGGCACAGATGCGTATTGCGGCGGATATACGGCGGGAAGAGCTCAAAGCAGCAGGAGAGAGGGAAGCAGTGGCACTGGCAGACTTAGCCGAAGCCAGGGCTACGCTGCTACAGTATACTTCAGACACCCAAGACTTACAGCCACATGGTAAGGGAGTCATTACCTGTTTACATCTTACCTTACTGGTAGTAAACTGAACGATTGCTTCTCAGATTGGTGTGATCTAGTAGCTAGTGAACTGTTCGGATTTGAACAGGAATGCAGATTGGTCAAGCCGTTTTGGTCTTTTAGTTAATGCTGCCAAGGCACAGGCCATTGTTATAGGTAGTCCGCATTATATATTGAGATTGGCAAATGTGATGGTTCCTAGTTTGGTTCCGAATAACAATATTATTCCTTTATCTTCCGAAGTGACTTATCTGTATTAGAGAACAGGAAAATAGATAATTGATAGCTAGTTGTTCTTTTTGTTTGATATTCATGTACTTACTTAATTTTCAGCTGCTAAAGGAAATTCAATATTTGCTGAAGTTGAAGATAAAAGGCAAGAAATGGCAAAGAATTTGATACAAATGAAACAGACCAATTCTAGGGTAAAGTATAAAGAAAGTGTTATTTTTATTACAAGTTATATAAACAAACGAAATGAATATGGTCTATCAGTCTTTTCAAGATTGTTGGCTCTGTCTACCCCACAAGAGATATAGTCGTGGTTATATGTTTGTTATATAAAATATGCACAACACATAAAAGTTGGATGCAGATTGCCTCCAACAAAGTAGCTGTAATGATCATGATTATATAAATAGCATACTTCTTCATTTCTGTATTGCGATTCGAAACTATAACTATAAACATTTAAATGGAAGTTAGCCTGCTCATCACTTCAGTACTGTTATTATAATAAATAACATATTTATTTAATTTCTGAAGAAACTGTGTTTCATCGTCTACCTTTTCGCGGGCAGAACTGTGAGCGAAATCTAGTATTACATAGTAACTATAATAGGTAACATTTAAGATATAAGTGAACCAACTCTTATTTACAACCAGGTAAATGTGTTTACGAAAGAGTGCATTTGTCGCACATAGATGGCGTTGTTATATTTTAAAAGGCACGATGGTTTCCTCAGCGCATGCAACAAGTATGTCAAGTCCTATTAATATTATTAAATACAAAAATACAAATTTTTCTCTAATACTAGCTTTGCCCGCGGTTTCGTACCGCGATTTTTTGGTCGGTTTTCAACATCGGTTGAAACCTTATTTAATGATACGTATTTTGTGGCGAGAAACGCTGTGCAATTTTAAAGATTAAAATATACATAGGGACAGACAACGTGAAGCGACTTTGTTTTTGTTAAATAAACGATTCATGGATTGTTTTATACTGTGTAGAGATTATTAAGTTAGGCATCGAACCACGATGCGGCGCGCGCTTTTTCATTTCGACAATATCCGTCCACTAGTTTTTGAGTTTATTAGTTCAAAAACACAAATCTCTGTTGTATGGATGTTCAAATTCAAAATACATACTCTCTTTTCCAGCTAAGAAGAGAACTCGCCAATAAACAGAACGAGATAGACGTATTGCTGCGAGAGAAACAGACCATCTGGGAGCAGCAGAGTGGTGCCAGTGCGCATTACGACAGAAAATTGATTGGTAAGATAATTGCGTATTGTGACTGAGAAATTATTCATGCAGGCATTTAGCGATCGCCGATAATTTTTCGAGTAGGACGGCCTCCCGCTAATAACAAACCCCCGTAATACAATACTACCCGAACACTAATGAGTGCTTCTTCAATCTGTACTAATAATATTATAAAGCTGAAGAGTTTGTTTGTTTGAACGCGCTAATCTCAGAAACAACTGGCTCGAAGAAGGCTTAAGGCTATATAACATCACGATGCAATTATAAGGAGCAAAGAAATAATGGAAAATGTGAAAAAAACGGGGAAAATTTTTCATCCTTGAGGGCTTCAATGATGCCCAAATAACTATTCCACGCGGACGAAGTCACGGGCACAGCTAGTTAATTTGAGTGGTACATTTGTCATGAATTCTGCACGAACGATAAAACAATTAACTGATGCGTATACAAATAACGAATTCGATTGTGGCCGGGCTGTGGTGCAATGCATCTGGTGAAGTCCGCGGGGGAAATGTTGGATGTTTGTTGCCTCCGAACTGAGCTAGGTAGAAGTTATTGGGCTCTCCCAATAGGCCCATACCCCTATGCCTATGTTCAGCAGTGGATGTCCAACGGCTGATATGATGGTAGCTTTATTGAGAGTGTTAACCTTAGACCTTCGTCTATAATGTTAATATCTACTACTCACAATGAACAGGTTTTATATTTAAAGCTTGTGTGCTATGTTGTAATATACTTTTATGATCCACAAATTTGAATGGTATATAGTTGATCGAAGGTTTTAACTGATTGGCAACAATAAATTAAGGATTAATTAACTGTAATAATTACAGAAAAGTACGAAGAAAGAATTACCCAACTGGAAGGTCTATGCGAGAAGCAAAGACGGGAGCTGGTTCTTTGGTTTGGAAAGCTGTGCGAACCCACTGCCAATGGGTGGCTGCCTGGAGTGGTGGACCATCTGAAGTGAGTATTATTGACCAAAAACTATGTATAAATCAATGCAAATCGCACTAACTATGGATATTTTTTTAACTTTCGCTGCGCACGATTAATTATCTACATATATATATTTATAATGATTGATAATGTTTTTTGAAATTTGTAACATTGATTTTTTATCCTCTTAGGCATTAAATTCTCTTTTGCAGGAAAAATGATGTCTTTTTTTATTTATTTCTAGGACGGAAGTTGTAAAACTGAGAGCTGAAGTGGTATCCATGGGTGCTGCTCACTTGGCTAGCGCAGCTCAAGCAAGAGAACTTCGCAGAAAACTGGCGGTTTTGACGGCAAATGGTAACGCGCAGGCTATTAGTTCTCCTGCAAACAATCGTCAAGAAAATAAAACAGCCATTAAAAATGTTGCTGCCCCGAAAGAAGATATTGCAATGCGGAAATTTCCAGTACAAATCAGAAGCAATCAAAAAGTTGAAGATGTCAAAAAGAAAGTGGCCTTTAACTAGTTTATTGTAAGGATTTATTTAAGGCGTATAATAAAAATAGACATATTTAGATAAATCAAGCATTTTTTAAAATAAATTAAAGTAAATAAGATCTAAGACATCTTTGATTTCGAATTTACAGTCTTAAAATCTATTCAGAAAATTACTACCGATTGATTTTCAGTGCTTATTTAGTTGATAGTTATAGTAGCGGCTTGAAGTAGTATCGGCATATAGTTCCTATGGCTCAAGATTAGTTTGAAATGTTCTAGGTTTGTTAGCTATCACTGGCTTTTTGTTCCTCGTGGTCTGGTGGCGGTGGCCCTAGGTCCCTCAGAGCATGTTCGCGGGCATGCGCGACGTGCCGAGTGCGCCGCGCATGCTCCCGCGCTTCTTTATGCGTGCGCGCACGAAGACGAGTCGTTGTTGCGTCTTGCACGCATTTTGAGAAGGCACCTAAAATAGAAATAATATTGAAATTTAAGGGTGTTGGAAAACTATTTCAGATATAGCAGTATCATAAGTAACATAATAAAAGTATTAGGGTATAACATAAATTTTCTGTATGTAGTTAGATATTTCCTTGAACTAATATGAATGAGGAAACAGGGGATAGCCTTTATACAGAAGTGGAATACAAAACCAAAAGGCTTAAAATTAAATAAACCTGTAGTTTTATACATAATTTAACTAGGTATATACTTGACATTCTTTTATATATGGATTTATGATTTCTTTAGCGAATGAGAAAGGTCCTAGTGCCTAAAGGTACACTATAGGTAGTATAGTAGGTAGATATAGTGATGGATTCAACATTGTTTTTATTGAGGCGCATATCTTAAATAGTATTTTTTTAGTAATGGTCTAGCAATAGCATCTTATAACTATCTGTGAATCTAAACTCCTGATCCATCCAGCTCAACGCGGCCTTTGTGTTATGACTATTGGCTCTTGTCTACCCTGTAACGAATTAAGACTTGGCATGTGAACAAACCGACAGTATCCCAGCATTTGACAAAATGTTCGCGGCCGTTAACATTCTTGTAGCATTCGATCACTTTATCGTGACAATCTGCGCAGACTGGCTCAACGCTGATCATGTTGGCCGTACGGATTTCTATGCGACGCGCGGTTGCTCTTAAATCTTCCATTGTTAGTCTGCAACGATAGTGTTTGTAAATATTTAATATGTTGACAAAATATGATGTGCAGGATCGCACACCGGTTGCGGTGAGGAATCGTGATCATAGGCGTCCCTCCGGCATCTCTCAAGAAAATGTGATATAAAAAAGAAGCGAGTTTTGTGGCAGTCTGTACGTTGTCTGGGGCATAAATAAATATCTATAAATATAAAATACGTTTCAAAATGCAGCTTAAAATAGAAAGGCACCAACCCCAATTTCTCCGAGTGGTTTTCGTCAAGGCAAGTAAGCTTCTCCATGAATATTTTGTCTTTGTAATCGCCGCGGGGTGGCGCCTGCGCGCTTGCCGCCGACGCCGCACCGCCCGCGAGAGTTGCATCTTCTACTAAACGTTCAACCTGATAAATTACCATCACGTATACTGCAAGTCGTAGAAACGATCATTATACTCCTGGCATTAGTTCCGGTGGCGGAACCGGTGTTCCTCTCTGGAGAGGAGTTCGAGGTTCCGTCTAAGGACATGATTCCGGAATATGTATGCCAGTAATTAATAAGACAAAGTGATGCCCATCTCACGTCTAAAACTTGATAAAAATTATGATCTATCAAACATTATCTATCAACCGTCATCAATCATGATTCGACTGGCATTGTAGTGCTTATTCCCTTAGTCACAAAAATATTTACTGGTTAGAGATGGAAGTGAAATAAAGTGCTGGAATTCAAATTACATCGGCATCACCATGTTGCCGTACTTATTGTAGGATTATTCAATTGACCGCAAGCTTTAAAGAGAGATTGTACGATTGGGAAACTTATTGATGCAAAGGATATTTAATCTAGCAGTTCTTAACTTAATATTTTACCTAGATTAGCTAGAGAACTCACTACTTTTTGCATATCTCCCGAGCAAATAGTCTAAAAAAATACCTACCTAATGCGTGACCGCATAGCCGATGGTATTCATAAATCACTCCTTTTTTGCATAACTTATACTGATATCATAATCATCAAAGCACTTCCGATACCCGATATCGTGCAAGTACTCAGAAAAACACGACGCGGTTTTCCGTTTATGCTTAAATGGATGGGTGTGCCCGATTATTTTATTTTTGCGCCGTATAAAAACCCATAGAATTAATTCTAGTTTGAATAAAAAATTAGGTCGTGACGATTTTTGAGGCAGTCTCCTCTTTTGATGTATTTAGGTCATCAATATTCTTCTGGCGTCTAGTACATATATTTGGTAATTTTAAACACCTTTTGGCCTCGAAAACCCTGGCAACCGGCAACTGTGGAGCTCAACTTAGCTTAAAACATGGTTGTTTCATTATGTTAAAGAGCTTGTTTTTAATAAGTAAGTCTTAAATACTGATATACTTTATTTTCTTCTTTACCTTTTACCAGCTTTCACCACATTGCAGCATTTTGTATTTTAGTTTTTCAATTTGTTCACAATGTTAATAAACATTTAAAGTATTAAATATACCAATGGATTGTTTTTCTGTTTATTGTGTAATGTTTGTGTGTAAATGTCCAACTTGAAGTCGGATTTTTCAGGCCGCCCTAGAGATAAGGTTTTACGAGTACCATCATGACCAATAGATGAATAGAGATAATAGGTACCAGATGATAATGATAAATTACCATTTTATTTGAAATACTAATGTGGTGCTCCTCAGGGAGGTCATCTGGGTCCGGTTCATCTCTAGGCGGAGGCTGGAAGTGGGTCGCGCGTACAGACTGCTCATTGCCCATTGTGAAACTGAAATAAAAGGAGTTCATATCAAGATACTACTCCATATCGTCATGCTGCGGAAAGCTGTACCTTTTTGTTCGCATATCTTTTGATCTTATCAATAGAGATTTTTGTCTCTCAAGCAATTTGAACTTTTTCTCAGGTAGATATGTACTTTACAAGTGTTTGTATTTCAATATCTGTTATATGACTCCAGCTGTTTGTGTTACTATACTGTTAGGAGACAGTAACATTGAATGAAATTGTAGTTCACGTGACATTATCATTAATCAATAAGTAGTTACTGGTCATTGCCACAATACTAGAGCAGCTTTACCAATAAATCTGATTACATAAGCCGATGGCTCGTCGAAGCTATTATAATTAAGTAACTTGGCATTATCATGTCTAAGTGTGGTGCAACGAGTTGCAACGGTGCACTGGTGCAGTGCCGGACCTACAGTTTGTTTGACATTGATTCGACAGTTATAATTGGTGCCCCAATTCAAATTCAAAATTTTGATTCATTATTATGGGTATTTCAAACATCACTTAATAATTGTCATATCATTTGACAATTTTCAATTTAAATAATTCACAATATTGGTTAATGTTAAATAAATTACATAAAACTAAGTTTACTGCCGCTTCCAAAGTGTCAGTGCAGAAGAAGCGGTTACTGCACTGCAGTATTTTCTTCAATAACGACAGATCCAAACTTAGTATTAGAAATCATATCTGTGTAGATGTAAAAAAGGTTAATAATATTTTACTTTAGAAATCATCATATATAGACTATTAATATGTAGTTTCAAAAATCTCGTTAGGTCTTATTATCTTTCTACTCTATCCTAAGCATATGTTATTATTATGTATTTATCTGTATTTATGCGTATTTGTATGTATTTATATGTATTATATATAGATATATATTCTGTATGTATTTTATTATATTCAAACATTTATTTATCTTGCTCTGCGCCAACGCCGATCTCCTGTTTGGTTTCCTTCCACCCAAACGTTGACTGGAAGAGATTGCATTAGCGATAAGTCCGCCTTTGTACCATCTATATCTGCTTTGTGTTGTTTTGTATGTTTTACTCTTATGGTGCAATAAAGAGTTTTATCTATCTATATACAGTAGGAAGAATTAATTAAATGACCAATATAAGAGTTGCTTATAATGATTTTAAATTTAATTTGCAGTCAATGCACTGGTTTATAAGATTTAGGGCTAAGAGTTCACCCTATATTTTTAAAGGACCTAATGAAATTGAGAGCTTGCTACATAAACCAGGAAGAAGATATTCAACAAGTAAGATTAATATTTCGAACTCTGGCGATTGGTGAATTATTATAATCATATTACGTAAGGGACCTAATAAAAAATTATAAGGACTAGGTAATTTTTCTATTTCAGTAATAAAGTTTTGTATGATAAACAAAACAAGATCTCTCGTCTCCTGCAAAGCAAAAAGGGCTTCCTTTTGCACTTCTGCCCAATACAGGAACGTAAGTTAATTTCCCTTAGGCCCGTCCCTTCAACAACACCATGGAATGTTTTTTCTATAACCGCTTAGTGCCCGAGGGAATCATTTAAAGTCGCTGAACAGCGCATGTCCGGTGTCATGTTTTTTTCGAGCAAAGGACAGAGACGCACGCGGCGATAACTTATTCGTATAAGTTGCATCACTGAGGTAATTGGATGGAATTTTGGTTTAGCAACGAAATTGGAGCGTAATAAGTGAAAGAGACTAGGAAGATAAGTATACACATTTGTATCAAATATACACGTGTATATCAAAAGTAGACTGATTGATCAAAGGCTTAATATATCGAAAAAGTTTTAACTTATCCTAAGTACAATATTAAAACCATTTTATTTTATGATCGCGAGGAGACTCAAAATCACAAAAAAAGAGTATGAGAATCGAAACATCTATAAACACAGGTGTTAAGTTGTTTGAAGAGAGACAAGATTATCTTCGGTTCATAATCCAAACGGCATGTCCAGAAATCATATCCGTGGTTACTAAGCTACTTATCAAGACATGTGCCATCTCCGAAGCCTTGAACTTTCGTGATGGTCGTGGAATAATAGCTCTGGGAATCATGGATCGATCAAGATTTGCATTTTGAACGGACATTGATAATCAAAGCCGGATGCGTGAGTTAGTATTTTTTTTTTGTTTTCGAGTGATAGTATAATGATGAGTTTGAATGGATAAGATTAAATTATTGTTTCCTGTGTATGATTTTTTTAATTTTTGATTTGACGATTTCTATCAGTGGTATTATGATAGTACGACATTAAGAAAATAACATATATAAGAAGTGGGATAAAGTTAGCAAGTGCATTTAAAATTAAAAAAACACATAACACGCAATTAGAATTAGACTAGGTTACTTATTGAGAACACTCTTTTCACAAAGTAGACATTCATAAATTTACTGTCATGTTCACGTAGGTATATTTTATGAATTTACTTCCTACAATGAGCGATCAGGTCGCCAGCCCGATGTTTTATTTAAGGATTTTGAGGTAAAGAATTTTTTAATGATATTTAACTTGGCTTGATGATTTTGCGGTTTTCCCCTGACCAAGCCATTAATTCGCAAAAAATCAATTGACGCTTATCTTTTTAAAACTATAATTTAAATAATTATTCCACAATAATTATTGTAACACGATAAGATTACTTTCCGGAGTTTACAAAAATATATTAATTTCTACAGGACGTTCAGAAAACCAGTGAATGTGTTTTTATGTGTTCATGATTTATTGTTATCTTCATCTTAATTCAATAAATCATTTCATTATTCAATTCACTACTGTATTGTCATAAATCATATTTATCCCGTGTACAACAGCAGACTTAGACTAGACAAGAAATGATAACAGGCGATCATAAAAACTAAAAAATATGCACAACAATACATAGATGAGTTTGCAGTGCGTAACAAATTGAACTTCATTTGTAGCACGCAATGGATTAAAGGCGAAGTTCAAGATTCGTGAAGATGAGTTCCGTGACAGGTTTTCTAGGCATGCGAGGGGTTTTTGGGGGGTGCGGGGTGGTGACGTCATAGGAGGCTGTATTGCTACGTATATAGGAGATGAGCTCGCGACTCGTGCCTGTTTTGAATACGTGAGAGAATTTAGTGAGACGTCCGACCGATCATGCTTCGATTTGTGACATTTTTCGCCGTTGCGGTAAGTTTTACGCGCTATTTTTTTTACGGTCCCAGGATATGTGTAAAAATTTAAAAAATATATGTGTAAAAAATGTAGCCTGTGAAAATTTAAAATGTATCTAACTTCGTTGGATTTTAAAAAAAACTAATTACCAGAGATATGTGGGAATATTAAAAAAGTTGATTTAACTAAAAATAAAAAAATCTATTTACTTTGTAATTCAAAAATAATTATTAATAGTACTGACTACATATTAAATATATTATTCCTTAAAATTACAAGTTTATATTATACTTTATACGGTTATAAAAGAAGTATAAAGTTATGTGAATATACATATACCTACCTATACAATGTTACGAAAACTATAATATTCAAAGTTAAATTTGTGAAATTGGGATCTGCATGATTATACCTTTACGTTCAATTTATTTACAATCTTAGAATAATGATGTATAATCACGATTTCTTTTATAAATATAAGTATGTTTTGAAATGTGTATAGACGCGGTCAAGCCTTAGCAAAAAAAAAAAAAAAAAGCCTCTCACCTTGGCCTGTATCCTTTTGTGATAGATTCCCAGATCTTAAAACATCATCGGTATACGAGTATAACAATGAAAATTTATACGCTTACTTTAGTCACTTGCTACAATCGTCATCTTTCTCTTAGCATAAGTCCCTAAATTACGTCCTCGTCTCAATAGTAAGTGCGAAGTATGATTTTTACATCAACCAACTCCCGTCTGACCTCCGCAATCAAAAAACTTAAATTATAGTTGCATATCGGTTGCCAAAATGTACCTGTTTCCGAACGAAACATATCGTCTATATCATAACTCACCGTGAGAGCATCAGTTAGTAATAACCGTATGGAACATCTTCTTCTTCATCAGCATTCTTTTAATAAAGATGGCACTGCAGGGTCAAGGTTAGCTGAGACAGACAGACAATCCCAAAAACATTGATAATTCTTTTGTATGTATGTACATATAGCATGTAAAGTACGTATTTATCACTTTAATGCATTGTGAGAAATGCGATTTCTAATACGCTGTGATTATGATATATTTCCAGGATGACTAGTTTAATTAAAAAAATAATAATATCTAAAGTAATTCTTCTTTTTAGGTATTTTATTATTTTCTTAAATTTTGCATTGAAACGAAATCCTGTTGTGATTTACCATCAAGATGAGATCATTATAAAACGAGTTTTCATTAAACCTGTTTTTTACAATAAATTTATTTATCTGACCCGCTCGATGAACCACGTCCTGTGCAATAATAAAAAAATATATATAAATACACTAGCTGTCCCAGCAAACGCTGTTTTCCATTTTGTGAGTATGAAAAATAGATGTTGGCAGATCAGACCTACTCAATATGCTCAAAAAATTTTATGAGAATCGGTCAAGCCCTTTCAGAGGAGTACGGGAACGAACATTGTGACACGAGAATTTTATATATAAGATTTATCACATCTTTTCTCCATATATGACTCACACAGTATCAAAAATACTGCAAAGCCACACTTTACTCGACATAATTTTTTTTAGAATTTTACCATACGTGTTTTTCTGTTTCTTTTCAAATACACACAGATAATCTTATCTCTTACTGGAGGTTAGACAATCTCTACATCATTCCACATGCAATTATTCCTGCCTACTTTATCTACATTTACCATTCTTCCCATGCAACCTCAACTTTTCATCAGAACGATTTGATTAGTATATTTATTTGCTTTGTTTATTCGGGTTCATTCATACCGTCAATTAATCTCAGTATAGAGTATATATAGTCTTGAGAAAGAAAAATAACTAGGTATGATTTATCTGACACAACAACCTTTATATTCCTACACAAACATATTTACCGTTCATGATTGTCTTTCAAATCCAATCACATGCTAAACAGTAATAACCCTTTAAGTTGATTTACTAGCTATTAAAATATTTGTGCATTATATTAGTTAAGGGCGTCGGTGGTGAAACCTATAATGTGCCCAAATAAAAAAGTGTATGCACGGGCACAGGTTCAAATCTTACCGCAGACATTTCAACCAGACCATAACTCTTTTCTGAGTTATGTTGAGTGCTAACCGATGCTATTGCGATGAGGGATATCCTGAGAAACTCTGAACATACAGGCAACTGTATGTGTTATTGTTGGTTTGATTCTTCTGCAGAGGTAGCGTAGTTAAGACGAAGGTTCCTTTAAAAAAACCTGACTTACCTCATTAAGAAACATGGTAAAAGGGTCATAGGGACCAAGACTAACGTCTGGAGGAAGAAGTATATTCATTCATTAAATATATTTCAACAACATAATTAATAAACAAAGTATGTTCACGTTTCACTACACGTGTTTGTATAGTTTTTGCTATATGTAATTAGTATGTTTAAAATATACTCAATTATTCTCGACACCTTATAATGAGACTCGTAATTAATCTTTATATACATACCTACCTGTCATAATTTTTCATAATCTTGCGTTCTCTAAATGAAGAGTTATTGTAACTGTAGTAATACATATATGAAAGAATAAACTTTTGTGATAGATATTTTTTAGAGTATACGTACGTTCATATGTACATTTTTTATATGAAAAATGTAAGAAGTTATAATATATAATCCCTAACTAGTTACACTCGTAAGTACAACAAAATTCGTATAATATCTAGTCATTTCAGTTTTTGCGAGTGTATGGATAATTATATTTTTTGTTACTGCTCATTTTCTGTTCGTTCAAAGCGTGATTTGAGTGTGTTCTATATCATTCAGAAACATTATTTAGAGAATTACTTGAGTATACCCGCGGTTACGCCCGTGTTAAGCGAGAATAACCATAAATTTTCTATCCCGATTTTCGGGAAATCGTCTCTTTTAATAAATTCCTAAACTAATATAAGGTAAGGTAACATATTTCAAATTTATAATATTGAGAAAATTTCAAAAGAATAAAAAAGTTTGAAAGAACAAAATTTAAAGATAAAAAGGCAAATATAAATATAACTAATAACAAAGAAAATAGGTGCCTCAAGTTCCAATTTCTTTACCTTTCTTGTTGAATGATTATTTGTTATTCCAGATTCATTGATTTCCACTATAATTTAGGAATGTTTTCAATATGCACTGTACAGCTGTTATTTTGACAAAAGTCGGTTACATGACATGAACCCTGCAAGGGCGACCTTTCGGTAAAGATAAAAGTAATGAGGTTGTACATAAAAAATACGTCATGTGTTTAGTTAGTAATATAATAATAGATTATGCATATAGGATGTTGAACCGTAAGGACGTAACACTAGTTCCTATTGCCGTAACTCATAAAAATTAACACCCGTCATCAATTTTCAAGATCACTTGTAGTATAAGTAAGGACAAGATGTTTTGTCTTGTTTTGTCTGTTTCAAGTCTCACTGTGGGCAATAAAAACATTCTTTGTTGAAGTCATTTTACTTTTCTCGTTTTCATAAATCTCGTTAAATTGCAACACTATGTTTAGACTTAGGATAAACATACATATTTTACTGTTTACTCATTCAGGCAATTGAGTGTATAATTATTGTCCAATATAACTATGTAGTTTATTAGGTTACCCTGTAAAGATTGGTTCCCTATAAAAAACTGATATGTTCGTAGTCCATCCATGTTGGTACAAAAATAGTAATAAATATTTAATAGCAAAAATAAACTTTGATAGAAATCAGTATTTTATCAACGTAAAGAGTGATCATATTAGAATTTGTCGGTAAAAATAATGAGATCAATGGACACTTGGTGTTAAAATAGATAATTTTATGTACAATTACATTTTTTCTTCATTCTTCAGAAACTTATGGATGAGACCTAAACATTAAATTGACCATGTAGTCTTTATACAATAATGAATTATGTAAATTGTATATTATTATTTATTCATGTTATTAGCAAGTAAACAACTTCAAGACGAGCATTGAAAGGATATAAGAAAATGAATGAGGAAGTAAAGAACGTTTATGGTCATGACTCTACAATTAAGGAGTGAGAAAAAATTTAATTTAACTGACTTTTATTCTGATCAATTACCTAGTGTTTTTAAATTAGTGGAATCTTTTTTAACATTCAGTTTTTATTTTTTACTGTACACCTACAGGTAAGAGGTATGCATGGTTATTTGTATGCATGGTCATAGTTATTGTATGTATGTAGTATAAACGTCGGAAACATCCTTTCGAATGTTCAGGTCAAAATCACCTTAAACCGACGGCGTTGCATAAAGAAAGTAACTATGGTAAATAAATTAAAAAGAAATGTAGGAACCGTGCTAAGTGTAAAAGATGTAGTTTCTACCTATCTATGCCTTGGGAAAGAGGAATAATCTTATTCGTGTAAAAATACCGTGCCGTGCCGTGTGGCGTGCCGTGTAGTTCCCGGCACCAATACAAAAAAGAATAGGACCGCTCCATCTCTTTCCCATGGATGTCGTAAAAGGCGACTAAGGGATAGGCTTACAAACTTGGGATTCTTTTTTAGGCGATGGGCTAGTAACCTGTCACTATTTGAATCTCAATTCTATCATTAAGCCAAATAGCTGAACGTGGCCATTCAGTCTTTTCAAGACTGTTGGCTCTGTCTACCCCGCAAGGGATATAGACGTGACGATATGTATGTATGTATGTGTAAAAATATTTTGTATCCATAATCTATACATCTATCTGTAGTTGAACCTTTTTTTACAGACAAAACTGCGTAAAAAATTCATCAGAAATTGTTCTCCTTTCAGTAAAATTTGATAAACATATGGCAATCCCATGAAGGGATTGGAATTTAAATGTTTAAAGGCTTTCCTGATGATAATTGCTTTTGATAGCGGTTTTAAGGCTTGTCACCAACAACTTGTTTGATGGGAACATAAATTCTTACCTTTGTTTGTTCGTTGTGATGTTATTTTTAAATTTACTATCTTGCATGGTTATTACTTCCAAGAAAACTCTGCGCTTGAGTAAGGACCAACATGTTGATCTTTTTTGTAAAGATGTCATAAACATTACTTTGAGAAGATCCTGCAATTGAAAAGTAGGTATTTTCGAGTACACTGAATGTGTCATCTTTTTGTAGATAATTCTTTTAGGCGGTGTGCTAGCAATCTAGCGCTTTCTCTGAATCTCAATTATAATTCAGCTTAACGTGGCCTACGGTCTTATGATAAATAGTAAACATGTTATATGTATGTCTCATAAATTTTTTCACTAGAAAGGTGAATCTGCAATAGATTCAAATGTACCTACTGGATCGCTTTTTCCTTTCGCCGCTTCAATGGGTAAAGTAATTTTTATATAATTCGGAAAAAATGACATGTTTCGATATCTAAGAAAACTTTATTCAAAAACAAAACATCCACAATTTTTATGAACTTTACAAAAAGTTAATTAAGGTATTGTGAACTTATACAGTAACTAACTACTTCAATTTATCACTAGTAAACCGGAACTTTAATAAGTTATTTGCGATGACGGCCAATTAAAAATTTTAACAAAAACCAGTGACGAGATTTTGAAGCGTTAATTTCATAATAACTATCGCAAAACATACCTATTAAATATCTATTACAAGCAAAACATGTTTCTTCTGGTAATTTTTGTTTTGTACAGTAATGTTGTCTATGTATATGTAAAAGTAAAACAGAAAACTTACAGCAATTCAATTTTTTGGCACTAGGTACGTACGTACTTTCACACGAAAATATAACATTATGAGGATAGTAATATATTTGTTTATAGCGAATAAAATCAAATCATTTTGATCAGACTGATTTGATAAAATATTGCTAAGTTTGGTATTAACCATATAATGGTTAATAGCCTCAGAAATACCCTCGTGATTGATCCTTATTATAGATCACGGGTATTAAATATTGAGAGTATCAAAATTTAGAGCAATATATCACCGTTGAATATACTATAATAACAATTTTAGTCACGGTTGAAGATTAGGTGACATCAGACTTTGAAAAAACGTTTACAAATGAGATTGCTTATTTAGAAACATTGTATTTTTTTTGTCTAATGTTGTCATTATAATAAGCAATAAGTATGATATTTTAAACTATGCATTATAACATAAATATAATCACACCATATCCCTTGCGGGGTAGATAGAGCTAACAGTCTTGAAAGGACTGAGAGGCCACTTTCAGCTGTACGGCCTTATGTTGGAATTGACATTCAAATAGTGACAGGTTTCTAGCATATCGCCTACAAGATCCCAATAGCCTTTTCCTTAGTAGCCTGTTAGGACTTCCATTGGAACGCAAAGAGCTATCAATATGAAATATTATAGAATGTCTTATTTATTTTCTGTGTTTTTTATTCTTATTTCTATTAATAATTATGTTTTTCTTTTGTTTCTTTTGTTCTTCTCTACTAATTCAAAGTATTACACTTTGAATTAGTAGAGAAGAACAAAAGCTGTCTGACTATTCAGTTTAGTAACCATATGTGTTCCTTTTCTGTACAATGACAATGTAACATAGGTACCAAAAAAATCTCATCTCCCAAAACAGCTTGGCCAGTACACTAATAGACATTACACCCAAGCGTGACCATTCGAAATAGTTATTATGTAAATCACCACAATACGTTTTATGTAAATATTCAGTCATCCTGCTGCGTCGCAAATCGGTCGCTTATATCTATGTCAATGTTCGCTGTAGAGGGCAATTCTCAGTAGAATTCTTCACAATGTCCGTCAATTTATTCTCGTGGGAATCCCTGGGAAAAATATAGCCCTTGTAATCACTAGACAGCAAGGTTATCTCTGCATCTGTCAGTTAATGTAAAAAATATTTTTTCTTATAATATAAGTACATACATAAAATCACGCATATTTCCCGAAGTGGTAGGTAGAGATTACATGATCACAAACGATCTCTGCAAACTTATTTATGTTCTTTGTTGTATTATTAGTACTTAATAAAAAAAGAGAGGCAAACTCATTCAAACAGTTACAGAAATAAATTTCGGAAGAACAAAGAATAGACCAGCAAATTCGCGTAAGAATGAATGTCTTGAAATAAATCATATCTAATTTAAATTGATTTATTTCATTAGTATCATTTAGTTGTGTAATAAAAAACTACGTACCTAGTCTGGGGTTTCCAAGAAGATCATAGATACTTATCAAAATCTACTATTTTTCCGGAGTATACTTTATTTGAGTTATTTGCCTTGATGATTCATTCATCATTCATTCTTGATTTATGAATGATTTTATGATACTTTGATGAGACACGTATGTTTATTGTTGAACCGATTTATGTTTCTGTCATCGATTATAATAGCAACAGAATTAACTAACAATTTGATAAATAAAAAAATGGTTGCTTTTAGATTCGCCGAACCGATTTTTTTAAGACTTTTCTCACAAACAAGGTTTCAAGTTTTTAAATTATGGAATTGGACTGAGGGAATCCGATTTTGTAACAAAATAACAAAACATGTAATGCAAATCAAAACATTTGGTTAAGCATAGTATTTTAGAAATGAATTTCATTTTTATTGTATATAAATATTTTTATTGAAACAAAAAAATTGTAATATCACATCATATTATTTAAGATTCCTCGATGCTCGAGTTCACTTCAAATTTGGCTGGTTCGTGATTGCATCTGGTTTCATTATACATCCCAGCAAAACATCGATATAAGTAATTGTCAGGCAAAGGTTTACCTTATATGGAGTTTTTATGTTGTTTTTTGAGATTGGTCCATATCACGTGGGCAGGACAATGTTATCATAAAATAAAAGCTTATAAATAGTCTTTATTTTTTTTTGTGTTAAAGACATGTTTTTCTTGGAGGATTGTTTACAAATATTTTTAAGTTCGTAAACGTTATATTTGCATTTTTAAATTCAGGATCCGACCTACGAGAATAAGTTATTTAGTGTAACGTTTACGTTTAAGATTGGCCTTTCAATCTTTTTAAGACAGTTGGCTCTGTCTTCCACTCAAGGAACATCGACGTGACAATATATATGAATGTCTCAAAATTACCTTTGTTAATTTTCAAACATTTAAAATATTGTTTGCCTTCCTACTTAAAATTTTATTATTGGGAACTGCACTAAGTGCTTCGTTTTCGCTACATATATTTGGTCAATATTCGCACTTGCATGTTAGTTATACCCACATATATCTTGCGCGGACGCAGTGCCAATACAATACATTGAATAGAGAATGACCTTGTCCTTATTTGCTATAGTTTTGTCATGATAATTGGACATAAACGGATATAGTTATATGTATTTTTTATGCAAACAGGAGTTCGATAATGTGAATATGAACTATAATTTAATTTGATAACTTAGGTATATTGAGACGCTTTATGTTCTGTCACTCCTCAATCGTGGTAATGGGTGAGCCCAGGGCCCAGAAACAACATGGCGGGTAAAAATAGGTCATACTAACCTTCCTGTGCCATGTGGTCCCTTCCACTTTAGAATATAGACCACTCCATATCTTTGTGATGGATGTCGTAAAAGGCGACTAAGGGAAAGGCTTATAAACTTGGTATTCTTCTTGGAGGCGATGGATTAGCAACCTGTCACTATTTCAATCTCAATTCTATCATTAAGACAAAACAGCTGAACGTAGCTTATCAGTCTTTTCAAGACTGTTGGCTATGTCTACGTCGTAAGGGATATAGACATGATTATATGTATGTATGTTCCATTATTTAGCCATACAGCTGGATATGGCTCTTGTGTTCCTCGCAAGGGATATAGACGTGAGTATACGTATGTATGTATAAACCTTTATCTTATAATAGTGACTAATCGTCTAGGGATTTATTACTAATTCATCTAATTTTGGAAATGCAAGTGTTAAAGTAAGTATTTTTTTTCTTCCTCTTTATTGATTGAAGGCCTCTATTTTGACGGCCTCAATGGCGCAGCGGCAGTACGCTTGTCTGTGACACCGGAGGTCCCGGGTTCGAATCCTGGCCAGGGTATGATGAGAAAAGAACTTTTTCTGATTGGCCTGGGTCTTGGATGTTCATCTATATAAGTATTTATTATAAAATATAGTATCGTTGAGTTAGTATCTCGTAACACATGTTTCGAACTTACTTCGAGACTAACTCAATCTGTGTTTTTGTCCCGTATATATTTATTTATTTATATTGATGTATCATACATTTATACCTACTTTTTGCACAAAAAAATTGTCCTAATCATGTTCTAAAACAATAGAACCAACCAACCAACAACACCTTGTTTTTACATATTGTCATATACTTAATAATAGATCGAATACTAAGACTGAGGTCAAATAATGCTAATGCGGTTTAAAGGTCCGGGTCGAGAAGATGCGTAGTGATGAGTCAACGGATCAATCTTGACCGTTGTCAATAATTACGTAATGCCCTTATATAGTCAAAATCAAATAAACGTAACCTGTGTATTCATAAACTTTGTCGGAATTCATTCATCTTAAAACCTGGTATGAACATTAAATGAATTGAAATGAATAACATTAAAAAGATTTGTTTTAGTATGTAACACCCCAATTTGGTATTCTCGTCTTCTATAAGTTTTTAGGGTATAGAGTAAAACACAAATACACTAATCAAAGTTGAATATTCTGAATATTTTTGAATCGTTATAATATTAGTTTAGTTGTACCTTATATTGTTAAAAAAATCAAAAACATTAGAAAAAGTCTTAAAGTTGCTCGTTGAAGTCTTTTTCAAGAAAAAAGTGTTCTAAGCATTGAAAATTGAATTTGCCGACATATTTTTCACTCTTCTTCATTGGTACAGGTACAAATTGTCTCATAATCTGATTTTTAATATAGCGTAATGAACGGTTACGATCGGAACAATGTTTCTACACATCGCTAAATCTGCGCGTGTAGGTGGCGATAATTTTTAATCGTTATTTTTTATTTTAATTTGTTTTTCATTTTAATTTCATTCCAGGTGGTACTGGCCTCAGCTGATCCCCAGCCAGTGAACATCTTCAAGACGGATATCACCCCTGACGAAGCACAGCAGTACCTGAACAGCCCCCCGTTCACAGATCCTCAACTGTCTGGACGCACCGCCGTCTTACCATTGGTTGGTTCTTAGTAAATAACTAGTATTCTTTATTCAAAACTGGAGTATGCTCAAGGCTGCATCCGCATTGAACGAAAATTCCCCCTTTTTCCTTTTTTTACAGGAATTACAAAAAATGAGTTTATGTAAATTTGAAAGGTTTAATAAGTATATTTGTACAGATTCTCATCCGAAAAAAATAATTTCCTTGCAATAAAAAAAAAAAATATCTCCTAGGTACATTTGCATCTTTCTAGCACTAACTTTGATTGTTAAACCTATATTATATGAAACTATTTACATTATGGGTTGATCGAAATAAATCCATTTAGATTTAATACCCGGTGTTTATCGATAAAAGTATATTAAAAATAGTATCACTAACTTATTATCCCTTAACAAGCCCGTAACACAGGTCTTGAACCTACTTCGGCGATAGCTCAATCTAAGTAATTTGCGTTATTTATATATATTTAATTATATTTTACAGGTGAGATGGAATGACCCAAGTTTCCGTGCTGCAGAAGCAGGACCAACCCTAGGTCATTATTGGAAGAATGGCAAAGAAATCGAGAACACCAATGATTATTTGGAAGAGGTAAATAATATTTCGAATATTTACATGTGTAATTTTAGTAAATTGTATATGTAGAAAATATTTCAAATTGATTAAAAAATTAAATAAGGAAATAGAAAACGATGAATTATTAATATATGTATCGTATTTCTAAATAACTATGAGAAAAACCCAGTAAAGTGCTATTTATGAAAAAAAAATTCATATAGAAACGTTGATCAATAATGATAATGAAAAAAATTGTTACATTTTCTTAATACATATAATTTTCTGTTTGACAATATGATTGGGCATTTAGAATTAAGTGCGCTAATATTTATATACAATTTATACTACGTTAAATAAATAATCATCTATATAAATGTTAGTATTTATAAAAAATAACATTTTTAATTGATTTGAATATATTTCAGGTATACAATGCTGCGCAGTTCCACGGTCAAGATGGCCTCGGCGCCTACACATACGGTTACAAGGCACCCGAGTCTTCCAAAGTTGAAAATCGGGTTAGGTCCGGTGACGTCACAGGTTCATACGTCTATAAGGCGGGACCCGGCAACGATGATTTGATAAAGGTTGGTAAATTTTAGTATTTACTACTAATTATATTATTACTGAGCTCCGAAGAGGGAAACCATCACAAGGTAAGGCTGGGGTATTCAGCCATTTCAACCCGATAACTATTCAAACAAATTAAAACTTTGAGATATGTTTATTATATCCGGCGATGCGTTAGCAACTTTTTACCTACTATCTCAATTCAGAAAAGGGAACACGATAAAGATTTGACAATATCTATGTATTTTTATTTTATCATGGTTGTTAACAAATACAATGTCAACAGGTTCGTTATTGGGCTGACAGCGAGGGTTTCCACCAAGAGGACAACATCCCCAAATTCGCGCCACAGCAAGTGGAAGAGACTGCTGAGGTCAAAGAGGCTCGTCTGGCCCACGAGAAGGCTTGGCAAGAAGCCGTTGATAACGTCAACCATCCACTTGAGTACCAACAGAAACAACAACAACAGCTGTAAGTACATACTTGGTTTTTTCTTCTTCTTAATCCACATATTTTTTTTAAACGCAAACGATTGACCACATAAAAATCAATAACATACGAGTATACATACATACACATGGTCTATATCCCTTGTGGGGTAGACAAAGCCAACAGTGTTAAAAATACTCGTAGAATTGAGATTCAAATAATGACAGGTTGCTAGCCCTTCGCCTAAAAAAGGAATCTCAAGTTTGTAAGCTTATCGCTTAGTCGCCTTTTACGACATCCATGGGAAAGAGATGAAGTGGTCTTATTCTTTTTTGTATTGGTGCCTGGAACCACACGGCGCATCAATAACATTGTTGTCTATTCTTTAAGATAAAGACTCGACATTTATTTTTCAGTGTAATTAAATAAGTAAAGATAGTGTTTCTGATTTTGTAAAGTTTTCTAATGAAGTAATTATACATTTATTATTGCATACAAAAGGCTCCTTTATTTTGTCGAAAGTGGAGCATGGCTCAACTAAATGACATGATGTCTATATGATAGGATATGATAGCCAAGATTCTATAATGGTATACATGGCAAAATTGCAATAAGATTTGTGACAATTTTATTTGTAAATTTGATGTATTTTTAATTTTTTTTTAAATTTGATGTATTTATTTGATAGGTCTATCTAGAAAAATCTGATGAGTTTTTTTTCATCTCTGGGGAATCTGTATTTGCAACCTTGCCATCCATGTTCAATAAAATATATTTTTTTAATTTTGCAATTTTCAGATTCCAACAATGGCAAAAACAAGGCATTGATGTGAACAGCCTGCCCCAAATCAGTCAGTTTGGACAAAATAACGCTGATCAGAACAATGCTCAACAACAGCATTACCCCCAACACCAACAACATCAGAACCAATATCAATCTGGCCAGCAATATCAAGCTGCTTATAACCAGCAATATCAGGGGGCTGCTTCTAATCAGCAATATCTAGGAGTTCCCTCTAACCAACAATACCAAGCTGCTTCAAATTCGCAATATCATCAAGTTCCCTCTAATCAGCAATATCAGTCAGTTCCCCCTAATCAACAAGATTCTACAAATCAATATCAAGCAGCCGCTTCTACCCAGCAAAATCAGTACAGCCTGCCGCCATCAGGCCCTAAAGACGTGATACCAGCTGCCTCAAATCAACAATATCAAGCCGTGCCGTCTCAATATCAGGGTGGTCAGCAACACCAGAGCAGTCAAAGTAGCCAGCAGTATCAGAAACAGCAGACGTATCAGGCTAGTCAACAGCAACAGAACCAATTGGATGATGGTTCGTACAATAAAGAGAAGTACGAAGACCCTGAACCTACTGTAAGTTATTATTACATTTTATGTATTTCAGTCCCCTTTTATTACGTGTAAGAACTCCGTGATAGTTAACAGATTTTATACGATTTTGATGCAATCGTGATATCCCTCTCTATCGCGATTTTATCAACATACATACATACATACATAAAATCACGCCTCTTTCCCGGAGGGGTAGGCAGAGACTACCTCTTTCCACTTGCCACGATCTCTGCATACTTCTTTCGCTTCGTCCACATTCATAACTCTCTTCATACAAGCTCGGCGGTTTCGGGTACTTTTGACCTGACCCTTTACCAGGACGTCCTTAATTTGATCAAGATACGTTCGTCTAGGTCTTCCCACTCCGACCTTTCCCTCCACACTCTCCTTGTATATCTGCTTAGTCAACCTGCTTTCATTCATCCTCTCCACATGACCGAACCATCTTAACATACCCTTTTCTATTCCTGTAACTACATCTTCTTTCACATCACAACATTCCCTTATCACGCTGTTCCTTATCCTGTCACTCAATTTCACACCCATCATACTCCTTAACGCTCTCATTTCCACTGCATTTATTCTGCTTTCATGCTTCTTTTGCCATACCCAACTTTCACTCCCATACATTAATGTCGGGACCAACACGCCCCTGTGCACAGCCAGTCGAGCCTTTTTGGATAGTTTCTGACTGCTCATAAAGGCATGCAAAGCTCCATTCACCATGTTCCCCGCGTTCACTCTCCTTTCAATATCACTATCATACTTGCCATCTGATGTAAACTTTGATCCTAGATATACAAACTCTTTCATTTGCTCCACTTTTTCTCCTCCAATCAAAATATTACATGCTGTCATTTCTTTCTCCATTTCAAAAACCAGTGTTTTAGTTTTACTTACGTTCACTTTCATTCCTTTCTCTTTTAAAGCTTCATGCATACAGTTTACCATCTCCTGTAACTCCTCCGCTGATGACGCCAGTATAACCTGATCGTCGGCATAGAGCAGACATTTGACGAGTAACTCATTCATCCTTAATCCACTTTTAGACTCTTTCAAATCTGTCAAACAGCTATCCATAAATAGGTTGAACAGCCACGGTGACGCAACACATCCTTGCCTAACGCCTTTCTCAATCTTAAACCACTCAGTGTGCGCTCCGTTTATCCTGACACAAGCACTCGAATCCTCATATAAGGATTTCAGTGCTCGTATTAAGAGACTGCTCACCCCATGCATAGAAAGTGCTGACCACAATTCATTCCTCTCAACTCTGTCATAGGCCTTTTCCAGATCTACGAATGTGCAATAGACTTTTTGACTCTTGGCCAAAAACTTTTCGGCTATGCACCGCAAGGAAAAGACCTGATCAGTACATCCCATTCCCTTTCGAAATCCCGCTTGAGCATCCCATATTTTGTCATCAGTTTTATCAAAGGCGTGTTAAACTTACTATACTCCTATACTTATAAGCATTGGTATACCTATCACAACAGAAACTAACATTATAAGTTTTATTTTGATTCTAAGCGGTTATCGTTAACCGTTTTTTCAGCTAAATAAAGATTCAGTATACAGTTTTTTTTAGGTAGTAATGAATTATGAAAATCTCGGTATTTTTAGAGATGAGTATCATTAATTTACGACTAATGTATCTTTATAAATTCTAAGTGGTTATTTATTTTCCAGGGCCCACCTCGTGGTTTCTTCTACAGTTTCGATTACCCAGTCTCCATCATCGTCGCCAAGAGTGACATCCAAGGAGGAGCAACCAATCCCGGACAACCTGTGGACCATGACACAGTAGCTGTTTCTGGACAGCATTATTAATTGCTAAGACGTAGTGACAAATTCATATTGCAATATTTACTTAAGATTTTTTAAGTTGGTATTAATCACTTTGCAGTGCATTTTGAGATTAAGAATAACAATGTTAGTAATTAATTTAGAATAATGATAGCGCCGTATTTCTTTTACGTAATGCAAAATATGTAGAGATATCCTCATGATTTTGTACTAAAATAGGAAACTAAAACTTATTGTCATCGCAGTTATTAAAGAAATTATTCAGCCAATGATTTCTCTTACGATTTTATCAATAGTCTGGAACCAAATAAAGCAAATGAAAATGCATAATTTCATCAAGCCTATTGCTTGATGAGTTACTTTGTATGAGTTATTTTTAACTACTTTGATTATTGAGGTGAGGTTAATAACGTTGCCATTTTAGAAGTAGGCTAAGTTAGATATTTGTAAGGTATTCATAAACGTGTGTCCTCTTTAAAGGCTCATTAAGATATTTATGAGTAGTGAGGACTATTTAGAATGTGATAACAATGTGTGAAATTAGAAACGTTTTATGAATAGAAATTTTATTGATCGGAGTTTAAAAGTGTAACATTTCATATTGTCCAAAGAATCAAATTTGATTCCACTTAAGTTTTGTAATACAATAATACAAAGATTAAATGCGAAGGGACATAGATGTAGAAAAGAACTATATATATATCTCTTTGGTTACACTCTTGAGCCTGGTCATGTTAAATGTAAGTTAAATGTTACCAACACATAATGTATTATTTTAAAAAATTGCCTCGTAATGTATTCGGAACAAATAACTGTGATTAAAATTTTAATACATAATTGTATGTCATAGAAACCACTGTATTTTTTTTTATAAATACACATTTTGACTCTTATAATATTATTATTTCATTTCATATTTACCATATTTACAATTTATTAATAAAATTTCTTACGAAACAAGACAGTCTTCTTTACATGAAACATTTTAAATCCAAATTGTAAAGTTCAAATTTATTTATATCTTTACAATTGCGTTCAATTTTATCGATTAATTTAATTCAAAATGAGATTAGGGTTTTACAATAGGCGCATCAATAGGTACGACTAAAATTGGTAGCACATTAACTTTTTGTTGTAACTGTTGTAATTGATGTTGCTTTAGTAGCACCCTGAGATTATCTTGGGTTGTTTGGGGGCTTTGTGGTCGTTTGAATGGAAATCTTTGGCCAATACCAGCAATGATACCGGCTATTCCATTATAAATCCAAGATATCGTATCTGGTACGTTAACTTCTATTGGTAGCCATGGAGTGTTCGAAATTATATCCCCTATTGACAATCTTGCCCTATTTGGTAAAAGCAATATGGCTTTATTTGTAAGTTTATCCGTTAGCATATCTTCATCTTCAGCATTGACTATAACTGTATCATCATTTTCATTATTACTCATTAACGTCTTGAGTTTTAAATACTCTTTTGCGCTGATCTCACTGGGGTTACTGATGACGTCATTAATATTTTGAATTCCCGAAAAGTTTGGAATCAAAAGTAAAACTGGTGCTGGATTTCTGAAATAAAAAAATCAACACTAAATATAAAGTAAATATTGTACTTAAATATATGCAAAATATTCCGTAAGTTATTTTCCCTACAACGTATGAACTTCAAACATAGTTTCTATAAAGAAATCAATACAAAATTTCGAAAATTCCTATCTACGTCCAAATAATTCTGCAATGTTTTCATTAATTATCATATTGAATTGATTTTTTACAATACTTACACAACAGCCGGCGAATTTGCAGCTATGATTCTGTTCATCATCTCCATCTGTTGCATCGCCAATAGTTGTTGTTGTATCGGCGACAAATGCGCCTGCAACTGTTGCATGCTAGGTTGCAACGGCGCAGATCGAATCGTCACTAGATTTAAACACAACACTAATAGTTTTCGAATCATCTTTGTTGTTTTTCACTGTTTCATCTAATTTTGCAACTACTTTATTTTTGGTTTCAATTTTGAACTAGTAATGTTCACATTTTTTTATATCTTTTTTTATACTAGTTAGTTAGCAATATCTATAAAAAAACACCATGTTAATATTGTTCAAGGATCCGTTTCCTTCGACGTTAGTTTTAACTCTGGTAGTTAGGAAGTGGCGAGCCTGCGCGTGCGCGCTTGATATGCATACAGTGACAGCACACTGACCTACTGACAACAAATGTCATTGTACTTTGGCTTTCTTTTTAAGAGTTTAGTATATTTTTCTTATTTAAGATTATTTCATAAGACATTTTAGTCGTTTCATTTTTATGAAAGGACTAAAGTGATTAACTTCTTTCTAACTTTTGAAATAAAGTAAAACAATTATTCGTCTGCATATCGTAAAACAAAAGTGACATTCGCGATATGAGATACGAGCTATCGTGTATATATGCGGAAAGTATTAGGTAATTATTGGGTTCCATATCTATATAGATTTAATTTATTGTGATAGAATATTTGGTTATGGTATCTAAATGCATGTTGGAACTATTATTATATGTACTTTTTATTGCTTTTAAAATACATACTCTTTAACGGGTTATATTGCGAGACTTTTTTTACTTTCCAAACATTAGGCCTTTGGTAAATGAAAATGAAATGTTGTTCCATTCTTTTTTGGGCTATAATTCTTGTTTTTTGCGATGACCTAGCAACCTGTCGATATCCAGCTGAACGTGACCTTTCATTATTTTCGAGACTGTTGGTTCCGTAAGAGTTATAGGCGAAATACATATAAACAGATGTTACAATGTCGCCGTAGCGTAGTACCAATTCCACGCATATTGACAAGCCATTGCACTTAATTGCTTTTCCCTATTGAAATCAAAGGCAAAGAAAGTTACTATCGATGTGAAATATTTGCAGTGGAGTGAAATTGCAGACACTTTCCATCGTAAATCGAAGTATGGAAAATGACAAATCTGTGTTAGATAGATACAACATTGAGGTTATTGGTACTTGTGGAGACTGCACATCCTAGTTTTAGAGTAAGATATAATCTTCTTAATATTCATAAAAGAACAAAGGTGACTGACTCATCAACGCCCGCCATTAACCAGGGAAGCTAATAAATATATGTATATTATATACCTACGTGCTTTGTGTTTTCCGGCACTTTAGGTAAGAACTAGTCCAATCATTTTCTCTGCATCTCGTAAAATGCGACTAAGGAAATCAGCAGATTCATATATTGCGTCCATACAAGTCTGGTATTCAAGATAACATAGTCTAAGCCAGCTGCGTCTCATATCGCGCCGAATTCAAAAAATACTCGTATTGATTCTTATTTTTAGGTTTGCAACCTGTGTATGAATCGCAATTCCATCTTGTGACTCTTGGCTGTATCTTAAATGATACGTGTTCTGAACTGAAGATCTGTATTATTCTCGTTACCAGAAAATCAGGGCGTCAAAAAATAACTTAGCGATAATATGTTATTCTTTCATTATAGTGTCGATAATTTTATATGGAATACTTTTGATATTCGGCAGTCTATACTTATAAAGACATTACAAAGAAATGCACAAAAATAATTACAAACCATGGAAACTCTATCGACACCAGACTATTGGTAGATTTTTTTAAAACTAGAAATGTTAATACTTATTGAAAATAAATTTAATTTACAAATTTATATTAAACTCATTCAAAGTCTTCTTAATCTTTAAATAAACCACTGGCCGTTGATTCACCTCTCTCTCTGTGTGTGCCTATTTTTTTAAAATTTAATATTTCATTAAGCATTTGTCTCCCATCTCACCTGATGGTAAGTGACGATGAAGACGAAGATGACATGACCACGAGTCTGGATTGGGAGTCGAGTTTTTACAGGAAGCGTCTTCTGTCTGACCATTGCCTTTGTTTTAACGGAATTAATAATATACGTATATTTTTTAGTACTAGTTGGCACAAAGAAATAGTCAGAAATTCGATAAATGTAACTTAATTGAGAGAGTTTTCGATTTTTGATGATATGGGGCTTTTGGCTTATTTATAAAAAATTATAACAACTACTAACCTGGCTATTGTTTGTAAACAAAATATTGCTAGGTGTAGTTTTCTTCAAATTTATCTTGTTAAGTATTATGAATAAATAAATACCTATTTAAGTGAAAAAATAAAATAGAATGGGATAACATAACAAACAATTTATTACACTAAAATAACTACGATATGGCAAGAATAAATAAGAAAATAAAACGAGCTCTCACTTAATTATAAATAATAAATGCAAAATTAAATATCACCGTTTCACAACAATGCATTACATAGGTTTATCATCAGGCTCTTCTATTTCCACATCCAGTTCAACTTCGTATGTTCCGGGATTTTTTAGCGATGGTCTGATAATGAATTCTTGAGGTCTAACTTCACTGTCAACTTCATTCTCCGCTGCATCGGCTACCGGGATATTCGATAAAGAAACAGGAGTATTTGTTGTGGTATTCGTGGATATCTCCTGTGGCATTTTATTCGTTATCAAACGGTGGAGGCTCTTGGTGAAATATTCCAGTATTGGTCCAAATTTTGTGATACTGTCAGAAGACTCAGGAGCGCCCTGCCTCGGGTGAAGCACGAACATGTTGAAATTCAGTTTTTTTCGTACTGGCTTAGCCATTACTTGGCTTAAAGATGCTATTGTGAAGAGCAGTAAGAGGACGCGCGGAGACATCTTTGCTCAAGTCTATGATGGCAGCGTGCGAGCCGCTCTGCGAAGTTAGAAGCACTGCGCCGGCGACGTTTTTGCTCCGCATCTAAGCTAAGATAACGGGTCTCAGGCAAAAAGATCGTAATTGCCCCATGGTATACGGACGCTGGATAATTACTGCGATCTCTCGCCACCTTTCGTTTGGAAAGCGCTTCGTCTTGATTTGTGTGAGTCATCATTTCAGATGCAAGTGCTGATAATCCGTCACCTGGTGTTGATATTGTCTTATCAGTTTTTGTGTTTTCAAATTGGTATCGATTAGAAATTGTAAAATAAAGATAATAAAGAAGTATGATTCAGTCTTGATTGATGTCTAGATTTAACTATAAACTTATGTCTAGATTTTTGCCGGTGTGCACCTCATTTTCCTTATATTATTTTTTAACCATAATCATATATAACTAACTACAGTAAAAGTTAATTGCAACAATATAAATAAGAAAATTATTACAATTGTTTCATTTCATGTAAGCCAGTGGGTCAAATGGAAGTTAATCACAAACCTATTTTACAAAAATCGCCTTATTACTTATAACTGCACCATATATATAAAAAACGTCTATTGTTTAATCTAATGCGTTTTTAATGTCTATTATAAGTATAAGTAAAAAAAAAAGCAAAGTCTAGTATAAGTAAAAAGAATCAAATCTGTACTTTCTTTAACTTGAATAATAAAAAGAAAATGATCAATAAAGCGAACATAATCATTAAAGCCTCTATTCTCGTCTTAACAGGTTCTAATATCGTTTGATGATGAGAAACGTTCACTGCACATTGGCTGTTAAGCACCAATCATTCAGTTAATAGGAGCAGGTGATGGATGTTCGCGTAATGATGCAGTATCAAGGCCACACGATGCAGGTCAGTAAAAATAAGCGAAATGCGGTTTGTAGGATTGGTATTGTTCTTTAGATGAGTTGGAATGGTCTGTTGGTTTATTTTTAGCCAATTATAAAGAACGAATCGCAAATGGTTGCAGTTGTAAATTTAGTTGTAGATAGGTGTTATTTGATGATGACATGTGAAAGTTTGGATATATTTGATTTTAATGATGAAAAGGTATCACTGTCTGTCAGTCTGAAAACAAATGATTCTTATTAGATTTCAATTTATATTAGGTACTTTACACGTTTCTATAGTGAAATAAAAAGACAACTCAATGAAGAAATTTGGTCCGAAGATTGTGAAAACTTTATTATGAGTTTAGTTAAGATTCAATTTTTTCGTAGAAACGTTTTGACTGTAATCTGAAGTTTATTATATTACGAGCCGGGTTCCTTGCTTACGCAGACAAGGTTTCTTTGCTAAATCATGTGTTTGCTCTAGCTCCTATTATTTTAATATACCTATCTATTAACTAACGCGGATTTGTCTACTTACAAAGAATGCTACAAAATAATAACATTTTTATGGAACCCTGTAGAAAACTATGTAAAAAAAGTTACTGGTACTTAAAACTCACATTTATTTAAAACTTAAAAATATGGCAAGAATATATTAACAACTTTCGAGAATACGCTTTCACAAAGACACAGTATCGATAAATGCAAATTTTAATTTCACTAATTGAAGCAGTGCTCAGTTCTTTGTTTTAGATTCTGGTTGTCCATCTTCTACTTCGACGTTTATCTCGACTTCATAAGTACCAGGTTTGGATTTTGATGGTTTAATGACAACTCCTGGCATGCGCGTGCTTGCTTCACTATCGACTTCATTTTCTGCATTATCCGCTATGGGAACAGAATGGGCGTTAAGTTTCTCATGATTCGATGTGATTGGAGGTGGATCCTGAGGCAGTCTCACCGAGAACATACCTTGCAGTCTTTGGAGGAAATATTCCAATATTGGTCCAAATCTTGTAACGCCGTTGGTGGTGAGTAATACTCTGTCTTCTACTGCTGGACGCGGCCGGAGGATGAACATGTTAAAGTTAAGTTTTCTTCGCACCGGTTTGGCCAATGTTTGTGACATACACGCCAATGCTACCAACAGCATTATGGTGCGTGGAGACATGATGGTTTCGGTTTGTAGCGTGTGGTCGTGTCGACTTTAGTTACGGTACTGTGACGGCTGCCTTTTTACTTCGCATTTAAAATAGCTCCCGCGTTGGAAATTAACGATGTTGTATTGTTCTTGTAATGATTAAAATGAATTGGTGAAATGGGTTAATTTAAGTTTAACACAAAATTTGTCTAAGAAGCATTTAACAGTCTAGGTTAATGGGAAAAATCATATAATAATTGGTCAACTAAGCAATTTCAAATTTAAGGCCTTGGAATAAAAAAAAAACAAAATTCTTGTTTTTTATGAAAAGTAAATACACACATTGGGTTTAATAATGAAAAAGTTATTTAATCCCTAGAAATATTTATACAAAACTAGTACCAACTTTATGTTTCTACATGTCCTTAAAAATGACATAATTTACCGAACGGTAAAGGCTAGCTAGAACAGCTGACAACATTCAATTTCCTCTTAGCATATTTCACAAACATTACTCTATTTTATAATGTATAATCTTCTTTCATAAACCTGGTTGCCCTTATAATTTCCTATTTGCTACTACTTTTTTAAATTTCATACAAATCGAGACTTTAATATTACAAGTGTAAGGCCCACCAGTTTGTTGAAGGAAAGTCAGTTGTATGTTTGTATAAAATATATTTTTATTAATGAAGGCAGGATATATGACCGTTACTCACGCGCAGGGATGTATAAAGTATGACTTTGAGTACCTAACGGTGGCCAATCACGCATTTGAATGAGGCGAGTTGTAGGGCGATCTTCTTTTTCACATTTCAGAGCTTTAATTTTTTACAAGATTTTTCCCTAGACTTTATAAGGATTTCTAAAAAGTGAAAAAAGTAATTTAAATCTAAGTGGTTACTCCTGAACGTATAGTCTATATCTCAGCAAATTTCATGAAAATCGGTGTACTTATATAATCTTTTCTAAGATTTTCAACCGATCTATTTGGTTTTACTTCTTACAAAAGTTGGACTTTTTACATATTCGTAGTACCCTTTAGTATAGATATTGATAAGAATACACGTGTTGTAGCTACAAAATTAAGGCTGGTTTTATTTATTTTATCATTCATGATAATGTCAATTAAATGTAAAAGCGTGTTAACCCACCATGACAAACCTGTAGGGATTTTACATATCACGTCTTTATCCCTCACGGGGTATACTAACCAGAAATTCACATGATGGAAGCGAGATAGGGATTTTAACGAGCGGAAATCTAACGTGTCTATCTATTTCGGTCATTACTATACAAAATTAGTTTGATCGGCATTTTGACATAAAACAACTATTATCTTATCTCGATACGTCTCCTGTGAGCACCCGTGCACCCAGACGAGGTGCCATTGGAACCGCTAGGAAACTAGCCATTGATATTATAGGGGTGTCAATAAATTGTTGATTTCTTTCTTTTCTTTAAATATATAGGTAGTAAAATTTAGATAGGCTTGCAATGTAAATTTTATTTACTTCATCTCAATATGGTTATTTAGTAATACTTTTTTTTGTTTAAAAGGTACTTATTTATTTATCCATAATACTTAACAAATCTATGTCATTTTGTGTGGTTCACGGCACCAATAGTAAAAAGAAAAGGACCACATCATCTCGTTCCCATGGATATCGTAAAAGGCGATTAAGGGGTAGACTTATCAACTTGGGATTCCTCTTTTAGGCGATGGGCTAGCAACATGTCACTATTTGAATCTCAATGCTATCATTAAGCCAAACAGGTGAACGTGGCCTATCAGTTTTTTTCAAGACTGTTGGCTCGGTATACTCCCCTAGGGATTCAGAAGTAATTATATGTATGTATGTAGACCTGAAGCTTTTTGCCTAAATAAAAATTAAGCTCAAAGATTCCGTTACATACATACATATATACAACCCAAGCTAATAAAAGCGTAGTAAAATATAAAAATCCAACCGATAGTCAGCCCTGTAGTAGAAAGTCGTCCCGTTGCACCGGCCTGGTGCGCTATCGCTCCATATCTCAAGGGCCGGTCTAACGCAGCTATAAGGGAATCCCGGTTTTTGCATGTCTAAACCTGTTCAACTGCACCCAATCATCTGCCTTACAGATTTGATGTATAAGCACATAATTACTATAAAGAACAGTTCATATCCGTTGGGTTGATGTAGGTATCCCTACCCGAGCAGGAAACGTGAGAAAATGGTATTTATTAAGAAAAAAACTTGTTGTAAATAAATTGTTGAATTGCAGATCTTGGCTATATCATGAAACATGGATAGCTTAAAAATCGATGAAAACCATTATGTTTTTATTCTTTGTAAAACAGAATTTCTGAATGATAAAAATAGTTTCCATCATATAAACTGAAAGTGATAAGAATAGAAATGAGTCTGTTATTTAAATGATCAACTTTTATCTAAAATGTGAAAACAATAACCGATAAATAAAATTATTATCTCAACTAGGTAAAGTATTGTTTTTTAAAAATTGTTTTGTTATTAGATTTTTAGAGAGAAACTAAAACTAAAACTTATATATATTTTTAAAATAAAAAAAAAACATCAAAAATATCTTTTTTATTATATTTCAATATTACATGCACACATCTGATATTTCATTAATCAGGTACGATAAAAATGTATAATTTATGATAATTTAATTCTGAACATTTTTTTCAAATGAACCAATCACTCTAACGTGCAAATAAATATTATAGAAGTATCATTGTATTTTAATGTAAATTTACTGTACTACGATGTTCACTATTTTTAATGTGATTTTTCATTTGAACCTATTGAGCAATTTGCAGTAACGTAATTTTAATTTCAAATCAGGAACATTTTTGTTAAAACTACTTTTGTATCACCTATAGTTACGATTACTAACATACAATAAAACCCTCTTCATATTTTCAGTTTGTTACGTATCTAAAATTAAATTATCAAATTGTTTAAATAAAATATTAACCAGTTTTGATTTAATTACTATTTGTTTTTGTTTAGTAGAAGTGTTTTTCTTTTAAATCCAAGGGTAGTCTTGTTTTGAGTCAGTTGTTATTTTCATGGCTTCAAGTGTCTTATTTACTTCTTGACTTTGTTTCGTTGTTGAGCAGAGTTTGGTCGGCGTCTCAATTCTTCTGTTTGGTCTTTTGTTTCATTGCTCTCGCTGGCTTCAGCTAGTCTTTTAGGCTCAGTAAGGGCTTCGGATTCTGCAAAAAAAAAATATATATATTATGTTACAGTTCTTTTAAGATTTCTCTAAGGTTGTTTAATTTTGTTTTTATTCGATAAAAATATTTTTAAAATGCTTATCAAAGTAATAGATACTTTTGGTGAAAAAGTTGAACGGTTAACTTATATATATTTTGTATGTAGTATAAATAATAATTAAAATCTGGTGTATTGGTTGTCTATTTTTACATTTTTTCAGAATCAGATCTGCTTTGATTCGTGATGTAAGGTTCTAAGGAGAAGTTAAAGTTCATTAGCCCATTCTGAACCGATGACTCTTCACTGCCCATAATACCTACGCTGTTATCTTCTCTCATCTCAGTATCTACCCAAATAGTCTTATTTCCTTTCTATCAAATTTATATAACTCTGAAACCACCTCTTCATTCTCTCACTAATCTTAGGTTTTTTTTATGTTATTTGATTCCAAAGTTTCCATCCAATACATCAAGTCTGGATATCATACCATTGTTCCCGGTTCTGGCATTGTTGGCAGGACTGCCCCCTCCCTGCAGACCCACGAACTGGTTCAAACGGACTGATCCTCTAGGACCTTCAGCGCCTTGAGGGCCAGGCACAGGTCTGTAAATAAATATTTAAATAATGAATTAAATAAAAAAAAAAACAATGAAGATATATTCTTTAATTTAAGAATTGTTAAGTATAAAATCTAGATCGAAAAGTTTTTTGTGCATGGATTTTAAATTAGACTTTGGGTTTTTCATGTTGTAGACTAAAACTTCTTCCTAATGAAATAATTGAATTATAATGATAAGATTAATAGGTTATTTACTTATGTAATCACATCTTAGACATTAATGATAATATAAGGAATATATTAGTCGTTACATACTGTTATATTATATGTATTGAATTTCAGGCGAACATAAATAATTTAGACACACATAACCAACCATCTTACTAACAAATTAATTTATCAAATCCGGATTAAGATATGTAACAGTTAATCAATGATCAATGAACGAGTTGATTTAAATTGTTATATTATATTAATGTACGTCGAGTAATTTTTTGACATTATAAGAACTTAAATAAACCCTTATCTTAATTTTTACATCCATTGCTTTTTGTAAACACGAAAGTTTTTAATAAAATGTTATCCTACATAATAGCGGTTTTTTAGGGTAGTATTTTTTTACGAATGATGATGTGGATACTTCTTTGTAAACTTCTTTTTGATTTGTATATGAAAAAATACATAAGACTTACTGATAGGCAATCACTGGTTCCTGGTACCCCAGATCAAAAGGTCTGTTGATGAGTGGACTGCCGAGGAGGAGGTTTGGGTTCCCTCCCTGGGCGATCCCAAACTGTCTGGGGTAGCCAACTATAGGAGAAATCACGGCTTGTCCTGATGGGTCCAGGAGAACCGCATTTTGGTAACCTGCGGTAAGAAAGATAGAGTAATTAATAAGATGTAAAAACGATAAAATAATTAACTAGGTACTAGGTACTCTTCTGGATTTAGTATTTTTTTATATTTAAAAGTTACGTGCATATAGCCTATTTTGGTGGAGTAAAATGGAGCGTACTTCTTCTTCTTCTTCACTCTTAGTAGAAGAGAGGAGATAATTTAATTTTGCGGTTGTTAAATATTTTCAACTTTTAGGTCTGTAAGCTTCTAAGTTTTAAGTAAGGAATTTATCTATTAATGCACTTGTCAGTTTCTGGGATCATCAGAACATCAGATCCTGGGATCAACCAAAACTTTACCATTACTAAATCATGGATATGTGCTTCTGGATACATTCTTGTGTAGGCACAACTAACAAAAACGCCATGAGATTGATGTACTTAATGCTCTCACCATTAGCGGGGTATGCAGAGTTACCCTGGGGAGCTGCGGCCACAATGTACACGGGTTGGTAACCTCCAATAGTTCCCGGTCTGTAAGAAAATATAAAATTACAAGCCTTAAACTGAGTGATCAAGTTCTATAAATTTGGTTATTTTAATTGCTTAATTTTAAGCCAGTTGAAACAATATCTTTTTCTTGATTGTCTTTGTTTTGTACTTAGCATATCACATAAAAGCCGGATATGATTTTTATTTTTTTGGCATTATTACTCTACTTTAAGATTTAGGCCAGATCTCTTTCTCTCTTATTATTATATTTTCTCATACCCAAAGAAAGAATGTATGTAATGTATGAATGTAAGTGATTTTATAAAATGACACAAAGTTTTTACTAATAATAATATAACGAAAACCGGCTTTTTAATTTTTTTGGCTTTTTTTTTTTATATCAGATAATGTTATGTCAGATAAGTAAGTGGATATATATATATATAATATGATAAAACCATAGGAGCTCAAGTTTCTTTGCAGTACATATGTATGTTGTGATGTCGCGCCTCAACTTGCGACGTTTACTTCAACGTCACAATGTATAATTAGTTTATACAAATTTGTTTCAATGTATACTTAGTTTATACAAATATGTGAATGTTCGGGACCTGTATCCCGGTACTGGCATATGGACGATGAACACTCGTTGCCCGGGAACCAATCCGGGTATGTTGGGCGAGACTGGATTCTGTAAATGTAAAATTATCATGTTCACATTTTCATTATTTTTAGTTCGTGTTTGTCTCATTCCTATGCATAAAGAATACTTTAGCACAACTTAAATTTAACAAAAATCTCTCCACAATCCCTCTCTAATTCAAAAATTTAACAAGTTAATTTGTCCATAATTTTAGCAAAGATTTAAATATATATAGATGAACGTTAAGGGATAGGCTTATACCCTTGGGATTCTTCTTTCAGGCGATGGGCTAGCAACCTATCACTATTTGAATCTCAATATTATGAACGTGGCCTAACAGTATTTTCAAAACTGTTGGCTCTGGCTACCGCGCAAGGGATATAGACATGATTATATGTATGTATGTACGATAAAAGTATGAATTTGTTCACCTGCGTTCAGTGCCGTGTGGTCCCCGGCACCAGTACAAAAAAGAATAGGACCACTCCATCTCTTTCCCATGGATGTCGTAAAAGGCGACTAAGGAATAGGCTTATAAACTTGAGATTCTTTTTTAGGCGATGGGCTAGCAACCTGTCACTATTTGAATCTCAATTCTATCATTAAGCCAAATAGCTGAACGTGGCCATTCAGTATTTTCAAGACTGTTGGCTCTGTCTACCCCGCAAGGGATATAGACGTGACCATATGTATGTATGTATTTGTTCACCTGTTGTGGTGGTTGCTGCGGGGTCTGCGCCCCGGGGATCAGCTCGACCTCACTGTCGGGCTCCAAGGTCTCAAGTCTGGAGGGAGCGCCGTTCGAGCCCGCGTTCGGGTTTCCTGAAACCAATCCAACATTGCATGAAGAAGTTGTGACGCTAATTCAAAATTCAAAATTTTTTATTCATTATTATAGGATATTATTATATCGCTTAATAATTGTCGTATGGTTTAACAACTTGGTTGACGTCAAATAAATTACTTAAAAACTAAGTTTACTGCCGCTTCCAAGGCGTCAGTGCAGAAGAAGCGGTAACAAACTGCACTGCAGCATTTTCTTCACAACGTCAACTTCACAATATTAATTTATACTTAGAATAGAATGTGGACGGGAGAATACATTGTTCACGGGAGATTTATATATTTGTGAGATTTAATATTGAAAAAAGAAAAAATATATATATATATATATATATATATATATATATTTTATGGATTGCCAATTTTAAAAAGATTTATGTACAGAGTGTACTGAAATTTTGATTTAAGTTCAAATTAAACTACAATTAATTACGAGGTTCCTGTGCCAAGCTCGAGCCAGATGTTTTTATCATTTAGGTAATCATCAGTCCTATAATAAGCCTTCTCACAAAGTACTTTCTTTACATACTCTTTGAATTTTCGGTTGGGCATATCAAGAACAGACTCCGGCAACCTATTATAAAATCGTATACAGTTCCCCATAAATGATTTACTGACTTTGCTAAGCCTATGAAACGGCATGACTAATTTATGTTTATTACGTAAATTTCTATCAGTTGTGGCACTAACTTTTTGAAAAAAAGAGGTATTTTTCCTAACATACATTATAAGATCAAAAATGTACTGGGACGCTACTGTAGGTATGTTTATTTTCTTAAAGAGTTGTCTTAACGAGTCTCTTGGTCCTAAGCCGTAAATTGCGCGAACGGCCCTTTTCTGAATTATAAAAATAGTTTGTATATCAGCCGCGCTACCCCATAAAAGTAAACCATAAGATAACAAGCTATGAAAATAGCTGAAATAAACAAGCCTAGCTGTAGCTACATCTGTCAAATATAAATTACGAATATACATTAAAAAAGAAAAAAAAAAATCAACCTAACCTATAAGTACATGTTCTCAAGGTATATATTCTAGTCCAAAGAATTTTAAAAGTTGGTAAGTATTTTATTATCAAGTCTTAACAAAATTCGGACAAGTGAACTGAGTGATGGAAGGCATTAGTTACATAGATACATATATTACGTCTTTATCCCTTATAGGGTAATCAGAGCAAAGTCTCTTGATAAGACTAATGGCCTTTCAATCTTTTCCACTGACTCTGTGGCTCAATGATATATTGTAACTCAAATAATGACAGGTCGTTAACTCATCGCCTAAAAGAGCAATCCCCAGTTAATTTGTTTATTTGATCTTTTACCAAAATTTTATTTTAATCCTTTCATAATATTCAAGGCAAAAAAACTTGCCTGTACGTGTTTGCTGTCAGTGTATTTCTTTACCTTGTTTTTGTTGAGCTTGATTGTAATAGTTGGCAACTTCTTGATTTTCCAAATAGTAATCGTAACTGGAACAAAAAAAAAGTAATGAATTAGTAATCTTTGTGTTTCTGTAGAAATAATAATTAATAATGTTGCGCACCTATTCCTAAACATGTTTCAATTGTTTCTGCATCAAGTTTGTAGTTCACACGAAACTTGACATAGGTAATATATTAACGAGTTCAGCTTGTTTTAATAGGTAGGTAGGTATGTTGGATGGTACAATAACTACATACACTGCAATACGGTTAAAGCATTCTTAGCTATGCATATATAATTTGTAAAATACGAGAAAATTGTTGGTAAGTATATGATGGCTGGTATTCGTATTTGGAGCAAGTAGCTAAAAACAATTTTACTTTTTAACAGTACTTACGGGTTAATTTGTTGAAGCTGCGCAGGCGCCTGCTGCTGGTAGAGCCGCGGGGGTGAAGGAGGCGCCGCACTCACAGCCAGCCAAAGGCAAGATAGTAAGTACTGAAAAAATAAAATGTAATTATATGTTATGTAAATAGCTGCACTTATTTTCTTTACTTATAGAATATGAATTACTTATAATAAACAACAATTATACCTTTGACTTAATAAATGATTAAGGATGTAGCTCTCCTGTAAAAAAACCATATATTACCCGTTTCCATGGAAATTTAGACGTACTTTTTTTGAACTTGTCCACTGTTTTGTTTAAAACTGTCCAAGTAAAAAAACATGACAGATTTCAGCATTTTACGCCCAGTAATGTCGACTTTACCACGTCTAATCATTAACTTGTTACTTTAAAAATGCTGCACCCGTTGAAATTGGTATAATAATTATAGTTTTTCGGATTGTTGTACCAATATCCACCAAGTGAAGAAATTATGAATCACCTTAAACTTGAAGTAGGTCTTAGATTGTTGAATTTCTATCACAAATTGATCTTTTTTTTAACCACCCAATCTAACTAAAGGTTCGACTGGTATAGAATGCCTTATGGCATTAAGTATCTACATTATTTTAGTTGCAATAAAGTTTACATTAATAAAAAAAGAAGTGTTTTTAATCATTTTATGCTTTTGATACCAAACTTTTTTATATGCTAACTAGCTATGCCCGCGACTTCGTCCGCGTGGAATATTTATTTTGGGCATCACTGAAGCCCTCAAGGATGAATAATTTTCCCCATCTTTTTTCACCGCGGATGGTTCCCAGCACCAATACAAAAAGGAATAGGACCACGCCATCTCTTTTCCATGGATGTCGTAAAAGGCGACTAAGGGAATAGGCTTACAAACTTGGGATTCTTTTTTTAGGCGATGGGCTAGCAACCTGTCACTATTTGAATCTCAATCCTATCATTAAGCCAAATAGCTGAACGTGGCCATTCAGTCTTTTCAAGACTGTTGGTTCTGTCTACCCCGCATGGGATAGGTATAGATGTGACCATATGTATGTATCTTTTTTCACATTTTCCATTATTTCTTCGCTTTTTTTTTTGAACTTTTAGGAAAGTTGCAGCGTGATGTTATATAGCCTTAGCCTTCCTCGATAAATGGTCTATTCAACGCAAAGAATTTTTCAATTCGAACCAATAGCTCCTGAGATTAGCGCGTTCAAACAAACAAACTCTTCAGCTTTATAATATTAGTATAGATTAATTCTCTTAGCTTGCAATTAAAACAATGAAATTTGAGATTTCATCAGACACTGATAAAACCAAGTACGTGTCAACTCATTGCCTCTTTAAAGATGAGACAATCAAACAATACGACTTAATTATAATTCAAATGTGTGACTAACACCATTTCACCTTCGCCGGGGTCTGCAGAGGCCGACTGGCCGGAAAATGAAGGGTTACGAAACACTCGCAAAATCGCGACCTCACCATGGATCGGGACGGCAAATAATTGGAGATTTATGGTGGAAATGAGCCGTGCACTGAATTTGTGGAAGGAGTTTGAAGGACGTGTGTTTTAGAGGATTTTGATATGTGACGAGTTCGAAATATTAATTAGGTAGACACTCTTAATGAATTTATTTTCTTATAGCGGGGCAAATATCGTGAGGAAACTTGCATGTTCACCAGATTGAATGTGTATCCTAACTACATAAGTTAGGATTTAAAGTGCATCTCAATATCAAATGGAAGTCGCTTCTCTTATGACCTGAGACGGACCCCGCTATCTTTTTTGAGAGTAAAGGACGCAACCGGGAATAAGCCCAGGGGGATCAGGATGATTCTTTTTTCAAACATTAATGTATGATTGAATATATATAATGTTTCTACGCAATTAGGACTTGCAACATAACTAATGTCTGAGATTTAGAGAAAAGCTATCAGCTTGCAAAAATAAGTTCAGTACCTATATTTTTACGAGTTTTCTTTCACTCTCGCTTTAAAGATTACTCTTATTGTCTATTCATTTTTACACAAACATTTTTTAATGAAGAACATATGAGACATACCGAAAACATACGTATTAAATAGTTAAAAAACGTGGTAAGTAATTTTTTTCACATTCATAGAAATGCAAGTACGTAAACTAGCATACGGTTACTAAAAAGTGTAATTGTTATTCAATGCAGTAAACATACTTGTGTTACACAATAGAACTTCCTACACGCAGCTACAATGTGCATTAACTATTGATTGTTTGTAAACAAATGTGAAAAATACGTTACGTTTTTACTAGACATGATACATTTATAGGGATTGTGTTAAAATATTTCCAGAACTTTTATATAAACTGTTATGATAATGTTAGTGATTTGCTGTTTAGCAATGAAGGTTTGTCAGCAATCCTTCGAAATAGTCTAACTGCTATCAATTTTCTTCGGATTTTATTCGGCCCGTATTATTAATAAGATGGCTCCAGTAACTATAGGGCTCAAAATTTTAGTAAATGATGGTTCTTTAGTATATTTGTGTGAGTAGAATAGGAATGTAACGTCTCATTTCGTGAAGATGACAGAAAAGTAATCGGGATAATAAATGTGGATAGTTATAAAAGCAATAACAATGTTAGCTTCAGAAAATCTGAACACTTCATTGGTCATAACACCTTTGCCAATTTCTTTCAGAGCAATAAAGTATCATAAAACTATTTGTAGCGAGCACTTTTGAAGCCCCAACCCAAAAAAGACCGAAAGCCGAACAATCTAGAAAAATATAACCCATCGAGTCAAGAATGTATTTAAAGGACTTATTGGCAAAACGACCGAACAGTAGAACTTCGAAACAAATAGCTGGAAATTGTGATGATGATTCTTCTTACATATTTTCTAGCGGAATCTGTTTCATCACTGTAAATAACGATGATTTAATTGTCGATGACATGATCGCCAATTACCATAGAGCATCGAGACATAAATTAACAAACATAACATTGTTTACTGATAGACCATCGATGCATTCTTTAGATTTTTCACTGATTGGCGCCAGTTGATTGCTGGGTTTTTTAGTACTTATAGAGCTTATAAATTAGTAAGCATATTCATTTGTTGCGATACAAAAAGCAACCGTCAGTGATTTTATTAGGAGTCAACCTTCGTCTTTTAGGATGTTAATCTACAATAACTTATTAGACATTAAAGCGAAGTAAACATAAAAATATTGTAAAACAGAATAAAAATTGTCAAATGGTGATATTTTACTCGTAACTCACTTGAAATAACAAAGTAAACATCCGTTGCATCTGGGGACAGACAAACATAAGATAGATGCATCTAAAAGTGATGGTATTAGAGAAATCTATGTGAAAAACAGTGACATTGATTGAATATTTTATTCAACAGATGTTTGTTGAGTATCTAACTAAATTAATGAATACAACAAAACAACAATCTATGTATCCTGCTTATAAAAGCTAGCTATTATATAACTGAGACAATACTTAACGGATGTGCACACGTATTATTTTATTATTTGACGGAAGGAAGGCAAAAGTATGAACATTAGCTGACCGTCACCTCATTATAGGAACAATCATTGTACCACTACTTAACAATGTGTACAATCTATGATTTTATGTACCTGTACGAGGTAAGATACATTTTAATACTCAAATATATCAAAAACTAAACAAGGAAAGATGAATCAAAATATGCAAGGAAATTTGTGTACGAAATTAGACTACAATCTACACTAGGTATTATGTTTCTCCTCTTAGATTTCACGGGTCTATACACCCCGGATTTTTGAGAGGCTTGCGTGGGGATATAAATCCAACACGTAGAGGCCCTTTGGAGAAGTTGATGTTATGTTGTCTCTCTTATGAGGTGGAGCTATTACAAAATAAGGAAAAGGATTATGGGTTATGGAGTTGACGTTTGGATGGATTTAAACTGGGCTATTGTTGGAGAAGTTCGGACACCTGCCATAATCATGAATACGTGACTATTATGTGGCAGGTGGTGACTCGCCACTCACTAAATGGGCCCCTCAAATCAGTCACCATGATAGGTAACAAAGGGGCAACATCGGCGTGGGTGGCTAAGGATGTCGAGAGGTGAGACTGCGGGGCGTGAAATCATGGTGATCCAGTCAGGCACCCCCGGCGTTATGACATTTTACACTTCCATCCTTCGAGCGTATAGCTCTCGCGACTCCACTCTGACCGGCCGGTTAAGGCAAGCCAGAGGTAGGGGTCCTGTCCCTCATCGGTTTCCACTCCGACCTTGGCGAAGGAAGATCGGAGGCGAGGAACAGGGGCCTCCCCTGGGAGCACTCAGGTCCGTGGGGTCGCTACTCCCCAACAGCTCGCCACAAGCTGCCCTGCGGAGACTGATTGCACTGGGAAGGTGACCCAGGGGGCTTAGGTATGTTCTTGTGATTGCCTGGAAGAGATTGCATAATGCGATAAGGTCGACTTTTGTACATCACCTTAGTATAACTTTATGATAAGTTATTTTTGTTAATACAAAAAAGAATAGGACCACTCCATCTCTTTCCCATGGATGTCGTAAAAGGCGACTAAGTGATAGGCTTACAAACTTGGGATTCTTTTTTAGGCGATGGGCTAGCAACCTGTCACTATTTGAATCTCAATTCTATCATTAAGCCAAATAGCTGAACGTGGCCATTCAGTCTTTTCAAGTCTCTTGGCTCTGTCTACCCCGCAAGGGATATAGACGTGACCAAATGTATGTATGTATGTATGTATTTTTGTTACAATTTATGTGCAACAAAGGGTATTCTATCTTTCTATGTAATCCTCTTTAAAAAAAGCCGCTTTGATGTTGTGTGTGGTCATCACCAAATTTCTGTTGTCTGTAAAATATTTTTCGAGTTTACCGTTGTGCGTTAAAATGTGAAATATATCCACTTTTTCATTTTAAAACTGCCTTCATTTCAAATCTTATCAATAAGTATAACATATACTTTAATCAGCTTAATTGAAACTCCGCTTCCAAATACAGATTAGACTAAACAAGATTGATATTATCGGAAGGAACCTAAAAGTATGAATGTATTTAGTATGTAGGATCCGTCTGGCCGTCACCCAGTTAAGCTTCGTTGTATGGACTGCGTGTTACAGTGTTTACGACCTTACAGCCTTCGTAGTCATCGAATTCGTCATCTAGATTAGACAATACATGCTCTCCTTTCACTATCAATAGTGTCGTCATTGGTACATGTTCCAAAATCGTCGTAACACAAGAATTCATACAAGTGGACACGATTAGAATCGTACAAATTTGGAGTAAAGAATCACCGAAGAACATCTGAAAGATATACATAGTTATTAAGGGCAATTCTAGAAAGATATTCTATACTGTGTAATTAACCAAATGTGGAAAAAATAATCAGATATATTCAGTTCTGACTCTTAATATAACCTATAATCAAAATAATTCAACGTTTAAGTTGATCAAAGACTTATTAACACTTAAAAACAATTCATTTCTGAGCATGCTATCAGAACCTTTTTTGTTGTTGCAAAATTATATCATCCAAAGCAATATGCTGAGCAGTTACTATTACGGGAACATTCACCTCTTCCTTGCGTCTACACGACACGCATGATTCATCATGAGATTCATTCTTACGATTACCTGGAATTAGATTTTATTTACGTTCCCACATTTAGCAAAAATTTTTTATGACTACGTAAAGTAACGTTTAGGAGATCTGGATCGACAACATTTTCGGCTGTATATAAATAACCTCGCAGTATTTATAAGTTAAATTTCCAAGTCCCACGGCAATTAGGAAAAGATCATGAACCATCATTACCTGTCTGGCTACTGAATTCTAAACATCAATCTTATTAAGTGATGAGTATTAAGGTACTTTTATATTCATCTCAAAATAAATTTTACGTTTCAACATAAACATTGTTGTTTATCGTAAATCACACACAATCTCCACAATTTCTTCTTTGATTTGTTGGAGCCACCACTCCAGATTCCGAAAGAATTTTCATGCAATCAATCATCAATGCTTTTCATGTGCGCTGCCTTTTTTAATGATTTTTCCTATATATTTTGGTTTACTGAAAGAAAATCCCAATTGGAATAAGTCCGCTATTGTACATATTCTCCTTAATCCAATAACTGTTTTGTAATTTGATATAATAATTTTTATGTGCAATACAGAGTTTACAAACAAACAAACAAATTTATATTCTGTCCCACAACCAAGACGATTTAATACCTCGTTACGCGTTACAAATCGCGACCAAACAAAACGGTTCAAAAACGCCCCTTCCCATATTGCAGAAACTGTCACACACACTTTAACAGCGGGCATGTCAACGTCTTCATTCCTTATTGCATCACAAAGCAAGGCGAGTGCATGTAATTTACAGGTAATTGCAAGAAGTGACAGAAGAGGACTCGCGCCGGTGACTTTGCTCAGTGTAGCTACCTTTTGACCTGGTTTTCACGGTTGCTTTGAAGCTATGATGTACTGAAGGGTCTCGTTTTAGAAATGGATTTTTAATCGATATTTACTTATGCAATGTAAGGTGAAGTTCCAATTCAATATTTGAGATATATGTTATAGCTATTTTATCCTAACAAATTTTAATTGATTTAAATTAACAACTGAATTGGCCTAAATAGCAAGAAATAATGTAGCTACAACTGAAGGAGGCTATAACACATGATTTGGTTGAACAAGACTAAAAAGAAGAATTGATAGGATTATTCATCGATAATTTAACAAGAAGTTTAGTAGTAGTGACACTATAACATATAAAATTATTTATTTAATTTTCTTTAAAAAGTATTTATTTCAAGAAATGTGTCAGTTTTGTAAGTTTCTTTAGTGACACAGTTTCACTATTCTGTACATTAGACTAACCCAAATATCTACCGATGTTATTCGACTTTTCTTAAATTTTCATAATATATTGTTGAATCATTAATAATTTAAAATAAAACTGGTTAAGAAACTTAATCGCATTCCCACAGGGCTTGGTTTATCAATGAGATTATTAAAATTCTGAAGCTACTAATATGGAAGCAGTTAATATAAACCATTACAAAATGTCACCCAATGCTAACATCCTCCTTAATACAGTCAGATGTCTATCAAGAAGATATAAGATGTTTACAAGTTTTCAACGCTTATATTACATCCTTTTTGATAAATTCAATCTGTACGTACGTACATGTACCTATGTTTGAAAAAACTTATGTTTTAATGGTATTAATGTTACATTGGGTAACTTACATTTTTGAATAGTATATACTTTTAAAAAGTATGAGTGTACATTGAATGAGTATTTAAAAAATAAGTATTAATTGGGTGATCAAGTAATAGTAGTCGTTTGACAATTTAAAAAATTACTTCTGTTTGTAAAAAAAAACGCTTGTCTCTGGACGCGGCGAACAACTGGATTTTACTGGTAACTGTAGAACTAAGAAAAAGTACTAACAATTATGAAATATTCTTGACTTATCAGTGGATTTTTCACTTTCACTAAGACTAACACACAGATAAACTGTTTGTAAGAAACTGAAATAGACAGTATTGTGGAGCTTTAGAAGAAGGGAAAGCATTTTTTGGGTAGCTTTATTGTAGCTGTGTTATTTTATGCATTTTTATAGTGCATAAAACTTATTACATATAGAAAAATAAAGGCAAGAACCGAACAAATTTGTAAGTTCAATATTACTTTTACATGAGTAGGGGTTGATTACATGCCTCTACAATCGAGTCATGTAAGTAAATAATAGGCAAATCACGTATCTTGATGGTATTCCAGCATAGTGGATAATGTACGGAACCTAATTAGTTCCTTATGGCCTATTGTCTAAGCTAGTAAGGTTAGTCATTCTTGTTAACTTGAGGTAAAAGCTAACGTATGGTATAACAAAATATACATTCGTGAACTTGTTATTTGGAGAATGCGTAATGATATTTACCATTATTTTACATGTAATATTATTAAGTTAATAACTTAATGATGGAAAAAAATATTAAAGTATGCAATTAAAGTAAACTGTTAAATAAGAAATTCCTAGCTACTTTTACAGTTTAGGGCAACACTCATCAATTAATCAATGCCTATAAAATTAAATGTTGCGTTATTTAAAGATAGACAAAGTACAGTCGAAAATACTGAAAAAGCTGTGGCATAGTTAAATGTTTATACGGAAATTCCCACGAGAATCGGAAATAAATGAAACTTTTCTTTACTCGGGTGGAGCTTTTGTCGACATAATCAATAACATATATATGTTTTCCCGCACTGATAATTAAACCTTTCAAATTTGGCACTTGCTATCAGTTAACAAAAATGTGAATACAAGAATGAGTGTTTAATGTATTCACGAAAATTAAGTCAGAGTTAACAAATTCTACGTTATTTGTATGTTGATTAATAATTTAAATTGAATGTCATCATAACTTAGCTACTTGAAAATCTATGGGACATAGTGCTTTACTAAGTAGTGTTGATTTAACTATGTTTATGAATATGGATATGAATATTACAAGTCTCATTCATTTTAATTGCAGTTTATAATTTAATTTGTAGTTTACTTTTTTTCACTAAATATCTTGTTTATTTTACATAAATTAGTTTCAGATTTATCTGATAAACTAAAAAAATAGTTTACATTAAGACAAATATTAGAGATCATGCTGTTTAGGTTTGTAAGAAATGAGTTCAAAAAAATCTAAAACAAATTGTATGAATTTATGCGCTTTCGGGAGTAACTATTTCAGAAATATCCCCGGAAGCCGATTAAAAAAAGTAAAAAAAGAAGAGTGAAAATCAGAAAAAAATCCTTGCAATCTTCCACTTATCATCCACATTAATTATTAAAAAAATAATTTAAAATTACTTACAACGTGTTTGGCCATTTTGAAAACAGAGTTTTTGCGCGGGAAACACGCGCACGCGCCACTCGCACGGAGAATATGTGCCGCGGGACTCAATCCTCTTATATTTATGTCTGTCTGTCCACGCGTTGTAAACACCATGTATGGGAACTTATGAAAAACATCACAAACATTAAAAAATGAAATTAATCGCATCTTCAAATTTTGCGCGTCCACGCTGATTTGAAAGTGATGGTAAAACATGGTGTGGTTTTTTGTAACGGTCAATCAAGGGAAAGCCTTTAAATTTGAGATTAATCCTTTTACGAGTAGTTGATTGACTAACAACCAGTCACTAACGAATGAATCTCAGGCTTAATGTGACTTCTACTCTTGTGGCTATTGGCTCTGCCTACTGCATAAGAGATAAAAACGAGATAAGTACTTATATGATGTAAATTTAACAACTTAAATTTTGATCGTCGCTTGCTATTGGAATTGTTGACTCTGCATAAACTGCTGTCAAAGTTTTGAGTGACATGGCAAGGAACACAAATGTTAATTGTGATTATTTGCTTTGTCTTCACCGCAAGGTATGCAAAAGTAATATTATTTATACACGTTATAATTGTGTGATCAACGGCTTAAAGTGCCTAGTGAAATATTTTAACGAATTTTTAATCCTAGGTGTCTATCAATACAGTTAACAGACGATACGGAAGTAAGCAATACATTTTCACACAAACAGGTACTTTATTGTAAGACTTCACTTTATGACTAAACTTTTCTGGCATTTAGCCAAGAATCTTCATCTAAGAATATTGTGGTAATGTTAAATTCTTCACCTTTATTGAATCCGAGAAATAACAGCTGAAAATGTGGAAATACCCAGAGATACTTTGGTGACTTTTTCTTAAACAAGCCCTTAAAAGTTTCAAACTTCTATTTGAGATTATGATTACCAGATGCAAATGATTGATTACCTTTAGAAGTTACATTAAATCCCAACTTTATTTGACTAATTTGTTTATTTGTTAGTTAACTCTTAGCGCGTTATCTACTGAAGCGATTTTCTTGAAAGTTGAGAAGGACATTGGGCACCTTTTGTCCCAATAAAAACTAATGATCCCGTGCAATTTGCGAAAAACCTAGGTTCTTTTATAGAATGTGCTAAATTCTTGCGTGCGAAGCCGCTGGTTAAAGCTAGTTAGTCTATAAAATTTAAAGAGTCTTCTCGTTTTATCCAAGTTGCCATCATCATATTTCGACGAGATGATGTCGAGAGTATAACTTTTAAAAATCTGTTCACGACTTGATGTAATGACAAATCGGGTAAGAAATATAAAAAAACAGTCGATATAAGAACCCTCTTTTCTGAAGTCAGTTGAAAAAAAAAATAAGAGAAATAAACGTTCTTTTGTGATATATGACGAACTGCAAAATGTTCCATACAAAAAGCTACACGGTTTTTCTTGGAATGCTTTTATACTTGTTTGCGTATTTTCTCAAAACTGTATTGCACTTTCTGTGCGTTTACTCATCACGACAACCACAAGGCTAAAGTACTTACCTATTGCATGAGACAGTCAGGAACTAAAATATATTTTTGCCAAACAATCATTACTCATAAAGGAAATTGATAATAATTATAATTTTTGTTACCTATTTAACTTTAAGCAAATTTCTATTAATTAGAAATATTTTTTAAGTGACGTATGTACTTACACACAGTCACCTGCAGAGTATCGGTGGTCAAATCGTGATGTTTGATACGCATAAGGGTACACGTTCAAATCCCACCATGGACAATGAATATTTCGGAACATATATGCATAGTTTGAAAACTAACCGATGCTCTTACGGTAAGGGAAACCTGCACATTCAGGCAACTGGATGTGCAATCATTATCCTATATGAGTAAAGGTTCAACTGCAACTGTTTGTAACGAATAAACTCAAAAACTACGAGACTTATTTTTACGAATTTTGGCCCAGATATTATGTAGAATAGATATTCAAAGAGTAACATTAGGATTTTTTTCTAGAAATTCAATCAAAAGCTAATTTAAAACTTTATATAATTCATAAAATTTATAACAAAACAATTACTAATCCTTTCCTGGTGGTTCATAGTTTGAAGTAACATATTATTGTAAGGTGAGTCAAATGGGATTTCCAATGCCGACGCATATTTTACCTTTATATCGATGTCCTAATACTAGAAATTTAAAAACCACAATTTTGTTCCATTTGCTTGGAAAAAATATATGATAAATACCATTTAGCACCATTTTATAGTTTTAAATGTTTCCATCCCGTGGGAATTTACAGATATACTTTCACAGTGCTGCCATGCCGCATTTCGCCATTTTGCCCGCGACTGCGCCCGCGTGGAACTACCCTACGCGCTTCTCTGTATGCAAAATTTCATAGAGATAGGTTCAGTGCATTGTCTGGGTTACAAATAAGCTTACTTTATAAGTATAGATGTAGATTTTTGAAAACTTTGCAAATTTTATTAGGCTAAAATCAGAAAATACAGATTGTGAATAACTTTAATTTAAATAAATTTATGACACATTTTAGTTTATTAAAAACTTATTTCGATACAATGTTAGTTAGATATGTTTTTATTATGTATCTTTATTCTAATTTAATCAGGAAAATGAGTCAAGTTACTACTGCGCACTAAATCCATATTATTATTGTAAGAGCGAAAACAACCTTGTCTTTCTGTCTGTTTCACCTTTTTTCGCAAGTTAACTGCTAAACCGATTTTTGTAAAATTTTATGAAGCTTGTCACTAAATGATGTCTTCTTATTCCTGACATATGCAGAGAAAGTGGTTGTAAAATAGATATTAGTATAGAATTAAATGGGGAGAGAAACGCGGACGGAACCGCGGTCAGAAACTAACTCATTAATAAATGCAATAATCCATATTGTGTTTGTGTTCAATCGTATTACTGTTTTCTATACCACGTGTAAAATTAACATGTAAATGAGTAGGATTAGACGTAAAACCATCAAATTAAACATACATACATATAATCACGACTATATCCCTTGCAGGGTAGACAGAGCCAACAGTCTTGAAAACGACTGAAAGGCCACGTTCATCTGTATAGCTTTATGATAGAATTGAGATTCAAAAAGTGACAGGTTAGTTTACAAGCCAATTCCTTAGCCGCGTTTTATGAAGTCTATGGGGAAGATATGGAGTGGTCCTATTCTGAAGTGCCCGGAAACCACACGCCACAAATTAATCGTATTCCGTTTTTATATTTAACACAGCAGTTTAAAAAAGAAGTTGTTAAATTCAACCAATCCAGGATCCATGATCAAAAGCCTGGTTCCTCTGCAGAATGAAGAGAGTGTAACTGGTACTTAAGCCAAAAGCAGAAAAAAATAAAGGTTGTTAGACTTAATAGCTTATTATTTATCTTCTTAATTCTAGCTGCGCAACCCACAGGCGGGATCAACCTTTGAAACCTTTTTAGTTGGAATTTTGAGTTGATACTTGTAAAGCCACTAATTCAGATGTGGGCATAATTTTCTTTACACTTTATATACGAGAACTAGACTCTACCTAGGGAATAATGCTTGTCATGAATTTTGCTATATAAAATTTAAAAGGCGCGAAGTAGTACAGTCTAGATACTGGTTTAATAAAATTTAGACAAATTATTAGTTTTGAGAAAACAATATACACATTTTCTTATACCAAGTGTACCAATTTTGTTTTTTTTTAAGGTGTTAATCTACTACTTGGTAAAATGAAATGTACAATAAATAGTTTCATATCACGTTGATATGATACCGTTGTTTATTGCCATGTAAGTATAGAGATGCTATCAAGTAAATGTCTTATGCATAGTGATGTAGAATCAAGATGGATATTAAGGATGGAAAGTCTGAAATAATTATAAAGTTGAAGAATTCTCCATTGTTTGATGGGAATCGGTTCAAGAAATAAATTTAGGTGTTGACTTATGTAAGTTTTGAGTCAATAAGTAGAAAATCGAATGGGTAGGTATGGACAAAGACGTGACTTTATGTATGTATGTAAGTAGTTACTCATGGATTGCATAAAAGTATTGTGTTTTGAAGAAGGATAGCAGATAGTAGAGTAGTAGAATACAGGATCGTGGTCATAGGCTATAAGGCTTTTCTCCAGTCAGGCAAGAACACAATCGGGTGAAAAATTATTTTATAGATAATATGGGGCAACGGTTTGTGAGCTTGGTTAATCTCTGTTATATCACAGAAAGTCAAGATATCGTTACCTATGACCTCAACAAACTCCAATTTCGACCTAAATCATGAAATATCCAACTCGTCTTTCTTAAAAAATGCTGTACTATAAAATAGGTTTTTTTTTAATAATCTGGGAATTTGCCACCCTTCAAACATACCAGAGGTTGTTATTGAGGAATTGACAAAGACACATATTGGAAATAATTTAATCATTAGTATAAGAATAAAAATAATAAATATTGATTGTATTTATAAGTAGATCATTATTACAATGATTTTTAGTCTCATTTAGACATTATTATCACGTTTACTTATTTTCATAGTTCTTAAGTATTTAAGTTATAATAAAGGGGAATAAATGTGACAAAATTTTCATTAAGTTGCGTAATGGATACGAGGAGCAAATGAAATTACCCTAGAATGGAAATGGGTAAAAAATCATGATGTGAGTCATTAACCATCACTCATTGCGATTATAATTCAATTTTTAATTTTGCTAAATCAATTTAACTTTTGTTTTAAAACTGTTATGGCACTTATTTAATCTAAAGATATCTTTTAGATTTTATATGTCTTTTTTAGATTTATCATGATTGTAAGTATTTCAGGAGTAATCATATCAGTTTTTTGAATGGTTGATTGATAAATTCAGCCCTAAGGCCGCAGGGTTGACACCAGCGACCGCAGTAGCTACTGGTCTAGCAATAGCTATACCCGATACTGCTACAGCTGTGCCTATCGGTCTTGAAGCTGCTAAACCATTCTCTCCAATAACAGCTAAACCTGGAATGAATATTATAAAACATGTTTAATATGAAGAAAATTAAACTAATGAGGGTTCATTTTGATACTTCATTGGCGTATCACTCTTAATTCAGGAAAGCGAGTATAAATTGTTATATTTATTAAAGGTCTTATTCCTCCTGGCGTTAGTCCATCTTCACTCTTTTGGAGAGGAGCCCTGGGTGCGCCTTTACTATAAACGTGACGTTTATTATTATGGTATAAACACAGAACAGGGAATTAAAAAATGAAGTCAAATTTGTGAACTAACTTTAGTATAAACTCTTACCAACTGGTTTGGCCTCAGCAACGGTAGCACCTCCTAAAAGAGCATCAGAAAAGGAATCATCTCCATTTGGGGCATCTATACCGATGCCTTCCTCGTTTATCTAAAAAATAAAATTTATATTAAAATTGTCATAGTTGCGAAAAATAAAATAAAAAATTAAAATTTGTTTGGTATCTGTGACAAATATATGTAATTATTGAATACAAAAATATAAAAAAATACCTCATCTGTCTCGTCCTCTTGATATTGTCTTACTTTGGGATTACTTTTGAAGAGACCATCAATATTGTCAGAAACTTCTTCAATAAGTTTAATTGTATTCGACGCTGTTTCTCCAAGTTTCTCTAATTGGCTTTTAAATCGTTCTTTATCAGCATTGTCTAAAGAACCAGTCCTCCTCCCCAAATTGTGAAGTTTAAGTGTACTGCTCGATAGTACTTTTAAGCTTTGCAAATTTGCTGCAAGCACCTTCGCAAGAAGATTTTCGTCGCTATTTTTGATCACACTGTCCATGCTGATTTTGTCTTCTGATACAACTAACTCGCTTATGACTCTGCCTGATGTATCTTTTTTTATTTCTAGGTACATACCCTTGCCCCCGCCGTAGAAGGGTAAGTATTGTACTGAGCCACTAATAAAAATAAAAAAGAATATTAATGATTTTTTGAAATTAAATTCACTTTGAAAATATTAGGAATCCAAGTTTTATTATTAAATACTCCGTTATATATATAACAGTAAGTAAAATATTAAGTCGTATTTATTTTGTAACAGTTGTGAGTTTAGAAGAAATAAAAGAGTCTATACGTTCATATATTTTTATTTCTAATTTTTTTTAAGGATACAAAATTAAAGCCTAATTTACAAATATTTATATATGCACGTTATATTCAGAAAATAATTCAAGTATCCAGTCGAATCGGTTTCCGAAATTGCATAGATTCTACAATTTTAATTCTTATTTCTAACTTAAATGCATTTTAGGAATAAAAGATTGAGTATTAAGTCTCTGGAAGTCGACTTACACATATCCTGTATAACTTTTTAATATTTAATGTATTCATATAAATTTAAATCCGATTGAGCATGAGCTATGCCCCCAGGACCAGCCACAGCTGTTGCCATTGGAGCATGTTCTATCGATGCTGTCTCATTTTGAGAGATCACTACATTTGATACTGGATTAGCTATAGCTACACCAGAGCTAGTAAGTGCGAAAGCCCTTGGTTTCACAAAGAGCATAAACTTAGGATGAATTGTTAAATGTCTTTCTTTCACAAATCTGCCACGGTTGTAGTGGTAAATGTCTGGCCTCCAATTATATTCTTCCCTCTTATACTCTCCGTTATCTCCTTGGAATCCTCTTCGCTGTTCTCCTCGGAATAATCTAAGAAGGAAGAAAGACGAAAGTTAATATACAGATAGATGAAAAATGAAGTGAAGATAATAGATAAGAGAAAGAAATTAAGATTGATCATTAAAATTTGAATTATAATAAATAACAGGGCCAGTCGCAACGACTTTCCCTTCAGGTATTTCTTTTAAAAATCTTGGTACAGAACCATCTTTTGCTGACAAGTGATGTAGCTGGGAGATTATTGACGAGAGATTGCTGTCTGGCGATAATGCTACTACGCGAGCGGCTGGTCCAGCAACTGCAAGTCCGCCAGGCTGTGTGTAGGCGAGTCCACCCGGTCCTACTATAGCTGTTCCACCCCTTCCAGCAGTTGCAACTCCTCCTGGCCCAGCGATTGCTACACCGCCTTTTCGAACTTTAAGTCTATTGATGAAAAAACCTGGACTGGGAGCCACGGGCTTCTTTTCGCCGAAAAATGTAAACGCTCCAAATCGCAAATCACCGTCATCTTCGTTAGTATTTTTAACATCCTTTGTTGGTTCAATTGAAGAAACAGGTTGTGGCCTTGCAGGTTTTTGGGTTGTATTCGGCTTTAATAGGAATTTTTCCGACTTTTGTTGAGTTTTTGAATCATCTGTAGATGTAGATTTAGATACGTTTCTTTTTTTAAGGGCTCTTCCTTCCCTAGAGCTGATGGTCAACTTTTTTGTTATGTTGTCATCGCTTTCTGTTTCGTTATCAGATGCATCTTGAAATGTCAATTCATTTATTTGTTCAGAAGATTTCTGTTTTCTACTGCATACATCAGCGTTTTGTCCTGCCTCAAAGATATTGCTCCAACCACCTCCTTGAAGGAATGTTAGGAAAGGATCTTTGATTAATATAGGAAAGTACGGTGCCAAAGGCCATTGGAAGGGTAATGATGGCAGCCCTTGTCTGTTTTGATAGTGCGATATTCCATCAACATTATTGTAATCATGTCCTGATCCTGGATTATAAGCATTTAAAGTAGGCATAACAAGTACAGGGATATTTTGAACGTATGGTAGTGGTATAACAGAAGGAGTAATTTGATTTCCTGCCATAATTTGGGGGTTGTATGGCAAGCTTTTTGAATATCGTTGGATATTTCTATGGAAATCATTTAACGAATTACTTTCTTGATAATTATTCGTTTCTAAAAGCGGTTGTAGTTTACCAGACGCAATGATTTGTTGTAATTTTTCTAAAATATCTCTGTTAAGAACATATCCACCAGGATTTGGTGACTCAGTATTGTATTTTATTTGTTGTCTTCGATTTGGTTTTTTTAATGCTGCATTCACAATGTTTATTTTGTCTAAAATTTCTTTTGTATTGTCAAGAAGTGTTAAATATTTTTCTTTTTCATTTAATAGCTTTGCCTCGTTTCCTTCTGTATCCTCTTCTATATTTGTTGGCGTCGTCAACCTGAAAAATTAGAAATTTGTAAATTTAATTACAGTTTTTTGAAATGTAATAAACCATACCCAGCTATGTATTAATTTTGCATGTACGCTAATAAAGCAGTGATTAAAAGCATAAATATAAATTAGAAGAGGGCATACCTGAACCAAGTGTTCTTGAGATACTTCAGTGCACATATGGAACTCTTTATAAAGCGGTAGATATATTCAAAATTTGACTTTGTAATATTACTACATACACGTTAGAAAATTTTAATTTGTTGGGAATATACCACTGCCTTATAAAGGCTTAAAAAAGCCTTTGCTGTAGTTGTTATTGTTAGTGATGCTTTCAGTGCTATATTTATAGTGAGTTTAGTTTTTTTGGTTTAACTAGTGTGGATTATGTTTAAATATAGACCTTTTCGACAAGTTATTATAATCATAATTATAGATTGATCTTAAAGAGCGATAAGTTATTCTTAATATTAATGTAGATTGTATTTTTATATACCGATTTTAATGTTATGCTACTCATTCCGTTTGTAAGATTAGATAGACGGATAACCTATCAGTTAGGTAAGATTATTGTGTACGGTATCGATTTTAAATTTGATAGGAGAAGACGCAAAAGACAGAGTTTAGAAAGCACTAAACCTATATTATATCTAACTGTCTAGCCTAACTTCCCGAGACGACATTTTAGAAAGCATTGTTACATCTTTTAAAGTTTTCAACTAAGTACTTCTAAAAGTTTTATAAAATAAAAAAAAACACTTACTCATTACTCGACGGACGACTTGACACTTCTAGTAGAAAACATGTACAGAGGATCTGAAAAAGAAGAAGAAAATTGTTTGCTAAATGCGATAAAACGATATTGGTAAAATGGATATTTGAAACAAAACTTGACTCAAAACATGCTTTGCTCAAGTTTTATAGATGCATGCATGTTATTAACCAAAAAAATGTATATTAGTCTGTTTCACTCGCTCATCGTGACGTGTATTTTATATCATTCACATTGATAACAAGTGATACTTTACATGCTTGAAAAATTTGGAACAGTTTTATGGTAGACTGCGTCTTTCTCATTCGTGTTTGAAAATGTTTAAAATACAGTCTTTGTCAAATAAATGAGTTCTAGTTTCAAACTAGTTTGAATAAACTCATCGATGAAATAATGCAAATATAGAGGAAACTGGATCCAAATTATCATTTAAGTATTATTTGTTTATGTTTCTCTTTGAAAAAGAAAGTGGTTCGTGTGAGGAGAAACTTGTTAAGTTTGTCATGTGTAATATTTGCACGATAGTGTAAAAGCGAAAAGAAATCACTAAAAATAGTTTAAGATTGTAAGAATAGCCCATCCTTATTAATGGTCTAACCAAATAGAATTAAGTCTATAAGCTTCGTAATTTTAGAGCTATTATTTTGGCTATAAAATTTATTACCATTTTTTTTAATTGTAGAATATATCAACAAAACTAGAACAACTTTGGAAAAATATTACCTTATCTTATGATAATAGTAATAATATAACAGTATTATTAAATTTCTTTTAGTTGCAATTTATTTAGTTTTATCCCATTACATTGATAGCTAAACTGACAAAAATTTCGATTCATTTTTCCTTAATAAACATAAGTCTATTTTTTTAAAATAGTCAATAAGATCAAATACCGTTGAAATAAGAAAAAACACAATGCAAACAACTAAGTTCTACCGTTAGCACATGTTATAAAATAAAGTTTATATCCTTTGAAAATTAAGCAAGTGTGTTGGACAGATGGAAAAATATATTTATCATTCGGAATAAAGGATTGAGCAAAAAACTGGTAGCGTTCATGTGCGATGTGTTTTTTTTTTTTTATTTTTTAATTTTACAAGTAGGTGTCCAATTAACTGGGTTTTGTTCTTTTGTCAAAACATGTTAGGTCCGCTTCGGTCAATAACACTGTATAAAGTTCACTGGTCTTAATAAAGATACGAAATTGGAAAAACATTACTACATTTGAATTCGGACGGTTTTTATCAAACAAATATTTTATTCAAGAGCCTTTGAAGAATTGAGATAAGATTATCAGTATTGAATTCAAAAGAAATGTCTGAATTAAAATAAGCACAAGTTCATATGACGTGTTAATAATTTTGTTAAATTTTATTGTTTGTGCGAATACTATTGGTGGGATCTGTGCTATTTTTCCTATTTCTCAATATGGCCAATGAAGTCGACTAACGGATTATCTACCATCGTATTATATCTACCAGTTATTACCAAATACAAAAACTTTACAACCAATAATAACGGACGGCACTTATATGCGGTTATAGCCCAAGAATAAAACTTGTATTATTCTTGGGCTTGTATTATAGTTTTGTTTTATTTTTGTTTTAAGTTTTACCCCTCAAGGAACATAGACGTGATGTCTGTATGTACGAGTATGTATGTAGACAGACCCATATCAAATTGAAAGACTGATAAGCTACGTTCAGCTTGATAGAATTGAGATTCAAATAGTGACAGGTTGCTAGCCCATCGCCTAAAAGAAGAATCCCAAATTTATAAGTCTATCTCTTAGTCGCTTTTACGACATCCACGAAAAAGATGGAGTGGCCCTATTTTTAAAAGAAACAAAAATATTATCACGTCTTTATCCCTAACCTTTTAATAAATAAGGGATTGGATTGGACTTGAATAAATTAGGGATTATTATTAGGTACAAGACTTAAGTTCAGTTAGATGGCAAAACGTTATAGAGGACTCAGATTGTTTAATTTTATATCGCAGACGTGTTTTACTTGGTCCAGCTTGAAAACTGGTATACAAAAAAATCTCCCCCTCCAACTCTCTAAAGGGCGAAATACAGGGGTAAGCTTTTTCAGTAAACTTTTGTGGCGAACGAAATCATAGTTTATAGCTTATCTTTAAGTTTTCAATTTAAGCTGTTGATATTGGCAATTGGCAAGTAGCCTCGAGTCATTGTGTCGTTGACCGTTGAAGGCGAAAATCTAGGTCGAGTGAGGAGGCACCGTTATCAGGTTCGATTTGGCGATAGCTACCTTTCTTGTCCATTATTGTCCATACTATTTAAGATTAAGCTCCAAAGTTTATGGTAAACATATATTTTCACCTAGTTTCATACGGTTTTTATGGCAGCGTGGTATGAGTCTTCGAAATTTGAATTTGGCTTTATTAGTGCACTATAGTGCATGCGAGATGCGAGATTTTAAACACCCGAGCTAACTATAGTTAAAATCTCGTATAAAGATGCACGTATTTTTAGTAGGTACTGAGAAATAACTATATACTTCATCCCGTAAAAAGGTGCAGGAGGCTTAGACAATGTAGTATCGCTTCTTAACGAAACGATGTCGTGGAACGAAAATGTGAGCGAGTGAAGTCGCAGACAAAGGAAGGAAATATAAAGGAAGTTACCGACTGATTGACTGACATATCAACCGCTTTAATCGCTGGATCTAGAGATTTTGATTTGGGGTGTAGGTTCCAATATATGGTCTTTATTTATTTATGATGTTATATGTTTGGAAAACTTACAGCTAAAAACTTAACGACAAAATAAATATAAGGCCATTTACAATTTCTTGGGGTGAACTAAGACAAGATTTTCCGAAATATTCGTGGGAAGATTCGATATAACCCCGTAGTCCACTTTGTTTATTAAACTTACGTAACCAGTCACAAGAGAAGATTTGTTTCGCTGTTTGGTAAAACTACGCGAACGGAGTCGCGGTCATATGTACGTTCAAAAGATAAAATAGAACAATACCTATCTTAAAAAAAGTTAAATCGTTGGCATTGTCTAATATAAAAGCTTAGCAATCTACAGGCACGATGTTGTCCCCAAAATGTCGAGATAAAGCAAGGCAAGGCAAAGCCATTATAAATTGCAATCAAATCACTTTAGACAGATACTAGCTTTTACTCACAGCTGAACCCGCGTCTAACTAAAATTTCTTTTATTTTCGTTCCTATGGGATTTTCAAATATTCTTAATTAATGCTTTTGTATATTTCTAGAGTAATATAATTATATTATAACTTCATACGTTTACTAAGTAACGCAGTAACTCGATAAGACAAGACTTTTTTATACATTAATATTTATTACTGATCAAATATACTGGATGTTGCACTCAGTGCTTCATAAAGAATAAAATGATATAATAAAATGCACAAAAGTCATGTTTATTAAATAGAATCTACTCAATTAAAACGTTTTATACAAATACAATTATAATAGTAAAGTGACACACTTGCATTTTATGAAAGTGGTTGTATATAATAGCTCGTCATGACCTGTATAAGTTGGAAAACAAAAAGTATCAAGCCGTTTATCTTGACGACACAATTGTAGGGTCATCATTGTCATCAAATGTAACTTTAAAAAGATAGATGTCCGGCTTTGAAGTCTGTAAAAATTGAGACTTGATAAGACAGGTCTTGTTAAAACTCTTTATGTTTTTCTTATTTTTATGTGAAATATTTTATACTTTTATTCCTCCTGGCGTTTATCTGACAAGTGTACTTCTCTGGAGAAAAGCACAAGATGTGTCTTTTGACAATGATAATGCTCCCTTAGCCAAGTGTTAAGCGTTCGGAAGCGTTTTTATATTACGAGCCGCTGGCGTCTTAGATTATTATTCCTCAGAAACCGCGTAGCAGCTTTGCATAAATTATTGCCCTCTTTTTAAGCTATGATTGTATGGTGTCACTCCATCTAGTGATAAATTTATCTATGGCTATCGCTTTGACAATGGCGCTTTGTTTGTCGATTTACATTTCCTAAACGGGATGAAATGGGTAAGTCATACGTTTTATATTCTTAGTTATTTTTAAAGATATCTTTAAGAGAACGAGTGATAGGAGTATGTGAGGAAGTTTGTAAGGTACAATTATATTTTTTAATTTGTGATCTAACGAGGTAAGATATCGAATAAAAGTCACTGATCGACAGTAGGAGAATAACATAGTTTTTGTCAATTCTCCGAATACCTTAGTTCCATTATGTATTTGACTCTTGTTTTTCTCAACGACAATCATTGAATACAAATTCCAATTTTGCTTTTTAAGTACATGTACATTGCAAATTTATGACTGCATAAAACTACATATCTTGGTGGTTTAACTTTTTTAAAAGACAGGTATCTGAGCGTACGCATCGATAGCATATTTTATTTAGTACTAGCTTCTGTATGTGGCTTTGTGCGTGTTAATTATAGGCAATATGTATGAGTTGTATTACTGTAAAGTATCTTCCAAAATATATATATATATATATATATATATATAATATTTCATCAGCTGTTTATTGCCATTTAGACAGTGTTGAAAAATGCTTCTGCACTGGGGGCCAAGATGGTGAAAATAACTTATTTTATATGTCTGTGGAATGAATTAAATATGTGCAGAGTGCCTTCAAAAGCAGAATTTTTCCCACAAATTAATATTTTTTGTCGGCATAATATCGCAGTATTAGTTTAGGTTTAGGTTTGTTATCTTGTTTAAATACAACGTTTAATACCTGCAACAGCGTTGGGCTGGACGTATTGTTACAGAGAGTAAGCCCGAAAAATTATTTTGGTTACTTCGAACCTATAAAAAAGTCGTACAAAACTAGAAAGCAGGTAAAAAAATAGTTGCTAGGACTTGGACTACGATTTGAATCTCGGCACAACTAGAACCAAATTGAAATTGAACAAGCGAGGAAGAAAAATATGTCTAACACTGAACGCTCGCAAATATGTTGAGAATTATATTATTACGTGAATTTTATGACTGAGAAGTTGTGTAGTGTACTACTCCACGCTAGATAACGTTTCACTCTTGTCAATAAAGTATAACAAATAGAAAGGTCAGATTGCACACCGCGACGAAACTTCAACTAGTTTGCCTTTTGAAAACCGGAGTGGGCTACAATTACGTTGTTACCTAGAATCGAAATAAAAACAAAACAAAAGTATACAGCAGAAGCAGACCTTAATGTGCATGTTTTTGTATGGTAATTTCATGAATTAGTGTTAGCAATTTGGTCGGGATTCAATTTATAAATTCGTTTCTGACAGCGGTCGTAACAAAAATATCTTCATTATTTTATAATAAAAAATATGCAAATGAGCCTTTACTTGAAATGCCTACAGGTACTTATGTACAATTTTAAATGCAATGCATTAGAGTCATTTATTTTTGTATCGTAATCTTTCCATCTTGTTCAATTATTATAATATATTTGCAAATACTATCAATTACAAACTTCTGATTAATTTTAAGGGAAAATTTGCAAGTATGTAACACGAGTTCATTCTATTCAAATTGGTGGACACCAAGTAATAGGAGTTATTACAATTCATTACATCCCATAGATAATTGGATGTAGGAATATAAAATCGATTGGATTTGAGAATAATACAATCAACAATTGTAGACACATTTCCTATTACACTCATGTTTTGTGAAAAAAATTGGTTATATTAGGTTATATATTGGTGTACCTATATGAAATATTAAAAAAATCAATAAAGAAAAATAATCCTAACAGTCAATTATTAATAAAATAATGCTTGTAGTCAAAGAGTAAAATAAGGTAGCACCTTAAAGAGAGTAAAAAAAAATTACAAAATATTAACTTACCAATAATCCAGAGAAATACTGAGGCGCCATTTCCAAAAATATCGATATGTTTAAATTTAGAACTGATGTCCACGTCCGTGCGGTCTCACGGTCACTTCGCAAGTTAGGTGCTTGGGTACATCCCGCAGCTTTTTGCTATACGCTTCAAAACAAATTTACCATTTGTCGCTTTCTCGATTTTGTATTGAGTCGTTATTTTGTTAAAACATTGGTCGATATCAGCCTTGACCTTGGCAAGAATGGTACACAGATGAACTTACGCTGTGTGATTGTTCCTTATCTTCTTCCACATCTAAAAGACTGTTTTTATTCCTTAATACAAGAAAATAAATAAACAATAAGAAGTAACTTATACTTTTTTATGTTTTTATTTATATTAATAATTATTGAATAAACTTAATGATTACAAATAAATACTAATTAAATTTTATATGTTGTCCTAAAGACACTACATCAGCGTGTTCTTGTGATATAGGTAAATTCTAATCAACATTCTGTAAAATTAGTGTTAAAGAATAACGAATCCTATAAACATTTTGAGACTTAAAATTTTCGCCAGAGTTGAATCGAGTTTCATAAGTAAATCGTCAGGGATGCGAAAGGCGAAAGTCGCTGCGCGTTCAGTGATTTATTAATTGCCCCTCACGAATTGATCTTATTCACATGTTTTGTCGATACTAATTTCTCTTGACGACAATCAGGCCGATTATTATTACTGTACTTGATGTTGCCCGCGACTTCGTCCACCTGTACTTTTAACTTATTATATTATTCCAATGTCTTGGCTTATGTTACTGAAATGTTTTATGAAAATCGGTTGAGTATGTTTTGCGTCAAAAGAGTACCTCCTCCTTCCTTGAAAACTTTGCACTTATAATACGAGTATGAGAAGGATTTCATTATAGTCAAAGTTCTTAATAACAATAAAGACTTTTCTATCAATTTGCTTCCGTGGCGAAGTGGTTAAATTTTGTGCATTCTCATACTCATGTCAAATTGCTTTACTGAAAATCATTTTTACTTACAAAAGTTACGATTGGCAATACTTATTATTTATTTATTTCCTAAGTCATATGTAAGTGTTACCGCTTTAAAAATTCGCGAGTATCTGTGTATGAAGTTATATAAAAGTAGAGATGAATAACAAACGATTGAAATAATTCAGATTGAAAATTGCCTGCTCTAAACAGATTTTATGATTCGCTAATATAAGTAGCTATAAAATTAAAACTTGATGTTTATATCCCAATTAAGATTTTATCTTAAGATGTTAATTAATGAATAACTTAATTTTTCATTCTGTTACTATACTTAAAACATATATATTAGCAATTTGAAATTTAAATATTGACTTAAAGTTGAATTAGCAAAGTGAAATTTAGTTTAGATTTTGTTTTATTTTTATTCATTTACTTTCATCACTATCTTGGTTTTTGTTCATCCTGGTTACTTCTCACCTCTTTGGAGAGGAGCCTAAGGTACATCTATGCCCACCATCCTTCTTCATCCAATACAGGTTTCCTCACGATGTACATAACTCATAAAGAGTAATTGGTTCATGGCTGTGGTGGGATTGTAACCTGCGCCGTTGTCGATCAAACTTCATGTATGTATGGGCACCCCACTGATTCTCTTATTCGCTTTCTTTATTAACCTACAAATAACTTCTTTAAACGAATGTGATTGCAAATGAATTTGTTTTGACTCAGAGATAGGCTTATAAATTTGGGATTCTTCTTTTACGCGATGGGCTAGCAACCTGTCACTGTTTGAATCTCATTCATCGAGCCAAAAACCTGAACCTATCCGTCTTTTCAAGACTGTTGGCTCTGTCTACCCCGCAAGGGATATAGACGTGACTATATGTATGTATGTATGAATTTGTTTCAAATTTTCAATTAGGTAAATTTTCTATTCTATATAAATTTTAACATAACAAAATGTATTTATTGTTATGTTGTGCATGTGTATACGTAAATAAGATAGTTATCTTAACCTAGTTCCAGCTTTGTGGACGGTCATCCTATTTGAATAAACTTTGCATGTTGCAGTCAAGATGTTTTCTGATAAAAAGGACAAATTACAAGACGGTTTTTAATTAGTCGACTACAAATGAAGCATCTCATTTTCAGGCGTATGTGCAAAGTATGTAAGTATATTTGTAAGTAATACTTTTTGTATAAGTTATTTTCGAAAGTTAAGATGTTTGCAGATTTTTTTAAACCGAGTATTCTTAGTTTTTAAATAATTGTATTATTATGTTTGTGTTATGCTTTGGAGCCTGTGTTTCGGTCCAATTTAGTATGTATAACCAACTGCATTATTTAAATTAAGCCGTTTGAAATGAGTTGGCAAAGTTAAATACAGTCGGCAGCTTGGGAACAACTCTTCTTCTTTTAACCTAAAAAAAGACAAAATAAGTCACGAATCCATTAAATAATAAGCTGACGTTTGTAATTATTTATTTTAATAAAACAAAAACGTTGGCTGCGGCTAATTATCATAGCATTAGAAGCGTGTAAATATAACAATTGATTTAAAATGTCTTTGTTGTAATCCCGGATATAAAACAGAGTGTAATGTCAGTCGTCATGGCAATCTTTTGACATTCTAACCTGGAAACTACATTGGTACTTAGATCTATCTATCTCACGAACTATGAAGATAGAATATTATGACTGTGTTTGCGTATCTACGAGTAACGGTACATGTCTTAAGCAAGAAGAAGAAAAAAAATCGAGATATTTTGGGAAAATTCCTCTTCGTCGGGCTATATATTTAAGCTTTCAGTGAAAGAAAGAAGGAAACTATTAAAGAAAATATACATAAATTATATTAAACTTCCCTAAAAAAACCTCCTGCCGTGTGGTTCCCGGCACCAATACAAAAAAGAATAGGACCACTCCATCTCTTTCCCATGGATGTCGTAATTCTTTATTAGGCGATGGGCTAGCAACCTGTCGCTATTTGAATCTCAATTCTATCATTAAGCCAAATAGCTGAACGTGGCCATTCAGTCTTTTCAAGACTGTTGGCTCTGTCTACCCCGCAAGGGATATAGACGTGACCATATGTATGTAAGTGTATGTTCCTTAAAAAAATTTTTTATTTTTCGGAAGGTTGCTAATGCATGTTTACTAGTCACGATCCTTACATACTTTTTTTGCTTCATCATCTTTCATCAATCTTTTCATGTGTGTTCGTTCAATAAAATATATAAAAATTGTTAAGTGTACTTGTACCTACGTGGAAGTGAACTGGAATCAGGTAAAGTATTCCATAGTGCGGTGCCGTGGGAGAATATTTTTATAAAAAACCTGTTTACATCTTCCTCAATTAGTAAAACTTTCATCTGGTAATGTTTCTGATGTAAATAGATAGTAATTGTCGGTTTTATTTTGTAAATTATACGTTTTGTGCATTAAAAAGTTCAGTAATTATTATATTTGGAAAATGTTTAGTATAGTATAATAGTATCTATACCATAGAATATCTTCTGTTGGGATGTGATCTCACAGACTTCAGGATACAATATCGGGTGGGTATTGGTGACAAAAAATTTTATACATTAAATTAGGAGTTAGAATGCATTGCTGTGTATATCCTTGACAAATACACTCAATTGTTAAAATGCTTTCATAAGCTTACACAAATTATGGCTTTCTTTGAAGCCTTATTATTATAAATCTAAAAAGATAAATCTGGTAGTGATGTGTGATGAATTGTGTTACTGTTGTATGGATATTTTTTCGATTTAAATAAAATCTTTAATATTGTTAATGTGCCGATAATGTACTGAAATCGATAAATAATAGTAATTAATTTACAAAGAAATGGTGAAAATAAAACAATGTACAACTATAAATGAAATATGTAATGACATACTGATATGAACGTAATCGATACACATTTCAAATATTTACTTACTTTATTATCACTAGACCACAAATTTCTATTTTTAACTAAATATTATAAACTCTTTAATGCAGAGCAATTAAATCGAATAGTAGTAGCTAATTTATAGCAGAAAACATCTACATAGACTAACCTACATAATACACTTTCTAATGACAATCGACAAATTTGATGAGAGCTAAACAGAAACTAATATTTGCAACACATCAATACTGCGTCCTTTTTGCTCGCCTTTCTGCGCTTTCAAACCAGCTGTCTCGCACATCATCATGTCCTCTTCCTTTTTGGTTACATTTTCATATATTTTCACTTCTTGCTTTACAGTATTCTGTACATTTTTATCACTTGCATTTCTCGCTTCAGTCATGGCTCTATACAAATTTATTTCTTGCTTAACGTTGAAAACGTTGCCACCCATGTCTGGTATTGTATAATTTTGCTTTTTCTGTAGTCTAATGTCACTATCTCTATGACTGACTGTACCTCGTAGGTTAACTATAACGGTCGGTTTTACTACTGTTTGAGATTCTCTGTCTCCTATTTGACTTTGTCCGGCCATTGTATTAGAAAAAGGTACTAACAACGGATTTTGACTTACGGTGCTGCCATTTTGTTCCTCCTTGTTTTTGATACGTTTGTGAGGTTTTTTGGTTGGTTTAACCTCTGTACTTGTTTCAATATAAACAATTACCTCATGATTACCATCCGATTCCCTTTCAGTGATGTTTTCAAGACTTTTAGGGAATCTGTATTTTAGTGGTGGCGTATCTATTCTATCATTTCTTCGAGGTATGAAGTCTGTATCGCTTGGGAGTTCCGGAGCATCATTTTCATAGTATCGTTCATCGTTCTGATAAAGGTTATTCTCGTCGTTTTGGTTTGTGTCTTCTGGTAAGTGGGTGTGGATTCTGAGTGATTCAATAACGTCACGGAAGAGTGACCTTTTTTGATGTTCCGTGGATAATTCCTTTGTTTCTGGGGGTCGTGCACTGCAGAGGATCATCATATACGTAACACAAATGAAACAATGCATCTGAAAATAAAAATATTAATAATATATTATAATTTTGAATTGTTATTTTTGCGCGCGTCGTAATACTACTCTTATTACGTTCATAATCGTTAAAATCGGAATAATAATATTATAAAAATTGGGATTTGAACTTATCATATCAAGTTCAGTTGCATAAACGTTGATATGTAATCATATATACCTACACACAAACATGTAATCACCTGTATATTCCTTGCGGGGTAGTTTTTTACGCTACATATGTAAATTTCTTTTGACGTAGAGTAAATATAGTAAAAGAAATAAATATTAATACTACTTTAATAAAGAGAAAAAAGATATTTGTTTTTTTATTTCTTTTCAAAAACTACTATCGCACAAACTTACGTAGAAATCGGAGTAATTCATCACTCATATCATGGTATTATCCAGATTTTTATGACTAGACCTGAAGTAAACATAGATTCCTTTTATTTCTTAAGTTCCCTTTGGAGGGCTAGGTCCCAACTTGTGAACTCTAGAATAACAATATTTTTGTCTTACCTTGACAGTGCAGACGGGATGCGCGCGCGCGACTGTGGTAGCTCGCAAGGTGCATGTGCAAGTTGATTGAACTTACCTGAACTGCAGGTAAGCTCAACTATTTTTCTAGGCCCCCAGAAATCTCTGAAAATTTTCCAATATTGTAATATTATTTATATAAAATCTAATATAATAAATATTATTATAAAAGTGGGAAGACCTAGACGAACGTATCTTGATCAAATTAAGGACGTCCTGGTAAAGGGTCAGCTCAAAAGTACCCGAAACCGCCGAGCTTGTATGAAGAGAGTTATGAATGTGGACGAAGCGAAAGAAGTATGCAGAGATCGTGGCAAGTGGAAAGAGGTAGTCTCTGCCTACCCCTCCGGGAAAGAGGCGTGATTTTATGTATGTATGTATTATTATAAATTTTAAATATTACGAGATAACATAAAATTAGTGGTGTGGAAACGTAAAAAAATATTTTGTTTAATTATATCCCACGCTTATAATATCATTACTCGTATTACGACTTTCATGGGTAACATACTTCAATTATTTTCCACAATGCAAAACATTTTCATTGAGTAATTACTAATCAAATACATAATTTTAGTAACCCTTGGCCTGGTTTAGCAATTTTTTCCAGCTATCATGCATTAAAATAAACTGTTTTGTAAATTAATTTGGTACTTGTAAAAAATACTTCACGCCTATGCAAAATATACAAGCAAACTGGTCGTTTTAATATAATATTGCACTACAAATTATTCAAAATGGTATCTTTAATCTGTCTCGTTGATTTTAATATAAAGATAATGAATGGAAAACTTATTTATTGCAGCAATTTTTTATTTTATTATTTACAAAATATCTATACCTAAATCTGAACACAAACGTAAGAGAAATCGTAGGTAATTATATTAGGAATTGTAACATGTCATTAGTCATTTTACTAATCATTAATAAACAGACATTTGCTATTTTATTTTTGTTTTCGAGTTTTGGGCGTCAACTGATATTGAGATCAGTTTTGAACTAAGTCTTGAAAAGAGAATTCAAAATAATCAATAAACGGCGCTGAACAAACATTTGTATATTTTCTTATAAGTTAAATAAAAAACTTAATCTTTCACGGGAAATACTCAACTGTTGAGAACCCCTGAAAGAATTGACCAGCAACTCGTCTATCTCAACATGGGAAACTGCAGGATTCCTGACATCCGGAAACTATGGCCATATTGGAATTACATCATCAATGTTGCACACAAATATATGCCTTTTCCTAAAAGCTACATAGTAGTAAATTGCGAAATAATATTATCATTTCTTGTAAGCTCCTTCATGGATCAGGGGTTTGCGGTCTTGTATGTACGTATGTAGTAGTAATAAAAGAAATAATTTCATAAGAACTTGTTTCTATTTTAGATACACTATGGATAGCATGTTGTGAAAATGTAAAGAAACTCATCTTTAAGTTTAATTTTTTTTAATAATGAATAGATAGGTTCTTAAAATAATCTGAATATTTGTAAGTATACGGTCTAGGCATACACTGGGCTACAAACTATTATTTAGATTTTTGGATTTAGCTTTTTAATATTCATAGAAAATTAATTCTCTATGGATCCAAACTGCAAAGCAAAATAAAACACATAAATAGTAAAATTTTTACTTAGATTTTATATTTTAATCGTTCACTTTTCTTTATAGTATAGAAATTTCTTCAGAATCTTCGAGCTTAGTGTATTAATGAGATTAAAAATCCCATGATTCTATCTCCTTTCCTCAATTTGGACTTCATAACCATCTACATGCCTCATGATAATGTCAAATTTGGTTCGTAATGGTTTGGTCTTTTTGCGTTTTTGAGAACCATGTGAATAAACATTTTTCGGTGGCAATAGCTTGAATTTCCTCACTAAGTTCGCAATAACAGTCATCATTGATGTCATTGCGTACCTTGCACCTGAAATAATAGTCAATTAGGTTTACATGCTGAAAAAATATTCAATAAGGGTACATGACTTGTTGTAAATCTTTTGGATTTGGATATGGCCAACTTAAATACAATTTGTCTGAATTTAACTAAGCCATGGTTTGAAAACTAGCGTAACATAACAGTTGTTTCAGTTTGAATTTAATGATTTTTCTTTGTTTTAAGTAACTAAGTGTTTAATCTTACCAACGCAATTTCTTACTCCAAAACTAAATGGCATATAAGCAGCTGGATGCTTTAGATTATTATCCAAAAATCTTTCAGGTCTAAAGTCTTCTGCGTCATTTCCCCAAAACGTAGGATTTCGGTGCATAGCCCAAATATGTATCACCGCGCCTACGTCGGGCACAAGTTTGAAACCAGATGCTGAAATGTAAAAATGTGTATTATTTAACAACATTAAACGAAATTATAAAAAAAAAAAAAACAATAAGAACAGCAGATTTAAATGTTGGAACATGGATTCACATCCAATTGCCTGAATAAGCAGATTTCCTGATGGTATTTTCCCATATCGTAAACACGCCTTATAATAACCGTCAATACCCTTAATAGGATAAAACATAACTTACGCAGGATGTATTCCTTCTCGACCATTCTTACAACCGCTGGCACAGGCGGATAAAGTCTCAAAGTCTCCTTTATAACGGCTTCCAGATATTTAAGTCGAGGTATATCTGAAGGTTCCAATGGTCTGTCGGAGTTTCCGAGTACTTCCATTAGTCTGGAAATGGAAAGCGAATCTTAATTATCAGCTAAAATTTCCTTTGGGTGATCCCAGGTTTCTGTGCGATTTAGCTTTTATATTTGAGAGCGTAAGATCCACTTTGTATACATACATAAATATAAATGTCATAAATGTCAGGTTGCTAGCACATCGACAAAGAGACGAATCCCTAATTTATTAGCCTTACTCTTGATTGACTTTCATAATTTGCACAGGAATAGAAGCACACTAGTACACAATATGTTTTTCTTTACTATTAGACCAGCATTTGTATTCCTAATATAACTTTGGAATTGGGCGAACACGCGGATTTCGGATAAAGTATGTTTTGCACCTAGCTAGAGATGTTGATTAGAATAGCAAATGTGCACAACTACCATTAAACTCTAAGAAAAAAATAAGGGGAGGTCAACACTACCCAATATAACTGTTTCTGCACTTCGGCCAGATTAAAAAAAAATACTACATTTAAAAATGTTTTGCAAGAAAAGATTTCAATACAAAAACTTACTCTTCATACAATTTATCTTGAACGTGTTGATGCTGAGACAGCATTACAGCTGTAAACGAAGCGCCGGCCGCCGAAGTGTCAGTGCCTGCTAAAATTAGAACTAACATTTCTTCTTGAAGATCTATGTCATTATACCCAATGTCAATGAGCTGTTCAAGGAAAGACTTTCGGCTGTTTTGTTGGTCTGTGAATAAAATGCGAATAAATAACCTTTACTACGGGTAAAAAGTAGATTTTAAATTTTGTCTTCAAAATTTAACCAATCATTATACTTATACTTATTTCCACCAACTATTTCTTATATACCTACTTACTTTGCAATTGGTCACATTCCGCAAGGTTTTCATTTTCAATGTCTCTAAATTTTATCCGTTTCGCTAAGATTACCTGAAATTTTAAATGATTAACCTTTTCAGTGGAATCACAGTAATTTCATCCGATCGATCAGTTGTAATAGTTAAGCGTAGCCTTTTTTAATAGCGTTAATAAGTTTTAACTTTATGCAATATTTATCAACATTGGCATTAAGAAAGTTATTGGTTATTTTTTTATTGAGAATTTGAGTGTCTTTCATCTCAATCTCCATATTATCATCGTCTGATGATAATATAGAAGTCTCTCTATTATATTATCCATAGAAATCGAAATATTTAAGTCCCGTTGGAATTTAAGGCAATTTTTGTCATCACGAGTAACAGCGAGGTTATTACTAGCTATTATAGTAAATTATATTCCTAGATATCACCTACCTGTTTAACAAATTCTTGGAGTATATCAGTCTGTTTTTTATAAATGCGATAGCAAGGCATGAGTTTATATACAAAATCTGGGTAGAGCCACGATTGCATCAAGCGATCCACAACCATCTTCTCAAATGTTTGGAAAGCCAATAGAAATGGATGGTATTGATTATTTTGGATGTCCATTTTGATTCCAAGGCTGGTTTCTGAAAAGTGAATTATTTTGATGAATAACTCCACATATTGTTGCAACATGAATTTTACCTGAAATTATAATTATAATTTATTAAATTGAAGTCACATAGTAAATAAGTGTTCGGGATCTTACCGCAAATAGCATCCATTGAATAAGCCGTAATATACTTTGATAAGGATATAGGTTGTCCACATAACTTCGTGAGCTTGTCTATCATATTTTCACTATTTCTCGTAAACACTTCTAGAAACATTTCCAAATTTTTTTGACTTAGCATTGGAGCGATGACTTTTCGACGGGGACGCCAAATTGGTACTAAAAGAGTATATTAGATTAATAAGATAAACTTTATGTATCCATACTTCAGTATTACTACCTACCTACTACCTATTTTTTGTCTGTCCGTTTTGCGGCTAAATCGCTTCAAATATAAGTAAGAATTCCTCTCTCAAACCTCCTACGTATTTAAAATAGCTACGATTTTTTATATAGTTGCTTACTGTATGTACCTAATTTAAATATTTTCATCTTGAACTTATTGTTATTCTGAAGCCACTTAATAATTAATGAATAAATAATTTTATTTATATTATTAAAGATTGAGTTAGCCTCGAAGTAAGTTCGAAACTTGTGTTACGAGATACTAACTCAACGATACTATATTTTATAATAAATACTTATATAGATAAACATTCAAGACCCAGGGCAATCAGAAAAAGTTCTTTTCTCATCATGCCCTGGCCGGGATTCGAATCCGGGACCTCCGGTGTCACAGACAAGCGTACTACCGCTGCGCCACAGAGGCCAACTACTACTACTACCTAATTGAACTTATCACATAGTGATAGTAAATACCTACATTAAAATTTTTTATTACCTTTTGCAAACATATGCCCATTTCCTAGTAGATCCTCTGTGATGTCTAATCCGTCCATTTTCCGTAGACTGACACGCATTACTTCTTCAGCATCAAATGGATCGGCAATAACTGGGAAGATAGAAATGCATGTTTTTGTGGTTTGAAATTAATACTTTCACTTCATAGCGAAAATTCACAAAATCATTGAATGGACATATCATTATTTATTTAAATTGTGAGAAATTTAAATTTCCTCTTTGTTACCTTTGAACCTTACTCACATTAACATACAGGTTTTCTCACGATTTCTCACGATAATTCCTCACTGTAAGAGCATTGGTCAGAGAACTCGGAAAATATTATAATATATTATCTTGAAAAATTAGTCATTGGTGGATTTGAACCTGTGAAACGTGCTTTTCTAGTCATACCTTAACCGTTGGAATGAACTCCTTTGAAACTACCACAAAATTGACCATCCCCTGAAGACTTTTTTATCACGCAAAAAAATATCGTTGTCTCGCTTTTTATTATGACGTGAAATGGAACAGCGATAGTTTTTCGCGCGATAAAAACGGCGTCGCACGTGACAGGCACGTCAACTTGTTATTCCGGTTTCTATGGTATTTACCACAGAGTAGGTACTAAAAGAAGATGATCTTCACTGATCTGTGGATGCGTCGCCTCGGCCTACATAATAAAGTTCGTCAAATGCAGGGTTAGGGCCAAGGATTGTTTATTAATTAATTGCTTCGATGATTTTCATTTCCCGGTATTATGAATTGATATATTTTAATGTTATGCAGTCCAAAATCGTAATTTATTGTATTAAAACACTTCAATTTGTGTTTAATTTGTTGAATTATTTAGTTTATTCATGTACTTATCAACAAGACAGTTGTTTGTTAAATTATAAAAACGTCAGTTATAAAAACGCCCGCGTTACTACCTTCGTACAATGAAAAATCACATTAATTTCCTTTCTTGTAGGAATTTTGGGTATCTTCTCTTATTACATGACTATATAAGGAACCAACATACCAAGTTTCAAATCTTTAGACCCATCAGTATGGGCTGGAATCTACACGCAAAATTTTCAAACTTTAGACCATGCGGTGAGTACTGTGCAGTCACTCACTCATTAACGAAAGAGTTATATACATATAGATAAATAAACTTACCAACCATAAGCATATTCAGTAGCCATCCTCCCGCAAAGCCTCCTTGTTTAATGGCTTCTCGCCCAATTTTCATTAAGGCTTTCATACGATCTAAAAATGTCGAATTACGTTATAGAAGCGAAAGCATAATAGGCTTACAGACAAATTTTCACGTTTACAATATTCCCATAATTCCCATAATACCGTAACTTTACTTTGACCTGTGATACAGGAATAATTTATTGTTTTGATTTTATTAATAAATATTTTATATTGATATAAAAAAAATACATACATACATATGGTCACGTCTATATCCCTTGCGGGGTAGACAGAGCCAACAGTCGTTGTAGTCGTGGAAAAGACTGAAAGGCTACGTTCAACTATTTGGCTTAACGATAGAATTGAGGTTCAACTAGTGACAGGTTGCTAGCCCATCGCCTAAAAAAGAATCCCAAGTTTGTAAGCCTATCCCTTAGTCGCCTTTTACGACATCCATGGGAAAGAGATGGGGAGTGGCCCTATTCTTTTTTGTATTGGTGCCGGGAGCCACACAACACAATAAATAAAATTAAGAAAGATAAATCATAACTTTAAGTAAAGGCTTCTATTTGTTAAATTCATGTCAATTATGTCGGATGACCTTCTCAATGTCGTGAAAATGTGTTGATGCAAGCCGCTCCTTAAATATATCGCAGTTGTAGTGTTTTCGTCTCAGATTTACAGAGCTCGGGTTCGAGACCTGGTTTGGATTGTACCAACGATGATAAGACAATTATCTTCCCTCGGTTGTGAAAAATATAAAAAAAATTTTACTTACTTTGCGGATGAACTCAAAGATAGGGAAGATAGAAGTTAAGAAACGTTCCTTGTCAAAGTTCGTAAATAAGTGGGCCGGTCAAGATTTTGGTCAACGATTATTATCTCATAACAAACATAAGTCTTTGGCATACTCGGGTCTTCAGTCTTGAAAGACTAAAAGGCCACCTTCAGCTGTATGGCTTGATGACGGAATTGAGATAGATGTAAGATATACCTATACATACATGTAGATATACCTATACAAAAATTGTGTTTTGACAGACTTTACCTTCCTCAGTGCCAATGAAATGATGAGCCACTCCGATTATAGGAAGACTCATACGATTATTTCTACACAGATTAGCTAGCTTCCTTTTGTGACGGTTCCTATATCGAACGAACACAAACCACAATACAAAAACCAACAAAATTAGGAGCCACACCATTTTTAACAGTAAATGAGTAACTTTAAATAAAAAAAAATGAAAATACGTCTGTTATGATAACCGATGCGACAATCTATCATTAACTAAAAATGTATGAAGATTCCAAGTTTCAAGATAGTTACAAGCAAAATGACATTGAAAGGTTAGCAGGTATTGTTATTTTATGTATTTTTAATGAAACACTACTCGTATGGTTTAGAAATTTTACTACTCATACAAATTGTAAATGTGACAAAAATGTTTGCTAACGTACAATATTAACATCATTGAACATAATTTGGCTTGCATACAGCTAAAGGTCCGAATTCAAATGTAACTTACCTTTTTAAAAAACCACGGATAAAAGCTAGCAAGTAATCCTATCAGGCTTTCAAGACTAGACAAGGCTCTGTCTACCCCGTAAGTGATATAGACGTGATTATATGAATGTGAGGATGCAACCGGGATTGATGCCAGTAGGTATATTAATGATGATTATAGGTGTTACGCTGTTTGACCACAAAGACACTTAAATACATATATAAAAAAAAGTTAATAAAACAGCAGTTATGTATTGTTTTTTTTTTGTCCCAGGCAATTAAGCACATTTAACAGTTTTTGTTAACCTTGTCATTTCTGCATAGTTGACAACTAATCAGCTTTTTATCCGATTCTTGACTCTCGCGACAGTTATTAGGTTTAATCGGAAAAATGAAAGTCTTTGACTGATATGTGGTTAGATAAATGATTATTTCAAAAACGATAAATTAAATTAACTTTATAAACATAAAAAAATTAAAACATACTCGAATAAATGTTACAAACAATTGTTCTTTTTTTCTTTACAACCACAGAATCAAACTGTATGGTCCCATGTAAAAAAGCACCTTATGTAAGTAATACATTTTAGTTAGCTACTAATAAAACATGTGATCAAAGTCGGGATCGTGAGTATGTGATACGTAAACCCACCAAACCAAATCTACTTATATACTAACTATATAATAATAAAATGTACATGAAAACAAGTTTCTTAAATGGGTAGTTTTATTCAAATGTTATAGTTATTGAGGTAATAATATAACGCTAGTGTTTACTTCTACAGCCTATGATTTTTTTTCAACGCCAATTAGAGAAGTAATTAGAAAAAACATATTACCAAAAACGTCCCACAATTAACCTTTAAAGTCAGGGATTTTATGAATTTATTAAGGGGTAAGGTTTAATAGATTTGCTTTTTTATTTACATACATACATACAATCACGTCTATATCCCTTCCGGGGTAGACAGAGCCTACAGTCTTGTAAAGACTAATAGGCCACGTTCAGCTATTTGGCTTTAAGATAAGCTTTAAGATTGAGATTCAAATAGTGACAAGTTGCTAGCCCATCGCCTAAAAGAAGAATCCCAAGTTTATAAGCCTACCCCTTAGTCGGCTTTTACGACATCCATGGGAAAGCGATGGAGTGGTGGTGCCAGGAACCACACGGCACTTAATTTATTAGCTGTTTACCTACTTATAATAAAAACAGGAAATAGATGCACACAATAAATCATGGGCCGTATGCTAATTTTGCTGGTAAATTATTAAAATTATGTCAAACACGTTTATTTTCTTGAATAATGAGAACAATTAAATATTCATGTGACCCACATTTTTTCTTAAATTTTATCCAACTTATTATAACTTTACTTATTTCAAGGTAATCAACAAATCATGACATTAGAATATTGTAGGTGCATCTTCGGAAGACACCTGTAAAGTTTAAGTCTGCTGGAAAAATGATTAATTAAAGATGAGTCCGCATTGAAGTTCTCTGTTAAAATCAATAGTTTATCTCTAGGTTAGTGTTAGGTGCAGCTATTTGGCTAAACAACACGTATCGAGTAATAGTCCATCCCAAACTTTACTTACTTATTATCGATACAAAAGAGTTTGAATATTTGTTTGTTTTTTACCTCTTATATTATAAAAAATAAACCTCTATAAATAAATACCTTCACTCCTAGATATATGTATGTTGGTTAAAAATTGTAATGAAGAACTGCAAAAAAAAACAAAGGCTTCTGCAGGATTTGCGGTAAATTATAGAATACGCAGATAAAAGACTATCCTGTATCCATAATTCTATACACATAATTACGGATCAAGAGTAAAAGTGTTTCGGAAAAATTCTTTATAAATATGAGGAAGTATTAACATAAACGTATATTTGCTCAGTGCCAACAGAATGCGCATGTCAGAGTTCAAATAATTACTTCTAGGTTAGTAAACCACGTGCATACGATCACAAATAGTTACATAGCCTTGCAAATGGAAGTCAGTTGAGATGAACGCCTTTGAACAATCTTTTGTGGCTGAAATATTTTCAAGTAACCGCAAGCTGAAGAAATTGTCTTGGACCATTGGTCTATAGCAGTATATGTGGGACCAGGGTAAAAACATATACAGGGTGACTTTTAATTCAACTGCATAAATTTAACTGTTAAGTGTACTCATCAAATATTTAAAAACAAAAAAAGTGAAAGTGAAATAAGTTCTGACGTATATTCGCTATCGTTTATAAATAAAGTGGGATTAGGTAAGGCTTTAAGCATACATTCATTTATAAAGTTACATAACATATATTAGTAAGCTTTTTCCAGAAGAGTAGGCATAGACACATGTTACGATTTCTGCGTACATCTTTTGCTTCATTTACATTCAAATCTCTTTATGTTAGCTCGACGAGTCGATTAAGCTACTCTTGACCTGACATTTTGTTAATAAATACCAAAAAAATTATAATATCGTACTAATCGTACTTATGATCTGGGATATCGATTCCATAGAAAGGTTATGCGCGTTGTCAAATAATTACTTTGGAGGTTTAAACGCCTATGTAAATATATCCACGGACGGTCATATTTCGTAACGTAAATATTTTTCAACATTTTGACACTTTATATTACCATTGTGACTAGGTTTTTGGTGTCAGATTATCTTAATAATCCTAATGTTAGTCCCAGTTGCATCTTCACATATAAACATATAGTTACGTCTTTATCCCAAGCGAGGTAGACAGTGCCACCAGTCTTGAAAAGACTAATAGGCCACGCTCAGCTGTTTGGCTTAATGATAGAATTGAGAAATTGAGATTCAAATAGTGACAGGTTGCTAGCCCATCGTCAAAAATAAGAGTCCCAAGTTTGTAAGCCTATCCCTTAATCGCCTTTTACGACATCCGTGGGAAAGAGATGGAGTGTGCCTATTCTTTTTCTAATGGTGCCGGGAACCACACGGCACTTTTCACCTCTTATACATTAACTACATTTCGTTCCTATTCCCTTCTTCCTGGCTTTAGTCCTGATAACGTCCTCACCACTTTGGTGTACACTCTAGACCATGGATTCTCGATTGGATGAATCAGGTTTTTACACGAAGCGACATTTTACGTCCGCAATATTTGCAGAGGAACGACACCCGTATTGGATTATGGGTGATTATGGTTACATATCCAGTGGCTGGATGTGCAGATTTCCTCACGATGTTTTTGCTCACCGTAAGAACACCGGTCAGTATTCAAACTGCATTTCGTTCATTTTAATATTATTTTTTATAGAGAAGGCGTGTGTGCCTAGAATTGTTATTTATTTATATAAAATTATATATTGTTGTACCTATACACGATATAATGCTTGAATTTTGTGTACATAACCTAAATTATAATTATATTTTTGTTTAATTATAATATATGTAAATTTTTATAAGTGTTTGTGTAATTATTTATTTATTTTCAACAATTACTTTGGTAGAAGCAATAATTATACTTTTAATGTTTTGTAGTCATAAACTCGTGCGTTCAAAAAACACAGTTTTTATAAAGTGTACTCTCCCCACCTACCAAGCTAAGTTCATTCATGTATGTACTTCGTTATGATACATATGTATAATGCGATAATTTCATAAAGGTTCCGTGAGATTGAATGATCGTCTTTTGAATTATATTTTAAATCTAAAAATCTAAATTACAAAAAAATGCTAAGGGATATTTAGAAATATAATTTAATAATAGTAAAAAAAGAGAACTGTAAGAATTGTTTAAAGTAGGCAATATATATAAAAAATATTTTTAGGTGATGAGTAAATTTTTTTCCCAAAAAGTAGAAAACGTCGTTTCTGTAAAATATTTCGTTGAAAATAATTTTACCGAAACGATGTTATTTTTTTTTTCATTCAAATTGGTTAGCATATACATATGTAAAATACAAGAAAATTATTAGTATGAAATATTGTATCGTGACCATAAGTTGAACAAAATTGAACAAAAACTGGACGTAAGGAACAAAAAAGTGACTTATGAAATACGTTTTTAAAAATTTTGTCGCAAGGAAATTTTTTGGAGACATACAGACGGGCGGACAGACAAGGCGAGTATAACACCGCTACGGAACCCAAACAAGGCCACCGTAATTAGCCTATGACATTGGCTATGAGTTTATCAGTTTAATGCTATAAACTGGGATCGCAACCTTTTTTTCCACTTGTCGTCGTAAGCCTGCTTAAGATTATAGTATTAATGTACCATTATAAAAAATGCCATATAAGTCCATCTCGTGTTGTCTGCCCGTCCATTATGCAATTGATACACATTGAGTCACTAGTGCCTATTTTATTATTTAATTAAAAGTGTCAATAATAAAAGAAATACAATTAATTTATGAATATAAATTAAGAAAGTGTTAAAAATATTTTAATATTTTATAAAGTAAATTTGTTCCAATATTATTATATTTTCAACAAAACTTTTTTAAATGAGATCACGGTGTTAATTTCATTTAACTTATAATCTTTTTTAAACAAAAATATGTTGTGGCAAATATGTTTAATTTTGCTTGGGGTGTATGCAATGATTGTCCGTCGGAAAAATAGAAAATTATATGAAGTTGCTAAGCAACTTCCTAACAATATGAAAAGAGTGCCTCTATTAGAACATTGTGTAAATTTCATTGGAGATTCTTCAGGTATGTCATCTATTATAATTTTTTAACAGAGAAAGCGTTTTTCTGTGTAAAGTTTTAAGTAGTGTGAAGCTTGTGCCATAAAATCGATTTAAAAATTATATCCACTTGAAACTTGAATTGTATTTATTTATACTTATTTTACGTTAAATGTACAACAAATGGACTGGATGGTCTTTTAACGTTAATTTAAGTAATGCTATATTGAAATTAAGTTGTCAGCAATTTTGGGTACAGAATTATTTACTTTCTAGATTGCTTGTTAAATCTACAGAACCTGAGATATTAATTTCGATAATGATGGCCTGTATATTTTATATCTAGATTATATAGGCGTTAAATAATTTAGTATTTAAAAAAATGTTTCAAGCAATTAACGAAATTCAATAGGTTTCATCATATTCATTCATTAATTGCATTGTGTGGCTCATTGGAATATAAGATGTTACAATAAAAAAAAATGCAATAAAAACTTGCCTCCACAGATTGTAAAAGATTATCAAGAGAAAGGCTTGCAAATTGAAATTCTTCTTTCATTTTCAAACCGTTACTGTCTGAATCACAATTCCAAAAAAGAATTAACTCTTCAGAATTAATAATTCTGCTATCTAATATTTTCGATTAAATTTCAGCTCGTTGGGAGGCAATTAAGGAGTTAGGTGACGAAGCAATAAATGCACGTGATGGCGTTACCAGCATATGGCTCTCATACAAACTTATTGCTGGTGAGTAAAATTATTGTAGACTATTTTTAGCATACTGTTCCATCCAAAACTTTATCTCTTGCCAAATTCCCTAATAATTTTTAGTTGTTGAAGACTTGCATGATGTATGTAGAGGCTCGTGTACTGAGACTATACGTACTGCTTAGTCGACATACCAGTCTTTCATAATCTAAAATTTTACATTACTAGCACACAAAATATAAATAAAGGTCGGATACAGAATCTCCTTTCATAATAGTGTATTTTAAAATAAATAAATGCTTTTAGTGGTGGGTGACCCGGAGGCAGCAGAAGTGGTAATGAGAACATGTCTGGATAAACATGAGATGATGAATGTATCCAGAGAACTAATTGGCAACGGCAGCATATTTGCACCAGGTGGGTTAAGCTAGAATTTAAGATATCTCATTACATACTCCTTGCTCTCATACTCCAAAGTTAGAAAAGACGCAATTGATACTTCTTTTTGACTTCTCTGGAGGAGGACCGGGATGCAACAATGACCATCATCTTAGCTTAAGTAAGTGTAGTTTTTACATGAAAGCTACTCCAGTCTGATTTAGCTTAAGTAAGTGTAGTTTTTACATGAAAGCTACTCCAGTCTGATCCACGCAAACTCGCACATTAACTAATTAATCGCAGTTGTTTTAATGTGCAAATTTTATTGATTCTGAAAAAGCTTAAACTTATGTCGGTCACTTACACAATCACTCATCAGAACAATAATCGATAAGCAATCAACTAATTGTCCATAACACAATCATGAGTCAATGGCCGCGGTACGGCTTGGTCCTTTTTTTCGCGCCTCATGCTCTAAGCCAGATTTGTAATTCTTTTTTTTTACAAATATTTCACGTGGTAGCTTTTTTTGCTTGTATTGCCGTAATTATGTACATATGTTCTTTATATTATTTTCAGTTGCAATTTGGCGTCCGCGTCGGAAATTCCTGGCTCCAACTTTTGCACAGAAGACGCTCAACAATTTTGTAAAAGTCTTTAGTAAACAGGCTATTGTTTTGACAGATATATTAAATGGCGTGGAAGGGAAGGGAAACTTCTCTATTTTTGAATATATTACCAAGTATTCCATGGACTCTGTTTGTGGTAAGTGATTTCTTTATAAATACATATGAACTCTTTGTGTGCATTGTCGAGTGGAAATTCTTAAGCTACTCGTATTATTATTAATTTGCTTTTATTTAATACCTAGGTCAGTAAAAAAAGCATATAAACTGATAATTATTCTTTAAGGCGGTTGGACTGTCACTAAATGAGAATCACAATTTCATAATAAAGCCAATCGAGTACCTATTGCGCCCATTGGCTTTGTCTATCATGTGAAGGATACATGATTTAAATTAGTTGTTAATATTTTTTACAGAAACGGCTCTTGGAATCGAAATGCATACTCAGAGCGACCCAAACCATCCAGTGTCGAAGTCGTTCAACGAATTCTGCGATTTAGCTGCTGGTCGCATGGTCAAACCCTGGTTCCACTCAGATTTCCTGTACAAGTGGTATTGGGAGTTCCCGAAATATGCATCGTCGGCCAATGTTATGAAAAATTTTGTTTCTGAGGTATGTACTATTTTTTAAAGATTTTGTAGGTATACTTTAATATTTTTATCGAAAGGAAAGACGAGCAAACACCCTATTTGGTATTTTTACAACAGAATTAAATTAAGTCAATTATACAGATTAAGCTATTCCTGAAAATTTTTCTTTATCTTTCTTTATCCCTAAAAATTGGGTTTTTACTTAATTGGGAATCGAACTTTAAAATTTACTACTACTAATAACTAATTAAAAATTTAAAGAAATAGAATTTTAATTATTTAATTTAACCATTTTCTTATGTAAGCATTATGTATGCATAATTTTATGATAATGCATTGTGCGACAGACAATATCAGTTAAATTTATAATTTTTGCCCCTGAAATTGTAAGCCACTGAGCTATAAATGAAAACCTGACACAATTGTAAGAATTGGTATGGTTTCCAAATAACTTCTGTTTGGATTTATTTATAAGTTCATTGTATTATTGTGTAATGTATTGAATGTAGAAAAAAATCATAAGTATATCGATTTACCTTTGAGATATTATTAGATTATTATTAGCATGAAATAGGACATGTTTGAAGGGGAGATTATTATCAAAATGATTATGATATTATCAAAATTAGATCAAATCAAATGTCTCTATAGAATTGTATACAAAGACAACATATTCTTAAAAAAAAATTGAGAGGCTACGTTTAGCTGTTCGGCCAAGATGGAATTGAGATTCAAATAGTGACTAGGTTGCTAGCTCATTACGTACAAGATGAATCCCAAGCTTTTTAGCTTTTCCCTTAGAAGTTAAATTAATGTTGTTTTGTTTTATATGTTGGTGATAAACAAAAAATGTACATAAATTATTATTTAATTCCAAAGATGAATCGATAAAAACATTTAGATTTTTTTGTCTACAGCGATAATAATACATAAAATACCTTTTAGAGATGCTTATTTTTATCACAAAATAATAACAAATTCCGTGTTCTTCCAGATAATCAGATTGAAAAGAGAGAGCATGATGGAGCAGAACAATAATGAACAAAATCATGAAAAAACCGAATGTGGTTAGTAATTATTATGTTATGATAGTATCCAAAAATTAAAAGATTTTATTGTATGAATCATGATTATCTTTTTCATCAATTTATCAAATTAGGTCCGCGCATATTAAAATTTGAATTAAGAAGGAACTGATCATATTTATTATGGACTCATATCACGAAAATGGGATCAAGTTCTTTTCCTTTGCTACGCTGTTTGATGTAAGAGTGTCTGCAAATGTTATGCTTTACGATCGAAAGCGAGTCAATGTTGTTTCCCATAATGATGTGATCATGGTCTCGCATGTCGTTTTTTGACTAAACCATAATTATGCATAAATTTTCAAGTTAACACTTGAAAATTTATGATGTTAACACTTGAAGATTTTTAAGCGGTTCGAAAGTTATCGTGTTCCATACGTACACACATTTTTTTTTCACCCCAATTTGATTTGTAGATCATTTACTTCGGCCGCTTAGACAAAAAAAATATTTATTTATTATTTTATTTTCAGACCAAGAAATGGGCAGATCAAAAAGTTTCCTAGAGCTTTTAATCGAATCAGGGGGTGACAGAGGATTTAATGATCTAGAGCTGCAAGAAGAATCGTTAGTGATGCTTTTAGCTGGCACTGACACGTCTTCTGTGGCCGCGTCGTATACGTCACTTCTGTTAGCCAAATATCCTGATGTACAGGAGAAATTGTACCGAGAGTAAGTATTTTATGTGCTGTTGACTTTTTTAGACTAAAAAGCTCAGTGGGGCTAGTATGGCATGCGCGATAACGTTATTAGTGCGATCGCTAACAGCGGTAATAACTGCGCCACGCTTGCCATGCTGCCCCGATGGGCTAAAAAAAAGTGTACTATAACAGAACCAACTAATTTCAGACATGATCAAAAATATCGTTTAAAATTTTTTTAGGGTTCTCATTATAAGTTATTTTTTTTTACACTTTAATAAAAACACATGAAAATAAAAATTGATCAAATATTGTTTGCTAAACTTGATTTTTCATATAAATTTTTGTGAGAAATGTTTACACTTGCTTTTTAAAAAATTACATATTATTATAAACTTTATTCATAAAAAAATAATAAAAATCGCTCTAACAGGTTAGATATCTACGAAAGCATAACAATATATAGACAGATTTTTTTGTATAAATATTAGTTAATTAATGAATTAATTAATCAAATCAAACATTTATTTGCATAATAAATTAAATGATCAGATTAAAGATTTTTAAATTGTTATATTATGTATTTTTCAGAATACAAGATGTAATTAAAGACCCCGAGAGACCTTTAGAAGCAAGTGATTTGCCGAAACTGAAATACTTGGACGCGGTTGTGAGGGAATCTTTAAGGTTGTACCCTCCAGTACCCCTCATTATCAGAAAAGTGGATAAGGCTACTACTTTACGTAAGTACTACTAAGGAACATAAATATGTTTGTATGTATAAAGGTATTGGTGTTATTTTGATTATTCTTCACTGATATCTGTTTAACTTTTTAATGTCTAGTAAAAGGCTAATTAACAGACGATCTTCTTTTTAGGTGATAGCAAATTATTACTATTACATTAAGCTGCACAGCTGAATGTGGCCTTTTAATGTTTTCAGCGTCAGCTTTGTATACCCTTTTGGGGATAGAGATGTGATTATATGTATGATTTGGATAGATTTTTATTGTTGCTATACAACAGGATAATATAACAGTCTCTCTCTCATCTCTGTTTGTTCCGGCACCCTCTACAGATGTGTATCGGGGCCCAGGGTCCGCCTTCTGAATTTTCTCTCTCCACTTGGTCACGTTTTCGGCGTCCTCGGATTTGGGTCCATTGGCTCGCGTATCATCTTTTGAGACGTCCAGCCATGATCTTTTCGGCTTTCCCCGCTACCACTGAGCCCAGGTAGAAACCTGGGCTCAGTGGTAGCGGCATGGCCAGTCATCTGTTCCCTAAGTAGTCTGCCGTTTTCCGCAAGGCATGGCCGTTCTAGCGTAAGAGACTGTAACAGTAACAAAATGAATTATTTTTTGCAGCGTCAGGCGTAACTCTTGTTCCTGGAATGGGGGCAGTGATACACATATGGGCTATTCATAGGAACCCTAAATATTGGGGTCCAGATGCGCACGTGTTCAGACCAGAAAGGTTTCTCGAAGATTCTTTGAAACACCCGTATGCGTTCATACCTTTCAGTAACGGTGCAAGGAATTGTTTAGGTAAGTTTTGCTGAACAAATATATTTCCACTAAAATTATAATACGTTACCCGCTATTGCTCCAACTTCGTCCGTGTTAATTCTGAATTTGTTTAAGCTATTACTATAGTTTCACGAAAATCTGTTCAGAAGCTTTTGCGTAAAGGGTAAAAATACACATTCACATATCCTTACTAACTACTAAACTTTTTTGTTTTATTACTGGCCAGCAATTCAACCTTCTTGAATTAAGATAGAAAAAAAAATTGAGACTTTTGGATAACTTTGTTTTGAGGGTTCTAGATAGTCTGACTTTTTAATTATGAAGCAAGCTTTAATAGTGAAGCAGTTCTTAGTTAAAAAAAGATTTTTTATTAATAAAAAAAAAACAATACTATAACAGAATCAAATATGTTTTAAGTAATTTATTTGACGTCAACCAATGTTGTGAAACCAAATGATATCATAATTATTAAGTGACTAGCTTTCCCCCGCGACTCCGTCCGCGCGGATGTCGGTCTTCGCGTAGATGGTTTATTTCTCCATTTTATTTTCAGTCCGGTCAATTTAGACCAAAAAATAGGAATGAAGCTACATTAATTCCCATCAAGCTGAAAATGAGTATAATTGTTTAAAACACAATCAAAAGCATTATTTCAAAATTCCCCATGATTCCGGTTTAAGGAAAAAAATTACCCAAGGTCAAAGGTAAGAAAATGGGATTTTCACGATTTTCTTCAAAACGGTAAGTTTTATAGGAAAATTACCTCAGACATAGATTGTAGATCATAAAGATATCTATAAAAAGGAATCAATATTTTTTTTTCAATAAAGCTACCGTTTCTGAGATGAAAATGAAGATGATGATGATTACGATGCAAAAAGTTGCAAGCGTCATAATATGCATAAGCACGTCTCGTATATACTCTATGTAGCAGTAATATAAGTAAAAATATTGTTCTGTCAGTAATTTTAACTTGAATTCAAAATATAAAATATACATAAGTATAATGAAACCCAGTCCCTTCATTTATACTGTAGTGAAACCTTGAGACAACATCTGTCTCTCTGTTTAATTGTGTACGTGGCTAGGGTCGTATAGCTGCTTTATCTCAGAATGCTCAACACATGAAATACCGTTAGTCTTTAATAATAGTTGTCCTTGCGGGGATACCGTTGTCGGCTGTGGACACCACGGCCTCTCATGCCCTAGGAGTGCCGGCCGTTTAGAGCGCCATGCCGCCCTAAATGATATAATCCTCCGTGCTCTTGCCACCATCCATGTTCCAGCCGTTCTAGAACCAAACGGTCTGGCTCAGGATGATGCCAAGAGACCGGATGGTATGACTTTGGTACCCTGGAGATTGGGGCGGCCTTTGGTGTGGGATGCTACTTGTGTCGACACACTTGCGCCGTCTCATCTTCAGGTTACTAAATCTAAGGCCGTTCTGCTTCAAATGAGGCAAAAAACCTCAAAAGGCGCAAATATGTAGTTATCGGTAATATCTATACTTTTGAACCTTTTGGGGTAGAAACTCTGGGACCGGGGGGCCTATCTGCCCATCAGCTTTTCCAACAATTGTCGAAAAAGCTAATTGAGGTATCTCTTGACCGGAGGGCTAGAAATTATCTGGCTCAGAGAATCAGCATTGCCATTCGAATTGGCAATGATGCCAGCCTTCTGGGCACATTCCCACATGTTGATGCTCTGCAAGGACTGTACAATTTATAAATTAAATTTTAGTTTGTAGTCATCTTTTTTCTTTCTTTTTATAAGTAGTTTTAGTTTTAATTTGATTATTGCATTGAATTTGATAATTGTAATCTCTATTATTGTCCTAAGATGATTTTCTTCACTTAGGGTTATTCTATTTTTTTAAAAATAATAAATGCGAAAGTTAGTCTTGAGTGCCACTGCGTAGTGAAAACACGTGTTTATTCTAACCTATTTCAGACTTTTTTAAGTTTAATAATAAAAATGTAAAAAAAAAACGCGCTAATTGTACACTACCTCAGAGGTGGCAAGGAAACGGATGCATATTATGACGCTTGCAACTTTTTGCATCGTTATATCACAGAAACGGTAGCTTTGTTGAAAAAAAATATTGATACCTTTTTTATAGATAACTTTATGATCTACAATTTATGTCTGATATAATTTTCCGATTTGAAAAACTTACCGTTTTAAAGAAAATTGCGATACACCATTTTTTACCTTTGACCGTGAGTAAATTTTTTTCCTTAAACCGGAATCATGGGGAATTTTGAAATAATGCTTTTGATTGTGTTTTAAATAATTATACTCATTTTCAGCTTGATGGGAATTAATGTAGCTATGTAGTATTTTTTTCATAGTAATTAATAGCGGCCCGCTTGTGCAGCAAACGGTTCAAGCCAAAGCCGACTTTAGGCGCTACAGGTTACGGCGCTAAATCCACTGCGGGTAACACAACGTGTGTTCGCGGTTCTACAGAACAACGTCTATGGATAAACTGAAAAATTAAGATTTTTTTTCTTCGTATTTTTTCGGGATAAAAAGTATCCTATTTTACGCCCAGGATAATAAGGTATAATTATACCAAGTTTCATCAAAATCGAACCGTTAGTTTTCACGTGATGCCTGAACATACAGACAGACCGACAAAAATTTTTTTAATCACATTTTTGTATTTGGTATCGATCCAGTAACACCCCCTGCTATTTATTTTTTCAATATTTTCAATGTACAGAATTTACCTTTCTACAGATTTATTATATGTATAGATCACATTTTTGTATTTGGTATCGATCCAGTAACACCCCCTGCTATTTATTTTTTCAATATTTTCAATGTACAGAATTTACCTTTCTACAGATTTATTATATGTATAGATCACATTTTTGTATTTGGTATCGATCCAGTAACACCCCCTGCTATTTATTTTTTCAATATTTTCAATGTACAGAATTTACCTTTCTACAGATTTATTATATGTATAGATATGAAGTGTCCTATAATAATGAATATTTATTCTTTAATTTTGAATTTGATGAATGTTTTAAACATGTACATGTTTTTTCTACCCAGGTTTTCAATTCGCCACGATGTCAATAAAGACAGTCATGGCACAAATCATCAGACGATATCGAATTCTCCCACCAACGGTGCCAGACGGCGAGAAGACCAACCAATTGACAGACGAGGAACTGTACTTGAAATTTGAAGTCATGTTGAAGCACGGGGGCAATTTCGTTTTACAATTAGAGTCAAGAAAGTGAAGTGGTTAAAAAGACACCGAGGTGTGTGACATCACGCCAAGATCAAAATTTTTTTGCTTGCTTATAGTGTAAGCCCGTGAAATATTCAAAGACACTTTGTTTGTTGGGTTAACTAGCCTCTAGGTTTCATTGTCTGGTAATTAATCCGTTCTTAACAGAGTTCTCCTAAAATGACGTAACCTTAAAATTATCTATACAGATTTTTTGACTATTCTTTAACAGGGAATGAACTGTGTGTGTATGTAAGTCCAGAATACCATTAGTATTTAACGTAAGTTTACATTGCAACTGCAATTTGAATTCTGATTTCTATGTAACGGAATTACCAGCCGTAATTGAAGTTTGGAAACAAGAATTTTGACGAGAGTAAACGCAGTCTGTAGTCAAGTTATAAAGTTCATCTTCTTCTATACTTATAATAGCCCAAGAGCCCGTGAACGCCAGACATACCTTATTTTGTAAAAGCTGAAAGTTTCTGTAAATATGCCTCTAGTACAGGTAGGAACGATCCCCACCTATGGTACTCAGGCAGTGGTTGCTTTGGCAGGTAGCAGGTAATAAAGGTATACTTTTTTCAACCTGAAATTCGTTAATTTGTAAAGCTCAATTTTTTGATATTTTATCCGTAATAATACACAAACTCGCGTTACTCATTGCCAGACACGTACTATGGTTGCAACCCCTTGCCAGACACCCCTAAACTATAATATTTTGTAACTCTACTTACGTCATTTTGTAAAATCTGAATTTAATACATATTTTTTGGGGAATTATTCAAACAAAGTTTCTGAAGTAGCCAGACAGTTTTGAAGGTTCTATTATCCTGCCAGACGCATTGGAGTGAGCAAAAGATGCAAAAGTGCGGAGTATATGTAGTAACTGGAGCGAGTGGGACAGAGTGTTCGGTTTCTTGCGACGTTTCATTGCGCATCAGCTGTCGTTTATTTTGGGGATGTGACCTGATGAATCAATCCTCAAAAATTCGATATTTTTCCAAAATGTTTTTTTCACTGTAAGTATAAATCAAATTCATAAAAAACAAGACAAATGTTAGAATTAACGATCTTTTTATCAAATTCTTTTAACAATTATTTTTATTACTATTATCATCAATGTATCAGATCAGGTAGAAAACAAAACATTTATTTTCAAATCTTTTTTAATCAAAAACAATAAGATAATTTGACTTAAAGTTCCCAATGATTAATACCTTACCTTTTTAAAAACAATAATCTGTCAAGTCTACCGGGATCCAAGCGGTTCCGCTCATCATTTGCTATGTTTCCAGCAACTGAAAACAGGCGCTCACAAGGAACGGATGATGCCGCAATAGTCATATACGTCATGGCTATTGACGGTTTTTTAGCTCTTGCCAGTAATGTATAGGATCATATTTCAGGTCCACGACAAATAATCGATTTTTCGATTAATCGATCTTAGATCGCCATCCCTAGTTTATTTTGTATTGTTCAACGGACGGTTATATACGCATAGTAAACTGTCCCACTCGCTCCAGTTACTACATATACTCCGCACTCTTGCATCTTTTACTCACTCCAATGCGTCTGGCAGGATAATAGAACCTTCAAAACTGTCTGGCTACTTCAGAAACTTTGTTTGAATAATTCCCCAAAAAATATGTATTAAATTCAGATTTTACAAAATGACGTAAGTAGAGTTACAAAATATTATAGTTTAGGGGTGTCTGGCAAGGGGTTGCAACCATAGTACGTGTCTGGCAATGAGTAACGCGAGTTTGTGTATTATTACGGATAAAATATCAAAAAATTGAGCTTTACAAATTAACGAATTTCAGGTTGAAAAAAGTATACCTTTATTACCTGCTACCTGCCAAAGCAACCACTGCCTGAGTACCATAGGTGGGGATCGTTCCTACCTGTACTAGAGGCATATTTACAGAAACTTTCAGCTTTTACAAAATAAGGTATGTCTGGCGTTCACGGGCTCTTGCTCTATAAAAAATCTGTAGAGAGGTCAATTCTGTACATGGAATATATTTTCAAAATAACTATCAGGGGGTGATTAGTGATCGATACTGATGCCAAAAATGCAATCAGTAAAATTTTTGTCTGTCTGTCTGTCTGTATGTTCTTTATAGAAACAAAAACTACTTGACGGATTTTAACGAAACTTGGTACAGTTATTCTTCATACTCCTGAGCAGGTTATAGTATACTTTTCATTACGCTACAATCACTAGGAGCAGAGCAGTGACAGGAAATGTTGGGAAAACGGGAGAAGTTACTTGATTTTTTAAGCTTCCGTCGCGTGTGCAGCCTTAATGGTTAAAGATTCAGCGAAACCATGTATAACGGAAATATTCTACATAAAATTATTAAAAAAATATCCCAAGACAGCATAAGTCTATCTTTTATGGTTGACTCACAATAACACGTGTAATTCCTAATAGCTTAGCAGTTCGGAGATTTCTGATTATATTTCTTTACTCTGATGTTTATAATACCAATAACACTTACACTCATTCGTAATTCTTAAAAGTTAATATAAGTACCTATTCAATAAAAAAAGAATCATCGAAATCGGTATAGAAACACCAAACTTATACATGAAATGAAATACGCTAGCAAGCCATCGCGCGTAAATACTGAATCATGCTATAAGGATTATTTTTGCGTAACGGTTACCGCGCTCGACGCGGCTAGCGGCGGCAGGGTAGAAAAGGGGCGGGAGGCGAGCGCAAGCTTCATGACCAAGACAGCCAGGGGGAGACTTCACGCAGTTCTCTCCTCCAGGCTCCCCCTGAGGACGAAGCTCGGGATCTACCAAACGTACGTCAGATCCCGCCTCACGTACGCGGCCCCGGCGTGGTACGCATTCTGCTCTGAGACCAACAGGAGAAGACTCAGAGCCCAAGAGAACTAAAGTCTCAGAGCAGTCGTCGGAGCCCCGCGCTACGTGAGGAACTCGACGATCCGCAGGGACCTGAAGTGGGAGAACCTAGGTATTCGAGAGGGCGGACGCGTCATCACACAGCCACCTGCGCGGCATCTCGCCGCTCCACGCCCGCCCTCCGGGCCGTCGGGTGAAACTCTCCCCTCGCTGCCTTGCGGCAGACGTCGTCGACCAGTGACGACGCCGCCGCCGATGGGAACTCCCAGTGTATAAAGTCGTGAAGACCCAGGCCGTCACGGCCGCCCCATCGACCTGCCTACAGTCGTAGGCAGCGATGATGCCATTGAAGAGGGCCAAAAGCCCTCACCAATCTACTCCGGGAGTTTTCCTAAGGGAGTATGGGAAGACCCGACGTTGGCAAGATAGTATTGCACAGGCGTTTCAACTTTATTTTCATTTCTTTTTCTTTTGTAAGTTGTAGGTACATATTTCTGGTTATAATTCTATTACTATATTTTTTTTAGTTTAAATAGGCACTTAGATTTATCTAAACTAATATTATAAAACAGAAGAGTTTGTTTTTGTTTGAACTACTGGTTCGATTAAAAAGATTATTTTTGTGTTGAATAGACCTTTTATAGAGGAAGGCTTTAGGTTATACTAGCTGTGCCCGCGACTCCGTCCGCGTGGAATAGTTATTTTGGGCATCATTGCAGCCCTCAAGGGTGAATAATTTTCGCCATGTTTTTTTTTCACATTTTCCATTATTTCTTCGCTCCTAACAGTTGCAGCGTGATACGTTATATAGCCTAAAGCCTTCCTCGATAATTGGTCTATTCAACACAAAAAGATTATTTCAATTCGAACCAGCACTTCCTGAGATTAGCGCGTTCAAACAAACAAACTCTTCAGCTTTATAATATTAGTATAGATTTTGTCTATCAGTCTATGTATTATAATTATTAATAGCTTTTTATATCGATTTAAAAATGACGAAGTTCCATACAAACTTGCACCCCCTATTTCATCCCCTTGGGAAAGAATTTCAGGATAAAAAGTAGCCTATATTCTAATCCAGGTTACTAACTATATCTGTGCCGAATTTTGTTCGATCCGTTCGGTAGATATTGCGTGATGCGCGTACAAACATACAGACAGACAGACAAAAATTCAAAAAAAATTTGTTTTGGCTTCTATCGACCCTAAAAAGACCCCTTATATTTTTTTTTCTTAAATATCTTCAATGTACAGACAAAGTTCAGTTACAGTTTTATTATATGTTTGCATAACTTCTAGCTGCAACTATTAGGAGCGAAGAAATAATGGCAAATGTGAAAAAAATCGGGGAAGGAGCATCCTTGAGGGCTTCAATGATGCCCAAAATAACTATTCCACGCGGACGAAGTCGCAGGCACAGCTAGTTTTATAATATAGTCACCCAACCAAAGTAAAATGAAGATCAAGTTAAGATGGTCCAGTAAAATTAAATTAGGTTTTTTAAACTATATGTGTCACCATCAATTTCAATGCCTTTATATATATATATATATTTATTTCAATATTAAGGAAGTTATTTTTTCAATTATTATCTTAATTGTACAAATACACAACATAATAATATTCTACCACTAATCAAATCAGTCAATGTTATATTTATTTCTTTATTGTTTGTTTGTATAAATACAATATAATGTAGGCAGGTAAAATTGTTCTTGCAGAAATAAAATGTAGTTTAATTGAAATGGTTACACAATTTTTAAATATTTGAAAAAGTATAATAAATTAAGTAAAAGTATGTGAGCGTTAGCACTAGTAGACACTTAAATCTATATATGTATTAGATTTCCGTTACTAGTTTTAAGCAACAGTTTTCATTATTTTTGTTTTTAGAATAAACGCTTTTTCTGAGAAACTTATTTTTAGTCAAATTCTGGTCTATGTAATAGAATTTTTGTCAGTATTAAAAATATTATTATTTTCTTAAAGTGCTCTCTCCTCACAATATGAATAATAAGTGATTAATGAATAGTGTTGTGATTTTAACTATAAATTTAAAAGGGTACTTGGAAAACTGTTATATTTTTAATAAATTTAAATACTTAGGTTAATTAATTACTTAAAAACTAATGAACTTAGTGTAAGTAGTTACTAGAATAGCCCTTTTTAAATATTAAATAAGTAGAAAGAAGGCTCGTAACTTTGGGACTTGCCATTATTTTGCGCTACTCAAAGAATTTTAATAAAATATTAAAGGCGATGTAAATTTTTACTTATTACAAAACAGTGAAAAATTAATATGTTTTTATAATTAGGTCAATGGGAAGGACTGCAAGTACAAATAAAAATAAGAACTTATGTGAAGAAAGATATTATGTACAAATAGTTATTTAAAAAAATCCAATAGTGAATAAGAAATGTGTTCAAAGTAAACCTAATTAAGAATTTTATTTCATTTATCCTGTCTTTTATACATACACTAGATTTCACCCCCGGCTCCGGCGCCCGTGCGAATTTCGTGCCACCTACAAAGAATACAGGTTTTTTGAAAATGTAACAGACTTCAGTATTTACCGAGATGAAAGATACCCTAGTTCTTCTCCATCATCTAAATTAATATACCCGAAATTTCAAGAAGATTGTTTCAGTAAATAATGCTTAAAGAGTCACCAAACAAACTTACTTTCGTATTTAGTTAGGATTTTGGTAATTTTATTAGTTGGAACGGTGAGAGTTAATAAAAAAGTGTCTTACCGTAAGAGAAAACATTAATAGAAAACCTACAGAAATTCAAGCAACTGGATGTGCAATAATGCCTATTCTTATACAGTTTAGGTACAGGTCAGACGGGAGTCACTTTAAGTACAAATTTCAGTCGAGGACTGTGGTCATAGGCACGCCCTAAGCTTCTTATCGGAGTGGTATTGACGTAACCAGGTGAGTATAATAAAGTAAACGTGCCCCCGTATTAATATTTTGTTACAATTTTGTACTAAGATTTATTCCACAAAAAAAGTGCACAAAAAAAATTAATAACATTTTTAAAAATTTGTAACTAATAAATTCAAAAAGTCGAATATCTAAATACATCCAGTAGGGACGTATTTAGATAAAATTAAGTAAAGAGATAGGCAAAATGTTCAGAATTAACACAAGTAGCAAGTTTTCTAGAACTTTCTGCGGGAGCTAGGTCCTGTTCTTTTAAAATAATATTTTCACTAAGAATACATGAGTTTGACTGAATATGAAGAAACAGTCTGTCGTGTCTAATACTATTTATTTGCAATCTAAGAAAGTTTAATATTGTTATAAAAATAACGTAATATAAATTTTATGTTATACCTAACCATACAAATAAAAAAGGTTATTACAGCATGTTACTGACAGAAATCTTAACCAGACAAATCACCTTGTGACTGCCTTTTGTTCTTATCGAAGACAATTTACTATTTGAAGAGTCGCGGATTGTATTTTTAGCTTCACTTTCTAAATCGCGTCATGTGAATAATACATTTTTGTATTTATGTACCTATGTAAAGACCTATCAATTTTACAAAATATATTAATTTAATGTTGATTATCATTAATACGTGCAAGCGGAAGATCTCAGTTTTCTTTACTTGCATTATCTGGTATTATTTAAATTATGAATATTATTCAAATCAACATTATCATTTCTGCATGTTTACGGTTTAATGAACCTTTGCATAAAGCAACCTGTCACTATCTATGAATACAATTCCATCATTAAGCCAAACTGTCAATCGCGGTTTTTTTAAACAATAAATTTCTTTGTTAATATATCTTTGGGTCTCATGACTATTGTTTCTGTCCCCCTCATTCTCTCTGTAAGAGATATAAACGAGATTCATGTATTTGTACATACATACATATATATAGTCACGTCTGCATCCCTTGCTGGGAAGACTGAGCCAACAGTCTCAAAAAGACCAATAGGCTACATTCAGCTGTTTGGCTTAATTATAGAATTGAGATTCAAATAGTGACAAGTCGCTTGCCAGCGCCTAATAAAGAATCCCAAGTTTATAAGCCTATCCCTTAGATGGATCCATGGAAAAGAGATTGAGTGATCCTATTCTTTTTTCTATTGGTGCTGGGAACCACACGGCTCATGTATTTCTAAAGTATAGTAGCATAGTAGTAATATGCATATTTATTGGTATTGTCTATTACTTATCTAGGCAATCTTTTGAATTTTTTCCTAAGTTGCCTCCTACAACGTCCATACATTTTTTGTATTTAATTATATGATGAAGCGACTCACTTATTAACGTATATTATTCAGCCATTTCTACAAGGTAAAATTACACTGTAACAAAATTAAATAAAAAGTCTGTTTCTTTTGTAAGGTTAGATCACAGTACAATAAAAAAAGTTCAATATGTTAATTACCACCAGTCACCATTGCAATAACAATAAATAGCATAATTTATAACTATTCCAATACTAAACTTCTTTCAATATTACAGTAAATAAATTTTGCTTTATCAAGTCTGTCTATGGACGGCTAGAATAGAATTTAAAAAATCTAATAAGAATATCTTGTCTAAAAAGAGTTAACAGAAGTTTTTTTCAATTTTAAAATCTCTTCTCAGAAATGTTGTGGGTACTTTGTGTGATTTTGATAGGGATTTATGTTTTTGTAGTGCATTGGAAAAACAGAGATTTCAATAAAATTCATAAAATATATCCAACACACTTAAGACGAGTGCCAGTATTAGAACACGCAATCAACTTTCTAGGAAATTCTCAAGGTAAATGTTAATATAATTTTAATTGTGTTATTATTATTTTAAATTAAGTCACTTCCTAAGGTCTATGATGCATTGTTTTCGAACCAGGACGAGTTAAGATGCCCAAGTAAAAGATTATTCTAAAATGATTTACTTCATTAGAATTGGGATTGCTAAATAGCTGAATTTAGAGATTTGTAATGTTAATTGTAATACTAAGATTAGTTGCAAAAAAGAAACAATCTAGTGTCATGTGGTTTTCGCCATTTTGGAATATAACCATTTCATATGTTTCCCAGTACTCGTAATATCATATGAGTAAAATGCCACTAAGTGAAAGATTATATACTTGGGATTGCTTTTGTAGGCGATGGCTAGCAAATTGTCACTTTTTGAATTTAAGTTCCATCAGAACGTGGCTTCTCAGTCTTTTTAAGACTACCGGCTCTGTCTACCCCACAAAGGGATGGACTTACCTGTATGTATTGTCTGTTACAGTTCACATGAAAGTGATAAAGGAATTGGGTGAAGCAGCCATATACATTTACGATGGTATTACAAGTATTTGGCTCGGCTCCAAATTTATCGTTCGTAAGTTTTTCGCTTATTTAATTCAGCTTTAGTTAGAAAAAAAGCTGAAGTCAGCTAATTTTTGCTTTAAAAACACAGCAACGCAAAATAAGATGCTGTCTTTAGCAGCAGGCTTATTCACAAACATATGTCGTATCATGTTTTCATTCTTTACTGTCTTCAAGAGGGATGAACTAATTTTTGCTTTAAAAACACAGCAAAGCTAAATAAGGCGCTGTTTTTAGCAGCAGGCTTATTCACAAACGTGTGTTTTATCATGTTTTAATTCTTTACTATCCTCAAGAGGGAGGATAATATATTTGTATTGTCAACGTTTGTGAAAGGACCTCGAGATCCTGAACTTGAAGCTAACAATACAATAGAAATAAAGAGAAAAAGTAACTAAATGAGTGAACGGAGATATGGAACAAGTTTTAATAAAAGAAAATTTTTCAGTCATCGCAGATCCAGAAGCTGTCGAAGTGGTCATTAAAACATGTCTCGAGAAAGACGAAATGACGTTCGTAACAAGACCATTACTTGGTAATGGCAGCATTTTTGCACCAGGTTTGTAGAATTTGACTGTGTTATGTAATAGTGCATGAGTGTCGGATCTGCCAAAATTAACCTGTCTATAAATGATTTTTGATCAATATATATTTTTTTAAATATTTCTTTCATGTAAAGGTCTTGGTCTTGGTGTAGCTGCAATAGTACAAGTGACTTGTCTTTTTAATTAATTTTTATGTCGATACATATTTCACAGATAATTTTTTTTAACCTTACAAATTGTAGTACAATTTTAATTTTAGTTTCAATTTGGCGACCCCGTCGAAAAGTGCTAGCTACAACGTTCGGACAGAAAACGCTTAATGGTTTTGTCAAGATTTTTTCGAAACAGGCTGCAATTTTAACAGAACAACTGAAACCTGATACAGAAAAGGATAGTTTTTCTATTCTCGATAGAGTTACAAAGTATTCAATGGATTCCGTTTGTGGTAAGCTAATGCTATAGGAATTGTTTATTTTTGTGAATTATTTCAAGCCTAACCCGAAATTATAACCAAATTCAAATTCAAAATTTTCACATTCAATTTCAAATTTTTTATTAATTACGAGTATTCTGCACTATAGGATACTTCATATCGCTTAATAATTGTCAAAACTTTTAGTTTCACAACATTGGTTGACGTCAAATAAATTACTTAAAAACTAAGTTTACTGCCGTTTCCAAGGCATCGTCAGTGCAGAAGAAGCGGTAACAAACTGCACTGCAGCATTTTCTTCTTACCCAACTTCTCTCCTAAACCAATCGTGAGTTAGGTTAGGAATGGGTAAAAAGTCAATAGAAAAATATAAACAGTTTAATATAAATGAATGAAAACTTTATTTCAAATAAAGTAAACTCACCCAATTATATAATTTACTATTAATTTAAGTGGAATAATGATTAACGTTTGTACGAAACTAACTTGTCACAATAGTGAGTTTTCTGTCAAAAGAACATCTCATACCTGATTTTATGTTATCTTTTTGAATGTTAAAACTTTAAAATGAAAATATTTTTAATCTGTTTTAGAAACTACACTTGGAGTTGAAGTGAACAGTCAAAGTGTAACAGATCATCCGATTCCTAAATCGTTTACCAAACTTTGCGATTTGGTCTCCAGCCGTATGTTGAAACCTTGGCTTTACTCCGATTACATCTACAAGTGGCATTGGGATTTTCCAGAAGTTATTGAATCTACTAATGTAGTAAAAAAATTTGTGGCTGAGGTGAAGGTTCACTTACAAATATTTCAATTTAAGTGTATTCTAAATTCTTTGCATCTGATCTAAGTCCTTGATTGCAGATAATACAATCAAAAAGACTCAAAATGAAGGAACAGAATAAAAATGTAATGGGTCAAAGCAAACATGATTGTGGTATGATGTTACAATTTATTAAATTTCCATAACTATTTCATAAATAGATTTATTTTCTCTGCATCATCAAAGTATAATAATAATTTTGTGTTGTCAGTCAGCTTTCCATGAATGTTCGAATTAATGTTTAACAATCTTGAATTTAAAAAAAATTGGGGTTTCTGGCACTTTACATATAATAGGACCCTCTCGGGTGTCGTAATAGGCGACTAAGCGATAACCTCATAAACATAGGATTTTTAGGCGATGGGCTAGCAACCTGTCACTACTTAAATCTCAATATCATCAGTAAGCGATACAGCCAAATGTGGCCTTTTAGTCTTTACGAGACTGTTGGCTACAGTCTCTTTCTACCCCATAAGACATTATGACATCTATGTATCTTTGCGTATTTCGATGAATGCATTGAACGTAAATCCCGGGGTTAGAGGGCTTTAGGCTAGTAGGCTAATCCTTTTGACAGATATCTAGGGTACATCATGACTTTATTGTTTTTACATTGCATAAATAATATTTTATTCGAGGTATTCGCATTAAATTCTAGAGTTATGATTATTTAGATTATTTTGCTTATGTAGACCAAAGTTAATCCCCAAAAATTTAGCCATATTAAAAGAATAGAAATTCGAAAGACTGAATTTATGACATAATTGAAGTAAAATATTTCAAAATTCCATTCAGTCGGCGTACATTAAAACATATTTTATTTAATTAAGAAGAATATTCTTTTTATAATTTTACTTTCTTAATTTCACAGAAAAAGAAATATCTAAACCTAAAAGTTTCCTTGAGATGCTTATCGAATCAGGAGGCAATGAAGGCTTTAGCGATCTGGAGCTCCAAGAAGAGACTATTGTGATGTTATTTGCTGGTACTGATACGTCATCTATAGCAATATCGTTTACAGTCATGCTGTTGGCACAAAGACCACATATTCAGGATAAAATATATCAAGAGTAAGACAAGAGTTAATTTTATCTATTTCTTGTCCCTATTATCTTAATTTCCAAAGAATAGTAATACAGTTGTTTTCATTATCACTTTTTATTCAAAACTCGAGGTAATAGCAGCACACTTTCAAAAGATGTAGTTACATTGTTAATTTCAATTCAATGCTTTTATTTTATAGTCTTTTTAATTTAATCTATAAGAACTTAAAGAATTATGAGATGAATTAAAAACAATAAGTGGTGATGGAAATGGAGTGGTAGACTGTTTTGATAACAATTTCTTAATTCTTTTTGACTTTTTGATTAGTATTTATTTTTTAAAATAAGTTCATCTAAAAGGAGAAAATTGAAATTTCAGAATACAAGAAGTAATTTCAGATACCAAAAGACCAATAGAAGTAAATGATTTGCCGAAGCTGAAATATTTGGAAGCAGTTGTCAAAGAGTCGTTGAGGTTATATCCACCTGCGCCAGTCATCATCAGAAAAGTGGTGGGAAAGGGCGTCACTTTACGTACGTAACTTATCATAAATCACTTCTTCATCTCTTACCAGGCGCATATAATCAAAGTCTCGAAAATCAGATCTTACACAAAATTGTGCCTCTTTACCAAATCTATTATTACTTAAACAATTTTTACATAGTAATTTCGTCATTTACAGCTTCAGGTGTGACTCTCGTCCCCGGAGTGGGTGTAACGATACACATCTGGGCCATACAGAGGAACCCAAAGTATTGGGGCAACGACGCGACCGTGTTCAGACCAGAACGATTTCTCGAAGGTTCTTTGAAACACCCATATGCTTTTTTGCCATTCAGCACTGGTTCAAGGAACTGTTTAGGTGAGTATTTGTAGATCAAATTTGTTTGTCAGAACTTCAGATCTACAAAATTATATTGTTTTTTATTTCTCGCTTCATATTATTATGACAAAACGAACAGTACTTATAGACAGTAGTGATTTCCAGTGCCATATGGGCTGGTCATCAATTAATCGTTTCTGTGTTTACGTGATGTATGCCTTTTGAGTGCATTCATTATGGAAATGTCCCGTTTGTGTTTTCTTTGAGGAGAGCCCAGGATTTGTTAGATTGTGATCCTGAAATAGGCACTTAGGTGATTTCGGTAAACGACTGCCGTCTGCTCTTTGTGTTTCTGTTAACTGAGTGACCAAACCGAGCTAGCATAATTGTTCTTTTTTATTTTGTTATATATTTATTTTGACCTCCATGTTCAAATTAAATGTTTTCAAAGTAAATTTCAAATAGGCTTATTTTATTTTTAGGATATCAATACGCCATGATGTCAGTAAAAACAGTGATGGCACAAATAATAAGACGTTACCGCATCTTACCAGCAACAACTGAAGGCAGTATAGATGAAGAAATACCTGTAAAATATGAAGTCATGATGAAGCATGCTGGGAATTTCGAAGTGAAATTAAAATTAAGGAATTGAAATGGATCGTAAAATATATCTTTTAAATTGTATACAATGTTATAGGATGCAACGCGAAAGTTCTGATTAGATAAGAATATCGTGAGTAAAATTTGATTTAACAGTGTATAAGAGAAGGCGTTAAACATCTTGTAATTACAATAGCCATAGATGTATTTGAATGGTACTTTTTATTATATTTACATAAAATTATTAATGTATCTCGTACTTTCTTGCACATTATAAGAATATTTAAAATTCTATAAATACTTTAAAATAATGTAGTCGTTGGTATTTTGATGTTCGAATTCATTGTTATATCTTAATAACTTATTATGACATCACGTTGACGTGTCTTTAATAATGTAGTAAAATTAAAGGGTCATGACATTTCTAATAATAAATAAAATGATTTAGCATACCTATGCTATATCGGGTAATGACTCGAAGAGTTCTGACCTCTAGTAGGTTATATGGTAATTGTAAACTTAAAAGCTAGCTAATTAGTGGTTTGGTTATCTAGAAAAATTTAGTATAATTTAAGACACGATTTCAATTACACTTACTTCCTGTAATTTAATAAGGAAACTATTTAGAAATTTTGAATTTAATAATTGTTACAAAATTCTCATTTTACGTGATAAGTGGAAACTTGTGTCTTTATTTTTAATTTTTGGATTTTTTCTATTTAATTAATAATTTAGATGCAATAATAAAGTTTGGATTAATTACAGAAGTATACGATAATTAGCTTTAAATTGTTAATTTTATTTGGGTCTTGGTGATAATTGTTTGAGCAATAAAGATTGTTGATTTTACCTTTTTTTTAATCATTAGTAAAAAAAAATGTTTTGGCAAATTTTGAGCTTGGTTTTAGTATTATTGTTGTTGTTACGGTGGAAAAATCGTAAATTCCGGAATGTTGCCGAACGGCTTCCCAACAATATGAAACAAGTGCCTATTTTAGGGCATGTTCTTTATTTCATGGGAAACAACAAAGGTATTGTCTTATTTTTTTATAAAATTTTTAAACAAAATAAAAAAAAAAAACAACTGAAAACGTAAAGAGTGAACCCGCAGCAGCCAAGATATGGAAATCCCTCCCCACATCTCTGTGCCCCGATAACTACAACTTGAGAATTTAAAAGACGATAGTAAATAGATAATTTATAAGTTGTGGATAGGTGTACCTTCCAAGAACTGTCATATCTTGGATTTTGGGGGTTTTCCTTAAAATTATCTCTAGGTTTTACTTGAATATTTCAAAAGCTAACCAGCCATATTACAAATGATAAGAGAAAAAAATATTGGAAGCCAGTCTCTGGGCTCTCATGTTTAAAGGTTTAAGATAGACGCCAAGATAAGAGATCGATGTTTGTTTAAATTTAGTGTCTAAAAAGGAAAAGAGCAGGCACGGAATAATACCAGTAATATTTCCATTACTATCCTACAGACCGTATGGATGCAATTAAGGAAGTGGGCAGAGAGGCCTTAAACCAAAGTGGTAAGACCAGTGCATGGCTTGTACACAAATTGCATGTAGGTAAGAACTGTCTTATTTTTTTTTTAATCTACTCTTATACTAATATTATAAATATCCACTTATTATTAACATTATGCTGAGGGGGCACCCTATCGGGAGCATCATACTTCATGTCTATTTTTGTACATTTTATTGTTTCCTTTTTGTTATGGTGTTTAATGAATAAATTCTTTTTACTTTCAGTAATTGCTGATCCGGAAATCGTAGAATCAATAAGCAAAACATGTCTAGAAAAAAATGAGGTTTTCAACATCTTCAAGATTCTTATAGGTAACGGCAGTATCTTTGCTCCAGGTATGACAATAATTTATCTTGAGGCTCCTTGCAAAATTTCTTCTAGTTTTCAAGGTTCAGTATCATTTAGGACTACTTCTTTGATCAGTTTCTGTACAAGTTCTTGCATAATTTCTTTGAAAAATCCTTTCTCTCGTTTCTCTTTTGCATTTCCTATTGCCTTTAAAGTTGCGGTCTAAATCTTATGAATAGACATGTCGTAAAAGATTTAGAAAAGATTTTTTCCTTATAGACTAATATAAAATAGCTAATAGATAATTAATAAGGTAATAAAATAATTATTCTCACCTGCCTTATAATTTTTTCACAATTTTGATTGTTATTTCGTACTAAGTCAGTCTACCCCGAAAGTGATAAAGACGAATATGTTTGTGTTGACGCTGATGTGATGACAAGAAGAATTTTTGATTGTAATTGGCATCATGTCTTTTTTAAGTGCAAATATGGCGTCATCGTCGCAAAGCCATTTCCCCAATTCTTGCACACAAAACTATAACTAGTTTCGTAAAGATATTTTCAAACCAAAGTGCTGTTATGATGGATTTGTTAAAAGGAGCTGTTGGAAAGGGAACATTTTCCATATTCAATACCGTTTGCAAGTATAGTATGGATACCTTGTGTGGTAAGTGAACAAGATATATCAAATTTTGCTTGTCGAATAGAGTTATATATACAGTTTCTACTTCTAGTAAACAAGAACAACATCAGGTCTCATAAACTTTTATGATTATAAAAGTAAATAAAATTACACACTCTATTTGGAAATTACCAATAAATAAATTAACTTATTGTGGCATAATTCACCCAGTTTGAGCCAGACCAGTAAGTTCTAAGCTTGCGTTTATATCTAATGATACAAAGTCAATAACAGTTTAATTAACAATTGACATTACTAAAATTTATAATCCCAAGACCCAGGTATAGATACTTGTTTGTAGTACAGTATATCTATTGTTCGTTTCTTATAATAATTTATTTATTATTATTACAGAAACAACACTCGGAATAGAGGCAAACTCCGATAATTCGTCATATAATTGCGTGCCTGTATATTTTAATAAGTTTTGTGACCTCATGGCTCATCGCATTTGGAAGCCTTGGCTTTACTCAGATTCCATCCTCAAACTGACAAGTTCATACTCGAAATATGAAGAAATTAGCACATTTTTAAAGAATTTTGTTGCAAAGGTTAAACATGTTTTAGTTTGTTAAAAAAAAAAGTTTTACTAGATTACTGTCAAGTAAGTGAAATAGACGAAAATTGTAACAAATGTTCTTAACATACAAAAGAAGCTGCTGTCTGTCTGTATATAACATTCGGCGAGTAGCATTCTAATGCAGTCTAGATAACGTTTTTACGGGATATTTTTGGTATTGCGGTTGGAGCCGAAGGCATTTTTTAGTTACATCTCGAAACATATTTCAGGTTATAAAACAAAAACGAGAAATCAGTCAAAAGAATAAAACATCAGTTAATTGTGACAGATTTGATACAGGTATATTGCATACTATACTTCCTAATAAAAATATTATTCGATTATTCGTTCCACTTTATAAAGGCAATAAAACTAAAATTATACATTCTATTACAATTATACATCATTACAGATACCTGATAAATGTTCAGGCAATCTTTCATGATTCAAGAATTAAAGTAGTCAAAATCATCAAAATCCCATAACAATTTTAAAATTGTGCATTTCAGACACAGCAAGTACAAAAGTCAAAAGTATGTTAGAGATTTCTATTGAATCGGACGAACTAAATGATTTAGAGCTGCAAGAAGAGTTTATGGTCCTTGTTGTAGCTGGTATTCAAACATCGGCAATCACCATTGGGTTCGTCTCTCTCGTGCTTGCAAAGTATCCAAATATACAGGAAAAAGTGTATCAAGAGTAAGTGTTTTACGTAATTTTTTTAAGAATATTATCAACTTTATATTATAAGATAAATTTAGAATTCGTTTTCACTTTTATTATGTAACATTTTATTAATTTTTATGTAAAATAGTTAAATAACATATAATTGTATATTTCAAAGTAGAAATTATTAACAATAGCACCAGAAGTTTATTTATGTTCCTGAAATATTCGAATTTAAATTATTGAATACTATCCATGATTGAGACCCTACAAATTGTCTGTTATTAAAATATCTGGATTTTAAAATCAGTTAAAACACTTGCAATGTCGGATAAAGGTAAAAAATAAATGTAACTTTCAGAATACAAGAAGTACTGGGGAGCTCTGATCGACATATAGATCCAACAGATTTACCTAAATTAAAATATTTAGAGGCAGTTATAAAAGAGACTTTGAGGTTATATCCGCCAGCGCCTCTTATTGTAAGGCAAGTGTCGGATGACGTCACTCTACGTAAGCATTTTTTTCTTTAATTAGTAAATAAATATATACGGGACAAATTACACTGATCGGGTTAGCCTCCAAGTAAGTTCGAAACTTGTGTTACGAGATACTAGCTCAACGATACTATATTTTATAATAAATACTTATATAGATAAACATCCAAGTCCCAGGCTAATCAGAAAAACTGCCAATTCAGAGGAACTTAACAAATATTAAGTCTATGTAAAAGCTGCACTAAATATTCATCTAGCATTTATTCATTTAAAGTCGTTTTTAACTAAACAAGGGGTCAAAATATATGCAGTAATTTTATACCAAAGTACCAAGACGAGATGACATTTAAATATTATTTAAATGGATGAAGTAATAATTTCAATAACTTTTCAGCGACGGGTTTGAAATTGGTCCCCGGAGTGGGTATAGTTATCCATATTTGGGCAATTCATAGAAACCCGAAGTATTGGGGGCCCGATGCTGATGTGTTCAGACCAGAGAGGTTCCTCGAGGGCCCGTTGAAACATCCTTGTGCATTTATGCCCTTCAGCAATGGCCCAAGAGGTTGTGTTGGTAAGTTTGGTGATTTGAGATACTACGTTCCTAAGGCCTAGCCACTTATATATTTGCTTCATTTGTAAGTCAACCTGTTTTCATTTATCATATTCATATTTAAAGTTTCTCTGAATCTCAACTCCACCGCTAAGCTTTCCAGTCTATCTGTCTATCTTGTGACTTTAGCTTGTAGCTCTGTCGAGAATCTTAGTAAGATATTCGCAAGTAATCTACGTACACATTTGGTGTGGGTTGCACCATTTAACTAAACGATGACCAAACCAAGCTGTCAAAACGGTGAAATTGGTGTTGCATCATTAAAAATTTTCAAACCATCCCCTCACGTCAAATTTTACTGGTAGGTAGCATATCGGTGTCAATAACAAGAAAAATGGTGGTGCATTTAACTAGGAAAAATATAGCTTGTGTTTGTTCGTCGTTCAGCATTAAGTGCAGCCATAATTATTAAGTGAATACTCTAAGCGAGCATCCCACACTTAATTAAAGCTTTCTTTTAGGGTCTCAGTTTGCTATGATGTCTGTGAAGACAAATTTGACACATCTTGTCAGACGATACAGGATTTTGCCAGCAGATAACTGTAATCAAGATGAAGAACTGCCTGTAACTTTCGATATCTTTGTAAAACATGCTGATAATTTTGAAATAAAATTGGAGTTTCGAAATAAGTAGCAGTGTTATCACTTCGAAGACTTATTAAGATTTTGGTGTACCTACATGAATAAATAAATATTAATCAACTCAATTTCGAGTATTTTTTATTTGGACTTTTTTGATTTTTTAACAGTTTGTATTAGAATAAAAAGTACTGTTCGGTATAGTGCCATCTATGGAGGGTCATGTTCACTAAACAATACCTGTAGCTGGTGCTGCTTTTATTGTATACCTATGTTAGTGTTAACTCAACAAATTGTTAACAGATGGCACATAAAAAATATTTAAACGCTTTTATTTCACTTCGCTTCCGTGGGAGTTTCTAAAAAATTACCTACTTTTGTTCTCGAATAATGAAATTTATGCACACGACGTTTTTGGTTATAAGAACTAGCGGTTAAGCTTTGAAAGCAAAGCAGACAATGAGACATAGCGCTTATACTTTGGAATAGGATCACTCCATGTTTTTCCCATGGAGGTCGTCCAATATGGATTAGGTTCCTGAGCGTGGAGTGAGCCTTTTGTCCATGACCCTTGATTCGTAAAATTTTTAAATTAAGGACTTAGGACACTTAAAAAAAGGATTATAGCCAATAGAAAAATGTGAAATAAGGACAGAATGTGGCATATAAAAAGGAAAAAAAGGGGTTACAAGAGGCGTCGAATGTTTGCATGGAAACTCATCCACGACCACTAACATGTGGACGAAGTCGCGGACAAAGGCTACTTTGTATAAATGCAGATTATTTATTATTATACACAGTGATTTGGTATTGACTGGTCATTAACCTCTCCCTTCTGCTCATTTAACCCCTATTATTTCTCATGTCGCGAGGGAGTGCCCAGAATTGTGACCAGAATTCTAAATCATACTCATCGTAATTACACCAACCAATAAGTGGACTCTCAATGCGCACATTTAAGGTTGTAATTGGCATGTCTTTGGAATATAACGTTTGGTGAAACGCACGTGTAACGGTACCGTGTTAGTAATGCTTTAGTGACTAGCTTTTGCCTGTCTTCGTCTGTGTTTAATTAAAATTAAAGCGGCCCCGCGCTTGTAGGTACTATTCTGCCGCCGCGCCATAGTGTGACGACTTCGATCAGTTTCTTGTATTACAACTTATCACGGGCCCGCTTTCAGACTGCGCTGGTTTTCAGCTGGCTGTTGATGTGAGCGGGCCTTAAACATTACGTACCTAGTGTAAATTATTCATTTGGTGTCTTATACAATCAATGTACAAATGAAGTCAGCAAGGTCAAGTTAGATTCAGCCTCAGCAATTACACTATAATGAACTCTATAGAAGTGACGTGAAGTCATCAAGTAATAGGTGTGACCAAGGACTGCTGAAATTACTTCGTAGTATTTTTGCTTGTTAACAACATTGTTATCTTTATGTTATAGTTATTTCATTCACTCATTCAGAAGTTTAGATTTCTTTCCATATTAAATGTATGTAAAATAAGAATAATAGCTTTGCCATTGCTTTATTTCAAATCTGCGCTTAATAATATGTTGAAAAAGTTTCTGAAATAAAGTGAGAATTACCATAATATTCTAAGTATTAAGAAATTTACTATTAAGAAGTTAAGTATAGCTTATCTAGTCCCAGTGATTGTCACAAAAGTCGTAAGAGGACGCAGAAATAGTGTGATGCAGACATTTTCCAACAAGAAAATTCTTCTTTTTTTGTGCGCTGCTCTCGCATTTGCGCGCCCTTTCTTGACTCCCTACAAAATCCTATAATGTCCTTTTAGTTCTGTACTATCACCCATGGGCTGACGATACACGTTACACGTGATTTTCAGATATACTCTTTTTGAATCTTAATACTTTACTGATGGGTAGGAACAAAAAAGATGAAAATATCCAAGTTATGTTGATGAAATATTAAAAAAATTTGTCTCCTTCCGGGTAAATTTCGGAATTAAGGGATCGTTGACAACCCTAGGCATTGGCATTGGTAATGATTTATTTTGCTATGAATTTACGCCGTCTATGGAAAGAGATGGAATGGTCCTATTCAACTCTACCGGAAAACATACGGCACTAGAGTATTATTTACTTTTGTTACTTAGGCAATCATGGGCCATTAACGTGAATTGTACTATGGTATTAAGTGGTGACAATTTTCATCGAATATAAATACGAAAACGAATAGTCGGGGAGTTGAAAACAGATACTGAAATACAATAATCCATATCCACAATACTTCCATGCATAAAGAAAAAATATGATATAGATACTTTTGAATTAACACACACATGCTACCTATTTTTACCCGACTGTACCAAGACAAAGCAACCTGTCGCACTATTTGAATCCCAATTCTATCATTAAGCCAAACAGTTGAATGTGGCCGCAAGGGATATAGGTAGATGTGATTATATGTCTCGATAAAATAAAAGAAAAAAAAATGTTAAACGTTTAAACCGAATGTTTATTAGCGGCGTGATTCTACTTTTTATATTATAATTCAGCTAGTTTTTTTTGATAATATTAATCAACCGGCTATTTTACAAAGTATTCGTAATGACAGCCTTCATTTCGGGGAGGTCAAAGGTCAAAATTCTTCTAATGGGTCTCGGAAATGGTATGATGACTCGTGAACCAAAAAATAATAGTTATCTTATGATAGATTATATAATTTTTAATAGAAAATATCTTAATGTCACTACCATTGAGATGCAAAAATAGAACCCAAAATAAGGGATGGCGAAATCTGAGTAAGATGGGTACGATAGACTATAGAAGCATTATTATTATACTCATTATATTTTTAATTGTTCCTATAACGTGGAACTGTTACTACTCTCGAAAACCCGCTTACTACATGGCCCATGCACATATTACCATAAATAATTGAAAACATAGATATAATATGTGTATGTAATAAGAATTAATTTGAATTTCGTTATTCGAACCCCCTAAAATTTGCTATGAAATCAGTTATTAGCTCATAGACTAAAAACGTCACTTGTGATAATCATTGAAATTTGCGGAGTACCTATGGGTTTTCAATAGTACTATCATAAAAGATATAATAACATAGTATTATTATTGAGGTAGGCGATGTTTACTAAAGCTTACAATAAAGTTATTACAACTCATGGCGTATCAGTAATACTGTGAAAATAATTGCATTATAATATGTATAATGTGTTACAAATAAATAAAGTGTTTTTTGCAGAAAATCTTATTTGTTTTTATACTTTTATGTGGAACGCACCTAAACGAATTTTGTAGTGTTCATAGGAATTATTTATTACTAGAATAGAGAAGTATGCAGTACTTATCGTGTGTTTACTTATTGATGTATATTGTGTTAATGTTTTGCTCCTGTAAGGTAATATATTATTTTTTATTTTCATCACTTTCATATTTGCATATCTCTTTTTGGTGCATAATCCCTTATTTGTTTGTATGGATTTGTCATGAACAAAATCTATTATCAATTTTATACTTTGGTTTTCTTTTATTAAAAACAAAATATAAAAAAAAGATATTCATATTCATTGATCAAAGTTATTCATACGGCGTTTGTTTCTATAAAAGTAGCATATCATACCGCACCTATGCAGGATCATCAAACTATATTGTGATTCCCTTGAACTACTAAGTTATATGTTTGGATTAATAAATTTCAGAGTAATCCCACGGTTACTGTCAAAGAAGGTACCTTGAGAGGGTCTATAAATAACTTACTGGATGGAGGAATATATTATAGTTTCAAAGGGATACCTTATGCACGGCCGCCCTTAGGAGAACTAAGATTCAAGGTATTTAATTCGGAATTTATAAAAATTATTATAACAAGATGCTTTCGAAACATAGTGAAATTAATGAATCTTTATTTAAAGGATCCACTGCCACCACAAGCATGGATTCATGAATACGATGCTACTAAACACGGTGCCATATGTGTACAATTTGACGCTATACGAGAAAATATTACAAAAGGAAGTGAAGACTGCCTGTTTCTTAACATTTACACTAAATATTTGAAAACTAACTCAAAGTTTCCTGTGATGGTATACATTCATGGTGGGACTTTTATGTTAGGAAATGGAAATTCAGATCTGTATGGCCCTGAATTTTTACTGCAACATGACGTTTTAGTAGCAACCATTAATTACAGACTGGAAGCATTTGGGTTCTTAAGTCTAAATATACCTGAGGTACCAGGTAATGCTGGCATGAAAGATCAAGTAGCTGCTTTGAAGTGGATAAAAAAAAACATTGCTCGATTTGGCGGTGACCCAGATAATATAACAATATTTGGTGAGAGTTCTGGTGCCGCTTCTGTGACTTTACATTTAATGTCGCCTATGTCAAAAGGGTTATTCCACAAGGCTATAGCACAAAGTGGTACTTCCTTAAGTGATATAACTGCTTTTGGTAAATATGGTAAAAAAACTATTTGTAAAGTCAGCACAGCCCTTAATATAGAGGCTAGAAATAAAAATGAATATCTTCAGATATTACAAAATATAACTGCCAAAGATTTGGCAGGAATTACGTATAAACTCACATCTGAAGACAAAAATGGTCTAGATACAATAATATTTTTTCATCCTACTGTGGAAAACTCATTCAATGGTGTAGAAGCATTTATGAATGAACAAAATATTATTGATATGCTTGTTGCACAGAAAACTAATGCTGTACCGTTAATGATTGGTTATAACTCTGCGGAAGGTTTGTTTGTACATGGGAAAGAAAACGATGATAGAAAATATATAGTACCAATAGAAATAGCTGCTAAAATTTCTAAACAAAAATTCAAAGAAATGAATGAAGTAATTGAAAAATATTACAATAGTAACCCAAAGTATTTGAATACTGATGATGCTTATATAAGTTATTTATCTGACAAAAACTATTTATATGATGTAAATAGATATGCAAAGCTTTACTCAGTTTATACTAAACAACCAGTATACATGTACAGATTTAATTATGATACTGATTTAAACTACGCAAAAATTAAATCTGGTGGTAAAGATAAGAAAGGTGTTGCCCACGCTGATGATCTGTTTTATTTATTTCATAATAAACAAAACGATGATGCATACAAAACTCAAGATAAATTGAAAAATATTATATTCAATTTAACAAAGATGTGGACTGATTTTGCCAAAACTGGGTACGTATCTTTTTCAATTAATTTTACAATTAACATGTTGCATGCATTAATTCATATAATCACGTCTATATCCCTTGCGGGGTAGACAGAGCCTTGAAAAAATGACAGACCAGGTTTAGCTGTTAGGCTAAATGATAGAATTGAGATTCAAATAGTGACAGGTTGCTAGCCCGTCAACTGAAAGAAGAATCCGAAGTTTATAATCCTATCCCTTAGTCGCTTTTTACGACATCCATGGTAAAGAGATAGATCGTAGTTAACTATTTTGAAAGGTTCCAGTTAAGACGGCATGTATAGTTGATAAGAAAAAAATCCTTTTAAAGGTATACTAAGCCCTTTACATAATGGAACTCACCTTCACACCTCTCTCCCAAGGAGATTTACATGCCGTAAATTATGTTTCGGTCATCAACTTTCTATGTCTAGTAACTTCATTGCAAAATCAGATAAAAAATACATTTTGTACAGTGGAAATTATTTTGTACAGTATTTTGGAAATTCTATTTCCAGGAATCCTACACCGGACGGTAGCCTTGGCATAACGTGGATGCCATTAAGTTCCGACAACCTGATAATGAAACTAGAAGAACCTCTATCATTAGGACCTATTCCGGATATGGAAAGTCTGCGATTTTGGGATAATTTGTATTGCGAAGTAGGATTACCGTGTCTTGCTTCCATTGAAACGTGAAAAGATACAAAAAATGAATATATTTGGAAAGAAGTAGGAAGACTTTTGAAGAAAATACATTTTGGAGAGAGATTTGTGGACTGGTTAGTTTTCATAATTTTTTCAAATAGGCATTAGTATTAAAACTATTTCATTACAAAGTAGAAGATTATTAAATTATTTTAGACCTTTTTAACTATATATAATAAGTTAAACCGATGTATGGTTTCTTGTTATTATTTTCGCCATAGTTTGAGAAATATCGTGACTTTCTTTTTCTAAAATTGTATTATGAATTATGTGTTTGTAAAAAGCTCATTTAAGATGTACGCCATAATTATCTCTGTATATGATATAAGTCCATATACACAAACATAAAGGTACACAAGATATGGATGTGTGAGAACATAAATGATATGGCTCTCGTCATTCTCAATACATATATATAATGATTCATTTAAAATGAATGTATGTTGTAGAATTTACTAAATATTTACTTTAAAAAAATTCAATTTTGGATTTGGCATTTGTCTTCTTTTGTCATCTTTTGACAAGAGATCGTGAAGATCAAGATGTTACAGTTACAAGCCCATCCAAGAGATACGCATTAACTCAACTTCTTAATGTTCGCGGACAGTACTAAATTGGGAATCACTACATAGTATAAAACAAAGTCGCTATTTTAGACTGTTTGTCTGTATGCTTAAATCTTTAAAATTACGCAACGGATTTTGATGCGGTTTTTTGTAACAGGTAGAGTGATTCAAGAGGAATGTTTTTATGTATAATTTTTTCCGAATTTTGCACCCGTGCGAAGCCGGGGCGGGTCGCTAGTCGCTAGCTAAGGTGTGGAATGAACTACCTTCATATATGTATTATATGAAGGTAGTTCATTCCACACCTTAGCTACACAAAAAGAGTAGCCGCGGGCAACAACTAGTACATGGTATAACAATTTTGACAATGGTTTGTTGAATTAGGCAATTGGCCATACCTGGCGTAAATAAGTGTCAACTAAAGAACCATATATCAAAAAAATCAAGGCCTTAACCTTGATTTTTTTGATATATGGTTCTTTTGTAAAAATATATATATGTTACTACTAACCTGAAACTGTTATAGGTCCCATGTGAAACTGTTATAGGATAAAAATCCTTCACGAGACAGAGCCAACCGTCTCACAAATCCTGAAAGGCCACGTTTAGCTTTAAGGCGTAATGGTGGTATTAAATTTTTTTTTGATAATAAAACTGTTTTATGTGAAGCTTTATAAAATTCTTTATAATATTCCTTATTATCAGTAATCAGATATTAAATCAACGATGCTTTAATTTTCTTAATACATAGCACCCAAAACCCAGGCGAATCCGGAAAAACAATCTGAAACTTCCTCAATTCCATGAATTAGCCATTCAGACTGTAGGATCTGTCTACCCCTTGAAGGATAAAGGCATGATTTATATGTACGATACATAAACCGATAAGAATTGGCTGTGTTATCGTGCTAGTGCAGTGGGCGAAGGCCTTATTCGCACACTTTGTTGTAGAAGTATTAATAATTGTTCTGTTAGATTTATCATATAAAATATCTAAGTATTTCTAATCGATTTTAAAAATGTTGCATAGTTTAATTGATTGTTGATTGAGGTAGGTATAATAATTATTTTCCTTACAGTCTTTGTGAGAATGTTGGCTCTGTTTACCCGTAAGAGATAAAGACGTGATTTATGTACAGATGAGTATAAAAATCTTGTTTTTAATATAAATAGATTGTAAAAATATTAAAATGATAAAATAAAGGTACGTTTCGGCCGCGTTTAAAACCTGTATTATTTATAAATAATATAAAATGATCTGGATATAATTATACATACTTAGGTAGACTCAAAGAAAGTTCAAGTAACTCAACGATATTGCAACGTTATAAACAGCTAAAAAATAATAAATACAAAAAAAAAACCACAGGCCTATCAGAATGTTTCTTCAGGGATCGAAGCTTAGTTTTCGGACCAACTTTAGTTGGTGGACTAATTTTTGGCAACTGAATGTGTTATTCTCATCCAGTCAGGTCAGGGCAGTTTTCCCACAAAACGCTAGGAAGATGGTTAAGATAAAGTTTTGAATGATAATATTGAGCTGTTCAAAACTATGAGCAAAATTATTGCTTGCCTGTTTCAGGTTCCGTTTCATTTTTATTGATAAAAGTTTGTACAGAATATTTACAGATAAATTCTTCCTCCTCGCGTTAGTCCTGGTAACATCCTCTCCTTTCTTAAAGGGAGCCCGGGGTGCGCCTTTACAACCATGATCCTGGGTTAGGTGAGTCAGGTTTTTACACTTATATACAGTAGACTAATTTATCTATGATTGAAATCTCTTAAAATTACCGACATTGCCGAAAAATGTTAAAATACTTAATTTTTTTTTCTTTAAAGACTTTGTTAATTTACTAAGAATAGCAAAAATTACATATTTTATCGACGGTCTGAGTTTTAAATTAAGAAAAAATTTGCACCAAAAAAATATTTCATAACCGGTTTTATCATAGGTGGAAAATAATTCCCATGTTTAATACACGTGTAGGTTTTGTTAATCACCTTACGTGATATACTACGTTATATTATGACTGCTTCGACTGGATATCCCATTTTTTTTGCTCGGACGCAAACAGATACTCCCATAAAACTAGTTTAGTGATCGAGAAATATAACAAATCGTGTCGCATTGGTCAATGATGGACCAACAACGATCACGAATTTTGCGTTTATAAATACACAGGTGCTGTGTCCAGCGAACTAGAAAAAACATTGCTCCATGCGAAGCAAAACCTCATTTGGTATTATTTTTAGAATTTCATACTTCGTTTATTGGGATTATCTTAGAGATATATGAAACCTTTGCATATTTGAATTTAGGATAATGTTGATATGTGTCCAAGTTTCCACATTGGTGGCTGTGATTTTAGTTTTACATGGTTCTTGCGCGGTAAGATTTTTATTTTTTTAATGCGATTTAGTGATAATCATCAAGTTATATTTAAATATGTAACTCATAATATATCATACAAGTTAATTAAAAAATATTTTTAGAGTCATCCAAGGGTGACCGTGAAAGAAGGTGAACTAGAAGGATCTGTAGAAAGGCTATCTGATGGTGAAAAATATTATAGTTTTAAAGGCATCCCTTATGCACAGCCGCCCGTGGGAGATCTTAGGTTTAGGGTAAGTGTTGAACAGTATTTAAATGAAAATAAAGTAGATTCTGCACCCCAAATTATAGCAGTAAAGTGGACGATGAGCGAAAATTTATTGCACATTTAAAAAAAATACTAAGATTAGGCCAAACGGCATTCTAATATATGTATAAAGATGTTGCTGGTAGTCGACTTTTTCTTCCTGCTCTCTTGTATATAAAGAATCATAGTTACTTATTCTCTTAGAGCAATTATTGTTAGTGTGTTTATTGTTAACCGTTAAGATGTATTTATTGTAGGATCCACTGCCGCCAAAGCCATGGACTGATGTTCATGATGCAAAAAAACATGGTGCTGTGTGTCCGCAACTAGATCTTACAAAAGCTAAGGCTATACCCGGGAATGAAGATTGCTTGTTTTTAAATGTTTACACCAAATCATTAGATCCTAGTTCTAAAACACCGGTTATGGTGTTCATTCATGGCGGGTCATTTAACTCAGGCAGTGGAGATTCATTGGTATATGGCCCAAAGTATTTGTTGCAACATGATGTCATAGTAGTAACAATAAACTATAGGCTTGAAGTGTTGGGATTCCTGAGTTTAAATATACCTGAGGTGCCAGGTAATGCAGGCATGAAAGATCAAGTTGCTGCTCTAAAGTGGGTTCAAAATAACATTGCAAAATTTGGTGGTGATCCAGATAATGTTACGATTTTTGGTGAAAGTGCTGGTTCTGCTTCTGTTACCTATCACATGATATCCCCTATGTCAAAAGGATTATTCCAGAAAGTCATAGCACAGAGTGGTTCTTGTATACATGATTGGGCTCTAGGAAGATGTGCAAAAGAAAGAGCATTTAGAATCGGTAAAGTTTTAGGTAAAGACACTGAAAACATTGATGAATTATTGCAATACTTGAGAAGCGTTTCAGCTTCAGATCTGATTGGAATGACTTATAAGACAAGAACTGATGACGAAACGCATTTAGATATCCCTATATTTTTTGCACCCGTAGTAGAAAAGAGATTTGAAGGGGTGGTTCCATTTTTAGAGGAAGAACCTATTGACATACTCGTTAAAGGACAAACTAGTGCAGTACCTCTTATGATTGGCTATAACTCCGGAGAGGGGATTTTGACAGCGTCGGACGAAATAATATCTGACAAAAACAATGACACCAAATACTTGGTCCCAAGAGAAATCGCTAGGAAAATTTCTGAAAACAAAGCGAGAGAAATGGGTGAACGTATAAAACAATATTACATCGGAAATCAAATTTTTTCAAACGATACTATTAATGAATATGTCGAAATGGCGACTGATACAAATGTCATGTACAACATGATAAGATATGCAAATTATCACACAGCTACTAAAGAACCAGTATTCATATATAGATTTGACTATGACACTGATTTAAATGTAGTAAAGAAAATGTTACGGAGAGGATACATAAAGGGGGCCTCCCATGCTGATGATTTATTTTATTTATTTAACAGCCTAGTAACTGATGGTGTGTATAGGAAACAGGAGAAATTAAAAGAGATCATGTACAACGTGACAAAGATGTGGACGGATTTCGCCAAAACTGGGTAATTTTTAAATTTTTTCAAAATAAGATGTATATGCCGTTGTAGATTCGTTGTAGATTCGTTTTTGCGGTTTGTTTTAGTTTTTGTTTGGTATCTAAATGATAATAATTTCCCTTGACGTAAATGCTTAAGACTTACAAAAAGCAACTTCACATATAAATCTAATGTCTTTTTAATATTAAAACAAGTCATAAGGAATCCCTAATGTAAAAGCCTTGAAGATTTGTTTCCTGGTATTCGTATAATAAACTTCTTATATTTATAGTTGTAATGTTGTATCCAGTGCCAATGCCAAGGATTTGTTTTCATTGTAGACAACGCTAGTTCAATGTTACACAAATGCATGCAACAATAATGCTATATAATGAATAGGTTCTGTAGGTAGGCTTCCCGCGTGGAAAGGACAAACCCGGTACGTCACGCTCAATGAATGTAGAAAATTGATGCTTTATTTCAATGATAATTATAACGTTGATGATAAATACAATGTCATGACAAGTAAGATGAGTGCCAATGATACCAATGACAACAGAATTTTGAAAAGTTTGAATGAAATATCTGTATATTTCAGAATGCTTTCTTTTCTCACAATTCACTTCACATATTATTAACTTCTTTTATATTTAATATATAATTTTTATATCCTTTACCGGACCTAACTCACGGTGATTTTTCTATGTAATGGCAATAGTGTTCTTTCATCAAGTGGTTCTATCTTTTTAACAAATTATGGTTGATAGTGACGTAGTAGGCAGATAGATTATTTTCAGCATTTACATTATTGAACAAGCAATAAAACAAATACTTAGGTATAGCGAGACCGATAAATAAAAAAACGTTTTGCCAGTGAAACTAGAGCTTAGAAGAAAACGTTTTACCGAACACATGACTAGTTTGAAAAATAGTAAATCACTCTTTTTTCAGAAATCCCACGCCAGACAACAGACTCGGAGTAACCTGGGAACCATTGAAAACGGTTAATGAATACGAGTTCATGTTGCTGGAAGACCCCTTGTCTGTAGGACCTATCCCTGAATATGATAGGCTGCATTTCTGGAATAACTTATATTGTGAAGCGGGAGCGCCGTGCATTGAATCCTTAAAATAAAGAGGCTACATCATACATTCTGAGAATTTGTTTGTTTTATTTGTTAACTACCTTTGTTCGCTTGTTTGCGCAGGAGAAGGCACAGAGTGGGAATCGAACACGTTACAAACTATGCCGTATGCTAATAATCCCAGCGCTAGGGTTGCTACTCTTGGCAATCCCTTGTCTTTGACACAGTAGATCCCGGGGTTCTAGTCCCGGCCAGAGTATGATTAAAAAAGTTTTTTTTTCTGATTACCCTCGATCTTGGATATTTATCTTATTTTATATAAGTAATAAAATATTGTATCGTATCATTAATATGTAAAATATATTAATGAACACAAGTATCAAACTTACTTCAAGGCTAACTCAATCTATGTAATTTGATAGAAAGCCCTACCTAAAATTATTAATCTAGTGTTCGTGTTCAATTGTTTCTACTATAGAAAAAATATTCATATGAAATACTAGTGTTTCCTCGCTCATATTAAAATTTCTTCCCGATTTTTTTTTCGCAGGTGTACAATATTATGTTAGTTACTATGTTTTACACATTACAAACACTAAAGGTATTAAACGCGCATTTTACGTATCTTTATTTTATCTCGTATTATATCAAATAATGTTCCAATGATCTGTGGTCAAGGAGCGACCACGTCCCAACTTCGTTCGCACAGATAGCAATAATTGTGATATTCTGTTTTGCTATTTAAACTCTGTAGGTTACATTTGGGCCATAAGAATAGATAATTCTCATTTAATCCATGAAATTGATATTAGGAGATGGTTTGAAGAGATGCACTTACATTTGAAAAAAAAAACAAAAAAAAAAATTAACGTATTAAGGAAAATTATTTTCTTAAAACCATTAATTTATTAGTTTTACTTTACTCGATATTATTTCGTAAAATCCCGTAAAAACATTTAGGATTACAAGAACAGGAGGTCTGTGTTAAAGGTGTTTTTCCATTTGTGCAAATTGTAATTTTTTAGCGAGATTTATAAGAAGAACCTATACATACATACCTACATATGATCACGTCTATATCCCTTGCGGGGTAGACAGAGCCAACAGTCTTGAAAAGACTGAATGGCCACGTTCAGCTATTTGGCTTAATGATAGAACCGAGATTCAAATATTGACAGGTTGCTAGCCCATCGCCTAAAAGAGGAATCCTAAGTTAATAAGCCTATCCCTTAGTCGCCTTTTACGACATCCATGGGAAAGAGATGGAGTGGTCCTATTCTTTTTTGTAATAGTGCCGGGAACCACACGGCAAGAACCTATTCTAATAGCAATAGGTACGTTTGCGTACCAGGAAATTGTACTTGACATATTCTTTATCTGTAGGTAGGCACACTTACTGAGTGTTATGCGCCATAACGGATCTGCACCTTTTGTGTAAAATATAAGGAGAATTTGTGTCATATTATGAGCGGTTGTTCTGGACAGAGCAGACCGGTGCATTTATTGTTAAAAAAATATTAAATTTTGAAAGAATCTTTAGTTAAGTTTAAAAAAGTTAACATCAACACATATTAGACTAGACTTAAAAATGTTAAAGTTTCTTTTTGTTTTGTTAGTGTCAGTAATGGCGTTAACCTATTGCTCATCAACAGTTATTGATGAGGTAAGTAAATTAATTTATTATATTTATATTTTAGTAAATAGGCGTTTTTTGTCTTAAATATTAATTAAGAAAAATATTAATTAAGAATAAACATAATCTATTGATGAATTGCAAACTGTGAAATCCATCATGAAAAACTTTACTTTTAAATGCGCAAATATTTTAAAGATTTCTTAATGTGATTTTTATAACGTAAAATGTTCTTTTGTTTATTCAATCAAGACTTTTTTTTAATATTCAGTATACTCTTTTTTATTTGTATTTTAGTTGTATGCTTTGAGTGAGTAGAGTCCTTATTTAACAGCTCCTCATTTTTATTAGTAAATTCTAATATAGAAGTTAATTAACATCTAAGGTATACCTAAACAATTAATGTATTTTATATACCTATTTATATAGGCTTAGTGAAATAAATAACATTCTGAAGTACTGATACGGGTATAGCGCTAAGTTATATAAAGAGATAACCATATGTCAACAAAACATGTTTATTGCCATTATATTATACTGAAATTGCAATTATTCAAACTAACAACAATTTATATTTCTTAGTTAATAACTTCTACTTTGAATTCTATTTACATACAGTTTTTAAACATCATAATATTAAACCGACGACCGATTATTTTGTTTATAGATTGCTTTACTATATCAATGAGCCCAGTTGACCCCACACCCTTATCTCTATTTCAATTTTCTTAGTAGTTCAGTGGTTAAGTTGTTTGCTTGATGAACTGAACTAAAATATTCTTGGTTGAAATAATACTAGAATATATTCAGTAGAGATAGATTTATTTATTAATTTTTGATAGGTAGTTACTAATGAAAGATTATATTAGGTCATTTGTGATTAAAGGAAATCTTTTGATTTATAAGATTCTGTGACGTGGTTAGATTCTAAACTGTGACACCAAGGAAAGCAGCATCTATTGATCTGATCATCATATTTATAACCATTTTAAGAATATTGATTTTGATTTATGAACTTTTTCTGTTTTCAGACCAATCCTATAGTGACGGTAAAAGATGGAGCTCTGAAAGGGTCTACAAATAACTTGCTCGATGGTGGAAAATATTTCAGTTTTAAAGGAATACCTTATGCAGAGCCACCAATAGGAGACTTAAGATTTCGGGTAAGTAATGTATACTTGGTTTAATTATACATTGGTTTTATAATACCTATTATTGTTCTCAATATTCTACTAATCAGGCCATGTAAATTTTAGGATCCCCGTCCTGCTAAACCATGGAATGGTGTACACGATGCAACGAAACATGGCTCAGTTTGCACTCAGTTAGATATAGAAACAGATAAACTTATACCCGGCAGTGAGGACTGCTTGTTTTTAAATGTCTACACCAAATCTCTGAAATCTAGCTCTAAGTTACCAGTAATGGTATTTGTCCATGGAGGGGCTTTTATCTCTGGTAGTGGAGATTCAGATTTTTATGGTCCAGAATTTTTATTGCAACATGATGTTGTAGTAGTAACTATCAATTACAGACTTGAAGTTCTTGGTTTCTTAAATCTAGATACCCCTGAGGTACCTGGTAATGCAGGTATGAAAGATCAAGTAGCTGCTCTAAAGTGGATCAAAAATAATATTGCTAATTTTGGAGGTGATCCAGACAATGTTACAATATTCGGAGAGAGTGCCGGTGCTGCTGCTGTGACGTATCATTTAGTTTCACCTATGTCAAAAGGATTATTTCACAAAGTAATAGCGCAAAGTGGAACCTGCATAGATGATTGGGCAATTGAAAGATATTCTGTAGAAAGAGCATTTAGGGCTGGTAAAGTATTAGGACAAGATTGTAAATCTAAAGTCGAACTTCTTAAGTTACTCCGAAGTGTTCCTGCTATAGATCTTGCAGGGATGACATTCAAAACAAGAACAGCTGATGAAGAACGTGCAGACTTTGCTATGTTTTTCAACCCAGTAGTTGAGAAACGATTCAAAGGTGTAGAGTCATTCTTAAATGAAGAAGGTCTTGATATTTTATTAAAAGGGAAGTCAAATGAAGTTCCTCTAATGATTGGTTATAACTCCGTGGAGGGCCTTATGTTGGTTTTGGGCGATAGAATAGCTGACAAAAATAATGATACAAAATTTTTGGTGCCTAGAGAAATAAGAAGAAAAATATCTGAGACAAAATCCAAAGACATGGGTCAACGTATTAAGAAATTTTATGTCGGAAAAGAAGATTTTTCAAACGATACAATTATGCCATTTGTCAATATGGCGACAGACACAAATTTTATTTATAATACAAATAGATTATCTGCTTTTCATGCAGCTTCAAAAAAATCTGTTTTTACATATAGATTCAGCTACGACACTGATCTAAATATTGCGAAGATTTTCTCCAGTGTGCCGAGTATGAAGGGTGCAACTCATGCTGATGACTTGTTTTATTTCTTCTACAATTCAGAAAATGACGGCATTTATAAAAATCAAAAGAAGATAAAGGAGATCATTCATAACTTGACGAAAATGTGGACGAACTTCGCCAAGACAGGGTACTGTATTTTAGTTAATAATTTATTAATACAAATTTCTTCATCAATCTATTCAATTAAAAAAACACATAATATAGTTTTAACAAATTAACTTTGACGTTAGTACCTGTACAGACTGTCAAATTAATCGAGGGTAAGAATGATCAAAAATGTTCATTCTGTTGTTTAGGAACTAACAACCGTTTCCTCGAACACATTAAGGAAAATTAAATGCTAAACGGAGTTCCCTATGACTCACGCTTGCTGTAAAACATTGTATGCATCGTAATGATAACCTGTTACTTGTTGCTTGAAATGACCTAAATACGCTTTGATTGTAAACCCACAAAGATAAATTTTGTTAAGTTTTTTTTTGTACTTACTTAATTTGAGAATTTCTATATATTAACGAAACATTTTGTAGGACTGTGATTACTTTTCATCCCATCGAATTCAATATAATTATTGAAATACAAACATATAATCACGCCTATATTCTTTGCTGGTAGACAAAACCAACAGTTTCGAAAATACTGATAGGCTACCATCAGCTGTTTGCCTTAATGTTGGAATTGAGATCCAAATAATAAAGGTTGTTGGCCCATCGTCTAAAAAACTCCTAAGTTTATAAGCCTTTCCCTTAGTCGCGTGTTACGACATCCAGTGGAAAGAGATGGAGTGGCATTATTCGTTTTTATATTTTTTAGTAATTGTTTATTTACTTTCGAACATTGCAGAAATCCTACGCCAGACAAGAGTCTCGGAGTGACTTGGCAGTCATACAACGCCGCGAAGCAATATATGATGCTTGAAGAACCTCCAACCATGCGAGCCAACCCTGATAACGATAGACTGGAATTTTGGAATAATTTGTACTGTGAAGCTAAAGTGCCATGCATTCATTTGTAGTTCCTCATTTAAGTACATTCTTTTAATTAAAAAAATCCATTAAAATATGACTGATGAATATTTTTACTGATCGAGCGAGTAAAGCAAGTGAGGTCCACTTATTCGGGACGAAAATGCTTGAAAAGCGATAACATTCGAAAGTTTGGTCTCATTTTAAATGTGTAAAAGATCAATAGAGTTTTTTATAATTCACAATTCTGTAAAAATTTAAAGTGTTCGCGGAGTCTAAATTCGCGGGTGTTCCCCGCAAGTTTAAATAAGTTTAATAAAAAATAACTTTATACATTTTCTTTTTTTTATAGCATCATGTAAGATCTAACTGTCAAGAAATTACTGAATAATTAATAAGATGTTGCCATGTTCTATCTTATGACTTTCTGTTTTGACTAGGGCTCACACAATTATCTATCTTGTATTTTTATTATTCAGATACAAAAATGTTTAATGTGTCACACACAAACATAAAAAAATTAAGTGTATAAAATAATAAAATAGCATGTGCTGGTGATATCATGAAATTGAAATTATATTTGCCAATATAAATTTAAATTTATATTTGCTGAATAAAATCGATTTGAATTTAATTTAATAAAATTATGTTGCGACCATTTGATGTATATATGGAATATTTAATAACAGTTACAGTGTTGTTTCTCTTAAATTGTAAAAAAAATTAAGAAAAAGGCTTGTCAACTTTTTATAAGGCTAATCAAAAAAAGGTTTTCTTCTAGTAATTTATCAATTCTTATGATTCTAACAAGCAAATACATCGAACATCATCTTCATTTTTATTTAACGTAAGGCGTTAACATACATACACATACGAGTATCATGTTTATAAACCTTTTATATATTATCAACTCAACAGTCAACTCAACAGTCTCGGAAAAACTTGAAGTCCACATTCAGATGGATGACTTAGTGGTAGACTTGAGATTCAGGTGATGATACGTTGCCAACACATTGCCTATACCTAATACTCGTAATAATCAAATTTAGAAATTTTTCCCTTAAATAAATTTTACAATTTTCTCGATTCAAGAACCAACTGGCCCACGCTATAATTTTTTACATACATACATATCGTCACGTCTATAGCCCTTGCGGGGTAGAAAGAGCCAACAGTCTTGAAAAGACTGAATGGCCACGTTCAGCTATTTTGTTTGTTTTGCCAAGTTTGTAAGCGTATCCCTTAGTCGCCTTTTACGACATCCATGAGAAAGATATGGAGTGGTCCTATGCTTTTTTGTATTGGTGCCGGGAACCACACGGCACCTATAATTTTTTCTTCACACAAAATCGCTATTTAAATACATCTCCGCAATAGAACGTGGCGAAACAAGATATGCTTCAGCTGCCTCTTGTCTCTCGGAATACATTATCATATTATCTAGAGTGTCCGTACGTCCGTATGTCACTTGCTCGTATGTCTGACTACTGTTCCGACAGCGTTAGTGCGATAAACACGGACTATACTATGTAGACCAATATATCTTGGAGCTAGTCCAGGTTGCGCCCTCTCCCGCGGAGGAGGAGGAACCCGGGGTCCGTTTGTGACCTCGATTCTGGAGTGGGTGAGTCAGGTTTTACAAGAAGCGACTTGCAGGGAATCACAGACCATGGTGTGTTCTGTTCTGTCTGAAATTTAGGCATTCTGTTTTCTGGAGAATGAAGTCTTTAATGTTTTGAAAAAAGTAAGTTATTAATTTTAATTTTACATTGCATTTTTATTTATTAAAAAAATCTATTTGAATGAAATGTTTCGGAGCTTACCTCGTAAAAGTCTTTGAAAAAATAATTGAAAATATAAATAGAAAGTTAGCCATATCCAGGCACTCTAATTCATGTGTCAAGATTGGTATGCATTGGCAGGCCACCCCATTTGTATGGGACCCTTTGATAGCCATAACTCGTGTCGACATACGATTGATCAAATATTCCTGCGATATATTATATCGCTTGACCGTTAACTTGGAAACAATATCGAATACACTGGGATAGGTACTATTCTGAAATCAAACAGATCCCTCAAACCGGTGAGACGAGTTATGAAATGAACGAATTTACATGAATTGATATATTTTTATAATTCGTCACATTAATAATTCCATGATAGAGTTTGTTAAAAAGATCATTATTTAAAATAATATGATCCTTTAAAAAAATATATAAGCTTAGCCATGCCAGCGGTTATATGGCGGTTAGTTATACTACTTAAATGATTTTATTGATGAACTGCAAGTTGAATGCTGCCTTCGCATGATTGACCGGGACATATATAATTATGACTGTTTCATGATGGAATAAACAGAGATTCCATTTTTCCACTCTAAACACTGTTTTCATACCAGCTTGACGGTTTAGGAAACTCTTGACCTGGCATTTCATCAAGTATTATGCCGACATACATCGACGAAATCTTTAAGTATTAGAAATTTCATGCGATACGACTAATACAATAATAGCACCTCTGACATATCAAATCTTAGGAGATTAATATTGAGGAGTATATTGTATGAGACTTCGAAATATAATGCCGGCTTTTTGTTGAATCTTCACGCTTCGTTTGTTTTATTTACCATGTCTGATTAGATAGACACTGACAATAAAAGTATTCTTTTGCAAAGAAGATTTAGGTTAATTGAGAAGTTTCATAGAAGTATTATTTATCTATATATATAAAACTCTTCCGTTACTGAGTGACTGACTGACAGACAACGCACAGTCGAAACTACTGGTCGTAGACAGCTGAAATTTGGAATGTAGGTTCCTTGGGATATGTAGGGGAGCACTAAGAAAGGATTTTTGGAAATTCAACCCCCAAGGGGGGGAAAAGGGGTAAAAACGTTTCTATGAAAAATCTTATTGCTTGGGTTTATAAACTTGAAACTTGGCATGAACACTTACATAGGCAAGTAAATATGTTTGACATTATAAGTTTTTTCAAACTACCCTCCAATCGTGATTTAGGGGGTGCGATTGGGTGACTGATTTATTAACGCACAGCCGAAACCGCTCGGTATAGGAGTCTGAGATTTTGAACAGAGGTTCCTTTAGTAACATAAGTGAGCACTAAGAAGGGATTTTTGAAATGTCAACCCCCAAGGGGGGGAAACGGGATAAACTGAGCCGGGGCTGCGGGAAAGTTCTAACGAGATACCGTGGCCCCGGAACGCAAAGGGCAACTGAAGGAACGAGGTGGGTTTTAATCAGTAAAAGTCTGACACTCCCTTCCGTTCCACCCAGAGCGGGAGAGGTCATTTGATGATTTCCCATCCTTCAAAAAAAAGACTTTGTATGACAACTTTCAGTCGTCTCTTTAACATACATAATAACATACATAATTATGTACATACATGCATAACATTAATAACATCACGCCTTTAAATCCCTATTTTGTGTTAACACTACCCATACAAACAGCTAAAAGGAAACAAGTGAAGAGACGAAATTTGTCCGCATCCATTTTCACTTAAATTCTTAACGTTAATGAGATTTACTTTTTATTATCAGGTCAACCTAATAGCCTCACATGTACGTATAACTTTGTAAGAATTTTCTTTCAACTCCTAACCGTTGAGGAGTTGTACCTTCCATCATCAGCTCATTCACATGGGATGATGACTATCAGACGCAAATACTTAAACAGAAGGAAATCCTGTAAGGCCTCTTCGTCCTATAAATCCTGTTTTTTTTTCTTTTGAGACGATGATTTTGTCTCGCTTTACTTTTTCTATATAGATTTGTATGTATACTAATATTATAAAGAGGAAAAATCTATTTTTTTATATGTTTGTTTGTTTACACATGTAATCGATAAACTCCGAAACTACTGAATCGATTTCAAACATTCACCATTAGAAAGCTACATCATCCCTGAGTAACACAGGCTATATTTAATTCCAGTTGTAACAAGATTTCAGCCTGTGGAAGAAAAAGCCCTGTCGAGATCATTAAAAAACGCTATATATAGTATAACCGAATTACACGTGGGCGAAGCCGCGGGCGGAAAGCTAGTATACAATAAATAAATACAATAAATTCAATAAACATTAACAAACCTATCTATTTCAATAGACATTGCTACCTACAGTAACAATGGTAGTTGTAAGACGCTTCGACAGTTCTCAACTATAGTCAGTCTTAGAACAGTTGTTTGTGAGTTGTGACCGCTGTCCGACACAAATTTCAAACTAATTTTTCAAGTTTTAAGGTGCTGACAACTAAAATTCATGATTCGCTTGAAAAACAAGTTTAATTTGTATTATCTTGTTCAACTATGACTCTTAATTAACGAAGCATTTGTAATAAGAGTTTTTACTCTTCCATAGACTGGTAGCGAAGTTAAACTTAATGTTAAAACCAACTGCTTCTCTTTCCGCGAGTTTTTTTCTTCAAGAGATGAACTACTTTCCTTTTCTTTCCATTGTTGGGTTAATACATACATACATAAAATCACATATCCCTTGCGGGGTAGACAGAGCCAAGTCTTGAAAAGGCTGAAAGGCCACTTTCAGCTGTTTGGCTTAATGATAGAATTGAGATTCAAATAGTGACAGGTTGTTAGCCAATCGCCTAAAAGATGAATCCCAAGTTTATAAGCCTATCCCTTAGTTTGGGATAATGGTGCTTCGAATTCTGGTTATATGCGAAAAAATTTCTTGACCACATAAGGGAGAATACATGATTTACCTGATAAAATATAACAATTGTATTGAAAAATATGACGTAAAAGTCATGCTGAATGAATGCCAACTTATTCTGTTTATCTAGTTGTAAATCGTTGGTATTCAATATGGTCCATCGCTATAAACAATCGTGAACGTGCGACGACGTGGCCAATGCATATGAAATGCATACGCTGGACATAAAGTTATTGAATGCCTGGATATCATTGCCTGGTACAGATATTTTTAACCGACTTCGAAAAGGGAGGAGCTGTATTCGTACTCGTATGTATGTTTTGGGTTTTCTCAAACACACATGATACTAATATAGTGTGGTTTCCTAATTGAATTTTGTGCCTAAATAAAACAAAAAAGTGAAACAAAAAATACTTTCCCATACTATAACTCCTTGTTGTAATATAGCTTAGACAATGGTATAACATAATAAGTTAAAATAAAGAGATTAAATGCGTACAAAGGGAAACAGCTAGTAATTTATAAGAAGGCCAGACTGATTAATGATTTATCATGTCTACATGATGACATGTCTTTATGAGGTCAAGCAAAAAACAGTGATGGTCCTTGTTCACTTTATTTAGTTAAGCTAAAATTTTTAATTATTTTTGAAAGGATTAAAGAATGCTTAATTATATAACTATTATATATAATCACGTATTTCCCAACGTTAACACAACAGCCTCAAATATACTCAAATGTCGCGTTCATATAACACTACACACAGTAACCATATTTAAAATGTGATAGCTATAATAACTAAGTTCGACAAAGAAAAAATACCAGTTAATAAAATTATATCTTTACTAGTGTCCCGTGGCTTCACTCTTTTATCTTATTCTAGGTAATATTCTATCTGTGTACTCACATCCACACATCCTTAAAAACTTTCTAGCGTTACAATATTAAGAACAAAAAAAAAAAAAAAAAAAAAAAAAAAAAAAAAAAAAAAAAAAAAAAAAAACATCATAATATTAGTAGAGATACAATTTGTTTTATAGAGAAATTTTATAAACATGTGTTAAATTTTTAGATAAATTTAAAAGATATGTAGAGGAAATATAGTTTCAGAACTCAGGCGTAATGCTTTAAGATTTGTTTTCAACTAATGTAACGATATTATAAGACGGGTTGCACAAAGTTCGAATAAGCATTGATTATGACACGCTTTTAACTAATTAAGCTTATTTTCTCTGTAGTCTGTGGTAGCTATGTAAAGGTAGAAATTTAAACTGATTTTTAATAAACTGTAGGGCTAAAAACTATAGGCCTTACCTTACCTTGTTAATCAACCTCATTTTTGAGTATATGAAAATAACGGAGTGGTCTTTTCACGCTCTCCTGGAATCCAGTTATCTTTTTTCACCTTAACTTTATTTTCATTAGTTTAATAAATTACATTTTTATATTGTTCTTTTTAACTATTGCTGTTGCTGTAAAGACAATTTTCTATTATCTGTGAAAGTTTTCACGTATTCTTATAAACGATGATTTGACAGTATAAAACAGAATTTATAATTAAACAGTCGTTATCAGCGGAAAAAATATTAAGTTTAATATTAAAGACTCACTATATTTTGTGGTGCCACCAGCCCTTCCTTACTTACGTTGAACTGAGATAGCGCGCTATAAATTCCACATTCCAACTACAATAGCAGTTAATTTAATATTATCCTATTTATTGCTATCTGAGCCAGTAGTTCGAATGCACTTTCTGCATCGGAGAATTTTATTCGATAACTTGTTGGGAAGTTTCAAGTGCCTCTGTTTCTAGTATGTTATTAGGCTTTCGTTCAAAATTGGCGTTTACATTGCTATTGGAAAATAATTGGATGACGAGTACTTGGAACGAAGTAATTTAACAAATCCATCAGAAGTAATTGGGTACAAAAATAAATAATAATGAGGGTTTTGTATTTTCTACCCAATATACAAAAAATAAAAACATCTTATTGAAACCTGAATATTCAGGCAACTGGAAAGGTAACTTAGTCCCCCTAAAAGTTTAAGAAGGTCATATGAGGGTTCGTTCTTGCAAAAACCTGACATACTCTTCATACATCCAGGTTTTACTCGAGCTTTAGTAGAAGGAAGAACATAACCGGGAACAACACTCTACAGATGTTGACATTGTTGTTACGTAACCTAAATAAAATTAGGACAAAACCATAACTAATATTCATGCCATATAAACCTCTTACACTGATTACACAGAACTCTTTACCATTCGGTCATCCGTCGTAAATTGGGATCGTAAGTATGCGATATTTTTACAGCGAATATAAAAATTATTAGCTGATCCGAGTGTCGATGTTATGGGTCAAGTAGGTATAAGGCTATATTCGTGAATGAAATAAAATAAAGCATTTACGTGTTCAGTGGAAACCAAACATTAGCAGAAACTATAATCCCTGCATACTATTCTCACTCACTTTTATATCAGGGCAGAGTGATCGTGATCTAATCATCATCAAAAATCAATAGTACCTACTGAAATATGCCTGGCTTTGTAAACGTTTGTTGCCCAGTTACCTTCTGAAAGTAATTCTTAATAAAATATTTGATGACTGTTTATTTATGAATAACCCTTTAAAAATAACACAATACCAATAATAAGCATTGATAGAACCATCAACGCTCATAGTACACGCCTGCTATATTCTCTAAATCAAAAAAAAAAACCAAAGTCAATCAAACGCACCCGAATCTGAATTGAAACCTAAACGAGTGTTAACAGCATAAAAACTGAATACAAACCAACATATGCACACAGTCGCAGATGTTACACTATCGATCATTCCATTCGCTGTCGTTCGTTCAGTGACATGCGCCCGCTCATCAATCAAACGCCTCTAATCAAGACGCGGGAAAATCCACTGTAGGTCAGAATTGATAATGATCTTGTTTCAGTGTGATATTGCATTGAGTTTGTTTATTTTAAATTAGTATTCATTATAATGTCACGTTTTTATCTCTTGCGGGATTGTCACAGCCAAAAATCGCATGACTTAATATATACATATATGGCATCATTAAGCTGGATGGCTTAATGGTGGAATTAATATTTATATATACTACTGTCACAATCTGACTACAGGTTACGCCTTAAAGAAGTTTATATTATAAAGAGTTAGTTATATATGTATCATCTCCTAATAGACAACTCTGTCTAAGTATAGAATTAGTTATCTTTGTATTCAAATTAAGTATCACTCAAAGCTATTCAAGTAAGAAACCCTAAAACACCCTCAACACAATCCCTCACTTGACCTAAAAGCGTGGCTTCCCCTCAGAAAAAAGGGAATTGAATAAGATACATTTTTGATATAACGAATCACCCCCACCCCTAAAATCTTGACCCTCACGATGTCATTACCCTTAGTCAAGTCTCAATCATAAAATTACACTAATGAGGTATTTGTTTACGAATGGAATAAAAAATATATAACGACAAATTGTTATATGTAATAATAAGGAAGGAATATACCGTGTTTGAAAAAGTAAACATAAATATGTGCTTATCTGTGTGTATTATTTTTCTAGTCATATAATTGTTTGAGGACTAGATTTTAGTCCACAGTCTACGAGAAAATCTCGTTTATATACCGTCTCTTGTTGAAATATTGGGATTCGTCTTCATCATCGTCATCCATACGTGGCACATTTTAGCTTCATATGCCCAGTTGTTGCAGTTTAAAATATTTATCAGTCAATTTACAGAGATTTTCACACAAGCTAAGCCATGTAACAGCTATTACATTATTTTTTACTATTTTTAGGAGGCCCTCATCTTGTAAAAGAAAATATGTTTTTATTCACAACTTCAATATATTTGCTGCACTCACAATAATAACGCATAGAAATAAAACTTCAAAGTCGTTTTAGAACAAGTTAAGATCAATTTAAAAGCAAATACAAGAATTTATGAGATGCTATCGACATTGCAATAGAGGAGTCTTATATTGCACTTGATTAAAGCGAGAAGTTTCTGAACAGAAATGATACGTGGCACTTATAGCTCCAGTGAGCAAGTGCGGAGGATTTAGAAATTATAGAATCGGTATTGGAAATTTCAATTTGAAACATAGTATATATATATATATATATATATATATATATATATATATATATATATATATATATATATATATATATATATATATATATCTATCACGTACATATGTATTCCTTGCAGGGTAGTCTGTCTACCCTTTTTTCACCCTTTTTTTACCCTAGACTTGAAAAGGCTGTATAACTTTATGATGGAATTAAGATTCAAATAGTTGCAGCTTGCTAGCTTATTACCTAAAAGAAGAATCCCAAGTTTAGATACAATTCCGTTGATGATCTTTTAAAATCTGGATAGGAGGAAGCTTGCACACGCTATGGTTTTCGCTACCAGACCAATATAGAAGAGATGATAAAATAAAATAAATAGAATAGATAAATTAAAGTCCATAAAAAAATTGTTATGATCTTTTGATCTATCGTCCGTTATATTCAATTTCCTTGTATCCCAAAGATATTATGTATTAGGTCCTTTATCACTCTTGGATCAAAAAGTTACCGCTTCCAATTTTCCTGCTTCCGAGCCACTGTCCGGAAATAGGTTTATGTTTATAAATTGACAGCAATATACTGGAAACCTGCAAAAGCTATTTGGTATAATGTAAGGATAGAAAATAAACCAGGATATTATAATTTTAAGACGAAATTTTACACAGTAACTGACTTCTATCTAAAATACATACACATTTAGGATCAGTTCACATAGGAGACGAGACAAGATGTGACATTTTAATACTGCGACAAAAAAAATAACTTTATTTACCATGGGCCTTATAGACCATACTTTCTTCTTGATGGCTCTCATAGTTGTGCCGTAGGATATTCTTTACATTACACGGGACCCGTACTTTTCTGTGTTCGGGATAAAAATTGCCTTATATCCCTTAGTAGCTACTCAAGTAGTCTTGGTGCGTGAAGAGGTAAAACATTAACAAACAAATATAAATAGATTCATTTGGCCTCTGTAATAAAATAATTGGTTGGTTAAACTTGAATTTCGTTATAAAATTTTGCCAACGTTACTCCCAAAGCTTAATGATTGACCACTCTCCACAACATCGTTGACTAGTATCGACATATATCCTTCTCCAATGTTGTGGAAATTATATCAATATACTCATTTCTCTATGTCTCTAATTCGTTTCGAGGGCCGTGAGGAAGAGCGAGTATTTGTGTGATAAATAAGAGTTATCATAGAGTACATTTAGGTAAAATACCTTGATCAGACGCGACGGGACGATTTAATTAACTGACCAAAATTTATACATGTTTTGTCACCCAAAAATTTAAATTATCCAACCAAATGTTCAGAATTCGATTGAAATCTAATGCAATACAGCACCAATATGTTTCTCTTAAAGAAAACAAACCAAAAAAAAAATCCTCCGAACAACAAAGGAAAATTACGAGAAAATCTCCAATTGCATTAGAAAAAGATTATCGCGTCGCTATAAAAACTAAGTGCATTTGTATCGTTCCTGGACGCAAGAAGCCATTAATCTTCGAATGCATTCTGCCGCTCCGTATTATCGAATTAGTTGAGTGCTGTAAGTGGAGACAGAGATATACACTAAAGAGAAAGATAGATATGATTGCTTCCATAGTTACGAGTATTTATAAAGAGACTCGTTTCTTGTAATAAATAATCACATAAAATACTTTAATAAATATTTGATCCATTTTAAGCAGATAACTTTAGAAGTACCACAGGCTTATTTTGTTTATCAAAATTCTGGCGATGGTATTAGTGTTTGTGTCTAGGTAAGCCCGGTAATCTTATATGGTAAAAAAAAATCCTGCAGGAGCAAGGGAAAACAAAAGTTGGTATATAGGTACATGCCAAATACTTCGCACCCGCAGTTTGTACATAAGTAGCAAAAGTTAGTATAAATATACCAACTTTTGTTCGGAGCTTTGCCTCTATCATCCGACCCTAGCGATTTGAATTCATACGATGAAATTGAAAATACAAAATCAATTTACCTAACACGATTATTGAAAAATATGCCGATAAGTGAAAGTTCGTGAGCATAGGTAGATTGTATTCACCCCTTCAACCCAAATACATGGTTATTTATAGTTATATATTATTAAATTTTTTTGAGTCATGTGTAAAAAAATAATGTGTTGGTGTTAAACATATGTAATTAGCTACTTTACTGTCGTAGATAAAAGACTATTTGTCACACTTTTATTTAAAAGTTGAAGTAAAATTTATATGTACAATTGTTTTCTACACATTTTCTCCTCAGGTTCAAATATAAAAATAGGTTAATCAATTGCGACTTGTCAAAATGTTTGGTCAGTCAAAGCACAATTTTATTATGTGATAATTATCATTTTACAGATTTTATGCTATGCTAGTACTCTGAGGTTGTTAGTTTTCCATGTAAAATCGCTATCGCACATAACTAATGGACCACAAGCCAATGTCCCCGGCTGGTCTCGACACCGGGCGACTCTAGTGGGCTCGATTACTCGAATACTCGATTATGACGGCTAATTTAAACTTCGATTACCGTAAACTCATTCTCGACTTCCCGAGATGCGATTAAAATTTAAGTTGTATTTATCGATTTTATTGTAGGCGCGGATATAGAAAATTTGTTCAATAATGTTTCTGGAATTTTATTTTTTTACTTTTTACGAGTATGTTTATGGCTCGTTATTTCTATTTTTGTGCGTATAAACGTTTATATTTTAGGCAACGGAGGAGCAACCAGTTGTTATATTTAAATCTGAATTCCATCAATAATTCAGCTAATAACATTTAGGTTTTGTCTACTCCGTTAGATATCTAAAGGTATGATATACTCGTAGGTAGGTTACTACCTACTACACATTACTGTTTTTGTGTTAAAAAATTAAGAATTAATTTTACATTCAGATATAGATAGATCAAGTATACATTATTATTATTTTAATAAAGACTGCAGTCTATAATATTTTTTTTAACAAAGTTAAATATGTAAGTTTGAGTGTGAAAGTACCTCCATTAAATTATTAACTAAGTATTTAACATTAAGTACATAAGGTATCTATCTAAGTTGCCATATGAATCCAGCTATAAATTCCATCCGACTGTATTATCTGAAAATGAATTATCTTGCGAACATTCATGCATTATTGATATAAAACGTGTAATGCCAATAAAACATGTGGACTCATCGCGACCGTCACATGAAAACATGCCTAATTTGTGTCCTGTCATACATTCATGATTATGTCTGAATTTGAAACAGTCGGCCGCCCGTGATCGATGTCAGCTTCCACTACAATGAATCGGGACTTGTCCAAATGTTGAGTCCATAAGATGCATAAAATCATCCCTGCTTACAACTTTTTCCACGTCATAACTACATTAATTACTAACGTTATGGACAAAATAATAAACTTATTTGAAGCTTGTTAGGTTTATCTCACGTTCTATACCTATTACCTATATAATTTTATTTATTACAATAATTATTTACAGTATTTGCTAAATGTGTTTCCACTCCTTGATAGTGTAATTGACGGACTCTAAGACTAATCCTACCCAATAATATTATATTAATATTACTTCCCTAATCTTAGAAGCCAACTGTGGGCCATTTTTTCATATTTTATTTCACGCACTTTTTTAATTTCCTGAAGTTTATGCGATTCTACATTATAATCTGATGAACATTTAGTGGTATCATAAATTACGACTATAAAATACGGTATGCAAGGAAATAACACGGGACTTATTAAAATTGAAAACGTTCAGACGTGGAAGTTTTAGTGGTTCCATTCCTGTTTTTGGCAAGCCGTCAACAAGCAACCCGCTTTTCCATTTCGATAAGCTTTTATATTTTTGAAATTGACCAGTTCTGCATATTGCTTAATATATTAAATTCTGGGAAACCCACTTCAATTTTCAATTTTCTTGTGCGTTTGGTAAATTGTTTTTAAGCTTTGCCAAAAAAATCTAGATAGTAAAATAACATCTCCTTTTGTCGAGTCCAAGGCACTTCAGAATAGGATCTGTTCATAGTGCAGCAACAACGATACAAGCTTCTTAAGGGTGAACTAACACAGTCATTTATATTAGGAAAAAATAATAATAAAAAAATGTCAGTTACATAAATACATAAAATCACATCTCTTTCCCGGAGTCACTTGTTTTCTCATAATAACTATTAATAGAAAATGACATTTAGTGACATATCCCTTCAAGGGAAGTCATAAACGCCGATTATAACTCAAGATACAATTCTGGGTATTTAGTTATATTTTAAGAGAAAGGGGAGATCTGCTAACAAAAATAAATTATTAAAAATTCAGCTAAAAGCTCAAGACGAGTGCGGTTCCCTTGCGCTACACTCGACGACAAATGTTATGGTGATGTCCAAGTAAAGAACTGTTGACGCTTGATACCTGAAACATCTTAAATTTTAGAAATGGGCTGGTAACTTGTAAGAATAGAAAAGAAATTTACCCCGTTAGGGATAAAGACGTGACTATTTGTATGTACCAAAGTCTTATATAGTATATATACTCTTTTAGGCGATGGGCTAGCAATCTGTCACTATTTTAATCACAATTCTATCATTAAGTCAAGCGGCTGAACGTAGCCTTTCAGTCTTTTGTCATCATGTTGGCTCTTTCTATCCTGCCGGGGGTGTAGACGTGATAGTTATATTTTGCCTATAATATTTAAAGAAAATTACCTATACTGCAATAAATTACGAACTAAAATAGAAACTCACTTTTCACGGATTTACGAAATAAATTTAAATATTTACTTTCACAAATTAAGTCGGATTTTCATGCGAAGAATCCGCCAATACGCCAACTCCTGCGCCACTCGCTAACCTCTGAAGATATTTCTCACACGCGCCACGTTCTAATTGCATTTATTTGCACATCCGTCGACTGCGATGCATTTCTGTATGCACTTGTGTATTCAATTGATGATTTGCATATGTGTCCATTGAATCATGCATTAGACGCATGTTCGGATCCTTTGTGATTGAAACGATGATTTTAAGTGCGATGATGGAGTACATTTACACACATATTACATTAACTACGAGGTCGATAGGGTCAGTAGTCAAGAATCAAAAGCTAGTCCCCACAGCATGTATGCGCACGCGCGATGCTGTATGTTTTATCGCGCGAAAATCTATCGCTGTTTTGCTTTTTATTGTGACGTGAAACAGCGAGAGCGATAAAAACGGCGTCGCGCGTTGCGAGCAACGGGGGCAAGTTTGACTTAATGGAATTGAGATTCAAAGAGTAAACTAGTAGTATTTTATAAGTATATACAATATACAATGCCGTGTGGTTCCCGGCACCAATAGAAAAAAGAATAGGACCACTCCATCTCTATCCCATGGATGTCGTAAAAGGCGACTAAGTGGTAAGCTTATAAACTTGGGATTCTTCTTTTAGGCGATGGACTAGCAACATGTCACTATTTGAATCTCAATTCTATCTTAAAGCCAAATAGCTGAACGTGGCCTATCAATCTTCAAGATTGTTGGCTCTGTCTTCCCCGCAAGGGATATAGACGTGATTATATGTATGTATGTTTATTAGTATATTTGCAATCCTATGTAGATTAAAAATACTAATATAATATAAAAATAAATTTTAACCAAACCCTAAGCTATCAGCTAAGAATGCAATCAAGATAACAATGAAATAAGACAAACAGAAGTTTGGAAGTAAAATGACATACTTATACAAAAATCAGAATTTTCAGTCAGAACTACTTTACACCCAAAAGGTGGATGCGATAAAAGGGATGACCTGTAATAAAAATAAACGCGTATCGGTCTTAGGAAGTGTTATCGAGGCACCTGCTTGCCTTACTAATGAAATACACGTATTCCGCTTCAGAGAGTGTCACTTGATTTCTGTATGTTTAATCTGGATTTGTGTCTCTCATTATTACGAAGATTTGCCTAGGTTAAATGTTTTAGTAAATCAATAATTAATTTTATTATAAAATTTCGTGTCATAAGTCGTCATAAGTGTCATTATAAAATGAAATAAATCATCGAGAGATATTAAAAATACGCCCGTGGCGCAGTCCGCATAAATGGACGTATCTATGTTAATAGGTACCGTAAAAATTACAGTATTTCACTTATTTGTCTTCTTTACTTACCGAAGAACTTCTTCTTTATCTTGGTATTACATCTCACCTTTAAAGCAAAAAAAAAAAATGGTGATTGGATGAATGTATGAAAATTCAGGAATACAAGAGCTATATAGATTAAGTTGTCATTAACTCTAACATATTCCAGTACTATATAATCAATTTAACAGTGTCATAATCGGACTTATTTCACCCAGCTGGTGTTAAACCGTACATAACACTTGTAAACAATAAAATAAACAACATTTACTACTATTTCATACCGAAACATCAGATAAATGGAATTGTATAGGGACATTTATCTGCGGCGTGTTCAATATAAGTAGTGACTTATTATAGTATAAGTAGTGACTTATATTGAAGACGCCGCGGATAAATTCGTAAATAAAAACAACTTTAGTAATAAAAGGGAATCCGTCACTGACACGCTAAAGTCAATACCCGGGAGACTTGTATACTTTGGGCGTATAGTTGATGGCGTAAACAATGACTCACAGAGAATTAATTTTTTTACGGTTTTATTTTAGGGTTGACTTCTAATCCACCACTCTGTCTACCCCGAAAGGGATATAGACGTGATAATGTGTATGTATGCATATGCTAGGATTGACCCCAAATGATTCAAGCCAACATTATTGTCGGAAACTGTTAGTTACGACGTAAGCTAGACAAATAAGAGTAAAAAATTAGTTTTGAGCTAGCTTAGTTTAGGGGTGAATAGGTAAACTAAAAATAAATCATGATTAAACAATGTTTGTAAAACAAATGTTTTCGTATTAATAATAATCACAACAGTAAACAATTTTTTGTTAGATATAAATTTAAAAGAATTTGATGTGGTTTAAAAACGAAGTGAACCGTTGTCAGTATTCTTAATCGAACTTATATCACCCCCCTTATTACATTGGGGGAAACAAAACCGAACCATTGGAGGAAAAATTTCTTCAATTTGCAACGTGGCCCGGGGAAAATCCCTTGCTTTGTTATATTTCTATAAAAACTTGTGTTATATATACGATTTCTAACACCCATACATAAATATTTCAGGGTAAGTAGAGCAAATAGTCTCAAAAAGACGATACTGCCACTTACAGCTGTATGACTTAATGATTTCAGCACACTTTCACAGTGGTCATATAGTGGTACACTTCGTTTGCCTCTAAGTGTACAAGCACGTACACGGACTTGTAAGGCTGACAAATCGCCGGTGGTTTGTGCCGCGTGCGATGATTCATGTTTGTTGGCGAGGTGCCAACCCTAGCTTTGGTCAAACATTGGTGAATACTAAAATTGGTTGAAACCGTCAAGTGTTGGCTTGGAACTGACCGTTTCGGGCCAATGTTTGCGGGCAAAATAGACACTACTAAAAGTTTTTACTTGAAAAGACGTAGCACAGTTTGATGAAGAGTAAATTCTAGGTCGTAGTAACAATTACGGGTTGCACACAGCCAACAGTTTCGCAAAGCTGGAAGGCCAGGATCAGCTGTTTGGATTTGAGTTAAAATTCAAATAGTATTGAAAGCCAAACAAGGGAGAAATCAGGCAACTGGATGTGCCATGTAACCATGATCGATACATTACGGGTTAGGTTCCTCTGCAAAGTTGCGAAGTCAGTCGCTTCGTGTAAAAACCTGACCCACCCAATCCACGGTCAATGGCATATCCCGGCTCCTCTACAGAGCCCATCGAGTAAAAGAAGAATCCCAAGTTTCCTTTCCTTTCCCTTGACTAAGTTTTAAAATGTGTATGACATATCTTTTATTATTATAACGTTTACCCACCAAAATGTACAACATTTTTTTCTAAATCCTCTCCATACACTACTGTTTTTGTTTATATTAAAATTAAGGTTAATTAACTAGAGACTATTAAGTATAAGTTAAAGGATGATTTGGCAAAGTAGAAATGGACTTCTTCAAGTTGTATCAATTAGTGCAGCCATAAATATTTTCACAAATTTTTATTAAATTACGCCAGAATTATGGATAACATTGCATAATTTATTACTGAAAAAAAAAAAATTTTCACTGCACATTTTTAATTTTTATTGGAATCTATTAATGTTTAATTAAATTAATGAAGTCAATTTGGTGAAACCCATTTTTCCGCTTGAAATGCTGCTCAAAATTATTAATGTGTGGTTTGATTGCAAAAAGATTTTAATTAATTGTAAATGTTTTTAATTTATCCTTTTACGTGACCACCTAATATATGTAGTATTATTTTTTCACAGTTTGTGATTAAGAGTAACCGTATACTTCAAAAATATTTTTAGGGTGCCGAGGTTAGAGGCAACAATTGGTATATATTGTAGCAATTAAAAATAATGGTCGCTCTTGCTTTATTCGAAACGTGAATGAATGAGTGTCGTGTGGTTCCCGGCACCAATGAAAAAAAGAATAAGACCACTCCATCTCTTTTCCATGGATGTCGTAAAAGGCGGCTTAGGGATAGGCTTATAAACTTTTTCCTTAGGCGATGTGATAGCAACCTGTCACAATTTGAATCTCAATTCTATCATTAAGCCAAATAACTGAACGTGGCCATCCAGTCTTTTCAAGACTGTTGGCTCTGTCTACCCCGCAAGGGATATAGTCGTGACCATATGTATGTATGTATGTATTAATTAAAGATACTGCTAATCTGTTCTCTGGTATGGTGTTTGTAACGTAAACCATCTCTAGAGGCCGTAAGTAGTTTATACTAGAAAGTCTGACACCATATTTCATTATTCGTCTTGTATTTCCCAAGGGGTTACAAATATATGAAACAGAAAGAGTTTTAGGATGTGAGCTCAATGAGCATTACAACATCTTGCAGCAAAAACTCAATAATAATGAAAATCGTAGAACAAAATAAAAGTTAATAAAGTTTAAGTTTTCGAAAAGTTTCTCTCGATTGGGATGAATACTTTTATCATGAACTTGACCTTTGCCCGAGTTCGTTCTCGTGAATATTTCTAAGAATACATTTATCGGCTATAACCACAAAAGATTTATCCATCTTTGTTTAAAATTTCTGAATCCACTGGGCGTTATATGTAGACATTTCGGATATATGTTCCTTGAAATTGTAAGAGAAAATTAAGATTGGATATCCCAAATAAACATGCATATAATCACGTCTGTATCCCTTGCGTGGTAGACAGAGCCAACAGTTGTGAAATGATTGATTGGCCACATTCAGCTTAATGACAGAATTGAGATTCAAATAGTGATAGGTTGCTAGACTAAAGAAGAAAAGAAGAATCCCAAGTTTATAAGACTTCCCAAAATTCCCATTAAATTGTAAAAAAACAGAATTTTTGAAATTATTATACCATGTTGTGTTATGTCTTTAACTAGAACCTACAAAACAAGTTAAAAACAACCACGTTCAGAGGCTAAACTGAATTTAAATTCATTGTTAGTATAACTGAAGTAGCTTTTTTAGGATCGACCTCTCAGACTTTTGAGAAAAATATGAAATGTGTCAGAGGTGAGATCAAAGTACTGTACTCTTTTGACCTCAGTATTACAACATTATCCCGTTTATGCTTCAACGGGTTCGACGCTTGAGTGAGCAGCTTCGTGTTGTAAAGATACATTCATATTGACATCAACAATAACAAACAATGACAACAGTTTGAGTATTATCACTTTCGAGATTTGTAAGTTGTTTCGTGTGAATGAGGAGAAATTTAAAACCCAATGGTTAACTATATATTGATAGTCCGATGAAATGCTGCAGTGTAGTTTGTTCCGCCGCTTCTTCTACACATGTGCTTTGGAAGCGGTAGTAGTTATAATTAGATTTAAGTGATGTGACGTCAATAAGTGATACCTTGTATCCAATTTTGAAAATAAACCTATTCTATTCTATTCTACATACATACATACATATGGTCACGTCTATATCCCTTGCGGGGTAGACAGAGCCAACAGTCTTGAAAAGACTGAATGGCCACGTTCAGCTATTTGGCTTAATGATAGAACCGAGATTCAAATAGTGACAGGTTGCTAGCCCATCGCCTAAAAGAGGAATCCTAAGTTTATAGTCGCCTTTTACGACATCCATGGGAAAGAGATGGAGTGGTCCTATTCTTTTTTGTAATAGTGCCGGGAACCACACACACACATTCTATTCTATTCTATAGATATTATTATCACTATGAAATCCGCTCTGCCCGCCTCTTGTACCATACTAGACCGTATTTTGTACAAAAAATAAATACCGTACAATAAATATATGTATATTGAGGCTTGATTTTATGTATGTATGTATGTACATACATACATAAAATCACGCCTCTTTCCCGGAGGGGTAGGCAGAGACTACCTCTTTCCACTTGCCAGGATCTCTGCATACTTCCTTCGCTTCATCCACATTCATAACTCTCTTCATGCAAGCTCGGCGGTTTCGGGTACTTTTGACCTGACCCTTTAAATAAATAAATAAAGATGGACAAATAACATCAGTAGTACTACAAAGTGCTACGATAAGAAACTTACGACACTTTAACATCACACCTACCTTCAGGTTATACTCTCATATCACGAAAAATTGTTTATGTTTTCTTTATCTAAAACAGAATAAAGCGTCTATTGGTGCTGGTCAAGTAGCAAAGAAAAAAACAAAGTCTGATACATAGTCGTGCAGATGTCAATCAAATTATTATTTACCTCTCAATCAAACCTAAAGCTTTCCAGCTAAACGTGGCCTAGAAGCCTCACGTTTTTCTATATTTCCTTCCTCATAAGAAAAAAAATTTGTAAAAATATATATGTAAAATAACGAAATAATATAAACTAAAAAACGGACCGTGATTCCCACTCATTAACAAGGTTGAACACCCCTTACCGCCCTATTCGAGTCAGTATCTTTTCGCTCGCCGCGACGTGCATACGTACTACGGAGCGTTCCGTCGATTTCGTTCGAAGTTCGAAGTGTCAGTGACGATAGTGTTGTGTGTATCATAGCTGGATTTTTATTTCAAAGGTGAGTGTAGTGAATAATATTAAGTTTTAGTTCATAATTATAAAGATATTTCAGTAAATGGATATTCACACATTTATTAAGAAGTAAGCGATATCTTTATATTATTGGATTTATTCCTGGAATGTATTTAACTTAAAAAATAAACAATTGTTTAAGATAAAGTTAAAAGTATTTAGATGTTAAAATTATTACTTAAAAAGTAATATTAAGAAAAAAAAACCTTTAGGAGGAAATATTTTTTTATTAAAAGGAACGAAAATAGGTAGAAAGTTTATAAACTGGAAAACATCAGAAGAATAGGTAGGTAAAAATCAAAGGGATGAAAAATATTTTAAGCAAAAATTCTAAGTGAGAAGTTCAAAAGGAATGGCCGAGTGAAAAGGTCATATTCTTATTTTACTTTGAAATTTTTCATGAAATATTTGTTTAAAATAGATTTCTTTTGTAACCTTGGATAGGTTACAAAAGAAATCTATTGATAATTATATATTTGTTGTGTTAAAAATAATGTGACCAAACGTTCAACTGTTAGAAAAGTCATGTAAAATGGAAAAATGTGTATTTTCATCTTTTTAAAAAGGTCGAATTTTCTTTAAGATAGTTCAAAATCTATCCCAGAGAAGTCTTATAGGAATCGTTGTTTTAATTTTAAATAAGTAATATTTTTTAATCTTTGTATAATTCAACAAATTCGGTAACACAAGTACAAAAAGAAGGTTAGAATCAAATTCATAATTTCTTATCAATTGAAAAGTGATTTTTACATAGCTAATCAATCAAGAACGTTTCACACAGACAGCATTGATTTCTATTGACACAACCCAGAAGCTTTTAATCAAAGCATTCAAAGTTCAGCTTAGTTGAAGTGGTCCTCTTGAACAAGGATAGACTTTCTAATATGTAATCCTTATAATTCCAACAATTGACCCCTTTTATCAACAGTATCTCCATAAGTATTGTGAAATATCCTGAAATCTATATCAATGTTGCAATTGGTTTATCGATAAAAAAGTCTTATGTTACATTACCATTCGAGAGAACCATTTCAAGACTTATGTGCGAGGAACTTTATTTTGGAAGTTTTCCTACATATATACATACTTAAATAACGACTTTCTCCCTTTCGGAGTAGACAGAGTTACTACTCTCATAAACCTGAAAGACGTTCAGCTGGATGGCTGATGGATGGATGGTGTTGAGATTCAGATCATGACATGTTTTTTTAATGTTTTTTCATTATATTTCATTTACTTGTTGTTCTTGATTTCCCAATGACTTAATGATAAACTTTATTTTCTACTAGCTGTGCCCGCGACAACTTCCGCGTGGAATAGTTATTTTGGGCATCATTGAAGCCCTCGAGGATGAATAATTTCCCCCGTTTTTTTAACATTTTCCATTATTTCTTCGCTCCTTTTAGTTGCAGCTTGATGTTATATATCCTAGAGCCTTCCTCGGTAAATGCTCTATTCAACACAAAAATAATTTTTCAATTCCAAACAGTAGTTCCTGAGAATAGCGCGTTCAAACAAAAAACTCTTTAGCTTTATAATATTATATAGATTATTGACAACACCCTTTGTGTGAAAACATGAAATATATTAATTATCAGGAAAAACTTTCAAATTTAAATAAATAGGTAAAATTTCATAACTTTCTCATGGATATCGTAAAAGGCAACTAAGGAATAGGCTTATATACCTGGAATTCCTCTCGAAGGCGATGGGCTAGCAACCGTTGTCTCTATTTGAATCTCAATACCATCTCAATTTCATCAGAAGCCATACAGCTAAACTTTTTTGGCCTTTCAGTGTTTTCAAAACTGTTGGCTCTGTCTACCCCACAATGGTTATAGACATGACTATATGTTATGTATCTATGTAAATTTCATCTTTGGTTCCTAATAGATACCAAGCAAAAATTTAGTCACTAGTTTCTACAGAGAAATGTCGTTTCATTAAGAATTTTGTTGAAACTCGGAACAATTAAAATGACCTACTGGAGCAACCTTTTTTAATTAGCGGGCGCAATCAAGACTCGATTGCCGTTTGCTGTTATCTTTTTTCCGTTTTATAATTGTAAAACATCGCAATTTTATTTTTTCATGTAAGAGTAAAATGATCTTGTATTTTCTGGGTTCGTTTTATTTTATATCAATTTTCAAAAAAACAATTAAACGCCCAGTTTTGCTAGACAACAGAAATCCGCTTAGTGTTATATATTTTAATTATGGTTATCGATGTGTTAAAGTTTGTTTAACGAGTAATTAAACCACATAACTATTTATTGTTTATGCGACCCGCAAGATATTTTTATTTTCATGATTGACTATGCTAAATATTTATCCATTTAATAAAAAAACATACTGAATATACCTAGAATAATATTAACACTACACATGTGAATCTTAAACAACCTCTATAAATCAATTTTATCTCCGGAACATACTATTATCCAGTTATATGTAAATCCATCCGTCATCATTATTTTCTAATACAAAAAGCATTACAAAAAACATTGAGCACTGAACTGATACGTTAACCCATCACATTGCTTGCCATGCCATTTCCGGCAGGTTAGCTCTAAAAATAGATCGCTCCCGACTTGCATTGACACCACTGCTTCGAATAAACGAAAACACAGAAGGGACAATTTAACCCAAAAATTTACGTATGGTTTTCTTTTTATACATACATACATTAAACATTTTCCCGGAGGAGTAGGCAAAGACTACATCTTTTCGCTTTCCATGATCTCTGCATACTGCTTTCGCTTCATCCACATTCATAACTCTCTTCATGCAAGCTCGGCGATTTCGGGTACTCTTGACCTGACCCTTTGCCAGGACGTCCTTAATTTGATCAAGATACGTTCATCAAGGCCTACCACCCCACTCCGACCTTTCCCTCTATATTGTCCATGTATATTTGCTATGTAAACCTGCTTTCATTCATCGTCTCCACATAACCAAACCATCTTAACATACACTTTTCTATTCATTTTACTACATCTTCTTTCACATCACAACATTGACTTTCTTTTTATTTTGTGCACAAATAGTAATTCACAAAAAAGTAACAATAGATTAGTTCTTGTATTTAAGTTATAGCCCAGCCCAGCAACCTGTCACTATTTGAATCTCAATTCCATCATTAAACAGTTTTTGCAAGACTGTTGGCTCTGTCTACCCTGTTAGGGATAAAGACGTATTTATATAAAATGTATGGAACGTTCATAGCTATGTGACTTCACAGACTGAATTCTTACCTAAAACTGTACATTTTTTAAAAGTATATTTCACAGCAGTCACCGAGAAAAAATACGAGTAATAAATTACCCAACTCACAGGTTTGCACATTCTATATTTTGTGATATTGACACCGCCACTCAACCCGCACTCAAACACTTGAATGGCAACGCAAAAACAAACCTTAAATGGATTTTCTACATCCATACGTATCTACACATATGATTCGCAACAAATATGTGAACAAGAAGGAAAAATTCTAATACGAATCGACAGAATGTGGATGAAGCAAAAGAAGAATGCAGAGATCGTGGCAAGTGGCAAGATGTTGTCTCTGCCTACCCCTCCGGAAAAAAAGCATGCCTTTATGTATGTATATTTCAACAGACAGACTAAGTAAAGTAATAGTGTTCGTTTCTACCTCTTAGGTACAGAATCCTAAAAAACAATAGAACACCTGCACTAAGAAGAAAATCTGTTCTACATAACTCTTCAAAATAAGAAAGTGACACATTATAAGCTCCAACAATAAAGTTTACGAGAGTCAATTATAAACTTTGTTGAGTGAACTAATAGGCCAACTGGACTGGATTTTTTGCTTCGTAAAACACGTCACAACTAGTTATTACTAGTAACTCAGTACGTAACCAAGCGTGAAACAAAAACGAATGGCAGATCGCATTTTGTAGCCTAAGCAGAATTTATGCTGTATGACTTTTCCAGTTCATGTGATCTCGAAAATAACGAAGTTACATCACTCTTGTTGGCAATATTGTTCATGTTATTGGATTTAAGTCGTCAGTCTCTTTAAATCGTATTCTTAGAGTGAATCTTTAGAGGAATATGTACTTGAAGTGTTGACGGTAGTTGCAAAATGTGGGGCTTTTAAATTTTGCGTAAAGATCTGTTTATTTGCTTATAAGTTTAATGTGGCATCGAGTAGGACTATGTATATAACGTCTATTTCAAATACAAATACTTTATTTGCTATAAATGCGGTACATTTATAGGTGCTACAAAGCATATACATATCGCGCATTTAACCAGTCATGGCATGCAAAAAAACAGAAAATTGAAATTAAATGAAAATTAAAATTTAAATTGAAATGATAATTAAAATAAATGTTCTTGTCAAAATTTATTTTTTATCGAAATATTCGTCAACAGTATAAAACGATTTTCGATAAGCCACAGTTTTAATTTTTGATCGCGTACACTCTTTAACGTTTAATACATCTATTCATTTATTTTCTATCACAAGATTGTACGCCTATTTTCTCCCTCATGTCCAAGTCTTTAAAAGTAAGTAATGTAAGAGGAAAATAAGCAGGAATGTCATGTAGTAAGGTTGAACATCAAATGATGCTGATTAGGGATGCATGGGAAATACTCTGGCATTAAGGTCAATGTTCGCTTTATAAAATTAACTTTGTTACATTACTTACTTTTTTAAGAAAAAGGTACCTGGGTACTAAGTTTATCCGATAGCCTGATGTACAAATAATATAAATGCAATTTTTTGTAAGAAATTATGGTAATATGTTTGTTTGATACTCTTTCATGCAAAAATTACTGAACGGATATTCATGAAACTTGGAGTAATAGCTTAGACATTAGAATAACATGATCAGTTAAATTTTATAGAGATTTATGGCGGTTATCATAACAGCTTGTTATCTTAAGCTTTCTTCGAAACAAGCTGTTGGCTTTGATATAGCTATTTTCATTTATTCTGGTAATCGTTATTTATTTTTAGTATTTAATGTACATCAAGGAAAAAGTAAGAATAGAACTTAAACTAAAGAGAAATTTAGTCCAAGGGCACCATTTATTTCTAGAGAAACTTCTAGCATTTAAGTAAAACGTGACAAACAAAGTTAATTTCCCTGTTCTGCTCTAGAATATCCAGCGCCATTATCTTCTCGGCCATCTTTCGTTAATTCAAGGTTCTATAAATAAAGGAATCTCCTTTGAATTACTCAGTGCGAATATTTAAACATTGCCTAAGTGTAGTGTCGTATTGTCAACCCTTGTCGCTTGTGTGGTGCAAGTAACAAAATTTGTAGAATAATTATTATATTACCCTAGTTGAAATTGAGTGACCGAATAAGGAACAGCGTGATAAGGGAATGTTGTGATGTGAAAGAAGATGTAGCTACAGGAATAGAAAAGGGTATGTTAAGATGGTTTGGTCATGTGGAGAGGATGAATAAAAGCAGGTTGTCTAAGCAGATAAACAAGGAGAGTGTGTAGGGAAAGGTCGGAGTGGGAAGGCCTAGACGAACGTATCTTGATTAAATTAAGGACGTCCTGGAAAAGGGTCAGGTCAAGAGTACCCGAAGCCGCCGAGCTTGCATGAAGAGAGTTATGAATGTGGATGAAGCGAAGGAAGTATGCAGAGATCGCGGCAAGTGGAAAAAAGTAGGCGTGATTTTTTGTATGTAGGTATGTATGTTACCCTAGTTATGTGAAGGAGTTAACACCGAGTGAAATACCGTATAGAGATAACATTTTCACCACTTTAAAGTTAGTAGGTGTATCTTTTGTGCTTCTGATAAATAACACCATAATAAATTTTTCATAAAAATTTGCTTATTCACAGCCATCGGCTTCGGAGCTCAGGATTTGCTATATACACGTGTAAATTACAAATACATTTTTATGGGATAAGACCTCAATTGCAAGCCATTTATTTCTTTTATTTCTATTTACTATTTCTGGTAACTGTGTAAATTTCTCTGCTATTTCTTGTAGCTGTGTAAATTTAATCAGAAACTTTAAGCGTTGGCTACCTGCATGACCAATTTGCTTAAAAACTTTTTAATGCAATCATTGTAAAATAATGTTAGTCAATACACACGGATTTTTTTTAAACTGATAATAAACAGATTTATTAGTTTCAAGTATCAAAAGTTTATTTATGCCGACTTATTCCCCTTTTTTTCAAGTGACAAACTTATTCATTAGTTCATCATTAAACACACAGGTTGTTCGATAAAACTAAAGGCAAGAATCCGCTTTGATGACAAAGAAAATTTAAAGTTATGAGAAAATCGCTATGCGCTTATCACTTAGTCTCAACCAACATTAGGCACTAGCAGACCCTTATAAAGTGTACCCGAACAAAACATTGCAAATGTTACAGGCTCAAATAACATCACGGACGGACGACTGTACTTAATAATTGAAAGTACACTTGTTTTTCGGTCCCTTGGAAGGGCTACCTACTGCTAATATCTAGTTTTTAGGCTAAGACTAAGTATAATATATATATACACTTACCTGTCACTATTTGAATCTCAATTCTATCATTAAGCCAAATAGCTGAACGTGGCCGTTCAGTCTTTTCAAGACTGTTGGCTCTGTCAATTCCACAAGGGATATAGACGTGACCATATGTATGTATATATAATGTGCCTTGTGGTTACCGGTACTTAAGAATAGAACTCCATATCTTTCACATGGACGTTGTAAAAGCCTACAAAGGCTTATGAGCTTTGAATTACTCTTTCGGCTAGCAATCCGCTAAAAAATGATAAATGAACACTTGTTTTTGGTCCCATGGAATTAAATGCAAATGCAAGAATGAATTTAATAAAATTCTATTATAATTTCTTCTCAAAACCTTGTTCTTAATTACAAAATAAATATATTTTCATCACGAATATTTAGGTATTTTATTCTTTACGCTGTGATGTAACTTCCGTCCAATTTATCCTTAGCCTGAGGCTGGTTTCTAATAAAAAATAGGAGTCAGATGACAATTTCTCAGACGGTTATAGACGTATACGAGTATTGAGGCGTTACATATGGGCTATTCTAATACTGCCTATTAGTATAGTCGTCTAGTAAGTAGTTACACATAGGCTTTTAGTGGTTTCATTTGAGACCTTCAATAGATTTACATACATAAAATCTCACCTCTTTTCCTAAGGGGTAAGTAAAGCTAATAAGCTCATAAAGGAGTTTAATATCATACCTAGATGGTGCTAGCTGGTTTATGACCTGTCACTATTTGAATCTAAATTCTATAATTTAGCCAAACAGACTAACGTGGCCTATTAGTCTTTCGAGACTGTTGGCTCTGTATATAGACGTGATTATACATATGTATGTATGTTCTATACCCAAATGACTGGAACGAGACTTGACCATTTTAATCGGAGACTGTGCGTGAGTACGTCTAGTTTTGAAGGTATGCGTTTTCAGTCTTAGAGGTCTTGCTTTGCTAAATGACTTAAAGAACTTACCTACCTATTCCACGTCTTACAGAGACGTCATACATATAAACTTTACAATAAACATAGTTTGGCAATAGATATCGTGGATTTTTTCGCATAAATTCGCAAGAAATCCGAAAAAGAAGAGGTAACAAACAAGTAAACTAAGTTGTGCATTTAGAATTTAGCATAAATAATATTACTTGAGATAGCATATGTAATGTAATATACGTTTAATTACAGTAAGTATCTGTAAAGACTTCAATTCTATTAAAATAATTAATCTTCCTCCAACAATAACAAGCACATAAGCAGATTAGCATACAAAAAACATTTACTTCACGCTAAACATCAAGTAAACATCTTATTCAATTACGTAGCAAGTAAGACTGTGATGTTTTGTGCCGCCTTAACGAAATACCTAATTAATTTATAATTTAAGACTCCGACGCAGCAGGAAACACTCGCTCTTAATTGAGTTTACCGAAGGGCTGTATTTGCATGTCTTATACAATTAGGGCGATGTGTGACGTCACGTTTCATTACTGTTGTGTTCTGATTGCTGTGATTTTCATAAATAATATTAAATAGCCTTTGTTGTTATATAATAGTAAACTTCTATACTTATCAGGCGTCTTAAATTGAAATTATTATGATCCTGTGTTGCAGTAAGTTTAAATATATGGAATGTATGAAAACCACAGTATTAAGTTACATACAATGTCGGAGACGTTGTATGTGACCAAAAGCAGACTGCGGCATTTTCTTTTTTACCGACTTCAGAAAAGGGAGAAGGTTTCTCAATTTGACCGTATATATTTTTTAAGTATGTCCGCAGACAACTGCGTCGTTCATGAACCGATTTTGATTATTATTTTTTTTGTCAAAATAACGATAAATAATAAAAATATAATGATCCGTCTGTTTGATAAAAAATGGGTAATTAGACTGTTGTAAATAATGTTATATATTAAATTATATCAATGATATAAATATGAAAAAGTGTTTGTCTATCTGTTTCATCTCAAAATCGACTCAGCAATCGATCTCCATGAAATTTTGCCAACGACGAAAGACATAGGATTTATTTCACGAGGGCAGAACCGCAGGAGAAAGCTAGTATGCCATAATTATGATCTTCAATAATGGTCATGTTGTTAAATGCACTTGTCTAGGAACATTTTCAGAAATACTTACAAACCAAAGCCCCAAGCAAGAGATAGGTATTTGTAAACTAAAAGCGACATTAATTATTTTCTTGTACAGCTATTTTCTATTTTCCATCATTAAAGAGAGTGCTCGCGGTCGGCGTAATTGAGAAGTAACTTTGAAAAATCATCTGAAACATGAAGAAATTATTTTTGGATTCTTATTACAATCAAAAGTTGCTGGTTGACCTTTAGATTGTCGGTACGAGTAGCTATAGAAATTAAAAGTTACTCGCCATTCAGTGATCCAATGAGATTCTGATCATTGTTGTAGTCGCATAATAATTTCGAGTTCCATCTACGAAACACGGTTCAGGGTTTATTCGTGACTCGAGAATACTATTTCGACGTTGTGAGATTTAGGCAAACTTCAGACGGCACAAAAAATTCAGGCACCAAATTCGGAGCGGCTTCAGGAGACGTTACGCGATAACTTAAATAAACCATATGGTGTTTAGGATTTATTTAAAAATATATAGGCAGGTCTTCAGGAGAGATTCGGGCTACGTGAGGCTTTACGTGTATCATCAGCCTTACTTAGATTGGGGTTAACTATTAGTTAACTAAAATAAATATGAAAGCAGGTTGGACTGGCACCAATAGAAAAAAGAATAGGACCACTCCATCTCTTTCCAATGGAAGTAGTAAAGGCGACTAAGGGATAAGCTTATTTTCCTAACTTCGGATTCCTCTTTTAGGCGGCGGGCTAGCAATTCGTCATTATATGAATCACAATTCTATCATTAAGCCTGGAGCTGTACGTAGCCTATCTGTCTTTTCAAGACTGTTGGCTTCGTCTACCCCGCAATGGATATAGACGTGATTATATATGTATGTACGAAAGAGGGTTTTAATGTTTGGGAAATGCGAGAGCATTCCAACATTCCAATTACATGATCTGTAATTCAGCTCATATAATTGGAATGTTGATAGAGTCATGGGTGGTCAGACCTAGGATTTACGTTTGTTAATTTTAATGATTCTCTGTTCTTCATGGCCCGACTTCTTAACTAACTTTTTACTCCAGGTACCTATAAGTCATAAAAACGCCAAGACAGATGATACTTACTACATACATACATACATATCATCACGTCTATATCCCTTACGGGGTAGACAGAGCCAACAGTCTTGAAAAGACTGAAAGGCCACGTTCAGCTATTTGGCTTAATGATAGAATTGAGATTCAAATAGTGACAGGTTGCTAGCCTGTCGCCTAAAAAAGAATCCCAAGTTTGTAAGCCTATCCCTTAGTCGCCTTTTACGACATCCATGGGAAAGAGATGGAGTGGTCCTATTCTTTTTTTCTATTGGTGCCGGGAACCACACGGCAAATGATACTTACTAGGTAAATTGATACCTCAAAAGTACCGAAATGACCTTTTTATTCGTCTTTGTTACCGCATTCTGAAAAAAGAGCAATATTTATCATAGTTCACAATAGTGTTTTTCTATTGTGTCCTCGGGGACATTGAATATTGCATCTCGGCTCCCAATACCGCGATTCTGTTTTATTAAAGTGCTTTGTTGTCTTTTACAATAGTACAGTACAACAATGAAGTTTTATTATTGCGAAATAGGCGCGAAAGATTACTGACAATCTTAAATCATAATGTAGATAAACATTAAATTTTGATCGCATATTTTTGAAATTTTCCGCTTTTCCTATCGTTTTTAAAATTATACTTATTCTACCTAATCAAATTTTAAAGTAGTCGATTGGGTATATTGATTATTATAAGAAATAAAATGCCTAACTCATTTGAAGTACCTATGGGTAATTAATAAGTTTGGATGATGCCGTGTGGTACTCGGCACCAATAGAAAAAATTATAGGATCACTCTCCATCATCATCCATCTCTTTCCCATGGATGTCGTGTGATGTAAATGCGACTAAGGGATAGGCTTATAAACTTGGGATTCTTCTTTAAGGCGATGGGCTAGCAACCTGTCACTTTATGTAAATCGAATTCGATCAATAAGCCAAACAGCTGAACGTGGTCCGTCAGTATTTTCTAGACTGTTGACTCTATCTAAAAAAAATTGTCCTTCTCTTTGGAAGTTGTTTATTATTTTCTATTATACTGGACAATCAACATAGTGAACACGATGTTTATTAATATAGTTACAGATTTCTCCCATTAGTGCTACGTTTGGAAATAAATCGTTTAAAATTTGGGAATATGATTAACTGAAACTTATCTAAAAGTAATTATTATTTTCTCTTAGGTACTTAACCTAAAAACTTTGTCAAACTGAATTAGTTTACACGCGCCTATGTAGAGCTGATGGCCATTTAATGAAGATCGATAATATTACGACAAAGTGAAAATCTTTCGAAAATGGAGACGGTGGAAAAAATTAAGAATTAATTTTATACTTTATCTTCACCAATCTAAGGTCTATTTTTCCAAAGAAATGAAGGGTATAAGCTAACCTCGCAAATACGATCAACGCGTAAAATATTCATAAGGTAAAAACTGATTTCTAGACGAAATATTAAGTGGGAGTTACAAAAAATATCTTGTTTTCTTTCATAGCATACTTTTGTTTATCTACATAAAATGTGATCATCTTTTTTTGACCAAACTCTATTACATGCTTCACAAGTCAAGAAAATAAAAAATATATATAGGTACCTAACCTAACCTAACCTACCTATAATAAGAGGAAAGAGAAATTAGTAAATATTTAGTAAAAGTAAGCTGAGTACCTATGTACTTATGTACCTATATATTTGTTTTTCAAACTGTTGGTTGCCTTGATAAATATGGGACAGGCCATAAGCAGTTCTTTATTGTAACGCATACTAAACATAGATCAGAATGATATTCTGAATTCACTTATTCAAAAATAGAATTCAGCTCCAATATGAAAGGTAATAAGTGTTAACAGAATCGTTTCCCTCAATGACTCGGGAGATTTAAAAAGCGCTGAAGCGCTGAGCCAAAGATATCTTGCGCTGAACTAATTCAGTATCACTGACCGCTTGAGATTTCCTTTGAGCCCGGGGTTTTGCTGAACAGCGGCTAGAATTTAATCAGGAATTTCTAATGCTCAGCCATACTGCTTTGTTTACTTTCGAATTATTTCTGGGAAAATAGTTGAAATAAAAAGAATTAAGTATTTTTAATTTTAAAACCTATTCTTACTGCTTTCACTAACCATTTACGTATTAGTCACAAGCTTTTGTCCGCCATCTTATTATTCTTTTTCTGGCATATACATATGTCCCTATAATCTTCTTAGTAGGTACTCATTATTAAGTGAGAAATTTTAAGGTGTATTTCGAGCACATAAATCTTGAAGAGGTACGACGAATATCATGATTCTTTTTTAATTTTTGATGGTAGTATTTTTAAATTTTTACTAAGTAAGAGAAGTGAGCCCTGCTGTTAATAAGAATTTCAACCGGTGTTATAAAATTGACAATGCTTATCAATAAAGTCTAGAATTGACAAATCAAACCGATTGTTTTGTAAACAACAACAGCTCGGGCTCCAGAGAGTATCTCATTTTATTTATCAAGTTTCGATATTGACGTTTAATAACCGACACCATTTTGATACTGAGTTGTTGAGCGGTTGTTATTAAAATAATAAAGTACCATTTATATTTGCTCGCTATTAGCTTTTAGGCAAAATACAAAATATCGGCTTTTGAAACCCTCAGTGCTCCAAGGTTTTGAAGGACAGACAAATCTTAGCCACACTTTGAGGAATGAAAGTCCTTCTAAGTGGGTAACACTGAGAAGGACTTTCATCCCGCAAGAAAGTACTAACGTAATCTTTATTGATTGAGAAATTTGCGATATTATACAACGAACCTAAGCAAGGAAAAGCTTGTAATGTTCTAAATAGGAATATGTTGTTTTTTTTATTTATTTATAATACATTTCCTTAAATCATCACGAAATTTTGCGTACTTTTGGGTATTAAACATATGTTTCCGAAAAGTCCTATTTTCTTGGTATTTATAAAGAAGTAAGCTATTATAACTAGTTTTACCTTACAAGCAACCGTGACAGCTACAAAGAGATCGTTCTATTATTAGATTACATTAAGCACATCTCAAAAAAGTGCGGAAAACTTAACTTCCCTTCTCCGATCAGTCGCGTAATTCTTCCGAGATAAACGTGCATACTCTCAGGTTCCAATGATATCTGCCGTCTGTCTACAAGACGCTCGCTTTATTAAACCGCTCGACTGAAATACGAGCGGGTACGTGGTGCGAACTAAATATTGGAGTTACGTTCTTAGTTTGTTACATAATACTTACTGTTTAATGGACAGAAGAAGAAAACATTATTGCCCAATTATCTCAATTAGCTGCTGGTGATGTGTTAGGTAAAAAAATCTAACTACGTTGTGCCGTGTGGATACCGGCTCCGATATAAAGAAGAACAAGACCACTCCATCTATTTCCCACGGATGTCATTAAATGCGACTAAAAGATAGGCTTATAAATTTGGGATTCTCCTTTAGGCTCCTCTCACTATTTGAATCTCAATTCTTTCATTAGAGCTGTCAGCTGGCAGCCTACCAGTCTCTCAAGACTGCTGGCTCTGATTGCCCCGCAATGGATATAGACGTGATCGTATGAATGAATGAAATATGTAAAATTTCGTGAAAGGCGACTAGGCTTCGGAAAGGCTTACAAACTTGGGATTCTTCCTTTAGGCAATGAGCTGGCAACCTGACACAATTTTAATCTCAATTCCATTATAAAGCCATACAGCTGAACTTGGGCTTTCAGTCTTTTTAAGACTGTCGGCTCTGATTGCCCCCGAAAGGAATATAGACGTGATAATATGAATGTATATTATCAACAAATGAGTTAAGTACTCTTGCAAGTCGAGTCTTTCATTTACTCATTTTAGGATCTTGATCATAGGCAGACTCCTTTGCTTTCCAAAGAGAACGAGACACAACTGAAGTTCACACCAGCAGGCTGATGAATAGTCTATAAGTGAATCAAATAATGTTCATATTACAAATAAACAAATATATCCTACTGTTTCTATGTGACCTCTTGTCACATATGTTCGCTTGAATAAAACATGCGACGGTTTTATCCCGCTATACTTTCATGCTTTAGAAAATCATATCACAATTCAATATATTGAAGAATTCTTTGACGTTGTTTAAGAATTTTCTCGTTTCTCACTGAAGCCTCTTTTATATTAATACATTGAAAATTTCATGGGACTGGCTTGCAAAGTATTTACGTATTTATACTTTATTATTTATATATTCATATTCATATAATGATCATATCTAAATCCCTTGCGGGGTAGACAGAGCCAACAGTCTTGAAAGACTGATGGGCCACGTTCAGCTAACAGGCTTAGTAATAGAATTGAGATTTAAATAGTGACATGTTGCTAGCCCATAAGCTTAGATAAGAATCCCAATTTTATAAGCCTATCACTTAGAGGCCTTTGACGACATCCACGGGAAAGAGATGGAGTTTCTATTCTTTTTATATTTGTGCTGGGAATTTTATTTATATTTGTATTGTATATATACTAAATTATTATGTATATATTAGATATACCGTTTGCTTGAGGCCACGCTCTTGTCGGAATTAAAAATAAAATATTCCTCAAGCTCCAGTCTAGTATTTTTATTTAGTAATAGGAAAGTGTGGTTGTTTATTTGTTCACATACCTAGTACCACCCATTAATATCAGAAAAAAAATAATGCGATAAAAACCAAGTCTTGCTCTGTAGTACTAAATTCCATCATAATCGGGCATTGTTGACACCGACAATAACAAAATAAATTCTATGCAAAACATATCAAACAGGTATTTAAAACAAAATAATTAATGTAACAATACCATTTAATCCTTTCTCATATTTCGGGTGAACAAAGGAAATATTCGGGTATTTGGTAACACTGTAATTATTATTTTAATAGTTTCGCCGGCATCCATCTCCCGCAGGCTATAAAATCACAAACACTTTGCTAATGAGTGTTATTTAATTTCAACGCTCCATTTAAGTCTCTAGAGAAAACTATGTTTTGTTAGCACAAAATATTGTTTTTCATTTTTGGAGCGTCGCTGGTCGAATGGTAAGGTGGCCGGTTAAAATGCGTGTTGCTCATAAAGACACCGGTTCGAATCCCACTGCGGCCATGTACCAATGACTATTTTTAAAGTTATGTACATTAGTTTGAATACCAACTGATACCTTTACGGTGAGGAAAAACATCGAAATCTAAACAGAATAGAAATTAAATGGATTTTCAGCAAATGCAGTTTTTTCATCAAATATTACACGTGCAAAGTCCGCTGGCAAAAACTAGTGATACGTACCAATAAATGTACAAATACAACTTCCTAGTTTCGACGTTTATAGAAAAACTTCAGTCTCGACCTTGGCGCCATCTGTCAACAAACTTGTGATTTTGTGTTGTTGAGATACAAGACATGATGTATTACCGCCTTATGTTGTACCAAACGAGGGATATAAAAGAAATGGGTACATTGAAGATGTTTTGAGTACACAAGACGAGCATAGGGTATGGGAAACTGAAATGAAATCAGGTGACAGGTGTGAAAAATGAGGCGCATTCACATTTGTTGTAAAAATGATCAAATCTCTTTCCAATCCGTGTGGTTTCCGGCACCATTAGAAAAATAGGACCACTCTCTTTCTCACTGATGTCGTAAAAGGCGACTAAGGGATAGCAACCTGTCACTATTTGAATCTCAATTCTATAATTAAGCCAAACAGCTAAACGTGGCCTATCAACTCTTTTTAAGACAGTTGGCTCTGTCTACACCGCAAGGGATAGAATAGAATAGAATAGATTTATTTTCAAAATTGGATACAAGGTATCACTTATTGACGTCACATAACTTAAATCTAATTATAACTACTACCGCTTCCAAAGCGCATGTGTAGAAGAAGCGGCGGAACAAACTACACTGCAGCATTTTCATAGGACGTCAATTTACAAATATAGATCTCTTAAATCTGAATCGTGGACGAATGCACATTGTCTACATTAAAAAACATGTATGAATGTAGAACTGATTATGTCAATACGAATATTTCGTCAAATAAAATAAATATAAAATAAAATATGTACATACTGTACAAATTATGTCCAGATCATGTCAAAAATACACAAGCATTTAAGAGGCCATTATGTCCAGCTCGGGCCACACATGTTTATCATTAATATAATCATCCGTGCTGTAATAGGCTTTCCTACAAAGCTCAACTTTAATATACTGTTTGAATTTTCTATCATTCATTTCAAGAACACTTTTTGGTAATTTATTATAAAATCTTATACAATTAATAAGAAATGATTTCCCTACCTTAGCCAGCCGATGTGCTGGGATCGACAACTTGTAATTGTTCCGCAGTGATCTACTAGTACATTCACCTACTTTTTTGAAAGAGTCTAAGTTTTTCCTAACATGCATGATGTTATCGAATATGTATTGGGAGGGCAAAGTTAAAATATTTAGGTTTTTGAAAAAATCTCTAAGGGAATCTCTTTGTTTAAGACCGTAGATATATCGAATTGCCCTTTTTTGTAAAATGAAAATATTTAGTATGTCTGCTGCTGATCCCCAAAGCAGTAGACCATATGACATTAAACTATGAAAATAACTAAAATATACTAGCTTAGCAGTTGCCACATCCGTCAAATGCCTAATACGACGAATAGCGTATGCTGCAGAACTAAGCCTTTTAGAAAGTTTTAAAATGTGAGCATGCCATTTCAAATTTGAATCTAATGTTATTCCTAAGAAAGTAGTACTATCAACAAAATCTAATCTTTTACTACTTATACTAATATCCACATTTGCCTGCCGCACATTGGGAAGTGTAAACTTAATGCATTGGGTCTTATTTGCATTTAACAGTAAGTTGTTGATTGTAAACCAGTTAGAGATGGCGGCTAAAGTGCTATTCACATCATCACAGATTTCGCTACGGCGGTTCATTTTAAAAATTAGTGACGTATCATCTGCAAACAACACGATGCCAGTCTGTTTCTCAATCATGCAAGGCAGGTCGTTGATATATATCAGAAAGAGAAAAGGTCCCAAAATGGAACCTTGCGGTACCCCAATTTTCACCGTCGCTCCTTTCGATTTTGTATTATTTAAATCTACCGTCTGTAATCTATCACTAAGATATGATTTAATTAGTTCAACGGCAGCAGTATCGAACCCGTAATGAGCGAGCTTGAGCAGAAGAGTTCTATGATCTACGCAATCAAATGCTTTGGTCAGATCGCAAAACACTCCGATGGCATCCTGTGAGTCTTCCCATGCATTGAGAATATGAGTGACAAGAGCCACACCTGCATCTGTTGTACATTTCCCTATGATATGGACGTGATTATATGTATGTATCTCTTTCTAAACCAAGATGCTTCCATGATGGTCTGACAGTGAAGAAAAAACAAAGCGTGTACCAACCAGCAAATTGTACAAGTTAATCAAGTGAAAAGGCTAATAAGACTTGGGATTTTTTTTTAAGGCGATGGGCTAGTATCCTGTCACGATCAAAATCTTAATTCCACCATTAAACCGTACAGTTAGACATGGCCTTCCTTCTACAAGACGGCTCTGCCTTCCCCGTAAGGGATAAAGACATGATTATATATATGTTTATAACATATAACCACTTATTTAATAAACAGTAATAGTATGTATAATTAGGAAATTATTTGAGTTTTATACGGGAAGTTATATGTATGCGAGGAAAGGTTTGAGGTTACCAACAAAATGAACGATTGAGAAGCGATTGGCAAAACGGTAGGATTTGGATATTGAGGGAAAGATCAATTGCTATAAAGGATTGTATTTGAAGTAGAGGATAAAATAAATGCTTTCAATTTTAATTTTGGTCAAATGTATTTGAAACAACAACGATTTCAGTTTATATTGATACACTATGAATTAATTAGTTTTAAACAATTTTGTATTTGATCTTTCCTATTTTTGTAAAATATTTTATGTATATAATAATATATCCGGTTCGATCCGGTGGTGTCCGGTTCACTACAAGAGATCCCTCTTATTTCCCTATGCATTTGGTTAAATATGAAAACATATTGTTCCAAAAGTTACAGTTTACCAATAATTTTGTAAATGATAAAATATACCACTAAGCACGATTATAAACAATGTAAAAAAAAATACATACATACATAAAATCACTTCTATATTCCCCGTGGTATAGACAGCGCCAATAGTCATCAAAAAACTATCCATCGCTTAAAAGAGGAATCTCAAGTATATAATCCTATCCCTTCGTCTCCTTTTACGACATCCACGGGAAAGAGATGGCTTATTCCTATTCTTTCTTCTATTGGTATCGGGAACCACACGGCAAAAAAAATATAAATAAAAATTGCATTAAATCTGGAATTTTCAACTCAAATCCGTCCAATAGAGAGGCGATGGCAAACAATTTTGAAATTAGAAATTAAGCTGACAGTTTCCGGTCTCGCTTCCAACCGGATAATCTGACAGTGAAAGAATTTCAGTGACGGTATTTTGTTTTAGAAGTATTCCAATCACAGAACTTTGACCTAAGGATTTTTCATTTTTACGAAGTTAAAACCGTTGCAAAGAATTTAATACTGTATTGGATATTTTTGTCACTAAGTAGGTTATTAAATGGGAAACAAAAAAAAAATATTTACACTGTTGTGAACCCCTACTGCTTCTTCTGCACTGACGCTTTGGAAGCGGCACTAAACTTGGTTTGAAGCAATTTATTCGATGCCAACTAATGTTGAGAAACCAAAAGATATGATAAATTATCAAGTGATTTTCGAGACAATGGGACATCACTAGGTGCATACGGAGGTAAAAAATCGATTTAGCTGGATGGAAAATTTGTTTTTTTTTTTTTTTACTTATTTTCTTTCAAATTTATTTTCCCATATAAGATGGTCGCTAGGGATTGGTAATTTTGGCGACCCCGAACGTGTTACTGGTGGCCAGTTCGGCGCGCGATCCGATTTACATCGGCGGACCTGTGTTTGATTCTTGGCAAGTGAGATGATAGTAGTATTACTCTTTGTTTATAATTTTTTTTGACGTTTTTTTTTTGTTTTCACTACTTTTGATATATTTGATTTGTGACTATACACACAAATAATAATTGACATGGAATTAAAAAAGAATATAAGGGCTTGGAAAACGAAATTGTAAAGCGCTTCTTGAACAATAATAAAAAAGTCCGAAATCGAGCTTTCATTTTTACACAATGCTCGCGGCCTTTCATAAAATGGCTTCAATAAGAAAACCATCGAAAATAGAGTTTGAAAGTGACAAATAATTCAGAAGTCGATTTGTTGCAAATATTATCGTATTATGATGCATTACAAATGGATCCTTGATTCTTAAACTCATCATTTATTATTATTTTCAGATCTTTGTGCCGTGCGGTATCCGATACTTTAGAAAAGAACCATTCCATATTTTTCCCCTGGAGGTCGTTAAAGGCGACTAAGGTATAGGCCAGCAACATGTCACTTTTTGAATCTCAATTCAATCATAAAGCCATACAGCTCAACGTGGCCTTTCAGTCTTTTCAAGACTGTTGGCTCTGTCTTGTCAACAAAATATTACAAGAAACTATAGGGTCTCGCGTAAATTCTTTTTAAAATTGAATATTTGGAATCGTATGAAATTTTTCTATAACTTCACTATTATAAAATAAGGTCGATAACGAAATAACTTCAATTCTTCAAAATCACAATAGGCAGTTATCTCTGCTGGCATTTCGTTTCAAACTGTACATTCGAGTGAATAGGGAATCGCTGGATTGGCAGCGCTCTATTTCAGAAATACGCTTGCCTGTACCAGAGTATTTTGGCCGTGTAATTTTTTTTAACAAATTACAGATAACGGTGTAAAATTTTAAAGCTATATTTATATGGATACATAGGTACATGCATTATGGTATTTCTAATGTCATCAAATTTTATGAATAAAAAAATATGCTTGATATTTTGCAATTAAAAATTCAATTATTTTTGACAATCAATTCATAGTAATAAACTATTCCTAATTATATAATAATATAGAAAATCAAAACCTAAATGTATCTTTCATCTATAAAATAAAAAAATCGAGCTTTATGGACGAATACAAAAATTAAAATGTGAAAGAAATACACATATTGTAAAAATCGGCACCAGAAATATTAAAATAATCTTAACAACGAACAAAGGAATGTCCAGTTCAACGGTCCAAACTCAGAATTCCACTATCCAGGAAATGTACTAAATTGGCCAACACAACAAAGATTCGATTTTACAACGAGGCTGAAAAAACATACCGAGAGCTCACAATGTTTGTGAATGTACGCTCTATTTTGAAATAATTAAGTACTAAATTGCAGTGAATGTCTCTTTAACCTTATAACATATAGTCAATTTTTTTAGTTATTTAATTAAAGGTTAACAGTTTTGTTATGACTTTTGGTTCAAAAATATATTTTAAAATTAATTTATGGCCACGAGAAAAAATTGAAATATAACCGGCCAAGTGCGAGTCGGACAGTGTAACAGGTACAAAAACAAGCAATATAAAAAAGAAATACATCGGATGGAGAACCCGTAAATATTTTATTTTTTAAAATTTAGTACATACATACATATACATATGGTCACGTCTATATCCCTTGCGGGGTAGACAGAGCCAACAGTCTGGAAAAGACTGAATGGCCACGTAAAAAAGAATCCCATTATATAAATATTATTTTATTTTATAAATTAAAATTTAGTAATTGTTGTTATAGTTGCAATATGTATAACACATTGTAATGACAGGCTATTGGACGGACAGACAGACAGCGGAGGCTCAGGAATAGGATCCCGTTATTACCTTTAAAACAGATGTCTTAACTTTTTCTATAAATATTCTCAACAAATGTATTTTTCAAAAGATCTACAGATAGTATAAAAATTGTTTTCCTTAACAGTCTCCAAAGGAAAAGATAAATAGTAGTGTCACCAAAGAAAAAGATAAATAGATAAGTAAATAATGTAAGATAAAACGCTTTCCATTCTAAACGTACATCAATACATAAAACTTTATCTTGATTTTATTGCGATAAATCAGATTTCGCCACCCTCCAATATATGAAATAAACATTCCTGTATTTTCGTTTATCAAGTCTCTTTCCGACCCCATACGCCTCAAACTGCGTCGTAAATAAAATAAACCTATAAAACGATGAAATAAACTTAGGGATACAACAGAATCGACTTTACAGGGACCAAAAAGTGCATAATGATGTATTATGTAGTGTACATAGGAAAAACTATATGATAATTTGTGGACTGCTCTAAGATTCTGGACAATGGACATAATGGACAATACTGGACATATTGGAATCAAGACAAGAATGAACCTACTTTATGCTAACGACTCGTTTTAAGTCTTTAATGAAATTTAGCATAGATAAAAAATAAAATTTTCGAAGTAAGATTGGCTTACATAAATAGATCACGCCTCCTTCAGGTTAAGGGTAGGCAGAGTTTACAAACATCTTCCCGTTTGCAACGATCCTTACATATATCTTTCTAAGATTTCTAGAAATCCCCAAAGGAAGAGAAACCCCAAAACAAAGGTTAAAAGTGTATAAAAATGTGAAACATGTGAAGATTTCTGTATTCAATAGGTTAATAAAACACTAGAGATAAAAAACTTGGAATCCTACACAATAAAATGATATCGTGTTGATAATAAAAAAATTCCATCCCCGTATATGCCGCATTCTTAAGGTGTACGCACACTAGGGACATTCTTGAGTTGGCATCCGAACACAAAGAGGCGGGATGTCATTCCGACGTAATTATTAGTCCATGGAGAATGTTCCTTTATATTAGGATATCTATATTTGTGGCGACATCTATACACTGCTTAAGTGAAAATGCTAAATCGCTCAAGCATTAAGTTAAAGAAATAATCCATTTTAGTAAAATTTCATGTATAAATTATTTAAATTAGTTACAACATTATTACAACCCCGAACTCAACATCACCGGAGCCGCGGTTTCGCAGCCATTAGCCTTTCGGAGGATCTTTCGTGGTGGTCGAGTTCAAATAATCGCCATAGCTACAATACTAATTTAACTTTACCATTTTGTGGTTTTTGGCAACGTACAGGTACATTCATCATATGGATATCGTAGAAACCAACTCAATTAAAAAACCATCGCACTTGTATATAATTTATAATATATTTCTATGTGTTCCTGCAATAAAAAAATATATTATATATGTATATATATATATATTATTTTCTCTCAACTGGTAATTAAGTTTATTTTTATTATAACATGTAATTGTGTTAGTTATACTTCAAATTGAATGTCATTTCATCGCCGTAGTCTTATTTTAGCAGCTCTCATAACATTTTGTATCAATTTACCGTTTTAACTGTTTGTAGATTATAATACGTAAATAAGAATACAATCAATAAAAAATTGATCAAGAATATAAACCGAGAAGGTAAAAAAATATCTTAAGCGTCTTAAAAACATAAATTAGCAAGAATTGTGAGACAAATAAGTCACTGACTCGTGTAGGTATTTTATTTATTTATTATAGGCGATGGACTAACAACATCTTAATAATTGCATCTCGCTAGGCATTTCAGTCTTTTCGAGACTGTTGGCTCAGTTTAACCTGCAAGAGATAAAGACGTGATCATAAACATACATTCATAAAATAAACAAAGCAGAAATAATTATAACCATCTGTCATCTCAATTTAAATAAATTACAAATATGCTTGAATTTCGCCACTCACAACTGATTGCAGAGCAGTATACTGAAATTATCATCTCGAGAACCTCGCGATTCGCTATTCATATTATTATTTACAGACGCTAAGATGGCGGCAGGCGCATTGTGTGTGAACTGAAAAGGCAAAATGAAAAGCGAGCTTCCGCTGCTTCAGTGAACATTTTAAAATAGTTAACGTTACCTGGGACAAAGCAGAACCAATAACATTTACTGAAGGAAACTTTTAATGGTTATTTTTTACGTACCTATCAAGTTAAACATTTATTTTCCTCTCAGATTCTGGCCTAACAAACTATCTGAATCTCAATTATATCAATAAGCCATCTAGTTGCATGCCAACAGTCCTGAAAGGTGGCTCTGTCAACCTCATAAAGGTAAATACAACCGAATAAAGGTAAAGTCGGGAATAAGTATTAAATTTAACTATATAAAAATCTTACGTATCTGACTATAGATAGCCAACGTTAAGCTATTTTCAAAGTTTAAATTTACATTGACCGATGGTTATCGCACTCAAATGAAAATATTTACTTGTATCAAAAGTACGTATTCAATACAATAAAGAAGAATGTATAAATAAATAAGACATATACCACATAAGATTAGTCAAACGATGCAAATCTAACCAATAGACAGTTGGACAGGACAAAGGGCGCGTATCTGGGTACTATAAATCAACGTATTGACATTAGTCCACAAAGCCTTGTCTCAGAGATTTTATCATAGGAATTGAGTGTATTTTGGTATTCTTTGATTGTTTTTGAACCCTGACCAAGAAGAGGGGTATTGTAAGTTTGATGTATGTGTGGCCATTTTGTCGTTTATTTTTTTGGAGGGATATCGGCAGTTCAACATCAATGGAAACAAGCCGAACTAGCTTCAAATCGCTTCTTCTTCTTCGTCAATCTTATACATATATATATATACATACGTAGGAAGATTACGTATTTATATAGAAATTTGACTTGTGGAAACTAACCAGTTTTATATCTCAATAAATCGCGTTATGGATGATAGTTTAATGTGGATGACTTACAAGGTAAAATAAACAAAACATGGCAACAAAAAAGTTTGTCTTAACCTGAACACAATACTCGTACTTACTCGAGTCTTGACATCTTGACTCCTCAAGTATAATCGATACATATACCCACATTCTAATAATAAAGAAAAAGATTTGTATGTTTGTAACGAATAAACTCAAAAATATTGCACTGATTTTTATGTAATTTGGGACAGATAAAGAACAGACCTTCCAGAGTGACATAGGCTACTCTTTTTCTGCATTTTTTTTCCCGAAGCCCCGCGAATTAACTTCCAAAATTACTCTTTTAATTTGTTAAATTATTTTGTTTTAAAAATTACTTTGAAATATTCTCTACAATAAATAAGTCAAATGATTTTGAATTTCAACAGATAATTTTCTTTTTTTTATACTGGAAAAACACAGCAATTAATAAGTAGTATTAAATATATTTAATTTAACACTCCACGTTATCTTGCAGTTTCCTAGTAAAGCGTAATTTCTTTGCGGGATTCAAACCTAGTTTCTCAGTATTTTCTAAGAGCAAACGCATTTTACACATTTTTCTAGCCACCGCGCCATTTCACTTACATTTTCCGAGGTCCTCAGTAGGCGTCTGTGGTGAATTATTAAATTCTTCTTACTTTGTGACATTATAAGTAAAGTAAACTACTTTTCTTTCATACTAGATACATACATATCATCACGTCTATATCCCTTGCATGGTAGACAGAGCCAACTGTCTTGAAAACCTGAAATGCCACGTTTAGCTGTTTAGCTAAATGATAGAATTGAGATTCAAATAGTGACAGGTTGCAAGCCCATTGCCTTAAAGAAGAATCCGAAGTTTATAAGCCAATCCCTTAGTCGCCTTTTACGATATTCATGTGAAAGAGGTGGAGTAGTCCTATTCTTTTTTCTATTGGTACCATAATTATTTTGTTAATAGTCTTCGTCACTTATTTAATAACATTGCATTTTTAGTTTCACAACTGCTGTCAAATCTTTTATCAATGACCTTGAGATAAGGAAACAGATTGTAATTTATTAATAAAATAGTGTCTTTTTTACCGAATTATCATAGTTTTAATAAATAAAGCGTAGTCCACAGAGCTTTAAATGTTAAAATCAAGTTTCAAAATCTATAAGCACTGAAAGGACCTTATAATCAGTTACTTTGAACTAGTCCAGTCAATAAGCGATTCTGTTTCTACGCTCAAAGGCAAGGGAGGGATTTTGAAACTCCTACAAAATTAAGTGCTCCGCTTTTGCCGAAATTTTGCGCGGCCATCTTGCGAGTCAGCCGAACAACTTTCAAAGTTCGGCAACTGTATTCGCAGTTTGAACTTTCCAACACTTGCATTCACTTGAATTATTGCATAATACATGCTGGCAATAAAACTATTCGATTCATTGTTCGGCTCCATTGTTTTTATTGGCTCTTGTAAAATGTTCCCAGTTCCGAAAAGTGCTTCCAACGAATTTATCATGTTGTTTAGTTTTACGATTCCCTCGCTATTTGCGAAGTTTTGCACGCATCCGCGTCGATTTTGCTTTATTGAATGAGTATTGACGGTAAATGCTACAAATAAAGATATAGAAAACGCCAGCCTGTCCATTTGCACTCGTTCTTTAAAATTCACTTTATGAAGGTTTCCTGTAATACGTACGTACGTAATATACAGTAATTTGTGCTCAATTTCCAAAATTTGATTATATTTCTATTATGATAGGTATTCCAATTTGGTTTATATGTCATAATAATACTTATATCTAAAGATGTTTTAATAACAGTCAGAAAATCTTATTTCATGATTTATCTTAAAAATACCTAGTATGTCGCTAGTCTCAGAAAACCCAAAATAAATTTCTAGTCATTCATTAAGTCGCGCATAATAAACCAACAAATCTTAACACGTCATGTGTAAAGTTTAATCTGCCATAAATTTAATTCCAAGTTCGACTTCTTTCATGTTACAAAAATAAAAACGTATGAATAAATCAAATGTAGGGACATCTCCTACAAAAACTGGTTCATAATCTATTTCGGATAATTCTCTGATGGGCCCGCCGCCACACCAAACCAGACCTCTCCCTAAATCAAATTAAATTTATGAATTGATCTTACAAGCGAATAATAATTCTTTTAAGTACTTCTTTACCAGAAAAAGCTGACGATATCCGAAAAAATAAAAAAGGATTTGAAATTCATCAAAGCAATGAATCATCTTCCAGAACAATTTCGTCGAAATCACAAAAATCAAGTTCTTTTACAAAATAAAGTTCAGACTAGTTATTATGCAAACCAACTGAATATATTACAGTTACAATGCCTCGGTCTTTACCATAAAGCTTAACAACATTGTAGTAAAGAAATTTAGCGATGAAATTCATGCGGCATACTACATTAGCTTGAGTAACACCGAAAACAAACTTTTGAGTACGGAGTTCAACACGAGGAAAAAAGTTTAAAATCTCCAAGAATCGTCTACTAAATCCACTCCGACACTCACTATCAAGACTGTAATACCTCTGGAACGTGATCCATTAAAGAAGTAAATAGCAGTTTTAAAACCTAAAAGACGTGACTTCGTCGCATTTGTAAATTAAATGTGAAATTTTGAGAAGTACTACAAGTGCTCAACTCAATCGAGATAATTATTTAACTTAAAGAGTTGTTTTGAAATTTTAGGAATTTTCATGTCTTTGATTAATTAATTGATACCATTTGGCATAAATTGATTGGATCACATTTCAATTTAAATTGTTTCTTGGGTATATCTGAACATTTGATTTGCTTATTTCAAATATTTTCAGGTATTTTTTAAAATTAAGTTAAGTAATTGTTTTTTTTTAACATAAATAGATATACTTGTTTTGAATCCAATATTAAAATATCGTCTTTTTGAATAAGCATCTGCGTCTTGTGACAACATACTTGTATCAATCGAAGGCGTACTAATGTATTTAAACATTAACGACACAAACAGAAATTCCGAGAAATACAGTATTACAGGCCGTTTAAAAATGTTTGCAGGTGTAACATTGATTTATCCAATTAATTTAAATCAATTATCCAATAAATCGTTGAGTCTGTTGGAAAATATCAGAGACCATGCTACGGAAGATAGCCCAATAAATCTACCAAACGGATAATTGTTTTAATACGAATGAATGAAACTTAATTGACGGATCAAGCGAATTTGTCTCGAATTTTTCGCGAAAAAGACCGAAAAAGTCGAAAATGAATTCGTCAGTACGAACGGCCAGCAGATTACCATTTGTTACCCGTTATTGCGAACGAGATTCATTGTTGAAAATTATTTCGATTTCGCTAGAGCAGACCGATTGTAAATTCAGGTTCTGTAAGTAAATTATATTTCGGAAAGAATATTTTGTTTATTCAAAGTTAATGTTCTAACACCTAAGTATGTTGATCTAAAAATTTTAAAAAAAAATAAGAATTATAAAATCATTAGGAATTTTGCTAATTTCCACAAGCGAATGAACCTGCTCATAATGTACAAACATATAACTATTGAGATACTTAACTGTAATCTAAAATCATTATAAAAATAAAATAAGGATCAGCAAAGCAACTAAAGTAATTAAAATAAAGTTAATTTCAAATGGTTTCGCAATTATAGATACAATCGTTCACTACGGTTTTTTTTTAAAACGAACGAAATATTTTTTGTGACAGTACCACATTCAGCATCATTTTTAATTGGAATCGTTAAGCATTGCGGACTGTTAAATCTCGTTTTTATTCGCGGCCAGTATTTTGTTGTAGGAATTGTCTAATAAATCTAGGGTTTGAGTCGACTCGACGCGCACGAGAGGATTCCAATGCGAGACTTTCAGGCGTAACAAACGGTTGTCTTGTCACGTTATATATTGATAGGACAAAAAGGGAATAACGTAATATTATGTGCCCGAGTATATTTGATTTATTCGTTATAAAACCAGCATTGAAGCTTACTTATTCGCTTTTCATGTCATGTATGGGAAAGAAATGGAGTTATAAAAAGAATAGGACCACTCCATCTCATTCCCATGGATGTCGTAAAAGGCGACTAAGGGATAGGCTTATAAACTTGGGATTCTACTTGAAGGCGATGGGCTAGCGTCCTGTCACTATTTGAATCTCAATTCTATCATTAAGCCAAACATCTGAACGTGGCTGATCAGTCTTTTCAAGACTGTTGGCTCTGTCTACCTCGCAAGGGATATAGACGTGATTATATGTATGTATGCATTAAATGGAGTAGTACTAGTCTATACAGCTCGATAGCCTAACTAATTGTGAGCGATTGAAGCGCTATCGGATGTCAGGCAACCTCGGGTGCAGTCTTCGGATTTCTTGAGCTCCTTCGTACTTCAGGAAACATGTTAATCTGTTAGTCACAGATGTACTGTTTACATTATGACAGTCCTAAAGCCATGTCAGATGCCTGTAGGCGGTCTTAACTAGCGGCCACTTACAGACCAATAATATAAAATTAATATAATCAGGTACCACATGGCAAATTATCATTTTCATATAATATAATGTTAGCAAAAAATAATCGCGCAAGTAACACGACACTGGAAATGCATTACCAACGTTTTCCCTACAAGCAAAGTTGAATGTAAGTGTTATAGTGTCTGGTACAGTCGGCAACGAAAGTTTTACCGAAATATACACCGAGACAGACGTAGATTAATGACAAGATGTTTGGTGGTGTCAGTACAATTCGTTTGGGTTTCTCATGTTTATGTGGTTGTAAATGTTCGTACTTTGACAGTTGGGAAGAAAATACATTATTGAAACCTGAATTTTTTTCCAAATAAAAGTAACAAAGGTACAGTTAATTCACAAAATCACGCACTGGAGCCAAAAATATACTTTGAAAGTATGTTTTTTTAGTGCCAAATGTATGACTTATTTTTAGCTTTTCTTTACTAAAAGGCTATAGACCTACTAAAGAGTTCATTTTGTCACTATTTGAAGCTCTATTCCATCGTGGTCCATCAGTCTTTTCTAGACTTTTGGCTCTAATCCCCGCAAGGGATATAGACGTGAATATATGTATGTTTGTTGAATAAATAAAATGTGAAATATTATGTGATTTTAAAGCAATTTTTTGAACCACTTTTTTATTTGATCATACGAACGGGTTGTGTTCAAACTAAAGTAGGGTGTGTTTACGAAAGGTGTGGTGTTTAATGGCCCTTACCTAGAAATATCTCGAATTCCCGCCGAATACTTTCAGCACATACATTGTGACACTTGGCCGGTAGAAAATACGGTTAGCTGGCTTTTATTAAAAGGAAATTGCTTTTTAAAATATTTTTCCCTCACTGTGTTAATCGATTTATATATCTGTGGGTGGGTGTTTACGGCACTATCGGATAGAACCACTCTATTTCATTCTCGTGGGTAAAAAGGAGTATGACTAAGGGAATAAGCGCATTCATATAATGAAAGTGGTAACGCATAGTTTGTGGCAACTGCTGAGCTTCCTGCGCAGGTTCTAAATTTCCATCAAATGCTAATAAACTTGGGATTTTTCTTTAGGCGAGGGGTAAGCAATTTGTCTGAATCTCAAATTCATTATTAAGACATCTAGCTGAACGTGGCCTTTCATGTTTTCGAGACTATTGGCTCTGTCTACCCGTATGAAGGGTATTCGATGGATCTAAAGGGATATTTTAAGATCCATTGTTTATGTTCCTCAAATTCTATAAAGTGCCGACGAGGAATAAACCACATAAATTGTCAGTAATAAAACGGTGTTGTTATTCACCCACAGATATTGTTGAAGGGTGAGGGCGATGTTTTAATTTGGGGCACAAAGGGAACGCTTGGGGTGTTTCATATTTCTTGAATCACTTCTTGTCGTTACTGTATCAATTTCCGAAACAGAAATTTATGTATGTGTTTTGTTATATAATTTGAGTTCAATTGTTTTTTTTTACATGTGCCATACTTCGTACTTTTACTAAGGTTTAAGAATTCTGTCAAAATTCTAAATCATTGTAAACTGGCGGAATTACGCGACACTATTCTCTAAACTAAATAAATAGTGACTTTTACAACTACTTATATTCAAAATTCCATTTGCAGTAGCATAAAAAGTCCTCCTTTCACGATTAGGTCCAAAGTGATCTAAACCAGTATAATTTGTACGTACAGAAATAAAGTCTGGTTGGACGAATGGCGCCTCGCCTCTTCCGCTGTCCTCCAATTCTTTTTAAATTCCAACAAACGAGTCTTTTTATTTTGACGAATAAAACACTTCACCCTAATTACATTTTAATCACTTTCTTCTTCCTGAAACATCGTTTAAAAGAGTGCTCTCCCGTTTGTACAAACGAGAACCGAATAGTAATAAGTTAGGTTTTGTATTTGAAAAGGATTAATTAAACAGAAATGACTCATCTTTTTCGTTAAAGTTGTTTCTTCTGGTTTTGAAATACGCCTATTTGTTTTGTAGAAAAGTAAAGTAGGCTTAAGATAAACAATATCAGTTAACCGTCATCGTCGTCAGTAAGCAGTATGTATAATGAGAATGCTAAATTTTGCATATACTTTTTTATTGTAGAGGACTACTAGTAAAGGCTATTTCGGAATTTCCATAGCAATTAATCTTTACTCGTGAAGTCTTTGGTTATACTACTCGTATATCTAATAAATGTTCATTTATTTTTCATTCCAAACAAAAATAGAAACACAAATTTTGGCATTAGTGTAGTCCTACTAATGCCAAAATTTGTATTTTTCCTCAACCTTTCCTCATATCTTACTTATCTATGAAATATTTCACACGAACGTTCATACGTTAATATTCAATCTTTTCTGTCATCATTCATGTTTATCTTCAAGTGTTTTATGCATCATAAAATAAATGACAAACACATATCTGTTATTTTACGATGGGTCATAATATCTTGCACCCTCGCCACGGTTACCCTAACATCCCAATCGTAAGAATTTTACATATCTGAGATTTTTACGGTCATGGGGTCCAAATATATTTGTTTGTGGCTTTTGCAAGAAAATTTGTAGTCTCAAAAAGTCTTTGACAGAAGTACAAAGCAGTGTTTCTCATTAAGGTAATTCATGCTTTACTATAATAATCACTTGATCCTTTTTTTATTACTCATGCCATGTCTTAAATGTAAATAAATATTTACAAATCTATGTACTTTTAGATTATAGTTTGTCAACATTGTAAATACCCATGTCATGCCTTAGACATAAAGAATATTCAAAATACGTAAAAGCCACGATAAGCTGGATAGTTTTAGTTTAATGATGAAATTGACATTCAAGATAGCTAACGCATCGCTTAAAAAATATATGCTTGTAAGCCTTTCCTCCGTTAACGATCTGCCCGGGAAGAGTTATATTATTAAACACGAGTACGTTTATTGATAAAATAAAACAAATTAAGGCAGCAAATAATAACAAAACAAGAAATAATGTCAAAACGTCATTCAAAATAACGGGAAGCGGATATTGACTCTCAAAATTAATTTTGGATCAAACATTTGTTTCCATTGTTTAGTTACATCCAAGAATTTACGTCCTTATTATCAAAGGAATGTTCGTCTGCTTTTCTATTTATACCAATACATGTTCTATTAGAACAAAGAAACCCATCAAATTTGAAACAGTGATCTGGAACAGTCTATTGTTCCTCAAACGAAATAGCTTTAATTACCGCACCAGATCACACATTCAATTCTCTAAACATTCTGAAGCAAACATGTTAGTCGTACAAAACTAAACTTTAACTTGTTTATAGTACAGCTTTATTTGGGTGGTTAGGAAGAATGGAGGGTATTTTTATTGAAAGATCAGTATCGATTTATTTGAAGCAAACATTTTGGAGTGCAGTAATTAAAGGAGAGGTATTTGTTGTTTGTTCGTTTCTGCATCGGGTTTGTTCAGTTCAGTTTTGAAAAGACTAATACAATACTCATTTTAATTGATTACTGACTTTGTTTCAGCTTTTTTTTATTCCAATCAAAAAGAAGTTAAACTCTTTCGAGCATATGTGACTAAAACTAAACTTTAATTATTATTAGTATTCAGTTAAATGTAAGTTACTGACGAGTATAAACGGGAAAAATACATAAGTACGGCTCAAAAACTAGGGATTTTTTTCTAGGTAATTAGCTAGCAACCTGTAGTAATCTTAATTTCATCATCCTGCTACCTGTGACATAGGTACGTGCAAATATCTGACATTCATCTTGATATTGTATCATTATCATTGGAATATAAATGAATGAAGCATTACCGCTAAAAATGCAACCAAGAACCTTCATCTGGGTTCAGTTACTAATCTTGATTATTTTGAAAATAATTTTCTACTTTCTCATATTTAAGAGATGTGCCTTCTTTAGGGATAGCGTCCTACAATTTTATCATTTTCTATACGTCTACTTGTAAGTGAGTCTTTAGTTCAAATTTAAGTGTGTTATAAATCCTTTCTATTCTTTTCTTCTTAATTTTAGTTCCGGTCATACCTTTTTAAACAGAAAACAAGATTACTAATGTTAAAAATATCAACAAATTTTTAATTTTTGGTCAAAATTTGCGAGTACCTAACCCTTTATGTGGTTTGTACCGATACACACAAAATCCCACAAAATACTTGATATTTGTTTCCACTGTTTGAATTTTACGAGTTTTGGAGTTAACTAATACATAAAGCCTGTTTAATATTAATGTGTTGGCAGACGGTACCTCATTCTATTTATTTGGAGGACTGCTTTTAAAGTTGGTTGTTTGTCCTAGGTTTAATTCACTCGATTGTTAATGGCGGTATGTCTTTGAACTTTGAATTGCTAAATTAAATTGTTTTAATCCGTTTCGAATCTGAAATAGTCTATTACAGCTACCTACTGATTAAAATTGTGGTTTTATATAAATTAGAATTAAGTTGTTCCGGTTAGCCATTTGTACTTTTAACTTATGGTAACTAATGAATAGATTTGTAAAATTTTGTTGAAACTTGCTCAAACTTCGAACAATATTTTACTTGACCGTAATTTTGCACTAAAACTAATACTGCTTGGTTAACCCAACTTTGTAACAACGGAAGAACGATTATGGACCAGTCACTCGTAACAGCCAAACTTCAATCCTATTGCGAAAGATTATTATTATATTCGTAAGTAAACACTGGAACAATAAAATCTCATACATGAATGCTGACCACGTCTGATTCGATTTCCTAATCCTTATTCCGACTGAAATAAAGTAGAATTTTCTTTGTTCTTATTTGTTCTTAAAATTGCGAATTAAAGCAGTTTGTTTAAGCTTTACTTTGTGGTGTTAAGGTTTAAAGTCGTTTGTAATGTTTGTTGTATTTAAAAATGTCGATGTCGAGACGTGTCACGCACGGCCGAAGAGCTACGCTTCAGAGAGTTTAGTGGCCGCAATGCTTCCTTCAGGAACTTTGTTGGGAGCACTGGGAACAAAGCGACTATGTCCTGATAGTAAATATGCTTAAATAATGGTTTTATGTCGCAGTTACCTTATTTGTAACGTTGTGACTTTTTGCAGACATTTTTAACTAACAGGCAACTTAGGTTTACTGAGGTTAAGTATATTATAAAATAAACATAAGTATGAATGTATCACTAATTCTTAAACTAAACGTTAATAGTATCCTTAACTTATAGTAATGCCGGTAGAAAGAGATTAATAAGGTAACATGTATTGTTGGGAAGTCAAAATTAAAATAAAAATAAAATAATATTTTGTGACGTATTAATCGAAGCACATGTCTTAGACATAAAAAAATGTAGAGTCAGGAGATCGTAACCAAAGCATCTCGACCATTAACATTCAAAACAATTTCTTTTCTTGACTCCAATCGTCATTTTATAACCAACAATAAAACGCGAAGTGTCCAAATACAGTGGTCTGAGAATACCGTAACAAAATTAAACGGACTTGCATTATTTGCAAATAAATTGCTTTGCAGTAAATCGCGGATCCAATTCTCTGGCTCAATTTTCTAATTCAAATCAGAGGAGAGCCACATCTGAGCTTAGACAAAGCCTGCTGGAGAATTGTTGGAAGGCCGTAGAGGAACGTAGGGTTGGAAGAAATAAGGAAACTGGAGTCTCTTATGTAATATAATAAATATGTGTGAGAAAATTTTTTTTGTTTATTTGGATTGACTTCATTGTGTTATTTATCTTTTCTAAGTAAGTACAATTTAAAATTTATCAGTACCTAGTTTCTCCAAAGACTGGTGTTCATAGTATCTGGACTACATGTTTTTTTTTAAATTAAAATGTTAGAAATATGAACATGAAATAACATCTTTTTCATGAGAGTTTAAATCGTTCCACTTGCCACGATCCCTAAAATATACTTATTTTATTCTTCATCCATCAAAATTCATAACTTTCTTCTCATAAGCTCGCCGCTTTCCTGATCTTTCGCCAGTAGGTCCCTGGCAAATAAGTCAAATGAGATCCCTCTCATTTGACTTTTTTACACTTACACGTGGAATTAAACTATAAAATAACATTAATGTGTATTAGGTATTGTAAGGGCCCTGAAAGGGTCCAGTTAGCCTTTTGGCGTAGAAGTAGATTTGCGATAAGTTGAGTATGTCGTACGTGCCGTGTATTGTTAACTCGGATTTAGGTCTCCGAAGATATACTAGTAATATGGCTTACTTAAGAAATGTAACGATTTTTTGTTAACTTCTGGTAACTGTTTTATATTTTGTATAGTAGAATATTTATTAAATAGAAAAATATTATTGAATATAATGAAGGGAGGGAGGGACATATACGACGTTATTTTGTGTGTGTATTAAAATTAAAATGTTTACATAACGTAAATTCCTTGAAATGTAATACCAAGTCAGATTTAATGTAAAAATCATGTATAGTAGTTATAGAAAAATCATTACCATGTGATTATGCTGCTTAATCATTATTGAAATGTTTATGTCTAATTCACCAAAACCCATTTAGTGATTAGATTCTGTGGATTTATTTTGGCTTTCACCTGTAAAATTTTTTTTTTACATAAAAATAACCATACTTATATTAATAAATGTACAATTATTAAAACAAAAATAACAAATATTATTAATTTTGATTCTCAATTTAGAGCATGGATGCGATCCCACATACGTCATAAAGCAAAACCTACAAAATTTAAGTCCGTTCCAATTTCAGAATCTAGTCGTAATTCCTAGTGATAAGTTCACTTTCTGAGAAGTCCGGCGCCAGCCAAATAAATAACATAAAGGTTGCTCCACACACTGAGCCGGGCGGTACACCAGCATCGATGATGGGGATGAACTTTGATAATGCATGACTTAGCTTCTTTTTCTGTCTGCCTCTTTGGTTATATAGTCCCGATGAAACGATGATGAACAGAAATAATTGATAATATTTATTATACACATACATACATACACTAATTATTTTACAAAAAATTATATATCAAAAACATAATTGTTATAATATTATAATTTAAATTAATGATAAGTCCTTTCCAATCAGTTTTCCTATGACAAATCGCTTTGTTTAACTGTTCAAAAATATCGGAATGAGAAAATTTCATTATTTTTGCTAATACATATATTGACAACTCAAAGAAAAAAACGCACATAATAATTAATAAATATTGACAAAATACACCTTCTGAAGACAAAAAATTAAGATGAAAGTAAAATCAGCAAATTCTCTATACTCTTTTCCATCGTAATTACTAGCCTAGCTAATATGTATTGCGGCCCTAACTTTTTGAGCATCGTTACATTCTATTTTCACTCCAAACATCCGAGTTGCATTATGCTTATTTGAGTTACAATCAATCCGTCAGGGATTAGTAGACATACTGTGTAATTCAAATTGAAGTACACCTCTGAGACATCACAATTTATGGCTTTAGGTCGTTTGAATAAGTTTCCGATATTCAGAAAAATGTCGTTGGGAATCTTTGAAATGTAGCAAGTCTAATTAATCTTTGAACGATAATGATGCTGGAGAACTGAAATATATTAAAAGAATATAATTACTACATACATATAGTCACATCTTTATTCCTTGCAGGGTAGACAGAGCCAGCAGTCTTGAAAGACTGAAAAGCCACGTTCACCTGTTAGGCTTCATGATAGAATTGAGATTCTAATAGTGACAGGTTGCTAGCCCATCTCCTAAATAAAAGATTCTCAAGTTTATAAGTCTATCCTTTAGACGCCTTTTATGACATCCATGGGAAAGAGATGGAGAAGTCCTATTCTTTTTTAAATTGGTGCCGGGAACCACACGGCACTGCATGTAAATACTATACGATGTAACTGCTTAGCGAGTGCATGTAAATACATATGTATTTATTCTTCATAAACTTTCTTCATAGTGAATCATCATATTAAAGCTGGGGTTAGGGTCTTACCAATAGTTTCGTATTAACAAAAATGACCATGTTATGTAGAATCATAACACTCTTAGTTTCGTGTCTTAGTTGTTTTCTATCATTAAGCCAAACAGCCCAACGTGACTTATCAGTTTTTTAATATTGTTGGCTCTGTCTGCCCTGCGAGGGATATAGACGTGACTATTTGTATGTATGTACTTACGCTTTTGTATCGTGGTGCTATTACGAATATAAACGATTCCATTAACAATTCTCGGTAATGCAAAACCAATGTGAACAATTTCCTCATGATTTGATTCTTGGTACAATTAAGGTTATTTAGGAGTACGAGTAGGTATTTCAGACTTCCATAATTTCACATAGGTGATAAAATCAAGGGATGGAAAAATATTTGTTAACTTAAAGAAATAAAAAATATTTACTTTACAAAACTATTTGAATCATGCTGATATAAAAACGGACTGAGGTCACCAAAAACCGGACAAAGTGACCCCGGCCCTCACTGATGTTGAGAGTACAACTGGAATCAAACAATGATAATAGAAAAAGTTTTTGAATAATAAGAAAACGAAGGGAAAAAGGAAACTTAACTCATGTATATTACTAAAATTTCTTTTTCCGCAATAAAAAGTTCTTCCTCAACTCTATACAAAATTTCATTAAAATCGATTTAACGATTTAGGCATGAGAGCATAACAGATAGACCGATAGACAGAGTTACTTCCGCATTTATTACATTAAGAAGTAGTAAGTTGAGAAAGAGACTGAACAATATTAGTTCCTGTCATGTTTCGAATCAGTAAACTATGCGCTATATTGAAATTGGAAGATACAAAGTTTTTGAATGCCCATAAATTTGTGGCTGACGAAAACCTCGGCAAATTTTCGCCTAATGAAGCTCGGCAGTTAGCGTGTGGTTACTTTCCTAGTTTCAATATAAAGGGTGACCAAACTTCGATATTAGTTAAACTTTAGTTGTGAAACACTTCGGATTTAATATTTTTAATTTCTTGAATTCAACAGGGCTGTAATCCTGTTCTATACGAAGTCAGAATAACGGGTGCATAACATACAACATACAAAGAATCATCTTTATTCCTTACGTGGTAGACAGCGATACCGTCGGCTAATCTTGCAAACACTGAAAAGCCACATTCAGCTGTATGGATTAATAATGGAATTGGGATTCAAATAGTGACGGTTGGTGATACAGTAAGTGAAAGAAAAAACTTACACAATTAAGAAGTTAGATAGGAAACAACTAATGATAACGTGGGCATCACAAGGCATTCAGCAAATGGCTTATAGGGGCAACGAGTGATGGTGCGGGCAGGTTTCTTGCACAGCGTATTACTATTGCAATACAGCGCTGCTGAAAATGCTGCCTGCGTGATAGGAAGCCAATCAAGGGGTCCAAACTTGAATAATTTATTTATTTTTAAGTTTAAAGTTAAGGAAACAGGTATCGATTTAACAGAAATAAAACATTATGTTACATTAAGCGTATACAATTCACAATAACACAGCAATTGGTACGTAAAATATTTCCAAAAATGTCTGAAACGACAATACACGGCCACATATTTCATACAAAACCGTCGATGTTTGCCCAAATCCGATCGATGGTCGGATTTTGAACGAAAATCGCAAGCAAATATCGCCATATTGCTTGTATTTAGATTCAGTGAAAGGAATCATTCATCCTTTGTCGACAGCCATTTTTGCTACGACGACAAAACTGAATAGGTTACTCAACCGAATTTTGTACGAAAGTGATATTGGTACTTACATGATACTGTGATGTATGGAAATGTTCACTATTAAGCGTATTTGATGTATGTTATACAGAGAAGTTTTAGTAGAATATATCCTCTGATATCAATTAGGGGCGTACACAGGATTGATAAAGGGAATACAAAGAACAAAAACTGGGACGGACGAAATTATTTTTCTTCTATTTATTTTCATCATTCTTTAATCTTAATTCATTTTTGTGCAAAATCCTTTGTTCCAAACAATTTTGTATCCTTGAAGCATTTATTTTTAACATAAACGCTAATAAACGCTTTAAGCTTTTGCTGTTCGCTATCCTGTCAATTCAGAAAACCCTCTATGAAATCCACTTAAATCACTGAGCGTATGAAGAATTTATATAAAATGTGCTCAAAGTACATATACTTTACGATGAATTTTGATAGATATCAGTTACGATTCTCCTGTAGTTATAGAAGAACAAAAAGTAAATTCATAAGTTTCCCCATTTCAAAATAATGAACATATTTTCATACGTTTAAGACTGTACCAACTTAGTTTTCAATAAACTTACTCGTTTCTATAATATCAAAAGTATAAAGTTTAAATTAAATACCGGTTAAACGTAGATCAAAGAAAGTAATAAACTCTTCTATCCAATATGTGCCGCACTAGATATAAAGACGGAATAAAGTCGAAAATCACATTGGGGAGTGGAGAACTGCTCCCTAGAGGCGCGGTGGGTTCCGTGAAACTTGGAAAATAAATGTTTGAAACCTTCTTTACTTTAATTGAAGTTACTTGGCACTTCTTAGCCCCTTAGACCGTAATTATTTTTAGCATTTGTTTGATTGGCCGTATCATTACTATTACAAATTGGTGTTGCCACAAAGAGTTTGTAATTTTCGTTGAGATTCTTGTGATAAAGATTATATGTATTGATGCCACAGATTTATTTTATTACTTGTGTGATATACAAAAGTTACAGTTAGGTATATTCGATAGTATAAAAATAAAGTAACGAAATCCTCCTCACGTTTGTCTCAATTGCTTCCTCTCCAAGGAAAACGCCTATGACCCGTAGTGGGTAGTACGATAAATAGATACTCGGAGCAAATCCCAGCTGACTTTCGTGACCTTGTAAAAGGTCTTCTTTACTCAGCTCTGATCATGGTCCCTGATATTGAAGCCTTAACTTTATAAACGTTTGCCCTTTTTGGCTTAGAAAATGTTTCTTGATTGGGTCTAATTCTTTGAAATTGGCTTTGAAAATCAAAATACATTTGAGACTAATTTATTCGAAAAGTTTGTTCTATTTTTTGGTCATGGATGTTAAATTGAAATAGTTTACAATATAACATATGATTAAATGAAGGACACCCTAGCTAAGGTCTGGCCAAGTTTATCCTAAACTGATGAGCTTGCATGAAGCAAGAGATGAGTGTGGACGAAGCAAAAGATGTATGCAAAAATCGTTGCAAGTAGAAGCTAAGTCTGAGCTCTCATAATATATCTAAAATATCGTCAACCGCAACGATCAAGTACTAACATTCGCACTAAAGCTAAAATCAAAAGGCGTGTAATTAATGCTCTTTCATTCACAAAATCTTAGGCAATTCGTTATTCCCGTTAGAATCAATATAATGGGAATTCGCTTAGTATAAACTGCAAGTGGGGCAATTCACGGAGCAATTGTTAAAATCTCTGCGGTTCCGCTGGCAATCCTCCCATTTGTTCCCACTATTACAGATATGTGCGCAAACATTCTACAATAGGAGAAATAAGTAATTCTCGTATTCATGGAAATTTGTGTTTCAATTTAAGCAGAAATGGAAGTGTTTGTATTGTTTCTATAAGTGTTTAGTTAATAAAAATGTTCCGAATCAGTTTAACATAAGTTCAATGACCAAATAATTTCATTATTTTTAAAATTTATCAGTGTTATTTGATCAAATTGTAATCTTCGAAATATCCTTATATAAATATGTACGTAACTATTTTGAGAACATTGAAATTAGTCTGGAACAAATTTCTTCGAAAATTTCAGCTTGTAAATCACTTTCTCAAACACTCTGAAAACAAAGGCGTCATTGAAGGGAGAAAATTGATTAGCATTGTTTGCGATTACGGAAAACGCGAAAAGCATGAGTATCGGTGGCTCAAGTTGCGCAACCAACCTTGTAGGTGCCATAGACTTTAAAACAAGAGATGGAATAATTATTGAAAATTGATCAGTGAGTAGATTAGACTATAGATGATCATATTTGACCGAGCGAGCGAAGCGTGTGAGGTGTATATCAACTTTTGACGAAATAAAATTATTCGTTTGTACATATGTATGTTTGTGAATTTCGAACCGTTGGTCTTATGAAATTTTAAATGTGTATCTGTCAATAAAATTTTTAAGTTCGTAGATCATCAAACTCGGTTAAGTAGATAGATATATAAATAAAACTCTTTATTGCACCATTAAAGAAAAACAGTAAGTAGTGTTTGAGATATTCACAATCAATTTCATAATCATCAATTTTGTAAAAAAAAAAATCGCGAGGTCTAAGTTCAAACGACTAGTTATTAGCCAATGTTATACTAGAATGACATTTTACATAACAGAATCGTGCTTGTGGAAGTAGTATGCTTTTTTTTACAGCAAAGGCAGATATTATTATGTATAATATCTCTTTGCTTAAGTACATCAGTTTTTCAATTAAATATATACTAAATATCAGAAGCAGCTTCTTACAACACTTATTGGTATTGTTGAAGTGGAAGCTTAAAAACAATAACATTGTTTTTAACATTTATACGTAACACAAACTACATATATTTTAGAATAATAAGATTATTTGTCCCTGTTTTGACTTTATCAAGTTATACTAAAATTTCTGAGCAAATTTTTAAAACATTAGTTAAACAAAAACATATTTTCAAAGTTCTCTAACAATGTTTCGGTGAAAGTATATCACAAGAGCAAAGATTGAAAATATACGATAAAATATACGGTGTAGACCTTCATGATATCTTCAGAGATAATATTTGTTGGGACGTGGATATCATTCAATTTGTAAGATAGAAAAGTAACAACTCGGTAAATGTGGGTTTCCACGGCAATTCTTTAGGAATCCAAACAAGTTACAGTTCCGTTTCAGTTCTCATGTATCAAAAGGAAAGGTTTGTTGATAAATATTTCATGCGAATTCATACACGACATTTTTAAGTATAGTCTCCAACTTAAGAATTTTGCACTGGGGGTTTATTAACGAAGCTTCATTAGGCTTATGTTTTATTTATTCTCTCTTTCTAAATCTTTGATTATACGAAATAATAATGCCTTTTCAAAATTAAGTCATGATTACTTACCGAGTTTTGTCATGAAGGTAACATTGATTTTATTGCTAACCGATACTCTTGTGGTTAGCAGATAGATGTAAAAATGTAACTTGGAATAAAGTTAGGAAAATTGTGTGTTTAGAAATATTGTATGAAAAAAGTTTCAGTGTAATTGTTTTTGACATTTGGTTAAGTGATCTAACTAACCAAACTGTTTTAATTAAACTTATTCGGCAAAACTAACTAACAACTTAAGAATTATTATCAAAAATCCTAAACTTATTAGTTCTACTTACACTTTAATACAATCGGTTAATCCGTTTATATAAACTAGGTTGAAGAAGATTTTACTCATTCCTTTTTTGATAGTCAGATACATTCAAGAAGACTGATCGATAACATAAAAGTTTTGCTTAACTTTCATTACCTCTAAGTCTTCTTGTGCGTTCACTGTAGAACTTGGCGTACTAAGTTCCATAATTCTGCGCTTCCGGAAACCGCACGGCTTAGCTGTGAGCCCGTGATCTACTTATACAAGTGTTTAGACTTTCAATATCATTGCACTTACTTTTTTGTGCTTAAGGTACTAAATTCCATATTTTACTCATATACACAGACACTATCATCTCTTTATCTTGGGACAGACAAGACTCCAAGACCACTTTCAGTTGGGTATGATTGAGATTCTGAGACAAAGAGATAGCCAGTCATCTAAGAAAAAAGATTTTATAGTTTATTGTAATTCCCCTTGATCGATTTTTACTTTATCCAGCTACTATATACTTATTATTGTTTATTGAATGGCATTGTTTAATTTTCTCAAATGTTTTTGCGATCGTTACTTTTTTCGTTTCAATGAATCTCAGAAATAAATTAATTAATCAGATTAAAAGATAGTCCAGATTCCCATCAAGAACAAATGAATTTTGTAAAATTTTACTCCGATTTTCATCATAAGCTTTATTGAATTGTTAATATAAATCACATGCGGAAATCCCCTATCAATGTATCAATGTGTGGCTCAGTTCGCCAATTTGTATAGATTAAGGCTTCCGCAGTACATCGGGGAATTAAGTGAAAAATGGTTTTTAATTTATCTTCTAAAACGGGAAAATGAACTCTGTAATCCTGGAGAGGAAGAGAGAAGGTTAAAAATTACTTTTTCCGACTTTCTCTAAGAGTTTTAACCTAATGGTTATTTTTTTAAGCATGATTTTTAAGAGCGTTTCTTTGTGCCGGGTTCAATATGCAAATGTATAAAGCTTAGTAGTTATTTAACTATTAACTCTACGATGCTCTTGCAAATTTCAGATAAAAGGTGAAAGAGAAAGAAAAAAAAATGTATGAAGGCATTACTATTTAATCTGTTTGTCTGGCCCTGCTATCCAATAAAAAATGATACGTTTTTTCAAAACGGATTATTGTCGTTCATGTAGTTTAATTTCAAGTGTAATGAGTTAAGTGCATATATTTTTAGTAGTTAAAGTAGGTACACATTTGTCAACACATATCATAAACAAAATTTTATAAATAAGGCACATTATGATTCACAAAATATTCCATATTTCATATTTCGCCAAATTTCTTCCTTATACGTATTCTCAAGTTAAATGAATATAGTTCGCTAAGTTAAGAAAATTTCTATTATCTGAAGTTTATTCAAATACATAATGTTCTTGTATGAAAACTGTTTGGAAAGTATGCCATGGTATCAATATTATCTCTATCACTTGGATGTTTTAATATGTTTTCTGGAATAAAATACCTTACTTAAGCTATCTTTTCACCGAATTTGAGCTAAATCCAATCAAAAGTTTTAATTTATTTTCAATTTTGAAAAAATATTGGGAAATCTTTGTTTAGTTCCTTCTGGGGCATATAAGGTTAGGGCGATTTGAGCTGTTGATGTTAGTCAGTAAGTATTTTATAAATAATTATAACATTAAAAAAAAAAACAAAAGGCCGTGTCGAAATCATTCGCGCCTGCTGTCCGTCAAACCAATGAAGTGTAAACCTGGACCGTGCCGTACGGATACCGTATCAGAACCGGAACAACGGCCAGCGGCCGACGGTCGTTTTGTAAGGATTACGTATTTACGATATCGGACCGGAGTAGACGTGGTTTTAAACCGGTGGGTTTAGGCGGATTATTTATTTAATGAACCATATTATTTCAATGAGAGCGAAATTCGGTTAAGTTAATAGAAATACACATTAATCCTGACATAATGAAAGGTCAGGTCAAGAGTACTCTTAACCGACGAGTTGCCATGGAGAGAGTAATGAAAATGGACGAAAATTATAAATGAAAAGTGTGCAGGGAAGGTGACACGTAGAAAGATTTTGAATCTGCCTGTCCCTCTGGGAAGAGGTTTGATTTTGTACACGATCTTACCTAGACGGCGAAAATATAACTAAATGCAAAATGGCCTTCGAATTTTGACACTATTGGCTGTCTACTCCTCTGAGAATGACGAGATGGTAATGACCCTTACGGGATAGACAGAACTAATAGTTTCATAATACAATAGACAGGTTCAGCTAGTTGGCGAAAATATTATAACTTATATAAAATTTCCTTTGTCGTTTGTTCCAGGTAATTCCCCGGTACATCGAATTGCACTCCAAACTCCGACGTAGCTGACATCTTTGTAACGTGTAACGAAAATGAAGCAAAATAATGCATTGAATTGATGTTTTCCGAACTTTGGTAATATTATACGAACCTCTTTTTTTTTTTGTATTCGTCACACCTGAATAATAAAAGTTTATCAGTGATTTGTAAAGGGAAAGAAGTTCAGCCAACTTTTTAAAAGTAGGTTTCATGACCAGAATTAATATACATACATACATACATAAAATCACGCCTCTTTCCCGCAGGGGTAGGCAGAGACTACCTCTTTCCACTTGCCACGATCTATGAATATCTTATATATAAAATTCTCTTGTCACAATGTGAAATTGAAATGAAATTTTGTGAGCATATTGAGTAGGTCTGTGAATCGGCCAACATATATTTTTCATATCCCTTAAACTAGAAATTACTTAAAAATCATTTATATTGCAAAACAACGTTTGCCGGGACAGCTAGTAATAATATATTATTTATTTATTTAAAACTTTGTTAAGGCTTAAGACTCACCGTATTTATCATCATCATCAGCACCACCATCACCATATTTATCATTTTTAAATTATATGTATTCTAAAAAATATAAAAATAATAAATCTAAAATATACGCCTGCCAGTGGTCCTAAAACAAGAAATGCTGTAGACCGGAAAAAAGGAAAGATAATTGTTGAAAAGCTGACCCCAGGCCAAATGAATTCACGCATCACATATTTCGCAAAAAATTAAGTATAATAAGTACCTATTAAATATATTGTTATTGAATACTTGTGGTGTTCTTAAATATTATTCAAGTTAGTATTAAATTCATTATTAACATTGAAATTATATAAGGTTTTGATGTTTATGTTAAATTTCTAAGAATCCTCTAAAAATATAATCTGGAAAAAAGTTAAAATTTGCCGAGTTTCTCAATAAAACTTTATATCAAAAATATCTCCTATCTAAACTTGACCCCAAGAAGACATTGTATGCATAATAACAAAAAATTTAATTTCTGATTTCCTTTGAAAAGTTACTTATTTATCCTGAAATGTTTTCATATTTGGATTAGAGTTTAGAGATAAACAAACGGCTGAATGGTCATATCAGCCTTTTCACGACTACTGGCTTTGTCTACCTCGCAAGGGATATAGACGTGAATATTTTGTACAACAATACATTTAATCACGTCTTTATTCCGGGTAGACAGAGCCGTCACCAAACAGCCATCAAAAGACTGAAAGGTTCAGCTGTTTGGCTTAATGAAAGGATTGAAGTTCAAATAGTGTCAGGTTGCTAGCTAGTCAAACAAAACGAAAACTTAAAATGCGTTTGCAGTGTCTATCTACTCGTATATGAACGTCTGCGTAAAAAGTATTGGACATTGGAATTTGGCCCCGAGCAGTCCGGAACATTGTATGCATAAAACATGGAACATCTTAAATCTCTAAGCTTAAACCCGAGATAACAAGTCTCGTACTGTCTCTTGGAATAAATGCAGGACCTTGTAATGGATTGGAAGCGGATCCATCTAGTCCCTTCAATCCTGACTGTAAATCGCAAAAATTGGTCTTAGAATCGCAATTCTTTTGCTTGTTTATTCGAAAGACAAAGCTTCACTTAAATATTATTAGTGTAACCTGTCATGGTACCTTTATATAAATATTATTACTTTATCTGGCACCGTAAACTGAGCGTCGTACGAGCTAATAGTGATTTTATTTTCGCAATTAAATCTTAACTATAACAATTTGTATGTAAACTAAATTTTTCTCTAACTTAATAATTATCTAACTGAACAACGTACGAGGAATCTCTTAAGGATTTTATTTCCACAGTTGAAACTTGCTTTTAACACTGAGTACCTCAATTCACATGCTCTGCACGTCCCTCCAAGTGTATGACCAGCGTTGAACGTTGAAAATAACTTCGTGACGTTGGACAACAAGGGACTACCGCAGTTTGCTAATAAACTTTTGCCTTTTACACATGAACGAGAATTGAACTTATAGAATTTAAATTCTCGTTGCTAAGCGGAAGCTAATTGAAGCTGTGGGAAAGTCTATTTTTAGAGATTCATTCAGTCCGTAACGCGGTGATAGATTAGTCGATTATAAAAATATAAATATTGCTTTATTGTTTAGATTTTTTGTCAGTCACCTTTTTTTGTGACACCATTCTTATTTTGAGCAAGGATAAATGATATAGATTGACTTAGACCAAAATTGTATTATCTTGAAATGCGATGTCTTGACCATTTCTTTGAAAGTAAGAAAATCCCAGCTATCCTAATCCCAAGTTATATTATTAATTCGTAAGTTAGTTTATTTAGTTACCTCTTTAAGAGATATCTTCTTTATCAATCCTCTTAAAATTGTTTATTTATAATTAAGTGTCTGGATAATGACATAGGGACATCTTAGTTTAGTTTTCATTCCGTTGAAAACTATAGTTCTCATTGGATTTGCAAAAAACATGTATTCTTTTGTAGGTGGAGCTAAATTCACGCGGGCGAAACTGCGTGTAAAAGATAAAATGTGTTTATACATCAAAAATTACAATCAAGTTGGCATATTTTTTCATTCATGAAAAAGATGAGAGGATATTTCCGCAATCATGAGCAAATTAAATATTCAGAAAAGGGCCTTGCCTGGAAAACTTTCAGATATCTTTTTCACGGTCAGTTGGACATCACCTCTAGACATCAAAGCTAGACTTGAAATTAATTCTCTCAGATCTTTCCCCAACTGGACGGAATGTCCCGTCTGATTTGCACTTTAGTTTTTATTTATTTATTTTGTCACAACAGACATGTGCTTATAGTTTCTGTACCTTATTACTCGTATATCGACGGCGATTTGGTGAAGTTGTCGAATTTTCGCCTCTAAACCCAGGTTCACTCCCCGGTCAGGTCGTAATGGGAAAACAACTTTTACTGATTGGCCTGGGACTCGGATACTTATCTATTTAAGTATTTATAAGAAAAATAATAGCATCTTTGAGTTAGTATTCTTTAACACAACTCTCTATAGTCTATAGCTGAATTGAAAATCATTTAGATAAAAGCTTATAATAATTCCATCATTTAGCCATACAGCTGAACTTAGCCTTTCAGTATTTTCAAGACTGTTGACTCTGCTTACCCCGCAAGGGATATAGACGTGACATACATACGTATGTATGTAAAAACTATTTCCAGATTATTGCAATATTTCAGAATTTATAAAAAGCGTCTCGGCTTTAGTTTTTTGATTCAAACTGTCATTAGAAGAATTATTAAATCAAGTTCAAATACTAAAATTTCTGCGCCCGGGAAGTTATTTTTAGAAGTAATTTGAATTTTAGGTCAACCAATATCTTCGTCGCGACGATAAGGGATGGTAATATACTCATTTCGTGTGAGTAAGCGAGATGAATGGATTTCTTGATGAACCGAGTTTGTCACACGTGTCGCGGTATCCTGGCTGTTATTTTTATATTTTCCTTGAATTAAGTATTTTTTTATCATCCTGTAGTGATCGACTTTTTTTTAATGTATAAATTATTGTTAAAATTAAAGTACCGTTAATCATTAAAATCATTTCATATAAATGAATAACAAAGGGTCAGAGGTATAAGTTATGAGTATAATATAAAATTGAGAATTATTTTTAATAGCATAACAAATAATACAATAATTTCATTGATCTGAAATTTGCTCTGCAACTACAAACTTCTTGAAATTTTTCATACATTACTACATTAATGAGCACAATAATATTTTTTTTAAAATGAACTTATTTTTGTAGGGCCTTCAAATCAAAGTCTCAGAACAAAGTTAATTCTAACTTCAACTGATTTGTACTAATTTTTCAACTTACATTATATGTACTTAAATGCGAAAATAAGTTTGTTCGATTATTTGTTTGTTTGTTACTTCTTTATGCGTTATCTGAATTTGTGCGGACGTAGCCGCGGGTGAAAACTAGTTCAATAAGAGCCAACAATATGAGGGTATTTAATAACTCAAAACTGTTCGTAAACGTAATAATTACAATAGACTGTACACCCTTTATATCCATTAGTTCCAATAAAATAATAATAACATAATCCTAATGAAGTTATATTAATAAAAATAAATACGATAAATTGACGTCTAAACAGCATCACATCAATAAGTGTTCATTCGGAATTCAACCATAACGTGTTGCAGTAAAGTTCTATTCAGGGACGGGAGTAATTAAGGGGTATCAAACAATTGGCCCCTAGCTATACGTAGAAAATACAAGTCATTCTAGAGATGGGGTCCTGATAGTTGATCTCATTGATGGTTCATTACATTAATATGGGAGATCACAATTGATAGGAGATGCTGCAGTTTATTTATAATCACGTCTTTACTTACGGGGTAGACAGGGCCTTGAGAAAACTGAAACGCTGTATGGCTTAATGATTGAATTGAGATTCATTGCATATAAGAGGAATACAAATAGTGTGTGGAAATGGTGACAATAAAGTTTCAATAAAATGGATTTTACCATTAGTTCATATTTCATAGTAATTGAATCCAAATATTAAAAACTATTCCACGAAAACTCTACTGAATCTGTATCAACATATAAATTGACTCATTTATTGTTAACAGTCATTGAAGCCCTCAAGGATAAATATTTTTTCCCGTTTTTCACATTTCCATTATTTATTTAACTTTTTTCCATTATTTATTATTTATTTAATTAAATGGTCTATTCAACGGAAAAATAATTTTTCAATTTGAACGAGTAGTTCCTGAGATTAGCGCGTTCAAACAAACTCTTCAGCTTTATATTATTAGTATAGATGTATCGTGTGTTTGCGCTCCATTGATTTTCCACGGATATCGTAAAAGGCGACTAAGGGAATGGCTAGTATACTTGGAATTCTTCTTGTAGGCGATGGGCTAGCAACCTGTCCCTATTTGATTCTCAATTACGTCATCAAGGCATACAGCTGAAGTGGCTTCAATCTTTTCAAAACTATTGGCTCTATTTTCCCCGCAAAGGATGCACACGTGATTATATATATATCAAATATGTATGTAACAACGAATGTATGGATGTAAATTTATTAATTCATTCACTCTGCACAACAAAACGGTAACAACATCGCATCAGTTCACGCCGCGTTACTTACTACCTCTCATTGGCTCAAGTGAAATTCAATCAATATCCAATTCAAGTACATTAATCTCCTTTATTGAACCGTACTTGCCTCATTACGTGAGTAAACCTCACTAGAGATTGGACAGAACTGACTGAATTAAACCTTGTCTGACTAGATTCCTTAACAAACAAAATCTATCAATACAAATTTTTGTCAAAAATTTGGTCACAATTTTAATATACATACATACCATATAATCACGACTTAATCACTTACGGGGTAGATAGAGCTAGTCTTGAAAAGAATGAAAGACCACGTCCAGTGGTCCTAATAATGAAATTGCACTTTCATTGTTTCAATAGTAAACATGCATTGTGTATATTTATGGGGTGCCTAAAACTTTTGGCCAAGGCTGTATATAAATGTATTTAAATTGATAACGCAGATAAAATCTCTCCAATTATTTTTGCGGAGATTATTTCCTAAATTGAAACGTAGGTATATCCGTTTAATTGATTGGATATACCAAACGGAAATTAATTTTTTTAATATAATTAAATAAAAAATCATTTTACGTCGTCATATTCATAACTGAAAAATCAATGAATCCTTATAGAACATTTAAATTTATACTAAAATTAGCTTAGCTTCGTCTTTATGTTACAGTTATCTATCTACATCTATAATGGATAATGGCCGTGAGAAATCCAATTAGTACTAAATACACGCGGAATGATCTATATTTCCACCTCATTACCTCCGAACATACCCTTAGATGATATGTACAACAGGCCAACTATCTAAATAGATTGCGTAAAGATTGACGCTATAAATTAATTAGTACTTGGATTGCACCTTGGTATAAATAAATATTTACTGGACAGATTACACAGATTGAGTTAGCCTCGAAGTAATTTCGAGACTTGTGTTACGAGATACTAACCCAACGATACTATATTTACAATAAATACTTATATAGATAAACATCCAAGACCCAGGCAAATCAGAGTAAGTACGTTTCATATTATGCCCTGGCCGAGATTTGAACTGAACGGGATTTTTATTGTTACATAATAACCATCTATAATTTGTTGAGAACAAAACTAGAGCAGAAAAATGACAAAAAAAAAATGATTTCAAATGAAAATAGATAATTTTTCCAGACGTGGTGATCGATTTTATGCCCATCGTTAGAACCGTTTTCTAAATCGAGTACAAATAGAACGGTGAAATAAGACCAAAAAATAAGTGTAAGGCTATTTAATACAGACTTAAATTAGCATAAAGCGTATATATCTTATTACCACGATATTATAAATTATACAATACCAGTGTGTTATCCGTCTAAACTAATTACGTGTAATTGAAGACCACTTCCATATCATTAGACGAGGGATCTCAAAGGCTTGATTAAAGCCTCGAAGCTGCCAAATTAAGTATTCATAGTTTGATTGTTAATTAAATTATATCTGATACCACGTAATATCAAACAATTTTCTTAACAAGTAAATTAAAAAAGAAATATGAATCTGAAATAGAATAAAAATACTCGTTACTAGCAGTTAAGCTGAAACTTTGTACGTGTATTAAAAATTAAAGCTAAGTTAAGCTACATCATGCATTGTTAGATTTTAAGCGATGGATGTCGAGGCGGAATTATATGCGTCAAAACACATAATTATACCAACAACCTTTACTTCTCACTGTTATATTAGGAAAGGTGATAATGAAATTAATACAGTAACAAACACAGGGAAGATTACACTAATTGCTATCTGAAGATCCATGATTTCATCCAACAGTTAACCTAATTCGGGTAACGACAATAGTTTATTATCTGTGTGATTGATCATACCAATACTAATAATCTATTATAACTACCGCCTAACGATATATATAAAAGATGAATGTCTACAGATACGTGTCAATTATATTACTAATTTTATTCTATTACTTCACTATATTAAGAATAGTTGAGTTATATTATGTACTTTATCTTAATGCTCAGATGTGGCAGAGGGGAAATGTTTACCACATATCTGTATTATTTAGATTAAAATTATGTTTGCGAATCTACATCGTTGAAAGAAACGTCAATTTAAAATTATTAAGATTGTTTTATTAAATATCAGTAAGTGTATCTGAAATGTTTATTAAACCATCTTGAAAATACCACTTCATCTTATTTCTGTATACGTTTTTAGATGTAACTAAGGGAATAATCATTATTAGACTAGTTTTAAAAATATGATATAGGTTTGGTAAGGTTTTCCCGTTAACGTCTCGTCAATGTGCCGTTAATGTCCCGTCTGAGCTCCATCATCTTGATTAACTTATTAATTGGTCGTTTCATAAATCTGACATACACGTTGAAGTTTCAGGCTCCTCCTTAAAAAATCAAACTAGAGGAGAATAATGATATGCGACCATTTTTTTCACCGATTATCTCCAATAAAACATTAAAATAGAATGAAGTTATAGTGAAAAATGGATTAAATTAAACTTTAGTACGCTCGCAACTCCGCTCGCGTGAAATATAAAATTCCGTAGGAGTTTCGGGTAATCCTTCCTCAGTGCAGCAGCCCTAGACCACATAAAGAATCTACATGTCAAATTTCAAGTCTCTAAACTCAGTGGTTTGAGCGGTGCGCTGAATGTTAGTCAGTCAGTCACTGAGTATCATAAGAGTTTGATATATATAGATATGATCAACATTTTTTAAAAGAATATGGCTACACTTAACAAAGATCTTACAAAAGATAATGCCCATCCGATGATCGATACCGACAATTGATGAGAGCAGCTTGAGTCGATCTGTAAACAGCTATAATTATCCATAAGTTGCAAAGTTTAATCTTTACCGTGTGGTTCCCGGCACCAATACAAAAAAGAATAGGACCAGTCCATCTCTTTCCCATGGATGTCGCAAAAGGCGACTAAGGGATAGGCTTACAAACTTGGGATTCTTTTTTAGGCGATGAGCTAGCAACCTGTCACTATTTGAATATCAATTCTATCATTAAGCCAAATAGCTGAACGTGGCCATTCAGTTTTTTCAAGACTGTTGGCTCTGTCTAGCCCACAAGGGATATAGACGTGACCATATGTATGTTTGTATGTTTAATCTTTACATTTTGCTACTTTAGAAGTCTTGGGTTCGATTTCTAGGTGGATCTAATGATTGAACGCATATTTTTTGGGGTTATGAAGAGCTTATATGTAGAGAGTTATGAATGTAAATGAAGCGAAAGAATTACGCAGGGATCGTGGCAAGAGAAAATATGTATTTTCTGCCTACCCTTCCAGGAAAGAGGCGTGATTCTAGGTTGGGTTTTTATTTTGTCTAATTTCTATGCCAATGTTTTATCACTCAATCTCGGTTTGGTCTAAAAGTTCTACTGGAGATAATGCAGTAAGGCATAAGTCTTATGACTCACAATTCATCAATGTAACTAAACCATACTATGATAATATTCAAGAACAAAATGACAAAGCCTTCTTATCCCTAAGGATGGAGCGTTAATAAGTAATAATGCTAATTTGAGAGGATTTCCATACATATGTATGGAGCTAAGGGTCTGGTCAGAAGGCATAATGAGTTATTTGTTCAGATTAATTTATTAAACGCAGATTGCTTCGGTCACAAAATATATTATATTCTGTTCCCTGATTGAGGAAAACCTCTTCATTTGTAGTCTGCATGACTTCCTAGCATATTGTTTTGTTCTGTTGCTCTCTTGAAACTGATAAAAATATGAAACGGTTAATAAACAATATGATAAAATAGATTGGAAAAGCTAGACTTTATCTGTACTGACAGGGTTACATACAAACATTCATATAGTCCCGTATATATCCCTCGCGAGGTAGATAGAGCTAACAGTCTTGAAAATACTGAAATACCACGTTCAGCTGTAAGGCTTTTAACTTTTAAGCCATGTACGACCTTATAATACAAATTCAGAGCGGAAATATTGTAAATTTTAATCATCCGAACGTTTGAGTCAGATCCTTTAATAAGCATTGATACTGTTCCAAATCGAATTTAATTTTTATAACAAACTAGCTTTTGCCCGCGGCTTCGCCTACGTTAATTTCGCTTCCATAAAAAGATTGCTTAGATTAAGAGCCTTGCATTGACATAAACTAAAAAAATAGATGTGCCTACGTGAGTGCGTGTTTGAGGATGCTATTCAATCATGCAAATTCAACTGGATAGATTTTGATGAAACTTACGTACACGGGAAGAATAATGCCTGGAATAGAACATAATTTATTTTTCCTACAAAAGCAAAGTCCCGGGGGCGCAGCTGTTAAAAAACGAATAAATTCTAAAGACAAAAAAAGGTAAGTATAATAATGGAAGTAAGTACTGGCGAAACTAAAATTACTTAATTAAAACTTAATTAATTAAAAATTTTGCAGGCGGCTACAATCGTGTTATTTCTTAAATTCTCATGAGGCGCCATCTCGTATCGGGTGGTCAAAAAATAAATACCTAAACCACGGGAACTAAATCAATAAACAAAGCATAATGAATTAAATCAATAAAATGCTATTTTTTTAATCATTATCATCATTTTTCATTATAATAAACATAAGAATTAATTATTTATGGTGCCGTGTGGTTCCCGGCACCAACACAAAAAAGAATAGGACCACTCCAGCTCTTTTCCATGGATGTCGTAAAAGGCGACTAAGGGATAGGCTTACAAACTTGGGATTCTTTTTTAGGCGTTGGGTTAGCAACCTGTCACTATTTGAATCTCAATTCTATCATTAAGCCAAATAGCTGAACGTGGCCATTCAGCCTTTTTAAGACTGTTGGCTCTGTCTACCCCGCAAGGGATATAGACGTGACCATATGTATGTATGTATGTATAATTATTTATAGATTTTTATATCGATTCAAATCAAAAATGACGAAGTTCCATACAAACTTGCACCCCCTATTTCATCCCCTTGGGATAGAATTTCAGGATAAAAAGTAGCCTATATTCTAATCCAGGTTACTAACTATATCTGTGCCGAATTTCGTTCAGATCCGTTCGGTAGATTTTGCGTGATGCGCGTACAAACATACAGACAGACAGACGGACAGACAGACAGACAGACAGACAAAAATTCTAAAAAAAATTGTTTTGGCTTCTATTGACCCTAAAAGGACCCCTTATAATTTTTTTTCTTAAATATCTTCAATGTACAGACAAAGTTGAGTTACAGTTTTATTATATGTATGGATATATGGATATTTTACTTTTACATTGGTGGTGGTTAGTGGTTTGAGGAGATATTACCTAAAAAAACTATTTTTACCATCTTCCAAAAATATAAATCTTACAAATGTCAAAACATAATATAGTTTTTGAAAAAAAAGTTTGAACTTAAATGAATTGGAAGGGAATAAAATAATATCACGCAGAAATAGGCAAAGACTACATCTTTCTACTTACTAAAACTAAAATTTGTAGTTACGGATTAATATGGAAATGTGGGTAATATGAATGAGAGTTCAATGTAATCGCAGCCTTATGGAGGAAATTAACGATCGATATTATCTAATGCTAAGGGATCCCATCCATTACCAGTTATTAGGGTCGGAATGCTGATTATTAGATGACAAGATTGCAATTCCTTTGTCGCACTGATAACGAAATAACAGATTTAACAGTGATTAGCAAACCATTTCGATATTATCCAAATATTCGTATTGACATAATTAGTTCTACATACATTCATGTTTTTTAATGTAGACAATGTGAATTCGTCCACGATTTAGATTTAAGAGATGTGATGTCAATAAGTGATACCTTGTATCCAATTTTGAAAATAAATCTATTCTATTTTATTCTAATTCTGTTTACTGTAAATAATATAGATGAATAATGTGGATTTATGAAACAGTTTTCAAACCCTGACCGAAACTAGGGGAAAAAAAGTTTATTTTGAACATGCGTCCTTTGACCTCTTACGTGCCATTGGAATTTCCTGGAGATCAGTTCAGTGGTTTTAATATGACAGACGGACAAATACAGTTATAATATTCATATTGATGGATGTGTCTATTTAATAAAACGTATTAAACAAAAGTAGTATGAGTAGCACTGTTACTTACTCGTAAATCTTCAGGATGTTGAACTCCCAACAAATGGAGCGACATTATCCTTAAAAATGTCAAGGCTAAGGATTATACTCACTGCTCTCAGCTTTTAGGTCACACATTACGTCAATTCCAAGAAAAATTCGATTCACATCCTTTTTTGTATTTTTCTACAATTTGCGCACGATCCGAGTAATTTCGTATGAAACTTGCGGATTTTTAAGGTACATCCGATAAAGAAATTATGTTTTTCCAAGAGTTACATATGTAGGTAACTTTTTTATCGTCATAGTGTTTTTGTGATTTTACTGTGAAGCTTCGAACACAGAATCGCAATTGCGAATTTGCTTATTTTAATATGATAAAATTGATGTCGATGATACAGAGTTTTTTAATAACAAAGTATACATGAAACAGGTAAATTAATACCGAGATAATAATTTTAATTTAAAAAATATTTCCCTTACTAATCCTGATATCAATCTCCACTCACTCATATTATGTAAAATAAGGATAATGATCTCTTGGTGGGAGAGTTATCGTAATTAACAAATAATTGTGGCGGAAGGGTGACAAAGATAGGGTGTGTTGAGTAACGGAGGTAAAGGGTGGACATATGGCTATAGCATGTTACTTATGAGTGACAATATTATTTGTATCGTAATGATTTGTTACGAACACTTTGAAACCCTTTGCACTTTTATTTTGGAGTACAATTCGTTTCTTACCTATTAAAATTATAAAACTGGCATTTAGAGGTTGTCCCTTGGCGTTAGTGTCGGTAAAATTCTCACCTTTATGTACAGATGGTGAGCTTTTTGACAAGTCATCAATTTTAAAATGAATGCTATTTATTATTTAAACGTATGTACTTAATTCGTTATTTTACAAACGAAATTAAAATAATAAAACTAAATTGTTTGCCAAAATAGAATTAAAAAGGTAATAACACTTTCAAATCGTATGAATTATTTTTCATTTTTATAAAATAAATTTAATTCTGTACATGGTGGATGAGTAAGCACTTTGTTTGAAATTTTATTTTGCAAAACTCATATAGGCAACGCTCTTCAATTTAAAAATTGGATTGTTTATACAATACACACATATTTTTTAACAGCAAATATAATTGTAAAATTTTGTTTATAAAAATGTGTTTCTTTTTTTATTACTGCCCCTTTTTCCATCTGATAAGTTTCTACAGGTTGTCACTATGCACATACATTAAAAATATTTGTATAAATTCGTGAATTTATGTTTCTAAGATCTTTTTTTTTTCCTTGTCTTCTTTTCTTGGTTTTTATTAAAAGTCTTAATAATAGAAGCCACAGGTAATTCACTCATTGTGTTTGAATATAGCAGAATAATAATAGAATACTCACGATCATAGTAACTACATTATTAAGGTAAAATTTAATATGTAACAATGTGAATAATATCCAAAGAAAGATGCTTTATGTCCATACTGAGCAAATTTAAACACAAATAGAAAATAAATATTTATGACGTATAGAATACAACCATTAGTATGAAAGCAAAAAAATGAGCAACACACCATTAAACTCGTATGAAATATGTTAAGCATTAGCTACGCTTGTATTGGCGAATGGCCAAGTAAACATGAATCATTGCTTTTCTATAATGAAATTTAATCCCATCATTAGTTTAAGTGTTATTAGCACTTGAATCATGATGGCTTTCTTGGATTGTGTGGACAATGACATTTACAAAAGCGATTTTCTTTGTCTAGAGATTATGTTTGAAATAGTGGTGACTCTGATCGTGACCTTGTTGTCTTTTGTATGTTATATAGTCCATATTTTCATTTTAAATTTTTAAAGTAAAGGCAATTAAATTTTATAAAGAGTGTAAGTAGTAAAAATTATTTTATGTAATTATTATATTTCGAAAGTTATACGTAGCTTTTGAGTTTTGAGACCATACCGTAACCGTAAAGATTACTGACACGAACAGATAAGTTTTGTTAACTTTTATACTAAATAAACATTTAAGCATTTAACTTTAGAACAACACAATAATAAAAGTCTTGTGTAGAGGGACGTTCAACCAATGAGCATAGTAACAATAAGAAATTTTTGATACACGAGTGAACTTGTAAATTTTAAGTGTAAACATATTTGGTAACGGACCAAACAAATGTACAACAGCCAGGTGCAGGCGAAGGTATTAATCACGCAGCGATTTTTATCCTCGCTTTGCCAATTTGCTAAATGGATCATCGATCAGACAGCTATGGTTTTACATGCGTTTGCATTTTTGACGTTTTTGAAATACACTGTTTTTGCTTTTACATGCACTTTTTCTTTTTTTTTTCAAAATCAGTTCAGTCATAAAAAAATTGTAACATCTATTAAGTTGAACGTGGCTATTCAATATTTTCGAGAATGTTGGCTCTGTTCATCCTGTTAGGGATAAAGGCGTGATATTTTGATCTATTATCACAAGGCCTACGTTCACGTCTAATTATTTCATCAATGCAGATGTTGAAAATATCAAGTGTAGATAAACCTCTTTCTTTTATAAATCTTAATTACCGCAAACTTGAAATTGCGATGTTACAAAACTGAGTTTAGTTAATTTTAAAACGCATTTCAGCTGGCTCCGGTCCAAAGCATGAATCACCCTGTTGGACAATTCGTTACAATTAATGTATTGCTGGATTTGAACTTTGAAATAACGGCCTTGACTTCAGGATTACTGTAACAGTTCCAAGAATTACTCATTTAATGAGAATTGTAATGTTAAACTACACTTGTTCATAAGAATGTATCTGTCGGGTGATCAACAGCGCCTAAAATTGACGTTAACTCTGTAAGGATAAGACAATTAGCTACATCTAATTTCAGCAATGATTTTATGCACACTAACTTTGGTTATTTAGTATTTCGAAATCTAAATAAATGAGTTTTTTAAATGGCAAAGTATTATTTAGTTTTTTTTTAATAGTAAAAAATTATTTAAAGTCAAATTTGTTAAATAATAATAATCAAAAAATAATTGTTGTTATAAAAAAAAGTCATTCAGATGTTTATAAACCATAGCTTTTATAGCATAAACTCTGCACAAAATCAAATAGAGAAGGTCATCTATGTAGGATTAGTAGGTTTTTTTTACCGCCAGATGAAACTATTACTACAGCCTCCATTAAAACATTAAGAGATTAAAGCTTACGAAGTTAATATATAAACTTAGTAATTCTAAATATGGTGGTCGGATAAGCGATGGTCGGATCAGATCTCTGAGAGGTTGGAAATACCGATCAGCGCAGCGCTACACCAAGCGACGGATCGCAGCCAGTGGAAACTGTTGGTTGATTAAGAAGAAGAAAAAGAATTCTAAATATTTGAAAGAAGTCACTGACTGATATAACAACGCACAGCTCAAAACGTTGGTTCGAGTGTTTGAAAATTTAGCAAGTAGGTTTGCTATGATGACCAGGCAGCAATAATTTAAAATGAACCAAATTCTCGCGGGAACTGAAATTAAAGGGATATTTCATATTCTGTTATATCAGTACCATATCCCTGAGTCATATCAGCGTCGCGATCCACTAACCCTGGACTCGTATACAAACCGTATACGATATACGAATACGCCGTACCAGCGAACTGTAACGGGCATGCGTCTGAACGTTCTTTAATCTCGATGCTGAAAACAACACGGCCGAGAAGATCATGGATGGACGTCGCAAAAGATGATATGCGAGCTATTGGACTGAAATCTGAGGACGTCGAAAACCGAAACAAGTGAAGAGAGAAAAGTCGGAAGGCAGACCCCGGGCCTCGAAACATTTCTATGGAGGGTGCGACCGGGAACGCGCAGAGAAGAGAGAGAGAGAGAGAGAGAGAGAGGGAGAGAGAGAGAGAGAGAGAGAGAGAGGGAGAGAGAGAGAGAGAGAGAGAGAGAGAGAGAGAGAGAGAGAGAGAGAGAGAGAGAGAGAGAGAGAGAGAGAGAGAGAGAGAGAGAGAGAGAGAGAGAGAGAGAGAGAGAGAGCTGAAAACTGCAGGAGTGGTACAGTACAGACAAAATAAAATATCAAGATTCTGTAAGCTTAACGCGGGCGGAGCCGTGGGCGTTCTCTATATTAGCAAATAAATAAAATTAAACTCTCATAGCTATCCATGCTACTGACGTTTTGTGACAAACTTGAAACAGACTCAATTTCCGGAGGTTTCAAATTCGAGAACATTCTGTCTATTTGTATTTAGCATTAATATCAAACAAATTTATATTAGAAATATACATTGAGTCACGTCTATATCCCTTACGGGGTAGACAGAGACTTTGTGATAGATATGCTTGAGATTCAATTAGTAATATGTTCTTAGCCCATCGCCTACAAGAGGAACCCCTTACTCGCCTTTTATGACATTCATGGGAAAGAGATGGAGTGGTTCTATTTTTTAGTGCCGGGAACCACTAGGCACAGAAATTATATTAGGAACAGTTTGTAGTTAAACCATTATATAAATATAAGTAAATTATGAATCTCTATTATTTACTGTAGATGTACTTCGTTTTAACGATCTCTTTTCGGTGAAGTCAAGTGAATTATTAGCCATTTAATAAATATCTTTGTCATACTTTAAAAAGAGCAAAATATTTAATTCTTAGTCTTCCTCTTTCTCTCTTTCCATTAATCTGTTTATTCATAATACCTAGTTTGGAAAAAAATATTAATTATCAGTCAATCCTCTCATTATACATCTCCTTTATCTATGGTTTTGATAAAACTAGATGCACTATTAGTGCGCATAAAAAAATATACCTACATCATCAATATAATGTTATATGCACATCTTTATACGTATTCGCTCATAAAAAATTGGAATTGGAAGTTATGTTAATTTTTTAATGTACCTTTTAACTCAAGGCACCACCGATGCGTAAGCGTCCAGTTTTCATAACAAAGTCGTTTACCGGGAAACAAATGGGGGTCGGTACACCCTGTAAATGACACTGTATAATTATTTTAATTACAGGAAGGGTGCGGCGAAATGGCTCGGTCAAATAATTGTCATCTCGCTTTACCTACGGCTTTTATCTTTGACCATTTATATACGTTCAAGAGCAGGTTTTTGTTGATCACTTTTTGTTTGTGAAATTATGAAATAGAATAAGTGTGAACATTGCTTTTTCTTCAAGTTTTTTAGCTAGTTGAAATTCATTTTTTGAAGCCTGGTTATACATACATATAAATTACCTGATTGGGTAGGCAGAGACTACATCTTTCCAGTTACCACAATCCCTGCATGCCTCTTTCGCTTCATCCGTATCCGTATGTTCAACTTAAGGTTGCTAGTGGTACTTAATAAATTAATTCTTTATTCTTTTAAACTTAATCTTGTCTATATTCATCAGGACAGCTGCAAAAAGTTAATATTTTTCAGTACCTCCAAACCTACAAGTAGATAAAGTTGCGAGATTGTTATAAATTCATCGGACTTGTCACCTCCATATATGCTTAGCTTTCCTACGCCGTGTTTGTAAGTTGGTGCAAATTAAAAACCTATTTACCCCATTGGACAAAAGTTGTAAAACTGTAGGTATTTTACCCTTTCACAACTGCCACTACACAACTTTAAACTAATTTGTTAATTTTTATTTGTTAATTTTAATCCCAGAATAGTTTCGGTCTTTTTCATCCACACTTTACAAATTAACGTCATTAACGTGATCGTTGGCTATGGTTAATACCGTAAAATTTACTTTTTACGTTTGTTGAAGACAGATTAGCGCATCTAATTTCCATCAACGAAATAAGTTCGTCAAAGATTCAAACTAACTCGTTTTAAAATCTAAGGTATTGGGTGTATATGGCCGGCTGATATGAAATCTATGAAAACAATGTCGGGCCAATTTTTGTCTTACTTTCATCTCTTCATTTACCCCTCATAACAGTGTATTCAGTATAACATTATTTGTACTTCCATCACAAATACTTACCTTTACTCAGTTCATCGAGATGTGTAGATAAAATCTTTCTCATCAGTTTAACTCTTTACTAATTAATCTCAATAAAACAATTGGGGACACGCAACCAAGCCATTGATAGTTGGATCGATATCGAATATCGAGTAATCGATTTTAATTACAAATGTTGTATCGTACAAATTTGTATCATTTTGTACTTCACAAAATCCAAACTTATTATAAATGCTGTTTGTGTAACGGTGTTGCTTTGATGACTAAGCCGCTTAGGTAATTTTATTATCTGAGAACAAAAATACATGAAATGCATTTGAAACAAAAGGGGATAGCAGCTGCAGACATTATTCGTTAGTAAATAAAAAGTTGTATCGAAAAAGTAATTTTAGATCATGTGTGACACATACTAGACACTATGGTTAAAAAAAAAACGTTGTCTGTGCAACGAAAACATAAGCAACTTTGCTTGTCACCGCGTTAAAAGTCAAGGGAAAGGTTTTATTATAGACAGAGTTTTTAATTTGATGTTTTTATTGCCATGGTTAAAACATCTGAGATTCTCTTTTATATACCTTCTTCCACATTATATATATTAATTGTTTATTATTATCAATCATTTCTCATAAACCATCAAGTGTCTCTTGCGACAATCTGACTGCAATATCCGTCAGTCACGGGTCAGAAGCCATCATCAATCAGCCCAAACAATAAGCATTTTTACATTTTAATGGATCTTGACATAGTTCCATGAATATAAAATGCCCTGAAGCGATTGCCTGGTCAACCGTGGTTGACGAGGGATTAAATAATTCAGAGTTTTAAAGGAATCAGATGGCCCATCGTTAATTTTAATAAACGTGAAAGGCATTTATTTTTTCAGTGGTTGTGGGTCGAATCGGAGAATTCTTTCGAAGTTTTTTTTTGTTTTAAATCTATACTATCCATATTCAGAAGGGTTTTTAAGTCTTCTTTATTTCCAAAATTTCCAAAATAGAGATTGTGTCTCCCAGGTCCTGGAACACAGATAAAAGCTCGTGGAGTTTTCTAGTAAACTAAATACTGTACGGTATTTGGATATTGGTAGTAGTGATAGTCTTACGACTTCTATTCTTGAAATAAGGATAAAGAATGAAGGAGCAAAGCCTCGGGTAAAAGTACAGTTAGGGGTGCGGTCCATATTAATTATATGGGGAGTTGGTTCGTTTTATCTGACCCGTACAATTGTAGCAAAATTTCATGTCAAGTATTTTATAATATCACAGGAAAATCAACTATCATTACCAATCAAAGCATAACTAGATATAATAGAATAGAACTAGAGATAATATGAAAATATTGCCTCACAAGCGATTCTTCATTGACTTTGAAAATCAGTTTTTTAAATTTTAATTACAATATATTGAACAAGTTGCGCTAGCGCTACTCGAAAGACTTTACACACGAAACTTAGTCAATTCACTTGTTTCGTTTAAAACTTAAGATACCTTTGTCTCATCCTCATTCCGAAACTCTTGTAATACTCAAGTCAAGTTTAATTTTGGGACAGAAAGGTGGATAATATGCAAAGTTCCTCTCACAAAAATATCATCAAGGAAGGATAAAAGGGACTCGAAATAATTGTACAATACTTTGTTTTGGAGACACGTGAAAACATTCCTTTTGAAATTTTGAAAGCGGAATGGGTTTGAGCAAGAAATAGGTCAAAGGAAAAATGCATGGCATACAATTATCTTCTGAGCTTTGTCGTAAATGTTAGGTATATTTATATTTGTCTGTGATATTTTTCGACGAAGTATTTAAAATTAGAATTCTTTATTAGCGGTAATACTTGGATGAGCGAGCTAGAATGTAAGCTAAAAAACTTGGTATTTTTCTTTTAGGTGATGGGCTAGCAACCTGATTTGAATCTCAATTCCATCACTAAGCCGTACAGCCGAACGTGGCCTTTCAACTTTGGGAGACTGTTGGCTCTGACTACTCTGCAAGGGATAAAAACCTGATTGTATATTTGTATGTACGTTTTAATCAGTTTTTTCAAGATATCTCCTTAGTTGCTTAAAAGTGTCGGTAAATGAAATATTTGAAATCTCTCACTCAATTTATGTTTCTTTAAAATTATTTCACTCTTCTTTATCCATACATTAAGTTTATTTTCAAAATTTATTCTGTACATTAAATAGTGCTTAGCAAAGAAAATAAAAAAGAAAACTAAGATTGCACAGAGTAATTAGCAGTCTTGTTACAGCGAGGTCGGAGGTCAACGCGATTACCGTTGCTAGGATACGGATGACACATTGCGACCTCTTCTGTTCACTTTTAAGTTTTTTTATAGTGTAAAAGGATTAAGGGTTTACGGTTCGGAATTGTCTATACTTTCTTTGGATGTTTTACTGATAGTGCTTTACTCTTTTGAACTCGTTTTTTTTTAAATTAAAAGTCCATGAAATATTTGAAATATAATGGTAAATATACATTTCAGGACGGTTACCGTTGAGTCCTGTGTAGATATTGGGGTTCCATATGACGAAACGGTGCACTAAAAGAGGATATCCCAAAATTCCTGTGGGAAAGGCGTTTTACGTGTGTTTAAACTCGGACGCACTCTAATATTCAATAAAGATGTTAATGGAGAGAAGTCCTGATAGATGCCGTTACCACTAGGATCATGGTCATGGTTCCTCGTCAGGATGACGATATCTAGGATTTGTCCCACATAATGACATGAATGTGCACCAGTTAGTACCTATTTAAATTACAGAATTTACTTGGTAACTAACAAACGCCCGCCGAGGCATTTAAATTGTAGCCTATATATATTATTTTGACGTATAAGCATAATTGATAAGACTTTGATATTTTGCCATTATTTTTTGCACATGGGAACACATGAATTAATTTTGTTGAATGTTATAAAACTTACTCAATCCAGGAATATTTCCAATTCAAAACAAAGTTGAACTAAATGAAATCATAACCGGTAGAAAGATAACTTACTGTGACCATTCTTTCAACCAGTTTACCAAGTTTTAAACTACTTAAAAACAACTTTCTGCCACAGACGGTCACTTAGTCTTTGACAAGTCGGCCAGAACAGATTATACCATTGCTCAGTGCTGCATTCAGGCAGGGAGATCTAACTTTTTAGGTATTCGCTTTCATAACATTTTGACATTGATATTTTGCTATATTCTATAGTTAAGTCAAACAGCTGAACGTGGCATATCAGTCTTTTCAAGACTATTGGCTCTGTCTATCCCGCAAGGGATATAGACGTGATTATATGTATGTATGTAGTACTATATTAAGTGTTATTTTTTCATCGGCTGTATAAAATAGGGGCCTTAGATGTGGTGACAGGTGGGATATTAAAAAAAAATCAGTACTTTCAACATTGAAACTTTCTCACTTTATGCTGTGTTATGTTTCGTTTCAACCCTAGAACAGAAAAGAGGAATCACGTATTATATAAAAAAAATATTCCATTACAAATGGAAGGGCCTCATTCTATCGTAGAGGGAAAGAGAGATGAGTGATGTTAAGGCTTTCGATTATTAGCCTACTGCCAACCTAATGGTTACACCAACCTTTCAGTCATATGAGTTGAATGATAGAGGGGATGATGCCTGGTAGAAGATTCTAAGTATCTATAACTTGATAAAAACATCTATTCATATCAAATTTCCATGTCATAACACAATTCGCTTACGATAAATTGTTTTAATAACAACTCAACCGTAACAAAATTAATCCTGCTTGGACCCAGCGGCGTTTTTATAATTCCCGGTTCAATATCAGCAAGACATTTATTAACTTGCTAAAAACGAAACTTATAATTGCTTGCGGAGACAAATTTGAAAAGTTTTTCGCGAACATCTGTTAACTTGATCCATTAAGGCAGGTGATAGGAACGATACCTCTCGATAACTTCAACAGATATAATTTTCAGTTGACTGCGCTTTTCAAATTTTATGCCTCGGCGTCTTAATTGTTTTTCAGGCTAATTTGATTTTCGTTGTCGAGTTCGAGTGTCGATATGTAACTATGCCATTTTTACAATTATAATTTTGCCCGACCGGTTCTCATGAAATTTTGTGAGCATATTGAGTAGATCTGAGAATCGGCCAACATCTTTTTTTCATACCCCTTAGTGATAAGGGTTGTCTACACTTAATTTATCTTTTTTGACTAGAAATTACTTAAAAATTATTTATATGGCAAAACAACGTTTGCCGGGACAGCTAGTATATTATATTATATTGTGCAATAAAGATATTACAAACAAACAAAAATTCTAAGTATTTTTCATCTTGTTGCAGATTTCACATTCGCCGACCCAGAAATAGTGACATGAAGTGTGAAAATAGTGTAAATGTTGTAGTGTAGTGCAGACAAGATCGAAAGTGATTTAGTTGACAAATATGCCGTCAAGATGAAGTTGTGGAAGAGCCTTAAGATATCTATAGGAAGCAGGAGTGACCCAAAATCTTATTCGCAAGATTTGCCGCAGTGGGGTGGGCAGGGGTATGAACTAGATGGTAAGTAGCTTAAATTATATATTAAAGTCAATAAGAAATAAAAAAGAAACATATTTACCACTCTTATAGTATACTGTACCATGGTTAGAGTTTGGTTATATTTTTCTCTATTTTACTTTACCGGTTACAATAATGGCAACAATAATGCAACATAACATGTATCTATGGTTTGTTTGCCTTGATAAAATATAATTTAAATTTTTTGTTTTTAATTTATTTACTCAATTTATTTATGACACAATATTTTCAAAGTATTGAATTCGGAAAGTACCAAGCTATTATAATAAAAAATCAATCATATTTTCGTTCATTCATTCTAAGCTACGAGTTACATAATATAGCTAAGTTACGAGAACTTTTATAACAGGAGCAAAAAGTAAGTTTAGCGTAAAGTTATCTCTAAAGTACGCATACATATTTTTTCACTTGCTTCGGTGAGAACTCCGCGTTTTCTACAGCTGTTATTCTTAATTAAACTTTATAATTTTGTTAGACGCTAAAAAATCAGAATAGTAGCGGAGGTGTACAGAACCTGACTAGCGAAATCCAATTAAGTTTTGCATATGATATTTAGGTGTTTTACAAGCTAGAAGATTTTTTAATGATGATTATTATTATAAAGGGTGTGTTTATTGTTGTTCATATTTTTTTTTTCAAATATTTTGAATCTTTTATTTGAATATCTTTTAGAGTTAGTAACTTTTATCGTGAGATTTTTGAACAGATTACATTATTGTAAGTCGACACTATTTCTAGATTAATTTTGATTACATATTGTTCATAGAATGTTATTTCTAATATGATCTTGGAAAGTGTTTTGTAGCCAAAAATCACACTTGTATAAAAATATTTAAAATGATATCAGTTACGGTAATCTGCATTTATAAATTTTAATTTTCGTTGAAATGCCCTAAAACACAGATAACAGTTAAAAACATATTAAAAGGCGTGAAAAGATAAATTACTATGAGAGAGGCATAATTGTGAATTCCTTTGAATTCTGTTTCCTTAATTAAGATTCTTTGATGACAATTACAGCGCTCTAAAATCAGAAGAGGTACGGTAGTGTTTTCGACATCAGTGGTATAATTAATTTGTCTACTTCTAATCTCAGGTGGTTTTTGATTGTTTTAACTTAAGGGTTTGCAAAAGGCAGATGCAAACTGCAGCAATTGCAAAGGGATGTGATCATACACCCCTAAAGAATAACACATTTTGCATTCGCTTTTCATCGTGACTTTAATTCGATTTGAACCGAAACACCATTAAAAGTATAGTGTATTTATTTAGGTAGGTACTGAAATAAAGATAAATAAACTTTATCTTCTCTCTTGTCTCTCTCGTGATAAACATTCATACATATAATCACGTCTACATCTATTGCGGGGTAGATATAGCAAATAGATTCGAAAATACTGATAGGCCACATTCAGCTGTTCGGCTTAATGATTGAATGAAGTGATAAATACATTTTAAAATAAACTTATAATCAAGAAAAGGAAAATATTTCTGCTAGTGATTTTTTGCTAATGGCACAATGAACTACTTCTGCTTCTAACAGTACTTTATAAAAAAAATGTATAATGGACTATAAAGAATTTCAGGCACTTTGTGACTTATTAAATCAATACATATTTTTTTAAAAATAAATCTGTTGTGTTTAAAGCAAAACAAGTATAATATTTGTCAATTTATTCAAATTTAAACATTTGTGAATCATATTACAGCAGTCAATTTCGTTTTATTAAGACCTTTTTCTTATAAACAGTAGCTTATTTTCAATTTAGTGACGCAAATCTTATCTAAGGTATAACGATTCAGATATTTTAACAAAGTTTCCACTTAAATAATTAAGAGACTTCGTCCTGATCGCGATTAGCATAAAAGCAAAGAAATGAAAAATATTAATTAGCATTAATTTAGCTGGAGGAATTTTAAAACCGTGTTTACTTGAAATTAGGACAGTCCAGATTGTTACGAATTTTTTTATAATCTTTTAGATTAAATAATAATAATAAAGAAAATTTTACTTAAGTACTGTTAATAATAATTATCTGACTATACATTTTTCGTTATGATGCTTTTTAAGACACTTTCCTGTAAACCCATAATAATATTTAAATATGAGATTATGCTTGTATGTCCATATATCACGTCAAAGCTATTGAACCGATCTCTATGAAATTTTTCATACGCATAGTGTGGATAACGGAGAAGGGCGCAGGATACTTTTTACGCGAGAGAAGTCACGAGCGAAAGAAACACTATAAGAATACTCAGAGGAAGACACTCAGCGCAAAAGATGCAACTAAACATTTGTTTGACCCACCGGTTACAAATGAGACATAAAATCCAAAATTGCAATCGTACATACGTACCTTATGCCTCGCAGCTAATAGTATCAAAAAATGTGAGCAAAAAAAAAAATCTGTTTCTCTAACGTTCCCGCAGTTCTCCGAATAAAGAGGTACCTAATTACTCAAGTCTAATTAACCATGAAAACCCTCGCTGGCGGATTACGACTAAAAGCTTTTAAATGAGTACACCAAGATTTTTTTTTCCTTTTAAAAGTATTTCTAAGTGTTAAATTGCAAAGTGTCGCGGCTTCGGTGGAAATGCACTTTTCCATTAAAAAGTGAAGCGTGACTGACTGACGAGATGAAATACTTAGTCTCAAAGACGTGCATTTTGATAACTAGATAATTTAGTGTTTGTAAAACAAAATATTTAATATGATTTGTTACAATGTTCTGTTGTATTGTCTTCCCCTTTAAGTTTTCCTGTTTGGTGGGAATCGGGCTACACAAATATGATGTTCCATAAATATATAAATAATTACATAAATGTTTGGATTTATTCCTGCTGCCTAATATTTATTAACTTTAAAATAAAAACATATCGAGTCAGTTTGTAAAATATACAATTTTATATCTTAGAATTTACTAGATAAGGAAAAAAATATCAAACTCCGATTTTATTTTTGAGACTCTACCTTACGCGGCTTGCGTTTGTATTGGTGGAATATCTTTGTTAATATCATGATAAATGATAAATAAAGATAAATCTTCAAGATAAATGTTTTAACTCTATTATTATTAATTAAATTTTGCCGAAAATATATTAGGCAAAATTTAATCGAGTATGAGTACTCATCGAGTTCCATACTCGATGATACAAAAATCGATTTGTTGGAAATTGAAGCTCTGCCAAGAAGTGAACTTGCTAATATAAAAGTTGGAGAAAGCCACCCTCATTTACTCGGCAGAACATATCGATCTGACAATTTGAATTTCGAACTTTCATTTTATACTTCCCCTAGGGAAACTGGCGAAATTTATTTTTAAATTTATATAAGCGTAATGTGGAACTCTTTTTCGTAAATATATAAGGGAAATGTGCCGTGTGGTTCCTGACACTTTAAAATAGGACTAATCCATCTCTTTTCCATATATCGTAAAAAAAAAATAGAATTGAGATTCAAATAGATATATAAATAGTAACAGGTAGTCCATTGCCTAAAAAAAGAATCCCCAAGTTCATAAGCCTATCCTTTAGTTACCTTTTACGACATCAATGGGAAAAAGATGGAGTGGTCCTAACTTTTTTGTATTGGTGCCGGTAACCACATGGTACTCAAAATTAAAATCATAATAAATTAAAAAAAAATAACTTTAAGAAAAACATAAGATACTTTAAAATTTAAATTGTTAGCAAAGAGAACTTTAACAAGGACATCAGAAGTTCGGGGTTCAGCAAATTATCCGGGAGTTGGGAACTTTTTCGGGCATATTAACCGGGTAAATTAAAATTGCCCGAGTAACGCTGATTTGCGCTTTAAGTGCCTCACTGTTTGAAACGCAAGTTTATCTGCTTGAAGCTCGGAAAATTTTTAATTTGTTTACTAACTTTTAATGTGGTTTTACTTGTGGACGTTTTAATGTACTGATTTACATAGTCCGTGTCTTGTTGTTTACTCGACTTTTTGGGATGGTTCTCTTTCTGATTATACATGAGAAACCGACCGGTATATTTTTCTTAACATTTTTGAAGGTACGTTTCGTATTTAGAAAGGTTTTGATTATTCGTGAAAAATCGACTAAAATTTTCTCTTCGTTTTTGGCCGGTACATACTTCTTCGTCGTTTTCCAACTTTCTACGTGGGGTCGGCACAGTATGTTAGTTTTTTCCAATTACTTCTGTCAATTGCCATCTCACTGGTTATCCCTTTCTCCGCATACTATCCTTTACGCCGTCCATCCATCTCTTTTTCGGTCTTCCCCTATTTCATAAACCTTTCACTTCCATATTTAAGGCTCTTTTAGTAACATGACCTTCCTCTCTTCTCATGATGTGTCCGTACCGACCCAGCTTATTACCATTTATCTTTTCATTTATTGGCGTTACTTTCATACTTCCTCTTATATACTCATTACGTATTTTATCCATTCTTGTCACTCTACACATCCATCGTAACATTCGCATCTCACTTGCATGCAGTTTGCTTTCATCCGTTGCTTTCGTTGCCCAACACTCTGCTCCATACAGCATAACAGGTATATGTATGTACGTACATGGTACATGAATGATAATTAATGATTAAACGAACTTACCTAGTGAAGTTCTATCATAATTATGCGAAGTGTTTCGTCCGAAGAGATTAGCAAGATTATGGTTTGTTTACACATGTAGTTACACATGACATGTGCCGCCACAGCAGTGAATATTTGAGGTAGTCAAAAAAAAAAAAATATATTGAACAAAATGTGGGTAGGACGCGCTATTCGCTTGGCTGCCAACTTCTTATTTCATACTCATTTAGTTCAGGTATGGAGCATGGATGTTTCACGATTCTTTGGGGATATGGGTTGGGTGGGTTGCTAATCTCTTCGGACGAAACACTTCGCATAATTATGATAGAACTTCACTAGGTAAGTTCGTTTAATCATTAATTATGCTCGTGTTTCGTCCTCAAGATTAGCAAGATTATGGTTTGTTTACACATGTAGACGTTGAGAGAAGAAGCGTGAACATCCACATATCACAGATATATCTATGATACATGTATTGAATGTTTATAAAATAAACTGAACTGCAAAATGAAGGCATTTATTATTATTTTTTAGAGAAAACAGTAAGTGTAACAATTAAATAAAGAGTAACATTTAATGTAAGTACAACAATCAATGTGGGTACTCTTTCATAAATTTAACTATTATTTAAAGAATTTCTTACAATGCTCTTAGCAAATTGATCATTACTCATATTATCTCTGATAGAACGATTATAAAATTTTATAAACGTATTTGAGGTTCCACTCCAACCTGCGGTCTTTCTTATTAAATCTAAATTTATTCCGAGTTTCATGGCCTTAGAAGTAGCAGCATGCCTAGTGCTGTGTGCCGTGAACAAAGATACGTCAATGCCACTACTTTTAAGTGCGTCTTTTATCCACCTGCATAACGTTTGCGAGGTAACAGGTTTGTATGGTCTTTTCAGACTTATAAATAAATTTTGAATATTCCCACGTAAGTCCTTTGTTATTTCTATATAAGAACAAAGTGTTTTAGCTGGGCAAATTTCTAGTCTATCTAAAAAATATGGTATGACTAATACTGGTTGTAGTACGCCAGGGCGAGAAGTTTTAATAAAATCGGGTATTTTTACCAAAATTTCACTATTACGCATATCGATATTGTGAATATAAATTTTCGACAAAGTTTGTGCCCTATGAGCCGTGATTAGGGCAAGTATAGTTATTAATTTTTTAGAAATTTTCTCTAATGACAAAGACTCATTCGGGTACCAAGTGGATAAATGGTCTAAAACTTGTGAAGTATCCCAAGTAAGATTGTACTTGGGTTGAGGAGGACGCAATTTAAATATTCCTCTAAAGAAACGACGGATGCTATCATCGCCGCAGATATTTTCTCCAAAAAATAATTTTAGCGCTGATCTGCAGCTATTGAGCGTGCTATATTGTGCACCTAATTCATATAAATCAGTAAGGAATTTAAGGATATTCGAGATATCAGCATGGTAAATATCTAAGTTATTTTTCATGCAATATAAATACCATTTTTTAATATAGGTATTATATTGTTTAATTGAATTTGACGAAAGTGAAGCTATCATTATTTTGATGGTAGGAGCAGGAATATTTCTTCCTAGAAGCGCTGACCGGATAATAGCCCTGCAACCAGGGTAATCTGGTGATGCATGTTGCGAGGGCTGGAATGAGATAAAATTAAATTATCACCACATCTGAATATTATTGGTTCAGTTTGAAGAAGGCTCCTAAATAATGGAAACCACGGTTGTGTGGGCCAATGAGGAACAATTAAGATTCCTTTGGCCTTATCACATATAATTTTACGAAGAGTTTTAAGAATTATGGCAAATGGAGGAAATCCATAAAAAAATATATTTGACCAAGATATTGTAAAAGCGTTGACAAATACTGCGTCTGGGTCTCTATGCCAAGAAATATATTTATTGCATTTAGCATTAATTCTGCTTGCAAAAATATCAACTTCTGGGAGTCCCAAACTATCAACTATTTGAAGAAAAGCCCAATCTGCGAGTTCCCATTCTATATCAGGATGCGGTTTTCTAGATTCCGCATCAGCAATGTTATTAGCCGAGGAATTGATGTATGATGCATAAACATGGATTTGTCGCATTTCACACCATTGCCATAATTCCTTTGTGATTTGCGTAAGATGAGGGAATTGAATTCCACCCATTCGATTTATATACGAAATAGCGGTTGTATTATCAATCCTTAAAAGAATTTGAACATCATAACAATATTTTGCAAAGGTCTTAAGGCCAAGGAATGCGGCTAAGATCTCTAAATAGTTAATGTGTCTATTTTGTTCATCTGCGCTCCAAGGGCCGCTGGCAGTATTTTTACCACATGCGGCACCCCACCCTGTAGTTGAGGCATCCGTAAAAATCTCTAATTCGAAGACCTCGTCCTTGATTTTACATTTTGGGTGCCTAATAGCTCTAAGCCACCAAGTAAAATCCTTATTTAATGATTTTGGTAAGGTCATATATTTATCGTAATTTGTATCAGGTTGTAAATTTAAGAATTTGCATCTTTCAAACTCTTTTGTGTAAAGCCAGCTATACTCGACAGCAGGACAGGCAGATACCAGCAAACCTAGTAAGCTAGCGAAGTCTCTTATCTTACAACGATTTAATTTAATGAATTTTTCTAGTTCTTTTTTAATTCTATTTATTTTTTCTGAAGGTATACTAATTTCCAATTGCTTAGAGTCTAATATAAATCCCAAAAATCTACTTGATGTGCTTGGTTTAAGAACACTTTTCTCTTCGTTTATTACCCAACCTAGTGAGGTTAAAAGTTTTATAGTTTTTGACACATTTTCTAAACAAGATTCATAGGTATCTCCAATTAAAAAAATATCATCTAAATAAATAATTGAAATGTACCCGCATTGTCTAAGGAGTTTAACAATGGGTTTCATAATTTTTGTAAAAACAAATGGAGCAGTGTTAAGGCCAAAAGGCAAAACGTTGAACTCGTACAGTTGATTGTTTAAGGAAAATCGAAGGTACTTTCTCGAATTTTGATGGATTTTTATAAAAAAATAGGCATCTTTTATGTCAACTGTACTCATAAAACAATCTTTCGAGATAAGTTTTACAGCTGTCCTTAAATCTTCTAATTTGAAGTGACAAGTATTAATATATTTATTAAGTTGTTTAAGGTTTAGTATAAATCTCATTTTTCCATTTGGTTTTGGTATTAAAAATACCTTTGAAATAAATTGACCTTCGCAGGGTTCACATGTAGATATTGCTCCAATAGATAAAAGGTTATGAACGGCTTTTGCGAAATATTTTTTCTCAGTACTAGAAGGCAATGTCGTTCGTTGATACAACACTGTCTGAACTGGTGGTTCAATGAAAGGTATTTCATAACCTTTTATCCATGATAAGACGGTAGGATCGTTGGTCAAACATTTCCATTGGCAGTAGAAATGAGAAAGTCTACCGGCATATTTTACCGAATTTAGCGGTGGTTGCGTCTCGACGCTCGCTGCGATGTCCTCGACGAGCTGGCGCGCTGAAGCTTCGTCCGCCGGCGCCGCCGCTCCGGCGCAGTCTCCTGGTGTCTTTGTGATGTTGATGTAGTCCCCCGACGAGTCGGGGGTGCTTTCACGTTTTTTGAAGAGAAATTAGCTGCTTTTCTTGTAGGTTGCTTGACAGGAACTGGCTTAAGTTCAGCACTAGATTTATTTATAGCCTTAGCGGCTTTTAAAGTTTCGGCCAAGTCATTACCGAATAAAAACTTATCTATTTTAGTATTTTCTATTTGTTCTTTCATATCTTTCTTAAGAGTGCTCAGAATAAATCCCTTCCTTGTAACAGAATCATTGTGTTGACAGTCACACAGTAACCGACAAACATCCATTAATTTTTTTAGTATTTCCGAGTTAGAATCTTTCTTGTTAATTAATTGAGTTATGATTATACTGAGACCCGCAATAGCACCAGCTAATTGTTTTTGTTTGTATTCCATAGCTTTAGTTCTTTTTGCAACTACTATAGGTATAGCGCCCTTTATTTCAGGATTAATGGCTGGTGCATCAATAAGAGTACAATTACTCGGTATGAGGAATTTTTCGAGCAACTCCTTGCGGGTTTCCCTTGATAACCCTTGTGTTGCGATATGCTCAAGTCGAACGGCCAGGTCTTTTTGAATATCTTTACCATATGTGGTAGCTGCCGTGGGATCTTCTCCAAGAATTTCCAAAATAGAACTATCTAGTTCTATAAGATTCTCATCGAGAATCTCCGTATTAGCAGTAGGAGGACAGGTCAACGGTAACATCTCTTTTTCAGCGACGAGATTACCCCTACATGGGCTGGGTGAACGGCTGTGAAGCCGTGGGATGTCATGGACATCAACGGGAACTTGCTGGATTCCGCCTGAAAAATTAATTTTATGCCGTTAAATGCTACTGCCGTTAATTACACGTTGCATTATTGCAAGTGGGTACTTGGGTAACAACAATGTTGTAAACCCGAAATGAACGGTAAAAAAAAAAACCGCATGTGCAATAGAAGGCATTACTATATAGTGGGTAGATATAACTCTGTTATTTGTTATACCGAAAAACCCAGTAATGCGATATCCTACAGATGAAGGATTCCCGACGCAGGTCCTTGAATAGCAGCGTGGAATTAAGAAACATTACTGTCTTGTGGGTAGATATAACTCAGATAAGTTGTTATATCGCAAACCCAGTAATGCATAGCTTCTAACAGCAGGTCAAGCAATTACTGTTGGTGTGTAGGTATAACTCTGATTTATTTGTTATACCGCAAACACAGGGGAAGCTATTTTAAGCACAATAAAGTTGAAGCCTAGGTACCTTCTAGGTTTTCCGGTGACTGCGCACGGCTCCGAGCTGGTGAAGAAACCGCCAATTCTGATGATGATGAACATGATGAAGAACTTTCTTCAATTATCCGACGACGTTTACGATCATTGATTTTCTTTTCTATATTTTTCACTTTTTTAAGTAATTTTTTCAATTCGACAGAATCACTATTGAAACGTTTTCGAGAAGACATAATTAAGAAATTAAGAAATAATTTATAAATAGCGCGACGTGCTGTGGCGGAGCACTGAATGTGAATGGGTATGAAATAAGAAGTTGGCAGCCAAGCGAATAGCGCGTCCTACCCACATTTTGTTCAATATATTTTTTTTTTTTTGACTACCTCAAATATTCACTGCTGTGGCGGCACATGTCATGTGTAACTACATGTGTAAACAAACCATAATCTTGCTAATCTTGAGGACGAAACACGAGCATAATTTTTATGTACCACGTATATAAAAAGCTATATTATATTGGTGGTGGGAAACTTGAACAATACTTAAAATATAACATACATACATACATACAATCACGTATTTATCCTTTACGGGGTAGACATAGCCTTAGGGCATAACGATTGAATTAAGATTCATACAACAAAGTACATTTATAAAATTTGTTGATTTAGAAAAATCAAGTCTTGTTGTTGTAGATTTTAGGTAAAGTTTTTTTTCCTAAGCTAATAAATATAAATAAATATACCTGCTAGTTTTATACATGATACAATTAACTAAGGCGAATATCAAATATTAAACGAAATTATATAAAAATTAATACAACATGCTGGGTGACTTTTAAAATGAATATTGGAAATATCCGATGAAAATTTACGAGAATCATAAAACAAACACCTTTACGTTCCCAGCGTGCATTTAATACTCATAATTTTATATCGAAATTAATCATTTGGTGAAAGATTCAAAGGAATAAAATGGTCGAAGTGTAAATATTATACTGGTAATAAAATACTTCGCATTTTGAATATCACAGGCATATAGTTTAACTTATTTTTGCTTTTATGGTGATGTTGAAAAAATTATCCTTAGATGATTCTGTTTCGTTAAATAATTGTTTTACTTTTGAGCATCGGTGGTTGCTTTGTTTTGGCACGCAATAAAAACATTAAAAATAATATAATAGTTCGAAAATCCAAAACATGCATACTTACAACAAGACTCTTTGTGAGTACTTAGATTAGTTTTATTGTTAACCAATATTCGTACAGCGAGAATAAAAAAAATAACAGACGAGGCAGCTACACTGCTGAACGTGGCGTTCAAGTCTTTTGGAAGCTGTTGGCTCTGTCTATCCTGCAGGAATAAAGATAATAGCTTACGGACTGTAAAAGTCAATCAAGGGAATCCCTTATGAACTAGGCGTTCTTCTCTTAGGTGATAGACTGCCCACCTGTGATTATCTGTATCTCAATTCCAACGTTAGGTCATTCAGGTACCGTCACCAGACCCCGTGGTCTCCTTTAGATTCTACCGGTCTAAGCTCTGTCTACCCCGGGATGAAGAAGTGATATGTGAATTAAATTCAACGATAAACAACGCATACAAATAAAAGTGCAGGCACCCCCAACTGCCCGTGACTAGCCGAGAATAGATGATCTATTAATAGGCGCAAGCCACATCAAAATAGATTCAGTGCTCGGGAGATTGATCCCAAGATGCGTCTTCAAAGCTCCGTGTAATGTGTGAAGAACTTTTTTAATGTTCATTTTATTGCTTGTTTAGTATTCTGACCGGTAATAAATAGTTTGTGATTAACAAGACTTTCTAGGATAAGTAAACGTAGTTTTTTTATGAATTTGACTGTACTTCACCATATGTGTTATGCGTTTGAATAAAATTCAGTTACATGTAAATACGAATTGTTGCTCGGTCACGCTTTCCCCGCTGGATCGATTTAGATGAATACATAAATAAGAATAAGAAAATAAGTATTAAATAGGTAATATTTTTTTTAAAACGGATACTTTTAACGCGTTCATAGTTGCGAGCAAAATCATAATATTTTTGAAGTCATTTCATACTAGTTGATGCCCGCATCTCCATCGGTGGTCGAATCGGTAAGGTGCCCGGCTAAAATGTGTGATGCGCTGAAAGGCACAGGTTCAAATCCCAGCTCAGCCAATAACTACTTTCAAAGTTATGTTAGTTACATACACACATACATATGGTCACGTCTATATCCCTTGCGGGGTAGACAGAGCCAACAGACTTGAAAAGATTGAATGGCCACGTTCAGCTATTTGGCTTAATGGTAGAATTGAGGTTCAAATAGTGACAGGTTGCTAGCCCATCGCCTAGTTGCCTAAAAGAATCCCAAATTTGTAAGCCTATCCTTTAGTCGCCTTTTACGACATCCATGGGAAAGAGATGAAGTGGTCCTATTCTTTTTTTGTATTGGTGCCGGGCACCACACGGCACATTGGGAAAATTAGTTTGAATAGTAACTGATGCACTTACGGTGAGGGAAAACATCCTGAGGAAACCAGCACATTACGGGTTAGGTTTGCCTTCAAAGGTTGGAAAGGTCACATGGGAGTCGCTTCGTGTAAAAAACTTGACTCACCTAGGATCTAGGATCAATCTAGGATCCATGGTCAAAGGCACACCTCGGGCTCCTCTCCAGAGAGGTGAGGATGCAACCGGGACAAAAGCCAGGAGGAAGAAATAAAAACATTTTCACGTGTGTGCTAACGAGATTGTATAATGTAAGTGTCTTCTGAACTAATTTCTAAACTTACGACATATTTTTATTTTCATGAAACAAATTTAAAAAGTTAATTTACACTAAAAATTTCTCAGGCAGACTTTATCATCTAAAAACGTTGAAATTAAATTTTAATGTTATATTTTTCCTCCGTGCTTCATTTTCGTTATTTATATTTAATTTGTTCTCATTAGGCAGAACGTCGTAATAAAAATAGGCTCGGTACGATGCTGATAAAATGTATACATTGACGACTTAATAAAATATTATTAGTACAGAAATGTTCCTCGGCCAACATTAGGGATCCGTAGTATTACGTGAAAATATTTATCTTTAATTATCCATAGTAGTATTATAATTGTGAAAGTGCGTTTCTTTGTTGGACTTTTATGTAAAAACCACTGAAACGATCTCCATGAAAATAATGTGGATTACGGAAAAGGACATAGGGTACTGTTCACACGCAATATAAAAAAATTAAAGGATTAATCTATATCATACCCATGAATGTCGTAAAAGGCGACTAATTGATAGGCTTATCAACTTGGGATTCTTCTTATAGGCGATGGGCTAGCAACCTGTCACTCTTTGAATCTCAATTTCATCATCAAACCTAACAACTAAACGTAGCCTCGGTCTTTCAAGACTGTTGTTTCTATCTACCCCGCAAGGAATATTAACGTGATTATTTGAATTATAAAAAGTCCCACATGAGTTTATAAGTCAGGTTTATACACGAAGTGAGATTTCTGCCGTACCTCCGCAATATTTCCAAGGGTAGTTAACTTATATTGGATATTGCTCATGCCTGACTTACTCAATCCAGGATCATGATCATTGGAGAAGCATGGAAACCTTCTAGACAATCAATAAGGACAAATATTGATCAATATGATTGAAGCAAGAGTCTGCGAGAATCGGGGCAAGTTAACGATTCTACTTACCTGAGAACTAAATCCAGGGCTAAAATAGCATGAAACCACAATAACATCATTGAGCTCATTATGATTATATATATATATATAGACTTTAATGTGTATAAAATAAATGTACGGAACCGATGTCTTGAATTGACACTCGTTGTCTCATTTATTCAATGTTCTGTAGAAATAAAAGGAAGACGTGAAATACTCGCAGTAACAGCATCTGTTACGGACCTGGCAAGACAGTTAAGTTTTATAGAATCATCTAGCTACTGTGGCTTTTCTTCAAATTCTTTAGTCTTATTCGTAGTAAGTACTTCAGTCCTTAGTCATCTAGCTTCGTTAGTCATAGCAAAAAATAGAATATATATGTATATATACTTATATATATATATATAGCGGGTGCCAGCTACATCTCCTCTTATTGACATTGTAAAATGCAATGAAGGGAAAAGCTAATAAAGTTGGGATTCTTCTTTTAGGCGATGGGCTAGCAACCTTTTAATATTTAAATCTCAATATCATCATTAAACCAGAAAGCTCAACGTAGCGTTCCAGTCTTTCCAAGAACTGAGGATCTGACTACCTCGTAAGGGATAAATACGTAATTATACATGTTCCTTAGTCTGTGTTCATTGGTCAGTCTGTCATCAGTAGAAATTTCTGGGTAACATAAGCGAAACGTAGGTATAATAGACGTGCATTTAAAGAATTGTCCTACGTATGATTTTTGAGTAGATAAATAGTGTTACCAATTGACAACTGTCAAACCTTGTCATATTGCAGATAAATAACAGCCATTTTGGATCATGGTTTCATTTCCAGCTGCCCGAACCTAAAGATTGGTTGGGTTGAGATATTTTCGTTGGGATTTTAGATGTGTAGATTGATATAATTTAATATAATTTGTTAGCAATGAAACTAGGTCTCTTAGTACTGAGACTATTCTGAATTGTATATGAGTATTGTGAATTGGTTGCCCCGGGCTAAAGGGAGGTGAAGATGTAACCGGTTAGCCAGGAGGAAGATTAATAGGTGCTTTAACATACATACGGTCTCGTCTATATCCCTTGCGGGGTAGACAGAGCCAGTCTCAAAATAAAGCTGAGTGGCCACGTTCAGCTATTTGGCTTAATGATAGAATTGACATTCAAATAGGGACAGGTTGCTAGCCCATCGCCTAGAAAAGAATCCCAAGTTTGTAAGCCTATCCCTTGCTCGCCTTTTACGACATCAATGGGAAAGAGAAGGAGTGGTCCTATTCTTTTTGTATTGGTGCCGGGAACCACACGGCACTTAAGGTGCTTTAAGTTATAAGTTACTTCATTATCTCTATGAGTGAATCTCATTATTCTAAAATACAACAATAACCTTTCCCACCTGAATCACGAAAAAACATTTTCTTTTCCTTACAAAATATAAGAATTAATGATTGAGATTTCCAATACGGACGGACGGACAAAATATTAATAATTCTTATTGCTACAATTTCTTTCGCGGTAACATCGTTGTTTTATTACAGTTATTATTTACGTGATTAGAGTGGTCTTTTGTTGTGTTATTTATTTGTAAATGATTTTTGTTTTCTTTTTTCTTCTTTAAATTTTATAGGGTATCAAATATTGAGACAATAACGTATTATGATTCAATTATATGGATAAGTTTCAGAGAAAACATTTGTGACATTTCGTTACAAATTACTTTCGAGGCTCATGACTGAATGAAAAAGTGGAGATAATATACTTACTATTTTAATATGTTTTTACATTCTGTTCGATAATATGGACAAAGTATCGACGAAGAATACTCTTGTTAATATTTAAAATAATTACCTTGTTGCTTCGTTTTATCGCTGAAAGTGATGATATAGAAAAAATATTTTGCGTTCTGTAATATACTGATTTATATCTACATGTTTTATCTTAATTCCGTAATTGGTTTATACAGCTGAGCATGGACTATCCAGTCTTTTCAATACTGTTGATTCTGTCTACGCCGCAATGGATATGGACGTGACTATATGAATGTATTATCTACATACAAATCACTCCTCTATTCCGGAGTGCTAGGTAGACTACATTACCTATGCTAACGAATATGTAAGCAGGGATCGTGGCAAGTACTACTTTTTAAATATTGATCATTCCTTATGCAAACTCGTACTTGACCTGATTTTTCGCCTGGACATCTCCAACCCCAGCATCATTTGATTTTTAGCACAAAAAAGACATTTGAGCAAGTCAACAGTCATGCTTAATGTCATTGCCTTTTCAGCCTTTCTTAGACCTATTCATGAATAAGTTTAACAGCCAAGAACGGGTGATCTGTGAATAAGCACACTGCCCATGCAGAGTCGCGTCAAGTTGCAAGTGCCTTATAAAAACAGTACGTCTCTTGTTTTTCAGTATCCGCCATTGTGTGAATGTAGCCCGTCTTTTCCGGAGCTAAGAACAGAATAGAGCTGTCTTTTCAATTCGCTGCACGCAATCTACGCGTCACTTTCTTGTTTAACTGTTTATTTCTGCTGGGTAGTGTGGGGAAATGCTTTGTTTTGTTACTGGCTTTGCAAACGGCTTTGTTCTTATTTATATTGATCATATTTTTTTTCATGATGTGGTGTTTGTTGTTTGTCGTATATGTTAGTGGCCAACACAGGTGTCAGATTTTTCCGGCTGTCTTAAGGTATCTGATATTGCTTTAAGATTGCCATCTATTGATGACAGCTAGGACCAACGGCTTCCATTGTAAGGAATTGTGCGCACTTGCGGTCACCCATCCAAGTGGAGACTGCACCCCGGGTTGCTTAACATGCGCTATAGACGCTCACGCCAATAAGACTATCGAAATCGTCATGTTTGCTCTTTAAATTTAGGCTAAAAGGAAGGTAAATTACGTTTCAACCTGACCTTCTGACTTCGGACCTTAGTCGAACGAACGCCAAGGTCAGAATAGATAATGTATCACAGTCATAATACTCGTACACATCATCAACATCACTGATTGAAAATATGAGGCGGAAAGTCACAATCTGAAAGCACAATAAATCAGACATAGGGCTTCTTTGTGTAACTTCTCAACTAACATTTATCATTTCGAAACTTTTTTCACAACGATGACAAAATATTTGATCAACTATATATAAACTATTACACAGAAAGCAGTGGCTACGCTGCCTGATCACTTAACTTTTTTACCTCTAGGGTTTGGCAGAAGAAGCACGAAATCAGAATAAATGTGTGGCGACATCTCTACGCCACAAGTCACAACAACCAATCAAGCAATAACAGCGAAGAGTCTCAATCGCGCAAGCAAAGATTTCACGGATTAGAGCATATATACGAGTACAACCTTCGACACAGCTGCGGTTCCTCAGGCATATATCTCCTAGCCTGGCTAGACTAGACAAGACATATGACAATTATTAAGTGATGTTTGAAACGTCCCATTATAACAAGTAAAAATTTTTGAACAAATTTCCATTTATTTATCATTGATAAATAGAAATGCGATAAAACATTTCTCTCTCATTCATCTTTAAGTTTTTCGGTAGTGTTTTGCGATAAATGTTTCAAAGTTTACCGAAAAATATTTCAAAATACATTTATTCCGTAAAAAAAAACAATAAAAAAGTCTTTTCAGTAATTTTGAAAATAAATTTAAGTAATACATTTAAAATACGTGCTTGTTTTGAAAAAATACCTACGTTTACCCGAAGCGTTGCGAATTATTAATGCAATACGTTGCAGTTATACTGCGAATTTCACAATTTCGAAAAATGATTTGATAGTTTAAGCTCAGGATTATTGGCTTAAATGAAAATAACATCACACTTGATAATATTTTATTTCATGTATGAGAACAAGCCGTCTGGGTTTACAGAAAGATTCACGCACTCCATCTTATAATGAACAAATACTTTGATCATTAAACCATCTAACTAATTAACTAAAACTAATAAATTTTCTTTTTTTCTGTTCACAATAAAGCAAATACATAGTACAATTTAAAACAACAAAAGTGGCCTGTCAGTCTCTTTAAGACCCTCTGCCTACTCCGTAAGTGAAATACGCGGTAGGTATCAGTTTATAAAACTAAAGCCTCTTTACTCGGCCCGCTGAAAGAAACATGTGCCCAATCAAGAAATGCCTTCTTCATCGTCTGAATTCCACCGTTTAGCCATCCAACTGCAGGCCTTTCAGCATTAGATACTGCTGACTTTGTCTTACTCTCTAGCTGAATAAATGAAAACGTGATATTTGTATGTATCTACGTATGGCTTATCCAACTCCAATGATTGGTCTCGCAAAAGCAAGGAGGTAAATAGAATTACAGCCGAGTGGGTTCGCTGAAAGAGTCACGCGCCCCATGGTAATGGATTACGTGACCCCTGCGCTCCATGCACGGCTATCGTGCGATAATGAGCACGGATCATCCATAAATTCTAGATACAATTGCTGTATACTGTTTCAGCCGACGAAAGTCTCTTTAAACATTTTTTTATTGAATTCAACCTGTACAGTGAATGGGGTGCTTGTGTTTTTAAACCAAATAATGAAAAGTAGGAATTATTTTCAACACTGGTAACTCTGTGTATCTGTGTATAACTATGTGATAAAATTTATATACATTTGTAGGAATGATTGCTTAATTGGCAACTGAATTTGAGTGAACAAAGTCTTTGTGCTTTAAATACTCGTAAAAGCTCTCAAACCTAACCTACAGGTCTAATCAAAATAATAGCAACCCAGTAAATTCCCAATACGATGACATAACTACGTGCCTGTTATACCCATACACTTTATAAAACAAATTTAAAACGTGAACGAGGAACGTGATCACACGCCTCAAAAGAATAAAAAGGGAAGATGGCACAGTAATTTTATCATTACAATCGTATCTGCTTTATGATGCTCAAATAGAACATTAAATTTTAATTAACAGCAGAAGCTACTGCGAAGAATTATGTTTATGCTCCTAAAGTAGACTGGAAATACCTTTACGGCAAATAGCGAGTCGGCACACGCGGCGTGCAGGACACTCTTTCTTTTTAGGTTGTGGTCGCACTTCTAGCGGTAATAGTAAAGAGAACGTATCTATATTAAAAAGCTCTCAAAAAGAAATATATCCTTATCCTTGCATTTATCATCATAGGATGATGTTGTCAGATGGACAAAAAACACCATGCTGTACTGGTAGCTAGAAAATTCATACACAGGGTCAGTATCTTCTCATCGTGGCTGATTGTTCAATTAATCTAGGTTTATAAATTTATAAAGTTTCATAATATAAGCGATGGCCTGCTCTAAACCTAACTCAAACCTTTCTCTATCTTTAAATACCAATTCCATCCAGTTACACGTGGCCTCTGCGTGTTGTGACTGTGTCTACCTACTAATACCCGGTAAAAAATAAAAATGCTATAGGTATTTACGGACTTAAAAAAACTAATTGTAACGACACAATTAGAACCACAGACAATGTGTTTGTAAAGGGCACCTTTGCAAATATCTGGATACACCCTAATGCTGTTATAAATCACTGCTTATTTCATTTATTGCACAAGTCATAAATAAAATTAATGTTCATTACAATGATACCTATATAATTAAGTTCTCCATGTTACTGTAACATGAAGTTAACCATGATTCCTAGGGGTGATATTAAATATTTTACAGTTGTTACTATTCCCTCGTTCATATAAAGCCAATGTTATTATGTAAGCAAATCGAAGTTTATTCTTTGATATCTTAGCCGATATATTAAAATTTATTTAATAACAACTTAAAAAGAAAACGGCTATTTTTATAGCATGTGTTCTTAAACAGAAACTGGAAGCTGCAATAAAATCGATTAGGCACTTTCAACTAGTTAAACAATTTTAATCCAAGTTGCTTTAGGTAAATACGTTTACCTATCTTCGTTTAATAGCATAATAATGAATGTACTTGTATACCCCCATATAGCGTTGACCTGATTCACTTACTCCGAGTACATGCGTGATCATTAGCAGATTCCCGGGATCTTACTTCTCCTTAGCAAGGATTAGGTTCACAACATTATGGCTCTTTCTTGGAATCGAATGTAGATACTCAACTTTCCACTTGACACGATTATTGCAAACTTAGTCTTCTCGTGCATACTTACTTAGGCGTCTAGTCCCGTGTGGTTCCTGGCACTTTAGAATAGAACCACTCCCTCTTTTTCTCTTTCACTTGCCATGGATATCCGAAAAGGCGACAAAGGGACAGGCTTCTTAGACAAACTTGAGATTCTTCTTTTATTGTATATATTTCTTATGTATGTATCATAGGCTACCTGTCCCTATTTAAATTTTAATTCCATCATTTAGCCATACAGCTGAACGTGGCCTTTAAGTCTTTGAGAGACTGTTGGGTCCTTCTTACCCTAAGGGATAAAGGTTTGATAATATGTAATGCATGTTAGTTTTTCCTATAACTCTTTATGCTAGCTCGCTTAACAAGATGATAATGATATAAATATATTACCCGCTAGCAGTGGAACCTCGCCCTTTTTGCAGATTTAACGAGGGCTCGCAATTTACTCATGTTTATACTTCTTATTTCGCTCTCTTGATAAATGATTCGTCGCGGAATGGTGGCTAATTTCTGACTTTACAGGTCGGAATATAAATTTTATACATTTTTGTCATGTTGATGAACATTCTTTTCAGCAAAACACCATTTATTATTCTGCCAGAAACATGTTTGTTTGTGATTACCGGAAATTTAGTAAAAACGTATTGTTTGGAGTGATTTATTATCAGATATAATGCCTTTATATCTGTTATGTGTTTTTATTACAAAAATATTTTCAGTTATAATATGAACTGTATAATAATAACCTATATAGTTTCCGTTAGGTACTATTAGGAAGGTACTATTAAAAACACATTATTACGACAAAGTAACTTTTCAAAAAACCCAAAATCATTAACTTAAGAAAATGTCTCCCGTAGTAACGGCATACGTATATTTTTAACCGAGAAATTCAATATAATGTCAACGCATCACCATCTATCTTAATATACTACGTCACAAGACTGGAATAGCAAATTATCTAAAATGACGATAAAAGGCAGATCCTGTTAGCGGCGACACAATAAGATGAGAAATATACAAAAATATTGAAACAAGATCTTTTTACTTTTTTACTCTGAAGTTGTAACGTACTTTCGTAAGTAGGTACTTAGCTGTGGATTACGATGTCAGAATAATACTGTGCTTCATGAGTTATTACACATAAGTAAGTCAAAAGACTTAGTGATTTAGTACTTAAGTTTATTGTGTGTAGTAAGAAAGTGTTGAAACCACAAAAAAATATACAAAAGTGATACTGGAGTCTTATTTTCAATAACAATCAAAGTGAATGTTATACTTTATGATATTGCATTAAAGCATTAGGGCTTTTTGTGTTAAGATACAAAACATAATTAAATCTCAATACTGTCATTTAACGCTATGTATTTTTGAAATATAAATCCTGATTATGTAAGTGTATACTGATACGAAGATGATAATTATTTTATAGCTAACCAATATTCTGAATGAGAATGAGGTGAGGAAAATATCGTGAGAAAACTGTATAGTATAGCCAAACATGATTCCATATGGGTAAAGCTTCCCTGCGAAGGTCATACGGTAATCACTTCATATAAAAACCTGACATTTTCAAACCAGGATCCTGAGCAGGTGAACCCCGGGCTGCTCAGAGGTGAGGACGCAAGGGACTACCGCCAGAATGATCATAATGCTGAACTGCATTGTCTATTATAGACAAAAACTAATACCAACTTAAATTTTAGTGTTTAGTGGCGTGTTAAGTAAACTACACTGTAGTCAACATTAAATAAAACAATCTTACTTGTGTTATAATCAAAATAATATCAAAAACACTAGATTTTCCGTTAAATCTTATTGAAATCATACAAAATGTTACTTGAAGCAAATCCAATTTTCGTTCAAAACACAATCAGATTTCGTTCTAAAGCGGAATCGAAAATACTTCCAACAATATTAAAATCGTGAAGCAATGGAAATCGTGCTTACGTATATTTAAACAAGCTGCTGACTGAAACTACGCTCCCGTAGGAATTTAAGGAAATCCTTTCTAAGCCTCTTCCGTCTTCATAATAATAATTCGCATGCCAAATTGCAACGAAATACATTTCGTGGTATTGACAAAGATAAAATCAATACTCAGTTTTGGTACGCGATGATTTTTGCGCGATGACGCGTGGTGATTTTTTTTTACATCGTAACAATAATAATAAATAAAAAAAATGGTATTGTAAATTCGCAACATTTTTAAGAGGTTATAAGTATTTGCACAAAAAATGTGTTAGCATTTATTTTGTTTTCGATGGAACAACTGTTGGAAATATACCAATTTTATTTTTTTATTTCTCTTTTCGTAAAAGTTTAAACCGATGCTTGTATTGTAATGAAGAAAATGATGTATTTTATAAGTAATTGTAACCAATGCTCTAACAATGAGGGGAAACATCGTGAGGATTTACCTGTACATTTACACAATTACTGTATGATTTTCCAGTTTTTCCTGCCTTACTTGACTTACTTGTTTACTGTGTTGTCAGTCGTGTGTAGAAGTCAAAGGGAGAATACGTTTGTATTTAAAAAAGGGTAATCAATGAAGACTTTGATGTTAAAGAAAACATAATATGATTACGTCCTTAAGGAGCAGACAAAATCAATAGTTACAAAAAGGTTCGAAGGCCACTTTCACTTTTCACACGTTATTCCAAATTCGTTTTGTTTTATTTATTTTCAATTCTGTTCCCCAGTCCAAGGGATCAAAATAAGCAATTAAATATTGTGTTCCAGTCTAATCCCCGCTGAATGACGTAATGTTAAAATTAAAATTCAGATAGTAGTCCAAGATCCCAGAGCTGTAAGACACAACTTATTTTCTAAAGAATGGATCTTTCGATTCTAAGTAGTCTTTCATGTACTTTTAATACCTGCATGTTTGTGAGACTTGCCCGGTGACACCTGCGCAGGTACCAGGCGAGAAAGGTAACTAAAAATCACAGTTACTTAACTTAAATTTTTATGACTGATTTTTATATATATTTTATAGACTATTACTCTGAAGTCATATCAGAGAAGTCAGACGCTTTCCATGCGCCAAAACTTTTGTCAGACGCTTTAAAGCTCTATCAAAAAAAAATTAACTTAATTTATTTTTAAATGTCTGACTTTTATATATGTTATTCAGATAACTATTACAAAGTTGTATTAAATCAGTCAGACAGTTTGTAATGACCAAACACCCCTTAAACACAAGAATTACTCAGCCTCCAGTATGAGCGCGATAGCACAATGCGCATGCGCGTCAGAGTAAAATATCTAATATTTGAAAAGTACTTACTGTTTTTGTTTATAAATAGGGGAAAATGAATTTTTTTGTAGCAATAGCCTTTCAAAAAGAATGATTTTTATTTTATTTAAAAAAATATATCTATTATAATAATTTCAATAAAAAAATAATTAATTATGATTAATCAATTGAATATTTATTTTATTGTCTCTTTATCATCTTCATCATCAAAATAATCATTTGAATTTTCATCATTTATTAAATCTCTATACTGTCCACTCAAGTCATCGTCCTCATCATCAGTTAGATTGTCGTTGCTGGCAGAATTTTCCGTAAAAATAAAATCATAAACAATTAAAAAATAGTATAGTAATAGTAAACCTATAACATATAAATATAAGTGAAAGGCGACTAAGAGATAGGCTTACAAACTTGGGATTCTTTTTTAGGCGATGGGCGAGCAACCTATAACTATTTGAATCTCAATTCTATCATTAAGCCAAATAGCTGAACGTGGCCATTTAGTCTTTTCAAGACTGTTGGCTCTGTCTACTCCGCAAGGGATATAGACGTGACCATATGTATGTAGTCTTCTTTAATTTCGACACCTCCGCAACGGCTTCGATGGTCCAGTGGTTATAGTCCAAGATCCCAGAGCCGTAAGACACAACTTATTTTCTAAAGAATGGATCTTTCGATTCTCAGTAGTCTTTCATGTACTTTTAATACCTGCATGTTTGTGAGACTTGCCCGGTGACACCTGCGCAGGTACCAGGCGAGAAAGGTAACTAAAAATCACAGTTACTTAACTTAATTTTTTATGACTGATTTTTATATATATTTTATAGACTATTACTCTGAAGTCATATCAGAGAAGTCAGACGCTTTCCATGCGCCAAAACTTTTGTCAGACGCTTTAAAGCTCTATCAAAAAAAAATTAACTTAATTTATTTTTAAATGTCTGACTTTTATATATGTTATTCAGATAACTATTACAAAGTTGTATTAAATCAGTCAGACAGTTTGTAATGACCAAACACCCCTTAAACACAAGAATTACTCAGCCTCGAGTATGAGCGCGATAGCACAATGCGCATGCGCGTCAGAGTAAAATATCTAATATTTGAAAAGTACTTACTGTTTTCAATTTCATATTTTTGCATATCTATTCAAATACGATGAAATTTATAATTAAAATAATAATTAATCATTTTTAAAATAATATAATATATTGCATACTAGCTGTTGCCCGCGACGTCGTCCGCGTAAAGTTCGAGTTGAATCTTAATCATACAGTCTGATACAGACAGACAGACAAAAAATGTAAAAAAAAATTCTCTATTTGTTTCAGTCAAAATATTAAATGTACAGAGAAAATATTTTTACCGTATGATTATATGTAGTATTTTGATTTTCAGTTTTTTAAATAAATACTCAAACAACACAAAAAAAAAACATTTTTAATAAAAATTAATATATATCTTGTTATTGTTGGGACTCGAACTCGGACCGCCAAATTCACAGTCTCACGCGCTAACCACTGGACCATCGAAGCCGTTGCGGTGGTGTCGAAATTAAAGTAGACTACATACATATGGTCACGTCTATATCCCTTGCGTGGTAGACAGAGCCAACAGTCTTGAAAAGACTAAATGGCCACGTTCAGCTATTTGGCTTAATGATAGAATTGAGATTCAAATAGTGATAGGTTGCTCGCCCATCGCCTAAAAAAGAATCCCAAGTTTGTAAGCCTATCCCTTAGTCGCCTTTCACTTATATTTATATGTTATAGGTTTACTATTAATTTATACTATTTTTTAATTGTTTATGATTTTATTTTTACGGAAAATTCTGCCAGCAACGACAATCTAACTGATGATGAGGACGATGACTTGAGTGGACAGTATAGAGATTTAATAAATGATGAAAATTCAAATGATTATTTTGATGATGAAGATGATAAAGAGACAATAAAATAATTATTCAATTGATTAATCATAATTAATTATTTTTTTATTGAAATTATTATAATAGATATATTTTTTTAAATAAAATAAAAATCATTCTTTTTGAAAGGCTATTGCTACAAAAAAATTCATTTTCCCCTATTTCTATGCAATATATTATATTATTTTAAAAATGATTAATTATTATTTTAATTATAAATTTCATCGTATTTGAATAGATATGCAAAAATATGAAATTGAAAACAGTAAGTACTTTTCAAATATTAGATATTTTACTCTGACGCGTATGCGCATTGTGCTATCGCGCTCATACTCGAGGCTGAGTAATTCTTGTGTTTAAGGGGTGTTTGGTCATTACAAACTGTCTGACTGATTTAATACAACTTTGTAATAGTTATCTGAATAACATATATAAAAGTCAGACATTTAAAAATAAATTAAGTTATTTTTTTTTTATAGAGCTTTAAAGCGTCTGACAAAAGTTCTGGCGCATGGAAAGCGTCTGACTTCTCTGATATGACTTCAGAGTTATAGTCTATAAAATATATATAAAAATCAGTCATAAAAATTTAAGTTAGGTAACTGTGATTTGTAGTTACCTTTCTCGCCTGGTACCTGCGCAGGTGTCACCGGGCAAGTCTCACAAACATGCAGGTATTAAAAGTACATGAAAGACTACTGAGAATCGAAAGATCCATTCTTTAGAAAATAAGTTGTGTCTTACGGCTCTGGGATCTTGCTCTATAGTGACAGGAGTGAAAGAGGTATTAGCCCAGCGGTTATAAGATGAATCTTTAGGTAACAAGCACTTGTATTGATTGATTTTTGAAATCTACACGGTAAGACAAGTAAACAGACACTATAGATAAAACATAAAATATGTTTCTTTTTTTTAAATTTCTAAAATCAAAACACAATAGCTAGCATGATTTTTATCATGTTTATTCTGTTTTGTCCAAATTATTCTTTATTTAAAAAGGGCAGCCCCTAGAAATGTTTGTGCTTTCTCATTACTGTTCAAGTAGCCGTAGGGGAAACGGATAAGTGAGACTGTGCCAGAATTTTGTAAGTTATTACATATATACATATAATCACGTCTATCTCCCATGTGGTGTAGACAGAGCTGATCGGCAACGTTCAACTGTTTGTATTAATGATAGAATTGAGATTCAAATAGATACAGGTTGCCAGCCCATCGACTAAAAAAAGAATCCCAAGTTTGTAAGCCTATCCCTTAGTTGCCTTTTACGATATCCATAGGATAGAGATGGAGATGCAACTGAAAATGAGATGAGAGATTTATGTGCACAATTTAGCGAGTCCATGCTTTACGAATGATTGATGAGTGTCAAGACTTTTCATATAACTTTGTTCTTAATTTATCTCCCTTATTGTATGTTTCCCTAGAACAAATGATCTTACGTCAAAAAAGTTTCCATTTCAAATTGGAATGGATAAAAAGAAATGCCGTTTTTTAATGAAACGTCAAGTTTTACTAACGATCACAATCCCGCAAAATTTACAAACAACAGTATGATACTTATGTTCCCAAAGCACAAGCGCTAGCGATTATCAATGACAGAGTGTCTTTTATAAGGTTAGCATTAATACTCTCTACGCATTAGGCAAGTTAGGTTTTGGTAACAATTAGTATCAGAATATTCTGATATATATATATATCTATATATATATTTATTAATACTCGTATGTATCCGGATAGCCCCGGGGCTAGCATGGCACGGGCGAACTACTGCTGTTTCGCTTTTTATTATGACGTGAAACGAGACAGCGATAGTTCGTAAGTTCGTAAGTAAATGCTTTATTTTTCACTAAAGGAGTACTTACATTACAAATGTAAATCAGCAGTACAGTATAAAGATCGTCTTTATTTCATGCAAGTCAAACTGCTCACAAACGTCAAACGAAAAGACTCGAAAGGAAAAAGAATAGACCCTTGTTTATGACTTGTACCAATATTTATGGGGAGTCTACTACAATATTGCGCCCGCTTTCATTTCGCTTTGAAAAAATGCTGACCGGTGGCCGTTTTGTTTGCGACGTTAATGTCGGCTACAATTAGAGGTGAAATGTATAACTGTTTTGTCATTTGTGTCAATATATTTGAATTCTTAAAAGACAGTTCATAATAAAAATTGTACCCTTAACAATATTAATATAGATGATATGGATAAGTCTGAATTAAGAATTTCAAATAGCTCTACTTAAAATAAGGAGAAAAGCAAACTATAAACATATAGGTAAACTAGGTTTAATTTTTAACGCAATCTCACTGCGGATGCACAGATAAACTAGGAAGCGCTCGTTATTAGAGGTTACTGCGACTGTAAACAGCTGACTGCAAATATAACTGGTTATTCGACCACAAACATCAAACGGTTATGGTAACGGTTATTTTTGTTATTCACAACTTTGAAATTTTACCAACATGCTAGTAAAAATTTTACTTTCAGTATGAGGTTTGTAAGTGGAGGTAATTTTTAACGTAATCTCACTGGATACTAGATGGATTATTATGAGGTCTAAATTTATTTGTTTTTGTGGTTCAGTGATACCGTGATTTTATGTGCTTAACATAAGGTTCCATGTTCCAATATTGGTTAGGACTGAATTGAGATTTCCGTGAATGACCCGTATTATTTTCGAAATTATAACCACTTCGTTTTTTTGAAAATATGGTACAATTGATAAATATTATTCTTGGAATGTTAGCCCAGTCGTTACATAGATTGAAATATTTCTTAAAGCAATATATATTTTTTTTACTTTTGATATACATATAAAGATTTTGTAAAATTTCGACATCGTAAAACCTATCTTATACTTCAATATCAAATTTGTACTAAGAATTAAACTTTTCATTATCATTGTAAAACTCATACACTTACACTACCTAAACAAAACTTGTCCTTCAGTGTATACAAATGAATGCTTTCATTTAAATAGTGACCATTGCTTTTTGTTCCAGTATTCAAATCCCAGACCTCACTGTCGACGGACTCTGGCCTTTGCACCGAAAGAGGTTTGCGCCGGACCCACATAGAACTTGTCAAGCCGCCCGGAAAACGCATAGGACTTAAACTGGCAGGTATGTTATCATTGACAAAGATTAATTACTCGAATGTTCTGTAGTACCTTCGAGCATAGATATATCTGACCAAAGAATATATACTAACGCTATAATTAAATATGAATTTCTTCCGGGACTGTACTGTGCATTTTTTCTGCGTTAATGTCAACGTCAAAGTTCTTGACCTGACCTTCTATCAGACCTTTAATCTGATAGAAGGTCAGGTCAAGAGCTCCTCGCATGAAAATATTGGTAAATATAGAAAAAGATAAAGTAGAAGAAGTAGGAGGAAAGATGTAAACTGTATCGGGAAAGAGGCGTGGTCGAAGCTTTTATAGCGAATATAATTGAACTTCTGGTTGCTTAGCTATTAACTTTTTTTGGCTTGTAGATAAAAAATTACATCTTTACACGCATGGCCTAGCAAAGACAAACTTATTCTTCTATTTAAAATGGAAGCAACTGAGATAAATGTTACAATGTAGATGTTTTAAACTTTCACGATCTCTGATCATAGTAACATGATTCAAAACGTCCAAGATAAAATAACGGTACGTTACGTGCGCGTTATATACCTGTGGTATTTATAAATACTCATATGATGATTAAAGTTCCACCTACTACCTCAATTCATTACCTATCCGAAATAAAGATAAAGGATAATGTTTTTGATCTGACTGCGCAATAAATCAACGATGACTGATGCCAGTCGCACTGTACAAATAAGATTGTACCGCAAATTAGATCTTCACCATTAAATCCGCTTCAGCGCGGTTAGTGTCGGCAGTTAGCATTCCAGTATGACAGCATGGCGTATTTACAAGCAGGCATATTTAGATTAAAATCTCTTATACTTAGGTAATACAATCTTAACTACATAAAAGCAACAATAAGTAAGTGTGTAATAATCTCTCCACGGGTTATATTTTATTTTCGGCCATCTTTGACGGCCTCTGTGGCGCAGCGGTAGTACGCTTGTCTGTGACACCGGTGGTCCTGGGCTCAAATCCCGGCCAGGGCATGGTGAGAACAGAACGTTTTCTGATTGGCCTGGGTCTTGGATGTTTATCTATATAAGTATGAATTATAAAATATAGTGTATAGTTGAGTTAGTATCTCGTAACACAAGTTTCGAACTTACTTCGAGGCTAACTCAATCTGTATATATTTATTCATTTATCAACTGAGCCAATCTTTTTGAAATTTTGCGTTTATATAATTAAGAGTCTGGAAAGACATAAGTTAAGACCATTTATCGCAGTAAATACTATTGTTCCCATAGCATTTGCGAAAAATCATCCATAAACATAATTACTTATCGAGAATATGGTCTGCACAAAACATAAATCGCGGAAGTCATAAATTGCAGTCACATTCTTGCGGCACCAAAGCGAAATTAAAATCGTAATTTTAGAGGTGGGAATTTTCGTTCTTTCAGTTTGTAAATTTTAGGGCATCAGAGGTTTTTTGTTTTTTTTTTTTAGCTTCCAAACGTGAATTTTACGAACAGAATTAGTATTTTTTTTACTCCCCGAGAAACGGAAATTCTACTTCTTTCCACTTATGTCTTTTTAGTTATTCATTCATTGTAACGATTAGTTCTTTATATTTATTTCGGATAGGTAATGAATTAAGGTAGTTAGTAGGTAAGATATTTAAAGTTATCCGAAGATAATCAGACATCACTATTTATAAAATTTTATGCGTAATTTTAAAATAGACGAGTGGACATTCGTTCCAGTTGCAGTCACACGTATTATTACACAATCAAATTACAATACACACACACACATCTATACACGTATATCTCTTTCTTCAGTTCATCTTATAGATAAAAAGGGAGACAAGATATAATACCATGTCAATGTTCGTGAAAACTAATTAACCTTAATCAGGAAAGTGGACATAGGCTCATCTTAGAATCCTCTTTAGAGTGGTGACGCAATGCAAACGGGACTAATGCCTGGACATCCAGCCGTTGTTTGTCCAATTTGTTGCCAAAAGCGAGATGAACAGGTTATCAACAACATATATACATACATAGAGTGGTAAGCAGAGACTACATCTTTTCATAACCCTCTTCATGCACGTTCGGCGGTTTCGGGTACTCTTGACCTGAACAAGAAAAAGGTTTCGAAAAATAAATTTGAAAAAATGACCATTTTTATTACAAATTAATTTATTATGACTAAACAACACTATGATTCCTCTAATTCACAAGTCAATCCAGCCAGCTTTGCCCGCTTAAACATGAAAGTTAATTATTGAGGACGGTTTCCCGGGAAAGTTTGTGCAGACAGGAATTTCTTTCGGGTAAATCCAGTACCAATTTACATATTTATTGGTTGCTAGCGGACAAAATGTTCTAATCAATAGCAGGCGTTGGATTATGCATTCGAAATTTGTAGTCGTAGTTCCAACAAAATGATAATTAGTTATGCCTTTTAATTCGACGAAAATCAACAGAATGGCCTTCGTGTTACTTGAATTGATATTATTCAATAAATAAATAAAGGAATTATTGGAATACCTTACTTCACAGGATACTGGACACCATTTTAAATTCGATGATGGGTATAAATTAAAGATGACGATGATCGGGTGTACAATTTAATTTACACTCTTCCCTCATCCTCTGACTTACCTGATCGTAGGTTTGATGAAAACAAACACTATACAGACCAAACGACGAAATATTTGACTGCGCAAGGAATGGAATATTAGGTTGGTACCTTTTCATGTCATGGTCGGATTTAAATCGTAGAAAATCGTGTTGAATTACAAAATAAATCAATTAGGTATATTTATATTATAAAGTTCGTTTTCTCTTCACGCCTTTTTCTTCTAAACCAATCTTCTTAAAATTTCACACTTTGTTCCCGTGGGATTTGTGATAAAAACATATGTCTAGGCTTAGCTTCGAGGGAATTCTAGTAAATAACGTAAAGTTCCTAATTAGCAAAGATCCGTTTCACGTACTGTGTGAAATCGTATATCCTGACGTTTGTCCATTTGCGGTGACGTTGGAGTGACGCCGCGATAATTGTCCGTCAGACGCCTGCCCACCACATATCGGGACATTAGAGATTCTGCTCTGACGCGGTAAATGTCCAATGGGTGGAATAGGTACAATGAAGAGTGGAGATAGATATCTTTAGAATTACCACCAACGAATGGTCACAGTGTGTTATGTTTTTACAATACGATATTTTCAATCAGATGTTACGAACAATGGCTTTTTATGTATTCAAAGACGGGAGAAGATAAAGATGTTTAAGTTCGTAGTAAGAAAATTATACTTTGGTAGAAAACACTAGATAACGAGTAAAAAGGTAGTATTCAGGTACACCTTATTTTAAATCCTGCCAACAGTCTTCAAAAACATAATAATACCCGTATAGAAGATTATAATTCCCTCCAAATTGGGGCAGGCGTGACTGACTGATGAAGGATTGACACACTAATTATACGTGACTTTATGAACGAACACGTCTTGTTAGTTAATTTTGATTATTATCTAATGAGAAGGCATGTAACCTCCAAATGATAAAAAAAATTGTTTAGCAATTTTTACATTGCCCCGACAACAATTTGTTGTCGGGGCAATGTAAAAATTTGTTGCTATTGAGCAATAGTTTAGTCAATAGGGAAATTACCAAGGGTGTTAAGAATTTAATTATAATTCTATTAATACCCAGACATGGATAGCCCTTCATATTCATTAATTATTTACCTCACTAAACTTCAACTTTAACCATTATATAGAAAGAGCGCACATTAAATCAGACATACTGCCAACACTCATAAATGAAGGACAAGGTAGCACAAAATCACAACAGTCAAATAGTATTCTGTCTCCAGCACAAATTAGTTGTCCCAAAACTGTGCTGACAAAAGTTCTAAGTGAAACGCGACTCTTGTTTGCTCATACTGTACACTGGCGAGCGCCGAATTTAGCTGCGGTTTCGTTTGACGCTGTAATTACACTGTAAATCTTTGCTGCTGAATTAACTCCGCTATTCACTGCCTTCCATATGAACTGGAACGGATAGCCGGCTATCCTATGAAAGGAATATGTAAAATTTGAGAACAGTTGTTTTAAAGTTAATCTGCGAGTATGCACACTTGAAATTTGGCATCGAAAGAATTTTTAGTTTTAGTAATATTTTTTTTGATATTGCAAGAAGTTAAAGTTTAATTTGACCCAGCTCATTTCAGTCTCAGTTGGAAATGGGTAATTTGAATTCTAGGGCCACTATGTCGTTTCTGTGAGAATTCCGATATTAAAAGATTATTCTATGAGAAGGTAAGAAACATTCAAAGATATTACGGGATAATCCAAATTGAATTTCTATGATGTCTAGATTGGGATCCGAAAATTCATATCCAGTGCCTACTGTTGTGTGGCTATGTCAAAATGTTACAAAAGTTTTTCTTTTAATATTTTTATTTGTCTCTTCTCGAACATTTCATAGAAAAAACAGTTTATATTAAGAGAAAATTATTAGTTAATAAAAGAAATATACTGCCAAGTTAAATAAACACTTAGAACTTTTAAATGTCAAAACATTTGAGACTCAGAAGACACCATACTCATGTCACTCATAACACGGCTATAATAAATCGCATTGAAGTACAGTCAACCGCACAAATCATAGCTCAATTCGAACAAAATGACATCGGTGACTATGAAATGCTGCAGACAGATTTAAAGTAGCAATTAGTAGCTTGCGCCCACTAAGAGGGACTAAATTTGTACGCGCGGGGGAACAAAAATAGTTCATTTTAATATTATGGATGTGACGATACTAGAAGAGACTGCAAAGTGAAAATGATAAAACAAGAAATAATATGATGCTCATCATATTTGCATAGGTATATAGTATTTCTATGAATGGAAAAAGAGTGATTATTGAGCTGGCAAATGACAGAAGCAATTGGAAAAACTAACATACTATTCCGACCCCACGTAAAGAGTGGCGAAAGGTAACGACAAAGAAAAAGAATATTTGCATATTTTTATTTATGTTGGAATGTTTTACATAAATACAGTATTTATCTTTTTTAACATATTTGGCAATCATAGATATATATACATAATAAAATATTTAATATGTAATTTATTTCCTAAGTTACAATAACTTTTTGTCAAAACTCGTATTTTGTGGGTACTAAAAATCTTAGTGAATACTGAAATATTTTTTTTTCAAGAGTAATGTAAATATCTATTTCTGAAATAAAGCTCATCATGAAATAAAAATTACTTGCGCAACTTAGTACACCCATCTTTCTAACACCACGTACGTTCATACAATTTCCTTGGCACATGTTACGTGTCACATCTTGTATACCTAACCTCATAACCCACAGTTAACACCGCACAGCTGTCGAGATGTTTCTAGTCGGGTTTTAAAATGTAGTTTTACTGAGGGCGAAAAATACAGCGTGACTCGTAAACCGGCCATTTGCTGAGCCCTGTTTAACGGGCAGCTGAAATGCTTTTTGCGAATGACTGTACAGTTTAGAAATGCTTGTTTTATGGTAACAGTGGGATGCATTATTTCAAAGTAGGTAGAGATAAACACAAAATACTACAAGTATTGTAGAGATCCGAAATTTTGTAAAATTTTGCCATTTTTGTACAATAACTATCATTTGGTGAATTATTCAAAATATTAACAGAAATATATAATAATGTTTGCTTTTGATTGAGAAAATTCACTCATTTGCCATTTATTTGGAACCACTATATTTATCTTCCCTAAAAAGTATTAAGAGAATTCGTGTTTCATGTGTCTAAAAAATTACGTACTTAGTTTTTTTATTTTTATTTTCACTTTCCTAGTCCCACCTCAATCCAATAAAACTATTCAAACACAATAATATTTACGATCAAAATTTAGAAGGCTATAAACGCAATGATACACATCAGTGAATACAAAACCTTACAATTCCTCATTCCTTCAAGTACCCATTTGTGCTTTCAAATATGTCCCTTATGGGCTTAAGAGGATATCAAACTATCCGAATCGAATTCGATTTTACAAAGGATATACTGTATGCAAATTGTGGAACTAATTTATTATAATTGGTCGACCACTATCACCCGGATTACTGAGCCAATTAATATAGATAATAATTCAGATTTGACACTTGTGAGGATATATATCTTCAAAAGAGTCAAATTTCATATTATTCTTCAAACAATATACAGTAAATGATGTACAGTCAACAACAAAAAATAAATTTGCAACGCCAAATTAATCAATAACAAAAATTAAAAAACTGTATTTAGTAATTATAAGTTATGAAGTTGTAAATTATTTTTTTCTATTAAATTTGTTTTTTTTTAAAGAATATTGTGTAAAGAATGAGGAAAAAAAAGAAAAGCTTGTTTCTAAATATAAGAAGATGCCTTGTATATCTAGGAATTCTTTAGGCGATGGGCTAGCAACCTATCACTATTTAAAGTCTTTTCGGGACTGTTGGCTCTGTGTACCCTGCAAGGGGTATAGACGTGATTATATTTAATTCTTTATTTATACCTTCGAAAAATAAATAAAATTCTCTGTTAGAGTGTTTATATGTTTGTACTATATTGATGCATAAAAACGTATTTGGTGAGTATACATACAGCCTTAATAATAAATCCCGAATTTCTTTTAAGGACAAACGACAATGAACCGGTGTCCACGCTTCCACGTTTTTCGGTTCCAGAATTTTATTTACGATAGAATTATGTTCATCCATTAGAAATTAAGGAAAATCTTACGTCCCTCCCATATACTTGCCTACTGAATGTAAAAATAACACAATGTCGGTTGATTTTCGTAAGATTTGATATTACTTGGTATTAAAAACAACAGACGTAGGTTGAAAATTGATATATTGTGTTGTTTATTTATTTTATTTGATGTAATAGCGAAACATCACTGATCTTTCTCCAAAAATACACTTTATTAAGTCTTATCACAAACATTATAATTAAAGGATAGAAGTAAGTCAATCTTAAAAGTTCGGTCTGCCTCCTATAAATTAGTTAGTGTGGAGGGACGAACAATTCACTAATTAAATAAACGCAACCATTTAACTAATTCATTTGGAGTGCTCAGGGAATCCGGCCAAATTGACTAGGGACTGAAAATTAGTAAGCATGGTGCGTGGCGTGGCATGGTGATTTCAAATCCATGTAAATATGTTTTAAATTTTATATTAGGTTTAAAGATATTTATTTGACTCACAAAGAATTAAATTCACTTACAATGAGCCTTAATCTAATACAAAATAATAGTAAACAAGTAACGCGTTCAAGCAGTGTTAAATTTTTAAATAAACACAGTTGTCACAACAATAATTTTAAGCTTGTTCGTAGACATGTTTTTTTAATCTTTCTGTGAACAAAGTCAAAAATTTGCATTCATTCATTTGGCAGTCTGTTGTACATTTGCGCCCCTTCATACAATACATATGTTTCTCTTGCCGTAGTTGGTTCGGGGTGTGATTAGTTTTATTTTATTAGTATTTCTTAAATGGTGCTTATATGTTCGTTTACTGAAAGTAATTTGTGAGTGGATGTTTCCGTTTAGAATTTTTTCGACGAGAATGCACATTTTGTATGTATAAAGTTGTTTTAGGTTAAAAATGTTAGTTTTTTTATATATGTCCTTTATTCTAGTTAAGTAATGAAAATTAAAGAGTATTTTTATTATTTTATTTTGGGATCTTTGTATTAAATTCATATATGTTTTATTTGCGCTTCCCCAGATTTCAATAAGGTATTCTAAATGTGATTTTACCAACGAGTTATATAACATATGTTTGACTTTGGATGGAATACAAGTTCTGATTCTTCGCAGTATACCACAGACCGAGCTAAGCTTAGCTCTTAGGTGTTCAATGTGAGATTTCCAGGTGAGTTTATTGTCAAGGTACAGTCCTAAGTATTTTTCTTGGTTAGAGCGATTTAAATTTGTTCCATTTATGGTAAGAGCAGGATAATGTAGTATTTTTTTATTTTTAGCTAAAAAAATTATGTAATTTGTTTTTTTAATGTTAATTGTAATTAAGTTGCATTGACACCAGTAATTAAACGTATCCAGGTCTGTTTGTGCTCTGCGACCTAAATCTGAAAAGTTATTTCCAAAATAGAAGAGACAAGTATCATCGGCATATAGTGTTATATGACCCGTGAGTCCGATCGTTGTGACATTATTAATATAAATAAGGAACAAAAGAGGTCCCAATATAGATCCTTGGGGAATCCCGCATGTGATGATTTTTGGTTCGGACCGATAGTCTCCTATTTTTACAATTTGATACCTGTTCAAGAGATATGATCGAAAGATTTCCAGAGCCGTGCCCCTGATACCAAGGTTTTCTAATTTATCTAAAAGTAAGGAATGACTTATGGTATCAAAGGCTTTTTTGAGGTCAATAAAAATAAATATTTTGTTTTCATTGTTTTTAAAGATACTTTGTACTTTAAAAGTGTGCAAATTACAATATTTACAGACTTTACCAATACTACATACTACAGAACAAGTCATAAATGTATATTTTAAAAATTATTTTCTCACTTACTTAATACAAAATTGAGTAATGCCCTAAGGGGCATAATAAATACTTCATGTATTTCTTGTTATATATGTTGCTTAATAACTACAGACAACCAGATATCATATTAATTGAACATAATATTACCCGTGTCTACCAGACTTCTTCAACACTACTCATATTAAGAAAAACAGATGTTAATATTTTATCATTCTTGCAACAGTAATAAAAATTTATTCTTTCCTCATATTACGAAAATTCTTACTTTTGCTGACGTGATTTTCTCGCCATTTATTTGCTTAATTGAAACCAATTGAAATATTCCTTTTTTTAATAAATTCAAGTAAGAGAACTTTTTACATAGATATTACATATTCAACTAGATGTTAAGCTAGAAAATAATATTTCGTTAATGTACTTATTTTTCCCCTTTTTTAATGATAGCGGAATTAAATCCGATTATTCTTTAAGAAAATATGCAAGAGAATCATTGTAATTTCTCACATTTTTTATCGTAAGGTCTTTAGTTTCAAGAAACTAAACCCTATAAAATATTGTGTAAAGAATTTTCCGATAAAAGTTATCTGAACTGAAGCTTATCGAGTTATAAAATGACTAAATAAAGTTCAATGTACCGGACAAACTTGACTATTCCATTACTTAGCACTTCAATGTCAGAATCTTAACTACTGTAATTTTTCAAATCAATGCACCGCACTCTAATAATCACTATCTAGTACAATTAGTGGTCTTTTTGAGAAGCGGCAGACTAGAAACCTTTGGAAATTGACAATAGACTGGCATTTATTTTAATGGTTTTTTTTAGTTGCGATGATTAAATTTTATTCAAGGAAAATTGAAATACAATGGCAATGTCCTACACAAGGTAACCATAAATTACGTTATCAAAGTTTGCACGGATACAATGTCTGACCACTCTGGGTAAACTCTCCGACTCCCATCTGATCTCCATAACCTTTGCATGGGAACCTAAGCGAGGGTCACATGGTTACACATCCAGTTGCCTGAATGTGTAGGTTTCCTCACGATGTTTTCCCTCACCGTAAGAGCATTGGTTATAGTTATCAAACTAATGTTCATAATTTCGAAAATAGTCATTGGTACAGAACGCGTTGGGATTTGATCCGGTGCGTTTATACGCAACCTCGTTTTGACCAGGCATCTTACCGATTCGACCACCGACGCCCTTTTCATATTTATATGTATCTATGTGTGTTATTTTAAATGAATTAGCCGAGTTTTAGCTGGATTTCACCATTTGCAGTAGTATTGGCATTGGTCCAAGCTGTTATTTATCCATGTTAAACCTAGTTGCAATGCCAAACTAAACCACACTTAAGACAGCTACATACTGACATCTATTATTTCAATTGTGTAACCGATTCCTTAAACTTATAAACAATATGAGTCAAACGTACCTATTTATCTTGCTGTTTTAGAAATTAGAGTAAAATTCTATCAGTTGATCTCATGGCTCAAAACACACAAGTGAGGAGTGTAACTACATGCATTAATGAAAGAAATATACATACATACATATAATCACGTCTATATCCCTTGCGGGGTAGACAGAGCCAACAGTCTTGATAAGACTGATAGGCCACGTTCAGCTGTTTGGCTTAATAATAGGATTGAGATTAAAAAAGTGACAGGTTACTAGGCCAGGGCCTTTAAAAAGAATTCCAAGTTTGTTACGAGATAGTAAATCAACCATACTATATTCTATAATAAATACTTAAAAATCCAAGCACCGGGCCAATTAGAAAAAAAATTCTTATTCCATCGTTATCTGACCAGGGATCGAACCCAACTGCGCCAAACAGGCCGTTAAATATATTTATTTGTCAAGTTTGTTTTCTGAGCAGATAGAGATTTATCAGAAAAAAAAAACACTAACACGAATTACTTCTTATTTACAAAACGAGTGAGTGCGGAAGCAATTTGCACATTAAGAGCTGCGGCTCAATGCTACACCTGGACAAATTGATTACAGCCTCAAAGGAAACCTTATTAAATTGCTGCCGTCTTGAGGATGCAAGTGTAATCTCTACGTTTCTGAGAAACTGCAGTTTCGTCTTTGAGGCTCTCGAATGGAAAATGTTCTTATTTATACCGTTGGTAAATTGATTGGAAATGTTATTCAGATTGAAAGTACGATAGTATTGCAACAGTATTTTTTTATTACTTAATTTAATGATGCAAAATGAGCCTGTAAACAAAGTTATGTGTATAAAATCGTTAATCAATGTTATTATCTAAATACAAAATTATAATTTTATTATACAACGCTATTTAAAAAGTATTCATCTGTAATGGTCATTAAAGAACAGCATTTATTAGCTTTTAGATCTTCTTTTTTATTAATGAACTACCTATATATGAATATTTACTTCTAAAAGCAAAAAAGTATTTTATGTGATTACTTTTGCCAGCTTTGTAAGAATTAGAATAAGATCACTTAAAACCATATCCGAGAACTGAAGTGTTTATTAATTACATTTCCGAAATTGTCTCAACGTAACAAACACTGTATTTTAATTTATATTCGCGTTTCCAAAACCGTTACTCGATTACGCCCGATTAAATGATTAACTCGAATAGATACGAAATCGATCCAAGTGGTTTCTGCGCCCGAATTAAGTGATTAATTGTCAAACCCTACAAGGTAGTCCCCAATATGGAATTCGGGATCTGCTGAATTCCCAGTATTCATTCGAGTAACAAAACAATGATTTATGAGACCGTGAGAGATTTTGAGTGTAAACAAATATACAATTGGTTGGATATTCGGAAATTTGTTGTGTAATATTTCAATGTCATTAGGTTTTCCCCGGGACTCCATTTCCGGGATTAATTAATTTGCTTTCTTGTACTTAATAGCTAGCTCTTGTTGGTTAGGTGGAGAGGCTTTCTTGCCTAAAAAGGAGGAACCCTGTTAAGAAGTTTTTTTACTCGGTTTTTCATTTGACTTCATCTCTCTTTGAAGCCTACACATTTTATTTAGAACTGCTAAATATAGAATCTAAGAATAAATAAATAAATACTAATCACACCGATTGAGTAAGTAAGAAGGGATGTATCGTTTGCCAAACTTCAAAAAATCATTTATTTGTGTTCAACCGCTGTATCTCATATTGTTGAATGGGTAAAGGGTTTTTATAAAAATGTATAAAACTTTCAATGGAATAATAAAGAAAAATCTTAACGAATTTCAATCGTTTTACAAAGGGTGCCGTGTGGTTCCCGGCACCAATGAAAAAAAGAATAGGACCACTCCATCTCGTTCCTATGGATGTAGTAAAAGGCGACTAAAAGATTGGCTTATTAACTTGAGATTCCTCTTTTAGGAGATGGGCTACCAACCTGTCACTATTTGAATCTCAATTCTATCATAAAACCAAACAGCTTAACGTGGCCTATCAGTCTTTTCAAGATTGTTGGCCCGCAAAGGATTTAGACGTGATTGTATGTATGTATATATGTACAAAAGGTCAGCTGCCACTCCTCTGGTTTCCTTGCCTTGCACTAGTTTCAGTGCAAACCACGTTTTGTTTTCAATATTCAATAAATATTTTTTTACTTTCATTTTAAAATCTTTTGGTTTATTCTTTTGAATATAAATTTAATACAATAACGAAACTCGTTGCATTATTTGTAACGATTAATGAAATCTTACTAATATTATTTATGTGAAAGGGTTTATGTGTTTGTCTGTATTTCACGTTACCTTAGAACTTAGAACCTCTGAACTGATCTCCGTGAAATTTTGTATACATGTAGTGTGGAATCTCAGAAAAAGAAAAAGATAAAAGGTACTTTTCACGCGGCCGAAGCTTCGGACGAAATTTAGTTCGTTAATATTTATTGCATTCTGTTAAGGTATCCAAGTGACGTGAAGCATAGTCAGGTGGAGTTATCATCGGAAATAACGCAACACTTACTCAAGCCTGATATATTGCGCTCAATATTATATATGGTCCCCTTACATTACTTGTAGGTTCCAGTACCACTATATAATGGTATGGCCCAAGTGAAAAACTCACATTTTGTGTTAATTATGTTACTGAAAATGTATTCCGCTACCATTTTATATTAATTTTAACGCACTCGTAATTTAAGATGTTTAAACGTAACGTAGCAATATAATCGTTTAACAAAATTTTACTACGAGTAAGTATATTATGTAGATACTCTTAATTCATTTTATCCTCGTATATTACATAAGCACTAACTTTGTATGAGCAAAATCCCATGGTTTTCCGTTCCAATCAGAATTTCCTAAATCCCATTATTAATTCTTCCTATGGTAAGTTCTAACAGTTTCGGTTTTTTTTTATCTCAATCAAGATAAGAGTACATTAAATCGATGCCTAGAAGTTTTTATGACGCTTTTGTCCTGTTGAAATTCCCAAATAAAATATGTTACTTCTGATCTGAAGGTCATTAGTCTACAGATTCCTATTTTATAAATTATAAATATTTCTTTTTTATGATTTAAGTAATATTAAGTTTATAATTTTAGTTGTAAGAATCTCTCGGCCGCTTCCTCTCATAACTCAACACCTTGAGGTGTGATATTGTCTACGAATAATACGCAATGCCTCTGCCGTGATAAATGTGGACACGTTACGTTGATAACGCGTGTAATATGTTTTCTCCTTTCCTCCGAAAAAAGGTACATTTAATTTCGTTTGTGTTTCGAATTAGTAATTTATTTGGTGTGAGATTATTGGTTTTGTTTCTGAGTATAAATCTATATAAATAAATAAATAAATATCTTTATTAGACTCTTTTTACAATAGCTCATATATGATTGGGTCCTCTATTTAAGTATAAAATACTTGTGTTTGGAGAGCCCGCTCTTCCAAAGTAGTTGTTTACACTGATTTGTTACAAATTCACTAATCATGTTTAACAATAACAACATTGTACAATTATTACATACAGTTTACACAGACATAACAAACAATAAAAATTAAAAACACATTAACCTGTCAGCCAAGCTAGTATAGATTCTGATACCAAATCACTAACAAGAATATACAGTATTACACTTGTATGATTATCATACTAATATTACGAGTATAAATGAGGGTAGGGAGATTTCATATTCATTTCATCATACTGAAAAATAAATCAATTTCTAAAGGCCAGCAACATCTAGGTAGTTAGTATAGTGTTATTGTGCTTGAGTGTTATATTAAGCGCATAATAATATATATATGTCATCATATATAATCACGTATCCCCCGTAGACAGAGCCAACAGTCTTAAAAAGACTGGTAGGCCACGTTCAGCTGTTTGAATTAATGATAGAATTGAGATTCAAATAGGGTTGCTAGCCCATCGCCTAAAAAAGAATCTCATGTTTAAAATCCCTTAGTCGCCTTTTACGACGATTCTTAATGATTATTTTATAACGTTATTTCATGATGCTTGTAATGGGTTTTTAAAATGACATTTTTATTAACGTTGTATATAGTTAAGGACAGAGATATGAAGCTACTTAAAAAAATGTATTCGATTTAAATTGCAGGGAGTATGGCAGTAATCACCACACTAAATGGTTTAGGTCTTTAGACTTTTTTGCATATTTTATACATATTTTCCAATAACTGTCATCCAAATAAGCGACCTCGTTTAATAATAACCACCGCCTTTTGTTTTCAATAAACAAAATGAAAGGTGAAAAGCCTCCGAAATATTTCAAATAACGCCGCGGGTCATCCGCCAGGGATTTGCATACGCCCGGTTATTATCAAATCAACGTGTAAGAATTCACATTGGCTGTAACCTCATTTGGCTAAACCAGATTTACGGAATAAGGCTGTCGACGGAATATTCACATTACGTACGGCAGACGTATTCTGATAGGAACATATCTCGTAAAATAATATGAAAAATAATCTGCCAGAGCAGATTCGGAAATGAGGGATATATTTTTTTGCTGAGTTTTTTCGTTACAATACGAATTTAAAAGTTTCTGACAATTCTGTTACAGCGGCAACGCATTTTTAATTTTTTAATAATTAAAAAGACAAATTACTGAAATGAAATCTATAATCGGAAAATACCTATACATCTTTATCAATTAAAAAAAAATCCCAAGTTGATACACGCCTGACTGTGAGTCACACGCGCATAAATCGCATCCCTACACATTATCGGAGCTAATAATTGCATAACTACGATTAGATTAGATAGCTGTATAATCTAAAATAAGAAGTTTATAAGCCTTCTATTGACCTACCAGACTAGCATTGAAGAATTAAACGTCATTCATTTTCCGCACTATTCAGACTCAGAAATTGTATCATATAAATTGAACTAAAACATTACAGTTAACCCATAATGCTCTCTTAAAAACAGGAACAATCAGTTTCCGCTATGAAACATTATTCCCACGGGAGCAAGTACATTTGCGAGAAAAACTACACCGTTGTATCCGCATTACTGACACAGGAAATGTTATTACAATAGTCGTAAGGTCTAGTTTCGTTTACTGTTGCATTAACTTTTTATAGGAAACCTGGAATGACTCTAGACAATGGTTGAATTAACAGTTGTCAGCACTTTAGTCGAACAAAGCACTAGTTCTGATTCAGTATGGAGGTACTCGTAAATTTGATTTTTAAATTGAGTTTTCTGTTAAAAATATGGTTTAGTTACTTTTAATTGTTGTCTTCGTCCTGGCGTTACCTTCTATTACATCAGACCCTTAAAGAGGAGCCCAGGATGCGGTAATGATCATGATCCTGGATTGAATAAGTCATGTTTGAACACGAAGTAAATCCCATCTGATAGAGAAATACTAAAATAATCGAAGAATTCGTGTCAATTACCATTTCTTACTGCTAGTCATGAGAGGCGAATAAAAAGAAAAAATCAAGGAAAATTTTTCTAAAGAGCGATCTTCTTAGACAAGCAGACGAGCGTGAAAACTGCGCAGATAATAATAATGTTGTAGCAAGACTAACATTATAAAATTCTACAAGAATACGATGTTACGAAAAAATTCCGTTCTATTTTTGAAATTGAATGAAATGGACAAAGGTAGGAACGATGACTAAGGTTTCTTTGCTGTAAAAAAGAAAGTAGTTGACATTTCCTTACTAATGACGTCCTACATTTGTGGGTGGGTCCCATCAAATATAACATGAATCATAATAACAAACGCGTACGTCAGTGTAGCCTTTGAAGTATTCCCTTAATATCCCTTTGACATTAGTTTGTTGCTTCACAAACTGAAGGTTTACAAGAATATTTTCAAGATCATTCTTAGTCCGTTGCATTTAAAGTTTCTTCTTCAATGGCATAAATGTAAGATCAATGAAACGCTGTTACAAAGATCAATGTGATTTTGTATAATTTAGTGATTGAGAGGATGGCAAAATTTTGTTTATTCACTTTGTCCGTAATTCATACTTTATAAATATACAACTTAGATAGTACATAAATAAACTTGATGAATTTAAAAAAGGAATGTCCTGTTTCATATTTTCTTCATAATTCAAATTATGCAATGTTGCTAACATCATTTTGCAATTTTTTTTATTAACAAATTGAAGAGTAAATGCTAAAAATACTAAAACTTAAACTACTCGTTCATAATTTAAAAATCATACCAATTGTTTACATTAGTTCAATTTGTTTTGATTATATTATTTGACAAATGTAAATTCGAAATTGTTATGATTTGCGGAATTCTCTGTTATTGCTTATAATCAAATAAATTAAATCAACCGTAACATTTTTGCGCTATTCAAAATAAACATCATGTTATTAATTTACAATCTTTATAGTCACAGAAACTATTACAGCAAAGTATTAAAGTCATGTCACTAACTCTTAAGGTAAATTTTATCATGAAGTCATCATATTCAGGCTTTTATTCTTCTTCTTTTGGCTGTGTAAGTTTCGTAAGGAATAAATTGTGATTATTATAATATGTAATATTATATGTCTCAGAATCACAAGAAAATCATTAAACTTACATTCGTCTTTGAGAGTAGCACAGACCTTTTAGAATAATTTCTTCGACACGTTAAAGAAACCATTAAAAAACGACATAACATACATGATGTTCAAATTTTTCACCAAGAAAACGTTGAAAAAATAATTTGTTGTCAAGCTCGGGCCTTGATGACGTGGTAAGCATTCTAAGGCATTCAACCGCAAATGCTGACGCGTAGACTTTGACGCCAACAACCCTCAAGAACCAAGGATTGACGTCAGTAAGCTGAGGGGCTCTCTAGCGGACGTGTCTTGCCAACTCAGATTCTTAGGCAGCTCACCCTTGACATGAGGGGTTATTGATCAAAGTGGATATTTTCAGAGAGGGAAAAAAACGGACGGTTTTTGATGTCTTGTTTTTAGGCGACGCGTTTGGGCGTTTTGGCAAATTTGTTTATTTTTTGGTGTTCAATTATGCAAAAAAAATGATTGTAAAGTGATATTCATGTCTTCAGAACTTTTTCTACTTTTGTTTGAATCTATACGTCTTGCAAGTGGGACTTGAATTCTGGTACTTACTTGCAAGTCAATAAATGTCCGATTATGCAGACTTTTCTGGATCGGCTTTAAATTTTAGCTAAAAGTGTCTAAACATCTAGGCAAATGAACTCAAAACGAAAAATTCCGAAGACCAGTTAAAATGGCGAGACAATTTTTAGAATCAATGGAACACGCAAAGAATAGCCGGGAAATTAAAGTGAACTGAATAACAATATAAACACTTAATAATTACAACGTAACAATTTGCATACCAAAAAAACAACTCGACACTCGAATACAAATCCCATATTTCTTTTCAAGAAGAACAAACAAGAAACAATGAGTGACGCACTTTCCAGGATTCCGAATGTAATTTGCAGTTTCATTACGACGACTAAGTGAAAAGTTTTTGCCTCTTAATGATGTTCGCGAATTAGAATTGGAGATTTTAGAAGTTGTTACATATCTGACTAGCTTTGCCGCTTCGGGAGACAGTTTGCCAGCTTTGGAAATTGTCTTATAGAATCCTGTGTATACCAAATAGAAGGATATTAAGTAGTAGTCTTAGATCCGAAAAATGTTATTCCAATTATTATGTAATTAGTGTGATCTTCCTATTGTCGTATAATAATATATATATCGTATAATGTTTTAGAAAAATGACCTTATCTATTAGAACTTACATTATGAAAAAAATTACAATTATTCATTTTTTATGAGGTAATTCAATACCATCCTGAAATTCCAAAATCGCCCAAGTATGCTACAATTTAGGTGAGTCAAACACTCTATTGCCAATTGGGATTAATTTGGAAGCTTCCGCGGTCGTCTACCGATGCTGATATTTCATCAGAGGATATTAAATGAGAACCAAACTTATTGACGAGAAATTCATTCGTTATATTGAAATTCTACCTTTCGTTGTTGAATGGCTGGCTATTCATTGTATAACATCTTAACTATCTACATTCTACATAGAAGATCTGTTTCTTCATTACATAATTTATTAGATTCCATACATGCTATGGAAACTTAATGTAACTAAAAGTTATAAAGCATGTATGCTCTTTTATAAAATCAGACAGGGCCTACTTTTTGTATAAGAAAGATAGACAATCTATTTTATCTGATGAGGTCAGAAAGTTTGAAAAGTTTTAAAAGTAAAGCTTTATGGTATATAACGAAGAATAATCGTGGCTCATTTTGACAAAACCGAAACGCTCGAACTGAGCCGCTGGATTAGTTGAATGATTTTAAATTAAAATTTTATATTCTGCTAAAATCATAAAACTGACGACAAAAACAATATTGTCTTTAACCTCAAGCACAAAATAAAAAGGAAAACAAAACAGAAAACCATACAAAAGCAAGCTATCTAAATTGGGTAAGTCCTTCAATTCAATAGGCTTTTCTACGCCTTACGAAATCATACTCGATCTTCAATCATACTGTCTGGTTCGGGGCTTATTGTGAGTGTTCAATGAACAAACCTACAGAGCCCTTCGGAATTTCACGTTAGTCTTGAAGGGTGCTTCAGGAAAGGGACCTACTTTTAATATCGGGACGTCACATATTTGTTTTACGCCATGTTTGGTTTTTATTAAAGTTATATTGTTTATCTTGTTTTGTATGCTTGAAACATGATACAGTAATGTTTATCAGGGGACCTTTCATTTCTAAGTACCTCTTTTAATTTATCTTTCAATATTTTTCTTTTGTTTTTTTGATAAAAATTTATTACAAATTTTTCACATCTGCTCTCCAATTCAAACGTCTTTTGAAAATTTCTTTCTTGGGGGTTCCCCTTATTTCTTATATCTAAATTAACTTAAGCTTTTTACGTCCACTAGTTTTGGGAGTATTGATTGATCACTCAGTTGGTTTTTTGTTTAACACAGGTTTATACTTCCTTCAAATTTATAAAAAGAAAATGTTAGGTACATATGTATATCTTATAAATGTTAAGTTAGTCATCTGTTGTGGAACAGTGTTAAACGTTATTTCGAAAAACTTAATTTCAACTTTCATAATGCTTTTGCAGAATAAACATACACATTAATATGTGTCTGATGATCCAGCAAATCCTCGAAGACCATGTTTAGATAGATTGAGGGAAATATTTTTAAAACTTGATTACTTATTTTCCCGTAACTGATTTTAAAATTTGAAATTGCATTAAACTAATCATAAATGATATAGCTATTAAACAAAGTCACCGAACGACTGACTAGGGATCATTGTAACGTAACATGATTCCTAACGTCCGAGACAAAGTAAAGGTACGTTACGGGCGCGTTTAATTCCTGTATTATTTATAAATAGTATTTTCCCGTAATTAAGTTAAATCCAAAAAAAATATTCCCACAAAAAATAGCTAAGGAGTAAAGAAATACCAAGCGATGAGAACCGGGTCAGAGGTGGCGCGTGCCGATCGGGGTTCGTGTCTTGTGCCCACTCGACTGTCTAAAACTCGATATTGCTCGAAGTGAAATGTATTTTAAGTTTCAAAAGGAAGATTTAAAGAAAATTTTATTATTTAATTAATCAATTTATATCAATTTATTGGTGCCGTGATACCGCTCGTGACCGCTCCATCTCTTTCCCATGGATGTCGTAAAAGGCGACTAAGGGATTGGCTTACAAACTTGGGGTTCTTCTTTTAGGCGATGGGCTAGCAACCTGTCACTATTTGAATCTCAATTCTTTCATTAAGCCAAATAGCTGGACGTGGCCATTCAGTCTTTTCAAGACTATTGGGTCTGTCTACCCTGCAAGGGATATAGACGTGACCATATGTATGTGTGTATGTATGTATGTATGTATGTATTTATACCTACTTAAAAATTTTCGTAAATTCTGGCTATGGATAAACTTTGATTTACGTAATTTTTAGATAAGAAGATTAAACCAGTGAAAAGTTAATTTGTTAAATTAACATACATACATACATAAAATCACGCCTCTTTCCCGGAGGGGTAGGCAGAGACTACCTCTTTCCACTTGCCACGATCTCTGCATACTTCTTTCGCTTCGTCCACATTCATAACTCTCTTCATACAAGCTCGGCGGTTTCGGGTACTTTTGACCTGACCCTTTACCAGGACGTCCTTAATTTGATCAAGATACGTTCGTCTAGGTCTTCCCACTCCGACCTTTCCCTCCACACTCTCCTTGTATATCTGCTTAGTCAACCTGCTTTCATTCATCCTCTCCACATGACCGAACCATCTTAACATACCCTTTTCTATTCCTGTAACTACATCTTCTTTCACATCACAACATTCCCTTATCACGCTGTTCCTTATCCTGTCACTCAATTTCACACCCATCATACTCCTTAACGCTCTCATTTCCACTGCATTTATTCTGCTTTCATGCTTCTTTTGCCATACCCAACTTTCACTCCCATACATTAACGTCGGGACCAACACGCCCCTGTGCACAGCCAGTCGAGCCTTTTTGGATAGTTTCTGACTGCTCATAAAGGCATGCAAAGCTCCATTCACCATGTTCCCCGCGTTCACTCTCCTTTCAATATCACTATCATACTTGCCATCTGATGTAAACTTTGATCCTAGATATACAAACTCTTTCACTTGCTCCACTTTTTCTCCTCCAATCAAAATATTACATGCTGTCATTTCTTTCTCCATTTCAAAAACCAGTGTTTTAGTTTTACTTACGTTCACTTTCATTCCTTTCTCTTTTAAAGCTTCATGCATACAGTTTACCATCTCCTGTAACTCCTCCGCTGATGACGCCAGTATAACCTGATCGTCGGCATAGAGCAGACATTTGACGAGTAACTCATTCATCCTTAATCCACTTTTAGACTCTTTCAAATCTGTCAAACAGCTATCCATAAATAGGTTGAACAGCCACGGTGACGCAACACATCCTTGCCTAACGCCTTTCTCAATCTTAAACCACTCAGTGTGCGCTCCGTTTATCCTGACACAAGCACTCGAATCCTCATATAAGGATTTCAGTGCTCGTATTAAGAGACTGCTCACCCCATGCATAGAAAGTGCTGACCACAATTCATTCCTCTCAACTCTGTCATAGGCCTTTTCCAGATCTACGAATGTGCAATAGACTTTTTGACTCTTGGCCAAAAACTTTTCGGCTATGCACCGCAAGGAAAAGACCTGATCAGTACATCCCATTCCCTTTCGAAATCCCGCTTGAGCATCCCATATTTTGTCATCAGTTTCATTCCTGACTCTATTAATCAATACCTTAGCATACAATTTGCCGACGACGCTAAGCAGGCTTATACCACGATAATTTTTGCAGTCCAGCTGTGACCCTTTTCCTTTGTAAAGTGGCACGATAACAGCCTTACACCAATCTTTTGGTACTCGGCCGCTTCTCCAACACAAATTGAAAAGGCAGTACAACTGACTAGCTACTACGCCTTTTCCTGCTTTAAGCATCTCGACCGACACTCTATCACACCCAGCAGCCTTTCCCGCTTTCATACTCTTAAGTGCTTCCACAATTTCGAACATTTCAATTTCGCCTTCCATCTCATTCTCTTTTTCTTCGCTATAGCAGAAATCTTTCTTATTTCCTTCCTTTTTTTCAAATAAACTTTCAAAATAGTCCTTCCATATCTTTAGTACACATTCTTCTCCTTTCACAACGCTACCATCCTGGCATCTGATCCTAGTCAGCTCTCTGGTTATAGTATTTCCTCGGGCTGACCTTACGGATTTCCAGAATACTTTCAGATTTGACTGAAAGTCTTCTGATAGCCTTTTATCAAAATCCTCTTTATACTCTTCTTTCTTTCTAATCACAGCTTTCTTAACCAAATCTTTCATTTTCTTATATTCCTTACGTGCTTCATTCACATCTTCATCTATAACCTCTTGCATTCTTAAGTTAGCTTTTGCTGCTAACAAATCCAGCCATGCTTTCTTCTTTAATCGCACAAGTTCTTGCACATCTTTACTCATCCACGCATTTTTGTGATTTTTTCCTTTCCTTCTTCTACTTACACCACACACTTCAACAGCTACTTTCACAATTCTTTCTTTAAATTCCTTCCATCCATCTTCAATATCGCTCATTTCCTCTAAATCTTCAAATTCATCCTTCAGTCTATTAATATACTTCTTACCTACATCCATATCTTGCAAATTTTCTACTTTTACTCTTTCCAAAGCGCTGGTTTGCTCCCTTACCCTGTGCCGCCAGCGATTGAAGATACCCCTTATCCGGGATATCACCAGTAAATGGTCCGAGTCAATGCCAGCACCGCGATATGCACGGGTATCCAGCACTTTGTTCTTCAATCTTTCATCTACAATCACAAAGTCTATCATACTTTTTAAAATACCTTCCACTCTTGTGTAGGTGTGGATCTCTTTATGTTGAAACATTGAGTTCGACACAAAAAGATCCCACTCAAGACAAATTTCTAATACACTTCTTCCATTATCATTCACCTTTTCGTCACCAAACGCACCAAGCACCTTTTCATATCCATCACGCTTTACACCCACCCATCCATTAAAATCACCTAACATAATAATCTTCTCATTTGGCTTGGTAACTTTCAATACTTCTCTTACACTATTCCAGAACTCCTCGTTTTCGCTTTTTGCTGATGTTGTACCCCTCGAACCCACATCCCAAGGTGCATAAACACCTAGAACGAAGATCCGAGTGATTCCAACTTTCAGCCTAATCCATAGAAGACGAGGGCTGACACACTCATACTCATTCACGCACTCAGCCATTCGTGCAGAAAGAATTAGACCGACCCCTTGACAGCCTCGGCTGGTACTGGAAATTCCAGACCAATACGCCGTGTAAGGGCCGTGCTGCGTCGCGTCGCATCCTTTCCGCTTCGTTTCATTCACGCACAACACATCCAAACGTCTTTCATCCATCATCTGGCATACTTCCTCAATCTTATCCTTCATTCCTCCTCTTACATTCATCGTCGCAAAGCGGCTTTCAGCAGACCGCATACCGCTCCCGCCGGGAACGAGACGTGATGGGGTGCGGACACCATCGCCGCCATCTAGGTGCTCTTTAAAAAAATTTGCATCCATGCGATTCCCACGAGACGCTAGGGAAAAATTTTGTCCGCCCCAGCAGAGCCCCGCATGCCAGGGTAAGGCTAGCCATTACCTGGGGGTCGCCCAACCCCATGGCGGAAGTGGCACGCTCGAGACTAGGCTCGCCCCTAGCCATGCATCCATCGGCGCGGCAGACCTTAGATTGGCAGGGATTTACATTAAAGAGGGATCCCAAGTCTATCCCTTAGTCGGCTCTTACGACATCCGTGGGAAAGAGATGGAGTGGTCCTATTCTTTTGTAATGGTGCCGGGAACCACACGGCACAAATTAATATTTATGATAACTATATATATTATTGTCCAATTTACAATATTAATATTAATCTTGAAAGTCTTATTCATATAATATCACATAATATATTAAGATATTTTTCTTTTTATCAGTTAAACAAAAGAATAAGTTAACTTAGTGAATTCAAACTGGATAATCCGAATATTTCTTCTATGCTCATTCAACCATCGCTTATTGAAACGTAGTGCAGACTCGCTAGAGATGTCATTGACAGGTTTGCCAAGACAATTATGTTTTATTTTAAACTAGCTGTACCCGCGACTTCGTCCGCGTGGAATAGTTATTTAGGGCATCATTGAAGCCCTCAAGGATGAATAATTTTGCTCGTTTTTTCACATATTCCATTATTTCTTTGCTCCTTATAGTTGCAGCGTGATGTTATATATTCAACGCAAAAAAATTTTTTATTTGAACCAGTAGTTTCTGAGATTAGTGTGTTCAAACAAACAAACTCTTCAGCTTTATAATATTATTTAAAATAACAACTATTTTAAATAATATAAAATTCAAAATTTCATATAATACTAGTATGTAAAAGCTTTTGTGATTTCTAATGAGTTCACTAATATAAAAACGTATTGATATCCAAGGAACTTAACCATATCGTGAAGATATGGTAAAGTTCGTCTAATAATAAAATATAAGCAAGCGGTGACGCAAATTCCGATACTAGCAAAAAGTCGGTGAAAATTTTAAACATCCAAAAACATAATAATGAAGGATTCATAAAATTTTGTACAAATGTGAGGTATCAAACAGGCCGCTTTTAATTTCCCAATAGGCATTTATGGGCAGGATAAACCAGGAGTTGGTTCTTTGTTTATTGACCTTTATTATGAAATTATGTCCGTTCAAGGTATAAGTTATAACCGAATTTTAATTAAATTATAATTGATTTGAAATTTGATCAAAAGTTGTCACGTTGTTTGAGTTATATTCATTACATTTGCGGTGGCGGTGAGACGGTAAAAACCTGACCCGCTTTAGAAAAGTGGTCACAGGTGGCTTCAGACCTCCTCAGAGAAGTGAGGTCGCTACCAGGGGTCATATGAACGGGTAGTGTGGCTTTTCCACTCGTTAAATCTACAAGCCTGTTGCTTACATCATCAATTTCGCTTTATCTTTCACCCTACACCGCTCCAAGGTAAGTGTCTCTCCATAGGGCACTCCATTAATCATCGTCTAATCCAAGATTACTTCAAAGCAGGTAAATTAACGAGAAATATTATCAAAACATTTTTGAGCAACGCTAAATTGATGACCTGCATTTAAGGCGCTCTTTTTCGATGGATTAATGCGTATTTATTCATGAAGACATTTAATACTTAATTGGAATTGATTTTTTGAGTTATTTTTACAGTTCAATATAAGGCATTACGTCTGGACCTCTAAAAGAGCATATAAACTCAGTATAACTTTATTTATATTATTTTTTGTCTATTTAAGGCATATATAATCAAAATATTAATTAACTAAAAAAATACAACATTTTAAATATAGATTTTAACGTACTTGTGTAAATAAAATAAAATTATTTTCTGTAAATAGGTATGTCCTTTATTATCAAATGGAAAATTCACAAATCGCAATTCCTGAATGTAATAGGATTAAGCTGTTTTTTTATTTCGTCGAGTTAATTCCACATAACAATGTAACTTTCAGTATAAAAGACTTTTTATTTTCATTCGATACATCAAATTTGTTTTTGCAAGTCAATTATATTTGTTTAACAAAAATGAAAACAAAAATAAATATTGTGAAACACAATTCATTTTTACAAATCAAAATTCATTCTCAATGAACAGATGGAGGGGAAATTGTAGAGGTGGCTACGGTGATCAAAGATTAATTGTGGGCTTATATTGGAAAAGAATCCGTTAATAGTCATAGGTAACTGTTTGCAGGCGATCAGTTATAAAACACATTATCTGTGAAAATATTTTTTATTTCTCGACATAATAGATCGGCCAAGTGTTAGTCACGCTCCAAGGATTCTATAAAATTATGTTTAGTGATAAAAATATGCTTCTAATAAGTATTATCCATTATCTCGTAAACGGCCAATTTGTTCAAGTCCTTTTTCTTTGAAATTTGATTTTAAAGTTGTATTTAATTCACTCAGTTTTTATATCATATGAATCTCGTAAATTCCATTTGGCTAAGGAACCCTAAGAAGATTTTTTGTTCTAATATTGTAACCATAAAGGATCTTAATTAAAGGACCTTCATTTCTATCCAGTTGTCCTAAAAGTTGGAGATTAAAATGTTTAAAAACATTATAATCGCCGTAACATTTTGGTGGGGTCTGTGAGTAAATAAAAACAAAAAGCGATCGAGTCTCGTGGAGAAGCGTAATGGTCGCATATTTTACAGGTTAGCAGAGGGCTTTGCAAAGAATAAATTTTTATTATGCCGTTCAAACTTAAATATACGCGACGTCGTATCGTATTTCCAGTCATTAGATTTTCAATGAAAATGGAATTTTGTTTTATCATGTAAATAAATTTAAATAAATAAATATTAAATATATATACGGGACAAATAACACAGATTGAGTTAGCCTCGAAGTAAGTTCGAAACTTGTGTTACAAGATACTAACTCAACGATACTATATTTTATAATAAATACTTATATAGATAAACATCCAAGACCCAGGCCAATCAGAAAAAGTTCTTTTCTCATCATGCCCTGGCCGGGATTCGAAACACAGACAAGCGTACTACCGCTGCGCCACAGAGGCCGTCATGTAAGATTACCTACTAATTGAGATTTTTTTTTTTAATTTGTTTTTTTATTAAAATTTATGGGACAAATAACACATATTTGGTAAGAAGCAAGTTGAAACTTGTGTTACGACATCCTAATATTAATACTAAGTATAACTTGATTGACTTTTACAATCGTCACAAGAATAGAAACAGCCTAATTTGCATTGTAAAATGTTAAGCAAAAAAGGCTTACTTACTGGACTTTTATTTTAGGCGATAGGCTAGAAACCTGTCACTACCTTTGACAATATAGCTATACGTAGTGTTAAATCTTATGACCCCCTGCTTTGTGTATCGTAAGGCGTGATATAGTTTAAGGGAAAGGATAGACAATAATAGTATATTTTGGCGAAGCAAGAAAGTCAGTTGGCTATCAAATATACCCCGATATAAGCAGCTTATGCAAACTCCAGGTTCTAAGCGAAGTAATCCCTGGAGAAACCGCTGACCTGCCATATCTTGCCGCGCAGAATATTAGCTTGGATGTTATTCGTTGAAATTAATCATTTCTTGTGGCAGATCTAGCTAGCTTTTTTGGAGCTTTGTTGTTTGTTTGTTATATCTTTATTAGTGTGCCGTGTAGTTCCCGGCACCAATACAGAAAATAATAGGACCACTCCATCTTTTTCCCATGGATGTCGTAAAAGGCGACTAAGGGATAGGCTTACAAACTTGGGTTTCTTTTTTAGGCGATGGGCTAGCAACCTGTCACTATTAGAATCTCAATTCTATCATTAAGCCAAATAGCTGAACGTGGCCATTCAGTCTATTCGAGACTGTTGGCTCTGTCTACCCCGCAAGGGATATAAACGTGACCATATGTATGTATGTATGTATTTTTATTAGCACGAATGTTTGTTTGTTTGTTATATCTTTATTGTACATACGAAAGAACACAAAAAGGAAAGTAAATTGGTTAGACAAAATATACAAAGGCGGACTTATCCCATTTAGGGTTCTCTGCTAGTCAACCATTGAATAACTAAGTGGAGAGTTACTTGATTAGGGCAGAAGTACTTACAAATCTTTAGTGACAATATATGTATTATGTTACTTTTGTGACAAATACCTAAATTAATTATTTTTATTTCTTTATAAGTATCGATTTGAGGAAAATTTATAAGGTAGGTTAAAATTACCTAAACAAGAATGTGAATAAATCAAAAGAAGTTTGTAGGAATTGTAGTGTTAAAATATGAAGAACCCCCAACAAAGTTGCCTAAATGTATATTCTTATGATATATTATTTAGTTTGAGGCCACAATAAAGTCTTTTACTGAGATATGTTTATTTTTGGTAATCAATGGTGTGTCCATTAGGTATTTAATAAAAATAGATTAAATACGTTTCAGGATATCCATTCTATTAACTTTTTTCTTTTACATATTGAGATACTTAATACAAGCCACAGTAATAGAATGCTGAATCAAAAACCCTTTGACGCCCGTAAAAATCGGCTTTTACCGAAGCATACTACACTCGGAATAGAAAAAGTACATAGACTACACATTTTCACTTCCAACATATAGAAGCTCTGTGCTCCATCCATCCTAAAACGAGATTTGAAATCGTCAAAGCCTACCCGTGTACAAAAATGCTTTACACCCGATATGTTTTCGACGTTCAATTGAAAATAAAATGCACTAGAATTTAGTCTACTTCTTAATTTAATGTTTAAACATATATATATATAATAACTTCTCGTTCCCGCTGGGTAGACAGAGATAAAAAAAAAATCTTCATACTTTTAATTCATCCACATCATGACTCTTTTCATGCAGGCTCGTCTTTATAAACATATCTTAATACTTAATATTGCAATCCCCCAAAAATAATAAACTTAGGTGTTCATCTTCTTATAATAAATAATATAAAAGAGGATAGTGGCTGAAATATCAACGCCGGCTCAAACCGCTGGGTCGACATTTGAAATTTTCCTTGTATCTAGACGTCTCTTTATGTGGTCTATGGGTGTACGAAGAGATTTCCCGGAATCCCCGTGTGAAGGGAAATTAACGGGACTTTTTTTTAAAACGGTAGAGAAGGCGCATCGAGTTGTAGGATAAACAGAATAATAACTTCATATTATCATTTATTCTCCATAGTACAATTACAAGTTAATCCCATTAAAATTTGGAAAAATATCCAATTCAAAGTTAGGAAAAACGCGATGAGTTTTGGCGCTGAAAAAGTTAAGTTAATTATTGTAGGGAGTTGATTCTCAAATGAATCGCGCTTTTTGTCAAAAAGAGGTTATAAGTTAACATATTTCTCATTAATTAACTTTTTCCCTTTTTCCTGAATGTAGACACGAATTTTTTGTATGTCAAAAGGTAAACGACTATACATTAATGTCATCGTTCCAAAAGTATGGATGAATTTAACAAATGCGAATATAAATGGAAACGTTAATAATACTTAAGTGAACGCACCTTGATCATTGTTAATCAAGTCGGACCATTCTGATGAAAGGTTCAAGGTCAAGAGTATCCTAAACCGCCGTTTGTGTCTACACCTCCGGGAAAGAGGTCATGTCTGTATTTTCATTACATCAAAAATCTGCATTTATTAGGTAAAACAAATGTGTGTTGGCATTATTTCGTAAATGTAAGTAATAACACTAAACTATTAAATTAAGTTTGTTACTACGCATATTTTTACAACACTCGTAATCATCATTGAGAAATGATAGAATTTAATAGAAAAAGATATCCAAATATACCTTTCAATGTAACATTTTTTACCTGAACATGAACATATTATATGTTTATATTCACTGAGGGATTCACTAAAAGGAAAATTAGCTAGCCCACGGCACCCGGGAAAGTATGTTTTCGCATTGAATAGGAAATTTGTTCCCAATTTTTATTTTTATGAGGTTTAAATATTTTCCTCTATATCTTATCTAAAGAACAGGTAAATTGAAGACATGATTTGGAAATACCAGCTTATTTTATAATACCATTTTTTATGCCCTGGAGATTGGGATGGCCGTTGGTGTAGGATGCTTGCTCGACACATTTGCGCCATCTCATCTTCAGGTTACTAAATCCAAAGTCCGTGCTGCTTCATATGAAGTAGAAAATCTCAAAAGGCACAAATATGTAGGTATCGGTAATATCTATTTATGTATTTGAACCTTATAGGGTAGAAACTCTGGTAGATGATCTAATAAAAATATAACAATCAATAAACAACACGCCTTGTTTCTAATAACCATAAATCTATAATACCATAATCTAAAAACCGTAGAAGCAAATCACGAAATTTTCTGCGCTGTCAAAGAAATCTCAGAATGAGAGATGTAATTTCAAATTGTTATGGTATGTTGGTGATTTCCATCAGTTGCAACGACACATTTACCAGTACTTACGATTTCTATAGCCTTCCAAATTCTACGAACAAAACCAATTTAGCTCTTCACTTATAGCTTTATCCCGTTAATATAATAAGTGGTATGTTTCAGTTTTTGCAGCTCATGGCTCGAAGGACCATCTTAACCGTGCAACGGTCTTGTTGGCGTAGTGCCAATAATACAATATCATAATGGTACAGAACTGGCCTCTTTATATAACGGTTTTACTAGAGGTTTTTGTGTTGCGGTCCTAAATTGCTTGGTTTTTGTTTGAGTAAGTTTGATATAAGTTTTTGTTACAAACTACAGGAAGAATTTACGTCGTGACGTCTTTATTTGTACTAACTTCTAATCAAGCAGTTACTAACATAAATTTTTTAACATATTTACAGCTCTTTTCGTGAATTGCATAAACCATCTCAGTATAAGTGCTACTTAATTGCTGGAAGATCACTAAATCAATTTGATTCTAAATTTTATAAAATACATTTTGAGTCACCATCAAATAAATATGTATACCTAAATAAATCGTTAATTTGAAATTTTGGCCAAAAATTATTTTACCGATATTGTCTTTTCTAAAAATCGCTAGAGTTGATTTACTTAAAAGAGTTTCTCTACTTAACAAAGAATTGTAATTTAATTTGCTAATATCATAAGTGCAATTGAGATTCAACATCCGGCCCGAAGGACCATTCGTTGAAGCGTGCAACTAACTTCCGTTGGCTCACAGCCAATGATATAATATCAAAACATTACCGACCGACCACTTCTGTGTAAAATACGATACGTTTTTTAGGGTTCCGTAGTCTATTCTTTGAATAGGTCTTTGGTTATTTGAAAACAAAGTGGAGGTTGCCATTTTTTTTTATAATTCCATTTTTTCGGAAAATTTACTGTTCTAAAGTAGCAAAATGTATTCTGCAACGAAAAATCTAGTACATAATAAAATTAATTACAAATTCAAACATTGATCAAATCGGAGACGTTCTGGCAAAAGGGTCAGGTCAAGAGTATCCGAAACCGACCAGCTCGCATGAAGAATTATGAGTGTGAGACGACTTCCACTAATTTTTTATGGTAACATTGATTTCTATGATAACTTTTCTTCCAACTCATCAATTTAAGTGTAAACTTACTTTTTATTATTCTTACTTACGATCTCCAGATTGTTGTCTTTAGCTTTAATAGGGAGTCATTTGTTATTCCAAAGGGGCTACGAGTATGAGGGCGCGAAGTGGTTCCAAGAGCAATTTGGAAATAAAGTGACTGTCTGTGGTTACACTTATGTGTTTACGACTAACCCTACAGCGTATTGGTTATCACGCTAATATTAAACCAAAGGTGGTTAGTTGTAGTTAAGGAACTACCTTAGTTGTATCAGGAGGTCATGAATTCGATTCTCTTCGATTGAAAATGTAGATTTGATTGTGCCTGTGAAAAGATTTGACAGCTATGTGTAAAATACGAGTAAAATGAGAAAATATTTCACAATTTAAGTCGCAAGTCAAATTAATAGAAAATAAGTATACTCAGCTCCTACGTAGTTCATAGTTATAGTATGAATGCTAAAGGAGAACTTTCAAATCTTATGCGAGAAGTAATATTTGGAACAGAAATAAATTAAGAAACGTCTTTCTTAAAAAGAACAATACTTTTGCTGGCCAATTATAAAGTTTTCTATAAAACATTACAAACACTCAAATTGGTTAGGCAATTTCCCTCTCCTTTTCCTTAACAGAAACGATGTAAAAGCGATTACCTTGGTTCAATTTCGTAGGTATTTGATTTCTGTTATTGTCACGAAGAGTTCTGTGTGAATTTATTACAATGTTTCTAGTTCCATGTTTTTCTCACGTTCACCGAGCACAGCTCGGCCACCCAGGTACTAGATATAATTGTCACAATTATCTTCTCGACATTTTTTCTTAAGACTCTTGTAATTCTTTCTGAAGATATATTAAAGGCGTAACCTATCTTAAGTAAAGAACAATTTAGAACTATAAACAATTCGTATCAGTTCATTTTGGGCTTACTTTATTTGAATACAGCGCTTGAGCAAAGAGCAATATGCGAAAGCACGCTAGTCTCGGTAGTTTTTCAATTGGGCGCATCTCCGTACACCAAATTCTATACAATAAAAAGAACACAAAATTACCCCGTGTTTAGAAATAAATTTATTGTATTAGTTGGACGTTGTTTACCTGAAGTTGATGACAATAATGTGAAGTGCCAATACGGAAGCTTTTACTTGTTTGACGCTTGCCACACCGTTTGACGTAACTCTTCTAACACCAAAGAAGGGACTAGTTGTGTACTTTCGTTATTTCTCAAATATTCGGAAATATCGCGATTTTATTCAGTGCTATAAAACTGAATGTTTGTCATTGCTGCAATAAACTGATGCACCATTTCTGATGGGGAATATGAAATGTTTACAAACAGTTGGCACGCGAAATTGTGAAATGGAACGTTTGCTTACGTTTTTCGATTTAACTAATGGGAAAAGTGTATTTTGTTATAGATTCAGTGCGATGTTTTTGCAGTTTTTTGTATCTGCGCGTGTTATTATAGTTCTTGAATATTTTTTTTATTGCCGAACCTTCACCTGTTTGTATGTTTTTATGTTTGTCCACGATTATTTTGCGTTTCACGAAACCTTGATGAACTGAATTTTGATGTGATTTTCAGGAAAATGTTTGTTACAACTCGAAGATTGGAGTTGGTTAACCATTTTACAAAAGTTATTATCTAAAACTTTGAGGTCACTTACTCTCTATTTGTTCATGGTTGCATTCGATTTACTTTTCAGTCTGATACGTAAGAAACATAACTTAATAATGATGAGGTAATTGTTCTGAATACTGGATTTTTTATCACGGTCATTTAAACCACTCAAAACAAAATAAATTTACTCAACTTTCCCATTATTATGCCTCTGTGTGATGGTACAATACCTATAGGCAATTGAGTATTACTTTAACTATATAATAATATGATAACAAAACATACTACATAAATACATACATAAAATCACGCCTCTTTCCCGGAGGGGTAGGCAGAGACTACCTCTTTCCACTTGCCACGATCTCTGCATACTTCTTTCGCTTCGTCCACATTCATAACTCTCTTCATACAAGCTCGGCGGTTTCGGGTACTTTTGACCTGACCCTTTACCAGGACGTCCTTAATTTGATCAAGATACGTTCGTCTAGGTCTTCCCACTCCGACCTTTCCCTCCACACTCTCCTTGTATATCTGCTTAGTCAACCTGCTTTCATTCATCCTCTCCACATGACCGAACCATCTTAACATACCCTTTTCTATTCCTGTAACTACATCTTCTTTCACATCACAACATTCCCTTATCACGCTGTTCCTTATCCTGTCACTCAATTTCACACCCATCATACTCCTTAACGCTCTCATTTCCACTGCATTTATTCTGCTTTCATGCTTCTTTTGCCATACCCAACTTTCACTCCCATACATTAATGTCGGGACCAACACGCCCCTCAAAACATACTATCACTTCAATATTCAGCGTTCTTGGGAGCAACCCAAACTTTGCGCTACCGGTTTGACCCCGGCCCAGAAAGGGACGATCAGGAAGTCCCCTGGGCTAACCCAGGCACGGTGGTACGGCCGGGATTTTCATGTAATTTTATAATATCATAACGGCTCGACGTGAAGTTATATTAAATTTACACATAGTTGGTATTTTTTGATGAATAAATTTTACGTGTAAACTAGTTTAGATGGTCTGTTGGTGCAGTAGTCTAGTCAGGTTTTTCAACTACTTTTTCAATTATAAACAGTAATTTTTTCGATCACGATTCTAACAAAAAGTATTTATCGGATTTGAAAACTGAACTTTTAAGAACGTTCATTACTTTATTTACTTATAAAACAACAATATGCTATCGTTGTATTGGTAACTTACAATTCAAATCTCAAATTTACTTCGGGGCTGGTACGGGTAATTTTTTTTATTTAGTTTTGCTAGAATTCCTAATGTTTTTATTTCTGAAGTCCCAAACATATTATTCTTTTAGCAGACACTACTTCATTTTAATGAACTGGACCTAAATCTATTATTTTCGGGTGTGGGTTAATAATGATGCCTTTGATCTTTTTAACAAACCAACAGATAAATCTTAGTTTAATTAGTGCATGCAAACCGTGACCGCCGATGACGAATATGCCTTAAATACCATGACGATTGACACGTTTTCATAAGTTAAAACATGGTGCCGTGACTGATTGAAAATTGTTCCTGGTTTTAACTGGTACTGTAGGTTACATACAAAGTATTGATATAGTACAGCTATTGATATATAGCTGAACGTGGCCTTTCAGTTTTTTTCAAGACTATTGGCTCTGTCTGCCACGCCAGGGATATAGATGTGACTTCATGTATGTATGTATCTTTACCAAGTCGGTGAGTAGTACTCGGTATTTCGCCGTAGATAGAATAATACACGGAATCTTTTTAACTTGCCGTTTGGTTCCCAGCATCAATATAAAAAAGAATAATGAATGAATGAAACTGAATAAACCAAAATAGATATGCCGTTATTTGGAACTGTAGGACTGATTGTAATGCAAATAAGATTTCTACGCAGTTGTCAAATAAATGTCAGACTTGTTGTTTGTTTGAAATTAAGTGCATAAGTATGTCTTGATAGGTATAGAAGTTAAATGCGTCATAGCTTCAGTGGTAGCATAATACATGGTTCATATTAATATGATATAAACTGACTGTATGGACCGTTAACCAGGATTTAGATTTTAGTAATTGTCGGGGCGTGACGGCGTGCATCAAAGGATCTTTGAAGAGCCGTTTCGTGGCGTCATGTCTGTGGCCAATAAATGAGATGTATGACAAAACAGTTATTAATTTGGCAAGTTTTCAAACTATTCAGGTGTCTCAAAACCTTTACAAATGTGTCCAAACGCCGCGACCAATAGTTAACACGGATTTCTAAAGAAGTTCTTTGTTCGAAATTATTGAAATCAGTTTTAGGGGCATACCTATCTACCGTAATATTTGAAATAAAGTTTATGTCACATTCGATTTTAATCATTTTGCCTTTTACATATAATATAGTTAATATATTTTCTCTTGTATTATGGGCCTATCAGTAGCCTGAAATAAATGGATTTTATTTATTTTATAGTGATTTTGAGAAGATGAGGAATAAAGAGATACGTATAAAGATTGGCGTGAAAGTCAGGAGTTCAACTCAAAATAAGAGGAAAGAGTGAAAAAAAAATGGTTAATACATTAAAAAGGCAAATAAGATATTTTACCGGATCGGTTTAATGTATGTACTTGTTGCTTTTGTTCCTGCAGCGGAAGGCAATATTTCTTGAAGTGAGACGCACTATTTTAGCTGAAACATTAAACTCGTCAGCGTTCACTTCCTAAGGAGCCAATCCTCAAAGGAACCGTGCATCATTGGTCGCCACGCCTTAACACCTACCGTTCGCAAATAAACTCCAGATGCAAATAAGTTTTCTGTAGACTTGCGATTTTTTACTGTTTATTATGAATGGCGGTAAAATATTCTTCCTCTTGGCGTTAATTCTGGTAACATCTTCACCCCCCTGGAATAAAGCCAGGAGTGTGCACTTTGAGCATGATCCGGGTCCAAGTCAGATTTTACATAAAGCGACACCATCTGACCTCTACAACCTTGCAGGAGAACCTGATTCGTTTTAGATCATTATTACAAATTCAATTGCCTGAATGTGCAGGTTTATTCAATGATGTTTTCCCACGCCGTAAGAGCATTGGTTATTGGCACTTAAACTAATGTAAATAAATCAGAAGAAAGACACTGGCCGAGGTAACATTTAATCCATTCTGTCCATCATTGGTCGCTTCACCTTAACATCTTCCGTTTGCAAGTAAACTCCACGCGCATATACGTTTACTGTACACTTGCGACTTTTTAAAGGTTATAAGTTTGACTAATCATGTTCACATGCATGATCTATGTACTAGACTTGAGAAGTAAAGTAAAAGTAAAAAATATTTAATCAACGGACACAAAAAAAGAAACAAGGGAAACAAACAGAAATACAAGTTATTACAAAATTTTAGTTAGCGAAAGAAGATTTATAACTTATCTATCCTCTCTTTGTATGTCTTTGGTTATCTGGAATGATAGTAAAAGATAGAGGTTGCGAAAATAAAATATTTTGGATTTCATTTCTATCAATAAAGTAAAGTCATCCAGATAAATCCTTAAAGTGCATAAATACATATGTATGTAATCAATCAATCATGTAATCAATCATGTAATCAAGTCTATATCAATTGCTGGGTAGACAGAGCCAACAGTCTTGAAAAGACTGAAAGGCTACGTTCAGCGGTTTAGCTTAATGAAAGAATTAGATGCCAATTGTAACAAGTTGCTAGTCCATCGCCTAAAAGAAGAATCCAAAGTTTATAAGACGTAATTTGACTTGTTGATGGTATTGATTTTAAGACGAAGCGATTGGTTGCTTGCCCATAATCCCAAAATTAAAGCCGTTCCTTACATCGATTTAATAATCCACGTGGAAAATGAATCAAAACATTTTCTCTATTTTTGTAGTCAATATTTTATTTTACTTGACATGCTTGGAATTTTCGTTGTCGCAAAGTCGCTGGTTTGCAATTTCTTGTGTTTAAACTCCGCTTAATAATAACTTTATACTCACCCAACGGTTCTACGGTAATTAGTTTTGTACAATTTTAGACTTTAATGTGCGCACTGTCATCTCACTCTTCTGATAACGACTTCCTGCGCTAATTTATAAGAGGTATGAGTAACGGTAATTATTGTTAGAACATGAGAAAGAGAACGTTATATGACATTATATGAAAATACTGGTCCAAATTATGGTTTCTATTATTAATATGAAAGCATTTTTTCATAACTATGAAATTGATTTATAAATTACTCTTTTGTTACTGAGTGACTGGCTCATGAATAACGCACAGCCCAAACTAATACCTATTGGTCGTTAGGTTCCTTATGTTATCTAGAGGTGCACTAGCCGTGGATTTTCCCAAATTCCCACAAAGACGGGAATTGACGGGACTTTTCTATGTACGCGAAAATTTGCCTCCTCCGATATCTTAATAGAAAGAGATAGGACGATATAATATCATTTTCATAATAATATTCCACTTTGTGTATACGCTGAAAATTGCAAAGTTGAGCACGAACACAAATACAGGTAAACAATTAGCTAACCGTGATCCTATTATAATAACAAAAACATATTTAAAACAAGCCCTGAACGTTGTGTATGTGGTTAATTTACGAGTAGAAAGTCTATGTTAATTATTTGCAGTAGTATAAAACTGCGGATCATTTATAACAATGATATATTGTGATTTTCCCTTTGCTCGTAATGAATAATGGAAGAGGATTTCCGTATTTGAATTTCATACTAGTAATGCGGTTTGTGTGGTGACCATATGAGCAAGTTTTAATGGGAAATATCCGGATTCCGGATATTTGAGAAAAGTTCTGTTCTGTGGCTGATAAAATGCTGATTCAGATTTATGAATATTAAATATGGAAACATAATTCTTGAACAAAATTGGAAATAGCAATATTAATGTATTTTAATTTAATATCTGATACTGGTGTAATATTAAATAATTTAGTACCTTCTTGTTATCAACGTATTTTATGACCTTTGTTAGATATTTTACCTACTTCTAGAAAAAGTAAAATATCTGGGTAGACATTGTCGAATAATTATGGGAAAATTATCTTATTAGTAAATTTAAATAAAGGGAGGCATAAAACTAATAAATCTCCTTAAACTTCGACCTATAAATGCACAACAAAAGTTTATAAAAATATACAGATATTACTGGTAGATGGGGAACCTACATTGTTTTAGAGATTTGTTTAAAAAAAAGATGGAATGGCAAACACGATTTCTTGACTTTTTCTAAACAAAACGAGTGTAAAGGAGGTTATACACAAAATAAGATTTTGGTAAGAAAAACAACATGATATACCGGTGCTATTTTTTTTTTCCAGTCACTTAATAGGAACAATTTCTTTTCCGTGAATGTCGTAAAGACACCTTTAGAAATAAGTTTTTTACCTTTTAAAACAAAAACGTTCCTAGCTGGAGTATTCCTTCTTGACAGAGGTCAAACAGGGAATGGCTTAGTGTAATCCTAAAGCTCACTCCTGAATCGTGGTCAAAGGCAACTCGAGGCTCTTTCTACAGGTGAATGCAAATGGGACACTTTGCACGACGGAATGGATAATTTTTTGGTCAGATTATACAGTTTAAGTTAGCCTCGAAGAAAGTTCGACTTTTATTAAGAGACGCTAACTCAACGATACTGTATTTTATAATAAATACTTATAAAGATAAACATCCAAGATTCAGGCCAACCAGATCATAAGGCCCTGGCCCGAATCTGGGAAAGACAGAACCGATTTTCTATATACAACCGATATTTTGGAAGAGATCCCTTCATGGGATAAGTCCGCCATTGCAAGTGATTTGTTTATTTTACAACTATGTACTATTTTCTTGTTACTGTGTAAATTTCTATGCAATAAAGATATTACAAACAAACAAACATATTCATTGTATTCGAGAAAACGTTCAGCTGGATAGCTTATTCAACAAAAAGAGAGAAACTGTCCAAACATAATAAAAATAATACAGACACAACGACTTATTTCCTTCAACTTTAAAATCATGGCAACATTAAACAAGAAACAAACAGTTTAGCTCAACCACAGGTTTAGCACAGAACAAATATTTGAGAACACAATAGAGAAATGAGGATTTTCTGTCGAAATGCCACGAGGTACGGAAACATTTATCATCATAATTATAGCAGCCATTTAAATTTATACATCTTTTATGAATTTGAACTGTCTTTAATTTTATTTGAATATCTTTAATATTATTGCTATTTTGTCTTTTGTTTTATATATTTTTTTTTAATGCAAGATGAGAAACTGGAATTGGAAAGAAAATAGTAGAATTCCCAAACGACAAATGTCACACTGGCCCTAAATCGCTTTTAGGAAGTGGGGCTAAATTCGCCCGGGCGATGCTGCTGGTCAAAGCTAATACCTCATAAAGCTATATTTCTTTGTCTTCATTATTGCCATAATTGAGATGAGGAACTTACGTAATGAAAAGGAAAACGTGAGCTGGGCATCATATTTATCACATTTATTATCACAATTATTAAGGGCGAATTAGGCAATGATAGTGATAGGTATACGAAATCTATGAAATATCACACGTGCTACTGTTGTAACCTGTCGCTATTTGAATCTCAATTTCATCTTTAATCGATACAGATGAACGTGGCCTTTTAGTTTTATCAAGACTATTGCCACTGTCTACCCCGTAAGAGTTGAACGTGATAAAATGCATGTATTTATGTATGCTTAGTATGTGTTTTGAATGATCATTGTTTTAAAAAATAATATATATTACCAAAACTTGAAGCCAATAATATAAATAAATAAAAAATATATAAAGAATTTTATACGCACATGATAGTCAGTATTTATAGAACCCAAGATACTTGTATTGATGCTGATAGTTTGACCAGGTCATGATAAAGATCTCCTACTCCCAACGCGGGCTCTCACACGAGATCCTCATATCAAAATTTATGAGAACCTAACTCTGCCAAATTATACTTTCGCTGACGTCTAGTAGTTTCTGGTTAAAAGGTTGGTGAAATAGGTTGTTGAAAATTTCGCTATTTCATTCATGAATTTCCAGAATGAGATACGGAATGAAAAGTTTCGTGTTCATTTCTCAGTGATATTGCTTTAGAATTTGGACTATTTTGCCAGATTTAAATTAGGTACTCTACTGGCCTGTGGCTAACAAATATTTAGCTCGCAAAGGTAAGGTAGGTACTTTTAACTACGTATGTGTAGGCAAAATGTTTGCTATTGAAATTTAATTCAACCTCAACGTACCTAGTATAATTTATTATGACCATTTTTTTTTAAATAATTTATATATTTTACAACCGAACCCGATTTTTAATTTAAAATAATAATGTGGGTGCGTTGCCAAATCTACCATGTTCAAGATGAGGCCTACGATGGTGCACGCAATCTCAAATAATTCGTATTAACTCTTGCCTTGAAAATCCCCAAGTTGTATCGGGGGAGAAAATATTTGTACGGTTTATTTTAATAAATACTTATCTGATGTGAAATAGGAAAGGGATGAACTGGTGCTATATGCATGGCACTTTTAATCTTATATCTAAATATAAAGTGGACACTAGCTGACTAATCCACAGAAACCAGTCTAAAATTCTCGCGGGAACAAAATATGGGTTAATTTGTTTTACGCGGGTGAGCAGTGGTTGTTTCTGTACAACAGATCGTTTATACATTAAATTCTCCCGCGTTGCTTGTTTATTCCATGCACTTCTCAAATTTCAAGTGTTCCCATTATTTCGTTGTTCAGTTAAATTTTCGCGTCGGAATCGCGCCGTTCTGTCAAAAACATGCGTCAGTTTCAAAAATTGCAACGCTAATTCACAATGAATTGCTCAGTATTAATACGTTTAGCGTTCAAAGAACTTTATTATAACCAGGTACACATTTTCTGTATTCCAAACGCTTGGAGGAATGTGGAATAAGCAAAAAAACATGCAGTTAAAGTGAAATAACCTTAAGTATCTGACTTTCCCTCCGAGAAAAAGGCGATTTCGCGCCTCTTTCTTGGGAGGTAGCCATACGGATATTTAGAATATATTTAGTAACTCATTGTTTCATACTTATGAAGATGCCGTTTTACTTGATATAAAAAAGTGTTTATTAAGGGATGATTCTCATGGGAGCGTGCCATGCTTGAGCTTTAGGATTTATTGGAAATATGTCCATTGCTGAAACAAACAAAGGAGTTAACATAGACTTATAAGATATATTATCTTATTATTTAACTTGGAAGGCAATATGGTCATCTCCTAGCACAGTGGACGAAGGAATGAACGAGACAAGGTTGTATTGAGTAATAATGTTTTGCTATTTAAATTAAACAATTCAACAAGATTTAATAATATAATACAAAGTGTTACAGGGCTCGGACGGGAAAAATATCATGCCCGTGTAAATTTTCTGCATGTATAATAGAATGAATATTATAATAATAGCTCGCTCTAATAGAAATCATCCCTTAGTATTAGATATTTTTTTAAATTAACCATGGCAGCAAAATATTGAAGAAGGCAGATGTTATGCAAATCCTATCAGCAGATATTGCTTATTGCTTGCTCCCGCGCCAGTACGAGCTCTTTTGCATAATTAATTGGTATAAGAAAACTTCAATATGCTTTTTCTCAAGCTAATACAAAACGAAACTACGGAATGTTTTGTAAAATAATATTTTATACAATATTTTCTTGATAAAGGCGACTTAGGGAAAAAAACAAACTTAAGAATCTTCTTGTAGGCGATGGGCTAGGAATCTGTCACAATTTGAATCTTAATTCCATCATAAAGCCGACAGCTGAACGCAGCTTTTCGGTCTTTTCCAGACTGTAGTCTCTGTCTACCCTACCAGGATATAGACGTGATTATTTGTATGTAAGTAAGTATGTATTTAATTGAATTAAAAAATCAAGCCTTTGAGATAGTTAATTTATTAGTAGTGATACCTATGTCAGTGTCTATCAACGCATAGTCGTAACTTTATTATGTCGCCATGAAATTCACAAAAAGATTGAAGCCATAAGTGCCTTTATTTCATAAGTAGATAATCTAAGTCTTGAGCAAAAACTTGTATTGCAAACATTCAAAATTTTTGTTACAAAAAAGAAAAGACAAACAGATTTCAGGAAAAAACAAGAATAAAAATATATTTCTAGTGAAATTCCGTTAAGGAATTCCGATTAAAAATATAATATTTTTTTTGGAATTCCATTAGTTGTTAGAAATACTCTTCGTCTTTAAAAGCAAACTTTTTCAAAAGGAAAAATGTCTTCCGTTTTCAAAATTCAAATTGTGCAAAATATTTTCTTTCTTCTGATTTAACGTCAGTGGAAGTCGAAACGTACTGCACAAAACGTCATAAGCGGTTGGCGTGGTTGTACAAACAGCGTGTAACGATAAGGCGCTCTTTGTTCTGTGGAGCGGCTAGCCAGAGGAAGTGCCACGTGGGAAATGCTTACCGGGTACAGTCAGACATAATATTTGCTGAAATTGTAGATATGAAATCTTGAAATGTAATATTTGGAATTCCTGATATCACCACATATTTCAGGAATTCAAGTTTTTGGATTGCGAGTATTTTCCTTCAGTAAGAGAGCAAAAAGTAAAGATAGGTATCTCAAGAATCTCAGAGGAACGTGAAATCGTTGTATAATACGATACGTGATAATGAAGTACCACGTTTTATTAAAATAATACAAATTACATAGGTTAATTCCGAGTTAATTTTCAGATTTCACGCCTAATTTGCGTTCCAAGTATGACGTCTGACGAGCCCTAATGTGTTACGTCAACGCTTCGTGCGATGATCATAGGGAATTCAAATAATTAATCATTCACTCTAATTTCATTTACGACGCGCCCCACATTATTAAATAAGACATAATTTAATCTGATTAATACATAAGCCCTTTTTGAAATGATGTAATTGTTTGTGTTTTGGAATGAAAATCGAGTGTTTTGTAACTTACTTACTTAAACTTTTAAATATTGAAAAATTTATGCGCCTACTACATTTACGCCTAATAAATTAATCGTGTTTTAAGGACTCAACACGGTACCATGCGTTCTTGCAGGTTGCGATGTCCTATCGTGTTGGTATGCATAAATGAACCCCAAAATGGTAACAATTGCGAAAACTACACGGCTGACAAAACACAGTGTAATAACTTGTTCTATTATAGTAATTTTGCACACAAATTTACCCCCGAGGCTTTTGTGGGGTCACGTAAACTGACCAAACCAGTGCTGGTAATTACAAATTGTTGCGATCGTAACTACATGAATTTCGTTTGCTGTTTATTGTGTTCATGACGCACCATATATTCGGTGGACGAGCGGATAAGGTGTCTGAATAAAAAAGCATGACAATTATGTCATGCTTTTTTCCCCGTGAGGTGTATTAATACCTCACGGGGTGGCACAGATTCAAATCCTATCATGCTCTTGTACTTATGGCATTTTTCTGAGTTATGCTCTTACGGTTTTATGAATCATTCCGATGAGTTAGGTTGACTTGTAAAGGTTGTGGAGATCAGACGGGAGTGGCTTTGTGTAAAACCTGAATTACGAAGATCGTGGTCAAATTCGGACACCGTGGTCCTCTTTAGTGAGGTGAAGACGCAAAGCGGACAAGAGCCAGCAAGGTGACTTTTCCATTTGTACCATGTAATTACACCTGCAACCGTAATATTTAATAAAGACATTGAATTCAATAATGTAAATTCAAAATGTAAAGTTAATTATTTAAGTGCACCTTGCGGCCAGTTCAATCTGTGTTATCTACCCCTTACAGTTTTGCCATGTCTGTCTTACGATAGGTACTAAACAGTTACTAGGTATTCTAAAACTAAAATGAGAACGATTATCTCTAACATAAATGTGTGGGTGGTAAAGAACACACCAAATATTTAGTGAATGCTTGAAAGTTTTGATGAAAATTTTTCCATGTTTTTACAATATTCGCTCTGAAAAATTTTAATATTTTCACGTAATTTATTCACTTTTTCGTCGAGAATATTTTCATTTAGACATTTTCATAACAAGACTTACTGAAAAAAACTCATTTTTTGTAGCAAGCAGCACCTAACACATCAGGCGCCATAACCATCAGTAACCTTTTCACGTTTCTAATAATCCTATGTAACTTTTATAGCAAAAAGTCTATGGCAAATATATTTTTTTTATTTGGCTTACAAAGTTAGACAACCAAGAAATAATTTTTATTTCTTTACAATGTTTGTTGGTTTATTTTTGAGAAAAGCAAATATTTTATAAAAATATTTCATTCTGCGTTTTACGTGCTAGCGACTAATGTAAAAAAAAAGGCTACACCTCATATATGTAGATAAGGTCGACATTCTCATGGACATAATCTCGTTTATGGTTAAAAACACATCACTTTTTAATATTATTTGGCAAATTTTATTCATTCTATAGCTTTCTAAAACTTTTGTCACCAATCTGACTTGAAAATTTTATATTTTCTTAAATATACGGGGCTGAATGTACAATCACATAGTACAGTCTGCGCTGGCTGCGAGAGGATGTGGTAGCTTTAATTAAGCTGTTCCATGCTATTATAATGTACACAGAGAATTAATAACGATCCCTGTTCAATTTTCACACTTTGTGTATTAACCTCTAGTGAATATGTTCTAAAGTAATATATTTGTTCGAACGAAAAATATTTGGTTCTCATGACAATAGAAATAAAATAAAATAAGTGGTTCCCCTATCTCATCATTCGCAATTTGATTTTTGTCAATCTTCTAACATCTTCGTTCACATCTTACCTTTTTCATCACTTCTCTAGACCCAGGGTGCACCTACGTAAATGATCCTAAATAGGGTAAGTATGGTTCTTAGACGAGCCGAGGCAATGTGACCGTTGCAATTTACGCTCAGATGATCTTTGGGGAACCTTACCCACATTTTAATAATGGTTTAGTGATGAAACTCATGGGTTTCATTTAAGTTTAGTCATCTGCAGGTTTTGTATCCTTGATATCATAAATGTGAAAGTGTATTTATTTGTCCATCTTTCACGTCAGAACCACTGCAACGATCTACATGAATTTTGCATACATATAGTGCCGAGTAAGGGAAAGGACAGAGTACTTTTTAAGAGGGCGGAGCGGGGGCAAAACCTAGTTTAATACATACATACATACATACATAAACTCACGCCTCTTTCCCGGAGGGGTAGGCAGAGACTACCTCTTTCCACTTGCCACGATCCAGTTAAATATATAACCACCACCTAGTTTAATATATTGAAATAAATATAAGGCAAAGTTGTAATGCGTCTCCATTACAACGAGTTTAAGTGAAAGGTCAATAAATTTTCTAGGAAAATGTATTTTTATTACTTGTGGACAGATATACAGAAATAATCTGTAATTGTCCAGACGCCTACACAGGATAATGCAAAGGTTAAAAATTATTTATGAAGCAAATTTCTTATTCTTTTTATACGCCCACTCTTAATGTGTCTCACTCTGTGAAATATAATTTTAATATTGAAGTAAATTAAAATAAATGACTTAAAGTGAAACTCTTTGAAGTCTGAACTATGATATTTTAACAGCTTTAGTAATAAAGCCAGTAGATACTATTTTTCTTAATGTTTTATCTTTAATATAAATATTTTTTTACAACACAGAAACTTTTTTAATATAGGCTTCCTGATACTTTCCACGCATATTGTAGATTTGTTGGCAGTTGGTTGTAGTTGCTTAACATTAAAATCAGTTTTGTACGATTGGGACTAGAAAAATATGACCTAACGGCGTTGGTTTATATAAAGAGGTGGATTTTTTCTGCCTTCGACTGCAATTCGTCAAATTACCTAACACGACGAGGTAAGCATTGTTGTTCTAAATTTAAAATTATATTAAATTCAAATTCATAATACGAAGTATTTATTTATATTTCCTTTTTTTTTGGAATTGGAATCTTCGCCGAATTCTCCGGATATTAACTATTCCATCGGATCCTTGATCAAGATTTTATTTGCACATTCCTTCTAATCTACAGACGTCGCCGCGGGGAGTTTCAATTTAATATACTAGCTGTTGCAAGAGGCTCCGCCCTATGGACAATTTGCGACTGATTTCCTATTTTCCAGAGCGTAATACTTTGTCCAATTTTTGTTTGGTTAATCCATTTAGAGGGTATATTACGCTTAACGAGGACACAAGTTCCTCCGCGCGTGTCACGTATGTGTAATTTGGTTATGTTTTTCACATTGGTAAATGAAATCCTGGTATTTTTTTTTCATAAAGGTATACAGTACACAGGATTAGGTGCCGGAGAAATTGAGGGTTGTCAAAAATATTACTTTTTAAAAATTGTAAAAATAATTTAAGTATTACATACATACATAATACATACATACATAAAAAATCACGCCTCTTTCCCGGAGGGGTAGGCAGAGACTACCTCTTTCCACTTGCCACGATCTCTGCATACTTCTTTCGCTTCGTCCACATTCATAACTCTCTTCATACAAGCTCGGCGGTTTCGGGTACTTTTGACCTGACCCTTTACCAGGACGTCCTTAATTTGATCAAGATACGTTCGTCTAGGTCTTCCCACTCCGACCCTTCCCTCCACACTCTCCTTGTATATCTGCTTAGTCAACCTGCTTTCATTCATCCTCTCCACATGACCGAACCATCTTAACATACCCTTTTCTATTCCTGTAACTACATCTTCTTTCACATCACAACATTCCCTTATCACGCTGTTCCTTATCCTGTCACTCAATTTCACACCCATCATACTCCTTAACGCTCTCATTTCCACTGCATTTATTCTGCTTTCATGCTTCTTTTGCCATACCCAACTTTCACTCCCATACATTAATGTCGGGACCAACACGCCCCTGTGCACAGCCAGTCGAGCCTTTTTGGATAGTTTCTGACTGCTCATAAAGGCATGCAAAGCTCCATTCACCATGTTCCCCGCGTTCACTCTCCTTTCAATATCACTATCATACTTGCCATCTGATGTAAACTTTGATCCTAGATATACAAACTCTTTCACTTGCTCCACTCTTTCTCCTCCAATCAAAATATTACATGCTGTCATTTCTTTCTCCATTTCAAAAACCAGTGTTTTAGTTTTACTTACGTTCACTTTCATTCCTTTCTCTTTTAAAGCTTCATGCATACAGTTTACCATCTCCTGTAACTCCTCCGCTGATGACGCCAGTATAACCTGATCGTCGGCATAGAGCAGGTTTGTGTTACTCTGTGCGTTTTTTTATAAAATACTAATCCCTAATAAAATTTAAGTATTATATTATTAAAAAAAGAATAACAATCCATATTATATATTTTTTATAACATGATAGAATTTTCCTGTAGTTTCGCCTGTGTAAAACCAAAATCTTGTTTATTTCTCATTCCTGTGGTATTATGGGATATGATCTCTTAATACATAACACTAAGAACGTTCTGTGTATCATCTACATCATCATCTACATGCCAAAGTTAAGCTTCCGACACTGAGTTTTGGCTTTAGGTTGTTTGCCAGTCAGTCGCTCACTCACGCAACAGGTTTATCATAACACTGATGATGATGATTTCTTTATGGAAGAGAAATGAAAACTTGTAAAAAAATAGATATTGTAAAACGTAAAACCTCATTACATCTTATCGTCTTTATATTGCAAATGTACGATGCACCAAGTTTCTCAGCACGTGTGGTTTCATTAGCTTATCCCCACGCCAAGAGACAGTCGCTGTAGCCAGTAATCCGGTAACATGGTTACCTACAGCCCCGGCTGTAGACGGGTAAGCGTTAACTTGATTACAAAACACACGGGTAGTAATAACAGACGGGCGCGCAGCGTGAAATATGTTTGTGTTACTCTGTGCGTTTTTTTATAAAATACTAATCCCTAATAAAGTAATTATTTTTCGTATAAAACTAACTATACAGAGAATAAAATTAAGGATAAGGATTTACTTAATCTTTTTAACGTCGAATCAGACCGTGATCAGCGTATCAGGCCATAATATGATTTATAAAGTAAAGTAAAGCAAAATGGTTAAACCTAAACTCATGACTTTTCCTTAGCTTACCTCAGTGTTTAACCAAACAATATTAATTAATACATTGTTTTTCGTGTACGTATTATGAAAACAACAAATTAAATGAAATGATGTTTACGTATTGTAATTGCTGGATTTTTTCTTAAAAATTAGCAAATATTGGGTAATTAAACGTTTCTTAAGGCCATAAATCGCGGCGAAGAACTCAATGTATATTAAAGTAGTTTTTTGCTTAATTTGAACCCGTGTATTTTATCAGAAACGTTAGAATTTAGAACAATTCGCCGCAGTCGACGTTCCAGCTATCACACACGTTTACTGAAAAGAGCTGCCTTTCTCATATCTAGAATTAAATTATGTTGACTTTGATACAATTTATTTACAACATATTTCCCCTACCTAAAATCAATGATAATGTGAGTTTGACTACTAAGGTATCGCAGCCGTTTGAAGGGATTTTGATGCAGTTTTATATCTTCAATTACAGTTTCTGCTTGTCGGTAGGTTTTTTTATAAACTCCAGTTCAGCAGTTGATGATTGTTGAGTATGTTCAAAACTGCAGTTTTTAAATAACATGTCATACTTATTTTTTTTTGTTTTTATTTTAGTATGGCGTCTTATCTTACTGGTCTTTTGAAGTAAGTCTATGAAGGGTAAATGATGGCAATTGGACAAAAATCTCAATTTCACGAAAAAACTTTCACAAAATTAAAAGACGTTTATGTTACTTTAAAGAAAATTACCATGAAACTTTGTACTAAGATACATAAATTAGCGTAAAGTAAACTTGAAAATTCAACCGACCTCCATCTAACTTTTCATTTACCTTAACAACGCCATACCGCACAACTGAATTGAATATTTTCAGGTTTTTGCCAAGGGTGGCTGATGAAATTAGCACCAGACATACCGATAAACTTGTTTCGTTAAATTGGCTAAGTTAAGTTTTCTTAACCTATGTATTTTCATTTTTTTTTTCCAATGAGAAACTGTATTGGAGCACGACCTTTAAATAGCCATTTATGAAATTATTCAGTTATAAAATAATCTTTAATTTTTTAAGCAGGTCAATTCGCCATTTACCACTCATTAACTTGCAATAAAAATGTTATCACATTATGATCTACTTTTTATATTTTGCAAAAAACGTAGTTACATAAATCTGTCCGGAATATGACGTCACCCGAATGATGATATAATTCGTTTATTTATGAATGGAAAACTTATTAACTAATCTTTTATATGAGACTAGAGGCCGCCCGCGACTTCGTCCGCATGGAAACCCTATCAATCCCGCGGGAACTCTGGGATAAAAAGTAGCCTATGTGTTATTCTGGGTCTTCAGCTACCTACATACCAAATTTCATGGTAATCGGTTCAGTAGTTTTTGCGTGAAAGAGTAACAAACATCCATACAAACTTTCGCCTTTATAATAGTAGTAGGATTTTCCTTCAAGATATGTTAGAAAAAAGTTTACTTAGCCAATTGCAGACGCGTCAAAGTTCCACCGGGTCTGTATTTGAAATTCAGATGCGGTTTTCTTGTCTGCGACACTAAGAACCGCTGTGTTCCTACTTACCTTTGTGAAGAGTTGTAGATAAACTTTGTATCGTTATTAGCCGTTTTTACAAGCCGCTTTGTCTTTGTGTGGATTTAAAGTAAGCAGTATAAAAATACTGACTTTTGACAGCAGTTTGAGCTTGTACATACTCGTAGTAAGCGATCACGATTGATCCTACGGCGTAGTGGATCAAATCTCGATTAATGCATTGCAAATATTTTTTTGTTTCGTAATGATATTGCTGGATCAGGTGCCTTTGAAAAACTATTTTTTATTCTATCTATTTATAACCTATTCTCTATTTTTTTTATTAGACATTATTCTAGCTAGTTTATACCGTTTTCGGGTTGTAAAGAATATTAATAAAACACTAGACGGTTAAAAATTTACGCCTCTCGTCTCGGTTTAAGATTTTTTTTTAATAATTTACGATAAACTTATTGGCAATGGTAAAAAATCCTGGAGTAGCGTGACACGCACATCCAACCAATCCGCTTTACGGTCGACGTTGACCGTTCCAATCACGCACGCCGCACCGTGCACAATGCGATATTTTAAAATTGGATCGCTTTTTTTATTTTATTAAGAACACGTCGTTTGGTCTTCATCCAACTTTGGTATATAGTATTTTAAAAATGGTATTTTGTTTTTGTAATAACTTAACATGATCGGAATGAAATCTTTTTTCTTTTCTAATGGCACTTACCTACTCCTTTATAATTGACCTAATTGGTGAGACCACCGATGCTCCAATATTAGTATAAAAATATCAAAAGAAAATATATCTTCAAAGTTACCCGCTCTTATTTTCGACAAAAGGGAATCGCAGCGCATACGGTCCGTAGATAATAAACGTCGCGCGGTAAAAATATGTCTTTACTTGAAAGTGGTCGTGACAGTGTCAGAATTTGAAATTCAAATGCAGTTTGCGGCCGCTTGTTTTCGATCAAAATGGATGCTTAAATTGTACAATTTCGGTTTATCAGTGATTTGATATCGTGTTCATTATTGTTTCTATGGTGTAATGGATCAAATAGAAACAATAATAGAAGATATTTCGCTATAAGTCATGTATGCCACCATTGATTTAAGGGTTTTTGACTAACATTTTTAATGTTTTACGATTATTTATTGGTTAAGGAAATTTTTAATGAAATAAGGATGTAAGTTCCCATAAAAATAAATTGAAAAATAGAGAAAAATAAATGCTACTCATACAAATTAGTTGATCAGCTTCTCGGTTTTGGTATGGGAATTTTTTTTCGCTTTTTGCTTTATGATATTATGAAATTTCACCCAGTTTCATCATCTAAATATGCTGTGAAAATTTCCTTAACAAGAATGAATAAGAAGGCGACGCTCTGCATTTGAAATGTCAGTAAGGAACGTGTAAAAAGTGTGATAACAAATTAACTCTCGTTTTTTTTATTATTGATAAAGTAGTTTATAAATAAAATAACGTCCTTTACCCGGTGGAAATCCCTGCATACCTTTTTTTTTACTTTTAATGAAGTTTGTCTGTTTGGTCATCTGGCTGACTGGTAGAGAATGCCAAACGGCATTAAGTCCGCCTTTTGTACATATTTTCTGTGCAGTAAAGTTTTTGAAAAATAAATAAAGAAATACTTATATAATTTTATCTTCATTGAAACTCTATATATAGTATTTTACGATAAACGCAAAATTCCAAAATTGAAGGATTATGCTTCCTATTTATATTCTATATTTTATATTGAGTTGTTAGAAAAGTCAATATAGGAACGGTTATTGGAATTCAACACTCGAGAGCTAGTTCAAACAACATAGATTAACTGAAATTCAATATTTATTTTAGACTATTTTAATAACAAAAGGGGAAAAATACGAGTCTATTTTTTTTTAATGTTTGTCCCGGGACTTGAATGTTTATCTGTTATAAAATATAGTATTGTTGAGTTACGAACTCCTTATTGCAAAATTCAAACTTTTTTTGAGGCTAACAGAATTGGCAGAATTTCCCCGTGACTCTATTCTGTTGTTTTTTCTACTTTACTGTAATTTCATTTTTTTTGTTATGCATTAATTCTTAAAAAACAATTTTTGTATCAATATCATTGTCACTCAATACAGACAACACCAGTCTCTAAACCTTTGGCTTTAAGCAACGATAAATTTCCAAAGCGAATGTACCTAACAAGTCTCTATTACCCGAAATCCGTGGATGTAGAAAATAAATTCAGCTCGGTCAAAATACAAGTGTATTCGTGTCTGCAAGCGTCAACATCGGAATTTTAGATTTGGCTCCTGTTCGCCGTTCGCTTGTTATTGTTCTCTAAACGGTCACCACTTCTAGAAAACTCTGTAATACTTTTAGCTGACTCCACTTTTTGAACTAGAAATGAACTCGACATTTTACTTGGGGATCGCGTGCTGTGAAATTCCAAATTAGCTTATGCAATTGATGGCTAAATTGGAATGATTGTGTAGTTTGGAGCTTCATTTCTGGTTAAAGATTCTTCCTTTGCAGGTTTATTTATTTGGAGAAGGTAAAATAAAATTATTAATTGTTTTCATAAATATATTCTTAATACATACACGCCGTGCCGTGTGGTTCCTGGCACCAATACAAAAAAAAAAGAATAGGACCACTCCATCTCTTTTCCATGGATGTCGTAAAAGGCGACTAAGGGATAGGCTTACCAACCAACTAGCAACCTGTCACTATTTGAATCTCAATTCTATCATTAGACCAAAAAGCTGAACGTGGCCATTCAGTCTTTTCAAGACTGTTGGCTGTGTCTACCCCGCAAGGGATATAGACGTGACCATATGTATGTATGTATGTACATACACAGCATTTGCAACTAATGTGTATTTTGTTAAATTTATATGTATATAAAATTACACTACGCTACGGGATCCAGCAGCTGCGTGACAGTAACTTCGAACTTAGACAATTAGTCTTGAAGAACATCTACACTTGAAGTTTTTTTTGTTTTTCATTTCAATGCATTTACCACAGCATCGTATGAGAGGGGCGTTGTTAATTCTATAAGAGATTTTAATGCGTTCAAATATTTGGTACCTGAGTGTTTTGCGTTATGTACATGCGCTACGAAAGGAAAACGAGCCGAAAAAATTAAACACTTATCTTTATTTATTTCCTCGTAACAACCTCTAAAAATATTTAAGGTATCAAAATATCAAAAGAAATCTGATTCCCGAACCAATGTATGCACAATCTCAATATCAAATAAGGTGGTGATAAAAAAAAACATGTCACCAATTCCTCGATATCCTCAAAATTGGATGAGGATTCATTGAACCTGCGAAGATTCAAAATCATGATTACACTCTCCAAACACGATTCCTCATTATGAGAAATGAAAACAAAAAAAACGAGGAAAAAAAGCGAGACAAGTTCCGTGAAAGTTGAAAAAGCTCCCGCTTTGATGTGTCGAAGATAAAATTTCATATGCAAAATAAAATTAGAGGGAGGGAACGTATACGCTAAGCGTACCGTGTCGCGAGTAATAAGCGTGCAAAAAGAGATGGCACTTTGAAGGCGAGTTCCTACTACTTGAACTCGTATGAAATATTATTTTTGCAACACAGATTAAATTACAACTAATTTATGAATATGTTAAGGAAACAAAATATATTTTTATTATCGTCCAGCCTTCAAAGTAGTTATACTAACTCGAATTTTCGTCAGTGTTTGTTTTTGTCTTAATTTAATATGTGTATTATGCGTGTGTTAAGAAGTCGGTGTACTTGGAAGAAAAATAGTTTTACATTTAATTTATAATTAACTTAATTGAAAAATATCGTTCAGCCACTTCCCCATAAAAACCTTAATGCTACTTTATAAAGAGTAAATAATTGAGAAGATATAAAATGACAAAAATTCAAAGATATAAATTAAAAAAATTAGTATTTAGGTAACATAAGCTAGTAACTAAACAGTGGAAATAAAAAAATTAAAATGAAAAAGTGTATTTGTTTAACTCCTTTGCAGTATCTCATTTTGATTGGGATCTCCATTTTCAGTGAAGTAACACAATCATAAAACTCAAGGGTATCAAAATAAACTAAATAAAAACGACACCCAGTTCGTGGTAGTTAAAAAAGATGCACAGTTAAATTATGGAAGAGATTTCTTGTGACAATTTCTTGTTAAGTTACGTATTTCGGGAAATTATGCTGTAAATTTAAAAACAAAAAGACTTATTTTTACGTATTTTTTTTTCTCTTTCAAAAAGTCAAGGTCACAAATATGGACTTTATTTTAATTCATTAAAAAAATAAAAGCAGCTCAACTTGAATAGAAAATAGTGTGATTTTGATAAAAGGCATGGGGTGATTTGTCAGAAATTGTAAGTGGCTTACACAAGAACGTATTGAATTTTAAACATTATGATAAATTATATTCTTATTATATTTCATACCGAAAAAGGGCTACTATAGCGAACCCCGGGCTCCTCTTCAGAGTAAGTTGAGGATGTAACCGGGACTGACGTCATGAGACTAAAAATTGGCGGGCGACCGGCGATCTCTAAAAATTGGGTTCATAAAAAAATACATATCATGTTTTAACTAACCATTACGATTCAAAAGAAAAACCGATTAAATACTCAATAAACATCACATGGTGCTATAAATTAACGGCATGAGCCAAATTTTGAAATTGCGAACCTATTAGTATGCATGAGCCGTCGAATTTTGATCGGGCCGCCGCCTTATCCCGTATTTATTTCCCTGAAAATTCATGAATCCCTCGCACGTTGTGGAATTATGACGTATAAACAGTTTTACGGGTGTGTGAGACTTGATTTGCTTCGGATTTTACATAAAAACTCAATTTTGTGAAGCTGTTACTGTTTGTTACCTTAGCGGTCGTGTTGCAAACTGACAGACTTGTTTCATAAACCTTTCGTTTTATCTTGTCATCAGTCTGCGTTTTTATTGATACGTGATCTTCAAACGGAACTGAAATAACAGTTACCAAGTTAATCTTGGGCCAACAAATAGGTTTGAACAATGTAATATTCTGTTGATTTCTACTTGGCGATTAAAAGTTTAACAAAGGGTTGTTAAGAAAACCAAAACACGGGTAGTTTTAACATAAGTTACATTTGGTCTAGTTACTTACATAATATTTTTTACCTTCAAACACTTGCATACTTTAGCTTCTTCAATTCGTCTACCTTTTTATTAGCGCACTTCAGTTTGGAGTACTTTTGACTTTTTATTAGTACAATGTATAGGGATGTTCATTGTACTAATGGAAAGTCAAAACAGATAAATCTGTGTTTATAGTGGATTTCTCTTCCAATGTTCCCATATATTATCACGTACTCTTATAATTTATTGTCGGTATTCGGTGAAAAATAATTTAAAACAACCGAATATCCTATCGATTGAATTCATACACTTACAGAATACTTTTAGAACCAGCCAGCCACCCGTATACCTTGCAAATGAAAATGTAGTCCATTCAACCGTTTAGCCAATTACCAGTGCCATTTTCACTTACGAGAATCTCTATGTGCACAGTAACAAAGGTTATATTACATTATCTAATTACCCACTAAGTTGGCAGAATAAAATTTCAGTAACGCGAATGTTTCGCATCTGAATTTCAGATGGCGCTTTTTTATTTCGGGCCAGTTTGGGCAAGCGCCAATGTTGTGGTACAGTTTGCTTTCAGTTAATTTCAAGATTGAATTTATCGTTCTTCCAGAAATTTACTGGAGGCTGTAACGAATAAAAAGTAAAAAGGACTAGAAGGATTTCAAGGGTTGGCGAATATAAAATTTCACGGACTTTTCAGGTCAATGAGTATAGCTGTGTTGTTATTCGTCAGTGGAATTCGAAGGTAAATTGCTGGAGTATCTAGTATAGTACTTATAAGTTTTTTTCATTACGTCGATGTTACATATTGAGTATAGAATTTAAATTAAAAACAAGATAAATAATAAAGTTTTTTTTTGTTTCAGGTACGGTCTTGCTGAATCCTGCGAACTTGTCTATTTGGTTATGAAATTAAACCAAAATTTTGTTATTTCTTGAAGTCTGAAAATTATACTAGGTGCCTATTACAGGCATAATTTGAAACTTAATTATTTCGAAGAAATAAGTTCGCGTCCAACCAAACATAATTACTTACTTACTTTCAAACAGGATGAAAAGATAAACTTTAATAACTTGCAACTAAAATATTTATTAATTGGTTAAAAAAATGTGTCAAAAGTTTTTAATAATGAAAGTTGAGACAAACTAATTTCAAAATGTTGGTAAAATTAAAAATGTAAATTGGTACATCAAAAATTTAGGAACTTGAAATAACTATTCGGCTTAATAAAAGTTGTACTAAGATGAAAAGAGTGATAATAGTGGATGGAACGAAAGAAGAATGCAGGGATCGTGTGGCAAGGAAAGTTCTCTGCCTACTCCTCGGGGAATCTCGTTATCGACACCAACCCAATAGTCATAACAAAAAGAGTCTTCTTGAAGATTTGCATACCACATAGATCGCGCCCTCTCTGTTATTAAACATAGCTAGATGAAACGTTTATTTGTTTTCCCAAAGCTTTTACTACAAACACAAAAAAAACATAAATAAATATATAGTAACTTTGAATTTAGCGCCACCTACAGCTTCACAACAAGAACAATAGATTTTAAAGGGATGAAAATTACCCTATTTTCTTCTCCAGACTCTTTAAATAAACGCAAAATTTCATAATTATTGGTAAAGTAGATAACGCAGGAAGAGAAAACAAATAAAGAAATGAACTTCCTTTCGCATTTATAATTATTGGTAGGGATTTTAATCATTTATTTTGAATATAAATAAATATCAAACTTAGATTATATTCAGATATTAAAAAAACTTAATTATCATAAAAACATATTTTATCTCTTCAAACATGAGCACAGAGCTTTATTTGGGTATATTTTTTACGCCGCAGGATTTATATAGACCTTTTTGGCCTAACGAAGTTTTTATCCAATCTTTTTACAAGCCACACCTCTTCTCTCGGTTCTACTGGGAGGGCCTTAATATTTTGTAGGATGGGAAAAAGCTGTTTCCGTGGTTAGCGGATAAGAAAACATCGAATTTATAGCGTATTTAGTTACGTGAAAATCTTCTGCCCGAGTAAAAATGATACGTTATACGTTTCGCCAACATTATTGTACTTACCTCTCACTGGTCTACAGGAAAAGATTTTGTAAAATTAATAGCAAAGTTACTATATTACTTAATTTTATAATGTGCGATTGAAGAATAAAGACATGATTGGACTTTGAGTTTTTCAACTACTTTGTCTTCCCCGTAAGTGAAGACGACGTAAATGAATTAACTATTTCTACGTCCTCGTAGCGTTAGTGCTGGTTTCATCTTCATTTCACTGGAGAGGCAGCCCAGGCGTACTTTAACCAGGATCTGATTTTACCTGATTAGATCTCTCTTACATTTGTTATCATTGGTTGGTACCCAATCTAATACGTGGGCTTTGTAAACTATAACAATAAAATTATTATTCTTAGCAACACAAGTATATTTATATTTAAGACTTTTATTGCGAATTCCGAAGGCATTGGCCTGTGAAAAATATCAACCCACACGAGCAGCGCATTTTGTGTAATCTTCGCTTCGCAGGCGTCGATTTTGTACTCCGAAATATTTATTTGATGTCGCAAGGCGATACGGCATTTAGGAAAGAAATTGCTGTGAGCACACATGGAGATTGTGGAGATTTGTTCGCTTCGTGAAAATAGGTGTCTGTGGCGCAGCGGTCGTTCGCGTGTCTGTGATACCGGAGGTCCCAGGTTCGAATCCCCGCCATGGCATGCTGAGAAACGACCTTTTTCTGATTGACCTGGATCTTGGATGTTGTTTTGCATAAGTATTTATTATAAAATATGGTATTGTTGAGTAAGTATCTCGTAACACAAGTTTCGAACTCACATCGAGGATAATTCAATCTATGTAATTTTCCTAAATATATTTATTTAGGTTTGATTCTCAGAAAATGTGAACAAACGAAAAGAACCACCGTGTAAGCCAGATGCTTTTGTTACAGAGCAGATTATAAAATTCTAAGCTTAACGTGTTACTTTTTTATCTTAAAAATGAATTGAAAGACAATGTAAAAAGTAGCATTAAAATGGCATTACATTAAGCCATTGTAAAATTCACTGAAGTGTTTGTGGTATTTTGATGATCTGCCTTGTATTATAAATAAATAAATACAGTGTGATCTTACGGCAATAATAAATAGCTTGAATAACCCTAAATTAATTCAAATAAAAGTATCTACATAAATCAGGACGCCGGAACGTGATTCGGAATAAGGATTAGCAGTTTGTTGAAGTTAGGCCTAATCAAACGGTAAACAAAGTTAGAGCAATGTTATAGTTTTCAACCCCTTCTGTTAGTGAAAAACGTTGAAAACGTATTTAATTTTAAAATTGTGTAAGGATAATGAGCATAAAAGCGTTAGCCGTGAGTTTTATGACCTAGCAGGTCTATATTGAAAATGATATTTTGGATAACTAAAAAAATTCAGGATTTGTAATTTTTTTCGGTAGTAGATAATGGTTTCTAAAATGTAAAAATTATGTTTCTATTTTACAATTACAAAAAAGATCAATACGCAATTGTGTTGCGTATTGATCTTTTTTGTAATTATATGAAAAAGATTAATTTGAAAAGTAACAGTTAAGTAGTAAACAGTGGTATTTTCTTTTAGTAATGGTAAATGAAATCCAAAAATAACATTCTTTAAAAATTTATGAAACCATAATAATATTTCGTCGTGAGATTAAGCTGACAAAGAAAATAGATTTAAAATTTATTTGCCATAGAAACGGCAAGAGGACGGTTCACATTGAAAACACGGGTATGCCACCGTGATAGCCTTCGAACAACGGAAGCAGCCATACGTTGGCGTTTAAATATTTAAATCATACCCAGTCAAGAGGCGGTCGAATAACTGAAATTTTATTCATAGCATTCCGCCAGCTTTTTCGAAAGCAATTTTCGTTTTTACCATAAATTAGTAGTCAATTTACATCGCCTTCTCCAGTAAGTTCGTTAGGCACCGCCTTTTACACGCTTTTTTTTATTTTTTTTCCAGTGCGTGACAAAAATACTCATTCAGGTGCTCGCTGAAGTGATAATACGGTAATTCTGGTAGCCTTTGGCTTTATTAATTCTTTTTGCTGTTTTGTGGCACTTGCGTACGTGAGTGTACTGCTTAAGTTTCGACTTCAAAACAGCGACATTTAAGTATTATTTTTGTTGCTTTATTATGACCAGTGTAAATAAATTTTAACTGACCAACTGAAATTTTTATTTTTATTTTCTCAGATAAAATGATATGTTCAACAACATGTTTCATCAACCTTGACCTAATAAAGGTATATAACTGTTAAAATAGGTGAGATAGAAATGAAAATCAACAAATTTATTTTACACATTTTTTTTAAGCCAAATCATCGAAACCTGTAATTGCAACCTTTAATTAAATACTAATTTAATAAAACCACTGTAATGCAAATAAAAAAAATAATCCCGTTCATACATTATTAATTAAAAATCATTGATGAGTATTTCATATTTCCTTGACTGTAATTAACACGGTGAATTTGCATAAAATTTTATAATATTTCACATATCGAAAGTTATGTTTGAGGTCAAAAATTTAAAATAATCCATAAAATTCTTTGTTTTGACATTATTGAGGAAACTTAAACTAAGAGCCAAACAATACACATTATTGGCTTGTACACAAAGTAGAAAAAAATATTCATGGAATAAGAAATACAATTATTTCATACACATAATGACGTCTTCATCCTTTATGAAGTAGACAGAACCTATTGTGGTAAAACTCAAAGACCACCTTTAGCTATAAATATACATATGTACGGTCGCGTTCATAATTGCAGTCATAGTTCGCAAAACTTTATAGCTTGCAGTCACCGCTATCACTCACACATTCACACAAATAACACTATAAACAACAAGCGGTAAAGCGTTGGGTAACGCGCCATCAAGAAGAGGGTAGTGTAAAAAGTCGCCGCGCAGTGGCCGTCGTCCGCTAATCAACACAGCGACACGCCACACAGCGAAGATCCATGGTGGAACAGTACGAAAATAATGGCTTCATTACCGACGAACATTTGCGAAACAGTTCGACACATCAGTGGTTACTGTTCGTCGAGTTTGCACCGTGAGGGACTACACCACAGACAGCCAGCAAGAAAGCCGTATTTATCCGAAATAAATAAGCAAAAACATTTAGAATTTGCTAGGCAGTATTTGGATTTTGACTGGAAAAAAGCGATATTTACGGACGAAAAGTTCGTTTACGTCATCGCAACACGGTAGGCTTCATTTATGGCAAAGAAATGCAACTCGGTATGAAGAAAAAAATATTATGCCAAATATGGAGTCTGGACGCATATCTGTAAATATGTGGGGCTGGATGAGTGCTGCTGGACCTGGGGAACAGGTGTGGATAGCAGGACGCGCTACAGCTGATCATTACTTATGTGCAAGTGCTGGAAGAAACCATGTTACCAACTGTGCCGTGTATTTATCCGATTGATGATATGCCAACAATATCATTTGTGCAAGACAACTGCCCTGTGCATCGAGTCCATATAGTGCGTGAAAGGTTCTGCCAGTTTATATTTAAACTACTTATTACTTAGATAGTATTTTAAGGACGGCTTCAATATCTTTTCTTTATGAAAACGAATAATTAACCTTAATAACAGGAGATAAGTAGATGATACAATTAGTGTAATATGCTGTATGTATAGCTTTATATAATCATCAATATGTAAATAAAACTATAGGTAAACTGTTTTAATAAAATTTACTAATTTTAATTATTTAATGTTTTATTTTGCTCCCTCTTGTTTAACATTTCTTGCTGATTTCCGTGTTTGAAGACACGGGTATTGTAATTCTTAGATATCAGTTAGTTAGTTAGTCAGTCAGTTACTTAGTTGAAATGACACCTTGAAACATTAAAAATTGTCAGTAAAACTAATTTTATTTTTTAAATTGACAAAAAAATCCATGAATAATTTCGGAATCCAAGTAACGCTAGTAACTAGAATAAGTGAGTGTGAGCAAGCGAGATTATCTAATATATCTTAGATCTCACTTGCTCACACGAAGTAATAAAATTGCTATCCAATAACTTTCAAAGGAACCACTTTGGGTCGTGTGCAGACAAACTTTCAACCTTATTGAAATGACATAAGTCTGGCAGTCGCAGGCTTCCCTCTATAGGCAAATCTTATGCAAATAATGAGAGACGACAATATCTCGATCGACAATTATCGGGCCCAGTTCGGCCATCGTTGATTACCGTCTCTTTCTGTTTTGTTATGTTATAAAATATGTCATAGAATAATAAACTGTTTTACTTAGTAATATCATTGGTATTAAAGACCGTATTCATTTGAAGGAATATTTATTCTTTTTAAATATGCATGTGTGTGTGTATCTAGTGGAACCACAGTGCACGCTATTTTAACCCGTAAGAATTTTAAAACTATGACTGGAGATATGAACGCGATCGTACATACATATGGTCACGTCTATATCCCTTGTGGGGTAGACAGAGTCAAAAGTCTTGAAAAGACTGAATGGCCACGTTCAGCTATTTGGCTTAACGATAGAATTGAGATCCAACTAGTGACAGGTGGCTGGCCCATCGCCTAAAAAAGAATCCCAAGTTTGTAAGCCTATCCCTTAGTCGCCTTTTACAACATCCATGGGAAAGAGATGGAGTGGTCCTATTATTTTTGTATTGGTGCCGGGAGCCACACAACTATAAATATAACATTTAAAATAGAAAAAAAAAGTAAAAAGATCATGGCAAGACACAGAATCGGTCAGAGGCATCCCATTCGATATTCCCCATTATTCCTTGACAGTTAAACAGGCTTGCGAATTTATAGCTCGGGTATGAACCCAAGACATCGTGAGGGTCCATTTATTACCTTTTATAGGTTTTTCTAGTCTCTAGTGAACTTGAAAATTTAAGGATCCGATCGATGTAACGGATCGTAAGTCCCGTTTGAATAATGATGTTTTGGAATGTACTGACAAATTACAATTTGTCAGAAGGGGAAGTTTATTCGACCAATAGTTACTCTTATCATTGTTTCGATCAGACATAACTCATCATCAGGCAACGGCTCCAGATTGATGTGGGTAGGTGCCCACCATAGCTTAAAACCGACTTCAAAAAACATAAAAAATCTTACAATAATTGAATATTAAATTAACAATACGTCGTACATAGACGATTAATGGATTAGTACCTAACCTACCTACATCCATCATCTCATATTAGTTATCCATATTATCATGTACCCTTGCGCGGTAGTCAGAGCCAGCAGTCTTAAAAACTGACAGGCCATATTCAGCTGTTGGGCTTTATGATAGAATTGAGATTCAAATTCTGACAAGTTGCTACCCCATCGCCTGTAAGAATACCAAGTTTATAGGTCCTATTATTTTTTTATATTGGCGTGTTATGAACCACACGGCACATATATATACACGGCAGATATTATAAAATTTGTTGAATGTTTAAAAAAAGAAGGAGAGGTTCTTATCATGTGGAATGAAATAAAAAGCTCCAAAAGACTAAAAACCTTCTTACTATAAAATTTTAGGGATCTTTTCAAGATCCATCTTGGCGTCGATCCCTGTGGCCCTATCGAGCTCCTAAGCCGCTATAAAATTTGCGAAAATTCCTAATCGAAGAGGGTTATTCGTAACTTTCTTTGTCGCGGGCTTACGAAGGCATACTCTTGAGAGTAAACCTTCTTTAAGCTTATACTTTTATTTCATTCTTTGTAAATAAGTAGATACGAATAATATAAATGTGAAGTAACGTTGTCTGTCTTCACAGTAACCTCTTCACAATTAAACTACATACATTTAGTTAAGAGTATGAATCCTTCTTCATACTCTTAACTAAATGTATGTAGTTTAATAGGTACGGTACTTTAAACGTGAGTTGAACCGCGGGTGAAGCTGGTGAATCAACACTTTCAATTTATAAAATCAAAATAAAGCATTTATCTACAAGTGGACCTATTTTTGTCATATTCCCTTAAACAATCAACATTAAACTGCACTTGACGTAACGACTAAATAAAAATATGTCACGTCGTCTTAATGTTGAATAAAAACACGGCAATAAAAAGTTAAAGAACATAACAAATACTTTGCCATAAAAGTGATGGACCGCCATATTATATCTGTTTGCCGAGTTAATGGCGTAATGCGGGCAAACAAATAATTTTAAATTATGGCCAAGACTTGCTTTTGTCGTTTAACTTCACTTTAAATGTTGCAGACAAGGTGCCAAGGATATAAAAGAACATTTTGATATTTTTTTTTATTTTTTCAGAAAACAAATGAAATTCTAAAAAAGTCTACATTCTCGATAGATTCCAATTTTTCAAAGGCTTCCTAGTATTTTGATAAAATAGCCTAAGATTAATATAGTTAATTTCCATTTTTACAGAATTGAAACCATACATGGAAAATAATATGAGGTGGAATCTATTCGATTCGTTATTGTTAATTATATAAGAAAATGTTCTCAAATTTGGTTCAAGTTGAGGTAAAATAAAGGACTTTTTATTTTAGAAGCGGCGGTCGTATAGTATAGTTAAGATAGGATAAAGCATTTTGTTTCTGTGTTACGTACATTAATTGGATCGCTAACCTTTGCAATAACAAGGAAGGAAACTATCGTAAGAAAACCTTGTACACTTTTCGGCCAATATGTACCTGAACAACATAATGGTCTTTTCAAATAAGTTCCTCTTAAGTATGTAAGTAGAAAATACTGATATTAAACTTTTAAAGTTGCTTGAAGTGAACCTGTGAAGCTTCTTAGATCTTTTCTGAGATATAAGACCCAAAAATCTCATTTGCTCATTTCCTTTGTTTTGGAGCGAAGCAATATACACTAGCTGTCAAGGCATAAGCTTCGGGGATATCCACTCGACTTCCTAATAACATTTTAATAATAAACTCACGCGGCTCGCAACAAAGTTCATATGTGTTGGTGAAGGTGAAAAGAGGTAGCGTTTTTGCTTATAAATGAAGTATATCTAAATATATATATATATATATATTTAGTATACAAGTGGTATATAACAATTTTGAGTGCGGTCAGCTTTTTTATTTTCCATTTGCACACAAACACATATTTGTTTTGCTTTCATTCATTATTCTCTTTGTGCACGCGGATCCATGCACCGTGAATTGACCATTCTCCTCGTGCATCCACATTCAATAAAAAAGTTTGACATCTTGAAGATTTTAACTACGCGCGAACATGACTTACATTAGGAAATTCTTCGCAAAATTCATAAAACTGTCATTAAGACCACACACAAAGTCTGAAAAAGGCAAAAGGAAAGATTTATAGTGGATTTTCACGGCTACAAATCAAGTGAACCTGTCTGAATTTGTAAAAATTGCGCGAATTACCAGCGTTCCACTACCGCTGCCGGATCATAATTGTTTTATGTAATACTACTGTAACGAACATTGCTTATTCATAAGATGAATGAAATATCTCAGAATCACAATTATTTTTTTGAGTTACACTCAAACATTTCAGCGTTGTACAGTTTGCGTTCTGCGTCAGGAATCTTTTGTAAACTGGCACAATACTTTTAACGATTGCAGAAATTATGATGTCACTTTTGTTTGATGAAAATATTCCGGTTTTATATTTCTTCCTCATCATATTTCCGATTGTATTTGCAGCTTTTTAATTTAAAAGCTTGGATTCCGTGAAATTAAACGAGTGGGGTGATACTTTTCATACCTACATTTTAACTTACAGTGTAGACAGGGCCAACAGTCTTTAAATGGCAGAAAAGCCACGTTCAGCTGCTGATTAGTTTTCACGCTTCACATATGTTTTATCATTTTGTTTTTGCTGTTGATGACCGTATCTTGACCAAATTGGGGACGTTTGTGAGAAAAAATAAGTCAACGGTAGTAATAAAATTAATTATGAATGAGATAAAAAAGGAAACAGACCCCCTTAATGGCAAGTGAGATTAAATACGTCTAAAACTACTTCAGGCCTGAACTTAAGAAATCCCACATAAGTATTTGTTAATCACGTCCAGGAAAAAGGTCGATTCCTGCCTCTGTAGCACGGTACGAGCGACTCAGTTTTTATCGCGTGAAAAACTATCGCTGTCTCGTTTGATGTCATAATAAAAAGCGAAACAGCGATAGCGATTTTCGCGCGATAAAATCGGGTTCGCGCGTGTCATGCTACGGGGGCTGGCGAAACTTATTTGTGGATGGATTAACGGCTGGAGGGATAAACGTGGCGAGGAGGAGATTATCCAGAAATCCGATATCAAGAGTCCTGCGTCGAGTTTCAATTCTTCAGATAAATTGATCAGGAATCGCAAGGCGGTTTATTTGTATTTCGTAGACACTTCAAAGTTAATTGAATTATAGAATCAATTGTTCCTATATTTTTTATTCTCTTGTGTTTTATTGTGCATCTGAAAGAGTCTTTAGAAATATGTTTTCAGCATGTTTTTTATGAAAGTACAACTTATATACACGTACATACATACCAGGTTTTAGACTAGAATAGTAGTCAAAATACTCGGATGGTCAGGTTAAGGTGGATAGTTCAGGAAATGTAAGTGACAATTATTTATTAATCTCGTATTTGGAGCATTTAAAAACTCAACTAAATAGAGTGTTCTTTAAAGATTGACGTGTTTGTTTCGGCTGGTATTACATACACATAACAAATTTTATTTTGTTTATTTTGCTTTATATTACATTTGTACGGTATTTTGTACAATAAAGTTTATTATAAATATAAATTAACATCTTAATTTCTTTGCTTGTAAAACATCATCTTAACTCTTTCGGGATTTTTTGATTTTCAATCTCCAAGCATCGCTTTGGGTAACACAAAGATAAAAGATAAAATCAGCAGTAACTGAAAAGGGCCCCAGGGGTAGGATGAAAAAGTTCTAAGTGCTAAGCAATCAAAGCTTTTGCAGATAGTAAAAACACGAGTAATTTACTGTTAACGAAATTAAACTCTCTTTTTTTTCTTCACAACTAAAACAGAAGTTTTCCAATTAAACGAGCTTAATTCTTTAAAAGAGATTCAAGCGTAGTATCTGGTCTTCATTTTGTTCAACAATTTTTTTTAATAATGACCGTTTGTTATGTCACAGCCATTTGAAAAATAAGTGCTATCCATTTTTAATTTAAGAATACAAATAGGTTTAATTTACTGATATACTATGCGCTCATAATCGGTTTATCGACTTAGCAACTGCACAGTGCAAAAACGGTAAACTGAACGCAGTGGTACTTACAATGCGGACTTGCATGAACAGTAGTGAAAACTACCTACAACATTCTGCGCAGTCTGTTGCATGCATTAACCTTGGATTTTTGTCTTACCTACATAGCCGCCAAATTTATATAATAACACAGGCCCTTTCTCACACTTCTACACTGGTCTTCACAAACTTTCTCATTGTCTTACGAGTAGTTATCATTGGGCAGTTAGTCCGCATGTCCACGCGACCGGTTAACGCCGGCCCGTCCAATCATTCATATACCTATATAAAGCCTTTAGTAGATGTGTCCACTGTCCACCACCATCGGCGTAAACCAGATGCGTGGATACAAGGCCTTATGGTACGGTGCTGGGCAAAGCTCGCGTTCAATTTACTGTACAGTACGTACTTCATACATGTTTCCAGTTGCGCGGAAACAATGCTGTTACAGACCCACTTGATGAGTATTTATAAAACGTGATAATATTACCTGTTTTTATAAAAAAGAAAAACTAGGTATGGTTTTGGGATTTAAGCTGATTTTTTGGTAACAAAAACATACAATGCTTATATTGAAATATTCTGCGGACCTCAAGCCCCGACTCAAATACAATACTGAACTAAAGACTAATTTCAATGATTTAAGTTTATTTTAAACAAGAAACATTGATAAGGTTTAAATTAAAATTAAAAATAATGGTTGTTTTCGTTTGTTATCTAGTTAGTTTGCAGCGGTTTATATGCTGCAATTCTGAGATAATTTGCGACTTGCTACTGTGACGTCTAATCCCACGAGCAATACCAGTAAGCGAAACTATAGAAGACTTGCATTTGAAAATGGAATTAATATTTTTTTTTCTTTCTTATTTTTGAGAGAATTTAATTACTTTCTCGCAATTTTCATTTGATAAGCAGGAATAGCAGTTTTTTTTAAGCGCCTCTTTTTATCTAGGAAATTTACAATGATATTCCTTGGCACATAAAGTATACCAATATTCGACAAATCAGACCTCCACAATAGTCAGCAACCAATTCGGGAGAACTTTCAAACGTATTGGATCATGGTTTTACAGGTAATTTTACCTATAATCGCAGGTTTTGTTATGATGTTTTCCCTCACAGTAAGAGCATAGAGCATAGTGAAGTAGTTAGTAGTAGTAGACACAAAGACTATTTAGTGGTATTTTATGTTATATGTTATGTTATTAAATTCAATTTTATGCTTCAGTCCAAAAACGCCAATACACTCATAAGTGTCGGGGATACCGACAGATTGATGAAAAGGGTGAAGTATCTGTCATTTCATCAAAAATAAGGGCTTTGAAGTACTTTTTGGCAAATTGGGGATGTCAAATCGGTGACTGGGAAGCTCACAGCAAATTTGTTAGGGCTTGTAGTCGCAAATCTATCGCGACGCTTTCAACAAATCCTCTTTATGTGAGTAAAAAATTAAAAAAATACAAGGTGTTTTGTTTGTGAATAAATGGTCTCATAAATAGGGTATCAATTAAGGTTATTGGTTGTAGTGTACAAATAAAAATGTTAAAGTTTGTTAGGATTTTTGATGCGTTTGTTAATCTTTTGGCCAAAACTAAACAGATTTTCATGTAATTAAAATAAAATAATAAGTTCAAACATGTAGAAATTTAAGGTGGACGAAATAGCGGGTAACAGGCTAGTAGACGATAAACATATTTATTTACTTAAATTTCAAGCAGAGAGCAGCTACTTTTATTGCAAATAAAAATGAGAAATATATAAGATGACAGATGTAAAAAATTGAGCACACGAAATTGTCACTGTCTTTCACTTGTTACAATCCCTGCATATTTCTTTTGCTGTATCCACTTTCTCTTGATGCAAGCTCGTCGGTTTCGGGTACTCATGACCTGAACTTTCGTCCGATCGGTCCCGATCTGATCAAGGTACCTTTGTTTAGGCCTTTCCATACATAAAATCACGCCTTTTTTACGAAAGGGTAGGCAGAGACTACATAGGCCTTTCCTTTTTATACAAAAACATTTCCATATACATATACATTGACGAATTCTTTCAATAAATCGCCTTATATTTTCTTGACATCAAAGGCGGCAATCGGAGTCATAACAATAATATATCTAGGATTTTTTTTGCATCGGTATGCAATATCGAAATCCCCGAATATATATGAGTCAAGGGTTTGAGTGGGTACTGATAATGATGGGTTTAAGGAAGCTTTGTGCGCAAAGGTCTTCGGAAATGACCTTACTCATGACGGAAAATATAATTGGCAGTTCAAGGAAAAATTTAGAGCGGTTTTAGAATAGTTGCCCGGCGATTCTTGGCCAGTTTTAGGTAAAAAGAATTTTTAGTCTAAATGAACTGTACTATTTCAGTGAAAAATGTTTTTAAATTACAGGCTTAAGCAAGATTCATGTAACAATATATGTAGGTACATATGATAATAATACTTATTTAACTTAAATTTGCAGTTTCTTCAACTAGTTTAACCTGACAAATATTTCTAGATAAATATTAATATTTATTCATATAAATAATCTTTTTTTGTAGAGCTAGGACTTCTTCATACCAAATATTTATCTACTTATAATTATTCCTGCATACGTCTTTCACTTCATTCAAATTCACCACTCAAGTCAACGTTGCATATCTCGTACGTAATTATCTCAAGTCAAAATTGTCAGTTAATATTTTATAAACCAGGAAATAACAATGTGAAACAAAAACATTTATTTTCCTGATAAAACTCAGTGTTCTGACCTCGTACCTTAACATTCAATTCAAAAAGTTAGGAACAGCAATTTTTCAAATCACCCATAAGGTGACCTTTTGCACTATGACACGTTTGGGACAAGGTACTTAGGTAAGAATTCATTTTCACTCCAAATTTTTGGTAAAATTAGATCCATTTTCCTGTTTTAGGATTCTAAATAAACGTTGTTCAATTCTTTTTTCCGAATTAATTTTAGAATCTCGCTTTCTTTTCAACGTGCTCTATGTCCAATATTGTTTCATTTAGGGATAAGTCTACATTTCTAGACCCAGACATTTCAATGGCTTTGTAGACATTTCAGCTTGTTTTAGAGCTAAATTTTCACAGGCAAATTTTCTGCTGTTATCCTGGAGGGTTTTTGTAATTTCGTTAATATCTTGGGAATAAACGCTCTAAAACAAGAACAATTGGCGATATGGCGTTGACAGTAAAAATTACTATTCAAAACAATATTTAAAAGAGGTCTTTACGTTATAAGGTACATTGAATGCAGAGAAAAAAGATTTCTTTAATATGACATCATATAATTTGACGAAAATAAACAGCACTAAAATTCTTTACATTTTAATATCAATAGAGTGTTGCGAGAAATGTGAATATTTCATGAAATTTTTCTCTCTTCTAAGAACTAAGCTTCTTTGTTGTCTGTCTACGATCAAATTTAAAACTTCAGACTAGTTTAGGATTTTATCGTAAAATCAAAGACTTGAACTGAAAACAATGTAAATCAACGTCACCTCGGCCGGGTTTCAAAGTTGGCGAATAAATCTTTGAAATTTTTGGCTCGCTCCGTGCATCGAACATTAAGCGGTTATGACAGCGTTGTCATAATTTTTCTTTATGAAACCTTTTGCGTTAACGTTATGGCATTACTTGATATTTCTTTTGTTATAAAGGTTTTTAATTGACGCGCTCAATTTAATCAAATTATAAAAAATCATGCGCAAAGGTTAATATTATATTTTTTAATCTAAATATTAAAATAACTTTCTTAATTTTAAGTCATATCTTTCCCATGTATGTCGTAAATGGCAATTTGGATAGGATTATAAACTTAGGGTTCTTCTTTTAGGCGATAGACTAGCAACCTGTCGCTATTTGAATCTCAATTCAATCATTAAGCTGGATAGCCGAACCTGGCCTATCAGTCTTTTCAATTGTTGGCTTTGTCTACCCCGCAAGGGATATAGACGAGACTATTTTGAATGTATGTATTAATTTTAAGTATACATGTGTTTTTTACATATTATTTTGACCAATAATGGTCTTTTCAAGACTTCTTTTGTACAATTCAATGGAAATCGGTTGAGCGATTCCAAAATTTAGAATCGGTTTAGTTTTACCAACCAAACTATTATGCTACGCTAAGTACAACTTGAACGTAAAATGTCATTGGCAGCCACGGTATACCCACTAGTATTATTAATGAAACCACCGAGCAATGACCGGATTAGTCGCTAACCACTAATTTATTAAATAGAGGTGATGTAGTGTGAAATTATCACAAATTCTAAATCAAAAGCCTTTTAACAAACCCTTAGCTAAGACCCGTTTAGGTATGAAAGTGTTCAAATAGGCATGCTACATTTTAGCCCGGATTAAATCTTGTGGGAACAATACTTTATAAACCTAAATAAATTTAGTCTTTAGACATTTCTGATTAAAGAGTGCTATTTCAACGAATTTAAACCTTTTAACTACAACCTCTTCTGAAGAAAGAAAAGGTCTTGAAATTTTGCCATCAGGATTTTTCGATATTTCTTACAATATAATAACAATATTAATAAAATGTAACATAAACCCATCATATTTTCCATCGTGGTTTTTCCGACTTAGAATCATCTCAAAGGTAAAACTCGAATACGGTAATCCTCGCATGAGTTATTCGATAATCGCATTACCGTCGATACAAATCTATTAGCATTACATAATATGAAATATGAGGTTAATAAGGATTATGTCTGATTTTCAGACCTGAGGAAGGAAATTTTGATGTACATATTTTATCTTTTTATTAAACTACTTAAATATTTGTTTTATTATCAGTGAGAGTTTAAACAGTGATGATTGATATTCAGTGGATGTTTGGTCTTATAATTATTTCGTAAACTTGTTAAAGAAGTTTTTGTTTGTCTGTAATCGTAGCATAATTTTAAAATTACCATGTGGTTCCCGGCACCAATAGAAAAAAGAATAGGACCACTCCATCTCTTTCCCATGGATGTCGTAAAAGGCGACTAAGGAGTAGGCTTATAAACTTGGGATTCTTCTTTTAGGCGATGGGCTAGCAACCTGTCACTATTTGAATCTCAATTCTATCTTAAAGCCAAACAGCTGAATGTGGCCTATCAGTCTTTACAAGACTGTTGGCTCTGTTTACCCCGCAACTGAAACCTTAAATCTTTCTCTCATATTAAAAGCTAGCTCTTGTCGATAGAGTTAAATGGGGCGTCCACCGTTCATTTCTTTTTTTATTTGCTGGTATGTCTGTACGTTTGCAATTCTGTTTTATCCACAAATTGTTCCAACGTTAAGTTAAACAATAACTGGTAGTGCGATTCCCCGAGGGCTCAAAAATTATCATTGCAATCAGCCTCCCGATCATGCCTCTACACATTGTTGTATGTGAAAATGCATTGCAATGCACCATTCGTGGTTTATATACGTGCAACTGCACGCTTGGGAACGTGCAATATTACAGGCCACGAAACTAGTTAACCACGGGCTTTGTGTAAAAATGTTCTGTATAAAAATATAAATTGACGACACCGTGTGAATTCTGGTTGCAGTTATGTGTTTATGCATTTGCATACATACATGTATCACATCTTTAACCTTCACGGGTACATAGAGCTAACAACTTCTAAAAGACTGAAAGTCACACTCAGCTGTCTTTATTATGAAATTGAGATTCAGATAATGAAATTCGTCAAAATAAAAAATAAACTCATATGATAAAGAAACTGTAGAGGAGTAAGATTATAAAAACAATCCTGCTTTTTTTTTCAATATATCTGATTGTTTGAATAAGCTCATCTCCGGAACTACTGGACTGATTCGGACGATATATCTTTTAAACCTGGTATCTAATTATCAAAATAATCTATTCTGTTAACAGTCCAATCGATAGATTTCAATATAATTGGAAACAAAAAGTTAAAGTTTTATATTTATTTATATCTGTCGGCAGCTTATAATTTTGAGAACTGAAATATCTGAAGGGGAACCTTATTATAATTTGGATAGGTCACAAATATTCTACTTTAAAATAATAAAGGAAAGAACGCCATATAGCTAAATGAAAAAACAACAAGAGATTAAACGTCAAATTTATTTATTGTTACTGTTTTATAAAGCGCTCGTTCAATGAGCTCAAAAAATATTCAAATAAGTTAAAAATTTCAAGTTAATTGAAGTATAAAAATCCTTTAAGCCCCAGATAACTTGATTATTCAGTAGCTTAGCAACGATAAATAATTTGAGCAATCTTTATCAGCCCGCCGCTTTCGAGTATAAATTTAAATTAATTTATCAATTGGAGAGAGATTTTTTAACTTACATGGAAATCTTGTTTGGGTAATTGAATTTGCTCATTTTTTATGGAGTTAAAACAGCAAATTGGTAATTTGATGTTTTAACTGGTTGTTTGGTTTTATCTCCGTTAAATAAATAAATATTGAAAATGTTAAATCTTTAAACATACTGCGTACATGTTGCCTTTCATCCCGAATAAATTGAAAAAATAATCAAAGGACTGTACTGACTTAGGTTTTTTTCACACAATGGAAAATAATATCCTGTCACTATCTCAAGATTTGAATTCGACCATTGAGTTCTGATTACCACGCTAGTGATGCAGACGTGATATTTATTTGTAGTAGAAATCTGTAACAAACCATAATCGTGGAAATAGAAAGACAAGAGCAAACAAAATGGTCGTCACACCGGAAGTGAGCCCGGGGTACGCGGCGTGACTTACGACCTACTTCCGGTGGCGTATATGCTTTACTTATTACCAACATCCGAATCTGGAGTTTGATAAATCTTAGATATTTTGGCGGGATCGAAAATATGAATAATAGTTACAGAATTGATGGGGCGTAAGGAATCACTGTTAAGAATATTTACGCCTGCGTCTCGTTTTATAGGTAAATCGTCTGAAATTTATTCGAGTTCCATTCTTAATTAAACTTATATTATAAATAGGTAAGTAGGAATAAATTCTAGTAAAGCAACATTTTCGGACCAATGGATAAAGCATTATCTATTTGATTTTTGTTAAAGACCTGACCAAAGATGGGAGTAAGATCGCGCGCAAGGCTTAAATACTAAAGTTTACAGTAAGCTTCTATAACGTTTGTATGTATAAAGTTTTAAACTCTGTAGGTAGCTTTTAGCAATAAAAGAACTCATTCGTTACATCCTTAGTAATAAAAAAGTTATATCATTTTGAAGTAGAAAACGTGTGAATTATTTAAGAAATTATTATATCGATGTTGATCATATTTCATATCCTTTTCGACATTTTTGCAAAGAAACTTTATACCAAAATCTCTGACAACCCAAACATTTATCGTTGTGTTATTTTGAATCGCAGATTTATTTTTCACCCCACACTTTAACCTCCATTATTTTTTAGTAAAGTATCATTACTCATTCTTAATAATAGTATGAAATAGGAAGATTTCACCGAAAGCGATAAATTGTGAACCAAAGGACCCTCTTAATAACTTTTTGATAATGATATAGAGGGCCTTTCCTCTCCTTTTTATGTGTGGAAATTTAAATTTACTATACGCAGTAATATCCGTGTAATATGCGTTATTTAATGGTGTTATAAATAAATCGTAATGGCGATGAAAGATAAAATTCTGGAGATTTATTGCCAGGTTTATTCGCTTTTAGGTAACGATGTGTTTTATATTTAAGGTGGTTTGGGAAAATGTGCTATAGGATGAGTAAAATTGAATAAAATTGATTATAGTTATATTTATTGATATGTGCATGTAGTGGATTACGAATGGGTTTTTTTCATCCTCCTAGAGTAAGTCCCGTCAAATCACCCAAGGTTCGAAAGAAATATTTAGAAGAAGATGAATAAATTAAGAGTAAGAAAAAAAAGTGAATTTTAATGAGCGGTTTATTTTATCATAAGCCGCATATTATTTTAAAGATTTTGTGACACTATTCTAAGTAATTTTGTTATTATTTTATGTTTCGTTTAAGTGATAGTAAATAATTTACAATTCAAATGAAGTAAATCCTAATTTTTTCTAGATATTTAAAACCAAAAAGTTGATCAATTCATCATTCATTACATCCACGAATAAGTACGGAAAATACTTATAAACAGGGAAACTACAAAAAATAAGAATCATGCGTGTACTATGTTACAAAACATCAACAATATTAAAGTTTACTTATTGTCTTTTCTTTTGTTACAGGTACGGTTTTTATCTTGGTTCCTGTTACTTCTACATGGAGAATGTTATACTCCTGGAAGTTTAATCTATTTATGCAAAAGTTCATCAAATGTAGTCCACTTTTTAGTTTATCCATCACAAACAAAGGTTTTTCCTTAATAATATTAGAATTGAAATAAATCAGAACTTGCATTGTTCAGTTTTTAAGTTTATTCGTACCAAACAAAAATACTTAAAAAAATATTTTCCTCAATCATATAGATGATAAAAATGAATGGTTATTTTTTCCAATCCCTTATTTACTTGCACGTAAAACCATTAATTATGATAACTATGTGGAGCATACTGCAATATTTCACCCATGGAATATATGTAAATGTGCCGCATTGAACTCAGAAACTTGGCTTGTTCTAGTACACATTTTACACATAAATCAGATTTATGTAAACCCCTTTTTGGGGTAAAAGGGAGAACATGGGCATAACTCGACTGATGTTATGAAAAACAACATTTTTTGTTGTTCCAACGAATAATATTTTTTGGTAAACTTACTAACCTTGTTAGCTTTGTATGATGAATATGTATTTCATTGTAATTGTAAATTTAGTCCGGTGTAGATATTCCTAACGTGGTTTAAAATAATTATCAAATTTTAGCATTTTTTATTGAATAAAAGTAAGTGAAATCAAAAGTGACAAAAGCCAACGATTGATCTTTAAAGGTTAAAAAAATAATAAACCATAAAAATACATTCTGAGGATTTAAAAAATTAAATAAGAAAAAGAAAAGAAAGTCTTTTTATATAAGAGGTAGTTTAGTAATTAATACCTGACTCACCCAATCTAAGATCATGCTAATCTAAAAGCACACTCCAAGCTCCTATTCAGAGAGGTGAGGATGTATCTGGTACTAACGCCAAGAGGGGGTGTTTTTATTTTACAACTGAAGATATAATATTTCCGGAACGAATTACATTTCAGTAATATTGTAATTCCGTCAGGTAATGTGTCCAAGGAATGAATTCGATTCTATAAGTTTATCTTTCTATTTCTCTTTGTAGTTCCAGTTGTTCCAGTACAAATAAAGTGTAAGTTTTGTATACACAGATACCCATGAATCGGTACTATATCAATAAGTTTGCTCTCTATCGTGCAAAAACTAAAACCAGAAAAATATAGCTTCACAATTGCTTAGTACATTCCAAAAAACGACGCCGCTTCACAAACAAGCCATCCAATCGACAATATAGCGAAAAACTTGATTCTTTCATATTAGTTATCACCATAAATGGAACAAGCACTTCATTCATAGCCACTATATTCAAAAAGAGATCACAGGAAAATGAACTCTACTCGTCAAAGTTAAGGTTATGCTTCCAGAATCGGAAGTTTACAAGATTTTATCGTGCTATGAAAATATCTGTTGCGAGCTGGCGTTGTAAATTTTTCCGCCACTCTAGTTTTTTTTTAGTTTGTTTGAGTAAACATTCGCATTATACTCCATTTCGTGACGTCTATTCTTGTAGATATGTGATATGCTCTTTGTGTAATAACAGCATTTTATTGAACACTTAAATATGTTATAAAATGCGTTAGAAAATCATAAAATTCGGACATCCTGGTGAATGGCAAAGTCTAGAGTAACCTAAACCGACCAGTGTGAATGAAGAGAGTTAAGGAAAATATAGTTTCTGTCTACCGTTCTGAGAAAGAGGTGTGAATTTATGTTGGATACATTTTACCTTTATGAGATCTACGATAAAGAAATGTAGAGTGATATAGTTGACCGCCCTTAGATCTCTTTCAGACAAGTGATTCCCAAACTTCGCAGTATAAGCAAACCATAGTTTGCAGTCCTCGTCACGATCTTGCTCCGCTTCAGTCCATAGAAAAAAGTAACTTTTGGTCTGAAAGGAAAAATAATTTATCAGTTGAGCCGTATAATTAGGTATACGGCTTAAGAAATAAAATTATTCATCTCCACTTACCTAATAATACACTTAAAATCAAATTGATAAAGTTGATTTTCGCTTAAAATGAGAGGAAGCAGACCTATGTGAATTGTTGCCGTAGGCGTTAATTCTCATTGTGTGTTCATTGGCCTTATTCACTAAAGATCCTTTGGCCTGGACTGAATGGACACTGACTTCCTGTGCGTTGCAAAGCAGTTTGATACTGAAACTGTATTTCATGTGAACTTGGTGCATAAAAGCTCTTTTCTAAAGCGCCTCATAGATCGTATTGTCTTTATCCTGAATTTGACTGAAATTGGTCAAGCTAAATTAAGTTATTAAATTGTGCAGTTTCTGTATCAGATTATTTGTGTGTATATCGAACAACCAAACCCTGCATCTCGGTTTTCAATATCCAATCTTGTTCTTATAAATAGAAAGCTTCAAGTGACATGTATGTAGGCACAGTTGTTTCGTTTTCTGTTCAAAATTATTATTTGGTCTTATATTTTGGTTTGCGAAATAATGAGATCAGAAATTATGTAATCTTCATACTTTGGCAAAAATATATCTAAATCCAATTTAAGTTTACTTTTGAAATTAAATCAAAACTACGTTAAATAAAAATTTGCAAGCAAGTAAGCAAGTAACTTTATGTTTATACATAGTAAGATAATCCCCAACAAAACTAGCTAAACTTTTAATAACGTACCATCAAAGCAACCGTTTAACTGACTCATAACAAAAGATCTTGACCCGCGATATTGCTTGCAACATTGTTAAAGATAATCCCGTATAATTTGCCGTAAAATAGCTGATGTATGAAGACGTACAAACTACATTGTAAAACTGTTTATTCCTCGTGAACAAAATTATGACTTTTGACATACAACGAAACTGCTATGAAACAATATTTCGGGGATATTAAAATACAAAGCAGTAGTTTCCATTAAACAAATTAAGCGTATTTGGTACCCATTAACTTAACAAAACTAATGTAATATCAATTTTCAATTACGTATTGTTTTACTTGCCCCGTTTTTGTTGTTTTAGATGGATAGTCTATTAACCATAGAGAGAAAAGTTCACACAAAGGTTCTTAATTACTTATCGTTGTATTTCATTAGGTTGGAACTAATGTTATAAATATCTTGGTATATTTGACGGTCTTTGTGATTCAGTCATTGATTTTTTAATAAGATCTTAGATTGTCACCTGATTGACTCAAGCCAATATAAAAAGAGCATTTTAATATAAGTATTATAAATGCGAAAGTCTATCGTCAATCAATACATATATTTAAATATTTTAATAAAATCAAGTATAAATGTTGTTAATAATCAAAGACAAATATTCTGGAAATTTCCATGGTAATGAGTATGACTAGAATTTTAGTTAAACACGGGCAGAACTGCAAGCTAATCTTTAATTTTTCTGCACTCTAAGATTGACTGGAAGAGATTGCTTTAGCGATAAGTCCACCTAGGTAAAATCCTTATATCCTGCTTTTTATTTGGTTTAGATTTTTTTAATGCAATTAAGAGTATATCTACTTATCTAATGCTATTAAAAATATTTTTGGGTATACCCTCCGAAGCGAAATTACGTTGTATATAATTTAACGGTCTTCAAATGATTCCAGCCACAATCCTCGGATTATACGGTATCAAAATTCATTTTCCCAACTTATTATTCATGAGTGTTAGTGATAACGGTCCCGATTACCTGTTAGCCCCGTTACAAATTGTCCGTGGATTTGGGTTCAAAGCCGGGATCAAGTGTAAAGGTCGCTAGAACAAGCAACCTAGTAATCCTTAGTGTTTGCAGGAAGGAAATTGAAGCTTGTAAGAGAGATAAGGAACGCTCAAATCTTATATGTTCGTAATAGACCTTTTCCATTTTTAAATGTATTCATTGTTTGTTAGTTCAAAATATCGATAAAAAACTTTAATAGTTGGACATTTAACTAATTGATTATTAAGTAAATTATTAAATAAATTATTAATTTAAATAAATTAGTTAACATCGCTTGAGAGAGTCACAAACGTAATACTCATACATTTTTCCAGTTTTAACATGTACATATATACTCGTATAATCCCGTATATATCCCTTGTACGGCAGACAGCGCTCACAGTCTTGAAAAGACTGAAAGGCTACGTTCAGGTGTGGGACTTAATAAGGGAATTAGCATTTTAAAAGCCAGTCGTTCGGGTACGCACGGATCATTGTAACATGGTTCCAAAAGTCCGAGATAAAATAAAAGTATGTTACGTGCGCGTTTAATACCTGCATTATTTATAAATAATATAGTGCAACGCAATAGTTTAAAATCAGGTTAGTGGCGGTTGCTAGCCTATGGCCGCTAATGGTAAGTATGCAACGATGTATGAATGTGTTTAAAATTTTGTTCACAAAATCTTCTATACGAATGTAAATGACATTTTGTCATGGGTAGAATATAATCTGGAATAATAAATGAACTACTTTTATACCGAAATTCCCACGAGAGTGAAGCCCCGGGGCGCAGCTAGTTCTTTACATATAAACACTAAACCTCCCCAGTGCGCCTGATATTCCTTACGTTATAACTTTCTTAGAGTTAATTAAACTTGTCTCTTGGGCTTTACTTCAGTGATTTAGTAGGCTCTCATGGCGTCCAAACCGCTGTAGTTTTCGAATTAATTTTACGAGCTCAGACGGATTATTAAGGGTTGCCGTGATATTTGTCAAAATATGTAAATGTGTCTGTAAAATTTTACAGTAAAGAGCAAGTCTTCATACAATATACCTACCTAGATTCACTTTAAGTTTGTAAACTTGGTATTCTTATTTTATACTATAGTTAAGCAACCCGCAACTATTCGAATCTCAATTATATGATTAAGAAAAACAGCTGAACATGGCCTGTTACTATTTTTTAGACTATTGGGTCTGTCTACCCCATAAGGGATAGGTACATACCATTTTAATTAAAAGCCTGCTAAACATTCCAGTCTTTACTTTAGGTACTCGTACAGTAAATGTCGATGAAATTCAGCCAAAGTACATAAACTTTTGACTATTGGATTGGACAACTGGGTTAGATTGCTTGTTAGGTGTCGGACTAAATAAGCTTCATTTGATTAGGTAGCTGACGGGAAGTGCAAGAAAAATCTTCTTCTTCTTCTAGGAATCAGCCCCGCTTACAATCTCACCCAAATGTAGAGAAAACGGCAGGTTTTTACACAATGCGACTCCCATCTGACCTGCGCAACGTTTGGAGACCCCTGCTCATATTGGATCATGGTTTTATATCCAGTTCCATAAATGAGCTTGTGGCGAAATCTATACGCCACAAGTTACAAGAATAAAAAATGAATTCACGCGACGCTATTACTTACGCTATTATTACAAAAACAGGGAAAAACCTAAATCGCGTAAGGCATAACACCTAGCCTGGCAGAAGATCTTCCCTTTGGTGGCGGTCGAGCCGAATCATCGCTCCTCCTAAAAGCTATTTCCTCACAATAATTAACATTGTAATCACCGTAGGTATAATGCGCCAAAATATTATAATAAAAATCCAAAATAACAATTCTCTTCCCAAAAAGTACCCGTATTATGTTACTCATATGAAAAGTTGGTGTAGCTCAAACTAATACAATACAAGGCACTTCGTGCTGTAACGAGTCGACATTAGGTCGTCGTTAAGTGCGTAATTAAAGCGTACCGCACGTATGGGCAAGTCCATTGTCGGTCCCCGAACTACGTACCTGAATATGAGCGACATACGGTCAATTATTATAGGCGGTAACGCATTTCGGCAGTAAATGGTGAATGTGGATAAAAAGAATAAGCGATGATCGTGGCATGTGACAGGAAGTAGCATGGTCATAAGTTTCATATATTCCTATAAATTAGAAGTGCCGTGTAGTTTCCAGCACTTTAAAAAAGAACCACTTTATATCTTTCCCATGGATGGATGGCGTAAAGGCGACTAAGGGATAGGCTAAGGCTAATAAACTTGGGATTGCTCTTGTAGGCGATGGACTAGCAACCTATCACTGTTTGAATCTCAATTCCATCGTAAAGCCATGCAGCCGTACGTGGTGAACAATCTTTTCAAAACCGTTGGCTCTATCAACCCCGCCAAGAATATTGATGTGATTATATGAATAAATGCATTATAATGATAATCATATCTTCATTGAGGGCTATAAAGGTACATTATTAGTTATTCCAATTGGATCACGGTCTCCGGGGCATCGTTGCAATATTTCGTGTAAAAATCCAAGTTTAATCTTGAGTTTAATTGATAACAAACGGCCTTAATTTTTTTCCAAAATTCTCTAAAGATTAATCATAATTTTACAATAATAATAAAAGTCAATAATTGATCTTCTGGCGGCGGATGGCCGGAACTAAAAAACATTTTAATTTTTTTGATAACGAGTAACTCATGATAAAAATGGCCTTTTTTAGGATTAATTTGTATTAAAAAAAAAACGTATCTAGCGTACGGATGTTTCACAAAATTTACAAAAGATTATTCAAATCATCGGTCCGGCCCACAATAGTTGCCCGTATATTTCACCGCCCTAGAAGACATTGGCCAGTATTAAGTTAGCCCAACCACATTATTATACAGGGAATGTTATGTTACAGTTAATGAAACCTTTACCGTGTTCCGTATAACGGATCGCAGAAATTAACTTTATGGTTTCGGCATAAATGTAGTTGTTGTGAACTTACTTGATTTACTGTTTTATCCTAGGTCCGTGTGGTAGTAAAGTCTTAATGGAAGTTGCGAGTGCGATTTACGCTGCCTTTGGAAATTGGATTGCCTTAAACATGTGAACTATCCGGCTCGAAGGACCATAAAAAATTTTTGTTTATTTTGTCAGAATTGGCTCCGTCTACTTCGTCTCAGATATTAAGTAGGTATTTAAGGTATAAAATCGAGAAACACATTCCGGCAATTGAATGTACTTATTATGGCGATGTTCCAAAATGGGTAAGGTTCCCTAGAAATATTGCGGAGGTCAGACGATAGCAACAATGACTCTGTCTACCCTGTATTGCTTGTTAATAAGCTTGTGAACGTTCACTAAGTTAGTTCCGTGCTAAGTTTCGGACCATGGAACATGCATGGCCCATACATGTACAGTAATTAACATTGTTTGTACCATGTCATACATGTTAACAATATATCACTATTGATCAGCAACTAGTTTTAGCTAGCTATTCGATATATCGTCGGTTATTTTCTTGATAATGACTGTTTGTTTATCGGCGTTAATGCTGCATACATAAAAAATACAGCTCCCTGGGAGGTAGATATAGAAATTACATATTTCCACGTGCCACGATCCACATTAACAATTCTTTTCATTTAACTGGTAATCTTGACCTGACACGACGTCCCTTATTTGATCAAGGTATGTTCGTCTAGGCTATCCCATTCCAACATTCCCATTCATACTCTCCTTGTAGATTTGCTTAATCAACCTGTTTAAATCATTATTCATTCTCTCTACGTGACCAAACTATTTGAGCATTCCATTTATTATTTCTTTCAATTACATGTTCTTTCACATAACTGTCTCCTCTCATCACAATTTCTCTTATCTTTTCACTTAATTTCGTACCGATAAAATTCCTAAACATTCTTCTCTTCACCACGTTTATTCTGCATTCATACTTCTTCTACCACATCCAACTTTCAATATTCTATCCTACAATTAAATACTCTATTTTGTAGCTTCTAAAAGTCGCGTGAATCTATCGACGCGGTGCGTTGATAAAAAATATTTATTCACAATCTATTTCAGTTGCGGCTTCCGTTAGTCTGTGAGACCGACGGATTATTTTCAGATTGTTTTTCCACACTTTGGCTGTGACGAGACGCCATTGCGTTTCGCGGTAGAATGATTCTACTCAGAGAGTTAATGTGTCACGTTTTGTATTAGAGTTTCGTGAAGGGTAAAAGATATCATGACAGAAAAAACATTTTTTACTTTAGTGAGTTTGATGAAAATTTATTAAATAATAATGAGATCCGCTCCAATGAGAGAAGATTGGTGAATTTGAAGGAAGGATAATGTAGCAATGGAGGCAAGTGGAAAAATTAATTACTTGATTATCCTTCTAGGCTATCATTAACTGTATTTTGTCCTCTCGCGTCAAGTCATTCACGAAGTGTACCCTTGAGGAGTGTACACGGTGTGCCATAATCAGGAAGAAATGGTGAAGTATCACAAAATCTGCAACCAACCTCACAGATGATCCGTGACCACGACCACTCCGTTAGGAGTGTAACTAGACTAGGAAAGAAAAAAGTTAGTAAATGACATATTTATTCATCATCATTTTCCTGTCATGAGTCAGTTGCGTTCTCATCTCTCTAAATGATAAGTTAGATTTGATAGGGTGTATCAAATATTTTATTATATCTTTATAAATAGTCTATAATAAAAATATAAATAGTCTTTACAGTCAAATTATAGATTTTAATTTACCATAATTTTTAGAATATTCTATTTAAATCTCAATTTTACCTTCAAGCTATACAGCTGAATGTCGTCATAGCCCTTTCAAAACTTTAACCGTTGTCTACCCCATAAGGGAAATAGACATGGTCATATGTTAGTCGTAAGTAGGTATACAAGACTTATCTTTAATGAGTAGAACAGACGTTAAGAAGCTTCTAAAACGAAATAGTATATCCGAGTTAATTCCGGTCAAGCTATGATGTTCAGATTAACAGCTGTCTAAGTAATATAACACGATCTGCTAATAAAATTAACTTTTACTAGTTTCCGGATGCGGTTTTCGCTGTTTGGAAACGAAGGTTTTATATTTAGTTTATATTTTTTTTAATAAAGTATCATAGGTCATACAAAAGTACCGTCTATGTCTCTTGCGGGGTAAACAGTCTCGAAAGACTAATAGGCCACATTCAGATTTTGGCTTGAAGATAGAATTGAGATTCAAGCAGTGACAGGTTGCTTGCCCATCACGATACACGATACGATCACATAAAAGAAGAAGCCCAAGTTTATAAGCTTATTACTTAGTTCAATATTGACTTTGTAATAATTAGTTCAAAAGGTACTTTCGTTACCTAACTATTTTGAGCAAGCTCGTATTTTGATCTTCCAACAAGCCATTTGATAGTTAAGTAGTAGTTCTATATACCAATTCGATGTCGAATTGAATCATCATACATTTACAAGTATAGTAGCACGTTCCATTAAACTGAGATAAAAGGCCTCTGACTATTTATAATACTTTATTACCGGTAATATTTGTATGAGTTTATTTATTAGTATAGAAAATTAGAGAAGCGGGGCCGCAGACGCCGTTCTAAATTTAAAATACACGCGCGGGCAAAACAAATGGTTAGTATTGAGAAAGCGTTGGACGAACGGACGTATCTACGCGCGCTGTGATATCCATGTGTAACCGATTCAGTGATCGATATGGTGAAATCGATAGTGCTAGTGATGTGCCCGTGAGATGTTCTCCAATTTCAAATTACCGATTCTGAAGAAGGGGACGAAGGAGGAGCCTGTATATTGCTACAGGAGCGTCAAGAGTAAACCTCCTAAAACGCCTACGCTGTCTCGAGTGAAACGACATCAAAGACGTAAGATGTGTTTGTATTTGCTAAAATAAACTTCCCTTAATGAGCCGAGTTGGTACCAAAGTGTGTGCTTTTCCTAATAGTTGGCAGTAAACAGGAGCATTTCGAATGCTTAAGCCTTTTCGTTTACGATTTGAGAGAAAGAACACCTTGCCTTGCTAACAGGCAAGTGTTTATCCAAAAGTAAAATATTTTCTAGCAAAATGTAATTCTTATGTTTCTCTTAATATATTCGGCTTATCGAGAAAATTTTCAAGTTCATAAGTTTAAAATAATATGTGCATAGTAAGTAATGATACCTTATTCATTTCATATGCCTTTATGAAAGAAAAGTTTAATGATTGCCTAGTCTAGTTTGCCCCGATTGGCAATTTCTACATAAAAGCTAGTATTTTCGGATGTAAATGTGTGTAAAGTTCATAAAACACTTCAAAATATTTAATTTACAATGATCAAAGTGCTCAAATTCGGTTAGGCATGAAAATTATGTGACCCCGTCTTCCTTATCAGGGAAACGAAACGGAATTTTGTTCTACATATTCGCTCAACAAACAAAAACATAATTATTTTCAAATACTAAGGAATAAAAACATATGAAACCATGAAAGGGGAGAATCTGCATTATTAAAATAAAAAAAAAAATACATAAATAAATTAATTTATCACGTCTTAATCGTGAACGGGATAGCAAATAGCCTATAGTTTTTTCAAGACTATTGTCTTGAAAAAACTCAAACGCCGCGTCCATATTTACGATATCGACGATATTTATATTAAATGTGTAAGATAACTACTTGTTCTACATCAAATTAAAGACATATCTCATATCTTATCATATTCAAGTAAATTCATATAAGCGAAGGCATCCAAATGTTTTGTTAGTACAAGGAGCGTTAATTCGGATCATCTCTATGTGGCACAAACATTCGTTTGGTATGCAATGCTACCGAAGCCTGGCTAAGATTCGGCTTTGCTAACCGTGTTTATGTTTCAGCGTTAGTTATTTATGAAGCACATTGACTTGGTTAATGAATAGACTTTTTGTTATTATGTAGTCTCATCTGTTTTATTTACTCGACACACATAAATACATCACCGATTTCTTTTAGTTAGTTATGTATATATGTTATGAATTCGTATTAAATCATGGCTTAATGGTAGAATTGATATTCAGAAACACTGACAGAACTTACTGGTCTTTTTTTAAATGGCTGGCAGATTAACCCATACCTCTTGGTATAAGATTCCGCCGCGAACCGTTCACCTACCAATTTCACCCACAATGGGGAATCTGTTTATCCGTGCACCCACTGCATAAACGCGGGAATGTATCGATATTAATTTAAAAATAAAAATTTTATTACCGAAACCAATGATGATATAATGCATATCCCTTAGTCATGGCCAATTTGAAAGTTAATGTATGTATGATCAATTCTATCATTAAGGCAAATAGCTGAATGTGGCCATTCAGTCTTTTCAAGACTGTTGGCTCTGTCTACCCCGCAAGGGATATAGACGTGACCATATGTATGTATGATACTCAATTGTCTAGAAAACCAAGGGGTTCAAGAATAAAATCTCAACAGGAACAAGCTTGTCAGTGTTTTTCGCGGGATTTGAACCTAAACCACCGGTTAGTTAAGACAACACAACAAGCCCACGGAAGCAGTACATGCAATACACTGGAAACCAATCCCTACAGTTAAATTTGTGTAGAAATAAAAATAAGTTTAAATTAATATTATTTCTTTTTTACATTTTTAAGTCCTTCTATTTTATTAGCAGAAAAAGCACTTTTATGAATTAACCGTCATAGTTCAAAGTATTCACAAAACAACAACATTTGAGAAATGTAGGTCAATGAGGTCACTCAGTTCCGTAATGGGGCGCTTGGTTTAGTCAACTTCTTGTAGATAATACTTATCTTCACTTCTACAACTTATTAAAGAATAGAATGAAATAAGTACTAAAATTTACCACACAAAGTGAACCCTGAAAGGTTAGCATAAGCAAAGGTAGTATTACATTCATCGGAATGAGAGATTGCTAGAGCGAGAAGGGATATACATATAGTATGCTTCTTTTTCGTCAAGATAAAGCTGAACATGGTTTAATTCAAGTCTTTTCAAGACTGTTGGCTCTATCTACCCTGCAAGGATACAGACGTGATTACGTGACTATATGTTTATATGTAATTTAGGAAATGCTTATAAAGATGGAATTTATCTACCCCAAAGAGTTATTACTTACATTATTGAGAGTCATGACGTCTCCACTGTAAATACGAAACAAAATTTTTATCCTCTTTGATTTTTTAACTGGCACATATTTTTTATGATTTATTTTATTTAAAGTTTTAGCATTAGTGTTATGACAAAAAAATACTGACGTTAATCTATACATTCGTAGCTATCTTCGATCAAGTATTGAAATACTTATATTTGATCTTAAGGTAGCTATAATGAAAGTATTCCTTTCTGTTCCTTGGTTTATGTTTGCAGTAAGTGCTCGTTTCCTACTATTTGTTATGGGATTAACTTCTTGATTATTGAGGAAAGGCCGCAATATAAGAATAAAGAAATAAGCCAAATGTATCCTACACATAAGCTCATTACGAGAACAAAATATTTAGAAATATATCACACTTCTTATGCCCGCGACATTGTCTGCGTGGACCGTACCGTACTTATAATTCTTATAATGTGTAATGTGCTGCGTAATTTATATATCTAAGGCAGTTTTTTTTTATTTTTTGCTTCGATTATTTCACTATTGTATTATGTAGTTGTTGTGAATTTAAACTTGTGAACAACAAAACTAAAATAAGTCAACATGCCTATTACGTAATAAGGATTGCTTCATTAATCTTATAATCATCGTTTTTATACTGAAAAAATATATAACTTCTCTGTTTACGATAAAAATTGAGTTGAACTTCTATACTCTCTATACTGTGTCCCGCTGCATACGATATAAATAGTGAAATTTGTAAACAGAACTAGTTTTATTAGGGCACCACGTGGCACTGTTTTATACCGAGATAACCCTAACTAGCCCATAAACAATCATTTCCGACCAGACAATGCGGCTCTTTTTATCTCCGTTTTTTAATCAACAATAAAAAAATGATGTTAAGACTGAAACGAGATAAAACTAGATTTTAGTCCAAACGTGGATTGGTCATTTTATCACACACACAATAAATGAATGCTTCTGAAAGTTTCGTTAGAATAGCAAAACGGCCAAGCCACACGGTTCGACTACATATGATCACGTCTTTATTTTATAGGGTAGACAAAGCCAACAAGGTTGAAATGCCTATAAGGCCACATTCATTTGTATGGCTTAATGATGAAATTGTGCCAAAATAAGTATCCAAAGTTTAATTACCTTCCCTAAGCCTTCCCTTGATTGCATATATACATACATATATATGGTCACGTCTATATCCCTTGCGGGTTAAACGGAGCCAACAGTCTTGAAAGACTAAATGGCCACGTTCAGCCATTTGGCTTATTGATAGAATTGAGATTCAAATAGTGACAGGTTGCTAGCCCATCGCCTAAAAGAAGAATCCCAAGTTTGCAAGCCTATCCCTTAGTCACCTTTTACGGCATCCATGGGAAAGAGATGGAGTGGTCCCATTTTTTTTTATTGGTGCCGGGAACCACACGGCACATTCCCTTGATTGACTTGTACAATTTGCTCGGAAAGAGAAGAAGCTGGCACACTTGGTTTTTCTTCGCAACTAGCATGGAAGTAGACCACACCACCACCGAGATACAAATAAAGAAACACATTTACTGTTCTCTTATAAAAATAGCACATAGCATCACGAAGAGTACTGATCTAGCCATTTTCGCAGCAAAACCATTCTGCAGCAATAGTTTGCTACCTAGAATGTAATATGAAATTCCTTATATGCAATTCCTGTCGCGGGTAAAATTACAAATTCTAAAATATCGCATACATTAAAATAAATTTATGTTTCTCTTTGGTTCCTGTTTTAGGCTAATAAATTAAAGGTAACTTGTTTATTTTTATTTCATCATTAACTTGTCCTTTTGTACTAGTAATAATTATGTCTGAAAAATAGGGAAATATTATAGGGATATATATTTGCAACTTAGGAATAATGTTTTCAGCTGTTTTTTTTAAATATGTACTCTTGATTAAGTTTTAAACAGAGCTGCTTAAATCTTATAAAACTTTAATCCTATGTGTATTTAAGCAAATTCCGCTTACTTTCCCACGGGAATTATGGATAATCCTCTGGTTTGAGCTGTACAGTATGCGTTGTCTGTCAATCAGTTAATCAGTCACTCAGAAGGTATAGACAGATAGTATATAACATTCAAATGTAATTAAATTTCGCCAATCAAGCAACCTTCAAGTTGATTTCATTTTATCACAGATAGCTCTAGATCTCTCTGTAAATTTATTTTCTGCAGACACAAGGAGGTATTTGAAATTTTATTTCCTCGAATCCTCAATCGAATTCTCTTACGACTGTTGCTATAATCAAATAAATCGTCTAACTGAGACGATGGTCGGAATAAAAACATTGCTTTTTCAAAATTTGTTCCATTTACAAACCTAGCGGTCCAATTTATTGAATTCGAATGTATTTGAGTTATCCTACTACTATTATAAAGGCGAAAGTTTGTATGGATGTATGGATGTTTGTTACTCTTTCACGCAAAAACTACTGAACCGATTACCATGAAATTTGGTATGTAGGTAGCTGAAGACCCAGAATAACACATAGGCTACTTTTTATCCCAGAGTTCCCGCGGGATTGATAGGGTTTCCATGCGGACGAAGTCGCGGGCGGCCTCTAGTTTTTTATATTTTAGAGAGCGCGTGCAGGACCTGAATAGATTTTTGTTTACCTATTTTTTATGCAACATTCAATTGTTATTCCTTCCTTCATTCTGGCTTTTCTAAATGACATTTTAAGACTTTCGAGTCTGGTATTGAAAAAAAAAATCAAATCACGCCTGTTTCCAACGGGGGTGGGTAATGAAAATAGGTTTCCACCACACTCAATATACTTTTCATACATTTTCGAATATTATATAACTCTAAAATTAGGTGTCGTTGAAAGGTAAAATACGGAATCGACCGTCGAATTTCTTTGTTCATTAATGTAAAAAATCCTTATATCCAATCGGTTTCAATGATAATGAATGATTTTTACAAATATTAGTATATTATTCTTAAGTAATATCAAGTCTATTATGATTCCATTTCCACAGATCTGACTAAAAAAAAACCGTCAAAATATTCTAATTCGGAATAACTTCGTTATCAGAATTTGAACAGCTGTGAAAACTCACTGGAAATTTATATTTTTTCAATAACATCAAAGCTTGTAACTCGTTTAAACAGTCGTTAAATTGAATGGTACCATAAAATGGCCGTAAATTCGCAAAAAATCGCCATTTCTGAGGCTTTGTTGTTGATGGAACACTTTATTTGACTGTCACTGCAGACTAAAAATATTACAATATTTGACATTGTTTATTGTTTAATATTTTTCTAAATTATGAAAAAAACTGATGGAACTAAAGAAATATAAATTAAAAAAAAGGTTTGCGTCTTCTCCCAAGAGATTGTTTGAACAAACAAAACTTTTATCTGTGGACACTTATAATTATAATAAGTCAAAATTATAAAAATAATAAGTCCCTTACTGATTTCGGATAGTTGTCTTTCACCTGTATATGTCGATAATGGAAAATAAGCCATCTATAAAATCTGTTAGGGAAATTCACTCGGTCATAGGCTTTCGACACACGTCCAAGATGGCGCGTTAGTGACGGGTCAGGGGTTCCGTCTTAAGAATTTTGAGGTTCATGCCTTTGGGGGGTTGAATAGTTTTACATGTATTTTGGAAAGGACAAAGGAAAACTTTGTAGATTCTTTCGTATGCCAATTATATCAAGGAACTGCACACGAGCTAATTAAACTTGTTTAAGCTTTTTTGATTATTTCCTTATTTATGCTTTCAAACAAAGAAAATAAAATATCTTCTCATTGTTCTAATTTATGATAATATTTAAATTTTTGACGGATTATATGTGCATTATTTTTGTTGCGAGATGTTTCTTTTCTGTAATTTGTTAGACGTTATTTGCAAGGTCGTTCGGATCTTCAAAAACCGCTAACCAATAAAATATACTCTTTATACATGTTTAAGTAAGAACTATTATCTTAAAAGTAATAAACAATACATTTTACAAGAAAATTCTTTTTATCCGGTTTTCGGATGGCTAAATCCTCGTAACGGCACACTTTTCACACTAGACGGCCATTCCGGCAGATTTACGCGTGTAAAAAAACATCATAACTCAGACTTCCTTCGTGGCCCAAGTCCAAGCCATAATTAGGGTCACTCTGTTTACGCAAGCTCTCTAAATATACCGGCCCTCTCAATGGGAGGGAACTTCGACGGCTCACTGACAGACTAAGAAACCTATATGATATGTTAATAATTATTTGAGTAAATTGGTAGATACATTTTTTTTAACTTATTTTAGTACTATTCCAAGAACACGTAATGCAGTGAAAGAGGAAAATATTCAACTTTATTTATATAAATCTTGATTGATGAAAAAGTTTTTATTGACAGGTTGTGTGATGCATCACTAAGGAACAAAATTGTGGCATACTATTTTTTACATTTTATGGACAGGGATTTGTTTGCTGCTATAAAGTTGAATTCTACAACAATATTTATCCTAGTTCTTCTTTAAGTATTCTTAGAATTAATCAAAAAATAATTTCTTATTCTTCTTTTTTGAACAAGTATTTATTAATTCACCCTTAATGCTATAATACTCGTAGGTGAACATTTATACTCATAGCATTATCTACCATACAACTTTAAGAAAATAACAAATAGTTAAATCTGAATCTACATTTTTTTATTCATTTGCAACAATTTTTTGTAATAAAAAAACAGAAATTTTCCAGCATAAGGAGCATTAACAGAAATCTTCGCATAAATCACAAGTTTAGTTGACAGTATATCCGAGTTTTGTTATCTCCGTTGCGATAACTGAAAATAAATATTCGTTAATTAACTTTTAAAGATTTTAAACTTTTACAAACTTGTGTAAGTGAGTCAAATACAAACTAACGTCGTTTTATTCCTGACGGGGTCCACAGAGCCAGTAATTGTAAGACTAAAAGGCTGTTAGGTAAAATTATCGGCAAAATATCCACTTATTTTAAATACTCTTTCTCGTGTTTCACTTGTGGTGCCCAATGCGTGGACCAAAAATACCACTAATTTCTTTTCCTATTGGAATTTCGAGAAACCTTTCTTTAGTGCAGTGCAGTAGATTCAAAGGTTTGGTTCGTATGTGCATTTATAAAATTATGTAATTATACTATCTTTTTTAAAATAATATACAATATTGATTTATTTCTTAGCTTGACCGTCGTCTTCACGAACAATCACCATTTTGACGTAAATATAAACATTTATAGTCCAAATTGTCCGGCGGTTGACAGTTGCTAAATTCATTGTAAAGTTTGCTTCCGTTATGTTAAGGGACAGTACTTATCTGGAGAAAAACATTTTTTTTCTTTATTAAGATCCCTTCTCTTTTTCCCTTGACGTTAGTACTTGGTATATCCTCACCAGTCCGCAGAGGATCCCGGCGTGCCTTTTTGACCTTGATGGAGTGGGTTAGTCAGGTTCAGATTCATTAGGACTCCTATGTCACATACATATATATTTAGTTACGTCTATGTCACTTACGGGGTAGACATAGCCAAGTCTTGAAAAGATTGAAATGCCATGTTCAACTGTATGGCTTAATGATGGAATTGAGATTCGAATAGTGAAAGATTTGAAACTCGTAACAAGAACATACTACCTTACAATAATGCAGTAAGTTTAAGGAAATAATACAATGAGTACGTCATAAACATCAATATAATGGTATGACCATAACAATATGTAATGATCGTAACGAGAATGGCCGTATTTGATGGCATAATGAGGACTATTTGCTGATCGATATCACAGTATAGGACGCCATTGAGAGTGAGGAAGTAGATATTGTTACTTATCTGCTAGGAATGTTCAGGTTGACTGGCAAATAGATTTGATAAAATAAATGAACAAATGATCAGGTCAAGAGTATCAAGTTCCCTAAACCGAAGAGCTTGCATGAAAGTAATTATAATGTAAATAAAGCGAAATAAATCATACCAAATGGAAAGATGTAGTCTTAGCCGAAGCGTGCTATTAAATGCATGCCAACAGTCTTTAAAATACTCAAAGGCCACATCTAGCTTATGTCACATCAAATATTTTTTCTGTACTAAAATAAAAATCCTTTACAAAAACTCTAGAAAAGCTAAGTATGCTACATTTAATCTTTTGAACTGAAATCTTGTGAACTCTAGTACGCCCAGCTCCAACACGTACAGTAAAACCAACTCGTTAAGCACTTGTCAATATTTAATCTGCGACCTCCAATCTTCCCCTTAACTGAGACGGCGGTATTTATTTAGGTAAAGTTTAAGGAGCAGCTGTTCCGTCGAACGCCCAAACTGGACAACTTCGCGAATTTACCACTTTCAGTCTTTATTTTGCGTGGTACAATAAAGCTGTTACAGATTGTACCAAGCGTAACTTTTTTTTTTTATTACGTAACTAGAATTCCTAAATAATATTCAGCCAGTTAGCTCAAAAACTAATGTTAGATACGTTAATTTCGCTACATATACTCACTAATTATTCTTGTTAGATCTTTGAGGGTTTTGGAGCTTCGTATAAACAAAATAACAAAATGCTACTCATACATGCCAATATAATAGTGCCAATACATTGATTGAAGATCTGTTTTTCAAAAATTTACCCTAATGTAACGTGGCTTTTCAGTCTTTTCGAGATTGTTGACTCCGTCTATCCCGTAAAGACGTGATTTCAATTGTGTGGTGTCTGCCTACGCCTATACCATATGTAACTCGAAATAATTTTTTTTATCATGTTTAATTCGTTGGTGTGAATTAAAAATATGTTTCTTTACTAAAATCAAACTGTCAAAGTCACCTCTACCCCTACTCCTTACCGGGTATGTACAGTAGTCTAGTTAATACTATCAGAACAGCTGTCACTGAAACGTTGTAGATAATTATTTATTTAATCAAGCCCGGGGTTATTATGGACTGACCTTATTTAAATGTTGGGGCATCCTCATTTACCTGCCAATTTAGGGTGACCATTAGCATAATTTCTCTATAGAAGAAAAGATACGAGTATATGTAAATATTAAAAAATTGCCTGTAAGTGAAAGCTTAAAATTCAATGAAAATAATATAATTTTTGCTTGAACTACGTTTTTTTTATTATGTCTTAGCATTATCTCTCTGTAAAAACGATTTCCGGAAAATTTGAGAAGGTGATCGGGTTACTTGTTCGAGCTGCTCTAGGTAGCTTATTAATACCTTAACCGTTATTTTAATCTCTTGTGGCTCTGTGAACTCTGTTAAAGATAAAGAAGTGATATGTGTCCGGCCAGAGTGGGAACAAAAAGCCATCAACAGCTTGGGCAAAGATATGTAGAAGTTAGAGTCGAATAAATATCATGCAAGAAATGGTCAAGTTAAAAAAAACCAATGAAGTGAAAATGTCAATAATGCGTGACAACTTAGGCAATTACAATAATTTGTTGTAATTGCCTCAATTGTATAGATAAATACAATTTTAATTTTATTTCGGGTTTGCTCAATGTGTATATTTAAATAAAAAACTTCAAGTACAAGTATAGTATAAAGAAATAGCGCTAACAGGGCAGTCCCATCAATATTTAACTTGCAAAGCCTTTAATCTGTTTAACAGTTTTTCAACTCTCGTCTTCAGCCAGTTACTTCGTAGGCAAATCGTTGCGGAAACGATTAAATCGATTCATCGGTTGGTAACGACATCGGTAATCGTTGACTGGGTCTGGACTTCGATTTATAATGCGAGTTAGCGATGTGAATTACTCTAAATCGATTGTGGAGAACTTTAAGCTACGCTGTTAGCATCCGAATGATGTTTGAACAATCGATTTATTGTTGTAACGATAGCGGTTATCGAGTCGTTTGGGCGGCACAATTTTGGCCAACGGTATTTTGGATTACGAGAATAGATTATTGGATACAGTTCAATTAGATTTTAGGGTTTTACTCAGGATCAAAATGCGAATTTCTAATCTGCTTAACTATGATATTTTATGAATTTGATAGTTCTCATAACAAAACTCTTTTCAAATCCTCTAGTCAATTGGGTTGAAACCGAAAAGATTTAATTTAATTCACAACTGCTCGAACCTTGAACACATGTTGAGTGCGAAAAATTACTCGTACCGATCCGTTTTCGTGTTAAAATTATTATCAAGTGTGTAACAGTCGAGTCATTTGCATTCAGTATTAGGGGTGGTTCAGCTTATCCGTCACTTTAATGTTAGCAGTCAGTGAGTCATGGAGGTCACGCGAATGTATGACTCAGGTCGTTTTAAAAAGTAATGGAGCGTGATTTGTGCTAAAGAGAAATGTGGAATAAGGGGTCTTTAAATTGATTGGACTTGGTCGGTGTTAGGGTTGGATTTTTAAAAGTACTTCCTTTGAGAATTCTTACCTTAATAAATGTTTTCCAAAGTCCGAAAATTGTGTGGCATAATATTTCTTTGGCGCTGTTTTAAGTACTACTTATCTACCTTTTGCACAGGGCTTCGCTCCTCGTGGGAATTTCCAGAAAAAGGTAGTCCATTTTATACCTAAATGTCTATTTTATCTGTGTACCTAATTTCATCAAAATACTACTATTTTCAGTTTATTCGATACAAACATACAAAAATATCTTTTCTCTTTATTATTAGTGTTGATGTGGATAAAGAAAATAATACCTATTCGACAAAGCATGCTCACATAATAAATAAACTGTCAAGCTTTGTGATCCAATCTATATTATCTGTCTCCAAATATTATACGAGTAACTATCATAAGTTTTTTATCGTTCAACTTAAATAAAATTAACAAAAGTCGCTTTCTAGATTAATAAAAACCAAGCAGAACTCAGTACAATATAAAGGATGCAAACTTAAGGAAGCGCAATTCTCAAAAGGTGTTTGTATAATAACAAATTTATATTTTTTCCACCGCAACCATTCTCGGGAGAGCTGAAGAATCTAATTGTGATACAAATTTTATTTTCATATTACGTGCAGCCGGCGTTCTATTGACTTCGATCTTTATTATCTAGGAAATTGTGTTTTGTAATGTAAGAAATGTAATGTAGTTGCATACAAATATGAGTCAATTCATAATTTTACAAATGCATTTTTAGATATTGTAACTTATTCTTTGACATCTGAAGCTGAAAGTGTGCCAAACAGATAGGGTACAAATAAATTCGACATTTATTACTTTTTAATAAAATCTGCCGCCTAGCGTTATTTTTTACATCATACGAGCACTTATAAAGCAATATACTCGTATGACTGGCGCTCATCTATATATGCACAGGACTCTTCCATACGTACAGTGGTGTTCTTACAGAAAAGAACATACCCCAACAGATAGATACTCGTACATAGGTAGTTAACAAATAATTGGATTTTAATTTATTCAACATGCAAAAAAAAATTATTTTAGTTTTTGAATGTTTTTAATTAATATTCGTCTTCTCGTCGTCTTCTTTGACATCTATTTTTATTGTCACGTAAAATGGATAGGTATTACTTATTATTAGAAGTTACTAAGTAACTAAAATTTTCATTGCACAAAATCGCGCCCAATGAACTAGCTACCTAAATTCCCTTTGAAATGACTATTCCACACGTTGATTGTCACAGCTGTCACTGCTTTTGTCTATTAATAGTCGATCTAAATTCCATACACAGTATCTGGGAATATTTAAATTAAATACAATCGCTATCCATCCCTGTGGGAAATCGCGTCGTGATATATAATTATTACTTTGATAGTATATAATTAATTAGTTTGGTAGTATCATTATAATTAGTGGTAGTCTAAGATTTCCTTCATTATATAGATCATATTACATAGATCAAAGAGAAATTGAAATCGCCAAGAGAGGTGGTGGGTATAGAACACTGATTTATTATGGTAAGGTATTAAATATTTAAAGAGTATAATTTTTGTGAAAGGATTAAACGGCATAATGCTCGAGTGAGAATTAGAACCTTCTGAAAAAAAATGTTGATTTGTTTCATTGCTAACCAATGCTCTTATGGTGAGGAGAAACATGGCATTTATGTTACCATGATCAAATATAGGCAAGGTTCTCTTGCAAGTTTGCGGAGATCAGATGGGAGTTATGTACGTCGTGTTAAGTCTGACATTTTCGAGGATCATGGTCACATGTGATTGATCTTCGGAATCTTTTGCTGAGAGGTAAGAATGTAACCGTGACTTATATCAGGAAGACTGTTGCTATGGCGAATGTAATATAAAAATATTGAGAAAAAGTTTCCACGCATTCATATTTAAGTAGGTAAGTTTACTATAAAATGCAACATAAGTTCATCATGCACCATTTTATTCGATACATACAACTCCAACGTTACTATTGAAACTTCAAATAACAGCAACATATTGAAGAAAAAGCAAGACTTAACTGGTACTAAATTATTTCGGCAGTCAATGGCTGAGAGAGTGCTTGTTATTTTAAATTCAGTAGCTCAGCAAGCAGTGCTACCGATAAATTGTTGATAGCACAGGGATTTGACATTTTGGCAGTATTTTTATTTGATATGTGATACAGGAGTTAGTCTTTTCTCTATATTCAAATCTGTCAAGAGAGATCACCGATTTTTTCTACAAATAAATGTCTGTGCAGACATTTTAGCTATTATTATATATGTAGATCATCATTATTGGAAACAATAGACTCATCAAACTTTTTTGTCATGTTTCTATCTTTCCTAGAGAAGATCTTGGGCTCTGACTACAACGACGATCCTCTTAATCACTCCAAAATTTGAATTGGATTCCCATGAAAACGTTTTTGAGATCTTTTGAAAGGTGAGGACAGAACCGAGACTAATGCCCTCAACTAACGTCAGGAAAATGATGAACACTCCAAAAAAATATCTTCACCACGCATTGTAAGTCCCACAAAAGATTCACAATGCTGCTGAGACTGAGTCAGACTGCACTGAATCATCTCGGCAGTCAACTACGTGTGCTATCTTTAATTCAGCAGCTCAGCGCGAAGCCACTCTGAGTGCCGCGAGAGATAAGCGAAGCGGATTAGGATTTAAATTAGCGGATCGGATTTTGCAGAAGCCTGGAAAATTCTAACGGTGAACGGCTCCTGTTTAAAAATAGAACGGTTATAACGATATTTTGATAAATCTTTTTAGTTGTTCAAGGGTTGAAGCTATTCAAATCGATTCGTTTCGTTCAACGAAAATAATAGGTGATATAGTCAAAATATATTCGCCAGATTTTACTTACCAAAATCTAGTTCGACAAAATATAATGTAAATGTTTAAAAAAATATTTTGAGTATTCTTCCCGAATTGATGATCTTACAGTACAGCGATAAATCGTAACAATTTACAAATCATTTAAAAACTGTCTCCGTTGTAATGCATTATATTTTTCCTGTATACAATCCATTCCTTTTTCTTAAATTAACAATATCATTACGCTTCAATCTTCTAGCTTGGGCCATGTTTATATTTTCGTCTTCAGCTCTGTATTTCAATATTTTTCACACGAAGCGAATTCGGATGAGTTGAGCTTGAGTTCGAATCTCAATTCTTTCCGGGTACGTTTTCCATTCTATCATTTCCTTCTTTATTCCATTTCAATTTTGTATTCATTTCTTATTTATTTCTTTGGGTTCGGTAATACCTAGCTAAGAAATAATCATATTCTTACGAAAACATTTAGATGTTTTTATTCTCGTCAAGATAAGAATTCTTAGAAACTATTCAAGATACAAAAAAATATCATTAAACCTATTCCTACAACGTTCTTATTTTAGTACACAGTTTTTTTTTTCAAAAGACTAGATAACGATAAATAAGATCTTTTTCTTCAAAGATCTAGAATAAAGATAAAGAATCTTGAATGATAACATATTTTTTTTTTTATAAAACGCGATTTTTATAACGATATTTGTTTGGCAATCTGCACCTATTTTATTATAACTTTAGCTTTTGCATTATTACATTTGAAGGTTTTGTTTTTCACAGGGACAGCCTGTGCCAAAAACCCATTAAAATTGGTACAGGATATTTTGAGTTTATAATACAAATCCTGTCTTTCAATACAATTAGACTCTACTGACATATAGTATTTAGTTATTATGTTCCTGGAAGTTTTGGTAAATGTTATTTACAATGTCTATCCTAAATGTTTAAGATCAAATAGAACATGAAATTTGCCATAACAATTTAAGTGGAATTGAAAGGATTTTGAAGATTCTACGAACGGTCCCTTGGGAAGGGACCTCACAACTTGATTACGGTCAAACTGAATTATTTGTTCAAACAATTTATTTACGTATATTCGTTGGTTTAGAAATTATTATTAAGATAAATCGTAGTCAAATGTAATCTAACACACATACATTTGACTACAATTTATATTTGCTGTAAAATTTATACAGTCGTGTAAAATATTTAATATTAATTTAATAATCATATTTTGTCAACTTTATTCAATAAAACTGTATTTATATGTTTTTATGTTAAGTTTACATTCTTAGCCTATTCATTTAGTTCAGTAAAATGATTGTTTATTTCTCCGACACATTTGTTATAGTTAACTATCATTCAATTGTTTTCTGTGAGAAGTTTAAAAAAAAACTGTACGTAAAACAGATAACGAAGTAGGTATCAAACAAAAGGAACTTCATTTGGTAGAAAAGTAAAATATAAATGACAGTGGATTATTAGTACAATATCATAGTAAAATAAAGGAATTGAATATGCCTTTTACCTCTCAGCTTAGTATATTATTTTATTTATTTATTTATTTAACCTTTATTGTACAAAATACAATTGTAAAAGCACAATGGGTGGACTTAATGCTAAGTGCATTATCTAACAGTCAACCTTTGGGTCAAACAGAGAATTTTAGGTGGGTGCAAAATAAAGGGAAGTAGAACATAAATTATTTACTATTGGTACTTATAATAATACATATTATTATATATGTTACATGAAACGAAAAATAAATAAATATATATGAATACAATAATAAATACACAAATATAATACAATGTACTAATAGATATATAAATATATATATATATATACATGTACATATATATATATATAGGAATATAAGCAGCGAGACTCAAATATAACTATTATTTACTTAAGACTCAAGTAGAACTTGTACACAAGAGACTTAAAGCTAGCGCGGCTTGGGGCTCTTCTGATGTTTTCAGGCAGCGCATTCCAAAGTCTGACCGCAGTGACGGCAAAAGAATTGGAGAGAAAACTAGTACGGTGAGAAGGTGTTGCAAGAGACAACTTACTAGAAGAACGCAGGATTCTTTCATGAGTGGAACTTAAAAGGTTAAAATTAGACTTGAGATAATTAGGGGCAAGGGGATTATTGAGAATATTATAAAGTGAACAGACAATATGTAAATTCCTGCGTTGACGGATCGGCAGCCATTTAAGCTGAGAACGATAATCTGAGACGTGGTCGTACTTACGAAGACAGAAAATGAACCTAATGCAATTATTGAGAAGTCGTTCAAGTTTGTTAAGTTGGTCCTCGGTTATGTCCAGATAACACACATCAGCGTAATCAATGAGGGGAAGGACTAATGCCTGAGCCAGCATGACCTTGGTTTTAACCGGCAAGAAGTGTTTTAAACGTTGCAGGTAGTGTAGAGTACCATAAACTTTGCGACTGACTTCGACGATATGAGGATTCCAACTGAGTTCACTATCAACATATAGACCAAGATCTTTAACAACTGAACTGAATGGAATCCTGATACCATCGAACATCAACATTTTGTATTATAAAAGAAAATATTATTTCACTAGTGGAAATCATGAAATTTAGGTATATTTCAATCAGTAGGTATTTATTTGAAATCCGAAGAAACAATATGAATAAAAAGTTAGAACTAAAAGCAAGTGAACTATTTTAAATTCGATTTAGTGACATTGTAGAAGGAATCGTTTTGAAGTCCCAACTGCAGTTTCGAGTCTACTGAATTAAAGATGGTCGCCTTTTACAGTCGTATAGTCTAACATTTTAACCTCTTAGTTTGATAGTCTGAACGTCTTTTCAATCTCCATATCGTCTTTGCATAGTAACTGAAAATGTTATGTGGGAAGCTATCACCGTCTATTGTAGCGTTTCATGTTTTCTGTCTTTGATTCTTGTGGATATCTTATAAGAAAACCCTGCACAATTTTTTACATACATACCTATAATCTCGTCTTTATTCATTGCGGGGTAGACAGAGCCAACAGTTGAAAAAACCCTAGGCCACGTTCAGTTGTTTGGCTTAATGATATAATTGAGGTTCAAATAGAGACAGGTTGCTAGACCATCGCCTAAAATTAGAATCCTAAATTTATAACCCCATTCGGCCTTTACCGTATCCTAGGGAAAGAGATGGCGACAATTTTTGATTGTAATTTAATTGTAAATGTAAGTCGTTTTTACTGCAATAAAAAAATAAATGATTCGCGTGAAAATGCAGCGATTTCTCCCTTCGAAAATTATAATGAGTTGTAGCGGGCACGCATATTTTATCGATGTTTCTGTCACGTTTCAGTGACCATAGTCAATGTAGAAAATATCTTATGTTATCTGATTTAGTCGATTACATATTTTTGTTATTATTTGATCTACTTTTATTTGATTGTTATTATTTGATCTTCCCACTGCTGGATCTTGGTCATAGGCGAACCCCGGTTTGTCCCCAGGGCCCGGCCGATACAAAGCTAGAACAATGTGACGTATCAATAAATTACTGGCTTGCGTCTCAATTGCTTACGATTCAACCTTAGAAACCTTAATTTATTATTGATTTAGTAGGTCTGAGAATCAGCCAACATCTATTTTTCATACCCACAAAATGCAGAACAACGTTTGCCGGGACAGCTAGTTATAACTAAATTAAACATTCCTTACAAACATAAACATTTTATGCGGCTAACTTGATCATACTAAATTGTACCAAGTTCCTTCTGTAAAGATGACATAAATAATGAATATTAATGCACTAACACTGCTTTATACCCAACATTTGCTTACACCGTCGAGAGAGAGCTGTCGGTACATTTGCTTGTACCGACCCCTCTCTTTGTACCCGTACTGATAATTTTCACAGCAAACATGAATCTGACACGTCACGAGCTCTCCGCATTCAAATTGGTGCAGCGCATTTACATGTGATTCCTGGAGCGTGTGGTCACATTGATTACCGTGCAAGTCCCTTCACTTTATTTTCCGTTTGTTTAAGTATCATGTTGTACAACGTAAAGCTTATATCTAAGTTAATTAGCATCTAAATGCCGTGTAGAAAAGAATAGGACCACTCCATCTCTTTCCCATGGATACCGTAGAAAGCGACTAAGGGATAGGCTTATAAACTAGGGGTTCTTCTTTTAGGCGTTGAGCTAGCAACCTGTTACTACTGTTTGAATCTCAATTCTACCACAAAGCCAAACAAACAACTAACAAATTGCACACTTAATTACTTATTAAGCTTGATAACAGGTGCTCAGATTTACCCGTACCCGAAATATATGATAGAAGCCTGTACCCATTAATTAAAGCGGTCGATGACGACTACTCCCCTACGATACTAAATACTGCATCCCGTACGTACCTATCTACGATACTATGATCAAAATCGAACTCAAACAACAATAATTACGCATGCATAGCCGAAACCTTATACATTACGTCTTTGTTACGCGTTGTTGCCGCCCAGAATGACGTTACGATACTATAACGAGTATTGGACGCGGTTCAAACGGCTCAGTTAAGGCGATCGACTAGCTCGTTTACACCGCAAATTGTATGGTGACGTCAGTTTACTAGTCTGATGGGGATTTAAAAGCGTTTTGATTTAGTGAGACTTTATTTTTGTGAAATTATATTATGAAAAAATACATGTGAAAAAAAGAATAGGTCCTCTCAATCTCTTTCCTATGGATGTCGTAAAAGGCGACTATCTTGGGATTCTTCTTTTAGACCATTGATTAGCAACCTGTCGCTATTCTTAATTCTATAACAAAGCCGAACTGCTGAACGAGGCCTATCAGTATTTTCAAAACTGTTGGCTCTGTTTACCCCGCAAGAGATACAAACGTGTGTGTGTACATGCAAAAGATATACATTCCCACAAATTATCGTTCCATGGAAATTATGGTAAAACCTTCTCAAAGTGCTTCCTACCCTTTATGGGAAACTTAAAAAATAACATTCACAAATAGCTCACCTTAGTTTATAAACTTCATCCACTTAAATATTTTTTCACTTCTTTGTTTTTTGACGAAGATAGAATACTAGAATGTTACAGTTTTAATCTCAAGGGTCGCATTACGTTTGAAAACTTGTAGATTTTGACAAGTGAATACCATATCAGATGACAATGTCTCACCCTTACGTTACGTACTCCGGACATAAATAACATACCCACCATATGACTACCGTGTGGTTCCCGGCACCAATACAAAAAAGAATAGGACCACTCCATCACTTTCCCGTGTCCCGTGATGTCGTAAAAGGCGACTAAGGGGTAGGCTTATAAACTTGGGATTCTTCTTTTAGGCGATGGGCTAGCAACCTGTCACTATTTGAATCTCAATCCTATCTTAAAGCCAAATAGCTGAACGTGGCCTATCAGTCTTTACAAGACTGTAGACTCTATCTACCCCGCAAGGGATATAGACGTGATTATATGTATGTATGCATATGACTACTTGCACCAATGGAAAAATTAATCGATCTGGAAATAAACTCAAATGATTACATTAACAAAAAGTGGTAAGTTTCTCGATGCAAATTTTTTACATAACCGAAGAGGTTTATTATTTAATTAGTCAGACATTCAAATACTATAATAACGTTTTTACATTAAACTGCAGATAAACCTAACCCCCTGTGGTTTTAGCATGTTTGAACAGTGTACCATAAATCAAAGTCAATTGCAGAAAGATGACCGCCCTAAAAGGAAAATACATACATACAAATATACTCACGTCTATATCACTTGCGGGGTAGATAAAGCCAACAGTCTTGAAAATACTGATAGGCCAAATTCAGCTGGGCTTAATGATAGGATTGAGATTAAAAAAATTACAGGTTGCTAGCCCTTATAAACTTGGTATTCATCTTTTAGGGGATCTAAAAGATGAATCCCAAGTTTATAAGCCTATTCATTAGTCGCATTTTAACAACACACAAATAGTTTTCTTAGAATGAAAGTGATAAAAAATAAAAATGATCTTCATTAAGACGATTAAAGAGGTTCATTAAACAAAGTAATATATTTAACAAATAGTCCAACTACGTAATTTGCCAAAGCAAATATATTGTTAGTGTGACACCAAACATTGTTTAATGCTATTTATCTAGAGTCCGACTGTTGATATTGTGTTTTATGATATAATTAATTTACTAATAAATAAAATATTAATAATATATAAAGTTTTGAAGTCATTTTTACAGGATAAAATCACACATAGTCGTAAAAACTTGTGCCTATTTAAAAACTGTTTAATTTTAAGTACAGGTCAATTGAACCATACTATTCTTTTAATTTAAATATTTCTTAAGTCATCTCTTGATGACTAAAGGAAAAATAGACTAATAGATTGTGTTATAAAAATAATTAGGATGTCGTAAAAGGCGACTAAGAGATAGGCTTATAAACTTGAGATTCCTGTTAAATTTCATCTTTATGGGTTCAGTAGTTATTGAGATTTCGTGATCAGTGAGTGAGTGAATAAGTGAGTTTTTTACATTTTTATATATTATATAGATAGATAGGACAAACATTTGCAGTAAAAGCACACAAAAGCTATGATCTGAAGCTATGCTCCATGAACAAATTGACCGGTCGTTGTGCGTATTTAGCAAGTGCATAATTGACACTCATTTAGCCTGCATTGTCGGCTCCAGCTTTAAATTCGAGTATATCTCGTATGATCCAATTGTGATGGTACTTATTGCCATTTGGGATTTGAATAATCAAACAAAATCGATCTACCTAGTTATGCAATTTATTGATGTTTGGCAAACAATTGAATTTTCAGCCATTTCCGATTTTGTTTAGCATCAGATTCATAGATTTTTTTTCACAATTATTTGTGGTTTTGATGCTATGCGATATCCCCTTTCTACTTTTGTCTGCTCTGCTTAGTCTTCATTTTTCGATTAACGATTGAATGAAATTTTCAGCATACTTTTTATTTGAGCATACTTTATATTTATAATTTAATTTTTAACCAAAATTGTACCTATGTTACTTTTATTCGATCTATAATATAAAAAACATAATTGCACCGGGCTTTAAAAGTAGAAGCCAAGGCAAGCGGAAATAATGTTACAAAGCTCTTATTTTCGACGAATGGTTTAAAATAAAAGTTTTCAGAGTAAAATGCACGTACAAATAGTGCATCGAATTCCAAAGTCTGGCAATGTAAGATACGTCCATACTTTTAATGTAAATGCAAAAGTCTCTATCTCTGTCAGAGTCAGTCTGCTTCGCTTTCATAAATAATATTTGAAGAAATTTTGTACACATACAGTAATTAGTGGTATTTTCGTGGGAATTCTTGTGACAGTTAAGGTATTTTAGACTTTTTGTTAAAGTCTCTGCGTACCGATTTAGCAAAGAGACGTGGTTTTATATTTTAATAGCTTTTGCGCAGGGTTTCGTTCCCATGGGAATATGCAGAAAAAAATTTAAAGAAAAAGGTTCTTTATCTGTCCAAATTTTAACACAATTGGTTCAATAAATTTTGAGTTTATTGGTTACAAATATAGAAAAATACAAACTTTTACTTAATATCAGCATGATCATAGATATATGAATGACATCACAATATACCCAAAAGCATTATTTACTCTCTGGGCTGATGAAATTTGCTTTTACATAAGTCACGTATGCAATGTTACCACCATTATACTATGCCTGTCATAGAATTCGAAATAGTTTTAGTTAATAGAAATGGCATCATCATGGCTCTCTAGAGAAGATATTCCTGGAATAGGTGAATGAGGTCTTTACAGGGTAGAAACCTCATACATATTGGGTAATGGTTAAACATCTTGTTGCCTGAATGAGCAAGTTTTCTCAGGATATTTTTCCTTACGGTAGAAACACACGACTTATACTTAAACCACTGTATATACGAAAATAATCATATGGTAACATGTAATTAATGTGCTTATATATGAGAAATTTCAAAATTGTAAGAATTGTTTTCTAGTTAGTATCCTTTTTTAGCGCGTTGTAAAGCTGTCATATAAATCTTAGACTGATATCTGAAATATCAGTTACGACGCCATATTCACCAGTACATACCACTTCTGCCGTCTAATATTGTTCCGAATTCTATGATGCCTACTTAGCGCACGCCATATTGGCATTGCCACTCATCAGGCTTTTGGGCACTAATACAGGTGGTATTGCTATAATCTGATTGGCTATACTGTCATTTGTCAGCATTCGAAGTTTGAATTTCGAAAGAGAGATTTAATTGTTACGATTTCTAATATTGGTGCATTGGTTTTCAAAAGCTGAAAATAATAAAACTAATTTAAATGATTTATTTCCCAAGGAAAGAAAACAGTTATTAAAAAGAACCAAATAAGATTTCATTTAAAATTAACATAGCTTCAGAAAAACTTCACACACTGATAAAGATTTCTAGCCGTGTAGTTTCCAACACCAATAAAAAAATAATACGACCTCTCCGTCTCATTCCCATGGATGTCGTAAAAGACAACTAAGGGATAGGCTTATAAACTTGGGATTCTTCTTAGGCGATGACCTAGCAACCTAGTTACTATTTGAATCTCAATTCTATCATTAACAGCTGAACGTGGCCTATCAGTCTTTCAAGATTGCTGGCTCTGTCTACCCCGCAAGGGATAAAGACGTGATTATATGTATGTATGATTAAGATTTCTATGAACTACTTTTGTTGTTTTGCAGTCTGTTCAGTATATTACTCATTGAATTAACAGTTTCCGAAAAGTAGGATAAACTTCAGAGATTAATGAAAATAATATAATAATAGACGTGATTTTAACAAGCTTCCATTAACAATTCCTGAAACACGTTTACTTTGTCCCACACAAACCCACGCTCATCTATCATACTAACAACAATGTCATAATGTAATTGAATTGACAGACTGAACAAAGACCGGTATATGAAATATAGTTTCCATTTTGTATTAGTGACTAATGGATGCTTTTAATTGAATTGCAATTTCGATTCTTGATGAATACCTAAGTGAAAATCAACAGGTTTTTGAGAATTAAAAAATAATCACTGCGTTTCCTATATATAGGTAAAAGTTAGGCAATAGTAGAAGAAGACGAAAGTCTTTTCGCGAAGCTTAGCGTCCATGGGAATTTTCAAACAAATGAGTGTCTGTCTCTATTCTAGAATTAGTCAAAATCAATCCCATTTTTAGTAAATTCATTACAAATATATATTTTTCGTTTCTTCTATTAGTATCATGAATAAGAGTAGCAAGGAGGCGAGTGAAATTATGATAAATGAAAAATCCTAAGTAAGTTCTGTTCATAAGTTTATTTTAGACTTTTTTGAAACCGACAGCCAGGAATTCAATTGGGAATCAATATATCAATCAATCAGGACATGTCGCAAGGTCATGAGAGTGATGAATGTGGATGAAACGAAAGAAGTATGTAGGGATCGTGGCAAGGGAAAGATATATTGTCTGCTTAGCTATTCCATAAAGAGACGTGATGTAACGTATACAGGGTGACATTTAAAACAACTGCATCCTTTTAAACATAGACTATACCCATGCTTCTGAGCCGTTTAAGCCTATTTTTATTTAAGTTAAACGTCATCATTTTCACATTTAAAAAACCCTTAAAAAACTACGTGAGACGTAGTTTTTTCGCTTTATTAAAGACCAATACTACAAAAAGAAATTAAAACTAAACATGTAAATAAATGTCTGAAAAATAAATTATTTTTCTAGTATCAAGATCAAATAAAGTACAGAGTTGTCGAGATCGCTCAGCTGAATGAATTGTGTCGTTGACCTCTGAATCTTACGCGTCGCTTTTCCGCCGGCCGGGGTGATATGACGTATTTAGGATCGTGGATTTTGATACTTTTATTTTTTTTCGTACTTTCTGAAATATGAACCGATATTTTTAATGTTTTTAACTATCCTTTAGATGAGAACGCTTAACAGTTAAATTTGTGCAGTTGAATTAAAAGTCACCCTGTATATCCATGATGTATAGAAGAAAGTTCAATAGATAAATTTTCATCAGAATTCAAGATAATAGATCTTTTGAAGACCTTCGGAGGAGGACAAGAGGACATAAATTCCTAACTTTGCACCATAAAAAACCTACTGACGACTTAATGCGAACACGTCATGTAACTTTACGTGCCAAGCTTCATATCGGCTTGTAATTAATAACGGTGTTAATTTGTATAGCTGTTTGAATCGGCTTATATCTGATTTGTGTCGCCATTGTCTGTAATTACGAGCTAATTAATAGTGCACGTTGTGGAGAGATAATTTCATTATGCGAGAGTAATGGCCGATCAGACTTATAGGATTCGAGTGATTTTATGTTTTGATTCGAAATATTATGAGCGAAAAGCATCAAAAGCTAACTTTTTTTAAAATATAAATTCTAGATTTTGTTGGTAGCCACTGTTATAACAATGTACCTAGTTCATTTATAAGCAAATGTAGTCTATGTTTAGCCACTGTGTATGTATCATTTATTTGGCTACGTACAGTGAACTATATTTATAAAAAAAAATCTTTAAAATCGGTCCAGCCGGAGCATAATAGTGAGGCATACCTATAGGTACATAGACTTTCGTATTTACATATCAGTTTGGGTAGTTATGTGCTTAGTTTGTTCATTGCTACAGGTAAAATTAGATTAGTACCTACACATTATTTACATACTTTAAAAGAAAATATGTATTTTTTATCAATAGTAATACTAAAGCATTTCAAAGAAACCTAATGAATTGAAAAGTCGTCAAGTAAAATATTTTACTTCAGAATTCCGACGCTGAAAGAATTCAAGAATAACAAGAGCGAACAAAGATAAATATCCAATCAAAAGAAATAATCAAACTGAAGGTTTTCTCCGTTCTATCATTAAGCCAAACAGCTATCAGTCTTTACAAGGCAATTTTGGCTCTGTCTACCCCGCAAGGGACATAGACGTGATTATATGTATGTATGTAAGTTTTTCTCCGTCCAACATCTAGTCCGGAATACGATTTTTTTTTCTGCAATTTTAATTTCAAACCCATGGTTGCCAAGGCTTACCCAAATTTCATCTAAATGGCTCTTCAGGGTCTTTGAAGAGGGTTAGGCAGTTTTTGTGCAGATTTCCAATCTAATTGTCTTTATAAATGAATTTTGGTATTGGCATTGTTGGTGAGCGTGCAATCCAGTATGTTTATCGATAATGAAAATCTGGGACATTTGATTATTTTAAAGATTTAGTTGGTTCGGGGATTTTAGTTCTCTGTTAAATTTAGTTTATTACACATATCATATTTTTATTCTTTACGGGGTAGACAAATCCATACAATACTCCAAGGTCACGTTTCGCCAGATATTGTAATGATGGAATTAAGGTTCGAATGTCACGCCGGAGCCCTGGGTACTCTAGGACTCTACCGACCGTATAATATGTTGTGTTGACGTGTTGACTTTTCTTGGATTCTGATAAAGATTCTAAGCAGGCTGATTGATCGGGTCGAGAGTCTGGAAGGTCGAGTCTGAATAAAACCACTTTTCGTCGTCTTTGTCTTATTTTGATTGTCCCTTTTTTTCTTCAAATGTCAAGTCAAAATGTCTGTCTCTCCATGGAGACTGAACGGCCGCTACTTTGCTTATTCTTTTTTTAAATGGGCATCTTGTTAAAAAGAACTCTATTATTGACAGTTAAATAGATTTGTATAATAAATAATAGTAGTTATTAATTAGGTTGTTAAAACTGTAACAGTTGTAAATCTGCTTAAGTATGAGATAGTTTAGGTTGAAATTCAGGCACCAGGGAGAATAAGTTAGATTAATCACCCACACTGGAACCTTCCGTAATTCTAGTTCTATATTACCGTACCGGAAATGGGTTTATTACTCGTACATATTAATATTATAGATACAAATTCTTAAAAATGGAATATAAAATTTTGCAGTCTTCTTTTATCAAAAAAAAAAAAGAATAACACGGTTTGGTTTGTCAATGTTCTCTAATCCTACACATAACCCAGTAACACCTTATATACTATATCCCTTTAAGAAAAAGACAAGGGATTTCCCCCAGGAATCTCTGTAAATTTTCCTTGTTATTCAACTTTTTCGTTGTTATTATTAAGTTAATAAAAAGGTTTTATTAAAGTATACCGTCGAGTTTGTCATACATACGTCACGTCTATATCTCTTGCAATGTAGACAGAGCCAATAGTATGTGTGTATGTATGTACTCGTATTTGATACAAGCAAAGCTGCGAACGTCAACTGTATTTGTAACACAAAAGCGTCATTCTTTTTATTCGAATAAACAAAAATGCTTTCACAAGTTTTATAGATTCACTTGAACTATGTTTTATGCGCTCCCTTTAGTGCCGTTTGACGTGATCGCTGAAAAGCAAATTACAGTTTTACACCCAACACTAATATACGGTAAATGACCGAGCTAGTGAAGTGCCATTCCATATTTACGATCCATTTCGATACTTTTATGAAGGGTTCGGATAACGCTCAGATGGCAGCGATTCACAAAAGCGGATGCATTGAACTTGTGTACTAAAATGAAGAAAGAATTTATATTTGATGAGAAGATTATGATGTTTACAAAAAATGCTTTTATCTAAACAGCGAAATGGTTGTCCAACCTTTCCAACAAATATCATTGGTCCAAAGTCGAAAGCTAGTTGATTTTATAATTTAGATAAATATTTATCGATGACATTTCCGAACGAAATTTGGTTATAATTTTGTTTAAACATATAATATTGTAGATATTTAATGCTTGTATGCGTTAAATGAAAAAGCGCTCTAATTTCCAACACTGCGTATAGTTAATTAGAATAAGTGCAATCCTAGCCCCAACCATATAAGGAACCCGTATTCCTATACGGGTTCCTTATAAAAACTCTGGATCTAAACATTTGAAATTTGCTTATTTCAAATCTTTAGATCCAGTGTTTTTGCGTTGATATGTCAGTTAATCATGCAGTCAGTTTCCTACTTAATAGGTATATTTAAATATATTTTTGTTAATAAACTAAATAAATACTAACAAATACTTAAACCTACGTATCGCCATCATAGAAACATCAGATTATAACCGGATCTTTATGACGTTGTTAGTGGACTGCACTTTAACGCCTTTGACTTTGTTGTAGGGAGAATTATGGTTATAACACCCTTTAGTTTCTCCTTGAGTTAACACACGCACGAGAATTTGTATGATAAAGTTTCATGATAGCCTACAAAAGCGGCTTGATTTAAACTTCAATTAATTCCAATATTTATCAATTGATCAAGATATTTTATTAAAAATAATAAATTATTCCATCTTACTTTATACCTTTATTCAAAAATTATTAATGCATAAGTCAGTCTGTTTGTCTTCGGCTTTAACGATAAAAACGAATTTTTTTGTTTAACGTGGACGGCGCTGCAAGTAAAAGTTGGATTTGTACATTACTAATCTCTTCATCGGTTCATAAGCAAACATAAACCGAATCTGTAAAAAAAGAATATCGAAGGAGAAGAGCAAAAATCTAAATATTTTATTACGACATAATTATTATACAACTGAAACAACTTCTAAAAGTAAACTAAAAACACAACATGTTTGATTACTTCACACCAGACAAACTAAAGTAGTAATAACATTTTCAATTTAAATAAAATTCTAATTAGTTACTAGGACTTCGTATGGAACATAATAAACATGACCTGTTTCTATACAAAACATTTAGGGGTTCAGCCCTAAATGTTTTATTTGTATTTGCTTTTCGTATTGTTATTTGTTGTGAGAGTTTGAAAAAACACTCGTGTATCTTTTGTTTTCGGAACAAAATACAGGGCTTAGCTAGCGATCCAGAAAGCTTGAAAACTTCTTTGGCAATAAATACAATTGTGTAAGAATAGGTTCTAACGATATGAACAAAGAATGATGTAATGATTGATACTTACATACTTTCGTTACAGAGTCACTGTTCAGTTATTCTAAATATGCCTTTCTTTAAACCATTACACTGCGTTTGCTCAAAATACCTGTTTTCAGTTTTATAATTTATGTAAAATTTTTAGACAGAGATTTGAACAGACAAACATAGTAATACGTACATTATGAAACAACGAACAATTTTAGTTAGTTATATCCTAAACAGGTGACAAAATCAAAAAAGTAGGTAAAATTTTTTTCTTTTAAAAGTAATGAAATTTACTTTTTATAGTATTTAAAGTATGTAAGCGGTTTCTGTAACTACATAGCTTAAATATAATTACGAAGTCCAAAAATGTTTGTGTTCAAATAAAACAAAAAAGTTGCGCATATAGCAACAAATTATGTACGCCTTAACCTTACCTACCACACAAATTTTATGATTCCATACAAATTCCATGTGAGGTTTTTATCGCAGTTTTACGTACATTCTTAATTAATGTTCTTACATAATATTTTCTTAGTCGTAAAACACGAATCCCTCGTAAAACAATAGATGAAAACAACAAAGCAAGTAAGGAAGCTTGTTATTATTTTGTCAGATGATGAAGCCGTAAGAACAAACGGAAGTTTTGGCGTTTGTTAAAAATAGACCAAGGAGTTTTAACATTCCCGTACAGTTACACAATGTTTGCATACTAACAATTATTTACCGTTGGTTAAAGGTTTTAGCTAATTACGTAAAATAATATAAATTTACATTATTCAAACTACCTCGTAGTAAAACTTTCATACACTGGACTTACTTTCGGCGTTTATAAATGTTTTTACAAGTAACTGGCCGCTTGTAAAAACAAAAAATCATTTTTAAATACAGTATAAGCATGATTGTCTTTTGTTAATTTTTATATTGGCTATGACGCAATAAGATGTAAAATTATGTTTATGTCTTATATTATTCATAAAGTTTTAAGATTGTTCTACTGTGGCATTATCACTAATTTTTCTCATATTTACAAATTAATAATTTTAATAACATTAAATGCTATTTTAAGAAAATTAAAGGCTAGTATATATTAAAATTTTTACCACCATTCTCTTTTAAGTTATTTGCCCTATAGTAATAGTCAATATGGACATTGACGAATTTGGAACTCCAAGATACAGAAAAAAGCAAGGTTAATTGGGTATTTCTTAATTTCTAATATTTGTTCTCAGGTCGTTCGGAACCAGGCATCGTTCCTTCGATCGTGGGCTTCACCAAAGACTCCGTGGCCCAGGAGTCTGATCGCCTAGCGCCTGGAGACAGGATCTGCAGTGTCAACGGGATATCAACAGCAAGACTCACCAACGATGAGGTCCTTAGACTTCTGGATAATGTCGAAGAGAGGGCGTCGTTGGAAGTGGAGTACTATATGCCTAATTATGGTAAGTTGTATAAAGTCATCTGATTTGTTAATGCAATGCAAATGCAAATGACAATTAATTTAAGCTTATTAATTTTTTTGCAAATGTAACATTACGTTTAGTTTTACTTTGTCATTTATTGTTTGTAATATTTTTGCATTTTAAAAAGTAATATAATAATAACCTTAAAATTGTGTAGCTTAAAATTTCATTAAATTCTATCATCAAGCCAGATAGCTGAACGTGGCCTATCAGTCTTTTCGAGACTGTTGGCTCTGTCTACCCCACAAGGGATATACTTATGAAAATAATACGAAAATTTATGTAGGTACATAGTCGAAGTAAAACAAAACGTGAAACAATAACGAAACCATAAAAACATCGGTTAACAATAACTCCTTGTTATAAGTTCTCGAATACTTTTATTATTAAGTAACGACTGGCCGAAAATAATCTCGCCAGAGTAACTGACATCAAATTATTTACTACGTCATCCAAAAATATAGGGTCCCCGCACTCGTAACCGAAAGGCTGTCAGGATTTTATGAATTGGGTGCCGATAGATAAATCATGTTTGGGTGATAATACAAAACTTGTCGGCCACCTGCTGTAGAGATGTCCTTTGAAAATGTGCTGGAAATAGTGTCACCTGAAGCCTTTACCTTTGCCGATATTGTACAAGCTAAGAAAACCATAGTGTAAGAAAAAAATTATGAAAGCGTGTTGCAGATTATAACTTCAGCAACAGAATTTGACTCTTACTTATATATACCAAAAAATATCATTTAAATAATAAACGATCTTCTTCCTCCTGGCGGTCGGAATAAGATATTATATTTGTTTCAATAAGGATAAACGTTATTACCGCAAAATGATGAATTGTCTAATGTATTAGACGTATGTATAATTTTATATTGTTTTATATTATTTAATAGTAAATAATTAATAACTATTTAAGGATTTAATTACTTTTGTTTTAGCCTCTCAAAACTCACTGTACATCACGACAAAGCTAGCAGAGGTGCCTGTTGAGAAGGTCAACGGCTCCCTCGGGATTACTATCAGAGGAGGCCTTCCAGAAAATTCTGCTCCTACAGCGGATTTGGTGCTCAACAGTAGGTCCTTAGACGCCCAGCCTTTGGTCGTAACTCATGTGAGACCAGGGGGTGCAGCATATAATACGTCGCGGATAAAACCGGGTGATAGGCTACTAAAAGTTGACCATGTGAGTAGCCTGATTTTTGAATAAGTAGTTTAATTATATATCAAAGTAGGTATAGCTTTTAAAAACTTTTGTTGGTTAATGTTAAAATAAAAGCTGTTAAATACTTGCAAATTTTCCATCACATGTATGTGATGAAAAATTTCATACTTTTCGTTTAAGAAATAAATATGAAAAGTAGACCGCTTAGAATTCATTTTTTTATTGTAACTATTTGATATATTTTATTTCAGATACCTCTCACGAACAAAACGTTATCAGATGTCCATCAGATTCTCCAAAACTGTCCACAAGTCACCAGTCTTACCATAGAATACGACGTATCCATAATGGAATCAGTGAAATTAGCCACAGGACCCCTACTCATAGAAATAGAAAGACCTTGTAACGAGGATTTAGGATTATTTTTGACCAATCAGAGGTACTCTGATGAAGTATACAGTTCAGGTTCAGAGACGTACCAAAGAGTGGGAAGTTGCAATGCTATTTATATTGACAGTATTTTACCGGCTAGTATAAGTGACAGGTAAGTAAACTATTCTGTAAATATTATTTATATCAGAAAGATTTATATTTAGTATGAAAAACATGGATACTATAATCAAGTAAAGAAACCGCATTAAACAAATTATTATGAAAATCGATTATCGATAGTATTTAAAAATAAAAAATAGGAAGAGAGTCAGTATTTTCTAAGATCCGTGATAAAATATTTATCCGGTTCTATAAATTCAGTTAGCATTATGTAATTTTAACTTTTAAACTCTTGATATGTAAGTAACTTTAAAGTTAGTTCAATTGTATAAATATAAGTTGAATAATACGTACTTAAATATTTCTCTTCATCAATCCAAAATGTTTGTAATCATTTTATTTAATTTAATGCAGCTAAATTTTTTAGAAATAAGTCATTTTGTCAAACATAACAAATTGCTATTGAACATTTTGTCGATTCGTTAAAAGTTATCGGCCGTTTGAATGAAAAACCTTTGTTAATTAAGGAGTTTTCACGCCCTAGGGTGTCCAATACGATTCTTTTTAGCACAAAGGGGATGTAATTGTTATGCATGTACAAGCAACAGTAGTCTCTATTCGTTCAGAAATACAGTTGAGTTTTCGCTACAGAATAAGTTATCTGTGTGATCGTTTACAAAGTAATTAATGTTTACTATCCTGTAGGGCATGGTAATGAGCTGATTTCGTCGTATATAGCCTGAGTGATGTTTGCTGTCGTACTGGAATTAAAGGAAAGCAGAAACGGTTTTATTAGCTTTGATGAGTTCTACTTTGGGGCGAGTTAAAGATTATGCATGATGTTAGTCTTATATCCTGAAATCTTTTTGTGCAGATTATAAAACTCATCAAAGGAAAGGTTTACTAATTCTTCTTTTACACATCAAAATGTCAAAACTTTTATTTTCGACCTACTTCAGTTGTATCCTGAAGGCTTGAAATAATGAAATAAAAATCGCAATCTATATTTGCCACCACACCTTTTTGAATAAAAAAGTTGTAAAAATTTTAGACACTAAATTAATTCATTCTCTTTTTTATAATAATTTAAGATGTGGAGCGTTACACCCAGGGGATCAGCTTTTAGCCTTCGATGACCACGTGATCGAAGGGAACAACTATACTGCCGAGGAAGTGATGTGTTATTTGGAAAATAGTGAAGGCGGCTTCACTAGATTGCACGTGGCGCCGAGACACGTTATAGGTCAAATGGGGAGGTATACAAGAGGTAAGCATTTATTTATTGTTTATTATTTCATTTAACAAATTGTGATAATTTATTTAAATACTAGAGTATTAAGTTTATGGAACCATACTTAATGTCAATTGTTAAATTTCTTGACCTAGTGCAGGACTTTTAACTGGAGTTTCAAGATACATTTTAAATTGATAAACAAAAGCCTGTGATGAATTCAAATAATCAATATTGTTATTATATGTATTTATACCATATGCTGTAAATATCATGTTATTTATCTTTACAAAATCAATGTCGAAAATCAAATTATAACAATATTGCAGTATCGTATTCCTGGTTTACACGTTCATACCCTTGTCGTAATTTTAATATGAAATAGATACTGTTCCAAGAATATTATAATTAACCAGTAATTCTTCGTTCGCCCAAGGCGAAGTTGTCTGAATAACCCAACTTGAAGCCAAACTAGCGACGCCTATGAGCAGTACCAAGTTATGACAAGACAGCGTTTGAGAAATTTGTTTAATGTATCAACATTATCCTGGCGCTTGTCTTGGTTGCTTATTCATCAGTCTGGAAAAGAGTCCGAGTTCGTTCTTTACCTCTCGAGCTTGAAAACAAAATTCTTGCTTTGCAGAGTGATTGATTGATTAGAGCCAGAACTACTGGACCCATATATATTTAGCATGTAAATTGCTTGGAAAGCCTAAGAAAAATCCGAGAGAAATTTTGACGGTAACAAAAAATAAACGAACTTTTTGTTTATGCGGGTGGACTTCATTGTCATTATCTAGATTACTGCATTAAAGTTAGCGACTGAAAAATATTGATTTAGCACAACTTTATATTGATAAGTATACCAAAACCAGTTGAAGCGTTGTCGACTTATCACTTAGACCATGTCATGAACACATGAACATCGAACTTCTTGAGTATAACTCAAAAGACTTAAGTTTGTAATGTGCTTCTACAAATACCGCCCAGGTAGTTTAATTCAAATTTAAACCGCTCTCCGCTTTTCGGTTATCTACATTTTGAATTTGGAACAATCCCTTGGTGAGAGCGGATTATTATGTGCCTATAAACTTTGAACTAATCCCAAGTTTTGTTTCAAGTTCGCATCTTTCATTGTTTAACCTGAATTGTGGCAAATCAAACAGCTGTTGGTTTAGTAGTAAACTACAAAGTAATTCGTATTTTTTTTGGTGTCTCTTTTAGTTTTTTAAAGACTTTGAAACTTTGGATTTGGCAATAAATGATGCATTCATTACTAAATTAGATTTTGTTTCGAAGATTTGCTTCAAAATTACTCCCTATATTAAATATATTGTGCATAAGCGAAGATGACATAAATTATCCTATTTACGATTAGTATTATTTATTACCTATAAAATCTGTATTTTAAAGTATTTTAGAACATCATACACCTTGCGTAAATACTCATTAACGATAATTGAGCTCAAACTCAAAAGTTAAATCAAGAATACGGATAAGATATTTCCTTGCTTGATTACAAACAGTATCGAATCGCTAGAGACCATTTTATGTAACAGAACAAGATTGCAATCTTTCAGTAGTGCACCATTTATTTGCTTCGGTATAAAAATAAAAATATTATTATCCACAATTTTAGTACGTTTTAAAGTTCCCAGACGGTAAACAACGAAATAATTCAGATGCTCGCTGGCTTGCTGTTTTGTTAATATTTTATTTTGTTGTATAAGGAAGTGTATTTCGGAAAATGCATTTTAGCTACTTGTGTTATACTAAATTAATATTTTTCTTCAAAATATTAATTTAGATTAATTTGAAACATTAGCAATTATTTATTTCAGAAAACTCAATATCGGGTACATCTACGTTGAATGCTAAGAAACACAGGCAGAGGAACTACAGGCAAAGCTCGATGCCGAAGCTAGGCTTACAGGACGATTATGGTAAGGATCGGTGAACAAATCCTTAGAATTACATTACTGCTACCATTGCCGGATTGTAGGATTGGACCTTGATTGTACATTGCCGGTCAAATAATGTGATACCTATAAATATTATTTTCGGTTTTTTTTTCTGTGATTTCGGAAAAACATAAATAATTGATCACTTGTGTTCATCAAAATTACAAATTTCAAAATCCACGTCTCTTTCTCCGCGATAAAGGCAGACACTAGACCTTTCCTTTTGCTACGATAACTGCATACATTTTTCGCTTCATCCATACTCTTAATGCTCTTCATACAAGTCCGTCAGACTAAGGACTTCTTGATTTGCTCTTTAGCAAAGACGTCCCTGAAACAAAAAAAATTGAATAACTATTCATATCAATCTTTTCTTATTGATTACAGTAATAACTAAAGTTTCAATAATTTTAATTTAGTAAAATGTAACTTAGGTACCTTTAAGTATTAAAATTTCAAAGAAACTTGTTTAAGTCTCCTAACTTTGAACGATACTTTGTACAGTCCTTTTTAATTTTTTTCGTCTTATTTTTAGTCGCAAAGTCTTTTACTGGAACTACATCGAATCAATATCAAGATAATTTGATCTTAATGTTAGGTATTACTTTCAATGGCCGTAAGTGTATTGGCCAACTAAAGCTTGGATTACATGGGTACGTTTTTCAGAAGAACGGATTCAGAGAGATTTATCCCTTTTTGTGTGATTCCGAATCTAAGAATGATTCAGGCTTTCTTCAATTTTATTATCAGAACCATCGATTTTCAATTACATCTCTATAAATTCGTTTTCCTTCATAACTTATTTTATTTTTGATTTACGTTGTGAGATTTTGTTCGTTTCTTAGTAGAAAGTTAAGATTTAAAATAATAGATGAACTTTATCTTTGTCGATAATAGTCTCTTGAGTAACTCCTTCTATTATAAACAAAAAATAGATGCTTTCTTCCAAGAACAGTTAACAGGATAAAAATCTAATACAGTCATATTTGTGAAAGAGAAAAATACACAAATGTTTTATTTATGTATGCTGCCACGCCGCAAAATAAAAGAACTATAATAAAAATAATAAGCTCCAGACAATATTTAATGGACCAAAGAGGCGAATTCCGGGATACTGTTGACTTAGGATAGCACCCACATCCTATCCTTTAGTTTGTGACCATGGGTAAATATACAATTTGTTAATTAACTTTGACAGATAGTCAACAGAACTACATGAGCATGGGCGTGTGTCGGACGGAGTCTCTGAATATACAGCTGGAAGTGCCTCCTGGGCAGAGCAGTGGGCTGGCGGTCCACGAGGAGAACGCTATGCTGGTAGTTTCACATGTGGCGGCTCAGTCGCCTGCGTACAGGTAAGATTTCAAACATCTTACTTCTTTTCCGGAGGTGTAGCCAAAGACATCATCTTTTCACTAACGATACTAAGCCTTCTTCTTTTAGGACATCCACTTCCATCAAATTTTTCATGCAAGCTCGACAGTTTAGGTTACTCTTACCTCTTTGCCTCAACTTTCATTTGTCATTTTTTACACAAGTTTAGGGCACTTTTAATCTGACCTTTTATCAGATCACCCAAAATTTTATCAAAGGATAAACACTTACACTCGCCTGTTTTAATATGAGTACACCACCTTAACATAATACTTCATAGCATTAAATGTTTTTCATTTATTTATTTCGTTCGCTGGCTTAACGTCAAACAAAGTACTAAAGATCATTCACAAACCAAACGAGCGATTGAACTGACAATGTTTAAATTAAATTCAATTTCATGAGAAATTAAGCTTCAATTACAATGAGTTTTCCAATAAATGTTCTACAGCTTGTAACTAACTCAGCAACCACACAAATCGCTTCATCAATCCTTAATTTAATTTCTAATGTTTATTTCAGATCCGGCTGCCTCCAAACAAGGGATCGGGTTATGTCAATCAATGGCCACGAGAATCTTACTGTAGATGTTGCTAATGAAATTTTGCAAAGGAGAAACGATTCGCACAGTCCAAAATATCTAACGCTGAATGTTGAATTTAGTATGCCCAATACGATAGAAGCATCTAGTGGAGTATTTAATGTCAAATTAGCTAAGACTACAGCGGGGCTTGGTGTTACAATTACAGGTATCGTGGCTGATTTAGTCGGGTATCTTTATGTGTTACTTATGTATTGTAAAACATAGTATGTAACTAAAAATGAGACATAATAAAAAATAGTATCTTTTCTTGGAGAAAAGATTTTCAGAAGGCGGAACAATAGACTTGAAGCGTCGCGGTGAAGAGTGCAACCAGGAACACACAAAATGGCAAAGAGAAAGAGAAAATCATCTCCGTGCAGTTTTTATTTTGAACAATAAGTCAAAATTCACCATAGTAACGAAAATATTCGCAAAGTGTTGTTGACCTGGTTAAAACTATTCTGGTATTGTTTCCGCGCCAAAACAAGAATACGTTGAATTTCATACTCCCAAAATGAAAACATTTTTGAATACCGTCATTGTTAATAAAATCACTAGATTTAAATTTGTGTCAATTATCGCACTTAGCCACATCATACTTGACTAAATACAAAGTTTACCTTACTACTTTTTCAGGGTGCAAACAGAAACTTCTGAGTAATGAAGAACCGATGGTTATATCAGACATAAAGCCAGGATCAGTGGCTCATCGTAGTGGGGCTTTGGCGCCTGGAGATCAGCTTTTGGCCATAAACGGACAACCTTTACATAATTTGTCTTTAGTGAGTTTTTAAACTTCTTTAACTTTTTCAATTCGCTCATAACTCTTGATTTACTATTTTGGTATTAGTTGCCTCTGATGTTTGTTTTCAAACCCAAAATTCTTACCAGATCTTGATAATTAATAGAAGTTTGGACAGGACACTTATTTGTAATTTCGGCTGGAGAAATCTGAATTCACAAGCAATTGCCTAATCGAAACGCCCACTGGCCATAAGTCTATTAGGATTAAATTTTAAGGTAGCGAAATTAATTGTCGAAACTTCGTCTGTGCCTGTAAAGATAACGTCAAAGAGGATTTTTTGTAATAAATTTCAACTCTTTTTAAAAAATTTACAGGACACTGCTTTCAATATTCTTCAAAACTCACCAGACGAAATTATCACTTTGAAAATTCGTAAGCGTGACATAACGGAAGATTGGTCAAATACTCACAAGCATAATCCGAAATTAGCATTACAAAGCTTTAGTAATATAGAAATAAAGGCAGTTGTACACAGCGGTGAAGATTCTGGACACCACACAGATAGTCCGAATAATAGTGCTAAGGAAAGTGAAAGGAGTCACGGTAGCAATGAGAATGGCAATACGGCTGTTTTTACAGTGGAGTTAATAAAGCAAGAGAATGGTCCCTTGGGTCTGACAATCGCTGGAAGCGAGGATGTGACCCAACCTGTATTAGTCAGCGGGCTTGTTGAAGGTATCGTATATTTTGTGTATTTTTCACATATGTTCTCATATATTTTATTCACAACGTGTACAAGCATAAGCTTTAATAATACAGTCGTGCATAGTTACAATCTCTAAAGTAGCCATAAAAAGAGATTATTTTATTTTAACCATCTGTATCCTTGTACTGCGTTTGTGTATTTATCTATCTCTACAAAGTTGCTTGACGAATATACCGTTTTCAGTGCAAACTTATTCAAACGAAACGGTATGTCTTAATTTTAGGCAGATTTTTTGGATGTAATTCAAATTCCATATATATTTCTATTTAATGAAAAATTTACTAATTCGTAATCTAAGGAATAAAGATAATAGTGCTAAAATTATTTGCAAAGCACTTTGATCAACTATATAAAAAAACCATGAGGGACTCTTTTTTTCTTCACCATCCCGGGTTAATAAAATTATTAGATTATAATTAAGAGGTCCCTTTGTGATTTTTAGCGGTACCGAAATTTATTAATTTTTAAATAAAATTCACATATTGTCGTTATACATATACACATATTAATTTTCAGGCGGCGTAGCGGAAAAGTGTGGTAAACTAGCGATCGGTGACGAATTACTAAGTATTAACGGAGAAAGCGTGTTGAGCAAACCCTTGTCAGAGGCAATCAAACTATTACAGCAGAGCGGGCAGCGGGTACAACTTCAACTTTGCAGGAAAGTTACAGGTAGATATTTGATTTATAAAAACAAGATACGCAATGTTAAGTATACCGTACTAGTTAAGTACGTAATATTTTAAAAAAATACTGATAGGTTTAGTTAGTACGGTATGCATAAATAAAAAACTGATAGGTTCACGAGTATAATAACTTATTCACTATATAATTTATTTATATCAATTTTCTTTAGTATAGGCAAAACAACAATCTTGGTTGTAGCAAAACACTAACTTTCTCATCAATCAAACTACTACTCCTTTTTTATATAAGTTACTAGCTTTTGCATGAGGCTTCGCTCCTGTTGGAAAATTTCACAAAAAGTAGCAAATATCATACGAGGATCTATTCATCAGTACAGTAGTTTTAAGTTCGGATACAGATAAGGTGATACTTTGATTGATATTATTTATTATTACTTTCAAGGTTCTATTGAAAGTGCTGAATGTAGCGCTAGAGATTCCAGTCATTCCACATCAAGTCCAGGTCTTTCTAACGACAGTGCTGTTGAGTCCTGGGATCAAAATACTCCTGTTCGAACTAGCGCAAACTGTGGTAAGACATCTAAATCCAATGTCACAAATAATACCGCAAATGATAATACTTTATTAATGAATCAAGTTTATATTATAGGTAATTCAGAAGTGATCGAATACGCTGTACCAGATAAAACTCGAATGACAGACAAACAACCATACTCCCCAACAGATGAAGATAAATTAATGGCTTCAAACTTTAATTCAGCTGCTCCGTACAGCGTTAACGACCTCCCTTTGCCAAATTATTCCTTAAATAATTCGCTAAAGACTTTCCACTACGAAAACACCTGCATCATTCCGGAGAATACTTTGAAAAACAAACAAAATATAACGAGAGAAGATGATGTTCAACAAATTGAAATTTTGACGACTAACATGAAGGATTGTCAACTACATAATATGGAACGATCGTCATGTAAATGCGATTATGTTCAGATGGGGCCGTATGGGATGGTTTCCCCTAAAATAAGAAGGCCTAATTGGGATAACGATTACTTAAATAATGGTATTTACACTGTGACAACACCACAGAAGTCGCCACTTAAATCTAATATGGCGGGGACGAGTTTTCAGTTTTCGACGAGTCCTATTTACGAGAATGATGTTCCAGGTATTATTTTTTTATTTCATGTTTTTTTCAAGATCTTTTTAAATGATGTCTTTTCTTAAATATCGTTTTCATTTTTACTATAAGTAACATCATTTTTTTGTGTTTGTTTTACCAAAACTTATCATTCCCTTTGCAGGCCTCTACAATAGCGACGCAGTCTCTCCAGCACGCGGTTCAATCCATCACGTGATTCTGTACAAAGATGCCATTTATGATGACTATGGGTTCTCAGTATCTGATGGACTATACGAAAGAGGAGTTTACATCAACAGAATCAGAAAAGGAGGTCCGGCCGATATAGTGGGTTTACTTAGGCCTTACGATAGGATACTGCAGGTATTTTATTGAAAAGTTAATAAACAAATATTTATAATACAAGCAAGATGATTGTAAAAGATTAATACGTTAAATAACTAACATGTCAAATCGAGACAAAGGTCTAGTCTTTTATTTAGGTAGTTATAAAAAATAAAGGTGATATAAACGACTATACTCTTAGCGACACGCGTACAGTATTTAGCTAACGTTAATTACATTTTGTCCCCAATCACTATAAAAGATTAATCCATTTTACCGATATGAATTTTGAATGGATGAGTTTCCATTTTATGATAGTTTCTTTCACACAAAGGCAAAATTTAAATAGACGTCATACAATACTTTATTTCTATTATCTTTATGTGTGGTCAGAGCACTCTAGAGGGTTGAATTTGAATAAACTCTTTCGTTTTGTAAATAATTATCTCGTAAGACAGACAAAATAACGTTAATTTTTATCTACCCATATTACGGTGTACTACTTCTATTTTATCTACCTAATGCATTTTGTATTCTTACAAGTATTGTACGAGCTATGATTAAAAATTTAAATGTTAAGAGAATTTATTACCAAAAATTTATTTGAATCGGTTAACAATTAGGCTAGTGTGAATAATTGATGCAATTCGAACCCAAACCAAGCTTCAATATACATATCTTTTTGTAAAATATAGCATTGTTTGTTTTTTTTTGCAGGTGAATGGTACACGAACTGTGGACTATGACTGCTGTCTCACTGTCCCATTGATAGCATCCGCCGGAGAAAGATTGGAGATAGTGGTTCAAAGGCTGGCTACTTCCAGAGTAAGTATAAGTAATCAAGGAAAAAGCTTATTAACTTGAGATTCTTCTTTTAGATGATAACTTACTTGTAACCTCTCACTATCTCAACTTTAACCCATTCGTGTTTTTATTTTCCCCGTAAAGACAAAAACGTGTATAAATAAAATCAAAATGCGAAAGTCCACTTTGCAAAGCAAGCAGCGAAAACAGTTAACAAAAAGGATTAAATTGGTTTACATTCCGATGCAAGTAACACAAAATAAATGGAGCAGGTAGATCAAAAAGAAAAAAGTTAACCCGAACTGAATAAAACAAGGGAAAATCCTTTGGAACGACATTTACGCAGGGAAGAAAAAATATTACTTATGTAAAATTGAACGTAGACCCAATAAAGTACCTTTTCATGTGTGAGCAACTTCGACAATTTTTCCCTCCAGTTTCACTCATTGTAAATTGATTCCCTTTCGACAAAGAAAATTATGTTACACATTCCTGCTTTGCAACTTAAGAGTGTTCAACAAACGTGCCTGAAACGGAATGACTGATATTTTTTGTGTGCTTTTATTTCTTTTTTGTAATGTTCCTCACTTGTAAGGTTTATTGGTCGAGTAATTTTCTAGATTTAGCTTTTTAACTTAACAAAGTTAAAAACAATGGTTAGTGTTGAGTCATACGGGTGTCGCTTCGTACTGAAACCAGACTTATCCATGCCAGTCCCCGTAGTATAGCATGCGACGCCATTTTTATCGCTGTTAAGCTTTTTATTATGACGTGAATCAGGACAGCGATAGACTCGGCGTCGCGTTTGCGATGCTTTTTAGCAGGATTTTGGCTATAGGCAAACTCAAGCTCCTTGGATGAGAAAAGCTAGAACCTAGACTGACGCCGAGACAATGATGTTTAACCGGGACTGATGCTGAGAAGATGATAATGTATACAATAATTGTAATCTCTAAAATTTTGTTTGTTACAGGACCTCAAAAACAGACTGGATGACAACTCGAGCCCCAGTGACAGTATAGTGACAAAGACCATTTAGTGTATAACCCGACTTTAATGAAACTCAGCCAAAGACTAACAGTTTCGTTAATATTTAAAAATATTTATAAAGTGTCAAAAATTGGTACTTAAGGTGCGTTGTCTAATGAAAACATTATTGTAAATAAATAAGATAATTTTTAATTTTTAAATCTTGATGCTGGTACCACCAATAATATTAAATCAAAGTATCATGCAGTGCTTAAATTTCAACCTGATTAATTAGTAAAATGGTAGTGTAATAAATTTATCACGTTACAAAGTAATATGTGCGATTAATCGGAACAAAATTATTTTAAGAATTAATTATACATTTTCTATATTAAGTACTTGTAACAAATTATGAGTGCAATGTGGTATCAGTATTATAGAAATAATAATGGTGCAGAAATTTATAAATAGATTTTCGTATATAAATGCTGATGATGAAAATAAGGGGAAATGCGTAATTGTGATGTGTGGTGTTAAAATGGCAATTGAGATTTAATAGTTAACATGTTTTTGTAAATTGATTATAGAGCTGCCATTTAAATGTAAAATTAAAGTTAACTAAGTTAATAAACTAAAACGTATTTTTTTCCTAAAATGATAAGTGGTGGTTTATTTAAGGATAACTAACACCAAAAAAGATCAACCAAAAATTGTTACATCTTACTTTACTAGGGAAGTTAGCGCCAAAGATGAAAAATAAATAACATTAGTAGGTACATTAATAAGTACATTGTTATGATAAATTTAGTTTTATGTGATGGTTTAGTAAATCCCGAAACGTGCCTACATGTATGCATAGAGTTAGATGCTAAATAGAATTGAATTATTTTTTAGTTTTAATTTTTATGAATGTAAGCACAAATTGCCCTTGCATTTGCCGTTTGTAAACCGATAAGAAATGATTTGTCCATACTTAATAGGTTTGCAACTATTCTGTTAAAAAAGTTAAGTTTATACGTTATTTATAAACAACTTTTTGTAAATGACATTATGTTATTTACAAAATTTCTTTTGAAATCCTACATTCTAATAATAATAATGTAAAAAGTCACAGAGAAACTATCGCCCTTATAACTTTGTAAATTAGAATCAGTTGAATTCAGTGACCGCTTTTCGTTTGGGCGCGTGCCAGAAATTGTTTCCCAAACTACCCACTTTCTTTATTCCGCACAGTTTCGCTGTGTTTCGACTTAAATGTGTATTTATGTTGATCACTGCAATAACATCACACCATGTCAAGTATAACAAAATTGCCTTTTTTTTTATTTCTGTCTTTCTGATAATCGCGCATTTATGAATGTTTTCTATGAGGTGGACTTTAATGTCTGAAGTCCGCTTCAATAGAATACAAATGATGCAATGAGAATTTTTCACGTGTAAATTAGTAGTGTTATTGTCCTTTATTCGCATACTTTAGTATTTATTATCAAGAACATAAATATATAAGCATATAAATAATAAATAAACATAATTTAGTAATTTACCGTTGTTGAAATCAGACTGATAGCAGATTTAAATAGCTTAGATGTACAATTTTGAGTAATTAGTTTTTCTCATCAAAGTATATAATTAACCTCTTATAAAGTATTCTGAAGAACAAAATATAGATTACTGATACACTCGTGGACAAAATCAAAAAGCCTTAGATATTCCTGATTTACTTTAAATATTTTTAAAATGACTAAGGCTTTATTTGTAGTTTCTGTAAAGGCACAGTGTGAATCTTTTATATTGATTTCGTGGAATAACTATAATAAATAATAATTAGAAAAGAGGACTTTGTAATAATGTGTGTTAGGGTTTGATCTAGATAGAAAATAAAAACAATTAAAAAATAGTAACATTTATCTGTTTTTGAAAAAAAAATAGGAAATAATTCAACATAATGTATGTAAACTTAAAATAATAACAAAAATTTTGTATTTATAATTCAGTTAAATTTTAATCCAAATAGATTTCATTGGAAAAAATATTTGTATTATTTTAATTTGAAATGTTTGGCTAACTTGAATAAAACAACAGCGTTGTGTAAAACCTTTGTTAATGTTTATATAGTATAAGATGCTATAATCGAGTCTGTTTTAGTAAAAAAAAAAGTATGACATTTGCCCATATTAATGTAGATACTTAGTTAGTAATTTTTTACATTTTATTTTTGTACCCTTAGTTGTAAGGATAATTTATATTATTGTCAATTAATGTTTATTAATTGAGAGTAGCGGGGAGCCTAGCTGCTACAATGGAGTTATTGAAATAAAATATGCGTGATTGTAATGTTGCGTTCTATTTAACCCTGAAACCTTTATAGAATATAGTTAAACACGAAAATAGACACGGCACTTTGTTTGTCCCAATACGGGGCTACATGTTCTTAAAGTTTAAGGTTCCGTTAAACGGGGTAAATAGGTATGTATTATATCAAAATTCTATCCCTTGCATGGAATCGTCTTCTAGGACAATGTTTTTCTGGGTCTCGTTCTTTAACTAAACGTAAGTCGCCTCGTTCAGCAGTATACGCTTATACTATATATAAAATGTAATAACTAAGCATAAGCCACTATAATAGCATGACCGCTTTTTGAGGGGTGCGAGCTAAAATTCTAAAAATAAATATTAACCTATCAATTCTATCATTCAGCCAAATAGCTGAACGTGGCCAATCGGTCTTTTCAAGACTGTTGGCTCTGTCTACCTCGCAAGGGATATAGACGTGACCATATGTATGAATAAATATTAACATAAACATCAGTCTGTAAATGAAAATTCGAGATAATGAAGACAACAGTTTTGGCGTATGAAGTCACAATTTGTAGCTTGTGGCATATAAAAAGATAGTCTTTACAAGGCATCGTATGAAATTTTATACTTATTTCAGGTACCTTAATGAACTGTTTAAATACACAAACACTGCTATGAGCTTTTTATAAGCTTATTACATTTTCCGTCAAATTATTCTATGTTAATAGTTTGTGTGTTAGTTATATCAAAACATACATTTATATAACGAAAAGTAAATTTTTATATCACATTCATTTCTACTTTAACATATCATGCAAAATACCCTAAAATTTTACTCAAAACTTCAAAATATGATAAAATAATAAAAATAAAACAAATATTGCAAAAATACTAGAGTTCGTGCGTTAAAGTGTCGATGATTGGGGGTTTTACCGTACATACAATAAATGAATAATTAAAAAACTTACTAACAAATACAGCTCTGAAACTTTGGTTACACTGTAAATTCAACGCATGAGGCATGGGAAATCCCATGCAATCCCGATAATCCGGCTTTGAACATTCAAATCGGATCGCGTGACCAGCAGCCATTTGTTAGTCATGAGCGTGACTGACTCGGCTAGTTAATTAATCCCCCATCCAAAATCCTGTAAATTTTATAATGGTTAAAATTTATATTTTAAAAGTTTTAATTTTGACTGGTGTAAAAATGCATGGATGATAAAAGCTAGTTCAAATTTAACATATTCATAATACCCAATATTTTTTCGAACAAATTGTGCTAAATTTAGTTTAGACTTATTTCAAAACTAAAAATTTCAAAAAGTCTCCACAATTTTGACGGACTAAATATTTGTGTGCAAAGATTATGTAATAAAGACCGAGCGGGATGGCGACGCACTGTGGATGCCCTCTGCCCCAGCTAGGGGACATTGGACCTTAAGTCAAGTCAAGTAAGTCAAAGATTATGTAATTCAAGGAAACAATTATACGATCTAAAACTTATCCTATACTGAAAAAAAATCTGCCCATGTAGGTTGATAACAACGAACCGAAACAAATTGGCAGAGTCCTAAAACCGTGACCGTTTTTCCATTTAATTTAATTTTGGATTAGCGATACAACATTTTAGAGAGGATACTTAACCCGCCACCTGCTTAATAAATTGCAATCGCCGTTGAACTGAGAAAAACTAAGTTGGCTAGATGCAAATCCATACATAAATATCTGGGCGGCGACGTATTCCAAGCATTAATTTGTGGTAAATCGCATGGAAAATGGGAATTTTGTGCAGCCCCCGGCATCACTGCTATATACAAATTTAATATTACGCCCCTCAAAATAGATCGTGCTGATAGAGTTAATCGAAAATGGACTTTGAAGGGTTCGGGATTAGGACGTCGGAGTTATGATAGAAAAGTTTCGTGACAGCAAAGGTCATTTGGTGAGGCACGGTCGCGTGAGACGTGTTTTGAATTTTCGCCTCGTTTTTAATGAGCACCTCTGATTTTATTGATAAAATGACAAGGGATATCCTAATAAGGGTTACATTACTTACTTTTTAATCAGGGGTTAACAGGAAACGATCTTTTAAATGTTGGGGCAAAAATTGAAGAATATCAATGCCTTTCAAAACTACCTCAAACACTGTAACTACCTCAAAGGAGATAAAGATTATATATACATATATAATCATCGATTATCCACATTTTAAATAATAAATTTCAAAGAACGATTCAAACAATCCTTTGAAATTCAGTAAACAAAAACATTATTAAATCGTTTTCAATATTATCATAAACAATGTAAAGTAACTTCGGTCGAGGATCAACTAAAATAGGATTAGAAATGAATTAGCGCGCTGGGTGCGATCGTATTAATCCTCCTGGATCCAGTTAGGTAAGTAAGATTTACCTTGAGTTATAGCGTTAACGCAGTTACTGTTACCTGTAATTGAGACTGGTTTTAGATAATTGTTTGCAAGAAGTGATACGATTATCCAACTTTGTTTTAGTTAACCTTTTCTGATTTGTGCCGTGTTGTTCCGGACCACTCCATCTCTTTCCTATGGATATTAGAAAAGACGACTAAGGGATAAGCTTTTCAATTTGGGATTCTTCTTTTAGGCGTGGAGCTATCAACCTGTTACTACTTGAATCTCAATTCTATCATTACGCCAAACAGCTAAACGTGGCCTATCAATCTTTTCAAGATTTTTGGCTTTGTCTACCCCGCGAGGGATATAGACGTGACATTATTTATGTATATATGTTTCTGATTTAAGAGCTTGGAGATAACGGCTTACAAATGATACAACCAAATTATACAGAATATCCTACTACTATTATAAAGGCGAAAGTTTGTATGGATGTATGGATGTTTGTTACTCTTTCACGCAAAAACTACTGAACCGATTACCATGAAATTTGGTATGTAGGTAGCTGAAGACCCAGAATAACACATAGGCTACTTTTTATCCCAGAGTTCCCGCGGGATTGATAGGGTTTCCATGCGGACGAAGTCGCGGGCGGCCTCTAGTATTAAAATATTATTAGAAAATAGGTTGATGTTGTAGAAACTGGCGAAAGTAACGGTATAACTAATCGTTATCAGAACCATAACATAGTCATCATAGTCACCAAAATATATTTTACAGTTTTTTTTTTAAGTTAAAACAAATTTATAAGCGAAATTTGTTCAGGAATGACAACAACGCACCATCAAAAATTATTTGACCCACCCATAACCATTTCCTTTACGGACCGCTTCAATTATAATACCAGGAGCAGGTAAGTGATATAATTTTCAGTAAATTAAGGATTACGACATCCAGTTATATAGAGCCTAAGAGGGGCTTAAGTTTCGGAGGTGTAAGTTTGTACAAATAATTAGGACCAAAAAAGACAGGAAGGGTAAACTTGGTAATTAATGCACGTAAAATCCTTTTACAATGAAGTGACAGTTAAGAATAAATGGTCGTAAGATAGAATGCCTTATTACTTATATAAAACGCATATCAATACCAATTATATGAAGCATTCGCACCATAATGCTGGACTGATTTTGATGAGCCTTTGTAGAGAAATAATAAATTTATCCGAGGTCAACTGATTACTAGTTTTATGGTAAAGCCTTAGCGAGCAAAGCATACCTCATTCCTTTAATCATGTTCATCATCATCAGGCAGACATCAAATCATCATCAAAAAGGGTGCACCCGAAACAAAATCACTATGAAAATGACACATACATATTTATCCTTTAAGGTGAAGACAGAGCCAAAAGTTTCATAAAGACTCCGACGAGAGCCTCTTTTGCAAGAAGCCTTTTTCTTGACTCTCTTATACTTACATTTCGCGCGGGAAAAGAAGAAGATGCACATAAACATTTATTTTGTCATATAAAAACCCCATGTTTAATGTTGGATTTATCGCGGGAAAAAATAATTACAACAATATCAAGAATTAACTTGGTAAACGAAAAGAAATGATAATAGGTGCATAAAAAAAAAAAATAAGCCAGGTGAATGTACTCCATTGAATTATGGATATTTAGCTAGCCCAATGTTTTATGGATTAAAACTGAAGACGCTGCAAACAATCAATTCAAAATAATATATATATATATATATATATATATGGAAAGGACGGAACCCAGCCTCTAAGGCAATGTGGCAAAGAGTGTAACTACGAGGCAAATAATTATGAGGGAACCTAATGTATCTTTCTCTATTTTTTGTATTTTCATTTCCTCTTAATTTATAATGTCAAAACAATCGATAAGCAAGTTCCAGATTAAATAACATTGCAAGTGCGTTTTGTAGATCGACCTAAGTCATCTCCTTCAGGTATCACCTCAATGGCACCTGGCTCTCAGGAGAAATTAATCGCGCATCCATTCCATTCTCCCTCGAATTAATTCTTAATCCTTCCCAAATGAGCTCCACCCTAGCTATTGTCGGCCACTTGCCGATTTCATTTGGCCCCCAAACGCGGTATCGATATTTCATAGTTAAACTCGATTTTAGAACCGATTTTCTGATCGTTATTGGATAATTTGGTTAAAGTAAAATTGTTTATAAAGAGTTATGACTGCAGCTGCTTGACTTAATTGAAATTTAATTTATTATTTAGTGGGCTACGTAAATTTAGAGTAGACAATGATCCGATATGGGTTACGGCGTTGAGCGAAACAAAATTTTACAAGTCCGAGTTTAAATTTCAATACCGCTGTTCTTTAACGGCAATTTCTGTATTTAAATAATTTCAATTGATTCATTTTGTACTGATTCGACAAACTTTCAATATAAGCCCTCAGAGTGGGGACAAGCATGTTAATTACTAAACAATAAACAAATCTTGTTCGTATAGTATCAGTGACTACAAAGTTCAAACTATATCAGTGTCTTTTTACAACTATTACTTACATTCTGCAGCTTTATAATTAAATTTCTGAGGTAAATTACGCGTATTAAGCACAGAATAATGAGACGGTTTTATGACATGACAACAGAGGCTAAATCTAGTTCCAGCTAATTCAGCAAAATATTAGTACATTGGTAGTAAAAACAAAACAAAATAAAAGGGAACAGGCCCGATGGACCGGATAACCGGGTCGTAGCCGGGTAATCCCGCGGGAGCCGGGCGTTCAGATAAACCGGCTTTTGTGTACTAACACGTTATATTGTACGCCAAACATTGAATATTTCGGTTAATTCTAAGTAAGGATTTACTGGAAAATTATTTATTGAAGCCTCAAACAGAATTAGATATTGTAGAATTTTCGCTGTATAAATTTAGGGACCTATACTTTTTCAGTCATAATGTATAGTTGCTTAGTCAACCAACTTTTGCATGACCAAGCCATCTTAACATTTCTTTTTCTATTCATGACTTTATATCTTCATTCACATCACAGTAATCCCTTATCACAATGCCCCTTCTTCTGTCACTCAGTTTTATACCGATCATACTTCTTAACGATCTCATTTCCACTATGTAACTTCTGCTTTCATGCCTCTTCTACCACACCTAACTTGATCCAACTATCCCCAAGATTAAAAACTTACTGAAATGCCTTTCCAATAAAGTTGAAAGAAGAGAGGATCTTTAAAAATGCAAAACTGATAGCTAAATTTTAATGAGTTCAAAATTTAAATTAAAAATCCAATTCACATATATTCTACGCAGAATTAATTTTACAAAATATACAAAAGTACAAATTTCTTTGCTTAAACATTTTAATTTTCTTTAAACGAAATTAAACAAAAAGCGGCTTTGGCGCTCAACGGCTCTAATTCTGTATTAAAAAAACATTTGAAAACACACGAGGACATTGGGATTCAACTCCATACTTACTATACGAGTATATTTAAAAAAACATTATATATTTAAAAAATGAATTTGATATTATCGATTAAATTACTGAGCTTCGTTTATATTAACCCAATTTATGTTTTGTCCAAAATAAAAGAACTATATGTAATATAGGTTGAGCAATGCGCACATTTTATCTCTATTTTATGAGAATACTCCACCTGATTTTCAGGAAGTCAACTCAAAACTTCATATTTCCTTACAAAAAACATATAATATTAAACGGATACAAGATTTTTATGTGAGTTTTAAGGTGTTTTCCGAAAAAAAATAATTAAGAAACCAAATTTTAGGAAATTCGTTTTAGCAACATGATGATGATGGTGATGATCATGATGATGATGTTGCAATTTTACACAGGGAACAGATTAGACCTTTAGACGTTACTTTTCTCCACAGGAACGTAGGCGAAATTTGAGAAGTTGGATCTACCAAGTACATTATGCTCGACGGAAATATCGCCCGTATATTTCAATACAGTTCTGAAGGAAAAAATCGTTTGTTTTAACTGTACTAATGTTAGGACGCTTAATTCATTAGCTTTCCCTAAATCACCAATAAATCCCGAGGCCCTCGTTAGGGGTGATTCCCTGGATTTATCACACGACGTCCACTTCGATTATATATATTTTTTTGCGTACGAACTAGCTGTTGCCTGTGGTGTCATCTGCGTGTGATTAGTTTTCTTTTTGTCTATACACCGTACGTATAATATACGTCTTTATTTCTTACGGGGTAGACTGAGCCCATAATCTAAAGACTGAAACGTCACGTTCAGCGGTATAGCTTAATGCGGTCCGCAATACTCATGGGAAATTTATTATTTACTAGCGACCCACCCCGGCTTCACAGGTGTAGCATTTATTTCTCAGAAAACTCTCTTTCAAACAGAAAAAAAATATGTCCATATCTGGGGGGACTTTATCAAGTATAGTGATAATGAAGTGAGATATATATCTACATATAATTTCGATTGCTATAGTACTTAATACCGTTACTGCAAAGGAAAACATCGCGAGGAAAAGGAATTGGAAGGAATAAATTAATTCCAGGAAACTTACCAATTTAGACTACTGAATGTTAACCAAATAATACTTTCGGAAGGTCAGAGGACCTCACGTCACCTATAATAAAAAACTGATTTATTTATAGTGACAAGCAGACCCTACGCCCCTCTTTAGAGAGTTTAGGACGCAATAGGAATTATGATAAGATAATTTAAGCGACTTTTATTATGATGATGCAGTGACTTAATATAATAATATTTATGCCAATTAAAGAGAATTGGCATAAATATTAAATTTTCATATATATTTGATGTTTCAAAAGTATAATATCAAACTCTCAGGTACATGTCAGGTAGACTGTATAACTTAAAGTTATCTGTGGAAATAGAGAACTCAAAGTCAACACAAGTTTCTGAGCGTTGTTGAATTATTAAAATTAAATTTATAAGAAAACAACATACTAAGGTTAAATATTTTTTTGCGTAATTTATTAAGCATGCATACATAGACATAATCATGTCTATATCCCTTGGGTGGTAAAAAGAGTCAATAGTACCGAAAAATATAGCTTTTTTTGTTTACAAGTATGAAATAAAGATGGTAATTTAATGAATAGTACCTATATTTAACTGATTTATATTTGAGTACCTAAATAATGGTTGACTGGTAGATAATGCTTTTAAGCATTAAACCTCCAATTGTGCTATATATTTGTATTTAGTAAAATAAAGTTTAAATAAATTAATAATGTCTATTAGGTTATACAAATTGTTGTTATTTTGTGATTCAACATTTCTCTAACCCTAACAATAAAGATATTCAATAACATCAATAAATTCAAAACGAGCCATTTTCATAACTTTGGGTGCTTAGTGCAATACATTCCAAGTTTTATTGATAAACCCTCTTAAATTTTAATAAAGTGGTGTGTATATTTGGTTCAAACGACCTTTCCGTAAAGGGTGTGACGTAATTAACATTATTTATCGTTCAATTCTAATCAACAGAATAAGGATAGGCAAATAATTGTGGTTTTAGTATAAATAACTGAGAATTCAAAACATACAATAACGTCTTCTTCTTTGCTACTTCTAACCGCCCTCAAAAAAAAGGTGGTGGTCAGTTTAACACATATGTTTGTATGTTTGTCCGCGCCTCGCGTTTCACCGAATCGATTTTGATGAGGTTTTCAGGAAATTGTTCTTTGCAAATAGGAGAAGGTTCAAGAAATTTAACCGACTTCAATAAAGGGGATATCGATTAGAGGCGAATATTTTTTTACAAAATATTTTATGTGGGATTCAGTGCAATTAACATTTTCACATATCCATGATAATTTCGCCTTGAAAAGATGCATTTTGCGTTGCTGCTATTTTTATTTATTTTGAACCTGGCCAGAACAGTTGCATCTTCAATAGAAAATGTTGATTTTCTTAAAATCTCAATGGCTCGGGTTAAAATTTCGGACCAGATTAAAAAAAACCTTCTTTTTTATCTTAGTCATTGTGATAAAACGAAACAATTTAATTGTTGCTATCAGACTTCTTCTAAATTAAGACATTTTTTAAGACTATCAACCTTTTCTTTTAGGATTTTCCGTCTCACTGTCTTATCTTTTGAACTCGGTTTAATGGATCGGCTTTCTTAACTTTGAGAATAATCTGCTTGATGCTGTTAAGATTTACTTTGTTCACTCAATAATGAATATGGACTGAATTTTTCGTATTTTTTTTAAGTAGGCTGTTTATAAGACGAGTTAAACGTTATAATTAAATCAAAATTACTAAGCTATTTTTAATCGCCTTCAAAATGCTCAGTTTGACCTGACCTTGAATCTGAACCGAATTTGATGAGGTATATATATATGTACATGTTGCCCGCACTCAAATTTAAATCCCCGATATGTTCTAAAATGTCAATCAAAACATCATCGAGGTACAAAAAAAAAATTATACAGGACATAAAATCACAAGACTCAAAGGCCAAAACAAATTCGATGTAATTGAGATACAAAGACAGGTTGTTAAACTATCACCATACATACGAATTACAAAACCGGAGGTCGTTCAGAAAATCTTTTCATCACATAACAAAATGGGTTAGTATTTGTCGCATGTCCACGTTCCGTGTTACGTAACACGCCGTGAACACTCGCACCACTTCATTACGGTTGGCGTGAGTGTGCATAATGCCGGCACTGAAAAATGCAGGAAACGGAACGGTGACACTAACTCTACACAGACTTTTATTAAGTGCTTGGAGTTAAAAGGAATGCTTGATAATAATGATATTGTCGCTTTTTTTATCTTTCAGATGAATCGTGTAAATTTTGCAAAAGTGGATTGATAACATTTATAGATAATGTTACGCGCTAATGTAATTCCTCTTGTTTTCATTTATATTTTAGTAAATCTATGAGTTATCATAATCAATCGGTACTATAATTATATCATCTAGAAGGTTTATTCTCTGTCAATAATTTAATAATTATATTTGTTATAAATATTCAGTAAGTTAATGTTATTATGCACGTCTATTATATTATTAGTAACAAGTAAGTAACTTTCTAAATTAATAGATGTATTTAACTGTCCCGCACCTTATTCTATATCACAAAATGTTGTTGCCAGGAAGAGATTGCTTATTCGAAATACTATTACACCGCCGTTTGCGAATTACTATTAAATTACATTTAGATACACTAACATGTTGAAGTTCGGTGAAATAAAGGAAATTAATTAATTTTATACATAACGTGTCTTGATAAAATTAAGGATGCCCTGGCAAAGGGTCAGGTCAAGAGTACCCGAAACCGCCGAGCTTGCATGAAGAGAGTTATGAATGCGGATGAAGCGAAGGAAATATGCAGAGATCGTGGCAAGTGGAAAGATGTAGTCCCTGCCTACCCATCCGGTGCAAGAGGCGTGATTTTATGTATGTATGTATGTATACATAAGTTCACAAAGATCATTTTCCTACGGCACTCTGTACATTTGGTAACAGTAATACAGTCCAACAATTTGGACATGTCTATACAATCAAGCTCCCTTATACGGCCACAATCAGCACTGAACGGGCTAATTGCCTCATTCAGTGTAAGTGGTCCGAGATTCGCTACTACGCCCTCGGGACCTTATAGGCGGTTATTAGTGAGCAAAGGTTTCTATCATCCCTACGAGATGTTAGTTCTCGGTTAATTAAAAACTGAAACTTATTTTAATTACAACAAGGTAAATAATAAATATAAAGTTAATAAATAAGAATAAAGTTGTATGTCACAAAAGGTGAAACCTTGATTCGTAGGTTAATATAAACATACATACATACATAAACTCACGCCTCTTTCCCGGAGGGGTAGGCAGAGACTACCTCTTTCCACTTGCCACGATCCCTGCATACTTCCTTTGCTTCATCCACATTCATAACTCTCTTCATGAAGTTAATTAACTGTTAATATAAAGTTATAATCAAATTATAAATAAATACGGGGCTTGATTAATTTAAACTTCAATTATGTTTCTGGAACACCAAATATATACTTAATTAATTTAAACAATCTTAAAAAATATAAAATTTATGACCTTTGATGTTTCGTTAGAGTTACTGTTTCACAAAAGGTCAAAACATGGAACCGTGGTCAATATAAAGTAATCGTTCTTTCATTAATAAAGTCGTGCTTATTTCCTGGAGGGTGGAATAAAACTTTATCTCTTCATTTGCCATGACTTCCAAAGTAATCTTGTGTACTTCTTTCACGTCAACAAAATTCATCACTATCATCAAGCAAGACTCTATTACTAAGCTTTAGCTAAAACGTCCTCGATTTGATCAAGATACTTTAAAAATAAATTTATATGCTTAAAACATAATAAAGGCTTCTTTGAAATAAGAAATACCTTAGAAATCAGTTAAGTTATGGTATAGCCTAAAGCTAACTTGCTTATGATCTTATTCGAGGTAAACGCTCGTAACTCGCGATTACAATGCCCCGGAGAAATGTTGTACAAACACAGTAATGAGGGTAGTAGCACTAGGGAAATGTGTAGAATCAACAGAATGAGATTATTGTTATTGTTCCTAGCAGGTCATGTTATGTTCATCCCATAACAAAGTGGGTTAGCAGCTGTCAGATTTATATAACAACTTGGTAAGGTAACTCTTAGTGACTTTGATATATATATATCATCATATAGTGTTATTTGGATAACAAAATCTCCCTTCTTCTTCAATTTACACAACGTTGAAATCCTCCGGGACAAAGGAAGATTTGGGTTCTGGGTAACTTTACCACTCTTCGTCCTTTATTTTATTGGTTGAATAAAACAGCCTTCAGTCTACCTTTTATTTCATTATTACAAAGAAAGGATTCTAACATGGCGAATTCATCATCTGCAAATCGGTACAAATCAATAGTGATGATGTAGAGCCAATCATGATAGGTAATTCCAGTAAATGGACGGTATGATGCTATTGATTTAGTACTATTGTTGGTCTATGGCCCGCTTAGGTCACCTATGTTTAACTATAAGTACGTGTAGCTTCTATTATGTACGTTCACACGCCCAATGATTACAGAAAATAATAGTATGATAATATTGTAAAATTGAAATAAAACAAAAATTTATTTATATTTTTTTCAGAAAAAGTGGAGCTTTTATGGGCTTGTATGTTAATGAAATTTTAAACTATCTACAAAAAAAGAGCACATTGTTTTATATTATTTAAAAACTGAAGCTAACTACACAATATCATACGGATTAAATAGCTTGTACTCAGCTCATTTTGATACAATAAAGCGCAAGGCTAATTTATTTGACTACTCCCAATTTGTTTGGATTAGAACACATTTGCAGCGCAACAGCGTTTTGTGTTTTAATCCGAATAAAATTCACGAACAATATTTCACAACTAAGCCACAATTATGAAATGATGACGAACAACTGAAATTGTTCTTCCGTGGTAATCTCTACAGATGGGAACAGCGGGCAAGCTGGAGAAAATACCTAATTCACAAATAATTGGAACTTGTGTCTGGACGGGGCTTAATTGTCCATTGTTCAGTAATTTGTTCTATGTAGTGTCGCACTCCCTAGGGAACCTTTGGGTGCTAAATCACAGCTGCAAGAGACTTCAGACTTTAATGTTCAGACTTAAAGTGTTTTTGATAGGTTGTGCTCAGTTCTTAGTTAGATCTATGTGCGGTATTCTCAAAGACACTTTGAGGTTTTTTAGATAACATGCTTTGATTTTCTTTCTTTATGTTTTTTAATCACACATTTTTAAGTATTCTCTGTAAGAGAGTAAGACTCTGAGTTGCATACAATATATAGTTTAGTTTTGTTACGGTAGGTTATGGAAACATTTTAGATAACACATGTGATAACTTTCTAACAGCATTGTGGTCACAGGCGACTACTCTACTCCAGACAAGTGTGGATGAAATTGAAATTAACGCGCAGAGACTTTTATAAATTCTTTGTGGCAAACGTAGATCACGTATTCAGTAAGGAAAAACTAAATTTTATATCAGCTGGAAATAATGATGTACAAACAAAAAATAAAAAACAACCTACAAATGGATCATTGATTGCTTAATTAAGGTAATAAATCCGCGGATGCTTTTAATATTAAAATTTGAGAATACACAGGTTTTGCATTTTACAATTTGCGTTACGTTCCGTTTCACAGTAAACACGGGCTTTTTGTCTGCGTATATGGAAATATTTACTTTTTGTTTTGATAAAATGCTTAACGAAGCTCGGATCGTTATGAAACGCCATATTATGAGCTGTTTGACGGGTAATAAAGATGAAAAATGTAGCGTATTCTAAATAATTCTATTATGTTTTTTGTGAAAGCGGTGTGCTATGTTTACTCCTCGTTGATATATTGCATGTTTTAACGTAATTTTTATCCTGGAAAGTATTTTTTCACATATTCTGACTAAAGCTTAGTTTGGTACCAATTAACAAAAGCCCCAAAAGTTATGTAAAAAATATAAAGTTTATTATGTTTTTGTGTACGCGTGGAGATTAATAATCATTATTTTATTCTTGGTATTTATTATTAAATAATAAAAAAAAACTTATAAAAATAAAAAGTTTACAAAGTAACACACAAAACAAATTCAACTAAACATTTCAAGTATTTGTGAAGTCACAAGAAATAAATATAAAGGCTCAGATCCTACACAGTCTCGTAAAAGTGGCTGTGTGCACAGGAATGCTTTTAAAGCGCTATAATGGTTATTTGATGGTCCTACGTTAGTGATACAAGATTGATGCTTTGAAAAATTGCTCCGTATAAACGTGAAGGTATAAATACTGAAATCAAAAAATAGGGATACATTAACATACACAAGGTTTTTCTTGCTAGTCAGGATCAAGGTTCTTCGCTGGGGTGAAGTATTAAAATATACTACTTCAAGACGATACGTTTATTCGAACAGCCGTAAAGAGATATAGCAATTGACAATTCACAATGTTACCAACATAAAAAAATCGTCATCATAGACAAAAAAGTTATATAATTTTGTGTTACTTGTTGCTAGAGTAAATTAATGTTGAATTTGATACATGTACCGACGGCCAAGTTCAGTTGGATGGCTTATTGATAGCATTGAGATTGAGACAGTGATAGGTTGCTAGGTCGCCTATAAGAATAATAAAAGCATATAAGCCATTCCCATAAAGGACTTTATAATCGCACAGGAAGTACAGCATAAGTATGTGTTTTTTTTCTCCTGGATTTAGAAATGTTAACATAAATACATACATTCATATGGTCACGTCGGTACAGACAGAGCCAACAGTCTTGAAAAGACTGATAGGCCACGCTCAGCTAGATAAAAAGATATAATAATAGATGAGAATGAGATTCAAATAGTGACAGGTTGCTAGCCAGAAATGTTAACATTATAAATATCAGAATGTTACCTGAAAAAGAGTTTTTCCGTCCACGGGGAAATAAAAAAATCCCATCAGTCATCGTTGTCGAACAGGTATCTGATTATGACGCGATCTATTAATCTTGATCCTTAAAATGATGGATACATACGGAGTCAGTGGCGCATGAGAATAGAACAAAATGGATCTTATTGTAGCGAAGTAAAGATTCAAATTGAATGACGAACATACGTTTAATGTTGAGTATATGTTCCATGACATAACAGCTATTATATTATCTTTGGAAAAATAAGTGTAAATATTTTTTTTAATATTCGGTTTTTTCGGGGCAACATAGGCTCCTTTAGAATAAAAGACAAAGGTAATTTAAGTAAATGTACAGGAAACGAGATGTTCATATAGATTTTTGGCAATATCTTTTAAGTACAGACATCTGCTTGTTAAAATTTTACTGTACGAGTATGTACTTTTAATTTTTATTTATTTATTTATTCAGTTCACCAACAGTCGATACAACAGTAAATACAGAGATTATACATACAATAAGGTTCGTTCTAATTGCTCGACCAGTTACTGGCAAACCCAGCATGCTATAGGGAACAATCCGTGTTTAATTTTAATTATTACTGATAAATTTAAGTAAGTATCTATCTACCTTTTTGTTAGCATAAAGTTTATTGTGGTGCAAATAGTAACAACTTCAATGTTTTGAACGGCAAAGAACTAAAATAATAAGGCGGCAATATTAACCTATAAGTACATAAAATAAGAGTACAATATATAAATATTAGTCATTCAAGCAACTTAAAATTTTAGCACGGAATTTTTTTAACGATAAATGATGTATATTAGCTAGTCCACTGATCCTATTATATAACCTGCAAATTCTGGGCACTGTCGAATTTCGTCCTAACTTGGTTCTGCAATGGGGGGTGCAAAAGATTGGATTGGCTTACGGGATATTCGTCTTGGCACTGTAAAATTAAATTTTCTCAATAATTGGGGGCAGTGTATAACATTGTTTATAAGTTTATAGAGAAACACCAGATCAAGTATATCTCTGCGTTTGTTTAGGCTAGTGAGATTAAATTTTTCTAAACGAATATTATATGAATCTAGTTTTGATGCAATGCTAGATGTGAACGACGAGTAAACCTTCTTTGCACCCTTTCAATTCGCAGTGTGTGAGTCGCAAAATGTGGGCGCCATATTATACTTCCGTAATCTAGAATAGGACGTACCAAAGACTTGTATAGAGTGCATTTAGTAGTTGAATTTCGGAAAACTTTTCCATTTCTAATTATGAAGCCCAACATTGGCATTTTTACGATACAATGATAATTTTACGATATTCTAAACAGTTTTTCTTTTTCATGAATAAACAAACATACGAACATTGACTGAAAGGCCCCGTTCAGCTATGTGGCTCAATGATTGAAGGTTGTAATCATGAATACTACAGAAACTCTAGAAGAATATTGTTACAAATAATAAAATTAAACTAATGATATCTAAAACAAATAAAATTTTGTACATACATACATAGATTATGTATAATCTAGTTTATATCCCTTGCGGGGTAGACAGAGCCAACAGTTTTAAAAAGACTGATAGGCCACGTTCAGCTGTTTAGTCTAATGATATTTTAAGTTTACCCAATTACAAGGACCAAGGGAAAGGTTTTTAAACCTAGGATTCTGCTTTAAGGCGATAGGCTAACAATTCATCCCAATCTGAATTGCCATAGCCATACACAGCTTTTTGATATTGTGGGCTCTGTTCACCCAGGAAAGGAAATAGACGTATTCAATACCACAAGGCCTCATCAGAAACTGCCAATTGAATGCCAGTCAATCATAATAATCATTTTATCGTTCATTCACGTGTCCTCGGTGAAATGATTACACCCGTGATCTGCATTCAATAAATATATCATTGGTTTGCGTTAATTGATCATTCGTTTCGCTTTAACTGAGCTTAATTTTTCGATGTGGTGACGAGATTTTCGTTAATTTTTGATCTGAAATGTGGTGTCCAGAGAAAATTTTACATTATTATTAAGGATGTTATTTAATTTAGATCTTTATTTTAAGGGTTTCTAATAACAGTAATAATAATACAGCACGCTTTTTTCTTGGAGGGGTAGGCAGTGTCAACATATTTCCTCATGCCCGGTCACTGCATAGTACATACCTTAAACAAATTTCTATGGGACCGCACTGATACTCTTCTGTTTTTAATGAAATAAAAGATATGTTTTTGTAATGGAATTATAAATGCTGGAGATATGCCGTACTTAATCCTTTTTCGAAGTCGGTAAAAAATTGGACACATGAGAGCTAGTAAACTCATATAAAACATTCGATTGATCCGACGAATGGTTACGCAAATGTCTCATTTTTTTTTTACCAAAGTAAGTGAAAAAAACAATGAGGGTAACGATAAATTCCTTAATGGAAATGTAAGTGCGCTAACACAAAGCGGAATGCGTCAGCAGATCTAGTGAATGGCGCAGATAAAGCGATGTGAACTCCTCTTTATTCCCAGAATGCTTTGAAAAAGTCCCCCTCGGTATGTTAAAATAGTTCCTATATTTTTATAGCATAGTGAATTAGCTTTGTCTCTGTGGTCGTATTATGCGCTGAAAGAATGGGTATAAAACGAGTGAATAATTGGGGCATGTTCTAGAATTTCTGACGCTCAAATGTTATAAAGTAGATTTTGAATTTAATTTGCACTTGATTTTATGTTATATTTGTATTAAAATTTTGCAAGAGTCAAGCGGTCAAAGTTAGGAAAATGATGAATGTGGCTGAAAAGAAAAAAGTACGAGTATGCAGTATGTAATAATATTGATAAGTGGAAAGATGTAGTCTTTGATTATAATTATCCTTCCGGAGAGAAATGATGTATTATATGCATTCATAAAACATATATTTACCAGATTAATTTCAAATTGATTGAAATATTGAAATTTTTATCGAAAAATTAATATATTTAGGCAGCGAAGCGAGGCAAGAATTTAAATAAAATAATGCATCAAACAAACCACGTAACATACATTAATTTTAATAATGACAATAAATTGCGATAATTTACGGAAATCCCGCAACTTTTGCGTGATAAAATAAAACTGTTGATCATTAATATCTGACTTTATCAGAATGGCAATGAGCCCATGTGTTTAATAGAGATTGTGATCGGTACGGGTCGCGGTCAATCGGTGTATTGTTTAAAATTTACGATAAATATCACTATTATACGCCTGCTTTTGATAATCAAGAATTATTTCAAATAGCTTTTAGCTTTTATTATAAAATTTAGTATCTTTGAGTACCTACCTAAGTGTTTCGTAGCACAAGTATCGAACATACGTCGAGGCTATAATAATTGTTTATTTATTTTAACTCATGCGGCTCACGATGAACTAACTAACTAACAAGCAGTATACTTAAACGCGTAGACAAACAGAAATGACTTTGGGTTAAAATGTTTCACGATACCGGAAAAGAATACAACAAAAAATTCTTATCAATGTTTGGTGAAAAAGAGACATACTTATAGTTATAACTTATTTATAAATCTTAAAAATTATGTGCAGTCATTAGCAAATTTCTAAATATTCATTAAGTTTAAGCGGAAAAAACAATATTAGTAGAATAGTAAACACCTATTTCCACGACATTCAAAACTTCGTGTATGTTCATTTCAAAATTCATCTTGTTACCAGTTCCATTATACCTTAGGGTTTGATTCACCCACACACATCCTGACAAACTTTTGCATTTATGATAACTCAATTTAGTCTGCAATATTGTAGTAACTTTTCAGGTAAACTTACACGAGTATTCAGATACCATTATAATAGCATTTAATATGTTGTGACACAAAGGATATTATATCAATGACAAAATATGAAAAATCGACTGACTTTGCGACTAAGTAAACAAAAAAAAATGTTGATTCGTTTTCTTCTTTCTCATGCCCTTCTACCACGGCAAGCGCGTCGACGTTTTTATTGCGGGTAAAACTATCTCTGTCCCGTTTCACATCACAATTAAAAGCGAAAGAGCGATAGTTTTTCGCGCGATAAATACGGTGTTGTGCGTGCAATGCTGGCGTTAATCCCGGTTATATCCTTACTCTCTAGAAGCCCGGAGTGCGTCTTTTGACCATGAGTAAGGCAGGTCTTTACGACTCCTGCCTGACCTGAAGCCTGACCTCCGCAACACTTATCCATATTGGTACATGATAACAGCTGCAGTAATGGAATGTGACTATTCTCTTAATGGCTTCTTACGACATTTATGAAAAAGAGATAGAGTGGTCCTATTCTATAACTAATGGACCGTGCACCATTCTCTTTGAAAAAATTTTCGAGTTACGGATATCTTATAATCAAATACTGATAAACTTCTTGTTTCATTACAGCTCGATACACCGTTTCTTCTAAAGTTAAAGTTAAGAAAACGTTTGTTGGCAAAAGCAAAGGAGATTAGAGCAACCACAACTATACGATCTAAAAAGACCGAGAAAGACCAATCCCAAACTACAAGCGCTTGTTTGCGAGACCTTGTGAAGGATATTTTTCCCAATTCACTATGTTCTTTTTACACTATAGAAATTTAGCGAATAATAAAAAAAAAATATATACAAAATTATATTTTTATTTATTCATCAGAAATGGTTTAATTTAAATTTTGTAGTAACATTTTACATTATCGTCCTTATTACAAAGATTCTTTGTTTCAACAAAAATTTTTCTGAAATTAGCTACTAGAATCATTAAACTAATGCTTGGTCAGTAAATGATTGTTAAATAATAATGTCCACATTTTTTCAGTAGAAATGTTAACCCTTTGACAGAGACACATTGGTTTCCGTCGAGCGTCTCATTATCGGATACTTAATTCTATCTGACAACACATTTAGACTGCTACGAGTATAGGCCTTAACGTGTCAACCGTGACTATTATGCACTACGTTTATACAGCGTGGTGTACAAGGAATGTCGCAAATCTGGAATTTTTCAGTTGAGCCGCGGGCTGCAGCTAGTTTGCTCTTTTTAAACTTTACGCTTTGTGTTTGTTAAAAATAGTGCCGGATCGTCCTGCAAGCATAATCGGAACTCGCGAATGTTCAGCGCAAAGTTGACAAAAGAATTTAAATCGCGAAGAATGGCTTAGAAAAACTTTTAAAGCCGTTGTAGGAAAGTTGCACTATGAATTCTTACAAGGCACTGAATTCACTACAGAAAATGTTCAACTAAACAGAACAGTTTTTCATGAATAAAATTAATTGTCTTTATGTCGTATGTGGTAGACAGGGCCAACAGTCCTAAAGAGAATTAATATTGAGATATTGACAGTTTGCTAACCCATCGCCTTAAGGAAGAATCTCAATTATATTAGCCTGAATTATTTTAAATATATATTATGAATATATAAAAAGCTTAAACTAGTTACTTTTGTTCTAGTATATATTTGGGATTTGCTTCAAGTTAAATATTTCTTTTTCACGCAATATAATAACTTTCTTTAAGATGAAGTCTGTGGTTTTGAGAACAGTTCACGAGAGTATTAGAAGTATTTTTATAGTCCATTGTCAAGTTGGTACAGCGGTGGCGGGGCCGCAGGGAAAGTCCGGAAAAAGGAAAAAGGGATATAACCCATAGTATAATTATCACGTCTCTATTCCTTTAGAATAAAAAATAGGGTTAATAGGGCCAACATCCTTGAAAAGACTGGAAGGTCAAGCTCAACTGTATAGCTTAATGATGGAATTGATATTCAAATAGAGATAGGTTGTCAGCCCATTGCAAGAAGAATCCGAAGTTAATGAGCCTTTTCCTTGATTGGATTTTACAATCTGCATCTGAAAAAGGAGCCGTTGTATTTGTTATAAATGATAATAAATCTAAAAAGTTAGTTTGAAAATGATTAACTTGTTCGTTTTTCTGCTTCATCTATCGTTCATAGAAAGTGCTCCCTGTAGTTTGCTGTGCGCTAACGAGTTCCACAAACTGAGGCGGACTCTCGATGCGAACCGTTTTAGTTTTTGAAGTTCCAACGTGGCAATGTGGGTTAAAAAATATCTCAAAATTAATGTCAAACAATAAGTCTGATCTTTTGTTGTATGTATTTAAGAGTATTTTTATTCATACATACATATAATCATGTATATAAAACTTATCTTTAAATTCGCTTATTATAGTATTTTCATTCATACATATCACGTATATATCCTTTCCGGGGTAGATAGAGCCATAGGTTTCAAAAAGAATGAAAGGCCACGATCAGCTATATAGTTCCATAATTTCTTATTATATAATTTTTCGTTGCCTGGTAGAACAGTTCACCAACTTTATATTATGAAAACAAAAGATTTATATTTTCGATTGTATTAAATATACTAAAAAGCAACTAAACTCAACTCGATAAAGATAGGTTAACATGATTCTGTAAATTTGAATAAAGAATTCCTGAATAAAATAGAAAAACATAAAGTGTGTCGCTTCTTTTTTCGAAAAATTGTATCAAAGCAGAGTCCGCAAATAAACTTACTTACTTACTTACAATTTTGGAATTATTCATTAGGCGATGAATTAGCAATCTGTACCTATCTAAATCTCAAATCCATCATAATCAAAACAAGGTGTGCACCCGAGGGATAAACATGATAATAAAATGGTGACTGAATTAAAATTGTTCTTAAACTTTTCAGCTTCTTAATTAAATAAAACGTTACTTAAAAATCAAAACATAACATTAATTTGTAGCCTCGTTATAAACATGCTCAAAAACACATTATAACTTGATTCCCACTCTTTGTTCGCACTTAATATTGTTTGAGAAGTGAAGATCAAGGGAACAGGCGAAATCCTGAGAACGTGTGAAGAATTAGTAAGTTAATACAAGAGGGGTGCTGTGAGACTTCGCTGAAAAGATTCTTCAAGGTTAACACGTAACAAAGTTGTTGCTAAGTAATTAAACGACGTTAAATAATGTTAAGGTTTATTTTGCATGAGAATATTTAATAATAAAACGTTCTCTACTCCTAAGTCCTCTATCTCCGACTCAACATCGTTGGAGCCGCGGTTCCCCAGGCATCACACCTAGCCTGACGGAAGAGCTTCCTTTCGGTGGCGGTCCAGTCGAATCATCGCTCCCACTACAAACCCAACCCCCATGGGATAGCGGTTAATCAAGTCATCTAAATTTGAAGATACTTACCTATTACCTATAGAACATTAGACTACTTTACTTACATTAGAATTTACTAATTTTATCATATCCAATGTTTAGCAATTATTATATCCAGAATTTAAAGTTTATTGTTTAATCTATTTCTGCCAAGGTCAATGTCTACTTGTGACTTGAGAACTAAGTCTCGTGGATTGTCCTAGTTTTGGTCGGTTCTTGGTTACCAAGGTATTATTATTACATACTTGATGCGATGTTATATCACAATTTCATATTATTATACTCATACATTTCACGTCACGTAAGGGCATTCTCATCTGAGTTGGACGGAAATGGAAGTTAAATTTTTTTACGAACTTTTGTTTATTTTCATCTAAGTTTGTGTCTGGTTGTGAATGTTTTTCATTTTGTAAACTTCCTTTAGACTCACACTGACCTACATTTTTATGTGCGTCTTGTTTGCAATAATTAGCTGTTCTGTTAAAAACATAATTAATTAAAATATCCGATTGTCGAATCGGTAAGATGCGTGATACGCATAAAAGCACAATTTCAAATCCCACCTCGACCATGTATCACAGACTATTTTTAGAGTAATGTTTATTAGTTTTAACACTAACCCATGCTCTTATGGAGAAGGAAAACATCGTGAGGGAACCTGCACATTACAGGCTTAGGTCCCCCGGCAAAGGTTGCGGAGGTCAGACGGGAATCGCTTCATGTAAAACCCTGACTCACCCAATTCAGGATCCATGGTCATGGTCATAGGCCTACTCCTGGCTTCTCTCTAGAGTAGTGATAATGTAACCGGGGCTATAGTTAATGGTCCCTTGTTTCTCATAAAAATGGAGATATAAGATTTCAATTCAAAATTAATTTCACCATTAAACTAGGCGGCTACTTCCTATGTGTATTTTGTGAACGAAAACTTGGCAATAACAAGTTGGGAGTATAAAAGTATTTAAATGAGAGGCGGTAATTATGCATAAAGTTCGCCTTTGGGCCCGTTTGATAAAAGAAACTGTTTACTGTCCCTTAGCGAAATTACATTTATATTTTATTCAGTAAGAATAAAATTAGTAGACATTGTTGTTACGGGTTTTACAGCTGTCTACAACTGTGTTACTGGCAAGATACAATTATTTTTTTATAAAATTGGGACAATTCTGGTTCGTAAATTAAGTTTTTTCTTGATATAAAACAATAAAGACTTTCTAGATCTTCTTTCTGGGATTGCTATCCTGCAATGAAAAATTTTAACAAATAAGACATTAATTTTTAGGCGTCATAATTAAGGCATCGATTAGCTTTCAATTTATTGAACATTACTGAAAACAGAATTATGTATTTATTTTGGCCATATCATGTTATATGCCCGAATAGGCTTTCAAGATAAATGAACTCACCCCACCTTTTTAAATAGGGCCTTGGCGTACAAATTGTTGAACTATCCGAATAAAAAGTATATTGCACAGGGTGATAACCACGGTCCACAGGATCAAACCATACTTTTTATTCGGATTCGCAAACTCTTCTCTTAAGCGATCACAAGAGACTAACACGATTATGTTTTTACTTTTTGTATTGAATGGATGACATCTAAGGTGGAATTCTTTTAAACTTTCTTCACTCACCTCTATTGTTTCATGTGATATTACAACTTCATATACTATTAGTATTATTATATTATTATTATATGAGAGCATCGGTCAATCGTGAAGAAACCTATTCATCCGAACGACTAATTAATATCTTTCCAAAACTACCTGGATTTGGTTCTAATTCAAACGTTGCAGAGGTACCTTACTTACCTAAATCAGGATCAAAAGCAGCTTTTCTCAAGAGAGGTGAGTTGTTTTGTATTCAGCTATTTCAAGTAAACAAATCAAGTAATACGGAATGATTATCACGCGCGGGAGTCAGCTATTGAGAATTAATCTCGAAGCGGCATTCGGGACACGTTGGCCGCGATGACGTGACGAACTTCACTCAATCTTCAACGTCATACTCGTATCTATTTTTGTTATGAGGTCTAATCGTGGTGTCATCGCAGCTGAAAACTGAAACCTCAAATACTCCTTTAGATGGCTTCGCTTTAATACAATAAAGGCAAATAACCTTAGATTTACCAGTTAATGACAGGCACATTCCGGGTTACTCTCTAGAGAGATAATTATATATGGAATTAACGCCAGGAAAAAGAGAAAAAGGTCAATAAATTAGATTGGAAGGCCAAGTTCAGCTGTATGGCTTCATGATCGAATCGAGATTAAAATAGTGTCAGGTTACTAGCCCATCGCGTACAAGAGTAATCCCAATTTTATAAGCCTATTCCTTTGTCACCTTTTACGATATCCATGGAAAAGATATGGAGCGGTTCTATAGTAAGGTGCCGGTAACCACACGGCACTGTATAAAACAGAGGTATATTTCACTTGTGAAATCAGGAGCCACAAGTGACTTGGGCAACATAAATCAGGTGAATTTAAACTGCCAGGTTCCCGCGGGATGATGCTAGAGTTCAGGAGTAACAACTTAATATAACGTATTTTTCTTCATTTGAAAAGGTGTACATTATAATTTTTTTAAATTTTTTGCTATAATTTATATGTCAACTAAAACATTCCTTGTTTGGCGCAGTGGTTGAATTCTTGCCTCTAAAGAACAAGTATAGAGACAAGACAACAGGTATAGAACCTCTAAAGAATAAGCATATTTATTGCAAGACATCTTAAAGTCATCAAATTATATTATTCGTATACTTATACATTTAAAAAATTGTAAAGGACTTCAAGAAACATACAGCGCCGAGTTTCATTTGGTTTGAAACGAATTAAGCCACAACAATTAACTCATTCCGTAATCCAAGAAGTAAATGTAATCCTAAACATAAATAGCATTAATATAATTTAATTATTCTCTAATTTGATATGAGTGCTTCATTACGACCATCATCAGAATATGGTATGATAATGACAACGCATTCCGTTCGCAACGATAAGTACCTACGCAGTTGTTATTTGTAGGGCCATGAAAACACAAGTTTGATTGGTTACACAAGACTGAATATCGATTAAATAATCCTGGTTGTACAAGACAGGTAGCTAAATATTATTTTATTAATGTAATTAAACACAAGACTGCCGTTGTTCTTGCAAAGATTATATTCACAAGACTTACGACTATTATTATATGTTATCAGACCACGATAGAATGGCTATATAATTAAATTGATAAGATTGAAAACGATGCGGCTTTTAGGACTCTACTTTATCGTATACATTGGAGTAATGAACGGAAGGAAAGAAGGTAATAAGTTCGGTTGCCTTCGTTGGTCTTATTTTAATGGTTTGACAAGTACCAACAGCACAGATGTAGAATAATGCTAGCATCTAAATTCTAGGACCAATCGTTTATTGACTTTCGTTGTATTTAACTTTTTATTTAGTGTGATCTAATATTGAGTGTCGTGCTGCTTGACAGTCGCGTTTCGTCTCTAGTGTGAACTACGCTTTGACTCGAATCTAACCGAGAGAGAAAAAGACGGACTTACCTACAGGTCATTCTATCTATCTCCAAATCCGCCTTTTTCATAGCCCCAAATAGAAATACCTTCGTACCATTGTACTCCACATTAAATTCACAAACGGTAACAACATAATTTTACGACTTCTCATATTAACGACATGCTTAATTACAAGTTTAGCTTCAGCCAAGTTACACAGTCTTGCTTTACGTTTCTGAGATATTCCTTAGTTGTTCTGTGTTTGAGTTGACATAGTATGTATGTTTAGACCCGAGTTGACAAATGACGGGTTATGCACCAAGCGCAATGTCTCTATGCACTGTGCGGTACAAAATAGTTAAATGCAATTATGGAATCCAAAAAAAAAATACTCCATAGCATTTTTGATTAAAATAATTACGTTTATATGATAATTCAAGTATTTCTTTCAGCTGTACTGGGACAAATACTAGATTGATCTATTTGGGTGGAAGTTTGGTTGTAGAGGATTTAGTGGGAAGGTTGTTGTACGAGTAGGTAGTCAAAACTGATGCGTTATAAATATCAAATGTGATATAACAACAGAACATTTTTAATTAAATACATTTGTAAGATACCACGTCTGTATTCCTTACAAAGAAGACAGAGCTGAACGTCTCGCTAGAAGGACTCGATGCCACGTTCACTGAAGGAATTGAGATTTAGACAAAAATTAAAACTGAAAGCGTGTGGTTCCCGGCACCATTACAAAAAAGAATAGGACTACTCCATCTCTTTCCCATGGATGTCGTAAAAAGCGACTAAGGGATAGGCTTATAAAACTTGGGATTCCTCTTTTAGGCGATGGGCTAGCAACCTGTCACTATTTGAATCTCAATTCTATCATTAAGCCAAATAGCTGAACGTGGCCATTCAGTCTTTTCAAGACTGTTGGCTCTGTCTACCCCGCAAGGGATATAGACGTGACCATATGTATGTATGTATTAAAACTGAAAGGAGAGTGAAACCACGACGTCTCGCTAGTATACATATAAGCGCCTTTGTAACTCTTAAAAAGTTTCATACTGCTGATAAGATATTCATTGGAAACCATATGGCTTCAGTGTTATCTACTGTAGAATAGACTTTCTGAAATCACGTCTTACTTTAAGAAAAAATTACTAGCGAATTTTTCAGTAAATATGATTTTCTGAGAGAATAACGAATTTCGCAATAGGAATAAAAAACTGTGACCTGGTTACGTCCTCAACTCTCTGTAAATTGCCCGGGGTGCACATATGACCACGACGCTATGTAAAATGTAATGAATGATAAGTGATGATAGGACTGGCATTTATTTATTTTTTATTTAATTAAACTTTATTGTACAAAATACAAATGTACAGCACAATTGGCGGATTTAATGCTAGAAGCAATTTCTTGGGCCACAATTGGGTCTGACCGAGAACTTTATCTAAGGACAAACTAAATAAATATATTGATACCTACACAAAATAATTGATAAAATAATATGATAAAAATAGGTAATCGTTTGTACTTACCTAAGGCTCCTTTAAAAAATACCTTTGATTGATTAAAAAGATCAATTTGTAATCAAGTTAAAATAAATCTACATTTTCACTTATTCAGATGCATATCGTACAATCTCCATTTTGAAATTAGCACACTTTCAAAAAAAAAATACTGTATATTCTGAACCATGTTAATGAACAAGAGTACCTGACGTCTAACTTGCATCTCTGCCGTCTATTCTGAAAGATTAAAAAAGTCATATTTCCGATTCCCTTTGCTCGATAAATGTGATTTCCCTGTACTCATGCTGATTTTTTGAAAAATCTCAACATGAAATACTGGTCTTCATATGGCAGAATGTACATTTTACTTACTGAATAGTAACACTATGTATTATGTTTTTGTTCACTAAATTTTCTTATGTTTTAAAAGCAAAACTCTTTTCAATTTAAATAATAAATATGTACTGATTGCATGACAGATTGATCTGGATTTAAATTTTCCGAATATGGTAATAGGGTTTACCGAAATTCGCGGAAACATACATTACCGATATATTTATTCTATATAAGGTATGTTCTTCGCAACTTTTACGTGAATATCGTTAAAGATGACTAGGGGAATAATCACCTACCTCATACAACTAACTGTCTTGTTCCAAATTGGGTTAAGTTTCTTTATTAATAGGGTCAAGAGGGTTACGGGCAGTTTCAACAAGAGATTAACCATTTTTCAATCTTGGTCAGATAAACAAATCGACAATCGATTGTAAATTGAAACGTTTGAAAAGCCTGGCATAGTTTCTTTGGTCATACGGGTATGTTCTGGTAAAAATCCGGTTTAGATTTACTAACCCTGTTTAAATATAATGCTTTCACGGCATAATTGCTGGACCAATTTTTATGAAAAAAAAATATATAGTTAATCATACGAACTAAGCATAGACAGCAAACTGGAAAATCGAGAAGTTAATACTGCAGACGGAGCGGTTGACTAAAAGCTATTATTTCAAAAGGTCGAAAAATTATACCAACTCATCTCGATACTTATGAATAATCAGAATAGCGAGAAAGCTCACCGTCATTACCTTCACTTTTGAATATTTTGCCATAAATCCTAGTAAGAAAATATTGAATATTTAACACAAGGTAGACTGACAAAAAGCCGGCTAAGTGCGAATATAGTTTTAAAATCAACTCCTAGGTGAATGAATAATTCAGTGTACGGCACGGATCGCCCGCTCTTGCTTCAATATTAAATCTTTGACATCGATGCTCTGAAACTGGATTTCTATGTATGTATATAAACGGCAAAGGAACTAAGTTTTCTTTCTCATATAAATGTTTGCTGTTTTTTAATTTGATTGTTTTTGTATTTAACTAGAGGACGCGGACCGCGTTCCAAGGAAATTCATCATAATTCCTGAACTCCCGAGAATTTCGGATAATCTTAGTTCTTTTGTCTCTCTTAATGCACCCATAGAACACATAAAGAACATACGCGCCAAATTTGAAGTCTCTAGACTCAGCGGTTTGGGCTGTGGGCTGTTATGTCAGTTAGTCACTTTATTCTATTTATATATTTGGAAGAAAGTTTGATAATAACGATATTATGATACATAACGAACTTAAAAACAAATAGGGATTAACGTTATCTACAAATCTACCTAGTTTAAAAAAAATAGGATCATTGGCTCTTAGTTTATCTTTTTAAATTCTGATTATACATTTTTTTGCCCCAAACACTAATAGCGTGGTTTCTTTGCTCGCATTGATTCCTTAACTAATGGGTGTTGATATAATTTGCCCAATGTTATAAAGTGAAGCTTTTACTTTGTCCAATCTTTTCACATCACCAGCTTTCCTGCACAATGGACCTCGATATTTCATAAAATTCAACCAGGAATACACTGAGAGAGAGATTTAATCAATGGCATCCCTGTGACTCAGTTTCAATATGGTACCTCAGCCTACAGATAACATAGACATAAAAACACATAGAACACCTTCAGATTTTGCAAAGTTTCCCAAATCCCAAAGGTGAACTGGTACATAATGTAGCGTAAAGTTTAAACTTTGTCTTCAGTCTTAAGACTAAATCATTATAAGTAAATAGATCAAGATTAATAGAAAAAAATTACTTTACGTACCTAATCTCACGGGAAAAGGTAACTAATAGATCTCTTTTCGAAACTATTATTCAATATCTGCAGAATGCAGTGATCGTCTTTAGTAAAAGTATGAAAATATAATATAATAAATAGGGAATTTATCTCTTATTTCTCCCGGTTAATTTCACCGTAAGCAGAAAATACTTAACACGCTTTGTTCCCTTCCCATCCTTCCTCTACTTTTGCGGTATCTACGTTGATTTATGTCTATGGGTCTAACAATGCCTGCCTTTACCCGCCACTAATGCAGACTGAACTACACTGATATCAGCTTTTGTGAATTTCTAGGATATCATTTTCTACGGAATTACTCTTACAATTTCCGTGATTTACGGTTTATTGTAGGTTCAAGTTTCTAATTGTAAGAACGTAAAATATTTTTATTGCCTTTCGACTCTTTCTTATTTCTATTTAATTCCGCTAAAAAGTAAGTAGGTATACGAATTGATTGTATAAAGTGTACAAAACTAGATTTCCAAATTTTCAACTACCCAATCATGGAATTGGTCTTTGATGGGTTTTATATTTATAAAAATGAAAAAAAAAATGTTTAATCAATCACTTAAAAAGGGTAACAACAATATGGCTGTAGCTTTCATTTAAGTATATGAAGTGCTTATGTTTAAAGTATTCGCTCTTCCTAGGTAGACATAAAATATAGGTTTGTTAAATTAAGATTTAACTAACTTACATACATACATAAAATCACGCCTCTTATATTTAACTAACTTATATGAAGAAAAAAAAAGAAGACTGTGCCCTCTTGTTTCGGGTGTCCCTCAGTCAGTCGATAACTTATAGTTAATAAAATGGATAGATATGGCAATGAGATAAAATATAACCGATGACATAAAATTAAATTTTAAAACAATTAGTACTGTTCCATTTCGCATAGTGTAAACCGTATTATTTTCATTGTTTGTTCATTATGCCCTGTCGCAATGAATAAATTTCATACGAGAGGCGTGTACACATTGAAAACGTATTGTTCCAACACGACTATAATTGACTTGTTTGCTGTGGCTTCCAATGAAAATGTTTTCGTAGGTTTGCGTTTTGTTTTGATAATGTTTACAAAATGAAAATATTTGATCCGTATTAACAGATTTAGATAATTGTTTGAGCGTATTAAAATATAACTAACGATAACATGTTGTATATGTTATGATTCGGGAAACAAGAAACTATTATTCGACAACCAATTGATTTACAGTGGTGTTACGTTACATTGACACTATTTGGATCGCTTGGTCGACTAATAGCCTAAATGGTTTTAACAAGTATTTCTATAAAATAACGTTACATAAAATGCTAAATGTACAGTATTTTCCAATTTATAACTGAATAAATCACATATCACATATCGAAAGCAAATAAAGTAAGATGTAGTCTACTTGTTTCGTAAAAAGGTAGGTTCGTACGTAGATATGGCCAAAACATGAGAACTGCATGTTTACTTAAAAATTTTATTCATCAAGGCAAAGACATAAAATATAAAAGTGTCGTCGGCAATATGAAATATTCAGTTTATTGCCCACTTAGACTTTTAATGTGACTTGGCGGTTTACAGGCAATTTTTCCAAGATTTTACTACCACCAAGAATATAGGTACATACTTATAACATTTGTATAACTTTTTCATACATTCAAAGAAGACTCTGAATGATAGCGGCTGTAAAGTGGAAATGATATAGGTAGTATTATGTACAAACATGATTGAAAGATTCAAATAAATAAGTTAGAAATTACTTTACCTAAAGGTTTCGAGACTTTGCATATACTAATCTTGTTTTTTTTTTTTTTCTAATAGACAAATCACCTGGACTATTCTTCTACTACCTGTAGAGTTTAAGAACTAAGCCAATCTATAAAAGTAATTTTGGACCATGGCACCATGACCGGGTATCAAACCAGGGACCTCTATCAAAGACAAGAACACACTACCAACACGCCAAACAGGCCGCCAATAATTGTCTCTCTTTGTCCAGTTTGTTCAAAGCTTTCGTTTGCATATAGATAGATAGTCAACTTTTCATTTGCTTACACAGATTTACCAAAATATGTAATCTTGCAAAGTACATAATAAATATTTGTTGATTCGGTTTCAACCACAGAACATAACTCATTCGCAAATGGCTGAAACTTGTGTAATTTCGTCCAACTTTTCGGGTGTTGCTCTTTATTATATTTCCACATCTGGGGTCGGTAAGAAAATAAGTGGAAGATTATAAACATACATAAAATCACGCCTCTTCTCAGACGAGTAGAGAATACATCTTTCCACTTGTCACGATCTCTGTATATTTATATTGCTGTATGTGTCTTCCCGTCCATTATAAAATAAAATAAAAACATTTATTTGACTCCACTACAAATGGCAAAGTACACAATGGTACAACTGAGAATCTTAGTGAGATATGATACCGAATGAACAATATCAACATGTGTACATTATATTAATGCAACGTTTATTTTTCTTGATATTATTTCTGATTCAGTCTTAATGCTCAAAGCATAAATATAACAGCCAACCATCAGGTGTATCGGAGAACTTCAATTTTATTTTTAAGCGAGTAAAAGTATCTATTAAATATTTTTGTTATAAAACACCTGAAAAACTGTCTACTATGTCAAATCATTTTAACTTTTTAGATGAATATATAAATACTATTTATTTTCCTTTACCAAGCAAATGTCCATACGAAGCCCGGCTCGGTGCCTATTTAGAAACTTGGCACACTATTAAACGCTCTGCGAACGTTGGTCGCTTTGACGTTAATACGAGAAGATTTAGCTAGAATGAACTGAAAATTGCCTCAGACTCTGAGATGGTCAGATATAAATTCACGGTGATATAAAATATCTGAGTTAAAGAATTGGAGGCCTTCGAGTCTTTGACTATGTCTACCTCGTAAGGGATAATGACGTGATGTATTTTTGAAGTAAGAAAATGTTTATGGTGTAATTTATATACAATTGTTTCAATTTTATCCACGGTATGTATGATATTTCAAATATTAATCATCATTATTATACTGACTTTAGTCCCTATTGTCTTTAGTTTTCTGGTAAGCCTGCAGTTTACGTGTGATAACAATCTTGTAGTGAATAAGTCACGATGCGACGTCTGACCTCAACATTCGCTAAGGAACCTAACCCATATTGCAAACGGTTCACATTATTACCTCAACTTCTCACTCTTTTATCTGTGATCATAGAATATTTCTCTCCAGCCACCACAAAAAACTATCGCTGTTCTATTTCACATTGTGATAAAGGCAAAATAGCAATAGATATCGCGCGATGAAAACCGCCTCACATTCGGCAGGAATAGGCAAAACAATCGGTAATACTATTTATATACTACAATCAAAACTTATCAAAACTATAGAATATACTACAATCTTACTAAAACTTAACACCAATACCTATAGACATCATCGAAACAGCGTCCTAGATAAGCGGTTTCTAGAACACACAAAGGTCTTTGCTATCTAATTTACTGCTCCAAACTTGTTGCAGTTATTGTCGTTCAACGCAAAACGAGCTTTTTAAACTTAGTTCAACGTTTATGAGTCATACAGCTTAGTGTCTAGTTCCGTAGTTTAGGATTACCGTTATCTGTCTGGGTTGGCGACGTTCCATTTTATGTTCTACCACGTTTACAGTATAATTTATATTTTTTATCTGTATAGAACAGGGATGTATTAATTTGTTGGAAAAAAAGGTAGCTTACGTCCAATAGTAGCCAAATTTAGTATAAATTAATGATAAAAATCTTATGCCGTATGGATCCACATTTTAATAATAAATATGCCCTATAACTATACCTTTTTCCCATGCGATTCATAAAAGGCGACTAAAGGAAAAGGCACATTCGTCTAGTACAGCAACTAGAAGAAATAAAAAGAAAATTGTTAAAAAAACGACATGTCCTTTTATATATTATACTATGTACTATAACCTACATACCCTAAAAGGTACATGCAGCTACTGTCTTGTAGTATTCATGAATGTAGACAATAACAAGTTTAAAGTACTAACTTCATTCTCATTTAATTTACTGCTTTAAAGTTTCTTAGCTCTCGTCGCTTAGGACTGAACGGTATCAAACTTTCGAGTTGCATTATACTATATTTATAAATAATACAGGTATTAAACGCGCACGTAACGTTCTTTTATTTTATTCTAAACGTTTCGAATGTGTTACAATGATGTGTGGACACCGCGCACGCGTGGACATCTAAATCATCAAAAAAAAAAATTGGACCACTCCATCTCTTTCCCATGGATGTCGTAAAAAGCGACTTTTAGAAAGGCTTATAAACTTGGGATTCTTCTTTTAGGCGACGGGCTAACAACCTGTCAATATATGAATCTCATCAGTCTTTTCAAGACTGTTGGCTCTGTTTACCCCGCAAAGGATATAAACGTAATTATATGTATGTATGTATTACTAGACTACCAGAGAGGTAAGGATGTAACCAGCTATAACGGCAGGAGGAAAAATAACTTCGACAGGTAAATATGATCACCCCCGAGGGGTTGGCAGAGACTACATCTTGCCACAACCTCAATCTTTGTATACTTCATCCAAATTAATCAATCTTTTCACGCCATCTCGTGTAATTACAGTATTCTGACTTAACCGGAGTAAGGTAAAATTATGACCATCACATATTAATGATACGAGTACTTACTGATCATTTGTAGAACTTACATGATTATTTGTGAAAGTTTTGGACAAAGTTATTGAAATAATTTAGCTAAATGACACAAACGAACTTATATCTTATTGCTTTTTAGCAAAATTATTTAAATTAGGTAGGTACTTGAGCTTTTTAACTAAATTAGTGGTTGGGACGTCAAAAGTAGACCTTATCATTTAACGTTTCCAGAAAAAGAAAACTTTTCTAAATTTGATGAAACATAATTTGTTTTATAATATTCAACTGACTTGATGATATTATGTTATAACTAATGCATTTTGTTTGACAGTAAGTCAAGAAACATGATAAAATAGTTCATATCAAAAATTATGACACAGTGTGGGTTGGGACCAAAAAAGTTTAACATACCTACAGCTATTTTCAGATTATGAAAATCCAAAATGGAAATGTCAGTTTAGTGAAGCTTCAATTATGTGAAAAGTGCCAAGGGAAAGTGCGTGGGTTGAATTGAGGGCTAAGTGCTTACGTTTCTCACAGCGCATTTTATCAAATTAACCCTTTCCACGCCAAGAGTTTTCGTCAAAAACGTTCACCACACGCCACGGCAATAAACGTGGTTGTTTTACTAGTGTTGACAATATTGAGTATCGATATTATTAATTTGTATTAAATAAATCATTATAAAACAGTTATATTTTAAGTTCATGGGTTTTATTTTATTATTGTTACTCCTTGAAACATTTTAAAATGTATTGAAATCTCAGTGGCGTATTAATACAGCGAAAAAACGCACAAGTAATCATGATAATTAATTGCATCACTACGTGTCTGATAAATCAGACAGTGGCGTACGCTTAATATGAATTTTTAACGAGTGTTAGTGATGTGTCAACTTCCGGTCATAAACTTCGATACCTTACGAAAGATATACTTTTAACTTATTGATTTAATTAATTAAATGATGGAGACAATTATTATTTTACTAATATTGATGATCGTATTATTATTATTTAAAAATCCTTCAATCAGGTTATTTTTATTTTAAAGACAAAAACCGATTGAATGTTGTAAAAATTTTACCTACCCTACATGACTAACTTGAATCATCTGAAAGTGTAATTTTTCGTTTCGTCGTCTCAATTTTGTTTTACTTACAATTGCCATGGCTAAAGGTAAATCCTAATCAACTCCTTTGCAGTGGTCATATTTCAATAAATATTAATTTGCAATTATAATAAATCTACACAGCAACGCAGAGATGATAACCCAGAAAATAACATGACAGGGTACTTCCATAATTTATCGATACCTCCTACCCTCATTGTACAGCACGAAATAAATAGTTCTAGAAACATCTAACGCCTCTGACGTCACTTCCGCGTCTTATATATCAGTCGTTGGCGTACGAGACAGATGCATGATCGTGTCGCTATAGTGTTGTGACATACCATGCAATTTACTGAGTTCGATGCAAAACATCATTTGAAAATAAATGCATTTTCTGTGCTAAAACTTGGTGAAATTACGACACACTAAAAAGTTTTATGGCCAAAACAAAAACCTGTAATATTTTTAATTTCTTAGACGTTTCTTTTGAGAGTTCCAGATTTCTGGTTTAAGTAGTAACATTGTAATGTAACATCACTAATGTCTGATATATAAGACATTGGCGCTGAGGGTTCAAATAAAAAAAAAAGTCAGAATCTCTGATAAACATGGTTTTGTTTTTGATAATTTATTATTCAAATAACATTATAATAAATCGTGAAATTGTTATTTTTGATTAACTAAAGTATGAACTGTCTAAAAATGTTATGCATATGTCGTCAGGTACTATAAAGATAAGAAAAAATACAGCTAAATTGGTAAGATTTATTTGACTGATATATCAGACTTTGGCGGCGAGGGCACGAAACTTAAACGTCTGATATATCAGACTTTGGCGCTGAAAAGGTTAATATAATCAGTTTTTGCAGAATATAAGACATTAAAAATGCGAAGTCTTGTTTTCTTTAAGTGCTTTTAGCATCATTGCCTAACAATTTCCATATTAATTAATTCAATCGCACCGAGTAGGATCCCAAAAACAATATATAGGTTAATACTTAAATTTGAACTGCATAATGTAACAGATGTATAAACAACTGTCCATGGAACGGGATTTTGTGACAAACAGCTTTTGCCCGAGGCATCGCTCCCATAGGGGAAGGGACCGAATATACCTAATGCACAGTAAGTGGTACACAATCTTCGCATTTTTATTTCTGAAATGTAATCATTTGCGATAAATCGCTTGAGTACTTTAAAAGACTGACGTGGTATTTTTTTTTTGTTGCTTTCAAGCTGGTCTGGTGGAGAAGAAAGTATGCAGTATAAGTCAATCTAGTCAAAATTGTGCAGCTAACTGTCACTATGTATACATGACTTCTTAGCTAAACGGAGACTTTAAATTTTTGAAACAATTAGCTTTGTCTACACCATAAAGGCTTGGTGTATATTCGTTTCAACAAAACTACTGTAGCCAATAAATACATTTAAGTAGCAAATTATTGTATAATTTTTATGGGCGACAAAATAAGTAAAATTATTTTTATAGTAAAGATATGAACAGCAATCTATTTGACTATGAATGTATAAGTTGGCAACTTTTTTAATCAGAGTCGTGGTAGCGACAGCTGCTCGCTACAGATTACATTTGTAGTTCGTTGGCTATTTCAAGAACACCATTGTAAGACGTCGGACATATGAATTACTGAAGAAAGAAGTGTCATAAAAAGGTATGTACCAAGATTTTGGTAACCTTTTTTTATTAAAAAATTTACAATTTGGTGCAAGAATGGTTTTTTTTTTCGTTCTTTGTTCCAAAATGCCTTAGTTTTATTCATAAAATCTCAGCCATTGTTATTTATTTTTATTATATAAAAATACTTATTTTCATATTGAAAAGTAAAAATTTTAATTAAATAAATAATTTTCGTAAATCTATTCAGCAATAATTGTTAATTCTACTAGCAAAGCAGTATTCAGCAGGCTGCTTTCCAAACGTGGAAATGAGATACGCTGTCTAAAGCAGCAAGCAATAGTACCTTAAAATGACGAGCTTGCCATGAAAAGATGAATGAAGGTGAAGACAAAGAAGTTTACAATAAAGGGAACGTGGCAAAGAGTAGTAAATATATAATTATTCTTGTAAATATAGGTCGACAATTCATTGGTTGACTGAAAGATTATGCTATTAGCGTTAAGTCCGCCTATTGTTTTATAAGTTAATGAATAGTATTAAGGTATGTATAACATTAAGATGTTAAACGCGCACGTATTTTATCTTTATTTTATCTCGGACGTTTCGAATCATGTTACAATGATCCGTGGTCACCGGCACATCCGCCGTCTGCACGGCAGAATATTCTGCACAACAATTATGCAGAACATTCTGCCGGGCAGACGGAGCAGTAGCCAGCTGGTATTCAGTTACTCCATATATATACAGCGTGACTTTTAATTCAACTGCAAAAATTTAACTGTTAAGTGTACTTATCTAAAGGATATTTAAAAACGTTAAAAGAAAATTATCGGTTCATATTTCAGAAAGTACGAACAAAAATAAAAGTATCAAAATCTATGATCCTAAATACGTCTTATCACCCCGGCCGGCGGAAAAGCGACGCGTAAGATTCAGAGGTCAACGACATAAGTATTAGTTTTAATTTCTTTTTGTAGTATTGGTCTTTAGTAAAGCGTGTGACATAGTTTTTGAGGGTTTTTTTAATGTGATAATGATGACGTTTAATTTAAATAAAAATAGGCTCAAACAGCTCAGAAGCATGGGTATAGTCTATGTTTAAAAGGATGCAGTTGTTTTAAATGTCACCCTGTATATATATCTCCGGATCATTGTAACATGATTCGAAACGTACGAGATAAAATAAAGGTACCTTACATGGGCGTTTAATACCCGTATTATTTATAAATAGTATAAAGCAACGCGAAAGTTTAAAATCAGTTACATTAAGGTGATATTAAATAGTATTATAATTAATTCTGTGACGAAACCTACAAACGTGTTCTGCGAGATCTGAGAACTAAATTACCTTGTTATACTGATTGGCCCCAACACTCAACAAAGACAACTATCTCAGACAGCGTTTATAATAGGTTGAAACGTTCCAAGTTTCTCGTTCTATCTCGACCCCCATTCAAATCTCCAGTAAACTACAGATAGAATGCGATGCTAAACTTACTTGGAACCGAGGTGCTATTAAAGTTCGGAATACGTAGGTGAGCACTGAAAATTTGAGCTAGCGTCTGATTTTATGTTGAATTTGTGATACATACAACATACCAACAAGAATTAGTGTTGTTAATAGGTAAATATACTTCCTGTTCATGTATTCATGAGGAATTCCCAAATAGTCTAAAAAGTAAATGTACAATAAACATGTAAAATTTTGGCTACATATATCATAAGCCGAAAAGGTTACACGTTGACTTTTTAAAATACTTTTGCTTACTTAGTTTTCATAGTTAAACAACAAAGCAGTAACAAACTGGATTTAAAAGTCTCGTCGGAACTTTTCGTGTCGTCAGCTTGTTAGCGAATTCAGTTTTCACCTCAAAAAGGTTTCGTCTGTGTACGGATCCGAAAAGAATTTTTCAACCAGCAGTTACTATTTATATTCTGGCGTTTGAGGATGAGATTATGTAATATGTAAACATGATTAATACATTGTATGACTGACATCTTATAATCGTTACTCTATTAGACTACGATATTCCATATTCTATTACGCAATGTTCTTTTAAGTTTGCCTCGAGAAAATTGAATAATAGTATAGGATAAGGCCGCCTTTTGTGCATCAACTTATTAAAGTTGTAAATCAATAAGTAAGATAACATAAAATGAATGATAACATTAAAATAAGGTGCTGAATTTATTGTATGTTTTAGGATTATAACTCCAAATTTTATATTAAATACCTATATGAACGATGTGTATACCTGCAATTGGTGTTTTCATAACAATATGTAATGTCCCTGCCATTGATCTAGTATGTAAACATTGTTGATGTACCAATTAAATAAATAAATGAATAAGTTGTAGCGTATTGTGTTTAATAAAGGGACTCCATTCATACATTCCCTTAATTGCAAGTTAAATTAAAGCGTTAGGAAAGTTACACTAAAGTTATACCAACCTAACATGAAGTATTATTTAAACATATATGCGTTTCATTTAACTTATATACTCGTACATTCAATCGTATAGTCACTTTTTAATCCCTTACAGGGTAGACAGAGCTAACGGTCTCCTAACGTAAAGTTTACCGTAACGTTCTCGTTTTTAGTTTTTTATATAACTATATACGCTGCCTTTGGTAAATAGTTACAAACAATATTAATCTAAGACAATATTATTCTAAGAATTAATAGTCAAACGAACTTACCTGTACGTGAAGTTCGACTGTAATTATGTGAAGTTGTTGTCTCGTCCGAAGATGATGAACAGATTACTAATGTAGTATCGGTCTTGTACTCACTAGCGCCACACAATTTTAAAGCTTGATTGAAAAACTGAACGCATCCCTCTGTGTGCTTCCTCTTCCGGTATCTATGGCCTTATGTCATTCTAGTTCGAAGAATTAATTTTACAGCTGATAACAGGGCAATACAATTAATCTAATTGTTTAGGATCTAATGGGTTGGGAGGGACTCATCATCTTCGGACGAGACAACAACTTCACATAATTACAGTCGAACTTCACGTACAGGTAAGTTCGTTTGACTATTAATTATGTTCGTTGTTGTCTCGTCCTCGATGATGAACAGATTACTAATGTAGATGTTCAAAGACAGAAGTTGTAAAATTAAACCAATAAATCTTTGTAACTGGAAAAGAAATATTTATTATTTTCTTTCTATAATTGACAAAAAACAGATACATGATTTTAATTATTAATTAATCACTTATTTTAAAAATATACTCTCAGCAAATTCTGAGTTATTAATTATAGGACGATTATAAAATTTTCCAAAAATAGCCGATTCTCCAGACCAACCAGCCGTTCGCCTAATCTCGTCAATGTTGACGCCTCTCTTAAACGCCGCAGAAGTCGTGGCATGACGTGTACTGTGCGTTGAGAATGTGGAGATATCTATACCACATTCTTCCATACATTTTTTGATCCAACGGCTGATTGTGCTGGTAGAAACGCTTTTATATGGTTTTCTGAAAGAAATAAATAACATATTTGTTGTTCTTAAATTCTTAGTAATATCCAAGTAGTTAATTAGAGTTCTAGCAGGACAGATGTTTACCCTATCATTAAAGAAGGGTAAAGTAAGAAAAGGTTGGCACTTATTAGGTGCTGATGTTTTGATTAATTTGTCAATTTTGATTGTTATACAATCTTCCTTAATTACTATATTATATATATCAATTAATGAGATCGTTTGAACTCTTTGGCCTGTGGCAAGAATTAACAATGTTGCAGTCTTTTTAGTTACTAATTCTAAATTATTATCCTCTATATATTTCTCCTCAATAAATTTTAAAACTATGGATACATCCCATGTAATACTATATTTTGGGGCACTAGGTCTCAACCTAAAGAAACCTTTAAAAAGTCTTTTAATTTTTTCATCAGATCCCAATTGTGAGCCCATTATTAATGATAAGGCAGACCTATGTGAATTCAAACTACCATATGACAAGCCTTCATTGAATTTTTTAGTAAGGTATATAATAATATCAGAAATAGATGGTTCTGTTAATGAAATACCTTTTTCTTTTGAGTACCTGGCCCATGCCAGTATGCATGGCTGATATTGTTTCAAAGTATTTGTGGAAATAGAAGCCAACATGATTTCTGCTGCATCATTGTTGATTCCTAATTTTAGGAAAGCTTGCCTGATAAGACACCTGCCATCAGGCTGAGGTTCTTGTACAGAGGATGTGGATTCCTTTTGCTTTATCTGTGATAATTTTTTCTAAGGTTTTAAGAACCATAGAAAAAGGTGGAAATGCATAAAAATGGAATTTAGACCAACATAGTGTGAATGCGTCGATAGCAAATGCTTCAGGGTCCGGGTGCCATGATATGAAACATTCACATTTCGCATTCGTTCTACTTGCGAACAAATCCATAGTTGGTTTTCTTAATACAGAGACTATTTTATTATAATATATTTCATTCAATTCCCATTCAGTGTTGGCTAATTGTTTTCGCGACTCAAAATCTGCAATTATGTTGTCTTTTGTATTAATGTATGTTGCAAAAATGTGTATATTTCTTAATTCACACCATTGCCAGATTTGTTTTGAGAGTTTATGTAAATGAGGATACTGGATACCACCATATCTATTGATGTATGAAACCGCAGTGATGTTATCAATTCTAAGAAGAAGATTACTGTTTGTAACATGTGAAGCAAAACACTTTAATGCGAAAAAGGCTGCCAACAATTCCAGGGAATTGATATGAAGTTTTAATTCTTGTTCAGTCCATGTTCCTCCAGTTTGTTTAGCACCACAAGAAGCTCCCCATCCAGTCCTGGATGCATCGCTAAATATTTCTAACTGATAATTATTTTTTCTTATATTGTTGGTTGATTTCATGATTATTCTGGACCACCATCTCAAATCATCTTTACACCGCTCAGTTAATGAGGTCTTTGATTCGAAATTATCATTGTTTTTAAGAAGAGATAGAAATTTTGTTCTCTCTAATTCTTTAGTATATAATAAACCATACTTGATAGCAGGACATACTGATATTAATTTCCCAATAACTTGAGCTAAGAATCTAATTGTAATACTATTTTTTGAATATAATTCCGTTATTAACTTTAAACAATTTTGTCTCTTTTCTTTGGAGATACTGATAGACATATCTAATGTGTTAAAAATAAAGCCTAAGAATTTACATGTCTGTCTTGGAATAAATTCACATTTTTCTCTGTTAATAATAAAACCTAATTTAGATAGCAGTTCTATGGTACAAGTCATATTGTTAAAACATTTGGTGTAGTTACTGTCAATGCATAAATAATCATCGAGGTACACTACTGACAGGTAGCCCTTTTGACGTAGATAAGAGGTCACTGGTTTCATGATTTTTGTGAAAGTTAGTGGGGCTGTGCAAAGACCAAAAGGTAATACATTAAACTGGTAGTATTTTCCCTCAAAATAGAATCTTAAATATTTTTTACTGCTATTATGCATGTTAATCATATAATAAGCGTCTTTTAGATCTAAGGATACTAAGTAATCATTTTTGTGTATCAGTTTACAAACTGTTCTGTAGTCTTCTAACTTAAAATGATCACAGTTAACAAAGGTATTTAATTTTTTAAGATTTAATATAAATCTGTATGATCCATTAGGTTTTTTAATAATAAAAATGGATGAACAAAATTGGTTGTCTACAGGTGAACATACCTCTATGGCTTTCACACATAACAACTTGTTTATTTCTGAATATAGTTGTGATTCTTCAGAATCAGAAAAGTTGTTATTCAAGGGAATGGACCTCTGATGAGGTATTTCCCTGAATGGGATTTTATATCCCTTAACCCAATCCAATATGGTGGGGTCACTTGTTATTTGTTTCCAATTTTGTAAATAATAACAGATTCTTCCTACCTTAACATCTATTTCCTCCCTCGCCTCATTGTTGTTTGATCTTCTTTCTTCACCGCAGACTGATGTTTGTTGTACCGGTGGTAAGGCTGCCCTCCTGACCTCTGGGATCTCTGCTGTATTCCTGCTCGAGGAGGGCCCCGCCAGTTTAAAGTTTTATTATTATTTGTCTTGTCTTTATTTTCATTTTGTTTGACAAAAGGTTTCTTCTTGTCATCACTTTTTAGGTCCTTTCCTGATTTTTGTACAGCTTTGGCTGTCTTTATTTTTTCTGTTAAATTTTCTCCAAATAGGAATTCTCCCGCTTCGGTTTCTAACAAAGAATCTTTGAGATCCTTGTTAATAGTTGACAAGACTAAGGTCCGACGTCCTCTGGAATCCAGGAAAAGAGAATCACACAGCAATCGCCCGGCATCATTCATTTTCTTGATTATGGAGATCTTATTCTCTTGAATGTTCTGTAGGGCCATCTGCAAGGCCTGGCCAATGCAGGATAATGCCGTCGATATTTGTTTTTGACGGTTTTCAATGACCTGGTCTCTTTTCCGAGCACCTTCGTTCATGGCGGCAGCCACTTCTTTATTTAATTTAGGTGCTATCATCTTTGGTACGTTCTGGAACTCAATATTGTCCTTGTGAAGTGGCTCCCTTTCCTCTTTATCTAATCCTCTGCTAAGGATTTTTGTCCAACGGTCAGCCACTTCCTTATGTAGGATTTCTTTTTTAGGTAATGGAGCAGGTGCCACTCCCAACACATTGAGGATCTCCTCATCTAGGTTAGAATCTTCCTGGTCTAGATTTTCTTCACATGGATTTTCTACAAACTCATCCTCAGGTAGTGGGGTAGGCATGTTTTCTTTGTTATAAGATTGACATTCATCTATCTCCACATCGTCTGTAATGACGAAAAAACATGTTTATATACTGCATTAAGTCGCGCCATGTACATTCCCACAGAATGTCCTAGGTGCTTTTCGTATGAAAACCACATGTGTTCCCACAGAACACCCTTAGGTTTTATCATTGTTTTATACTTGACAGCCATGTACATTCCCGCAGAATGCCCTAGGCCCAGTGTAAAAAACAATATATGTTTACAGATATCCTGAGATTCTGTGTTGTGGAAGAGAAAAAATTTGGTTATAACCTCACCTTCACAATCCGATTCGGGGAGTCGGATAATTTTTCTTTCTAATTTCCGAATTTTCTTTAAAAGATGGTTCCTTTCTTCCTCCGAGGACCTTTTTTGTGACATTTTTCAACAATACACTGAAAAACTTATAAAAAATGAGGAAATATGTGACGCCGTTTTTGACACAAAAAACCGAATGACATAAGGCCATAGATACCGGAAGAGGAAGCACACAGAGGGATGCGTTCAGTTTTTCAATCAAGCTTTAAAATTGTGTGGCGCTAGTGAGTACAAGACCGATACTACATTAGTAATCTGTTCATCATCGAGGACGAGACAACAACGAACATAATTACTTACGCAAACTGGGTAGCCGAAATAAATGAAACTATACTTCTATCGCATCCCTTTCCCGTCTAATATCCGCAATAAGTTGAGTTTGTAAACATTTTGATCGCAAATTTGCTAACGGCATTATGCGGATTTGCCTTGCAAATATCATATTATGAATAATACATATGACATGCAAATTCTGCTTGATTATTAGTATACGGTTTCATGTAAACACAGGATCGACAATCACGATGGAAGAGGCGACCTGATTAGAAGAAAAATCATTAAAAAGCACTATTTTAATTAAAATTCAGTAAGTAATCAGTAAGCCAAACAGCTGAACGTGGCCTATTAGTATTTTCAAGACTTTTGGCTCTGTCTACCCCGCAAAGGATATAGTCGTGACTATATGAATGTATGTATTAATAAGCTTAAGCAATACGCCTAAGCAATATTTTGGATTAAAATGTGCCAATATACTTACGCGAAAGAAATTTCAGTTCTCATCTTGGTAACTTATAAACAATTTCTTTCTAATTCTATTACACCTTTATTCGTCTCCAACGACATCCACTAAAATAGATTCAGTCAAATTCTAGTTTTATAAAAATGTAAATTACATTTTCTTAATCATTTTCAAATCTTCTGGTTTTCAAAACTACCTAAATGTGCAGCTCACCTGAAATCTTGATACTTGATAATCCATATCACTTGTGAAGTTGTGAATGCTGACGCAGTTGCACGTAGTAAATGCATCGCAGTCACGGATGAGTCCTTTTGTCGCGATACAACTGCTATTGGCGGTTTGCGAGTGAGCAATGCGGTTGTTACAACTTGATACTTGATAAAAATAATGGTAGGCATTTGATTTGATACGAATGAAAACAAATATATTTTATTATTTTTATCTTTATTTTGGTCAGCATTCTTTAGACAAATCATTTCATAAAAGCCAGTGCAATTATTTTTTTTAACATTCATATTTGATATTCAATTTACATAATGCTGATCCCAACTTATATTATAAATGACTGACTCTCATCAGTTTAATTGTTTGTTTGTTACCTGTTCACGGGCGGGCTATCTACTGAATTAATCTTCTTGAAAATCATGTATATAAAATCAAGAGTCTGAAAAAGGACATGGGGAATTTCATCTCTATAATAACTATGGTTTTCATGGAATTTACGAAAAATGAGTGGCGCTTAATTCGTCGCCTTTTGACGGTGGCTTTTAATTCGTTGCTTTTTTGTGGCTGGTGCTAATGCCGTCACTTTTTTGTAGATGGCGTTAAATTCGTAGCTTTTTGTATCCTATACATTTTTAAATCCTATTGTAAATAATGTAGGTACTTTCGTTGCCGCTTTAACAATAAATACTAATTTAATAAAATATGAATGGGGTTCTCCATATAATAAACGCTTTTATTTTCGTACTTTTTTGTTTAATATTAATAACGGTAACTGGTAAACGTTTACGAGTATAATATTCACAGAATATTAATTGTATATTATATTGAAAAATAATGTTAAAACAATAAATTAAGCTCCCATTCAACAGACATAATTTTAATCAATTTTGGGTTCATTTTAATAAACAGGTAGAAACGTGAATATAAAAATAAATATTTAAGTAACAAAGGTTATGATATCACGGAACCTGAATCCAACTCGGACTTGGCCGGTGTTTTAAATTTAATGGTACATATATACATTTGTTTAAATTCCCTTTTTATGATGTAATTATATGTTCATGGTCAAAAATGTTTGGTCGCTCTAACACCGTGTTCCATTGTGGGTCGCTACAGCGACCCCCTTTCGATACAACGTTTATATTAAAACTCGATGCGTCCAGGAAATTGCTATCATACTTGATCTCAAACTGTCACTATTTCTATTGCCATTTTATTGACCAGAGGAGCGGAGAGCGGACCAAGTGTGATTTGGTTAAGGGGAAAAGACAGCTATTTAAAAAAAATTAACGCACAGTGAGTCCTGAATATATTGGGCTAAGAGTATCAGAGACCAAAAAACAAATTTATTACCTAAATGGTGGTAAGAAAGTACGTACTGTGTGCCAGCTGATTATCTCTTTGCACAGATTATAAAATTTGGCAAGGGACTCTTATTTTTGGGTAAGGGCTAGTATGAGCAACCTGTCAACATCTGAACGAAGACTTCTTTTAGCTATGTTTACCCTGTAAGTAACAAATGTGTATACGTTCACACATATTGACATACGTATACAGAAAAAAAATCTTTATAAACTACTATTTTTTTTTTTAAATTGACGCCGGCTACCCAATTGCGAAACAAATAAAAAAAATATTTTTATGAAAAAGTAACTATTATATTATTGTTTATAAATCGATCGACTTCAAAACTTAAGCCTCAAAAATAATTTCTAGGCGTGAAATTCAGAATACGCAAAGATGTGAGGAAAAACGCTGTACTTCACCACTATGATATAACCCTAATAGGTTTGTCACTTCAACTATCTCGCTTATCGAGGGAAGAGCAACTTAAACTTAATGGTTTACGGTCACTTTTTCCACGATGTATTTCCTTTTAAATGAAATGAACGCTATAGAATAGCGTTTAACATTTACTTTTACTGAAAGGGGTTAAACCCTTCCGTGGAGTATTAGAAGTAGGGTGAAAACTGGGTAAGCTTTTGACTTGTATTTACTCGCTAAGGTGGGACGAATCTAGGACAATTATTTCGAAGAGACACTATACACTTCCACAAATTACATTTAGCAAAACATGATTATTTTTTATTTTATATAAATTCAATTTAAAGGCACCAATTTAAAGAACCTACTAAGTTATTTATATTATAAGTACACTTAAAGGCAATAAGTTAGTAGTTTTTGATAATTTCTACACTTGCACTTTGGAAGCGATAGTACATTAATTATACTTAAGTAATGTTGACGTCATTAAATCTTATCCTATTTTTAAAGTAAATTTATTTTTATTTCTAATTGATAAGGGATGAATCATTGTTTTTATATTCATATAAGTATCGATGGTCAAGTAAACTAACCATTTATAAATCGTAAGTAGCGCATAATATCCACAATCCGTTCACGGGAACTTATAATAAAACAGTGAGGAAATTTAGAGGATTCCAGTGGATTTGCAAGCATTTTATATAAATCAGTCGTTATTGGCATCGAGAGGGCCGTATCATTTCGCAGGATATCTATTCAGAAGCTATGCCAAGTGAACGTGGTTAGAATCCCAACCATTACCACGCAAAGATAGGTTTGCACTTTTAAAACTGAAAAATATAACTTAAAACCCCTTACCCTCTAAGATTTAAGAACCGAAATTACGTGAATGTCTGTTTGAAAGGATGTATGTAAAGAGCGGCATATAGAACAATGTTTCCAACACTATCTGTCAAACGATGAAATAAAGTGAGAATAAGTCGAGATATTTCTTGGTTTTCTGTTAGAAAGCACGGACCCCTTTAATACGTTACGTGTTCTAGATATATCGGTAATATAAAGTGGTATTGTGATGCATGCACATACATACACGTAATCAGATCTCCATAACAGGCTCGAAAAACCACGTTCATGGCTAGATACTCTCCTACTCATAAGACGTAAAAAATTGACGCAAAAAAAATTTTTTTTGAGATGGCTTTGTGCTGTCGTAACGTTTTATTTAGCCACGTTTAAGGCCTAACGCATTCAAATTAAAACACCAATATATACTTTTAATCTTTCATTAACTAAGAAATGATGATTTAAAAACAGAATATAAAAGAGTCAATATGGACTATTGGGGTGTTTGAATTCTTACTGTTCAGCGGCTTGTTTTTGTGCCAACTACAAGCAACGGAATTGCAAGCTATTCCAATTCCTGTATGATGCCTTGTAGATGTTTTGCAACTCTACAAATATGGCTATCGAAATTTTTCATCTATCTTATCTCAATGGAGTACGTTCGAAAATTGACTTTTACAAACTTAGTGAACTGCATGTTTATTTGTGTTAAATTTGTGGATGTATTATAAGCCATAAATACAATAGTGTAAGGAAGCTGAAACCGTAATGGCAAATGGAGCAAACCAACACATATTTGCAAGTTTATTACGCGAATATGATTTTAGGTGTTCATATAACAGCCATTTCATTTCTGTTATGACGTCTGCGGCGGTGGAGTTAAGAGACTTTATTTATTACTATTTGCATTATGTATTATTTATAATTCATTGTATGATTCTATATTGCACAAAAACAATTATACAAATAAGTACTCGTATAATTATATGACATTGTATCTAAGAAGTAAAAAAAATGACAGAGAGATATTTCAATGCAGGGTCAACAGCACATATCTCTAATTAAAATCAAATATTTTTGAGTAAAAAAGGTGAATAAAAAACCACGACACCGGTAATCTTTCTAAAAAGACATCAAAGACAGCTGTAAATCTTTTGGTAATTAAGCTTTTGACATGTGCACCGTGCTCTGTGCAAAAACTGCTTGTAAAAAGTTGTGATAACAAGAGGGGACGAATATTGAGAATAGAAGAATGATAATAGAATGACACACTTATCCCTTTCGGGGCAGGCAGAGCAGAAACTAAAAGGCCACGTTCAGCTGTATAACTTAATCATCAAATTAACTTTTAAATAGTGACAGCTCGCTAGCCCATCGTATTTAATAAGAATCGCTCGAATTAAAGTCTTGATCTTGAGAGAGTACAAAGATAAGAGAGGTGTTAAATTAAAAAGACAATTATAAAAAAATAAATATCATTGTTTTATTTATTATTGTTATTTAATATTACTTAAGAGAAATTAAAAAAAAAACGTTATTTTAATTGCAACTCTTTTTATGTATTAAAGTTGCGTGTTAAAACAAATGCACAATGTACCTACATACGTACATTATAGAACGTCGAAATCTACATAGGTATAGACACAAAAATGTGTAGGTATCCGAAGTCTTCGGTATTTTTCTGTTCATTCTTTATTTTAAGACGAGGGTTGTTCTCACCACACATGTTGGATGGGGGCAAATGTGTTACAGTTTTTGGTGTCTTAAAATGTTTTTAGTACCAACATACTTAAAAGATTACAGCAGCGGCGTGTGGTTTCCTTTTTATATATATTTTTTTTGTCCGATGTAAAATTTCATTCACAAAGTTATACTTTTGGTAAGTTCTTTGTAAGTTGTTGACAAAAATGAGTCTTTTTAGTCTAACAGTTTTGGATTCAGTTCATTAAATAAAAATGTGTAATATTTAAAAAGTCGTTACCTAACGAGCGTGATATTTTAACAGTTAGGTTTAGATTTTTCTACTCGATCGTCAATTTTAAAGCTGCGAAAACAATTTCAGAAATGATTTAATATGTACGTCTGAAAAAAGTACAAAATCGGATATCTCATCTCTTCAGCTTTTCAATAGTCTTTGGAAACTAGAAATACTACTTACAAAATATGAGTATCGTCGTAAAGTACACGAATTCGTAGAGTGCCGAAACAGAAACTTGAGCGAGTCCAAGAAAACTTTTACATCGGTAGATGGCCTACATCTTGTCTTTAAATTTCTTGAATTGTGAAATGCGAAATACCAACTTCTTACTACCTGAAGACAAAATATGGTTACAATTTTAACCGATCAAGGAATAAAGACCAATAATGCATTATCAATTAGAGCATTCCGAATCACTTTAGGTAGAAGGTTCGTTGCTACTCACAATATTCAGTTTTTGTTTTACCGCAATACAGAAATAAGTTAAGGTATCTACATACATATTACAACATGCATTTTTTTTAAGGTTTACATATTTCAAATGTAAAAAAATTCAAAAATAGTGAATTAAAATACACACATAAAATCACTTCTATATCCTCCGCGGGGTAGACAGAGCTAACAGTCTTGAAAAAACTGCATGATATGCTACGTTCAGCTGTTTGGCTCAGTGATAAAATTGAGACTCAAATAGTGACTGGTTGCTACGCCATCGCCTAAAAGAAGAAATAGTTTATAAGCCTATCCTTTATTCGCCTTTTACGACATCGACATTGTAAAGAGATGGAGTGGTCTTATTCTTGTTGCTACTGGTGCTGGGAGACATACGGCACAAGAAGAATTGTTAAAAATTTCCTTCCCAAAAGGGAAATCCCAAGAGAAAGCAAACCAAATTCAAATTTGATACATAAACATATCAGAAAATTCCATAAATTTGAAACGTTGAACCTCGGACTACCCTATTAAAAGCACTATCACAGATAGAGTTGCCTTAATGAGAGAGCGCTGTTTAATGCGGTGCCATCCGCCACAGCCTTCAAAGCGCTTTATTGGATTTTTCCAGCGGAAACCACCTTTGTGTCAAAGGTTGGTTATGATTTAAATACGGTGCGATTATACTGGCTTTATTGAAAAAGGTTTTGCGGATTCTTTGCCCTAGTGCTTGGGATTAATGAGTCTTTGGCACTTATGTTTTAGTATTGATTCCAATTGTTGAGAATTGTTTGTGAAATCAGGCAACTGGAGGGTTGCTTTTTGTTGTCAATACTTCAAGGAATCTAAATTCTTTCAAAAGATATTATCCTTTTCAAGATCGTGCTAACAGTCACAGCCGGATCCTGAACTACTCTCCAGAGGTCATTAAAAACAGTTTCTTATCAGCCAGTGTGATGACAAAATTTTTAATCATCAATAACAAGCTTCTTCTGTTTGATCAGGGTTGATGTACATATATCCAGAGACCATACCAGTGAGTCCTTCACGCACATGTGAAATCTATAATCTTCTGTTGGTCTAAATCATTTAACTTCACTGAGAGACGGAAAATATGATATACAAAAATAAAAATACTTAATTTATTTTAATTTCAATATCTGAAACATAACGCTGGTAAATTATGACATTTGCAGAGGAAAATTTAGTTAGACACGTTTTCTTATCTTTTCGGAGTTCTGAACGCGGTCAGAATTAATTAGAAACTAAATAAAGAAGCTCAATAGTCACCTCTGGGGAATTTCGAGAAAATAATTTAATTTATTTGAACTTTAGTCTCAAGTGTTTTATAAAATTAATTAATTTACGGCATTTAGGCAGAACTTTAATTAAGCAGTTAGTCGTACCATTTCTATTCTCAAATACAAATAAGTAGTTAATCATAATTTTATATATTTAAATTAACTTAAAACAATAAGGTTTGTTAAATCTTTTTAGTAAATATCACAGATCAAGCATTAGTTACTATCTGATGGTAAAAATCCAAATTTAGATCCATTGTTTTGCTTATATATTTTGCTAAGTTACATACGGCAAACGACCAAGAAGCCCTATGAGGCAGTCCCACGAGGTGGTAGGACCAAGTCCGATCGTCCTTGGACATCAACCTTCATAAGGTCTTCCATGCTACAAACGACAAACAAATGGAGGGAAATCATCAGAGAGTCATGACCCTCATACATACATATGATCACTTCTATATCCCTTGCGGGGTAGACAGAGCCAACAGTCTTGAAAAGGCTGAATGGCCACGTTCAGCTATTTGGCTTAATGATGACCCTCAATAATGAGGAATATGACAATAATAGGAGGATAGATATATATTTATCAAGAAAAGCTCGCATATTCAGTGACTAAGTACCTATAACAGTATGAAAAATGTTTATACTAACTCACAACGCCTTCTTTTTATAAAAGCAATAAAATGGACACGTGTAATGTAAATATGTTTTCTATATAAATAAAAAAGAATGGTATCTAAAAGAAATCAATCCAAATATTGTTTTGTAGAAAATTGGCAGAGTTCTGAATATTTTGCAATATTGCTAAAACGTTAGCCATTCAGACCTAAAAAATGGCGTTCCATCCGTTTCGCGTTCGTATGTTATAAAAATATTCTTCAAAATGTCATGTTCCTGGAAACGGCATATGGAAAATGTTTTAGCCACTAGCTCTCTTCCCATCTTTACGTTCAGGTCGCCCTTCACAGCAATGCTTCGGGGCCGTTCGCCTTCCGACTTTTCCCTCTTCACTTGTCCGTTTTTCGACGTCGCCAGATTTAAGCCCTTTGGCTCGCATACATATCATCTTTGGCGACGTCTATACAGGATTTCTACAGCCTGCCCCTTCTACTTAGGCCCAACGAAGTCTAGCACACTAGTTTGGTCAAGTCTTGAATTTTTTTATGCTGTCACAGTCAATACGGTCATCTGTCACTATCCTAACGTGGTTTCCTAGCAAAATTCGCATAATAAATTGCATGTATGATAACTCTCGAACCGAGAATTTTATTAGACAGACAATTTTTAAGTTAGTTGGATATCAAAATGTCCTAAGAATTTTTCAAGAAAATAAGGATAATATATAAAATATAACTGTAACGTAGAAATTTTTTCTAAGGTACCAACGAAAACAAGTAAGATTCTAAGATAAGATATCGTAACAGTGAACCATAAGTAACTTAATTCCTTTTAAAATCGCTGTTTTATTAAAATCTTACAATGCCACATCTAGAACTAGTGATGTTCACTGTCATGCATCAAATGAATGCATTCACACGGCATTCTGGGCTTCAGCTTTATAATTCAAGTTGTCTGGAATTTCAGAGCTTCTAGTTTCAACGGTTCAACAAATAAGACAACCTATTTTGTAATGCAAACATTTTTCCAGCTTTTATACTAAAGATACTTAGTGAAACAGTACTTTCTTTACTTTTTATTTTTGACCAATGAATCTCTTACTTTTAGTTGATGTCCTAAATTATCATCCAGCTTTTGCGTAAGTAGTTTTTGTTTGACCTCGGATTGCTAACCATATTAAAATAAACTTGCAAATGAAAAGGAAATAAACTTGCAATTGAAAGGTATTTTTTTTCAGACATTATCAATTATGTACACTAATTATAAGGAATTAATTTTTATGTCAGACTTCAATATATCTAGTTAGGCTAAATACCTAAATAAAAATAATAGCTAATGGTGGGAATGTATAACTATAAAAATGTTGAAATAATTGTTAACATCATATCATCGATGCATATACCACACAAAAGCGTTTAATAAATCAGTTTCCATTATATATGTTTCATTGAGAACGCAGGTATAAACACAATAATAGATAGGTAGACTTATTTCCTTGTAAAACTTGGAACGGTCCGATTGAAATAAACAGCTCTTAATCAAAATCCCTAATTCCAGTTTGAGAACAATAAGGAGCCACGGAATTTAATTTAAGCAATTTGTTTTAATGTATTCGCGATTTTCAACACAACACGGCCGGCCCAATAGTACTTTGTGGGCCCTTTTCCAAACGATTTACAATCTCGTTTCAATGTGTTTTGTTTCTTAGACACTTTGCGAAGGCGTTCTGTATTAATCCGCGGTACAATAGGTGTGGGACCACAGTAACTGTTATTAGTATCGATACAAGTATTTATTTATTACAAAATATAGTAACGTTGAGTTAGTATCTCGGAACACAAGTTTCGAACTTAAATTTTTTATTTATCTCAATGTGTGTTTTTTGTCCCATATAATATAAAAAAAAAACTAATATTATATCATGTATGGGTAGGTATGTATCATTTATATGTAAAAGTGAATTAAAAAAAAAAGTGAGTTACGCATTTGCAGGTGACGTAGAGATCGTAAAGTATAAAATGTGTGTTTCATTTAAAACACTAATGTTTCAGCTGTTCAGCCTCCATGGACAACAAACCTACTCTATGACTTGACATTTGGAATAAAACTGACTGACAGATAAGTAAAAAAAGAACGGGATCGGTTTGGTAATCTGGTGTTTTTATTGTGACTGACCTACCAGACCCTCGGCCCGTTCTATTAATAAGAAGGTTGAACAAATTATCATATTAATATCAGGTTATCAGGTATGAGGAATCGAGCAGATAACTTAATATTTGATTGTGAAACCATGAAACCGTAGCACAGCAACGAAAGCTATTAACTTCCTGAACAATATAGAAACTTCCAGAGCTTTCAAAGCTTAATATCGGAGTTGAATTCAATCTAGTCGGTCGATTCGCCGCAAAAGGCTAATATTCTCTATAAGGTTTTCCAATTATTTAGAAACTTTTGCACCGCAAACCTAAAGCTGAGTAATAATTTAATAGAGAATATAGGCAAGACAGAAATGGCTTGGTGGACATAATTAGCTGTTGATTATATTGTTACAAAATGTTACCCAGTATAAACTTAGGATTCTTTTTGTAGGCAATAGACTAGTAGGTAACCTGTCACTTTTTCAATCTCAATTCCATCATTAAACCTTAGGCCACAGCCAAACGTGGCCTTTCAGTCTTTCTCGACTTCTGTTTCCGTCTACCCCGTAAGGTATAAAAAAGTGATTGTGTTACCCATAATTAATTTAGCTCTTACCAATTTTGTACAGTGAGAAATTTTAATTTCGGCCCTTAGCGCTATTTGTCGTGGGGTAGACAGAGCCAATACTCAAAGATTGCATTAAGGTATTGGGTTTAAGGTGGTTTTAGATATTCTTTATGGTGAATTTAGATATACTAGTCCCATCTCCTAAAAGGAGAATCCCAAGTTGTTACCCTTTTCCCATCATTGTCTCGTAAAATCTATGAAAAATGAGAAGCTTGCATGGAAACTTACAATCTCGTTATATTTTAGTTGTAAATGTCGCGCAAATAATGAAAATTTGACAAAATATTTCTTTAGGTTACCTCTTAGTTTTCTGTCAATGGAGTTAAGTAGATCGTTCTACATTATTCCTTCTCACAGTATTTTTTTAATATTATAATAATGTTACCGCTCCATTAATCTCAACATCGACTGCATTGTTTGTTATCTGTGGACACTCAGATTAATAGCAGCCCCCTGTTCGGGCGACCTCCAAATCATTTGTACTAGATCAACCGTACCATTATTCACAAAGTAATTTTGCGTGGAGATAACCGTGATGGATTTAAACAGTCTTTATTGTAATTGTTCGTATTAAACATACATACATACATACATATGATCACGTCTATATCCCTTGCGGGGTAGACAGAGCCAACAGTCTTGAAAAGACTGAATGGCCACGTTCAGCTATTTGGCTTAATGATAGAACCGAGATTCAAATAGTGACAGGTTGCTAGCCCATCGCCTAAAAGAGGAATCCTAAGTTTATAAGCCTATCCCTTAGTCGCCTTTTACGACATCCATGGGAAAGAGATGGAGTGGTCCTATTCTTTTTTGTAATAGTGCCGGGAACCACACGGCACGTTTCGGCACGGCATTCGTATTAAAATTGGTTGAGTAATGCTGTAGGGAGTTAGTGATATCTAGTTTTAACTAATTTAATCAACCAATAGGTTTTAATTATTCAGTGATACCTAATCGTTTTTCTACTAGCGACTATCTAACATCTATGTTTATTATTATACGAGTACTTTTAAGTTTGTTAAACTTTACGATTTTATATACTTATTGCTACATATTATAGAGTATTTCCACCTATTTATCTTTGCCTATATATATATATATATATATATATATATATATATATATATATATATATATATATATATATATATATATATATATATATATATGTGTGCGTGTGCATGTATATACAGTGGGTTGCCAAATTAATAGGGACAGTCACATTTTTTATCATATTTTTTCTTCAGGCGCGTTTGACTGCTATTTCAAGTGGTGTAAGTGGTCCTGGAATGTATTTTTATGTTCACAGCACCTCTACAGATCAACTTGAAAGTAAATTTCAAGTGTTATGGGATTTGTTTATTTTGTAAAAATATTTTATTATCGGGAGAGACGCGCAGTCCTTCACACGTGTAAAAGTAAAATAAGTAACTAATTATTTTAAAAAGTTATTTTGTGATTTTGTGAAATTATTATTGACTGCAAGTAAGTATTACTTTATTTTTATTAAATCTTAAGTATTTTGGGGCTGATTTTAGGACGAAATTAATTAATTTTTTATTTTTACAGCTTTCACTATGGGTCGAGGGGTAGATTTGTCTCCAAGAAAAAAATCTGAGGTTAAAACCCTTCTTTTGCACACAAGTCATTCTCAGAGGAAGATAGCAGAACTGGCTGGTGTTTCTAAGTCGGTAGTAAATAAAATAAAAATAAATCTGGATCAAGATCAGCCACTTTTGCCCAAAAGAAAAGGCAAATGCGGAAGAAAACGGATTACGACACCACGGTCCGATAGGAAAATCAGGGATATGTGTTTGCAAAACAGGAAGAAAAGTGCTGGATTGTTAACCCAGATGGTACAGGAGTCTGGAATACAAGTTTCGAAGAGAACTGTACAGCGTAGGTTGGCAGAGGAAGGCCTGACCGGACATCGCCCAGCTAAAAAACCGCGACTGACAGAGGCGATGAAGAAGAAACGACTTGCTTGGGCTCGTGAACACCGTCTGATGAGTGTTGAAGACTGGAGCAAGGTCAGTTTTAATGTCAATTGATAATTTATATTAATATTATGGTATATTATCTAAAAAGATTTTCATATAAGTTATAAATATTTTTTTTCAGGTGTGTTTCTCAGACGAATCAACATTTGAGATTCTTGCCGACAAAAGCAACTTTGTCAGGCGGCGCCCAGGCGAGAAATTTCACCCTGACTGCATTGTGGAACGCGTTAAACACCCTGTTAAAATAATGGTATGGTCTGTCATAAGTGCTAAAGGGGTTGGGCGTCTCTACATTGTCCAGGGAACCATGAGACAGGACCAATACAGGCAGGTCCTAGAAACTCGCTTGTTGCCGCAACTCCGGGAATGGTTCTCAGAGGGGGAGGAATTCATGTTCATGCATGACTCAGCACCATGCCATAAAGCAAGGAGTGTAACAAAATTTTTAGCAGACCACAATATACCAGTTTTACCTTGGCCTGGCAATTCTCCAGACATGAACCCCATCGAAAACTTATGGGAAATTACCAAGGCGGAAATTGCCAAGGAAGTGATAACCACCAAGGTAAAACTGATCGAAAAATTAATAAATGTGTGGCACCACAACCCTAAAATAAAGGAAAGTGCCAAACAGTGCATAGAAAGTATGCCGAGGCGGATCGAAGCACTCATTCAGGCTAAAGGAAATGTGACAAAATATTAGCAATATCTCATTGCCATTTTCGTAATACCTGCTAATATTTTCTAATTACCCAAAGACTGTTATTTTTTTGTTTAAACTACTTGTAAGATGTGTGTCTAATATTATTAAATATAATTATAACTCAAAACAACGTTTTTAATTAGTTATGGACCAATAAAGTGTAAAAAAACAATATTTTTCGACTGTCCCTATTAATTTGGCAACCCACTGTATATGTGCAAATCTAGGAAAGTTGTAGGCAAATTTTGTTCCTGTGTGAAATGTTGGAGAGAGTTTTTAATATTCCGTGCGAAGTCAGGGCGGGTCACATATAGTCAATATTTCCCTTTCCTTAAGTATTTGAGAAGTATCAATCAAATTTTAAAGGACTTAAGCCTATTTAAATAAACGCATTAAGATACACGTGTAGCAACTACGTAAAATGATAACACTCCTTGTTTGCATTCAAGAGCATTAGACTGACATCTATTGCTTACGTATAACAATAGATAGAAGAAAATATTTTGAAGCATTCTGCCACTTGCTTGAGATGGTTGTCTGAAGTGTTCATTGTATGTACTACTCTGCGCTTCTCTTAGACACAACCGTTAGTAAATCGTTTTATGTTTCACCAACAGATGGCGTTGAGCAGAAATACTAGTTTACGCCGAAAAACAATCTTGTCATTGCTATAATGTGCCGTGTGATTCCCTGCACTTTAGAATAGGACCACTCCATATCGTTAATTCCATATTTTAGTCGTAAAAGGTTATTTAGGGAAGGCTTATAAATTCTTGTTGAAGGCGCGATGGGCTAGCAGCCTACTAGTATCTGAATCTCAATACCATCATTTAGCTATACAGCTGAACGTGGCCTTTCAGACTTTTAAAGACTGTTGCCTCTGTCTTCCCCGCAGGGGATATAGACGTAACTTTACGTATGTGTATGCTATATTGGAGCAAGATTTGGATATATCTTTTTTCATTCAAATGGTTAAACCTTACCTTTAAACCTTAAATAAATCTTAGTAACATAATTACATACATACTTATGCGAACATCATTTAAATCCTTTAAATCACGCCTCTTATACTTTTGGAGTAGGCAGAGATCAAATAAGATTTTATTCAGGCAATTGGATCCTTCATTAGGGTTAGGTAGGTAGGTACTTATATACCCACTTTGAAAGTCGTGGTTAAAGGCAAACTAAGCTCCTTCCCTAGAAGTGAGGACAACTAACACCGTATAAGAGATTGAGTAAAAATTAGGATCATTTCTCGCCGAAATTTAATTGTGTATAAAATGACTATGATCTCCTATCTTAGATCAAAAAAGATACACACAGCTGTGGTATCTTTTTTTATCAAAGTAGGCTAAAGTTAGAGTTGAGCTTACTCTGTACGACCCATTAGCTGTGTCTAATAAAGGTGGTTATAACCAGAAGTTTGCTTTATGTTGGACATTTTTTGTTAATTTCTAGTCCTAAACCAGAGTTATAAAACTCGAAAGCCACGTATTGTTTGACGGCCTAATGATCCTACTAATATTATAAATGCGAAAGTTTTTAAGTACGTCAGGATATCAGTATGGATGTTTGTTTCACTTTCACGCAAAAACTACTGAACCGATTACGATGAAATTTGGTATGTAGGTAGCTGAAGATCCAGAATTACATACTTGGTTTTTATCCTGGAGTTCCCGCGGGTTTGATTCCACGCGGACGAAGTCGCGGGCGGCCTCTAGTTATTAATAAAGATTCAATATAAATTCACATATTGCTAAACTTTCGCCTCTTTATGCTACGGAAACCAACTCAAAAAACTGACTTAATAATAAAAATAATACACACAAATGTAGTCGATAACTTTTTCTAATCTCGATTAGATTCATTCTCGATTTATAACATCCTTTTCGAAGTAATTACTAGAATCTTCAGAAATTAATTAAGAAACGATACCGCACTTAAAAAGTCGATGGTTCACGAAAAAACGAATAAAAAAACTTTGCATCGAATATTTTTCCCATTCTTACAACCGTCCTTTTCTAATTCAAAATGAATGAGATGGATGGAAAACGTACACGAGCAATAAAACTGAATTCTTCATCAGGGTCAACGGCCAATTTTGACGTCATTCGCGGCGATGTGAATTCTGGGGCAAACAGGTTTCGATTTTGACTGTTAAGGGTATACGTAAATTACAATTTGTATACTAAACTTTGAATATCTGAAAAGATGATGACATTATTGGATTTTATAATCTCTATATTAATATTTAGCATATTTTATCAGCTTAAGTTCAGTAAAGTTTTTCCGTTAACCGTATGTGCGTACGTCGTTTTAAATATTTTGTTATTTATTCTTTAGGTTGTTCACCCTGGTTCTGATATCAACTCTACTTTCATAGACTGATCAAAAGTTAAAAACCTAGGACGTTTAGATAAAGGCCAAAGTAAGTTTAAGCCAGCCGTAAACTTAACTTAACTTCTGGTCATCTTAAATAGCCATTGAAATTTTAAGCTACAACCCATGTTTACGTTGATAAGGTATTTTTAGCGGACTCTGAGTTTCAGACTAGTGTTGTATTTGGAAAAACGATAAAACAACAGACAGACAAACATGAAAAATAGCCGGATGCCATCCATAGTGCGGATAAGTAAGTGTAAAACACAAAATGTTAAGGACATGACGTATTCAAGGACAACCCTCTCACTTTCAGTGTTTAAAATTGCCGTTAACTTAACCACAATGGTTACTGATTCTTGACCAGAGAGGAAGTATGGGACTTCTTTTCAGAGCGCGCATTGCCAAAGAAGATGCAGCCACGTAATATTGACACATAGGATCTGTTCGCGCGATGAAAACAGCTTTCACCGCGCGAAAAGATATCGCTGTTTCGCTTTTTATTATGATGTGAAACGAGACAGCGATAATTTTTCACGCGATAGAAACGGCATCGAGCATGCCATACTACGGAGGCAGGTCTGATTGACTGACATAAACACGAACAAACACACGAACAGTTGCCAATTTAAACATTTTGTCATGAGGGTTCCTTTTCGACACGAAATTCTCATTCCCGTTGGAAATTTAATATCAAAGCTAAAGAAACGTAGGTACATGCCAAATTGAGCTTACTACTCCTAAGTCCTAGTCACCTAAATCCATACACTGTCTGCAATGTTCTTAATAATGAAATTTCATCTATTGTTTATTTCGAAAAGTGTAAGACTGATTTTTATGATACAATTTAAAATGAATAACAAGGAAAAACAAGGTCCATTACTGCAATCCGTAAGTTAAATTTTTTATACTCCGTATTTCTAAACATACACTGATATTAGATATTTATTATAAAGGTATACGCCCAATGCACACTCCATAGAAAAAAAGGGCTTCAAGTTCTATACAAACTTGCATTGGGCAAGAAGTACATCATATTACTACTAATACAGTAGCGGTCTTGTGGTCAAACAGCAAGACAATGACCGAAAGAGTGACCTCCGTGACTTAATTGCATATGTTACACTATGTCATTGCTGAACTGCGTTCCATACAAGCACTCTTTCCATAGTGCGTCTACATTTTTCCACTTGCCACGCTACTCCATGCATATTTTTTTCGTTTTACAAGCTCGTCGACTTGGGATACCCTTTACCTGACCTTACGCCAGAATGAAGCTTTTATGCAGACCTTCCCTTTCTTTGGAAATAAATCTGTCATATTTCAAAGAAAGAACGCCGAATTGATTATAAGCCGCGTAAAAATAAGGTTTAGTTCGACAGACTTTGTTATACGGCCACCTCAATTTCATCATAAACCCTTTTCGCATTGGCCTTCGATTTTGTGCCTATTGGACCTTCGTTCTCCGTAAAGGCATGTTATATATAGTGTGTTTTAATGCCTCTTTACTCCTATCTAATGATTTGTCACCTTTTATGGTATGTTAAATTTTTCATTTTAATGCTACAATGCTTGTAGCGACATGCTAAATACTTACACATTATCAAATACAGTGTTTTACGGATACTGATGTGATGAAATATGTCGCAATAATAAACTTCTTTTTGTTATAATTCTGTGCTAATATAATCAATCAATACGTATGGAACTCCTTTGTTACTAAGTGAGTTAGTGACTGACAGACATAGCTTGGCCTACGTATTTAGAATACACAAAGTGATTATCTTAAAACACAAACTAAAATAATAAATAATAAAGTTCATCTAAGTTATTTAGAACTCGGTTCTTTGATCAATTCATTCATTCATATAAATATATCTATATCTCTTGCGGAGTAGACTGAGCCAGAAGATTTGACTGATAGGCCATGTTCAGCTGTTAGGTTTAATGATAGAACTGAGATTTAAATAGTGACAGGTTGCTAGCCAATCGCCTAAAAGAGGAATCCCAAATTTATAAGCCATTCCCATAGTCGCATTTTACATTCATGAGAAAGAGATGGAGTGGTTCTATTGTTTTTTATATTGGTGGCGGGAACAATCCGGTGAAATGTCAAAGTCAAAGTCCAGGGTACCCTAAACGTAAAGTGTTCTAACCCTAAGCTACTGTCTCTCACCCTAAACTTAAGGGAAAATATTCAAAATAGGTAAGTAACATGGTAAAGGTAATTATATGGACAATGACGCTGAAATCCTGTCCCAGGACTTACGTAAATATTAAAGGTCGTTGCGGTGCATTCATGCGGAAATGAAACCTTTTGATCAACTTTTAAGTTTTGCGGAACCCAAGTTTGTTTACATACGCGCAAGTTTATTTACAACAAGTTATTGTACACGACTTTGTCCCCTCAAATTTCAAAAAATTTATCTTTTTTATTATGTTAATCTTTAGACGTAAGAATAATAAAAAGATAAATTTACCGCAAAGTTTTGTGAAAATTCTTTCAGTGAAATAAGTAGTGAAAAGCGTGAAAGAGTAACAAACTCACGTATTCTTACAAAATTTCGCATTTATTGTTAGGAATAACATGATTATAGTAAATACAATATCAATTAATTCATGATTATGGAGAAGGAAAAACATTTTAAGCGAACCTGCACAGTTAAGCTAATTGATGTTTTACAGTGATACAATATGTAACATCATACGTGGATAGCTTTTATGTGGCAAAGTTTTCTTCTATTCCATAACGTATACTTACTATTAGCTTAAGGTCCTTAATTTTTTTATTATACACCAAATATCTTACAAGCATATCAAATTAAAATAAATGAGGCAGGAGAAATCCTAAATAGGCTTTAAATCAGGTAACATCGATTGAAAATGACAGAATTTATAAACAGACATCTGAGGGCTTCCCATTGACGTAATAATGGATTTGGATACGTTTCGTGTTATATTTGAGAAGAATAAAACCTAATAACTGATCAAACTCGTTTATCGTCAAAAATGGGGAAAGTTTTATCGTGCTGGCATTTGTCCCGGATGTAATTATTTGCATTATGGATTATAAAAACAAATTGTATATATGTAGGTACATGCTGTACCAAAATCTCTATTGTATTTCTACGTATTATGTTATTACAATGTCTAAGCTATATTAATTCAAAATTTCATAAAAATCCGTTTGGTAATTTTACGTGGAAGAGTTTAAAACACACAGACATCCACATATCCTTGAAATCTTCCTCATTGATAATATTACTAGTATTAAGTAAGATAATAAAGGAAGGATAAACTCAATAGGTCAGACGGAAGTCGCTACTTGTAAAAACCTGACTCGCATATTCCAGGATCCATGGTCAAGGGCTTACCCTAGGCTCCTCTCCAAAGTGGATGCAACTGGGCATATAGCCACGAAAAAGGAAACTCAGTACAATCACCACCAATATTTTGACGAAGGAGTACACAAGACTACATCTTAACTCGGCCGTTTCAAGATGTATGTATGACTCTGTTCTGAATTATATCCATTAGTTCAATTGATTTTTAATTCAATTTTATTAATTTTATTTCAAGTTCGATGTCAATATTTTTGATACTTACCATAACGGAAGGAGGACCTTATATATATAAACAAATATACCAATAAATAACACATATATACCTATATAATCACATCCATATTCCGTGCGGGGTAGACAGCAGTTTGAAAGGCCATGTTCCGCTTCATTATTGAATTGAGATACATGCAATATATGTATAAAATACTAGCTGTGCCTGCGACTTTGTCCTTGTGTAATAGTTATTTTGGGCATCATTGAAGCCCTCAAGGATGAATAATTTTCCCCGTATTTTTCACGTGCGTGCATCGTGCTGTTACTCGTATATAGCCTAAAGCCTTCCTCGATAAATTATCTATTCAACGCAAAAATAATTTTTAAATTCGAACCAGTAGTTCCTGAGAATAGCGCGTTCAAATAAACAACCAAACAAACAAACTCTTTAGCTTTATAATATTAGTATAGATGATATCATTATTTTGTGTGGCTTTTAGTTTAGTTGATATTTCAAAAACAAAAAAGATGCATGAAACTTAAAACACTGTTTAAAAGTTAACACCTTAGAGAACCTTGTAAAACAGGTTAATTTAAACTCATTTGTTGATTTTTATGATTTAGTAAAGTTTGTATTGACTTATCTGATTAGTTCTGATGACTGTGCAATTTTGGTTAATGCCAAAATAATGAACTTATAAAAACATTCTCAATAAAGCACGCTCACAAACTCTTGCGCAAGCAATGTCAAGTGCAAGTTGATGCGCAGTGGTCGTCAATGTATTGGACTTACTCATAAAATAAGAAATACTCGTACTATACTTACTACTTATTTTTTTACGATGTCGTAAAAGGCGACTAAGGGATTGTCTTATAAACATGGGTTTCTTTTCAAAACGATAGGCTACCAACCTGTCACTATTACCATACGCTATACCTGAACGTGGCCTTCCAGTCTTTGCGAGATTGTTGGCTTTATCTACCCCCGTAAGGGTGAAGACGTGATTAAATGTTTGTATGATAAACACTTAACAATTTAGTAGAAATAAAAAGCCATAATAGTTACCGCACCACAGATGAGGGCTGGAGAAAGGTACAAATGGGGTGGAGACCGCAAACTGGGGCAGAAATATGGATGAGCAACGTACCATATAGACGAATGATCTGGTCAAGATTACTGGAAATAATTGGATGAGTTTAGCTCAAGACCGAGAAGAGTGACGTTGCTGGAGGCCTACATCCTACTACTATTATAAAGGCGAAAGTTTGTATGGATGTTTGTTACTCTTTCACGCAAAAACTACTGAACCGATTACCATGAAATTTGGTATGTAGGTAGCTGAAGACCCAGAATAACACATAGGCTACTTTTTATCCCAGAGTTCCCGCGGGATTGATAGGGTTTCCATGCGGACGAAGTCGCGGGCGGCCTCTAGTTCATTAATAAATGGTAACGGGTAAAGAAGAAAAAGAAAGAAATTACTTTACCAAGTCAATCTTATGTCAGTCAGTAAAAAAAATTATTTGTAGTGATCTCTCTCATCTCTGCGTGGTTGCACCTCCCATAAATATATTTCAGGGACCGGGGTCCGCCTTCAGACTTTTTCTCTTAACTTGGTCCGGTTTTCGGCGTCCTCAATTTTTTGTCCATTGACTCGCATATCATCTTTTGCGACGTCCAACCATTTTATTTGTAGTGATATCGAAAATTATTCACGGATGTAGAATTTAGAGCGCCTTATTTATTAGCGCAAAAAGTCGTAATTGATTTTCGATGGAAGTTGATCCACGTGTAAGTTAAATTAGTTTTGATATACAAAGAGAAAAACTTGTTTATGGAAGATCTTATTTTAAACATATGTATATACCTACACATTATATATGTATTGTTACAAGTATCCAAGACTGTGAATTCAGTGTAAATATCAATAACAAAGATCATAACATCGGTCACGCAGTGATGCACATTTTGGTAAGATGTATTCTATTCAAAAGAACCCTACGGAAGAACCCGTTACCCAAAGAATGACAGTATTGCCAAAAGGTTTGTTAAGCCTGACATTAGAACTAAGCCGCCCATTTAGCGTGTCTATAATGACAGTGGACAATAGCCTTGTGACCACGTGATCACCTCTTGCAAAATTTCACTAACATATGCTTCGGTGCGCAACAATTAGACTATTGTTAACAAATTAAGTCTACGTTTTCATGTATCTTAGAGCATCAGTTGTAATACCAGACTCAAAAAGCGTGATGAGTTTCGAATTCAACCCTGAAAATTTACCAATTACTTTTCTGCTCGGCAAGGTACACTCAGCTTACCTTTCCTGCCATCATGTTAACACACTCTAAGTAGGTCACATCATATTCTTTTTCCTCCTGTCATAAATCCGGGTTACGCTTCACGTCTCTGAAGATAAATAATAAATAAATTTATACGGGACAAATTACACTGATTGAGTTAGCCTCGAAGTAAGTTCGAGACCCAGGCCAATCAGAAAAAGTTATTTTCTCATCATGCGATGGCCGGGATTCGAACCTGGGATCTCCGGTGTCACAGACAAGCGTACTACCGCTGCGCCATAGAGGCCGGCAAGAAGAAAAACCAAGTGCGCCTTTAAACCATGATCTCAATTGAATAAGTAAGGTTTGTACACGAAGCAAATTGTCAAACCTCCGATACCCTCACTCACATCGAATTACGTTAAAACCTACATGGTTATGCCTGTTCCCTTAGTTGCCTTATGCGACATCCATTGGAAAGATCAAAAGCAGTCGTATTCTGTATAGGAAAACCAAAGGGAACCAACACTATATAGGTATCATTAGTAAAATCAAACTCACCAGTTCCATTAAATATAAAACACATAGTACGTCTAAGGTCAAACGAATCTAAAAACTAACGTTAATAATATCTCTTACTCTATCTCCAAAACTAAGTCTCAATCAAATTATAATACCTTTGTAATATCCTCGTATAGGGAATTCAAGGATAGGATGGTGTTAGTACACTAACTATTGTGATATCTGGAATGCTAGTTATCTAGATTTTTATGAGTTTTTTGCCTGTAGGCATGGGAAGTAAGCAGTTTTCATCTTTGATTATTATAACTGATATTTTTTTTTTGTACAATCGATTTACAATTTTTAATTTCTATAATTGTATGGATTTTTATTTATTACGAATGACCTCAAAGACTAATTTTAATAAAAGTCACTCTAATAGAATGAACTGGAAAATAATTCAGTAAGATGCGTAATCTAAATCTTATTTAAAAACATACTTACATATAGTCCATATAGTCACGTCTATATCCCTAGCGGGGTAGACAGAGCCAACGTGAAAGGGCACGTTCGCATGTATTGCTTTATAATGGAATTGAGATTCAAACAGTAACAGGTTGCTAGCCCATCGCATACAAGAGAAATCCCAAAGTTATTCTAAAGTGCTGGAAACCACATGGCAATTTTAATTTTAGTATATTTGTAGTAAACCAAGTTTTTGATAAGTAGTAGATAAAAAATTATAATAAAAGATAATCTATACTCCATTGTATAAATATACGAGTATGTATAGATCTGAGGTAACTAGTACAAACAGCATAACTGATAAATGATGATACAACTTTTGTATCGATAAAACATTACAATCGCACGTCCATTCAGAGCTGTAGGTCTTAAGGCCATCGCACACTTCTAGCTATACATGCCGTACTATAAATAATACCTTGGTGACCGATCGTAGTCGACAAAGTGAAGCAAAACAGTTTTTCTTTTTATTAATTGTTTCAAATGACATCTAAGTTTTTAGTTGTTAATAGTAAAAAATTATGGAATCCTGGAACACCTGATTGTCAATCACATTGACTACTGGGTCAAGAGTTTCGCTGGAGAAATCATGGTAGCCTAGCAATTGATTTTTATAATGAGCACGGGAAGAGCTAGCTCTAGATGAATGTGTCTATTCCCTTAGTCGCCTTTTGTGTCATCCATGAGAAAGAGATGAACTGGTCGTATTCTCAAGTGCCGAGGACCATACTGTATATAAAATAATTAATAATTCTTGCTATGAAATATATTAATATACATTATAGCTAAGTCTGTGACTGGCTTTATCGTCGTCACTGAGGCTGCGTGTAATTGTTTATTATCACTGCGCACGCGCAATCCTGCCGCATTTAGCAAGAGACAAACGAAAGGAGCACTGGCTGGCGCAGCCTCCCGCGCTATTTGAATTCAGAATTCGAATTTCGATTTAAAAAATCGAGTTCGATTTTAAATTGAAAATTTAGCCGCGAGAATTACCTAAATTTGAACATTCTATGTCAAATTTTACTTGTGTTTTTATTTTTTAATTTCGGTTTTGTGCTTGTGTTAATAATTTTATAGATAGTGCTGTTGTGGTTATTCCGGTGTTGAAAGAGGACTTCTTTTCTTCTGAAATATGAACGGTAAGATTCTAATTATGACGCTTAGGTATAGAAAATACTTGTAGCGATTAAGACGATGATTAAGTCATGCATCCTTTGTTGAGAGTTTTTCCGCGTACTACCTGAGGTTTTCTTGGTATTATGAAATAGCTTATTAACTTATGTCATAATCTTGATATATTCATTTAAATGTAAATTTTATTTTATTTTTTTATGATTTATTTATTAGACCCGATACTTTTTTCTGACTATACCATATAAGTACTTAATTTCTTAATTAGAAGACATTAAGTGTTAATAATATCAGGAATCTTAATGGTAATATCCGGTATGTTTTTCTCAAGTCACTTCTCACATTTGCACGTAATATTGAAATTTATATTTGCTATCAAAATGTTCTCACACACGTAGATACGTGAAAACTATTTGAACATTATTACTACACGCGATAGAATCTGACACCTGATTTATGCTGAAGGCACAAAAATTTTACTTACTCAAAAAGTTATGCATCATTATTATTTATATATTTAACAAAATAGTAATTTTATATTTGCGTCAGTAAAAATGGCTTAATTTTTCATTCGGTCATATAAGAAAAATATTGTAAAAGATTTCCTTACGTTTAACTAAAACTAAAATTACAGTGTTAGTGAAACTATTTAAGTGTTACTCTGTCGACATATTGGTGAAACTTTTTTTTTACAGACTTAGCCCGCCGTATAGAATAATATACAGGGTGACAGAAATATTCCGTCTCACAAATAGTAAAAGTATAGGAATATACAAAAAAAAAGAATACATTAACATATTCAATGCTTTTGCTTCAGTAGCAACTTTATAAAAAAGGCATTTCAGATATTTTATATAAAATTAATAAATTACATAAAATAAAGAATTTTTGGAAATCTTAGTGCTTTCCCTAAGTTTCTCAAAGAACCTACTTTTTACGTTCACAAATATCAATGGAAATTTCTAACGGAAGAGTTTTGTATTGATTGTGAAGGCCGAACGGATCTTATAAGTAAATAAAATTTTTATCAACATCTTTTTTTATAATTACTGCCTAAACATCAAAACACTTAATCGTGTTCCCAGTCACACACTTAGCCCCAGAGCCTTCTATAAATGTTGTAAATATGCTGTTAGCATATTTACAACATTGCAAATAACAAAAAAAATTATCATATTTCGAAGAAAACTCTATGAGTACAGCAAAAAACTAATCTCGCACTCATAAAAACATAGTTGATTAGATATTGACCATGATCACGTCTCGTGTGCAAATTCAAATTTGAACAGAACAGGTAGGTACTGCAAATTAATGCCTTACTCCACGAGATTGACGTCATCAAATTTTGTGGATATCAAAAAATCAAATCAATAATGAATAGGATCAAAGGTTAACAAAACGGACATGATTAAACTTGACCGTGATGTAAAAAGGTTCATTGACTTTATTTTGGAAAGCCCATAAAATTATTAGTAGATAACTGTTAAGTTACTAATACTGTTTTTTTTTTTTATATACGGATACAAGTTTGCTTAATATATAAACCCGCGAAGTCTATTGACACGGATTTATGAACCGTTAATTTAAAGTTAATTCGCATGTTTTCAAAATCAACGTTGGATGATACCGTTTGGTTTCTTGTTTAATTTATACTTGATAAAAAAAACCTCCACTCCACTCCTCCACATAATCAGTTTTTTCAAATCATTTTATTTGGTCACATAATAAATCAAAGTAAGGGTAAATTATGAAACACATAAAGAGGACAATATTTTGTTAAACATAACTTTTTTGAAAATTAAATTAATTAAAAAAAAATGCAACCCTTTAGCAACCCTTTATTGCAACATAAATTCTTTCAGGGATTGATTTCCAACCCCTGTTATTGAAGTTCTGTACATAGGCGAAAAATGGTTGCTTCGGGAGAGGCATGTTTAATTTTACTCGAGGCATTAAAAGGGCTGATTACATCAATCAATTACTTTCTGTTCATTATTTAATAATATTTACAAACTAGCCATCCTAGATATGTCAAGTTATATAAAAAAAACTCGTGTGGAAGTGATATTTACGTCATTATTCAATTAAAACCCATGATCGACGCAATTAAAGCCATTATTCCAGTTGAAATGGTTATATTATTACAAATAGTTTACAATTTTCCATAATACACAAGTATTTTTTACGGCTGATAAATATGAGATTTTTTTTATAAATACTATAAAATATAAACATCTTTAATAAAATCAACAATACCTAAGAAATAGATTAAGAATCTACTAGCCTACTTCATTAAGATTTAAAATTAAATGTGATTAGAAATTTACAGTGTGGGTTATTCACACAACGATATAAAGATTTATATCGAAGTTTACAAGTTGTATATAGTCTTATTTACATAGAAATAAAGCCCATTCTAACAACAGGCATGTAAATATTGCTTACACGTGCGCAGGCCAAATACCAGTTAAACATCAAAGTAGGTAGACAGCTATATATATTATTACGAGTATTAATAATTGAAATACTTCCTTTATTTACTATCTCTTAAACTAGGTGGTAAATTTTGTAAATTAAAAAAGTCAAGAAAATAATTATTAAAATAATTTTTCGATGAAAAAAAAATCACGCTACAAGAACATATAAAATTATGACTCAGTAAAAGCATAAAATAAAAGTTAATAAGTAGTATATTAAAAAATAGGAATAGAATAAAATTTCAAGTACTTTAATTATATTTTACTTATAATTTAGCTGTTTGTTAATAATTTTATAACTATTAAGTAATGTACTATCTATACTGACATTATAAAGCTGAAGAGTTTGTTTGTTTGTTTGTTTGAACGCGTTAATTTCAGGAATTACTGTTTCGAATTGAAAAATTTGAAAAGTTTGTGTTAAAAAGAGCATTTATCGAGGAAGGCTTTAGGCTATATAACATCTCGCTGCAACTAATAGGAGCGAAGAAATAATGGAGAATATATAAAAAAGGGGAAATTATTCATCCTTGAGGGCTTCAATGTTGCCCAAAATAACTTTTCCACGCGGACGAAGTCGCGAGCACAGCTAGTTAAGTAATAAAATTAAATAATTATTTACAAAGTAAACAACCACTTACATAAAAAAAAAATAACAACAAATATGACGTAAAAAGAAACTATTTTCGTAAACAAAAAATAAACTTCTTACTAAAATTAGACTAATATAGTCGGCCATCCTAACACACCAAACCGGTTCGCGGACCCTCCAAGCCATCTGGAACCTTCGTGCCTTATAAATTGCAAACATATTACGTCAAATGTTAATGACATTGTCTTTATGTAATAACCTGATCAAGACCTACTTACGATTCACGCTATTTATAAGGGCTACTGCCGTACACTTAAAGTCAATTCTTTTATTGTATTACTTGCAGTTGTCTGCGTCTTCGTATGCGTGGAAGAGTCGCAAATCCCACAGGAATTATATTGTAGTCTTTTTGGCATTTATGAAAAGTACCCGACGTCATTTTCCAAACTGTTCTTAGTCCACGCAAATAATAAAGAGAAAATATTTGTATTTTTGTATGTTTGTAACGAATATACTCAAAAGCTACTGGACTTCGCTAAATTTGGCGCATATATAGAATGGACCTTCGAAAGTGACATAGGTATTTTTTCTAGAATTTTCACGAAAATAAAGCCCTGCCCTAAAGCAAGTTATATATCTATACACAAAATTTCAAGAATATTGCTTCAGTAGATAACGCGTGAAGAGAGATAAAATTTAACCTTAAGAGACAACAAACAAAAAAATATTTGCATGCAGTATTAGTTGAGATTCACAAAACAAAAAAAAAAGTACATACATACATACATACATATTGTCACGTCTATATCCCTTGCGGGGTAGACAGAGCCAACAGTCTTGAAAAGACTAAATGGCCACGTTCAGCTATTTGGCTTTATGATAGAATTGAGATTCAAATAGTGACAGGTTGCTAGCCCATCGCCTAAAAAAAAAAGAATCCCATTTGTGTAAGCCTATCCCTTAGTCGCCTTTTACGACATCCATGGGAAAGATATGGAGTGGTCCTATTCTTTTTTCATTGGTGCCGGGAACCACACGGCAAAAAAAAAAAAAAGTAGAATAACTATAACGAAAAATATAAAACATTTGAGTCGCGCGGCGTGGTAGGTACCGCGCAAACCACGCCTCTTCCTTACAGCGTCATGTTTTGCACTTCATACGGCGCGGGTGAATTTTATATCGGTGTTATTTTTAAATTGTTATATCTTCTAAGATGTTCATTGAAATTAAGTGATGTCAAAGACAATTATGTTCACAATTAAATACTCTTAATCAACAACACATTTATTTGGATAAAGATTAATATTATTACGTTGATACAACTCTTAACAAATAATGCTTTAATAACGATCAAATTTGATTACCATAAAAACGGTTCTAGTGAATTAATCTTACAAGATAGACATATACAGTCGTGGACATTTTTTTAGATTATTTCAAGAAGAATAACTTTCTTAACTCTTTCATACATATATTTTTGGTATCTTGAACCGTTTTCGCAACGCACGCAACGAATTTCACATTTTCTTTTATTTCTTCGCCCCTTATAGTTGCAGCGTGATGTTATATAATTATGTACATAGCCTAAAGCTTTCCTCGATAAATGGTCTATTCAACGCAAAATAGTAAATTTTTCAATTCGAACCAATAGTTCCTGAGATTAGCACGTTAAAAAAATTTCTGGTGTTCGTCCCGCTTGTGTCCTGTTGAGGTTTCGCGTGAGACCACGATCATGTTTTGTTATACCTACATTGTTTGATAAGTGAAACCTCAAGGAAACGAAAAGATTTAAATTCTGCTACATATTATGTGCCAATTATAAAATTGTATATAAAATTTAACCTTTAAATTTAAAATTTAATTTTTTTGTATGTATGTATGAAACTAATTTATATCTAGAAAAAAAGGAGGCGTGCATATATGTATGCAATACGCAATCGAACTTAAAATAACATAGATAAATTTCAGATATCTGAGTTAGAAATAGCATCATTTAAAATAAACGCGAATATATCTCGAACTTTTCCGATTGTATCTTTATAAAAACTTGATTTAAATTTATGAACTAATACTAGGTTTTTTCCGAATAATTTGAAAATGGTCACTACAAAGAACAACATTCTAATAAGTTTTTTTCATGACGCAAATTGATCAATATTTTTAAATTGTTTTATAAAAATTCGGCCAAACCCGTTCCATTGCTGCGCCACGACCAAAAAAAAAATTAATGTAAGTATATAAATTTTAAACGCAATTTCTTGTTCGGACTTTAGTCTGGGGTTTTTGTGCATATTTTGCGTCATCGTTTTTATTATAATCCAATAAAGCGAGCTCATATCTATAGAATAAATCATATTGGAAAAGTTAGACCCGAAAAAACGTGATACAAAATGCTATTCGAAAATAAGTCTTATTCAGTCTAGACAAAAAATGAACGCAAAACGTATGAATTTTGATACAGTTTTCAATGTTTTGACAAATTAGTCCGGAAGGCTTTTACATACAAAACATTTTAAATAAGTAGATACCCCAAACGAAGCCGGCCGCGAAACTAGTATGTATGTTACAATTTGTTTCAGGTTTTAAATTTGGAACGGCCGAATTAACATCAATACAATATACACGGAACAATGACTGATTTCACTTATTGTATAGTTGCGACAGAAATCGTTTGTATTATGTTCTGAACGCTTTGCGCAATATAAACTTCACCCATGACCGCCAATGCGTAAGATTTGATGTAATTTTTGCACTGACATTGAATCTTGTGAAGCCATTCCCTTTACTGAAATTTCCGATATTAATTTATAATAATTTGGATTCTCGCATTAGCTTGACCAACAACAAAGTTTTTTGTACAAATTTTTACGGCGCTGACATTGAATCTTGTGTTGCGCCATTCCATTTTCTGATGTTTCCGATATCAATTTATCATATTGTACAATTTAACATTTTTAGATTCATAGATATATTACATTGAGCAACAGTCATACTTATTGTGTTTTTGTACAGATTCACTGACCGTTCTCTGTTTCAACTTTTTATAAATCCATCAAATTATTAGTAAAAAGACATGATGATAATTACGTTATCAAAGATAAATTCTCGTAGAATTGGAATAAAAAAATAAAATAAAAAGCAAATGTTTTTTGATTTTTTTTTTTGCCCTTCCCCTGTAGCATGCTTTTTATCGCACGAAAAACTATAGATATAAAGACTATACAAATATACGTGAAACGGACCATGAAAGCCATAATTTCTCATGCGACGAAAAATTAAGTGTCGTAAATTTGTTTTAAATGAATATAACGGAATCTGAATTTAGCATGAACCTACAAGTATCTACGCAACTAGAGGAGTGTAGGGAATTACCTAGAAAAGAATGTCCCGATATTCCACGGGAAGGGAAATTATATAAGTTTATTTGTTTTATTAGAGTTATGAATGTGGATGAAGCAAAGGAAATATGCAGAGATCGTGGCAAGTGGAAAGAGGTAGTCTCTGCCTACCCCTCCGGGAAAGAGGCGTGATTTTATGTATGTATGTATGTTTATTTGTTTGTTTGTTGTCTCTTAACGCCTAAGCCAATCTTCTTAAAATTACCGAATACATAATTAAGAGTCTGAAGAGGGACATAGGGTACATCCTGGTAAAAACTCTAGCTTCCTTAGGATCAGCGAAATACCATTATTTTTTGTTGGTGGCGCCGGAGATGCTGCAGGCAAATGCTGTTTTGCAATTCAAACTTTAACCGTGACATTTTATCGCAATCTGTCAAGTCTTTATGCTACAGTCAAAGTGTTGTAGATGAACAATTTGTCATCTCATGCAAATTGTATGTAGTTGCACTAGAGTAATACAATTTTATGGAGGCATCACAATTTTGACGTGACCATTCAAGTGACTAAGTCTTGTATTATAATATGCTAGTTAGCTTATTTAATCGGTTTTATCAAAGAAAATTAATAGTATTCGAAGTGCTTAAATATACAATGTTTATGATGTCTAATGCAATGATTTTCATGAAACTAAATTTGTTATTACATACATACATATAATGACGCCTATATCCCTTGGGGTAGACAGAGGTAAAAGTCTCGATAAGACTGATAGTCTACGTTTGGCTTAATGATACTCGTAGAATTGAGACAAAATATGGCAAAAGTTTTTAAATAATTTTGTAGCAGAATAAACAGTGCAGTGTGGTTCCCGACCCTTTTGAGTGTCACTCCATACCTTTCTAGTGGATGTCGTAAATGGCGACAAAAGGAAGGCTAAAAAACTTGGGATTCTTCTTGTAGGCGATGGGTTAGCAACCTGTCACTATTTGAAACCTTAATTCTACCAGTCTTTTCAAAACTGTTGGCTCTGTCTACCCCGCCAAGGATACAAACGACTATATGTATGTAGGTTAAACATACATACTAATTATCTCTTACGGGGTAGACAGAGCCAATAGTCTCGCAATGACTAAAAAGCCATGTTTAGCTGTATGAACGTCATGTGGGATATAATGACCGTACTTTGATAAATGACAAGCTTATTATATCATCGATCAAGTAGTAAGTAAACAACTCGACATGAATTACTTATAAATAAGTTAGAATGATATTGATGCTCTATAAAGATAAAAAGCATGTATCCTTTTTACATTATTAAATAGAATCAATTTTATTCTCATTTATCATATTGAAACTGAATCAAAATCGAGTAGAGCATTTTTTGTCATCTGTTATTAGCAATGGTATTTCTAAAATCTACTAACATACATTTATTAATCACGTTTATCACATATGGGGTAGACAGAGTCAACAGTCTCACAATGACTGAAAGGCCACGTTCAACTGTATGGCTCAAAGTTCAAAGTTGGAATTGAAAGCCAAAAATGACAGGTTGCTAGCCCATCTCCTAAAAGAAGAATTCCAATTTTTACATAAATACATAAAATCACCTCTTTATCCTTGCGAGGTAGTTAAGTCGACTTTTACGACATCCATGGAAATGAGATGGAGTGGCCCTATTCTTTTTTTATTGTTGTCGGGAACCACACGGCACCTCGATCTTTAAACAGGACTTAAACTTCTTAAATCCAAATTTTATTTGCTTCTCCCTTGATTGAATTTTACTACCTGCATGGGACGCGAAGAAACTGGCACACACTTCAATTAATACACGCGAAAACAATTAGTCATTCGTCTTAAAGATTTGTTTCATTTCAGTTGTGTTTTGACTGACAGTTTTATTCCCATGATGAAAAGGAAAAATCCTAATAACAGAGCATAGTGTTAGTTCATACGTCATTATGTCTTGTCACATACAAAACAAAGCCTGTATTTTGACGTGGTGGAAACCCGTGTAGCCACACCCATACAATAGTAGGCAGGTCTCAATTCATTTTACGGCAGTCTTCAAACTGAATATTACCTGCTCCTTGGCTTTATAAATAGAGGTTGCTACTCCATTGTCAGAAGCTATTCTTTTGATATCTTTAATAATTGTAAAATTATTTATTAATTAAGCCAGGTGAAAAATTTGTGTTTTTAAAAGCAAAGGAGATGGAAATCTATTGAAGTACATTCAAAACTTAAACCAAACACATTGAAATGACACTCAAATTAAGTATTTTCCAAATCTGCCGCCTGAGCAAAATCTCAGACAATAGCTAGTAGGTCAATACCTAAAAGGCGATATAAATTCTAAGCTGTATTTTTAACATAGTTCGTACTAATTCTTTAATTGCACGACTATGTATGTATGTTTTACTTTTTTACATAAAATATTTAAATGAATGAATCTTAATTCTATCATCAAGCCAAACAGCTAAAGGTGGCATATTAGTCTTTTCAAGACTGTAAGCTGTGTCTACCCTGACTGACAACTATAATTATTTATAAATTTAACAAGTTTGATACGATTGATACCAATAAAAATTAAAAATATTATAGTCGATAATTAATGTACAAAATTCCTAAATATTTTTCGTGATCGAAGTCACGTACACGTGATTTAAAAATAATTATATTTCCATTAAATATCGCAGAAGAAATTCCTCCATTGTATCGCTTTTCATGTAATGAGCGCTTAATAGCTCTGTGTTGAAATAATGAAAAGTTATTTATTTAGACTTGCGGAGCACTTTGTAGAGTGCACCGCTAAAATTAAATACACTCAGCCTCTAATTTTCTGTTAAGCAATCTTCAGATTAAATCAAGTAGTCTATCATCTTTCTGTTGCGAAAAAGGTTCCATCGCTTTTGCTATTTAATCGCTTCGAAAATTTATTTTAAAAGCTCAAAATAATGACACATAATTTATATATATAAAATTCTCATGTCACAATTTTCGTTCCCGTAGGTACTCCTCCAAAACCGCTTGACCGATTCTCACGAAATTTTGTTGGTGTGAGAATCGGCCAACATCTATTTTTCATACCCCTTAGTAATAAGGGTTGTCCACCCAAAAATATTTATATGGCAAAACACCGTTTGCCGGGGCAGCTAGTAATTAAAAAGATATTTTCTAAAGCTGGTTCTTTCTAAAAAAAATTACTTTCATAGTACGTACAAATTTTGGATTTAGAAATAATGGACATTAAATTATGGATCCTTAAAGAAATCTGTATTATAGGAGCCACATTAACATGTTCAGTTGCATTTTTTGTACCATTTTAAGAGAGAACAATCAGACAGTTGTATTAAATCAAAAATAAAAAAGAAAACTTTCCACTATGGATTCAACAGAGAATTGTCATCACATTTAAGAATACACTTATCAAGTGATAACATTGAAAATGATGCGGGGCATTTTCCATTAAATCATTTCCTAACTGCAGCCATAATCTGCCCAAATAATTAACCCAATTAACAAGTGAAGATTAAGCACGTCTTTTAAAACAATAAAGTCGTGTCAGTGACAGTAACACAATTAATACGTACCAAATTAAGATGTCACGCCTTACATGTACCGTCCTCGATATAAACGACCTTGCCATTTTATAGTATAGTAATCATATTGCCGCTACGTAGGGAGGATAGCATAAGACCTACAGGTCAAACACCTAGTGACACTTCTGTTTTAATATCTGTAGGTAGGTATTTGACATTTAACATGAAAAATATTAACGGTCAAATATTGCGCTTATGCTGCTGCAAGTAATGTAATAAAAATGGTATGGGTCGGTCAAAAAACCACAAAAATATTGTCTTTATTACTCTTAATTTTTCCAACCATCTCCGCGAAAGCGATAAAAATAAATGTATGTATATTTCAAATTATGGATAGCTTTATGCGTTTTTTATCTATGTAATGTCAATATTTCAATAATATTTTTATTATCATTCCAGTTATTTCTCATTCAATAATTATTTACCATTTTAAGACGATTGTCTTAAACTGGTAATTATCTAGGAGCTATTGAAAGACTGCCCGTGTTGGTGTATTCTAATGCTTACAATAGGAGCAAGTAAAGATGAACTAGAACCGTCTCACAATTTAATTTCAATAAACTAAAACACTCTTTCTATTGACTTGATGTATAGTCACGCCTTCTCAGCTGAGTAGGCAGAGACTATATCTTTCCACTTGCCACGATACCACTTCCTACAATTATGACTCCATTTTATTTACATTTTTAGGGCTCTTTACATTAAGGACACATGCACTCATTATAAAATCATAGCAAAGAGATAATGCCTTAAAGAAATGACCTTTAGAATAATAACACATAATTTTCATAACATGTGATCTTCACTTCGGCCTTTAGGTTTTAATTATGGCGTATTATGTAGCATTTTACACCTTATGCATGCGTCATGTACTTAACGAAGCCAATTTTCAAATTAGAGTACCGTTCTGTTAGATGTGAGATAACAATTTGCCTTTTACCGCAACTGTATGAATCGTCCATATGTTCAACATATTTAAATTTGGGAAAATTATATTAAATCGTACACATACGCAGCATAATTATTATTTGTAAACTAATACCTATTTTACGTTTGGAATGTATAGCGTGGCCCTTCAATTTTTTTTCATAACTGTTGGTTTGTCTACACCGTAAGCGATAAAGATGTAATTATATGCAGAAATGTAATTTCCTGTCGAAACATTAATTTTTTTACCGTGGGAGCAAATGTCATTAGTGTGATCTTAAATCGAATTGTAGTTGACGAATTCACATCATTTTATAACTTTTTGCAGTGAAACATTGCACTATATCGAATGCGAGCAGAAAAACTTGACAATGCATTTCCATTGACATTTCCACATAATTATCTGTTTAACAATCTTTTCAGTGTAATCAAAGTGATTAAACACTTAATTTCAATGAGCATTATGGTGATTTTTATTTGTTTTTTATCAGATGCTTATTTTAATGATGCTGTGTTTTTACCGTGAGAATAGTCATAGTGTACGAGTTAAATGGATCCTAGTACATTTAAAATTAGTTGGAAGTTAAAGATTTTTCACGAATCAATTTAAAAAAATAATGTCAGGAGGAAATTTAACTCACTCAAAAAAACAACGTTTTAAGAAATTTCTTAAAAAAAACCAGCCTTTTGAATTCAAAAGGTTGGTTTTTTTTTCTTAAAAATATTCAAATACTACTTAAAAAGATATCACGTGGAACAAGTCTTGAGCTAGACATGAATCAACAGAAGGTAAGGGAACTTACTCGTATATGATATTTTGTAGAATATTCAGTCATATAAGGATATCAAGATCGCCGGAACCTTTTGCAGTTTATAAGGAAAAAAGGTTATTCTTGAAGCGCATTCATTAAAAACAGTGAGTTGAGCGAATGTCAAATTTTAAAATTTACAACATTTTGTATGAAATCTCCTTCGCCGTTACCTCTTATTAATTACACTAAACAATAAAATCAACATTATCGATGATCATTACTTTTATAAACAAAAAGTCTTTTCGCGTGACCTCTCAAAAGTTAGCACTTACGTCATGGCTTCATTTTAAAATTAAAAGTTGCTTTGAGGCTATGCTTGTACGTTAAAAGGCATAATTTTCCGCTTTTTCTATATCATTGATAATTCTCAGGGAAAAATGTATTTAAAATTGTTTTTCGTATGTTCGTTTACGAATACTATTACTAATCTATGTATAAATTGTAACTGTTCATTCGACAATATATATTTTTTCTATCTAAAAAAAAACTCGAATCCGTTCACGATGCAAATGTGCTGTGTTAGAAAACTCTGGTGTTCTTTGTTAAACCAAATAAAAATTAAAGACAAAAATCATGTTCAATTCGCAAAATTTTGCAAACTTTGTATTAATGCAAATGAACCGCGCCACCGACGCTAAATCTATACTAATATCATAAAGCTGAAGTTTGTTTGTTTGTTTGAACGCGCTAATCTCAGGAACTACTGGTTCGAATTGAAAAAATCTTTTTGCGTTGAATTGACCATTTATCGAGGAAGGCTTTAGGCTATATACGAGTAACATCACGCTGCAACTATAAGGAGCAAAGAAATAAAGGAATATGTGAAAAAAATAAACGGGGAAAATTATCCATCTTGAGAGCTTTAATGATGCTTAAAATAACTATACCACGCGGACGAAGTCGCGGGCACAGCTAGTGAATCATATTAGGTAAGTTCTACAACTACAGGAAATAAGATGACATTGAATATGCCGATATGTGCTTAATATGCATACTACTTTGTTTTTTACACATCGCTTATACTTAACAAACAACAATCAAGTTTTCTTTAATTAAGTGGATACTCTAAGGTTTTCTTCCATAATGGAGATAATTTCTGCGCAGTTTAGCGAATAATATGCAATGGCTTTGTTTACTAATTATACAGTTACAGACGTTGTATAAAAAATAACAGCATCAATTTATATTCTTTAGAGAAAAAAGTGCCGTGTGGCACCAATATAAAAAAGAATAGGGCCACTCCATCTCGTTCCCATTGATGTCGTAATAGGCGACTAAGGGATAGGCTTATAAACTTGGGATTCTTCTTTTAGGCGATGGGCTAGCAATTGTCACTATTTGAATCCCAATTCCATCATAAAGCCAAACTGAACGTGGCTTATCAGTCTTTTCAAGACTATTGGCTCTGTCTACCCCGCAAGGGATATAGACTAGCTTATATGTATGATGTATGTATGTATGTAGACAAAAAAAATTATAATAACTTTAATTTATTTATTACATATAACATTATACATATAGTCACGTCTATATCCCTTCCGGTGTATACAGAGCCGACAGTTTTGAAAAGACTAAAAGGTTCACCTGTATGGAATAAAGATGTAATGATGGAGTCTGAACAATTACTCAACTTTACTATAGGACTTACAAATATATTTAATAACTACTGTAAGTAATGTATAGACATACAAAACTTAAAGTAAGTAAAAAATACAGAATCACTTAATGATGAGATTATGATATGATGAACCCTTATTACTAATAATATTTTTTAACAAATCACACCTATTTCTGAATGTCTCTTTTTGATTTAATGTGTTTATGCAATGTTTGATCTGTGTATTAATATTGGTAAAGAATATATAATATAAAACATATTTGGCCAAATAAACGGCAAAAACATTGACTCTGTCTATATTTCCTGCCGACTTATGCATAATCGTTTCCTAAAACTAATATTTTTAGCACCTTCAGATCGGAAGTGAACTCTATTAATATCTAAACAGACATTCTAAACAACTCGTATTTTATAAAAGCTTTATTATGAAAAAAAAAACTCATGTAAATAAGAATTTAATACGTACATGCATACATATGATCACGTCTTTATCCCTTACGGGGTAGACAGAGCCAACAGTCTTGAAAAGACTGATAGGCCACGTTCAGCTGTTTGGCTTAATGACAGAATTGAGATTCAAATAGTGACAGGTTGCTAGCCCATCGCCTAAAAGAAGAATCCCAAGTTTATAAGCCTATCCCTTAGTCGCCTTTTACGACATCCATGGGAACGAGATGGAGTGGTCCTATTCTTTTTTTTTTATTGGTGCCGGGAACCACACGGCACATTTAAGAATTTAATCACTCCAATTTTTCCTGCATAATAGGCGTGCGAGAAGTTTATCTCTCTTCTTTTATCTCTAAGGTTAACCCAAGAGATAGAGTGTTGATGAGTGAGTGTGATGTGAGTTAATGATTTAACAACGTTCAAGAATAGACCCCCAAATACTAAATGTAGTCTAGTACATACTAAAGAGACCTCCATTTGATTCTTACCTCCACGAACCTGTAAACAGGTTCAGAATCTGCAGGTATCCTAAAGATTTTTTGGTCACCTTTAAATCATCAAAAAGTATATAAGTAACTGAAAAAAAATAATTGCAGATACATTGTTCCAATATTTTATTATATACCCATGCAACTAGGAAGTATGCTAAACATTATGCTAGTTAACTGACAAAAGATCACTTGTTGCCTCTTTGCAATGTCAATGGCACCTACAAAACTGAATGACTCATTGATTAACTCGCAATTTAATAAGTTAGCGCCATTAAATTAATAATTTAGAAAGTTCAGTTATTACTGTCGAATTCCAATGACATAATTTTGTCATTATATTATTAGAACAATTAATACTTAATGGGTTTCCGAATTAGAATATAATAATTCACTTAGAGGCGGATTGTCTTTTAGTGTCACAGTTATCGGTTGGGAATACTCGGAGTCTTTCGTTTTTCTGGTATATAACCAGTAGTGTGTTACTTACACTTTGGTGGATCAGTGTGCTGTCCTATTAAGGTTTGTTTTATTTTAATAACTAACTTTTTCCTGTGGTTTTTTTAAGTTATATATAGTGGAAGAAATAATAATGTTTGCTGAATTGTGTACTTGGAAAAGACTAAAAATAAAATATAAATTTTGGCAATGTCCTTTAAAAAATGTAAAGAAACACCTATAGAAAATGTCCCGAAATTTCCACAAGAATGGGACATAAGTTAGATTATTCCTTTTGAGCCGGCAAATGTTTTACAATATATTTTTTGTTTGACAAAAACTTGTTATGTTACTAGAAAACATTAATACGGATGTGCATATTATTGATTCATATTGATGATATAAAAATGCCGTCATGGGAGATGACGAGGGTTTTTCCATGCGGTAAATTTTATTAAATACTTAATGTATCAAATTGCACTAACAAAAAGTTAAAACGTTTAGGTAAACTTTTAACTTCATATGGCTTCAAAAAAATACTCTTCTTTTCGGATGGAAAGAGTTAAGAATGTGGATGAAGAAAAAGAAGTATGCAGTAATCATGACATGCAAAAATGTAATCGCTGTCTAACTTCCCTTCTGGAAGAGAGACATAGTTTTGTATATACATCTAACCAATGTCCGAAATATAGCTAAAGCAATTCTCCTTATTTAAGAAGTATGGATTAAGTTTTTTTTTATAAGCTAACTTCTATAAGAAAATTTAGGTATATATTCTGTTAATTCAGGTGTACTTCTGACTCTTAGGCAGGACGAAATTAGTTACACCGATTAAAAAAAGGAGCGTGATAAATGTGGATCGTGACAAGAAGAAATATATAGTCTATCACATTTTTAGTGTAGTACCTAAATTTATTCATTCATTCTTGTTACAGGAGCAAACTCAACATTCGACATGTCTATCGTAGACTCCTACAAGCGGTTCATGGAGCGCAATAGCGGTGAGTACTGGTTTGCTGATAAAAAGAAATAGTCTGGTCATTAGTGGATTGAAAAAAGACCTCCTTGAGGTCAACAAAACATGACCAGCAGGAGTAGACAAGTGATTTTCTTTTTATTTATAGCTTAACTTAGAAACTACACACAACTTAGTACACTACATGCTAACTCGTAAAAAAATTGCGAATTTCTTTAAAACAGACTTGTATTTGTGACAATGACATAATTTTAAGACAAAAATATCAGTATTTATGTTCATTTAAACATTAAAGACCGATCTGCATCTATTAATTTAGTAGGCCGTAGTATCCGATAAAATCATGCCCCATACCCAGACGAGTTGCTAAAGACTTGCCATAATGCACAGTCCTTTCGGTTCATCTATTCCTGTCACTATATCTTGTTTTACATCACACTGTTACTCATCCTGTCACTCAATTTATACAGATCCTAAAATAATCTTCAAAGATGCATTTTTTCTTTAAATAAAAGAAACAAGATTTTTGCGCTTGTCCGTTGATGCTCTTTTAGATTCATCTCGAACATTGCTCGTATTTATATCAAAACTGGTTCCGGAGTCATTCACCGGGTTTATAATGGAATATTCTTTAGGTATCTTTTTCAAATTATACTGGCAATAATTTGAAACACCTTTTGACAGAGCACTGAAGCTGTGCGCTCGGGTAGTGGTCTAAGTTCTGTGTTATAATTGGCTAGTTAAGCAAATGAGAATCGAGAATGACCTTCCAAAGTTACTTGTGTGAGCATTAAGTCCTTTTTTTTTGTAAACTTTTCTTTATAATGTTTATTGCTTTCATTTAATTTTTATTTTTAAAAATATTGTTTGAGTTACACAAGTGACATCATTAGAAGGTAGATTATTGCCTTACATAGGATTGGTTTTGTAGGTGACTATAAATGGAAAACCCAAAAAGTACTAGTCATCAGTCAGTCATATAGTCACGTCTATCTCTTGTGGGGAAGACAGAGTCAACAGTCTTGAAGAGACTGAAAAGGCCACGTTCAGGTGTTTGGCTTTATGATATTATTGAGATTCAAATAGTGACAGGTTGCTAGCCCACCGCATAAAATAAGAATTCCAAGTTTATAAGCCTATCCCTTAGTCGCCAGTGGCCAGTCGAATGAGATGGAGTAGTCCTATTCTTTTTTATATTGGTGCTGAGAACCACACTTCACAAAAAGTACTAGTCCTACAAACATTAATCCATCCAAGCAAGGCAAGCCGCCTAGTGAAAAAAATGCCTAATCTTGTCACTGCAAGTATGGGCTTCTTAACGTACTTACAGCTTTGAAACCAATATCTGAGAATGTAACCAGAAAATCGCAATGACGAGTAAAAGAAAGAGATATTGAGCCTCCTTTCCATAGAGGAAGGGAGACACAAAATAATTTCCACTTCCCACGATCCATGCCTTCTTCTTTTGCTTCTTGCGTATTTATGAAACCGAAGTCGTTCTAGTGAAATGTCTCGTTAAGAACACCCTAAACCGAGGTTCAATGAAAATAAAAGTCTTACAACCAGTAGGTCCTTTTAAAATAGGTATATAGGAGTTCAAACAAAATAATTACGAAGTAGCCCTTTTAATAACAAGGGAAATATAATGGTGTGTAAACAAAACGCAAATTAAAATTGTGTAAAAACGCCATGAATTGTGAGTCAGAATTATATAACCACATACATTATCATACTGGTCGGAATAAAAACTGTCAGATATCAATGCAAAAGTTACTTTAAAAAAATTATGAATAATGACTTAACACACGAATAATATTAGTCCAATAAGCATCGATCATATATTTTGTTAATAAGACATGCGACTTAAAATAATAAATTCAGGTTATGTGTTCAATACTAAAATTTAATTTTAATTTACAAAAAATACACCGACACAAATATTACTTATGCCACAGACAGAAGACGCGTCAAACTTATAACACCCCTCTTATTATATCCCCTATTATTCAAATGGCAATATGGCACGTGCTTTACCTAAGCCGTAGATAAATCAAACGCATAATTACATTTAATATTTATGTAGACATTTATTAATGATTATGATACAACATTAAACCGCCATATGTAAAACGCAGATTATGACAGTAACAAAAAATGGTGAGCAAGAAGCAGGTATGGGAATTAAAAACAAAAACATAACCAAGGTCGGTGAGATTTGCAAAAATAAACATTGATCTAGAAAATTACAGGTGGAAAAATTACTACTTATGTAATATGCGTTTAAAAATATGTTTATGTTTGATAGAGTGCCGATGACCACACGGCACATTCTATTTATTTCTATTTATTAAGTTATATTATATAATAAATATTTACTCTGATTGTCACTGTGATACACACGATTGTACTTAAATGTGCGCATGGGAAATAAAAAATATTCACAAGTATGTGGTTGTGTCTATGGGAATAATTTATAAAAAAAAATCCTAATGGCACAACACGAGGAAAACGTGATATGGAGGTAGTTAAAGTAATTTTTGCCTGAATCTCGGCTTCTGTAAATAGAAAATGCACGCTTTTTCATTCCCGTAAGAATTTTAGGAGATTTCTCCCTAGCAGTTTTCCATACTCAACATAGATGGCCGATTTCATTTTATTTCGCAAATGATTACCTCAGAAATTAAGCTTTTAAGGTAGTCCATTTTGACAACAGTGCCATCACACACTAATTGAATATTCTACCAATTAGATGTTATGTTAATTTTAATAAGGCGTATGATGATTTTTTACTTCAATATTTGATCGGCGTGCGTGTGCGCGCCACCCGCAAAATATGACAAACTTTTACGCACTAGAAATAAGACGTGTTTTGAATAAATATTTACATTGGTTTAGGATCAACCTGAAAATACCCAGGCCGATCAGAATTTAACTCTAACTTCATTCGTAGTCGGTTAAAACATCTTACAACGAGATTCTCTACAACGTGTTAGAGTGACAAGAAACGTCGAAGGAAGATAAATCTATTTATTATTATAATGCACCGGTGCATTTCTGCGATTTTATTGCGACATCGCATGCACTTTATACACAACCTCCTACCATTATGTGAGAAATTATACATACATACGTATGATCACGCCAAATAATCTGATTAACCCTATCCAGGATTATGTCCAAAAAGCATACCCCGGGCTTCTTCAGAGAGGTACGGATACAACCAGGGTTGATGCCAGGAGCTCTTCCTGATGTCACCGATTTGATCAAGGGACGTATAATATTATGACGAATAATTGTCAGTACAGATATTTTTAGTGACGTTTTTAAAATCGATAGGTCAAACATAGAAACTTGTTTGAAAATAGAATCAATTATTTACGAAGCAGACACGTGTAATCCAAATTTAAAAATCTTTATTTTTTAACCTATGCTTAATTCTGGCCAAGGCGTAATCTTTTTTTTTTTAAGAATGACCACTTGAATAATTGTTGTTTAGTAAATTTTACTATGTACTTTTAGCTTCGACTATCATGGGGTTGGGTCGGAAGTTATATATATATATTTTTATATTTTAATAACTCTGCTTCTATCTTTTAGGATTTAGCTTTTCTGTGACGTATAAAGACGTCGTCACTAAAATGAAGATTGTTTAGTATGGAAATTTTTTGAGCGATAGTCACGCAAATGCTCCTATTATATTCTCCGATCAATGATTAAGGTCAACTTTGACATTATTGTGTTAAACGTGAATATAATTATCCCCATTCGTACTGTAACAATCTAAATATTATTCGGATTGCTGTATTAGTGACAAAAATTATGATCAAATTATGATTATCAAAAATGGTCCCTCTATAAAACTTAAACCTGGAGTAATAATCTGCGGCGTATCCCTTGCGTGGTAGACAGAGCCAAAAGTCTTGAAAAGACTGATAGTTCATGTTTAGCTATTTAATCTGCATAATTTTTGAAATCGTAACGTAATTATGTTATTCTTCTCGGTAATTTTATTTTATATTATTGCTAACTTTGAAGCTAACTCAACCTGTGATTTTGTCTCGTATATATATTTATTATTCGTACTTACACACCCAAGTTATTATAATAAAATAAATATAAATAGTAATTTTATAACTCACTTAACTACCTTATTTTTTCATTTAAATAATATGTGTCTGGTTTGTTATTTAATAAGAGTACTCGTATTTTACAATCTTAATTACATGACTAATGACTTGATTATAACCAAATGACATTCACAAATCACATGATTTACGAACATGCGTAAATCGCATCTGTAAATATTAAAGCTTGAATGATCGATTAAGTAGTTTTGATATTAACTTACTTTGTAAGTCAGATTGTATCAAAAACACATGATCATGATCGTTCTAAGTACATACTTAACTAGTTAACCGTGACTCGAATCGAATCCTGACCCAGGTCAAATGTGTTAAACCTAGGTATCTCATGGCGTGAATATGTAATTACTGCAAATTTTAAATAATTATTTCAAATTGTTTACAATAAAGCCTCATTGCAGAATCTGTGATTGAAGTTACATTATTACGTAGAATATGTTATGATGAGAATATTTTTAAGCTGCTTAAAGCCCGTTAAATGATGTATTATGTATATTACTGACTAGAAACAGCGAAATTTTCGGAGATTTCTTAGAAATCTGATTATCGCATCAAATGAGTTTTGTCCTAAATAAATAATAATATAAATCTGAGGCACTTTAATAGAATAGGACCACTCCATTTCTTACCCGCGAATGTCGTAAAAGGCGACTAGGGGAGCTAATTAACTTGAGATTCATCTTTTAGGCGATGGGCTAGCAACCTGTGACTATTTGAATTTCAATTCCATCACTAAGCTATACAGAACGTGGCCTTTAAGTCTTTTAAAAACTGTTGGCTCTGTCTAACCCAGAAAGGATACAGACGTAACCATATGTATGTATAATTCTGAGTATCATATAGGTAGAGAATTTTCCTGTTGCTTACTCCCAACTAAATATTTTATCTACTTTTCTTTGACAGATCCAAGGACCGAAAACTGGTGGTTAATGTCCGGCCCTGGGCCCCTCCTCACGATCCTGGCTACGTACCTGTACTTCTGCAACTCAGTGGGCCCCCGGTACATGAGAGATAGGAAGCCGTACGATCTTAAAAACGTCATTGCTGTGTACAATATATCGCAAATTCTTATGAGTATCTTCCTGGTTTACGAGGTAATTAAATGTGAATAAAAATATATTTTTTTTTAAACAGGTTTTGATACTAAAATGTCATATGTGACGTATTTGAGAGAGTGACTCTTGAATAAAGTATTGACCAGGAGTATGCGATTAAACGGTTTCATAAATTTTAATAGCAATGTTTTCAGAGTGCACATCTAAAGGATGCCTGCACATTCAGGCAACTAAATCTGTGACAATGGGGACCAACTCCAAATGAACTTGTATGTTTAACATACAGTTACATTTTAACCTGACTAGCCCAATTCAGGATCGTGATCATTGGCGCACCTTAGGTTTATTTCTAGTAATGAAAACTTACAGGATCATTATGACCTTAAAGACAGTATGTAAAACGTTCTTAAGGTATGGATTGCATTACTATTACCTCCTCTTGCAGTTAAATATGCTTTGTGGTTCCGGGCACTAAAGAAGATTACTAATACTCTATCTCATCCCAAGGATGGCGTGAAAGGCGTCTAAGGATAAGCTGATAAACTTAGGATTCTTTTTGTAGGCGATTAACTAGCAACCTGTCACGTCACTACTTGAAATTAAACTCCATTATGAAGCGATACAGCTTATTGTGGCCTTCTGGTCTTTTCAAGACTGTTGGCTCTGTCTTCCCCGCAAGGGATATAATCGTTATATGTAATTATGTATACTTACTTTTTTTAAATTATTTTGAAGATGAAAACAAGATGATTGATTATATTCTCCAGGGATTAGCATCAGGATGGTGGAACGACTACAGTTTCTCCTGTCAACCAGTGGACTATTCGGACAATCCCAAAGCGCGTAGGGTGAGTAAAAAAACACCAAAGTAAAAGCTACGTTAATAACAAAACCAGCTAATTTCAATGATAACTGTTTGAAATAAAAAAAATAAACTTTATTTCAAACTCCAATTGACATAAGCAAACAAAAAAAAAGTTTTGAATTTTGACCAATTTGCGATTACTTTATTGCGATATGTCTAAGATAAAGAACTTTACCAAGGTTAATAGAAAGAAAAAAAACGAAACCACAATATAATAACCGGTTTCTAATTTATTTACTTATGGTATGTATTATCTCACACAATATTCATATGATTGGTTTGCGGTCATCGCTTTTTACATAAACACATAATACATTATCGTTATGGAATGATGTAACAAATTATAATCTTTCCTTCTATGCCGAAAATTCCCGGGTAAAATCCCCAGTACTTTGCCTCATTGCCAAGTAAATGCGTAAAAGCTTACGTAAATTTTGGAACAAAGTTCTTTCAAGCACACCTTTTGCAAACTGTGTTTAAAATTGATGAGTATCAGTGTTATTTGTCTCGTATATATATTTATAATTTTACTTCAAAGTAACTAAGTATAAAGTTAACTAACAGTTTTTAAACTTAAATTAATTTGTGAAATTGTTAATTAAAATCAAACGAAAATAAGTTTGTTATAAAAATTCCAAAGCTTTTATTCAGATTTATTTTATTTTAACACCGAGCTTGATAACATGAAATATTTTTTCTTGTACGAATTTTTGTATTATTAATAGTTCAAACTTGTAATTATCATAAGCCAGACAAAACTGAAAGAAAACTATGACTGAATTAGACGAAAAATCGAGGGATTTGTTTAGAAAAAATATGCAAATCTGTCACAACAACGACTTTGTTTTTATATCATATTGTAGACCTTGAAAACTATGTTTCATTTGTCATATACCTACTTGCTAAATATGTTCAAACAACTCCTTTAGAAGGTATCCATTAAATCAGTTATTGCTTCCTTAAACAATACTACGTTTTTAAAGAAAAAATTTAAAGCCTTGCATCAATTTTTGAGCAAGGAATGTTACAATGACAATTTATTGTAATATTAAACGTTCTAAATGGATAATCATAATTCTAAAAATACATAAAAGGTCTGGTCCTAACTGAGGCTAACAAATAAATTTCAAATTCTATTCATAATTTAAAATATTACATTCTATCGATCTGGGTTAATTTAGCATTAAGTCTATCTATATTGTACATTTGAGGCTCAATAAAGTTTAAAAAAATAAACTCCATTCATATTAACCATATTGATTTTACAGATGGCTGCAGCTGTATGGTGGTACTTCTCGGCCAAGATAATTGAACTTCTCGACACAGTATTCTTCGTTTTGAGGAAGAAGAACAGGCAGATCTCCTTCTTGCACCTGTACCACCACTTCATGATGCCTATCTGCGCTTGGATCGGAGTCAAGTTCTTGCCAGGTAATTATTGATATATTTTAATTGTGAAGTTTAAGTGGAATTTAAAAATACTTTTGGACAGCTGCAAAAATAGGCGATTGAAGTTATAAGCAAATTGAAGTTTTTTTTTAATTTATTTAAATGATTAAAAGGAGAGTTAGAACGTTGTGCAGAGAAGACATGAAGACTAGAGAACAAAATTTAAGAATGAAGCCGTTATATCAAACAAGTCCTTTCTCATTATGAAAGTTTAGTTTTATTGTAACAAAATAGGTAAATGATGTTGAGAGAAATGAAAAAACTGAAGTATGAAGAGAACTAAAAGTAAAAGTTAAATAAACATTTCAGTGTTTCATAAATGGAATATCTATAACTGAATTGTACATTTATAATCAATGATTTTAACTTGTTACTTTGTTTTTGAAAAAAGATCGAGTAGGTGATACCCCACAAGGCCTTTTGCATTAGAAAGCGTCTATATTGCAACCTAGAGATGTTATGATAAATATATAATAATTATTTCATTACAATTTAAATCGGCTTTTGTCGAGATTTCTCAAATTTACTTTTTACGTCTCAGTTGTTTAACTTAAAAATATTTGTTTTGTGTCGTTTTAATATTGATGTTTACTAATCACATGAAAACAAGAAGTAATTTAAATTTCTTATTAATTGGTTGACGTTAGTAAATTAGTTTAAAGTTATTAAATTCAACAAGTAATTAAAAAACGATATAATTTAGGTCTTCAAATTTCCTGAAGAAAATTCCGCCACATTAATTAGTTTACTAAAAGAGAGATTTATACCTTGAGCTTATAACAATTCAAATGTGATATTTTACTACTTCATGATTTCGTTTGGCTTCATTTAGATTAATTATAACTTTATGTATAACTAACTATGTATCTATGAAAAAGCTGAAAATTTTTTTGAAGTAAAATTTTTTCACTTCTAACTATATCACGCATAAAGCACAGAATGTCATAAGAATTGTAAGAGAACATTATTTCGAGTTTTTTCTTTGATTGGCTTTGACCTATCAGTCTATCTAATACAATTTTCTCCAATCTAGTACAGATCTTAAAACAGTTAGTGTTACTAATTTCTAAAAAACAAATGACCAAAACATATTTTAAAGTTTTGAGAGGTACCTATTACTATTAAAGTTTATAAGGTTCTAAAAGATCGGTGTCCCCTAAAATTTTGACGTAGTAGTTTTTATGGTTATGCTAATAATAATTTGAAGTGACACTTCAAATTATTATTAGCAGTATGCGAATTCAAATACGAGTATCAATTGCTACATAAAAATAAACATTTTGCTACAGGTGGCCACGGAACCTTGCTGGGCGTGATCAACTCCTTTATCCACATCATCATGTACACTTACTACTTCATCTCTGGCCTCGGACCCCACTACCAAAAGTTCCTATGGTGGAAGCAACACGTGACCACTCTTCAACTGGTATGTTATGTTAGGAGTATTGTGATTGGTTGGTACTGATATTAAAAAGTTTAGAGTCATTATATTATTATTTTTTATATATGAAATATTAATAGCAGCCATTGACACTTATTTTTTAAATAAAAGATCAAAATAGTAGAAATTGTGACTTCCAATTTCTTTAGACAAAGCATATTTTAATAATTTAAATATAAGTTACCAATATTTCATTAATTCGCCAACTCTTAAAAGAGATCTTTTAATATGTGTAATTATAAGAACGTCTAACATCTTAAATAAAAAAAAATATTAACTTTAGTAAAGAAATGGCTTTAATGTCTATTTTTTAATCATTTTCAGATCCAGTTCTGCATCATCTTCTACCACAACTTTTCCGTTATGTTCAGTGAATGCAACTACCCGAAAGGCATCAACTTCCTTCTTGCCCTCAACGCTGGTCTCTTCATCTACATGTTTGGCAACTTCTACTATCATAACTACATTAAGAACAGGCCAAGAAAACAAACAGAAATTAATACAGAACAGACAGTCACTGCCAACGGCAAAGCGAAAGAATGCTAGTAATGTTGTCTACCTTAGTTTATATTCTAGAATAGTGTGGCAAGTTCTGCAGAGTACATTAAATATAGTCGAATGAAGTAGACCCGTCTGAAGAAAATAATAATACGCGAAAGAATGCACGGATCATAGCAAGTGGTAAGATATAGTCTTTGCCTACCTCTCCGGGAAAAAGGCATGATTTTATGTATGTATGTAGAATCTTACATTCAACGGAGCAATCCAAACAGTTTTAGTGATATCACACGCAAAGTGATTGTGAACCATAAAATGGACATTACATTTCAGAACTGGTGTTACTATAATACACTTTATCTAATTTATACTATGGAATTTCTATCCAATAGATAGATATTGATAGGTTCTTTAGGTAAAAATTGACAAATATTTTAACATCAATAACTAAGAAATAAAAGCATACTATTAAAATCAGATAGATGGGTACCTATTACAGTCCCAACTTCGACTATATCCTGTATTCTTACTGATATGTATATTTTATCAGTAAAAAGGGACTAGCCATTCTCTAATCTATGTGATAATTATTATTATAGATACTTATGTAGAAAAATATATAAGTTTAGCCTTAAGTTAAAATAAAGATAATCGATATAAGCGGGAGTAATTAAAGCAATGAATAATCAACCCCTTTATTATTGTTTAATATTATTTGTTACATGGCTCCTCTCCAGAGAAGTGAGGATTTAACCGAGATTAACATTAGCAGGAAGTTTAATTAATTAAACTGTCGGAAAAACTTCAGTGTAGCGCTTTCAGAAAAATGATAATTATGCTGTCATACAATTACAATGATAAAAATATTTCCAATTAATGATTTTATAAAAAAAAAATAAGTTGGAAAAAATACTTAAAATTTTTATGTTACTTGTTTCTTATCTTTTTAAAGTTTTTGTAATAGTCCCACCGCCTGTAAGTTACACACTTAATTACATGGTGCACATAATATTCATTTCATAGGGAATGAACCTTAAATAATGAATGTTCTAAGATACTTATATTTATTTATATTTATAGAGAAAATGTACATATAATGTTATTTATCAATGTGTCCTTGTCTGATTATTTTAATAAATTTATTTAATTTTAACAGACTAGGTTTCGGAACCCAAGTATTTTGTTTCATTTATTTTGATTTAAAGTCATTTTCTTCTCAAATATATAAAATCGAATTATTATCGACATGATATTATCTAGCATTTAACAACATAAACATTTATTTTTTATTTTTGTTGCAATTAAAATGTAATGAGCAATATTTTTATATGATTTAGGGGTAGATTGATTTCATTATAGTGTTAGGAATCAATGGTACAATTATATGAATAACTTGTACCTGCTCAAACTTTAAATATTTTAAAAATTAGCTTGTTTTATACTTTGGTTGCTTTGAAAATATTTGGATGTTACACAATATTTATTAAAAATGAGGGAACAATGGTCAACCAATAAAAGATCATGATAAGACTTTTTATTGATAAGAAAAAATTAAAGTGAATATTTTTTTCATTTAGCAGTTTTATTTTATGATAAGAATAACATGAATATAATGACATATTTTCAACCAAATAGAAAAAGAAGGAGTTTATTTATTCTTCTCTATATTACTTGTTTACAATTAGAATTAAAATTGAATTTAGAAAATTTAACTTCAAAATTTTACTACGATTATTCAGTCTAATTCACAAATCTACTTGAAAGTTCAACACCTCTTAAAAATAAATACGTAGGATATTCATCATCATCATCTCGGCGTTGATCAAGATTGGGTTCTGGGTCGTGAACTGTGACCATAAGCCTGGAGTTGGTTAGTCAAGTGGTTACACGAAGTGACTCAATTCTGAGTCTACACCCTTGCAGGACATCATAACACTGCTTCAATTACAGATACATGCGCATGTTATGTCCAGTAACAATATTGTTCCATCTAGCGTTGGCCTCACCTTTCAGTAGAAGAGCCTAAATGCGCCTTTTAATGATCCGGGATTAGATCAATTCTTCTTTTCTTTAATTCTTTTCTTTTATTCAAAATCTGCCCTGAGTAACCTTTGCAGGGGAACCTAATCTATATTACCGGTTCTATCACCATCGATTCGACCACGACTCTGTATATCTGATAACAATAATATTTGTAATATTATAATATCATCATTTTGATTTGAGTTACAAAATTTTGAAAGCTCCATCGCCCTTGAGGTTTGTGTCAAGGTCAAGCCAAGGTGAAGATAGACATTGCCATTTTGATTTTGGGCGGGGAAACGAAAATGTCAAGGTTGCAAATGTGTACATTCTTTTTGATAGTACTTGATATATGTAAGTACTTCTTTTTTATTACATACATACATATGGTCACGTCTATATCACTTGTGGGGTAGACAGAACCAATAGTCTTGAAAAGACTGAATGGCTACATTCAACTTTATGATAGAATTGATATTCAAATAGTGACAGGTTGCTAGCCCATCGCTTAAAAAGAATCCCAAGTTTGTAAGCCTATTCTTTAGTCGCCTTTTACGACATCCATGGGAAAGAGATGGAGTGGTCCTATTCTTTTTTGTATTGGTGCCGGGAACCATACGGCACTTTTTTATTTTTTATTTTCTTTTTTATTTTAAATGCGTATACTAAGTAATCGGAGACTAGATATTCATTAGTTTTAACGCCGATGCTCATATGTAAGGGACTATCTAGGAGTATCGCTGTGCCGTTCACGACGTAATAAAAAACGAAACAGCTTTAGTTTTTCACGCGATAATAACGGCGTCGCGCATGCCTTGCTACGAGGTAGGCTTAGGAGTAGGTAAGGTTTGATTCCACTGATATATCGAGGATGTCAGACGTGAAACGCTTTGTGATACCCATAGAAATATATCCACTCCCCGAGAATACTATCCATCATATATGAATAGTATTCTTTATGGATATGGATGGATAGATTAAGTAACAATGTATATCCATATATATAAAACAGTAGTAAGTGATCTATGTCTGTACTTTAAAGATATTACCAAAAAATCTATGTGGGGGATCTATACAATTACGAAAATGTAATTTTAGTTACGTTTTGATTTTTACACGTAGCTACCAACAAATGCACTTGGTACCTACTTTACACTCACAATATTGTTTGTCATTGAAAAGTACTTATACCAACAAATTTGTTTTGTAAATACGTCTTTTTTAGGAACTGAATTGATTCGGGAATTAAAGTTCAAGCAATGAACTTCTATCCCGTTAAAGAATGATGACAATGCTATGCTCACTAATGAATATTCTAATTTTATTAATAGTTAACAAAAGAGTAATGAATTTGACCCCAACTTGGTTAGTTTCTATTGGGTCCCCGTCTTAACTAGTTCCCTTTAAACGTTATGGGATTATGTTTAAATATATATTTATACTAGAGAAAGATTGGAAGTGAATAATTTTAAATTAAAATGGCTGCGATCATCAAAAAAGCATGGGAAGGATACCAGATTTTATTTGACGATTTTGCAGGTAAGATATATATGTAAATAACAGTCATAAAAAATTCAAGGTTTAGGTGTGGCCGTTAATTATTGTTTATTGAAAAAAGGAAAGTCGAAGTAAGTTTCTGGTGTTTTTCTTATATAACGTATATTAGAAAAACTCCAGGAACTTACATACATACGTAGGTACTTACATAAAAATGCCTTTTTTCCAAGGGTGTAGGAAAGACTGCGTCTTTTCAATTGCTGCGATCTCTAGATACTTCTTTCGCTTCATCCACATTCATTTCTCTTTTCATGTAAGCTTATCAATTAGAATACTTTTGGCCTGACTCGACAGTATAGAAATTTTAAAAATCCTACGAAACTATCAGCCAGACAGTAGCCTTTGGCTTTAAAAGCCCCTTAGGGCGGCTGTAATATCTTCAGAAATAATAATTCACAGAGATTGATTGTTCACCATTTTACGGTGAGGGAAAGACATTGTGACAGCCTAGCCGTGTTATGGTCCCGTGAAAATGCAAGGTTACGAAGGTCAGATGGGACTTGGTCGCTTCGTGTACACCTGAGTTACTCACATTCTAGTTAAAGTGGCTTAGTTTAATCTCAGAGAGGTGAGGACTTGACTTACCGGGAATAGCGCCGAGAGAATGATAAATAGTGTTTTATTATAAATCAGATATTTGACCTGCCCTGGTCAAGTCAGCAAACTTATTACTAACGGTCTATAACTGAGAACACCCAAAGATGAGAATGAGAATCCAGCTGTTCCATATTGTTTGGCTCGACTATTTAAAAACAAATTTTTGACTTTGAAAAACATTGAAGCAACGTCACAGTCGATGTACGCAATAATTTATGCGCACAATTAATTTGACTCTAAAGTTTTAATTTACAGCAAACATCAACTAAGTACGTATTAAAATGCAAATCAAGAATGACTGCTAAAGAAGCTTACTGCAATATGAACTGATGTCTATTCGAAATTTTACTATGCACTATTTTGGTACACATTTTTGCACTAGTATTTTGGACTCTTCTTCCTCCTAGCGTCACTCCTAGTTACATTTCCACCTCAGTGATAGGAATTCGAAGAGTTGATATGTCAGGTTTTTACCTCATGACATCTGCGTACCTCACAGGGGCACATCACCCACATTGGGTCATGATTGTATTGGCGTTTGTGTTATTCTTTTCGATGTGAAAAAACAAAAATCTTACGTAACTAAGTGGCGAGTAGCAAGTCCAAAAATAACAAAACAAAAGTGGACAATCAAAAACGTAATTAATTTTACAAGGCTGTGGTTGTGGATGTCGTCACAAACCATCATTTTATTATTGTTATTAATAAAGTATATATACATTTATATGCAGTATGTTTGAACGTATCTTGATCAAATTAAGGACGTCCTGGTAAAGGGTCAGGTCAAAAGTACCCGAAACCGCCGAGCTTGTATGAAGAGAGTTATGAATGTGGACGAAGCGAAAGAAGTATGCAGAGATCGTGGCAAGTGGAAAGAGGTAGTCTCTGCCTACCCCTCCGGGAAAGAGGCGTGATTTTATGTATGTATGTATGTATGTATGTATGCAGTATGTTATCAATTTTAAATTATTCCCATTTCAGACCCACGAACAAAGCATCTTCCATTGATAGCGAAGCCGTTCCAAGGCATCTTACTGCTCGGACTATATCTTATGTTTGTATTAAAATGGGGCCCAAATTTCATGAAGAACAGACCGGCATACAATCTGGATAAGATCATCATAGTCTACAACGCTTTCCAAGTCATAGCATGCGCTTATCTCTTTGTCAATGTACGTAATATTCTTTGATTTAACATAGAATTTTTTTTATGCCGTGTGGTTCCTGGACCAACAGAAAAAAAAAATAGAATCACTCCATCTCTTTCCAATGGGAGTCGTAAAACGTCGTCACAGTGATGTCTACGTGCTACTTCGAGTGTGACTTTTTTATCGATAATTTAGTTATAACTGAATTAACGAACTTATATACAGGGTGACTTTTAATTCAACTGCATAAATTTAACAGTTAAGTGTACTCATCTAAAGGATATTTAAAAACGTTGAAAGAAAAATATCTATTCATATTTCAGAAAGTACGAAAAAAAATAAAAGTATCAAAATCCACGATTCTAAATACGTCATATCACCTCGACCGGCGGAAAAGCGACGTGTAAGATTCAGAGGTCAACGACACAATTCATTCAGCTGAGCGGTCTCGACATCTCTGTACTTTACTTGATCTTGATACTAGAAAAATAATTTATTTTTCAGACATTTATTTACATGTTTAGTTTTAATTTCGTTTTGTAGTATTGGTCTTTAATGAAGCGTGTGACGTAGTTTTTGAGGGTTTTTTAAATGTGAAAATGATGACGTTTAATTTAAATAAAAATAGGCTCAAACAGCTCAGAAGCATGGGTATAGTCTATGTTTAAAAGGATGCAGTTGTTTTAAATGTCACCCTGTATATCTAACTCGTCTCAATAAAATTGGTATACATATGGTCACGTGTACCTATACCCTCGCGGGTTAGATAGGGCCAACAGACTTGAAAAGACTGAAAGGCCATGTTGAGCTGTATGGCTTTATGATGGAATTGAGATTCAAATAGTAACCAGGATGTTAGCCCATCGCCTGAAACAGGAATCCCAAGTTTATAAGCCTATCCCTTAATCGCCTTTTACAACATCCAAAGGGAAAGAAGTGGAGTGGTTCTATTCATAAGTGCCGGATACCACACGGCACCTTGGAATATACCTTGTTGCCTTCCAAGTTATGTTTACATTCATGTCAAGTGTCTCTCGTTTGTCACGGGATTTTAACGCCCGTTTGCCCAAATGACCGTGAAGGATGATATAATAATGTTCCTTCTATTTTTCAGGCATTGTTTTTGGCCTGGCTGTGGGATTATAAATGGATTTGCGAGCCAGTGGATTTTACTTTCAATGAGAAAGCTATCAAGATAACCAGATTTGTGTATTTTTATTTTTTGCTTAAAGTCATCGATCTTTTAGATACGGTTTGTATACATTTATATTACATTATGTAAATTGAAACCACTTGTATCAAATCTTCGGATTTTTTTATATACGGAGATTAATTTTAAATGTACCTACTCGTAACTATTGCTCTAATAAGATTGAAAATGAATTAAGTAAAAGTTTGATTTACTGTTCCTACTTTATTGCGTAATGTTGTTTTTTTTTTAGGTATTTTTCGTTCTTCGTAAGAAAATAAACCAAGTGTCCTTCTTGCATGTTTACCATCACACGGGCATGGTCGTACTTATATGGGGAGCAGTCACATATTTTCCAGGTGAGTCATATTTTATACGGAGGAGCGTCGTATGGTTTCTGGCGCTAATAGATATAATAGAATAGGACCCGCTTCATCTCTTTCTCCAAGATGTTATAAAAGGCATCTAAGAATATTAGGCACTTTTATCAAATGAAACTTATACCATGATCTTATATGGGTTAGTTTCCCTTGCAAAGGTCACGAAGTCAGAACAAAGCCCTAAGACCTGACTTACTCAATCAAGATTTTTGGCCGAAAGGCGCACGCCGGACTCATCACTGAACAGGTCAGTTTGCACCCGGGATTATCGCCAGGAGAGTAAAGAAGATAACAAAAGATAAAATAAAATCAGGACATAACATTTTTCACCGACTATTTAAGATTCTTCTTAGTTTAGTTGTCTTCTGACGTGTCTTTTTCAAGACAAATACCTCTTGCAAACCCCGTAATAAGGCACGCGCGACGCCGTTTTTATCACGCGAAAAACGGCCACTGTTTCTCTTTTTACTATGACGTGAAACGTGACAGCGATAGTTTTTCGCGCGATAATAATGGCGTGGACGGCTGCTTAATTTTTTTTCTTCTCTTATCTATATACTCAATACTTACAACTTTACTTTTACTTAATAAAAGACTCTATCCAGGTGGCCATGGAACCTTGGTGGGCGTGATCAACACGTTTGTACATGTCGTGATGTACTCCTACTACCTCATCACCGTCTGGGATCCAAGTCTGAAGGGTAACTTGTGGTGGAAGAAGTACATTACTCAACTACAAATTGTAAGTAAAGACATTCTGATAAAAAGGTATACATACATAAAATTACGCCTCTTTCCCGGAGGGGTAGGCAGAGACTACCTCTTTCCACTTGCCACGATCTCTGCATACTTCCTTCGCTTCATCCACATTCATAACTCTCTTCATGCAAGTTCGGCGGTTTCGGGTACTTTTGACCTGACCCTTTACCAGGACGTCCTTAATTTGATCAAGATACGTTCGTCTAGGTATTCCCACTTTGACCTTTCCCTCCACACACTTGACAGTTTTAAAATGTTTTCTTATCATGAACTAAAACTTTGTGTGTTCTTAAGATAGTAATCAAATAAATCTGTACTGTTTATCATTTGTCAAACCATTAGTACTATTAACTACTACACAATTATACAAATTACGTTTCAGCTTCAATTCCTTTGGCTGGTCGTGCATATGGGTGTAATAGTGTTCAAGACTGACTGCGAGTACCCTCGGTGGACTGCCGCCATTTTCTTGCCACAAAACCTCTTCATGTTGATCCTCTTCATAGACTTCTACATCAAAACGTACATCAGAAAACCGAAGGAGAAGAAGAAATTAGAAAATGATATGGCGCGTGTTGAAACTGTAGACCTACCTAATGGAAAACCCCATCAAAATTAAGAAAAGTTATGTACGTAATTAGGGATTCATTCACAAATATTGAATTAATTTATGGAGACCTTTATCTTTAAAAGTTTATGTATTTGCATTTTAATGTACAGATAATGAATATCTGTGTTGATTGTCATATCTAATAATAAAATCAATGTTACCTTTTTCCTCTATATTCCCGAAAACGTCACTAAGTCTAAAGAGCCTAATGAATTATTTACACATATCCACAGAAAGGGATAAAACTCCTAAAGACGCCATAGGAAAACTTGATGCCGTTTATTTCCCTTTCTATGGGACCCTAATTTATCAAGAAACATACCAAATTTTCAGTTTTCTACGCTATGACTAGGTGCTGTTCGTCTGTTAGACAGTAACGCGAGACTTTTATTATTATGAAAATTAAACTGTTCCGATTGAGCTAGCCCCAAATTCCAGATTACGTTATGGGATACTAATTCAACGAAAAACATTACGTAAGATATGTTTACAAACTTTAAAAATCCAAGAGCCCGGATTGCCAATTATTTTTCGTAATATCTATTAACTTTCTAATGTAAAGACACGACTACGAGTGCACCGACAAATGAAGAAGTGAAGAAATTGTTTTAAGGCTGCAGGAAATAAAAATCCAAAGAAATCGGTGACTTTAACCTCTGCCAGTCCTCAGAGAAATGGTTTTACGTATGTAGATCATATGTATCTTCTTCATACCAAATTATATAAACGCACAAGTTTGTGATCTAGCTAATCTTTCGCCCAAACGCTTCTGAACGGATTCGGAGAAAGTCTTACTGTAGTGAAGCTTATCAAATATCATGTTGGCAAAATTTTGACGCGAGTAAAATAATCGACTCGACTCGAATCTTTATAGTTAGCATGTTTAGCCAATCGATGTGAAAGCGATTCAAAATCAGAGCGACAAAATGCTATATCAAATATTTGACGTAAACACGCGATTCCTATTCAATATCTAACTCCAAAGTTATACTTTGATAGCTTAAAAGATTATAATAGGGAGCGTCGGTAGTTGAACGATAAAGGTATCCGAATAAAAAGCATGACGCAAGCGTGATGCAGAGGGAGGCTCAAATTGTACCGCATCCAGGTACCAATGATGGTTTTCTGATTTATTTACATTAGTTATATAACTAACCGATGCTTTTACAGTCAGTAAAAACATGGAAAACCTACCCAGCACATTCAGGTAACTGGTCAAGAGTATCGACCAATGAGGTTGCCTGAAAAGATTGACCACATTCATCAATCTTTTCATACCAGCTCGATTACGCTAATAAAGGGTTGTGGAAATAGAAAGACTAGTAGTCTCTGCCCACTACTCCGGGAAAAAGGCTAGAATGAGTTAGTACGTATTCAAGCTTTACTCTTAATAAAACGTAGCATGGCACACGCGATAGAAACGGCAGCGCGCGTGTATTTTTATCACGCAAAAAAAAAACAACCCTTATTTCAATACAGTATCTTGTCTAACTTTCAAACGGAGTTGTAATTTGCTAATTGTCATTATATTAACTGCGGAAAGCCTCGTCACTGTCATGCTATATTCCCAATAGGTTTTCCCCAGGCAATTTCCTCGAAGTCTGTTAACGCTATACAATTGATACTTACTTGCATACATGTAATCACGTCTTGCGGGGTAGACAGAGCCAACAGTCTTAAAAAAACCGAAAGGCCAAGTTCAGCTGTATGGCTTTAAAATGTAATTGAGATTCAAATAGTGACAGGTTGCTACCCCATCGCCTACAAGAAGAATCCCAAGTTTAAAAGCCTATCCCTTTGTCGCCTTTTACGACATCCAGGGGACAGAAATGGAGTAGTCTATTTCTGTTTTCTATTGGTGCCGAAAACCATCCTTTCATTATTTAATTGATTAGGTTTAATATAATAATTTATTTGATTACGAATCAATATTATAAATGGGAAAAAATATTGTTGAAAGTTATTTTTACAATAGAAAAATAAATTTTATCAGTTTTACAGAAATCAGGATATATGAAATACAAAACATTAATCATGCTTTTTTTCCAGAAGAGAAGGAAGAAACTGCATTTCGTGATGAGCCTGTAATAGATGTATGATTGTAAATGAAGCAAAAGAAGTACGCCATCTTTTGCTTCATTTAGAATCATACATATTTCGTGCAAGTTCGTCGGGTTTGATTACAATTTATTATTATTCCAAGACCTCAGACTAATGCAAAGTTTTTGGCTATTTCTTATACACATACATATAATCAAGTCTTTATTCTTTATGGCAGGTTTATAGGACGACAGCCTTTAAAAGACTAAAAGGCCACGTTCAGCTGTATCGCTTAATGATGGAACTGAGATACAAATAGTGGCAGGTTGCTGGCCCATCGCCTTGAAGAAGAATCTCAAGATTATTAGCATTACCCTTGATTGACTATTCTAACGTAACATTTTTAAGAAAAACTTACATTTCTGAAAATTTATTATGTAAGTGTTATACTTTCAATGTTTACACAAACATTTTAAACGTACGTAAATATGGACTAAAGCGTCTTAAGTTTCATCGCGTGCTTGGTTTATTTTATATGCCGGCCGGTCGATAGTACTGCAGTGCTGTTCTATACATCGGGACGTTCGCACGGTTCCTCTAACCCTATACTTTGATCGAGCATTGTGTTACCGGCTTTCGGGTTCGAAATTCGAACGGTGAGAACTACATTTTTATACTTATTAATTTTAAACGAACGATCATTTTCGGCCAGTGATGATAAAGAAAAAAGTTTTAAGATTTGGGTTTCGAAATCAATTTCAGTTTCAGTTTTTCAGTGGCCGAATTTCGATAAGTAGAGTAGTGTTTCATTTAAATGCTTTATTTGCATAGATTAATATTAATGTGACTTCATTTTCGGACACGTATTTTGTCATTGTTCACTAACAATTACACAATTGAGGAATAATAATAAGACTAATAAGTATATTAAACAATTTTAAAAAAGTATTGACCAGTACTTACATAACAAAAATATTTAGTAATTGAAAAAGGTGGGCATAGCATTTTTTCGTACTATTTCAAAGCTTCAGGAAAACTTTATTATAATTATGTTACTAATAGACCTTTTTGACTCGCAGATATAAGTCTAAGATTTTCGTATACATTATTTTTCACCCATATATTTATGTATAATACAATAGTATGTATTAATTATAGAGTTTCGCGGCCATTCCCAATCATGTCAAGATATACATACATTGATTATTTCTGATTTATAATCTTACGTCTTGGGTATTGATGTTTTTCATAAAAAGTATCTAATATTATTTTATTACAAGTTAATTTTCCTTAAAGAAGGTGGATTTATATACTTATGGCTCCGTTTATATAATTTTTCGATTAAAGTGCAAAAACGTATCTATATAAACAAACTAATACACGAAAAAAGTTATTACTTATTTTATGGTGATAAAAGATCACACTAACCCTGAATCTTAAATCCATCATCAAGTCATTCAACTGAAGCTTAACTAACCTAAATTTAACAATTTAGCCCTTCATTTTGAAAGCAAAGCAACCATCTTTTTTGTTAGAATTCAATTGGTCGTTTGAAATAAAACCTTTTACGATATTTTCCTAGCGCATCTATGCAATTACTCGTATCATTCTATATTCATTAACAAGGCCAGGCTAACGAAGGGTAGGTTTCTACCTCTTTTAGTGTTAACTAGAAAGCGACTGCCCTTAGCATACGCAATTTTAATCAATCTACCTAAATATATAAAATAAAACCGTTTAAAAAAATACATTTATTGGCTGACGCTATATCTGACATAACATGGGCGAAAGCGCTGGGGTTGTCATTTGAAATTGGGCATGTAGATTGTAGGTTCCTTATGTGATTTATATTCCTCCACCTCGGATAGGGGTCATATTATATCTATTAAGTATTTATTTATCCATTTGGATTTATGGCCAATCTAGCCATAAACTCTTGGGTCCTTGGACAAGAAGAATGTTCATCATGGCGGAACTTATAAAAATCCTTTCTTTTTTAATATCTATATATGAAACTTTTCCTAATGGAAATTTTAAATTGAGTATGTAGATTACTTTTGTGCTGTAGGGCTTAGAGGGAAATTCCCGTGGAAACGGAAATTACTGGAATTATTCATTTGACATGGGAAGACATATAATACCTATAAGACAAGACTTATAAGATAAAACATCTTTTAAAATGATGTAGAAAGGTTCTTATAAATCGATGTTGAAGACTTAAATTCAGTCTATAAAAAAATGTAAAAATTCTGTGCAATTTACAACGCAAAGTCACAACTGCAATCTTATTAAATATAAATATATACGGGACAAATTACACAGATTGAGTTAGCCTCGAAGTAAGTTCGAGACTTGTGTTACGAGATACTAACTCAACGATACTATATTTTATAATAAATACTTATATAGATAAACATCCAAGACCCAGGCCAATCAGAAAAAGTTCTTCTCTCATCATGCCCTGACCGGGATTCGAACCCGGGACCTCCGGTGTCACAGACAAGCGTACTACCGCTGCGCCACAGAGGCCGTTATTCGCGAAGGTACGTAGGTAGGCTCTTAGTATAAGATATAGGAATCACGCCATTATAATTTATCAATTGCAACTTTGTAGACGAACTAAGGTAGGTAAAAAAAAGATAGATTTGTCTGATATGATTGATTGATTGACAGAATGATCTTGTATGCAAATTTTGGTTTTAAATTCGGAACTTTATTATTAAATACTGCACTATGGCCATGTCTGTTGCTGTAAAGGTATTTTTAATATTTTCCTCGTAATTATTTTTTCCTAAGCTTGTACAAACTAAAATAAAATAGGGTAAGTGAACTAATTAAAGAGTTTATTTATTTTCTTATTTATGTACACAGAAAACATCGAGACTAATAAAGACAAAAAAACAAAATTACAAAGGTTCAAGAGTTGTGATAAAATCAGTAAATGGCTTACGACTATATACATACATATATAACCCGAACATACATACATAAATAATCGCGTCTATATCCCTTGCGGGGTAGATAGAGCTAACAGTCTTGAAAAGACTGATAGGCCACGTTCAGCTGTTTGGCTTTATGATAGAATTGAGAATTGAATTGTTTTACGTTGAAACCACATCGGAACTGAAGATAGAAAAAGCTTTATCAAAGTTCGTGAATAGGCTTAATGATAGAATTGAGATTCAAATAGCGACAGGTTGCTAGCCCATCGCCTAAAATAAGAATCCCAAGTTTATAAGTCTATCCCTTAGTCGCATTTTACGACATCCATGGAAACGAGGTGCCGGAAAACACACGGTACCACATACCGACCATACTCTATTCTTCATTTATTCAATAAAAATATATGTACAAGTTTAATCTCCCCAAGTAGCAGCTCAGCTCAGCATGTAAATCACGTATCTTAATAATTATTCAGCTAAATAATACAAGCATCAGTCTATTGTTTCGCAATCTCCTTAACAAGTATAATTTGTTTTGTAACCGAGGGCTTGGGATTTCACAATTTGTGACCCTTCGGGAAACATCGGGAACTATCGGGACTCATACTCGTACTTTTGTTATTCATTGTCTATTTATATAGTTTGAAAAATTTTATATACATTTAAGCCGAGTGGTCCTATTCTAATGTGCCGCGTGTGGTTCTCGACAGTTTTGACAGCAGTCATGAAACTAAAAATGCAATGTTATTAATTTGGTGACGAAGACTATTAACAAAATAATAACGGTACCAATAGAAAAAAGAATAGGACTACTCCATATCTTTCCCACGGCTTTGTCTTAAAAAGCAACTAAGGGAAAGGCTAATAACTTCGGGTTCTTTTTATAGGTAACAGGTTAGCAACCAGTCAGTTTTTGAATCTCAATTCCATCATTGAACCATGCAGCTAAACGTGGCCTTTCAGTCTTATCAAGACCACTGGCCCTGTCTAAAGGGATATTTCGGGTTATTTTTTCTTTTATATGCACATTTTCGCAACTCCCGCGAGAACATTCCTCTGTCTCGGATATCGTGTGATTGTCTTATCAACGTCGTGAATAGACCTTCTGGCCAGTAAGTAGGTTTTCTTACAAAATAAAGTTTATATTTTATAGAACATAAATTTACAATGCGGAATTTTTTTTAAGCAAAATGAGCTGAAGCAGATAATTCTGTCTCAATAAATAAATAGTTGTGCCGTGTGGTTCTCGGCACAAATAAAAAAAAGAATAGGATCACTCCATCTCTTTCACATGGATGTCGTAAAAGGCGACTAAGAGATAGGCTTATACACTTAGAATTCTTCTTTTAGGTGAAGGGCTAGCAACCTGTCACTATCGTGGCCTATCAGTTTTTTCCAGACTATTAGCTCTGTCCATGTGTCCATACCGCAAGTGATATAGACATGATTATATGTATATGTACATATAAATAAATAGGTGCTTTATTACCCTTTGCCTAAAGGGCACATTTCTTGATTTGCCATGTGGTTCCCGAAACCAATAAAAAAAAGAATAGGACCACTCTGTGTCATTCCCATTGATGTTGTAAAAGGCGATTAAGGGATAGGCTTATAAACTTGGGTCTCATCTTTTTGGTGATGAGCTAGCTACCTGTCACTATTTGAATCTCATTTCTATCATTAACCCAAATAGCTAAACGTAGCCATTCAGTCTTTTCAAGACGGTTGGCTCTGTCTACCCCGCAAGGGATATAGACGTGACTATATGTATGTATGCATGTAGTAAATCAACAGATCATAAACTTGGGGTTCTTCTTAGGTGTAATGTTATCAAATTGTTATTATCTATGAATTTCAATTACATCATTTAGCTTTCCAGTTAAACGTGGTCATTCGAGTTAAAAAACTTTTAGCACTATCCGAGCCCTAACGGAGCATGACGTATTGAAGTTTGAGTAACGATAGTTTTAACATCAAAGTTTCTTTGTCTACTTTACGTAATAAATTGCTTTCATCCAATTCTATTTTCGCGAGGGACAAAGAAAGGTCAGCCATTGCAATCCAAACTCTTTGTCGCATTGCGGCAAATACTAAAAGAACCTGGGTTATAAGGACATTCTACATAAATACATATAATCAAGTTTACAGGGCAGATAAAGCCAACAGTCTTGAAACGACTGAAATCACTCACGTCCAGCTTATGGCTAATGGCTTAAAAATCCGATTGAGATTCAGTGACTGTTTAATAAAAGCAGAACTCCAAGTGTATTAAAACGTGTGTTTGATAAAATATTCGTATTGAAATCATTAGTTTTACATTCATTCATGTTTTTTTTAATGTAGACAATGTGCATTCGTCCACGATTTAGATTTAAGAGATCTATATTTGTAAATTGACGTCCGGTCAAAATGCTGCAGCGTAGTTTGTTTCGCGCTTTGATAGCGGTAGTAGTTATAATTAGATGTGACGTCAATAAGTGATACCTTGTATCCAATTTTGAAAATATCTATTCTTTTTTATTAGCCTATCTTTTACGACATCCATGGGAAAGAGATGGAGTAGTTCTATTCTAAAGTGCCAAGAACCACACGACACATTATGCTCGTATATAAAACTTGTATACATATATTGATAGTAAATTGTATATCATGATATACAAGTAAGACCTACATGATGAAAACACGGAAATATATCACGATTTCATCCCTTAAGGAACAGACAGAAACAGTGTCGAAAAGACTGAAGTACCACGTTCAGCTAGATTTGAGATTCAGATAGTGACAGGTTGCTGGCTCATCGCCTAAAAGAAAAATGCCAACTTCGCTTTTCCCTTTATAGACATTAACATTTTGCGCGGGGCGTAATTGTTTAATTTTATTATTTAGTAACGTTGTTTCTGGCGATGGTTGACTGAGATTTTCACTTACGCATGTAATCTAATAATAATTAATAATTATTTAATTAATAGATAAATGTAAATTGCGCAATACTAAGCTTACACAAATCTAGTTAGATTTAAAATTATAATATGATACTAAGTAGGTACCTTAATGTAGAAGTTAGTATGTATACTAACTAATACGTAATAAATGTTCGCAACATCCGAAAGGGTAAATATGAAGATCTGGTATATAAATTAAAGACCTTGTTGTACTCATGTTATGCAAAAAAAAAATGAATTTGAATTCGAATTCTATAGTTTTCAAGTTCGAAAAAGCTGTCACAGGTTATCTTAATATGATTGCTTACAACTTCATAGTAATCGGATTAATGTAAGTAGTGTTATTCTATTCCAAATCGTGTGGTTGACCACTTACACTTTTGTAAATAATACAGTGGTTTGTTTATATATTTGACCAATTTTAACTAAATTTGCAAGCACACTTACTTAGTAAAAATACTGTTTTTTGTATCTTTTTAATGAAATGTTATTTAATTTGTCACACACATAATATACTGAGAAGCTCTATGGAATCTTTTATCCCGAAAAAAAAACAACATTCGCGAACAAAGTCGCTGGCAAAAACTACTCCTATATATTTTTTTTAATTTTCTTTTCTTAACATACATACATACATACATACAAATAATCACATCCTTGTCCCTTACGGTGCAGGCAAAGAGAACAGTCTCACAAAGACTAAAATGCTATGGTCAGATTTTCTTAACCATGAGAATATTTTTCAATCCACAAGGTAATTGATATAAACTAAGTTCTTTTAACTACGCTTGTTTTAAATCCATTCTAGTGATAAATTATTCAGATGTAATGAGGTTTTCTATGTATGAGTCGATGACGTCAAACTCTAAAAATAAAGTTATTGAGCTTATTATTCTAAACAGGAGCTTGACAATCAAAAACATTGATTTATGGTCGATATATTTGATTAATACATACACCCTGAAAACTTATTGTTATAATACATTATTTTGACTTGATCGCATTTTTAACGTGTTCAGAGTTGCTTCGTTTTTTAACGGACTTATTCCATTATCTAAGCCCCGGTGTCTTGTAAACAGTCATGTCATATGACTCAAAGGCCACGTGGCAATATAATATAGTTTTCAGATAGGAAAGTTTTTCGCAATATAATTTTCATTTTACATGTAGTTTTAAGCTGAATCCAAGTTTTGAAACCAAACACAGTTAGTAAAGAACATCGGGTGTCAAAAAGTTTAAGTGCACGGATAAAAACACACAAACATATAATTAAATTTTTTTTAATGTTTTGGGAAAGACAGAAACTACAGTCAAATCTTATTGCGGCTGAAATATCTTGAAAAAAACTGCACTTCACATTCAGGCAACTTGATATCTAATCGTGATCAAATACGGGTTAGATTCCCTGCAAAGGTTACTTATGTCATTCAGGATCCTCCGATTAAAAACCTCACTTTCTTGCTTTAGATCAAACAAGTGAGGATTTAACCTAAGTGTCAAGAGAAACATAGCTATCTATAGTTGACCGATCACTGAAACTAACAGCTGGGAATGCAAACTGGGATATGCTGCTATATTTAAAAGGAGAGCGCACTGACCGGTGTACCTGCCAGATTTAAACTATTTATTTCACAGCTGATCAAAGTCCCCCCATTTATAATTCCACAGACAGACTGGCCCATATCACGAGACAAGCAGGTGGTGAATGTACATGATTTTTGCATCCGGCATGATCCACGCTCACAATAATCAAAATTCGTTGCTTATGGGAAAATAACACCGCAGAAAAGACTTATAGCAAAATAAATACATACATACATACATACATAAAATCACGCCTCTTTCCCGGAGGGGTAGGCAGAGACTACCTCTTTCCACTTGCCACGATCTCTGCATACTTCTTTCGCTTCGTCCACATTCATAACTCTCTTCATACAAGCTCGGCGGTTTCGGGTACTTTTGACCTGACCCTTTACCAGGACGTCCTTAATTTGATCAAGATACGTTCGTCTAGGTCTTCCCACTCCGACCTTTCCCTCCACACTCTCCTTGTATATCTGCTTAGTCAACCTGCTTTCATTCATCCTCTCCACATGACCGAACCATCTTAACATACCCTTTTCTATTCCTGTAACTACATCTTCTTTCACATCACAACATTCCCTTATCACGCTGTTCCTTATCCTGTCACTCAATTTCACACCCATCATACTCCTTAACGCTCTCATTTCCACTGCATTTATTCTGCTTTCATGCTTCTTTTGCCATACCCAACTTTCACTCCCATACATTAATGTCGGGACCAACACGCCCCTGTGCACAGCCAGTCGAGCCTTTTTGGATAGTTTCTGACTGCTCATAAAGGCATGCAAAGCTCCATTCACCATGTTCCCCGCGTTCACTCTCCTTTCAATATCACTATCATACTTGCCATCTGATGTAAACTTTGATCCTAGATATACAAACTCTTTCACTTGCTCCACTTTTTCTCCTCCAATCAAAATATTACATGCTGTCATTTCTTTCTCCATTTCAAAAACCAGTGTTTTAGTTTTACTTACGTTCACTTTCATTCCTTTCTCTTTTAAAGCTTCATGCATACAGTTTACCATCTCCTGTAACTCCTCCGCTGATGACGCCAGTATAACCTGATCGTCGGCATAGAGCAGACATTTGACGAGTAACTCATTCATCCTTAATCCACTTTTAGACTCTTTCAAATCTGTCAAACAGCTATCCATAAATAGGTTGAACAGCCACGGTGACGCAACACATCCTTGCCTAACGCCTTTCTCAATCTTAAACCACTCAGTGTGCGCTCCGTTTATCCTGACACAAGCACTCGAATCCTCATATAAGGATTTCAGTGCTCGTATTAAGAGACTGCTCACCCCATGCATAGAAAGTGCTGACCACAATTCATTCCTCTCAACTCTGTCATAGGCCTTTTCCAGATCTACGAATGTGCAATAGACTTTTTGACTCTTGGCCAAAAACTTTTCGGCTATGCACCGCAAGGAAAAGACCTGATCAGTACATCCCATTCCCTTTCGAAATCCCGCTTGAGCATCCCATATTTTGTCATCAGTTTCATTCCTGACTCTATTAATCAATACCTTAGCATACAATTTGCCGACGACGCTAAGCAGGCTTATACCACGATAATTTTTGCAGTCCAGCTGTGACCCTTTTCCTTTGTAAAGTGGCACGATAACAGCCTTACACCAATCTTTTGGTACTCGGCCGCTTCTCCAACACAAATTGAAAAGGCAGTACAACTGACTAGCTACTACGCCTTTTCCTGCTTTAAGCATCTCGACCGACACTCTATCACACCCAGCAGCCTTTCCCGCTTTCATACTCTTAAGTGCTTCCACAATTTCGAACATTTCAATTTCGCCTTCCATCTCATTCTCTTTTTCTTCGCTATAGCAGAAATCTTTCTTATTTCCTTCCTTTTTTTCAAATAAACTTTCAAAATAGTCCTTCCATATCTTTAGTACACATTCTTCTCCTTTCACAACGCTACCATCCTGGCATCTGATCCTAGTCAGCTCTCTGGTTATAGTATTTCCTCGGGCTGACCTTACGGATTTCCAGAATACTTTCAGATTTGACTGAAAGTCTTCTGATAGCCTTTTATCAAAATCCTCTTTATACTCCTCTTTCTTTCTAATCACAGCTTTCTTGACCAAATCTTTCATTTTCTTATATTCCTTACGTGCTTCATTCACATCTTCATCTATAACCTCTTGCATTCTTAAGTTAGCTTTTGCTGCTAACAAATCCAGCCATGCTTTCTTCTTTAATCGCACAAGTTCTTGCACATCTTTACTCATCCACGCATTTTTGTGATTTTTTCCTTTCCTTCTTCTACTTACACCACACACTTCAACAGCTACTTTCACAATTCTTTCTTTAAATTCCTTCCATCCATCTTCAATATCGCTCATTTCATCTAAATCTTCAAATTCATCCTTCAGTCTATTAATATACTTCTTACCTACATCCATATCTTGCAAATTTTCTACTTTTACTCTTTCCAAAGCGCTGGTTTGCTCCCTTACCCCAAAATAAATATAATAAATAAATAAACATATACGGGACAAATTACACAGATACTAACTCAACGATACTATATTTTATAATAAATACGTATATAGATAAACATCCAAGACCCAGGCCAATCAGAGAAAGTTCGTTTCTCATCATGCCCTGGCCGGGATTCGAACCCGGGACCTCCGGTGACACAGACAAGCGCACTACCGCTGCGCCGCTGCGCCTTAAAATGTTCTTAAACCTTTCCCCCTTTTCCAATGTTTAAATTAAAAAAAAAAAAAAACAAATTGTAACTAAAAAATATAGCAAAGAGTACTTTATAACATTAGGTAAACTATTTCCTTCTTAAAGTTTGTTAGCTCATATCAAATTTGATTAAATCCAAATCTGATTAATCAACAGTGTTACCGTCACTTAGCAAATTTTCTCCCAAACAATGGACAATTTGTCCGCACATTTTTCTTGCGAATCGCTCAGATCAATTGTAAGTAACACACATATCATTGTAGACGTTTATTTTTAAGACAAGCTTTCCCCACAAAAGTGCACAGTAAGCATTAACTTCGCATCACAATATCATAACAGCTTTCGTATAGAATCTAGCGGACCTTAACAAATCAGAAACGCTAAGGTTACTAACGAGAGTATAAGTGCGAACCTAAGCTCTCAGCGTTCATCATTCAACCGTTAGAGCATTGACAATAATTTTGACCCACATCTACTAGGTCAGGATTACAATCCAAATTGCTATGGCAAGTGTGTTGCTTCCATCCCGTTTATAAACATAATTGTAAGCGCTTATGTTTGTAGACTGAATTTGCTTTTCAATAAGTTGTCAATATATCTACACAAATATTTTCAAGTGTTAATTACCTACGAGGTAGAGTCTACAGACACAAAAAAACTGAAAGGCCATGCGTAGCTCAATGGCTTTGTTATGAAATTGGAGATTCAAACAATGACAGGTTGCTATTCAATATTCTGATATTGACAATTTTTTAGGTGGGTTGGTCTTTAAAGAAATATGCCAAGCTTTTCCTTTGATCGAGTTTAAGAACCTACAAATCAATTTTAGACTCAGCATTTGTCAATATTTGATCTATTTCCACTTGGGAAAATTTCTGTCCCTTTTTATTTATTTATTTATTTATTTATATATTTATGTACAACAAGAAAAATTAGCAAAAAAAAAACTTAAAATAAAGAAAAATTCAGTACAAGGGCACTACTTATTTCTAGAGAAATTTCTTCCAGCAGCAGCATTTTTATTTTTATGTTTTTTTTCTACTGCATCTCAAAGATGATCTGTAAAAAGAAAACACATATTATTTAAGATGATTTTTTTTAAGGATTGTAAAAAAGCATCTATGACTATCCGTATCTATGCTGCCAGCCTTCTAAACACGCTCCCGTAAGTAACTGCTATGCAGGGATTGTACAATTTGTAAATTTAATTTACGTTTGTAATCATCTATTTTTTATCATTAGTTTTACTTTGTATTCATTGAGTTATTTAGATTTTGTTTTAAATTAATAAAGTTAATAATTTACTACAGAGATAGAAAAGACATAATTGTGAAATGAAGGGTTAAACAAATAAGACCAAAACATTATATATCCCTTAATTTAGATTCGTATTTTGATAACTTATGCACTATATATATTGTCTCATTTCTATTCTCTAAATGCTTTTTCTAACAAAATAGCAAAACAACTACACTACACAATATAACCACAAAAGTCGTATTAATATAACACTAATTGGTAATCGTAATAATGTAGAACCATCATTAAGCTATACAGCTAAACGTGGTGTCATTCTTTGTGACATTGTTCGCTCTATCTTCACCGTAAGGGATATATGTATGTAAGACTAATTTAATAGGGTTTCTAATGATCTTAACACATTTGTACACTTGTCGTCACAAAGCTAAGTACTAAATCTCTAAATCCCGTTACTAATTCACTCTGTGTGACTTGAACTGAGACTAGAATACACGTTGCCTTTCTCAAGCTTTTCAATGTAAGATTACATTAATAGAAGTCTCAGCCTTTGTTGAATGAGACGTGGCAAGATGACAAATTTTTAACTACACTAGTAAGAGATTTAGTTTTGAATTGTTTAATTGTATGTATTTGTTTTAAACCTTACTTTACAATAGTTAGTGGTAGTGTAAGTTCGTATATGGAAATCAATACACACTTTTTTCGGTGCGCAGCAGTGACGTCATTGCCAAGTCTATAATTATTGTTTATGAAACCAAAAATAGTTCGCTACAGCCTTTTATTATATAAGATTTATTACTCGACACCAAAACCGTAAGAGGGATGGTTGGCATGCTTTTATAAAACGTCTCAATCCAATTCGGAGTAGACTGAGCGGACAATCAATAAAGACTAAAAGGCCGTATTCAACTGTATGGCTAATCGATAGAATTGAGATAAAAAAAAACTGACAGGTAGCTAGGTCACCGCCTAAAAGAAGAATCCCGAGTAAGTTTTTATCTCTTATCGAATAATGAATCCCTAACCGACTTTAGAAAAAGATGTAGTAGGAATTTCGCTCAAAAAGAATCCACAAGTTTTTTTTTTGATGCACCAACTATCCTGTTGGGGATGACCAAGAAGGTTGTTTCGAAGTATTTCTTTATTTTTTATGTAATTTTTTGAAGAGTTTTTTTTTTTTTGTTAGTGTAATAAAGAAATATTTCGAAAGAACCTTCTTGGTCATCCCCAACATATCCGAATTAAAATGGTGCACGACTAAATAATATCATACCTATTTTGAAAAATAGTACTATAGGCACAAAGCTGCGGACCTACTAAAACTACTTATAATCTCTGCCTTTGGGAATATTGTTTATTTAAAGTTTCAGCAGTACATTGTAATATTTAAACTACGTATGTGGCTATTCCGTTAGAAACAATATGGCTTTAATAGTTCGACCTGCGATTGTTGGCGGCTAGGAACCCGTACAAAGTTAAGCACTAACTGTTCCTAATAACGAACGTTGTAGTGGTAATATTATTTAGTATTTACAGGAAGGCGTTAATGTTTCTTTTACTAACGTAAATACGACGAGTGGTACAAAATTAGTTGAAGACATTGCGGTTTACATTATTGAAAACTTAGGTAGGAACAGAGGGTAATAAACTTGGGACTCTTCTTTTAGGCGATGTGCTAGCAATCTGTCACTATGTGAATCTCTATTCCATCAATAGCTGCACGTGGCCTTACAGTCTTTTCAAGACTGCCGGCATTGTCACCCTGTAAGAAATTAAAAATGTGATTGTATGTATTTATGTCATTTCTATTCATCTACATATGTTGTTACACAATTAGACATTGGAATAAATACATATAAATTGAACAAATCACAGACTCAGCTCAGTCTTATCAGAGTTCTGGACTTGATTAATAATGGATGGAATACTAACTCTAAGATTTTATAAACTTTTTCAAATTTAGCATAGCATGAAAACTAACAAATAAATAAAGCAGCAACGGAATTACGTAATTTGTTAAAAATTTCAGCCCTCTGGTTCATGATCACGGTTTATGAGATAGAGTTTGGTGACAACCGACGGACAGACAAACAGCGGAGGCTTAGTAATAGAGTCCAGATTTTACGTTTTAGGTACGGAACTCTTATAAAAATAGCAATAAAAAATATCACTGACTCGAATAGTAGATTCAACAGATCAGTGAAAAATGAAGATACCTATTTGCAATCAAAAAATGACTGGCTGGAAATTTATAATATGTAAATTAAAAAACCAATGTATTGTGTCAAATTGAAAATAGATGCCACAGATGAAAAATTTATGCAAAAGAAAGATTATCGGTTTTATTACTTTCATCATTTTAAATTGTTTCTTTTCAGATACAATCGTCACGATGAGCTACCTTGAAAAAGTGGATAAATATTTGGACTCCTTAAAAGTTGGCAAAAGTAAGTTTCTACATAAATTTTATATTTTTTTTTACATATAGGTAGCTTTTTCAGATGCGTGCAGTTCCAGTTTGCATTTTCAAATCTTAGCTCTAAAAATTGTTGTTCATTGAAAACACCAGACAGACAAGTTAACAATTGTTGATGTTTCTAGTTCTTCGTTTTCTTTTAGTAAATTCCTATGATATTCAGATACATTTAATTTATTTTACTTTGAACTTTTTCTGAGAATATTTGTCAAAAGGTAAAGTTATTAGAGTACCTGAAACTGACGACCTTGCATGAAGAGAGTTATAAATGTGGATGAAGCGAAAAAAGTATGCAAGAGTCGTAGCAAGTGGAAAGATGAAGGCTCTGCCTATGTACGTTTGTATGTTGTTTTTACTCGAAATCACTTTCAATTCCTAATTGAGCCAGTTTTAATCATTTTGTTTTCGAAATATTTTCTTGAATTCTTCTCATTCTCCAGGTGCCGTGGTAGACTCATGGTTTATGATGTCAAGTCCATCTCCGATAATCTCCGTTGTGATACTCTACCTCATTGTGATTCGAGTGGGACCACGCCTGATGAAGAACCGTCCTCCGCTGAAGATGAATAAACTATTGGCGTATTACAATGCAGCACAAGTGATTTTAGCCAGCACGATTTGTATAAAGGTATGTGGGATATAGAAATTGTACCTAACCATTATATAATACGGTTTAGTTTCCCCTGTAAAGGAGACAGAAATCGCTTTTTGTAAATCTGACTTACCCATCCATGTTCGTAGTTATTGGCGCACTCCGGGCTTCTCTCTAGAGGTGATTATGTAAGAGTAAAACCAACAATATAAATGCGAAAGCTGTCTGTCTGTAACTCGCGCCTAGAGCACTGAACGGATTTAATGAAATTTGGTGCAGAGATACAGAGGTAGAGAATGAATTTTTATTGTGAAAAAAAGGTGACGCGTATGAATTCGCGGGCAAAAAGGCTTTTTTAGAAAGAATTGGCGCCCCTATTAAAAACTTGCAATTTTCATAACTCAGCATTTGCTTTTTTTATTTTTCAGGCGTTAAGAATGGATTTCTTCAAAGATGGAATACTTTATGCAGGATGTAGATATTCATCTTTAACTCAAAATTCTATGGTAAGAAGGGTTGAAGCGCTTTTTATTTATAAACTTATAAGTTTCAAGTAAAAGCAATCCTAAGATCACCAAATATTAGTTCGAGGTAAAAGATGGTAGATAAAATTGGGATTCTACTTTTAGGAAATGGGCAAACAACCTATAAATATTTGAATGTCAGTTTCATCATAAAGTTGCACGTGATCGTAGCCAAAGACTGTCGGCTCTATTGAACTTGATAGGGATGAAGACGTGATTATATGTAGATATGTATGTAGATTTGTTTTATTGATTTTCATATCAATCTTTTTCAAATAAAACTGAATGAATTTGTTCATATTTTGCAATTTCAACTATAATTTGTGATAATTTTAAGTGTGCTTTTTTCGATATTTTTCAGTTACTGGATTTGGGATGGTGGTATTTCTTTGCGAAGTTCACAGAATTATTGGACACCGTCTTCTTCGTTTTACGAAAAAAGGAGAAACAGGTTACAACATAACTTTACTATTATTATATGTCTACTCTACTGAGTAGAACAAGTCTTTTCGTTTCTTCCTATAAATTGGCTAGGAGTGTATAATTCTTCGTCTTTATCGATACACTCTTGACAGACAGGTCATGTTTGACATGTAATTGTGGAAATGGATGGGACAGATGAAACACGCACGATGCATTGCCATTTTTCTCTGTTCGAAGTCATCCCACTGCATTTGTTAATTAACTGGCCCAAAATAGACTTTATTCGGTCAGTCCAACGCATATATGACTTCCCGCGTGTATAATTACACCAGCAAAACTGCGTGAGACGCGCATGACATCGTTCCTATAGATTTAATTCCATTATGGAATGTATATTGTTTTATATTATTCCGATTTATAAAGATAAAACACATAGTACTATGATACATTTAATCATGAGTTCGAAATCGCGGATAGCAACTATTTTATCGCAAAAATCAAGTTACCTTAATATAAAACATAAAACCCAAAATCACCAAATCAACCCTGACCTGATTTATAATGTGACATCATATTTTACGTTCAAATAAACGAGTTCAACCTAATATTCAAATGTTGGTAAAGTAGGTGTGCCAATTTCTTTCAGTGTAATTTACCTGAATATTCCCAAGGTAACAAAAGTAGGTTATCAAAATTATACATTCTGATGTTAACCTTTGTTGTTTTTTTAAGAAATTAGAATAAACCGAAAACAGATTTTGTAAATGTGAAATAGTATCGATAATGATCCCTGGCCTGTGAAAAAGTACCCGGTATTTTCACTAAAGTTCGTGAAGCTGGATTCAATGCTTTAAGGCTTTTTTACTGTGGTAACCAACAAACAAGTTTTCTTTTGCATATAAGTACAGATAAATATGACTATTTTTAATTAATGTGTAAATCTTGAAATAACATATGACCTTTGAATAAAGGTAAAACTGGTGACACGCAAAGATTAGAGAGAGTCCGAACATTTATTTAATAGGAATATATATCTTAATTTCAGACTTCTCCTTTTTTCAGATATCGTTTCTCCACGTATATCATCATGTGATCATGGCGTTGTATTCTTGGAGCTACCTCAAATTCGCTGCTGGTGGAGAAGGGGCAATTCTTGCTCTTCTTAACTCTATGGTACATGTGGTGATGTACACATACTACTTACTATCTGGACTCGGCCCGCGGTTCCAGAAGTATTTGTGGTGGAAGAAATATGTGACCAAAATGCAACTGGTAAATATTGATTTTAAATATTATTATTACTATAGATTAAAGACATTGGGATTTTTCATTAGGCGATCTATTAATCTTAATTCCATTATTAAATCATCTAGCTAAATGTGGCTTTCCGAGTCTGGTGTCTCTTGCGTCTGTTTTTTGGCATACCTATGGTGTGTATATTACAACTTTTAATATATATATCGTTAATCGTTGTTGATTTTTATAAATTTCTGTTAACAAAGTGATATGAGTAACTAATTTCTTACTTCACTTAAAGAACCAGAAACTATTCTGAACTATCATGCATAAGATAGTGCTTTCAGAAATTTTTATATTTTGTACTGCTTTCTTCATTTACTTTTATCTTTTCCAGTTACAATTTTTATTGATGCTGTCTTACTGTGCCTGGACTCACTTTTCACCTCGTTGCCAGTTCGCCACTGGATTCACTTACTTCATATCTGGCAACGTGACTATCTTCCTACTCCTCTTTTTGAATTTCTACTTCAAGAGTTACAAAATAAAGAAAGTATCGGATAAGACTGAAACAGAACCAAACAATACAAATGGGATCACCAATGGAATTTGTAAGCCTAAAGGTTATGGAACAGACATATATGAGAATGGTGATAATGTTCACATAAAAGATAATAAAGATATCCCAGAATTGGAAGAAATTCCTTATGAAGTTAATAAAGCTTGCGGTGACTACGCTAAAAGAGGCAAAATTTACCTGACAAGGCGTACGGCCAAGGCTGCATTTGGCCCTGAATACGATTTTGATAGTATAATAAAGAAATGATTTACTTTCAAAGACTGTGGTTAGAATGGTTATATTGAGACTGATGTTTGTGATGGAACGACGGTGGAAGTTCTCTTATAGATAAGTTTAATGGGGGATATTTTTTATTGTTAGGTATACCTAATTTATTCATTTAAGCATCTCCTATTTTATTTGACTCTAAATCTGTTGCATTTATATTCAGTCACTCTTCGTCTTATCTAGTTATTGATTTTTAAGTCCTTAATATGAGACAATAAGTTTACTTTGGTAGTAATTTGTAACTCATCCCCGGCCTGCACCAGTGCGACTATATTATATGGAAAAATAAATTCTAAACACCAGCATATCGTAGATTATATTTTGAATGGACGCAAATAAAACAATTAAAAAAATTTGGGCGACATGGCAACTATAGCTTGTACTTTCTACGTATTTTTTTGTAGCAGCTTTATAGTTTCCGTGACGTTCAAAAGATTATTTTGAAGTGAGACGATACGCTTTAAGACAAACTACTATTTACTATAATTGCCAACCGCACAACTAATTGTAACGTAGTATAAGGTTACTGAAATGAATGCCTTTGCTCTCTCGTGTATTTGATTAGGAATTTATTACGTTAATTACTTGATAACTAAGTAGTGAAACTAACATAAGATATTGGATAATAATATAACCCATGTTTGCACCAAAAACATTTTTTCACACTAGACTTCATCACTTAGAGTATAATTTTCTGACTGCCAAGATTGCTATAGGTATATATATTATTATAAGCTCCCCGCATGAAAACTCATTACAATTCAATATATAAAGTTATTGAAGTTATTTAAGCTCACAACGCGACAACAATTGTTACAAGTTCTAAAATTAAATTATTTCACAATTTAAGCTTTCTCAAGTCCAGTAATTTGTATCCATAACATTTCAAGCATAAAGAATTACAGGTTATCTTCAAAATTTAAAAAATGCATGTGATAGGTGCGCATAGTGAAAATGTTATTTGTTGATATGTATTTAAGGTGCCTTGTTTATTTTGTAAATGACAATATCGTTAGATATTGTACTGTGTGAAAGCATGTTTATTCGACCATAAAATGGTCATCATATATTTTTTTATCTACGCGGTAAAAGGATGAAACATAACAAGAAAAATATGTCAGGAAACCATAAAATGCTAATTTACGGCGACACTTCCCATAAAGTAGTTTCAAAGATTAAGGATGCGCCATAATTTGTTTGCCGGATTATTTTTAACTTTATTGGTCCTTTTTTATGTCGAATAAAATTGATTTTTATTTTTTAACAAAATAAATAATTTAATATAAATAATCATATTTTTTTATGAATTTGCAATATTTTTTCAATAACTACCTACGTTTGATTATATTAGTATTGATAAACGTATTAAAAAAAAGTATCTGCAATTGCCTGAATTGAAATAGAACGGTGTAATGTAATTCACCCATAGAATACTTTAATCACTATATGCATGTAGAATCACCCTATTCACCCCTAATATCATGGCTTAACAAACCAAGAGACATTTAAATTAAACTTTAATACTCACACAATTATTTTACTATTGGCAAATTTGAAACAGTAGTTTAAAAATTACGAAAAATACATAGTGTTGTTTTTTTTTATTCCATGACTCGAACAAATATTTCATCAATTGAAGGAAATATGATCACCATGATAGACGGTAGGTATTTTTAATTTTTCATTACCTATTTCATTCATATAACTTACCTTAAAATAAAGCATATTAACTTTACATACTAAATAAGTATTTTAAACGTCCAAGAGCCAATGTTTAATTTCGTTAAGACACTAATGTACGAGTAATTAAACAGTACAAAAAATGTTGATTTAAGACGAAGAACCATATTATTATAACAATAAAATTATTGCATTATTAATTTTGTTTGTTTTTTTTCTTCACATCCATCTTCACTGCCCTGTCTTAGTTTCGGACCCACATGAATGAAATAATATTATTGCGAGAATTAAATCCCCTTTAACTCGTTTCCTTGAGAATTATAAAGCAGTAGTTATCGCCTACGATTCTGCCTCGTGTAAACTATGTCCTTCTCTGTACTGTCACTTATTGATTTAGTACTTTTGACGTGAAAGGCGGACAAACATCAATCTTTTACGAGTACAATTATATTAGTGGATATACTAGAAATACCTATCTATATTAGCCCGGTCAATTAAGACATACGAAGCTAGGCAAATTCCCAACAAGCTGTAAGTAAAATTATTTAAAATATGATTATAAACATTTTCTCAATACGGGGAGTATCATTCCGGCTTAAGGGAAAAATTGATTCTTTTTTGTGTTTTTATTCAATATTAGTTTAGGCATTTGTAAGATAGTTTTATGATCTAAAACGATGTCGGAGTTTACTTTCTGATAAAGTTAAAGATTGTGAAAAAAGATATTAAAAACTTTTTTTACGTTTAACCTCGGGTAACTTACTTTTGAGAAATGTTTTTATTCAAGTAAGTATTAAACAATATAACTTATTTTTAACTTGTAGGGAATTAATGTAGCTTCACTGTTATATTTTGGTTTAATTTGATCGGATTATGTTTACTGGAGCCAGACATCTAAATAGATTACTATTTCATACTACATACAAAGTATATTTTGATGTCAATTCATTCAGTATTGTGATTTTCTTTTTATTAAAAATATTTTTTCTAAAATTTATTTTGTTTTATAGTTATTGTGGATTCCAATAAGAGGCACCAAAAGTAAATCTGTCTTTCTTGTATATTATGCGCACTGAAGATTAAACAAAAGATGTGACACTGTACCGCCTTGGTGTACACCTATTAGGAATTATGGTAAAAGCGAAAATGTGTAAGCATTACTAGTGCGTACAAAACGTTTAGCACAACAAAGAATTTGTTTTCAGATCGTAACACAAAGAACAAAGTCTATTTTGCCCAATCAAATAGAAAAACTCTGTTTTTTTTTTACTGATAGGTACTTATATGTGTATAAGCCGTGTGGTTTCCGGGACTTTAGAATAGGACCAAACCATATCTTTACAAAAATGTAAAAGGCGAATAAGGGAAAAGCTAGTAAACTTGGTATTATTCAAATTCAAATAGTGACAGGTTGCTAGCTCATCGCCTACAAAAGAGAATAAGCCTTACAGCACTGGAAATAAAGCAGAGATAAGGGAGACGGCCATGAAGAAGGTTCTTTCACTCATCCCTCATTCTAGCTACTAAATGCTAATAACCTTATCGAAAATTACATGATAAAATTGTGCGTCAGTTGTCAAACGGCTAAGTAAAAAAGACTAAAAAAAGTAAAGTCGCATGCAAATAAATTTGTAATTTCTTAATTGATTTTGTTTTGCTTAAACAGAGGGTCATGTTTTCCTGCAGGTGACTGTATTAATAACTCTCTTTTGAGGTATATACATTACTTTGATAACTTACCGTTGCTATTACGGTAAGCAATAATACTAATATTTATTTTAATTCATACGTGAAACGGTACCAAATAAATTAAATTATTTCAAAGGAAACGTCGATCCATTTACAAATTACGCGAACACATTTGATGATATTAACAATTAAACACTTTTAAGTGCAATGCGACGTTATATAACATAATGATTCGCGTCATTAGCAAGTGATTAACTTCTAATTTGTGATTAAGAAAGTTCTAGTAGGCACTGGTAAGTACGTCATTTATTATTGTAGATTCGCCTGCATTTTTGATATATCGGTGGCGACATCTATACGCCACATGTCACTAAATAAAATCCCGCGACGCTACCAGTTAAAAACAACGAAAAGTCTAAATCGCACATGCAAAGATACAACCTCCGACACAACATCGTCGGAGCCGCGGTTCCCCAGGCATGACATGACATGAAGATCTTCCCTTTTGTGGCGACCTTAGCTATAATCATCGCTCCCGCTACACGTCGTATCCTTATTTTATGTTTTGTTGTTTATGTATTTACATACGTACATATATCACGCCACGTAGATAGAGCCGGGTGTGTGGCTTAAGATTGAATTGCTATTCAAATAGTGACAGGTTACTAACCCATAGTCTTAAAGAAGAAGTATATTAGCCTTTTCTTTGATTGACTTTTACAATATGCATGGAAAGAGAAGCAGATGGCATACAAGTTATTTTTTTCGCTTCCAGACCCCGACCCCGTGGCATGGCACGCAAGACGCCATTTTTATCGCGCAAAAAACTAGCTCTATCCCTTTTTACTTCTTATTGAAAAGTGGAACAGCGATATATTTTCGCACAGTAAAAACGGCATCGCGCGTGCCTTTCTACGGGGGCTGGGCACAAAACTGTGTAACTACTTTTTAACCCAGAAATCAGGGGTTTTTCCACATGATCTATACTAATATTATAAAGCTGAAGAGTTTGTTTGTTTGAACGCGCTAATCTCAGGAACTACTGGTTCAGTACTAAAAATTATTTTTGTGTTGAATAGACCATTTATCGAGAAAGGCTTTAGTCTATATAATATCACGCTGCAACTGTTAGGAGCGAAGAAATAATGGAAAATGTCAAAAAAACGGTGGTGAAGGATGCCCAAAATAACTATTTCATGCGGACGAAGTCGCAGGCACAGCTAGTTTGTAATAAACGACAAACCCTACTTAACTTAAAAATGTGCTAGATGTACCAAAAATTTTACAATTAATTAAATTATATACATACAATTATTAATGAAATCATCTATTAACATCTGTCATTTAATGTTTTAATGTTGATATATGTATGTCGATGGTCAAATCGATAAGGTTAAAATGCATTATGCGCAGAAAGGCGAATGCCACTTCGGCCAATACTACCAATGACTATTTTCGAAATTATTATGTACATTAGTTTAGATACTTACCGATGCTCTTACGGTGACGGAAAACATCGTGAAAAAACCTGCACATTCAAGCAATTGAATGTGCAACCATGGTCGATCCAATACGGGTTAGGTATGTTTACCTGCAAATGTTGCGGAGGTCAGATGGAAGTCGCTCCGTCTATAAGTATGACTCACTCCAGGGTTCATGGTGAAGGGCATAACCCGGGCTCCTCTCCAGAGTGTAACGGATACAATCGGGACTTAAACTTAAAGGAAGAAGCATATTTAATAAAAGCGGAAACTAAAATAACTAACGCGCGTCATTATCATATTACCCTACTTCTATAAAAAATTAGTTTAAATATCGTCACAAAAGCAATTAAGTGTTTAATGCCAAACAAAATTCCTATTAATCCGGCCATTATTGTGAACGCGGTACCCTAAAGAGGTCAATTACAACTTCAGACCGATTTTTATTTCGCCATACTATTTAAAGAACAACACTGAGTATTATATACTTACGCGCATTCGCAGTTACACGCGTTTAAAAATCTAGCCCTTGCTAGATTTATATTAAATAAAAAAAAAAATAAACGTCATAATTTTGAATTAAGAATACGGAGTTGTGCGTACGGTGGTTTCCAATTTTAATATGGATTTTAAAATAGAAAATTCGACAGTCGCGGATTCCATGTGGGAAGTGAAGTCTCTATGTAAGTATTTTTTTTTTTTAATTTACATTTATAATTAATACAGTTTATTTTTATTTATAATTTTACAAAAACATATTTGAAACGTAAGTTAAGCCTGGTGATAAATGTCATCATCTCATGTTTCTCACAAAAATCGATATTGAGGATCTATATGTGACCAACAGATGCCAACAATGTACATTTTTTAATTTCTCTCGAGCTGTCTAATGTTTGTATTCGCATCATGCGAAAACTGTTGTTCTAATTTGAATTAAGTTTTATCAGGGGTGTGGTCCAACTTAAAATTAAAAAAAAACCCCTTAACACCTGTAAGGATACAAAGTTAGCATTATATTGAATATATACATACAAAGATATAATCACATTTACATCCCTTGCGGGATAGACAGAGCCAACAATTTTGAAAAGACTAATACGCCATGTTCAGCTGTTTGGCTTAAAGATAGAATTGGGATTGAAATAGTGACAAGAATCCCAAGTTAATAATCATATAGAATTGTCAGGTAACACAGCTACATAATTCGAATGAATCGACTGTAATTCGTGCCTTTGTATTCACCTTATTAAAAAAAAATGAGAATACATAGGTCCTATTATGTAAGTACAGGCGTCAAGTGAACTCGGAAGCGATTCGAAGGCTGCAGTGACAAGGGCCGTAACTTTCATATCGGCTGCCGTGGATAAAATCGAATGTTTACAAAATATTAATTCCGAATTTAAAACGGAAGGTCCATTTTAAAATCGGAATTGATATAATTTTGCTATATTTATATTACATTCATTTAACAGGGTCCGTTATGAAGAAAATATTTTGATTTTGCGTGTACATACATACATACATATGGTCACGACTATATCACTTGCGGGGTAGACAGAGCCAACAATCTTGAAAAGACTGAATGGTCACGTTCAGCTTTTTGGCTTAATGATAGAATTGAGATTCAAATAGTGTCAGGTTGCCCATCGTCCAAAAAAGAATCCCAAGTTTGTAAGCCTATCCCTTAGAAGCCTCTTACGACATCCATGGGAAAGAGATGGAGTGGTCTTATTCTTTTGATATTGTGCCGGGAACCACACGGCATTTTGCGTGTCCGTAACTTAATTCAAGATCGACGAAAAATGGTAAGATTCTAAATAGACAAGAAAAAAATGTAATTAAAAGATAAAATAAAAGATACCTACCGCAATTTTGCTTATTAAAATTTAACATACAATTAACAATTAAATAATGCGAAACTAATATGCATATAATGAAGGCAAGTTGTATCATTAAATGTCTGTCAAATTATCAATTTTATTAGAATTTTTGATTATCACAAATAATTATAATATTTTAATGAATGTGACAGCAAAAATTGTAAAAAAAAAGTCAAACTTTTAAAATTAGACCAATATTACAATATTATGGTTTTAAACGAGCTCTTTTATAAGTAATTCTACTTATATAGGAAGAGTTGCCATGTTATAAAATGTCTTAATCGGATATGTGACTCAGTTTGAAGGAATGCAGTTTTGTATTCCTTGGTGAAGGTCATTGTCAGGTACAGAATTTATAAAAATTTTTAAACACCTTCTTATAACTAAAAGAAAAAAACAATTAATTCATTAATTAAAAGTAGGAAATCGTTTCAATAACCTTTATTGAATAAATATATTTCTAAGAGTATGTAAATGATTATTAAAAGGGCAATTTATTAAAAAATAAAGATTAAGGAAAAATCTACTATATAGTAGCATAAAACAGTATATTATACATAAATTGAACGTGATATACCTATCTATATCGCTCAGCTGCTTCTTTCACCGCATCCCAACTAATATTATAAATGCGAAAATGAGTTATTTGTTTGTTAGTTTGTTACCTCTTCACGGCTTTTGTACTGAATTAATTTTCTTGAAATATCACGTATACATAACTTAGGGTCTGTAGAAGGTCATAAGATACCTATTCATCCCGGTAAAAACTAAAGAACCCGTGGGATTTGCAAAAAAAAAAAATATTCGTTTGCGCTAAATTTGTTGCTTTTTATAGTTGATATTTACGTCGCTTTTTGTCACATTCACGCTAAATTCACGTGGGCGAAGCTGCGGGTAAAAGCTAGTTATAATATAAATCACCTTGGACTTCATCATACTATTGTCAGTTAAAGAAACAGCGAAAATCAATATTTACATCCATGTCATATGATGCTTTTATGCCAATTTGTTATGTCTTATTGATATTTACACCGAAATTATTATTATTTAATGTACATTTTACGTAAGTTTAAAACTAAGCAGTAATAGGCACCAGTCATAGAACATATACATATACAACAGTATAGTAGTTATATAAAAGTGTTTAGTAAATGTAACTTATTTTTATTATTTCATACCTAATTCATGTACCGCTGTTCACAGAAAACATTTACGAGTAGAAACAATAGATACAAGAAATAGTGGTACGTGGGTTCTACCTACTTATTCCTTGTCTTATATCTAATTATTATTTTTTATGTATTTAGTACAAATTTTGAGTGGTCAGCCGTAAAAACGCATTTCCCTCCAAAAACAAAAAATATATATTTTTTTAGCATTAAGCTTGCCTATTGTACCGTACTGATGATAGTATTTTTTACATTAATAACAAAACCGTCGTTGTAATAACCATAAATATATAACCAGAACGAACTCTTTACGGGCCTTAACTTGAATTAGTATTTCTAAGTTTTTCTTACGTCATTTGGTATTTTGATCTTCTCATAACATAAGACCACACCCCTTGAAAGTTATTCTTTAGACCTTTGCTATTCTTGAAATACCACTTAAAATTTCCGAATGCCTGAAAATAAAATCATTAAAATTGCTGCCAAATCGTGACACGGTCAAAGACTAGTCGTACCTCGTAATAATGATCTTATTTCACAATCTTTCAAAGTTCGAACACCAATGAAAATATTCAAATTATGTCCAAAACAATGCCAATGTATTACACTTGAACTGGTCATTAACTCGAATGACAAATTAGGTACATTATACATAAATGTTTAATTGAATTAAACACCTGATTGGCAGGTTAATTAGTTAACAAATTATTATGAATTCTTTGAATTGACTTGCAATTTATGAAAAGATGCATGTGAATATTGTAGCTTTGAATTGTTTTTATTTTAGAATATTCTGAAAATTAAAACACAGGTTACAGCTACGATAAGAATAAATTTCTAAAACTATATCACTATAGGTATTTTGATTGGTCGTATTGCATGTACGTACGTCTCAACTCTCACATTTAACCATATCTAGATGCACATCATTCCGATATCTGTGCTTAAAAGTCACAATTATTCTTCTCAGTTTTAACTTATTTCTTTTTATTTTTCAGTGGATTACGTAGATGACTGGCCACTAATGAAATCACCGCTACCAGTGTTCGCGATATGGGCCTCGTACATTATATTCGTGCTGAAAGCAGGCCCTGATTACATGAAGAACCGGACAGCTTTCGGCTTGCATAGATTATTAATTCTATATAATCTAATTCAAGTAATATTTTCGCTGTACATTGTACATAGAGTAAGTAAACATTGTTTTCTCAAAATTTTATCTTATTTAGAATAAGGATCGGTCGATGACCATCAGTGGTCAAACGGTCGATGTGCCGGTATTAAAAAGAACTGAAATCCTTTTGCGAGACATGTACCTATTATGTACATACGTTTTATTGCTAACCGATGTTTTTGTGGTGAGAAAAAACGTCGTAAGGAAACCTGCACATTCAGGCGAATGAATGTGTAACCATCATCCCAAAATTGGTTAGATTCCCTAGCAAAGGTTGCGGAGGTCAGGCGGGATTCGCTTTGTGTATAAACCTGTCTTACCCAATACAGAAGCGTGGTCACAGGCGCGCCCCGGGCTCCTCTCCAGACAGGTGGGACCTTAACGGGACTAATGCCAAGAGGATCATAAATCTAGATTTAGTCTAGTCTAGACTAGTCTATAGTGAAGATCGAGAGACTTTATGTATCATTTTCCCAAATAAATTATACTGTTCCGTTCCAAATATTTTTAATTAAAACCTACTTTTCCAACTAAAATAATAAGTACGTAACTTTACGTACTTATTATTTTAGTATTATTTTACCATAATAGTAAGAGGTTAAGTTTATTAACTTCCAGGTAGCTCTTTATTAGGATCATAACCTTCATGACTTCACGAAGTAGACTTTGAGGTGTCTTAATTGTCATTAACATTTTATTTTTGTGTCCTGATTAATAAGGATTTTCATAAAAAATATATTTGTTCCTTTATACCATGCAATAGGTATTTTATATTGTTCTTGTAAAACTTCAGACCTCATCGTAAAATTAGACAGATTAAACTTAAACGTACGAAGTTCCAATATAAATTACAACTTGCATTTGCCCGCGACTCCGCCTGCGTGGAGAGAACCCTATGTCCTTCTCCATACTCCACAATATACTTAATATGTTTCTCCACGCAAAATTTTATGTAAATCGGTTCAGTGGTCACAAACAAACACACTTTCATATTTAAGTACTATTATAGATATTATAGAAGCCCATTGAGCAGGCATGCACAACATTTATATAATAAAAATAATAATTTCATTATTGTTATCTATTTTTCAGGGTTTGTCATTATTGCATCCTATAGGATACATTCATTTATCATGCAACTTAGACAAGGAAACTACGATGAAACAGGTAAGAGTTACTTTACATACAAACATACATATAAATATTTAATCACGTCTATATCCCATGCGGGATAGACAGACACACCAGTATTAAAAATACTGAAAGGCCACGTTCAACTGTTAAAATTGTTGAAAATCACAATCACCTTTCTGAAGAGAAACTCAGTGTGCGCATTAGACCATGGACCATATTAACGATACTACTACCATACTCGTTAAAATGACCCATCAGAACATTACAACATAAATGCTTTTCTTCAATGTTTAACTTATCGAATAATAAATAATTTAAAAATACTACGGAACCACACGACATACAAAAAAAAATCTGAAAGTCTGTTAAAAAATTATAAAATATATATTACAAATAAAATGACCATAAGAAGGTACCCGAATCAAAAGTGTGACACACTGGGTGGCACAAGTTAAAAACCTACCAATGACTTTACTGAGTAATGATTAAGTATTAAACCCCTGGCCGATACTCTTACTGCGAGGGAAAACATCGTGTTGAAAACTACACATTCAGTCAACTGGATGTGTAAATATGATTCTATACGGGTTAGGTTCATCTGAAAAACTATAGCAATCTGGCACATCACCTACTTGAACTAATTAACGACATATCACATTTTGTGAAATATTAAAACTACCAACAGCAATGTCGGATTACGGTAATTTATCTGTTTAATTTTAGGAAACGACGACAATGTTTGAAGCAAATACTTAATTGTTTATGTCGATTTGAAATAAAGAAATCAACATTATGTTATTTTTATTAATATTTTGAAATTGTCTACTTTTTTTATTCAAATGTATCCAATGACGCAATATGTTAGGTGCACCTCATTAAACTAAATAAATTTGCATAAATAGAATAAGATTCTAAAGATAAAGTTTCAAAACAAAGTTAATTTTACTGGCACGTAACAATTTTTTTTCTAAACCTCTGAACTTTACAACCAAATTTTTTTAAAATGAGTTGTCAATCTTGCCAATCAACCTAGCATAATGAATTAAAAACAAAATTATTCCTACTAATTGTATTATATATATATTTTTTTATTCATTTAGTTAACTCTTTCACTTTCCGTGTCCGGCGATGCGTCATACCTATATAGAAGAAAATATGTATTAAATATAACAACATACATTAGTTAAGATCTTAAGATTGACATCTTGCCAATCAACCTAGCATAATTAATTAAAAACAAAATTATTCCTACTACTTAATTGTATTGTATATATTATTTTTATTCATTTAGGTAACTCTTTCACTTTCCGTGTCCGGCGATGCGTCATACCTATATAGAAGAAAATATGTATTAAATATGAAATAACATACGTTAGGTTAGGTCTTAAGTAAATTACTTTAAAAAAAAAAGCAAAGCAATACAAAATAATAAAATACCAAAAATCGGAATAATAGGACGATGGACCTGAATCTCTATCTAAGATACCAACATCATCCCGCTTAATGTGGTCTTCGGATCTTTTCCATTCTATGGCTTCGTGTACTCCGTATGGGAGAAAGACGTGATATAACATATGAGAAATGTCACAAATTAACTATGATCTATAAAAGCAGTAACAACATTAAATTAACTAGAACACGCTATTGTTTTGTTCTGGCACTTGACCCAATGCTTAGACAGAATAGAAAATAATGAAACAGTAATTATACCATTAAATGAAAGTCATGCTTGCAATGTCTGCGTATGTGACATTAACATATTAAAAAGTAACTTTACTCGTGTACAGAACCTAGTACATAGTCCAACTGATTATATTAAATTTTGTACTCTCTGAACATAAATATAATTCTAATTTCATTCTACAAACCCTGTCTCATTAAAGAGAATGCAACCAGAGATGAATAATGTTACCCTAAAATTATAAAATAATTCGCGTGGTTAAAAAAGTTCCTCACAGTCGTTCTTTTTCTATGACTATCGTATATTTCATATGAACTAATGGAAGACATCCAAAGGAAACGGTACATAAAGTCCAGAACTTTCTGAAGGAAAAGGCGGAGACTACAATTGATTCCCTCCTAATTTTAATTCTTTATGCATCTTCACGCAATATTGTCGTTAGAATTATTCTTAATCTACCAAATTGTGAACGTTCTTCGTCTTCCTCTCCTTCTGTTATTTTTCCACCTTTGTGTTATCAAATTATAAAAACAATTTATTTTCGTTGTTTGTAGTGTGTCAGATTCAGGCCGCCTGAAGGTATTTGATATGGCTTTACGAAAGCCATCTAGTTATACCATCCGAAACCAACGGCTTAACGTGCTTTCCTAAACACGAAGAAACTCGAGAAAATTTTGCACCACTTGCGGTCACCCATCTAAATGGGGACTCATCCGGGGTTGCTTAACATGAGTAAGCGCATTAGACGCTCAAGCTAATTAGAATATTAGTCTAAAAAAATACTTTTACTTAATCAGCTAAAATCAATTACCATTTCTTTACAGATTGCAAGCGGCATATACATATACTTCGCAGCCAAGTTATCGGAACTTCTAGATACAATATTCTTCGTTTTGAGGAAGAAGCAGAATCAGGTGTCCTTTCTCCATGTGTACCACCACTCCATGATGCTATGGGCTACGTGGCTTACCTTGAAATTTGAACCGACCTACAGCACTATATTTTTGGGCACTTTGAACTCATTCATTCATGTCGTTATGTACACGTATTATGGTCTATCAGCATTCCCTTCGCTGTCGAAGTATCTGTGGTGGAAAAAGTATATAACTTCAATGCAGTTGGTGAGTTTCATTTTGTTTAGTTTATCAAACTCTGGTTTTAAACCGAGTTTAGTTTTTAGTTTTAAAATATCTCGGAATTCTTCATTCTTAATTTCATGGGAGCGGGAAAGAGAACTTTTGTTTTTAAAAAACCACACAATCAAATGCTAATTTTATAATAAGCACCAAATACTATTTTCATTTCGTTTTCTTTCTAATTTTAATTTTTCTAAAAACAAATTTAAATATGACAGTGGTAACGCCTACATAAATATTTTAAACCTAAATTAACATTAACACATACTTATCAGTGGAATATTAATTAAACTATACTTTTTCTATTTCAGCTCCAATTCTTCATCGTCATAGTCCACGCGGTTGGCAACGGCATCTACAGTGAATGCCCTCCGTCTTACATTCTTCTATCCTTCATCACGATGAATGGATTTCTTCTTATCTACCTCTTTGGAAACTTCTACGTCCAGTCATACCTGAAGAACAGGAGCGATCTGAACGCCAGTAAAGTGACTAATAGTACAAAATACAGTCCTAACGGAAAATCTCATCTGAATGGACACAAAAATGGAGTTGTTGAAGCTAATGTAGCCGACAAGAAAGTATTATAGTTATGTGATGCTACATCAATTATAATAAGTGATCATATTATAGAACATTGTAATTTAAGACTTAACAACTTAGCATTTATAAATATGCAAAGAATTAATTGGTATCGGAATATGAAGAAAACGTTCACTTTTTTATTCAAATTCATCACAATTAAGGACAACAATGTACTAGTGACAACTACTAGAAAACGCACCCAGGTCTGTGCATTACAATGACTGAAGGTACAAATGGGTGGTAAAGATGAGAAAGACAATAATATTATACCGAGAGCGTAAAAACGTAAAATTATAAATAGGACAAAGGTTCAAGCAAGTCTACGCGAAATAATAAAGTTTCCAGAAGGCTGGCAGAAGTACTTGGCAATATAATTACTTTGCGTTATGTTTTCGACGACAAATTGTAAAGCAACAACAATTTCTCTTTTTTTTTTAAAAAAAAACCTTTAACTAAATGTTTCGAGAAAAAACAGGTGCTTACGCTTCGTCCGGCTCGACTTGCCTGGGTATTTGTATAAATGCATCAAAATGATACCAAATATTATGTTTATTTTATTAATGTCTTGATTTTGTAGTACCTATAAATTTATGAAAGGTATCCAACTAAATTTAAGTAGTGTTTGTAAAAATAGGTTTTACACATGTAAAAAAATCTATGAGAAAAGTTTCTTACACTCACTAGAACATTCCTAATTATTACTTACATGAACTATGAATATTCATTGATATATAATATGTTGTTATTGTAAACTTAATGTTAATTATTAGCATTTGTACTTAAAAATCCATTGATTAATTGTTAGTTAGAAAATACTTATTGAAATAATTAAAAGTTGCATTACGATTTCTTCTTTAATTCCTTTATTCTCCTTAAGGTATATGTCGTAAACGGAAAACTAATATTGAAACTGGTAAAAGAAAACACTTTAACTTATGATATTAGAGTTTCTATCTGTCTGTTTTATGTATGTGTATATTAGCTAGAATAACGTAGTTAAGGAAGTCTCTCATTCGTTACCCTTTTCCACATTTTACGTGGGTTCGGGCACTATATGGGAGTTTATTAAAATGGGTTCAGTCGGTCGCCCATTAAGACCAAAGGGAAGGTGTACAGAACGGTTGATCGAGCTATAGTAATGACGAACGAAATATGGCAAAGAAAAGTTTAACAAGTATAGGAGGTACAACACAAAAGCATATTTTCGATTAGAATTTTGGAATTCGAGAGAGAATATTTCTGCAATTTGAGAGAGACCCTAAATTATGGGATATGACTAAGAAAAAGAAGAATTGTGTCAGTTGTCATTAGTGAAGTTTTAACTAGTAAGACATTATTCTATTTTAGTAATTTCGATTTTCAAATATTTTCACTCAAATCCTTTAATAAAAACAAAACATGTAACAATTTACAATTGGCCAGTAACACGTGAAAAAGAGGCTGATACTATTTAATGTGTGGACTTAATCAGATGACAATTATTATGAAACGAAGCGATTGTTTACATAAATTTCAACAACAATATTAGTTAAAAGACTATAAAATAAAGACTTATTAGTTCCTTACTTCTTCATTACCTAAGAAAGAATCTATTCTCTTTGACAACCTTGCGTTTCTTCGTTGCTTCGTTGCCTGGGGTCCATTGTAAGAATCTTCTTCCTCTTAGCATTGGTTAAGGTAACATCCTGACATTCTTAGCGAGAAGCCAGGGGTATGCCTTTTGATGTTATGGTTATCCAGCTGCCTGTAATGATCCTGGGTTATAAGTTTCCTCACAATGTTTCTCTCACCATATAAGCATCTACTGAAAGAAAAGTTCGCTTAAGAGGATATATACATATATGAAAGATACAAACATACATGTGTAATATCGCGCCTCTTTCCCCGAGTGGTAGGCAGAGACTATGTCTTTCTACCACCCATTATTCCTACATACTTTTTCGCTTTATCCACATTCATAATTCTCTTCGTTAACTCAAGAAGAAAAGACGAAGAAGGGATTTGTTTTGTAGGCGACGGGCTAACAACCTATTTGAATCACTATTTGAATCTCAATTCCATCATGAAGCCATACAGCTGTCGTGGCCTTTCAGTCTATTCGAGACTGTTGGCCATGTCTTCCCCGCAAGGGAAATAGACGTGACAATATGTATGTAAGTATGATAGTAAGAAAATGTCAAAGCAATGTACCATAGACCTTCATGCAAAATCGACACAGGAAATGCACCGCATTCCATGACCTCCTCAGTTACCGGTTTTCAACCACTTCTCACTGCCAGGTTCATTATCACGTGAATGACATAATCGGACCGATTTAATGTAATTAAATGACGAAAAACAAAATGAATTGTTACCTAATAAGAATTGTTTCCTAAGTTGTTTGGCATGATTAATACCAAAAATATTTGAAATTTTGAAAGAATTCCTTAATGGTGAAATGATTATTATTCATTGATTAATGTCTTCTCGTAGTGGTAAAATTACCTCATTGGTTGTGTAGGCAACCTTCTTTATGTACGCTATAGCAACACAACGGTTGTCATGGTTTGATTATTTAGAAAAAATGTCAGAGCAGATTGTATTTTATTGTCAATACTTTTATTTTATGTCCAACAATATATTACTTTCAAACTGATTATTTCTCTCATCCTTTCTTCCTCTCATCCTTCTGTCTTCTGTAGTGAATAACTAACTTTGCGACTATACTTCCTCCAGTTGGTTTATTTTATACTAGCTGATGCCCACAACATCGTTTGCGTGGCTGAATGAAGATTGCGGAGATCAGATGGGAGTGGCTTCGTGTAAAACCCCTGACTCATCCAATCCAGGATCCGTGGTCAAGGGTTTACCTCGGGTTCCCCTTCAGAGTGGTGAAGATGTAACCACGACTATAGCTAAGAGGAAGAATTTTATTACCTGAGATTACGACAGCATTTGACGCGAATATGTTATGTCAACAATACGTCAATGAGCATCGATCGTCATTTTTGTCAACACGTGTTTAGTGCTGCTTCATTAGGATTCCCAAAACAATCGGCTATTTTAAGATAAATTACATACGACGTCTACTTCACTATTTACTTTGTAATTATGATGACAGAAGAATTTCTGGTATACGGCTTACACGTGATCAAGAAGTTGAAAATTTGTGGAAAAGAAACAACACTTAAACTGAACTTTTTCATTCAGCCATCAATCTTAACGAGGCTTTTCAATTTTGTTTAGTTCGACAGATCTGTATTAACAATAAGAGAAAGGAAAGATGTGGTATAATGCATGTATTCAAACTGAATTGAATACCTATAGATAAAATAAATTATAGTTGTTAATTCAGCCGTAATGCCGTGTGGTTCCCGGCACCATTAGAAAAAAAAAATGACCACTCTATCTCTCTCCCATGTATGTCGTAAAAGCCGACTGAGGGATAGGCTTACAAACTTGGGATTCTTCTTTTAGGCGACAAGCTAACAACCTGTCACTATTTGAATCTCAATTCTATATCATTAAGCCAAACAGCTGAACGTGGCCTATTAGTCTTTTTTGAGACTGTTGGCTCTGTCTACCCCGCAAGGGATATAAACGTGATTATATGTATGTATGTTGTTAATTTAGTATATAGTATCGGTTAATAAATAAATAGTATCAGTTAGCAATCAAACTAATATACCTACCTCAAAGAAGAAACATGAACACAAGAGTACGTGGTTAGTAAATTAATGGATAAAATTTACTTTGATCATTCCCAATTAATGACATTTCAAACAAATTAAATTAATGGCAAAACTCCTGTCTAATTAAGGTAACCTATAGATATAGGTAATCCTATTATTAGGGTAACCTGAATACTTACTGATTAGGCCTGAATAGGCTTACCTGAATGTGCAGGTTTACTCTCTAATAGTATATACGAGTACATGCTTAGAAAAGAGTTTCATAAAAAAATGAAGTCTCTGAATTCGTTGCTTTTCATAGGTGGCGCGCGGGCGAAGCTGAGGGTAAAATCTAGTGCTTAAATAAATATTAAAGGCGGATTCTCCAAATCCTGTTACAGTTATTAATAATAAATTATTTATTCATTAAAAAATGTCATCTGTTTTGTTCATGTCCGGTTAACATACATCACTTTCATTTGTTTGTAATTTATAATCTCGTGTTGAATTTCATTATACAAAATATTTTAAGTCATAGTGTTTCAATCAGAGAAGCATAGTGTACATCTCCTACTCGCAGACAACCTGTCACTATTTGAATCTCAATTCTATAATTAAGCCAAACAGCTAACGTGTCTTTTTAAGACTGTTGGATCTGTCAAAATGTATGTATGTATGTATTCATTTTCATTTAATTTTTAGCCAGTAGGTGTAGTCAATGCACCACTACATTTTTTCAGTGTTACATACATACAGAATATCACACTTTTTGCCGGAATAAGGGGTTTATATTATTAATTAAGGTAACTGGCATTCATTAGGACAATCTTGCTTTCTAAACTCACTCTGTAAATGTAATATATGTATGTAATAAATAAATTAAATTAATCAAAATACCTTTGAATAGAACCACATTTTCTCTTTCCCGTCTTATGATAAGGAATATAATAGTTTAGTATAATAACTAAGCGGGGTTGGGTTGGACACCGGCCTTATTCCCAAAGAGGAGTCTAACGGGACTTACGCGAGGAGAATGATAGGCCAAATTGGGTTAGTTCCCCCTGCTTAAAGAACTAAAATATTATAAACGACAATGAGAAAGGCTTATACTCCTGGTATTCATCTTTTAGGTGATGGCCTTACAACCTGTTACTATGAGGCGTTACTATTTCGTAAGAGGCGTCTGAAGGATAGGCTTATTAACTTTGTATTCTTCTTTTAGCCTAGCTCTATCATTAAGCCAAACAGCTGAACATGACCTTTCATTCTTTTCAGGACTGTTGGCTCTGTCCTTTCAATATGGAATAAAGATGTGCTTATTGTATGTACGTTAATAGGATCTTGGAGGTCAAACGAAAATACCGTCGTGCTAAACTGACTTACCTACCCACACCTGTATCGTGGTACCACAACTGAGACAAAAGCAAAGAAAACATTACCTCAAATCCAAAAATCATTGTTTTTGCACTTCATGTATCAAATACATATTTCTGCAATCGACTAACGCATATTTATAGCCATCATTCAAATGATTTTTACATTTTGTTGGTGTAAATTTTTACAATTGTACAGATAAGCACAGTACAGATTAAATTTCGTACGTAAAAAGTAAATGGTGAGTAATCATAAATACTCCAAACGCGCGAAAAAAATACATAATATAATTTTCCAAAATTTGTCATATAATACATCGATATTAAAAATGAAGTCAGTTATGAAAAATTTTCTTCAAACTCTTGCAGGAATTTTTTTTTACATTTACTTATAAAGCGTGATAAGCTTACTTCTTCCTTGAAAACTTCTAATAATTTTTAACACACAAAACCAAACTAACCGACTTATTTAAATGGAATGGAGTTCAAATAAATTTGGAGAAGAACAATTTATACCTGAATATTCGTACTATACAGGTTTCTTCACGATGTTTTCTCTAATCATAATGCTGTCGTTTCACACTAAAACGAAGTCATTGGCCGAAGAAGGATTTCAATCTGTACCACTGGACCATCAGTTAGGCGCAAGAGCAGAGCCGAAATTAACGAACCGTGAGAAGTTGATTTTAATTTTCCTCTAATAACACAGAAAAGTTGCCATCGGTTTCTAGAAGAATCCTAAGATAGGTTTTACCTTGATTGACTTTTTCAACCTGCACAGTAAGGGATGCAGTTGGCATACACTATGTTAGTTCGCTATCAGACTGGCATGAAAGCATTCACTAGACTAGACTAGACTGTGCTCCTATTCCCTTAGTCGCCTTTTACGACATCCATACGAAAGAGATGAAGTGGTCCTATACTAAAAAGATGGTACAAATAAATTAGTTGAAACCTTTCTCGTAGTGAATTTACTCGTAGTCCTTGTGTAATGAAATTTGTCTAAAAGTATTAATGTCAAATATGCAAATATTCGCAACATGCCATTGTGTACGCGAATGTACTGCCAAAGTTTTATAGTAAGTAACAGTACCTACGTTACCCCTCATTGTATAACATGAGTCGAGAACTAGTGGTCACTACTCCATCAGTAGGATATTTTGGTTAATTGTCTACTAGTTTTCGTATTAGAAAAAAAAAGTGATAAACGGTTTTCGCATATTAATTAATAGGTAAGTTACTTTTTAATTTGGAAGAATTGGTTGATAAAATCTTAACTGACTTTTTTATAAAATTTATTATTAATTCACATACTAGCGATCCGCCTCAGCATTGCACAGGAAGCATTTAAAGATATAAAACCTTCCTTAGAAAACATTCTCTTTAAAATTTCATAAAGGAACGAAATCCGTTCACTCCATTCCGAGATTAGCGCACAGATATAAAAAATACATGCAACTTTATAATAATGTAGTAATAGTGATGAGTAGTGTAGTAGATTTATTATTTCTCTATCCTTTACGGGGTAGCCAGAACCAGTAGTCTCAAAAATTCTGATGGATGGCCCTTGATATGGAATAGTACGCTGATGAGAAAATAACTTTTTCTGATTAGCCTGAGTCTTGGATGTTTATCTACATAAGTATTCATTATAATATATAGTATCGTTGAGTTAGTATCTCGTAACACAAGTCCCGAACTTACTTCGAGGCTATCTCAATCAGTGTAATTGGTCCCGTATATATTTATTTATTTATTTAAAGTTTATGGATTTGATCCTAAAGAAGAATTGAAAAATATATATGACAAAAGCTGTTATTAAGTTCTACATTGTAATGATATCATAAACACTAAGATGATCTTTAATCTTTATAAAAATGAATCTATTACCCTTTGCTTATTATGATTGTTACATGTTATGAAAGGTTACAATTGTTGTTTTGTTTTTTTTTTGCTAAGTATATCATCACATTTTCCTGTGACTCTGCTTGTTGAATTATCTTATCATCTTTTTCCTTCTGTAACCAACCATTGCAAGACTTATGAGCTAGCAACCGGCCACTACGTCCGAATCTCAATCCCGTCATGGACCTATACCTGCAGCATAATGTGACCTTCGAGTCCTTATAATTCATTATTAGAAATATTATAATATTAGCTCTGTCAACCCTGTAATTTTTCACAAGCGTGATATATGTATGTAGTGTGTGGTTCCCGACACCAATAAAAAGAATGAATAGGACCACTTCATCTCATTTCCAACGGATGTCGTAAAAAGCGACTAAGGGAAAGATATAAACTTGGAATTTGTATTTTGGCGATAGGCTACAAACCTGTCACTACTTGAATCCAAATTTCATTATCAAGCCATATACATCTGTATGTGGCCTTTCGGTCTTTTCAAAACTGTTGGCCCTGTTTATCCCACAACGGATATAGACGTGACTATATGTATGTATGTATGTTTACTCTTTTGGCGCTATCGGTTTATTTGCAGCTGTGAGTTCTCTTAAACTTTCGTTTTCTTTTATTATTTTACCTAATGAAAAAGTTTCTAGCCTTCTCTTCTTGGGTTATTAATATTCTAATGGGCCCGCCCGTAAATTAGGGGCTCAGTAATGCAGAAGTAAATATTTATTTAGAAAGTTTTGAAGAAATCAACGAAAACAACCCTTTCGTTGTTCAGCTCGTATTGTATGGTTTCGTGGATTTGATAAGCTATCCTCCTATAAACTCATCTTACATTTTCAGTTATTTGCCCTCACGATGGGGAACCACTCAAGATAACAAGCTAGAATTACTTTACAGTCTGTGATTCGAATGAACAAACCTTTAATAGTCTTACAAGACAAGGAACTCCTCGGAATATAAGGTACTTTGCTGGAAACATTCAATGAAATGACTTAAAGGCTTGTATATCAAAAAGTAACTAGATATTCAAACTTCATCAATATGTATCTAAAATAGCAAGTGTTTCTATATGTTTAAAACATATATATACAGAGAGGTTCACTTTGCTTTATTACGTCTACTTCACAAGCTTAGAAGAAATTGAAAAAATACCTTCGAGTATGAATTTATATTGTCTAGTATATTATCTATAAGATATATGTATGTATATTTGATCTACTTTGTTTGTCTCAAATCTCTATACATTATCTTAATACAATGTCTATGATAAATTACTGCAAAGTTGCATGAAAATCCGTTCAGCAGTTTATTTTTTCAGTTCATACATTCTCACAAACCTTCGCATTGATAATATTAGTACGAATCTCAGACTAGTCTGTAAGAAACAACGAAAATATAAATTTCAGTGTAGTTTATATTTAATTTATTATTATTTATTTATTTCCCTTACATTATAATTACTTATTGAAGAATTATGCGGATAAATCAATCGACTTGAAGTAAGGATTTTAAGTCGATTAGTGCCGTGTGGTCACAAGTGGATATGGATGGACTTATGGATGTCGTAAAAGGCGACTAAAGGATAGGCTAGCATCATGCCACTATTTGAATATCAATTCTACCATTAGGCCAAACAGCTGAACGTGGCCTATCAGTCTTTCCAAGATTGTTGGCTCTGTCTTCCCCGCAAGGGATATTAAAATAGGAAGACGTATAGGTACCTTAATTAATCAAAAAAGTGTGAATTCTCACAATTGCGCATGTTAATTCACATCGGTATTAGTGTTAATCATATTTTGTTTTGTCGTTTCGATGACGTTTTACTTAATTTTATTAACACCAAGAACCGGAAAATTTATTGACGTGTTAATTCATGCATTGCCGTAAGGGTTAAACTGCATTTAACATTGTGTTAAGATCTTAAGAACGTCAATATAAATGCAGACATACTAATTTAATTGAGTAAACATTTGACATGTTTTTATTTGAAATTATTAGGATGTGTTATTATGTGAAAATTGACGAAGCATATTATTGATAACGGGATGTAAAACCTTACAAAAAAATTTAAAAATATATTATTAAACATGTTGGTATGTAACTATAAATATATTTCTGCTATATGCTAATATCGTAGCGAAAAACACACAGTGTGAGCCTGCTTCTGAGCTTCTCTTCAGGTTTGAAAATCTACAAACTTCGTTCAACGATAATTAGCAACATAATTTTTAAATATAAGTTAGTTGTACATTAAGAGTTTCCTGTACATAAAAATAATTAAATATTAGGTATTGAATGTTCTCATGGATATCGTTGCTTTGCAACACAATAATTTTTAATCAATGAAACGGAGCAGAAATTAATTTCTTATCACATGTACTATGTTCTACAAGAAACCACTTTTAAATCGTTAAATATTATAGGACCAGGAAAATATGTTTGAATGATCTGAGGGCATTCGATTAGAACATAGGTGGATCTAACATTCTACTTAAATTATAAATGCCATATTTTGTAAGGATGTATGGATGTGTGTGCGTGTTTGTTTGTTACTCTTTTACGCAAAAACTACTGAACTGACTTTCATAAAATTTGCAGTAAATTTGCTATGTAAGTATATATATTTATATATTAATTAAGATATTGGAATAACATAATAAGTTAAAGCTTATAGACACTTAAGGCAGAACAAGTTGTGGGCAACATCTAGTCATCACATTAAGTCAAGTTTCGTCCATTACTCAATATAAATTTTTGAAGAACGTGGTAATTATTAACTAAAGATATTGAATTTACACAGAATTAACCGGTTTAAATGGATGACGAGACTTATCCGCGACTAGCTTTTACCAGCAGCTTTTTACCGGAATGAAAGATACCCTATGTTCTGCTCCAGACTTTTAATTATATATACGCGATATTTTGAAGAAGATTAATTCAGTAGATAACCCGAGAAGAGGTAACAAACAAAAAAACTTATTAGTTGAAATAGGTTATTGTAAACCTTATCTTCTAAATCTACGTACATACATATAATCACGTCTATATTCCTTGCTGGATAGACAGAACCGACAGTCTGAAAATACTGATAGGCCACACGCAGTTGCTAGCCCAACGCCTAAAAAAAAGAATCCCAATTTTATAAGTCAATCTCTTAATCGCCTTGCGGAACGAGATGGAGTCGTTCTATTCTTTTTGTTATTGGTGCCGGGAACCACACGGCACTCAATAAATCTGTTTCTGCATTGCATTCATTCATCAACTTTAGTGGTCGACTGTAAGTACATTTGCAGAGTGCTAGCAAAATATTAGCTTGTAACAATCAATGCTCCCAATAAAACAAACCGCATATCGTTTCTCATTTTCTTATCGACCATGTAAAAGCCCATTGTTTTCAAAATACCGCCTAGATAATGTCAAGTTTGTGCGTAATAACCACTCATTTCATTTGAAATGTTTCCACGCCTATCTGAAGGGTGTATGCAAATAAATTTACATATAAACATTACATACACATACATAATCACGTCTATAACACTCGCGTTATAATGCTACGTTCAGTTGTATGGTTTAATAATAGAATTGATATTCAAATAGTGACAGGTGCTAGCCTATCGCCTAAAAGAAGAAGTTTATAAGTCTATCACTAAGTCAACTTTTACGACATCATGGGAAAGGGATGGAGTGGTCCTCTTCTTTTTCTATTGGAGCCAGGAACCACAGTGCACATCTACTATTCACTATTTTGCTTTTTTTCTTTCGAGGAACGACACCATTAAAATTTAGGCAAAAATTAATAGGTTGGCAAAATCTATTTATTTCCAATGACATTTTCAATGACAAAATATAAGGCTTTGTTCGGCCTCAGGCTATCATAGAGGGAGGGCGTTAAACGTCAATTATAAAAATCTGTAGAATATTCCACCTCTTTAGAATTGTAAATCATTCAGTCAGTAAAGTCTCACAAATACTGAAAGGCCACGTTCAGCTGCATGGCTCAATGATGGAATTGAGATTCCAATAGTGGCAGGTTGCTACAGGTTGCTACATTACATACATAAAATCACGCCTCTTTCCCGGAGGGGTAGGCAGAGACTACCTCTTTCCACTTGCCACGATCCCTGCATACTTCCTTTGCTTCATCCACATTCATAACTCTCTTCATGCAAGCTCGGCGGTTTCGGGTACTTTTGACCTGACCCTTTACCAGGACGTCCTTAATTTGATCAAGATATGTTCGTCTAGGTCTTCCCACCCCGACCTTTCCCTCCACACTCTTCATGTATACAGGTTGCTAGCCCATCCCTAAAAGAATAATCCAAAGTATATAAGTCTAAATGACTAATTATTTCACTAAATTCGTGTTTGCCTCATTTAGATCCTCTTGTGAGGTAGTTGATTGCAAGATGCAATTACACAATACTAAGTTGAGATTAAGATTTTTGAGCAAAAGAAATGAGATGTTGGAGTAGTGCAATTAAAGCAATACTAAGTTGAGACTAAGATTTTTGAGCAAAAGGAAAGAGATGAAGTAGTCCTATTCTACTCCATATTGGTACCGGGAACCACACGACACTTTTTTATAGTAATGCTTTTTGACGTTCCGTAAACGTAATAAGCCTAAAAAATTGCACCAGTGAATTCCAATTTATTAATTGCAAATACAATTTCCTCAAATCTTTACAGCTAACTGGTAGTTTTACAACCAAAAATACAGGCAGCCTACGTGACTAAGTTACAGTAATTAATTTTCGCTATTTGGCGCCAACTATACTTAGCGACCCATTAGAATAATTACCCGCAATTGATTCATCGAAAATTTATTATTTCCGTGATAATTTTTCAATTGTAGTAGTATAAAAATATTTGTCTGTGAATTCGTAAGATCTGAGTAAAAGATAAAATATGTTTCATACATATTTGATGGAGTGAAAATTTCTAAGACGTATCGATTTTAAGCAACCTGGAAGAAGTTACCTTAAAAATTAAAAATAAATCACATCATTAAACCATCATATAACTGTGAATTACAAACTGAGGAGATCCAACTATTCTCATCTTAAAGAACATAAAAGATAATCTTTTGGGTATTTTATAAACGACTGAGCGCGGTAGAATTGCGGTTCAAACTCGTGACCCTGAAAGCTGAACATGATGTAGACGTAGACGATACGTTTTACAACAATTTGTGAAGATTTTCATTCATGAAAATAAATGACATTAATTTATGCAATTTTCGTATAACGTTTTAACTGTACGTCATTGAAGAATACTATTTTATTAGGGAAATAATGTTTCTTAGAATAAACTCTTCAACAGTAAATTCTAGCTGTATTTAACGTGGTTTTTCTGTCTTTCCGAGGCTGCGGGCTCTGTCTACCCCGTAAGGGATAAATGCGTGATTATATATTTATGAACCCTTTAAAAGCGATGAAACTTTAATGAAGCGCTTCACAAAATTAAGATACGTCTAAAAAGACATTGAAACGAAAATTTCCGCCAAACAATTCTATTCCGCCTCACTACCTTAATTACACAAACCAGTCAACTTAATTGCACAATAAAAATGAATAGCTAATGTTATGTTAATTTATTTTCTCTTCAGCTGTTTGTGAGGTGCAACGTCTTTCAGTGCAATGGCTACGATTAGTGCCAAAAACCCGGAATGGGATCTGAGCAAAAGCAAATGTAAGTATTTTAAACTGCCTACCTAATATCAATCAAAGATTTCTGTCACTTTCAGATTTTTCTTTTTTGTCAATATTTTTGTCGTATCCTGAAAGTTTATAAGTTCAAGATAAATATAAATATTGTCTTAAATATACAAGGATCAAAAAGTAACTATACACGCATTGTCTTTCAGACAAGGATAAGAACATTGAATTTTTAGTGAAAAACATTGACCTATTGTTAATGAAAATAATTATAAAGTATTCGAGATAAATCTAATAGATTTGTTTAGTACCTAAAATGGCGACTAAGGGATGGGGTTATATTTGGGGGCTTTATAAACTTAGAATTACTCTTGCGGGTGATAGGCTAGCAACCTGTCACTGTTTGAATCTCAATTCCATTGTAAAGCCATACAGCTGAACGTGGCCTATCAGTATTTTCAAGAATGTTGGCTCTGTCTCGGGGGAAGGCCCCAAAAGGGATAAACACGTGATTATATGTATGTATGTTATCTTATGGTGAGATAACATAATACTTTTTTTTTCAGTTCCCGAAACTGATGACCTACCACTGATGAAAACTTTAGGGCCAGTTCTGATCATACTAGCCGTCTACCTAGTGTTCGTCCTAAGACTGGGCCCAGCGTTCATGAGAAAACGGGAGGCATACAAACTGACAAACACACTTCTCATTTACAATATCGTGCAAGTGGTGTTATCCGCGTATATGGTGCAATTAGTAAGTGTACTTAAAATTTTATAAATTCATTGAAGTATCTTATTACTTTCCCTTCAAGCTGTAATTTTTGGAAATCCTCGCTTATAGCACCTCTTGAATCACAATTTCATCATTAAGCCATACAGCTGAACGTGGCTTTTTAGTATTATCAAGACAGTTGGGTGTGTCTAGCCCGCAAAGCATAAAGACGTGATTATATGTATGTATGTAGTGCACCTACATACATCAAATATGGACTTACATGCCCTATATATATATATCATCTCGATCCAGCGATTTGGACTATATACCTCTCAGACAATAAATTTTCTCTAATATTTATCTTTTTTAATATTATAGACAGAAATATGTTAATTAACAAAAATATTATCAGTCTAAAACTTACAAACGAAATAATGAAAACTTAAGTAACTCAAAGTGTAATCATAACAAAGGTTAATTTAATATAAAATCTATTTTCTTTTACAGTATTTCAGAGACCTAATATTTACCGGTTTGGTTCCTAAAAAATGCTACATGGCCCAGGACGATTCACGAAAACAGGTACGTTGTACGCCACTTTCCCTTAGTCAGGGACTACGTCTTTCCACTAACTACGATCCCTACATACTCCCTTTGCTCTATCCACAATCAAGATCATCACTTTAGGGTACTCTTGATCTAACTTCTCGCAAGTATTTCCCCGATTCCATCAAGACAGAAATGTGTAAATATAGTCAAATGTTATAAGGTTATTCTAAAACACATTTACCAATATTACCACATTTAATTAACTGAAGATATTTTCAGTATGTTTTTCTACACTTTAAAACCAGACAGATAATATACATGTCTCTGGGTTTTTTGTACAAGATAAAAATAAGTAACTTTTCTGTTCAGTTTCTGTTCCTAACGTCACATGATTAGCGAAAATATATGTTGCGAATAAGGATTATGTTAATTGCCATTTGTTATGCTAATTTCGTTCTATTCTTTCGTAAAGTTAATAATATAATAGTTTGTCTATTATTTTTCATTACAGTGTCGGAAATCCTGAAAAGATTAATTTCATACGTCGAATGTTTTGTATTTTTTTGCACGTGTCTGCCGTGTGTCTGTGTTTTTAGTTGTAAAATGTATGCTTGTTTGTCGCTATGGCTCACTGCAATATTGTTAGCTGTTAATTCATGGGTGATAGTGAGATTTAGTCTCTTAAAATTTCACTATCGTAGTATGTAGATAAATGGAGGTATGTCGTATACAAGTGGGGCAGATAGGAAGTTTGAAAGGAAAAGGCTGAAACAAACGCACTTAATCAAATTTTAGACAATCGCAATCGGCGAGGAGTGTAATAAATAAAGCCGAATACGGGAATCGTGACTCCACTTTCCACAACCCCAGTATACTTCTTTGGCTGATGAAGTTTCTAACAAACCGCACGGGAAAGTGATATGATTATTTACATTGATATGTCTAAATCTTGAGGTGCATTATGATTATTAATAATATCATTATTTTTTGCAGATAATAGACCACACGTATCTATACTTCGCCGCCAAAATAACTGAGCTATTAGACACAGTTTTCTTCGTTCTTCGCAAGAAAAACAACCAAATAACGTTCCTCCACTTATACCATCATACAGTGATGGTTATCGGAACTTTTTGTATGTTGAAATACTCACCGTCGCATACACTGCTCTTTATTGGATTTATAAATTCTTTGGTGCACGTCTTTATGTACACGTATTACGGGTTAGCAGCTTTGGGGCCTCACGTCGCTAAGTATCTTACGTGGAAGAAGTATATGACTACATTCCAACTGGTAAGAGTGAATTTTTTTATGAAAAACACAGTTATATACATAGATATGGTTCTTTATCGAATAATTAATCATTCCATGTTCATGAAAGATTGGAATAGGCTCAACATATTTAATTATTAAGAGATAATTTAAGAGATGATGCTAACAGAAATTGAACCTTTAAAAAGTTTTCTAAATAGTATTTCACTCACGTAACCGGTAGAATGCCCACTTAGGTACTTAATTATTTAACTGATCTTTAATTTTAAGAAGGTGTTACTATTTGAAATCAGCTTGCAAAAGATAATCAAGGGAAAGGCTTATTTAAACAGGATTATTTTTATTCGAATTGGCTAGTGAAATCTCAATTTCATGAAAGAGCTTTCCAACTAAACGTGGCCTTTTAGTCTTGTGATTATTGACTATAAATATGTGATATTTGTGTGTGTTTAAATATATTAATAATATTTTATTATTTTTACAGGTACAGTTCGTGTCAATAATCATTCAATACATATTAGCTGTAAGGACATCTGACTGTCCACCTTCCTTAGGTATCGCAACGTTCATATCCTGCAATACGGCGTTTTTCCTTATTTTATTCTTCAACTTTTACAGGAAGAGCTATAAAAAATCAATCAGTGGAAAACCTGTAGATAGTATAAAAGAGGGTGTTACAGCGCCTGTGGAAAACGATCAAAAAAATAAATTGCAATAGCTTTTAAGAATACAGTTAAGAAAAAACAGTGAAAACTGAGTGCCCTCCCTGTATAACAGTAATGAATACTACGAGTACGTCAATCTTGTGGACGTATTGTTAAATTTAGTTAAATAAAAATTACAAAGTATGGCCTATACAAAGCAGTTATCCGGCATTATGTAAAAAATGTCTTAACTGTACTAAATAATACTACTAATAATAAGTAACCAATTCAAATCAACATCTTAATTAATTGCGGCTTCTTGTAGTATGAAGTAGGTACTATATAAATTCCATTTGTTATTTCTATTATTCTTTGTGAAAGTTTGTTTATAAGAATAACACATTTAATTGTAACTTAATATATATATTTTATATTGTAAATAGTAGTACAAATAATTTGTAATAAGCATAGTGTAGAAGACTTTTTTATTGAAAACTCTAATTAAAAAAACAACAATAAATTATTTTAAAGATACAATTGCTTTAATTTACAATTTTTACTGCTTTTTTTTAAACAAACAAAGAAGTAGTAAAAATAGTAGTTAAAACAAACCATACCTAAGCGTTATCATCTTCCTCCTGGCGCTATAGTCCTGGTTGGTCAAAATGTACTCGTACAAATTAATGTTACAAAATTGTGTATTGAAAGATATGGTGTCGATCATTTCTGAGTGAAATACTTAATTATTGATATTTCGTTTTCAAGTATAATGGAATAGACAACAAAAACTATTCTTATGAGACTCTGCCGACACCATATCGAAACAGTATTTTGTATTAATGTCCACGATTCGAGAGTGGGCAACTCAGGTCAGGTCAAATACACGAACGTTTCCATGGTAACTGAATTAACAATGATCAATTTTTAAGTTGTTTTCATAGTCAGATAATTTAGCTAAATCACTACTTAAACATGTTTTTTATACTTTAGGTCTCGTACTCAGACTGAGAATGTAAAAACAGACAATTATATTCATAGGCAGAAACATACTTTCAACATACAGAAAACCTTATTCGTCCAGTTTTACAGAAACCAAGTAAACGTTACTAAAAATTAATGACCTTTAGTTCAAAATCCCCAACAATACGTTGCATCACAATACATATTCAATCAATTTGTAGTATTGTTTCGATTCTAGTTCTTGATAATGAAGATTTCGGCCGTAACCTAATTACAAATTGGTGAGGAATTCATTAGTTATCAGTGTTGGGAAATTCACTAAACCTATAATGGATTACGAATAATTTAAACTTGTTAATGGTAACATTGTCATTTTTGGGTTTAGTTTAATCACGATTGTATACTGCCGCTACAAAGCAACTTAAGAAACAAACACAGATACAGATATATGTAGATACATACACATTTTGGTAATGTCTTTATCCCTTACAGGGTCTGATACAATATTCAGATTTTAAAGCTTAATGTTAAAAGTGAGATTGACAGTGATAGGATGCTGGCCCGTCGCCTAAAAGAAAAGTCACAAGTTTGTACGGAGATCCTTAAACTGACGTTTACGACACGATTAGAGAATGGCATGTAAACCCAAATGTGAGTCAACCAAAACATTCATATTGATGGACTGACTGACTGATTGACTGAATTCTACCAGACATTAGTGTTCTCCTAGTTTTTTATCTGATTACGTTCTTACAAGAGAGGTTCCCAGAGCCCGCCAGAACCGTGGTCCAGCCTTGCGAATACAGAAAAGAGCCATGCACACCTCCTCCATATTTATTTCGGCTTTTAACTAGTAACTTATTGGCTATATACGTATTGCTTTCAAGAGTTCTGATACATTATTTATACGGGACAAATTACACAGACTGAGTTAGCCTCGATGTAAGTTCGAGACCTGTGCTACGAGATATTAACTCAACGACACTATATTTTATAATAAATACTTATATAGATAAACATCCCAGACCCAGGGCAATCAGAAAAAGTTCTTTTCTCATCATGCCTCGACCGGGATTCGAACCCTTGACCTCCGGTGTCACAGACAAGCGTACTACCGCTGCGCCACAGAGGCCGTCATTAGTTACTTGTTTGTCACTCGCAGATGAGTGACAATCATTGCTATTTATGAAATAAATGGATGTGGATTAATAATTTTGGTAATAGGAGTTAAAAATAAAACAAAAGCGTGTACTGAAATAACTTTACATTCGAACACATTGTTATAAATACAATCTTTTATCTATTACGTGCATACTATCAGAAAATATTCGGTGTTATGCTTATAGTCATGCTTTAGTACTGAATAAATATTAGAAATCCATTTTTTTTTGTCCTACACTTCTTGTGGTAATTCTAGAGATATCACAAACTATCAGGACTTTGCGTCAAACCCAAGAGATGTTTAAACATAAGTATGCGATGGCAATTTGTTTAAAGCCCCATGGGTCATTTTGATATCCAAGCCTGGTTTTTGCCTTATCGGAATATTTTGACTTTAACATTTCCTCGAAACTCCCTTTTATGCTATTACTCAAAAGTAAATAAGATGTTTTATCTTTATTTTCGTGACTGATAGCAATAATAATAGTTTTTTTTTTGTTGTTGACTTGAAGTATGACTTCTTTAACGAATGATTAAAAGTCAGAGGCTAAAGACATAGAGTTTGTCTGAATTTAAGTGGCTTCAGTACAGTTAAAAATGAACTTCTTAGATAGTTAAAAACTACTGCTTTAAAAAATGGAATACTAACATACGAAAGAAGAATAGCACCAGAGCAATAAGGGTTTAGCCCATATTGAAAACATTCATAGATGCGTCCTTTTCAATTTGAAAACCCAAATAAAAATATCTTATAAAAATCTAATCAACTTTGATAGTAATTGCCACGTTAACATCAAAAATAGAATTTAAAAAAAAAACTCCCCTTTTTTTCCAAGTTGAGTAAAAAGGGATTTGGTTTACTCTATGACATAAAATCACAAACACCCCGCGCTAATTTGTGTACTAATAACTCAATATTTAGAAGAAGTAATTCTGAATATTACACCTACTGTACTAAAAAAATCGAGTGATTTGTTTGCTTTCTTTGCCACAGAGTATAGAGTATTTAAATATGAATATTTTCTGATTGTCCTAAATTAAACAAATTTATAAAGGGACAAATCACACACATTGAGGTAGTCCCAAAGTAAGTTCGAGAAATTACCACAACAAATAATTGACAGTGATAACAGGTACATTCGACAAAATAGGACCTAATTTAAATATTACGCAGTAATTAAAAGAAAATATTGTTTTGCCAAGCTACAGTATATATTTGAACTTTGTGTGAGTACAACCTTAGAAGTTCATGACCCAACTTCTAAAATTGCACTCATACAAAATTCTAACATGTTTTTAAAAGGAAAAGTCCAATTATTAATGAAAAAAGCGTTTAGCAATCATCTTTAATTCTGTGTTTAGGAAAATAGGGAAGTGTTAAATCGTTATCAGCATACTTAATTATAACTTTTAATAATATGATTGTCAACAATAACTATAATATCAATCACATTCATGAAATTTCTAATTAATTTATTGCAGAGAGTCCTGTATCTCGCTTTGGAAGAATTATTTCAATATTTTACTTCTACCTAATATTCTTATCACCCTCTTGCCTAAAAATGGCAAGTGAATAAATTACATCTAATATAAGTACAACGTTGATTACAACCCATTAAAACTAACTTATATTATCTGTACAAATATTTGCTTAATTAAATTTTAAGCAAAATTGTGGTAACCAACCATTGAATAATATCGGAAGTGAATGAGACCTACTGAAATAGATGTATAGCCCAAAATAAGGTCTTCGTCGTATGTTTCATACGAGTAATTAAGAGTATCAAGAAGCATTGGCGATCTCACTTGAAATAAATGTTCTAACAAAGATAACATTTATTAAACACGATCACTATAATTATAGTAAATTATCGCGTTTTTTCCAATGAAAATTTTACTAAGGGCAACCCTGGTCGTAATCATTTAAGGGCGGGCATAACATAAATAATAGTTAAATCTTTTGATAATTACACAAAGTTAATAAGTATTTTAGCAAAGTACCCATTCCATGTTTTTATTCCAAGCAGTTAATGCTATCCAAACTTCGTGAGAACCTTGGGCATACCCTGCTTTTTACCATAAGTGTTTGAGCATGATTTAAACATTTATTATTAAATAATCAATAATTATTTACAACGTTTACATCTGTGGTAACATTTGCATACACTGGCACAATAATTTCCCAATGATGAGATAGCTTCATTAGCTTTAAAGAATTGAACAATAACTTTACTATTAAGATTATCTTGAAAAGTATAGCCAGACTTAATCGGCCTGTATCATATTTTTGTGAAGTAGTTAAATTCTTTATTAGTGTAATATTAATAGATACAAATTTTGAATCTCTCTCATCATCTATATATATAAAACTCTTCCGTTACTGAGTGACTGACTGACAGACAACGCACAGTCGAAACTACTGGTCGTAGACAGCTGAAATTTGGAATGTAGGTTCCTTGGGATATGTAGGGGAGCACTAAGAAAGGATTTTTGGAAATTCAACCCCCAAGGGGGGGAAAAGGGGTAAAAACGTTTCTATGAAAAATCTTATTCCTTGGGTTTATAAACTTGAAACTTGGCATGAACACGTACATAGGCAAGTAAATATGTTTGACATTATAAGTTTTTTCAAACTACCCTCCAATCGTGATTTAGGGGGTGCGATTGGGTGACTGATTTATTAACGCACAGCCGAAACCGCTCGGTATAGGAGTCTGAGATTTTGAACAGAGGTTCCTTTAGTAACATAAGTGAGCACTAAGAAGGGATTTTTGAAATGTCAACCCCCAAGGGGGGGAAACGGGATAAACTGAGCCGGGGCTGCGGGAAAGTTCTAACGAGATACCGTGGCCCCGGAACGCAAAGGGCAACTGAAGGAAGGAGGTGGGTTTTAGTCAGTAAAAGTCTGACACTCCCTTCCGTTCCACCCAGAGCGGGAGAGGTCATTTGATGATTTCCCATCCTTAAAAAAAAAGACTTTGTATGACAACTTTCAGTCGTCTCTTTAACATACATAATAACATACATAATTATGTACATACATGCATAACATTAATAACATCACGCCTTTAAATCCCTATTTTACCCTATTTACCATGTTTGAATGTTTCTATGAAAAATATTGTTTACAAGGAAATCCTGTAAGGCCTCTTCGTCCTATAAATCCTGTTTTTTTTTTCTTTTGAGACGATGATTTTGTCTCGCTTTACTTTTTCTATATAGATTTGTATTTGTATATATTATAAAGAGGAACAATCTATTTTTTATATGTTTGTTTGTTTACACATGTAATCGATAAACTCCGAAACTACTGAATCGATTTCAAACATTCACCATTAGAAAGCTACATCATCCCTGAGTAACACAGGCTATGTTTAATTCCAGTTGTAACAAGATTTCAGCCTGTGGAAGAAAAAGCCCTGTCGAGATCATTAAAAAACGCTATATATAACCGAATTACACGTGGGCGAAGCCGCGGGCGGAAAGCTAGTTAAGGATAAATTAAATGTAAAGTCTAATCTTGTGGCTGCCGCTACAAAATGGTAACCTTCAATTTCATTGCTGAAATCAATTTCATGATAAGTACTTTTAGCAACAACGTTTATTGACCCCATTATAAATTTTATAATACAAATACCTACTTGATGAACCCTTTCCAAATGAGAGATTAATTTTTACAGCAATTCTTAAAAAAACATTACGAGTACCATAAACTTAGGGCTGTCATTTGTAATGCCAGGTTCTTTAAAATATTTCGTAAAATTTACAATAATTTTCAAATTTTTCTGTTTATTTTACAAATTGCTTGTAACAAGCTTTTTTATATTAAGCCTTAAACTCTCTTTAGTCAACTTTCTTTCCTTCGCTTGTATGACCATTTTTAATTCCATTCGTAGCTTTATATCCATTTTTACTACTCTCCAAAACTTCTTTAGTGCCATTTTCTTTAACATCGCCGTTTTCGAGTTTCCTCTTACTCTTGCTTCCTGGTTTGCCATATGCTTTGTAATAAAAGTCGTAGAAAAGGTAGTAGAAGAATATTGAGTTAGGAAGTGTGAACACGACGGACCATCTAGGGTAACCGCAGTCGTAAAAGAGTAACTGAGAAGAATGCAAGAAAGCAATGCAAAACTGGAGCTGAAATAAGAAACAAACAATACGCGTTAAGTAATTACAAATCATTTATAAAAAGCATTAGACTATAGTGTAAGCGACTTATTAATAAATCATGGGTTTTAATGGAGTAAAGTTATAAAAACACTAAGAACACTTTAAATGGCTGCTTGAATAAGAGCTAAAGCAAAATTTTATCTAGACAAGATTGAACGTTAAGTGAAAAATTCTTTAGGTCTAAAATTTAAGACTAAAGAATTAAGGGAAAAGCATTTAAAGATTTAGATTCTTCCCCGCAAATTAGGATTAAAAGTAAAATGAAGATCAAAACCACAATGCATATAATGAAATACCTACGTATAGATGAAAGAACATACATTACATATGGTCACGTCTATATCCCTTGCGGGATAGACAGAGCCAACCGTCTTGAAAAGACTGAATGGCCACGTTCAGCTATTTGTCTTAATGATAGAATTGAGATTCAAATAGTGACAGGTTGCAGCCCATCGCCTAAAAAAGAATAAAGTTTGTAAGCTAATCCTTTAGTCGCCTTTTACTACATCCTGGGAAAGAGATGGAGTGGTCCTATTCTTTTTTGGTGCCGGGAAACCCCACGGCACCCGTTAGATGAAAGAAACTACTGCCATATATTGGATTGACCATAAGATAGTACAGAAAATGTAAATCCAGAACTAAAAGTTACTCTTACCATTTGTAAAGTCGTAATATACTTCTTCCATATCAAATATTTATGGAGCTTCGGACCCATCGCTGCCAACATGTAATACGTGTACATGATGATGTGTACGAAGGAGTTGATAACACCAATGAGGGTGCCATGTCCCCCAGGGTAGTACTTCGTCGCTCCCCAAGAAATCATAGGCATGACTGTATGATGGTAGAGATGCAAAAAGGTGATTTGACGTTCCTTTTTTCTGATGACGAAGAAAACCGTATCGAGTAGTTCGGATATCTTCGCTAGGAAGTATATATAAACGCCTCGAGCAACCTGGAAGTTCAATTATTTATTTTTTTTTAATGTTATTTTTATACCTTTAAAAGTCTTTAAGGTATTCAATTAAGACATCCAAATGTAAGTCGCATAATAAACTATTTATATTGATGAAAATGATATGACCAACTTATTATTATTCAAGTCTTGGCTGTTAACTCGTATTTTCAAAAGGTAGTGTTCTTTTCCAATATCATCTTTTGCGAAATGCTCATAGTGTTCACAAGAATAAATACTACATATTTTCTATATAATGGGAAATACATCTTTGGTCACGAGTCACGATTAATGTGGTTACAAACCAGAACTGGAAATAACAGATTAAATCTCTGAAGATTAATAAATTTATACCTTCTGGCAACGTAGAAACATTGAACGTCTATTAATAACAGGTATTATTATGGTGACGTCTGCTCATTATCTTTACGAGATAAATACGAGTATTCCTTGTTGTAGTTATTATACAGCATAAGTACTTATTGGAGACATAATTTAATTATTATCATTAAAGCTCTCTTAAACATGATTGTGAGTTTAAGTACACCATCAATTTTACAATTTTATGAATTTTTTTCTCTTCTAGAATACAAAGTTTACCTAAATCCTTACAATATTTTTAATCTAAATTTAAATACGAGTGTGTATAAGTATTTCATATTACTCACCCTAATAGCTTCTGGTGAACTGGAAAAGTCTACTGGCTGACATTTCCAGCTGTACGTTCTTAGCCAACCACAGTCAAGACCCTGAAAATGATCAGATGAATAAGTGTAACTAGAGTCTGCTATAAATTGTGTATCTTTAAATAAATTTTATAAGAAAAATAAAGTTTTCAAAAATTTCATTCAAAGGTATGAAAATAATTTTACATTACTACAACTCAAAATAAAGGGTTTTCGAAAAACCCACGGAAATTATTATATTTACTGGAATAAATGGTATGTCCCTTTGTCCTTCTTCAGACTCTTCATTATATATATGTACGTGAAACTTCAAGAAGATTGGTTCAGTAGATAAGCGTGAAGGGATTACAAACAAACAAACTTACTTTCGCATTTATTATATTAGTTATGATTTCATTAATATTATTTTAATATTAGCTGACCTCTTAACAAAGAGATTGATATAAGTCCTCAGTATGAATCTACACATTATATCATCTCTTATGTACTGGGTGGAGAAAGACAAATATTGAAAGAGGAAAGACCTTGCTCAGCTAGACGACGTAGTGACGATATATTTTGAGATTCAGATAGTGAACATAAATCATAAAAACTTTACTAACCTCATGGAACAGCCAGCAGCTGACTAAAACCTGTATAAAATTGTACACGATGAGAGTTTTCTTCAACTGGAAAGGTTCTTTGTCGGCCATGTAACGAGGGCCCCATTTCAATGTGAACCATAAGTACAGGCAAATAATGGTCAATCCTGGCACTGGGCTTGTAATAAGGAACCAGTCATTAGTCCGGGGATCTGAAATTTTAAGAATGCAAATGTAAACAAATTATTCTAAGAAATTTTTTTCTTTTTTTTTTTGTTGATCTAAAAACCTAAGTAGGTTTTGGGTTTGATACATACCTACATATAATCACGTTTTAAAAACACTTAAGTTTATTGGCCTTCCCCTCGAACTTAAATTTTATATTATGCCATTTACATTGTCTGATTCTTATAGTTCTGGCCAGTGATTACTTCAAAGCTCTTTAATTAATAAATTCTTTATTTATAAACATATCATATTTTGTCACTATCAAAATTCACTTCTCTAACGGCACTAATGAGCGGTTGCGTAAATTTTAATTTTAATGGATTATGAAAAATATCAAGAATGATGAATGATTTTTATTGTTTAATGCCATTGTTATGATGGTACAAATATTTTTATTATCTTCTGAAATTTTAAGAATGCAAATGTAAACAAATTATTCTAAGAAATTTTTTTCTTTTTTTTTTTGTTGATCTAAAAACCTAAGTAGGTTTTGGGTTTGATACATACATACATATAATCACGTTTTAAAAACACTTAAGTTTATTGGCCTTTCCCTCGAACTTAAATTTTATATTATGCCATTAATTACATTGTCTGATTCTTATAGTTCTGGCCTGTGATTACTTCAAAGCTCTTTAATTAATAAATTCTTTATTTATAAACATATCATATTTTGTCATTATCAAAATTCACTTCTCTAACGGCACTAATGAGCGGTTGCGTAAATTTTAATTTTAATGGATTATGAAAAATATCAAGAATGATGAATGATTTTTATTGTTTAATGCCATTGTTATGATGGTACAAATATTTTTATTATCTTCTCAATCAGGAATGTGGTCACAATTAAATCAAATCATTACGTAATAATACCTCAGTACTTTAATATTATGATTATTGATAAAAGAACCTTATGGAAAAATCTACCATTTATGCGCATGGCTTGAAATGTTTGTACATATTACATAACATGAACATATCAATAAACAGACAAATGAACTGACTGAAACAAAAAATAGGTAATACGTGTGTTAAGTTGTTGTTCAAAATGCCAGATAGATATTTTTTAAATTAAGATCAAATATCACTTAAACTTAAAATCGAAAACACAATCATGAAACAATAATCCCTTTAGATACATACGTAGGTATACATAATTAGGTCATATAAACATGACATCATATGACACGACATATTATCACGTCTATATCCCTTGCGGGGTAGACAGAGCCAACGGTCTTGAAAAGACTGATAGGTAATAATGATACAATTGAGATTCAAATGGTGACAGGTTGCTAACCCGTCGCCTAAAAGAAGAATCCCAAGTTTATAAGTACCATAAGCAAAGTCCCTTAATCACCTTTTACGATATCTCTGGGAAAGAAATGGGGTGGTCCTATTCTTATAAATAATTTATATTATAAGATAACATGCAATGATGAAACTTTCATTATATTTGCCTGAATTGACGTAATAAATTTCAGTTAAATAGTAAGCCTCATGCGTCTCGCCAATTTGTAATCAAAAAGAATGAACATTGTTAAAAAATATCCTACATAAATAAAATAAGCAAAATCTCTTATCGATAGAATTACTTAATGGCTTAAACCAAATTATAATTTTTATGATCGAGATGAAAATTCTTAAGAAATATAGTTACCAGCTAGTTCTACAAACAGCCGATGGTAACTCTTGGCGAATGAATTATTTGACAGCGACATCTTTCGTACTAATTTTCACGGCGCCGGTGTCATGAACCTCTGAGCATTGTATACTTTGATGATTTGCTGGTATTCTGGAAAAAGAGAAATTACTAAATTAATTATGATAAAATCACTACATTAAGCATGAGCACTATGTTTTCAGTACAAGTTTTGGGTCATATTGATAATGAAAAATAACCCAGTTAGGTACTTCACCAATCGCAAATTATAAAATTGTCATATAAAATTTACGAAATTTTAACTATTTTACTAAATTACTTCTGAATTTATTCGTTGCTTTCAATATTTCATAAGTCAAAAAATACTCTATAAATATGGCATCTATTGCTATATTTAATTTTTGTTTATTTGTTAATAGGGTAATTAAATTTTGTCATCTTTGTATCGAATTTCATTAGATACCAATATAGGACAAAAACTATCTAACGGTGCATTAAAAAATCTTATGCCAATCTTTTTACGGAATGTAGAATATATTTAGTTAGATGGGAGGAAGTTTCTGTATAAGCAATAGGTATATATTAAATAATCTAATAAGAGCAATCAAATATGACAAAACATATACAAACATTATCTATGTCAGCAATCTGTCAGAACCTCATATTGATCTCTTTGGATCTTATTGACCTTTGACATTTCATTACAAAGGTAACTTTAATTCTATCAAGAACCGTATAAAATGGGACATTATTTTTCATTTATTTGGCTTATAAAATATAACTTTGATTATTAATGTAAACATAAATTATTACATCATATAGAAATTCAAATCTATCTTATCTTAAAAGAAGACGATTTTAAACATTTATAACGAGACCAAAAAATAACATTTTAATAAAATAAACCTTAAATTTTCAATTAATAAAATATTACAATAAAATTTTCCAAAAATAAAGTTTGAATTCACATTTATAATCGAAGATAATATGTATCTTATGCCTATACCATATACGTACCCTTAAATTCCTAGATAAAATGAACAGTATAAATAAATATGGAAGACATGGCTTGTGAAAATAAAAAGCACTGAAACTACCACATTATAATCCAATCACTTAAATTTTGAAAAGGGAACCATACGTCCGACCTCGGCGGCGTCAGATGCCAGACTGAGCAGTTTGGCTCTCCCGCTGCGGCAAGTAAGGTGGGCGATTGGGGGTGTTGGCTACAGGCTGTTCCAAAATTGTATGTGATTGTAATAGGAAAATATATTTCATGCAGGATAGGTCACGAAGAAAAGACATGCGTGTTATAAACAGTTTTGATAAGACTAAAAGGTCATGTTCAGAGATGAGATTTTTATAGTGACAATCGTAGCATGCCCATCGGCTAATTGAGAATCCTTAGTTTATTAGGTTTTCCCGTGATTGACTTTTATAATCTTCACAGAAAGAGTAAATAGCATTACGATTGTAAAATATAAACCAATCGATGCTCGTATGTACAAGAGATTTTTTTATAACAATCACATACTCTTTTTAAAATTGCTAATTAAATTCCAAATGATATAATCATCAATTTGAAAATTGACCAACATTCAATAATTTGTTCACAAAAGTTAAATTCTAAACATGCTGTAACTATAGGTGGGTGTCGGAGAGAGGTCAGACCCACCCTTTCATCCCAACCCCTATGTTTGTGCCTATCATGATATTCGAATATATCTAAATAGGTTAAAATCATCATGCGGCAAATCTGTTTCTGCAGATTTAATGTCAAATAGTTACAGAAACGTCTTAGATTCGATTTCCAGGATGCGTAAAAATGATGCCTTTTGTAGGTATTTGTGTTTTGGATTTTTATTGGTAGCGCTTGATTCCTGGCAATGAAGAATAGAACTATTCCATCTCTTTTGCGTATCAGTTAATAAGACTTTTTATTAAAATAAATAAATTTATACAGGCCAAATTACATAGATTGAGTTAGCTTCGAAGTAAGTTCAAGACTTGTGTTACTATTTTTTATAATAAACATCCAAGACCCGGACCAATTGGTAAAAGTTCGTTTTTCATCATGCTCTTGCCGAGATTCGAACCCGAGGCCTCTGCTGTCACAGATAAATGCACTACGGTTGCGCCACAGAGGCCGTCAAAAATTATTTTGTTGACTGAATTTAACAATCCAAGTAAATCAGCTGGCAGAAACAACCTATCTATGGTTTCCCTATGAGACTAATATGAAATAGAAACAGTTTGCACTAAGGTCAATGACATCTCTTTTACGTGATTATTATGATTGTAGTCATTAAAGTTTGTTCACAGGAACTTTTCCAATGAAAGTTGTGATTGAATCCATTAACTCAGATGATCATTAAGTGTTGCAGGACAAGATCTTAGTACATAGCTGTAATAAATGCGAAAGTCCAGTTCGATTGTTTGTTACGCTTTCACAATTATACTGATTAGATAAAATAAAATAAAACGTTTATTTTATTGGTTCAAGATAAAATGTCTCTGGTACTAGCAATAAGTTTGATTAATTCAAGATAAAGTATAATTTTTGGTTGATAAGAATAAAAACAATCAACAAACTATGATATCGTGTTGGAGTTTAAAGCGCAAAGTGAGTCTGATGAATGTTTTCCCTCACATACAATCATCGGTTTATCAAACTCAAAAAGTCACTAGTGCATGGCTACGGTAGGATTCAAATCTATGCACTTTTGTGAGACGGATAAGGCCCTTTTTCTTAGCATTTTATTAAACGGAAAGGACACGATTTTTTAAGTCGCAGACCCTTACCGATAATATGAACACCGTAACAAAATTACTGTACTTAAATCCAAGTAACAGACTGTATTCCGGAAATATTTCGAGCCTTATTGACCGCCAAGTTTACATAACGTTAGGAAAACATTACGCTCGTGACCCTTAATACGCGGCAGGAAAGACATCATCAGCCTTTTGCGCATTTTGTAGTCTTCTCAGAAACTTTGGTGTTGATATGTTTTGTTCTTACGTACATAGTCTTTTTGATCATAGACATATTTTGTTATTAATATAACGTAGAGTGCAGTATTTTCTTTTCAAAAAACAATAATAACCAGTCGGTTCACTATTTGCAAAATAATCGCGTTTAAATATATAAATATTAAAAACCTACTTTAAAGTCAGTAGATGAGTCCTTAAACCTCGCACTAAACTAGATACTAACGCTTTTCTTCCCGGACTGATAAAAATCATCATCATCGCCCAATATTAGTAATCTTTGTAAAAAAGATTAATTAATTAATTATCTAATTCCTTTATTGTTTTCCGGTTGACTGGAAGAGATCCCTTCATGAGATAAGTCCGCCATTGCAAATGATTTGTTTTTTTTTATAACTAATACGTATGTACTATGTTCTTGTTACTGTGTAAATTTCGTGGACAAGACCTCGGGAGGATGGGTCTATAAGTAGAAGTGGCTATAACGTAGAGCCACTGGCTACTATTGATTCCTTGGGAAATGGTTAATTAAAAGTAAAAATAATTAAAAAGGAAAAATGTTGTCAGTTAATCGATCTGTCCCCCAAATAAAGAAATCCCTAAGCACACATCTCGAATTATAATTGGATGTAACCACATCCACATCTCCGCATTGACCTTTTCCCTTCGTGACATTAAAATCTCCGTTAACCATAAAAGATGAAATTTTACATGCAATAAATATGTGAACAACGGTGTAGACATACAATAAGCCAATTTACAACAATTTAATTAGCTGTTTTATTGCTTAATAGTCGAAAACATTTAGTGAGAGTACAAGGGATATCCGATCAGCGGCTTTGGAAGTTGGTATTTAGGACAGCCACTTGCAGTTTCGAAACCACTGGTTGATAACTGATTCATACGAAAAATATACATATTACCATGACTTAAAGTGCATATGAACTGCAAATGTTTACTTGGTGTGCAATCATCGACCAGTTTATAGATGCCTCGAAATGTGCGTTCGGTTGAAAATTGTATGCGCTTTTGCTTCTATGGAGGTTCAAGTAGACTAGTCGACTATGACTAATTTAAGTGACACGTGGATTGGAGTAAACTGTTTGCAGTGACGGTTCTCATAAGAATCTGTTAAACTGGTCGTTTCGTAAGGCTTTAGTGGTATGTGATTGACCAGTTCGTTGCAAAATTTTGCAACGTTACTTTTAAGATATTTTTATGACAGTGCATGTACGTCGATAGATTTGTGCTCAGTCAGCAGAGGTTAGTAATAACTCGGGGTTAATCGCTGATATGTTTTTTCGTTTTTGTTACTAGCTGCAGAGATATTAGAGTTACAACTTTAGAGTAAACATGTGACGAAAATATAAAGTAACCCTGGTTTCAAATTCACACAAATTCTAGTCTGAAGCCTGCATAAGTTTTACACCCCTTATTAAGTTGATAAATATATCAACAGTCAAAGTAACATATATCAACATGTTAGAATTACCCGAAACGGCTTAAAAATTAGCAATCTTAAATACATGAAACCAACAAAGTATTAAGAATGTTTTCACAACAACATATTTTGATGGTCAACACCTTTTGGATAAAATACAGAAGTTTTTGACAATTTTCTCGAAGACATAGCTGCGCAAAGGTGATTTAAACAGAAACTAAAGGGATACTGAATAAACGTAATTGTACGAAGGCAAAAGAGAGTGCGCCATTGAAGACCCCATAACTTCTTTTGTTACAAGTTCAAAATTATTAATATTCATCATCCAAAGCACTTCATAGTATATTCTTACTAAATCATTGTTTGTTTAGGAAATATTAAGACTTGTAGTAATGGAGATGTCACCGATAGTAATAGATATAGATAATGTTTCACAAGTCGTTACAGCGCCTAAAACACTTTATGTTATGAGTTCTCGGACATTTAACTTAGTGGTTAAGAAATCGTTGAGAAACTTACAAGTAACTATTATTTTGGACGTTCAAGAATAGATTCATCACGTGAATGTCATAATGTGAAGACCTATTGAAATTGGGACAGGAGCAAATAAATTTAAGTTGTATGTGGGTAGGTTGCAGCTGAGCCTTTTAATCTTTGTGAGACTGCTGGTTCTGTCTACCCCTATCTATGTATATTAGGAGATCAATATAGAATGATTTATTTACCTTCAAAAATCTTAGATTGAGAAAAGATTTATACTATAGATCTACGATAGAATATGAGATCAACTTTAAAGTAATCTCTTTCAATAGATCCGTGAGATTCTAATCATACCTTAGCACCTGCCTCGAGCGAATGAACGTGCATCGAAATATTATACATTTTGTTATTCTACTGTCTTAAATCGAAAATATCAATATTACCTTTATTTTATGTAACAAACATCCGGCGTTAAGAAAAAAAAGATTCATAGGTAGTTAAAAAAGTTAGCAAAGCAATTTACTCATCGTGCCATAGTATACCTAGGATTGTGGTTTGCGGTCTCGTAAGGCTAAGTCTAGCGTTTAGTGGTTTCAATAATTTGCAGTGTTGACTGTTGCGTGTGTTACTGACCTAAAATACGTATGTACAGTGTGCACTTCTAGACTGATGCACTTGCAAGTTCGTGACAATCTGCTCTTTCATAAGTAGGTGATATGGGTTCATTGTCCTCCAGATTTATCATTGAACTAACCTATAGCTTTGATACTAATAGCTGTGAAAAATGGAATACGCTAAGGGTTCGACTGGCAAAAAATGTCATATAGCGTTAAGTGCATCTTTTGGAAATTTTAGGTACAAAAAGTTTAAATAAAATATCAAAAGAGGTTTGACATAGGTACTTACATTATAACCATGTCTCTTTCTCAAAGAATTAGGCAGAATCTACATCTTTCCACTTGCATACATCTTTTACTATTGACCTGACGTTTCACCAAAACGTCTCTCATTTTATCAAGGTACATTCCTTAACCTTCCCCTTCTAACTTTCCCTGCTTCCTGCTTTCATTCATCTTCACAACATGACCAAAAACATCTACACATTCCCTTTTCTATTCCTGTCACTTTATCTTCTTTGACATCACAACATTTATTTATCACGCTTTTCCTTACCATGACACTCAATTTAATATCATATTCCACTATCTTTTAATATATATCTATAAGTATAACAATAGGTCAGGTCAATAGTACCCGAAATAGACGTGCTTACATGTAAAGAGTAATGTGGATGTAGCAAAAGAAGTAGGTATACTGCTTTTTAATTTCTTTCATTGGCTAAATGCGGATGCGGGATTTTATGTATGCATGTATGTCTACCATCAACATCTGTCAAACTAGTAATTAACACATCTTTGGCAATCGCTAACCAGTCAAACACTTTAGGCAAGACATAGACATTTCTCTGCAACCTAATGTCCTAGATTGACTGCAAACTCCTGTGCTAAGTGGTTTCAACATATGAACTTAGGATAAGCAATGTTAGAAACCTGTTTCTGTATAATAAACCTTATTATAAAACAAATGATACTCGCCCCGAGTACCTAAATTTTTAAAAATTGGCCGAGTGTTTTGAAGAGCGGCCTAGTATTTTTAAGACTATTATAGCGCTTTCTTTCCCGTAACGGAAAAATACTTGACAAAGGGATAATTTTAGTATACATACATACTGGGTATTGTTGTATCCATTGAGATATTAGACAAGCGAGGACTCTCACAATACTAGTGAAGTTATATAACGTGAACTTCCGATCATACTGTTGTTAGAAAGCCATATCAGCTTACATAAAACATAATATCTAATTCTTTATGAATCTGTGTCGTGGTCGTGACATATCTCAGGACCAAGTGACGAAAATTGTAAAAGCCTAATTTAACTGCATAATAGTTATCATACCATTATCAAACTTAAGCAAATTTTATTTTTAATTTTATCCACATCCACACTATAAAAAGACAAAGATTAAAATATGTATATTTGTATGTTCGTAACGAATAAACTCAAAAACTACTGTAAAGTTCAAATTAATTAATCGAATAATTAATTATAATTTTTCATTTTCAGGTCAACCAAAAAAAAAATCGTTTTATACCTGAAGACAATTAAACAGTTAAACTCCCATTTAACTAGACTGTTGAGAATTGCATGTCAATGCTACAATACATTGTATGCGTACATGATGCAACTGTCGCATGCTTACCGAAGCGTATGCAAGTAAAGTGCTCAAATCGGTATATTGACACATGTTGAGCAATTAGTAATAAACAACACTGCACAATCAGTAATCGATTCGGCCTAGTACTAATTGAGAGTATCAACATAGAGAACGGACATTCGAACCCTTCTGTTAATGCCACTGTACACCATTTATTACAGAAACAGGGTAAGCGTGTGACGAACTATGCGCAAGGAAAGCAAACATTAATTAATTTAAAAAAAAATTCAAGCCGTCTTATTTTTTTATGGATTCGTGATGGGTATATGTCCTTATGTTCATTTATTTTTGTTATTACTTATTTTATTTTAATTCATGCTTTATTCGTGATTCTTATATTATTATTTATACTATAAAATCATGCCTCTTTTCCCGAGTGATAAGCAGTCTTAATATTTCCACTTACCACGATCCCTCTATACTTATTTCACTTCATTCATTCACGTCACATCAAAACTAAGTTAAATTGTGTGCGGTATATAACTACAAGCAATTAATTTGAAGACTTGAGTTACTCCATTTCCATCAGTTATCTCCAGAGAGATAACATAGTTGGGACTAACGCTAGGAAGATGTAATGGAAATAATTAAGGCTAATGAAGTTTTTAGCTTTTATTTTTATAATAGTTTGAGTGCGTTTGATCACAATATGCCTAAAGGTAACCAAGATGAGACCTAAGATGGTGCATGCAAGCTCAAATAACGCCTTTGAATCTTGCCTTGAAAATCCCCACGTTAATATTAAAATAAAATAATATGTATCGAGGAAAAGAGGTGCAGAGAGAGAGTTCCTTCTATCCTTATAGGTCTACCTTGCCTTTTCTATGTTGATATTTTTTTTCGATAGGAATAATGTTTAGATATATGGAATTTTATAGAATAGCATCTGTTGGAGATGGTCCTTAATAAATTTCCGTACATTCTTTTATTTTATTTAAAGTACATTTACAGCCTATTGTCGTCACTATCAAATTGGGCCTCCTTTAGGTAGTATTGTTTGATGACAAATATAAAAAAATAAATGTAGACTTAGGTACTGATTTTCTTAGGTTAATATTAACAGGATAATTCTCTTTATTTCAGATTTTCTGACCTCTTTATCAGAAATTATTGAATCAAAAACACAATTATAACAATAACATCGTTTACTGGTAAAATAACTGGTTTTCAACTCAAACAGAGCCGACGAATTCGCTTATATCATCGACTTAAATATATATAGCAAACATTAAAGTCCATAAATTATGTTTACCATTCACACAACGTGAAATCGATTATGTAAAAATAAGTTAATCTTTTTTACACCTGAGTTACAGTTCTATGTATGTAAATGAAACGTGCATCTTACCTTACTGAACTATCAGCTATTCCATTCTCTTGTCGGGGTTTTTAACCTAAAAATTATTTTCAAGACACGAGGACAGTCAGGACGAGACACGTATTTCTTTTGCTTCAGATCTCATCATGCTTATCTTAAAAAGAAGATTGAAGTCAAACTTCAGGAAAGTAACTAAAGGTCAAACGCCCTCAAAGTTTATCTCCAAGTCAAAGATGAATATAATCTTGTCCCGGGTTCCACTTATGCTCACAATCCATAGAATGAGAGTTATCAATTGCTCACTAACCACGGTGATCTGACAGGGTAACGTCATCCAGCTTATATTATACATAAATCGTGTTTATCCCTTGCTAACTAGTCAGAACCAATAGTCCGTAAAAACTCAAAGACCACAAACAGCAGGTTGGTTTTATAATGGAATTGAGAATCAAATTGTGACCTTAGCATATAAGATGAATAACAATGGTTTTTGTAATAAGACAAAAGTGATTGTTCCTATAGTATCGTTTCATATATCATTTTCGAGAAAGTAATGAAGTGGTCCTATGTTTTCCTCACCTCTTACAATTTTCAAAAAATTAGTGTTACTTATAGGAATAGAAACCACGCGACTGTAATAAAATTAACAACGAAAAAACAACATGAAAAACATTAAAAATTTCACTGAGCCACTTACCGCTACCATACGTCCATCTTCATTCCTCAATTCTCAAACACAAAATACTCGACAATTATCGTTTATTACGCAACGGTAACTTTTACCTCACGCAAAGAAAAATAATCTTAGCCACAATGCGGTAAGGTTCCAATTATAAACGGTTATGATCGTCGCGTGTATTGATGACATTGCCTGTTTTCTATCGAGAAAAATAATAGGTAATGAAATTGTTATGACATAGATCCGATAGGTCAATATCACAGCTCTTCTTCGAATTAATAGTACTTCTAGTAGATTTGGTACTCTTTGATCCTAGTAGGAAAATTGCAAAATTATTTTGTAATTGTAACATAGTATTGAAAAAAAAAATCTTACAGTCTTTTCAAGACTTTCGGCTTTGCCTACCCGGTAAGGGATAATGAAGAATTTGATCAATGCTGATGCATTTGTTTATCTCTCTAAATATACCTATCGAAAACTGTGTTTTAAAATCGAATTTATTAAGATTTTCTTTTTAATTTAAAAAGGAATATAATTTAACCTTAAAAAAATTGTATGGAAAAAGAATGGGTCTTGTCATTATTAGTTTGGAACTTTTTAAGAACTCGTAGTATCTACTGCTTATCAAACGGTTCATATCACTTCTAAAGACATAAGGCCTTTTTTTGAAATGTACGAGCCCAAAATATCATTTAGTATTCACAAATTCTAATTTATTTTTTTCATATTTCATACAATCACATCATCGACCATTTAATTAAATAAATACCATAATTTAAGTACGTACGTTAAAAATAATGCTAAGTCACATCTGACACACTTTACATTTCATGAAAATTAAGCACATGATATTATTGGGCAGTAGTTTTTAATTAATACAAAGGCAGTATTTTTTTATTGAGTAAGCGCATTTTATCAATATTATGTTCGACATATTGTGGCCAGTTGAATGTGATAGAAAAATCTCTGAAATGCAAATTAAATTTTTTTTTTTTTTTAAGACATGTAAGATCTGCTTCCCAAGAGTTAAATACGTGATTAAATGTGTCTCCTGCTATATCGCTCATAAAAGTTGTACAATAATTAACATGGTTAGCGGGTTTACTTGGCGCGTTTGCTAAAAATTTTACATAAATATATGTACTTATAATCACGTCTATATCCCTCGCGGGGTATACAGAGCCTACAGTCTTGAAAAGACCGACAGGCCACGTTCAGCTGTATGGCTTAATGATAGAATTGAGATCCAGATAGTGACAGGTTGCTAGCCCATCGCCTAAAAGAAGAATCTCACGTTTATAAGCCTATCCCTCAGTCGCTTTATACGACATCCATGGGAACGAGATGGAGTGGTCCTATTCTTTTTTGGTTAGTGCCGGGAACCACACGGCACTAAATTTTTTATCTTTAAAAGTATTTGTACAAAAATTTGACTTTGGCGTAGTAATGTAAATCAGTGTAACTAATAAAAGTGGTAACTGTACTTATTACAAAAATCATAGAGCGCGAACTTTCTTCCATCAAACGTTATAATTTTTGGCAATTCACTAGTGTCCGACCGAAGGTCTATTTTTGGCCGAAGCCGAAGCCGAAGCCGATTAATCGGCTATCGCCACAACCTTCGGCCGAAGCCGAAGCCGAAGCCGAAGGTTTATATTCTCTCAGCACTCAGTAATTAATTTTGTTCAATATTGTCTACAAGCTACAATTAATACATACATACATAAAATCACGCCTCTTTCCCGGAGGGGTAGGCAGAGACTACCTCTTTCCACTTGCCACGATCTCTGCATACTTCCTTCGCTTCATCCACATTCATAACTCTCTTCATACAAGCTCGGCGGTTTCGGGTACTTTTGACCTGACCATTTACCAGGACGTCCTCAATTTGATTGAGATACTTTCGTCTAGGTCTTCCCACTTCGACCTTTCCCTCCACACTCTCCTTGTATATCTGATTAGTCAACCTGCTTTCATTCATCCTCTCCACATGACCGAACCATCTTAACATACCCTTTTCTATTCCTGTAACTACATCTTCTTTCACATCACAACATTCCCTTATCACGCTGTTCCTTATCCTGTCACTCAATTTCACACCCATCATACTCCTTAATGCTCTCATTTCCACTGCATTTATTCTGCTTTCATGCTTCTTTTGCCATACCCAACTTTCACTCCCATACATTAATGTCGGGACCAACACGCCCCTGTGCACAGCCAGTCGAGCCTTATTGGATAGTTTCTGACTGCTCATAAAGGCATGCAAAGCTCCATTCACCATGTTCCCCGCGTTGACTCTTCTTTCAATATCACTATCATACTTGCCATCTGATGTAAACTTTGATCCTAGATATACAAACTCTTTCACTTGCTCCACTTTTTCTCCTTCAATCAAAATATTACATGCTGTCATTTCTTTCTCCATTTCAAAAACCAGTGTTTTAGTTTTACTTACGTTCACATTTCATTCCTTTCTCTTTTAAAGCTTCATGCATACAGTTTACCATCTCCTGTAACTCTTCCGCTGATGACGCCAGTATAACCTGATCGTCGGCATAGAGCAGACATTTGACGAGTAACTCATTCATCCTTAATCCACTTTCAGACTCTTTCAAATCTGTCAAACAACTATCCATAAATAGGTTGAACAGCCACGCTGACGCAACGCATCCTTGCCTAACGCCTTTCTCAATCCAAAAAAAACTCAGTGTGCGCTCCGTTTATCCTGACACAAGCACTCGAATCCTCATATAAGGATTTCAGTGCTCGTATTAAGAGACTGCTCATCCCATGCATAGAAAGTGCTGACCACAATTCATTCCTCTCAACTCTGTCATAGGCCTTTTTCAGATCTACGAATGTGCAATAGACTTTTTGACTCTTGGCAAAAAACTTTTCGGCTATGCACCGCAAAGAAAAGACCTGATCAGTACATCCCATTCCCTTTCGAAATCCCACTTGAGCATCCCATATTTTGTCATCAGTTTCATTCCTGACTCTATTAATCAATACCTTAGCATACAATTTGCCGACGACGCTAAGCAGGCTTATACCACGATAATTTTTGCAGTCCAGTTGTGACCCTTTTCCTTTGTAAAGTGGCACGATAACAGCCTTACACCAATCTTTTGGTACTCGGCCGCTTCTCCAACACACATTGGAAAGGCAGTACAACTGACTAGCTACTACGCCTTTTCCTGCTTTTAGCATCTCGACCGACACTCTGTCATACCCAGCAGCCTTACCCGCTTTCATACTCTGAAGTGCTTCCACAATTTCGAACATTTCAATTTCGCCTTCCATCTCATTCTCTTTTTCTTCCCTATAGCAGAAATCATTCTTATATCCTTCCTTTTTTTCAAATAAACTTTCAAAATAGTCCTTCCATATCTTTAGCACACATTCTTCAAACAATACAATTATTTCAAATTATTTCAAAACCTCAATATTGAAGGTTTATATATTGACTGTCTCATATAGAAGTTGATGATATATCATAGAGATGGTTGGCTTAGAGATAAATAAAAGTTTGTGATTTACCTACTGGTAAAAAATAATGATTTGATTTCTTACAAAAACACTCGTTTAAATACACGTACGGACTTGTTTTGATGCATGCAATCAGCAATGTGATATTTTGACAGTGACTCCCCGCCGCCTCATTTATCTCGCCTCTTTCATAACAGTTCGTTCAACTTGACGGTCGCTCGGACCTTCGGCGAAACCTTCGGCTTCGGTCGGGTTTTGGGCCGAAGCCGAATGTTTCGCCGAAGGTGGATTTTTTGGCCGAAGGTGGCCGAAGCCGAAGCCGAAGCCGAAGCTTCGGTCGGACACTACAATTCACCTACATTCCCCTACTTTCACGCATGCGACTTTGTCATAGCAAACCTTTTATCAGCTAGACGCATCAATGGCGCGAAACTTTCATGTTCCTTTTTATCTGACTTTCGTTTTATAATGGTTCACTTGCCTCCGTGGTCCAGTGGTTAAGTGGTTGCTTAATGACCTGTGGGTACAGATACAGATATCACGTCTTTATCTCTTACATGGAATTAACTTATTTTTTACATATTTATACTAATATTATAAAGCTGAAGAGTTTGTTTGTTTGTTTGAACGCGCTAATCTCAGAAACTACTGGTTCGAATTGAAAAATTCTTTTTGCGTCGAATAAACCACGCTGCAACAATAAGAACCAAAGAAATAATGGAAAATGTAAAAAAAGGAGAAAATTATTCATCCTTGAGGGCTGCAACGATACCCAAAACAACTATTTTACGCGGACGAAGTCGCGGACACAGCTAGTCAGTGATATAATAGTACAGTGTTTACATATCTTATTATTTAAATTGCCATAATATTTGTATCAAAATCACAAATTTTATTCTTATATTTTTAGACATACGGTTTAGATTTTAGATCTTTATTTGTAAATTGACATCCGTTGAAATTCTGCAGTGTAGTTTGTTCCGCCGATTCAATTACCTTCGCGCTTTGAAAGCGATAGGTAGTACATAGGCATTATTATGCTTTAATTATTAAGCTACACCTTGTATCCTATTTAGAGAATAAATCTAATTCATGGTTCACAGCGCTAATAGTTACGAGACTCAAAATCCAAGTTTAACTGGAAAACTTAGTAATGGAATTGAGATTCAAAAATTTACTTAGATAGATAGATAGATAGACTCTTTTGCATTGCACCATAAGAAAAAGAAAAACATAAAAAAAACACAGATAATGAGGTACAAAGGCGGTCGAATTGATAAAGCAATCTCTTCCAATCAACCCTAGCCGAAAATTTCAAGTTTAAATATGTTTCTGAATTTTTAAGTCTGAGTAGGAAAAGAAGAAACAACACATGAAGAGATATGTCAAAAAAAATCTTTCAACATACTGAATTAAAATTACTTAGGTATGTTATTTCAGAGATGTATTTGACAATAAGACACATTGTCTGATTGTCAAATACATAAATAAGCACTAATTATAAAGTAAAATCTATTGAAGTTACGAATTAATTCATTAATAACATCATAATTTACAATAACAATATCAAAATTCGCACCTCGGGTTCCTTTTCAAGACGCAAAGATCAGGCAGGCAGAAAAAAATCAAAGTTAATAAAAAGAAGAAATTCTCAAAAAGCTTAACAAATCAATGGTATTTATACTTTGAAGAAATGCCGTTAAGAAATAATTAAGCTGTTAGTGTATTTTGCATGTGTTAATAACCATATGTGCCGTGTGGTTCCCGGCACCAATAAAAAAGGGCTACCCCATCTCTCCCATGGATGTTGTAAATGACGACTAAGGGATAATCTTACAATGTTGGGATGACAATGAGCTAGAAAACCTGTCACTAGTTGAATCTCAATTCTATCATTTTGCCAAACAGCTGAACGTGGCTTATCAGCCTTATCAGTCTGCTGGCTCTGTCTACATCGCAAGGGATATAGACGTGATAAAATGTATGTTTATATGTAAATTACCATATCACGAACAAATAACTATTTCGTCCAACTTTGCAACCATACGCATTTCAGTAAAGATTAAAATTAACATACTATTTTTCTCTGTAATCTTAAGAGTCTTTCCGAGATAGTTGACTCTATCCACCCAGTGAGGGATAAAGACATAAAATATATTGAATATTTTCTATCGATAACTCAATGTAACGATAACGTATGTAAATTATTGTACGTCTTGTGAAGACAGGCCATAGTGACACGAACTGACTGTATCATCTTTTCTACCTGTGTTTCCGCTATAAAGAGATTTGTACGAGTATTTTGTACTTGTAAATTGTAGTCTATGTGTTGCTTCATTTACATACTTTTATGAAGTTTAATTATAGATTTGATTAGGTATAACGTATCGCTAAATGATCACATTAACAGTATGAACATACTTAAATGAATATTTATACTGTCAATGTAAATTATGATGTAACAACAATTAAATAATATTTTACTCTAAGAGTCCTTTATTATAATACCTACACTCATAATTTTATCACGATTTTATTCCTTATGGGGTAAACAGAGCCAACACTCTCGATAAGATTGAGAGGAATGAGACTCAAATTGTGACTGTTACCGCTTCTTATGCACTGACGCTTTGGAAGCGGCACTAAAGTTAGCTTTAAGTAATTTATTCGACGACAACCAATGTTGTGAACCCAAAAAGATGTGACAATTATCAAGTGATGTTCGACATTTTGAAATACGTAAGTGCTATGTGGTTCCCGGCACCAGTATAATAAAGAGTAAGACTACTCCATCTCTTACCTATATTTGTCGTAAAAGACGACTAAGGGATAGACTTATAAACTTGGGATTCCACTTTTAGGCGATGGGCTAGCAACCTGTTACTATTTGAATCTCAATTCTATCACTAAGCCTAAAAGCTGAACGTGGCCTATCAGTCTTTCAAGACTGCTGGCTCTGTCTACCCCGCAAGGGATATGGACGTGATTATATGAATGAATGAATACTTAAACAATGATAATGATAGGTACATATAAATCGGAATAATAAAACTATTGATTTCTTCGCCTAGACCACACATAACAAAGGAAGTTAATATTTATTGATATTAACACATAATATAATAGTACATACTATATAATTAGTTATATCCTTAACGTGTAAAACTGATTTCGCCTACACTTCCCCATCCTGAGGTTATGCATCCTGCGCAGTGCAAGTGTTGAGCAACTCTTGCGCACTTCAAGGTCGACTTTTACTGATATAGTTTTAATTCTTTGAGTCGGGCTCTATTTAACACCTAACGGAGTATTTGTAATTAGTTTGTCAGCGAATGAATTGATTATGGCGCTTTTTCTTAAATGAAATAAATAATAACGTTTCTTATTATGCCCTGGCCAGGATTCGAAACCGGGAACTCCGGTGCTACAGACAAACTCACTACCGCTGCGCCACAGAGGCCGTCAAACTTAGCAAAGGTTGTTTTTACTCTTACATAACACGAACCTTTTATGGGTTAAGCATAACATAGCAAAACTATTTAAAAGTCCTTTTTAGCTTAATATTTCTCTATATTTGACACAGTTCGTTAAACCTTAAAATTATTATGACTTAAAAAAAAAGTATGTCTGTATTTAGGACTATAAAAGTATCGTTAAAGTAAAGGAGACCAATGCAGTGCTGCGCTTGGTAATGAATCGATTTTGGACCAGATATTTTGGACGACATTTTGAAAACAAGGTCACTTTCCCAAGGACAATCCGATAATTGATATTTAAAGTCCTTTCACTATATATGTGGTCAATTAAAATATCTAGGTGATGAGGTATGAATTTTTGGTTAATTAGAGACAAAGAAAGTGCGAGTTTTTAAAGATGCACTGATCTTGATGAATTTCTTCAAAACTTTTGAATTATTCTGAGAGCATTACACATAAACTCACTTAACTCAACTCAATTCAAATTTACGTCTATAAATATTTTACGGTTGGAATTAAGAAATTTTGCTAGCTAGAAAAATTTGCTGAGCTGACAGTCGCTGCTTTTTCCTCGTAGCATGTTTTTTTTTGGGTTACTCCCATACCAAAATAGAATGAAAGAAATTTGGTGCAAATTTTTGTCACATCACGTCATTTTGTTTCTTTGGCAAAACTATCGTTCGTGGGCCTAAAGCTGACAATGGAATCAGGAACCGCGTTGGTCTGTTTTCGTATTCTAAAGATTGTTTCATAATCGTTGTATTATGAGAAGAAATTTTTATTTCATATGAAACATAATTGCCAATTATAGTGACAGGTTACTAGCCAATTACCTATAAAAAGAATCCCAAGTTTATTAGCCTTTTTTCCTCTAGTCGCCTTTGGAGAGATACGGAGTGAAATAAGTGTATATTTTGAGTTTTTTCGTTCCAATCAAAAATACACATATGAATTTCTTTTCATAATATTGTTATTGAAAGTAGTGAATAAACAACATTAACTGTCGCTTTCCAGAGTATAATAAACGGTAGTTTGCGTGTTTAGAGTAATTAGAAAAAAATTACTTAACCAATTTGCAAGTACATTTTCCTTTCAACTTGACCTAATCTTTTCAAACAATTGAGACATTGGAAAAGTATCAAACTTTATATAATTATTTCGTAGAAAACGAACGACTAATGCTCAGAAACATTTGATCATGCCCCTTATGCGGGGAAATAGGCAGAGAATACACTTGCCAATATATCTATGTACCTTTCTTTGCTTGACCTGACCTATCACAAGTACGTCCCCAATTCGATCAAGATAAAAGATACGATACAGTTAATTTGATAAAAAAAATTCAAGTTAAATATATTTAATTTTATCTATGATATAAGTATTATTATTTTATGAAATAAGAAAAATGTAAATTCAAAATAAAAAAAATATATAGGTATTCAATCATTGCTATTACAAAACTAACATCTTATATTATTTAAGTACCTTTTTCTTGCATTAATAAGACTCTAATGTCAACGCTGTTTATAAAGTACCTAGTATAAATGTAAACTTAAATTTATTACGTAATTTATCATAACCGGTAGCAGTTTACACAGTCAGGATATAACGCCTCATAAACAAGAATATAAATAGAAGAATTATTCCCAAGAATTTCCTTACCGTGCATGTAACCGTTAAATGATTGACAAGAAAAGCCTTAATTTTCTCAATTTTTTTTTTATAACTGGCCATATACTTACTAGGATCACAAAAAGACACTTTAAAAAAACAAATAAAAATTCTAACCTTTTCAGTGAGGATGATATTTCAGAAAATTCGATTTTCAAAGATTTCGTTTAACACTCGCGGTAAAAAAAAAGAAAAAATTTAAATAAGAATACGTGTAAACGGTTCGGTTGGCGGGTTGCAACTGCAGGCAGTATAGTCAATCTTGCGGACGCGCATGTCTCGCATGAAGCCTCCGGATAATGCCGCTCATTGAAACTACACGCAGATTATAAATTGTATAGAAATAAAGCTTCTTTTAACAATTCCAAATAAAAATAATTAAATTTAAGCTCGCTATCATTTAATTTTCAGAGTTATTAAATCTTTAAAAACTTAACAAAATAATTTTAAGAGGCGGTTGCCTAGCACGGTCATTTGATCGAGATCTGTGTAAGTGTTCAAGGCATATAATTTTATTTGTGTGTATGTAAGAGGGGTAATTAACATCGTATGCGTATGATATAAAACACCATAATTTTTACTGTATTACTTCATTACCTAAATCTCAATTGATACTCAAAGCGTCGACCAATATGCCTATGATGAAAATACTGGTGATATAATATTAAACACAAAACATACATACATACATATCATCACGTCTAGATCCCATGCGGGGTAGACAGAGCCAACAGTCTTGAAAAGACTGAAAGGCCACGTTCAACTGTTTGGCTTAATGATAGAACATAGTTATTCTATCATCAGCTCTTTTATTTCGCGCTCTCGCTTTGTATCTACGTTTCGTTGTTTTATGTTTGTGAATGTGATGAACTACAATTACTGATTAGCGCATAAGTTTCTTTGAGGTGTCATCAGGTTAATTTGTGTCACTGTCATTTTTTTAACCCTCGACGCAAACCGGCCTGTGTTACGTCATTTTGACCTGTTTACGTCATGTTTTGTAACTCTCGTTATGTTTAAGTAATGTTTGTAAGTAATGCTAAATTTGCGAGGTTTTCAAAAAAAAATTTTTTCTATTTTCTAATAATAACCTAAAAAATAATTGACAAGGACAAAATTACTAACACCGTCAGTTGCTGATCTTAACTTGCCTCTATCCCTTTATACTCCTTTTGCTATATCCACATTCATAACTCTTTTCGTGCAAGATCCTCGTTCAAATAATAATAAGTTGTTATTGTTTGAACGAGTATTTGAAATTTATTTGTATCATTGTAATTTTGAGTATATTTGACCACAATCTGACAGATTCCGACTGCTGAGGAGCCTGGATATGTCACTTTCGACCAATAAGATTCTTAAGCAAGAGTTTAATTATTTTGATAGCGTTGGTTCCCTTTTTTGTGGGGGAATTCCGCAATGTACATAATTATGTAGTGGGTTTTACAAAAAGAAACTAAATAAAAAAATATATACCTACGAGACAAATTACACAGATTGAGTTAGCCTGTGTTACGAGATTCTAACTCAACAATACTATATTTTTAAGTTAGTATTTTATATTGTATGGTCTTTAGTGCAATTTCTTCTTCAGCCTGTTTTAATTAAATGCTTCTCAGTATTAAACTTTCCTCGTCCATTTTCGATTTCTTTTTTTACACACACACATTTAAAATAATCTAAAATAATTACCATACATTAACATATTCATTGTGGAATATTTCCTCTTGCCAATAAAAAAAGCATTGTATTTAAGTCACGGTGTCTTTAAAATTTAGACGAATTTAAGTATTCTACATAAGTAAGTACACATACGTGACGGATTTAAATATTTTTAAAGCCATTAATACTATTAAATATATGAATGGAAAAAACTAAAACTTTTTACTACACTGACCTTGCCAACAGAGTATAAAAATAATAATAATAAATGTATTTATTCAAGTGACCATCAACTCATTTTTGTTAGTAACAATACACTTATCCTAAGTTAGTATAACCTCACTGTTTCTTTGCGAGATTAGGGGAGACCCTAGACAGATTGCACATAAATTTCTATTAGCTATCAGGGATGTCGTGCCGTGTGGTTCCCGACACTTTAGAAGAGTAGCACTTCATATATTTCGTCCGAATGTCGTAAAAGGCGACTAAGCCTAAGAGTCGCCTACAAGAAGAATCCTAATTTTAATAGCCTTTTACTAAAATGAGGATTCTTCTTGTAGGCGATGGGCTAGCAACCCATCACTCTTTGAATCGCAGATCGTAGTTATCAAGATTGTTTAATCTGTCTATCCCGCAAGGTTAAACGCGATCATAGATGATAGTATAGAAGATATCTCATTGAAAAACTGTTCATTGGAAGCAAAGCCCCTGATAAAATTCTGCTTCTTCCCCTTCCTGACATTGTTCTCCTTGACGAAAGTATAGTGTTCAATGAATTGACTAACTGTTATAATCAATTATTTTTATTCACACACGTAAATTCAACATTTAAGGTACTCTTGGTAACCTTGATTGGTACTTCTAGATCCCTCTTTGTTTTCTTCTTGTAACTTCTGAAGTAGAAGTTCATGAAGAGTAAGAAGAATGAGCTAATGCTGATGATGCAGAACCAGTGGAAGTACCCCGGAATGGGGCAAGGAGTCAGCTTTTGTTGGTAATAGAGATCAGACACGACTAGAATGAATTGGACCTGAAATTAAAATTCAATTCTTATTAAAATTCATTCAAAATTAAAATTCAGTACAATTCAAATGTACAATCGGAGACAGCTCTAATTTTTTTTTGCAATACTCATCGATTTTCATATTTTTTCATTCGTAAATCTTTTTTCCTCCTGGCTATATTCCCGGTTGCATCCTCACCACTGTGGAGAGGAACACTTTTGACCATGGATCCTGTATTGGGACTCAGGTTTTTACACAAAGCAGCTCCCATCTGACCTCCGCAACCTTTACAGGTAAACCTAACCCGTATTAGATCGATCATGGTTACACAGTTATCTACATGTGCATCGTCTAAGGGGTGATGGGCTACCTGTTTGATACCTCGACTCGCTATTCTAGCTGCCAAAGAACAAAACAAATGGACCAAAAAATTTAATCACAGTATCACTCACCAACTGAACTTTCGTCAAATGCTTCTTCCACCAGACATACTTCGCGTACTCAGGGCCCAACGCCGAAATACCATAATAGGCGTACATCAACACGTGAACAAAACTGTTCAGTAGACCAACCACGACAAAATGGTCTGTCGGGTGATGCATCAGATGAAGCCAGGTCCAGGAAACCATGGCTGTGTGATGATATAGGTGGAGGAAGGTTATCTGGTTGTCTTTCTTGCGGAGAACGAAGAATACTGTGTCCAGAAGGTCCAAATGTTTCGCTATGAAGTATGGGTATATGTCGTTAATCACCTGTGGAATTTGAGATTTTGATAAAAAAAAAGCTCCAGAGAAGTTAGGTTGTAATCAGGCATATCGCCAAATGGAATAAGAATTAGAAAAGTCTTTATAAAGACGTAATTCATCCGCATATTGAACTCAACCCTTGTGTTGAACTCAAAGCATACAAAAATGAGACAGTTACGCGTAAAAATTGGACAAGACGCTACTACAAATAAGTAAAGGTAAGAATGAGAAAAATAAGAATAAGTAAAGTATGTATAATTTTTTTTTAATTTTCCCAGTATCATAAGAGTTAATAAAATACCTCTTGTAAATCATTTCCTTGTGGACAACGCGTTGTGATGATTCCATGTTTACAAATGTACCGTATGTACTGAAATTTAAAAACAAATTCATTACTTACTTACAAAAATAATATAACAATTATTATAAGAAAATATTTAATATTGCCAGGGTTTCCCGGTATTCGCACCATAGAACTCCAAATGAAGGTTTTGAGTTCTGTTTCGCACACATAGGAGTTTAAAAAAATATTTCCTCACGCTTACTTTACGAGTATCAATCTGCAACGAATTTTGACCGAAATCCGTTCAGAATATTCGGCGTGTTGATTTATATAATTCTTCTTTGAGCTTAAGTGCAGTAGGTATTTACGAACTTTGATAAAGGCCATCTTCTTTCTCTCTCTTCAGTTCCGATATGGTTTCGATGTAGAGCCCTGATAAAAATCCTGTCATATTATCTGTACTTATAATATCCTACATTAATTAATACCTTAATCTCAATTAAATTTTTAGTTCTATCATAAAGCCAAACAGCTGAACGTGGCCTATCAGTCTTTTCAGTTTGTTGGCTCTGTCTACCCTGCGAGGGTCAAAGAAGTGATTATATGTATGTAATTAATATCAATACCATACTCCTCAGCGTATATTATAGCAAAAACACTTACAATGAACACTAAGTAAACTGAATATGCAACTTGAAAGGCGTTGTACCATATCAATAGTCTATTCAATTTGTAAGGCGGACGGTTCTTCATGATTTCCGGTAGAGCCTTCTTCACTGAGACCAGGTATATGGCTATGATGATGGTGATCCAGGATAGTGTATCGGCCAGCGACCATGTTGGTATCTTATCTGCGATGTAAGGAAATTAAACTTAGTCAAACTCAGTTATTGTTTTTGATACCTACGAGACAGTCCCATCAGGGCCACTCATCATAAGGTACGATTCCCTCTCTATCATAAGGTACGATTCTTTGGATACTTTCCGTATAAAGGTTATAGGTATAACCAATACAGCTCTGGTATTGCTCTTTTAAAATAAAATTTCATACATTTAATATTTAGATAACATACAATTAAGAAAAGTTTTTTTTTAATTAAAAAAATATTATTATTTGTTTATATTATTTAATTTATATTATTTAACTATGTATATTTGATTAATTGTATAAGATAATATATAAATTTTGACTTATTGTAATAAGTTTAGGATAAATTAATTTGCTATAAAGAGTATTCTTTCATACATCACACCTACTTAATTCGCGCTAAATTAAAACACACAAACCATCGCTTTCCCGGAGGGGTAAGCCAAAGCCTTTTTTTGCTTCATTCAAATTCATCACTCTATGACAGCTCATTGGCTTTGGATAATCTGTGCCCTTGTTAATATGGAGGTCAATTACTTTTTCACTCATGGATCGTCTTTCTAGCAGAACCCCAACTCCTCTCCAGGGAGAACTCTACCAGGACAAGCGCCAGAAGGCTATTGATTTGTCATATAGTTGTACCGAATGGGTAGGTATGTAATATAATAGATAAAACATCAATAATTTTCAAACATCAAAATTAGCTTTCATAGGCTGGTAGTGAAGAAAAAACATGTGTGCCAGTCGCACACATGTTTTTTCTTCACTTTCCGTGTAGATTGTAAAAGTCAAGTAAGAGAAAGACTAACAAACTTGAGATTCTATTTTTAAGTATATATTATAAAATATAGTATCATTGAGTTAGTATCTCCTAACACAAGTTTCGAATTTACTTCGAGGCTAACTCAATCTGCGTAATTTGTCCCGTGTATATTTTTTTTTTAATTTATTTATTCTTCTTTTAGGCGATTGGCTAACCACTTGTCACTATTCCATCATTAAACCATATACTGTCATTTCACGACTGTTAACTCTGTCTACTCAGTAAGAGATAAAGACGGGATTATTAATGTATATGTAATCAAAATTAAAAAAAAATATTGACTCACAATTGTTTCCTTGAATCTCTTCCAAAATCACTTCACTAGCGTCCATTTTGAAAGTAAAACCTTGCACTTTTTACTACACACTAATAATAATTGCGCGTGATTCATCTATGAAGGTCCGATATGAAATAAAAGCGAATTGGATTTTTGGTAAGGAATTAGCTCCAATAATAAATGTATTTATGTAGTACACTGATCACCATTGTATTCAAATAACTACGTTTGTTCCAATTAAGTAATGACACTACACACACAAAATTTTTACATCATCCAGTTTGTATACTTTAAACACTCAATTAACAATTTATAGGTATCAAAATTAATAGACGAAACAATTATAATTTTAATTGGTTTAAATTACAATTTAGAAATGTAAGTTTTAATGAAAAAGTGTTACTTATCAATATTATCTGTATTAATTTAATACCTACATATGTTATGTCAGAAAACATACTTAAATTATAATTATTTAAAGTATGTTTTCATAATATTTAATAATGCATATCATTATCACGTAATATTATGTAATTTTTTTTTGAAAAGACGTTTAAAATTTCTTAAAATTTCAAATAAATAGCTATCCTAAAATTTTGCTAGCTGCAAATATGGTAATCAAATTTTGCTGTAAAATTTATTGTAGGAGTTAATTTATAAAATCATACATGGATTTTATTATTTCGGTGAAATTGCTTAACCGTTTGTCGAATTTCAAGATTAAACAGATTGTAAAGAACACATTAAAAAATAGAAAAACATTTGAAGAATTTCATGTTATCTTAATTTCTTCAAGAATGTTAGCTCTGTCTACCCCGCAAGGGATAAAGACGTGATTATACGTATGTATGTAATGTTATCTTAAAGTAACGGTCTTGCAAGTAAAAATAAGAAGGTGAAGACTTACTCATGACTCCTTTTCCTGACGCAGTCAAATAGTCAGTCAAAACCCCAGAACTTAAATTTCAAACTCGAAATACGTACAGTACCTATCTCACCATTTCTTTACAATCATTATCATTACATAAAAACCTTTGTACTTAGATCATTTGACTTTTATGATTCTTCGTGGCGTCACAAACTGAACCTACTCTATGCTGACCATAGAAAATTGAATTAAATAAAACAGTAGAAACGTCATACATACATATAATAAGGTATATTCCCTTGCGAGGTATACAGAGCCAACAGTTTTGAAAAGTCTGATGATAGGCCACGTTCAACTGTTTGGCTTAATGATAGAATTAAGTCTTAAATAGTGACAGGTTTGGCCCATCGCCTAAAGAAGATTCCCAAGTTTATAAGCCTATTCCTTAGACGCCTAATGAAGTCCCTTAGTCCCATTTAAAATAAAATGTCATTTTGTACTTTAAACTACAGAAATGATAAATCGTCTTGCATCGCACGCAATTTCCTGCGCAGTTGTAAAGTAGACAGCAGCAGACAACACATTCCTCAATATTTACCACTTCTATAGACTTATATTATTCCGAATTCTATGGTTCTGGCCTATGAACTGCTTGACCATTGTCAGATTGAATTGTAAAGTTGGTGATTGTAAAATCCGTAATTTTGACTTACATAATATAATGGTATCTGCTTTATACAGAACATCTTACTCATATGTTAGTAACGGGTTTCGAGGCATGACTAACTTAGTCTTAACCTAAGTACTTTCAAATGGCTAGATTTGTTAAGCAATAGGTTTGTTTTGCGACTGACATTTAGCTTATGGAATAAAGATGCACTACTATCACATATCCATGCCGTGTGGTTCCCGGAACCAATACAAAAAAGAATAGGACCACTCCATCTCTTTCCCGTGGATGTCGTAAAAGGCGACTAAGGAATAGGCTTACAAACTTGGGATTCTTTTTTAGGCGATGGGCTAGCAACCTGTCACTATTTGAATCTCAATTCTATCATTAAGCCAAATAGCTGAATGTGGCCATTTTAGTCTTTTCAAGACTGTTGGCTCTGTCTACCCCGCAAGGGATATAGACGTGATCATATGTATGTATGTATGTACTATCACATATCACGATAAAACGGATGTCTTGGCGAAAGGTCAGGTTAAAAGATCCCCATAACCGACCTTGTATGGATGAAGCGAAAGAAGTATGCAGGGATTGTGGACTAATGTAGTCTCTATCTACCCCTCCGGAGTAGAAGTTGTGAAATGTTGCGACATAAGATATGTATAAAGATGTCCAAAAAGACAGTAAACTGAGTTACTACCAGCTGTTCAAAGTTCAAGTTTTACCGATTTAATAATGATGATACCTTTGCCTTTTTTTATCATAAAAGCAGAGCCTGACATGATCCTTCAAGCGCAACGTCCTATTGTTATCGATTGGTAGCGACGTGAGGAAACCTGCACATTCAGACAACTGTAGACAACCATGATGCAAAAAATAAGGTAAGGGTACACTGACCACTCCAGAATCATGGTCACAGACGTTGATGGAGGTCATGCTCCTCTCTTATAAGCAAAGGACTCAACCTCAACAGTGACGGAAGATGAATAATGAAGATTAAGAAGAAGATGATAATAATGATTGGAAAACATCTCTATTTTAAAATCAGATTATATAAGAACAAATAAAGAAGGATTTACATTCTTTCCAGGGCATTGTAAAAGGCAACTAAGGGAATATCATTCATTTACCTAACCATGATTAGCGAAGGAAGTATGCAGAAAGCGTGGCAAGTGGAGAGATGTAGTCTCTGCCTACCCCTCCGGGAGAAAGGCGTGATTTTATGTAATGTAATGTAATGTTAACCATGATCCGATACGGGACAAGTTCTCTTGCAAAATTTGCGGTGGTCAGGCGGGAGTCACTTCTTGTAAAACTTGACTTACACAATCCAAGATAAAAAGGCGCATCTAGGGCACCTCTTCAGAGAGGTAACGATGTAAAAGATGTGACGTCAAGAGGAACAAGGAAGGAGTAATGGGCAATTCCTATTGGAGTGAATTCTCGGGTTACCATTTTATATTCGTACGAATGGCATTTACAGGTAATAGAAGGTCATTCACTTACGAAATCAGCTGATCAAAAATCATACGAACCGGTTTGAGATGCAATAGATTCGCAAGAACGTCGTTATCGCCATACATACATATTTATTTATTGGGAATTTGCACATAACTGTATAGCGTTTTGACCAAAAAGATGTAACTTACTGTAACCGTTTATAATAATTATATAGTTACTGACTATCAAACCAACAATATTTCCATATGATAGTTATTGTTATTAAACTATATGAAACCTTAAATTTGAAGAGATCTCTCGATTTCTTCAAGATTTTATGATTTAATTATTAACTCTAAAATATTATAGAGAATTAAATTATTAAAATATATTCATAATGGACCATGTGATGGCGTTACAAATATAGAAATAAAAGGTTCCCAGCACTTTACGATAGGATCACTGCATTTCTTATTTTCTTATCCAAAGATAAAGTAAAAGGTGGCTATGAAATGGCTTATGAACTTGTGATACTTCTTGTAGGCGATGGGCTAGTTACTTGTCACTATTTGAATATAAATTCTATCATTAAGAAAAACAGCTGAACGTGGCCTTTCACTCTTTTGATGGCTGTTAACTCAGTCTACCCCGCGAAATATATATACGTGATTATGTATGTAAAAAATAGATATTACTTCATAAAAACATAACGATGCGAAGACATGTCAAAACATGATAGTTTTATATACAATAGTCATTTCCTTCTTATAGAATCAAAACATATAGTAGTCAAGAACAGTTGCAGCCGACATACGCATTGCTGCAATCCGTTTCACAATATAATAAAGTTAGCGACAATTCCAAGTAGTAGTGGGCACTTTGCAGTCTACAGGCCCTAATAAGGCTTGACTAAAGTACGCCCCGGCTCCACCTGCTTAAAATTAAAACCTCGTTTATTAGAACAAAAAGTGTTGTGCTATTAAGTAGAGTTGAAATTCTCATAAATTCAGAACATAAGAATTATACTTCTAATTAACTATTTCTAAAGTCAAATACTTATAACCTTTCAATCAATTTTTTGATACATATTTTTGATTACATAATTATGTACACAACCTTATGTTGAACTTGTGAATAAAAGACGCATTTCCTTTTTTTAATCGTTTCTAAAAATCTATGGGTAAAGCGATATTAAGGCCTAATTAAACATAAGAATATCAGCATCACAAGTTATGTATTTTGCCACCTTTTATGGCTACGTTACTTTTGTGCCGTGTGGTTCCCGGAACCAATAGAAAAAAAGAATAGAACCACTCCATCTCTTTGCCATGGATGTCGTAAAAGGCGACTAAGGGATGGGCTTATATACTTCGGATTCCTGTTATAGGCGATGAGCTAAACAGCTGAACGTGGCCTTTCAGTCTTTTGATGACTATTGGCTCTGTCTACCCCGCAAGGGATAAAGACGTGATTATATGCTATGTTATTGTACTCCTAAGTTCGTAAAAAAAGAATTCATTCACATATATAGCCATTTGACATAGTTTATAATATTAAAGTAATTTAAGCCTCATTCTCATTCATTAATAATTCTAGTTCCTATATGATACTTACTACTATATATATATATAAAATATATTAGAACAGATCACACAGACATACTTTGCTATGTTGTTTGGGTGTTTGGAATATATTAATTTATAAGTATCTGTTTTGATGGCGGCCATGGCAGTAACATATTTAGTTGTAGTATTATTATCTTCAAGATTAGCGGTAACTGGCTGGTAAGATTTTATTTTTTAAGCTTTTTTCTCTATCTTAAATCTATTTCTGACTGCTTTATATTTTTAATTTAGTTTATAGGTAAGACGAAAACCTCGAGCTTGTAACAAACTCGTAGATTTGCAGATCAAAGACTGTTCGAGAGTCTAGCACACCGGTTGATTTTGATAAAGGGAAACATTTGTTGTTTTGATAACATCGGAACAGGTTTTTTTTAATCAATATTATTAAACATGTTTAAAGTTTTTCAATTATTCTATATTCCAAATTTAGTTAAAATTAAAACCAGATGATAGGTTATCTCATATTTTTAAATGCCTAGTTGAGGACATGTTATTGGCTACTGTCTATTGTTTGAACCATAAGGTGTATTATCTTTTTCTCTTCCTATGTTCTAAATAGACTATTTGACTATTTTCTCAAAGTCCCATCCAATAGTAAAATAGTAACTGACCGATGTTGTACTTAAATGAAATTGCCAATATATCGATGTGATGATTGATTGTTTCTTTTTAGTTAAAATTTTTGATCCTAATTTCACTTCGCCGAACATTATAGGTACCAACTAAGGATCAAACTCTTTAATTTTTTTACTGCACTTTCTTCTTTCATACTACTTCTCTAGAAAAAAAAATCAAGATAAAAAATAACCTAAACCAAATTTGCAAAAAAAAAAAAAACACACGTCCCTTGCCGATTTACAATCACTCGCTAGTGTTAAGACACCGCTAGGGTTGTGAAATCACCCGAGTTGAGCTGTTCGGCTCTCAGTTGTAATTCAGACACGGTGTATAGCTGCTGCCCAACCACGCGACCTTCGGACAACCCTGGTGAGTAAACTTGACCTTGACGATTTTGAAATTCATTTTCGAATGGATTTTGAAAGTGTCACGTGGTGTGGCGTAGTTGTGAAAATGGTAGAATTCGCTGATGAGTGAATAGTAAATGTGATTAAGAAATATTACGTAATGTTAATTTAATTTTTGTTAGATTATATAAATTATATTTAATCTTATTATATTAGATGAAGCACGTGGCTCCGCTTGACTTTTTAATTCTCATCATCCCAGCAGCATTTAGTGCTTTACTAGACATAAAACTAACACCCACACCAAATAGGACCCTCATACCTTAGGCCATAGTAGTGATAATAAATCGCAAAGCTCAATGTCCTTATTTAGGCATATGATTCTATAATGTGATTGAAATTCAAAAATAGTGTGATTAATTAATATCTATTATTATAAAATATGTGTAATTTGTCCCAATATATAAAAAAAAAAAAAAAAAAATAACATGCCCGTCGCCAAAGAAGATTTTTAGAAGCATTTCCCTTAATTGAATTTTACAGTATTCGCGATAAGAAGATAACACACACTATGTTTTGTCATTGCTACCAGATCAATATGATATATATTGTTATACATAGTATATAGTATGAGGTTAATCCTAAGTCTGTTCTTGCGAATAATTTTAATCACTATTTTATGAAAATTTTACTGTAGATTTTTTTTTTCGTTTAATGTATTGAAATCTTTATTAACACATTTTAATTCCCACGTTAGACCAAAATCCCTTTTAATTAAAGAATATTCTAGTTACATTCTATAGTAAAAATATTTCCATATTAAGTGTGTAGGTTATGTATGTGTTGGTACGTTAGACACGGAATAAATTGCTTTGAATGCATAATTTATAATTTTGTTCCAAAAATAAACGTAGGTCTAATTTAATCCAGTGCGATAAATTGAAAACTACTACAGCAAGCATTAACGTCTAGAGCATAATAATTACTAAGGGTTGATATCTGAAGTTGAAGTTAGCTATCGAATCTAATTAAAATTCCTTTTTATTTAAATCCCTTTAATCATTCTTTTATAATATTTATATTAAAAATAACTATGATCGTTAATAACATTAGGCACAAAAAAATTAAGAGCTACAGAAAACTTTTTACAAAGGCGTAACTTATTTTGAAAGAAATTATTTTACAGAACCTATGGCATTAACATCGGAAAATCAGTAAAACCTTATGATAAGGCAGATACTCATTAACATTTTTTGTAATTATGTAAATAAAGAGTATTGACCTTGACCTTGTTTTAAATTGTTTAACGCGCGTTCACATCGCGGCTATTAAATAAAATATTACATACACTTGACCTTGGATTTGGCAAGAGAGTGACGAAAGTATCTGTCTTGTTTAGTAGACTGAAATAATTACGTTTAAAGATTTTTTTCTTTTGTCATTTTGAAATTTCGAACATTTGTTTTTTTTTCACTTACTACACATAGTAGATGTTTATAACTATAAGTTTTATGCAAAATAATTATGTTTGTGTTTACAATTCTAAATTTGCCTTTTACTTTTGCTTGCTCCCTGAGCAAGTTATTATCCCACTTTTTCATTTTATGCGACTCAGGATTTTTGTTAAGTACTTCCAAATCATTTTATCCCTTGCCACGTCACAAGATAAGCAATCTCTTTCTACTTATAAATTTCTTAACGTAGTCCATCTACTTCTTTGTTGATCCTCCCCTATTCAAGCGCTATTTTGTTAACCTCTTTGATGTTTCACTTCACATTTTTACTGCTCCACCATTTATGTTTCTTAACAACTTACAGTACAAAAAGTATTAGTCCACCATATCCTTTGTTCGCCGTTCTGTGCCGCTCAAAAGAATGTTACGAGATGATGATTCCAAAAATAGCGTGGGTGAAGCCACGAAGGCTGGCGGATACATAATCTGTGGTCGTAACTTGAGGTCAATGGTAATGGCGACCTTGACATGGCTGACCACTAACTATGGTGGACTTTATGACTGCACCTTTACAAACTGCATAAAATATACTCTTTTATACACTTTCTCACTGTAACGTATTTCTTACTGCATTCTCATCTAAAGGTTCAAAACTTGGTCCTCTTAAAATAGTTCTACCTATAAGAATGATTTGTGATCGCCTCGAATCCCATAAATTCTTCTGCGTAGTTACAAAGTTGTCAAATAAATGACAAAAGAAAAGTCGTCTGTCCGAAGTGATGTCACATTGACCATTAATTACAACTTCGATAGGCTTTCTTTACTCCGAATAATACGGTTTTTTTTTTATAAAGCATACCCAGGGTTTCTTTCGGAGAGGTGAGGATGCGGCAGGGACTAAAGCCAGCCAAGAAGATGTAGGGTACTTTTTGTTTATACAACTTAGTTTATTTTTATTCGCAAACAATAAAATTTGAGTCTTTGAAATATCGCGTCCTCTGAAATTTACAAAATTCTTTCTTTGGAAATGAAAGCCTTGAATGAAAACCAAGTTAAGTACCTTCATGTTTAACGAATCTTCGTGTTAATGATTATCTATTTAACAACAACAGCGAGGGTAGCCCACGCTCCCGGCACCAAAGCGGTAGGCGATGGCACCGTGTGGTTTTAATGGGATTAAACTCCACATAACCTTATACATTAAATTGACACCGGATTATTTATTTGTTTGCTATTTTCTATGGGGTAGATACCTTTGAGGCTCAATAAAGTTTTAACAAGACGAAGGTGTTTACACACGTCAAAAAAGGCGGTTTTAGAGTATAGGGCTAGTTTATTCATTTATTTTTTTCATCGGGATTTAGTTACTTCATACGATACAGCGCTAAGAAAACGCCGAGTTGCGTTCTTGCACTATGTTTTGTAAGTCGGACGAAAATTCGCAAGTATTTGCGACACTTGCTTTTGTTTTTTTTTTTCATTGTTGCTAATAATGTTTATTACAACAAACTGCAGTAGATCCTACCTTGATTACTTAATAACGATTAAAGTGTTCTTTTTTATTCTTCTATATTTGAATTACTGAAAATTTTTCGCTCAAGAATTAAATAAATGTCAAAAAATAATGTCTCGCAATCAGTATTTTTCTCGTACCTATAACAACTATCTTCCGCCAGTCTATTAAAAATACAACTAAAATAAATAAGATGGATTTCAACGCGTTCGCTGAAAAAATGATTAGTTTTAAAAAATAAAATTATTTAATGTCATTTTAATCGATATGTAGATACGGCTTTTAACTATACTCCTGGATAAAATTCACATAAGTTGTCGGTAAATTAACCGTTCCCGTGATATTGCCAACATTCAAACATTTTATATTCTATAAAATTGCCACCTTTTTTAAAGCGCACATATTAATCGATTTAAAAACATCTAATATCGAATATCATTTGTATCGATATGGCTTTCAACTATACCGAGCAACTATGAGACAAATATTGTACGATAACCTTCGGCCAGGCAGTGGGAGAAGTGTCCAGCGCTTGCGCCACTTGTTGCAACATGCGTTTTTGCGTCCGGTCCCCCTATTCCGAGTCGTATCGATAAATACCGAGTCGAGTGTTGGCGTTGAGTAATTAATCGATGTATCGATTACGCAAGATCGGTGCAGAATACGAGTGCAAATATTTGTTGGGTTGCGCTTGAGATGAATCAAATCGGTATGTCGAAAAAAAGAAAAAATAAATCAAATATAGGTCAGGTATATCTTAAAGATGATGGGATTTCAATCTTCTCAGTATTACACTGACATCGAGTACGTCTTTGACAGAGCTATTAGTCACAATACTTGAATGGCCACATTTAGTAAGATAAATTATTTGTTTTAAATTTATTGACAACGTTTCATATTTTTCAAAAGTCTAATCAAAAATACCCCTTTCTTAATTTTACTAGACTAGACCCCCAAATTTTTTTATCATAAATCTATTTAACGGGTCAGTCAGTTATTTTTAACCCAATATTGTAGAGCACACTTTATTCCAATTGCCGCGGTGCAATTAGATTTTATTACGGTATTTCCTAAGTCAAATGATCTTTATCGTTACACAAATCTGCAATAGACGACCTTGTTTGAGTCTGAAAGAACATTACTAACGTATTGATAGGTGAATGAACTCAGACTATTTACTTTACCGCTCTTCAAATTTAAATCTTTTATATAACAAATACATATTCTACTTATGAATTTTTCCTCTTTTCCTACTTATAATTTTTTTGTGTATGTTACATCCACAAATTTGACAGATTTTTTTTTAAATGTATTACTTCACAACTCTATTAAAATAAATAATCGTGTAAATTTATTTATTTATTAACTTATGTACCTACACAGAAAACATCGAGATTGATAAACACAAGAAACAAAATTACAAAGGTTCTGCTTATTTATTAAAAAAAATCTCTTCCAGCAGACCAGAGATAGGAGAGAGATCAGCGAGAGAGGATTTAATTATTAATTGCTTAAAATAATTGGTAAGTCACTGATTTTGGGTGTTTCGCGGACTTTCGTAACAAGCCGCACCCGCGGCTTTATAGCCAAAATAATGTGGGAGCAGAAAAATATGATGATTAAATACTAAGTATTAAACTATAGCATAATATTGCAGTATTGGTTAATGAATTTATTGAAATATTTCAAATTTAACCGCGTATACATATCAAACAGTTATAATTTTAAATAGGTACCTTATACATATTTAGTACACTATAATTAAACGCTAAAGTTTTATAAGGAGGAAGTAAGTTATTTATATTAAAAAAGTATAGTAAATATTGAAACGAGAATTCATGATTTTATTACCATGTCGCCAACGTTCTTAATGTCGAATAAAAAATTAGTAGTACATATATTGTTTTCTTTGAGCTAGTTGTTGTTGATAATTGATAAGCATAGAGACGTTCGTGGGAAAACTATATTTTTTTTAAATAATATGTTACAAATAAGTTACTGAATATATCAATGACAAATAAAACGTTTAAATGAAATCAAACTACTATCAAAAGAGCACACACAATATTGTTTCTTTTCTACACTTTTTTTGTTTTGTGGTGCGTAAATATTCGATTGGCAAGTTGCGTGACCTTGACCGACCTCAGGGCATGGATACAAGGTCATCAATACTAGCACACTAAGATTACACATTATGTATGCAAAATTAATATTTCTAAATATATCGAATAAAAACAATTTTAAAAAAATTATAATGTCAAAAAAAATTTTAAACAACTAACTTGTGTCTACAAGTAACTATAACTAAGTAACTGGTTGTTAGTAACCAAAATAAAAATTTCACAGAGTTTTTCATTCAGACGAAAGGAAGACGAAATAACTGTATCTTAAACCAGCGAATGAAGTGATGAATGTGAACGAAGCGAAAGAAGACCTTACAGAATTTCATGAAACCCCCGTATGTTTTTCAATTTACAACTTAAATGATTTACAACAAACCGTTCATAGAAATTATGCGACCCATGTAAATTAATCGGCATCAGAAATTCACGCCTTTTTTGTTCCATCATGGGAACAAATTAATGGAGCTATTATGACAAAAGTTATTGTTCTCACGAGGTTATATTCGGCCTGTTTGGTTAGTTTTACAACATCAGATAGTTTGATTTGATGTATTAATGATTTGTGGTAGAGTATAGTTAGAAAATATGTAGGCAAGAACGAAAATCATGTAGACAGAAAAGCATGTAGGCAAGTCGAAAACGCCTCGATAACACAAAGCGATTCCCGTCTGATGGCCGCAACCTTAACAGGGTAACTTTCCTATATACATATAATGGTAAAAGCTGCACTAGATGAATTTGCCTAATCCCTTAGCCGCCTTTTACAAGGCTCGTGGGAGACACTACCTTTATGTATAATAATGGTTGACTGGTAGATAATGCTTCTAGCATTGGGTAACTTTCCTATATATAATGGTAAATGCTGCACTAGATGAATTTGCCTAATCCCTTAGCCGCCTTTTACAAGGCTCGTGGGAGACACAACCTTTATTTATAATAATGGTTGACTGGTAGATAATGCTTCTAGCATTAAGTCCGCCAATTGCTGTGCTTTTCATTTGTATTTTGTAAATCTACAAAAAGGTTGGGAGAGTATGTTCAAGCTATACACAATGAATAGATAAACTCTTCCTGAAAGAACTTGGATGGTTCTAGAGAAGCTAACCCACGATATGGGACTACGAATTCGCCGTGATTTTATCTGAAATATTCATGAATGTCGAATGAATTTGTTTTTAAAAATAGACGCTGTTATTATCCTATATTTTTTCAAGCCAAGACTTGGGCAGCTCAACTATTTTGCAGTCCACACTTATCTTCGGCATTTTGAGTCAACTGGCTCTCAAATCTTATATCAATAATACAGTCGTCATCACACTATATGTAGAATGTCGTAATGGTAGCTGGAGCAGACGTGGCAAAAACTGTGTTCGCATCTGTACACCTTGACCCACTCGCAATCAGGTTCCGTACTTTGCGGACATTTTGACGAGTTCGTATCAATTCGTCATATCACTTGTCTATTACGATGGGTTTTCAAAATGAAGCTATTTGCATTTCACTCTTGAGCGACAAAAACGCGTATTTGTTCTCTTTTTAAGATTTAAATGCTTTAGGTTTAATTTTTTCTTACTACTGGGAGTCTATTAACTTAATTTATTAACCACAGGGTTAGAAAAAAAAGGAATTTATTTATTTAAACTTTTATGCACTTAAAATAATGTAAAACACTGCCTTAAAGCCTTAAAGCCTTCTGTACCAGTCGCGCATTTATACCAACTGAGATCAATATTATGACACGTGTTTGTAAATAACCCTTTTGGTGTTAAGATAACAGCCCGAATCTTAAATCCAACCAACTTTATCTTTGGATTGCAATATAAGATAATGTAATGTCAGTCACTTTATAATTTACATGATCAAAACACTGATAAACTAATATACTTCTAATTATATTCGAAACAGTGATTAAATATTGCAACTTGGCCATGAAGATTCGCTTAAAAATTATCTAAATCAAACTTTTTAATGTGTTGTTATTTTTAAATAGAAATTACGAAATCTTTGTTGCCAAATGCCAAGCGGTCGAAGGAAACATATAACTGACGTACAAAAATTGCAAGACAATCCGACTTTTGAACCCTATTTATGGAGAAAAGAGTCTAAACTTTAAAAATATGTAACGTACTTCAGCCTAAGAGTCAAATGAAGTTATACTCAAAAGAGTTATTTTTAACAATGTAGCTATTTTGTTAAAATTTTAAAATGATCCGATTTCGATACTATATTAATTCTCGTATTATATGCAGGATTATAATTGGTTTATGTAATAAAATAAGTATAATACCTAGGTTTAACCCTACTTAGATATTGATAATGTTTTTATTGTTTCAAATTTTCATCTCTATTCAAAGTACTCTTTTGAGTTGAAAGTGAAACTACGTAGTTTTAAAAAAATTGTCTCGCAGACGACTCTTCAATGGAGTATGAGAATAAAGTATCTAACACTTCTCTTCTCTACAAGTCACATCTTTTACACTAAGGTAGGATTGCTAAATCTGAATTAAAAATTGTCATTACTTTATACGAATAAAAAAAATATTTTGATTGAACCCTTGAAAAAATGTTGCAATTTTTATTGAAATTTAAGTTATTAAATAAAGCGTCTTTTCTTAACTTCACCAACAAGGGCTAGATATTAAATTAAAGATGAATAAATTAAAAATAACTGTAGGAAGTGTTATTAACAGACATTTATAAAGATGTCAGCAGACACTTACGTATAATACATGACCTATGTGCTTTTATGTTAATATTTATTGTCAAACAGTTGTTAACGGAACAATTAACAATAATAATAACCTGTCAGAATTCAAATATTTCCTTTTGATGTACGTAAAAGATGAAATTACAAATTATAATTGTCAAATTATTGCGCACATCTATAAAATTAAGATTTTATTAATTACCAAGAACAAATTTAATTTTGTGATAAACAACATTATTGCAACTTACTCAATAATACAAGATTGAGTGTACAGCAAATTATAAAATAGAATTGAAAACTTGTGGTCTTTATTTGTACAAAAAAAAATACAAATACTCGCTATTGGAAGTTATAGCCTTTTTACTTAAGATCTATTGGAATTTATAGCCTTTTTACTTAAGATGTTGGTACATAAAAATATACAACTATTTAAACAGCTTTCCTTTTCTTTTATCTTCGTTAAAAAAAACAATGTTTTTCATCATATCAGCCGTAGGACATCCAATGCTAAACATAGGCCTCCGCCAAGTAAGACTTTGGCAGGTTTGACCATATTTTTAGACTATCATGATTTTATGTATATAGAAAAAGTCTACACATACATAAAAAACCTATTTCATGCAAAGGATGGTCTTTAAGAGGTCACATGTTATCTCACGCGCAAATCTGTCATGCGGCATATATTTCTACCCCTTATCTTCATAAAGCAATCGCCGTTCTTATAAGCAAGGTCACACTGGCAAAAAGGTTTAACTATCATGTTTATTTTACTAAATAACAAATGTAGCGTTCGTGTTCCATTGAACTAGGTGCATAAGATCGCGATGTTCCGGAGTATTGTAAAATTCGCCTTCATAAATCAAGTACTTAAAAATTTGAATTATCTAATAACTCTTTTTCTAAATTAAAATTTTATTGAGTCAGGTTTTGAATAATTTTGTTTTTAATTTACTATATACCTAAAAATTTCATGTTATTCTTTCCCTCATAGCGCATTCTTAGTTGCAATTAAGACGTTTAAGTGAAACTTATATGCCATGAAAGTATTTGTTCCCTTATACCAAATGTCGGTTTCATTCCTAATGTTATTTTATAAAAGTCATTTAAAAAAAATTGGAAGTTGGAAAAATTGTTGCTACGACGGATAAGTCCGCCATTGCAAGTGATTTGTTTTTTTTTCATAACTATGTACTACTTTCTTGTTACTGTGTAAATTTCTATGCAATAAAGATATTACAAACAAACAAACAAACGAATAATAGCAGTGAAGGGGCAACCTGAACACGCAAAGATATTATCCCATAAAAATCTCTCAGTATTGAATAAAAGTGTAAATGTCGTCTCTTCGTTTTCTATCACTCACCATTATTTATTTATTTAAAACTTTATTGAGTCTTAAAGGTGCAAAAGGCGAACTTAATGCTACTAGAAATAGTGAAATTACTGCTCACTATTTGGATCTCAACGCTATCATTATCAGTCCTTTCAATACTGTTGGCTCTATCTACCCCGCAAGGGATATAGACGTGATTATTTACATATAAATTTGATTAAAAAAAGACAGTAATGTTTAATTTATAGACAGTTAAACATACTGGTGACATAAATATTATTTTCATTAGTTTGAACTTTTACATTACTGGGCGCAAGATTTTAATTTATACCTAGAAAGATTATATTTACCAAAAATCTGCCTTCACATAGCTTAAACATACCCTATCCTATCCCTCGTACATCCTATTCGAACATCCTCGGGGTCACGTGACCCCAGGACCGGTGCAGGTTGGCCAATCGTGAGGCAACACCTCGTTTTCATAGTGCGCAAGATTTGATAATACGATCCGGCTATGCTATTTCAAATGTAGTCTTTATGGTAGACCAACCCTAATTGCATTGCCTATACAGAAAGGAATATTATAAGGAATTAGGAAGAATGGGAATGGTGAAGATAATATGGAACAGAGATCCCGGGCATGGCCGTAAAAGTCTGGTAGGGAATAAAGTTCATAGTGTGCTAGCTACTTACATTCCCGCGGTTGTAAAAGTCAATCAGTAATTTAGAATTTAATAGGGAATCCGAATTTGATTTTTTGTGATTATAGAGGTATTATAATTAAGATTTGTGAAAGATTTCAAAACCAATGATTGAGTCTTATCAAACCGACTTATCAATATTATGAACACTTATAATTATGTTATAAGGATTCCCCTATAAAACGGAAATCTTCTGTCTAATGTCTACATACATTTAACAAGACTAATATTATAGGATAGCTAAATATTAATGATGCAGAGTCGTACTGTAGTAAGTACGTGCATGTTGGTAATTATGCATCTAAGATTTCTTTAGTCAGAAACATAATTCTAATACCCAGTAGTCGCCTATAACATGTGCGAGTAAGTTGTGCAATATCTGAATTCAATTGTTTCATAATACAAACAATTCATATAATCACGTCTTTTTCCCTTACGGGATAGACAAAGCCATCAGTCTCGGAATCTCGGAAGTACTGAAAGACCATGTTCAGCTACATGGCTCAGTGATGCCCATCGCCTACATGAGGAATCCCAAATTTATTAGCCTATCCCTAAGTTGCCTTTTAAGACATCCATGGGAAAGATATGGAGTGGTTCTAATCTAAAGTTTCGGAAACCACACGACACACAAACAACTATATTGTTATACATTATATATATGTAGTGCCGTGTGGTTCCCGGCACCAATACAAAAAAGAATAGGACCACTCCATCTCTTTCCCATGGATGTCGTAAAAGGCGACTAAGGGATTGGCTTACAAACTTGAGATTCTTTTTTTTGGCGATGGGCTAGCAACCTGTCACTGTTTTGATTTCAATTCTATCATTAAGCCAAATAGCTGAACGTGGCCGATCAGTATTTTCAAGACTATTGGCTCTGTCTACCCCACAAGGGATATAGACGTGACCATATGTATGTAGAAACAAAAATTGACAACGGCGTTTATACGTATTATTATTTGTTCCAGTATCAGGTCTTCAAGAGACCTTGGCGCGATGTGGCTCAGTATACTGGTCTACCTGGTCTACTTCTGCATGTATACCGTGCTGCTGACCATCGCTGGACTGTGGTGCTTCGAGGAATGCGGTCTGACTGATGAAGAAGAATACGAGTTCTACAGCAGACAACGGATGGCGTTTTGATTTCGTAAGTTGGTATCCTGTTTTTCTATCGTACGGGGCAGAAATGATAGTCAAAAGACTCAAAGTCTTCTTTAGCTGGTAAGGTTTTTGTTCAGTCAGTCATATTCGTGATTGTTTTTTCGAAGTTTTTATATTGTCCTGTAGAATTTAGTCCAGATCTTCACTACTGTGGGATTTTTCTTAACTTTATTTGGTAGTAACAAAATACAAATATATCGTATTTAAAATAACAAAGTTATCTAAAAAAATTTAAGAATGTGGCCATAGAGTCTTTTTGGGATAATTCATTCTGTCAACCGTCTTAGTAATTTATTTGATTGCATAGTTGGTTTTAAAAATAAATCCTTTTTCAAATTAGGAAAATGAACTCTCACAATTCATCATAATTTTGTGGGGCCCACAAAGTCTGGGATGATAAACCCAAGTAACCTTTTACACCAAGAAATGTCATAACCTAAACTAAGACAATAACATGTCAATATTCAACTTATTCTTAATTATATTATTCCTAATTTGAATTTACGTAGACAATTGACGAAATATTTACAATTTTGAATTGTAAACATATTATCAATTGTTCAGAATCGTTAAGTGAATTAATGATCTTTGGGGTATTTCTCTCGTTTGGTGCAATTCTGACAATTCTCACCTATTTTTGGAGAACTGAAATTTTGATCAATATTCTCAAAATATACGTTATCCTGAATATTATAGATAAGTTTCAAGCAATTGCCCTGATAAATCTTAAAGTTATAGAGTTTTAAAAAATTAATTGTAGCCGGTAATGATAGTCATTACCGACTGCGGATGGTAATTTTTTGTTTATATCTACTGGTAATGATTTTGAACTCTTTAATATTGATATGTGTAGAACATTAAATTAAACACGGTTTTTTTAAATATATATATTTAGTTTAGTAGTATAAGTAAGTAATTTACTTATTACACAACTAATATTGTTACATATTCGTCGATCAACGTAAATCAAACATAATTAAAATATAATAATCTTTAACAGTAATACTCAACAGTATATTAAACATCAAATAAAGAAAGTAAGTCATACATAATAATTAAACTCAGATGACTGAGACATAAAAACAAAAACTTAACTAAACTTGTAAGTAATTTAAACTCAAATAAAAATAGTTAACATCAATCATTCTTTAGGTATTTCAGTACAAAGAGAGTTTCTTCATATTTCTTTTTCTTGTGGAGACGGGCTTGCTCCAATTTTTCTTCAAGACTTTTCTTATTTACTTTAACCATGTTTGCTTCTTCTATTATTATTCTGCATAAAAAAAAAATGAAAACTGATTAATTACAGATCTTGTATTATCTTATTACTTTATAGGATCGTTTCCAAAAACATTTTTCATACAAAAAGCCGTGACTGTTTTCACCCCTTAAACCTTCACCCATTTTCTCCATTTTTGGATATCTGCTAGATATAATAATGAAAATCACATCAATTTAACTATAAAGTTTAGTTAAAATCTGTCAGCGAAATGCGAGAAAATCGCTGACAAGGTACTTTTTTTAAGTCGGTTCATAGTGATAATACTTATTAAGTTACCTATAACCCCCCTTTTTATGCGATTGTTTAAAAGCTTTTTGTTTATCATTACCTTCAATTTAGGATCTTTACCTTCAATTTAAATGCTGATGGTAAACGAACGTAATGATCGTGAAGGTAATGATATTATGGCAGGTTTCGAATTTTAGTAACTAAATTTTAAGTACAATAAATCAGAAAAATGGACTACGGCTATAAAAACTATCAAACTTCATCATAAAAAATACAATGTAATTAAAATCACAATACTCACCTTAAAAGTAAAGGGATGGTAAAGACCAAATCTCGTACCAAACTTGAAAATTCACGATTCTCATTGATTTTTTGGCGAAGCAAACGCGCGGCCACCTCCCACTGCGTCTGCCTACCGACTAGCGGTAGCGGGCGAGTCGGAGGCGGGGAGCGGGGAGCCGGGTTTCTAGGGTTAACGTACACGAATGGTTTTGCAGTTTTATCTATGCTGATGGTAAAGACCAAAATTAACGTGACAAAACTTAAATTTCGATTTTTTTAATGATCTATATTATCTATAAATTTATAAATTTAAATAATTACACCTTAATAAATATATTTTAATATTGTATTGCTAAAATAGCGCTACAAACGCACATTTCTAATATCCGATGTCTTGAACTCTAGTGTTTGCCTTCGGGACACGTATGGTAGTGACATTTTGACACATAAATATGCTGTAACTATCTTTATATCTACAATTAGGGGATCACGTTGCATGGCCTCGGTAGCCCTTTTTAAAATGGATAGTTTGAAATTAATAAGACAGCTTAAATGTGAATACTTTTTTTTTAATCGTCCAAAATATACGAATTGCACGAAATTTGAGAAGTACCCTTTGTAGCTTTCTCGAAAGATCTACGAATCGTAATTATGAAAAAAAAACCACACATATCATGTAATTAGGCCTTAGGGAGTCTGTCTAAAAGTAACCAAGTCAATAGATGCAAGACTACCTTGATTTTTTTTTTGATTATTTTGAGAATAAATAACCAAAGGACTTTATTACAACCTTATCTCCCAATCTATATCTTGCGCTCTCTGTCTCTTGATATGCAAACTCATCATAATCTCCCTATCGTTAGTCACGGTTGCATCCACACCTCTCTGGAGAGGACTCCGAAGTCCGACAATGACAACGATCATTTAATGGTTTAGCTAGTTTTTTAACACGATACGACTCCCACCTTACCTTCTCACCCTTGGCAGAGGAACTAAACACATATTGGATCATGATAGTATCACATTCAAAGTGGATGCGGACGATGGTAGGTTACCTCATGATGTTTTAACTAAACTTAAGCAGTGCCGTGTGGTTCCCAGCACCAATAAAGAAGAAGAATAGGACCACTTCTCTTTCCCATGGATGTCGTAAAAGGCGACTAAGGGATAGACTTATAAACTTGGGATTCTTCTTATAGGCGATGGGCTAGCAACCTGTCACTATTTGTATCTCAATTCTATCATCAAGCCAAAAAGCTGAAGGTGGCTTATCAGTTTTCCAAGACTTTTGGGTCTGGTTACCCCGCAAGGTATATAGACGTGACGTATGTAAGAGTTTACCTGCCCCGAAAAACTATTGCTATCACGTTTCACGTCATGATAAAAATCGAAACAGCGATCGAATATCGCGCGATATAAACGGTGTCGCGCGTGGGAAGCTGCTGGGGCAGGAATACCTCATACACAAGACATACCGCTGGTCAAGGGCCGTAGAAGATGGGCATTGCAAAATTGCTAATAATAAAATCATACATTGTTTTGTAATGGGTATTACTCAGTTACCCAAAACTTTATGAAATATGTTTTGCTGTACCCTTGAATATGTTTTCTGTTCTTATTATTATTTCTTAAACTACGACCGGTTGTTGATAATTCGGAGGTGTGCACTGATTTAATTAAAAATAATATAATCATAATAAACTTTCATATTGTCATGTAAAATTTTATACTTTAAACGATTGTTTAAATACTATAAAAATAAAAGAGCTATAAAAATATAGAAGCGTTTGTTATCAAACGAAATTTCGTGAATATTGTTAAGTAATTGGTATTAAAATTTTACGCATATATCGCACCACTACTTTGTCCCTCATGGGGTAAACAGAACCAAAAAAAAATAGAAAGGATTCAAAGAGGCCGCGTTCAGTTGAAAAGGACTGATAAGAATTAACGTATATTTTTCTTACACACACAGGACAGGTTTTTTTTAACATGTCATGATATAAACTATTTTCTAGATTAAACCATATAGGCAAAATTTTGATTATAATTTTAATTCTTCAACATACATCTAAGCATACATAACATTCATACTTATATTACAAAATATTTGTATTGTTTTTGTTGTTTAAACTCAAAAACAAATGACAGATTATTACAATATTTGACACCAGTATAGAATAGATACCTTTAAGGGTAACAATCTTTTTCTCGAAATTTTCACGGGGGAGCCCTGCGCGAAAGTTAACTGACTGAATTGATGAACTATACTTTTTTTTATGTACCTTTAAAAAATATGTGAACCGTGACCGATTGAGGCAAGGTCGCACCTCGCGCCCCTCTAAAACTTTAAAGTATAGTGCCGCTTCTAATTTCATTCAGTACTCTATGGCCGTCCGCGCGTTATCATCGGCTGTATATATGATAATTATACTAGTCATCGCATCTCAGTCGGTAGTAAGCCTTTCTAAGGCTTTTAGACCTTTTTTGAGTGGTGGTACTTTTATGTTTTTGTGATATTTTGTCAATGTGCGCTCTACTAATTTGGTGACTAAATTATTTAGAGCTACGATAGTGATGTTTTCTCCTGAATTAAGTTGAATTGGTAAGTACATATCTTAAAAAAGGCAAATTTTCAAAGTTTTCAAATTTATTATTTAGGCTTTTTAATAAAAATCATACTTAAGATTTTTCTATAATAAAATTACTAAGTATTTATAATTCAAAAGTCTTAATAAAAATAAAAGTTTTGAAACAACCAATATTAGGTTTATAGAGTACTAATGTGTTATTAAATTAAAAACAAAGAACTTGAAATTAAAATTAGTACATTTTTAAATCGAGTCTTCAAAAATATTTTCTATGATTATTTTAATTAAAACCTTTTGAAAAGAACATTTAATAAGTAATATGTATAAGTACTTTTTAATTTGAATTAATAGAAACAGTTTTATTAATTTCAATAGAAAAATTTAGAGTAAACTATTTTTACATCATTGAATACTTTTATAAAGGCATGGCATATCTTATCTACTATCTATTATCTAAAAATCTTACGAAACTTTCACAGCGTATTTAAATTTACTTCGATTTTATTCCTCTATGAGGGTTCTACGAAACAGTTGCAAGTTGCTAACTATATATCAAAATTTAAGAAAAAGTTGTCATTAACTTTTGTAAAAATATTAAAATTAATGGTTCTTTCTTAAATATTCCTAAAGTTGTTCTTATATCATAGGGACCATAATAGATGGTTCTTGACATAATCGTTAAATCTTTAATGTATATCAAGACCACCTCATCTTTTCCTATAGCTAACAGGTTTATTTTTATTAACCACAGAATTTTTTTCTAGGCAAAAGTAATACTATCCACATTAAATGAAATTTTATTAAAGGAAATAGAAAATGTTTTATGATTTTGTTTGAATGTAATGGGAAAACCAGTGATTATGTCTTTTTTTTTTTGTTGTATTTAACTCTTTACTTACATATCAAGATATATTAACTTTTTACATTTACTTTATACATACTTTTTTGGAACAAGAATGTTTACATACATATACTAATAAACTTTATTACAATCATCAGGAAATGCAATAATTTCCATAACATCATCGTCTCTAATCCACCTTGGTACATACATTATGAATAAAAATTTAACTTCCTCGTACATTAATGTATGTCCTTATATACCACTGAACCTCTAAAATGTATACCCTTGGCCCTTTGGGTAACAGTGAAACGTTACGTAATATAGAATGATAACTTTGACCGTGAGTCTTAATGCAATATCACATTTATTTTTGATTTATAAGAATATTTATAAGGCATTAGACTATTATTAATTCTAAATATTAATATATCGCAATAGTTGTTTTAAAAACTACATGGGTTATAACAGTATGCACTGACCTTATTGAAAGTCACACTGGCCAATTCAATGTATTCAAATATTTTGAAATTGGAATTTAAATATTAAACGTTAAGAAGTTTTTTTTCGATGTGCAATTATTATAATTGCATATTTTTACGGGAAAATAAATACATACCATTACATGTTTTGAATATTAATATTACTAATTGTTTCTTAACTAGGTTTATTCATGTCCTTACATATAATCACGTTTATATCCGATTTGGGTTAAACCAGGGCCAACAGTCTTGGAAAGAATTGAAAATCAGCTCAACTGTTTCGCTTAACTTAGCTAAATCAGTCTTTTGCTTTTTACTATGACGTCAAAGAGAACAGAGATAATTTTTCGCGCGGTAAAAAAGGGTATCGCGCGGGCCATACTACGAACGCTGTCCATTTGCCAACATTTGTACTTCGTGTGGTCAAGACAAAAACAAAAAAACCTGACCAGTTCAGGTCATGATTACGTTGTTTACATTTAATCAGGTCAAACCAATTTTCTTACGAGCTAACCAGTAGGCGCCCTCATTGCAAGATGCATTGTGATGTAACTTGCACTCGGCCATTGTTGTTCATAATAAACTAATTATGATGGTTTAAAATCGTGTAATTAATCCCTTATCTTCAGTTCATCTGGGCGGTGATATGGTGTAATAAAAAGTTGGAGCACAATCGTGAATGGCCTGTTTGTCATACGATTTTTTTTTTCATTGTGTACACATATCGCCAACTATATAAAATAATAAATAAAAAAGTATTAGTTGTGGTAAACGTGTAAACAGGTAACAATGATAAACTTTTTCCCAATTTTTTTTGTTGCATTGACATTTTATATTCTTCTTTGATTTAACATCTGTCATTGAATTCACATTTTTCTAATCTAGGCGCATCTTGTTCAGAAAAAAGTACCCACTACGATAGAAGACAATATATATTTGTATACTTAAATAAATAATAAATAAATATATACGGGACTTACATTCATATACATATATTATCACGTCTTTATCCCTTCCCAGGTAGATAGAACCAACAATCTCGAATAAAAACGCCACGATCTGTGAAAGTTAATGGTGGAATTAAGATATACTGACATGTTGCTAGCCCATCTCCTTAAAGAAGAATCTCAAATTTTAAGTTAATTTATACTCCTTTATAGAATAACATAACTCAAGTTTCAGGAACAACACCATAGTCAAAATTTTCGTACAATACGTGAAATCGACGTTATCTTTTTAAGTTTACTTTTGTCAAGTAGGATTTTCCGCTACCGGCACTTAAAACGTGGACTGTAGACTATAATCATGGTGTAGCCATCTTTTCATCTTTTGTTATGCGTCATATATGTAGGTAATAAGCCTACTTCTGGGCTAGACACGTGGAGAGAACAGTGTGAGATCACCTATGATTTGACAATGTGGCTTGTGTTGCTTAAATCATAATGAAATGGCAGATTTTTTCTAGCATTAATTTGGTTATGTTACATTCTATTAAACGTGACTATTAAAACAATTTTTTATTATTAGGTGTTACGAAATATCCATCAATTCTTTATCAAACAAATTTGCTTACAGTGAATGCAGATAATAAACAAAAATCCCCTTAATTAACTTGTTCTTAAATTACATTATTACTAAAATAAATCAACTTAAAAAAATTGGTAATCCATATATCGCCAGTCAGTAGGTATTGTGGCGACATCTCTACGCCACTCGTCACAAACATCAAATCACACAACAACTGTCAATCATCTCGAAGAAATCGACGCGCTCAGCCAATAGCAGCGAAGAACCCAAATCGCGATTTCAGAGATTTCATGGATTGGAGCTATATATACAACCTCCGACACAACATCGTCGGAGCCGCGGTTCCCCAGGCATAACACCTAGCCTGGCGGAAGATCTTCCCTTTGGTGGCGGTCGAGCCGAATCATTGCTCCCGCTACATTGGTGACCCCGACGTGATTGGAAGCAACCTTCTCCATCATCATCAACTCCAATCCTCAGCATCACTCCTCACTCTGCAAGCAGTCTCACAGCAAGCCAGCAACTGGGTATCGCAGCAGGTCCATCGCAGCCAACGCAACGAGCTTCCTGGTCCTGTCTCCACCCGCACTCACTCTCATCGACTTCAGCGACCGACGCATCTACCGCAGCCCACGCCTGGATCTCTTCGATGGCCGCTCTTCTCTCCAGCGTGGCAGCTCTGCACGATTTCTCTCGGCGCCAACAAGTCGACTTCGCTCTCTACTGTCTCGACTCACCGCAGACTACGAGCTACGCAACGGCTCACTCCTGACTCACTAGGACTTCGAGCAACTTCCGACTCACTGGAAGACAACTGGCACTTGCAAGCTACTGAAGCACAGATTGCACAGCAAGATCAAGACTTCAGACCTCCGGTCTTGGGGGGGAGTACTGTGGCGACATCTCTACGCCACTCGTCACAAACATCAAATCACACAACAACTGTCAATCATCTCGAAGAAATCGACGCGCTCAGCCAATAGCAGCGAAGAACCCAAATCGCGATTTCAGAGATTTCATGGATTGGAGCTATATATACAACCTCCGACACAACATCGTCGGAGCCGCGGTTCCCCAGGCATAACACCTAGCCTGGCGGAAGATCTTCCCTTTGGTGGCGGTCGAGCCGAATCATTGCTCCCGCTACATTATCGTTATTATATTTGTTTTATAGTGACAAGTCTTTTATTAGTTTTAGAAAACCCCATATGATAAATGTTTCTAATAGTTATAAATTAAAATAACTCATGCATCCCAAGGTAAGAATTAATATAATCTCATCATAAATATTGCTCTGCAATGCTAATAAATATGTATCAAAAATAACATAAATAAGTCATTTTGTCCTTCAGTATTAAATTTTAATAAGAAATTCGCATTCTCTGATCTTTTTAATCGCATAATTTTAAATGTTTCTCAATCCAAACAACTAAAAATTAAATTTATATTCATCAATAAATAAATATGATATTTATAACTTTTTATTAATATATTCATAAAGGTTTCCAGCAGATGTGTAAGAAGTATAAGTTCAAGGTTATAAATGCATTATACTAATATTTCAAGTGTTCTTGAGTTCAAGTTGCGGATTCGAGAAAGAATTGAACGTCTCCATTTCTTTACCATGGTTGTAGTAAAAGGCAAATAAGGGATAGGCTTATAAACTTGAGATTCTTCTTTTAAGTGATGGGCTAGCAAACTGTCACTATTTGATTCTCAATTATACCATAAAGCCAAACAGCTGAACGTGCCCAATTAATCTTCTCAAGACTGTTAGCTCTGTCTACCCCGCAAGGGATATAGACGTGAATATATATATATATATATGTATGTAGTTGAGTTCGAATCCCACCTCAGCCAGGTACCAATACCAATTACTATTTTCGAAGTTATGTACATTAGTTTGAATACTAACCGATGCTCTTACGGTGAGGAAAAACATCGTAAGGAAACCTGCACATTCAGGTAAAGTAACAGTTAACTGTTTGTTGTAATACGGGGTTAGGTTCTTCTGCAAAGTTTGTGGAGGTCAGTCAGATGGGAGTAAAAACCTGACTCACCCAATCCTGCACGCGCAGCATTGGAGCCGCGAGAACGCTTACCTAAATACTATAGTTTGTTTGTTCGTAATATCTTTATTGCATAGAGATTTGCACAGTAATAAGAAATTGTACATAGATATAAAAGAAACAAATCACTTGCAATGGCGGACTTATCCCATGAAGGGATCTCTACCAGTCAACCGGCAAACAATAAAGGGACTAGATAATTCAGTAAAATGTAGTAATAACTATCCACTAAATATATATGTATAAACTTATTAATAAATAAACATATTACCGAAAGCATTTTAAGCAAGGCCCTGACATAGCTTAATTTTCAGTTATTATTTTCAGGAATTATTTGGCTTATCAAAATTTCAGCATCCTACTCCAAGCAGTTTCCGCTGTACAACTTCTAAGAGTTTTATCTTTACTTAATAATTATTAAGTAACTCTTTTTTTATTGTAGTGCTAGTACAAGAACAGTTGTATACAAATCGCATTAAGATTGAATATTAAATGAATGTGATACTTATTATTTGTTCTATGCTGTCACCGACCAGATGACAGTCTTAAGAATTTTAGATCAGGTCACGCGAGTAATTCATATTTTACTTATCACAAATACAAAAAGAGCTAATAACGCTAGAAAAATTTTCACTTAAAAAAAAAGAATAATAAATGAGCGTATACCTCACTGATTTATTAGTAAAATTACATTATTAAGGCACCAGTACACCAGGTGACAATAACATGTCATAATCATTGCCTGTCTACATATCATTTTGAACTGCCTACATCAAACATCAACAAAAACTTGATGGATAACTGAATGAAGTTATTATTGAAATGAGACATTGCAAATAACTTTTGAACTTGACACTACTATACCATACAATTGTGAGAATAAATTATTTTTCAGTTAGTACCTTAACAATATGGACTGTCAGTGACGTAGGTATTCAGTGAAGCATTCGGGTGTGATCAAAAGGTCTGTGGGTTCAAATCAGACAATGAGTCAATTACTCTTAGTTTTCTATTTGTATAGTTAAATACTAGAAATATGTGCAATTATAAACTGCATATATTTACTATCTTGCTTTAATTAAGTATTTTGTCCTTAGTCGCCTCGTAAATCATATAATAAACAGAGGTGATATTTTTTTGTCCCCGGGTTATTCGTCACTTTCCTGAAAGCGACCATCCGATCACAGAGTACATCATCCAATCGAATGAAGTATACATACATTTAATCTCTTCTTTATCCTTTACGGGGTAGGCAGAGCCAATCGTTGCAAAAAGACTGAGAGGTAACGTTCAGCTGTATGGCTTAAAAATGGAATTGCGATTCATATAATGACAGATTACAACCCCATCGCCTAAAAATCGCAAATTTTTTGCTTTCCCTTAGTCGCCTTTTACGTCATCTAAGAGAAAAAAGTTGAGTGGTACTATCCTAAAGTGCCGGAAACCACACGACACAATAGTGAAGTATGAGTATAATGTATAAAACAAATTCATCATTACAAATGTCAATTCCATAATTACATATTCACATATCTAGGAAAATAACATGTACACTACACCTACTGAATAATCATCACGGATCTTCTGTCAAAGTGATCATTTCAGAAGTCATTAAACGTGACGGAAGATTTTCTATTACTGCCGGCACTACCTCGTGACGTATCTATCATTATTATAGTCAGTGTATAAATAATTATCCTATCAACGAATAGCAAGAAATAATTATATTTTTAAGTTCTGTACTTTAAAGTGTAAACTATTTTTTAAATAGTCTAAGTAGGAGACATACATACATATGGTCACGTCCATATCCCTTGCGGGGTAGACAGAGCCAACAGGCTTGAAAAGACTGAACGTTCAGCTATTTGGCTTAATGATAGAATTGAGATTCAAATAAAAGTAATAGTAGTAGACAATTTAATACTACTAATAGTAGCAGACAATTTAATATTTCTTGAGAATGTTTAGTAGATGTAAGCATAATAATGCTTCTATCATGGTCTGCTAGCGAAGAAGTGTGCGTTGGCTTCTTCTCTTTTAGTCCAAGTAATAAAAGTCTATTAAAGGAATAATTCTTCTTTTAGGCGTTGGAATGTATAGCAATTTAATCGGACACCATAACAGTTTGAACACCGACGTTTTTATCTCCATGGTTGTCTGTATGTCACAGACAAATTAGAGTATCTAATTATTAATAAGGCATAGACAATTACGAATAACTTACTTAATTATTAAAAGAATAAAGATCAAGTATATTCTCGTATCAAGTAATGCAAATCATCTCGATTAATTACAATAGTTATTTCATCAGTGTATTGATTATTATTGCGTGTATGCCTAATTTTCTGTGTTTTACATACTTGCATAGTTCGTCCGTAATTATTACCCCACAAATTATTAGGCTACTTTGTAATCTACACATACATAGTATAATTGATTTCGCCTTAAAATAACGGACACGCCTGTAAACGTCTTATGTGTTATCGCTTAGAATTCTATAAGAATAGCTTAATTAACCTGTCACAATTTAAATCTTCACTCCTTCATTAAGTAATCCAGCTGAACATACCTTTTGGGTCTTTTCGAGACTCTTTCTAGTCAGTGGGGCATAAAAACGTGATGTGTGTATGTATGTACTTGAACTTGTCTTCAGTCACTGATCCGTGCTGACACAGTATAAATAAAACAACAATCAGTACGTGACGATTCACCCAATAACCGCGCGGTAGTCGCTGAAGTCATTACGTGGTCATTACAAATAGGGTTGCCAGACGTCCTGATAAAGCGGACACTAGATTTTATGGCTTGTTATTATGCCTGTCAAGCCAAAACGTATGGTGTCTGCCTTTGTGATGACCAGTCGATAAAAAAAAACAGTTTGTATATATGTATGTTTGCACCGCGGTAACTTTCTAGTCGCTGATCTGATTTTGATGTTTCCTGTCTATAGATTTTTTAAGTTCGTGGCACAGAAATCAGTTAAGTAGTTTTAACTTCAAAGTAGTCACTAATTATGTAATCAATATGTCAAAAACAGTGATCCAGTTTTTAAAGGTCATAAAGAGGTAATCCAGCCTTCTACGTTGTGAGGCCAAACTTGTAGGTCTGTCCGGCCGGTATAAAGATCTGGCAACCCTAATTACAAATGCTTAAACTTATGCACGCAAGTCCTCACACATGACAGTGTTATGTAAAAACTGGTAATTACTTCAATACAGTGAAATTCGTAGATTTAAACCTTGATATAATTTCTGAGAATGAAAAGAAATGAACTAAAAATCAGATCTGACTCCCGTCTGACATCCACAACCTTTGCAGAAGAACCCACCTATAAAGACTATAGTTACACGTCCAGTTGCCTGAATCATTATTTCCTCATGATATTTTTTTTCCTCGTCTAATAAGCATCTATGAGTTAGCGCTCAAACTAATAACTGCATAAATCATCAGGCTTTTTAATTTGGACACCTTAACAGTTCAACCGCCAATTCTTATTTTTATTAAACTTTAAGTAGCAGCAATAATTCCATAGTATATTGCAATAAATAGAAGTACATCTCGCGCCCAAGCGCACCGACCGACGGTACCGCGTCATTTTCCGCGCAGTCCTTGCGCCGGCGCAATATCCTGTCCGTTGCGTGTCCGACGCGAATTATAGTGATTTTATTGCACAATAATATGCACTGTTTATGTCAAATTCAATTACGGGTATGTGAAGTAACTCTTCTATACTTCAACCGTGAGAAGATGGATTAACGAAAACTTTTGTAAGATGAGAAGGAAAATATTTAAATCCTCCAACATATAAGTATTTTTAAATTATGGAACTTTTTTATTAATTTGCTAGTCTTAACTAATTCTAAATGGTCATTAAAATTCACGAAATTACATATTTACCTTGGAATATTGTTTACTTATATTTTAAACTTTTATATTTACTGTCTTAAAATCTTAATTTATTTATTTGGATATTCTGATCTTAATAGGTACAGAATCTCAATTCTATCACTAAGCCAAACAGGTGAGCGTGGCCTATCAGTCTTTTCAAGACTGGTGGCTCTGTCTACCCCGCTAGGGTTATAGACGTGATCATATGTATGTATGTATGTATAGGTACATAATATTTGCTATTAAGATGCATGCTTAATACATAAGATGTACTTATAACATAATCAAATATAATAAGAATACATTTTCATGTTTAACTTAGTACATTACTAACATCACGCCACATTGCCTCACAGAAAAGACTAGAATCCAGGTCGGATATCATACGAATACGCAGTCTTAATATTAATTAGCATTCCACAAACTCGAATATCCTACGTAAACCGGAGGCTACACGCAACACTTACTGTTCGCTTTCCGATGTGGAAATGACAAAAACTTCCCTTCTGTTGCTTAAATTTACTATATACAAAGAAGGGCAAAGATTTTCTAAGTGTGAAGTTTCTGGAGTGAATGAAGGAAGGATATATATCTTTTTCTTTCACTTATGACGTAAGCCTCCCTTTCCCATGGATATCGTAAAAGGCGAATAAGGTATAGGCTCATAAACATGGGGTTCTTCTTTTAGGCGATCACCTAGCAACCTGTCACTATTTGAATCTCAATTCTATCACTAAGCCAAACAGCTGAACGTGTCATATCAGTATTCCAAGACTGCTTGCTCCGTCTACTCCGCAAGGGATATAGACGTGATTGTGTGAAATGATGGATGTAGGGACAACCTCAGAATAGCCCAAAGTAATAGGCTAAGCCCATCAAATTCATTAGAATGAAGACCCAGGCTGAAGTATATAACTGTTAGAATAAAAAGTCTCACGTAGGTAATTTAAAATAAGTTATTTTACCTGATGTGCGATAAGATTTGTCGGTTTGTGCGTGCAATACATCTTAAGTGATGACCTCAGATGACTTATTGTATTTTCCGGGATGACATATTTATTTTAACAGCCTCCTATGGACACTGTCTTTGTTAAACGTAAACAATTGTAATTGGAAAGTATTTACATGTTGATATCATATGTCGAAAACTCGTATACAATATTTGTAATGAATTGCAATAGTTATAGCTTTTATATCACAAAAAGATCAAATTACAACGTCGTCAAAAAAATTAAGGTATAAATTACAACTCACCTTTTAAAGATTCCGGTGCAAAGGCCCAAAGTGCCCAGAACACTTGCTACGTTACCACGCTGGATAGCTATGGCCATTCTTTGCACCAAAAACGAGCAAGAACTAGAAGTTCTCAGTCTTTACCTACTTTTTACTTACTAGTAGTAGTTAAGCTTAGTGTAAGGAACTTTATACATGTCAAATTTACCGTGTACTTACGGTAAATGGAAAATTTTATCTTAGTTCACCCCTAGGTCAAATTCGGAATCTACATATCAATTTTCTTATCTGTGGGCCCTACTGTCTGGGCTGTGAGTTTGGGCGTTGATATGTCAATGTCCTCTTTAATATATTTAGATGACATTCTTCACAAAGTATCTTAAAGGTTTTATATTGAACCAGTATAATCCCTTTCAGATAATATAATTTCCCTACTTTTGCAAAATTAATCAGAATCCAATTAGTCATTCGGAAATTAAAACGAAAGTTGTTAAGAAAACTTACACTTACAGCGCAGATTAAAAAAATATAAATTTTTGTTGCTATGACACTGACCATGCTTAGCCAGTCGAGGCTGACCGGTCGATTTGGAAGGCCGTATTTCAAAACTTCTCTTTTGAAACCGTACTTTATTATTTTTAATGGTCAAGAAACTTCGGACTTGCATGCCTTTGAACAAAGAAGATTAAAGTTAACCTACTTTTCAGAGTTTTAGGTGGTTTGAATCCATATTTATTGATGATTCTATTATTAAATGGTTATTTAAGGGCGCGAGCTTAATTCTTCTTATTTATATAAGTAAACCTTAGTGGACATTTTTTAATAAAAAGCATGGTTGAGTTAGTACTCCGTAATACATCTGGAACTTACTAGGTACCAGCTTATATTATTAGCCCTGTATATAAGATTGGTTTACTTCTAAATTTAGTTTATGTTTAAAACATATTTAAATCGCTTCAGGAGCTTAAAATTCAACCATTATATACAAAGGAGTTGAGATTAGTATTCTACTAGCAAATGCGATATAAATCTAAATAACACAGCAACTGTCACTACCTGCAACAAACTTATGTAGGATGTAGTTGAGCAAGGAATACTTTATGTTAGCGATTATTTTAATTTATTGTCACTGGTTTATTTTAATTAAATTATTATTATTTCATTGTCATTCATAAACATACTTCCTTGAAAATAGTTCTAATTCGCTGTTTCTCATCTTTGCGTAATCCTAGTTGCACCCTCCACTATACTTCGGCATCTGAGGTATGTTTTCCGACATTTTTCTTTCCACAGTATGCGGTAGTCATGTCTTTAGTTTAAAGACCTTTGGCACATAAATTATGTCTTTCAGTGCATTACATAAAAAGTCACTTTCACCTCTATTTCAAAGCTAGCTTTTTTAAACCTATATGTTTGTTAACCATTAGTTTTGTTGCACAGAAAAATCCTCGCGCGGGCAATATATTTCGCTTCATGGTCTCGGTGCTCTTAAAAAACCTTTTTACCCGATTTTAATAACTCATAATATATTGATCAAAACTTTATCAGATTACCATAAATATTCCTTTATTTTAGCGCAGTCATAAAAGAATAGTAACGTATAAGAATCTGATGAAGATTATCCGAGATTCACAACAAACTTTCCAAGCAACTAATAATCGAGGGAAAATATGATTTTACATGATCATGACTTTAAAAGGTGTTATAAGTTTTCGTCCCGTATACACAACCAATAATGTATAAAATAACACCCTCTCTTTTTCACAAGCTTAAAACTGAACGATATATTTTGCACAGTATATTTGTAACTAGGACAAAGTTGCAGGTTTGCTCTCAATCTCAACCTGATTGGACGTCATCGATTTCGCAAGTTGGGAGTGTCTGGGCCGTTCCATTCCAAAACTGATTGATGCAAAATTTTAAATGTTAATATATATTATCGAGAGTTTGCGTGTCTGTCTTCGTATAACGATAATTTAAGAAGGAAGATTTATTTTCAAAATTTAATACAATATCACATATTGACGCCAATAAGTGATACCTTGCGCAAATATATACTCGTATCTCTTTAAACAAACGGGTTAAAATAACCCCGTCGTATAAAAATCGCCAGATCCTTAATTCATTGAAATTTAAAAACCAATCTATATCTATGATAATCATATTTCCGTCAATTTGACCTTAAGCCTTCTTATTAGCTTTCGTACGACCTTCACACGTAAAAACTTGAAGATTCTTCGTTATAGTGGAATAGCCAAGGTTGGCTTTCATAACTGTTGTGAAATGAATGTGTAGGCCGCGAGTGGACATAACTTATTACAACGGATACATACATAATTCACGCCTCTTTTTCGGAGGGGTAAGCCAGAGTCCCTGTATACTTCTTTTACTTCATCCACATTCATAATTCCTTCATGCAAGCTCGTTGTTTTCTGGTACTCTTGTCCTGACCCTTTCCCACAACGGATACATACATACATAAAATCACGCCTCTTTCCCAGAGGGGTAGGCAGAGACTACATATTTCCACTTGCCACGATCTCTGCATACTTCCTTCGCTTCATCCACATCCATAACTCTCGGCGGGTACTCTTGACCTGACCCTTTACCAGGACGTCTTTAAAGCCGCTACAACCGATTGTACTTAAAATTTACCAGAAATGACCACTCGTATCGATTCATCTTATGACTGCCTTTCTGGGGTAATTGATCATCATCTTCTTGGCTATTGTGGCTGTTCCCCTACTTTAATTTCTCCTTGGAGACTATTATGTTGAGGTTTTTATATTGACTGTCATCTGTACTCAACACTGTATGTAACATCTGACTCGAGCTTGGCACAGGAACCTCGTAATTAATTGTAGTTTAATTTGAACTTAAATCAAAATTTCAGTACAGAGTACATAAATCTTTTTAAAATTGGCAATCCATAAAATATATATATATATATATTTTCTTTTTTCAATATTAAATCTCATAAATATATAAATCTCCCGTGAACAATGTATTCTCCCGTCCACATTCTAATCTAAGTATAATTTAATATTGTGAAGTTGACGTTGTTGAAGAAAATGCTGCAGTGCAGTTTGTTACCGCTTCTTCTGCACTGACGCCTTGGAAGCGGCAGTAAACTTAGTTTTTAAGTAATTTATTTGACGTCAACCAAGTTGTTAAACCATACGACAATTATTAAGCGATATAATAATATCCTATAATAATGAATAAAAAATTTTGAATTTTTTTTTTGACTCAATGCAACACTTCATTCACTGTTTGATTCGTTCTTCCCGCAATTAATATAATCGATAAATAAATAACAAAGTATTTTAATATAATCTGTACCAGTATTTTAATAACTAATATTATGAAACTTCAAACACTTTCCAACTACAAAGGAGTAGGTCAAATCCGACTGACTAAGGACGAAATATTGCAACAACAATTCAAATAGGCATGGGTATCATCCCCCAATTATTTTCTATAAGGCCAAACTGCTACATTAAGGTCAACACTCCATAATGTCGTTTTCACTTTTTTTTGTCTTCTTTTTAAAATTGGCAATATTTTCGTGATCTACAGTCTCACAAACATACATACAAGCCTCAATTTTAGAGTCAAGAGTTAGAAATGACTGTTAGTTGGGCTTCAGCATCACGGTACTTGCTACATGCAACATAAAAACAGGGTCACTTTTAAGTGGTCTTGGTTAAAGTAAAAGTAGAACAATAAACTAGAGTCATACATATAATATTTGCCAACCAATTTGTTTAAAATAGTTACAGTAGTACACTGTAAAGAATAGAAGGAAACTATGAACTTACAACATTATGTATTTAACTAAAAAAATAGTTCAGTTTAAGAAAGAAGTGAAGCAAATAAAATTTTAAACATCTTATTTAAATAGTAATACAATATTTATAAAGTAACAAAGAATATTATTATTATTAACATTATAACGAGAAAGACCAACAAATTGACGGGATAACGGGAAGTTATAAAAATGAAAAATTTTTAAACGATCATGTTAAATCAATATTGAAAGAAAAATAATACTTACTCAATTCATGTATCTTTACATGACAGCCGTACCCTAATCCGATGAGCTTAAATAAAGCAAGCATAATTTTATTACAAATTACATCAAATCATTATCATAACAAAATAATAAAATTAAAATACCCGAAAAAGGTAATTAAAACAAAGGTCAAGTTGAAATAACAAATATGGTACCCACTAGTCTGCCACTTCCTGACATTGACTCGGGTGTATGTGGCACAAGTTCAGCCGGCGAGTGAAAGCATCTAGTAACGCCCTCTGTGGACATCAAGTGGAACTGTCTTTGTTCGGGTGTAGACGTGAAGATCATCAGGAGATAAAAATAATAATTAATTATAAACTAAATAGGAATATTCCCTGAATTTTTTACTGTAGGCTTTTTGTTATTCTAAGTCCACTTATTGTATAATTTCTGTGTTAAAATACCACTTAAATATAAATGAAATAAATAATAATAATTTTAATTTCATCCAAATTGTACATTTCATACATGTTATAATAGGTATATAAAAATCCGATTTTTTTGTGAAATTGTGCTATCATAGTCTAGCAATTGACTATTACTTGTTTTTAAATAATACAATCCACATTTATCTGCAAAGTTAAAAAAGATCCTAAATTATTCTTTGAATGACTAAGAACATGTACAATTTATTATGTTCTTCAACTAGGGCCATAAAGTTTCTATCAATGTAATTTGCACTTAAATTTATTGAGCACGCCTAGCACTGAAGTTATTGTATAAAGATGGATAACAAAATCTAAGCAAGGTGTTCAAAATAATTCTTAGATAATGTAACTAATATTTATTGTTTCATCAAAATATTCTGAAATGCGCAAACTATCCAATCAGCATTTCCATTGCACAATGTTTACGTTTATAATTTTGTGAAATTACCGTGCCCTTTATTTTACATCATATTCAAGGCAACCAGTAGAAACTCTAATCTTTATTGTCCACGTATACGTGTAAATATTAAAGTAAATCTGAAGGTCCTGAGATACGTTGCAAAATCACGATCTCGTGTGGACCGGTCTTTAAAACATCCAACGCGGTGTCGCAACATACGAGTACTTTAAATTCGTTAAAACATTTTTTTTTAGAATTTATTAATGTCATTAGAAAAAACTTTCAACAAAGGATTGGGTATGATTAAATTATGGCATATACCTACTTAGGTTTTGTACAATAAAGTAACAAGATGTAAATCAAAAAATATTACTTACTGCCTACACTACACTACCCTACACTTTAAAATTATTAAAATTCATATTACTACTAAGATGGTTTCTTTTTACATTATTTTACATAAAAAATATTTACCAATAAACAAATTCAGTTCGAAACTTGCAGGAAAACGGCCCCGGACTTTGACCAAAGCATTCTCAATGGCCATCGTTGCGGAAACATGGACCGTGTGCCGTTGACGTAAAATGCAATTTCGTGTGACGCAAGCGACCTTACTTACGTCCTTGTCGAGCGTGGGAGTAAGAGCGCTTGTGATTGGTTGAAACCGGCGGTCTTTTCAATTGTGGTCCGGACTGCAGCGCAAGAGCACTTTCGCGCGAGCCCATGGTCTTTTCGCTTTCATTCACAGAAAAGAGATGGGCACGTGATTTTTGGTCCGTCGTTTGTTAAAAATGGTGATTTGTTTCGGCGTACAAAAACGGTATTAAAATATTAAATAAAAAATATTAACATTTAAGTTACATCTAGGTTTGAATTACCGACAACAGAGTATAAGTACGGAACTTTTTAGTTTAAACTTATATTAAATTTTGTTTCAAATAAAGTATTTTTTTATTACAGGTGACAGCTTGCAGCTAGCAAATTGTTGCCGAAGAACGCAGTGACTTTAGTACTAACGTACGTTAGTAGTGACAAGTGTCAGTGCTTAGTGTTAGACTTTAGTGCTTAGTGCCACAGACTCAAAATGTCGGGTTTCGTGAGATTGGCGATTGACGACATCTATTCGTCCAATAACTGGACCACAATCATCAACAAATATTGGATGATGGCAGAAAAATATTCAGGTAAGCGAACAAAACTTTGTTTAAATTAAAATTAATATTTTTTTGATGATTAAACTCAATTGAATATAAGTTTTGAAATGACATTCAGCAGTTTTGATTGATGCTGGTAACGGATTTAATTATTAATCAGAAGTTTAATAGAGTTTCGGTAATATTAAATTTAATAAATCATGTCGCATGAAATTAACAAAATAAAAGAAACCAAAAAAATATGTCTATGGCAACATACATAAATACATCACGTCTTTATTCCTTACGGGAAAGATAAAGCCAACGGTTTTGGGAAGACCGAACATCCGCATTTAGCTGGATAGTTTAACATGTATATATTTAATTATTTAATAATAACTGTAGTTGAGAAAATAAACTTTTTACTTTTACACAAGGAAAAAGTTTGTGATACCTAAGCAATAAAATAATAATTTCCATTTTATGATCAAGAAATAAATCTTTAAAACGGGGTTTTCGTATAGTGCAAGAAATTAGTGAGAAAGTGTAAGCAAAGAATCCTCTACATTTATCATTAAGAAAGACATCGTTAACTTAAGAATTTTCTTTTTGTATATATACGGGACAAATTACAGTGATTGAGTTAGCTCTGAAGTAACGTTGTGTTACGAGATACTAACTCAAGGATAATATATTTTATAATAAATACTTATATAGACAAACATCCAAGACCCAGACCAATGAGAAAAAGTTCTTTTCTCATCATGCCCTGGCCGGAATTCGAACTCGGGACCTCAGGTGTCACAGACAAACGTACTACCGCTGCGCCACAGAGAGCAGGAAACGGTCAGCACCTATTTCTTGGTACAAATGATATCTCAAGAGAGTACCTACAAACCATAGGCCTCTTTCGAAAGAACACGTAACAGGGATGAATGCCTTAGGGGAAATGATTTAACCAAAGAAGGTACTAAATAAACGTGCATTAATAAAACAGGAAGGATTTATATTAGGCAGGCTAACGACTGCAATACCTTGACCATATCATTTGAAGCATCTGCAATAGATCTTTAATGGTATGCTAACTTAATTGAGCATTCTGTTCTGATTTTGGTATTATAGTTTAAGTAACTTTTCTAACGGTATATATTGTATTATGCGGGGAAAAGTTAAAAATATTAATTTTATTGTATTCCTAATTTCAAACCTTTAAAGCAATGGAGTCAACAAATTGGCACAAAATAAATTAAAAAAGGAAATTTGACTAATAAAATACTACATACCGAGCCAGAATAAAAATATGTAAGTAAATGACCCTTAATAGATGATAATGTATTTCAAAGGTATTGTAGTTGAAAGCATAGACAAAGTAAAGCCTATTATCAATTTTTTTTTAAATTCTATTTTTTATTTGGAACTTGCAAATTTAATTAAAACGGTAGTAACTACTATTCAAAATTTGACAATAATAATATTTTCAATATTTTTATTTTATAGCAATGAACATTGAATTTTAAGTGTATGTACCAAATAAATATTTTTTTTCTTTCTATATTTAAGTATCTCACTCCGAAATTGAGATTCATCTGCTAACGATGCGTAAACAAAATAATGGAACTACATTAACAAAAGAACTCAACGGTATTTCCTTATTTTACTATGTGCTAAGTTTACTTTCTTTGTCAAAATAAACACAGAAAGAAAGTTTAATAAAACGCCCGCGGCAAAAAAGCGTCTTGCACTCTAAGGTCGGACGTTTCTGGGCAACTTTCAATTTTCGGTACATGTTCTATGAATGGAGACTGTTGACACCAAACTTATACTTGTCACTGGATTTCTTGACATTGTTATTCAGAGACCCGCCCGTTTTATAATATTTACAACAAGAGAACAGTTCTCTGTTCTTTCGAATTCGTAATTTGAAAGTATCAATACTGGACTTATATTCCTATCATATGAGTGTCTTTGTTGTGAGCGATTGCATATACATGACTCAGATGAAGATGTTTCGTGAGAATCAATCGATTGAATCGAATTGATTAAACTGAAAATCGAAAATTTTAATTATTCTGTGTTTCGGGTCATAAACGTCATCTCTCGTTTGTTAAACACATCAATTAAACAAATCAATATAAATATCGATCTATTTCTCAGGCACACCTTACTTCTATTACTTAGCCAATACTCATTTAATACAAGGAAAAAGTCAGTAAGAATGTACACATTCCATCACTGACACCGTCACTTGCTTTAAGTAGACTAACTTTGACATATGTTACATGATAAAAACGCTTTACTTTTCTTCATCTATAAATATATCTATTTATATATATCTATATATAAATTTATTCATTTATTTATTTTATATAAATTATTTATTTTAAATAATATATCTATGTATAAATTTTTCCAATCCCGTAGGAAGTACAAAAAAGTACCTTCGTTCTTTTTCACGGTCCTAACTTTGTTTTATTTCAGTTAATAACTTTCAAATTAATGAACCATTTCTCAAAGACACACTCGGAGGTTTGTTCCGTATACCTACTTCTACGAGTACTATTAAGATAATAGTTTAGAAGCCGTTTATCGTATTCATTATTTTTGGAAATGAAAATATTATTTAAATTGCAGCAGAGTCGAAGATATTTGCAAATTCTGACCAGGTCGCGTAAATATAAACTTACATTTTGCGAGAACCAAGAAGTTTGCGAATTTTATATTATAAGACACTATCAGCTACAGTTTTTTATTGTACGCCCGTATGTCACAGGCAATTTTTTTGTGAAATGTTTAAAATTAAAATCCATACATGTAACTAAGGAAGGAATTTTTACTTTTCGTAGACAATAAATTAGACGCAGATTATTAAACCAGTTCTTGCGAATATTTTGTGAATTATTCTTTTCGGAAGTAGTAAAAATGCTACTTGAACTTTAGGACTTGTTTTTATCAATGTAATTTCCCATATATATTTATTTATCTTTTATTATAAGTATGAATATTATGAAACAGGTCATTACCGACGCGCTGCGGCGGCGATCTCGCTGTGAAAGTGGTGTATCATTGTTAATCGCGAGCTTTCTATAAGTGGCTCGTAGACGCATGGACGATATGCGAATTTCCTGTGCAGACTTTTGAAAGCAAAAATTCATAATATGCACTCAAAATTACATTATTGAATTAAGAACTACATATAAGTTAATGAATTATCTATCTAAAAAAAAGAAAAAAAAAGTAGGCAGATACTAGTTTTCGATATTTAAATTACAATAAAACAATAAATATTAAAGCAGCGTTATGGGCGATTTCTTTTTTTTTTTGCTACTTACTGCTTTGTTTTCGGCAGTAGTGCGATTAATCTTTCAGATAACCTTTTTTACCTATTAAAATCTGCATTATACTCAACTATCATTGCTTATTGACTATTTTGCAATCAGGAAAGAAAGAGAAGAAAAAGCAGCCCAGCACACACTATGGATTGCGATTTATTAATAACCATACCAGTATTAAAAAATAGGACATACAATATTCAGATTAAAAATTTTCTGTTCATATAAAGCTGTAATGAACACACAAATTAACGACCAGGTATATAATACCAAGAACTAGTGTTAAAATCTGGTACCCAATTCAGAATCTTGCTCAAAGGTTCCACTAGTTTTTCTATAGACGTGTCACTAAGACTCCAAGAGAAAAAAGATTATTTTATTTATTTATTTATTTATTTATTATTATTAAACTTAGATATTTTTACATTACATACATTTAACTGCTACAGTGTAACAAAAACCATAATATGTAGGTTTGAACGTACACTGGCACTCATCGTTGAACATCCATAAGATGTAGGTAGTTTTACAAATGCAATGCTGCGCATCGCACCCAGTAATACACAAGTGAAGAATGTCTCGGTACCACACGAGGTGAATTATGCTTGCTGAATTTTATAAAGAAAGTATTTTTTTTTATTTATTATCATTATTCAGAATATACCGAACTGCAAAATATATATTAATAAAACTATAAATTAATTTGCACAAATATTCAAAGCCCACGTCTGACTGGAAATAAAAACCTCATAATTTTAATAAAAAACGAAGCCGCGATGATACTAAAATTTTTCGAAAAGAAACTCGAGACTTTCTATTTTGATTTCAAGTTTTTGAAACATAAAGAGACAATAGTATAAAACTCATTTGGTGAACGTGAACTTTCTTCACTCATGCCGAAGTATGTTTAAAAGTGCAAAGTTATGATAAATGTGTCAAAGTAATACGAGTATTTTAAATTTATGGATCTATAGAACGCGTTGAAGTCTTTCATACTACAATATGTTTTGTTTTTATAAGCCTTGCATTTTACAGATGCACTATCTTTTTTCTTAAGAGACCAATTACTTTAATTATTATTGAGCTGTCCCAATAATAAAATCGTGTCGCACACTACAGGGTCTCTTCTGAGTTATGTTGAAGCTTGAATGCTCCTACGGTGAGGGAAACCTACGCATCCAGAAAATTGAATTTGTAACCTTCGCGGGAGCACTCCTGCGCCGCTAGATCTTAAAACTTACCTACTCGTATTTTGCTTTTTAATGAAACAATAGTAAATCTTTCAAACTTTGCCTTAACAGTCTGTATTTATTTATTTATGTACACAAAATTATATACAGAAGCATTTATTACAGTAATTCTAGTACAAAGGTGCTACTTATTTCAAAAGAAATGTAATTACTTTTAAAACATTAGAGTAGGTCAGTTTTATGAATATTTAAAAAAAGGTTGCTTTCTTCTTTTGCGGCAGTTTCATAAATTGCATACAGATAATTAACTGTTCAGACTACTTTGTTTTTTTCAGAATTACGTTAAAAGTATGTTGTGTTAATTATGTATGTTAATGGTTTTTCTAAAATTAATGATACTATTTTTCACATTTTAATTTACTGTGATTCTCTTTTGTCTGAGTGTGCCAACTTGCTCCCAACGACAATCGTTCGAGCCCGGGGTCTATTTTCCAACATTTCTCAATTCTTTCGGCATTATCCGTTTTTGGCTCTTGTAATTGTTTTATGTTTATAAATTAACATACATCCATAAAACTATGCCTGTTTCCTAGAATAGAAGGCAAAATCTTTCCACTTGCCACGATTTTCACCATGAATTGTAAACTTCTTTCGTTTCAATGACATTCAAAACTCTCTTGCAATCATATCGATTTAGGATGCTCTTGACCTGACCTTTCACAACGTATATCAGTATTTGTTCCTCATCGCATTCATATATCTCCAAAAAATAAAATGGTACTAAACCAAATATATCGAATACGCCAAACGTACACACATTTCGAACACAGAACCTCGTATTCGAATCGATTATAAAAGCAGACGATCCACCGGTACCATGATAACTCGCCGCGGGAAGATTGCAACCTCTGCGATTACAGAGAAAGTGGTTACGTCAGCCGAGCTCGTTTATATCGAAGGCAATGTCAGTAAAGGTGATGGTCAATACGCCAATGTAAAGCCTTTGAGGAAAGATGTGTAATTTGGATGAGACATAATGATTTCGTTAAGATTTTTGCGTCTTAACGATGTCAATTTTAGAGAACATTTGAAGATTCCATGCTGATCTGATGGCGAATAAAAAACATTATGTGTGCGAAACAGATAGTAAAAGTCGATCAAGGGAATGGCAAAACTAGGGATTCTTTAAGACAATGGGCTAGCAACAGCTCACTATTAGAATCTCAATTCCATCACAAAGCCAAACAGCTGAACGTGGCTTTTGTGTCTTTTTAAGCCTGGTGGATCTGACTACCCCGCAAGGGATATTGACGTGCCTATATGCTTGTATGTAGTTTTTGCCAATGAAATGATGTTAACTTCAGAGAAATTGAAGCTTGTTCCTTTAAAGGAGCTTTACCGATGGTTTTGGTTGTATGAGGGTCATGTCTCCGTGTCGTTGCAAATCTAGATCTTGTAAATTAACGTTATTATCAAACTTTTACTTAACATTTACTTTAAAATCAAAATAAAAACCATCTCCGCTTAACTTGTCCTCTTTAATATAACGGTCAGAATACACAGATTAAGCTAGCCCTAAGTATTTATAATTTGAATTATATTTAAATATAATAAAGATCGTATTATCGATATTATGAACTCATTTGTCTGAAATAAATTAATTGTTGTTTTATTGTCGAACGAATTAATCTCAAACTTACTACCATATTTTATAATACCTTACCATAGATACATACATAAAATCACGCCTCTTTCCCGGAAGGGTAGTCAGAGACTATATCTTTCCACTTGCCACGATCTCTGCATACTTTCTTCGCTTCAACCACGTTCATAACTCTCTTCATGACCCTTTGCCAGGACGACCTTAATTTGATCAAGATACGATTAAAAAGATACCATACCATACTTACTTTAAACATATATTTTATTTAAAAATACACTTATTGGTTCAATAGATAACTAAACAAAACGCTAAGCTCGACATTAAGCTCGCTTCTTAATTTAACGTGAATATCCATCTTGAACTGTGCCTGGGAACAATTGATTTGTTAAATTCACATTTTTCACCAAACTCTCAAAAATGTCTGCCTTCACTTTCTACACTCGTTAATTTTTTTACGGTTACCGCTTCGGTCATCATTAAGATACTGTATGGTCATACATTAATGTATTATTATGTTGCGGTATATCTAATGTTCATGCGTTAGATTTGTTGAAGTGTAACTGCTCCTGTACTTTGTCTAAAAGGTCGTTGGTTCAAATCCCGCAGTAAGCACTTTGTGTGCAGATCGATTAAAATACTTATCTTAATGTTACTAAATAAAAAATAGATAATGATTTTAGCATTAACAACACCTATATGCTGATTATATTTTGTACAATTTTCTTAACTTGAGTGTCAGGCAAGTCCAACCAACACAGCCCACAACACCGCCTATTTTGCACTTAGAGAGTATTTCGCAAAATTCCCAGAGGAAGGAAAATTAACAGTCTTTTTGATTGTACGTATTCTAATTAATTAATAACAAGTAACTAAATGAAATAAAAATACAAAAGTAAGATGTAACCGATCTATACATATTTTAGGTCAAAAAATCCGAATAATTATAATATTCCAATTTCTTTGTTCTGAACTCTGTTGTAATACACGATACAATATCATCAATTTTATCATAAAGCCGAACAGCTGTACGTGGCCCATCAGTATTTTCAAGAAGTCCCCTCTGTCTACACCGCAAAGGATATAGACGTAACTAAATGTATGTTTGCTTGTTTGTAATATCTTTTCTCTCTCTCTCTCTCTCTCTCTCTCTTCAGCCCGTCTCTACCCCTTGGGTGTAGGCCTCCTTCAAACTACGCCATTCATCGCGGCTCTGTGCCACTTGCATGGATGCAAGTAATATCTTTATTACATAGAAATATATGTATGTATGTATGTTTATTATCCAGGCTAACATTTACTCCTCCTCCTCAGATCCCCGGGTGCAAGGATGGTTCCTCTTCGACACGCCGCTCGCTACCCTGGCCATGGTCATCGTGTACCTAGCGTTCGTTATAGTCATTGGTCCCATATGGATGTCAAATAGGAAACCCCTCAAGATCCAAAGTGTCCTAGTAGGGTACAACGCGGCGCAAGTTCTGTTGTCGTCGTACATGTTTTATGAGGTAAGTGGTAAATTATATTAAAAAGATAAGTATTTTTATCATAACAGTTAGATAACTGTTATGGTAAAAATACTTATCACTGGTCACAGATGTGACCGCGAACAATTTCCAAAATCATTTAAGTATTTTAAGCTTTCTTATATTGATAAGCGTTTTGATAGTAGACTCATTTTTAACTGTTTTATCTCGAATACCCTAAAATGTTATAGGGACGCAATGGTTTCGTTAAGATTTTATCGTCTTCGATGATATTGAAGATGAGAAACCATGATCTGATATGATGTTACCATGTGTCGAGGTCAAACAATCACTTCGTGTAAAAATCGAGTCACTTCGTGTAAAAATCTTACTTACCCAATCCAGAGTCATGGTCATTAGTAAACCCCGAGACTCATCTTCAGAGAGATGACGATTCAACCACAGATTGTGATGACTTAGATATATTCAGCTTATATCTTAAGTCTCTTACCACGTCTATAGATAAATTTATCGGAAACTACACGTCTCGAGGAATATCAACAAAACGAGTATCATAATGACACGATTGTCACTTTCTTATTAGCATACGGAACCCATCGTGCATGAAGTACGTTCACGGTTGACCGCCCACCGGTTTTCGCAATGATAGCCGCTTTGGTCTCAAGAACAATGACTTTGTCCGAGATTTGCGGAGATAAATTGCAAACAAAATATGACAAGATTCATCTATTTGAAAAAACAGTGGAAGTTGAAGAATTTGTAAATTTTCATTTTAAACTAATTGTTGATACTTTTATGTATGTTGTGAGTGATAGGCATTGATTGAGCTGACATGCATCAACTTAGACCTCATCTAAACACCATTAGGTAAATTGAGGTCCAGTTCAGTCAAATATCCAATAATACTTATATATGCATACATAAAATCACGCTTCTGTCCCACTTTCAAAAATATACTCGTAATAATCATTATCAAGATCAAGCCCTATACATGGGATCTCACGAAAAGTTTGACTACTCCATGTTTTCAAAAGGATTTTATGGAGAAAGACAACTAAGAAAATTCAATGTTTTCAAGAAAACTATTTTTTAAGCCTTCTTGAATTGAAATAAAATTAATTTTTGTTTTTATTTCCAGCATCTAATGTCGGGTTGGTGGGCGGACTACAGCCTCTCGTGTCAGCCTGTAGACTACAGTGATAGTGAAAAAGCGCAACGGGTAAGATGAAGAGTTGAACATTTGAAACTTTATGATATGATAAAGTACTTAAAATCCCTTTAATAAAAAACAGCTTTTCTAACAAGATAGACGTTACACAGTTAGACCTAAAGTTTTCAAAGGGTAATTTTAGCATTACAGCAAAACTATCACTAAAGGTAAACTCAAATAAATGCATAAACTAAAAGTTTGATTTATTAGTCGACTGTTTGTCAATTCATAGAAATTTATAAAAAAAATGCATTCCAAATTTTACGCATTAATGGCACGTAGCATCCTACAATTCTAGTAGAAAATATTTATAAGTTCTGAAGGCTTTAAGAAGTTTATTTTAGTTCAAGATTTTTCTCTGGAATGAATGATAATAAAATGAAAGACTTTTAATATCCTTCCTTAAGTTCTAAACTCAATTTACTTTTGAGTTCAAGCAATCTTCAATCCTTTCACTATAGTCCTTTCAGATAATGGAACGGTCACCTTTTCTTTCGTAACATATACGAGTAAGTCTGAACATTTTACTTTACACTTACTGACTCTGTACCTTCACTCTGTGGTCAAGTTCACCAAACGGCACAGTATTCACCGGCACACTTGTCTGTTTGTTTATGAATTAATTTTAAAAGAGAAACTACAGTACATTGTCAAACACGTTGAGGCGTGGACACATCCGTTCAAAAACATTGTTTGACAATCTGTGAGTTAAATTTTATCCAGTCCAAAATCAAAACTTAACACTTTTTCCAAATATTCATAGTTTCAGTTTTTTGTAAAAAATAAAGTTAATGTAACTAAACGCTAACGATGAAGTAAAACTTGGTGAGAAAACTTACATTGCATATTCATGCAACATGAATTGAATTTGATTTGAAAGAAAATGAAAAAAGAAAAAAAAATGCTTCTCTTTTTTTAATAGTAGGTTTATACCTAAACTTATTTCCATCATTTATTCCAACATGAGATTAAGAAACTTGTATTTTCCTTTTTTAATATAAAATTAAACTAATATCCACTCTCTCATTTTTTCGTCTCGATTTTAGTCGTTACCTTAACCGCTGTATTATTATTTTAAGTTCAAAAAACAATAATGAAAGGGTCCAAATAAGATCCCTGAGGGACACCAGAAATTGATACATTTATAAAAGTGTATACAAACGAAAACATGTCATTGATCTGACGGGCCATCTGTAATCTGATAACAGCTTTCCATCCAGTAGGCCGAATACTTATTTGCCCACTACTATGAAAAAAAGATCCGGTCTAGCAACACACCGGTTTGAGTGATTGATTTTAACATTTAAATATGCATACTTTTCTTATTCTACTTTTGTTGAAAATATCAAACGACCAGTCTGAATTGCTTATTCTGTATCATCAGTACTTTAAGTTGTATCAAGCATCAGATAATTTTCTTTACTATGTTACCTCTCATGATGAAAAACAAAATTACTCTTCAAATTACAATAAATATAATTAATAAAATAAATCAAATGATACATATGTATATGTACATTGTGCTAAACAACCGTTCCACCGTTCCCCAGAACAAATAAAATTTCATTTTAATATGAGATGCTTACACAATACTATATTTGGGGAAAAATTGGGATTATTTAAATTTCTGATATACTCTCAGATCAATAATTCATATAAAATTAAATAAATTAAAAAATATATTTTTTTACAAATTTTGTGCATCTAGGACAAGGTCAACATTGTAAAGATAATTAAATCAATTCTAAGATAAACTAATTTTAAAACAAGAATGCGGCAAACGTTACACGTAGCGATACATCCGAACTTGCACTTGAATGGTGCTTGATAGTGAAAGTCGCTGGAGGCAGTAGTAGGCAGGGTGCACACTGTGCCACTCTTCCTGATGACAAGGAAAGTAATTTGCAAAGTATTAAGTTTTGGATTTATGAACAAGAACATGAATAATTTTAAAATTACAAAGTACCATAAAGATAACGAACAGTGAAGATTGAATTTCATGATTTGATTAAAGGTTAATTTGAAAAGAAACAAGAAACTTCATCTTACATCATAAATGCGGTTTATTGATATTATCATTACGAGTATTATATATTTCAAAGTATTTTTTTCTCTTTGCTCAACTTATATATTTTAGTCCAAATCTTACATTTTATGATCTGTACAATTTGTTTTGCAAACATACTCCATATACAAAAAAGTTTTCGTTCATCAGCAGGTGGTGTATAAACATCCTAAAAGACATAATAACCTGTTTCATCGTTACTTGCTACACGCTTTTGAAAGTGAAATTGTCAAGTGCGTACCACTTTAAAATATTCAGGCTATGGAGAGTAACTGTCTAATTATAAAGTAAATAGTTAATCAGCTTTTAATAGACACTTTAAGAAATATTTGATACCGAAATTTCTGACGACGTCTCTCTCTCTCTCTCTTAGAAATAAAACAGGTTTAGTTTAGTCCCTAAAAATTAAACCATGAATAGGAAGGGAGTCTCTATGGATTATTGTCTGGACCATTTGTAAAAACTGTGCGAACCGCACTAAAAAAGTTTATAATGATAATAGCTAAGACGAAGATTCTATGGTCTACTTATTTTATACACACTTCTTCATGAACATGTTTTCCGTTCAAGTTATAATTTTTAAAAATTCTCTCACCTTTCTACATCCAGTCATTTATTTTGGTTGTACAATAAAATTAAATAGTGAATGGCAGACTACTCACTCAAACAAATACCGATAGAATAATTACTATCATTAACAGCTCCATTGATGTTATCAATCTTTTTAAAGCGACTGTAAATAGATATCATGATAGTGGATTAATAATAGCTATCAAACAAAACACAGCCTCTTACTACAAAAAGTTGTGTAAATAATTTAACTATAGAAAATTTTAATAATTATTCTAAAATTTACTACTAGTTACAAAATCAAAATTACTAATTTACACACAAAGTATGTATGCTGATAAAGGGTCAGGTCAAAAGTACCCGAAACCGCCGAACATGCATGAAGAGAGTTATGAATGTGGATGAAGCAAAGGAAGTATGCAGGGATCGTGGCAAGTGGAAAGAGGTAGTCTCTGCCTACCCCTCCGGGAAAGAGGCGTGATTTTATGTATGTATGTATGTATGCCTTGCAAGAAAGACCGGGTACACAATATCGTAAATTCTCAAAACAATATTTAATAGTGATTGGATATTCATATTTCTGCTCTGAAAACCAGTAGGTACTCTTGATATTAATGCCAAATTATCTTTCGCAGATGTTACATCTATGTTGGGTTTATTACTTCTCCAAGCTGTCAGAGTTCGCCGACACGATATTCTTCGTGCTGAGGAAGAAAAAGAGTCAGATCACGTGGCTACATTTATACCACCACTCGTTGACGCCATTTGAGGCTTGGCTGCTAGTCAAATTCATTGCCGGTAAGTCTTCCTCCTTTCTTGTGCTGATAGAGGTGGATTTTGTAAACTGAGGTAAATTCAGAAATATGTATAAGACAGAGTTTTATTCGATATTGTTTTTTTTATAAATCTTTTATGGTTCAATCTCTCCTCTGATGATGTAGAATAATTAGCATGATGTGTGATTTGAGAGAAAGAACTAAAACAGCATGATGTCACCACAACGTTCAATAATTGGGCCATATGTTTTAGTTTTAAATGCCCTAAGGCGGTATTATCATCTATAGTAGCCTTATCACCGTATGCCTTCAGGCCACAATCAGTGATATTTAACATGAACTTAACCTTGAAACGAAACTTTCATTATTTATCATAAACGTTCTAGGTGGCCACGGAACCTTCTCGAACATCGTGAACAACCTTGTCCATGTCATCATGTACGGTTATTACATGGTAGCAGCCATGGGACCTCAGTACCAGAAGTACCTTTGGTGGAAGAAGCACCTCACTCATATCCAACTGGTAAGTACTTCTTATAATTTAACATTTGTTTATGCATAAGAAAGTGGTAAATCTTAGGAAAATTACAAAACCGTCCCACTACGCCAAGGGTACTACATCTAAAACACTAAGCTTGCCTCAAAGATGAGCGAAATGACTAAAGCGTCATCATGTACAAAACTTATGTAAGAAATAGTGAAAATTATATTCATCTTCTACAAAGTTTTCATAGCTTCACCTCGCCTTGTTTTTACAACAAATGCATTCCTCCAGTTGCCTTATCCTATATCAAAAAAAAACTAATTTTAGCCTACTTTAAGTGAAAAAGCTACAAGTCTTGACCAAGTTTTTTGCCATTAAACATCAAATTTGTCCAATTGTAACATCCCATCAAGAAAATCTATACGGTCTACTAATTCTACACAATTACTTTATCTATTTGGCAATAACCCATTAAGAATTCACTAAATCAAGATAATCTCCAAGGATCTTTCGATAATTATTCAGCATTGCAATGTTTGGAATTGATGCAATCTGCACGTTAAATAAATTTATTATCTGATTAATTTGACTTATATTTTTAACGTTAACTTAGAATTTGCATTTAATTTTGATAACGAAAATCATCTTTTTGCTCGGTGTATGTCTGCCACTTATAAAAGATAACATACATACTCGTAAAATCAGAAGTGTAGGCAGGGTAGGTAGGAGAATGTTGATGATGATGATGATCGTTCCACTTGCGCGATCCCTGCATACTTCTTTAGCTTTATCCACATTCAGTTCACTACTTGTGCATGCAAGCTCCCTTGTTTAAGTATTTTACCTGACCTTTCATCAGTCCTATGTGTTCAAGAAACATTTATTTAGGTGTTCTCTTAAGAGTTAAACGTATCATTAAAGATACTATAACAGTTATTGATCTCTTAATCAACCGCTACCTCTCGCATTTATGATTTTATAAACACTGGCATTTCAGAAACATCCGTTCATCGGATTTACGCAAACAGCACCATAAGGATACTAAACCGCACCTAGGAATTTCTTAGGCCCACTTTCCATCGCTGTATAGCGCTGAGGAGCGATGTAATAGCTATATTTTTTCGTCAAACATTACCTAAATACGTAAATAAAATATTTATTGAAGATTATCGTTGTCTCTGTTTTTGTTTTTTAATTATGCTGAAAATACGCAAAAGAACAAAGAATGGATATTAAATACGAACCGTGCGCATTTATTGGCCACAACTTTAATTTTATTAAGTACTTATATTAAGTTATTAGTGGATAGTTACTATTTATCTTTCTACGCTTGGATTTTATGTGCAACGAGCTTATTTATAGGTTGAGTTTGCGCAAAACTAGCTATTAACTATGTAGCAGTAAACAGAAATTATTTAAGAATACATGATAGTCACGATCACAAGATGTAGACGGATAGACAAAACTGATATCTATATACGAATAGGAAGATATTATCGAATTAATGTACACAGAAACCATATAGGAATGATAAACACAAGAAACAATAGCACACAGGTTCTGCTTATTTCTAAGGTTATTGCAGATTCAGTGCTGTTGCTTGCCGACATTTTTATTTTCAAGACGTCTACCGCGCAAGATATATAAACGGTACATATGTCCATATGAAATGAAATTCTCAAGGACGAACCTACGGACAAAAGGTAGCAATATATATGTACATTCAGATACGATTAACACATAATCAGGTGCTAGCCTCGGTACTCGTTGCGAAAGCCGCCGGCACGCCGTATCCTTTCCCTGGCGAGCCTGTTCCAACGGTCTCGCTTCTAATATGGATAATATGACGTATGCTTATTGGAATACCCTAATGAAACACCTTCTGGAAATTTATAGATTTAGATTTTAGGTTTTTTTTCAAAATTCCAAACTTTAAGATTTTTATGCCAATACTGGTGTGTTATAAACATATTATAAATTGTCGTTAACAGTTTTAAAAGTAAATGGGTTAGAATGCATTTAAGTATTGTATGTAGGTACTAATAAGAGAAGTGTTCATTCTTTATGGCAAAAAAAAAAATATATATTTCTGCATCGTTATCTGCAGCAATTGCAGTCTTTTTTAATCTTGTGGGATTTTCATTATCGTTGCCAAATCGATACGTTTTCCTAGGTCATGTAAAATATTTGATTTCATAATGGCCATGAAGCCAATAATTTAACGATCGTTTGCGTAAACTAGAACAACAATACTGAAGAGTAATTTCATTACTAAAACGCATCAATAAAACATTTTTAATAATAGGATTGTTTGCCCACATTCAAATAACAGAATGGTTTCTGTGGTAACTATGGTTTCTGAAGCAAAAAACGGCTTACCATAATGGTAAACTTACAAAACGATTATTTATGCATTAAAGAGCTGAAAGTGGCCTGTCAGTCTTTCAAGATTGCTGGCTCTGCCTACCCAGCTGGAAATAGATGCGATTATATGAAAGAATGAATGAATGGTAAAGAGCTATGAGCAGAAATTAGGCAAAGCTTAGAAGTCATACCATAAACAAGGCTCGTCCACGGCGAAGTATACTAAGACAACGAGCTTACGTGAAAAGAGTGATGAACCGAAATAAGCATGCAGACATTGTCAAAAAGTTTAGGTTATAGCTGGCTACTTCACCGGGAAAAAATATATTCAATATGTAACTGTTTGAGACTAGCTGTATGGAATTTCAACGATACCCAACTTTGCAAATAAAAATATTGTAATGACAATCTTAAAGATATGATTTTCTCTATCTTGGGGTCAGGCATAATAATGAACAGTATGAACAGTTGTAACTGATAAAGAAGCTTTAAATAAAGCAGTAGTATTTAGGCCATTAATATAATATCTAAAAATGATAAAAAAATCTTGTGGTTACAAAAAAATATAACTGCATTTGTCAAGAAATAGGAAAACCCTTAAGTCTCAATGGTTTTCTAATATTGATGTATTTTACGCTGCCCTTAATGACAAAATAATGTTCAAGTTGGCGATTTACATATTTGTAATGTACACTTTGTCTAGAAATCTTTATGAGCATGTGTCATACTACTTTCAGTATAGTAGTACTTTTTTCATACAACTTATAAGAAAAATAATGTTATATGCGAATCCTGGACTCGTCAACAAAGAGATGAAGCCACATTTATTAGTTACCGTTGATATTTTTCATACTACTATTAGTATGAAAAAGTCCACCACAAATGACTACGTTACTGAATAAAATAGTTTAGTCACCTTACCTTAGTCAGTTTTTCACACGAAGTGACTTCCCTCTACCCTTCCCACCCTCGGCCTGCCTACACAGGGGAACCTACACCATATTGCACATCATATCATGGTTACACTACACTTTCAACTGAATGCCTGAATCTATAGTTTTCACAACGATTTTATCTCTCACCGGTAGAACATCAGTTAGTAATTAGACTAATGTAATTACAGTAGTCGTTCGCTGCAACTTAGACCCCGCGAACACTTAAAATTTTCACAACGTTTTGAATATCTCATAAAATACTTAATCGATTTTGATGCCCTACGAAGATAAAAATGGCAGATCCTACACAAATTTGAAATTTCATCAGGATTGGACCATCGATTCGAAAGTTATCCCGTTACAAACATACATACCCCAAGTTGATTGGTAGACAATAACTCAGCAAAGAATCACTTATATATAACCGCCGAAGTAAATAACCCTGTTCCACCCCGTACATAAGGCTTTTCGAGTACTTTAGGTAACCGTTCAACCACTGACGCTCTCAAAACCTAACTATTGACATGACCTACTTAACCTTTTGCCAGCATCCAACAAAGATCTCGCATGTCATGAACGTATAAAATTACACTCATACATTCAAACCAACTGCTTTTATTGCGTCTCGCAAGGTTAAAAATCGAATGATGTGAAACTATGACTTAATTACACACAAAAATTATCAACGGAACACGTTCGAGCAACATTGACACACATACGAACGTACCCGTGAAGTTTTGATGTATGTATATATTGCACGATAGTCGGGCATCCCTTGCCGAGGCTAATAAATAATGGTAATTAATTTACGAGTGCATCGTTTCAAGTTTAAGGTGTTTTTTAGTTAATTATTTGAGTGCGCTTGACCTCAATCTGCCTGCTGGTAAGGAAGATGAGGCATAAGGTGATGCACTTTTAATTTTATATGAAAAAGAAGACACCGGATGTGATAAAAAAAACGGATAAAACAGAATTTTGTCACCAGCCTTTCCAAGTTACCTACTCGTACTAATGAAATCCTTATCTATCTTTGTGCCCAATTTCACCAAAATTGATTCATTTGTTTATGAATTTATTCGTTATAAAAGAATTTATATACAAAAATTTTTAACTTTTTCGTGGATGTCACAAACAAATGTTACCATAAACTTAAGACGATAACGCAGACCGGAACGAAACTTATTTTACACAACATATTAGCCAGTCGTATTTAAAAATTAACCTGAAGGAATAAAAGAATACGTATTATGAAATTATTTTAAACACCATTTATTTTATTTATTTATCACATTTGACTTTGAACTTCTTAACCAATATTCTTACTAACTTATTTCGTCACAATTCCTTTCAGGCGCAGTTTTTCATGGTGCTTTTCCACTCCATCAGTGCTCTTATCTACGACTGTGGCTATCCTAAGTGAGTATTATTATATGAGCAACCTGTAACAGTTATTATTTTAAGATCATTAATTGAAGTTGACTTAAAAGATAAAAAAACTCTTACACATCCATAACAAAATAAAAAAGGACACCACCACCTTTGGACACCTTTTTTCATATCCAAAACAGGTCCCAAATAAATTTTCTGTATTCCAAATTAAGTGTCTATTACAAACATATTAGACAATATTTTATTAAAATTTCTGTATTTTCTATTTCAGAATCATCGCATCCGGTCTCATTCTTCACTCCTCAATCTTCATCGTTCTCTTCATGAACTTCTACATGCACGCCTACAAAGCCCAAGCCAAGAAAGCAGTGAAGCCTTCAGAAGACGCTGTGAACAACAACCTGAGCAATGGCCACGCCAAATACAATGGCGTCAATGGCAAAATCCATATGAATGGCCACGCAAATGGACAAGTCTATCCTAATGCTGAAGAAATAACAAAGGCTAGCTTAGGATCCAATGGAATCACAAAAGCCTGTATTGAAACCAATGGTCACGTCAAAAACGGTTTCACGAACGGCCATGTCAATTCAGATATCACAGAAAAAGAAAAAGTCCAATAGTCCAAGCCATTTTGGAGGTTGTTAATAGGTTTTTATTGTAAATTGAAACAAAAATTTAACAATTTTATTGGTAGTGTTTGTAAGACTACCAAAGATGCTAATATTATTGTTAATCAGACATTTTGTCTCAAATTTTATATAATTTAGTAAAATATATTTACAAAATTAGTGGCTATACACGTGCTCTACATTTGACTAGTTTAGAAATAAACATGTAAATAAGTACTTCGGTACCATACGAACCTCTAACAAATTCACATAAACCTCACGCACTTTGTTCTTTTCTATCTTGATAATTAACAGCTCAATGTTAAACTACCTCATAATTGACATTCTTTGCCTACTTTTTAAGTTTTAAGCCTAGATTACACCAATGAAGAAAATTAATATTACTTTATCATGATTTTTTTTTAATTACAAAATTCGGTTTTTGTTCAAGGTATTGGAAATTAAACATTAATTTTGAAAATTGGTAAAGGTGTTGGATTTAAAAAAACCCATTTAAACTACTTTAAGACTATTTTAAGACTGATTACTCGTAATAATGTTACATATACCCATCTTATACCTGTCTTTATTATGAATTTATATTTTACTTGACTTAATTATCCAGCTTCTTAAATGAGATTCGCACTTCTTTTTTTATCTTATGTATATATCTCCTAACACACACTCTTGGTATAGTAACTTAAAAGTTTCTAGCTATATATAAATCTTAAGGGTTAAAATTTATTTTGGTAAATTTATCATTTTTATGTTTTATTGGTGTGAGCTTGGCTTAAATTTCTACATCCGTCCAACAAGCTTTATTTAGTAGTAGGTATCGAATAGTTGTAAATACAGATTAAATTATTACTTCTCAATAGAAGAATTCTTTCTGTAACAGATCACATGGCTTGATTGTGATATTTTTTTACGAATCACCATTTTTAAACGAATTTTCTGATTGGTAGTTATAAACAATTGCTCAACGACAAATGTAAATAGTGTAGCTAGAATATTATTGTGATATACTTCATTGTTGGTTGTTAAGTTGTTGATTTATACGAAAGGAATAAAATACGAAAAAACTTTTAGTTTCTAAATTTGGTCCTCCTAAAAGGCTAACTGTTTTACACTGAAAATCTACCATTAAATAAAATTTTAATTACTTCATTTTTTTAATGTACTTAATTTTTGCGTAATGGAAATCAAGAAAACTATATCAAATAATTAAACAACTTATCATCCTAATTTGTATAGCTTCCTTCGCATTATAAAATAATGCTCCGCGTGTAAAACGGGGTTTATTAACTACGCCAATGTTTTTGTAAACATACCAGTCAGTTTAGGAAAATTGTATTTACGTATAAATAGGTGTTTTATATGTACACAGTGTAATTTAGACTGTAAGTAGGTGTAAGAGATATTATAATGAAATTATATACCGTTTTACACAATCGATTTGAAAATATTCGAGTATCATAAAGTTTTTAATATTAAAACAATAAAAGGGATGTAAAGTTTTTCAAAAATGTTGTTTTTTTTTTTAATTTACCCACATTAGCACAAATGCGTTTAATGAAATTTCTTTAACAATCAAAAGAATAAGAATGTGGCATCTTCTCAGGGAAACTTTCACAAATTGTTAAAACATTTCGGTTGTCACAAAAATTCAAAACATGCGAGATTCTATAAACTATGCCAATGAAATCTAAGACAAAATAAGAGGTCTGCTTTATGAATCGAGTTCTTTGCTCTTATGAGCTCAGAAGCCAAGTTCTACTCCAGTTCATAATGCCTCCCCCAGAGGCCGGTCCAACTTTCAATGGTAGGAAGAAAGATGTATCCGTAATCTTGATAAAGTCGACGAAACATTTAAATCAAGTGGGTGCTGTCAAGACATAGTCGCTATTAAAGACTTTAGAGAACCCGTGTGGCTTCTAAAAGTAATTAATAATATACTATCCGTTCTTGTGGATTTGTAGGAAGTAGCCTAAGGACAAAAGAAACAAATACTGAATAAAAACGCACAGAAAAATTAAACGTACTTGGGATGAGCATAGCATTGTATGACCTTAGAAATCTGAATTAAGGAGGGAATCATAATATTCCGGTTTCCGAATGTGACGCACAAAAGTAGCGCTATCTACTGGATCTATTTAAAACCAACTAAAGCGTACTGTAACACCTTAAAAGCAAGTATTTTCCTAGAACCAACCATTCACTATTAAGCCGCCATTAACGAAAACCGTCTTCATACAATTCGTGCCTTGACAGAGATGGCGTTGTCAAAACAGCACTGCTTAGTACTATTAATAATTTAATGGTGGTTATTATCTAGAAATATTTCAAAAATTAAAAAAAAAGTGTTTAAATCTTATGAAATTCATCTCGAATTTAAATAAGGAAATACAAATAAAATTCTTGAAAGAGATAAGGGAAGAAATACCGATAACTATTATTGTAAAATTACTACTTGGAAAAAAAAATAAAACAATAGGTTGTGTGTATATTTTTATATTATATAGTAGGTATACAACTAGCCAAAGTTTAAATAAAAAACAATTGAAACTTGTTTTAATTTGCTAAGAAATAAAATCTTGTTTCCTGTCGCCATTCAAATTAATCTTCTGTAAAATAAGAGCCGCCGTAAAAATAACAACCCTGTTACTACCTCATTGGAATCCAATTGGTGCCAACTAATTGAAACAGAAATCCAACCTTTAAATTTTAACGGCGCCGATAACATTGACGGCGCTTGCTAAGCCTTAATTATCGCCGGCAAAATGTCAATAAACCTGACGTTTTTTCTCTCCCCTTTCTAATTTGTTAGCCCTAAAATCGCGGCCCTATATTTTGTTCTAAAGACAAGTGTAAGGAGAGCCGTCACGTCACTGAGTTTCCCTAAGGGACAGAACAATTTGAGAGGTCTTGTCTCATTGGACGCTCTTACCCTGCATTGAGAAGGGTAGGTTGAGGGTTGGGACATGCACCACTCTGTCACTTTTTCACAGCGATGGCGTGAAAGAGAGAGCGGTAGTATAGCTGCTCCTCTAATACGCTCCGTTTTATACAAAATAATGTATTTTTAATAATTTGGTTCTTGTGCTATATAATAAAACTCTCGGTAAAAGTTACAATTTCTTCCTCGAATTGAAATAAAAAAATTAAACAATATTATCAAAATTATACATTCTACGCTAAACAAAACAAAAATTATGAGATGTTCTTTATCTTTTATACAATTTATGATGATAAAATAACTTTTTATATAAAATTGCTAATACAAAATTTAAAACAAATTGGGCATCTAAAACAATAATGACGGACGTTGCAAATTTTTCAAATAAGTTTGATTAAATTCCGACCGTTTATTCCTACGTCAATTTATATGTTTAAATCAATACCGTGTAACGGAACGCCAGAAGACTTCGCCGGCCGGGCCGAAACCTTGCCCGGGTACCTACATACTTCAGTTTGGTCGTGTGCGCGACCCAGCGCAGCCGCACCGCGTCCCCACGCCCTGCCAACTACAAAACAAAATACAACAAAATAACCCACAAAAACCTCAGCAATAACAGCCCAAATGAAATTCGAGGATACACGCACATGTGATACAGTGTTACAAAACGTGCTTCAGTCACAAAAATGTGATTAAACCCTGTGAGTGTTCAGCTTTACAACGACTATCGTGAATAATGATATGTAACATTTTGTACTGGGATAAATCGTAACAGTGTACTTTTAATCGGTAATGTGCTGAGAGGGTTGAGACAGTGTTGGTATTAAATGTCCGTTTTGCCGCAGAGGGTGGCGATTCCATGGAATATGCTAATCAGGAGGTTTCTTTTAGCCCGCAAACAAAAAGCTCTGCACTAGTCACTGCAGTGGCGATTTGTGTTGCAAATTACGCTTTATATCCTCGTATTGTTCAAACATTAGGCAATTGTATTATTTCAAATAATTATGATGAAACGTTTTATAAGAAATAAACACAGAAGAATATGAATATACTGATATAAGCTACAGCATAGATGGCAATAGAAAATCTAATAAAGATATTAATATCTTTAGAAATTGTTTTTATCCTACCAAGCAAATATAACAAAATCTATATTAATATGTTTGTAATGGCAAATATTGATGTAGCAATAAAGCAAAATAAATGCAGCAACACGGAAACTCGTCCCATTATTATTGGGAATGGCAGTAAAGCGTCATTTCCTTTGTGCAGATGAGTGTTTGCGCTAATTTCCTGCTCTATTCCAGTTATTAACCTGTCTGGCTTGGGTCTAGATTTAGATCTATCTAAGCTATCTCCTCCGCTGACATGAATATTTTACGAACTTTGGCCTTACCATTCCAATGTGATTCTAAATTTCAATTTCTGAAGAATTTTCCGCAACACTTCTCTGAGAAATTATGGATTGAATTGATGAATGAAAAAGTGATTTTGGGTGTTTCGGAAAACCTGTGTTTAATATCTTCAATTCTTAAGAAATGTCAATAAAATTACTCTAGTAAATAAAAGGACTTTAAAAAAGAAATCCCTGCCACTATATATTAAGTATATCCAATAAAACGATAAATCATCATAGATTTATGGATCAACGTCGGTAAAAAAGATTGGGCGGCTATTTAGAAGAACAGTAAATAAGGATAGCGAAAGAATTATTTACCGTCTAATAGTGACGAAATATATTGTCCACAAAATTTTATGCCTAAGAATTTCTTATGAAATCATCGCCTACTCATTTTTCGCGCAACTTTTAGGGAACAATGAAGTAATAAATGAATTTTAATTCCAATATAACGTCAAAGCTTTAGTAACGTAACACCGGTATAGATATTACGTATTTCAGAACACCTTGTACCTATTTTGTTTGAAATAAATTAAATTTACATTTTAAGACGAGCCATTTTAATATAGTTCAACAACTTAAAAGGGCAGTAGAGACATTATTAAACAAAACTGATTATAAAATAATTTACTACATCATACGAACAATGATAACTGAGTGACAGATAAGGCATATTAAGCTGAATTTTGTAAATAAGTTCCTTCGGCAGTGTATGCAATAGAGAGGATTTCCCTAAGCAAAAGCTAGTATAACATAAAATATATATCTCAAAAGAAAGCCAATGCGGCAACGAATGAAACCAAATAGAATAAAAGGCATGTGAACCAAACAAAAATAAGAAGCCGAAGAAACTATCCCGACTAAGACTTATTTCTTGCTCCGGAAGTTATCAGCGTTTCGACCGGTTTATAACTATAGTACCGACGTAGAACGAGTCCGGCTTTTTGTTCATTTGGAGCTTGTGAAATGCAGATTAACTACCGCATTGATAGGATCACAGCAATCATTGCGTGAACGAAACCTGCTTGAATACAAGTGAGAATTTTACTCGAAAGTGAAGTACACATATCACAAATGTCTTAATCCCTTACGGAGTAAACACAGTCAAAATACTAGTTCAGCTGGATGACTTAAAGATGGGTTGTAGTTACATTCTATTAAAAATAAAACGCCAATACGGTGTTAAAGTAACGGACGTTCACAAACCTAATCCCATTTAACGTCAATGTAATTTGGTCGAATACAATTTCTAAACTATAAACCTATTTATTTCTATTAGCTGCCATCCCCCGAGACTACCCTAAACAGGTGTGCAATCATGCGAAAAAGTGGACTCAGCCTGGTTGACACTTCACTCATGACTGACAATCCCGGACGCACAGTTTTACTTTATTGTTTTTAGCTGTAAATCTGCCATAGTTATTTTAACTCTTAACCCTTTGCAATAAGGACAACGAAGATAAAACATTTGTAGCAGAAAAAATGTGCACGTGTTCTGCTAATGATACAAAAACTAACGAAGTAATCCATCCGTGTGAACCTGACAGAGACTTGTTAACGTTTGAACTTTCGACTATCGAGATAAATCGAACAGACCCTCCATAATTATTCAACCCGTTGTAATTTGTATCCGAACTCAAATATGCTCGAATAAAGGAGACATTTTATTTCTACCGATATCTTCGTATCTCAAGCTATAAATATAACTCAGATAGAATCTAAAGCAGCCGAATAACACGAGAAAACATAAAAAGATGATAATAAATTAGTATCGTTGTTACTTGCAATCGTAATAAAACGGCCCGACCGTGACCATTTACAGAGGTCCCCGCTAAACAAATAAGTAAATACAAACAAACTAAACATATCCTAATATATTGCGGTCGTAGACACAATAGATACATGTAACAATGCTGCTGAGGACTATTAGTGGGAAGAATGGGAAGGGTTTCGTAGGAATCGATCTAAAATAGCAATGTATTACTCTGTGGGTTTTAGTAACGATTTTTGTCGTCGTAATTAAGCAAAAATATTATTTTGGTAAATGGAGTATGCAGTCAAGTACAAAGAAGAGAGTAAATATTTTGACATAATGTTTCATCGGAAAAGTTTTTGTTATATTTATCATCTGTATAAAAGGTTGAAGGTGATTGATATATTTATCAACACACCGACAAATCTACTGAACTGTTTTCGTTGTGATGAATTATACAGATAGTTAAAAATTAAATTACGATTTAAATTTTATCATCCTAAGTAGGTAGACAGCTATTTTGGAAATTGTAAAGAGAGCACAGTTCCGAGCTTAAAGTTGTTTACAAAAAAAAATATGTTTCGGACTTCGCAGTATATCAATAGCAGTTATTACATAATGTTCTTAACTAAAACACTGCCCCATGTGAAAACTGTCAATGATCATTATTTTTTTAAAGTAATAAAAATAACGAAATAACAAACAGAGCACCAATGACCATAACTCGAATCAGAAATTCGAAAAGGCCAAAATTTAAAAAAAGAGCAACCGGAATCCTTTCTAAATCCAATGATTCTCAAATTTCATTTTCTCCACTGTTCCGTTAATTTCGCTCCCTTGACAATGAGCGGATTGACACACGGCCGTGGTCCCAGTTGCGTCTAAAACCGTCAGCTGTCAGTGTCACGTGACCGGGAGCAATCCAAAACAAATGTGTCCCGCCCTTTATTTGTAGCAATAAATATGAAATTTTGTGTTCTTTTATTACAGTCCTAAAAATTGTTACATTCTCTTTCAGTATGTTGTTGATGGAAAATATTTGGAAGGATTATTTAAATTGTAACCATTTTAAAAGATAGTTAAAGCATTTGATCATCTGTACACAAATGCAAGATCAGTATTATTATAAATCGTCATATACATAACTAACACAAAATCATAAAAAATACCATAAATAATCTACTTATCTCAAAGAATGAAAGCGATAAGAAAAATATCATAATATTATGATTATTTAAAAACTGGTGAGCTCGTGTTGTTTCCAACTTTGAAGTACTAGATACTAAAGTGCAACGTACACTGTTCTAAATTGGGAATAATAAATAGTAGACAACTATCGAACGCAAAGCGAACGCAAAGAATATTCAAGTTTTCAGATCAAAGCGGCATCCATAAAGAAACAAAGCAAAAGGAAAACAGAAGGAACGTAAACTAGATGTCAGATAAAATCAAAATGGAGCGGTAGGAAGGCATTTGTCTAGAGTTAGAATCCAATCAGACAGACCGCGAACACGGGTGTTGTTTGAATTGGCTGCGGCGAAGCAATGTCTTCGATCATAGCATTGTGCTGGCTATAAAAAGAAAAACTCGATATTGGAAAAAGGATGGATTTTTCTTGAAATAATTAGCTGCGCGATAGAAATAACGGGTGGAATGTTGGCTTGAAAGGTATCCGTAATATTTGTTTTAGTTTAAAATAACACTGTTGTTACATTTCCCGCTGATTTTTTGAGCTAGTCATAGAAATTATTTATATTAATTTTAGATGCTATGATAAATTTTGGTTTTCTTATTAGTTTTCCTTAAAATACTTGCTCTGATTAAAGTTAAATAAATCACCAATTAGTACATAAATGTATCCGAAATCGTACACATGTCGGGATCTGGAAACAAAAATTTTAAAAGAATTAATAGCTTTCCTATAAAGACACAAACACACAGAGTACGAGCTTTTAACTAAAAAAAAATCAAAAATTCTGTAAAGGCGAATGTCACCAAAAGCAAAAATGATTTGGGCTCGTACCATGTATGGTATTTGTAAAACTGTGTCTTTTTATTAACAGCAGTCATGTATATGAATATTTTAACAATTTCACTTGATATTTTGTGTCGTCAAAGTTATTTCGCAATGATAAAGTAAAACCTCCCGAATGTCACTTGCAGAAGAAATGGAACACAGGAATTCATTTAACATTCTCGGTATATTACAAGCGTCTACTTTCATAAAGGGTGTCACGTCGCATTTCGTTCGTATTTTGTTTTATTTCAATACATCACGTGTTATTAATTAATATTGTTTGTGTCTTTGCATATTTTTTACTTCGAATATGATTTGAAAAACGTGTTATATAATGCGGTCCTTATTTAGAATTGGTATTTTGAATTGACTCAAGATCTGAAATACAAATAACAAATTTGCCAATGAAAATAATAGTTAACACTTTCGTATACTTGTAGCAACATTCTGAACATTAAATGTAACTATAAAAAGAGGATTAAAATAACAAAACTGGTATTGCTTTCGTTACTCCAGACTCAGACCATCCTAGATCTTGTTTTAAACAGTAAACAAGAAACGCAAACATATTCTTAGCCGTCTGGACGCCTACATAATTACTGGACACACATCACTTTGTATAAGCTTGTCCTTGTAAAATGGCCTGTTTTACCTGTTCTATAATTACAGTAACTTATATTTATGTTAAAAAACAAGGGATTCAATAAGATGTTCTGGACCTTTGACGTGAAACTACACATAAATAGCACTTGTTTTATAGTTTTGGTTCTTTTCTATACAATTTTGTTAAAAAGGGTCGCAGATAGAACCAATTTTTAGTACTTCGTTCTTTGTTTTTGGTTTACATACATACGTCACGTCACGTCACATCACGTCTATATCCCTTGCGGGGTAGACAGAGCCAACAGTCTCGAATAGACTGAATGGCCACGTTTAGCTATTTGGCTTAATGATAGAATTGAGATTTAAATAGTGTTTTTGGTTTACAGGTTCTTATTTGAATAATGCAACACAAATTTTTGTTAGACGGAGATTGGACAGCTAATGGTTTAAACTAATTTTAAACTATCACGTTGCATTATACTATTTATAAATAATACTAGTAATAAATACGTACATCGCGTACCTTCATTTTATATTTGACATTTCAGTCGGTCACCACTTGGTAGCTCGGTGACCATGGATCATTGTAACATGATTCGAAACATCCGAGATAAAATAAAGTTTACGTTACGTGTGCGTTTAATTCCTATACATACTCGTATATATTATACTTACTACGGTTTAGTTATCATTCTTGTAATATGGTGCAACCCTTTCCTAGTGAATTATGTGGTACAAGAATACTCTTTACCTCAACTTGCAACTTGTAAAGTCGGTCAAGAATTTAAGAAAAGACTGCAAATATTCGTGCTTCGGTTTTAAACTTTATCTTCATACTTGCAGTTGAGTGAAGTTATATCTTTCTTAATCATTCTACAAACAGTTTTTAGCAAACTGATCCTTTTATCTGATTCATTATATTTTGTATCAATAGCATATACTTACTACATCGCAATAACTATGGACATAAAATTCATTTAATTAACTTAAAATCAATAAAAACAATAGTTAGATATGAGAAGATGCACGGTTGTTAGTAAATTGATAGTTATAATTACTACTTGCTAATTTAACGTAAGTTATAATCAGTAAACAACACAATTCCAAAACGATACAAGTTTTTCCCAAAACAAATAGGTACTAGTATACTAATAGATGTCTAATTGGGAACTAAAACTATAGTTGGCAACACTCGTTTTTCATACAATTTCACCCATTTAGATACAAATTTGATGGATACGTTAGACATTTTCGCGGTGAAAATATTGACATGGAGAGATTGACAAAAATCATTTATATAGGTATAGTATAATATAGTATAGTTTCTAGATCTAGTCCAGTAATCCTTGCTTTATGAATTACCAAATTTTATAGGGTCAAAAGGGTAGGGGTCAAATGTTAAAGTTAAAGTTGGGTCAAAGTCATGGTATCTTTATCAAAAAATCCTTTGATGCACTGGTAAGTAAAATGACTTAGGGGAATCAGGATCGCGTACAAGACTAGAAGACGCATGTGGCGCCGCCCGCGTAAACCGAAAATATATGGTATACGAAGATATTTTATTTTTATTAAATTAAAAGATTTCATTGAAAAGGTCCGCACTAAACTATGCTTCTTTTTAAAATACCGCAACAAGACCTAGACGAAATAAATCAACATCAAAAATTAAATAAAATAGACCGTTATTTTTAAGAATTCAAAACAACTGAATCGTGAGAATTCTTACCAAACTGTTACCGACGATGCAAAGCTGATCGGTTATTGAACTATTCAAACGCAATATAAATAAACTGAACAACTATGTTGATTTGAAACGAACACTAAACCACAAGCACCTGCCCGCAGTAAATTATCCAAATCGAAACACCTTGAGCTTGAAAAACTTTGAATACAAACATTCGACTGTCGTTAACCTTAGATTTTATGAAATGACAACTTAGAAGATAGAGAAAATATGGAATGATAATTTTGTTAACAAGCTGGTTTCTACAACAAATTGATACAATGATGATATACTAATTACTACGAGAAGTATTAGGCGATAATAGTGAGTGATTAGAATAAATCAAAATATACAAATAAATTCTATGAAATTGGGTATCTTATGGCCAAAAATTAATACAATAATGTAATTTGATAGTGGTTAGAATTGTTTGTTTGTAAATATACATACATTTCACAATGACAGGAAATATAGTAGACAAAAATTTTAATTCACAAGACTTATCGCTAGGAAGGATTTCATCCAGTCTACTTGTCTGAAAAGATTATAATCATGTATGTAATGTACCTAATAAATGTCGAAAGTCATGTAGAGTGCCATTTACATTTTCATAACGCCACTCTTCTTTTTCATAGTAGAGTATTTCCAATGTGTTCTTAGCCGATTCCTAAATAAATTAATTAACAATTAAGATATTAATAACTTTATCCCCCAAAAAACGAACCATTCATCATCAAATTTAGATAATGTTATACTGTAGTACTACAAAATTGAGCTATCCATGATCGAATAATGTCCACCCTGACTATCCATTTTGACGAACCATCAAAAGGTATAGAGGGGCATGAAATGCGCCCACATTCTATTGTACCCTAAACTTCTACCTGACGTTCGAAACTCAATAGTTATTTTTTTCCTGTGTCCCTTTTATTGAGAGCTAAAGATGTGATTTAAAAACCAATTAAGCTGTAAAGGTGTCCGTATATTTCTTGAGATCATTGTATAAAGAATAGAGTTGATATTGTACAGTCATGCGTGGGAGTCTCGAGTTTTTTAGTATTAGTAAAGTTTGTCGACGTGAATATTACTTGGAACTGAAATAAGAATTATAAAAACAAATGGAATTTAAAATATGATTTTTATTATTGTTAAGAACAATAGAATAATTATAATAAGTATTTGTCATAACTAAAGTGATTTTGCACATTCAATCTTAAGAATTTTAAAGCATATCCATGATGAATATGAGCAGTATATGGTTTTTAGGCTCATAATAACGCAATATAAGTCAGAATACATCATCGCTGCTTCGTATAATCAAGTTAAACAAGTGCTTTTAAGTAGAAAACACCCGTTCTACAATTCATGACGATAAACACACGACAACTTGTGTACAATCAATAAGAAAAGCCATACGAGGTGCTCTTGAAATTAAAATTACGGTAATGAAACAATTTATTTTGATTGATAATAGATCATAAAAAGGTCGACCGAAGTTGTAATTTTTTAATTATTTTGAAAACATCTACAACATAAAGGAAAAGCGAATCATTTACGAATAGAATAATATCACGAGCTTTAACAAAGAAAGAAATCAGAATTGCAGTGTTTTGTGAAGACAAAATTGTTTTAAAAAAACTTACACATATTAATCTGATGTGATCAAATTTTCAAGTAGTTATATATTCCCTGCGCCATTTTCTAATAGGGAAAACAGAGAATCCATCTTTTCACTTGACACTATCCTTGCATATCTACTTCTTTTGCTTCATCCAAGTTTATTATTTTTTAATGCAAGGTCGCCACCATATAACTTCGCTGAAAAAGTTTCTCATATTCACTTTTAGCGCAGATTGTACTTACTTTGCTGTAGAATTACATTTCGTAATTAAGCCAATTTCTTCCGTACTACATTGTAATAAGGTATACCTAATAGGCTTATAGGTTACAGTCGGTCACGCAAGCTATTGGACGACAAAAATAACATTATTAACTATGGAAGTAGAAATTACGATCGCAACGCTCAATCAAATTAGTATTAGGATAATAATTTCCTCGTGACTGCTTCTAGGTAATTTAAGATACACCCTTGTGTTACTGGAATATGTTCTGCAGTATTGATTACATCAGGTTTGAGTAATCAGTCCGATTACAGTCAAATCTAGGAATTGTAATGTAGAAGATAAACAATTGTGGAGAACGTGGCTCTCGAGTCTTTTGACTATTGGCTCTGTCTATCGCATATGTGAACCTGTCACTATTTCAGTCTCAATTTCATCATTAAGCCATTCATACAGCTGATTGTACTTTTGTATGTATGTGTACTTTTAATATTACGTTAACAACATATACATATATAACGTCACTAACAACCTTTTAAAAACCCACAAAAACAAAAATACATAATTTCACAGACTCATAGAGTAGTTTTTTTTAGACTTTTAATGTAACTTAACAAAAAATATTACGCACTACCTAATTGATAGAATTACTTGAAGACGTGAAGAATCTTATAAACATGGATTGTTTTCTTAATAGTTATACTTACTGAAACTCTATCCAAAGATAAATCTTATTATTTAGATTGAAAAACTTAGAATAAAATTCATAAAATTCTCAGTAGCTTTAGAATTTTAAATTATGTTCACATTCCGACATATTCAACCAGCGAATAAAACAGTCTCCTCGGGGTCGTTAAATCAAATGCTTTACTTTAAATATTAATGCCTAAGTTGACAGAGTAAGAGTTTGATAAAAGTGGCCACAAGTTTTATAAGATTTCTTTTTCGCTACACAATATTAGAATTATCGTGGGTGTCGTTAGGAGGGGAACTAAAGTTTTTGAGATTAAACCAGATTGCTTGACTGGTATCTTTGTCAACTGCAAATGTGGTTAGTGACAAAACTGCTGTTAGACATTTTCTTACCAATTACTTGAAAAACAATCTTGTGAGTAGATTGGTAAGATTCAATCCAAAATACTAACGTTAAGATTGTCATGTTTTTTTAGTCTGTAGGTAGTCATGTAATACTGTTGGATAAAAGCCTCCCTTTTCACTTCCCTTCAATTTTTGGCTGAGCAGTACTTTGCTTGATTTTCTGTCAAAGTACTTAAAAGATAGATAACATATTAAGATAAGATCCAATACATATTTTATTAATTGTCTCAACAACTCTGTTTTCATTAATTAACAATACTTCAATCCTACAAAAGATTTCGTCTAAAAGAATTTCTACGTATTTTACAAAATATCCCTGAAAGCATCTAGCACGGCAAGAAAGGCGAGTTTCTATGAGGGTTTAAAAGCCACCTTATCGCATGATCAAGTCTGATTTATAAGGTCACCTTGCCGCGGAACTCACCTTTGAAATGTCGACTCAGTGTTCCTCATTCTGAAATTAATGCGACGGCTTTCACTTATAATAAAACTCTTTTTTTTAAATCGTGAATGTTATAAATTGTAAGATTTAGAGTTAAGAGATAGTGAAGATTAGAGATAAATGTTTTTGAATATCACATTAACTTTTAAGTGAGCAGGATTATAGAGTATTTTTCTACTCTACCATCAGAGCGAGGAACACAGTAGAAATGTTTCCATAGAAATAAATACAGAAATGCCACCTTCTGCACATTTTTTCTGCCTTAGACGAATATTTATTGAATTAACCAACATACAAACATACATAAAATCACGCCTCTTTCCCGGAGGGGTAGGCAGAGACTACCTCTTTCCACTTGCCACGATCTCTGCACACTTCCTTCGCTTCATCCACATTCATAACTCTCTTCATGCAAGCTCGGCGGTTTCGGGTACTCTTGACTTGACCCTTTACCAGGACGTTCCTAATTTGATCATGATACGAATTAACCAACACTGTCTCAAAACTCGATCAACGCTTATTTACCACCTAAATTGCAGTTCTAACGCGTATATTTCCTATCCACAGCGTACAAAGTACAGTCGCAAACAAATGTCTCAATGCGATTGTGTCCGTGAATTATGGAGCGACCGCCGTCACCGCCAAACAGGCCGACAATCAGGCATTTCCACAATCAGCCTGAACTGCAGAGGGGGGGCAGCTTTGGTTTGATGCTGAAGTGGATCCTCTTCGTCTGGTTGGCCAGTTGTGGACCGCTGGGGAACACCGTAAAGCAAGAAGGTAAGTTTTTACCCTTTGATTTCTTGTCAAGCTTAAATATGTAGTAAATGTTTTTGTTGTTGTTTTAATTTTATAAGAGAAGTAAAGGGGCAGAAAGTTCCAACATGGAGAGTTCGTCAGAAGTCCATTGTATGACTTCACTTACGATATGATGAATTGATACTTTCAACCATAATTTTATTTTCTGTCTGATCCCCGGCACCAATAAAAAAAGAAAAAGAATAGGATCACTCCATCTCGTTCCTATGGATGTCGTAAAGAGCGACTAAGTGACAGGCTTATAAACTTGTGATTCTTCTTTTAGGCGATTTTAGCAACCTGTCACTATTTAAACCTCGATTGTATCATAAAGCCGTGAACGTGGCCTATCAGTCTTTTCAAGACTGTGGGCTCTGTCTACCCCACAAGGGATATAGATGTGATAATATGTATACTATATGTATGTATTTTATTTTCAAAAGGACATAATGTGTCAGTAAATAAGAGTTCCGACTTTGAAAGTAGCAAATGATAATAAAATATCACTAGCGACGTTAAATTTAACAATTTAAACCTAAACTACTGCCTGCAGGTGCAGAATATTTAATACCTGTACCTTTGGGAAATCATTAGCGTTCTTACACTGAGTCATTAGTAATTTTCTACAAACTTTGCCCATCAATGAACCACATATTGAACAATAGAGGGAATTAAAATGTATACAAAGTGTATTAATTGTTAATACTTTTTTATGTGTTTATCCTTAGTCGAGATTTATTCAGAATGGCATCATAGTGTCGTTAAACCTAAATAAGACCTAATGCACCTTAAATATGATAAGTTTGGGCAGTAAAATATAGCAATGCACGTATTTACAGTTTTTTCTAAGGGAAATATCAGTTACAGTACAGTTTTTTATGAATAATCTGGCGATTTAAGATTATTCGATTAGTTAATTTCAAAATTAGGGGGTGCGCATTTAGATTTTTACATCTAGTTAATTTCATTCTTACATCAATGCGTCTTGATTCAAACCTTTAAACTTCAGGTATATTATTGTAAATACTTCTTGGTTTCGCTATCAATCAAATATGTACTCATTGTTAGCACATACTATTTAATGAGAAATCAATATTTACACAAGCGACTTGCGTACTTAAGTTGTGTACAAACATACTGACAACTTTCTATTCTCAGTCATTAGCGTGGCATATGGTTCCCAATAGTAGGTACATACAAATTAAACGACATGGAAACTCAATTCTCGTATATAAATAGAGTTTGTTTGTCCCGACTTGTGTCCCGCGTCACGTTCCGTACTTCAGTCTCATGTTGATGACTGAGGGAATTAAATTAGAAACTGATGTAGTGTTTCATTGATTTTGTTGTGTTTTAAACAGTTCTTTGTATTATATTGACGTTGTATTTGTGATTTTTTTTTTATTTCAACACGATTTTCTTTTATAAGTAAGTGACTGAGCGAAGTGAATGAGGTAATGCAGGCAACTTGGGATAAAAATACATTTTTATATGTAGGTATGAATGGAACACTATTACTTTAAAATATGTATAGTGATGAAATATAAAATATGAATAGAATTTTTAAGTTCGTGGGCACTAAAATCGGTTAAAAAATCTTTGAGATATTCCCGATTTTGTTTAAATTGAAAGAGTTCGCTACGTCAAAGTTCGCGGCAACCAACTAGCTAAGTATCAAAATGTACTTCTATTTCCTAAAACGGATAAATCAAATGCATTCAAGATGCATTATGTAATAACAAGAAGCAAATAACAGTTTCTCACGAGTAATTTGGCTTCCGTATATCGCCAACCTAGTACCCCAGATATTAGCAGGTTTATGCGGCAGTAACTACTAACTATCGCTTATTTAGGGCTCCCTCATGCCATTGTGATGCTAAACATCACGACAGGTATCTCAAACTGTCCAAGTTTAGAGCCTGAAGATGATATAGGCTCGGTGTTCGCCACAAACCACTTATGTTTATGTAACACATTACATACAGACAAGCTCTGCTCTTTACTAGAAGGATAGACAGAGAACTTTTACCACTTGCCACAATCCCTGCTTATTTCTTTTGCATCTTTTAAATTTACGAAGCTTTTCATACAAGCTCATCAATTTATTTAGGGTAGGTACTCTTGACTTTACCGAAAAGTCCGTGATGTAATAATGATACGCTCATCTAGGCATTCGCTTCCCACCGCTATATGTAGTTAACATATATACAGACATAATCAAGCCTTTTTACTGGAAGGGGTAGGCAGAGACTACATTTTATTACTACATATGTAATCAATTTGGCCTATAATCAGTCTTATTAAAACATTGATAAGGTCCATGGACCAAGATGTTAGTAAATATTACACAATTCTATCGAGTACCAAAAACGTATAGCTTTAAAACGTATATAGGTTTATATTGGACAACAATAAAACAATCCTATTAGATCCCGTTATAAAAGTTTTACACAAAAATCTACACATTAAAAAAATAATTTATGTATCCAGAGTCATTTATTACCGATCCACAAATACTATTTTATGTCCACTAGATCGTCTATTACATCTGAACCAACATGAGTGTATTTCTGAACGCCGAGCGGTAAATCTTGAAACCGTAAACCCGTCATTCGCAGGAGTGCATCAATCCAGCTTTTTAGTGGCCCGTTGTAAAATAATTAAACGTTACGGCCAGTGTTATGGAATTGTTGATGCGGTCCGATAGTTTAATTTGCTATTAGTCTGCCAGTGTGACCAGACCAGTGTGAATTATCTTACCAATATTATAAATGCGAAATTTTGTACATACATAAATATGATCACGTCTAAACCCTAGCGGGGTAGACAGAGCCACCAGTCTTGAAAAGACTGATAGGCCACGCTCAGTTGTTTGGCTTAGTGATAGATAGCATTGAGATTCAAACAGTGACAGGTTGCTTAGCCCATCGCCTAAAAGAAGAATACCAAGTTTATAAGCCTATCCCTTAGTCGCCTTTTACGACATCCGTAGGAAAGAGATGTAGTGATCCTATTCTTTTTTCTAATGGTGCCGGGAACCATACGGCACGAAAGTTTGTAAGGATGTGTGTTTGTCACTCTTTCAAGAGAAACTACTCAATTTTGAAGAAATTTATAACATGTTTAGAGCATAGCCTGGAATGACATATAGAGTAATTTAATCCTGAAATTACCACTTTAGCACCGTTCCGGGGTGCAGCTGGTGTTTGATTAAGATACTACAGGTAACAAATAACATTTACCCCGTCACAATCGTCATTCTTTCAAATAGAACAATGATCAAAAAAGCGTAATGACCATGAGTAAAATGATGCCTCTTCCAGGGAGGTAAAGACACAGACCAATTGAATAGCGAAATTCTATTATTGAATTCAAATTTTAAAAATACAACTTAAATATCATAGTATCGAAATTAATTGATCGACCAGGGGTACTGTAGTCACAATAGTGGTCCAAAAAAGCCCTTTGTTTCCACCGAAAGCTGACAGCAATTAATGTTCCCTTTCACCTTTGTACCGCCCGATAGAGACGCTACACCTGCGTAACCGAAATGTTTATTTTAATTTTTTTTCCAATGCTTTTGTAATGGAATTGTTTGGTGTTTTTTTTATACATACATACTTACATATGGTCACGTCTTTATCCCTTGCGGGGTAGACAGAGCCAACAGTCTTGAAAAGACTGAATGGCCACGTTCAGCTATTTGGCTTAATGATAGAATTGAGATTCAAATAGTGACAGGTTGCTAGCCCATCGCCTAAAAAAGAATCCCAAGTTTGTAAGCCTTAGTGATTAGATGGAGTGATCCTATTCTTTTTTGTACTGGTGCCGGGAACCACGCGGCACATACATATAATAAAGTATTAATCCCTTACGGTAGACAGAGTCAGAGCCAGACTCGTGAAGACTGAAACGTTCAGCTGTGTGGCTTTGAGATTTTAATAGTGACAGGTTACTCTAGCTCGTGGCCTAAAAGAAGAATACCAAGTTTATTAGCCTTTCCTCGGCATTTTTCATCACTATTTGAATCTCAATTCTATCATTAAGCCAAATAGCTGAGCGTGGCCTATCAGTCTTTACAAGACTGTTGGCTCTGTCTACCCCACAAGGGATATAGACGTGACCGTATGTATGTATGTATGTTAAATTTGATCGAATATTCCTAAGCTTGAAACAATAGTCTGAAATATTAACAAACGGTGGTTACTTTGTCTTTTTATAGCACTTTAAGAGACTCCACAACTTTGCAGACGGCTAACTTCTGGGCACATCGATTTATAGCTAGCATTAGTCCGTGACTTTACTTGTATTGAAAGATTAACATGAAAATATCGATGCAATAGTTTCTATCACCAAAACTGAGAAATAGTTCCTATAAAGGGATAAATAAAAATACTATATAAATCATGGAAATGTATGTGAATGTACGTAGCTACGTGCATTATATTTAACTTTTGTAAAAAGAACCGCCACCAATCAATATTCCCCTTTTTTGAAGTCGATCAAATTTCTTAAACTTTCTACTAAGTGTTACAAACACTTTCCTGAAAACCGCATCAAAATCGGTTAACCGAAACGCGAGATAATCGCGGACAAACATACATATATACAAATCATATAGGTCAAACTGAAAACCACCTTTTTTTGAAGGCGGTTAGTTGAATATCCTCCGTACTGGAAAAGCATTGTATGTAATTCTCTTGCCGCGTAAATTTTAAAAGTTTAACAAAGGTTAAGATATGAGATTAAAGAATAAGGATTGTCTTTTATGGCAACTTGTCACTATCTCTGAATCTCATACACACATACAATCACGTCTTTATCCCCTACGGAGTACACATAACCACAGTTTTCAAAAGACTGAAATACTACCTACAACTTAATATTAGAACTGAGATTACATAGTGACAGGTTGCTTAGCCCATAACCATAGAAAGAAGTAACCCAAGTTTATAAGCCTTTCCCTTTATTGACTTTACAATTTACACAGAAGCGGCGGAAACACACTACGTTTTTCCTTCACCATTAACTTATCCAGCTTATTTCGTCCCCCGTACAGTATGAAGACATAATATGTATTATCGTAACTGTCTGATTTATATAATAATTTATTGTATTGATTAATTTATTTGATAATGTTAATAATGTAAATTCATAAGACTATATTTTGCATGCCAACTGCGGCAGAATGTAAAGTGCTTAAAACAAATGTAACAACTGTATTATGACTTATTCAATGCATAATAAATCATTCATTCATTCATTCATTAAACTCAATTTCTACAACATTCAGACATCCGATGTACTCGTAGTTGCAAACGGAAATTCTCGTTTAGTTACAGGTGTATGTTATCAAGTGGGCGATCTGGTTTCAGTATTGATTACAGCTGCTTAGAGTGCTTGACAAATACGTGGGCTATTTCAGGAGATATGTACGTACAATTGATTAAACGTTTCTGTTCAATACGAGGCAGACAAAGCCATCCTTTAAACCTTACTAGCGAATGTTAACTTTCCCATTCAGCCATCCCACGTCATTTATTGAGAAAATTCATGTATTGAGAATACTATATGGAATAAGCAGTTAATAAATCATAAACATTTAATTGTAATCGTAAGAGCGAACCGGGCCAGGTTGAGTATCTGCACGTGTGTCACACAACCATGATATAACAATACCGTTATATAAAAAATAAAATATGCAAAGCAATATTCCTACTAATAGAGAAAGGCAGAAATTTCGTCTTCCCACTTGCCACGATTTCTTTTTCTTCACATTTCACTTTCATTGCACTGCTCACCTTCAGTTTAGGGTACTTTTGACTTCATCAAGATGTCCACAATTGGATTAAGTCCCACCTTGACCTTCCCCTTCTTATGATTATCCCATTTACACTTATAAATTCGAAGAAAAAATATGAAAACTTATAGGACTGATAAAAACAAAAGACCGTAGTTATGTCAAAGGTTCTGCTTTTACAAAATTAGCGCAAATAGTGACGCGGGACACCCATAATCTTCCAAGATATAACGGGTCACGTTGTAAACAAGACGAACCGTCGGGTGCGAAACGATTCAAATCGATACAACTCGTTACGATGGTACTTAGCGGAACAAGTTGCTCCCACATTTGTTAGTTTTGCCACCCCTAGATAGGTTACCGGCAAAATATCTCGGGTTAATTTAATCGCGATTGATTGTAACGATTAATTACGTAAGTGTTTAGTATAGGGTTGGAGGTTGATGAGTTAAATTTAGCAACATTCAAGGAAAATTATCAAGAATCAATACTTTTGTGGGTTTGTTTGAGGCAGTTAAAGTTTTTAATTGTTTAAAAAGGAAAAATACTTCAAGCTTCAACGTTATAAAGATGAATAAGAACAAATTAACGGCCAAGGATAAATAAGGAACAAGAACAAACAAACTTTTGCTTACGAGATCTCACTTATCATGAATAGCCATGGATGTGATAACAGTCTCTAACTCTCTTATCTGTGTTTCTGTTGCGTCCGCTGCCGTTGCACTTTTGGACTTGGGGTTCACTTCCTGACCCTTTTTAGTGTAACATCGAATTAAGAGTACGTTATGATGTGATGTTATGATATTTTTTATATATACAGGACAATTTCACAGAATGAATTAGCCTCAAACATCGAGGCCTTCGAAACTTGTCTTCCAACATACCAACGTATCAATAAATGAAACTGAAATTAAACCTGATCTAAAACTATAAAGAAAACTAATACATAGTTAAGGAATAGCTCTATTGAAATGTTCTTCAATACAGTGCATAGTTTGGACAGCTGGTATCAACGAATGAGTCCCTAGGGAGCCCGTATGGTTCTTACGGCGCTCTTGTTCAAAGCCACGGCTTATTGAGGGATTAATCTAACACAAATTAATATATGGAACTTTTGTAAAATTAAATACTTCTTTTTTCCCTACAACGCTAGAAGGTGTTTTGGATGTTTGATAAGTTATATTAACATTAAATTTGTCTTTTATGTGATATTCGTGCTACGGACTAGTAACTTAACAAACGAATACTTTGAAAATTGTATGTTTACAATTTTTATACAGAGCGCAATGTAAAAATGCAGATAAAGACAGTTGGCTTAAGAGTTAAGTATATAAAAAATAAGTGTAGACAATGCAATGTAAGGCCAAGTAATTGGAGCAATTGCCTGATTATATGGTGTCAATAATATCTTAAGAAAAATTTTTTTGTCATTCAGTAGTATGTACTTACTGTATTAGTTATTGAACACAAAATGACAAAAACTGTTCCACTGGGACTATTGATACCATAATGATACATAATTGCTACCACATAAGTTCCTACTGTAAGTGTTATTCATTGTAAATTCAGTTCAAATGAGAAAATTTCGTTCTTAAAATTGTCTTATAATGTCTTTAAAATATTGTTTAAGTTTACCCCGAAGCTAACTTCTAAATGAGCAATAACAAAAATTGACGGGCACACATTTTGAAAAGCAATAAATCCCGTTGGGAGCGGGCAAGTTAATGGCGGAATTACTTGATAAATGACGTTGTATATCAATTACTGATGTCAGGTGCAAGGCGCTTTTTGCGGGAAGCCCTGGGGTGCTCGAGGCCCAGGGAAATGGGAAAACTATTGACGCTTTTTCGTGTTTCTTGGTGCATATGACGCATTTAAAAGAGAGAGATATATGTTACGACTTTATCTGCTACAGGGTGACAGAATCGATAATGAAAATAAAACTTAAAGGTTGCAAAACGCGCAGCTTTTTTGTCCGATTTTTGAGAATAAATAAATAATTTTCCCTTGGCTATTGACCATGTCGAACAACCATGAGCCGAGCCGGATTACTTTCCCCTGCAAAAGTGTCCACCACAAAATGCAAGCCTTATCCATCGTTATTCGATTTTATTTTACTTTTACATTTTGCATTAACATACTAAAAACTAATGTGCTTAACTCAATGCTATCCTGTACTTGTAATAACCAAAGTTAAGGTATATATCCAAGAAAACATTTATCATTTCACACAAAACCACAAAAGAATTCCTACCCCCGCAAACTCAGTCCGCTACCGCCTCAAATAACGGGCCAAGTTAAAAATCGTGAATAAACAAAACCAACCAAGTGTGAAACCACTTAGTACCCAACTAGTGTACAAGTGCTATAAATTAGGTTGCCAGTTCACTTTGACTGCCGCACTACAGACTTAGTTTTGGAAATTCACATTTTGTTGTGAACTTTGGCGTAACTAGTTCATATTTTCGTTTTTAGGGTTCAGCGCGGTTTTATCTCTCGGAACCAGAATATTTGGTTACAAAATTAAGGTTTTAAACATTTTTGTTACAGTCCAATATTCTTAGTCTTCAGTTATTTAGCTGATTTTGGGTTGATCTTTTACTTGATTTTTTTTTATTTTATTTATCACACATGATAGATTACAACGTAGTTCATATAAATTATAAAAAAAAATGAGATCTGCGTCGTCTACATCCTTACCTCTCTAGAGCCAGGTGAGATTTTTACACGAAGCGACTCCCGTCTGACCCCTGCAACCTTTGAAGGCGAATCTTACCCATATCTATACTAATATTGTAAAGCTGAAGAGTTTGTTTGTTTGAACGCGTTTATCTCAGGAACTACTGGTTCAAATTAAAAAATTCTTTTTGTGTTGAATAGATCATTAATCGAGGAAGGCTTTAGGCTATATAACATCACGCTGCAACTATTAGGAGCGAAGAAATACTGGAAAACGTGGAAAAAATTAATTTTATTATTATATATAAAAAATTAAATTATTCATCCTTGAGGGCTTCAATGATGCCCAAAATAACTATTCCACGCGGACGAAGTCGCGGGCACAGCTAGTTGGATCATATTTACACATACATTTGCTTGAATATGCGGGTTCTCACGTGCAACAACATATGTACTCCAGAAATATTTGTATGTTGCGTCCATAGATCTCAACTGAAAAATCAGTGTATTGCTTGCACATCCAGCAATATTGCACTCGTATGGTATGTTGTGAGGTTGTAATGATAAGTTTAGGCCAAACATGTATTTTCTGATATAAATGTGTGTGTGTTTTGCAGCTACAAATTAAAAAAATATATCTATCTATAGGAAGCGGTAACCACTCATCATTTGTTTATTTGCCTTCTTTATATAGCTACGCTATACCAAAACGTAATAGGTAACATAAAATATTTTGTATAATATCATTAATTACGTAAATGGATGTTAATTCTACTAAATAGGTAACTAAAGACCCCTAAGAATAATAAAGGCATTTACTTCAAAGTGCTTTGCGTTGTCACCATTCATCATTCTAAAACAACTACATTAATATTATGACGGATAGCGGGTCGTGCTTCTCGCTCGCACCTATAGCCGTCACTGTCTAACCTCTGTTATCAGTTTGACAGGTACTAAGGGTGAGATATCGTTCTGAGTTTTTGTTAGGGGCTGTCCCCGATTATTTTCGAATGTATGCGGTTATTTTTTTTTTTTAATTCATCCCTGGTTCTCAGTATATGGGGAAAACGCATATAATCCGATTCGTGCTTTTATTTTAAGCACCACAATACAAACATATTCATTTGATTGACAAAATATGGAACAGCGTGTTATTGGAATATTGCAATGTGAAAGAAGCTATAGTAACAGGAGTAGAAAAGGGAATGCTCAGATAGTTCGGTCATGTAGAGAGAATTAATGAAACCAAACTGACAAAGCAAATATACGAAGAAAGCGTGAATGACATCGTTGAGGTGGGAAAGCCTTGATCAAATCGGCGACATTCTGATCTTCAGGTCCCGAAACCGGCAAACTTACATGAATGTGGATGAAGAGAAAGAAGTATGCATGTATCATAGTCAATGGAAAGCTCTGCCTACTCCCCCTCCTCCTACTCCTGCAAAAAAGTTGAATTCTTTGTTAAGCGATGAGCTAGCAACATATCTCTATCCGAATCTTCATTCCATATAACGGCCATTGGGCTTACATTAGCTCAAAGCATCGATTATGATATAGTTAATTGCAGGCCTATATTCAGGAATTCGATCAATATGACAAAATTGAGTACCCTGAAATGGACATCGCCTCTTGTGGATTAAGGTATTCACTAGTGTTGCCGATCGATAGGCTATCGATAGTTGAGTTAAAGCAATAGTATCGATAGATCGGTTTACTTCAATACTATTTACTCCCAAACATACTATCGATAGTTTTGAAGCTCAATATCGAAAGCACTATCGATACTTTACCTGCCGACTGTTTCCATAACTATCGATACATTTAGATCGATACTCTGGGTAATTTTTGCCTATCGATAATAAAAGCAATACTCCCGAGGCAAGCTCACTATCGACAGACCAAAACTATCGATAGTATTGTGGTTTTTGATGCTACTGTACCAAACTGAGGACTATCGATACTATCGATATTGTAGATGATTTCCGGAACGACTATCGATAGTGAAGCAATCGATAGTTCTGCAACGCTAGTGTTCAGGTAATGCAGTAGAACGTTCATAGTTCCGGGCCTTTCTCGAAAAGTTTTATCTTGGAAAAAGGATTTTTTTTTTAATTTGCCTTAGATATTATTAAAAACGATATTTGTAATAATTATCTTAAAGTAGCAAGTAGCTCTAAACAAAAAATCTACTTATGTAAGCTGAAGATAAAAATTATATACATAATTACACACATGTATCACGCCTTTATACCTTACCTACATATTAATGATAGAATTGAGACTCGGAGATTTTACAAGCTGCAAGCCCGTTACCCCAATAAATAATTCCAAGTTTTTGAGCCTTTTTGATTTAATTTACTTGTACAACCTGCTCGGGAAAAGAAGCAGCCATAATTATATCATATACAAAGCAAATTTGTATTGTTACTTCATATTATCTTCATATATGGGTCTATTCATGACTTGATCAATCAGATTCGCATACAAACAAACATACAGATTCAATGCCGAATGTTCGCGTTAGCATTCACTCGAATCGAGTGCAAATCGAGATTGTTATTGTTTGGTTTGTTCCACTATTATCATTAAGACTCTTTCTCTGGTCAAACCGCATTTTTTATTGTAATCTTTGCATCTAGATTTAAAAGCTTAGGTCTATTAAAGTCAACGTGACAACCGGCAATATTTTACATGCTGATTATAATGTTGCCTGCCTGGTTGTCACAGAACGACTATTGTCCAGTCCACCCTCCTAAACACATAAGCTAGAGCAAGACCAAGCTTAGCTTAGCATCATTTAATTGTTTTTTTTATCTCAGACCTCCACGAACAGATGTCTGACCAACATGTAGTTTTTTTGGCGGTTATAATTGAGTCAAGTTCTACCACACCCTCGGAAAGAAATAAAGAGGTCCTTTTTTATACTATGCACTGCAAATGAATACTATATAACCCTGTACCTTTGGTTATCCTAAAGTTGCAAGTAGCTCTTAACAAAACAACATCACCATAAGGAAACTAATAGACGCAGCTTTACGAGCAATCCCTAACACAAACAGCCTTCGGAGTTTCCCTCACTAAGACTGATAATCAATTCTGATGAAAACCTATCTGGGTCCAACCACACGTCGTAAGCGGAAAACACATTGTTTCACTCCCTCGTTAGCAAACTCCACGGCACTTTTTTGACGTCTACTGTAGGGGTCTCCGGCGATTCGAGTGTTTACCCCACCAAACGTATACCCTCACGCCCCAACCGACCTTTATTACCCACACAATAAGGCCAAAAACAGAACGAAAACCTCTTTTCGAAACTCGCCAACCTCTCCCGACGAACTGCCGATTTATAACCAAGTGTTACTCCTTAAAATTTAGCAACGAAAGCTCAAAATCCTTTGCATTAATCCTTGTAATCGCGCGCTGGGTGTTGTATTATATCCATGTATTCTATCTCGCCTAACTCTTGAGATGAGTATCTGGGACTTTCTTATGTTTAGAATGAATTTTCTTTTTTTTTTTTCTTTTTAAATAAAAATGTTCTTGTTTTTCGGTAATGGCACTTATGCGTCGTCTACAGAATTTTGAAGCTATCGTTTGATGGCTCCGAGCTCGTTCGTGACAGTATTTGAAATATGCCGATGAATGTTTCGCTTTTATTTTAATAGATTTAATTTATAAAACGGCTTCCACAAAAGGTTTTACAGCTAATATGGCCTGGAAAGACCTCGTAGTGTAACAAGCGTGGGTTTAACACATAGAGTAACTTAAATTCTATCATCAAGCCAAAAAGCTGAACATGGCCTATCAGTCTTTTCAAGACTGTTGGCTCTGTCTACCCCGCAAGGGATAAAGATGTGATATATACACACGTATGGTTACGTCTATATCCCTTATGTATGTAATAAATTTAATGAACATGCATAAAATCACGTCTTTACCCGAAAGGGTTAGCAGAAACTTCACCTTTCCATTCGTCAAGCTTCCCAATGAGGTTCCCGATTAAACCCGTTCGCCTAGGTCTTCCCCTTCCAACATTCCCATGAAAACAATGTTTAGATGAAGCAAAAAAAAAAAAATTAAAACAGAGAATGTTAAACACTTACCTACAAATTTTAAACAATTTAGGTATTTATGACTGACAATTAAAATAGTGTGTTTCTAAATATACACCACTTTAAGTATGAATGTTTCATTATCATTCATTCAAACTTAATGTTTCATAAAGACTTTTAATAATTACATGTCTCTGCTTTAAAATTTTATTGGAGTACAAACCGAATACCATGGAATATATACATGTAATAATTGTCGATACTTTTACGGTAAGGAGAAAATCATCACATTCAGGCAATTGGTCGTATAACCATGATCTACTTTAGGTAAGGTTAGGAATATCAAATGAGAGTCACTGCTTGAGAAAACCTAACCTTTTTATTATGACGTAGATATAGAATATAGAACCTGAATTATTATCACACTGCAATGTGGCAGGCGAAAGACGTGCTTTATCGGTTTTGTAAATTTCTCTACTAAAGTTTACTATCCATAAAAAGCATTATCAAAGTCTGCATTTGATTTTCGCATGTAAAGATAACTTGCGAATTGCGACGATAAGAATTTTCAATTGTTTATTTTGTTTCATTTTTTTACACAAATTTTAAACTATTAAAAACCAACGAAAAAGAAACCTCAATGTATGTTACGTTTTAATAATTACATAATGTCTCATACATGGTAGATGATATTCATTCAGGTCAGTGGGAACCTTATATATCATGGTAAATGAGTTGCCTTTTGCTACACTCACGGAAAATAGATAGAGTGGTCCTATTCCAAATAACACGGCACCAAATTGATATAATATTTTATATAATAAAATATATAACAATCCTATTTAACATAATTAAATATCGTGTGAAGTAGAAAGTTGTAGTCTCTACCTACCCCTCCGGGACAGAGGCGTGATTTTATGAAAATTGTATATATAAAATATATTTATCTATCAAGCAAAAAGATAAAAACGGATATTGCTTTAAATACAAAAACCAAAAAATCCTATGTCATTATCATATTTTAGAAAACAATGCCTCCCTAAAGGTTTCGGCGCGGCACCTGCTGGATTCGATCGGATAGCCCTCAGGGCTAAGCCCTTATTTTGTAATAAATTATGGTCTGCTCTTCAAATGCTTCGCTCAGTATTTTTTGATTCGATGCAATGGTATCGTAATAAAAATGTTTATTGAAAATATCGTATTTTTGTTTCATTGTACGTGTAACTGAAGAAAAATGAAATACTTTTTTTCTTATACAGTCAATACTATGCTGAGCTAACAGTTTATAAGAATTCCATTGGTGTTCGTGAATAACAGATGTCAAGGGAGGTCAAGGATTCTAAATTATGGAGAACAATAGTTATTTTATTATTAAGTTTATTTATTTATCTTGCTCTGCGCCAACGCCGATCTCCTGTTTGGTTTCCTTCCACCAAAAGGTTGACTGGAAGATATTGCATTAGCTATAAGTCCGCCTTTGTACCATCTCTGTCTGTTTTGTGCTGTTTTGTATGTTTTACTCTTTTGGTACAGTAAAAAGTTTTATCTATCTAAGTTTCCGGTTCAAATTACTGTCGGACAATAAATTTTCTGGGCACTTATATTTAAACAATTTTCATTTCCAGTGTTGATTCTAAAGGAGTCTTTGACTCTGTACATACATACATACATATAATCACGTCTATATCCCTTGCGCAGAGCCAACAGTCTTGAAAAGACTGATAGGCCACGTTCAGCTATTCTATTTGACTTTTAAGAAAAAAAGATATTGAAGAAAGCCTAATCCTGAATTGAAGCTGGTTTCCAGATATATAACAAAAACAATTGTCCATCTTGCATGTCCAATCAACCTTAATACTAACATATTATTAAGCCTTCAAAGTAAGTTCATAATCACTTTCACATTGAATAATATGCCTTTCCCTAAGTCGCCTTTTTCGACTTCCATACGAAAGATATGGAAAGTTCTGAAGTACTGGAAACCACCCAAAACCACTCTATATTCTCGTTACACTATCTAAATTAAGAATTTTCACGAACGCGTATAAGCTTAGCATGTACGTATAACTGTAGGAACAAGTTGTGTGTTAGTATAACGTTGTAGAAGATAATTTAGCCTTGTTTTCTGACACGAAGGTGTCGCCGAGACTGTGACAAATTGAGTGGATAAAGCCAGGGCCCTTAGTTAGACAACGTAATTAACTTTGTGCGAAATTTGTAGTGAATGAAAATACATCCATAGGTATGTATAAATCTATAGATTTCAAAAGGAATTCATATTATTCATTTTACGATGAGAATTTTCTTTCTCATGAAGATACTTAAGAAAACTGTACCGGTGTTGATAAAATTCTGCAACAAATCAACTGGTTACTAACATAGCCAGAGCGCTTCTAGACGAGAGATAAAAAATTCTTATACCTACATTATAATTAACTTTGTGTGTTTGTAGCTATAGATACGAGTTTACAATTTATTAAAAAGAACAATATTACGAAATAAAAAAAATAGTATAACTTATTGACGTCAACATAACTTAATTATATGTTAACCGCTACCAAAGCGCAGGTGAAGAAGAAGCGGCGGAACAAACTGCAGTGCAGCATTTTTACCGGATGTCAATTTACTTTACCATTGCGACGAAATTTGGACGTTCAGGGCTTTAATTTGTATGGACAGAAATATAATTAAGATATGATGCTTAAAAAAATTAAGTACTCACAGATAAAAGTTTAAAGCGGGGTTCTTCATATTTGCGTTTCTAGTAGTAAAAAACCAACTAAAAATGTTATAAAAAATGCAACTTTGTCGTATTCCGTAAGAACATAACGTTCGGGCTTTACTTCTTCCACTCAGGTGAATGATATATGAAAAATTCAGAGAATATAAATGTTTAAGATGTACCACACGAGGTTTTCCATATTCTTTACTAAACACAGTCCACTAGCTGCTATCCGAGACTTGACGTCTAAGAATGGAAGTTCGTATTAGTTCCGTTCCAAAATTCATAAAAATCGGTCTAGCCTTAATAAGACCGTGAAAGCATTACAAATGGACGAACAATGCAAGTATGGATACTTTACATTTCTTAATTCTAAATTGTTTCAATTAAAACTATGCGCATATACCTTAATAAAATTTATACATACATATTGTCACGTTCTTTTTATCCCGAAGTTTTCTCTCTTCTCTTCTCTTCTTCTTCTCCTCTAGTGTTCAATAGTTATAGAAAATTTCGAACTTTAGACCAAACTGAGATTGTAATTTTGGTGGTTAAACTGAACATTTTATTTTAATATTAAAATATTAAACACTCCTATGAAGTGATCTGCAAAATTAATGTTTGTTATGTATACACTGTCACATTTCATAATTCGTTGGAATAATAACAACATACACCGCACACGAGAAAATGTTTGAGGAGAGAGGACCGAAACCTTAGACTCGAGGATAGTTCCATTGCTTAGTCAGTTACGGTTTCTTATCAAAGTTACATCAGTCTTTCTGAGGAAAATGCATTTAAATGTATAAAAAACAACATACTTGCATGAAGAGAGTTATGAATGCAGATGAAGCGAAGGAAGTATGCAGAGATCGTGGCAAGTGGAAAGAGGTAGTCTCTGCCTACCCTTCCGGGAAAGAGGCGTGATTTTATGTATGTATGTGTATGTATACTTGCAACTTGACTTTGCTTCGCGTAAATCTAAACTTGAGACTGCAATGTACTACAGACATATAATCACGTCTATATACATCGCGGGTAAGACAAAGCCAACAGTCTTGAAAAGATTGATGGGACACCTTTAGTTGTTCGGCTTAATGTCAGCATTGAGATTCATACAGTGATACAGGTTGCTAGCTCGTCGCCTAAAAGAAGAATCCTATGTTTATAAGTTATAGCAATCAATAATTTTATCAAAACCAGTCTAAATTTTTGTGTTGTGTAAAAACCTGATTAACCCAATCCAGATCCATGATCAAAGGCATACCCTGGGCTTCTCTCCAGAGTGATGAGGTTGCAACCGTGACTAAAGCCGGGGGAGAAAGAAGAGATTGTTTGAAAAGGTGAAGTATGCAAGGATCGTGGCATGTGGAAAAATTAAGTTTCTATCTGCCACTATGGTTTGCCACTGCCACTGTTTCCTCCCAAACTGGATGAGATTGCTTTAGCGATAAGTCCACCTTTGTATCTCATTACCTGTTTTTTTTTTCTGTTTTTCTTTTTCCTATGGTGCAATAAAGAGTCTATCTATGTATCTATCTATGGGAAAGATGTTTTATGTAATTTACGTAGGTTGTATAAATTTATATAGAAATAGTGCCGTGTGGTTCCCGGCACCATTACAAAAAAGAATAGGACCACTCCATCTCTTTCCCATGGATGTCGTAAAAGGCGACTAAGGGATAGGTTTATAAACTTAGGATTCCTCTTTTAGGCGATGGGCTAGCAACCTGTCACTATTTGAATCTCAGTTCTATCATTAAGCCAAATAGTTGAACGTGGCCATTCAGTCTTTTCAAGACTGTTGGCTCTGTCTACCCCGCAAGGGATATAGACGTGGCCATATGTATGTATGTATGTTATATAGAAATCGTGACGTGTAATGAAATGCGAACGATCCCATAATAATTCCGTCTCGTGGGTGGCTGAACTCATACGAGAGAGTCGGGACCGGTTTATATTGATACCGGGACGCGGGCCCCAATCCTGGGATTACACAAATTTGTCCGACGGCTTTTTGACGTATGCGGCATCGAACCGCTCATAATTTGTGATTTATCTGCGGCCACTGGCTAATATTTAATGACCATAATACGTAATACTATCGCTCATTACGTATGGTCAAATCGAATTAAATCGTGTATGTATCTGGAATTAATATTTATCGTCCGCCATGAAAAGGTAGGATCAGAGCTTATTTATAATTCCGTCGATACGAGTATTAATTATTATGATAACTGTTATATGCTTTTTTCATAAGCTCCTGCGTTCATTTCCGGAGAGCTCCAACATAGCTCCAACTTACTCGTGTCAAACAGCGAATGTTATAGATTTGTGTTCCACTTAATTACCGTAGGTTTTGTTAAGTCAATTGTTTTAGTCGTAATCTTCAATAATGCTACGACGATAGACTACGACTAAGTCGAAACGCTCAAAGCTATCTGCTACGATTATGCTACAAGTGTTATTTAAAAAAATAGTTTACGGTAGCATAAATTAGATGTCTCTTTTTGTACATCTAAACCGTAAATGTGGTTAACTAATGAATAAAATTTATTTAGGGTTTGAAATCAAATTAATGTTAAGATATTTTTATTACTTTTGTTCTTCGGTCAGAAATATTTTTGTATAAACGAAAAAAAGAAGGACATAATCATCCTTTCTGATTTCTGAATTACTTCGCATAAACATTATATCACTACCTATTAATCTGCTACTAATTTTCTTATCTACACGGGTTCTTTGTCACATATATCGTCTTAGATCGGGTATATTTTACCCGGAAACCCTTGGCCTTGGTCCGTCTGAATAATGTATTTGTTTGTCTATTATGTTTTGTTAATGGCGCGTATTGTTTTGACCCGGGGTATCTTAATGTTCTGTAGTAACGAAATGGTTTTGGGTTACATTTTGAGGTGTTAAATAAATAGTGTTTCTTTTTAGTGACACATTTGTAATGTTTATAGGACCACTGTGACATTTCCCATGAGTATGTAAAGCGAGCTTAGGATCTAAATTATATAAGATCTGGGAAATAATAAATTTTCATATGACAATAATTGAAATACTCTATATATAAATAGAGATTACAGAACTGAAACATTTCTAGACATTCGTACCTACTGAACAACGAGTAAAGTTTAGCAAATTACAGACGTCTATTAAGTACAATTACACTCCTTGTGAGTCGCAGTTGGGTTACCCAATAACGCACATCTATCAATTAAGGTAGAGCAATTAAAATGTTGCCAACTTCGGAGCTAAAGCGCCGCTCGATAGCTGGGGCGAAGGGCTGCCCTAGCCTAGTTGGCAATTCAATGTGACGTCTTGCAGTAGCATTTGCCTTTTCATCGATGCATTTTGACCGACTTCAAAAAAGTAGTTTTGATCCGTAATTTTCGTATTGCATATTTTCAGTACTTGATTGTCTTGATTACAATTTTTAGCGTTGTCATTTGTTATTCACTTATTTTGTGTCTTAGGAAAGATTAATCATGGACAATTGGTTGAGACCAAATGAACATAAACCAACCAACCTAGACTTAATATTTCTTAAACTATGAACTTGAATCTATGGAATATACCTCTTAACAAGGATCGTTAGTAAATTGTATGTGCCAATGGTATCTACCTTCAAATTCAGTAGGTAGTTGGCACCACAGCAGTTAGTGGAAGTTTCCAATAGTAGTTGCGTCTCTGCAGAACAAGTTATAATGCCATCTCGGAGAATTAAATGTTACTCGATCAAACTACGATTCGCCTAAGTCAATACTTAGCGGCTCTAAACTACCCTAAATATAAATAAAATATAATTAATAAAACTCTAGCTTTAATTGTTAATATTTACATTTTAACCTCAAAATAGAAAATATACACAAAATAATAGCATTCACATATTGTAAAATTTAAGCGAATCTTTTTCTCATTATATTATTAATCTCATTCTTAAAACATTTTCAACGTAGTGGTCAGTTTAGAAACTCAACTATTAGACAACATTGTGTTACAAATGAAGTAAAAAGCATTTTTTTTACTACGCTTTTATTAGCTTGGGTTGTATGTATGTATGTATGTATGTATGTATGTATGTAACGGAATCTTTGAGCTTAATTTTCACTGATTTCTAAACGTCTGATCAACTTGAAACTTTGCACACGTATCAAGGACCGATGACAATGCAATATTTTGATAAGAGTTTCTCATTATCCTTATTAAAACTGCCAGGATTAATAAATTCATTTTTAGATCCTTCGTATGAGAGTAAGAGAGACAGAGATAGCACCAGTGCCAGTAATCTCCATACAAGAAACCAAGAAGTTCTGACGTATAAGGAGTCCAAAAAGAGATGTAATATATTTCCATATAATGTTACTATTAACCTGAGGCTTTTTTATTTCATCGCATCGCTCCATTTAGAATTACCATTAGAAACAATAGTAGAATTAGTAGAATATTTTAAAACAATAAAAAATATATAAGTAATAAAACAAAAGTAATAAATGAAAATTGAACAACTAAATTTACAACAATACAAGAATAAAGTTACTACCTACAGAACTTTGCGATATTTAATACGTATTTAACATATTAATGCGATTCTTGAATTAACATTATGTAACTTTTGCATATTTATAATAGCAACACTGTAATACTCGCTTGTAAAATGAGTGACAGTTTGTTTATTTATGTAAAATAAGTTTTGCAGTAAGTTTTGAATTCGATTCTAACACCTGTAAACTTTCTTTCTGTTTTTTTACCGGTGCCTGTGTATTTACCTATTTGCACTTTGTTTTGTGCTGATAACTTGTCGTACTTGTCGTTATTTGGAGTTTGGAATCTTCCGTTGAGTCGAGCTTTGTTCTTCCGGATATTCGTGTGATTTTATCATCTGAGATTGGACTCTGACTGTGTTCACTGTGTTGTGCAGATATTTTGAGATAGGACTCCTGTAAAAAGTACCTGATTATTTGAGATAGGAGTCCCAAGTTTGTGTTTGTTTTTGTGAAAGACAGATTTTACTACAAAAGTGCCACGATGTCTTCAGATAAACATTGTTGCGTTCCTGGTTGTAAAGGCAGTGGAGGTATGTTTGAAATATTTTTGTTCCTGTATCAATCTGCCTCTTAATCTTGTGGTTTGATTCCTGGCAAGGCCACAATCGAAAATTGTTATGTTTGCTGGATAGTCAAAAATATTATTAACAGTGATTTATCACTATAAAATTCTTTTCAACTGGGTTTAACAATCATCATACATACATGCATACATATAATCACGTCTATATCCCTTGCGGGGTAGACAGAGCCAACAGTCTTGTAAAGACTGATAGGCCACCTTCAGCTATTGGGCTTTAAGATAGAATTGAGATTCAAATAGTGACAGGTTGCTAGCCCATCGCCTAAAAAAGAATCATGATGATGAGAATATTATGAGATTTAATCCAATCAGGCCACATATAACTTTAAGAAAGTTAGTTGTGAAAACCTCCGGTGATGGGCGCATGGTTGCGAAAGTCATTTCTAGTAAGATAGTTATACAGCGTAGTAGAAGTAGTAGGAAGTTAACACTTCTACCAAAAAATAATTGTATAAAAAAACTAAAAAACTAGGCGTTTTATTGCTAATCAAACTAAAAAATAGAAAATAAATAATAGTTTAAAAAAAACTAAAAAACTACGCTTTATTGCTAATCAAACTAAAAAATAGAAAATAAAATTTAAAGACAAAGGAATTATAAAACAGTAGTAGCAAGTCGAACAATCGGTTATAGTCAATTACCTCCGATTAAAATTATAACAAAATTAAATTTATAAACAAAACAATTTAAATCAGAGTAAAAAGCGTGGGGTGCATTTTACTTCATTTTCATAACTCTCTTGTCATAAATATATGCTAATAGAATGATTTTAATATTTACTACATCAGGCACCCCACGCTTTTTACTCAGATTTCAATTGTTTTGTTTATAAATTTAATTTTGTTATAATTTTAATCGGAGGTAATTGACTATAACCGATTGTTCGACTTGCTACTACTGTTTTATAATTCCTTTGTCTTTAAATTTTATTTTCTATTTTTTAGTTTGATTAGCAATAAAGCGTAGTTTTTTAGTTTTTTTTAAACTATTATTTATTTATTTTCAGCTGCGGTCACCGGCCTTGAAATTTTTGATACACTACTTTTGATTATTACGACATTTAAAAGCTGACACATTTTATTCTGCCTTAAAATAACCAGAAATTATTTGACCTTATTTTCATTTGCTGAAACATTTCAAACGGTTTGAAAAACTTCAAATAAATTTACATCATTACTGCAACTTACAAAAAGGCACCTCACTAAATAGTCGTGTTAACTGAAATATGGCTTAAAGATAAAGTGCACAGAGATAATTAAGCAACAGAAGTGGCAGAAGCAGGTCACGTTGGAATATCCAAGTTGTTAATGAGGCCAGGCGGGTATGATGCCTTTAAATCTTCGTTATATGAAAGCTTTTGGCCGGTTGAATTAAAGTTTCAGGGAAAATTTAAGTTAAGATATACGGACATATATGTACAGATGCCGTGTGGTTCAGATGCCGTGTGGTTCCCGGCACCAATATAAAAAAAGAAAAGGACCACTCCATCTCGTTCCCAAGGATGTCGTTAAAGGCGACTAAGGGATAGGCTTATAAACTTGGGATTATTCTTTTAGGCGATAGGCTAGCAACCTGTCACTATTTGAATCTCAATTCTATCATCGAGCCAAAAAGCTGAACGTGGCCTGTCAATCTTTTCAAGACTGTTGGCTCTGTCTACCCCGCAAGGGATATAGACGTGAATATATGTATGTATGTACAGATTAATTATTTTTCCCTTACGGCAATAATTACGACACTCGAAGGCCACGTTAACCCAAATGGCCCATTAACTAACATATCACCAAATCGCACTTTTAATGTGAGGAAAAAGAAAGGGACAAATAATATTTTAAATTAATATTTTATTCTGCATCAAATATGTCGTACCAATAATTATTTCACAAATAAAACTACGTTTAAAAAAAATATTTAAAGCTCGATAATGCTCTGTTTGATAACGACAATTAAAACGAGATAAAATTTAAAAGTACCTTTTCATTGTGTACTCCGTTTAGTCAATAATCGTGCCAGCCATATTGATACAGTTAACTAAATAAATGATCAAATTAATTATGTAACCGACCGGGTCCATCTGTTAAGTCCAGAACATTCAAACCCAACTTGAGTTCTAAGACAACTTCACGTAGTGTTTGGTACAAGTTTATGGGACTAGCGTCAATAAGTCAAACTGCATACACTCTTTTAAACAACTTGTGGTTCTTATTCCTCATCCGAAAAATGGAATCTACTTCACTCTTACACTGCTTCCTCTTCACCGCTTCAATGTTTTCCTTCATTCAGAGCATCGGTTAGTCAAAAAAAGTAATGTAAATAACTTCAAAACTAGTCACATGGCCGATTCCAATCCTAGGAACCTTTGCATTTATGCGCATCACACATTTAACCACCAATACACAATGGCACCAATACAAAAAAGAATAGGACCACTCCATCTCTTTCCCATGGATCTCGTAAAAGGCGACTAAGGGATAGGCTTACAAACTTGGGATTCTTTTTTAGGCGATGGGCTAGCAACCTGTCACTATTTGAATCTCAATTCTATCGTTAAGCCAAATAGCTGAACGTGGCCATTCAGTTGGCTCTGTCTACCCCACAAAGGATATAGACGTGACCATATACATATATACTAATGCTATTCTACAGGTTTTGCGTAAGACCTGTAAATACAATCCGATCACTCACATCTTACACCGCACACACCACACCGGAATCCGAACTCCACCCGGATCGATTTCATCCGCCAACGGCTTTTATCCGGACCCTTTGTACTTTTTCATCTCCCGAGGATTAACCAAACTTCGGTCCGGTGTTCGCCGCCGCCACTCTGCTGCCATTACTTATTCTTTTGTTTATACATTTTAAAACATCTCGCGTTCTAGGTTTTTTTATTACGAGTAGCTTAACATTCGCATGTAGAAGTTAGATCCTGATTTTGGGAGGATAAATGTGGTGATGGCATGCCATGAGCTTTCTTTGCAATCACATCTAAATGTTGTTTTAACACCGCTTGTTTTTAGTTCAATATCTTCAATTTAACGTGCCTAAAAATATCAGAAATTAACCCAATGTATGTAACATCTTTGGGTAGTTTGAGTAAACTCTAGAAATAAGAGTTGACTTCCATAGGTTTTTTTAGCATAGCATTTTTTCCTTCGCTACTTTTTATTTCTCTATGTTTCTATTACTTCGCCGACAGTGTACCTGTTAAACTACAAAAAAAAAACCCAAAAATTATAATATAAGATAAGATAAATCAAATGTAATAGGAAAGCAAAATATCAGTTTCGCACCAAATATTCCTCATTCCTTGTGTGTCCGATTGAGATTGTCCGATTTTCCGATAATCCCGGTCGGTCTACAGATTTAGTTATGGAGATCTGGCGGCTGCTATCGCCACTGATCGCTCACGACAATTGACGGGACTCCGCCACTGCTGGCTGTGAGAGGGATGCGGTATGTGCATTTTTCACATATTATTCTTATACAAATCAATTCATAAAAATAATTATTTATTGGACTCTGAAGCTCCTTCTTGTTGCTAAAAGCATACTTTCCCAACCCTTCAGAAAATAGCTTATTAATTACCAGCTGCATTCAGATGAGCAGATATTCTGTTTTAAAGTTTTTCAGAAGTAGCTAATCCTATTGATTTTTTAAATAATATGCTAATGGCGTTATACAGAAAATTATACATAACGGGCAAGATTCACATTTAAATGTGATAATTGGATGAAGAAGTAGCAACATTGTGTAAATGACTAACAGACAATTGATTATAAAGTCTTATTATAAGCGCTCTTACAAAAAAGAAATCTATAACAAAGCCGAAAATTTACCGCATCACTACTTTCATTTCATTGCAAAGCCACATACCCAATGTCACTTTATGGCAAGATTACACTGCACATTCTCGTATGAATGCAGATGTGGCATCGATGACGTCAAAAGGATTGTGTTACAGAGAGGTTAGTCGAGTCAGGATTCTGACACGTCCATTCTGTGAATAAGGGATATTTTGGTAACAATGTGGGCATATCAGTGTGCTGAGAACGGGAATGTTAAGAGGTAAGTCAGCGTATTCACTGGGACGTTTGCGAACGGAAACCTTAATCTATACCATATACTTACACTACATAAAAGAGGAGATTTGTGGGAGGTTAGGACCGAAGTTAATTTTCAACATAGGTACCTACAACTTAAATGTTGTACTTGGTTTTGAAACTTTAATAAGTATGTAATAGATTATAAATATAAATAAATAAATAAAGCCGACAAATATTCCTTTAGAAGGAAAACTAAGTACAGCACCTGTAATTACATATTCTATAATTATTAGATAATATCGACATTTCTTTTGCGGATTGACAAACCCAGTATAATTACAATCAGCTTAGCAAAACATGGAATGCTAGAAGAATATTTTGTGAGTTAACTAAATCCCAAAAACTTCCATCACAAAATGTTTTTAAAAAGTTAACGCACAGCCGTCTGCTATCGAAGTTATTTAATAAAAATATATCTTCCGTGACGTCCCGGATTTCACTCGGGACCCGGGACAACCGCCGCCTTTCGGAAACTCCCAATTTTTCAGTTTTTCATTTAGCCCGCTGGAATTTTAGGTCTAGATTCGAGATAGATTAAAACGAGATTTATGTTTATTTTTTGTATAGAACAATTGATTAAAATAATTATAAAATAAATTGTGTAATAAAATTTATAGTATCTTATTAATTATTAATTTAATTCCTAGTTCTAACTTTAAAAGTTTTGACTAATATAGTATTTATGACAAGTATAAAAATAAGTAGATATTTATTTACTTGGTCTTTCGGAAAATCATTTCAGAAAACGTTACTAGGACATATTTATTCTGACTTACTTTGGATTCATTTTTCTGTAAAACATGTAAAGTAAACGGTATACTAAAACAATTTTGTATAATAATTAAATAATATGTTACCTACCTATAAAGTAAAAGACTTTAGGCAAAAATAAAAAGTAGAATATAAAAAGCCGAAACAAAAATAAAAACTCAAACAGACAGACATCTAAGTTCTTTAAAAAGTATCATAAAACCATGATTTGCTAAAGTAAATTACAAAGTCGGTCGTATTCAATTTCCATTGACCCTAAGCAAAGAAAATTCCGCTGTGAGATACCGCTCTGATATTGCCAGCATTAATAATAATTAGATGGCCAAGAATGGTTATAGAAAATTTAATAAATATAAATTAGGGAAGTTTAACTTTTTGGTGCAAAATACTGGCTCGTCGTAGAGACGCTGGTATTGTTTTTACATACATACATACATACATAAAATCACGCCTCTTTCCCGGAGGGGTAGGCAGAGACTACCTCTTTCCACTTGCCACGATCTCTGCATACTTCTTTCGCTTCGTCCACATTCATAACTCTCTTCATACAAGCTCGGCGGTTTCGGGTACTTTTGACCTGACCCTTTACCAGGACGTCCTTAATTTGATCATCGTATTGTTTTTGTTGTATATTTTTTGTTGTGTCATTCTTTGTAACACTGAATGGTTAATCGAGATGTAAGACTTCAGTTCTATGTGCTATATACATTCCATATAAGACAATAATTTTATTATCTTTAGAATACCAATAAACTTGTAATACATAGGTATAAAATCAAACTCATTTACCAACTAATATCCAAAGACCCAATTGGACGGATTAACTAAAATTACATATATAATAAGTAAATAATTCGTAAACAATCAAATTAAAAATAAAATAAAAATTTCAAACTAACATTTGTAACCAGCTGGTATCGGTCGCAACAGATAGCAATGAATACAAATGAACTGATTTAAAAACAGGTTTTTATATTTTTATGATTATACAGAGTTTTGTTAAGTAACAACAATCCTTTCTTCCAATGACACAGCGGCCGGATATTACATTAATATAATTACATACCTTTACCCATTGTGTACCTAATTACTGTTTTCTCTGAAAACTTCCATATTTACTTTTATGTGTTCGTAATGACAATGGTCGGGCCATTCTATCACGCCTCGGCCATTAGGGCTGTTCACTGACAATAAGTGTTTAAATTACACCCCAAATTTACTGTTACTGCTGCGAACACGCTTTGGCGTACCTCCGACTGTGTCTATTTTGGACACGATTTGGTATTTTTAGGAGTTAATTCCACTATGTGCAGGTGATATCACATTTCATTTTGAAATAATATCACCGTGGTTAACATCAAATTAATTTAGTCGGAGCAAAGGATTCAATAATAAGTTTTTAAATATAAGAGGACATTTTTTACCGTGGAATATTTTTTTTCTTTTATCGCCTACAAAATCGCCTACAAAAACGGGAATAAGGCATGTATGTATGTAAATTGTCGCCCTTGCTTAAAACTGTTAATCTGAATTCAAGGTGAAAATGTCCTCTATTTGTCTATGTGGCCTTGATCAGGATCACCAGAAATAAATGGAGGACTTTCTTGTTATATGTTTCTTTATTGAAGTTATTTTGTTCACCAGTGTTAAAACACCTAAGAGGACAAAGTGGAATAAACCCTTTCTAGGGGTGGGACACTCTTATTGGGTTGTTATGATATACAAGCGTTATGGGAAATGTTATCGATATCGACTGATCATGATCTCCCCTCTAAATACTTAGCTCCATTTCCTTTTTAGTCATTTGGAGATATGGTTTTTATTGCCTCGCCTAGCACCAACTCTGAGCACTGAGGGGACAGACATTTCTTCATTGCTCCCTTAAATAGATAAAGTTTTATTATGTTCAGTGCAGCTATAAGTGATTTGTAGTATCGTCTTGATAATGTTATAACTGAATCGATTAAGTTTTTACTGAATAAGTTAACTTCGTGATAAAATAATGATGTCTGAGAATATCTGTTATTAATATCCGAAAGTTTACGCAGAACCGTAAGTTTACACATGGCAAATATCACATAATTTTTTTGTACTAAGGCCTATTATTTTTTTTTTAAATTTGAAAAGTTTTACCTTAATCTTTTTGGTGGTAAACAAGATTGAAGAAGGTGAGGCCTAAGGTGGTGCACGCAAACTCAAATAGTGCTTATTCACTCTTGCCTTGAAAATCCCCAAGTTATATGTATCGGGGAAGAGAGATAGATGCGCGGAGAGAATTCCAAATCACAGCGGTTTGCATGATAAAAGATTTATAAATTAAATAAATTAATAATATACTTGTTTATAAAAAGAAGAGAAAATTGTAAACATTTCAAAAGTTATAGTAACATGTAATAATTTAATTTTGAAATCTACTTCAGTCTGTGTGTATGTTTTAAACATAAGCTTTCTTCCAAGCTTTCTCCGCAAACACTTTTTCTTATTCCATCGCGTAGTTTCTTGTCAGAAGCTACATCTAAGTGCACCGCGCTAACTTTTCTTTTGTAGGTCAAAAACTCGACTATGAGTCGGGAACTCATTAAAAATACATTCTCTGATTCCTAAAATAGCAGTTGTTACTAATACATTTGGGTTATACGAAAATTGTGTACCTTTGCATCCATTATCATCTAAGCAACATTCTGTATTGAGCAATTTCGCATTTTGTTGTATTCGGTCATGACTGAAAAACTTACTACGAATGAGGATACAATGACCTAAACCGTTTGTGATCTTTTTTATTAGAATAAAATATATTTATATTCAAAATTGGATAGAAGGTATCACTTACTGACGTCAACATAACTTAAGTCTAATTTTATCTGCTACCACTTCCAAAGCACGGGTAGGAGAAGCGACGGAACAAACTGCACTGCAGTCATTTTACCGGGTTACAAATATAGGTATACAGTGTCTGCATTGAAAAAAATTGAATAGGCATAAAATTAATAATTTCAATGCAAATATTATATTGTTGCAATGCTCGCATACATATATCTGGTGGATGGCTTGGATTTTTTATTTTTTTATACTTACTCTTTATTAAAAAAATACTTAATAGCTCGCCCCCGGACAGCATTTATAGATATAAATCTTCCTTAGAAAACCCACTTTTCAAATTTCAAAAATGGAATCAAATTTCAAAAATCCGTTCTCCTTTTTCCGAAATTCACACATACATGTAAACAGCAGAAATAAGGGGACTTTATTATGTGTAGTGATGATACATTCACCATTGATGTTAACACTATCGATGTTCATGCCATAACTAAAAGATCACGTGAAGTTCAAATTTCAAAACTAATTGTAAAATTCTTTTAAAATATCCATGCCTTATTTCTGTCGTGGTATAATCATAAAATTTTACCGTTATTTTTTCGAGTTCTGTGAACCAACTAGTACTGAAGCCTAGAAAGGTCAAAAGGCCAGTCGCCTGAAGGACACTTGTTTGAACAAGATTCCGCATTAATTACCTAGTTGTACAAACAGACAGACTAGCAATGTACCGATGATAGATACCTAATGATACATGTGTTATAATTAATGACCATATATTTGTTTTGGTAGTTGTCACATGTGGCAAATACATGTACTTAATAATTTGTAAGATAAATATATAGTAATTGATGCATGAAACTTCCTTATCTATCTTTTATCTATATATTTGATAAGGACTAACTGATTTACTTATTAGAATGAACTAAAAGATTTCTAAAATTCCTGCGGATTTCGTGACTGGTCGATTTGAGTAGATGCTAAGCTAGCCTGACACTATTTGAAAATCAATTCCATCATTAAGCCATACAGCTGAACGTGGCCGTGCCCTCTTCACAAGATCGTTGGCTCTGTCTACCCCGCAAGGGATATAGACGTGATTATGCGTATGAACATGAGTGGAGTTTCTGTCGTAAACTAGTAAAGAAACAAAATTTAACATATGTACTTTCTACTACTACATGGACTAAAAAGAGCGTTTTGGCGGACACAGGCCTTTTACTAAGTAGACATAGTCCGCTGGACCGTAGTTTTTTACTTCAGGTAAAAGCTAATATGTTATATGTTTATAACGCGTTTCAAACAATTGCCAAGCAATTATGAGTAAACCCGGCACAATGCGATTAGAACCACACAGGCGCAATTTAGGTCATTTGATTACGAGATGACAGGTGACCTGGAATGCCTGCAGGCAGTGCTGGGTGCTCATCATTGTAGAGCAGTTATTGGTTATTATTGTAGCGTACATTTTTGGAATACAAGTTTTAATTTACTTACATAAAATCACGTCTCCTGCCACGATCCCTGAATGATTCTTTCGCTTCATCCACATTTGTAAGTTAACTTGGATATTTTTATTAATCACATTAAGAATGGTGACGGGAAAAGTAGAGGAAATAACACCTAGAGACTGTAGTCCAAAGCGGTAGTCGGATCAGATCTCTGAGAGGTTGGAAACACTGATCAGCGCCGCGCTGCACCAAGCGATGGATCGCAGCCGATAGAAACAGATGGTTGATGAAATGAGGAGTCAGTAGGTATTCTACAGACATGGGCGTAATAAGTATGTAAAAAAAAAACAAAGAGAAGGATGTTAAAAAACCTCCGTCCGCGAGTCCAACTCGCACTTGACCGGTTTTTTCTTAAAGGGGGTTAAACTAACAGCACAGTAAATAGGGGTTTGCAAGTAGTGTCGCAATTAGTACTCGCTCGTTAGCATTGCGAGGGACTGCAGTTATGACGTCATCATGCCAAGCTTTGCTTGTCTGAAAGAATATTTAACCTCCTTTTTTATTTAGACTTTTTCTCGGCTTCTCTTCTCGTGATTCCAGGAAAACTAGTCTTGATTTTATGTAGGGAACCTGATAGGAGTTACGCTCTTGATAAGGTCTTAAAATTTAACTTGTTCTCTGTGTCAGTGAGATGAAGCGATAACAATGACGAAGGTGCGAAAAGGACAGACCAAAAATTGTATGCATTTGACATCTGTTACAGAGATCAGCTCTAAGCCAAAATCATCAAATGTTGAGTGAAATCGAAACAACTGTGGATGCAATAGTGAAACGCTAAAGTTGCAATCGCCTACATTTATGGTAAAAACTTGGATAGGACATATACCTAGGGCCCAGTGTGGAATCCTTACTAATATTATAAATCCAAAAAGTAAGTTTGTTTGTTTTGAGTTTCTTCCTGCTTTAACAACTAAACCAATCATCTTGAAATTTTGCGTATATATATTTAGAGTCAAAGAGATAGTTAGACAAAGATACAGTTCCCGTGGAATTTGCGAAAAACCTGTATACTTTTTTAGGCGGCACAAATCTTTATGATAACTACTTTTGATAGCATAAATATCCTAGATCAAATCAGGGACGTCCTGGCGAAAGGTCAGATTAAGAGTACCCAAAACCGACCAGCTTGCATTAAGTGTTATAGTCTGGATGAAGCGAAAGATCGCAGTGATCATGGTAAATGGAAAGATGTAATCACTGCTACCTATTTTAGATGTATATATAAATATTTTATTTCTCTCGCATTCTTTACCTACAGTTATTTTTTCTGTTTATTCAAAAATAATCGAAGTGTTCCAGAAGTAATCAAAATGTTCAACCTCTATTTAACGAGAATGCATACAAATTAAATAGTTCATTCCCGAAACACAATGAACCAAAAATCCATTCATACATTTTCATAAAGACGTCTTTAAAAATATTTCTCTCTTCGTATTTCAAAATTAAAATGTGCATAATGGCTCATAACAAATGAACTCATTCAACATTCATATCTAAATGTTCTTAACCCTTATCAATCCGTCAATTCTGGTAGTTTCTATAGCTCACTGGGGGAAAATTGTAGGGTTGTATTCACAAATGTATTCTGTACTTGGATTCGCATATTTGATTGAACTGATATTTAGTAATTGAAGCATGATGTGAGATTATACGAAGGTAACATGTTTATTTAAATGAAACATCCATTACATTACAAAATGCGTTTAGATTTTCGAACGGTCCGAGGAAAATATGTAGACTTCATTTAATTATTCAGCTTTTATGTTGGTATGGTCATATTAACAAATAAGTAAATGTATGTGTAAAGTAAATATCGAGTTTAACGAGTATGTTAAACTCGATATTTTCAAAAAAATATATAAGCTACCTAGAATTATGTTACTGTTACATGTTATATTTGAATGTGTAGCCAGGATGACCTTTTATCTTCGTTTTTTACGTATTTTCTTCTTTTTGGGAAAATTCTATTTTATAAAGTTTAAATCTACTATTAAAGATGTAATAAAGCAGTTTTAAGACTCTGCCTTAGAAACAAAATGAGACGGACTTTTAACACATTTTTATACCTATTGTGATAGTAAGCATGATGATATGTCTAGGTATAAAACAAGGCACTGTGCGTTCACTGCCTCCAATCTGTTCCAACCCGCCATCAATCTTAAACAAACAATACCTGATAAAAGCCGTCATATCAACCCAAGACATCGGCGATGGTACAAGTTAAAAGCTGAGAGATATTTAAAATGATGTTATGAATGTAGATGAAGCGAAGGAAGTATGCAGAGATCGTGGCAAGTGGAAAGAGGTAGTCTCTGCCTACCCCTCCGGGAAAGAGGCGTGATTTTATGTATGTATGCAGATATTTAAAACTCTAAAGTAGATATTATTTTTTTTATTTACATTCTCCTGCCCCTGCAGCATGATGCCGTTTCTATCGCGCATAAATCTATCGCCGTCCCTTTTCATGTCATAATAAAAAGTGAAAAAGCTATAGTTTTTCGCGCGATAATAACGGGGTTGTGCGTGCCATGCTACAGGCGGGCGTTAGTTTGGTTACATTCTAACCTCTCTGGAAACGAGCCCGGGGTTCATCTGTAGAGCCCTGGTCCATTAATCCTGAAATAGGTTAGTCAGACATAACAGGGCCTACTTTATGATATTTAACATAAAATAGTTTATTTTTTCTATTGGTGTCTCATCAAAAACGCCCCAGAAACATACGTGCTTTATTTTCTAAGTTGAGTAATTTCGGCTATTTCCTGCCAGTTAGCCTATAACGCAAACCTTTGACATACGTTCATTCAATTTAAAGTATCATTATAATAAAAAAAGTAAATATAACTTTGATAGACTGAAATATTATTACACAAGAACTTCACAATAAATATACAAAAAATAAGAGTGGCATACTTTCGCGTAGTAATTATTCACTGGATGATAAACAAACCGCGGATGGAGCCAAAGTCAAATGGATAATAAGGGTTGTGGCTTCTCTCCAAGCAATAACAATAATGCATTGCGTAATCACATTATTATGCGACCGATATACCACAATGACCTTATTGATCACTATGGAGATTGGAAAAACAAGAGATTTTTGTTATAACCGATTTTGTTCTTAAACATAGAATGGTGAATTTAAATAAGAACTTAGTAATAGTACTTCTTGTAAAATATGTGATCTGTCCTATTATTGACAGATAGAAAATATTTGATTAGATCTGTTACCTCGGATTAAACTCTTAAGAAGAAATAACTAACTAACCCTGAATTGACTTTGACCTTGAATAGTTTGTTTCAATAATTATTGAAACATGAATTAAAGAAATCCGCTATCCGCCTCTACCATGGCAAAAAAAGATATTTCTGTGAATAAGTAAAATTCGATTGACACGCTGCGAAGCCGCTTTCGTCTGTCATTTCGTATTTCGCGAATGTCATCGTTTGAAGCTAAGGGGTTGCTTGGTAGGGGAAGCTCGAGCGATACACGTTATTATTATTATAATGTATCTTTTGTGTGTATTTCACAAATCTATGGACGATTGTGATGCTTGAAAGTATACTTTTATGTCAAAAATTACGATGATAAAAAAACAGCATGTACTCACTCATGTTGAGCGTTACATCCTTTTTTTTATTGAGTTTGTAAGAAGCCGAAACTAGTGTCAGATACTTAAGGCCACGTAAAGGCATCTGAGATGTTACTAAAGTTACTTTCAATTTTATTCCGTCTTAATAAGGCGGACAATATTTCACTACCCTTCACTTATTTTCTCTACTGTAACTTTTTCTTCCACTCTCTTGAATAACCCGTACAATTAAAGCCATTACAGTAGCTTATTTGTGTAGATTCCATGAAATATTTTTTCAGAAAGCAGATAATATGCTAAGAAATTTATAAAGCTGAACCAATGGGCCGAACTTTATCCAAAAGGCGGAAATGAAACGCCTGCCAGCTAACGAGAACTTTTTTATTCGGCAGCGATTTCGGAGATATATTTCACGAGGTATTCGCCTTGATATCGAACAAGAAATTAATATCACGTTCATAAAAAGGAAAGGATTTCTTTGGCTATAAACATACAGGGTGGAATTGAATTCATTGGTATCTTACAATTTGGATTTATTTCATAAAAGTAAAACCTTGTAAAAATAAATATGTACTTCTATGCAGAAAATCTTTAGTTGTTGAAGAAAATTTTCATTACAAAATGCACAAAACGCTGCCTTATCGTAATATGCAATCAATTTCAGGCAACCTTTTGGGAATTGCATAAGAGAAAGAGAAAAAGTGCTTTATTGTGATTGTAACATTTAAAATGAGGATGACGAACATATTTGAAATGATTGATCTACATTAAGATAAAGCAAAAGTACTACGCAGAAGTCGTAGGAAGAAGGAAGATGTCTGAAACTAGCCACTGGATAAAGGAATTGATTTAATATGTCATCATTTTGACGTGAATCCCGGTTGCATCCTCACCTCTCTGGAGAGGAGCCTGAGATGCTTTAGAACTGTGGTTCGGAATTGGGTAAGACAAGTTTTTACACGAAACAACTCCTGTCAAGTCCCGTCTAACCACCGCAACCTTTACAGATAAACCTTTGATACATGGTTATTGCAGATGCCTGGATGTGTATCATCACTAAGGTTTCGTTCGGCGTGGAAGCATCGGTAGCATTAAAACTAATCTATGTAAAGTATGAGAACTAACGAACTAACTAAGAAAAGAATCATTGGTACATGCCCGATGTAGGATTTGAACCTGTGCCTCGATACGAATCGCGCATTTTAAACGGGCACTTTAACGATTAGACCACCGTCGCACTTTGTTATTAAAATATTGAATGTTACTTATATTTTGGTATGGGATTTTTGTACATAAATCATATGTTCCCCATAACTTACAGTACGTATTGCGATGCCGGAATTTCTCGTTCCCGGCGGGTCTAAGTGACCGATTTATTTGATAACAGCCACTTGTAACCTGCCCATTCTCCTTTCTATTTTGCGTCGCTCCTAGTTCCATTGTGAAATCTCTCTGTGGTGTTAGGTGTATTATGTTTGTTACATGTGAATTTTAAAATGTTGTTATTATATTATACTTATTGTGAGGGATTGATAATTATGATGAAACGTAATTTATATTTAATTGATGGAATTAAATCAGTTAGCCATCTTTCTTGGCCAACGTAAGTTTTGAGACTTTTTGAGATATGACTCTGTCTACCACGTAAGGGATAAAGAGGTAATATATACCTAGTTTGTGTCTTATAAATTCCTACATTGTTACCGGTTTTGTTCAGGGGACGGACTCAAAATACTTTCAAATATAAATATTTAAACTGAATTAATAAAGATTGCATAAATAATAACAGAATTTATATTGTGTAATGTAAAAAAGTATGTAGGTAGGTATGTAACACAATAAAAACATGTTTGAATATATTCGTTTTGCGGTAAAGTAAACACTGGCCGCAATAACAAAAAAATAAATGCAATCCGGCATACTGAATAAAAGAAATCTATTTAGGGATTCCATTTATAAAATCAGCAAAAATAGAACGAGTTTTTAAAATTTCCCGCCGGCAATGCTTTGTACATTTTAACGTGCTGTCTCTCAACTCAGATGACGGTTTTAGTTGCTAGGAAAATGGCGCGGAATCATAAAAGGGATTTACACAAGGTAACGAATAATTTAACGAACTAACCTACAGAATTATGCCGCACTGCACCTGACTGAAATCATTTAGACACTGTAATACTGATCATTTTAATGCTATGGTTATAACCTAAAATCACTACAGTATTGTATTTTACGTAATTATGCCCGCAGCTTCGTTTGAGGAAAACACAATGGTTTCATACTTTTCATAGTTCCGTTTCATAATTTAGACATATCTTTTCTCACGTGCGCCACCTACAAAAGTATACTCGTACAGGTTTTTCGCTTATTCCATGGGAACTTAAGTTTTAACTGGAATGGAAGATACTTTATGTCCTTCTCCAGAATCTTAACGTACGCAAATTTCAAGAAGATTGGTTTAGTAGATAGTGCGTGAAGAGAAAACAAGCAAACAAATAAATAAAGTTTCGCATTAATAATATTCTTAGAGATACTTCAGAGATAAAAAAACACATGTTCGTACGGTGCCATTTTCGTTCACACATGTCAATAACAGCTTGGGTGTTTTCTTGATACACGCAAAAATAATTATAAGCCAAGTACAGCAATTTGCCAGTTGTTCGGAAATCCGGGGAATTATGACGATTCTTTCGTTGTTTTGTAGTGAGAAAGCTGAATGAAGTATTCCTACATACACACATACATATGTACATATAATACATACATACATATGGTCACGTCTATATCCCTTGCGGGGTAGACAGAGCCAACAGTCTTAAAAAGACTGAATGGCCACGTTCAGCTATTTGGCTTCATGATAGAATTGAGATTCAAATAGTGACAGGTTGCTAGCCCATCGCCTAAAAAAGAATCCCAAGTGTGTAAGCCTATCCCTTAGTTGCCTTTTACGACATCCATGGGAAAGATATGGAGTGGTTCTATTCTTTTTTGTATTGGTGCCGGAAACCACACGGCACTACATATAATCCCATCTATATACCTTTCGGGGTACACAGAACTAGTCTTGAAAAAACTGAAAGGCCACGTTTAACTGTATTGCTTAGTAGTGGCATTGTGATTCAAATTATTCCAACAATTACTGAAGTATACCTACATGTCTGAATTTATTAAATATTATTTTCTTTGTTTCAGGTGGTAAGTGAAATCTTTAAGCAAACATTTACAAGAAAGTCAATACAATACAAGTATAGTAAGTAGAAAATTTTATAAAAGTAGTAATTATACTAATTCTTAAGTTTGATCTCAACAAAATATTTCTCAAATTATCGAGAAAATCGAACAGCAACTTTTTATTTCCATAAATATTATGTTGAGGTAAATATTGACGTATTTTACCAACCATCACCTAAAGGTGAAATACGGTTATTGGTACATTACTTTAACTTTTCTGCAACTGTAATTTATCAGTCAGCAGCCGAATGTTCGTCCACATTTTAACTACCAATGTGCGTCGTTAAGGCGAATCAGTTTCCAAATTAAAATTAAAACAGGCACATTAAGGCTGGGAAATCGTTAGTCTTAATTTCGGTAGCCTCGTGAATGAGGCTTTAGTTCCAGTGAAAACGATAATACAATGCATCGCGCGACGTTACTGCTTCAAGTTTTGAGAAGAAAATTTCTTTTAGATACAGAACTAACAATTTGACGTCTTAATTACTTTCTTAACTTATTGTATTGGCTTTGTCAATTTAATCCAAAAATACATAAGTATCAAAATGTTTTTATTTAAATAAAAACCGTGTCACCGTGTTTTTAAGACAAAAGTCGATATCAATAAAAGAATAACTGTCAATCTTGACCCAATGTAATAGAAAACTGTTAAATACCAACTTATATCGTTTACGCTTCAGATTATACGTTTGCCTGACAAGTCAAAAATATTGGTGTATCTATTTATTCTTGTTTTCTTTTTTACTTTTTGTAGCATATTGTATAGCTCATAGCGCGATATATTACCGACCTTAAATTGAAATGCACAGTCAGCTTCGGCGCGTGATTGACGAGCGGCAGCGGTAAGCAAATACGATACGAAAATACGTTTACACATCGCGGGATCCGTTCTGTTTTTATTGGATACAGATGAAACAGTTCTGTATGTTGAACCCATGTTTCATCAGTGGATATTTAAAAAAAATTGATACATGAACAATTTTTTTGACAATAATTTTTTACACTTTTTTATTAGAGCTTTACTCAGACTTGTGCTTGGAAGAAAAGTTCCCTTAAAATTCTTCTTGTCTTGATTTATGTCTTTGTGTAATTCTCCATAAGCTTATTTTGACATTTTAAATTGCTTATTAAGCCAGATGTTAGACATTCACAATAACTATATCATTAACCTGATTCATAAACCAATTTGATGAAATTGTTATCTTTTGATTATATTATCTGAATCTTAATGTCATCATTAACCTACCTGTTCTGTATTTTTGAGATTGTTGTCTCTGTCTAACCCGTAAAGGATAAAGTTAAATTTTTCTAAAACAAATGTGACAATATGATGTGGTAGTATAACAATCCTGCTAGTTATTTCTATTTTAAGAATATCTATTTTATAAATAAGAATTAAATGAATGAAAAGATTCATACTTAAAAAAAAAAACAACTTACAATGCATGTTAACGGTACTGTGGGCGGTCATATTGCATACAACGATTGTTCTATTTTAGTAATCTAGTAATTAACGTGTAACGTATGGAGATGTCGTTCAAACAGCGCCAGACGAAAACTTGTTTTATATGTTTTTTATTGACTGCAAATGCTTTTAGCGTGCGTCCTTTTTGTTACTTTGTCAAGAGTCTGGCGGTTAGTGGTAGTGGGAATAAATAGACATAGAAAAACATAAATGTTGAGACAAACTGCTCGGATGCACTTAGAACACAACACAGTTTGATTGAGTATTACAAGGAGTTAGCCATAGGTACATTTATGTTTTATAAAAAATTCTTAGTTTAAACTAAAAATGGTTTATTAGATATAAATTTATCTATAAAAGTTTTGTGGCTCTACTTTACGGAAAAAATATAATCTTATTGAGATATATGTCTGTGTGTTGGGTATTATCTGAATTTCATATAATCGATTTATTTAATTTTTACCGGAACAACAATAATCAGAACAAACAATACTTAGTGAAACTCTCAAACTCATTCATTCGAGATTTTTAGCCATCCCGTCCACTTCGCGTCGTCTTTCCGTGACATGTAAACTTAGGCCGTTGGCCACACGAGTTATTAAATTTGCACACGCGCCACTAATTATCGGCGAACTCAGACGAGCCGTATTTATCAGAACGGATGCGTATTGTGTGGAACAACGCTGTGTAAATCATAGGGAGCAATAAAAGCTTGATGACTTGGGCATAATGTTAACAAATAAGTTCGGGTAAAATAATATTTGAGTGAATGAACTTTTGTTTTTGAATGTCAATAAGCGGCTAAGGGAAATTAATTAATTACGAACATTAAATGGTAACACCAATAAAATACGCAAAATTATTTATAAGGCAAACTTGAAGTTTTGTAATAATGTATAGTGTGACAACTTTTAAAATCAAATAATTCCGAACTTATAGCGATATATAAGGCTTTCTCACTTCAATGTCCATTTAATACCTACGAGATTACTTCCCCTTTCTGTTTAAATATTTACGCTCCATTCAAAAGCAATGCATCGGTTTTGCATACGAAAGGGCTTAAACCTTAATTGATACCCACACTGTAATTCTATCCCCAAACTCGAAATGGCGTGGCCAATAAAACTATCAAGTAGGTATTTTATTCTATGACCTAAGTCCCAATCTACATATGCATGAGTAGCCACCTATCTTGTTATTTATATAATATCATAAATCATTATATTTTGGCTTTTATTCTAAGTGTGTAGGGTTCATTATTGGATGACTAAAGCCTCTAGAGTCCATTTGACTAGTACGCATTAGTAAAAGTTCTCGAGCGCTCAATGTGGGGTGCCCATGAGTCACGGTTGGGGAGGATTTTCCTGTCAGTCTATAACATGATGTCATGCAATGTCTGTTGCCAAAAAGAGTAAATATCCCGCCCGTTTTTCACGTCTTATCATTTCCGCCTCACATCAACTTTTATTTGCATCCCTATTTTTATATGTGCAGTAGATATAAGAAGCAGACGGTTGGTATTTGAAACGAACGGAAACCTCGCGTGAATAACACGAATCAGCAAATCCTGATACGTTAATATTTGAAAATTCTGGTTTGTACTTGTGAAAACTGAAAAATATCTCAGGTATTTGTAAGTTTTCGGTGTGAAGATGTATAAAAATCATATAGTTTGGAAATAGTATAGAGGTCGGAAGTCCTCGCTAATTTGCGTCAGTTTATTTTGTCCTAGGTTGTGACTGTCCTGATCTGGCCATTGGGCTTTCTCGGTTTCTTTTTACGTTGTGTCACCAGATCAAATGCGGGCGACCTCTACCTCTTTTCAGTAAAAATGTACACGTTTCTAATTTAAAAAAAAAATTAAGTGTTAAATTCCTACAAACGCTTTGCAATATGCGACCCCTATTTCTCACTATCCGAAATAAAATATTTATAGAGCGGAGAGCACTTTTTCTCTTTGATTCAGTGGTTTTATTGGGCCGGCTGTTTCGCGGTAATAAATGTGTTAGGGTGCGGGCGATAAATAAAATTAGTCGCAATGGATGACTCCTTTAAGTTTGTGTGTCATAATACTCATATTATTGTTTTAGCAAGGTTTTTTTTATTATTTTACTTAATATATTTAATTTCTTTATAACATTTCAATTAAAGATAGGTACTTTTCACCAATAAACATATGTATGTATATACCTAATGACAGAAAAAACACACTAGGTACTATAATTTTTATACATTGAACTAAACTTAACCTTTTTAAATAATCTTCCTTCTAACAGAGCTAACAATAAATATTGGATTTACGGCCCACACATTTTTCAAAGCAAAGTGATACTAACTTTTGACATTAATTAAAGTTCCCGAAGGCTAACCATGACCACCCAATGAGGTAAGTTGCTCTTATCGCTACTGAATCACTTCTTTCGGTTGAGAAATCGGTTGAAAATTATCAAGATCTTAATGGCATGAAATAAGTAGGTAAGTAAATGCCATTAAAGTTATATTTTTACCTACTGTATGTCTTAAATAGGCAAGTCTTGGATTGCCTTACATACGAATTCACTTATTAAAGGTAGGTATAAACCTTCGTCTCCTTTTTCATTACAGCCTCCGCCGCTTTGCTTTGAGGCCTAGGATCTGCTTTCTCTTATCTTTCCTCTTTTCGTTTTGAAGATGCTTTAAACTGTTACTTGACAAAATTAAATACCAAAGCTAAATAATAACATATATACATATAATAACGTCTATATCCCTAGCGAGACAGAGCCAACAGTGTAGAAAAGACCAATAAGCCAAGTTCAGCTGTTAGGCCTAATGATACAATTGAGATTCAAATAATGACAATAATTACAAACATACATAAAATCAAGCCTCTTTCCAAGAGAGAAAGGCAAAGACTACATCTTTCCACTTGTCACGATCCCTGCATACTTCTTTCGCTTCATCCAAATTCATAACTCTCATCATGCAAGCTTGTCGATTTCGGGTAAACAGTATAATCTATTTAAAATAGAAAATTTTTCATTAAAATCAGAGACACCTACAATAATACCCTAACTGATGTCATAATCATAGATGACAAGATTATATTTTATGATAATTTTAATTTAAATAACTTTAAATAACAAAAGCACACTAATTAACTAGCGTAGGGTTTAGCGTTTGCATAATGACAGTAATTTTATAGCAACTTTAAAAGCACATTAGCAATATTTTTATGATTATACCGTCCATGACACGTAAGCACGCGACACTTGCTGCAAATTGTATTATGTATGTGTGGAGCAATAAGCATTTACACATAACTCACGAAGCATCTGACTAAGGTGTGCTAGAACCATAAATCCAGACTAAAATTATGAAGCGAAAAGATTTGTACTTGTAAACACATATAATCTTGGGATTCTTCTTTTACGCTATAGGCCGACAACTTTTGACATTTTCATTTACACTCGCCTTAATTTAGCTCAGGTAACCTGCTTATATTAGAGAAATAGCCGTTTTAATCTAATGCAGCCTTCATCATGCTCAAAGATAGGTTAGGTACCTTTGAAATGGTGCAAAGACCAGATGGGAGTCATCAATCAATCAATCAGTCAATCACAGGAGACTTTGCGTAAAAACCTGATTATATACCCAATCCAAGATTATGATCAAAAGACGCACCCTGGGCTCCTATCCAGAGAAGTCAAGAAGTGACTGGGCTTAAGAGTGAAAAAAGAAGAGTTTTTCTGCTTTTATTCTTTCTCGTTTTATAACCAAACTATTTATTCCATTCCCGTCAGTATATCTTCTTTTCTTATCAGGTCACTTGATTTTTATTGTATATAAAGTATCTATACTGTAAGTATCTTAAGCAGACCATGTTCTGCGAAGCCATGCCATGCATAGTATGCTATTATGAAAACGTGGAAAACGTTTCAAGACAAAATTTCTCAATTTCCCTTACCCTGCAATCATATTTCATTTAACCAGAGTATTTTGGTCGTATAGAAAACCGGTTAAAAGCGGTTAAAACCGGCCCGGGGCAGGTGACAGCGATGGGTCAAACATGGAAAGCATTTTAACCCTATACAACCCTGCGGTCAGATGTACCCGCGTGGGTAGCGTAGTCGAGAATTTCGATTTGCGTGGTATTGTAAGCATTTATAGCAATTACGGTTAAAATGTCAGGTTTAAAATACTTTTTTTGGTTTCAAAAGAATGCAGAATTCGATTTGTATTTATAAAATATTTTAGTTGGTCGTCCCTCATACGGCTTCTAATCCGTTGAATTTGCTCGTTTTTTTAGTGCACGGGCAAATGCAGTGATTTTTATTAAATGTGACTGAAGTTGTTGTTCCCGGCACCAATCAAAAGAATAGGACCACTCATCTCGTTCCCATGTATGTCGTAAAAGGCAACTAAGGGAAACGCTTATAAACTTGGGATTCTTCTTCTAGGCGATAGGCGATCAACCTGTCGCTATTATTAATAACGAATGAGCTTTTGTTACGCGGGCAGAGTCGCGGGTATAGTCTAATAAATAAACAGAGAAATATTTTTTTTAAATACTTAGCTTAACTACACTTAACAAGTGTGAATTGAATAAAACAGTAATTTCGTAGATTTGAGCTTTCCTTTAAAATAAATATTTAAAGAACACCCGTATCTTAAGCCGGACAAGAAAATAAACTCTGCAGTTTATCTGCTGTGTATTTATCAAATACTAGCTGTGAGCAGCATATTTATAAAATAAGAAAGTTCTTTGAAATAAGTAGCATGTTTACCGAGAAATTTATTTTTAAAATCCGTAAATAGATATTATACTCACTTCTAGGTACGGAGGCTTCTTTGAGGCAATGTGCTAGAAACTTGTCACAATCTCTGATTATAAGCTCTGTGTACACCGTAAGAGATTAAGACGAGATATTTGTGTTTGTCAAAAAACTGTCTATTTCCTGTCTTATTAAGAAAGTTCCATCCGATTAGCTCTATAAACAAACATACCAACCATGTTTTAACACTAAATTTAAAAATAAAGAATGCACTTTACATGCTTACAAATTGACAGCCACAAATTAACGGCTATCCGAGTGTTTATTTGGCTTCACGTCACATTTTACATTTTTTAACTTCGACCGAGCACAGACAACCATAAAAATAAGACTTATAAACATGTGTAAACTTATTCAACCGCTATTTCAGCTTCAAACACATTAACAATAAGCCTTTTAGTATCTCCGGGAAATATTCTAACGATTTTAATTCAACTTTAACACGATCTAGTTAAGGTTGAAAATACAAGTATGGAAGCGGTGGTTTAAAAATATGATGTCATTTATAAAGATTTTAAGGGCCCGCCACTGCACTGTATTAAAATCATTATTAATCAAGCCATAATCCGGGAAGGAAACTAAATACACATTGCCACGGCGACTTCGTGCATTGTTAAGGTTAGAACACATTATGTTTAGTAAATAAATATATGTTTAAGAATTATTTTACTTACTGTTACTAATTTTAATAAAGTGGGTCTCACTCTGATGATTTGTCACATATCTATCATAAGTTTAATTATAACTTAGTTAACAAAGAATTAATAATTTTTTTGTTGCCAACGAGTTTTAGGCCCTTAAACTTTCCTTGTTCATATTAGTTATATGCACCTTAATTTTTTTCACAATGCATTTGATACCCAAATCTGTCACTTATAAATTGCTAGTTGTATTTATCTTTCGATCTTTACTTATAAGATTTTTCTATATGTAGTGTGTTATCAGCCTAATCTTATACTATCATCATTGTAGCAGCACCAAACAGTATATTTCACAATGCTCATCTACTTATGAGGTAACAGACAGAGATTAATATACAATGGGAAATAGCATTTAAACCATCTTAACTTGAGACCCTTTCCGTGTAATGAACTCTTAACTTAAAACCACGTGATTTTTACTTTTTGGCTTTTGGTTTACTTGACCTGACCTTGATCCAATCCAGGATCGTGGTAGGTGGATCCCGGACTCCAGAGAGTCTAGAGTCTCTCTAGACTTTCTGAAGTCCGGGGAGTTTAGAGCATGGAGTACCTGTTCTTTCTTACATTCCTTCATTTATTAAAGGCTTAAGAGCAACTATTGTTATTAAACTTCCAAGAGGTGGATTTAGCTATGGATTTGATAATGCCGAAGTTTTTTGCATAATTCCGGGCGTAAGGCTTACGGCCACACGTTTGATCGAAGTTTGTCATGTAATAAGGATTATGCACCCTATAAAATTCGCAACGTCCCGGGTTCGAAACCCGGCCAGGGCATGATAAGAAAAGAACTTTTTCTGATTGGCCTGGGTCTTGGATGTTTATCTATATAAGTATTTATTATCAAATATAGTATCGTTGAGTTAGTATCTCGTAACACAAGTCTCGAACTTACTTCGAGGCTAACTCAATCAGTGTAGTTTGTCCCGTATATATTTATTTATTTTTTATATTTATTTATATATATTATTAACTCATAGGTTGAAACTTGATTTCCTGATGCTAGATTTTGTAACAAGGCTTATCAAAATATTGTCCTGCAAATCTATTGAACGTTCGCGTGATATTGGCACTTATTCCGCGAGAATCGAACCCACGACCTCAATTTACGGACGCATTAATTCAAGTTAATTTGTCGGCAACTCCCCGATTGGTTCGTTACTGTAAATTATGAAACAGTTCGCCGATATTGCTATAGTTTGGGATTTCTCGTGATATTTAATGCAGACCTATTTCTTAACATTTAAATGGGCTTCAGGTTTATTCTTTTCTCTATAAAGTCTATTTGAAGATTGAAAATCTTTGTTATATTCAGGAGTAACCCATAATTAACAAGCTTAATGAATTTGGATGAATTTAAAGAAGTACCTAAGCAAATATTGTGGAAGTTCGATATCTCTGCCATTATCCCCGAGAAAGATACCTGATTATATTTGTGTTATAGTATACCTTTTGGACATCTTAAATTCCTATCACGAAGATAGGGGTCGACTGCGCTCAAATAAAAAAAAAGTCAAAACATTATCATATTATCGAACTTCTTGCGACTCTACATAGTTCCCAATACATTTTACTATTTATACGAACATTGGGTTTCAATGACACGGCGGCTTTTCGCCTAAAACAAACGATATTAAATTGATAAGCTGGCGTGTAAGTCCCCGAAAGGAGCCAGCAGATCCCGACCGCTTCCAAAAATAACCTATTTGTTCTCGACAAAGGAAAATTCACTCTATTTTTCAGGGAACACCGACAATTTTTCAATGCGATCGTAATATTTTAAGACTGGGTTCAGTCTGATTTTTCTCAAGTTTTGTGCTACAATGGCGAACAAAGGTGGGTTCTTGAAATTGCAACAAGGATGTATGCATTGGAATATATAAATCATACGAAATATTTGTTGAGTAAGTTGTTTACATGTAAATGTTTGCCAATACTGTTGGTGCCATTCCTTATCAGTTTATTCGGTATAAAATGCTGCAGTTAAATTTGACTTTACAAGCGGTATATTAAACAACTAGCTGTGCCCACGACTTCGACCGCAGGGAATAGATATTATGGGCATTATTGAAGCCCTCAAAGATGAATAATTTTCCCCGTTTTTTTTTTCACATTTTTCGTTTTTTTATATTGCAGCGTGATGTTATATAGCCTAAAGCCTTCCCTGATAAATGGTCTATTCGATGCAAAAAGAATTTTTCAATTCGGACCAGTTCCTGAGATTAGCGCGTTCAAACAAACAAACTCTTCAGCTTTATAATATTAGTATAGATTACATATAATGATTGACGACAATAAGAGACTTACAAATAGTTAAAATATTTATATGATCAGATTTTAAGAAAACACAGAAAATATAGTGAATTTGGACACCTGTTGTCCACATAGGGGAAAAAGAGAGATAACACTATTTAAATAATATTTGAACCACCCTCGCAGTCGATGTTTTGAAATCAATGAGCGATCTAGACAAGTTTAGTATTCCAGGCGGGTGCGAGTAAAAAGTGGCAATCGGTCAACGGGGCGGTACCGGCTTCGAATCGGGCTTCTAAATATTATACGAAGTAAGCCCCCTGAAATAGGCAGGTATATCAGATATATTATTTTTCATATTCCTGTGAATGTAATGAAAAAATGAATGTAAATTAATTAAAAATACATCGGCCCTTCGGTTTTTTTAGAGCATTAGTTAAAAACATTACTCAGAGAAAAGGTATGGGTTTATAATAGAGATGAAATTTGAACTTTCAAATGAATAGATCGCATTTCTTATTGAATTTCTCCCATTTTTATTATTTTCATTTTTACATATTTTTATATCCTTATATTGGTCGCCCAAGAAAAGATTACAAATTCTAATAAAATAAATAAACCTGCGTCGACCATTTATTATTGGCCACAAAAACACCAAGCACCGTTGCAGCTTCCCCATTAATATTCTATAGGGGTTTAGGGACGTATTTCAGTAAAAAAAAAATATATGTCTGATTGCCTAAATGTGTACGAGGTAAAATACAAAGTAACCATTTTATTAACTTACAAAGATTCATACAATTATTGAACAATGTATTTTACCATCAACTTTTCTATATTTTTATGGCTATTAATACTTGGAGTTTGATATTCGGCTAATGATATACATAGCAGTGTAACTCACCTCAAGGATTATAATTATAGTACGATATACTAGCGATTTTCCACGTTGAAAAAAGTCAATGAATCTATTCAGTTCATTTTGTTGTTTATTATGTATGTTTTATTTTGACCCGTACAAAGATCATTGAAAAAATGCATTTCGCTTTAAATACTTTAGTTATTCCATAAAACTTCAAACTTCAGTTAGTATTGTGAATAAAACAAATTGATTCTAAGTAGGTAAGCACCTCGTATTGCAGCAGCCTAAGTATTAATAGGTGTTTAGATACCTACTAGGGTTGGCACATGTAAATATTTCGGAAAGCGTATACATTCGTTGTTCAACGCTACAGTGTACTTTATTCTACCACTACTTCTACACTTGTGCTTTGGAATCGATATTAGATTTAATTATATTAAAGATATTAGTTACTTACTTTTAAGTTACTAAAATCTATTTCTATTTAAACCGTTTAATAGAGGACGCGGTTCAGGGGGCCAATAACCCAACCAAAACACTTGTGTAAAAAAGACTCATCAAGCTTTGATTCACAAGGCACTAGATAATAATGCAGAACTTTAATAAATTAATTATAAGTTTAAAAAATACAACATATTTCTCACCAAAAAAAAAATACAACATAGTTCTGGAGTTCTGGAATAGTGTAAGAGAAGTATTGAAAGTTACCAAGCCAAATGAGAAGATTATTATGTTAGGTGATTTTAATGGATGGGTGGGTGTAAAGCGTGATGGATATGAAAAGGTGCTTGGTGCGTTTGGTGACGAAAAGGTGAATGATAATGGAAGAAGTGTATTAGAAATTTGTCTAGAGTGGGATCTTTTTGTGTCGAACTCAATGTTTCAACATAAAGAGATCCACACCTACACAAGAGTGGAAGGTATTTTAAAAAGTATGATAGACTTTGTGATTGTAGATGAAAGATTGAAGAACAAAGTGCTGGATACCCGTGCATATCGCGGTGCTGGCATTGACTCGGACCATTTACTGGTGATATCCCGGATAAGGGGTATCTTCAATCGCTGGCGGCACAGGGTAAGGGAGCAAACCAGCGCTTTGGAAAGAGTAAAAGTAGAAAATTTGCAAGATATGGATGTAGGTAAGAAGTATATTAATAGACTGAAGGATGAATTTGAAGATTTAGAGGAAATGAGCGATATTGAAGATGGATGGAAGGAATTTAAAGAAAGAATTGTGAAAGTAGCTGTTGAAGTGTGTGGTGTAAGTAGAAGAAGGAAAGGAAAAAATCACAAAAATGCGTGGATGAGTAAAGATGTGCAAGAACTTGTGCGATTAAAGAAGAAAGCATGGCTGGATTTGTTAGCAGCAAAAGCTAACTTAAGAATGCAAGAGGTTATAGATGAAGATGTGAATGAAGCACGTAAGGAATATAAGAAAATGAAAGATTTGGTTAAGAAAGCTGTGATTAGAAAGAAAGAAGAGTATAAAGAGGATTTTGATAAAAGGCTATCAGAAGACTTTCAGTCAAATCTGAAAGTATTCTGGAAATCCGTAAGGTCAGCCCGAGGAAATACTATAACCAGAGAGCTGACTAGGATCAGATGCCAGGATGGTAGCGTTGTGAAAGGAGAAGAATGTGTACTAAAGATATGGAAGGACTATTTTGAAAGTTTATTTGAAAAAAAGGAAGGAAATAAGAAAGATTTCTGCTATAGCGAAGAAAAAGAGAATGAGATGGAAGGCGAAATTGAAATGTTCGAAATTGTGGAAGCACTTAAGAGTATGAAAGCGGGAAAGGCTGCTGGGTGTGATAGAGTGTCGGTCGAGATGCTTAAAGCAGGAAAAGGCGTAGTAGCTAGTCAGTTGTACTGCCTTTTCAATTTGTGTTGGAGAAGCGGCCGAGTACCAAAAGATTGGTGTAAGGCTGTTATCGTGCCACTTTACAAAGGAAAAGGGTCACAGCTGGACTGCAAAAATTATCGTGGTATAAGCCTGCTTAGCGTCGTCGGCAAATTGTATGCTAAGGTATTGATTAATAGAGTCAGGAATGAAACTGATGACAAAATATGGGATGCTCAAGCGGGATTTCGAAAGGGAATGGGATGTACTGATCAGGTCTTTTCCTTGCGGTGCATAGCCGAAAAGTTTTTGGCCAAGAGTCAAAAAGTCTATTGCACATTCGTAGATCTGGAAAAGGCCTATGACAGAGTTGAGAGGAATGAATTGTGGTCAGCACTTTCTATGCATGGGGTGAGCAGTCTCTTAATACGAGCACTGAAATCCTTATATGAGGATTCGAGTGCTTGTGTCAGGATAAACGGAGCGCACACTGAGTGGTTTAAGATTGAGAAAGGCGTTAGGCAAGGATGTGTTGCGTCACCGTGGCTGTTCAACCTATTTATGGATAGCTGTTTGACAGATTTGAAAGAGTCTAAAAGTGGATTAAGGATGAATGAGTTACTCGTCAAATGTCTGCTCTATGCCGACGATCAGGTTATACTGGCGTCATCAGCGGAGGAGTTACAGGAGATGGTAAACTGTATGCATGAAGCTTTAAAAGAGAAAGGAATGAAAGTGAACGTAAGTAAAACTAAAACACTGGTTTTTGAAATGGAGAAAGAAATGACAGCATGTAATATTTTGATTGGAGGAGAAAAAGTGGAGCAAGTGAAAGAGTTTGTATATCTAGGATCAAAGTTTACATCAGATGGCAAGTATGATAGTGATATTGAAAGGAGAGTGAACGCGGGGAACATGGTGAATGGAGCTTTGCATGCCTTTATGAGCAGTCAGAAACTATCCAAAAAGGCTCGACTGGCTGTGCACAGGGGCGTGTTGGTCCCGACATTAATGTATGGGAGTGAAAGTTGGGTATGGCAAAAGAAGCATGAAAGCAGAATAAATGCAGTGGAAATGAGAGCGTTAAGGAGTATGATGGGTGTGAAATTGAGTGACAGGATAAGGAACAGCGTGATAAGGGAATGTTGTGATGTGAAAGAAGATGTAGTTACAGGAATAGAAAAGGGTATGTTAAGATGGTTCGGTCATGTGGAGAGGATGAATGAAAGCAGGTTGACTAAGCAGATATACAAGGAGAGTGTGGAGGGAAAGGTCGGAGTGGGAAGACCTAGACGAACGTATCTTGATCAAATTAAGGACGTCCTGGTAAAGGGTCAGGTCAAAAGTACCCGAAACCGCCGAGCTTGTATGAAGAGAGTTATGAATGTGGACGAAGCGAAAGAAGTATGCAGAGATCGTGGCAAGTGGAAAGAGGTAGTCTCTGCCTACCCCTCCGGGAAAGAGGCGTGATTTTATGTATGTATGTATGTATGTATTTCTCACCCTTTTTGTAACTCATCAATTATTGTTAGAAATACATAAACGACATATTTATAGATGGTATAAAATTATCTCCTTAAAAAATGTGAAGGCCACTATTTAAATGTTACAAAAGACAACTACGAGAATAAATTTGTCGAAGTTTACGTGGGCGTAAGTTATTTGTGGTCGCCTTATCATATCACCGGATAGGGCAGCCCTTTGTTGCTTTCATCGTTCAACATTTGTGGTTATCAAGTTCCTTCAACACGTACTTTATATTTAAGCTTCGTTTTATATCATAATACTAAATAAACCTCTTAGAAAAGTTTTGTCCTTATTTTTCTTGCGCAACAAACGCTAGGCGATATTGTCATGGTTAAAAATATGTCTAATATAAGGGCTTATATACATGGGATTCTTCTTTTAGGCGACTGGAATGCAACCTGTTACTACATCAGAATCATTAAGCCTAACAGCTGAACTTTACCTATCAGTATTTTCAAAACTCTTGAGCTCTGTCTACCCTGCAAGGGATATAGACGTGATAATATGTATGCATGTAAAAATATGTCTGAATAATGCCGATTTTTAATAAAATTAATAATATTACATTAAAAAATGTTACTTTTTGTAGCTGCAGTGGCTTCCCGCGCAGATTGTTAATGTTAATCAAGGGATTACAAACTTGTCTATATATCTCATTTAGTCTTCCAGCTAAACTTCGACTTTCTTAAGTATTAGCTCTGTCTACTCAGTAAGTGATAAAGAGGTTATTATTATCAAATATGTGTGTATTATAATATGTAGACACTGTGCTAAGTCACAAATGGTCATAGATAAACTTAACACTGCCAACCCTAAAACACCAATACTGAGGATAGTATTTATTTACGCCGCCATTACAGGGTTAAGTATAGGCTTCGAGAAATTTATACGTATCCACGTGGGGGGTATTAAAAATGGGAAAATCGCAGCAATTTTCGATAATTACTAGCCGTGTCGGAAGGTTTTGATTGATTTCGTTAGTTGTCTGAACCGTTTTAGTTAAATGAGTTAAAAATCACCTCACTTATTTTAACCTTTCTAGTAATCAATATAATATAAATCAAGCGTTGCTAACTGATTGACTATATATATTGATTGTATATACGTACAACTGAAACTACTAAGAGCATGAAGCTGTATACATTTTGTAACGTTTCTTAGGAAATATAGCGATCACTAAAGACTATATCCCGAAATTCTAATGGGAACGACAACTGTCCAAAATATTTCGGATTTAATCAAGTTTAATAAATAGCATGTACAGGGTGCTATTTTATTTCTAGGAAATAAATAAAAAAAAACATGAACTGCATTTCGATTCTCAAATAAGCAAGTATGTAAATTCTATACTATATAATACTTTCTTTGGGGCAAGAACAATATACGTACCTATGTTTGTTGGTGTCCCACATACAACTAATTTACATAGTGAAAAAAGAATCTCAATTTAAATAAATCACACATTTTAAATAACCCCCCGCCTCCACACTTAGCGACGCAGTGAAAATATTTCCATACAAATCTTTGTACATGATTCAGCGTAGTGTGAACAGTGGCATAAGTACTTACTGTTAATGCGCGCGATCTTTTATAGGAAGTAGGTAGATATATCAAGCTATCCCGAGGGAGGATAGGGTTGATTGTCGCGGGGTGCTTCCCACTATTTTAGTACTAAGGATTGATAACAGTACTTTATGTACCTCACCCGAAATGTAAGTGTTTTAAGTTTGATATAATGCATTTATTTGAATTGCTACACACACCAAAAATAATATTATATTATATATTAACACAACAAAATCTTAAGTTAATAGAATATTTGGCGATTTTTCTGAACCTGAGAACTGAAACATTGATTTTCAGTTATCGTCCATGAGAAGAAGAAAAAGCTAAGCCTTCACAATTAATGTAATGTTTTGTGTCTGCAGATGTGCCCAACTGACTTAATTTACATATAATCTCATTTTTATCTCTTACAGGGTGGACAGAGCCCGGTAATTAATAATCTCAATTCCAATATTAAATTTGCGAGACTTTGGGATCCAAAAGTATTAAAATGTTAAAAATTATTTAATGCGCTTGATTTGTTAGGTCATTTTGATTTCAAGTCCCCTAATACTCCAAGCGGTTTTACGTCCTCCGTCCAAACGACACTCGATGGAGCCTGATTCGGCTGTTTGGAGTTGAATAGAAATTGATGATGGGCCCGCTTCCGACCACCTGAGTTTCCACGCACCCCTTTTTATTTCCAATTTCGAAATTTATGAATTTCCCTTGTCATCTGTACCGAGTGCGCAAGCCATTAATATATTTGTTGTTCTTTCTTTATTTTATGCCCTGGTACTGAGCGTATCTTTATCTATTACAGCTGAACGTGGCGTTTCAGTCTTTTGATGACTGTGGGCTCTGTCTACGCCGCAAGGGATGTAGACACGATTATATTATGTCATCACAGGGTAGATAGAGTCAGCGTCTTAAGCATCGGTGGCCATGTCTAGCTGGATGGACAAATAATAAAATATATGTAGTTAAGCCGTAACATATGTACATATATTATTATTTGGACTGAATTTCGAACTGAAACCAGATCACCAAAACGTTACCAAGTACATGATAATCGCACGCATAGTCACATATAAAAGGCGTAGTAACGGCCTGTCTCAAAATGATTAATGTAATGGCGGCGCGGGTTGGAATCCCAAAGTTTAGAGTTGGACAAGTTAAGCCGCGACCTCGTCAACAAGATTTATTTAATGCAAGAGAAGTCGCGCGTAATGCTAAGTTTCGGCCATTGTTTACAGTCGTTAGTATGTGGTTTGACACGATTACAGTAGGTACCTATAGTAAGAAACCACTACATGATCAGACGTTAGATGAAGCACACCTTTGACCACATTATATACTATGTTTTATTATTTAAATTTAAATTAAATCAATTCATCATAACAATGCATTCTCTCATCCGCATTTATATTCTAGTGTACATACATACATACATAAAATCACACCTCTTTCCCGGAGGGGTAGGCAGAGACTACCTCTTTCCACTTGCCACGATCTCTGCATACTTCCTTCGCTTCATCCACATTCATAACTCTCTTCATACAAGCTCGGCGGTTTCGGGTACTTTTGACCTGACCCTTTACCAGGACGTCCTTAATTTGATCAAGATACGTTCGTCTAGGTCTTCCCACTCCGACCTTTCCCTCCACACTCTCCCTGTATATCTGCTTAGTCAACCTAGTGTAGTTGACGATATTAAGGAAAATGCTGCTGCAGTTTGTTGCCGCTTCTTCTGTACTGACACTTTGGCAGAAAACTAACTGTTAAGTGAATTATTTCACGTCAATCAATGTTGTGAAACCAACAAAAATGACAGTTATAAAGTGATGTTTGAAATGTCCCCTAATAATGTAAATAAAAATTGGATTTTAAAGTTTTGAATGAAAAGTTAACTGGTAGACAATGCGGGTGCGTTATCAGCAGTCTTAGGTTTATGTTGTGCAAAGATATAAATTAATGAACAATAAATATTTATGCTTTTATTATTAAGTCCAACTATTTAGAATAACAAATATGAATAAAATTTCTATTTTTGTTTTATTTCTAATTACTGTCCCGAAAATCTTGATTTCGATCGGACAATAGTTAGCTCGCATGCAAATATCTTCCTACTGATGAAGATTTAACTTAATCTCAGAACACACTAACTAGACCAAACTCACCTACAAAGCTAAACCAGTGTCTCTGCTAAGTCGCACTATATCATATAGCTATATCAAAGTTATATACAAGTTTCTCAGTTGAACGCCTCGATGAACCCCGTAGCTTTACTAAATCATGGATAAACTTGGTGTATTTATCAGGATTCGAATGATTTATTAACGCGATGAAGCCCATGTGACATAGCTATTACTTGGGCTCTTGTAAAGGAGCTGATTTTTAACCCCCGAAGAGATAACGACGGGGTGTTGTAAGAATAACATTATTTGTCTGTAAGTGTGTCTGTCTGTCGATGTATGTCGATAGAAGCTTCCAACGGACGAACCGATTATGAATTTCTTAATTATTATTTTTTTGGTTTGAAAGTTCAATCCCATCTTTAAGCTGAATGTGGCCTTTTCGAGACTGTCGGCATGTTGACCCCGCAAGGGATATAGACGTATAACTATAAGTATAAATGTATGTATGGCAGCTGACAAATTACAATTTTGTTTCAGCTCTCTCAATATGGGTATCAAATAAAAGGACTTGTGAAGTAGAATACAATACCTATGACAAAATAATGTGGTTTATACAATTTTAAGTTTTAAAATATTTAAAGGTCTTACCATTCAATATTGGTTCTGGGAGTACTGAATTCTACCGAAATTGAATGGTTTATTATCAGAAATCTTATAGTTAGGTAAACTATGACGGGCTGTCGGGCTGTCAATCCTGTTTCCGTTTATAATCTGCAGAAAGCAACAAGCGTAAAGTGGTGCCGACAAAATTGCTTCGTCAGTTGGTACATAACTTGGCCAATTTCTCATAAAGACTGAGTGTACTTAGCCAATTGCACACTTTACATTTCACGACAAAGGCATTTTTATTATGGTACCATAAGTAGTACATAATATGCTGTATGAATGCGTCAGTATTTCTGCTGATCAAAACTTTGTTTATTTTAATCTCATGATTTATGTTTATCTGGTTTTGAGTTGCACATCTACGGTTTTTATTATTTACTAGCTGTGCCCGTAACTTCTTCCGCGTGGAATAATTATTTTGGTTATCATTGAAGCCCTCAAGGATTAATAATTGTCCCCGTTTTTTTTTTTCACGTTTTCCATTATTTCTTTGCTCCTTATAGTTGCAGCGTGATGATATATAGCCTAAAGCCTTCCTCGATAAATGGTCTATTTGACACAAAAATAATTTTTCAATTCGAACCAGAAGCGTTTCATTTTAGCGCGTTCAGCGCTAATCTCAGGAACTTCAAACAATCTCTTCAGCTTTATAATATTAGTATAGATAGGTACTACATAATATAGAGTAGGGTATCTCTGTATTAACTGCGGAGATATTTACCAAGGGACAGGAATATCAAACAGTGTAAATTGTCGGTGGTCGAATAAGTAAGATGTCCGGTTAAAATGCTTGATGCGCGCAGGTTCAAATCCCATCTTGGCCATCGTAGGTACCGAAATCGCATCGTAATCGTCCCGTCTCGTAGAAACCCCACCGACTGCGCCTCGGGCTTAATTTGTTTAAATCAGGTCTTTATACGCATTTCACTGCCAAAGAGTGTTGAACAAGGATGTTGATAACATACTCCCCCATTGTGAACTGTCTTAAGTAACTTTGTAAGTAATTTCAATTATGTATATTTGGAGTTACGCCCGAAACATGGAAGTCTTGGTCCATGAAAAGGTGAACGCTCATAATGCTTTCAGTTGTTTTTTTTTTCTTTATTTATTAGACAAGATAACCTTACTTACATACATGATAAAGAGAGTTTTTATAGAATATTTAATAATTTATGCTTATGTTCATTTATTAGAAATCTAAGATTGGTTAAACCTTATGATTAAAGGTGGTACATTAAAGGTACATATATACTCGTATACGGTTTTGGGTAAAAGCTGGTTCGAACTTTAAAAAAGAATGTTTAGCTTTTTTTAGAACTACAGTTTGATTAATTTAAACTTTTGTGAACGTTTAATGTAATAAGGGTTTCTTGGTATAAGATTTTTTTTTTTGTTAAATCGCATCACTTAAGGAGCAGGATACAAATGAGACTTTTTGCGAAGACGTGTATGGTTTTATAATGAGTAGCTTGAGTCATGCATTGTTATTAGTATGAATGATACGTGTTTATTTAAATTTTATTTGTTGGATTACAATACAATGACTAAGAGACGAATATTATTTTGATCATGCTCATATATAATTTTGCCTTTGTGCGTATGTATAACATACTATATTACATGGTTAAGATTCCCCACAAAAAAACGAGAACCTGATAACTTGCTAACCGACTCTTACGATGAGAGATAGCATCGTGAGGAAACTTGCACATTCAGACAACTGAATGTGTAAGCCTAATCTAGGTTTGGTTAGAACCCCTCGCACTTACTATGACTGTAAAGTATAAACTGTGCGGTTGTGGAAATTTGAAACAACGCTAATTCCAAATGTACTTACTATATAGGACTATAAATTTTTACTTTACAGGTAGGTTGGTCGAAAAAATATTAGGTTGGAATTGCCCAATAATCAATAAACATTTCGTTACACTTCATAGAATCACTCAATTACAATGAAATCAATCAATAAGGTACTACTACTAGCTTTCGTTCGAAGCTGCTTCATCCGCGTAAAAAGTGATATATCCTTCTCGGTAATCTACACTATATAAACCTATGCTAAATTTAATATGAAATACGAACGAAGAAACACACATTCACACTGTTATATTTGTATGGATATTCCGCAACTTAAATATACAAAGAAATTTAAGAATTTAAAATTCCTCCGCCAGTACGACAATAATTACTGAACTGAACATTCATATTAAAATGGCACTCCTTAATGGCTACATTCAAAAATTTACATAAAGCAGTGAAAAACTTATTAGATCGGTGCACCGGATAGCAATATAGCGCATAATGGTGTTTACCAACGCGAGTGTATGCTCCTTAACCCAGGGCTGGCAAATCTGCATTCCTGACCTATCTTAACGCTATAGGTAATGACTACATACATACGAGTACATACATATGGTCACGTCTATATCAGACAGAGCCAACAGTCTTGAAGACTTAATGGCCACGTTCAGCTATTTGGCTTAATGATAGAATTGAGATTCAACTAGTGACAGGTTGCTAGCCCATCGCCTAAAAAAGAATCCCAACTTTGTCAGCCTAGGTAATTACTTAACATTATAATGAATAAGAATTTTGATAATGATTAATAAATAAAAATTTTTTAATGGCAAATTTAACTTATGTACATTTTATTTTATTTTTACATACATACATACATAAAATCACGCCTCTTTCCCGGAGGGGTAGGCAGAGACTACCTCTTATTTTATTTTTATTTTACAAGAAATAAGTATGCAGAATTTGAGCAATAAACATAAGTATGTATATACAACGTACTTATTAAGCTCTTTTTTCTATTCACCTGTACGTACAATAGCATTGAAGATAGTAAAATTAAGCAGATATTATTTAAGAAACCATCCAAATATGAGATGGACAGGAGTCACTTAATGTGTAGCCGACGGTAGCGATGTAATGGTAAATGTTTATAAATAAATAATAGATAATATGGATAAGATTCTTTAAAATACATACTCATATAATAATGATTCATTTATTAGAAAACGTTTTGAGCGTATAAAATAAACAATCACGATTCCAAATTGCTAAAACCCTTTCTTATAGCCTAGAATAGATTATTATTTAAAAAGATAGTTGTTTTTTCTTCTTATCACAGCCCTAACAACAACCGACTGAGTTTAAAGTGCTCTCCCACTGCACGTAGTACAAACAACTGCCAGCGTATTAAATTCCGGCGGCTAACGTTAATTACTTAATTTCGTTAAGGGCATTTGGACGCTGATTTATTAACGTAATTCGGTAATTATAATTGTGTGACAAAGCCTTAATAGATGGAAATAAAATGTGCATACGGACTATGTGGAAAATATTATGGGAGTAATTAATTGTGGAATGCAATTTTACTATCATTAATTATATCAAAAATAAGATAAACATGAATGAATCATAAAAATTTTGTTTATAAGGGGGAAACAAATTCATTTTTTCCTCAGTAGAGGCAACATTTATATACGCACGTCTACTAAATTATTTTATAAAAGTTAGTACCTGTAATCACAATGAACAGATTAACTCGATCTTACTTAAATAAAATAAGTAGGTATTTCATTTTCAACTGTGGCAAATAAAAAACGTATCTAGGCGATAAGCTAGTAACCTGTCCATATCTAAATTTCAATTCCATCCATCCAGCAATTTAAGACTAACTAAATGGCCTTTTAGTATTTTCGAGTCTGTTCGTTAGTATACAGACGTGATATGTGTATAGGTGACTGTTGAATACAAAGCGCGAAGTGTGATGTGGAAAGACACCGACCTGCCTAAGGAATCACTTAATAAACAACCTTATTTTAGAAAACAGAAATTATAATTACTTATACGGACAAGCAAAATTAAAAAAACCTACAGTAGTTATATATTAGTATGTATACTTAGGTATAGTCGTCACTTAAATACCTGTACATCTAATACCTTATCTTAATGTACTCGTTAGTGGGCGGAATTCCTACGTCCCATTTCTAACTGAACTTTCTACTACCCCGCCGTTACACAGAGATTTGCATAATAATAGTTCGAGTTATACAAATTAAAGTGAACAACAAATGCTACACTTAAAACCTGACCACACTGTCACACACACAGTGTGACTGACGACTTTGAAGATATTCTAGTATTACAATTTAGCACATGCCCGCTTTTAAACAGCGCTACTTTTGACCTGCGTTCGGTGTGTACATTTAGAAAAACAAAAAAAAATGCAATTACAAGATTTAGGAATCTTTAGAGTGGATGCCTGGCCAGATGTGGATCACAATTCTGGAGAGGGGATTGTTAACTTGCGTGTAATGATGATCCTATACCACCAATACACTGGGCATTAAAATTTATAAAGTTTTATACGGTAACACCTGGAAGCGGTCAGCAAAAGACCCAAAAAATATCCAACCAATGGGTAAACTGGGACTTAAGAAGAACTGATCATGGCATAGATAATTAAGGAAGATTGAAGAAGTTGCATTTCAAATATTCATTGGTACCATATAAGTAGTTTTCACATAATACGAACAGCTATAGTTTAGAATAACCATGTCGACGACCACCATTTAACATTCTTTGTTATGCGATTACCAACAAATGAAAGCAATAATCCTCGATTACAATACAAAGGGTCCGGGTTCGAATCCCGACGCCAATTGAACGCCATGATGAATAAAAATTGTTCTGACGAGTTGACAGCGTCTGGGATCATAATACATTCATAAACGAAAATTTTGTTCGGGTTTTCGAAAAATCTGTCTTACTCACTTTTTCGATATTAACATAAATCTTTATCCCTTACGGGGTAAACAGAGCCAATATTTAAAAGACTTGGATCACTGCTGGATGGTTAAATGATGGAATTGAGATTTAGAAACGACAAATGTTTTTGTTTCACCTCTCTGTTTTGGTAAAAATATAAAATATGCAATAACTAACTACGCTATTTTTATTTGAGATTATTTTATTTTATTTCAAACCAACCCAATTGGGTTGTATTTCACAACACACACAGTTGTGACTTTAACCTGGTTTTCGCTCAAAGCAAAAAGCACTTTGTACGTAATCACACTGAGAAAAACAGACGTATTCTGACTATGATGGAAATATCAGTTTTTTGTTGATATAGAATGTGACGAGAATAGAAATTTCCATTTTAAAGCCTTATAGGCGAAATTTTGTGCTCTATAGTTCAATAAAAGAAAATAGTTTCAGTATTTTAAAAGTTTATAGAACCGTAAGGTTGAATGACCTTGCCCACTTTGATATCATTTTCTGTCGGCCTCGCTTTACGATATAATGTTTATTAGTATGTCACCATTTTCAAAAATGACACACCTGATCCTTCTCGAACTTCTATGAGCCTTACAATCTAACATGAACATCAACTTTCTTTCAGCCGTCAAGTGTGTTTTCATAGTAATGAAAAAATGAAATATTCATAGTGATGCGACAAAAGCTTCTATAGAATTGATCATAGCTTTAATGAGTTCAGGCCATTACCGTCACGCTACGATTGATAGCTTTGTGAAATCAATAATCTACCTTTGATAGTAAAGTATACGTTGACAGTTGAGGGTATAGTTTGAAAACGCTATTGTGCTTTCTTTGGGGCTTTTTAAGCGGACAATATAGGCCTGTCTTCTTCAGAAATACCTATGTGTGTGAACTAAGAAAGTAAAAATAGAAAAATAAGCTAACAATGTCTCAGCTCATTAATTTTCAATTTATTCCTTCATTAATTTGTCAAGTCGTAAATACGCCTTTCTTTTTTATTTGACTGATATTACCTTCTGATATCTCAAATACTTACAGGCAAAAATTCACAATAGTTTAGTGGTAACAAAGTATGTCTTTTGAATGTTCATTTAGATAATTTGTCATGCGTCGCTCCCAATTTCCATTTTAAACTTTTAGATGAAAGTTATCTTGAAGCGATTTTATAGCTAACTATTCGTATAATTCTTTTATTTACTAAAAGTCACAGCCTATTTGTATGTGGGCAGTATTCTTTGCGTCTGATCGACAAGAATCAAATCCAACCTATTACGAAAAAAGTATAAAATTATTTATTATATAATATAGTTTATAGCCCTTAACAAGTCTCGAACTGACTATGCGACTTGCTCAATCTATGTGTTTCATAAATACATACATACATATGGTCACGTCTATATCCCTTGCGGGGTAGACAGAGCCAACAGTCTTGAAAAGACTGAATGACCACGGTCAGCTATATGGCTTAATGATAGAATTGAAATTCAAAGAGTGACAGGTTGCTAGCCCATCGCCTATAAAAGAATCCCAAGTTTGTAAGCCTATCCTTGTGTGTTTCACTCCTTAAATATTGATTAAAATCTCTGTACCCAGGTTGTACGTTCCCTCCCCGCTGGCACGGGCGCTGGTTCCAGTCTGGAGTCATCCAGCCCATCGTCATCGAGGGAGACCGTCTCTCCAACAAGGGGAAGTGTATCTCCTCTGAGGGCGACAAGTTTCTTATTGTTGATGAGTGAGTATCATGCCTTTTGTATTGTTTTACTTAACAAAAGGCGCACCCCAGGTTACTTTCATGTTTTTCATTTCAATGGTTTTTAACTCAAATTTTTTGCGAAGAAGGTTCCAGAAGAACCGGATTTCTACGAAATCTTTTCATGAATATAGTGTTTGGCAAAGTTTTACTTGCCTTTCAAAAACAAATATACAGCACGATTAATATAATCTAGCTTCTACATGGGCACTTCTTCTTTTTACAGGAAAGGGTGCTATCGTTGTGTTGTGATGCATGAAAAGCATCAGAATGTTCTTCAGTACAAGGAAAGTAAGTATCACTAAAAATAAACTTAAATCTTGCGTGATTACCTAATAGTGAAAATAGTATATAGTCTTACATATGATGTAAAAGGCTTTTTTTATCATGGAGTCATCAAAATCAGTTATCCTTCAATCCTTTACTTTACTTAGTGTTAAAATTGATAACATTAATTCCGAGTGGTTGCCGGCTCATAAATACATATGGTCACGTCTATATCCCTTGCGGGGTAGACAGAGCCAACAGTCTTGAAAAGACTGAATGGCCACGTTCAGCTATTTAGCTTAATCATAGAATTGAGATTCAAATAGTGACAGGTTGCTAACTCATGGACTAAAAAAGAATCCCAATTTTTAAGTCTATCCTTTAGTCGCCTTTTACGACATCCATGGGAAAGAGATAGAGTAGTCCTATTCTTTTTTGTATTGTTGCCGGGAACCACACGATACAAAGGGACCAATCCGTTTGTTTTGTTCTTAAAGGACATCCATGGGATCTTTCCCATCGATCATTCATGGGAATGGCTAATAAGCTTGAGATTCTTCTTATAGGCGCTACATGTCACTATTTTAATCTCAGTTCCATCATTTAGTTATGCAACTGAACGTGGTATTTCAGTCTTTTCAAGACTATAGTATTTATCTTCCCGGCAAGGAATACAGCCGTGATTATATTTACGTATGTGTAGATCCAGATAACAAATTGAAATTCATTATCATTTCCTTGATCTCTTATTATTTTTTCCAGCGTTCTGCTACCGGCGTGACGCCTTGCCCCACCTCTGTACCCTCATCACTGGAGATGCCCTGTTGTACTCCATGTTTAGAGAGAACGCAGACTCCGTCGACTGCCCCCTTAGGGGTCCGTTCTCGTTCACATATAACAGGTAAACTTAAATCAAATACATTGTTTCTCTCCTTAATATGGGATACATAATAAATAAAGGCAATTTTTTTTTAAATAAGATTCCATGTTCATACATTTCGGTTTACTAAACAAGTAGGTATCTTCACCAGCATCGTTTCTAAGTTCTGGGCATTTTCGATTCACAACGGTTACTTCATTATGACATCTGGAATCTTGAATTTTAGAAGGTCAGACGAGCAAGACATAATTTGGATGAACAATTACTTCATATACTACACAAATAATAAACACGGCCGGAAATTAGTTTTAATTTATCCATGCAGAAACATTCACCATGTTGCGTAATAAAAACATCATCCGTTATTATTGTATGATTAATTTCGTCAAAAAAACTTAACGCTGAATGACCACCCCTCTAGGCTCCCCTGTTTAACACAATTTTAATTATACCCCCATAATGACCGCCACTATTTCTGTCCGTCTGAGTGACGTGAGCCAGAATTTTTAATTAACGCACATCCGTCCGATAAAGAATAATTTCATTGACGTTATTGGATTTCGATCAACTACATTGATGTTTCTGATGGCCAATTACCTAGTATTACTTGATTGGAAATCCTTCCCTGCTTCTAAGTTGCTACACTGTCTAAGGCAACATGCCTAATTATAGATTTTTACAATCAGTAGTTTTTGCTGTGTGTAAATCAATCAGTCGGACAGCTTAGATGCTTGAAGTCGTGTTTTTATAAATCAAAAAAACATAGAGAACTGTCTGTTCACACAAGTTTTGAGTTTTAACATTTTAGCCATATATGTTTTTTATACCCATATTGGAAATTACTTAGTTGGAAAGAGCAAATTAAGTCCGGTGCAAAGATATCTAATTTTACCTTCGATCAATGACGGCGCAGTGAATCGTTTCGCTCCTGTATTCTATAGCTATATGAATAAACACATTTAGATTTTTAGTCCTAAGTATGGCTATCAGTACTAGTAACCTATCCCCAAAATATATTTTATTTATTTCATCTTAAGTTACTTTTACAATCTAAGTAGCTAATATTGTATAGATATGATATTCCATGAACAAAGTTATGAATGTGGATGCAGCGAAAGAAGTATGCAGGGATCGTGATAAGTGGAAATATCTCTGTCTACCCTGTCTGAAGGAGCTGTAATTTATACATACAAGCTGATATATAAAATTCCTTCCTTGGTCAGGAAGTGTCATTACAGGAAAGGTATTTTTCCATACTATATAATGAGTTAAGTATTTTAATATAAATTACCAACTTTTAATTTTCCATCTTCAGAGGTCATGGTGACTGCAAGAGTCCAGTATCGTCAATAGAGAGCTGTACTGAAGATTCCAGACTCCTGCTTAATTACCAAGCATGTCCTGATGTCCACGGCTCTGAAAGCACAGGTACTTCTAGTGTTAATAATGTGGTTACGAGTTTATATGTCATCATCCTTCTTTTTCATCAGTCAGTCAGTCATTGATCATCATGTGATATAGGGATATCTATCATTTCTAGGGAGAAAGGAAGGAACCTGGATTCCTTATGATCCAAATCATGATCCAGAAGTGTGAGCGATAATTGTTATTATTTTTTCTCAGTCATTCTCATTGACTTTCATATTGTTCCCTTTGCAAATTGTAGCTTCAGTATTTTATCAATCGGATTTTTTGTTGGTATAGAAGTAAGAAATTTAGTTAGTAAGTTGGGTTAGAAAATTAATTAATATTTCTTCTGTATTTTTTCTCATAAGTATATTTTTAAAAGAATAATGAAACGATTACTCCCCCAATAACGTCGAATTTTACTGCCGTCTTTTTATTACATACATATAATCACGTCTATGTCCCTTGCGGGGTAGACAGAGCCAACAGTCTTGTAAAGACTAATAGGCCACGTTCAGCTGTTTGGCTTTAAGATAGAATTGAGATTCAATTAGTGACAAGTTGCTAGCCCACCGCCTTAAAGAAGAATCCCAAGTTTATAAGCCTACCCTTTAGTCGCCTTTTACGACATCCATGGGAAAAAGATAGAGTGGTCCTATCCTTTTTTCTATTGGTGCCGGAAACCACATGGGAACGTCTTTTTATTAGCTGTATAAAAATCTGAATAGATACACCTAGGCACAGCACAATACAGTAATTTAGAGATGGCTCTGAGAATAGACGCAATAGTTTGGAACTCGAACGAACAATGCACGAGACACTCACCTAAATACACAAAGCAAGTGTACCTAAGTACTTACAAATAAATTAATCTTTTATGGCGTTACAAATATTTAATTTAATTATTTCATTATTATCAAACAAATATTTGTGTTATTTAGGAATATTTGTTCATAAATTAATTTAAACTGAAGGGATATAGACATGATTATATGTATGTATGTAGGTATGTATGAATTGATTATTTGCCTTAACTATACTTATTTTTTTCTGTGCATTGATATAAATTGATATAACAATATCTCATATAATTAAATTTCAGTCGAAGAGCTCGAGTGCCTAGCCACATGGAAGGAAGGCAGCCTTCGGTTCCTCGTGGGGAAACTCCACCACAACCACGCAACCAGCAACGAGGACCGATACCGATGCTTCGTCTACGAGAAGACAAATGGTATTGGTAAGATAGTTCGTTTAGAAATTAGTATTTGAAGGAAATAAATTCATATAAAGAAGTTAACGAGATAATTTTTGTGTTCATCTATTTTTTTTTTTTATGGATGCATGAGACTTATTTTTTTCAAGATTATTTTAAGTTTTGCTTGAATGACTACCTTGTTGATATGTCACGTTTTTATTAAAGGCTCATAGTAAATTAGGAGAAGTAAAATTGCATAGTTGTTATTATCCTTTTTTTATCTCATTTTCGCATGAGCCGTTCTTGATAGATTATTGTCATTATAATTTGTTATATTAATCATCTGTATAAAATTATAGAAAAAAAAACAAATGTTCAAAAAATAACTGATCAAAAAATGAAATGCCTAAATCTTTTTCCAGCATCAGGAAACGGTGCTAAAGAAGGCCCCACATCACCAGGAGGTGTGGAGTATAGAGTGGCCCAATCTGGTGATGCGACGTGCAACGGACTCTTCAGTGCCACAGAAGGGTCCAGAACAATGGCTTTGAAACGAGGTGAGTGAAAGATCGAAATTGCAAATTCACTCTCTCTTTCTTTTAGATTCGTGTGTAGTAATCGTGAATAGGATCCGGTGATATAGTATTCCCGTTGATATTAACGTAAACAGTTTTAAGTCACAATCTATTATTTCTTCCTAAAATCGTACTGTTAACAAAGGCTTTATTGGAAATATTTGACTCTGCTTGTGAAATATTAGCTAAGGTATTATTAATAGTAGACTCTTTGTCACCAGATTCTTATCTGTAACAATAGTTTATACTTTTAATGTATTGTAATCCCCATAGAATATTAATTAGCATAGTAAGTACATACGTCAGTTTTCAATTTCGGGCAAAAATCAAACTTATTATAAATCTGATATGCCTCACAGTTATTCCAAACAATGTGCATGTATAATTAAGAATACTGTATAAATAAAACTTAACAACATTTCCAGTATCAGTACGCTTCAATTGCCAATTCCCAACATGGATGACATTCTCCCACACATGGCACACCCTGGACTTCAGCAGTAACTACACCTTCTACCAGCGGAACGCCACGCTCAGGATCACTAACGCTACAGGCGCTGATATCAAAGTGTACTGTGTCAATGTGAAGGCAAGCTCGCCAAGTGGAAACTCCGTGGCGCTAGTTGCGCATTGGCAGCATCATTGGTAAGTTATTGTATTTATCATCGATTTAACCGGTTGCCTGTTTTGGCTAGAAGAACCCCTAGTTTACAAGCTTTCCATTGATCGAACAAAAGTAGGCACACAATTTTTTTTTACTAGAAGTTACCAACATGAATGAATGGTCAAATTCCAAATAATAAACACCACACGGCATTCATCTGCCTATATATCTTCATATTGATCGGTTGTAAGAAACGTAAAGTTGTATTGTCGATACAAAAATTGTAAGAAAGTAATGAGTACGTTGATATAGTCACGTCTTTATCCCATGGGGGAAGACAGAGCCAACAGTCGCGAAAAGACTGAACGGCCACGTTAGGCTGTATGGCTTCATGATGGAAAAGTAAAGTGTACCTATTTGACATTATACCGGATAAAAAGCGCAAAAGGCTTGGTGATAAACTCCTCTCATGTTAAGGATGCAACCGGGACTAAAGTCAGGAGGAAGAAGACGAATAGTTTAACATTTTGTCTAACTCCCAATACGAGTACCTATTTTATTGTTTTCCGTTCCCTTTTTTTTTTATTTTAACTTCATGTAAATCTCTTCACAGTGTCTCCCGCTTCGTATGCGTGGTGCTGTACCGGCGAGACACCTACATCGCGGAGCTTCAACGAGGAACTCCGACTTCAAGGCCTGAAGACGCGTGCTCGCCACATCATTTCAACGCGGTCACAGCGCCGTATATCACTTTAGTTGGTAAGTTTTCCCAATTCCATTATTCTTTAGAGCTAATAATCGATTTTTTAGTTGAATATTGCTGGTTTACAAAGAATAAACAGTACCATGCGTTAATTTTCCACTAAGTATCATTAATACTAATGAGATAAGTCCGCCATTGTACTAAATCGAACGACTGTTTTGTATTTTGTTATATTTTTTTTTTTGTGAAATTTACGGTTTACAAACAAACTAATTGCCACTACTCGTTTGCTTTTTATTATTAAAAAATAGATAAATATTTTAAGTCGGCACATAAAAAGCATTAAAATTAGATCAAGACAAGAATATTAGATTGCATAAACGAAAATATGAGTAGATAATAAAAGTTAATTTAGCAAATTTTTTTTCTGTTGCAGCCAGCAATCCAGAATCAAAGGAATGTCCATATTCTGGAAAATACACAATACAAAGCAGTAGGCACAAGAGGAGCGTTATATCACCGAGGAGTGATGAAGATAGTAGGATTAAGCGAGAGAAAGCAATGTTTGAACATAATCGTAAAGATAACGGAACTAGGTTGTTCAATTTTAGCGTAAGGAACATGTCGAGTACTCCAATGTTGAGGAGTAGGAGACAGGCGGAGGAGAAGGGGGTTGCGTGTGTAGTCAGCAACTATCATAGACTGGAGGTCGGATGCAACTCAGTAAAGAATATGGAGTTTTATTCGACGTGTCAGAATAAGGAAGTAGTAACAGGTCAGTATTAACATGCTTTGTATTTTTAAGCATAGGCCATTGCAGGAGTTATGATCATGTATCTAACTTTAAAGCGTAATGTTCTTCTTTGTTGTATACCCTTGAAAGAGCAGTCCTGGGTAGGCATTTTGTTAGACGGTGTGTAGCACTGTTACATAAAAGTGAAATGTAGACTTATATAAATGCTTCCTCACTTCTTTAGAGAGGAGTGCGGTGCGCATGGATTGGGCAAGTCACGTATTAACACGAAGCGATTCTCGTCTGACTTTCGCAACTTTTGCATGGGAACCCAACCCTAAGTTGGATCTTTCTTACACATCCCGTTGCCTAAAAGTGCAGGTCGTCGTTTGCCTCCATAACGTTGTGCTACATAATAAAATTATTTAACTTTATCATATTTCCACAGCATACACATGCCATGGCGGTTGGTACGAAGAAGGCGCGTCTTTCGTGGTGACAACGCCAGTGACGCGCGACAGCACCGCCGCGCGAAGATACTGCTTTATGTCGCGGGAAGTACGCGGTGGAAGTCTTGTCGTAACGCGCTCAGCCACTAACTGCGAGCGAGGAAGCGGGGGGACTGAGCTTGTTTTCGATACTGTAGGTAAGTATCCCAGATCTAAGTGAACACTTAGATAAATACAATTGGTATTTAATTTTGATATCAACTACTCACGCTGCTTATGCTGCAAGTCGCGAGGAAGTTTTATTATCACCTGCTTAGCCACCAAACGCAAACAAGGTGGTGTGGGAACTGAGCTCGTTTTCGGTAGGTAAGATATGTCATAAACAACTGATTTGTCGGAATAAAGTCGACGACTCACGCAGCTGTTGCTTCATATCGCGGAAGTCTCTACGTTACTCACTCCGCCACTTACTGTACAGAACATAAGGTGGATAACGTAAGGTATCTCAGATATATCCGGGATACCTTATGTTATGTAATACTAGGTATAATACATTACTACTGTACTGAACTTTTGTAATAGTTCACTAATTACACACCGTAATTGCCTGTTTTGGTTAGTTATAGCGTTTTGTATACAATTCATGCTAATTGCTATAACACTAATATTATTTTTCTTTACAGGGGAATGTCAAGATCAAACGAACTTCCAACCCCTCCTGAGGATACCATCTTCACTCCTGTCCTTAGTAATCGTGATACTACACTGTATAATACCGAGATGATTCGAACAGCACTAAAATACCATAGTCGTTTTAGAACCCCATAACCTTGTAATTATAGCATAGTCAGGCTTAGGAACAAATCTGTAGACGAAACAAATTTAGTTCTAAGGTTTTTCATAATCTGGTTTTTTGGTTGGTGGTGGCACTAGTGTTACTTCACCAGGAAGAAATGAACACAGTTTACGAATAGGTACCTCTCACTTTTATATTTATATAGAAGTATAATAAAGTAAGTAATAAACTTTTTATCAGTCACGACGCTTTTGTATTCTTATTGTATTGAATGTATTGAATTTTTAACTAATGTATTTAGGGTAAATAAACAGGTTAAATTTAGGTGCATCACCAACTAAGAAACTACGCATTTTTCAGCATTTTATAGAATTTACTTTTTATTTTTGCAGACTTCAATTTCTTTTTTAATTCTTTTTTTCATTGTTTGAAAATATTTTGTATTTTAAATATACACATTTCTATTAACACCTATATCATAGATAGTTAAATCGCCTGAATAAAATTATCTACATATACAATACATGTACTAACAAAATTATGTGGGCTTTACCATTGTAAAAATGTTATCTAGTGTCTCTAATAGGAACTGTGTTATTACATCCATTTTTATATTATTTCGTTTAATATGAGATAAACTTTTTACCTTAAGTTTTAAGTATATTTGGTTGAAGTAATGCTATTCATTAAATGTACATTTACACACATTCATATCCGTGTACCTCGTCTGCGCAACCACGACCACTCTGACAAGAGTGTTCGACTAAGAAGATTCATAAAATAAATTCAAGTTAGGTATGAAACATTTCATTATATTATGGTATTAAAAAATGTATCTTCATGCAAGTATACTATCATAAAAATATAAATTTTTTTAATTATATTTTAGGCTTTCTTCATCAAAATTGTCTTTTTCTTAATATAATTTCAAGGTTTATCTCATACTATATTTAATTTTTATTTTAGTTAAATTTCATTTGTAATTTTTTCGCATAGATGTAGAAAAAAGGGAGACGGAGTACGGAAAAATGAAACACCAATAGTATGCCGGCCCACTTTAAATATACATATACGCCTCATGCACACACTCTCACTAATAGTGTGACAGTAGGCCGCCATTACGTCATATGAGTTATAGATTATCTCATCTTCTGTCACTCACACCCGTACAATGCCGCCATTAAGCCTGCTTCAGCCTTCTTTTTTAAGCCAATCTCCCGCACGTCTCCCTTTTTTTCTGGTTTTCATTTGAAAATATTATATAACCTAAGACATACAATTTGAAATAGTTGACAGTGTTTGAAAGAAGACGCGAATGGTTGTGAATAATGTTTCTTGTTGCATCGGTTTTATAGAACTTTTGAGACTATTTGTATTTTATAGTGACTGATATCTCAATTTAAATATGAATTATTTGTGTGAAAATGCGAAATCGTAGTATCGCATTCTAAAGTCATTCACTTTTTGTTCAGAAAATATAACATGATATACCTGTGCCATCATAATTATGTCCCACGGAACCCTAAACTTTTTGTTACCTACCACGTACATTTCGGCATTCTATGTCTCTTTTGTGTATTTATGTTTAATTTAATTTCGTATGTTTTGTTAAGTAGGTAGGTAATGGTACTACCTCAAAGATGAGCCATCGTTCTACCTACTAATAATTGTAAATCTGTAATTCTTGACCTTGCTTAAGTAATGTTTGTGATTGACTGTCATAATTTTTCTGTGTATGTTACAGTCCGTGCCTGCACCTTTTTACAGTAAGAATTGAATTAATTAACATTCAACAACGCACATTCAACTGCCACATTTAAAAAAATAAGGCATATCATAAATGCACAAAAAAAATATCGGTATTTACTAGCACGATAGCACCAGATAGGTACTTTGCGGTTTTTTGTTTTTATTTATTTGTATAAATGCACATAAAATAATTACTTTATTTCAAACTGAATTCAAATTAGAATTCAGTTAGGTATTTACATTGATAAATATAATAATAGGTATATACCTACCTATTTTATGGTGTATTTTTTTACAACTTACTGATATCTAATATTTCATTTCACATAAACTCAGAAATTCAATAGGCACTTACAAAAACGAATATTAAAAAGTACTTACATGAAAAAAATATGTCATTGTGCTAACTGAAATAGACTGAGTGTAAAAAATAAATGACTCATATAATAAAAAAATCAGTAGGTAGCTGTGCGAACTAAAACCATAAAAAGAAGTTTAGGTAAACATGTACAAACTTATTGTAATATTTTATGTAGCTAGAATAATTTAGCTGTATTTTTACAATATTATTTAAACTTAAAAAGTTACAGTACATGAAAATAGGTGCCTGGAATAAATAGCTAATCATCAGGTTACAGTAATTTCAATTTGCATATTTTTTGTATATTTTGTTTAAGTAATTAATGAGTAGACACGATTTCTCTAGATAACATGATTGTTATTAACGCACCATTTAATGGTTGCTCCTATGATAACTATTTGTTACAACAATTTTCATGGGAAAGCTATGTTTTCCCAAATCAAGCAATACTAATATAAATAAGAATAGTTAAGAGTGAATTTAGATAAGGAAAAACGAATAGGTACTCATTTTGAGATCAGTGTACGATGTAGTTAAGATCAAATTAAGTAGTTATAAAATCGCGACAGCAATAATATATTTGTATTTAAAGCTATTGAGCGTTAAATTTTTAATAGTTATTAGACAGTTGTGAATAATGGAGCTAGCGATTGTTATTTTATATTGTGACAGAGACTATTTCTTTGGGGAAGTGAATCTCAGGAAAAAATTCGAGGGATGCTTCCTGTAATTTTTTCTTGAGTTATTACATCATCGTTATGTTTCCATTGTGTGATATACTTAGATACATTAAAATCAATTAAGTACATAGTCGTCAGCATGGATTATAATAAACAGCGAAATTTATTTTGTGCGTAGTTTTATTTCCCTTCTGTGAAGACCGTCACTAATGGGAAAATCCAAATCAGTTTTCTCGAATGCTCTTTTTTCTTGTTAATTGTCCAAATGCTTATAAACTTCTAAATCTCAACTAATAAGTATAAGAGAATATATTTACAATAAACTGAAAAACTACTCGTATCGTAGTAATGGTAACTAACTAGCGTAGGTACCTCTAGTTTATCAAGTTAAATGTAACACAAATGTTTGTCCCCGCCAAAAAGTTATTTCCACGTAGGTACTTGAGGAATGTTTTATATGGATGTATATGGTATGGTTACAACCACATAACTGCACGATATAACCATATATCCATCGATATAATTGCACTCACAGATATTAAATAAATTAATATTGTACTGAATAGTATTTGAATCAAAATTCTAATTCCCGCCTAAATATAAATGACATTAATGACATATCAGCCAAGTGACAGTGACGTTAGATATTCGTTTTTAAAATCAAAAAATTTGATTTGACAAACCATTTCTGAACGCATTCAACAACAATGCTACCAATATACTAGAAAAATTATCGTAACGCTACCAACATTGACGTCAGTTATGTCATGTGTATAGCTGGTGTTGCTTGGCTTGCTTGCTTCTTTACTTTGCTTGAACTCGCGTCGTTGGCCAATTGGATTGTTTATCTGAAAGAACAGTTATCACTTTATAAACAAATTCGTTAAATAAACTCAAGTGCTCTCAACAAAGTCGAAAAGAAACTATTAAAGTGCCAGTATTCAAAAGGATTTAAGAAATATGTGAAAGTGACAGTCGCTGATCGACTTGATTTTTTGTGCGATTAAAATGTTATTTCGCATATATTCAAGTACCTCCTGTTAGTTTTGTGCAGTGGACTTGCTAGATATGTTACGTTTTGGATATCTTCTTTGTGTCGAAGACACTTGATCTCGGACAGTATGTTCGATGCAGGATAAATGTGGTGAATAGCATTATCATCTGCTATAACTTGTCTATAATGCAACAAGAGAGTTTGCCGGACGAGACCAGAGGCAGGTTCGAGCGGCGGAAGCCAACGAAGGTGCTGAAGATAGCAGAGAGCTTCACGAACTTGGACGAGACCGCGAAGGCAGGACGTTATGTCCGTGGCCCGCATTCCAAGTCGGGTCGTAGATACCGCGATGAAAACGGAGGAAGGACTAAACGTGCGATGTGTTGTGATGAGGAATGTGATAAGGAGTCCAGTGTTAGTGAGGAGTGTGAGAGACTTGGTGACAGGAGGGTGACAGGTTCCTCTTGCACCGCCCTCAGGACAGCCGTGGCGGCGCTCTATCCCTTTGATGACTTCGTTTTGGAGAAAATCGGGTCTGGATTTTTCTCTGAAGTTTTCAAAGTAAGTACTGCCTTCATTAACCATTAAATCTCACATGGACTGGTCATGTAGAATCTCATATATTTCATTCACAACCCTGATTATGTTATTTAACCCCATAATTCCTTAGGTAATTAAAAGGGGTTGCAATATAAACTTTATTTAGTAGGTAGATATGTAAAATCATAAGATCAAGCACTTGGCACTTCACATTCAATCCTTTTTTATTCGCAAATTGACATTAGAATTCGTTATAGTTTTGACAATCCTATCTGGCATTCTGCCTTGTTACAATGATTGAGATGAAACAAACATTGCATTGCTTTTAATAGGTACACATTTATCTGTGTTTATGAAAAAGAGAACTTATAACAAAAAGTTAACACGCAATGGCAGATAGGTATATCTTATATTCTTTAAATCCCACCCAGGGTATTATAAGAAATAAACTTTTTCCAATTGGCTTGTTTTTTGAATATTTATCTATGAAAGGTCATATATAAATTGTAATCGTAAAATCATAATATAGTATTTTATAACTCAAGTTTCATTAGAGTCTAACTCTATCAGTGTAATTTGTCCAGTACTTAATTAACTCCTGCAATCAGCCCCAGAGCTTTATTCAGACATTTGTTGGCTATTATTTGTTTTGTTTGGGTATTCTATATTCTAAAAAAAAAATAATTTGTATCCTCAAATGCGTGATAGCAAATCCTGTATTTAGCTCTCTTTCATTGTAGGTAAATGTTCTGCAAGCTTTTGACTACCTAAAAACAATTGAATTTATTTAATACACCTGTTTTGTGACCTTATGATATATCCATACATATGCAAATTTTAAATGCTTTTTGTTAAAATTTGAAAAATAACAATTGACAAAACTGACACACACTTTGTAGTTACTTTGACTTTTAACCAACTTTAAGAAAAAGAGGAGTTTCTTAATTCTATTGTATTTTTATTGTTTCTTTTTCATAATTAGCTGGTTATTTATTTGATGTAGGTAATTTCATTTCTGTGTTAGTTCTGTTAGTTTAAAATTATAATGAACAAGGCAACACAACAAATGAAATTTAATGCCGTTGTCACCTTTTTAAATGAGGAAAAAAATGGACTGAGCTTACTTTTTTTTTTTTCAATATTTTTTTACAATACCTATGCTATATACTATAAAGTTAAATGATATTGGTTAATGTCTCTGTTGTTACTAAAACAAATATTTTTCCTTTAATAGATACAAAATACATGCAAGGTCAAGACTAACTCTTGATTAAACTTATAGATTATTTTCCACCTTGCGATTCAAAGGTCAAAAAAATATTGGCTATCATTGCAGGCCAGAGTGCAGTGATAATAAAAGTATTTTTTACCAAAAGATAATGTTTATTCAATGTCACGGATGTGGCTTGATTGCATTAATTCATTTGAATAACAATTTGATATTCCTTACGATGGATTGTTTTAGTTAACTAACACAGTTTTTCACCAGTAGGATGCTAAACTCACACCAACCTTAAAATAGACCTATTATTCAATTTAAATTACAGTGCCATATGGTTACCGGCACTTAAAGTCTAGCCTCCTCCATATCTTTCCCATGGATGACGTAAAAGGCAACTTTTTATCCTTCACTCTTCTATCAGCTAGCCTACATTTGAATTTGTTTTTGATATGTTATATTGATTTTATTTAAAATTGTATTTTGTTTGCCCAACCTACTTTATGGTAAGTTGAGATCTATGGTGGTACCACTTCAAACCATTAAAACAAGTAAAAACATTATAACATGCCCTGAAATTAGCGTTCTTAAAATTCTTATTGCCCATTCATTCATAGCTTGAAATTGTGATACTGGATAGTTATTTCCTTATCACTTTCTTTAACCATATTTAATACTTATAATCACAACTACATCCCTTTTAAGGTAGACAGAGCCAAAAGTTTTGAAAAGACAGATTGGCCATGTTCAGCTGCATGGCTTAATGATGGTGCTGAGATTCAAATAGAGACAGGTTGCTAGCCCACTGCCTGCAAGAAAAAGTTTAAGAATGCCAAGTTTACTAGCCTTTCCCTTAGTCGCCTATTACGACATCCATGGAAATGACATGGAGTGGTCGTATTCTAAAATGCCAGAAATCACACTGCAAAATTCGACGCGGTATTTAAAATTATATGTACATCGTCCCACTTAAAGGTTAGTAGTAATTAGTCAAATAACAAAGATTTTATTTACTCTACAAATCAAATAGCACATAGTCTGAGTTCATTTGCCAACTTTATATCGAACGACCACAGGGAAGTGTCAGTTTGTTTACATGGTCACGTCAAGGTCAGGGAAACCGTTTTGCTTATTACTCATACATAGCTGAATGAGTGATTAATGTCTGTGGCCTGTTACTCATACTGGCCACTATTATTATAATGTCAATTGGAGTAAGCATGTTGTTCTAGTATTTTTTTTTTGCATCTGTGTATTCTGCCGAGCTTGCATGGCGAGAGTTGTGAATGTGGATGAAGCGAAAGAAGTATGCAAAGATCGTGGCACATGGAAAGATGTAGTCTTTGCCTACCCATTTCGAGTGAGTTTTTCGGTCCCAGGATTGTGTCCCATTGATGAGACCACAAAGGACTGTTTCTTATAGTACCATTGTTGGCTACCTACATCCTGTACATATTTATTATATTCTGCTATGTGTATAACTATGTGGAAGTCTTAAAAGGCAACTAACTAATTCATCTTGTGCTATGCTTAGCCCAAATTGCTATGAAAGTTCATGGTTTGCGGACTTTGCTATGACGGATATATTTTACCTTTTCCTTTAAAATTTTTTAGTGCTTTAACAGGACTGCAATAAAAACAAGAACTGAATTCATCATGCTTTGCTATAATCAAGGATAGTAGTTATTCATCGAACTTTTATTTCTGCAATCAAGCTACTGAAATACTTTCTGTCAAAGTAACTGAATATTTTATATGAATAGCTAAAACAATGAAAGATGATAAAGTTTTCAGTTTCCATAAGTCTATCAAATGCTTGACTTGTATGGCAAGTGTATTTTTATCCATTGCTGTATTTTCATAGTTACCTTGGTTATTTGTTTGTTACTTACTAGAGCTGACATGACAAATAGGTACAATAAATAACAGCCAAGTTATTTCGCAGTAACATTGCAGGAGCGTAGCTAAACGCGTTTGTCACACAACACAACGCATTATGTTAGTACAAGTGCAGAAAGAAAAGCATATTTCATATATGACATCATTGGTTAATTATTTGTAGGCATGTAGAATTCAGCTACAAACAAAATACCACTTATGTTTACAAACTGAGTGTATCAATCAAATATTTCGTTAAAAAAATATTTATCTCCGAACGTATGTAATAGATAGTTATAGCAAATGACTTTTATAATTAACAAGCTAATAATCGCGAAAGGATCTGTGAAAAAGTGTGTAAAAAAACTAACAACCGTTTAAGAGTTGTGACATGAAAACCAAAGATTTTACAGAGCAGATTCGCTCTGGAGCAGAAAAAGCTTGTGCCTTAGTATTCATTCTTAAATTTGCAAGATTTTCGGCAGATACCAACTTCCAATGTTCTCTATGTTTCTTTGAATTCTCCGAATTATGATTCGTCATTTCATCAATGTTACCACCTAACATTTATCTTGCGTTTAAGCTACCTATTAGTTTTGATCCTTTATAAATTGTCCAGAATGGTTGAACGTTGCAGTAGATGAATTGTAAATAGGAATTTAACAACTTCATTACTATCCTCTTATGTCTTACTTTTCGTTTGGTACTTTATTTGAGTCATAACACGTAGGAGGCTGTGGTGCGGTGTAAAATCGTTTATTATTATTTGTTTTAATTTCTGCGCGTTATTAAAAATAAATCTTTAATAACGCGCGAAGCGAAGTGGGATAAGTCCCACAGAAACAGTCGTGTTGTCCCACAGTGAGACTAGCGAGACGATTTTGTCCCAGTAGTTCCTTGGGAAAAGTGGCACTAATGATATCGTCTCAATTGTCCGACCAATGTGACAAGCACTTACTTTGTAGTACCTACCTCTACTATTTTTAATCAGACTGTATTTCGAATTAACTTTTTCACTGCCAAGTTGCGGTGGGCGCGGGTCATCAATTATAACTGTCCAAGCGTAGCCGGGATAAAAAGTTAGCTGCCACAGAAAAAGATTTATTGAATTTGTTACGAAACCACTCACTTTTTTGCATTTTTTGCCGCAGCAACCACAGGAATTTGTGAAACTTAAACCATGATCTTATTTTCTTAATCTAATTACCTATATAATATATGTATATAGGAAAGCAAAATTTCAAGAAGGTTGGTTTAGTAGATAACGCGTAAATAGAAAACGATCAAACTTCCTGTCGCATTTATAATATTACTTGATATTTATTTATATATCTAATACACACCAAGTATTAAACGTAACATAAACAAATAAACACCCAACTTGAGGTCAGATAAGGAAGCTATGTGATTCATAAATCAGGATGTAACCTTCGTTAGCTTCAAGTTCGCAACCTTACATACTGTTTATAAATTACTAGATTACCTTAGATATTAGTTCTAAATTTTTATAAACAGACTAGCTGTCCCGGCAAACGTTGTTTTGCCATATAAGAATTTTTAAGTAATTTCTAGTTAAAATAAATGTTAAGGGTGGACAACCCTTAACACTTAGAGGTATGAAAAATAGATGTTAGCCGATTCTCAGACCTACTGAATATGCATGCAAAATTTGGTTAAAATCGGTAAAGCCGTTTCGGAAGAGTACGGAGACAAACATTGTGACACGAGAATTTTATATATAGGTAAGATTAAAATCGGTAAAGCCGTTTCGGAGGAGTACGGAGACAAACATTGTGACACGAGAATTTTATATATAAGAAGATGACTTCGACCACACACACTTCAGTTTCATGTACGAGTAGTATATTATATTCTTATTTTGCCCACTCTTCCATTTTTTTCTTCTTCAAGAAGCAGAAACTTATAACACCCCCGTTTTTGCTTATGGGCTCAAAACAGACATACTTCAATGAATTAAAATTACTTCAATCAGTATTTTCAATTCTTGGAAAACCATCAAGAAAGGGGTTTTCTATAAAACCTCCAGTCATTGGCAGCGAACCAATGGTTCCGTAATAAAAATGAGGATAACTTTTTCTAACGACCTTAGCTTAATGATAAATTGCCTGGTGTAAGTTTATATGTATGCACCTCATGATTTTCCGATGAACAAGACATACATACTAATAAATGTGATTTTATAAAAAAAACTTGCATCGTACGACTGATTTCTTGTTATTTAAAATCTGATTTTCTGATCTGATTTCGAAAAATTTAAACTAATTGATACACTACATACTAAAATCAGGTAAAATAATACTTAATTGAATTTTGAATACAGAGTAAACTGCAGATACGATAATTGTATAGCAAATATCCAATTTCAATCCTGAGAACAGAACTGGATTCACATTCAACATAAATCCAGTTAATTTAACAGAAGATCACCTTTGCGAAGGCCGACGAACTGGTTCTAAGGGCTTATCATAACTGTACGTAATTAATTGCAATTGGCATTTCACGCAAACTCTTTTAAACTGTGGTTTTTGGGTTAATGGTGCCGAGTATCGCCCGGTCGGTATCGGACACAACCTCGCTGCGAAGGCTCGATTTGTCTTGAAATACACTGCCGGTATGTGGACGTAAAAATAGCATCTTGTCTGGTTGGAATTTTCTTTGCCTTTTGTTGTATGAGTTTTAAAAGTCTTTCAGCTGAATGAATGTTGAATATTTATTAATGTTTTAGAGATTAAGATATTCAGTTGCTTTGACTTGTAATTCTGTTTCTGATTCACATCTTAGCGTGTTCCCTGTTGCTCCCTCTGCCCCTACACTTCGAGGCCTGGGTGGGCCTTCAAAATTTTCTCTTTCCAATTGGTCCAGTTTTCAATGTTTTCAGTTTTAAGTCTAGTTTTAATCCAACAAATATCACTTTTTATATACTACCTAATTTCTTTTTCTTATTTTTAACTGTATAAGTTAGGGCTACAGTTTGGAATTGGTCTGCCCCTGACTTTATAATTACTATTAAACATAATCATAATAATTTCCATTATTTTCTTTTAGTATGCATCTATATTATTTGATCTTCAAAACACTTAGAAAGATTTTATGACTTATAAATTCAGATAGGTTTATAAGTCTGGGAAAAACGTCGAATTTATATCACGTCGTTACTTTATGTTTTCAAACATGTAATCATAATGCATTTTTCTCTTGTAAATTTGTATATAGAGTCGTGGAGTGTACTATACTACCACTATAATACTATGTATAATATCCAGGTACGCAATATAATCCATATTTATAACTTTGGCCATGTTCCACTTGGCTTAAGAGGGAGATAGTAATTGTGTAATGATGAAATATTCTTATTTATTAGTACCTGTTACATTCTTGTTATGTTTACCTTCTGTAATCATTTAGCCTCATTAAGCTGCCCGTATTATACCGAGAACTTATATTTTTACTTGTATAACAAAGAAATCAAAATAAAAACGTGACTGTTATCTTTAAAAGTCAAGAAAATATTGAACAAATTTCGCTGAAAATTTACTTTCGCATTTCGCTATTATTCTCTTTATATGTATATTCTATATTCGCTGAAATATAACATACTTACTGCTCATGCTCGCTTAATGTCTTATAACTTTATAGCCTCCTGCAATTTACAGGCTTTATATTCGCACTTCAAATAAACATGCTTCAGAAACATTTTACTTGAAATTGTCCTTTGAATATGTAAATTACCATTATCATCATCAACCACAATTTCGTATGTGCATTACAGATCTTAAAACGTAAAGATACTGTCATTGGGAGTTACAAATATGCGTGTTATTAAAGTAATGAGCCTTGTAAAGTATCTTTTCATGCAAATTGTTTTCTTGTGTTCAAAGTTTCTTGCTTGCGTTATATTTATTTAACATGTAAACGGCGGTTTTAGCCTATGACATTGTCTTGTAGTCAACTGAGATTGGGTGGTGTAGATACGAGTATAGTTACATTTTGTCTGATTTCAGACGGTTTGTTTGGTTTTATACTTGTTTTGTGGAATGCAGTGATTATACCTAACCATTAATGAAGCAGATGAATTTATAGTCACTATAGTTAAATGTAATAAAGTTAAAGAATTTATTGGCGTTCGGGTCTAGATAAGCAACATAGCTATTGCATTACCATTGAGTCCTCACAATGATCGCCTTTATATCTAAATTATGCAGAGTTACTTCATACATGTTTACCTAATCAAATTTCTCAATAAATTAAACTAGATTTTTATAAAACGTTCCATACCTTTTTTTATCAATAGTAGAGATTATAAATTGATCCAGTTCTTTCAATATAAAATAGCAGTTCTTGTACTAGAGGATACGATATTTATGAAGGAATTGAGAGGGTGACATCTACTATAAGAAGTACTCGCAAGTTTTGAAGCCTTTCTCTTGATTACAATCTGATAGAAATTATTTTATTATAGCTTTTTCTTCGCTACCTTAACTTACCGGTAGGCAATACGTGATATATCTTGTTACATTTTACCAGCGGCGTCAGTTTCACCCGACAAACAATGTTCTACACCCGCTCCGTCTGCACAGCAGTCGTAAAACGCGTCTGGTTTAAACTTTCGAGCTATATGATCGCGCATGACTCCGCATTTTCAGCATAATACAAAGAATGGTCATCACGGTTTTGCACATCTTTATTGGAAAGTTGTCAGTGCAATCATGGAAATCTTGCATATAGTGAAAGTGCGTGATGCTTCACATAGTCTTAACAAGCAACTTAAATATTTTCCTCGTTTCCCTGGCGCGATCAAAACGCGGAAACTATTACGTCTATCTAGATGATTTCTTATCTCGTTCAGAATTTGTATTCAAGTAATGCAATGGAATTCTCTGATTGTATGGATTGTATACACGCATTACATGTTTGGTATTAATTATTCTATAGGAAATTTACGGTCTATTTTATATTGTTATTTATTGCTGTGTAGAACGACTGCCCGTGGAATGTCGAGCTTTAATTTACAATTCCATTAAAAATCTTTCACAATAATTTGTAATAATAGTAATTCACTTTCTTGAAAGTTTCTTGATTAACGTTTTCTCATTAGGTTCTTGTCTGCTCGATACTCTATAATAAATTTTAATACCATATGAAATATGTGATTTCGCGATAATATATGTATATAAAATGAAAATATGTTTTGTAACTTGTGAGTATATTTTATAACCGATCTCTTTCAAAGTTCTAAGTAATTAAACCTTACTCATGTATTGCCACTTCTATACTTCATTGACGGTCCCTTTCTAATTTTTTCTAATATCCGCTTCATCTTCATAATTGGTGCTCAATTACCTAAATTGATATGTGCACAGCACATAGATCCTTTCAAACGAGCAAGAGGGGCCCTTTTCCGCTTTAATTCAATCAATGTAGCGTATAAGTGGAACCATGCCTTTGGTTTGTTTCCTGTGTTCATTTTATTCCATATTTAAGAGTACGCTCCGAAGAAAAATCCTATGAAATCCCATCTTAGTACACCCTTAGACCGCAAAAAGAATCCAAAATTTCAAACTATAGAACAGGTATTAGTTGTATGTTGATCTGTCACTTTTAGAATTCTTCTCTTTGACAATTTCAATATAATTGCTATTAATGTTTATAAAGATATACACAGAAACTCCTAAAAAGTGTAATCTCGCGGCGTGAGAATTTCTTAACAAAGCCTCCGCTCATCTTAGCACTCATTAACCACTAATTAAGGAACAATTACTTTAGCTCAATAACAAATCAAGAGCCGACTCTTTTTGCTATCTGCGATTCTCGGAATAAAACTAAGACGTGTCCACAAAACTTTATTTTTAGAGCGTAAACTTTGTGACTCACATACGTTAAGGACCAGAAAAAAAATGAAACCAAAAATAAAGTATTTAACCAAACTAGAAAAAATAAGTGTATCAAACAGTATAGCGAGAAGAATCAATCAATTCAATCAGTATGTAGCCTCTACCTGCCGCTCCGGGAAATAGGTTTGATATAATGTATGTTAACAACTAATCACATTCCCTAGATATTTTTAATCATTTGTTAGGTTAGTGTTATAACATTATCTGATCCCATCAACATCTCGAAACCACATGCTATTCTTGTGTTTATCATTTAAACTTCTGCACAAACTGCGTTTTTCATTTCAGTCTGTTCTTTTGTAAGTGGTTGATCGTGCAATGAATAAATCGATATAATAAACCGCAGTTGTAACAAATCACAAGGAAATATAACAAATTCACGCTCTCAACTAGAAACGGGGAAATAATTTAAAAACAACGTAACGAGCAATATAAATAAATTAACAATAACAAAACGCAATAACAACCGTAAACATGTTACAGCATAAAAAGGTCTGTTACACGTGGGACAAAACGTATGTAGGAAACTTTCTCGCGGCACTCTCGTTAGACTTTCGCCACTAATTAAACCTAGCAATAGAACAATAGCAAGAAGCAAAGAAGCAAAATCTCGAACGTACACCGATGTTGCCATTAATTGCCGATCGGATCGCCCACGCTTTCTAAGATCGTACCATGTACGTAAACTCACTACGTTTTCACAATAGAAAACGCGACTACCTAGTGAATTTACACGATTAGCTGGCAACTACGTTGATCGAGATACACAAAGTAATGGTATAGCAACTAAAAAAGCGAAGCCATTAAAGATGGGTAGGTACTTACGGCCTAACAATGGAAATTGTTCACTTTTTCATCGACCTCCGTGGAAAGTGTTTGACATTTTTTGTGATAGATCTAAAAGATGAAATGTCGCAGTTTCACGCATGCAATCTATGATAGCAACTTGTGTACTTCTTACTTAATAATTGCCGAATAAAATTTATGTCGTATAACTAAAATTATTGTAGAGAAAAGTTCGTTCGTTAGAGAGTTTGGTGTTTTTTTGTGAAGTTATTGGATGACATCGTCACTAATAATGTAGATGACGGAGTATTTGTAACACATAAACATATTCGATTTTTGTCTTGGTTCAGTGTCTATACATATCTTATCGAATAATTTATCTATATCACTTCTTTTATCTGTGTCAATTTTGAATAAAAAGGCAAATAAAGGAATTATGGCAAATCTGAAGATGAAATTTAATATGCAAAACCCTCACTACGCAACTGAACAAAACAAATTTCCTTTTGTGTTGATATTGGTATCATCAATTTTGTTCTTAACCACGGAATGATGTAAACTTTGAATAAGATAAGCTTGTCTATAATTATTTTGTAAAACCAGGAAGTCACAGTCTCTCAGTCTAAAGAATTAATTGATTTTACTCTTCGCTATATTCATTAGCGATAAATCATTTGACATGTGTGACATCCATCAACTTTCTCGAGATGCAATATTACTTTTCCTTTCATTTAAATCTTTAAAAATATTCGTAAATTATATTATCAATTCATTCAAATTCTATGCTATAACGGTGAGTAAACCTGCACATTCGTGTTACGATAATGGATGTGTTACCATGATCGACCCAATTCGAGTCAGGTTTACCAGCTAAAGTACCTATTGAAGTGGGAGTCGTTTTATGTAATAACCAGACTCTCCCTAACCAAGATCCATTGTCAAAGGCACAACCCGAGCTCCTCTCCAGAGTGAGTGACGAGGATGTACCCGATATTAGTCCCGGGTGAATCCTCCTGACTCATTATCCTGGCTTTAGAGCCAAGAGAAAGATCTTTCATTTAATTTTATCATACTTAAAAAAAACTTCACTACAATTTTGAAATTCACTGTGTTTTAATCTAGCTTGTTGAATAAAAAAATAAAATGTATGTAATTATTATGATACTTATGTCTTTATTTGTGATATAATTTTGGATCTATTTTGACTGTTCTAAAATAGTGACAGAATGACCTTTCGGCTTTTAAATAAAAATTATAATTTAACCTTAGCTTAACTTGACCTTGCTACAAACACTAGCAATATAGTCATCTAAATCTAAAACTATTCTCTACATACAACAATAAGGCCTGCGCTGGCGGCGCTTAGCCGGCACAGAGTGGTCGATGACCCCTGGCACGGGTTAAGGCACGAGATTTCTTAAACCGATCTGCTTATTAGGTTATGTATCGTGTAGTTTTATGCGCTTATGTCAGCTTTTTTCTCCCTCCAAATTTACAGTTACAGTATAAATATTTAAACTTTGTACAAGGGAATAGTCGAATGATCGTTGAAATCCTTTACAGACAGCCGTCAAAGTATAACTACATCAACTGTTAATTACATAGCCGTGAAAGATGAATAATGACACGCATGTTACAAGACTTATGTCTATTCTCCTCGGTCCTTAGCATCTACTCTATATTCCCCCTTGAGTCCCTCAAACCCAGATGGTCCAGTTCACTGACCCATGGACAAAGCCGCATGCCTTTGGACCGAAGATTCTTAACACCTTGTTAATAATTTATTGCTTGTATGTAAAGCGTACTTAGCACCAAGCCATACACTGTTGCATTTGGATACAAACCAGTAATATTTTCATCTTTATTATTTTACGCCTCTCTTTTATTCATTGTAGCTTCTAAGTTTCCTAAGAATTTTACCAATGATATGAGAAATATTTTCAGTTTCATCATTAAATTTAGTGGCCTAACAATATTTAGTATGCTTCTATTGATAACTTACAGCGGTATATAATTTATCATCATCGATAAGCAATCATTTAATAAATATTTCGATCCTTATCATAGTCATTTGTTTTCTGTTTTACCTTATGGCTATTTCGTTGTATAATTATGGTCTTACGTAATTTAAATTAATAACGGTTACGTTTTGATAAACGGTCAGGCTAATCCAACGGATGATTTAGTAATTTACTGATATCATTGTCAATGTATTATTAGAACGACTAACTACTAATATATATTTATTTGTAAAAAGTTCTCTAGGTTGACATGAGTTCGATGACATACTTATTTTTATATTTTTTTGCTTCCGTGTAGTTAAATTAAATTGCTATAAACATTGTTGAACCATCTAAATATTGAAAAATTGCAGACATGTACAATATTATATTCTTTAAATTTTTGATAATAGTAATTACGGGTCATGAAATCGAAAGTAGTTGCGGTAGAAATACTTGCGCAGTTTTTTGCTTTAAATATGTTCCTTAACGATTAACAAATATGGTGTTGATGTATTTGGCAACTCTTACCCGCTTCCAAACAGGTCAGATTTATTCAGACGTATACACGTACGTAACTTTTATTTCATTTCATAACCAAAATATATTACGTTTTACATAAAAACGAGATTGTTTTAAAGGAGCTACTACATGCAAGTAGGTATATGACGGTTGAACAGCAAAACAACTAACGAAAATAACGTTAATGTCAGAAATCATTTTCTCGGCTACAGAAACTTTTGCCAAGAAGAACAGAATTGTGTAAAGACGCAGCACCAACTTATTTTTAGGCGACCGCATTGCAAAAACAATGTCTCCGTGTAGTTGCGGCCTAACACCCAGACCTACTTGACCGGCGACATTCCTATGTAACGAAAACGAGAGTCGACAGTCGCGTACGCAATCGTTAACTCGGATTACTCGACCCAATACAATTGCTGTTGCCCCTCCCATGACAATAATGTCGTAAAAACTTGCGGCCTTTTACAAGTATTCAGTTTTAATGACTTCATCGTTCCGATGTTTGAAGAAGTTATTTAATGTTTTCTTTTTTTATTTCACTAATTCTACCTCCTTAGTGGGTATAGCTTGATTGTCCTGATCTAGCCCATCAGTTTAATTGCAAGAACTACATGCTATAAATGACATTGTAAGACATACAATGATTCGTTTAGCATTTAATATTTAGACAGCACAATGAGTATTTGACAACACTGCAACTTTTGACACGCAGACTTATTCAATTAACACAACAGATCTTGCTTCAAATATTGTTACGCAAAGTTCTCAACAATGATCGTATGAATGAAGTGTTTAATGTTGAAACAGTCAAATTGAGGCTTAACTTTTCACACGTGACCCGCTGAGATGAACTGTTTCCGCATCATGTTTGATATGAAAATATCTTCTCGGGTATCTTGTAACGCGGTAAATGAATGGTCTCATTAAGTCTTCTCTATAGTGATGAAATTATGTTTCGAGCATAGGCTGACGATGAAGTGTACGGCCCAGATCTTTTGGCTTTGGCAAAGACACGTAACTACTTAGACAGAAATTAAGATATACCTTTTTTTAATTTTGAATAGTAAGTAATACTGACATGGTAATCATAAGAAAAATATTATGTGAACTGTTTTATTTGGAATTTGAAACAAATCTTTAGATGCAGTGAAAATAATACTTTTCGACAGAAAAGTTATTTTGCTCCTATTGTTGATAACATTACGAAACTTATTATTGAGAGTATAGTCAATGGGTAATGGCGGTATCCCTTTTTCTATTAACGTGAGTTAGTCAGGTTTCCAAAAAAAAAAGGAGAATCGGAATCTTGATGCTTGAAAGTTAAATCCTTTGTGGGCGAAAGTTTTGAAACCAATAATACTTGGGCGGGGAAAAAAGGTCGTGAATTTTTCAGAGGGACTCTCAACAAAAAGTTGAAAGAATAATTTGGGAATCAGAAACAATCCGACAACTTCAGCTGTTTTAGTTCCGGTTGGCTACGTGCCTACTTGATATGTAATCCTATGATAAAATCAACGTCAGAATGACCGCAATTACTTTCGGTCCGTTTAAATTTTATGGGTGTTACGCATATTACTGTATGTTATGTAAGCGGGAAGAGTATTAAGTGCATACAGATTTGTTTTAATATAATCAGTTTGAGAGCTTCACTAATTTGAAGCATTTTTTTTTTTGGGCTGTATTTGTGACTTATTTTTTTCTTTTTATTAATAATTTGTATATTTTAAAAGAAACAATGGATTCTTCAGACTGTAAGTTCAAGAAAATGCTTATCTTTCCAAGAATTAAAATCATAATTTATGAATTCAAAATACCTGGTGATGCATGTTGAGATGACTTATAGGCATTGAAGGGTAAAGAACATCAGTGATCGTTTAACAATTATAATAATTACATAAATTATTAAAACATCCAACACGAAATATCACCAAGAAGGTTTACCACATTCCACAAACAAACCTAATAGCAAAAAGACTAAGTATAATCTAATTCACTTCACTGCGGAAATCGAATCGATTGCTGTTATCTTGTTAACAACACGTGCCAGTCAATTATATAAATGGTTTTATAATTACACGTGAGGCCACTCCAAATTGTATTAAAAGAACATGTGATATACAATTCTCAAAAGGATTCCCTAAATTTTGGTCTTGATTCCAGACGTACTAACGACAAATAAGATCAAGCAATGCTTTGACTCGCATTTCTATTTTTAGAGATGCTTTTAAGTGTTATTGCTATTATTATAATTCGTCAATGATAAAAGTAATTTTTGAAACATTTCAATTTTCAAATCAGTTCGAAATGTTTTCCCTTTTTGTTTGCACTATCAGTTGTAAAAACATTATTAGCAACAAATGCTCGTGTAACGTTATACTCGACCACTAATTACCCAATAACAACTGCTGACCTAAGACAGTAATGTGGATAAACAACTTTTCTGCAAAACTGGTTAATAACGTTTGGTTATTTAATTTTGCGATAACAGCAAAAGGCCTTGAAGACACCAGGTCAAGAGAAGTTTTACGCTGCATATTTAGGTTTCATTCTATTACCAAAAACACAGCGCTTTTAATAAATCCTATTTATAAATTAACAGGTGGCTTTCTGATCTTCGTCTTTCTGATCTTCGTCTTTCTGATCTTCGTCTTTCTGAACTGAACTATTGAACTTTGACTGCTGTTGTTCAGGAAAAACTTTGGAACTATACAAAAAAATGAAAAAAATGAGAAAACAAAACAAACATACGCCTGAAATTACTTAAGTATAAAAACCATATATTTTGTTTTTGAAAATATAGCTGCACGTGAAAGTTTCATAAACGATAAGCGTCGTTCCCCTGTTTTTAGTATTCATTAATCAATACCTATACTTTTCGATCGAGAATTTTTATTATTCCCTTATCTTCTTTAATCCGATTGAAATTTCTTCTTATCAAATTTGTGCGCGGTGTAGCCCAATAACGTATTAAATACGTTGTAAAGGAGTTGGTTTTACAAATACTTAATGCTTTTCAAATACATTATATTTTTGGCAGGACATTTAAAACATAGGACAATGCACCCCTACTGTTTGATATAACAGTGAATGAGTCACCGAGTTAAACGTCAACAATCAACACATGATTCATATATTCAGCATGCGAGTCGCGCGTTAGGACCACCGCGTCACGTCATATCTTCCACAAGGTCGTTCAAAATCACATCAGAATTTTAAATAAGCGTGGAAAGCGAATCGGAAGTGGCGTGCTCGAAAATGGTAGAAAGTGCAAGTTGGAATAAAATTTATTGCCCGTAGCTCTACCATAACAGACTATGTTAATTAAAATCACCAATTACCCAGTGGGCGCTTTCTACGAGTACCGTCCCCATGTGCTTTGTAATAACTCAAAGACATGCGACGTTACGAGATTGAATTAGCTTGACATTCATCTGATTGGAGGAAATAATGCACTTACAAATAACTTCCTCGTAACTATTGTATGTGTTTCCTTACATTCATTTCCCCAAGAACACTCAATAGATAAACTCGTCAGTATTTTACGTATGAAAGCAATAAATACTACAAACATCGGATATGACGCTCAAAAACATTTGAATAATGTAAGGAAGCGTCAGTATGTAGAACCAGTTACCCAGTAAGTCGCCGTATAATCATATGTCGTTTCCTCGCGATTAAACAACGCTTTCAAACGTGAAATTATAGAAAATTGCATTTATCGTGAAAAAATGAAGTAAGTTATACAAAGACCGCTGTCGCAAGCAAGCGCTGTATTGGGCTGTGGAAATAAAAATAAAATTGGCCAGAAGTAATGCTCCAAATATTGACTGCACTCTATGAATAGTAATCTGTTACTGTATCAGGTGTCGTAAATGTATGGTCTAAGTGGGCTGTATAAAACGTAACGCGTTCGGCTCGGCTGCCTTCGCCACTTGTGTAAGATGTAAACTAATAAAGGACTTACCTAGTTAAATGTAGAAATTAATGTGAATGTCTATATTGACTTGTAAAAAAAGGGTCGATTAACGAATTAAAACAAACAATAGTACTAATGTTTGTGAACATACAGACAACCAATTTTAAGAAGTACTTGGAAAGAGGAAATCATTCATAAACAGCTTATCCTGAATAAAGATTTCCTAGATACAATACCACACAATGACACAATTGATCGTTAGCAAAATTGTAGACCGAACGAAATTCAAGCTTCATGAAGCTAATACAATGGAATTCATACCATGGCCAAAAAATAAAGCGTCTTTAAACTTAACGGTTCACAGACACTTTTATGAGACTGGTGCTCATATGATTACATAAACATCGGAAATAATTCCAAATACGAGAACTCTCATTACAAACAATACTTAGTATGTCACCAAGTATATTATTACAACGATTTCACATGCAAACATCTTCCTGATGCTTTCTTGTTCCGCAATTGATTTTTATTTCTATGTTGGTCGTGTATATTTCTCTTCCTTGAACGATTTGTTGATATAATTCACAATGCCTTTACAAACAAATCTGTGTAATTTTTCCCGTACTCAATTATCTGCACTCACATTGGCCATGTGCCCAGCATTTTTTGTAAATGTTCAAATTTTTTGAGCTAATCAACACTCGGCTTAGCTAATTTGCTGTTGGGTTTCGAATGTGGGTTACGCGACGAAAATAGACCGTCGCAGGCCGTCCGCTGCGTCCAAAACGTGATGGATGCGTTAACACGCTGGAGACAAATAAACTCACTTCACTTATGGTTACTATATGTATGTAAATACGAACCTCTAATTAAATTCCTAAATGTTTATACATAAATATATAAATGTGGACACTAACCCATTATTCACTTGATTTTTTGTCTAAAGATCTGAAATTGGGTATGTTGTAGGTGCCTTGCCTTATATTGTCTAGGGGTTAGGGATGCACTCAAAAACTTGATTTCCAAAAATTATCCCGTGAACAGAAATTAACGGATTTGAATATGTTTCATAGATTTTACCAATAAGAATAACCCGAAATCGCAATTATAATGTTTGTGAGATTAGCAAAGTTATGGCGCCCGGTGTAATTACAGTAATAGAATACACCGCTGATACTAAACGTTGTACATTTCAAGGAAACCTTGACATAAATCTTCATTGAATTGTTTTCTAAACCCACACTATCATTTGAATTAATTCCATGGATTACATAAATATATAAAATGTACATACCTGCGATGATTGACTGCCTCGATTTATTTAATTATTTGCCGATATTATAGTCAAATAATTTTTTATCAATTTATTTTTATTACGAAACACAGCTTGCATAAATCTATATAACCAACCTGGAATGTAAATGTGGTAGAAATTTTTCGTGTTTTTCTGCATTATTACATTTCCGTCGTAATATTATTGATGCACCTTTTATGCAAAGTGAATCATTTCCAGTTTTGTGTGTAGCTTTTATTATATTTGGGTAATTACGTTTGCTCAGAAGATATATTTCGTGTTAAATTAATTTAGTGATATATAAATTGACGTTGAAAATTTGCGGTATCGTTTCGGCCGCTTCTGCGCTTTGAAGGCGATAGATAGTATAGTAAATTAAATTATAACTTTAATTGTTATGACCTCAGTAAGTGATATGTTGTATCCTATTTTTAAAATAAATCTATTTCTATATCGATACAGCGAAGTGTATAAAAATGCGTCATTATTCGATTCTATTGGTTCGAATTTATCGCGTAGCGAATGAATTCGCTCTGGTACTTCAGTGTGCCTAGAAACTGGTACTACATTATGAAGGACACAACACAAGAGATAAATTGTTGTTCAATGATCCGTAGTATATTGTCGCGAAACATAAACATTAGCAACACTCCCGTACTGATGAACTCACATCCGTCGGACATGAAGTTGATATGACTGTGCGTGAATATTTACAAACACAAATAGTAAGTGGCCACCGAAGTCTTTTATTAGTCATCGATCTAAATTGATGATATTATTCTTCGGTTTTTGTTGATCAAATGTTTATTATATCGTTTTTGTGTTTTTTTTTTAACTATTATAACTTACCCGACCTTATTATTTAGTGTCATTTTGTTCACTTTTGATAATACATTCATATTTGTTGTGACATGAATTCATGATACGATACAGTTTGTAATACACATGTCCTACTCCCCTACATATCGGTTATGCAATTTTTATGTTTATATTCACTTCCCCGAATTGCATATCAGTGTAACGGTTTCATATCGTAATATGACGTATGCCCCTTTACATAATACCGTAAAAAATTAAAGTATTGCCTAATGTGAGATTCAGTTTAAATATGTAAATTATAACATTTATGTCTCAACAAAAGTGAAATGCCTAGACTTACAAATTTGGTATTTCATTTGATGATTTATCTCATAAAATGTAAACAATACAATATCATCTGCATAATTCGCTCATTACAATTTTATTTTAACGAAATGTAGAAAGCGCGAAAATTTTATTACGCTGTTAATGCCCTAAGTATAAAAATCATTTGCAGTTATTTTAACTGTAAAATCAATGTTATTATTTTTTACTTAAATAATGCTTTTGTATCAGCTACATCTACTCTATCAAATCTAATGGCTGAATTAGTTAACAAATAAATGTGACCATGCCATCAGATTAAGCTGCTAGTTTTACTATACGATGTTGATCGTAGTTTTTAAGCCGGTTTGCCGCCAGTGCACCGAAGCATGAGAGCCGTATGGCCTGACAGGTGGTCTTGCCATCGCGTGGCTACGCATCATACCGCGCGGTCGTTAGAAGCCCTTACAATTCATTTTGTGACATCAGTGGTAGTCAAACTTTTGCGGCGCGCCCTAATTCAGCAACGAAAATAAACTATTACAAATTTGCATAAGAAATTATACGGTTCTCTGCAAGGGAATTTTTTGAAAACTTTGTTTACTGCTGCATACTTCTGCAGTGCAATTTGTTGCCGCTTCTTCTGCTCTGGCGCTTTGAAAGCGGCAGTTAACTAAATTTTAAGTAATTTATTTGATGTCAACGAACCTAAAATGATAAGATGTCGTGGAACCTAAAGATTTGACAATTATTAAATGATGTCTGATATGTCCCATAATAATGAATAAAAAGTTTGAACTTTAAGTTGTTGGCGTTCAACCATGACTCGATTTGACATCTGCTAAAATAATTCATTTTGATTAGTTAAATAAATTTGTAAACACCTTATAAAAATTACTGCTTTTTAAAATTATTAAGAATATTAGATTAAAAGGTATAAGTCTATCTCCACTAGACCATAAAAGCCATACAGTGTTTGACAGAACAGACAGGTGGCCAAGGGCGTATCTTATTATCTATTACGTAGTAAAGTATTACGGTACCAACAGAAGCCATTCGTTGCACGAAGACTTAAGCAGTTTTCGACCACTTATTTAGAAACCCAATTTAATACATATAGTGTATTTACCCGATATGTACTTAACTTTTTAGGGAGGTGAAATTATTTTGGAGCTAGCTCAATCTGTGTCATTTGTCCCTTATTTATTTTTGTATGCCGTTATCGTGGCAAACGGGGAGATGTGGTCCCTTGAGGGAAAGAAGCGTGATTTTATGGGTATGTATTCAATAAAACGTTAAATAATTTTGTTAGTTTCAGAACCACTGCTCTTTATAACTCGACAATATACGGTAATGAGGATGGGTTTTGGGCGTGTTTACTGTAAAAGGTAACATGCAAGGTCTTCAGTCAATCTGTGACCGCTTTCGTCAATGCCGTGCCCACCAAACCTTGCCCTTCCTGTGGGGAACGATGCAAGGTCGTTGCACCGGCTTCTAGAAACTACTGTTGTTAATAAATATATATGTATATACATATAATAATGATAGTCGTAAAATTTGCATCGCAATTTTATTTGAAACTAGTTGAAGATAAAAATTACACTAACAACCACATCAACAGATTATAAACAGAATACAACGCAAAGTCCTAATTTGTTTCTTTGTGCCTGAGCTTAAAACTTGCCAAAAGTCTAAATAACACACCATTTAGCTTCATTATTATTCAAGGTTAGGTAAATATCTAGACTGTTAGTCCAGTAATTTGCTAAAGCTATTAACTTATTTTCCAATTATAAAACATCATTGTTTCTAATGTTTAGTCTACACTATATTATTCTAAATACGCGTACGAACAGGCACCGCCTATAAGCTGGACTCATGTATTATTATTTGTTGTTACAAGCATTTAGCTTTTTGATATATTCATAAATTTATACGTGATTTTTTATTAATATTTTTTCTTGTACATTACATAATGACAATGGTACATTACATAATGATAATGACAATGGCATTAAAGATTTCATAAAAATTTTACTCACCGAAGCTCCGATGTATTTTTGTCTAAACAAAAATTTATTCGAAATAGGTTTTCTCTGGAGCAGTAGGTATGCGAGCTAAATTCAACTAAACGAAATTGTACAATTCAGCTAGTGTCGACATCGTCCTAATGGACCCTGACCCTTTTACGTGGGAAGCCAGTGTATTAGGAAGTAACCGATCAACTAAACTCGTGATATGGACTCTTAATAGATATTATTACCCCTAAATTTCTATTCACTTTCTTATTATTACCTATTCCAAATATTTCAGTTCATTTCTAAAATATCACCCAATAACAAGTCCTCTATAGATGGCTATTATTAAAAGTAATATCTCTGTATACATATTTTCAATAGGTTATTAAAATACAAAAAAATGGTCGAAGCTTAAAAGATAACTTTTAGACGTTTATAAATCAAATCTCATAAGTTCTGAATTTGTTCGTCCATAATTTGCTTACTTTTCTGTAAACATCTTTTAAAGGCGCATTTATGTTAAACAGGTCTTAAACTGCATGTTTTCTTGCCTTAGTATTTTAGTTTGGACACTTTACAGAACCCAGTTTGAACAGGTAAGCAGTTTCTCAACGGTGTCTCGACAGATGGCATCGTCGCCTACACGGCGCCACGCGTGTAGCTATGCCACGTTAGGTGCAGTGTCATTGCAAGCGAGTTCTTATATTTATTTTCCAGCCTTATTCAGTAGAAATTATATCTTCGTCGCTACATATATAGAAATAAGGTTTACGAAGCAAATATACAAGGAAGTTTGAAGGGGAATGCCAAGAAGTACCATGATCAAAACGGGGATATTCTGGCGAAATATCAGGTCAACAGTACGCTAAATCGGCGAGCTAGCGTGAACCTAAATGAAATACTATTTAATTTGAACATCCATTACATGAAAAACTATACGACCAGTTTCTCAAAGGTGCCTCGACATATGGCATCGCGATTGACCCAATGCGTGGACAATTAAATTGCAGTGTAAAATTTGCTTTCGATTCATATAATACAGAAGCTTTTGCTTGAATTTGGCAGATAAACTTTTATTTGTGTTCGGAGTCCGATACTTGAGAATACGTCAAATTTACGAGTTTTATTGTTCTAGATAATACTCTTATGGTAAATTAAGTGTAAACTCAGTAATGTATAGATTTTTTTTATTTCGCAAAAGTGCAACGGTATTATCATACAAAAAATACCTTATTTAAAGATGATCTTCCAAGAGTGATATCAGAAATTAAAATTCAATAATTTGCTGGTAATGAAACCACACATTGAATAGCGATCGAGGCCGAGTTTTTACATCGGTGGTGTCGGTTTTGCGCGTGTGGGACGCTCGGTACTCTCGTCCATATCAGACAATTAATGTGAAATCAAATGTTCAAGAGAAAGAATTTGCCCTTTATACAAACAGTAAAACAAGTTGTGAATTAATTTATCATTACAAGTAATGAAATATTTAATTCAAGCTTTGCTCTTATTGAAATTTTGTTCATACCATACCTAATTGTCAATTGGAGTTCTTACCCAACCGTATATCGATAGATTATTTTGCAAATTCCATACACGCATTGGAGCGTGAAAGAGTTGCAAATATTATGTCACAATATTCTCAAATACATTCAAAAACTTTAAGGAATGCATTACTTTCCTTCCAATTTATCTTGATCTTGTTAATGTGACGGTATTGTGTCTGATTTGTTATCACAATATTTGGTGATTAATAATTAGTATGATATTATTCATTGTGAAAGTGGACTTTTCAATAAAACAACCATAGCAAAATCATTTATTATTCTTACTAGTGATTTAATTTTGAATTGGCCATACTAGTACATAGAAAACACACTCGTAAGTACCTGTCTCCCGTCACTCTTCAAACTTTATTTTGACAAGGCTTATCAAGGCTTGAAATTTGTCGTTGCTATAAATATCGTTGCACGATATCTGAGATTTATATCCTGACGTCAATATGACGATGGTAGTACGTACAGTCTCGATAAGACGCTGATTGTCGGACTTAGCCAGCTGGTTGAACACAAGGCGGACAAAAGAAATGTTTTCAACTTCAGATAATAAGTTTGAAAAAAGAAAATAATTATATGGTAAAATGGATGGCTTGAAAAAAATGTTGATGGTCTGGAAACAAAACCTAATTTCCTAGAGTTTTCAAATACATTTCGAAATATTTTGTCGAGGCCAAACAATACAGCCATTGTACACAAATATAATCTAAGTTAAATTTAAGCAATTGCTTACTCCAAATGTTATAAAATTTCGAATTTAAATTAAATTATAAGTCTATAAAAACAAAATTACTTGAAAACGGCGCTACCGTTCATTTAACTCGAGGAATCACAAACGAACGATTTTATGACTGAAATGATTCAATTGTTTAACTCACAGTCTTGGAAACTGGATTGTTTAAACAATTAAGCTCCAAAGAATAAATTACGGAAACGGTTACGTTATGCTTTAAGGTTAATTTTAAACAATGTACTTCATAACGTGGTATTTCGTTACATATTGTTTTTTCTCATACTTCTTAAAGATATACCCAAAGGACAATATTCGTCTTTCAGAAGATGCATCTTATTTGAAATCATTTTCTTTCGGATCTTTACAAGTGTAAATCATTTCTCGCTGGGTACTTTCGAAACTCTTGGCAAATCATATTGATGCAATATGCTTAGTTCCCAAAATAAGGAAAATGTACTCGGTAATTGGACATTTTGCATAAAAAATTACCAGAATTTCATAAGATGCAACAACGTGATAAGTTAACTAATAAAGTTTTACATTGTTGCTGCAGCTCATAAAAATCTGAGATAGTATAATGGCCTGAAATTCTTTTATCACCCGGAATTTCCCGGTACAACAGAGGTTGTTGCATAATCAGGAACGCAAAGCGATTACTTTCGAGCGGTGTTGCCAACCCCCCAAGTTTTAAATATAGATCTATAGATTTTTCATTTCAGTTTTGACGTCGAAATGTATTTTATAGTATAGTTGTAACATTTTACAAAAATAAACGGAGAATTTGATAGAAAGCGACCAAAAAAAGCTCATTCCGTGGGGAAATTCATTAAAAATGGACCGCCTCATCTCCAAAATAATGTTGGTTCATTTTCCAAAAGAGCATTTCTCAGTTCTCTAGTTTTTGAAACATGTTTCGATTCTCTTAAAATGGTCCGGGACGTCTCAAAAAGCGTTGGTTCAGTTTTTAGAAAATTATTTTACGATTTTCCACAGTTTTATTCTACTTTAGAGTTGGCAACACTGCTCTGGAATCGGAAGTTGTCAACATTTCGTCGACTGGGAGCCGGGCCTCGCCGGGAATGGAATTAATTGGTTCTGACGATTCTAATTTTATTGCCCTTTTTGTTTCCGCCTTCTAAATTTAACTGAACTGTTTGGAATTCTACTCTACCTGCGTTTTCAACTTTTTATTTATTAATTATGTTTTCAAATCAGTCGACATTAACGAAACTTACCTAAGCATTTTATGACATTTTCATTATTGTTGTTAAAATATGACATTTTAAGAACTCAGAATTGTGATCCGGTTGTGAAATTCTACTTTTGACGACTTCAAATTGACGACAAATGCTAAACAGTATTAAATAAAATCACGACATAAACACTTATCTTGCCCAGTGTTCAGAGATGTTTAAATTCAAATATTACATACGTGTGAAAATCCCACTCTGCTTGCCTCAATAGATAAAATAGAATATAAATAGGTACCTATTGTTATAATCACATGTTAAAATGCATTATAATTAGGCCTTGCGTAAAAAAAATCTACGCAATATTTTTTTATTATATAAAAATGTTGAATCACTTGACATGTGTGTGTACATTGTACGTAGTTAAATGTACATATGTCCACATAATAAAACATTTTAAAAAAGGCGACATGACCATATCTGATGGATATAGCAGAAGTTGATAATTTATGTTTGAATAATAAAATTAAATTATAAAGTCTGATGTCGCCAAATTTAATTTTGGTTGCTGTTTAGCATCTAGAATTATTCAATCCTCTTCTGAACAGAAATTAGGTTTGAAATATTGATCTTTGTTTATGATTTGATAATCTCATTGATTTTAAGAAAGACCGTTTTAAATTTTTGTTCATCTGATATAGATTATTTTCTGCAACTAGCGTTGAGGCCCAGCAAAATTAATAACTCATATATATGTATATTCGAATCCTAATTTAATTAATAACACGGAAGTTCGTAAAGAATATACTTATTGGAATTCCAGTGATGGTCATTACATTACATAAGAATGTTAATGAAGATTGAAAATTAATTGTCGAAGTAGCAGTTTTAATATATCACGTAACAAGTATGGATTACATAAATCAATGGCAATTATTGATAGCTTGAAAATGACTGTAATTTTTTATTTGTACTTTATTTTTATTGATACAATTTTAGCATCGTTTTTAAAATGGAGTTATTATTAACCAGCCTTTGGCTTTTGGCCCATTGCTGAGGCGATCCTCGAAAGTTCCAGTAGCGCTTGACTCGAAATTTTTCCAACAGTTGTTTCCATCACTCCATCTGTTACGATCAGCAGGCTGGTATAATCTCCAGTATCACCGACAAGTGCTCACAAATACCATGGCGTCGTTAGCTCGGTAACAGATTACTAATCTGTACTCTATAAGAAGTATCCTAGGTTTATAAGAGCTACACTCTCATAAACCATACTTCTTTAGGATGCCTCTTTCTATCAAACAAAAATAAACAAGTTAAACTGGTGTTTTTCAATGCCACCGGACGGCGGCTTCTTTTTAAATGTTTAGTGAATCGCTAATCGATTACGACGTTATTTATTGCTGTTCGATGCCTTCACTTGTTATCTTTGATTCGTCACACTCCACGTCAGTTTGTCTATACGTAATTAAATTTTAATTAGAACAAATAGTAATTCACATTGACCCCAATTTAACTTCGACAAAAAGTAAAGCGTTCCCAAATAATTTTGAGCCTAACAAACATATTTATCTAATGTCGACCTAGTTGGTGGTCCGTCAGGTATTCTGATAAATCAGTTGTGTATACAGTAGTGGCAGGCTGACCCAGTCGTGTGGACTGCCAGTCCTAAGGCTTCGTTTTATTGACTAAGCAGTTTGTAATCCGCTTTTGAAAAGATTAACTGCCTCTCATTGAATCTAGCCTTTGCGGAGCTCGAATACATTTCAGATTCTGTTCTATAGAATTTAATTTGAGTAATGATACTGTCTTTGAGAATGACTTTCATCATTATTTCAGTCTAGTTTATTCTTTATAAAAACAAACTCTTGATTTGCATTGTGTGCTATTTTTATTAAACCTAGATTTTCTCTGCTTATTTTTATTGTGTTTTACTCAAATTTGCTTGTTGAATCCACACTGTCATTTTCATTCTATACACGTGATTATTCGATTTGCTGTTTCATTGTCGAGGTCGTGCTTCAATTTAGCATTCAAACGACGCTTCAATTAAGGAAAACATCTTAATTACCCTAGAGGCCAAGCGCCATGTAAAATTTTATGATGTTAGACAAAGGTTACTTTAAGTAAAGATGACATTAAGCAAAATAAATTTTTAACCGACTGCAATGAACATTTTCTTATCGCTTTTCTATAAAGAAGAGCAGATAAAAACTTTCATCGTTCAGATCAAGATAACAAGTAAACAGTATGACGGATGGGCGAACCAAGAGGCGCGTGATTACATAAAACGTGAAAGTATTATGTCGTCCAATTGGAAAGATCAGCTTTAAGTACTGCGTCGTGTTGTAAAGAGAGTTGCTTTGTAATAATGGTGCTCTCAGAGGAAAACAGCCTCAAGCGATGCAGCAAAGAAATGTACATGTAACACGATGCAAGTTGCGATGGCGTGTGAATTATTCAACGTTTTATTAAATGTCAATTTTATATTGCACGCAATCTTGACGTTACGATTTTATTTACTGCAACCAAAATCTAATAAAAATTTAGTTTTCATTGAGAGTATTGCAATATTTTTAACCATTGTTGCATTGCAGATAAAGTTTCGTAATTAAATAATATGTAAAATTTGGTTGCATTGATTGTGATTTAAAGATTCATATCTTATAAACTCTTGTGTCTAATCTTAACCGTCTTACACGTGATTAATGTAGCGTTATATTTATTTGAAAATTGATTTACAAGGAATTCTCTTGCCAGAAATAAACATTTTGAGCTTCGGAAGTTTAGGATCCTCTTCAACTTCACATCATATTATTAATTTATTTTCCAGATTTCATTATTTGAAGTTAAAATTAAAGACACAGGTTATAAAATGACTATAAAAATTTGTGTAACTTTGCGCGTTTAATTTAATCAATCGGTGCTTGTGGTGTGTTAAGATTGAAATGTCTGTCTGGTTTTCATGCAAATTTAAATGTGCATGTAATGATTTCTGATCATAGATAGATGAGCGATGAAAACTGTTAATTAGTCTGCGGTCTTTGAAATGTTCGTGTGGTGCATTCGTGATTCTATTAAAAGGGACTAGAAAATTATATTATAGCCAGTTGTCTACTGTTTTTTTCAATTATCCAGCTTACCAAACAGATGCATCATTTGTGCAGATATACTTACTTGTCATGGTAGTAAAACATGGTTTTGTAGGTAACATCAAAACTGTTTCAAATAATCGCTTCGTTACAGATTCCTGAGAGTTAGCCATTAGTTACAGCATGTGACTCTACGTACATGTTATATAAATTACTTTGCAACAACTGTTATACACATAAGAAATGATTTTCGAAGTAAATTAGATATCTCGGCAGACTTGCCGTTGGTGTCATATAAGGCGACTTAGCCTATTCGATCAAAGGGGAAGTGTAAACTGAATCCTATATTCTTGGATCGGGACTATATTAAAATGGGAGATTCGTACCAGTGGAGAATAAAAACCGCTCTTGACCAACTTGAATGTCTGGTCTATTTTGATTTCAAGAATCGTTATATTACTAAGATAATGTTTTTTATTAATTCAATGAAGTTTGACAGACTCATAAAAATTTTTCTCTCTCCCTTAAATTAAATGAGGTATAAGTTATATTATTGTTGTAAGTTATATGTTGTTGTGTAAAGTCGGAGTACTGAGAATGAAGGATATGAAGTACTTACTTCTAATCCTTCATTCTCAGTACTCCGACTTTTCAGTTCGAACATCGTGCCTTCGGGAAAATGTTGCAATTACCCCGATGTTTTTCATTAATTATTAATAAGTTCAGCAGGAAACTTCAAAAACAACTACTTTAGTAGTGATACAAAACGAACGTGGGTTTCCTTTTGGCCGGTCTTCAAGACGCATTTCCTTACCGACACATAAAAACGTGATATCAATGTAGGTACATATGAAGTCAATTTTTTTTACAAAATAAACTTAATTGCAAATCAAACTTATATGGTTATTAATGGTATTTCATCGGTACTAAAAATAGTAATTTTATCAATGTTTTAGGAAAAAATATGGGAACAGTTGCTACGAACTCAAAGATTCATTGACCCGCAACAAAAAAAAAACCTAAACAAACGATCTATTACTTCATAATGGTCTTATGCCTATTATCAAGCGCCAGTGACCTTGCCACGGTTTGGCTCGACACCAAATGTCGATGACTGCTCTTATACTTTCCACTGCTTTTTATCGGCCTCTACTATGTAATCATTTTTGATGGGACACCTGAGACTAGCCATGTAGTCATAAGAAATGTATTCACTTTTTCTCTAGTTTTTAAGACTATTTTGCTGAGAGAACCGAATATAGAATTTTTATTTCCTACTTATAATTTTTTTTTATTGTTTGCTATACTTGTTGTTTCGTCTTAAATTGTAACAAAAAGAACGCTATTTCGTCATACATTGACTGACATATCGCTCCAATATATCAAAATCCACCAATACTTGACTAGTAAACACTTCAAAATGTTATAATTTACCAAGTTCGACTAGTAGAAGGTTATAAATAACAGCCGTTGTCGCTTCTATCGCTGCCTACACAATGTTTTCGTTATTTTCCCGCTAGACTATTGCAATTTCCTCAGGATGTAAGCGATTTCTTATTGTTGGCAAGGAGCTTGTTTTTATGTTTTGTGTCTTCGCAATCTGTTTTATGCTAACTACTCACGTGCAATTGACTTTCGATCGCCTTTTTACGCAATAAGGTTTCATACCTATTTACACTTAGCTTCATAAAATTTCTACATTAATTTTATCACATATTATTGTTTCTTTTGGCAACATCGTCATATTTTTGTTGTGTATCCGTATAACTTTAGAAACACAAGTAATTTCAAGGCTGAAGTATTATAAAGACTTAATTATGTCCCATAGATCACACGGTGTCTTTAACCGCATTGCAGCTGAACTAGTGACGTAGTCAATTCGTAGTTTGTTTAACAACACAACTGTTTACAATTCAGACAATAATATTGCAAACACGGTTCAATACGCTTCACTATTAACATTTCCAAGAATTAATTACTTCGATTTGCTTAACATGTATTTCTTAAATAATGAAGTTATATTACTACTATTCATTAATCACGTTATGTCTTTGTTTTTATTCTTAGTAACCAATGTTACACTTTCACTTAAATTCTCCATGACATATTCCGTGTCCTTTTCAATACGTCAGTATAAGCTATCAATTTATTTGGATGACGCCAAAGCAGCGGCAAAGCCGATAAATACTAGACTGCATATAAATAACCAAAAGCCCACACTCATTTCTAAAGTCGATCTCGTTTTGCACAGTATTGGAGCAGATTAACTATAAATAACAGAACACGTTGCATAGGTGTTCGAGAATAGGTTCACACCTGCTAGCGTCTGTATACCGCCTAGAATTTCTCGTGACGTACAATATTTCAATGGTAATAGAGAGGAGAGTATTCTTAAATCGACTCTCCTCGTTTGACCTTCGAATATAAAGCCGTTTTTTCAAAAAGCCGTAGAAATTTTTATCACACAAAATTTTCGCATTAAGTGTTTGGGTGTGTGAAATACATTTCATTTTTGTTTTACCTTCAATTACGATATGAAACATATTATATGTTTCAGAATGCAGCAAATACACCACGTCATTCAAACTATTTGATCCATACGGATCCAATCTTGTAATAAGATTTATAGAATTGTTTCATTACTTCTCATTATCAAATTTTTAGCACCTATCCAATAAATTTCTTAACTCTGATAGTCATGTATATCAAGTACTTCCCGGTATAAAGTTTAGGATGTGCTGATGACATATTTGGATCAGATCGGGGCATCGGAAGGTCGCCAATGTGCCTAATTTCCGCATTGCCGCCATTGCATATACGGTTGGTTGACGGACGAATATTCAGCATTTTATACTTGATGTTTATGAACGTATAACGTATACATGTTAATAAAAATTAATCAAACACATGAAACAGTCGTATACGCGCGGAAACGCCTTTACTCTTGTTGCTTGTCCTTTTTCTAAAGTCTCAATTAAACATTTTGGTAAAAGATTGCAACTTTGTTATATTACAACCTCAGCTGATTGCTTAGCTGTTATTCTTTTCAATGATTATTTATTTAATTTTTTAGGTCTTCGACGCATAAATTGTACCATGCCAGAGAGAATACGATGGAGACTTGTTATTTCACCGTAATGACTGCATAACCATGTTTCGGCACCGCGTGGGATAGTTTAGGGCCATCCACACCTTCGCAGTGTTGCGTCGATTACTCCTAAATTATTCGCTATTCAATTTCGAACGCCCTGAGAATTCCCACCTAACGCTTAGAAGTAAGATTAAATGGATGTTTGCTTTGTTTGTCTTGTTGCATTACGTGAATGTGATTATTTGTATTGACAAACAGGAATGTTAGTTATATGAGATCAAATTATAATATAGTATTATAATGGTAATTTTCTCCTAAAAACAGAAAAGCTTCTTACTATGACCAATGTTGTACACACGAGTCAAGCAATACCTGGGCCACCTCCCATATACGCCTCATACATCAATCAAGGTGAGGTGACACAGCCATCTCTTGGGCCCACCGTACATTGCACTCATAAGACAACCCACCATTCTCAGTTTGCTCTAATTCACCATTTCACTTTAAATAGCTACGATAAAATACGACAAAAACTTGGCTGGTTATCTTTTGAAATGTGCCAACAAATTGCTGTAACATTCGTTTTCATTAATTCAGAAAACTTTATATATATATCATGATTATTTTTGAGATATATTTAACAGATAAATCTTGATAATCTGGCATAATAGTTTGTTGACCTATTTTCTAGCAAATCAAAATTATTTAATTTACTACTTTCTTACTTTGTAACTTTTTCTCTATTGCTATAATGCTCCTAGAGTTACTATATACACATATATGTATATGTGTGTGGTGTGCAGCGATCTTCTCAACACTTTTTGGTTTTTGTTAGTTGTGTATGGTCTGAATGTTTTAATTCATCATATTATATATATATTTACCTTAAATTACCATGTATATACATAATTTACAATAATAAAAATTATTTTATCTCATTGTACAAACGACTTATAATTTTAATCTAATAGATGAATCAATATTATCACATCATGATCAAATTATTAGTTTTGTAATAAACCATTAACATACCTAATGAAATTATTAAAGATACAATATAGGGCAGATATCGTTAGTATAGTGATTTGTTATTTTAATGTTTCTTAACTGCATCAAATGATTGATAACATTGCGTGTAGATTCGACAGACCAATTGATGTGTCCAGTTTTTCTCCAAAACCGTGGGTGCGGAGGATGTTGCAACAGATCGCAGCGACCAGTGCCCACGTTTGTCCCACATCGGGTACCGTTTGCAGATGTTAATCATTGACGATGTATACGGTACAAAATTTACCACTTTAGGTTTTCTAAGGAAAGCAATACTTAAGTAAATTGTCAAAAAAAAAATTTCGAGTTGGTCCCATGAGTATTACCAGAAATAATCAGCCCAAAGCTCTTAAAGACAGACATACATTCCCATTTAATATATAAATGCGTTAATGAACAGTTTAGACAGATTTATGCAGCACATATCATCTTATATAATATACGCAACAATCTATGCTTTAACCAAAAAATTTGCTGAAAATACCTATAAGCAACTAACCCATTTATGACTATTCAATTAATTGATATGGTGGGTTTAAAACTAAATATTACAACCATGGGTGTAATTCAAAATAGAATTGGAATTAGGAGTAATATAAAAGAAACATCGTGGCGACAAATATAATTCCTTCCTCTATCTCAAAGAAAAAGATACAAAAATTCATTGCCACATTTCTCCCACAGCAGAATGCTTCCACGAATCAGTTGGGCCGTTGACAAATAAACAAAAACGTTGAATTAATCTACCGTCCGTACATTAGGAAGGGCCAAGACTGACCCTTTGTTGGCCGACACAATGGCCGATGTTTTCATACTTTTTGCCCGGCTTTTGCGATAGGCCATTGTTTCAAATGGATCTGAAATACCTGTCCATCATTGTTATTATTTTTCGAATGTTTGGAAATTATGTATTGATATTGTGATTCGATTAGTGAAAATAAAACGTCCGAAGAATTATTTTTTATCTTATGTTATCTTTTAACAGGAGGAACTTGTCGAAATTTATAACGATATAGGTAGATAAATGAAAACCAGTGATGCTCATTTGCGTACTCATACTAAATCCTGTTCAATTCGTTAATTAACACTGTGAATTTAGGCTAATAATAAATTTTCCGATTAATTAAGTATGTATTAAGATATTTTTTGTTACATGTATGCTTCAGCTAATTTATATTTTTTATTACTTTTCAGGTAAGTCCACCTTCGTTAATATAGAAGCTTCATAAGCCACTTGTTGTTGTAAGTATAGTCATTACACCTGAACCAATATTTTAAATTGAAGGGAGCTATAAAACGACAAGCGTAAAATATATATAAAGATGTTGCCTTCTTTAAAAAAAGAATGTGATATTTGAAAATAAAGTACACAAAAAAGATCTATCTGCCATAAAATTTGAAAATTTGCCACAAATAAATCTGTCTCATATCTTATCGTTTTCCCTGTTGCACCCGCAATTGTACATCAGTTGATTATTTTCTTGGATAATATTATGTCCTTCCACATTTGTACACTTGGTGTTTATCCTATTTGTGTCAATTAATACGTCAACAGCAGCTGTCAGTGTGCCTTTTCCCATTGACGGCCTTAAAGTCAATGGTATAGTATTAAAAATACCATGTTTAGTAAATTACAGCATTAGCTCTGACGCGCGTTTTCGTTCCACTTCACACGACCGGCGATCAGTTCGTATTTATAGCGATCATAATCCCTACGGCATCTCGGACATTTCTACACTATACTTACTGTGTTTCCTATTATAATTATGTATGGTCATGGTTTGTTTGTTTCTTATTTCCTTTTTACATTTTTGTAGCTCTATAAAACTGTTCAATGGTTGTAACATTAAGTGGTATGGCTTGGAGACGTTTACTTACCCTTGTACTCTTTCTTACCTGATTTTGCTTAGCTGCTACACTGTTGTTAGAACCAATATCATCTTCCTCCTGGCCCGTTCTGGTTGTGTCCAGGTCACTTGTCCAGAGAGAACCCCGGGTTTGCCTGTAACCTATAAGATTATCCAACTTTGGATCATATAATTACACATTCAGTTGCCTCAATGTGCAGGTGTCCTCACCATCTTTTCCCTAACCGCTGCAACCAGTGCAGTGCAAACCACTTAACCCTTCTCTTTAAGCAAATTTTTTGGATGTTAACCGAAAAACGTATGTTTGGTAAATATATGCGGTAAGTAAGTGGGCAAAACCAGAACCCACTTCATAAGATCAGCAGACCCTTTTTTCTAATTACTCAACTGGTGTGTTTATTTGACAAACTCGTGTGTGTTACCGAAGACTTTCATGTGTTTGCTTTCAGGTTATTGACCTAAGATATCCGAAATGTGAGCTGAGAAAGATCAAACATTCCAATACGCCTACATGAGCGCACATTGTCAAAATTCGATACTTAATTTAAAACTATTTTAAATTATTCCATTAGTTGTATCATTTTACAAGTAATTATTAACAAATCACACACACGCACATGTTTCTATCCCTTATGGACTTGACAGTCATTAGACACAACCTTGTAAATATGGAAGCTTGCATATCCATTAGATTTGTTTTCAAAGAGATAGATTTCATTTTCCAAATCACGTATAGACCTTCTATTTCATATTCGTACTTGAATTTGATGATGTTGACAGTTTTCTTTTTATAGGTGTCCACCATAATCGGTCAGTAGTATAGTAAAATAAAATGCGAGTAAACTAAAGACATTACTTATTTAACCACGACGTAATTCATATTCGAAAACAAGCGATAAAACTGAAAAGCTATCTAGTTAGGGCAACATGATAAACCCGGCGGGGCGACGAATAAAATCCCACTGGACACGAGTTATCCAGGGTAATCCACTTAGTCCATCAAAATTAACTCCCGTTCGCACCCGTCCAAGCTTGTGATTTGATGAGCGAGATGTTGGAAAATGCTTTAATCATTGCTTTGTTGAAGTCCGGCTCTTGTATAAATGGAAAAGTAAAAGTCTAGTATCATATATGTCATAAACTGACTAGATATCAAAATTAGATTTTAAAGCAACAATTCAATTTTACGAAAAACTTCAGCTTAAAGCTACATGCATACACAATATCACACATTTATTCCTATAACGCCACGTTTCTCTGGATGGCTAACTAATGGAACTGAAATTCAGAGATTGAACAGGAGTTGCCGAACACCAAGCAAAAGAAAATTATATTTTTTCCGAAGATAATTTATTAAGCTAGTCCTCTATAATAATATCAAAAAGCGATAGCAAATTCTGGAAAGACAACAAACTGTTTTTATTAATGTTTGTTGAAACAACAAACAATCGATCACCAACATATGAAAGAATCAGTATTCTAGAAACTAATTACATCACTTCTTTACAATACAAACTTGGTCTTTATGTTATTGAAATCCAAATTATAATAAACAAAACGATTATTGTTATTTTTTACCACACGCCTTTATTTCAAATTAAACTTTCTATATGTTCGATTATTCTGTTGAATTTATTCATATCCTAGTAAAATAAAGTAAAAAGCTATAATCGTCTTAATTAACTGGAATCTGTCTAAAACATAAATAAACTTTCGGCCCACATTTTAAAATCCGTCATAAACATCTCAAATTCTCAAATAACTCTAAATATAACTGTTTCAAAGGACCATTACAATCCTCTGTCATCTATTTGTCATTGTTGACCCACTTTCCAAAATGCTTGTTGCCATGACAGTGCCTAATGATGATTAGAAATTCTTATTTTTTTCGTGACTGTACATTATGTCTGCTGGAAGCAACCCCGCCTCACGACTTTAGAATTATAAGATATTTTTTTTGTACAATTTTCATTTCATTTTCATAATACTCTGTCTCATTCCTTCATATTAATTCCGTATATTAAAAAGACAATATTTGTATTTTGTATGAAATATAATACTTAGAACCCATAATTATTTTTATGAAATTTGACGGAAAAAAAATATTCCTTCCTCCTGAGGTAACTTACTGAATTTCTTCGGGAGCCAATCTACTTTTAATATAAAGTACTTTAGTTTTTTTTTACATTTCATTATAATCATAATAATTCTTGTTCAAAAACCTTTTAGAATTGTGATTTATACCTATTCAATAGCTTAAAGAAATTCTCATAAGGTTTGCGTGCCATTGCAGATTAATTATCGAGATTAGATTTTAGATTCAAAAACTGTATCATCTATAAAGCGGTCTTGCCAATTCCGTACTGTTATTCGCGATAAACTGTCACGTTACCGTAAGAAGAACGGGGTTGCCATGATTAGGAAATAACTGAAAGTTACTTATGTGTTACAAGGGGGATTAAAAAATCGTAGTAAGATAAGTAAGACAACAGCATTAAGTTATTTAAATTTGCACACCGATGTCAGATTACAAACGGGATATAAAATTATCGACTATATTAGTAATTGTGGTAGAAAAATTATATATAAATCTTTAAAAAAAGTGGTTTATATTTTTATATAACACTTTAGGACCAAGAAAGGCCAACGATAAATGAGGCCATCTATACATTTGGCATATAATATCAAAATGCATTTGACCTCTTATTGCGTATACGCATGACTGCAACCATCACCCCTTGATCTAATCATGTCCGCCCACATTATCACCTAAGAAGTTGATAATTTTTGGTGGTATACAATATCTGAGAATGGACCACTTACTTTGAAGACCACGTGTACATCTTATAAACCAAAGAGTTCGTAATTTATGCGGTTAGAAGCGATAGCTGAGAATAACTTAGGAACGAAGAAATGACCGGCGTAGTATTTCACTTTATTGTGGTAACCCTACCGATCTCCTGAAATTGGTACGCCACCTAGGCGCCACGTAACCCCGTCTCGTCGCGTGCGCATAGCGGAGCGTACGCAATGTCTGAATTAATGGCAATACCCATTAGAACTGATTTATTTCTTTTCTGAGATCTCACTTCCAACGTGAAATTACCAATTTGACAAAGCCTACTTTAGATGCTTTGCAATGAAACGCTTTGGTATATATGTATATGTGAAGTGGTAATTTTACACGATCAGATGGTACGAGTACAGGTATATGGAGGAGAAGCAGGGGACATACTAGTAACATTTAAGAAAAGACACAGTTCGAGTTCCTCCGTACAAACTAGTAAAGTATTTTTCATGTTTTAAGCCATTATTTCTTAATACATATTTTTATTCTGAGTCAAAATATCTATATTTTTCAAGATCAGTTTATTAAAAAAAATTATCTTTCGTTCTTTAATATCATATATATCAAAATCAATAAAATTCCAACTAACATTCACATTCACAAATAAGATTGATTAATAACAAAATTTGTGGCGCAAATGTGTGATTTCAAAGCAAAATAGACCGAACATGAAGCGATTCTAACTCAAGACGAATCTACAGAATCCCATGATTTGATGTCTTCAAGGAATGCGTGGCCATCGTGTGCGGAGAGAATGACAACGGTACAGATAATAGAATCTCGATAGACTAGAAATTGTTGGAACTTTGAACACATCAGGAATGTGTGTTGTTGCGATTGCCGTAATGGTAATAGTTGCAATCTAGGTGTTGATAATGTAATACCATTAAATTGTTGAATGGTTAGAATCGAACTGGCTGAATAAAGGAATTAAATCTGAAATCAGAAGCAGTATACTTGTAAAAGTAAACATTCGCCCCCGTGTCTAACAAATTAAAAATTAAGTTAAAATTAGTTGTTGAGACAACGAAATGAAAAATGTAGGTGTGATTGAAACGTTGTATATTATATTAAAAGCAGAAACGACTAGCGTATATCCGTTGACAGCGTTATTTGCGTAGTGCATCCAATAGAATAATATTCGTACCTACTAACTTGAAATATTTGAATACCGTACTTTACTGCAAATGGATAACGTTAGCTTTAACTGCTTAAGTAGCCGTAAACTTTGTAAATTTCTAGTGGAATTCATGAGTAAAAAAGGTACTAGCTATGGCCAGCAAAGCATTTGATAAAGCCTTTTCTCTTTAAACTTTGGTAATGTATTTGTTCTGCAAATGTCACCATACCTACAGATAATTACAGTGAAAATGTATCTCAAGGAACTTCGATACAATAAAACTTTGGGTCAACATCACAAATTCTATTTAATTTTAAACTTTTTTGTGTCTATAACAATAAAAAGTTATTTTGATAATCTTTGTTTCGATTCTGAAAAATCTGTGCTCATTAAATTTATCACAACATATTTGCTGCCAACGATAATAAATCACGTAACGTTATATGGGTAGATATTGACGTTTTTGCACCGATATTAACGTGTCATGTGATATAATCTAACACTTAGTCATTTCTCGTTTAAGGAAGTGTAATATGTGAATCACGAAGTTGCAATTTCATTTCACGACCATCCTACAAAATTTATGTAATAACTATTGAACATTTGCATGTTAATAGTAAGTATGAGCTGTTTAAAAAAATAATCTGTAAAAGTTGCCTTCCGTCAATCAGTAATCGAATTTGAGGTTAGACATAACAATATACATTTACGTAAATGAAATAAAATTATACCTGTTCATACCAACTGTTGTTGAAACAGTGTGAAATGGTAAAATTTTTATCATTTTGCAAAACTTAATCCAAGTTTATAATATACGCCAGCTTAAATTTTCTTTAAATTGTTTGTTTTTAAAAGAGATAAAATGATACCAACCATTCAGTTCAGGTAGAAGAAAAGTAAAATACCGAAAGTACATAAAATATCGGTCCCCATCACTCACGACGATCGTTCCCGTAGACAGCGAACCCTGCATTCCTGCCAAAGCATTTCTGGGTCACACAAATGCAAACTAATAGCATTGCAAATCCTTACACTGAATACAGACGAATGGCCAACTATTCAAATTCTAAATGAGATACTCGTATACATACGTACCATCATGCCAATAAGGCTTCTCAGTTAAGTGTTTCAACACTAATTGATTACAAATCTATGTATGTCTACAGATTCAGCAACTTCCTTGAGCTAGATTGCAAGATAAAAAAATATTGCTAGATGTACGTAAGTGTGAAGCAAACGGGTCTAAACCACCTGGTTTTCTGGACACCTCAACAGTTTTCGATAGAATTCGCTACAATTACGGAACCATTCTGCCTCAAATGCCCATAGGTTTTTCTTCCTAACCATGGATATTACCGTTATAATAATTATGGTAACGTAATTTGAGATAGATTAAGCAACAGGATTTTTTGACATATCTATCGCATTTCGTGTGTCTAGAATTTGACTCAAAAAATAGAATTAACTTGATCTCGTTAGACGACCACAATGGGGTCGGGGCGGTCTCAAAAAAAACTATTTTTTTACTGAATATTCTAGTTATTTATGCCGCGTAGTTTTATGACGCAGTCGGCCTTCGATGCTCGATGAAAAGTGACCACACTTGACACTAACAGCTGGTGCAGAATCTACAAAACTGTTCGATTTTTAGGTCACTGATTCAACAGTTGATTTAATAAGATTGTACTTTTAATTACAAGCAAATTTAGTTTTAATTTTATTCATCTTTGGGATGTTAATCCAGGTTACACCTCACGTGAAGTAGATTCCGGAGTACGCTTTTTGACCAATACGATGGGTACGGGGTACAATATTAAACTAAGTCAGGTTTTAACACGTAACGACTCTCGCCTGACCTTCCTAGCCTATGGTGGGGAAACTTACACATTTATGTTATCACATTCAGTTGCCTGTTTGTGTAGGTTTTCTCATGACGTCTTCTCTCACTGTAAGAGCATGGGTTAGCACACAAATTAATGTATAATAATAATAACAAATTCACATATTCAGTCATGTAGATTCAAATAATATAATAATGATGATAAATAACCACTACTAGTCCTTGCAATAATCGTGTAGTCCTAATAAATTAAGGAGACATAAATGGGCCACACCACAATAACTCCAAATGAATGGTAAATACAAATTTGCGACCACGACCCAGCATGTGGTAACCAATTATACCATAAAGCGTATATTGCTGGTATGTTTAGACGTAGTTTAAACCCAGCGGGGTCCATTCGGTACAATGTTGCAATCAAAAGCTGTTTAGAGTCTCAATAGATTAGTAATTACCTAGTCCCGCTTCCCAAGAGAGCTTACTGAATGACTGTAGCTATAAAGCCCTTCCCTGAAATTTGCAAGGCACGCATTTATCTAATTCTGAGAATGTCCAGTTTAAGTACTAAATTTTAGTTTGAAACCTATGTGAAGAACTTTACCTTTTTTGAAAGAAAAGTATTAATAAAGTATTATATATACAGCTTTCCAAGTAAAACACTAATTACTTCGGTAAAAAATGTTAACAGATGTATTTTATAAACTTATACTTGTAAAATCGCTTCGTTAGTTTAGTGTAAAAATCATATTAAGATACACGATGTTGTGATTATTATTGGTGCATGTCATTTATTTGTGGGTATTGAATAAACAAATTGGTCTTGGTTCAACCTGCCTTTCAATTACGACATGGTGTCAGGTGTCGTCTAAAATAATTAATTTTCGGTATAAAAAGTCGACTTTAAGCTAAAATTAAGTGTTCGTACGTAGAAAAAGTGATAGTGTTTTATTATTACTATGGAACACGCGCGTCCGCCATCGGAATTATGCCTAGAGGGCGGGCCGGCAAACCGCGCTGACGCGTGGCGAAAATGGTACAAGCAGTTTTTGGTGTTCCTGAAGGCCTCGGGAGTCTATAAAGAACCGACAGATGTACAAGCCAGTCTCCTCATTAACCTGATAGGCTCAGAAGGTTACGACGTATATACTACGTTTAAATTCGAAAAGGAGACTGATCGGGAGAATTTCGACAAGTTGGTCAGCAAATTTAATGAGCATTTCGGTACGAAACAAAATACTACCATGGCTCGTTTCAAATTTTTTACAAGAAATCAAGAAAATGGTGAATCTGTCGATGAGTACGTCACAGCATTGAAAATACTTTCGCAGCATTGTGAATTCGAGCATCTCGAAGAAGGTCTGATACGCGATCGTGTTGTTTGCGGGGTCACCGATGGAAAAATACGTGATCGATTACTGAGAGCTGAGGATCTGACCCTCGCACGAGCTGTGAAGATTTGTCAAGCTAGTGAGATGTCTACAGAGGAAAAACGGCAGATAGAAGGAACCAAGGCGGTAACCGACGGGGGCGCGTCGTCGGCAGCCGTGGACGTGGTGTACGGCGGCGCAGGCGGACCGTCGCGAGCGGCGCGTGGCGGCTGGGGCCGGCCGCGGCCGCGGGGCCAGCTCCGTGCGGCCGGCGCTCGGGGAGCGGCCACTGCAGGCGGCCGACGCGGGGCAGCTTCTAGGAGTGCGTGTCGGGCTTGCATGAAGGATCAGTGTGACGGAGACTATAAGTGTGCGGCTAGAAATGCTCAATGTTTTTGGTGCAGTGAACGGGGACATTTTAAAAGTGCATGTCCTAAGTTAAAGAGCAGAGTATACCAAATTGAGGAAGAGTTATCAACTGACGATTCAGATTTGTACTACGTCTCCACGGTCGACAATTTCGGTGACGGTATGGACAGCCACAAATGGTATGAGACTTTATTTTTATATGGTAGTGATTTAAAAGAAAGATTTAAGCTAGATACTGGTTCGGATTTAAATGTAATGTCCTTGAAAACATATTGTAAATTGGGTTTGAACTTATCAGAGTTAACATCAGATAATACGAGAGCTTTATCGTTTTGTGGCAATTTTATTCCTATTGTTGGATCATGTTACATCAATTGGTTTTATAAAAATAAAGTGTATAAATTACGTTTCATAATTTCTGAACACGACTGTCAAAATGTGCTGGGCAAATTTTCTTGTGAACAACTAGGCTTAATAAAACGTTTATATTCAATAGATATTAACCAGTATGATGATATTTTCAAAGGTTTGGGAAAGTTGCCTGGCAAATACAAAATAGTAACAATTCCGGGCGCGCAGCCGTCAGTCTGTCCCGTTAGAAAAATACCCGTGGGCGTACGAGATAAGTTACGAATCGAATTAGATCGAATGGAAAATCTAGGCGTTATTAGAAGAGTGACGCACCCGACCCCGTGGGTGAATGCAATCGTAGTGGCGGCGAAAAAAGATGGCAGCATTCGAGTGTGCCTCGACCCGCGGCCGCTTAATAGGGCCGTGCGACGCGCACACTACCCGTTGCCGACGCTCACTGATATCGCGACTAAATTAGAAGGAGCTAGGTATTTTAGTAAATTAGACGCTCGATCTGGATTTTGGATGGTTCAGTTAGATGATGATAGCGCTGATTTATGTACGTTTGGAACACCATATGGCAGATACCAGTATCTACGTTTACCTTATGGTATAAACTGTGCATCTGAAGTTTTTCATCAAAAAATACGTCAAATATTAGAGGGCTTAGAGGGCGTAGATTCATTTGTTGATGATGTCATAGTTTGGGGGTCTTCAATTTCAGAACATGACGAGAGGCTTAAGCTTTTATTAAATAGGGCACGTGATGCTGGTATTAAATTTAATAAAGAAAAATGTGAATTTTGTGTTCAAACGGTAACTTACCTTGGACATACCTTTAGCTCCAAAGGTATGCAAATAGATGAAAGTAAACTTAAGGCAATTCGTGACATGCCGAATCCGCAAGACAGGAGTTCATTAGAGCGTTTTTTGGGCATGGTAAATTATTTATCAAAATTTATACCACATTATTCAGAGATAGCGGCTCCTCTACGTATCCTTTTGAAAAAAGACTCTGTATGGAATTGGGACGAAGTACATGAAGCGACCGTGCGGCGTTTAAAAGAGTCAGTGTGCGCCGCGCCTGTACTGGCTTTGTATTCTGCGCGCGAGCCGGTGCTGTTATCAGTAGACGCGAGCTCTCGCGCGCTCGGCGCAGTGCTCATGCAGGGCGGCCGGCCGGTCGAGTATGCGTCATCCACACTCACCGACACGCAATGCAGGTATGCTCAAATTGAAAAAGAGCTGTTGGCGATCGTGTTTGCGCTCGAACGATTTCACCAATATGTTTATGGCCGTAAAGATGTCACAGTGGAGACGGATCACAAGCCATTGGAAACGCTATTTCATAAGGCGTTGGATTCCGTTCCAGCCAGACTGCAGCGCATGATGTTACGTATACAGGGATACGATTTCAAGGTTACGTATAAACCTGGAAAATATATGTTCGTTGCAGACACCCTTTCGAGGGCACCTTTACCTGAACAGTTACAACAAAAAGTAAGTGATGAAATTTCGGAGCAATCATGTTTTCTTATAGAAAATGTTAGGTTTAGTGACAGTAAATTGAGTATGATAAAGGAGCATACAATGAAAGATGAAGAATGTCAGTTAATTATAAGATATATAAAAAATGGCTGGCCAAATTATAAGTATGAAGTGGATGAAAGAGTAAAAGAGCAGTGGTCGTATAAGGAAAGTTTTGAATATGTCGATGGTATAATATTTAAAGATAATTTGGTTTATATTCCATTTAAGTTAAGGTACGAAATGGTAAAGCGAGTTCACGATGGGCATATGGGTATAGATAGATGCAAACGGCATGCGCGGGATGTGATGTTCTGGCCAGGGATGTCTCGAGACATCGAGAGTGCAGTACGCCGCTGTGCGACGTGCGCCGAGAGGGTGGCGCGGCCCGCGCGGGAACCGCTCTTGCCACATCCTATCCCGAGCCTGCCGTGGGCTAAAATAGGCTCGGACATATTTCAGAACGGTAACAAGTATTTTTTAATCTTAGTCGACTATTTTTCGAATTATATCGAAGTTTGTCCACTGCTGAACATTACTAGCAAGACAGTCATAACAGCGATGAAGGATCAATTTGCAAGGCACGGCATCCCACAGGAACTGATAACTGATAATGGGCCAGCGTATGCCTCGAAGGAATTTGCTACATTTAGTAAGCAATGGGGGTTCAAACATGTTACGAGTTCGCCGAAATATCCGGTATCAAATGGACGAAGTGAGAAGGCAGTACACATAGTTAAAAATATGTTAACCAAATCTTTGTCATCTGGTTCTGATTTCTATTTAGGGTTGCTAAACCTTAGAACAACTCCCAGGGATGGAATTAGCTCACCATCTCAGTTACTTATGGGACGCAGGCTTAATTCCAGGCTCCCATCTCACGACTGTAAACTGCAACCCAGCCGTGACAACCGTGACGATTATAAGGCTATCACAAGCAAGCAAGCCCGCGACAAACAGCACTATGATAAACGAGCACGAGCGTTGCCGGAGCTGCGGGCTGGGCAACGTGTGGTGATGGTGGACGCCGGAGACAGGAAGCACGCGCGCGTCCAGGCGCGGGCGCCACAACCACGCTCCTACTTCGTAATAGACTCAACAGGAAAGCGGTACAGAAGAAATAGACGCCATTTAATTAATGTGGAGGCAGCTCTTTCTTCTCCATCCCAATATACGCCCGAGGAGCAAGAACATTACGAGGAAGAGGATTGGTCCATGGCCGAAAGTGAGGACAACGCAGATGATCCTACGTTTGTTTTAACCAGCGGGGATGGGTCGCGTCTCTCTGAGGACTCCCGGGGTGATATTTTGAAAGGCCGGTTAGATCGCGCGCGCAGACCGGCGGCTGAGGCGGCCCGCACTATTATTGCCAAACTAAATAGGGAAAAATAAATCATAATGCAATCTGAGCTTAAAATTAGAATTGTATAAAATTGGTATAAAAGATTGTACTATGTTACTTCACCCAAGCTGTTATTGTTAATTGTCCGACTTCATAAAATTAAATGTATGTAAGTATTTTTATTTTTGTATGTATGTTCACCAATTTTCTTAGTCATTTTTTTTTCCAAATTTTCGATTAATATATTTTTGTTTAAAAGGGCTTATATATATCAGCGGTGATCCCATAAAAATTACAATGATAAGATTAGCCTTTATAAAAAACTGTAAAAATATACATTAATCTAGATATATAATATATATATATTAAGGTATGTAGTATTGAAGTCGGTTATATGTTTATTTTTCTTGTTTTTTTTTTCTCTATGTATATTATTGTTTAAGTTGCTGACTCATAACATAACAAATTATTTTAATTTTTTTTTTCTGTTAATTTTTTTTTTGTGAGGGAAAGATGTTGTGATTATTATTGGTGCATGTCATTTATTTGTGGGTATTGAATAAACAAATTGGTCTTGGTTCAACCTGCCTTTCAATTACGACACACGACTGATTAAAGTTGTTTGTATGGAGTCTGTCGTATGAACACCGTAAGAATTCTTAAAATGTCAATTCCAGAAATTTCGCTGACCGCACAAGAGTGCAAGCCCATAAAATATTTTCGAGATGCATTATAAAAATGCATCGGCGTCGTCGAGTCGGATGCCCGTATTTTTAGTGGTACGTAAATAGCCACGACGTTTCGATGCACGCATGTAGGCCACTTCATGAAATGCACACAATTCCTATGATCCTTTCGCATTCGAGAAAGGGTCATAAATAAAATTGACCATCTGACTTTAGATAAGTTAAGCCACTCTTCACTTATCTTCCGATGGTCAAGATTCAGTATTGATTGTCATCATTCTCGCAGTTTTTTGGTTGAAAATAACTAGGTTCTGCACACTCTTTTAACCCAGAGGGAAGGCTGCAATTAGCCCCTTCTTATCCTTTCAGTTCAGAATGTCCAATTCTCAAAATGTCCATTTACATGTCCCGTTTACATGTTATATTGGGGTGACGTTGCATTAGTCTTTGAAAACATTTTAAATGTGCAGAGATCATTTAACGCATTATGCTGTTTTACCGTAATTTTTTAACATAATAAATTGTTATTTAGTTATTGCAATTTCAAAAGGTTGTAATTGTAATGTGACATGTGTTTTACTTTTCTTTTATTTAAATAGCAAATTAAGTGATGACAGTCATTCCCAACATGTCTTTAAAATACGAAAGTGAATATAATTACCTTATTAGAAATTAGAAATAAATTGTGCAGTAGGACTTAATCACATGAGTGAAAGAGTCTTATCAAACTAACCCTTTGAAAAAATAAATCTATCCCCTCCTCCCTTTTATTTATTATAAAAATATCTTTATTTTGTTTAACGTATATTTCCTACTTTCATATGAAACACTTAGGGACGCTAAGGACGTTTTGATATTATATAACTTTGTGCGGCTAAAAGCGTGGTCACAAGAGGGGAATGTTAATGTTTGCTAATCAATTAATATAAGTGTTATTATTATAGGATTATCTACCCTTTTTTTATATATTTACTATGAATGTAAAAAACCAAGAAGAACGTAAGCATCAAACTTCAGTCTATTGATCGTAGTAAATTCATCATTGTAACAACTGTATAATGTATAATAACTTTAATATTTTTAAATTTGCCGCGATTTTGTTGTGCCATGACTCGCTAAACAGACTCTATGATTTTACTCCTTATTCAAACAATGTTACGTGATCATATTTATTATGTGTGCATTATAAAGAACCGCAGGTATGAAATCCTCGTATCGTATTTCGGCTCGTTTTACAAAGTATGTGTGTTTACATAGTAATTGTACATGAGTGTTTATTTTTGAACATTACTATAGTACGGTCGTGGCTCTGCCTAGTATAACGAGAAATCTCACAAATTTTCGTTTCCGCGGGAATCTCAGCAAATCCTATCTCTCTTAGATCATATAAATGATAACTCAAAATCTTAAGTCATTCGGCTAAAAGTATTTTCGATACTGTTGGCTCTGTTTACCACTTAAGGGATAAAGACGTGATAATGTACGTATATGTATTTATGTCAAAATCTCTAGACTGTGTATTGTATATGTCAGTATATCAGTCAAGTGTCTTATAACTATAAATTTTATATGCCATTGTCGAATAAGCACATTAGTTAAGGTGACTTTCCAATCAAATATAATAAAATAACCATATCAATATTGAAACTGTTTACAAAACACTAAACATGGCCACCTCACGATCACAAGCTGTCTATCTAATTTTGGTTACGGGACGTGACAATATGTATGTCATGTAATTAATTTATCAGTTATGTTTACCAGTAACTTAATAGAATACAATAGAATAGTACGTTAAGACATTAATTTATATTCTGTGAAATTAGATAATTTGTTTTTGAGAAACTCGTTTTATGTTTCAGGTGTTAATGACCGAAGTTTTGATACAACAAAAATAAATAGCAATGATAATAATTTTAAAAATAACTTATAAAACAATGCAAAGATAACACTATCGGGCAAATTGCCGCTGACCACCAAACTAACGACCCAATTCGTTTACAACATATTTTAATGAACTCCGTAAAGAGTGCTATGAAAAATATTATCCAAAATGTTCACAAATGAAGTTTACACTGTAAAGAAAGTACTACAATGGTATTCTGAACAACAAAAGAAAATACAGAGCAGATTGTATTATCAGTCTTTATCTTCGATTGTTTGCCTATTTTTCTCCAAATAGAAATATAATGTTTTTCACGATGATGAAAGTTTTATTTTATTTGTCTTGTCTTTATCATCAAAACGCTATTTTCTTTAATAAACGATTGATTTTTGTTAATCGTAGTTTATCAGAAGTTGCATGTTGACTTTATAATTTAAAATAAGTCGTGATAAGTTGGTTGTTACATACAATTTTGTATACATAGATTCATTAAATCAAACCCTATTTTCCCGGATGGATAGGCAGAGACTACATCTTTCCAATTACCACGATCTCTGCAAACTTCTTTCGCTTCATCCACATTCATAACTCTTTTCATGTATGTTTACAAAATTCTTGGTAAAATTTTATGTCTCGTAATCTGTTGCATATCACTCAGGTGCAGAGATAAGAATAAGTGTTAGAATACTTATCAGTCTTAGTAGTTCCATCCAAATTTTTTAATTCCCATGCTTCCGCTTCGGCACTTGGACAAACGCAACTTGAATTTGTATTATACACCGAGGATGATTGTCGTATTGTATTGCCCAAGTTAGAACGTGCCTTAACAAAAATAATAATCATGATGTCGGAACAATGGGCAGGCGCAGTTAAATGCATTAGTTGGTCACGACGCGACTCGACGGACAGCGTTGTCAACCATTTGTTGCAATGCACACGGATTAACAGTCATAATACAAACTTGGTCTGAGACGGGCTTTATGTTATGGTCTGAACGAAATATCATTTTTTTATTCCGTTCCACAAACGATTTTTTTTATAAAAGCATACTTAATTACTTTTATACTTGCAGTAGGTTGCGGAGGTTAAACAGAAATCGCGTTGTGTTAAAAACTGACTTTCCTCAAAGCAGGATTATAGACGAATATTAAGCACCTCTTCAAAGAGGTGAGAACGCAAAGTACGCAGGAAGATGATTACGACTTGCAGTTGAATTATGCAATTATTTATTGTAATAAATTGACAGTTATATCAACTATTTCAATTATGACTACACAGATAGTTTCTTATAATTCTTTATATCAATTGGTGAACCACATGAAGCTAATCTTGAATCCTCAGTCATCGACTCCTAACTGCATATCCTCGAGGCGTGTGAAATGCGCGATAGCATCTCGCCGGTCCATATTCGGCCGGCCGGGGTCAGAGTGGACCCCTATTATGTCGGGCGGCGGTTAAATGTGCAATTATGGAAATTTCAGGGTTCCTGCCGGGAGCCCTCTGTGTTTATCTTGTCACGGACTGGGATTTTACTAAAGAGGAAGTACAGTTAAGTTTGCAAAGAAAGATCTAAGTGAGATTAACACAGATTTAAATTATATTAATGATGGCGTGTAACTGCGTGACAGGCACATATTTTTGCTACTTTGAGGATGAATATGATCGTTTGATCATGTTTTGGTAAAATTCATAGAATTCAAATGAATATAAGGCTAATTAAATTGATTTCAGTGTTTAAGCCTTAAATGACCTTTTTGCTACACTAAGGTACTTCATGTGCAGCATTTGGGTAGTTCTGACAACGTCAAAAGGTGATTCATTATTTGATTAAGGCCACAACTGTTCACCTAATTGCATTTTTTAAATTAAAATCGAATATTTGAATCGAGTAAATCTGTAAGATTATAGTGAAGCGTCGTCGTACGTCCAGCAAAAAGTCAGTATAATTCTGAGCCATTTCATTCTTCCACTTATGACAACTTCCGAATATATACAGTGCTATTTATGATGAATTGTCTTTATCTGATCTGATATGATATCCCTCAAAAAATGTTTTCTCGGTGATAAAGTAAAATCTAATCATTTGTCGTATGTATCAGCATCATCTAGTCGACTAATCCAGAAGAACTTTAATATTAAGATAATATAGACATATAAGTACTTACCGAGCAAATTAATTAAATATGAGTGGATGCTTGAAATATTTTATTGTATTGTATGAACGCAAAATTAATATATGCTTTGGTCACACTTTCAAAAGTAGGCGGATCCCGAGCCCCGAAACACTTCTGTGGACGGTGACGTCATCAGTAAGAATAGATTAAGGTATGTTCTTTCTATTTTCATGGAGGCCAAAAAGGAAACAACATGGTTTACTTAAAAAAATATAACCATTACATGAAATCAATGATGATAGTCGTAAAAAGTATGCTCATAATTATGCTTTACATGAGAATGACATTGAACCAATTAAAGAGCGAAATTCCAGTACCTATGGCGATCAAATTACATCTTAATTACTGAAGATTCATGACGTTATCACATTCCAAACCGTATATTTCAGAGAAAGTAAATTACAGCTGAATAGCAACACCACAATCAAATGTCATTATTCAAACTCATTAACATATAGATTGTATTTACTTTGTCAAACTACCGTGCTTTCTTTTTACTATCTATGTTTCTGTACTGTGGGTCTATAAGTGGCTTGAATGGATTTTACTTTATCTTTCGGATTTTTTGCACAACAAGTAGATACATAAATTTCCAGAGGTATATAACTATGTCAAATTGCTTGTCATTGGAAGTGCAAACTACTCAAGGAAAGTTGTTTTTTTTAATTCAGCAAAAATGATAATGAATTGGTATTAGGCGTTGTATTGCCTGAGAGCAACAAAGGGTGTTGTTGAATTTGACTCGTTGATTTTTAGCAAATCATGTGAAAATTCTTAATTTCTAGATGGTGAGTGCAAACGTTAGAGTGAAGACTCCGTCGTCATTTGCTGACGGGGCGTCATCGATTCGTTAGCCGTGTCAAGTGCTATTGGAACGTGGGTGTCAAGTGCAGTTAGCGAGTACAGTCAGCAAGAAACTGGAATGCTTGATTTTGCTTAATTTAAAAATCATTGAGAGTTGGTTAAGAACTGTTACAACACGAGTTTTTGAAAGTCTACAGTTGTTATATGAATCGAATATCATAACTTTTTTGCGTCAGCTTTATTGGTTTTCCGTACGATCGTATCTAGCCGTTATTAGTTGATATTAAATGTACATTTTAATTAATTTTCTACTTTCTTACTCCGAAATCATGATGAATTTTTAGCGAACTCCGAGAACAGTTTTAAGAATGTAACTGTGATAGTAAGTAAGATAATGCTGTTATCACCAATATTGAAAATATGTTCAATCTAAAAATACATTGTAATAAATAATTGTATTTGTAATTGATTATACAAAATTATTCAGTCGACGCCTGTGTCAGTCTCAGAAAGTCAAAAGTTTATCAAGTACAAACTTTTCCTGACCATAATTCATCGAAACTGGGAATGTTTGCGCATGGAATTAGGCAGAATCTTGTTTACTAAGCCGTGGGAGGCTGTGCATGCCGCCAACGCTTACCGAATAACGGGAGGGCCGTCTTTTAACACCTGATTGTACCTTCGAAAAGGTGTTATATATAGAGCATCTTGTTGTGGTCTCTTTTTACGGGATTCTTGCAGTTCTTGATGCTGATAATTAAGACTTAAGAATGGTCGAACACATATAAACACACTTAGAAACGTACTGAATTTAGAATTGCTTTCTTTGAATCTTCGTATAATATTGTCAATCTTGTCGAACATTTTCTTACCAGACAGTTGAACGAACCCTAAGCCGGCCTTAATCTCATCACTCAAATTCGAACTTGTATTACTCAAATCACCCCTCAAATCGATTTCCGTCTGCCGTAAGGGCTTTCCTCGCTGGCTTTGACACCTTTAATATAAATGGCGACTTAATGCGGGCCCTCCCTAGCAGTGACCCTCCTTCTAGATTGATGATTGTACGTTTACCAAAGAAATGTGAACACATCGTTATTTGGACTTGGGTACTTCGGAACTAAGGTTTTAAAAAGAATGAGTTGTTACTCTTAAAATTATCTACGTACATATGTACATATAATGATGTCCCTATTCCTTACGGGGTAGATAGGAAAAATTGAAAAGCCACGTACACCTGTATGGCTAAATGAAATTAGCCATTAGGCTAACTTTATTAATAACAATTCATTTTGGTTGATAAATAAATATACTAGGAAAATGTACTAAAGTTATATCACTATGAAAGTTGGGCATCCGCCCTCGGGACCCTTTTGCGGTTTTAGTATATTCAAGCAATATATCAAAGTCCCGAATCTTTCTCCTATTTCTAATCCCCGCAGGCTACGAGAGGGAATAGGGGAAAAGTTAATTTCTACAAACATTTATTAGAAACTAGCTCTCCGGGCAGCTTTCCTCCTTTGAAAATTTCGGGATGAAAATACTGATTCATTCCTACATATAATCACGTCTATATCCCTTGGTAGACAAAGCCAGCAGTCTTGAAAGTCTGATAGGCCACGTTCAGTTTTTAAAATTGGTGCCGGAAACCATACAGTACAAAAATAATTACTATGTTATTCCAGGTTACCCGTGTACCAAATTTCATCAAAATCATGACGCGTTTATAATATTCGTCGGATATAGGTACAAAGTTTAGAATGAGTGTGAAAAATAACAATAACCAATACGGTACACGATAGTTACCAATATATATTTTTATCTAGTTCATGTTTATTTTCTCGATATCTATATTCGAGTTAAACGCTGAATAAATAGATTAATTGCACAGAAACTTATTTATAGTCAGGAATGTTATCTGTTTAGTTAAAGCAATCAGACTGATAGCGAGAAACAATCTAAGGCATCGCTTTAACTGTGTTAATAGATGTCTGTGTATCATTATCGCAAATATTCCAAGGATGATAAGAAAGGACGATATACTGATATGTAATTACTTTCTAGCCATCGTATGCTAATGTGCATTTGATGTAATTATAAGAATTTTTTTACCTACTTATAAACTTCATGACTTATATATCCATAAATCTTATCGTTATCTATCCAAACTTTCTTGCAATTTACCATTTCATATTAGTGTTTCAATAGGAATGCCTTGACGTGAACGTAGAACTTAATATATAGAAGACCAGTTGTATACTGTTTATACGTCATACAAATGTATACTGGACTTTTTCTTTTCTCAAAATAAAAGTGTTTACTTCACCATGTAATCTGCTATGATCTAACGATCTTGCATGTAGAGAGTTATGAATGTGGGTGAAGCGAAAGGAGTATGCAGGGTTCGTGGCAAGTGTAAAGCTGTAGAGGCTTACCCCTTCGGGAAAGAGGCGTGATTTTATGTATTTTTATATGTATGTAATCTGTTACTTTCGTTCGCTGTTGACTGTACATTCATTAAATTAAGATACTAATCAATTCTGTATGAACCAACCGCGTACCAACACCTTCTTAGATCGGAATCTTGCTTTCCACGTAACACTTTCAAATGAAGCAATGGAATTCTAGCGAACTATTCTGAGGTTTTCCTCATGTGGCCGTAATCCGTATAACAGTTGTTGTGTAACCTTAATTCGCATATCTCGATCGTATGCATATGCATGGATTGTTAACTTAAGAGTCGCATTTTGACTAAAGTCTAAGATATTACTTGAATACTATTAAGAGTTGATTACGAACTCTAAATAGATATCATTTAGATAATGGTTTTTGTAATTGGGATGTTTGGGACCTCCCTATGGTGCATATGGTTGCCCAACTTCTCAAAACATATCGTCACCATAAATGCCTTCGGGGGCTCGACAAAGTTACCAAAAGTACTGTAGCTTACTGTACTAGGCTGTTTTTCTTCCCGCGAGGATTCTTCTTTCAGTTAAGCCGATAGGTTAACAACTTGTCACTCTCTCTCATGAATTCTATTATTAGCCGACGCAATTTCTTCATTGTGACTTGGCTCTGCCTATCCCATAAGGACGTGATATTTGTATATACGTGTGTATAATTATGTGGTATGTATCACAACACCAACCTATTAAGTGATATCAGTCAATCACGTAATCTGTCCGACTAGAAATCTAGAAATCCGATCTAGGCTGGAAGCCGCCTCGGTCTCGGCCCAGTTGCAGTCCACATGAACGCTCACATTGTTCGCTGTTAGGAAAATTTAAAACTGATTATGAAACTTATTTCATTATATAATTTCTCATCTATTTTTATATTTTCATCAGTTAATTAAAGAAAATTTGGGTTTAGGGGCAATGTCAGCCCCCAGACTTGGTTACTAAGTAGTTCTCACCTTGTAAATAATTATAAGTAAGACTGAAACAAAAGGATTGGCTTTCATATGCAACTACTGACAGATATGTCCATATACCTAAATTGTAGCAAATTTTTCTAATTAATATCTATCTTTTGTCCCCAGGTGACCCACAAAACGTCGAACAAAGTGATGGTGCTAAAGATGAACCAGCAGAGGGCGAACCGGCCCAACATGCTTCGGGAAGTACAACTCATGAACAAGCTCAAACATCCCAATATCCTCGGGTAAGTTGAGACATCTTGTTATCAAACTATATCAAAGAGGATACTAATTGACTATATCAAAACACTACCCAAAGTAGAGATTATAAATTTGGCGTGAAGGTTCCTGATATGTTCTAAGCGAGCACTAAACGACGATTTTCCGAAATTCCCACGGATAAGGAAATTAATGAGTTCTTCCAGATAACGCGGGCTGGTGTGTAAATATAATAATCAAATTACGCTCTATAGAAAGGTTAGGCAGAGATTACACCTTTCCACTTTGTGACAATTCATGCTTACTCTTTTTATTTTGCTTTCATGTTCATCACTCTTTATATTTGTGTGATTATTTTTTTTAACAAGTTTTTTGGGTTAGCGTACCTTTCACCAGGGCGTCCAAAGTCGTCGCTAACCTGATATTCTTTCTTTCGTATTGACATTATAACTGGGGAGTTAAAATTATTACCTGCACAATAAGTATATACGCATATTTAAAATTGTATCTTATAAGTCCATCACATCGCTCAAATTGTTTTGAGACCCGTGTGTAAAACGTACATTTGTCAACGCAAGCAGATACTATGTATTTGAAGGGAAAGCCTTTTTGACACTGACATTTATTTATTATTATTGTTTGGTGATATAACTATGTCAAAATATAGTCATGCCATTGTCATCAAGGTGAAAGATGATGCTGCATTCATATCAACTCATTAAGAAAATAAATTGGCAATAAATTTTACGACTTGGCCTGGCATGCCTTGGGAATGGTAAAACCACTTTATACAGATCTATAACTTATAGACTTCATAGCTAATCGCATTGTAATTGAAATTAAAAAAAGAAGTGGCGTTCTCGAGAAGAACAATGGAACTGGAATCATGAATAATAGTAAAAAAATAGAATGACGCTTTTGAATGCAAAACTCAGTCGAGATGAATGCCCGCAAAGTCAAGTTTTTACTAAACAATATTCAACAATACTCTTCTGTTTTGTCGCGTAAATGATTGGTAGGTAGTTACTTACTTGGTAATAATTTTCGCTTGTTCATTATTTATAAGTAATGACGTCAAAGAGTTGTCATGGTGGCGACCTGAACAATGACGGGTTATTTTTAACTTCAGTTCAAGACATTTTTGTCTAACAAGGTGATGAGAAAAATTCTAAATCTTCACACTTATTGCACCTTGACTCTCGTAATCTCTCGTTGTATCCAAGGTACGAAGTAAAATTCAAATTTTCATCATGTCCATAATTTTTATTATCACCACAACATTACTTGTTATAAAATAAAATCCGCTGATTTCATATTTGGCTTTGTTTAGACCAGATTTGTTCAGATTTTTTCTATATTAATCTAAAAATTCACCTTAGTTTATGCCATGATTCAGAAATACGTTTCTCCAATATGACAGCTTCATTTATTCAATATCACTAGCTCGCGATTGGTACGAATATTGCCGCATCACTGCAGTCAGACCGCATCGTAATCTCATTGCGGCCGTCACTTTAATCTCCTAACTGCCAGGTTAAACTTCACTTTCTGTAAAAGGAAAGATATATTTAACTACCTCGGAGTGACCACAGCATGATGAACGTGCATATGTAGATTTTATTTTATTTTTCCATCACTTGATCAGTACTTACTACTCAATTTTTTGTGCTGAAGAGTGTGTTGAATTCATGAATGCTAAAATGTTTAATATAAGTTTCTTGTTTACATCAAGTTAAAATACAGCTATTGACACGTCTGGTGATTTTTAACTGACTCTTAAAGTTATAAAAATGCGAAAGCAAAAAATTCATCGAGGCAAAATAAATATTGAAACAAAAATTTCACCTCTGCTAAAGGCGAATGGCAAATATTTGCATGATTCAGCCGGGTTCGCTACTGGGCTTGGGGCGGTGTTCAATCTACCTTTGTTTCAATATTAATAGTGGTCAGAATCAGTTCTTTATGAGGTCGTTGAGTTCATTTCAGGCCAAGGAAAATGTGGAGAATGTCTTGTTTAACCGTCAATACACGAATTGCTTTTCTTTAAAAAATAATTTTATATGAATGACAAACTGCAAGTCTTAACAGGAGTATAATTTCTTAAATTATACATAATATTGTCTGTGTGACCTTGAGCGTCGTTCATGAAGACATTGACATTAATTACACCATTAACATTGTCGCACATAACAAACGCTTCTTTAGTCTTGACCAAGTCTCTTACTTGTATTATTTGCATTGTTGTCCACTTGTTTTGTTCTCGAAGCTACTTTTACTCTCCCATACACGAAGTCACGTAATACGGAAGATTCTCGATGGTGGAACCTTTAAATGCCCAAATATAAAGCGTTATTAACAGGGAGGCACATGTTCATAACCTACCTTTGTCAAAGTACCAATGACTTTTCTGAGTACCAACATTACCTACATTAGTTTTTAGTGAACCAATGCTTTTACGATGAGCTAAAATATGGGTAAAACCTGCATATGATTCAATATAGATTAGGTTGTTCTGCAAAGGTTGCGGAGGTCAGACGGGAGTCGCTTCAAGTATAAATCTGACTTAGCCAATCCAGGATTGTGGACAAAAGCGCGTCCCGGGCTCTTTCCCAGAGAGGTGAAGATTTAACCGGGAATTACGCCAAGAGGAAAGTCACGGAGTTCCGTAACTATTGCATCACAATCAAATGTAACAATGGTACCTCAACTGTCCTGCATTTTTAATTTCCTGCTCTCTTATCGGATCTTAAAAACAAAGAAGCGTCTGTCGCTCGAATGAATGGTCTCATGTATTTTGCAATTTTTTTTGGCGGGTATCAGAGCTAAAATATTCTAAATACCTATTCTTAATATACTAAAGAAGGAACTGCTTGTGAAACTTACTTTATATACTGCAGTAATTTTTATTGGCTCGGACTGAATACAACTATAAGAGTTGGTTGAACTAAGTAGTACCGTTCTAGCCACAGGTAAATTAACCACTGCCACCATTTTATGTTAACTTGTAAAACAACGTGAAATGATTGCACTCGACACACAATTACCAAGACCTATTCGCCCTCATCCTAATTTAAACCATAATTAAACCTTGTTAGGCTACCTGCACGCTAGCGCATTAATTGTCGTCTAACAAGGCAATCGCCAGATATCTGCATCATCAAAGCGTGATGATTAAGTAGACTAAAGAACCTCTCCGATGTGTACGGTGTTTTTTTTATCTTTATGTTCTTGTATGAATTTATGGTCTACTCAACCAATCTTCGTGGATTTCGCGTTTGTATAATTAAAGAGTCTGGAGAAGGACATAGAGTATCTTTTATCCCTATAAATACTAACGGTCCCGTGTCGTTTACGATAAATCTGTATTCTTTTGTAGGTGAAGTAAAAACTAGTTTCCGAATATTAATACAGATCTAAGCCCATAACATCACATACCACGTATAAGTGTCAAGACTCGATGTTTTGTATCTGTAAAATCTAATGTACATTTAATATAGTAATTTTCACACGCGATTCTTTTATTTCTTTACATCTATCACGGCCTTGTCTTGTTGTAATTTAGAAAGGATTAAAATAATTAGCTAGTATTCAAATTCAGATCCAGTCGAGTTCAGATGCATTATTAATGCGGCTTAATTTATTTATAAACTGTTACATGGCTTTCAATGTCACTTTCAAATTATAATCTTCTTAATAAATTGAGCTAAACTGTAATAGATTGCATATTGCGATATTTCAAATATTAAGTATTGCATAAGTCAACTGTTACTTACTGACTTACGCTCAAATGCTGCTCGGACTTCTCACGTCTTAATATTTATTTTGATTTTAATGAAACGCACCTTGGTTGTATATCTTACAAAAATATGTTTGTTTTGTTATTAACCCTAGGTGAGTTGATAAGGAAGATATGTATATAAACTGACTTCGGTAGTTAAACACAAGTTATACTTCGATCGATTTTTGATTAAAACTTAATGATGGGGATTGGCGATGTATTTGATCAAGTTCCATTGAACGGCTAAGCGGCTACTACTGAGGGGCGAAAATTCTAAGGGGAAATACAAATTCTATTATACAGATCTAAGAGAAAGTTTGGATTATTATTTCATTAGTTTCAAGAAACTGTATGTTGGTGTGTGCAATGGTTCATTTAACAAGGACTTTTTCACATTCAAGAGTTATTTCTACCTCTCTTACACTATCATCAAAGCCTTCTTTCAATTGCATTCTCCATTTCTCTTAATCAGATAAAAAATACCCATGGAACAAGACTTGGGAAATTTCGAGACTAATTTAAAGAATAGAAACTAACGCTGCATATTGTTAGGTTCTTAAACTTTCGATGTAAATAATGTTTTATTTAATCTGAATAAGCAATCGAAGATTTTATTTTTCCTCCACAATATTTATCTTAACTCCACGCCACAAGTTCAGCTTAAATGATGAGTTATTTCATTTCACTTTCTCTGCAATCGAGATGTGATGGTTTATTTAAATGACCACGCAACGTCTTATTTTGTTTAATGTGTGGTTCTCTGCGTATCAATGTGTGACTAAAGAGCATTTGATGATTACCATCTGAATGTCATGCTTTATTTATGAGTAATTGTTGAGTTTCGTAAGTAATTTCTGTTCTCTCTTGATATTGATCTTTGGTTTTTTTTTAAGTTTTAATGATATGCTCGCAGAACATTAAGACTGTTTGTATTGTTTTATGGTAATTTTGAAGTTGTTATATTTTAGAAATACGGACTTTTATTATGGGTATAGGAATTCTAATTATATTGTTCATAAATATCAGTCAGTGATGAAGATTATGCGAACAAACATATTACCTTTGTCCTGTTGGCAAAATGCCGGTATCGCGACAAGAATTTGTAGAAGCTGGCGAACTTTTGTTTGCAACTCTTTGTAGAAGGACTATGTGTTGTTCAGAAACTCAATTAAAATCTATTTTCTAGTTTCCTTAGAGTTTGAATTTTCTCTTGTTCATAAAGCTAGGTGTTCATATTGCAATGGAAAGTTTGTAAGCTTTTCTTAGTTTAAAATACAAAAAAAATCGGCAAATTTTCTTGCTTTACACTTCACTAAAAACTCATAGCATAGTTTTATTGTAATTACTTTGGTCTGTTATAAATTAATAACCCTTAATAGGTATAAGTAATACTTACATACCTATCAAGTCTAATGATCATCTCGACGATGACTTAGATTGTCTGCAATAGAACCATTTTCAACACGAGGCTCCGAGCGGTGACTTTATTTTTATCCGTATTTTCCTCATATTATCCGCCTACAACCCGACTCACAACTTCTCTCTAAGATAATCCGAAAATATTTCTAACTTATTTATCGATATTGGATAGTCTCCAATCTCCATGCCCTTAACATCATACATAAATCACGCCTCTTTCCCGGACGGGTAGGCAGATACCACATCTTTCCACTTGTCACGATCCCTGCATACTTCCTTCACTTCATCCACAACGCCTTAATTTCACATTTCCAATATTCTTACAGTCTCAATTTTTCCTCATAACATCTTGTTCCTTACAGGTTTATGGGCGTGTGTGTCCACGAAGGTCAACTACACGCCTTGACTGAGTATATGGAGGGAGGTTCCCTGGAGCAAGTTATCTTGGGCCGCCCTCCGGAACCCCTGCCGCAATCGCTGAGGATATCTCTGGCTGCTGACGTGGCCGCGGGAATGGAGTACCTGCATTCACTTGGAGTCTTCCATAGGGACCTTACTGCTAAGGTTGGAAATGAAACTATACTATTAGATCTTAGTAGAGGCTACATAGAGCAAGATGACCACGGAACTCCTGCCGATGTCGCTGATGATATCAATGCTTTATATATGTGTTGAGTTTCCTTGGAGCATCTTGGGTCTAGAACCTGCAATCACTCAAGTCTTCCATAGAGGGTTTAAGCGCAAACGTCTCTTTTGCTGATTGTCTCTTTTGCTAAATGTAGCGCCAGAAACTCAAATCTGATTTTAAAGCAAACATGAGTTTGCTTTGAAAATCATATTTGAGTTTCAGTTCTTTAATTTTAATAAATGATTATTAAAATTAGAGTTATCATGATAACAAAATTTTGGTTTATAAACTTACTTTAGAGACGAGAGATATTCTGTGAATAAGGCATTTTACGACCAGAGCTCTCTGCTGAAGTGAGTAATGAAACAATACGCCCTAATCGAGTACATAAATGGGGGTCACGCTAAAGTGGCTTTGCGTAATCCAAACTCACCACTGCTAGATCGTGCGTGATTGTGGGCTTTTCGAGACTGTTGGCTCTGTCTACCCCGCTAGGGAAATAGACGTGACTATATGAAGGTACGTTGTTTGTAAGTCAAGCAACGTTCCTCCGCAATAAAAAGTCTTAATACTTTGATAATCAGGTGGTTCTAGATTTAACTTTGCTTATTCAAAGTTCTATTTCAACTTCGTTATAAATTACTAAATCTTTTCTGAGCATGCTTATTTGTTAAAATAGAATATTGAGTAAATATTAACGTGTTCGATTTCAGAATGTGTTATTAAGAAGACACGAGGAAGAAACGTATACGGCTGTCGTTGCGGACTTCGGTTTAGCGGCCAAGATCCCTCATCCTGTGTAAGTGTCAAACTGTCACATTAAATTTATAAATAAATATGTAACTTTACGTATAAATTTAATGTGACAGTGTTAAATTAACGTAACGTTAAAGAAAGTAATTTTTTTTTTTTACTCATGTCATGTAATTAATTTAGTTAGATAGGTTTGTATGTTAATAAAATTAAATCACTCTCAATACTTTCCAAAATCAGTTTAATAAGTTTATTTGTTGAGACAAGGCACTATTATTTAGAATAACCAATCATGACAACCAACAATCAAACTGAACTTTCAGTCTTTTCGAGACCGTTGGCTCTGTCTACCCCGTAAGGGATGAAGACATGATGTGTCTATGTACTCTTTAAAGTATCTTTTATACGCTCCCGCTTGTCTAACTTGCACGCAATTTCGCGTGACCATTATGATGATATATGGCGGCACGAGCGTTCTGACAGTCGAGATTATGCAAGGAATAACAAACATTCTATTAGGAAGATTGTTTATTTACTCAGCGACACGGTCGGATAAATGGTAGGTAGTTGAAATTCGAGATATGTTTACAGACCTTTGTTTTAGTAAATGTGTCGGTATTTATAAAACAAACCATTCTCAGCCAGTGACCGTTGAAGGACGATCGTCCCTTGATCAATATATTCTGTATCGTTTGAGCGCATTTGATGTGTTAATTCTTATTATTTATAGCGCAAAAGTACAATTGAAGCCAACTTTATAATATGTCTTTAGTGCCGTAAAAGGCGACAAAGATATAGGCTGAAAAACTTGGGATTCCTCTTGTAGGCGATGGAATAGCAACCTGTCACTATTTGAATCTCAATTCCATAACGTGGTCTTTAAGACTGTTGGCTCTGTCTACAACACAAGGGATATAAAAGTGATAATATGTATGTATTTATGTTTTAATATAGTTTAATAATTTTATCAACTTTAATTTCATGTTCATCAGGTATTCATTAGACAGAAGCAAAATTACTGAACGGGTTAAGCTTAGGTAAGTGCCGTATGGTTCCCGGCACCAATAAAAAAGAAAAGGATCCATCTCGTTCCCATGGATGTCATAAAAGGCGACTGAGGGATAGGCTTCTAAACTTGGGATTCTTTTAGGCGATGGGCTAGCAACATGTCACTATTTGAATCTCAATTCTATCATTAAGCCAAACAGCTGAACGTGACCTATCAGTCTTTACAAGACTGTTGGCTCTGCCTATCCCGCAAGGGGTATCATCACGTAAGCACCCGCAATAGTGCCGTACATTCTACACACACATAAATATACAACGTGTATTCTTTAATTTTCTTAATCAGGTATATAATTACAAGCAGTCTTATGTACAAGTTCATGAGTCGCGAATTTGATAACACTGTAGTACCATAGTAGTCACTGCATACTCTAGAATTATATGAATTAACCTATATTTGACGGCTTCTGTGGCGCAGCGGTAGTACGCTTGTCTGTGACACAGGATGATGAGAAAAGAACTTTTCTGATTGTTTTTATATTTATATAGGTATTTATTATAAAATATAGTATCGTTGAGTTAGTATTTCGTAACACAAGTCTCGAACTTACTTCGAGGCTAACTCAATCTGTGTAATTTGTCCCGTATATATTTATTTATTTATATTTATTTCATAAGTAATATTGTAGGCATAGGTTCGGTACCTTTTAAAGAAGTTTTTCTGAAGGCTTTGTTCTTCTTTTTTATATGACATTTTATAAATTTTTCCAGCAACGGTTACCGGTTACCTAGCGTGGGTTCGCCGTGGTGGATGTCCCCGGAATGCCTGCGCGGGCGTTGGTACGACCACCGGTCTGACATCTTCTCATACGGCATCATATTGTGCCAACTCATCGCCAGGGTTAGTATCAGTAGTTATTGGAATAAGAATAATTTCTCTTATTTCACTCAATTTACACAGAGTGTATAATACATGCCATTCTTCATCCTGGCGTTCGTCCCAGTCTCTAGAAACGAGCTTGGGATCCTTATAATCTTAGATCCTCCTTATAATTTTCAACACGAAGCGACTTGCAACTGTCCGTAATAACGCTTGCAGGGGTACCTAGCCCATATTGGTCTTCTTCTTACTCCGGGTAAAAATCCCGGTAACATCCTCACCACTCTGGAGAGGAGCCCGGGGTAAGAGTTTGATCGTGGATCCTGGATTGGGTGTTGCCTGTATGTTGTAGGTTTCCTGACGATGTTTCCCTCACCCTAAGAGCATCGGTTGGAACTCAACCTAATATGCATAACTCAGAAAAGTCATTGGTGCAGCCAATTACTTTTTCTGAGTAGGATTTGAACGCTGTGGGGGCACACACGCATTTCTTGTGCATTTTATTGTGGCACCTTAACCGTTCGAACACCGAGCTCTTTAACATATTATTACTTTGTAACATCCAATTTCAAACGGGCACTGAAACGATTCAATTATAAATTGTACAATGCAGGTTGACGCCGACCCGGACGTGCTGCCGCGCACGGACAACTTCGGCCTCAACTACATGGCGTTCGTGGAGCTCTGCGACGAGACCACCGTCCCCGACTTCTTGCGACTCGCATTCAATTGCTGCATCGTGAGTATACATACGTACATACATATAATCACGTCTATATCCCTTGCGGGGTAGACGGAGCCAACAGTCTTGTAAAGACTGATAGGCCACGTTCAGCTATTTGGCTTTAGGATAGAATTGAGATTCAAATAGTGACAGGTTGTTAGCCCATCGTCTAAAAAATAATCTCAAGTATGTAAGCCGATCCCTTAGTCGCCTTTTACGACATCCATGGGAAAGAGATGGAGTGGTCCCATTCTTTTTTGTATTGGTGCCGGGAACCACACGGCATCATCATCGTGAGTATCCACCAAATTATTCACTTATTTTATACCGTGTCACATTCGATCAACGATAATATAGATTTACCATTTTATACGTAATTTTTATAGATATGTACCATCGAAAATAAAACTTATTTTTGCAATCAAACACACAAACCCTTCTCGTTCACAATGAAAAGGGTTTTATAATTGAAGATCGTGTGCCTTACTGTAATACATTATTATCTATTTTTGAACGGATGGACGAATTTGTTTGGAACATTTTATTGGGATTGTACATCGATGCTTGTGACTTGTCATCATTTGGGGGGTTGCCCGGTTTTCATATACCTCTTGTGACAGGTGACAAATGCGTACAATATGTCTGTCTTTTTCGCACTTACTCGTACGCCATAGATACAGGTAATGCCATTCTTCTGTCTCTATGACAGATCAAGTTATATTTCAACAACTATATATAATTGTGTTGCTTCAAAGCCCAGGTTAGGAATAGCTAACAAAACTGATTAGGTAGACTGCGTTCTGACCGCCAACCAAAAAACAAGCCTAGCAAGTCACGCGCGATGCCGTTTTTATCGCGCGAAAAACTATCGCTGTCCCGTTACACGTCATAATATGATGCGAAACGGCGATAGTCCTTCGCTCGTTAAAAACTGTTTTCAGATTTTAGCTTTTATTTTTTCCTTTTTGACGTCCTCGGATAGATTTGCAAAGGTTTTCAACTCCGTCTCCTTCCGACAGAGTTGAGAACCATAATATTATATTTTCTCATGTATTACCGTGTCACAGTACGAGCCCAAGGCGCGTCCACTATTCCCGGAAATAGTGAGCAAGCTCGCCGAAGTGAAGGAGGGGCTGGACGAGGCTGCATGGGGATGCCACACGCCGAACAACACGCACGAGAGGTGAGCATTTTTTAAATTAGATCAAACATTACTTACAGTTAAAGTCACTGCTGTTCCTAATTGAATTACACTGCAGACTTTTGAATTAATTGCAGAATATTGGAAAATATATGTTGGTCACAGAGAGCTCAGTCCTTTTGAGTTATTAATTTAGGGGCTTAACATCATCGGCTACTACCCCTTCGAGATGAATACCCTTCTCATAGTAGTTCACCTGAAAAGAAGAGAAGAGGCAGGGATACCAACCACTACGACAATTTCTTTCTATAAATTCTTAAAATGTTATGATTGGAATGAGAGCTGTAAAATTCATATTTCTATGTCGCTCCTACCTACATCATAATAGTCATATGTCTGTCTTGCTGTCATTCCAATCAAGTTTTGTTTTGAGAGGGTAGTTTTATTTGTTTATTTATTTTCTTTGACAACAACGTTGCCAATGCTGATGATATTTGTGTTCCAGCGAGGAGGAGTCGTCGGGCCCGCGCTCGTGCCCCGGCCTGCTGGGCTGGCGGCGGCCGCACCGGTACCGCTCCGAGGGCAGTCCGCGCAACGCCATACACGATCCACGTCAGTTCTCACTCGCATTTCATTAGTAGTCACAACTTCAAGGCGATGATCTCTAGTAACGTGCCCGTCCTCTGTTACAGTACAGCACCGGCGCTCGCTGTCGGAGCTGGAGTGGGTGTCGGCGGGCGCGGGCGCGGGCGTGGCGGCGCCGCACCGCTCCGCGTCCGCGCTGGGCGGCGCCGGCGCCGCGCGCCCCGCGCCGCCGCGCCTGGCGCGCCTGCACCGCCTGGCGCACATCATGCTGCTGCGGGACGCGCACGCCGCGCCGCACCCCGCGCGCCGCCCGCTGCACAGCTTCCGCGGCGTCAAGAAGATCCTCCCGCCGCACTCCCGCGCCGGCGCCTTCTCCTCCTGCGTGGAGCTGCCCTCGCCGCTCGTCCGCCTCGGCGACCCCTACCTCTCGGACGACGAGCCGCGCTGCGCCTCGCTGCCCTCCTCGCCGGGCCTCAGCCGCCGCAACAGCGTGGAGCGCGCCGACCCCGCGCCGCCCGCGCCGCGCCCCGGCAACGAGCTCCGCCGCCGCGGCTCCTGCGAGAGCGGCATCTTCTCCGTCGCCAACGAGGACTTCTGCCCGCGCCACCCCGCCGACTGCTGCTACGGCGCCATGTGCCCGTGCTCGCTGATGGGCTGCCACCGCTGCTGGTGGTGGCAGCGCGACGCCGCCTCCGACCGCTCGCTCGACGACGAGTTCGACGAGTCCAGCCGCGACACCGACGCCGACTCCGAGTGCGGCCGCGAGCGCGTGCGCATGTGCTCCGACTGCCTGCTCATCTACGACCGCATGTTCAACGCGCGGCCGGCGCGCCCGCGCCCCGCCGCGGCCGGCGCGGACGACTCGGCGGGCGGCACGCCGCTGGGCTCGCTGCGCGGCGCGGACGAGGCGGACGAGTCCCCGGGGCGCGCCTCGCCCTTCCTGTGCGGCCGCCTCGATGCCGCGCGCCCCGACTCGGACCCCGCCACGCCCGAGCCCGGGGAGCGCGTCAAGGAGTACCACGTGCTGACGCGCTGCTGCTGCGCCGGCCGCGCCAAGTGCCCCGGCGGCTGCGTCTCGCACGCGCCGCTCGACGAAGCCGAGCTAGGTTACGCGTTGCGCGGCCCGCTGGCGCCGCCGTTGTTGAGCGGCAAGAGGACGTCATCGGTATACACGGACAGCTCGGAGGATGTGGCGTCTCTGGCCGGCTCCGACAGCTTGTACTGCGACGACAGAATCCCGAGGCACGTCCGCTCGGCGCAGATCTCCAAGATAGTCGAATACTTCGAGAGGAAGGGCGCCGATTTCAAATGCGAAAGATCATTAAAGGGCCACTCGAGGTTTAAAATGAGCGGGAGCAAAATGGAGATGTTGCAATTCGGGAAGGGAAAAGAAGGGGAGCGGGCGGAGAAGGAATACTTTGTCGACGTGAAGCATCGCGGAGGAGTCGGGGCCAGCCGGTTGTGCGAGCTGGTGGACGACGGTTGCGGCAGAAAGTGCTTGGCGCAGCAGCGGCTGATGATCTGCGAGGGCGCCGTTAAGTCTAAACTACCACTTTTCGACAAGAAATCATAGCGAACGGGGGCCGGCCGTTCCCCCGGGGATGGCTGTGTGAACCAATCATAATTTCATTTTAAAAGAAATGTTCTGTTCGTGCTCTTCGATTTTTAAATTCACGACAGACTGATCCTCAGCTCTCTGGAGCGGATGTGCAATAAAGTGTTTTAAGGCGGCATGTGTCAAAAGATTCGTGACTTCCATAGTGTTACAGAAATATAGATATTTTTACCTATATAAATGCAAAGCAATAATCATATTTAAGACTCTTAAGTTCGATATTTTTATTTCGTTAATACAAATTTGTACTCGAGTTCATCGAAAGAAGAAAAGTGACTAGGTGATCATTGTCAGATTACGCATACAATGTGTATCCAAATTTAAATGGATTTTAATATCATTATTCCCCAATTTTTACTTTAAAACACATGTGTCCTATAACTTTTAATTGCATTGCAGTGTTAAAACTGCTTTGAATATAGGAACATGTGATTTCCATTTTGCCCGTCCCTTTATCAATCATTCGTACGCGAATGGGAAATAATTTGATAAGAGGACACACCAAAAATATATGACGGAATGTCACAGAAATATTAAAAAATATTTTTAATCGATCCCTTTTTGTCATATTAGTCATTAAAATCAAACATATTTAAGAATCACCAATAGATGTTATATTTACCACTAGTATTGTAAATTGATCCGTATTTACAATCAATATAAGGCTCGTGTCAGTAGAACACATTAAAATTTTGACGACAATATTATATCAAGTTAAACTTACTACAAACTGCTATTTGAAATTACACTCCAAATTCATTGATTTTGATATAAAAATTAAATTTAATACGAAACATTAAAATGTAGCGACTCTAATCCATTTTATTTATAACTACATAGTCAAAGCGCCAAAACTTTGAAATTTGGAATGAGATATTTAAATAGCATTATGTAGTTTAATTTTTCGACTGAAGAAACGGCATTTTATTGTTTTGAGAATGCGTCTATGCTATGCCAGTTAGCTAGTCAAAAAAAACACCGTCTATCGGTCTTTGTCGTTTGAGAAAGTTAAATTTTCACCCCGTTAAGAAAAAAAAACATACTATTGTCAGCAACACTTGGGTTAGCCTGGCAACACCGACGATCGCCTTTGCCTTTACCAATAGGTCGCCATTTTGCAGAGACAGGTTTGGCACAATTGAATAACGAAAACATTTTAGTATGGTATATATTCGGAATTATAATATTATTAACTACTTCAATTTATCGTTCAAAGTTTTTTGAAATGATTTAAAAGTAGCATATTTTTCTCAGTTAAGTTGGGTCTCTGAGCTATTCGAACCTTGATAAGCGATATGTCTTGTTCTACCTCTTTGTTTAGTTTAAGAGTCGGAGAGGGAGGTAGATAAGACAATATGCATCTTTAAAGTTAGTGAATTAGCCCCTTATTTTGTTTTTTTTTTTTTATATCGAACTTGTTCAAATCGACAGGGACTAATAGTCGAATAATTATAGTCGTAAAAAGACTAGCTATTAGGAAAGGTTGAAGTTAGTTCTGATTTTTGTAGCGGAAATGAGGAAGAGGTCTTTGAACAAGGCTTGTTAGTCCAGTTATAGTAAAGTAATTTTACGTCATTAATGTAAAAAGAGACGTCCTGTAAATATAATGAGATTAAAAAAAACTATAATTTATATACAGTATTATATTTAGTACTTGCCAGTTGATTTATTTAAGTGTACATAATGTTTCTTTTTAAATAAATATATGTTTCAATAGGTACTAGCGTCATAATATTTTTTTGTATTTCGGTATGAAAATAAGAACTGATGTTAATTATAGCTAATTATATAAGTAGTAAGTTATTGTCTATTACATAACTACCGTTAGACACCGTAATTTTAGCCGATAAATATTTGCCGTATTGTTTTTCTTTTTCTTAGTTTATGGTTAATTTTTATAGTTATTTATATCAAATAATCTGTCGGCCCGTCCGTTGTCGCATAGAAATGACGCGTTTTAATTCAAAGTAAGAAGTTAGTAAGGAAGTCACTTCATAAAAAAAATTAAGTGCAATTCTGATTTCAATGGAAAAAAAACGGTATAGAAAAACTAACCAGTACGAAAACAAAAACGCAACCAGTTTCAATTGTGTTACATTTGTTGTCCTTTCCCGTAAAATCTTTTTGAAGGATTCCATTTACTTCGAGCTAAGCGAAGCCGGTAATGGCGATGAAGTAACATTGAAGAAAAAAAATCATAGGAAAAATGTACAAACTTGTGTCAAATCAACCTTCTGGGGAATTTGTTATGTTTTTATGAGATAATTACACCAAAGACTAATAAGGACAGGATTTTGGATCAGAAATTTAATAGTTTCTTCGTCATCCTCATGCCGAGTTAGATCCTATAATAGGACGCCGACCCGGAAAATAATAAAATCATTGTTTTTATTTTTGTGGTACCTAATTAATTTCGTTTCATTACCATTGGAGCTAGTAGAAAGTGTCTTTCGTCACGGTTATATTTTTATTGATTTAGATATCAGACTTTGGTTGTTATATGAATGACAGTGATTATTTCGTCACCACAATGATCAGCTGATCGAGTTCCGCCATTTTCTTAGCGTTTTACCACAGGCCACAAACTAAACACAAGATAGGAATTCTCCAAGAAAATTTCTACAAGCATGACTATTAATTCTGCTTTGACCTCTTCTTACTTGGGCAAGACGGTTTAGATTAGATTTCTAATCTAATTGATATTCTATGAGCTGATAAAAGCTAGTATTCCCTTTAAACAACATCAGTGGCGTAACTGTAAGGATCAGCCACCGCTGTAACCATAAATTCAAAGTAGGTACAAGGAGCCCCTTGTATTTTCAGTACTTTTAAGTAGTTTATTATTTAATCCAGGTTTTTTTTAATTTTCTTACACGTTTCATTCTACTTATCTCATAAAAACATAACAATAATTTTATATACAAATATTTTTGTAAATACAGTATTATATGTATATGTATTTAATATTAAACATCTATTTAAATTGTTCAGGGTAATCTTTGCGATCTTTTGTTAGATCGAATAACTTCGGAAGCGTTAAATCAGGTGAAATCATATTTTGAACGTGTTAACTAAATCACCAACTCAGTTAAAAAGTTAATTGTTCCCATTTCAGTGCCAAAACAGTTATATTGTAAATATTATCTAAAATGTTACTTGAAATCTGCATAATTGTTCGCATTCTGTTAACGCTGCTTTTTATTTATATTTTGCTTCGCTATTTCGCAGCTTCTCTATTATAATCGTATATTCAAGAATAATATAAAAACATACTTTTGGTCACGTTACGTGCCAGGTTAAATAGACCTTTTAAGATCACTTATTAGGAGCATTGTGATGTCAACCAATAGCATCTCTCCATGACCGACAAAGTTACCTGATTGGTCAATTTTTATTCGTTTTAAGTGCGACTCCGTTCATGTTTTACGCACCATTCACCCTTAATTTGAAACATATTGTCATGATAATGTGTCATTTGAAAGTAAGCGTTTGTTTTTTATAACGAAGAGCAATTAAGAATGTCCGTCCAGTCCGACAGGTTCTTCTATTTCAGCTAATTATGCACTTGCAATATGAGAATTTTCAAGTAATGCTTCACGAGCTATCGAATTGTAAGCGATGATATAGTGGGGTATTTTAAGAAATGGCAGCTTACTTAAAACTAGCAACTTAAAAAAAATAACACTTAAGAACGAATCAATGCTAATATTAGTACCCCGTATGCATCCGATAGTTCTTACTTTACCTCTCAATCTTCAACCACTGTTGCTTCATCCTTAATTTTTGCACTTTCATATTTTATTAGATACTTTGGCGAATAAGTGTTTTAACTTAAGCTATGCCTATTTATAAATTAATATGCTAACCTTATATAATATATTAAACAGTACTGTACCGTTATTCGAAGCTTATTATATGAGAGGGGCAGCTATTTCCGGTCCTAGTACTAGTCTTGACTTCCGGTTTAGGTCCACGCATCCCTCCTTCCGTCTCCTACCACGCCTCCCCCCACCAAGCGACACTAGCGCCACCACAGGCAGTTGGATTTTGAAGTCCAATATTTTCCTCATTGGCGTTTTTATTTCCGTCCGAGACGGTTCTACAATACGCATTACGCATATTTGTGACCGCATAATCGGTACTAGTCAAATATTCTAGGAGAAATTGTAAAAGGAAAAATATTTGAGAAATTGTAAAAGGTATTTCATATCGAAAAAACTGTGAGTACTTTTAAATTATTAATTTCTCCTTAAAACTTCCGTATCTGTTCGAAACAACAGATATTCTAACTGTGATACAGTTCATAGATAGTGTTTTGGTTTACCTATCTAATAAAATATAAAACTACCTTCAATATTTTTGTCAGTTCATTTGGTTATTTTTCCAAACGCTTTGTTCGTAAATTGTTTTTAACTTATTTCCTTTGTCATATCTAACGTCCACGGACGGGTTCAAAGCCCGTAATTCGTTAAGGTTTCTTTCAGAGTTTCTTTCAGTATGAATGAAGAAACCCCAACAGAGCGCACTGTTGGTGAAATTGGAAACGATCGCCCGAAAGCGAAAAATAAAAGGAAGCACTCTGAATCATCGAGTTCAGACTCCAGTTCATCCTCATCTAGCTCATCAAATGATCATGGACGCAAAAAGAGGAAAAGACAGAGGCTTAACGTGAGTAACCGCATGTTTAAAAAGCTGATCAGGGAAGTAAATGAACTTAAGAGCCACGTAGCCTCTACAACTAACATACACAATACTCCATCCTGTAATGATAGCATTGACCCTTATGTCAGTGGGGAATTATATGAGTCAGACAATCAATCACATCATGGTTCTTGTCCAGATTCTAACCAAGCAAAGCTCAATTTTACCTTGAGCACTAAAATCAAAGAACCTGCTATCCCTAACACCCCTGATCATATGCTTCAACAATTAATGAAACTACAGCGGTTTAACAGCTCTGACTGGAACAGTGTGCGTTATGCTGACGTACAGAAAACCTGCTTGCACTCTCCGGGTTTTACCAGCTTAGAAGCGAATGATGAGGTAAAGCAATACGACAATTCCAGATCATATGTCAACATGGAGAAGGCATTTGCAGGCATCACATTTGCTTTGTTACAACAAGGTGAGGCCTTACAAATAGAGATGCAAAATCTCCTTTTACTAGCAAGTCAAAATGGTTCACTAACATACACCGAAATTCACGAAAAATTAAACAGCATGTTTTTAGAAAGTGGTTACAGTAAAGCAGCAAACGAGACCATGCAATTAGCTTGTGGGCATAGAGCGGAGATTATTCAGCAACGCAGAGAAAATATCCTCTCTTTGGTGAAGGATCCGCTTCATAAAAGCTGTCTACGGAAAATACCTCCATCAAGTTCGAACTTATTTGAAACTGAAAGATTTAGCACCGCTTTGGAAAAAGCTGGCGGCATCAGGAAAGTCTTCTGGCAGAAAACCAGGGATCGCAACTCTGCTCCGCAGAACGGTCCCGGGACATCAGCGCATGGCACAACCCAGAAAAAGCCTCAATTCAGCCAGCAAAAAGGTGCACAGTCAAAGAAGACAAAAGAGTATTCCTTTCAGGAAAAAAATAAGAGTCAAAGAGGAAACCCAGGACAAGGACCCAAGGACAAACCCAGGAGTAACAGATCCTTCTCTCCCTCATCCCGCCGGGATAGGAGAGACTCAAATAAAAGATACTGACTCTTCTCAGGCCTTCCGTGCCGGTCAGCTCAGTCTGTTTCCTCGTCACTGGCAGGATCGAGAGGCGCCGCCTCACATCCTCAACATGTTAAAAGGCTATCGAATACCACTTCGATCAAGGCCTACACCGAGAATGCCAAGTTTCCGACGTCAAACTCGAAACATAGGCGAAGCTGCTGCCATTATAAAAAAGCTTTTAGAGCAAAACAAAGTATTGGAAACGGTAAAGTCCACACCCAGCTTTGTGTCGACAATATTTCCATGCCCCAAAGGCGACGGCACGTCAAGGCCCATATTCAACCTAAAAAACCCGAACAAATTTGTTTGTCCGGGAAAGTTCAGACTTATAAACATTCAAAAGGTACCAAATTTCATTCAATCAGGCAACTGGATGATGAATATCGATTTTCATCACGCCTACTTCCACTTACCTATCGCCAGGAGTCACAGACGGTTCCTAAGGCTGATTTTTTGCAATCAGCTCCTACAAATGGTCTGCTTGCCCTTCGGGATCAGTTCTGCTCCAAAAGTGTTTGCAACAATGACGAATTGGATCACACAACAACTGAAAAACGAAGGAACTCTAGTACTAGTGTATCTAAACGACTTCCTTTTAGTAAATCAGGATCGAGCATTATTACGCAACCAGACAACATTCGCACTGGACTTGCTCAAAGGTACATGGTTACCGAACCAGCAGCATCTCCACTACAATTCGAAGGAAATGCTCGCTATTATCAATGCATTAAAAGATCACGGTCGGCACCTGAACTCTACGACCTTGGCCATGAAATGAAACAACGAAACAGTTTCCTACCTCCGCAAGGAAGGGGGAACGAAATCCACAGACCTGATAAAACTTACTTGCTTAATAGCAATTCAACTACTCAACTATATTCACCTGAATATTTACCACATCTCAGGAAGTTTCAACTGCAAAGCAGACTGTCTGTCACGGGGTGCACCCTCCCCAGTATGGCTTCACCTTCAATCTGCTATGACTCTGAAGGTGTTCAAAAAGTGGGGCTATCTGGTAATCGATCTACTCACATCACGTCGGGCTCACGTAGTTCCCTACACATTGCTCGACAGAACGGACGACCGAGCGCAAGTTCACGATGCATTCAACAAAACATGGACTTACCACCTAGCATGGGTGTTTCCTCCATCACATCTGAACAACGCATCAGCGGATTATCTGACTGCCCCCTTCATCGTAATAAATCTACGCTAAGTTCCGATAGACTTATCGACAGGACTACCTCCATCCAAAGCATTAGAAATGACTTAGGAGATATGGAAATGTGGGGGTGGAGTCAACACTTAACCAATTGGTCAACAGAACAACGTGAATTGCTGTCATCAAGTTGGCGTAGGTCCACGCTTAACACTTATCGGCCCGCATTGAAGAGATGGATAAAGTGGGCAAAGGAACAAGGTATTGATATGTATAATCCATCGGGATCTGATTTCGCGCGTTTCCTAGCCGACTTACACCAAAAAGAAAAGCTCTCACTTAGCACTATTCTTGTCCATAAATCTGCTATTTCTACATTTGTCAACCCAGAAGGCCAAGAGAAGTTAAGCTCTAATAGCCTGGTAAAGCAAGTGCTAAAAGCCGTTGCTTTAGCGACCCCTAGACCTAGTAAACCACCCATTTGGGATACGGATATCCTCATTCGCTTTTTGAGCATAAAGGCGACCGGTCAATCTGAGATATTAGAGGCAGCAAAAAGAACAGCAACCATTCTTCTACTCTGTTCAGGAAGACGAGTGCATGACCTCACATTACTAAGAATTTCACCTGAATACTACTCAGTGTCAGAAGATGCAATAATTTTCACACCTGCCTTCGGCTCTAAAACCGATACCGATAAAAGACGACAATCCAATTGGAAATTGATGCCGAATGAGGAGAATAACCTACTCTGTCCAGTATACTGGGTAAAACATCTAATTGCCCTTACGCAAGAACGAAGATCCCGGGCTAAAAGTGATTGTCTTTTTGTAACCATAACAGGAACCCCTAAACCCGCTTCGCGTACAATTATCGGAGGCTGGGTGAAGAAACTACTTAATGACGCGGGAATAGAAGCCACTCCAGGAAGTCTGAGATCAGCTGTTGCATCTAAGAGTTGGATAGAAAATTTCCAACTGGAAGACATACTTTCCAGGGGAAACTGGAAATCTGCTAATACGTTCTTTAGATTTTATCGGAGAGAGTTAACACCCTCCTCAGCACATGCTCACTCTATTTCCGCTTTGTTTACTCCTACAGATGATTGATTAATACACTAAATTAGAAAATCATATGCTCAGATTTCATATTTTCTTTTTATAATTTTGTTTGTTATAATTTATATATTTGTCTACATATAGTAACAATGTGTTGATTTACAATAAAACATTAATAATCACCTATGCCTCGTCACTGCTGGCACCTATACCATCTACCTATATTTTAATAAAAATATAGGTTCGATGACTTTAAAGTCTTTTTGATCACATTGACGTTCCCTAGCGACCACCAGGCGATAATAGACAAATCTCTCATATAATAAGCTTCGAATAACGGTACAGTACTGTTTAATAGCGACATTTTACCTGAAAATAAAATGTTTATTAAACATACTTACCTTATTCGAAGCTTAGTTTATACATCTACCTGGTGTTATAAAAACTACTCAATGAGGAAAATATTGGACTTCAAAATCCAACTGCCTGTGGTGGCGCTAGTGTCGCTTGGTGGGGGGAGGCGTGGTAGGAGACGGAAGGAGGGATGCGTGGACCTAAACCGGAAGTCAAGACTAGTACTAGGACCGGAAATAGCTGCCCCTCTCATATAATAAGCTTCGAATAAGGTAAGTATGTTTAATAAACATTTTATTTTCAGGCAAAATGTCGCTATTAAATTACTTATATGAAATATATATACATCGATAATATTTATTGTAGGGATTCGTAACGTTAAAATTTAAAAGCGGGTAAATTTCAAATGCTGCTTATCGCAAACTGTTCCCATAATATCACTCGTTATGAGTGAATCCACGGGACACAGTTATAGCAAAAATATTTTTTTTCTGTAGACTTCAAATTAAAGCCTTTGTAACTGCGTTAAAACTCCTCTGAACACTTGAATTGTTTGAGCCACATCGAAATCAATGTATTATTTGGAATTGATAACGAACAACTGTTTCTGTGAAAACCCAAGCATTTGGAGGAGTAAGCCAACGCCCGCGCAGTTTCATACAAAATGTCTCGCGTAGGATCATTTTTTGGGGAACGGCGCGTCGCAGTTCCAAGCCTTTTTCATACCTACAATAGGTATATTACTAAAATATATTAAAACATTATCTTCTAAGTACTTATCGAATTGTATCTACGTCTTAGAGGAAGTAGATCTACGTTGACTTAATGGTGCGATCATCGCGTATTAATTACCAGGCAAGGTTATTTTTTGGCAGTTTTAGTAATTCTACAAGGACCATAATGAAAATGAACAACTTTGTACTCATGAGATTAAACAATTGAGTTCATTCTTCAGCGTGAGAAAATGTGAAATTACTCCCACTGGCTTAAAAATAATTTAGTACCTATTATAGAAAAGGTCGTAATGGCCTAAAGCAGCGGACTTGTCTGTCCACGAGGACCTCCACATTGGATTCGTAACGTTCGCATTTTCGAAGTCGTGCGGCTATTTAATGAGAAGGCATGCCCTACTATCGCACCAGTGTGAAGGCAGCCTAAGGAAACTTATTGATACTTATACAAATATTTACGTTGCAATTATTTGCGGTTGGAGATCGCCTTAAGAGACTGAATTGCCTGATTTAGACACAACGGTTTTTAGTTAATGTAACTTTAAGTCATAGATTTAACTTAGATTTGTCAGATGTACCTGTTGGGAGTATACTAACATATGCTATTTAGTTCAATCGTGCAATAGAACATGTTTTATTTTCTATCAGTCATGTTTTGCCAAAATATAGGTATTCGACTCCAATAAAAAAACATCTTGTAAGACAAGAAATAATATAAGTCAGTTTGCCCTTGATTAGAAATTATATCAATATTTGACAGAAAAACAATTGAAAGTGTCAACTTTACATAAAAATGTAAAGTTGACACTTTCACATTTGTTGTTAAGACACTTTCCTTCTTACCCTCTCTCGTAATTTAATCAGGACTTTTGCTATAATTTTCGCAACAGTATTGCGCTAGGTAGCATTCTCTTGAATGTCAAATGATAGTAAAATTGCTGCAATCGGATATCGTTATCGAGAAATGGACCTAGAACGCTGCAATTAATTCCGTATTTCTAATTTATAAGTGCAGTACTTCCATAAAAAAAGCTTCTGCTATGCCGGTCTGCTATGTGCATTGACCCTTAGGCTTGAAATTGCAAAGCGGACGCTCACGTGGTTTTATATTTTATTTTAATTACGCTCTTGAGGACGACTTTTTTATGGAACTGCATGTGAGTCCGCTACAACAGTTTCAAGTCCTTCGTGACCTTGTGATTTCTTAATAAGTTTTAATCATCTAAAACGAATTAATTTTATCGCTAAATAATTACCTTTACTCGGAAAGATAGATTTATTTAGAGTTTGTTTATCAGGGGCAATGTTTCACCGTAACATGCATATCATTTTCACAATACTAGGAAGTTACAAGTGATTTTGAAGATTAGAAATTGCGGCGCATGCGGGGATATAAATCTATTAAATAATATTTTAGTCCTCATAAACATTGAATAAAAAATGTCCGGTAAATATACTATGTTATGAAAATATCCTCGTATGTGTTTGTCCTGTTGTTGATGTAAGTTTTTCTGTAAATAATATCTAACGTTCCTTGTTTTGTAAGGCACTAACAATTAGAACATTTTGTTAATACGGTTGTGTCTTTTACATACCTTTGTAATAGTTATAGTCAGCGCCGTACGAGGCCAATACTGAGGAAATAATTTGTAAAATGAAGGTGGTATTAAATATATTTTGTTTCATAAAGTATGTTTTATTTTGTGCCTGGTCAAAAGATGGCGATATGTAACAGATCTATTTTTTATATCAGTGACTGATACGTGATAAGACACTCACGGAAGTTATTACGGTAGTAGATATACTATTACTCGGAACGAAATTGTTTTGATACCTAGTTATTAAAACTAGGTAGTTGTTATCTTATTTCTTGATTTTATTATTCTAATAAGGGTCGACGCCGCAGAGTTCAACATAGATTTTTAATTTTAAAAACTAGCCTTGTATCTGACTTACTGACACTTCTACTTTGTTCAGTCTTCAACATCCTCAATTCTTAGTCCATTTTTTGCATATGAAGTCTCCACATCCAGTAGAAAACTAATCCTATGGGAAACTTGTAGCATTTCCTATGGGAATTCAGATTTATTAAACTGTGTATGTTTATAACATATGTAGGTACCTACCTAACCTGAAGTTGAAGGTGATTAACGAAATCTATCTATATTTATCAAACTTATTCCAGCAATGTTTCGGCTCATTTGTAAAAAATAAAATTCAAAAAGTATACAAAAAAAAAAAACAAAATTCTAAAAAGTGAGAACACGTTGTATTATGTGGAATGATTGATTGTTCTGAGTTTTTAATCTGTGGTTCTGAGCGCAACACCTAGGAATGAAGAATTATAATTGTACAATAGAGTGCCTATGTAGGAATACAGAAAATTAAAAGTAAGAAATGCTTTTTTTTATCTGTCCTGCATTGACAGATATTGACCCATATTTGATAACGTCCCGTCATTGATAACTCAATTCTGTCACTCGTAAATCTGCAATACTCTCTCCAAATGATAAATTGATTGTGAAAATGGGTACCCCGTTAATATAAGCTATGAATTACAAATTTCTCTAAAAATAAGCCACAGAGTACTCAACTTAATAATACTACGGACCTTTACGTGGTACTGACGAGAACATAACTAAGCAATTTGCCTTAACACATTGGGTCGCACCTGAGGCGGCTGAAGACAAAAACAAGTAAAGCCATATCCAATGTTGGGACTATGTCATGCCATGTTATCAGGGAACCTATATAAGTCTTCAGTATGAGTAATCGTGGTGGGTCTGGGGACAACGAGTGGGTCCCCATCGCCGCTGGTCTACTGGTGGGGGCCGGGGTCTTAGCTCTCATCTACAAGTTGTACTTCACGGGCTGCAGGGGGTCTCTGAAAGACACTTACAACCAGCAACTCGCTGCACCGTACACTTGCACGTGTAAGAAGACTAAAGGCGATACACCGGTAAGTAGTTAATACATACTATGTATAAGTTTGTATGTCTACTAATACATAAAAAATGTTTGCAACATCCGAAAGGGTAAATATGAAGATCTGTTATACATAATATTTAAGACCTTGTTGTACTCATATTATGCAAGTAAATGTTTTAATTTGAATTTGAAATACATATAATCACGTCTATAACTATATCCCTTGCGGAGTAGACAGAGCCAACAGTTTTAAAAAGACTGATAGGCCACGTTCAGCTGTTTGGCTAAATGATAGAATTGAGATTCAAATAGTTGACAGGTTGCTAGCCCATCGCCTAAATGAATCCCAAGTTTATGAGCCTATCCCTGATTCGCCTTTGACGACATCCGTGGGAACGAGACGGACGGGTCCTAGTTAAATACCTGTTAACTATTCACATTCATATAATCACGTCTTTAACCCCTATGGGAAGATAGAGCCAATAGCCTTTTCAAAACGCTATGACTACGTTCAGCTGTAAGGCTTAATGATGAAATTTACATGAAAATCAAATCACTGTATTCATTCGTATCTGTTGAACACATATTACATATACATATATAGTCACGTCTATATCCCTTACGGGGTAGACAGAGCCAACAATCCCGGAAAGACTAAATGGCCACATTCAGCTGCTCGGCTTAATGATGGAATTGAAATCCAAATAGTGACAGGTTGCTAGCCCATCGCCTAAAATAAGGATTGCAATTTTATAAGCATATCCATTAGACGCCTTTTACGACATCCATGGGAAAGAGATGGAGTGGTCCTATTCTTTTTTGTATCGGTGCCGGGAACCACAAGCATATCTGATGAACATGAAATTAAATCAAAAAGTTGAGATAGATCCATGTCATATATATTATTATACCTAATTCATATAAACATATTATCACGTCTTGAATCTCAATTCCATAACGCGTGGCATTTCAGTTTTTTCAAGACTGTTGGCTCTGTTTACAGCGCAAGGGATAAAGATGTGATTATATGTATGCATGTATGTTAGTTTGTTGTTTTGTGATTCCCCCTTTAGTAAAATTTATTTATATCTATATTTAACAAACAATGATCAAATTATTTGTTATCTATTAGGTACAAGACACAATAAACCTTCTAAGAAATTGTTATCAACATCATTATGATAACGATAAAAAGTTATCAGTGGAAGTGTTTATTTTAAATACATTTTTTTGTTTCAATGTAGGTACTTATCTACTAAGTTTTTGTTATATTATTACTTACTTACATCCTGATGTGAATGTACTGTCTGCTTTGAATCCCAACTATCTAAATGGTAGCTCGCGCGAGATGAATGTTCTATTCCCTTAGTCCTCTTTTACGACATCCATGAGAAAGCGCCGGGAACCACACGGCATTCACATCATCTAGAAATAGGTATTTCATCCATACAACGCATATCCGGGATACGTTTTCAAACAAAAAAGGAGCAAAAATCATATCAAACATGAACCCTAAGTCTACTAAACTGTACATCTATACTAATATTATAAATCTGAAGAATTTGTTTGTTTGAACGCGTTAATCTCAGGAACTACTGGTTCGAATTGAAAAAATATTTTTGTGTCGAATAGACCATTTATCGAGGAAGGCTTAAGGACATTTATAGTACACCACGCTGCAACTTTTAGGAATGAAGAAATAATGGAAAATGAGAAAAAAAGGGGGAAAATTATTCACCCTTGAGGGATCAATGAATGATGCCCAAAACAACTATTCCAGGCGGACGAAGTCGCGGGCACAGCTAGTTAAAAATGTATAATTATAGTAAAAACAAATCAATTGTCGTGATAAAATCATATTAAAGTACATGATTTTAAAATTCCATTAAGGGGACAAAGACGTGCAGGATCAATTGACCTGCCACCACAGACCTGAATGAAATTCGTATAGCGCATATACCATCCACTGCACTAACAATAAAGAACTATACCTATAAATATAACTATAACGATATACAAATTAAAATCTTTTTATTTTATTTAATTTTTTTTTTATTCTTATTTTTTTTCTTGCAGTGCAAAATACACAAGAAGAAAAAATGAATCGGGAGTACAATTAATACTTCTTGATGTGATGAAAATGTATCCTGTCACTAGACATATCTACAGATATGTCTATGTCAGCCTACAACTCAGGTCTACAACAAACCCTAATATAATAAAACTTAATATAACAATGTAATTAAAAAATACCTCAAAATGACCCCAAACATTTTATGGGTCATCTTCGTCCATTGATGAAGATTATTAAAATTAATGCCGCTGTCAGCTCAGACTAAATTATGTGTGATTGGTAAGTGAGCCTTCGTTTGTAATGAATTGGTTCCTATATTGAGAGTTGTATGCATAATTATATCACATTCATACATATAGTCACATCTATATCACTCGCGGCGCAGACAGAGCTAACAATCTTGAAAAGACAGATAGGCCACATTCAACTGCTTGGCATAATGACAGAATTGAGATTCAAATAGTGACAGGTTGCTAGCCCATCGCCTTAAAAGAATCCCTAATTTATTCCTTACTTGCCTTTTACGACATCCATGACAATGAGATAGAGTGGTCCTATTCGTTTTTGTACTGGTGCCGGGAACCACACGGCAAAAAAGCGCTTTATACCCTACCTATCAATTAAAACAAACGACACTGATTGATCCACCAACATACGAGTATTATCAACGTTAAGCCAAAGACCCTGGAATTCAGATACCAGCGTGATACGACGGCCCTGTGGCGCAGCGGTAATACGCTACGCTGTGACACCAGAGGTCCCGGGTTTGAATCCCGGCCAGAGCATTATTAGAAAAGAACTTTTTCTGATTGGCTTTGGATGTTTATCTATACCTATGTATTTATTATAAAATAATATCGTTGAGTGCGTATCTCGTAATACAAGTCTCGAACTTACTTGGAGGCTAACTCAATCTGTGTAATTTGTCCCATATACCTATATTTATTATTTATACTTTTAACGCGTGTGGAGCCGCGAGCTTATATTGTTCTGGTATGAAAGTAAAAGATGACTGATATATTTCTATGCACTAGATACTCATACATCGGATTTTTTTTAAATTATGGCATACAATTGGGTCAAATAGTTTTGAAATTGGAAGTTTCTGCAAAAGTCCCTATCTATACACAACCTACTTACCTAGTTTACCATTATAATTTTTATTTCAGTTTTGAGGAGAGAGAAAGGAAACTAAAGGAAGCTTTAGAAGCGGAATGTAAGATCAGAGCGTCGAGAGCCGCCCAGGCTGCAGCGGAGGCTAAAAAAAGCAAAGGAACTGATTCTCCAAGGTCATCTGGTGCAAGCAATTCACCCATAGCCGTCAGGGTGGTCCGGCCGCCGCCGCAGCGCGCCGCTCCCGCTCCTCGCAGCAGACCTGACGATTCCTTTTTATCCAGATTCTTAAGCCTTTTCTCAAGCCGGCCCTCACGTCCCACGCCACATAATTGTCTGAAACCGAAAGAGCCTCCCAGACGTAGAGGATTTTTTTATTGGATGGGCTTATTTATTGGTATGATCGCATTGTACATCTCGTTTGCATACTTTCTATGCAAAATGCGAGAATATGATTGGAGATCCCGCCTGGAGAACATTCGTGCTGTCTTATTAGACCCGTGTGCAACGATAGAATTCGTCTATGCGGTCGCTGCCCAAGTCCGTGAGCGTGTCGGCAATGTGGCCGCCGCGATTAGGTCGGCTCGAGGCGGCGGCGGTAAAGTGTGCAAACCAAAACCCCCGCCTCCACCTTCTGATGCCTGTAAATGAGCAGGTTATTACATACTCTCAATCATCAGAATCTCAATCATTCAACAAAATAACGCTGAAAATTATTGTGATAAGGGTACCTTTATACTAATATACTTTGTCTTAATAAATGCCTCTACTGTGCTAGTCTCCATCATTCTTTGTTTGAATTTGAACCTCTGGATGTTTAAATATCTGAGAACGTGTCTCTCCATACACGGGCTAGTAGGTGTTAAATGAATTTCTGCTTACAATTTTAGATGAATCAACCCTTCTGGTTTAAAAAAAGAAATTGAAATACTTATTAGAATTTAGACCTCCAACTCGACCTGGAGTAGACTGTCTCTTTCTAGGGTTCCGTAGTCTTCAAGTTTCACCATATTTTTACGTACTTAGTCCAAAAGTTTAATTATATGTACGTCTGTCTTATCGCAGCTCATCACACCATTACAACAACAAGTGAGTTTAACAAGTAGAGCTTTAAACAAAAAACATTTTGTGAAACCATTATGAAATTATATACATACATATAATCACGCCTTTATCCCTTACGAGTTAGACAGAGCCAATAGTCTCACAAAGACTGAAAGACCACAAATTCCACCAACTGCATTTTTTCTAGAGTATTAACTAACTAGAAAAGATGAAACCTACCCGAAACCGACTAGCTTGCATGAAGAGACTTATGAATGTGGATGAAGAGAACAAAGTATACAGGGATCGTAGCAAGTGGAAAGATGTAGTCTCTGCCTCCGGAAAAGAGATTTCTAAGATTCTTCCGTTTAGTAGTTCTAGATAATTTCGTATCAGAAGCAAACATTATGAAGAAAGCACACAAACAAAAAAGCAACAGGTCACAATTTGTTGTGGGATCCAGTCTTTTAGGTACAAAGTAGGTAGGTACTAGTTTAAGAACAAACTTGTGGCGACATCTGTATGCCATAAATCACAACAGCCAATCACGCGACGCTATCATCCAATAACAGCAATAAAATCTAAATCGCGATATTTAAGTTTCCACGGATTGGAGCATATATAAGACCATCGTAAGAGCCGCGGTTCCGCAGGCATTACATTTGTCCTGTATATGTATATATATATATATATATATATATATATATATATATATATATATGTATATTCTTAATATTGATGTAGATAAAGTTGAGGGATTCCCCATAAAATTTAAACGAAAACGCTTGGCAGTATTGGAGAATACCTATAAATATAATCAGGGGATTCCCCCATTAGGAATGGTTCCTAATATATGGTTTCTCTTTTTTATTGTCAATCGATCGAATCTAGAAATGGGCATTAAGGCGATAATTTGCGAAAGAGTATTTTTAGGGTACCGTAGGCAAATGGCAATAACGTTTCGTTATTTCCGTTCCTATGTCACAGTCATTTTAATTTTTTATTTAGAGAAGAGCTTTGAATTAAGTATCTACGTATATTTGTCAATTATGCAGATCGATAGGAATTGCTAAGACAGTTTTAGACTGTGCCAACTGTTTGTATATTTTCGCTTAAAGTCAATAAGAGTCTATCCTCAAACTCTAACTAAACAAACTTTGTAGGGTAACATTGTAAGAAATAAATTGTATAAACTTCTAACAAAAATTAGTTAGAGCCTCAGTCAAGAAAGGTAGTTAATCTTATATTTCATTAACATATACATACACAAAATCACGTCTTTATCCCTTACGGGGTAAACAGAGTCAACAATCTCAAAAGCTACGTTCATTTAAATATAAGACATATTGATGAAATTAATATTATGAGCAAATTTCGATATTCACATTCTCTATTTTTACGAATCATTTTTATCTTATTCCAGCATTAAGCTACCTAGGCTTTTCAAGGTTTTTCACTCAGTCTATCCCATGAAGGGATAAATATGTGATTTTATCACTACATAGTATAAAACAAAGTCGCTATTTTAGTCTGTTTGTCTGTATGCTTAAATCTTTAAAATTACGCAACGGATTTTGATGCGGTTTTTTGTAACAGGTAGAGTGATTCAAGATGGTTTTTATGTATAATTTTTTCCGAATTTTGCACCCGTGCGAAGCCGGGGCGGGTCGCTAGTTTTGTATGTATTCCTACGGAACCTTCGTGTGTTAATAGGTACGATTCGCCAATATTTTCCTAAAATAAGTATTATAAGTTGGCTTATACTAAATTCCTGGACCACGGGTGAAATAATTACCGTGGTACCTTCCAGGGACTGTCACTGGGACCATGAAAATCATCATGACATCATCCTTAAAAATGCTATTATTTTTATACAGTTTTAAAAAATCGTCGATTCACCGTTTTAATCTGTTTTTACCGCCGCTTCTCACGTGCTTGGTGGTCGGGCAGGTATACAAATAACGACGTTTACCTACATGTCCATCAGACAGACGGTATCATTACTGTGTGTCAATAAAAATAGGTAAGAGTTTTCTATCTTTATTGCTACGTTTTTATTTATACTTTTTTTTTTTTTTTAGGACAAATTACACAGATTGAGTTAGCCTCGAAGTAAGTTCGAGACTTGTGTTACGAGATACTAACTCAACGATACTATATTTTATTTTATAATAATAATAAATACTTATATAGATAAACATCCAAGACCCAGGCCAATCAGAAAAAGTTCTTTTCTCATCATGCCCTGGCCGGGATTCGAACCCGGGACCCCCGGTGTCACAGACAAGCGTATTACCGCTGCGCCACAGAGGCCGTCCACTGTTAAAATACTGTTAAAATTGTTCCTTTTTTTAAAATCGGAAACTGACGGAAAAAGAGGATTGTTATAAGTTTGATGTGTCTGTCTGCCTGCCTGTCTTTCTATGGCGTCATAGCTCACAGAGGATGAAGCGATTTCAATTAAGTTTTTTTTTTATTAAAGGTGTCGTGCGTGCGGATATTGTTAGATATTTTAGAGTTGAAAGTGAGAAAGGAAGATCGAATATATGCAATGATGATTTAATCGAGTGTTCTTAGCTTAACCCCCGGTGCAAAAAAGCGTTGTGTTATAAGTGTACGTGTTTATGTCTGTCTGTGTGTGTGTGCAAACTCACTGAAGATAATATTGCTTGATTGGTGACTTAATCAAGTGTGTCCAAAGATTCACTTATAATTCCAAATTTTCGACAAGAATATACAGAATAATATAGTAGGTATGAATATAGGTACCTACAAAAAGTAAAAAATACATATATACAAAAATTACGTCTATATCCCTTGCGGGGAAGACAGTGCCAAAAGTCTCGAATAGGCTGAAAAGCCACGTGCAGCTGTATGGCTTCGTGGTGGAATTGAGATTCAAATAGTGACAGGTTGCTAGCCCGTTGACTACAAGTGAAAACTCCCAAGTTTATAAGTCTATAGGTTTATTTTTTAGAATAAGCCCGCGGCTCCGCCCTCGTAAAAGGAAAAATCACCATAATTCCTGTTCCCGCGGGAATTTTAGGAAATCCTCTCTTAGTGCATCCCTAGACCACATAAAGAAGCTACACGCCAAATTTCAAGTCACTAAACCCAGCGATTTCGGTTTTACGTTTATAGGTATGTCAGTAAGTCGTTCATTTTCTTCTTCGCTAGATTTACCTATGCAGTAAAATTTATTAATTTTCATATTAGCAAGATTTTCGAACGCTGATAAAGCAAAATGTATTAGGTATTATCTATCCCCCCTCCCGCTTACCCGCGGTTGATTTGAGAGATACAGACAGCGGGATGATAAAACATAACGCTTTGTCAAGGTCTTCGTTCATATTTGTTACGTTCACAGTCTCTCCATTATTTAACATAGGTGGTAACCTACGTGGTATCTGGAAAAATAAATAAGGGGTCCTATGTAATGTAGGTACTTTATAGCGGTGGAGGAATAAATCCGATATAAACTATCTATAATGACTTGCCTCAAGTCAAATCTATACTAATATTATAACGCTGAAGAGTTTGTTTGTTTGAACGCGCTTATCTCAGGAACTACTGGTTCAAATTGAAAAATTATTTTTGCGTTTAATAGGCCATTTATCGAGGAAGGCTTTAGGCTATATAACATCACGCTGCAACTATAAGGAGCAAAGAAATAATGGATAATGCGAAAAAAACGGGGAAATTTATTCAACCTTGAGGGCTTCAATGATGCCCAAAATAACTATTCCGGACGAAGTCGCCGGCAGAGCTAGTACCTGCATAAAGCCAAAGTCAAATACCTAAATAAAGTCTAGTATAAGTTAGTGATGTAATTTGTACCTTTCTTCTTTTTATTAACCAATTCTTATTATTAATAACAAATTCCATTCTTATTATTTCAGTATCCACGAACAATGGGTATTAAGAGTTCAAAAACCGATGATAGCAGTAACGCTGTCGCAGTAGGTGCTATAGTCGTGGCTGCGGGCTTGTATTGGTGGGCAAATCGAATCAAAAAACGCAAAAATCGACGTAGGCATGAAAGTTACGAAGATTTTGACTACAGTGTAGAATATGACTATGATATTGATTTTTATTGTGAAAACTGCGAGTGTACACGATGTAGCTATATACGCTATAACTACATGTAAAGAAGTTAGTAGGTACCTATATTATATGATACCTAATTATTCATTTTAAGTGACACATTTGTTTCCAGAAAATTGCTTCGTCTAATACTTAGGTACATCAAAATTATGTGCCGTGTGGTTCCCGGCACCAATACAAAAAATACTTAATAGGACCACTCCATCTCTTTCCCATGGATGTCGTAAAAGGCGACTAAGGGATAGGCTTATAAAATTGCGATCCTGTTTTTTAGGCGATGGGCTAGCAACCTGTCACTATTTGGATCTCAATTCCATCATTAAGCCGAGCAGCTGAACGTTGCCATTCAGTTCAGGACTATTGGCTCTGTCTACCCCGCAAGGGATATAGACGTGACTATATATGTATGTATGTATGTATCAAAATTATAGTCGATGGTTTAAACCAACAAACAGATAAAGTATTACGAAAACAGTTATTTAAAAATTTATCTTTAATGTTATTCTTTCTTTTTTTTAATATGGATTTTTTTTCTTTTTTATTTATGCACGTCCTCTTTCTCGCGTCGCTGGTCCTTTTTGCTGGTGAGGTTCTGATTCCCAAGTTGCGGGATGATATTGATCCGGACAATTTCTCGTCAATATGTCTAATGTAGGTAGGTACTTTATCTAAAATAAAACTTTTCAATATTTTTATCTTTTTTTATATAGGTTGTATTGACTGGTAGAAAATGCTTTTATCATTAAGTTTCATGACGGATTCGCCGTGAACACTTCTAATCGCGTCGCGTATCGTACAGTTGCATTGCGACAGACAAACTTTAATAACCTATATTTCATAAAACTGAACAAATTTTCATTTCACATAACGGTAACGATATTTATACATACATACATACATATGGTCACGTCTATATCCCTTGTAGGCTAGACAGAGCCAACAGTCTTGAAAAGACTGAATGGCCACGTTCAGCTATTTGGCTTAATGATAGAATTGAGATTCAAATAGTGATAGGTTGCTAGCCCATCGCCTAAAAAAGAATCACAAGTTTGTAAGTCTATCCCTTAGTCGCCTTTTACGACATCCATGGGAAAGAGATGGAGTGGACCTATTCTTTTTTGTATTGGTGCCGGGAACCACACGGCAAAACGATATTTATAATGGTAATTAATAACGATATATAACGTAATTTAATATCGTTATAAGTTTACATTACATTAGTCATAACTTTTTGAAAATAACGTTATTTAAACTTTTCGTGTTAATTTGGTAATAAAAAAGCCCTGGTTCCCGGCCTTGTAAACTGGGATGGGCAGAATTTTTTTTGTATACCGGTTTTTATGTTGGACAAAACCTAACACCTGAAAAAAACTGTATTCAAATTGAAACAATTGTTCTCGCGTGATGCGATTACAAACATACAGACAGAATTTTTATAAATCATATATTTTTGGCTTCTGTGGGTATAGTATATAGATCCCCGATATCTGTACAAAAAAATATTGCATTGCCATCGGTCCTTGATACGTGTGCAAAGTTCCAAGTTGATCAGACGTTTAGAAACCAGTGAAAATTGAGCTCAAAGATTCCGTTACATACATACAACCCAAGCTAATAAAACCGTAGTAAATAGAGATTATACATATTTCGAAACGGTGGCGAGATGAAGAGATAACGTCGTCATGACATCTGCGTCGCTTTGGAAAATGAAAACACAAAATCGAAGTGAATAGGGTTCACTGGAGGAGGCCTACATTACGTACTGCACTATATTCATTATCTAGGCTGTAAACTGTAAAAGCCATGCAGTCTTGTTCCTGGCATTTTAGAAAAGGATCATTCACTATTTTTACTCACTATCATTTTATTATTTTCTAAACCTTTTCCCTGAAAACGCTAAAGTATACAGAGGGTATACGTAGAATATGAATATGTAAAAATATTACTCCATAGCAAGTGGACATACATATATACGCAACTAGACAGATATAAAATGATATACATTATGTATTATAAAAAATATATATTTATTTTTTAATGAAACCCCTAAATAAGTGAGATAGACAAATTCGTTAGTTATACATAAAAATCGGCATTTGCAAATGCAACTTATTTATACCTTCTTAGTTAATAATATATGAAATATTGACACATACGTCACAAATGTTTAAAACAATAAAGGCAACAATTTTAAATTGCGATATAACAGGTTTTTAATAAGGTACCTAAGGTACCTAAGGTACATAATAAAAAAAACGCATTTAAGCTGCAATTTCGAACAAAATAAACTTTTTAACATAGAATTAAAAAAAAAGATAATATTCATTATCACATGTACAATATTAAGAATAGATTAAAAACTTAAATTCTTAGGACAAAAAAATAAGGTATGAATTACATAAAGTGTCATAAACTTATGGTTACACAAAAGACGCACCCCGGCTCTTCTCTTCAGAGAGATAAGGGGTTAAACATGTGTACAGGCACAGAAACAGGGTACAGTCGCTCAGAAAAACATGATGAACAAGCAGTCTTATTTCTCTGGACTGGACATTATTAAACATTTACAAGAACTTTGAAAAGTGCTCGTACTCAGAGGGAGTCAGCAAGTACTCTGCTACTTTCTTGTACTCCGAAGGGTTGTCCAAAATCTTCAGCAACTTCGCCAGTTTAGCCACGTGCCCTGCGACCACGTTGTCCGCTGCTCCCTCTATCAGATTGTACGCATCATTCCAGAAGTACGGTATCCTTTTATCCGCCAACGCGTCGTGGAGCCGTCGCACCATCAAAATGAACAGTTTGGACGGCGCCTGCCTCCAAAACTCAGAATCTTGGCGATTGTGGACTTCCCAGAAGAACAGCGTCTTGATGTAGTAACTGGCGACGTAATACATCCCTAATGTGTCCCGGAGTTTTTTCAGCTGCAATCCATATACACACAATTAAATTAAACTTATTACAAATGAAAGGGTTTCGGTATTTTAAAATTTTCTAGCTGATTTTAAATTTTTGTAATCAATATACATACAGTTTTATCTTTTTGGCTAAGCAAACTGTTCACATCATTTTTTAACGATAAAACTAAATGGACTTCCGTATAAGCGTACAGCTATAAGCAGAATTTTTTTTTTGTCGAAACTAAAACCAATCATCTGATCATCCAATTTTTGTGGAACAGTAAAATATTTTTTGCACTTTTTGCTATTTGTTTTTATGGAATCGTCCAAATCGTAAGCTCATAAAGACAGAGCCAACAGTCTCGTAGAGACTGAGAGCTCACATTCTGGATGACTTAAAAATGGATTTGAGATAGTGACAGGTTACTAGCCTATCATTTCTTTAAGAAATAAAACTTACATATCGTATTGTTTGGCGCAAATTGTGTGTATCATACAACATTTGATTCTCTTGGTATATAAGAGACATCCGCCACGATCGTGATGCTTTGTTTTCATTGAGGTTTCCCTTGATAGGTTTTGGAACCACCATGAATTTCTCATGCCGATATTTTGCTGGTATTATGCGGTAACCATTCTTTACAGGCCAACGCTCTTCAGGAAATTTAAGGACTGGCACCAAATCTACATCCATTTTGAAATTGTTTTTACAACACTTAATTTTCAATGTGACAGCCGGTCCCGCCTCTGATGTCCCAATAATATATAGTTTATTATCCACATAACATGCCCGATTATTACCATGCAGGTCAAACTCATTAAGGGCTCTGTATACAAGACTTTTAAACCAATCACTGAATTTTGAACGGAGTAGATAATCATCATTGTCTTTCCAGGAATAAAGAGTTTTATGGATGTCCCACCCATCCCTATATGGCAGCTTCTGGAATTGTACTCCCATCTTCAGTTCAACGAATCCTGCCGACATTGGCTTTAGGATGATATCACTCTTACTCAGATCAGATGGTTCTGTCTTGATGTTGAGTGGAAGCCCAATAAAAATATCTATATCAAATTCATCCGGCTTCTTTATCCGAAGTTTGTCATAGTGACTTCCTGCTACTTGCACCTGGAAATATGATGCAAGATTATGTAGCTGTTTAAAAATTATACATGTATTAAAATCACTGGTTTTGAACTGCTCGGTGACCCCAGATCATTAAAACATGATTAGAAACATCCAAGTTTCATAACTGTATCACATAGCTGCTTTGAGCACTGTAATATAATACTATAATATTAAATCATCATCCTTACAGTGATGATGTCTTTAAGTGATACCATGTTTCCTATTTGAAAGTAAATATATTTTTATTGCAGAACCCCAGGGACCACCTGTGACCATTATCTTGGGGTGGATAAGTGAGGTTTCTAGGGCTGTCATTTAGTCACATAGTATAATTATTATGGCACAAAGTATTTCATGTAATCAATTAAAAATATTTTATAAATGATTACTGAATCATTATTTAAATTTGTATCAATGAGGGCATAACCAACAGATATTAACCATATTTTTGAAAATATTTTTGAAAACTCTACATGAGCATAGAAGAAAGACTGATTTTCAGAAAATAGAAAAGGAACAGAAAATAAAGAAAGGTAATAAACAAGATTTGATAATGAGATTTTTTGATTGTTGATTTTGTCTCTGGACACAAAATAGCTACAGGTATTTTTGATCAGTCAATTATCCAAAAATCTCAAACACTCAGACTATTCTGGTTTCATTTTCCATAATAAAATTTGGTGCAACTGTCTCTGAAACTTCTAGATAGACAAGTATTACTTACTGTACTGGAGTACTGGCGATAATAAGGATCTACTGTTTGCATGGCACGATGGATCTTGAGGAATATAGTATCAAATACTTTGTAGTGACGATAAAAGTCAAATTTCTCCAATGCTATGTATCTTTTATAAATATCATGTAAAAGGGAGTCCAGATTGTTAATAACAGGATTTCCAAGATTAGGTTCCATTCCCAACCTCGAAGATTGTGTTATGACTCCGTTATTGCTGAAATAACATAGTAATTAATACAATCATCAATCAAATTTTACAGAAATAATATAGGAACCTACTTTTTACACAAGAATCTTCTAGTTCCCAAAACCTTAGTACATAAGTTGTATATTGAAAAAGGTTTTTATAGGTGAAAAGTTACTTGCTTACTTCTGTTAAAGATAAGGAAAAAAATGCACATAGGAATTATTTAAAGGAGTAGGTACATTAAATAAAAATTTACTTTGTTTACCTCATATTCACTCTATTCACTAAGTCACTAAGATAGGAAGCAGTTGAGGAACTCCGTGACTGGCTATTACTTTCTCCCGGGTCTTGCCGAGCCGGATTCTGGCTGCTTTGCTGAGAAGTACGGCTTTTCCATAGATAAAGACCTCCAGCAATTGCGGCCAAACCTGCACCAACAGAAGCAGCAGTCAACCAATTATTGTTTCCAGTGTTTTCTTCACTGTTTCTGTCCTCTCGCACATTTCTATCGCTATTTCCACTCATTATTCCAAGAGCAATACACAAAGACAATGAACGAAACTTTAATTATAAACTGTATAGGTAAAATAGATTGCACGCTTACACTCAGTCTTACTAGCACCGTGTTTATAGGAATTTTCGAACGGTTTCGTCTTTATATAGCTAAGCCTGTTTTGGAGTTTTTTTTTTTACTACTAGTACAACAAAAAGGGCTGTCAGGGGCACAGGGACTTTTTACCTCACCCAAGAGAAGTGTTGCCAACTCTTATTTTTAAAAAATCATAACTCTCTATTATGATTTTTTTTAAAATAAGTGTATTAACAAGTTAACTTGACGTCACCCCCGGGCTCCGGGCCCCGGGCTCGCCCGCTACTTAAGGAAGATCTTCCGCAAGGCTAGGTGTTATGACTGGGATACATACGTAGATACTGCGCTGGAGGTTGTATTTTCCAGTCCGTAAAAAATTTACTTGAGTGATTAGCATTCTCGCTATTGTTTATGGCTGAGGGCGCAGCATAATTCACTGTGATAAGTTGATTGGTTGCGTATAACGTTAAGATGCCACATACATACTGATGTATTTCCAAGATGATCCGAATTTTTTAAATTACTTCGATTTTGCGTGTACCTGCCGCATGTCTGCATGAAAAACAGCAATACTGAAAATATGAAAAAGTAATAAGTCCAGTGCAAGTAATATTATGAAATGGAAATATTATCACCTAAATTGAACCAGTATTCCTTATATGGAGTAGGTATCATCTAAATTAAGTTATAATAAGTATTAAGCTTAGTATCACTTGTTACGTTATTGAGTTTTCAAATATATTTTTGCCACCGCGTTTTCGTACCGTTATTTTCTTTAATTACCAAATGTCCTTCATTTTTTAGACGCGTAACAAAAGGCTAGCTGTTTTGTGTCGTGGAATTTCCAGAAAAATTCTTTACCTATTAATCCTGAAGGTTTTGTTTGCTGTATAACAAATATCATCAAAATCGGTTTCAGAATTCAAATCTTTTCTCCGTATCCTATCCCATTAAATGAGAAATATTTGTATTTAATTCTATACAGCTCTAGCAATTTCATTAAAATTTGAAATATAGTCGCATACTGAGGTAAAAATCAATGTGACTAGGTCCCTTACCTGTTAATATTAGCTTTTTCCCATATTTTCATCCAAAATCATTTTGGCCACTACCACCAGTGCGGGACTTTTGATCCAATGGTCAGAGCATTTTGTCCAGTGGTTGAAGCAATCTGTCTGGTTCGTCGTCGGACTACCCAGGTTTGATTCCCAGCAACATATTTCTTATTTTTACTATTTGTTGTGGTTTTTCTTATGTCCACCGGTTACTCAGATACCTACTAACATTAATATGGTGATAAATTAGTCACGACCCACAAATCAGCAGACCAGCCACACTGAAAGACGAGAAGTTTGTCTTACATTGGTTTTGTATATCCAAATCCTTTTTAACTTCGTAGTGTTCGATTTCATAGTTTTGTCTTTTATTATTAAAATTTTGGTTATGAAAAAGCAAAATTAACAAAAGCGGATTAATTTCAGCTTGGCGCGATTCTTTTTGTTTAATTGTAATAATATTATATGGAAATGTTCGACCTATTAGTAGTATCTTTATCTTTGCCTTGTACCATTGCCCTATACCATAGACCCCGCTTTCGATACTCGATCAGGTCATGATAAAATACTGACTTTTCTGATTAGCCAGGACCTTGTATTATAAGTTTATACTACTACTTTATAAATGCTGTGATTTCTGTACTCCACACTAGGTATGTATGCACAAATTTCATGGATATCGGCGATCAAACAGCAATCGCTTTATGTAAAAACCAAACATATATAATTAAGAATGATGATAAAAGGCACATTCCGGGCTTCTGGAGAGGACTCCAGAGAGGTTGAGACGTATCCGGGACTAATCTCGCGCCATTTTATGTTAACAGAACTGAAACTAACCAAACCATTCTACACATAGATTATAGTACAAGTAGGTAGTACTTACAATGATTTCTATAGAGATTTTCCACCAACTTTTCATTTTGAAAGTCTTTTCGAATAAAAATAACTGTTGTTACAATCCACGAAGTAATGTCTCAACCAAATATATCTTATTATGTATGTATGACGCTTGAATAAACCACTACTCACGAAGAGTTACATGTATTTAGCAATACCTACAGCCCGAAAACTTTAAAAATATTGCATCTCTTTCTAGATTTTAGTTTTTGTATAAATCTGTTTCAAGATTGCACTTAAAGAAAAGGATAGGTATCCCCTTCTACGTTGATTTCGTCATTTCATTTCCAAGGGTATTTCCCCTAAGTAATTGCCATCGGAATTAATTATTTCTACTATATAGTAGAATTTGCAACACAAGCAACTTTACTTTCAATAATTGACAATACACAATAATCGAATCATTACTAGGTAGGTAACTTCTTAAAAATTTCATTAAAATATAGGTAGGTCATTCCATACATAGTATCTCTGTTTAGTTTGTGAGTTATTCCTCTTGTTTTCACCCTAGTTTATATTTTTACTTAAAGAACTACAAACTTTTACATCGTAAAGTAGGTACATACATATTGTATTTTCGTAATAAAATGTTATATATTTTTTTTATTATTGTAGGTACATACTACAACTCTGTATATAATCTGTCATCTGTATGTATGTATTTTTATATTTTATTCATATAGGTAGTTTCTACGTATTGCAACGCTGACAACACTAGATTCTATTTTTATCTGAGAAATGAGATTCGAGTTTGGTTTGGTTAGCAAATCATGTTTTTGTACAATTTATTTTAGTGAACTCATTTTCTTCTTTAGTAAGTGGAATAATTTTACAGCTTTAATGTTAAAAAGAAACAACTAATCAAAGATAGAAGAAAAATAAGTGATTATCTCCTTAGTAATCTAAGACTTACAAACATGAATATCATTAACATAGGTACTTATATTATCAAGTGATTACAAAGAAGTCCTTGTGTTTAACTCTTTTAGTACCTATCCAGGGTGTGTTGTGTAGGTTATTATACTATAGGTAGCGTTCAATAAAGTAATGTAATAAGTCATATACCTACCTACCTCATAAAGTACTTAAATACCTATCTACATAGAAAATGTATATAATACTTAATAACGACATTTCTAGTAGCATAGTTAGGTACATATTTATATAAAAATACATTTTTAATTAATTTGCAACCTTGAAAAAATCAGCAAAACGTGTGACGGATTTTATCAATACTAGTGTTGCCAATCAATAGTTGAGTAAAAGCAATACTATTGATAGAACTATCAATAGTGGCGTTACTATGGATATATTGCTGCTGACTAGTGCCACTACCTATCGATAGGGCAAAACTGTCGATAGTATCGTTAGTATGTTGTAGTATGTTCGAAGTGTATAATAATATAATCTAATTATTATTATAATTAGTAAATTGTAGATGATTTCCGAGGATGATGATACCAACCTTTGCAGGGGAACCTAACTCATATAAGATCATGCATAACATTTTCGAATGCCTGAATATGCTGGTTTCCTCCGGAGGGTTTCCCTCGTCGGAAGAGCATCGATTAGCTCTCAAACTAATGTACAAATCTCTGAAAAATCATTGGTGAACCGGTGCGCTAACACGCATTATTGGCGCATTTTAGATGGGCACCTTAATTAACCGTTCAACCACCGGCGCTCTCGTACTCACTTCTTTCGTTTTAAAATAGATCTTTAGATATTGACTTATTTGTATTTAAGACTAGTTTTTGCATAGGGCTTCGCTCCCGTAGCTTTAAGGTAGGTATATTCTATCTCTGTGCCACATTGCTACAAAATAGGTTCAGCAGTTTTTGAGTATTAGAGATATTCGTTACAAATAAAATACCATTTTTCCCTTAGACGTGATATCTGTGTAGGTTAACCTATGTGGTTTTTAGGCTATCAAGTTATTAAGTCTATAGTATTTCTACCTACTCAGGTAGGCTTACTTTGTTACTTTGCAGTGCGTATTTTATCATAGTTAGCAATGAGCAGAAAGAAAAATGTTTTGGACTTATACTTGGAGAAAATTTTTGAGAAAAACATAGCGCTGAAGGATCATGACATAAAAAGGTCACAAGAAGTCTTCGATAGCGTATTCGACCAAGTGAAAAAAGCTATGGAGAAACAATGCAATTATTTCGCGAAATACAATAGTGAGGTAAGGGTAATAACTTAATTGTAGAGGCTTTCCGTACCTATGTATATCTGCTTGGTTAGTTTGATTCACATATTTGAGATTTACCCATTTCCCCATGATTATCATTGCTGAACACTGAACACTGCTGAACATAGGCTACCCCTAATGATTTCCACCTCGCTCTGTTGGAAGCAACGTGCATCCAAATGTATTCCCGCGGACTACGGTACAAGTCGTCGACGGTCGATGTATAATAATAATAAAGGCGTAGGGACGTGACGACCCCATCGCCCTCTGTGGAAGGTTTCCTTCCCAGTGCAGTCAGTCTCCGCGGGGCGGCTTGTGGCGAAGCCGTTGGTGAGTGGCGACACCACGGACCCTACCTCCTGGGGAACATACAGACATGCGCTATACACACACATACACACAGTAACACATTCCCCGCCTCTGCCTTGCCTTGGCCGGCCGGCCAGAGTGGAGTGGCAAGAGCATATCCTATGCTCCAGGATGGAAGTGTATTGCACGTAATGGCGTAATAGCGGGGAAACTAGCACGGGGTCATGCCTCGTGCTCGTAAAACCGGGGCCGCACCTCTCGGAATCCTATCCTGCTTTTAACTTGTTGCGCCCTGGCCGCCGCATGGTGGCTTATTTAGGGTGCCCACAGGCTGCTGTATAGCCAATGAGCAGCGAGTCACCATCTGCCTAATCAAAATTATGTGAGAGATTTTCGAGGCAGATGTCCGTATCTCACTCCATAGCCCAGTAATCCAATCCATTAGCATCCCATCTGCATGTCCCAGTTTAAGTAAATCCCTTCCTGGCAATAATTTGGCAGCTGTGGAGGGCTGTCCGTTGGTGTATCTCCATAGCTGCAGCCATCTCACTTAAGAACAAAAGGTACCAAAGGGCCTCTTCATGTTGGCTTCGGCGCCATGAACGCCTCCCAAATGACCGGGTCCCTATGGGCCCGTGCACATTTTACATATAATAATAATTTTAAATACAAACCCAAACAGCTCAAATATCAGTAGTGTGCCTTGGCGTTCCGTATACATTGAAAATTGTTCAGAGGCCCTTTATAAGTAAGTATACGGAGTTATATTTAATTTTAACTAGAAACCTCGAAAGGTAAATCAACACATCAAACTGAACAACTTTTAATGCTTTATACAAAAGGTGCACATACACATAATCGAAACGTATAAAACAACTGATTTTATTTTAGCAGTTTCGTGGTTGGTCCCACAGTAAAAGTTTGTTATACTAATTCATTTGTTAAAAGGATAACCCTATAAGGGATTTTTTTAACATTGGCCACGACATTGTTAAACTTGTATAACAATGTAGTGGCCAATAAAATAAAACGCCTAAATAGCTGCTCTCGGTGGTTTACCATCGTATACAAAGTTCTCGTGAAATAAACATCGATTATTGTGGCAATCCCCCGCTGAAGTCCATTTTTAAGTTGAAGTAAATGCTATACAGGGAAATCCCGCAGCCGGCAATAGAACCCACAGACTGAATTGAACGTGTGTAATTAAACGGCGCAGTGCAGCGTCACAGAGACCGACGACTAGCTGCCAGCGACTAGCGGCAGGTGACACGCTGCCTGCGTGTCAGAGTCGCCGAAATAAGTCGGCGACACGCTGCACGGTCACGCGGCCCATAACCGATGTAGGGTGTTACCAACTTTTGTACGTTATTCTTTACACGGAAAAAAAAATACTTTTCACCTTTATCATTTGTGAAATAAAAAGAAATTTTGGAAGTATTTATTATTTTTGCTTTGTGACAATTATAAGGTGATGTTCGAAATATCCCATTATAATGAATCAAAAATGTTAATCATTAATTACGATTGTAACAAAAGACAATTAATATTTTAAATATTATTTCAGGTTATGTGCGCCGGCAGTGTTTATGACGGTATCAAAATAACTAAACTTGACGAATACGACATGGACATAGTCATTCGGTTACCGATCAGCTACGACGAAGGCATCATAGTAGAGAACGAAAGACCTGGCTTCGTCAAAATGAAAATAGGGAATGCATTCGACAATCTTGCCAAACAACCCGAATGGGAGAACTGTCATAAAGTAACGTACACATGGCGAGATGACGAAAAATATTTTTTACAAAATAAATTTAGACATTGGGTACAGGGGATAGTACAACGAGCTCTCAACGAAATGGAGTACAAAGTGTGTGTGAATGGAGTGGTATATCTGTTGAAGTACACGCAGTCGGGACCAGCCTATACGCTGAAGATCAAAGCGGACGAGAGCCAAGAAGAAAACGAGCCTTTCCATCTCGACGTGGACTTGGTGCCTGTGATCCGGTTCAGATACCCTCGATGGCCACAAGGATACAGGTTAGCTTCCATTCGCCATTTATACATAAACTTTATTGGTATTACTTTTCACTTTGGTCTGATATTTATAACTTATTTAGTTAAATTTCAGGCAAGGGTAATACACTAACGTCCGTAACTACTGGACGGATTTAAATTAAACTCCAAAAATCAGTAGTTTCGATTGTGCGGCATATGTCTATAATGACATTTTTGTTTTCAGGACTCCCCTTAACAATGATATCAAAAATTGGTTAGTGGTGCCTAAACCCAACAAGGCACTTGAGGATATAGCGCTGCAAAATCGCTGCTGGAGGCTCTCTTTTCAGGAGTTCGAGAGGGATATGATGAAGGGCTGCCAGAACTTGAAGAAAACCATTCGACTGGTATTTGTTCTCAATATAACATACTTAGATATAAACATGTCTTTATCGCTTACGGGGTATTTGGAGCTAACAGTCTCGCAAAGACTGAAAGGCCACGTTCAGCAGTATGGCTTAATGATGGAATTAGAATTCAAATAGTGACAGGATGTTAGCCCATCGCCTAAAAAAAGGATCCCATGTTAATTCCTACCCTTATTAATGTTGTTAATCAATAACATCGCCCTGTTGGGATTTTCAGACATTAATGTCTCATCAAGATTTCTTCATCGGAACCGAAAAGAGAGCACATGCCTTATAAATTTCATAAATAAATGATATCCTGATTGTTGTCTCCCGGGGAAGAGTCAGATATTACACGAAGCGAATCCCGCTTGACCTCAGTTTCAATTTCAACAGGGGCGAATGTACTTAACAGCTTAATACTCGTACATTCGCCCCTTACTTGGACGGAAAGATGGCCCTACCCTCGCGCGGCGTTTCTATCGCTATCCCGTTTCACGTCATAATAAAGAGCGAAACAGCGATAGTTTTTGATATTAACGGCGCGTGCTACGGGGGCTGTTCTAAACATTGATCGTTTTGTAACCCCTTTAGGTAAAGAAACTTCGCGACGTCTTACGCCTGAAAGCCATCGCCAGTTACTACATAAAGACACTATTTCTATGGAAAATTTCAGAAACATCCAAAAAATATTGGGAGACAAAACCTAGTGTTCTTTTTCAAACAATGGTGGCGATCCTTCGGGATGCAATAGAAAAGAAAAATATTCAGTATTTCTGGCACAAGGAACATAATTTGATCAAGGATCTTACCGACAAGGACAGGGAGGACTATGTATGTAAACTAAAACCTGTTTTAGATGGCATTAAAAATAATGAAATGGAAGCAGTATTAAATGGATTATTGACTAAAGCAGAACAGGTACAGTTTAAGAGGCAAGATTTTTATCAAAAACTTAACGGTGGAGCAGCTACAACTAGTAAGGCACAGGCGGCAAAGCCATCTCAGGTAGACCGTGAACTTGTCCATACGTTAATGAGTAAAATAGATCAGTTAACGTCAAAAGTAGACAAAATTAGGGAGGAAATGAGCAAGCTGAAAGTGGGGAATGATTTGAAAGAGGAATTCTTGAATATTGTTGGTGATGTGGACGAGATTTCTGATGAGATCGAAGATTTGGGGTACGATGTGGATTACTCGCCGAAGCGGCTCAAGATGCCGGATGGATCGGGAAGAACTCCAAAATACTAATGTCGCTACTTATGATGAAACAATTACTTTGTGCCATCAACACGGTCAAAGAGTCATCAATACACGTTTTATTTAACACTGAAATATTTTTTTATAATAGGTAAGATCATCCGAATATTGTAACTTGAAAATTTATTCCAAGAATTTTTTCTACATAAAAGTAATTTTAATAATGCACCTATTGCTTTTATTTTATGTAAATCAATTATTTTCAAATAAACAATGAATCATTTATTGCTTCATATGATGGCTTGATATGATGCCGTGTGATCTCCGGCGCTGTAGAATACTTCATCTCTTTTCTATGTATGTCGTAAAAGGCGACTAAAACATAAACTTGAGTTTCTTATTTAAGGCGATGGGCTAGCAACACAGCTGTAACTATTTTAATCTCATTAGAAAGTGATCTTTAGGTTTTGAGACTGTTGGCTCTGCAACCCCGTAATAAATAAAGACGTAGTTATATCTACGCAAGAGAAAGAAGAAAACGCACAAAATATAAACTATTGTAAATCGAATCAGTACTCAAATTGAAAAACTTTCATTTTGAAGCAAAATTTTGTATATGGCATCCAGCAGTGTAAAAAAACCTTTACTTCGCCATATATTACCAAAAATTAACGTCTTTGCAAATTTATCATTTTTGGTAAATCACTTCTGCATCGCAATTGCAAGTAATTTCATGTTATAAAATACAGTGGTAAAATACAATATTAATAATACACAAAAAGAAATTTTTAACTACATTGAATTTTGTTTTTATAGAAAAAAAAGATAAATATGTTACAGCCATAAACGCACCATAAAACATAAACGTGCACGTACGTATTTACTAAAAGAATAATCGATTACACGCTATACATAGAATCGAGTTCACTGAGGCGTCTTTATTGAGCGCTGTTTATATTTTGAAAATTATATTTATGTAATTTCTAGTTGTAATAGTAACCATTTATCATACATACACGTGCCAACACATAAATATATCAATTGAGTACAATCAAAGTGTGTCTCACTGTATATGCCTTTATACCCACGAACGTAATTTTATGTTTCAGTTCTAGAAGATATCTAGACCTAGATAAGAATAATTACTGATGTATAAAGAAGTAAATCTATTTAAATAATAAGTATTTTCCACAATTCTTCATTCATCGTTGAGGAGTACGCAAAATTTCAAATTCTGTGGTTCTACTCGCTCAAAATGATTGTAGAAATGATTTAATAATTCTCCGTTCTTCGTGATATTATTTCAAGAAACGATGTCGCTTACACGATCACAAAAGATATGTGCGGTACAGATCCACATGCTTTGAGATATCTATGTGTTGTTCCGAATGTACTAACCAACACTGGAAAGCCAGCACGCACTGGCAACACTATTATCCATTATTACAATGTGCAGTCGAAGCGGGTATTTTTTTTTTATTACACACTAGTGACTTTCTATAGTTGACCAACGCGTGAGCCTAATTTCTGAGACTAAAATTCTCTTAAGACCGGCAAGTTTACATAATGCAAAAAAATAAAATAAATAAATTAGTCTCACGCAATATTAACTTATTTAGTTTAGCTAACAATATGAGATAAGTATAATTATATTATCATTTTATTATTATATTTAATATAACGCTAATTTATCAGGGAATCTAAATAGTCTAATAAAGTATTTAAACGATAATAAATATGGCCGCTGAAAAATATAATTTCGTTTAGTAGAACTACCGGATAACATAAACCATAGAAATGTAAAAAAAATGATGTGACAATATATGTATAATATATTTATCAGCTGCCATATTTTGATTATATTTGTATGAATTGGATATGGCAACATTATTATAGCATTTTCATAAATTTCCTATTTTCAGTTGTTGTTAGAGATGCCCACTTAATACGGTCCCTAAAAAACCTGAATGCCAAATTTCATCTTTTATTTAAACTTTGCATTATCTGTTATTCAATGACTTGTGCTTATATTTTTAACTTTTATAATTATTTAGCTGGCATTTTAGAAAAATTGGGCAATGCTTAATTGATATTTAGTTAATTATTTAATAAATAGGGATGATCTAAAAGTTAAACAGAACAAAAAAACAATGATAGGTGTCTTAAAAGCTATGGTCAAAGCATACCCCGGGCTCCTCTCCAGAGAAGTGAGGATGCAACCAGATCTAAAGCCAGAAGGAAGAAAGTTTCATATAAGCAAAATTCAATTGACTCGTGATCAACGTGGAGGATGGTCTTACAGGTATTCGTATTGGGTCCCATAAATTTTAATGAATAATAGCATTATTTCGCATATTCTTTAACCCTTTTTAATTTTGAAAAGTGATTATGACGTCTTTTAACTGCCGGCAAAATGTATAGGCCTCGAACCCGAGTGAAAGAAGAAACTTGACCCATTTTCAATTTTATTTGAATGTTGCCACATCCATTACGACGCATAACCAAGCTTTTTAACGACCAACATCATCCCTTTACTCACATTTACATTAACTTTTTACATCTCCACTGCTAACTAGAAATTAACATAAGTCGAATATAATTTGGTAATTTTTAGTGATTACATGTTACGATACAATCACTGTCGCCTTTTAACAAATAAATTGGAATAATTGTCATATTTGTGATTCAACACTGAGTTTCATATTTCTGTAACATTATTCTTTATATATAGATATTTGAATATACATTTTACACAAAGCTATAGAAATGGGTCACAGAAATCAGAAAATAAAAAAAACCAGTTAAATCAGTGCGAGTCTAAAAGAAAAGGCGTAGTTTCTTAATACTTTCGAATATAGTACAAAGTATTGTTATCGAGAGAGCTTAATTGGAAATATATATAAAATTTCTTATAATTCAATTTAAACTCCAATAAAAATCCTCCATATACCACAAACTGTATGTATAAGTATTTCGTAAAAGTCAAATTAAAAGGGATTATTAAGTTATTATTAGTTAGCATTAAATAATTTTTATTTTAATTAATTAAATATACCTTTACAAATGGTCAGACAATGAAATCTTTCTGTGTTTGTTAATAAGGCACAGTTCGTATATAGCCATTTAGAAGTTTTTTTTTATTGTAGTAGAAACTACGCCTTTCGTTATATTATCAGGCGCTCTTAAGAAACTGTTGACATACAAATAAACGTATGTTTTCTACGCCTTTTTATATCAAAATTATACAAATACTTATCTTTATTATAGAATATAGATAGGTAGCATAGTGGTAAAATTTTATAGTAAAAGTCGCGATTGGTCCGATTCGCAATTAGTCCAATGTTAAAAATATGTCCAAATCGTTACTCGTTCAAGTTGTGATTGGTTCAAAATAGCAATGTTGCTTGCCTGATTATATTGTGGTCCTAAAAAAAACAAATGAATATACTATAAGTTTGCCCCGACCCACTTACACATATCGAACAAAAAATATTTGGTAAAAATTCGATTTAATTTTCCTTACAAAAAAAGATTTCATTCAAGTAAGTATTATGCTTTGAAATAATAATATTAGATGTGCGAAATTGCAATTTATAAAATTTCTGACTCAAAACCAAGGTTGACAACCAAGGTACTTCGAAAATTTTTGTATAAAACAAAATTGTGCCAATTATGTGTCATTGTGTTCGTCAAAGAACGCGCACCACGGAAAAATGTTATGTTGGAATAGATTCGAATTGGCTCGATCGCGATAAAGGTGATTGGGCAAATGCGAATTGGACCGCTCGCGGAATAGGCGATTAGACCAAATGCGAATTAGACCAATCTCGCTTAACCTAATTTCGCATGAATCTATTTTGAGCGGGAAATTATTAAACGTTTCAATCCTTATTTGTTGCAGCTATTATTTCGCGTATTGTAATACAATATTCCCTATTTCAAACGTATCGAACTATGAAATGTATTGACAACTAAGATGTTATCTGCAATCTAGTTGTGTATGATCGTGTGAATGGCCGCTTTAGGGTCGATTTATACTACCAGAAACTCATGGTCCAATTGTATAGCGAAACCAGTATAACATATTTTGACGAAACACTCATATGAATAAAAATTATATATAAAAACAAAAAAAATTACAAAACGATACATATAAGAGTTAGTAACTTGGTAAAGTTTCTCCTATTTTAAAGTCTTGAATATAACAGATACAATTTTACATACATAAAATTTTTATATTTTATATATATTAACTACATTTAGAAAGGAAATTGTTCCATTTATAGCATCACTTCACACATATGCTACATGCTTGTATATACTTTTTATTTATATTATATTATCTAGCTTTATTAAATGACAAACTTGTGACAAGTACAGCACACAAAATTAATTATATAATAAAAATTAACCATGATCTTTCTGCGTAGTATAAAATCGTACGTCGCACCTAATATTATCCACTAGTGTTCAGTACTCGTGAAATCATGTCTTAGTCCATTTCTATGGGATAAATCATACAATTCAGTGCACCATTAACATATTTTCTCAACCAATGTGTGCTGGTATTTTGAATTCTATTAATTTTGACAGATCATAATTAGGTAGTGTATCACCATCAGTAAGTTGGTTAAAGATTCATCCCTCAAACTTGCTGTAATAAAGGTTCCTTTGCCTTATCCAAAAAGCCGTTTAACATTTAAATCATTTATGACCGATGAAACAAAGCGAAATAGCAATTTGTTTTTCATATTTCCTCGTTGAACAACACACTTTTCACCAGTACATAAATAAATAAGAGCGTACAACCAATCCGCTGAGCTTTCAATTATTATATTGCCAATTTTTGTGTTGCCAACACCAATCACTTCATTGTGCAAATAATCCCATAGAAATGCGTGGTGTCGAAGCGTATACCGGTGATAGGGAGGCGACTACGTTCCGAATTTGGTCGATTAGCGCGCGCTACCAGACTTACTGTGCTGGATAAGCCATTGCAGTGTGATATCGATATTGTCCTTCTCCTTGCACGAGATCGAATAACAGCATATTTCACGGTCCTGTATCGCCGATAGATTCCTGAAAATTAAATTTATGTTTCATTTTTTATGTCTGTCACGGCTCCCCAACTTTCGGGAGCCATTCCGAAGTGGGGAACCCAACGAGGGGCACTGCGGGATAGATTTTGAACAGTGCTGGCCTCATTTGAAATAAATTATCTTATCTAAAATAAACGACCATTATAAACGTTCTACATTAAATAACCAGTTAATATTACAAGCAATTTAATGAACTAGTACAACTGCGATCATTACTGAACGTGGACACTTTAAGCAATAATAGCATACTAACGTGGAAAGAAAATATCAAATTTAACTATACTAGCCCAATAAATCGCTTGTAATATTATCTAGTAATTTTATGAGGAACATTTATAGTTTTCGTCTTTCTCTTCATTAAACGGCTTTTCTGCTATTTTTCCTCTTGTTCCAAGGCTTTACTTCAAAATGGGAGGTTGATTCTTACTCAGTTGCACCGTGTGATTCATTAATGACAGATCAACATTATTCCGTCAGCCTGGATGTTAAACCGGGGGAGCAAGTACACACGCTCCATTCCATACAAACTTAACACAAATACATAAAATGCTTCCTTTCAGAGGAAAGGCGGATACACTTGTTGAAGCTCCTATCCATCCTCCTTTGTGCCGCATTAACGCAATGCACGCGTCCGAATATGTTTTTTTTTTACTTTTCGATTTTCGAATTATAGTCAAAATTTTATTCAAAAACAGATCCGTATTTTTTTTATTTAAAAATCCCAAAAAAAATAATCGACACTACAAGACAACACTACATCTTTCCACTTAATCTGTGCTTGCTCGATTGAACAATCGCCTTTTTTAAAGTAACCTTAAATACGACTCACATCCTCTCTATGAGGCCGTGCTCGTCCAGCGCGTCGGGCAGGTCCCGCTTGTTGCCGAGCACCAGCACGGGGATGCCGGTCAGCTGCTGCTTCTCCAGCAAGCTGTGCAACTCGTTGCGAGACGCCTCGATCTTGTCCTGGTCGGCGGCGTCTACCATGTATCTGTTGAACGGAACATAGGAACTTCTATAAACTATATATTTGTACTAGCTGTGCCGGCAAACGTTGTTTTGCCATATAAATATTTCTTAAGTAATTAAAAAAAAATGTTAAGGGTGGACAACCCTTAACACTTAGGGGTATGAAAAATAGATGTTAGCCGATTCTCAGACCTATTGAATATGCATGCAAAATTTGGTTAAAATCGGTAAAGCCGTTTCGGAGGAGTACGGAGACAAACATTGTGACACGAGAATTTTAATAAGAAGAAGAAAAAGATTAGAGTATCAGCTCGCCACGACTTCGTCCTTAGAACACGATTGCGGGGGACGGGACGCGGGGCGTGGGGAGGAACTGGCCGTCGACTCGACTCACTCTCTCATCGCTAGCAAAAGACGTTACGCGCGTACCATTATATTAAATCTTGTATACATTTTAAATTCATCAATTTTCTTCACACATACAATTCACATACAACATACATATCCTACAACTTAATAATATGAAACTACTAGCTGTGCCCGCGACTTCGTCCGCGTGGAATAGTTATTTTGGGCATCATATTTATTTTTGCAAACATCCTCCTCGGCTTTATCAATTATAGCTGCTAATTGTTATGCGACTTGGCGACGACTTGGCCCACTTCATTACCCGCGACGGAACGGAGACCGTATAGTGAGATGAGAGGACTTTGCCCAGTAGTGGGATCTTACAGGCTGATACTTTACTTTACTTTAAAATAGTAATATCTTCTAAGATGTTCATTGAAATTAAGCGATATCAAAGACAGTTGTGTTTACAATTAAATACTCATAATCAACAAAAATCTTAAAAGATAGACATAATCAGTTTAAAAGTAGGTAAGAGGTAAAAACAGACAAACATACAAAGGAAGTATTGTAAGTCGAATGATACCTATCTATATGTAGGAAGTAGGATAGAGCAGGGCGATCGAAAGATGCGGGGTGAGGGGGGTCGGCGGTCAGGCGGCCAGTACATTGTTTTACTATATCTTTGTTGGTTTGCGCAGCGTTCGCGTGGAAAGCTCGCAGATGGCCGACTCATTCAACGTTCACCTGCATTGTTGACGTTTCCCGTAGGAAATCCGGGATAAAATGTAGCCTATAGCCTTCCTCGATAAATAGACTATCTAACAGTGAAAGAATTATTCAAATCGGTTCAGTAGTTTCTGAGATTAGCGCGTTTAAACAAACAAACAAACAAACAAACAAAACAAACTCTTCAGCTTTATAATATTAGTATAGATATACAACGTACTTATAAAATTTACTTACACTATAGCGTTGACTCCCCGGCAGTACCTTTCCCACATAGATCGGAACCGTGGCTGGCCACCGATGTCCCAAACCTAAAAAATATATAACTTAATAAACAAAGCCATATAATTAATGTAAGTAAGTAAGTAAGTAAGTAAATGCTTTATTGTTCACTAAAGGAGTACATTACAAATAAAAACAGTACAGTACAAAGGCGGGCTTATCCCTAAGTGGGATCTCTTCCAGCCAACCTGACAGTAATAGGATCATAAACAAAATTGAGGCAAGGGTGAACAACAGTTCTTTTACTAGAATTATCTAAGGATAAGACACAACAATTATATACGTAAAATACAAATAAATAAATAAAGAAAATATATAAATATGTATATATTCTAAATAAATAAAATAAAATGTAAAGATTAATGTAAATAAAAATTCGCGTTCCCGTAAGAATATCAGGGAATCCTTTTTCTACACATGCGCTTTGGAAGCGGTAGTAGATATAATAAGATTTAAGTTATGTTACGACAATAGTTGATACCTTGTATCCAATTTTGAAAATAAAAATATTCTATTCTGAAGCAAACTCTCTTAGTGCTCCCTTAGACCACATAATTGATTTGCGAATTGGGCATTGCATGTCAGTTATTCAGACAGACATATGTATAGACCAGCAACCCGACCCGTTCTTTAAAAACTTACAAAAACCGTGAACAACGATGTAGTATTTTGTATGTTGTGACTGGTCATAAGAACTAACATAAATGTAATCACGTTTATATCCACTGTGAGGTAGACAAAGCCAACAGTCCTGAAAACTGAAAGGCAACGTGTAGCTGTATGCTAATAAGAAAATCTGTTTGAAATTTTAAATTAGATACTATTTCAAACTTCAGATTAACATTGTAAATGTCTTTCTTGTGTAACCAGGACAAAGTTTATTGTACCACAGACCCCGACTCTCTGACTAACATATACATAGAAATAGATTTATTTCCAAAATAGGATACAAGGATAGGACTTTATGACGTCAAAATAACTTAAGTATAATTAAATCTTATTATTGAAACAGTTGATCTTGCATAAGTGTGTAAGGATTGTGTCAAGTAGAAAGATGTAGTCACTGCCTAACCCTCCAGGAAAAAAAAAGATTTATGTAGGCATATGTTTGTTATAAAAGAAAGACTAAAAACCTTATTCACCTTAATTGTGACATTTCCTTTAGTTATTTTCCGCATGTTGAAGCCCACTGTTGGAATCATGTCTTCACTAAATTGACCCGACTGAAATATTGAAAATCATGAAATAATGTTTAAAAACCATACCAACTAATATTATAAATGCGAAAGTATGTCTATATTATTGTCTATATTAGTGCCGTGTGGATCCCAGCACCTTTCCCATGGAAGTCATAATATGCAACTATGATATAGGTTTACAAGCTTGGAATTCTTCTTTTAGGGTGATAGGCTAGCAACCTGTCACTTTTTGAAACTCAATTCTATTGTTAAGCCAAACAACAGCCTTTCAGTCTCAAGACTTTTGGTTTTGTTTACCTCGCAAGGGATATAGTCGTCATTATATGTATCTATATATGTTATTCCAGGTTTTATGCTACACATGTACTAAATTTCTACAAAATCCATATAGGTTTTCTATAAAAGAGTAACAAACACACATACATATCCATACATCCTTACAAACCTTCCCATTTTTAATATTAGTAGAATTAGTGTTTGAAGTTTTTTATTATAATTATTATCAATAACCTTCTGACAGAATGATAAGTGGACAAAACTAATTGTTTGGTCGGTGTGTTTAAAGATAAGATAGGTCTGTCAACACACCAAATGTACACTTGAAATAGTATCTGTTAATATTTTGACATTGTGCTTTTGGGCATTTATGATAGGTCATTGACACTACTAGCAATAAAAAAAACTTCAGGAAAACAAAAATAAACCATACATGTATATGTTATAAGTATTTATAATCTTTATTAGAGTTAGATTTATTATTTCTTTAGACTTGATAAATTATTAAATAATTAAGTTGAGATGTACTATCTTTAATCCATCAGATATTTGAAATAAAAAAGTACAATGTTCTTATCTTTGCATGGTCCCAGTTGCTCTCTCCGAGGTGTGGGTTCAGCAGAAACTTTCTCTAGCAATTTCTTATATAAGTGAACATACACTAGCGTATTTTATGATCTCTTGAGTAATAAGTGATTTGGATGCACCGATAAACAGCGGCAGCATGAGTAATGCGGGCACAAAACAACAGCAGTATGTCACACATAAATTTTTACCAATTGGAATCAAACTCAAAATTTTCACATTCACACATCCTAACACGGCTAACACACTTATTTGTACATGAGTAAAAATACAAAGGTATTCCTTAGTAATGCAAAAAAATGTTTTCTGAAAATACTAACAGCAATGACGTTAACAAAAGTTGTTTTCCCTGAATACTGTAATCCCACGAGTGTAAGCTCCATTTCTTCTTTCCAGAACAAACTTTTAATCCAATCAAGAATACGATTGATCAAAGCTAACATTTTTACGGATTATTCGCAGTTATCTGAGAAAATGTAAAATATGAAAATAATGAACGCCTCTTACAAAACTGCTGAGAATTTGACACTTGACAGTTGTGGTGACAAGACAAACAGTTCATTTGGTTGGGTTGGCAGCGAATAATGTTGCCAAGCTCGTTTCAGAGAAGTAATAAATTGATGGTAATTAGTAAGTTGAATAATAATTTTTAAGTTCTTTGAAACAATGACTAGCGAATAGTGCTATCTCGTAATTCTATACCATTGATCGAGCAATATTTGTGTAATCGCGTTTTGGAAAACGGCTCAAACGATTTCATTAAGATTTGAAATGTGTATGTGTGCAAACGAGTCGCGGTCGCCCAGATAGTATCAGTTATTTATAAGCGTTGGTAAATTTTAATAACTACTCATTATAATACATAGTTTTTTTTTTAAACAGTTACCTTTATTGTATACTAGCGTTCTATGCAACAGTTCGACATCATATAGACGAAGCCTTTGGTGTCTTTAATTTTTTTGGTATCCATTTCGGAACAGTTTGGTAGCCCATCGTTAGTTTAATTTCTTAAAATTATTCTATATCCACTACAGTACAGACTTGGTAACTCTGTTTCTGTACCAAATTTCATCAAAATTGGTTCAGTGGTTTGGGCCTAAAAGCGTAACAGGCAGACAGAGTTACTTTCGCTTTATATTTTATTTATTTATGTTATGCCTTATATCCCTAATATAAGGCATAACATAAATAAATAAAAAAATAACCGGATGAAAATCGTTTAACTGTTTCAGTAGACAATTCTTGGGGTCAAGGCCCATCGTCTTCGTGGCCTTAGTGTATCCTGGTAACACTCTCTGTCTAGGGAGAAGTTCAGGTTCTCTTTATGAAGACGGTTCTGGAGAGTGTAAGTGAAATTCTTTTACGAAGCTACTTAGGTTTGACCCGCACGACTTATCACGCAGATCTTACTCTAATTAGATCATGAATCATTCAATTGCCTAATGTGCAAGTATACCTTCTTACAATATATTTATGAAAAATAATATTTTTTAAGGTGACCGTGGTTGAATTTGAAAATATAATACAAACAATTTGATCAGAGAAAAAATTATAATTACTTAATGATTTTAAAATAGATATTTAAATAATATTGTTATACTTAGGTATATTTTACCAACTGAAATAAATTAAATTTTAAATGATGTTTATTTCATAAATAATAATTCATGAACTAAAGTAAAATTATTATTATAATAAAAAGGATAATATCTTAATTGATTGATACTAAATTTCATTTTCCATAATGGTCGGTAATAATAGCGTTATGTACTTACGTTTCAAGAGCTCGAAATGTGTAAAGAAAATTTAATATTTTTGTAAACTTTCGTCACAAATAACTGAAAATGGAGGATGCGAGGAGGCGGGTAAGGCCGTAAATTTTGCCACTATTTGAAAAAAAAATATGTCCCACATTTTGACTGCATATATAAAAGACTAATGCTAGTAATTTGTTACTAAGGTACTCATAATATATTTTGTAGCTCTTATCTCTACATAATTTAATTTCAAAAGTTCAAACACTTCAATACTTTAACTTCTAGAGTGTGTTCAACTTGGCCAGTCCTCCAAATTTTGCAAAAATCGCGTTGTCTTTTTTATCATCCAAATACTAGAGAACTACAAAACTCGTAGTATATTTATTGAATGTCAAGTTTACAAGAACTTAACCTACAGAACGCAAAACTAAGCAGCCAATTAATAATATGATTTATTAAAATAAGTAGATTTAATTTTTTTATCGCAATTTAAATGTTTGTCCCCGTATTTTTGCTTATATGTTACAATTTTGTATGTTACCACAATTTCACCTCTAATTAAGGTAAAACATTTTGGTAATATTTTGTATCGATACTGGCAACACTTAAGTGTCCATGGACAAAAAGAAAAAAAAAACCATTTTGTTTACTGTGGTGGGTTTGACAAAAAGTGAGTGCAGGTGTGTGTCGTCATTCGGGATTTATTCGATTTCAAAGGTAAAGAATTGGTTTATTACTCCTATTTTCATGTGAAAGTATTATTTAGTGAATAAGTTATGCAGGAGCCGTGTTTTGTTTTAAATTTAGCTCGAATGATCGAGTTATGGTAAATTATAACCAAAAAAATCTTGCTTCTGCGTTACTTCTAGGTTACTGCTATGTTATCGGTAACATTGATTGTATGTTACGTAACGTTTAAGTGTTGTAAGGATTCGTACATAGACTCGTGCAATAGGCTACGACTCATTTAATTTCATATATTAAATAAGTATTTCCTGTAGTTAATGGCTTAGGAAAACAAAATATTATTATTATTTTAATCATTAAAAGTGCAAGATGAATTTTGAAATCCAATTTATAAAATGTGTTTTTTATAGAAGGAAGCGAGCAGAACGATGAAGAACTTGGCAGCACGGTTAGAGAGAATAATGAAAATGAAGGGAATTATTTAAGTTTCAACATAAAAGATTCGTTATGGTTAGATAATTTGAAAGAAAAACGTGGAAGTATTATATTGGATTTGTTGAGATCATAGAATTTAAAAATGACGAAACATATTACAAAATAATTTTTTTTTTAAATGTTAAGATTTCAAATAATTCTGTAAAATTCTTAGTGCAAAGAAAGTTAGATCTTGATTCTGTGACCACAATTTCTATAGTAAAAAAGATAAATTTGATTCAGTTAGAGACAGATTCAAAAGAATATTATCTGCAAAATGATGAAGATACTGTATTTTTTATTTAAATATTTTAAATCATTTGTTAGTTGACATAAGTAAAAGTGGTTACCTAGTTCCTTTTTTGTGATTTTATTGATTAATTAGTACACATTGTGTTTTAAGTACCTATTTAATGAATAGACATTTTAGAAGATTTCATTGTTTTTTATTTGCTTCTTCTTTTTCTTAGTCGTATTCCTCATGGCTGAGAAGTCGTGATCATTATATGGATTTCAATGAAACACACACAACGACTTTCTTGGCAATATTAATAGAGTGGTTTGCCATTGCCTTCTCCATTTCACACACTAACTGATAAATAATCGACTAATGTGACTTCCTCACGATGTTTTCCTTCACCGGAAGCAAGTGGTGGTCATGAAAAGTACTAAACGTAAGTCAGATTAGCATACAAACTCATGTGGCTCGAGTAGGATTCGAACCCGGGACATTTCGATCACCAGGCGGACGTCTTAACCACTAGACCACCACCGCTTCATTTCATTTATATGCTTAGTTCTTACATAAGGTTAATAGATACCCTGGCCCGTACGCCCGTACATACATTTTGTTTTGGAACATTGCATTAACTTCGTTTGTGTTTCTCAGAATACATTTGCTTCTCCAATTCCTATGGAATTGTGCTTGCCATTACAATCGTACGTTAGTATAATTTTCAGTAGGTACTTTACGAAAATATTATGAAATTTGAAAAAAAAAATTAATAAAAAAAGAGGCAGTACTTCTGAACTCGACCTTACACTCTTTACTCGTTACTTTCGTGTTACTTATACGTACCATAACATAGAAGTATCTATGTTACTCTATGTTACTAAGTGGCAAAATCTACGGCCTTACCCAGGCGATTATTTTAAAATATCTAGTTTCTTCTATTATAAGTTAGAAAAAGCTGACATAACCCGGAACCAACCTAAAAGAACACGTTATAATAAAAAAAATATCAATTATTTTTATTGTAGTTCAATTTTATTTATATGTATACACCGTTTGTGTGATAGGCTATATAAATTTAATTATGACATACATATATACATGTTATCACCTCTATAAATTTTGAAAAAGAAGGCTACGCCAGTTGGTGTTTAGCTTTATAATGGAATTGAGATTCAAATAGTAATTAGGTTGCTAGACCATTGCCTACAAGAAGAATCCCAAGTTTATTAGCCTTACCCTAAGTAGCATTTTAAGTCATCCATGAGAAAATCAATAAGTATGATGTACATATTTTCAAAGATCTCTAATATTCCGGGCGTAACAAATTGGGTTAGGACTATACACATAAGTATGTCAGTAGGATATGTGTTTAAAAATATAAAAAAGTCACTGTTTTCGAGATATACAAAACTTTTTATTATTGCATCAAGTACAATTGCCAACAGTCATCAAATCATAACATATTTTATCCCAACCAAGATCCCAACGTATTATAAATGTGAAAGTAAGTTTATTTATTTGTTTATTAATATCTTTTCATGCGTTATCTTCTGAACCAATCTTCTTGAAATTTGATAACGGGTGGTAGAATAGCGGTGGAAAGTAGACATACCTACAACAGTAATCTATGGGGTGATAATAATGTAAAAATTATCTATAGCGCAAACAAAGTATTATAGTACATTTGCATACAACAGTGTAAACAGTGAGGTGAGAGGCAAGTGGGGCGCGACGCGGGAAGGACGTTGTCACGTCATAGCGGTCACGTGCGAGCAAGCGTGGCTCACTGCGAGAGAGAGATTCCGACGGTTGTTCTTATCCGCGACCTCCGCGCCTCACTTATTGTACATACTTACTACATCAAAAGATTATGATATGACATTTGTCAAATTGTTGAACAAATATCTATTCTCTTATTAAAAATAAAGGACAATGGAATTTTTACAGATCGTCATCCCATACCGTGCCTTATTTTGACGCCGCCGCCCCGTCACATGACATGACTGCCTAGGCTAGCTGGTACCGGCCGGCGCGCACACCTCGATCAGTCAGACCGGTCGCGAACCTCTCGCGTTGATAACGCTAGCTACGCGTCGGACCTACCTACATGCAGTTAAACACGATAAGAATAACTAATCGCAGTGCATGTTTGACAAAAATGGATTGCCAGGACCTAACTTAGATTATCAAATACTAGTGTTGTAACTGTATCAGTGATATTATTATTTTCACGAATTTGTTTTTGATGTGCCAGTGTTGACACAGTGATATTTTGTTTTTGTTGTGCGATAAGTGAATATGGAAACACGACATTATTGGGAGGAAAACGGACATGCCGTTAAATATGACAAGTAAGTTTTTTATAGGCACCAAGTCGTCAAAAAAATCATGAACAGTACTTACACTTTTGCTGCCTCTTTTTGCACTTATTTCGAATAGTCTACTTATGGTTGATCTGATAAGTCTATCCCAGGCTGGATACCCAATTATCATAACTTATTAATTAATTTAACATTTTGTTTCATTCCGCTGTGATAGTCAAAGAGAAATAACTCGCTCGACCGACCTATTCATATTAATATATTAATACTTAATAGTTGGTAATGCCAATGAATAAAAGGAATAAATAAAAATTTGCACTTGCTTTAAATGAGGAATCTGAAATATTGTTAGATCAATTATGAAAAATAACTTATGAACTCCAGAAAACAACAAGATTAATATAAAAGGAGTCATTAATTTAAAACTTTACAATGAAAGAAAACCATCGCTCACTAAGTAAGCCGGATTTCCTGGAAGAAACATAAGGTAGTCTCAGCTACCCACTAAATAAAGAAAGACAGACGTCATAATCATCATTTGCTTTATGTGATTTGAATACTATTAAGCTACTTATGTAAATTATTTTTGCCATCTGACAAAAGGCATTTTCATCTTTAGATAGCACGAAATACCAATACTTAATGAAGTCTAAGGGGGAAAAATATTATTTCAATTAACGGTTTTGGGATAGTGAAAATAATAAAATGATAGACATACATAGATCCCGCAGATTAGTTAGGTGATAACCTGTATGTGATGAGCAGACAGACAAACTTATTTCTAACTTAATTACCTAATAATTAAACAATTTCATTCATAAAAGTAGTAAGTCCTATGCAAAAAGATCAAATATACGAGCGAAATAAATATTTGTATCATTACAATTTTCTACTCATATGTACCTATTTATTTATGTATTATATATAACCCTTCTTCAAATATCGATAAATAAATACTTTGATCATAAATGGGAAAATAACGAACATTACACGTAATTACATACACACAGCTAATATTGCGATATTAACGGAACTATTTTCATTAAAAATATAAATGTCCTGTGTACTAAATAAAGTCAAAAAACAAAAGTCTTACATTATGTCAGCTTACAATGCATATTTACGTTTCAATTTAGTTTTTGAATCGAAACGAAAGTGAAAATTTGTAAACAGATGATAAAATTGTAGGTATGTTCTAAATTCAGACCTCATTTTCAAAACAAACATCACTTTCATTGCGAAAAGCCTAATTCGAATTTCGATATCGAGAATAATGTTATGATTGGGGAAAGCGAAGCGAAAATAGCACCCGCCACGTGACATGCGCGCACAGATACGTGGAGAGGCGAACGCGGGGTGCGTCAGGTGAGGTGGGGCTTGCACGCGCTTCGCCGCGTCGTCCACACGCCGCGGAAAACGTGACTTCACACAAACATAGGCGCCGGATACACACTGTACGCACACCACTTTACACCGTGCTCACGTTTGTATCGCCTGACGATTTCTGTTTGAGACTTATGCTATACTATTTTGGTTTTTTCTTACTCTTTCAAACATTCAAAAAGTATTGGAAACCTTAGTAACTAAACTTCTCAGTTCAAATCTAAAACTGAATACAAAATCTGGAATGGATCACTAAAGCTTCCAGACATAACACAAGTAGCAATATTATTAAATTTAAAATTTTTATTTGGACCTTCGCTTTCTTTTAACTTAGTGCAATACAGGTCAATGATATGATAATACGGATTTACATGAACATCAACATGTAGGTAGTTCGATTCCTGCCTATTCCAGCTAAAGGTGGTGTGATTTATAATGCATCGGAATAAATGTCTCAAATTGGTAATTAAAATCTATTTATAGTATATTTCACGTTGTCAATTTTGCATGTCAACTCGTATCATGGCAATCACATTAATCCTTTAGCCTTGACGGTCATCAACCTTAGGTCAGCGCCATTGTGGTTTGCTTTTCTTTCCATCGAAACATGGTGTTATAGTATCGTAACATATTTTATTTAAATAAGATTAAAATCATATTTATCACATTACCACATCAGTGGTACCTACTCGTGATTCATTCATGACAAGTTATTTTCCAATAAAATATCCTACTAAGTGTCTTCGATCTAAGCTGCGGGTGAAATGGTAGACTTGACGAGACTGAGTTTCTTTAAAATCCTGCTAGCCTCGGTAATTATAATTATTTAGATGTTTTTTTTTTCTGTTTTAAGTAATGTTATTTCTTATACTTACCTGCATATTATGTATTATTTTTGTTTGATTTTACGAACAAATCTAAACTTAGTATAATGAGGGACACTAACTAACATCCTGCTTCCACTTACAGCCCAAACCACTGCATTTATGGATTTGAAATTTGGTTGTAAGTACCATATTATGAAATGTTTTTGCCAATACTCAGCAGATTATATTTTATGGCAGCCCCGTTTGACAGAAAATTATAGCCTACATTAAAAAAACAAAACCTTTTAAAAAAATTTACGTTTTGTCTATAACTAGATGCGTCCGCGGCTCCGCCCGCGTTAAATGGAAAATCCCGTTATCCTCCGGGTCCGCGGGATTTCCAAAAATTCTTTCTAAGCTGGTCGTCATTTTGTATGGCCGGAAACCAAAAACACGTCGAATGGCCTTTATTATTTATTTTTCCTTACCAATACCAACACCCATCCCCATGATCCGCATTCTATTTCGATATGTGTGTACGTGTTTAGTTCTCTTTAATGAAATATAAATAACTACCAAACGGATTTTCATGAAACTTTGCCCTTATAATATAATAAGATATTATTGAATTTAACATTCATTCAGAATTCGGAATAGAGGAACCTAAGTATACAAGGCAATATGATTCTATGATTTCGGATGTTTAAAACGTTTTAGATATAAAAGAAAATTACCGTGACTTACGTATTTATTTACAATGTGTCATGATTTAATTTATCACGTGATATGATATAGCATGCATGGTACGACTAGGCTGTTCTGTAATTGGATTCTCACGAAGCGTGCAAGCAGCTAATGTGCACGAGGAAAACTACAATATTGTAAAAGAGCAAGACAAAGTCTTTAGGTAGAATAAAATAAAGTTGGCGTAGGTATCTCAGGATCGCGACGGATCCATACGGCTGAGCCTGCTCTATTCCTACAATTTTACAATTTCTTCTCCTTGACTCAGACTTCTACATACGTACATTTTATCACGTCTAACCATATACTTCGCGGGGTAGACAAATAGTTTTAAAAAGATGCCCACTGCATCATTCATGACATCCATTTAAAAAGTACTTAGTAAAAAATAATATGTGACTAACTAAAGGAACGAAATTCACGAAAAAATTGTTATTAAAGATACCAAGCGAGTTGTTAAATATTAAATCAAAAATACGTATTGCGTTCTGTGTAGTCAGACATACATAGGTAGATGGTAAACCGTATAATACAATCAACATTTTGCTTCTTCAGAAATGTAATATTCTTAACATTGTCAACCCTGTTTGGATATGTGACCTAAATGCATCTGCATGTTAGATTATCTGATCTTGTCCTCAGGTCCCGTAAGATAGAAATGTATGTGCGAAAAGCTAAGAGACGGAAAGCAGTCCAAGGAATTTGCCACATTTTCCTACAAAACAACATTTTGAAGGCAGAAACGGCAATACGGTTTTGGCTTTTTGAAGTCTAAGTCTCAGAAGCTAAATATCGAGATGAGAAGATGGGTTTTTTGATTTTGGCTAAGTTACATATGAGATATGAATGGTGTACACAGTCGCATCCGGGGTAAACGCGAGCTGAAAACACCATTAGTACCTACGAGTACTAATAATATTCGAACACTCCCACTCAAGATTCTGATAGGCGATACCATGTGACCGATTATGAATTCACGAGGAATCCACCGATACTCTTATAGGATTATGTTTCTCTCATTTTGGGTCTTATTTTGTTTATCTGAGAATTGTTTTTCGTGTGGCACCCGGGCCACGTCAGGTTCTTTGCGCAACTGCCTCGTGGGTCGCAACGTGACTCCGATGCATGCACGTGGCGTATCATGCTGCGAAGTATTTCTACTTCGAAAGGAGCGCCATAATACAATCCTGGGTTTAATTTAATTAGTTATCGATTTCCCATTGTTCTAAATACAAATTTAGAGCTTCCACCAGTTTACAGGCATGTGGACTGTTTTAGCTCAGTACAATTATAATTCTGTATTTTCTGGGTGTGGGTGTTTATGTAAACTGAAATTTTAATAAGATTTAAGCAACAACGTACAAACTTTTTAATCTTGAGATCCTTATTTTAAATTGAATCTGACTAAAGATAGAGATTAAGTATACTAAAAACGACCTTTACGTTTTTTTACATTTTAGGTCGTTCCACAGTCTGATAAAATAGATAGTTATGTAGGTAACAATTTATCTATCTGTAGGTAATATAAAACTCTTCCGTTTACTGAGTTAATGCCTGTGTTCAACGCACAGACCAAACCGGTGTAGAAATTTTAAATTTGGCATGTAGGTAAGTTCCTTATGCGGGCTAGGAGACATTTTTTGCTTTCATCCAAGTACGTATCACCTATCGTTGTAAGTTTCTTTTCATAATCATTTTATATGATACCAAACAATGACAATGCTTAAAAAAAATATTGCTATTAAACTTTGCTATAATGACACATTCATACTTACACGTGTGGTTCTCCTTAAGACACGTTCCACTACGCGTGCTTTGCCTAGTCTTAATTGATCTATCTTAATAGAACTGGTTTACGATTTCGCCTTAGTTCAAAGGTGAACTGAATTCCCACATTACACATTTCTCACCTTCGACATTCAAGTACCTGCTCACGTCAGGTCGGGAATTAATATAACTGAGAAATTACGAGGTCTATCAAATGCCTAACTTACCTATCTACAATTATACCTCATAAGCCAAGGTGTCTACTAACTTCTTACGTAAAATACTTACTTAATATTAATGCAGGAACCTATCGCCGATATTTATAATAAATGCCTAAAATAAATTACTCGGCCCACATCTCACAGCTGAGTGACAAAAAAACTTAATAAGATAATTGTAAGTAACTGATTAATTAAGTATAAACTGTTATTTATCTTTAAGTAGGTATACTATGGCCATAAGACAAATAATTTTGGATTTTTTTTATTCAAACAAACCAGGTTTTACTTTTGATTTATATACATAAGTGTGTTTATTTTTGGATTTTCGCTAAGTGCTAATGTTTATCGTGTTGTGTTGTGAATAACGATGTTTGTCATACATTGCATTTCTTGGATTGACTTTAAAAAGAGCGAAGCGGAGGTAGGTAAGTGTTGAAGAGTAACATACGAGCGAGCAAGTTGAGCGAGAGACCTTTTCCGGTGGAAGGAAATATTTTTTTCAAAAGACTACCTAAACTTATTATTAATACAAACTACTTAAATATTATTTTGGGCTCATTACATTAACGCGGTGAAGTACAGGCATTACCTATATGAAAATAAACACAGTTAAATAGCTAAAGCGAAATTAATAGGTAAGTACTTACTTACCTACTCGTATTTATGTATTTGGACATATTGTGTCGTGTGGTTCCCGGTACCAAAAGAAAAAAGAATAGAACCACACCACCTCTTTCTCATGGATGTCGTAAAAGGCGACTAAGGGATAGGTTTATAAACTTGGGATTCTTCTTTTAGACAATGGGCCAGCAAGCAACCCGTTTCTACTTACTTGAGTCTTGAGTTTGACATTGTTGTCTCTGTCAACCCGCAAGGGAAAAGACGTGACTATAAGCATGTACGTATGTAGATATTCAGTGCACACTTTAATGGTCGAAAAAGTAAACAAGTGCACGTGACATAGGTTGGTCACGATGTGAAATGGGAGCGCATAGATTTTGTCCATATCAAATACGTCAGCTACTGATTTTACATGTCCATACTAACGAGATGTTTACATTGTGACCCATTTTTAAACGTTTGTCCTTTTTGGTTCGGGATAATAATTGATTAATAAATGAGACAAAATGTAGACTCAAAATGTAAAGAGTATTTGCTATTCATCAGCGAGAAGCTGGTTTGTCTGAAGAAAAAAAAGACTCGACTTGAAAACAAGAATATTTTTCTTCCTTTTTGATTGAGCCTTCAAATAAAGCACACAGTTAGTCTGAATAAGAGGAAAATATCGTTACCTACTTAATTCTCAGCTAATAATTATAGAATCTACTATTACCTGGATATATCGTCCGGTTGCCTTATTCAAAAATCAGTAGATTGTTTTCAAATCATTCTTCTTCTTCCTGGTGCTAGTCCAGGTTTTGTCCTGATCTATCTGAAGACGAGCTCGGGGTGCGTCTATGACTATAATCCTGGACTCGGTTAGTTAGGTTATAAGTACACAAAGCATTTCCCGCTGACCTCCGCAACCAACCAAGGGACAAGGGAAACCCGTTGCCTGCAAATGTGCAGGTTTCCTCGCGATGTTTTCCTTCACCATATAAAACCGTCGGTGAACAAACTTGGTACCAGTGAGTCTCTCAATGAGTTTGTTCACCGAGTACGAGTACATGGCTGAGGTAGAATTTGAATCTGTGCCTCCAGACACCAAACCATCAAGGCTATCTATAGATAAAGATTTTTTGGAAAAATTTCAATGAATACAAATTGAAAAACCTCCAAATCAGTTCGTGAACTCGTTGATACGAAGGCTGATTTATCATTAACAAAACCGTCCAAGCATGAACTCGGCAGCACGTGACACCGCCGCACGTGTCGCGTGACGTCACACCTTTACACAACATTGCAACAACACGATTCACCTTCGTCTGCCAGAACTGCCATACAAGATACACAGCTATTACGTGAGTAACAAGGTATATTTTAAAATTCTCCCTGAATCACGTTTATAATCGTACAGAAACAGCACATCGGCAGAGTTGAAGTCGGTCAAATAAATGAACAAATTTTGCACGATACGCAGTTTTACTGCAGCTTTAATGTATAAGTACTTTAAGATTTAAGATTAACCTTGCATTGTACTTATTTTTCTTTTGAACTAGTTTAATGAAGAGAAAATGAAAACATAACTTTAGCATTAGCCTAGGCATTTCCGTCGGATATTTCTTTGTGGATCAGAGGATCATTGACAATTAACAAATGTAAAGAATAAGATAAAATTCTAAGGTGTCACACCCATGCAGCCTAATGCTTCGACCACTTCTATTGTTTATTGATTTTATTTATTACAATGTTAATAAAATAAACAAACGCTTGTAATGATAAAGTTTAGTAACAATAGTGTTCTTGTAAGCCGCACGCAGCAACTATCGATCTTAAAAGTCAGTGCGTTTAGGAATTTACCCAAGTGAATCACCAAAATAACTTCCTTAAAATGCATCGCGTGATCGCGCTATGACATTGCATTGTCTTTCAAAATATGTACACTTATAAACACGTGAGCAATGTGTTTAATATATGAAATGTTCCGTATGTGCAAATTTTAAAAGTAACTTGAGGACAATTTATTATTAATTTTAAAGCTTAAGTCTTTCTATATATCGCACAAATTACCTACCTACGTAAATTTCGCATTCATCAAAGTAAAATAATTTGACTCCAGGTATTGGATAATACACGTGTCTCTTTGCACTATACATACATCAGCAGAGCATCATGTAAGTAATGTAGTTACTATTGGTCAATTTTCATTTAGTTACTTTTATGGCGTCACGAAACACATAGCTACAGATATAGCGATAATTTAAAAAAGGCCGAACTTACATTCGATTTTCTCTTTAAAAGATGGTTTTGATATATAAGAAGCTTCCAAATTACTTCTCCAATCCCAAAACGTTAAAAAACTACCGAACAATTGAGGTTCAATAGCGTTTCAACTCAAATTATTAGCGTGCGTAGTGCGTTATAATCTGTAGTTATAATTCGACCGTGGGCAGACAGACAGATAAACATTCATGGCTTTGCCTTTGCTTTTTTTATATAAAATATTTTACCCATTTCGGTGTTATTATAACTAACAGGCAAACTAAGCAGTAGTACCTACTGTCTAATCCACGTGCTTGCATTACAGAGACCACACATTTTACTTTTTGATAGACAATAATTTTATTTCCTTCATTCAATGAATCTATCCCGGCTAATTAGCTTTTTTTATGAAACCATCGACCAGTTTCGAAGCCAAAGATGTTATTAAATTACGTATTTTTTTAACATCCTTATAAATAATCGGCTATAAACGACATATTATACGAGTACATACTTGCAATTGAAAGATAAAGGATCACGTGCAAACAGATCACATGACTCATAATTTACCTAATAAGTTTTGCCTCATACATAACCTAACAGAAAAAGTAAATATATATAAATATTTACCTATATATGTATACATTATTTTTCCGAGAACATTAACTCTACCAACCTCGTAACAACAATTTTACAATTTTAGCAAGGTTCAAATTAAGTTCGAGACTTTTTATGAGATACTTATTCCGCGATGCCTATTTTTATTACTTCACTTTATTTGAGATAAATACATATCCAGGCCAGTTATAAAAATCGTAATTAATCATGACCCGACTGGACCTTTTGACAAAAGTATCCAAGTGCCTTTACCACTGCGCCACGAAGGCGGACTTCATATTTATTTCGATAAGAGTATTGCGATTTTTAAAAGTCTAAACAAACAGTACCGTCGGTACTTCAATAATGTTTCGTTAATGTAATCAAGTGTCAATACATTTGTTTGAATTTTTGTAGCACATTACTCAATAAAAGGACGTGCTCCTAGCAGCAATTAATTTTTAAATCTAATAAGCAGCATAGTCATCCTAGCCGGTACAAACATATGCAATGACTAGTCCTATCACCTTGCATATGGAATGTAGTCAGTCGACATCTACAAGAGTACGCGTGTGACATGCGATTGTCCAGCATTCAGTGACGTTACAATTGTGTTGTGTTGTGTTGTGATGAATCTGTTGCTAACTTCTTCAACTCCTCAGTTGTCAATAGACAAAGTTCTACTTCCTTTTAAAATGTAAGTCTCTCAACAATTTATTAAGCTATAGTTGAAGCTAATATAAGAAATTTTAAACATAATGTTAATGGCTGTAAAAAAGCTACTGTACTGAAACGATTTCGTAAAATTTGACACAGATATTTTTACTAGACCATTGCAAGTACATATTTTGGTCGTTACTCTGGAATAGAATAGTAAGGAAATATCTTTCAAAAGTTGAAAAAAATAGACTTTTGTACTGAAAGTTTTATTTCTAAAACAATGTTTGGGCGATTTTTGTGAAAATAAATATGTCACGTGGAGTTTATGTTATTGCCATCTGTAAGTTGTGTGATAAAAATGAAAATGAACACGATGAATAAATCCATATATGATGAGGCTTATTAAAATATTTGTTCCCGGGTTGAAGGTTCGTTTGGTGAATAATGAGCTGTCGTCAGCTTCACGTGACTCGCTCGACTCAGTTTATATTTAGACCATATCGCTGCCGAATCTTGAGCAGATTCTGCACACGACAAATATAAGTAACTTGCAATTAATTATACCTTGCGAATTCCACACGTATCAAATTCCAGAATAATCGTAAGTACTTTTATACTTTGTTTTTAAAATATTACACTTTATCAACAATGTCTGTCATCTCGTTTAGTTGACCAAGAAGTCCACGAGCTAATACCTTCTGTATTAACAATTCTGCAAATATCTGCTGTTTAGATTCCATCCTTTTTAATTTTGCCGTAAAATTAATCCCTACAGCTTCGAATTCCACACAATTTTCCTTACTTTCTTTATTATTATTATTGTAAGAAAAATTATTGTCCTTATTATCATCTGTTGTTACATCATGTGATTCCGCAGATTTAGGACTTTTGGAATTTTCCTGCAAAAAATCAAACAAACTTTAATAAATGTACGAGTTTGACATTAATATTGCAATCATTTGATATCCTTATGTTACTATCTTAAAGGAAAAATTATAAAAATTATAGAAAATACCAATAGACAATGAAGAAAGCGCTAAAAAACCATATTAAATTCTTAACCTGCAGAACAAACTACCTAAAGACTCAAACCCCGAGCTTCTACTTGTATGGGGTATGGATGAAAAACGTGATAATATGTTTATAAAGTTAAAATAAAGTGTTCAGCTCACACAAATTGTTTCCTCGTCGATTTTTTCTTCATCTGTGTCCGAATATACGACATCACAATTTATTTCTTTTATGTCATTTGAATCGGTGATGGTTAATGATGGGGAGCATGTGGTATCTTCGTACTGGTCGTTTACAAACATTAACAGATCGTAATACCTGAAATAGTAGATTTTATAGAGATCGAATTTAGCTTTTGCTTGTATTTTGATTTCTTTGGTCATGTTGAAAAGATGAAGGCAAGCTTAGGTTGACTAAGTAAATGTACTCGTACAAAGAAGTGTTCGGATAGAACTCGTGAAGCGGGAAGGAATAGCAGACTAACGTACTTACTTAACTTGACAAAATCGGAAACATTTTGGCAAAACGTCAGGTCAAAAGTACGAGTATAAAAGAAGTATGCATGGATCGTGGGAAGTTGAAAGATGTAGTTTCTGCCTACCCCTCAGGAAAGAGGCGTGATTTATATAGTATGTATTTCGATTTGTGTGTATGGATGTCTTAATTTTTTTTTAAGTCAGTAGGAATGTACTAGGCGGTATTTGTCCGTCAATATATTTTTCTTATATATACAGAAGATAAGTAGATGAAATATTATAAGAATGAAAGTAAATAACGTACAATATGAAAGTTTTATAGGAAAATTAAATATAACGAGATTTATTTTATTAAAAGTTTAACTAAACATTTTATGAAATTGAATTGAAAGTACAATACATACATATATATATTTGTATACTACTTGATATTTTCTTACCATAGTGTCGGGCTGTAAGCACCACCTGAACTGTCTATTCTTTTCTTTTCCTTTCTCATTGCGCGCCTCAAATTTTGAATCTTTTCACGAACCAATTTTGCATTGGCATTCTTGATTCCATTCTTACGAAGGAACATGACCATCTCGTGGTAGGCCTTATTTTTCATGTCACGTTTCTTGTACTCCTTTGAATTTACTTTCCACAAACATTTGCGCTCCCAATACATTTCGATTAGGTCTTTGGTTAGTTTCTTTGTCATATCCATGTTTATAAAAGCTTATATTCTAATTTAACAGATGTTATATTAGGAAGTGAAGAAAAACTTTGTTTTGAGGATAATTCCGCGGCACTTATAACGTTGGCCGGGGTATAAAACCTCGAGGCGACTGCAGTGAGATGGGGTTGGATGCGCGGATCCGATCCGTGAACAAAATGGCGCCCATACGATACAACGCAAGCGCGCGTCGCGTGAACGCAGATTAACCTTGAAACAGGACTGTGACATTAAACATATTTCTAGGTCATTAGAAGTCGCAACCTCGCTTCTATGAAAATAGGTAATGCGAAAATAGCTATATAGTTAGGTTCATCTTTCAATGACTAGAATAATAAAGTATTCAAAAGGTTACCTACTAGAAATAGGTACCTAGGTAGGTATGTAGTATGGTATGTACTGCCTCGTAGCTAGGTACTTATATCACCAAGCCCGAAAATACAAAAATGGTTTAGGATTATGACTTGATTATTATCTATTAAAGCACGCTATTATGGCTCTCTTCCAATTTAAGATCATGGTCAATTATTAAATGATGAATGGATTTCCTGCACTCACAAATTATTTGAAACAAAAAGAGGTTGCATTTCTGTGTTATTCCATGTCGTCAAGATTAAATGGACCATGAAATGAAGTAAGTAGGTACTTACTTAAATATCTCTTGTGCATTTTAGGACAAAAGAAAAATAAACGACGGATGACGAACAGCTATGAATCGGTCAGAGGGAAATTAAAATTGATGCGCCCCCAATACACACTAGTCACGTGCTGCGCTGTGGTTGTTTACTTTTAATGTTGTTATTGTGCAATAATTTTATCAATTTCATAATAATTGTATTTATTAGATTATGTGCAATTAGAAAAATTCGTTGCATAGTTAGGTAGGTAGGTACCTACTTATAAATCAGTCCCGTCAAACAGATATCTTACGCCTGAGAATTTTCTCACCTTTCTGCTCAATAGCAGCAGATCGCCTAGGTACCCAAATTCACTGCGATTAGCTCTATTACAGCAGCGTATACGGTTAGATGTACGTTAAAAGACAGCTAAATCATGCTGCTGATAGCTGGATCCCTTGACTGGGTAGACATAGCCAATCATTCAAGATTCGATAATGTAATAACTAAAATGATGACAAGGGATGCAAACGTGATTGTATGTATAGGATGTGATGTATAGGCTCAATACTGAGTGTCTCGTGAATGCGTGTCAGACGCCGCCAACGACCTTGAGACGTAGGTACACGTGTCTCTTTCAAGTATCGATACCTATAATGTAGGTACCTACTTACTTACATGTGACACATTGATAGAGGCCAATATAAGATTCTATTCTGAATATCTCAAAAATTACTTAACCGATTTTGATGTCTCACGAACCTAAAAATCCATGGAGGATTTAAAAGCTAGTAATTTGTAGAAGGTATTTATCATGTAACTATGTTTGTTTTTTGGCTGTGCTCCTTACCCTAGGTAACCCTGGATAGAAAATATTGCAACTGTCATAACCAAAATTGAAGGTGTATTCTATAGTATAAAAATCATAGAAATAAAAATAGGATCAAATATAAAATCGAAAACGTTCTTGTTAATCTTAATTTTTCTATATGTATGTATAAACTTTGTCTATCCCGTAAATAATTAAGACGTGACAATAATAAAGTGAAGTGTGTGGTCTCTCAGGACTGGACTACGCCACAATATCGTGAACAAGGAAACAATGAAATGTGAAACGGTTAAGTTCCATTGACAAATTGAAACGTGTCTGTTGTTGACACCTTGCATGCATATTATTAGGCCTTGTACTTCGATCCGTTTACTAAAAGCAGGCGCGCGCGCCACGTGAGTTCTACCTTTTTTTTCTATCATCATCATAGTGAGAATAATTTACTGATAGCGACACTAGCAATTATCGCTAGGAGCCTGATTTTGTAAGTAGGGGAGATTCTGTAAACTTTTGGAGACCTCAGGCGTATAGTACATACTCAGTTTCGTAGAATCGTTCCCAGCAGCGCGGATACCTACCTACCCTGAAATAACAAAAGAAAGAAACAAAACATAGCGTCAAATCTTATTACGATGCGTACAAAATGAACGTGTTTCAGAGCTCCAATATGGCATTACGATAAATGCACCATGTTTCAGAAAACAGAGATTACATTCTCTGTGTTTTGTGGGTAACCCCAACTTAATCGTCACAAAGAGTACCTACCTAATAAATTCTCATCATGTTTTTATTTTTACGCTTATGTGACCTTTCTTCTTTTCCAGCTACAACTCTAACGACGGGTTTGGCAGAGTCGCAGACCAGCTTAACTTCGCTGCGCCATCGGAGGACGAGGCCGAGTACCCGCCAGGCGCCTATCTCAAGAAGGGGAAGGTCTCGAGGGCAAGTCAAACTGAACATGCCCGATTTTTATCTCTTTTTCACATCGATGACATAATTGTTCCCCCTTTTGTAGACCATTTTATAATTAACATTTCGATATTTTTAGAAGCTTGATATGACGCTTCTGAACACAAATATGTCATCTACATATTAACTAGTTTAAGTTTTTGCGATATATTGTCTGACGCTTTCTATGCTTATTTTAGCTGACACAGTTTATTGTTGTCTTATGGTCAAGTTTCTATTGTTGGAACCGAAAAGCTCAAATTAGTTTTTACCATACAAATAGTAATAACAAAATCTAAAGAGCTATCAAGATGAAACATGTACCGCAATAAGACCGAAACCTACATTGCTTAAATGCTCTAGACCTTAGGATCTAGGGCAACGTTTTGCGGACTTATTTAAGAATCTTATGATCGGTTTGTTATTTACAGCAAGATCCCATGTCACATCGAATCATTGAGAAACGGCGGCGGGACCGCATGAACAACTGTCTAGCTGATCTCTCGCGGCTCATACCGCCCGAGTACCTGAAGAAAGGTCGCGGAAGAGTCGAGAAGACCGAGATCATCGAGATGGCCATCCGACATCTCAAGTACCTGCAGGAGAGAGCCAATGGTTTGTACCCGGCCAACTAAAATTAGGCAATTAAAAAAGGTAAAACGATCGACCAAACTGTTTGGGCGCTTTCTCTACTGGAAGTTGCAGCTGTAAATTAAGTTTATATTCTTATCCTTATTGATAATAATTTTGATACTAACTCATAGCTTCCTGACCTTGGTATAAGGTATTATATTATTACTTCCAATTGAGAAATCAATTTCCACGGCTGAAACAGTTTGGTTGACCAATCTCATTCCAACTTTAAAGTTTTGTTGTTTAATGTTTTACCTATGCCGATAGTTTCTCTTTCAATTTAACTAGAAAATTTATCAGATTGTTTATTTCAAGTCCAAGTTGGAAAAGCCGATAGGAAAGCTTTACGCGTTAGATTTAGTTCAGTCGCGACTTCTGGTGACTTAGTTTTCTTCAGACTTTTAAATATTTACGAAACATGTCAGAAATTATCCATAACAAGCACAATTTAATCAAAGCAAGTGCTGGTTCAACTTTGGGCCTTTATTTTCTTTCTGTGCATGATCCGATAATAATTCGAAGTTGACGATTAGCACCGAAACGAGCACACTTTGTAAACTTGAATATGAGAGTTATCGTAACAGATTATTTGCTGATAGTTTACAAGAGTTTCAAATTATACACTCCATCAATCTTCCTAAATTTAGAATTTTTGAGTAATAGAATCGGTACTTCAAGTATCAAGAAGACAAATTCTTTTCGACATTCAATTGCATGGTAGATAGATTGTGACTTAGAGGAATCAACTGTATTTGTGATATCATTTACCTAATTCTTGTGCAACAAATTCTTGACTCTATCATCTTCTTCACCCATCGATTCTTAATCGACTGTTAGAATTTGCCGATACTCTTCTGCTATATTGGGTTGTAGTTCTTCATCCACGATCACTTACGATCCATCTTTAAACTGTTTACAAATTTGCTCTTACGATCGAGTGCTACGGTACTGAAGGATTCTAATGTTGTCGAGAGTCGCCCAGGAAGATGTTGCATCTCCATGGGTTCTGTTGTAGCTGGTGAGAGGCAGGTGGGCGCGGAACACTTCAGAGCGGGCTACCACGAGGCCACGGCGGAGGCGGTGAGGTTCCTCGTCGAAGTGCAAGGCTACGGACCAGGCGACGGACTCTGCGTGCAGATGGCCTCGCACTTGCAGAGGCATTGCGAAGGTGTTACCAAAGGTTAGTAGATCATCAAGATAAACAAACCTTATGAGAGAAATGAATTCTCTTAAAGAAATGAATATTGGAAAATAATAAATTTTGCCGTTGCACCAATAGAAAAAAGAAAAAAACCACACATATAATACATATGTTTTAGCCTATCATCTGACTTATACACCTCAGAAGTATTGATGACTTAATGCTCCACAGTAACTTAATTTAGGCTTAGGTACCCTGAAATCTCAAACAATAGCATAACTGATTGCAGGCTCCGAAAACTACTTACGTCAACCAGAGACACACTAAATGCGAGAGAGGGTTATTAAGTGCAATACGGCATTGCAGTAGCTGAGGCTACAAGCAGGAGCACTGTGATGAAAGGGTACCACGCCATTAGAAGAGGTCGTGGTCATCCAAACTGTGTAGATAAAAATCAAGGTCATTTCTATACCCATATACATATAATTATATTTTTCATATATCAAGCAGGAGAGCTGCCGGCGCGCGAGAAGCCACGGTCGCACCCTGGGTCCTCATCAGAGACGGCGAGTTCCTCTAGCAGTTCTCACGGCTACGCGGTGAAGCATGGAGTAATTGCTCAAGCCCCACCCCCCGCGCCACCCACATACCCCCCGGACCCATATGACTCGGAGCGGCAACATGAACAGTTCCCTATGGAATGCGACAGAGGTCTGTATAGTTGGGGAATAGATGTACAGACCCAGAAAATAAGTTGTTTATTTACGTTCGTCCTATAAGTCGGGCTGAGGAACAGCTTGAATTCTCCCTCTAAACGTGCACGTAGCTAGCATGCTAGTGAGCACTGTACTTGGAATTTCTTGATCGTCCTCCAATGACTGCCTGATTTAAGCCTAAGGCCTACTGCCTTCAATTTAATTAATTGAAATATTTGGCTAAAATGGAAGCGTGTCTGATTGGGTCAGTTGGCAAATTGTCCATAATTATGGTAAGCCTCTCTTCCTTAAAGCAGACAGTCACCATATACTCTATATATCCATTTCTTAAATCTAACATCATTATAGAAAATCGTCATTTAATAATTTTCAAAAGTGTACCTCCATCAAAGATTCTTATTTAGAGTCTGTGGCAAAAGAATACAATTACTAACATTGTGGTCATATGTTGCAGCTGTTAAAAGTCCATTTTTCCCGCCAGTTGCGCCGGCCCCGGCGGCGGATGGGGAAGCGATGACTGAAGATGAGCCTTTACCCCTGGACGGCCGCCGCAAACGCGAACCCACGCTCCGAACCGTGAGGAAACCGGAGCATAGCGAGGATTACCTGCATTCGTACAAGTTCAAGAACTCCATTGAAAGGCGGTTTTCGAGGTCACAGGATAACGAAGTGAGTTGGAATTGAATTTTGGATATAGGTAAAAGCAAAGCAAACGGCTTTCTTTTATTTTAGGTATTACATTGGGGCGCTGTTATGTATAATGAGGAATTTGAGGCCTCTTGACCAAGTGCTATTATGGTAGAAAGAAAATACAACTTATTTTCAACAAGTGAGTTACATTCTTACATACATACATATGGTCTCTAAAAGACTGAATGGCCACGTTGGTTGCTAGCCTATCGCCTAAAAAAGAATCCCAAGTTGGTAAGCCTATCCCTTAGTCGCCCTTTACGACATCCATGGGAAAGAGATGGAGTGGCTTTTTTGTATTGGTGCCGGGAACCATCCGGTACATTCTGACGTTACATTCTTCATAGTTCTAATACAAGTTTCTATTTTTCAGGCGGCAGAAAATGGCACCCGACCGACGCCGCACGGCAAAGTGTACAACAAGCGACGGCGCGCCGCCAAGCTGACTCCTTCAACGTCCACCTCGGGCTCCACAGAAGAAACTAGAGACACCTCGCCACAGGTAGGCTCGCCAAAAAGTCCTTGTAATTCAATCATAATGATTGTATTGATGAAATATTGCAGAGCAAAGCCTTGGGCTAGTCTAGTGATAGTCATGGGCGTAGTGGTATCTTATACAAAACTGGCGTTATCTGGCTATCTTTTTTTGCTATGATCCCATGGGATGATGGAAAATAGTTGTGGACTTGTGTAGTATTACATCTTCAAGTCTTGATTGCGTTAGATGAGATGCATTATAAAACAGATGGCGACACATTTAGCAAATTATGTCAGTACTTAGTACTTACATACATAGTTTTATATTATTCCGAATTGTATATAAACCCGTTCGTAGATCCGATGTTGACGCAGCTTTAACACACTCCAACTTCTATTTCAGGACACTTCAAGCGAGTCGCCACACCATCATAACAGCTACGAGAAGCCTCCTCCGCCAACACAGTATGTTCCTGTGTTCGCTTTGAACTCCTTAGGTAAGAATTATAAATTTATAATTCCTTCCACATAAAGTACCTTCATTTCACATCTTTTTGTATCTAGTCTGTTTTCCTTCTTAAATTTTAGATCTAGATCTTGGCAAAGTTGTAAATTTAATGAAATATTTTCAGTGATTACACGGATGGACTCCGATCGGACCTCCGTGACCCTGTTAACAGGAGGACTTTACTCAGCTTAAATATTTTTTGTTGCATTAGGCTTTTCTTAGTCGCCTCAATTGACACCGATTTAGAAAGATGAAGTTCTGGTAACGTTGATTTTTAAATTCCAGGAAAATACTACGTCCCTCTAAGTGTGGACTACGCTTGCTTGTCGCGACACCTGGGCCCATACGACGTTCTGGACGCGAGGGCAGTTCACCTCGCGGCGCCGCTTCACCCCGTCACGATACACGTCAACTTCCAGCCCTGTCTCAACTATCACGTGAAACGAGAACCTAACGATCGAGACTGGCGGGCTGTATAAGTAAACTTAATTAGGTTAAGATGCATTTTATAGTTTCTGTGCCTCGTTGCGTTTACAAGTAAAAATGTCACATTTGACATTAGAGAGTTGTCGCTGAAATGTTTCAGAGATTTAAAAATGGAATTTGAAACCGTTTTGTGAAATCTAAGGAAGTTACCGTAAATACGAGAAATTTAAAACTTCATTCTATTCCTAAGAGCTATGCATCTATAAATATACAAGCGACGGAGACACTTGGTACCCAAAGATGGTCATGGCTCTTACACCTACTTATTTAAGAATGTATTAAATATACAGGATATAAGATCCTAAAAATTTGGTACCCACCTACCATAACTTTCAATTATATAACAAAAGCATCCTGAGGTGGTTGCTTTCTTTGATGTGATTAAAATATTGAAACTTCCTAGTATTTAAAAATGTATGGTCCAGTCTAGTCAATGGGCGGTACATGAAAACCCTAATTTTATGTAAAACATCAATGGCGGATACAGGAATTTGGCATAGGAATATATAACCTAATGCTCATTACATATTTGTATCAAAGAATATTTTCTCCTTACCTGTAACTGCAAGGCTAGGATCAAGTTAATTTATGAATCCATGTAGAATCCTAGCAACAACGGAAAAATGGGAAGCTACGGCCCTTAACTCATGGAAGGATCCAGCTCCGGCAAGCAATATACGAACTGATAAATAAAATAGCTGGTATGCAAGAAAATACTACAGTGCAATACCAATGTGATTTTTTCAGTTATTCTGGATGTGGACAAAGTATCAGTGTTCTTAGTTACGGCTGTGATAGTAACGATCGTAGTCAAGACGTTACAAGATAAAAAAGGTTTGGAAACAATATTTTGAAAAGATTTCCCAAACTACCTTTTTTATTCCTAAAAACATGAGCAGTTATCTAACTAAAATCTATAAGAAATATTTTTAGAGTATAAGAGCGCTGCCATACTTTTGGCTTTTTTATTTTAAAATATTGTTTCGAAAAATAATTATAAGTATTTTTAATTAATGTTATACATTTACCTTGATTGAGGTGGATCGAATTTCAGTGTGTCTGCTCAAGTAGACCTGCTAAAAGACTGAGGTTTTTTTTTATTTTCGGCGAGTCAATATTCGTGTGGGTTATTTGTTTTTTTTTTGTTAATTTCTTTACAATATTTATTATTAAAAATATGACTTTTTCATAATAAGAAACCAAAAAAGTGCCTGCTCAATACTTTCAAAAACGTAATTGAAATCTTTCAACGCAAACGCGTGACCTACACGAATATTTCTTCAATAACACGATTGGGGTGTCAAATTTTACGTAATGTTAGATTTATTTTTCGATGTTATTAGCGTTAGAGGAACCCTTGTCTTGTTATATTCGCATGGCTTGTAGGTTCCTTTAACACCTCATATGTTAGCCTGTTAAATATCTACTTTATATATTGTAAATACAAATGTTTAAGCATTATATGTGAATTATTTTATCGTTGCTTGTTTAATTTTTTGGAACCTGACACGAGGCCGAAAGAAAAGGAAAGGCGAGCATTCAAACGAAGATTTTATGTAATTAATTATCATAACATCTTTTATTCTATATTATTATTTTAAATTTTACATGCTTAGTTTCAAACATTAAGAAAGAAATAATAATATTTAACATCTGAATAATATACAGTTCTAGTAATTTATGAACCACTTAGCAATAAAATTATATTAATATTGCAAAATATTCCATTGTTACGTCGAATGCCTTACACGTAATTATCGAATATGAAGAAGGGCAGAGGTGGGTGCAATCACAAAGAAACAGTAGGGGAACTAAGTTCATATGGCAAACGAGAGTTACACAGTGCGCTTTAGTTCACCATAACAAAATATAGCTTTTGCTTATCCAATAATTATTATAATATATACACAAATATCGCTCTCTACTGGATGATATTATCAAGATTTTTATCACAAAGATTTCTCTAATTTCTACAGAACATGTACTGATTGGAGAGCATTGGGCTGTGAACTGCCAATTGGTACATTAACGACTACGATAGAAAACTGATGAAATGTACTATTCCTCTGCGTGATACGATGTAAACATCGACGGGACCATGTAGTGGGAATGTTCACAGCTAAATGCACTTTAACACGAAGACAAAAAGCGATTCACAATTCTAGTTAACAACCAAAACGAAATATTTACATTTCATATTAGAGAACCACCGACATTATCACTCCGCACTGGCTGGGGTTTCGCACCAGTAATTTATATATTCAAACAGAAACCATAAATCGGCAATACCTTTACAATACGTATAAAAAATAATAAAATCCAGAGTTAAAATAAAATGCTAATAAAATATCTCGAGTTTATATATTTCTATGAACTAGTGTTGCCTTTAGGCGAATTATTGCAACATGTTTACTATATTATTTTTTCAGTATAAATTAAATTATGCCTTTTCTATTGATACTTTTCACGCGCAAAGTGGAAGCATTAACCAACTTTTAACCTTTTCTCACATTATTCCAAATCCATTATGTACACAGCGTGTACAGAATTATCAGTTGCAAAAATCATTATTATACGCCTGAAAATAATTCTTGATATGACTCAACAATTTTACAAATCGATTTGATAATATAGCCGATGCAGTTATTTTATTTGTCTTCTAGTTTTGTTAAATAAAAAAAAAGAATAACCCACATTTCTAAGCAGCCATCCATAACTTACGTCATACGTTAAGAGGGAGGGGGGGTTGACAAGTGTAATACCCCTGTAGGAGTCATAAATTTCATGTCATCACATTTCAAAAAATAATTTAATTTTAATAGTAATTTTGTAAGAGTGAATACACGAAATTCAAACTATTACTTTACGGAAACCTCAAAACCATTCTATATGTGAGAAGAAATAAACACTAAAAAACGATAAAAAAATAAACTAAAATATTACCCTCCCTCCCTGCTCGTTTGTCTTTCACCAGGCTGTATCTCATAAACTATGATAGCTAGAAAGCTGAAATTATGTATTTCCATTGTCGCTATAACCACAAATCCTAAAAATATTTTTTTTTATAATGTATTTTCCGCTCAATATTAATAACGGTTACAGGTAGACGCTTTAAATATTCCCAGAATAGTAACTTATATATTACCTTTCAAAATAAATAACAATAAAGAAATTATAAAACGATGGTACGATGGTACGAGTCCGAAAAGAACCCGATGAAATTCGTGTAACGTAATTAATGGATGGGCCCCGCATGTTTTCTTAAAAAAAATCTGTCAACATAACATAGTACAATTTCTACCAGGACACATTTCATTCCGTGATTTAAAATCAAAATACAATTAAATACATATTTGAATTCGTTAATACTATTTCTTCCCCAAACCGCGAAAAGCTTGTCAGTAATTTAGTGTTCCGGAGAAACGGAACGTTGAGCAACTATAAAGCTAACACTGGGTTCATATTACATTCCATGTAGTTTTACTACAACATCTAATATACACTGCCAAAATTTCTCTATAAATTGCAACCTTAGAAATGGTAGACTAGAAACTGTATGAAGAATTTGTCGTCTGCAACCTAGTCTTCACTCGTATAAAAATTTTAACAATAAAAACGATAATGAAACGAATCTCTTCGTACCAGAACCATATGAAACGAGGTACCGATACCAACGCAATCGAAAATAATTTACATTCAAAAAATATATCTCAACATTCATTTTTAATTCTTTTGCATTCCCGGTGGTTCATAATCGATCGATTATCACCGTTTGTAAACAGACGAGAATGCATAAATGATAATCGAAAAATAATTGAGTTTCGAAATGTATTTCAAAGCGATTTTGTTTTTCGATTGCGTGGGATTAGTATCCCAGAGTAAGATTTAGACTCACTCTAGTGAGACCGATTGAGGGATTTAAACATGACATGCGACATATTTGTGATATTTTTAACCGCCTCCAAAATAAAAGGTGGTTCTTATTTTGATTTGAACGTATGTGTGTACGCGATTTTCTGGCGTTTCGCTGAACTAATTTTGATGCGATTTTTAGGAGTGTTTGTTACCCTTTTAGAAGAAAGTTTTAGAAATTTTACCGACTTTAAAAAAGAAGGATATCCATCGGAGGCGGTTCTTTTTTACAAGTTATCTAGTAACTATGTGACAAACTTAAATCTTTTCTATATCCATTCAATGAAATGTTACTTAAATCTATAATCAGTTATTAAATAGTGAAAATGTTATGGAATTTTTTTAGATGTATCACTACTCGTCCGTGCGTCCGATAAAAAATTTTTAGTGAAATTGCATTCCATTACATTTTCACTGACGAATAACTAACATTTAAAAAAAATTGACAGGATAGTAATTTGAATCTATCATTTCTTAGGCTACAAAACCAGATAGCTATAATTTGAATACTAATTAATGAGAAAGGTTAATTCTATTCTCCGACGGCTTCCGCGTCGATGTGGAAAGCGTGCAGCTAAAAGGAAAAACGATCTCGAGGTGTAAAAAATAAGAACATTTCGACATTTCATTTGGACGATTAAACATTAATAAGGCCCCGCGCGCTGTCCGCTTCTCACACCGGCGGACCCAGGTGTCCACACTTAATTTTTAATAACAAACAGAATATTTTGCAAGTCTCTCTATTTGTCACTGGGTTTGGGCCCGGGGTTCACAACATCGATTCGTTGTCACCGAGACGGGTACGTTTCCGTCAATATGCTTCGTATTACTATTAGGTAAATTTATAAAATAATATTTTTCAATTCAAATTAGTTATCAACGGAAATATGACCTTTAAAGGAAATGCAGTTCCGAGTAAATAATTATATCGATTTTATTAATTAAATATTTTCAGCGATAATCACAACGTAAATATTCTCAAGATGTATTAAATTAATTAGACACAATTAATAATACAAAGCATATTGGAAACACGTCTGAAGGTGAATAGGGGGGACGCGGATTTTTTTAAAACTAGCTCATTACCAAATATTCGACAAATATGACACAGTCCAGACTTTATGGGCAGAAGGCCGAAGCCGGTGTTATCAATATACAGTGAAAACCGCTATCGGTCGGATCGCACCTAACCAGCTGCCGAGCTTTGTGATGGAGACGAATTTCTACATCATCAGGACTGCTCATCCCTCGATCTAAAGGCGGACATGGGACATGCCTTCTCTTAAATTATAACACAGATTTATCCTCTAACATGGCTAACGCGCTCCCGAATTGAAACATGTCTACACATGAAAAACGACTAACACTAACAGACCTACGCCCTGGGGTCACCCCCAGACACCTATATACGCTAAAAAAGGGTAAAACAAATAATAAAAACAACTATAATTTACTTAAACATTATGCGTACAAAAGTCCTATTCAGCGCTTTCTAGGCGCTCTTTAGATAGATCCGTAATAAATAAATATATCAATAAGATACATAAACATTGTACATATATAAAAAATCTTTTTTGTTACCATTATACATACATACCGAGTAGGTCGCCTACCGCTATCTTAATCTTCTATATACAATATGTACAAGGGGAAATAAAAACAATTTGTACTTGCAGAAAACCGTGAAAAATAAAAACAGAAGAATGAACGGAAATATACAAATGTCTCTAACACGAGTCCATAAAAAAGTTACATTAATAATTATGTTATATTATAATACAGCGCCGGGCCGCGGCGTCGGCTTGAGATTGTTTATACAAAAATATGATTTGCGCGGCTCCTACCTGTCCGTGCGCTTGCTCGCGCTCGCCGCCACTTCTGGAACAATAAACAAACACATTATTAACACAATTGAACAAATAATAAATTCTAAATGAGATTTAAACTTCTTTCAACATGGAAAGAAAATCAAGTTGATAAGGCATAGATTGCTGAGTCCTTACCAATCTGGTTTTAGAGTAGGCCATAGTACAACCACAGCTCTCCTAAAAATTACGGAGGACTTGCGTTTAAACATTGATAATAAGAGCCTCACAGCCCTAGTTCTCCTAGACTTTTCTAATGCTTTCAACTCAGTCGATTTTGATATCCTGCTGGCTGTTCTGGGTTCTTTAAAAGTTTCTTCATCTTGTCTTCTGTGGTTCCGCTCCTATCTTCAGGGTCGCCATCAGAAAGTTTACGCCAACCAGATTAGTTCTGACTGGTGTGGGCTCGCTGCTGGTGTACCACAAGGAGGAGTTCTTTCTCCCATACTTTTTTCTATTTTTATAGATGGAATAACGGCCCTATTATCCTCCTCTTTTCATCTTTACGCTGATGATCTCCAAATTTATGCAGCTGCCCCACTTGATGAATTCCACAATGCTGTCGGCGTTATCAACGCAGACCTTATTTCAATTGCGAATTGGGCTCGGAATTTTGGACTTACGATAAACGCGAACAAATCTCAGGCAATTATTATCGGTAGCCCTCATTTTATTAGTAGATTAAATTTATCCTTGGTACCCAACATTTCACTCAATGGTGAAATTATCCCTTTTAATAATAAAGTAAAAAATTTGGGTATCATATTTGATCAGACTTTATCGTGGGCCCCTCAAATCAATGACGTAAGTCGAAAGATTTTCTACTCACTACACGCCTTGAAACGACTTCAAAACTTCTTGCCTCTTAAAACTAAAATTATGTTGGCTAGCTCACTCTTGCTACCTCATCTTGATTACGCTGACATAGTCTATTTGGATCCGTCTGAAGAACTTCTCAATAAACTCGACCGACTCGAAAAAAAACAATGAGGAAGAAAATAAAAGAAACCCAGTAAGTTTCAAGTATAAAGCCCCCGCTTAGACTATGCCCCCATACCGTACCAGAGTGGTCAGCGGGCGGGCGCGCCCCTTCGTCGTCGGGTAACGTTATAGTAAACAATTTTAACAATCGAGAAATCTTATTAATCCCCCCCCAGCCCCCCCTCATTATCCCCTCCCCAAAGAAAAAAAAAGGAGAAAGAAAATAAAAGAAAACCAGTACGTTTCAAGTAAAGCCCCCGCGTAGACTTTGCCCCCATACCGTACCGGAGTGGTCGGCGGGCGGGCGCGCCTCTTCGTCGTCGGGCAACGCGAGACCGAACTCTCGCCGGAGACGCGAACTCAGGTTTTCGCGTTGCCGTTCCGAAGCCGTCGGCTGGGCGTCGAACACGCCTGCAAAAGAAACATGTTTTTAATCAGTAACCTAATTATCATCTTGCATTACTACTCCTCGTCTTACAAAAGCTTTATGAGTTACTCTAAAACCCGGAGTACACTAATTTAGATTTTCATCTTCAATACAAGGACTTGGTTTTTTTTTATTCATCCGTCATGCATGTATGTCATATAATTATATTAATTCATTTTTTCAGACAGAAGTACTCCACAAATTTGTAGCGGTTGTTTGAATACCTACATTTATCTTACAAATTTCAATCTTTTGGACAGTCTCAAATAAACTGTGACATATGGACAGGCAGATAAAATTTTATGGGTCGCTCTGTTTTGTCGATGGTCGATTTTTTTACAACATAAAAAAGGTGAGCGACTTATGATCTTCAGCCGAAACCAGTTAACATTTTCAGCGGGCTTCTTCTTCAAATTATGAAACCAACAGCCGAAAATTCTATTGGTAAATGCTATGATGAGAGTCATACTGAATAAAATTTACATAGACATTCATCTATTTTTTATGTTCTAATACACATTTAGATGCTGACAATAGATATAACATAGCTAGGTGCAGGCGTCCTCACAATGTTTTCCTTGACAAAAGCGAGTGGGTGTCGATTAAAATAAGACGAACATGCGCATGATTAAAATACCAAAGTACAGTGAGAAGCATAAGTTTCCATCAATTTGTGGTTCGATATGAATTCTCGTTGACTGAATTTGGATCATTATTATTCAGTTTGATTACAAACATAATATGAGATATTGCAATTCAAATACAAATATGACATCCTTCTATCGTCATCATGTATAAAGTATTCGTCCTAACGCCAATCATTAAACAGGATGTGTTAACCCCACCTTACTTCGCATTGTAGTACAGTGGCTCAAGTGGCGTAAAAATAAACAAGCATTGGCTACGAGCCAAACGGCAACTCACTACGTACAGTCAGCGACATAATTATCTGACTGCAACAATTTTTTATTGGGTATTTGAGGTTGATCTCAAATATGATGGATGGTTAACAAGATAGGGGTCCAAGGTACACGCAAACTCAAATAAGTAGTGTTTATTTTCCCTCGCTTGATTATTATCTGGTACCAAATAGTTGCTTTGTTAAAAGTAGATCTAAATGCAGTTAACTGCGCCGACTAGTTAAGCTCTGTTTACATAAGCGTTAAAGATTCATTTTATGATCCAGTTGATAAAACTCACTCGAGACAATTTATCTTTTATGTTTTAACTATTTACACACCGCTTTCCTCTTAAGTTACTAGTTAATTAAACACAAGTAAACATAATTTTAATATCAAAGTGTACCGGTAAACAGAGCTAACGCTATAAAAAAGTTGATTCAAAATAAGTTGTATTTCAAACGCTCAACGACCTAGCTCAAAGCTTTTGTAATTCATTCAATATAAAAATCCCTTTACAAATAGTAGCGGAGGCGTTATCTTAATGACTGTAATGCAAAGTATGGTACAGTGTATCGAGCAAAAAGCACGCTGTATGAATAATTAAAGTAATGTAAAACGCAGTTTAAAGCGATGTTTACGCTATTCAAGGCCGTATAGACCGTGACTTTATGTTATTGCGCCGCAGTATAAAAACAAAAAATATATAATACAAATATACATTTCAAGTCATAAAAATGGAAATATTGAATTAAGCTTGGAAAAAAAATGAATGGCCGTCTTTAGTTTACGACTGTCAACACAATAAAAGAGCAAAGATACCGTTTGACCGACTGATAACCCTTGGCTGTGATTGCACCTGTTACATAAAAAATATTTACATGATTGTGCAAGATTTGTGTAGTTATAATTATAACATCGAAACTGTTTATTTTATGTCATCTTTAAAAATTTATAGAGATAAACACTTTCTATCCTTGGATAGAATAGATTTATTTTCAAAATTAGATAACAGGTATTACTTATTGATGTCAATTGTGATTATTACTCTTTATATATAAGATTATTACTCTTTATATTACATATAAGTGAGAGCATCATTTCTATAGAAATTGTTATACAAAAGTGTGTGGCTTTCACCTTCCTAAATGAAAAATATTTGGCAATGACACCTGTTTTGCTGAATAATTATATGGTAGCCAAAAGTATGATTCACGTAAATGAAGTCTCGAACAAGAGCCAGTAATAAAAAAATCATGAGAAAGTAAACAGAGTCGTGTGGCACAAACATAAAAAAGTATAAGATAATTTCATATCTGTGCCATGGATATCGTAAGACGACTAAGGGATAGGCTTATTAACTTGGGATTCTTCATAAGGCGATGGGTTACCAAACTGTCACTATTTGAATCTCAATTGATTATTAAGCCAAACAGCAGAACGTAGTAGACTAAAGTCATGCACGAGACGCGACGCAAAGCAATAGAAACGAGTGACCCGCGGACCGTGACCCCATGCAATTTGCTCTAATTGCATCGCATTTGCATACCAGATAATTGCATCTCGTCACGATCTCGCCATCATCATTTGTTCTGTTTTGTATTCTCTATTGAATATCAAGTGAAGAGCTAAATTACTGATAAATTAATTAAATGTATAATGGGATTGGTACCTATTCAATTATAAGTAGTGTTTTGACGTCTTTACTATATATTTTGTATCTTATTTTGTCAATAAATAAAATTTAGCATACAGGTGTTTCTTGTTGGAAATTGGTAATAGATTCATGGTAGATTGGTTAATTTGTAAGATTAAGTGATTTGTTTCTTTTATAATTATGTACTATTTCTTGTTACTGTGTAAATTTCTATGCAATAAATATATTACAAACAAACAAATAGGACTACAAAAACCGATCTAATCATCCAAACATCCGTACGAGCTGTATGAAAATAAGTTGCGTATTCAAAAGAGGCTATCAGTAGGTAGAGTGAAAATTTCATGACAATACTTGTTTTGTAGGTCAAAAGGCATACCCCGGGTTACTTCTACAGAGTGTGTGCGACGAAGAGGAAGACTAGATTTTTTGGTGTTCTAGAATTAAAACCACAATTATTTATATCAAAACTCAATATTTACCTCTCAGACCCTGTCCAGCAGTGAGTTCCCTATGCAGCCTCTGCTCCAATTCATCAGCCGCTTGAGCGGCGGCCGCGTCTAATCTCTGAGGAGACAGCGAGGCCGCGCCGGAAGACTCTGAAGACCACTCGGGCCCCGCCTCGCCCTCCGCGGCGTGCTCGGGCTCCGCCCCGTCCGTGGAGTCGGTGGTCGTCTCGTCGTGTACCGCGCCTTTCAGACGCTTGCGGTATTCGCTGATAGAGAGCTGTGGGACATGTTGCTTATGTCAAAACTGTCACCAATCTATACGAGCTAGCCCCATAGAAAGTTCTAGATTTGGTTATTGGAATATATAACAACAAATTTATTAATAAATTTCCAAGACCCAGGGAATGAAAAAATATAAAAGTTTTCTGTAACTGAGAGAAATACAGCGGGAACTACTTAGCGTAGGAAACTGAAACGCATTGTTCCTTAGGAATCATAGGGTAGGCTTTTGTAAAGGGCAAATCAATATTTTATACAAGCATTGTGATCAAACTTTGATTGCTTTTCTATTAGTTAAGTAATAGGGATGTGGACTGTACTCAAATAAGTATAAAATTTTACCACGAAAAGGTAGTTTCTATAGTAAAAATAATAAAAAACACAAGATTTTCCTCAAAAAACAAGCGATTATTTTTTTATTTAATAAAATGTAATTAAATATTTCACCCTCAAGTCACGTGACAATGAACACCAATCAAAATGCGTGACGTCACGCGTTGCAATACAAGAATTTTCGCTGTCAAGTATTATGGTGTTTGTTGATATTTGGATCATATTATTACCGTGATTTCCGTCCGATTATCTTTTTGAATAAATTTTTAAAGGTTTTCCCATAATGGAAAGTGGATATATTAAGGCAGATAGTTCAAATTTGCCAAGAATTGATTGCTTTACGATGGCTTATTTCTTCGCAACAAATAGTAACTTCTGCTCTGCTGAATTTAGAAATGTGAAGTCATCCATGTAAGTAATATACTCAAGATACATTATTATAGCAATAGTAGGTATTTTTAACCTCAAAAAGGTAAATTATAATGATTTTTCCATATCATTGGCCAACTATAATGAAAGAACAAAACATTGTTTACATTATTTCTAACCTAAAAATACGAGTTTTTGTCTTTGAAAACTTAAAGAGAAAAATTATTTTAATACAAGTAAATGTAACAAATATTATCAAACTTACATCAAAATGATCCTCACAGAAATACATTTTACTATGTGTAGATACAAGTGCCGGATCCCGACGGGCTAATTGAAGCCACTTTTTTCGCAGCATTTTTGTACGTGGAACGTGAATAAACAGTTTTTCAGTTGTTTTAATAGTTGTACTTTTTCACTGCGGCACCGCACAATATTTATAAAATTTTGAATTCATATTATTATCACACAACTACGAAATAACTATTCATTACATACAACTTCGACAATATTTTATAACGCGTGACGTCACAGCGGCCGTTTGACAGGTATCCGCGTTTTGGCGCGATATTTTAAATGGAATTTTAAATAAATTATTTTAAAGGAAATACTTGAAATAAAAAAATAATTTTAAATAGTTTGGGTTATATTTGGTACTTATGCATGGTTTTAAACACTTTCCCAAAAATAGTCCACATCCCTATTGTTTACAGTATGCGAATGGAAAGTTATTGCAAGTTGATATTTATTCAACAAGTATTATGAGATATCTAATCTCGGAACCATTCTCATTCAGATATGAATATTATGACAAGATAATGCAAAATACTATCTTTCACAGTATATAAATTATAGTTACTGATTCATAAACAATAATGTTCACCATTTGATCTTAACCAGGTCACCAGAATTAATAGAATTATTTTTATGAATTACTCCAAATAAAAAAAATAGTGTAATATGTCACAAATGATGTTTATATTTCAGTAATGATTATTACATATGATATTACCCATTATAATGAAACTGCTTCGCGCTTTTGCTCCCAGTGCAAATAATATACATACATGTGTTAGGAAACAATAAATTGTTCGGGTGACTATTAAAAGTAGCCATTTACAAATTTTATTTGTACTAATTTTCAATAGATGGCGCTTACAATTGCTGACTATAGTTGGTAAAACAGGACATGTTTATATTCTATTCGTTATTTCTATTTCTAAAAAATCGATGAACTGGTATCCTTGAAAATTCATGAAGCGGTAACCTTGAAACGAAACAGCGAAACAGACTGTGTCTTTTAGGTAAAACATCGCAGGTAAGGATGATAAGAAGGCGCAAATAAGAAGGCGGATAAGACGGCGCATGGGAGGCCTTAGCGACACGAAGTCGCATTAATGATACGGAGCATGGAAGTATCATACTTTTAAACATTCGCATTGCATTGTCAATAATGTAAACAGCACATGTAATAAATAAAAAGGTACATGACCATCAATACCAGTGCTATTTAAATGATTGTGTTGACAACAGTACTAACCTTCCTCCGCACCGGCTTGGGTTTGTCCTGCGGCGGAGGCTGCAGCCGCGGGTCCCTGGTGGCGGCGCCGGGCTTGGCGGCCGCGGGCGCCGCGTTGCTGGCGCGCGTGTTCCGCAACACTCCCGACAATATCACACTGTTATTGGAGTCCATACTGTTCACACGGTTCAAGATCTCGTGCACGTTCTTAAATTCGTCCCGCGCGGTGTCCTTACCGTCGAATATACTACTGTCCAGATTCGTCGTCTTATCTATTGCGCTCTTTATAATCGACATGTTCGGCACGCTTTGATCTTCGAAATTGAATGTCTGCGTCATATTCCCGAAGATGCCAGAGAACAGACCCGAACCGAAGCGCGATGAGAACGGTAAAGTCGCCTTGTCAAGCACCGACGGCCGGTCCGCGTCGTAATTTTTGTCCTCTGATCGGCTCTCGACCGGAGATAACGAACGAATCGTCTTCACCGGCTTCATGGGCTCCTCGGGAAGCGGTATCGCTTCTGGGAGTGGTATCGCTTCCGGAGGCGGAATCAGAAGCATCGGGCTCGGTTCCTCTGGCAGAGGAATATTCTCCGGCGCCGGTAAAGGTATAGACTCCACCGACGGCAGAGGAATATTCTCCGGCGACACGTGAATCTTCTCATGCATACAATTGCTCATATCGTCGTGAATATCTCCGTTGATCTCCGGCGATTTCGAACTGTTGTTCTCATCCTCTGTCCTCAATTGAATACTGATTTGGTCATCCACCATGTTGAGATCGAAGTTCAAATTCACCTTCTTCCGTTTTTCTTTGGGCTTCTTATTTCTGCTTTTGAGAATGAGGATGTTTTCCGTGTGGAATGAATGTATTTTCTTTTGTATATCGTCCATTTCGTCACGCTGCGGTGAGGAGTTCCCACTAGTGTCTGCAGACTGACAACTATTCATCTTGTCATTCGGGCTTTCTATGCCTTTTACTTCACTATTACTGTTTTCGTTAGACTCCAGTTTTGGTTGTGATGAGATCGTAGTGTCGATTTCCATAGGTACTACTTTATTGTAATTAGTATCTTCGATATCGACATTATTATTGTTTGTTTTAATATCTTCAGGTTTAGTTATTACTGGTGGTGATATCTTGTAGTCTGCACTAGGAGGTACGCCTATTATCCGCCTAATATTTTCACTGTCATGTGGAACTATATTAACATTAAGATCATTGTCCATATTGCACTGGTCGTCCGACCCTTGTCCGCTATCAGACCTCGTCCGGTCTCTCCCGTATATACTGTCCATAATATTTCTAACTTTATACTGCATTGCAGCGCGTGAATCGTCTTTTACAGGAGACTCCTCGGACGTAAGCACAGGTGAAGCTTCGTCGTTGCACTGCACAAGTAATGGAATTCATTAGTAGTTATTTAAAATTTCATACATTCTACAACTAAAATAACAATATATTCTATTGTGTACTTACAGGCACAATATTGTTTGGTTCACACGATAACGACTCTCTGGCTAACCTCCTCTTCTTTAAAGGTGTTATCATTTCATTCGGCGGCGATTCTGAAACAAACACATCTACATTCAAACTTAGCATACTAATATGTTCATTACTGCATACATAATTTCTAAATTTAATTAACTCACCAGCCGAAGGAGAGTCACTTTCTTCACTGATGGCTTGTCTGAGCCATCTCTTCTTAGCACTATGTTGGGGTACCACTGTAGGGACAACCTCTGCCACTTCGGTGGGAGGTGTACTTCTCGTTATTCTCTTAGCTTTCTTGGGCGGTTTATTTCTGTCTCTTCCTGGAGTTCTTGGTGGTGATGAATGAGCATTTTCCTCATCAATATCTTGCCCACCACTGAGATCACCAATAATAGTAGATGCTACTTGGACTAAGCTTTCTAATGAAGGAGCTGATACTAATGAAGGTCTGTAGGGGGAACGGTAAGGAGACGGCGTTCTTTCGGGGGAACGCCCTATCCATTCTGTGGCCATTGTCTTTTTGGTTTTTGGTAGTTTGAATGTAGATTCTACTGAACCGACAGCTGCTTCTACTAATAGACATGCTGAGCTCAAACCGAGATCCTGAAATACAAATGGATTCAGTAAGTATGATTGCAAACATCAATGCAAAACAAAAGTAATTGGGGTTATAGAGGGGTGTCATGTTTTTCCTGGTGTTGTCGATCAATGTCGATATTATCAATAGCTCCGACCAAGGTAATACTATCGATGACGTGCAATACTACGGAAAATCTACTTATCTAATCATTAATCTAATGATTCTCATTTTATTTTTTGTGGTAGAATAATTTCTACCATTTGTAATAAAAATATATAATAGTAAAAATTTAATTATTCAAATTGACCAGTTAGCTCTTGGAATGTAAAAGGGTAGACATTTACCCAGCAGTAGCACACAAAAGTGGGCTAATAAATAAAAAGCTGACCTCTTGCGGGGGCTGCGGTATTTGATCAACAGGCGTAGTTGTAGCGGCGGCGGTCGTTTGCGGAGTGGCCGGTTGTAACGCGCTGTGTCTCCTGAGAGGGCGGGTCCGCGGCGGGGTGCGAGGCGCCTCGTCGCCTGATGTATGCATGTCGCTGTCAGCGGAATTAAGTCGCCGACGACCACTAAGGTTCGATTGAGATGTAGTGCGGGCGCGGCCTTTGCGTCTGTAAATAAAAAATAAATTAATATCATCAGTTCTACTACGGTTAAGTCATCTTTGTAGTCTATTGAGCGTGTAATTACTGAATTAGTTTTTTTTTTTTTTTTGTACTTCTTAATGTCACTCACTTTCTCCTCTTCTTAACAGAGTTATGTGGTTCTTCCTCTTCTTCCTTCTCGGGCGCGTTGGGATGCGGGTCAGACTCCCTCCTTTTCTGTCGTTCCTTCACTTCCTGTTTCCGCTGTTCCGCTTTTTCCATCCTTTCGAACGCTTTCATAATAGCTTCCATTTTACGCTCTTCACGTGTCTAGAAAACAAATGAAATATATTAACATGACAAAAGCTTTGGACTCAAAAAAAAATATGGTACTAAAATGCTTGTAAAAATTAAATCTTACCATTTTCCTCTTCTCTTTCTCTTTAGCAGACGGAGTCTGTATTTTGTCTTGCGAATCATCCGTTTTGTCGTCCAAAGAGTCCTGGTTTACACATGTTGTCCTACTTGACCGTGAAGATCTGTCGTGGCACGCAGACTTGGCAGTAAATTCGCGCGTCGCAGGTCTCTCGTCTTCAATCTTACATTCCAGTTTAGGTTCCTCTTTAGGCTCTTCTTTAATAACATTTTCTTCAATTTTGTCCACTTTCTCTGGCTTCTCCTCATCCGAAAGAACTTCGTCAGTTCTCAAAACAGGGTCACTGTGCTCAACAATAGCCTTAGATTCCTCAACCACTGGTTCTATTGCCACAGTTTCTTCTTTTATCGGTTTATCAGCTTCTTCCTCTTTTACAACCTTTCTCTCTTCAACTGTTTCTGTTTTTACAAATTCTGGCTCATCTATCTCAGGCTTTAACTCTTCTTTAGAGAGCAAATCTATCTCAGATTTAATTTCTGGTAAGAGTATTCTGTCATAATTGTAAGGTATGGTTTTTTTGATAGGAGACATTGGAGAGAACTCCTGTTTGATGGGTGATTTCTTCTCAGCTTTGATAGGCAGACTCGAAGGATATTCTTTGACAGGAGTAAGTGGCGGCTCGGGAGGTGGAGACATTGGAGAGGAACTACTGAAACATCTATTTCTACTTCTCTTCTCCCTTGGAGGATAATCCACACTCTTCCTAGACATTTTGGTGTCATAATTCAATCCATTCACTTTACAATGCTTTGGATTTCCACAAGCACAAGGCTGCTTGCTACCATCAGAGTCATGACCAACAGTTATTTCAGTGTCAGATTGAATTACTCCAATTGTCACTAAATAAACATGTAGAGTGCCTTTAACGATACAGTGTTGCAGTTCAGCATTAGGTTTACATGATCTCCGTACGAACCTAGCTTCGTTACCATATGTTCTTGTGTCGATACAGATTTGCGTGTTGTCTTTCGGTAATCTATAGAAAAATACGAAAGGACCCGGCTTCTGACTGCCGGCCCGCGCAGAGTTCTGTAACTGCGGTCTATGCTGATTAGACAACATATACTTGCCCCTTAGTTCTATGATAGGTGTGTTTTCTTTCAATTCTTTTATTGCAATCAAAATTTTGCCACCAGCGTGAGGCACTGTTGTACATAAATGCGCAGTAATAGCTGACGCCATATTCGGTGAATTACCAAGTTTACTGCTGTATTTCATAATCTTAGCTCGCAGCTCTGGACTGTAATGATTTGTCACAGCTAGTTCATAAGATTCTTGCCAGTGTGACTGATTAGATACATTCATGTTGTATTTGCTTCTATTCATCATAATTTCTTTCTTTCGTTTTACTCTCTTTTCTGTTAACTTTCTCTTAGGTCCTTTCCGCACAACTTCCGTTTTCTTAGGTCGCTTAGGACCTCTTTTAGGAGGCAAAGGTTGCAGCGGGGGTTGCGTCAGAGGCGGGAGCACCGGCACGGAGCTTGAATTGTAAGTGGTCACGAAGGAACCACTTGTATTGGTGTATGTGGTAACAGTCAACAAACGTTTTCTTTTTTGTCCTGGCGGCCGGCCGGTTTCAGAAGAATCTGAGTCTGACGCCGCCCCCAAGGCATTCAGTTCCTCCCGCTTTCGCATTTGAATCGCTCTGGCGTGGCGCCTATCAATAGGCCGCGGTAAGCAGAGTTCGCACATGTAAGTATCTGGTATGTTGTTCCTATCAATGCCCATGCAGTCGACATGTTGCCATTCCCCACATCGATCGCAGCATATCATATAGCCGTCGTCATGAGTGTAATCGCAAATGCATCTAGTTTTGCCTTCTTCTTCACCTTCGGGCGCAGTCTCTGTGTCGCTGCCGCCTCTGTTAGCCTGTGCACGGTCTCCGTCTAAGGACGATATTACCGAAGCCGCATCATCATCTGGCGGTGGTATTGGCAAGGGTTGTGGTTTGTAAGTTAAAGCTGCCATCGGAATGGAAGTGATAGGAATCGGGGGGCCGACCACACTGCTGGTTGGTACAGTAATTGGTAGGTCATATGATGCTGTGGACATAATAACTGGAGAACTCCTTTTCAATGGGCTAACTGGTGTAGCTGGAGTAGGCGAGACATTAGACGTCGGGGATAATGTCGATACCACCGTTGTAATAGCAGGAGGCGAAGGTGAGGGTTGTTTCTGTGCTGGTAATGCATATGTATGGTCGAGCATCACAAAAGCCAGCGCTTGAAAAGAGTAACGGCGGAATTCCTCAGTCAGATTAGGTCTCTCTTCCATTCCAATTATATCATCTGCTGTCTGTAGCGTCGTCTTGTCGCCACTGAAATAAAAGCAATTTAATTATTATACATGATAAGCCTTGACAATGTAATAAAAATGTTATTGAACTTATAAAATGATTTAATTGTATGCAATACTTACAAAACAATCCTCTTTTGGTTGTTCGGTTTAACTGCAATAATCTCTTCTATATGAATTGGGGTAGTTACATTTGCTACTATAGGAGCTGGGTTGGGATGTAACATTAATTTTGGTTGTGACAAAGACTGCAATATTTGTGCCGTCAATTGCTGGTTAGCTGATACTTGCGAAACTGTAGAGAGCTGATTGTCTGATGTGGCATAAGTTTGAACATATCGTAAATTCGGAGTAGATCCTGATTGAACATAATGTGGCCCTTTAGGCAGGCTTGTACTTATTGGAGCAGTAGAAATCAACACTGGGCCACATGGGGATTGGAGCACTAAGCGTTCACCTTTTTGAGGAAATTTCATCTGATGTTGTATACTTGGCTTATGAGTGGGACTTCCAATTTTTTGTATAACTTTAGAACTATTGGTATCTAAAGTACTGTAAGTAGGTTGTGTCTGGTTTTTATAAGTAGTATTTGTAGAAGCACAAGGCTTAGTATCCGATTTTTGGGTAGAACCAGTTTGCTGTATTATCTTTATTGCTCTTGATTGATTTTTCTGTCCAGACACTTGGCTAGAATTCTTAGATCCTTTGAATGTGTTAACAGATTTCTTCCCAGAATGTACTGACATTTTGTTAGGTCCAGAAACTACACGGGACAAAATATGGCACTGAGTGCTGCCTGATGATGCTGCAACCATAGCATTTAAGTTAGCACCATTGTTAACCTTATTCAATGCTTTATTTAAGTTTGTGCCTTTTGCAAATGTATGACTATAAGATACATTCTTAATGGGGCTGCTTATTACATTAGGCGAAACAGAGCAACCAATCAGTGATTGACTCTTAGGGGGTTTAGTACAAAGCACTGAGTTATTTACATGTTTCTGTGACACTACATTTGTGCTCCATTTATAGAAATGACTTTGGGTGCCATACACCGGTGCTATTTCTTTACCCTGAGTGATGTATTGTTGTGAATAAGTAGTATTTTTTGGTATAGATATGTTGCTTAATATCTGAACCTTTGAATTTTTAGGTCTATAACTGGTTTCATTGATAATATTAGCTCTTCTGGTTGGATTTGTATCATTTACATAGCTTTCACTAGTGATTATTATCTGTGAGACCGCAGCCTGTGACTGTTCTTCTTCACTTTTATCTGCAGTGGCACTTGTAGCAAGAACTGCTGGTAACCACAATGTCTGATTGGTAGGAACATCTTGTGATACATTCTGTATAGTTGTTAGGTTACCAACCGCTGCATCAACGTTGATTGTAAAGTTCTGCGGCAGTTTAGTAACATTTTGAACTATTGCTGTGTTCAAAGGGGCTTGTATTATAGTGGCAGAGTTATCAATATAATTAGCATCACCTGAATCTTCAGTTTCTTGTATTATGGGGTATGCAATGTTGCCTTCATTGTCAATGGTAGGTTCCTCTAACCTTATTATTCCTGGGAGTGAGTCCACTGACATATCTTGTTCACAAATTTTCTCTGCGATATGATACTCTACTTCCTTGTCTGCTTTATTATGAGCAGAGTGGACAACACTCTCAATGTTAGTGGAGTCTGGTTCGGTACCACCCTCAGTAGGAGATAAGGGCACAGCCCTAAGGACAGGAGTACGTATACTGGGTACATTCATAGTATCTGTTAGTTTTTGTTCCAATACTTGATCAAACACATTTTCACTGGAGGTGGTCGGCCCGTAATCCTACAACAAAACAGAAACTATTATCATATGGACATAACACAATGTTTGAACATAATTTGCTGAAGGCAGTCTATTTTAAGAGCTCCTGTTAATCATATTAAAACAAAATTTACTGTTTTATATATTACAACAATGACATGGGTAGGCAGATATGCTGTTGTCCATCTAACGAATTTATTATCATAAAATCAACATATATTTCTGTGGACTTGAATAATTGAATAACAGTCATATCAAATGCCCTCATTCACTTGTGATAGCCACTACCATGAACGTACATGGGAAAAATCACATTATCTACTTACCATGAACACAAAAGCTGAAAGTCTTAAACTAAAGGACAATAAGTACACAGAAAGATTTATTGCATATTTACCAGAAAAGAAACAAATACATTGCATTTTCCAGAAAAAAAAGAAGATAAAAGTAATTCGCTGCAAAATTTCATAAACACTATATATACATAGCTGTAAGATTATTTACATAATGTCTTCATTTAGGTAAGTAAGTTTATCTTTCTCTTTTCATATTTCCTGTATGTTTCACCACTACAACCTGGGATAGTTTTCTAACATTTCTCACTAGGATGCTTCATATTTTTATTTAAAGAATCAATCCAAAAAGAACATAGGTATGAAAGATATCAGAATCTAATAAGAAAATCTTGAGTCAGCTTATATTATGTATTACATATCCATCACCTATGCAATAGTCTAAGCAAATACATGAAGCCTAACTTGGAAGAAGTATAGGAAGCTAACTGATGATAGCTTTAAAATGTCCCTATTCAATGAATGATTTTGATGGTGTAAGAAGGTTGATATGGGGTAGGAAAAAAAGCAGTGTAAAATGAACTTACTTGCCGGGCCGCAGGTTCATATTCTGATGTAGATGACATACCGTATAAACTATCATCTTGGGTCAAACCCGAGATGACGCTTTGGAGAGCTCCTCGGCCTCCCAAGTTTATTTCATGTGACTGCAATCGAAAATTGACTCTTTATCCATATATCTTGCAAATCGACGCTATAACGTATTATGTACACCATTATGATGTTGGTAAAAATATTTTTAGTAGACTACGATATGGACGACCCTCGAGGTCATTGTTCCAGAAACAAGTAGAAAGTCCCTTGAATTGTTGCCCTACGATCAAATATATCAAGTAGAGACTATTTCGATTGCAATAAATACAACAATGCCTAATTATGATGCATTTATTAAGTGGATAGGTTAATCCACTGCCGCCATTAATGTCGCTCGGAAACTGAAATGTATCGTTACTAAACATCAAAAAAAGTAAACACTAACCTAAAATAAGACTTAAATCCAAAACATCGCAGAAAAACAATTAAAATTAATGTATTTTACATGACTTTAAATTAAACCGTGCCCCATAGTAACAAAGGGACGTAAAATAGAAGTACACACAAAAATGAGGTTTGTATATTTTTTCTCAAAGTCTTATTAGGTATTCTAAGAATATAAGTAGAAAAGTTCATAATAAAAGAGTGAAGAGCTAGAAAAATAAAGAATATTTAACCAATACAATACGACAACATCACAAAGCTATGAAATACTAAATCCAGATGTAAACACTTTTATAGAAAATGCATTTAGAAATAGTGACTTACCTGCTTACAAAAAAATTAATATCACCTACAATGTAGCGAAAGTATTCCCATCAAATAATTGCATAGCACAAACAAAATAGGCCTCAAAGTTCGAAACTACGACCAAAACATTCACAAGAGTTGAAGATGGCGGCCATTGCATATTCTTATACAAAACAACGGGGTTTCACGAAACATGTCCAAGTACTTTGTACTTCCGGTCAAATGCAATTAATATTATGTTGAAATGATTTCACTTCAATGAAAATATTTCAAAAATATTTTATGTTTATTCATTTTTACATTTTATAAATATAATGAGTACAATTATATGTAGCTTAATTGTAATATATAATTAATAGTATCAGTTTGTTGAAAATTGTCTATAGGAAATCTTCCGTTTGTCCATAATTATTTTTTCTATGTCTTGTCTTTAATCAAGCATAGTCAATTGTACTTTTAAATGAAATGCGGACTAAAGAATAAAATTTTATTGGGACAAAAGACCTTACAACCAGTCACTCACGAAGTGAACAGAAACACAAAGAGTGTATTAATTATTAACCGTGTTAAATACTGTGATATAAAAAAGTATATACATATCCCCTGAAGAGTTGCAGGGTAGACAGAGCCAACAGTCTTGAAAAAACTGAAAGACCACGTACAGTTGTCTAGCTAAATGATTAAATTTGTTGCTAGCATAGTGATATTTAAAGAAGATAAATTCAGTAGATTACCTGTGAAAAGGCAACAAACAAACAAATAAAGACAAAGTTAAACCTCACGAGTCTTAACTTGGCAATGTTCTCGAATCAAGACTGCATAAGGGCCGGTGCAGCGTGCCGCCGACTTCATCCGACTTAGGTCTCACCGACTCGGACAGAGTGGATTGAACGTATTTAACTCAACGGCATAATGTCTTTGGCAACGAACTATTAACAAAAAAAAAAACGGGATGTCAGATGCTGCCAGTGTGAATATATCTGTCTGTTCAAGTCGGTCAGGCCTATGTAAGACGAAGTCGGCGGTAGCCCTAAGGAAATAAAAATATATTTTAAGTCTAAACAAAAATTGAAGCTGCCGCTAGTACTTATAGGTCAGGAAGTAAATGTCAGTTCTTAAAATTTCTAGAAAAATGCTAATCATACAAGTCTTATGACACGACACTACCCATGTAGCGTGTCGTCGAACGATGACTAGCGACTATCAGTCGGTTTCCCTTAGGTCTTGTGCAGCGTGTCGTCGACTTACCTATCTAGGCCTGACCAACTCGAACAGACACATACTCAAAGGCAGCATTCAACATCCCGTTGTTTTTGTTAATAGATCGTTGCCAAAGTCATCCGCAACGTTTGCATAATATGAGTGCTACAAGGTCTTAAATTTAAATAACAGGTCCTTACATATGAAAGGCGGTTTGGACTGCCCTATCGGAGTTAAATTTTTTCTTTGGAAGAAGTTATCCAAATTTGAAAAAAAAATTGTAATCTGTTGGAACAAGGTCCGGGGAGTACAGTAGATGTCTTAGACATTCCAATTGAAGCTCCTCTAATTTGGTAGATGTCTGTTGTGCAGTGTGTGGTCTAGCGTTTTCGGGAAGCAGCAGTGGTGTGGAGCGATTTACCAGCCTCGATTATTTAGTAGCTAGCATTTCCATCATCTTAACATCCAAGCCTTAAGCTAACTCGGACTTGGTTACGCTTTTACAATAGCCTTCAATTCTTTATTATCAACTAGGGTCTCCAGCCGTCCAAAGGGCTTGTTCTGTAGGTCGAAATTTTCAGAACGAAAATTTTGTAAACAGAAAAATCAGACAGAAATAAACAAATGAATGACGGTTAACGAAACACAAATACATGTGTGAATAGCTGTATTTTGAATTTGGAATTCCTACCCAAGAAGAGAAATTTATGATTAAAGTGGCCAATAGAACAAAACGCCAATTTCATATATTATGTATATTATGTATATATACATACATAAAACACGCCTCTTTCCCGGAGGGGTAGGCAGAGACGGTAGTCTCAAAGAGGTATCTTTCCACTTGCCACGATCTCTGCATACTTCCTTCGCTTCATCCACATTCATAACTCTCTTCATGCAAGCTCGGCGGTTTCGGGTCCTTTTGACCTGACCCTAATATATAAATATTTTGTAGCGGGAGCGATGATTCGGCTCGACCGCCACCAAAGGGAAGATCTTCCGCCAGGCTAGGTGTTATGCCTGGGGAACCGCGGCTCCAACAATGTTGTGTCGGAGGTTGTATTAGCTCCAACCCGTGAAATCTCTGAAATCGCGATTTAATTTCTTCTCTGCTATTGGTTGAGCGCGTCAATTTCTTCGAGATGATTGACAGTTGTTGTGAGATTGGATGTTGTGACGAGTGGCGTAGAGATGTCACCACAATTTTATTAATTTTTTCAAGAGAATCCTTAACTTTTGTTTACTTTTAATGTCTTTGAGCTCTTGCAGCGTGCCGTCGTATAATCTTAATCTTAATCGTACTTTGTAGTCAATTAATAAGTACCTATTCCGTACACCCTTGGTCGTGCCGTCTCGAACTGACTGGGTTAAACCAATCGGCCGGCGATGCGACGCGACAACCAGTTGTTGTCAGTGTTGCCAACTCGTTGTGACGAGAAGGCGCTAAATCTATCTCGCGCTCAATTGCCAAAATTTGCAAAAACAAAAGCGTAAGGTGTCCCAATAATGATTCCTAAACAGATCGATAAAGACTTTTTTTTCTATTCCTGTCACTATATCTTCTAATGTATAATTTTTTTTCACATACTTGCAAAGAATTAATTTCAGGTTACAGCGGCCGGTCGGCAAAGGGTTTGTGCAGCGTGCCGCCCACTTCGTATGAGCATGGCCTGCCGTTGCAACCAGAAATTAATTCTTTTGCAACTTGCCTACTTTCTGAGCAATTTGGTCCTGCTGAGATCAAACCAAGTCGCAGGAACTTATTGCGAACCCCGGTAACATAACATACCGGTGTTTCATTGACATAACATATGTCAATGTCAAATAGCTTCCAAAAAAAAATATCACTCAACACGTTTTAAAACTCTAGGTTGAGGTTATGTGGAGTAGTATATTTTAGGGATGTGACATTGCTGATAAAAAATCGATTTTTATATAATCGATTTATTTTTTAAGTATGAAAAATCGATTAACAAAAAATCGATTTTTCTTAAGAAAATAATCGATTTTATTATATTGATAGATTTTTTCCTAATTTTTCAATTTATGTCAAAATAAACGCCATATACATTATATCAATAGATTTATTCATTAAAAATAAACAACAGAAACAGTAAGTTCTTATATAATCAACACAAATTAAAGTTTTTAACAATTGATTGTTGATTCGTTGCTGAAACTTAATTTTTCAAACTTGAGTTTGAAAAATTAAGTTTCAGCAACGAATAATGAATAAAATATCAACCGAATGTCGGTAAAATACTGTTCATCGACTAATTCCATCTAGAGAATGTTTGATTAACCTCTCAGATGCTAAGCGCCCGTACTACCGAGACACTAGAACTGCGGCGGATTTGAACGAAAAATTAAGCGCGCGACTTGTTTCAGAATTTGATGAAAATATAGGAATATTTCCTTTGAAGTTAATAAAACACTTTTGTACAGTCAAAGCTATATATGTATGTATTGAGTATTGTAACACCATATTATAGCAAATAAATTAATTTCATTTTACTTTATTAGACCTTTAGTTACAACTTTCAACAAAAAAACTTGCGCGATCCATAGTAGTCTTATTTCCACATTATAACCACATAAAATTAGTTTTTAGGTATTATATGATCAAGATGAACATCATATTTATCTTATTTTTAATAAATAACACAGTTTTTGCAATTAAATCATGTTATTTCTTTCAAAAATCCAATATTTTTCAAAATAAATCTCTCCAGGTCACGCACTTTTGAAACAGGGTCTGTTTTGAACTGATTTTCAACAATTTTTATTTTATACTAACAGTGTAATTTCTGTTGTCTGTGGTTGCTGAGTATGTTTGGGATGTAAATTAAACAATTTTAAACCATAACGATATGTATTTTAAGCTTAAAATCGAGTTTTAAGTTGTCTCGGACAGTTGGCGCACATGTGCGCCACAGCAGATTACGGTATTGGCGCATATATGCGCCACAGCAGCTGAGAGGTTAAATTAATCATAAATAAACTGTTTTAAGAGCATAGAAAGAATGCACAGATGGCGTTAATGTAATATTATGGAGCTATGATAGTATTCTTTGGCAGTTTGCGTTCCGGGCTCCAAGCCAGAAGACAAAAACGTAATGTCGGAGTGCATTTATTGTATGATTATAAAAATCGATTTTTAATCGATTATTAATTTAAAAAAAATCACATACAAAAATCGATTTTTACTTTAAAAAAAATCGATTTTTAATCGATTTTTTCCATAATCGATTTTTTTTTCACATTCCTAGTATATTTATTTTTTTGTACTTTTGTGATTAAGTTGGAATCTGCTCATTTACTAAAATGACTGATTTTGTTTTGAATGATAGTGACACTGAAACGGACTCTGATGAGGAGGCAAGTATACCCACACCATACATACATAAAATCACGTTTCTTTCCCGGAGGCGTAGGCAGAGACTATCTCTTTCCACTTGCCACGATCTCTGCATGCTTCCTTCGCTTCATCCACATTCATAACTCTCTTCATGCAAGCTCGGCGGTTTCGGGTACTTTTGACCTGACCCTATACCAGGACGTCCTTAATTTGATCAAGATACGTTCGTCTAGGTCCACTGTACCCACACCATTAATGTAAAAATTGTTTCTTACCATCAAACTATTACTAAACATAAGATTTTAATTTCAGCTACAAGAAGCGTTTGCCAAAGGTCTATTGAAACCAGGTTTGAATGAAGAAATCGAGAGAGTAGAAAAGACATACGTTAATAATGTTGCGGATTTAAAAGCAAAGTTGAAAGAGTTCAAATTGAAGTTGCCATGGGTAGAGACATTGGATTTGGTGACAAGTGTAGCACCTATGGCTCCAGATGTGGCCTTGCAAATGCAGGAAACTGCTCTAAGAAGAAAGTAAGATTTTCTGTTATTAAATACTTTTGTCTATTGTTATGGCATCCAGCTGAATGTGTCCTTTCAGTCTTTTAGAGAGTATTGGCCCTGTGATCCATATAGGACTTATAGTGATATATTTCAGTATGTAAATTATGTTTTTGTAGTGCGACATAAATATTGGATTAATTGCCATGTGTGAACCACTTGTGATCAGGGCCACTCAGGTTTTAATTGACCATACAGCTTTTGTTCCTATAGCATAGCCTTAGGATCTTCCTCAATAAATGAGCTTAGGGTACAACAAATCCTATATTTTTAGTTCAAATTCCAGGCTATATTACTATGACACTGCAAGTTAAATTGTTTTCTATAATTATTTTAGGTATAACCTATGATGGTGTCAGTACTATAAGAGTAACCTGTAAGGTTTAATTATTAAATCTCACATTTTTCACATTTCCAGAAACATAAAAGAGAATAGTAAAGGAAGTCGTGAATATGACCCAGCTCAAGATCCTGTACTGAATGAGTTCAAACGAGAGAACTTGATCCACAGACAAGCCCAGGCCGCAGTCGTTGAAGGTATCAAAAGACTGAAGGAACTTGGAGTACCCACTAGGAGGTAATAACATTATTAGTTATTCACATGTTATTATGTTGAATGGGTTTAATGGTTGCTTTTACTGGGCAAAGTACAAGGGGCAAGGTCCTGCTGACACTGGATTGCCAAATTTTTCGTCTGATCAAAACATAATCTATGTACTTTTCCGTACTTGAAGAATGGATCAGTGGTTTAACTGGGAAGATGTAACAAACTTTCGCGTTCATAATATTAGTATTATTTAAGTGATGGGTGTATCTATGCCCTTAGATCATGTAATAGTTATTTGAGCAGATGGACCATTGACAACTTTTTTCACCATTTCACATACATAAAATCACACCTATTTTCCAGCAGAGACTACATCTTTCCACTTGCCACGAACTCTGCATACTCCTATGTTTTATCTACATTCTCATAACTCTCTTCGTACAAGCTTATCAGTTCTGGGGTACTCTTGACCAGACCTTTTGCCAGATCTTCTTAAATTTGATTTACCATTTTATTTAGCTAAAAGCACACAGAATACATAATAACTGACTAAAATATATATTCTAAAAATATATACCATACCTAATGATAAGTATTCCTTTAATTTGCATATGGTGATGGGCACTGTCAAATAGAACCACTCTATATTTTTCCCATAGTATGGTAGGGTAGGTTTATAAACTTGAAATTCCTCTTGTAAGCAATAGAAAGAAAGAAAGAAAGAAAAATATTTTATTTGATATCACAAACTTAACTATACTAAGTAACAGATTTTACAATTTGTGCGTTTTTGTGAATATCAATTTTTGTGAATATTAGCTAGCAACCTGTCACTATTTGAAACTGAATTCCATCATAAAGCCATACAGCTGATTGTGGCCTTTCGATCTTTTCAAGACTGTTATTTCTGTCTATCCCACAAGGGATATAGATGTGAGCATATGTATGTATTCCTTTAATACTTTACAGGCCAGATGACTTCTTCGCCGAGATGGCAAAGACAGATGAGCACATGCAGAAGGTTCGGAAGAATCTTATGGCGAAGCAAGCTGCACAAGCGCGCACTGAGAAAGTTCGTCAGCTCAGGGAACAGAAGAAGATTGCTAAGCGGGTTCAGGTAATGCATAAAATTGTACACAGAGTACAATTATATGAACTCGATAGGTAACATTTGAGTTACCTTTTTATTTATGGTATACAATTATGCGTTGAATGTAGCCTTTCAGTCTTTTTCAAGACTGTTTGTACTGTCTGTCAGACGTGATTATTATGTATGTTTACCTTCCTCCACAGTAACCTACACCTCTGTTATTTTCTGTGCAATATTTCCGTTATAAATCATTCAGTTTATCATATTGTTGTATTTGTTTTGGTAGGTATTTATATGAATGTTTTTGTTCTTACAGATTGATACGAAACTGAAACAGGCTGCAGAAAAACGTCAAATGCTTGAACAGTTGAAACGGGTGCGTAAAGGGAAATCTGCAGATTTGGACTTTTTAGATGACAATAAGGGTAATAACAAGAATAAAGGTCCACCAAAAGGAGCTCAGAATAAAATCAACAAGCGGAGAGCTATGAAAGATAAGAAATTCGGTTTTGGAGGCAAAAAGAAGGGTTCTAAATTAAACACGAGGGATTCGTCAAATCAAATGGATGGTTTCAACAGTTCCGCTAAGAAAACATTCAATATTAAGAATAAATCTTTCAAACCGAATAATAATAAAAAGAAGAATCTTAGACCTGGAAAGTCAAAGCGACGAAATGCTAAGAGATAAATACATAAGATAAGAATAAGATATAAGAATTAGTTATAATAAAATTGCATATTGCAAGAATGTGTTTTTATTTTATTGGAGTTTTCGTTATCTAGACAATATTTGGCATTAATAATTAATCATTAAGCCAAAAAGCTGAACGAGGCCTTTCAGTGTTTTCAATACAGTTGGCTCTGTCTTCCCCGCAAGGGATACAGACGAAAATTATATGTATTAACATATTGTTGTACATTACTCTCGGGGAACCCCACTTCGTCATCGCCCTTATTTTACTATAACAGACGGCCCTTTCCAACGACTGTCCAGTTCTGCGGCTAGTTTTTTACTGGATCCCGCCAAAACCATTGGTATGTTTACGCACAATAGTTTGCATCCTGTTTTAAGCGGTAGAGCAACGAGCGGTGTAGATTGGACAGATTAAAACGAAAATTCAGACGCGATGGACGTCAATACGCTCGCGATATTGTGTTGGTATTATCGCTGCCGCTGCCAGTTCATAAAAACAATTTTGGGTTCACCCAATTCTGAAACAACGATCAAAATTTGGTATCTTTCGTTATCTCGTGGGCGATTTGAGAAAAGATGAATACAAATTTTGTAATTACTTTAGAATGTAAACACTCGGGGAACTCCCCGCTACCCGGTACACTACTAATAGGGACCCTGTAAAAAACTACCTGCAAAATACGGGATTATTGGAAAAAGGGCCGTAATTTAATAAAACACCGACGTACATAATAGAAAATATTTTTAACCCCTTCAACTGCCTACCACTTGCGGCCCTTCTGCTGTTGTTTAGCATTGCCATACGCTTTCTTTTGTCCCTTTGCCCGCCAAGGATTAAAAATAAAACACCTATATAATAGATTATAAAACTTTTATTCTTAAACCCGTCTACTGCCTACCACTTGCGGCCCTTCCCCTTCTTTTTCTGCTGTTGTTTGCGTTGCCACGCGCTGTCCTTCGTCTCTTGTACGCGAGGACTCTTGGCCGCGGCCGCTGTAGTACTAGCCAATGGCTGCTTGCTCATGTCACTGAAAATAAATTATTTCACATTACATCTTAATCCCTTATAGGATAGACAAGAGTCAATAGCCACAAGAATCTAAGGCCACGTTCAGTTGAGCCCATAGTTAAAAACTTCAGCTATGCATTGCAATGAGAAGACCAGTATTATTCACGAACGTTGAAAAAGCCAAGGTAATATCATCCATCTGTTTGTCATTTCGGATAACCAAATAAATAGAGTGAAAAGAGCTGCTAAACTGTACATTCAATTCTGTTCCAAATTAAAATTTAAAAAGGTAATTTTTTTGTTGTGTGTCTGCCAGTTACATGTCATTTCGTGTTGGCCACATACTGGTTCTCGAAAGTATTATTTTCAGTTGACTTGCTCAGAAGAATAAAAATAAAGTAATACTCATTATACTCATTACTCACTATTGGTCAGTGGCCGTGGAAGTCATGCCCTGGCTGCCCTTGATGACGTCACGCCGCACGCCGCGTCGCTTGCGGTACGCTGTGCGTTCGTATTTCGGCAACCACCTGTTAAAACATTTATTTCTTTTGAAGGTCAGGGAATTAAAAATCCATAAGGCTAAGACACACTTTTTTTCACTTTTGTTTTAAATGGATGTTCTTTTTTCATATTATATCGGCAATCAGCCTAGAGCTTTAGTCAGATTTGTTGATTATATAAAAATCTATAAAGAAAAATCTTGTCAGTTCTTGATTAATTGTATACCTCAATATATCCCTATTTACATACACTGCACATCATTTTCATTACTTAATAAAATATGCGGTTTTGCTATATATAAAGGAACTTATTATTTAACTTGATAAATTGCCAATAGGCATAAAAAATAACGCAGTTCATGATTTCAAACTCTAATTTTATCTCTCTTATACCCTCTTTACCTTTCTGGATCCGGAGGTCTGGATAAGTCGGCATTGGGAGGTAATTTCGTCTTCCGTTTGCGCTTCGCTTTCTTGGTTTGACCAAGTTCCGACCCGGGTGTTCTGTAAGGGTGTAATTTTAACACGAATTAGACATGTTTGTTTCCCAAATAAAATCAGGCTAATTTTGCTTCTCTGCACTCTTTCTTATGTAACTTATATTTCATGTCATTGAGAGAAAAAGCTTCACTTGAAAGTAATTTCTCGATTTTCGATTCATACAAAAAAAAAATTAAAATTAAATTTAACAGTGAACCTCACCCAGGCGATTGTTCCTGCTTGCTGACAGTCTTCTTCACCACTTTGGCTCCCATCATCCACTTGGACGATTCCAGAGCGTCGATGTCTATTTTGGTCTGAAAAAAAAAGTGTTAGAAGTACATGTCTGTGTATGATTGATCTATAGACAGAATAAAGTCAAATATTTTATTGATATATTTCCGAGAATGTGGCCTTTCAGAGTTCAAGACTGTTAGCACTGTCTACCCCTCTAACTAAGATTATATCTTTATTGTTCGTGTTATATAACTTACCGTGTGGTTCCCGGCACCAATACAAAAAAGATATATCCACTCCATATCTTTCCCATGGATGTCGTAAAAGGCGACTAAGGGTTAGGCTTACAAACTTGGGATTATTTTTCAGGTGATGGGCTAGCAACCTGTCATTATTTGAATCTTAATTCTAACATTAAACCAAATAGCTGAATGTGGCCATTCAGCCTTTTCAAGACTGTTGGCTCTGTCTACCCCGCAAGGGATATAAACGTGACCATATGTATGTATATAACTTACTTCCAGCTGATCCAATCTGGGCAGTTTCTTGGCCAGTTGTTTGGCCTTGGCGGGGTCCACGTTGGCCAACGCCTTCACCAGCCTGGCCAGGCTTCTTGTATCATCCGACTCTGACTAAGATTATATCTTAATTGTTCGTGTTATATAACTTACCGTGTGGTTCCCGGCACCAATACAAAAAAGAATAGGACAACTCCATATCTTTCCCATGGATGTCGTAAAAGGCGACTAAGGGATAGGCTTACAAACTTGGGATTCTTTTTCAGGCGATGGGCTAGCAACCTGTCACTATTTGAATCTCAATTCTAACATTAATCCAAATAGCTGAACGTGGCCATTTAGTCTTTTCAAGACTGTTAGCTTAGTCTACCCCGCAAGGGATATAGACGTGACCATATGTATATAACTTACTTCCAGCTGATCCAATCTGGGCAGTTTTTTGGCCAGTTGTTTGGCCTTGGCGGGGTCCACGTTGGCCAACGCCTTGACCAATCCGGCCAGTCGTCTTGTATCATCCGACTCTGACAAAGATTATTATCTTAATTGTTCATGTTATATAACTTACTTCCAGCTGATCCAATCTGGGCAGTTTCTTGGCCAGCTGTTTGGCCTTGGCGGGGTCCACGTTGGCCAACGCCTTCACCAATCTGGCCAGGCTTCTTGTATCGTCCGGCTCTGACTAAGATTATCATCTTAATTGTTCATGTTATATAACTTACTTCCAGCTGATCCAATCTGGGCAGTTTCTTGGCCAGCTGTTTGGCCTTGGCGGGGTCCACGTTGGCCAACGCCTTCACCAATCTGGCCAGGCTTCTTGTATCGTCCGGCTCTGACTAAGATTATATCTTTATTGTTCGTGTTATATAACTTACTTCCAGCTGATCCAATCTGGGCAGTTTCTTGGCCAACTGTTTGGCCTTGGCGGGGTCCACGTTGGCCAATGCCTTGACCAATCTGGCCAGGCTTCTTGTATCATCCGGCTCTGACTAAGATTATCATCTTAATTGTTCGTGTTATATAACTTACTTCCAGCTGATCCAATCTGGGCAGTTTCTTGGCCAACTGTTTGGCCTTGGCGGGGTCCACGTTGGCCAATGCCTTGACCAATCTGGCCAGGCTTCTTGTATCATCCGGCTCTGACTAAGATTATCATCTTAATTGTTCGTGTTATATAACTTACTTCCAGCTGATCCAATCTGGGCAGTTTCTTGGCCAGCTGTTTGGCCTTGGCGGGGTCCACGTTGGCCAATGCCTTGACCAATCCGGCCAGTCGTCTTGTATCATCCGGCTCTAACTAAGATTATATCTTAATTGTTCATGTTATATAACTTACTTCCAGCTGATCCAATCTGGGCAGTTTCTTGGCCAGCTGTTTGGCCTTGGCGGGGTCCACGTTGGCCAACGCCTTCACCAGCCTGGCCAGGCTCCTGGTGTCGTCTGGCGCTGCTCTAGCCAGGGCTTCGTGCGCGGCGGCGGTGGCGGAGGGATCTCCGGCGCGCCGATGGATTTCGGCGGCCGCTCGCCACACGTCGCGGAGAGACGCGAAACGCTGATAACATATATAGGTATATGAGTTATAATAGGCTATTTTACACCATGTAAAAAAAAATATAAAAATGCACGTATCTTATAGATTTTGTAAAAAATAAAAGAAAAACATCGATCATTATTCATAAAAGTGCAATATGGATTTTATAATTCAATTTAAAAAATTCTCTTTTTTAATCTGTTCTTCAAAAGTCGAAAACGCTATCCGCCATGTTGGGTACTGACGTGACGTCATACTTTTAGTAAACAAATATCGAATCGAAAACTTATTGATGATGTCAGGCTCTGTTTATTTTGAAATTTTAAAATTTCTATCACGTTTTTGGGTTTTTACTCTTTAATAATTTAATAGAATCATGGAAGACGGTTTTGTGAAAGCAGACAATATAAATCTACCGAGGATTAATACGTTGATGGTTTCTCATTTTAATATCACTTGGCAGTGGAATCCATAATTTTTCTGGTGTTTTTATACTTGTATTCTTGCATTCAGGAACAAGACACCAACAATATGTATTGTAATTCATTATTACAAAAATCTTTTTACTTTAGTCTTACGTAGAGCCGTATTGTTTACTAAAAGTATGACGTCACGAGTCAAAACAGCATGGCGGATGGCGTTTTCGCGCGAAAATACAAAATCATAAATAATAAATCGTTTTTAGAGCACTTTTCGGCTTCAAAAAATTTTAATAAAAATTCTATAGGTATAACACAGTCTCAGGATTGATTAAAAACAGTTTTCAAAAAAGAGTGTAATAGCCTATTATTTTTTTAAAGATTGTTCGGTGGAAAGGTGAATGTAACTGGCAGGAAAATAGGAGCAGTAGAAAAAGATTATAGAAGAAAAAAAATTTTTAAATTGTTGGGTGGAAAGGTTTTCGGTTTAATTTTTTTAATGAATGGAATAAGAAAGTAATCTTCCACTTGACATAATTCCCGATGGTTTGTCTCTATTGAGTTATGGTATCGGAGAGTTTCATCACAACTTTAGCCTATGCTTGAACAAAGTCGCTTTGAATCAGTAGTTAAAAAAGAACATGTAAATATTGTAACATGTTACGAGAAATGATATACATATTTAAACAGTGAGAGAAATATTTAATAGAAGAGGACCACTCTAACACGTGGATGTCGTAAAAGGCGACTAATGGAACGGCTAATGAGCTTGGGTTTTTCTTGTAGTTAATGGGTTAGCAATCTGTCACTATCTGAATCTCAATTCCATCATAAAGCCACTCAGCTGAACTGGGCCTTTCAGTATTCAAGACTTTTGGTTCTGTCTACCCCGTGAAGGATATAGACACGACTATATGTATGTAAGTATGCTACATCAAATGATGCATATTCTTGAATGATGATGGAATAAAATGACTATGTTGTTAATAAAATACCTAAAAAAACCCTTTAAAACGTACCTTATCATCCTTATAATAATTGTAGACATCTTTCATCATATTGGATGCACGTTCCGTTTCACCGTCAGCACAGAGCAAAGTACAAAGTACTCCGATAACGCCAGCACGATATTTATATTCACTCTCTTCTAGTAATTTCACTGCGGCTTTTCTGTCACCCTAAAACAAAATACAAAGTTAATACATTTTTGAGATGTCTAAACGGGGATTTTTTTAAACGAATAGCTACCTTCTCTCGTAATAAGAGATGATATTTTTTTTTCAAAACCTTTTTGCTACGGGACTTTTTTGAGTACCATCAGCGCAGTATGTTTCTGTCAAATCCATCAGACTAATAATAAAAAGAAAAGAATTGTATTTTTGTATGTTTGTAATGAATAAACGCAAAAACTGCTGAACCAATTCAAAAAATCCTTACACCATTTGAAATAAAATCTTTATTTTTCTAAATTGAGGTCTTACTTCACAATTTGTTAAACTAATCCCAACTGCCCAACTTTATGTACTGAGATATTGTACGTCGAAACCGCTTACCGCCGAGTATGTACAGTCATGTACTCTCTCTTTCCCTCCTTGGTCAAATATTAATTCACAATTTATTCAGTTTTACGTGTAAATACTTATTTCGGTGAGTTCACTTGCCTGTGCCAACAAAACTTGAACTGCTGCGAAAATTAACGTGTCGCCATGTTTGAGCAACAATGCGACGGCTTGCTGTCTCTTTCCCTCCTTGGCCAAAGATGACGCCTCCACTAAAGCGGCTCTTCGCTCTTGGCCGAATTCCCTCACGAGTTTCACGCAGCATTGTTTGCAGAAATCCGGCTGGAAGAATAAAATGTAGTGAGAATACTGTACATTCATTAGTAAATCTAAAATAAAAAATATGCAGAAAATTAAAGAATAAAAATTAAATTAAATTGGGCTTCTTTAGATTTCTCATATCGATATTTTGCCAATAACTTTCAAGTACTAATTTCTTATATGTATAGAATACGCATTTGCGTGAGACTTCGCTCCCGTGGGAAACAAAAAAAGTCTATATAATCAATGCCCAAGTGAAAATCAATCCAGTAGTTTTTAAGTTGATTCTTTACAAACTAACAACAATACAAATCTTTGCTCTTAATTGAAAGTGTGGATATAGATGTATCCTTACTTGGTTGGAGTATATAGCGAGGATGGCCTGGTTGTAAGCGATGGCGGCGCGCTGGCGCGAGTTCAGTTTGTGCTCGAGTCCGTCCTGAGTGGCCGCCTTCATGCGTTTGCGGGAGTCAAATACGTTGGTGTCCCTAAAAGGTGAAATTAATTTTAGGTCTTAGAATTAGGACAGGTAATTTATACTCGTACTAATATATGCCTTCATTCCGATTATCATTACATTTCTTAAAACTTAATTCTATAATTTTTGCTTAGAGTCTGAGAGAGATCAAGGACACGTAATTAAAGAAATTAAATATGTATTTAAAATATATATATGAGTCCCATACATTTGTCTCAATGCCAAATCGTTGTACTCATTGCAAGGGTGAACATTACGAGAAACCTGGATTTGAAATCATAATTAAAGCTGAGCTAGCCTTTTAAGACTCTAGGTTTTGTGGAGTCACTATTTAATATGAGGTCTCACTGAGTTTTCCACTTGACATGTAGTAAGTATGTTTACTCCATCCCTCTCTAACTATGAGATAAACCAAATAAAAGAAAGAGAGGTTCTAATAAAACTTGATTGAATCAAAAGTCTTACCTATTGATGACTACAAGATTATTGCTTGCAATAGCAACTAAAGCCTGATCGGAGGGCTTGTCCTTCAAAACGTTCTGGTAAATGGAGGCCGCTTCCTTCTCCTTGCCCATTTGTTGTAAGCAATACGCTTGTTGAACTCTGTAAAAAAAATTGTATTTTTATTTTATAACACAGCTATTTAAAACGTAACTCGGGTTGCTGAAAACTACTGAACTGATTCTGAAACCTTAAGGATAATTTAGGCTATTATTCTAAGGAAATTTCCACGGGGGGCAAAGCCCCGCGCAGAAGCTGGTGGCCAGTAAAGTCGAAGATTGAGAATGAGAAACGATTTAATTTTCAAATCAAGAAATCCTTGGTAAGATCTTGCACAAGTTTATGTGATAAATCCTTAAGAATCAGGGGACTATTTCTTTAAGAAGTGCTCAATATGTTTGCAAAACTGCTTTCGTATTATTATTTGTATTTAACTGACACAAAATTATTTATCTGCCCAGTTATTTTTTCAGGCAATTATATAGCGAAAAATTTATGTTATGCAGTATTGCTTCAAGACTAACCGAATAATAGCAGCCTCTTCTTTAGCTTCCTCCTCGGTGCCACCATCATCGATCACACTCTCGGAACACGCTTGCTCAGCTCTCTTCAACACTGGTAACGCCTCATTGTACTTCCCACGCATGGCCAGCGTACTGCCAACGTTGTAGGAGAGTTCGTACGTGCTCTCTTCAAATTGAGGGAGGTCTGCAGACTGGGAAATAAAATATTTATGGTTCAACCTAGAATACTGCAGCACATTAAGCGTCATCTTACTTACCACCAGGCAAAGTCAAACACTCTCAAATTGTGAAATAATTTCTATTGAATTATAATTTCTTCTTTTTTGAAGTGTATAAGTTAGCATTAAAAATACTCACTGGATTCAATGCTGCTAGGTTGGCGACAACAGAGGCCATGTTGGCCTGTCTCTCGTCTTCATATTCATCTGTTGTGTTCTTCACAATTTCTCGGTACAGATTGTAGCAGTCTTGATACTGCTCTAGACGGTATAAAATTTGAGCCCTGAAAAAACCAAAGCATGTATTGTTTAGTGTTATAAAAATTAAAGCTTTTATTACTGTTAATCTTGTTTCCATCACAATGACACTTAATTCCTAAGTATTCACTTATTATATAATCAACTTTTAAAGGAAACTTTTAATTGTGCTGGTATCAACTTCCTTGGCATGGCAAGCAATGCCTTTTGTGAAATTGAGCTTAGATTGATATTATAACAGACACAAAGTAAGACATTATAAAATTTTAATCTTACCTTAGTTCTTTTAAAGCTGGGGTCATTTCGGGTGCATTGTCAACTGTTTGCAATGCATCATTAGGACAGTTAAGACGGTACTGGGTGTACGCCTTTTCGAAATGCAAGTCTGCCGCCAGCGCTGCATTTTTAGGGTTACACAAGATGGCAAGTGCTTCCTTGAAGTTGTGCAGTTGGATGAAGCAGACCACTTTGCAGTGGAACGCCTTTTGCTCATTGGGTGCGATTTGCAGAACTGAAAAAATATATATACATATCTACACTATTTTGAAAATATAAAGATATTTCACAATATTAATGAAAATACACGACAAAGAAAAAAAAAGGAAACAAATTTCACGTATACTTTAAAAAGAAGTGTGTTAAAGGTGAAATGAATGTAAAAAGATGGATTATGTGTGAGTTAAATATTGATGAGTATAAGTTTATATGAACTGAATTTCCTTCTAAAAGTATATAGTAGGCTTAGGAGAATAGTACCCTAGTATAGGAAAATGGAACGACATAGGTAATTCAGGGGATTATTCACTGAACTTATACAATAATGTGATGGGAAACTTGCCTTCGAATACGTTGATTCTAATTGACATTTAGGAAGTAGTTTAACGATAAAGGTAAAAATTATTGGAATGAATATAATGTTCTTACCTTTGCCAGTTGCTTTTAACGCTCTTTCATAGTCACCGCTTTGGCAAAATTTATTTAATTCGATATATGCCTGAACAAGGTTATTTTCCTTGTTGGCTGACATTTTTTGACAACTTGGCAAATGTCAATTGCCAACCAGCCGTACTTACGTCAGCGTCGTTTTGTTTTTGCTAGTACTTCATCACTTACAGTACTTCTTTATAAATATTTCTAACAGTTTCAGCGACAGGCTTTGGACTAAGTATCCGGGATTTTGAAATAAAATTTTCACCTAAGTATGTATGTAGTTATGAAGATAGATCCATGAGACAATGTTCAGAAAGAAAATAATCACCAAAGAAAAAACTGTTAAATTTTGCCACAAACTTTTGTTAAGTTTTGCAAACTCACTGCCCATTATTGAGAGCCGTACGACCTCTCGATATTTAGTTTAGCTAGAGAGACATATTGGTGTCAAGCTGTTTGTGATTTGATCCGTGCCGACCAACTATATGTATGGTTTTCTTGATGATGAATGAATTAGGAACTAGATAATGTAATTTTATAATATATATATTTTTTTATATAAAATACCTTTCTACAACTCACGTTCCTGTGGTTTAGTCTCTATATAACATCATAAAACATACAATACAAAATAGAAAATATGTACCTACATACAGTAACTTAAAAGAAAATTGAAGACAAAATTCCAAAGTTAGAAAAGAAGCGATTGTCATTTCTATTGTGTAGTCGGGAGCTTTCGTCGTGTGTCGAACTCATCAAAGTTTTCCGTCTTTGAACTTTCAGCGGTCTGTTGTTAAATTTTAAAACCGGACCCGATGTACATTTGCATTGAATAAAATTGCCTACTCACTTCTTTTATCATGTCCTACATTTTATAATTCGATTTTAAACTTTTCTCCCTAATTTCTCTCTTATATTATATATGTATAATTTTTAGTCTCTTTAATAAATTTTAGTAGATATTGCAACGCGAGAGAAATTTGAATATTTATTATGTATTTACTTTTCTGAATGCCATAAATATGGTTGACTCAAAGATTATAGGTACTAGGTATTACTATTAACACGGCACCAATTATTCCAAAAAGCCTTAACAATTAGTTCGGTCAATGTTGAGCTGCTAAAAAAATGTTCAAAAGTCAAATCGTCTTATCCTTTTGGCTTCTTCTTTTCGGAAAATTATTTTGCAAAACAAATTACCTACTCTTTTATTCAACGTCAAAGAAAAATAAAGTTGGTTTACCATTAAGAAGTTTGGACGTCATCAAGCCAGCCGCATTAGAGGCATAGTTCGAACAGTGCTAGGAAAACAATGTTAAAGTAACATCTATTGTCGGGCGACGGGGACAACTTCGACTTTTAATCGCATTACAAGAAGCGGTGTGGACTTGGCACCCAGCTCGGTCTAAACTTTGTCACTGGCCGGCAACAGACGGCTTTCGAATGTGACTGGCAGCTTTATTACTTTCTGGTTTTAAATTTTAATACTACTTAAATTTTTTTTAGGTAAGTTCTTTACCTCTTGTATGGTCGTGGCTTCTAGATAATACAACAGTTACAGGCAGCATTAATTATAACTAGTCAAATAAAAATCGCCCAAAACGAATCGGTGTTTAATAAGAACTCGACCATAAGAACTTTACTGTCAATTTGAACTGCTACAGTGCAAAAACCAGAGGATTTGACTAACCCTTCCCACGCTTGCAGAGCAGGGTAGGAGTAGGTACGACATAAAGTTAAAGTGACTTGAGGACCTAATCTTCTTAAATTAATTTTGACAGTTTTGCGCGACGATTGTATTTTTTCCGTTAAGAATCTAGCAAATTTCCAATGCTCCATTTAATAAATAACTGTACACCCTTCGCGAATTAAATTGTTCGAGGGGGGATGTACCGTATTTTATCAGGGCCCGGCTGATAAATTGCGCGAAATTCAATTTAAAAGGGTAATGTTTGTGTCCCTATTACGTCGTCATTCGGCGCTGGCTATAAACTGGTCCGGTCCGCTGAACAATTGAAATATCGAGCCTTCACGCACCTCGCCCATAAAAATATAGGCCTGTTTGTAACTAAGCGTTCTTGAAAGCTGTGTGGTTTCCGGGAACTTTGTTAACTTGGGAATAGTATCCTTTTTTGGGCACCTTTTAGGGAAAATAGGAAAGGATTAATATTTATGTTTCCAGATTAGATGTGTGTGTATACTGAGCAGTGCCTTTTTTAGGCTTAGGTGTCTTTTTTCTCGCAAGTCTCAATTACGTTTATACCTTCAACCGACCTATTATTTTTTATTTTAATTTACAATAGTTTGCCTGCAAAAGTCTATACTACCAATTTTAGCAGTGAACTGTCAATATCGATAAGTTTTTTCTAGATCCAATCTGCGGTCTAAACATATGAAAATGACCATCGCCCAGGTTCGCCTGTCGTTGGCCGCCCGCCAAGAGGCATATAGCGTGCCATCGGCAGCTGACACCTGCTGATGCATGGCTGCCCTTCCAGAGCTCAGCGTCATGTTTGAACTAACCCAGTTAAATTACTTATAACCCAAGGCCCTTTGGTGATTTGATGACATTATAGCTCTTTGTTACTTACATACATACATACATATGGTCACGTCTATATCCCATGCGGGGTAGACAGAGCCAACAGTCTTGAAGACTAAATGACCACGTTCAGCTATTTGGCTTAATTAAAGAATTGAGATTCAAATAGTGACAGGTTGCTAGCCCATCGCCTAAAAGAAGAATCCCAAGTTTATAAGCCGTTAGTCGCCTTTTACAACATCCATGGGAAAGAGATGGAGTGGTCCTATTCTTTTTTGTATTGGTGCCGGGAACCACACGGCACCTTGTTACTTACTGTTTTGGTTTTTTCTCAAGCTTATATTGTATCCATGATACGGATTAGGTTTTCCTGCAAAAGGTTGCGGAGGTCAAATGGAAGTCGCTTCGTGTTAAACCCCCTTCTTCAGAATTGGGTGAGTCACAATCCAGGATCCATGGCTAAAGGCCTAACCCGGGCTTCTCAACAGATTGTTGGAAATGCCATCAGGACTAAAGCCAGGGGGAGAAGAAGAATAAGAAAGAGACTAGTATGAGATCAATTTGCTCTACCAAAACCACACAATACCTTTTTTTTCTTCAGTTTTTCTTAAAGTATTCGATAAAGATCTTCGATACCCTTATAAAATAGCAAAAGACAAGTTTATGAAAGTCAATTGGGGCGACGAAAGCTTCCGTTATAGAGCTTTTATTTATTTTATACGACGTAAACGATAATACTCTAGTTGATAAGAATATAGTGAGAAAGTATATATTTTTAACCAACTCTAAACTTATGTTAAGGTAATGTACAAAAGGCAGCATTATTGAATTATGCAGTCTCTTCCAGGCAACATATGTGTGTAATTTATTTATTTGGCCAGTCGTTAAAGTTTCCAATTCCAATGTAGAAGTTGTTAAAAACACTCGATTCTTTCTTTAGTACAAAAGCGATGGTCCATTTGTTCTACTGGACACTTTTCCCTGACAAATCGTCCGAAAGTAATTTTGAACTAGCATCAGATATTTATGTGCCTTTGGATTTGTGCTCTAAAGCTTTTTCTCTTATTACGTTTGAGGCAGTAACGTAAAAACAGGTGTATTTATATAACTCGGTCGGAAAAATAGAGAATATACCTACTCTTTATACATAAGCGCAGTAGATAGTGTCAATCTAGCAATTTCCTAAGTTAAAAACAGGATCTATATAGTTTAAGTGCTTAATCAATATTAAATTTACTACCCTCATAATTATGTCAACTATAAAATTATTTTGAAATGTTTTTGGTAATTTTCTTTTATGTTCTTCACACAAAAAAATGTGGGGTGGTGTTAATGTTAAATAAGGGCCTAACATACCTACAACGATAATCAGTGACAGGTTGATAAGAATTAAATTACAGATTTAATAATCTTTAAAAGTTGGTTAAATGTAAAAGGATCCCTCATTACTTTACCTACGTAACAAACTTGTTTAAAACGGATAATTTTCCAAAATTAACATTGTCATGGATCCAATGAACTTCAAACAAGTCCCTAACAAAGTTCAAAGTGCAATTTTCTTAATTCCATTTGTGATGTCACATTGAGGATGGAAATAGTCTTGTGTGTGTGTCTGTGCGGGCATTTGACGCAAATTGGACAGGTGTCGGGCTCTGAAATTCGTCTCGTCGTTAGTATACTAGATTTAACGAGTTTGGCTCTTGAGTTCATGTAGGGCTGCGTAAAACTTCAACATATTTATTATATAGCATACTGAACTGAATTGAAATGGCATAAGGATGAAAATTAATTTCGGCCTCGTCTTGGTCCCATTTAATACGTAAATTTAATTTAGCTGACTAAATTAGGTATATTTTCACTAGCTTTCCTCCAGCGGCACCTCCAAAAATACCCCGTACTAATAATATCGCAGTACCTAAACCTACGTTTGTTAGCAAAATTTCATGGAGATCGCGGTTTAGTGATTTTGAGAAGATGAACAAAATCAAACACACTTTTAATATTAGCATTTTTGTATCCTTTTTTTGGCTAGTGGCTTTGTTTACCCATAAAGGGATATTTCATAATACATACATATAATCACGTCTATATCCCTTGCGGGGTAGACAAGGCCAACAGTCTCGAAAAGACTGATAGGTCACGTTCAGCTAATTGGCTTTAAGATAGAATTGAGATTCAAATAGTGACAGATTGATAGCCCATCGCCTAAAAGAAGAATCCCAAGTTTATAAGCCTACCCCTTAGTCGCTTTTTATGACATCCATGGGAGAGAGATGGAGTGGTCCTATTCTTCTATTGGTGCCGGGAACCACACGGCACATCTTCGTGATATACGTAGGTATGATAACTATAATAAAGTAAACTTAACTCCACCGACAAGAGTTAGCGCTTAAATTTAAGAAGAAGAACAATTTTTAAGTGATTCTTTTATCCGTGTATGTAAATCTAAGAAGCCAGCCCTGTCGTGCAGGCAGTAACCCTTGAGAGCCGACGATAGCTCGCAATAGCCTAATAAAGGCTCGACATATGAGATTTCAATTTGGGACTCATGGTGGGGTCTCACAAAAGTGCGCTGGCATGATTAAATCTGCCAATTTGTCATGAGATGGAGGCCATAACTTCTTTTATGTTTATAATCACGTTGCTCGAGTTGAAATCTGTGAAAAATGTAGGCTAAGCCCTCGTTGTTTGCAAATGAAGTAAACAAAAAAAATATATATAAGTATTGATTTCTTGCATACCGAAATTATACATACAGAACGTGACCTTTTTTGTCTTTTAAAGACTTTTGACTTCTTCTATCCCGTTAAGGATAAAGGTTATTATATGTATGTATGTTTTTATTGTCCCGTAATTTCAATACGACTTTCTGCACTGCAATAATGCCATTGCTATTACTAACATGAAAAAAGACAAAATTTTTGATTATCTCTTAATTTAACACGGCTATCTGCAGTGCAATCCTGGCAACTCTATTCCTCCATACATGCAATGACCTGGAAGGCAATTCCACGAGCAGGTACCCAAACTCATCGCGAGCCTAACAGTTCAATTATTGGGTCGAGCCTTGGAATCGAACTACATCTAGATTTGATTCGTTCTAACTAGGATCGCGATCCGTTTACCGCATGCGACTATTGAAAACTGTTCCACAGTGGCTACATTTGTTATATTGGATGTTTTTAGAATAGTCAACTATGTGATCCATACAGGATGTACATAAGTTGTGTCTCCGTAACCATTATACATTTATCTTTTTTGTCAACTTATGCTAGAATAGTAACCACTTAATCCTTCATTCAATGCAGTTAGGCTGTAAGCACAAGGTTTTTCCCAAAATAAATGCTGTCTAGAAAAGGTGCAAATTAAGCCCGTAAACAGCTGTTGCAGTTGATTTGGACGTATGAAATGATAAACCTAGTGTGTAAGAGAATGTTGGAAATCTGAATATTAAATCGAATTCAGAACAAACACAGACAAAATTATAATCTATTCGTATGTACAAAAATGTTCTTATGTTCTTTTGTACCAAAAGAACCTTGAGAAAGAAAAAGGTGCGATGCGGAAAATAATGATAAGATGGAAAATCCCGCTTATATTTTATATGAAAAATGCATCTACTGTGGAACATCCCTGCGAGTTAATTCGTACGATATCGTTCGACGTTGGCGCGCGCTCGTACGGAAAATTGGTCTCCTACTCTATGAGATTACGTATCAAGATCCCTTGTGAGAATTCGACGACTCTTACTGGAAATTCAATTGTAAAATGCGATTGGATGGTAAATAAATCATTTCAAAATTGATTCCGGGACCCTCGCTACACATGAGTGCATTAGTTAAGTGCTAGTTGGAATGCTCTTTTGCGTTTTGTCGGACGTTGGGATAAGTTCGGGTTTAAATGTTGGTTCAAACCTGTAATTGACCGGAGTGATAAGGGTTGCGATTCATTGGAAAACTTGGATTATTTTAAGGGTTTTGATTCATTTTTAGTTTAGTTTTGAAATTGAATTCTTAAGATGATGATATTGCTTGACTGCTTCTTATTAGACAAAATTTAACTATGTAGATATAATGAATATTAGACATGCATTCATTTTATCCAAAGCTTTAAAGCTAAGGGATACTTTGCACAATCTGCGGAAAACTACTCATATATTCTTGAATGTCAATAAGTACCATTCAACTTGGAAAATTTACATTCAGTCTAATCTCGCTTTAAATGGAAAGATAAAATGGTCCTATTCTAAACTGAATACGACAACTTAACACATTGTCCTTTAATTTAGCTTAAACTTAAATAAAACGAGTGTTTATATCTCATACTGTCCAAGTTACTGTTGAACACAAATATGACATTCTCCCTCCTTTGACAAATACTCAACAATAATTACGGATCGACAATAGCTAGGTGTTAATAACAGGCACCATAGACACAAGTTGTCTCGTTATAAAGTTCGACTGACATGGCGGCGGTTGGAGTTGTCGCTCCGTAAATAATCAGCCGCTTGTGATTGTCTGCTTCTAACTTATTTATGTTAATAACATACCTACGCTCGCTTGTCATACCTCTAGACAAGCCGATACCTAGGTAAATATATATTTTGAAAGTACCTAGGTTAACGAAGGTATTTTTATCGTGTGTGTAAAGGCCGGAGCACACCAAACACAAATCAGAAGCCGCGCTGGTTGAAAACTGGACCGCAACAAGTTGTAGTACAGGAAAATCATTAAAATCATCACGCGACATTAAATTACAAATCCACTCTGACTTTCATGACATCATTAACCTTATCCAGATTGAATCATTGTTGTTGCTTTATGGACAGATATAGAGAAATCCCAGAGCTGGGAAGCACACGGTACGGCTTTAGCTCTGATTTATTATTGGAATTGTAGTGTAAAAAAAATTTACCTATTATTTTTATTTTCCAATATCAATGCACGTAAATAACAAAACTTATAAAAGTAGGTCAGTGGCAGCATTTATAACATTAGATCATAACTGAAAATATACAACAAAATACAGAGGTAAATCCGAGTATTCCCGGCAATCATAATAAGGACAAGAGTCCCACAATGACGGTTCCGAATTACATTATAACGCGGGAATTCCGGCTCGCAAACAAACTCTCATCTCCTGCTGGAAACAAGGAATCTCCTACCATGGTAAACGGGCGGGTAAAATTATTCTAATAGGTTTATAGAGTAAGTATTGTCATACAAATTTATATCATCATTAAGCACTTGATGACGCGGCTCCACCTGCCTGTTTGAATTACCCATAATTCTCTCTCAGGGATTTTTTCCCACTGTTGCTTACTTTCTTGTTACTAACAGCGTGATAATAATAACATTTTTTCCGTCACAAAATGAAGAAGAACACTGTACGTTCTAAAAGTTACGAGTCATGCTGAGAGATTATGTTGTATAAATAAATACCTACGTCTGAAAAAAAATAGGTATGTAAAAGTTGTTTGGTTTTCAGTAGAGTAGAATAGGGCTTCTAATTATTATTTTTCAGTAGTTAATCGAAAATTCTCAGGGTAGATTTGGTTAAGTCAGTAACAAAGTCTCATTAATAAATCTTATTAGTACCTATACAAATGATTCAAAGGTTAACAACATTATTTTTTTTCCAAATTGGGTAACCAATATTGAACTTTTGAGAGAACCTTTACTAGTGTTTTAAGAGATTAAAAGAGAACGCTATGATTATCACGACAAAAGCATCTCATATATAAGCAAGAGCGTAAAAAAATCGAGTTTCAGTAGTAGAGGCCCAGGCATTTCGCATAACATAGCAATGCATTGTCTTTTGCCCGTCCCTTGCATCTCGAGTCACTACAACTTCTTAGAACTTGCTCGACGTATTTGAAAAATTATTTCGCTGCGGCATCTCAGTCCAATAGCGAGGAAAATCGTCGGACAATTTTAGTTTTATGGACTTGTCCTTCCACTTGTCGGTGTATTTTCTGTTTTGTACTATTAAACTTCTGCCTGGGGTTTTGCTTTTTTGGGCTATTAAGAATCTCTTTTTATCATCTATCAAATTCACCTTCAACTTTTTGTAAAATAATGGTGTATTGGTTTTTTCATCGTCATATTTTTTAGTCTGATGAGGAGATATAGTTTATGGCGCTACTTAATTCCGATAATCGTAAATTCTCTTTAGATATATACCTACATAGTTTACTTCACAATATCACGGGGAATTTTCAGACTGTATTATTATCCTACAAAAGTTAAGGTGCTTAATACAAATTTCATACAAGTCTGAAAATTTACCCGCCAGACTTCACACCTAACCAAAGTATTCTTTTTTTTCTAAATTTCATTTTAGAATTTTTTCAATACCGAGAAGTATTCCAAACTGCCATCTAAAAAGCAGGTACTCCATCCATCGCCGCAGCCCTTATTAAATAACTGGCCATCCTGGAAACACGGCGGCAAATTAAATTGGGAGTGAATTCACTGGCGACAGCTGACGAAGGTTGGACCGGGAATATGGAATACCTTCCAAGTCGGAAGTCCCAATAGTTTTGAGTTGCGAAGGGTTCACGATGGGAAGTAAAGTTTTATGCTAGCTGAAAAAACGACTGATGCGATTTTTGGGTTAATTTACGTAGAATATTATGGTTGTTGGTATGTTTTCTGAATCAGTTACAATTCAGATTTATTTTGATTTTGTTTCGGTCATCCAAAATGACACAGTTAAATTTAACTGCCCTATGCATACTCCTTTTGAGGCGGAGTAGAGTAATCTACTTACATATAATCACGTGTATATCATTTGCGGGGTAGACAGAGGCAACAGTCTTGATAGACTGATAGGCCGCACGTTTGAAAGAAAGAAAGAAAAATCGTTTATTTGGCACATTAATAAAATATAAATTGGAAATGAAAATTTTTAAATTACATGCATGCACCAAAAATGGCCCTCGCTCAGCATGTGTCATGGCAGAGCCATGACGCTGGTTTTCTGCGAGTACCATACCAAAAAAATAAAATAAAAAACTAAACATTAAAACTTATAACTAGAGTTACACTAAATTATATCATTAACAAAAAAAAATTAGAGTCATTATAATCATAAAATAGCATTATATACAAATTGCTGCAAAATTACAATAATTGTGTACTAAATAAAAATTTCTTTAGATTCGCCTTAAATTTAATACGTACGTAAATAATTTAATACGTTTAGCTGTTTGGCTTAATGATAGAAATTAGATTTAATAGTGACAGGTTGCTAGCCCATTGCCCAAAAGAAGAATCCCATATTTATAAGCCTATAACTTATGCATATACGTAGTATACATACCTTGTGGTCTTAAAATTTCTCCCAGTTAAAATTTGCCTTTAAACCTCCTTAAAACCTATATAGTTTAACGTTTATTCAATTTAAATAGTATCCAAAGCTAGCCAGACATAGCACACTCTGATGTAATGCAACCAATTTACAAATCGGACATCCCATTCAGTTTGGTTAACTTTACCTCAAAACACCCACACTGCTTCCGTGCTGGCGTTGGGTCCAATTTCAAGTGAGAAGAGATAATTAATATTTATTGGTAAGAATAATTATCGCTCTCTATATGTAATTGAAAAGAGAAAAAGTATATTTATTTTTCTCTATTTATAAACATAGGAAGGTATCGCTTATTATTTTTAATATTACTAATAAATAAAGTGCTCCCAATGCGCAAGTTTAGAAAAGCAGCAGTAAATACATAGGTATAGTGCAATGTTTTCGGTCTCCTGTCCCCATTTATTCACCTGTCTTCTCACGGATCCACTGGAAGATATATCTATTGTAATAAGCAGCACCCTAATTATCAGATTTAAGCAACAGAAGCTAAGCTAGCTTTACCCATGGTGATGCATCCAGAATATGAAAGTTCACACGAGATGGTGAAATCCGCACGTTCAGGAAACTGGATGTGTAATTGTGGTCCGATATGGATAAGGTTTTTAAAGGTTGCAGATGTCAGATGTAAGTCGCTGCGTGTAAAGACCTGGTTCGCCCAATCCAGGATATTGGTCAATAGTGCACCCTCTGCTCTCCAGAGAGGTGAGGACGTAACTGAGACTGACGCCAGAAGAAAGAAAAATCTGGTGCAAAATAATAGGTATAAAGATTTCTGTTACACATAAAGACCGACATTAAGTACTGTAGTACCTATTGCAGTAGTATAAGTAATTAAGTCTGCACATTATTTTCCCGCTAAAGCGCTTATTTTGGACCACACCCAGTAGCAGAGTTGTTGGATAAATTTCTAGATCCAGACGAGGATCGAGTAAAATCGATTAAGCCGCAGTCGAAACTCTAATACATTTTAGATGAGTGAAAGTTCCCCCGATAGACGTTGATAGCACTTTTGGGAATTACTCTGAGCTGTATGAGATTGATGAGTTCTATTGCAATTTACAAAAATTGTTACAGTTAAATGTATTGCTTTCTGATTTTAGATATTTGAAATGGTGACAATATAATTTAATTAAATTTTAGGGACCAAAGAATTCATATGTCGGTGTTCCAGTTTCTCTATTATACAGAAGATCGTAGCAGAATTTTGATGCAACGCTTCACGATCTGTCCTTAGTATAACTTCAGTAAGTCTTTTCCTTACAAGTGAGGATCATCAAATTGCTTTACATCAATTAAGATAAATTGTGTTAATTATCAAATGCAAATAAATCATTATGAATTTTGAATCAATCGCCCCTCCCCGACGTGTGGCGAGCGTGATGTAGGTCAGAAGCCAAAAGAAAAACATAAATGCGCCCAAAAGAGATTCAGCCTTGGTTGTGTGGTGGAAAGACTTGTTTTTATTCAAAGAATTTTACGTGGATTTAGTTGCTAGAATTGTGTGCTAAATAGGAAAAAAGAAGGTCTAACAAAAGTAATACCGTGACCGGGAATAAAAAATGAATAAATTCTAAGATATCCACCCACACACATGGTGTATATCAAATTGTCATATTCAAAAGCGTCATCATAATTTGACTATCAAATGTCTTAACTACTTTACGTACACGGGTTTGTCTACTCACAATCAGGAATTCAACAACAAATCTTGAGTTTTCGCAATTACCATGTAAATTTACGAAGTTCGCGAAATAATTTAACGCGGTGTAGTCGGATTCAAAACAATTTATATGTTAATCTCGTAGGTATGAACTGGGCTCCGTGCAGGCGAATTACTCTTGACTTGAACAGAATCGGGGCACCGGAGTAGGTATAGGCAGAGTCTCAGTTACAAAAAGTGACGTAGATATCTATTTAGTATCAGCGGCGTCCTGATGAACTACGTAAAGGGTTACCATAATATGTTTTTCCATCGTCTTCTCAGCATATTGACATCCACTGTAACACACATGCCTCGCTTCCATGCCTATAAATTTAAGTTTTGTTTTTTGAGGTTGTATTGTTATATTTGTATTGTTATTGTTATATTTTTACTTCCTTTTTCCATATAAACGTCAAATCATTTATTTGGAAAAGACAATAATTATAAATAAAAAAATGTAATCTAATCAAAAAACACTTTAAATGCAATCTTAGGGGGCGATAGATTGAAGCTAAATTTTCATGTGCGGTTACAATGTAAATTTAAAAGGGGGTTATACGCTTGATATTTTTGTTTGAAACAGAATCTCAGATTCAAGTCTGTTTTTTTAAGAATCGCATATCCAGAAATGTAAACACACAATCGAGTTTGAATTGTTAATGAAGATTAATATTATTTTGAAATAGAAGTATAAGACTAGGTCTCTGTACATAATCTAGTCCGTAGACATGCCAACACAGTCAATCGTTGAGTTCGTGTTTATTAGTAGACTAACTCCTTATTTTGTTGTTGATTCAAAGCTCATAAATACTTACACAGATTTTACATTTTATTTTAATTTCATTTAGGTAAGTCAGACAACAGAATGAGGAGGAAGTCATTGGAGGAAGCCTATGTTCAGCAGAGGACGTCCAACGGCTGAAATGATGATGATGAAGTCTTAATCAGCCAAATCGTAGGTAACAATCAGTCGTACTCCCTAAACAGATTTTTTCTATATGTTATGTTGGTTACAAAGTCATGAAAATTATCTTTGTATTGTAAAAATATATTTCAGTGTTTGAGGAAATCTGTCTAGGCATAATTAGGTTTTCAATTCAATTATGGATAAAGTGTCTTAAATTTGTCCAATCTAGACTGGCTCAAGACTAATTTTTAGGCAGTAGAAATTAATATAGATTAGATTGTAATGTACAATTTCATTTATACATAAGACATATTTTTGGCGATTATAGGACCTGCCTTTTAAGAGACTGCCCAGACTGCCGTCATTTTGTATCAGTTTATATTCCACGAACTGTACTATATAATCAACATATATTACACATTTCGTAAAATTATTATATTTGTATTAAAACGTCAGAACACACCCGATCGCATATCGAATATTACTGAATCAGTTAAAACATTTAATCGAATCGAATCAAATCTGCAACCGCATTCGGAACGCTGAATCAGAATCGATTAACGAGAGATTTCAAGCTTAATCGATTCACAGCGGAATCTTGGCCGAGTGAGGTTCTCAAACTTTGGTGAGTTAGTTAATGGTCGCTGATTGTATTACTTTCTATATGGAAGTGTGTATGTTACACATAGAAATTGGATTAAAATAAGACAACTGAAGAAGGAGAACACAATACTAATAATATCAGCAGAAAATAGCCTTTTTTCTTTATGGTTAAATAACCGTAGTAAATGTAATTGCAAAAATTAAGTTGCTCATCAATTTCTCGCAAAATATAAATATTACATTTAATTCACAAAAAAATATGGATTATGTACTTAGCAGTAAGTAATTACTTAAAAGAAGTAATAACATCGCGTAGCAATTGCTACGCTGTTGCGTGCGTAGTACTTACTTGCTACGAAGAACACTTGCGTAGGCGGCGCGTAGCGCATTTATTTTCGTAGCTGTGGTTACGTAGCTCTGTGTATTTTTAGGTTTTTAAAATGAAGTCGGTTAAACACGTCAAATTATAAAATGTGAAAGGGACAAAAATATCAATTCTTATATTCTAAAAAGTATATGTGAAAATAAACCACATAAATACAATAGAATTGAACTATTTTTTTTCATCATGAGTATGTTTGTATTGTATACTGTGCCTTTTCCAAAAATATAAATGAATAATTATAATATGTATGTATGTTTGCAGGTACTATCGATCGATGATTTATTTGGTTTTACTTAGCAAAGTGTAGAAGCTGTAGCTTGCTCGGAGAATCTGTCAAAATAAATTTGATATTAATATAGAAGCTAGTTACGATAAAATGGAAAAAAATGCATCAACATTGTTTCACAATACAATAGTTGGAGGCAGACTCAGATAAAACAGGTTTTAACATATAGGCAAATAAGCTAAATGATTTTGAAAACTAGAACACCTGATGGAGAATCATGCATGATAGTGATGCTAAACTTTAAAAGATATAGAAATGACGCCCGCCGGCATCAACTAATTACCGATACATTTTGCTTCCAATATATCTACCGAACTCACCGCAATAAATGTTTGCAAAGACATTTCATTGAAAGGTCCGGCTCTGAATACCAGTTTCTTGTTAGTGCTAAGACCTAGTATCGCCACCTCCTTCTGGATTTTAGCTGTGGACTGTGGCCAGTTGCTCTTGAAAGTGCTGTAGCTGACTAGAGTACTCTGCGAAGCGAGGATTTTATGAAAGCCTAATCAGCTACACCTGACGTTTGTTCCGCGTCCTCGCTTAAATTGAGACTTATTTTTTCTCGGTAGGAGAAATCCTTTTTACGGACTGCCTTCTGGGTCTTCACCCGTGAGAGTGTGGGACTCCTGGCATCTGATGTGCCAGCCTACCCACTAAAACCCCTCCGGTGCGCCCTTTTCGCCATTTTGAGGACATCATGAGATCGCAAAAGTCCGTCAATGATCATGTAATTATTTAAAGTGATCCCTGACCTCTGGGCTGTGATCAATGGCAACGTATAAGGAACCTAACCTAAAACTCGGCACATATTACCATCATAAATTTGGGTTTGTATCCATCATCATGATAAGAATATTATTAGAGCTAAAGCTATGCCGTTGAGTTTTATCGATTTCAATTGTTTTTTTTTTAAACAGAATTGAATTATATTATGATAATAACAGCTTGCCCAGTAAAATCCATTCCTTATTTGTTAGAAGTAATAAATAGGATATTGGTCAAATTTATTTACATAAAATTATTTCGGTACAACCTGCAATTCTAATTATGCAAAAAGCAAACAAATATTTTAGCGCAGTCGAGTTAAAATTAAAAATCTTGAGTGCACAAAATATGCTTTATATTTGAACCTAGAAATTTTATTTCCGAAGTTGCGCAAGCTCAGCCAATTATGTAGAAATCCAGTCAAAATCTGCGTAAACTCGACTCGGCGAAAAAGTTGCCAACTAATTTTTGCTGAAAGTTTCATGCAGCGTCGCTGTTTGATAGTTCCCGGAAGAAACTTGTTTTACGATGTAGGCATAATCTCGTATCGAGAAAATGGGCTGCCGCCCATCCATTTCGATATTAAAGAGTAAGAACCAGCGAGGTTTTCAATGTAGTTGTACCTTACTTACATTAAAATTCCACTGGATTCTTGGGCCTAATTTGTCAAACAACTAAAAGGAAGAACAGCGGGGCGATGGATTTTTGAAGTTTTTAAGTTTATTGAAGTGCAGTTTTCAAAAGTGGTTGCTTAAAGTATACCATATTAGAGTGCTATGATAATAGTTACCTCAACCGTGACTTCGTTAGCGTGCCAGTAGAAAAGTAGCAGTTGTATCAAACAAGCCATCACGAACAAACAACTTGCTATTAATGTCGTGACGTCGTCTTGCATCTAGGTAAAGTAAAATAGAATTGAGGTTTTTGATTGAAAAAAAAATATCAAGCAGGGGGTTTGTTTAAATGTGATTTTTTTTTCTGTTCTTGAATTAACTTTTCCAGTAATAAAAAAAAGTTCTATGTTACGTAAGCTGTGCTATAGGTTTTTGACATGTGCAATTAAATATGTTATTACAGGTACAAACTTGGGCAATTTGAATAATACAAACTCCAAGGTTGACGGAAATTACCACCAAGTACACATACATAACCGGAGATATCAGCTCGTTGAACAGCTTTTGGTATCTGAAAAAAATTATACACACACATGATACGGTCAGAGAACTTTCGAATTATTCACGAACTTTGATTATGAAAAAGTACCCTTGTTAAGTTTATTGAATAGCCCGTATAAGAAATGGCAAGACGTTGGCCGATGAAGTTAAGATAGACTTGCGGCTTATTTTACTTACAATTATCAACTTACTTGACCAATTTAGTGTGATGTCGATGACAGTACGCAATATTTTCGTGACTTTCATTATCATCACGATCTATGATCATTCTTTCGCAGTTAATTCGAGCAACCTTCAGTTGTCCGGCGAGAAATATCATAATAGTTACGACCAGAGTATCCCAGGCCACGACATAAGCACTAACTATGTGACCTAATACAGTTTGGACGATCAAGGAGACATAATATCCTGGCGGTTCATTGCTGTAAGGAATGTAGCCATCAAAGATGTTCTTATACGTATTAGTTCCATCATCATTTTCCTGGTTTAGACGGTATGGCTCAGAAAAGATGTTGAAATTGGAAAAGAAGGCCAGCGCCCAGAAGAAATAGGATACTCGACGGCTTTGTTTGATATACTTGTTTATTTCCAGGCTTTGTTCGTTTTTCTTTAACAGTTGATCACGTTCTAGAGACGATACGTAGAATATGACATTCTCCCATTTCTTATAATCCTTTTGAAAGAAGCAGCTCTTTACTATGCCCATGTGGAACGGTGCATACTGCAGTATTAATGTCAGCGATTCTCCGTCACATTTAATGAGGCACCTAATGTACTGACTGCAGAAAAATGCTACCGTGATATAGAAGAGATACAGTTTGAATTTTTCAATTTTGGTATTATTTGGGTGCCATAAACCAGTAAGACTTAAGAGACGAAGGTGGGGACCTACTGAAGGGTACCTAGGGTCTTCAAGGTATGATAATATTTTTTCAAAGCAACATGGACTATTTTTTCGGAACATTTTTACGATGTGTATTCTTGGCGTTCCCTTGTTTGAATGAAAATAATTTCTATAAGTAGATATTTTGTCGGTGTAATATGAATAATTTGCGAGTGATAATAACAGGTTACGGACTTGCACTGTGTAATTAACGGCAATTTGTCGTAACGATATGATTGCAACCGCGGTTAATTATATATTTTAAAGGGAAATTAACATTTTAGTTAAAACGATCACGATTCTGATTTTATGTAATGCTCCAAATTGTTTTATTATTTCAGTGTACTTAGGTACAATATAAAAGTATTAATTAAATAGAGCAATTTAATATTTGCACATTTTTTTAAACTTTTTTTTCAACTGTTCTTTGTTTTTCAGGAAAGAATTAAAATTTCTTGATTAAAATCAGCCGGAACTTAAACTTGCAAACTATTAGAATGCGAGCTACTATTATTATGCAAGTTCTTATAAATTTTTTTTAGAATGTACCCCTAATAGGTATAACTTAGAACCAAGGTTTTTTTATGAAAAAAAGCTTATCTGTTATAAAAAAACTCCATTATAAAAACTCAATATAATAAATAAATATCTACTTTTTTTTCTTTTTAATAAGTAGTTTTAGTTGTAGTAGTAATAACATACTAGTTATAAAACATTTATTCATAAAACAGGTACTTGCTAAATTGCGCCATTGTGTCATAATAAAACTTTCAAAAAGTCGCGTTAAATATTGCGACAAACAGAGAACTTCTTTCTTTTTTGACGTTGATTAAAAATAATAGGTACCTATTTATGTACCAAATTTAATCACAATTAGACAATAAGAACTCCTACGCAATGATTTGTCCCCTTATCTATTTCGTCGGACGTAGCTAATGTAAGTAGTTCAGTGAACAATGTCAATGGAATTCCCGTTTCCGAAGTTTTAGTGAGAGTGCTGGTTGAATGCTGAACCCCCTTTATGTCCAGATAGCATCGCCGCCGGAAATTAAAAGGAAATTGTATTTGTTTCTTATACAGCGACGTTCTCACAATAAGACGCCGTCCCTCCGTTGTGTAATATAAATAATACTTAATTCGCCTTAGGATTAGGGGGTTAATTAAGTAAGCGTTTGGACGAAAATAATTAGTGGAAATCTAATAAACACTTTTGTCTGTGTATAGTGTGATTGATAAAATCTATGAAAGCTTTTGAACTTGTTGTTTTATTTATATAGGCTTCTAGTAAATTCCATGACCGATGACTGTAGGTCCTTTCCTTAAAGATATTGATACCTTTTAGCTAAAAATCAGGTTTTCAAAAATTTCTCCCCTCATCCTTCTAATGGGCAATGCAGGAAGGTCATCTTTGAAGTGCATTTGTACGGCGAACGAAGTGGTGAGCAACAGCCAACTAAATTAAGAATAAATTTTTAAGTAACTTACCAAGTTACTAAGTGCTGCTATAAGTCCGACATTACAAAATAAAAGACCATCTAGTTAGGTCTTAAGAACATACAAAAAATACCTAAAGAGATTTATTAAAAAAATAATCTTCATAATAAAATAAAAAATAAAGCAGGTCAGTTTCACCGGTAGGCGGTAGGTAGCTACTTATTTTTCTTCAAAACGTATTTGCTGGTCCTTTCTATTTGTGGATAAAGGAATTTATATTTAATTATTTTTATTTTCCATCGTAGAAGATATTCATCAATTAAAACTTGTTTAAATTAGGAATGTGAAAAAAAAATCGATTATGGAAAAAATCGATTAATAATCGATTTTTTTAAAGTAAAAATCGATTTTTATACGTGATTTTTTTTAAATTAATAATCGATTAAAAATCGATTTTTATAATCATACAATAAATGCACTCCGACATTACGTTTTTGTCTTCTGGCTTGGAGCCCGGAACGCGAACTGCCAAAGAATACTATCATAGCTCCATAATATTACATTAACGCCATCTGTGCATTCTTTCTTTGCTCTTAAAACAGTTTAGATACATACATACATACATACATATGTTCACGTCTATATCCCTTGCGGGGTAGACAGAGCCAACAGTCTTGAAAGGACTGAATGGCAACGTTCAGCTATTTGGCTTAATGATAGAATTGAGTTACAGTTTAGATGATTAATTTAATCAAACATTCTCTAGATGGAATTAGTCGATGAATAGTATTTTACCGACATTCGGTTGATATTTTATTCATTATTCGTTGCTGAAACTTCATTTTTCAAACTTGATTGTTAAAAACTTTAATTTGTGTTGATTATATAAGAACTTGCTGTTTCTGTTGTTTATTTTTAATGAATAAATCTATTGATATAATGTATATGGCGTTTATTTTGACATAAATTGAAAAATTAGGAAAAAATCTATCAATATAATAAAATCGATTATTTTCTTAAGAAAAATCGATTATTTGTTAATCGATTTTTCATACTTAAAAAATAAATCGATTATAAAAAAATCGATTTTTTATCAGCAATGTCACATCCCTAGTTTAAATCGGAGATGGAAACTATGTAGGTACCTACCTAATTTTTTAAAACATTACAGCACATACATACTACATGAAGTTTTCCCGCCTTATAGTTCTGCTCCAGAAAGAATCATATTTTGGCGCGTGAAGTGACGCGACCAGTGTAGCCAGCTCCCTAGGCGTCCTAGTCCTAGGTAAGGTTTAAACTAGTTCCTAGTAGACCGTGTTCTCGATATTTTTACAATTTTTAATTTATAGTTATGTTTTCAATGAACTTCTAAATCAAAGTTTTGTATACAATTTTAAAGAATGTAAGTACACATTACAATTTTTAAAGCTGTTTGCATTTGCAGTTTTACTCTCATTGGGGTTGGCGACACTGTGCGCGACGCGCTGCTAACGTCTGACTGACATGACGCCGCACATGTTGTTTTGCTGTTGTTGTCAAAGTGTCAATTCAAAAACTGACGGTTATTTTGAGTTGAGCACTAATTCAAAATAATTGACTCATCGTCTGTTTATTTTAAATGTTTTTAATTGAATAAAAGTCTTGTGACCAAGGGAGATATAGATAGATATTTCCGTTACAGTTCGTAGTGAAGTGCAGTTGAAGAAAGTTTCGGATTAATCTATTTGCTCAATGAGAAAAGTTTTATTGAGCGTCTGTGAAAATGGTTAAAATAGAAAGAAAGCCTGGCCAGGCCGGTAATTTAGTACCTTCTAAGAGTGGATCTACACAGAACATGGCATCAAATATCAAAGTTGTGGTGAGAGTCCGACCTTTGAACGATAGGGAACTGGGCCAAAACAGTCGCATAGTGGTGGACGTTGTTGACGATAGGATGCTCGTGTTTGACCCCAAAGAAGAGATTCGACCGTTTTTCTATCAAGGAGTTCAGCAGCCAAACAAGAACTTTTTGAAACGTGCCAATAAAGAGTTGAAATTCGTGTTTGATAATGTGTGTAGCCAGAATGCATCAAATAAAGACGTTTTTGAAACTACAACAAAGGACATGTTGACTTCTTTGATGGAGGGATATAACTGTTCAGTGTTTGTGTACGGTGCTACTGGTGCTGGGAAAACATTCACGATGATTGGAAGCAAGGAAAATCCGGGTATAACTTACTTGACAATGGAACATTTGTTTTACACTATAAACTCATATGAAAAAGAAAGAGAGTTTGACATAGGTGTTTCTTATATTGAGGTGAGTTTCACTATCATGCTATTGTTGCTTAACACTTAATTATGTAGGTTGTCACATATTTAATTGACCATTTAAGTTATAACATAAATTTCTTTCTTCAGTTAAAAATAAATACAATACTTGGAAATCTACATTTTGTCACAATAGTAGTTATATTTTTACAGGTGTACAATGAGAATGTATATGATTTACTAAAGCCATCAAACACCCCATTACAACTCCGAGAGGACTCCAAGTACGGGGTGATGGTGGCAGGGCTCACTCTGAACAACATCAAGACGGCCCGGGAGCTTCTCAACATGCTGGAGGATGGAAACAAGAACAGGACTCAGCATCCGACTGATGCCAATGCAGAAAGCTCTAGGAGTCATGCTGTTTTTCAGGTACATTGATTAATAACACATCTTATAAAAATTTTATTTTGTGACTATTTGAAATGCTTTTTGAAGTTTGTTTATATTCCGAAGAATATGTTTTAAAGAATTTTTATGTCTGATGAAAATGATGAATAAAATTGTTTTTGTTAAATAATATAATAAAAAAAATATTCAAATTAAAGGTCTTTGCCATGCTAATTCAAAAATATTAGTATTTTATTTAACTTCTCAAACTTAACTTCTCAGAGTCAAAGTTCAAGGTCTTTTTAGACAGCCAGATAAGAACTATAAAGTGAAGTAATATTAACTTATTTCTTCTAGGTGTATGTTAAGATGCGTTACAAGACGAGCAGCCAGCTGCGTCTTGTCAAACTGTCTATGATTGACTTGGCGGGTAGCGAGCGCGCTTCAGCTACGGGCTGTGTCGGTGAGCGGTTCAAAGAGGGTGCTAACATCAACCGCAGCTTGCTGTCTTTGGGAAACTGCATCAATAAATTGGCAGACGGAAGCAGTTATATTCCATACAGGTAATATATGACAATGTTCTTACAATCATTAATTTATTTAGAATAAGTCCCAGAACAACAATGATTTGGTTTTAGGCATTTTGTCAAGGCCAGAATTAGGCCTGTCCTGTGGTATTTATGCGACTTACCTTGCCAATTTTTAGTGCTTATACTATATATAATATATATATGCATATACAGTGGGTTGCCAAATTAATAGGGACAGTCGAAAAATATTGTTTTTTTACACTTTATTGGTCCATAACTAATTAAAAACGTTGTTTTGAGTTATAATTATATTTAATAATATTAGACACACATCTTACAAGTAGTTTAAACAAAAAAATAACAGTCTTTGGGTAATTAGAAAATATTAGCAGGTATTACGAAAATGGCAATGAGATATTGCTAATATTTTGTCACATTTCCTTTAGCCTGAATGAGTGCTTCGATCCGCCTCGGCATACTTTCTATGCACTGTTTGGCACTTTCCTTTATTTTAGGGTTGTGGTGCCACACATTTATTAATTTTTCGATCAGTTTTACCTTGGTGGTTATCACTTCCTTGGCAATTTCCGCCTTGGTAATTTCCCATAAGTTTTCGATGGGGTTCATGTCTGGAGAATTGCCAGGCCAAGGTAAAACTGGTATATTGTGGTCTGCTAAAAATTTTGTTACACTCCTTGCTTTATGGCATGGTGCTGAGTCATGCATGAACATGAATTCCTCCCCCTCTGAGAACCATTCCCGGAGTTGCGGCAACAAGCGAGTTTCTAGGACCTGCCTGTATTGGTCCTGTCTCATGGTTCCCTGGACAATGTAGAGACGCCCAACCCCTTTAGCACTTATGACAGACCATACCATTATTTTAACAGGGTGTTTAACGCGTTCCACAATGCAGTCAGGGTGAAATTTCTCGCCTGGGCGCCGCCTGACAAAGTTGCTTTTGTCGGCAAGAATCTCAAATGTTGATTCGTCTGAGAAACACACCTGAAAAAAAATATTTATAACTTATATGAAAATATTTTTAGATAATATACCATAATATTAATATAAATTATCAATTGACATTAAAACTGACCTTGCTCCAGTCTTCAACACTCATCAGACGGTGTTCACGAGCCCAAGCAAGTCGTTTCTTCTTCATCGCCTCTGTCAGTCGCGGTTTTTTAGCTGGGCGATGTCCGGTCAGGCCTTCCTCTGCCAACCTACGCTGTACAGTTCTCTTCGAAACTTGTATTCCAGACTCCTGTACCATCTGGGTTAACAATCCAGCACTTTTCTTCCTGTTTTGCAAACACATATCCCTGATTTTCCTATCGGACCGTGGTGTCGTAATCCGTTTTCTTCCGCATTTGCCTTTTCTTTTGGGCAAAAGTGGCTGATCTTGATCCAGATTTATTTTTATTTTATTTACTACCGACTTAGAAACACCAGCCAGTTCTGCTATCTTCCTCTGAGAATGACTTGTGTGCAAAAGAAGGGTTTTAACCTCAGATTTTTTTCTTGGAGACAAATCTACCCCTCGACCCATAGTGAAAGCTGTAAAAATAAAAAATTAATTAATTTCGTCCTAAAATCAGCCCCAAAATACTTAAGATTTAATAAAAATAAAGTAATACTTACTTGCAGTCAATAATAATTTCACAAAATCACAAAATAACTTTTTAAAATAATTAGTTACTTATTTTACTTTTACACGTGTGAAGGACTGCGCGTCTCTCCCGATAATAAAATATTTTTACAAAATAAACAAATCCCATAACACTTGAAATTTACTTTCAAGTTGATCTGTAGAGGTGCTGTGAACATAAAAATACATTCCAGGACCACTTACACCACTTGAAATAGCAGTCAAACGCGCCTGAAGAAAAAATATGATAAAAAATGTGACTGTCCCTATTAATTTGGCAACCCACTGTATACTATATATAGTATATACTATATATAATGTAATAATATTAATACTTCCATTGACTTTTCAATAAATAAACTCCAGAGCCAATATTTGCACAATTTTAAAGTAAATTAATTGTATACAAATAAAAAAAAATATTTGTTCCAGAGATTCAAAGCTTACGCGCTTACTCAAAGACAGTCTCGGCGGTAACTGCAAGACGGTTATGATAGCAAACGTCTCCCCGGCACATATCAGTTATGAAGACACTTACAATACTCTTAAGTACGCTGCTCGGGCTAACAAAATACAGCTTAGTATAAAGAAGAACATAGTCGATGGAGATATGAGGTTGTCTCAATATGTGAAGATAAATGAGGAATTGAAGAAGAAGGTGAAGGAATTGGAAGCCAAGTTGTCACTGTCCAGTGTTAAGGTGGTGAATAAGGAGCCGGATCTGGCTAAAGAGAAAGGTTTGTTGATATAGAAATGTTTGCATAACTTAGGTATAGAGTTTTGAGTTCAAAGACTTCAGTTGACTTGAGGTGATCTGTTTAAATACAGGAGAAAAGAGAACTCATCTTTTTTCTAAATAGTTACAACTAGGTACCCATACAGATATAAAATATTTTTTAACACAACAGCATTTACTTGGTTCCTGACCTGACATCAAAATTAAACAAAACAAAATGTCATTCACATCACATGTCTATTTTGTTAAAAAAAGTGCAAAATCTAATTGAATTGAAGACTATTAAAAAAATAAATGCTTCTATCAGAAACGGAAAATAAATTAATCACAATGATAATTTTTTCAAACAGCAAAACAAGAATGGCGTCGCCGCCTAACTGAAGAAAACTCTACACACAGCAAGTTGGAAGATCACCTGCTGTCTCTGATGTCTCGCCAGAGGGTGCTGGCGCTGCGGCAGCGGCTCAGGACGAGGGCCTTCACTCATGTCGCCGACTTAGCGCATAGGTCCTCTTGTGAGGCCATGGAGCAGGTATGGACTTGTTTTCTTTCTAATATTTATAGCTAATTTTTCCCGGGTACATCCTCACATCTCCGGAGATGAGCTCGGGAAGCGCCTTTTGACTATGATCGTGAATTGGGTGAGTCAGGTTTTAACACGAAGTTTATTAAAAAAACGGAGAAGAATGATATTAAATACTAAACTAATAATGAAGTGATAAATTAATAATTAACATAAACTTTAAGATTTCTAACCAATAACAACATTGATGAAATCATATTTTCTCCCTGTTTAGATGTGCACCGAAGACATACCTCGACAAGAGCGCGCACTCGAAAGTTACATGAAACAATCTGTCAGCTTGGATTCTAAAGTCATAATTGCCTGGTCGAAATGGGATGACAGTAGGAAGAAACTGAAAATCATCTGTGACCAAGCTACCTCTGATTGTCCAGAACTCTCAGATTTCGTCGAAAATATTCAGTTACAGAACGAACTGAGGTTTATTAAAGCGAGAGACGATTTAAGGCAAAAACTTCTCTTAATAGAACATGAGGAAATTAACGCTTTCACTGAATATATGAGCGATATGCCTAGCATGTTGAAAAAACTGTACCTGACTCTCAAAGGTTACGACAAAGTGACGCCAGCATTAAAAACAGAATACCTTGACCTGATGAAGAAAGCCAAATTGGCTAAAGGGATATCCTGGTCTGATAAGGACGTAGAAACTGACGCTCACTTCAAATTCATTTCAAATCTAGACTTAGACAATCCAACGACGTCTCTAGACTTTAGTAATACTAAGAATGACGATATTAATGCTACCGTAGATATAGTAACTGATAGTGATGATTTGACAGACGTAGAAAATAAAGAACCGGTTAAAGTGTGCGCTAAACGGAAAGGCACTCCTATCAAATTGGTGAATAATGAAACTATTGTAATTAACGATTCATTCGAGCTAATGGACACAACGAGAAATATTAACTCAGCCAAGAAAGTGAAGAGGGAATATGGTATTGCACCTGAGGTGGAGAATTTTATTGATCCGAATGACTTGAATTCCACTTTCGTGCTGGGGGGTAAAGTTGAGATCACCAAGAAGCAAGTGAAGGTGGAACCGAGACCGGAACCAATTAAGAGAGGACTCACAGACAGGACAAATACGATACAGAGGACTATCACCTTCAACGACCGAAATGGTAAGTATTTAATTAAATTAAAAAAAAGACATTTGATTTCTTTTTCGTATTTTCGTGTGTGTATTCGTAATTGATTTGGGTGTATTATTGAGTTTTAAGTTGAATCCATAAATAATGTTTTTTTAAATATTAAAAGCACTGCACTTTGTTGTTTAACTAGTCGCAAGTACACACTAACATACAAAACTTGTCAACACCGCCAACTGACAAAAATACACATCACATTTCACACAGGACAAATAGTAAAATAATTAGTAGCTTCAAGCACAAAGTTTGCTAATATTATGCACAAAATAATGATAGTGCAAAAGTGTAGTAATAGATCGTATTGTTTAAAAATATAAAAGGTCTGAGGTGGAGTGATTAAAATTTTGCGAAATTTGTTTTAAGCAGGTTTTATGCATATTAATCGTCGAGGGTTATGGAGAACTGCCGCTTTCTTAACACTAACTTGAATACGATACTGGAGTGCAATTTTTGCTTGTAATAATCATTCACATTATGAAGTTAGGTCACTATATCGAGAAATATATTTATTAAATGCGGTTTCATATCTGTACACTCGTGCTTGTATACATTGCATGTCGGATTCTAAAAGCATTTGTGTGAATATCGTGCGGCCACGCTACGCCCGCGCACTTTCGCGTTTGTAAATTGGTGTAATCCAATGGGGATTCACTTGATTACCCAGATTGTTACATGACCTAGGTTCTAATCCAATTCCCGGTTCTATGCACCTAATATGCAAATCAGTTATTGTCTGGTTCATATTCACACTTGTATAGGAAATTGGAATGATAATACAAGTATTTTGTTTTCCACTAATATTTTATAGTATTGTTATTTTATCGTTGGTCTAAAATCGTTGCTTTTTATCTCAAATTAATACTCATACCAAATCAAGCTTGGCCCAATTTTTTGCATCTAAGAAGACCTCTTTAATGCCAATGCTAAGAATGTTCATATGAGCAAATATTGGTATGGGTTTAATGTCATATAGCAACTCTCTCATTTAGCATATAGGCCGACGCCGGTAGCCCACTGTAAAAAACTTTGTCATGGCTTATTAAGACGTTAAAGGCATTGATAAATTGTAGTTTAATGCCCAAGCTTTGGAGCTACTAACAACCGAAAATGAATGCTTTTTTTAAACAACTGCGCTGACATATATCTTATATAGCATTTGAATCGATGTTAGAAATTCGTCATTACCTATATTACCAGTAGCCATTATGACACTACAAGAAGAAATAACGTTATATGTTTTGGTTCAGCGAAAGTTGTGAAGCCGGTAATCGGCAAGGCGATGCCGTTCCGGCGGCCGGCCGCGCCGCCCCGGAGCACGGCCGGCTTCGGATCCAGTTTGTCAAGGGACGGTACACCATTGCAGAGGAATGTACAAGGTAAATAAACATATTCTTCTATGTCTGTTAACTAAGTTTTCTAGTCCATAGCGTGTTTGCTGTTTTGTAGCATAGTGCATCTATATTGTTAAATTTTGAATTGTATTTCTCCTTTTGGGTTGAGGTTATGTTCGGTCAAGTTATTAAGATATTTAAATAATAATAAGGGTAACGCAAATACTTCTAAAAGTCCAAAGTTTTAGCTGATAAACTTTTCTCAACGTTCTCATGTATATTGGTATTTAAAGAATGAATGGAAATTAAACCTTGAAAATCTAGCAAGTAGAGCTTCAAATATATTTTCCGACTTTTTGTTGTCTTGGGAGCTTCCATAATTAGTAGACTCCTACGTGCATAACTATATCTATGCCTAATTTAAACGAAAAAAAGAAAACTTGTATAAAATAAAGCCAAGAAGAATCTAGTCCCAAATAAATCTACTTAAAAATACACTCCTCTCTCCAAATGAGGGTAGGATTTGGACAAAATTTTTCGTATGTATTACGCTCCCAAAAGATAAAACATTTGAAAGAAAGTGCTTCCCTATTATCCCGGATTTACCCGGATCGCCGCTCGCAATTAGCAGGGGCGGGCGTCGTACAAATATTTAACCGGCTAATTAACTTGACCGAACATTTGATATGTGTTAAGGCGGCCTAACATGACTAATTTGAGGTATCGGATGATGGTGTAATTAAGTTATCTTGATTATAATTTTAAATATTTGTACCGACCTTGATAATGGCGGTAAAACAGTGTCAAGTCATGAAATCGGCCGATGTTTTGTCTGTAGCCTTATTTAGCGAATCTGTGCCAGATCAATAAAAACCCTGTTAGAATTTCTAATCTTAATGTTTGCCCAGAGACCTTTTCTCAAAAACAATTAAGAAGTAATTACATATAAACCTCGTCAAGGAAAATGTCAGACTTTCGATCGGAATATAGCTCTGAACTTTATTAATAAAGGATAATGTGTCCTAGGGTAAGTAAGATATTAATGCCCTTTTGGTTACTATGACCAGGAGGTTTATTGCGTAACCAGTGAATTTCCCTCTAATAGTTATAGTGACGTTATGCTATATACATACATACATATAGTTACGTCTACATCCCTTGCGGTGTAGACAGAGATAGACCACGTTCAGCTATTTGAATTGATGATAGAATTGAGATTCAGATAGTGACAGGTTGCTAGCCCATCGCCTAAAAGAAGAATCGCAAGTTTATAATCCTATCCCTTAGTCGCCTTTTACGACATCAGGAGGAAAGAGGAGTGGTCCAATTCTTTTTTTATTGGTGCCGGGAACCACACGGCATAAACGGCTATATGGTACAGCAATATCCATTATACATGCCGTGTGGTTCCCGGCACCAATACAAAAAAGAATAGGACCACTCCATCTCTTTCCCATGGATGTCGTAAAAGGCGACTAAGGGATAGGCTTACAAACTTGAGATTCTTTTTTTAGGCGATAGGCTAGCAACTTGTCACTATTCGAATCTCAATTCTATCTTAAAGCCAAATAGTTGAACGTGGCCTATCAGTCCGCTCAGGACTGTTGGCTCTGTCTACCCCGCAAGGGATATAGACGTGATTATATGTATGTATGTATGTATATCCATTATACATAACACCACAGGGCTCCAAATCCCATATCAACAAAGCGATAGTCACCCAAAGTTCACCTGTCTCATACTCTCTAACATATTTAACATATTGGTGTGCGCACTAACCACTAACACTTCGTTCCATGTACTGTCCCGTGACGTCATACTAACAGATTTCGGCCGTGGTAAGACAAACAATGAAAGATCAGTTGGTTACAAAGCAGTGCGCGCCCGAGAGAGGTTCCAGAACCATCCATACAGCAGGCCGCCGGGATCGCTGCATGCCAGGAAATGAACAAGGACTTCGTGAGGAAGAAATCTGTACAGTCAACACTACATCATATCAAGTTAACCTACATTTGCAGTGGATTCGGGTAGGTTTATGTGGTGTTGACTGTACAAATGAGTGATTGTGTAAAAAGAAAATGTTTTATGATAAACGCCAAATAAATAATGTTTAGACTTTTTGCGTAAGACATAACGGGATAAAAATGACAAATTAAGTTATTGTATTTTCTAAATGTATATTATAATATCTAGAGCATATTTCGAACCTACATTTAATTAGGCTCAGTTCAGCTCAGCACGTAGGCACAGCAGCCGCGGCATTATTAATGTGTAGCTTTAAACAATTTCAAGCCTTTTCACAACAACCTTGATCTAGACTGGATTAGGTTCCCTTGTTAACAGTATAGGTCATACGGGAGTAGCTTTGTTTTGAGTTTCTCACTTGAAAATGAAGGCCAAAAGCTAATAAGCTAAGGCTATATTCAAATTTTTTGTTGAATGATTGTACAGTCGGCCTAGAGCACACCTGTGCCAACTCGCCTTAACGTTAGTCCAGGTATCTTCCAGGCCCATTGTGCTATTGTAGATTGACGAATAACAAAAATTAATCACAATAATGTCTTTGGATTTTCTACAATTTTATTAATATGACGGTCCTTTTAAAATAAATATAATTTGCCTATTTCAAATACAGTCTTAATAGAAAATTTATCACCCGAAATAAAACGAAACTAACATTAATATTTTGAAATTTTGCTTAATCTTACTTCTGCAAGTCACATTTGGTATTAAATAACGAAAGCGAAATATTTTTATCGAGAAAAGACTTACGAAAGTGTTCAATAATATTAATTCGTGTGATTTCAACGTCGTATGAAATACGGTTAGCTGTTATAAGAATTAATTTTATTTCAGACTTTAAATTGCTAAGGGTTTTATTAAAACAATTATTCCGTTGTGAAAATTGTCATACGCATATAATTTTCACGAATAATTCACATATAAAAATTTATTCCAATAACTTATGTTTTCACCGCGTATTAATTAAACATGTCATAAAATTAACAAAAGCGACACCTGTCTAAACTCGTTTTAATTGAAAGCGAGCTACCAGTGTCTGTTTTCAAACGGCCAGAGCTTTAAATGCCCTAGTGTTTCCCGGTATAACTACTGAAACTAGTTTCTGAGTACTGCGTGTAAATTCTGAATGTAATTTACATTATATCGTCGTGTAACACGGAAAACTATTTGATATGCTTGCACATATTAAGTTTGTGTTTTCTCGGTGTTATATTTGAAAACTTACTGAATATAAAGATTGCATATATGATCACCAGAGATCGGATATTCGGATGCATATTTACCTAAAGTTGGGGTGTTGGGTTAGTATGGAACGTACTTCTGTACCTCAAGAATTCCGGGATTCGGCATTGATACACTTAATGTTCTAATTATGTATTCGAATGCAAATTTACCTAAAGTTGAGGTGTTGGCTTAGTATGAAAACCATTTTTATAGCACAAAAATTCCGGGATATGATCATCCATCACTTATGTTTATAAAGGTGTTTATCATACCGTAATATACGATAAGTTTCAATTTCTTGTTTAATAAAATTTCCGGGATTCAAAATAATTCGAATCCCGAAAGCAAGAAGCCGCCTCCATACTATTTTAGCCAAAATATTAGTTTTGCACCCGATTATCCGATCTCTAATGATCACACCTTTTTCCCCGAGTACGCAAGAGTCTATCTTGCCATTTGTCAAGATCTTGCGCACATCTTACTTCGCTTCATCCACATTTAATTTAATATCGACCGTTTACTTTTACGTATGTTTTTATTCGTAAACGTAAGTTGATTCAGAAAAAAAAGACAACGGCGATCAACTTTATTATTTTTATGAAATAATAATATAGTTGTTATATCTGTTCCATATAAATATTAAACAAAAAATACTATGAAAACATGTGTTTAGGCACAAGTAATTTGGATTTTTCCAGTAAAAATATTCATTTATATTGTTTTATTATTTGCCACAACTAGGTACTTACATAGAAAAAGATATTATTGGCCCTTTTAAAAAAAGTTGTTAAATGACGATAAATAAGTTCATCAAGACATAAGGAAACTAACTTTTCAAGCGAATCTTGCAGACACACTTTTAAATATAGATGTAATTTGAACACTTTCATAAAGTTTTGGCAAAGGCATTAATTATTGTATAATGCATATAAAGTTTAAAAAAAATATAACTAACATTTTTAATAAGACGCCGAGGTAAGGCCAGTAAATATTGCAATTGTTGGTAACATTTTGGGGGTAATGTTTATTGAATATAGCTTATAGCAATTTGAATGATGGTGTTATAATCGCCATTTCTACTTATTAATAATTTCATTTATATATTTTAAATTTTTTTGGTGACTTTGTAACTAGTGTTTTAGATGTAACTTAGTTTTTGATTAATTAAACATTATAATTAAGCATTTATACTAAGTTTGTAGCTTTAATATTTGTAGCTATTTTGTACGGAAAAATGTATTTTCTATTTATTTTTAACTGATGTAATGTTTTAAAGTTGTAATATTTTTATAGCCTATTTCGATTTTTATGTACAATTACTGAATACAAATAAGTATGGATTAAAGTCTGTCGTCAAAGGAAAGTTTCTTTGTTGCTTCATAGTTTCGAATTTTAGAGTTGATTGCGAAGTCAATCATATAACTTGTTTAACAATTACTGTTTAAATCCATAACAATAATGTAGACTTTGAATTTGCAAGTACTGGTGAATGTGACGGCGCAACAGATTTTGACACTATAATGTTCATCTCAACACATTATTCCTTAATATTAAATTCGGGATTTATATCCTTATATTTCGCATTTTAGGCTTACAGCCTATAAGTAAGATTTAACACCCAGTCGAAGATTATTGTTACTAACTTAAATTGAGTAGAATGCTATGTTATAACAATTATTTACTAATTATGCTAATGACTGATTTATTTTCTAGGCGTTTTTCAATATTATTTGTAATTGTATAATATATTCTAATTATGATTGTGTGGAGGTTTGATTAAAGAAATGATGTAAATATTACATTGTTTAATTTATAAAAGATTCCTTAAAACGCATACTCATATATTCTCATAGGAATTAAAAAAGTCGTGAAAAGCTTTTTCACAATAGGCAACTAAATTTGACACTATGATCCTACCGGGTTAGGTAGATGAACCTCTTAACAGTATAACGGAGGTCAGGCAGGAGTTTCTTCGTTTAGGTACCTAACCTGACTTGCCAGTCCAGAAACGGGCTGGGCGGTCGATCGGCAAACCCTAGGCTCCAATCGAAAAAAAAGAACCCAGGACAACAAAGGATGATGAATTAACGGCGTCCCAAAACCCTAAGCGACAACCATAGTGAAATTAATTTATTTCCTCGAATCCCTCGTAATTTTTTAAGCAAAAACACGACAAGAAGGTTAATTAAAATTGGCATCGGAGGGTCCTGGAGGTGATAAAAAGCGGGTCCAAGGTGTCAATAAAAACCCCACACCGCAAATGAATTGATTCAACGCAATCAATTTTTTCCCGCTCTCCTGGACTCAAGGACAAGGACTTCAGAATCAAATGGAGTTAGCGCTAAAATATATTACGTTTGTAATTACAACTTAATTATCACTTCCTAGAAATAATTTACCCACCAAACCATTTGTACTAGACACTAGACTATCAGTACAGAATATAACAGAAATTTTGCACGTAACTATTATTTGACAGGTGATTGAAGATTAAAATCAGTTCATTTTGTCTTTAAATTTTTACGTTACTGACCAAGAAAGTGCTTCTGTATTCCAACTGCTGGGCAAAGGCTTCCACATTTTTCCTCCACTATCTGAAGTATAGTTTTGCCATCCACTGAGAACGGTGTCAATGTCGCCCCGCCATCTTCTCCGTGCCTACGACTACCAACCGATGAGCGTAGACCTAAGGAAAATCCACGGACAAGATGGCTGTACCTAATATAACAACAAAAATAGTAAGTTCCGTGTATTTTTTCTAACCTCGGCTCTGAACTCTCACCGATCCGTTCATTCACTTGGGCTCTGATTAAATCGGTCAATCATTCGGTCTTACCGTTCAGTTAACTGGAAAATTGGTAATTAGATGTTGTAGGTGATAAAGTGATGAATTTTCGTATGGCTCACGAAATCAATTTTCCTGGCAAAATAAAGACAATTCACGTGTTTTTAATTGAGGAAATAAAAAAAAGTGACGGTAATTTTACTTTAAAAATTACTTACTTGCTCTTCGCATGCATGCTGTTTCTGATGCAGTTTTTACTAATATTCAGATAAATGCAAGTAGTTAACTACTTATAAAGTTTAAAAAAGACGTCTTAATTCCATTATATGGATGGATGGCTTAAATGATTTTCGAGGCTCGCGGCCCATTGGCCCATTGGCTCTGTCTACCCCGTAAGGGATGTAGGATCGTATTTAAGTGTATAGATTCCTACCTTATTTTAGTACCTACTTACCTTACCTCAAACCTGAGCCGTCAAATATATTGGTATAAGATATAACGCTAATAAATCTGTGATAGTAAATACCTATGTACTAAGTTGTACCTAAAATTATATTAATGTTAAATTATAGCTACCTATTTTGCTTAATAGTAGCATTGACAGGTCCATATAAACCCGTGATTACGTCTGTCATCGGAAGATAATTAATGAGCGGCCGAAAATAGGATTTCCAATTTAAAATTGTGTTTTGATAGGAAATTGTGTGTATCCGAATTTAAATTTCTCATTGGATGTGTTTGTTTAGTCCTCAATGAATCTCGTGTAACACCAAGCATATAAGTAGGTACTGTGTAAATCAGGTTTGTTTATGTAAGGAAGGCAGAATTTATTTTTAAATAATATTGATAAGAAACTAGGTAAGTACCCACATACAAACTTTTAAGGTGGCGTTTAAATGTGCGTTAAAAGTAATTTAAAAAAAAAAAGAGCTTTACTTATTGGCATCAAAACCAAGCATTTAGAGCCCGTTTTAAGATTAGTAGCTTGAAGCCAGAAAAAAGGTATTCCCCAAGTACTTCTACAAATGATCCTTTCCTTTGATTGGCCTTAACGATGTGCGTGGGATGACAGTTGGCATGACACATACTTGTATTTTTTCGCTATCGTCCTAGCATGAAATATGCTTTGAAAATTGTTAAGTGTTAAAACGGGTTTTGCAAAGAAATGTAACAGTTACATTACATATAACTAATATACTTAATTAACCTACGCTAAACTATAGGTAGGTACTTTGCGCTTAGTAATTTACGAAATCGACTTCTTAAGTAAAACTTTAATTAGTCAACGTCAAGTTTCCTAACAAATTGAATCAGTTGGCAAATTCGGGAATACCAATGGAATTTTCCAGGAACTACTTACTTAAGCCTCTTTGAAGAATATTGACCTACAACGAAAGAAGTCAGTTCCCTGTGAGTCAATAAACTTAGCGGTTTAATATCCGCTTTATGTTTTATTTTTTCCACGAAATAAAGACGATATATCTACCTACAACTACTAAATATAGGAGCTGAAATCAAAGTGCTTAACTTTGCCGCATTCTTATAAAGATGTATTTAGTTCAGTGTGGTCCGGCAATGGCTTACGCACTCTTCATTCCGTGAAATCGCAGCATGTTTTCTAAGTTAAGGAAAATATTACTACAACACAATTTCAGCTCCCTTTGCATCGGAAAAAATTGTCATATAAAGTAAGTAGGTATTGACATTAAGTATCTACTTGTAAGACATATGGCTGATTTCAAGTTAAATGATGGATCAATATAAAAATTTAACCCATGCAAATTATATGTATATATCAAAAAAGCCAAATATCACAAAACTAGAGAGTTATTACAATATCTATCCTATACCTATATGTACCTAAATAAACACAAATATTTGCCTACCTGGAAATCAAACATATGACCATACCGCAATAGCTAACACGCCACTGAGATCTGGAAGTCCCCAACTCCCGGATTTGATAGTCATGTTCCCGAGGGAGCAGTCACGATCTCCACAGACCACTGGTTTCCATTTTCGGGAAACTTCTCCCCTAAATAGTGTTTACAGTGACGCGTCCCGCATCTTTAAATCCCAAATGGGATATAATCGGGATAACTATTTATTTGCTGTCAAAATGCAAAATGCTTTTGTTAAAACGAGGTTTTAATTGAGTATTTTGCAGACAAAAGGGTTATTTATGTGTGCCAATTGATTATGTATTAGGTATATAACGGACGTCTAAAACTGAATAAATGAATTAGTTTTAATCGTAATACGTATGTAAAAAGCTTAGCTTACTATATATCCCAGCAAAGATAGTTATGGATTTACTTAGGTAGTAAATTTAACCAAGTATTGCCTAATTGACAAGAATTTTAATAAAACTCCTCAAAATAACTTTTATCTGAACTACACATTTCAATCAGAATTCTCTTCATCAGGTCTTTGGTGGTCTATCAAATCCTACTTATATTATATCCTACTTATATTATAAATGTGAAAGTTTGTGAGTATGTCAGGATGTCAGTATGGATGTTTGTTACACTTTCATGCAAAAACTACTGAACAGATTACAATGAAATTTGGTATTTAGGTAGCTGAAGACCCAGAATAACATAAAAGCTACTTTTTATCCCGGACTTCCCGCGGGATAGATTCCACGCGGACGAAGTCGCGGGCGGCCTCTAGTGGTAAAATAATGAAGACCTTACTTCCATTAAAATTAATACCTGTAACACTGTTCTTTACAAACTCAAGTACCTCTTTGCAATGACAGGATCGCGCAACAAAAAGACAAAATACTCGTAAAAGCCACTTGACATGCTGCGCTTGGCTGCCCTAAAAGATTTTAATGACTTTCAACTCTGGGACATTAATTTATTACACGAATTTAGCATAAATGAAAGAATAAGTATGCTAAATAAGTGCATACTCTAAATGATTTTCATAAAAATTTGAGAAATGATAATTTCTCCAATTTTAATTAAGTTTGACCGTTATTTAATCTAATTTAAATTGAAGAAATGATCGTCTCTAGATATGATTGAATATCTTTTGTTTATCAAGTAATAGGTGTGTGATCGATGATGCAGTTTTCATAAAAACGGGTAGGTAAGCTGAAAGTAATTAATTGTTTATATTTCCTAATTTGTTTTTGTAAAGGCTTAATAAGAATAATCTACAGATATTATGAACGTATCGAAACATAAGATAAAAACAGTACCTACATAAAAAAAAAACTTTCGACGTATTTATGTAAAGAAAAAGTTAGTCCAGCATTATTTATTATTAAAGCTTTATTTAGTCTTCAGACTACAAGAGATGAACTCAATGCTACATTATGTTGCGTCAGTGTCTTCAGATTATTAAAAAATTGGGTTTCGGGTGTTAAATTAAAATACAAATAATTCACTACATATTCACAGCATATACATACAGTTTTTGAAAGAAAAACAAGTTTTATTTTGGGTATTGAGATCCAAAGAAAGTAAGAAATACAATGAAGATAAAATTTACTACAAGGACAATAGAAAAGTTTTGACTTTTTACGTACGTTTGTCTGTTCACTTATTTATCTCTCTGTAATTTGAAATATACGGGCTTGGGACAAAGTCGGCAAGGCTTCACATCGATGGATTTTGGCCTGAGATTTTTTTTAAGTTATTTTTGGGAACGGTGGATTTTACATGAAGACCCTTGAATTTTGTATTGTCGTGTATTCCTGATAAGTCTGTTGTTCGGGTAAAACGAAATGCTTTTTGACGAACGTAGGTATACCTTGATCCAATCCGGGACGTTACACTAGATTGACTGAGTTTGCACGAAGTGAATGATGAATGAAGGATGGATAAAGCAGATGGAGAACGTAGGGTTCGTAGCAAGTTGAAAGATGTAGTCTCTGCTTATCCTTTCGGAAAAGAGGCTTGATTTTATGCTGTTCGATGTAAATTTATAATGAACTTAATTAGTTTTTCTTGGTAGGGTTAGGAAATTTTCTTTCAATTTAGTACTCAATTACTTATACGTATTTCGAGAAAAAACAGTTTCTTCTTTTACAAACGGATAGCGAAAGGCAGATGGAGTGTACGAAATTTTTTTTGTTTAACATCACAAGACGTTCAGTGAACTCACGTGCACAATAAACAATCGTTGAGTTTTCCGCGCGAATCATCCCGGGCCGACAAATATCGCGCGAGCAGCCAGCGAGACACGGAACGCAAGCAAACAGCGAGCGATGCGCACCGGTGCGGACGAACGCGATTTTTTGTTTGACAAGGCAAATTATATGAATGTTTAAAAAAGTATCGTATATTTTGTGTGTATGTGGGCCGTCTTATATTCTTGAGATGGCATTTTATTCCCGGGTTGAAGGGTTTAACAGTAAAACTTTAACTTTTCTCTGCTGCTTAACAGCAAATTACGATGTAAGTGGTCCAGGAGACACCCATAGAAAATGAGGAGACAGATAAATATATTTAGCCCAAAAATCTACTAGGTATAACAAAAGAGCAGTTAAAAAATATTAAACAAGCAATATAACTATTGCGTCGACACTTCTTGTAAAAGTCAATGGAACGGAAAGGTAATACGTACGTATATAAATTTCGGATTCATCTTTTAGACGATAGGCAATTAACCTGTCACCATTTGGATCTCCATTCCATCATTAAGCGATACAGTTGAGCCTTTCAGTCTTTACGAGGTTGTCGGCTCTATCTATCCCACAAGGGATAAAAACGCAAATATATGTATGTATGAAACCTTTACGTATGAATTTATAACAGAATTTAAGCCCTTATCATTATTATTGTGGGAAGCTGGGCGCGTCGGTTGGCAACAAGTTGTCGATTCCTATCCATGTTTTATGAGCGAAGATTATAAAAAGTAAGTACGGAACCACTTGGGAGCGTTTAGTTTAACTTGCTATAAAAATTAAGGTTATAAAAAAAAGAATATTATTATCCTATTGATTTACTAAGTTTAAGAAGAGAGAAGAGGAAGGTGAATTTTATTATGCTCATGTAACTTAGCATAATAAAATTCACCTTCTTAATCCTTGTTACATTACACATTTCACCTTTCTAGATAGGAGTCCGGGGTGCGCCTTTGACTATGATTTTGTTTTGGATAAGTCAGGTTTTATAGGAAGTGACTCCGTTCTGCTATTCGCAAACTTTGTAGGGAAAATTAACCCATTTTGAATCAAGTTTATAAATCCAGTTGCCTCGGTGTTTTCTCTAAATGTTTTCCCTCATTGCCGAAAAAATCGGTTTGAACACCAACTAATGCACATATCTACTTCAGGAAAGTGTCATTGGTAGGCCTGCCTACATGACCGACGCAGGATAGTAGTAGGAATAACAAGATTATGTAAGAGTTTAGTTCAATGAATTATAGAAAAGATTACTCAGAAGTGGTATATGAATTCCTGTATTTCATTCATCTTTCATCTATTTTTGGTCGCGTAAAAGTGTTTTTTTTTTCTATAAAGTATTTTTTCGGCTAGGTTACCGACCGCCCACTATAGAGTTAATGTACTAAAGGTTGATTGAGTGGGTGTGTATGAAGGTTTAAGGAAAACCAGGGCGTGTTCGTTGAGAGATTTCAGTAAGAATACGTAATGGACACCGACATCAAAGGTTGTATGAGATACCTACGAGTACTTAAGGTCATTGTTTCTTTTTGAGGATGAACAAGATTAGAAGCATGGTCGGGTAGCAAAAAAAAAGCAGATTGTAAAGTCAATCAAGGGAAATGAACAAACTGAGGATTTTTCTCTTAGGCGATGGGCAAGCAAGCTGTAACTATTTGAATCTCAGATCCATCATTAAGCCGCAGTTGAACGTAGCATTTCAGTCTTTTCGATACTGTTGGCTTTATCTACCCCGCAAGGGAACAAGACATTATATGTATGTATGTTTAAGCGTATAAAAAACAGAGCATAAGCTTAGTCTCTTTATAAAGGTAATTAGTATTAGTAAAAAAAAAATTCACCTTTTGAAGGATATAATTCAAACCCGGGGCGTTTGATTAAACATACATTAATAAAATAGGAACCGTCCGATACCGGTACCAATACTTAATAAAAATTGTTGTGGGCAATAATTGAAGTCAAAAATGTGATTTAACAAATCTTCCAGTCTTTCTGGCTGTGCCTGTATGTAGGTTGGTTTTTACTCGTATCACGCGAAAACTGTTACTCCAATTTGAATGCCATTTTCTCTGATGTGGTTTGATACGATCCAACTTAACAACTGGTATACAAAAATTTGTGCCGTGTGCCCACCAATAAAAAAAACAATAAGACCACTCTTTTTCTTTGCCATGGATGTCGTTAAAAGTGACGAAGGGATAGGCTTATAAACTTGGGATTCTTCAAGCGATGGGCTAGCAACCTGTCACCATTTGAATCTCAATTCTATCATCAAGCCAAAGAGCTGAGTGCTGAGTGGCCTATCAGTATTTTCAAGAATGTTGGCTCTGTCTACTCCACATGGGATATAGACGTTACTATATGTATGTATACAAAAATTTCTTCTCCCAACCCTTTAAGGCAGTGAGATTGTTATATTCGTTTTTCATGCTAGTACGTGAATTAAATTGATTTAAATATATCCCAGTAAATTATATTCCGAATAATTGAAGAAAATCGTACAATTACCTAGCATTATGTTGGGAAGGTTTCGTCTTTTTGTCGTAATCAAAGGGAAGGGTGATCAAGGCAATCACGAAATTAGACCCTGGAACAGCGGTTGCCAAACTGTCGCCAATTTTTCTTTTTCATTCGATAATTTTCATTAGCTTTTGAATTATTCTTATACTATCTCTGAATAAAATAATTCTTTGGTACCAGTTAAATAGTTAACGATTGGAGTACCTCAATGAAATTGTGTATTAAATATATATTGAGGTACCGTGTGGTTCCTGGCATTGGAAGAATTGGAAGGATAGTTGTAAAAAGCGACTGAGGGAAAGGCTAATAAAGTCTTCTTGTAGGCGATGGGCTAGCAACCTGTTAGTGTTTGCATCACAATTCCATCATGCACGTGGCTTTTTAGTATTTTCAAGACTGTTGGCTCTGTCTACCCCGCAAGGGATATAGACGTGGATATATGTAGGTATGTATATTAAGTTTTCTTTGTATATTTACGTACTAATGTGCCGTGTGGTTCCTGGCACTTTATATATTTTTAAAATAAAATCTTTTGATTGTTAAAAAATAATATCCTCTAGTTTGATTATATCAGACCAGCTTTGACAAACGAAGGGTAGGCGATTCATTTAGGCTCACTAGTAAGGTGATTTTTGATCGGCTACACAATCTTTTTAAATTTGTGAATTAAGGAACTTGTACCTACTAAAGATTAAAAATAATTCATTTTTAGCAAGTTATTAAAATGTGGCAAAAATTCCAAATGTGGATGAACCTAAACAAGTATACAGGTACCGTGGCAAGATCTAGTCTCTGCCTACCTTACCAAAAAAAAAGTTGATTTTATGAACCTATGTATGTGTATTCCAACAGAGCTTTAGCGACAAAAAATCTGACCAAATGCCTATTTAAGTCCATAACTGAACTATTTCACAAAGATATTTTGTAAATTTATGCGTATATAAATAAATTAAACTTAGATCAGCTATTTAAGATTATGATCTAAAACGTGACCTGAACGTGAAAATGGAAATTCAATGAATATAGTTAAAAAAGTCTCTTTCTTTCGCCAAAGGTCAACTAGACACTGGTTTAGTTTAGTTTAGACCTGGTAAACCTTCTTAATGAATTTAAGGTAATAATGTAAAAAAAAAAACAGTTTTTATTCCAGTATTCTTGGTCTTTTAATAGGTCTTTTAATTTAACCACTGTTAAAAAAATCTTACCGTAATCATTGTTTGAGCAACTGGGCCCCTGAACATCGGCTTTACAAACGAGGCACGTTTTGCGCCATTCATTCGCACGTGTAATTAATGATTAGCGACGATTATCTTGCTAAATATGCGCGGCAGTGCATTGGACACACCATTGCTAACTGAAAGGTTAATTAGTTCATTATTTCCTACTCTATCGCCATCATATTTACCGAGCAGCATATGCAGAGCAATACACGGTGTAATAATAATTTCCCTATTTTTATGTAAGTCGAAGATACTTCTGTTATAATTTTTGGCATAATTTTAATTTAATAACGAATAGTTAGGTGAAATTAATTGTTTGAGGGACATATACAAAATTAATCGAAAATCTGTTTTAGATACATTATTTTGTACCAACCACAATAATTAAATTGGTGAATAACGCAATTACTAAATAAAAGTTTCAATTGAAATAAAATCAAATTTAGTTTGAGTACTAACCGATGCTCTTATGGTGAGGGAAAACATTGCGAAGAAATCCGCCATTCAGTCAACAGGATATGTAACGATGATTCAAAGTGGATTAGGTTACCCTGTGAAGGTTGCGGAGATCATGGGACTAGCTTCGTGTAGAAACTTGACACTGGGTGGTCCAGGATCATGATCAAACGACGTAATCCCGGCTCGTCTGCAGAAAGGTGAGGATGTAACCAGGAGGAAGAAGAAAACATTGAAAACACACAAAAAGTCTGACACTAATTCCATACTTCATTGCTAATAAACTTTAGAACATTTCAGTGTACAGTACGCTTGAAAGTAACCCAATTCTATTTATTTATCAAACTCCGAACAACTCGTAAATCCATCATTCGGAAATTCATCCTTATTATTGCGGCAACAAATCTATTAAAGGACGTGGTGGTACATAAATCAATTAACGGGACAACTGCGATGGGCCGACGAATTTTGGCTACAACCTATTTTGGCTACATCCATCTATTTTGGCTACACCATCCTATTTCGACGACAACCCTGGGGGGTGAGTCGTCGTTGGCTTAATTCAAATATTACTTGTGGAATTGGAGTTGCGGTCGGGCTAAGAGATTGGCGAAGTAAAAATTTGATGCAAATAAACAAAAATGCAATGATGTTATGATGGTCGTTTCGACCGTCTACGGAAAATGTTCGTATGAAGTTTTTTTTTGCATATAACTAGTTTCGAAGGAGAAATTTAAATTTCGAAACTGTCGTTGCTTAGACGGTAGATACAAGGATATCTCTTTTTGGTCTTTAGGAAAAATTTTGTATCAAAGCTGCCTTGAGATTATTTAGAATACTTCTAATGTTCTCGTTTTATGCGCTTCATTACAATTTTCCTTTACCTACTGGAAAGGCTACCATTTTGTTATGGTGATTTATTAGCTAAGAACTATGCCAAATTCCATAATTGAATGCTTTTTACTTCTCTTTGACCTATATAAAAGATAAGATTGTATGAAGAGCGTGAATGAAAGAGGAAGGAGGCGTAATTTTATGTATGACTGATTAATCATAATCATTAAATATAGTTACAAAAGGTCTTAATTTTCTAGAAACAGTTTTTGTACCCATATATTCTTCAAGGCAATATCAAGTCCGTCCCGTCCCGTCAAGGCATCGCAATTATATTTATTAAAAATATATTTTTTAAATAAGCAGCGTATCAAGGCCCAGTCTAATTGTGATCATGTTGCCAATATTGTATTTTAAAATAATAACATAATTATATAATATTAGTTAATGATACGCTATAATGCCGTGTGGTTCCCGGCACCAATACAAAAAAGAATAGGGCCACTCTATCTCTTTCCCATGGATGTCGTAAAAGGCGACTAAGGGATAGGCTTACAAACTTGGGATTCTTTTTTAGGCGATGGGCTAGCAACCTGTCACTATTTGAATCTCAATTCTCTCATTAAGCCAAATAGCTGAACGTGGCCATTCAGTCTTTTCAAGACTGTTGGCTCTGTCTACCCCGCAAAGGACATAGACGTGACCATATGTATGTATGTATGTATGATACGCTATAAATGCAAGGCGTTAGCGACAATCAAACGCTTTCGCTTATCACTTGTGTATGGTGTCTATAATGTCGGTAAGATATCACAGCCCGTTCCATATTTACATAAAACCAATTAATGTTGGGTCACCTTCTCGCGTTACCACAAACCGACCAACAAATTAAGCAAACCACACGAAAATAAGCGAAATATAAAACTGTCAATCACAGAATTGTTTATCTGATACTGTATAAATAGTGTCTTCCGTTCGAGAAAGTCATTCGAAGAGCCCTAATTTATTCTCTTAGTTTACAGATACATACATAAAATCACGCCTTTTTCTCGGAGGGGTAAGTAGAGACTACATCTTTCCACTTGCTACGACATATCATATTCTTTATACAAGCTCGTTGGTTTCGGGTACTTATGACCTGACCTTTTGCGAGAACGTCGCTGATTTGATCAAGGTACGTTCGTCTAGGCCTTCCTTCTTCAACGTTCCCATTTAGGCTTCCCTTGTATATTTTCTTAAACAACATGCTTTCAATAATCCTCTCCACATGACTAAACCAGCATTCGCCTATTCCTGTCAGTATATCTATTTAGGTAAATTTCAAATAATCCCTCGAAATCAACAAACAAAAGATTAAATCTTGACAAACTTTGATATGGTCGTTTTGTCTTTTTTTACAGTTCTCTCTGTATCTCTTCTGTTCATATAGAAACCTTTTATGATACTTATGCCCTATCATACATATCATCACGTACATATAATGACGTCTGTCCCTTACAGGAAAGACAGAGCCAAAAAGTTCGAAAAGACTGAAATTCACATTACATTAATACCATACAACGACTAATGGATAGGCTTATAAACTTGGTATTATTTGAATCTTAATTCCATCATGAAGCCATACAGCTGAACAGTGCCTTTCAGTATTTTCGAGACTGTTGGCTCTGTCTACCCCGCAAGCGATATAGAAACGTATGTCCACTAATCTTTCAAACGATTGCCGGTGACAAAACAGATAAAAACACATAGGTACACTCGGCTCGTGTAGTTTTTCGAAACGGAACCCTAAAAACAGTGTAAGTTTAGAATTTCTTTCTACATTGCGGAGCGATCTTAAATCTCAACAAACAACACACATCGAGATCCCATCTGTAAAGGGAAACTTTCTTTTTTCCGACAAAGGTAACGATTTGTGTGCCAGGCTAACGCTACTGCTTGCAACCGTATCTATGAAGAGAGATTTAGTTGGATTTCCTTGTTAATGAAAGAGCAGAGACAGGGTTATTTAGCGATTGCTTCCTTAGGATAAGCCTAATAATATTTATTATAAAGGCGAAAATTTGTAAAGATGCGTGGGTGCATGTTTTTTCCCCTTTCACGCAAATTTACTGGACGGATTTTGATGATATTTAATAGGAACAAGGGTTGAATGAAACTTGGAATAACATAATAGATAGTTTCTTCCCTTTCTCAGGAAAGTATGTGGCACAGCTTATAATTTTGAGCGATAAAGTTTAGCAAGTGATAAATGTAGGTTGCTATTTTTGTGACTATTGGATCTGTCTACCTTGAGAGGGAGGAAGACGTGATAATATGTATGTGTGTGTAAATTTTGTAACAGTAGGGATTAAAATTTATAAATGAATCAGAAAATCTGACTCAAAAGTGCATAATAACTTATAAAAATTATATTAAAAAATCTATCTTATCGTGGCCTTCAAGTATTTTCGAGATTGTTGGCTCTGTCTGCCTCGTAAGGGATCGAGACATGATGTTTCTTAGTAATTAATATATATCCACTTTACAGGAACCTATCTTTGTTATCTCGTAATCTCGTAGTGAAGGAAATTATATTGTGAACGCCAACCGGATTACAGCCCGCTCTTAGCATTTATAAAAGGCTGCCTGTAATTCCAGCTAAATGCCTTTTACCTCATGTGCAGTTGGTAGACTCGTTTTTACAATATCCATTAGGTAACATGGTTTTACTGCAATTGAGCAATTAGAAAAATAGGGTGAAAGTGAGTTGGATTCTAATTATTTTGCAAAAAACACTCCCACTCCACTAAAAATTCCTTACAATGCGTACGTTTTAAGATTAACATATGTACAAGGAATCCTGTATTTATGCCTTTAGCGGATGTTACTTAAAAAAAGATGGTAAAATTTTGCCAAAACAAGGTAGAATAATTTTAGATTATTCATTGTCAAAAAGATCTATACAAAAATAACAGAAACAGCAGAGTAAGTCGAGGGAAAGACTAATAAACTTGGGATTCTTCTTTTAGGCAATAGGCAAGCAACCTGTTCGTATTTGAATCACAATTCCATCATAAAGCCATACAGCTGAACGTGACCTTTCAGACTTTTCAAAACTATTGGCCGTATTTGCCCCGCAGGTGATATATATGTTATTATACCTTTGTATGTACCCTTATGTATTTATTTATAGCTAACGCATATTCCCGCACTACAAAACAATGCTGAAACATCGTAAATTTGATTTTGGCCGGCACACGTAATGTTTTAAGGCCATATCTCTTACTTTCCTCTTACCCACGCATTCTGTTAGGTGCTAGGAATTCGAACCCGGCGAACGAACATATCACAATTACATTATTAACGAACGTAGGGGTATAATAGGGAGCCACTGTTTTGACAGTAAGATTTATTATCTGTGGATTGTAAAATTAGGTCTTCTGTTTTCGGCCATCCTAGTATGAGATAACTGATTTGAAACTATCGCGTAGCAATATACTATTTTTAAATTTCGATAGTCTTAGATAAAATAAAGGCACGTTACGTGCGCGTTTAATTTTATAATGTAAATTAACCTGTATTTATTTATAAACTTGTACTCGTATGAGGTCTTTCTTATTATTGGATATAGATTTACTTAGCATCTGCAGGTTCTTCATATTTATGCGATAACAGCTGCAATAGCTCGTAGCTGTCTCTGTTTGATGTATTACACGGAAGTAGAGCGGCTTGTCGCGATTTGAACACCAGTTTTAATCACGACGAGAATTAGAGCATCCATCAATACATGTTTAACACTTGAGTCTTCTTCGAACAGAGGCTTCACCTAGTTTTATAACAGTTAAAATAAATTTTGTCATCAGTATAAGAACATATATACATACATATATTCACGTCTATATACCATGCGGGGTAGAGAGAGCCAAAAGACTGATTGGCCACGTTCAGCTGTTTCATGATTCAAATAGTGACGATAGTGAGTGGTGCATGCAAGATAAAATAATGCATAATCACGCTAATCTTCTCCTTGAAGAAATTTTCTACATTTCTACAGCTGTATCGAAGAACTTACAGTTCATAACTTGTACCACTAAGATAATAAGTCTATCAGTACTCGTACTTAGGTACAGTGAACTATTTCAATATCGAAAACAACTATGCGGCTATCGGAACTTGTTCAATAATAAAGTGAATAGCTTTATGTTTTTGAAGTGGCCGTTCAATTTATAGTCGATCTAAGTATTTTACAGAAATAGCGTGGCAAAGCCTTATACTTTTGACCCAGTTGGTAATAAGGCAATGAGGGCTTAATAAGGCCAATGACTGATATCTCTTCGAAAAGATAATAAATAAAATTTTAAATTAAATTTAATTTTCAAAGAAAGATGAGAAAGCCTGCTGAAAATATAAGTTGATTTTTGTCGAATGGCTAAATTTTTAACTTATTTTGATGTTAAATAAGAGAAATCGATAGATATACTTACATCAAGTCTTATATGAAGTCTCAATTATTAACGACCAATTATAATTATTGAATTAAAATTACAACAAGACTAATTGAATTAAAATCTATGTCTGATATAAAATATATTTAATATGTCTGAGATATGGGATCCATTACCTACGATTAAGTTAGACCGAGGGTAAGATAAGTTAGGTCGTGTGATAAACATGTTGTGATGAGTCGTCCATTCGTAAACCTTCTCCGTAATTACTCATAAAACACTCTGAGAAAAATATACTGGTTTTAAACTTTAAGTTATAGGTACAATATTAGGTAATTAACTAAGCTGTTGCTTGACCTGGTAGTATTGGAAAGGTAATGAATACAAAATTGAACTCTCAGGGTGAATAAATGTATTAGCATCTTTTTAAATTAAACAATTAATAACTCATACTTATATCTAAGACGCTTTGATATAGTACGAGTAACACACACAGTTCACAGTGACCTTTATCTCTTCTTCTTCAACATGTATTCGCCCACTGCTTGGCATATCCCACTGAATATATCTTTCCACCTAGCACTATCACAGATTTTTCTGGCCCAGGTTATACCAGCATGGTTTTTCATGTCGTCGAACCTGCAGGTCAATGGTCTGCCAGTATTCCTCTTTCCAGGTCTTGGTCGCTATTTCAGGACGGATTTACTCCATCGACCATCTCCACGTCTGCACACATGGCCTACCCACGCCCAATTACGTTTAGCAAAGCAGTGACTACTTTGGTGTGCTCCTTTTCAGCGCTCCGCTGTGACCTTTGTACATACATACATATAATCACGTCTATATCCCTTGCGGGGTAGACAGAGCCAACAGTCCTGAGCGGACTGATAGGCCACGTTCAGCTATTTGGCTTTAAGATAGAATTGAGATTCGAATAGTGACAAGTTGCTAGCCTAAAAGAATCTCAAGTTTGTAAGCCTATCCCTTAGTCGCCTTTTACGACATCCATGGGAAAGAGATGGAGTGGTCCTATTCTTTTTTGTATTGGTGCCGGGAACCACACGGTCAAGGCTGTGACCTTTGTACATAAAATTAACAAACTCGAATAAAATGTACTTATTTCGTAATATTTAAGTATATTGGATAAGTATTCTGTAAAATACACCCCACAATTTTACCAAACACAAACGCTTTAGTGCTGTGTTTATATTTATCTATGGTCATTTTAATCTATGCAGAATTTAATAGCAGTAGCAAGATAAAACAAGAAGATTTCCAACATGGCGTCCTGTCTAGGTTTGATGTATTGCCGGGAGAGTGGAAGTGAAGCGAGCGGTGACGAGCAAAATGATTCGCCATTCATGTCGCTGCGAGAGAAACTTTCAGCTTAGAATATACAGGCCGAATGAAATTATTGGCATCCTTTTCAACATCTGTATTCATGACATAGAGTGGTAAGATAAAATTTTCTTAAATTAAAGCTCTTATCTTAATAGTTTTCCTGGAAAGAACTTACTGTGAGATTATTAATGTTAATGCATTTAAACTTGGCATTCTTATTTAAAAATAAAAATTAAGGGACAAGTTTATTTTAATTTTTTTGAAAATCTTTAAATAAAATAAGTAGGTACTACAAAATTCAGTTTCATTGCAAAAATAAAGTTTTGCAAAGTCACTTAATTTACAAAGTACGTGAAGTATGTTTTCTTAAATTAATAATTATTATTAAGCGTTTCGAATCTTGAAACCAATGATATAATGTCACCCTGTATATTTTTCACCTACAATGTTGCATGAACTGCTTAATATGGTTGTATTTACACGAGATTTACTTGTAATATGCTTGTTTATAAGGTTGGAGCATCGTCGGTGGAGGAGTGATTAAAATAGCTGAGTTTTTTTCGAAGTACACTAATTCCAATGCCATGACTCTTGCTGAGTTGTATAGATCAGTTATAATGCGATGACACATACATAAAATCACGCCTATTTACGGTAGGGGTAGGCGGACTACATCTTTCTACTTGCCACGATCCCTTACTTCTACCCATTTATTATTAACTTCATACAACCTCGTTGGTTTTAGGTGCTCTTGACCTGACCTTTTGCCAGAATGTTCCATTCACACAATCACCTTATATATTTATTGTATGTTATATACATACATACATATGGTCACGTCTATATCCCTTGCGTAATAGACAGAGCCACCAGTCTTGAAAAGACTGAATGGCCACGTACAGCTATTTGGCTTAATGATAGAATTGAGATTCAAATAGTGACAGGTTGCTAGCTCATCACCTATAAAAGAATCCCAAGTTTGTAAGCCTATCCCTTAGTCGCCTTTTACGACATCCATGGAAAAGAGATGGAGTGGTCCTATTCTTTTTTGTATTGGTGCCGGGAACCACACGGCTGTCCTAGTGTTAACATAAAACACGTAGATTTCTCAAAAGATGACCTGTCTGGTTTGATTAATTGTTAAGAGAATGAAAATTTAACGAGCGAATGACGATAAAAATGGTGATCTAATGAGTTGCATGTTGACATGCTTAGAGTCGGTGCATTTACTTCAAACTAGTTTTAACCTAGGTTTTGCTTAAGATTCCACATTGTGTAGTAGTTTTGACTGTGCGCTGATAAAAACACACATTTAAAAAGGCCTTATTACCAAAGGGGAACTTAGAAGTACCTACTTTTGCACGACCCTAGACTTATTTGGATTTATAAAAAAATACGCAATTTTAAATCCTTGTCATAACTTCCTGATAATTATACATTTCAATGAATAACTGATAAAAACTAAACATTTGATGTTCTTTGATTGATCTTTTCGCAAACATTTCGATGAAGCATTTCAAGTAAGTTATCGTCAATTAACTAATTGAACAAGAATTACGTTAAAAAAATATTAAACAAAAAACAATCCTCAGAAACCCACACAAAGAGATTCCCCGATGCTCCGAGATAGATATATGATATCTGTCTGTCTGTCAAGATGTAGTATTAGATTGATGTTTACCAATACCCAGTACGGGCAAGTTCGGAATTCGACGAAAACCGATGTCTTGTCTTACACCTTAGGGACTGCAAAGTTATGTAATAAATGTAGGCAAAATGTTTTCCCTTTTGCATAAAAAATAACTGTATATCAAAATAACTTATTTGGAATGATACTTGCTTGATAATAGCACTTATTACCCACCAGTAAAGTATATATTTGGTTGAACGAAAGGATTATTAGGGTTATAAAGATTATAACGGTGCAAGATTGAATTCGTATGTAGAAAAATTTTGAACGTACGTTGTGGGAAATTATTTTCTTCCTCGAATTACTTGGATTAGGGCGAGGTAGATTGGTATGATACAGCAGGATGTGGCATTATCGGCATAATTGAATGTCGACAAAATAGAAACGTATATACATTTTAAATAAAATGATATTTTTTCTGTGATTTAATTTAACAACATACTCTTATCTTTGTATACAACTTATGAATAAAAACTGTAATAAACTTTAACAATCATGTTAATCTAGAACAAGGCACACTTAATAGGAAAAGTAATTATAATGAGGTTATAAATCAAAATTTGTTTTTAAATGTTTTTTTTTAACAAAAAGACGTACTTACCTATCAAGATTACCTTCATGTCAGTACCAAAAAGATTTTTTTTATTCTTTAATATTTGAAAGGGGTTTTGTCACGCAGTGACTATAGAATAGAATAGAATGGAAATAGAAATGGTCTATTTGTTTTCTTATTCAAGGGATAAAGAAGAAAAATTAACGTAAAGGGATGTGTGTGACCACACTCATAATATATTTACTTTCATCGTCATCTCTTAGTGCTTAACTTCTTATTAGATTTCGTTTTAAGAAATGGCTGACAGTTATTTCCTTTAAAATGTTTGAAATCTACCTCAATGTAAGTGGCGCCATCTGGGCGGCCCGTAAAGTTTACGTCGTATTCAGTGACCGGAGCATGTAACTTTTTTTGCACGTTTCTCCCGAAATTGGTCGTTTTGGTGTCAATGCCTCGCTTTACGACTTGCCACCTGTCTGGGGCATCAAGATGGTATGAAAAATAACGAGAGAACAGAAACACAGCTCACTTAGAGGGCTAAGTATTAGATGAATGGTATTAGTTTGAAAATATGAAAATAATGCGTCATGACAGTACAATTCAGTGTAAATTCGTCTAAATTCCAATTTCCATATTTTGGACAAAAAATTGTCAGCTCTCGGAGAGGAGCCTGGGCTGCGCTCTGACCATGATCCTGAATTGGGTAAGTCACGTATTTACATAAAGCGACTCCCATCTGACCTCCGCATGGAAATCTAACCCTTTTTGGATAATAGGTACCAATCAGTTTCAACGCAAGCAGCACTCAAGCCCAATATTTTTAAGTGCTTATATTACTGCTTAATAATCAATCTAGCATTAAAAATACATTTTCTAGCAATAATAAAGCATAGTTAAAATCAAAAGTAAGTTATTATAAAATATGTTATTTCTTTAGCTTTTTTTCTCATGACAATAAATAGATATCAAAAATTTTTTTTTTAATAATTGTTTTCCTCTATTCAGTACCTAAAAACGCGGCTGCTACAAAGCTTTATTTCTTTATCTTCAATACTGCGTGCAAGAAAAACGCTGTTATACGAATCCAGTAAATGCGTCGATACCTGATCAGGATACTAATTCTTTTTACAGCCTTTATTCAATCCACGTCTCCATTTAAAGATCATTAGCTTGGTTAGAACTTTTTTTAAAAGGCACAATTTGGATTACCCTTTTGTTTTCTTAAAAATGGAATGTATGTATTTATTACTAGAATTTTTCCCGGGGCTATGCTCCCGTGGAAATTACAGGGGAAAAAGAAGCCCTATATTTTTCTTACAAGTAAGTAAATGACAAAATTTCATTAAGATTAATTAAGTAATTTTTAAATTTATTAAGTAAGGTTTATTTTAACATTTTAAATTGATAATCGTGGCAAAAGTTTGTCATGGGATTCTTCTATCTTTAAACCATCAGCCGACCCTATAACCACGTGTAGGTTACACGTAGTTATAGGGTCTTTTCACGCCGTAAGAGATGAAGATGAGAAATGAAGCTATAAAATTCTTTTGATTCTCACTTTGTATGGTAAAACTATGTTTGTGTTTTACAGAGCATTACTTTCCCATTTAGATACATACATACATAAAATCTCACACCACGATCTCTGCATACATCTTTCGCTTCATTTACCATTTAAATTGTTTGAAAGTTTTATGTATTAGCAATATTAAACTCTTTCACGTTAGTCGTAAGAAAATAATAGAAAGAAAGTAAAACTTAAGTTTTCCGATTCATTTGCCCCAAATCAAGTTGAGGAAGTATTCGGCAGTGATAGCGCCAAATTCCTTCAGCACAACTTGGATATCCGACCTGAATAGACCAGGAGCTAGACTTGCTATTGAAAAAGAATATAATAGTAAATACGTAGTGGCCAATAAGTACACCGTAGAATTTGATAATAATGATTAAATTTGTTAATATTATAATTAATATATTTAATAAAAACATCTTTTTTTTTAGATTCTATTTTTAAATTATCATTAGGTAGGTAAGTCATTTTTATTTGTAAGTACTTTATTGTATACATCAAAATGAAAAACAGAATGACCAAAATAAAAATTCAAATTGGAGGACTTATCTCTATTTTATATCCTTTGTCACCTTAATTGAATTGCATTTAAGAGAGTGACGAACGTGAGCTAAGCGAAAGTTGCATTCTGATATTGTGGTAAATGAAATGATGAATATTTTTTGTACATCTATCTCCTAGACTAGGAATCAGGTGAGGTATCAGTAAAACACGCGGTAGTTTTAATTGCGCGCCAATCGCATTCCGACGAGTCGCTCGCATTAGCTGCGGATTCTTTCAGAATGGCTTGGATTCTTTCAGATTCGGGGAGGATTCTTGCAGAGGAGCGTGGACTCACAGGTAGATCGGATTTATCGGAATCCTTTATTCCACGAGTAATTAGAAGATTGTGAAGGAATTGATTAAAAGACGTTTAGTTTCAAATAGTTTATTTGCACTGATTAGCTACGTACCTATTTCCAGAAGGATAATTTGATCTCTTTTGTGGTTATTGTATGTAAGAGGTAACTAATTGGTAGATTTACAAAAACTTAGGCCATCAAAAACCACGGAGACAGTTACAGGTAGGATTGTCACATGACCTGAGGTGTCACATTTAGGTATATGAGATATACAAAAATCAAAACTATGTTTCTTTATCCTACCCTTATGTTTGTGCTCTTATTTTCACCTGACCGGTTATTCCACCTATAATTTCAACTAGAACATTAAGCTACGAAAACAGCTTTGCAAAAGTTTCAACTTCAAGTTTGTTATGGCCATTGACAAATATCTCAGTAACTAAGTTAGAACTTTAAAATCCAGTCTTAAATTTTCAATAAGAGATATTTGTACGAAGTTTTAGTGCCAATGCAAATCTTCCGAGGGAGCCATGCTATTATTACTTTAGCGATAATTTTGCGGCACAAACAGTACCAAGTTTAAAATTGACTCAAGTGGATAACACAAATATAGGAGAGCGCCCGACGCGCGCTCACGGGAAACTTCTGGAACTAACATAATTCCTACAGGAATTACCAACTGCGGGGTTTACTGTTCTTAATTGAGAACTTTTCTATTATTGTATTGCAATGTTTTATAGTTTATTGGATTGGATAGTGTTTTTATTTGCTATCCTATCCTATTATCTCAGCCTTTGCGCGTGCCTTCAAATTGGTATATATCTAGTACCTAATAATAATAAATGTTTTGGTTGTTCGTATATCGTTGAAAAAGTCAGGTTTAATTTTATATATTTATGTGTAACTAATGTTTTTCTACTTATTCTATCATGAAGCCAAACAGCTGAACGTGGTTTTTCAGATTTTCGAGACCGTTGGCTCTGTCTACCCCGCAAGGGATGTGACTGTATGTATGTATGTATGTGTACCTAAAGATTGGATATAAACATGACAAGTATGACACTGAAGATAAAAAATAACATCCCATTTGTTATCTATAAAAACTGTATTTCAGCTAAAACCGAGCAAGTTGACGGAAAGTTGTATGACCGGCGCTCGGCGAGTTCATTAAAACTTGCCGCTTTGCGTACTAAATGACTAAATAAAAAAGGAAATCATCGTGTTTTCAACTAACGAATAAACAAGTGCAGTTACCTTTGAAACTCGAGACTCGACCCGTGTATTCTTATTTTTTTATTTTTGCTTTATTTCCTACTAACCGCCCCAGCTTCCAGCTTCGCACGGGTAATATTTATACCTATAAACCTCCCTCTTGAATCACTCTATACATACATACATAAAATCACGCCTTTTTCCCCGGAGGGATAGGCAGAGACTAAATCTTTCCACTTGCCACGATCTCTGCATATTTTCTTCGCTTCATCAATCTCTTCATGCAAGCTCGGCGTGATCCGTATAAATTTAACATCTGTTAGCGTCAAAAATAATTTTGGACATTAATTTCAATAACTCATAAAGAACACCATAACTTACGTAACTGTTTAACATTCTAGTAATATTATATTAAGCTTTAATAATAATTCCTTGTTGAAGTATACAGTAATCTGTTACAATTACGAGCGGTTTGCAACTAATACAACGCTAACCTAACTCGATCGGGGTGCGAGAGGGTTCTAACTCGGAGTCAATTAACACGGTTACAACACTTTGTCCAACTAAAACTGCAACTCGGATTACCGTGAGAACGGGGAAGATTTGCATCCTCGCCTCAGAATTATATAGACCATTGTTTGTATTAAACGAATGGTAGAATTTTGTTTAAATTGAAGAGGAACACTTTGTGACGTATATTTCCCAACTAGTCGGTCCACTCTATTTTTTTTTGTCTAAATAACTTAAGTACCTACAGATATGAACACTTTTTATACTGCGACGTCTAATATCAAGGCTGAACTAGGTTTCTCTAGCTCGAAGATCGTTATGGAAGTCGATCAGGCTGACCTAATTACCTACTTATATTCGGTATTGCTTAACGGCCTCATTGATTTGTCGAAATCATTTCATTTGTCCCTCAATGAGATTGTTGGGATAGACCGCTTATATTTAGGCTAAAAAAAGCCTTGTTATATAATTGCAGCAGAATAACTTTTTTTTGACAGGTCAAGAACCCTTAACTGACGAATGTGCAAGAAATATGTAGGCATTTTGGCATTTAGAAATATGTAGTCTTAGCCTTCCCTTCCGGGAAAGAGGCATCATTTTATTTTTGAATTTAATAGTTATATATAAATTTATCAGTGTATCCTTGCAAAAGATTGTTTAGTTCTGAAAGCAGAAGTTTCATTCTTTTACATAGTACACTTGCCTCCTACGATATCTAAAGAAGAGATGAAACGTGATTCTCTACTCTGCTAGGTACCGAATCCAAATAATTTACTATTTTTACATGAACCTGCTAAGTAAATACATACATATAATCACGTCCACATCTCTTGCTGAGCAAACAGAGCCAACATGCTTGAACAGATCAATAGGCCATGTCCAGCTGTTTGGCTTAATAATAAAATTGAGATTCAAATAGTGACAGGTTACTAACCCATTGCCTAAAAGAAGAATTCTAAATTAGCCCCGTAGTTAGTTAATATCCCCTAGTCGCCTTTTACGACTGCCAAAGTAAGAGATGGAGTGGTCCTATTCTTTATTTTTAACAGGTGTAGGGATCCACACGGCACCTGCTAAGTAACATTCCAAATTCACCAGTTAAGTTCCAAGTAGACTCTTCTAATTCAGTCGTTAATGGTTCAAGTTTTCAGGTAAATGCGGTGGCTTAATTAACTCTATAAGTTATAGGTGTTCGACATTCAGCGAAGATTTCGTCTGATTGAAATGTAAGGTCGATTAGCTTTGCCATATTGATCACCAGGTGATTAGTCATTAGGTGATTTCAGGACACAAAAATGTGGAATTTGATCACCCATGTGACCAAAGTGTAATATTCTAATTAATCAATGATGTTATTTGATGATAACTAATAATCGCAAATTTTTTGAGTTTTAGTACAGCCTTCTTTCCTTTCTAATTAAGATTTAAGTAGTAGTGTAGTAGGTTGCTTACCCATCGCCTAAAAAACGAATCACAAGTTTATAAGCCTATCCCTTAGTCGCTTTTTACGACTTTCATTGGAAAGAGATGGGAGTGGTCCCATGCTTTATTCTTTTGGTGCCGGGAATCACGTGGCATTAAATAAATACACCGTCAATAAAGAGTAAAGCCCGTGCAAAAATACAAAGCAATTAGACGGAATTCAAGTGGATGGCAGCCGAATCCTTTCAGACCGTAAAATAGGCAAACAATTACTCGATAAAGCCGTTATTATTTCAACGATTTCGGGCAATTTCCCGCCGAATTCGAAATAAGGGCGCAGAAAAAACATGTCTGGGTTTGGGCATTACATTTACTGGATATGGCGTATTTATTATAGAACTACATACATTAGTCAGAAGTTTGGCTCCCGTGGGAATTTGCAGATAAAAATTACCCTACATTCGATTCGGATAACTTTATTCATACAAAATTTCTTAGCGCAGTTTAGATTTAAAGATACAAACACGCAGATAAATCTTATTTTTTAATATTATGTCTGACGTGTGATTCCCGACACTAACACAAAAAGAATAGGACTACTCCATCTCTTTCCCATGGATGCCGTAAAAGGCGACTAAGAGATAGGCTCATAATCTTGGGATTATTTTCTTGGCGATGGGCTAGCAAACTGTCACTATTTGAATTTCAATTCTATCATTAAGCCAAACAGCTGAAGGTGGCCTATCAGTCTTTTCAAGACTGTTGGCTTCGTCTAACCCACAAGGGGTATAGACGTGACTATATGTATGTAATATTAAGTATGGATTTTCTGGTTTCTGGATGATAGTTTATAAATAAATTGCGATCTCCTTTTGATAGAGCAATTTAATAGAAATCACGCGCTCTTAAACTTTCATAGTATTTCCTTGATTTTATTTGCAAATTATTATTACATTGGAATTGAGTGAAACCTTTTCAAGCTAGAATTTAAATAGTTTTTGATGCAAGAGGCACTTGTCTATTGAGCGTCCACACGGCGTCAGCGTAGTGGTAATGTGCACCATACAGGTACAAGCCACCGACACTAGAAAGAAAGAAAGAATTAATTTTAAGAAAATTTGACTAAAATATTAATTGATAATTGTTATCATAGTATGATATCTTTGTGATACTGGTCTTGAGAAAATTTTTATTAAGAAATATTAAAATAAAAGATAACATATTGTAAATATTTGACCTACATACATCGGGTCTGTCTCACGTCTCAGAGATACATCTGTAAACATACACCATCTCTGAAGTTATTTGTGCCGCTTTGAGGCTTGTCTCCCGAGGACACTGTCGATCTTACTGGATGTGATGTAGTAACGTGACGTCATCTTATTTTTTTAGGCACTGAAAATTGCTATAGTGGCACAGATGATACATAGGTACATACATCTTTGACGGTCTCTGTGGCGCGGCGAGGTCCCGGCTTCGACTCCCGGCCAGGGCATGATGAGAGACGAACTTTCTCTAATTTATAATAAAATAAGTAGACATCAACCATTATGTATTTGGAATTATATTGTCAAAATGAAACTGAACTAATAATAAATCTACCTAATTAAAATAAAGTAAAATTCCTAAACTACAAACTTAATTTTTTTTAAGTGAAGCCCAGGGTGCGCCGATACATTAGATAACAGATGCCTCGAACTTACTTCGAGGCTAACTCAATCTGTGTAATCTGTCCCGTTTATATATATTTATCTAACCTTTTCGGGGTAAATAGACCCAACAGTCTTGAAAAGACTGAAATACCACGTTCAGCTATATGGCTAATTATGATGGTTTTGAGATTCAAAAAGTGACTGCCAGCCCATCGCCTAAAAGAAAAATCACAAGTTATATAGCCTCTCCCTTGATTGACTTTTACAATCTGCACGGGAATTATCCCAGCATGAAAGTAAATTAATAATATTATATCCATTTAACCATGTGCTGTGTGGTTCCCGGCACCAAAAAAACAAAGACTAGAACTACTCCATCTCTTTCTAATGGACACCGTAAAAGGCGACTATTAATCCAAACAGATGAACGTGGCCTTTCAGTCTTTTCAAGATTGTTGGCTCTGTCTAGCTCGTAAGGGACATAGACGTGATGATATGTATGTACTTAACCATTAGTAAGTATACCTGTATTTCATCATTATGCCATTAGGCTGAATGTGGTCTTTCATGTCTTTTCGAGACTGTTGGCTACGTTGGATTGTGAACGTACACCGTAAGATATACAATATACACACATACATACATATGATCACGTCTATATCCCTGGCGGGGTAGACAGAGCCACCAGTCTTGAAAAGACTGATAGGCCACGCTCAGCTGTTTGGCTTAGGGATAGAATTGAGATTCAAGTTGCTAGCCCATCGCCTAAAAGAGGAATCCCAAGTTTATAAGCCTATGCCTTAGTCGCCTTTTACGACATCCGTGGAAAAGGGATGGAGTGGTCCTATTCTTTTTTGTAATGGTGCCGGGAACCACACGGCAGATATACAATATGCCTGATTTAAGTTACAACGCGACATGTGTGACCTAAATTTTTGTCATTACTCTTTAGAAAATTACACATGTCTATTCGGAGAAAATGATTTACATCAAGATATAACAAGAGCTTAGAAAATTACGTACTTAGAAAATATACACTCAAATTACTCATTATTCGCATGAAAGGTTTAAGTCTTATTTTCAAACAGAAAATAACTCATAATGAAAATGGAGGTTGGTTAATACATGTGTTGTCGTTATTTTTTTTTAATAATTACATACAATCCTTTTTCAAAAATGAGAATAGTATCACTCTATATGTTTAAGTTTTTTGTTTAAGTTTTCATACTGGTCTGGTCCAAATCTTTCTAAGGAAATCTTTTATTTGGGAGGAAATTTTTTTTGTGAAAACAATACACACACATCTAATTTTGTATTTCTTCTTTTTTAACCCATTCCCATCTAATGCTGTGTGTGCAAAAAGGCAACGCATTCCAATCGTTCTAGAAGTTTCCCGATCCATCTTCTTCATGCAATCTTGACCAGATCATGTGCCTATCTGGTAAGTGCTTTTAACCCAAAGCCGTTAAAACAGCCAGTTCTACGTCAATACCCCACTACCATAGTACCCTTTCTTTGGTTTCTGATCTTCGGTAAGTTTCAATAACCTTCGCAGGGGCAACTAACGTATTTTGGATCATGGCTACATACCAAATGCCCTAGATATATATATAAATTAGATTTAAGTGATGTGACGTAAATAAGTACCCTAGTAGTATACCTTGTATCCAATTTTGAAAATAGATCTTTTTTATTCTATTCTTTTCCTCATGCCTGAATCTGTAGGTTTCTTCACGATGTTTTCTCGCATGGTATGCGCATCAGTTATCTAGCACTAAAACTTTATTAACGTATCTCAGAAAAGCGAAAATATGATGCGCATCACCGACCGTTTTATTCAGACTACATTTGAATTTATATCCGTGGCAGACGTAATTGTTTAAAATGCGCGGTCGGCCGCCAGATGTCGCCTCTTTGTCGCAAAAAATATACAATAAGAATGGAACGTAGCGTAACCTTCGCTCTGCACATATAAAACCAACGACAATATGAATGCATATTTTTGAAATTTTACGATCTCCATTTTTTTGGGTTATGTACCCCCTTAGCTGCTACTTACAAGCGAATATTACAGAGTGCTACCTCGTTTAAAACCGCTGATGAGAACCTGATGCAAATGTCTTTAGCTTTAGAAATCACTCAATCTCTTTCCCGGTGAGGTAGGCAGAGAGTACATCTTTCCATTTGCCACGACCCGTGTTTCAATCATTCATTCATGCATATAATCACGTCTATATCCCTTGCGGGGAAGACGGATCAAGCGGTCTTAAAAGACTGATAGGCCACGTTCAGCTGTTAGGTTTAATGATGGAATTTCGCCTAAAAGGAAAATTTCAAATTTATAAGCTAGTAGCAATTTATTCTTTAGTCGCCTTTTACGAAATCCATGGGATAGAGATGGAGTGGTCCTATTCCTTTTTAAATCGGTACCGGGAATCACACGGCATATTCGCATCCTGATCAACAATAAACACAAACCTGATAAACAATAAAAGAAAAGAACATAGCGCCGAATTGAAATCCTCTGTTTTCAAATTGATTAAAAAAAGAGGTAGATATTGAGATATTGAATAATTCTTTCACCGTCGGTACATTCTGTGATAGTCCAAACAATACTGTCCCTGAAGTAAACATCCAAATAGCATTAAATCTTAAATAGAAGTAAAAGTAAGTAAATAAGTATTTATTTGGCCCATAAAGTTGGAAGCAGTCTTAGAGTGCACAATTTAAAGAATGTGTAGAGGTATAACCTCAATCTTAACTAAAATTATAAATGTGAAAATATGTTCGTTTATTTGTTTTCCCTTCACGCGTCTTTTGTGTTTATTCTTCTCTTTGTGTTTATAATTCGAACTTGTTGAAATCATGCGAGTCCGGAGATGAACATAAGGTACTTTTTATCCTGGTAAAAATTACAGTAACCCATGGAATTTGCAAGACTTGCAACTACCTATTATTTTGTAGTTGGCGCTAAATTAGAACGGGCGAAGCTGCGGGGAGGGGCTAGTTCTGTATAAATGAAGGTAGAAATGTATTCTCTTTGAAAAACTCTCATTTGTCCCGTCCAGACATACGTTTTTTGATTAGATCTTTCTAGTGTTAAACACTTATATCGTATAATTATAAAAATGTAGCCTTTATAATGTAATCTTCCGATTTGAAAACTGAATGGAGAAATCAAAAATCACAAAAGTGGTCGTACTATAAATAAAATAAAGGACTTTATTCGGTTGAAATCACAAAACCAATGCTTAATGAATACCAATTACCTACAATTTAAGAGGAAATTAAGTGACATGACAATCCGACAGTGATAAAACGACACAACAAAGGTATTTCAGAAAAAAAACAGCGCAAAAATACTCATCACGTCTAAAACAATTTTCCGTCGGACACAAAACGTTTCAATGTTTTAAAAGGCTTAAAATATTGTTTTCATTCGCTAACCTTTCGAGCGTTTATAAAGTACCTAAATCATTTTTATGCCTGCATTAAATTGATTTAGGCTTCACTGAACCATCGGATCGTGTTCCTAGATATGTTTTATTTTGTTCTATTTTGATAACATAACAAACATTCATGTTTTTTTTTTAGATATTTAAAGATTGTTTTTGAATTGTTCTGTGTTTTGTATCTATCTTCAGATATAATTTTATATTTACTTGGTCACTTTCGCATTCATATTAAAGTTTGAATACAGATTTTGCTTTCACAGGAGTTAAGACGCATATCAAAAACATCTATAACACTATTATTTTATTATTGTAGAAGCAACGAGAATATACAAAATATTGTTAATTAATATCATATTTGTATCCCTCAGGTAAAATTAAAATATTTAGCATACAATAAAAAAACAATATTGCAGAGGATTTTCCCGCTTCGTGTCTTTTAGCGCCTCACACGGCGATTCCGCGCAACTTTCACTTTAAATTAAATTATTTATGAGTTCCTTTCGTGGCGCGAATAAAATAAATATTTTTCTTTTGTCTCTGGAATTTAATATTTTTCATTATGACGTGTTTTATGGGACCTTTTATTGAATTTTGTTGCTGCGTTATTTTTGATTAAGCTACGCTCTCGCCGTTTTGCCGGAATTTTTAAATGCTCCCAGGGGTTCTGTGTTGGTGGGATTTACTTTTTTTTATCAAAGCTATGAGTGGTATACCACCTTTCTTGTTTTTTTATCAGCTAATAAAAAAAAAATCTCTTCAAGAAGGTGCGCAAAAATGTAGCAGGCATGGAATTGTAAAAAAATTGATAAAATGTGTTTGTGTTGTAAATGGGGGCACAATTTAAACATTACCTAAAATATAACACATATCTATCTCATCTTCATCCCATTTGGGGTAGACAGAGCTACGTAACTGTATCTAAAGCATGAATAATAATAATTCTTAAAGGAGAAAATTTAAACTGGTTTTATCATTTATTACAACCATGAGTATACGCCCACGTATCCACCCACATAAAAAGAAAATTACTGCGTGAAATTAGAGAAATTATTTTTTAATGCATCCTTAGAACACATAAGGAACCTACTTACACGCGAAATTCGAATGTCTAACCTAAACTAACCTAATTTTGGGCGGTGGGTTGATATGTCAGTCAATCAGTTATTTTGTTTCTTTAAAATATTTCCACTAAAAAATAATGAAAGTCCAGTCTCCAATTAATAAAACGGTTTGTGATTTTTGCCGGACATCCTCTCCCCACCATGGCGGTGTAACAAGGGCGGATATTGAGGGCTGTTCCTCGATTTCGAGCGGAAATTATCGCATTCTACGACAATACCTACATTCAACATTCCTTCTCTGTCGCGTGGGTTTTAGATCAACCAATATTGCACACCATGGTTTGTATGATCATTTCATTTTATTCGACTCCGCTCGCATCAAACGAAAAATCCCGTTATCTCATGCTCCCGTGGGAATTTATAAAAAATAATTCTTAGCGTCCGTCACCAAGTTGCTCTCTATTTTCTTGCCAAATTTCATCTATGTTGGATAAGTAGTTTTCGAGATGTCATTATCAGTGAGTAAATGAATGAGTTTTTGCGCTTTTATATCTATGTATATAGAAAGATTAGCTTTTGCAGTGGGTTTAGTGGGAAATTCCAGAAAAATAAATAGCTTATGATACTCCCGAAAGCCTTATCTATATTTGTGCCGAATTTCGTGAAAACCAGTCCTGTAATTTCTGTAGAAGTGAAATATTCTAAATGAAGCTTATAAAACCTTACGACACTGTCCTATTTACCGTATAAAAAAAAAAACATGTAGGTTTTCAACCAAACATAATATTTCTCATCGTCTCCCCGAGGTGTCGTTTCTAAGTGACAAATTCCCGATGAAAATCCAGGATTATTTCTGGATGGGGGGTGGAAAGTTCGAGGGGAGGGGGGCACGATCCATCAATCTCTGGAGCTCGGTATGCCGTCGATAAATGTAGTATCTTATCTGGATCTAGATAGACTTGCGTTGTGGCAATAATTGATTGTCTAGAAATTGACCGATGTTGTAAGTTTGATTTGTGTTCTAAATTAATTGAAATATTTTTGTGATAGAAATTTGTAAATATATCATCATGACTGATGACATGGTGGGTAGGACATAGAGGCGCACGATATGTTTTCTCTTTGCTTCCAGACAACAGAAGGAAGTCTGGGGAAGAGATGGGATGATCATATGATTTTTCCATAGGTGTCGGGAACTTCATAGCACGATAAAAAATAAAACTACGATCGAATTGAAAACCTCCTCGTTTTTTGAAGACGTTTAAAAACTTAGGATTTTTGCTTTGAGGCTGTCACCAGCCAGCTACTATTTATCTTCATTCCATCATTAAACCATCCAGCCATTGCCTGTCTTCCTCGTAAAATTTATTAAAATATTTTACTTCCTGTTCATTTAAACCATTGCGAAAGAGTACTTACATATTTCCATCTTTGTACATATACATATATATGTTCATATATTTGTAATGAAATCTGAATTATCATGAATTCTGACGAGTTCTGAGATGCATCGCAATTCACTTAGCGCTCGAGTCAATAAATTAAACGCTGAAATACTTTAAGTGCACTTCGCGATCCGCTGCGCTATTTGGGAGGTACTTTTTGCTTTTAGCGTCATTAAACCTCTCATTATTTAGACGTGTTGTCATTAGTTGTATGCACAAGCAAAAACCTTAGCGACAAAGGCTGTAATTGGGAATATAAAAATTTATCTGTGTCTGAGTGTCTGTAATCATGTAAGAAGTAGGCACTATGCCTTGATTCCGTAGGGGTAGACAGAGAATATATCTTTCTTCTTGCCAAGAACCTTACGTACTTCCTTTCGCTTTATTCTCATTCATAATAAGATAAGTCCGCCATTGCAAGTGATTTGTTTCTTTTATAAATATGTACTTACTGTTTTCTTGTTACTGTGTAAATTTCTATGCAATAAAGATATTACAAACAAACATAATTCTCTTCATGCAAACTGGACGATTTAAGGTACTAATCATGTTCTGCTTCTATTTTAAACCTCTCTTCTCGCAAACAACGTGGAATTGTGTATGCGATCACATCTCAAGTCCCTTTTATAATACTCGACTCGATTCCTTATCGAGTTACCGCCGACGCCACTGAAATCGATACTCTGTCGTGTTAATAACTGTCAGTTGCTGGTAACATTGTAACGTAATAAGATAATCTATGGTGAGGAACTTCAAGCAGTACAGTCTGAGATTAAATTAGACAATTTTGTTTATATATAAATACAATTTGGGAACGTCCTTGGTGAAAGGTTAGGTAAAGAGTAGCCCTTGACCGAAGTGCCTGCTTGATTGGTATTAATATAATAAAAAAAAAAAAATAAAAATAAAAAAACGTTTATTTTCTCTTCACAAATAAATACATAAGGAAGGAAGCGCTATAGATAACTTAACTAAGTTCTGAAGTCAGAGACTTGAACGAACTTGTACACTTTGTGAAGAGACTAGTCCCTGAAATAGGTCTCCTAAGAAACCTGTCCTACAGGTGACTAGGCCCCTCCCTTGGAGTACTTGTTGTAGTCACTGGTGCTTGAATATGTATCGTTTACGGATACACTTATGAATTTGTATGAACGTATATATATACATCATATACATGTATAAATATATGTATCTATACATCCACATATACACATAACTACATACTCGTAGCATTTATTATCTATACTTTTATCTTATGTTAACTATTATTAAATAATATAAGTATTGTATGATTAGGTACTAATATGGATTTGATTAATTGAAACTATTAATTTAATTATTTGAAACCGCCGAGCTTGTATGAAGAGAGTTATGAATGTGGACGAAGCGAAAGAAGTATGCAGAGATCGTGGCAAGTGGAAAGAGGTAGTCTCTGCCTACCCCTCCGGGAAAGAGGCGTGATTTTATGTATGTATGTATGTATGTATGGATTTGATTGAGTAGGTACTAACATATTTGGGCTGTTTAATTTGTATTGTATGTGTGGTTGTGAGAAGGATGTGTTGTTTATGTGTACGAAAGTGGTTTTTTATTTGGAGGAAGATTTAGTGGTGAGGAATTGCATTGGTGGTTGTGCTAAATAATTTGTTCAAGTAGCTTTTCTGTGTCTGTATAATTTAATGTTTTTAGGTAGGTTATAATTGTTTTTTTACAGCTATATTTGTGTAGTGGGTATATATTTAAATGTTTGTTTATTTTGTTGTAAATGTACGGTCCAAGGTAAAAGAAGAAAGAAGTTGCAGTAGCTGTGTTGAGAGGGGGTATTACGCAAACTGTTCTGTTCCGTCGCCTGTCTATGAATTTATTTGGGTCATATTGGATGTAAGAGTGTTGTGTAAGGGTGATGCGTAATATATATGATTGTCTGACTGTGAGTACGTCCCAATGTTTATATAGTTCATCAGTTGGGTGACGAAAGGGGAGGCTCGCTGCTACCTTAAGAATGCATCTTTGGGCTCTTTCGACTTCTAGAAGGTGTGTTTTGGCTACTCCCCCCCATGTGGTAATACAGTAGTTGATGAGCGATTGGCATAGGGCGTTGTACACCATCAGTATCACTTTACGGTCGGATATATGTCTAATAGTTTTAAATATATAGACTAGTTTGCGCAGTCTAGTTGTTAGGGTTTCCGTATGTTGTTTAAACGATAGGGTTTGGTCTATAATGACTCCTAGGTATTTTAAGTGTTCAACTTTTTCTAATTGGGGGCATGTACAATTTTGGAACATTTGGTTACAATCGTGAGCGGTTAAGGTGAAGGTTGGTGGCGGTTGTAGATTAGTTTTGAATGAGAATGTAACGTATTTGGTTTTGCTTGTGTTAAGAGTCAGTCGGTTGCTAGTAAGCCAGTTGTTTGCTAAGTGAAGTCCATTTTGGGCTATGTCGAACGTTTCGTCCCAATTATTTCCTTTAAAGAAGAGTGCAGTGTCATCTGCAAAGGCAAAAATTCTACCACTGTCAAGTTGGATTCGGCACAAACTATCAATATAGACCAGGAAGAGGGTAGGAGAGATGCAGCTGCCCTGTGGTACACCACATGTTACTTCTGACTCTTCACTGGTCCAGTTTCCTATTCTGGTTCTTTGTTTTCTGCGGGTCAAGAAGTCCCGGAACAGTGAAAGGGTAATTCCCCTAATTCCTATTCTTTCTAGTTTGCCTAGTAAGCGTGGTATGGGGACAGTGTCGAATGCCTTCTTTAGATCGAGGAATATTACAAGACATTTCTCTTTATTATCTAGGGAGGAGATGATGGCATTGGTTAATTCCTGAACTGCGTCACTAGTTGACCTACCGGCTCGGAATCCATACTGGAATGGGGATAGTAGTTTATTGGATTCTAAAAATTGGATCAGGCGGTTATTCATTATCCGTTCCAGGATTTTTGATAAAGCTGGGAGTATTGAGATGGGTCTATAATTATCGACTCTGCTCTTTTCGCCGCTTTTGTAGATAGGTTTTATGAGAGCTGTCTTGAAGGCTGAGGGGAAAATGCCATGCGTAACTGATAGGTTGCATATGTGTGTGATTGGTTTAACCAGTAGAACAGCGTATCGCTTAATTATCCAACTTGGGATTTGGTCTAAACCAACCGCACTTTTTTCTTTTAGCCCTATGATGAGCTGTAGGACCTCTTCCTCCAAGACGGGAGCCATCATTAAGCTATGGGCTGGGGAAGGTGTGGGATGTCTGGTTTGGTGAGATATGTCTTGTTCCCGGCACACTAGAGGGCTTTGGTCTGACAGTTGTTGTCCAATTGTAGCAAAAAATGAGTTTATATTATTGATACTATCCTTGGGGCAGTTTTCATTCAGTAGATTTTGTGAGTGGTCTTGGGAACGATTAATACCATTAATGTCCTTAATAACTTGCCAGAGATGTTTTGAGTTTTTTTTGGCATTGTCTATTTGCGATTTTTCGTAGGTTCTTTTGACTTTTTTTAATATGAGCGTACAGAAGTTTCTGTAGCGCTTATAGGTTAGCGTAATCACGTCATTACCGGGGTCTTTTTTGTGTTTTTTGTGCAGGTTGTCTCTATTTTTAATGCAACGTAAAAGGCCTTTGGTTATCCAAGGTTTTTGAATTACCTTCCTTTTTGGAGTCTTAGCTTGTTTGGTGCAGTTATTAATAACGGTAAACACTGATTCTATAAAGATGTCAGTAGCTGTATTAGGGTCGTCACTGGCCAAGACGGGGTCAAATACGAGTTGTTGCATTTTTGAATCGAGATCGATGAGGTCAATTTTATGTTTATTTGTGTTGGTAATTGGGAGGGATTGTTTTAGGTTTAAGCTCAGAGCAACAGTATAATGGTCAGTTAATGTCGAGGCAACAACGAGGCATGTGGCGTCAAGTTTAGATTTCAGTTAATACATACATAAACTCACGTCTACATACCTTTCGGTGTAGAAAAAGCTAACAGTCTTGAAAAAACTAATAAGTTAGCGTCAATGTGGATAAATTCAAAGAAATATGCAGGCAGCGTGGCAAGTGGAAAGATGTCTCTGTCTATCCATACGGGAATGAGGTTTTAATTTTTTGTATGCATAGATAAAAGAAGAGGGTTCCATAGAAAAATTTAAATTGAAGAGCTTCTGCTACTTTGAAAAAAAAAATGGTTAATAACAGTTTTTATAAGACTACATAGTTGGTGATATAATTTCGCTATATTGGTCTGGTTTCCTATCATTGTCTGTTTGTCAACAGTTTAGATTGGATTCGTATAAAGCTGAAATTTGGTGTAAATAGGAAACAAAGTAGTAACCTTAAAGTAAACCTTGAGTCGCCTCTTTAATCGAAGATACACTCAGGAGGATCCTATTCTCCATCAGAAACCACACCACTAAAACAATACCTATTAAATTTAAACGTTAACTTGAACAGTACTTAAAGGCTTTAGGAATGGGTGTTATTTAAAGAACCCTAATTAAGAGGCGGCCCTCAATACACGGAGTATAAACATGTCGGGCGGGGTTAGCGTCAATGTGTTCAACTCGTGTTAAGGAGGGAGCCGTCACTTTAACTGTTGTAAGACAACCCGGTGTGTGGCCACGAGAACAGCGAATTAGCTGAGATAGTTTTTTTTTTTGTTGAAAATATTGCTTTAGGGATTCTTCTTTTAGACGATGGGGTAGCAGCCTGTCACTGCATGGATCTCAATTTTATCATGAAGCCAAACAGCTGAATTTGGCCTATAATATTACATATAGATATAGATGTGGCTATATGTATGTATGTGAAATTTAAAAAAATCCGAATCAAGTTGGTGGTCCGATGACATTATAAACTATTTGACGGCCATGGATGCCTTTTGATGTGTAATGTATGTGTAAATTTTGTGACGCATTCGATTTTTAAACCTTTGAAGTACCATGCAAAGGCAAAAATTATAAGCCTCGGCGTAATATCTGTCAGATAGAATAAGCTCATATACTCGTACACTCCACGTATCCATATCGATAAATTTTTAATGACTCTATTTGACGTCACCTAGCTAATCTACCTGATCTCGAATCGTGGTAATTCCCAGGGAAGTATGATCGTATTTTTATACTTTATTGCTTCCAATGAAAAATAAACTTTTAAATTATTACTCATTTTTGCCTGTCTGCCCGTTTATAGATTTTATTTCATGCATTTGACATCTTTGGTAAGGGTAAAAATGGTATTAATAAGAGTAGTTTACGGTTTCGTGGCCGACCCGTGGGGTAAAACATTCGAAGTTTACAAATGCGTCAGTCCTCTCTTGATTAATTTTGTCTTCCACTGTACCGTAATAGTGTCCCATTGGACAAGGCGCCCTGACAATTATTAACTTGTTCTTAATATATAGAATGAATGGGAATATTAAATGTAATGTTATGTACTACCTCAAAACATGTTATATCCTTTTTGATGTTCCTCAAGTTGTACGGAGTTTTGCAGGTGGATTTTATTAGATTTTTGTCATATTAGTATAGGAAAAAAGAGATAGACTAGTCTATCTCTAGTGTATGTCGTAAGAAGTAACTAAGCAAATAAGAACTTCCATTTGGTGTCAAAATAATTGACCAAACTATTGCTCTTTATAACACCAAACTTGTAATGTTTTGAAAACTTACATTCCGAATCTTCATACAAAAAGGTATTTTGAATGCCAATTTTGTATGGTTATGGTTCAAAATTAATTTTAAACTCTTTGAAAAGTTGTTCAGATCATAAAATAAGGTTATTTATAAAATTTGGATGATTTTTAAATAGCCATAGAGCATTCCATTCCAGTTTTATGTACGGTAAAGAAACTAGTAGAGAAATTGACTTTGTCAAAGGCCTGGTGTTTAACTTTGAGCTAAAACTGCATGCCACTTAATGTACACGCGAAAATACTAGTACTTACAGTAATTTGCAAGAGCATTAGAGAGAACGAACTTACATTGTCAGGTTATGCAAAAGGTTAAGCTCTCAATATAAAGAAAAGGTTCCAAAACAAACATATAAAAATAACTACTATTTATAACTTGTTAAGACTGAATCGGTTTAATATGGATTGACAGATAGCTTGCCCATTGCCTATGAGAAAAATCCTAATTTTATTAGAATACATATTGCGTAGAAAAAGTAGCAGCTGCATCAATGAGAAATGCCCTAATCTTTAAAACCACACGATTTATTATAGATATATATTTGTAAAACAAATGAAAACTGTGTAAAGAAACGATTCATTCCTGAGTAGCTATTACATACTGTTACAGAGAAATATCAGACCATTTTAATATCATTAGTTGTACTGTAAATTCACAACAAAAGTACGAAATTCCCTTGATCTATTCACATCCGTCAATCTATTCGGACACGGGTAGGAATAGGGTTCGGCTTAACATAACAAATCGACAACTTAGGAAGACCGAAAAACTACCGAGACGCTGCGCTGGCGTATGGAAATTTTGTATATCCGCTACTAATGGCCCGGCCGCATTGGGAATTTGTATGTAATCTGGGTGTTATAATCTTTATTAGTTTAAGAAATAAAATTTGCTTTTGTTTTAAGAATATAATAAGGTTGTTTTTTTTTTTAAATTAAGGTTTCTATGATACGTTTGGATTATGTGTGGGCATGATGAAAATTGAGTAAAGGTCGAGTATTTTGAAACAAGAATTTTGTCATTTGCCTAAATGAATATGTAAAATAGGATGGACTTTATTTATTATGTTCTACCTTTTAACGCACAGTCAGAAACACAAAACTAATTAGGCTGAAATTTGATATACTCAATTATGCCATCTTTGGAAAGCTAATTTGGATGTTGAAAAAATTCATAATGATTTTTTAAACAATCATAAGGCCGCAGTTAGGTATTTGGTATAAATTTAAATTTAATTTTAAACGCATTTAGATATAAAGAAAAATTTACACGTGTTTAAAAGGAAAAGCTCAGACTAAAACAAATAAAAACCTGACTGATATTGGTCATAGAAGCACCTCCTTAGAGGTCCCAATCAAAACTATCGCCAGTGGAATGATAATTAAAAAATATAAAGTCGCTCTACTTCAAAAGTAAGAAATTTTAAAAGAAAATGACAGTTGGTTTTTAATTTTAAATGAAGTTTAACAAATTGAATCACCAACTAACTTCCATGGCCTGTGAAAGAAAACACGAAACTTAATTAAAACCTAATTACAATACGCAGCGCAGCCTCCACACGCAACTTGCACTACAGTCTCAATTTAATTAAACAACTTGAAGAAATATGAAATAAAAATTTTAGCGCTCGAATTCACTAATGAAAGTTTTAAATGACCGACCAAAAGCAAAAAAACATCGTGACCTCGTTATTTAGAAAACAATTTCAATTTTGCCGATGAAAAAGCTGTATAAAAATTTACGCGCCTCTATAGTTATTAACATAAGATGCAAAATCGTGGCGATTAAATATTTTGGTTGAGCAGGCGGTGGGTGGTATGTAAGAACTTTTTTAAACTTTTTAAATCCGGACCAAAACAATGGTTGGCGAAATTCATAAAAGGCCCCGAAAGCGTCTACAACAAGGAACAATGGCGTGATTTGAACAATTAATCTTTGGGAGGAATCGAACTTCAGCTGAAGTTGTGACGACGGCCCGGAGCTTTCAGAGCGATACTAAAATGCCGACATTGTGATCATGTAGGACAAACGACAGGCTTTTATCATGATAAGTTGCAAATTTTTTTTTTATTTATCAAGGAATATCTGTCAAAAAGAAATACAACGTTTTATAAATAACATGAACTGAAAGTATTCATGATACATTATATAAGTAGTGAGATTTATCAGTTTTTTATACTTTACTTGTTCTTCTCATATTTAAGAACATAGTCTTTATCGGTTGAGCCGTTTTTATTTCCTGGTAATTTAAACGCATATTTATTTCTAGGATTTCCTCTTTTTTCATTGATCTTTCCTTATTTTTTGTTTGGTTTATCCTAAGAGCTTATCATTTTCCCCTTTTCTATTTTTAAAACAAAATTAATATCTCTATCTAGTGATGCAGGGAAAATGAGAAGTAGGACGGTAACATTTGAATAAAAAAGAAAATACACTTCATTCATTTATTTGTGTGTGTTCAGGTAAACCATTACATTTTTCGCAAAATCTATTACAACATCAGCCTAATACAAAACTAATATCTGAAATAATCTAGATTAGTGAATATCTGGGGCGCCAGGCGTCCATTTACTTGAGTTCCACTCTAGGTTTGGATCAGAGCAAAGAGAAGATATGATTAATTAATTGGCGGATGAATAAGTTTATAAGGGATGGTTACATAATATTTACATAATATATAAGCATAAAAAAGCGACTTTCTCACAAACTAGTAGGCCTTTGATACAATCTGTTAGGATCTTCGGAGATACACTTTCTCATTATTTTTGTAAGAGTGATGTTTTGAAGTTAGTTCACATTTTTATCAAAAAATAAAAAAAATATATATTTTTGAATAAATAATATATAAATAATTATTTTTATTTTAAGTGGTTTGAACATGAAATCTGCATCGTAGATATAATAAAAGATAGCTAATGTACTTCAAAACAGAAGAACACTTTCTCCTCCATAAATTTATTATTGGAGATAACCTCAATTTGTAAGTTGTAGAAAAGTTTCAAGGTTTATCTCTGAATATCTTCATCAAATTCTAGCTTCCTTTCCGTAGAAATTTCTAGAAACACATTTGTCATGAAATTTTTTTCAATCTCTGAACCGTATGTAATATAAACCGGTCCCAGTGATTTTTGAGTTTTGTAACAAAAAATTAGTTTAAATATAAATTTTCTCTAAAATATTAGTATAAATATTGGCTTGTTTCTATTATCTTCCCACAGTCTACTGTAATTGGAACGCAGTGGACACAAGTTGGACACATCCGCCCGAGGAATGTTTAATCTGTACGTTCGCTCCTTTATTTTTCTCTTAGTTATTTTATTACATTTGGCCTTGTATTTAATTTTGGGAGTGCAATATTTTTGGCTAAAAATTATAAAATCATCTTAGTTAATATTTAAAATGTTTAACACACTTAGGTACTATAATAATTTCTATATATTAATTTCTTTGTCTTTTCGATACTATGTATTAGTATGTATGTATGTATGTAACTGTTTGTTTCCCTAATAAAGATAAAAATAAAATAATATAAAATAAAATATAAGAGGGCACTGACTGACTGACACGCACAGCTTAAATCGTTGAAGATAGACATTTGAAATTCGACATTAAGGTTAAGTATCTACGCGGCCTAGGGGTGCACTATAAAGGTTAACCCAAAATTGTCGGGGAAACAAAAATAGCGGAATATCTCGCGGGCGGAGTCACGGTCATATACTAGTAAAGCAATACTACAGTAAAAAAACAAGAAGAAGTTAGTAAATAGAAACATCTCAATTTAGTGACGTGACATCTAGCACAGATGCGGGCATGATCACATTTGGCCAACTTTTGATGTATCCCACAAGTTTGTCAACACGGACTTTTATAAATTTGACGACGGTCGGCCCGCGGACGTGTTGCAGTCTACTCGTTAATTTCGGCCAGAATCGGAAAATTTAAGTTTCTTTTAAAATATACATTGTGTTATTCAGACTTCACGTCGCGAAAGATTATATGCGTAGCCCGGAAAAAGTGGAAAGAGAAAAGTAGGAAAGCGGACCCACGACTACGGAGCTAAAATGAGAAGACAAGACAGATGAGATGGATGAGAGAGAGAGAGAGGTGGATATTAAAGACAGCTGTGACAAAAATCAAAGTTAACGATAAGCATGAAGAGTATGTCAAGAATTTAGAAAGCAGACTTTTGGGAGTCAAATATTCCGTCCATCCCTCTAGCCCCATTGAGTTGTCGCATGATGGGATAGCTGTGGTCATTTAGTTCAGAGTCACTTGTTCCATGAGGTTACTGAGACATAAATGTCCAATTGTCTTATAACGGTATAATTGGGATTGTTTTCAGCAAAACTGTAGTTTATAACAAAATAATCATTCCGCCGTGTAGTTCCCTGCACCAATAAAAGAAACAATAGGACCACTCGCGTCTCGTTCCCATGGATGTCGTACCAGGCGAATAAGGTACATACATACATACATATGGTCACGTCTATATCCCTTGCGGGGTAGACAGAGCCAACAGTCTTGAAAAGACTGAATGGCCACGTTCAGCTATTTGGCTCAACGATAGAACCGAGATTCAAATAGTGACAGGTTAAGCGAATAAGGTATATGCTTATAAACTTGTGATTCTGTTTTTAAGCTAGCAACATGTCACAATTTGAATCTCGATTCTATCATCAAGCATCCCGCAAGGGATATAGACTATTATATGAATAAATGAATGATTTTAAATATGCTTAGCCTCATATGTCAAAATGTTAAGTAATTTAATTTCCACTAAAACTCAAAGGGCCAACTTTCTAGACTTATCGATCGCAATACGCATTTGGGAGTTTCACAAAACGACGTATTTACAAGTACTGTCTACAACTGTCATTCCTGCGGTGGAACAAATAGTAACAAAGTTTACAGACCCTTCTTCGTTTACCCTTGTAAACCAAGGTTGTATGGTATATCTAGAGGTATTGAATTACTACGTAAGTGGCATGTTTTTTTTTTCAATTTTGCTCTACCACGGATATTTTTCTCTTGTCACTAATAAATCTACTAGTTTGGGTTAGTATAGTTCTGATTTTTCAAAGAATTTTTAGTATACCAAGTTGGACCAAGCCAAACACATCCGAGAAAATTGCATTCAAATAGTTTTTGAGTTTTGCGAGTACAAACATACAGACAGAAATTCTAAAAATCTCATTTTAGCTTCTGTTGGTCTTATGTATGTAGATCCCCATATCGAAGTTTTGCCAATAATTTTCAAGTACAGACATCGGTCAGTTTATTTTAATAAATGTATGGATATCTTGATCAAATTAAGGACGTCATGTCAAAGGGTCAGTCGGGTCAATAGTACCCGAAACCGCCGAGCTTGCATGAAAAGAGTTATGAATGTGCATGAAGCGAAGGAAGTATGCAGAGATAATGACAAGTGGGAAGATGAAGTCTCTGCTTACCCCTCCGGGAAAGAGGCATGGCTTTATGTATGTATGTATGGATATGTGGATACTATCTTCTTCCTACTGGCTATAGTCCTGGTTACATCCTCACCACTCTGGGGAGTATCCTGGGGTTCATCCTTGACCATGGATACTGGTTACACATTCATTGCCCGAATGTGTAGGTTTCCTCACGATGTTGTTGTTAATACTTAATGGGCTAAATAGCTTTGGGTCCATGTAAAATATAACACGGGAACCCTAAAATTGTTTAAAGCGATAAATAAAGATTTAGCCTTTAGACATTTCTACGAAGTACTCAGCCATTGTTATTTTTCGAATTAAATGACATTAGGCTTTAAAGATTGAGATTAAAAATATTCAAAGCGTGTAATTGTTTGGATTTGTTTAATGTGATTTTTAACTTTATTATTAAATTTTTAGTTACAGTTTGTTATTGAAGGTTGATATACGATGGTTAATGGAATGAAATATAATCAGGACTTGGCGAGAAGTCGTTTCTCTCGGGTGCTATCAATATTCCAACTATCAAACTTAATTTTACTGTTCTTATTTTCCACTGAACAAAATTAAGTATGCAAAAGAAAAAAATAAATCAATTCGTACGCATATATATATGTAATCACATCTATATCCCTTGCGGGGTAGACAGAGCCAACAGTCTTAAAAATACTTATAGGCCACTTTTCCCTGTTAAATTAATTTCTTTCATATTAATAGTTTAAGGGTACTTAATAAGCGGACTGAACTGCGGGGAAAAAGCAAGAACACATTCACACTAATAATAAAGATAAAAAATATTATTTTTGTATGTTTATTGCGACGTCGTGCATGCAGTCTCCTCTGCGCCTCTTTACAGCCTGGGAGCCCTATATAAATGCGTGTGCGCACCGGGCTTTCGCCTTTGGCCTACAACAGCGCTCACCAAGTCGCGTACCTCGCTATCCCCTGGAGGCTTATTTCTGCATCTCGTGTCTGTAACTAAAACCACGCCCTTTTGAATGTTGTTAAACTAGCCCGTTAATAAAGGTTGTGGTTATTCTATGGATCATTAAATTTTCTCTCAACTCCTTGACCAGCGACGTTTTACCTAAACACCACATTGTAATGAATACTTACAAAAACTACTGAACCGATTTTAATCAAATTTGATACAAAGATAAAAAGACCTTTAAGTATTTCTAATGGATGTTATTACACAGGCTATTTTTTTCTAGAAATCCCCAGGGGAACTCAGCCCCGCGCAAAAGCAAGTTGCTTTTTTAATAATATTTGTACTAAGTGTTAGTATGCTTTTCATATGTATGAAGAAAGATGTCATGTTTCTCTGCAGGCATTATTTAAAACGTTCTCCCATTTTTCATATAAATTCAAAGTATTAATTTACCCCAAATCAGATAACGTTCATTAACGAACTATCCTTTGTATTTATAAACATTGAGGCGCGAACAATACGCGGTGACGTCGCTCCGGGCTTTAATTAAATTATTATTAAGTTTAGAAAGGTCTATTCCCTTTGGTGCTACCGTTTATGGTTGTGTGCCTTCGGGTTTCTGCCTACCCCTTCGGGAAAGGGCCGTGATTTTATGTATGTATGTATGTGTCTCTTGTGACTACTGGTTATGTCTACCTCAATGGGGATAAAGGAGTTATATGATTATGAATGTACTAGCTTTCGCTCAGAGCTACGCCTGCGTTAAGGTTTTAATTGGTACCAAGTTTCATCAAAATCGGTTGTTTAACTGCAATAATTCAGCATACAAACTTTACTTGCCATCTACAATATTAATTAATAGCATTGAGATTATGTTGCTAAAAATATTTTGACTAGCTTTTGAGTCTTGTCTTGTGACGGCCTCTGTGGCGCAGCGGTAATAAGTTTGTCTGTGACATCAGAGGTCCTGAGTTCGAGTCCCGGTCAGGGCATGATAAGAAACGAACTTTCTCTGATTGGTCTGGGTCTTGGATGTTTATATATATAAGTAATTATTAAAAAATATAGTATCTTTGAGTTAGTGCCTCGTAACACAAGTTTCAAACTTACTTCGAGGCTAACTCAATCTGTATAATTTGTCCCGTATATGTTTATATATTTATTTTACGATATGTTCTGCCTAAACCGTAAGAGATATAAAATAGATATTTGTATAGGTATAGAGCTAGAAGTTATAAGATTATTAGTGAGTATTATAATTGATATTTTACGATATACATATACTTAAAAGTATGAGTTATTGGGTGTTACGAGAACTTTATTTCAAGGGTCGTCGGGTCCAACTAGAATAAGCCTAAAGAAATCCTTTCATAATGAACGGCGCTAGCTGGTGCTTCAGATAACAGAATTACTTATATTTGTTGCGAAATCTTATAATCACTTGTTATTGCAAGCAAAAGGTATATTTCAAACATTGATTTCGCTATAACTTTGTCTTATGATATAGTGTCACTCCAGAGTGATGAGGATGCAACTGTGACTAAAGCCCGGAGTAACGTCTATTTCCCTTGCGGAGTAGACAGAACCAACAGTATCGAAAGGCCACGGGATACCTTACCCCGCAGTCGCTTTTTACGACATCTATGGTAAAGATATGGAGAGATTTTATTCTAAAGTGCTTGAAATCACACGGCATTTTATCACTCGTGTAAGATGAAAATTCTCTTATTTTTGTTTCCGCTGAAATTTGAGGAAATTATCTCTTAACACGTCTGGACCACATTATGAAACCTTCTTCATGTTATTGTGGTGCTGGAGTTACTTGTAAGTGGAGCGTCCTCCGTTCAGTTATTTTCTCTCTTCTTTCAGTCTATTCGGCTTCAGTCCCGATAGCATCCTCACCTCTCTGCAGTGGAGCCCGGGGTAAGCCTTGGACTATGGATTCTAGATTGGGTGAGTCAGCTTTTGACAAAGCGACTCCCATCTGACCTGCGCAACGTTTGCAGGTACGAGTAAACCTAACCCGTATTGGATCAATGGTTTACACATTCAGCTGCTAAATGTGCAGGTTTCCTCACGATGTTTTCCCTTCATTAAATATTTTTTTCTATTTTCTACAAAAGTTATTTAATTATTTAAATAATTGTTTTTTATGTTTTTTCCTCTTCATCGTCACTTATCATCAGTTGAGATGGAAGGCAAATATCTAGTACAATAATCAAAATAAAAGCTGAAAGGATGCAAAAAATTTAATCTCGGTTAGGGTTTGCGTTGCTTAGTAAGTCGATCATTCAGTCAGTGTACTCTTTTATATATTTAGAAGATAATTAATTCTTTAACCCCTTTGAACAAACCGATTCTTATGAGACTAAAACTAAGTCTTATTAGATATATGGTCTTACAAGTTGGATGGTTTAATAATACAATTACCATTTATACCTTAGGGTATAACAATAAAACTATAATAATTACCGATACTGGTATATACGATTGTAGGCGACATCGGGCCCCCAATAAACTTTAAATTTTGAAACATTTGGCCCTACGTGAAGTCCAGATGTTGCTTTGTGGTCCAAATAGAAGTTATTGTTATGAAACTCAATATTTGTGTGGGCTACGTTTCCGTGAGAAGTTTAAGAAAACACATATCATAAACATTAGTATAAATAAATAATTATAACTGCACTAACGAAGTACTTTCACATCGTAAGATTAAATTGAAATGGAAAAAAGTGGTCGTGAGTCGAATCATCGTTCTGGATCAAGACTACTTTTTAAATTGCAAAAGATGAAATAGTTAATAAACTACAATACTTACTACAATATTTTGCCGTGTGGTTCCCGGCACCAATATAAAAAAGAATGAAACAATTTCATCTATTTCCCATGGATGTAATAAAAGGCGACTAAGGGATAGGCTTAAACACTTTGGATTCTTCTTTTAGGCGATGAGCTAGCAATCTGTCACTATTTGAATCTCAATTCTATTGTAAGCCTAACAGCTGAACATGGCCTATCAGTTTTTCAAGACTGCCGGCTCTGTATACCCCTCAAGGACGTAATTATATGAATGAATGAATATATAGTGATACTACAATATAAAAATAGACTGCAACTGGGCATGTGACCTGTCCTTCACAGTACTTCGAACTATGCGTACTTACAAGCGAAATCTCAAGAAAATATATTTTAATATAAGCGTATAGATATACTGAATGAAGTCACTTTTAAGTTTAAATAGCTACAGAAGTTTATTAGCAAGAGTTCATCAATTATTTATGTAAAATTACAAAAAACTATGTTATAATAAGTGAAAGTAGAGAGTGCAGTGAGTATTTAGTTTGTTTCTTGTAGATAAAATCTTAGACACAATTAACATAAGTACATGACAAGATAAAGTCTTAGATAAAATATTAAGTACGCGACACAGCTAGGAGAGAATGAGCAGTAGGTAACTCTATAGGTAGTTCTATTTTTAAACTACTTGACACAATATACAATGGGCAGTGTGAACGTTATTGATATTAAAACCATGAAGGTTTTACAAACGCCGTGTAACGCCGTACAAGTGCCGTGTGTTTCCCGGCACCAAAAAGAAAAAAAATAGAACCACTCCATCACTCTCCCATGGATGTCGTAAAAGGCGACTAAGGGCTAGGCTTATAAACTTGAGATTCTTCTTTTAGGCAACGGGTTAGCAACCTGTCACTATTTGAATCTCAATTCTATCTTAAAGCCATAAAGCTGAGCGTGGTCAATCAGTCTTTTTTCAGACAGTTGGCTCTGTCTAGCCTATAAGGGATATAGACGTGACTATATGTATGTATATGTAAAACCATGTTTAATACTGTTAATTATGTATGTCTCCAACAAATGTATTGTCATAGTGAATAAAGCTTTTATCTATCTAAAGGTATAACAAACTATGTGAAATATTTTGCAGAAAATCATTCCTCTTATAACTTGTACCACACCCTAAGCGTGGCAAGTTGCGAACTAACTACGGGTTGGCAGCTGCACTCGCGTCAATATATTTGGATTTCGCCGCCGCTGCTCCCAAAACAATAATCGTATCGTATAATTTTAATAATACGTATAATTGGGACACGGGTTTCTGTTGGCACGGGGGAATGTTTTAGTGTTATACAAGCGTGGGACAATAAAGTCGTTTCTGTGTTGCAGTTTTTTAATTAATTAAAATGCCGTGTGGTTCCCGGCTCCAATAGAAAAAAAAAATAGGACCACTCCATCTCTCTCCCATGGATTTCGTAAAAGGCGACTAAGGGGTAGGCTTATAAGTTTGGGATTCTTCTTTTAGGCGATGGGCTAGCAACCTGTCACTATTTGAATCTCAATTCTATATAAAAGCCAACTAGCTTAACGTGGCCTATCAGTCTTTAAAAGACTGTTGGCTCTGTCTATCCCGCAAGGGATATAGACGTGATTATATGTATGTATGTAAAATGCTTGTTATCGTCGAAGAGTGAGGAACATCTAGCCTGTTCCCCAAGGTGGGTGTTAGTATGCAAATGAAATAGAATCTTGCGAATAGATAATTTTCATACATATGTACATACATATTATCACGTTTTTATCCCTTGCGGGGTAGACAGAGCTTACAGCCTTGAAAAGAACGTAAGGCCACGTTCAGATGAATGGCTTAATGATGGAATTTTAATTCAAATAGTGATAGATTGCAAGCCAATCGCCTACAAGAATCCCAAGTTTATTAGCCATTCCCTTAGTCGACTTTTCCGACATCCATGGGTAAGATATATAGTGGTCTATTTTAAAGTACTGGAAACTATACGCAAGATTATTTATGTTTTTGAATAACTTATATTGATCGAACAGCCGAGGGTATTAAATGGGATTTTTTATTTTATACGAGTGATAAGATGCCGTGTGGTTTTTGTTAAAGGCGACAAAGGGATAAGGTAAACTTGGGATTCCTCTTGTAGGCGATGGGCCAGCAACCTGTCACTATTTAAATCTCAATTCCATCATAAAAACATACAGCTTCAGTTTTTTCGATACTGTACCGTGTGATACTGGCTCTGTCTACTCCGCAATAGATAAAGTGGTTACTAAGATAAAGCGGAATCAATGATTGAAATATACCTTTTGCTTACAATAACAAGCGATTATAATATTTCGCAACAAACATAAGTAAATCTGTTATCTGAAGCACCAGCTAGCGCCGTTCATTATGAAAGTATTTCTTCAGGATAACACTACTTGGACCCGACGGCCCTTGAAACAAATTAAAGTTCTCTAAAAATACTTGGAGTAAAGTATATTTAGAGTATTTTTAGGTGAGTTCGACTTTACGTCACTTACATCGTCACTTACATAAAACGAAATAGGGTTATTTTGTTACGTATTTTTGAACAATTAAAAAGTCAATGTTAATTAGGAGAATATAGGTCAAAACTAAGGGTAGATTTTATTTCAAAAGTCCCACGGGAACGGGTAAGCTGAGATATTTCAGTAAGTCGCAGATCAACAGCATACTATATTAGCCAATATTACAATTTTTTGGATAACAAACCTACATATATACATCGTAAACGCCGAAAATGGGAATAAACTACATACGGCTTTGTGGACCAGATCGTACCAGTCTACCGGCTTATTTACATAGCGCTTTGTTCCAAGTCGGGAAACGGCGGAACGTGACTTTGAAAAACGACTAGACGAATATTTTGCCGGCGTTTTGGACTCCAAAGCCCGGTTTTTGGGCTTCTGTCGGCTCCTGTTCGTGTATTGTTAGTTTTTGTTGGAACATTCTGTTGTGTTTCCTGTATGTATTGAGGCTTTTTTGGTTGATGATAATGATTCCAGGTAAGCGTCAATAGAAAAAGGATATAAGAATAGTACCTGAATAGTGTTACTTCAAATCTGTTGCGAATTCTTGAAAAATGTAGGTCACACTTTTTACAACGACAATAGAACAACAACGTTAATAAATTTGGGATTCTTCTTTTAGGCGATGGGCTAGCAATCTGTCACTGTTTGAATTTCCATTTTAAAGGCATACAGCTGATTGTCGCCTTTCAGTCTTTTATATATTTTATGTATGTATGTAACTCAAAACTATAAATATGAAATACTCAACCCTAAGAATAACATTATATAGGTACGATTATGAACAGTATAATTTCTCACCTATGTTGGCGTGTTACTAGTTGCAACCTTCGTCGCTGTGTTTCGATGCCTGGGTTCCACATTTCCATATTTTTCAATCAAATTCAAATTTTATTCCTTTAAAATACATACATACATACATATGGTCACGTCTATATCTCTTGCGGGGCAGACAGAGCCAACAGTCCTGAAAAGACTGAATGGCCATGCTCAGCTATTTGGCTTAATGATAGAATCGAGATTCAAACAGTGGCAGGTTGCTAACCCATCGTCTATAAAAGAATCCCAAGTTTGTAAGCCTATCCCTTAGTCGAATTTTATGCCCTTTTTTATCCATGGGAAAGAGATGGAAATAAAAAAGAACCTTAAAAATGTTTAATTTATTCCTCTTTTACGCCCATACAGAACGCCAACATCATTCTAACGAAATTCCAACACGTACGAACTACTCTTTATTCGTACAATGATATCTATTACCTGGTATCGACTCAAGTCTCTCAAAGTATCTTCCGAGGGTATCCGCGTAACAAGATTCCTGTTTTGATGTATACCCCTAGTTCCAAATTAACTTGATATCTCCGATCTGACGGCTGCGATTTATACGAAAACGTCGGCCTAATTGCGTCCAGATATCTATATAACTTCGTTGGAGATATTAACTTTCAGGTCGGAAGTAATGAACAGTTTCGTGGGACCTTGGTCTTTATCCGGGTAATCTTATTATTTATCTATTGGAAATATCCTATCTTAATCACAAAATACAATATAAATCTTTGGTTACTGACATAGATAGATGGATAAGGTACAGTAGAGTTGAAAATTCTGGGCTGAAGCGGTATGAAGCTGATATTTTATATGTATTGACGTTTTTTGGAAATTTAAGTAATGAAGTGTCGTGTGGTTCCAGGCACCAATAAAACAAAGAATAAGACCACTCTAGCTTTTTCCTATGGATGTCGTAAAAGGCGACATAGGCAAAGGCTTATAAACTTGGGATTCTCCTTTTAGTAATCTCAATTCGATTATTAAGCCTAACAGAGAAAAAAATAATTTTCTTCAGGCCTAATGTTGTATTTGTAAAAGGGGGTTTATAGTATAATTAGTGTAATTCGGCATTACAGGGATGTTTCGTGTAACTGACGTTAGTCTCGACTTGGATTAACTCTATTACTCGCCTCTCGCTAATTCAATGAGGCCAGTTCGCATTTCTTACTGCCGTCACACACAGATTAAAAAAATAGTCAACAGATATAGACAATACTTCTATTCGTATTTATTCATACATAAATCACGTCTATATCCCTTGCAGGGTAGACTGAACCTGCAGACTGATAGGACACGTTTGGTTGTTAGGCTTAAAAATAGAATTGAGATTCAAATAGTAACAGGTTGCTAGCCCATCACCTGTAAGAAGAATCCCAAGCTTATATATAAGCAATAAGTCCGCGCTTTATGCCATCTCTGTCTTTTTGTGTTGATATGTATGTTCAAGACTGTTGGCTCTTTCTACCCCGCTAGGAATATAGACGAGATTTCGAGCAATCTCTTCCACTTAATCTATATAATTCTGTCCCACAACTTCATCCGCGTGGAAAAGTTATTTTGGGCATCATTGAAGCCCTCAAGGATTTCCCCGTTTTTTTTATATATTCCATTATTACTTTGCTCCTTAAAGTTGCAGCGTGATGTCATATAGCCTAAAGCCTTCCTTGATACATGGTATCTATATTTAACGTTAAAAACAAATTTTCAATTCGAACCAATAGTTCCTGAGATTAGCGCGTTCAACAAACAATTAAACTCTTCAGCTTTATAATATTAGTATAGATTTGAACATGTCGAAGTTACATTGTTCAATATATGCCAGTGTGATGTTGGACTTTAGTTATAACTGTGTGTCCAACTATCAGTGTTATGTCTCACAATGAGTCTATTCAATGAGCACATTCATTTTATCGTAGTCCCGAGTGAGTTGAGCAAATGATGTGTTTTTGTTTCGTGGCGTGCGCGGCCCGAAGGCAGAAAGTTAAATTTGATAGATTAACTGAATCTTACACTCGTATTACTGTTTGTTGTTTCACTATATAATCAGGTCTATATCCCTTGCGGGGTATACAGAGCCCACAGTCTTGAAAATAATGATAGGCCACGTTCAGTTGTTTAGATTAATGATAAAATTGAGATTCATGTAGTGACAGGTTGCTAGTCCATCGCCTAAAAGAAAAATCTCTTAATATTTAATCGTTATTTTATTGATTTGAATATTTTTGAAGTTAAGTAACGTGATACATCGATAACTTATAGGATGATTTATAAATGATTGAAGTTTTTGTTATAATGTTACTAATTAATGAGTTCATTTCTTCTTCTTTATTTTCCTTCGTCATTTCTTCGTTCTATTTTTATCTCCGCTGCCTTTTTAATTTGGGATATTCCTTATTAAATTTAGTCGACATTAAGAAATCTCAATTGGGATAAGTCTGCTATTGTTTATTTTTTAATTCTAGGAACTATTCATGTTTTTTGTGCACTAAAGAGTTTACAAACAAAACAGTTTTACTCTCAAAAAGAAAATTGAAAGAAAATACCTAAAAAAACTTCACTTAGACAGCAGGGCCTAACGCCCTATCGATGTAACCATACGTGGTCCGTACAACCCTTCCGAGGGTACCCCTGACCTTCGACCTGATCTCTCCGAGGGCGCTGATGGTGGAAACCTTCCTGTCTACAGGGTGCAATTTCTGGATTCTATGCTTCCTCCGGCGGTATACTTGAATCTCCACAACTAAAGCGAGCGCTGAAAGAGATTATTAACGAATGCAAAAAATTATTCTACGTATGTAGGCGAGTAAGAATAAGGCTTGTAAAATGTATTTGGGCGATGGGCTAGCAACCTGTCACTATTTGAATCTCAATTCTATCATTAAGCCAAATAGCTGAACGTGGCCATTCAGTCTTTTCAAGACTGTTGGCTCTGTCTACCCCACAAGGGATATAGACGTGACCATATGTATGTACTTTTTCGTTTTACGCGAGTGGAACCAGCGGGCGTACTCAAGTGAAGATGGTGAATATCTCGGTAATTATCGTACAGAATTATTATATTTACCTGCTACAAGATATCCGATTCCAAGCAGACAGAATGCTCCGCGTAACATCACTAAGGATACGGGTTCTAAACCCTTTGTCGATTCACTTTGAGTCTGAAAATATTTTGAATTTAGACCATTTTTAATACTTCGTTTTCTCTATGTATGATATTCAAGATAATTAGTATGTTTTAATTAATTTTGTTATGTGTGGTTTGAGGCATAAATTGAAATAATTAGTAGTAAATAAGAGTAAAAGAAGTGATGTGAAAGAAGATGTAGTAACAGGAATAGAAAAGGGTATGTTAAGATGGTTTGGTCATGTGGAGAGATGAATGAAAGCAGGTTGACTAAGCAGATATACAAGGAGAGTGTGGAGGGAAAGGTCGGAGTGGGAAGACCTAGACGAACGTATCTTGATCAAATTAAGGACGTCCTGGTAAAGGGTCAGGTCAAAAGTACCCGAAACCGCCGAGCCTGCATGAAGAGAGTTGATGAAGCGAAGAAAGTATGAAGAGATCGTGGCAAGCGGCAAGAGGTAGTCTCTGCCTACCCTTCCGGGAAAAAGGCGTGATTTTATGTATGTATGTAAATAAGAGCAGTCTTTTAAAGGGGGTTCCGTACTTAAAAGGTATAAACGAGATACTTTTACTCAGCCTCCACCGTCTGCCTGTCCGTCTGTCTGTCACGAGGCTGTATCTCATAAACAGTGATAGCTATAAAGCTGTTTTTTTTAATTACTTACGTTTTAAACACTAAAAATAAATATATATTGGTGTTCTATACATACGGTTTTTATTTAATTAACTATATTTTGGAGTTAAAATCTTACCTGGGATGCGGCTGGAGAATCTCCTGAGATCTCCCCACTTTCCCTGTCACTCTCCGTGACAGGTTCTGACCTTCTAGATTGTTCTGGAAGGTTCTTGTACTCATCTGTTGTCATCTTCGCTAGTATGCCAGCTTCAAATAGTGTCATCACGCTTAAATGTATGAAATTTACTTAGCAAAAGAGAGAATAATTATAATTCAAGTATATTAAAGGAAATTTGACGTGAAACTATGAACAGATTTTAGCTTCGTTATGATGAACTTGCAGCTACAGTATGTTAAAATGTACATACATAGGTACATACATATAATCACGTCTCACGTCAGTCAGAGCCAACAGTCTTGAAAAGACTGACAGGCCACATTCAGCTATTTGGCTTAATGATAAAATTGAGATTTAAATAGTGACAGGTCGCCAGCCCATCGCCTAAAATAATTATCGGAATCACGCACGGTAGTAATAACACTAGTTTACAGTATATCTGTTGCCAAAATAATTTTAGCTGTTGCTAACTTTATATGGTATGCATATTTCAAATATATAAATATATTTTTTTTATCAGCTCTAGTTTTTGAGTTTCAGCTATGACGTAAAAACGTAAAAACATGTATTTAATAAGAAACTATTTATTAAAAAATTAATTTAATCATTGGTTTCTACAAAACTTCGTTTCAAAGCTTTTCTCTGATGTGTAGATTTAGGAAAATGGCGTATCAGAGACCAACAATAGTCAGACATCATATTCTTATCCCAAAAACCCTGATAACGCTCTTCCATGACTCGTAAGTCTTGATGCATACGCTCTCCTTGCTCTTCGCTCATATCCCCTAAATTTTCCGGAAACCTGTCCAAGTGACTATGAAGGAAGTGGAGTTTTATGCTCATATTGCACCCCATATTTTTTAATTATAAAAGAAGGTCTTCTACAAGCTCGACATAATTTTCCGATTTTTTGTTTCCGAGAAAATTCTGCATCACAGAGACAAAAGCTGTCCAAACCCTTGGTTCTAGCTCACTCATTGAATTTTTAAATTGAACATCTTTTGAGAGTTCTCTAATTTGGGGGCCATCAAATATACTGGCTTTAATCTTCTCCATAGTGAGCTGAGGAAATTTTTGGCAAATGTATGAAAAGCAATTCCCTTTTTTATCTAATGCTTTAACAAACTGTTACATGATTCATGCGGAACCGGACGCTGAACACAAGTAGGACTTGGGTACTGCCATTTAGCTCGATTTTTAGTGTTTAAACCGTTTACATTCACACTACAAAAGTAACAGCCTTCGTGATGATTTTGTGGTTCTCGCCAAATCGTTGGTGTTCCAAATTTAAAGGCACTTCTTTTACCACTTTTCCATAATTGTAAATATTCCACACACGATTTACACACACAATTGGGAGCCCAAGACTTGTCATTTTTATCCAAGAGCTTCCCAAAGTACTCAAAATAGGTATTTTTCACCAACTCTGGTATAATTTTCTACTGTCTTTAAACACATATTGTCCGCATATATAGCAAAAATGATTTGGATTATTTAAGCAACGTCTTTTTGAACTACTCATGTTGCAAAAACTTTAGATATTATTTATAATACAATAAAAAACGTACTTTATCGGTAAACAAATAAGCACAAATGATAAAAATCATAAACAAAGTAACTCGAGCTGCACGAAAAATTCTAAGGGTAGATTTGACATAAACGAGTCATAAGTAAACACTATCAACCATCTAAATCACGGCAACTGACAAAAAGTGGAATTTTGTAAACTAGTGTAATCTATCAGTATTTTCAAGACTGCTGGCTCTGTCTATCCCGCAAGGGATATAGACGTGATCAAATGAATGAATCATGCAACCCTCACTAGAATTGTTTTCCAAAACAAATCACCGGTCATCAAGGAAAATGGAGTACTCGTACTCACACATTATTGAAGGTTTCGAGATAAGGGCACCCGATTTGTAACGCTATGGCCGAGTATCGCGTGTACAGCTTCTCGCTCAGGTGGAAATTGTGTGAACCTGAAATAGAATCATTTTACTGCGAAATTATTTATTTATTTATGTACACAAAATTATATACAGGAGCATTTAATTCGAGTACATAGGTGCTACTTATTTCGAAAGTTATTACAGTAATTCTAGTATAAAGTTGCTACTTATTTCAAAAGAAATCTCTTCCAGTAGACCCGTGAGAGGAGAGATGAATTTTGGAGCGGTATGGCGTGAGCATTAATATCGTTTAACATATTTTACTAAAGTTATATGCTTTAGTTAAATATTATTCTTACAACTCTAAAAACTATGTAAATCTATCTATAATAATATTATAAAGCTGAAGAGTTAGTTTGTTTGTGTGTTTGAACGCGCTAATCTCAGGAACTACTGGTTCGAATTGAAAAATTCTTTTTGTTATATGACATCATCATGGCTATATAACATCACGCTGCAACTATTAGGAGCGAAGAAATAATGGAAAATGTGAAAAATACGGGCTAAATTATTCATCATTGAGGGCTTCAATGATGCCCAAAATAACTATACCACGCGGACGAAGTCGCGGGCACAGCTAGTTAGTTAATAACATGGTAGAATACACGTGATGAAATAGTAAGTTTTAATATTAACGAGAGAGAGAGAGAGATAAAGAGAACGAAAGCTGCGACAAATTATATTTATCTTTTATTATTATCTTTCAGATAAGCACGTAAGGACATCATAATAACAAAAGAGAAATATTCTTTTTATATTAAGTCCGGAAGTTTAAGTATTAGGTCCAGCACGTTCTCCGCACTCGGTCGCTTGAAAAATGAGCTTTTAAGTTCAGAAAACGCTAAAGCCATCTTTCTATAACGCCCCATATTGAGCGATATTTCTGAAAAGGTCCAACAAATTAACTTGGAAAGGTCAAAGGCTAATATTAAATAACGTGAAATGGTGAAACTATATTGAGTACAAGGTGAATAAATGAAAATCATTGACGTGTAAGGTCAATTAAGTCGGGAAAGGTTAGCCCTTAGAAGGGCCTGGTCGGGGTTGTAGCTTTAATAGGGGTAAAATTAACATTAGTTAGACATGTATGGGATAATTTGTTTTTTGCAAGATGGAGTTAATGCGTCACGAATTTTGTTTTTTTTTTAACAGCAGTGTCTCTTTTTTAAGAATACGATGTGATGGAAGGATGAAAAATAGATATCACTGTTTCATTGATAGCGATTGCACTTTTTTTATATCACACAAAGGAATCGTTAATCGAATGAATAAATAATTCCTTTGATCGGATCGATTGTTGTTATGTCGTAGAGAAAAGGGATAAATAAAGTCACAGAACAGTGTAAAGGGAATTAGGAAAAGACTTTACAACTCCTTATAAGTCATCACTCAATCCTATCGAGAAATCAGCAATTTATTCAGCGAGCAATTCTTACAAAGAAATTTTTTGCTCTGCGTCCAAAGAATTTTAAATTTTAAATTGAGCCTCCTTACTGGGTAGGTAGAGCCAACAGTGAAAGGCTACGATCAGCTGTATGATTTTTAAGATTTAAATAGTGACAGATTGTTAGCCCAAAGCTTAGAAGAAGCCTTTCTTAAATCTAAAGTATAATATCTCACTTTTAATAGTATATACACACATATATATATATATATATATATATATATATACACTATACATATAAAAAAGCATTTATTCTAGTTACCAAATCTTTCAGTGTCGTAATAAAGCGTTTCCCTCCCTCCCAAAATGGCGACCCGCCGCCGAGATAGCACGAGCCGAACGCCCACTTCGACGCTGCGCACGCGTTGCACCCGCTGCCTATGCATTAGCTTGGCGAGACGGCCATATACACCCGTCCCGTTCTGATATTAAAAAAGTAAATCAATTTAACTATATTTAAGTACCCGAAACCGCCGAGCTTGTATGAAGAGAATTATGAATGTGGATGAAGCGAAGGAAGTATGCAGAGATCGTGGCAAGTGGAAAGAGGTAGTCTCTGCCTACCCCTCCGGGAAAGAGGCGTGATTTTATGTATGGATTATTCAGTAACTTGAAAATTCAGGTTTCTTCACCATGTTTTCTCTTGCCACGAGATCATCGGTTAGCAGGTATAGCAGAACTAAGCCTCCACGTTGTCTTTGTTTGACAGCCAAGCATAAAAGCAAATTTAATTACCATTATGAAGCATTTTAATTAAGTCTCATAGCTGAAGATTAACTCATACTTAACATGATCCAGCTAAAAATAGTTCACTGTAGCGCTGAGTGGAACAAGATTATCGTAATTGGTTTAATCCAAGATGTAGCGAGATCCGACGACGATATAGTCTTAAACCGCTATTTGAACACACACACTTATCAGATAAAGCTCCTCTAGTTATCCGACTTGTGTTTCCATTCATGTGAAAAGTGCTTATTTGTTGATTCTCGCTAAGGCTTAATTGTTTGTGTGTAAACTCTTTATTGCACATAAAAATAATGTTAGTTTTAATACTAAAATTCGTGTTTAAAACAGTACCGGTTGCGTAGTCACCTCTCTGGAGAGTAGTGTAAGATACGGTTATGCATAATGAAGCATAAGGTATATCAGGAATATAAGAACCTATGAAGCGACTCGCATCAGCCTTTCGCAACCTTTGTAGGGGAAAATAATTTATGCCTGTGTGTGAATGTACCCTAAGAGAGTTATATTATTATACAGTTTTATTTGTGCGCGTGTGTGTCAAACATACAAACATTCACATTTAAGTCTGCTGTGAAGTAGGTAAATTAATTTATAAATTGTGTGATTTCCGCCACTAATAGAAAAAAATTATACGACCACTTCATCACTTTCCCATGCATGACATAAAAGGCGACTAATAGATAGGCTTATAAACTTGGGGTTCTTTAAGGTGATGGGCTAGCAACCTGCCACTATTTGAATCTTCCTTTCTATCATTAAGCCATAAATCTGAATGTTGCCTTTCAGTCTTTTAGGACTGTTGGGTCTGTCTTCCCCGCGAGGAATGTAGACGTGATTCTATGTATGTATGGATACAAGAAAAAATTAGCATACCTCTAAAATAGTCAGCGAAGAACTATGTCTTTCCACGACCAGCTCGTAACCGTGGTCTCTCATGGCTTCCTCCAGGGCTTGCAAGGTCCCTATTGGTTGTTCCCTGGCCGGCCTGGCCAGTAGACTGGTCAGGTTGGCGGAGTACATGTCTCCGATGACGTAGGTGGCCCCGAGTGAAACCAGGACGGATACTAAGCGAGCTTTGTGCGTCTTTGATGGTTCTTTGCTGGATGCTAAAAAAACATATATTTTAAGCTTAAGTGATAAGTTGGCTGACTATCAGACTAGTAAAAAATCTCAAATAAATACACACATTCTTCACCAAAACACCTATAACGTTTTGGCTAACACAGTCCTGTGAGGTATCACAGGACACGGATTTCATCTGTCGTACCTGCGCAGGTTCCACATAACAGAAACGATTTGTGTCCCTGTGGCAGTGGTGAGATACAGGACATCGATCATCTGCTCAAACGCTGCCACAGGTTCACAAACCATCGCATGAATCGTGTTTTCATTTGCGACAATTTAAAAATTGACCCATACAAACTGACGGACATTATGACAAAGGAACAGTCGATGGCCTCACTAACCAAATTTGTCGAATATATTTATTCCAATGTAAAAGACCTCAATGGGGACATCGCACCACAATAATATAATATAATAATAAAATAATGATAATACATATATACACATAAAAAAAAAAAAAAAAAAAAAAAAAAAAAAAAAAAAAAAAAAAAAATAATAATTATATATATATATATAAATATACACACTCATACATATATACATATCATAAACCATTTGCGTCATCACATCACAAAAACATTGGCAACCTGGCTTGAAGATGCATCAAATGGCACACAAACCAGGAAGCTAAAGAAAAATGCATTTTACTCAAAGCAAAAACAAACCAAAAGTGAAACAAATAAAACAAATAAAAAAAAAAAAAAAAACTATTTGAAATTTGAATTTTATCTCGCCGTATATTCATTACATAATTTCGGGTAAATTCATTTTACTTTTAAATTATTACTGTTTTATCTACACAACTACCATATCTTTCCCATATTTTTATGTAAGTATGTAAAAATAATAATTTTGGCGCCAACTACTGAGAAACTGAAGAGAGTCGCTAGCGACAATAGCTTGCCAATAGTAGACCTAGACATCCTGAATTCTATTCCTTTTACTTAATATTGTGAAAAGTTTATGTTTTAAGAACATTAAAGTATACGAGATTAATCAAATATAGTGAGTTAGCCCCAAATAAGGTTCGAGACTTTTGTTAATACTAACTCAAGGTACAATATGTAAAAAGTTATACTGATAGTCACTAGCGAGTAAAGCGAAACTCATGGTAGACGCTCTGAATTCTAATCCATTAACTTAGTATTTGCGTATGTAGCAGCTCCCTCTACCGTCAGTAAGTGAGCAATTTCGTCAGTATTTTGATGCCATACTGGATTAGGTTGGAGCTAGGAAACACTAAGCTAGATGTTTTCAAAGTGTCTTCAGCTTGTGTGTTCTAGATGTTGGTAATGTTTGTTCAGTAACTACGGATTAAACTCGAATGGTAATTCTACTGGTTCGCTACTTCTTGGCGTGTGATTGCAATTATAACATCTATGGAATTAGATTGTGTTTTGTTATAATTGTTACCCAACGCAAGGCGAAAAACTATGGTGTATGAATTTACACTCATAAAACTGTAAACAATAAAAAGTTATGTACTGTGAGTTAAATAAACACAAGATTAAAACAAAGAAAATAAAATAATTGGAATGAAATGAAATTTAGTTGAAGATTTCTTTAAAACAAAATACACGTACTTCATCAAAGTCGTAGGTACTTATTGACTCAAGAAGAATAAATACAAGTACCTTCAGGCCAAACTCGATTGCTAGTGACGATTTCCTGACACGAATTACAAATAAGTCTTGAAATCGAATAATAATAAAAAATATTGCTTTCATATCGCTTCAAAAGTTTTCGATTTGGCGAGTTTTTTTTATTTAGTCGTGTTCTCCTTTGAGAGAGCGCCCATTAGAGCCAGCAAAATGTTTTAGTAAAAATCTGTTCAGTATTTTTGATAACCGCACTGATTAAATACACTGATATTTGAATTCTGTTTTAGCTCAAAGCTTATACGTTTTTATGGTATATTTAAAATAAAAAGAGAACCCTAACTTTATCTCTAGAGAAATTCGTGGCTCGGGTCGTTCTCTGTCTACCATCTGTCTGTTATTAAGAGGACTCAGGCAACATGTATTCAGGAAATAAATCACAAGAATCAGGATAAAAAAAAAACAATAAAGGCACAGGGCTACTATGAGGGGCGATTGTATGGAAGAAATCTTCCGATCAAAGCCGCGCCAATGCCAAGCGGAGAATGTCACAATCATGACCAGAACTTACATTGATTTAAAAAGAGAGTAGTTTTAAGTGGACAGAGAAGAAGCGGCGATGATAAATTTACATACATAAAATCAGAAATTCTTGCTCTTGAGGGGTAGGCAGAGACTACATCTTACCCCTTGCCACGATCCCTGCATACTTCAATCGCATTCGCAACTCTTCACGCAAGCTCTCGGAGGGTACTGTTGACAAGATCTGATTAGACCAAGGTCGAAAGTACCTTAATTAAATTGAGTTGGAGAAATGTCCAAGCTAACTCCTTCATATTTGACGAACTTACATTGCCTCAAAAAGAGGGTAGTTGTAAACCAACAGCAATTGTTCAAGAGATTTAGTTGGTCCCGACGGCGCCGCTGCCAGAGAGAAGGCGCGGCGATGACGAACCATAGAGCTGGGCCCGTGACCAGAATGGTGGCACATACTAAAGGCCATACCTGTATGAGAGCAATATTTGTAAAATTTTGTTATTATAATTCTGGCATTCGGCCTTCCGGCTGAATCCTCCATAGACCTAAAGATCCCCCTTTGACTATACGTAGGTGTACTTAAAACTAGTTCTAAACTATAACTTACTAACTATTTAATGTAGTTAGGTATTTTAAAATATTTGGTCCTATAAACTTACACACATACATACACAAATACCTCCTTCCAGGAGGGGTACGCAGAGACCACATCTTACCACTGGCCACGGTCCCTGCATACTTCTTTCGGAGATGTACTATCAAAAGGTCAGGCCAGAAGTACCAGAAACCGACGAGTTTGCCTAAAGAGAGTTATGAATATGGATGAAGCGGAAGAAGTATGCAGGGATCTTGGCAAGTGGAAAGAAGTGCAAACTTATCTCCTAAATATATTGATTAAATATCTTATTATTAAAGGAGACATTATTTTTTGACGGACTTATTTGGAAAACCTGTAATAATTGTCCGAACATACATTTACTTACTATAGGAAAGAAAGTCCGTACCTCCCACCGAAAAGGTCTGATTATGGCCAAAGTCTCGCTCAGCTTGGCGGGCGCGTGAGTAAGGAACGCGCCAGAGTCCGCCAACGTCAGGAATGAGAATTCCACCGCCTGCAGCCTCTCCCACGTCATCGTCACGTCTCCGATGAAGAAATCTGCTTTCTAAGGATATATAAAACAACATAATCCGTCAACAGGTTAATATAGTAATTGAAGTATACATCAATCGAGTACATTATTAGAGAATGCCTTGTGGCATTAAATCCACCTATTGTACATTTTACTTGCATAAAGTTTTAATAAATAAATAAATCAATTATTGATTTTGGAATAACTTGGGATTGTCCTATTTAGACGACTAATCTTGGGAAAGGATTTTGTCACTATCTGAATCTTAATTGCATTATTATGCCATCTAACTGAACATGGCTTTCGAGTCTTTAAAAACTGTTTCCTTTGTCTACCCCGTAAGGTAGACGCAGTACTTATATGCGTATTATTTTCTTATTACATATATCCGACTTTGGCGAGCATAGAGTTTAAAAGTTAATGTGATTTTGAGAACAAGGTACTTACCTAGCTTATATTGAGAAGGAAAAAAGTGTAAAAATATAATATAGGTCAAATTACACAGATTGAGTTAGCCTCGAAGTAAGTTCGAAACTTGTGTTACGAGATACTAACTCAACGATACTATATTTTATAATAATAAATACTTATACAGACAAATATCCAAGACATTTCTCATCATGCCCTAGCTGGGATTCGAATCTGGGACCTCCGGAGTCACAGCGTACCACCGCTGCGCCACAGATGCCTAATTACTTTAACCAACTTACGCGTTTCCAAATCAAGCCCAGGGTTCCCTTAAAAGTTCCATTGCCCGATATACTAGAGCCTTGACTCCTGTCCGGCGGATCGTAATATTTATATCTGTAATAAACAACGAAAACATCCCATTAGTATATCATTATCAGCAATCTAAAATGTCCTAAAATAAACGGTTTCCTTCCGGGAAGAAGTGAAATCATAACAATGAGGAAAATGTGCCTTGTAACAAGTTGAAAAACAAATAAATATAAGCTAAGGAGAATGAAAAGAAAGGTTACGAAAAAAAAAATTATAACCTTTAGATAATATTTTTTTTACATGACTGCTATAATTCTGAATGAGTATGAATTTGTTTTAAGTTATTTCGCGTTTTCCTTTATTATTGGGCAATTTTTTGATCTACCTAAGAAAACATGCTACCTACTAAAAATAAACTCTTCTTGTAGGGGATGCGCTGGCAACCTATCACTATTTGAATCTCAGTTCCATCCTGAAGCCATACAGCTGAACGTGGGCTTTAAGTCTTCAAAACTATTGTCTCTGCCTACCCCACAAGAGATGTGGACGTGATTATATGGATGTATGTAAGAAAACGTAGGATGCCTTTGTATAGGGAACTTGTGTTATGTTCTCAAGAAAAGTGTGTACGTACTTAAAGTTCAGTTTGTTCGCCAGTAGCGCCAGAAGTTTGTCGTCTCGGCCCCCCGTGACGTTTACAGTAGAATCATTGTTGTATTTCACGAAGTGCCATGGTGGTGCCTGCGTGAGTTAAGTATTTATACTCTGTAGCTACTAAATTCTGAATTCGAAATTTGCCGCTGTATTTTTTTTTTACATTATCTGTGTTCACCAGAAACACTGGTATAAGGAAAAAATACTAAAAAATATTCGATTCTTTAGGGTAAGAGAGTAGGTAATTTCTCTTTCTGATACTTTTTTTTCCGTGGGTATTCCAGGATGATTTTAATTCCATATCAAAGACTTTTAAAAGAGTATGTTAAGTTTTTGCCTCTGATATCATCCAACAGACAACTTTTTGACGGCCACTGTGGCGCAACGGTAGGTAGTACGCTTGTCTATGACACCGGAGGTCCCGGGTTCGAATCCCGGTCAGGGCAAGATGAGGAAAGAACTTTTTCTGATTGGCCTGGATCTTGGATGTTTATCTATATAAATATTAATTATAAAATAATTTATTAAAATTAACATTAAAAAGGAGAATATACATTTCCAAATTAATAATTCAATTTAAAAAAAAACACGTATAAATACTAATGCGATAAGGAAAACAAAATTAAACGTAGGAACTGCGATTGCAAACTTACGTGTAAAACAGGGACGTCGAACACCCTTCCCCTGAAGTTTTCGTACACTTTGTCGGCAGGGGGCAGCACTGGCGACTTGTACAGTCGACCCGACCACCAGTTGACCATAGACAAGTAGTTGAGCCGGTTGGGCGTTGCTTGATTGTAATAGACCCGGAATCTAAAACATTTAGAATGGAATTAAAATACGCATATCACGACTTTATCCATGAAGAGGTAGAGTGTGCCAATGGTGACAAGACCCAAAGGTCAAGTTTATCTGAATGATTTGATAGGATTGAGATACAGAAATAATGACAAGTTGCTGGCCCATCGTCATCATAATATGAACAAAATTAAAAAAAAATATAATATTCAGCAACTATTAATCTCGTTCCAAATTTATTTTATTTAAAACTGAGATAAGCGTATAAAATAAATTTAAATTTAATAAATTAACTAAAGGGAATCTAAACGAGAAATAAAAATTGTAACTTGGCAAAATAATCATAAAACTATTTTAATAATAATAAATTAAATTTAACAATAATAATAAATTTGTAAATTAGAGTATAAAAATATTTTTTCCGTTCCATGTATTCTTCTGCAACAGTACAATCGACACTAGTGCCTGTCAAAATTAACTCCAAAAAGGCCTAACCATTTCTCAGCCAATAAATTGTATATTTTCTTTGGCGTTCATAAAATATGTTTTGGCCAACTCTCAATCGGCGTTCGGGCCAATCGAATTACAAAGTACGTGATAGTCCGGACCTTTGTATTCTTCGTACGGGTTTATTGGGCTTCGTTGGAGGCGAAATGTAATTTTTAGAAATACCCCTAGGCGACCGGCTGCCCAATCAGCTGCTGTTGCTTGTACGTTTAAAAAAAAGCAGTGCCTTCAGCATGCCCGGTATTCAGTACTCAGCGTTTTGCCGCTATTTTGAAGTTTTTTTGAAATTCGAATTGATGACTTGCCATTTTTAAATGGTAGAATGGAATACCCATGAAAAAAAAAATTTGTAATCAACCCCGAATTCACTATATATATAAAGTTATAACATTGTTTAACATATAAGGTAAAAACGTGTTGTTTTGTTAATTAATCTATGTATTAAATTATACTAAATTTTATTATTGTATTAAATTTGTGTCGTTCAGTAAATGAAGTTATTCTATTTATAATTAACTAGCGACCCGGCTTCGCACGGTACTTAATATATCTCTATTAGAACTAACTAAAGGACCGCCCGCAAAGCGGCTACCTAAGTCTTGCTCCCGGCAAAAGTGTCACTTCTGCCTGCAGTCCCGGGCCGTGCAGCAGAAATCGTTATATTTTAATTTCACTACAACTTCAAAACCAAACGTCCAATTTTAATCATTCAAGACCAAATATTATCTACATAAACTGTACTTATTGATGAAATTATTTATTTTCATAAGGATTAATAGCATGAGTAAAAAAAACGCGTTTAAATGTAGACCCAAAAAAAAATTCAAGATTTTTAAATAAAAATGTGGTTGTTGTGCCTTACTCGACATAGATAGGTATAGTGTGTCGCGGACTTTTTTGTAGATATTTATAAGATCTACAATTAATTAAAACATTTTATGGTTCTATCTTTTGTAGTTTAGGCAGCGTAGGCAAAATAAGTAACTTTTTGGTTGGTTTTTTTCATTTTGTGTCCGAAAAATCCAAATATATTACGGAACCCTATTTTTTTCCAAAATAAAATATAAGCTATGTTACTCGTGAATAATGTAGATTTCGAATGGTGAAAGAATTTTTAAAATCGGTCCAGTAGTTTTTGAGCCTATTCATTACAACCAAACAAACAAACAAACAAAGTTTTCCTCTTTATAATATTAGTGTAGATTAGTGGAAAATTATTTGTGGGAATTAATTGCATTTTTCTGAAAATATTAACAATTTATATTAATTCTGAATGAATAATTATTTCTTTTAATAATAGGTTATAAAATTGTTGGTATATGATTTAAAAATTATCTAAAAAGAATTACTTTCATTATTTAATTATTTTACACTACAGATCTGTCAATTTGATTTTAATTACACCACATTAATCGAGTAGAGCCAAACAAACAAACATTAATAGAGATTGATGCCAAAAACCCATTCGGGATGTTCATTATTTTATAATTCATTAATTACTGTGATTGGCTGACAACAAATACTTGTTTATAATCTCAGACGATTGGTCATCTACAGACATTTGAAAAAAAAAATATAAGGCGAATAAGGTCTAATAAACGGAATTGTTCTCGTAGGTATTCATTTATTTTATGGAAAGATCGGCACTGCCTACTCCTCCTATTTTGTGTATGTATGTAAGTTAAGCACACATACATAGTGACGTATATATCCCTTGCGGGTAGACAGCCAACAGTCTGGAAAAGTATGAAATATCACGTCCAGCAATATACTCGTAGCTTAATGATAGAATTGAAATTAAAAATTGTCTGGTTGCTAACCTAGCGCATATAAGCAAAATTCCAAGTATTAGTCTATCCCTTAGTCGCCGGAAGTAAAACCACACTTACAAATAAATAAATGACGCAATAAAGTGTTAAAAAATATTTTATTATGCTAATTAAATTATATTACTTAGGTCGAAAAACCACGTTCTCTGCGTGGATCAACTGATATGCACAACACAACTAGTTGTGCTATTAGGATTTTTTTTAAATTAATCCCGTAGACACAAACACATACTTGTCATTAACGCTTACCGTTCCTCTTAAGTTTTTGCTATATTAATTCAGGGTTCATGTTGTATTCTTTATACTCGTATACCAGTGACTATTATAGTTTGTAGCACTTACAACTGAATAGAGCAATAAAAAAATTGAAATATACATTTTCAGATTTAATGGAACTCACACATTTTTTCTTGGGTTCGTGATGACCGCTACTCGCATGGCTTCCCTGATGGTGTTCAAAAACTTGTCGGAGACGAACCCTCGAGGCCAAAAGAAGATGTACAGGATCGTCCGATGAATCAAGTTGTTGTCTGTTAACTGAGCAGAAAGTAACCTTTTTTTACATACATACATAAAATCACGCCTCTTTCCCGGAGGGGTAGGCAGAGACTACCTCTTTCCACTTGCCACGATCTCTGCATACTTCTTTCGCTTCGTCCACATTCATAACTCTCTTCATACAAGCTCGGCGGTTTCGGGTAACCTTTTTTTCTTTAATTAAAACTCTTTTCCCTCAAGGTTTAGATTTATTTTTACAAAAAACATGTATTTTTTTTTTGGGATTTTTTCTTTACCCTATCTAACTTATACATTTATTGTTAATCCTTGTTTGTAACTTGTACAGCTCTTTCAAATATTTGGTTGAATGAGAGATAAGTTTATATCTTTGGGATGTCTACCATTGTATGTATTTAGGTCTAATAAAATATCAGTTTCCTTTACAAGAATTAGAATAAATAGACACGTACCTCTATAAGAATATTTTCACATTCTGTCGGCTCACAGAGAATGAGGCTGACTCTTTCTTCAGAATTGTCAAGGGCTTTTTTTAGAAAACTATAATACTGGAACAAATCATTTTAGTACAATTTATGTTTATTTATTATGCCAAATGGTCCTAAAATTTATGTACAAAAAGTTTAAGTTACCTTGTTTTTGTTTTCTTTCGTATGTAGATCTAAATTAATTACTTGGACCTTGTGTTCACTTAGCAGACAAAATAGTTCAAACATATCACTTGACCTGTAATAACACACAATTGAAGGATCTAATTGAAGGAACTTTCTCTTTGGTAGCTCATCTCTGCAAAACTTCAGTTTTATACACGCCGAGTCTATGATTCGCTCTCTTTAAGGCGCTTTAAGTAATATCGTAGTCCTCTTAGTTCTTTATTTAAATACTTATTCGCTAATCTAGGTTTAATTGAAAAAACTTAGTTGGAGTGGTGATCTCGGAAAAAACTGTGGATCTCCCAAATTCCCAGTTGCTTTCGTGGTGAACAAGCAAATTAAATCCAAGAAAGCCGGAAAGATAATGTAGCAAAGTGCGAACACAACGGGGTAAACGTAAATATGAGAGAGAAAGAGAGAGAGAGACATGGATATACTCGCCTGATGTTAGTAGATTCTCCTCTAACCACTGTTATCGTTTTAGCCGGCAAACCTTCGGCTATATCTTTTACAGCCAGAGTGAAGTCCTCCGGTAGTCGTGTCATAGTTTCCGATATAACATCCTCTATATCGAAAAAACAATGACTAGTATTGGAAAAACAAATTAAAACTAAAACAAATGCAATTAACATTTTGAATTAAAAGTGGCCAGTTACATAAGTTCCATAGCCAACTTTTTAATTTTACATTTGGAACACATCAGTGAAATTAATTCTGTTCATATTTATACATATATTATAAAAGAGAAGTATGTAAGAGAAACGTAAATTTTTCCACGAAATCGTTTGTGAATAAAACCCTGTCTGAATTTGTGGCAAGAAATATCCGAAAAGTATTTACGTTACTTTCGTGTGACGACCGAAATGTTCTGAAATATACTCGCGAAGATTATTGAATTATTATGGTGCATAGAATAGTTCATAACAGAAGAGCCTTCAATTGTGTTTTTGTTTATGATTTTTCTATGGAAAATTCCAAATTCCACGAGCATGATAAGATCTTATAAAATGGTTTTAATATAATAATAATAGTGAAATCCGTAGCTAGTTGTCGGATTTGAAGCAAAGAGTGACTTTGTTTTATACCAATGTTGTTGATGATTATTATGTAAATAATTTGGTGTTGATTAACTGGCATAAAGAGAGCTTGTATCGTAGGTCTAATGAACAGAATAAGCAAGCAACAAATTTTACACAAAATTAATAAAACTTCGCAAAGTTGTGATATAGCGAAAATGCAGGGAACTAGCAGTTTAATTTCATAGTAAGTATGTGATACATACAAATCACGGTGCCGTGTGGGTTCCGGGCACTTTTCAAATACGACCTCTCCCTCTCTTTCTCTCGGAATTTGTAAAAAGCGACTAACGGAGAGGCTAATAAATTTGAGTTCCTTATTAGGCAATGGGTTAACAGCCTGTCACTATTTGAATCTCCATTCCATCATTAAGCCATACAGTTTAACGTGGATTTTTAAGACTGTATGACTTTGTAAGACTGTTGGCTCTGTTTACCCCTTAAGAGATAAAGACGTGATTATATGTTTGTATGTACGTAACAAACAACAAACGGCACGGTACAAATCACGGCTATAGAGACTATATTTTTCTACTTTATTCGCTGCATACTTCTTTTGCTTGATCTACATTCATCACCCTCGTTTTGAGTTTTCTGGACTTTTCGCTGCAAGGTCCCCGATTTATAAATATATTTAGTAAAGTAAGTGGTATACGTGTAAGAAAAAATAAGTTTTCGAATTGGTCTTCTATACATTATTCTAAGTACATGTGCATCGTTCTAAATAACCCGTGAGTGGTCGGGTCGTTGGATTGGCATTTGACGAGGTAAGTGGCTACTTTTCATCGGAAGGGCCTACATGACCGATGGTTTAAAAGCTTTACCGTGTTGCCTTTGAGCCTTCGGCCTTATGGGAAAGGATACACGTAAACATATGAGGCTATTCATTTACGTGTATTATGTATGCAGGTAAGTCTTAGAATATTAGACGTCTTGACTACGATACGCAAAGTGCAAATAAATTTGTTTGACAAACTGCTTTTTTATAGAAACATACATAAAATCACATCTTTCTTCCGGAGGGTAGGTAGAGACTATATACTTTTTCGCTTCATCCACGCTTATTATTCGCATTATCGTCATATTTTTGATATAAATCTGACTTCCGAACATATGTAAAGGAGGACACTAACTATCTGATTGACTCATATCAATGGACAGACCAAACGGCTGGGTCTAGAGTTTTGAAATTTGGAAAGTAGATTCCTTATGTAGTTTAGAGGTTCACATAGAGATTCCAGGAATTCCCGTAATAATTTAGCTGGAATTTTCTCTTCACGCAGGCGGAGCCAAGGGCATACTTCAGTTACAAAATAACCTTACATTACTCGTTCATCAATAGTTTATAAGATTCATAACATCTGCACTAACCCTTAATAAGTGCTGAGTCGCTAGCTGTCAGCGGTCGACAGCGCTGAATTATGAGCTGACACAAAATGACCGCCTCAGGCGAGCATTACCTCCCCGGCTACACTCGGCCCGACCCACATCCACAAACAATGACATTATTATGTGCATTCTGACTGACTGACTGGTGATTGATGAAGGTGGATGTGTGGTATAATAGAATTGTTTTTGTATTTTTGGATTAGTGCTTTGATATTATTGTAATGATGATGCTGAAGGACAATACGTGTTGTGTTATTTCGTATTAAAATTAAATCTTTGCAATAATTGTATTAATAAAAGAGGTACATTCCTAATTCAAAGTACAGAAGAAAGTAGTTCTTTTTTATTGAATGGCGTTTTATCTCAATCTGCCTGATGAGGCAACCAGGACTAACCAAGAAGGCTAAAAGGATGAGGCAGTGTTTGTATAAAAAAGGATTTGTTCCATAGTCTTTCATTTGAAAATAGACCCGTTCATTAGGTGCTTGTAAAATAATATTACTTTCCAATAACTAAGCCGTCATAATTCAGCCATACTATTAATTATGCTTACCCCAATGAGCACTGAAGATCAATTATCGGAAAACCTTCCACGTAAATCGTAAAAAAACATTATTAACTTGCCTTGGAGCACAGATGAGATATGTATGAAAAGACAAAGCTTTTTGTTGTTCTTTGAGAAATCAATGTAATAGTGAAACGTCTGACCTTTTTTTATTTTTCGTCTTTTTATATTTAAAAGAAAATAGTGGAATTTGCTTGTCTACAAAATTGAATTAAATTTTGCACCATACTTATTTTAATCATCCATGCAACAACCAATGTTATCAATATTTATTTTTTTGGTTACTTGTCAGTGTCAATTAATTATAAAAATAATGTTCTTTCCGTAGCCTTATAAAGTCTGATGACATCATTTGCCTTTTGGTAATTTTTACCTGATTTACTTACATTGTAAAATAAAGTAATGCATCTATCCTAAATATCCTACATTCTTCTCCAAGTTTCGATAACTACCGGGTACGTAATACACTTGAAGTAAAATAACTGTCCTCAATTCTATAGAGCTTAGGCTCTGTTTTTATTTTCCTTGTTATGGTATTCGGGCAAGAATTAGTTCATCAGATTAATGATATTTTCCCAGAATATTTATGATTATCTTAAGGGTTCCGTCGATTTGAGATAATGTTTAATGGGTCATTGGGAGGGAAAATGTTTTAAAAATAGCCTTTCTTTAATAACAAGAGTAATGACTTTCTCTTTCTGACCTTAAGTTTTAATGGAAAAGTAATTACTTAATTTCGTACGTAATCAGAATAATATTAATAAGTCCTATATAACCTGTATTAAAACGTCTATAATCCCTTAGAAACCTAAAAAAATATAGTGGCTTATTATTTTCTATACAGTAAGACTTTACACCTAGCCACTTCCATTTGACCTCTGAAATTTTTGCACAGTGTGCAATAGTGGATCATGGTAATATATGCAGTTGCGTAAATATGCAAATTTCCTCACGATATTTTCCTTCAATGTGGGAGCATCGGTAAGTCTTATGTCAACTCAACTCAGAAAAGTCATTGGTAGGAAGGAGGCCGAGGTGAATTTCTTCTTGTGCGATACTCTTTTTAATCGAGAAGCTTAATTTAAATAGACCTAAATGGGTTAATTATATACCTTCATGTGCTCTCGAATAAGTCATTAAATGGAAACAAAATAACGTCCCAACCGCGAGGCGACACGTCTCGTAAACAATGGCCAAAAAACATGACACATGCACATGTTCCCGCGCTGCAATATTAATATGGTTGATAATGTATAGACACTACCAATCACGCAAAAATAAACCATAGCTCTTTCAAATTTGGGTAGAATTTTGCCTGAAACAACATTTGTCTCTGGTGTAAAGGGGAAGCGAAAGCAATTTTGACTCCGTTCCAAGTTCAAACAACAGATTGATGTCCAAGTTGTTCTGTTTTCAAATGTTTCCTCGTGTTCGAAATTAAATTTCCCTGAATTATTGTCAGAACATGAGATGCTGGTTGAATTTTAATACAATCATTTAGCGTACTTATGCCATTTTTGACTTCATATTTTTTACTATACGGCTGGCGTTAAAATTGACATTAGAAAAATTTCTAGTTAACGGTTTTCAAGTTTTACGTTTGATATAATACGACGCGGAAAATGTTGTGCAGGAATTCTTGTTGTATTAATACTTCCCTGATGAAAGAAGAAGGTGTATATACGTAAATATTTTGTTTGTAACAAAAAAAATCAAAAACCACAGACAAAAGTGTGTACGAAGCTCCGTGAAAAAGCTATAGTTTCTTATAAATTGCGCCGCGCATCGCAGCTATGAAGAGTGACGCCTCGGGGGCCTTAGATTCCCGCACTCCGCGAGGAGCCCTGATCATGTAACGGCTCATGTTGCTGTTACGTCTACCGCCATTTATTTTTAGCTTGACGCAAATACCGTGGTGGATGTCACATATTTATGTATGTTTTGCAATTTTTTATGAAGTAGAATATTATTGAAATATTAAAAATGAAAAAGGCTTTTGACTCGCAATGAGATTATGATAGCCATTTTATTAACCTAATTAGCCTTAAAATAAATAGATTATAAAATTATGAGTTTTGCGCTACTGGAAAACTCAACAAAATCAACACAACGGTTACGTGTACGCTATAAAATTTTGTCAAAATTACAAAATCATAATATATCCTAAGGTAAGTATTTGTTTTTAAAAACTTCTTTTTTTTTATTATGGCAACATGTTAAAAAACATACAATATATCCTTTCGAAATTTAAGTAAAAAATGTGTAAGTCTCAATCGTAGAGGCTCGTAGACTCTACGAGCTATGTGCTACGTATTCGTAGCACATCGTAGCGTGAATATGTTTAATCCTTTCTTCTTCCTTCTGGCATTAGTCCCGGTTGCATCCTCACTTCTCTGGAGAGGAACCCGGGGTATGCCTTTGACAATGGATCCTGGATTGGGTGAGTCAGGTTTTTACACGAAGCGATTCCCCTCTGACCCTAATATACATATTTGTACATCATAACATTAAACAATACAGTTCTCAACAAAAAAATACCTTTGTATTCAATTTGCAATTTATTAGTTATTCTTTAAATACCTAAATAGGTACATGAGTATTGTAGAAATGTATATGAGTATATAATATAATTTTTTATATGTTTTGGTAAATATTTCGGACGTTTTAATGACTTTTCTTTTATTTTCTTCGTAACGTAACGTATTTTTTAAATTATAGAGGAATTATTGCATCATTTGACGATGTTAGTTAATTTTTAGAGTACCTGAATGCACAAATCTTTTTTAACTTTCTTCTGGGAAGATAAAGAATTGAGTTCTAAGGAGAAGGAATTATACTAAGCTAATGTAAGCTTTTAAATTTAGAATACTATATTTCAGTTCCATTCAACCATTTTATTTTATTTTCTTGGCAAGGGTAGGCAGAGACTACATCTTTCCACTTGCCATGATCCCTGCATAATTCTTTCGCTTCATTAGTGTATACGCCCAATTAAAGGAAGAAAAATATTATTTGCCACACAATAACAGTTGTCCTACCTACACATTTCATATAACGTGGGTAATGCTAACAAGCATAAGGAAAGCAAAAATTAAATTGTGAAAGGTATTTCAAAGAAAACTTGAACTAACAAGCCCAATACAAGTATGATATGACTATCTATGAATCTTTATAGATATCAAATCATAAATAGATAACAGAAATCGCTAAAGATTTCATTTCAAAATAGGACCTTTTATCATTGCGGTATCTTTTTGACGTCCGGTGAAAATGCTGCAGTATAGTTGTTCCGTCGCTTATTCTACACTTGAGATTTATTCATGACAAGTTGCTTGCCCATTAAAAAAACCTATGTATGATTTGAAAATGTTTCATGTCGTGTGGTTCCAGGTACCAATATAAAAAAAAAGAATAGGACCACTCCATCTTTTTCCCAAGGATGGCGTAAAGGGCGACTAAGCGATAGGTTTACAAATTTGGGATTCTCCTGTTTGGGCGATGAGCTGGCAACCTGTCACTATTAGAATCTCAATTCTATCATTAAGCCTAAACGCTGGTCGTCTTTTCTGTCTTTCAAGACTGCTGGCTCTGTCTACCCTGCAAGGGATATAGACGTGATTATATGAATGAATGAATTAAATGATTTTTTTTAATTTTTAATCTACTTTAATTTGTTATCTTTGAAGTTAACTCGTCTTCTTAACGTTAAGGTTTCTGAGAACTTGTGCATTCGTTTCCCTAACCAGAAAAGTTCCATGGAGTATTGCTACGAGTACTCTGAGAGACTAAATTGTAATGAACTTAACAATTCTTATCATATATCTCTCATCCCTACATATTCCTAATTGCTGTCGCATTTTTCTTTTGTATCGAATTAAAAATGAATTCAGTATGAGTTTTTGTGTGCAAAGATAAAGTTCGTCGATATCTGCGGTCCCAGGTTCAAATTCCACCGTGGACAAATCTGTTGTTGTAATTGCCGTTGCCTGCGTAGGAGTCAACTTCATTCGTATTATTTCGCTTTAAAATTGTAACTTGCCTTGCTGAAACCAGAATAATAATTATATTATCTGTGGCATATATTCAATTTTTTGATTCCAATACAAATTTACATTCTTTACCTACATACTTCTTTTTACATTATAATAAGAAAAATTTTCAGCCAGTCAACCATTAGAAAACTAATCATAAAATAATTCCACATTCCATTTTCAAAGTTTAACGGTACTTTCTATTTTTCTCCAACTACAGGCCGCGTTTTGTTTTCGAACGTTTTTTTCAAACGGCGCAGTGGCTTGTGTCGGCGGAATTGAATTTTTTCCAACCGCTGAAAACCGGTTCATTGCGGATTGCACCGATCAATGCGCGGCCTTGTAAAAAGTAAATGCAACGCTTATAGTTGCTGTAATTTTGATGTTTATGTAAATTTGGGTTCCTAATCTAAAATATATTTTTATATGTATGTATATATGTTTGTAACGCGATAACTTACAAACAGCTGTGTGTTTTGATAAAACTTAAAATGTGTATAGGATCTGTCAATAGATTTTTAAGTTCGTTGGAGAACAAAATCGGTTGATTCGTTTTTGAGATCCGCTGCAGTAGCATAGTACATACATATGGTCACGTCTATATCCCAGTAACATAGTCTCTAAATAATATATATTTTGTATGATAAATACGGGTTAGCAACCTTTCACTGTTTGAATTTCAATTCTATCATTAAGCCCAACAGCTAAACGTGGCCTTTAAGTCTTTTGCAGACTGTTGGGTCTGTCTACCCCTGCAAGAGATATAGACGTGATTATATGTATGTTTATATGTATTTATTTTCGTTCGGTCTGTAGTGCACGTTTGTATCCAGATTATTTGTGTATTTTCTCTCCACATATAGTATTTAAATATAATGTACATGAGAGCTTTAACGGAAGCCAAATTAACATTCTGATATGCTTTTAATACAATATTAAATATATTCGTGAACGAGATTATTACCAGGAACACGAATTAAAAGACACAGTGTAAAATTAAATACTACATACATACATATATTCACGTCTGTATCACTTGCGAGGTAGACAGAGCCGACAGTCTTAAAAAACTCATAGGCCATGTTTAGCTGTTGGGCTTAATGATAGAATTGAGATTCAAAGAGTGACAGGTTGATAGCCTATCGCCTAAAAAATTAATCCCAAGTTTGTAAACTATTCATTAGTCGCGTTTTACGACATCCATGGGTAAGAGATGAAGTGGTTCTATTATTTTTTGTATTGGTGCCGGAAACCACACGGCATACATAAAATTAAATAAGAGCAATAATATAAAACATTGCAAATATACTATGTTATAATTAATTTGAATTGACTTGCTGATTTCGCGGCAACGGTGATTATTCGAAAATATGATGAAAATTAATATGGACTTACTTTAAATGGAATGGAAAGATTGAAGGAATGGAAAAAAACATACATAAAATCATGTCTTTATCCCTTGCGGGATAGATAGAGCCAACAGACTTGAAAAAAACTGAAAGGCCACGTTCAGCTATTTGGTTTAGTGATGTAATTGAAATTCAAATAGGGTTATTGTTGGTTGACGGGTTGCTAGCCAATCGTCTTCAAGAAGAATTTCAAGTTCAATGAAAATTACTCAGACTTTTCGAGTTTCCATATCTACCCCGTAAGGGTTAAGAACGTGGATACCATGCAGCCATGACAATGATGATGAAGGTGACGATATGTCGGGACCCAGTAGGTATTATCATGAAATCATACTGTATCTCCAAAAAAATACATACTCATCCTGAAAATTCCCAACAATAGCGTTCTCAAAATACAGAGAAATGGCTATCCATTATGCGGTTACGTGGCTTCCTTGACTGGCCGGCAGAGACGAACGTCGCGGTCGCCTGTCGCCACTACCGGCCGCGTGTTAACAAAACACCATCCTGTGAACATAGCTGCTACGACGTATGGTTTAATACTACCGATTTGTTGCCGAATTTTCAAAATACTGCCGAGTTCGAGCTTAGATGCTAATACTTACTACAATCGTCGCTAAATACTATGATTGTAAATGATTATTCTTTGCGCGTTCCTAATATTAATGTGGTACAAATAAATCGATAAAATACTGTGAAGTGATTTATTTTTTTAAATGCAGTCTTGTAGTCATAGTAGATAGATATCTAAATACTAAGTTACTGATAATAAGACAACACCGATGTAATAATTCTTTAGAAAGAAGTTGTGCTTCTACAAGTCAAAATATAAATAGAAGCTTTCAAAACTATGTTTTTTTTTTATGAAAGAAGTAGTTTGTTTAATCTTTGAGTTCCATTTTTGACAATATTAATCACTGAAAACATAGTTCAATGTAGGAAAATCTACCCGATTTCAAAGCAAGCTAGTGCCAAAACGCGACTTCCGCTGCTAGTCGCTTTATCTTTCTGTTCTAGCACCTGACTCCGGATGGGATTCACTCAGACTGCCCACAGTGAACTTCAGAGACGAAAACTTTAACTGGCTAGCTGTTTGTTTTATGCAGCATAGAACTCGTTCAGATTTCGCTTATTTTGGCAACAATTATTGGACTTCAAAGGGTCCAGAGTATTTTTCTATTAGGCAATGAGGTAGCAACCTATCATTTTCTGAATCTCAATTTTATCTTTAAGCGAACCGGCTGAACAAGGATTATTAGAAAAGCCAACATATATCACTAACTAGACTGAGCTAATAATGATAAAAAAATACACTGTATTTTATCTAATTAAAAATGTCAAGAACAGAATACAAACGTGGATGTATAAAACAAAACGAATAGCCCAAAAACAAAGGGCGTAACTCAACAAATAACTTAATCGGAAGACTTTAAAACATGTCACGACAATTAGCGGGGTCGGCCGACATGACAGTTTTAATTGCGGTCGGGCGAAATTTTCCCTAGAAATTATTCATTTTCACTGGTACTGTAAAGTGACCATTTCATTGTTGAAGCATTTAATTAAAATTTTAATTTAATTTCTTATAGAAATCTATATTATATGCGGTAGGTTATATCTTGATATTAGCACTACAATACTTTAGATGAGAACAACTTGTGTCGGGATCAACAGTCGAAACACTGAGCGATTAAACATTGAGATAAGTTGTAGAAAGGAATGTGATGTCACCTTGGCTGTTAAATCAACTAATTCATAGTTGACCGACCGATAGCCTAGAGAAAGGAGCCAAGTTCAAAACCATTTTCCTTGCTTAACTTTTAAATTAAGAGCAGTATTACGAAAAATGTGTAAGCTTTGGGTAAATAGCATGTGCGACTTTAAATTTTGATACTTTTATGAGTTTTTAAGAACACGAAACAGTAAAGATATCTTTTATATTTGGATTGCATCATATTACTATTACGATAACCAAATCGTAACAAAATCTAATTTTTTTTTATTCTACCATTTTGTTGCTTGATTGATGCTTAAATGACGTAAACTAAAGTTAAGGATGTAATGCAATTGACTAAAGCAATTATTATGTTAAGTGTTTGGAAAAATGACAACTCGTGGTCACCCTGTTACATACACATCAAAACGCGGTGCGAGTTTAAATCGAAACTTTCCACTGGGTAGCTCTAGTTTAGTTAATTTTTTATAAATGTTATTTACAATTTATCGGTTTGTTTTGGTTTATAATCATGTATTTTATGATAAGATATTATAGTTATGATCAATGTGGTGTCCTTATTATTTTATGTGTCATATTATATTGTTCCGAGTTTTTTAATTGTTAACACAGATATTGGAAGTTTAACACTCATTTTTATAAGTTTTACAGGTAACATAAGATGAAATCTTTAAGTTTGTCCAGACGTAGTGAAAACAGTTTTTTTTAGTTAAAGTAGTTTAAAAAACTATACTTAGACTTAATAATTCAAATTAAAATAAAATATTTGTTGTCAAATGCAAACTAGCCAGTAACTATGCCGTTTAAAAACTATGTTTAAACAAGTTTCGAATTCATAATTTGAAAATGAAAAATAAACAGCGCGCGCGAACGTCTTCATCGTGGAATACAAATGGCGTCGCGATTAAACTTGGTATTTAACAGTTCATTAAAACAAATCCTGTTTAACGCCGTTCGGATGGCACAATGATTCGGTTAACGCGCACTAATTTGTAGGGATAATGAGCGTTATTATTGTCTGTAGGCGGGATAATGGGTAATTCATTGTAACACTTGTTCCGTTTGATTGACAGTAAGCGGTTGCATTTCGCCGCATTGTGATGTAAGTGTTATAGGTACTGATAAGTCAATTTTGATAGCGAATACAAAAAATGTACTAATGCATAGCTTTCGTAAAAGAGGTATCGTCTCTGATCGATGAAACTTAATAATCGAAATATGAAAGTGGGAAGTGGAAATATGTAGTCTCTGTCTACCCCTTCGGGCATAAGGCGTAATTTTAAACAGGTATGTGAGTAAAGGTTTGAATTACATTGGAATATACTCAACCGACCTTTTAGGCCTTTTAGGCCTGTAATCTTCGAATTAGTCTAATATGTACAAAATTTTGCTTGTTTCTCTAATTTTAATTAAAGCTTTGTATAAACCACGAGATAAAATGTATGTAAATAAGAATAAACATTCAGTCAAAATGTATGTCAAACATCAAAACAGATTTTTGAGTAGGGTAAAATGTGTTCTTCATAAAATAAATGTAGCCTGTTAGTATTATGTTACTTACTTCTTGAAGGTCTTAACTAAATCATAGATATATTCCGTATGTGGAAAAAAAAATAGAATTTCTGATCGGGAGGGTGAAAGTTCAGTTGATCATGATCACTAGGTCCATGAACCCAGGTCCTATATTTACAAAACTCTTCACCATGTACAAATCAATTACTTGAATTTCAATGTAAGAAAGGTTTTCTTAAACTTTTCTCATGGAACCTTTCTAGAGCATTCCATAATTGTTCACATTGCACTTGACTGGCTTTCATGTTCCATTGTATTACTATCACTCCTCTAGGTCTGGGTTTATCTCGAGGATAAAGTCTAGAGTAGCTATATTGTAGAGCGCCCGATTATATCGAATTTTGCAATGTTAGGCGTGGGAGAGTAGTGAGAACCTGACTTGAGAAATTATCTTTCTCTTTAACACCCGTGAACAGTGATTGTCTACGAAGCTATGAAATTGTGTATTAAGTATATACTTTTTCAATACTTAATTGACTTCCACACAATCAAAATTCAAATAAGGAGCTAGCTTAAATTGTATGGACAAATCCCAACTAACATTATAAATGCGAAAGTAAGTTTATTTGTTTGTTTTTTGTTGTCTCTTGACGGGTTATCTTTTTAACCAATCTTTTAATGCGCATACCTATATAATTAGGTATCTGTAGAAGGACATAGAGTATTCATCCCGTAAAAATTATAGTTTTCGTAAGATTTCCGAAAAATCTGTAATAATTAATCTGTTTGTCCCGTATATATTTATTTTATTTATTTATAGCTAAATTTGCGCTAAATTGTTGCGCGGGCAATGCTGTAGTTTAAAGCTTCTAATCGATTAATGTAATGTAAATAAATAGACAATAACCTAAAAGATTATCTTATCTTTTAGGTTATTGTCTATTTATATAGTGCTTTTAAACTCACTAAAGTTTTTCGCTTTATAAAAAGATAAGCTACCATATTAACAATTTTGATTTGAAGAAAACTGCAATAAAAATATTTACTTATATTTTTGTGTCATCAAAAAAATTCAATGTGTAATTAAAGTAAATTAATGTGTATTAAAAAAACATAAATATTTAATTAGGTGACAATAAAAAACACAAGATATAAATATTTCGCAAGTGGCCATCGCTGATGTCAAAATTAATACTAAAACTTTAACTATACCCTTCATTTATCATCAAGATTCTTTCTTCAAAGTTGTCATTGATTTAAAAGATGGCACTCGTTCTATAGCAAAGGATCAAAGCTACACTCACTCCATGTCTGTGACGTAATCCGGCCTGGATTTCGGAGGTCCGATCCCACCTAAAATTACCATGATCCATTCCTTACCTTTCCGTTCGGTAATAGTTTGGGGGGATTTGAATTACTAAATTGGAAATGAATATGAATGTTGTTTATAATAACATCTGAAAGGGAAAATAACGAAACAGGTTTTGTTTATCAAATAAATTTTGTTTATTTCTGATTTTATAGTGATAGATACTTAATTATCTTTACTGTATTTAACATTAAATTATTAAAATTCGTTTAACAGCTCTTGGTAGTATGATTGCTGCAAAAAAATGCAATGCTACAAAAAATACTAGCCTTAAAACGTAATAAATTAATTTTATATAAAAATGCGAGTACTTATCTTTATGAAATCGGAGTAGTAAAGAATTACTATAGGACATTATTAAATCTAAATACCTACCTCACAAAATCTAACTTGGCGAAAGTTATAAAGATGATATATATTTATTTGTTTATTTAAAACTTTATTGACATTAGTTGAAAGAGGATTCTCTTCCAGAAAGAGAAAAAAGAAAAGAAAAGAGGAAAGAGTCAACTTTAGAATATGGCAAATTTAACGAAAATGATACCGTACAAACATACACATAGTTTCTTTTCTACAAGAAAATGTATTTATTTATTCTAAGGTCATTCAGGAAGGAATTATGTCTGTAGTGAAGTATGTCACCCTGTTTCGTAAAGTAAAAATAGTGACTCAAAAGAAAAAAACAATTGAATTACATCTCTCAGTGTGGATAGCGTCTCATTCCTCAGTATGTATTATTTCAACATTAATGGCAAATACGATAATTTGTTGAGCAAACATACAAATAATATGACATAGAAATTTACAATCACAGATTTCGAAAATCGAATACTAAATACAAGAAAATATATCTATTTATTCTTAGATCACTGAATAAAAAAACTAGGAAGCACAATGGAAGCGAAGTCAGTCGAGTGCAAGACAACGATTACAGCTAGACGCCGCTAGATTTTCCATAACAGTTCACCGACCAGAGCAAAGAAAGCCGGGAGCGTAGGGCGTGTGATTAGCTCTGTGTTTGTTTTTTTCAGTGTTTACGAACGAATGACATTTCTTTTTCGTTCGTAAATTTCTTATGATTTCTGCAATGAAATCTCTTATTTCTGTCTCTTTCTCTCTAGACGGCCTCTGTGGCGCAGCGGTAGTACGCTTGTCTGTGTCACCGCAGGTTTTAGGTTCGAATCCCGGCCAGGGCATGATGAGAAAAGAACATTTTCTGACTGGCCTGGGTCTTGGATGTTTATCTATATAAGCATATATTATAAAATATAGTATCTCGTAACACATATCTCGAACTTAGTTGTCTGTCTACATACATAGTATAATTATATCTATATCTCTTGTGAGGTAGACAGAGCCAACAGCCTTGAATAGACTGAAAGACCACGTTCAGCTGTATGGCTTTACGATGAAATTGAGATTCAAATAGTGACAGGTTGCTAGCCGTAACGCCTACACGAGGAATCTCAAGTCTATCCTTTAGTGGCCTATAATGACATCCATGAGGAAAGATATGGAGCGGTTCTTTTCTTAAAATAGAAACCATTCGGCACAGTTGCAATTAATCAAATATTTTTCAAGATGACAATTACACAGCTTGCATTTCTGAACCATCAATACAAAAAAAAAAAAAAACTAAAGAAACCATTTACCTAATGTGCCAAATGACAAATGGACCGTATGTGCGAAAATGCGCGTTCGGAAGCAGCTACATTTTCACGCCATTATGACTAGCTACATAAATTTTCCCTCGAAAAATCCTCGCAGGATATAAGTCAGGAGTGCTTTAAGTTTTAGGTGCAATAGTTAGAGTTTTAGTCCCCTCTTACGGCATCCTATTTTATTTATGTTATGTTTGAAAGGAGGGTAATCATTTAACGGCACAGAAAGCAGAATGGTAATACCGTGTCTATAAAAAAAGAAAAAAAATCATTGAAATTTATTACTAGCCTGAAAGCAAGAGTGATTTGGTGGTCAACATGTAAAAATAAGTACAATTTATTCTCAAAAAGTTTCGGGACCCACAGCGGTGCACCCCAAGGATCACTATTCAGGCTTTCTCCTAAAAAACATACTTACATCGAGAGCGGCCAATATTAGCGGGGCGGGCCCGCAAATTGAATAAACCGGTCGGACCCGCGATAAATCACGAGCTAGCCGACACCCGCGGCGACGAATCAACTTTAAACTAATTTATTAACACCGAAGACGTTATATTAACGCCATTGAGAGTCCCGACAAACAGCTACTGTGGAGGAACAGTGGCTCGGTAACGTCATTATTTAGTCCAATTTGCAGAATTAGCTTGATAAATGTGTTTAAATTACTGTTTTGGAGGCTTGCGCGCGCCGCGGCTGCTTCTCGGAGATTTCAGTAGCTCAGTGTTCCCGCGAGACCCGCTCGAGTCACCGCGTGTGGCGCGTTACCAAACCGACATTTTTACGAACATGTTTTATCCAGTGACGGATTTTAGTGCCCATGTTTTGTGCTAATGTGCTGTGCTTTGTGATACAGTGATTTTTGTTCGAGGTAAGGTAATACGCAATTTCATTTATGTGATAAATTTTACCGGCGTGATTGACAGTTGTTTGTTAGCATCGAGAATGTTTTTTAAGGAATATATTATATTCGTCGTAATGGCAGGCTTATAATAAAATTGATGGAACGAGATATGGGGAGAAAATATTCAATTGTTCGTTTTTATGATTTATGGTTACTATATATCTTGTGAGCTGTTACGGTCGGCTGTTTTCGTCTTTTTAATGTGAACAACTCTTTCTTTATTCTCGATAAAGATGAAATAGTTACACTTGTCAAATTTCGCGTAAGTTCAAATCCTTTTTTATAGATCCAATTTAAATTCGAAGATGTCCAATCACACTTTGTGTCATACTGTCAGCTGTGAAATATCGGAGCCTGTTCAAATATAAAAGAAACCTTAAACCTTTAACTTAAAGCTTAATGCATTATATAAATTATGTCGAATAAAAACTTCAATAATTAATAAAAACATATTTAATTCATTCATTAAGATACTAGAAATGGGGTCGAAGACATTGTAAGCAAAACTAACTACGAATAACAATGTTTGTTATCGCTGTTTATAACGTAATGCACGTTGGTTATTGGCATAATAAAATATAGTCCAACGTTATTGTAACTTTGTTTACTTACAATCAAAACTCGATGCATTTATAACTACACCTTGTCTTCTTCTTCTTCCTCCTGGGTGTAGTGCCGGTTGCATCCTCACTGCTCTGGGTAGCATCCTGGATTGGGTGAGTCAGATTTTTACTCGAAGATCCGACTCGGTGCCGTGTGGTTCCCGGCACCAATACAAAAAGAATGGTACCACTCCATCTCTTTCCCATGGATGTCGTTAAAGGCGACTAAGGGACAGGCTTACATACTTGGGTTCTTTTTTAGGCGATGGGCTAGCAACTTGTCACTATTTGATTCTCAATTCTATCTTAAAGCCAAATAGCTGAATGTGGTCATTCAGTCTTTACAAGATTGTTGGCTCTGTCTACCCCGCAAGGGATATAGACGTGATTATATTTATGTATGTATGAATCCGAACCTAAGCCCGTATTGGATCGCATGGTTACACATCCAGTTCCCTGAATGTGCAGGTTTCTTCACGATGTTTTTCCTCACCACATGAGTGCCAGTTAGTATCCAAACTAATGTACTTGCAAAACTTCGAAAATAGTCATTGGTGCATGGCCGAGGTGGGACTCGAACAGGTGCCTTTCACACACTCATAATTACATTATTTATCTATATATATAAAACTCTTCCGTTACTGAGTGACTGACTGACAGACAACGCACAGTCGAAACTACTGGTCGTAGACAGCTGAAATTTGGAATGTAGGTTCCTTGGGATATGTAGGGGAGCACTAAGAAAGGATTTTTGGAAATTCAACCCCCAAGGGGGGGAAAAGGGGTAAAAACGTTTCTATGAAAAATCTTATTCCTTGGGTTTATAAACTTGAAACTTGGCATGAACACGAACATAGGCAAGTAAATATGTTTGACATTATAAGTTTTTTCAAACTACCCTCCAATCGTGATTTAGGGGGTGCGATTGGGTGACTGATTTATTAACGCACAGCCGAAACCGCTCGGTATAGGAGTCTGAGATTTTGAACAGAGGTTCCTTTAGTAACATAAGTGAGCACTAAGAAGGGATTTTTGAAATGTCAACCCCCAAACGGGATAAACTGAGCCGGGGCTGCGGGAAAGTTCTAACGAGATACCGTGGCCCCGGAACGCAAAGGGCAACTGAAGGAACGAGGTGGGTTTTAGTCAGTAAAAGTCTGACACTCCCTTCCGTTCCACCCAGAGCGGGAGAGGTCATTTGATGATTTCCCATCCTTAAAAAAAAAGACTTTGTATGACAACTTTCAGTCGTCTCTTTAACATACATAATAACATACATAATTATGTACATACATGCATAACATTAATAACATCACGCCTTTAAATCCCTATTTTGTGTTAACACTACCCATACAAACAGCTAATGCAAGCAGCTAAAGAAAGCAATGAGATTTACTTTTTATTATCAGGTCAACCTAATAGCCTCACATGTACGTATAACTTCGTAAGAATTTTCTTTCAACTCCTAACCGTTGAGGAGTTGTACCTTCCATCATCAGTTCATTCACATGGGATGATGACTATCAGACGCAAATACTTAAACAGATCTATGAAATTGTCAAAAACGTAATTGCCTGTAAATTTGAGGTTTGCCCTTGATTTCCCTGGAATACCATCATCAGATCCTGACTAGGTAACAACGGGACCAACTTGAAAGTATACTCTACCGAACAAAAAAAGATTCACGTAAATCGGTCCATAAATCTCGGCGTAATCGGTATGCATAAATAAAACACCCGAATTTTATTTTCTATTAACTATCACGAGGCTACATCATCCCTGAGTAACACAGGCTATATTTAATTCCAGTTGTAACAAGATTTCAGCCTGTGGAAGAAAAAGCCCTGTCGAGATCATTAAAAAACGCTATATATAACCGAATTACACGTGGGCGAAGCCGCGGGCGGAAAGCTAGTTTTATTATATAGACGCTTTTTCCATGTAGTCCCTAACATATACAACATATACATAGACATACATATCATATCTTTACCTCTTTCAGGGTGCAAACAAACTAATAATAATTATATAATATTGCACTTATGTGACTCCACCACAAAAAAAATCTTAAACTCTTCTAGCGTTTTCAAAGGTTTCGTCTTCTAAGGAGAGGTCACTGGAGTTCACTCAAATTGATGAGAAACAATCTAGTCACTAGATCTCTCACTTCCCCACTAGATTCTAGGAGGAAAACATATCGCAATAACAAAGGCACAATATTTTCACTTGCCAAGGAAAATAGTTTAGAAATTCCTACGGGAGAGAACCTGCGGGCTAAATCTAGTTTTACACAACACTCCGGCGACATCATGATATGGTCAGCGGTCACACACAATTACCTCAAAGTGTCACCACATGTATATTAGTCGCAAATATGACAGTTGTACTTTGTAAATGACAGCCAAGTGACCATAATTCAAACGTATTGAAATGCATGAACGCCCTCTGGGATATCTAAGACCAAAATGTCTGTATGTTCAAGAGGTCAATACATCTAGATGCAAGAAAAACCATGTACATAGAAGAGTCATATAACTCATATAAGTGGAGTACATTATGGTCAACTACTGCCTACCTGCCTGCCGGTCAATGGTCAATTTATTTACCTTTTAAAAATTCTCTCTCTCTTATGTTCTTTGTTGCACCCTCCATCAGAATGATTCAGGGCCCACGTGTTGTCAGTGCCTCAAAAAATTTCATAACAAGTGCTAAGTGCCATCCATGTTGAGGAGCCTAAATTGATATAATTAGATTATTTAATTTTTTTCAGCCTGTATTTTTATCCCGTTGTTACAAAAGCCTCCCCTTTTTCCTTTCATAAAGTTCCATCTGATGCATAATTTGACATACATACATACATATGGTCACGACTATATCCCTTGCGGGGTAGACAGAGCCAACAGTCTTGAAAAGACTGAATGCCCACGTTCAGCTATTTGGCACTATGTCATATTTGGTTCATAATTTGACATTCAATAAGAATTTTAACATAAAAAATCCTTCTAAAAAAGGTTAAAATGTTTTCAATCAGAAAATCTAACGATTAATTACAGCGCGTCGATAATACCCGTGATCAACATATAGTGAACGACTCCTGTATGCTAATAATAGTGGGCTGCACTATCATATCTGCCTGTAGCAATGTTTACGCTCGCTTGTTTCATATGCTCATCATAGCGAGTTAATTAGGTGAGCCTTTTATAGCTATAGTCGTGTTTTATTACATAAAAGGTATATACAAATCACGCAGGTTGAGTCAACTCCTAAAGAAAGTTTCAGACTCATTTTAGGGAGTAACCAACTTATGATACAATCTTCTTCCGCTTGAAGGCCCAGCTTTATTCTGGCCTTTCTATAGAGGAGAAATGGGTGCGCTTTTGACCATGATGGCCTCTATGGCGCAGCGGTAGTAGGCTTGTCTTTGACATCGGGGGTCCCGGGTTCGAATCCCGGCCAGGGCATGATGAGAAACGAACTGTTTCTGATTGGCCTGGGTCTTGGATGTCCATCTATATAAGTATTTATTATAAAATACAGTATCGTTGAGTTAGTAATTTGTCCTGTATAAATTTATATTTATGTTATATTTATGATCTCAAAAAAATACAGACCAACATCCAAGACCTTCCGAAACTTTTGAAAACTCTTGTATCACTTTTTTTGGCACTGACAGGAAGTCCAAAGGCAGTTATTTTTTTCTATTTTTCTATAAACCACGTCAGTACGCAGTCGGGGCAAAAAGAAAAAAAAAAGATGTGGTGTCTCCCTACTTATACATAAAAACGTGATTATATTTTATGTTTTGCCTGTTAAGCATAGTACCTAGTAAATAATTATGTTTTCTGCGTGCGTTTCTTTCTAAATAACCACGGTTATAGGCACTCAACCGTACCTACAATATTGGGTTTACTCATAACAAGTAAAAAAGTTTGAAGAGCAGTAATAATGCAGTTGTCTACAGCATTGTAGTATATTTTTATTTTCACAAAGTATCGAATATTGCTCTTAAATTTCGTGACACTGGGCGCTAATAAAATTTTGGTTGATCTGTTTTTCACAAGACGTGATCATAACAACGTAGGTGGCATTTTTCTCTAGATCTTTTCTCAAAAACAATACTAACATAATTTTATATAAAGCCATGTGGTTCCCGGCACCAATAAAAAAAAGAATAGGACCACTCCATCTCTTTCCCATGGATGTCGTAAAAGGCGACTGAGGGATAGACTTACAAACTTGGGATTCTTTTTTGGGCGATGGGTTAGCAACCTGTCACTATTTGAATCTCAATTCCATCATAGAGCCAAACAGCTGAGCGTGGCCTATCAGTCTTTTCAAGACTGTTGGCTCTGTCTTCCCCGCAAGGGATATAGACGTGATTATATGTATGTACCGCGTGTATTTTTATTTGTAATTACTACGTTTTGAAATTTATTATATATTAATATTATTAATTTATAATATTATTATATTATAAATTTAAATAAAATCATGCCACTTGCCACGATCACTGCATTCTTCTTCCGCTTCATTATTTTTATAGAAATTCCATCAACGTTTTCCTAAAAACGTAATCCAGTACACCTTAATGAATATTTTCGTAGGCGAGTTGAACATTGTCTTGAAGTATTTCCCCGATTTCCATAATCCGGAGATAAGGTAGACGAATCTCTTTTCACTAAGATTGCCATCGAAACCAATTTATTAAACGAGTGTTTGAAAATTGTGCCAATTCTCGTTTCAAGGCGCGTCGCTTACTGTAAAATGTATATATTTATACTAGCTGTGCCCGCGACTTCGTCCGCGTGGAATAGTTAATGTTTGCAGCGTGATATAGCCTAAAGCCTTCCTCGATAAATGGTCTATTTAACACAAAAAAAATTTTTCAATTCAAAACTGTAGTTGAGATTAGCGCGTTCAAACAAACAAACTTGATAATACTAGTATAGAAATATTAAAGACCTTATTTTCTACGTAATTATTCTATAAATAATTTGGAATATTAAAAATAGCACATCTTTTTGAAAGTAAGAAAGAATGCGTGTTTATCACGAAATTGCAGTTGCATCTCTCAAAGTCAAAATTTGTACTTTGACACTTTTTTCGCCACTGACAAAAAAGGTAGGGCAGTTCTTATTTTTTTGTTGCTATAAACCACGTGTCCGGGTCCTTTTTTTCCAGTTAAAGGAAATACGAAACGTTGAAACAGGAAGGCCTAGACGAAAGTAAGTTGATAAAATATGTAATCTGGTGAAAGGTCAGATCACGAGTACCCTAAGCCAGTACGCAGTCGATGCAAGTGGAAAGAATAAGTCTCTGCCTACTTATACAAAGAAACGTGTTCATAAAACTTATAGAAAATTAATTTTAAAATCAACTACGAACATAATTAACCCTACCAATCCAATGGACCATATTTGATAAAGTCGTTCGCAAATTTTGACATGTGGGCAGAAAAATTAACATTATCATAACGCGTGGGTAAGCACAGTTTGTCCAAAGACCTGGGTTCTGCTTGCTTAGGCCAGGGCAGGTGACGTGATTAATTGTTTACTCCACGCATAAATATAGAGGGCAAGGAAGTGTCACTTCACTCAAAACTTGAGCGTACAGTAAGGCACAGAAAAAAGTACCACCTGCAATCATATATGTTTTAAAGGTAGTATAAGTGGCCTACTATACCTTAAAATGTCTTAGGTAAGTTTAAAGACAAGGCTATGATGCAATTTACACTGAGTGATAATGCTATTGGTAAAAATTTTACATACATTATGCCGAAGGCTGGCTTAATATTTCTGTAATTTCTCCCGTAATATTTATTTTTCCATCCGTACTCTCCATAATTTTGCCTTCAGGTATCAAGGGAATGAAAATATCTCATCAATCTTATTCTGATGTAAACTTTGTGTCTTGTTTTTCTTTATTAGACCTTTCGTGTGTTTGAGTAAACAAAACGCCTGGGGTGGATTTACAAATATTGATCTTAGCGAGTTATTTTTTTAATTAGGAAATATATTCATGTTTCTGAAAAGCAATGACATACTTTAAATACGTAAAAATTGCTCCTCTTTTACGGCGGGGTAGGCAGCGATTGCATATTTCCACTTGCCATGATCCCGGCATAAGTTTTGCGCTTTAACCATAGTTATAATTCCCTGCAGGCTCGTCAGTTTGGAAACCTCTAAAAGCAATTAAATCTTAAAGATCTATATACTAATTATATATGTGAAGGTGTATTTGTGTGTTGTTCTTTCACGTCATTATTACTGAAACGGTCTTCATAAAATTTTAATACACGGAGTATCGAGAAGGACATAGAGTACTTTTTACGCGGGCGTAGCCGAAGGCGAAAGCTTGTTGAAAAAGTATGTGATTTAAATAAGACAAATGAAAAGGTTTTACATACAAAATCATAATATTATTATATCCAAATAATAGATTATGGAATTCAAGTTTATAAGCCTTTCCCTTAGTTCTTACACTATTTTAAAAAACTGAAATAATTTAAGCGTAAAATCTACGAAGAGATTTTTCCTTCAGCCGTTCGTGTCTTACGTAAACCCCGATAAAGGGATATGCCCGGTTGTCGTGTAAGAAAATCATTCAAATCAGACTACCCCTGACAATGCTAACAAAATGTTGGGATATTTGCAAAGTATTGATACAAGAGATTTATTGAAATAATGCGCGGAACGGAAAAGATTGTTTCTTGTAGAGAATTAACTTAGGTACAGTTACAGTTTGTAAGAGTAATATATATAGGATAGTAATTTCCTAGGATTAAGTTAGACTTTTCTATTTTATCTGCTTTGTCAACTATTTTATAAAATTGCAATACAAATTTTGAATGTCTTACTTTCGCTCCTCCATTATTTAGGTATGCAATTTGAACTTTTGACAATGATAAATAAATATCAAAAGTAAAAATCATCCGGTTAACTAAATGAGTAGATTTTCCTGACTTTTTCTTATCACCAAAAAAATAAAAACAGGTAACTTGGAAAAGAATCGTATTGGCATTGACTATGGCAATTATTTTTTATTGACATATCAAATATCTCTTAGTAAAGAAATATATTAGGTTAATCTAGATCCGTACATCTCCTGGAAAAACCCGGACAATCCTTTTTCAAGTCATTCCAGTGTCATATAATACAAAGTGACATTCCTTTGCGTTTATCTGTTCATTTCCAACAAAAGGCAGGATGAACAGGGTTCGCAGTTCATGATAGGAAACTTTAAGTTAAATGAACTGGAAAATAAAGGCAATGTGTTTACTCTGTGGCATTTGTTCACCTTGGGGAGTAGGCAAGTTAATAAGGTGTGTGACAAAACGCAAAACATTTTTTTTTTTGCATAAATCTAAGAACAATTTTGATGTTATTTAATACAGACCGAGAATTTCAGGGGTAGATACTCTACTTGTATTTCCTAAAATCCCTACAAAAGCAAAACCAAGGGTGATAGTATAGTGGGTTGAATTGTATAACTGGTAAAAAAATTGCGCGGACGCTTTCTCTCATATTTACGTGTTCTCTGTTGCACCTTAAACTGGCATTAATCGGGGCCTGGGATCATTATTTCGACATTTCACTGTTCCTCCCTACATTTGTCCTGCTTTCAGTATCCTTAGTTTTTAAGAAGTCATCGCATATTATCTATAGCAACGACATCAATTCATTCAGATGTTTTTAAAAAGATGGTTTGAGCAAATATAATTTTTTGTACAAAAAAATTTTACAATGTGTCATAATCCTATCTTGACTTGCATTTGTATAAAATTTTATTATAAAGAAATTCAAATAAAAAAAATTAGGGTTTCCTCGAAATAAATGTGTCACAAAACCCGCGCCCTAGTCAATAAAATCTGCATAACATTCAGTGGAACAAAGGTCATGCCAGCGAGTGGTCGTTTGCTGAATCACCCCCTCGTAAAGTACACGGTACCCCGGAGGTGTACTAAACGAATTTATTTAATTACAAAATGGCGTCTTCGCTATGTAACATCAAATTTATACTTGCTTTAGTTCTTCAGTTACATTTAAAACAAAAAAGGTAAAACAATACTTACTAGTAAATAAATACTGTTTTTTGTATTAAAAGACACTGAAGTTTATATAAACGTGAATGTCGTAGGATGAGAAAAGCACAAACAATGTAATGTACTTATCTGTGATTCCCAAGATGACTATCCAATACTATGTAGTTTATTAAACGTATTATCTATCTCTTATCCATGGTTGTCGTAAAAGGGGACTAAGGGATAGGCTTATAAACTTAGAGCCAGCTGTTTTATAATGGCTTTTTGTGAATGACTGACAGATAACGTGCATTGGGAAAAGTAGAGAAGCATTAAGAGATATTAATTATAGCTCAGAATCAAGTTCATATTACGCGGGTGGAGCTGCAGACTCTGTGTTTGTATCGTTTACTTGCTTAAACTGAGGGTTCGAAAAATTTAAAGATAAAGTAGATTGTATCCATTTAGACTTGAGAGGTATCCCCTGTTTACAGACTGGTCTTATCTTTAAAACCACTTAACGGATTTGGGTGGGGGTTAACCATTAGTTAAAAGGTTTTCCGAGAAGCTGTATTGGCCATTTAGAGTCCATCGCAGAATAACTTTTATTGTTACTTGTTTGTAGCGTAAACAAAATTAAAGATAGTAATAATGGAGGTGCGAATAGTTGTTGATAGTAAACATTCTTTAAAACACATGCTGTATGAAACTCCATAGAAATTGAAAAATATATTAGAGGTACAGTCTCAGGTTTTAGGCTAACATGAGACTATGTTCAAATTCTTCACGGACCAAAGAGTACAGTGGGCTACATGGGAAAAGGTTAAACTTTACACTTTCATATCGTAGGCGTATCCAAATTGGTACACTTTTCTACATACATACATAAAATCACGCCTGTTTTCCGGAGGGGTAGGCAGAAACTACCTTTCTTTCCACTTGCCACGATCTCTGCATACTTTCTTCGCTTCATCCACATTCATAACCCCCTCATGCAAGCTCGTCGGTTTCGGGTACTTTTGACCTGACCCAATAATATAAATAACACCTCTTTCTTTTAAAGAGTAGGTAGAGAAAAATAGAGAGACTGTTATATTTCCCATTTATATTAAACTTAGTCTATTCCTACAAGCGTCGATCAGACTGTGTACTACATACGGACAATAACTCCTTATCAATTTATCAATAGTGAGCGTAACCACAAACAAGGCGCCCCTCTGGGTATTTCCATCTTGTGAATTGAGCTCGTCGTCCAGTGGTAACAAAAGCGATATTGGTTTTCATTAATTAAAGTATTTTAAAATAAAAATATTAATGCCCTGAAGATGCGGTGATAAAACATCGTGAGAAATCCTGCACAGCACATTAAGGTGACTGCATGTGAATCCATGATCCAATATGGGTTTGGTTGTGGTTGCAAAGGCAGACCAAAGTAGCTTATTGTTAAAATATTGCATATAAAAAATATTCATATTATAACGATGACGCAAAATAAAAGATTTACTCTCTGCCTGCTTTCCAGGAAATTATAATAACGATAAGCTAAATAAGGGTCAGTCCACATCGAGATATGACGTGTCTTTAAAAGCGAAAGGTCATTATCCTTATGTAATCAATATAAAAAGAGGAAACGTTTACTACGCGTCTTTCCTATGTTAGTCGTTTCGTGTAGTAGAAAAAGCCAAGATATTGAAACGTCATGCCGCCGTGGTCTCCCCTGCGCCCCTCTTCACCGTCCAGGGACCCTTCATAAGTGCGCCCGCGCGACCAAACTTCAGCGCTCACCAAGTTCTAGTCGTAATAAGGTTGTAGATATTCTATGTATTTTTAAAATTATCTCTCATCACTTTTACCTGCGACATTTTACTTACACGTCACAATATGAATCGTTCTAAAAATGTCTTGTCGTGTCTCGTATCAGTGTAATAACATAATAACATAATAATAAATTTATTTATTCAAATTCAAATTCAATTTACAGCAAGACAATATTAGACAAAAAATTTTGTATGCATAGGAATTATAATTCTCTGCTCCCTAAGCTAGGAACGAACCTGTATTTTAGGGAGTAGTGAGTCTGGTGTGATTAATTTGCATACGCGTAATTATACAAACCAAAAAGAATAACAAAGGTATTAACAGTAGGCCTAACTGATATTTATTACTTAAAATAAAAATGGTTAGGAGCTTAAATTAATGAAAAGGTGAGTGAGTGTGGTGTGTATCTGTGCGTGTGATGTGTGTGTGTGTGTGTAAGTGTGTGTGTGGAAGATGTGAGGCTGTGTGTGCGCCATATATAATGAAACTTTAGAAAGATAAATAGGAAAATGACATATGTACCTATATTTAACAACTTTTAGCTAAGTATTTAGCAGTTTTTCGCTCTTATTATAATTTTGGCTAAGGAGCCATTGTTCGACTTTATTCTTAAGCATATATTTGTTTAACGAGAAGATGTTCGTAATATTTTTGTTAACATTATTATAAATTGTGGAGCTAATAACCCAGTAATGTCTTGAGGCGAAAGATGTATTATGTATGACTGTGGGACAAATGTGTTTAGTGGATCTTTTATTCGGATTAAGTGAGGCGGGAACTTCTGGATGTTTACGTAAAACAGTGCGAAGAATGAATAATTGCCTGACAGTCAACACTTTGGTCAATTTGTATAGCTCTGCGGTGGGAAATCTGAACCGTTTAAAAAACATGACCTTTAGGACAGCGCGTTGCGCACGCTCGAGAGAGATCATGAGCGTCGAGGCTGCACCGCCCCATGCGGGGATGCAGTAGCTTAAAATGGACTGGCAGAGGGAAAGATAGACCAAACGAAGAGTTTGTGTGTCAGCTGAGTGACGCAGTAATTTAAAAACGTATATGAGACGTCTACATCTGGAAGAGAGAGCGGCAATATGTTCTTTCCAGTTTAATCCTTCATCGATAATAGTGCCCAAATACTTGACTTTGGAAACTCGATTTAGGGCTGGGCAGGAGCAGACAGAGTCTTGATTGCAGCAGCTATGGATTTTAATGCTAAGTGTTGGGGGAGGTTTAGTTGTAGATCGTATGAAGAACGGGATGTACATTGTTTTGGAAACATTTAAGGATAGGCGGTTAAATGACAACCAGTTGTGTACAATATTGATGGCCCTTTCGCCATTTGAAACAACATCGTTCCATGTCTTGCCAGATATCAATAAAACTGTGTCATCAGCATAAGTGATGATTTTGCAATTTGGTATGGAGAGTTGACAAAGCTCATTGATATAGAGGAGAAATAAGGTGGGGCCAAGAATTGAACCTTGGGGGACTCCGTATGCGATAGGAACTGATTGACTAACTTGACCGGAAATTTTTACATGTTGGGTTCGATTTGAAAGATAGCTACTGAAGATGTTATGGGTTACGCCTCGAATTCCGCATTTTTCAAGTTTAGAGAGCAGGGTCGGGACATGAACAGTGTCAAATGCTTTAGACAAATCTAGGAAAATTCCAAGACATCTAATTCTATTATCAAGATCCTTGACTACGGTTTCAACCAGTTGTGTGACCGCATCTTCCGTACTAATTTTGGAACGAAAACCAAATTGGTTTTCAGCAAGGATTTCATTTTTGTTTAAGAAGCTTACGAGTCTACTATTGAGAATTTTTTCAAGGATCTTGGATAGTACGGGGAGAACTGATATTGGTCTATAGTTACTGACACTGGTCACGTCCCCAGCCTTAAATATAGGATGCACAACAGCGACCTTAAAGCATTCCGGAAAGACGCCCCTTCTTATAGAAATATTACAGATATGCGTTATAATTGGGATAAGCACGTCTTTAGAGTTTCTGATTGTTTTGGCAGAAATTCCATCAATGCCTGAAGCGCAGTCAATTTTCAACGATAGAATTATCGCTTCGATCTCTGCACTGTCAGTCTCTAATAAAAGCATGGAGCTGCTAGTTGATTTAGGATGTAGAAAAGGTATGAAGGTGCTGTCACCATTAATAGTGATGTTTGATGCTAAGTTGTTACCAATTTCAGAGAAAAACTTGTTGACCTGATCAAGAGATGTAGAAGGATTGTCTGTGATTTTTAGTAAATCGCTTGGAGGGATAATATCTTTAGTAGTATTTGTGATTTGTTTAATAGCTTTCCACGTAGCTTTAGGATTGTTTTTAGCAAGTAGCAATTTGTTTTTTTCATAATTTGTTTTAAGTTTTCGTAAAATTTTATTGCAAAAGTTACGGTATCTAGTAAAAGTTAGGTTTATGACTGGGTCCTCCGGGAAAAGTTTTGCTCTTTTATGTAAATTGTCGCGGTGAATTGTGCATCTAATTAATCCCGGGGTGATCCAGGGTTTGATATTTCTATATTTCCTCGAGGTTTTGATGACACTTGTATGCTTGGCTACAATAGAAGATAACTGTGTGACAAGAAGGTTTGCTGCAGCATTAGGATCTTCGGATTGTAGAATTTCTGAAAAGTCTGTGGAGTCAATATCAAATTTTATAGAATCATAGTCAATGCGGGTTTTTGTACATGGAGACCTAAATGGTGTATTGCTTAGATTTAGATTAAGGAAAGATGGTAGGTGATCAGTAATATTAGTTTCTAAAACGCAAGCGCTAGCGGGTAATTTAGTTTTAAGAAGTATGTGGTCAATACAAGTGTTAAATCTAGTACAAAAGCGGTGCGTAGGAAGGAGACCATGAGAAGCTGCTAAAGTTAGGTAATCACCCGAGCGACTTGTGTCATTATTTGGTGTAATATTTATATTGATATCACCTATGACAGCAATATTAGGGATATTATTGAAAGAGCTCAATACTCTATCTAAGCTATGATTAAATTTGTCAATGCAGGATTTTTGTGAATAAAATGGTGAACGATAGATGGCCACTATAGCTATATTATTATCTACTACACAAGTGAGACAGTTTGATTTTTCAAATTCGGGCTCTTTGATAACACATGAAATGTTTGACTTGACGTAAATAATGACTCCATCATTCTGTATTGGATTTTTATCTGTCCCATAGGATGTATAACCTTCGAGTCTAGGAATTTGTGATGAATTCTTAAGCCAGCATTCTGATAAGATAATTATATCAAACTCAAATTGTATTTGTTGCAAAAAGACACAGAGTTGATCGAAATTCTTGTTTGCACTGCGAGTGTGAAGTGACCCTAACCGCTTTAGCTACAGTTATTTCCATCGCATTCCCCAACCATGTGCGCCAGCTTTATAACACATCTTGGGACACAATAGGGTGAATCAGATATGAACCCACCTATCCTATCGTACATCTTTGATTATTGAGTGCGTGTTATCTGTGACCGCTGAACGACCCAACTGAATGGAACTAAAGATCAGATCTTATGGTTATTACAGTTTCTGTTTATTACGGCTTAGTATCATATTTAGAGGACAAAATAATACATATAATGTATTAACATGTATTGTTAGTCAGAATGGCTATTGTTAGATCAAAAACTGTATATATGTAATAATATAAAATTAATCACGCCGCTTATATATCGAAGCTATACTACAACATTTTTCGATCACAAAACATTTTAATTTTTCACGAAAATCTCCATGTCCAATAAAAACATGAATGGTTACTCAGCAGTATTTTGATTGACGTTTAATAAAGCCATTAGCTTTTTGATTAATTGATCTAGTGGATAAACAAGTTTCCGTCGTGTTTCCTTTCAAAAGGCTCAAATCATTGACCTTTGCTCTTTTTTTATAATTGCCAACTCTCTCCGGCCTTTCGCAAAAATTCGTTAATTGCTAAAAATATTTCGGAATCCTTTCAGTATGATTAGGTATCGAATCACGATTTTGTGGTTTGTAAATGAATATTATAAGTTAAAAAATTTGTTACGACGATAGATGTTTTAAAATTGAAAAAGTTTGTAGACGAATGTGTTTAATATGAAACTCTTTTATGTTGAACATAAATTTTATTCACCATCAATCTAACCTTTCAACGTCTACAATTTCATAGTCTATATGTCTCTCACTCGTTGATAAATATTAAATAAATGTGTCTTTATGACTGTGTTAGTTAAGCTTTCACGGCTAAACCGTCTTTTTTCTCGTGGCTTTAGTGCCGGTTGTATCCTCACTACTCTAAGGGTCCGAGAAGGGTATCCTTTGACCATGGATCCTGGGTTGGGTGAGTTTTTATACGGAGCTACTCCCGTCTGGCCACCGCAACCTTTGTAGGGGAATTCGTTGAAATTAATAAAGTTTCTGCGAATATAGTTCCGCGGTCATTTTTCAAAAAATCCTACAATAATGGGCAAAACAGCAATTTTATTTAAAAGGTTTATCGCCTTGATGAACGTATGTTTATGAAATCAGGGACGTACTAGTGAAAAATTAATAGTACCCGAAATCTTAGAGCTTGTATGATAGTTATTATTGTGGATCAAGAGAAAGATATATGCAGGCATCATAGCAAGTGGATAGATGTAGCCTCTGCCTACCCCTCCGAAAAAGTGGCGTGATTAAAGTATATCCTACTAATATTATAAATATGAAAGTTTGTGAGTATAGATGTTTATTTTTTCACGCAAAAACTATTGAACCGATTACAATTAAATTTAGTATGTAGGTAGCTGAAGACCTTGAACAACATATAGACTACTTTTTATCCCGGAGTTCCCGCGGGAATGATAGGGTTTCCTTTCAGACGAAGTCGCGGGCGGCGTCTAGTGTGTAATATATTAAAAAACATAGATTCCTAGTTTCAGATTACGCTCGTCACGTTAGACGTGACCACTTGACCTTTTTGCAAAGTATGCACTAATTATACTTTAACAAATTCCACAATGTGGTGTCTCCTGGCTATACTTGACTCGGTTCTGGGTAACGAGCCGGGTAAGCCTACGAGGGCTCTCGTGTTAAAAATGTAGGCGAAACGACCCACGTAAACATATACAGGTTTCGGCATGGTTAGCGATCTTTTTAGAGCAGATGGTAAGTTAAAAACGAATTACATAGTAGTTATGTTAAAATAAATTCTCGATTCGTGGGTAACGGACAGTGAAGGTAACTATTTTGATCAAAACCAGATTTAACAATTCTCCAGAGGTTTGAATCAATCAACTAAATTATTAGTAAAAACTCAGGTAACTTTAAGCATTAGTGATATGTTTTGTGATGCATGATATTAATGTTTGTCATTCAGTTTCAATATCATATATATTTCTTATAATACATCATATAATCTAGTCTATATCTCTTGCGGGGTAGACAGAGCCAACAGTCTTGTAAAGACTGATAGGCCACGTTCAGCTGGCTTTAAGATAGAATTGAGATTCAAATAGTGACAGGTTGCTAGCCCATCGCCTAAAAGAAGAATCCCAAGTTTATAAGCCTACCCCTTAGTCGCCTTTTACGACATCCATGTGAAAGGGATGGAGTGGTCCTATTCTTTTTTCTATTGGTGCCGGGAACCACACGGCAATTTCTTACAATGGCGAATTTAAATAGGTTTAAAAATCAATTTAATAAACAGGGATTGTCGTTTGTGGAAAGATGTCTTCTCTTCCTACCGCTGTGGGAAAGGGGCGTGATTTTTGTAATATAGCATGGGAATCTAGTATATCATTTGCTTATTGAAGCGAAATTATGTCGTTAAAAATATTGCATTGTGACTGTAAAGGTTAAAAAAACCATGTTGAACTATGTGAGTATTTCTCCTTTATTCGTTTTGGATCGTATTCTATCATACAAAGGTTAAACATCACTAGTGGTATTCGTATCGAAAAACCAATAAACTACCTTTGAAAGTGACTGTATTGCTGACTATTGACCATTCTAGGTAAATGCAATTTGGCAAGTGAAAAATACTGTTCCGAGCCCGATGTCAGCTTGGGATTAAAAGCGTTCTGTGACATTTTGCTGGCACCATTTTGGCACTAGAATCTTCTTTAGGTATATAAGATAGACAAATAATTTAATTGTTGTTTCTGGATACGCATATGATCAGTGAAAGGAAAAAGAAGAAAGGAAGAAAAAAGGAAAAAGAAAGAAGACATAGGAAATGTACCATTTTGTATTGCGACGTATTTGTTTCAAATCGTAGGTTTCTTTTTGAGTCTTTCGGTAATCGCTGTACCTATTTAGTTTATTGTCTATTATAATTATATTATTTTGTGTAAGTATAAATTAATTGATTTAGTTTGACCCCGCCTTAAGTACTTTTTCAGACCTAATGGTTGACTGGTAGACAATGCTTCTACTCCGCGTTTTGTGGTAAATAAATATTAAATCGCGGTTACATTTTCACCTCATTGGAGAGGGAGTCCAGGCTGCGCCTTTTAAACATGATCCTAGAGTGGTTACCCACTTCAGGTCAGGCTTTTACACGAAGCGACTCCCGTCTGACCTCCGCAACCTTTTCAGGGAACCTAACACCTATTATCTTAAACAAACTGAAAGGTTCAGCCGTATGGCTTAATCATGGAATTGAGATTCAAATAGTAACAGGTTGCTAGCCCATCGCCTACCAGAGGAATCTCAAGTTTATAAGCCCACCCCTCTGTCGCCTTTTACGAATACCAAGTTTTTGGTCATATCAGGATGATATAAGTTTCAAGAACTTGGCATCTTTATCTAAAAAGTTTCACTAAATAACTTTTTGCACTGAGACTCACGAACTGGTATGAATTAGCGCTTGACCCACTAAACTTCAATATAACTTAATTATTTCTTGCTCCAAGAAACACCCATTACGCTAAGTTTGCTTTAGTAACGGTCGCGATGGTGAAACGAGAATGGGATTTATATTCTGTTTGTATAATTTGTAACTTATTAATACACTAGAGGCCGCCTGCGACTTCGTCCGCGTGGAATCAATACCGCGGGAACTCCGAGATAAAAAGAAGCCTTTATGTTATTCTGGGTCTACATATCAATTTTCATCGTAATCAGTTCAATAGTTTTTGCATGAAAGAGTAACCAACAGCCATACTGACATACTCACAAACTTTCGCATTTATAATATTAGTAGGATGTTGTTGATCAATCAGTCAATATTAGAGTGACTTACTTAAAAACTTGGGAAAAGCTCTTCTTTTAGGCGATGGGCTAGCAATCAGTTTGTCTGCGGCAACCTTTATGTTTCTATAAAGAACATACAGACAGACAGACAGAAAAAATTTTACTGATTGCATTTTTGGCATCAGTATCGATCACTAATCTTCCCCTGATAGTTATTTTGAAAATATATTCCATGTACAGAATTGACCTCTCTACAGATTTATTAAAGTAAAGATATATCACGACTTTATACCTCACCTAGAAGACAGAGACAATAGTCTTGCAAAGACGACAAGGTTTTATTCAGCTGAACGGCTTAATGATGGAATTGAGACTTATACAGTTTCCTAGTCCTTCGTCTGAAAGAAAACTCTATTATAAGATTACCTTTACATACATACATACATAGAGAAAATATATGTACGAGCATTTGCGAAGCATTATATTTTCTCTTCGTTACTAGATCAGCATGGAATTATCACATATCAACATCGCCTTCCTGGCGTAAGTCCCCGTTGTGCGAAAATTTAAATTCACTGATATGTACTATACACATTTTATAAGTAAACTGACGTTATGTGCCATCGTTCAGGGTTTATTTTGTCCGAAACTTTTTGTACGTGCTTTTGCTCGGAAGCTTTTTAGGGAGTTTCGAAATTTAAAAAATATTGTTAATACGTATGTTTGTATAAATACTAAGTAACTATACCTATCCCAGCATCCCTGTATATGTAGATAAGAAAATAATATGAAATATTGCAGTTATATTCCTTTGACTGCTGACTTAGAATATACTGGCAAATATGCAGAAGAAAATTAACCATTTATAGGAAATAAGTGGTTTAATTTTTAGAAAGGCATAATAAGTCTTATCTATTCTCTATATTTTTTTGGTTCCAATATGGTTTCGACGAAGAGTCTTCATGATACTGACCCAAATGGAAGTTCCTAAATCTTATTATTACTTAATTCCACTAATAAGCCATCCAGCTGAACGTGGCTTCCCAATCACAGTCTAATAACTATTTACCTCGTTGACTTGATGCATGAATTTTGGTGAATAATGAAATAAAAAAATACATACATACATATGTATGGTCACGTCTATATCCCTTGTGGGGTAGACAAACCCAACAGTCTTGAAAAGGCTGATAGGCCACACTCAGTTATTTTGCTTAATAATATAATTGAGATTCAAATAGTGACAGGTTGCTAGCCCATCGCCTAAAAAAATAATCCCAAGTTTGTAAGCCTATCCCTTAGTCACCTTTTACGATATCCATAGGAAAGAGATGGAGTGCTCCTATTCTTTTTTGTACTGGTGCCGGGAACCACACGGCACTGCCGGAACCACACGGCACAATAAAAAAATAAGTATTTTCATTCGTAAAAACAGAAAGCTGTTATCCATTCAGCATTAGCTATGATCGCAAAATCCGTGACGGAATTACCGCGAATTAACCCGCTTTCATTCCCAAAACTCGCAACATTTTGAACACAAACATTAACCCTACGGATGCAAACTTAGCGTATTCAAAGTTCAATTCAAGATTAGTGGAAGTTCGGGTGGTGCTTAATTCGCATCTAAGTACGAGTACTAAGCACGTTTTAAGCTTTCCATCTGTCGAGCTTTCGAAGCGAAACTGATTTGCTATACTTGTACAGGCTTATTTGTACCAATCGACCGTTGGGATTAAAAACATTGCTTCCGTTTGAGATTTATTGAGCGCGCGCTTAAGAATTTTAAAAATGGAATTGTTAGTCTTTTGTTTTCGTTTTAACCCGTGTCTTTAACCAATAATTTTGCACGATAGTTAGAAACACTCTTGTTATCGATTCTTAGCATTATAGCCTTATGAAAAAAGAGATTTTAATTGTGTCGCCTAGTACTAAAAGTTTTTTTTATGAAATCCGTTGAATCATTTTTTTTTTTTCCGTGTTAATTAAACTGATTAAAAAGCAAAACAATATCATTGCGCCCGTTGAGCAATGTTCACCAAGAAAGGTTTGCACAAACGATGCCCCTAGAATAAAGTATTTACAGAAGTAATATTAATTTTCAAACATTAGATTGACTACAGTCTTTTCAAGTCTGTTGGCTCTGTCTACCCCGCAAGGGATATAGACGTGACCATATGTATATGTATGTATGTAGATTGACTACGATTTTCATAAAGGAGAATTATGTTTTAAATTTATTTAAAACTTAATTGCACAAAAAATTTATAAAAGGCGGACTTAATCCCGTTTGGCATTCTCTAGCTGTCAACCAGCTGACAAAACAGAAACACTTTAAGTTGGTGGTGCGATAAAGTGCACATGCATACAGCAAAATACATACAAGATACATAAAATACATTATAAATACATATACATACGTACAATATCAAATTAGGATGACCCACTATTGATCTGCCGAAGAAAGAATCCATTCACAGCATGTTTGAACGCAGAGCGACTAGGAGCTCTTCTAATCATTTCAGAAGGAGCAATAAATAATTAAATCGTTGAGAGCACAATTAAAAATGTATTTATTAGCTTTATAGTTAAGTTACACATATTTTACTAACTTAGTGACAAGTTTATTTAAATTTCTACCCCTATCTGAAGAGGAAACTGTCCACCAGTGACCTGTAGTGATGATCCTGTTTGCATAAACCAAAGCGACTCGATTCTGACCTCCCCAGTCTTGGGAGGCAACCGAACAGAGTTTCGCTTCTTCTTATAAATGTAAAAGTTAGTTTGCTTGTTTGTTTGTTACCTCTTAATGGGTTATCTGTTGAATTATTCTTCTTAAAATTTTGTGCAAAAGCGTGTACCTACTTGTGATTTGTCAATTTGCGCTAAATTCGCGCAGCGAAAGCTAGTGTTGGATATGTTTTTAGAAACTGGTGACCTGGAAAATTCGATTTTCTCGATTTACGTTAAAAGGTACTACAGAAAGTTACGCTTTTTGTTTGTACGCTTTACTTTACGTTACGTTCAAGGTGGTGCTATGCGTCCTTTATTATGTAGGCTTCTTTGGCTTATTATGGCAAAAAAGAGTCATCACTGCAAGGTATATTAAACCTCATGGCAAATACATTTTTAAAAGGGGTGGTTCCGCGATTTCCTTATTTTACACTAAAACGCATTGTTTGAGAGCAGTGAGTAAGTAGTACACAGAGCAAGCCACGCTTAATGTTTTATTTGTACGCTTTGCCGTGGTCGGCGGTCATTGGTTAAGTGGTCAATTACTGGTTGGATACCTTTATTTGGTACACGCGATAGAATGCGAATCGAGCGATCTTTGATTTACTTATGTGTTCAAGTTTAGTAATGTATGGTTGGCGTAGGTAGATTTTAGTGCCAAAGTTTCTTTGATTCTTCATTCAGACATATAGTGGCGTCTATATCTCTTGCGGGGTAGACAGAGCCAACATTCTCAAAACACAGAAAGGCCACGTTTAGGTGTATGGCTAAATGATGTATTTGATATTCAAATAGTACTATGGTAGGTGGTAGTGTAGGTATGGTGCTAGGTTGCTAGCCCTATGGAGTGGTCCTATTGCAAATTGCGGGTCTTTTAAATGAAAGGGATTATTATAATGGTTTTAGTAATAAACAATTAATGTGAATTTCGTCATAATTAACATCTAAATAAATAAAAAATAATAATATAACTGGGTTATTAACAAATAAAAAATAGAGTGACCGCCAGTTATTTTAAAGGCAATTATCAAGTCAATCAAGGATATAGCTAACAAACTATGTTTTCTAAGACCAGGGCTAGAAATCCATCATCGTCACTTTGCGTTCAACGTAACGTAGCCCTTCAGTTTTGTGAGTATTGATTCTGTATACGACGCGATATATTTAAGTGTACCAAATTTCAACTTAACTTATACATACATACATACATACAAACATACGGTCACGTCTATATCCCTTGCGGGGTAGACAGAGCCAACAGTCTTGAAAAGACAGAATGGCCACGTTCAGCTATTTGGCTTAATGATAGAATTGAGATTCAAATAGTGACAGGTTGCCAGCCCATCGCTTAAAAGAAGAATCCCAAGTTTGTAAGCCTATCCTTAGTCGCCTTTTACGACATCCATGGGAAAGAGATGGAGTGGTCCATTTCTTTTTTGTATTGGTGCCGGGAACCACACGGCACTAACTTATTCATTAATTATTAATATGGGCTATTTGAAGTAATAAATAACATAAGCAACATTCTAAACACTTGATAGAGTGTTATATTATTCACTTCATAAGCCACGCCCGCAAAAACAGTGTTCACAGTGTGAGGTCTCCCAGCGTCATATTTCAGGCATTGTTCACGGGAGTCGGCCATTTTTCACGTAATTGCACTTTCCTACTTTATATCGCCTGCTGCGACCAATGCTACTTTTTACGATGTGCTGTGTGTAAGTTTTTGTCTCGTTTTTTTTTTTTATCATTCAGGATATTGCTTGTTCATTTTACAAGATAAAAATTATTATATTCTTTAATATTTTAAACCGACACGTACGTGTTTGACATGCACGCTATAAACTTACAAAAATTTATAAATATCAAAGTCTGTCTACCTGTTCCGCTTTTACAGCTAAACCGCTGGGTCTTAAGACATTGTGGTGCACTAAGATATTCCTAAATTCTTATGGGAACGGGAATTTTCGTTTTAGCGGGAGTATCCGCGGGCGCCCCCTATTTATCTATATTTCTATCCTTTTATGTCAATAATTACTAATGGTAATTGCGAATACAAAATCTTATATCTATAATTTTTTAGTTGTTGCCTTTTTTGTAAAAATAAATAAATTTGCGTAATGGGATAGACACATCGATTTTGATTTTTTGACGAAATTAAATAATTTTTCCAGTTTGTTTTGATTTTAGAAGACTCACCCCACAAATTAGATGAAAATATGATAAAAAATTGAGATTAAAATCATGTACATCTTGATTGCTAGATTTTATACGTAAGATCTACGTCGTTCAATCGATTGGTCGATTTATACTTTAATTACCAAATAAAATTAACTCTTCTACAATCAAAAAACGTATTCAAATGAGACTTAATGGAACTGTTTAAGAATCAGCCCGTCCAGTTTAAATAATGCAGCGAATTCCTTCAGATCTTAATATTTCAAACGGGCGACGAAAGTCACTGACTGCATTACTTCAAGTGTATTCTCCGCGGGCATTCGGGATTACGAGTCGGAAATATTATTTTCAAATAAAACTAAAAAGTATTTTAGTGTTTTGTGTAATGTTTAACAATACAATTAGCAAAGTGATTATTGTTGTGTAGATACTTCTTAGTGCTGTTAAGATTCTTTCTTTGTGTTTTTGTCTTGAGTTATGAAAATGTCAATCTTGTCTTGAAATAAAACTAATTATGCAATATACTAATCTTATTTATTAATATACAACAATTATTACAGTTGCATAGGTCCTTACATAAAAATAAACAATGCAAGAACATAACCATGTTGTTTAGAAAAGGATCACTCTACTCGTATCTCTTTTTCCGAAAATGCACATTTATTAAGTGCAGCTTGTGCAATATATATGTATATTAAGCCAAATAGCTGAACTGAACGTGGCCGATCAGTCTTTTCAAGACTGTTGGTTCTGTCTACCCCACAAGGGATATAGACGTGACCATATGTATGTATGTATGTATGTGCAATTTGTGTAAAGTTCCCCTGTAAAGGTTACGGCGATCAGATGGGAACAGCTTCTTGTAAAAACAGGCCTACAAAATCAAGGATAATGGTCATAAGACACATTAAGCTTCTCTCCAGAAAGGTAAGGTTGGATGTCACCGTGATAAGCGTCAGGAAGAAGAAGACTTCTGTTCACATAGTTCTGGCCATAGTCATGGGGATCACAGATACTATTTCCTATTCGGAATGTACACAAAAAATGGTATTCATTCAAGTCATCTTTCCTTCTAAAATTTGAGACCAAAAAAATAGTGTGAAAGAAAAGTTGGAAATTCAATTCAATAAATCACTTGAAGTGTAACAATAACTCGAAGGTCATCCCTCCCGCCGCTCCAACCAATAATTCAAAGTCATTCATTACAATTTATCGCCGACGATTCATTAAAATTAATTTAGATATACGAGTACCACTGAACTAGTCGAATTAATTTCGATCGTAATTTATACCTAAACAGGAGGCATTAAGATCGTGGTTTTTACTTAGATTAACGTTTTTACTAAGTTTTTATGAACTTTTCATATCTTTTATTTCATACAGTATAAGAGTTATTTTCACATCTTTATGCAGCGTGTTTTATACCTTTCGAGGCAGATAGAGTAGTGAAAATAACAAAGTAAACTTTTTATAATTATATTTTTTATTATCGTTATTTATTGGGATTGTCATTGATTGTGACAGCGATTGCTTAAAATTACATCTGGAATTATACTAAAAAGTATCTAGTACAAGTGCAATTCATAGTGGAACCCTTTCAAAGAGCACACGACAAAGCAGCGGAGGGCGCACAAAAGACATGTCTTAGTGAATTTGATACAAATGACCGGCTGAAGTTCATAGAGACGTTAATTTGTTCGTTTAGTACAAATCGACTTGTTAAGTAACATTCTTAAATAGTCGTTCAAGAGTTTTAACATCATATTAGTCATCAAATTCTCAGAAAAATAGAGCACTAGACAAAGCAGCGGACGGAGCACAAAAGACGTGGCCTTTTGCATTCGATACAATTGACCGACTGAAGTTTATAGAGATAACGTTTCATTCATGATTTGCTACTTGATACGATAACATTTTTAAAAGAGTTTAAAGATCATGTTACTCGTAACAGTTATCTCATCCAGAAATCCACTGCTGGAAATAGGCCTCCTTTTTATTGGAATTAGTCACGTAAAATCAATAAAACAATAAATAAATAACAACATATTTTGTTATACCACCGGTACCTAGTAAAATTTTTGTAAAGCTTACTGAATGAAGTGGCAAAACAAATTTATATTCTTATGAACTATTTTAATAATGGCTTCTCGAATCAAAAAGAGCGAATGCAATAACTTGTTAAAGTAACATCCGTAATTGCACTAAAAGGTATCTAAGCTTGGTATCCAGTACAAATGCAATTCGTAGTGGAACCCTTTCAAAGAGCACACGACAAAGCAGCGGACGGCGCACAAAAGACGTGTCTTTGTGCATTCGATACAAATGACCGGCCGGTCCGTAGAGAGGGCGGTTCTTTACAAATTGGCTTGTACGTATCGTTTTAAAATATCATAAAATGAAAATTTACCATTTTTTTTAAAGCCTATTATAATAGCCAGGTTATAAAAATTTTAACTATAATTTAAATTTATTTATTTTCACCAGAATACCGTTATACTTTTTTTTTATTTCTGTGATGAAATTTTTGTCGCAGAAATAAATTACTGGTTTCTTGTGAATACAAATTGTAGTTGAAATTTTTAAAAGCTGCTTTTCATAGGCTTTATACTTAAATTGCCAATTTTTTAAACAGAAATCACTTTAATTACTCTTAGGTTTATCTAACATCAAATATTTGTAAAATTTGAAAAAAATAACATAAAACATAATGATGAAATAAAACAAAGTTCTGAAAACTTTGTCAATTGTTTCTCGTATAAAAAATGTTTAAAATATCAGTAATAACAACAAATATCATTTCTTCAATAAAAGGTCTAAAACGTTTACCCAAAGCAAATCTTTCAACTATTTGTTATTATCACAACACTCAGGGAACACCACTCGAATGTAGGGAAACAATATTAAAGTCAAAAACAAACAGAATTCTGTAGCAATCTTGAGAGGTTCCATTTAGTGGAACGGAAAAAATAAGATGTACAGTCCGCAACAAGAGTGGTTGCGACACAAACATTTTACATTACAAATGCCGCGAAATTTACTTTGTGAGATTTCCTTTTGCCCGATTGCTATGAAAACGACGGTCGCTTAAACTACAGCAGTCGAAACGGTTTTGTAGAATAATGGAAATGTATATTATGATTCAAAAATGTAAGTGGAAATCATATAAAAAACTTATTGCTTACAAAAATTTTCTTTGTTTATTTTTCAGAAGGACTAGCAATTAATTGTGATCCCTTAATGGCTACGATCATAGAATTTTTGAATGCCACCATTTGGTAATATAATTTATTTGAACTAAATTTATACATACATACATACATACATAAAATCACGCCTCTTTCCCGGAGGGGTAGGCAGAGACTAACTAAATTTATATATTACTCTAATAAATAAACTTAATCGCCGAATAAGTTAACATTTGTTTACTAGGTTGCCTCTTAACTGCCTTGTTCTTTTAATATTTATAATTAAATATATTTGTAATAGCCGCTTAAATGAATGAATGTTACATACAATAATAATTTTACGTTCCCATAAAGCCCAATAATAAAATTATCTCAAATGGAATTAACTCATTTGTCCTTAAAATTAACGACGGCCCATAACACCTGGTTTTGGAGACACGAATCATGGTTATTAAGTATGAAATTACGTAATTTATCAATTCAAAGAATGTAAATGAGAGTCGTATGTCTCCTTCCTTTTGACTTCTAAAGTGACAATAAAATGGATTCAGTGAATTAATTAAAAATAAACCAGTCAGTTATATATAACATGCTTTTAAAAAAAATTACAGCGAAGATATTATGTATACCACAATATTTATCTACGACTTCTTAACCCCTAAAAGGGCGATACTAAAGGGGAGTTATTGTCAGCCTTAGTAGCACAGAGGTAATATGCTTGTTTCAGAAGTCATGAAGTTTAGAGTTCGATCACTGGTTTAGTTGTAAATATTTTTTTATATACCTTTATAAATTTCAACTGAGCTATACACATTTAAAAAAATAATGATTTATAAAGTAAAATACTGTAATCATTTTTACGTAGAGACATGGCAATAAAGGTCCTGTCAAGGGTACTCTTGATCGAGGAGCAAGTGTCAAAGAAAGTAATGAACGTGCATGAAGCGAGAGAAGTATGCAGGCATAGCATGATAATTGCCATTCCCTCCGGAAATTATTAACATGTTCTGAAGTATATCAAGAAAATAAAAGCAACAACTCAAAAGCAGACAACATTTTGGGCAAAATGCACCATATCCCAAAATGCTCGTTAGAGGTAAAAATAATTTTGACATTTCACTTTTGCAAGTGAATGTACAACAAACATTCAAAAGAGCCCGCGTTACCTCGGCAAGCCTTTTTATAACAATGAAATTAATGCCCCCTCCCCTCCACTAATTAGCGACCACTACTTTTGCATTAGCGTATTCTTGCCCTTGTTTTTATTTTAACAAGAGTTCTCTTATTCATTGGATGTTTACAATTTCGTTTGTGAAATGTTTGGATTTTTAATTCTTTTGTTTATTATTGACAGGCGGAAATGTTTCGTACAATGAAAATGTTTTTTTTTTGCTTTATCATTCGATTTTTACGAAAATTTCACATTCGTGTCGCTATTGGGGCATAGATTAGAGTTTGCAAAAGAGTTAAAATACTTCATCAATTTCATGGCATGGTTATGTTGTTAAATGAAACTTTTATTGGTACACACAAAATAATATCCAACTAAGTGACATACCACCTTTATTTAAGTAATATAAAAATATAGTATTTGCGCAGTCAAAAGTGAACAAAAATGTGTAAGTACGGCTGAACTCCGTCCGATAACAAGATGTTGTTAAGTAGAAAACTTTTAACCCAGAAGTTACCAAAAGCGAATTTCAGTTTTGCTGTTTTTCGTTATCACGTCGCTACGATGATAGGGTATTAAGCATTAGGATATATATTTTTTTAAATGGTAATGTAAAAAAATACAATAAATAGCTTTCTTTAAGGCGAAAAAAGAACAGCTTCGAGCACGCGAGACTATTGTTATATGTACTACCCCATAAGGACTAAGAAATCTTATGTGTATGAATATCAAATTATTTTTTCACTGCACACCAAATTCACTATAGACTGAATTTTTTTTTACGGTTAGGAGTAGTAGTCTTGGTAAGACTTTTAACCAGAAATTTTGTATGATGAGAAAGTGTTAATATAGAACATAGTCAAAGAGCAGTCAGTCCTTTGATGACCACTTTTTTCAAAATCTGATATTAAGATCACGTCTCTGGGAGGAGAAAAGCCACAAAGGGAATTTAATAAACTTTCCGGAAGGAGTTTTCAAAATAAAACCAGCTGAGACTTTCTTTGTTCAAGAAGCACTTAAAAATAGCGACTCAAAATAGGTTTTGCTGTTTAAAGTAATAAATGTAGTTTGAACAATGTTTGCGAAGGCATTAAAACTTACATAGTCATTAAATGTGATGAACTTTATAGGAGCTGGAATTGAATATTCCAATCAATATAGTATAATCACCGTTTTGTAAGATACAAATAAGATAAATTAAAAAAAAAGAACAACAAAAATATAATTTACCTAATCCCAGGCCGTTGACCTCTCATTATTACAAGAAAATCTCAACTAACTTCAACAAAAGCCTTATAATACGTAATACGCGAATTCATAGTCCTGCCCTGACCTAAAACTCTATCCAAAGTTATCTTCCATGTAAACGATGTAAGCCAGTGCTTCTCAATGTGGGAATGCAGCTTTGATACTCGTATATTGGGTACGTGATTAAATAGGAGCGGATACGTATTTTTTTAATTATTTTAAGTTATTTTGTTTATCATTATTTGAGAACATCCTGACCAAAATTCAGGTAAAGAGGGCCTTTATGATCTTGTATTAAAAGAGGAATGTGTACGAAGTGTGTGCAGACAAGTATGAGATTGTGACAAGTGGAAAAATTTAGGTTCCATCCCATACCATCCCTCCAAAAAGTATGTTTGTGTAAAAAAATATAATAAAAGAGCAATGAACAATCTAAGTAATATTGCTTTTCTTTTTTGATTTATGTACATATAAGTATTGTAGTATTTGTTAGTAAAGAAATCGTCATTTGAGATGTTAATTTTAAAACTCTCATTAATTACCAGTATTATTACTACGTTTTTTGAAAGCCTAATAGTGCTACGTAGTCCAATAAGTTTGAGAAACACTGACATAGTCGAAGCCATCACAGTTCGTGTACACGAAAAACTACTTTCCTCACTTTATCTAAGGTGTACATTTGCTCGATGATCTCCATAAGTAGTAGCATCATGATGGTAGTTCAATCCGAGGCGATAGTATCAGGGTAGCCTGTTTCCTTATTTCGCCAATACTTATTCAGGGACGGCAAACTAAGTAAGGTTTACTTTGAGCTTTACAAAGTCGATCTTGTTAAAGCGAACTATTTTTAGATATAGACTACTGAAAACATTTACATCCGACAAAGGAAATGTTGTGGTTCACTATTTGGTGACTAAAGCATCTTTACTTTTAAATCGCTATTGCAAAAAATAAATTACAAATATGGAGGGAAAATAAATGTTTTTAAGTCACTGAAAACTTGACGTGATACTCAATGAGAAGAACGAAGCGAAGAGAACCGACTCTCTGTAAATAACTATTTTATCTGATAATTATTTTTTATTACGTGACTATTAGTTCTATACCATAAGGGCAAATTGGTGTGGGTGGGTATATTTTATTTTCAAAGCAAAAGAACCCATCACTGGTCCCCAAACATAGTTTTAAATGTTTCGATAGCCAATCGTGTCATATTTTCATTTCAATTGCAGGCCACTGCCGGTCACTGAATGGCCCTTATATATTGCGTTGAAAACAATAGTTGGATATTTTTGGATGTGTACTGTAAAATCGTTATTTACATACATATGTACATACATATGGTCACGTTTATATCCCTTGCGGGGTAGACAGAGCCAATAGTCTTGAAAAGACTGAATGGCCACGTTCAGCTATTTGGCTTAATGATAGGATTGAGATCGTTATTTACCTAGTTTGATATCACTATTTTAATAAATGATAAGATAAATTTAAAGGGTGTTCTAACCAGTATAGTGTCAAAAATATTGATAAGAGTAACTTTGAAATTCCGACTCGTGTCAGACCGTATGTAATCGGGGAAATGCTAAAGAGAGGAAGTTATCAATCATTGAAATTATTGTAATTTTTTGAAGTATAAGTATAGTCACAATAGTTTTAGTACCATTAAAAATACTTTAGGACTTCACTGAACATAGTTATAATTACTAAATTTAATTTTGATATATTGTTATTCAATACATTTTTTAAAGTAAATTCTTCTTTGCACATATTAAAAAAAACTTACTGAATGAAAAAAGCATTGTACCCATGGGATTTTTATCAAATAAAAATATACACGGGCGAAGCTGCTCGCTTAAGCTAGTATCCCTTAGCAACAGTTAAACTTTGGCTAGCTCAATCCGTGCGACCTATCCCTATATATTTATTTATTTATGTAAATCGCTTCCCAAGAAACTCACGTATGGTCATGAATATTGAAAACACACCTTTTTGGGCATTCTGCTACAAATTTATGGCTGCAATCATAACTCAATTTGTAGTAGACGGGAACATGGGTATATCTACATCACTTTATCTAACACAGGTGTTCATGTTGGGAATAAAGCTATACTCTAGAGGGGGATCATGTGATATTACATCACTGGTTTTTTTAATTCATCTTGTAACTATAGAATAGAATAGAGTATCAATAATTGACGTCACATCACTTAAATCTAATTATAACTACTACCGCTTCCAAAGCGCATGTGTAGAAGAAAATGCTCAATTGGAATAGGCGAAATTTCAATAATATAGAAATTTGTTTCTTTACGATCATGAAATGATAAAATACTCGTACCTTCCACAAAAAGATAGGCTATATTTTTTCTGCCACTTTTACGAGTCAAATTATAAATCCATTTTTTTATGTTTGTTCATTATTTTACGAAATTTCAGCATTATTTATAATTGGCATATCTTATGTTTTCACGACATTGGTTGATGCCGAATAAATTACTTAAAACTAAGTTTACTATCTACTTATAAACTTAGGATTCCTCTTGAAGGCGATAAACTAGCAACCTGTGACTATTTTAATCTCAATTCCATTACAATGCCATACACTTTCAGTCTGTTGGCTCCGTCTACCCCGCAAGGGATAAAGACGTGATTATATGTATATATAGTATATATGATATTTAGCTAATTTCGGGAATTTCTGTTTATTCCGGTCTGGAAATAGCTAGCAACAATCCGTAATCTAGTTACTGTACCTTAATCTCAAATCAAACGAATTCATCAACTCTCTTTTTTTTTAATTACACAATAGTAACAAGATACTGTTCGTTCATATTTAAATTACCAAATTAAACCACAGCTTCATTAACCCATGACTTAAACCGGCATCGGGTACAATAAGAAAAACATCAGTACACTCGCGGCCATAATTCAAGTCGTTTTCGCTCGCAACGGCCATTTTTCATGTACGAGTTTTATCTGTGAAGTCGCGCGGCGCCGCCTTAAGTGGACTTTTGACTTCTGTCGTGCTTAAAGTGCTCCGGTTTATAATAATAACTTTAATTTGCGTTCGAGTGTACTCCTCGCTTCGCGTTTTTGGGTTAGTTGAAGTGGTTTTGCTTCAGGATTATATATTTAGTTAGCGAAATTTGAGTATAAATAATTTAAAGGTCCGAGAGATAAGTAATAAAGATTTGAATCGAGCTTGTCTATTGAAAATAGTCTGTTTTTATCATCTTTTTTCCTGTCTTATTTAGGTTAACTGAGACTTTTTCTATCGAAGTGTAAAGAAGTGATGTATTTACTCCATAAAAGAGTTAAATAACCACTTAACCATTATATAAAAAAAATACCAAGTAATATGGCTACAAAGTGGGATAAGATCAGGATAGGCCTTAGCTAAGACTAAATAAATCTGTCTTTTGTGTTCATTTTTAGCAACACATGAATTCTTTGTAACAGAGATTTAACACAACAATTTTGCTTTATATTTTATGTTCTCTATGATAGCTAGATTTTGTTACACAAGGAAATATGCTTTTAAATTTTGAAATCTCGACCTTCAATTTCATCCATCCTAGTATGTTGGGAGTGCACTGTAATATCAGATATTTTCATATCAAAGTTTTTCCTCCTCCTAGGTAAATATATTTTTCTGATTTTCAGATAAGATATTTCTGTCTGAATTAAACAATGTTATAAAAGGCGACTAAGAGAAAGGTTTATAGATTTGGGATTCTTCTTGTAGGCGTTACAACTTAGGCTTGCAACCTGTCACGAATCTTACTTCTTATGCCATATAGATGAACGTTATCTATGACCATGAATCAGGAGAGGAAAGAAAAGGTAACCATTGTTAAGCATTTGTCGTTTCAAATTCGTAAGACAATGAGTAGGTGGTCCATAGTAACAGGCTCTAGATATTCTTTCAGGCCAGGAAATTTCTGATTATAGAACCTTAGACCTGCTAAAGTGAAGACGTTCTGGAAGACTTTCCAGTTCATTAAGACATTAGGGGGTCTTACACACCATCAATCACAATTGTCAAGCAAATACTGACAATGGAAATAATGAATAAACAAATGACCTTATAAATGAAAGAACAAAAAAGGAAAAGAAATCAATTAAAAGCTGAAATCTCAGCGAAATGTAGTAGTTCGTAACAATATACAAGACGGGGCTAAGAGCCAGTTAATTGTCGCAGGCGCTGCCTAATTAGGAATTATTACCGTTCCTTAACTAACAAACAGCGGCGGAACTAAATTTATCGGCGAATTTCGAAAATTGCTTCTTTGCACTTAACTGAACTTAGTGATTTCGTATTTCCTTTGAAGATTTATCGCTATGGCACGAGTTAAGTAATTTTCATTAAGTGTTTCATTATGTTACCTGCGATAATAAATTAGCGCGGGTGAAGGAAGGAGAGAGAAGGGTTGTCTCTTTCTAAAAGAAAAAAATTGCAGCTGAGATGATGATGAGAATTTTCTTCTCTTCTTTTCTATAAATAATCAATTAATCACATATTATATATTTTTTTAAATTTATTGCAGCTTATTTTAGACTTTTGTATTCTTATGCCTTTTTTAGTCTCAGGTATGTTTAAACAAAAAAAAAAATTCTCGTCACTCAATGACCTTATTTAGCTTGTAATTAAATAATGGTTTTGTGCCGTGTGGTTCCCGGCACCCATGAAAAAAAGAATAGGACCACTCCTTTTCTTTCCCATGAATATCGTAAAAGGCGACTAAGGGATAGGATTTAAAACTTGAGATTCTTCTTTAAGACGAAGTACTAGCAGCCTGTCACTATTAGAATCTCAATTCTATCATCAAGCCAAAAAGCTGAACGTGGCCTATTAGTCTTTTCAAGTCTGTTGGCTCTGTCTACACCGCAAGGGATATGGACGTGATTATATGTATGTATGTAACCATATATGTGCACCATTTAGTAGTACACATATATTTAACTTACTGTAGAGCAATTGTTGTTTGACTTTCGTATGAATGTCCATGGTAAATTGAAAAGAGTATTTAAACACGACGTAAATCGCTGGATTAACCTTTCAGTGCACAACTGTTATACGCCACGCATTTCTACGTCACAAAAAAAAAAGTACTGGGGCAATATTGCACGGAATAATCTGCAGAACGGAGGTTGAAAAATACGGCTGTTGATTGGACGAACATTTCAGTCCATTAACTTTTTTATTTGAGTACAGTTAAGCTGATTAACAGCCATCAGCGATGAACATCATTGGTACAGTTTGCGTATAATGGATTTATAATTTCCTTCGTTCTTTATTTAAATTTCAATTCATGAATGCAGTTTAGTTTTATTTAAAAATAAACTTATGAATTCAAGAAACTCGTTAGCGCGAGATGAAATGAAATTTATAATACTGATTGAGATTGGGAAAAGTTATGGTAATTGATGATTAAAGCCTTATTTAGTTATAAAATCAACATTTCACGCTTTCCAATAGTTCATATGGTGCTTTTACTGGTCAAGTTACATACATACATAAATCACGCCTCTTTCCCGGAGGGGTAGGCAGAGACCACATTTTTCCACTTGCCACGATCCCTGCACACTTCTTTCGCTTCATCCACATTCATAACTCTCCTCAAGCAGCTCATCGGTTTCGGGTACTCTTAACCAGACCTTTTGCTAGAACGTCTCCGATTTGATCATGGTACGTTCGTTTAGACCTTCCCACTCCAACGGCGATTCACACTTTCTTTGTATATTTCTTTGTCAACCTATTTTCATAAGTTACGTAACTTTAAGTAGCGTCAGTACCGGTTGCCAGGGCGACAGAGGTAAACATATTGAGGGTGTCGAAGACTATGTCGTTGCCTAAATTATCCTATCTTTTTTTATCGTCTTAGCTCAAAAATTCTCTGCAGTGAATAGTTGCATGAAAGCTGGGTGCGTTATAACAGCTTGTGGCGTGGCTTCGCATATTTACTAAAATATGCGAAGCCATATGACTACTAAGTCATGATCATAAAATACATATTAATTGCATATCTACTTTTATTGATAGTTGATTAGTGGTCGCCCACTGTGTCGTCACAGAACATAGAGTGTATATAACAGAACCTTTAAATACATATAGACAAGTCTCAGAAGCTTAATTATTCAAAAATCTTTTTCTTTTTTACTTCCTTCAAAAGTCACTTTTTTAAACGTTTCTCCGACGATACACTTGACGGATATTCCTAACAAATAACATGTCAGCCACAAGATAACCTGTTTGGTTGGAGATCGCATCTCAAATTGTCGGGGTGATTTATAGACCAAGCTGTTTTAGGATTGTTCGAATTTGTTTCCTCATAAATTCGCAAATTGGCCTGTCTTGTGGGAATGCGTTGGGAATATCGATAGTACTATAAATATATCTATTATAAATGCGAAACTAAGTATGTTACCTCTTCGCAGCAACACTGAATTGATTTAGATTAAAACTTTGTATAAATACTGATTTGATCTTGGTAAAGGACATATGCCTCAGTTTTTGGCTTAGATAATAAGTACTTATATCGTATATAAATACTATAAATGTGAAATTGTATTTGTTTGTTCACATCACAACTATTGAACCGATCTCCATAAAATTTTGCATTCATCATATGTAGAGTACGGAAACGGTCTTAAAGAGTATTTTTTACTATTTATTAAATATTAAAAAAAAAAAATTTGGAAAATACATCACCATTTTTCTTGCTGGATCTTTTAAAGATGTACTACGTAAGTCAAAAAGAGCGTTTATCCTCAACTTTTAATGAAATACTTCAACTAATTGTGATTGACTAATTCTCGGTGACACTTGCTAGAGCTTACCTCGAGATAAGCTCCTAAAATAACTTGTGTTACTTAATAAGTTAGCCGTTGTTTAAGCCCTTGAGTCCTCTTAGCCAGTTGAAGTTCTGAGCTGGTCGGATGTCGTTTTTCATTTTTTAAACCGTCGTTAGACTTTGAATACGCTTAATTTATTCACGAGAGAAAGTTGGTTTGTTTGTTTGTTTCTGTCTTTATGTTTTATTTATTTCATCAATCTGTACTATTGAGAATGATATAGGGTGTATCTATTATCTCAGAAAATGCTATTGTACCTGTTGGCTTCCTATAATACTATTCTTTTTTTTTACTATATGTAATCCAACGCAAAAAAACGTTGAAAATACTAACGCAAGAAAATATTGTATGGTATCTCTAAAATGCAAATATTTTTTCACAAGTAAAACATTACTGTTACACAAAACATAACAAAAATAGAGTGATTACACAGACATTTTTAGTAGGAAAAGCTTCTCGAAATAAATTAAAACATGAAACTCCTATACTGAATATCAAGAATTTGCTTAAAATAACGGTGCAGTTTCATTTTAGATTTTGGTATAAATTTTAAAGTTTCCGACAAAAATGAGAATAAATGAGCTCACCTCACTTTATTAGAACACGATATGTGTAAAAGCAGCAAAACTCAGTTATAATTTAGTCAAACCCGTGTTTATTCCAAATGCAAAACTGGATTAAGCGTATAGCGGCACAGATTAAACATTTATTTGCATTATTTTGAAAAACGAACACGCCGTTGCGTTGATAACGTCAGTGCAATCGCCCGCGCCGAGGTACAGGTGTGAGCAAAATTACATGCACACAGCAGACATTTGGGGCGCATTTCTGGGTATTTCGTGAAATTTTGGCGTCCGAGGGAATTCGGGAGATAACGGGCCCGATTGTACCGGTCGCCCCGGGACTGAGAGATGCTAGCGTTCCATTTTGTCCATTGTTGTGTTTTAGTGTTTCCATTTTGGTATAATTTTGTACTGTGCCGTGTAGATTGGGCATACAAAGTATGAAGTTTAAATTCAAGCACTGTTTATTATGTTGATATAAATTTTGGATACGTATTGCAATTTTACCTTGCATTTGATTTTAACTTTGGTTCGGGCCGGGTTCCAGGGTGTAATCTGCTTAACAAATCTGAACATGGATGATATAAAATATAAATTGCTAAAATTCCTCAGTAAAAGCTTGTGTGATCAGAACTGCACGTCAAATTTCCACGAAAACTTAACCCTTCATCTAGTTTTCTACCTATATTATAAATGTGAAAGTAACTGTGTGTCTGTCTGTTGTTACGCTTTCACGCCAAACCACTGAACCGATTTAATGAATTTAGCACAGAGATAGAGTTGTCTATGAGGAAGAAACCACGCGGACGAGGTCGCGGGAAAATGCTAGTCGGGTACATAAACCGCACAATTCAAAAATCGAACTTCAAATTAAAACTGCAAGTTAGTCCAATCCATTAATACGCCCCGGAGCAAGATATGAAGTGATTCAGCCGATTCCCTTTTGAAATATGAGTCTGATAATGTTTTTTATCCGCCATCTTGAACTTTATTGGAGAGATTAAAAGTCGAGATATGATCGTCGGCGGCTGACCCAAGTTGCCAAACGGATTGGGATCGGGGATTTGTTTTGAGATCAGATGATTAACTTGATCTCTCTTAATCACTTTAGTTTGATTTATAATTTTTGATAAATGACTTTAATTGTTAAATCCGCATAATTATTGAGTTTTACCATTGAATTTTTGATACAAACGTTATTCTTTATACATTGTGTTGATGCAATTTTTTTTATAACACTTCATCACTCTTATTATTATAAAGTAAAATACCCCTATATTCTCTGCTCGTATGTATGCGCTAATCTAGGAAAGTTGGGGACGGATTTTGTTCCTGTTTGAAATGTTGGAAAGAGGATTTTTTGAGGAACGTTAATATCTATAAATGCTACCCGTAAAAAAACCGGAGCGGTTCCTTAAGACATACATAGAATTAGGCCTCTTTAGCAGGCACATACTGCATTATTTCTCCTTGCCACCATTCCTACACACTTCTTTCGCTTCATCGCTTTAATTACTCCCATTATGCAAGCTCTTAGCTGAGGTTTAGTTAGGGTAATCTCAACACGGCCAGAGCATTTCCGATTTGCTTAACGTCATCTTGTTAAATTTATATATTAATATACAAAAGGATAGCTACCCATATGGAAATAAAACATAAATATATATGGGACAAATTACACAAATTGAGTAAGCGCTGAAGTTCGGAACTTATGCTACGAGATACTAACTCAACTCAATAAACTCTATCACTATTTGAATCTCGATTCCATCATTTAGCCATACAGCTGAACGTGGCCTTTCAGTCTTTACAAGACTGTTGGCTCTGTCTACCCCGCAGGGGATATAGACGTGATTATATGTAAGTATTAAACATTCAAGCTCCAGACCAATCAGGAAAATACTTAATTAGTTATAGAGCTATATATAGCTCCCTATAATTATTTTTATAAAAAAAATAGTTACTGTACATTATATACGCTATAGCGCCGTAGAAAGAAACTATTTTATTCAAAGGAATTTTGTCGAACAAATTAATTCTGGTCCTTCCTGTCCCGCCCCGGACGTCACACAAAGCATCCGCTGGCGATTGAAAAATGTCACGACTAAAAGGGGTTACCTCTTTAATTAACTCCGGGAAAGGTTGCTTTTGATTCGTGTTGTTGAAAGATAGTTATACTAAAAGGGCCAAAAATAGAATGAATAATATTAATCATCGTCATTAAATTGATACAAATTCAGTTTTTGTAATTCCTAATGTAATTTTTTGATGGCATGTTTGACGAAGTGGTAATATTTTTGCTTCTTAACTACCTATCGGTTCGAACGCCGGTCACTACTCTTTGATTTTATTTTTTTAAAGTTTGTTTGACGTAAAGGTATTATTCCTATCTCTTAACTATAGGTTTGAACCCCGGTCAGATCATACATACTTACATATAATCACGTCCTTAATTATGACCGGATAAACAGAGATCTGATCAAAATTAACAGAATAAATAATAATCGTTCAGGCACTCCAAACACAAGCTTTGAACTTCCTTCGGGGCTAGCTCAATATGTATGATAATAAGCACCTAATAATACATTATTCTCATGACCTGACCAGGGATTAAACTCAGGACTTGTAAGCATAAACCACTGCACCAAACAAGGCACCAAAACTAAAAGTAGGCCCTACGGAATTGTAAAAAACAACCTATTCAATGAACTCTGTACTTCGCAAAACATAAATTTGGTCTTAACCATTCTGTCGAGGCGAACAATCGTCTGATACCGATTGAAAAATGTCGCGACACGAAAAAGGGGGTTCTTTAATTAACTCCCCGAGCATTATAACCGATTCATGCCTCTTTTATGTCATTCGGACATTGTGCCGGCCCTAAATTGCTGGGGTAACGATAGACTGAGTTTAGGAGTCTTTGTCGAGTAGAAGAATTGATGGTCGAATTTGAAGTCAGTTTTATTTTATGGTTTATGAAGAAATAGTTAAATTTAATGATGTCGTATTTATTGTTAAATCCGTTATGATAGATTTTTTTTATGTAAGTTCAGTTAAATAGTTCTTAAACTTTTATTTTGTAGTAAAATATTGATTGTCTTCACATGTTCTTTTTAAACGTAGACTTTTTAATTAAATATTGCGTCAATCAAATCAAAAATTCAAGCTAAATGCATACATCTATTACAGATCATTTTAAGTAGGTAATTACTTAAACAAGTTGTGACTATGTTGTGTTGGCTGTATAATAAAATAAATAAAATAAAACACAAATGATCCAACTTAATATAATCAAGAAGAATCGTTATATTTAATTCTTGTACCGGAAATCTTTAAAAAACAACCATGTTCTTTTAACACACCTCTTTTAGTCTAAAGGGTAAAAATCAATTTGACGACTACAAAATGCCTTTTTTTACTGGTCGGCTATTGTCGCGGTTCAATATCGCCGGATTATTGTCATCTCGAATCGTCGACTCTGTAAAGTTCCGATTCCGATAAAATACGGGCAAATACTCAAGTAGGTATTTACGACGATAGGCCGGTTGTAAATTTGAAATTTGAACTTTATTCCAAAAAAAAAAAAATACAGTAAGGAAATGGATTTAAAATTGGAATTTTTGATATTTATTTGTAAATTTTAAAGATTTGGATCAAAAATATAAATCAGAATTATATAAAGTTTTCTAGCTTTATGTATTATTCAATAAGCCATTAAAACATGAAACACGAATTAACATAAAATTCATTAATCGAATTAAGATGAAAATCTAAATTGTAATTCTAGTAATAATTAGCAAATGGAAAAAATAATAAATAGAAAATAGAACATTAAGAAAAGCTGACATGTTAAGAATTTTTTTTTAATGACTTTCAGTTTTTTTAATTTGGCGACGGTTGGCTTATGAGACAAAGAAGTGACATATGTTTTTAAAAAAACTGTAAAAATAAATTCATGTTCAAATTAACATTAGAATTAACTCGATCCAATTGCAGCAACATTAAAATAAATAATAAAAGTTATATTTAATCCGAAATCACTAGAACTATTTTAATAAAAGTTCACTAAGTTATTATCAAAGTGACAGAGAGAACATAAAAATCAAAAGTTTAGTACTTAAAGAGTACCTAATAGACAAAGTCTTTTCAAATAAAAATTGATGACATTTCAAATTTCGGAATGAACATTTAAATTTTATGGAAGTAATTAATTTTAGACGACAATTAACTAGATATTAAAAATTAAGAATTCATCTCTCTCATCTTTGCGTGTTCCCAGTTGCACCCTCTACGTTTCGGAACCCGGGGGCCGCTTGAAAATTAAGTATTTATATTGGACAAAAAATGCCTAACTTTTTCATTGTTTTTTCTGTTTCGGCTTTAGAGCCATGTCCAGACTGTTGGCTCTGTCTACCCAGTAAGAAATAAAGACGTGATATATATGTATGTATTTTTATTTTTCGTAGACAAAATACCTGTTTGTTGAAAAGAGTCACAAGATATTAACCCTTAAAATGGTCGTAAATTTGTAATAATCTGAGACACTTTCAAAGTAATAAAATTGTTATTACAAATGATTAAGTTCATCGGGTAACTTATTTTACGGTATTTAATTTTCATTAAGTAGTTTGGAATAAGCTTTTTTGGATTATACTACATACAATCACGTCTTTATCCCTAGCGAGTTAGACATAGCCAACAGTCTTGAAAAGACTGATAGGCCACGTCCAGCTGTTTGGCATATTCAAATAGTACTGATCTATATCAGACTGGACTTTTTCGGAGTAATCTGGATATTATATTTTCTTTTTATTAAATATTCGATCTGTTAAGATTTCTCGGCTTAACCGCTGGATCAAAAGTGATGAAATTTTATATGAACACATGAGTAGTTATTATTCGAGGTCAAAACATACTGCCTACTGCTACGACTAAACAGGCTACTTATTAACCGACTTAAAAAAGAGAAAGTCTTAATTCTCGTATTAAAAAAAATCTTCTCACTCAATTCTATCTTAAAGCCAAATAGCTGAACGTAGCCTATCAGTCTTTACAAGACCGTTGGCTCTGTCTACGCTGCAAGGGATATAGACGTGATTATATGTATATATGTAAGAAAAAACCGTAGGAGCGAAGCCCCGAGCGAATGGTAGTAACTTTTGTTAAATAAACGTTTTTAATATTTGCATTCTTTTTTTTTACAGGTGCCATAACAAGTTAGTGAAGTGACAAGTTACGATGTTGGTGATGTGGTGAAGTGATGAATGGATGAACAGTGAACCGCTGACAATGGAGCGCGTTGTGGCACTTATCGGAGTCAGTTTGCTTGGCTGGATCACTGGTAAGATTAGTTTTACAATAATTATCCAAAGAGATCCTCCTCTTTAGTCGTTCACTCTTGACAGAGTGGTCGTGGTTTTATGACGATGCGTCTTCTTTGGATAATGCAGTCCCAGCGATGCGCCTCCATTTGTTGCGGTCATCAGCGTTACGGGAACATTGGACTATAGTTTCAAAAAAATCCAAAAAGATCACGTTAACATGATTCCAAATGATTTATCATCCTCTCTGGCAATGATAGTGTGTTTGTCAGTGACAAACGTGACGAATCCCGGCCAGGGCATTATGAACTTTTTCCATTGGCTAGGTCTTGGAAGTTTATCTATGTAGGTAAGTATTTATAACAAAATATAGTATCGTTGAGTTAGTATCTCGTTACTCACAAGACTGGAACTTACTTCGAGGCTTAAACTATCTGTGAAATTTGTCCCGAAAAAACTTTGAAATAAACATTGCACACAAACAATTCTACTATTGGAAATAACTTATTTGCATCCGTATGGTGTATGGCATAAGTATCAAAATAGACTTCACTGCTAATACATTTTCATTTCATTCGTAGTGTGAAACTTCATTAACTTTTGAAACTAACGTTTATGCCGAACCTATCATTAATTCTTTATAATAAAAAGACACTTGTTATCCAGATATTACGTTAAATTTCATTAAATTATCGTAAGTGCATCATTCAAACTTCAATTAATACCATTTTGTTTCATCATATAATTTTGTAGTCTGATGACTACTGATAATAAATATATTATTTTGATGTTATTTCCGCTTGTCAAATATTTTTCTTCGTTTCGTTTACAGCATATTCCTAATATCATTCTCTCATCTGTTGAAGACAGACTGATGCTGTCAAAATATTTTTTTTGCCATCAGATTATTAAGGAATCCGTCAATCAATCATTTCATTTATTTGCAAAAATAAACGGATATCTGCTTCCTTATACATTTCAGCTCTTGGAGAAGAAATATAAAATTTCAATATATATACATATATACCTAAACATGTCATAATAAGAATGAGAACCATTTACCTACTGCTGGTTTACGATTGTTTAAAACCATATAACGGCTATAATAATTGTTTTAATTACATATCGATTTATATGAGTTTAGTATACAAAACGCACCTACTCAACCGTTATTATAAATGTACGCGCTCGCCATTCATATTTAAATTACAAATGTACGTAGTAGCCGATTAATCATTCCATTGTTCTCATTGTTTAAAAATAAAATCTCAAATTTTATTCACAGCCTATTCTGACATGATAGCCGTCGCGAAATCTTTTAAACTCACAAAGGGGCGAGATTTTTTACTTTTTCCTACGCTAATTACAACGTAAAATATTAAAAAGTTATCTAGGTCGCGGAGAATTAGTCTCGACGAGCCTAATTAAGATACAAAATAATAAAAAAGGAGTCAATTCCTTATAAATTAACTCGTTTCTTTAATTCCGGCTAAAAAGGCTTTTAGTTGATTAACTTTTCAGCGCACTGGAGGGTATCCAAGCTGTAAGTCAAGTTATAACACAATTAAGCTAAATGGATGGCGCAAACTGGGCGACTAATGAGTGGCGCGGCAACTTGAAGGCAACTGTCAAATTGAAGAAGTTAATCATTCTGAATTGTTTCACGTTATTGCAATAAACTTAATGATCATTACTTTATTGAGTTTAATTCAGCTCATTATAGCTCAATTACTTAGCTTAGAAACTCATTGTTGATCACAGAAACGTAGTAGAAATTTGGTGTTAAAATTGGCTTTTCCGAGCCGCGCCAGTTTTAAGTCGCACGTGGTTCGTAGTTTATGACTCAGTCATGAGAGTGTAAATAAATTTTATATGTAACCAGGTGCAAAAACATACATAATATATATTCTGAGTTTTAAGAGTTATATTATATATATTAATATAATTATATGGCTCTTATAAGCCACACCGGAACAACATCGGAAGAACAATCGTGAGTAAACCTGCACATTCAGGTAACTGTATTTGATCCTGCAAACAGCAAAGTATGAGAAAGATGGAAGACGTTTTCTGTAAAAACTTGACTTACTTAGTCCCTAGAATCATGGTTAAAGGTGCACCTTGGCCTTGCCTCCAAAATATAACCTGAACTGACGCCAGGAGGGAAAAGAAGACACATTGGTATATACTCGTATATATTTTCTTAAAGGCCATTGTTCTTAGTCCCACCTATAAATAAATAAACTAGAGATTAAATATTAAATAACCTTCTAGAAATGTGTGAAGAGCCAGAATACAAAATGGTAAATTCATCTGATTCCAAGAAACGTATATTAAAATAATTTCGAGTACAGGAATGTTTGGATTTGGCCTGGAATTCAATTACGTTTCAATGTAGATATACGAGAATATTGTTCCAAAAATATGAAATAAAAATGTTTCCTGAAAAATCTTTCAAAAAACAAAATAAATATTAATTTATAAAGCGATAACCTCCAAAACAAATGAATGAATTTTAAAGAAACTTTTTGTGGTATTGCTGTTATGCCTGGGAAATACAAAAAAATAACATATAAATTCCCTCTGGTTACTAGAGTAACTGATTTAAAACTACGAAATCTAAGTACGACCCATTCATGTGTACGAGGTCGCGGGCGACAGCTTGTTCCACAATATTATATCGTTACACATTCAGCATGTTATAGAACCTTATTGTTTTCTGTTCCTCTTATGATACAAGGCTCTACTGCCAATTATGGGCACTCTATCTTGAGTTGATACTCGTACGAGTACTATACGGAAATTGTTTCTTAATATGAATCGAAAGATCTTACGTAGACTTAGAATATAGTTTTTACATTGAACAAGTTATTACTACGAGTACGTATTGATTGAAACTAGTATAGGAAATAGTTACAAGTCTCAAATAGAATAGCTGGATTGCTCAGCTTGATGATTCAGAATTGTGATTCAACAAAAGTGACAAGTTGCCAATCGGCTTTATTCAGCATGGTAGATTAAAATATCTTGATTTAATTTATGACCATGATATTAATTTTGATTTATTTTTATATAAAACACCATTAATAAGCTGGCAATCTGAAATAGTACTAAACATTTAAAAGATAATACATTTAACTCAGAAGAATTATGTTCAAGTTAACTCGCCATACCACTCGACTAGTTTAACAATTACTCATGGATGTGTTCACATAATTGTGTCTCAAGAAGTCACGATACATTTGTACGGCCTCCGAAATTACTTCTCGGTAAATGGAAATAAAGTCCTTTCTTTATATTGGTTTATTCTGTTACAGATAATAAAAATGAGTCAGAATAAATAGAATGAATATTTTTCAAAGATTTTTCCTTGTTACAACGAAAAACGTTGTTTGAAAATTGAAACATTCGGGCCAGTTTCCGGAATTCTCTTATTTTCCTTATGATTGGGTTAAACCTAAACCGAAACCCGAGATTATTAGCAAACCAAAGTTATGTCAAAGAAAAACAATACTTATTGGTTTCCCTTTGAAGAATGCTCCTCAATTATGTAATTTATTTATTTATTGTGCTATTACGACTCAGCTTAAATTTGTCAAGAGTTTTTGCCTTAATAACGTAACATCACCACTGTAAAGCAAATTATGGATTTAGTGAGACATTGTAGCTGTGCCGATGAGGTGTGCCGTATGGTTTCCGGCATTTTAGAATAGAACCACTCCATGTCATCCCCATGGATGTCATAAAAGGCGATTAAAGGTGAGCAAATTGTTAATATTTGAATCTCAATTCCATCACTAAGCCATGCAGCTGAACGTGGCCTTTTAGACTTTTCAAAACTGTTGGCTCTGTTTATGCCACAAGGGAAATAGACGTGATTGTTTGTAATATGTATGTAGTTAGACATTTTTATATGACTAGTTTGACAATAAATATCATGTTTCAGTTTTCATCGGTTATAGCTGAAAAATTGGTATAAGCGCTTCTTTTAAACCAATTCCTGTAATCAAGCCTACTTCCTTTAGTCAGGTTACAACCATTACAAAAAGTTCAGACGAGTAATTAGTATAAATTGCAACACAGCGTTGGCTATAGATACCGTGAAATTTAACTTTACCAATTTTGCTTAACCGGAAATTTGACAACTTATTATAGTTTAGTAACTGTTATTGAAGTAAGGTGCAACCCATAGTTAGTTTATTCTCAGTTGGGTTGCTGTGTACTTCAGAGCCCGAGGTTTAACTATACTGAGAAATACACACATACATATTGTCGGAGACGTAGGCAAAAACAAAAGTCCTTGCATACTTTTTTCGCTTTATCCACATTAATAACAATCGGTACAATTTCAGACAAAAGTAGAATAATATTGTTAAGGATTTGTGAACGCAACATTTTGTTGTAAAGATTGTCATCTGTCAAACTGACATATTTCATTCTCTCTTAGTATGCCGCGCTTTTGAATACAACGTTTTTCACTTCACAAATTTACTTTTATATTATTAATAAGTCACAGTACTTCTACAAAAATTACTAAGAACCCAATGTATAAGCACTTACATTTTAAAACATGTAAAGCATTCCTCTAACGTATTCAAACATCAAAAACTAATCCGCGAAATACCAATATCCATTCACAAATAAACCGATTTATTTCAAAGATATCCCGTTCACTATCAATGCAGGTGCAATATCTCAATCTGTTAGAGCTTTGCATAAAATCTCACGATGCACATTGAGCTTTATTTTGTAAGCTGTTGGGTCGAAAATAGATGTTGCTCCGCGTACGGTATTAGAATGAACCACTTTGTTAGAGTGAATGCCCGCATTTTGCAAATACGTTGCAATATTTTGACGATACACCAAATATACTGGTTATGTTTATGAATTGGTAAATTGTTAAAGTGATGATAGATGTGGCATTATCATAGGTTAAAAAAATCTGCGTTTTTGACAGAGTAGATAAGATTGACATTGTGCAGAACACCTTCGACTTAAACTCACAACATTAGCCAAAGAAGAACTGGTGGATTATTTATCAGCCTCCAACGAACCACTGTTATGCATAAACCTTCTTCTGTCTCATCAACTTTTTCTAACATGCGCGATTGCAATCCAGTATTGAATTTGGAATAATGAATTTATAAGTTACTTTCTTTTTTTATTTATGGCTTAAAATTCTATGTAGATATAAATTAGGTATTTGTTAGACCATTCATCGGTAATAAATTTTTGTATAAGCTAAAAAGTTAGAAAAGTTTTACAAATATAGAAACAATTTATATAGAAAAAATATTACACAACAAGGGTCGCGACATTTCCTCGTACCAAAAAGCAAAGTTCCGGACATATATTAAGAAAAATCTATTAAAATAAATTCCGGGGGCAAAGAAAAACGTCCGACATCAATCACGGGTATGGGACAGATAATAAACAGGATGACAATTTTCCAAGAACCCGCTATAAATCTCCTCATTCCTGATACGTTATCGACAGGCTGGTCGATACCAATCTCATATTTGAGTAAGGAATTTCATATTATCGTTGTTCTTTTATTTTAATGGAACGTAATTTAAATCCGTTTTCGGAATACCAAAATTGGAGCATTAACTTTTTACCATAGAGTGTATGGAAATGATGTATTGCGATGAATGTGAGCAGGTTGACTGAGTATATTATGTACAAGGAGTGTGTGAAATCGAAAGTTGGAAGGTAAGGCCAAAACGAACGCACCTTGACCAAATTGGGGAAGTCAGGTCAAGAATACGCTAAACTTGAGAGCTGTAAAGAAATTTATGAATTGAGATAGTGCAGGCAAGTGGCAAGCTGAGTCTGTTCTTAAGCTATAGTATTGATTACAAAGTTGCTGACATATTTTTTGGAGTTCAAATGCAAATATACAGTTATAGTTCAACATTTAAATTACATAAATAATAGAATCAATTTATCAACCCCACTATTCGATAACATAATTCTCGTGTAGGTTTAGGCGAGTCTATTATCAAAATTACCATATTTATCGTCCGGCGACGTTTGTTACAGAAACCATTTATAAGATACTATCACGTTTCTTTAATAAAGGACCCGGTATAACCAAGGAAAATTTAGGAGGTTCATAGATTATAATAAAGTGATTCTTTGTCAATTGCATGTTAAATAGTACGTGTGAACACTGTTTTCCTCGCGTCGGCCATTGTTCTATCATCACCTCTCTAGAGACAAGCCTGGAGTCATCTGATGATTACCCTGGATTGGTGAGACAGCTTTTACAATAAGGCATGCTTGTCTAACCTCCTAACCTAATCCATAATGGATCATGTTTCCTTAAAAACAACTGTTAGAAATCAAAATAATGTACATAAATACAGCTTAAGGTTTCGAGGCTTGGGATCATAACAAAAATACATTTAAATCTTCATTGAAATTCTAACTGATACTATCTGTTATATCAAAGATACGTCTGATAGTCAACAATAACAACAAACGAATGGCCCATTTTGATTCCCACGATAAAAAGAGGATCGCCCTTTGTTCGTTACTGAATGACGAGTTTGAATTTTTGAATGACGATTGGCGATCGTGTCAATCGACGTTTGAATTTCAATGTGGAATATTAAAGTTTTTACATTTGAATTTCAAAAGTGGAACGGTGCAAAGATATTGGACTTTCTTTGTGACCATAGACAATCTATGCTGCCAGTGATGAACTTAAAATAGATTTTTTCTTTGGTAATCTAAAAATAAATCGAAGAAACACAGAATTTTTTACAATAAACTATTTGGTTTTCTGTGTTACCATAATGTATTGGATCCCTAGGACGTCTACGTGTTAATTAAAAAATATAACCTAGCTTAGATAGTGGTAGTTGCCATTTGCGACATTATTATAAAAACAACGAACCCTGGAACCACAGAAATCTTATATTAAGTATTCCAATGTTATACGCACGATATTGTAATTACTAAGAGTACAAAAAAAAAGCCAAATCCATTTTTATAAATATTCAAATAAAACTTCTTTTAATAAAAACATTAACCAATAGAAAATCAATTCAACTTTATAACTCTCAAAGCACGTAAAGCGGTAATAATAAGCCCGAAAGAAGATAAAAAAGGGCATCGCGAGAGCATCTACATAACAAAAACTTCTGTTATCACTAACCTTTTATCTGTGGCCCTTTGAAGTAAAAATTTATTCCCAGTCCGCCGCTCAAAGGGCGCTTGGGAAATAATACCGATTTTGTGGCAAAAGGTTGTTAGGTATATTGGTAATCAGCTATATTAATTTATTTACTTTCAATTATTTGAAATTTAATAGGGGCAAAATATGTTTATTTATTATTTGTACTCACCACAAGTGTTTTTATTTATTTATTTAAACTTTATTGTACAAAATAAATAATGTACAATAGGCGGGCTTAATGCCTAAAGGCATTCTTATTAATTACTAGCGACCGCCCCGGCTTCGCACGGGTGCAAAATTATAAATGTTATTATACACTAGCTTTCCCCCGCGACTCCGTCCGCGCGGATGTCGGTCTTCGCGTAGATGGTTTATTTCTCCATTTTATTTTCAGTCCGGTCAATTTAGACCAAAAAATAGAAATGAAGCTACATTAATTCCCATCAAGCTGAAAATGAGTATAATTGTTTAAAACACAATCAAAAGCATTATTTCAAAATTCCCCATGATTCCGGTTTAAGGAAAAAAATTACCCAAGGTCAAAGTTAAGAAAATGGGATTTTCACGATTTTCTTCAAAACGGTAAGTTTTATAGGAAAATTACCTCAGACATAGATTGTAGATTATAAAGATATCTATAAAAAGGAATCAATATTTTTTTTCAATAAAGCTACCGTTTCTGAGATATTACGATGCAAAAAGTTGCAAGCGTCATAATATGCATAAGCACGTCTCGTATATACTCTATGTAGCAGTAATATAAGTAAAAATATTGTTCTGTCGGTAATTTTAACTTGAATTCAAAATATAAAATATACATAAGTATAATGAAACCCAGTCCCTTCATTTATACTGTAGTGAAACCTTGAGACAACATCTGTCTCTCAGTTTAATTGTGTACGTGGCTAGGGTCGTATAGCTGCTTTATCTCAGAATGCTCAACACATGAAATTCCGTTAGTCTTTAATAATAGTTGTCCTTGCGGGGATACCGTTGTCGGCTATGAACACCACGGCCTCTCATGCCCTAGGAGTGCCGGCCGTTTAGGGCGCCCTGGGGATGATGCCAAGAGACCGGATGGTATGACTTTGGTACCCTGGAGATTGGGGCGGTCTTTGGTGTGGGATGCTACTTGTGTCGACACACTTGCGCCGTCTCATCTTCAGGTTACTAAATCTAAGGCCGTTCTGCTTCAAATGAGGCAAAAAACCTCAAAAGGCGCAAATATGTGGTTATCGGTAATATCTATACTTTTGAACCTTTTGGGGTAGAAACTCTGGGACCGGGGGGCCTATCTGCCCATCAGCTTTTCCGACTATTGTCGAAAAAGCTAATTGAGGTATCTCTTGACCGGAGGGCTGGAAATTATCTGGCTCAGAGAATCAGCATTGCCATTCGAATTGGCAATGCTGCCAGCCTTCTGGGCACATTCCCGCATGTTGATGCTATGCAAGGACTGTACAATTTATAAATTAAATTTTAGTTTGTAGTCATCTTTTTTCTTTCTTTTTATAAGTAGTTTTAGTTTTAATTTGATTATTGCATTGAATTTGATAATTGTAATCTCTATTATTGTCCTAAGATGATTTTTTTCACTTAGGGTTATTCTATTTTTTTTAAAATAATAAATGCGAAAGTTAGTCTTGAGTGCCACTGCGTAGTGAAAACACGTGTTTATTCTAACCTATTTCAGACTTTTTCAAGTTTAATAAAAAAATGTTAAAAAAAACGCGCTTATAGTACACTACCTCAGAGGTGGCAAGGAAACGGATGCATTTATGACGCTTGCAACTTTTTGCATCGTTATATCACAGAAACGGTAGCTTTGTTGAAAAATAATATTGATACCTTTTTTATAGATAACTTTATGATCTACAATTTATGTCTGAGGTAATTTTCCGATTTGAAAAACTTACCGTTTTAAAGAAAATTGCGATACACCCATTTTTTACCTTTGACCGTGAGTAAATTTTTTTCCTTAAACCGGAATCATGGAGAATTTTGAAATAATGCTTTTGATTGTGTTTTAAATAATTATACTCATTTTCAGCTTGATGGGAATTAATGTAGCTATGAAGTATTTTTTTCATAGTAATTAGTAGCGTCCCGCTTGTGCAGCAAACGGTTCAAGCCAAAGCCGACTTTAGGCGCTACAGGTTACGGCGCTAAATTCACTGCGGGTAACGCAACGTGTGTTCGCGGTTCTACAGAACAACGTCTATGGATAAACTGAAAAATTAAGATTTTTTTTTCTTCGTATTTTTTCGGGATAAAAAGTATCCTATTTTACGCCCAGGATAATAAGGTATAATTATACCAAGTTTCATCAAAATCGAACCGTTAGTTTTCACGTGATGCCTGAACATACAGACAGACAGACAAAAAATTTTTTTATCACATTTTTGTGTTTGGTATCGATCCAGTAACACCCCCTGCTATTTATTTTTTCAATATTTTCAATGTACAGAATTGACCTTTCTACAGATTTATTATATGTATAGACAATATTTTCAATGTACAGAATTGACCTTTCTACAGATTTATTATATGTATAGATAAAAACCTTCCTCTTAAATCACTCTACCTGTTATAAAAAACCGCATCAAAATCCGTTGCGTAATTTTAAAGATTTAAGCATACAGACAAACAGACTAAAATAGCGACTTTGTTTTATACTATGTAGTGATGTTCCCTTTGTTATTTCGTTTTTTTTTGTAATCACAAGCAGTACAGAAAGGTAAAAATATTCCATATTTCATACCTTTATTGAGGTTTGAACTATATTCATAAATTAGATTCAATTTAACTTTAATCTTAACCCATTAATTAATATTAACCCATTAATTCTCGAGATCTGCATTAATTAAGACGTAGTCACGTGTACTTTAGTCGTATTCTACCTCAAACAACAATGTAACCACGTTGACAATAATCTATTGAAATTACGAATATAGCTTTCGAATACCGAAAATTGCCACATAATTGAATGACTAAACGGAACTATGCCGTATCAATATTTACCGACCTGAATAATTATAATTTAAATTCAGTTTCACAGTAGGTCGCGCAGTTAATGTTGTTTTAGGGCGCGTTCACACAGAGCCTTTTATTAGTATCTGAAGCGCTGCTTATTAAGCAAATAGTATGTACTTTGTATCTTTTTTACGCATGAAATGTAAGTATATCTTAATTTATATAGATTTAGAGAATTCGACAAGCACTATGAATATAATATACAATTCGAGAAGCACAATGAATACGCCTACCCCTCCGGGAAAGAGGCGTGATTTTATGTATGTATGTATGTACTATGAATGTTAAATTGTTAGTATTTGTTTAAAGATATATCGAAACAAGTTTCATAACTATGTGCATCAGATACTACTGAAAGGGTCTGAGTGAGAACCTGGCTTGACTTCGTTAAATATACATATATAATCTTTAACGAAGTCAAGTCAGTTTGTCACACAGACCGTGGGTGCCATACTGTAAAAAATCGCAACCTTATTATCGCAGAAATGAGTTCAAATCCATATTTCGGTTTATAGATATTTATTGACTCATAAAGAATACAATAATTCACTTATAATGAGTCTAAAACTAATTTATAAATAATTTGTAAAAATATTGACGCAAATAAACAGTGTGGTTTTCGAAAAGTTAAGTAATTTACAAAATTTTGGTGTAGATATAATTTTTAAGTCTTCCTTTAAACAAAGTCAAAGATTTTATGTTTTTTAAGTCTTTGGGTAAGTCATTAAGTTTGAGCTTATAAAATAAAAGCAATTAGCAAAATCAAAGTACCGTCTTTAAATCAGGTCAATAGTACCTACCCGAAACAGACGAGCTTGCATGAAGAGAGTTATGATTGTGGATAAAGCGAAAGATGTATGCAGGGATCGAGGCCAATGGAAATATGTCCCTGTTTATCCCTCCGGGAAAGGGGCGTGATTTATGTGTGTGTATGTCTGTATGTTAAAATAAAATCCATCAATATCTTATTCTCTAGCAGCTGCAGCGGTAAATAGATTGCCTATAGTCATGAGGTCTAGATATCGATGCTTAGCCCGGTCAAGGCGGCATATTCTTGAGGGTCGACTCTATCTCTGTACCATATTTCATCAAAATCGGTCCAGTGGTTTAGACGTGAAAGCGTAACAGACAGCCAGACAGAGTTATTTCCGATTTTATAATATAAGTAGGCCAGAAGGGAAGTAGTTTCATGTTATCCAGTTTTGGCTACTGGAAATATATACAAGCCCTCATGGACATCAATGATTGGTTTAATTAAATGACGTCGTTCAACCAACGGCCATATAATAGAGTGGCTTATTGAATTAGATCACTGTTTTAAAGTGATAGTTTTAGCTGTCGATTTAATATTATTTATGTCCAATTTTACAGAGTATAATTTACATACATACATAATTATCACGTCTATATCCTCTGCGGGGTAGACAGAGCTGACAGACTTGAAAAGATCGAAAGGCCACGTTCAGCTGTACGGCTTTAGAATGGAATTGAGATTCAAATAGTGACAGATTGTTAGCCCATTGCCTATAATAAGTATCCCAAGTTTAGTAGCCTATCCCTTGGTCGCATTTAACGACATCAGTGTGAAAGAAATGGAGTATTCTTATTAGTTATTGACACCAGTATCAGCGGCACTGGCGGCAGAGTATAATTTGCTTTATTGAATAAGCTAACTTAATCTGTGTAATAGTAACTTAGTCTGTGTAGTAGTCCCAAAAAAAGAAAAAAAAAATTCATATGGAATAAAATTAATTCCAACAAAATCAGAAAGTTTGAATAAAATTCGAGTACTCGGATAAAAAATGTATATTTTGGTGCATATAAGTATTAGGCCATATAAAAAGGATGTAAACTGACTGTCATTTATTGCCTTGCTATAGCCTAAAATGTAAACGTTAATATAATTCAATAAATTCTTAATTGCAAAAATGGTTAATATTATAAATTATACCAACAAATCCTGAACAAACAAATGTGCGTTCAAAAAACTCAAAAGAAAGCCAAAAAATAAAATCAAATCCTTAAATTTTTATAACACACAAACTTAGCAAAACTATGTTAATTTCACTAACTAAACTAAGTTCAACTAAAGGAGCATATTTTGAAGGTGATAAAATAAATTTAGATGAATAACAAACAGTTTGTGTATTATTGATCTTTTCCTGCTACTTTCTTGACAGAGTAGTAAAACAGACTATGGAATTCTACGAAGTCTACGAGCGTCTACGAGCGTCTACGAGCGTCTACGAACGTCTACAAAGGCTACGAGCTTCTACGAACGCTACGAGCTTTTAAGCTACATGCGCTGAAGCACATTTTGTAATTATTTTTTAACTAACTTTTGCCCGCAGCTCCACCCTCGTCAAAACAAAGTTTTCTGTGTTTTCCGGATTTTTATTTTGGAAATTTACACAATTTTTTTTATCAACTGTAAACGTAAATAACGTAACAAACAGATATTCGCCATATTTACGAGTAAATATTAGCTTGGATACGGAATAAATTTTACACCATTTTTATATGAGTACATAAACTCACGTCTTTATCCCTTTACGGCGTAGTCACGAACTCGAATCTGCGCGGGCATATTATAGAAATTTATTATTTTAAAAGTAGTTCTATTATTACCTAGTCGTTCATCATCATTAACGTAGACCACGCGTTGATTATCAATGACACTCAGAGATTTAGAAAAAATCATTTTATGTCATGTAATATTTTCATAATATCTTGAAATCCAAGGCACCGGAATTTTCTTTTTTGTTTTTAAGCTTCAGCTCATTACTTGTTTCTTAAAATTTGATTCAACTCTCCGGAGAAGATCTTACGCAACGCTTAATATAGTTAACAACTACGCCGACCTTTTCAATTTAATTATTCGACTTTTCCTCTTAATAGAAATCTCAGGGCAGTGACCCTTATATATTTATAATTGTAAACAAACCAGAATAATTAAGAATCACTTACTTCTTTTTACTTTAATTAGCTTTGAAGTGATAATTTATTTAAAATTTGTTGTGCACTTTAGGTGATGGGTAAAAAAATATTAAACTCACGGTTGGACATGGGATCTGATCTGACGAAAATGCAATTCGTTGTCAGCATAGAAAAAAATATATGTCCAGGGGTGTCAGTGTCAGAATATTACTTGTTGTTTTTTTACACTCACACATCACGTTTATTCTTTACAGAGTAGAAAACAAAAATAAATGTGTAATTGTGTAACCAAGATATAATATGGATTAGGTTCCCCTGAAAAGCTTGCGGAGGTCGACTAGATGTCGCTTCGCGTGGAAACCTGACTTACACAACCCAGGATTTTGATTCTAGGACTAAAACTATAAACAAGGTTATGGTTTAATTTCATCGTATGGTGGGTTTACGTTTTAATAGCTATATATTTTACTCTTATTAAGGTACACGAAATCTCATTGAAATAACACAAAATAAACATACATATATATCATGACGTCTATATCCCTTGCGAGATAGACAAAGCCAACAGTCTTGAAAAGACTGAATGGCCACGTTCAGCTTACGTTCAGTTTCAGTGGGAAAGAGATGGAGTAGTCCTATTCTTTTTTATATTAGTGCCGGGAACCACATGGCACTCACTCACTCATAATAAACATTCCGCGAAACATTTAATTTGACAAAAAATCATTTGAGGAATCATTGATTCAAATGAATATCAATTTAAAAAACCATTCAAACAAACATTGACCCGCTTCTATTGTGATACCACACAACAAGAGGTCAGAATTACAATCAACAACAGAGATTGAGTTGATATACGTCAACAGGATAATAAGCACGTACTGCATTACATGGAAACTGTAATCTGGATGCGACATATAATAACAAAAATTTTATTAGTAATATTAAATGTCGAAATAACATGGTAATTGGTAATGGTAATTGACGGCCTCTGTGGCACAGCGGTAGTACGCTTGTCTGTGACACCGGAGGTCCCGGCTTCGAATCCCGGCCTGTTCCCGGATGTTTATCTATATAAGTATTTATTATAAAATATAGTATCGTTGAGTTAGTATCTCGTAACACAAGTCTCGAACTTACTTCGAGGCTAACTCAATCTGTGTAATTTGTCCCGTATATATTTATTTATTTACTTAATTGACTGATATTTGTATTTAGAATAGAAATTTATTTTCAATATTGGATACAAGGTATCACTTATTGACGTCACATCACTTAAATCTAATTATAACTACTACCGCTTCCAAATTGCATGTGTAGAAGAAGCAGCGGAACAAACTACACTGCAGCCTTTATCACCTGTATCTATCTCTTGGTTACATTTGAAAGATATAACTAAGAGATCGATAAAGGTCCTACATTTTTAAGATCAAAAAAGCCAAAAATATATAACGTTTAGAATTTCTGTCTGTGTGTATGTAGTCGCATCACGCGAATGCTGTTGCTTCTATTTGAATGCCGTTTCTGTTGTGTGTAAAATGTATAGACTTAGTACAAGACATCTAGTAAATCTAACTCATTGTTAACGGGCAGTGAGCGGAAACAATCGCATCATTTGACGACATCGCCATACGGACGGACGAATTGTTCAGCGAGTATATATATTTACATGTTTACTGTGACATTGTCTATTGTTTTCCTGTTCTTATTTAAGAACTGTTTATTTATTTTTGAAACAAATATTTAAGAACTAAATGTTAATTTTACAGATAGATCTGTTTCTAAGATAAGGCTAGCAACCTGTCATCATTCGTATTTCAATTCTCTCATTAAGCCAGAAAGCTGAACGTGGCTTATCAGTCTTTTCAAGGCTTTTGGCACTATCTACCCCGCAAGGGATATAGACGTACCTCATGCCCATCGCCTACAAGAGGAATCTCAAGTTTTTAAACGTAACCCTTGGTCGCCTTTTACGACATCCAATATGAAGTGGTTATATTCTAAAGTGCCAGAAACCACACGGCACGGGAAAAGCAATAGTGGTTCTTTTCGGTCTTTCGGTTAATTTGAAAGAAAAACTGATACTGTTAATACTTTATTCCTAGAACAGAATGGAAGCATATAAATAGCGTTACATTTTTCCGAATTCATTCAATAGCGAAGCAATCACAAAAGCATATTTCCAACATTTTTTCGCTTGTTTTAACAATAAACAATTTTATAGCATTTAAAAAAAGGCAAGTCAAATTTATCCGTTCTAGTTTACCGAAATTCCAAAAATCGCTAACAAATTTTAATCATTCAGGAATTCTATTCAGTGCCGATATAAATAAATCACTGGAATCCACTGGACCATTGGCATCGCTATAAAATTTTACTTTCAAAAAGAATAATAGCTGTAGCATTTTAACAAAATGACCCCGACGAGTGCACAATGCTTGCCACGGAACATAAAATGTATAGAGTATTGTTATATAAAAATTGTTATAGTTCGTGCTTACACATCAAAACAATAAATAGAGGCTTCAATTATTTATTATTTCATCCTTTCTCTAGTTATTATCATGAGGGTGCACAAGACCTATTTAAGTGCCGTGTGGTTCCCGGCACCAATACAAAAAAGAATAGGACCACTCCATCTCTTTCCCATGGATGTCGTAAAAGGCAACTAAGGGATAGGCTTACATACTTGGGATTCTTTTTTAGGCGATGGGCTAGCAACCTGTCACTATTTGAATCTTAATTCTATTATTAAGCCAAATAGCTGAACGTGGCCATTCAGTCTTTTCAAGACTGTTGGCTCTGTCTACCCCGCAAGGGATATAGACGTGACTATATGTATGTATTATCATGAGTCAAACTAGGTTATATTATTTTCAAATCGGTATAACTAGTTATAATGCGGAGTAGAGATATGATTGGTAATAGGAAAATGTGTTTTTTATTAATTGTGTTATTCCAAAGCCTGAGTAGTATTACTGCAAACTTTCGCGAAAATCTTTATCTTAAGATGTATCAACATTGTTAACCTTAATTGTTAGTTTGAATACTAACCGATGCCCTTACGGTGAGGCCAAACATCGTGAGGAAACATGATCGATTCAAAGTCGAATGCAAAGATAGGAGTCGTTTCGTGTAAAAAAACTGACCCGCCCAAAATTCAAAAAAATTCAAAATTCAAAATTTTTTATTCATTATTGTAGGATATTATTATATCGCTTAATAATTGTCGTATGGTTTAACAACTTGGTTGACGTCAAATAAATTACTTAAAAACTAAGTTTACTGCCGCTTCCAAGGCGTCAGTGCAGAAGAAGCGGTAACAAACTGCACTGCAGCATTTTCTTTAACAACGTCAACTTCACAATATTAAATTATACTTAGAATAGAATGTGGATCCCAATCCAGGGTACATGGTCAAAGGCATACCCCGGGCTCCTTTCCAGAGCGACGACGATGCAATCGGGACTAAAGCCAAAAGAGAAAGAAGATATATATATATATATCTGTATATCTGTACAATTTTTGATTTGTCGCGGCCGGCTATAGGAAACAATTGCTCAGTAATTTATGCGGCCACAGCGGGTTATATGGGGCAGGCTCGGGCCTATTTGCATGTATCATTTCTCGCGACGTCAGCCCGAAGACTGTATTATGTAGTGCCCATTATGTCGGGGTCTCGGGATTGTAAACATTTTTTTATGGTTGCGTATATATAGGCTCGGTTTTTGCTGTGTAGTTGCATTTGTTTCTTTAGATTTGGTTATGTAGTATTAACTGCTGAAGTCGGCTTATAAGTCTTTTTAAGACTGTTGGCTCTGTCTACTTCGCAAGGGATTAGTTAAGATAAGCATATAATAGATTTACAATTGAATTTTTACGAAAGACTCGATTTTCTTCGACAAACTTTCGGAAACTGTTTATATATATAACAAACCAAATTCCAACAAGTGCTACAATAAGTTTAGACTTTAGTACCCTGAACATTGACATCATCTCAATCAATCACTCTTGACAATAGCCGTGTGTAGTCGATTCGCAATATTTTTAGCCATGAAACATTATACTTTTCAAGCATTAAGTAGAACAAACAACTTGATCGGTTTTTTCAAATGTTTGCATTGATAGCTTGAGTTTGTTTGAGCATGCAAGGGGTTGAGGGTTTGCAGAAAATAGAACTCGTAGAAAAGTTATTTACTATCGATTACATTTTAATTTCATACCTCACTTTATCTTCTCTTGGATGTCGTAAAAGACGACTGACAGAAGGCTAGTAAACTTGGGATTCTTCTCGTAGGCGATGGGCTAGCAACCTGTTACTATTTGAATCTCAATTCTATAAATAAGCCTGACAGTTGAACGTGGCCTGTCAGTCTTTCAATTCTGTTGGCTTTGTCTACCCCACAAGGCATATAGACGTGATTTTATGAATGATGAATGAATGTATGTATAATACGCTACAATCAGTTTATGACCGTATCTTATTACTAGTGGGATTAAGACTTGTTAATGTGTGTGTGCTAATAAATACAAAACCCATCCTTTTTTTAAGTGGGTGAATGAAAAACAGGTAACGAACACCTTCCCAATCAATTCCTTAGCTCTTTTTTTGCCAACGCTATGTAATCTGGCAGTATTTCAACGACACTGGACTCGGAAGCAATTCCCCCTGGATTTATTGCGGCGTACGCCGGGAGATGGCGTGTTTGTGTAGAGATCGATCTTAGACGCAATCGTGTCTATTACATAGACATTCCGGATTTTTTATTAACTTGTTTATTACTGTTCTTTGGTGGTTAGTTAGCGTGTGTGAAGCTGTGTACACAACTGGCTAAAGAAGGAGAACAACGTACACGTGTCTTGGCTGTTGAAGCCTTTGGAGTTAGATAAACTGTCCATATAGGATTAATATAATGATTGCGAGACCCTTTCGTTGGTTAGTGTGTACGTAGCCTAAGAAATGTGATTCCAAATTTAAATTTTAAAATATATAAATACAGATGATACTAGGTGATCCAAATAATAATTTAAGTGTTATTTAAATAATTTATTTTCATTGTGAAAATATTCTACAAATCGAATTATTGTTACGTACATACACATATATTATAATTATTTATTTATCTTTTGCGGGGAGACATGTGGACTATTGATGTTTTTTGACAGCGCATAAACGGCTTTATATTAGAACGAAAAAGATATATTCTTCCCTTGGGTGTTTAAGGGAATAATTCAACTTCTACAGAACTTCTAGACTTACTTTAACCTAGTGCAGTTACCACGATCTAAACGAGGTCAGGTTCCCTCTGTCATGACAGTTGCTTTATATAACCATACTACTACCACTCCTTGACTGTATAAACATACATAACATGCGGGGTAAACAGAGCTAACAGTCTTTAAAAGATTGGAAGGCCACGTTCAGCTGTTTCGCTTAATGATAGAATTGAGATTCAAACAGTGACAGGTTGCTAGCCCATCGCCTTAACAAAGAATCGCAAGTTAATAAGCTTATCCCTTAGTCGCCTTTTACGATATATGCAGGAAGATATGCAATGGTCCTATGCTGTATATACTGTATACAAAGCGAAACAAGAGACAGAAAGATAATGACTTTGGTCATATTCACATGTCAAATAAACTATGAGAGTAACCAAGTTTCCACTTCAAAACTTAAATTAGACTTACCTTGATTGCTCCCGCCCAAATCTTCCAACTCCATATTCTATTAAAGGAGCGATAGTTCGCGAAACAATTTGTGAGTGACGTACTGATCTTAAGTTTGTTACGTTCTGACGTAACGTAATATTCCATATAAACTTTGTAGTAACTCTCATTAGAGCTTTCCATTCAATTTTGAACTTTACACTTGGGGAGTTAGAGATGTTATGGCTTGGCCTATTTGAGCGATGTTCAACTATTTTAAATTTCGAATTGATTTAGTTTATGTAATAAATGTCATCAGTTGTTTAACGGCCTTTTGTTTAAAGTTAATAACAGTATCTTTGTATGTGGAAAATTCTAAATTTCTTTGTTCTACGTTGTTCGTATGTTCTTTGTGCTACCTTTACAACAAAAATACTTCCTGAAGGAATTCTTTTCGTTTTTTTTTTACCATAAGTGCATCGGTTAACAACCAAACTAATGTACTTAACTCAGAAAATAGTCATTAGTAATGACTGCGATAGCATTTGAACCTGGTATCTGAACAGTGACAACCGACGCTTACGGTCTATTAATGAATTTCATGTTGTTACATACATACATACATAAAATCACGCCTCTTTCCCGGAAGGGTAGGCAGAGACTACCTCTTTCCACTTGCCACGATCTCTGCATACTTCCTTCGCTTCATCCACATTCATAACTCACTTCATGCAAGCTCGGCGGTTTCGGGTACTCTTGACCTGACCCTTTACCAGATGTTGTTATAGAAGAAAAAGTTAGGTTGGAAAACATAGTCAACCAGTAAATTCCTCCTTTTAATTTGTTTAATTAAAAATACTATTACTTTGAAAAAACTACGAAATTAGTTTCACAGCTTTCTTTAGAACGCCAGAGAGTAGATGAAAACTTAGTTTTTCAACATTAATCTCGCTAAGAGGTTTAAAAACTGGAACTATTAGCTAAAAGATTATCTTATCAAACAGAAGGCGGATCTTCACATCTTTAATTAAGCAACATTAACATTGGAAATGCTGGACGAACAAACATTCAACCCCGCAAGGGATATAGACGTGATTATATGTATATATGTTTTAGGAGATATATAAGTCCAAAAAGATCCATTAGTTGATTTAAGTGGATGTAGAGGAATATTTGAAATATTGATCAAAGTTTATGAGATGCTTATACGCTAAAACACAAATAAACAACGTGACTCCGAATCAAATAACTATCTGGTTTAGGTTTCAATTGACTTAATTAAAACTAACAATTAAACTGATTATTATAGTAATAACGCTGAATATAAGGTACCTATAGACGCGTCTCACACGTTTTGAAACTAAAATAAGGGTAATGTTGTCTCATTAATATGTATATACGTAAACTAATTGTATGGTTGTGATTACAGGAGCGTGGTGAATACCAAATCTCGCTTTTGGTAGATTTTACTCTGTAACCTTCAAAATATTAAGAGGGAATGTTTGAAGGACAAATCTGTGGCTGCTAGATAGATGTTCTAAAAATCACATTATTTAGCATATGTTGATTTCATTATCCGTATCGATTTTTTCGGCAATATGTTTCTAGTGAAGACAGCGGTCAGTGACAATTTCATCATTGGTATGGATATGGATGTCTCAATATTGATTAATTTTTATTTATCAATTAATCAATAATTCTTTTGCGTTGAGCGACTAATCGACAATAAATGGAAAGTCTTACTTAAAAGAAAAAGTTAAACTTTATGCGCGAAAAATGTACAACAGGTGGACTTAATGCCACAAGGCATTCTCTGCCAGTCGAACCTTTGGACCAAACTTACTATTAACCTTTGGACTATTATGTATTATTTCACTTACAGTTTATGTATAAATATATATATTTAAATATATATACTAAATATATATACTTAAATGCAATTTGTACAAAATATAACACATTTAAATTTTACTACTTTTTCCTCTCGCGGTTGGTTATATTGGAATATTTTTCACAAGAAATAAAACATCACATCTGTAAAATATTATCTTATATTAAACTAATATGAAATGTGGTCGTATCATACATCGCCGGAGACACAAGCGAAATGACAACGCGAAAACTTGTTTAGAGCTACAGCGGAACATACTCTCAGATGTGAAGAAACTTAACAAATGTGTGAAATATATATAAATGTACTTCAGGAATGAAATATGTGAGAGGAACTAATAAAGTTCCTCCCACATATTAATAATTAACTTTAATAAAAAGTTGTTGAATTTTTTGTAAGTCTTAATCATGATGATGTGGGCTTCTCATAATCTTTAAAATTTCGTCAGGAATCAAAATATTATTTCGATCCTGGCGAAATTACAAAAAGTAAAAATATAATATCTTTATATAAATCACGTCATACATGACGATATATTATATCTATATGTCAACGGAAAATTACAAGAATCGAAATTCATGTCTCGTTTAGATACCTACGATTTTTTTTAAATTTCTTAGGAAGTTTATAAACTTCCGCTTCTTGTTATTTTCCGGTGATATATGTTTTATTTATATATGTCACCGGAGTATATAATAAATGTATATTTCAAAAATAAATTTATAATTTTCATTTCTATAAAATTTTCCGTTTCTTAGTGACTGACGGACAACGCAATGCCCAAACCGCTGGATCTAGAGTCTAGGAGTGCACTAAGATTTCCCTAAATTCCTACGGGAAATTAACAGGATTTTTCGTCGTAATAATCATTATAAAAACTTTAAACTCTAATAATTTCTGTACATTTACCATTACAGACTAAATATTTTCCGTTAGTGAATCAATAAATTAAACCTATATTGTTTATGTTTATAATTTATCAATATAGGAGATACCCCGAAATTATTAAGTTTATTTTAACCTGACATTAATCAGGACGTCCCTGATTTGAAAAGCTACGTTTTTCCAACCTTTATACTATAATTAAAATAAACAAAGTTATCTACAGTCAAATAAGCGCAAAATAAACTTACAATTTTTTTAATTAAAAAAAATTATATTCCATACAAAATAATATGCAACACTAAAAAAAATCCGTGGAGCAATTTTTCAATGAAGCGACGCGAGAACGACGTAATCCATTTCTCCAGTAATTCATCAGACTACGGACCTAGATAAAGTGGCCTGACTAAATTACACCCTAGCTGTTGTACAAGCTACCGTTTTAATTTGTTAAAGCCAGATTCCCTCAGCAATTATTCCCTTTTGATAAATTATTACGATGTGAGAGAATTACCTTTAGTAGCATTTTTGTGCAAGTATAAGAATCTATTTTAAATGATCTTTGATCTACTTAATATTTTTAAAAAAGACCTTTGATTTAAATACAATTCTTTTGTAGAAAAACAAAGACAGCTAATCTAAACTAAGCCAATTATGAAATTAAAGATTTCTTACCAATTTCTTTAAAATGATCCAGACCATTGTACTATAAATACGTAGGTACTAAAAGTACCTTAAATGCAATTTGTACAAAATAATAACCGTATTTCTTGTTAAAAGCGTTTATACATTTCGCTCACGGACAGTTAATTCGCTCTGTCATCCCAAAGCAATATTATTTTATGTAGAACTGTTATCCCTTAGTTTAACGCTGAAGAATGAGCAACCGCAGACATCGGAGGTGGGGGTTCGTGTATTAATATTCCAGATGCGATGTGATCGACCGACATGGCTACTACCTCTTTTTTGGTAAGATCAAGACATAGGAGATTATAAGGAGAGGAACACGCCATTGATATGTTACCACGGAGCTAAGAGACGAGAGGAGGTTTTGAAAATCCTTACTTATACAGTACTTACTTATGTAGTTCAGTGACATCTCATATCATTTCCCGTGTTTCTTTCTTTTCTCATCGGGCTTCTCTCCACTACATCTCTCAATGTATCTCTCAAAGCCCGATGAGCGCCAGTTAGACCACGATTTCAGATAAGGCAGTTTTACACGAAACGACTCTCGTCTGACCTCCGAAACAAGAACCTTCTTTACTCATATTGATACATGGTTGCCCATCTGTGCCTTCATATGCAAGAAGCTTGTTTTTGTTCAAGTACCTTTACCGATTTAAACCTGACGCTCTTCTTCATATCGAAATATATAAAAGAGGGCATCGCTTGACTGTCATATCAACGTACACCCCAAACTGATGGGTCTAAGTTTATATTTTAAATTTGGCATGTAGTTTTTTTTAATGGTCTATGGGTGCACAAAAAAAATGGATGCGAAACGGAAAATAACAACGTTTTTCATTTCGCGTTGAAGTAAACGTAGCTCTACTCTGTGCTATAATGTAGTTTGTTCCGACGCTTCTTCTACACGTGCGCTTTGGAAGCGGTACTAGTTATAATTAGATTTAAGTGATGTGAAGTCAATAAATGATACTTTTTATCCAATTTTAAAAATAAATCTATTCTATTCTATTTTAATAATTTTAATGTATTAGTATGGACAGTATGGTATTTTCATCTTCTTCTCCTCGCTAAATCTTTACACACAGACCACCAAAGATCCCGTCTCGATGTGTAAGCGTAATGTGACGGTGATTCATCACTAGATTCCAGCGATCAATGGGCCAAAACCCTTTATGTACCGCGAGAATTTCGGAGCGCGACCTATATAAAACGTTTGGTTTTCGGGGCATTACCGATAGCATGTTTGCAAGGTGCCGTGTGGTTCCCACTACTTTAGAATAGGACCACTCTATACCCATGGATGTCACGAAAGAAGGCTAAGTAACTGGAGCACATTCATCTAGTGAAAATTTCCATAGTCTGGTAGCTAAGAAAAAAAAAGATAGCACACATGCTTAAAAAAATATGGATGGAGAAGTGGAAGTTATTAAAATTAAGAAGTGGGAAAGATAACAGACTATTAAATAAAAACCAAAAAAAGAAAAAAGAACTATTAATTGTTCTATAACTTCTCTTCTAGCGCTTATAATATTTTTTCATTGTGTCACGAACAGTACATATTCGCTTTCAATCAAAGCGATGGAATGCTACTAATAACAGATATTCAAAAAGGAAATAATGGAAAAATGTGCAAGTAATATTTTTCAATTGGAATTTTGTTGCAAAATAAAATAATGACAAAGTCGCTAGTACATTTTTACAATTAATCGTTCGTTATGCCTATAACTGAACATGAAATACCTACTATTACAAATACAATATCAATCTTTTCAAATTGTAACAACTAAAGATTTGAATAAACCATTTGTTTATTTTTTACAATCCGTCGCATGCTTAAATTACTGACCTTTACTTTCGCCTGCAGATTCTTTGGTTTAAGAATCATCAGTGCGGTGTGGTTCCCGGCACCAATACAAAAAAAGAATAGGACCACTCCATTTCTTTCCCATGGATGTCGTAAAAGGCGACTAAGGGATAGCCTTACAAACTTGGGATTCTTTTTTAGGCGATGGGCTAGCAACCTGTCACTATTTGGTTCTCAATTCCATCATAAAGACAGCTGAATGTGGCTTTAAAGTCTTTTCAAGACTGTTGGCTCTGTCTTACCCCGCAAAGGATATAGATATGACTATATGTTTGTATGTAACGTAAGTTTGAAATGAACACAACAAGGTTAAAAAAGTATACAAACTTAATAACTACCTATACAAACTTTCGTGTCATAAAATGTGATAAAAGATGATAAAAAGCGTGTTGATATTCCGCGACAGCGTGTCACTCCCGCCGACTCCATTGCTGGGGCGGAGACTGAATACCAAACAGACACACAACAAGGATATTTTGTTCACATTCTAGATGTAACATATAGTTATCAACTTCACTGCCTTTCTAGGGTTATAAATCGTGGATATTGTGATTAAAAGTCGTGTCAAGAGTACTCTTAATTGATGACATAGGTTTAGGTTTATAGACTTTTATTCTCATAAAGACATTCACACATTCTACATCACTTACATGAGAACAAAAAATACAAAAATAATAAATAAGTTCGTTATCACACTAATAAACGAAATATACCAGCAAAAGTTCAGTAAATTGAGATTATGTGTTTGGCCAATTGTCTCTTGAATACATCGAACGAGGTAATATTTGATATCAGACATACATATATATATATATATATATATATATATATATATATATATATATATATATATATATATATATATATGCATACGTATATATACATATTATCACGTCTATGTCCCTTGCGGGGTAGACAGATGCGTCCCATATGCTACAAAGGCTGGGCTTATCATTCTTGGAAATCACCCTAATTACATTAGGTATATATTGATCACGTGCTATTTTTACACGTTCCACAGGTGAAGGTATTTTCTTCATCCACATTCATTCTTTTATCCAACCGTTCACCAGATCCCCGATTTAATCAAGTCACCTTTTTTATTGTATTCAAATGAAATATCACGTTATTCCTGACAACAAAATGTCATGGGCCTGTTTATTTAAAAAAGTCTTTCACATTTCTTTTGTTCTCCGGTGTGACAAAAACCGTTTAACGGACATTTCGTTCTTTCGGGATGCATGCACGCGTTATTAATTAAATTTGCTCCTATTGTCGCTTCCTACCAATGTTACTCTCCGAAGTCTTTTTTCTCCTATTATTTTCATTAGCAGACTTGCGCGTGACCGAAATAAACTTTGCTTTGACGAATTCGCGACATGGATGTTTAAAAAATCAATGGTTTCAGTCAAGTTGCAAAGTTGGCTCATAGCATGGGTTCTAATATACCTGCAGCCATATATCGGCACGAAAGATTTCGTTTTCTTTTAATTATTTAAAGTTATGCAAAATTTCAAGAAGATTGGTTCAGTTCAGTAATTTTAAATATTAAATGTGTGCAAGCGGCAAAAAATCTGTGTGTCAAAGCAAGTACACAATAAAAAATTTAATTAAATATATAGCAATGAGTGTTATCAGATTTTTTTTAATTACTCACACATATCACGTCTTCATACCTTGTGGGGTAGACAGAACCAATAGTCTTGAAAACATTGACAGGCCACGCTCAGCTGTATGGTTTAATGATAAAATGGAGATTCAAATAGCGACAGGTTGCTAGCCCATCGCCTTTAATAAGAATCCCAAGTTTTTAAGCTGGAATTGATATTATGATTAGAAGTTACCTCATGACAATGTAACTCTGCGTTTCATTTTCTTGGCAAAATGGACGATAATGTTAAAGTTCCGTTCAACCGGTCTTGGATAAAGTTTAATTGAGTGTTTACTACCTTTTACTACTTCTTTGAGTGGAGCCCGCTGGAACGCAGGTCTCTCGATTCGTTTGAGTTCATTTATTTCTTCATCAACTTTGCCTTTTAACTTAAGCTTGGAAATTCTTTTAATGAGTGTGGAATATAACTTTTTGTAGTCCACTAATTTATGATGATTTATATATATATATATATATATATATATATATATATATATATATATATATATATATATATATATATATATATATATATATGTACGAGTAATATGTATGATCAACTTCACTGAAGTTGATCATACATATTACTCGTACATATTTAGATATATATTTCCTGCGGAATAGATAAAGTCAAGAATCTTGAATAGACTGAAAGGCCACGTTTGGCTTTATGGTGGAATTGAATTTCGAAACGTGACAGATTCCTGGTCCATCGCCTACAAGAAGAATCCGAAGTTTATTACCCTTCCTTCAGTCGCCATTAATGACAAATATGGGAAAGATGGAGTGATTCTTTCCTAAAGTTTTGGGAACTTAACGGCATAGCAGTTACGACTGAAACCATCGATACAAAGATTATAATAGCCAGTGTCTTCGTGAACCACATGGCTCTAAGTTCAATCCCACTATGATTTATCTTCACTAGAAGAAACAGATCTCTTCCCTTGCAGATAGTAAAAGTCAATCAAGACAAAGGCTTATAAAATTCGGACTTGACTTACTTAGACGATGGGTTAGCAACATGTCACTATTTAAACCTTAATTCCATCATTAAGTTATACTTATAGCTGAATGTGGCCTTTCAGACTTATCAAGACTATTGGGACAAATACTTAAATTTTTGTAAGTAGAAGCAGCCTTGTTAAAAAACCACATTTGAATAGTTGCTCCCTTTGAAAAACCATGCTCTAGTATATTCAATGTTGCATTTTGAAATAACGACCCCGCTAGGGTTGGAGTAAACAGTTTTGAATGGCTTGCCTACCTCATTTATGTGAGTGACGTCATGCAAAATATTACGTCATTTCTGTTTTAATGAGCTCCTTGAAGTCACTGAGCACTTAGTAGAGCCTCGTCTAGTTTAAAGTGTTTTTTTTTGCTTATTGGTTTTATATCTCCGATTGTTGGGTAAGGCTTCCTCTATACACCTGCTGCATGGTCGTGGTGATTCAAATATATTTCTTTTTGCTACGGATTTTATTGCTTGTTCAGATCATTTCACTATGTTCTTTTAGCCTGTTTATGCTTGTGAGCGTTGGTGGTCGAATCAGTCAGGCTTAAAATGCGCGATGCGCAGAAAGGCAAAGGTTCAAGTCCCACCTCGGCCATTTACCAATGTATTTTATCAAATTTATGAACATTGGTTTGAATACTGACACACTATCTACAAATTGGTGAGGGATATGTCGTGAGGGAATCTGCACAAGCAACAGGATGTGTAACCATAATTAATCTAATACGGATTAGTTTCCCCTGTAAAGGATACGGCGGTAAGATGGGAGTCGCTTTGTGAGAAAAATTTACCTCACTCAATATAGGATCCATAGTTTAGGGCATACCTCGGCTCTTCTCCAGAGAAATCAAAATATCATTTTTGTATAAAAATATGATATAATTTCATACACACACGATACGCGCGATAAATATGATGCTTCTAAGTAGTCGGATACACATTATTTTGACTATATTTTCATCACAAAGGCAAACTTTCTGCGGGAGTTCAAAACAGGGCTTTGCACGTAAGATATAGTGAACGAAAGGAATAGTCTGCCAAAGCAAGTAAAATAATAAAATATTTCATCCAAATACTTGCCCAACATTGAGCGGTAGCGCGCGCAATTCAATTTATCGCGATTAACATTTCTTTGTAGCGAATCGAGACGATAACTCCGAGAATTCTCGGTTATAGGAGAAACCCTAAAAATTGTAGAAATTGCGACTCAGCCAAAGTTGCTATGTTCAGATAACTTCCTCAGTTAGTTGGACACGTGACTGAAATAAACAGGAACGGGGCTCTAGATGTGATACCGGTGGATCCAATAACGTTGGAAGATATGTGAAGTATTGTATGTGTTTCTGTTTATCCAAGTATTTTAGTACCTTTAAGATAATTCTTTTTAGTTCTTCTTTTCTTGACGTCAATTTCCGTAACATTCTTATGGTGGAAAAGTTAAAAATATATCAGTCAAAATTCATTTATGATATTGGTCAAAAAATCTGTAAGAAGAATTAATTGAATTCGACAACTTTTAAAGTAGTTTGCTGACCAAAAGAAGATTGAATCAAGATTTTGTCTATTGTTTTTTTCGCAAAGACTTGTTTTGACGACATGAATCTTTGACACATTTTTTTTTAATATGCAATAATTTGTGTGATTTATAAAAAGCTAAGGAACTGATCAGAACGAATTTGAAAAAGTTACCATACCTATTTTAAATCTAAATTTTCACAATACTTCTATTGGATTCCATACAAACTCAATAAACCCGAAAAGAGCCACCGTGTCAATATCAGAGGTAACACAAAATATATGTAGATAATACAAATAATAAGCTCTATTCGAGTGCAGTTCATCAGGCTTATTTTACAGTCTTTTTATCACGTGAGTTCAAATCACATTAATAATTTCCTCAGATATTGCTTCTTCACTTATCATTGTAGCAGGATTTTTTTTAACAATTAGATTATAATTTTACGATAGATGTTTTTATTAATTACATACATACATAAAATCACGCCTCTCACACTTTCGATGTTTTGTAGAGGGGTCCCGCCGCAGTAACACTTGCCTATCTCTCAATCTTATCACAATACAACGTTTACCATATAAATTGCTTGTTTTTGTAATAAACTGAATACCGTTCACTGGGGAAAGACCTTTCAGATGAATGTGAAGGTAGGCCCGAGGTCAGCATTCCTTTGTGAGGTTTTGTGGTGATAGGAAACATAGTTGAAGAATTTGAAAAAATATTTTCTATTTTTTTTTGATTTGATATCGTTATAACTATAACATACATTATAATCACGTCTATATTCCTTGCAGGGAAGACAGAGCCAGCAGCTTCGTGGACTGATAGACCACGTTCAGTCGTTTGGCTTGATGATAGAATTGAGGTTCAAATAGTGACAGGTTGCTAGCCCATCACCTAAAAGAAGAATTCCAAGTTTGTAAACCTATCCTTTCGCCTTTTATGATACACATCGACATGTAGTTGTCCTATTCTTTTTTTTTGTCGGGATATATATGTCTGCCTTATACTGTTCAAATATTTAGAAACCAATATTTACAAAACTCAAAAGGAGAGGAGAAATATACAGAGATCGTGGCAAGTGGGAAGAGACGTAATCCTATGTATTTGCTTGTATTAAAAAACATTGGCACAGTTATAAATATATTTCGTTATCATTTTTTTTTTGAAAAATATGTAATGCACTATTTTGAGAAAAGGTCTTTAAACAAATTACCTACATAAAATGTTTCTTGTGAATTCGAGTGCGTTTAGCCTCAATTACCATCCAAGTTTCAAATTTATATGCACGCATAGTCGCTGAATTTATCGGCTGTGACATAGGACTACGTCTTTGAATGAACATTACATGAAGGCAGTTTTTGAAAAGAAAATATGATTCATTCGCTTTAATTATAGAGGATTAATTTGGAAAAGTTTATTGTGTTTCTAGATTTCCTCTTAGGCCAATCGCGTAAAAATGACAAAACTTCAGTAGGTACTGTCATTAAGAAAACGCCTACCGCTTATTGCTACCATTACTGGCATAAAACTATCGTTAATCCCGACAGCGGCCGAAACAAAACCAATTATGCTTTCAATAAATCAACGGACGTGTCTAGTGGTCAACTCACGTAGTTAAGAAACTTGTGTCTTGCAAGAAAAAGCGGTTCGTATGATAGTAGGTTTGACGAATTAAACATCCTGGAATTAAACATATAATTATGTAGAATAAAATTTTGTCATTCATTCCTTCATAGAATAACGTCTGATGCGGTGTAGACAAAGTCTTGAATAAAAGTTTGTCATGAAGTTTAATAGTTTTTATACCTTACGGGATAGTATTAAAGTCAAGTCCAGGTTCAGCTGAATATTTTACTCATGGAATTCTTTTCTTTTCTTGAATAGAATGAAAATAGAATATGACCACTCCATCGAGTGGTCATATTCTATTTTGTATTAGTGCTGGGAACCACATTAGTATTTGTATTAGTGCTTAGTCGCCTTTTACTACATCCACGGGAAAGATATGTCTTTCCCGTGGATGTAGTAAAAGGCGACTAAGGGATACAATTATAAACTTGGGATTCTTTTTTTAGGCGATGGGCTAGCAACCTGTCACTATTTGAATATAAATTTATGATTAAGCTAAACAGCTTAAGGTGGCCTAACAGTCTTTTCAAAACTGTTTGTTGGCTCTGTCTACCCCGTAAGGGATATAGACGTAAGTATATGTATGTATGTAATTGAGATGCACAAAGTGACCGGTTGTAAGGCCATTGATTAAAAAAAATCAAATTTATTAGCCTTTGACTTTTGGTACACACTTAGTTATTATTCTAGCGAATGGAACTAATATGTACTTCTCGAATGTGCCTTTTTCCTTAGCAGACTTTTACGACATCCATGGCATTCACCAAATACAATAAACATGTAGACGGATTCCTACCCGATTATTATGTTAAGATGAACAGAGCTTTGGTAAACTTTATATGGAACATATATCACAGAGCAAATTCGCCAGATCCATCGGACAGTTCTGTGCTCTGTAGCTAATATGTATCTCCGCCGAATGTGGATACAGGCTGACCCGCGTTCAGGTCTTATTGAGTTTGTTTGGGACCATGTTTGGGCAAATTATTAAATAGTGTGCCAACATTGAAGATACTTCGGGAATTCCTTAAGTGATGATGTATCTATGTTTTAGATAGATACGTTCGTTTCCGTTTTTCTATTCATTTCACACTGAATAATCAAGAAAATGTTAATAATAAATGTGACTTGCCGCTTTTTTACTTAATTATCTAAGTTCCTTTAATGTTTGCCGGTGGGATTAAGACAGAAATTTTAATAATTAAGATTTTTGTTTGCATTAAAGATATTACGAACAAAAATGTTATTTCGGGTTACTAGAGTGGTTACTGTCCAGCATGATTATTTTGAAACCCATAAATTGTTTTAACACACTTTTTAATTTAGTAAGTAATATTTATTTAAAATGTGGATAATGTTATGAAAATGCAGGCAAATTTATTTACGTAATTTTCAAAATAATGCTCTCTGAGACTAGAATGAACTAAAAGTTGGTAAGTACAATAACTATGCGATTTTTTTAATAGGAGAACATTACCCATCTTGTATTTGTTGTATTAGTCAACTAACGTCCTTTTCGAAAATATGGGAAACCGTTCTTTATTGATATACGAAACTCACATACATACATATGGTCACGATTTTATCCCTTGTGGGGTAGACAGAGCCAACAGTCTTGAAAAGACTGATCGGCCACGTTCAGCTGTTTGGCTCATGATAAAATTGAGATTCAAAGCCCATCGCCTAAAAAAAGAATCTCAAGTTTGTAGGCCTATCCCTTAGTCGCCTTTTATGACATCCATGGGAAAAAGATGGAGTGGCCCTATTCTTTTTGGTATTGCTAACGGGAACAAATAAAATTTCAGCTCCAATAGTCAGTCAATAAAATTCTATTACTGTATAACATTTACAAACCCTTAACCCTAAAATGTTATTCCAAGAAGTTCCTTTTAACCCAACCGACGTAACTGTCCCCCGATCAAGGTTTCCGCAGAATTATTAACACTATTAATATAAAAAAGTCCCTTAATCCTTATCGCGGGCTAGCAGCCGGGGAAGGGTCACCCCAAATAAATATGGATTAGCAACGGAAAATATGAGACCATACGAGTAAACCCTTGTTAAGGCTCGTCGGAATACAATATGCCAAGGAGGCTCTTGAAATGCAGTCTTTATTCGGACATTGTTTCCAACTAAAACGTGTTTGAGGAAAATTAGCACGGTATTTGTTTCCTGATTTAGAATCTGGGTCTTGTACTTATGGTTAAGGATAAAGCCGTCTGTTGTGAACTTAATTTTTAAGTAGGTAATAGTGCCGTGTGGTTCCCGGTACCAATAGTAAAAAGAATAGGATCAAAACCTCTTTTCCATGGATGTTGTAAAAGGCGACTAAGGGACATGCTAATAAACTTGTGATTCTTCTTTTAGGCGACGACGGGCTAGCAGCCTGTCAATATATCTGAATCTCAATTCTATCATTAATGTATGTGGGACATAGAATTTTATTTACTAATGTAGCAGGAATAATATTAATTATTTATTTATTGTAATTTTATTTTTTATTTATAAATATAAAAAAAGTTGTTATAATATTAATAAACAGAAAATAAAAACGTTATGAAAAGCATTATTTATTTATGTTGGTACATGTCAAATGTGCACGGGCCCATGGGGCCGTCGTCGTTCCATCGCCGACGTCATTTGAGAGGCGTTCATGGAGCCGAAGCCAAAATGAAGAGGCCCTTCAGTACCTTTTGTTATAAAGTGAGATTGTTGCACCTATGGAGATCTGTCCTTAATGTGCCATTGGGATACACCAACGAACAAATCTTCACAGCAGCCAAACTATTGCCAGGAAGGGAATTTACGAAGTTTCGGTCATCGGATGGAATTTTGATTTCTCCTCTCTCTCTTACTCTATGAATAGCCTCAGAGATATAGGAAGACAAAATTTCGAGAAAAGCCCTGCCGGTTTTAGAGTCGAAACGATTACCATAGTGCTGTGCATTCTCTCTGTTCTATGGTATGGTAGCCAACATACTCGTATGGATGGCCATCATGACCGTCATACTAAAAATACACTCTACTTATCTGCCTTAAAATTCGTAAGAAAACCTACCTAAAACATCTGGTTGGGGCCTATTATACTGCTTTGTTACACAGAAGACATTGTCTTAATAGATGCATAGCCCATCGAAGCCTAGTGGCGACCAATCAACGCGTATTAATCTCAACCTCCTTCACTATAACCGTTTGTCGCCCGAGTTAATCTAACGACAACATGGCGTCCGCTCTGACCAATCGCTGTATTTGGACGCAGTGTATTGTCGGGACACACGGGCAGGTAAAATGACGAACATCGATGAGAATGTTACACGTTTGGATTTTACTGAGAAGTAGCGAATTCATAATGGTCTTTCTACTTGTCACGATCCCTGCATACTATTCTTTCCATACAATCTCGGTGAACAAGAATAATCTGTGTGGCTAACAAGATATAATTAATCTCGTTTTTGTGTATCTGGAAAGCGTCGACTGGCATAATAATCATTTGTTATATATTTATTTCATAAATTATATATTTTCGCAAGAAGTTATGAATATGCCAAAAAGTAGGCTTATAACATTATGCTAGAATTGACCCTTTTCATTAATCATTCACCATAACGGCGATTTAACTACAAATCGACATAGACTTCAAACTATACCAGTAAAATTGGGCAAAATGCAGACTCCTGAAGAGTTATATCGACAAATATATTGAGATTTTTTTATTATAAATGTAATAACAATTCTTCAATTGCTTATCATATTACTCAGCAGTGTGTCCCGAAACTTCAATTTATTGGATATTTGCTGTCACAGCCTTTGATGTTTCAGTTACCAGTCAAACCATGACATAGTATGGGGACGATTGTTTCGTTTCATTATAATTGAAAAGCTATTGTTCCATTCGCTTTTGAGAACCCATCATGTGAAGTAAGTAATTGAACGTTAGGTGATTGGGATTGTTATGTTTAGGCCCTTACGTGGTCAATATTATGAATCAAGGCACCTCTCTATTCATACATACATATATATAGTCGCGTCTTTAAGGGTAAGGTAAGGCTTATAAACTTGGGATACTTCTTGTAGGCGGTTTTAAACCTGTCACTATTTAAATCCTAATTCCACCATTAAGTCATACAGCTGAACGTTACTCGTTAAACATACACTCTGAATGTTGCCAACGTTGGCTCTGTCTACCCCGCAAGGGATAAAGACGTGATCGTGTGTATGTAAGTAAACTAACAGACCTACACATCACATAAAAGAGGGCTGGATAGCAGATTTATTGAACCCATCATGGCTTCAACCAGTATCGGCCGGAGACCCATTTTGGTAATGTTTACAGACTATTATTACGCCATTCGACCGTCCTACTGCAATTTGTTGAGGAATAGGGACGTATGACCCCAGTGGAGTGATTTTTTAATAATGTTTATTTGGGGACGTTTTTTTGGGAGCGAAGGGTAGAGGGAATAAATGTTGAAGGCATTGGATGTGAGAAGACTTAGTAGTAATGTCGAGAAGAATCGTTTAAATAGCTGAATTTCAATAGAATATATAAAAGAAGCGTAGCAAATTCAAATTCAATTTTTTTTTTAAATTATTATGTGACTTTTCAACATCACTTAATAATTGTCATATCTTTTGGATGACGTCAAATAAATTACTTCAAACTATGTTTACTGCCGTTTTCAAAGCGACAATGCAGAAGAAGCTGTAACAAACTGCACTGCAGCATTTTCTTCGACTTCGAAGTATGCTGACTATTAGCTTCTCTGTCTTCTGCTTCACCGTCAGGAAAGAAGACGTATATGTTATATGATAAAGGTGTTAAAATAAAATCAACGATATCATCCACCTTTTATAATCTTTGAATTCGAGAAGAATTGAATTGAAAAGAACTTGTCTAACATTAAACCATTCAGTTAATTGTGGTCTTTGAGGCTTTATTTAGCCTTAAGGCAAAGAAAGAGTGTAGTGTTCAGGAAATCTTTCAGTAAAGGTCAAAGGTGATCGGGGTTTTCAATTTCAAAACTTAAATAAAAGTAAATCGATTTTTACACTGCCAATATTACTTTGTGACCTTGTTGCGATGAGGTGTCATGCTTTGAATAAGACGATTTACGATTAAGTCTAAATCTAGGTAGCTGTCTTTATCCCTTACCGGGCAGACAGGGCCTTTGTAAGAATGAATTTTGAAATTCTTGATAAATTAGTAATTTCTATTCCTCTTTCTTTTCCGTATTTCCGCAGTTGAAAAGAAAATGAACAAAAGACATTATATAGCTTAAATACTCGGGGAAAAAACGACTCTTCGTTTGAATTCGCGCCGCCCGCTTTGATACCCACACTCCTTGTTTTTGGATAATTAAATTGGTAAAAAAGTAATTCTCTAGGTATATTTATCAAATTATTTGGAACGAAAATCGGATACTGAGCCCTTTCAATATGTTATTTATCAGACACTCTGTATTGTATGTACATAGTTTATAATTAATTGCAATTAAAAATACATACAGTGTCATGTGGTTCACGGCACCAATAAAAAAACAAGAATAGGACCATTCTATCTCGTTCCCATGGATGTCGAAAAAGGTGACTAGGGTATAGGCTTATAAATTTTTAATTTTTCTTTTAGACCATGGGCTGGCAACCTGTCACTATTTCAATCTCAATTCTATCACTAAGCCAAACAGCTGAATGTGGCCTATCAGTCTTTTCAAGACTGTCGGTTCTGTCTACCGTGCGAGGGATATAGACGTGATTATACTATATATATACTACTGTATATATGATTGAAGCCAGATATACATGTTAAATACATATAATTAGTTCTTTCTTTGTAGTGGCTAAGTATTATTTTGTCATCGCCACTGTTACCCACATGTATGCTCAACGTATACAATCCTGATGTTGTATTAAGTGAACACCCGGCTCAATTAAGGAGGATGTTATAGCTGTTATAGAAGGTCGAATATAGTATTCCATCGCCTTCAGCGGATATTAATAACGGGCACAGTGATTGTTTTCTGTTGTTTTTGTTAGCGGAACCAATATTTGTACAGTAACATGTTTAATATCACGCCTGATAATTTATTTGACTCTAATAAAACCTTTGTTACAACTTAGCTTTTCTTCTTGTGATACAATATTGTTTATTTGCTTATTGGGAGCCGATCTTGGCAAGACCACAGTATTTTGATTTCTTATCATCGTCTGAGTTTATTTTCTTGCTGCATTTTTAGATAATGATAACTTCGTATTTTAGGATAGGAGAAAACGGTTGATAAACATGGGATTCTTCTTGTAGGCCCTAGTAATCTGTCACTATTTGAATCTCAATTCCATCTTAATACGAACAGCTGAACTTGGCGTTTCAGTCTTTTCAAGACTGTAAGCTCTGTCTACCACGCAAGGGATATAGACGTGATTATACGTATGTATGCTACATACGTATAAACGTCTTAGCGTTTTTAGCGGTGTAGCTTAAGAGTCTGGAGTCCACTTCGTAATGAAACAATTTTACGAAGATACGTTCAACGAAGTTTAAGTTTAGTGAGAGGAGCCGAACTGGGAATGCTTAGATGGTTTTATCATGTTGAGAGTATGATTAAAAGCAGGTTAACTAAACATTAATTTTTATATATAATATTATAAAAAAATGAAATACTTATATAAATAATAGTTCCCAATGTTGGAGTGAAAAGACATAGTATGAACGTATCGTGATTAAATCGGGGACATTCCGGTAAAAGGTCAGGTCAAGAGTACCCGAAACCGACGAGCTCGCATGAAGAGAGTTATAAATGTGGATGAAGCGATGAAGCATGCACTGATTGTAGCCAGATATAGTGTAAAAATAGACCCTGCAAGATTGTTTCAGAATGTTCCATATTGGTACAGATTTCTTAAATACAAATTGTATTTCGCTTTGTTCCACTTTAACAAGTGGATATAAAGTTTATCAGAAAAAGTGTAAAACGTTCATTCCCGCGATACCAATGCAGCGGCGAGATCTCATTCCACTGAAGACTTTAGTTTCAAAGCATACCAGCAAACTGGTATCAGATGTTCAATGTAATTTCAACTTGTGAAAGCAGATCAATGTTTAGTATTGTTTGATATTTGTAATACATAGTTAATTTAAAATACTTTGACATTTTCATAGATGTTGGGAAAGGCGACTAAGGTTATTGTTTCCACGGTGGTCTAGTTGGAAAGAAAATATATGAGTAAAGGTTAGAATATGCTTATATTTCCACTCATCTTGTAAATGTGAGTCAAGGGGAAGTTCCAGCAACTGAGGATTCTTATTTTAGATGATAGGATCTGAATTATTAATTCACCATTTAGTTACCCAGCAAAATGTGGGCTCCTATTGTGTGGGACTTGTAGGCGTAAGACTTATTTTATTTTACAAAAATAAATGACTTTTTTTTCTATTGTTCCAGATACAATAGCTCTCCGGGATGTCCAGCTCATAGCCCCGTCAGCTGTGAGGCTCGGAGACACGGTGCTATTGGGCTGCAAGTGGACCCTCGAAGGCAACGAGACATTATACAGTGTGAAGTGGTACCGAGGGAGGCAGGAATTCTTCAGTTATCTGCCTAAAGAGTTTCCATTCACGAGGATTTTTGCACAGCCTGGAATCGATGTTGATGTAAGTATTTCCAAAGGGGCGTCTTTATATCGCAAAAAATATTTTTACCTATTGTTCTTTGGCATAACGGTTTTGGCATATTAGGTCTTAGGCGTAATTAATTCTTGGTATATGAGTGAATATAGCATTTTTTTTCTATTTTCTTCAGCCAGTTTGATGTCAGGCGCAGGTATTTTTTTTTTAAGTTCAACAGCCAATAGAGTTGAAAACCTTTCATCACATAGTTATGTTTTCTCTTCTCTCTCTCTCTCTATCTCTCTCTCTTCGATTTGTTTACTATAACGACAGGGACTTTCAAGGCAAAAGTTAATATGCATTTTTTGAGTTAATACGTGCGCGTGCAACCTATTTTCTTGACCTAATCTTGATAAAAAGTAAAATTTATACTTATTAAGGTTATTTATTAGTTATACTTATTAGGCCATGTGGTTCCCGGCACCAATACATAAAAAGTAGAACCACTCCATCTCTTTCCCATGGATGTCGTAAAAGGCGACTAAGGGATAGGTTTACAAACTTGGGATTCTTTTTTAGGCGATGGGCTAGAAACCTGTCACTTTTTGAATCTCAATTCTATCATTAAGCCAAAAAGCTGAACGTGGCCATTCAGTCTTTTCATGATTGTTGGCTTTGTCTACCCCGCAAGGGATATAGACGTGACCATATGTATGTATGTATTCAGAGCGAATCCCTTAATATCGAAAGCTGATTGTTATCGCGAATACACTGTGATGAGGTAGAATACTATTCTAATTGTACTTTATGCAAGTTTGACTCATGTTTTATTCAAACAAAAATGAAAAATTTGATCGTCTTCAAAGGGAATAAGCAATGAAACTCTTTAAAATATTCCCCAGGCCTTTTGTTTTTGATTTGGTTTTTTTTCTTCATCTCGAGAATTGTTTATATAACGCCAAGAATAAATAAGGAAGTAATAATGTCAAAATTGCTTCAAAAGTAATCAAGTTTGGAAATGGCGATTCACGTGATGGAATAAATTATAAGCTTTCTTCCAATTATTATAAAATTTGTATATTGGAATCATTTTTAACAGTTTATTCAACGTTAGTGTATTTATTTGTCAGTATTTCACGTTAAAAACTTATGAACCGATACACATAAAATTTTGCATACGTTATAGTGTAGCGTAGTAATTTCGTTTGTCTCCAGAAGTTTAAAAAACTTAAAGAGTACCGAAGGAGCTGTGTAGTTTTACTTGAAATACTTTTAAGAAGAATAAGAACTGCGAAGTTAGTTTGATGTTTGCGATTATAAAGAAAGTACGGGTCGACGTTCTTAAACGGAGTTTTTAAAGAAAATCTTCTTACTTGAAATAAATATTTTTGTGTGGAATAGTTATAAAAAATCAATGAATCATTGATACATACATACATAAAATCACGCCTCTTTCCCGGAGGGGTAGGCTACCTCTTTCCACTTGCCACGATCTCTGCATACTTCCTTCGCTTCATCCACATTCATAACTAATTGATCATTATCATCATTGATAATATAATTGTTCATTGAACGAAAGTAAAACATGGCCTTTCATTCACTTTCATAACTCTCTTCGTGCAATCACGATTTCGGGTACTCTTGACCTGACCTCCTTTGATCAAGAAGTTTTGTATAAAAATTGATGATATACAGATCCAAAGAAGATTCCACAAAAATCGGACACCGAAACATCGGATTCCACCGATTTTGTTTAACGGCATCCAGTAAACATGACTTTATAGGTCGTTAACGCACTTTTCATGTTTTATTGTCGTGCATTGTAGAAGATCCTCTTTACGATCGCCACTAAACCTTCGCGTTACATATAAATAAGTAACTGAAAGCATTATATTTTATGTCTGTTTTAGAGGTTATGCCTGGCCGGGATTTTGCCTAGTCGCATTTTATAGCGGGTATAATGATTGACTTATGATTATTAATATCGTGGCGCTTATACCCATCGGCAAATAAAAAAGATAACAGGAAAGAAAAATGAATAAAGGAATTTCATCAACAAAAGTTAGGTCTTAAATAATTAGGAAAGTGTTTGTCCTGAAAAGTATTTAAATGGTTTTCTTTTATTGCTAAAAAATATGAGCCGTGTGGTTCCCGGCACCAATAATAAAGGATCACTCCAACTCGTTCCCATAAATGTCATTAAAGGCGACTAAGGGATATGAATGGATTAGCAACCTGTCACTATTTGAATCTCAATTTTATCATTAAGCCAAACAGCTGAACGAGTCTGTTTATCCCGCAAGAGATATAGACGTGATGTATGTATGTCTCTATGTTTTTCTTGATGTAATGTAAAAGACTGAAAGTTCAATCTTTTCTAACTTATAAGCTTGATCTACCCCTCAGTGATAATGACGTGATTGTATGTAGTATTCTATTAAAAATTTAAAAAATAAAACACTTTCATATTGTCCCACCTTTCATAAAGGACATGACAATATCGCATTACTAAAATCGCCACCAACGAACGATTCCGTATAATCTTAACAGCGACGCAAGCCATCATATTTTACGATAATATTTTTATCTCAAGCTTTTTTCTACGTGAGAATTATATTTTCGAGGAGAGCGCGCAATATTGTTTAGAGAGTTGGTTTTTTAGGGATATGTTATAAAAAATGAAAAACCTGATTTGTAAAAAGAACCTATGAATTATTATTACATATAATGTGAACTATGAAAGTTCCTTGTAAAACAACTTCGTGCGGGCCCGTTGTCAAACTTGGTTGCTTATGACGTGTTTTTGGAGTGCTCGGTCTTCAAAAACCAGTCCCGTTATCGATTCCCGTTCAGGTCAAGATTTTGGGCCACTTTTTTCCGCATAAATTATTTTGTCTTAATGTTCTTAGTCATAACGATTTTGGCGTACAATTTTTTTGGCATAATAGCTCTAAGGCATAATTGATTTTTGGCATACGGGTAAATGTGGCATAACTTCACTATTAGACGACTTCCCCGCAAGGGATATTGACGTAGCTATATGTATGTTTGAGTTTATTATTATCTGCAAACTTTACTATTTTAGTAACTTCATGAAAAAAGCGTTAACGACCTATAAAGTCATGTTAACATAACGTTACAGTTTATTCACAATACAAATAGAAATAAATTGTACGGAACTGTCGGCTAAAACCCCTCTCCATGGTTTTTGTGTTAAACAATATTCTCCTCAGTATCTAAGGGGCTTAAGTCCTGTATATTTATGGGGACTTTAACTTTGTAAAGGCGAAAAGGCATGTAGTGTCTTTTATTGCCCGCTATTATATTTTATTCTGCCATTTTATTACTTTAAATGAACTCAAAAACACGTTTGATGTGAAATGTAATAATGATGATTATTATGAGCTTTGAACTGCGACTTCGTTTGCGCAGAATCGCATTTTCATTTTCTTAGGTTGTGAATTTAATTTGTGCCGTGTGGTACTCGACATTTTAGAATACATGAAAGGCCACGTTAAGCTCTATGGCTTAATAATAGAATTTAAATTCAAATAGGGACAGGTTGCTAGATCATCGTCTAAACGAAATATCGTAAGTATATTAAACCTATCCCTTACTCGCTTTTTACGACGTAGAAAAGAGATAGAGTGTTACTTTATAATGATAAAGTGTTACGAACCACACGGCACCGGTTGGCGTGGTTGTCTGTAACCAAAATAACTAGTTTGACATGTCACAACGACACGTGTAAGATCACAAAGGATATATGATTTCCCCGTTTATTTATTGAACCATGCTGCCGAACCAAAGGTATGTTTTGAGAAGTTTTCGGCTCAATAAGTTTCGTTTTATCTGGATTGGCATCTTGGTTGTGATGGCATTTTATATATTATCATTTTTGACGATACGGGAGGGCAAAGGGATACAAATTGGTATGAAACAACATTTGGACAAATAACATTTTTGTTAAAGGATTCATCCGAATCATTGATGATTTTCGAAATTAAGAAGGGTGTGATCTGTCAATTCGACCACAAGATACCATAGTGTACTCATAGATTAAGCATGTACGGGGTAGCAATCTAAATGTATAAAAGAAGAAAGTGACTGAATGATATATCAATGTACAGCCCAAATTGCTAGGTCTAGAAACTTGAAATTTGGCGGGTAGATTCATTATGTGGTCTAGGGGTGCATTAAGAGAGAATTTCCCGAAATTCCTGCGAGGACGGGAATTCTGGTGATTTTTTGTTTTACGCTGTCGGACCTTCGGGCGTCCGCTAATTCAAATTTAAAGCAAGTATATGTACTCGTATATATTAGAAAGTCTATTTCCTCCTGACGTAAGTCCCGGTTACATCCTTACCTCTCTGGAGAGGAGCCCAGGGTGCGCCTTTTGGACCATGATCTAGGATTGGGTGAGACAAATTGTTACATGAAGTGACTCCAGTCTTCAGACTTCTTCGCAACTATTCCAGGGGAACCTACCCCGTCTATTGGATCATGTTTACACGTTCAGTTGCCTGGATGTGCAGGTTTCCTCACGATGTTTTCCTCACCTTATGGATAAATATATTTGTAAGTATAAAATCTCAATTATTAAAGTCCTGCGTAGAACTAATCTTAAATACACATATTAATATATTGCCGTGTGGTTCCCGGCACCAATAGAAAAAGAATAGGACTACTCCATCTCGCTCCCATGGATGTCGTAAAAGGCGACTGAGGGGTAGGCTTATAAACTTGGGATTCTTCTTTCAGGCGATGGGCTAGCAACCTGTCACTATTTGAATCTCAATTCTATCTTAAAGCCAAATAGCTGAACGTAGCCTATCAGTCTTTTCGAGACTGTTGGCTCTGTCTACCTCGCAAGGGATATAGACGTGATTATATGTATGTATGTATGTATGTATTAATATATTTCGTTATTAAATGGCAGGTCTATATGTAGATGGCATGTCCAAATTTGCAGTTCATGATTTCCATTTCATGCGAATAATCCATTTGCTGGTGTCAATTTATTTGATAGGCTAGCAATTAGATTATTATGGCCTACTATTAGCCTAATATGTCGACTCGATGTGAGCAGTCCGTCACAGAGGTATATTGGCCAGAGATAAAATTATATGATTGCAAATTGTATTTGTTAATAAACTTGCTGATGTGAGCATTTAAAAAAATGTGTAGTGCCTGCTAACCTTTCCATTTATATTTAATTTGTTTTCAAGTCAAGTAGAACTAGATATAATACTATATGTAGTCAATACTAGTATTACAAAAGTCTAGACTTTTCCCTGGGTCTTTCTTTTACGTGTACTTTTTGACAAAAGGGCCTTTTTTAATGCTTGTTAGTATGATTTAAATCTTTTCCATCTATGTTTTCGTTTTGATTTTATTTCAAACATATAATAATCAATACCTTACAGATTTTATTATTAAGATCAAGGCGATGGGGTAGCAACTTACCACTTTTTAAATCTAAATTCTATCTGAATGTGTAATTTCATTTTTTAAAACTGTAGTCTTCTTTGTAAGGTCATTATATGTATTAATATAAATTTAGTTATGAAAGTCACATAGCCCCTTGGCCTACATACATGAACTATAGAATAATAACGTATCAAAATAAGCCGTATACACTCGACAAGGGTCCAAGTTATTATACTATAACGGTGCATAGTTAATCTATGCTTAATAACTACACTATGAGTGTGAGCAGGTGTTTAGACCCTCGGAACAATTAGGTTCGTATATGGCTTTATTCTGGAGCCCTTTGAGAAGGGACGGGAAGATAGCCTATTAGGATCTAAAGGAGAAGAATAAAGGATATTGTTATGATATAATACCGGGAGAATATATGGTACATTTTATCTTCTTCTGAAATCGTTATTTCAGATCTTACATACATACGTCATAATATCCCTTTCAGGGTAAACAGAGCCAACAATCACACAGAGAATTAAAGGCCAAGTTCAGCTGTGAGCTTAAAAATGGAATTGAGATTCAAATAGTGACAGGTTTCTAGCCCATCGCATTGAAGACGAATCCCAAGTTTATTAGCCTATCCCTAAGTCGCCTTTTACGACAGATCTTACATACGTATCGAATAATTTTATTGCAACTTTAAATATTATTAGGAACTGTTTAAATTTTACCTTCCAAATGATATCGTCTATAAATTTAAGACATATTTTAGAAAGCAATATAAAGAACAAAGGGAATTTCTATCTTTTTTAAAACAATTTTTTCGTGACCTATTTTCAAATGGATCTTGATATTATTGTTCTAATTTGGAGTCTTACTCTTGAGATTATTAGTTTTTTTTTTTCAAACCAAAGTACGAGATGAAGACTTAAAAAAAACACATGATCATGAACTCTACTGAAGATGTGGGCTTTTTCGTTGTGGGAAAGTTTTTTGTAAATCATAAATTATACTCCGTGTGCCGTGTGGCTCCCGGCACCAATAAAAAAGAATAGGACCACTCTATCCCATGGATGTCGTAAAAGGCGACTAAGGGATAGGTTTATAAACTTTGGATCCTTGTTTTAGGCGATGGGCAAGCAACCTGTCACTATATGAATCTCAATTCTATCGTTAGGCCAAATAGCTGAACGTGGTATATCAGTCTTTTCAAGACTGTTGGGTCTGTCTTCCCCGCAAGAGATATAGACGTGATTATATGTATGTATGTATAATATAATATAATATAAGTTTATTGCTCACCATAATCAATTACAGTTAAGTTAAATAGTATATTACAAAGTTTGAATATAGTATAATTATATTCAAACTTTGTAATGGCATCTACTCGATATCCCTGAAGTTTTACATGTACAATATAATGACTGGGGATAAACTTTTATAATTACCTCTCTCCTACCTCAATAATACAACGATCAGTATTATCTATACCTACCAACCCTATTCGATTCTAAATCGATTTCGCCAGATTCAAACGATTATTGTAACACGTCCATTGCTATTATACAGGGTGTTTATAAGATCCGGGTTAACGTAAAAGGTTGTAACTTGTAATAGGTAGGTTTTAATGTGAAACCCTACGTGTTACTGTGTTAAGGGCCGTTATTTTTAACTGTATATACGTTTGTGTAACAACTTATTTGGAGGAAAATGTTGGGGCGCGTTGCTTTATTTTCTTAAATGAGTTTTATTCGTACTAGCTTTTTATTGGTTTGTTTGCGGTGTTAGAAGAAGTACGAGAGGATTAAGCTAAGGAAATATATTTGACATTTATAGTAGAACATACAAACGAGTTACGCAAATGACTGACTTTTGTGTAAAGATATATGTTGCGGTCAACGATTGAGTCGAAGGTAATAGTTGTAATTTAAAACAAAAACAATGATGTAATTAATATCTATGGATGCAATACACAGATTTAGAGATATTATGTCCAATGGTTTATTTTTTTTTTATAAGGAAACATTTTTTATTTATTTTTTTTTAAATTCTCTGTCATATCTTAGTTAGCAAGATGCAAAAAAAAATGACATAGACAAACAAATTTAACAATCATGACAATTTACAATACCCCACTTTTAAATCGAGGGATAATAATAGGCTCACGAAAACAAAAAGAACAACTCTATTTGTCCGGATCATCAGTTACTCTAGTTCGAAAACTTTTGACACAAAACAAAATGGCGGCATTAAGTTAACTATGGACAAAGATATATTCGGTGAAAAAATCGTAGTTTTTCCTCAAAACGAGAGAACTATTGAGAAAAAAACATCGTGGAATTGGAAAGTTTTATCACTACTCCGCTCCTCAAAGCGTGGTTCCGTAATTAACCACTTTTTATGTCCATGTCGAGCAATATCCTCGCCATTTCTTATTGATCCGACATCGGGGATATCTGCTTGTTTACCCGCTCGCCGTTTTAATGCCTTATTATTTTCTTAGATTTTCTTTTTGCCTTTGCCAACCATCACTTTCTGCATTGTCTCCATATTTAATATTTTGTGTATAAGTCTATCTTATGCTTAATATTTTGCGTGAAAGTCTTACTGTATCATTTTCACGGTTAAACTGGATATATTTTAATTAAATTTTGTATAAATATATATATTATGTCTTTAACCTTTACCGGGGTGACAGAGCCAAAATTCTCTAAGATTTGAAAGCCATGGTCAGCTGCATGGCCTCAAATAATTTTGTAACTTTGAATGGGGAATTTCTACGGGAGCAAGGTCCTGGGAAATTCCATGGAGTAGTGGGATTTTCGCGAGAGTAGTATAATCATATTGCCTTTTGCTGTTGACTTCATAATAAAGAATCGAATAAAAAAAATACTCTTTTAAAATAATAACGGGTGTGTATGAGAGGAAAACATTATTTTTTATCCTAAATTTGTATTCTGGCAATATAAAAGTTAGTTTTATTACTACATCAAAGCATTGATATCCTCATTTGATTTGCCGTTGAAAATATCTTGTTTTTATCGGCCCCTTCTGTGACCGAATCTATTTATCTAGAAACATATTTCTTATTTTTCGTTAAAATAGATACATGTTGTATCTTTGATGTACCCTGCGTCTCTCTTAAAACCTCTGGAATAATGTCAAGAAATTGCACATATTTAAATATTGTTTAATTCCAGAAACTGTATTTTATCAAGTTTTTTTGTACAATAAAAAGTTTAAAAACAAACAAGGTATATTATACCGAAATCATCAAAGAAAATATTTTTACCAGTGAGGAACTTTAAATAAACCTAAAAATATTTTTTTCTTAATAATACACGTAAAAGTCGACTAAGGGTTCTTCTTTTAGGCGATGGGCTAGCAACCTGTCACTATTTGAATCTCAATTCTATCATTAAGCCAAACAACTGAACGTGGTTGAGGCGGGGTGACAGAGCCAAAAGTTTTTAAAATCATTATTTTCAAAACTGTTGACTGTGTAACCCCGCAAGGGCATATAGGCATGACTTATGTAAACAGAAACCGAGTCGGACGTGTCATAAAATTCATATCCTCATAATCCTTAGTAAAACATTCTTTTACATAGTCTTTTTTAATAACTCATGATGGAAATGAGCAATTTTCCTATTGTATATTAATCCCTCATTTGGCTTTCCCTCTTCGGCTTTATATTGCGTTCGATCCCTTGTATGTGGGATCAAGTACATCTTGGGCGGTAAAAGGATTTTGCCTTTTCTCGATTCAATGTAATGCGTTCCCCGGGTTAAGTAACGGTGAATATTTCCTCGTAATTTAGAATAACGTAATATTGGGTAATATTAGTGTTAGGAAAAGAAAAGTACTATATTTGGAAAAGTGAAAGAAAAAGAAATAATAAAAAGTATTCGCGTGATTTGAGAATAAACAAACATATAGACAGACATAAATAAAATTTGCGACATCTGTTGGTGTTGAAGTATTATATGAAACTTGGATCTGTGTAATGAACTCTAATGATCTTTAATAATCGATCTCACACATCATTTGTTCAACTGCCTACATAATTTGACACACAAAAATCAACATATTTTCCAAATCTATTGTCATTATGCTTTTTTAATATTTTATGCTTTTTTAATATTGTATCAATGAGGTCACACTGAATAGCTGATCTTAAATCAATCTCCATATCGATAACTTCCAACAGAGCCAGGTGGAAATTGGTGAAAGCCTAAGTTCAGCAGTGGTCGTCCTACAGCTGGTACATGATGATGATCATTGTACAAAAAAATAAATAAACATATGTATGACTGTGTACCGGGTTCCAACAGATAATTCATGTTGTACATTTTACGTGCATAAAGTATAAATAAATAATTCCATTCAAATAAATACTGAATTTGTTTCTTACGAAACTTTGCGATATACGATAAAATATAAAAAAAAACCCCACAACAATGTATTAAGCATGAAAATGTCAACATTCTCAAAATTAATAAGCAAACTAAAAAGAATCCGCCAAAGGCGCAAAAAAGGGCACAAAAATCAGCGCCATTTTTTTTATTCGCCACAAATAAAATAAACTGAATGCAATAGTCTACTGATGGGAGGTGATTTGGCAAGAAACAGAGTCCCGGGGAATATACAGGCGATTCAAACTATCAACCGGGTCGTTCCAACGAGATACGATGGTAAATGGATCTGAGGGGGAAAAAATAGTATATTTTCTGTGTATGTAAATCGGGATGTGTTCATTGTATGCTATTTACATTGTTCGGTTTTGGGTGCCAATGAACTTGGAATATTGACAGATAATTTTGAGACTTCCATGCAAGCAATATTATTCATGGAACGTTATTCCAAACAAATGCCAAAGTATGTATGCTTTATATTTTATTTTATACGTACTGTGCTAATCGCCTGCGCAACGATTGACATTTTGTTGTTGTGTGATCGTCTGTTGTGACGTGTGGTGGTACCAAATGTATGTAAAAGTGAAACTACTATGTGTCGTTTATTTGTGTACTGTTTTGATGAGGAGTATTAAGCTAGACATAAGTACCTGTTCTTTTCTCATAGTTTCTTCGAGATTTTCATATGAAAACTCAATATCAAGCGGCGCCATTTTTTACTATAATAACTTGGTAACCAAAGCTTTGCCAGTGATGTGCTAAATCTTCTCCCGATGCGCCGTCTATCGTAAAAATAAGAGTAGAGACTATTCGGAATAATTAAGCAACAGATTTCAAGCGCACCTTACCATCTAATCTTTGAGTCATAGCCTTAGCAAATTACTCTCATTAAGATCTCGTATCCCGACAAAATCAGACATCTGAAGCAATGTGGTAGTAGCTTTGATTATAAAATTTTTGACGTCAATGCTATCTCAAAAATCTCAAAAACTATTGAGCCAATAAAGATCACATTTGACAGGAATTTAGATTATGGAAAGTAGACGTTAGCGAATAAAGGATTTTCTGAAATTTCCACGGGAACAGTCGATATCGGGATTTTTCATTTTATGCGGGGAGAGCTGAACCAACGTTGAGAAATAAGAATTTCCAAACCAACCAGACGCCCACTTTAATATTAACACATCTTGGAATATAAAAGATATTTTAGTGGTTTCCAAAACGCGGAAACGATTACATGTACTTTCGACTGGGATAACGATCGTAATCCGAGATAAAAGTAAATATTTCTTTACATTCTCCGAAAGGTTATACGATTATGTTAAAAATATATTTCTTACTAGCTGTGCCTGCGACTTCGTCCGCGTGGAATAGTTATTTTGGGCATCATTGAACCCCTTAAGGATGCTCCTTCCCCGATTTTTTTCACATTTTTCATTACTTCTTCGCTCCTAATAGTTGCAGCTAGACGTTATATAGCCTAAAGCCTTCCTCGATAAATGGTCTATTCAACACAAAAATAATTTTTCAATTCGAACCAGTAGTTCTTGAGATTAGCGCATTTAAACTAACAAACAAACTCTTTAGTTTTATAATATTAGTATAGACTAGCTGTGCCTGCGACTTCGTCCGCGTGGAATAGTTATTTTGGGCATCATTGAAGCCCTCAAGGATGCTCCTTCCCCGATTTTTTTCACATTTTTTATTACTTCTTCGCTCCTAATAGTTGCAGCTAGACGTTATATAGCCTAAATCCTTCCTCGATAAATGGTCTATTCAACACAAAAAGAATTTTTCAATTCGAACCAGTAGTTCTTGAGATTAGCGCATTCAAACAAACAAACAAACTCTTCAGTTTTATAATATTAGTATAGATTAATCTAAGTGCCTATTTAAGGGAAAAAAAAATATTCTAATAGAATTATAACCAGAAATATGTACCTACAACTTACAAAAGAAAAAGAAATGAAAATAAAGTTGAAACGCCTGTGCAATACTATCTTATATACTATTAATACGTCGTCGGGTCTTCCCACACTCCCTTAGGGGAGTCGGAGCAGATTGGTCAGGGCTTTTGGCCTCTTCAATTGCATCATCGCTGCCTACGACAGTAGGCAGGTCGATGGGGCGGCCGTGGCGGCCTGGGTCTTTACGTCTTCATACACCCATCGGCGGCGGCGTCATCACTGGTCGACGACGTCTGCCGCAAAGCAGCGAGGGGAGGGTTTCACCCGACGGTCCGGAGGGCGGGCGTGGAGCGGCGCGATGCCGTGCAGGTGGCTGTGTGATGACGCGTCCGCCCTCTCGAACATCTAGGTTCTCCCACTTCAGGTTCCTGAGGATCGTCGAGTTCCTCACGTAGCGCAGGGTTGTTTCCGACGACTGCTCTGAGACTTTGGTTCTCTTGGGCTCTGAGTCTTCTCCTGTTGGTCTCAGAGCAGTATGCGTACCACGCCGGGGCCGCGTACGTGAGGCGGGATCTGACGTACGTTTGGTAGATCCCGAGCTTCGTCCTCAGGGGGAGGCTGGAGGAGAGAACTGCGTGAAGTCTTCCCCTGGCTGCCTTGGTCATGAAGCTTGCACTCGCCTCCCGCCCCTTTTATACCCTGCCGCCGCGAGACGCGGCGAGTGCGGCAACCGTTACGCAAAAATAATTCAATATTTACGCGCGATGGCTTGTTAGCGTATTTCATTTCATGTATAAGTTTGGTGTTTCTATACCGATTTCGATGTTTCTTTTTTTAATGAATAGGTATTTATATACATTTTTAAGAATTACGAATGAGTGTAAGTGTTATTGGTATTATAAACGTCAGAGTATAGAAATATAATCAGAAATCTCCGAACTGCTAAGCTATTAGGAATTACACCAGTTATTGTGAGTCAACCATAACAGATAGACTTATGCTGTCTTGGGATATTTTTTTAATAATTTTATTTAGAATATTTCCGTAATACATGGTTTCGCTGTAGCTTTAACCATTAAGGCTGCACACGCGACGGAAGCTTAAAAAATCAAGTAACTTCTCCCGTTTTCCCAACATTTACTTTCACTGCTCTGCTCCTTCTGATTGTAGCGTAATGAAAAGTATACTATAACCTGCTCAGGAGTATGAAGAATAACTGTACCAAGTTTCGTTAAAATCCGTCAAGTAGTTTTTGTTTCTATAAAGAACATACAGACAGACAGACAGACAGACAGACAGACAGACAGACAGACAGACAAAAATTTTACTGATTGCATTTTTGGCATCAGTATCGATCACTAATCACCCCCTGATAGTTATTTTGTAAATATATTCAATGTACAGAATTGACCTCTCTACAGATTTATTATAAGTATAGATTAATCTAAGTGCCTATTGAAATTAAAAAAAATATTCTAATACAATTGTAATTAGCGTATTTCATTTCATGTATAAGTTTGGTGTTTCTATACCGATTTCGATGTTTTTTTTTATTAAATAGGTATTTATATGAATTTTTAAGAATTACGAATGAGTGTGAGTGTTATTGGTATTATAAACGTCAGAGTAAAGAAATATAATCAGAAATCTCCGAACTGCTAAGCTATTAGGAATTACACGTGTTATTGTGAGTCAACCATAAAACATAGACTTATGCTGTCTTGGGATATTTTTTTAATAATTTTATTTAGAATATTTCCGTAATACATGGTTTCGCTGTAGCTTTAACCATTAAGGCTGCACACGCGACGGAAGCTTAAAAAATCAAGTAACTTCTCCCGTTTTCCCAACATTTACTTTCACTGCTCTGCTCCTACTGATTGTAGCGTAATGAAAAGTATACTATAACCTGCTCAGGAGTATGAAGAATAACTGTACCAAGTTTCGTTAAAATCCGTCAAGTAGTTTTTGTTTCTATAAAGAACATACAGACAGACAGACAGACAGACAGACAGACAGACAGACAGACAGACAAAAATTTTACTGATTGCATTTTTGGCATCAGTATCGATCACTAATCACCCCCTGATAGTTATTTTGAAAATATATTCAATGTACAGAATTGACCTCTCTACAGATTTATTATAAGTATAGATGTGCTTGAGGTCGACGTCGATTATTTGTTACGCTTTGTGATAGCGGGAGGCTGGGTGATAGAATGTTGCTATGAGTATAATTTCAAGAGTATTTTTTTATTTTGAGTACAGGCAAAAGGAAAATAAAGTAATGAATGTGGACGCGCTCAGGAGTATGCAAGAACTGTGGCTCGAAAAAAATTTTGTCTATCTTTGAAAGAGGAGTGTGTTTTTTAATTGTGTTTGTAAAATTTAGTTTCTGTTATGACCTATGTTATACTCGTAGTAACCAATTAATATTGGTATAATGGTTACTACCTACGTATAGTAAGTAGTAACCATTATACAAAGTCATAAGGGGGGGAAAATGTATACTAAAATTGTGAATGCTATAATAAGTCCTCAGTGTTACGTTATGTGCATTCCCACAACCTCTCTCTTCCTCATTATTGCTCATTCCCTTGCTTGCACCGACCCTTAGTTACGCCCTCCACTATAATGAATGATTGAGTATTGAGTATAGTACTTCTGGACCAGAAATCCGCCTTCGAATCTGTGCAGCACTAATATTCAGACATAGTTTTCAAAAAGTTGAGAGATTAGGTGGCCGAATCGGTAAGGTGCCGCCCGGTTAAAATGCGTTTAGCGCAAAAAAGGGCACAGGTTCGAATTTCACCCCGGCCAATGTACACATGACTGTTTTCGAGATGTTGTACATTAGTTTGACTACTAACCAATGCTCTTACGGTGAGGAAAAACACGGCATATTCAGGCAACTGGATCTGTAACCATGAACGATCCAATACGGGTTAGTTTCCCCTGCAAAGGATGCGGAGGTCAGACGGGAGTAGCTTCGTGTTAAAAACCTGACTCACCCAATCCGGGATCCATGGTCAAAAGAATACCCCGGGCACCTCTCCAGAGTGATAGTCCGAACCGGTACTAAAGCCATGAGGAAGAAGACAGTCTTTACAAAGATATAGGTTTCCCCTTTTGTCCCCAGGTCTCCAGGTCGACGTCTCAGCAGGTGGTACTCCGGGACGCGACCAGAGCACTGGCAGGAAGATACCGCTGCGAGGTATCAGCCGACGCACCGTCCTTCCACACGCAAGTCCGGTCCGCCTACATTCATGTCGTTGGTGAGTTGAGTTTTTATTATGTATAATAGATTGCTCAAATGAGAAACATTCATTTATTTCCGCTACCTCGAAGAGAAAATAAACAAACGGAGCAATTTCGGCTAGTTTTACAAGTTAACTAAACTTTCATAACACTAATTAGGTTTTATTGTAATGGGCTGAGGAACCCCATTGACGTGTGACCGTAATAAACTTAAACATTCTTTATCTTTTTATTAAAAGACTAAAAATATTTCAACTTTACAGTCTATATATATGTATATATGTATATATATATATCCTACTAATATTATAAATTGGAAATTTGTGAGTATATCAGGATGTCAGTATGGATGTTTGTTACTCTTTCACGCAAAAACTACTGAACCGATTACGATGAAATTTGGTATGTAGATAGCTGAAGACCCAAAATAACATATAGGCTACTTTTCATCCCGGAGTTCCCGCCGGATTGATAGGGTTTCCATGCGGACGAAGTCGCGGGCGGCCTCTAGTATATTATAGTTACACAAACGACTATAAAACGTCAAATAACAACGTTATCCCTGCAAATAGCTTGTTCGACAAAAAACGGAAAGCCATTGATTACATTGGATCTACAATTTCGTAGTTTACATTCAGCAGTCTTGCTATTTCAGTCCAATAATTGGCAGACTTTAATTTGATGAAAGCCAAACATAAGTTTAATATTTACAGTATTTACTTCGAACAAATAATTTCTGTATTTGTATTTATTTTGTATTGTCGACGAAATAAATTCGCCTTGATTGTATTAATTTTCATACAATAAATTTAATGGACATCATTGAAATGATTGAAATACATACGTTTTCCTATTTCGCAAACATTCGTCCGCGGCGTCATCCGCGTGATTAAATACCCTGGGTCTTTATTTGTACTCCACACTTTATATGTAAGCAAAATTCCATGGAGATCGGTTCAATGATGTTGGTATGTAAGACGGACAAACAGACACACTAAAATTTATAATATTAGTATAAAGTCTTCCTTCTTTAATTCAAGATTCATTAAATTTCTTTACATTAACGAGAAACCAGTATCTTTATAGCTCATTACTCCTAAGTGAAACCTGAAAACTGGTTACAAAGTTATACACGCCCATCAACTCCAAACTAACATAATAATAAACCGTATGCAAAAACTTGGCCGGCAGTAATGAGTCTGAATTTATGTCTGCTATATTTTTTCGGTCAGCCTTTTCGCATGCCGAATTTTTTATGGCCAAACTTATTGGGGATCGTGAATTGAAACATCCCATTCCTTTGAATATAGCTAATTCAGTGGCCTTCGTCGGCCATCTTATTTTTGCATCGGAAACTTTTGGGAGAAATATTGCCGTGTAAAAATTTGTGGCGGCCCGGCGTACATTCGAGTTGAAAGTTATCTTTGAGTGTGATGAAATTGAAAAGTTGCATCACCTTTAGCGTTTACCTACGGCTTCGTTCGTATGATAAAACTGCCTTTTTTATTCCAGGATTTATATTATCCTTTTTAAAAATTTCCGATTGTGCTTGCTTATTTTTCATTCAGCCTGTGTGAGGGCAGTAAAATGATAGATAAAACCTATTACATCGCACAAGCAAATATTTCACGGATTGGAGCATAAATACAACCTAATAAACTGTATCAATTACAAATTAACATCGTCGGAGCTGTAGTTATAGGCATAACATCTAGCGGAAGGCGGGAGATATTCCCTTTGGTGGCGGTCGAGCCCGAATCATCTCTCTCGCTACAAATATGAGATGAAAATTAAACAAAATAACCATGTACGTACATTCAACTTGTAATGGAAAATTTTAATGCAAATTCTTTTATTTGCTTATGTCAATATATTTACTGAAAATATAATTCGAGCAAATAACAGTACGACATTCAGACATATTTTTTATTTTATATACTTAAAAGTATTTGCTTTCGAAAATCAAGACATTTGTAAATATCTATTACGAGACTTAATTTATAGTTGTGTTTACTTAGTATTCTTAATAAATCAGGTGTTCATAATTGTTTGCTATTACGAGCAATATGAGATCACAAAGGGAAATAAGAGAAAATTTATTTCAGTAAGAGATTTTTTTTAATTCCAGTCAGGCGCAAAAATATATTAATTTTCGACTTAAATTTTTGCCAATCAAAAACTATAATTAAGACAATTATTTCTAAAAAGATAAAATATTTTTCTTCATGTTTGGTTTTACATATAAATACAATTACAAAAAATCACATCTCTTTGTGGTACATAGGTACACTAGGTTACATTATACCAGTGTATTAAATGGGTAGACATCATCTTTCCACTTGCCACGATCCTTAGATACTTTTTTCACTTCATCGACATTTGTTTTATATATATAAAAATAAAACAATCCAATCAAATTGTAGAATTTAAGGTACATTCTCAAACATTACTTACTTCTTGGGTAAAGCTTGTTTAATATTAATTCTAGGCCTGTAAAAGATAAGCCACAGCTTAACGCGCGCTTTCACAGTATTTCTTTATCCTCACTGAATTTACTGTACTATGAAGTCATAGACATATTATTTTATAGATAACAAAGTCATTTGGCGTTAGTCCCGTTTATATTTTCACCTTTTTAGACAAGAACCCAAGGTAGGTCTGTGACCACGATCCTGAAGCATACGAGCATATCACACGAAGCTTGTCCTATCCCTTTCAACTTTCATCCTAATCTATAGTGGATCATAGTTAAACACTCAATTACCTTTATATAAAGGTCGTCTTCTCTTGCTATCTACCACTAGCCAGGGGATCATCATCTCTGAAAGTGATTTTAATCAGTCGCGATGTATAATATACCTACAATTATAAATAATACAAGTGATAAAAGCGCACATGACGTGCCTTTACTTTATCTCGGACGTTTCGAATCATATTACAATGATCCGTGGTCAGTGAGCGACTGAAATGACCGAGATAAAATAAAGGTACGTTACATGCGCGTTTAATACCTGTGTTATTTATAAATACTATGTTTAAATGTCTTTTTTACCATTAAAACATTCACCGAAACGTGGCGAGACTTATGATTGGCCCGGTACCCTGTAACGGATTAAGATGTATTATATTATAAGTTATCTATTTTCGAATTAGTCATTGTAAACGGGCAAAATGGGGTTTTACTCTGAGCTTGATTAAAATTTAGGTAAAACCCATTCACAGAACATCCAGGAAATACTGGGTAAACGAGTTATCATTTACTCGTTATTTTCTCAACCGGTTTTACTAACATCATTAATTAAAATTTGTTAATTATATTATTGTTTTAACTGAATTCAAACAGGAGGAGGTTCTAAGTTCGACCGTATTTTTTAAAATATCATAGGATCAATTCTGTTGGTGATTTAATTGTTTTAAAGTAAGAAGGATGATTATTGATACAGGTTATTAATTCATTAAGAATATATTTTGTACAACATAAAAACTGAAAATATCCTTTGATAAAAAAAGGGGACACTTATCTCTTAAAGGAGCCCCTAAAAAATTAAGTGCTATACTAAACATACAAAAAACAGGAAATTATTTATGGCTATAAACATTAAAGTGAAATAAAACTAAGCAATCTTCATCAAATAGAGCACTAACTTAGAATAAGATGAAAGATTATTTGAATATTCTCCTCAGACTGAGATATAAGACTTCCTATAAATAATCCTCTGGTAGAATATTAAATTTCAATGCCCATAATCGGAGCTACATTTTGCCTCCGGCGCCACCCGCTTAGGAATTTGTTTTACCCAAGGATTAATCTTGGGCACTTTATGTATAAATTTGCGTCGGACTATGAGGGTTAAAATTTTAATGTAAAACATTTGGGATACTGGTTTGTATTTTGTTCTAATAGAACTTGGTGTTAAGAGAATATGTCTCAAAATTGGTTACCAAGTATTTATTTCAAAATTACTTTTTATGCCTCGCGTTCAGTTTGTCTTAGTTTGTCACTTTTGGATATGGTCATCATTTAAAAATTGTCGCAATTTGTCAGTTTTTCTCAATTTTTAACGAATTTTCGTACTATAGTTTTAAGCATCACTTTCACAACTGTTTATTCAATAATAAAAAAAAGGAAAATAATGAATAAGTTACGAATTTGACATTGTGACATTCTGCGGAAGTGACCTACTGGATCAGTGAAACTGATGATTATTAGCCGAGACAAATTACCGGGTATTGTACGATGATTAGCCACTAATAACACACATCAATTTAACTTGACTTACTTGAGTTGCATAATGAAAGAAATACAAAAATTCCTTCAAAAAAACTAAATAAACGTAATTATTCTATTAACACCTATATTTAGATAGATACAAAATAATATATTCAATATAAAAATATTGAAACGGGAAGAGTATAGCTTTATGAAGGTTCTATGACTAAGGAAATTTCAGCCGGGAATGAAATCGTCGGAAGATGTCTCTCTATAAAATTTTCGCTATTTTTAGCAGCTTTTACCCGCTCCGCTTTTTGCTAAATTCTTTACAACCTCAACTTTAGTGATGTTACATTAATAAATTATGGAATGAATTTTTTACAACCGGACTAATTAATGAATAAGAGAAATGTATGCCTGGATAAATTTTTGTTGATATTTTCTTTGTATTATTTTTTTAGTCCTTTTGTTGGAATATGCCGTGTGGTTCCCGGCACCATTACAAAAGAATAGGACCACTCCATCTCTTTCCCACGGATGTCGTAAGAGCCGACTAAGGGATAGACTTGGGATTCCTCTTTAATGTAAATCCCTGCCAATCTAAGGTCTGCCGCGCCGATGGATGCATGGCTAGGGGCGAGCCTAGTCTCGAGCGTGCCACTTCCGCCATGGGGTTGGGCGACCCCCAGGTAATGGCTAGCCTTACCCTGGCATGCGGGGCTCTGCTGGGGCGGACAAAATTTTTCCCTAGCGTCTCGTGGGAATCGCATGGATGCAAATTTTTTGAAAGAGCACCTAGATGGCGGCGATGGTGTCCGCACCCCATCACGTCTCGTTCCCGGCGGGAGCGGTATGCGGTCTGCTGAAAGCCGCTTTGCGACGATGAATGTAAGAGGAGGAATGAAGGATAAGATTGAGGAAGTATGCCAGATGATGGATGAAAGACGTTTGGATGTGTTGTGCGTGAATGAAACGAAGCGGAAAGGATGCGACGCGACGCAGCACGGCCCTTACACGGCGTATTGGTCTGGAATTTCCAGTACCAGCCGAGGCTGTCAAGGGGTCGGTCTAATTCTTTCTGCACGAATGGCTGAGTGCGTGAATGAGTATGAGTGTGTCAGCCCTCGTCTTCTATGGATTAGGCTGAAAGTTGGAATCACTCGGATCTTCGTTCTAGGTGTTTATGCACCTTGGGATGTGGGTTCGAGGGGTACAACATCAGCAAAAAGCGAAAACGAGGAGTTCTGGAATAGTGTAAGAGAAGTATTGAAAGTTACCAAGCCAAATGAGAAGATTATTATGTTAGGTGATTTTAATGGATGGGTGGGTGTAAAGCGTGATGGATATGAAAAGGTGCTTGGTGCGTTTGGTGACGAAAAGGTGAATGATAATGGAAGAAGTGTATTAGAAATTTGTCTAGAGTGGGATCTTTTTGTGTCGAACTCAATGTTTCAACATAAAGAGATCCACACCTACACAAGAGTGGAAGGTATTTTAAAAAGTATGATAGACTTTGTGATTGTAGATGAAAGATTGAAGAACAAAGTGCTGGATACCCGTGCATATCGCGGTGCTGGCATTGACTCGGACCATTTACTGGTGATATCCCGGATAAGGGGTATCTTCAATCGCTGGCGGCACAGGGTAAGGGAGCAAACCAGCGCTTTGGAAAGAGTAAAAGTAGAAAATTTGCAAGATATGGATGTAGGTAAGAAGTATATTAATAGACTGAAGGATGAATTTGAAGATTTAGAGGAAATGAGCGATATTGAAGATGGATGGAAGGAATTTAAAGAAAGAATTGTGAAAGTAGCTGTTGAAGTGTGTGGTGTAAGTAGAAGAAGGAAAGGAAAAAATCACAAAAATGCGTGGATGAGTAAAGATGTGCAAGAACTTGTGCGATTAAAGAAGAAAGCATGGCTGGATTTGTTAGCAGCAAAAGCTAACTTAAGAATGCAAGAGGTTATAGATGAAGATGTGAATGAAGCACGTAAGGAATATAAGAAAATGAAAGATTTGGTTAAGAAAGCTGTGATTAGAAAGAAAGAAGAGTATAAAGAGGATTTTGATAAAAGGCTATCAGAAGACTTTCAGTCAAATCTGAAAGTATTCTGGAAATCCGTAAGGTCAGCCCGAGGAAATACTATAACCAGAGAGCTGACTAGGATCAGATGCCAGGATGGTAGCGTTGTGAAAGGAGAAGAATGTGTACTAAAGATATGGAAGGACTATTTTGAAAGTTTATTTGAAAAAAAGGAAGGAAATAAGAAAGATTTCTGCTATAGCGAAGAAAAAGAGAATGAGATGGAAGGCGAAATTGAAATGTTCGAAATTGTGGAAGCACTTAAGAGTATGAAAGCGGGAAAGGCTGCTGGGTGTGATAGAGTGTCGGTCGAGATGCTTAAAGCAGGAAAAGGCGTAGTAGCTAGTCAGTTGTACTGCCTTTTCAATTTGTGTTGGAGAAGCGGCCGAGTACCAAAAGATTGGTGTAAGGCTGTTATCGTGCCACTTTACAAAGGAAAAGGGTCACAGCTGGACTGCAAAAATTATCGTGGTATAAGCCTGCTTAGCGTCGTCGGCAAATTGTATGCTAAGGTATTGATTAATAGAGTCAGGAATGAAACTGATGACAAAATATGGGATGCTCAAGCGGGATTTCGAAAGGGAATGGGATGTACTGATCAGGTCTTTTCCTTGCGGTGCATAGCCGAAAAGTTTTTGGCCAAGAGTCAAAAAGTCTATTGCACATTCGTAGATCTGGAAAAGGCCTATGACAGAGTTGAGAGGAATGAATTGTGGTCAGCACTTTCTATGCATGGGGTGAGCAGTCTCTTAATACGAGCACTGAAATCCTTATATGAGGATTCGAGTGCTTGTGTCAGGATAAACGGAGCGCACACTGAGTGGTTTAAGATTGAGAAAGGCGTTAGGCAAGGATGTGTTGCGTCACCGTGGCTGTTCAACCTATTTATGGATAGCTGTTTGACAGATTTGAAAGAGTCTAAAAGTGGATTAAGGATGAATGAGTTACTCGTCAAATGTCTGCTCTATGCCGACGATCAGGTTATACTGGCGTCATCAGCGGAGGAGTTACAGGAGATGGTAAACTGTATGCATGAAGCTTTAAAAGAGAAAGGAATGAAAGTGAACGTAAGTAAAACTAAAACACTGGTTTTTGAAATGGAGAAAGAAATGACAGCATGTAATATTTTGATTGGAGGAGAAAAAGTGGAGCAAGTGAAAGAGTTTGTATATCTAGGATCAAAGTTTACATCAGATGGCAAGTATGATAGTGATATTGAAAGGAGAGTGAACGCGGGGAACATGGTGAATGGAGCTTTGCATGCCTTTATGAGCAGTCAGAAACTATCCAAAAAGGCTCGACTGGCTGTGCACAGGGGCGTGTTGGTCCCGACATTAATGTATGGGAGTGAAAGTTGGGTATGGCAAAAGAAGCATGAAAGCAGAATAAATGCAGTGGAAATGAGAGCGTTAAGGAGTATGATGGGTGTGAAATTGAGTGACAGGATAAGGAATAGCGTGATAAGGGAATGTTGTGATGTGAAAGAAGATGTAGTTACAGGAATAGAAAAGGGTATGTTAAGATGGTTCGGTCATGTGGAGAGGATGAATGAAAGCAGGTTGACTAAGCAGATATACAAGGAGAGTGTGGAGGGAAAGGTCGGAGTGGGAAGACCTAGACGAACGTATCTTGATCAAATTAAGGACGTCCTGGTAAAGGGTCAGGTCAAAAGTACCCGAAACCGCCGAGCTTGTATGAAGAGAGTTATGAATGTGGACGAAGCGAAAGAAGTATGCAGAGATCGTGGCAAGTGGAAAGAGGTAGTCTCTGCCTACCCCTCCGGGAAAGAGGCGTGATTTTATGTATGTATGTATGTATGTTGGAATATCTGGTATTACCATATGGGAGATATAATCTCAAACTTTATTCGCATAAAGTTTAATTAGAAGATGGATACTGTAAATCTTTACATATATTTATAATAATTCTTATTTTCTTTACCTGCCAATGATTTTCTTATTAAAAATGCAATAATTTTAATAGAAAGCAACATTACATAGAATATCACAGGATATATATATATATATATAAACTTCACTTAAACTTCTTTTTTTAATCCAATGTATGTATGATTTCTTTACTTCTAAGCTATCGAAATCCAGGCTTTATTCTAACCGGACATGAACAAGCAAAACAAGCTAAAAGTAAGCGAACTAAGCCGCTTGCCCATGAACTGCTCACAATTGAGACAGCTTGTTTGCCAGCACTCGGGTTGCGGTGTGGTATGTAGCTGCCTCTGCATTATAACTTTTTCATAGACAAAGGAAAATTTTTTTGTACAAAACGAAGCTTGTTTGCTAGTGCAAGCATTCGAACTGCATTTAGTGTGTGGCATGTCTTTCTAATTACCTTTACTATTTGACATAAGTTCGCAAAACTAACGTACATTTTACATGAACTTTTTTTATTAAAAAGGTACTAATAGTTTACAAAAATCGGAATCTTGATTTATGTATATGTATATTTGAACACGTTGTATTGAAACTTTTTAAAATCTCAAAAATAGAACTTATAAAAATAGCAACCATTTCAAACAGCTACTTATGTTGTACGTGTGTTATATAAGTTATTTTTTACCTTTTAAAATAATTGACCTCTTTTTTCATATTTTTACTTAAAAGTTGGGCTCTCCAGCTCCCGTCATATTACCACACCGCGTCCAGTCTTTGCTCAGCAGTCTTTTCATTCTTTTGTCGGTATATTTTATTTTGCATTCAGTACAAGCGGGCAGAAATCGGATTTATGCAACGAAGTATGCATCTTCTGAACGCTCTCCCATCAAATACAGTAAGACTTGGAAGAATTTAAAATTTATCACGAATTGTTTTTAAGGAGATAGATAGTGCCAATTACTTTCTACTTAAAAGTCGTTTTGTGTAAGACTTTGACTTCCCGAACTCAAAATCATGGTCAATAGACAAACCCTGAGCTTGTCTCCAAAGAGATAGAGAACTTACCCAGGACAATCGTCAGGTCGATCAAGCAGTAAATTTTTTGTTAAGAAAGTTTAAATTTTAATACCATACCACAACTAATTGACCTCTTAATGAAGTACGCTCACAAATACGCATAAAGCGAAAAATCCCGTAAATATCCGTTCCCGTGGGGATTTTGTAAATGTTCTCTTAGTGCACAAAAGGAAGGTCACTTATAGAACATGTAAAACTTCAAATCACTAGATCCAGCGGTTTGGGAAGTGCGTTAAAATGTCAGTCAGTCAACATCTTCTTTCATTATAAGGCAGATGACATAGCCAACCACTTTCCATTATAAGGGAGTGGCTTCGTGTAAAAGCAAGACTTACCAGGTATAGAATTGTGGTTACATGCGAACTTTGGGCTCCTCTCCAAAGAGGTGTAGATGCAAAAAGTTTTTCTTTGTATCACGCAACACACACTATATCAATAGAAAGTATTGACGTATAAAATATTCATACACGTGTTCAGGATAAGCCACTTTGAAAAATGCGGTGTTCGCAACACTTTGATACAAAGTTTCTTTTCGTTTCATGAGTTGGTATCGGTTTAGATGGATTTATTTGTTACGGCTTCGCTTAGTAATGTAAATATTTTATTTTTAACATTCCAAGCTTTTAGATTAATGGCATTTTGGCGACGTCCACGCCAAGCCACAAAATAGATAAATGCTATAATGCGCAAGCATGACTCTATTCCCTAGGCATAACACCCCAATCTGGTGGAAGATATTTCCCTTTGGTAACGGTTGTGCCCGAAACATCGCGCCCGTTATAGATAGATTTTTCTTGATGGTTTTACGAAAGCTTAGTACCGCGTAAACGTCTAGTCTTTAATGAAACGAATAGTTTCCCAAACATTTCTGAGAAACACTTGTATTTCTGACAATTTTCATTGAACAACTTGACATTAAGTGTTTATAACTATTTGAACAATTCTACAAACCGATTAATGTCGAAGTTGACGTACTAGCAAAGTTTCTCTAATAATTATTACGAAGAACCACCTTACTATAAGTCCTCAACAAAGTTTTAAAGTCGGTGTATCATTTAGAGAAAATACGTCATATCTAGTGAGTGTGATTTGGTAAGTACGTCTGACATTTCGGAAAAATGGCAAAATATTAAAGTAGATTTTTTAAATTATATTCATACATATATACATAAAATCTCGCCGTTTTCCCGGTGGGGTAGGTAGGTAGGGGTAGTAAAAATAGAAATAATATTATAGAATTTAAAATTGGAAATTGTTGGAATAATATAAACTTACACAATGATAAATAAGAATTATTTGAGCGTGCGTGATCTCGTACCACCTTAGAACTCAACTTGAAATGAACACAAGTCCAATGCATTCAATTTCTCATAAATGAGAAATGCAATAGATATAGGTAAATTTCATTGATTTCAACTCAAACAATAACCTTTTAAATATCAAGTTTTTTACAAAGACGTTCAATTTATTTAAAAAAGAAGTGTGCCTTTCTCTCTTTGAAAGTAAATAAAGTAAGATTTAGATAATAAGTTTTAACTTCGCCATTACAGCAAATCACAAAAAAAATATAGCTTATGCATACTTGTGCTTGTACGGTTCATGCCGCTAACATGACAAAAATATCAGCGAAATTTATTAAGCTTTTTTTACATAAGTAATCATAATAATAGAACATAATAAGTAAAGCAGAGATCGTGTCAACTGAAAATATGCCGCGTTAAGATAATCTCTGCCTATCCTTCGTAAGGTGTAATCGGGAAAATGCAGATGAGAATATCGAATATTAGTTATAAATACTCAAATTCACCCATTTTGATTTAATATGCCAGCAAAAAAAATATATGCATACATATGGTCACGTCTTGCTTGCGTCCCTTGCGGGGTGGACAGAGCAAACAGTCTAGAAAAGACTGAATGGCCACGTTCAGCTATTTGGCTTAATGATAGAATTGAGATTCAAATAGTGACAGGTTGCTAGCCCATCGCCTAAAAAAGAATCCCAAGTTTGTAAGCCTAACCCTTAGTCGCCTTTTACGACATCCATGGGAAAAAGATGGAGTGGTCCTAGATATTCTTTTTTGTATTGGTGCCGGGAACCACACGGCACTAAAAATATATGATCTGACATATTCCCTTGAAATGTCTGCTCAATTAATCATCCTTTTGATTTAATACGTCGTTAATAAGAATGTATGATGTGACATATTATTTCCTTCCCCAAGAGTCCGATTTCGACGTAATTTCTCGTGGAGCTTCCTGCGGGAACATCAAGCGCAGGTCGTAATGACGTCGTTTCCTTCTCGCATTTCTCTATTAATTTATCGTGACATCGCCTCAATTCATTTATTTGAGATCTTATGTCAAAATTGGTGTATAATATAATATAGGAACCGATATTGCGGGAATCGTGACAAAATGGATGTAATCCAACATTTTGTTGTGGTAGTTGACTTACTCAAAGACAATTGACATACTTTACAAAAATATCAAAATCTGTTCATGCGTTCAGGAGTTACGATTCACAGACAGACAGACAGAAATATCAAACATATAAGACCCAAGCGTTTTTACGTTGACTGTTTTAAAGTACCATGTACCTTCATTTATTCGAAAATTAAACATAGCCAATTTTTAAACGGTTTTATTTAGCTCACCCCGTTTGTTTTATTTATTCTTGGGTCAAATTTAGTAATTCAAATTTCACCCTCTTCCTGTCAACCGATTAATCTGAAATTTTGTATACACTTTGGATTTTGGTGACAATATAATTATGTTTATTCATTATCATTATAAATTCAAGATGGCCGCCGTTACAAAATGGCGGATAATTTAGGTTTTATTGATCCCATCAATATGGGTATCAAATGAAAGGGCTCAACAAGCAGAATACAATATACTATAAAAAATTGAAATCCAAGATGGCGGCCTCTACAAAATGGCGGATAACTTAGGTTTTATCAATCCCATCAACATGGGTATCAAATGAAAGGTCACTATCATGGGCTTCTACAATACATAAAATGCAGGGCAGCACTGTGATCACGCAGTCGTATACTTAGGTGCGAAACTGTTTGAAGAAGGTCAAGCCTACGTGGCTCTTAGTAGAGTAAGATCTTGCAGGGACTACGTATAGAGGAGTTGGACTGCAATAAACTAACGGGCAAGAAACCTTGCAATAATGAAGCACTAAATGAATTAAACAGAATGCGAAATAAAAACTAAAAACTAGAAAATAAAAATAGGTAAAAAATCTTTTTAAATTAAACGGTTTTATGTTAAACATACATTGCAATGTTTAATATAAATGTACTAAAAACCAAAAAATAATAAAATAGATACAGTCGTGGGAATTATAAACATATGCATAGACTAGACTAAAATAAAACCGTGGGGCACGTCAATTGTCTACAAATTATAGACTTAATGTGCGATAGAAGAATCGTTTAATTCGTCGTTAGGCAGTTGGCCCGCAGACGGTGCGCAAATTACTTACTATTTTGCTGGCTAGCGAGGAATCGTTTCACTGCTCGTAGTTTGTCTTTAATCGACAAAACTTATGATAAAAGTACTACTCGCTCAACATTATGAAACCCTAAAACTCGCTTAATCGAGCTTGCTAACTTGTTTCCACATTCTAGCCCTACTTATCACACGTCCATCGTTGTCGGTTGAACAACTGCCTAATTATAGTGTAACATTACAAAACAAACATTTTAATCAACGATTGTAGTAATTGACGTGCCCCACGGTTTTATTTTAGTCTAGTCTATGCATATGTTTATAATTCCCACGACTGTATCTATTTTATTATTTTTTGGTTTTTAGTACATTTATATTAAACATTGCAATGTATGTTTAACATAAAACCGTTTAATTTAAAAAGATTTTTTACCTATTTTTATTTAAATTAACTTGCACGTCGTTGCCAATCACTTTATCGATAATCAATCAGTCGATTTTATATCGAGTGGGATGCCCGAGGGCGTGAATAAAGTAGCAATCATTAATCGATGTCAAATCATGTGTACTTCGTCGATGCCCGTAGCATGCTCGGATGAACGATTAAAAATTAAACATGCGAATGACGTCGCGATTTTAATATCGATTTGCATTAATAATGAAGGTTCATAATGTTGACGTTGGGTATAATGATCTGAATTGATTTGAAAATTGGTATGAAATGTGATACGTATTCGATGCATCTGTTGTTTGAAATGTAAAGGTGTAAATTTATGTTATCGTATTAAATAGATAGTAAATTCGAATCAAGTGAGTTAAGAACTTTGCCATATCATTTCTCGTCATAATGAGAATGCAAGATCTTACGATCTGTGTCAGATTTTAGATGAGTCCAAAAAGTGTTAATATAGCCTGAAATTATAAAAACTTATTTCATTAAAACGGGGATGCCATTTAAATCAAGAAATTTATCTGTTCCTTGCAAAGATCAGTACCTGATGAGCTGCCATGAAGTGAATATGATTATAAGAATAAAGTGAAAACAGTAAGCAGGTCGATACCTGTATAGTCAAGTTAGTTGAAAGATGTAGTCTCTGCCTACCCCCCAGGAAGGGGGCGTTGTATTTCGTTCTTAAAGTAAGGCATGAAGTTATCAGCTCACAACATAATTGTTAATAGCTTGTAGTTTCATAATTAACCTTCTCGCATTCGTTAAGTTGAAAAATAACCTAATTTGTGTAACCCAAGCCTGGTGGTGTATTTTACTGGGACGCTTGGTATTTCTTTTTAGTTTATTATTTCTTACTCACTAGTTGTAAAGAGTAGAAGTTTGTTTTTTTAATTTTTAAAGCGTTAATTTAAAACCTACTTGACGGTTTTGATAAAATTAGACAAGATGGTCTTTTATTACAGATAAGGTCTTTGTGAAAATTAACGACGCTCTGCACGTCACTGCATGAAATATACTAATAAAATACAAGTACATAATTAAGTATATTTTATTTACTGAATTAATACTTACTTAAAGTGGTGCATATATTTTTTTTTCGTTATTGGCAAAAAAACTTACTTAACGAAAATATAATGTATCTTGGTTCACAAAATCTAAAAAAAGCATAATAATTAAAAAAAAATACACAATACAAAATTTTTGCCAATTCGTTTTTGTTGCCAACTATTCCTGCTACATTTCGTTTCAATTCTGATCCGCGTTATCTAAAACCTTAAAAGAAAATGGCGTCCGGGTGCAAACGAGGCTTGAAGCGTAGGCGCCGCGGGCGGAAGTAGGCCGTTACCGCCACATCCGGCGGAAGTGCCGGCACCTGCCCCAACTTGTCGAGTTACAGAAAGATTTGTGCAAAGTTTGCGTTAGCCTGTTATTATTTTTACGGAAAAAGAACAAAAGTTTTCCGTAGTGTGCGCTGAAACTAAAAAAGTTTTGTAATGAATCAGCGATGCGCCATTGTTTGACGAACTACGTAGTTAAAATGAGTTGTTTTGGGTTCTGTGTTCAATTCTCAGGACGTACAAATTATTTTTGTTACCATATCCACTTCTCTTTCTAAGGATCTGAATATGTTTTGTTCTTTTTATTTACAAATAACTTAAAATCCATGCTTTGCTGCTTAATCTCTTAAAATTTAGTGATTAAAAACATAGAATGTGCCAGTGGATTCGCTTTTCTAAGATTTATAATGTTAATTTTTGGCTAAACTTGAAATTTTCTTTTTGGCGACGAGTGAGCAATCTGTTACTATCTTTGATTAAAATATTAAGCTAATATTAAGCTAACCAGCAGAACATGGCCTTTAAAAGTTTTTGGCGAATGGCTCTAAGTATATACACTCTAAGGAATAAGTATGCGTGACAGATATACGAAAAATACTTCATTTTGTCCACGATCATCCCTCAAAAGCAAATTAATTACACCGTCACATTAACTCCAAACAAAAATCTAATTAATAGAACCCAAACAGCTTCACCCGTTCTAAACGTAATCACAAACACGCTCGCGAATCGATACTCGCCGAGTCGATCATGCGATTCATTCGAGTTCGAATCGAATGCGCCCCGCGCTAATGAATAGTCGACATTTTGAAATCCCTATCAATAATAGATTCGGGTACAGAGTCAATTGAATTTCGAATATAAACATGGCAACATTTGAACGCTTTACTTCACGTAAGCGGTCGGAGGAAAAAGAAAAAAAAATTGGACAAACATTTCTGCTCGCAGGTATTTTTTTTTATTCAGTTTTTAAAGGAGGCTTTTGCGATTTGAACGCTCGTGATTTATATTCGGGTTTACGATGTTTTCGTAAGAATTCGTTCGTGGATGAAAATGTAAGATACTGCTTGTTTTCAACGGATTATTATGAGACACTTTTACTTGAATGTTTGTAAGATAATAATCTTAATCGTACAGTTAACAGATATAAACACAGAAATTAAATATGAGAGAAACTGTAATTTTTATCTTCTCTTTAGTTGGTTTTTTTATCATTAATTAATCAGTGTCAGTTCAGTAAATTTTGCTATATAAAGATTAAATTTCATTCTTTTGAGAAATTTGTATTTTTTAATTCAAACACGTATGAGGAAGTTGGTCAATATCTGAATCTCCAAAAAAGTATATAATTTTTTTAATCAAGTATCAAATTCTCATTATGGAATTAGTGAAAAAAACAACTCGACTTAAGAATTTGCCTCATTAAAAATATAACGAACACCAAGATTAATCCGTAATTATCTTAATCACTTCCGGGGAACCCCGGCGCCCGCCCTCAGCGCCCTGAATGTGTAATTTCATTATAAGGCGTCGTTTATAAGGCGACGGAAATAAGGACGCACTCGATGTGAAGACGTTCCTTATATAAGAATATGTCTTTTAATCTTTCTCGGCATAGATTGAACTTTTGACGTTGCGTTGATTTGTCAGTCAGTCAGTGTCCTCTTTTTAAATAGTAGCAGCGGTGGATGCAACATGGTTTATTCAATGATGAGAGAGAGCAAATCTTTATTTATTTATTATTATTTATGTATGTCTTTTGTTTCAACTATTAATTTAACTATATACATATATTACTAATACTATTACTATCAACTAAAAACAAAAGACAATCATACATATAATCACGTATATATTCCTTGCGGGGTAGACAGAGCCAACAGTCTTGAAAAGACTCATAAACCACGTACACCTGTTCGGCTTAGTGACAGAATTGAGATTCAAATAGTGACAGGTTGCTAGCCCGTCGAATAACAAAAGACGTTCTTAAGTATTACCCAACCCATTCTAAACGTACCCCAAGCGATCTCTTGGTCCGTCTAAATCTTGACGGAGTGGACGTCCGGTTGCGTTAGTCAATTAATAATTACAGGGATGTGTTAATTAATCTTCTGCTGCTCTGATGGGATTAGGAATTCGCTGAGTTATTGCTACAGTTCATCGTGGTGTTGTAATTTTGATAATGTAATATTCAAGTCGATTTAGAAAATTAAATGATGACGAAGTTGTGGAGTGAAATGAGTGACAGATTTCTAAATTTAATATACACAAGTTCGCCCGCGTGAATTGAGCATTACCTACAAAAGAATAAAGGTTTTTCGTAAATCCCACGAAAACTATTGTTTTTACCGGGACGAAGAGTACCCTATGTCATTCTCAAGGCTCTTTATCTATACGTAAACTTTTAACAAATTTATTTTTGAATTTATAATGTAGGTTGTGATTGAAGACTTACACTTTTTAAATGGAAACTTTGGTGAACAATACGCCGCATTTTTTCCGCCGGTTCTTCGATTGTGCTTAAGAAGCTATTTTAGCTTAATCCGAAGTTTAATTTTATGTAAATAATCTAAGTAACTTTTATTATTTTCTGTCAAATAATATTATTCTCTCTTATTCTACTACTTCAATAAAGTATATTACTGACCAAATCGTAATAAATATACCATTAGCTTGTACCGGGCGAATTAGGTTTTTGTGTTGCACTCTCACTTCATCTTATAAGAAGCCGGGAGCCGAGCCATAAAGGATGAAATAAGGAGTGCCCAGAAGTGCCACTTCTTCTATGTTCGTTTTTATCATAATATCATCGACATGTGTATGAATTTTATTTATTTTTTCTTTTATTCTATATTATTATTTTATCTTGTAGCACGCATCCCTATCTTACCGACCTTGCCTTTACACTATTTTTATTCGTTATTTTTCCCCCTTTAAACTGTTTTCAGTTTTCTACATGCAACGCCTCTCGCGCTGAAAATTGAGCATTCGTCCACGTCGTAAATATATAAACACGATTTCCTGTAGCAAAATAAGGAAAAAGCGATAGAAGATAAATCAGTATTACACGCAAGATATCCTTCTATATTTTCTTTATTTTTTGCCACCGGAGAACGCGGCAAAAACAGTTCACTTTCAGTAATTAGGCGATACGGTCTCGGTATTAACGTAAATGGTCGTTTTTGTCCTTCTCTAGCACACAGCGAAAAACGAGATGAAATATACCGTCCCTAGTAAGTGTCTTTATACTTAAGTACAATAAATTTGACAAGGTAATCAACATTTTGATTCAGTGGTTTTTTTCTAAAATGTTGTATGCTATTGTTCTATTGTTGATTTATGAATTGAATATGTAGTTTTAATACACCTTTATGCCTAACGGGGTGGACAAAGCCAACATTCTCGAGACAAGGCCATGTTCGGTTGTAATAAATCAATTTAATTCAGTGATAGAGTATTTTCATCGGGACTTTATATTATTTAGAATATCTATTTCATTTACAAATAAACTGTGGAATAAAAAGTTATCTGAGCGAAGCGTGTATCAAAGTACAAAATTCAAAGTTCCATTTACATTGCATAACATGATTCACACTTTCTCCTTTCATACGGAAAGCACAAAGCTAACTATTGTGTACACATACATACCCGAACGGAACAAATATGAGTCCGTTTTTAGCAAAACGAGAAATTTAACCCTTTGGCTGCAAAGGCTACGTACGAATAGTTTCACAAACGCAGTACAAATTAAATCGTCTTGGATTACCCGGGTAAATGGTCCAATTAGTGGGTCCTTGCTGTTCGAGTCGAGACAAACGAGATTGCCTCGGCCCGGGGCACCTGGCTCGCTGTTTACGAAATAGGATCGCGCCTGATTGTGGTTGGCCGTATTTGGGCAAGCCGACGATTGGCAGTTTTACCCTAATACGCTTTTCTTTGTTTCAGTTAAGAGTGCTGTTACTTTGTGTTTCATGGTCTTTTTAAGAACTTTTTATTTCTTTATAATGAAGTGATAAGTCTGCTTGTTTATTATGGTCTCGACTCCGAGTACCTATCTACTCTGTTAACAAATTAGCGTTGTACTTGATTGATAATTTTAATTTAAAGATGTCACTGATTTGACTTATACCTTTATTATTATTTTGGTTTATATTTTAGCATTGTGTAGAGGTAATTCATCATCAATCATTCATCAAAATCAATTTCAAATCTAGTAGTTTTTGAGTTAATTGAAATTCATGAGTTAAATACAAAAGTAATTCCTTGGTCCTTAACGAATAAAATGAAACAAATAATAAAACTTTCGTTAATGTGTAAAGCGGCGCGCGGTTTATATTTAAACGTGAACAATTATATCAATAACAGATGACATTTAATATGAATATTTAATAGCACCGACAAAATTTAAACCTATCGATAATTTTAAATGCTAATTAGTACTAACTAATTCCAGCAATTTCTGGTTTATGCTTAATGGGCTTTTCAATTAAGCGATATCATTATAGCGGTGAACAGTATCTGTGTATTTACATGACTGTTAAAAAAGGAGTGTTATGACTTTAAAGATATTCTGTGTCCGTTTGGAAGAGCGTACCGTTCTTTTCCTTAAAAGGGATAAGAGATTATTATTATAATATTTATTATTCCTCAAGATATTTAAGTGCTTAGGTAGTTTTTAGCTTCTCATTCATATAATCAAGTCTTGATTTTATGTATGTATATGTATATGACTTCATTTTAACCGACGGACCCACGATTTGGAAGTTATCGCGTTACAAACATACATTTATTTGATTTTATATGATATGGTGATGGACATTTAAAGGTCTGTCTTTTCCGCACCCATGTCAAATTTATAGTTCCATCCTGTTGTTACAGAGATTCAATCTATATTTTGCAGACTGTAATTTTAGATAATTTTCAGCAAATTTTGGTAAAATTTTAGGTAAAATAGTAGATAGAATGCAACGTTAACTAGATTTTCTCATAATCCTTAGTGTGAGGAGTAAAGCTTTAGTATTTGTGGCTCCTCTATGTGTGAACCTGTTTGACGTTGTGTTTTGGCACCGGACTTTAGAATTTTAGTTTAAGTCTGTCTTATCTAGATCTCTAATCTTTTTATCTTAATATAAAACAGAGGATACCAACTGACTTATTGATTAACAATCCAATGCATACCTAGCCAAACCACTGGGTCCAAAGAATGAAATATGAACGTCTAGGGTTGAAATAATAGAGGATTCCCTGAAAAAAAAACAAGATATTTAAATCCATAAAACAAAATTCAAAGATTTTTTAATAAAGTTTCAGAAAACACAGTAGGTTTATAGCTTGTAGAAAGTTTAAAAAAAAACACAAACATCAGACAAGGCTTATGTTACCCACGATTTCACTCCACAACTTGTTCTAGGAATTTTAATTCGTTCGCGGAAGTTTCACATCGCCCGTGTTTGGCATACTAAGTTGTTATGAGCCATACTGTATTCAATTTATTACGTAGGGCAATTTTAATTTTAAATTGTGTTTAGTCTAATTATGCTTAGAATTCTATCATTTAGAAGAGCGTGGCCTCTTGGTCTTTTGGTGACTGTTGGCTCTATCTACCCCGCAAGGGATGTTATGTCTTATGGTTAGAAATTCTGTGAAAGCTTATGTTGCTATAACATATACAATCTCTATATATAAAACTGAGTTACTGACAGACAACACACAGCCCAAACCGCTGGGTCTAGAAAGTTGAAATTTGCATGTAGGGTCTAGTATAGTATAGTCTAAGAGTGCGTAGAGAGGATTTCCGGAAATTCCAGAAGTTTCGTTATACCTACGCAGGTGGAGCCGTAGGCGCTCTATAGTGTTATATATTTTGTTACACACATATTTAACGTCTTTATTTGTAATGGAGTCACGACTAGCTAGAAGACTATGATGAAATTGGAATTAAAAAAATTAACAAGTTCCTAGCTAAACGTCTGCAGTAATTTTGTTCTAAAATCTTTATGCATAAAGAAAAAAGCATTTGTACACACCATGTTTTTCTTCCTTTTACGATTTAGAAAAATAATTTGAGGAACTTGCTTAAAAACATGCTTTTTTCACTTGTCTGAACAGTGACTTAAATCATCTAAATTCAGTGAAATTTAATACGCTACCACTAATAAAAATTCTACATCTGAGGCAATGATTATTTCTAAAAGACTTAAATTATATATCTTATAAAAAAAAACCTGTCCAGTTTGAACTGATAAAATTAATTTCTTCTACCGGGTCAATTACTTGAAAACTAGTTTGCTATATTGACAATTGGCTCAGCTCATTCACGTCGCTGGCAGCATGCCATTATGACAGTTAAACCTAGGCGTTTGACCGTATTAGGCATAGCGTATGACCTACATTGCGCAAAACCATATTAAGTATTAGGAATAGGCGAATGACATTATCATATTTTCATTCTTGAGACTGCTGGATAAGGCTGGTTTTTGAGTGGCGCTGGCAAGACGCGCCGTTGAGCAGCGCGTTCTAAACCGCGCACTTACCGGCGGAGCGCTATTAAACAAGTATCGCCTTTCGTTGTCAAAGTCCAGACACTTTGGCAGCGCTGGCGCTGGTGCGTGTCTCACGAACGGCGCGTTTAAGCTGCGTTACTATGAAACGGAGCTACGATCTAGTGTTTTTATAACCGCATGAGTGTAGCCGGCGCTGATTAAACGCGTGACTCTGAATTCAGCCTTACAGTTCTTTTTCAATAAGCAGAACTTATATAGTCTAATAGTCTTCTTCCTCCTGGCGTTAATCCTGGTTACATCCTTAAGCCATCTTTTAGTAGAAAATAATAAACTAAAATTAAAATAGTTGTGGTGACTGCTCAATTTGTATATATATATATATATATGGCAATAAACATATTATATTGATTCGCTTTGAAAAATGGATCTGATCTAGGACTTGAACTTTTTCAGTATATTTGTAATAGTTTGTAAATTTGTAATAGTTTTTAAAAACCAATGCCAGCTTGCAACTGGATTTACTTATAAAAGTATATTAAATAGATACTTTTATGAATATTTATGAAATAATAGAGGGTGCAAATTTAAATAATCAAAGATGAGAGAGAGAGAGGTTACTTCTAAAATACACCGTAGCTATTATCAGATTTTTTTAAGACAAATACCTACGTTTCGAATAAATTATGATTTGGTAGTTCGAATAAAAACCCTGAATTTATATTCCTTCCACACCTAAATTTTAGTCTCCAACAAATCGCCATTGCGGGATTACGGCATTATGCAATGGCCACAAACACAAAATATGGAGATCATAGAACAGTAACTTAATTATAAATCAATTTATTGATTGGTATTAACAAACTAAAACAACAGAATGAAAATAATAAAAAAATAATAAATAATAATATAAAATTCATATTTATAAATAAATTCTATTCCTTAACCAGGCATAATACACACATGCGATGTTCTCACAGTATGTTATTCACATCACTTATCGAATAGTTTATGCTTAGATCAGAGTAATTTTGAAAAGGACATTGTTTTAGTCATCATTACCTGTAAATATGTTTGTGAGTTGCCCAAACAATAATAAGTAAACCGATTCATCGTCTTCGGTTTTCAAAATATAAAAATGGAAATGATTGTCTCTTTTTCTCATTTTTGTTCCCTATTAGCACCCACCATTCACTGCTACGCTTTGGGGACCTTGGTCCGCCAATCAGAATCTTAGAAAAAATCTTCCAATGATATTTAATTTATCACATTTTTCACATTTAACATTCAGTCGCGTTAAATGTGTAATCACGTTAGATCATCACTATCATTAGTCATCACTTCACTATCACTACTTTACAATAAAGTCCCCCTTTTTCTATGTCTGAACGTAAATATGCGCTTACCTTGAAAAGTAGGACGAAAATTCCTGTTTGAAATATTGTTTATCGCGTCGCTAGTAAATTAATAAAACTAGAAACTTAAATACTAAATAAGGTTCAAGTAACACACCTAAACTTTCATTATTTTGCTACATAAGTCAGATGCAATGGCCGTTATACGTTATTAATGCAGTTTGGACGATAATTGTCTGCCCCTGCCCTCTACCGGATTAGCACCCACTCTAAACTTGTTCAAATATTAACACTCGCTTATCAGTGGCAAACTTCGGATTTTATGCCCGAAGTTTGTCGAAGGTGGGATAAAATTGGATAAAGGGAGATTAAGCAATAAAAATGTCTATTTTTTTATCAGTTTCATGAATTGTGTGTAGTGTTTTTCGGAGAAATATGAAACTGTACTTATTCGTTATGATTAATTCATACTAATTAATACCCTTACAAAACTTATTCGAATATTGATAGCTGTTAGCAGTAGAAAACTTCGGATTATGTCCGAAGTTGGCTGAAGGTGAAATAAATTAGGATAATGGAAGGTGAAGCTATTTAAATATCTATTTGTGACAGAATATTCACTATTGTTTGAAGTAATATCGTTCAACATACATATATGTAAGTAAAAATACTGTTATTATACAACGGGGGCCCCCCGTTTGCCCTAAAAGGTCGCCAAGTTAGAATAACTCTACCTATTCCTTATTTGGAGATCAATATACTTAGTTGAGAAATATGAATATCACTACATAGTATAAAACAAAGTCGCTATTTTAGTCTGTTTGTCTGTATGCTTAAATCTTTTAAATTACGCAACGGGTTTTGATGCGGTTTTTTGTAACAGGTAGAGTGTTTCAAGAGTAAGGTTTTTATGTATAATTTTTTCCGAATTTTGCACCCGTGCGAAGCTGGGGCGGGTCGCTAGTATGTAATAAAGTTAAATAGAATAGATCAATCCCGTCAGTTATATCACAAATATTATTGATAAATAATTTGACAGTAAAGAAATTTAATTTTATTCTTTATTTATTTCAGAAAAAAAACATACTTGTAGTGTAAAAGAAATTTTGAGCACAATATGAATAGATTAATTGATAAATAACTTCAGACTAAGTTCAGGTTATTGACATAGTCGATAGTGCGATTATTACTTTGTTCAAGAATCGACGAGGGGGAATAATTTAGCCATCAAATATGGTTAATGCAGAAGTGAAAGCGCATTAAAATTTGTACTTTTTTCAAAAAACAAGTATCAAAATTTCAAGGTGGTGTTAGGATTAAAATTAGATGGATAAATAGATAAATTATTAAATTTCTATCAAAAGACTCACATATTACATTAAAAAAGATGAACCTGTCAAAAACAATTCTATATTTACAATCGTGGACAAGTAAAAACACGTGTACCGCGGCAATAGCAATCAAGTTGGTAGCTCAGTGATACGTTTGTTCGCAGAACTAACCACTGATTTTCATCCACCCTATCACCAACAATACCGTCACTGTTGCCAACATGCTACATTCTGTTGGAGTATCAATGAATTTGTCACAGTACAATTACATGATGTTCAAAGAAGAAATAAAACATTTTTGTTGGTAAGATTACCTATTGCATTAAATGTTAGCTAGGAATAATTTCATTTTTTTAACGAAAATCACGATATTTTTCACAGACCTCTATATTTCTGTTGTCTGTACTCTTTTTATTTTATGATTTACGTGACACGGATCGAGTCACAAGAATAAAAGAGCGATGCTAAATTTATGGATGCAATGAACCGTAAACGCAGCCGGGAACTGGCGGGGGGCGCGGGCGACATGCATATTTGATTCCGTCATAAACTCAATTTACAGCTAATCTCATCTCAGATTGTCGAAGAAATAAAATTTCACACCCCGTTGGCTGACTCGTGAATGTAAATAGGGTAGGCGCGTATACTAGAGTGTGAGGCGCGCGAGTTCTGCAGGAGTGGGGAGAGCTAATAAAATATACGCGGCACCGTTCACGGATCATTTGGCATCAGACGCTCGCGCCGGCATGAAGTCAGGATTCAATATTTTGCCTCGCTAAATTAAGACTATCTAATCTCCAGTCACCATAAAATTTTTGTCCTCACGATCAGTATCGAGTGATCGATTTAACGGGCCTACAGGTCCTCTTCCGTACGGTTGTTACTTTTTAGTACTCCTTTTATTACGACAAACGATTTTAATCAAGCGAGTTTTTGTTCACAGCCATGGCCATTAACGCTCGAGTTGGAATAAAATTCGAACTTAAGTTTCATTGAAGAGTCGAGAATTTGCTTTTAACTCCGTTTGATAGGTCGCTATTGGAGCGTTTAGTGACCTTTACGTCGGGATATAAAATAAATCTATACGAATCGCTGTTTGAGTTTTCAATAAAGTATTTCAAGAAGTCATTTTACCCGCTCAATTGCCTCTCGAGTTGGTTTGATGTTGAAAACCAAGTAACGAACCCAGTCTCTGCCAAGATCTTACGAATGCAAGGAAATCACTCGTAAAACTCTCATTCGAGTGTAACTGCCTTCAAAAAGCGTTGTAAGTAGAAAGTTTGGCCATGCGCCGGGACCTAATGCTCTTGTGGTGCGTCAGAACTACTCTTGAGGCCAAAAGACATGCGATATTTAAATTGTTGTGTATCTTCGTTGCTATCTAAACACGTTAGGGGTTTTTTATCGTGAAAAACACAAAACAATACAATCACATTTTTCAACAGCTTACACTTTATAACATGACGTATTCTAATCGTGATGAGAATCGAATGATCTTTGTCATTTTTAATGTCTATAAAAAAATACATCAATAAATGCGTCTCAAACCAAATTTTTAAAGCACTTGACTCGTGAAGGTATTTTTAAAAAGAAAAATTCATCATATACCTTACTAAGTCTAAGACTCAAGTTATGGCAAGAGCCAAACGAAGGCTACAGTAAAAACTAGTGCATTTTAAAATATATCAACTAGATGAAGTACTACATTCATGCTGTTTAAGATGATAATTTAGTCTTGAATTAGCTATGAAGAAAGAAATGTAGGTCCAATTAATATACATATATATAACGCCTTTAAATAGTGGTTTGTCGAAATTTCCTCTAGTCCTTATGATTTCATGTGTACATACACGTTCTTTGAAACTCGATCGGATCCTTTGAAGTTGGATAACTTACACACGAGGGCTTTAAGCACGGGCGAAATTCTGGAAAATTCTGCAAAATTGCATCGACATGAGAATTCTTAAAGGAACAGTTTTCATGAACTTAGTTTCGTGGCCTATAATTTGTTCTTCGTAGATGCTCTACGAGTGGCTACGAAGTCTTTGCATTTTGCATTTCGTAGCATTCCGTAGCAGCTATTAGTCATCTACGACCCAAAAATGTGCTACAACTGTCTGATTTTCAAACTTATACATTTACTTATATAATTTTTTTGCACACATACATACATATGGTCACGTCTTTATCACTTGCGGGGTAGACAGAGCCAACAGTCTTGAAAAGACTTCAGTCTTTTTAGTAAACATAAAATGACATTTAAATACGTCTATGCGGGTATATACCCTTGCGGGCTAGACAGAGCCAACAGTCATCAAAAGACTCTCACAATTTTTGCAGATTTCGTGATCAGTGAGTGAGTGTTTTTCGCTTTTATATATTTTATAGTATATTCTGTATGCGCTAACGTGTAAGAATTAGTGTATATTTTATTAGTGTTTTGCCATTCACAATAACCAATATAATGTAATATTTAGTAAACCATGTTGTAGAACATTCCTGTTTGCAACAACAAAGACTTTATACAATAGACAACACTATAAGCTCATGTCACGACAATGTAACAAAATCTCTTGAAGCCCCTGCCAGTGGTTCTAAAACTTTGTAGACAAAAGCATTGTAGTATTTTCTCGTGATAACGTTATATGGAAGAGATGTTATTTTTTACCAATTTCAATACAATGTAATGAGTTAGAATTTTTTAGGTTACACGATTTACGTTTTAACAGAATATAATTTTATTTACGCATTTTAAGTGATTTATAATTATTATGTACTCGTATTAATAAGTTTAAAAGAGGTGCATAATACAGAACATTGTCTTAAAAATAATAGAAATCTATAAAGATTTCTATTAAGGCTGATGTTTTTTTGCATTATATATAAATATAATGCAAAAAAACATCAGCCTTATCACTATATCACTTACAAGCTGTGCCCGCGACTTCGTCCGCGTGAAATAGTTATTTTGGGCATAATTGAAGCCCTCAAGGGTGAATAATTTCCAGTTTTTCTCACATTTTCCATTATTTCTTCGCTCCTAATAGTTGCAGCGTGATATTATATAGCCTAAAGCCTTCCTCGATAAATGGTTTATTGAACACAATTTTTTTCAATTTGAACCAGTAGTTCGTGAGATTAGCGCGTTCAAACAAGCAAACAAACTCTTCAGCTTTATAATATTAGAATAGATAACACTATATTTGTATTTTTATATTTAGATAAATTAATATATAAGAAATTGGTATATCTCATGACATTTTGAGAGCCACTGCCAACCGAGACAGTGATATGGACGAACATTGCAACCCCAGTATTAAGTATGAACCTCCAGTGTCAAGTATGCTAACAATTTGGCTTAGCAACTAAGATTCTAAATACTAAGAAGCTGCAAGCTTAATTTAGCAAAAGCTGATTTTGGTGCTAGTATTACAAAGGTTCAGTGCATACATGATATTATTTATATGGAAAATATATTACTTTGTGGATTACAGCCCGTACATTTAATAACATTTACCTATAGGAATCTGTATTAATTCGTATCTGTTTAACGTAATAAAAGATGTTCATAAAATTGGAACTATTTTATCCTTAATGACTTAGGTTAAGGTGAAATAACTCCTGTATTCACTAAATTAATAATTAAGAAAATAAATCAACAAGATATATCAGAAGGCTAGATACAACACGCCTGAAATCAATGTGTTACAAATAATTAACCTTATCAAAATACCTAAAACAAATTATGGTCTTTATCCACTATTATCAGCCTTTTTATGTAAGGTCGTCGATTTAAAGTTACTATATTAAATTATATTGGTCTTTGAAGCTCCATGATGATCATCAAAAATTAACTTATATTACGTAAAAAGTATATATGTACATAAACATTATTATTAAGCGTCCATCATTAAGATAAACAGCTGAACGTGGCCTATCAGTCCATTCACGCCGGCTCTGTCTATCCTGCAAGGGATATAGACGTGATTATATGTATGTATGTACATTATTATTAAGTCCGAATTTGGACCGTTTACTTGCTCGTGGGAACTCTAGCTAGTTTACTTAAAATCGTTCCTAAACTCTGGTCAAAATGCTAGAATATTCAGGTTAAGCGGTGTTGATTTGACCCGCGTATTAAATTGACCACGTAATCTAGACTGCCGACTGCTGGAAATGTGAACTAACGATATTAAACCGATGCAAATATTCTCCTTAAACAGATGTTATCGTATGAATGCGTTATGAAACCAAGTGCGTTATGTTGATCTAAACTGACTCTTCGAAATGCTGGAGTGATAGTTAGAAAATCACTATTAAAGACATGACAAAACCTTGATACATACATACATATAATCACGTCTATATCCCTTGCGGGGTAGACAGAGCCAACAGTCTTGAAAAGACTGACAGGCCACGTTAAACTGTTTGGCTTTATGATGGAATTGAGATTCAAATAGTGATAGGTTGCTAGCCCATCGCCTAAAAGAAGAATCTCAAGTTTAGAAGCCTATCCCTTAGTCGCCTTTTACGACATCCATGGGAAATAGATGAAGTGGTCCTATTGTTTTTTTATTGGTGCCGGAAACCACACGGCACAAAACCTTGATAAAATTAAAGATTCACACTATTTCTAAGTGTAGTTCCTTACATGTGACCACAACCTACTATACATTTTATAAACAGATAGAAACTACTTGGTTATTCAGATAATACTAGATTCCCAAAAACTTCAACAAAAATTAACTATGAAGGCGCAGCATTATTAAAAATAATTCAAAATGACCGCAACAAAATCGTTCAGCGAAATAGCGTTGGAATGGTCGGTAAGCAATCCAGTTAGGCGGACGGTGTATTGACCTAAATAACATTTCGAAAACGTTCCGTTACCTGCAAACTGGCAGCTTTAACTACGACCAAGTGAGATATTAGTTCACAACAAATTGTGTCATTTATATCGTGAAGTTACCGCTGCAGTTATGACGGGGGATCTGTATTTGAAGTTAAGGTTTTGCAACGGCTTATAGAAATTTCATTATAAATATATGACGCCCATTTCCTAGGTTAGGCAAAGACTACCCCTTTCCACTTACTATCCCAGTATATTATATTTCACATAATTTAAAAAACCTCTATATGCGAGCTCATCGGTTAAAGGAATTTTTGGTGTTACCTTTTGCCAGGACGTAGTTTATTTGATCAAGGTACTTTCATCTGGGCTATTCTTTTCAAAGCTCACATTTAAACTCACCTATTATTTATATATAAGTATTTGTATGTATCGCGAGAGATTTGAACCCATGATCTTTGGGGTCACAGGTATACTCCATAAAGACAGTCACCACGTCCATCTTGAAGTAATCATGGGCTTTCATTCATTTCTTGAACTTTCTAAACTATACGTATACTTGACCTTACATTTCATTAAAGTTACGTAAATCCAGTGAGTGTTACAGTAAAGTTTGACAATAAAGCAAAGTGTTATCACTCTGACTGTACTCCACATTTACTTCTCAAAACATTACAGACCAAAATGTAATTTCTCCGAGCAAATGACACAATTACGAGAATTACCCATGAAGACGCATCAGGCACAGAGTAGCTGTGTTACTATAGAGTGCAATATTAGGGAAATTGAAGGATGTGGCAGTTTGTGAAGGAAACAAAATTATTTCTCACTAGCTTTTTTTCCTCAGGGTCAACTCTATCTCTTTATGAATTTCATCAAAAACTGTTGTGCAGTTTAGGCATGAAAGCGGTACAGACAGACAGAGTTACTTTCGTATTTATTATATTAATAAGGATAAGGATATAAAATATTAAGGACGATTATCTTCGTAGTTTGCAATACCTACGCGCTTTATTACCGCGCATTCTACATAGGTACATCTTTTTCCCTTACGGGGTAAGCAGAGCGAACATTTTCAAAGAAACTGCAATGACGGAATTGAGATTCAGATAGTGACATGTTGCTATCACATATCATTGTCTATTTATTGCGTACGCCGCATTCTACATACATTATAGTTACTCTTAGAACATCAGTAGGACGCCAGAGAATGCCACATAACGATCTATTGTACGTGCATAGTAATCAAGAAGGAATGGAATGATTCTGTAGGCAATCCTAACATAATCATTTCATTTTGGGCCATTTCACAATTGTGTTGGTTTACTTATTCCATATAAATTATTTGATCAATGATTAATTGATTAATGAAAATATAGTCTTATTTATTATTTTACATCTATTGTCTCATGTGGTCAAACGTATGAGCGCATCCAATGTGCAAGCTTCTAACTTAGTCTAATATCGAAGATAAATCTTAAAAAATATAATGTGTGCCACATATTGGTGGTTCACTTACACAATTAGACATGTTGTATTGAATTTAATGCTGTAAAAGTAGAAGTAATTTTTTTAAAACGTTCTTTTTCAAATATAAATTTAAAAGTAAAAAAAAATAAACGAAACAGAAATAGTATTTAAAGACATACATACATATCAACGCAATAAGCTAGATAGAAATACACAACGATGCCAATGCACAATATCCTAAATCCGACGTACAATTTAACTCCCTCCCCTGACTTCGTTCGTGATTCCGATTGCCCATTACTGCGCGACGATATACGAAATTTCAATAAGCCTATAGGGGGCGACATAGATTTAAGAAAACCCAGCGTCGGAAAATTTTCATGCAACGGTTTCTCTTTTATTTGTAGGGTAAATTTCAATGAAATTTTGCCATAACAGGAATTTCCCGTGGTTCATTATGATTGATTTTTACAATGAAAAATAACTTTATACCTAATCAAATGAATATGACGAAATTTTTCGAAATTAAATGTGTCACTCGGAAATGAGATCGAAACTGTTTAGTATAAAAGGTATTTAAAATATAAATTTACATATCTCGAAGATTTTCAGGCAGTCTTTAAGATCTGGCATTCACAGTTGACTTTTAATTTAACGAACTTTGGAGAGCGAGTTTGTGCTAGAAAAATAATAAGAAATTATTAAACTATAATAAATAAAAATGCTATTTTAATAAAAAATTATAAATATGCAGCAACAGATAAATTTAAACAGACATGGAACCATTTTTGAAACTCACGAGTACAGATAACGATCGCTTTAAATGAACTGACGACGAAGTGTAATATGAAGATTAAATTTCATATTAATTCAAATAAATTATTGCTTCAACTTGGAGAAGAAATATCTTCAATTAACGGATACAACCCATTAACATATTATTGCGAAGCAGCTTTAATCAATTCAGTGGAAATTCGTCGTGATGAAATATTCGACTTAAATTACATTTAACTTATACCCCATCAGTACCGGAAAACAGGCGTTATGCCAGTAAGAGTTAACAGATTTTTAAGGTAAAGATGTATATATATTTTTAAAGGGTATGATTCTCCCTTTGAGCGATGGGAAACTGACCCACCTAAGCACAAACTTGTTCTTTCATCGCTATCAGCCTAAATTGGAAGCTATTATAATAACTTAATACACCTGTTTAATGCAAAATCTTTCCAGTAGCGCTACTCTACTTCTAATACAGGTACTTTTAAAGGAGGGTAGCTAAGTTATTGCAAATAGCGCGCGAAATGTGTCCAATCAAAACTAAGTCTACCGTGTGAAAGTAGCAAGAATTCGATATTCTTGAGGGGGCGATATTAAGATTAACTTTTTAGGGTTCTTGTCGACTGCCGAAATGTAGCGTGTTTTAGATAAAAAGTTTTCAGGCTTCACTCTATTTTTGTTTGAGATTATCTTTTAAAAAGATAGTTCACTAAATCACTGTTGGCGCTAGAATTCAAGTTATTTAAGTGAACAATAAGCGAACCATCACATATGTACTTAATACGATCTTTTTTAACGATCAGTCTTAAAGTTATTACACAAATATCGCTGATTGTAAATATTTAGGCCGACCGGAAAGATTTTTGTACACTCAAGCAGGTTTGCCGTTCTCAGTTTTTTTTCATACATACAAACATATTACATATGTCACGTCTATATCCCTTGCGGGGTAGACAGAGCCAACGGTCTTGAAAAAACTAAATGGCCACGTTCAGCTAATTGGCTTAGTGATAGAATTGAGATTCAAATAGTGACAGGTTGCTAACCCGTCGCCTAAAAAAGAATCCCAAGTTTGTAAGTCTATCCCTTAGTCGCTTCAATTTTTTTTATGCGTTTAAAAACTGGCGGCAGGCTAACAGAGCAATTCACATGGTCGCACTTGCTTTGTTTTGTATTCACATCGATGCCTCAAATAGACAAAGCCAAATATATTCTGTAAAACGAAGGGTTTCAAATAAATCATATGCTGCCGTTCAGTCGCAGAAAGACAGAGAAATATGTGCGTCTCGTTTTATTTATAGAGCGAATATAGCCAAAGGAAATCGACTTTTTTTGAATCGGAATGAATCTTAGATTTAAATGGTATGAAATTTACGACTTATTGGACGTAAAAAAGAATATTTGTTTGCTTTATTTATCAAAGTTTAAAGATCGTGCGAAACATTAAGATGAGAATGGAAAATTGTGCACGGCACCAATAAAAAAAGAATAGGACCACTCCATCTCGTTCCCATGAATATCGTTAAAGACGACTAGAAATAGGTTTATTAACTAGGGATTCTTCTTTTAGGCAATGGGTTAGCGACCTGTCACTATTTGAATCTCAATTCTATCCTTAAGCCAAACAGCTAAACGCAGTCCATCAGTCTTTAAGACTGTTGGCTCTCTACTCCGCAAGGGACATAGACGTGATTACATGTTTGTATGAAAGTTAATATTTGAATTCGTTTCCAGATAAAATATTTCCAGCATTTCGATAATTTTGCTTTCTTCTGGTTTAATTCCGATTAAGTACATACATAGATGGTTCGGTCATGTGGAGAGGATGAATTAAAGCAGACTGACTAAGCAGATATACAAGGAGAATGTGGAGGGAAAGGTCGGAGTGGGAAGACCTAGACGAACGTATCTTGATCAAATTAAGGACGTCCTGGTAAAGGGTCAGGTTAAAAGTACCCGAAACCGCCGAGCTTGCATGAAGAGAGTTATGAATGTGGATGAAGCGAAGGAAGTATGCAGAGATCGTGGCAAGTGGAAAGAGGTAGTCTCTACCTACCCCTCCGGGAAAGAGGCGTGATTTTATGTATGTATGTAAGTACATACAATACAATACATACCATGACAATTTTACATTACTATTGTTATGTCACATTTATTGCATAAAACGACTCCAGTCTGATCTTCGCAAGCAAAAAGTTACAGGAGAACCTAACCCCAATTTAATTATGGTAAAAGTTGTACTTGGTGAACGACTTACATCCTTAGTGGCCTTTTACGACATCCGTGGTAAAACGATGGAGTGGTCCGACTTTTAACTACCGGTAACTAAACGACACAACGATCAATATACCCCAAATTATTGGTACAAAAGGCTTTAAAGCACCTATAACACAGAGGTGTATGAGAGTTTTCAAGCCCAAAATTTATTATGGATATTTCCTTCCGATAGACGTGTGTCATAAAACACCGTTTTTATGTTTCCGGTATGGATCCCCAAAGCCTGGAATAGTATGCTAATGTATTTTTTGTTTTTTGGTTTCGTGACAAAATGCAATTTGAGAAATTTTTATTGTCCTATTGATGAAAAGGTTAGGAATGTTACTTGCAGAGTTTTGTTATTTAATTATTTTTTTTTAATTCAAATTTCAAATTTTTATTCTGGGATTTATTTTAATTCATTTTTATGGGATATTTCAACATCACTTACTAAGTTTGAATCGCTTACAAATATTCAGTCTCTTTGTTTTCTGTTCTCGCGGTAATTAAATATTTATTCACTTATCTAAAATGTGGTCATAAAATAAATTGATCCAGTTTCTTTTGATTTATTATATCATAAGTTAGCCGAATCCCTTTCGTATCAAACTAGTTGAGTAAGTAAATGTTTTAGTTAAACAGCAAACTTCCCAGCCTTTTAAGTTCTCAAGAACCAACCTAACTTTGTCCAATGGCAAAAAATAAAACAAATATGGTACCATAGTTTGGCTGTCAATTTCCGACTTTATTACTTTACTATTTAGTTTATGACCGATACTCCTCACGATATTTCTTTACATTTTTACTGTCGATAGCTGCGCTCTGGGTTTTCGCTCCCGTAAGAATTTCAGGTTAAAGTACCTTTTGTCTTATTCCAGGCGATATATCTATCTGTATACAAAATTTTACCAAAATCTATTCAGTAGTTTTTGTGTGAAAGAGGAACAAACACACACAACCTAAATAACTTTGGCATAACGTTAGAGTAGGAAGGAAACGTTAAGTAGGATTTAATATCTCATGCTTATACTTTGCAGAGCAGACAGAATCAATAGTCTCGATGACTACACTCTGCTACGTAGCTTTATTGTGGAATTCAGATAAAGATAACGGCATGTTGCAAGCCTTAACCCAACTATAATCTACAATAATGTGAAATAAATCAATAGACTAATCATATGAAATATTAACTAAAATATGTGACCTTACCGAGTAAATTATTTTTGACCAAATCAAATCGGTTAAGTACTTTTGGAGATAAGCGCGATCATATAGAAAGATAGACAAAAAATTAACAAAAAAAATCTCTGTCCATTTCAGTCAAAATACTAAATGTACAGACAAAATATTTTTACTGTTTTATTATATGTATAGATCTCTTGATTTACTATTACAATATGCGCAAGCAATGAAGCTAGGAAGCTGAATTGTATTAAGTTTTCTTCGCTTCTAGACAAGCATCATCTCAGTTACATCCCTGTTCCGGAGAGAATCTCGAGGTGCGACTTCTTCACTATGATCGAGAGTTGGCTGAATCAGGTTTTTACACGAAAAGACTCCCATCTGAGCTCAGCAACCTTTGTAGTGGAACCTAACCCATTTTGGATCATGGTAACAACACATTCAAATACCTAAATGTGCAGATTTTCCCCGCAATGTTTCCCCTAACCGTTAGGTCAAAGATATCGTTTATGACGATAAAAATATTTATAAATCCTCGTGTACGATTTTACGAATTTTCGTGTGTGCACACAATACGAAAATCGACCCTGGTATTGTTCGTATACCGCGATGTTTTATGTATAAGCTACTTTCTTCTTAGGTTTGTGATGCACTTAGATATTTTAAAAAATCTTTCGCTTTAAAGTGATAGTTGAAATTGTCTTGGCTAACGCATCAGGTAAATCTCTGCTTTCAGCTTCAGGAAAATTTTGGAAATATTATAACTCGCCATATTTATGATGTGGGCAAATATGATAACTCCACCTCTTCCCCATGGATGGTGTACAAAGCGACGAAGGGATAGGCTTATAAACTTGAGAATGTTCATTTAGGCGATGGGCTAGCAACCTGTCTCTATTTTATTCTTAATTCTCTCATTAAGCCGAACAGCTGAATGCGACCTATCAGTCTTTTCAAGACTGTTGGCTTTGTCGAACCCACAAGGGATTTAAAATACATATATATTTAAAAAAGAGAGAAGCGCGTATGTTACAATGTTTATAATTTAGTTCACTACCAAATACTAAAAATATAAGTTTAATTAGTTATTTCAGAAAGTGCAGTTTTAATTTGTATCAAAACAAGTTCCGTCAGAGATCATCAAATAGTTCTGTATTAAACAGTATGTAAAATTTGAAGGCGCATTGTGCCACCGACTTTATTTCAAATTGTGTGGTTTCCCATTTCACGCCAACCGTGCAGGTACGCGGCCGTTCAAATAAAGATTCTGACGATCGCGGTTCAGAACGCAACCGAGATAGCTTTTTTGTTAATGTTTTTAATTTTTTTTTAAATTTTCACGACTCGGCGTTTTTTTTTTCGCGACTTGATGACAGTTGAACACTTAATTACACTTTTTGACAGAGCGGGCAAAGCATGTGAGGTCCACCTGTCAACTGGGAGTGAAATTTAGTATGTTCTGAATATGTTTGTAACGCGCTAACTTTCAGACCATTGATTTGATTTTAATAGGAATCGGCCAAGTAGTCTTTGGTTAGTTCGTTCGTTGGTTCGCGAGGTCTAACTAGTAGATATCTTTCCTACAAATAAAATTCCTACGGCAGCAAGGCGTAAATTCTGAGAAATCTTCTCTCATGTAAGAATGCAGCCTTTAGATCCAAAAGATCCTTTATGCCAATGTCAAATTTCTAAATGCAACAGTTAAGGCATAAATAGGAAAAATAGATATATCACTGGAAAATAACAATAATTGCAAGTTTTTATTCTTCCTAGGAAACTAATAAAATTGCAGTTCTTGTTTTTTTGCGGTGGCATACATATACACGGCTGTGTTTTTTTTATGTCAGTCACTTTAATAGTCAGTTGAATTTTTATATATACATAGATGAAGGTTTAGCTCAGTGTCCCAACAGGCTAAATATGAATTTAACATATTCTTATCAAAATTTTCCATTAAAATTAACACTCATTGCGCCATAGAGACGCGAAATAGATGTACAAATAAACCTTAATTACAAAGTCGGGGGCTCAGTATTAAGATTACTTAAAACGCTCCTTGTAATTACGAGTGAAATTGCTGAGTGCAAAATGTCGGCTTGTAATGCTTCAGTCGTGTGAGGCTAAAGGATGTAATTGTTTTTATATGAAATGTTGTGAAAACGACAGGTAATATTCTTGTTTATTTATTTATTCTTTATTGTAACAATTACAATTTGTAAAGTACAACGACTTAATGCTTAGTTTACTATTGGGTTAAGCCGAGAACCTTTTTGGGGGTGATAATAACTAATGTATAATAAACATACTTACTATACTATATACACATAATTTATGTTTAGACTTCTTACATAACTACTAAAAATCCTCTATCAGACTTGGGTATTGTGTTCTACGGGTTCAAAACTTTCGCCCATGGTTTTTCTCCCGTTAAAAGTATATATGTATGTCCTTTTTCGTACTCCACACTATATGTATGCAAAATTTCATGGAGAACAACTCAGTTGTTTTGACGATAAAATACCAACAAATACTCATTTATGTGGCGGGATCATTCACCGGGGCATCAAGAGAGAATTTTCTAAAATTCCCGCGGAAACGAAAAACAACAGGTATCTTCTCCTTTACGCAGGTGCACCTGCGAACATACTGTAGCAAAAAAAAAACTATTTTTATTTATTTCTTTAAATTTAAAGAACACACTTACCAGATTTTAATAAAATATTACTAAAATCAAACAATGAACCAAAACACGTTATCAAATATGTACGCGCGGAGTAAAGCAACAACAAAAAACTAACTTTCTACTCCTTCTTTCTAACAGTACATTTGAACGAAAACAGTTTTCTGAAAGTAAATGTTTTCAAGCTTATTTCCATTAGCCGAGCGATTACCGGTGATCGTTGCGATTGTGCCCGCAACATAATTGCAACTCATTGGGTCAAACCGGGAATGCGGGGCGAATGGAAATGTTAGCGGGGCAGAGGTGTACCGCTCGCTAAAGCCACGTTCACAGAATTATAAATTATAACTGATGAACAAGATTTTATTTGATTTTGAAGGAGAACAAAACTGTAAATACTTATGTGATTTGCCAAGTTTACCTCATATAAAATCAAAAAGGCTTTGATGAAACATGTTCAAATCAAGGATAACAATAATTCAATCAGGTTAGGAACCCTTCTTAATGAGATTCATCAGAGGTCAAATTAATTATCTATCCTAACTTTGATAATAATTTAATGACTTTTTTTAAGCCAAGTATAAAAAGGAATAAATCCTAACAAGAGAAGGATGACTCTGTTATCACAAATTAAATTATAAAATGCGTTGACAATTCTATACATTTTGATTTCAAAACAACTAATGCAGTGCAAAATGCAAAACCTCCGAAAACAAAAAGCAAAATCGATTATCAAATTATTCTCCTTAATTTGATTCAGCCACAAACACGAAAATAAGAAACAAACTACACGTCATCCGTGATAAAGTCGATAATTAGTTGCGGGGTGAAAAGTTTCCTAAAGGTCCAATGAGTCAAGCAACTCTGTTGTTGTTAGGTTATGAATATTAATGTGGGGAAATTTTTCCATTATCTCCCCGACTATGAGCGACGGCTGCGGCGAATGTATAACAAAAAACTTTTCGCCATCCACTAAGTGATTTAGTACTTATTAGCATTCGCGTGGCGACGGTGTCACTGCCATTTTTTGGCTACTTTTTTCACTGAGCTGTCTTAGGAAGTGAGGACTTGAGATATATTAAGATGGATGGATGACTTGCGAGATTTTTACCCTAACATTTATGAAGATAAAGAATACTGTTGTGAGTTGTGTACTGCCAGCACGTGCTGACAATTGAAATTTGTAGCACGTTTTCCTTTAGACAAGAGAGCAAGTAAATTTAATAAGGTTATACATTATGTAATGTGAGGGATACGCATTGAAAAAGTCAAGCCAAGGCTGGTAACTTGGGATTCTTCTCTTAGTTGAGTGGCTAGGAACCTGTCTCTATCTGAATCGTTATTCCATTATACCTTTATAAAGTCGTGCTAAATGTTAGTATTTTCATACATATTTATTATATTAAAGACAAAAGAAACTGAATTAAACTCTTAGCAGTGATATAATAGTTTTCGGTTTTCTGAGCTTATAATAATAAGGTATACAGCTTTAGTATAGAAAACCGCAGGCAAGGCAATTTAGGCAGACTTTTATCTATTTCTTTGTCGCATTTCTTTTTTCATAGATGCTCGTCAATTAAGATGAAATCTTATTTGCACACACCAAAGTACCAGATAAGACACTTCTAAAGAACCGAAAGCGTCAAAGCCAAACGCTGAAGTCATGCAAACTTGTGCCGTAATCAAATAAAATTACCGAGCGCAGATTAAGGAGGGTCCTGATTTAACGTAATACGTTCAAAAGGAGAATTTTTCACATTTCACCGTTCACAAAGTGAAAAGGCAGCGATTTACTCCAGGACAAGACTTTGATGGTCCTAATATCTTTTGTGAAGTTCACTCATTAAGGTTTTATTCGACCAATGCCAAGTCGGTATAGGTATGCATTCTCATAATCATCAAACTTCAGAGAATTTAGAAATGTAGTAGTCATTTATAGTAATTTATTCATTTATACATATACTTACAAATAGATGGTTTTATTTTAAAATCTTTGAAGTAACAAACATTATGATTTTTTGAGATATATAGAACTTTTATAATATATATTTTTAACAGCTACCCATTGACAGTGGCTGTTTTTACCCGACTGCAATACGGCTCACGTTTTTTATAAAGATTTTTAAATTTTCTGTGCTGTAGCGCTGAAAGCCAACGCGTTCACTAAAAGGGAACTATTACCTAATGAACCCATTACTGTTTAAAGTCTTAGTAACAAAGTGAAATCTATTACAGCAAATAGCTTCAGTCCATTAGAGGCGACTTCGATAAATGTCCACTTACGTCGCGGTTGGATGTGGCGAGTTAGTTGTCCGTATATGAGCTTCACCTTCTTATATGGCAGCAAAAAATTGTGTATTTACCTCTCTTTTGCGCAATTTTCAATTGCCCTCTTCGCCATTTTGGTTCAAGGCAGATTCCGAGACTACCTTCGGCTTAATTTTCAATCGTTTCATGTCTACTGTCTCCCGTATTTTGGGGACAATAATAACATGTGTAGTGTAAATTCTACCACTAGCAATTGTCCCATAACTTCATCGGGATGGGGATTGAATTGTCACGTTTGAATTTTTTTATTAATTTATTCTTTTTAGAGAGCTCGTACTTTTCTACATGGCCGTGAAATCTCTCTTCCCGGTCGAGCATTAGCAATTATGCTCTTATTTATTTATCAAAATGCAACGTTTCTTCAACTTTGCTTTACAACAACCTACCATAAACTATCTTTTGTTTGTTACATCGACCTTTCATAATCCCATAAATCACATCTCCTCTCGTTGTACTGTACACAGCTATTATCAAAACCCTCTAAATAAATCATTCTGCAGCAAAACGACAAAATCACAGGGCTAAGTCTAATAAAACTCAGACAAAATTTATGTTACCAAATTATTATTCCGAAACAGAGCTCCGTTGACAAGCCGCCATCATTCAGGCTCATTGAAATAAGACATGCCAACTCTTGCTACACTTACCCGACTAATATTATGCTGCCAAGTGCAATATACCCGTATCAGGACTGAAGCGACGTAGATAGAACTACCTCATTAAGTTGTGTGGTTATCCGGTGCAGCGCCTTTGTTCCAGCGAAGAAATATTGGGTAGACAATGCTTGGGTTCTTACTAACCGTAAATGAAAACGCCTGTTAGGTGAAGGTTCTATATTTGTTGCCAGGTTGAAGTTTAATTTTATGTGAGTGGAATATTTTAATGCATTTTTGCTGTAAAAAAAGGTTATTTAAAAATAATTATGAGAATATGATTAAACTCCTAAGTTTAATAAAGTTATTTTCGGAGTATTACGATCCTATAAACGTCTTGAAAGAATATTATTGAATATTTCAAATTGTAGAAAATATTCAGAATATAATAATAACTAGTGCAGTGTCACGTCCTAGTGTTTAAAATTGTTTTCAGATATATTACTAAAATGCGTTTTTATCGTAAGTGCAAGTGACCAATACAGGTCAATATTTCATTTAAAAAATAATACCCACTCGATATTAAAGCACTGTTATTTTTTATAATATGAACTTGATTAAACTTACTCAATTTTGCTATTGAATTCATACATAATTTAAGCCGTTGTCATTAAACAAACTTATAAAGGCACGACTTAAAAAATATATCAGACATTTAATTCCACGCTACATTTTTCTAACTGGCGTGTAGCGCTTTTCCAATTCATAGTCTATTTTGCCGGTAGCAATTTTTTCTATGCAATTTGAGCATGTATGATGCTGGTACAAAAGTCCGTTGTTATTGTTGAATGGATTAGTCTATTCCGGTTGAAATCCTTTTTTTTTAGTTTTAATTGTACAAAAATCACAGACATAGGCAATTTTTGGTTTCAAATATTTTTACTTTGCATTTCTGGTTTAGTTTTTTAATTAGAAAATATGTAGGTTCCCATTCAATCGTAAAGGTCAGTCGAAAGTAGCTTCGTTTAAAAACCTAACTTAAAGACAAATTTTGAATGAAACGTCATTTATTTAAAAGGCAAAGCTAGAAGATTTCATGAATATGTTTTTACGCGTTAGTCACTTATGACGTCTTCACCATTAAGAAATGCATCTTACTAAACTGTAGCGGAATAAATATGTACAGATTTTGATGTATAAGACAATGTGAAATTTTGTGAATTTTTTCCATAATCATAGTAAACTAGTGTGTAGTATCTAGGCAAGATATTTTAATGAACAAGTTAGGCAACACACTCCTTCATTTCTTTATACCAAAGAGAAGTCAAGGAGAAAATATAGCCGTTTTATCAATTTCCAATCGAACGCACAAGAAATACAGTTCGAATTCTACAAACGAAAGTGAAAAGAGTTACAAAGAAATGCTCGTACATTTATACATAAAAAAAAAATCAAACACTCGTACAAACCGAGCTAGGAAAATATTGTTCGCGATTCCCCGCGTTTGATCTGCGAGTGGATAGGGGTGAAGTGGCATGGTAATATTGGGGGAATATGGAATATTTTTGTTAACAGTGGGTGAAACGGTGAGCGGGGTGAAGCGGTTATTTTATTAGTTGCGTTATATGAATTCAATGATCGCTGGGGACGAGTCGGAGTGAACTTTTGCTTTCTGTTGCTATAGGTATATATGTATATATATATATTTTTTTTTTGCAGGGCAAGGAAAATGTGCGTAGGTCGGGACGGAAATTATTAGCTGTTATAGATCGCAGTTATATTATTTAATCATAACCGAATTCGCGAGCTTGCGTCAAACAAACTCTCGTTTGTTTCCCAAAACTTTTTTGCCTTGCAATTCCTGCTCTGAAATGCAATAGTTTCATGTTAATTAATTGATGATTGTTATAAAAAAGTGCTTAGATAAAAAATATCAATTAATAAATACAGGACCGATTACACAGATTGAGTTAGCCTCGAAGTAAGTTCGAGACTTTTGTTACGAGATACTTACTCGACGATACTACATTTTAATAATAAATACTTTTAGATTAATATCCAAGATCCACGTCAATCAGAGAAAGTTCGTTTCTTGCACTGGCTGAGATCCGACCTGGTACAATAAAATAAATACATAGTAATAAGTAATAATATTTTTAAACGATATTTAACTCCCATCGTAACAAAAAGCATCTCATCTCTTAAGTCAGATTTTTTGATGATTTTGTGAGCAAAATCGAATCCAATTTTAAAACGCACTCCAATTCCTCACCAGTTCCTCAATTACATAGCTAAATAACGGAATCGCTCTCAGACCCCACCATATTTATCCTGAAATTTCCAAGACAAGATAAGTGAGATAGCATCGAGAAAGCCTGGTAGCCATCATGGCCGCCGATGACTTACAGCCCACTTATCGCAAATTCTGGAGAGAGCAAAGTTCCCGAACTCACTCCATGGTTATAACATGAAGATTTATAATAATTCCCCCCCACTCTTTATGGCGGTCGTTTTTTTGCAACAATTTTCGTGGCTAATGAGCGATGTTTACCGATTTGTTGGTTATTTTCACTTTGTTTGCGGGAGAGATAAGTGGTTGTATTGTGCCGTGTGGTTTATTTTATTTGTTTACTTAAGTTTGATGCAAACAATATTGAGAAGTAGACAAAGGCCATATAACGGGGTTTAGAGATTTGAAGTTTTACATGTAGCCTTATGTAGTCTATAAGTGCACAAAGGGAGAAATTTTCGAAAATCCAGCTTAAGTGGAGGAAATCCTTACATTACCATTCCATGTCTTTCCCATGGATGTCGTTAAAGGCGACTAACGGATAAGCTTATATACTTGGGATTCTTCTTTTAGGCGATGCTCTAGCAACCTGTCTGTCAATTTTTGAATCTCAATTCTATCATTGAGCCAAACAGCTGAACGTGGCCTATTGATCTTTTGGAGACTGTTGGCTCTGTCTACCTCGCAACGGATATAGACGTGATTTAATACATACATACATATAGTCACGTCGATATCCCTTGCGGGCTAGACAGAGCCAACAGTCTTGAAAAGACTGACAGGCTACGTTCAGCTTTTTGGCTCGATGATAGAATTGAGATTCAAGTAGTGACAGCCCATCGCCTAAAAGAAGAATCCCAAGTTTATAAGCCTATCCCTTAGTCGCCTTTTACGACATCCATGGGGACGGGATGGAGTGGTCTTATTCTTTTTTTATATTGGTGCCAGGAACCGCACAGCACAATTTAATTGATTTAATGTGACGCACGCACGTGATTTAATGTTACGTTATTTTATAGAAAGAAATTCACAAAATATTTTTGAACTAAAATCTCACCTAAAAAATTCTTATTAAAGTAAAAATACATACATTTTGGTACAATTAATAGTTTCGAAATTGAATCCAAACTGCATTGTATGAAAATTTTGCTATGCAAGCACCTTAGTGGTTTTGATCTACAAAAACTTAAATCTTCTCACAACTTACACAAACCCATAAAATGATTATTCCTGGAAAATTCTGGGCTAACCCATACACGCTTCGCCCTGGTAATTAGCAATTCAAATTCCGGGACACATGTAAGGTAGGCCGAAAGAAATTCCGCAAACCTAATGCGGTATTATGTATTCAAATTGTGAAATTCAAATATAGAGGCCGGTGCGTAAGAGTTCTTTTTTTCTATATTGTTTTTTAAGATAAAAGGTGACAAGCCTATTAGCACTATTGCAGTTTTATATACATACATATAATCACGTCTCTATCTCTTGTGGGGTAGACGGAGCCAACAGTGAAAAGACTGGTTGGCCACGTTCAGCTGTTTGGCTTAATGATAGATTTGAGATACAAATAGTGACAGGTCGCCAGCCCATCGCCTATAAGAAGACTTCAATTTTCAGAAGTCATTAAAATTCAATTTAAATACGATATTGTACGTCCATTAGGACAGCTCACAGTGATGATCACAAAAATGTAACAACCTGTGTTCCACAATAAATATATTTGATTTGATTTAATTTTAAGAATGCCAAGTTTATAAGCCTATCCCTTAGACGTCTTTTACGACATCCATGGGAAAGATATGGAGTGTTCCTATTCTTTTTTCTATTTGTGCCGGAGACCACACGGCACTACACGACAGTTTTATATCATTTTTTTTTTATTTTTCCTATACGTAATAATAATGTTATTCTTCACTGCAATCTTTGCAATACAATACCATCTTCGACCCCGCCACGTAAGGTACTACAATTCTATCAATTATCATAAAGCCCCCGACACACACTCCATCATTCGCCATCCATATTCCTGTGATTTATCTCCGATTCCGATCCAACCGCGGCTCGCTCGAGCGATCTTGATAATCGATATCGCTCACTTTTATAACGCCCGCGAACCGTGACGATTGGCGTCGTTGCACTCGTGATATGAATATCTGAATCGCTTTAATTTTCAGGTTCTCATGCACCTTCTAAAGGATTTCGGTTTGTTATGTGTCATGGAACGCTTATTGAATGCGCTGGATATATATTTTTTTTAATTTTTAGATTGATAATAGAATGTTTTTGGACAAGCTGAGTGGACGTCGGATCAGTATTTAGGAAACTGTTTTTTTACTTTTAACTAAGTATTTTAGTATAATATATATTTGTATCATGTAAATAAACTTTTATTCATTCATTCATTAATTTTTTTAACAATTTTTTATGTAATGAAAGACATTTTTCTGAATATTTTTGCGATGTAATACTCCTTTATTGTTATCAATATTATATATTTTTTTAAATTTATTTTGCGATTTTTTTAGAAATCTTATAATCTAAACATTTATTAAATTTATTTGAATAGCGAATAACACTCAGTATTTCAGGTCAATCTAAATCGCAAATCAAATTGTATCCGTCAAACGGAATAAATATCTCCAACAATCGAATTTGTCGCCGCAGTTTTCAATAACAGATTTCTTAATAAACCCCTCCGACCCTCGGTCCTGCCCGTTGTAACTTGCAAATTCAATTAAACCAGGGCCGGATCCAATAACGTTACGCTTTTCAACCATCAAAGTCCGACCATAAACCGTTCGACACACAGCCTGGCCATTCAGGGCCGTACTCAGAAATGCGAAAGTTTCAACCTCAAATGTGTTTTTCTTGTTACCTAAGTTTGATATTTCACCTATTTTACATTCAAGGAAGGTTGGCTTCGGCTGTAAAATGGACGGGAGCCAAGTTGCGGCAATATTACAATATCGCTCGGATTTAACATGGCGGGCGCAAAAAATTCGGTAGTTAACCTGTAACCTGGCTTTACCAAATTTTTTTGGCTTAAAGTGTGCGGACATCTCAATATTTTGAAATGAATAAAAATGTAATATGCTAATTATAATAATTATCTGACCTATAAAGTTATCGCATCCCTCAATTTACACCTCACACGGCCAACATGCAGATATTACTAAACTTATTATACCTACCTCGGCTTTTGGGGCGCGATTAAAATGGAAATTTATAACGTGGTGTTGCACTTTCACAAAATTTTATAAGGTGTTCAAGACATATTAAAATATGTTTGATTATTTAATAAATAATGTCTTATTCCAATATGTTATATTAGTTGATTAATAATAATTTATACTTATTGTAGTCAATTTTAATGTTGTTTAAACGTGGCGTCTTTTGACTAACTATTGACTCTGTCTACTCCGTAAGATAGGAAGATGTAATATGTGTACTACTGTAATTAATACACAGCACATCTCTTTCTGCACTGTGAGAGTTCTTCTCTGTCTTCAGTTTCAGCCACTTAATTGTACATTGGTTTTATACTAGAAATAAGTTTTAATTTTTATAAATTACACACCTTTAAATTTAAATAATTAAAAAACAATTAATATTACATATCATACGCGTACGTGTCGTAACAATTTACATAAAGTAAATTTTATCGCTCCAGAACAAAATCGAATACATAAACTTACAAAAACACACAAACCGACGATATGAAAACAAGAGGTGTAAACAACATTTCTCGAGGATTTCTTTCCTCTACCTCGAATATTAAGGTGCTATATTTCGCCAATCTAATATTCTGAATTTAAATATCGCAGCATCGCCTTAACGCCAGGGCCGGATTTGAATTACAAAGTCAACCGCCTTTTCGCCGCGAGCGTGACGTCATACTCGTAGCTACTATTCGCAAAACGCAAAATATGAGGTTTACTAGTAAAGTGGTTGGCGCCTACCGCGCTTTGTAAGTCCGTACCTGGATTTAATAACGTCTCGTAAGTGTGAAATTTAAATTTAGAGCAGAACTGAAATTAAATCATGTTGGTACTTTGTTTACTGCAATACCATAAACGTGTACATTAACTTTATATGTTTAAATGTAATACTTTAGTTGGGCTTTTGTTTGTTTGTAATATCTATCTACATATATTGCACAGAAATGTACACACTTACAAGAAATAGTACATAGTTATGAAAGGAAAACATCACTTGAAATGGCGGACTTATTCCATGAAGGGATCTTTTTGTTATATCTTCTGAGATTGCGGTACTTTTAGTGGTTTTGTCAAGATAATATTCAATTAATATTTTAATTTTATATTTTCTTATATACATATATATAGTCTTAATAAAGACTGAGAGGTCACGTTGTACAGTATGTTGTTTTTTATGTTTTATTGATGAAGCAAAAAGGTGTGTGCCTAACCTAACCTAACATGCCAAAGCGCAAGAAGTAGAAGAAGCGGTGGCATAAACCGCACTTCATCATTTTCAACGAAGTCATATTACACGCATACTCTTAAAAATATGTCGGGCCTTTGATAACGACAACATACAAATATTCAAAAGACAAAATGATTACACGGCCGGCGCACATTTCAAGCGACTTAGTGTCAAGCGAGACGGACACATGCTGTCCGGGGCTGAACGAATGAACTGTCAAATTAACTCTGCTTACGAAAAATGTTTCGGGTTTGCCTTTGATCTGCTTACGTCTTTTACCCGATTTAGAAATAAAAGTTATGTTTTGCCTTTTGGGGTGGTCGTCCCTTGGAACCCTTAAAGTTAACTTCAGATTTAAAAGTTTTTTTGGTGATATACCGATAGAGGTTATTTGAGAAAATGTTTTGAGTTAATACATTTATTTAAATTATGGACCTAAAAAGGTTTTCTTGTAGTCTCGTGATATTTGTGAATCCTTTGTTCATACCACACAAATCTACACGATGCAAAATGTGTGATGAACGCCATGTTCCGAACATTTAAAGTTCTAATTAAACCAATATTTATTTTTATATATTTTAATTTCAACCGTAAGACACGATTAAAAAATCACGTCAAAATTCCTATCTAACATGGAAATGTTACTAGCTTTAAGGGTTATCTGTTATGTGGCAATATTTTACAAAAACTCTATACTTTAGTTTGTTTATAGTTTTCAAAAGACCTACAAGATTTACAGAAATCGACCACCAAAATTAATCCAAACAAGTCATTTACGTTTAAAACCAAAACAGACTAGGGAACTGTTATGATTGCTCTTGGCTACAACTGGAGTAAATTTAATTTCCTACTTTATCCACGTTGTCCCAATGGGAGACAAGCCCTTTATCCCGGACATATGGGATACGGGACCGGGCTAATTCCGGACGTATGTTCTGAATTCGAAACTCACTCAGAAGTTTGAAGAGCTTGCATGGATGCGTATTTCAAATCTGTGTTACTTATTCAGTTTCCTGAATGTACAAGTATTTTCATAATTATAATTTTCTGTCATCGGCGGCGTTATAAAAAGATTGTCCGTTTCAACGTTTTGCTGCTCACAGTGAGGAAAAACATTATGAGGAAACCTCCATATTCAGGATTCCATCGTGATCCAATATGCGGACGTCAGACAAAAGTAGTTTACTTGATTTGGATAGATAGATAAAGAAATATGCCGTGTGGTTCCCGGCAGTGCCGTGTGGTTCCCGGCTCCAATACAAAAAAGAATAGAACCACTCCATCTCTTTCCCATGGATATCGTAAAAGGCGACTAAGGGATAGACTTACAAACTTGGGATTCTTTTTTAGGCGATGGGCTAGCAACCTGTCACTAATTTAAATCTCAATTCTATCATTAAGCCAAATAGCTGAACGTGGCAATTCAGTCTTTTCAAGGGTGTTGGCTCTGTCTACCCCGTAAGGGATATAAACGTGACCATATGTATGTATGTAGATAAAGAAACTTGCCCGCTCTAGGATCGTGTTCCCAGACGGACCCTAGGTTCCACTTCTTACTTGAGAATACCACTGGGGTTAACGCTAAAAGGATTTTTTTTTCACTACATGAAAGTGGAATAATGGCTCATAATAATATAAAATGAGTAAAACCACAATGTTCATATTCACAATACGTCGCTTTTTTTGTCAGTCGTGTAATAATATGGACATGTTCAGATTAATGTACGTGTCAGTTTCTCCATTTAGGAAACTGTTGGGTAAAGTTGGTCGCGAAATTATATTATCTTTTCCTTTTTCTTTGTCCCGAAGTGTATCTCATTTGTTTTGTCTCAAACTTTTTGACGCGGACTTATTTGAATATAAATTTTGATGAAATTATGAGAAATTTAATGAATTTGATTCATGAGCTATTTTTGAAATGTTGTAACTAACGCCTCTTACCAGGAGGGGTAGGCAGATACAACAGCTTTCCTTTTGCCACAATCCCGGCTTACTCTGTTTTGTTTCATTCACAATCATCAACATTATCATGCAGAGTCATCGGTTTAGGGTACTCTTGACCTGACCTAAATACGCTCACCTTATATATTTTAATAATTCCAATTCATACAAAAAATATTGTTCTTCAATAAACTGCTACTAAAAGTTAGTGAAGCCACTGACAAAAGCTAGTATTTACAAAAATAAACCCTCTCACCCTCTCATCTTGAATTTATTTCCGAACGCACTTATTTGGGTAAATCTCGGGCCTTACATACACTTGAGTACTGAACCCGCTTTATTCTGGATTGTTTCCTTTGCCGTACAAGATCCTTGGATATAAGCAGTTTGTACTCAAGGGGATACTTACAATGTGCATTTGTGAATGATGTTTTATTCTTGTGTTCAAACACAGGAATACAATATATGCGACTGTAGCTCGTATTGGATCCTTGTGGGGTTAAGTTTAAGGTTCTTACATGACCATACAGATTGAGAGAGGAAATATTTTATTCTTTTTAACCCTGAACGGAAAAGGGTGTTATAAGTTTGACTTGTCTGTAGCACCTTGGCTCAGTAACGGATGAAACAACATATTTTTATTATTAATGGCGCTAGTGTTCTATAGACATGTTTGATCAAAATCGGTTGAGCCGTTTAAAAGTTTGGGAGTTGAAAGTGATGAATCATGGTTACACTTTTAGTTACCTGGATTTCTTAGAAAAGAGTCATTTGTACATAGCCGCAGTAGGATTTGAACCTGTGCATTCCTGAGCGAAACGTTTATGTATTCGGCCACCTTAATCATTAGACTAGCGTCGCTTAAATTTTGAGTACTCTTCACCGAAAAGCTTGCATGGAATATTGATGGTTGTGAATAAAGCAAACGAAGTTTAAAGAGATCGCGGCAAGAGGAAAATTGCAATCTCTGCCTACCCCCCCGGAATAACGGCAAGATAATATTAATGTATTTAGGTTTCTCAATAAAAACAAACTGAGGTCACGTACAAATTTATATGATTGCTCACGGCAAGCCTTCGCGAAAAAATACAGGATGTTTGTCAAAAACAAAGGTAAGGAAATGACACAACTGGTTGGAGCACGTACCCCGAAACGTGGATGTGAAAGAAATAAATTGTTACCAGAAAGTCATTTCAAAGAGATTTTACGAGAATATTCCGCTACAGCAACGGAATTTGGAGTTCGGTAATGGTTTGCCCAAAATTCTAAAATCAAAATCTTGTGCATCGACTTAAATATAGAACAACTATTTAGCTTGCGTGCACGACTTTCTTACCGCCGGGCAAACTGAGGTCAAACGCACGGTCAAAATATTATAAAAAAAATTACCCCAGAGTTGGGTAAGATAATAAGGGAATAACTTTCAACTAAAGATTAGCATACGAGTACCAGCTACATAAAGTTCAAGCCTCCTTCAAAGAACCTCGACCGGCTTGAGACATACATATATGTAACGTAAATAAAGTAATTGGTAAACCTAATTTTAATATTCCACGATATTTTTGACATGTAATTTCTTAGTAAGAGTTTGATAGGTTGACATACAGATTGCTTATAACATTTAACTTTTTGATGAAGATTTTATTTCGAAAAAAAATCTTTAGTCCAGTAATGCTTTCAATATACCGGACCAATCACACAAATTGGGTAAGTACCTTATCGGTTTTTTAATTTATCACGTCAATTTATCTTCACTATCACTGTACACATTATAAAGTAAGGACTTTCTCTGTCTTTGTGTGCTAATCTCGGAAAGTTGTGGATAGATTTTCCTGTTTGAAATATTGGAAAGATGGTTTTCTGAGAAATCTAAAAATGGTACTCGTGCAAAGCCGGGGCGGGTCGCTAGTATTAAATTCACCAAGACCAATATGAAAACTATATTTCAATATCTTGTGTTTTGTTTTCTTATTCGCTGTGCGTTTGTGCAATAAAGTATTCAAAGCTCATGTTGTGTTGGGTTAGCAGAAATAGATCCTTCTTAGAAATAACCCTGTCTTTGTACAGTTTTTATTAGTTTCGTAATGCACTTTTATTTCAACAATAACAAATAACACTTTCTTTATTTTTCTTCATTTATTCTTTCTTAGTATTTATTTCGATTCACTAATTTATCCTCGGGAAATTGAACAAAAACAAATAATTTCACTTGTTTCAACATAAACATTGTCTACCAAAATAATAATAAGTGGAAATAAACATTATGTCTGTCACATTTCTTTTTGACATATTCTTCTAAAGAATATGTTCTTTTGAGCTGAACAAAATATGAAAATAATGGAATATACATTACATACATAATCACATCTTCACCATTCATCATTCCCATCGCCTAAAAGAAGAGTCCCTAGTTTCTTAGCCTTTTACTCGATTGTTTTTAGGTAGAATCTTCTCGGGAAAAGAAGCAGTAGGCACACACTGTTTTATCTCCACCACCAAACGGGCATGGAAACTTAAAAAAATATAACATAACTTATAAATCACGTCTATATCCCTTGCAGGGTAGACAGAGCTAAGTCTTCAAAAAACTAATCGGCCACGTTCAGATGTTTGGCTTGAGATTCAAATAGTACAAAAAATCAGTCCAAAAATAAGGCAATAAGTGGCATTAATTTTGCCGTGTTGAGAAACAACGTTTGCCGTTCGTTCGTTATCGCTCAGTCGGAGTGTATTGACTTTCACAGTTCGTTGGCGACGAGACGATGTCGCTTTTTATCTCAACTTGGAAATGTGAATTTCCAAGGGGTTTTATTAATCAAGTTCTTACCATGCGACATAGAATTTTAATAAATAAGTGAGTAGTTTTCTTCGTATTTCATGTTTACCGATATGCGATGAAAATATGAACTAATCAGGACTAGCGTGGTGCGGCAACGCGTCTCTAATGCAAAATTTTCGTTTATTATGGATTTAATTTCATTTCACACAGATTCATCAGCCTTCGGTTATTTGTTTTAAATAGTATAATGATCACATACATACATAAATCACGCCTCTTTCTCGGAGGAAATTTTAAATTAAATCTTTAACAATATTTAGGTACTGTAACTGTCTTTAACAATAGGTATACATAAAAGGTACCATAAACAAGATTCTTATATAAGGCGGGCGAATCTGTGGGCCCAATCTAGTTGATCATAAATCTTCGTAATTCATACATATTTTCTTAATTAAATAAGTTCACCACTTTAATTTACCTAAGTTCATCAAACTTCGGTAACGACACGAACCTGTGATTGGTAAATTAAACGGCCAAATTGGATTTCGAACGCGGAGTTCCTCGGAGAAAACAAAGGGACGTTTTATCGAAAACGTTTTCTCAAAAAATCTAATTTTAATTCAGTTCGGCGACATCAAAGGTGCTTCGGTATGTATCGCCGTCACACGAATAAATAAACAAAAATCCGATGTACGTAGGTACATTTGTCTGAAGTTACTTCTTATTTGATAGCTAGAATTTGCCCGGGAATAGGTAAATTAAAGAATTATGTTATTATTCCGTGCCGTGTGGTTCCCGGCATCAATATAAAATTTATGGGAGCCCTGGATCTCTCTCTGATCTGCTAAAGGGCATTCTAGACGAATGTAGCTATTCTCTTGGTCGCATTTTACGACATCCATGTGAAAGGATGGTGTGATGGAGTGGTTCTATATTAAAGTACCAACAACCATACTACATTTACTGTGTGTTTCTTATTTACTTATAGTATCTACATAAAGTGCCGTGTGGTTCCTGGTACCAATAGAAAAAGAATAGGACCACTCCATCTCTTTCGCTTACCGTACCTTTTTGGGGGGGTACCGCCTTATTTTTATATTTATACATAGGTACATATAAATATAAAAATAAGGGAACGGTAATACGGGTTCACTACCGAAAGGAAATTACGACAGATTATTGAGGGAGCCCACGGGAGATACAAAATGTCGATTCCAATAATATTCAACCTCGTAAAGGATAACACAGTGAGCCATTTCAATCATGTGGCCCTTTGAGACCTAGGACCAGTTTCCAAAAATAGGTTCTGTTTTTTTTTTATTTTTTTGATGAAACTTGTTTCTGGTAAATTCAATCTTTTCGACTTAAGTGGTTTGAGAAAAAAATTGAGTTTTTTTTTTAATTAAGCAAGTTGCTGTTGTTGATAGCTGTTTTGTTATTTAATTCCATATATACATACATATATAATGATATATAGGTATAATAGTGCAATTATATTTTTTAATTTTGTACATTTTTGGCCAGTTACTTATTATTACTCAGTTTAGTTTGTTTGTTTACATACAGTCTTAATAAGCTGAAAGGCCACATTCAGCTGTATGGCTTTATGATGGAATTGAGATTCAAATAGTGCCAGGTTCCAAACCCATCGCAAGTTTATAAGCCTATCGCTTAGTCGCCTTTTACGACATCCATGGGAAAGGTGTGGAGTGGTTCTAGTACCGGACACCACACAAATTTTATATTTGAGATTCCAACAAATGTTGTAATCCGCATTCCATTAAATTGATACAATATTTTGAATTCAATTTTATCATAAGCAAACACGATTGCGTTGGAAATAATAGAAAATTTATCAGTGGCAGAGTTTATTCCTCTAAATCCCTTAAGCGCTTGTTACCAAGTTTTGCAAATAAATTGTTAATTTTGTACACTTATAATAAATACTCTTACCTTCTGAAAGCCCTGACCTAATTCCCTAACCCCTGAAAGCTATTAGATTAGCAAAGTTTTGCAGATAAATAATTCTGTGAATATTTATCATGTCTGCACTGCACTTTCTATACAAATATGTACCTATTCTTTTTATTTTATTTAAGATTTGAGCTCATGTCAGTGGAAGATAACTTCCATTTTATATCTTTTTAGGGTTTCAAAATAAATTGGAAAAATCACGAATCAAGGATTGAAGTTTCTAAGGATGTTTGGATGTGTGTTTTACTCTTTCACGCAAAAACTACTAAACGGATTTTCATGCAACTTTGCAGTAACATAGCTAAGTCATTAAAATAACATACTAAGTTAAAATTTACTTAACACCTACTCCATAATTGTGACTAACGAATGAAATTTCTTTATAAAAAGAAAAGTTCTTTTTTACTATCTAATTGCCAAAACGGTATTTTTTTTACAATATAAAAACGAACTTTAATCGGTTATTGGTTTTATGTGCTGATAAGGTTAATCTTATCATTTTCTTCTGTACTCTAATCTAAGCCCACTCGGATCATGGTTACATAAATAGCTTGAATGCGCAGATCATCTTCAAGGGTTAAGCATACCTTCGTTCCATTTCCTGGTATGTGGTTACAAATTACATATGTACGTCAAACGGTTTCGCCAACAAAGCGAATACATTGAGCGGGCCACAATCAGTTTGTTGTAGTTCTGCTGACGGAGAATATATACCTACATACATAATACATAAAATCACGCCTCTTTCCCGGAGGGGTAGGCAGAGACTACCTCTTTCCACTTGCCACGATCTCTGCATATTTCCTTCTTCCCGTTCCCTGGTTCCCGGCACCAACACAAAAAAGAATAGGACCACTCCATCTCTTTCCCATGGATGTCGTAAAAGGCTACTAAGGGATAGGCTTACAAACTTGGGATTTTTTAGGCGATTCTTCTTCTAGTCTTCTAGTCTATTGTCTAAAAGAAAAATCCCAAATTGTCTAAAAGAAGATTTTACTTTCTGAGTAACTATTTTACCATGGTCGGCATCGCAAGAGCATTAGTTAGCAATCAACGATAGTAGAAATAACCCTTGTATCTGTCGATTAAGGGCTAAATTCAATTTTACCCACTTATATTAGTTAAGCTTATTTACAGATTCTAAAATTTGTGACCGCTAAAATATTCAACGTTTATAAAGTAACCCTGAAATATTCCAGCCACCGAGAATTATCTGGCGGTCTTCTTTATACAAAGGGTACTGGGAATAAATTTACTAATTTTCTAATTCCCGAACATTTGGTACTTAATTTGGAACAATATTAATTTTACAGGTATTATGTGGCATTTATTTGGCATTTAACTCGGGCCAGTGAAGTCAAATTATGGCAATGATAACTCAGGGAAAGATCTTTTCGAAGAAAATCGTTGTTGGATAAAATAATAACTGTTTATTAAACTGACAAATAGTGTTGTTTACGAAAAAAATAGCATTATATAAAATCATAATGCTCCATCTCTTTCTCATGGATGTCGTAAAAGGCGAGTAAGGGATAGACTTATAAACTTGGGATTCTTCTTTTAGGCGACAGGCTAGCAACCTGTTACAATATGAATGTCAATTCTATCATTAAGCCAAACAGCTGAACGTGGCCTATCAGTCTACTCAAGACTGTTGGCTCTGTCTAACGCGCAGGGAATAGAGACGTGATTATATGTATGTATGTAAAATAATATTATAGTCATGTTAACAAACAAGGTGCTTACAGCCAAAACTATTGAACATAGGAATCTTAAATTGAATATGTGTGGGTCCTAGGTAACTGACAAAATATTACTAATTCTCATGATAAGGGAAAATAAAAAAGGTCACCAGTTGACGCGGGCGGAGACTCGTACAAACACCTAGTGCCGTTATAAAATACGTAGTTTTTGTTTTTCACTATAACTTGCATAACGTTTAAATGATCTGCCAACCGCGCTAAAAGGTTCCTTCTAATGTCCAACCCTTCTTAGGCTTTCCTAAATACATTAACCTAGTCTTATAACTTTCTTTTCGTATTCCACACAAGTCTTTAACTGTACAGTGGAGAAACATAAAGGTGAACACAAAAGCATTTGTTTTTATTACCCGCCCTTTAAGGTCGCGGTTGGTCGTTGACACTCCGATTTCGAAAGAAAATGTCAACATTACATTACCGTTTTTGGGTAACATTATTATTTGGTACCTACTAGCTGTGCCCGCGACTTCGTCCGCGTGGAATAGTTATTTTGGGCATCATTGAAGCCCTCAAGGATTAATAATTTTCCCCGTATTTTTCTTCACATTTTCCATTATTTCTTCGCTCTTGATAGTTGCAGCATGATGTTATATAGCCTAAAGCCTTCCTTGATAAATGGTCTATTCAACACAAAAATAATTTTTCAATTCGAATTAGTGGTTCCTGAGATAAGCGCGTTCAAACAAACAAACAAACTCTTCAGCTTTATAATATTAGTATAGATAACAGTTTTTTTTTTTTCAATAAAACCGTAGTACCTACAACTTTAATAACGGTTGCATTTTCGATGTTTTATTTCTACTACTACTTTTATTGGTAAATGCTGTGTTCACCTTTAATTGGGTTGCATGCTAGATTAAGTACTTTTGAATGTATCATGTAAATGTAAACATGCATCCTGTTGGTGTACCTTAAATAAAAAAATAAATAAATAAAATAAAGATGCTGCGGTCATTCAGGAAAAGGCATATACACTTGGGATTCTTCTTTTGGGCAATGGACCAGCAAATTCTCAATTTCTGAATCTCAATTTTATTATGGCCTGCATTCTACTAAACGTTTCCTAGTCTTCATCACTATTGACTCTTGTCTTCCTTGCAAAAGATAACTCGTAATAAATGTATGTATAGTTCATATAAATAGTATAATCTCGTCTATTACCCTTGCGGGTAGACAGAGCCAACAGTCTTGAAAGGAATAAAATTCAAATAGTAACAGCAAGTCCATCACTTAAAAAAAAGAATCCTTTATTAAAAGCCTATCCTTTAGTAGCCTTTTACTATATGATAGAGTGGTGACTTTTTTCTATTGGTACCGGCAACCACACGGCACATAGTATAGTTGATTAACAGAACCATCATCTTTCACAGAGCTACCGCCTGAGAAGCCCACCATCAAAGCGGAGAAGGGTTGGTACGCGTCAGGGGACTCCCTCCGCGCGCAGTGCACGTCTCCACCTGCCGACCCCCCGGCCAATCTCACGTGGCTGCTCAACGGGCGAGATGTAAGAACCTTACTTATACATACATTCAGTCAGAAAAGTATCGGGAATGGATTATTTATTTATGGTTCCAAATTCAAATTTTTGTTTTTTTTGTTGTTGTTAGATTGGCACAACTATTTTCCATTTTGGCGCGGAGTTTGAGTTGCATCTGTTGTTTACATTAAATACAGTGCTATTTTTAGTTATATCATATCTAGTGTGTATTGCTAATTTCATAATGGATAAAAATATCGAACAAAGAGTTTGTCTTAAATTTTGCATTGCCAATAGAATATCGTGTTCGGAGTCACTGAAAATGTTACAGAAGGCTTACGGTGAATCGACTTTATCAAAAACTCGTGCTTATGAGTGGTACAAAGCGTTCAAAAGCGGTCGAGATGTGATGGAAGATTTGCCTCGCTCTGGTAGGCCATCAACGTCTGCAACTGAAGTTAACATCGCAAAAGTGAAGGAAATAGTAACTGAAAATCCTCATTCAACTTTGAGAGAGATAGCCACCGAACTTTCTGTATCTCACGAGTCGATCCGTACCATTTTAACTAATAATTTGGGTATGAAACATATTGCCGCTCGGCTAGTCCCAAAAGACCTGAATTTTTTTCAAAAACTCAATCGCATGAGAGTCGCTGAGGACATGCTAGAACGAGTCAATTCTGACCCAACATTCATGAAACGCATTGTTACTGGTGACGAGACGTGGGTTTACGAGTTTGACATGCAAACTAGTCAACAAGCTTCGGAGTGGCGCCTTCCAACTGAACCGAAACCGAAAAAACCACGCCAAAGTCGTTCAAAAGTCAAAGTCATGTTGACTGTTTTCTTTGACTATCGCGGTGTTGTGCACTCGGAATTCTTGCCGGAAGGTCAAACGGTAAATAAGGAATATTATTTGAGTGTTATGCGGCGTTTAAGAGAGCAAATCCGACGAAAAAGGCCAGATTTGTGGAAAGAAAATTCTTGGATTTTGCACCATAATAATGCACCTTCGCACAAGGCCATCATTGTGAACGAATTTTTAACCAAACACTCAACAAATACCATCGAGCAACCACCATATTCACCAGATATGGCTCCAGCCGACTTTTTTCTTTTTCCTAAACTCAAATTACCACTTCGTGGCACCCGTTTTCAATCGGTAGAAGACATAAAAGAGAATTCGCGGCGAGAACTGACCTCAATTCCGGAAACAGCGTTTAAAAAATGTTTTGATGATTGGATTATTCGTTGGAGTAAGTGTATCGTTTCTAAAGGAGCATATTTTGAAGGTGATAAAATAAATTTGGATGAATAACAAACAGTTTGTGTATTATTGATCTTTTCCTGCTACTTTCTTGACAGAGTAGTACATACATACATAAAATCACGCCTCTTTCCCGGAGGGGTAAGCAGAGACTACCTCTTTCCACTTGCCACGATCTCTGCATATTTCCTTTGCTTCATCCACATTCATAACTCTCTTCGTGCAAGCTCGGCGGTTTCGGGTACTTTTGACCTGACCCTTTACCAGGACGTCCTTAATTTGATCAAGATATGTTCGTCTAGGTCTTCCCACTCCGACCTTTCTTATATATATTTTTTTTTACAAAATTCAACCAATTACTTTAAGCGACGCTTTTGCGGCAAGGAAACCTGCACATTCAGATAACTGGATGTGTAACCATGTGCCGTGTGGTTCCCGGCACCAATACAAAAAAGAATAGGACCACTCCATCTCTTTCCCATGGATGTCGTAAAAGGCGAATAAGGGATAGGTTTACAAACTTGGGATTCTTTTTAAGGCGATGGGTTAGCAACCTGTCACTATTTAAATCTCAATGCTAAATATTGTACAATAGTCAAAAAAGTTGTTGAAAAGCCAGTCCAACCCTGGCTATTGGGCATTGACTTATCACTCGCGACAGTCACCTGCGTATGTCACAGGGCCGGATTGGGCTCACGGTAAACCTTTGATCCCTTCTCGCAATCTGGCATTTAATTACGGCCCCCACGACAGCCAGGGACGGCATGTTATTTATTATATGATTTGTAATTTTGTACCCCCACTTCAAATTGGTGTCATGCATAATTCACTCTGCCTTTGAAGATTTTAAATTTCACTAAATTTTGTTTAATTTCTTTTTATTTGGTCAAAATTGGATCTGTTGTTGTTATAAGTAGATTTTTTTTAACAAGGTTTTGTTTAGGACTATGCTCTTTTGTTAATTTTAAAAAATCTCTTTCAATAACGTGGAGATATAAGTTGACATACAACTTGTCACTCAGTTTCATAATAAAGCCTATTAGGCCCTGTCTACCAGTGGTATGAATTTTCTTATTGCTTAATATATTTTCACACATCATATGACCCTAAAATAAGTTCCCAATGAGACATTTTACAGATTACATTTTTAAGTATTGGTAGAATTTTTAAGTAAAACCATCTTTGCTCGTAATAAACCACGCGATATCTTTCTCGGACGAGTTAAAAGGCACCCGTGGGAAATTTGTCGTCCATATCAGGTATCGTTAGTTAAAAATGCTCTTACACGGCTCCAGGATTTAAATCCAATCTTTATAAGTAGATTTATTTAATACTCAAGTCGTAAATTGCAAAACAAAAATGAAATGTATTAAACTATACAGATCCCGTGTGGTTTCCGGCATTTTAGAATAGGATATCTTTCTCTAGGATGTCGTATATGGCCACTAAGGGAAAGGCTAATAGACTTGGGATTCTAATCGTAGGTGATGACCATGAGCATCCTGTTACTATTTGAATCTCAAATTCTGAGCTTGGCCTTTCAGTCTTTTTGAGACTGTTGGCTCTATTTACCCTGCAAGGAGTACAACAGCCAATAACAGAGCATATACATGTCATTTTAAGTATGTATAATACTGATTTAATGACAGAAATTTCAATGCGCAGCAAAAAATGTACAGGTTTCCTCAGGATAGTTTTCCTCACCGTAAGAGAAACTGTAAAAATCAATCTGATTTATGTAACCGCATTGGGAACCTGTACATTAGGCTTTTTTATTCATGCACTTCAATCAATGGTCATTAATATAAATAATTAATAAATATACAGGACAGATTATACGGATTGAGTTAGCCTCGAAGTAAGTTCAAGACTTGTGTAACGAGATTATTACTCAACGATTCTATGTTTTTTTATAAATATTTATATAGATAAACATCCAAGACCCAGGCCAATCAGAAAAAGTTCATTTCCCATCATACCCTAGCCGTACTACCACTGCGTTACAGAGGCCTTCAAAAATTCGACGCCAATATAAAAACTATACAATGTCCATACTATAGTTAAAAAGATAATTATATTTTTGTTTTCATTTTGTAATGAATAAATCCAAAACTATAATACCGATTTTAAAATTTTTAAGAAAATTCTTACGAAGCCGAAGTTCCACGCTTCAGCAACATAAGTATATATATATATATATATAAGAACAAAAACACGTGTCTTACATATAAATGTTTACTCTCGTTTTCTGACCTAGAGCATGAAGCGTGCCCCACCGTTTCGGTTCGTTTGGTTTTATTGTATGTCACAACATGGATTTTGTCATCAAAAGCGGGGGTATGAATAAAAATATTTCCCACGTTTGTAGGTAACCAATGAGGTAAATTTATTTTTAATTTATTTACTTGAATGAAGAATTACGAATGAAGCGAATGAAGTTTGCAAGCGGAATTTATGGGTGATAGAATTATCTACTACTTGTTGAAGCAGAGAACCTTTATGTGGTTGGTAATAAATATGTGTAATAAACATAATTACTATACCATATATACTATAAACCTATACTAAATATATATTTCTATGTATTTGTAATAGATTACATATATAGATTATTTAAGTAATTTATGTTATTCTATTGGACACAGAAAGATAATAAAGATTTTACAAACAAAAAAAACAAAGATTTGTTCTCCTCACTTGGAGAGTAGCCGCCGTAAGACATACATATAATGACGTCTTTATTCCTTATAGGGTAAACAGAGTCTTTTTAAAAGGCTATGACCACGTACAGCTGTACGGCTTACTTAAATGCAATTGATGTTCGTATATTTGAATATCAATGTCATCTAAGTAAGCCAAGTAATTTGTTTTGAAAATTATGAATTTCCATTAACTGCACTGGCTGTTTTTCCGTTAGACAAAACTCTAATAAACTTGCACAATGGCCGCTGTCATAATCGGATATTTTCGGCTTCTGTGTTTCCTGAAATGTTTCCATTGTCCCATTGTTGTTTCACGCGCAAATAATCGCGTATTGGAGAGTATTATTTTTCATCGGATGTGGCCGAAGATATCGATAATGTCAGTTCAATTAATAAACGATTCAATGTCTTTATTGTAAAGACGGTGGTGAAAACGAGAGGCTCTGCAGCGCAACAGTATTGCGCTTGTCTGTGACACCGGAGGTCCCAGGTCCCAGCCAGGGCATGATAAGAAACGAACTTTTTCTGATTGTCCTAGGTATTGGATTTTTATTTTTAGAAGTATTTATTATGAAATATAGTAGCGTTGAGTTTGTATCTCGTAACATAAGTCGATTTAGTTCGAGGATACAATCTGTGTAATCTGTCCCGTATATATTTATGCCATCAATAACATCCTGTAAAAAAACCCAAGTCTCGCAGCTCAGTCTTTCTACCGTAAAACGTTGTGAGATCCATGTAATACCAAGTCGGTTAATCTATTTAGTCTCTACTACCTTCTGTCTTAAGTTATTACATAAGTTATTTTCATGCCAATATTAAAAATATTTTACGTTTTAAACAAATAGATCGACTTGGACATCGCATGAAAACACAATGAATATTACAATTATATTAGATTGTTTTGTCTATCGCGCCTCACGCGATTGAAACTCTCGTCTCCAAAACAACCTACACATAGGGATAGCCTAAATTTAGGGATAGGCTTACAAACTTGGGATTCTTTTTTAGGCGATGGGCTAGTAACCTGTCACTATTTGAATCTCAATATATCAAAAAGCAACAGCTGAACGTGACCTTACAGTTGGTTCTGTCTACCCCACAAGGGATATAGACGTGACCATATGTATGTATGAAAGTCAAATGTAATTAAGGAAATTTGCTCTATATGTTAAATAAATGAAAATAAACAATTGAGTGATTGAAAAAATGTCGTGCAAAATTAAATCTTGAGTTACATTACTTGAGGCAAAACCACCAATGCCTTGTTTAAAATATGTATAGAAACTTTATAATTGTACAAAATTTAGATATTAAAAGTAGATTTTCATGTATTTTATAGGTTCAGTATGAACGCACTTAGCGACACGACGCGACTCGACCCGACGTCGCAACGCGACCGCACTTAACATTTTTGCAACTGACGCGTTAAAATAACTACTTCCGTCTGTAATTCTTTAATATATTTCTAATAGGTAAATTGTAATAAGTTTAGGTTTCACTCAGTGCAAAATTTGATTCGGCATTTGTAACTCAAAGGGAATGGTTAAGCCGTCAAATTCATCTTTTGTAAAAAAAAAATTCCTTTGATTGTATTACCTTTTGTTCATATAAATATTAAATGGATACATATCTATACATTGTACATACATCGTTTGTTTGTTTGTTAAGAAAATTATGAATTTCCATTGACTGCATCGTTATTCAGTCTTCCATTAAATATGCAGTGTAGTGATGGTTAAAAAACACACCAGTAAATTTGAGAGGCTTATTCACAAACCTTAATAGGACATAATATCTTAGGTTTTCTCTTTTTATAACACCTCAGATAGCACCAAAGATAGAGGCGAGGAGAGGAAAGATAAGACATATGTCTGTTCATTGTTAGTGAATAAGGGGGTATCTGGGCCTCATTACGTGGTCGCGTCGCGTCGCAAGTTCGTCCAGACTTCCAGTTCGCTCCCTGAGTTTTTGCAAGGTTGGCAACATCGGAAATTCTCTCCTGACACGTTGACACAAGTCGGCTGCGTCACATCCCTGATCTGTCAGCGTGTCACGGTGATGACTTGACACGCTTGACGCACCGTTCCCCAATTCTTTCGTAATTGAATTCCTATATTCGATTCTCGTTTCACGCTTTCACAGTAATGGTGTTTGGGAAGTTACACTCTTAAAATACAAAATGAGTTAGCGGGGACGTTTCTTGTCGTTTTTGTGTGTGGCATTCCATTGTGCGCCTACCCACGAGGATTATGAGCAGTTGAACCAAGACTACACAGTGTTGATAACTTCTGCTTTGTACAGAAGCTGTGTACTTTAGCGAATTGGTATGATCTCCATCACTCTTTGTTTACACTTCACTTAATTCACAATTTTGGGCATAGACAAGCACGCACGCACGCGTACCTAAAGTTGCGTACACATTGGACAAACACAAGGATTTCGCTAGCATTCGTTGGTCTAAGATACTAAGAAAGTTTAAATTTGAGCTCTGCGAACCTTGCCAATGGTGGTATGATGGTTGCGGCCAGTGCTGTGAACTAAAATGAGAAAATTATTAAGAACGAACTTATGGGCCAACAAACGTGCGCGCCAACGTTTATTGGCCTTACTTGCCCCGGTATGTATCCAACTTTAGTCTCTCAAAATGTCAGCATGTTTCTAGTTCACACTCATTGTTATGCTCTAAGTCTGAAATCCTTTGACCGGTGTTTGGCTTTCTCAGTTTTCAGTCTATTGGCTCAAATATTATTCATTTAAAAAACAGAACCAGGATATGAAAGCAAAATCATCTATCAACATCAAATATTTAGAACTCTTGCGTTTACTAACTGTATAAAAACCGTATTACAACATAACAGTCAAAACTGAAATAAGCGAAGGAAACTAAAACTTAGTATACATCTTTTTAAAGAAACGTAGGAGAAATGAAATTCCCGAGATTCCCGTAAGAATAATAATGAACGAGATTTTAAATTAACAATCATTAGTAAGTAGTATTCAAATCGCAATTTATTGCTCCCGCTAGTCTATTTTGTTTTTGTTTTGATCAAAAAATGAAGAAATTATTCGGACTAAATGCACCATCACAATGATAACCTTAATGGCAGAGAAGAACATAACAAAACGAAATTAGCAACACAAAGGCTAGGTCACGAGTCGAATAAATTACCCATACATGACTTTTACCTCCACATTCTTACAATTTCATACATTCGGAACAATTTATTACCAGCTCGCATAATTTTAAAGGAATGCTATTTTAATTTCGAGAAACGCTTCTATCATTTTAATGGACCGCTTTTATTAAAATAATTTGCTCCTGCTAAGTAATAAAAAGGGATATTTATGTTATCGCTAGTTATCAAATCGGTGGTCGAGTGGTTAAAGGTAACAGACTTATAAAATGCATGGCTGTGTACACAGGTTCGAATTTTACCACGGCCAATGATTCTTTTCTGAGTTACACGTTGCGGATAAATGTCCTATTAGGTTCTGCAAAGACTCAGAGATTAGACGGTAGGTGCTTCGTGTAAAAATCTGACCTACTCCAGGATTGTGGTCAAAGGCGGATTTTAGACCCTCGTCCTGAGAGGTGAGGATGTTATGTGGACATACATTAGAAAGATGATTATTGCTTTTTGTTAAAGACTACCACACACAAGAACCAATCTCCAGGTTTTGGAGAAGGACTGTTTGCCCAGAGGACCTTCCTGTCATAATATAATTATATGTAGGTATAACATAATATAAAAATTTTGACATAATATAATTTACTAGCGACCCGCCCCGGCTTCGCACGGGTGCAAAATTATAAATGTTATTGTACATAAAAACCTTCCTCTTGAATCACTCTACCTGTTACAAAAAACCGCATCAAAATCCGTTGCGTAATTTTAAAGATTTAAGCATACAGACAAACAGACTAAAATAGCGACTTTGTTTTATACTATGTAGTGATAAAGAATCTTTCATTAATGTAACCATCATTCTCCTGGCATTAGTCCCGGTTGCATCCTTGACGTGATACGTGTGTTAAATATAATTACCATAATTGCCTTTTTCTTCCTGTTTTTAATATCAGGAATTAGTATTTCATTTGGCGCACGTAAACATCGAGTATTTCACATGCGACGTCGCGTCGCGACACAACGCGTAATTCTATAAAGTCAGGCAAAGCCAAGAAATATGGTAATAATGCAAGAAAAAGGACGCCTGAAGGGAATACTAATGAATTGAACTACTGCATGAGATGTATGTATGAGTTTTGTAATGATTTTTTTATGGGTTGACATGAATGATTGGAAAATTCTTGGTATATGGAATTTTTTTAATTTGACACAGTAATGTATCGTTACATATAAACCTATTGGGTTTATTTTTAACGTCACTGACAAGTCCAATAATGGAATAAGTGTGGGTTTCACCCTTACCTTTCTGAAGGGGAGACGGTTGATCCTGCAGTGTTTATGTAAGGTTTATTCACGGAGGAGTCACTCTTTTGACATTCGCAATCTCTGCAGGGAAACCTAACCCTTATTCGATTTTGATTTTCCCACTCTTTACGTGGGGGGTCGGCACAGTATGTCAGTTTTTCTTCTCTTAATTCTGTCACTTGCCACCTCACTAATAACTCATCTCACGGCAAGAGCACTATTGTTAAACTAATGTATCTACATCACCAACGGTTAAAGTTTTAATTTATAAAAATCAAAAAAATATTTTGCTTTTGTATGCCACAGCCACAGCAATGATTTTTTTTTTCGAAATACACATATTAAGGCGACACCTACCACCAGATGGCGCTACAACCCCCTGTCACGTCGCACGACGTGTTATGTGTCAAGTTATGCTCATTACGCATATGCAATAGTGGAAGTTTGCTTAAAAGTCGCACACGGAATATAAATAGGAATGTTTTATTGTATAAAGGCTGTTGTTTACTTACAATAAACGTAAATGAGCGAGTCTTATTCTTTTGCAAGTAGCTACACTTTTCACTTCAATGATAATTACACCTAATCTATGCTCGCATATTTGTCTAGTTCATAGACTCCGGAATAATATGAGACTCCTTACTTAAGGCCTGCGGCTCCTGCCACCTGAAAAACAAAGTAAACACCGAGTATTTCAGTTACCGCATGGAATTTGGGATATCGTGGAAGTACCTATAATCTACTCAGCTCACTAACATATGCCTTCGTAGAATAGCACGCGCGACGCCGTTTTTATCGCGCGTAAAACTATCGCTGTTTTGCTTTTTATTATGACGTTAAACAAGTTATAGTTTATCGCGCGATAAAAACGGCGTCGCTCATGCCACACTACGGGGGCCTGGTTATATATGAGCCGAGTAGGGTGTAGGTACTATCACAGTTCCACGGGCATTTGTCCCTTTTCGTTTATTCCAAGAACTCTTAACAGATTGTAAAAAATAAAAAAATTAAATACAATGTTATTTAACGACATGAAATGAATTTAATGATAACTCAGAAATAACATTTTCCTGCTTGTTATCTTCAGCTAAAATTATGTTTTTAATAATTATGCCAGCTGAAGTAAATAATGTTGCATTTTTAAACGACTGCTGAGAAGAAACGCCTTAATATTCTTAATATACTGGTATTATTACTAAACTTAACTTAACTTACTAGTTACACCTTACATGGAGTAGCTATTCAATCGACGCATTTATAGCTTACTATATAACCGTCAAAGATTATGTTTTTATTACAAATAAGTTTAATTAGGATATATAATTCCAATAAAGATAGCGGATCCAACGATGTAATTCACGAGCTATATCAAATACGGCATCCGGTCTTAATAAACCCTCCTGCTTCAGATTTTAGTGATTGAATAAAAGTTATCGATAAATTTCATATCGTATAAATTGCACAATAGCGACATTTTACGATAATAGATTGATATTTTAGGGGACATGTTATTTGATGTTTGCAATATTGGTATTGGGTTATTGAAAGTATGTTATACATTATTATTCATTGAGTTTGTAATTTTGTGGATTTTTTTTGCATTCAAAGTAAAGTTAACGGTTAGAAATTAAGTGAAGATAAAACGTCAGTTGAAGTGTGGTTATTAGTTTACGTATCCGAAGCTTAACATACCTAATCCAAGATCATGGCCAAAGGCGCACCCCGAGTTCCTCTATAGACAGATTAGGATATAACTAGGTTTAACGCCAGAAGGAAAAAGGAAAAGATTTCTCGTAATTTGATTACTGTCGATGAAGTTATGTAATCGTAATTTATCGACACATCGATAACATCGATCGCATCACTTCTTCGTCTATTGCCGTGAACGATGACAACACTCAATCATGCCGGTGCTGCCCTATCGTCCATCTACAAGAGAATTGAGGACACAGTTGATCATCCGCCATGATGACCAGTCTGATTACCGACATCGTGATGGGCAAGAGTGATAGATTACTCGCTTTTTTGTATGGTGTCCAGTTTTTTCATAGACGTTTAGACGTTTAAGAATTGTGTAAAAAAAAGACAATTTTGTATTTTGTTTCCACGATATTATGCATGTTGAAAAAATTAAAAATCATTATATTAAGATACTAAATACTTACTTATATTATAAATGCAAAAGCTTATGAGTTTTGTTTGTAATTATTACACGCCAAAATTTACTGCACGGATTTGTTTGAAAAATTATTTAACTGATACTGTATAAACAAATTATATAATACCTATACTTACTACGTTTATATGACAATGATGCATCATTTCTGATAATATAAACATCAAAATTCGAAACTGATTAAATATGTTTTATTTCGAATGTAAGTTATTTTTTCATGCAAATTTTCTTAAGCGTACGGAAAAAGACAAACAGAAAAAAGCCAAATCCAAGAGTCTCTAATGTCTCAACGACCACGTTTATTGACGGCTTAATTATGGAATCGAGATTAAGAAAGTGAGTTCAAAGACTTTCTTAAATAACTCAAAGAATCTACGCAAATTGTAACACATACTATGATTTTTAAATAATGCCGTGTGGTTCCCGGCACCAATAAAAAAAAGAATAGGATTAGGTACTTCATCTTGTTCCCATGGTTGTCGTTAAAGGTGACTAAGGCATAAACTTGGGAAGGAATAATCTTGGGATTCCTCTTTTAGGCGAAGGGCTAGCAACCTGTCAATATTTAGCTGTGTCTACCTCGCAAGGGATATAGACGTGATTATATGTACTATGATTTTTCCTTGCTACCACAGCTTGGAATCTTTTTCACGGGAATAAACTTGTAAATTTTGCCAACAGATACAAGGGAAGCCGGTAATCCAGCAGAGGATTCTCCCCAGTCCCGTGGTCTCCATAGATGCGCCACACAGCCGCAGCACGCCGCCCCCTGGAGACGAGAACTCCAACATCATCTTTAGTCCATGGAAAGCGTTTGGACCTTTTGTTGACACCATTCAGGTACTCTTTCTTTCTTTTCTAATCAGCTTATGCCACGAGGAATTTTTCGTGAGCATGTCATAATATGTTTTGAGTGGGAAGCCTTTAAGTGATTATTTTCTAAACTTTCTCCTTTATTTCATAATAAATTTAGAGCGAATTAGCCTTTTATTTCTCTATGTTTTAGGCAACAGTTAAACAGTAATTAAAATGGATATTGGTATTTTTATTTACTACACTGACACAACAGTATATAAAGTGACAACACAAAAATAAGATTTTTTTTTGGTAGATATTATGTAATATTAACATCATCGAAAATAATTTAAGGTATCTTGAATTATTTGAATTTATATGCCGACTTTATCTTTTAAATAAGACATACAATAGTATTATGTTTTCAATAGGTAAAATTAAAATTATAAAATCAGTAGGAACATTCCTTTAAATAAATAAGCAATAGAAATTGAAATAATTACATTTGTGTAATTCATCTCCTATATACCTCCGCCCACTGCCTAACAATTACTTACATTTCGTATGGCATCCTTATAAAACTATTGTTGGGGCTTCAAGGCCGAGATCCCCAATCGAGATTTTCTCGATACAATGTTATTCTCTAATTGGTGCGGGACATTGATTAATGGAATTTCCCTCTGTGGTGTTGCGTCTCATTGTAGACGAAGGTCTTGGTATTGTTTTGGTAGAGATTTTTTCCTGGCATTGACCCGAATACAAAATTGTTTTATACACCAAACTAGAATTTATCGTGATCTATGATTTTTTTCATTAAAGGCATACAAATGTGACGGGTATCGATTTCGAGCCCCTAAATGTCATAAACTAAACCATTAAATTGGTACCACTTTGCAACATTGGAAAAGTGATAGAAATTGGGCGTCTATTGACCATAGAAATGTTTCTACGGTCTGTATATTTCTTCTTGCCAGATGGCAAGATTATGCTATAAATGTCATGTAAATTATCACTAACATGCTGCAAGTTAGTTTATTTCAAAGTTCCGTTCTGATAATACATGAGACTACGGGAATATGCTATAATTATTATGATTGCTACTAGAATAAAAGTGCCTAACTACTATAAAGCCATTCATCCAGCAAATACAACCAAATAAAATAATATTTCCTACCTAAGACGGAGATTAAAGAAATATTTTTTTTATAATTTTTTACATCGTGATCTCCGACTATATACAATCTGTTGGCGCTTGGGTCTTGAAATGAATGATTCCTTTGGTTCAAATGCCTGTGTAATTCCGTTTATTTCTTTTGATGACAATATTTTTGCGAAAAAAGGTTATGGCGAGCACAAGATCTAGCGTGATTTTTTGTGAATTAAGGAAACGGATATAAATGCAATAGACAACCGCCGCGTTGTCGTTCAGAAACTAATTTTACAAAGTTAAACATTGTCTATGAAATGGTGTAAAAATATTAAATTAATATTCTTTATTTATGTATATATGCTCCAACATGCCCCCGGCCTTGGAAGCTCGTGCTTTCAATGTGTTCTCTGCTACTCAAGCAAAGGACATATCTTGCTGTACGATCGTTTGACAATGCCCGTCGAAGTCCGTATGTCTGCCACTCTTGCAACGCCATCCTTTCCTGGGAAGATGTCGATGATTCGTCCAAGATGCCACTTCAAAGGCGGCAAATTATCATCCTTGATAACGACGAGCATTCCGGGCTTCAACGGAGTATCATCCTTTGTTGTCTTGGTCCTTGCTTGTAGTTCAGAAACATATTCTTTAGCCCATCTGGACCAGAAATGCTGGCGAATCTGTTCCACACGTTGATAGCGAGTAAGACGATTCGTCGAAATTTCAGTCACGTCTTCACAAGCAGGCGCAGTAAGTGGACGGCCAAGCAAAAAGTGAGCTGGGCTCAAAGGAGTGAAGTCTTGCGGATCTGTGGACATAGGACTAAGGGGACGGGAATTCAAAACGGCTTCAATCTGAACCAAAACCGTGCTAAACTCCTCAAAGGTTAAGTGTGCATTTCCTACGACACGTCGTAAATGATACTTACAGGATTTCACTCCAGCCTCCCACAAACCACCAAAATTAGGAGAATATGGAGGAAGAAAAGTAAACTTGATATTTTGACTTATTGCGTAATCTATTATCTCCGATGAGCAATTATTTATAAACTTTTTAAATTCATTCATAAGCCCAACAAAATTTCTACCGTTGTCGGAGAATATTTCTAAAGGTTTGCCACGTCTGGATATGAATCTTTTTAATGCAAGTAAATACCCTTCAGTGGACAAGTCACTGACTAGCTCCAAGTGAATGGCACGAGTCACGAAACAAATAAAAATACAAATATAACATTTTGTAGTCCTCGAACCTTTACCCCTACGATTTAGCATGAGCATTGGCCCGGCGTAATCGACACCACAACGCATAAAAGGAAAAGTAGCGTCCAAACGTTCCATTGGTAAATTCCCCATTAAAGGAGTTGGAGTTTTTCCCCTTAACCGCTTGCAAACAATACAATTATGTACCACTTTCCTAGCAAGATTCCTACCACTAATAGGCCACCAGGTCTCTCGCAAATTGTATAAAAGCGCTTGTGGAGCTGCATGTAACAAACGGGTGTGCTCATACCGAAATAGCAAAGTAGCAAAAGGATGGCTACCAGATATGAGTATTGGATGTTTTTTATCCAACGAGAAAATTTGTGAATTGGAAATACGACCACCTACACGTATTAATTTATTGTGATCAATAAATAAACTTAGCTTTGCTAAATTGTGTTTATGTCCTAAACAATTATTTTTAGTAAGCGACATGTATTCAACTGGAAAAGATTCCAATTGAGACAGCCTAGCTAAAGTTATATCAGACTCTCTCAATTCATCGACACATAGGACGCCTGATCGCGGGTTATTAGTATTGCGTGAATTATAAATAAACCGATTTACGTATGCGACAGCGCGTCTCATGCGATTAAATTGAGAAAATCTATAGAAGGGAAACAAGGAAGACTCGGAAACTTTATCAGGCACAGCAGAAAGCGTCACGCCCGATTTTAACTCTGGTAACTCATCAGGCAAACCATTTATAAATGAAGGCACCAGATCGCATCTAAAATCGGGCTGGCGAAGATAGGCCGGGCCTTCCCACCATAACGTAGAAGTTGAGAGATCTTCTAGCGACATACCGCGGGACACTAAATCAGCTGGATTATTTTTTCCACTTACATGACGCCAAGGAAGTTCCCTCGTCAACTCATGTATTTCTGATGTCCTATTTTGTACAAAAGTTTTTTGTAAGTTAGGTGGCATGTGTAACCAGCCTAGTACAATTGTTGAGTCAGTCCAAAACATAATATTTTTAAATTGTAAATGAAGTGCCTTATTCACTTTGTCGTATAGCCTTGCACCTAATAAAGCTCCGCATAATTCTAGCCGCGGAATACTAACGGGCTTCAAAGGAGCAACCTTGCTTTTTGAGCACAACAGTCTCACCAATGAATTATTGTCACTGCTGACTGAGCGTACGTAAATACAAGCGCCGTACGCTACTTGCGATGCATCGGTAAAAATGTGTAACTCCGAATGTGTAGCAGTAGTGTTAATAACATGACGAGGCACACGAATGGTGTTAAGTTCCGATAGGGCGTTCGCAAACTTAGTCCATGTAAGTAGAACATCGCTTGGCACCACATCGTCCCAACCTAATTGCAATAACCAAAGTCGCTGTAATAATATTTTCACTATTATTATAATTGGACTAACTAAACCAAGGGGGTCAAAAATTTGAGATATGTGTGATAAAATACTACGTTTTGTTATCTTGTTAGTGTCACTCTTAAATTGCGTATTAAAATAAAATTCATCACTAGTGTTGTACCATCCTAAACCCAAAGTCTTGCACTGAACAGTATCACCTAATGTTAACTCCTTACCTGCGCTGAACGGACCTGATGACTGATCACATTGAAAGTTAAATGTCCATTTTCTCAATGGAAAACAACCGGACTGTAAACACTTTGAAGTCTTGTTACAAAATGATAATAATTCATGTTTATCATCCCAACCTGTGATCATATCATCAACGTAAAAGTCCTCAGAGATGATTCTCTTTACATCAGGGTCAGTACACTCAAGTGCCAGCTGTTTGAGGCATCTAACAGCAAGATAGGGTGACGCTGCCATGCCGTAGGTCACGGTGTTGAGCTGGTACATACTTAAAGGCTCAGAAGGATTATCCCGCCAGACAATCAGTTGCATGTCGCGTTGTGACTCATGTAATAGGCACTGCCTGTACATTTTTTGTATGTCTGCACACGCAGTAAACCTATATCGTCTAAACCGCAATAAAATATCAAATAGTTCACTTTGTAGTGGCGGCCCGACAAGCTGAATGTCATTTAAGGATACTCCATTACTAGTAGCAGCACTTCCGTCAAAGACTACTCTCAATCGGGTTGAAGAGCTATGCTCCCGATATACACCATGGTGTGGTAAAAAATAATGTGGTGTTCCATATGAACTTACCTTTTTCATATGACCCAAATCAAGGTATTCATGTATGAAATCAGTGTATAATTTTTTATAAGTAATATTACGTTCGAGGCGTCTTTCTAAAACTAAAAAACGAATTTTAGCCTGAGTGTACGACTCGCCAAGGCTAGCTGGTGACTTCTGAAGCGGCAGATGTACGCAGAACCTTCCATCACTTGTGCGCGTTGTAGTGTTAATAAAATGTTCTTCGCAAGCACGCTCGTCGTCCGTGTGTGTGAGACTAGCCTTAGGCAGTTCCTCTAGTTCCCAAAACTGCCGTAATTGTGTTTCAATAGCGTGCGAAAAATTACATTGGAAAGACCTATCAATATTGTGCGTATTACTGTGTATAGGCCCTGAAATTATCCAACCTAATTTTGTGTTTTGTAAAACTGGGCCATTTGGTAACCTTATTTTACCTTCGCATAATAAATCCCAAAATATTTCTGCGCCAATCAAAATGTCAATATTGTGGGACTCGTAAAATAATGGATCGGCTAGCTGTATATGTTCAGGGATGAATAGTTCGTTTTGATCATATGCAACCGCCGGCAATGTACATGAAATGTAAGGCAACACAAAACATTTTAAACTCGTAGAATAGGCACCGGTGCGCGATCTTATTTTAACATCACAGATCTGTGTTGAGTTTGTAACCGAGTTACCTATTCCTCGTATTTCACAAGTGGACTGTATTAAAGTAACATTAAGTTTTGTACATAAATCCTTAGACAAAAAACAAAGTTGACTTCCTGAATCGAGAAGACAGCGTGCAATATGATAATTATTGTGATTATCCGCTATTTCAATCATAGCAGTCGATAATAAAACAGAATTTATACTTTTAACTGATTGATTATTGAACGTATAGCGAGTGTTATCTATGTGCGGCTTGTTTACCTGTGCCGTGCTAGACCGATGCATGGGGACGTCGACCGCGGGGACCGCGGGGGTCGCGGGCGCGGTCGGTACATCTCTCGGCTCACGATTATTGCAATTTGAATGAAGCGTCATTACTTGAGCGTCATTAGACGTGTCACTATGAATTAGCGTATTATGTTTTCTATTACATTTTCGACACGGACCAAACTTACATGTTTCTAACGTATGTCCAGAGCGTAAACAGTTCTCACACAACTTGTTGGTAGCTATAAAGTGTAGTTTAGTGTCTATATTAGCATCCAAAAACTTTGGACAGGAATACAGTGCATGATCATTGTAACACATTAAACATGGCTTCTTATAGGTAGTGCGACTTTGTTGTGACTTGGTGGAGACATTGCATTGAGCCTTATGTGTAGTTTGTTTTTTGGAATCAAGATTAATCTTACTATGAGAGGCTTGCAATGTTTCCAACATCTCAGCACGGTCCCTGAGAAAGGTGAGTAGATCATCCACCTTTAGTGATGATTTAGTTTCATTGTGTTTACGAATAGTACACTTATATTGCTCCCACTCGCGTTCAGTAGTTTCATCTAATTTAGAAGTGACTATGAATATGACCAGTGTATCCCAGTGCTCAGTGGGTTCACCAAGCATTTTTAAAGCTCTTAAATTCTTAAGTATTGTATCAATTAGGCGCCTGAGCATGTGGTACGACTCCTTAGTTAATTTCTGAATGGTAAATAAGGCCTTAACATGGTTGTGTATTAACATACTGCTATTATTGTATCTATTGAGAAGTAATTCCCATGCTATAGTATAATTGCTGGCTGAGAACTCCACAGAATCTATAACCAACTCCGCACTGCCCTTTAATGAGGATTTTAGGTAATGAAATTTTTGAATATCGCTAATTTCATTAGAATTATGAACTAAAGACATAAATGTATCTCGAAACTCGAGCCAATGCTCATATGAACCATCGAATGTAGGCATAGATATGACAGGTAATTTAATTGATTTTATTTTACTATGACACACACTGGAGCCATCAGAGACTTCGGCTCGGTTAAGTAAGTATTCAGCTCGTGACAAGGCACTATAATAGCTATCCTCAAATAAATCTCGTTGATTTAATTGGCAATCTAAATCAGAGTCTATCACTATCTTCTCAATCATTGTTTGAATATTATTAAATTCAGTAAGTAAGCTGGCTGCGCCTTGCATACGCAGTTTTAAATCAATGCATTTTTGACTATTTAATTGATCTCGAGTTATGCTATTAATAAAGGTTGTTAGTCTTGTGAGGCGACCTTTGATTATGCCTCTGCCTTTTACTAAATCAGTCAACTTCTCACTATCTTTGTCACAGAAGGCGGTAGGGGGCCTACTGTACGGAGACCTATCGCGAGATTTAGGCTTAGCTTCATCATTAACTAGGCTCATTTTGGTTGTTTGTGAAAGGACTTACGGTTTGTGAATATTCCTGTTCGTACTGTGGCGTCAGCCGATGCTAGCAACGGCACAAAGCTGACTATAGCGATGCACAAGAACTGAAATATGAACAAAGCACGGTATTAGCACAGATTGAACTCACAGGGACGAGGTTAGGAAGGATGGCTGGCCGTACCGAATGTATGCAGCAGTTCCTCCGACGTCTTAACCTCGCTGGTTCTATGTCTTCATGCGGCGACGAAGGTCCACAACGTATGTTGGCGCTTGGGTCTTGAAATGAATGATTCCTTTGGTTCAAATGCCTGTGTAATTCCGTTTATTTCTTTTGATGACAATATTTTTGCGAAAAAAGGTTATGGCGAGCACAAGATCTAGCGTGATTTTTTGTGAATTAAGGAAACGGATATAAATGCAATAGACAACCGCCGCGTTGTCGTTCAGAAACTAATTTTACAAAGTTAAACATTGTCTATGAAATGGTGTAAAAATATTAAATTAATATTCTTTATTTATGTATATATGCTCCAACACAATCATTACGGTGCCGTGAACATATTCATTATTTAAGGTCTAAGGTTTTTGTTGTGGTTATCATCGCTTATTTTTATGGCGCGAAACTTTCTTGTTTATGAGTGAAAGTCGTAAAGTGAGACTAACGACGGGGAAAATGGAAATTGATTTTCGCCTACTCATTTTTTGTAAGGAAATGATATTTGAAGCTTTTAATAATATTGAAAATGGAGAGGATATATTTTGGTAATTTTTTAACAGAGTATTTTTCCTCTGAGTTTTATCAAATTGTAAATTCTCAATTGGTGTCTTCAAACTCCTGAGTTTATTAAAAACAACAGTTATTTTTAACACCCTTAAGATAATATTGCGTTTCTTTTTTTTTAGAAAGTTGATATCACCCAGTTTAGAAAATATATATACACAACACAATTTCCTCTTTTACATTACTCTTGTATCACTGCAAAAAGGTGATATTGAAAAATTAAATCTCCTTGTTTTATAGTGTGTTACTAGTTTGCATAATAATATATCTGTAAGTTCACATTTGGTTAAAATAAGCTTTTGTCTCCAGGATGGTGAACTAATTCCTAGTCAAGACACAGTGGTGCTGCCTACCCCGAGACTGCAAGAGGCTACCCTAGATGAGGATGCAACAGATCCTATGCCTACGGCGCAGACATCTAATAAGGTTACAAATATTTTACTATCAAAGTATTTGTAGCGATGTCTTAATATACCAGAATATCTGACTAAATTAAGCATAAAACGAATGCTATTACAATTAATTGTAACCGGACTTAAGTCCGCCTATTGTACTTTAAAAATTGTAATTGTTACAATAAAGTATGAATAAATAAATGAACTCTCGTCTTAACTCCTTGACATGTCGACAGAGTAATATGAAATAACTGAAATATGAAATTATTAACTTTGAAACACTTGTACTCATTCGAACAAACCTTGAACTTAACTGTGATTCCAAGTACCTATATCTTTTTTTCATTTTAAGTATATTGCTTATGTTATATATAAAATTCTCGTGTCACAATGTTCGTTCCCGTACTCCTCCGACACGGCTTGACCGATTCTCATGAAATTTCGTGAGCATATTGAGTAGGTCTAAGAATCGGCGATTTCATATATATATATATACATCTCTTTTTCATATCTCTTTAATAAGAGTTATCCACCCATAACATTTGAGTTTTAACTAGCAATTACTTAAAAATTATTTATATGGCAAAACAATGTTTGCCTAGCTAGTAAAATATAATTTTACAGAGAAAAGAGATGAACGGAGGACGCTCCACTTAACTCCACCTACAAGAGTTTCGAAATTTCCCAACCTTTATATTTTAACCCTCAGGTGGCCTCGATAAGCCAGCTCTCCTTCATGGTCAGGCCGGACAGCTTCGAGCGTGGCCAGCTTCGCCTGACCTGCATCTCCAGTGTACACTCGGTTTACAACGAGCAAGCTGAGCTGGTCATCAACGAAGAGAGACCTCAGATCGCCTCAGTGCTGGGCACTAGGGACGCTGCTGGAGGTATGATTAACAGCCTTTTTTCATCTTATAAATTACATTAACCTGAATTTTTATGACTATTGGTTTGTACCAGTAACATGTAAGGCTTGTTTATCATTGAGCCTAGCTGCGCGTGACCTTTGACTCTTGTTATTACTAGCACTGACTTTCTGGAAATAAATTGAGCTGTGGTATGTGTTCGTATGGGTTTATGCTGCATTTGCTAAAGGCCGAATAAAGCCAGGAGGAAGAACGCTGAGCCCTAACTGTGTATAGTAATATAGATACCGATAATACATACATACATATGGTCACGTCTATGTCCCTTGCGGGGTAGACAGAGCCAACAGTCTTGAAAAGACTGAATCCATGACATCCATGTTAAAGAAATGGAGTTGTCCTATTCTTTTTTGTATTGGTGCCGGGAACCACGCGGCATATACCGATAATTCAAATTTGAATATAAGAAGTACAAGATGAATGCATAAACTGCATTGATTTTCAAATGGATAGTTCACAACCTCACCACGAAATGTATTCACATCTAAACATCTACATTATACTAAGTTGCGGAGCTATTTTTAAATTTTAATTTATTTACTTTGCAAGTACAGCGTTCCACGTAGATTTTCCTTCGGGCAAATTGGTGTGCCAGTTACCGTTTGCGGTCAATATTTGAATTGTGGAGTAGGATTGGTTTGCTTTAAGAGCTCCATAGCTTTTTCTATTCTTTATTTTCTATATATGAAAGAACAAAGAAATTTGTCTCATTTTATCTGTGAACAAGAGTTAGAGCAAGTTGTAATTGTTGAAAAGTGAAATCTTTGTTTGCGCGATTTAGATTATTCGCTGCTATTGGCTGAGCGCGTCAATATCATCGCGATGATTGACAGATGATGTGTGATATTATTTATTTATTTATTTAGACTTCATGCACGTAAAATGTACAACAGGTGGACTTAATGCCACAAGGCATTCTCTGCCAGTCGAACCTTTGGACCAAACTGAGATGGATGTACGGGTAGTGCGATAACTGTAAATTAGAAAATTATATAAATATAAATAATAATAGGTTACTTAATACACTTGCATATAATATATTACAAACATAAGTATGACTATATATATATATATATATACTCCATATAAAATAAACATACATATACTACATACATTGGATGACATTAGTGATGTCGCCAAAATTAAATGTTCTTATTTAACGGAATAACATGATCCACGAAATTAAATCATCATTAATCACTCACTACAGTGAATCTTAGTAAATGTTTCACCGCTAAAAGCTTTGACGTATCGCACACTATTATGGCTACGCATTTTCAGTCGAAATGAGGTCTGCACGAAATTCTCTGAAATACCATTTGCGAAATTCTAAGGCCGCGCTACGTTGATACGTTCACTGTGAAACAATTATGGCATAGAAATAAAGTCGTGTTTGGGTGTGACACATCTAAGTACTGCAAGAAACAAACAGCTTAATTTATTAATAATGGAATAAACATACATTATTACTTCAGTATCCCTCGCGGCACAGAGGCAACAGTCTTCAAAAAACTGATAGGCCACATTCAGCTATTTGGAAACGGTGGCAACAAACCTTCTTTTTTTATAAGTACATGTCATAAAAAGAATCGGTATTTTAATCTCAACAAAAAATTAATAGTCAATTTTATTTTTCACCCAAAAAATCATTTGTTTTCTTCTTAGGGTGTCTATGTAAGCGGTAGTAATGAAACCATATTTTATACACACGTGCTAATGAAAAATAACTTTCGCTAATATACATTATTAAGGGTCATAATTTTGTAAATGTAGTTAAATATTTATCTTAAAACCCAAAAGACTAGTCCAATATACATCTGTCTAGGTTTATTATAGCTGGCAAGAAACCAAGGATAAAAATTAATGTTATCTTAATATTTTTTTATCACAAGGTGACTATGTAATTATCATAAAGGAAAAGATTAATACAACTTACCTCTATACTCTCTCTGATTTGCGTCATACGTTCATTCCCTCTGCATGTTTGGGTGGATAGGCAAAGGTAATGATTAACGCGCTCTCAGTCATGTGGCAATGTAGCTCGTTGGTTTGTTGACTGTATTGATTCGTGGTTTAGCTTTGGTCGAATTTTCTTGTTTATTGCCATCATTATAATTCTAAAATACGTTGAAATAATACTAGAGAACAAAAGCACTATCACGTGCTTAAATACCCGGCTTGGATGTTGACGGCCTCTGAAGTGAAGCGATAGTGCGATTGTCTGTGACACAGGAGGGCCCGGGTTCGAGTCTCGGCCAGGGCATGATGAAAAACGAACGATTCTGATTTGCCTAGTTATTGTATATTTAACTATCTATATATATCTAAGTATTCATTATAAACTTTAATAATATAATAAGTGCCGTGTGGTTCCCGGCATTAATACAAAAAAGGATAGGAACACTCCATCTCTTTCCCATGGATGTCGTAAAAGGCGACTAAGGGATAGGCTTACAAACTTGGGATTCTTTTTTAGGCAATGGGCTAGCAACCTGTCACTATTTGAATCTCAATTCTATCATTAAGCCAAATAGCTGAACGTGGCCATTCAGTCTTTTCAAGACTATTGGCTCTGTCTACCCCGCAAGGGATATAGACGTAAACATATGTATGTATGTACTGCATAGTCGCTCGGTAACATATGCGTTTAATCCCCGTGTAATAACATAATAGTTTAATACAACGCGAAAGATTAAATTCACTTATTTATTTTATCTCTTCATCGCACATTAAGTCGAAATAAATGTGGCGGTCCTATTCTAGTGTGTCGGGAACCACACGGCAAACAACTCAAACTATCTCGTCAATATTAAAAGTCGATAATCCCCCGCATTTTCCAGTTCACCACAGCTCCCAAACGCGTCAGATTGCAGCATGCAGCCGACTAGAAAATTGCACTCATTCAGAACTCGTAAATACTCGTCAGCCAATATTTTATGAAGATTTTATTCCAAAACCTTTGAGATTTCCTTCGGAGAGCGATAAAAACGTCGTCCGATTTATTGAGCAGCGCGATCGAATGGAAAATCTGTTATTGCTGGATTATTGAAAATATTCATAATGATTTATCAGCTATATTAAATATAATGGCCGTGCAATAAATGTCATATATGTGCCGTGTGGTTACCGGCACTAATAGAAAAAAAAATAGGATCACTCCACGGATTCGTTAAAAAGATATATCCGTAAATGTCGATAATGATAAAATCATTACAGTGAATCATTTCAGAGTACATCTGTATATCTTTTTCAATCAATCATACATTAGATCAATATTCAATGCTAACCAATACACATCAAAACTAAATTTCTAAGCAGAGTATAGTAAATATACAAACATACATATAGTCACGTCTATATCCCTTGCGAGGTAGACTGATCACACAGTCTTGAAAAGACTGAAAGGCCACGTTCAGCTGTATGGTTTTATAATGGAATCGAGAATCAAATGTGTCACTAAAAAGAATCCCAAGTTTATAAGCCTATCCCTTAATCGCCTTTTACGTTATCAATGGAAAAGATTTGGAGTGGTTCTATTCTGAATTGCCGGAAACCACACGTCACTTTATAAAAGAAATATAACACAACAAGCCAATGCCTTTTTTTACGCTTTCCTGTCGTGCCCTTGTACTGAATTTCTCTTTATTATAATTTTTTTTTTGTTCTTATTTTACATACATACATACATAAAATCACGCCTCTTTTCCGGAGGGGTAGGCAGAGACTTGTTCTTATTTTCCTTGTTGTAAATAAAAATATAAATAAAATTAACGTTTGCAAAATATTCATCGACCTTTATCAAATAATGTACAATTCTGTAACGTAACCAACAAACCACACGCCATCGAAGTTTGCAGTTACCAACTATTTGAACTCGCGGTAAACAATTTAATTAGTCTTAAAGCAACTCCTAACTTCGTGTTCAATAATGTAGCTGGTACGAAAAAAGTTTACAACAAACATGTGCTGGAAAATTGCTTGTTAAATAGTTTTAATAAAAACTGAATAGAAAGTACTAGATATAAAAAAAATGACATTCTGAAAATTAATTTGACTAGCCCAATCCAGCATTGTGGAGGTAAGGATGTAGTTGGGACTAAGGCCAAAAGGAAGAACATTGGAATTGAAATTGTAAGGAATATTAAAAGTCAAAACTTTTGAAAAGAATAGACAGGGATTTTATTAAACTGAGTAAACCAGAACTCTTGCACACATCAATACAACTTAAAGTTCAATTTTGCACTATAATCTTCAAAATCGCAGAACTGATTTTGATAAAACTTATGTTGTTGTATAGTTATTATCCTTGTGTAACATATAGAAAATATATATTTATTTCAATTGTTTTTCGGGTGGTGCGATAACTATTATCATCTTGGAAACTAAAACACCTGATAATGAACACATTATAAACCAGCTTGGACATGAGAAATGGCACCTATGCAAAGGTCGTTCAGCCTGATGTACATTTTCTATTGATTTATGAAAATCGTCGACACTCTTAAAAAAAGGCACGCGTACGAAATAGCGGGCGATAGGAAAGAATATAAGGAAAAATTAAAGCATAATAAATCAAAAAGAAAGGTCACAACAGCATTAATATTCAGTGTAAGTGCGAAACTGTGTAGCTAATTAAGCAATTAAGTAAAATGAACGATTAAAAGTGTAAAAAAAACAATAATTAAATATTCATTACTTGGTATTATCGCATTTCAGTTCCTTGGAGAAGGAGAAAAATACTCGACAAATTAAGCTTAGTGCAATGTAGACTGACAATATTTTATCGATATCGATATAGCTACTAAATATATTAATTTTTTACATTATGTATATTAATCTTAATTAAATAATGAGTATTATTAAGAATCTTTCCCGTGTGGTTCCCGGCATTTTAGAATAGAACTAGAATAAAATAGAACCACTCCTACTTTGTTCCATGGATGTCGTTAAAGGCGACTAAGGGATAGCTAATAATCTTAGGATTGTCTAGCAATCTGTCACTATTTGAAACTCGATTCTCAGTCTTTGCGAGACTGTTGGCTCTGTATACCACGTAAAGGAATAAAGACGTTATATTATGTATTTTTTTTTTCTAGTTAGCCATTTCCTGTATGCCTATCTATACACCTAATTAGTTAGCATATTAATTTATTATGAAATATGTTAACTAAATAGTTTGAACAATATATTGTCCGCGCATATTTTACTTTGTTATTATAACATAATATTTTCAATTTTAAAAGTAAACAAAATCAAAACTTAACATTTTTCGCAAATTATTTTTTTATTTGAACTTTTTACATTTAAACTGTACAACAGGTGGACTTAATACCATATGGCATTCTCTGCTAGTCTAGTTTTATAACCCAAGATTGGACGAGTGATGCGATAACAGTTAAACAACTTATCGATATGATTGTGTCCCATCACTAAAATCGTTTTTGTTGACCATTAACGTTGTTTCGCTAATGATTTAACAGAGCAGAGTTCCCTTATTACATAACAAATTAGCTTAATGAAGATGTTTATCTTTCCGAAAAATGTTGCCCTGTTTTCCTGTCTATCCAATAGTAGACACGAGTAGCATTGTTGTCATTAGTATTTTTTCATCAGTTCCAAATAAAAAATACATACATGTGTATTGTCACGTCTATGTTCCTTGCGGGGAAGACAGCACCAACAGTATGAAAAGTCTGAAAGGCCAAGTTCTGCTGTATGACTTTAAGATGGAATTGAGATTCATATAAAGTGACAGGTTGCTAGCCCGTCGCCTAAAAGAAGAATCCCAATAGTTTATAGGCCTATCCCTTAGTCGCCTTAAACGACATCCACTGGAGAGAGTTGGAGTGGTCCTATTCTTTTTTCTATCAGTGCCGGAAACCACACGGCACAAATACTTATTTATGAATACTGAAGTTCTTACATTTTCCGAGGTGCGTAATTTTTTATGTAGTCCATTATATCAATACATTTCCCGGTCCTGAAGTAAATCCGTGGTGTTCCCTCGGTGGTGCTAATTGGAGATGGATAGCATCACCCTTCGATACTTATTGTCCAAACCCAGTATTGTGTTTCTTTTATTCAGAGAAATGATAGAAATATAATGTACCTAAGAAGCTTTTTTGGAACGTTCATAAATATATATTTTTCAAATAGGTTTTCCTAGGTTCAATTCCATGGGAATTTCTAGGAAGAAATATGTCTGTGTCACTCCTGAAGGTTTTTTATATCTGTATGGCGTACATACATATAGTCACGTCTATATCCCCCGCAGGGCAGACAGAGCCAACAGTTTTGAAAAGACTGAAAGGCCACGGTCTGCTGTATGGCTTTATGATGGAATTGACATTGAAATAGTGTTAGCTTGCTAGGCTATCGCCTACAAGAGAAATCCCAAATTCATAAGCTTATCCCGTAGTCTCTTTTCACGACTTCCATAGGAAATATATGGAGTGATTCTATTCTAAAGAGCACACGGCACTCTGTGTGTGTCTGTCTGTGGCAAATATCATCAAAATTAGTCCAACAGTTTTTATGTGAAAACTTTATATTAAGTATAAATTAAGCATTAATAAAAGTTATCTCTTTATAATATAAGCATGAATACAGATTACGTACAGCCGTATCAAATTTAAAGTTTTATAGAAAACAGTTAATTAGGTATTTTAATAGTATTGAATAAACTTATCCCAGGCACCATAGTGGTAGAAGATGCGAGAATACGCGAAGATAAGAGATTACAAACAAAATAATCCATTCATACAACTATCGAGTGACGTAAAAGATAACAAAACGCACCGTATGCAATTGCCATGTAAAACAGTTTAACTAACACAGCCCGCCGGGAATTAATTTCCGATGTGTACCATAATGAACCCCGTTCCAGATCATTTGTGTCGATATTTCGTTGCCCTGTCTATCTGTTATGGGAGTAGCAAACGGGCGACTTTTTGTACCCGCGACTGACAACTGTTTTTATTTTTGCTGAAAAGAAGTTTGGATTTGTGACTATGTATTTTTTCTTTGCTGAATAATCAAATTTTTAACTAACAAAAAGTGTGTTTTCCTATGGGTGACTAATACTGTATTCCTCACCTCTTTCTAGAAGAGCCTGGAATCCAATCTATCCTGGATTGTGTAAGTCAGGTTTTTACGTAAATCTACACCAATGATCTCCACAATATTTGCATGGGAATCTTGTTTCTTAGTAACACATCCAGTCGCTGGAATATCTCAGATATCCTCACGATGTTCTTCTCTAACTGATCAAGGTACATCAGAAGAATAATAGGCCTTTGCCACCGTGACACTTTAACCGTTCGACCACTGACTTTCTGCACTGATTGAAAAAAGTATCCCGTGTGTATCGCCTTAACAAAACGCTCGCTCAACAAATTTGCCGAATGCATCCGTTCTCGCCGCGTATACAATAGTGTACTTTGTCCATATTTCGCTTTTGTGTACTATTTCCCAGACAAAAGTTTCAATGTTGATGTGATGCGGTTTTCCAGTCTACACAATTATGTTGTATTCAATCTTCGATACATATGATTCTTACAAATTCAGTTAAGTATATTTAACATGTAGAGATTCTTGAGTCACATTCCCAACGCAAAACGGGTCCAGTGGATTTTGTAGAAGGGGAAACAAAATCTATTATAGTGTTATACTTGTACTACATTTTTTCTACAAAACTGAAAACAAGTTATGATGAGAGTGAATTATGATTTTTGATAGTCGGGCAAAGAATTAACAAAATTACGAATATAATACAATGACCAACGGCGGGATAGCATTGGTCATGGAAACATATAATTTTTTATAATAATTAGCTCATTATAAAAGTTAAGTGCGAGTCAGGTAAAAGAAAAATATTATATTGCTTTGTTTAAACATCTAAAGAAGCGTTACCTCCTCCAACAACGAAACCTGAATAAAAATGACTACATTTGTCACAGCAAAAGAATTGGAATTAGACAAATTCGTCCGTTAAATTAAAGTCGTTCTCGCCAAGAAAAAGTATTCGATTTTGGGTAAATCTCCCCACCCGCACTGGGAAACGGGGAATCAGCTAAGTTAACCTTATTCTAACCTGTCGAGTGTATTTATTTTTTTCGTAAAGAAAAAGCTCTTATTTAGGGCTCAATGTATTCACTAAATTATAAATTGAAGCGGTCTTATATATTTTTCAGTGATTTAGAAAATTTATTTGATGAAAATAATTCTGTTGTCATATTTCGAGCAGATTATCGTAACTGCCTTTTTGCGATATAGTTACTGATCAATTCTAAAAATGAGAAAGAATGCTAAATGAAACAATATCCTAATTAATAGTTTGTTAGTTGACGACGACATAGTTAACGGCGTCAAATAAGTAAAATTAAAACACATAACGCAATGAGCTGCTTAGACTTTAGGCTAAAACATTATGGGTTCAAAATCTTCACAACTCGCTGAAAAATAGAAAAGGCCGTGTCCAGATTTTCCTACATATAGATTTCTTTCTAAATAAAATCTGAAAATACGTACATTAGGAAAACTTTCCTTAGCCACTCTCCCCGCAGCCTTCGAACTAAGCGACGCGCACGTGATTGGATAAAATAAAGTGTATTTACTTCTAATTTGATTTTAAATTGGATACAAATGGATGGGCGACTTTTTTTTTAACTTAATCTCTTAAAATGGTGCTCCAAATAAATTATTCAGCTTAACGGATCAAGTGAAAATTAAATCGATCAGTGGTTGAATCGGTTCGGTTAGAAGCTTGAGGCATTGTTTCAGGTTTGGGGTAAGCCTGAAAAGTGTTAGAGATTTTTAAGAGGTAAATTCTCACTTCTGGCTTTGCTACAATTCGTGATAATGATTTTTAGAATAGGGACGGAAATGAGAATTGTTTATAGCGTTTTAAGTCTCCCTTTTTTATGTTTTTCGTGTAAGTAATTAATTAATTTCAGTTAAATAAAAACTCTTTTCTTAATTCTCGTTTTCAACCTATATTTATAAATGTTTGGAAAAAAATGTGATTGATTTTTTTTTCTTTCTTATTGTGAAATCCCTACCCTTTACCCTACATCAATATGATTATTTAAAAAAAAATTACATTAGCCATAACTTAATCTTTAAGAATTATTTTTGTGCAAAACATCGTTATAATAAGATCTGTGTGTATAAAATAAATCCAGACATCTTTCCCTGACACGTTTTTATATATTTTTTCTCGCAAACATTATACAAAGGAAGAACTACTTAATTGCAGGATAAATAGGATAAATGTAGCGTCCTCGCGAGCTTGCTCTATGAGTTTTAATTAAAAATATTTTTTCTTTGGTCTGCACTCAACATTCTGCTTACTTTACTAATTAGTGCAAAGTCTCTAATTTGCTTGTTTTCAACACTCAATAAATTTATTATGAACTCGCAGAGTGCTGTTTATTTAGGACTGTTTATAATAATAGAAGGGAGTCGTCATGGAGACGATAACGCTGCGCTGGATATGCGGATTTTCTTGAAAAGACCGCGTGAGGAATTCCCGTACTCTGTACTCTTATTCCTCACGCGGTTTCATATTAGAGACATGGCGGACAAAATGCAGGAGAGCTGACCACGCTGGTACTATCATGTTTTCACTTGGGATTCTTCATAGACCATGGGCTAGCAACCCACTATTTGAATCTCATTTCTATCATTAAGCCAAACAGCCGAACTGTCAGTCAGTCTTTTCGAGATTGTTGGCTCTGTCTATCCCACGTGGGATAAAGACGTGATTATATGTATGTATCAAGTTTCAACATCCACTTTTTAACAAACACTAGATTACACAAACTTAAATTTTGACTGTGATCTCAGGACAATATAGTTCCATGGCTGATTATATATAGCTATTTACAATCTTCAGTCAATTTCTCCGAACAATAAAACTTGCAGTCCATTAAAGTTTTACCATTAAATACAGGAGAATCTTGGCAGAAGTACAGCAACACTTATAGTTTATTTCAATTTTAAAGTGCGTAATGGTTGTGGAACAACTTAGTCAATGTCGGGTGCTCTGCCAAGCATTAAGTACAGGATTTTAAGGCTCTGCACAGCACATCTTAACATACAGCCAAGCGTAAGTGGCCAATATTTTGGTTTTTTATGGCGTTGGAGAAAATGTGAAATTTTTGTAGACATTCATACAAATTCACGTCTTTATCCCTTATGGGGAAGGCAACGATAGTCTTAAAAAGATTGAAATGCCACGTTTAAATGGATGGCTTAATGGTATAACTGAAAATAATGAGGTTGCTAGCCCATGGCCTAAATAAAGTGTAAAATACAGAAAATGACAAGTCTGTAGTCTCAGGTCCGCAAGACCTAAATTCGATCCATGTTCAGTCACATAAAGACTGATTGAATAGAATCTTTAACACCACCCTACCCACCCACCTACTCAACAAAGAATACTTGCCAACCCCTTGGAAATGAAAATATGTTATTGCGTTTTATTTTTTTAAACATTTACTATTTACAGCAAAAAGAAAATGTAGACAGTACCTACAGAGGCTGTTATGTTTATTTTCAAACAAGATAGAGATTATCTAAACCGCATCCCGTCTACTATAGCGCTGGATTCTTGGAATTATTCCAAAGTATCAGTTTTTCTATATTCCCTTTGCACCTAAAGGCATTGTCTCGGTTTTTCCTTTTTTTTTTATCATGATGTGAAAAAAAAGAAATATCAGGCTTAGTTGTCCTTCTTAACAGTACATTGCAAGTAACTTCTAGTGATTATACTTAAGAAAGAAGACCTCAGAAGACCTCATTCAAATAATAAGTAAAACTAGGACAATTAAAAACTATTTAAGATATTTGAATTATTAGAATACATTTGACAAAATGTTTCAGATGTGAAGTATTCAATTTCAGAAAAGTACTGGCTGTTATAATGTGTCTTTTTGGAAAACAATTTAGCGAATTCAAAGGATTGGCATTTAGTAAGAGGTTATAAGGAAAAACAGTGATGATCATGGCATGACATCCAAAATTTTGTTGATTTAATAAAATAAGTTTTTTTAACATTTTTAACGATCATGAGTCTTTGTTACTTTTAAATAACTAAATTCATTCATTCATTTACACTCACATAAAATAAGTGACAGTTATAATTTTTCTTTTTAAAATCTTTAAAAACAATTTTTTCAAAATCCAGAGATTATTTTAAATTAATACTGAAACTCAATCTATTTTTATTCAAAATAACGAAAAAATAGATCCATCATTCCAATCAACAATTTTCATTCGACCCAGCTCCGCTCCCAAGAATTACTCGTAACAGAAAATTCGGGTACAAATCTAGATAGGACCAAAAGGAGAACACCATTTTTATCCCGCGGGCTGTCACAAGAGGGCATGAATTAAAGAGTTTTATAAATATGGCCGCCTCTTCTAGTTGAAAAACTTTTATAATAATACTGAAGCTTGCTAGTAGCTGTTTATAATAGGGTAACAATAATATATTCTGATAACTAGATATGAGTAAGAAGAGCTAGTAAGTATTCCTCTTCTGTGGGAATTTTCAGAATGATTCTACATGATTCTAATGATACAAATTTAGCTCTCTCAGCTAATTATTAAATTGCGAAATGTTCGTCTATTAATAACATTCTTTATTCAATGTTTCTCTTAGACTTTATTTATAAAAATGTTATGAAAATAATTAAACCTACTTTAGAAACATGTAGGTATTGAGGTAGGTACAGAAAGAGATAAATAAAAAAACGACTAATAAAAAAATCTTTATTTAAATTGATCAGTGTTTTCAAGTTTGTTTGATTGTTTTAACATAAGTTTTATTTTCCATTTTTTTAATTTTTCCTTTGATATTAGAAAATCAGAGAGTTATGGCAATAGGTTTAACTGGCAGTAAGACCGTACTCGTAAATTTATTAAAGTAGGCATAGTAATAAATTTATATTATAACAATAAAAATATATATTTTCACTAACTTTTGCCTTATATATCTGTTCACTGAATAGAATAATATGATTCAAACTTAAATTCAATTAATTGCTTACAAAGTTACAGAGTAATTAACTTCAATTGATTCCGTTAGTTAAAATTCATCCCTTTAGCATTGTTTGTAATCAAGTTAATAAATACTGATATAGTTGAGCCATAGTTATCTTTATTTAAAGGCGTGAGCTGCGTAAATAATATATTGGTAATTTAAATAGTTTAGAGGTCAAGCAACATTCGCTCTGTGTTAGTACGTTTCAAGAGATTAATAGATTTAAATCTATTAATCTCTTGAAACGTACTAAGTTAGGCGTTGAAGCGTTATGTCGAAGGAGATGCACGATGGTTTCAACTACTATTCATACATTGTAGTACATTAAGGTTGCTGGCTTCAGCAAAACATGACCGTACCAACGGAGATGGCATACATATATACGCATAATCACGTCTATATCCGACCCCGGATAGACAGCGATATATATCAGTCTTAAAAAAACTGAAACGTCACGTTTAATGATGGAATTGTGACAAGTTGCTAGCCAATCGCCTGCAAGAAGAATCCCAAGTTTATAAGCCTTTCCTTTTCTCGTCTTTTACGATATCCATAGAATAGATATAGAGTGATACTTTTAAAAATGCCTTGAACCACACGGCACTCGAGAACCAACGGAGATCCTCTTGTATTTTTCTACTATCACAGACATGAAGGCTTTAACTAAAGCGGGTTCCTCACGCGGTCTCTGCGCGAAATTACGCACAACAAGCGCAACATTTTCATTTCAGTGACACGCAGTGTCTACTTGTGAAAAAGAAACGTTAACGTTAAAACAGTTCTTTGGCGTCGTGATAGAAAACTCTAAGCGTCGCAATCATGTATCCGACAGGAAACAGCGGAAAGTAATATATCTTTTAAGCTGTACATAAAACCTTAGCGAAATGAAATGGGTCCGCTATCTGGCCGTGCCGTCAATCTTATTGCCATTCAATTTGAATTTCCGCTTAGGAACGGTTTTTGTCAGGCCCTGGATTAAGGCTGGGAAACGAGCGGATTCATGAGCGGACACAGGTTTGCCACGAATTTTAATCGAGCTGAGATATTTAATTTATTTGAGAGCAATAATGCAGGTAGGTACTATTATGCCATTAGTCTGTGTAGCACCTTCTCACAATAATACATATAATTACGTCTATATCCCTTGCGGGGTAGACAGAGCCAACAGTATTGAAAAGACTGATTGGCCACGTTCAGCTGTTTATATAATAATATGCTTCCAGTTATTGATAAAAGCAAACTTACTCATACTCAAACCATTGTCGTAGTTACAGGCTTCTTTTTATAGGTGAAGATGCAATGGAGACTAAAGCCAGCAAAATGGTGATGCATCAGATTAGATTTTTCCTTAAGTAATATCATATACCTCACGTGACTTTTGAAAAAAGCAACGTAAATAAACCATGTCAAAATTATAATTCTACATGTTATAACAAAATAATGCATGCCAAAGCGATCAACTATTGATATTATTTTAAAATTGCGATGCCCAACAGGGTTCATATTGTACCTATTTATAAGCAGTAACTGTAATTCAACTGATGTACTTTATGATATGCAATAAAGAATTTGAATTGAAATTGAAATAAAATATAAGATGATAGTAAGAATTGTTATAAGAAAAACAAATACAAGCTTACTACTTCGTATCCGCTCATGAAGCTCGCGTATTTCGTGGGCCAGTCCTTTGTCACTCTCCGGATCGTAGTCGAGAAAAACCTAACATTTGTCACTGCATTGGAATCTGTAGAATTAGACGCCTCAAGGGTTCCGGGGAAGGGAATTTGGGCTCATTTTTTGTTTCTCCCAGACGACTTTGTAAAATAAAGATGATACAGAGATGACACTATAAATGTGGCCGGTTGGTATTCTGACTCTTGGAACTAGTATACTTTGGTAGGGAACTATGTAACGTGATATATTTATACTGAAAATGCTGCGGTTTGCAAATTCTATTCTATAAAGGTGGTAAGGAAGGCAGCATAAAGAATGTACACATTCATGTCGTGCAACTTTTACTACGATCTAATTTGGTTTAGGTTCCCCTGCAAAGAAGGGGGATCGCTTCATGCAAATATAAACGCGAATTACCCAATCCAGGAACATGATCAAAGGTCCTTAGTAAGATGACACACTAGATGCCAGCAGACCCACACCATCACGGGTGAAGAACTCGGGATCGCCTCTTAAAAATTACTTACCTTCGATACCAAAAAAGTCTGAGTACTTGTACCTAGGGAACAACGTCTCCTACAGTGTTGAGTCGGTTTTTTATGATCTGATCCATAAAGAAACAATGCTTGAGCAATTTTAGAATATTCGCTAGTGTAGTTCACTTGCACCATAAGAAGTGCCGTGTGGTTCCCGGCACCATTAGAAAAAAGAATAGGACCAATCCATCTCTTTCTCATGGATGTCGTAAAAGGCGACTAAGGGATAGGCTTATAAACTTGGGATTCTTCATTTAGGCGACAGGCTAGCAACCTGTCACTATTTGAATCTCAATTCTATCATAAAGCCAAACAGCTGAACGTGGACTATCAGTCTTTTTAAGACTGTTGGCTCTGTCTACCCCGCAAGGGATATAGTCGTGATTATATGTATGTATGTAGTTCACTTGTGGCGTAGAAATATCGCCAGATCTACACTCTCATTATTCTGCACTGACATGAAGCGTGTTCGGTGAGTCTCCATGTCAGTTTTTACCATCTTTTTTGTCAAAGTTACGATACATTTACGAAATTGCATGTGGAATGCTGTTTTTATATGTCACGCGATGTAAACGATCCATTACAACAAAGTAGTTTATTTCGATCTTCTTGATATAAGTTTTTTTTTAATGATTCTCTATGTTTTCCTCTACCGAAACATAAATATTTATATATTATTCCTTATATATAATCAAGGAAACTTGAAAGGGAAGACAAACCACCTTGATCAAATCTGGGACATCCTGGCGAAACGTCAGATCAAGTGTATCCTGAAACGAACGAGGTTGCATGATGAGACTGATGAATGTTATCGAAGCGAAAGATGTATGCAGGTGTCGTCAGAAGATTTAGTTTCTGCATCCGGGTAGGGCCATGATTATTACGTGTCAAATATCAAAACTAATAAACATTTCAAAATATCTTCTTCGATGCATGCTTATTGCTAAAATATCCATACGTAACAACATCGACGCATGCTTATTGCTTTGATATACATATAATACAGTGCCGTGTGGTTCCCGGCACCAATACAGAAAATAATAGGACCACTTCATCTCTTTCCCATGGATGTCGTAAAAGCCGACTAAGGGGTAGGCTTATAAACATGGGATTCTTCTTTTAGGCGATGGGCTAGCAACCTGTCACTATTTGAATCTCAATCCTATCTTAAAGCCAAATAGCTGAACGTGGTCTATCAGTCTTTACAAGACTGTAGGCTCTGTCTACCCCACAAGGGATATAGACGTGATTATATGTATGTATGTATATACATACGTATACCTGCATGCAGGAAATCACGCCTCTTTCCCGTAGAGATAGGCAGAGGACACATCTTTCCACTTGCCACGATCCCTGCATGCTTCTTTCGCTTCATCCAAATTCATAACTCCCGTCATGAAAGCTCGTCGGTTCCAGGTACTCTTGGATTACAAATTAGCTTAGATATAACTGCAGACTTCATAACATATGTATATAATAGCATATCGTATGTTTACGATCAACGGTATTATGCAAGCATAACTATTAGGTAAACGAAGCAATATTCCGAGATACAATGATGTTAATACGAAGGATAATTACGATGCACATAATCACGATGCCTGCTTCGCGATTGTCTCGACTTATCAATAGCTCTGTCGAACCGTGTTTAATGTCTAATTATACGTTTGAATAAGTCCATACATACATACAATCACATCTTTATCCCTTGTGGTGCAGACAGAGCCGACAGTTTTGAATTAAAATGACTGAAAGGTCAGCTGTTTGACTTAATGATAGAAATTAGATTTAAATAGTGACAGGTTGCTAGCCTATCGCCTAAAGAAAGAATCTCAAGTTTATTACTCTATCCTTCAGTCGTCATTAACGATATATATGGGAAGTTTTATGTTATTGACTCTTACTATTATCACATAAGTTATCCAAAGTTTATCTAACAAAATAATATCAAATAATTTCAAGAACTTATTTCACGTAAGCCAGAGAACCATCAAATCACATTATATGTAACGTTATTGCGTAACAATTACCCGTCCAGCGAACCCCACAGTTTGCCAAATCTCACACAACGCTCAAATAGGTAACATTTTGTCGGAACGATACTAAGAATAACTATATTATCGTAGATCGTGGAATAGATATATAGATTTCCTTTTGGAAAGGATCAAGAAACAAATTGAAGATAATGCAGTGTGATAAGCTCGCATATAATGGCTATACCTGCTTTAATGTATCACTAACGGTGCATTAAAGATAATAAGCTTAACTGAAATAAAAAGGACAGGTTGACTGAACTGCGGAAAACCACAACGTCCATTTTATCCAGAAAAAAAAAACATGTAATTTCTTTGATATTAAATTTAAAAAGATGAACTTAGAACATTTTTTTGCATAAATTACTTATTAACGAGATAATTGAAAACAAAATTTGTACATTTATATATACATACATATTATCACGTCTATATCCCTTGCAGGGGTAGACAGAGCCAACAGTTTTGTAAAGACTGATAGGCCACGTTCAGCTGTTTGGCTTTAAGATAGAATTGAGATTGAAATAGTAACAGGTTGCTAGCCCATCGCATAAAAGTAGAATCCCAAGTTTATAAGCCTACCCCTTAGGCGCCTTTTACGACATCCATGGGAAAGAGATGGAGTGGTCCTATTCTTTTTTTCTTTTGGTGCCGGGAACCACACGGCATTTATATATACATTTGCACATTTGCTCATTACTCACTAAATTTACAAGAAAAATACTTAGTAAGGCAAGTTTCAAGCAGTCGAATGTGTGTGTTAAATCCTTATACAGAATATTAAATATCAGTCACTTTCACACTGTTTTCGTTAAACCCAGGTTTTACAGCATAGAAAAGGTTACGGTGGTTTTTCTTTTGTTTATTATTTTTTTCCGTTCCAACATAACGCGCCCTACAACAAAAGCCACGCTAACTTTATGGAACGGAGTTAATTAAAACCAAACGTAGTCGTGACTTCCACTCGACTCGCGGAATTAACGGAGATGTGAATAAAGTATTCAAAATTCTGTTTAAAAGAACACGGTGAATGTTTTGCCAACAAACTGTTTTTTAAGTGACATTTCAAAGTAACTAAATCAGTACTTTACTTTTTTTCTTCAATTTTTCTAATTTCAATCGTAAATATATCTAGTAATAATAAAAAATAAATTATTATTAAGACTCACACATCTTCTTCCTTTTGGCGTCAGTACCTGTTAAATCATAACTCACCTCTCTAGAGAGGATGCCGTGAGAAAACCACACATACACATTCAGGCGACTAGTTGTATAGCCAATATGTATGAGATTTCCCTGCAAAGTCTGCTGATCATACTGAAGTCGCTTTGTTTAAAAACCTGACTTACCAAAACCAAAATATTGGTAAGACTCGGACGGCAGAGAAGTGAGGACAAAATGGGACGCAAGAAAGATGAACGTTTATACGAGAACTTAATTTATAAAGATTATCTTTGTTATCAAAGATAATCTTCATAAATTAAGTCCTCTCATACTTTATTATTGAAAAATGCTCCGGGTTATTGGGGCACTTATTTTCGAACCCACTGAATTCCATTACACACAGAAAATTAATTATAATATTTGCTCACGATATTTGATCGAGAGCGTAAACAGCGTATTGGCATGAACCCGAATGTTTACATTTAATACGGTTCTCTTGTGGCAGAACAGGTGCATTTCATGAAATTAACTATTTATAGTCTTCAAACAATGAATCGAGTTAAACTTGGCTATCTTGTATGTCCTGGGGACCTTTGTGGGCTAAGAGTCTTCAGATCAAAGAGAATATAAATACTTCATAAGACTTAAAATCTTTAAAATAGGACTACTCCATCTCTTTCTCATTGATGCTGTAAAAGGAGACCAACCATATAAAAATGCATTTATACCTGGTGTTGCATTAGTTGAAAGTATTTCAGATGATCTTAAGTTTTTAATCAAAGCGGCTGAGTGTAAAGCCACCAAGATAACAATAAAGTTAATAAGTAACAATAATTTGTTATTAACTTTCAAAGTCAACACTCAAAATATCTCGTCACAGAACAACAAAGATATTCATTTATAGTAAGTACTTCGAATGTTCACTTTCAGTAATTTCCAACTCAAACCTAACAGCGCAATCGTTGGATATAATTCAAAATCGCTTCGACAGTTTTACGATTTTCGACTTTATTAGTCCAGTTCAAGATTTATTCTCGCAGTAACGAGATTCTGACCCGATTATTAATTTCGACAGCATAACATTTTGCTTGGGAAATAAACAAAAACAGGGGAAACGAAACTTATCGGCCAATAACTGGGGGCGATCCGTGGAACTGGGAAATAAAAACAAAACAAATTTCGTAGAAGTGGTGCATTTGTTTGTAATTAAAAATATTGATTTTTCCACGAATTTTTTCAAAAGGTAGATGTTTAATTAAAAATAAACTTTTAATAAAGGTGTGCACTTTACAAACGGAGCATTTGCTACTATTTTTGCTGAAAATAATTTGTATATCTTTCTTAATAAACAAAAGTTTAGGTAATTATTTTTACCATTGAGATATAAACGTACATACATACTTAATTGATGCATGAAGAAGCCACTGTCATCACTACTTGTTCTTCCTTAAACTTTTCGGCTTTTAGCTAATCGTTATTCTTAAACGTGGTTAAAACAAAGCCAATTTCATTTAAGATTGCCCTTAAGCGTTATATCAAAAGTCATCATAGGAAATATGCTATAATAATTAACCTAATTGCCTACCCCTCCGGGAAAGAGGCGTGATTTTATGTATGTATAATTAAAATATTTGCTTAAGAAGATGTTTTTATATTTTTATTTCTTATTTTAAATTACATATTTAATTAAAAACTTCATGGTTCTTTAAAAAAGAACTTCGTAATGGTCATGAAACGAGTTAAAACATAATCAGGTTCCATGTTTGACTTCAAATTATTCGAATTTCTCGTCTTATTTCTAGCAGTTAAATCCGACTCGAAGATTTCCGGGTTATTGCCACCTGGGAACTTGGCAACTTTTAATAATCCAAGTGAAAAAAGTTCAGCAATAATTCAGCCGGGATCAGGTGTCGCGAACTGCCCAGTTGATTTTCAAAATTTTCTGGTTTATTTAGCTGATTACGATTCAATTATTTTAGACTAGAGGCCGCCCGCGACTTCGTCCGCATGGAAACCCTATCAATCCCGCGGGAACTCTGGGATAAAAAGTAGCCTATGTGTTATTCTGGGTCTTCAGCTACCTACATATCAAATTTCATGGTAATCGGTTCAGTAGTTTTTGCGTGAAAGAGACACGAAAACAAGAGACATCCATACAAACTTTCGCCTTTATAATAGTAGTAGGATTGTTTTAGCGACGTTGGTTTCGAAGGTTTCACTCCGCGCAATACTTCGCTTCCTGAGTGAGCTGCGATAGTATAATTATAATTAATTTATAATTAATTAATTAAATATAATTATATACGGGACAAATTACACAGATTGAGTTAGCCTCGAAGTAAGTTCGAGACTTGTGTTACGAGATGCTAACTCAACGATACTATATTTTGTAATAAATACTTATATAGATAAACATCCAAGACCCAGGACGATCAGACAAAGTTCGTTTCTCATCATGCCCTGGCCGGGATTCGAACCCGGGACCTCCGGTGTCACAGACAGGCGCACTACCGCTGCGCCACAGAGGCCGTCCGTATCACTCCACGCTTAGCTTTGCTTTTCGAGGGAGCTACGTTGGCTTCCCTTCACGCAACACTTCGCTTCCTGAGGGAGCTGAGATGTTGTCACTCCACGCAATACTTCGCTTCCTGATGGAGCTGCAATGTTATC